>NC_139407.1:37443749-46818749 GCF_905368555.1 Meleagris gallopavo | reverse complement strand
TTCAACATTAGTGTAGATTGTTACCCTCACTGCAAATGAGTATAGTGTATAGTTTTTTTTTTTTTCTTTAGGCTACTTATCTCTAAGGGAAGTTGGAGGGAAGGGTGTATATTATTTTAATTAAGCAGGTATAAAATACTAATATTTTTCCAGCTTGATTCTCCTTAAAGCTTGTTCCGTGTTATTGTTTTGTTTTAAATTAATGCTTAAGCACTCAAAATAAATAACATGCTTGTTAAATGATTACTTGGGGGGAAAATAATGATATTTTGTATTAGTGCTTAGGGGGATCCGCTTCCCAAACACAAGAAGAAATACTAACATCTTACCAACAACAGTAAGCTTGAAAAACTGTCTCATGCTTCAGTGAATTAAAAGAAAAGTTGAATACATAGCATCCAGATTTCTCTGCTCAGCACTGATAACGGATCGGTATCCCACAGAATATCCTGAATTGGTTGGAAGCAATCCAGTGAAAAAGAATTATCAGAGGGCTACAAAATGTCCTATAGCGATGGGTTGAATCAATTGCAGTTACTTACTTTGGAGAGAAGACAGCTATAGGGAGACCAAGAAGTCTTGCAACAGGGCAAAATCTCCTTGTAATGAGAAGCCATTAATCTGTTTTCTGCATCCATCTCAGGCAAATCAAGAAATAACGAACTGCAACTAGAGAGCTTTGAGCTAGAGATCAAGAGAGAAATATTTCCAGCATTAAGCACTGTGATAGATTTCCTAGTGGAAGTAGTAAAATCTCCATCACTTGCAGTTTTTAAGAGCACTTCATACAGATGTCTGTAGACAGTATTTATATGCAATCAGTTCTGCCTGGGGCAAAGGAATTGGCTAAATCAGAGTTTCTTTCCTAAGATCTGAGCACAGAGCAAGCTCCCATCCTTTCCTTAGCCTGGAAAGTCAGGAAGGAACTCATCAGTTAGGTAGCTAAATTATTTTAGCTGCACTAGACTGAACAAGCTCCTCGGGTTCTTTAGCCTTATTTCCAGCAGTTGTTCAAATAAGGGAAGCTAGAGTTATAGAAACAGAGCACAGAAAGCAGTAGCTGTTTAAGGCTTCAGTTGCCAAATATGACTGTGAGGAATCCAGTTAAAATTGATTTTGATTAAGCAGATTTAGAGAATCCTTAAGCATTCTGTTTGGCATCACTTTTTGAAGGTTTAAAAACCTTCTGTGTATTTATTTTAACTTTTTCCACAGATAGTTTAAACCATATTTTATGCAGGTGTATATATATAAACTTCCTGCAGCGTCAATCCCCAAGGGCCACATAGTGCAGTCGTAAATTTTCCCTCTGCTGCCTCAGTAGCTTTCCTCACCTGCTCCATTCCTCTTCACTAAATCTGGTCCACTTTGTGTCTAAGTCCACCCTCACATTAAGAACGTATTTTCTTTAATAAAAAAAAAGAAAAAGAAAATTTCCTCTTGGCTTCTCTTGGTGCAGCTTGTAATAGATTTGCATCTGGAAACACTGTACCATATTCTTACACCATTTTACAGCAGGAACTGCTAAGTACTTTGGCTCACTTACAAATTCCCTAATTTACTAAATATAATTGCACTGTGATTCATGTCTTTGCTAAATCTAAGCAAGTTGTAGGCATGATTTCTAGCATCACATTAAGCCCTAAAAAGAGATTCGCAATTTTTTTTTTCCCCCTGGACCTTGACACTTAGCATATAAATTATATTGTCAAAGTGTTTAAGGAAAACAAAGCACAATTATGACAGGAATTATTTTATTTTACAAATCACTTGCATTTAAAGTGTTTAGCAATTGTTATGTGGCAAATTATAGCATAATTTCAGCATTTGTTTATCTTTGGAAAAGCATAAACCCAGCATAGAGTAACATTAAGTACCTAATTCAAAAACTGACTGTGCAATTTCTTAGTTTCAATAAAATTTCACAGTCAAGATACCATTAGCCTCGGCAGTGACATGTAGTAGCACAAATAGGCCACTGGATATCATCCAGTAATTGCCGCAGAGCTCATTTTGTCTCTTTGAACTACTGCCTTTGGCCCAGTGAACCACAAAGGATTTCACTGATCTCAAGTTTAAGTTTCGCTTAGCTTCAGAGCAAATCTGTCCCTTTTCTTCTGTGCATCTCTGCTGAAAGAAACTTTTGTGCATCTGGTATGTATCAGCCATGATCAGATGACCATTCAGCTACACTAAGATGTTCTGCCTAGCAATAGAAATCAAGAGGCCAGAATTTTCCACATCTTCAAGTAGGTTTGAATTTTTTTGATGCTTTTTTTTTTTTTTATGAGGCCCAAGTTTTTTAAGAAGTTGTGAAGGGAAAAAAAAAAAAGATAATTCTAGGCCAAGGTAGAAGGGATAAACTTTGTTGGTAAGGGCTAATAGCATTGACTTTAACAAAATCTCAAACTGTATCAAGCAAGAGTGAATGTGTGGCTGCAGGACATAGTCACTGTGACCACTCAGGAATCTCTTCTAAAGTTTCATAGAGGACTTTTGGAGGATTAGGAAAGTGAAGAAAAATAATAGATCTAATATTCTTAATGGCCAAATTGGTAGTAAAGATGTCTTGCCAGTCCAGCTGACAGGTGGTAATGACCCTCTCCTTAAATAGGTTTAGATCTCTTATATTCTATCTCAGCAAAGTCAGTACAAAAAATTGTGCTGGAGGAATTGTGGTTAGGGAGAATGTACTATTATAAGCATCATTCATCACTAGAAATCTACAATAATATGACAGTAACAGCATGAGCTGAACTTTAAAGTCTGCTGTATTTATTGTCATTCATTTTATCAAACGTATAAAATAAGCAGATTAAAACAATGGATTTATCTGTAAAAGGAAGAAGAAAATCTGCCGTATTAGCAGTCCAAAATAATTGCTGTGTTTCTCTTCAGCATTTTACAGTAAATTCTATTTCTTGAAAACTAAATTATTTAAAAAATACCAGTTCTTCTTGTCACTAAGATCTTATATCCAGCACCAATTTGCAGAAATTTATTCTCACAGAAATTATACATTGGGATATTTTCAGATAAAGTGTGCTAAAATGCTTTTGACAAACAATAAAGGAGCTGAAAATATTTGTTGTTTTTACCAGAGAACTGTAGCATCAACACAGATTTTTGGTAGCTGTTCATAGGTGCAGATCTAGATTTACTCCTTATTAGTAAAAATAACATCGTCTTCAGATTTTCAATGCATTCAACTCAAACACACAAAAATACAGGAGACCTGCAAATAACTTTGAGATGCCTCCCACAGAAATACAATTCATTTTAAAGCAACTATGAGAAAAGAGGGCTATCTCAGCCTGCTAAGTCTAAAGTAGTGAGACAAACCCAGAGAAAACAACTGAGCAGTACCAAGGAGCATGTTCTGCCCATAAGCCTGAGCTCAGTAGGCAGGCATTGCTGCCACATATGGAAGCCTCACGCTCAGAGCAAGGTTGCTCCACATGCTACCAGAATGAATTTCATTATGTAGCATTGGTGTAATTCTTAGCTTGATTGCCAGACTTGAATTACAGGACAGTAACGTGGTAATTGAGTTTCATAAGACTAAAAAAAAAAAAAAAAAAAAAGACCCTGAAGTATTCCTAGCCTAGGCAGCATAGGTACCTCACACATACATCATTCAATCTGTTTTAATGCTAAAACATAAATTAAAAATAGTAATGCATAATAACCTTCATCACCCTATATCAGCCAAATTACAAAATTAAAAAAAAGTCAAAACTACAGGGCATTAAACAACAGCAGAAATATCTTAAAAAAAACAAAACAAAACACTGAAAGAAAGAAACTTATTCTGATCAGAGACAGGTAAGTATAATTACCAGCTACATTATTTTTCCTCATCAATTCACCCATCCCAACCGTCAGGCCCTTCCCATTATGATAAGTCCTAATGGCTGTAATACTTTGCACCTGGAAACAGGACAAAATTTCCATGACTGTTTAATTCTACAAATGTTGTTGTCAAAAAGAAGAGGAACAGAACAGACAATGAACAATTTCTTGCTTCATTTGCAACTATTTTCTTTTTAACCTCAGGACTCAGTTTAATTACTGTTGCAAGCATTGGTTCAGCTGATTTCTTTCCTCTGATAACTTTGCAATTGCTCATTTCTTCATTTACCCTGTGCTATCATTAGCGAAAGTGGATAGCACTGAGTCTGACATCACCTAAAAATCTAAACTCTGACAAACAGAGATATTTACAGCTTGTTTGTTTGCTTTAAAAATGACGACTGTAACCCAGGAGACTGACCTAGTTAACTTTCTGAGAGAGTAGTTCATTAAGCTGATAATTAACAAATATACGTCTCCGATGTCTGCATGATAGTTGCAATACCAGGCAATGTCTATGAGCAAAAGGTAATTAGGGATGCTTTCAAATTTTATTTTTTTTTTAGGGCAATCTAAACAGTGTTGTTTGTGGAAGAGAATGGGATATAGAGCATGTCAAGGCAAGAACTGCAAGCACCATTTAACCACTGTTTTTTCTGCTTTCAATTATTTAGACTTGAAGTAAGAGTTCTGCTTTTCACCTGCAAATAACAGGAGAGCTCTGAAACACTAATATATTAATTCCTTATCCACTGAAAATAATCCTCACTCCTGCTGTGACTCATTCTGTGTGCCATGCTTTAAATCAGACTGAAACAGGCAATAAGCAGTTTGCTGTCACTGGTGGCTGCAAACAAAATGCATATAAACACATGGTAGGGCAACAGTTTAAGGACTACAGAAACAAAGCTCTGCTGTGAAAAGCTCAGTTTTGATCAGGAGCAGATGCACCATTTGTGGTCTAGGTTCTCTCACCAATTATAGGTAAAATTTGTAGCTAAGTACAGTAAGAGCTATAATACTGTGCTTCATCACAGCATCATGTTGATCATGTGTATTTTAAAACTCATTACTATGATTATGAAGATGCAATTACAAAGAAAAGTTATTCTTTTTTATCACTTCAAATGGATATCTCTTTAAATGTAGCTGATGTAGTTAAATAAGTTTAATCTCATATTGTGGTACAATTACATAAAATAAAGTGACAATTTTAGCACAATCAAAGGGCAAAAAAATAGGATTGACACATCTATACTTATGGATGAGAAAGAAACATTCCTGATCTAGTTTTAAAGAAAGATATATATATAGAGGGAGTAAATGTAGTATGTATACATCTCATACCTCTTGATGCATCATGATAGATTACATGAATGTAGAACAAGCTTCTCCCAAGTGTCCAAGATATCTCTTGATTTTCCTTGAGATATAAATTTGAATTTTAAACACAACACATAATTCAAAATAGCAATTTAAATAAAATACTTATTTAAAACATTTACGTATATAAAATTAAATTTAAAAGTTTGTTTGTCTGAATGAGTTCTCTTATACTGCAGTGTAAACCCTTAAGCAAGTTAGTTTTCTTTTTACTATTATTTAATAGTATACATGTTTTTGCTGCAAGCTATACTGATTGTGCTACTCACTATAGTTAAAAGAGTTACCAGTTGCCTTAGAACTTATTCCTTTTGTATATCACAGATACTTCCAAAAAGGCAAGATGACAAACATGCAATTGAAAGTATTCTCGCTTGACTTTACCCATGTTCTAGAAGAATGCTTGATTCTTGAATGTCTTCGTCATGTATTTTATAAATATTTAATACATAAAAACAAAGTAAGATTAAAATGAACTGTTATTATTAATCTGCAAGACTTATGTTGAACTGTTTTATAGTTTTTTTCATACTTATTTCTAATATTGGTAAATATTAAAAATAATATTTTGTTGTCTTCACATTATTACAGATTTCTAGTAGTATACCTCCAACAGCACAGAAGTTTTAGTGTTAAAAGAGTAAATATTAGCTTTACAGGATTACTACTTCTCATACCTTTACATTTTTATCTTATTATTATCTGCCAGTTTTTCCACTTCTTCCTTTTATACTTAGCACTGTGTACAGCTAATGAATGCACAGATAGAAGAGGTGAGGATAGCATTTTACAGGTTTACGGTTAAAAGGATTATTGTGGTGGAAAGAGACAATTAAAACGAAATGCTCACCCATGTCCTAGGCTCACAGTAGAACACTCCAAAAGTAGGGATCTCCAGAAAGAGATCCTTCCCCAATGGAAGTCAGCCCTTAAATAGAGTCTAGAGGAGATGCAGCCAGGTTACATCTCTTCCAGTCACAGAGGTGAATTGCCTTCACCTGTGTTTCCATGACTGTTTCAGTCCTTGCCTCAGATGATCAATTAGTGGTTCAGACCGTGACTCATTAGTTTCCACACGCTCTGCTACACATTATTTTATTTTTTCCTAAACTTTATCTATTTTCTCATATTTTCTGTGTTTCAGCCTATCTGAATCTCCATCAAACATTCTTCCAATATATGTGATGATTTGCATGCTTTCTACTTTTTATTCCTTTATAAGGGGAAAGAGAAAACTTTTGAAATTCTTTGCTTTTTCTATCAGATCTCATTGTATTGTTAAGGTGCTAATTACATATTTTACATGAGAAGCAAAAGAATATATGCTTCACATCACATCATACAAAACAAATTGTACAAATAGTTGTAAAAAAATAAGAGAAGTGTGGGAATACAAGAAGAAGCTATTCAGAGCAGCAGCTGTGAAACAAGATAAACAGCAGGAGAAACAGCAGGAGGACATTTCTAGAAGAAGAGAAAAAGCAAATGGAATGACTCATGGCTCTGATTGGATAAGCACCCGCATACACGGTTACGGAGTGCTTATGGCATACTCTGTTAACATGTAAAAGTGCATGGGAAAGTTGTAAGGGCAAATGGGAAAGCTAAAAAAGGAAACTTGTGAATGTGTGTAAGTGATGTGAGAACTTGTAATAAACAATTTAGATCATTCACATCCGAGTCTGTGCATCAGACACTGCATAAAGGGAATTGTGGTTTGAAATTATTTTCTAGTATTTTAATGTGTAATATGAGGCAAGTCTTCTAATGTAGAAAGTGTCATGGAAATATATACCTAAAGCCAGATTCCAGACAAAGAGGGCATCAAAGCAGAACCAAAGTGATAAAACTTTCTTTTGTTTTTGTGGGATGCTGCATAACAACTTGTCTCTGCTCACTCATTTAATTTCCAGGTGCATCTTGTCACAAAAATGGACATTAACCTTTCCACACACATTCATGAGCTGGGTTTTATAAGTACAGTCCCAACATGAAATTCCCCAAATGAAGACCCTAGAAATGATTTTGGGTAAAGAATAAAATGGCAGATTCTGATTTCCCTCTCCACATACCTTCTATCTTGGATTTTAATTCCTTTTTTTTACTATAATTTACTTCTTAGCTCCCTGTTGTGTGTTTATGAAGTTTAGTTAAAAAATAAGGGTAAGTAAACAGTGCACATTCTTCTGCTTTGAGTAATCCATCATTTACTGCTACTCAGGAACAACGCTCCATGAATTTTCACATATATTTTAAAGTGTTCCATCACTGTTGTAGCTACAACAGCCTGCAGCATCATTACTTGCACTACTAAAAGCCTAGAGAAACTATCTCTGAAACTATTCTTCAATAAACCTGTGCAACCTTCACAGTCCCTCAACATAAAACTGCTTCATTTTCCTTCTTCCTCCAAAATAGGCACGTCTCAAATCCCAGTTTTCAAAACTTTCATTAAACTCACTTCTGGCCTATTACAGCATCTTTTCAGATGAGAATGCTTTTTTCCCCCCAGTACATCTTGATTTCATGCTGTGAAACCCATGTTTCCCAAGACACTGCCTTTGTGCTGCTCCTGCTTGTTCACTGTTTTGCCAATCAGAGCTCAACATTTTCATTAATTCATAAAAAAGTTATCAGAAAATTCACTGTGGAATACACCTGACAAGGGAGTTACTAGTTAAAGCATAAGCTTTGTTTTAGGTTTTAGACAATGGCATCTAATAATAAAAGCAGCAAGTGGAGAAAAAACTATTACTGTCCAGAAAACCTCATGAAGTCTGGTTTCCTATGGGCAGAAGTCCTGGGTTTGAGTATGTGCTACCTCACTGCCTTCTGCTTCATGAAGAAGCAGTGAGGGAGGAGGTCAGCTGCAGTCAGGGAAGGCAACTGAACTGCAGTGATAGCAAACAGAGCAGAACTCCAGCAGGGCTGAGGGACTGCAAATAACAACCAAGGCTTGAAATAGTTTGCAAGATTTTGCCCAGAATTGGAGTATTTCATAGCTGCTCAAGATCTCTGACTGCAATCAGAGAGAAGCACAGACAAAATGTTCTGATTTAAGAAATAGCAGTAGTCACAGACTAGCATAAAATATGGCTGAGAATAGCTATGGAGGGATGTTTTAACACTGGAAAAGAATGATGGCCAAGATTCACTCTAGCATCTAGCAATTTATGTACTTTCAGTGAGAAAAATGAGCCTCTTGAATAGTATTTTAAACTCTGGACTCCATCAATTTCCTGTTCCCATATGAATGTGATGGTTTAAGAGTGAGAGTTTACTGACTGCTATTTGAAAGAGTACTGAAAGAAGAGGTTGAAGGTGAGAAGAAATAAAGGAGTAGAGACTGAATAATGCTTTTACTCAAGAGAAACCAAAAATAGGTCTTATATTTACATGTTGTTGAAATATTTACACTAGAGAATCATGGATAAAGGCTTTAAGGTATTGCTGTGAAAAGTATTAGGGTCCTATTTACTGTGTCATTATTGCCACATGCCCTTTGGAGATTGAGACAACCAGTTTGTTGAGTGTTTTGAGTGTACACTTACGAGGCACAAAGGCCATCCCCATAGCTTCTGTTAACCCAGCATGCACATTGTATACTGGTCTGGCTGTAAACAAAGTCCACGGAGCAACCGTGTAGCTAGGGACCATGCTAGCAGTGGAATAAAATAAAGTAAAAGGAAATGATAGGAAAAAGAAAAAAAAGGAATTCACAGAAAATGAGACCAGGAAAAAAAAATGTTAAGACTTTATTTTTGAAGAGTATTTGATGATGTAAACAGCAAGCTACATTGTAGTCTTCACATCTATTTAAGTTGTGGAATATAAGCAGTAAAACTAGTTTGGAAATTTAGCAGAATTCTCTTCTTAGTGGAAAAAAGATGGCATGATTCAGCCCCAGAGATGTAACTATAAATGTCAGGTCTGACTAGATGATCCATAACAGCATTGCTCAAAGTATTCCTTTTAGACATGAACATGCTCACAATAAAAGCCATTCCCACTCCCAGCTTCAAGAGAATGGAACTGCAGAAATACATACATTTTCTTGGTGCCAGGCTGAATATGCAAAAGGTAAAGATCTGCCAGAATATTGTACAAAAGTGCACCACTTCACATGTCCAGAGAACAAGATATTCAGTATGATTTTGGCCATAGCAGAAGTTGCTCGATTGTTCATTAACTGGTCTGAAGAAGAAAAAAATAGTAAATGCATATTGTATAAAAAAAGAAAATATTGGTAAGTTCTCTCTGAAAGATAAAGCAGAAAATAAGGGATGTCTGTCATTTATTTATTCTGAAACACAACAAAAATATTGTTCCATTTCAAAGGTAAAAGAGAAAACAAATAAAACAGTGCATCGTAAGACATTTCAAAACACATCTATATAAAAAATGACAAAGAAACAAAGATGTCCTCGGATGCTTATGCTGACATCCTATGCTGCAGATATAATGAAGAGATGAGGTGAATTTTTAATTTAGACAGCTTACAAATCAACAGCATTCTGAGAAATAAAGCTGTGTGTCATAAAATCCCATTTTCTATGTTACTGGCTGCAAATGCCTAAAGCAACATATCTTTTGAGGGCTTCTCTGATTGTTTCTGTTATACATGGATGAGAAGTAGACTCGGGTCCCATATGTTCTTCCACAGTGCTTCATAAAGATGTTTTATTGAGAAGCAAAGATTTTTTTCTCTCTAGAAGTTGAAGACAAGCAGAGTACAGAAAGGATCTTTTTTGAGCACAAAAATGTGATTCTACTCTCTCCACTGAATCAGTCTAAAAGTTGAAATAAACCATCAGAATAGGTTGCATGATCCATAAAACCCACACATCTCTATTACTGGAATTATGAGCACCACTGTAGGACTACGTAGATCTTACAACTACTCTGCTGTAAAAGAAAGTGTGTGGAGATATGTTTGAACCTTAATGGTATTCCAGCTGCTATAATACTATTTCACTGACATGAGCAAAAGGCCTTTTACGGATGGACTTTAGCTGAAATTTTGCTCATTACTGCTGATAGAAATGTTGAAGTAGTAAGGACTTGATTTTTTATTTATTTATTTATTTATTTATTTTGCAATAAGACTGCTTTGAACAAAATAAAATGTTCAGTTCTGCTGACTAAGAGCTCTCAGGATTTCTAGGACCCTAAAATATGGAACCTTAAAATATTCACTGACTCTAGGTGTAATTCACATAGAGCTCTTTTTTCTTTCTTTTTAGTTCATACCAGAAGAATTTGGATAGCTGAATATTGTAAGACTCAATATGACCTTAGAAGGGAGAATACTTGCCAGTATTTTGTCTGTCAAATTTTTTCTTGATCATGTCATCTAGTTAAATATTAAGTCATTTCATTCCAAGTAGCAGCATAGTATTGTGCATTAATGCAGCTAAGTGGATTTGAATAAGTGTAGGGGAACAGGTTAACGGCATTGCTGACCTGAGAAAGATCAGGAACTGACTCTAACAAAGACAACAGGATTTCAGAGACAGACTCCATTTATTCAAATTTTAAATATTATTTGTATTTTACTAGAAAGAAGTGGCTGAAATAAAACAGGTAGTGCTTCAGAGAATGGAAATATGCACAGAGATACAAGTATTCTTAAATATTAATGTAGTTCCTGAATCATTAAGGCATTTCTTTTCCATTAGTCATGAAGAAAAAAAGATTTAAAATGGGGGGTGATGGGTATTTATATGGGTGGATTTACCCATCTGTCTGGCTAATCACAAGCAAATTCATTTTTTCTGCATCTATATATAAATATATCTATATATCTACATATAAATACATATATTTGCATATTATACATCATTTACACTGTGACCATTTCATTGGAGAAAGAGTTCTACAAACAAATAACAACAGATTGAAATTCTCTTTGTAACCAAGTGGGTTACAGGGAGGTGGGTAGAGGTTCACAATAGCAGTGGTTACTATAGTTACAGCATCTCTCTCTGGCCCTTTAATGAGGAACTAATCACTTTATTCTTTCCAAGACTTCACATTTCACATGTTCATCTCTTCACCCACACCTGACATTATTTTCTCCCCGAGGAAAGGCAGAAATTTATTAAGCCTCCACAGCAAAAAGGCTCTTTGACTAGCTAATCCCAAACCCTGAGGGAGAAAAAAAAAATGGATTTTCAGAGAAGCGCTGTGAATAAGAGGGGCAGGAACCTCCTGTGTCATGGCAATGAATAACACTTTCCACTTCACCTTAGCTCCCAGCAACCCTAAAAGACTACTAAGAAAGTCTGTACCTTACACTTCTATTGCCACCTGTCATTCAATTAAATACCTGAGATGAGGGGAAAAAAGGAAATTAAAATTTACTGTTTAATGAACAGCTTGATAGCATGCCCCCAAAAAATCAGTAGTTCCTAAGATTAAAGACATCACAGGCTCTATATGCACATATAGTAGCTTTTTTCCCCTCTGAAGTTGTGTCTATGTCTTTATGTTTTGACAATGCATTTTACTGAGCACAAGCCCAAGCTGAAAATTAACTAACAGCAGCAAATGCAATTTAGTGCCCTAAATATGCATTTCTATTATTTCTTTAAGCTATGCCTTTCTATCTTTTCAGATGAAATTATAGCCAGGCTTAGTGCTGAAATAAGCACTGTATTAAGCAGTGTCACAGATTTTGCTATGCTTAACTGACAAGCTGAAATTACCCGTGCTTGGTCTTTGCCTCAAGGAAATGACGTTTTAATTCACCAGGGATTCAAGCCTGTGTAAATTCAAGTGTGTGAATATACATATTTGCCTACGTCTCTCTCTCTTGACTTTTGAAACCATTGCCATTTTTCAGACAGATATAAGAAGTAGACACATGAAGGTATTGTTTTCAATACCATAAAGACATTAAAATATATCTTGTCTTTAACACCTTAAAAATATTCTGATACTTTTATGTAATTTCATGGGGACATTATGTTCTGTAACTATAGATTACCAGAGAGAGAGAGGAAAACCGTGCAAATGCTGAGCCACACAATGTGTTATGATCTCAATCCAGAGGCAACAGAGAATCCACACAAGACACAAGAAAATGACTATCTTTGGTTTCAACAACAAGCAACATTTTATTGAAATACTAAGAAGCAAACAAAATTTGAAAAAAAAACACATTACATTAGATTTAAGAGAGGGGAAGTATGGCTATCCACTTAGCAAAGGGTTCTGACTTCTTTTTATGAATTCTTTATTATTAGGAGGAGGAATACATTTACATTTAGCAAGTTAGTGCTCGGCTATAGTGTATGGCATGAAACCTGACAAAGGTTTAACAGAATTGTCAATGCAAAAAGTCACTGCAATCTACGGGGGACTTCTACATCCTTTGAAGATATTATCATAGAACACTTTTAAGGGCACAGCACAGACAAGATAACTTATTGCTTGTTTTGTCTTCAGCCTCTCTATTCCTTTTAAAACAAGCACATTCTGAGTATCATGCACATCTAATATAAATATGTGGACAATGTTGAGGGTGAACATTAGGTTTGTCAGTTCAATTTGGAGCCCCGCAGATAAACTGGCGTGGTCCACCTAGGGCTGACATACACTATAGGATATCATAAACGTCGATTATTGAGCTGACTTGAAGAGATTCTACTGCTTGACCTTTGTTTTTCTTCCCAGCTTTTTTTTTTTCATTTGTAAAAGTTTTCTTAACAGATAGAGGGAAGCAAGTAGCTGAGGAGCAAAAAATACCATGTAAACAGAAAACTGAGGCAACACCACTGTTCCTTATAGAAATGTTCTCTAAAAAGATCATTTTCCCTTGCTTTTTTTTTTTTTTTTTTTAAGCAAATCAAGGAAATAGGAAAAAAGAATTTTTCAGAACAGAAAGTGATACAGACACATTACCCATTGTGATAGACGGTTGCATGAGCACAAAAAGAAAAGTTATTTAAGAAAATGTTAACATCCTTAATTCCTGAAATGCTTACTGTCTTTAAGTACACTTATCTTTGCTCAAAGGCCCTTACTGATGGTTACAATTACTTAAAACAATAGTAAGTACATTCCATATAAATCTACACAGATTTTGAACATACTGATAAAGTAGGTGGCATCATCCTGAGTTAGACTTTCTCTATCTAGTGAATTAAAAATACATTTGTTTCCATAGCAAGATCTGAATTGCAAGCACTACTTCTTTCAATTTCAGATAGGTAGGAATATGAAGCCTAAGCAGTGATAATAGTTACCTTTGCTAGACTCTGCTTTCAGAAATATCTTGCAATGAGAAGGTGACATTTTGCTGAACTCTACTAGCAAGGCAGCTAAGTTCTCTTCTGAGCTGCAAAACATTTTATAATACAAGCAGTTGCCTATTTGCATATGAAAGACAAAAAACAACAATTAAACTAATCTCCAGAAGATCAATTACTTCATAATTCCAGTTCTACACATAATTTGTCATACATATTAGCTTTTCCTTTTTAAATGTTGTGCACAGAATAACCATTTCTTCCTGACTCATCCTTCTGCAAGGCAGATGAACAAATAATATTTTTAAACACTTCTGTTCTATTATTTTAAATAGAAAGTGGGTCACTGGGTTTGCAAACAGTTATCATGGCATTGGCTGAGATAGAGTTAATTTTCTTCACAGAGGCTCAGATGATGCTGTGCTTTGGATTTGATGATTGGAATACATACTTTGAATATATGTCAGTATATATATACTGAAGATAAGAAGATGGTTTCAACAGTTGCAAAGATTCTGAACCTTCAGTATAAATAACTAGTGTAGATGAACACAGTTTCATGAGGAATGTGTATGTGTGGAATTCCATGTGATATTTGAGGAGATGTCACATGATAACGTTTCTGCTACTGAACACAGAGAAATTGCAAAGTGAGATTGAATGTGCATTTATATATTTCCTAGAGTTTCCTACTAAAAATAAATAGCATTTTAAAGTTCTTGAGTTCAGTAGCTGGAATCTCTCCTTGGTTCTTGATGGAAGATGTGACACACCCTAAATTAGTATACCAACACAATATGTGAGCCTATGAGCTTGTCATGAGCCTTTTGTCTTGATGGTTGCTCAAGCTATTACTTAGTAGCACAGAAGATGAGATAAACCAAACTAAATTAGGCAAACACTCAAATACTTAACTTCCATTCACCACCTATAATTGCCAGTCAAATTTAAATACATTCACATTCTGAATGATAAAATAAAAATGTCCTTAGTGGAAATATTTGACTACTTATCAACTCAAAGGGAAAATTGGGTTATTTATGGAATGTTAATGTTCAGAACATTTGAAAAGAAAAGCACATACTGATATTTTGCATGTTAGGATTTCCTGCTGTTTTACAAAAATGTGTAAGCCTAAAAGAAAATAATCTGCTACTGAAAACATCAACTAAATATACAACAATTTAATGACCTAAACTGATCATGAAAGAAAAACATGGCAATGTACTATATAAGCTACCTCTAAGTGAGGAGATAATGTCTTAGAATAAAACTCTGCAATAGCTTTATTTTTAAAAGTTAGGGTTGCACTACAAGAGAAAAATCAATTTGCAGTCAACGTAGTGTGTGATATGACTTGAATATAAGTAATTAACTTATAAAACTATAAATACTTGAAAGGTGAATAGTGATATCACCATGAGCAGAAAAAAAGGGAAATTCAAACTGCCTACTGCCACAGTATGGTTCTTTTCATGCTTAGATCAATCCAAACTCACTATGATTTATGTGACACAGACAAAGGAGGAGATTCAAATCTAGAAATAAGCTTGCTGACTGGAATCTAAGACCTTCTCCTGACACCCTAAAGCTATGTGTCCTCATTCTTCAACGAGTGTACCTTCCTGTTGCTTCTGCAAGTTAGATGTCTAGTCGGCTCTTGTGAGGCCCCATCTGAAGTACTGCATTCAGGCCTGGGGCTCCCAGTACAGGAAGGGTGTGGAGCTTTTGGAGTGGGTCCAGAAGAGGGCCACTAACATGATCAGAGGGCTGGAGCACCTCTCCTATGAGGAAAGGTTGAAGAAACTGGGATTGTTTAGCTTGGAGAAGACCTCATTGTGGCCTTGCAGTACTTGAAGGGAGCATATAAACAGGAGGTGGCATGGCTGTTTATGAAGGTGGATAGTGATAGGACAAGTGGGAATGGTTTTAAACTGGGAAAGGGGAGGTTTAGGTTGGATATTAGGAGGACATTTTTCACACAAAGGGTGGTGACGCACTGGAACAGGCTGCCCAAGGAGGTTGTGGATGCCCCAACCCTGGAGGCACTCAAGGCCAGGCTGGATGTGGCTCTGGGCAGCCTGGTCTGGTGGTTGGTGATCCTGCACATAGCAGGGGGGTTGAAACTCGATAATCATTGTGATCCTTTTCAACCCAGGCCATTCTATGATTCTGCGTTTCCTTGACATGGCAATGGGCCCAACCTAATAAATCCTGCCCTTCAGATTACTTACTAGCCTTGGGTTTTGAGTTTGACCTGGCTCAAACTTCAGCCAGCATGAAATCTGGAGAGAGACAGCTCACTTCTACCTGCAAAACTGACTAGATACACCAAGTCAAATTATTTTTTTCTGCTCTGACATCCTTAATCCTTTAGTTTGCTCTTGCACAAAGGAACAGGTCTAACAGAAGAGATATCTTATGCCCAGGAAGGCATTTCCCTAGGAGAGGACAGATTTAAAAGTCTTCATGTTGCTGAAAGTATCTAACCTAACTGTTCCTCATCCTGATGGCATGAATGAACCTTTATATCTACCTCTTTTCCCCAAAACAAGATTCTATCACCACATGCTATCCAGTATGTACACCCAATAAATATCTACATTTTTACTTCTGTACATAAACTTATATTGACATGGTACTATGGAGGACTGTGTGAGGGCAATTGACTTTCAAGTGAATTGGAAGTTGATCTGCAGAGATAAACAATGATAAACCCCAAGAGTGCTAATCTAGATTCGGCATCTCACAGATCTGTGTAATCTAGTCAGCTCACAGTCTTACTGACTTGCTTACCACCCTTTAGATATCAGCTGCATCCATCCTTGGCTGCTATGTGCTTTCCTAGCAACACACTTTCTTCTGTGATGCAGATCAACTCCTGACTTAAATATATTCCTTTCTGATGCCAGATGAAGGAAGGGTTTAAATAAATCGAAGAAATAGGATTTTTCATGTTCATTTTTGAGTGGGACTCGTTGAATTTCATTCTCCTCAGGATTGATTGTAGAGTAGCTAGAGGTACATCCATTAGCTTATTTAGTCTAGCAAAAAGGCAAAGTGTTATGGTGAGACTTAGGATGTCTTCATGTTTACATCGCAGCCGGTGGACATCTTCTCAGTGTCCCATGCCACCTGAGGGTCTCTGCAATGCATTCAGCTCCCCGAGGCAGAGGTCACCTTAAGCCAGATGGGATTTTTTAGAAGACTTGGCATGTTCTAAATTTGTATCTACATCACATTTCACCAAGTATGACACAGAGTATTTTCCTTCTTTCTCTATATTGATGCTTCTTTTTCTGGAATGGTGAATTCCATTGCCAATTTCTCACTGTAGGATGGCTTTTCATAGGAAAAAAAAAAAAAATTAGAACATGTGGATTATCCAAACTTAGCTTTTAAATTAAACTAATAGGCTATGACAAGCAGTGAATTTCTTGAATGGTTACTATACACTGCAGGGGGCATTAAAAGGTACAAGACAGGAAGCTAATTGCTTTTTAAGCACTCAAGCAGAGTGAAACTCAACTGGAAATGAATTACCTGGAGTGCATTATTGCTACTGCAACATGCAATTCATGCACCTAAATAAAACAGAACAAGCTATTTTTTAAATAACAAAAAATCTAAAGAAACACAAGACTAGGAGGAGTTCATAAAGTCAAGTATTCTATAGAAACCTCATATATAATTCCAGACAGTGCATCCATAATTTTAAGGCTCCTGAACCTTGAAATAGAAAATTTTCTCTGACTGTTCAACACTATAAGATACTCTATGGTCACAGTTTCACTAAGTGTTGAAGAACAAAAACTGTTTCTAAATAAAGTAAAACTAACCAAGGACATTTATTTCTGGAAAAAATAAATTGAAAATATTTAACTGGTATTCTACTCAGCAATATATTTAGAAAATTCAGAGTGACATTACTAATTGCATTCAAATTTCATTCAAAATTTGGAATTTTCATGCATGTCAGTTTGGTTATCATTTAAATAAGACAGAAAAAAACAATAGAGTGAAATTTATAAAGTCTGCTTCTATATCCAGATTACACTTTATCCAAGAGTACTTCATTCCTTATAAGGTCTTACTGGTTTCTAGAGTCAAGCTGAATGCTGCAAAGACTAATTTCTAGGCAATTAAACTCCTATTGTATCCTGAACCAAACAGATACTGGTGAAGTTATACATCATTTTTAGTGATGCATTACACATCTGAGAGCTGCCACAAGAGTGCTACCAAATTGATTTATTCTATCTTAAGAGCCTAAAGCAAGGTGGATCTACAGCCATGACCATATGAGTGTTTTAAGTTGAATGTTAAATTGAAATTGGCCCAATCACCTCTTTGGGACTAATGAAAAAGCAACTAGAAATGAGAGCTCCATGGCAATTTCTACAACTGATTTAAAAGAGAAATACTGCATGCACCAATAGCAGCCTCCTGCCTCGTGTTTAATTGAGCATTTCATTTACAGAGCACTCAGCTTAGCTATGAAAGTATACATTTAGGCTTAAAATAGACTCAGCAACATGTTAAGCCAGGAAAGCCAACAGACAAACCCAAGGAGGAACTTTTAAAAATTCAGTTTCACTGAAGTATCAGAGATGCTCAAGGTATTGGGGTTTTGCAAAAACTCTGAAGTCTCAATGTTATTTAAAAAAAAAAAAAAACAAAAAAAAAACCTTCAATGAAAAGTAGGAGACGAATATTTGTTTTTCTTTCAGTGGAAGAAAGCTGAATTAAGGGCAACAGGCTGGCATAAAAGAAGCCTGCCTACAGTTTCTGTTTTTAATTTCATTCTCCATTCCCAGTTTCAGCAGCCTCATTCTAAAAAATAAAAAAGATCCGCAGTGTTTTCAAGCATGGATAGTGAAGCAAAAGCTGTCCTTATGTAACAGCTTTCAACTTCTCTTTACTACCTTAATTCTGTACTTGCCTTGAAAAAATCTCACCTTTTGCTGCTCTGATGCTTGAAGGATGACCCACTGTATTGCTGACAAGTTTACTCTCCTCTGAAATTGAAGGAACATGAATATATCCATTAAGAAAAAAAAAAAAAAACAGGATAATCAGCTTAAAAATTTAATGCTGTCACAGGTTTAGGTGAAGTATTTTTTTTAAGTGCATACACTGTATGAGCTTGACTCTAGCTCTCCCTTGCATAAACATTAGAAGGTGAAAGCAGATTGCTGTCACTAGAAGTACTGTCATCTTTCTGGGCCTAGAGGCAGGACACAACCTCAGGTCTAGTGGTCTGATGCTAATTGCATCTTATAAGTAATGTACCTTCACAGAGAAGGGAGATGAACTGCAACCTGGTGAACACCATGGAGTTTTAGCAATAGATATGCATCACAGCACATCTTACAACACCAGTCTCAGTCATTGATGACTTCAGTCCAATTTACAGCAGACAGAGGAAAGCCTAAGCCTTCAAAAGTGGAAAGTGCATCCTTACCAACCAACGACCAGCATGCAGTGTGTTGACTGATGACCTTCCTCCATGTACTCATGTGGAAACTCACAACCAGAAAAACATGCTTAATTTTTTTTCAGCTCCCTTCAACTTCTTATTAGTTGGGGATCAGATTATGGCTTTTACTGAGTTGCAGTCACTGCGGTACATTTTAATATCCTTTTTTTAACTTAGTAACTGCATTGATTCCACCCTCGTCATAAGATCTAGGAGTTATTTCAATCCTTTTGCTGAAAATGAATACAAGAAAGTGTAAAAAATAAAGTACCACTTTGGATTTACTTCAGATTATAGAAAAAGATACAAAGGAAATGAGACTGGTATATGGATAAAGGCTAGTGACTATTTACAGACAGTACAGTGTTAAAAAAATAGACCTAAATAAAACTACTTACATTTGCGGGGAAAAAAAAAAGAAAAAAGAAAAAAGGAAAAGAAAAAGAAAAAAAAAAAGGAACTAGCAAGCTTCATAAACCCTAGAGCATGTGTAATTCCATTTTGTTCTAATTTGTGCATTTTATCAAATTCTAATCTACGCTGTCTCCAGGTTATAAGAACTAAAAAAAAAATCATTTAAATTCTTACCACTCTCAAATGGGCACCAAGATTTCTAGGTAATCATCACATTATCACCCCACAGGGTCAGGTGAGAACAAAAGAAATGAAACCTACTGTTTTTTCTGTGTAGGCTTTCCAGAAGACCTTTTTTTAAGGCTCTGAGACAAAATGGCTGAAAAAAAGAAAGAAAAAGAAAAAGCAATGCAAAGGTTCTTGAAAAACGTGTGTAAATAAAAACGTGTCTTAGTCTTAAGGGTATGCTAATCTTGAGCATTAAGAACTCAAATAGAGGAGCTCAGTGCATGAAGGTTTCTAATTGCCAAAGATCTAATTTAATCTTTCAGCACTCCTTATTATTGCAATGCTTTGTGCTTCTATTGGTGAGGAAGTATTTTTTTTTTACCCCAGTTTTTGTCTCCTGATTATTTCTCAATTGTTCTTTTAGGCTTCGCTTCAATAATCAGATTGTGACAAATTTCCTCATTTTGTTTAAAAACAGTGTTTGAAAATACTTTCATCTCCCTCTGTGACAAAAAACTACAGAAATGCATGAAATGCAGCAGCCAACAGCGAGGAAAGCAAAAGTTCCAGCACAGACCCTAATAACAACCACTGCATGTCCAAAGATTGCACCTGGCCTTTTTATTTGTCTGTTCTGCAAATGAATTCTGGGATTTCTAAGTGTCAGAAGTTTGTAATATCTCAAAGTGTTGCATCAAAGGTTCCAGAGATTTGGGAGACTTTAGTATATTATTGAGAAAAAGTTAAGACTAATTACAAAAAGCATTGGTCTGCTGAAGAAAGAGAGAGTTAAAACGGGAAAGACTTGATGGGAAAAGGGGGAGTACAGCTGACTGATCACCTGCTCCAAAAGAAGCATGAAGAAATCGAGTGGCTTTCCAGTTGACTGTGGTACACAGTCACTGTTAGTAAATGGCAGTATAAATTAGCTAAACAGACATCAGCAGCAAACTGACACTGTACTCTGGGAACAATTCTTTTTTCTCTCCAAACAGTTTCTCATTGCAATAGTTACTGACTTATCACAGGAAATCCATTTAGAATAAAAACATAGCTCTTTAAAATAGGCCAAAGTTTGGACTGTGAATATGCCTGAGTTACTACCTAAGGTTTAATTTTTCCCTCTTCTTACAACTACTTTGGAATAGATAAAGCCTTAGTATTGATATAGAAACATGAGATTTAGTTTGTGGGAACTGAAATCAAACAAAATCTTGTTATCAAGAGAGTTCACCAAGTTCATCAACTGCAGTCACAATTTCTTTGTGCATTAGTCATGATTTTGATGACCGAAAGCTGTTGGCTGTATGTATTTCCTAAACTCAGACACGCTCCCTTCATCACACTAGTTAACAGCAAGTGAAGCACTGACTGTATTAATAACCTTCATTCATGTTGTGCAGAATTTCCCCAACTGACAAAAGGAAGACTTCTAGGAAAAGAGAAGAAAAGCAATCTTAGATGAATATTGTTCATAAGGACATTTTTTCCTACTTCTTGGTCGTGTTTTCAACAATCATCTGCAACTGAGCCATATAAAGAAAGGCAAATAAAGGATAACACCCTACAGTTACCATGGGCTATTGCTTAAGTAAATGTGCACGATCAGTGGGAACCACTTTTATGTGTAGTCACCTCACTCCCAATGCACTTTGTAACAGTAATCTAGACTAAGTTGATTCACAAATAGCTTAACAAACATAGGTTTGTACAGAGCAAACCCATTAATCTAGATGTATTCATGTCTTTTACTGGCAAATATTTTGGCAAGTACGGGCTAGAGCTACGAAAACATTTAAGCTCTAGTTACTCTCATCACTTTATTCTAGAGAATTTGCTTAGGCTGTGGGTGAAAAGGAGCTCCCTGTGCCCCAGGCTAGACTTACGGCTCACATATTTTATCTCCCAGGAGGATGTTTTGATGTGAGGTTCTCAGTCCCCCACTTGACACTGGTACCTCCCCCGTCCACCTCTAATGACCAGGTCTAATGAGGTTTTCCCATTTGCTCCCTCTTAGAAAGTCATAAAGAAACTCAAAACCACCTCATCCAAAAATACCCCAGAGCAGTGTCTCTCCATACATAACACATTGCTGGATCAGGACAGCAGTGATTAGATATTTCTTTTATAGCTTTACTATGGGATTAAGAATAAAAAGAAAATAGTAAACACCTTTGAAGTCTTTCCCCGTCTTTGCTCTCAGCACCTGCAGGGCTCACTGCTCTGCAGCTAATTAGCATGGTGCTGCCGAGCAGTGCAGGTGAGGCAGAGCTGGGGACAGGGCTGCAGCCTGGTCAGGCAAAGAGAGCCATTCCTCTGCTATTGTGGAGGAATGTGTGCCCCTTACAGCCCCACTGTGAGGGGGAGGGAGGAACTTGACTCAGAAAAAGCATCCTGATTTCAGATTTACTGGCAGGCCACTGCCGCGATCACAGCCCTTGAGCTGTTTCACTCCTATCTTTTGCAACCCTTTGCAAGCACGAATTTGGAACTGAAACGATTAAACAACATAATTAGACATTTATTTTAACTCTGTGGGCCAACGTGTTGGCTGAGGCTTTGCAAATGATGAAAACTGCAGCTGCCATGTTCAGCTTTGGGAGCAGCTCAGCTGCACTGTGTCTCATCACTTCCCATCCTGCTCTCTTGTTTTAATTAGACACTCTTGCAGGCAACAAATCACAGTGATATTCTTCCCAAATGCTGCAAGTGCCCAGAGCAAACTGTGAATACTCAGGAAAAAACAAAAAGGCAAACTAGATGTTTGCACTCCTTAAGGTATCAGGGCTTCGCAAACAAAATAGCCATGTTTGAGTAGAGGCAGCCTACCACAGCTACAGTGGTGTCACTCCAGATCTGAGGAATGGATATTGCTGAGCTCTCTATGAGAATAGGCTTGGGTTGTCTGAGGCTACTGACTTATGCTTTACCTCCACCTTCCTTCTCCAACATTCTTTCCTTCTGTTCCGAGGATACTGTTACCCAAAAAGACTATGACACCAGCCAGAAAAGAAGATGGGGAGCAGTGGGGATGTTTTGCTCATTTCTTCTACCAGTCAACTCAATGAGTATCATAATTCCTGGAATTAAAAATTCCCAGCTGTTTCACTTTTCACCAAAAGCAAAGGATCAGATCAATTCCTATAAATGTGAATACAAGAAAATCATTTGCCTTTCTTTCTGTGGGAGTACAGGGCCTCTAGATCCTTCAAAAGAAAGACTCCTTGCTTTTATCCACCTCTCCCTCCCAGTCCCAAAAGTTCCTCCTATAAACATTATTCTAAACCTCTCTTCCCTCTGCAAGTTCCTACTCTTCTTTAAGACAAATCCTTTTAATCTTGTGAGAGCATTCCCACTGCTGAGAAAGTTCGAGCAAGAACTTCCCCGGGAAAGCTGCCGAGCAGCATGCCCTGCCTATGCAATACATTGAAGGCAAAATGCCCTGCACTTCACAAGCTTCTCTAATTTTCACTCCTCATGACCTGCACCTTCCCCTATTTTCCCCAGCAAAATGCTGAATGCAGCAGAGCGCTCTGTGCCTGGCTGATCTAGAGGAAACTGGTTAGAAAAAACATTTCTTTTAGGTAGGAGAACATACAGTTTAGTATAGAGGGAAATGCTCAAGCGCTTCAGGCACTGCACTGCATCTTGAAGTGAAATCTTATCTCCCAGCAATTTCTGGTTGGCCGCAGCTGTAGCTGTCCTACTACTAAGTGTAGTAGGAAGGGAGGAGCCACAGCCTCCTAAATAATAATAATAGGAATAATACTAAATTCCATGTCAGTCTGCAGTACTTATTTATAGTCATACCAAGTATATTAAGTACTCGTACATTTCTGCTCGGCAAAACACTTTCCAATGGAAAGATTCATTTTAGCAGGTCTCATTTTTTGAAAGAGGTAAACATTTATCTTCCAGGGTTTAGAACTTGGATAAAACAAACTAAGCACCTTCTAGGTATTCTCTCACTATTGTAATGAAAAAATAAAAAATATTCTCAATGAAAAATATTTCAGACCATATGCAAATAAGCAGATTGCTTTGCAGGAAGAACTGAACCATTCATACGTAGTATGAGCCATACAGTTACAAGTTAATTACAGAACAAAATGCTGTTTTGAAGGATGATTACAGATGAGGCCCTGGGTGTGCATATAACAAGATGTGTTAATTTGAAATGATCTTGGTTGGGAAAACAGCAGAGCAGTTTTCTCCTGACAAGATAGAGACAAGCTGCTATACAGGGGAATAGGAAACAAGATGAATATTGGCAAATTACTGCATTTGAGATATCAGCACCAGTTTTTACTGAGTAGCAGATTGCTCATGGGAACAGTATCAACTGCATGATCCTGGTTCTGGAATTATTAATATTCTAATATAACCCTAGTAGAGCATAAGAGGTTGAGTAACTAAAAAATCATCTGATCTACGGCTGCATGGATTCATCAGTAAACTCACCACTCTGAATTCTCACAGAGTCCTCTCAGGTGAAGGCAAACAAAAGGATTATTCAAACATTAGTCAAACAGACTAATACAAACTGAGGAAGAAAACACTGCTTGAACAACTGCCTGTTGACACACTGAAAAACAGATGCCTGTTTGCCAAGGCAGGCTGCTCCCTGAGCAGCTATCAGCTTGCAGCATGTATCTGCACTTACATAAAGAGGTTTAAGAAAACGTATTGAACTGCAAACAAAAATAGTAGCAAGAGCAAGCAGAGCTCAAACAGCTGCATTGCAGTAGATGTTTGTTTTGGAACATCGTGACAGAAAACGCTCTCCAGTGTGTGCTTTCAACAGGAATGCCAGGATGCTGCTAGTTCTTGCACTCCCACTGACTGGGATGACAAAGCAATGAGCGTAACTGTCAGGCAGTAAGAAAAAAGCAGAGAACTCTGCCGACATGCTCCAAACAAAAGAACATGAAGTTTCCTATGATCAGCATACATCTGATTAGACTGCAGGGGGTACGCAGTACAGTGGAGAAGAAAGAGAGCACAGGCTGATGGGAGCACTGGCGGCATATACGGGACACGCAGGTGCGCAGCGCAGAAAGGGGAAGGGCTGGCAAGGCACTGGACAGTAGAGAACTGCTGCACAGAACTGAACACTACGAATGAGGAATAACTTATAGCAGAATAGAAAAACAGAGTAATAATACAAATAAATAAATAAATAAATAAAATCAGTGAACAACCTGTAAGGTCACTGCATCAGAATTGCACATCCATGTATACTTCTCTGGGGCCTTGGGGTTACAGCTGGCAGGAACTGGTGCTAAGATGATTGCACTAATTCTGGCCCCAGCAGTGATCTGATCTCTCACCAGACACCCCCCACTATTAAATGAAGCCTGCTTACAATTCGTTGTTTGTTTCAAAGTAATGCTGCAAAGTCACAATAGCAGCTCCTGATACATTGGAAACAACTGACCTGAGGTCTACAAGGAGAGGTGGGCAGGCCCTACAATAGGCCTTAGCCAACTCAGTTTTCCCCAACATATTGGCACTCACTTAGCAACACTCAAAACCTGGAGGTGTTCAAATTCCTTTGACATCCCCCAAAATCTGCACTGGCACTCTTCTACTCTCACAAATGTTTGCTTCAGCCCATGCAGCTCAATGCTCCGTTACCAGCCAAGTCTGTAGTAGGTGCCACAGACATTCCCCCACTGTTGCTCTGAAGGCAGCCTGTTTCAAACAGGCCTCATAATTTGTGTAATTCACTCTGGATCAGACACATTTCAAAGAACAGAGTGTTCACAGAGGCAATGCCACAGGGAACTCTCCCATAGCAGACCTCCATTTTCATTGGGTATCTCCCATCCCAGCAGAGCTCTTAGCTCAGGTACCAAACAATCCCAGCACAATTACACAGTTTCTCAATCAGTGGCAGAACGCATACAAGCAGAAACATCTTCCCACTAAAATCTAAATAGGTACATCTACAGTTTTATTACTCACAATCCCCAAGCTACTTTAAATATTCAAAATATCATGTTTATCTTTGTTGTTGTTGTTGTTGTTGTTTTAATCCCCACTTGATTTCTCCATTGGAAACACAGAAATGAGAAAAGCTAATTTTAAATAAACCATTTTTATGGAGCTCAACATCCTTTATATTTTATTTATTTTATTAGAGATTCTTAATTCTCAGCTATTTTTTCTGATCCGTTAACATCCTAAAAATTAATGGACTTAATGACTTTGTTAATTTCCTTTCTTTCTTACCCTTGTCCAGTTAGTGAATCCTCTTAATAACTGATTCATATTAGCCAATCTTTGATTCTATGAGTATTTCCATTTTTTATTTCTTCATCTTTCTACTATTTTAAAACAATATGTTAAGTATCATTATCTTGTCATTTACTGAGCAAGAAGCCTTCTATTTGTTTTAATTTCCTTTCCATCTCTAACTCAGACTGACTGCTTGTAATTCTCCTTTCCTATTCAGCTGATATTCATGAGAAAGAGATTTAAACTAAACAAGGGGAAAATTCAGATTGGATGTTAGAAAGAAATTTTTTACTCAGAGAGTAGTAAGGCACTGGAACAGACTGCTCAGAGATGCTGTGGATGCTCCATCCCCAAAGGCCTCCAAAGCCAGGTTAGATGGGGCCCTGGATAGCCTGACGTGGTGTGATGTGATGGTGGCAGTCCAGCCTATGGCAGGGAGTTGGAACTAGATAGGCTTTAAGGTCCCCTCCAACCTAATCCATTCTATGATTCTATAATTTTCTAACATCCAAGGCACTTTGCTTAAATCTTCTGCCCTTCTTTGACCATCTGAAGGCACTCTACACGCTTCCCCAAATGCTAACTTGTTTTTTTCCACTGCCTAAAGATTTTTTCCACAATATTTTGAATCTCAGATTCCTGATCCTTCTTTTCTTTCCTTCAGAAAAATGACCAGTATCATCTTTACATCATTTTCTGAACTTCTTAGTTCAATTTTGTCTTCTTCATTCTATATCACTCACAGACTACTCTGCAAATTGAAGAATCTTAATTATAGACCTACCTGTGCTCATACAAAATTTAGAAATCTGACATATGTTAATTCAATCCAAGGATGTTTTCTACTACCAGATTTTTTACCACGTTTCCAGTGCTTACTGTGCTACCTCTCTATACAAAGGTAAATCCAGCAGCAGTAACAATGAATTATAATATTAGGAAACATGGAGGGGTAAGATCAAAGAAAAGATAATTATATGTAAGCATCCATAGTAAAATCAACTTTCAGGAAGATTTGGCAGCTAATCATAAATAAAGACAACACAACTCTGAAAAAAAAAAAAAAAACAAAAAACAAAACACCACCATTTATACATCAGCTAAACTTATTTCCAAGAACATACGATACTAATACACCCAACTCCTGAATGCAGTGATGACAGTATGCAATTAACAGTAGAGCTGTCTTTTCTCAGTTGACAAGGTCCAAGCTTATTCCTCACCCCCTAATATTCATACCATACATGTTTAATTTTGACTTTGACCACACTGCTTCAGTTAATGCACTTCCAAACTGTGGGCTTCTTTAGTGTCATGTTTACCTTACATTACAGCCCTCTTTGTCACCTTCCTGCCAACGCATTTGTTCAGAAAGTCATACAGGTAGAAGGCTGGTAAAACAGGAAAGGCAAGAACATTATTGGCTATGTCTTTTGAAGAGAATTAAGTATATCATTTGAATTGTCAGTATAGGTGATACTGCTTTGGTCATACCTCTCTCCACCATGTCACAGATATCTTCTCAATGAGGTAAGGCTGAGCTACAGCAGTTCAAAATTAAAGGCAATGCTTAGAGAATCATAGTCTAAGAAAAGCTTTTGCAGAAATAACTTTTTGATACTTTAAAAAATTACTATTTTGATCTATTTGCATGTAATTCCGTTAACCTTTCTATATTTAGAAAGTTATACTGACAGACTGCATACAGTTTGGACAGGTCTAGAATATTGTGAGGCATATAACACACCAGTCAGCATGTCACATCATGCAATAAAGACAAAGCAGCAGGAGTCCTCTGAAAAAAAAGATGTCAACAGTAAAGATAAAGAGCTATATTTTAAAATAATCCATTAAAATTTTTTCATTTGTTTGTTTGATTCTGAATAAAGGAAATATAACTGATATTTGCTCAAGAATGAACTTTAAGAGCTCTCACCCAGGCTTATATCCAAGGCAGGAGCAAGAACACTTCTGATACAGGTTATTTAAGAAGAAAAGGCAACCAAAGACTCCCAAATGTCCCCAGATGTCCCGGTGGTGGAGCACAATACCAGTGTATAGATTTTTCTGAAGTCAGTTTTTCCTCCCTGTGTGAATGTCAACTCATGAGCTTGAGTTTCTAGTCAAAAGTAGATCAAATGTTATTCTTCTAAACACAGAAGATCAAGGGAGTGTATGAAATCACCATGACATAAATAAAAGGAAGAACCTGTGCAATCCCAGCCGGTGTCAGTAGTCACACAAAGCCCTGAAGGGGCCTGTGCTGCTCCATACAGCCTTTCTAGTGCAAGAAAGACTGCAGGTCTCTACAGGAATCCTACCAACCGGGCACGTGGTCAGCAAGCAATGGGCTCTTTGACACTATTAGCAAAGAGCTGTGAATCCTACAAAAATTGATAAATGTAAAAAAAGTAAATTAAGTCTGTTTTCTATTTTGCCATTCAATTTGCTATATTACACCTTTTCAATAGCAATATTCTCACTTTTTCAGTAGGAGTACAACTTCACTTATTTATTCTCAGCTTTTAAAAGGCCTCTCATCAAGGATGTTATACAAGGACAGTCCTTACTGGCAACTGCTGAAACAGGAAATTTTTGAATGAAGAAAGGTATCAAGATTGTTCTATAATAGCTTGAAGTCAACAGTGTTTAGGGTTGGCTTTTTTTATCCTGTAACATTTCCTGTTCAGGAATCAGAAAAGCTGTTCTCTTTATATAATTGTTTCCTTAAATTGCTGTTTTCGATTTGCATAATGTATCGTTTAAGTAAAGGTAAAGAAACATTTCATCTTGATAATTTCTGCCAGAGCTGAGATTGCAAAATTGCTTCTTGTTAGAAGGAAATTTTTAAAAAGTGCAGTCACTGCAACTTTCCAGATGGGAACTAACATATTTTCAGTGCACTGCAATAGTGTGTTATATCTATGATTGCTATTCAGATCAGACTAAGAAATGTTAGTTCCAGCTGAGGTAAGTTTTATGATCCCAGTTCTTAACTAGCATTTTATATATGTATATAGCTAAATATGTATATTTAGTTAGCTAGTTCCTTGGCTCTACATTTTGTCTTGAATATAAAAAATGCTCTAAAATTTGACTTTCTAAGGTATGCTGTTTCTCCATTGTTAATACGCCATTAAAGCTGATTCTTTTCTCCAGTCTCAGTGAAGAATACAGCTCTTTAGCCAGAATGTTATTTTTTATTTATCAGTTTTTACCTCTTCCAAACTTGAATTCTTGTCTATAATAAATAACAGGTAACCTATAGTACAAATCATAGTGGTAATTTAGATCTATTCAGAAGGCCAGATTTAAAAAACTCACATAATTCCTTGTAAGAAAAACATGGAGGTTCGTGCCTGATACTTCTGTGGGACTAGCCTTTCACTGCCAGAAATATCGCTGTCATTATGTTGAAGAGTATCAGGCAGTTCATAAGTCTGGCAATTGATCTATAATTATATATTGTTTATACAGGTTTAGATTGACTCAGCCAAGCATATGACGCATACACTTCTTTTTAAAGTCACAGCTTACATGCTTTAGTCAGGAAGAAAAAGCTTGACACAATGCATTGCCACTTGACTATTTAAAAAATAATGTATCAGTCAATTACAGGCCATAAAGAACACATGAATACTGGTTTACGTAGTCTTATTCCCTGACCTAACCAAGGATGATTATAGGGCTTCTACTGGAGAGGAAGAAAACACCCTCAGTCAAGCTGAAGCTCTTCAGCTGGATATGATCAGAAAATATCTGTGTTTACCTGGACTCTCCCATGCTTTCATTGTACCTCAAGGCAAGCAAGGTCTGGAGCTGTATAACCCTTTGCAGATGGTCAGCAGAGTAGAAAAATTTTGTTTCTGTATGAAAACACTTAATAAAAAAAAATAATAAAAGGACAAAACTCCCGATTTTTTCAGAGACATTTTTAAAACCTAGCCATTGTAGAGATCCATTTTTTTCAGTATCTTTGTTAAGTTTGATGTTCAGCTAGAACTATCAGAACTCTGAAGGTTAGGCCAATGCAACTTGCTTTCAAAGCAATTTGCAGCATTCCTCTATTTATTCACAATTTAACTTGAAGCTGCTTTGCTGCTTTTACCTGCTCAATGATTCAAAAAAATTAGTCCCTTAATCAGGGAACATGAGGGCTCTTCTGTGCCCTTCTGCAGCCTACTGCACCTATGCTATGGGCTAATCCTGCCCAGGACCTCTGACTGCTGCTGAGACCAGCTGCCACAGAGCTGAGTAACATCATTATCTTCTCTTGCCCGCCAGTGAAGGAGACTATGTATTGAGACAGCACACACCAGTAACTCCCAGGAACAACCTGACTAACTGACTGGAGCCAAAAGTTCTCCAGAAACTACATTAGATGTTAAATTTTTCATATAGATTTAGTCATAAAGAAATCAATAAGGAACTATATCTTCATTATACTTATTAAACACTTGACAACAAAGTATATGTACTGCACTGGGGACATGCTAACTAAAGCTCTTAAATGAATACATAAGTAGGGTTTTCTCCTCCACACCATATACCTCAAAGAGGTTTATCTAGTTGCTTGAACAGTTAATGAATAAAGTCATTTATGACAAAATAAACCTGAAGAAATTGTTCTTACACTTATTCAATAACTGAAAACTCGTCATAAATGTTATTTACTTTACAATTTCAGTTCTGATTAACTAGAGCATCCTTCTTCAGGAGTGCTCTTGAGCACATCCTCAAGTCTCATTGAAGTCAATTACTAAGTTAGTTGAGGGAATCAGTTATGAAGTGAAATCTGGGAGTCACACTGGACAAAAGTAAGAAGGAACTGAAAAGTGGAGAAGGAAAGAAAGAAAGGAAAATCCAAACCTTGAAAAAACAACAGAAGGAGAGCGGGGATTTGAAATTAAACCTCTTGGCCTTGGACCGCTGACTGTAGTGTGGCCATTTTAGGGTTCTGTGCTGCACTCTTCATTAGCTCCAGCACAAATATCTTTCATACTTCTCTCATTTCTTCATGACTTCTGCAAAATGCTTTGTTCTACACAAGTTTCCAGAGAAAGTCTTTAAACAAATGTTAAAAGCACAACACAAATCTCTCTGTAGCCTGAATTAACTACTTGTGAACTTAGCTAATTTAAATATATTAATGTAATTACTATTAACTGAATATTGAGGAAAGTGTGTTTACTAGGGAAATACAGCAGTAGTGCATTTGCAAGGACATAACCAATACTCGTGGTGCAGATCCATGAAAAAGAATTAAACACATGATTAAGTAATGATTTGGTTGATTTGCTCAATTTAGCACATCCTGCTCCTTTGATAATGGAAATAAGAGATGCTCGCATTATATAATTTATTTAGCGAATTTGACTTTCATGCGAACAAATTAACAATAAATCACACTGTATGAAACAACAAGGCCATTTCACTAAAGGAGCACTCAGACTCGCTCCTGCAGATCTTGCTTTGAGCGCCTGTAACCTACCGCTGCCACAGGGTTTTTCTGCCTATCTAAAAAGGGATTTAAGAGATGAGGATGCTACAGAGGAACTGTTCTGAGGTGGCTCAAAGGGAAATGTCAAGACGACAGCATAACCCTCATCTTTCTTCAAACCACCCTTTCCATTCAATTCAGGGCTACAGTGAGGCTAAGAATTCCTGTTAAGTTGCTGCTAAGATTATTTGTTCAGAGAATTTCATTGGTCTCATGTTCCCAGCACAGCTCCTGTAGTTTTGCCTCTGACAGCAGTTCTCTCCTCCTAAGATCATTTATGCATGTCCATTGCTCTTCCACTCCAAAAGAGCACTTCAGTAACCACAACCAGCACTTACTGGCTAGGGATCTAAAATATACATATAGAACAGGAACAAAAACTTTCATGTTTAAGTTTTAATGTATCTAATTATTAGGCTCTGCTCAGAGACAAATTAAAGAACTGGACAACGTTGAAGCCTGGCTCTTTCCAAACTTTTCTCAACAGATACAGGTATTTCATCCAGATTTCAGAAGCTGTTAAACCAACTTCTCTCTCAATCACTATTTGTACTAGCAAGCTGATTGTCATTTATACTCATGATTTTATTCAAGTCAATGTCCCAGAGAAGACTAGTCGATCATATTTCAGAATGCAGCTTACTGTCAACAACCTATAAAGGGGCAAGATAAAGGACAATACACAATAGTTGATTGAAAAAAAGCTACAGATACAGCAGTCTATAAAAGGTCACAAGTTCGATACCAGTGAAAGCAAAACACAGGTAAACAAATTCAGAATCATCATTGCTAACATCTTGATTAACCCAGCTAGGTGGATATTAAAGCTGTCTAGCTGTCTGTTCCAACTGTAGTTGGAACATTCAATCCCTTACAGTTGGGTGGTAAAAGCAACATTTAGTGAACTTGTAACAGATAATAATAGACTAACTGATCTAACTATCCAGAGTGCAATCAATTAATTTTACTAAAAAAAAAAAAAAAAAAAAAAAAGACTAGATAAAAGAACTAAAATCATAACTTGTTTCTCAGAGAATAAGAAAATCAATTAAAAACACAGATTTAGACACGAAATGGCACAAACTGACTTTTTCTAAAGATCTGCATCCCTTCATCTCTCAGTTAAGTATTGCTATCAGAAATTAGTGTTTTGAGGTTTGCAAAATATTTTATGGCTTCACTCAAGAAACTGGCTTCTGGTAGCTTGCATCAATATGTTGTAAAGTGGGCAGGGGTCTTTCAAAAATTTTTATATGCAAGTGCTCTAACTGTTAGCCTAGTAAAGAAATGGACATAGGAATTACCTCAGCCTCTAATCAGGTATTTTGCTAGGTTAGTTGTTTTTTGCTTGCCTGTTTTGTTTTAAAGAAAAGTTAAGGGAGACCCAAGTTGTCTGAGCTGTTTTAGCATGCTCTCTCAATGTTGTGCATGACTCTTCAGAGTTAGGAGCTCTTTATCCAGCTTCTTGTCATCTGAAAAAGAGAATACTTCAATACATTTTTAACGAATTTTCTGTAGCTAGAAGTGAAATTTTCTGAGCTCATAAAGCAAAACTCTCCAGACACCAAGCAGAAAGACATATAGGATGCATACCCAAAACTTAAACAAATATAAGCTTGGAAACATTTCCCATGCTAGTGCTTTTGGCATTGTGTTCCAGCAATTTCAACCATGCTAGTTTTCCAATGAGATCCCTTTGTCAACATCCCTTGTGTCAACAGTGCAAATATAACACTTCCATCAGCTTTGAAACCAGCTCAGCAATGGAAGGAAGCCTCCTGCTCTTCATAAAGACTGATCTTCAGCCTCACTTTCTCCAACAAAGAGAACCTTGTAATGTTTAATATAATTTCTCCACATCTTGCTTGCTTAACTAGTTTCTTTCTGCTCTCACACCAGCATGGACCCTTTGCTCCCTCTCTAACTTCTCCAGCCTCTCTCAGCTGTGCTGTCTCTTGCAGTGAAGTCAATGGAACTGCCTGTCTGTGTATCTTCATTGGCCATTGTTATTACATAATCTATCAAAAAACATGCAGATCTCATCCAGACTATTCCAAGCTGTTCCATCACATCTACCTGCAGCTGGCTGGTTTCTTGGACAGCTTTGTTCTGATCATCTCATACGATCTAACACAATGAGCTTGTTTTACCTTTAATATATTCCAGTTCACCACCCAGTAGATGAACAGTGATATTCAGGACTTATTAGAAGAACAGGATACTTACACGTATCTTCTTCAGAGCTGTTCCAGCAATGCATCCCAAAGCATTTCTGTGAGACTAAGCCCTGCAGAAAGGAAGGAGGAAAAGGGCAGAGCAGAGTGGAGGGCAAAAACCCAGAACCTGACTTCCCCCAATGTCAGGGTTTTTTTTTTCTCTCATGAGAACTAAATACTAAGTGTAAAAGTAGAACATTTTAATGGGAATTGAGAGAACCTGTTCCCAGGTCAGTCTCAGATTTTTTACAGGGCTATATTCAGAGCACTCGCAAACCCAGGCTCAATACCACAATTCAACCCAGACCAAAAATAAACCTACAAGAGAAGTCTCACACCCCTTCCTGCCAGAAACGAGTCCTGGTGCTTTCAAGAAACACAAATCACACTCAAGCCCTGCACCTGAAGGAATTCACAGATGTGATAATGACTGACTTAGGAGGTGCCTGACACCAGCCCTGAGAAAAATTCCCAACTACTTTCAGGCTACAGATGAATTCCTTTAACACTGCCAGGAGCCAGAGCTCTGACTTCCAAAAAACCTAGTCTCAGCATTCTCCGAAATCAACAGCAATATTCCTGGGATGCTGCACAGGCTTTACAAGTAGCCTGACAGTAAAACTACCTGTCAAATCAAAACAAGTGCCATTAATAAAATATACAATGTGGGGTAGCATCATGGCACACAGCATTAAATGGCAGCATCAGCACAAACAACCAGTTTGCACTTCAGGCTTGTAAAGCACACCCACAGAAGCCAGGAGAAAGTGATGCAGAATCTCTCAAATCTAAGAAATAGCTGTGGCTGTCAAACAGATTTTTCAGTGTCAAAATCTGTCCCTGAGGCAAACAGCAATTACAGCACTTTGAAGCACTATAAGCCATTCTGACAGCTCTCATCTCAGCCTGCAAAAAAGATCTGACGTTCCTGGCCACCTATAGGAAAAGAAATAAGGGTGCCCCACTCCCTGCCCTGCACAGGCCACTGCACAAACTGAAAAGGTTTTTCCATACATCTCCCTCCTCATGTGTATTTACTGCTAGGTAAACTTTCCATCCTCACTGAAACACAGTTTCTGCAAGTCTGAAGTCTGCCTTCTGATGCATGGGAGCTGCATCAGGCCCAAGCATAAATCATTAGAAAGTCACCTTTGGTCACGTAATGAAATAGAGCAGGTGACAACCAACATGATGGCAGATAAAGCAAGGAGTAAGCACTGATTACAGCACCTCAAGGAAAGAAATAAAATAGGATGAAGCGGGCACCACTACTATGAATATTATTTGTTTCTGCTACTGTGAGAGAAGTGAGGTAATTTGTTTAGCTCTCAGCTGGTTAACCTAATGAGACACACCTTGACAATGTGTAGTAAATTGGTGTCATTTCAATAATTGTACAACACATTACCATTCGTCATATTGCTAATGAAACTCTTTCCTTCATCTGTCCAAAAGTAAAGCATTAGGTTGATTGACTCATTAACAACATCAATGTCCCAGCACTAGCTGCAGGAGGATCTGTACCAAAGTTTGTTACTGATCTTCCTCTCCCTGCTTCAGGCCACAATTAGAAAGACAAGTGTTTAAGAACTCTCACAATTGTATTTTATTTGACATCAGCAATATACACTGGAGTATAATAGGAACAATTTTTGCACAATCTTTCTTGCAAGATGGATTTATTTTCCAAATACAGAGATGTTCATTATACAGGAAGGTAACAGTTAAGCTGCACAATAGCAAAACAAGTTGACAGCTATCAAACCACCTTTTCATTTTATTAGTATAGTCAGGTGACCAGCACTGAATATATGCATTCCAAAACTTTAGTTAACCTCTGATTCTTCCAATCTTCCAGCCACATTGTTCCATGCAACAAAAATGTGTGTGAAGAATAATGTAAAAGAATTCAACCTCAAGGCCTCCCTTGCTTTGATTTCCTTTTTGTTTTTGCCCATGTATGAGTCAATACAAAGGGATTACACATCAGAATTTGCCATGGCACAAACAAACTCTCACAGCATGCATCTAGGACATTCATATATTGCAGAAATAGACAAGTTGGGAGATTTGGGTCTTCCCTAAGAAGATGCTAAAGAGGCTTTTTCCACTACAGTGGTTCAGTGCATTACTATCTGCATGCCACAACTTCTATGGAAAAGAAAGACTAAATAAAATACTTCAAAAAGCTTCATCTTTTTTACTGAGAGTATTTCTTACAGTGGTCTAAGCTTAAACCCAAATGCTTTGGCTGCAATGGACAGGGCTTCACAGGAAAAGCTTAAAATTAATTAAAAAACCTGTCAATGTTAACTTTTTCCTGGTTTTGTTTTGTTTTTTTTGTTGTTGTTGTTGTTGTTGTTTTTTTTTTTTCCATTTCCAACTTAAAAATGATACACAGTTATTTCAGCTGCTGTATCCACAACAGAAATTCCCCTTTTCTTTTTGTTCTTCAGCTGGTACATCCATTACACTTTGAATTAGCCACTGTCACAGAAATTAGTATCTCTCTGAACACCATGATTTGAAAATTGAAGAGAAAAGACGGTCCATGTTCTTTATTAGGTGTAGGTAAAGGTGAGGAGAAACACAGGAACTGTTACATTGAGTCAACTATAACATGGATGATTTATTTATCACAAGTAAATACTGTGCCTGCAACCAGACTGGTATCCAGCTGCAACTTGGATACTTTCAAATGAAGGGTCCTGGCCACAGCAGTGTTATCACATACCCCTCACTACATTGTATAATTTTTACTGCTACAAGTCAAAGCCAGTGATTACTGATACTGCCTGCTTAGTTTCTAATCAGCGTTTCTCCATTGGCCATCAGGAAGAGGAATAGAGCAGCTTAATGCCAATGCCATAAAATAAATATAAATTATTTAAAATTACTGGGGAAAAAAACAGTGCAAAAAGGAGTAGGACATGCTGAAGCATGTGTTCAGAGATAACAGATTTAGTATTTTTTAAATTGCTAATGAGCAGGTCTAATAGCTCTCATATCTTACCTCAGCAAAACACTTACGTCTCCAGTCTTAAGGCTCAGCTGTTCCTACCCAGAACAGGGATACCTTCTCCTGCTGAACAGTTGTACAGTGAAGTGAGGAATTCACTTTTATTTTTTTTATATTTTTTAAATATAAATGAGATCAGAATTTAGTGTGAATGAGGGAAAGTAAGGGGTACTGAGCTTGGTTATTTTCTTCACAAATACATAGCGTAATGGAGAAGTAAGATTCAAAAGAGAAAGCATCTTTTGCAATGTTTAAGTTACATCAGGACAACTCATAGGGGCATAGTAACTATATCTGTAAAATCAGAGCTGTTATTTTGCTTCTGGGATAGCCCACTAGCTGCTAGCATGGGCTTCAGGAACTGGACTCTTCAGCAGGCTGGACTCTTTTTTGTGTTTTTTTGTTTTTTTTTTTAACTACTGTAGGACTAGGAAAATGACCACAGAGACCATGGGCATTTACCAAGCAGCAACATGCTCAGTTTCATTACCATGCATATACACGTCTGTCCGAGTGCTTTCCGTATAAGAGCAATTAGCAGATTAGCAGGTCCAAGGAGAAGACCAGAGTGCAGTAAACCTTGATCCTTCTTTGGGATGTTCAGTGCTGCTACAGTAGCAGCAATGCTGAGCTGAAGAAGGTTTCTTCAGCTCCAGTCTGGCCTATTTTGTACTATAAGAAACAGAGCTCGCATCTAAGCCTCCCAGTTGGGAAGAAGTTTAAGGGGCATTTCTGTAAGTGGCTTAAGCCAGTATAAGATCTGCATCCTCTCTGAAAGCTGGAAGCTCACCTTCCTTTCATCTCCTCTTTCCAACCATTGGTTCCTACCTTCTCCCACATCAGCAAGGAGAGTTCTCATGCAGGCAAACGGTGTGCTACAAACTCATCTTTTCCTTTCACAAAATCCACGCTGTGCAAGAGCCAAGGTTGTGGATGTTCAAATGCAGCTGTACCCCACAACTGTTGTACAGACCAGACTACTCACCAGAGAAAGGTCTGGTGCTAAAAAGCTCCCATGAATCTAGGTACAAGAATGAAGTCTTCAGATTTTGTAGGAAGGCAAGATAGTTCAAAAACTGGCTGACATTGTAAAGAAAGCTTTTGTTGTTATTTTTTTCCTTCCTCCTATAACTGTGCTAAACCAGACAGCAATCTCTCTATTTGGTCTCTTAAACATAAAGCAAGTTAAATGCTAGAAGTTCCAAATTGCTTCATTACTGAAAATGAAAATGAAAGGAGTTCCTGAAAGATAAAGAATGTTATTGTTTGTATTTTTGGCATAGAAATTCTCTAAACCAGAGAGAAACAGTGATATTTAATAAAGCTTAATCTTTCTACTTTAGCATTCTGCCTCTTAATTCTTCCTGGATGACTACAAAAATACCCTTTTTAATGAAAACAACTGCAATAGAACATAAAATGTTTGTAAGAGAACATTAGCAACTTCTTTATTACTTTCTCATTATACTCATAATGAAGAAATAATTATTTCTAGGCTGTTTCCTGCCAGATGCTGCTCTAGTACCTTTAATAGTACAAATCTTAAAATAACTGCTTGGTAGCAAGTAACTAAATTTTTCATCTTTACTAATGCTTTCCTTTTTCTTCCTTCTTTCCTCTTGCCTCAAATAACTTCACTTAAGCTCTTTCATAAATCCTGGCCTTTTTGTTTTGTTTGTTTGTTTCTTTGTTTTGTCCACTATTTATCATTAACAAAATTGACAAAATCACCTTTGTAGTGGTAAAAACAGCCACATATGGCAACTAAGGTTCCAGAAAGCCTCTTCTTTAAAGCCAGTGGAGTCAGAATAAGAATCCTCCAGTTGTTCTGGGTTGGATTAAAGTTATTGTGAAATCACATCAATTCCACCCTTCTCACCACCTCCTTTGTAGCACCACTAACAACAGTGAGCCAAATCAGAAAACTGATCCAGCAGGCTGCTAACTCAGCCACAAGATAAACTTGCTTTTAGCTGGACAAGTTATTTCAGCCAGATCACCATCACCACATGGGTACATCTCCCAACACAAAGCAATAAGGTAGGAGTACTACCTTTAGCAGTAATTCATTTTTATGGCAGAGTAATAACAGTCCTAATGATGTAATGCATAATAATATGGTCTGTCTGGTGCATAGCGCTTCAGAGGCTGGTAGTACATAAGCCAGCTCCCATCCACAGTCCATACAGATAAAGCTCATATTCTCAAGGTCTGGATTAGGCACACGTAGATTCATTTCCACCATGATTGCTTCTGGTATTGATCTGCAAAGGCACCCATCTGTTACAAAAGAATGCTATAATATAATTCTATGGGAACTATGGCTATTCAAAATTATTCAAACCTTCACAACCGGTCTGATGCCAGAAAACACTGCCATAAACTGATAAAATATGAAATACATGTACGTACAAAAAAAAAGTTTACTTGAAGTAAAAAATGATTTATTTAATAACCTCACAAAGTTTAGCAGCTAGGTTTTCAAGCTGTAAAACAGACTATGGAATTATTGTATAGTGAGGAGCTTTAAACTATCTCATATTTTGAAAGCACTGTAAATACATACTTGTACATGTTCTTAATTTCCAAGTGTTCCATACTTCTGTATCTTTACTTACCATGGAGATGAGACATCAGCACAACATTTTGAAGCAAGACAAGTCAGTACTCAGTTTAATTTTGCAATGCATTGAACTCAGAAGTCCAGCTCAGTGCTTCATAGAATCACTTGCTTCTTCTACTAATCTCCAGCTAAGATTTTTCCAAGGATCAAAACATATTCACAAATGAGATTTCTCTTCTTTATGCCAACAGACCATCTATAGAATGCTATGCCAATTAACAGCAGTTACTTCAACATAAATACAGCATTCACTAAAACACACACAAAGAAAATGCTGAAACAGATCAACAGCAGCAAGACCAACAACAGGAGATAACCCAATTCTCTGTGCTAGCTGAGGGTTAATTCAGTGGCACAATTTTTTTTCTTCAGGATCTTTTTCTTGAAAATGGAGATATGAAGATTAAATAAATAAATAATACCTACCTCATACCGTGCTTTGCATCCAGAAAGACAGTCCTTCAAAGTAAGACTGCTTGCAAGTGCATCTGGAGCCTGCTTCCCTCAGAATTCAGAGATTTGATTATTATAACATATACAGGATGTGATCACAGTAGTATTTTTAAATGCTAGAATTATGCTGCTATTTGAAGAGATCATTCAATAGCTGGTGGGAGTTTGGTTGTTCTCCTAAAAAGGGAATCTCCAAGGCTTTTTTTTTTTTCTCCAGTTTATTTTTATTTCAAAAAATGTCATGATGCTCTTGGTTTCTCTTGCATAAAATAATGAAAACAGAATTCTGACCAGAAAACATAGTGAGTTGCAGTGGCTTGCTTCGAATCAAGTCCTCTCTAGCAGAACCACATTTTCTAATCCATGTGAACACAAAGTATGCTTCACAAGTTCTGTTAATTTTGTAAGAATAGCATTTTTTGTTCCCTCTAGTTAAGAACACAGTAAATAACATTAGCAAAGAGAGACCTTTTCTGAATTCTCTGTACTTCACGCTACTCACACCTGCTTGGAACATGCCAAAAATTTACTTTCAAAGTCTGATGAATGCAGAACATGCTGAAACTGCACACCACACTCACATTCTTCAAAAGTGCAACAACTTGCTTCTGAGTAGACACCTACAAATGAAGACTTAGTGAGGACTGTGAAGAATTAGTGTGTATCAGACTCTTGCAAAACAATACACTTTTCCTTCCAGAAGAACCAGCAGAACTTCCTATTTGAAGTGTACTTAAGTCAATAAAAAGCCCCACATTGATGTTAGTACATTGTCTCCCAAAAATCTAAACATCAGTAACTTACTTCTGAATCACACTGTGAAAGAAATATTAGATCTTAGGAAAAAAAAAAAAAAAAAAAAAAGTTTGGGAAGGATAAAGAGGCTTTCATCTCCTAACTGGTTGCTTCTTTCCTAGACTAAATTGTTTGTTGTTTTGTTTGTTTGTTTTAAATAACGATATCCATAAGTCCATTTAACCACTGCATTTGCACTAAATTTACCAACTGTGCACTGTTTTGCTTTATGCTCATCAGACCATCCAGAGAAACATTTCCCACTCTCCTCACTTCCTGTGGTGTCATGTAAGCTTACTGCCACGTGTATCTGCAGTTCTCCAATACTTGGTTTTATCCACATCATCACTAAACAATATATTTCACCTAGGCTTCTCAGCCAGGCATTTGATATTTTCCTAATCTGCCAGTTTAACTTTAGGATTAAAAAAATCCAGGAACAATATTTTTCAGCTATCTGTGTTGTAATTATAATAGCGTTAGCCATAGAACAGCTATTCATTTTAATAGAAGTTCCCTCCGTCTCCAATAACACAAGGCAGATGGTAAAGTTTGGATCTAGATAAATATACACCGTGAATTCTGATTTTCTTACACAGTATGCAGTCTCTTCACTGCGTCATAAGGATCACTGCATCAGAATGACATGCAGGAGGTATGCAAGAAAACAGAAATTCTGCACATATTCAAAAGATGAGTGCATTCATTTTTCTTTGAAACAGTGGTTCAATCCTATTATCTACACACACTTGGCTTTCCCAGCTTTTTGCAAAGTCCATCCTAAGTAATGAAAATGATGAGATGCCCAAGGTTGCATTTGAACTCCCTGTAATCAATAAATTTTAGTTCCTGTTAAACAAAAAGTTTTAGGCACATTCCTTAATAAATTATTTGCCTCTTTCATTCAGTTATCATGTGATCTTCTTGTCAGATTGTAAAGTAATGTAGATTGAATTACTTAACGGTTTACAAAACCTGTTTGTTTTTTTTCCTAAAAATCATGCAGGAAGAGAAACCCAGAGTGTCTCAAAAATGTGCCACTGATATCCAATTGATTGAGACAAGTCCATTCTGTAGGAGAAAAGCCAGACTCCAGTTCAGCTGCTGAACTCTAAGAGCTCAGGTCACCATGTGGTACTGGGGTCTAGGTTTGCCTCTTCACTTCATTATTCTAGTAACTGCAGTGAAAACTCTTAATAGTGAGCTAATATACATTTGACCTTTCTATGTTTCAATGCATGTGAAGGCAATCTCCTCAAACTGAGCTTTTAACTGTTCTTCTCAAAGGACTCCATTACTGGCTGGGTCTGCATCACTGAAATCACTAGGAGTTTTGCTATTGGTAACAATATCTCTGAGGAAACAGCACTTAGTAGGATTGATCTTTGTTTCTTGGTAAGGTTTTTTGTCTCTTTATACACTTTTCTTTCTTGGTAATAAAGATGACTGAAGTGGTTGGTTAGTTCTAAATGGCTATGTTACTGTCAAGAGAGACCGCCTAACAAAAACAATATAAAAATAAAAATAAAAATAAACACCGAAAAACCCACAATTCCTGTAAAGTTTATTACAATCAAAATCAGCCCTAGAGATCTATGTGGGCACTGAAATAACATGTGCACCGTTCTCCCTTTGGATTTTATTAACCAGTATCGAACATTTCATCCTCCATATTTAAGTATATTCCTGCTTTTATTTTTTCATGCTTCTAACTTGCACAGTATTCAGAACCTGCCAGTATTTCTGAGTATACTGCAGGCTATTTACTGTTTCTGATCATTCTGCAAGGAGATTAAATATGATGAAAAACTCCCGGTTTACACTGCCCTTATGTACTTTGGAAAGCTAATAATGGTAATTTCTTCTTATACTGTAACACAATTATGTAGCACAGTACAATAAATTAGTCCTAGGCTCATAATGAGATTTTTATATATATATATCTCATTTTGAATATAAGCATGCAAGCACCAGAAGGTAATTCAGGAATTGACTGATGGGTTAAAAACATATTTGTTCTGAGATATCATGAAAAATTTCTTGTAACAAGGAAGCACAGAAATTAGTACTTTTAATTCAAATAATTCCTGCAATCATTTTTCTCCTTCTTATAAGTCTTTAAAATGAAACAGGACCTACAAACAAATCCAAATAGCACATTTACTTCTACCTTGGCTAAACAGCCTGAACCAATGTTGATTCTACTGAACAATGGACAAAAAAAGCTGATTAAATGAGCAGTTAGGTGGAAAGGAAGAGACAGCGGTTTAGAGTAAATCATTTAGAGCTCTGTCTAAGCAAAAGCATCCTTGTTTTTCATCAGAGAGAAAAGCAAAGAGTAATTTCAATAACTTTTGGAGCAAACAGTAGGTTCTCAACACATAAAGTCATTGTTCTTCATACCAGAAAAAAATTACCCTTTGTGCAATTATGATCAACAATTGCCAGAGGATTAGGGTTTTTTTCTTCAGCTTCACAAAATAAACAAATTATCTCTGTTGTAGAGTATCTGCTATTCTGACAATCTGCAATAATGTGACTAAATTAGGGAAACACAGCCACAGCTCTCAGTGATACATCTGAAGATGCAAACTACTGCAGCTTGACAATCTGCATGCGTGCTCCATTTCCAATCCCATGTTTTGGAATGTGTAATGGTTTTCTACGCAGCACTTTAATCTCAGGCTTCTTCTACACATAAAAGGTGAGGACTCTGTCTACCTTCTTGAGAACATCAGTTCAGTTCATTCAGAACAAAAAAAGAGTAAGGTAACTGTTTATACTACTACATCATGATAAAGACACGTAAGACATTCCAAATCCTATGAATCCTACCATGTACATTCCAATGTTCTATATGAAATAGTAGCCTAGAATCCATGGTACATGCTGTATTATACACCTCTTACAGTCTCCAAGATCCTATAAGCTAGCAGGTCAGATTCTCAGTTGCAAAATAGTTACTATGTTTGGATTGATAGAGATATATGGTCACTGTACAGTGATTCTCATCCCAGTTCTGTGTAGGACTGTCTTGATTACCCCAGCTACTTGTGGCTTCCATCAGACTCTCAGTCACTTTATCATTACTTGAGCATAGAACTCCAGAACACCCACCTCAATGGCCCCAACATAAAACTTTGACAATGGGCTACCAATCTGCTATGTCAATTAACTGTAGTTAATCATTAGTCCAGGCAAAGGAGAATTGGCTTCTCCTTAATCCTTTAAAAACACAGCCAGATCACAGCTGAGAATTTGGCCTTTGATATTCACTTGTCACCTGCATAGAAATGCTAACTGTTTGCCTAGCCAAACGGAACTCCACAAAAATCTTCAGACTGATGGCCAGCATATCCTCCGCTCATACAGGTGAGAAGAACACTGTTGATAAGATTTTTATCAAGCTTAAACTGTTCACTTCTTTTTTTAAATAAAGAAGTTGTCTGTTTGTACACTGAACCACTAAGGAAATCATCCACATGTAACAAAAACTAATGGACCATAAATACACCTCGTGTTTCCCCTGCTTCATCTATAAACATGCTTTTTGGATTTATGTCACAGTGTTCCTTCACAAAAGGCTGTCTCACATTCACTCAAAGTTGTGCCATAGCCACACATATCAAAGCACAGGAAAATATGTTTTCCTTGATTTTGAAGCCACTTCAAAATTCGTTGTAAATTTAACTTGACTCAAACATTATATAATAAAAGAGAGAGAAAAAACATGTGTTCGAAGGAAATCAGAGGAGTGTCACTGAAAAATATGGAAAACAAAACAAAACAAAACAAAACAACAATTAACAAATCCAAAAGCATCCAAAGGAAAGAACAGAGAATTCAAAAATTTGAACGCTGCAGACCTGGTTCCATTCTATCATGTGATGTAATTTAGAAATAAATCCACTCAAGCTGCTCAGCACGGTCTAAGAAGAATCACATTTAAGATCACCTTACCAAACAAAAAATTCCAATTTTCTGAATTACTTCAGATTTCAGATTTTATAAGGTTAATTCATTCTTATTTTGAAGTGAGAATTTCCAAGGTTGCAATGCAAAATAATGCTTCGTAAAAATATATGGAGCTCTATAACTCCTTTGCATAACTCTTCTGGAGTTGTACTTTCCCAGGCTGGACTCTATTTTCTTTTCCCATTGCTCATTTTCCCCCCATTATGCCAATTTTAGCCTAGCACAAAAAGTTCTTTTCTAGCAGTTACTGTCAAAATATTCAGAACATCGGCCTTGCATTCAAGAAATGCAATGCTGTGTCCAGATGACAGTACTAGGTGCCTCAGGGATCCATGATAATCAACACATATAATTCCTTGCAGTGGAGATGAATTCCACTGCACAGTTGTGCACCTCCATCTTTGACTTTTTCCCTGTGCATGTTTCTCCCAAAGGCAAGTAGTCTGTCTGAAGAGTGATGACTCACTCCTAGCTGAAGGGAGGAAGAGAATTTCGTTACCTATTATTAAGAATTACCTCATTATCCCCAAGATCTCCAGCCTTTACAATGGGAAAGTAGCACACAGCTTTTATAAATAAGAATTACTGACTTTTTAAATAGTTTCAAAAGAAGAAACTCTGCATCAAATGTGAGTATAATTTTTGAACTACTACATAGCAGCAAAACTACATTAGACTTTCTGATTTTTCCATGGTATCCTTGGATAGATACACCACCCAGTAGACCATGTTAAATGCTCCAAAGGTAACAGGAAATAAAATTCGTGCGTATTTGTCTATCTTACTAGTGCCAGAATGAGAGGCAGGGGGAACAGGTGGTGTGACAGCAGATGGTTTTGCAGATGCTCCTAATGTATGAGGTGTGGTGGTCTGAATCTGCTCCAGTCTAGATCCAAGCAAGTGCTGAATGGAAGGGGATCCAACTGTGGCATGCTGGGATACAAATCCAGTTAAAATTGGGGTAGAAGGAGGAGCTGGAGGAGTAGCTCTTGCAGAAGATAATGTCTCTGATGCATTAATACGTGTGAAAGGGTTGGGACTTGATGCAGAAAGGGAATGGGGTGTAATGTCAGAAGACCCCTGAGCTACAGAGGGAGGCTGGATGGAACTGTGCCTTGTGTCAATTCGACTCCCACCATCAGCTTCTGACTGTACTGTGGCATTCGTTCTTTTCCTCACATTTGAATTGGCATCTGTACTCTGCAAAATTACAAAAAAATACTAGTCATTCTTAGAATAAACACATGAATAGAAGCAATGGAAACTTTATAATCAAACATTAAAAGAAAAATACAAATATTCATAGTAGCTTGATCTTGAAGAGTAAAAATATCACATGTTCATGGAAATAGATTTAATAGCATATAAAGTTATAAACAGCAATTCCTTTTACCTGTGACTGTCATACAGGTAAACATACCTGATACTTCACACTCAATGAGATCCCTATGTAAATTTACTACCATGAAGCTAAACATTCTTGGCTAGGGTTTTTTCCAGGTTCACCCTCAAAGAAAATTCTCTTTGTTTGCATATTTCTCTGATAATATAAAAATAGTCTAGAACTGACCTACCAGCCATAATGATTTTAGCATTTTCTTCTCTAGAAATGTAACTACCATACATTAGGAACTCTAGTCATCTTCCAGAGCAGAGAAAATGCCATTTACCAAACCAAGTTTCCCCTTTTCCTGTTCATTCAGAAATAAAGCCAATGCATTTTCACATTAACCCCAGGCAATAAATTATCCAGCTGCAAATGAACCAGTGAATAAACCAGTCTTCCATCTACTACACCCTTCCAGTTATTAACTAAGAAAAGTGGTGAAATCTCTGTCTTCAGGCAGGTCTAGATGTCACTGTGAAAGATACACTTAAGTCAAGTAGTACTTATTAGGCTGTGTAAGAAACTGAAGGACAGATAAAAATTTAGAGATGGCAAACCTAGCAGGGTTTAATATTTTACTGATTTCTGAGAGTTCTTCTTCTCTGTTCTTCTCTGCATGTAAGAGTAACCATAACCCCACCTGAACCTCGTTCTGGAAACGTATCTGAAAAGCAGACTTTTGAACCTGCAGCCCTGCACTTTCTAGATATAAAACATGAATATATTTTGCAAAGAAGCACACTGCTTGTCAAGAGACAAGGATTTAATCACTGGTAAGATACGCGTATTCTACAGAAGCAACACAGGCATAAATACAGATAGAACTAAATAACCTCTTGCTGTACACCAAAAATACATTTTGCACATCTCTGATTTATGCTCCTCAAGGATCGCCTTGCACCATCACATGCTGCTGTAGCTTTGTCTCTATTACTTCCCCTTTTCTTTCCCTCTGTACCAAAGAATCCAGCCAAAACTCACAGCACAAGGAAGAGAAAGACAGAAAGTAGGCAGCAATCTCGCTTTCATCCAACAGCAGTTCTCTCCAGCTAAGTGCTCAGAGTATAAATGGGGCATTATTTGAGGTACCAGTGCCTTGAACAGTGAGAAGAGTGACAACCACGCCTGTTGGCTGCATCAATTGTACTTAATTGTTTTGCTCAAGGAAACAGAAATAGGAGCTGAAAAAATATCTGGGGGAAAAAAAAAAAAAAAAGGAATAAAAATATGCAAACACATATATGAGGACTGCTCTGGAAGATATGATTTCTATTTTATTATGTTGGCCCATGATGTCAGAGGCAGACGTGGATGGTACGGCAGTAGAGGGCAAACCTTTCCAACAATATTCCATTACATGTTGTTGCCATGTGACAGATGGCAGGAAAGGGGTACTCTGACAAAACAGTGTCTGACATGAAAGTGCATAGGTATGGCAAAGGTATGGAATTGAATTCCTCCATGTATAAACATTTTTACCCATCGAATTTCATTGACCCTAGCTGAATACTCATGAAAACCAAACAATGGATGTGAGTACAGTGAGGCGGGGGATAGTGCGTTTCAGCAAAGGCAACAGCACCGTGAAATCTTAGTCAGCTCATCCACCTACATCAGCTAACGGTGGTGACTATGCTGAAAAACAGTGTTGTGTAACTGAGAATTTGCTTTATCAAATAGTGCTATTGTGCTCCTTGTATTTCTTGTAGTTTCCATGAAAAGAAATAGGAGGCATTACTTTCAGAGCTACCTATACATATCACGGGACATGTCCAACACTTCCATCATGATCAGAATGCTGGCCCCAAATTCTGTTCATTGCAGAACAAACCAGTCACTGGTAGTATTACTAGCTTGAATTTATCTGAAGCTGTAACATATACACACATGAACAGCAGCCAGTTCACCAGCGGACATATTTGCCAGCTCATGGTTGATATATTAAAGGATCACAGGTTCACATGTTCACAGAATTGTAGGGATTGGAAGGGATCTCTAGAGATCATCGAGACCAACCCCCCTGCCAAAGCAGGTTCCCTACACCAGGTCGCACAGGTAGGCGTCCAGGCGAGACTTGAAAATCTCCAGAGAAGGAGACTCCACAACCTCCCTGGGCAGCCTGTTCCAGTGCTCCGTCACCCTCACCGTGAAGAAGTTCTTATACACATTCGTGTGAAACTTCCTATGCTGCAGCTTATGTCTGTTTCCCCTCGTCCTGTCTCCACGTACCACTGAAAAGAAACTGGCCTCACCACTATGGTTGCCACACCTCAGATATTTATAAACCTGGATCAGGTCCCCTCTCAGTCGTCTTTTCTCAAGGCTAAACAGACCCAGTTCACTTAGCCTCTCTTCATAGGGGAGATGCTCCAGGCCCTTCACCATCTTTGTGGCCCTCCGCTGGACTCTTTCCAAGAGATCCCTGTCTTTTTTGTACTGGGAAGCCCAGAACTGGACACAGTACTCCAGATGAGGCCTTACCAGGGCAGAGTAGAGGGGGAGGATCACCTCCCTCGACCTGCTGGACACACTTTTTTTAATGCACCCCAGAACGTCATTGGCCTTTTTGGCCACGAGGGCACACTGCTGGCTCATAGCCAACCTGTCGTCCACCAGGACGCCCAGGTCTCTCTATGCAGAGCTCCTCTGCAGCAGCTCATCCCCCAGCCTGTATTGGTGCATGCAATTATTCCTCCCTAGGTGTAAGACCCTACACTTGCTTTTGTTGAACCTCATCTGGTTTCTTACTGCCCAGCTCTCCAGCCTGTCCAGGTCTCGCTGAATGGCAGCACAGCCTTCAGGTGTGTCAGCCAATCCTTCCAACTTCGTATCACCCGCAAACTTGCTGGGGGTGGCCACTATCCCCTCATCAAGGTCATTGATGAAGATGTTGAACAAGATCGGACCCAGCACAGACCCCTGGGGGACACCACTGGTTACAGGTCTCCAGCCAGACTCTGCACCACCAACGATGACCCTCTGCGCTCTGCCAGTCAGCCAGTTCTCAACCCACCTCACTATCCACTAGTCTATCCCACACTTCCTCCTAGGTTTCATGATTTTCCTTTCTGCACAGAACTGTGTCAATACATTTTTTTAATTTTTATACACGTGCGCAATTTGAAGAAGCAGAAGTCTGGAATTACTGCATAAGTACCAAAGGAAACTTATGTCCTGAAAGAAACAACTATTGCACTGTTGAAAAGGGCAGCCTGAGTCACTCTTTGGGAAGTGCAGAAATACACACAGGTGTGCAATTGGATACTTTCACATGAGGGTTATCAGTGATCCATGAACAGTAGAGCACTCTTTTAAGACTGCTAAGTTTAAATTATAAAACACAACCAGGACAGGAGTGTTTGCAATAGACCAAGAGGGCTACCTGCCATAATTGCAGCCCACAGATTGGGAGAGAAGTTGTGAAGCAGACCTGCCCTGAAGCTAGCATAAGATGCGTCATCACTTTCAGCAGCCACTTCGCTTCAGCATCCTTCCCTTTTGTGCATCAACTATAGATACTGGTATGACAGACAGAGACCAGCCAGACTCCCTGGCATGTTGCAGTCCCCTCTGTTTCTGTTGTGGGCAGTTTTTTCCATCAGAATGTACACAAAATGCCTCCTCTCCCCCGCAACTGCAGCTGTCAAATGAGACCTGCTGTTGCTTCATCCACTACTCATGTCCCATTACAGTATTTATTCAAGAATGAAGTTACCTGTACAATTTCAAATTGTCCAAGCGTGTGACTTTTAAAATCTACTCAGTATTTTCTTTGTTGCCATTGGTACACATAACTTCCAATACTTCAGGAACTCAATGTCTAGAGAGAAAGCCAGTTTCCTCCTCAGTATTATGATGTGCATATGCAAATCTGCTGAAACGGAGCAGAACATGTAACAATTCCCAGTGTGAGTTCACCAGGACACTGTCACCACCTTCCCTCACAAACCCTGTCTTGCACTGGCCTTATTCAACACTGTACCACAACAACAACTCATTTTCCTTAAAAACTCTCAGGGGACTCTCCTTTTTGGTTCCTCCAGTTGAAAAATTATTTTCAATGACAGTATACATGTGTCCCTGTGTCCTCTATTAAATGTTGGTCATCCGATTCTTACCACATTAGTCTATTCCTTCTCTGTACAGATGCTATCTCACACTCCTACATTATCTGAAAATTTCACCTAAGTTCTGCCTTGTGCCAACATCACTAATAAAAATGTTAAATAAGGTTGATTCCCCAGCCACAACTTAAAGAACCAATTTCTGTTGACATTAGCAAAGGTCAGATTAACCATTACGTTGTGAAACATACTCAAACACTACATTTGATTTGTACTAATTAAAACACAGATATTTCAGTTGTGATACATATCAGTAGTAAAAGGATACTGTGATAATTTGAATAACAAAATTATTTATCATAGAATCATAGAACATCCTGAGTTGGGAGGGGCTCACAAGAATCATCGAGTTCAATTCCTAACTCCATACAGGACCACCCAAAAATCAGACTATATGTTTAAGAGCACTGTCTAGACACTTCTTGAACTCTAGCAGCTCAGGGTAGTGACTACTGCCCTGGAGTCTGTTCCATGTCCATCACCCTCTGGTGAAGAACTTATCCTAACACCCAACCTATAGTTCCATGCAGGTCTCTTGGGTCAAGTCACTGTCATCAGAGAGCAAAGCTCAGCACTGCCCCTCTGCTCCCCTCATGAGGATCTGCAGGCCACCACAAGGCTTCCCCTTAGGCAAAGGAGCATAAAATCTTGCTGCCTCCTAAAAATATATTACTTGCTTGGTGGGTTTTTTTTTGGTGTTTTTGTGTGTGTGTGTGTGTGTGTGTGTGTGTGTGTGTGTGTGTTTGTTTGTTTCAAATAACAGTAAGAAACACAAACCTACTGCCATTCAGTAGCTTTTATTTTGGAAGTATGTGAACAAGAAATAAAATACGAAAATCAAATAAAAGTCAAATTAAATGCAACCCAAGAAATGAAGGGATTATTCAAGTAAAGATTCCTTTTCAAGGGCAAGTCAGGAAAACACTCAATTATCCTGAGCCAACACAGAGCTGTAGTGCTGCTCCAGATGGGGCTCCACGGGAAACACTGAGTCCACATTTTTTACATTTTCACTCTGGATTCAGAAAGGAACTCACTTTCTAGAGACATTTGGGTGAGATTTTTGAGAAACATTTAAAATGCTGTAGTTAAGAAAGGCAAAATGAAGTCTGAAAGCTCTCATCAAATGCAGCATATCACTGCATGCAACACCAGCTAGCTTCCATGTGTTTGATGAAGATTGGCTTTTTATAAAACAGGCCAATTTACTGCGTATGTAAATGACACCTTCCTCTTCCTTTGAAACAGCCTATCATTCTGACCAGCTCCGTATTTCAGAAGCACCAGCAAACTACAAGTTCTAAGTACTATGCTTGACTGTACCCTATTTCAAGAGGATGTCATCTTTCAGAAGAGATTCATAATCATATGGACTAATGAAAGAGCAATGTATAGAAAGAAAAAGTATATACAGAAACATTTAAAGAACTCCCACCCTATGCTTTGACCGGGGACAATGGAATAGAATAGGATGTTCAAAACAGCTGGAGCACAGTAACTATGACTAGCAGCTCCTGAAGCCCAAGCTAATACATCTGTAACCCAGTGCCATGTAAATCAAGAGTCTGTTGTTTTGAGGGTCAATGAATGACTTGGCAAGTTTAATTTATTTGAGAATATGGAAACTGTTATATCACAACCAATGAAACAATATTTGTAGTATTGCAAACAATTTTTGGAACAACTGTATTGCAAAACCATACAAACTCTTGCTTTAATTTTTAGCATACTATTTTGCAGAGCTTTTTTCCTTTAAAACAACCTTAACTGAAATGGTGAAAAATACATTCAGTACGAATTCTTTCCATGTCCTGATGTTAGATGTCTTTTTGCTAGTACCAGAGCATAAAGTCATAGAATCATATCATAGAATCACTGAATGGCCTGGGTTGAAAAGGACCTCAAAGATCATCTAGTTTCAACCCCCTGCCATGGGCAGGATCACCAACCACTAGACAAGGCTGCCCAGAGCCACATCCAGCTTGGCCTTGAACACCTCCAGGGATGGGGCATCCACAACTTCCTTGGACAACCTGTTCCAGTACATCACCATCCTCTGGGTGAAAAACATCCTCCTAATATCTAACCTAAACCTCCCCTGTCCCAGTTTAAAACCATTCCCACTTGTCCTATCACTATCCACCCTCGTAAACAGCCGTGCCACCTCCTCTTTATATGCCCCCTTCAAGTACTGGAAGGCCACAATGAGGTCTCCCTGGAGCCTTCTCTTCTTTCCAAGCAAAAGTCTGTTTCACTTGGCATGGAGATAGGATAACTAAACAGTTCTCCTCACAGGTGTAAAATGTAAAATTAATATGGCTTCCTTCCCCTGACAAGTGGATTTGCATGCCATTGACCGTGAATAATAAGACTAACAAAGCTCTCAGCATACTTTAAAACAAATCCGTACAATCTACTGTTAAATAGTATGGCAGATTTATGAAGCAATCTGATGGTCAGTATCTTCAATAGAATGTATAAACCAAAAATCTCCCCATCCCAAAAAAAAACAAAACAAAACAAAAAAAAGGAAAAAAAGAAAAATTCATCAGATCATTTGCTTTTCCATTTAAGCTCAACTTTGATGGGTACTGGTGTTCACTACCACACTAAAATGATGCACAAATATGAGTCAATCTAAACTCTTCAATATTTAACAAGGTTGGCACTCTATAAACAGATGTTCACATGACGTGGAAATCCTGAAACTTCCTTAAGCCTACATAAGCATTTACTAGAGCCAAAAAACAAAATACTGGATTGTTTTGTATGTATTACCAGCTTTCTGACAAGCAAGCCAACTTTGCACTTCAATGAAGTCAGACTGCAAATTTAGCATAGCGTGCAGCAGCTGAGCCAAGATTCATGGGAATGGGATCATCAACACAGCAATACATAGCACGGAACTGACAAACTTAGTCATCTTCTTACAGAACAAAGAGACGATAACAGTTGCAGTACATCTTTCCTATGATAAGGCCAACCTAGAATCTGTAAAACAAGCAAGAACACTGTTTAAAAGTCATATGCCAAGTCCTGGGGAAAAAGTAGCAATGATAAAAGCAAATGCCAGGACATCAGGTGACTTTATCCTTATGACTACATTTAAGTATGTAAACATCAACAACACTGCAAGCTGCAAGAAATACTGTGTTAGTACAGCATTCCACAGTTAGCTCCTTCAGATATCTCAGCAGCCTCTTCCTATAGTCTATCTGTGCTCCACACAGAAGCTTTCAATCATTCTCTGCAATTTTAAACTGTTTTGTAGTTTGTATAATAGGTACATCCTGTTGGGATTAGAATCCAAGATAAAGCAGTTCCTACTGGCCAGTCTAACAAAGAGTCAGTATTATTCAATATTGAAATTCTCTTCATAAGCCTCTGATCACCAGAGGATACAGCCATCACACACCTGCTGATAAGCAGGCATATATTAATACTAAGGCCATCTACCTGTAACATAATCCAGAGCTGCCTTTCTAATCAGCCTCAGCATTCTTTGAAAAATTTTCAACAGTTTCACAGTTGGCTACATAACATTCCAGCAACCCCATCCTACTACTAAATCTCCTCTCTTTTAGTTTGAAACCATTTCTCCTTGTCCTATCACAAAAGACCCTGCTAAAGAGTGCGCCCACTTCCTTTTTATAGCTCCCCTTTAGATATCAAAAGGCCACAATCAGGTCACCTTGCAGTCTTCTCTTCTCCAGGCTGAACAGCCCCAGCTCTCACAGGCTCCCCACGTAGAGAAGGTGTTCCATTCCTTGGATTATTTTGCAGCCCCAGTCTGAATACACTGAAGCAGGCTCCCATCTCTCCTGTACTGAGCACTGCACATGTGGATGTGAGGTGGCACGAGCGCAGAGCAAAGGGGCAGAATCACCTCCCTCACCCTGGTGGCCTCGTTTATTTTGATGCAGCCCAGAATACGGTGGGCTCTTTGAGCTGCAAGGACACTTTGCTGGCTCACGTCCAATTTCCTATCCACCAGTACCCCTAAATGCTTTTCAGTAGGGCTATGCTCTATCCTTACATCCCTCAGACTGTATTGGTAGTGAGGGCTGCGATGACCCAGGGGCAAGACCTTGCACTTGTATTTGTTTGAACCTCATGAGGGTCACCTGGGCCCACTGCTCAAGCTTGTGTAGGTCTCTCTGGATGGCATCCCAACTATCAGTCATGTTGACAACACTATACAGCTTGTAAACACATCTGCAAACTTGCTGAGGATGCATTTGACCCCACTGTCAGTGTCACTGATGAAGATGTTAAAGAGAATTGATCCCATAAGGCAGATCTGCACATAATTACTAAATTTCCTTGGGTAGATAAGTCTTTTAAGTGCCTAATCACCATTTTGGGCACTTACTTCCCTCAAGGTTAAAAGCAAAAACAAGACCAACACCAGAATCAATGCAGTTTTTAAGTTCCACAGAAGAATTTTAGTTATTAATTAGAATAGTCAAGCATATAATGAAAAGATGTTACTTTCTTTAAGGGAATAAAAAGTGAGGAGTAAAGAAACATTTTTTTATGCCTCAATATTGATTTTGCAAGACTAATCTTAATCTTTTATAACAGTATTATTGAGCCTTCTACATAACACATGTGAATTAATACATCAGAAAATCAGAGATGTGCTATATAAAGGCATAGGCTTCCAAAACTGGGGGATTTCAGTTAATTCATAGAAAAATTCATGCAAAAATTGGAAGGCTTAAAGCAACCGAAACCTGGCATTATGTACTGTTTAGCTGCAACATGAAAACTGTTTGTGTAGCAATTAAATAATATTTTCCTATTCAACTCCACCGCAGTGCTTGTTTTTTTAGGAAGGAATGGAAAGGATAAAAATCTGTTCTTCTGGGAGGACATTACATATCCTGCCAAATTCACACCATTTGACATTTACCAGGGAAGTAGCATGTTGTCATCAGTGTAAATAATGCTGCTAATCCCAATTCCCACTGAGTCACCATATTGCTGTGCTGCTAGTAAATACACAACTTGGAAGAGAAATCTAGCACGGCTTACTATTATGTTGTAGAGCCAGTCAATCAAATTTTTACTGAAATAGTAGTAGAGGTTTTGTCTTGCATTACAGAGTCCTGGAATATGATCAAGTAAAAGATCCACCTGCCACAACACACAGTGTATTGCAGTTTGTAGCTTTAGTAATGCAAAGAGCAGTGCAGAATATCTGAGGAGAAAAAGTGAGAGGAGGTAAGCTGTAACAGCCAGTCCACCATACATGGTGCTGACTTCATGATTTCAATCAAGTGGAGGGGAGGGAAGGGGAGAAAAGGTAAGAAGAGCATTCCACATTGTACTGCTCACGCTTAAAAGCACACAAAGTGAAAGAAAAGTGAATTCAAAATTAGAGATACATGAACAAGAAAATTAGAAGTTTCCTTTTTTTTTTTTTTTCCAAAAAATGGATGCCAAACCTATGCCAAAGAAATCCAGCCGCCTGTTCTGTAGTTAAGAGACATATATAAATATACAAATTCACACAAATAATCTTAGAGATTGTATTTATGACAAAAATAAATGAACTGAGAGTTGCAGGGCAAAAAATCTACTAGGATATGTTGCACGATAGTCAGTTTTGGAGGTGCTCTGTATAATGTCTATGAAAGGTAGAACAGCTGATTAAGGATGAAAGAGATTCATTATTTTCTTTCAATTTTTTGTGACCTTAAAGCTGTACTTGAATTTGCTTCAGTAGTCTGCTGAAAATGCCTTGAACAGTCCTTGCCTCCTAGACTTTCCAAAGCTTCTCAACATTTATTTCTTCTAATTCCAATTTTCCCAGAGTAAAAACGAAGTCAGCTAGAAATCTCACACATAGCTGTGAAAGTGAACACAGTTCAGTGTCACTGCACAGACAAGTATTGAAAACTCATTGTGGAGGGGAAACAAAACAGAAAATTAAGTATAAATACTTTTAAGTAATTTTAAGCAGAAAATCTGAAGAGGCTTCAGTTCATAAGCATAATTTCATACTCGTCATCATGAGGAAAAACCATAAATTCCCCAAGATTTTGCATAATAAGTGATATCAAACAATCTGAAAATCTTACTGCTGTCACTATATAGGTTTATTGTGACTTGGTGATCAGAAATGGAACCACATGTTGTTGTCATTTTTTGTTTTTGTTTTGAATATTTATACTACAAAAAGAAAAAAAGAAATAAGGTAGTTGCAATTAGATCAATAGAAGACCTTACTGAAAGCCTAAAACTTACAAGGAAAGTAACTTTTATTATTAAACAGAAACTTGAATTGTTCAATCTAAGGATGAAGCCATAAGGAGTGCCTTTTTTCAGGAGAACAGCACAATGACAAACACTTCAATATTTTTTATTAAAAACTATAGGGCTTAATATTCTCTAGAATAATCATTTGAGAGATTGGCATTACCAAGCTAAGCTTTGGTTTCCAAAATAAAAGCCTTATCCTAATGCCATATAAATTAGGTCTCCCTGTAACTACAGCAAACACCATCTTTGAGCATCAGATACATAACAGCAGAGCATTCCTCTCATATTCCATTACCCACAATTGTGATAGTTCATTATAATACTTACAGAAGATTGAAGAGTGATAAATTATCGCATTTCCAAGGAAGGTTTGGAGAAGGTAGAACTCCAGCAGGACTTCTTGCTTGGTTACAAACCTAGTGTTGAAATTACACTTCTCCCTTCTGTGCATATCAGAAAAAAATCATTCCCACTTTGAATACTCATTCCACGACTTCAAGTTCCAGCAGTTCTGTTCAATTAATCACCACCCAGCTATTTTTCCGGAATTCAGTGGAGTTTACATCACACTTTAGTTGGATCAAAATCTAGCCTAACACCTAATACTACATTGTGTACTTTCAGTAATTACTCTGCTCACATGGCAGAAGACAAATATCTCTAATTCCAATGTAAATTTATTCCACAATCAAATGTATTAAAGGTAAAGCAGGTCAGGAAAAAGACCAGAGTTTTTAATGTAACACTTCAATTTATGCTCTTCAGAAAGATATATCATGTAAAATATTAAGAAAAATATTTACAATTTTTGACCTGCCATTTATGCCTGTTTCAGTATCCCAATTGAGATGTGGCTGCTCCCCAGATAACTCCTTCCTCATATAGAAGAGATGGGGTTAACTGCACTTCTCCATTTACTGGGAGAGTGGGAGCTATTATACATTCCGATCAAAAGTAACATGAAAAATGAGAACATTGCTTATAATCTCACACATCACACCAGTATGCCCACAAGTAAGGACAGGAGTGTGCATCTATAAGACAGTGAAGAACCTGACCCTCAAGTTCCTTTGCTACTTGGCCAACATAAGATGATGTTTATAACATTTAACTGCCTTCAGAAAACAGGAAATTTGGGAATTATAATCTCCTTGAAATCAACTCTGAAGAAATTAATCCATTCAATAAGTTTGCTCAAGACTGACCTGTTTTTTTCAAGTTTCACACTCTTGAAACAAACAGCTGAGTTTGAAGCTCATGCTAACACTGTTCAGAGGCCTATTTTTGAAGAATATTTTTCAGTAACATTTTTCATCTCCAAAATTGGGTAGGTCTTTAAAAATAAACTTCATAGGAATACAGGGAAAAGGAAACAGTGCAGAAGCATAAAAATAGACTCAGGAGTCCAATAACAAACTATAAATCATTCATTTCCATCACACGCTTGCAACATCATTTCTGCTTTTAGTAAAGAAAGGAGTTCAGAATGCTTTGGGACAGGTTAGTTCTTCCAACCTAAAAGCAATTAAGCTTGGTCCCAAGACAATCAAATCCCAGGAGACAACGGTGTAAATCAGTTTTTCCTTGATCTCTAGTGATTGTGCTAACAACAGAATTTCTAGCACAGTAGTGGCAATATAGTACAAGCTCTTTAAAAAACAAAACAAAAGCATCAGCTCGCTTAAGAAATCAAATTCTATAATATAGCTATGGATGTGTAGCATTTACCTTGAGAAATAATGCTTAGAGATGATATGCTATAGGCTACCACTCTGCATTCTTTGTGTACCACAAATTTGCAGTGAAGCAGGGATTTTAACCTCTGGAAATCCAGCACTGGTTAGACAGTACACATGGAGAAAGATTAGATTCATAAGACATAAGATTCAAGACTATCCTTTTAGACCTAGAACTAAAATATTAAGTAGAAAGACTGTATCACACATCAGGTTGGAAAGCAATGTGCCAGTCACATTAGCTTCTAAAGACCGTTCTATGAAGCAGAATACATGGACAGAAATCATCACCTAGTCAGTGAAGGCACTGCCTGATAGCTAAGCCTATCATATCTGTGGGCTAATTCCCTACATCTCCCACAGAAAAGCTAAGAAAGTTTTAACATGGGCATGACTAGAGAAAACACAATAACAGTGCAAATAATATTATCACTGTTATACAAACTCATAGTGTTCATATATAAAACTACTAAATGCTAGATTGCTCCCTTGAGTATTTTCAAAATCCCCAAATGTGTCAGCAGATTACCAAATCTACCTCAGACACATTAATTTTGCAGTGGAACTGTTACACCTCCAGCTGCCTAGCTTTAAAAGTTGAATGAATCTGTGTGGACTGTTGTTGTTGCTGCTGATGGGTTTTGTTTGTTTTAAAATAACCATTTACACAAATGTTTTGGATAAGCTAAGTACAAGATCAATACACAGAAATTCTGACTATGAATCACAAGTAGTATTTTAAACCTCTGCTATTACTACCTGAGAAGACTACTGTCTTTTCCCTCTGGATTTAATTAGATTTTATAAATAAATCTAGTATCATCTGTTATAGTGCAATTTATTTTTCTACAGATTCAAGTAAAACCTGACTATCTCCTAAACAAATACTTATTAACACTGCTCAGAGTGCCTGCGATACTATATTAAACAGAATGCTGTATAGTCAAGATTATCCAGATAAACTAATGACACTAATACCTCTATTGCACAAGAAGAACCACATGCTGCCATAAACATATTTTTTCTTATTCCTGTCTCTTGCTAGCAGCAAACAGAGTGACATGCAATAAACTCTTCAGGAACACATCTATTCTTTTAAGTTGAAGTGGGAGCTAGCAGAACAACATAGCCAGAAGACTGAAAACTCTAATGATTTATGATAGGAGAACAAAGAAGAAAAATGGAAGTGGGTGGAAACCAACTGAGGTGTGATATCAAATCGATTGAGTGGGAAAGCAAAAAAGAGCAAATGAATAAGGAAAAAAACAAATGAGATGTGGAAAGACACAGAAGACAAAATTTCCAAGAGCTCATCTAAAACAGTAGTTCTTAAACCATGACTCAGTAAAAGGAAATTACAAAACTAGTCTGACAGGAAGAGTGAATTATGATGCTGCTGTCAGTGTCATACATCTTGAGTGATGTTGTCAGGAGAGCCAGTCATAACAGAGTTACTGGCCTACCATACGGCGAGTGCAAGTGTGGAATGACTTTGTTAGCTATGTGTCTGAAGAATAGGAGAAGGAATGTAGCAGCTAGCAAGGAAAGGGGAACCAAAAAAGGGAGGGAAGGAGAATCATTGGCAAGCTCAACTGGAAGCAAGATCATACCCTTGTTAGCTGTTCCACACACTGAGGTAACTATCACATAAGTCTCACAACCTCAAGCACTATAAAAGCTGAAAAGCATTCTGTTAAGAGCCCCAAAATCTTTTCAGGAACTGAGGTGAGCTCCTGTGCAGATATACAGGTAACATAAAAATGACATCTATGGTGCACACAAATGTTTTATCCAATGTTCTTTAAAAACTTCCTGAAATTATAACTGATTAAGAAAGAAAATTCTACACAGGCAACAAGTGTAATGAAAGGAGAACAGTGCTGATTGGAGAAATTCTCTGAAGTATAATTGCAATGCTTTAGCATATTTTAATTCATTAAAAAAAAATAATCATAGAAGATAACATGTTCTCTAAATAATCTGTAATATCTTGTCTGTATTATCAGTCCAAGCAGAATCAACACACAAAGGAAAAGAAAGTTTCCTAAAGATATCCATTCTAACTGACCTTCACTAAAACACAACAAAATACAGAAGAGATGGCAGGTATGGACAGACATAACCTCCTCCTCCAATCTCTAATACTGCAGGTAAAAATCAAATAAAGTTTTACAGGATTTTTTCATTAAATATGGCATAGCATTAGTCTTGCAGAATACTGATTTATACTTCACACAGGAGGGAAACTTGTCTGCCAGACACTTATAACAACTCTGGATCCAGATTCTGAAGAACGAGCTGAGCGCTTTTTTCTGATTGCCCTATAGAGGGAACTGCATGCCTCCAGAGTAGCTGTCCCCAAGGGAATGCAAAACAGACTCTTCTGTTTCACAGTTCTGAGCAGGAGATAAAAGTCTGGTGGGTTGCAGAAGACCAGCTGAAACTAATGTCAAGAACTTTATTCACTGTCTCCTCTACAAGGGATGGGAAGATGCTGGAATGGCAGAGGGAGATTTTGGGGCTCAGAGGAAATAAGTTAAAGACTTGTTTTTGTTGAGAAAGGCTACAAAAAGAAAAATGGAAAATATTTGTGTAAACTGAAAACGTACCGTGTGTGTCTCTTCTGTACTTTTTTCTCTTTGTATTGGAGCAACTGGAAATTCAAGGAGGGATTTTACCGTCTTCCTTTTGGCTCTTTCCATTTGAATATTAGTAAAATAGTTGACAGCAGCAAACTCAATAAGAGCAGAAAACACAAAGGCAAAGCAGACCGCAATGAACCAGTCCATGGCAGTAGCATATGATACTTTTGGCAGTGAATGTCTTGCACTGATGCTCAGTGTCGTCATTGTCAACACTGTGGTTATTCCTTCAAAGAAACAAAACAAAAGCACTGCTGAATGCAAGTAAATCAGACAGAGAATATGAAAGTAGACAAAGTTTCATATCACCTAGGAGTGATTTAAATCCCTTTCTATCTCTGATTGTAAAGCCAATTATTATGAATGAAAAAGCAGTTACACTGAAAAATGTTGTAACAAAAGTTACTCCAGTGAATGTGACACTCAATCTTGACACTAAATTGAAGAAAATAAATCTCCTATTCAGTTAAATGTATGTATATATATTACCACAAATTAAAGTAATAATACTAGAGATTTTCACATTTAAAATCAACACAGGAAATACAGTATAACATATCTACATTTTTTCCAGCGCAGCAAAATAATGCACTGTGTAATACTACTGCCATAAGAGCAAGATTCAGACGTTGCCATCAGACAGAGCACCCTGTGTTTGCTTGACAAGACAATCTTTAGAACTTCTGAGATCGTACACTCAGCAATCCACTCTTCATAAAAATGAACACAGGAAAGAAATAACAGAGCTGGATTAGAGACAACTCATTCCTCTGTTAGATTAAGAAAATGGAGGAAAGCCTTTCTATGCATCTTATGAATACTGCATTAGACTTAAGTCGCAGTAATCACCATGTACTAATGAGCAGTAGTTGTACACGCACAACAGATAACCAGTTTTTAAAAGAGCCATGCCTTCATTAGGTTATCTACAGTTCATGTGCAGAAAAGGTGAAAGCCTTCAATACATATTTTTTATGTCAAATTTTGTAGAATTTCCTACAACAAATAATTTTTTAAATTTTTGAATGTAATTAAGTTGTTTAACAAGGGTATATTTTGCTCTTCAGACTGCAAGAAAAGCATGATTTCTCCTTAATGGTTTTGGAAATCTACCTATTACTCTGATCACGCTCATAAACCAGATGCCACTAGAACATGGCAAATTTTTTTTGGTGCTAAGGAAAACTCAAATATTATGTTAACAACTCTGTTAATTAGTAAGTCATAACCTTAATTTTTAAATTCTTCTGCTGCTAGTCAACCAATTAAATTTAATTAGGATTTCATCTTCTGAAAGAACAACTTCAATTAAAGTATACATGCATGAATACTGAGCTCACACAATATGACCACTTCATTGTGACGCTTCAAGTGCAAACACTAGTTATAGAAAAACAAAGTATGATTTTTTTTTCCTCTCATCCAAACTATTCCAAGACTAGTTAAAACATGAAGTATCCCATGTCTCCCAAATAGAAACTGCCATGTACAGAGTGAACATTGCTCAAGTGCTACCACAATAATCTCAAGGAAGATTGACAACAAGTGCATATGTTTTCACTTTTATGAAAACAACATTGTACTCACAGTAATTCAAGATTAAATGTATACACAGAAAAGAATTCAAAATAATTGATAGTCTGTCTTCAAACACAACCTTCACACACTCTGTTTCCTAAATAGGCATATCTCATTTAGGTAACTTACCAAGAAAAAACCTTCAACTAGACATTGTCATACAGAAAATAGGAAAAAATTAAGCCAGTCTCTCATATTAGAGCTTTCTGTTGCTGTTGCTAGCTTGTTTTTTAAAGACAAAGAAGCAGTGTCTAGCTCATAAAAGCTCAAATAGCATTTTAGAGCAAACTCAGCAGGATAAAAAACACAAAATCTTCTTTAGTGGGAAGATGTTGAAAAAACACACCACTAAAAATATTTAATTCTGAGAAAGAATTATGGGAAGTTATTTTATCCTGAAAGAGACACATCCCTGCTTACCCTATCCTTCCTGATTCTGCTCTTGTTCTCTTCAAGCAAATAGGTTGTCTGAATTGTATTTTAAAAAGACATTTACTTAACAGATTTAAAAATAGGATGAAATGACTCGAATAACCAATGAATGACTAACCAGATATATGGAGCAGAAGGCAGGCTGTACAGTATTACACTGTTTATTACCCCAGTTTTCCTCAGTTTTTTCCTATTAAAACAATTCCTCTGAGAGACTTGCAAGTTGCCACTGCAGCTGTTCCTAGATATGTGCCAAGGGCAGGAAATTAAGTTCTGGTAAAAACCTGTGCGCATATATGTACACACACACGATTTTACCAGAACTTAATTTCTTGCCCTTGTGTTTGTATGCATACACACACAATATATATATATGCACATACATATGAACTGTAACTATCCAGAGCAAAATATTTGCAAGCTTCTGATCAGAATTGCACATAATTGTGAAAAAAAATATATTAAGAGTATTTCACTACTAAAAAAAAAAAAAAACTGATTGGAAAAGAAAATTCTCTCTTTCTCACTTTAAGAAACACTCGTCTTCCACAATCATCAGATTCACAAGCCTATAGCTCTTACTGGGGTAACTTAGTAAGCTTTATTAAATTCCTATACTTAAAAGTTTCAGCAACAGAGCAAGAAGTTTTTATAAAAAGTATAAACCACTATTCACATGCAATTGCATAAACAAGCCTGGCTAATAGGCAATAAACCAGTGCAATGTCCTCACATCTTCCAACTCATCCATTCCTTCTCTTGCAGCACTGTTACCCAGCTTTTTTGGACTACGGTGGTCTCCAAATTCACAAAAGAACCTGAAGGACATGTGCTGCAGTTCCATGCATGCTTTATCAGACCACTCAGCACTCATAAGCTAAAACTGGAAGAGAAGTTTGTCATATGGTTGTAGTTAAGTCAAATGCCTGAACACAGATTCATTACTAGAATTTAGTTGCATGCCCAATCCCTCCCCATTTTATTTTAGTTTATTTTTAATATGGACATAAGAAAGCAAAAGGTCACACTTATTTGTGAAAAAGTGTCCTGGAAGACAGCTCCCAGCAAGATACTCTTATTTCAGGGATATGTAAAAAACAGCTCATCAGCAAGATAAACTGTTCAGACATCATACAACGGGTTTGTAAGCAAGAGATTATGCATGTGTTCTATTCAAGTGGCATACTAGAGCTACATAAAAAGACAGATGTTCTCTGAATGCTATCTCCCAGCCACACAACTTGTTAAACATTCAGAATATATAGCAAAACCAAATTACGTCTTTATTCCATGTGAAAAGTGTTCATAGTGCATCGCGTTCAGAATCTTTTTCATATTAACAGACATCTTGACAGGCAGAAACTCCCTATATTGTTCTTTGTGTGTCCTTCCTCTGTTATCTTTGCCAAGTTCTCTCCAGCCATGCATTGTCCAATGGAAAATCTTTTGTTTAGCCTCTTCTGACTGTTCCTCTGGAAAGTCAGTATCACAGCAGATATTCTGTCTTTGTTTTTACATCTTGCCTGCAACATTTCTATATTCTCTTAAAATTACCTTTAGAAAACAGGGTTCCTTTTGGCGTTTAACAGAAAACTTTAAAAAAGTACTTATAGCCATACTGTAAGACATTTTTTTTCAAAGGCATATTAGAAACTAAACGTAACTTAATGGATGTCCAAACTTTATTATTATTTGTTCCCAGCTTCTTATATGGATATACTGACACATATTTCTTCTATTGCTGTGTAATTTGTGCATTTTCATTACCACATTTTGTCTACAAATACAGATTCTACTTTTCCAGTTTATGGCTATACTTATTTAGGAAGTACCATTATTCAACATTACTGGAAAGACATGTGAAACAACATACCTGCTTGCCGGATATATTTCTCTTACAACAAACAATAAATCTTGTCTAATTTGTGATACTGAACAGCGTTAAGACTTCATTCACATGTTTGGGTGAGCTATCACGTAGAAACATTAATTCTTGTCACTCTTTCCAGCACCTAGCTATAGAAAAGCTTTCTCGTAGAACATTTTCTTGATTAGTCTAGCTTTCTACTAGAGTATATTGTAAAGTCAAGACATTTCTCTCTATGAAGACTGCTTTTAAAAATGTTTTTGTCTTACTCCTTTGTTAGGAACCATATTTCCATTTCATTCCTTTAATTACTTACACATTGTCTTCTGCTGAAGCTTTTAAAATTTTTATTTTCAGTGTTTACTATACCATCACATTTAAACTATATTTTGATGAGTTCACTTTTAATATCTTGTAATCATTTTTCTTTATTAATCCATTTTCATAATGGCAACAGTAGATAGGAAAGAAGATCACTAATCATGAAATTACATCTAAGCTTTAACCACTGCAAGCTTCCACTGATGACACAGATATATAGATATCTAAATCTCACACATTCCCAACCAAGTTATTTTAAAAGGATTTTAGAAAGCATGTGTTCAAGTATTGCATTGCTGCTCACTGAAGGATAAAACCAGTCTGTATACAGACTAAGGACTAGATCACTTTGGGCCAAGTCTTCTTATCCTGATACTCCAGGCACTTAAAATCCTCATAGTGTACACCCACTTGCTACAGGCAACCAGGTTATGCTTCTCAATAAATATTCCAACCTTCTTTTGAATCCAAGGTCTCACAAACTAATTTCTTTATACATTGATAGTAACAATTCTTCTCAGTTTACCTTAAGTCCTTGCATCTGCACTAATACAGAGGCAGTATACCTTGACCTTAAAAGGCCTAGTCTAGAGAAAATAATTGAGAAAGCACGATAAAAAGTGAAAAACTGAAATAATTACCAAATACAGTTCTAGCTGGTACAGATTCCTTATTTATCCAAAATGAAACTTGAGAAAGGATCACGGTCATAATGCATGGGATATACGTCTGAATCATAAAATAACCCATTTTCCGTCTGAGGTGGAAGTAAACTGTCATAACAATATATTCACCTAAAAAAAAAAAAAAAAATTCTGACTACACTTTTTTGTCACAGATTAACAGTTTCAAACTATTAGCTAAGACTCTTTAAGATTCACACAACTTAACATACTTAACACATATAGAAAGAAAGACATCTTATGAGACAAGAACAAAGGTAAGTTCTAAACAAAAAATGTTGGAAATAGAAGGTCCTTATAGTGTCATTCTTAAAATGCTATATAAAATATTATAAAATGTGTAGCTAACTCTGGATTAGTTTTTGTAATGCAAGTATGATTTAAAAATTCCTTTGGCATCTGCTGAAGAGAATAGTCTAGGTTTATATATCAGCACCATGATGATAATGATATAAATGCAAAAGTCATTAACAATAATTAAAAATAGTGTAAGTTTAGATGAAGTATAATTACTCATACTAAACAAAACAATTACACTTTCAGCACAAACGGATTAAACTATCTAAATAGTAGGAAGAATACAGAAAGAATTTTGTATCGATAGTAGGGAAACCAGGTCATTAACTCATAATAATTGATATGCAAGCAGGTCAACTTCTACAGTACTGCAAAATACTGTTTTATCCTTAAGAAAAATATCCACAAAGCAAATATATGTGTCGTACTGCTCTGTTTAATTATGACCATCTTACAACACCCAAACTTGCTGATGTTTAGAAAATGATTCCAATTTTTAAAAATATTTTGAGAGTATGCTTGCTTATCAGTAAACTGCTCATAAGTGATACTTCACTCATTTAGGATGCCCATAGCTGCCTTTTGTGCTGTAAGAAGTAAGGAAAATCAGCAGAAGTATCTATTGTGACTAATGCATTCGTGCCTATGCTTATCTGACTAGAGGGTTTTTAATGGTTTTAATAACCCATTCTGTATGCTCTACTTTTATCCTGAGCTGTTTGTACCACCAAACAAAGGAAGTCTTTTGCAAATAATGTGGTTACAGTGCTGAGAAATTATTTCCTCACCCAGGCATCCTCTTGACTCTTCAAACTGCATTTTAAGCAGTGATTAAATACTCATTTTGTCCCTTGGAGTAATGATCTGATTCTAGCTTTCTGAAAGACCTTTGCAATCTACAGTAATGAATCTGCAAATGTATATCTGAAGGACAGAAACCTAATTCAGATCTACGCTCTCTCCTCCTAATATATAGCCTATGACATTCAGTAAAATACCTTACATAAAAGAAAGAAAAAAAGCCTAGAGTAGTATTACAGGGTTAGTTTGACTCAAATTGACTCTTACTGATGACATTCCTACCTGTAATAGATTTAATGGTTTCACTGGACACCGTATGCCCTAGCAGGTCATACTGAACTAAACTGGAAGACTCCTCAGGAACTTCCACTGACTTCTCAGGTCCTTTTGTCCAGGTATAAATCATTTCACTCTTTGGATATGCATCTACAACACAGCACCAGTTTGCATAAATAGGAAACAACTTCTTAAACCTTACTAATGCCACCCCCCCAAATCTACCAAAATCAATCAGTAAGACACAGTAACAGCTTTAGAAGACAACCTCTGCGTTACCCCCCCAAAAATAAATTGGAGCTAAGGTAGTATATCAAGCATTATACACAAATTAACTTCATATTTGAATGTGAAGTCTAAACACTACTTTGTTCTACATCAGCCCTCAGTAAACATGTACAGGTTATCTTTAAGTTATTTTAGAAATTTCTATCCAAAATTTTAACATTAAAATATACTGTTATGTAAAAATAGCATGATAAGGAGGATACATTTTGGAGATGAGGTGCACATTTCTTTACATGAAATAATGATTATCTAAAAGCAGAAATTTAATTTCTTCTGCCAGAAATCAGAGGTCAGTAAAAGATTCAAAGCAGCCCAAAAATAAGCACACAAAGAAATATTGTAACATTTAATATAAAAGACATCTCTTAGGGCTAGCATTCAATCCCTACGCAGTCCAAACTCCTGTTAAAATTAAATTAAACCAATCTTGTATTTGAAATTGCTACTTCAAGTTTCACTGAAAAAGATACCAGATTAGTGTCAAACACAATTTCTACTGATTTATGTTTCTGCCTTAAGAAGTATGCCAATGGAGAAGTCCCCATTATCGAAGCTTCCTTTTGGCACATCTGATGCCAAAGCCAATTCTAGCAGGACCTGGTTTCTAATTTCACTAACTGGGAGAAAAGCCCTATCAGAGAAGCATCCTTAATATCCCCCTTTTGCTTAGCTATCAAGATTTATAACTTAAATGTATAAGCTAAGGGGATAAGCAGCTTCCAGCAACCTCTAACTTCAGAATTCAGGGGTCAAGGAAAACAAATTACTGTCCAGCTACCGACGACATCCCAGTGAAAAGCAGAAGCCAGTGACCAAGGAGGCTTAGAAGAGCGACAGGACAGAAAATGAAGCACATCAACCATACCCAGGTGGTCGCAGCAATCTCTGCTGTGGATTAAAATCAAAAAGGACTCATTACTACCTTCCTCTGTTGCATGTAAAATGGCCCAAAACATTACTCCTAGCAAAAGTCAACTACAGGATTTTGGATAACATCCACACTACAAAGCAGAAAAGGACAGTCATCTGCACCACACTGAGACTTCTCTCACCAGTCTAAAAACTATCTAGCCTGTAGTTGTCACGCAGACTCCCTTTACAGGCCAGGAGATAGGACATCATAAGACGAACAAAGATCAAATCTTCACACAATGTAAAACCTATCTCAGGACGTGAACCTGACTCCACTGACTGTAAAGAAAGTCAAGTAAACTGCTTCCCCAGCCACCTTTTACCTGACTGCAGTAAGCTGAGATGGATCCCACCCTCTTCTGCAGAGTATCTCTCGCTTCCCTGAGTGTTCAATTCATCCCTAGGAACCAAGAAAAACTATATACTTCAAACAACAGTGTAGCTAGAACAGTGAGTTTAAAACAGTATCTGAATCACTGTCCACTTTTCAGTTCTCTGAATGGCTTTAATTTTAAGGTCCTAAATAAAATTCCTAAAGAACTTAACAGGAGTTTTGTCTGCATACGGACTGCATATCACAACTAATATTCAGAAAATTCAGTAATTTCTCAAAATCTACTTCTACTATTTAAATTCTGTAGTTACAAGAAATTTCATAATTGTAACTTACAACTCCCAAATTTGAGAGGACAAGCATGACCATCCATGGGAAAATCCACTAATCTCATGGGACACTCTGCACTTATTGTAAGCCTATAATGGAACAAATTAAATAGTCTCTGGTTGCCATTTTGTCTAGGCAGCATATCTTTTGCATACAGTAATTGTAAGAAGCTGAAAAAACAAGCTAGATACCTCATTGTATACAGGATAGTGCCATTCCTCATTATTCTGAAGAGTTTATTTGGGGCGGTCATGTTATGTGCAACAGACTTTTTCCCATTCCTGAAGAAAGTGTCAGGAGTCCACACCTTCGAGACCATCAAGTTGTTAAGTCTTAAAATTTCAATAGGGCCATCATATTTTAATCTTTTGTCTACCCATGTCTGACGGAAGAAGACATCCATTGTATACTCCTGTATTTTGCAGAAAAATTGCAGAAAAATAAAGATCACATTTGCTTGTATAAGTGTTTCCTGTAAAAAAAAAAAAAAAAAAAAAAAAAAAAAAGAAAAAAGAAATCCCTCAGGAGCAAATAAACTAGTAGTAAAGAAAATGCTAAGTCCACCACACAAACATATTGTCACCAATTAAATAGTGTTGTGTACTCCTTAATTTCCCACATTAGTCATATCAATAAATTGATACACGTTTAATAATTAAGGAACAATTAATCTAATTAGATTGCAGGAAGCAGGCAGTTTAATTTGTAGTCAAGCATATTACTGGAAACAAAATGATCCGTGACAACAAATGTCAACAAATTTTTAAAGAAAAGATAGCCAGCACTGAAAAAAAAAAACAACAAAAAAACAAATAATTAAATAGATAAACTAAAGTATCTGGAGAAATGATTATTTCCATTTCAAAGCCAAAAAAGGGAAATTTAACTTCAACTGATCAAGAATAAACTTTTAAAGGAAGAAAGCTGAACATTTTCTTTGTCATGGCCACAAAACACATACAATGAACTATTCATAGACTCGTAAAAACACACATTTATTTTTAACTACATAGCTATTCCATTCAATCCCTCAGAAAAGTCATTCAAGTGCTCCAAAGGAAACATGTAAACTGCAGAACTACAGACACAAGTACATCATGAGAAATCACATGCAAATTAATTGACAAAGGAATGCATTTCTCATCTTGGGAAGTTAAAGCATTTTAAAACAATTATGAAAACAATTACATGGCATTGAAGAAGGTAGCACAGGAAACTTCAATCCCTTGGAACTTAAAGGTGCATCTTTGTGTTAAGCCAAATAATGCTCTTAGACTTCATTTCAAACTCCTCTGCATATTATTACCACTTTAAACTACTTGTATGGTCATATTCATATGGGCACGGATGCATCTCTGCAAGTGCAGTGCATCTTAGAACTACATTTGGTTTCTTCTCTATGGATGTATCCCTCCATTTTGCTTTACTTTTGTGCAGAAAAATACAGATCATGGTCTGAACAGGAGACTAGACCATGAAAAAGGGCTCATGTTATCTTGGGAACACAAGTAAACCACCTCTAGCTTCTGCACGGAGAAGAAATTTGCTCTATATATATCCTTTCTGCGCATGGCCTTCACTATCCTGACACACAATGCTTTATTGTCTCCTACTCATATATATTGTGGCGGTACTAAGGCTGGTTAGCAGACATCTTGCTGGCCTGCTGCCACTGGCATCTGCTGGGGATGATCCCAGAGTAGACACCACACCAGTCGACAACCACTGGTACTGAGACTGACCAGCCAATTTCCCCATAACATGAGTACCTCTCTATTAAGCTGATGAGTGTAAATCTTCTTCCGTGTTCTTTCTTCGTGACTGGTAAGTCTTGAGCAGAAGTGTGGACACTTTTGCGTTACAACAGTGAGTCTACGAGAAGCCTCTCTTCTTTGTCATTTCTTGCTAGTAATTGAGTAGCTTACAGTAGCAGTTTCTGTTATCAGCATGCACATGATAGATCTTGTAAAATGAGAGTTCAACCTTTTTCATAACTCTAACTCTGAGAATCAAACTAAACCAGTTTTAAAAAAACATTCTAATTATCCTCTGTTCTGAGACTCTCACACTCCACACTTTCATCAAGGTTTATGAATGCAGCCACATTCATATCACAATGGATATATTCATTTCAAAACCAATTCCAAGATCCCTGAATAGCCTCCTAATCAATCCCTAATGACAAAAGGGGAAACATCTGCTGTAAATACTCCTTTTGCCAGTTCCTTACCTACCTCCATTTCTTGTTTTCACTCCTGCCTTCTCCAAGGTAACCTGTAATTTCTCATGAGGCAGTACATAAAATGCTTCATTGCAGCACTCAATTTAGAGTTGAGACACACATTACTAGACTTATTATTCCAGATTCTTGTACCCTTTGTCACACTGAACAGCATCATACTGTGCATAACAACCACTGAATGTGTAAGATGCAATTCCACACAAGACTAGCATAGGGACCTAGTCCTTGAATAAAAACAGCTTGCTGTCACATACCTTTCCCCAGGATAAAACCAATCAGGTGCCCCAGAAAGTGCAGGATAGCACCACGTATGAAGGAAGTTACCGCCATGAAACTGCCTTTCCCTTAAAGAAGTATAAACATATAAATGCACATATGGCTCTGTTACTTCCATGTTTCATATAAAAAAATCCAAGAAATGAGAAACTGTGGTGTGATTTAAGGGTACGCTCTAGGCACATTGCAGTGGATTTGACCCCAAATGCAGTTGCCTTTCAGGTACAAATAACAGTACTTGCAAATGCAATATTTGTCTTCAGTGAATAGTTCATGCATGTCATTTTGACATTCAATTTCTGCAGACAGTTATGAAAACTCCTATTAGTCAAACGTTTGCTGAAATTGATGCTAAAAGTGGCCCAAAGACCAACAAAAGGAATTCATCTGAAAAGAAAACGTCAACAAGTATTTGTGAAATTATGTCATTACTATTCACCTGAGAATAACATGCATTTGAGAAGGGAAAGGCAATTTCAAAGACATTACTTTTTTCCCCAACAGTATGCTTACTGTGACACTCCCCACAAGGCCTGATTCTGTCTCTACACGACAAAAATCTGTTTTAAATCCCAGGAAGTAATTTCCTTAAACCAGACAAAAAAACAACGCAAGTGTGACCAGAATCAGGCCTGCTGTATCTAATTATAAGATATAAATTAAGCTGTTACTAATCTTGTCTACTTTGTATGATTGACAGAACAGTACAGAGACATGAATTAATCATCCACTCCTTACTGCAGTTAATGGTTTCTCAGAAACAGGAAATGGCATTTTAATTCCAGCAATACATACCATTTCTACATCAGAAACAGGTCCAAAACTGGTGACATATATATCTGTTTTGACTTCCGTAACAGGACCTAATATATGAAAAGGAAGTGAGCAAGAAAATGTGAATTTTTTAGGTCAACAATTGTCATAAGTGATCCTGGCATGTGAACAGTTATTGTTTTGAGGGTTCTGTGGACAAACAAGAGCAAAATGAAAATACAGGTCATTTCAGATATGTCTCTAACAACAAGCACTACTTAACCGTCTTTACCCCACAAGTAGATCAAAGGCATGCAAATCCCCATTTAGAAAACCAGCATTGACTCAGAAGATAAGAAAACAGGTACCAACAAATTAAAAGGCTTATGGAAAACACCATGCTGATCAACAACAAGCACATAACTCAAGAAATCCACATTCCCCAAGGTCTCTATTGCTACCATTCAGTCTTATTGGTAATAACCAGGTTACAGATACTACTGTGCTACACACTAGGCAATTTAGCAGGATCAAGAGATGCATCCACATCCAAATCAATAGTTAAGTTATTTAATACTGACAAACAAAGTAAGAGCTGGGTATCTTAGTATTCTGGGGGGTCTGAACACATGCTACTACATAGCCCGTCTTGCAAGAGCTACTGTTATTTATGACAGTGCACCAAAGTATTGAATATTCACAGCTGGGAATGTCAAGCAACCGTCAGAGAAAGCAATTTCATATCAACATAATCAGTCCCTCCAAGACAGGACAAAGCAACTTGAAATACAGGAATGGCATCACTCTACAACTGAGAATTTTAGAGTTTTCCATAAGTACACATGCAGGAGTTATATCAGTTCTCAATGTAAAACTCTAGAAAACTGCTAATTATTAATAATTATAGTTATGATTCTGTGATAAAAGCATTACCTAATGGTTTAATTTGAGTAGCGAACATACATCACAAATGTATGAAAATCTGCTGGTTTTCTTACCAAACAGTATCTGTTTGAAAACACAGTATAATCTACAAATTCACAACCACAGTTTCTCTCCTGAAACCCAAGGAAGATAAGTGCCTCAAGTCTGTTAATTCAGGATTTATCATGGTATTTGTAATACAAAATTAAAAAGAAGAAAGACTTAAGGAAAGTAAAAGCTGAAGAATTTATGCCTCTGGAAAGAAAAAAATAATTGCTGTTCACAGACTATCATTTTGAATCAAATATTAAGAGGAGAGAAATAAATATGCAACTTGAAAACAGGGAAGCTATATTTCATGCATCTAGAAGTTTCAAACTGTGAACAAAAAGTAAAAGAAAACCATACAAAATTATTTCAGTGAGCAGTTTGCAAGTTATGTATAGAAGAACAGCTAAGAACTTTTCAGCTAAATGTCAAGAAACAGACTCTTTAATGGAAGTTAACAGTTTTGTAGAGAGACATTTTTTCAAGATGAAATCTAAAGAAAAATCACCCTACAACAGTTGGCAGCTCAGTGGTCCCTGGAAAGCTGGATCCTTCACCACGTCTGTCTCAAAGAGGTTTTAAGAATTTCCTAAGTTCCAGTTAACACACACTCATAACATTCTGCTCTTCTAAACATATCAAATGGAAGCTGCTTCCCTTTCTACAAATACTTAAGCATTCATCATGGTACAGAAACCAATGAGTGGTTGGACCAATCATTTCACTGACAATGTAGTCCAATTAAATTTTCTGAATACAATTATTTCCACAGAACTCTAAGAAATAGGGAAAAAACTCAGAGCTGTCAATACTAGAAGTGAAAAAATTTACCTGCATGATTAAAAAACAGGAAAGAAATGCCCAATTGTACTTGGGACGTAGAAACAGAAGCAATCCAAATATCTGATCTCCCATAATCACCACACTATCATTTATCTAGGGTAAACTACATACAATACACATATACACACACAGTATCTATTTATTTAATCTGGTGAAGTCAAAGTGTTTTTGAAATCAAAGTTCTACAGAAATGACAAAGACATTGTCTCACATTGCTCGAGTCTTTTGTTATCCAACAATTAAAAAAAAAAAAAACAACTGAAAGTTATACTCCTAAAAAGAGAACAAAATCACCTGTAGTGGAATGGTATTTCTATGGTATTTTCTTTTCATTACCTCACAGCACACTGTAATTTTATAATTGTATCAAACAGAGCAAAAGGGAACATTTTTCCCATAGGCAGGAGCTGGTTTTCCTCAAGTATTGACTTCATTTGTTTTATTAGATTACAGCTTCACAGGCAATAAGCATTCAGAGTCTTTTTGGAACTTTATTTTTGGGGATTTCTTGCAAAGAAGGTAAGCTCTAAGATCAGGAAATTAGTCTCAAAATCTAAAAGCTTATGATTTTATGCTATTAGGAATCTGATCTCAGCAACACAGGACTAAAAACTGTGCTTCTAGTAACTACTATTCTGCTTTCAAACTTTTATCTACCAGTGGGACCCATGAGACAGAAGGAAGCAGGACAGATAACAAAGCCACAAGATAAGGCTGAAAGTAAAGTTTACCTTTGCTTTCTCCCCTGACATGATGGCACTATGGTGACGAAACAAATGTTAAAAACAAGTTTTAGGCCTCTAGATAACGGCAGATGAACAAAGATCTGCAAACATTTTAGGCATCACAACAGAAGAAACAATATCCACACATTACAGGTGTGAAAATCCTTTCATTGCACCCAAAACTGTGGTCAAACATTAAAATGTTTGGTAGGAGAAAAGACAACTGCAAGGGACAGTGAAAGCTAATTATTCTCCTAATGCTTTTCCTCCCACCTACAGTCCTGTACCAAATCTTCCACCTACAATCTCAGTCCATAACTGTTAAGAGCAAATACTGGATTTTCTAGAGCATCCCAGCACTCAAGGCCAAGCCAAGAGAGCCACAGTGATACCAAAACCAATCCTCTATTCCTCTCATTGTTGAACAGAATATACTAATTCCAATTGGAAACTATAGCGGGGGTAGAAAGAGTGAGTCACACCTTTTTCTTTTTTAATTATTATTAATTATGGGAATTCCTGTCAACGAAGAGGTGATTTGCAGTCACCTAACCTACTTTTACTAGTGATTCAAGGAGCCTTCCAAAATAAGCATGTTGCACCACTTAATCAAATTGGGCTGTGGAAGCAGAAGATCCTATTAGAAAACTTAACCTTCTACAGCTGGCAATAAAATGCAGGGCAATCAACTTTAAATATGACCACTTGTACTTCCCCTTCAATGCATGTTCAGAAAGCATCTAACCACCATAAGTCTTCAGGAACATTGAAGAACTATTTTTAACATACTGGTGTGTATTTTTATGTCAATGAAATAGGAGGAGAGTCCTACACACTGCAGTGGGAACGGTTAAGTCTGAATCACTGCCTGCAAGATAATATACTTTAAAGAAGCTCTGGTAGAATTAAAAGCAACCTCTGCAAAAAGCCAGAATAGTTCAGTGCTTGATAGAGATGCTACATGTGGGCTGCAGAAGTGATGCCAGGCCATAACCCTGTGAAGAGGAACATAAGACAGCTCTCCCATGCATTTGATGCCAGCATATGGGTTGAACTGCAGCAGAGCTCCCAGTAAAAGACTTTGGACTCCATTATCCATTCGTCTCCATAGGCAACTGTCACCACAGAGATCTCCACTGTATGTAAACAGTCAAACCCTGCATAAGCTCACTGCAGATTGGAGATTTTGCCATCAAGAGTCACACAAGCAACTGCAAACCTTAGCAAACAAGTCTGTACAAAGGTCTCAGCGTGCAAAGTACAATTTAAATGCTAAGCATGATCACTGTTGTTATGAGATCAGTCTCAGGATACATGAAATTACATTACATCACTTTCCACATCTACGTCTTAAAAAAAAAAAAAAAAATGTAGCTGCTACACACAGTAGCAGTTTGTGAAAGATTTGATGCTTTCTTTTCAGATTTTTGCCTGCTGCATAAAAAGCAATTATATGAAGCATGTCCTCTACTATGGAATTAAACAAGAGAACATCTGCTACATACGAAATTTCTCTTGGGAACTTAGAACTGGGTAGGTCATTTCAAATGCTCGGACTACATACTTTATTCAGAAGTAAATACACTGAATGCAACAGCACATAGTAGAAGAATGTAAAAGTTGCTATCATGTCTAAAGCTTGAAAAGGAAAAAAACATAACTCCAGAAATGAGGAGATTGCTCTGTTTCTTTGTCTGTTCAGCAGATACTCTCTGCTGAGACAGCCAACAAGGCTGACACCGGTGCCTGTTTTCACAGCGTGGGCACCTGTCTACAAAGAACTGGACCAAGAATATCAGCTAATTTTATATAGGTCACTGAACAACAGACAGATGGTAATGACTTCAAGCATTATGAACCTGGGCCAAATTCAAACCAGTCAACTACAGGTATATAACACCAAATCCTGTTAACAAGGCTTTGAATCATCTGCTCTCATCAGCTGAAGAAGATTGGGCAATTGCCCAAGAAAAAAAAAAAAAAGTGATCATCTTCACTTTATGATGCTCACAGCCAGTCCATTTGTAATAAAAAAATAAATAATTACAAAATCTGTTATGCTGGACAACGGAATCTTGAAGGTATGTATGAGTTTTTTAATAAGAGAAGATAATAATGTAGATACTCTTCTATTCTCTAAATAAAAAATTGTTTGCCCTCTTCGCATTTATTCTGCATCTATTTCCTGACTACAATCACTCCTCTTGCCTTGACAGGAAATGAAACTCAGAAACATTCACAAGCCAAACATGGCGCAGCCTAGAAGAGGCAGAGATGCTCTCTCAGTCTTCTTAAGGAAGATAGTGGCCAATATATTTAATTCCACCAGGTGTCCTGTTGTAATTTCACAATTACGAGGTCAAGAGAAAGAGGAAGGAAAAAGGAGAGTAAATGAACACGGTCCTGTTCCTTCTACTCATGAGCCAGAATGCATGGGGACTTTTGAAGAGGAAGATGAAGTGCAATCACCACTTTAGTAGCTGACAATGAGATTTCATGCCAAACTGTACCTCACAAAAATAAGCAGAACCAAAGAGAAAGAGAGCTCCAGTCTTCACTGACTAATGGGCAACTACACCACAAGGAGCCAGGAAGATGCGGTGGGCAATACAGCCTAGCTCAGAAGGGATTTTTAAAGACCTAATATCAGAGGATTTTTCTGTCAACCTAAGAGCCTTGAACAGGAGACATGCCACACATCTTCTTTCTTTAATCTTACTGAAAAACAAAATTCCCAAGATCAGAAGCACACCTAGCAGAAAAATTCTTTAGAATTAGCAGATACACAGGCATTGCAAGGGATGCTCTTCTAACTTGCCACAGCTGCCTCATTCCTTCTTGGCTTTCTAAATGACGTGTAATGAGCTAGGATATCACATAAGTTTTAAAAGTTACCATAACATTTTAAATTCATAATCTCAGTAAGTGATCCTTCCCTTCTACTCAGTTTTGGTGAGGCCACACATGGAGTACTACATCCAACTCTCTGTCCCTCATTATAACAGAGACCTGGACATATTGGAAAGAGTCCAGCAAAGGGCCACCAAGATGACAAAGGGCCTGCAGCACCTCTCATATGAGGAGAGACTGGGAGAGATGGGACTGTTCAGCTCAGAGAAGAGGAGGCTCAGAGAGTTGTCATTAATGCCCATAAATACATGAATGGAGGGTTCAAGGAGGATGAAGCCAAGATCTTTTCAGTGGTGGCCAGTGCCAGGACAAGGGTCAATGGGAACAAACTGGAACACAGAAGGTTCTCTCGGAACACCAGGGAAGCACTTCTGTGCTTTGCAGGTGATGGAGCACTAGTACAGCCTGCCCAGAGAGGCTGTGGAGTCTCCTCCTCGGAAATCTTAAACCACCTAGATATGGTACCTGCTCTGGTACCCCTGCTGGAGCTGGGTCTCATGGACCCAGAGGCCCCTATCAACCTCAGCCACTCTGTGGTTCTGTGATCCAGCAGATGTTTTAATTGGATCTCATGGGCCCTCACTTCTGCCAGTTCCTCATGTAAAGTCTAAAACCATAGAAGTGTTAAAAATAGCAAATCAGATTCAGACCTTTTATTCCAAGTGAATAATGCTCCTATATCAAAAAGCTGTCTGGAGTTCTACAACCATTTTGAATCTAATCACTGGAGGAAAGGTAACAAAGTGATTTCCAGAGAAGAATCAAGGTTTTGTGATTTTCTAGAGAGTTTTCATTTCTTTTTTTGTCATGTGCAAAAATTTCAAAAGCAGATAAAAACTGGAATAAAGGCGCAAATGGTTTTCCTTCAGAATTTTACATCTGAATAATAAGAGCACTTGGGTAACATCAAGTTTTACAGCAGATAATGCTTTTCATTGAGTACACTGCAGGTAACTTCTCTCAACACTCTGTTCTTGTGATCTGTTAGATTACAGGCTGGACATGATTGGGAAATCCACATGCATAAAAACTTCATTCTGAAATTCAGGACAGCAGCAAAATGGCACATGGACAGAACATAACTGACTTCACTTCCACTACACTGTTTTCAAACATCATGCAGCATTACTTCATTCATTAGTTTCTAAATACTTTCCCACTACTGAAATTCAAACTGTTATGCATTTAAAGTCATCCTGACAGCACTTGCGGGGTTTTTTTCATGCACAAAAATGCCTATTCTGCTCTAATTAATTAAATTTCTTGTTGAAACCTCTTTGCTTCTCTCGGTTCTTTGAAGGATTTAGATTCCTCCCACCCAAAGTCGAGGGGAACTTTCAACCTCCTCCATGAACCCTTCTGGTTTTGTTTATTACACTACCAAACCTTTCGGTGATTAATAACTGACAGCAACTTGTTGGATTTTTTAACCTGCTTCATGAAGCAACTTTGTAACGCACAGCGTTCATCAAATGACATGGGAAACTTCATTCTTCTATTTACCCTCAAGGTAAGCCACATTACTACATAACATATAACAGGGCAAGATCCATATTATACTCCATTAAGGTTCAAAACCCTCCTGAGAGGCCACATTTACATTCACAAGCATGCTCAGGTGATTTAACTTCTTTATAACCACCAACATTGTGCTATTAATGATGCATGGAGAAACTGGATGCAGTTTTAGGAAATCTCCAAAATTTAATATGTTCTACTTTGCATGCAAAGATCTTCATGAATTGTTATTTATAGTTACTCTAGAATAAGCCAGCAAAATTCAGAATTTGGCTAGCTCCCCAAGCCCGATTTTAAACATCACTTGCACCAGAATTAGAAGTGTTTTCATTGATTTGAAGATTAAAATCAGCATCGGTCAGACCACTGTGAAGTCTTTTGTTCTTAAAATAAAAACTTTCATTTCATTTTGAGCCACGTGCAATTTAGATGGTGAATCAGCTTCAGGAATAAAACAAAAATAAATATTCTGCTGCTCATCATAAAACAGCTTTAGTGTTACCAAAACACACTACACTTTCCATCTCTAAATATTCCCACTATGATGACATTTGTTTGCTATGCTCTATAATGGCAAGTGAGCCACTTCTAAGAAAAGTCCCATTTGCCAAAAGACTTATCATCAGCAAAAAAAAAATAAATAAATAACATGGAGAAAACTTAATTTGGATAGCACATAACTAATCCTCAGACCATGTTGAGTTGTATCAAAAGGTCATATCTGACCATTACAGAGAAGTTTCTTTTTCTGGTTGATTTTGGTTTTTAGTTCTTGTTCTTGTCAAATAAGGTGACAATAACTTGCACCAAAGAGCTAGGGTGCCAGGCATTGTTTTCAAAATTGAAGTAGGTTTGCCCATGTGTTACTTAGAAGTTCAAAATTCAAAGGTGATTGATTTAGGTATTATGAGGAAAGAAGAAGTAAGTAGTAGCATAATATTCATTTCACGAGACATATACTCAGAAACATTTTCCTCAGACTGAAATGTGAAGGTTTTTTCCTTGTATTATTTACTTCAATTCTGCAGTTATGGAAGTTCAAGGAGATTCAAGGAACTTTTCCTTCTTGATAGCATTTTGCTGAAAGTCTGCAGCACTTATTGTAGAAAAAGGTCTACTTCTGCAAAATATCCTGCAAGTGACAACTGTATCAAAATAAAAATAAACATAAACTGTATGTCACATTACATATTTAGTAGTTGTTTAATTTTAGAAATCTAATAATGCTCATAAAGCATATTTGCTAGATGACTAATTAGTTGGCATTCAACCTAAAACGATGCCAAACATAGCACATCTCTTGTATGCATGCAGAAATGTCTGTAACCTCTCTGCAGAGAGTAGATGGAAAAAAAGCTACCTGTTCTTAATGATTCCTCTGGGTGTTCAATAAATTCAGTTTCCTTTCCACTTAAGCTAAGCTATGGGAGGCCTCATTTATTCAATATGCTGAAAATAAAGAAGTGATCAATGATATTAGGAGAGATCATGCATGTAAGCACAATATATGGTATGTGTGGAACATGTTGGCATACACGTCAGTGTGGCTGTATCACGTGTATGAAGAAGGTACTTTCAGGGGAGGAAGAAAGTATTTCGCAACATAAACCTACACAAGGATCTCGTTCAATTCCGCATAGAGGCAGCCTATAAAGCTCTACTACCTTTGCACATCATGAGAAGAACCGTAGCACTTCTTTTTAAACCTTTTTTTTTTTTTTTAAACTTTCAAGTCTATGTTTTAATAGCTCCATGCCAGATTATAAAATAAATCTGTATTTTGTCCCAGTCCTGGTTATTTTCAGTTCCACATCCCAACAGTAACACTAGACCCACACAGAAGAGCCAACCTGCCTTCTCGCTCACAGCACAAGGGGCACAGAAGAAACTGAAACATCCACACCGTGGGTGCGGGCAAATTCACGACCCCTCCAGTCCCTATTCCTACGCAGCAACTGATTACTTCCAAATCCAAGGCGGAACGGGAGCAACCGTGGTTACTGCTGCGTGCCCGGGTTCCCGAGTGCCGGCTTTCTCTAACTCGTTGGACAGAGCCCATCAGCGGCACGACCCCGCAGCACAGGCAGAACTACCCTCTCTCTCCTCAGCACCCGGGTGGCAGCAGATCCCGGCACTGGACAGTCTTCCCACCCCCACCGAGCGGTGCGCCCGCAACGCCGCGGACCCGGCTGCGCGCACGGAGAGCCGGGCTCAGCCCTGCGCTCCCCACGGGCCCCTCGGATGGACGGCGGTCACCCCTGCGCCGCGCCCGTACCTCCGAATCCCGGGCGCAGGCGGTTGTCATAGCCATCCAGGAGACTGTTGAGGATGCTGGTGAAATTCTCCGGCCACAATTTCTCCTCTTTTTTGATCTGTCCCGGCGGCCCGGTGAGACTACAAGTCAAAGAGGGAGCGGGTGAGCGGAGCCGCTGACACCCGGCTCGGGGCAGCGGCACCGCTACGAGCCGTGCCGGGAGGGGGGTCGCCCCGCGGCCGGGGTACTCACCACGTCGCCAGGCACAGGCAGTGTAGAAGGGCGATGGAGAGACCCGAGGACATGGCGAAGGCTGGCTCCTTGGCAGAAACCATCTTTGCATGCCATACTTCACGCCTGGGCACGTTGTCCGGGGCGGGGGACGGGGACGGCGGCGGCGCCGGCAGCCCCCGGCGGCCCTACATGCGCGGCGCCCCGGTTGCCAGGAGCCAGGCACGGGCGGAGAAGCGGCGACTTTCCCCGCGCCGTTAACTCTCTCGGGGCAACAGGCACCGGTCCGCGCCGCACCCGCCTCCGGCCCGCTCCGCCCCGCCCCGCTCTCCCACCCGGGCCGCCTCAGCCCCCTCCGGGCAGCCGGGAGGCGCCGAACCTGCCCGAGAGCTGCCTCCCGCCCGAGGGAGGGCGGAGCGGAGCCGCGGAGGAGGGGGCACTCAGCCAGCCCGGGCCTCGTCCTGGTGCTCCGTGCCTCGGGCTTCCCAGCTCGGGGGATATTGCGGAGGACGTGTGCTTGGGGACACGCTGAGGTGCGTGCCTATGTGTGAAGATGGACGGTTTCTTTCCCCATCGTGTCCTAGTGAGGATTGCAGTGTGAAGTCTTCGTTTGCCCTGGTCGACTCCTCTCCCGAAGGGGAAATAAAGCTGAGAGCTGGCAGAAAGAACGTAATTCCCAGCGAGGGTCCCTCAGCTGCCGCTGGTCGTGTGAAGGTGCTAGATGAGGGGAAGAACTGTGACTTCAAGGTTAAAACAGAGCGCACCTCAAAGGGATGGGATTTGGTGGGTTATCCCACACTTCTGGAAGTAGAAATGCCAGAAGCCAGGAACTGGTTTCACGTTGTATCTTTATTCTTTTTTTTAGTTTCCTATAATTAGGAAGCCAGGTTAGTGACCCAAATAATTTCCATTATCCAAGGTCCAAGGGATTCTGCAGCAATTACCCACTCCAAAGCATTGCTGTTCTGTCAGAGGCAGAATGGGGCTTTTGGGAAGAAAGAGATGTTCAGGATGTTCTTCCCTCCCATGCTTTCACTGACAATAAACAACTTCAGACCAGGTGTGCTGCGGAGTCCTTTATGTTTGGAGATCAATGTGCATACTGATTTCAAGGAGGATAGTGAGGTTTGTTGTGCCAGAGTACATGGATAAGGTATGGTAATTGACCTCAAGACTACAGTACTTTTTATGCCGACATAAGAAGGCTTTATTCATTACATGCTACAATATCTCCAAGCACTGAAGTACCTGATTATCCTCAGAACTACTGCACGTATGAAATCTTCCTGATTGTACTTAGAGTTTGCTCCAGTTAGGGTGCCCTTTGCTGACTGAAAAACAATTAAGACTGTGCTTCAAATCCACTTAGCTACTGGTGCTGTTTATCTTTAAAAAAAAAAAAAAAAAAAAGCTCCAGTCAGTCAGTTCTGCTTCCAATTTTAAAAGCTCTATTTAGGCCTCTGCAGATTATGAGTCTGCTTCCTGATATTTTAACTGATGAAATGCAGGCATTTCCCAGCAGCGCCCTCCTCACAGGTACAACCACTGTGTTCCTTAATAAACAGAAGGCACCGGGCACTAAGGCAGCCTTATTATAACAGAAAGTATGATTTTTTTGACTCTTGACTTCATCCTATCTGAATTTACCTTCAAGACAGACTGAAGAAGAGGGCTGAATGACCACTTAAGTGATATGTAGTACTGTGATATTTGAGTCCAGTCCTGACCAAAGCTAGGTCACTATTTAAAGAATCAATTGGCTTTCAGCTACTCTGCCTTTCCTCTCCTATTTGAATCCTGGCTTTTCTGCTCCAAGTCCTGCTAGATCCTCATCTCCTGACTGCCTTGCTGGAATGATGAATGCTGTGCAAAAACTAAATTAAGTGAGCAGCCTGCTTACAGACAGCACGTATACTCTGTAGAGTATTTACAAGCTTGGACTACGGTAGGATGTCAGTCCAAAGTAACAGCCCCAGTGAGGACTCCCAGTGTGAGAGCAGCCTGATGGAAACCAGCACACTAACGAGTGCCCACTGCCCTTGTTCCATTAGCAATCTGATCAGGAATGACAGCAGTATGTATGAGCAGCTCTTCAGGAGGCTAATTTCCTCACATCAGTTAAGTTTGCCATCATTAATCAGCCTCTTTTTGTCTATAAACAGATGTAATTTGTTTTTTCTGGACTAGTCTTAGTCCCATGTTATAGAATGAACTCTTACAAGGGAGTACTTAAAGTATCCTCGATAAAGAGAATTGCTACTTTTAAAGTACCCTGTGGGAAAAATCATTCCCATGTGGCAAAACTGTGAGATTATCCAACCTAGGGATATCTCAGAAAAATTTTGCTGGCAGAAGACAAGTTCACAAAATTAAAGCAAGGGCAATAGATGATAATACAGAAGTGGGAAGAAGACCAGAAGTGGCTGGTCAGAGGTAGAGAACAAAACCCAGCTCTACAGTACTGTCATTTCTAGCAGCTGCTGTGGAAGGAAGCCAACAATATCCTGGCAGAGCTGGAACACCCTTGGGTTCAAATTATTACATGTACAGACACCTGTGTGAACTGAAATAGAAAAGCTGAGTGGTATTCAGTAGTATTAATCTCTCCAGCAGGTGTCCTGAGAAGTATTATCAGTCAGCCCCCTCACGGATCTGTGCTTGGAGTCATAGGAATTGTTGGTGCTGCAGGCCAGTAGTACCACTGCAGATAGCAAACATACTCAGTCATTCCCTTTCAAGTGATTCCTAGGTTCTTTAGAACAAACAATAATAATAATGATATCTTCTGTCTTCTCAGTAAAGGTAACATCAGGTTGAAAGGTCTGTGGACATACCATGCCAGGGCACCAGTAAATAAGTACTCCTGGCATCTGAGAAAATTCACAGGTTGTATTTGATAAGAAAAGGTAGACATTAATGTCTTTCTGTCACAGTCTGCCTCCTGCATGTTATATTGATGTAGAATCAAGTGCTCTTTGACTGCATTTACTCCCTACATGTGTTTAAACTGCATGAGAAATCTAGATTTCTCTAAATCAAGAAAATTAGAGTACTTATTTATCAGCAGTATCTTCCTTATCCCACTTTACAAAGAATTTACTAAAATTAATACTGAAAAACAGAAACCACTATCCTTAATATCTGAATGAGTGTGTCATTCATATGCTGCTGAAACTTTTACAAATCAAGGCTTGAGGGGAACTTAAACAGTCCAGACAGACAGTAAACAGTCCTGTAAGCCAGATGCATCGCTCCTGCCTTTTGGTATATCCACTGCCCTGGCTATTTTCCAACATTTTTGAATCACACCTTTAGTGAATTCCATGCATTTGTGGCGTAGACCCATACAAAAACTCCCAGGATGACTATTTGTCATCAACAGATATATGCTGATTTAAGAAACAAACAAACAAACAAACAAAACTACTACTTTAAATCTTTGATCACTTCAAAGAATTTCTGGGTCATGTCATCTCTTTAAACAAATTTTATTACTTGAAAAAGGTTTTAGTGGTCGCAGTCTGGACTGATGGTCTCTAAATATGTTTTCTGAATTCAGCATTTTCTCAGCTTCTCTAGTTTTTACCACCTATTCTTCCAAAATTTCTCCCAAGATATCTCACCCATCATGGACTATTGTAAGAAGGGGACTATTTTTGCCCAGCACCATATGCTCAGAAAGCACTTGAATAACTTAAATAGGCTTTTTTTACTGCCCCTGTGTTGATACATCTCCCTAATGATTTTTGATGAAGCAGATATTCTGGCCATGCCTCAAAAGCAGCTTTAGCCAAAGCTATGGAAGAACTTTTTACTTATTAAAACATATAGAGCAGCAGGAAAAAAATTCAGCACTCCTCCCATTTCTACTTTATTATATGATCAAGTGGAAACAAAAAGGAAGTCAGTGCTTTGCTTGTGGAATACATTATATAGCCTTTCTGTATTTTTTATTAATACTTTTTTTAACTGTAGGCTCCAACAACTTTGCAGGTTGTATAAGTAAATCATGGTTTGCAACCTTTTTTCCAGAAAATTGACATGACCTAGGCCTGGCATCAAATACATTAAGACAGCCAAGCTTACTTGGAAAAGCCCAAGGAAGTCTTTAATGCCATCCCTGGACAATTATGGCCCTATCTCATTTTTGGTAAATTACTAAAAATCATACAGGTACCTTTTTAGTATTTTGTAATTTCTGGTTTTTGATCCCCTCCTTGCACCTCCTCATGAGTGCAAGGGATCTTTTGTTCTCCTCTTCCACATCTACACAGACTGAAAAGATTGTGGGAACCTGCAAAAAATACAATTGCTCTTGGCTTTGTCGAGACTGATCTAGAACTCAGGAGAAGCCCAAACCAACTGTTCAGGGAGGAGCATCGGTGTGGAGTCTCTGGACTGTGAGACCTGAAGTCGCCTCTACCAGTATGGTTATCTTTATGCAGTCTGGGTTCTGGGTCTGTTGAATGCAACTTAAGTTCTGCTCAGGGAGCAGTAAAATAGATGCTACAGATTTTTTCATTTCTTCTTCCTGTCCAGCTTTCCCTTCCCACTGTAGTTCTGTCATTAGCATATTTCCTTCAGACTGCACCTTTCAGTATTTGATTACAAAGTTGTTAACTCCAGTTATAAAAGAGTTCCACTGAATGCGTTGTAGCTAACATTACCAGATGCAGTTCCATCTCTCAAGAGCTTACAGTCTAGATAGATAAGACTAACTAAGGGTTGGGAAAAAGCAAGCATATTATTCCTATTTTGCTGAGAGAAAAAAAAGCTTAATTGACAACCCAACTCCATGGAGGAAATTTGCAGCAGAACAGGAGCTTACTACCAGCCTGCTGGGCCCAGTTCAGTTCTTTAGTCACCACCTCAGATGTCCTTTCAAAGCGCAGCGTAAGCTCTATGTAAAACTGTAACCTTCAGCTGGTCCAGCTTTGATTCACTTCCATGGCCAGAACTCCTACGAAACTGCAGGAGATGATGCCGACATGCTTTTAGCTGTATATTTTTTCCTCTGACATATGGTATTTACAAGACTGTTCTACAGTACCATGGTTATTTTAACACACATGTCCTCGATACCTTGGAATAAGGCTAGAAAATCCTTTGAGTACCAAATATACTTACATATATATATATATATATATATATATATATATATATACACACACAAGCATAGATATATATTGCTATTACTGATTGCAATAGGATTTATGTGGATTCTTCTAGTGATTGACACATGGATTTTTAAGAAGGTAAGCTGTGAGCTTCCAATTTAAGAGGCCTCTACACACTGCATTAGAATAGTGCTTTTGGAAGCACTTATTGCAGGAACAGCCAGTTTGGGACAAAAAGCGTCGTCAGCAAGAAAGATTTACAGATTTCCTGTGCCACTTCTATTTCTCATCTCATCCTGCACACACACTCATATGTTTGGGCGTATCATCAATCTACTTCATGTCTGCATCAGGTTTCCTGTTGTACAGGGGCCACCAGGGCAGGTCACAGCCACCTTCTCAGTGTCAGAAAGGAGGAAAAAGCAGATCTCCTGATTTCAGGCTCAAAAATGAGGATCCTCAGAAAATATGATATCTTCATGCAGGGGAAAAATTTCTAAATTGCGACTTTTTTCTGAAAGCAGTGTGAAGGACAAGGCAGCCAGGGTTATGGGGAGAAATCTGGGAAGCCCTATACTCTACCTTCCCCTGTAAGAGCTGCCAAGTTTAACGAAAAATGTGTCAAAAACTGTGGTTGCCCTGAGCAACAGTAGCAAACCTTCTGCAGCTTTCAGAGGCGGCAGGCAGGGCAGAGGGTGCAGAGGCAGATAGAGCAGCTGCATCCCACTGCTGCTGCCTGTTCCTAAAGACAATGAGAGAGCAGAAGCACCAACAAGGCCCCTCCCTGGAAGGCTTCGTGTTCCTGCTCATTGCATGTCTATTAATCTCAGAAGTGCATGAGTCATGGGCAGATGAGTTAAACTTGCCTCAGGAGCCATAGATCTGGCTGCTGACTCACACTGGAGCTGATGGCAACTGCTCCAGTGATTCTTTCCCTGCTGGCATGCTGCCTGGCTAGCCAGGTCTCTCATAGGCAGGTGAGCCTTATTTATCTTTAAAAGAGAAAGAGGGAGAGCACAAAGTCTCTGGGTTGTAAAATAGTTGAGAAAAAACCTGAATAACTGACCTAGGTGTTTCAAATGTACTGCATAGAGACTTCAGAGACTTCTGAAGTGGGGCCGACTTCTGATTCTCCAAAGTCTGGGTTGGCAGTGGAAGATTTTTCTGTGCTCTCTTTCCACTTGTAGCTGTGCTGAGGATGGCTAGCCCTGCTCAGTACCACCTCTGTGCTGACAGCAGTGTTCAGGAAAGACATGTTTCTTTTTTTTGTTGGGAGAGGACAAGAAGAACCATTCCTCACTGCTGCTCTTTTTGCTGGTGTCAGGCACACACATTAAAAAAGACACATTCCTTTCTGCCTTAAAAAACAAACAACCTACATGTCATAACATTTTAAGAAATACATCAGCTGTAGAAGGAGCAAGGCATACAGTCATCATAAGGTATTCTATATCTACCTTCTTACAAGATAAGCTTGTGAAGTTGCTCATCAACCACAGTCAAAACTTTCCTTATAATGATAGCATGTCTCTACTAAATAACCACGTCAGCTAATAACACGTGCACTCATATTAGATAGAAAAATACTCCCTTTAAAACACTTTAGTTTAAAAACAAACACAACGAATTCTTTATGACAAGTGAGCCACTAAACAGACTTTTGCAGTGCCCAGGGTGTCTGTAAAGAGCTGAGAAAATCAGCATTTATAGCTGTACTTGTAATCTCTGCTGACAAAAGCAAAAATTGCCATCGCAGTAATACACTAAATCTACACAAGATACACAGCCTATCTGCTCTTCATTACCATCTGGTGGTTGCTGCACAGAGCAGCATTACTTGCGTCTCAAAATGTTACACGGGGGAATTTCCATCTTAGCACCAATAAGAGAGGAGTGCTGTGAGAGCACAAGGGGGCTGGCTTTGTTTTGCAGGCCCAGTAAACTTTGTCAAAATAAGAGGGTGGAAGAGAAAAAGGGAGTTTAGAAGCATCTTGTGGTACCTTGGCATTTCATCAAGTGATTTAATTGTACCTTTATATCACCTGCTGTGGAAGGCACAGTGCACTGTTTCCTCCCACTCAAAGCAGTGGCAGCTGACACTATTTTGCAAGGCAAGATATCTTGTTGACCACTTCTCACAGCTGGTTCCCAGATCTTCTCCAGTACTTACTGAGTGAGGTTTCTTGCAAAATTGTCCTAGCAGAGACATTATTATTCATTATCCTGCAGTGAGCAGGAGAGATGTAATCCCATTGTGCAGCTCTATGGAGAGACAGTTAACTTCTCGCAGTCTGTGGTCTCACACCAAAGCTAAAAACACTACTAAACATGACGAAGTTGCCCCTAACCCACAGACACTTAAATGCCTCTTTCTGCAGACAAAAAGTTCTTTGAGCAGGCTAGGATAACTTGGCAGCTGGGAGCTGCCTTGATCTTGTGCCTTGGGTGGGATGGCAGTTTTTGTCCCATAGTATGCCCTGGCTTCAGTTCCTCTGTATAGTTTCTTCCCAATCAACGGTTTTATCAGAAGGAAATGGTGCAGTGTCATTCAACTTGGAAGGGACTTAATAAAAGCATTGGTCCAAAATGCAACCAACGTCAAATTTGTTCTTACACCAAACAAAAGAACAATAGTCATTAAGTTAGTCGTTAAGTTTAATTTAAGCATATGGATCAATGGATAGTTGATATAGCCTAGGAACAAAGTACCTCACATAAACAAGTATTTTGTACCACTCGGACTGCAACCTCTTGGCCCCAGTGACACAGGGTGCTGGTCTATACATACAAGGGATTGATCCAGTGCAGTTGCAGTATCTGTTGTCTTACAAACATACAAGAATAGCATGAAATGAAGTAAAATCAATTCATTATTGTAATTATAAAATTCTCAAAGTATAATACACTTAAAAACAGAAATAGTTTTATGGCTCAGTTGCTTTTTATGTTAAAGAAGAACACTTCAATTTCATTCCCAGCTCTGCCACTGATGTCTGTGACCTTGGCTAAGTCATTTAGGCCAAATCTTCAGATACGAGTACTTAATATTAATTGTATAGATGTATATGAAGGCTTTTGTAAGAAGGAGTGACCTAGATCTTGTGGAGTCCAAATACTCAAATCTGCATTTAAAATTTTGATCCCCAGACCTCCGTGTCTGAATTTCCTGTTCCGTAAATTGTAGATGAGGCTTACATATGTCGTAGAGATATTTGAAGTATTAATTACTTCAAATGTGCACAGTGGCTTAAAAATGTAAAATATATAAATACTAAGAATTGTTATGAAATAGGTCAGTATTTAAACCATACACATGTCCCCGTTAGCTTAGGCATTTTCTCGACTTTGTGTCTCGTTTTGGATGTTTAGCACATAATCAGCTTTTTAAATATTTCTCTGCTGGACACAGGCATCAGAGTACATGATATTAACACTGAGAAATAAACATTCTTTAGCTAATACGCTGTCTACATGAACAGGTCTCTGCAGTCCCTTCCCCGACCTCTTAGCTCACTTGGACATGCATGAAGCACTTTGTTGACGGTGAAAATGAGCAGGTAGAAAATCCAAGGGACAAAAATGAAGTTGAATATTCTACAAATATAAATGCACAATTGCAGGTGGTAGATGTCAAAAGATGAATGGTTCTAACAGGATGAATGATGTCTACACTTGTAAGCACTCGTGCTTATTTCATAGAAAAGCATGTATTTTCTATTACCCCAAAGCAGTACATACTGTTTCCTCCAGCTCACAGCCTAAACAGATGAAGCACAAATCTATTCTGATTTATGTATGCTTTAGACATTAGGGTATTTAAGGACATTTAGGTTCTAGTCCATAACTCATTGAAATAAAAGAAATACCTGCCATTCACTCAGGGGATTCTGGAAAGGGATCAGGAAGTGTTTTTCACTCTGGGTTCCCAAACTGCTCACTTGTTGAGTTTTCCTCTATGCTTATAATACTTGCAGGTTCTTACAGATCTGTTTGGTTTTAATCTGTTGTACAAATGTTCAAAATCCTTTATTCCTCAGCTCCCAACTGAGACCAGCAGATGATAATCTACCTTCATCAGAGGGGGATGGACAGGAGCTTCAATTGCTCCCACTCCTGTTGCCAGCTTCTTGGACAATCCTAACACAGAGGCAGTGCTGAAATATATTTTGATGATTTTCTGAAATGAAAACTTGGATAACCTCCAGAACCACAAGTAAAATCTAAGCCTGAATGTGCTAGGCAAAGTGAGAAAAATTCTCTGAGCAAAGGAAAAAGCAACCTAAGGAGACATTTGACAAGACAAAAGAAGACACCATAGAGAGGTTAAGAATATGAGAAAGACCCAAAGTCCTCTCTTGCAGTAGGAAGGGGAATGCTTCCAAGTTATAAAATTAAGTATATTTACATTATTTCTTTTTTTGGCCTCTTCTGCCCACAAATCTGAGTTCAAATTCTTATTTCTGTTCAGAGATGGAATTAGAAAATATTTGAAGCTGACACAGTCGACACCACACAAATGCTTGCTTCTGCTCGGGGGAATATAGGAATGCTCCAACACCTCTCATTTCACACTTTAAAGCTTTCTGAGCATTCAGCTTCAGTTGATTGCCCTAAAAGAGACTCTGGGATAGTTTTACCCTGTATGGTGGTCTCCCTCCCAAAATGCATGCACAATGAATTGACCAATGACCCCTGCTGCTCAACCGTCCCATCCCTGGTAGAGCCTCTCTGCCTCTATCCCCAGTGCTGCTGTGGTGCCAACATATCAACAGGGGCAGCACTGCAGTTTTGTAGTCTGGCTGAAGAATCTTTTTGCTAATTGTCTTCTTTCAATTTCTTTTTTCTTACAATTCTTCTCTTTGCACTTGTTTTAGGCTTTATTTTAGGGTTCTTTTTCAAATAGCTAAAAACAGAACAAATGACAGGGCATAATCTATTTCTCAGTTTATGGACTGCTTCCAGTGATTGCTGCCAGCCCATGTGACATATATAAATCACAGATCTGAGACCTGCACTCCTGCACTGGTTAAAGTGATAAGTAAAATTTCTTGTTCTCTTACACCTCACTGCTGACAAAGTGACTCCCAGTTGAAGAGATTCACATGTGCTCTTTATTTCAGCAAGCAAGAAGCATATATTTCACTCATCAAATGTGCTCCTCTGACAGAAAGGAGAGTGCAAGCAGCTGTTGTGTAGGACTACTGCATTTGTTAAACTCGTGCCCACTTTGTTTTCTCCCAGCGTAAGTATGACTATACGTGGCAATACATATTTAACAGTCATTTTCATGGCTGTAAATCTACCCAATTGAATTTCAGAGGAATTTGCCGTCAGCAAAGAAATCAGACAGCCTGCAAGTTTTCAGTCTGGCAGCTTTTATTGTTGTATTTTTGCTGTTGTTCTAATACTCTCTCTTAAATGTGAGAGGTGAAATGTTTCATAAGCATTCTTGAAATATAACACAAATTTTCATTCTTGTCACCTTTGTCCTTGGAGGCAGCAGACAACATTATAGATGAAGTGGAATTACAAAATGTCTACCTTTTATGAGGTGGGTGAAGTGGCAAGAGGACAGAGAACAGTTCCTATTTGCAGTAGCTCTGTTGTAGCCTTTACTCTTTAGTTTTACCAACATAAGCACAACATCTTAAAAACAAGTTCTACGAAATCTCAACCAAATGTTTCTTTTCTTATTGAAGTTGGCTATTTAAGATGTGTGTGGAATTGGGGAAGAGTTCCCAAATGCACTAAGGACGTTTTTAGATAGATCTGATTTGAAAACCAGAAGCCCCAGCCAATGGAAAATGCCATTTTAAACCCCCAATCAAACTAAAGTTAAAAATTAAAAATAAATAAATAAATCAACAACAACAACATTTGCTTTAAGGAAAAGTAGTTAGCACCTTCAAATTTCCAAGCACTGTAGAACACCAAGAGGGCAGGAGGTACTCTAGATAAGAAAGGAGTTAAACAGGTTAGAACTACAGTTTCCATGAAAGAAGGGCAAACCATTAGCAGAGAAAGAAAGTGGTGTTACCATCCTTTTGAGTAACAAAATCACAGAAAAGGATTGGAAGGGGAAATTACTGAGCTTCTTCCTGCTCATTTTCTGAGTCACATTCAACTCCTTCTCCAGGTTGAAGTAACCTCAAAGATAGATAAAGTTTCTCAGAGCTTGGAAAGGAATATTTTTAAACTCTAAACTTTTTGAGAGTAAATAATGCAAAAATCTCTCTTTTCTCAAAGTAAAGTTCATTTTGAGTAATATCCCCAGAAAAGTTGCTTTGGCGACTGAATTCAGCAATTCTGTCTCCTTATAGATGGAGGAAAACAAGCTAGGCTCTTATTTATATAAGCCACAGATTCATAAGCATCTCTATGAGTAAGTGCATCACATCACTGAAATGGGACAAAGAGACACATTGCATTCTAGTGGCCCAGTGTAGTAAAATACTTCTATTAACAAAATGTGTATTTCTCTATTCATCGCTTTAAAAAAAACATTCAATCTGTCAATTTAAATATTTTGTCATGAGCTTCTTCAGATGCTGATGCAAAAGCAAAGCTAGAGAAAATTAATTCCATTTATCAGAAAAAAATAATCTCTGTGCCATTCTAGTAAGAGTTTCATTTCTTCTACAAAATAATTACCCATATGTATAAACACAGTACCAGGCCCAAAAAGCTTAGAAGCAAAGCTCTTGATCGCACAAACACACATAGAACTTCCTGCATTAGCCTATTTAAATCAAGGGAGCTGCCCGTTCCTACATCAGTTTGCATATCAGGCTATATCTCTTTCCACTGTGCTTCTGACATTTCACCAGCACTGACAGAAACTTCAGTTCTTGAGAACTGCATGAAGGAAAGCACCTGAAATACATTTCAATAGAAATGATAACATTAACACGTCTCATATTTCTTCTCTATGTTCTTTAAATTTCTCCTAAAAACCTAATTCTGTAGTTCTGTCTATAATTGCCTGCATTGTCCTGGTGACACTTAAGACTGCTGGGGCTGCTTGTGGTTAATACACCAAGGCCTTTAAACTATGCAAATGTATACAGGCTAATTGCTGCCTGCACCTTCTTCATGCCCATGTCAATACTTGTTGAATGTCTTCCTGACTTGTCCTGGAAGCCAGGATTGTCTTTTCTATTAATCTCTGCAGTACCTGTCTCAAAGACCTTAATCTCCAGACTCTAGTGCTCATGAGATAAGAAGAGTTTCCCACACCTGGGATGAAGAAACAGAAGATTAGCAGAATTGCTTCCTTCGGGTAGCATGGAGTGGGACACGCAGACACACTGCCAGTGGAGGGGTTCTGGTATTAGGCATGCAGTGCTGGACTAGTGCTCCTCCAGAGGAAGCCAGCTCTGCAGAGAATGTTAGGTGAGTGGTAAAGACATATGGCTGGAAGATCTACAAAGGGATTTCAAATTAGCATTGCAGATGTTTATTTGAAGTGACTAAAAATTCACTAAATTATTTTGGCTGTGGATACGGAAGAACAATTTTTGTCCTAGAGTTCTTATTAAATATATTCTTCTCACTTTGATTATAAAACTAAGAACAATTCACAGTCTGAAGATCTCAGGATAAAGCACAAGTTCACTGTGACACTCCACAGCTCTTCTTGGTTGTTTTTCTAGTGCTCTGAAATCCCCAGAGCACACTAGAATTATCTCCAGCTTGCTATTTTCTGTCATCCAAGAAGACTGCTCACAAGCCGCATCTGATTCAAGGGATTACTGTAGGTATAAAATGACAATAGCATTACCTCTAGCAGATCAAATATGCGACCTATTTTGTTTCCTACCACTTTTAGGTATAAATAATACATATTTTTTTCACCTGCACATGTAGTCATTTCACAGTTCGTAGGTTTCGTTGATCGTTTACCCTATTTTTTACAAATTTAAAATTTTCATCTTAAATTTTTAATATATTTTATCAGTAAAATTACTGAAAAAGACCATTTGCTCAGTGCCAAGTAAGAAAAAATGTTTATCCCTCCTAATTCTCATTTTTCTTTGACATAGGAGATGTGCAGTATGACAAGCCCTACAGCCTAGTGGGAAGCAGCTGTCTGATAATGAATAATCCAAAGTGCCCGCTTTGCCTTATGTTTGTTGGATTTTTTATTTTTTATTTTTTTGCCTTATGTGCACCCTGTGACAATGTAAAGCAATTTTGCTAATTAATGATGCTGCTTGCACTCTTACCTCCAGCCCTGCTTTCACCCAGTAATTCTCCCCACTAACTGGAGAACAGTAAGTCCAGTTAGACCACCTGGGTTATGAGCATCTTGTTTCTGCAAATCCTTGGGTCTGATTACTCAACCCAGTCAGCAGCACAAACATTAACTTTCAAAGTCTGTATCTCCTCATATGAAGAGCAAGGAGTGAAGCATGGAGCTTCCCCTCTCCATTTTGAGCAGGTATCATGGGGACACACCTGCCCGCCTTCTACATTTAAGAGGCATAAAGTATCACTAGAAAGAGATGCATAATCATCATTTCTGCAATGTTTTTTTTTCCCCTGGTTTTATTAAAAATCATGGCCTTCCTTCCACAGAATGCATCCACTGAGAAACAAGAAGGACTTCCTTCTTTTTTCAATGATTTCAATGATACATTCTTCTTAAGCAGCTGATATTATCTGAGCAATACACTGGCTTTTTATACTGTGCACTTTCTGATTTCCAAATGAAAAAGAGCACTGAAATAAAGTGACTTTTAATAAACTGGAAACATTTCTCTGTGTGAGAAAAAAGGTTTCCTCCTGAAAACCTATGCATCTCTCTCACTGACCCTGTCAATACTAAGCTCAGTGTAGAAATGAGCAGAAGAGGAATTCGCAATTATTATCAGCAGTGTTTTAAAGTGCAACCTGATTTCCAGCAGAGCAAACCAGAGCCACACATGCCTGCTTGTCTGAACTTTTGGGGCACTCAGGCAACTCCAGGAGTCCAGAAGGCCACACAAGGAATCCACCAGGTTTCACTCAGCTCAAGAGGGAGAATAAAATCCATCTAGAGCATATGGAATCATGCATTGCACTCTTCCGAATCAAGTTTATTGGCTGCAGAAGAAGCTTCAGTTTCATCAAATCAGTCCACCAGGTGTCTCGTCATCTTTGAAAGCTTTTAGAACATGTCTGTGATAATATAAGGCCTATGAAAGTTAGCCTCTTTGCCACAGTCACTCATTTTAGAGGTCACTGGTTCTTTGTCACAGGTATTAAAGAGCTGCAGAAGGATACTAGGATGTCTAACTTTTTACTGAAATGAGAGACAAGGTTCTGCTACACTGGTGACCTGGAGAAGCACACTATGTTTTCTTTTTAGAAATAAATCTTTCACGAAGAAAAAGAACCTCAATATTCTTTACACATCCTATAAAACCACAGAGTGTTTCAATTGGTAGTATATGGGAGCGTAGAGGTTCTGCTGTTAATAATAATTCAGCCCTGGAAGCATTTGGAAGATAAGTTCCATCATGGTGCCATCATCCACTCCAAACGAGCCAGAAAGGAGCCTCCTTGCTGCCTGCTGTGGCCATGTAATGTCAGCACTCTTGAGGTGTGTTGTTCAGAGCCCACACAAATCCCTGCTCTCAGCCCCCAGTCACTGAGGGCCTTCCCAGCATTCTCTTTGCACAGGGAGGTGTCTGCAGCTGCTTCCAGAGCCCAGCTTAGATCCCAGCCATCCCAAAAGGAGCTTCAGAAACACACCTCACACTGACAGGCTGCCAGCAGAATAGCTACTCTGAAGTACAGATGCCTTAAACCATACAGAAATGAGAATTTACAGAGGATAATCCCCTGCGCTCACACCTTATGACAGATTTTAGCAGGCCAGACAGGGCAGGCATCTTCTTTTAGTACAGGTGTAGCTGACTGCCACACAGCTTTTGGCAAAGTTAGAATTATGTAGAAGACAGAATGCTGCAAAGCATCGAGAAGACCAAAGGGACTCCAGTCCCGTAGAAAACCCTAATTTAGTGTTTAAAAGAAACCAGGTAACTTTATCTGGACCGTGTTTTCAAACTTTTAGTACATGTCAAGTGCTGTATACCCAGCAGCACCAATCGCACCTGATCATTAGTACAACTACAGCATACAATAATCATGACTAGAAAACGTTAAGAATTCACAACAGCAACGCCGAAGTTCCATTGAGTTGAGCTAGGAGGTGATTAAAAGAGGAAGAAAAGAAAGGTGCGTTCATTGTAGCAGCCCTCATGGCCAAACGACAGCACTCACGGCACCTGCGGCTATGCGAGCTGACAAGGGTACCGGTGCCCACGGCGCTCCGCTCGGCGCATGCGTTGCGCTGCCGGCAATTGTTGCTCCGCTCCGTTCCAACTTGCAGTCGGCCGCCGAGAGGCGTAGGCGCGGCCGGGGCCGGGATGAGAGCGGCGAGGCGGGGCGGCCCGTGGGCGCTGTCGCTGTCCCTGGTGCTGGCCGTGGGGTGCGCGGCGCGCAGGTGAGCGCTGCCGAGCTGGGGAGGGGCGCGGGGCAGCGGTCGCCTCCCTGACTTGGCTCTGCTCCTTCCCGCAGCGCCGATGAGCCCAGCAACATGTCCTACGTGAAGGAGACGGTGGACAGGCTGCTGCACGGCTACGATATCCGCCTCAGGCCTGACTTCGGAGGTGAGGCGCCCGCACTTCTCGCTCCCCGGCGTGTTGCCCGGCGGATCTCCGCCTAACACCGGCTCCCGCTTCCCTCCCTCCCTCCCCCCCGCGCAGGGCCTCCCGTCGACGTGGGCATGCGGATCGAGATCGCCAGCATCGACGTGGTGTCGGAAGTCAACATGGTGAGTAGCGGCGGGACGGGGTCGCGGGGCGCCGAGCCCTCCGCGTTATGGCGCCGCCTGCCGGCCGCGCCTCAGCGCCGCGACAGCTTCGCGTCCGGTCTCCGCCGGCAGCACGAATTCGCGCGGCCGCCTGCAGCGGCGTCGGGACTGCTAAGAGTCAGCCCGGATTCGGGGCTGCCTACCGCAAGGGAGAGCACGTGCTGCACAATAGCCGAGCACGTCGGGGTTGCTAGGAAAAGCTACTTGTGCTGTTGGAGTAAGATTTGCATGCTTAAGCTAGCACTCCGTAAGTGCTCACTGCCGTGTTCGAAATGCCTGCAGCAGGTCTGATGGTCTGGGTTCTGCTCGCGGTGGTTGTTCACACGGTCAGCAATTGAGTTCAGAAATGTTGGGATTGCCCTGGCTGTAGCAGCACAGGGATAGATCGCTTTGTTTTTGTGTGTATTTGCTTTTTTAATGTAAAATGGCACTGAATAAAAGCAGCAAAGAGTAAACGATATGAAGCTTCTGCAAAAACAACCCTTCACGTAGAAAACTGTTGTAGATTAAATGCACAACCATGTCCCCTATCCAGCTATCAAAATCAGACAAGTCCCCAAGCTACAGGTGTGAAATGGGTGTCATTTGATTTCAACTGTGCTGCTGAAAGGAGTATTACTAGAGATGCAGGCTTGGAGAGCAAAACTATGTACAATGGTTGCCTCGTTCAGTAGTCTTTTCCCAGAAGAAATTGAAAAATCATCAGTTACGATTTTGAACATTTTACAGAAATGCAGGCACTTTGCTCTCTCTCTTTTCTTATGTTCGATCTCATGAGAATCTGATATGCTTTTTTTCCTCTTTTTAGCTAAAAGAAGCTTAAAACTTTATATTTCCATTCTGATCATCGGTTTATTTCACACCAAAAAAAAAGGAGGAGAGGGAGGGGAAAGAAAAAAAGTAATATATGCCTGTTCAAAGTAATTTTCTCATGTGTTTGCTTCATATATTAAAGTTAAAAGTTGTCACACAAAATTGCTGAAGAGAGATGGTTTTTCTCTTCATGCTCTACCTACAGGGTTCCTACTTGTCACTGCTAGATTTGTTGATAAACCTAACAGAATCTGGAGGAAGGAGTCTGGTCACTTTGCATGGAGCAAACTGGACTCTGCAGAACATAAACAGAGCATGATAGAGGTGTCAGCTCTTGGAGTTCCTGTTGCTACTTTGTACTCTGGGGGTGGTCATGGTTGGGACTGTTCAGATGAAGCAGAAGAAGCAGGGAGTTTATTTTCTTTAGGTCTGAACAGTCAAAAAAACAAACAAACTCCCACTCTGTAACAGAATCACTGCTTCTGCAAAATGGCGTACCCTGGGATAACCGAATACTGCCAACACCATCACCAAAATACCTGCTCAGAAAAGTCAAGTGTCAACACCTGAAATCCTGTTAATTCAAAGGGGAGTAGATCTGACAGTTTCCAGTAGCAGCATCAAGGGGTAATAATCACATAGCACTGGCTCACAGCATTTCTGCTTAGCTATGAAGCAACATGCACCTCTCTTCTCCCTTCCAACCCTTGCACAGCCCCTGGGAAAGTGTAATTTGTTTTTTAATTATGGAAAGTTGTATGCTGGACGTATTCTTTGACTGCTAAGAGGGGCAGCTTGACTAAGATGGGTCAAAAAAATAAAAATATTTTCATTACATAAAATGCCACATCTTTCCCAGTGGAAGGAAGCAACCATTCCTAGGTATGGCCAAAAGACCATTCTGTTCAATCAGTCTCACATAGGAGTAGCAGGGGCAGTTGTCTCATGCCTGGGCTCTCCTCAGTCATGTAAAACCTAATTTTCAGAGTGTCAGAAACAGTTGTTCCAAATCCTGGTACACACTGGCGGGGTTAAACTTCCTATTCCAGTTCCAGTGCTTAGATAAGAGTAAAGATATTTACTTTATCTCTGTACCTCTTCAGTGAATTACATGAGAATTTGTCTTAGCTGTAGGCTGTCTGCCAAGTCAACAGGCAGATTTATATGTATGAGTAAATCTAGTCGTAGGGTAAAAAGTTGAAATACAGACAACAGAACTATTATGAATTCTGTGAAAACCAATAGTAGTAAATGTTCAATCAGGCAGCTTGTCTACCTGTAGCATCTTCTCTAAATATGCTAAACTATTATGAAATATTCTACTGAATTTTCTTACATGAAACAAACAGGAGATGTAGGATGTAAAAATCCTAATGACCAATGCTCTGTTCAAAAGCTACTTATTTCCAAATATAAAATAAGTTTTAATCTCTTTCCATCAGATTTTCCCATCCTTGCTACAATAATTGGGATTTACAAAACATTTGCTTCCAAAGGTATAAAGTGATCCTTCACTTTGGTTCAATTAATGACAGTTCACCTAATTTTCATCCATGACAGAGTTCCCTTAGAAGAATTCTAGAGTTTTACACAAATATAGTGATTTCATTAAGAACCTCGCTATTACTGAATCTATTAAGTTTCGGTAATATGCATTGTCTGCTTTATCATGATACTTTTACGCTATTATCAAGAGATGCGTATTGCACAGCAAGAATGAACATAGGCAGCACGATTCACAGTGACTACCTTCAAGATCCAGGGCATGCAAGCAAATCAAATGTCATATTGCTCTATCTACTAGAAAATAGTTGAGAAGTAGCTGGGGGAAAAAAATCACATGCAGTACATGACTATTTTCTCTCTAAAATATTTTTTCTACCGAGCAGGTGGTCAAACCTTTATCATAGTGAAAAAGTAGCTGTATGTGCTTTGAAAACCAATGCACTTGAGAAAGAACCTTTAATAGAGAAGTCAAGAGAGATGCAAAAAAATACATTACTTCATTTTGGGAAACGGTACTTAACCTACCATAGTGATTTGACATTGGTTTGTGTGATACCATATTGCAGGTTTTATTTCTGAGCAAGAAGAGGGAAAAGAATGTTTCATTGTTCTTTGACATGAGAGATATAATTCTTTACCTTCTTCACACCCAATATTCTTCCAATGCTTTCTCCTTGAGAAGTCTGTCTCATATACTGTCAACATACATGTTAGAAAACATGACACAGAAATATAGTTTAAACCACTCATTTTTACATCCTTTTGAGAAACTTGTAATTTAATATGCCAACTACATCATTATTTTTTTTCCATTCATTTCATGTGATACCACCCTCTCATATTCTTTTATCTTTCCTGCCTTTATGATTATATAAGTCTATGGTCCAGTAAGAAACTGGACCAAGAAACAGAATTTATCTTCTGGTGCATTTTTGATACCTTGACTTACGCTGAATGAGGAAGTTATGTTTGCGGCACAGAGCAGATCCATATCATGACCCCATCACTGTGATAGATTTGAGGAACAAAGCGTCTCTCACAGCTCATGTTGTCAGATATCTTTTTCTACTATGTTTGCCTCACTTTTCCTGGAAGGAATGTAGTGCTTTAGGGCTGCTCCCAGACCTACTGTTGAAATACTAGTTTACGCTGCAAATAAAATCCAAGATCGATGCACTTTCTGACATGCCACGTACGCTACTTTGGAAGTTTATAATCAGTCTGAAGGCTCAACTACTTTAGTGCATTCAGGTCACCATACTTTGTTCAGTTTGGGTAGCGAACAGTTCTGCAAGTGTGGAAAACTGAAAAACAAACTCCTGTGACCGACAGCAAGGGTCATCTTTATCTTCAGCGTGGATCATTCTGGAAGGCTGCATGCTTTTTCAGTTTGAACTTTCACAGAGTCATTTTCCACATAGCAGTGTTGATGTGCTTTAGTTCTTTTGAGATCTTCACAAGCTTGCTGTTCACTGTTTATCACCAATGCAACAACACAATTCTCTTCAAAAAAGACAGAAATCAGTATATACAGAAAAGAAATAAAGCGTGTTTCAGAACATCCTGTGATCATCAGGAATCCAGAATGAACATAAAAACCAAGCCAAATTAATGCAATCTTTGAACAAATGTCGTGTATACAATGTGAAGCAGAGCGTTATAGTTCATTCAGTATAAAAGGCTGTTGGCATCCAGGGCTGTGTGACCAGAGCATAGATAGTAGGTCAGGGGAACTTATTATCTCTTCTTGGCACTCACTAGACTACATTTAATACTGCATCTGGTTCTGGGTCCAACCCAGTTATGTGATGCAGAACTGATGGTAGTTCAGTGGAGAGCCACCAAGCTGGGATGCTTGCTCTAGGATCTGGGCTTGTTCTGTCTGGAAAGAGATGGTTCTGATGGCACATTCTCAGGATCTGTGAAGAGGTTATGGAGAATATAGAGCCAGACATTTCACAGAGGTATATGCTATGATGGCAGATGCAAAGTGAAACCGAAGAAGATCAGAGTTGGATGTAAGGAAAGGATTATTTTTTATTCTGTGAGGACAGTCCAGGAGACAAACTGGATGCTCAGAGAGATTGTAATTTACATCGTTGGTAGCCTGTAAGACCCAGCTGGATCAAACCCTGAGCAACTGGGTCAGACTTCATAGCTGAATGACTTTATTTTATAAAATCATAATTGTTTACTACATTCAGGAAATAAAACTCCCCCTTGATATTAATAAGCATTCAGCATTAGTTGGCTGTGCTTAATTCCAAGATCTAGGACTATCACACAAGACTAACTTGTCAATATATGCATAGATATATATATATAGATATAGATACAGATATATAGGCAAATGTTTTCAAATTTGCCTATAGATGAAAAACAAGCACATAGATGCCTCCAGAGCTTGGAATAATAGAAGTGCTTCCTATTACTTGAGGGCTGAACCTGTAAATGGCAGAAGGTATTTCTGTCTCAGTAGTTACCTACTGAATCTTACAGAAACTGTTTTGGTTCAGGATATACAAAATTATCATAAGCAAACAAATAACAGTTTGGAAAGACTCTTTGATTTTTTTTTGTTTTTTTTAATAGTAATTTTGTATCACAGAACACCACCATTGCAGCAAATGCATTATGGCACATTTACAACAAAATGCACAACAGCTTCCAGAAAGTTATTCATTAATATCCAACACAAATGCTAATAGTAACTGCCCCAGTTCTCAAGGTGATTTCATCTTTTCAATTTTTTGCTGTTTATTTTTAGACTATTACATATATCTACGTGTTACCACATTTTAGTAAATTCTCATTATTTAGTTCAGGATAAAATCATGTTTTGTATTAGTGAAGAGAAATCAAGAGAAAACTAGAGTAATATTCAAGAGAAATATACAACAACCCTGTCCAAAGCCCAGGACCCCATTTCTGCCTTCCTTCCCAGGGGCGGGTGTTTAAACCTTCAAGCTGAGTAAGGCTTAGAACCACTCTAAGTTTGCCCATTACCCCTGTCAGGCCAGCATTTGTACACTAGACTCGAGCTATTGACCAACTTCTATGTATCCTTGCAGGTTATGTTAAGGCACTTATTGCAGGCTAAGGAACTCTTAAACTGTGTTTATTGACTGCCTGAAGTTTCACACATTGTCTTGTCCCTTTTCACTGGCTGGGTTAAGTATCTGAGAAAGCAGGATATTGGCTGCTGTGAATGTCAGACTAGAAAACCATCTCTCTTCTAGGCAATTTCATACCAAAATAGGTGTCATGAATCCCATTTCCATAGATCCCTTCCTTCATAGCAGCAAAATCTCCTTTATTTGAATCTCAAGTTTGGTACATGGAGAACTGAAAAATCAACATCTTCAGCTCAGCCAGGAAGGCAACAGAAGCAATCAGTTTAGTTGCAGTGATAATAAATGCAAATCCTCAATATAAATAAATCTGTCAGACAATATTCATAGAGATTACATTGATTTTTAAAAATGACATAAAACTCAACATTCTGTATGAAAACTTGTGTGCTGCAGTGCAGAAGAAGGGAGAATTACTTTTTACTTATAGCATGAAGGACATGCAAAGGACTTGAAATGAATATTAATAAGAATGTTCAGCAACTGATTTTATTTTTTCCAGCAAATAAGGAAAAACTAGCCAAGTAATAATATATAAAGGTCAGATCATTTCATCACTGTCTGCTTCAAATGTAAGTAATTATGTTAACAGTGAAACATGGAGTGAATGTAGAAATCAACATCTTGAGGTTAAGCAGTGAGGTCACTGTTATTGGATGTCTTGTTGGGTTGTTTTTCATTTGAATACAGAACTAAGTGATACTTCAACAAAATTAACAAGTACAAAAAAGGATAAAGTTATAACTTAAATGTTGCTTTATATGACCCAGAAAGGTCAAACATATGATTCAGAAAGTGGTCCCTTCCAACTGAAGCCATTCTATGATCTCAATTTGTTTTTAAAATCAAACTAAACTGAGAACAGCTTCAAGGTTAATACAAGCAATATACCAAATCCTTTTTTTAGCCTGACAAGCGCAATACTTCACAAGTTTCCTTACTTCAAGGTTTAAATGAACTAGCTATGAATGTCCTTCATAGAAAATATGATTCTCTTATTTGATGTTAAAATCACAGTTGCCCACAGGCAGTTCTTCCAGCTTTCTCAATAGCTTCTCTCTGGACACAGCAGGTGACTTATCCTCACTACCTAGCTTTTCTCAAGGGTTGATAAAGCTCAGTTCTGACCTATGTACTTCAGCTTTTAGTCCAGGTTTTACACCTGACACCATATGGTATCCTGATACGTCTGTAGTGGAGGCAGATAGTATAAACCCTGCAACACCTACATTTCTGAATAGAACAGATAGTATTCACACTTCCTGTTTGTTTAAAGCACATTCCAAGTATGCAGCACAAGATTACAAATGATAGAAAACTATCTAGCTGGTCTGTTGAATTTTAACAATGTTTTTGATAAGCTGCATCTTGCCTTCTCATTTCTCCTGAAGTTGGAGTAAAAAATAAATAAATAAATAGAACTGAAACATGCTGCTATTACTGTGCCAGAATGCAGCTGCAAAGAAAAGGACCACACATTTCCTTAATCATTCCCCAAAACACTTCTCCTTCCAGGTCTCATTCCTAAAATCTACAGTTAATCTCATAGCAATGGGAGGCTTGTAATGAGATGGATTTTCTCATCCCATAACTGAAGGTCACAATGCTTTCTTCAGATGTTTTGTGGATCTGCATCAAACAACACGTCCATGTTGTGAGCACTGAAATCTTGCTTGGGGTCTGTTAGCCTCCACAAACCTCACAGTTCAGTAGCACAAACACGCTGAAGGCATTCAGGGTCACAAATGATACTTTAGTAATTGAATTGCTAACAACTCACACAAAGGACCCATTTCCTGTAATTATCATTTCTCTAAAAAGAAAAAAACATCTCCATAAAATTCAAAGTCCTCCCAGGAACCTGTTGTTTCTTTAAATGAATGTGTAGGTAGGTAGAACAGAGAGCTTAATTAAAGGCTTGTATCTTTATTTTCTTTATTTTCATTGCCTTTTCTATTCTGATTCTGGAAAGAAGAGAATATCAGAAGCTCCCAAAGTAAGCATTTGCTTTCATAAGGAGATTGAAGGGGCGCATTTCAAATGACTGCAGAACTTAGTGGGTTTTTTAAAATCAGCTTTACTTTTTACTCTGAAGTAAAAAGTGTTTTCTGTAATTCTTCTAGGCTGTTCTCATACATTCTCTTCTAACTGCTGTTCAAGTAAGACCTGGAAGTAAAGCTGTGGAGCTAGGAGAGGAAATAATCACACCGTCACTTCTCCCTGAGGTGATTCCCAGCCTCAGGAAAGGAACAGGAACATGCTCCAAAGCTACCACCAAAAAAAAGACTTGTTCTTGTTTGCAAGATGCCAGGTAGTCTGGGACAACATCTGAAGCTAAGAATTAAGCCTGAAGATTTCTGTCATTCAGCCGCATCCCCAGCTGATGTGCTTTGTGGGGTGCTGTATTCCGAACAGCAGCTGCTGGGAAGAGGTCTCTGGGATGTCTCATTCCCTATATTAAAGTATGCTGTGTTTTGAAGCGTAGTGAAACCTCAGAAACCAGCTAAAGGATTCTCAGTTGATGATAGAGTCCAAGGTGGCTACCAGAAAGGCTTTATACTTGAATACTCTTTAAGAATCCTGTTCTTCCTTCTAGAAGAATTCTGGATCTAAAAGGGGTGCACGTTTGGGTTTGTAGAATTCCTCTTCCCTCACATGAAATACTATCTGTAATTCTGACAGCATTAAAATGAAATTGTTTCTACCCCAAAGGCAAAACTGTTGCAAATATGTTCTCTATGAAATTTGTAGCAGCAATCACTGAATAATCTAGCAGAATAATACTAGATAATCACAGAATCACAGAATCACAGAATGGCCAGGGTTGGAAGGGACCTCAAGGATCATGAATCTCCAACCCCCCGACACATGCATGGCCACCAATCTCCACATTTAATACTGGACCAGGCTGCCCAGGGCCCCATCCAACCTAGCCTTGAACACCTCCAGGGATGGGGCATCCACAACCTCTGTGGGCATCCTGTTCCAGCACCTCACCACTCTCTCTGTTAAGAACTTCCCCCTGACATCCAACCTAAATCTTCCCTTCCTCAACTTAAAACCATTTCCCCTTTTTTCTAAGCAATAGCTCTGTAGTAAGATTTTCTTATGCTGGAGATGGAGAAGGTAGATTAGACATCTTGTCTATCGAGGCTGACAGTGTTCTTTCAAAACTGCAATGCTGGTTTTGGCCAAAGCTGCGTCACACTGAGGTTTGCTGTATCTTCTGCTAGGGAAAATGCTTGATTGTTTGGGTTAGGTCATGAACAAGTAAAATGGAATCTAAAACAAAAAGACAGCTTCCAGAAAGCTGCATTATCACTTAACAAGATTGAATTGTAAGGTTTTAAATGCCTACAATAGAATACATAGTTTCAAAGCGAAGATTTCAGACTGCCAAACTTAATTAAAGACTGGAATAAGTGTTCTCCATTAAAATTCATCAATCCATTTGGCTGAGATGAAGAATTTCAGTCGAATCTTTTTTAATTATCTATAGAATGAACTGAAGAGACAGCAGTTAAAACTGCTGAAACAGATAGATGGTGTCTAAATATTGTTCAGGATCTTAATCATATTAAAAGAAGAGTGCAGTTATTTCCCCAGCATGTTTTTAATCAGAAGTGCCTTTTAAGCACAGCTGAAATAAAACAAGTGCCAGACAGCTGCAGGTGGATGCGTTCATGCTGAAATATCTCAGGAGCTTCTAGGCAGCACTGAGGACACTGCTCCTGTCCAAAAAGACTAGATGCTGATAGTCTCATTGGTCTTAGTGAAACTGCTCACGGGTAAAATTTCTTACACCAGTAGAAGTAAGTGCATATTCATTTTACCAGCTTATCAGTTTCTTTAGCAGTTTGTTTGAGATTCCAGCTCTCCAGTTACAGCAGTTTTTAAACCTTTGTTTTGTTATAATTTTCTGTGTCGTTACTTTTTGGCATGAGAGAATAACCAAGCCTGGAATAAGAACCTTAAGAACCTTTCCCTGTGTTCTTCCGTGCTGATTTATCCTTTCTTTGATCAATTTGCTTGTAAATCATTCATCCTGAATACCAATACACCAGCCAAGGAGAGGATATAGATGAGGTTCAAAGGCTACATAAATATAATATATTGCATCTCACAGGCAGTGGAGCTTTGTCACTGGCTTCCTATGAAGGGAGTGAAACATGGGATTAGCAGCCACCTATAAATTCAGGATTTATTTTATCCACTGCACCAGGCCAGGACTGATTTTAAAAGAAAGAAAAAAAAAAGGTAAGCTTTCAAAACATCAATAACCTGCTGGGATCCAAATCTGCAATGACAGACTTCATAGCTTGTTAAATGTTTTGTGGATTCTTAGACTAATAGGAAGCAAATATGGTGCCACTGCAGTAGCAATTTGAAATGAATCCTGCACAGAAATTCAACTCGCACTGCCAAGAGAAATGGTTTTGTTTTCCAGAAGCTCATCAATAGTATATATTATTGAGATCTCAAGGAATACCACGTTATTTCCTTTTCATTATTCCTAGCAGAAATTTGGAGTAAACAAAAAGGAGAGGATTACAGTTACCAGCATAAGTCAGAAAAATACAGTGTAAGAACAACCTACCAAATAGCAGTATGGTTATTAAACAGGAACCATTCAACTTACAGTAGCTGTTCTAGCTCTTCTCACCAGCACAGCATGGCTTATGAGAGAGAGAGAGAGGGAGAGAGAGGCTCTCAGAGGAAACTTTTGCACTGTATAAAATTATCAGTTCATTGAGACAATTTCAAATACAAACTAAAAATTTAATTCATTCTAGAGTGTCTCATCCTAGAGATGGGATCAAGAAGAGAAGACTACAGAGAGGTCTTATGGTGGCCTTTCAGTACTTAAAGGGGGCCTAGGAGAAAACTGGAGAGGGACTCTTTATCATGGAGTGTAGCAACAAGACGAGGTAATGGTTTTAAACGAAAAGAGGAGAGATTTAGATTAGACTGCAGGAAGAAATTCTTTGCTATGTGTGTGATGAGGCTATGGCACAGCTGGAGGTGCTCAAGGCCAGGCTGAATGGGGCCCCAGGCAGCCTGAGCTGGAAGGGAGTGGGGGGGGGGAAGGGGCAGCCCTGAATATAGCAGAGAAGTAGAATTGGGTGGGCTTAACTATTCTATGATTTTATGGTCTTTTCTTTCATCATTCATTTCCACAACTACATTACCACATAAGCATGATTTACAAGCTTTAAAAGTCACAAGTGAGAGTCTCTTCCATTCTTTGTAGAGATTAGTGATTTTTTATTTATATATTTGTATTTAAATAAATTAATTAGGATAAGTCCACAATTTGGAGAATTATGTGGGAATTAATTTTTTTCCCTCCCAGTGAGCGTAACTGTCACTCTAGCAGTGGAGCAAAGCTATCAGAGGAGGTCACAGTTCCAGAGGAAAAGATAGTAATTCAGATGGCTTGAACAGTATGCATCTTAGAATGCAGTGCAGAAGCCTTAGATTTCACTCCTTGTTCAGCAGGAGATCAGTGGCATCAGTAGTTGAATGTCACATTATAGAAAAAAAGACAACAGACTCAGGATGACATCTATGGTGGAACCATAAGCCAATTTCAGATCCTTATTCAGACATCGTTGTGCATGGTTGTGGACACAGAGCAAGTCCTCTGGCCCTTAATTTCTCCTCTGTTTCAATTCCTGTCTCACAGGGATATTGTGAGAATCAAACTCATTGTGTAAGAGCTTACTTGGACAATGGACAAGTTTCTGTACACTCAGATGGAAAGAAAAGACATACAACCTGCAGCTAAAAAAGAACAATAGCCCCTGTGACCAGTAATTTCAGTGAAGCATCATGGCTTATGACCCAGCTGGTCTTCTCCAACATCTCCAAAACACTATTTCTGCAGTACTGACAGAAATTTGTTTTTTACTTTCCTAGTGAGAAACCCCAAGACAGCGCAAGATGTTGCATGGTAATTACATTTTCCTCAGTGGGATTACTGAATGACATATTGTGATATATCAAAAGGCAACTGTGAATTCAACTTGATTCAGCGCAGTAGTCTTTGCCCTGTACAGTATGTTTCCAGATGAACAGTGTGAGTGCAAGAACAAAAGGAAGTTACTGAATATCTTACAGCATCACATGTCCTTCATCAGCATTAGTTTTCAAAATACACCTGATTCTGGGCTAGCCTGGGAACACATATTTACTTTATGAACATACTGTTTGCAGAATGGATTCACCTCCTAGGAGAAGGCAATAATTATACTCATATGTAAAAAGAACAATGCATGTCGAAATACAGAATTAACAGTTTTTTTCTTTTTACTCATTTACATTACTAGCTGCCTGTTTCTTGTAACAGCAGATAAGCAACAGCCATGGCTCTTTTGTGAACAGGCTATTTAATTTAATTAAATTTTAGATTTACTCGGTTTTTGGGACATTACAACAACATCCAACAGCAGAGGGCTCTGCTAATCATTAAAAAGGTTGGGAAATTTTCATGTGTATCCCTGATGGTCTCACCATTTTTACAAAAATTGCGAGAATAGTATCTGGGGAGGAAGGAGCAATAGAGAAAAAAAAAAAAAAACTTTTTTTTCAGTTTCACATGTATTTACCAGGGCAATTACAAGCATGAGAAAAATTTCCCTTCTGTGGAAAAGATTTTTCCTTTGGGTATCTGTGGTAGAGTTTTAATGCATACTAGAAACCACAGCTTTCATGCAAAATGTGTGTCTCAAAAGCTGAAAAAGTCTTTCCTGATCTGCTGTTCTCTTTTCTCAAATGGCCACTTACTCACTGGGTTCTCTGTCACATCCATGCCAGGTGTGCTTTCTCAAAAATAATCCTTAGCAACTCTACATTGCAATTTCAATAATTTCAACCCTTTGGTCTCTTGAGTAAATTATGTCTGTGCTAGGAGCAACACATTTACAGCCATTCACAATGGCAGAAGTTATAATATTTATATTAATACAATATCCCTCACTCAGTCAACCTTCTGGTTGTATCATCCCACAGGTGGCCCATGAGAAGATTAATTTGCCACAGAGATTATTTGCAGAAACATTGGTACACCCCATAGATAACAGATTTTGTGATTCCCCTCCCCCAGGATACTCAGCATCTTGTAAAGTTGTGCTTTAAATAGCAGTTGAACAACACTGAGTTAAGAGAAGAACAGTAAGTGATTTACATTAAATTCTTCTGTGAAAAGACTTATGAACAAACCGGGTCAAGATGCTGTATCACAAAAGATGCTTTGCTGGCATAAATTATTTCTCATCACATTTCCAGAATTCTGTGGCTGAGTTAAGATTTGAACCAATGTCTGGAGATAAAGTGTTTTGACCATTTTGTCTCGGGTTTATTACAGCCATGAAACAAATTCCTGGGGAGGCAGTATATTTTCCACAGCATGACTGCTAGTAGATAGGCAACTTTTATATGACTTTCCACATCAGTGCCACAGATGAATCTGTGTGCAAGTCTGAGTGAAAATAGTTACAAGAACAGAAGTAAACACATGTTTTTAATGTCAGCAAGCCATTTCATTTTCTCAGGTTTGGGTTTCTCACTGCAAATGCCCAGTAGACAGTCATAAAGTTATATACATGTTATTTTTCATATTCAGTAGTTTTTGTTCTGATACACAAGATTTGCATGATGGGGCAGCAGTGTAAGGGCTCCCCAAGCATCCTATTAATTGACGTAGATATGAGCAAACCTAACACCTCCATGGCAGATGAGAAAAGGGACTTCTGGCAGAGAGTAGGAAGATACCCAGCTGGTTTTTAGTTACGGGTTTGCTAAAATTGGCCTGTGCTTTGAGAGATGCTTTAAATTAAATTTCATCATTAATATCGAGTTCCATAGATAAAATTATAGTATTTTAAAATGATGCTGAATGGGAGGAAAACAAATAGTGAATGCGCCTTTGTCCTAGACGGAAAGACATAGCATAGACTTAGATTGACAATAGTGCTTAAAAAAGAAAATAAATAATCTCCATAATTTCTGGATTTTGTGAGGGTGGGAGGTATGTTTTTCTTAAATGCAATATAAACATCAAGCAAAAATACATTTCTTAACAAGAAATGATCTACTACCTTGATAGCAGGCATGTGCAATTTCTCTTTGTAGTCTTGATGTATCCAGGAAGTCTTATTGAAATTTGCATTCACAAAGTCAATGATAAAAGAGTATCAAATACTCAGTGAAACGTACTGAAGAAATGATCTGCAGAAAGAATACATAAATAATATTTTAATGAGCATATAGAGCATTCCAGAGTTGAACGCAAATATCAGACAGTATATTGTATTCAGTTCTAGTACAATCAAATTTTTAAAAATTCAATACATTTTTCATCAGGTTAAAAGATTGTTTATGAAAAAATAAATCTCTCAGAGGATGTAACATTAAAAACTAAATGCAAAATAGTTATGAGAGCTGCTCCAAAATAAATGCCTCCTATTTTGTTATGTGGCCCATGACATCAGAGGCAGATGCTGGTGGTATGGTAATAGAGGCTGAACCTTCCCACCAGTGTTCTGCTACATTTTGTTGCTGTGTGATAGATGGCAGCAGAGGGGCAATCTGAAAAAATGGTGTCTGACATGCAAGTGTGTATGAAGCGAATGTGTATCACTGAATTCCTCCATGCGGAAATAATGGCACCCACTGACTTTCATTGATGCCTGCTGAACGTTTATGGAGATCAAATGATGGATATCAATGCAGTGAGGTGGTAGGTGATGCCTTTCAGCAATAACAACAGCAATATGAAAGCTACACTATGGATGGCCATGCATGGCTGTCAAAGCATGAAATGAGAAGGATCTCCATCAGCTCACCTGCACAAGTCAGTGAATTCTGACCAGAGAACTGCATCCAGAGCTGAATACCAGCTTCAGTGCATTGGAATAATAGTGGCAACATTGGACTATCACAAAGTTTGCTTGAGGCGAGTTCCACACATGCTCAAACAAGAATAGAAAGAACACTACGCACGTTTGTCAGGACGTATTGAATCAATAAGAGGCTGAAAGTGACGGTTTCCTGGATTTCATGTTACTGGTGATGCTTACACCACACAGAGTCAAAACAGCAGTTAATGTAGTGATAACATGTGAATTTCCCACTAAAGAAAAAGTTCAAGAAGCACTACTCATGAGTAAAGTGATGTGCACTGTCTTTTGGGATAGGAAAGCTGTGATACTTCTGGATTTCCTGAAACCTGGACAAGCCATCAAGTCTGACCGTCACATCAAAACACTGACTAAGCTGAAGGCTTAAACTTCCAGAATAAGACCAGAAAATAAGACAACCTTTCTCTTGCATCATAATATCACCAGGCCCCATACCAGTCTGAAGCACATTCCCAATCTTGGCTGGACTGCCTTACCACACTCGTCACACAGTCCAGATTTGGAGCATTCTGACTTCCAGGCTAATGAAAAGATTAACTGTATGAACAACATATTCATAGCAGTGATGCCATTATAGCAACTGTGAAACAACGGGTCACCCTCTTTGGTGCAGATTTTTATTATCATGGAATGCAGGCTCTCATTCATTGCTGGCAAAAATGCATAGCTAATGATGGTGACTATGTTGCTTTGTAGCTGAGAAGTAGTGCTATTGTGTTTTTTGAATCTGTTGTAGCTCCTGTAAAAATAAACAGGAAGCGTTACTTTTAGAGTGATAGATACAGTAAAAGGAAAATTCACAGAAGTCTTCCAGAAGATGAAAATCAGCCTTTTAGAGAGTGCTACATCATGACTGTGAACAAAAGGTTTCAGCTTTGGAGCAGAAACACTGATATTTCTTCTTGTTCTAGAGAATGTTTTGTGAATAGACAGTGCCAAATTTTCCTTGTTTTATAAACCAGGCAGTACCAACGACTGCATAAAATAATCAGCAGAGTGGTATGAATTTTACTCTTTGGTTTACTGGTTTATATATTTGAACACAAGATTTAAACAAACAAACAAAATCAGCGAGTGTAAGCAAAACATTACATCTCAGTTTCTATATCTCTCTGTAGTATTCCATGGCAAAAAAAAAAAAAAAAAAAAAAAAAGAATTCCCCTGTCTGGGCTAAAAAGTAAATGAAAACATAAGGCAGTGCAGCAAACCAAGTTCTCTCCTACAGATTTTATAAGCCACTCCTTTTTTGTTGGTGACAACTATTGTTTCTTTAGCATGGCATCCTGCGTTTTGAAATGAATCTTATTTGTTCTTTTACATATGGGATCCTTTGGAAAATTCTCCAGTTGGCATTTCTTGCTGACAAATTATCCAAAACCTATGAATTGTCCAAAACCTTGCCTCCCACAATAGCTATTTGCCACTGTGGGAAATAGAAGAGATGATCAACAGCAGGAGAGCAGCAGGAGTTGAATGCACAGAGCTCCCCAAGGAATGCAAGCTCTGGAAGAAAGAAAAAAAAAAAAAGAGAAAAAACAAAGGCTCTTTAGAAAAAAATATAATCACCCCCACAAGAGATAAAGAGATAAGAATGGCTGGCCACAGTTAATTGGCAAGAGCTTAAGCAATGTGATGAGTCAGGCAGAGAAACAGTAATTGAAACAAGGAACTGTGCTGGACAGGGATCAAGGACATTGTATGTAATATTGCTGGGGATCTTCAAAAAGTGAGTATTGTTTTCCCCGAGGGAGGATTAGAAAGGAAGCTTAGATTCTGGGTAGTCTAATTCAATTCCTAAATCAGCAGCAGAAATGCATTTATGTTTAATCCAGCTATATTATTTCCCTTTACCAAAGACCTAAGCTTTCCAACACATCAATTATGACAACATTCAACAGATTTATTATTGAAATACTGGAATATCACTATGAGATTTTATGGTATCTGATTTTATTTTTAAAGTGAAGCTATCTAAATGAGCGTTAGTTGATAAGAGGTAGACTCACACAGAATGGTTTATTGCTCTGTACAATGTATTTCTGCGTCTTTATTTTTCTGTTTGGTCAGGTGACTATGATTTGCTTGCAATATCTTCATGTCATTGAGAAGTCTTTTTTTAATACCCATACCATGAGATACTTATGACTTGAAAATTCATTGTTCAGATATTTAGGGGAAAATGGTTAAGAGGTTTGTTTTATGAAAGGAAATGCCCACAAAGATGCATTTTTGCCATACACATTTTCTTCCACTGATTATAAAGCTAAGAGAACTAACAATATTTAATGTATTTGTACACATTGAAAATATATATAATGTTTATGGAGCCTCCACATTTCTGAGTGTTGTCTTTCCTGCAAGACTTAGGTAGCTGTAGACCAATTACAGAACAAAAAGAAGAAAAAAATTATATATATAGGATTTTTGTTTTCCCCAAGCAAATCTACTTGGAATATTTGTCAAATCAATAGCATCATTTGCTTCTGTGGTGAACTGCAGAAAGAAACTTTTTTTACTTTCTTTCCCATTTACCATCCATTCTGGAATAAGTCCTGGAAGCCATAACAAAACAAAAATCCTTTCTGAATTAAACAAAGGGAAGGCTGGATAACGTAGACAGAGAAGGATAAAATTGGTCAGTGTAGCACTTCATCACAGCTCTGTGCAGGGTCTCCACATTCATTGTGAATATAGAATGGTTCAGCTGAGACCGATAGTTTTCCTTTGATGACCAAAGCTGTCATTAAAATATGATAAAGGTCCTCTTCAACAATTAAACTAATTTGTTAAAAGGTGTCAGTGAATGCTTGCTCATCATCATGCCATACCTTTTGGGAGTGAGGTAGAAGAGCCACTCTATACTTTCTTTTCAGTATGGCTACTTAAAGGTCATTTAAATTTGGAACAAACTGATGGTGAATTAAAGCACACTCTTTCCTCAACCATTTTACAGTTACAGCTTTTGTAACTTTTGTTACTTTGGCTCAGATAGAAGGCAGGAACTGCAAAGACACATTCCTGAACAGAAATACTGTAACCTCATTCCCAATCCCATTCCAATGGGAACGATCTCAGTAGGACTTATTTTTTCCATGTAAGTCAACAATAACTCCATTTATACCAGTGAGTTACATCAACAGGGAAACTGGTAACTCTCTTAAGAATTACAGAGACAAAATCACTTAATTATGAGGACAGGCTGAGATTTGGGGCTCATCAGCTTGGAGAAGAGAAGGCTCCAATCGGACTTTATAGTGACTTTCCAGTATCTGAAGGGGTCCTACAGGAAAGCTGGAGAGGGACTTCTTATTAGGGCATGTAGCAAAAGGACATGGAGAAGTGGCTTTAAAACTAGAAGAGGGTAGATTTAGACTAGGTATAAAGAAGGAGTTCTTTACTGTGAGGGTGATGACACAACTGGAACATGTTGCCCAGCGAGGTTATGGATGCCCCCACCCTGGAGGCATTCAAGGACAGGCTGGATCAGACTTTGAGCAACCTGGTCTAGAGGGAAGTGTCCCTGCCTGTAGCAGGGGGGTTGGAACTAGATGATCTTAAAGGTCCCATCCAACCCAAACCATTCTATAATTCTGTGAAAATGCTGGCATCTGCAGCATTTTGATGTCTCACATAGTACTCAAGCTAACAGCTAACATTGTGATGATACTGTTTTTATCAATACAGCTAAGAAACCCTGGCAAATGCTGATTAAACTATGCACTTGATAAGCTTGGGACATGTTTTTTTTCTTTTATTGAAAAGAAACTTCTACAGAAACTATAGAATAGGATTGATACATTAATAATTATAGCTCACTTAAGCTGGCATGACTTAATATTATTTGTTTAATAACAATTTATAATCTATTTGTCCAATAAACTGTGATTTCAGGCAAACAAAGCTGGAAAATGTGTCACTTTCAGAAGGATTTTTAAATCTCATTAACCAATCAACTGCATCCTTGAAAACCAATGAAATCTCCAAACACATTTTAAGACTTTTTGACAAAAAGACTCATAGTGCCTTGAATAATGAGAAAAGCAACAAAAGATAAGTGATTACAGACGAAGCATTTATATTCCAGGTTTTAGTTGGATGATTATAAATTCTTCAGACTGTAAATTCCTCAGATTCATTATGTTCACACTGCCAAGAATTACTCTAATGTAGTAGATGAGAATTACTCTAATCTATTGCTGTTGACTGCCAACAGTAATTCTATTAATTCAAAGAGCTAATGACATTTACTAGTACTGCCATGATGTTTATTGCATCTTTGAAAGTATATGGGAATACTTAGTAGTGCATCATTCTAAACAAACTAAATTGAGTCTGAGTAGGTGAATGGCACCTGCACTCCTGAATTATATGCTCTGCATCATTCACAGAGAGCATGAAGTGAGCAAGACTATGATTCATCCAGTGATAGAGCCAATCATCAATCCAGTATCCTTCCAGGCTTGCGTTTTTTTGCATAATGACAATAAATAACAACAATAAATGACAACAATAATACAAAGATAAAGGTTTGATTCTGGAAGCAGATCAGCTGAATATTGCAGTACTATCCCCAAAATAAGTCCAGGCTCAGCAAAGCATCCCACAAATGTAGCTGCACTGTTTCTGTTTCAGAACAGACATAGGTCAGAAGCAGTTCAGCTTGTCTGTACCAAGACCTGGTGCACCAGGACACGCACCAGCTGATGAAACTATGAGGTCAGCTTGGTGGGCAGAGACCTAGCCAAATAGAAGTCACCTTCATAACTTTGGATGCCCAGGGTGTAAGCATCCAAGCCAGGGATATCTCACAGAAAAGAAAGGTGCAGTAGGTTTTCTTAGCTGCCTGCAAGCTTGAGCAGTCATGCAGTATACTATGTACACTCATTTGCCTGCTGTAAAGTAACAGATTTCATTCATGAGGAATGCTGAAACAAAATTATCCTGATACAGGGCTAAGGAGCTCCTGTAGAAACTGTTGCATGATTCTTATTATTAAAAAAAAAAAAAAAAAAGTGAGAAAAAACGTCTGCAGTCCAGCCCTACCCTGGTAAAAGTCTAATGTTAAATACACACTAATTTCAGACAAAAAATGTTTGCCTGTGCAGCTTTGGGAGGATATACTCTTTCCCAAGGAGTTCAGCAGAAATCTAGCAAAGTTACAAAATAAGAACGTGTGAAAACTCCCAAATAAAGAGTTCTTTCTTCCCCTTAGCAAGAAGCAGAGACTGAGCTGAAGCTTCTTCCTTCATCCAGAAATCTGTTCAAGTTATGCAAGCACACGTATTATTGACTTTTCAGCATACAGCATTTACATAGCCACATTGTCAGAAGAGGTAGGAATGAAAGGTTAAATAATAAAGATTTTTTTAGAAGAAATAATATGTAATGCCTGAGAGCTCTCTACAACGAAGTCATAAAAACTCCCTTGAAGATGCAAGAAGTCTTCTTAGAAGATTACCTGAACAGATGAAATCCCTCTGTACCAAAAGCGCACAGACAGACTTTGTTTTTCAGATGCCAAATTTCATAACAAAGTTCTTTCTCAAACAAGTGTGCTAATGTTTAACAGCAATACAGCAATACTACAGGGTTTGCAAACAGGAAAATGTCTGGTTGTTACTGGTTTTGTTGTGTTTATCCAATCTTGTAGCAGAGACTCATCAAAACACGCAGCATCAGCAATGCTAACCAAAGTACAAATATGGCAACTCTACATGGGCTGGCTGAAATGGAAATTGCAGACAGCTGTGTTCCACTCACCTTCCTCTAGACACCAGGGTAAGGGCTGAGATCACAGGCTTTGTATCAACAGAGCAAGCAGCAACAGTTCACACAACTGAGCACACAGCAGAGATAAGCATTAAGACAGGTAGCTCATTCAACCTTTGCTCCTAGCCTGCATAGATAGTGGGTGCATGACAGAGTCACTCTTCTGAGGCCATGAAACTGAATTTTACCAAAATGAGTAAGTTACTTTTCAATCATTCTTAAGGCAATAATTCTTAATTTTATTTGCATCCATGAAATCTGCAGCCATCTCAGTACTTGGAGACAGATACAAAGCAGCACAATACATCTCCCACGCACTTTTCATAGCAGAAGGCTAACGCTCTTGACAAACCATGGCAAAAGGAGAATGTCTTTGCTACTGTTGAGCACGTCATGAGAGTTTGTAAGACATGACCTCACTGTAGTGAATCCTTAAGCAACGAGGAGCAGCCCCATATCATATATGCTTAAATTTTCTATGCTTAAATGCCTTCCTATATACTTCCTCAAAACTATGTTCTGACTCCAAAGGTTTTCTTACTCATTGTTTTTGACTAGTGTGAGCATTGGCCCAGAAGGAACAAACGGCTTATACAAATACTCAAACTCATTCTGGAAGAATCACTTCAGTGTCTCAAGGGGACTGAGATCCTTGGCTGACCCTGCCATCAGCCCCAGGAAAGCAGTATCTCCCTGCAGAGTTAGGCTAAGTTTCATAAAGTAAATTTGCTACATCTCTTACCTGTTTAGAAAAATTAGTTTTATTCTTTATATAAGCTTTTTTCATTTCTTCTCCTGCCTGACAGTATCCTTTCCAGATATTGAAATCAAATGGTGAAGGCTCAAGATGTATGAACTAAACTATTCCATAGGCAGAGTTATCACAGTTAATTTGTAGCAAGTGATCAGTTAATTCATCCTCACTCTGAGGTGTCAAGAAAATTGTGATGAAAGGCTCTTCTACTGCATGCACACAAATAAAATAAGCTTACATAAAATGTGATTTAGTAAGCGTAAAAAATATGTTTGTGTGAGATAATGAGCAAGGGAAAGAAAATAAAAATCAAGAAAAAGACTGTAGCAAAAGCTGCCCTTGGAGATCCTCTCCAGTTCCATCTTTATCATCTGGAAATGGCATGACAGAAACATACTTGTGTGCATTTAAACACCTGCCCACACAGAGTGGTCCCAGTTGCATAAGAATGTAAAGCAATGAAAACTTTTTGGAAAAAATAGTATTATGTGTTGTAGCTAATTTCATACCCTCCTTGTGCACATCATTAAAGCATTCACTAAATCCTTCTTTCTTGTGGAGTTTAAAACATGCTTGTTCAAATATGATTAAAACTGCATGAACCTTAGAAAGTTACTATTAGAACATAGGTTGTATATAGAGAATAAGTCTGTGAATGACCTTCAAGGATTTTTTCCTCATCTGTACTAATGTTAATGATGTGCCACCCACATAAAAGCCAGAGAAATACTTATTAGTGTTACTAAAATAAGCACCAAAAGAATTGCTACCAGTGCAGTCATTTCAACAGACAACAGTCCATTACAGTGTCATGAAGCCTACTGAGGATTGCAGTGAACAATGTTTTCTAAAGAAGGGAATACTAAGAAGATAGAACAATTCATAAACACTGCACCCAAACTCTCCAGCCATCCTACCATTTTAAACATCGTCATTCATTATCTGCATGTTTTCTGTGAGTTTTTGTTGTTACTGTTTTTTAAACTATTTCTTGTATTTACATCCATCTTTCACACCCCTTCTTACAGTCCTTTCCCCAACATACCCAGCCAGAACCTCCCTGTGCTAGGATGGGCCATTACACACCATGGCCCTATCATTGCCTTCAGCTGATGAACAGGGCATTACCTGTCCAAGCATTTGATTTTTAAACTACAGAAACATAGAGTCAAGAGGAGGTAGAATCTCATGCACACTTCAGATATTGTCACGTTTCTACAAATTTCTACATGTTATTTGTGTAATTAGGTCATAAAAGTGCTAGATCTGAGAAACATTGGATGCTGTCAGACTTGCAGCGCTGAGTTGAATGGAGGTTATACAGTTCTTCTGCATGCATTTTGAACTGAATTTACTTTCAGTTGAAGAAAAGTTCATAAGTCAAAATTTATGAGACTAGAATTTGAAGGAGTAGTGGCAGTTAAGAGACCCATTACAACACATCAGTTACGAAAAGACAGACACTACACAATTTCCTGGAAAAAAAAAAAAAAAAAAAAAAGTGCTTATGCCAAGTAAACACAAAATAATAATAATAAAAAAAGCACTTGATTAATATTTGACAGAAAGAACGCCACAGCTCCTTATACTTAAGACAGCATAAATTGTGAAGATGGTAACCCTTCTTTTTGTTGTTAAAGCTTCAAAACAGGCAGGTATGTCTGACTGAATAGAATCAGGCTCATTGATTGCAGTTAATGTCCAAGCTGAACAGACTGTCTGTTTATGTTATTACAAGAGGTTTCTTTAAAATGGTTTGATCAATAAAGCAGCTAAGCAGCTGCTAGAGACAAGAGTAGTAAAAGTTCCTTGTAAGAAACACAGAGTTTTCTCTATACTTGTTTACTTCAAATTTACTATGTGCTTTGGGTTTGACTAGGACTAATGTCATTCCAAGAATCTTCTCTAAGTCTGTACATGTGACAGATCATTGTCCTGTCAAGATCCTCTGTTTGCTCAAAGACTAGTGCTTCTGTATCACTATTTATAATTTTCTCTCTCTTCCAGTATCATTCACTGGAAAGAAGGCATTTCTGATTTAATTTCTCCTCTACTCCGAATGAGAGCATCTCTCCAATGATTATCATACACTACAATCCAACAAGTAGATATTGCTGAGATCATTCTGCCCCATAACTCATTGGTGGGAAAAAATTCTTTTATCTTGGCTTCATCTTTGTCTTCATGTGATGCAACAACAGCTGATATAAGACATATTAAACAAAATCATATGGTAAATCAAGAACAATCAGTTCAAACAAATGAGTTCAGTATTTAAAGCCTTCACTGATGAGCACTGTCAGCAGCTGTCTCCTTGGCAATCAGTACACTTCACTTCTCTTACTACACACCTCACTACCTCTCTCACTACTCCCCCTCTAAATTCTTTTTCTGCAATGCCCTCTTCTTCCTTACGTCTGTGGTTTCCCACCCTAACAAGTGGGAAAGTGCAGGCCAGTCAGGCTCAACACACCATATGCATCCTAACCATTTGGCCTCTTTCATAAGCCACATGTTGTGCTTAACAGCATAAAAAGTAAGCATTCCTAAATGTTTAATTGAAAATCATATACTAATCAATTAACCAAAATCAGATATTAATCAATTTCTGCTGTTCTGCAAAGCTTCTATAACAAGTGCTCTATTCAAATTTCTTTCCAAGTCCTTGATTTGAAATTGTTCCCATGATTAAGCTGGACTGTTCTTTTAGGCACTATGGCAAATGTAGGACAGGGCAGAAAGCCCTGAAGAGAGACCAGAGTTGCTTTTATGTAGAGCAGAACGCTACGTACAAGGCAATAATCCAACACATCTATGTGAAAACACTCAGATTTCATAGTCTAAACCTCAAGACTTAATATTTGCATAGAGCAAACAGGTGAACCATAAGAAAACTAAGAATCTGACTAATTAGAGAACAAATTTTCTTCTGCCAGTCTGAGACATGCTACACAATTCATAACCAGTTGTACTCATGGCAACATAACCAAGTTTAGATTCAAGTATGAACTGTATGGCACGGGCAAGGCTTCTGTAGGATATTTTTCACAGTTAGAAGAAGGGATATGAGAGAATAAAAGTATTATGTTGCTGGTTCAGAAATTTCAAAAGCATAGCTCTGATGAAAGGATGATTTGTATCATAGAGATCATGCTTTATGTACATTAGACACTACTTCAGAGATTATTGTAACCCCTTTCTGTCAGGAATTAGCATGAGTAGATACTTAGGTAATTGCAAAATAAAGTAATTGTACACCAAAATTATGCCACCTTCCTTCTTGCCTCTCATCAACTACTGTCCAGGTGAGATGATCCAAGGATAGGTATGGGCATCCCAGAGAACAGGATCAGAAGGACCCACAGTCCATTCTTTAGGCAGGAATGCTGCTGCAGCATAGCACCTGTACCACTCCTGAAACAGATTTGTACAATATGTACCCAGAAAATGCCACTGACTGATTTCCCTGTGACATTCTGAGGCATCTAATACAAAATTTATCATCAGCATAAGGAAGTTTTTCCTTTACTGAAATTTACCTTCCTGCATTTCAAGCCCATCACATCTTCACTCAGCCACTGAAGTCAGCAGCGGCCTTTCATGTATTTGAAGACTGATACCACAACCCTTCTATGCCTTCTCTTCCTTATGTTAAACATGAGATGTTGCAGGTTCTCTTTCTGTTTAACATCCCACTACAGCATATGCCTTTTTTTTTTCCTTCATCAGCTTGACACAAGCCCATTCTTGTCTTGTGAGCCACAATAAATGCCCCAGATCTTTTTACTCAGAGCTATTCCCTATTTCCTCTTCTGTATTTGCACATTCAACTTACCTCCTGTTCTCCCTTTCTCTCCTCTTCTGCATGGGAAGATCTTCCTGCAAATAACTGGAAAGTAGCATCATTGTCTTGCCTTATCCATAAAGTCAGCAAACTCTTCACTATTACGAGACAAGCGGGAGGATGCAATGGTAGTGAATCATGCTGCCCTCATAATTCCACAAAGCTTTTAGCATGATTTTGCTGCTTTCACACGCTGTATCATCTAGTGGACACTGGCCAACTGTCTAAGCCAACCTAGACATCTATCACCTTTTACACTCTCTGAAGTACCCAAGACATTTGTGAAGGACTGGAAGGTGTGAAACAGCATCTACGTCATTCTGGATCAACAGCTGGAGGCCAGGCAGGACATACTGCAGAGCCCAGAGAGACCTTAAATACCCATGGTTGGGCCTCTAAATCCATTTGGATGGTGCCACAGCATATAAATCAAAATGTGCAAAAAGGAAAATACAGAAAGACTGGAATTTCCAAGTCCGGTTGGGAACAATGGTGGACTTAGGCAATCTCAAAATAAATGTGATTAGTGAGCAAAGATCAGATAGAAAACATTTAAAATCAGTTGCTGAATACCTGCAATCCAATTACATGAAAAATACCTGTCCAGGATCAAATCCTCTGAGAACCACATGGAGAAATAAAGAGTCAACACTTGTCCAAAATTGAGATCATCTCCACTCAAGCATTTCAGATTTTAGTGCAGAGCCAGAGTAAGTGTTCTTTATTTCAAAGAGATAAAATTACAGTTCATAATCACTTCTTGCAGCAGAAGGTGAAGAGCAGCACACAGGCACTGGGAATCAACACTGACCCTTGCCTGCTTTTAATCTGCACAAGGAAGAAGGGGGAAGATGAGTATCAGCTCTTGTGGAAGCTGCTCCATCTTTAAATCCAACCAGGCTGGTACCCTCGGAAAAGATCCAACAAAGCTAATCCACAGCATTTGTCTTGCTGTGCAGGCAGGTAAGGCAAAAACAACTGAAGCTGCCGTGATTTGATATCTGTCAGGTATACTGCTGCTTGGAAGATATATTTGCAATACTAGCGAGTGCAAGATTTGTAAGGATCAACTATGGCATATACGTGACATCCACGACAGGATGAATTTATAAAAGACAACTCTGAAGTTGCTAAGTAACAGTATCCTATCCTCACAGCCACTGATCAGTAACAACTTGTTCTCATGCAGCTCAATATCCTTGATTGAAATTTGTGTGAACAGATTTTTAAATAAAACCAGATCTGAACCAACTTCTTGGATTTACAGAGTATTTTCTTTGCCAACTTTCTAATAGTCTGTCTAATCCTTCACTCTTGCACCAAATTCAGCTTCTTGTATTTCAGGGAAATCACAGCCTCTTCCCAAATCCCCACTCTTTCTGGGAGAACAATTAGAAAATTTTACAGCAGAAAGTTCACTTCTCTCCCCAATCTCATTAAGAGAAAATAAAGGGAGAAATGAATTCAATGCATAAATTCAGTCTGGTGTCAATTCTTGATCAAAATAAGCACTAAGGTAGCAGATAGAAGAGCATGACTACGAAGTTTACAAACAACCTGTCACCCTGCAGTGGTGCTCCCAGAAGGTCTGAAACAGCCTTGAGAAAAAGATGGTAACACCAAATCAAATCCAACTAGACACAAATTCCCCAAAGCCCATCATCAATAATAAAAACATCTGCTGCAGACATAACACTGGGATTTGTATGATTGACTGTGACAGGCAAAGAACTCTGACACCAACCAAGTCTTTTCTTGGGCTCTATTTTTTCCAAATGTGTTAACATGGTTTACTCCTTCCCTTCATCTCACAGTGGCATTTTGCACTTTCTGTTGTTTCTGAGAATAGAGTAAGCAGTACATTATAGATCACTGTCTTCCTCAGTTAGAATTTCAGTGCTAAAAAGTCATTGTCTGAGGATTGAGCAGCTTTGTCTCCAAGGCAGATACAGGGTCTCAAAAGGAAAGGTTCAGTTGTCTTAACTGTTCTGCAATGCTTTATTCCCCAGCAGGGCAGGTGAAAGCCTTGGAAACCTGTCCATAAGGGCCAGCAGAAGTAGCCCCACCATGCTGTGGAGGGGAAGCAGTGATGCAGAAAGCTGCAGCAGGATACTGCCTTCAGACAAGTTCCTCACAAAGGGAAAGCAAACTGTAACTCAGAGATTGAGTCATCCCAGGAGCCAGTGGGCAGTTCTGGTCAGTTCCAGCCAGGAGAAGATTTATTAGCTTAAGAAATTCTGTGCATCCAGAAGTTTATCCTGAAATACAGCTTTCTGGGAGTGATAGTCATTATTTTCTGCTGGTTTCCTTGTAATTTAAACATACTGCTATGAGAATTCTGTGTAATTAGTTCCATGTTAAAGCATCATTAAAGACAAACAAGAGTTTGAAGTCACCATACACCTTTTGCAACAAGAGCCACAATTCAAGTGCATTTGAGATATCCCTTACCCGTGTTAAAGAGCTTATACCAGACTTGCTTTTCACTGGGATGAAAGCTTCATGCCATGACTTTGGTTCAGCTTGTACAAGTAAGCCCATTGCCAAAACACTTCTCTGTAGAAGACACATTCATTGCTGCTGTAGCCCTCTTAAACCGGAGCACACAGCTTTGCCAGGATTATTCTGCCAAGGTATATTCATCACATCCCCTCAGTGCCAGTGATGTTTTCTCTTTGGGAATCTGGCTTATTAAGGTTGTTTTCATAACAGAGGAGTCTAGTGAAGTAAAAGACAGTGACACATCTGACCTCAGCTAGACCAAGATATTTCCTTGAAATTTTTGTTAATTTCAGCTTATATCAGGCATGCCTTGCTGTGAATTCATGGACTGGCTACCCATCTTTTCCACCTGGCAATTTCTGTTCTCAGTGCATATTCTTTATCAACACACAAACCTTCACAAATATCCCCTTTGCCACAGGATCTGTTAAATTCTTCATGGTATGCTTGAGCTTTCAGCTTACCAGGACCTTGGATGACACATCTTTATAGCCAGTAACATCCAGTCATAGTTCTTCTCTTAGGACATGCTGTTCATCTCCTTTATTGCAGGGTTGTTTACCTACCAGCATCCATGAACCTGCTTGGGTATATTTCTCCTTCCTAGATCCTAATGTGCTTCCTAGCTCCTTTGAGTGCTTAAGTCAGCTATCCACCAGACATTTGCAGACCAACCATACCTTTTCCTCCTGGAGCAAATACAATATTTCTTAAAAGTTGTTGTTACGTGGTTTAGAAATCTCCTGTCCTCTGGCAGTATATCTGTTTGTTTAAAACTACAAAGACTAGAAGCTGTAGCTTAAAAACAAACAAAAAATCTGCAGAGATTTCTACCTGAAGCTTTTCTCAGACATGGTACCAGAGAAGGAGGAGAAGAGTTCAAAGAAGTAGGCACCTCTCTTACTTCCTATCAGCCTGCCCATCACAGCTCTGATTTTTACTGCTGACATCATGTGGGTTTTTTTTTGTTTTTTTTTTCTTTTCATTTTCATATTACATGGACTCTCATCAGCTGCCACTCGTGTTAGTTCACCTGTGAGCTCTCTGAGATACTAGTTTTGAAATAGATTTCATTTAACACAACTGCAGACCATACTATGCAACTCTCATTTCTATTTTGAGAACAGTTTTGCAGACAAATTCCAAAACAAAATTCCCAATTTTCCCACTGTTGAGTAGATGTTACATAATAAATTCTTCAGTGACCACTGCTGGCTCCTCTAGACTTTCCTTATTATAAAACAAGAGATAAGTCAGGACCATAATTTTGACATGCTTTAGCTGATCCAGCATGGATTCGATCTTCCTTAACCAGTGCACTCCTCCAATGAATGCTTCTATCACTAAACTTTTGAGCTAGAGTCTTCATAAAGTGCAAAATGGGGAAGGGGAGGGGAAATAAGTCATATTCCAACAGCTTTAACTGAAAAATTAAATAAACAACAGCAAACAAGCAAGAGAACTTCTAATTATGGTTTCAGAATTTACCAGTTCCTTCCAAAGAACACATGCCTGGAAATTTCCCTTGCTTATGACAGACACTTTTTAATGCTATATGTCAGCTAAGTCTCCAGAGCAGGTTCTTGTCATTTCACTCAGCATTTCTCACTTCCCAGCTTGCTGTGATAGGAATGAAAAAAAAATGGTATATGGACTATTGCAGTTTATGAGATGTTTCTTCTTTATTCTCCCTGGTTTAAAAGCTGGTTTTTAGTTCACACATTAACACTAATTGCAGCAGCAGAGGCATCAGGTTTGGAAAGTCAATTCTCTACAATAACAAAGTCACAAAACATTTAGAACTTTATAGGGTAATAACGCAGAAAGCAGCTAATGCAGCATGCAGTGTGCTAGCAGAATGTGTGAAGCATTACAGCTTAGATAAATCCATTCAAACCTAATTCACCTTTTGGGTGATCTCAATAAAAACCTATCTACTGCATAAATACGTATTGATGAAGGTGATTATATAAGTTAGAAAGGCCAAATTCTCCTCAGTAGACACTGTGCCTGTACAACAGTCCGAACTTTAATATACTTAAGAACTGCAAACTTTTAATTGATGATACGTTGATAGAAACACAGCCTAGCTGAGGCTGGAAGGGACCTCTGTGCTCATCTGAGCCAACCCTCTGCTCAAACAGGGACACCCAGAGCACACTGTCCAAAAACATGCCCAGATGACTGTTGGAGACCTTCACAGAAATATCTAAGAGTTCATGGCTCCATAACCTCTCTGGGTAACTTATTCCAATGCTCTGCCACCTGCACAATGAATATTTCTTGACATTCAGACAGAACCTCCTGTGTTCCAGTTTGTGCTCATTGCCTCTTGCCCTGACACTGAGCACCACTGTAAAGAGCCTGGCTCAGTTATATTTGCAGCCTCCCTTCAGGCATTTATGCAAGTTGATGGTCAACACAGATCTCAGGGCCCAGTCATACAGCCAGTATTCAATGCATCACGCTACTCATCCAGCTCATACATCAACATCAAAGTTTTCCTCAAACTTTTTCCTGCACTCCTTCATTCTATAGAGAAATTCATGAATTTAAACCAAGGGGTATGTCACACACACACAAGCACGTACACGTGTACAACTGCCCATCAAGTCCCTGTTAACACATAACAATCCCTGGAGCAACCCATATTAGAGAACTGGCATTTGGCTAAGAAATTTGCAATTCCTTATGCAGATCAGAGGCAACTTCATTTATACATACGCGCACACACAAATTCTCTACTGTAGAATAGTTGCAGGGAGCATTTTAAGTAACAGATGATAATTGAGCTGAGAGTAGTTGCTATATTGAAGCTACTTTAAAGGGTGGAAAGGCAGTTTCCTTCCTAAGCAATCAAAAATTGTAATTCTACCAAAACCCAAAGAAAAATACTCTAAAATAAATAAATAATGTATCAAAATATATACTGACTACAGACAGTGTTTCACACAAAGATGGTGTTTCCATTACCAAAACATGTAATTTTTCCTGAGAATTCAGGTGGTATATTCTGACAATATGGTGGCCAAGTAATAGGATGCTTTCAGTATTTGGGTTCTAGTTCTACACTTCTAGACTGAGGACACTGTATTATTTGCAGTTTTTAAGTTCATCTCTAATTTCCAGACGTCAACACATTCTCAATTTAAACAAGTCTCTTAAAATTAGCAATGAAGGAAACATTCTACTGATGTATGTATTCATTTCCATTCCCTTCTGCTTCTCAAGTTACTGCTGCAAAGAAACCTAAAAGCACCATCAAGACAAAGATCCCTCCTCCATATCTGTAGCTATTTGAACATTTCATTTCTTTCACCTACTACCGTGTGACATTTTACATATTGCAGCATAATAATTCTAGTTCTTTAAAGAGCATGATTAATTAAGCATCAGAACAGCCCTGTGAAAGACACAAGATTTATTATATCACAAATGAGTAAATTGAGGTACAGAGAAGTACAGATCAAGAAGAAACTTGAGAAATACTTTGTATAAGGTCACCACCAATCATTCTTGCACTGATATTGTCAGTTTCAACTCTTCACTTCTAATTTGCTTATTAATTTGCAAGACGACATTGAAAGTTTTTCTGTTAATTTTGAAATAGAGCTGGTTTAGAATTGTTAGCTAAAAAATAATAAAAAGCTAAAAAATATTTTTCTCCCCCTTCTGAATCCAGCATATAGCTTGAAGGTCTGCACCTTCAGCATATAAAGGCATCAGACATAGATGGATTATGAAGGTTGTTCAGAAAGCAAAAAATAATGAATTTCTGGAACTGCTTATGGTGGAAGATGATAGATTACTCAGCCCTACCTGTTACCTGTACAATTAATCTGATTATTCCAGTAACATATTTTAGCAGCAGTAAACCTACCCTAAATCCAGCCAAACTGTCTTGCAAAACAAGTCACTGAAAGTATGAAAGGAAACATTATGTTATAAATAAGAGTAAATATATATATATATAAATAGCATGGCTAAATAGCACATATAATCTAGACAAGAAAAGCACAGCATAGTGAAAATAAATAATTTAATAAATAGGAAAAAAGAACTGACATTATTTTAGGGCTAGAATAAATTTTATTTCACAAGGATTTTTTTTTATTGCTTGGCAAGAGTATAATGTAGGAAGCATGAAAACAAGAGTGGATTTTAATGAAAGCTAACCTCTGTATTCTTTAATCTTCTTTAACCAGAGATACTATTTGTTTTAATCTGCAGCTCATCTCACAAGTCCAAGACCACTCTTTCTTTCTAAATTCAAAGGCCACCAACATAAGCAGCACTCGCTTGTCCAATTTCACATTTATCACACGGTGTTGCTCTACTGGTCCGTATCAAACTGTCTCAAGATGAACAATTTGACAGCTCATCTTGTAAGGGCTAGAAGGCTCACTGTATTTTTTCAGCAAGCAGCATGTAGACTGGAAACAAATATTCACCCACGCCAGTGCCTCCAGTTTGTCTTAAGCAGTCAACTCAGCCACAAAACAGAAAAGCACCAATAGCAGAAAAATATCAAAAGAGATTTGGGTAGAAGTGTTTAACATTTTGAACAAAAAATGTATGAACTGACTAATATAGGAAGAGATAAAGAAAAACTGTGAGAATTAAATCATTGCACTCAGAATGTAGAGTAAATATTTTCAGTGTGTCACACAGACAAAAGGTGCATCACTACCGTCAGAGAAATGTCTTGTCCCCATGAGCAGCAGCAACAAACACTGGTCACATATTTTGACCTGTGAACTAATCCTCTCAGATAAAATACTTCACGGCACTGTGTGCAAACCTATTAGACTCAGAATCAGAGTAGGCTCTCAAACTAAGAGGACTTGGAGATCTGGTAGATAACTCCCCATTGCTGTATTGAGGGGTAAGCCTTGAAGGCAAATTCCCTTACCTGTTGGCCTGATGTTACAGCCTATTTCTGGCCAACCTGCTTACCATTTTTGCAGCCTCCGCCTACAAACAGGACTCCAGGGAGAAGCATTGTTGCAAGTTAGGCTCACAAATGCTGGAAAGCCATCACCAACAGTTTGACTCAAATGATGTTTGACACAAGTCACTGCAGTGTATGTGTAGTGCTCAGTATTGCCAGCTGCTTACCAGCTCTCATCTTATGGACAGGCTTGTTTGGGAGGGACAGTATGACTGCACCTGGAGACCTCCAGCAACTCTGAATGTGTAGAAAAAGTGTAGAAATAAAAAGCTGTCTCCATCTCTGCAATGCTCTATGTTGTATGTTGTGTCTCTACTTGTTTCCATATTCTTTTTGCCCGGAGTATCTCCTTTATGAGGAAAGACTGAAAAACCTGGGACTGTTCAGCCTGGAGAGGACTGAGAGGGGATCTGATTGACACTTATAAACATCCAAAAGGCAGGTGAATGGTCTTTGCTACATGCTTATTTTGCCACATTTTATCAATAAATCTGGAGGGGGGAAAATAAAAAAGCAGTATTTGAAACCATACAAGAATGGGATGCAAACACTATTTTAGTCCCAATAGCTTGTTATGCTCCATTATCACAGCATAGTACCTTCTATTAGTGAAACATGTCTTCTATAATAAGGAACTATTTTATACCTTAGACAGTGAAAAGAAAGAAGAATGAGCTAGTATTCTGGAATCAAATGTCAGATCTTCTCCTTTTCCAAGTATGAAAGTGATTATTAAAAACTTGGCTGGGAGCCAACTCTTACATCAGGATATGCACAGAAACATTCCTATATTATTTGAGCCACACACATTTCTGCAGTAGATATCTCAATATTAAAAGACAGTGGCCAGAAAGAACAATTACTTGCAAACTATTACTTGCTAAAGAGACTTCTGAATACACACTAGATGATACATGTGTCTGTAAGCAAGCAGTTACAGAACTTGATTCTCAACATTTCTTTGCTCAAAGTGCAAGGGACACTTTTCATGTCTTTTTTCTTCATTTTTCACAACACTTGAGAGTACAAGAAAACACAAGAAGATGTATTGTTCACTTAACTGTTACAGTCATTCAAAGCTTTCACTGTTACTTCTTCTTTACTAATGTGCACTTAATCACAGTGAAGTGTTTCAGATTAATTCTTCATGAGTTCTTTTTCTGCCAAAGCATGACAGTATTTCATGGCTAAAAAAATTAATCCTCATTATTTCATGACATTAAAACAAAAAACAAAATAAAACAAAACAAAAAAACCACCACACATTCTGTTGCAATAATACGGATTAAAAAAATGTAGGAGATTCTCTCAGAAAAATACCTTACTTGAATGAAATAATTTTCTGCGTTAGCCTCACAAAAGTGAGGCTAACCTGGTGAAGGGAATCTTTTAAAAAGCATAAGCCAATTAAAAGCTGTCATTTGCTCAATAATACGTAAGAGAAATTTTCATTTCAGCAAGAAAACTTGGCTTCTTATTTTTGGGCGATTTGATACGATTTTTGATTTATTTTTCCATTTGATTATTGACCTGAAAACACTCTATTATTCCTTCTGATGCAACTATTCCCCATTTCACAAGCATTCATGCTTGCCTCTTTCTTTTCCCAGGCTTTCACAGCACTATATTGTTTAAATCTTTGTATTGTTTTTGTTTCTTTTTTTCCCCTCTAGTTTTGTAGAAGTGAGAGGTTTGCAAAAAGGGACGGCATTTCCCAGACTTCATTTCAAATATTCAGAAAAGTGCTTTCCCATGCTGCCCTCTGATCCCTTCTGGGAAATTTCCTGATCTCTAAGGAACCAGCCTTTGCCTGATCCTCACTCTCATGCTCAAACTCCACCTCCTCTCCATGTTGAGCCATCACTTTCTGCAGAAAAAAACGCTTAAAGTCTAAACAGCAGTTGTAATAGAACATCTAGAGACAAACATACTGCTGACCCCCTACCAAAGGTGGATTTTTGTCAGGCAATTGAAACTAAAATCTTCTTCTCCTGTCTGCAGGGAGCAGCACAGCCTAACCTCACAGCTTGCAGGCATCACTGAAGTTACACTGAATACTTTGAAGATAGGGAAAGGATGAATTGCTCCCCTATCTGCAGCACACAAGTCAGGAAACAGCCTGCAGCTTTAGGAGCAGCAGACCCAGACTTACTTGCTAGTCAGAAATGTGTTTTTAATAGTCAGCCAGCATCAGCATGCAAAACAACGGCTTCACATTGAAAGGCAGAGCACATAGTCCAGCCATCCTTGACTTGTAGAAGTATTCTACTGCTGCACATAGCCATCTCATCCTGGCTTCCTAAAGTCAGGTTAACCAAGCTCACTGCTACCATTGCTGGAGCTGGAACTCAGGACTCTCCAGCCTTTCTATTCATCTTCCCCTGCTTGAACGAAGCTCCTTGATAATAAACTGGTCTCTGTGAATGACCAGGATGGAGCTCAGTGTTCCCAGCCCCACTTCCTGATGAACAGCCAGGTTAGCATGTCCCTGAATCGTCTGCAGTATATCACTTAGTACAATAAGATCATATTTCTTCTATCACTCTGCTGAAAGGTGACACATCAGATTGATAAATATTTATCTCTTTTCTTCGTCCCACTCCCCAGTAAGCTGTCAACTGGTAAAATACATTCTTGCCATTATTCTCCCAGTCCATAACCATGCTCTTTTCAGCACTGAATATAATCCCACTTCTACTACCCCAGTATTCAAGATAGTTATTGTAATATTTTTATATTCTATTATACTGACACTGGCTCCAGCTTCGATATCAGTTGAAAATTTGATTGACACATTTTGATTCTCAAGTCATTAAAGAAAAAAACAACAAAATGTAGTCCCAAATCTGATCCTTGATTATTTCCACCTGTGTTCTCCATTATTCTTCCACATTCAGCACACACTACTAGAATATTCCTTTTATCCAGTATCCTAATCATTCTTGTAATAATTCCCATCTTTTCCAACACAGTTTGCACAATCTCAGATGTTTTGCTGAACACCACACAGTTCAGATCCACCACATTTCTTTTATCTAAACAATCAGTATTCAGGAAAAAATATGTAGTGACATGATCTACATTCCCTGTTCAGATTCACAATATGTCTGAGTCACAGCCAGGAGGCTTCTGCCAGTGCAAAAGCATCATTTGTTCAGATTCTACATAAGACTTAGCTTTGAGCAGAGCCCCCTGCAATGCTATAATGGAGCTCAGGAATCCACATTCCTTCAAGCAACTCTTCTTACAGCAAAGACACTGGGTGCTTGAAAAGAACAAGCTTAAGTGAATTACTGGCAGCACCAGTGGAAATCAACACGCAGCCCCTGCAGATGCTCAGCTGCTTAATACAAGTAAAGACCTAGAACAGATCTGCATGCTGATTTCAGTGCCATGACAAATCTTACAAACACAAGTTGTCTTGGTGAAGCCAGTTTGCACAGTTGTTGTTGCACAATGGCTGGTCAAATTTCTGTCTTTGGCCTCTCTGATAGAGCTTTTAGTTGTAGTTGACGCCAATAGATACCTCTATATTGGAGAGAGCTGTGGTAGGATAGCAATATTCTCCCCAACTGAAAGCAGTTGGGTTGAAATTAGGGATGAGAGCTCAAAATAGGAAATACCAACCACCATGGCAGCCATAAAAGTCATCTGCTGTATCTTGCAGAAGCTCCAATGCTTCATAGTGTTCATACTCTCACAATGCCCAAAAATGTCTCACTGTAACTTCTTGGCAATGTTTGCAGCTGGGAAAGAGTCAGCTTTCAATAGTTTCTTGGCTGAGAGTGTCGACACAGACTGCTAGCCAGGTGGTGACTAAGTCATGGATTTCTGACTGAAGAAAGAAACCAACATTCTTTAAGCTATGTTTTAAACTCGTGCGTACGCTTTCACTTCTTAGGTAAGCAATACATCTATAATAGCAGCTTACTGTCATGCAAGCAAAACATTGCAATAGAATTATCTGAAACTGTCAGTGTCAGTTTTAGCACTTGCAAACACAATCACAAATGTCCGTGGGTGTCTCAACAACATATTTTGTTAAAAGCAGTAAGGTCTAAATCCTGGGTCCCTCACTGGCTAATGTAACCATAGTGATTTTCTTTCAGTTACCAGACTTTGACTTCTCATGAAATAGAGAAGGAGAGTTGATCCAATACTGAACTGACACCAACTGCTGAACATATTTTGATGCTGAAGAGAAATAAGGATATTTAAGAGAAGCAAACTTTGCATACAGAATTTGAAGAAGAAAGGAATGCAATTAAAAGCTGACCGTGGCTCCTGGAAATACAAATTTAAAAAAAAAAAAAAAAAAAAAAAAAAAGGGGCAAATAAATAGGAGGCACTGCTCCCATGCAGAACAATGATCTTAGTCATCTTTCCACACAGGAAAGTTTTCTCAAACATTTAGGTGGTAATATAGAATTAGTTGTCTCCAGAGGGAAGAGATAAGTCAGAGGATTATTGCCTATGTTTCAAAACTTCATCAGCTACCATTACAGCAGGCAATTTACAACAGTAAATCTACTGAATTCCATTTTACTACAGCCAAACTAAACTTATTCTTCTATTTTGTCCCCACGTGTTCTCAGGAAGATTATGTTTGTTGAATTAACTGTCCAGTCTCTTACAGATATAGAGCTCTTTCTCATTTGATGTTATTTCACTGCTCAATATGCAAATATTTATCTATTTTACCATGTCTGTCTTTAATCCAGATGTCCAAGAGCTAACATTCATTTGGATGTCTTAGAACAGGGCTGACATGATGCCTGAAACTTGACATTATCTATAGTCTTATCCCCGTAATGACCAGCTTCAGATGATATGTGAAAAGCTACAAGAATCTCCAGAATACAGGAGAGAATGATCTCTACACAGCTTTATGGGTTAGACTGAAAGTAGCACAGTTTCAGAGTACAATGACTTCTCTGTTAAATTATATTCCTCTTTAAATTTATTTATGACACATTTTCCTCAGCCTATTTTAAAGAGTGCAGATTGGATGCCAGGTTCACTTCTATCATTAAAAATCACAAACTGAAAAGTAATCCAGGAAATTTTTCACTCATCCTAAATTATGAGAAACTGGGGGAGATTTCTTCTGAGAGCAGTGGTGAGTGCTTAAGTGAGACCTGCTTCTGGCTTTGTACACTAGAGCTCAGGATGAAAGAGGAAGGAATCAGAACTCTTCTTTTTTAATGATCTGCTAATTAAAATGGTTAGAGCAAGCTGTTCACGTCCTGTTACAGTTACCACCTGATTTTCTATCTTGTTCCTAAGAAAATGCATCTGGTAACTTTGCTGTAGGATGCTTCAGAATGCCAATCTAGCAAAAGGAATGAAATATTAGGATAAGAGATAGCAAGGAGAAATAGAACTGTCCCTAATTGTTTCCTAAACACCATTCTCCATTCCATTTATTAGCTCTATGATTACTGTCTGTGAGAACTCAATCTCCAGGGAACAGATATTCATATTATCCTGAAATACCTAGGGATGTTGTGATCGGCTGAAAGCAAGTAGGAAAACATAATGTTTGGTAATCTGTTAAATTTATTATCATACTTGAACAGATACTAAAGCCACTTGTGCTATAAATAAACGAGAAACTAGACATCCATCCAGAAGAAAGAGATTCATCTAGAAAGTCCTTCAACTAGCTACAGTTTATCTCTGAGCCTTTCAGCAAACAATGATGCAAATATACCAGTTCTGTATTGAAGATTTATTTGATCAGGTAAAGAAAATAAGAAGTGATAAATGGAAAAGGATCATTCCACTAAGACTGTACTTGACCACATCTATATCACATAATCAGGAACCTTAAGATAAGTAATTTGCCATATTCCTTCTGTGTCTGTATGGCACAACGTTGTGTCTTACTTTGTGCTGAAGCACCACTTACCTAGCCTCCTGGGATTTATCTCTGAACAGAAGTCCTTAAACAGAACTATTTTGTTCAGGTAAGAATTAGAAATTGGAGACTCACTGCCATTACCACAAAGAAGAGCCTCATATCATGAACAATGTCATGATTTAGTCAGTGCCTTGGCCATATGGCGAAACTGACAAATAGCCAGTATCCTATCACAGCTTCTATTTATTGCCACCATCTTCTCCTTGCCACAGATCATCTTTATAGGTGCAAGAAAACTGCAACTGTCCCATATTTTACTTCTCTGCCAGGATGCTTCACTGCCACTTCTTTTCTATTCATGTCCACAAACATTCTCTGTTTACCAGTGTTATCTTCAGAAAAGTCAAGCCGCCTGAACCTCCACATTTCATATGTCTCTGACACCACTGAAAGCCTTTCATCAGTTCTGTAATAACTTAAGCAAGTCCTATCAAAAACTGTCATTGGGAGAACATTATGTTTTATCTTTAAACAAAGGTGGCACAGACTACATAGCCAGCTGCAAGTGGAGATTTTCTGTATAAATACAAGCAGATTTTAGCAAAAAAAAAAAAAAAAGGGAAAAGAAAAACAGCCATATTTGTCAAGTAAGGAATAAAAACATAGGCAGAATTTGGAAAACTTATTTCAATCCTGAAATCACAGTGGATTTCCTTTCCTCCATGGATGGAAATTGTCTAATTTGCAAAGCTGTGAAAACTTATCAGTAGCAAGTAGCTGTTTGCTTGTTTTTAAATGGAAGAAATTCATGAGGGCTTTTAGCAGATATGGTAAAGGCACTGCAGTGGCTCCAGAAGTAAACACTGCCTGGCCAACAACCCATAGATTTAGGGCCCCTTAGCATCCAGTAGTCTCTCTGACCTATATCACACCAATCAGAAAAATTAAGGACATCCCAAGTCTACACCTTCTCTGTTAGTGATAATCGATCACTACGAAGTGCTTTAACTTCCTCATTCATACTTGTGACACAACTGTCACAAAAAAACTCCAAGGGGTGTAAAACTGTGTACAAAAGCATTGCTATAGGACAGAGAACTACTGGAGAGAGTTCAGCAGAGAGCCATAAAGATGATTAGGGGGCCTGGAGCATCTCCGTTATGAGGACAGGCTGAGAGATCTATAACTGTTCAGCCTGGGAAAGACTGAGAGGTGTTCTCATCACTTTTTCAGTATCTATAAAGTGTAGGAGTCAAGTGAATGGTGTCAGCTTCTTTTCATTGTTGCCCAGAGACAGAACAAGGACAAATGGACACGAACCGCAATACAAGTAGTATTACATGATGAAAAATTTATTTAATGTGAGAGTGACAGAGCACTGGAACAAGCTGACCAGAGAGGTTATGAAGTCTCCTTCTTTGGAAATATTCAGAACCTGCTTGGATGCTTTCCTATGCTGTAGACAATCTGCTTTAGCAAGGGAGGCTGGACTAGATGATGTCCAGAGATCCACTTTCAATCCCTATGATTCTATGATTCTGCAATTTTAAATTTTGCTTTATCTATAACCTCATTTGCAAAAACAAAAACAAACAAAAAAACAACCCACACCAAACTTTCCCTTTTTTCTTTTGCATATAAGTGCCAAATTCCAACTTTCTCCATTGATCTACCCAGTTTTCCAAATAATTATAATTCTCCCTTGTTCTATGTACTCCCTTGTTACTTATTTTGCCGGAAAGAGAGATTGAGCTTCCATATCTTAATTAGTCATATGCCTTCAAACTAACTGATGAGTTATTTGCTCTTGTTCATACTCTTGTATAGTGTACATATAAGACATGTAGTATGTGTTCGCACACTATAAAATGCTTTGAAATGTGGACTCCCATGAAACTGATAATGACACAGGATTTTTATGTTTTTAAATCATATTAAATTGGCCAACTCAATTAGTTATCCAATTGGTTATGCTATTAATAAGCTAAAAATAAAACAAGCCTTTTATTATCAGCACTAAAAATAACCTGGATTCTGTTCTGAGGATTTGGTGTCAATGCTTCATGCATCCAGACTGACTACCTACAAAAGCCAAAAGCAAGTTTTCTGCAGAAAATTTGCATCCACATTGTAAAGTCAGATATTAGATCATCATGTAAGCAGCTTAATACTTAAATTATGAAGCTCATGGGAAGTTGCAGAGGAAAGGTTTTCTCAAGCTGCCTTTTGTAGAAAAATCCTGGATGCAGAGCAAATATTTACAGCACATTTGGTTTGCAGTGACCACAAGATGTCAGATTCAGGATTTGTAGGACAGTCGGGAAAGGTGAGCAGCAGAATTAAGGCTCTGGATTTCAGGATGGTAAAATCAATCTTGTCTGAGTAATTGTCAGGTAAAATACACCATCAAGCAGCCATACAGGGGAAATAATTTTTAAAGAAAACATGAGAACCAGAAATATTTTATCTCATCATCCATGAAGACTAGGAACTTCTGCAGAAGGCATATCTGACTAAGACAGGTGCTTCTTGATGAACTGAAGGACAGAAGGGAGCATACAAGGGGTGGAAGCAAAGCAACAAAACTGTCGAGAAAAGCAGCGAGGTCTGGCAAGGAGGAAAGACAGGAAAAGAATTCTTATTGCAGCCTCAAGAGTAAAAAAAAAAAAAAAATTAAAAAGGCAGTTAAAAAAAACAGCATGATATAATGAAGAGCAACAGCTACTAATTGCACCTTGCCACATTTAGGGTGCATTACAGGAAAGACTTCACCAGAGAGACATTGCACTACTGGAAGCATCCACTCAGAGGTGTTAAATTCCCAATCTTGAGAGTTTTCAAGATATTTTAAGGGAAGAAGAGAACTTTTTTCTGTGGATGACCAAAACTTAATGATAGTTCTGCTTCAAACAGGAGCTTGGGCTGGAAACTCCTAGAGGTCTTTTCAACAGCACATCAGTAGCTTTACTCTACTACAGCAGTAGTATCTTCAGCATTATCAGTGCTGAGTGCAAGATACCTCCACTCAGATAAGTATCATGAAGTAGAAACATCAAGATGCTCCCCTATTCCCAATTTTAAGAAACAACACAAAATGTTATAATTATTCATTTGAAAGTACCAGAGATAGATTGATCATATGAATTTCAGTCCCGATTGCTGTAAAGATAAGCAAATAGATTTCAGTCACCAAAACCACGAAAATAAAAATAGCTCCTACCTAAACTATATAGAAGTAAACTCATTTAAAAATATATTAATTAAAAAAAAAAATCCACACACCTAACCACCATACTACATAACTGTTTATGTAAAGGCATTAAAAAATATCTGCAGTTATTGTAGAGTTAACCTAACCTCATCTTCACATATACGTAACTTCCCTCCTACATTGTTCAGCATCTTCCCGAATTGCTTTCATATTAAGCCCCAGTACAATACAGAATTCAGAGTTCTGTGGCTTTCTGTCCAATGCTAATTAAATTAGCATAGCAATGCGTTATGGCTTACACAATAGTGTACAAGAAAAATTTCAGCAAACTCCCATTTGCTCCCAGGCTAGCAATCAGTTCAGCTTTGCCTTCAGCACTGTTCACTGACACCATGAGCCCTTATTGCTGTGCCAACCTCCGTAGACCTGCAGTGCTCTTCATAATGGACTCATAGTTCACGCCTGCTGAACTAAGTGGAAATTACAAGAAAAACATCAAGTGCTTCAGAAACAACTGTTGTCAAAAAAAAAAAAAAAAAAAAGGTTGCTTTCCCATTCTCTTTCTTATAGATACCAAGGGGAAGTGTTAGTTTAATTTATCCTTTTTTCCGCAAAGTTTTTACTTTACAGGAATGTTAAAGTGCTGCATCTTTTCTTACCTTGCTTTACACCTCATGTCACATATCAAGCTGTAGACCCTCAAAGGTAATCCATGCCCATCTCATTAAGAGCCAGTTTTTCAGTAAGGGGCTACCTCCTAGCAGTTCACACTAGGACCTCAGAAATACTGTTTCCTACCAAATACACATAAGAATGAGAATGGGCAGGTAATTTCAATCCTAGTGGGCAATTTTATGGCAGTACTGCCCTTTGAAAAGAATCATAGAATTACAGAATGTCCTGAATTGGAAGGGACACACAAGGATTGCTGAATCCAACTCCTGGCTCCAGTCAGAACCACCTCTGAGTGCTTTGTTCAAAGACTCCTTGGACTCTATCAAGCAGCCTGTTCCATGCCCACTGAGCTGGTGCAGAACTTTTACCTAACAATCACCTGGCCCTCCCCTGACACATCTCCACACTGTTCCCTGGGGTCCTGTCACAGTCACCAGGGAGAAGAACTCAGCATTATCCCTCCACCCCCTGTGAAGAACTGTAGGCCACAACGAGGCATCCTCTCAGCTAAGAGGGGAGCAAAACAGAATTTTATGGGAATACATAAGATATTAAGTTGGGATTTTAACCCTCTATGTGTTAAATAATACCAAGTCAGGTGAAGCACAACTATTGTAACAAAAATCTTAGAAGCAGTAATAAATGCAAACATACATCAAAACACAGAACAAAATGTACCAAAAATCAATGATCTTTCAAGAGCTGAGAAATATTTTGTTTTTTGGTTTGACTGAAGACACTGGATGCAATTTTTATCACATTGCTATTAAGAGGACTTCTACCACTGACTGCAAAGAGTAATATTGGATCCCAGTACAGTAATAATGAATGCCTTCATTTCCAACATGCTACACTTATAATGAGTCTAATCTTGTTCCTGGCTGTGCTTTGTACAATAGAGAGAATCATCATTAAAGCTATACAGACTCCTGCCAGATCTCTGCTTCGTTTTGTAAGACACAACTGTGATTCTGCATACTTAATTTAATTGTGAGTTTATAAGTGCCAACAAGGTTTTTGAGACATACCTTGGGAGAATTACCAGCACTTCTGAAGAAGGAAAAATGTGGGGCACTTCACTATGAACCTAGCTACCAATTGGAACAATCTAAATATCCACACAGCTTTTTCTCCTGCAGAATTGCTGGAACAGCATCACGTAAGAACTCCATCAGATATAAAGAACACAGTCAATTTTTCCAAGTGGAAAAGCCATCCTTAAAAAAAAACTCTAAATTCATAAAGAGAAAGACAGTGAGGGAGTAAGACGAGAAACTTTTTAAAACAATTTATTTTTAAACCAAGTGGAAAGCTGAAGGACTACATAAATTGCATTTCCCCTAAACTACAGCACAATAGTCAGGAGATGCTTATTTCCTACGGGGCAATGTCTGATTGCTAAGGACAGAAAGCCCCTCAGTGCCTGGGCTGAAGTGAAATTTGTCCAGCTCTTGAAGATCTTTACAACAGGCAACTGCAGAACGACAAGTTATTCATGATACATTCTGCAGTTCTATTTGCTCATTCTCAGAAGGTTTAGGGAGTGTTGGTGTTACTGGATTGCACATAGAATATTTCAGGATGAAGACACTGAATACACTAAGGTATCCTCAATAGTATGCAATGCTATTTGACTAAGATTGGCTAAATTCCACTGTTTTCATGTAAAAGGAAACCTTGGAAGAGACCGTGAATGTGGTCTGTAGGCTGGAGATCTTGTGACCTGTACACTGGAGACCCTCTGGCACAAGAGGCTTTGAAAGCCCATGGCCAGGGAGTGTGTGGGCAAATCACTGCCACTGGCAAATAGTGTGAATTAGTCACTAACGCAAACAGGTTATGACTCATTGTAATGGATAACGACAACATACTGTGTCCAGTTCTGGACTCCCCAGTTCAAAAAAGACAGGGATCTCCTAGGAGTCCAGTGAAGGGCCACAACGATGATAAAGGGCCTGGAGCACCTCCCTTATGAGGAAAGACTGAGTAACATAAGTCTGTTCAGCCTGGGGAAAAGAAGACCGAGGGGAAATCTGATTAATGTTTATAAATTTCTAAAGAGAGGTGTGAGGCAAATGAATGAGGTCAGACACTTCTCAGTGCTGTGTACTGATAGGCTGTTGCTCCTTGTCGTAAAATTTGAACATTGGATGTTCCATAAAAATGTGTGGTAGAACTTTTTTACAGTAAGCATGACAGAGCACTGGAACAGGTTGCCCAGAGAAGTTGTGGAATTTCCTTCTATGGAGATATTCAAGACTCATCTGGAGGCCTACCTGTGCTACCTATTGTAAGGTACCTGCTTAAGCAGGGGGGTTTGGACTTCATGATCTCTTGAGGTCCCTTCCAACCCTGCATTTTTATGATCCTTAAACTTCCTGCTGCATTACTGATATTCAGCTACGAACAGAAAGTTACGTTGTGAAGCAGCATACATGCAAAATAGAAAAAACCATTCTTATTATTTCTCTAGGACTACACCCTTACCATGTACTTCCAGCAGTCCTGGAGGGACAAAAGGCTCTCTTATTCTGGAATACCTCTGAACCTAACGCTGGACAACAGAGTAGCTGACCAGCTCTGGGTGCCTGATACATATTTCCAAAATGACAAGAAGTCCTTCGTCCATGGAGTGACGGTGAAAAACCGGATGATTCGGCTCCATCCAGATGGGACAGTCCTTTATGGCCTACGGTATGTTCTGGGTGTTTCCTGTTTGTTTTAAATCAGATGTATGGATAGTGATTTTAGGTGCAGGTATTATCAGTGCACTCCTTTTACTTGGTTTCTCGCTGCAGCTTTAGAAGTCGGCAAATATTCCATATACTGCACAACAATATATACAACAGTTTTCCAAAAGGCATGAAAATTACTTTCCATAGCTATAGCTAATAAAAACGTCTCTTTCAGCTCTTCTGAGCACGTTAATGCTACTAATGAGATCTTTACTACAAATCTTGCCTAGTAATCTCCTATAACTTAAATAAACCCTTCTGTCTAAGATTTCTCACACAGATCTTTAGAGTGATATAAAATATAAAATTTGGGAGTCACCTGAACCAATGTTTAGTAGAGAATAAAAAGACATCCGTAAATTTAAATGAATTATTTGAGGATTATCAACATATCTGAATATAGGTTTTATTTAATCTGCCTTGATCTAACATCGCTGCTTCACATTACAACTGCTATTTTATACAAAACAACCTATATTCACACTTGTAGAGAAAATATATTCTAGAAAAGAACAGCTATAATGTAATAATAATGTTCAAAATATGTAATTGAAACTAAATTATGTATTATGGTGAGATGGCTGCAGAGCTTGTGTGAGCTTTGGATTATTTTTAAAGTTAAAAATAGTTTTGCTGCAAGGCTGTGGAAAACACACTACCTGCTTGAGACAACCTCGATTGCTGTTATCATTCAACAGCAAAAATCCTCAGAGAGCATAAAACCGATAACATACCTCAGTAAATCTGGGGGGGGGGGGGGGAAAAAAAAAAAAAGCATTAAACCTAGATTAAGTGCCTAAAAATTGTACCTAAGGTAGGACTAGGAAGGAGAAAAAAAAAAAAAAAATTGCTGCAGCAGCAATTCAAAATGGAAGTAATATTTGAAGAAATATAACTTACATCTTACAAAAAAATAAATGTTTGGTGTGACCTCTTAGCTTATAAAATCACAACCTTTTAAAATAAATCACTACTCATACTCTCAGAGAACCTTCCAACACATCAACTCAAGCTTCACAAGAAACAAAAAAAAAATTTAGAAGCTATTTATTATATTGGCTCATCATAATTTTTCTTTTGAACTCATTAGATTAAAAGGCCACACACTTTCTACCAAGGCATGCAAGGTGCTTCAGTACAGCCAGATCCGTTCTGTTGCTTCGGCTGTAAAAAAGTAAACCAGGGACCCATGAGGAAACAGCTAATAGACTACAGAATGTCATTACTACCTGCTAAACAGAACATGGGAAAAACACCTCTTTCCCTTCAGTCCTCCTACTGTTCCTTTCAATCAAACTGAAAACAAGTTCAGCAGAGCAGCTATGATGAGAGGACTACTTTGCTTGAAAACCTCCCCAACACAAAGGACAGCTAATATTGCATGTATTCCTCATACATGCAGCCTCATTGTCACCAGCCAAGTGCAGAAAGAGGTGCTCTGCTGTTGCACTCTTGGCCACGTTCACAGCTCTAGCTGCTGAGCAGTGATTTCCCTAAGACAAGGCTGCTGTTTAGATGCATCTGGTGAGCAATATTCACTCTGCCACCAAAAGCACATGTAACATTCCAGTCCCACAGGAAATACCTGACTGAAGACAGAGGTAACAATGAGCAGAAGGAAGAATGAAGTTAAGAGACACCGAAATAAATTTCATACGACAGATGGCAATTAGCACACTTTTGCATCTGTTGAACATTTTGCATCTATTAGCAGCCACTGTCTTTACACTAATAAGCATGCCACTGTCAGCCTGCAGATCGTCTTCAGATCATGCCAACAAGAATTTCTGCTATATCAGATAACATATGCCTCATAAGAGAGATGTTACAGAAAGTATTCTGAGGGAAAGTTAAACATTGCCTGTTAGAAAATTCAGCACAGCTCCAATCTTCACCTGCTGGGTATAGAAGAAATTTTGCAGCATATTGTTTTGCATCCAGCTTCTACGCAGCACATAGCACAAAGAGTACTACCAAAACTCATGGTTTGGGAGCTTAACTTCCAGTACTGAAGATGGAGTGCTGGACTGGCACAACTCAAACAAGACAGACACCCCTAATTGCACTGCAGGCTGGAGTCTGAGTTCCCAGCAAATTCCCAGTCCACTCAGACGTGTCCTTCAGTCACCCTCTGGGATGCTTTAAACTTGCTTTTCTGAATGCCTCCCATTCCCCATTTTCTATTTTCACTCCAGAGTTAATTCTGCCTTTTCAGGCTCAGATATATTTTATTGGCTTTTTTTAAACAGAAACTGGAACAAACACAGCAATGCTAAATAACCCACTCTACCTGCATCCATGCCCAGCAGTTTGGCACTGATGCAATGCTCACTTCCAACACAGTTGAGTTAAAATAAAGCAAGGTTAATTGTCTGACTTTACAGATGAATAAACAAGGGAAACATACACTGAATGCACTGAACTAGTTTTAAATCATACAGCAAAATGTTTTCAGTTCCCTATGTCTCCATTACAGTACTGTTTCTGTGATGACACAAACAGTTCCTTTAGCTATTTTGTCTTTCAGCTGCTAGATCACAACAGATTGAGGAATGATGTGCACATATCTACTTATACAGACACAGAATGCTCTTAAGCCTTCCACCCTCTAGAGATGTGAATTAACGCTATGTTTCTTAATGCAGGTGCTACTTCTGCTTATTATTCATAGTAGTGAACAATATGTAACATTAGTAACCAACTAACTCTTTCATTCTATTGCCCAAACAAGTAAATGCACGTAAACATATATAACTCTGTAATCATCTTTCCACTGAATTTCTTTTCAAACATGCCAGGGAAGCTGAGTGCAGCTATTAAGTATTATATACCTGACACATGTTACTTCAGTCTCTATCAAATACTCCCATGAGCAGTAATTATTATTTTTTATGGTTTACTGAAATACAGAGCCCACTTACATCTTAAAGCAAAGAAAATTTTCCTTTAAATGCAAACCTGCAGCATGAGGAGAGTGGTGTCTGAGACACACCTCTAGCTTGCTCCAGACCAGCCTGTGAACTAGAGTCTTCTTTTCATTTCCCCACCCTCCCAGCTTTAGTAAATCATCAGATCACATAGCTGTAATCCTTCTTTTGCCTCTCTCATTACTGTTTTTTTGGGTTTATTTGGCTTTTCAGGCAAGATTCTCTAGAAATCTCTTCCAAAACTTTCGATGTTCAAACCAGCACATGATGCAGATGTTTCTTTCTCCCTTTCTTTTTAGTAAGATGTTATAGATAGTCTATCTTTAAATATTTAGTTTGTTGTATGGAACTGCATATTCAAATTCTTACATCATGATATTACGAATGGAAGCTCTGATATAAATAATACTTCCCTAGAATCATCCTGCTACCTCCTAATTCATTTCACCAGTAGAACAATGGCATCTCATTGCTTCTGAAACATCATACTATTGTCATGTTGTCACAAAATAAATGACTGCAGAATTTAATGCTACACGTTGAAAAGCATGGGCATATCCTTCAGAAAATATTGGCTAAGAGGAGCCTTCTGTGATACCTTTATGCAGGTCTCCCTCCCTTCTGATGTTCAGACACAAACCTATCTGTCATCATTAAAGGTGGTGTTTATTCATTCAGGCAGAGGAACTGAGCATGCTATGACAAGTATGAGAAGGGCTGGCCCAGAGCACTTCCAGTTGTTATGTTTAGTAAGACCATGTCTTCTTACTGCTGCCACAAAGGTGCACTTTGCCAGGCATTGCTAGGAGAGGGTGATCTTTGTTTTCAGTGTAAAGACTTATTTCAGCCTTTCTCACATACAGGTCTACTAGGTCATAACTATTGCAAATACTGCTAGCCAAGAATTCATATATTTTAGTACAGTGATATTTTACTGCTTTGTGGATTGATTCTGTGTTGTCTTGATTTGAGGCTATGGAGTTTTCCTTCAAACACCCTCATGGAATTGATTAAAAGAGTTGACTGGTCCCTCTTAGGGCATGCCATCACTGCAACAGGCAGCCTGCTCGCACTAGTACTCAATCTATTGTCATAGAATAGCAGAATGGTTTGGATTGGAAGAGACCTTTAAGATCATCTATAAACCTGCTATAGGCAGGGACACTTCCCGCTAGACCAGGTTGCCCAAAGCCCCATCCAGAATGGTCTTGAACGTCTCCAGCATGGGGGCATCCAGAACATTGCCAGGCAACATGTTCCAGTGTCTCACCACCTTGTAGTAAAGAATTTCTTCCTATTATCTAGTCTTAATCTGTCCTCTTCCAGCTTAAAACCATTTCCCCTCATTCTATCACTATATGGCCTTATAAAAAGTCCTTCCCCAGTTCCTCCACTGTCCACGTCGCCTACAAAGATGTTAAATAGCACCGGTCCTAGCACCAATCCCTGAGGAACACTACTTGTCACCAAGTCTTCACTTGGACATTGAGCCACTGACCACAGATCTCTCAGTGCAACCATCCAGCCAATTCCTTATCCAGCTAGTGGTCTATCCATCAAATCCATTTTTCTTCAATTAGGCAGCCAGCATATTGTGCGGGACAGTGTCAAACACTCTGCATGAGTCCAGGTAGATGATGTCAGTTCCTCTTTCTTTATCCACTAAAGCTGTAACTTCGTCATAAAAGACCACCAAGTCACCACCCATGTTCAACTCAAGCCAAAAAACAAGACTGCATTAATTCTAAATGATAAAAATCAGTGCCATCTAACTGACAGAAAAAAGACTTTATCTCACACTACAGAAAATATAGAGCAATTTACAAAGCTTCTTTTTATCAAGAGATATAATAGTCTTGGAAACAATACAGCAAGACTTTTATTCCATATCTCAATGCCAAGAGATTTAGCAGCAGATATTAAAAAAAATTATACTGGAGTAAAAAAAACAGAAGAATAAGATATTATTACATCACAGCCGTGACAAAAAATTTTACTTTCACCATTACAACATTCACCTATGTTTTTGGTAGAAAAAGGCAAGAGATCATCTAGAAACTGTAATTTCACCTATAGAATGTATTTTTAGCAGTGCATATTAGTAGTATATGCTTTTATATAATGCTATTTTACAGATAGATATCTGTGCAGAATACTAATATGTTAACATACTGTAAGTAGCATTCCTCATATCGAGGTACATACATTTTCCCAGTTCATTAGAAAGCTATTTACTATCCATTTCTCTCTAACGATATTGATAATTTCAAAAAAGAATTAAGATTGTACTTTGCATACTATTAACTTCTAGCCTGGTGAGGACAATTACTATTGAGGGAAGAAATAACTACTCAAAATGCAACCTCATTCTCATTTATATTGATAGCAGTCAGTGACAGCAACCAAAATCAAACCAAGATTTTCAGTTTCTGCAACCAAAATCAAGGAGGACAAAAGATAGGGGAAAATCTCTGGCTATTCTACTGTTATAGAAGCATTAGATAGGTAAATAAAAAGTCATAGGAGAGGCAGTTGATATTTTCCCAGATACAGAGACCTGCACTAGACTGAAGAATACACTCAGATGTCTTAATAAGTTTCTTCTTATATATTGTTGGCCTAATTTAGAAGGAGTTGCAAGAACAATTCATAGCCTAGAGAACAGCCAAGTCCTTGAGTAAAATAAAAGAAAGTGACAGATGTATTTTTGGAGTAATTCAAGAGAATATTCCTATTTGGCACCTTTTCTTTTAGTATCAACATACGTGCTTTAATAACTGTCAGGCCAAAACATCTTCATGTAATTTGCTAATAAAAGAGAGACAAAACCTGAAACAACTAAAAAGTTTACTTTACAAAGCCATTCATAAGGTGGCATTACCAGGTAATGTGATAACATAATCTTACCTTAAACTGCAGGTCTGATCATGTTTTCTTTGATTCAGAAACCAGCCTTCACAGACACAAGGATATCGATACTTCACATGCAATTTATGCCGTTTTGGGTATTGTTTGATTGAATAATGAATACAACCACAAATCATCTTTCAGAGAAGAACCTAGAAGCATCAGAATTATTGGAGCTATCAAAAGCCCAAATGAAGAGTCAAAAGCATAAGCAATACAAAGCAACTTAAAACTCACTCAAACCTATGCTAGGAATGTCTACTTAGGAGTAACCTACCCAAGAGTAACTACCTAGGGTTCCAAGCCAGCTGCAAACTATTTCTTCACCTATGGGTAAATTATGAGAAAACAGCATCCACCTGAGCTCTGGTAGAGCACTGCCTACCCCTCAGCGTGCCTGGTTTCACACTGGTTGTCTAATCATAGGTCAGAACAACTCACAGCCACTGATGTAACTACCAAAAGCACTTTCCATGTGAAAATGCCAAAGAACAATTTTTTTAAAACAGGGAGGTAGAAATAGGCTTGGTCCAAAAAGGCAGCGATCATTTTCCGAGAAGATACTTTCTTGTATCACCATCATTTCTATAGATCATAATGAAAAGTTTATCATCTAGAAGACAAGTTACCCACTGAGGGTATGCTGACATCTCCCATGCATCACAGAACAAGGAGAAGAAATTTGGTGAAGTTCAGAGTCCTTAGCACTTTTCAGGCCTTCCAATTTAACTATGTGATGATCAGATCTATGTCGCTGAGGGCTTTTTTAGTATAGCCTCTGAAAACCACTTCTGAGGGTACAGTCAAAAGAGATTACAAATGCAGTATTTTTCATAATCTTTAGATGAATGGATTTGTAAACTATTCAAGACAGCGTGATCAAGTGGTTTTATTGGAAGCATAAATCATGAGATCTGTGACCTGCTTCCAGCTCTGTTTACTAATATATTTGTGTAAATGAAGAATCTGCAGAGCCAGTATGCTATGGAAATCTTAATGTTTTTCATTCTATTAGGTGATGTAGGTGATGTAGTTGAAGTAGGATGTTTAAAATTTGTCCTGATGAACAAATCTTTTTCTAATGAAAAATCTTTTTACAAAAGAAAGTCCATCTCTCTGAGATTTTTCTGTAAATTTAGAGCAAATGTGCAAGCATTTTTAAAGACCTAACAGCTCTCCAAATAGAAGTATCTATGCATCCCTCATGCTGTATTTATTAGCTTTAGTATATTCTCAGTGGTAATCAACACAAAAAGACTTCACACATTTATTCAAATTAATTCAAATAACATTTCACCATTTTTTCATAATTTTCTTTGATCAGAAAGTATCTTTGGAACACACCTTTACAGTCCTATGAAAATAAAACACCTCAATTTCAATTCTGTAGCTAATAAACGACTCTACAAAAGTATTACCTTAAGAAATCTTCCTTAAGAAATACTTCTGACAGTCATCTAGTCAGATATTTTCTCAAACAGGGAGAAAGAAAATCATAGATCGTATCCTAAGATACCCCAGTTAGAATCATTTGAAATAAAAGTGACTACTGGCCTGTTTTATTACATGCTCTCCGAAAAATAAAATAAACAGCTCTAAAATTAGCTGGTTTTTATTTATTTATTGGGGGAATAACACAACGTAGGATTGTGGATCAATTATTAATTATTTCTTCACTTGAGACTGCTAATTCTATTCTTAATACAATGATTGATGCTGCTTCTTGATACAGAGTGTACGTTTAGCCAGCTTGCAGAAAATTACTAAAATGGAGGAAAATACCCTAGATCTTAGATAGTTAAATCTAAATTGGCACAAGACCTCACTCAGATTGATTTTCAAAAGGTCTGAGCCAGACAGTGTCGCCTTCCTTGTCTCCCTTTGAATCCAAGGAATAGCAATTTCCTCTAAAACACTAGGATGAGTCAAAAGAATATAGTAACTGCCTTAACTAAAATGCTTTTTAAAAAATACAAAGATGATTTTTTATTTTTATTTTTTTATTTTTTATTTTTTTTTAAGTTTTAAAATACATAGCTATCATGCAAGTGTGAGCAACTAGCAAGCAGCATCTCCCACAGATTTCTCAGTGTTACCTGGGAGCCCCCTGCTGGGACTTTGCCTCTAGGAATTGAGCAGAGAAAGAGTTTTGTTTTGAAGGTATGACACAGATGTTTCAGTAATATTTAATTACTCTACGCATGGTATACTATTATCTTTGGAGTCAGTGAATTCTTAACTGCTCACAAGTAAATCACTAAGTAGAGGAAAACTAAATAATTTTCCTCTGCACAACAAATTCATTTGCTTGGTATTAGTGAAATAATTTAAATGTTTAAAAATGCTCCTACTTCTGGAAAAAGCATACAGATTGACTTGGACAGCCTACGCACTGGATAGAAAGGATCCAAACATGCAGATGGTCTGTGTGGCTGTCACTGTGGATGCCATGAACAGAACTGGATTTGTTCAGTCTGATTAACAATAAATGAAAACAACAACAACAAATCACTGGATGAACATTTTTAGGATTGCAGAAAAAGCAAAATGCCATAATGAATCTTCATCTTTTAAGGATAAGTAGTCTTTTGATTATGCCACCTGATTTAACTGCAACAAGAGACAGGCTTTCAGGAAAGTTATCAGGCACAGAAGCTTCTCTTCAGGGCAAATAGAAGCAACAGCTTTCAGGTTAATTACAGCACAATTGCTCTGAACTCACAGATCCACTGGTATATTACTTCAAAGCAAAACTCATACAAAAGATCCATCCCATACTGCAGCCACTACCTCCTGGGTATCAACAAGTACTGCAGTGCTATGCACTGCACACTTATAATACATGGGACAGTACAAACCAGCTTTCCCAGAAATATTTTATATCCATATCTTCTCACTCTTCTGGTTATGAGCAGGGCAGTCATAAAGATGAAAATCCATATTCCTCTTTGAAGATGTTTTGTAGCACTCCCTGTAAACTGGAGATTGAGATCTCAGTGGTGGAATGGCTGTTTCATTCAAAGTGTTTTCTCAATGACAATGAGAGTTAGATTTTATGAGCAATGAGCTTCTGGCTGTTTGATATGTATATAAGCCTTCATTTACCAGTGATTTTTTATTCTATTTCTAATTCCTTCCTCCATTATTTCTTGATGACAAAATGTCAGGCTTATTTTTAAGATGTCAGTGAAAATATCAAAGCACTGTCTAGAAAAAATTCAAAAGCCTGCATACATACAAGATTATAAGTAAAGCTGCCTGGACACAGCACAATCCATAAATTTTCACTGACATGGGGAATAAATCAATCTTCCACCATACCCAGTCACCTACAGAATTTAGGTTTTTTTATCAGCTTAAGTATTATTTGCAAAATTGAATTGCTGTTAGTAAGCTTAAAGAAAAACTTCTGGCTGTGCCAAAAGGAGTTAAAACACCAAAAGGAAAACCTCACTATAATTCATCCCACTACTTTTAAGGACACACTTATTTTGTGAATATGCAATAAGATGTAAAATTTAGGTGTAAATATTCCACTTTCCCATGCAGTCCTAAGTTACACCCAGGTAGAACATCTTAAACTAGTAGAAAGGCATTACTAAACCACTTTTCAGATCTCTCTCCTGGAAAGGTTTCTAATTCTTTCCTTCAACCATTCTGTGAAACCTCAGGGTAATGGGTTTAGAATTTGAGTACAGTGTAATAGCTCCTTCTAATGAACGATTTGCACCCCATAAGAAAAGGCAAGAAGCAGCAAGAAAAAGGTGATTCTGGGAGAAAGAAAAAAAAAACTTAGGCCAGACGGAAAGGAAATTGTTCTCTACAATTTACATATTCCATTTTCATCTTAATCTGCTGGGGGTAGGTAGGGTAGGAACTTGTTTGCTTATTTCTGAGATAAGCCTTCCTGTTCTTCAGAACAATGGAGTTTATGATGCCACTGAGCAGCCATCAAGGCTGTAGGTTATTAGAGTGCCTTTTCTTTAAGCTTAATGGAACACTGAGTCTTAGCAATAACCCGTGATTCAACTACTAAACATGAGAATAATAGCCAAAACATGTACAGGATGGAAAGCTGATGGATCGGAATTTCAAAGCATTACAGCTTTGAATAATAATAACATCTTTGATATTTTCCTGCATTTTCATTAGACATCTGCATTAAAGAAGGCCCATGTGACTTACTATGCCTTCCCTCATTAGAATATTCCAGAGAAGAATTACTGAACTATGAAATCCAAAAGAAAATACAGAACAGTAGGTGAGCAGAATATCTCACTTTGTATTTCTCTTTCGGCCCAGAAGAGCAAACAAGTAAAATCATCCAGCCACCTCCTGGGGTTTCAAGCAGCCTTGCAACAGCCAGGTTGTGAAAGAACAACACAGAGCGAGAGTTGAGCATCACACCACCTGATTTTATCTGAAAAATTCTCCTTCATGAGTCAGACAACTTGAATATAAAATGATAATGTATGTCATAAGCTTCTGTCTTAATTTCATATATTTAAGTAATGATAAAGTACATCTCTCATCTAAGCATTATCATCAGTTCCAAACACAGAAGAAATCATTATGAAAGCTTGTTCTATCTCATGTATTTAGGTATTTTTGAAAGGGAGTCTTTTGGGGTTTTTTTTTATTATATTATTATTTTTATTGTTGGAATAATCAGGTTCTTATTGAAAAAGAGGCCAATTTGGGCAGAGAAAAGGATTGTAAAGGCCACAACTGAATTATTGAAAAACATTGAGATTTTTGCTTATTCTGTCTTTATGAGCACTACATAAATAAAGGCAGAACAGCATGCATTTTATAAAGTCTACCATAGCGTACTTTTAAAGCTAAATAAAAAGAATAAATGGGCACAACAATAAATTCGGACTGTGAGGAATTATACATCAACTATTTTTTGCATCAAGCACAAAGACATTGCAAGGAAAGAACTAAAATCTGAAGAGTCCAAGTCTGCAGAATATTAAATTTTACTCGAGGCAGGATTAAAGAAGGTTACAAGAAAGCCTGATACAGGTCAACAGCTGAGCCTGAACTAGGAAATTCTCAGAAGTACATGAATAGTGTCTGTTGTGATGAAAAAGAGCTGAGGATTTCAGTCTTGTATTCATCAGCCCCATGATTCAGATCATAAAACATGTACATTTTATTCTCATCAAGTCTTTGATTCTTAGCTGGAGGAGCCAAGAGCTAATACATCGTCATATAACATATAGCTTGCTCACATTTCACAGATGCATGAAATCTTCATGAATATATTCATACCACCATTCAGAACATAGATAGTCTTCATGATTTTAGTGAAAAATCAAGAAGGGAAGTACCATAAATGCAGCTCTAAAGTAAAAATGAATATGCAAAGAAGTCCAGGAAGATTCTAGTCATACCTCTTATTGGATTTCAGATGCAAATTGGCATAGTTTTAATTACAGACTGCCAGCCCTTTAAAATGCTGTGTCATAAAGTATCAATAGTGCATCATGAAGCACAGAGTGGAAAATTTGAACACTTAAGTACACAGTGCTATCCTTTACTCTCCTACTTGAACACATGTATATGCCCACCTCTTTGGAAAAGTTTCTCTTGTTAAACAGCAGACAACACAGACAACCAGGCAGTCTCTTTCTGTAACTATTAAAAATGACATTCACAGTTTTAAAAGGGGGGGGAAATGCAGACAGATAAAATAAGACCTACAGAGATACCACGGGGAAAACTTTTATGTGAGTATGTCATCTACAGGACATAAAACACTTCTTTATTTTATGAATCATGTAGTTAGCTTCTGAAACAAAAGAGTTTATTATACTTAGCCTGTGTTCTTTCTTTATGAGGGATATTCAATTTCCAGAGCAGCAGTGACATTTTGTGCATTCAAGATACTGCATAACTACATTATGGTCTTCTGGATCACTGATGCATGCAGCAAATAAAAGAGGTTAAGAGTAAAAGACATTAAATTTTTATTATAATTGAAGTCTAAAACCAAATAAAATGGGACAAAGCTTCGACATTTGAGTAAGTTGTTCTTCTTCCAGTCCTGAATTAAAATTTGAATTTAAATATGCATATGTTTTCATCAAACTCTGTATAACAGCTAGTGTTACTGAAAGACTAAAAGAGTAAACCATCCTCCCTGTACGCGCAACACATCCAAATATGCAATATTGATCCCCTATCAATTTAAAGTTATCAATCTCTCTACCCTGAAAGATCTCCTCATTGAAAAACAATATCTCACTGGCACAAAGCTGATTTCTTTTCAACATGACCCACTCAGGAGAAATCTGCATATGACTCATCAGTTCTGGCAGTCAGGAGAAGTTAATGCTTTAAATACACCAAAGCTACTCACTCTCTGGGGCTTATTAACCTGCTCCATCTTATGCAAGTCTAGCCGAAGACCTGGGTGAAAAGTACAAGCTCAAATAAATTATTCACACAGATGAGAGTACAAATATATTCTTTTCCTAACCCATGCTGTGCTGGTTTAAAATGGTCACTCCTAGTTCACTCCAAGTACACATAACATCCTCTCCGCTTGGGACTACAGATCTCATACAGATGCTAACTGAGGTTGCTTTGGTGAACTCTTCATCGCCTATTTCAGTCACTACAAGCCAATTATCATCTTACTCATATTAACTACTAACTAACAAAAAGAGACTCACAAAGGCCATTCAGGGTGCTCCCACAGTTGCCTTACACTGATTCAAAATTACAGAATAAGTCTTGGGCCAAGCACAATGAAAACATTCATTTTTTCTCTAATTTATCTCATCTTCCAATTAAGATCCATTGACAGGGCTTGATTATCAATCAGCTTTCCTGTAAGTCAGGGTCCTGAAAGAAAGCAATCTAATTTCTTCATTCATGCTTTATACTGCCATTGAGGTCAATATTTCGGAAAAAGTAAAGATCTTCTCATAAAGCTCATAGTGTAAGATTTTTATTTTAATTTTAGTTCTGCAAGGAAATTAGTCACTGCACATGGTAGATTAACTGCTGCAGCTCAGCTTCTTCAGGTGCACTTGAGTTTCCTCAGAACATATGAATCAAGACATAATTACTCTGCCAGCATCACTGACTGAAATTATTAGTGTTCACATTCTGCTACTCATCTGGGACAAATGGAGTGTGCTTACTATCTAGTCAAGACGGAGGAGGGGAAGGAAGGGAAAACTAGGGAAATTCATATGTAATGGAGACTGAGAAGTACTCCAGAAGTTGGTCACAATGTTAAGAATCACTTCAGTGATCTGGAAAGGCTTAACAGTTTAAGCTCTGCTCTATGAGTGGTAAGAACATATTTTGATTAGGTTCTGCAGTCATTTACATGCATGAATCAGCACAATGTCATATTTAAGGAGCCATTTATTGTTGCTGTTGCAATTTCTCCTAGTTGATACGTGTTGATAACAGATTTCATAGGTGAGCCTTTTATAAGGCTTATAAAACTTAACTGCAAATTCTATTAGAAAACTCTTTGCATCAGAGTTTCTCTTGTCCCTCATATTACATCTTTTTTCTCTACTGGACCAAACAGAAAATGCCTCCTCCTGTTTCTGTTGCATTCTCCTGAGAGTAGGGACTAGATTCAAACCATGTTGGACAAAGATGTCCTAAAACCCTCATATCAGATTCCTTTGTACTTGAGTAATTACTGGATTCTACTTCCTTCTAGCTTAAAAAACAGCAGGGCTCATTGGTGTCAGGACAACCCATAAGCAATTTGCTACTCATACTAACTGCTTAATAGTCAGAAGACACTCTACATTCAAAATCATTCTGCAGAGATTTAGAACCATTTGTTTTATTAGAACTATATTGAAAACTAGTTATCTTTCTTTACTTTCCTCTTGGACCTTCTCTAATGCTAAGCAATTCTCATCTGTCTCTCACTTTTTGTCCTGCAATGTCAGTTGTCAAACTGACCTACTTCTTGCAGTAAATTTCAGCTCCAATTCTCAGGCAATTTTTATTGAAGTACCTTGTTTGCCCTGGTATAGCTATAGTTCTCTTAAGATTTATATTATGAAATTTATTTTCATAGGTTTGTGGCTGGGCTGTAAAATTTCTCACCGTGCTGAAATTTGGATTACAAGCATCAAATAGGTCTATTTGCTAATATTTAAAAAGTTACATTATAGCATTTTAATGATTTTTTATATTTCTAGATCTTCTAGATCTTTACAAGCAATTCATTCATTTTCACTGTAAGCAGAGTTATTTTTGATATACTCTGTTGAAAAGACCTTACATTATCTATTCATAGTGCATTTGGTTTAAGGTTTTGATTTTAGAAGGTTCTAAATCCAGTCAAAGCAAAATTCTTTCTTTCAGATTATTTCTCTTCCCCTACATTCCCATGTTAGAGCTCTCTCTTCCTCACTGCCTCTCACCCAGCCTCTACTCTGGGGCTTCAGGCTCTCCTGTCAGCAAAGGGTCAGCAAGCCTATTTGGCCTCATTTTGGGTAATCTCCTCACCCTATCCTTGCTCTGTGATGGTACTATGCAAGTGTTCTCGGGGGCAGAGTTCTAGCAGTATCTAACTGAGACTATTCAGCACAGATTTGTTTCCTGAAATGGCATAGCTGTGATTCATTTTCTGACTGAAGGGAAAAAGAAGTGGGATAAGAAGTGAACACTATGGCAGCCTAAGCAGGCAGCTGAATAGATTCCGTGGAAAAGAACATACATGAACAGAAATAATAACAGGGACTGCAATGCTTTATTATTTGCTATTTAGCATTATTAGTTCAAGCCAAGTTGTTGATTGATTTGTGGCACTTTGTAGATTGATTTTTCATGCCTAACTTTTGCCTGGAAACAGACACTTTTATTTATTCCTCAGAGATAACCAAACATTCCTCCTCTACGTTTGCCAAATGTATTCACTCTTAGAAATGCTACTAGGTACACATGGATGAACAACAAGCTCAGAATGAGTCTTTCAGGTCCATTACTGCACTGCAGCACTAGACAGTAGTACTGTAGTAGTTAATTCTTCTGATTCTTTTCAGAAGTATATTTTGTTTTACCACTTCAATTATTTTCTTCTTAAAAAACAAAACAAAAAAACCAATATTTCAGCCCTTGAAAGACATTGCAGAATTTGATCATTTAAGCTTTTCTGGTTGCAGCTATACTAGCTCAAGATATTGATCTCCCCAATTGCTCTTTACATTGATGCCTGAGGTTACCTTACTACTGAGTCACTTGCGTTTCATTTGAGGCTCGATGTGGGCAACTAACAGGGCAGCCTGGAAGGAAAGAAACATGGGATGGAGGAGGCAACAGCATCAAAATGTAGTGGGAGCCTTGTCCAGAGCATACAATCTGTCCCTGCCACCAGTCACTCCATGTCACCACTATCCAAAAGCAGTGGAAGAGATGACTTCTGGAGACATATAAGGTTACTGCACTGAAAACAAATTACTTCAAGAAAGGTCAGAAGCTGTCTGCACTGTGGGTTGACTGATCACTTGATCACTGTAGCATCAATGGTTGGCTTGGCAGTTCTGCCTAAAGCAAATACAACAAAATTCTATTGAAAGCTTGGGAGAAAGCTTTGATCTAATTTCTATTTACCTGCAGTAAATATCCCCCTGCTTAAAACAAAGCATAAACAGCATGTTTATTTACCCAGACATACATATATGTACATATACAGATATATAATATCACACCTTTCCTGGAAAGGCACACCATACCATTTCTAAGAGAGATTTAAACTATTTTGAAAGTTTTATTTTTCAATTAAAAAAAAAAAAAAAAACAACCACACAGATGAAGGAGAGGCAAATCAAGCAAACTCTCACTAGTTCAGGATATCACTTAAACCTGGAAGAGCTTAAATATTTTTTTTTTGTCTTATCTTTGTAAAACATAAGTAAAACTACCAAATATGATAAAATGTTTTGAACCCTTCTCACACTAGATCCTAGTCTCAGCTGCTTACAGTTTTAGCCCTCTGAGCTGAATATTTCTCTGTTCTTCTTCCTCAAGATGCTTTTTATCTTTCATTCTTAAGAAACACTCTGTTTCTGTGAGCAAAGATTAAAAGAAAGTGTATTTTGCACTTGCTAACCTAAATCCATACAAATGCTCTCCTTATAAACTTGAGTGTTATCTCAAACTACATAGTCTGCAGTACTGATCTGGTGGTTAACAGCTTGTCTCCCTGGAGTCATAGAGTCACAGATATATTTCCTACTGCTTTTGTAAGGAAAAAAAAAAAAAAAAAAAAAAAGGTAAAGCCAAATTATAATCGTTTCCCAGTAAAGAAAAAAAAAATGTTAATTAACTCATCTCTAAAACAAAGTACCTAAATCTCTTACTAAATCTAGCTCAGGAGCCAATCATCCCTTTTTCTCTCAACTTCTAATGAGATCTTTGAAGACACTGGCTCATCCTAAACTTATTAAAAAACGTAAGTTCTTTTCTAATAGAATTTGATCAGACAAGCAATACACAGATTGATGAACACAGCATGTACAAATACACACTATATTTTATAAAACACATAACACCAACCCTTGCTTATGCTCAGATACACCTCTTGTAAGTAGGTTCCTCACAGCGCTTGAAGCGGGGCATGCTTTTAGGGTCAGAGCTGACATTTCCTCCCCTGGATAAGCAGACAGCCACTAACCTCTTAAGCTTTGCTTTGAAATTTACAGTAGGCACAACAACGTTGTACATAGCATGGACAGAGAAGAAAAAAAATATTTAAATGCACAATGCCTTCTTCTACTCCTTCAATAACTCTGCCTACAAGACATCCCATTAGATCTCTAATATAAAGAGACAAATAGGACAATTACTCCAGGGATACAGGACTGAATTCTGATAGCAAAAAGTTGCTATAGGATTAAGTTCCCTGATATTACTGAAGTTACATTAACACAGAAGCAATATATTGCCTAGGATATGAAAATCAACTTCCAGTACGTAATAGAACCCCCCAGCTCCACAGTGGTTAAGAGAAGCATGGCTACTTCTAACTTTATTTGAAAATTTCAGTTTGCTTTCTTTTTCCTTCCCCTTAAGAGAGTTCACCACAGTTCACATCCTCATCTATATTTATAATTTATTCTCTGTTGACTGAAAGAAAAAGAACAAACATTAAAATTTGATACCTTTTCTCCAACTGGAAAGAAACATCTCACAACAGAATTTGCATTGTTTAGCTCTGATCATCTCCACATTTAGTTGTTCTTCCTGTCTTAAATATTGCTTCTCTTTCTTCTTTGAGAGTTGAAGAATAGCTTTTTGACAGCATTTTGATGAATTGTTCTAAGTACTGAAACATAACTCCACTTCCTGCCTCATTCTGAACTTAAACTGCTCGCTGCTGATGTATCCAAAAATATTAAGCTTTGGCACTTGTTACTACAAGATTTACTGTCCTGAAAGGAAACCTCTGTCAGTATTACACAAGAAGGCCAGTTTTGCAAATACTGGACAGCAATGTTTTTCTTTCATACAATTTTGTTTTAGTCCAGAACAACTTGACTATAAATAAGAATATGGTATTCATAGAGTCACACACACACACACACACACACTCAAAAAGCTAAGAGTAGATCAGATAATTTGAAATACAATAAATTATTTTGAAGAAAAAAAAAAAGTTTTTTGCTTTTCATAAGTATTCTTTCTCTTGCCTGTTAGAACTGCTTACCTTCTTTGTTTAATTACATTTTATCATTTGTCTTTGGAATAAAGAAAAGGATGTAAAGAAAGTATGGTAGAAAACAGTGCACAAACAGATTATATTTGCTTCAACATTTAGTACCTAAATTAAGGCAGTTATAGTTAATAAAAAAGAAATCCTGGAAGAACCACACCCTACTTTTAAGATATAAATAACCTATTACAAATACAGGATTAGTCTTTCCCTTTCACTTTTACAGTGTCTCATGACATTCTACCATCATCACAAATAATTGTGCCCAGGGATTTTCAGGATTAAACTCCTTTAATATAAATTTATTGTGGTTTTGTTCTATATAAAGACTATTGCATCTCCCTTTTTGCCATTGAACCTTGTATTTTCCATTTTCATATCTATGTTTTTGAGCACCTGGTTCATATGTAAGTCATCAACTACTATTTTGACTGAGAGAATGCATCCAGTAACAGGTATGCACGTTTTACTCTGCTTACAATAAAAAAAATTATATCAAGGCAGCAATTATTATGGTAGCATATGTGTTTTATTTATATCCTTAAGCAAGATTTATATCTACCCAGAAGATAATATCATTTACACGGCTGAGATCTACCATGATGGAGAAAAAATGCTTGAAAAGTAAATTTATGAACTACACATATGGTATGTTGCAACGACAAGTAGCTATTGTCAAGAAAACCCAAGAATCTCCATAAAAATTAAGCACCTCCATCTTTAAGAGACGCCACACAGAGTTAGCAGGTTGGTGCCTCCTTCCATTTTGGATGAGCCTCCAGTAACTATCACCTGCATTTTCCCATCCACTTGAGCACTAGGTTCAAGTTCTGATGAACCCCTGGTTGGGTGCTACTTCATCATCCCCTATGCCCAGGACACCATACCATGTTCAAAGCTGCAGGTCTACAGGGGAAATGGGAAGTCACCAGCTTCCAGATTTCCATATCTTGTTAATCACCCTCCCCTAGTGTTCCCCAACTGACCTTCCCACCTAGCATTATGTGGCTATCATCTCTGCAAACTTCAGCTAAAGCCCTCTTCATCTAGAAACAGCTGCTTGCTGCAGCACCAAAGAGCTAAGGGGTGGGAGAGTCATGAGAGGGAAACCTGCTCCCCATTGTTTACTACTGAACAATTACCTTGTGTCAACAAAAAATTCTTGATATTATTAAGAATGACAAACTGCTGCTACTTATGTAAGATATTCAAAACTGCAGAAGTCAGGAGTACAGACGCACTGGATATTAAGAAACAACTGGCCACTATAACCCTGTGGTCTAGAAAACATTATGTCTACTTCTGTACACATTTAAATAAATCTGGCTGATCCAGGTGAACTAAATTACCTTAAAGGCTGACTTGTTAATTGGGAACAAAACACTGCTCTATGAAACCTTAATTAAGAAGCATTTAACTGTGACTAATGTTAGTTATGTATGATCTTCAGCATTATTAAGTAGGGTTCTGACAAATCATTACTGCGTGCTTTTTCAGTGACTCTGAGTAAGATACATTTGTACAAGGCTAAACTAAATGGAGTGCTACCTTCATTTTGTGAAGTTTTCAGCAAAAGCCATTAAGAAACACGTAAATCAATTCAATGAGCAATACTCGAGACAAAAATCAATCTCAGTGGAAAAGCAGAAATATCATACTTTACACAGTATTACACAGTAATTTCATGGGCTGGTTTCTCTGTCACAGCACTTGCTAGACAGTCCTTATACACAAGTAGACGGATTGTGAAGAATGAGGAAATTTAAAGCATGTCAAAATAAAGAGACACATGGCTTTTTTCCCTCCCTTTTTATTCTATCAGTTCTGTGACAGCACAAATTATCATCCCAGTGCAGCATGTAATTGTGCTTGACTTCTATCACACCGAAAGTAAAATCTCCAGATGTGTTCCTGTGGTGCTAATTACCATGAAACAGAACCACATCCAGATCCAGAAAAGAGGAATCTTTCTCAGGAAGGAACTTTTCAAGAGAAGGAGAGAGAGGCCAATTAAATTTCAGGCCATGTTTGCCCATTCAAACTTCAGAAGTTTTATAAGTAAAAACTCTTTTATCACACACACACAAAAAAAAGACAAACCTGAAACTGCAGATGCAAACTCATTTCTGTGACTTTCTTAAGTAACCAACAGGTGATGTACATTCCATAAAATTTTGACTGCATAATACAATTTTGAGAGGCAATATACTATTGTCATACTGATAAACTGATTATGAAACCATAAAAACAATGATTCACATGCTACTAGTGCTTCCACAGCATGGAAAATGCACATGCATATCAGACAAATCTTAGAAAGCACTACATGACAACAGAATGAAAAATGGAACTATTGCAGTACCAGTTATAAGTAAAAATATGTGCAAACCAATTTGAAGATGTTTGAATTGAGAACACTAAAAATGAAATGTCCAAAGAGAAACCTCAAGAAATGTCCTTTAAAACACTCAACACTTTTTCTCGTAACATTTTCTGTCAAAATCCTACTCTATGACAGTTAGTGTATGCTTTTAATCTTTATACTATATTCAGTGTATTGTGCTATATAAATTATTTAATTATGTTTCATAAGCAGTTTTGTACATCAGCAATCCATGTGCATCACTGTTCAGTATTTAAACAAAAAAAATACACTACAGAAAGATTTACCTAATCAAAAAAAATCAAATGTGGTTTCAAAACTGATTTTTTTCACCCTCCTCTTATAGGATTACAACAACAGCTGCTTGCATGATGGATCTACGAAGATATCCTCTGGATGAACAAAACTGCACACTAGAAATTGAAAGTTGTAAGTTACTGGAGGGAGAGGGTTGGCCATTTATTACTTGGCCCAAATTTAATCTGAGCTGCAGCCTCTAAAATAAAACTAGAAAGGTTTCTCAGTTGAATAAGTACTTATATACATAGATCTGAACCTACCTCACTGAGAAACGTGCACTCACAGTCTAGAGCACTGATTAGGAAAGATGGGCTCTCAGGCCAACACTTATACCAGTTTATAACTTCTAATTGATAGCGTCAATGAGGTGCCTTATTTAAGGGACAAAAATGCACACATACTTTCAAAATCACTCTTCATAATCAAGTACTTCTTTTTTTTGTAAAAGCATACTCAATATCAGCCCTTAATATAATCAGTAGAATTGCTGTTTTTAGTCTAGATTTTAAATTGTTTGCTGCTTTTCCCAGAATGTCATCTTATAATGATTTTTAAAAAACCCTGCCAGGTTGAGAATTATTCTGTCAACAAACGATTTTAATAAGTAAACATCTCCAGTATTTTTAATGAAAATTATTTTTACCAGAGAGAGAGCACTGTCTGAACAGAACCTGCTTATTTATTTCTTTAGAAAATTAATAATATATTTTATCTTTAAAATAGTGTTTTGGCACTGTGAGCAGAAATACTGGAAAGAGAAGCAGGAAGTCACTGTTGATAGGGTTCCCATGAAGCACATCAATAACTGCAGTCAGGACTCACCACACTTACATCACAGTTCACATTCAACACGTGCAAGGGAGTCACAGGAAGGACATACTGGTTGTACACCATAGTTAACCCTCCATTACAGATGCAGTAGCAAAACAAAATGAGCCAATTTGATATGCTTGGGTTGAATAAGGCAAACATGCATTAATCTTCCATGAACATCTGTTTTAAGTTAGTTCTGTCCGTATCTACATTGCTCAGAGATTACTGAAGCACTGCAAACCCACACACCTGTATATGAACATTAGTACAGCCATTTTCTTCTCTTTCTTGGGAAGCAGAGACAGTAGTCAAATTTTAACTTCCCCTTCCAGTGCCACCCATCACACTATTGTTCTCAACAGTCATTTTTGTAGGAGAAGAACTCTGTCTGGACTTCATAATCCAGCAGTACAGAGCCACCCACTAAGCTGCATGGTTGTCTTGCTTGTCCTTGGGCTTGGCAGTTCACTGCCTTTTTGGTACACAAAAATATTGTTGATATTGCTTGCTGCTGCTTGGCTCATTTTTTAGCTTAAGCATAACAGGGCATGCAATGAATACATTTGGAGAAGTCGTTTTTTGATTTTTCAAAATAAAATGGATATATGTAGTATAATAACAATCAAAAATAGCAACTTCATACTGAAGTCTCTTTCATACCAAATTTATACCTGAATTTATTTACCAGGATGTAGCTGATCTGACTTCTCCAGTCCAGTCATGTCTAAAGCTGATGTAAGTACATGAGCATTTATCAGCTAATAGGCCAAATAACAGGAAATATCTGGCTCATGTCTTTCTATTCATAAGCTTTCACTATAATGAAGCTTTGTAGGAAAGAATGTTCAGTGAGAATGGGCTTGATATATCACTGAGACTTCCTCAAAATCAAGACTAGCATCAGATCAAATAAGCAATTAAAATGCTAACGCTATCAGGAATGAGTGAATACCATGTCACTCATGTGGCCAGTCACGCGTCTCCAAAAGGAAATTGCTTTTCAGACCTTCACTCACTATAAATAATTCATGTCTTTTAGGATGTATATTTTGATATTTGTACCTATTGATATTAGTATCTGTTGAGCTGAATTAAAGAAATCAAAATTTTTGTTCACGATTTGCCAGCTGGACAAAATTTGTAGAGTGTGTAACTTCTAATGAGTATTTAGATCACTTCTACTAGCAACTGAATGACTTCCCAAAAGCAGGAACAGAACAGGCTTAACTGCTTCTAAAATCCTAAAGGTTGTGCCAGGAACACTGGCACAAATGGAATCTTCGACAATTTACCAAAAAAAAAAAAAAAAGTCTTCTAGAGTACCCCAGCTTTTTTCCTGTGCATCTCTAAAACTCTTGAAATTATTGCTGATGCACCTCGAAAAACATTCTGGACACAGTTCTAAGACCAAAGTGCCCCATTTTTAGGCTTCTGAGTAGAAGTAAATGAGTCATCTTGAGTACTCAGCATTTAGGAGTCCGCATTAATCACCTTCAAAGCTACTAGAGGGCAAAATGGAGGTGAATTAGCAGGTGACAACCACGACCACAGGCCCTCTGTTGGTGCCACACACAGTAGACATGGGATGTTTTCTTCCATAACAGAACCAATTTATGAGGTTCCCTCCCTCAGCCTCTCACCTCAGATCATTTCATTGCATATCAGCCTTACATATTTATTTATATTATATAAATTGCTGCAGAGCAAGGATGAAAATCAAATTAACATCTTCTTGGTTAGAAAATGTTTTCTGCAAGAAAGTCTTATCCAGCTTAGTCTTGAGAGAGACTGAAATTAAATAAAAAAGGCCATTTAAATAAAAGGGCTATGGAAAGTGGTGCTATAAGATATTCTGGAGCTGCCCAGCACTAAGCAGCATCCCTGACTACTAGAGACACTGTATGCCATGTGAACTGTCAGATTATCTCCAAAGTACTGGAAAATCTGGGGGGTAATTTTTATACTGTGTTTATACTACTTATATGTTAACTTCCATGGCACCAGGTTCCAGAGCAGAATGGTTCATGGAAATCATCACTGAACAACAATCACTACTTTGAAGAGATGTGCTCTGTCTTGCCACCGACTTTCTTCTGTGCTACCTACAGTTTTGTTGGTTCCAGCAGGAGTTTAATAACAGTAATATTGACCTTTCAAAATCCTACATTACTTCTTAACAGTATTTTTATTCTTACTGCTGTTACTAATCGTGCCAGGTAGATGCATGCAGAAAGAAAACAATCAATTAAATTAAACATATAGTCAGCAAAAAGACCTGCATAGATGTGTAAATCTATGCAATATTGATAGCCCTAAATCTAGTAGCTGACAACAGCAAGTAATGTGATATAGAAGAAACAAGTCTAATCTTTAGAGCTGGTGAAAACTGTTAAGACTTCATTTCTGTCAATTAAAACACTGCAACATGCACTAAATGAGAATCTTCTCTTTTCAATTAGTTGCCTCAAATACTCATTCCAAGTGAACACCCTTTCTTCAGCCCCACCCTTTAAATTAGATCTGATTGGGAGAGACACTGTAAGTGAGCTCTGAAGTGAAATACTTATAGGGAGAGTTCAATGCCTGTAGAAAGTGCACATGAAAGTCAGGAATTTAAGCAAGAAGACAAAGGCAGAATATAAGAACTAAAGTATGAGCTGATAGAATATCCAATCCTACTTAAACAGGCATAGTTATTAAACTGATATCCACTCACTTGCATATGTAAATACACATCTTGGGAGAGATACATGTCTGAAGATGCAATCATGAGTGCAACAGAAACAGCAAGCAAAAATCTGGAAGAAAAATAAATTCCAAGACACGAGACCATGGCCAAGATGGACAATGCATTCCTCATTCTGCTATTAGATGACCCTAAAAAAAAAAAGCTGAGATTTTTGAGCAGACCAGGATTGTTACTCGCTCTCCTAGACTTGTGCACAAGGAAAGTGGGGCTGCTACACTGCCCCTCTCATTTCCCATAGTTCTTCAACAAAATGAAAGCAGTCATATCTCTTCCATTTCAACAGGGTGCTGGGAAGATGGTTCCTGAGCTAGTCCTCTCCGTGCCCTAGAGTGCTTCCTGCCATAGAAACCAAGAAATCTGGAGACTCATTTGGCTCTCTAAAAGCTCAGTGCATTCACAGCAACTCTGTTCTATTCATAAACAGAAAGGCAGAGTGTCTGTGAGAAAGGCAGAATCCCTGTGAGATGGGATTCTGCTGGAATTAACCAGAGACAATTCCTTCACAAAATCCAGACCATTAGGACTTGGCCTTAATAATACTCACGGTTGGCTAACATAAAGCAATGCCAATTAGCAGCAAAACAACTGTGCTACAGAGGAATAGGAAAAGAGCACAAAGAATAAGAACACTGCCCTACTATCTAATCTCTCCAGCCAGAGCTGTGATGATACATGCTTAAATTTAGCCCACAGAATATTTTAACTTAAAATAAATAAATAAATAAATAAATAATTTAAAAAATCTGGCTTTCCTGAAGCTATCTTATAGGCTGATAGAAGCTATTCCTACACAGAGAGATGCATCCATCCAGGCGGAGAACATTTTGGCTACACATATTCCTTCACACAAATATTCAGCTGCTTTGCTCAAGTACTTCACCTTACTCCACTTCCGTGGAAGCAGATGGGAGACCATATGAGGGCTTTCAATCTGTTTCAGTGTCTGATAGTGTGATGGCCACCAGAAATTTATCTGTGTAAAAGCAAGAGATTTTGTGACAGGATTGCTTTGTCAGCAGAGCTGGAATCTGTATCAACCGAGTTCTCATGGATCAGCAGACCTTCCAAATAGAAGGCTTAATGCCTGATTGGAGGTTACCCAGGTTTCTTGGCACCCTTACACGAGCTCTGATGGATGGCAATTTGGGATGTTAAATCCCCTAAGCTGCCAGTTCTGCAGTGCCAGCAGGCTCTGGTGAGGGTTACAATAGGGCTCGCCAAGATGCTATAGCCTGGCTGTGGCCTATAGTGGCGGCCAGCTGCAGCATTCCACCGTCCCTTCTTACCAACACAAGAGCTGGCTTTGCTATGCCACCTGGGAGATCAGATGGGACCCTTTATCCTTTTGAGTTCCAGTATCACAGTCAGGTATGATTTTTTGGCCTAAACTTGCATCTGACTTTCACTCAGCAGAAAAAATGATGTGCAGACAGCAACACTCTGACCATAAACCAAATCCCCATCGGGGTCCCTCTCCAGCAGACTCAAGTGAAACGTGTTTCACACTCACAGGAGAGGTAAGGCCAGGCTGTGCTCCAGTTTGGCAAAGCTGTTTACTCAGTGGCATTGTATCACGAGAAGTCTGTGAAGATTAGCAAGAATGATCCCTTTGGCCTTAAAAAAAATCTGTGTCTCTATGACAACCAGAAGGCTGCAGCATGATTCAGGAATCAACATCGCAACACTGAGCCATGTGTTAGCCTGATTGGTAGCGCTCTCCTACAAATCACATTGCTTGTGTGGGAGATCTCAGTGAGCCCAGAGGAACCTGAAAAGGCTGAGCTGGAGGAAAGACAAAGATTTATTTAATCAGCAACAGTACAGAAAATGGCAATTCCACCTTGACTCCATTGTTTTTATGGCTGTCTCTGCTTCATAGTGAAACAGACATAACACTAAATACGTATAATGCTAAAATGGAAGTGCAACAAGCTCACAGTGATACTGCAGTCAATCAATAAAATATCCCATTTGAACCTCTGGATGCTTTGTTGCCAAAAGAAACAACAGCTGTGTTCATATCTAAACATCCATTATTTCCTCTGTTGGCACAGAGCCATTTGACAGGATGAGATCTGAATAGATTTATCACAGCTCCCTGTTTGAGGAAGACTGCATCGATCCACAGTATGATTGCATTTGAACTACCAGTGATGTAAGAACCAACATCTCAAAAAAACTTCTGTTTTATTAAAGATGAAAACCTGTCTTAAATCCAGGCTTTCACAGACAACTTTTCCTTTACATGCCTACAGATACAAAAGGTAAAAACTGGAAGGAAACTCAGTTCTATTCTTTTTTCAAGAGATTTGATCTTTTGGACTTTTTGAATGAGGGTAGTTTCCACCACTCACAGTTCTCAGATTCTGCCTTATCCATAAATGAAGAGCTTCTCTCATTCACCCATGTGTCAGATTCCCTTACTCCCTCATAGTAACTGTCAGCCACCATCCCTTGCCCCAGTGGGTGTCACTTTACATAGGCACTGCCAGCCCTAGAGAAAAAGGTTTTATCTTCTTTAACTGCTCTCTGTTTATGACAGTGTAGAATGGAGAATTCTTCTGCTTCTGACCAAACCCTTTAGCTGCTCTAAAACACACAGCCACCCTCAAATTATGTTTGAACTTGATGCACTATGGAGAGAGGGAGGTATCTGTTCCACAACTCAGATCAATCTAACAGTGGCATCTCTTTTGAGATTATCTCAAAAATAGGGGCTCATTTAGAGGAGGGGATGATTTCTTAGGAAACATGAGTCACTACATCTGTAGTCGGAGCAGCAGCAAAAAATAATCTCCAAACCCAGTCAAGTCATGTTTTTTTGTAGAGCTGCCATGTTGTGCTTTGAGATAATGTGATTGTCCTAGAATGTTACAAACCTAAGTACAGTTTATGTGTTTACTTGCCTTCTGCCAAGGTGTGAATTGCTGTAAAAAACAGAATCCAGGACAAACTGAAAGATTTTGGTACTCTGGGATTCATTTCAATCTATGAGAATAAATTCTTGCTCCAAATGCATCCAACTTCACAGATGCAATAAATCTTGAGAAATCTTTTCTGTTTGGTGCCAATTCACTCTATGTCTTCATCTGTACCTATGGCTCCTTGACATCACAGCAATACAAATAAGAAAAATACACTGCCTCAAGTCTCTATGCTGAAAGATTTCTTACCAATCTGGCACAGCATGAGTGTGAATAGGTTTATTACTGAGTAGGCCATATATTCAGGTCCTCCAGGTGCCAGGAATCCAATCTGCAGAACTGAGAGCATAAGTCAATCAGATAGAATTCTTAAAGCTTCTTCTTTTAGTTTTCTTCTACCACTTCTATCAGCTTTATCTTAAGCTATTCATCTTCTGCAAAAATGTAAAGCAAAAAAAAAAAAAAAAGTGCAAAAGCAGACTGCACAAAGAAGTACAATTCCTTATGATCAAACCACAGTGCATAGGAAACTTCAAGAACTTACTGAGAATTTCAGTTTTGTTTGAGGAGTTCACTGAAAAATAATATTAGTATGAATGAATTTATCTTTTCTGGCAATCAGCAGCCTTTGAAACAGCAGCACTAGGCTTTCCTGACCACCAAGTCTCATCTGCCTGGTCATGCAAGGATCACCTCCTTAGGTGCACATTTCTCTCCTTCAGTCTTAGCAATATCTGTTAACACTGAAATGCAAGACTATTTTGCACTGTATTGCTCATTACCCTGCAGCTGGAAATGGAGTTAAGGCAATGATTCATTTCATAGCAGACAGTGGATGCCAGGATCTGGTCTGCTTATGGATGGGAAAACTGGAAGGCTACACAATTACTCTAAATATAGATCTGAGCAAATGAAGCAGCACCTAAACATTGCTGAATTGTTGGCCAGTATACCTATTCCCACTTAGCAATTCTGGCTAATATCACCAAAGACTAACATTTAATTCAGAATATGTGTCCAGTCTCCTCAGTAAACTCTCTCCATTCTCATTCATTGATATTCTGTAAGTGCCTATGAACTCTAAATTCCCTACAGGGAGCTCTTCCTGAAAAAACATGTGGTTGTTTAACACATTATCATTTCTCATCCAAGCCAGACAGAGCACGACAACCTTTCTTGAATTCACATTTAAGGTCAAAGCAACAGAAACCTCAATTTGAATATTTCACACACTGACTTGGGCTGCAACTTGTATCAACAAGAACAGACACACTCAGAAAATTGTTCAGAGTCCATTGATTACAAGATCTTGAACATTCTCTCTGGAGCATTCTCATCACCCCACATTAACTTACCAATGAGCCACACAGCTGCCTCCACACACAGCTGCATATACTAAGAAGGTTTTCACATCACCATGTAGGAGAGTCTGCTCCTTTACTTCTAAGTAGAGAAAAATTACTGCATATTTTGCAAACATTTTCTTAGCAATAACAGAATCTTGCTAATTTTGTACTGCAGTTTTGCTATTTGCTATTTTTCTCCCTATTGTTGCTAGCACAAATTCAGTCTCTGCAACACAGGCAGCCCCCAAAATGCCTGTAATTTGCACTCCTTAGCTTTGCTGTGAATTGCAGTACATGTCAAGGTGTTTGACATGACACTGGTTTATCTCCATGCTTCAATGGGGTAAATTTCCTCAGGAGAAGACAATGTCATATGCGCTTCTTAACTAATGAGTCCTTTCTTTAGAACCAAGACCAGAATTCAGTCCCCACCCCCATCAGCTATAAATCTATTTATCAAGAACAGATCTGCATATACTTTTCCTTAAAGGGGACAAAAACATTGCACAAGAATGTAAAGTGTACTTGCATGAGTCATGTTGGCATAAGAGAAAACATGCAGTGCTGCAGTCCAAATAGAGGCCCTGCTGCCTTCAGCAAGAGCAGGTTGTGGCCTGACACAGCAGAGCGCAAAACAGATGGACATGAACTTCACATGGCTTCTTTGTGGAGCATATCAGCTGTACCTAAATTTGGGAGAATCTGCCTGGCAACAGGAGTACTTAGAAGTATATTTTAATTAACCAAATGAAATAAGCGCTCAAGGGCAAGATGAGTTTACCATATGAGCACACAAAACTATGCACCATGCAATATTGACTGAACTAAATTAACTGAACACTAAGCAGCGGGACCTGTGTTGCTAATGTTTACATAATGTGCAAATAAATATCGTTGCTCTCTTTTTAACTTTGTAAAGCAACACAAGTCAGAAAAATACATCCCAGATTATGATTCAGAAGGACATAGCTGCACACTGTGTAGGGGGTTCCAGATGAGAAAGGAAGAGCAGCAAAGCAAGGGGTGGAAAGACAAAAACTCTACACAAAACATGCTCCATTGAAAGCAGGTTATCCTCATCTGGTTAGTGTGAAGGTGTGGAAACCCCTTCAGATAGCAAAGAAAGTGTTGCTCACTCTTGACAAACTGAGCAAGCCCATCCAGAACTCCCACGTGCACTGCTGCTGAAGCTAGATTACTAGCTGAGAAGATAGCTAAAGTATGTAGAAATTAATGTCTGAAGGCTGTACTTATCAGGGCTGATTGGAAACTAGCAAGTGGATATATGTATGTGTTACATGTACAATTACACAATTATCCAGTCTGTACAAGTAGACACTGCTCAGTTGTTAATTAGTCTGGAGCATATATTGTACATTTGCTTAATTTAAGTAGTTTAGAAAGAAATATAATTGTTGCTAGTTTTGAGACAATAAGTCATCAAAATGCCTCCAGTTACATCACTGACTCTGTTTGCTAAATTATTCAGATATAGAAAACCAAGTTTTTGGTGTCATTTTGGCCACTGTGTTACCATGGACAGGTTACTTATTACTTCACAAAATGCATAGGCAGGAACAAGATTTCCCATTCACAATATAATTTACGCTAATTATACAACGATTTATAGAGTTAGAGGCTCTCAACGTTACGCTAAAAGTCATCACTCTGTTGATGAATTAAAAAGATGAGTTGTAAAGGTGAGAGACAGCAGACAGACCGATCTGAAAGTGGTGGAACATATCACAGATGCTTAATGTCTGTACTGACGTAGATGGAAAGTCTATCTTGCCAGGAATCACCTTGTCTCTGACAGTGGCCAATAACACGTCTATGAAGTCAGAACAGAAATTTCTCCAATCTGTTATTTCAAGTCAGAAATACTAGCATTATATTTAATAACCTAGACAGATTTTTATGAATATATGATCTCTTCTGGGCAAACATAAACTTTCAACAGCACATCAACTCATGCAATGAGTTTTGCAGTGCATCTGCACATTACTTTTTCCTTTATTTTTCCAAACCAGCTTTTAGGCAATTCCATTTGTTATCCTCTTGATCCAGAGGTGTAAGAGATTGCAAATAATAATTTGCTGTTCTACCTTGCTAACTTACAAACCTATAAGCTACCATCACAACATTCCCTCATTCCACTCATACATGCCCCATACTGAAGAATCAAGACTGAGTCAGTCCTCCTTTCCATGAAACCAAATCTGTCCTCAATCATCCTAGTGGCCCTTTTTTGCATCAAATTTAATACACCATTTTTAAGAAAGAACGAACTGCATTTAATAGTCAAGATACAGCACAAAGTGAATTAGAAAGCACACGAAAGTGTAAACAAAAAATTTTGCATTACCTCTCCATGTCTTTCCTAGTAATTCCTGGGTTCGATTGTTTATAGCTAACGAGAATGAAATTTTTAATACAAGTCTGACTATTTGTATGACTCTTCCAGAAAACTTGACGAGGCTCTGAAACGTTTCCATCTATTGGGACTGCAGTAACACAGAGGAGTCCTGCTGTGTTAGCCATTAAAGAGATATTAAGCAAAAACCAAACAACTCTTCTCCAAAAGGATTTCCAACCTTGTAGCAAGTCTCAATGGCAAATAAGATGTAAAACATTAAAGGAACCAAAAAACAAAAAACAACAACAACAAAAAAAAAGATAGCAAATAGCAGTGAATCAGTGTTAAAGATGTTTGCAAAGAGACGCAAGGCTATAATTTTCTTCCTGAACTAGATTAGGATGCTGCAAGACTGACTTTATACAGTAATAATATTTATTTTATGCTTCTAGTGGATGGGAAGGAAAGTTTCTAACTGGGATGGAAGAGATTCTTCCATATGTTAAATTTATTTTTACTTGAGAAACCCTCTTAAATAACTGACAATTTGTAGTACCGTAGCAATCTAACCAACTATTCATTTAGGTCAGTACTTGTTAGGCTAAATTCTGACTCATGTCCATGGTTACAATCTGCCATCTGCCTATAGAAAGTAGAAGACTGCCTTCCCTCAAATCAGCCTTTATTCCTCAGTGAAACTCACTGAAAAAAATCAGCTATAAACATCCACTCTAATACAGCAACAGGAAGCCATTTCAAGCAATTCTACCACCCAGATATTAACTGCTAATATTGCTTTCCAAAGGTGATCTTCAGATATATGGCACTGCAATTCCATGCTGGGTTTAGGTTAAAACTATCAATTTACCATTGTTTGGATTTTCTGCACAGTGTGCAGGAAAAAAAATGCTTTATCTTCTTTAACACAGTCATAGGAATACTAGCAATATGAAACAAGAAATATTATACTATAAAAATGCATTCAGCAACCACGACCAAGTTGTTAGGAAGGAAATGATCCAGTAGTGGTTAGAAGGGTGGGTTCCAGCCTCATATCCTTACAGAAGACTGAAGGCTTAGGGCTCACAGCCTAGAATATTCTTTGGAAATGAGCTATTAGAGTCAGATCCCTAAGGAAGAGTCAGATCCCTAAGGAAGAGATCCTGTTGCTTGCTGTTTCAGAGCTACATTCCCTGGAGAATCAGACGGAAAAAGTGTCTCTATTTGTACAACACTGGGGAATTTGGTAATATGAGTACAACTATGATTTTATGTGTGAAGTTAATGTAATATAAATCTTTATTTATCCCAGAGGTACTTGAGAGGTAAGAGCTGGAGTGGAAAATAGAACAGCCTGGTGACATTAACAAGTCATACACTGTTAACCTCTGCTTTATCACAGTGTCAGCAACATTTCTAAAACTTCTTTTCTGCAATCAGCAAGATTTATATATAATCTACTTATTGCCATGCTTGAATCCAGTTACTTTCTAGACTTGTGGTACTTTTGCTTAAGTGTTTTCACTCAAGCTCTCAGCTGCTGGTCGAGAAGCAAACAAAATGAAGCACTGACACATGAAGGACTGCATTACCATTCCTAGACATTATTTTCTAGGAAGCATAAGTTTAATATCTGGAGCTGAGCAATAGACCATATTTTCATAGAATCATAAAATCTTTTGAATCGAAAGGCCATTCAGTCCAACTCCCTGTAGTGAACAGGGACACCTACAGCTACATCAGGTTGCTCAGAGCTTCATCCAACCTGACCTTGAACATCTGCAGGATGGAGCACGCACCTCCTCTCTGGGCAACCTGTTCCCGTGCCTTACCACCCTTACTGTAAAAAACTTCCTCTTTATATCCAACAAAAATCTCCATTCTTTGAGTTTGAAACCACGGCTGTTTGTCCTACCGCAACAGACCCTGCTAAAGAGTCTGTTCCCTTCTTTCTTATAGCCCCCTCTTTTAAGTGTTGAAAGGTTCCTATCCCATCTCTCCAGATATTATTTAAACCAAACCCAATAGCTGGCATTTTAGTGTCTTTGAAGAATCTAGCAAGCAAACAAAGGCTTAAACAAATCAAATAATTTTCACAGAAGCATTTTTAATGATAGAAAAAAAAGAAAAACAAACAAACAAGCAAACAAGTCATCATCTGTGATTAACGAGGTGACCAAGGTGGGAGGGCCGTGGGGAGCTCCGGAGGACGCGCGGTCAGAGGCAGCTCTCCGCGGGGAGCGGGCTCCCTCTAGTGGTCGGTGGAAACCCTCGGCGGCCCCGCTCTGGGGAATGCACTGCACTGAATGAGATCAACCTGTGCCGGTAGGGCAGTTCAGTGGGATTCATTTCGCGCTCTGCATTTGTGAGATTATTTTCTACCTGTACCTACAGCCTTCAAGCCTCGCATCCGTGAGCCAGAATAAGACAGGAAAGAAATGACTCTCAAACACCTGGAGAAAAGTGCAATGCGCATAGTGAAAGGCATCAGGGACAAAATGGCAAGAAGAGTTCCTGCTGGATTCTTTATTGTAGAATCATAGAATTACACCTCTAAATGCAACCATGGATGAAATGAATGCCCCTGAATAAAAATTATCACTAACTCTTCCTCCTAATTTTCCAAGCTCTAACTGGAGGAAATTCAATGGACAAATCAGCATGTTAGAAGCATTCCAGATTCATTTTTGCAGTGTTTGGAAGTTTGTAAAGTTGAAAAGCATAGCCTGCCATCATGGTTGGTCTGTCAGCAGCTAAAGTCTTCCATGCAAGGCTTCTACTACTGGTCCACAGATTTTACAGCTTTGTAACTCTACCACAGCAGCAGCAGCAGCAATTTAGCCAGAGGCACTGAAGCTGCCTATCCGTGGGAAATGAAAAGCACATGTGCCTCTGTTACAATCTCTGTTAAGACCAGGAACACTACACATTGCACTGGCAACATCGTGCAGTCCTTAGGTAGCAAGGCAGGCCTGTTTTTCACTTTTGAGATCTGCCCTCTGATATTTCTGGTGTTTATCTGGGACTGTTTTGGCCTTAACAAGTAAATAGACAGAAATTCATCCTTCAGGGAAAGGAACAAAGCCATAGCTTTCTGAGCACTGGAGACTGCTCTACCCTCAGCCAGTGCATGCTGAGACCTGACAAGAGGCAGAATGGGGGTGGAAATTGGAGGGCGCAATGTGGAAAGGGGGATAGTACAAGGCAGAAGAATCAAATTCATCACCTTTCTCCATGCCTTAAAGCTGACCCTTTGATTCTCGCATCTAAACCTTACCCTGGCTCTCTGCAGCAAGTACCCATGAAATTTTGGGTTGTGCCTGCACCCTTCTTCCTAGCACTGGCTCCTACAGATGAAGTAATAACTATGCCTGTTAGCTCACATATAGGATCTCTGTGTGGTACCAAGGTGACAGATAGTCAATATGCTTTCAGCAGGAGATGATAGCTTGCCATTTCCTCTATTGCACAGGGTCTTGGGAAATATTCAAGAGACATTCTTAAAATAAAGATTTGCATGAAAATGAAGTTAAGAGTTCCCTGGCATTTTTAAGCAGAGTTGGCAGCCTTCATTTCCTGATCCAGTTGTTCAGCATCACATCCAACACCGGGCTTGTCCTAGCCTCATGGTGTCTGGGCCTTGTCACTGAAACCCCTCACCTAGCAGCTGTCCTGACCACTGGCAATGAGAAGATTCTGGGCTTCTGCCAGACAGCACCAAAAAGCCAGCCAGCAGTGCAGGCCTGATACGGGTTACTGCAAATCAATTAGCATAAGCAATGGGTAGCACTGAAAGTTTAAGTAAACAGCAGTAATCTGTATTACACAGATTAGCATAGTTTCATCAGCAAGCTATGGAACAGCTCACAAATAAGATTGAACCTAGTTCAATCCACTGTGGTGTGCTTGCATCAAAAGTTGCTGTTCACTAGCTGCAGTTTCTCAGTGGTCCATCCTTCCCAGCAGCAAGGTTTGTCTCCTCCAACTGTCCCCAGGATAGCTATAGATCTGGTTTGCATGTGGTCAACCTTCCAGGAGGTGAGGAACTACCATAGGAAAAGTCGTCTCCAGTCTGATTTCTCTAGTTAGAAAGAACATCACCAGTACACATACATGGTCAAGTTCCTAACTCTGCAGAGGCTTCTGGTGCTATGGTTTGTGCCACTGTCACGTTTCCTAACACTTTGAGTTCAAACTCCTTCTTCTATTTAATCTTGTGTTATATGATTTAAACCTGATTATAATTCAGACCTGAAGGAAAAGTCTAAAATTAGATGAGATGTTTTTCTTTCCTTTAAGTAGAAATCTGTTTTAAACGTCATCAACAGGGAGATTTTAAAATTCAGCCACTACTGAGCTTAATTGAAACATATTTGAAAATGCTAACAATGGCAGAAAGGCAGATTAATTTTTAATTAAATGAAAAATAGTCATCACTGTTAAAAGAACAGAGATGAAATGCACTAGTTTTGAAATAGATAGGAAATACTCTATGTTAACTGCAGATCAGTGATGGCATGGTCTCATTAAAATATAAAATGCTGTATGAATTCCAAGGGGGTAACTACAGCTCAGACAGAGTCAGAGTATAGTACAGGTTTCTGAATTCTTCTGGAATCATCTCTCCTGGTCTAAAACTGCTAGATCAGGTACGAGGTCAGGTTGCCCAGGGCCCCATCCATCCTGGCCTTAATCACTTTCAGGGATGGGGCATCCACAACCTCTTTTAGCATCCTGTTCCAGCACCTCACCACCTTCTTAGTGAAAAACTTCCTCCTGACATCTAATTTAAATCTTTCCTCTTTTAGTTTAAAAACATCCCCCCTTGTCCTATCACTATCTGTTCATGTAAATAGTTGATTTCCCTCCTGTTTATAATCTCCTTTTAAATACTACTTTTAAACTCTTCTTTTAAAGCCTGTAGTGAGGTTTCCCCCCTCTTCTCCAGACTGAATAAGCCCGGCTCCTTCAGTCTGTCTTTACAGGAGAGATGCTCCAGCCCTTTGATCATCTTCGTGGCCCTTCTCTGGACCCTCTCCAAAAGCTTTACAACTTCACTGTGTTGGAGTACCCTAGACCTGGGTGCAATATTCAGGGTCTCATGAGGGCAGAGTAGGGAAGGACAATCACCTCACTCACCCTGCTGGCCATCCCTCTTCTAATGCAGCTCAGGATACCATTGGCTTTCTAGGATGCAAGTGCACAATGCTGGCTCATGTTAAGGTTTTCATCTACCAGTACTCCTACTAAATCCTTCTCAGCAGAGCTGCTCTCAAGGAGTTCTTCTCTCAGTTTCTATACGTATCTGGGATTACTCTGATCCCAGTGCAAAAAAACCTTGCACTTTGCTTTGTCAAATCCCATTAAGTTCATATGGGCCCATGGGCTTTTGATCTTATCAAGGTCCCTCGGATGGCATCCCTTCCTTCTGCCATATCAGCTGAGCCAGTCAACTTGCCATCATAACAAACTTGCTGAAAGTGCACTTGATCTAATCATCTATGTTATTGATAAAGAACTTAAAAAGTAACGGTCCCAAGACAGACCCCTGGGGGACACCACTCATCATCAACCTCCACTTTGATGTAGAGCTATTGACTACAACCCTCTGGCTGTGACATTCTCACCAATTCCTTATCCACTGAATAGTCCACCCTTCAAATCCGTCTCTCTCCAATTTAGAGATGAGGATGTGGCAGGAGACCACATCAAAAACCTTACAGAAGTCCAAATAGATGACATTGGTTGCCTTCCCTTTTCCACCAATGCCATCACTCCATCACAGAAGGCCACCATATTTGTCAGGCACAGCTCTCCCTTGGTGAAGCCATGCTGGCTGTCTTGGATCACCTGCTTGTCCCTCGTGTCTTCCAGAAGGATCTGTTCCATGATCTTCTGAGGGAGAGAGATGAGGCCCACCAGCCTGAAGATTAAGATTAAAGACCTTTTTGGCTAGATCTAAATTCCGTCCTTGTTATCTCTCTTGTCTTTTTCCATGCTCAGAAGTTTCCCCTGGACACAAAGAAGGCAGTGGCTTCTGCAGAGCAGAAATTTCATACATGAGACAACTCCTTACTATGAGCAGCTCCTTCCACTTCAAACGCAACTATTTAAGCTAAGTAATAAACCTAAAAGAAAAATCAATAGCCAAACTATGTCTCTGTTTTAGATGGATACACCACAGATGATATTGAATTTTACTGGAATGGAGAGTCTGCAGTAACTGGAATTAGTAACATCGAGCTCCCACAATTTTCTATCATTGATTACAAGATGGTATCAAAGAGAGTGGAGTTCACAACAGGTAAGCATCAGCTAGTTTACAAAGCTTCTCCCAGACAGCAATGTCTAACTTTTTTTAGGCATCAGTCATTATTTGGCTTTATTCTTTCAGGAGCATATCCTCGGTTATCACTTAGCTTCCGGCTTAAGAGAAATATTGGTTACTTCATTCTGCAAACATATATGCCTTCTACGTTGATCACAATTCTGTCATGGGTATCTTTTTGGATCAATTATGATGCCTCTGCAGCCAGAGTTGCTCTTGGTAAGCTATTTTGTAAATCACTGCAATACACTTTTCAAATCATAATGCCAGGTAACCATTTTGTCCCACCTCTATTTTGACCCGCCACTCTGTAAATTCAACTAATCACATTTGTGTCTAGAGCTATTATCTAGATGCATTAACAAAATGTGATTAGAGCAGACTAGAAAAATAATTTCATCCAGCTAAAAACAACAAAAATACATACACTATGCATAACACAGTCAGGCAGAAATACTTTAATTCAGAGCATTCCTTTAATAGCAAAAGTTGTATTGACACAAGCATTTCACTTTCTCGTTACCAAATATCATTTTACTATAAAGCCACACTTTCTCCTTTCAATTCTATGCTTTCATTCTTAAGTTAGTTACTTAATCCCATTCCCTGGGACAATGTAATCAAGACTTTGGGCCAAGCAGAGCTACTGCCAAAAGAAAAGGAAGAATAATTTCTTCACATAGTGGTTGACTCTTTGCTATCCAAGTCAGCTAGCACTACAGTATAAATACATTGTGTCTTCAACACTGATATCTGAATTATTTGTTTATGCTACATAGGATAAGAAAGTACATAGGGTAGGGAAGGGCAAGTTCCTACCAGTGACATCTACCTTTTCAGTTCTGGGGAAAGCATTCCCTTAGATGTTAAGGATCTGATCACATAATTAAACTATCAGCATTACAAGTGCATGGTGGGCAACGCCATTATTCTCATATCTTCTTCACCATTTTTTCCCACCAATATCCATTTCTTTCTTTTGCAGGAATCACAACTGTGCTGACCATGACCACCATCAGCACCCACCTTAGGGAGACACTGCCAAAGATTCCCTACGTCAAGGCAATTGATATTTACCTGATGGGATGCTTTGTGTTTGTGTTTCTGGCCTTGCTGGAATATGCTTTTGTAAACTACATATTCTTTGGGAAAGGACCCCAGCGTCAAAAAAAGGCAGCAGGCAGAGAGACAGGCAAGAAGAGCAGACTGGAAACACATAGAGTCCAGGTAAAATGTTCAAGCTAACATTTCAAACATTAAAAAAAAAAACTCAGTGAAAAATACATATTGTAGTGAACCAAAAAAAATTCTTTCTACTCTCTGACTTTTGAATACATATTCCATCTGGATGGATCCCATCCAAGCTACCTTATATGTTTCTGTGCGGTTGTTGAGGTCATCACTTTTGGATGAAATATTTGAGTTCTCTATTCAGAGCAAAGAATAAAGACCAACACAAAAGCTCCTACCATCAGCTTGATGGATGATTGTAATTTTACATTTATGTCAAGAAGTGCACTTCTGAAATTCTGATATTTTCTTAGTCCTGGAATTGTGCGCCTACCTGGATGTTCCATGTTCTTGCAGTCACATCACTGCAGCTAAGCACTATGCTATCAGTCCCAACAAAATCATGAGCTCATTAAAAGTCCTTACCTTCATTTGCCTCCTGGTCCAGCACACAAGATGCTCTATTACAACAGTTGCAAAATTCAGTTCAGGCTTTGTCTCTAAGGCCACAAAACATTATCCTGCACAGAGCTGAGGAAATATGGATCATTGTTTCCATTATGGATTGTTCTGTGCAGACACTGTCAATCTGTTTCTGTGGAAAATAAGGAAGAAGAAAAACAAGATCCACAAACTGGAACCAGTCTCTTTCACAGCTCCTGGGCTAACTCAGCCTGGGTGAAACAAAGCACAAGTGTTCACAATGAAGAGTGATGTGTTGGCTACCTGGGTCCCAATGCACGCACCTGAGTTGGGATAAGAGAGTCACAGCACAGGTGAGCACTTTTCCTTCATATATGGTTCGCTCGTTTGAATCACAAAATGCTCTAGCTCATAAAGAAGGGCTTTTGTCTAAATGTTGTGCTGGCGGAGATTATTACAAGAATGGGATGTGGTAGATTTGCAAACTGCCAGAATTTTTCTGAAATCAAATGTGAAGTATGGACATTATAATTTAGCAGTATTGACTCTTTAGGATGCGATTCTGTTCTGATGCTGAGAACGAGCAGACTGCTTTCTGTCTGTATAGTGCAGGTTTGACAATTTATATACACATATAGAGATACACGTGTGCAGATACAGGCACCTGAACAGATACTAGTGGATTTAGTTATTCCACTGGGAGACACACCAATATATGGCCTTGGGAGCGCTCACTTTACTCAGCGTGGCAATGCTGATGTTCAACAGCAGTACTTCTGCTTTTGGCAGGCAGAATGCACATGATCGGAGCCAGAGGGACACAGTAAGTTTGTCTGATCCCAGTGAAGACAGTTCCTAGCTGCTCTCCATCAGCTTTTGAGATTTTTTCAGTGATATTACGAAGGTCTGTACCAGAGCAGGGACTCAAAAGAAGTACAGTTGTAAGTATGCACAGCTATAGGATACTGATCCCCTTTTACTCTTAACTCATATTGCATATACAGGCAGGGACCTATAACCAACAAAAGGTAGTAAATGTGGTTCCTGTCTTTGTGCCAGGTGAAGATACTGTTTCCATCTGACATGCAACCCTCCCAGCTGAAAGAGTTTGACTTCCTTCACCAGATAACCAAAACACTAAACCAAAACGTGAGGAAAAGAGGAAACTGATCTGGATATTAGCACAGAAAAGATCACTCAGTAACTGATATCATCTTGCTGTTCTGTATTAGAGGTTCTCTGCACTATAAACTGAAGAAGGTGAAAATAAGGCCGTGCTGGTTTTACAGTACATACCATTTTATATTTTAATACACAGAGAAAAATGTATTAAACAAGCTTTACGTTTCTCTGAATAAAATGTAAAAACTGATTTTATCTCCTTGTCTGTTTGTCAAAGGAAGATGTCACAGAGGAAATCAATGTAATTATGGATGAATAGGACTCATCTCTGATCAGGTTGGTAACATTATCTGTGGGTCTCTAGCATAGCCCTTCTCTGCCATACTACTGCCAGCACACTCAGCCTGAAGTCCATGCTAAATTAGTACAGATTAAACATTACAGATATTTCAGGAAGTCACATTTATGCACACTTTCAAATGGCAAAAACTATGTGATTTTTGATGCCCCTGGCATTTGTAAGGCTCTTTGCTCTGAACTGCAAAGCTTGCAATTCAAAGTCTGAATTGCCTCATGACGTATACAACTCATCCCAACTATAATGATTTAAATAAAACCCATTAAAAAAAAATGGGATAATTCATAACACTTAGTTTAGGAACTCATACATTTCTTGGTTTGTAATGAACTGTCAGTGCATATTAATTTGAGAAAAATCTCTGTGAATCAATTTAAATTGTAAGCACTTACGTGTTGTCTTCACAAGAGAGAAGTAATAATACTGCTTAATGATGCTTGCACTGCTGTCACCACTGTTACAGCACTAAAGTAAATTAGCTTACACATTAGATTATGCAATCAAAGACAGTTCAGGTAGCTATTCGGTAAAATGAGGAGAAAATGTTGACCCATCAAAAACTTCTCAGAATTAAAAAAAATCTAATTTTACACAGCAATCTGAAACCTTTGCTTTTTCCACAGAAAATGTCAGAATTTGAGAGTCATTTATAGTTAAAGGATTCCTCTAACGAGTAGGAAATCCTAGCTTAGAGCATCTTCCTCAAGCTTAAAAGACTTGACCCATATCTCTAAGAAATACAGCAACCACACTGGTCTGAGACCAGCTGGCCTTCCTATCCCAAAATATGGAAGGTGGTGGGAACTGTGACATTCCCAGTGATTGCTCATTTCACTGTGTTGTAAAGAATCAGTTGCTAAACTTGAACGAGTGAATATTATGTCTGTGGCGACTTCATTCCTCTTTCTAAAAAGCTCTTTACAGACATCCCCCTCACTTCTTCATTTTCAGTGAGCAAGGACTCAGAGTGGCACATCTCATGCTGCCTTCCAGCTGTCCTCCACCACAGCTCTTGAGGACTGTGTGCTCAACTTGGAGTTTTCCTTGAATGTACTTCAAAATTTCTGTAGGTTACACCAATCCCTAGCTCTTCTACTTCTTTCTAAAAAGGTAAAGACCAGAGGATGAACAGAGTGAGGCATATCACAGAGGTGCTTTACTAGACTACATATTGGCAACAGGTGATTTTTTTTTTCCTTTGTATGAACATATTTGCACACAGTCTTGGTTTTGACTTTGGTATATTTGGGGTAGGCGCAAAGCCACAGCTTACAAAAGCCAAATGTAACATGCAAGTCTCAAGGCCAAGTCTTAAAAGTTTCAAGTAAGAGGTCTGTTTTCTGTTGTGTATTTCCTTTCTACGAGCTAAAGTGGAAGTTTAAATACCTGGGAATTTGAAATCTCTTAGAAATCTTCACGAGGTTTTACTGCAAACATGTTGTAAAGATCTTCATCCAAAGATGAGTGAAAAAGTAAACCCTTTGTAGTAATGCAACCATTTATGTTCAATTGCTTGCGAGTGAAAAAAAGCAATGATATTGAAACACAGCTTGTGCCAGCCACGTACATGCCAGTTGCAGTTTCCAGTTCTTTTCTCAAGCACACAGAACAATGTCATAGACAACACCACAAATAAACATAATTGAAATAACTTCTGGTAACAACATAAAAAAAATGCAACTGCATGTAAGATTTCCTTGAGTAAAATAGATTTTTAGTCTGTTTGCAGATGAGCAAATTAATGGTATGCTGTGGGGAGCAGAGATTTCCATCTCTACCGCAGATTCATTCTCCAGAATTAATTTTCATCGCAAGCTTTATACAATAACTGATATAATGCTCATGTACCTACATGTTCTTTATATGGTAAACTTACCATTACAAAAGCTCTTTTTGAAACTAACCTACAGCACTAAAACTGTATAAAAATGACAGAGATTGGAACATTTTATTTTCACCATCCATCTATGAGACAGCTCAGGCCGGCTGAGGAACCTATCTAACTGATATTCCTTCCTTGGCACAGGTTGAGCCCCACGGAAACATGCTGCTTAGCACACTCAACATAAGAAATGATGTCAGCAGCTCGGATGCGTTCTTGAGCCGCCGTGATGCCCAAGGCCCCATGTACACATCTGACGGTGCTGGCCTGCAGCACAGAAGGACCCTCTCTGGCAGGGCACCCTACAGCAGGAACGCACTGGACAGGCACAGGCTTCATCAGAAAGGGCACTTGCGAAGGAGGGCATCCCAGATCAGAGTCAAGATACCGGACTTGACTGATGTTAACTCCATAGACAAGTGGTCCAGGATGGTCTTTCCCGTCACATTTATTCTTTTCAATGTTGTTTACTGGCTGTATTATGTACACTAATGTATGCAATAATGTTGCTGTACACTAACATATTGAGGCTTGTTTCTTTTCCGTCTCAGTTTTGCTAACTATGAATATCTGCAATAAACATAACGTGAGATTTTCAAGGTAAGGTACCTATCCAATGAATATCTCTAGATCTAGGCTTTCAAAGCAAACACTCAAATAAATGAAAAAGCACCCATACTCACCACATTCCGATCAAAATACTGCTAAATTCCTTCTTAATTTCTATAATATGCATCACTCACAACCTTCCTGTATTTGCTTTTGTCTTTTTTAAGTGGAATAAAATTTAGCCACATACTGTAATCCCCTGGCAGCACATTTCCAAACAAGATAGTAAAATGACTCAAAGTAGTCATCATGTCACAGTATTTAAGTATTAAAAGTGTAAAGAAATCAGAAGAAATAACTTTTGCAAGATTATAACTGTTGCATCACACACCATTTCAAAATAGTTCTACAAAAAGTGTTTTCATGTAAGAGAGATCATTCAAGGAGATATAAGCCAACTAACATTTCAGAGAGGCTGGGATCTTGAAAGGAAAGAAAGGGAACCGAAGACAAACTCTGCTGAGTTTCCAACCATGGAATCAGAGGTTTGGACCTAACTAGAATTTTGTTATTTTCACAAAGTAGCAAAGTTGAAATTGATAAGAACAACTATGCCATCTGTAATTTTGTATTAAAATCAGAAAATGTCTTAATTCCTGAAAGCAATTGCTACAGGATACCCCAGACCCAAAGCAGATTGTTTTCTTGGCTCTCAGATTTCCTGAGTCCAGTAATTGCAACACATCTTCCCAAGAGCTAGCAGAGATCTGTTCCCAGATCAAGCAAGAGTTCTGCACACAAGGTCCTACAGATTTCCTGACTCTGATGAAGAACAGAAGACATAGCCGAGCCTCAAGGCATACTATGGATACATGGCTCTTCCCACTCTCAAAGCTCAGATTAGGCCAATACCACTGCGTGTTGCCAAACATAAATCCAGGCAAGGAGCCAAGCCCCAGTAACCTGCCTTCAGCTGAGGAGTAGTAGGTCAGCCATCTCCTACCTGCAGCAAACCTTCTAAGTCTATAAACAGTCCAGAATGATAAATGTCCAAGAATGGGAATAGCTTCAATGCATTTATTACAAAAATCATGAAGCTGCCAACAGGCATTTGGTATCACTAATCCAGTGGGGTACTTGAGTCTATCAGTTTTGTTGCGGATTCCAAGGTGTCAATCTCAACCCATGTTCAATGGAACACGGAAATTGTCTCAACCTTTAAGAGAATAGTTGCTGTGACAGCTTAGAGATCACTGCATACCTGCCTGATTACAACAGTAATTTCTGTGTGCTACAGGTACTGAAACACCAGCAAAGACTCCTCTGACAGTCTAACGTACCTTCAGCCTAACGCCAAAACTGTAACTATAACTTTGCATATATGTATCCATCTGCTGCTATCAGTAATACAAGAACCCAATGTCAAATGCAAAACTCACTCTTAGGAAATAGCACCTAACTGTGACACTCAAGATCATCTAAACCAAAAGAGAAAAGGGAAAAAAGCTTTCAGATGCAACATCTCATCCCAGAGCCAGCATCTTCAGCTGTCAGTTCAACTCCTTCCAGCCCATTTAACCACTTGACTCTGGTAGGGAAAATAGAATTTGAGACACAAGATTGCAAGGAACATTTGATTTAGATTAAAACCACTTTCTAGCCTCAGAAGAGAATTAAACCAAAGCTTGGGAATAGCTAGCATATTTTCCATTTTTTTCGAGTGTTTTTAGCAAAAAGAAAGAAAGAAAAAAAGCTGAATACACTTCTCACTTTAGAGCAATAGCTTGTCAGTAAGGAAAAAGCAGAGGTTATGAGATACATGGGTTGGAAAAATGGAGCTATACACTGGGAGCCTGTGTCCGCTGCCATCTGCTGTTGGAAGCTGTGAGTGGAAAAGAAACACAGCCTCTTCCCAGCGATAGGCTGCAGTCATCTGAGTGGCTTTCAGCGATAAAGGTGAGTAACAGGCACTTCAGCTCTAAACTCCTTAGGAACAGACTTCCAGCTCAGTGTAGATTAGGTGCTGTTGTTAATTAGATTTCAGCTAAGCTCTCTAAGTTCTCTCTAAGTTCTTATGCACTTAAAGCTATTTTTTTTTTTACAGTTATTATAATCTTTTAGATTCATTCCAGCCTTACTTCTCTCTTCAGCAGTATTCCATCTAAATTATGATTGAAACAGCAAGTGCTATTAACACTGATGATGTTAGACTGATAACACGTCTAGAACTTGCAGTTCTCTGAGAGCAGAGCTAATCCATCTAATGGTTCACATCTCTGAAACGTCATACTGTCTGTTGTGACCTATTTAACCACTTCTGAGCTGATGCTAGGAATACTCTATCCCACAGTCCACCACCAAAGCCACCCCTCCAGACATGCAGCAGCCTCCAGTTAGTAAACTTTCCAGACCTCCCAGCACCTTGTACTACCACAGAGCCTTGTAAAAGTCCACAGAACAACTCTTTGTGAGGTTCGTCTGCTTTTCTACATCATGACTTGGTCCCTTGTTCTTTCTGTAGAGGTCTTGAAGTAGGTACAAAGAGCAAATGCATAGAAGGAATACTGCCAAACATAATTAAAGTGGATTTAAAGTAAAAAAATTATAGGCTAACTTGATGCACTTAAGAAAGCATTCTCCAACAGCAAAGAAGGAAAAAATCCCTTTTTTCCCTAATATTTCATTATTAATTCACAATTCAAACTGCTAGTGAAGTTACTGCTCCTTTCAGATAAAAGCACAATGACATCAACATACTTATCAGAAAGGCTTGCTCCAGATCTCAGAAATTTTCTACAGTCTAACAGAGGTATGGGTCTCTCCTAAGAACACAGTGTTTTGCCACACAAAATTGCTTTATTGCTAAAGCACTTTTATGGCAGTAGTCACTTCTATACTGCCAGCTTGCTGGTCTGATCTAATGCTGATTTACTTTAGCGTGTCTGAAATAACTAATCAAAAGAAACATCATTTTCTGAAATCACAGGAAGATTTCTGTGAAATGGAGAGAAGTGCAAAGAATGCCAATGGAGGAAAAGTTGCATTACTTTTATAACTCACTTCTATACTTCTGAATCAAGATACACTGCATTTTCTGATTCAACTGGTCTGTTTCTGCAACCTGAATTTCTCTAGGTGCTTTTTATATGCTGAAATCAAAATTTCATTCAGTGTGTGAGCATTTATTATACGTACCTTTTTTGTTAGGGCTTTTAGTTCAAAGAGCCGACTGTACAAAATTTAGTTTCTGGTCTTAATTACATGTTTAAGAAGTTTCTTTATGATGCCTATAAAACCACAGGGAAACCAGAATATATTTATGATGGTTGATTTTCCCTTTTTCTACTTGAGTATACTCTCCATTTGGAGATACCCCTGTTCCATAAAGCCCTTAAAACTGTGACTCAGTAAAGAGGAGTTACACTCTGGTTATTTGGGAGAGTATAGCAGCACACTTCACTGCCACAGATAACTGCAGGACCCAAAACAAACTGCTCCCCAACAGGTACAAGCTGCACTGTAAGAGGTTTTGTCTCGATGGAAAGATGTTCTACAGTGAGAACACCCCAGGATGTGGTAGAATCCTTATCACTGGAAGTTTTCAAGATGAGGTTGGCCATGGTGCCATACTATTGCAGCCAGGCTCCTTTTTCCCCATCAAAAGGTTGGACCTGGTGACTTTAAGTCTCTTCTAATCTGTGCTGTTCGACAAGACAATACAAACACGTGTCACTGAGACAGCCCTTTCTTGCTTCAGAAGTACCCGCTTCTCTGAGCAGAGACAAAACAAAACCATCTTGTGCTAGAGGGTGCAAAGCACAGAGCAGAAAATGCTCTTCTTTATTCTATTTGGTCAATTTCCTTTCAACTGACTGGAGGCCATTATGTGCCCAAAACAGGAAGGCTTGCTTCCCTGTAGAGATTCAAGATCAGCACACGTTTCTTCAAATGCTAACCTACGACAGCAATACTTCAGGTCCTAGTTCTTAACTGTTCTCTTCAGCCAGTCAGATTACTGAAGTTTGCTCACTATCAAAAACATATGTATGATTACATGAACAATACTCTTGCAGTAAAATGCAATATTTACATACAAAACAGCTCACTGTGCATTAATTACTGTCAAAATGTAACAGAAATTGTTTCATCTTTTTAAACAATAAAAACTGAAAAACAATTCTGCGGCCTCTTCTGTTCAGTGCTGCAGTAAAGGGCAGGACAAACAAAAGATGACACCTAAAGATGAGATAACACAGCATGCCTCTAGTGTAATTACAAATCCATTTGACATAACTTGCTACTAAACTTAAAATGCAGCTTTGTACTAATTTACAACTCTATTATTAAGACAAAGTCTGAAAGAGCATTTAGTTGTATCTGTTTTATATCTGCATTTTTAAAATTGCTATCAGCTAGATACGTAGCAGATTTTTCAACAGAAAAAGAACTTGTATTTTCTGGCCTTTTGTTGTTCAGAAAACACCAAACTATTCCAAATCATTTATTTTTGAACAATTGGTATTCAAAAACTCATTAACCAACTGGTTGAGCAGGAAAGTTGGACCAGATTACCTCCAGAGTTCCCTATCAACCTCAACTGCTCCATGACTTTAATACTCCTTTTGGTTGTAGGACTGATTTTTTCCCAGCATCTACAAAAGGTTCTGAGTTTAGTGAGTAGTACATCAAGAAACAATTTATTGCAAAAATTCAGATATAGTTTATTTACTATTTACAAGTATAAACACATTAATGCTACAGATATGCTGTCATGTTCATTATCATGGCATCATGGACATGCAATTAAGACTCCTTAGTTTCATTAGGCACTGTGCAGTCACTCTCAAAATCTAACCAAAACAAATATGGCACACCATACATTTTATTTTTTCACTGTTCTAAAAATCTTTAGTACTAAAGGAAATTTTGATATTTTCACCCTAGAAGATATTTTGTTTTCATAAAAGGATAGTTTATTTGGTCACTGGTCATAACTGCTTTCTCAGTTCAGTACTTCAGAGAATCAACAGCTTTTGACTTCGCAGATATTGTTTCTATTACTTTTTTCAAGTCAATGGGGGGAACCATCACCAGCAGACCTTATCAGTGATCTGAATTCCATCATTTCAGCTGCAAGACAACCTTCAAGAGAAGAAAAGAAATAAGATAGAAGTTGAATGAAACAAGAAACTTAAGCAGATTGGGGAACAAAGCTTTATGCTGGCTGTTACCATATGTGTAACTGTATAAACACATCTTTTCTCTGGAAAACATCATCCCTCTGACAGCTCTCTTGTACAGCTTCTCACAATTACTACTTCCAGTTACTTTCCTTAGCACTTACTGCACAGAAATCACTTTTCAGCTCCACATAACCAAAAAATGTAAAATAACTTCCAGTTCCAGTGCAATTCCCTTCCAATAAAGCATAACCAGGGGCACCATTTCTAAAGCGAATTTCTCCTTGTCTTTTCCTTTAAGTATGGAGATGACAACATCCCAGAGCTCTCACACAGATCTTCAAGCAGATATATGGCATGTTGAAACCACAAGAGTCAAACTGTTCTAAAAAGTGTCTGTCAAAGATGCACATAAATAGATATACACAGTCTGCTCAGTGTAAACCTTTCTGCAATTCTACAGTCATCTTACCCATGAATTATTTACTCTGGCTTTTCAGCAATATATCAAGAACAATTCCAGTTAAAAAAACCTTAATGCACAAGAACTCAGGGAAGGAAAGAACATCATTAAGAGCTACCTTATTAGCAGCTTCCAGCGCATTTATTAGGTTCTGCAGCTCTTCCTTATTCATTTCTATAGAAATCGGTTTAATTTCACCATTTTCTCTCACATCCAAATCAAGATTCAGAAGTGGCATTTGCAGCGTGGAGATCTTATCACTGGACAGAGCAAGCTAGGAAGTTTGATGAAACAACAAAGTATAAGGTGGAGTCACTAAGTTCTTAGCCTTTTACAACATCAGTTCTATAATTGATACCAAATGCGTATTACCAGAACAAACATCCACATGACAAAACTGAGAACCACATGATTAACTGCTCACAGTCATCTCTGCAGTCTTTTCTGCTTGATTATGTTTTTACATACCAACAATATAATAAAAGAGCTCTTCATAGCAAGACATTTGTCGAAATAAAATGACTGAGCTGTGACATTTGTATACTCCAGATGAAAAGCAATGACATATTTGATCTCGGCTCTTTGAAAGTGAAAGCACGTGAATTCTGAAGTAAATTCAATACAGGCATAACTATTTTAATGAAGTAAGTATTAGGCCTCAAAATCATGAGATTATATGAAACTTTCAACTGTTCCCAAGTAGTGTTCAATTTTTTTCCTTAGGGAGAGGAGAGAGATTACAGCATTAGAAAAGGGAATTTTATCTTCAGCTTATACAGATTTCTGTCCAAGTCTCTGGTTTGGTATCATGACAATGGTTTTCTGGTGCCCACAAAAATTGAACCAAGGCCCAGAATGAGCAGGCCTACTAAGGAGGACATCTAAAGTTACTTCTTCATTATGGAACACTTCTTTTTATATTCAAGCACCATTAAAAAAACCTCTTACTTTTAATTGCCAGTCAAAATCCTGCAGCTGGGCAGATGAGATTGCATTTACTGTTTCTACAAGTGCATTCCTGATTTCTTCTTTTCTGCCTTTTAGACATTTTATGATTGCCTCTTGATAGTTTGCATTTAACTCATTCATCTGCTGAACAGCCTGTAAGAATAAAAATTTATGGCTGCTTAAAATATGAACCAAAGAAATTGGATATACCACCTGTAATAGAAGCTTGGATACGTACTGGTATCCTACAGGCTATCTGGATAGATGTTATACTGCTATACTATACCATGGCCTCATCTTCCTCACGCAGCTCTCAAATGCTGTTCACGTCTGATACACAGCCAGCATTTATGACAGCAATGTAAAAAAATTATGTTCTTGTTTAGCAGTTATTCAGTTGATGCACACAATCCTTTGCATTGAAAGAAGCAAGATACTGAAGCCTTCTTAGATGCCATGCTAGAACCAAAACAAGAATCACACACATAACCAACAGGTTGAGCTCTGAAAGTTTCAGCTGAGCAAATGTTTCAGAAACATACTGATGTACAGACTTTCCTATGAGTACGCAAGTATTTTTATTTGATCCAACTACCAGCAAGTAGCCTAAAGACCACCAATGAGCAGAAGATGAGAAGATTCTTGATCGCAAAACAAGTTTTTGCAGAAGTTACACGCACTGGAATACCCTTGAATGATAGTCATTGTGAGGCATGGTCCATTCACAGCCTAAATGTTTTCAGGATTAACATTTGTTTGTTGGAGAATATCAAGAGCACAAATTGCTTACAGTTCTAATTAACATCAACAACAGATTATGTATTATAAGCAAAACAAGTTTAACTTCATAGTACCTAAGATACCACTTTAAGTCACCATAACACTACTTTAATAAGTATCATCCAGCACTATTTAATTAAGATGGTACCCAGGTTTCTTTTAGAAGTCTTATAATATTATCTCTGGAAAGTGGACATGCTGCCCACTTTCCACCTGACCTGAAACTACTCAGATTTAGCCTGCCACTGTTCAAGCGCTACACTACAAAAATATTTTAGGACTAAACAAAATACAAAGCTGATCACCCCAGAACAATCTCTTAAAGTCAAACCTAACCAGAGATGAGCCCTTACCTCTTCGTCGGTTATGTTTTTGCCAACGGCAGTTTTGAAATACGTCCTTGTTTCTTCCAAAACCTCCATCCACTCTGCCAAGCTCCAAACACCGCTGTAATTCTGGTACCGAGGATACCCACGTCCACATATGCCATCAACTATGTTATGAAGGAACTGGAACAATGCAATACACGTCTCAAAAACGCCCTGTCCCCAAGGTTAGGCTGCACCAGGTCCATCAGGCAGCTCAATCGCCACCCCTCCCTTTGCTGGACGCAGCCTAAGTGCTCAAATCCCACGCATCTCTATATGCTAAAGCAAACCGAGCCCGCATTTTCGCTTTTGTTTCTCAAAGGACGGTGGAAGCCCCAGAGGGAAGGCGATGCCGCCTGAGGGCCCACCACAGCACTGCCGGGGTCAGACGGGCCCGGCCTCGCCCACGGGAAGGCAGCGTCCGACAGCCAGCACCGCCCTGCCCTGCCCTCCCCGCGGCCTGCTCCCAGCTGTACAGGGCCCCGCCGCGCGGTCCCCCATCCCACCAGTTGTTTCCCGGTGGCGAAGGCTCGGTGCCCGCACGAAGCAGGAGCCCACCTCCAACGTCCGTCCCGGCGGCAGCTTCTCCAGCAGCCGCAGCATTTCCGGCCGTCTCCTCGGCGGCCGCCGGCACCCGCTCCCCGTCCCGCGACGCCGCGCGTGCGCGCACGCACGCAGGGAAAGGCCCACCTTTCCGCTCACGAATCCACGGGTTCGAGGCCCGGCCCGGCTGCAGCTGGTTCTGGTGCCTGCGTGATAGAACATGCAGTAGGGTACCCCACGAGTACCCACCTGTCGTAACTTGTACAGCTTTTAGGCAGACATATGAGAATGGCATAAAACTCTTAGAGAGTGTCCAAAGAGGTGCTTCTCATTTGGACATATGAGGAGTAGCTGAAGTTCCTGGGTTTGCTCAGCCCAGAGCAGAGGAGCTGATGGGAGGCCTCATTGGCAACCCTACAGCTCCTAGCAGGGAGCAGCTCTGCGATAGCACCAGGGCCAGAAAGAATAACATGGGGCTGTGTCAGGGGAGAATCAGGATGGGTGTTAGGAAAGGGTTCTGCATCATAGGGTGGTGGGCATGGAACAGGCTGCCCTAGGCAGCAGTCATGATTCCAAGCTGCCAGAGTTCAGAGTGCATTTGTACACTGACATCAGATAAAGGTTTGGATTTGGGGTGACCTGAAAGGAGCCAGGAGTTGGACTCAGTGATGCCTGTGGGCCCCTTCCAACTCAAGATATTCAACAGTCCTATGATTCAGACTCTAGGCAGGGTCAGAACTCCCAGTATTTCAGATATACTAATGCAATAACACTTGTGTTGTGGAGCTCTCCCTGTTCTGCAGCTTCATTTTTCACCTCGTGTATAATTGAGTATGCAGATGTAGAATCAATAAGTATACAGAGAAGTTAGGAAGGAAAGATTATCCCATTAGAGAGGGATAATCAGAAATGAATGGAAAAAGCTTACCCTTGTCCTGGCTTGCAGAAAAAGACCTCCAAGAGGAGCAATCTCCAGAGAGAGATCCTTCCTTGGTGGCAGTCAGCCCTTAAATGGGGTCTAGGAGAGATGGAGCCAGGCTCCACCCCTTCCAGTCACACAGGTGAATTGCCTTCACCTGTGCTCCTGTAGCTGACCCATTGCTTGCCTCAGGTGATCAGAGGTTCAGGCCATGATTCAACAGTTCCCATACACCTTATAACAGCCTAACTTCCTCTGATCAGACAGGAGTAAGATCAAAGCTTGCAGTAGCAAACAAAAGGCTCATGTATTAAGTGAAACCAGAAAAGCTAGGATAAATACTAAGTAAAGAAGTTTATGCTGCCAGGATAGCATTTACCAGGAACAACTCATTTCTTGTCTCTGCTTTGCCAAACAGTAGAGAAAGCCAACCAGCCTGAGACTGGGTATGTAGAACAGGCTTTAACATTAGCAACAAGCTTTCTGTGCCTTAAGTTGATTTGAACATGAACATGAATAAGCAGCAATCTCCTAATCACTTATAGGAGAAAAACAGTACACAAATTACTGCACAGAAACAGATACAGAATCATAGTCTCAGAATCATATAATCATAAACTGGCTTAGGTTGGAAGTGACCTTAAAGCCCATCCAGTTCCAACCTCCTGCTATGGGCAGGGCTGCCACACACCAGCTCAGCTGCCTAGGACCCCATCCAACCTGGCCTTGAACACCTCCAGAGATGGGCCATCTACAGCTTGTCTGGGCAGCCTGTACCAGTGCCTTACTGCCTTCTGAGTAAAACATTTCTTTTTAATGTCTAACTTACATTTCCCCTCTTTCAGTTTAAAACCATTCCCCCTCCTACCTAACTTCTCTGTTCACAATCAGACTATGTAAAAATATAAAGTTGGTCCTCCTCCTGCTTTTAAGATCCCTTCAAGTACTGGAAGGAATTCTTGTAGGCAGACCTTATTTCAGTGAAACCCCTTGACAAGTTCACTGGCATAAGATCATACATAAATATAATATCAGGCCCTAAGAATACAAAAACAACTACAGGTCTGTACTTGTGGGTACGAGGGCTGTGGAAAACCTCAGGCTGGTTAAGTCAGTTTGCAGCATGTCTTCTCCAACCACTGGGATGTGAGGAGAAGCATGGTGTGTGGGTGTTCTGGAGAAGAAACAGATGGGGAGGAACTGATTTCTGGTTTTGCTGATTGTAAAACTTTCAATTCCTCTGAAGGTTTGCTACTACTAAAAGATGAGGTTTTTAATACAGGTTTCTGGGAAATGTTTTAAACGTATTACCATGAAATTGCTTTACCCTGCTCTTAAATTCAAGAATAGTTGCAATTGCAAGAAAAACAATTTTTATTGCAGATCATTTTGAATAGTAGTTTCCTTCATTGCCACAGAATGTGCTTTATCATGATTGGAAATCTATACAGTTTCTAACTGTACTACATTGCATACTACAAATCAGAGCAGCAGAGGGAGCTTCTGCTCCAAGCAAGACGGATCCTGAGACCACACAGAAGAAATAGAAAGGAAGTCCAGATTTAGGAAGAAATCAAATAGCAGAGGGATAAGGAGAAAGTTCATGAGTGTCCTGCTTAGTAGAAAAGGACCAAAGAAGTGACAGATTCAACGAGCAAAGATGTAAAACCTGAAAGACAGGAACACATAAACCACACATTCTGACAAAATCTCAGTGAACAACTTTCAAAACACATTATTCGTTGCTTTTTGTTGCTGGTGGTTGGTTTATTTATTTTTTTATTTTTTCCCCAGGTCTGAAGAATAAGGCATTTCAGTTTTCATGCATTTATAGTTTAAGGTAAAAATTTTTATTTGGTCTACTGAGATTGGAGGAGTAGTGTGGGCAGAACAAGGAAGTCAGAGCAGGGTAAGCTGAATCCATGCATCTGAGCTTATGTTAAAGGACAAAGTAATCCAGCAAACGAGGCTGCCTTGGCAGTTTGGGATTTGTCTGGACTTGCATTATTTGGATCCATCATGAGGTCTTAAGTACCAACTTGTCATGGTTCCATACACAGCAGCAATAATCCACCCTACTTTTGAGTGTAAGCTGTCAAGTAACCACAAAAACAGAGACAGGCCAGAACACTTCTGGAAAGTAGACAGACAAGAGAATCCAAGATGACAAGAAAAGCAGCGGCTTCATGAGCAAGAAATGTGAACTTCACATTATATTATCCACACTGCTGCTGACTCGTTGTTTTGTTTTTACAGATAACCCACAACTAAACTGCAGTAGTTAAACCTATTTTTAAAAGAATCCTTTTGCTGCAATGGCAAATGGAATGGCAATAACTAAAACATTTGGAAATAATTAATAATCAGAATCTCTTAATATTACATTGTTAAATATTATAGCATAGAAGTGTTTTACGTTGCTCTACAGATATGAAGTTGGAGGGAGCATCTCAAGATCAGTATAAACTATCCTCCAAGGAACTGTTAAATGTGTATGTTAGTACAGACAGATTACTGTGTATTTCACCAACACAGATGTACCAGTAAAGCCATTTAAATGGAGAAGGAGCATGAGGTTGCAGTTCAGATGCACAGTGGCTCTAAAATGGAGGTTTCTCTGTTCCCTTTGTCCTTTTTTCCAGCTCTATTTTCTTTCCCATTAGAGTGCTTGTGACTGCAGGATAAAGCAGCGACTGCAGAATATAACTGATATAGTTGAAAATGAGTTGTTTTTCTTTTGTACTTCTTTATTTTTGTCACAGGTTAAGTTTCAGCCAAGTTGCTACAGAGCACTGCTTCTGACAGAAGTGAACTTTATGGTTGGGAGTGAGGGGAAAGACAAAACTACTCCTCCTGGCAGCCTGGATTTAGGTCAGATAAAGTTAGTCCTGAAATGAAAGTTTTCAAAGGGATTTAAATCAGTGAACACTTTGACCACTAAACCAGGAATCTAAAAAGCTTTTGTAGAAGCTTACTTATAAACATGCACAGAGTGATCTGCTACAGCTGAAGATTGAAAATAATGTATCTTCATTTAATTTTTACACTGATCACTCAGTCAAGCTTATAAGTGAGGCTGAGTAAACAACATGACATTGATGTGCAGAACATCATTAGTTATTTGCTCTTCATAATCTATCATATGCATCATTACCTTAATTCTCTATTCTACATACAGCCGAAATGTCTGCAGGCTCACTATATTTAGCATTCAGTCTCATTAAGCTCTGGAGTTGATTTATAGTCTATCCATTAATATTCTCCTAATTCTCATTTTCTACAATTCAGTCCCACCATTTCCTGTCCTGAGTTCAGGGAACATGTTGAAGAATTTATTTTCATCTGATCTGTTACGACCATTTTATAAGGGAAGGTCTATTGTTTTCATTCCTATCTTTACACATTCTTCCTTTCACATTTAAGATTCCTAGGTAAACTGAATACGTTCCTAGGTAAACCGAATACGTAAAACCATCTACGTGTCATGACTGGAATTTTACTTCTGGTCTAATGATTGGAATGGTTGGAATGCAAAAAGAAAATAACAGAAAGTAAATGATAACTCTTGGGACATGCATTAAAAATACAAGCCAAATTATTGTTTCCTTCTCTAATCCTAGCCCTAAGATTGTAATATTAATAATGAATGGTCACAACCTGTTGATGATTTTCAGAATTCTTTGGACATGAGAAAACATAAAAGAAAATGCCCTGTGGGTAGATTATGATGATCCTTAGCCCTGTTAGTAAGCAACAATTAGTCAACACTGGAATATGCTGCATAGCAAGTTGCACCAACGTGTCATAACAGCAGTGGGGAGAAAGTATTCCTAAAATAATAAACACACATCATAATCACACAAGGAATCCATGGACTGTATTTATTATATGGCTCTGATCTGAATTCTACTATACTATTCCACAGTACATTTTATTTCTATCACATAATATTTCATGGCAGTGAAAACAGTAGTTGGCCAAAAAATTTGTGCTGGAAAAACTCTCCTTGTTGGCAGAGGTTATTGCAATGAGGGCATAAGAAGAGAAGGTAATTTTACCAGGCTAAAGTAGAATACACTTTTCTGTTACAGCACATCTATGTTAAGAGTGTTTTTGTCAGTACAGAGCTCTTTTTTTTTATCACTAAATCCTTTCCAGTTTAAATACAACCAACTCACTCCGAAGACAGATGGTCTCAGGATTTACTTTCTCAGTCTTGTCAGGCTGTTCTCAGTTTGGCAGCCCTAAATGCTGGCCAGAATGCCTGGACTTTCTGGAGTCTCTAGATTATATAGAGGGAGCAGCTTTCCACATCTACTTCCTATTTCTGCCCTTTTCCTCTTTCATGGGAAATAACAGTTGAATAAGCTTCACTTGAGGCATTTCTAGACTTCTACTGAAAAACAAATCATGCGAACTCATCCTTGTATCCAAGCTCAGGGAAGTGGAGTCTGTTAGTGCACTCTAGACATACAACTTTCTTTGAAGGATGTTTAAAATCTGATCCTTTTCATGGCTTTTTTTTTTATTGGATGGTGTGAATAATGTACTTGGATTAGAACTAGGATAAAGAAAAAAATCCCAACTCTGCCACTACAATATTTCCCAGACACTGACATCCCATTTAATCTTCATATGGCTAAGTTTCTTCACCTGAAAAATTAAGATAGTACTATCTGGCTGTTCCTGTGGGCAGTGTAGGAATCCATTAAAAGCTTGTGGCTTTACATCATCATGCTTATGAGCTTTAATTAGCTCTGATAAAAACCTTCAGTTCCTCTGTATTTTGGGAAAAGTATGACCATGGCAGCAAGCCAGGTATGTGTCCAGAATGCTGGAAACTTTTTTTCTTGGGAAATACATGGTAATATGATACCAAACAGGGCATATGTTGTGCTCTTGAGGAATAAAAAGAAATACATTACAGAGGAAAAGGAGGTCAGAAGAATTAATTTGAAAGTGCAGTGAGATCTCATCTAAATGTTCATGTATATATTAGAAAAGTATATTTGGGGAAACAGCTGTAAGAGTCCTTACGGTTACCAACTTTTCAAACTTTGCTAACTATTCTGCTGTTACTGCAGTTTTGTCACCTTCATGACCCATCTTCCCATTGCAAAATCTGCTATGAATTATTTTACTGCAGTTCCCCTTTTTCTTCAGCAAGAGACTGAAAAGCCCAACAGTTATCCTCTGCTATCTCAGATGAACAAAGATAAGAAAATAGAGTGGCACACACTTCATACTTTTTTGCAATGGCAAATGGTTTTCTCGTGGCTTCGTCATTGATGATTAAGACAGTCGAGCCATTTTATCTCAGCTCGCCTATGTGTCATCTTTCATTCTAGGGACAAAGAAATATTCTGATTTACCTAAAATCAGGTAAATTTGATTCTCTACCTGAGAGAATCAAAGCCCAAGAAGCACTTTCATATCCATCCACTAGATTATAAAATACTATTTGTCCAAGAAACAGATTTAATGTTTGACATAAGCTACTGTGTAAAAATAGTCAGAAAAGCTTAAATCTTACTTTTAAACTCAGAGTTGTCTGTTCAGCAGAAAGGATAACATAGAAAACTGTAAAAATAAGTAAGCAGAGAAAAATCTTCAGAAAAAAAAATGTAAACTACATGAGAACTTTCTGTAAGCACAGAAAGAAAAAAAAGCAACGTTTACTAAATAGCTTATTTGATACCATTGACTCAGCTCATTTTACATTTTGATAAACAGAAGAATGAGAATTAAGGTTATTTTGAGGACAAGTTTATATATAGAATGAGAAGAGAAGCACATAAGTACATTCAGTTTGTATATCAAAGGAGTTCTGAGGCACAATAAACTAGTAGCAGTGTAAACAAGCTAATAACAAGTTTGCATCTGTAGATAAGATAAGGCTGAAGATTAGCCACGGGAAATTGAAACATCATAGTAAACAGAAAAATAGGGGATAAAGTAATTTACCTGTGCATAATTCTACTCAGCTGGCACTACTTTCTAACCAAATATGCATCCCCGTTGTCCCAGAAGTAGACCAATATTAATTCAGCAAGAGAGCAAACCCAGACTCTTAGAAACTGAAGTCTCACACATAAACAGTTCATTTTCTGTACCGTAAAAAGAAGCAATGCCAAGATAAGGAGTTGCAGGAATATGATGAGAGGTAAAGTGTGAGCACTGTACAAGTGAGTACTGCAGTCAAGTACTCCTTTAAAACTTATCTACACAAAGCTGGCATTTTATCCAATATCAAATAAGTTCTGCACAGATTTGTTAAACTGCATTACTTTTTTGGGTGGACACTTTTATTCAAAATTTAGTTAGTCTTTGTCCATTTTGATATAATTCATTCTTTTCATGTTAACGTTAGCAAAACAAATGTGGACAGATAAATACCAGGAAGCAAAAGAATAACTTAAACATTTAAAAAGTAGTCACTGCTGGTAAAAGACCAAGTGGGTATGAAGTTTAGTTCAGAAGGTAGGAGATAATTCTTAACCCTCACAGCAACATTTGCTGGAGCAGTTTTCTCCTGCAGTACTAAGTGCAAAACACCCAGTTGCTTTCAAGGTAAAGTTCAGTCCACTTATGAACCAATTGCATAGCATTCTTGGGATAACAAGGGAATAGACTCAGCACATAGAAGGTGACTTTCAGGAAGGCTCCCATGATAATATTTATGTACCCGCTCTACCTCACTCAAGATTTGCAAGTCGTATATAATATGCATAGAATATACCTTGCACTGTAAATATACACTCAGAAAAGTAAATGTTAAATCATTCAAATAGAGGTGCATTGTCTGAATCGCTAGCAGACACTTTCACGTTATGGTGCTTATTCTCTGTTGTTTCAATTTTTTATTTGTAAAATGGAAGTACTGATATCATTGTCAGACAGGAAGCTATGAAGGAAAATTCATGAATATTTATAAAACGTTTAGTCAAGTGATGAACGCAGTCTCCCCATGAGGAGATCAATAAACCCATTCTGATTTAGACAGTGTACGGTAAATAAAGGTCATAGCCACACACATATTAGAAGAGATAAAGACCAATACTGAACAGCTGTCTCATTCACTGTGCATCCATCATCTTGCAAACTGAGTCAGACTGAGTTCCTGCCAGAAAATGGATCCACAGATCTTATAGGAAGAGACTAACTCAAGCACATCTGCACAAGGGGCAGCATTAACTCGCACTGGCAAAACAGAGGGTTTTCACACATAACATCATGTAGGACTCCAAATACAATATACAGCCAGTGAACTTGTAAGAAATAATTCCGAACAATTAAAAATGTTAGAGTTTTGGTGAAATCTCTGCTACAGTTAAATTATTTAGATAGAGCTTAGGAGAAAAACGGTGATCAGATTATTGGGTGATAGTCAAGCCCCTTTAAGGCTGCAGTTTATGATGAGTATGCTACTATCTCTTCAAAGACATTTCAAGCCAAGATATCACAGTATGTCACTATTTGTACTGTAAATACACACCAGATCTCTTTAGTACATCCACAGTCCTTATATTTATGCAACTGTACTTGTTAAGCCAGTGCACTGCAGTGGTGATAACCATCCATGTCTATAAAGCCAAATCCCCATTGGCACTGCTATTAATGTGGATTTGACAGTATATTGTTTGGGGAATCATATCCAGGTCCTCAGCATTTCATTAACTGGAGGTACTCCAGGAAATGCTTGATGGCATGCCGTGACAGATTTCTGTCTTCCTTCCAGTTTTTCCTTTGAAAGTTTTCAATCTGCCAGCATGTTTAGTTAACACAGTTCCCATGACGTACATTCCTTTCTCTCCTGTGTCCCAAGCAGTGCCAATATGAGCACAGCTGGATGAGCTGTTCATGCTCATGCTTCCGGAGTTATTGCAGCCGCGAATTGATAGAGGGTTTGAAGAACACAGAAAATCAAAGAGCTCCCTAACTGTGCTGGATTCATCAATCACTCTCACATGCTCATAGCTCTCCCTTTTCGTGTGACAGTTCAGGAATTAATATGGAAGACACATGGACAATGCACAGGAAAGCAAAAGTTATATCCATGTGGAAGACATTCAGTGTTACTATCTCCACACAAAGTTAGCAGGGAGATTTCTGAATTGAGTATTACCTCTGATATGTTTTCTTTGTAGATTCTCTACCATAATATATTTGGGAAAACACAGCTTAATCACCCTTTAGAGAAGCTGCACAGATGCTATTCATCTCTGGGACTAATACCATTTGTACTGGTAGGCAGTAATACAAAAAGATAAAAGTGAAACCACATACATGTAACAGGTAGGTGAGGGGCACTCGTAAAGCCTCTCACCCAGTCAAACAGTCCATCTTGGAGGAGCTCATATATCCTACATGTCTCATTAAACTGCAGAAAGTACTGCACTAAGGCAGCTCAGCTCCTTCTGGCAACAAAGCTAGCTCATTCGTGGTTTGGTCAGGTATTTTTACAGTACAGTGGTGTGCAGGCCTGATTGAGGCAATTGTCATTATTGGGCAAACAAGGGAAATAAAAGAACTCCTTTTGTAGCCGTGAGCATACAGAACAGAGTGGCATGCATGAAAAAATATGAATGTGGAAAAGTGCATGTGAATTATTTACAACTGCAATGTGATTACAAGAAAGGTAGCAATTTTATTAAAAGCTTTGCAAAGTTTTCTTTCTCAAACGACTTGAAAGTTGTCAGTAAATCAATGTTAACCAATAAAACTACATTGTCAGTTGTCAATAAATCAGTGTTAACCAACAAAACTATATTAAAGTAACTGTTTTTTGGCAGGCCTGCTATCTTACAGCAGCTCACTCTGCCTTCCCTGCATTGCAAGTGAATGAGCAAAGATGCTGGATACTGCCAAGGAAATGGAAGAATATCTTATCTTTTTCCTGTTCAAAAGAATACAACTAACTGCTTAATTTCAAGACAGCAGATATGGACTTCCTTCACACAGATCTATTTTTATTCCACCTTACATGTCAATATGCTTTGTTTCTGTGGCCATATGGGCCATTCAAAGAACAGAGTGCTGGATCCATTCACTGAAACACAACTCAAGGGTTTTCAGCGTGTGGTCAGGGAGACAGAACAAGCTAAAATGCAGAATACAGGAAAACCACACCACACACAGAAAGGTGAGCACAACCAGTAGCTACCACTCTGCGCAGCCCTCTGATCTCTAGTTTGCAAATAACTTTTTTTCTGTTTAAACTTTTTGTTGCTGCTTTTGCTTGTTTGTTTCAGCAGAAGATGGTCTTGGAATAGAAATCTTCTGACATTTGTAAAAAATGTGGTTTCTTTGCAACGGGCAGCCTATAGGCCGTAAGAGCAAAAAAAGGGCAGGGCTGGGCTTCAAAAGGGCTATTGATGACAAAAGCTCACTGACATTCTGATACCAGTGATTTGTTTAAGATAATTAGGGCAGCTTCCCAATAGCCAGAGGTCTACTTCTTAGAAAACAAGAGAGCCTGTTTGCTAACCTTGATTAGCCCAGTGGCTAGAAAACTTGATGTTTAGACAGGCCAAGCTGCCTTTGGTGCCAGACTGTGCTGGCAAACGACCAAGAACACCAATTTGCACGGCTGGCTTGTCAGGCGTCAGGCTCTGCCACAGCAACGCTCCCACCACAGCCTCCACCTGCTCGGGGCCTCAGGTCAAAAACAGCCTGTAAATGATAGCTAACATTTTGGGATTGCCAGCGCTACAGAGATTGTTAAGAGCAGCTCTTTTTGTATTCTTTTTTCCACTTACAGAGCTCAGTTCCTGAGCATGGCTGCTCAGAACAGGAGGAAAGCACGCGGCCCTTTGCTGCAGCTTGCAACTGAAAAACGGGGGAAGGGGCTCACACAACGAGGCCTGGCTCCCACGGCAACGAGCAAAGCGGCTGTCCCACGCTGGCGGCCGCAGGTAAGGGCCGGCGGGAAAAGCGGCGAAGAGCCCTGAGGAGAGCCGGCCCCGCGACGGGTCGAGGCGGGGCGGCCTGCACGGGCGGGGCGAGGCGCCGGAGACGGAGGGAGAGCGGCGCGCGCCAAGGGTCGCGGCCGTCCCGCTGGGATGTGCGCGGCGACACCGGTAAGGCCGCCGCGACGGGCCGCTGTTGGGGTGGGGGCGCCCGACGGGAAGGTGACGTGCTGCGGCGTACAGCCGTCCGGCGGCTGCGGGAGGGGCGTGCGCCGCTCCGCAGGGCGGCTGTGGTACAGCACGCGCCTCCCGAGACGGTCGCGGGGACAAAGGACCGGCGGAAGCGCGGCGCGGGGCGGGGGGGGCCGCAGCCGGTGCTGCGCGAGATCTGCCGGGCCGCGAGCCGTCAGTTAGACTGTGTGCTGCTCGCGGAGCTCTAACGGGAAGGAAGCCTTTGAATGGTAAACTCACTGACTGCGCTTTGCTGGAAGCAGACAGGGGAAAAGATGGTAGTTAGGACCTCCAGTCTACAAGCAACTGCGTTTGGGTGGGACTTTGTAATAGTTCATGGTGGTGACTGAGGGAAAGGGTGTCATCTTATATAGCAAGGTCCGTATCAGTGGTACTGAAATCCCTGGAGCTTCCTGAACGTCCGAAGGGGTGAGACGTGCACGAAGTGAGATACAAGATAGGGCCACAGCCATAACTACCGGGCTTAGTAGTGGAGAAAAGTTCAGAAGGATGTGAAAGAGAAAGGAAAGTTGTTCTCTCAGAAGTTCTGCAAACGAAGAAGAAAAAAAATGTACTTTCATATTTTAAAAATATTAAAATAGCTCTTATTTTTGTAGTAAGATAATTTAAATATGCTTGTCTCCACAACAACATAGGATTGAGAAAGCTCTGATTTAAAAATGTGTACCTTCACATCTTCACTATAAAGCAGCAGAAATATCATTATCCCTGTTTTGGTAAGTGATGAATTGCAGCAGAGGGGCTCTGGGTGATATCCTGAAGGTCAGAGTGGAACTTAGTTCTCTTAATATCTTTGTGTGCCCCAAAATCTGGTGCCAGGGTGAGCCTTTACAGTCAGTCTGTGGACAAATATTATTATCAGTAGCAAAAGCTAGTGCGGACAGACTAGGATTGCATTCTTTTGTTAATTGCCACTGCTCTGGGTGATCTGGATTTCCAAACCAATGTCCACAATGTCTAATGCAAACTAGACCAAAATTAGAGCTGAGTGCTCTACATAAGTACTCAAAGACATTCTAATCTGACATTTTCATCCCACCTCCCTGTGTAAGCTGGATCCGGGAAGCTCAATCAGGAAATGCATCTAATAATTTTGTTGTCTTTGGGTTGGCAAATGGTCTTATGGAACACTGAGTTGAACCAGCTTCAGTGCAGGTTCAGTAACAGATGCATTACGAAGAAGCAGACAAAGTCAGGAGCAGTAGATGGGATAAGCAAGACCTGCTCCTTTCAGTGGTAACATTTAGGTCGGTTCAGCTAGTGACAGAATTGCATCTTCAGTGTCTTACGTTTTATTCTGTTTAGAAGTGTTGAACTCACTAGAGCCGTTATTGGAGCGTTCTTAACCCAGTGCATTCTTTCCTATGCTCCTATATCTTTTGACTTAATTTTTAATATTAAAATCTTTTAAGATGGATAGTTGTAGTTGAGCCTCAAATTGCTATATAATGTCTCTCCCTTTCAGGCTTGAAATATCCCCTCAAGAGGTATTTTTAATAGGGTTGCAAAAGCTCTATAGTGATTAAAACAAAATCTGAGCCTAATCTTGATACACAGAATTAATACAGCACTTCTGACAATGAAGGTACTGCTAGCTGTAACATTGCCGTCCTTTTGAAATATATAAGTGTATCACATCTGTTGCAGCTGTTGTTTCAGCTTCTTAAGAATCAGAAGGCTGTATATAACTTGTTCATATTTAAGATGAACTTCTGATGCATATGACTGCAGCATGATTAAGGTAGTTTCAGTCTGACAGGCTGAAAACTGATGAAGCTGCACTGGTGCAAGTCGTGACATGAACCATGTAAGCCTGCATAGTGCTGGAAAGCCTTTGTGGAAATCTCTACTTTTGTGGCTCTATGCTGTTAATATTTAAATTAAGTAGCTCAGGTTATGCTCACACCTGTAACATCCACATTTCCATCTCCCAGTATTGTCTGATCTCTGTTTAGAAATAGGAAGTCTTTAAGACAAAAAAAAAAAAAAAATCAAATCTATTCACTGAAAATGAGCTGTGGATATGAAAGATACTCTTTTTGTAACCATGTGTATGACACCCTTCCCCAGATCCTTTGAAGAACCCTAAAGGATTAAACCTGGGAGCTCCTGAGAGATTGTAACTTTTGAAAAGCTGCCAGCATAGATGTCTTAAAAAAAGGAAAACAGGACAAGTCACTAGTTGAAGACATAGCTTAGAATTTTGTGAACTTGAGTACCGTTTGATTCTGTAACAGTTACTTTTGATACAAATTAGAATGAATAATTTTATCTTCCGTGCAACAGATTTCAGGCTTTTTAAAGAAATCAGCATGGTTAAGAAACAACAGTACCACTAATAAGGATTTATTTCCTTCAGAACCATTTACTATAGCTCAGGGAGCCTTCTGAGTACAAACTCGCATCCTTTTGCATCATGAAAACCAGCATAGCTTTTCTAATGTGACCCACATTACTCTTACGTAAAATCAGTGTTGTGAATTTCACAATTCACACAAAAATTCACAAAGCATCTGCAATGGTTAGGTGTTGCATAACCATAAGTTTAAGATTTACAAGACAAGACAGTCACAAAAGAGTAAGGATTAACCTGAAAAATTTGGTTTTGCAGTTATAAGATACCAGTGTGACACACGAGAACGGAGCATAAAGCAGAACTTTGCTCATGAACAGAAAAGAGGATATAAAAAGCTTGTACACAGCTCTCTGGCAGTCATTCAGTTTTATCATGAAACTGATTGCCTGTAGCTGAAATAAACGATTTCATCCCTGAGTTTTAAACCTGAAATTGAGTAGCATGTGGTTCATTTATGGCTGTAGGTGCAAGATCTAATTCATACCCTAAGTAACTTTACCCAGCGTGGAGGAGATTATCCCTATTTCATGTATTGCTCTCACTCTATAGCATGTTAATCAGCACTGCTGCCTGTGTGGTTTACTATTAAATTGCCTTGTGATTGACCTTGCGTCAGGGCCCAGGCACTTCCTGGTTTTTAATGCATCCTGCTGATTGTTGTTGATTTGAGAAGAGCCACTGATGGCTAGCTTAATTTTCAAGTAAGAAGTTTCCAAGGTGAGGCATTTCAAGGCTTGCAGCGTTTGTGTTCCTTATGCTAAGTCAGACTTTGTAATTCGGATTGTATGGCAAGGTGCTGCCTCAGTGGTTCACTTCTCATAGTAACAACTGCCTTCCACTCTTAATCCAAAATTATTAATCACTACCACAATTTTCCACAATTTTACCGCAATTAATCACAAAGTGATTAATGCTAAGGATGCTAAGGCCTCCTGCACATTATGCCTAAAGGCTGCACCAGAACAGGATGGAAGCAAGCACAGTACACACACGCATGTGCCAGAAGTCTGAGAAACAGTCTCGTGAAGTACATCATTTTCTAGGGGTGTTTAACAAATTTAACTCAAAACACAGCCACGTATTTCTCTTAGAATTGAAATTTTGATTCCTGCAGTTTGTTGAGTATTTGTCTCATAAATAGACAGCACAAGTCTCTTCTCCAGATTCATTCAGCTTGTTAGAGCATCCCTGCAGTTTTCATTTCAGTTTACAAAGATGTTTTACAAGTTTTTGATACTGCTTATTACGGAGAAGGTAGCAAATCTTAGAAGAGCAGAATTATTTTTTTTTCAGAGTGCAGATTATTCTTTAGGCCATGGATCCTTTAAAACTTCCTTGTGGTTTAGTAGCGTGAGAACTGTTGAAGATTCATATACTGTCTTGATTTCTAGCAGTTAGCCTCTGTATTACTCCAGTTGTAACGTGGTGAAACAGTGAAACAAGTGGCAGTGACCCCATGCAGCTATATGTGCAAATAGATTTAGATGGGACTCTGCGTGGATCCCAGGTGTTCCAGTCCTCCATAAGCTTGTGTAGCATGAGCTCTGTCCTGGAACCTCAGACCCACAGGACATCCTGAAGCATTCAGGAAAGGAGCTAGGAAAAGTGGTTGCTATAGAGGTGTATGGCCTAAATCTCTTTCCTTATAGGTTTTGTAGATTTTTTTTTTTTTTCAGTTAAGGTAATGCAATTTCATTGATTGCTTTTCTGTTTACCAAGACTTGATTGACTGGAAGTACACCTGGAGGATGCTAAGGCCTCCTGCACATTATGCCTAAAGGCTGCACCAGAACAGGATGGAAGCAAGCACAGTACACACACGCATGTGCCAGAAGTCTGAGAAACAGTCTCGTGAAGTACATCATTTTCTAGGGGTGTTTAACAAAAATTTGCTGAAAGAAGAACAAGGGGTAACTATTTGGCAAAAGAAGGTTGTTGTCAGAAGGGAGGAAGTGACCAAGAGAAGCTGTAGTAAATGATAGAGTACTTCATATGACATGGAAGCAAACAACCACAGCATAATAATAAGGTGCAGTCCCAGAACACTGTGTATATTGGCTAAAGCATTAAGCAAGTTTGGATGATAATCTCCAGAAAGGAGGCTGGTCAGTGACTGCCAAGCAGTTTGCCAAAGGCTACGCTGTAATGTAACTGGAGCTGAGGAATTGATACCTCAGAGAACTGGAAGAGAACTGGAAGCTGAAAGAGTTCACAAGAGAGGAAGTAAGCAAGTGATTGTGAAGGAAAGCAAGTTTTTGGCACAAGAAGAGGAAGAGAATGTTTATGCTGGGTTTTAAGATTCAAAATGCTTAATTTCAGGTATGGACCATTTACAAGTAGCGTCTTTCACAGCACTGTCTATAGCAGAGAGTTATTGAAGGCTTTTTACTGCGATATAGGATGATGGAATATGAATAATATATAGTGTTGATCAGTCTTTTGGTAAAAAGAACACTACTGAGCCTTGTTCTTGCAAAAATTTAACAATCAGTTCTTGTGCGTTAACCATTTATAGCCCTTCCAGTTTTCAAGTAGGGTATCTCAAAAGCACTTTATAAAAAGAGGAAGGAGTCAGAGTACATAAGGGAACTGAGGTTGACAGAAAGCAAAGAACATGCCCAGTGTCAGTTCTCTTCCACGTTTCATCATCATGTGATGTTAGCACAAAAGGAAGTTGTATTTTTGCATTTAAGATACACATGTTCTATCTTTACACCAATGTTGCTATTTAGCAAGACCAAGCAGCACTCTGATTTTCAAGCTTTTGACTCGAGATCAAAACCTAGCTTCTATGAAACTGGCCTCAAACTTGAAATTTGATCATTTAAGCTTCCTTATTTTGAACACAAAGAATCTTCTAGACTTTAAGAAGAAAATTTAAAATAATTCAAATACTGCTTCAGATTTAAGTTGCTCTCAAATATCTAAATTTTTCTGTATCTTATGCTAGCATATAAAGAAACACCCACAATTTTGCATTAATGCTTTGAGTTAGGTTGGAGAATGGAAGAATAAAAAAAACAACAGGATGGGAAGGTCAAATAATGTTTTGAAAAGGGATTTCCTGCTAAAAATTGTTTAAAATAATCTTCAGCAACTTCATCCTTTTCAGTAGAATTGAATGAATTTGATGAATCTTTTCTGAACTTAGAGCTGGCCAAAGAAGAAGTGCTTATTACTTTATATCACAATTCAAGGAGAAAGAAGAAAAACATGCAACATAAGGAAGAAAAAAAACAAAAAACAAAAGAGATTCAGAAGTTTTCAGTCTTATAAATCCTGTTTTAAAATGGAAATGCAAATACTTTAAAAAAAACATTTGCAAATACTAATTCAGTCAAATCCCAGGTGAGTCAGAGGGTGTTGTGACAGAGTATAAGATCCCAGTGCTTTTTTTTTTTCCTTAAGATGCAGTTTAATTGCCTGATTCACCTTTTTGACTATAGTAGAGGCAGTGAGTGATCTCCTAGTTTCCAACAAGATGCAGTGGTGTTTTTGTTTTAGTTACTGTCCATACAATCTCCTTCAAAATTTTCTTAAAAAAATAAAATACCAGAGCTATTGATAGATCTATACAGCAAGTGCTGTTGAATCTCAGGTTTCTTGCTTCCTTTAAAATTCTGCCTCTGAAAAGGAGGATGAGGAAGGGTGGGGCAGAGGTTTTGGAGCTGTGTCAGGGATGTGTGTGCAGTGAGAGGTGACTACTATTCAGCACCACTGCATGTACAGTAGAAGCCTGTGACTCCAGATCCAGTGGTGAGGAATTCTGTCCTAACACGCTGTTACTTTAAAATATGTAGTTCATTTTTTTCTTACCTTTATTTGTTAAGCAAAGGCCACCAGGTATCACATGCTACAAGAAGTAATACATGTATTTTTTAAAAACAAAGTTTGCTTCCTGTGTTTAAGAGGTTTTGAGATTTGTCAGCTTTTCTTTTTTGTTTTTCCTAACTCTCAACTTCCAGTCTTTGTTTGCATGTTACTGATAACTTGATTCTCCAGCTTTTAAAGGTGCTTTTGCCTATGTAATTTTTAAAAGTGAACAGGATTTGCCATTTAAAGACTTTGCATTTCCACATTCCTTCTGAGTTTACTTTGTCAGAGTTTATTTATTTGTTGCTTCTTCTAGTCACAGAAGTTACCAGTGTGAAATGGTAATGTTTAGTCTTATATGAAAGCAAGCATGATTGTTCTCTACAAATATATCTTGCTTACAAACTCCTGGCTCATATGGCACCTTGAAAAATTTTATGTTGTATACTTAAATAGGTTTTCATTGAGGATATTTTACATTATAATAGTCTGCAGAGCTATGTTAGGTTACTGCTTTGGGGTGAAGATTATCACATCAAGCAAAAACACAGTTAACTGACATACCTTCTAACAGTGGATGCTTGGAAGAGACAGATAAATTTAACAGGACAAAAAGAAATCTTGTTAAGGTGCTCCCTGATAGGCGTAGGGGATATTTAAAATTTACTCATGTGAATGTGTTAGATACAGGAAACAATAGTACAGTCCCAGAACAACTCTTAATTGCTGGATTCTCTTTTTTGCTACGGACCTCAGGGAACCTACAGACTCCTAAGTCTGTATTAGGCATTACTATTATATAGTATGCTGGCAGTGAGATTAATAAAAATGTCCGAGCAGTTAATTGCTTAAAAAGGGACTTCTGGAAGATTGAAGAATCCATCAAATCATGATTGGTATAAAAGCTCGCTTTCTTTCTTAAACAAGGCATTTTATCCAGATCTAATTTAGTGTGTAAAATTACAAAACATAACTTACTTTACAATAGTCATTATATACTTCTTCATAGCATTTTAATTTGGATTTTTCAAGTACCAATTTGATGTGTGCTTTTCACACAAATTAAGAAATTAGTATAAATTTAAATTACGTTGATATTTTCCTGTTATTTAAAGTATAGCAAAAAAACTGATCTACTAGAACAGATAGATCTGTAGATCAGTGACAGAATACTGGAATCAGATTTGCTTTTTAATAAACGATTGAAAAGCTATTGTGCATTTTAAACAGACTAACCAAACTGCAGGATGCTGAAAGAAAATTTGATTAAATACAGCCTTTGAAGAGGAACCTGACATCATTAAATGTTCTTTTCCTGATCTAAATGTGGTAATGGTCTTTTCCCTGGGCTTATTCAGAATTGTATCTGGAACTTTTTAGTTAAATAAGCCTTTACAGAATTATTGCTTAACTCGCTGTATTTTAACTTCTCTCTAGGTAGAGGACATTCCTTGGATTATAAAGCACATAGGGTGCAATGGCAGATCCCATCCACTGGACCCGTTATCGTTGGCAGCAACTGATGTCTACAGAAAGCAGAGAAGGTGGCAGCAATTCAAGTAACAAGTGCTATCAAGCAAAAAAAACTATTAGCAAACATAGGATAGTGATACCCTGCTTGGGACATTTTAAGGAAGAGTATGAAAAGGTATCAAAACTGTATATGAACAACAAAATACGGACTACTAAATATACTTTACTGAATTTTATACCACGCAATTTATTTGAACAATTTCACAGGTAATTAACTATTTTTATTTTGTTTGTGGAAATTATTCTAAAGTGGAATCTTTTTATTTGTGTATTAATATATGTTTTTCCAACCTGACTGTCACTTCTGAAAAGGTGTGTTATTTGTCCAAAAGATTGAATATCAGCCTTGGACTAATCCTTTCTTCAAAACTTCTGTTATTTCCGCTCATTCTACTCTTTAGATTAAAATATTATTTGGAGCACTCCAGTAACCTGAAGTAGAATTTTCAGTTGATTTCCTGCAAATTTATTTCTTCCCTTCCCTCACGTGTCTTATCTCTGGCCATTATTTTCCCCCCCCCCCATCCTCCTGCTTGGAGAGCTGTAGGTTTATAAAGAATGGCTCACTTAAAAGCATCTTATCTACAAGTTCACCACAGCGTCACTAGAAGACATGTGCCTGGAAGGCAGGGTTGGAATTACAGTAAAATCCTTGCTTGCTGCACCTTCTTATTATGAGTATTAATTACCCATTCAGCCAACTAATATATTTGACTGAATAGAGGAAAACGGAGTCAGATATTTAGTTCTTTATTTTTTCTTAGCTCCTACTACAATTCCTTCTTACTTAAGTAGTCTCTAGCATGGAGTGGGGGAATTAAAATGGCTGATAGCACAGCTAACTCTTATGTTTGCTCTTTGTTTCAGAGTTGCCAATTTGTATTTCCTATTTCTGGTTGTTTTAAACTGGGTTCCCCTGGTGGAGGCTTTCCAAAAAGAAATTACAATGCTACCTCTGATAGCAGTTTTAACAATAATCGCCCTGAAGGATGGTCTGGAAGACTACTCAAAATATAAAATGGATAAACAGATAAACAACTTACTAACCAAAGTGTATAGCCGGTAAGAGAGAACATTCTTTCTGGATAATTTTTATTAAATTGATTCTTCTGGTTTACTCTCTGAACACACAGAGAGAGAATAACTTCAGTCAGAAGAGGTCTCTGGAAGTCATCTCTCTAGTCTCGTATCCTGCTCAAAGCATGCCTTGCTAGATAAGATTGCTCAGTGTACAACTAATAGGTATACAATTGTACAATCAATAGGTGTACAGAGGTTAGGTTTAGTAAAATTATCACGGTGGAAAGATAATCAAAATAAATGGAAATGCTCACCAGTGTTGTAGGTTCACAGTGAATTCCCCAAGGAACAATCTCCACTGAGGGATCCTTCCTCAGTAGCAGTCAATACTTAAATGGGGATCTAGGAGAGGTGGAGCCAGGCTCCACCCCTTCTAGTCACACAGGAGAATTGCCTTCACCTGTGCTCCTGTGGCTGACTTGTTGCTTGCCTCAAGTGATCAATCAGAGGTTCAGGCTGTGATCAACAGTTGCCATATACTCAGGAAGTTGTCTAGTTGAATCTTGATCATTTGTTTAGCTAAACAAATATCAAATTAGTATAAAATTTAAAATTCAAATTAGTATAAAATTTGCTGAAAAATATTCTTTTGTGGTTGCCAGAGCATTCATATGTGAGTCTGCACTGCATTAACTAAGGAAGTTTTAGTATTATTCTTAGTATCTTAAAATTGTTTTGGCACCGTTGAAATTCAGTGATTACTATTTCATCATTACAGTGGTGAAAGTCATAAAAGCTATCAGTGTTGCAACTCTGTACTCCTAATGTAATTTCCATGAAGGAAATAAAAACATTTTCCTATGCAGTACTACAGGTGGGATCTCACAAGGGTAGAGTGGGAGAATCATTTCACTTGACCTCCTAGCTACACTTCTTTTGATGCAGCCCAGATATGATTGGCTTTCTGGGCTGCATGTTTTTCTTCCACCTGTATCTGCAAAGTCCTTCTTCAAGGGCTGCTCCGAATCCATGCATCAGCCAGTCTGTACTGATGTTTTGGATTGCCCTAGGCCAGGTGCCTTGTTGAACTTCATGAGGTTCACTTCTCATACCTTATCACGTCTCTGGATAGCATCCTTTCTTTCCATTTGAAGTGTCAACCATACCACTCAGTTTAGTGCCATCTGCAAACTTGCTGAGGAGTCCTCTCAATTTCAGTATCTCTGTCGACAACGAAGGTATTAAACAGCACTGGAATACAGATGCCTGAGAGACACTACACATCACTGTTCCCTGCCAGAACCTTGAGCCACTGAGCACACAACTTCATGTGCTGCAAACACAAATATCTGATATATCAGCTTTCCCAGAAACATTTTATTCAGACTATAAAAATTTGAGCTTAAAACAATAAAGTAATTGAGTTGGGAAAATAAATTATTTTTCCTTTTCATGTCTGCAAAGAAGATTTAAGGTACAAGTCAGATCATTTCTGGTATGAATTGCAGTATACTCTGAAATAATTCACTGCCAGAAAACAGAGGCATCCACTATACATTAATGACCACTGTTTGCTACTTGTAGCCTCATCAATGTCAATGAAGGGGAATTAATTTCTGATCTTTTCTATCTTGATTCCTTCCCCAAACAAGTATAATAATTAGCTTCTGTATTAGTAATCTGTAAAAATGTCTTCCTGTTCCCATTGCTAGTGCTTCTAACTTTTCTTTCTGAACTTCTTTATTATGAATTATTCTATATTGTATAGTCTGATTTAAAAAAAAAGTTTGGAGGCATGGTTTGGTAGAATTAACTTTTTTAAAGCAACAATCCCTTACTGCTTTTATAAAACATGTTTGTAATAGAAACTGGTTTCATCATTCTCTCTTGTCCATGACAAAACAGTCCTGTCTTAGTGCCTTGATATATCTATCCAAGCAGCTAGATGCTAGTTTTTTGCACATTTTGGATAAGTTTGACTTGATTTTTCCCCTTATTTTTTTCTGGCTTACAACAAATGAGTGACATCCATAGTTTCAGAGTTTTGGCTTGCTGCTTTTTATAGTTTTATTCCCAAGCCTGGAATTCACCCATTGGATGTATCAGTATTACTGTACTTAGCCTTTAGTATACAGAGATTGAGGCTACGTTTTCTGAGGAAAATTTCATGGGAAAGTAAGTATACATATGGAGAAAATTGCATGGGAAAGTAAGCACAACAAGTAAAAATAACAGGAAAATCATTGCATACTTTCAATTCCACATTTACTTAGTAGATGGTGATTATGAAGAGAAACTTGCTGTCTGCTTAGGGCTAATCTCAATACTGGCAGTGGAGAGGTTTTAGTAGTTCTCAATGAAATACGTAGTAGTTAAAAAAAAATCTAAAGATACATAAGCACTAGTGTTTTTTTCTTTTACTAATCTCTAGTAAATAATTACTTCAAGGGTAAATAGAAGTACTGCTTTGTTACTAAATCTTTATCTCCAAATAGTTTTGTAGTTTATCAAATTCTAAGGCTTAATCACTTTGAAAAATGCCTGTAGCAATCAGACTTTGCCTTTCGTTCACCATCCTTACTGTAACTCTTCTAGATGTGAGCAAGCTGTGGAAATAATTTTTTCTTGTTGCTGTCAGGTGTTCTCAAATCCTTTCCATAGCACCTAGGATGAAGCAGTAAAAGACTGCTGTTGCAGAGTAACCAGAGCATTCTGTTCTAGTCAGCATTATCTCTTTGGACTCACTTTGCCTCTTAGTGGGGAAAACTGACTACACACAGAAAAAAAAAGTGTAGATATGGTTCTCCATGCTTACAGAATAGCTAGTGACAGCATCTCAAGAAGAAGCATATATTTGGCTGAGGCTGATTTAATTTTACCTCAGCTTTTGCTTTGTGTTTACTTGGAAAACCATATAATCAACTGTATAATCAATGGATATACAGATGGTGTGTGTGTATATATATATATAATATATACATATATATATATATTCCAAAGCTTGGCTAATATAATTTAGATTGGAGTAATGAGAGAAAGTCACTTACCCTGTCCTGGGCTCACGAAATGAACTCTGATGGAGTCAGCTCTTAAATGGGTCTAGGAGAGGTGGAGCCAGGCTCCACCCCTTCCTGCAGCACAGGTGATTTGCCTTCACCTGTGCTCCCGTAGCTGACTCATTGCTCGCCTCAGATGATCAATCAGAGGTTCAGGCCGTGATTCAGCAGCCCCATACATCAACTCTACCTTATTTTCACTAGAGATAATGTTATCAATATATTGGTTAATTATGTGGACTTTGTGCCATCTCATTGGAGAACAGGATTTTTGAAAGGGTACTGTCAGGCAACACAGATCTGAAAGGGATGGGTGCAAAGCTTGACACAATAAATGTTTTTCTGATATTTTCTTTGTTATCAAGGGCATTTCACCAAGTTAGCACTTTGATTAGAACAGGTAGATCAGTCTGCACAGAATTGCCATGTTGTAAAGTTTGTTAGCTTAAGTCTATACTATGGAAGGTGGGTGCACTTCCCAGCTTCCTGGTGCAACTGCCATTTTCAGCTAGGTAAGCCCGAGTGAGATTTAGAAAAGGATGCACAACATGAAGATGCTCCCAAGACTGTGAAGAGTACATTCTCCTCACTTTAAACATAGCTCTAGGGTTAGCCTGTGAAAAATATTAAAACCAGCCAACTACCAAGATGTAACACAGTAGAAAACAGCAGTGACAGCATAGAAGCAAAGTCCTAGGCTGCAGCGGATGAGGATGTGCTCAAACACAGCAGCTGTGGACACAGAAACAAAGGAAAGAATCAACTTAACTTCCAAAGGCCTCATATACGTAGGAATTTTCAGCAGGATACCCTTGCCTCCACTGCCAACCCTTAAGTGAGGTCTGGGAGGCGGTGAATCCTGACTCCACCATTTCCATTCACTCAGGAGCTTTGCATGCACTTGAGCTCTTCTGGGTTGTCCCTGCCTTCCCACCAGGTGCTCAATCACTGTTTCAAGCTGTAACTTAGCAATTCTGCCAACAGTAGTAACAATACCGAAAATGTACTGCATCCAGACATGTACAGTGTTTGTATCAGCAACCCTATTTCAGTGGCCTACTATTGTATGCCTCCAGTTAGCTCCTTGTTGCTTGCTACCTCCCAGCCTATTCACCACTCTAAACCTGAGTGTACTTGCAATAAACTGCTGTAATTAAATAAAAAGAATTATTCTTTGTCTCTGTTGAATATGGAAGAGCAGATAGAAATGGAAAGTTGAAGAAGGCACAAACTTCTGTATTTCATGCCTGTATTTTTTATAATAATGAAGTATTTCAACTTTCTCTCTTGAGTATTGTAGGTTCTTTGCACCTTATGTTCAAAAACAATGCGAAAATATATAAAAGCCATGAATACAAGTATTTATGCTTGGAGCACTAGTAAAGCAGTTGCTGAATATTCTTTGCTCACTTGCAAATGTTGGAATAGTGAAAGGATTTAAGGGGCTGAATTTTGAATTGGGCTAACATAATTATGAGAGGGTGATAGGAATGTAATTCCCAGCAAAACAGGTCTGGGACCTCAGAGCTGATCATAGAATCATAGAATTGCTTAGGTTGGAAAAGACTTTCAAGATCATCAAGTCCAAGCTGAACCTAGCCATACTACTCTAACAACCCACCACTAGATCGTGTCCCTGCGCACCACAGATTCTTTGTTACAGTCACCTAGAGCTGTTAGACTGTCTCATCAAAATTCTTAATGACTTGGAAGTAGAAGTTCAGTATTGGAGTCATTTCCTAGGTACAATCTGTTTCTTTGAACTTTCAGTTTGGGGTGGTTTTTTTCTTTTTTTTAATTGTTTTAATGTTTTTATATCCTTTTTCAGAAAAGAGAAGAAATACATAGATGAACACTGGAAAAATGTCAGTGTTGGAGACTTCATCCGGCTTTCATGTAATGAAATTATTCCTGCTGACATGGTGCTGTTATATTCCAGTGACCTGGATGGGATCTGTTACATTGAAACTGCAGGTCTTGATGGAGAAACCAATCTAAAACAGAGGCAGGTGGTGAGAGGATATTCAGAGCAGGTGATAATTGTGCATTTCCAGTGGTTTAAGAAAGTTGATGTGACAGTCAACAATAAAAACCTTAGTCCTCTATATTGCCTACTATTCAGCAATCCCCATCTAAAAATATAATAAATAGACGATATAGTTTTAATTTTATTTGTTGTTATTTTGGAGCAAATCTTTGTCAGCTCACTCAACTCAGAGAAAGCGAGCTCTATCTCAAGTGAAGTAAAACTAACTTTTCAAGTAAATGTCCAGTCGTCATGTATAACACATAGCATTTAGTGCTCTGAAATTAGAATTTTTTTTTGAAGGGAGTTCAGTGCCACATAAAAACAGAAAGAGGAATAGATGTCTTCTTTTTCATTGTATTTTCAAATGTATTTTTAGCTCCAAATTTAGACCTTCAAGGATTTAAAAGTCTTTGGAACTCTTACGATTTTTTAAATCTATACCTGTCAAGACTGAACATCACCAGGTCTTATAATTTTCACAGTGGTGGTCAGAAATTAGTGCAGTCTTCAGCACACCTGGTAACTGAGTGCTGATATGGAAGCACTGCACTGACAACATCACCAGGGAGATTCAGTGTTGTCCGTAAGAATGTGCTGTTAACAGACTGGAGATAAAATTACCTGAACTGCCTCTGAATTGTCATGGGGAGGTGCGAAGGAGTTCATTTAGATTTTTTGGTTACTTAAGAAGCAGGGTAATATCAAATGCATGATCTGTTAAGAAAGCTGGCTTTCTTTCTCCTGTTCTTTTTTTCTCAGTTTTAGAATGAGATAGTCATGCTGTCCCAAAAAGTGACAATTTCTTCACCATAAAAGACTGTTCGTTTTTGTCCTCCAAGGGAAAAAGAAAGGCCATCATGGTGTCTAGTCACAGTTTCTGATTGTATATTAGTTAACTTCACAGACCTCTGGTGTCCTGGCAGTTCAGTTCCAGACAGAGGCTTTGTCCTCTCAAACTCAGGCTGAATAAGACTGTGGGAGTTCTGTGTATGTAAACAGAGTATAACTGTCTCACCTCTTAGTTTCTCAAGCTCGAAAAAATAGAAACAACATAAATCAAATTAAAAAACATTTGAAGACAAAGTCTAAAAAGTTGTAACATAATGTAAAAATATTATGTTCTGCATTTTTATGACTGAATAAACACAAACACAAATGTCATCATTAGGGCACTTGTTATTGCCTTTGGGATTCCTTTGGGAAGGCAAGGCAACATTTGGGCCTAAAAGAGGAGCTGAAACTCTCGTAGCTAATTTTTTGTAAACTTAGAATACCGTAATTTATTCTTTTTTTTTTTCTGTATGTACCTCAGTGACCACAGGAAAGAAATTAAGGAAGTTCTGCAAGAGGCTTATAAACAACAACTAGCAACAGACAACAAGGCATAGAAGAGTGTTTCTGACCATCTTCGCTTTCCTAGAGAAATAGACAAAAAATTGAGGACTTTTTCCCTAAGGATAACAAATTTTTTAATGAACAAACTGACACTGCCTTGCTGCTTTTAATTCACTCCATTAAGAAGGAATTAATTTCCTTTTCCCTCACACCTTTTATGATTAGCTCAACCAGACATTTATTAGTATGAAGAAGCTGATAAACCATTAGCACTAAATCAGTGTGAGCAGTGGTTCTGCTTACGTTGTAGGAACGGTCACAGGACTGCATCGTTCAGTTCCTTCCCAGCCTTTCATGGCCAATGACTGAATTCTGTCATATGTGCAGTATCCTCATATTTAACAGAGGGGAAAGTGCTGTCCTTTTCTTCCAGGCAGCCCAGGAGTCCAATTTGATAAAAGGATTTGCCAGCTCTCCATTTCTGCTTTGGCTATACACCACATTCCTATATTGTATTATCAAACCATATATCAAACCAATGTTCCACAGCCAAAGCAGCAAGTGTTCCTAAGATACCAGTATCTCAGCTGATACTTGCAAGGGTTTGATATTTACTAGGAAATCCTGTATAAGTCTGATTTACATAGGTTGCATGTAGACCATCAACATCATTAGCAACTTTAAAAGTTGAGTTAAATAGTTTGACAGTGATATCTACATCTACAAATGTATGAAGTTTCCAGGTTCTATCATATTTGGTCTCAGTTGTTTTTTTTTGTTTGTTTTCTTTCTCTTTTTTTTTTTTTCTTTTTTCTTTTTTTTTTTTTTTTTAAATAACTTCAGGTCTCTGAAATTGATCCAGAAAAATTTTCTGGTAGAATAGAATGTGAAAGTCCTAATGATGACCTCAATCACTTTCGAGGCTTTGTGTAAGTAAGCTTGGTGGCTCTTTAAACTGATGTAATTTGCTTTGGTGTTCTTACTAATTTTCAGAGGGTTTGTTTGCTTTAAAAAATGACCATGTGTACATAAGTCAGTGTGCAGCATTATATTTCTGAGTGCAGCCAGGCAGGCAGAGCTCCAGAAGGAGTTTCTAAACACCTGATTGTGAACCGGGAGAGCCCACTAGCACTTTATATTTTATATTAAATATTTTCAGCATCTTAGTTCAGGCTATTTTGCAACAGTATCTACCACATTTTAAATGGCTGCCTTTGATCTGCTGTTAATGACATATGATATCAATACAGAATTCAGTCTGGACCATGGCTGCTTTGATCAGAATTTGAAATGGGAAGAACTGGCTTCCCCTCCTACTCTCATGTGTTTTGTGTAACTCTCAGCCATTTAATCAAACTGTGTTACTTTACGTCTATTTTCTTGTTAAGGGTCTGTAATTTTGTTTTTCCCACTAGAAAAACAAAATATTATTTCCAAAGTGGTTAATTTTCATTTTTTGAGATGTATAATGTCTACATTCTTCCCTGTGGGCAATGGCATGTTAGAAATATGAAGAGAAAATGAAATACTTTTAATTATCTTTCTCCAAAGAAAAGTCTTGACAAACAGGGCATATCCGCATTGAAAATATGGCACGGATGACAGTGCTTACAATACTTTTAAAATGGGATTTATAGTTTTTTATATGTTTTTTTCTAATGCTGGCCATCTAAATAGAAGTCATCTGCTTTCAGACTGTATTTGTCCTGCGATCATTTCAGCAGAGTTTCCCGTTCCTCAATGCCAACATGGCAGATGGCATGCACATGAACATTTTAATACAGTGCCTAGATGCCTAGAATTTCGGAGGTGATCTTGCATGCATGTTATTCTCTTCCTTTGAAAGATCCAATCAGAAGCATCAGAAAGGTAGTCAGTGACAGGTAGCTTCTCTTGGTAATCTGCTCCCTAACGCTTTTTCAAAACCTGAATGGTAATTGCTGAAGTCGTGCAGCCAAATTAATGTGCTGCTCTATGGGTTGGGTTTTTTTGTTGTTGTTGTTGTTTTCAGTGAGAATTCAAGCAAGGATCGAGTGGGCCTCAGCAAGGAGAACTTATTGCTGCGAGGATGCACAGTAAGAAATACAGAAGCTGTTGTAGGCATCGTGGTATACGCAGGTTAGTGAACGATCCTGGCCTTCTCAGATTGCCTTGCAAAGAAGATGGAATTATGTGCTTTAAGAAGCAGTATTGCACAAACGCAAATTAGACAATTAAAAGATTGAAACCAGCAGAAGGCAGCCTTAGATTGAAGCATTAAGAATGCAAGTCAGAACTATTTGTTTTGTTTTTTTAAAATGTAAAAGGCTGATATGTCTGATTATTTATGGGAAGCCTGCTCTGTTCTTTGTACAAGTCCTTGTCCTCAACTGTTAACTGCAATGACAAATCGAGGTTTTGAAATTAAAGTGGGGAGAGCTGCCTTTGTTAGGATTTTTTCTGGTCCAGAATTGAAGTTAATGCTGTTCTAAAGTCGAAAGGCTGAAGTTTTAAGACTATACTGTATTCAGGCAGATAATTGTAATGCAGGTGCAGAATTTTGTAGAAAATATTAGAGACTGTATCAAAAACTTCAGAAAGGAATATAATAGGAATATTATTTACAGTATAAAAGATAATATGTAGCTGAGCAATTATGGTTTAGCTTTTTTAGTTTTCTTTAAGACTATTACTTTAGGAGCAGTTAGTTTGCTCGTATTTATATTCTCTTTTCACATATTAGTTAACAGGAATGTCCAATTTCCCAGAGCTTTAGAAATATAAAGGACTTTTGATTTTCATACTTGCAAATACAGAATTTCAACCTTCGTTGTGATTACAGGTCATGAAACCAAAGCCATGCTGAATAACAGTGGACCTCATTACAAGCGCAGTAAATTGGAAAGAAAAGTGAATTCTGATATTCTGTGGTGTGTTCTGCTTCTAATTTTAATGTGTTTAACAGGTGCAATTGGTAAGTATGAATGTGCAGACTCCTGCTGCTTTCCCCTCAGGCATGGTGTTTTAATTTGGGGCCAATTCATTTCAGTAGCCTATTTCAGAAACTGCCTTTCTCCATATCTAATTCTTTATCAGCAGGGGATGCTGCCAAGTTTTAGTTTATGTTGTCATGTTTAATCAGTAGTTAGTCAATGGATATGTTCCTAGTGTGAGTTCTTAAGTCTAAAACCTGCTTCTCCAATTCATTTTCTCGTTCCTCTCAATAATTGCTCTGTAACACTTGTACTTTGTGTTAGATTTGTTGAGATAAAATGAAATGCTTGTACAGTATTGCAGGGAGAGGCCTAGTTTGAGTAGAAACAAGCACTTTCTATTTTAGGGTTTTATGAAATAGTAAGCTTGAGTACTAAAGTTCAAAAAGAGTACATTTTATATGAACCAAATGAGTGCATAAAAGGTGTTTAAAAAACTTCGTCAAGTTATGCTAAATAGACATGTCTGGCATCACAATATGGCTTAAACATAAACATAAACATAAACTGGGTTTGTAATTTATGCTGTTTCTTTTCTGTGACAGTATTTGTCTCACAATGATGTAAAGTGACCAGAGTAGCTTCATGACATACCACAGCTGAAAGCTGGAAAAGTAAAAATGAGATATTTAATAACTAGGGTTTGGGGTAGGAAAACAAAAAGGGCTTATGAAACATAGCTAGTATTCTCTTAGTTTTGAGATGGGTTGCATAGATGTAGTATTGACACAACTGCAGTAAAACATTCATGTGTGCATTGACATTTCATGCATTTTAGTGGGGTTCCTATCGAGGCAAATACTTCTCTGGAAGCTTAGAACTACCTAAACTGTTATACAGTCAACATAACTGATTCACTTGTTCTTATTTTCTAGGCCATGGAATCTGGTTAAGTAGGTATTCAGAAATACCTTTTTTTAACATCCCTGAACCAGATGGGAAATCGCTATCTTCTATGTTAGCAGGGTTCAATATGTTCTGGACAATGATCATTTTATTACAGGTAACTGGTCTGTTTTGAGCATGAGTCATATCCTGATCTCACTTATGTCCTTGAAGTAACTCTTTGGTTTCAGAAGAGTTAACTTGTGTTTGCATGTGGCTAAAGAATTTGGTCTCTTTTAATCCTTGTGTTTTGTTTCAATAGGTCTTGATTCCTATTTCTCTCTATGTTTCAATTGAAATTGTCAAACTGGGACAAATTTATTTAATACAGAATGACATTGATTTTTACCATGAGAAAACAAACTCTACAATTCAGTGTCGAGCATTGAATATTGCTGAAGACCTTGGCCAGATTCAGTATATCTTCTCAGATAAGACTGGAACACTCACTGAAAATAAGATGGTTTTTCGGAGGTGCAGCATTGCAGGACAGGAATATTGCCATGAAGAAAATGGTAAGGTGCTAAATCCACACTTGTGGTAGTCCTTTTTCCATTCTCAGAGAAACTTCAAGTTGTGATGAAGACGGGTGTTTCTGAGGTTTGTGTGGCAATACAGAAGGTGTGGATTTAGGCTGGTCTTACTTGAATCTTTCCCCATTTGTGGAAAACGGGGAAAGATTCTAGAATTCTAATTTTCCTTTGGTCAGTTGCACAAAATTCATGTGCAGCATACAGAGACTTGAAAGTGTATGTGAGGTGCTACTTTACAGATAGTTAAGCCTGTGCATATTTGATACCACACACAGAACACTCTTTACTTTCTGACATAGTTACATAAAGTAACTATTCAGCTACCTATTTTATTAACTAGATAAAAACACAAAGATTTTATTATTATTACTGTATGTTAACTGCATACATTTGCTCTTTCACTGGTGAAGATCAGAGAAGTGCTGGCAGTTGGATAGACCAATCACAACTATGTATTAACCACTCTCTGTGGTTTTGCTGCCAGATGGAACCGCTCACTTTCTGCAAGCAACAGGCACACCCTGCTGGCTCAGAGTGCATGGGCTCTTCTTTTGTTCACAGTCACAGCAACTGGTGGTTATAAATCATTTTATAAATCATATAATTTCCTCACATATTCTGAAAATCATGTGATGTAGGTGTCGGAGTGGTTCTTTGGCTTTGCATAATTATACTGGGAAGGATATCACAAGAGCAAAGTGAAAAGAAATGTATTTTAAGTTTAGAATTTGATGAATGAATAAGTTAAGTAAAAAAGTAGAATATATTTTCAGAGCACATCTTCAAGAAATGAAAAGCGTTTCAGAAGAGATGAGTTGTGACTGATTGAAGTCTCTTTGTGCTTGGCATATGTCTGCCACTCACTTCTACTACTTATTTCCCTAAGAATTCACTTTTCTTCCAATAGTATCAGTGTGTTAATTATGTTTATAATTATTTCCTATTGTACCCTGGCATTTATTTGGAGATAAAGCATGTCCTTCCTAACAAATCTAGAAATTGTGTGCCTAGAAAATCCATCTGAAAAATGTTGGAGGTCCTATGTTTAACTCTAATTTTCCTTTGGTCAGTTGCACAAAGTTGCTATTTCCCTGGCTCCCACTGTGTGCAGTAAGAGATGCACTACAAAGCAGTTCAGTCTTTTGCATATGACTCACTTAGTCTGTACATATATTTCTGTATTTGTATCTCTGTTGCCCAGAGCAAAGGGCAACAGAGATTTGACTGCGTTGTAGTAAAATCCTCTGTATAGGTGTCCATGTGCAGTGTTATATCTAAATCAACTTGTGCTTTTTAGGCTACGTTAGCAGAGCACTGTGGTATTACAGGAGGTGCCACCTATGTTACTTCAGCCAGGGTGTATGATCTCCTTGGCAGGCAGGGAGCATAAGTGGAATAGATGTGTGTTGTTTAGATCTGTCTGTGCAGACATACTGCTGTCTTTTTGAATTTTTTAATGTGTTTTCAGTACTTCTGTTGGTGGCCAGTTCATTACCTTCTTGTGCATTTTGTTCTGGTATTTCATGTCTTGTTAGACAAAGTTTTTCTGTTATCTGAGCCTGTCTTATCACAGCATAGAAACATTGTGTCTCCTATTACCTAGAGTGTGCCAAGAAAGTAGACTAATTCCTTTCTTTGTGCAGTTTCACTTTTTGTACTTAAAAACTGTTATTTGGTTCTCAGCAATTTTCTCTTCTGAAGGCTGTGTAACCAGCTTACTCTACTGTTTCTGTGATTGTTCTTTCTCTCTTTCTGGATTCTCTCCAGCAGAGCAGCACTCTTGAAGTGCAGTGTCCTAAATGGCAAGTCAGTGTGATAGCTTATTATGGTTTGATTTTATAAAAAGAGTGGATTATTCTTAACTGTACACTAAATTCCTTATTTTAAAATTAAGTTTTATTTTAGACAAATTTCTTTTTGCACACAGAATAATAATTTTCTTTCTATTTCTTTAGCAAAGAGGCTGGAATTCTATCAAGAGAGGGATTTGAAAGATGAGGGTTCAGCTGAAGGTCCTTGTGCCTATTTGGGCCACACGTCAAAATGGAGGGGACACGACTGTGGAGCTGAGAATGAATCTTTGAACAGAAAGTCTTCAAATCTGTTATCTGGTATTTACCCTGAATTAGGAAGGGAGCATTCATCAAGTGATGCTCCCTGCTCAGGACATGTTGCTTTCAGCAGCTGCATTGTAAGTAAAAGTTGTTAGTTTTGATAATGAATTTTTGAAGTAACTAATGAAGGAACATCTTTTTACTCGCATTTTAATAGAGTGCTTGAAATTTAAGACATCCTTTCTCTTCCATCAAAATGAGAGCTCCCATTGTTGCTTGGCTGCAGCCTACTTGCAAGCTGATGTTGCAGATATTTATTGGATTGCAAAGATGTGTTGTTTGGATCTTGTTGGTGTGATTTCATGATCACTCTGCTAAAATGACAAGCTTCATTTTCAACAAAGTTTGTTCCTTTGCCTTAAGAAAGCAAAAAAGAAATTTTACTTTGCTTTCAATAGGAAGTATCTAGATAAACAATATTAATTCCATTGCATTTAGTGGAGATTACTAGAATTAAAAATATCTGTAGCTGATTTTACTGCCGGAGACCAAGATTATTTTGAAATTTTCTGCCATTGGTTTCTCAAGTCTCTGGTAGCAGTGTCTGGGGAATGATTATTTTCTCCTCATGTATGAACTCTATATATAAAGTAAGTCTGGAATGAACTTGCGACCCTGAAATGGTATGAGGTAGAAGCCCATTTGTGATTGCCAGGGTTTATATCCTAATTCACAGCTTTGTTTGTTTAATCCATAGGAAACAGATGTTGTACCAGATACACAACTGCTGGAGAAATTCAGACATATTTCTTCTCTTTCCTATCAAGAATCAGAAGACGGCATCAGCAAGTTAGCTTTGGAGACAATGTACATCACTGACTTCTTTCTTGCTCTGGCAATCTGTAATACTGTTGTTGTTTCAATCCCCAATCAGCCACGTCAAAAGGTAAGAAGGTATTATATTTGTCTATATCAATTTATAAAAGACTTTCCTTTAATTTGATTGCAAAAGGAGAAAAAAATGACTGGAATTCAGGATCTGAACCTGCAAGCTTGATGCTTCTTAACTTTCACAATATACATTTTGAGATTAAACTGCAGTTATGGGTTGTTGGGTTTTTTTGCTGTATTCTATTATCTTTTACCAGATATGTGCACAGCTTCCTTTAAGAGTGCCCTAACACTCAAGTTACCTTTACAAATAAGTTATTGTTCGCTAAAAAATATGAATAGTCTTGGAAGACTTCTAAGATACTGGAACTGAAAAAGCTCTTACCTGTTACTTGACTATATTCAAATAGAATTCCAGCAAGAGTATGGAGGATCAAGTTTAATGTATGTAATAATTTGAAGAAAAAAAATGCTTTGCAATATGGTTAGTATAAGGTAGCCTCATCTTCGGTGTACAATGAATTTGTTAGACTGTCCTGGTTTAATAATCAAGAGACTTTTAATGTTTCCCTGAAACCACTTCTTATTTTCAGAGCATGCATCTAATATTTATTTAAAGATATTGCTTTCATTTTAAAATCAGTTGACTTTTTTTCAAGGTGGGATTTTCATAAACCCATCTTCTACCTAATTTGATTGTGTGGCAGGGTAATCCCAAAGTTCAGCCTTGATTTCCCTCCCCACAAATGTGATAAAGATTTGTTCACCTTTTGGGAAAAAAAAAAAACATGTGACATCTACAGGAATAGGTTTTGTTGCTTAAGTAAGTAGGGCATGTACATGTATGGCTGGAGATATTTCCAAAAGGTACCCTGTAGAGAATAAAGTACCACGTATATATAAAATGCCTGTTGTTATGGTGTCCTTCCAGACAAATCCACATTGTAGGCAGCCTGCAGTGAACACATGGATGGGGCATCTGCATTAGTAAATACTAACCCAACCTCCACCTGTGAGTTTTTCATTTCTTAGAGAATAATATTTCTGGATGACTTTTAGAAGAGGAGATGTCCAAGTCAGTAGTAGCTGGGTTGGGAGGAGCAATATATGGCATAAGGATTATGAGTTCAGTTGGGGAACGATAATGACAAAGGCAACAAGTTTTCAGTGTTTCCTGAGGAAGAGAAGATGAAGGAATGTTCCTAGTCTGTGTCTCTGTGATGCTGAATAGAGACACATTACAACTTGCATGCAAGTGGGATAGAATTGAAGCAGGAATCTTTTATTTCTTGATTCTTGTGGGTGTCTGTCTTTTATTTTCAATTCTGACCAAAAAAGTATTGGTGAAGTACTGTATTTTTAGCATTACTAGTAGCTAGTCACTGTGAGAAGTATGGAGCTGGTTTATTCTTTGCAACTATCTTGCCAATTGAAGACAAGTATTTAGTTCCATTCACCACAACTTTTAAAAGTTCCATTGCTTAGACATTTCTAGAAAGAAGTATTACATTGAGTCAGGAATCAAGCTGGCAATACATGCAGTTTTCAGATCTGAAGTATTTTTACAATTTGTGTGGTTTGAATAGGTCAAGCTCTCACAGAGCTGTTTGGTACTTATATGGTAATATGTTTAATTGAGCTGGCTATTTTTAATACAAGCGATCAAAATGATCATAGCTTTTCAAGTTTTCCTACATTCATTAAGAAACAGTTTGTAAGCTGTCTTTCTTTAATTAAATAACATATGAAGACTTTATACTTTCTCTGAATGTTCTGTTGCAGATGAGACGCTCTTCACTGGGAAGAATGCCTATTAAATCCCTTGAGGAAATCAGGCAGATGTTCCAGAGGTTGTCAGTCCGTAGACTAAGTTCCTCCCCACTTCCGAGTATAAAAGAATCATCATCTGAAAACCCAAACAGTTTTGTGAGCAAACTGTCCATTTTCAGAATGAAACTGGCTTCACCTGCTTTGGATGGGGCTGCTCAAAGTGCTGCTGAGCCTCACAATCTGAACAGCCCCGAAAATCCCCAGTTAACCAAAGAACATTATACAGCAAATGTAGCTGCTGGCTGTGAAACCAGCAGTGCTGAGTCATCTGCTGAATGGTCTCCCTTACCTAAGCTTTGTTATGAAGCTGAAAGTCCAGATGAAGCTGCCTTGGTCCATGCAGCTAAGGCTTATAAATGTATTTTACAGTCTAGGACTCCTGATCAAGTAACTGTGGATTTTGCAGGTCTGGGATCTTTAACATTTCAGCTTTTGCATATCCTGCCTTTTGACTCAGTGCGAAAAAGGATGTCAGTAGTGGTTCGGCATCCAGTCTCCGACCAAGTGGTGGTGTACACAAAAGGTGCAGACTCAGTCATGATGGATTTGTTGGGAACTGCATCTGAAGGTATTTATAGAACTTTTAATTCTTTGTTCACTTTTATCATTCTTTGGTACAGTTGACTGCATGCCCTGATTTGTAAGAAGAGCTGAGTAACCAAGCAGAACTACTATTTCTGAGTTGCTTTTTAGGAAACCCATAAAGGTATTACAGCTTTGCACCTACATATGGCTGTCCTGTATACCATTCTGGAAACTGAGAACAGAAAGCTAGCAGTAATTCAGAGATTTTGTGGTGTCTAAGCAGACCTCTTGGAGTCAACTCTAGTATTTCCAGTCATAAAGTAAGGTCATCTGCTGAAATAGTTGTCTCCTGCTGTGCAGTGAGAGGTGTTTATTAGGATGAGATACTTTCATTGCTTTTTGACTGTTCTTATTTTTTCTGGATTACCAACTATTTCTGTTTTCTAGATGTATTAATAATATCCTGTTCCTGCAGAATTGTGTGCTGCCTCCTTCTGGGTGCTGTTGTTTTTGGGTAAAGGTTCTTGGAATCTGCCACAGAAGGAACATACTGTGTTACTTAAGCACTAATCATGATTTATTCAAACGCTGTATCAGGCAGTCATTGATTTATAACTGAAGGCATATTTTCTGTGTGTGTAAGAAACATGTCCCTGCATGTTTTAAGTTCAGATGTTATAGGGTCTTTTTTAATGGTTGTGAAGGTAATGGAATTTACAGGTTTACTATCTGCAAAATAGAACTTAGTTTTCATGTTCCATGGTTTATCTCAGTGAGGAAGTGGGATATATACAGTTCCACAAGCATATTTTAGCCCAGCTCTAGCCAAGTAAGGTCTAGACAGAAAGCCTCTGCAGGCAGTGAGGTAGGAAAGGAGCCTCCAAAGTCTGTCTATAGGGCATAAGTTCATGTCTGGAGATACCTCTCCTTACTCTCAGGATAAACTTGCAATCTAACTTCTACATGTCTGAAGTTAGATGAGTTAATCACTTCTCTGAATAGTCCATGCATTAATGATTTTTTTTTTAAAAAAAAAAACAGCTTTTCTGTGGTAGCCCTTCTGGCTCCCTCCCACTGTATCGGAGAGAACAAAGCTACTTTGGTGTCTGTGGCCCAGTTCATTTTAGAAGATGATTTTATGTTAGAGAGACACTTTGATATGCTAGTATATATGAAAACATACGAGTGCCAGACTGGTTCTCCCTCACTGCTTGTGCAGACTGGCCCTCTCCATGCATTCTAAAGATACAGCCACAGTACACTGTGCAAACATGAAGGTATGTTCAGAGTTAAAATAAAACCTGTAAATATTTTGGTATCTTCAAACCAAATTTAGACCTTCAGTATTTTCCAGTAAATTTACTTTAAGAATGAATAGTTAATTTGCTTTCCTTACTTTTTATATAATGGTAGATACCGAGAATTCAGAAATGGAACAGAAGAATATTAAAGAGAGAACCCAGAATCATCTGGATGACTATGCCAGAAAGGGACTGCGCACTCTTTGTATTGCTAAAAAGGTGGGGCTTTTTATATGTACTATTAAGAATGATGAGCAGGAGTGGTTTTTTCCAATGGAGCAGATGTCACCACTTATAAACTAGATGTTCCCATTGCCATGTTTCATTTATCCTTACTTTCTTTCAGGAGGAATTTGTACGTTGACACAAAAAAAATTTCTGTCTTCAGTTATTCACGTACCTGTTGTCACTTTATGATGCCAGACAGTTTTAATAGCCTAACTCTAGAACAAGGGATGTAAAATGTCCTGATTTTCTTACATGAGTCCTGAACAGCTCTCCTCATGTGAACCTTGCCCTGGTTGGAATTTTTTTTTCTGGATACAGAAAACAAATGTAGTCAGGCCTGTCTTACTGGGTCTCACACCATCTGTGGTGTTACAGGATCTGAACGCAAAAGTATGTACTGTTATGAGATTCTATTATAAATTAAAAACTGTTCAGAAGTAAAATTCCATAATAACTGAAACAGGAAAGGAAACTCTCATGCAAAGTGGAAGCACAGACTGTGTAACTGTACAGGACTCAAGCTGTACCAAGCTGTGCAGTGATTCTGTGGGCTGTGTCAATGAGGCAATTAAAGAACAGTAAGGAGAATACTGTGCTCCTTGGCCTCCCTGCCTTCCATATAAGTGGAAATATATCAGGCAACTCCAGATGCCTGCAAGCTTTTGGTTAGCAGCCTGACCTGTGAATCATATTAAGTCTGTCGACACACTGGGGTACACATGTAACTGCACTGTCAGGACTGCTAAAGGTTTAGTGTATGGATAACAGAGATGGCTCTGAGGGATGCTCTTGGAGTACATTTGAAGTGAGATCTAGACACATCTTCTGTGTTTTCTTTCCCTCTGCAGGTGATGAGTGATGAAGAATATACAGAGTGGTTAAATAATCATTTTTTAGCAGAAACCAGCATTGACAATAGGGAGGAGCTTCTGCTGGAATCCGCCATCAGGCTTGAAACTAAACTAACTTTGCTGGGTAGGTAAGAAAATGCTATAACTCACAGGAAACCCCTTATGATGGTTATAATCTGAATTCTCTGTATGAACCTCTATTTGTATAATATATAGCTTTCTACACATCCAGAATTTGTTGACACTCCTGGGTGTACATAAATCTTGCTGCACGTTTGTTATAGTTGCTACCGAAGGCAGCTTGTGATCTTCTGTTGTTTGTAAGGCACAATGTTTTACTTTTTTTCTGTGTGCACCAGAGCTTTTGTCATCATAATAAGCATGTGAAATGATGGCAACTAATCACAAGACCACTTCTGGACATATTTTATGCTATTGTTGAATTTTGGGTGGCATAGGTATGCGTAGTGAAACTGGCTCCTGTTGCAGTAAGAAGGGACCCTTTAAGAGAGAAAACTTTACTGGGGATTATTTTATTGTTTATTTGTCAAAATTACTCTAGCTGCAAGTGGCTGAAGTTTGGGGTTTTTTTATAATCTTTCTTAGTCTGAGTATCCCAGATGCAACACAGTGAGTTTCACATATTGTCAGCTGATCAAATATTCCATTCTCCTACTGTTTTTAATTCCCAGTGCACAACATGATGTTATAATGTGGAACACTAATAACCAAAAACTGTAAAGACATGACAGACTGTAAGGAGGGTACATGTCAACGTTCCCATAACTTGTGATGGACTTTGAGACAGAAAGAGGAGGAAGGGGGAGATTCTCAAGCATATTGTAGCACGGTGTCTGTCCTGGAATGTGGATATACACAGAGACTATCTTGTCCTGTCAGGCTTGCAGACTTGCTTCTTGAAATACAGCAGTGCTAATCCATCTGCTTGTCTAAATAAAGGTGCCACTGGCATTGAAGATCGCCTGCAGGATGGTGTTCCAGACACAATACAGGCATTACGGAAAGCAGGAATAAAAATATGGATGCTGACAGGTGACAAGAGAGAGACAGCTGTCAATATTGCCTATGCTTGTAAATTGCTGGAGCCAGATGACAGAATCTTCACACTCAAATCACAAAGTAGAGTGAGTAGAAAATTGCACTTTTTTTCAGTGTTCAAGAGGGTGTTTTATTTTGTTTTCTCTGCAAAAAAAAAAAAAAAAAAGCCATCAGGCAATATCACAGGACTGTATGGGAAAACAATATGTTCTCTGTTTTCTCATCTCACAAAAGATAGCATAATCACTGGGAAAATAAAAATATTCAAAAACTGACTTTTTTTTCCTAATAGGTAAAGTATAAAATACTATATGTAGTGCCTGTTTCTTTACATATTCCATCGTCACTATTTTAGCTGACTGCTTAATTTCTCCTTACGCTAGAAGCGAAAGTTGTCCTGCATCATATTCTATTAGATATTTCAGGTTTACAGCATATTAGCAATATAGGAATTATTGCAATGAAAATGATATCAAATTAGGTTGTGTGCTACTTTGTCATATTCTCCCTCAACTGTGGCTTTTTTTTTTCTGATAGTCTTTTAATATTTTTCTAATATGTTTCAGTGTTTTCCCTTCTCCTAGTACAACACCCAAACCAATCTACTTAATGACCCACAATTTAACTTTGCTTTTATCCTCTGTACTGTATCCTTTGTTATTTTAAAGGGTTATTCAGCCTCATGTCTGAATCCCTTTCTATTCTACAAAGTGAGAGAAGTACACTATACATTGATAGCAACTGGCATTTTCTCCATATTTCCTTTTTAAATTGGAAAGGGAGCCAGAATACAAACAGTGTTTACTAAGTTGCTTTTCTCTTGTCTTTAGGATGCTTGTGCTTTGGTGATGAACAGTATTTTAGAACACATGCAAAAAAACACTGCTGACCAAAAAAAAGTAAATCAGAAACTTGGGAATGTCTCTGCAAGTCCTTCTACCCAAGCTCAAGGCTTCAGCGCAGGCCTGGTTATTGATGGAAGGACTTTAGAGCATGTCCTTCAGGACAGCCTGCAGAATGTTTTCTTGGAGCTTACAGAAAAATGTCGAGCTGTAGTCTGCTGCCAAGCCACACCACTGCAGAAGAGTGTGCTGGTCAGACTGGTGCGAAATAAGCTGAAGGCAATGACGTTAGCTGTAGGTGAGTCTCATGGTTTCCTTCTTTTCTCTGAGAAGTAGAAGGCAGTTTCTTCTTTATTTTTCTCAACGTCCTTTACAAAATTAAATTACAAGGAAGATAATCCTTTGAATAATAGTTGTCTTTAGCATTACATGATGATAGTCTTTTAACCTACCAAATTTAGACTATACTTGGTAATCTAAAGCAACAAAGAATAGCAGCAGTCATGTACAGCATTATGTGATGTGTGAAGGTTAAGTGAGGGGATTTTCCTTGTTGTTCTCCATCACAGCCCCTGAAATAGTGAGGGAGAAGGGAAATCACTGAGTATGATTTAAAACATCCATATTTTCTGTCCAAGCATACTGACTAAATTCTAACAGGAGTAGCTAATATCCGTTCGAAGAATATTGCTCAGTTCAGTCAGGCCTACTACACTTTAATATTTCTTTCCTTAGGGTATTCCATAGGCTACATTGCTGCCTATGAAAATGGTTTTCTCTGAATTCTGTAGTGTTATGTATTTATCTATGTATTTGTGCTACTTCCATGGCAATGTGATAGCCAGTAAAGCTGCCTCCAGGTTGTGTTTCAACTAACTTAAGAGAGCTTAGTTATTTTTTCTTCCCTTTTCTCTGTAGGTGATGGTGCCAACGATGTCAGTATGATCCAGGTAGCTGACATTGGTGTGGGAATCTTGGGCCAAGAAGGCATGCAGGTAGCGTGTATAAGACAGACACAAATGACACTGGATTCCATTTCAAATCTGTTTAACGTTCACTCTGGGGGCCCAGCAGCTCCGCAGCCCATTGCTGTATTTGAGCGAAAGTGTGCAAGCCCCTGCATTTATCTGGGAGTGCTCAGAAGCTGAAGGGTGCATGTGTTCAAATTCCAAATAACAGAACTTGCTGCTTGTCACTGAACTCCCTATTATGTATCTGGGCTGCTTGTTTTATGGCATGAAGTATCAGTGATTTCTTTGGAGCTGCTGATGTAAAATGTTGCACAGAGGGGTTCAGATCTCAATAAGGCAAGGCTCATATGCACAATATATATTAAAAAAAAACATAAAATAAGAGTTTCCAGCATTATAACAGTTTGCTGATCAGTATTGAAGCTCATCATTTGAAGTTTGGATATATCAGTGCTTTCCTTTATGTGTGTTGCAGGCAGTGATGGCAAGTGACTTTGCAATTTCTCAGTTCAAGCATCTCAGGAAGCTGCTGCTTGTCCATGGTCACTGGTGTTATACCAGGCTTACCAACATGATACTCTACTTCTTCTACAAGAATGTGGTATGTAGCTGTCCTGGCCTAGAGAGAGCAGTTTGCTTATTTGACAGTACTGAAGTAGTATGGCTCCATATTATTTTTTAGTTTCTGTTGCGAACGGGTTCAAAAATATGCAAAGAGCATGTGGCAAACAACTTTATTTCCCATTTACATCTTCAGAGACTAGACTTTTCTATTGCTTGAACTGGGTTTCCAACTGAAAGCCATTGTCTAATTTGTTTAAAAAGTGGATAGCAGGCATTAATTAATGTACTTATAGCATGAATATTTAAACAAGCCATGTAGCCAGTTTTTAAATGTAAAGATGTGTGCTAGCCAAATACAATTTCAGGGTATGGGATTGGCAGGGACTCTACAGCAGTTATACATAATTTTTCACAGATTACTGTAACCAGACCTACAACCTGCTTATTTTTCTCTTGGATTTGAAAACACTTGTCTACAGGTAGCATTTTATCATCTCATTATTGACTTTTCAGGCCTACGTCAACCTCTTATTCTGGTACCAGTTCTTCTGTGGGTTTTCAGGCACATCAATGACTGACTATTGGATCTTGATTTTTTTCAATCTCCTTTTTACATCGGTGCCACCCATCATTTACGGTGTCTTGGACAAAGATGTGTCTGCAGAGATACTCATGCAGATCCCACAGCTGTACAAGATGAGCCAGAAATCTGTGGTAGGTTAAAGAATGCTTGGCCTGAAGCAAATTAAAGTGGTCAGCATTTTGAGCCATTTCTTTCTTTCCTTCATGGTTCACATCAGGCAAACATGAAGTTTAAAACCACTTTCTCTTTTAGACCCAGACCTGTACTCTGTGCACGAATAAAAGCTGGGCCTTTTTTTCTGCTAAGATTCTCTATAGCCTGGCTGGAGGAGATCTGTGCTTTATTATTCACAGAGTTTTGATAAAGTAGATATTACAAGCCTCAGGATTTGGCACTTTGCTCTGGTCAAACAGAATACAGCAAGCTGAAAGGAATGTTTTGAGGCAACATAATCAGAATTACTGCATTATACAATTGCTTTTCTCTTTCCCTGCTTTCTTTTTGTAAAAACATTTATCAACGTTTTTCTCTTTTTGCCCAGCTCAATATTGTCTTGCTCTGTGGTTGTAGTTGTTAAGTAGTATATCATTTCTTTCCTTGCATGGAAGCATAGTGTAATAACTGCTTTGAATTAAGCATACTATAAAACAAAGAGCAGTGCTTTAAAAAATGTGTCATAATGTTGCACTACTATGTCATAAGTGCCCGGCTCATTACAAGCTATAAAAGTGTAGACAGTAACTTGGATTCATCTTCACTGATTTAGAGCACCACCCTGACATGGGCAAATGAGGAGTCTAGTTTCCCACACCATTTTCAGAGAGAAATTCAGTTCATGAAAGGGCTGAATTGCTTTTCAGAGTAACCCATCTCTCCTTACTAATGAGGGAGGAAATCCTGAGTGAGTAGACTGTGCATCTGCGTGCCTCAATTGATTGTTTGAGGAATGGAATATACCTAAGCCAGGGCACATGCAGTTATAGTTTCATCAGTTTGCTGCCACTGAATGGGGAGGGCTCATTCCTCTGCATTGTCTCCCTTCTTTTCTTCCCATTCCCTATTTTCACCTTTGTAGTTAGATTACCTCCCTTGTGCCAGTTCTGCTGTTCATCTTTCTTTCAGCAGCTGATTTAACTCACTACAACAGCAAAGTTGTAGTGAGATTCCCAACAGAAAATGTCACATCCCACTTTTAAGGGAGGGAAGGGGTGACCAGAGGAAAATGATTTTTCGCATTCTAGTGAATTTAGTTACCTCACATTAGATTCCTGTCTGCACAGAGGAGTAAATGAGCACAAATCAAAAGATAGAAGCAGACGTACAAAAAGAAAGGGAATGGAGGTGGAAGGAACATGGGACTTGGCATTCAGTGATAGCAAGTTGTGAGAGTGATTCATTGTCCCGTTGCCCTCTTCCTTCCTTATCACTCAGGTAAGACTTTGGCAGGTCAATTCTAGGAGAAACAGCTGTAAGATCAGAGCTCACAGATCTGGCTGCTGATTTAAATCATAGCAGCTAGCTACATGTGCATCTTCCTATTGTGCCGTAAAAGTATGTCTCTTCATGGGGAAGCCAGCTGGAGTTATTCTGTGGATTATCTTTCCTCAAGTCCAGTTGGATGCTTAACAAAGCTGCAGCGATTTGTTGAAGTTGTTTCAATGCCATTATCTTTTTTTGTTTGTTTGTTTGTTTTTTCTTACAGGCCTACTTGCCTTCAACCTTTTGGATAACCTTGCTGGATGCTTTTTACCAAAGTCTTGCTTGCTTTTTTGTGCCTTACTTCGTAAGTGCTGGATATTAAATTTATGCACTTTGGCATACTAAAAACTCAGGCAAATTAGAAATAAAATGTAGTTTTTGATTGTACTTTGTGATGTACAAATGTATAGTAGCAGAATTGTCACTGGAACTGAGTTGAACTGTGCATGCAAGTATGTCCAGTATTTAAATAAATCATGCCACTTTACATATTAGAACTATACATCAAGCATATTACACTGACTGTATGTTACACTGTCTTCCTTTACAGACTTACCATGGATCAGACATAGACATTTTTTCTTTTGGAAACCCTATAAACACAGCAGCACTTTTTATAATATTGTTTCACCTTCTCATTGAGTGCAAATCCGTGGTGAGTACTTTATTTTCTGAAGAGTACATTCCTCAACAGAACGTGTATGCAGCTTTCATTAAAATTTATAGAATAGAGCTTAGTACACAAAACTGAATAAGTATAAGAGAGTCAGAGGTGAAATATTTCCTTTATAAGTCTCTGTAAGCTCTCCTAAGGAAGCTGTCATTGGAGCCAACAGAATTACTTGTGTGAATAAAATTAACAAAATTTGATCTCAGGATTATTTAATAGTGAGGGATCCTGCCTTATTAGGAGTCAGTGGGTTTAGGGATGTCACTTTGATTTGGCAAACGGTAAAACCAACTGGTGATCTGCTTGACCCTCCATAAGTTCCCAAAGCTTGCTTCTCATAAAAAATAATGTCAGCTATTGATTTTTGAGTGCTTGAAATGGATGATCTACTCTAGAGAACCAGTATGTCATGGAAATTCTATTCCAGCTTTCACTTGTCTGCATAAAGTAAAATACCTGTTCATAGACTGCATTAGTTTGGATGAATTTAAAGCTTTTACAAGGGTAATGTTTACCCATTGCACATAATTTTAAAGAGAATTTAGTAATATTTACAGTACAAAAACAGATATTAATGGCTTTCGATTTTTTTCCTGTCAGTTTTGAAAAACATCTTTGGAATTGTATCATAATGGATAAAATTGCAAGTTGTGATTCTTTCTTTCATTCTTCTTCCAGGCATATGGTAGCACTTACACAAATCCCTTTAGTCTGCCTACATACATAGCTTGAGCGTATCCATACTCTGAATAGAAAAATAATACATAAATGGGTTTTATTTGGCATTTTGCTACGTTGGGAAGCTGTCAGACCAGTGACAGTGTTGTTTCCATAGTAACCATTATAGCCATAACTCCAGTGAAGAATTAATCAATGTCTCAAGCAGCATATGTAAGGGACGTGTCATGTAAAGCTATCACCTCTATTTGCTTGAGAAGACTCTCAGCTGCCAGTAAGGTGATCATTTAAGGCAAATAGCTTTATAATGTCTTACACAAATGAACTGATAGCTATACTTTTACCAGAATAAAATAAATAAATAAACAAACTAGCTGGATTACCTATGAACTGTAGAAAGAAGGTTCTGTTCTTCCTGGTAGTGTTTTGCATAGAGTTAAGAATACTATGTGAATTGTTTTTCCCTCTATTTGTTACATTAAGAAGCTGTCCTTGAAGGGGAGGAGAGGGGGCTGTGCATGCTCATGCGTACATGTGCCTGAGGATTTATGGGTCTTCCTGTTTACAGACTAGATCTGATTTCTTTTCTTTTCTACCTTGCAGACTTGGATTCATACAATAGTTATAGTTGGCAGCATCCTATTTTACTTCGTTTTTTCTCTGGCTTTTGGGGCAACCTACAGAACCCATAATCCACTATCAAATCCTTATCGGATCATGGAAAAGCATATGGCAGACCCAGTTTTTTACCTAGTGTGCCTCCTGACTGCTTGTGTTGCTCTGCTACCCAGGTATGTTTCTGTTTTATAACCACAAGTTGCTACTGCTAACAAAGTGGTTTTCCTTAATTTGTTGATGCCTTATTTTACCTAAAGGGGGCCTGTAGAAAAGATAGGAAGATAGTTTTCATCAGGGAGTCTAGTGATTGGAGGAAGGGGTAGTAACTTTAAACTAAAAACAGATTAGATTAGTTTAGATATTAGGAAGAAATTCTTTGCTGCGAAGGTGGTGAAGAGTTGGAACAGGCTGCCCGGAGAAGCCGTGGATACCCCATCCCTGGAGATGTTCAGTGCCAGGTTGATCTGGTTGCAACTGGACCATCTTTAAGATCCCTTCCAACCCAAACCATTCTATGGTTCTATTGCAAAGAAAAAAAGAAAAAAGAAAAAAAAAAAAAAGAAAGAAAGAACCTGAAATGAATATCAGCATTTGAAAATGCTTGTTTGTTTTAAAACATGCTCTGGTACAGTTGCTGGAATGATAATTTACATTCTCAAAATGGCACCAGCAAAACTGTATTTCAGAGGCTGCTGCAATCTTAGGTTTAAATGAATGGTGTTTAGTTTCCTTCAGTGCTAGATGTGATTTTGGGAATGGTTTTGAGTCTGCTTCTGACCAGCTTATTTGGAACCGTATTTTGTAGATACTTCCTGAGGGCTCTCCAAGGAACATTGTCTCCATCTCCAGTGTTGAAAGCCAAGCACTTGGACAAACTGATCCCTGAGGAGAAGAGGGAAGCAATTAAGAAATGGAAGGATGAACGCGTTGTAAGCTGTGGAATGGAGTTGCAGGTTACTTCTGGGTCTTCTGGCTCTGCCACAGGTACTGTGTTAAAGGAAGAAAGCATTGTCAGTGTTCTGCCAGCTTCTAGAATACCTTTTCATGCCTGTTCAAGAGATGAGTTAGTGGAGGAAGAGCCTGGGAATAGAAATAACTTGAACTCTGAAAAAACTGCATTTCTGAATTCAAAGAGAACTGACTCAGATGTCTGATTTGCCAAAGTCTCTGCATGTACTTCTGAAGAATGCAGCAGTATCATTTCTCTAGCATGCAAAGCAGGTTTGAATTCTTTGTTATGTGCAGAAAATGGTTTAATGTTATTTACAAAGTTGGAATGTGAACCATTGAAAATCCAAGAATAACTGCTGGTGTATGCTACAATGTGATTTTTTTTTTCAGCCAAGGTAGATGATGCACTCATTTACCTAAAAGCTTTTGAGTTTGTAAAGCTTTTCAGTAATTTATTGAAGTGTTAAAGGTCTAAATGGCTAGAGGTTTTATTTTCTCATGCAGTATACTTTGCATACTGCTTCTCTCTTTCATGCAACACTGCATAATGCCTCCTACAGACAGGACATGGTATGAATTACAGATCTACAGATTCAGTTCAGATAAAATCCACTCTATCACAAGCCATGTTACTCCCTTGCATTGCTGTCCTACTATCACAGTGTTGCCTGGAATTCATAGCTTACTGAGATAGGAAGCAAGCAGAAAGGCTCAGATGTAGTGGTTTTAGTTCATTTATAACAAAACTTCTCTTATGTTTTTAATACAGTAATTATCTTAACCACTGTGACCATCTCCATGACCATCTCAGTGTGATCCAAACACTATTTCAGCCATGAGGAAAGTGCCCTGGATGAGACATAGAATTCACATATCTCCTCCACATTCCCACAGAAAATCTTTGTGCAGCTTCTTGTACTCCAGGGTAGTTCATCCTCCTGCTACATCCCCTCTCTTTGGCTCCCTTTTTCCTTTCATCTCATTCACCATTGACTGATCTTTTTCTCTTCACCCAACTTGGATATTGGCTGCCTGAACTTTTCTCTAGACTTTTAAACTCATGCCTGCCCTGGAAAATCATCTGCAAGTGGTGATGGGAAGCTCCTGTGTGTCTTCAGATGCAGCAGCTTGTAACTAATGGCATTTCTCTTTTTCACTCTCAGTTGTTTTCACATTCCTCCAGACTTTCATATTAAACAGCACGAGCATCACTAAATGCTGCTCAAAAGAATGTGCAGCCATTTGTATGCCTCAAATTTGAGCTCTGTTGTGTAAATGTCTTGGAGATGTTCCATCTCTGCTAGTTCCCCACTGCTCTTCACACCATGTAAGCTGAGATGAGCTAAAGTATTGTTTCCTTTTTACTTTCCTGCCCAAAAAGTTACATTGCCAATTTACAGAGGAATCCGTGAAATTGTTTGTGTCTGCTAGCACTTATTGAAATAAACTATTTCCTTAAACTGTAGCAGATTATTATTATTATTAAGCCAATTTTTGTTCTGTTTCTTTCTCAAATTTTCTGATTCCAATTTGCCGAGATCTGTTGTGTTTATTTTCAGTTATCATATTTGGGGCAAGGGCTCTGCTTTTTAATTGAACCATGAGTGTTCCATGCCAATGATCAACATTACATATTCCACATTTCCTATGATCTCTGAAAGAATTTAAACAAACTCTGTTGAGGTCCAAAACAGCTGCTGCTACGTTGGGCAGATACCAAGAGCACACTAGGTTCATTCAGATGCAGGTCACCACATGTTGCCAGAAGTTTCAAATGGCACAATGTAATTAGTGCTGATTCCATCCTCATAGTTAGCAAGAACAAAAATATCCTTTTGTTCAGCCCATAGAAGAAAAACAGTGGAAAGAGCCAGTGACAACAGGCATTTCTGTAATTTTTATTTTTTTTTTTTTAGATTTGGTTCAACATCTGACAAAACAATTTTGATAAGTTCTAACACACATAATGCCCACTGTCAAAATGAGAGTAAACGTTCAAGTTCTTGGAGATTGCATCCAGCCTAAGTAGATTCATAATTATTATTTCTATGTGGCTTTGGTATACTTGCTTGTGTACTCTTATATTTTACCTAATGTAACATGATGGAAAGCACAGTGACAGCAGAGCACCAAGATCCCAGGCTGCAGTGAGTGAGTATTTGCTCAAACACAACAGCAGTGGACAGAGAAAAAAAGGAAAGAAGTCACTCATCTTTAAAAGGCCTCAGTTATGCAAGGTTCTCCAGCAAGATACCTTTACCTCCATTGCCAACCCTTAAATAAGGTCTGGAAAGGGGTGGATCCTGACTCCACCCCTTCTGGTCACTCAGGTGTACTGCATGCACCTGAGCTCCCCTGGGTTGGCCCTGCCTTCCTACCAGTGCTCAGTCACTGGTTCAAACTGTGACTTGCATTTCTACTATAATCCAATATTTTATATTTTGTAATACTCTTATGTTTTTTGCAGTTAGAAAAAGTCATTCCCAGAACCAGGTTCAGAAATGCTTAAGGGGAATAGAAAGAGATGTAACTGCTGGGGTTAATTTGCTAGGAGGGGACTCCAGGTGTCCTGACTGCAAATGTCAGCTTTCTCTGCACATCGTGGAACATCTTCTTTCTGGAAAAAGATGCAGAACAGCCAGCAGGTTGTGCAGGGAGAAGCTGCCATGGGGCAGAATCATACAAGGGATGGGATGTAGTGGATATCAGAGTTGATCTGCTCTGCTGCAGAGCCCCAGGGCAGGTGCAGTGCTCCTCATGCTGATCCTAGCAGATGTTCTTCTGTAGTGAAGAGCTCAAGCAATGAAGTCCAGACCAATGCTTCCTGCCCTGGAAGTCAAATACTGATGTTTTTGTTATCTCGCCTGAATGCTTCTTCTGCACCATAAATCTATTTCCTCTGTTAATTTGTGGTGACAGAGAAGGGATTTTTATCTTTCCCTTTGCAATAACATGTGATGTAACTGAAGACTGTTTCCAGCATTTCCGTCAGCAAATTTGGAGGTAGCTGATACTTCAGTCTTAGGAGTTCATGTGTATATCATATAAAAGCTGTAAGTACTCAAGGTCCTTCAAATCCTGTGAGCTGTGGCAGCCGAGTTACTTCACAACAAAACAAGGTGGCTCTCAGCAGGGAGCCCTGGGGCTGCCTTAGTGCCTTCCTGCCCTTTACTTCACTTCTGAGACACTTACAGTGCTGTTAGTTGGCTTTACAAGCACAATCACCCCGTGACTCAGTGCTGGAAGGGTTTGCAAGATGTGTTCTTAACTGAGTGGAGGATTACTTCATCTAGGGCTCAAAAGCACACTGTGGGTTGCCTTGAAATTTTAGGTACTCTTAAAAAAAATCCCATGTACTGATGATATCACTGACCATAAGCACTTTTTTACCACTTGAATATGTGCAAAATATTGCACACATAAAGAGCATTCTCAATTTTTTTTCCTGTTATGTTGTTTCACCAATGGTGCATATTGCTTAAAATTCTTCCCTACTGCCTGGGTTATACACTTTCAGGGGGCTTTGACTAGCTGTATCAATGACAAAAATATCATTTTGTAAAACTCAATCCTTTGCTTTCTTTCTTTTTTTTTTTTCCCTGATGTGGACAATGAGTCTTTAATAAAAACTTCAAATTGTTAATTGGTTATATCTAAAATGGTGCCAAGTGAGAGGTGCATGTTAATCATTCTCCATTCTCAGTAGTTGAAAGTTTTTTATTATTTTTTAGCACTGGAGACATCGCAGTCCCTTGTTTACTTCTGCACAGCATGACCTGACCATTTGGAAGCTGGGCTTTTTAAGATCATCTCACAGGTGTTTTGCAGATGTCAGAAAAGACAGCACAGTGTTTAATGTTTTGGTTATTGGTAAAAAAAAAAAAAAAAAAAAAACACCAATTTTCAGCCTCTGCCCCAACTTTGGCCCCAACTTTGTGACTATGCTTAGAGCAGCTTTAACTCACAGGTTGCTGTGCAATATTTGATCTGCCAGAAAATTCCCTTTTTTTTTTCTTTTTTTTTTTCTTCCACTTTTCTTCAGCAACAGTGAGCGCACTGAGCATCTGCAGGTGGCAACTGCCACAGCCTTCATGTAGAGGATGACTTCACAGCCCAGCTCTGGCCTGCACATGGGGCACACTGAGCTGAATTCTCTAAGCCATGCTCTGGTTGTCCTCCAATGCCACTGGCTGCAGCATGAGAGCGTGAAGCACTACTGCTCCCTGGGCTGCTGCTTCCCCAGGTAGTCCTCAGTCCCTGCAGAAAGCAGCAATCACATCCCAAAGATGCATGCGCTAAGAACTTTCTAACAACTGAATCTCCATGTGGTTTTTGTGTTACTAGTTTCTGTTTTACTCTGGTTTATTTACTCCTGTCTTCATGGTCCCAGGTGCCCTATTGCCGACTACAGTTAAAAGCCAAATTTTAACTATTTCATGTTTCTGCATGCTTGTTTTTTTTATTTCAACATCTTCATGCATTGAAATTCAGCATCCTGATTGTAAGGAGCTATGTCTTTAGCTGGCCTGAGGAAAGCCATACAACCAAACATGTTAATTTTTCAACTGTTTAAATCCCAAATAGTTGTTGACAGTGCTGTTCTTGGTATTTTTCTGTACTGGATGCGTATGTGCAGAAGAAACCAGAAGTTGTAGTGGAGGTTTAATGCCAAACGCTCTGCCAATTTATGATGCAAGCAGAGCTGTCAGCAGTGCATGACAAACCAGATAAAAGTAGTTCAATACCATTTCAAACCTGTTTTTAGGAAATAGTGCTGAAATCATAATTTTGTCACTACTCTCTTCACAATTCCACATTGTCTGAGTCTCTGGGAGGACTGAAACATCTGAAGCAGAGACATTACTAGGAAAATTATTGTAAATTTTTATTAGTACAGTGAGAAGGAAGCACATCGGCTGTCTCTATGACATTGCTTCCATTTGGCTGCACAGTCATGTAGAAGTGAAACCAACACTGTCACCTCGCAGTGAGGCTATACTTGTAAAGAACACAGCGTGGTTGTGGCCATTGGCATTACAGCAGCACATATGAAAAAGTTTCAAGGCAGTAGTAGAAGAAATATACTTGCCTATTTGATGTGCACACATAGAAAAAAGCAGTATAAAAATACATTTATAAAATTACAAATTTCTTCTTTACATGGAATGTGGTGGCAGACAGCTATGAGGGAAAGCCACAGCCCTGTGGGCTGGAGCTTGGTTTATATCTTCCACATGACCCCAACAGGAGAGGCTGGGCCCTTTAAGCAATACTCTCTTTTGGTTCCTGGGAGGGACTGCATATAAAATGTGGCAGAGCCAAACCCAATTAACTGAAGCATGTTATTATTTCACATACTATTATTTGGTAGTGCTAATATTTGTGCAAAATGACTGTATGTACTCCAGTCCTTTGTTTAATTCAGAGGTGTGAAACTGCTTCTTCTAGTCAGGGAAGCTGCTAGATTCACAACAGCTCCTACTTGCTCTTACCTCCAGAAGGCTAAGCCTGCAGAACTGGTGCCTGTGCTGTGTTGTGCTGTGCTGCAGAGAGCTCAGCTCCAGAGAGAGCTGCAGTGAGGAGAGCTATGGCTCACACAGCCTTGAAGCAAGGGCACCACTAACCTGCTCCACCTGCAGCCTGCCTGTACTGGAAAAACACAGTCACTGCAATTTTTTCTCTGGGGAAAGAGCATTTTTTGTTACATAAAAAGCAAAATCCTGAATATGTTAAAAGAAAAAAGAAAAAAGAAAGAAGAAAAACTAGCAAAGCCTAGGGAGGTTTTCTTTCTGAGCATCAAACAGTGATACAAAAGTCATTTAAATAGGGTTTTCAGAATCCATGACAAATACTGAGTATTTATTAATAATGCTCTTTTTTAATACTGTCCAGTATGTCTAATGTTACACATGTTAAAGAAAAAGATACTAAGAAAGAGGCAAACTTTTCACTAAAGCAATAGTCTGGGCGGTGTAGGTTAGTTGTAACATGACTTATTGTACCTGAAATCTCTGCTATCAGCTGTTCTAATGCAGGTTTCCATGTATGGCAGGCATTGTGCTGACAAGGTCCTGCATGCTGCCATGGGGGCACGCCAGAGGTAGCATCGAGAGTACCTGTATGCCTGAGGCTGAAACACCTTTGCATTACTCCCCAGTGAAATTCTCAATTTCTGACTCCTCCTATTCTGGCTTCCTGAAAGGCCATGAGCTGTGCATGTCACTACCTACAGCAGCTAGTAAGAAACAATTCCCCTCCAGCTGTAGAAAGGTGCCAATGCCAAGCTCCACTGTAAGCTCCATTATAAAGTGTTGTGGGTTTGTTCGTTGTTTTTTTTGTGGCTTTTTCTTTTCAGGCAGACTCTTGAAGTCAATGCTTGGCTTCTTATCTCTGCACAGAGCATTTTGCCACCAAGCACTTCAGTGGGGCTCCTTTGGGCCTTTGCTGATGAAAGTTGTGCTTTGCTTAACATTTCTAATACATATTTGGATTCCACTTTCTGCTCAAATCATCTGCCATATAGATTTCTCTTTGCCTTTTTCTCTCTCCAGATTCTTTTATCATGTTAAACAAAATTAAACTCAGTGCATAATACTAGAAGAATCCTACCCAAAAATACTCTGTTTCTCAGTATTATTTCTCATATTTGCTCATACTGCATCTTTTGCACTTTAAAATCTACATTTTCCATGTCTCCCCAGATGCTCCAAATAGCTTACTCTTGAGGCAAAAGCATTTGCAGTGGCTCTACCAACACTGTATTGGTACCTCTAGAGGACTAGAGGTTGTCAGTGCATTATAGACTGAACACTATAAATAAATTTTAAAAATGGGATAGAGAAGCTAGTGGGGCACAGTTTTAATAAATGCGCTACTCTGTGTAGTGCTGTCAGGAAGTGGGCATTTCTGGACACTGTGAGACACAGAAGTTTTAGAAAACTAAAGTGGTAGAAACTTGGGAAAAATGATCCAAAGAGGCTGATAAACAAAACTTTGGTTTCAGGTGCCTCAAATAGTATTATGGGTCTGTTGGCCTACTAGTGCCACACTGCTCCCTGAAGAGGTACACCAGCTGGCCCCCAGAACAAAACAGTAGAGTCAGTATGCTGCAGTGTCCTAGTCATGCTGGCCACTCTGAGGGACAGACGGTGTTTACTCAGCCCCTTCAAACTTGTGCTTTACCGCCATGCCCTGCGCTGCAAGAACGCACGAGCCCTGCCACCTTTTCCACACCTGCAGCCTTTGGCATGGCCCTGGTGAATTTGTGCCCTGCCAGAGTCATCTGAATGCACTGAGTCTGCACCTTGTGACAGTGAAAGAAGATGCATGTGCTACTAATCGAATAGTATTAAAATAGGCCAATGTAAAAAGTTTTTCTACTCTGTGCTACTGCTTAGTTTGAATATCCGAAAGGAAGAAAGTGACTGTTTCTTTTCTTTTAAGCATTTCGCTGTGCTTGGAATAGCACCACAAGAGTTAAAAGAAAAGAAAAAAAAAGGATTATTAATTCTACCCCAAAGTATATTCACCAGCAGAGGGTCAACTATGAGCATATACACCGCATATCCCATAGCTCCACAACAAGAATAGAAAGAGCTAGGGACTCCTTTTCACAGAATTTCTGGCTGCAAAATCTTCAGAGTGTTGAAGTTTGATTCCATTTTCCTGCTGTTTGTCAGCACAATTCTTACCATCTGGAGTTAGTTCAGCAGAAAGGTGTGGATATATATTTGTTTCTCAATCCAGTCAATAAAATGTGACACATTGCTGTAAACTCCTGGTCCCAAAACTTTGGAAAAGCAGACAGAGCCCCAAGATGTTAAACCAAACAAAGTCCAGCGTCCTGCAGGTTGTTCACACACAAGTGGTCCTCCACTGTCACCCTGCAATACGAAAGAAAATCAGAGGCTATACATAGCCAGTAGTCACATGGCTAAAGCTCTGTCCCAGTTCCTGGAGTGATTTGTCTTTAATAAGTAACTCAGCTGTAAGGACTGGCTGCTCTGCCCAACTATGTAGCAGCATATAGTTACCCATATTTGTTCCCTTTTTCAACTGTACAAAAAAGTACCTGCAAATTGCTTATTGTTATTTTAAAAGTTAGTCTACTGGTTAACTAATACAGATAAGCCTCAGAACATCAGCTTTTCATTACCATAAACTGGAATGATTTCAGTTTCACAGCATCAGAGTCACTGAGGAGGAAGCAGACTGCTGAGAGTGATCTGGTCAACACCCCAGGTCAAATGGGTTGCACCAGCAACAATAACAGCTGGGTTAAAATGCATCGAGAGACTGTAGACATTTCTATACTAGATTAAATATGCTGAACCTAATAAATGTCACAGAACTTTGATGTCTAGAAGCATTTCTAGCTGTGAGTTTCTCATTAGACATAAGGCCTACCATGCAAGAGTCTACGGTGCCAGACTCATAGCCTGCACACAGCATCCTGCTTGTAATGGTCTTCATGTCAAAGTATGACTGGCATTTTTCTAAGGAAATTATGCGCACTTCTCCTTCTTGAAGCTTAAAAGGCACTGAAAAACAGAAATAAGCATTAAAACATATGGACATATGAAAATATTTACCTGTGATGGATCTTTGAGATATGATAAATATTTCCTTTAGATAGATCTAAATATTACTTTATGTGTGTGTGTATGTAAACATGTGTGCATATATATATAAATACCTTAAACAAAAACACATAGGTCTAGATTGAAGCTCAGATGCTTCCGGGTCTTTTTTTCATGGTTGCATTGCAGGATTCATGATGAAGACTCCTCAGCCAAGTCTGTATATGTTGCATTCTGGAGGATGACCAAGCACATGGATGCTGCTGACACACTTTATTGTGCATTTGCACAGTACTGAAGACCGAGGAAGCAGAGTACCTTTATGTGATGTGTTATGGTACTTTTATGATGGGGACAGTATTGGCTGGGAAGTAATGTGAGGCAGAGGAAGGGGCTAACTCTTCATTCTAGTCCTAGTATCTCTCACAGTTGAGGTTGGTATAAACACAAGCATGAGTTACATTTGGGTAAATTCAACTTAATGTATCAGGGAATCAGATTTCAAAGGATATTGAAATTACTTCAGCACATTCAGGACTTCATCCTACTGCGAGCAGCTGACTTAGCTCAAATTCAAAGGTAAACTGTTAAGCCTAGAGCAAGATACTAAACCAAGATAGTTTTTGTAGTTTTCTAACGTAAAACTTTTAATAACAAAGCTGAAACCACATTAGCTAGCAAATAACATTTTTCTACTTACAAGGTACTTACAGAGGTACAAAAGCTTTCTGTTATTTTTTTCGTACCATTACATAAAATGTACTTTTAGATTGATAGATTCGGAGCTGCTTCTAAACAGCGTGTTCCTCACTAGTGCAGTTTAGTTTTTGCCACATATATGGACCTGGCTACTAGGGGTGAAGCAGTACTGAAAGGAAAATTTCCTTATCCAGTGTACAGAACAGCCTTTCTGAACACTGCTTTTACAGAGAAGGGAGAAACATAATGGATAGAGCTAACAGGGTTGGTCCAGGATATTTTGCATTTGGTGCATGAAAGATCATAGAACCACCGAATGGCTTGGGTTGGAAGGGACCCAAGATAAGTCTGTCAAAACAGATATTTACATAACATAAATGTTCTTCCAATGAGACCCAAGGATTTCAGGGCCCTTGCTTTCAGTATCTCCAGCTTCCACTGAACTAAGAATGTTAACCCCAGCAATGGGGGTCTGACATGGTTCTTATCTCAATACAATTCTAAAGACAGCCAAGTGAGTAAAATGATGACCAGTTTCAGGTGACTTTCTTGATAGGAGTTTCTAGATCTTCTGCATTTCTGACAAATCAAACATCACGTCTGAATATGGATTTAGGAGCATAAACTTAGGTTGCTGATTTTGAAAAAAATAAAAGCAACAGTTGGATTCCCTTCAAGACCAGTTAGAGATCCTTAGTATTTAATCTGGAGTGTATTAAAAAGAAAATGGCCAGCCAGCCAAGGGAGGTGATCCTCCTCTCTGCTCTCCCTTGGTGATGCCACATTTAGACTACTGTGTTCAGTTCTGGGCTCCCTAGTTCAGAAAGGACAGGGATCTCCTAGAAGGTGTCCAGCAGAGGGCCAGAAAGATGATAAAGGGCCTGGAGCACCTCCTGTATAAGGAAAGGCTGAGTAACCTGGCTCTGTTCAGCCTGGGGAAAAGAGGACTGAGGGGAATCTGATTAATGTTTACAAATATATGAGGGGATGTGGAAGGCAAATGGATGTGGCTCTTCTCAGTGGTGTGTAGTGATAGGACAAGGAATAATGGCCTAAAACTTGAACATAAGAAGTTCCGTACTAACATGCAGAACTTCCTTACAATAAGGGTGACAGAGCAATGGAACAGGTTGTGCAGAGAGGCTGTGGAGTCTCCTTCAGTGGAGTTACTCAAGACCCAACGGGTCACCAACCTGTGCAACCTATTGTAGGGAGCCTGTGCTAGCAGGGGGGTTGGACTCAATGATTTCTTGAGGTACCTTCCAACTCCTGCAATTCTTGATTCTGTGAATCAAGTCCAGCATTAGTATAAATGGATAAAACTTTGTAGTGGAATCACTTATTTGATTAACTCAATAGGTTCCTAACATGTTTTTCTAATATTCCTGAAAGTATCCATCTTACTTTTGTTGCCCATGTGTCCCCAGCCTGTGATGTAGCAGTAGGTATCTGGCTGTACCAACTGTTCCTTGCTGGGCAAGCAGACAGGTCTTACATAGCTCGTTTCATTGATATCTTCATTTAGTTGTACAATGCTGATATCGTAGTCTACGACTGCTCTGTTGTAGCGTGGATGCAAGATGATGGACTTCACCAGTCGGGTCTGCATGAAGCTTGATGGATGATCAAGATTGCTTATCCCAAACACTACTTTCCAGACAGCTGCATTTTCTCTCCTTTAGGAACAAACAGGAAAAACAGGCAAATGGGAAATATAATCCAAGTTCTTTTTAATTTAAAAACCTGAGGTTTTCTTTCTCCCTGACTTTTTGCATACTGTACTTCACAAAGCTATGTACATGATAGAAATGCTACAAGAAAACAAATGCTTCGGCATCATTACTCATCAACAAAAGTCAATGCTTTCCATTCCCTTCCTAACTGCTACTGAAAAAATTCTAGCTCACAGTCTCAGAAGGTATATTACCACCTATTACTTGCTGTATTAAATACCCAAGAATCTCAAAATTGGATCCTCCCAGGTCTCTAGGTGCTCACTTGCGCTCTGGTGAGCATGAACTCATTTCTCTAGGAGTGACAGTATTGTGCATCAGTATGATGCTCACAGCAGTAACTCAAGCTGAAACCCCGAAAGAATCTCACAGGTGCAATTCAGTTATGAAAATTAAATCTTCTGTGATGGTCACGTGAAAAGTCTCTTATTGTTTACAAGTTTTTTACAAATTCCCCTGATCACAAAATATGATGGATATGGTGCAAATGGGAGGATTGAACTAGGGTTTGTAAAGACGTAAGAAAACACAGACCTCATTTAAGGCTTAGATGATGTAAACTCTTGATTGTAACTGAAAATAAGTCATGAGTTCCTAATAAGACTGTGATTCTAAGATCCTCAGAAAGTCCCTTTTTCAGAATAATTGAGATAGTTCCATGGAACTAAGTTCCTTTAAAGAGACTGAAGCTTAATTATAGCAATGTAAATTAAAGTGTGAAATTTCAGCTTTTTAACAGTATTTAACAGAATTGTCATTTCTAAAATTTTGAAAGAGACTTGGTTGTTAAATAAAGACTATTTTTATCTGAGTTCCTTGAGAATTCTTGTATTTCAGACTACAACTGTCTTTTTACAATCATAATTGTGTTTTTCCAAGATGTTTCAAGTTTAAGTTGTAGGAATATCCTATTATTTTTATGAACATTGAAAAAGAACATTGCTCGGAGCAATGAGAAGTCTCAGCCAGAAAGTATTACCCTATTATTGAGTAAAAAACTTTAAATGGTCACGGATGCTTTGCTGTAAAGCATTTCAAACAGATCTGGAAAAACAGTAGGAGCCAGTAAAACAAGCAAATTACTCTGCTTAATGTAGCTCTTTTCCATTTATAATCTCTATAAATGTTCATGGCATTTACATTGCCTACTGCCTTACTGGTATAGTCTTTATATTTTGGATCCCAGACTTCACAAAATATTTTTTATTTAATGAACCAGAGCACTTTAAAATATGCTTTAATTTCTTAACTGGTTGGTTTAGTAAATTTAAAGAAACTGTGGCTCTGGGAATGATTTTACTGTTGCTGTAAGAAACAATACTCAAAGAATGTAAAGGTCCTTGGAAGCATATCCTTAATCTCATCAGAGATGCAGAAGAGAAGAAATATTCTCCACATAACTCAAGGGACTGATAACCCAAAATATCCTAGCATTTTAAAAAACTTTTTGCCTTGGTGTTTTCTACTTTATGGCATTTGGAATACAAAAGTGAAAAGAAAGAGACTTTTTACATCAAACATATAATTAACTAGTTTGGAAAATACCTTCAAGATCACCAAGTCCAGCCATAAGCTTGGCCTACTAAGTCCCTTTAGCCTCATCTCTTAGTGTTCTGTCCACACATCTCTTTACATCAAGAGCCACAGAGGGGAAAAAAAAATTCCAAAGAATTCAGTGTTTCAGAAACAAAAAGAAACAAAATTATTGCTGAAGAAAAAGAATCATTAAAGTTAGAAAGAAATGTTCATCTGTAGAACTGAAGTACATTTACATGTCTACCACAGAACTTCTATTGGCTTAAAAAGAAATAAAGGCGTTTAGTGTAGTCCAAAAATTTCCGGTGAGCACAAACCAATTTTAAACAAGATTAAGCACTGGTGACAGCCACCCAGCAAAAAGAAATTTGCTGACTACAGCAGAAAACATATAGTTCAATTATCTTTAAAATACAAATAACTTCAGAACAAGACAAAACTAACGAGGTAATGTACTTTCATCCAAATTCTTTAAAAAAATTGGTTTCCATCAGAAAGCTGACAATGACTAAGACAGTTCCAAAGCTACACAAACCTTCTCTGCTCTCCATAGTCTTCGCCATGGGAGACTACATTATTATTAAATACTTATGTTTTATTTTTTAATGACCACAGCATTTTTCCAGGGTCATTTCTATGCTGTTGCCCAGAATCTTTCTTTTTTTAAATCTATGGCATTGTGCGAGATCTATGGGATTAGAGTTTTGGTCTTCTCTTTCTCTTTGGTTTCCTGCTGAAAGTCAGCAGGACTGACTGTCACCTGGTGTAGGGAACCTGCTTTGGCAGGGGAGTTGGACTCGATGATCTCTGGAGGTCCCTTCCAACCCCTACGATTCTGTGATTCTGTATTCTGTGATTCATTTAGCTTTCATCAGCAGAGACAACAATGAAAATGTCAAAACCTAACCTAATGTTGTTTTACACCATTTACTCTTTGATATTGTCTCTAAAACTAGGCTTCTTGCTATTCTGCAAAGGTCGTGACCTGCTGCCAATATGTTTGGTAATGGAGGGAGTGCTTTGTAATTCTCATGTGCAAGTTACATCTAATTTGTATACGAACAGTAAAACTGAGCTCTTCTCACCCTTCGAAGCAGTGTGCCACTGTTAAGACCCATCTCTTTGCAATCAAAACGCAGCCACATATGTGTCCACTTGGCTCGCTCTGCAGAGAGCACTGCCATGGCCATCGGCCTGGACGACTGGTCCTGCCACCAAGGATCCTTTTGTTCATGCGAGCAGCAGGGCGATGGCCACAATCTAGTGAGAAACAGATGCAGAAGGGAGTAATTTGTTACCACAAACACAGAGCATGCAGGACCTGGAAGAAAAACTGTGGCCACAGAACAATGTTAACAGAGTTATGAAATTACACTGAACAGTACAGTATCTGAAGTCATCAGTAACCACATTTTAATATCAAACACATTGAGCCATTTTTATCTCTCTTTTTCTATAAAGGGATTTGTCTCCTGAGATTAATTTTGACCTGTTCAGTCTAATTTTTAACCAAGCCAAACTGATAAAAATGATTATCTTGAACAGAGTTACTGGCTGCCCTTGGAAAGGATTCTTGGTTTCATATCACTGTCTTTCTGTCAGCTAACAATGTCTTTGTGCTACTTGTACTATCCAGAAGGAATGTTTCTGGAAAAATCAGGCCAGCAATAATAAGCACTTGCTTAAGCCAGGTGTGAGGTGCATGTCAAAATGTTTACTTAGCTGCAAGACACAAAGCTTGCTTTGCTCTTGGAAATTCCTAAGGGAAATATTTGCAGAGTCCAAGGTTTTCCAGTACTCTACCCATTCCACTTTATAAACAGACTTAGAGTGTAAATTATACCAAATTCCTATTTGCTTGGTAAATAGGAACTGCCTGAATTATTTTGCCCTTCACTTTTGTTTTACTTTATATTCTGGATTAGTAAAATGGCAGACTGTTATTACTTGTCCTGTTTATGCTCAGTGTGATTCAGGGAATGAAAGAATACCGCTAGTTTCTGCAATTCACATCCCAAGGGAAGGTATACTGACATTGCAGATATCTCTGGTAGAGAAATAAATTAAATTTGTAATTTGTAATTCTTTCTGTGTTCTAAGTAATGTCTGGGGGCAAGGAGCATTATATATCTTAAAGCAAAATATGTCAGGAGCAAATAGCTTTAACAGGCTCCTTTGGGGTGTTATTCTTAGGTAAGAGTAGTAAATATTTTTATTACTTTCCCAAATTTAGGTCATACTTTGCGATTAATTTTCTTCATGGCAGGAAATTCATAATGTATGTGTTCTTCAGCAAAGATCTTGTTTGTAGAACATTTTATTATCCAAGGTGAAGGATTTCTGTGTTTTTCAACAGAAAAACTTAATATTGCACAATCCACTGTGCCTCCAGATTTGGTCTGTAGTTTTCTAATTTAGGTTCTTCTGTGATTGAGATTCACAGCTAAACAGATCACAGATTCAACTCCCAGATATGCCACCTAGTAACCTCTCTTATCATAAATAATATTTTCATCAAGAAGTTTTCTCAAATTAATTTTTGGAACCTGACTGCTGACAAAACTTATTTTGCAAGAGCAAATTAAGCTAGTACTATAGAGAACCCCATAGTTCAAAATCAGAAAAGTTGCTAAAATTTAATACAGCACGGAGGAAAAAGAGGCAACACAAAATTGGAGGTTGCAGAAGTCAAGTAAAATATCAGAATGAAATGACACTAAACAATTTTCAAGTACATTTAACATATCTTTAAAAATGCCTTTCTTCTCTCAGAAACATGCACTTCTCATACCTTCTTTAGTGCAAAGGAGAGCCACTTTGCTTCTGCTTCGGCACATCTGCCTAAATATTAGAAAAAGAACATAATGAAAGTCTCAACTACTTGGTGTTATTTTTGACAGTTTGTATATCAGCACAGGTGTGGTACCCACTGCTGTGAACTCAGCTGTTGAATTTTCCCCAAAGTGTAAAAAGAAACACAAGGAGCTTCTTATGCCAGATTGTCAATGGCTTCCAGAGTCTGCTTGCAACAATGTAAAATATTAGTTCAACTTTACAATGCGTTTCATGAGCAGGTGCTATGCATTTTGCAGGCAACCTTGTTCTATGGGCACTGATCCAGCTCTGAGATTGGCTGGGGTGTACGGTCTGTCAAGTCTTAATTTATGGCACCTGAAAGCACAGAGATGTGCTGCTTTCCCCATCCTTGCAGTTGAAGGCTGAGAATTTATTTGAAATACATCTGATGAAAGTCTTTCACCCAAAAGATGTGGTATGTCGATGAAAACCCAGGAAGATCACAAAAGCGTATATTAAGAAAAAAAAATCCTTTTGGAAATTTTCAGATGTGAGAGCAAAAATAGCAGTTCTTTGTCAAAGGGAGATTCTTGTTAAAACCAAGAACACTGCTGCTCAGCTGACTGCCTTTTTGTTTCCACAACTTGTTAATCCATCCCATGTAAGTGCTTTTCAGATGCAGAAACAGAGCAGAATTAGTCTGCATACATAGATTAGCTGTTCCTCTGGTTATTCTTGAAAGCTGTAATCTCAGTAACTGGGCTGACTTCTTCAGTAGAAAAATAGTAAAAAGATTCTTTCTGCAAGTGCCTACTTCTACTTTCTAACACTTCAGTTTTGTGCTAGTTCTACCCCACAGTAGCATGTTTTGCTTTCATGTTAGTTCATCTTTATTTCAGTCATTACAGAAAAGCTTTCCTACAGACAATGATGGAGCTGAACAGAAGAAATCTAAGATTCCTCAGATCTGCTTCTTCACACATATCTTTTACCTCAGCTCTCTGCATTTAGGCAAGCCAATCTTTTCTCGTGAAACAGAGGAATATTCTGTGGAACCTGGGTTTTCTGAAATCTCCTCAGGGCATTAGAAAGAGGAAAAGGAAAACAAGGAATCTGCTTTTTGAAGATGGATTCAAATACTCTTCCAGTTTTGTCCTAAATGCTAAAAGTAATTTAGTTGGCTCTATAATCTCAAAATTACAGTTCAAATGTTTCAGCCATGACTGAAGCTTGGCTTCTCAGTTCCGCTATGTATTTAATAGAGCTAATTAAAAGGAATTTACTGCTGTCTAAGATCAGATAACCTGCTAAGAAAGCTTACAGTAAATTGATAAAATTCTACTGAAAAAGCTGTGATATCCAAACGTGGTGACTAACCACAACAGTGAAATAAATCTCTTATACCTGTTACTTACCCATTCACTAGAAGTGCATGTAAAGTGGAAGCATTCTTATTCTTCCAATCTGAGTGCAGATTCAGCCACTTTTGATGCTGCATTTCTCCATCTTCTAATACAATCTTTGTTTTAGATGGTCCTCTGAAACAAATAACAGACTTTCATATACTTCCTATTAGCTTGCTATGTTACAATTATGAAAGGGAAGAGTCCTCTTGTTTACTACATAAATATTGAGCATAATGTTGTATCAAAGCCACAAGTGGCAGAATCATTGCTGGGAAATTATATCACCCCAAGACGCCAGGCCAGTTAACATACCACTGTCACTAACACTGTGTTTTCTGTCAAGAGCTAGAATTAGAACAAGGAACAGCAAAAACTTTTTGGTGGCATTCACTGCGCTGCATAAATTGAAATATTGTTTCTAGATTTTTCTGACTCCAAAAACATAACAAATAGATCTTAATTTGTCCAAGAGATAAAATAACAACAACAATAATAACAATAATAAAATATTTTCATATCATCCTATATTTGGAAGTCCGATAAAATATAATTGTAAAGATCAATCTGAGCCTTGTAATATTTTACAATATCTCCAACTCTGCACTGTCCTGCTAGACAGAATGAATTACAGGTGATGTCATCAACCCAGCCTTATGCAGCAAATTATCAGGAATATGAAAACAAGGTGGATTGATTCCACCAGGAGATATTTCCACACATCTACTTCCACCGCAGCCTGATAAACTCAAACCACTGAAGGAACCATTGTTTTAGTAAATCTCAATTCCTTAGAAGACAAAAAATAAAATGGCTCTACAGCTTTCCAGCTCAGAAATATCTATGATTAGCTATCAATCCCCATCACTGAGAAGAGCTTTCAGGGATTGCTCCCCTGACCACTGGTAATGGACCAAATTCTCAGTACTAGCTTGTGGAAATGAAAATGAGAACAGTTTGGAAAAAAAAGTGAAGCCTCCGAACTCATGTCTCTTGACAATACATACTAGAGTCAGCAAGATTATTTATTTGTCTTTAAGTCTGTGGTTTTTTTTCAGTATTAGCTGTATTTTAAAACAGTTACAGAATTGTGATATCCTTTACCCAGCTGAACACATGAACAAAGATCAGAGAATTATATTTTATGGTAAGGTTTTTAGTGAAACCACCTGGAAATGTTCTCAATATTGGCAGAATTAACTACTCTTTGAAGCCACAGCCCTGAGTCCTGCCTGTTTCATGACTTATTTTTCAGAACCTTCTCTGGACATGGAAGCAAATATCATTCCATGACCTACTACAAGGAAAATGCAGCCAGACAGCAACAAGTATTTTTTTTAAAGTCTGTACTTCTTCATTTAAAGAAATCTCTTTTTGCAGCAATTTTTTTTCGCATTATTGCTGGCTTATGGTAAATACATAAAGCTCCCTCTTTTCTTCATGTCCAGCACTTTCTTATTTCCTGCTCTTTCCCACCAAACATACACAAGCTTATTTTACTCTTAAGGTGACATTCTGCCTTATAATCCTCTGTGAACAATGCCATTTAGCACCTCATAACCATGTACATTGATATTTTATATAACTGGAAAAAAATACCTGACATATAGAGTATTTAACTCAAAAGGGTGCAAAAAGTGTAAATATCATACCATCTGGTAGATCCAAATTATATTATTCCTCATACCGCATTATTTTGTTGAAAACTACAGTTTGTGCTGCTATATTAATTATTAAACACAGACACATTTCTAAATCAGGAACAACAACCTTCAAGATTACATGTATGAAATTTTTAATTATATGAAATTGTTAATACGTTTTTCTTAGCAAAAATAAAACTATGGCTATTTTTTTTTCCCTTGGCAGTCACAGCCTGATGAATTCGCCAAAACCAGCTCAAAACCAATATACCCTAATTCATGCCTTTAGAGTTTCTTACAAAGGCTGTATCTTATCCCTCCTGGAGCTGTAGCACAGGATTCTTCCATGGATAAACTCTAAGAGGAAGATGTATATTTCAGTCAATGGTGCCACTTTGACTTATGGTGTCTAATTTCTTCATAGGAATAATTTGTTTTACTGAGGTTCCTCACAGACTCCAACAATGCTCTTTAAGTTATCAATTAACTATTTAGGGCAAAATAAGATATAGCTGCTAATTGAGTCATCAATCTACATCTTAGGGGTTGAACTTAGCTATCTTAGCTATCTTCTCAGCCCTGCAGAGAAGGACTTGGGGGTCTTGATAGATGAAAAGCTTAACATGAGCCAGCAGTGTGCCCTTGCAGCTCGGAAAGCAGATGGTATCCTGGGCCCCATCAGAAGAGGGGTGGCAAGCAGGGACAGGGAGGTGACTGTCTCCGTCTACTCTGCTCTTGTGAGGCCCCATCTGGAGTATTGTGTCCAGGTCTGGAGCCCCCAGTATAAGAAAGACAGAGAGCTGTTGGAGAGGGTCCAGAGGAGAGCCGAAGATGATCAGGGGACTGGAGCATCTCTCCTATGAAGACAGGCTGAGGGAGCTGGGCTTGTTCAGCCTGGAGAGGAGAAGGCTGCAGGGTGACCTCATTGCAGCCTTTCAGTACCTAAAGTAAGCCTACAAACAGGAGGAGAAGCAACTCTTTGAAAGGGTTGATAACTGCAGGACAAGGGGAAACGGTTTTAAGTTGAGGGAGGGAAGATTTAGGTTGGATGTCAGGGGGAAGTTCTTTACAGAGAGAATGGTGAGGTGCTGGAACAGGCTGCCCAGAGAGGTTGTGGGTGCCCCGTCCCTGGAGGCATTCAAGGCCAGATTGGATGAGGCCCTAGGCAGCCTGGTCTAGTATTAAATGTGGAGGTTGGTGGCCCTGCATGTGGCAGGGGCGTTGGAGATTCATGATCCTTGAGGTCCCTTCCAACCTGGCCATTCTGTGATTCTGTGATCTTCTGAAATGTTGATTTAACGGCCTTCTGAACTTAGCCTAAATTGAGTCAACCCACACAAAAATCATACTATGGGCAGGGACACCTTCCACCAGCTCAGGCTGCCCAGGGCCCCATCCAACCTGACCTTGAACACCTCCAGGGATGGGGCACCCACTCACATTTTAAGGCAAGCCAAGTAAGGAATCTTTTCTATGACACATTTTCAGAAGGCTCTTTGCAAAGTTTTCTCCCTCACTCCTTTTGTTTTCATATAACAGAACAGAACATCCTTGTTCAGAAACTTGGTGTTGATTTTACACTAATGCTTTTATTATTACCTACATTGCAACAAAAAGCAAAATTGAAACCATATTTTTGGATTGAAAGCACATTTGTGTAGAATGGCTTTTTCAGGCCTCTCAGCTTAAGAAACTAAAGAGGGTCCTGCAGATGGCTTCTGAACTATCTAGGAGCTTGTGAAATTGACACAAAAGGAGGTGTAGGGGGAACCAGCCTTGTCTAAACTTGTCAAGATGCAGCCTAAGGGCCAGTTCAATGCCAACCTCACAGCAGTGATTTTTGGACCAGATTCTCCACCAAACGTTCAAAATAATTCACAAATCCCACCTGAATCTATATAACTTTCTAACATCTTGCGGTATTTTGATGGAACCGTTTGAGTACCAAAATATATCATAAGGTCATTTTAAGACTAATGAGGTTCTAACAATCTGTTGTGGTCTAGATCACAAAAACTTAACTGACTGTCTCATTTGGGTATTGAATATCTGTGATAAATCCTTATATAGAAAAAACTGTGATAAAACTTCTGAGCTTTCAACCACTCAGAGATAACACTCAGTGAATACACTTTAGGGTGCCTGTAGTGCTCTATGCACTACAAATAACAATGTCTTATGATCTTTTTCCCTATACATTTGAATGGATTAAATTAGTAAGCAGAGTGGTAAAAGACATCTATGTATTTCGCTCAGACTTTCATGAGGTATTCAGTACTGTTTTCAGCAATGACATGAGTTTAAGACCTCTAAAATAATAACATTCTTATGAAAGTCTTTCTTTCACTAAGCAATCAATCAAAGCAGAACTATCATAGGGAATTTATCTGAAAGGAACCTTACAAAAGTGTGTGATCCATTCCCCTCCTCCAAAATAAGATCAGCTATATCTAAGTGATTTCTGACAGATATTTGTCTATCCTGTTAATAAAAAATTCTAATAATGGAGATTCCTCAGCATTTTTAGGCAATATATTCCAGGATTTGCAGTTAGCAGTTTTGTTCTACATCATCCTACCTGTCATTTAAACTCATCACTTTTATCTTATTCTCCCTGAAAAAGGAGAACAGTTTATTCCTTGCCTCTTTGCAACAGCCTTTCATGTGCATATTTGAATGCTCCTGTACCTCATTCCCCCTGAGTTTACAACTTTTCTTCACAGAACACACTCTGAACTTTCCCCATCTTACACACATCTCATATAAGATGAACAAAAGGGGGACTATACCAAGCACTGTACATAAACATTCCTGGTTATACATATAAATATTATGTTTGCTTTTCCTATAGCATTATGATATTGTTCCTTGATGTCCAGCTTCTGACCCACAATATTTTCTAGCCCCTTTTCTACATTATCCCTTCTGTCTGGCCAACCATTTCACACCCTGTATTTATTCAATGTATTCCTATTTGTACATTCTTGATCTTATTACCATTTATTTCAGGCAATTTCTCCAGTCCATTAAGAAATTTTCAAATTCAAATCCTGTACTTCAAAATGCTTTCAGATTCTTCCAGTTTGATACTGAGAAATTAATGAGCATTCTCTCCACTCCTTATCTGAATGATCCATGACAATCAGACACACAGGGGTGTATTTAGATCTTTATAGTTTAAGAATTAATCATGAACAGACTCTTATTTCATCTTTGTACGTATCTCTCTACTTATTTAAAAAGTCAGCTTACATAGTATGGAAGCTAAAAATGCATGACAACTATTATTCTTCCATATTCACAGTTTGGAGGAAAGAAATTAAGGGAATTTCACATGATTCCTTATGAATAAATACAGGCTGACGATCATTAAGATCTTATACTTCTTTGTATATACAACTCTTTGTTGATAACTGAAGCAAGTCAAGCAAGTCTTCCTTTCCTTTCCTTTCCTTTCCTTTCCTTTCCTTTCCTTTCCTTTCCTTTCCTTTCCTTTCCTTTCCTTTCCTTTCCTTTCCTTTCCTTTCCTTTCCTTTCCTTTCCTTTCCTTTCCTTTCCTTTCCTTTCCTTTCCTTTCCTTTCCTTTCCTTTCCTTTCCTTTTCCTTTCCTTTCCTTTCCTTTCCTTTCCTTTCCTTTCCTTTCCTTTCCTTTCCTTTCCTTTCCTTTCCTTTCCTTTCCTTTCCTTTCCTTTCCTTTCCTTTGTTTATAACCTGCTCTTTTCTTACTCTAACTCTAATCCTTAAGTCTTTACCATCTTAGAAATATTATATTTGGTTGCAGTTTGTGGGTGGTTTTTTGGTGTTTTATTTATCTATTTAACTTAATAAGAAAACTAAAATCCAGTCTGCCTTATGCATTAAAAAGGTGCTTGCAAATGGAAAAAGTAATATTTGTGATCATTTCACAATTCACAATTACATAAACTGTGGAAATGTTAAAAAAAAAAAAAATTTGGTTTCAAAAAATTCCATCCTGCTAACTGCTGATCACTATGCTCAACAGACAGTTTACAGTATTGTTTATAATGAGAGTTGAAAAACATTATGACTTGTATACTAAGTAATAATTTAAAAACAGCAGAAATCAGGAACTAATTTTAGCTTATGAATTTAATACTTTGTTCATAATTAAAAGTGACATAAATCAGAATACTTCTGTATGACAGAATGATTTTAATACCTTGTTTTTTCTATACTATTATGCAAATTATCTCAAAAGTACCAAACTTTAGAGCGAAATATTATCCAAAATTAGGTTCCTTCTCTCTTCAAAGTAACACTAACATTTCTCTGTTCCACTTCTACAATTCCATTGTTTTCAGACTCATGTGACAACAGGCTTGAAAAAGGAAGCCTTGTGTTATGCCAGAAGGTAATGAATGACATGTGTATGGGCATTAATATAAAATAAATTAGTCCTATTTCAGAGCTAAAACAGCATCCGTTTCCTGTCTGTATAGATTTAATAGCTGTGTACTTCTAAATTCAGCAAATTCGATTTGAAAGCCTTGGAGGAAAAAAATAAAAATAAGAAAAAAATTCAATGTCATTTTTACAAGCTAAGACTAAACACAGTTTGGGAAAAGTATTTATGTTTAATCATTGGAATAACCTCTTTGACTGACAGTATTCACATATTGTTTTCTAGATGTCATTGATTGCAAACACATTTTTACTTAAAGAAAGGAAAGTATCCAATCATGGAGGAAAAAATATTATATGGCTATATTATTAATGTTTTTTTGAAGTAACTATCATTATTTGAAAGGAATTATTAAGTTGGAATTTCTTCAATAAAGTCCTCTCCAAATAACTTCATATATTTTAATATACTTATGTATATGACAGATAAGACAAACTATCAAATATAAACTAAAATGTCTGTAATGTACTGCATCAAGTCTCTGTATAACTGTATATTAAGATTTATCATTGCTTAAAATCATTGAAACAAAGTCTTCTACATCAACTACACCTGTAATGTTATTTTCAGTAAATCTTACTTAATAGTTACTTGTTTTTTCCTCTAATAAAATAGATATCATCTAAATAAATCTCATACTGTTAACACTATAAAATTTAAGAGAATCCACTGGACAATGTGAATATATTCAAGCTAAGTCAAGCATATTATAAGCTTTGTCTAGAGGATCTAGAAATCTAGATTCAAACATCAAGTTCCAATACTTTACTGTGCGTGGTACTTGCTTTCCCAAATGCCATGTTTATTCTTGGAGAAATTAAAATAGCTTACATTCAGAAACTGAATGTAATTCTTCTACTGTGGATAGAACAGAAGCATTGAATGTTTCGTTTCTGTGATGTTTTTTAGGCACTTCCATAATCCTGATGCAGTTAGAAAACATACTTAATGGGAGAAGAAAAAAAAGATTATTGCTCCAGCACTTTGACTGCTTGGTCAAGCAAATATTATAAGGAATGTTACAGCAAAATATTGAGTAAGAAAGGATTAGGAAGGAAAAAAGCCAGGCAGAAGCAAGAAACTGGTGTTCCACTTCCATATATACAAAGAGTAGAAGCTACAGCAGAAGAAAGAAGCAAAAGGAATTGCCTGTCTCTGAGGATTACCAGGTATGCATCCAGGAAAGGGAGCAACAGCAATAGGAAGTAGCAGAGCTTAGTGTGAATTGTTATAAATAATTCACTATTTTGTAAACATCTATAATTCTATGCTGGTAGTGCTATACCAGGCCAGATAGATAATTTTACCCCAGGCAGACCTTGGGAAAAAAGGAAGTTATCAGAATTTTTCTAATAATTTGTTTTTCATTTTCCTGATAGCACTCTTCATAGAGAAATTAGAATATTCTGTGTTAAGGCTATGAGATTTAGGTCTTAAGAAATAAAAAATGTGACTGATGTAAAGATCATCAGTTTATTTTCAGACAAAAAAAGTAGCAGTTAACTATTTTTGAAACTACCAAAGGAGATTAAGCCTATTAGGAAGTTATATAAAGTTAAAGCACAGAGATAACTTCAATATTATTTAGATATAAAAAAATCAGATTAGTGATTACTACATATGTGATTACATATGATTACTGTGTGTTAGGAAGGCAGATAATACAGAGTAGGTTAAGTGCAGACAACGTAAGCCAAGGTCTTTATCCTCCTGTGTCTACTAAGGAAAGGTACAAAGAATAAGACTGTATGTCAAGGTATGTGGTGGTCAAAGGCAGATAGAGATGTTTTAACCCAATTAGGGATCAGACACGGGCAAAATATTCTTCTATACTATCAAGCTTGTCTTTTCTTAAGAGAAGACAGCACTGAATGTCAAAGCAGATGACAGTGTCCATGAAATATGAAAAATCCATAGAGGCTATTTCTTTTTTTTCTGAGATACACCCAGAAAGCTCTACCATTACCAATTCTGTTTTTAAAGATATCTAAATTAAATATATCTGTTAGCCTGTTATACTGTATTTACTGTAGAACCCAGTGATACTTTGCAGTGTTCTGAGAGACAAGTCTGCATTAATTCTTTAGGAAGACAGAGTAACATATTTCCAAACAATTTTGAGCCTCAGGAGTAACTGCAAGAATATTGATGTTTGCCAGGACATTACTGTCTTTTCAAGACTCTTAACAATCACATAATGCTTATAAAATGGTGAAAGTGCCTAGATACGTGTTTTTGTTTCTATCTTAGTTCACAAAATTTCTTTATTTCATTTCTCTCTGTTATTTCCATACTAAGCCTAATATTGCATGGGTCACAGTGATCAATGATCATTCACATCAACATCCATCACTCCATTGTCCTAAGAAATTCACCAATGCTACAAACTACTGACCTTACCCTAAACCCATTTGGTTGCAGGCCAGTTGACTCAAATTTTCTTGCCACTCATCAGCACAAACATGATTATCAGCAGCTGACCTGTGAATGGTCAGAAACATCAAGGAATTCATGTTTTTAGACAGGGTAACTGTGAAGAAAAAGGAAAATAACTTTATTGTTATTTCTCATTATTTGTTTTATGCATGGTGTATCAAAACCTACAGCTACATTCTTCCAAGATGCTGTCACTTCTGTTAATTTCATATGCTCAATAGCTTTACAATTTAAAAACAATGCAACCATGGCTATTAGAAACTTGATAATATTGAATAGCATAAGACAATAAACAGCAGACGTCTAGAGGACTAGAATAATAACTAGCAGAGGTTAACACGGGTTTCTGATAGTCTTAATGTTGTTATGCAATATTTTACCTCACAAATAATTCAACTGAAATCACTAAGGTAGTTTGAGAGATGAATGTTGCTTGACATAGGAATGATATCTTTGTTTGACTCAGTAATTTCTATCGTTCTTATCTACTGATATGTGGGTGTAATTAAAGAAGAAAAAATCCCAACAACTTCTTTTAACAAGAAAGATCATGAGCATTACTTCTTCCTTAATCTATGTTTAAAAGCGTGTGATCGGCTCTTATCACATGTAAAAAGCATCTCAAAACGTCCCAAATTGCACAAGTAGGAATTTACATCCTTCTCTTTCTAAGATTCTGTAAAAATGTTTGCACATTTTTTCCCCAAATACACGCTGATTTTAGTTAAATTGTTCTACTGATTTTTGTTTGAATACTAGTAATCTTAACATAGCCTGTCGCTAAACATTTTTGCTATATGCTAAGGGGGTATCTGCTTTTCTTCCCGTAATAAAGTTATGTATCAATTTTAGAAGACACCTTTTCAAATATGCTATTCTAGAACATTTATTCTTTGGTAAGTAGGTTTTATTAAATTTTGTTGTTTATTAAAGTTAATGATTAATATTTTTAATGTCTATACTATTTAATATTACTGTATTAATACTGTAAGCACTTTATTGCATTTTTCTATATATAAAATAAGATACAAAGCATCTCAAAACTTAGCAATATACTGTCATACATAAATGCATGCTAACCATGAATTTTCAGAGGATATACTACAAGCTTCCAATCTGTTTCTTTTTAGTGCTTTTTTTTTTTTTTTTAATCTGATTTCAATTTAAGGAGAAATGTTTAGAGAGTTCTACGTATAAAAGCACAAGGCCTACACTGTATGTGGTTAACATTGGCAGTTTACATAATACTTCAGGGATAGAATGATGTACATACATGCATGCACTGGGAATCTACAAGAACTATTTACCTCTTGTAAGCTTGAACTTGTACCACTGCATTCAGTGTGAATTTCACGTTGAATTTCATGAATACAGAATCAGGGCTTAGATTTTTTGCCTAAACAAATTCTACATCTGCATGCCTTCTTTCACTCTCATGCCCACAGTAATTTCCTGATTTCACACATCATTTAAAAGTTCCCTGCAGTGTTACTTTACTTGTATCTTTGCACTGTGACACTTAACACTGAGTTTTTCCTTTCTTTCCTTTTTCCCACCTTCTTGCCTGCTTCACCAATTTGAATCCAGTCTGCCGTTGGTAATAATGGGAGATCTCTCAACCACTGCAATTGCATTCTAAACCAGATCACTACTGATTATTACCATTAGTACATTAACGCTGCCATCAACCTGAACATCACTTTGAGGCAGAAATGCCATGGCAGAAACTTACCACAGTCCCATTCATCTGAGCTGTCGCTGCAATCTGCTTGTCCATCACACCAAAGCTCACGTGGCACACATTCATGGTTGGCACACTCGAGCTCATCCTTCTCACAAAATGCTGCAAGGAGGAAAAACACAGTTTGCACTGAGAAAAAGAATAACCAACATGAAATGCACATAGAGACTGGAAAAAAAAAATACATAAGGAAGAAGCTAGGCATGGATCAGATATGCAGCCCAGTATTTTCCTTAGAATTCCTCAAGCAGTTGACAAGCTTAAAAACACTCTTCGTTGTCTGATACCAATGTCAACTCAAGCTGAGCTTTCATTTTTATTATTTTCTCCATGCAGATGAAAGTTTCAGAGCTGCAGGTGTATAATCTCCCTGTAAAGCTTGACCTCATCTCCAGATATCAGACATGTGTATATATATAATTTTTTGTTCCTATTTCAAGGAGTCCCCTGATCAGCCAAGCTGGTCTTCTACCCCAGTTGCTTAACTTGTGGAAGAGTAGGAAAAGAAGCATGAAGATGTGAAGGAGAAACATGGGGAATAGAGAGGGTTGGAGTGAGCAAGGAGACAGCAAGAATCCAGGGATGTGAACACCAGAGGACAAAAGGTTAAAAAAAAAGAGAAATTGGTGCCAAGGAGTGAAAAGGAAACAGAGAATAACTATGCCTTTTTGTCCATATAGAATGTTTTCAAATCTGTTTGTTCTTGACCACAAGATCCTAAAAATGTGACCAGCCCTTTGCAAAATTAAAGCCACAAAAACTCTTACAGCAGTTTTTTTCATCCATCATGTCTGGGCAATCTGGGAAACCATCACAGATCATTGTGTGCTTGATACAGAGCTTCTTCAAAGGACACTCCCAAAGACCCCTGTCTCTACAACCTGGAGGCAGAAAAGCACAATTTTCAAATAATTACATGCAATATCAAATCAACTATTTTGTTCCTCCTTAGTAATCTTGAAACATCCAAAATATTTTCAGTTTCATCATTAATTTTAGAAGTTAACTAGAATAGTTACTGATGAAAAAAATGGAAGCAAGATTGCCACAATGCATATTTGTTAAATGGATATAAAATGTATCACACTTTACTGCTTTTAAAATAATAATCTATGCTATGCTACACATGCTGTAAATAATGATTTAGGCATTAGGTCACAAGTCTTAAGCCAGATCAAATCACTACTCTTCAAATGTATTTATTACGTATGTAATAAGTGTAAATGCAAAGGTAGATAAAGTAAAAGTATTTACATTTAATATAAAATCATTTAAAATCCTGAAATCCATGGCATATTTGAAAGCATATCATTTTGGTTGCTCCAAAAGTAATGCCTTCTAGTTTTTTTCCATGGAAACTACAGCAGATACAAAGAGTACAATAACACAACTTGACAGAGCAAATTCTCAGCTAAAAAGCATTATTTTTTAACATAGGAACCACCACGAGCCGTGCATTTTTGCCAGTGATGAACAAAATCCTACATGGCATGCTTGCAAAAATTGCACCAGCAGAGATGGTCCACTGTTGGTATCCCAATTGCTGAAGATGCACCACTCACTGCATCACTGTGCTTACAGTCACTCTTTTGCCTTCATAAACATTCATCAAACACTGATGAATGTCCATGGGTGCAATTTTTTACACATGGAGGAATTCAGCGACATACCTTTTCTTCTTATGCACTCCATGTCAGATGCCATTTAGTCAGACAACCTCTCTGCTGCCATCTGTCACACAGCAACAAAACATAATGGAATGTTGTTGGGAAGGTTCAACCTCTACTGCCAACCTACCTACATTCACCTTCGATGTGGGCCAATATAATAAAAATAGGAGTCATTACTTTTGGAGCAGCCCTTCTACACAGACCTTTGATCTTTCAAAATTAGATCCTGTGGCAGTATGGAACGTCCAGAAAATAGTGCAGAAAAATGTAAATTTTTTTGGTAGTGCTAATACAGAATCTAGTGCAGATCACAATGAAAGGTAGAGAGATTTTTTTTTGAGTGTAAGCAGTTTTCTTAGTGTGACCAGGCCAGTCTGAAAATATTAGGAAGAACCTATGAATGTATGAATATTCAGGAGGAGTCATTGTTAGGAAAGGAACAAACAGTATGATTGCCTTTTCAGAGTCCTGGTAACCAGCCTCACTTGTTTCAAGAAGAATACTTACAACTGTGTCAAAGCGCTTTGGTAGTATAACTTCTATTTGTCAACTACAGGAAATTCAGAATAGCTTGAAGCAGATTTTAGAAAAAAAAAAAAAAATCTTTTCTCTTGTTTTATTTCACTACTTTTTTTTAACCAACTAATAAAGCATCTTGCTGTGATACTAGTTGAATAATGGAATGCTTAGACATACTAATATCCTATACACCTGACATTCTGATTTTAGAGTAAACCATTAAAACCTGTTCTCCTGAATAAAATGGTGGTTTGATTGCCTTGTTTGATCTGTTTTAGAGCTGGCAATGCTAGTTCTCATTTTAATCCAAGCTCAAATTCAGGTGACAGTCTTGGTGCATCCTCAGACAAATAGTTTTGATCTCTGCTCGCACACTGTATTTGAAACAGCACCTCTATTTTCTTGGATCTGGAACTGCAGCAACATATCAACATTAAGTCAGTAAGTAGATATGCTTTTTCTGAGTATTATTCCAGAAGTGATTATTTTACTAATATGAACCAGTGAATCAACACTAGCTCATGTGATTACTGGAAGAATGTATCCAAGTTTAACTGTAACTGGATGTGCAGAGGGCTTCTTTTATTTAGACTGAATAAACCACGTTAAAAATGTTAAGCATACAGATAAATAAATATCCTTGAACTCATGAAACTAATTTCACATGACAAAAGACCTTTTTTAAATATGGCCATTTTCTGGGTCTCCTTCTTCATAATATTTGCAATAACCACTAATGAAAAATTAATTGAAACCAATTCTAATAAAGATCAAAGAATATCAGTCATGTTAGGAATCTGATATGAAAGCAAAATAAAATAAAAATAAAAAGCTTTAAAAAATCTAATTTATCAATCTTGCAGTTTTTGAGCTGAAGTGTTTACAATTAATTAAGTTCATGTTTGCTTTTTTCCTTCATCGCACATTATACTGCTATATTGTGAAATGTTCCATGACTCTGCAAAACTTATTTTTGAGGACAGCGTAGACAAATAGAGACTACTCTCAGGACAAAAATAATACATACTGAATTCCCTGTTCATTGCAGGGAGTTGGACTAGATGACCTTCCTTTAAAGGTCCCTTCCAACTCTGAGGATTCTATGGTTCTATGAATTCAGTGTTAAATTCTACTGTTTTGTTGGAAAGATTCTGCCTAATGTTTAGAGTACTCTTATTTCTCCTCTCTCTATACATGTACAACATACGTCATTAATTTAATGATAATTAAACAGAAGTGAAAATGACGGTAGGAAAACTTGTCTGTATTTGTATTACAGGTACTCACATATGATTTTACCTTCACCATCCTTCAAAACATGAAGTAATTAACCATTTCTTACCCATACATATATTTGCCCTATAATTATTACCACGTCCTTAATATGAAGTCCACATTTTTTTCTTAAGCTAAAAGACTAGAGTCAGAATTCAGACTGGAGAAAATAAAGAAGGAAAATACTTGTTTTGAATATCACATCCTGAGCATCATTAGCACTCTTTTAGGACCCTCTTCTGCTCTCTGCCAGAGGCATTGTTCAGCAGTCAGTAAATTAATATGATCAATTACAATCAAGCATCTTTAACACCACAAACTCTCTTCACTTATTTCTTAATAATAATTTTAAGAAATTAACTTTCTCACATTTTTCTGAAACACACTAAAAGTCTCACATTCAAAACTCTGGTTCAAATTTACTTCTCAATATCTAGAGATTCTAAAGTCTTATGACTTCTCTATAGTTTACGGATGAAAGTTCCCCTACAAAGATCGCAAGGGAGTATGACAGGAGACAGGGTGTGCTGAACACAGCTCTACTCTTCATATATATTCCTTACTCCCATTACAGTGTTCTATCATACATTTCAGGAAATGGGAGCTTAATTACCCAAACGTGTAGCTGGTCTCTACCAGCCTCCTCCACGCATTGGGAAGATATTCCAAAGTATGAGAGCTATGACTCTCATTAAAAGCACTTCAATAATTTTAATTTAAGCGCTTGCCTGACTGTTTTTTAGTGGTATAAAATTTCAAATAATGGAGCTAAAAAAATGTGAGCTAGTCATTTACATATGGGAAGAACAACAAGCAAGGAATATAAATGCGTCAGAGATGGTTACTTCTGGAGCTCTACAAGGACTGTCTGTTCTTCAGTAACAACATTACCTCTGGTCAATGTAATGTCACTCTGACAGCTATAATTTCCCAGCAGATAGAGCTTTCCGTATTTATAGATGCTGATAAGAATTCTGCTGATTGCTAGTGACATTCTGTCTAGACTATAGAGACAGAGAGAGATCTATTGGAAAAATTAATGTTACATATTAGGGCAATATTTCATATGTTAATGACTAGGAGAATAAAATTATCATAAAAGACACATAGAAATCAGCGTTCTAAGGAGTTAAAAAAGTGATAGCAAAGAATATTTGTTGGAGAGGACATTCAAGACAATTGATTCAAAGGCAAGAAGATTATCAACTCTGAAATAATTACTCTGATCATCAGCTCTGCCTTTGAAATCCAAAACTGATCTAGATTTAAATAATCCTATTTTGATTATCATATCTCTTTCTCTCTTTTCTTTATTTTTGCAGAGGGAGGTAAATGGTGTAGAAGAGCAGGTAGAATACAATCTTGATTTGAAAACTCCTTGAGGCTTAGTGATAAATTATGCCTTGATTATAACAATCATTAAAACAAGCTTCCCTTATAAAAAATAACTTTATAGAAGTGACAAGCTTGAATTTTAATCTAGCTTCAGCATTCAGATGCTGGATTTTTGTGTGTGTGTGTGCAGCAGAGTAGAGAATCTTTTATTACCACAGATATTTTGTCTCCTTAATGACTTCATTCCACTCTTAATCTACTCTCTGTTAAAGAAACTAGACTGTACACCATAGCCCTATGCTGCCAGAATATTCAAATCCCTTACCCATATTCACATCCTCTCTCTAAATTCTTTATGGTTTGTAATTGTTCTTTTTGCCCCTTGTAATAAAAGGACAACAAGAACTCCCAGAAGCCTACACCTGATGGTAGGAAGTAGTATAAAATGCCTTCTCAGAATACTCCTGCTAGCACGTACAAGGAAACAGTGAACAAGATATTTGCTGCTTATTCTCAAACTCAATATGTCTCCTTAAGCAAAGAGCCAAGAGATTCTCTACAATAAATTTACTCTGATATGTAGCAGAGAAAAAAATCTGTGGTTATCACCTTATACTTACACTCATGGCTAAAGGTTAGCCGGAATCCACTAACCATGTGCTAAAAATGCCTTGTGTTAATATACCACAATGAGAATGTTTCTACATATATGTTTTAAAACTGCATTTACAAATTCAAGTTAAAACTGCTAGGAAGATTATTGTAGCTCATTAGAATCTCCAGCAGTATCAGAAGAATTAAATTTGCAGCATTTTTTATCTTGATTACTACATGAATAATCAGATATCAGAATAAAGCTAGCAGAATCTCAATTATCAAATATAATAAATTGTGTTGACATTGATAAAGAAGAATTCTTGCTGAAGTATTTTTACTGTCACTAGTCTTCAAAAAATTGCTTTCAAATACATTTTGTCTTGCAGAAAAAGGGGCTTATTCTGTGAACCATCATGCTATGGTTCAGTTAAGTGAAGAAAAACAAAATATTCTCTAATGAATCGGCTACTCTTCATTTGGAAAGTACCGTCCAACTCATATATTTACCACAGCTGTCTTCATCACTGTCATCCTCACAGTCAGCTTGACCATCACATCTCCTAGATGCCAGGACACACCTCCCTGAACGGCATTTGAAGTGGCTGGGTGAGCACTCTGTCAGTGACAAGAAACAGACAGAAACAAGACTCCACAAGCTGAAAGCTTAAGCTTAATCACCGTGTGTGTAGTTATTTACTGTTACTATTTACTGTTACTATTTTGGACGGATAAATGACAGAAACAGAAATGTGAAACAGTAAGTTGGAACCGTTTATTGGTTAATTATTCTTAATAATTGCACTGTGAATGGGGTGGAATGTTGTTTTCCCATAGCTGACCATGTTGCCCCAAAAGTTTGCTTTTCCAGTCCTGCTTTATAATAATTAGTAATTCCTTTCCATCAGCCTTTCGCTGAAATTATTTCCTTGTCTCTCCGTCCCATGACAAAGGATTTAATTAATATGGAGTTATACATCTTATACAACTCCCCAAATTATATATATGCACATGGACTTTGCTTGAAGAAATTATACTTAATGCTACACTTGCTTCAGTGACTTCTCAGAATGCTTCACTACACTCATTAGCAATGAATCTTCACCAAACAAACTACAGACCAAATAGCCATCACTCATTGCTTTCTCTAAGCAAGATCAAAAACTGTGGAAAGATTGTCATCACAGTGTAGGTGAGTGGGAGGAAAAAGGTAAGAATTAGCTGTATATTGGCACACATCATTTTTCAGTTTTCCCAGCATTTTCCTGGCATCTTTGGCAAGTAAAAGAAAAGGTAGGTCAGAATCTCCACAGACCTCACATGAGATGACTGTGGCAGAAGAAAAAACCGCACAGTCACTCTTAATACATAAACAAAGAAAATGTGGAATCATGTAAGGCAATTCCACTCTTTTCTTCCATGATCATACTGATGAGTAGTGTTATTAATGAACTCAAGAAAATGAGATTCGTCTGTTGCTACTGACTTGACACATCCCTTTTTTTTTAAAAAAGAGGAAAAAATTGCTAGCAAATACACTAGATTTACAGTATTTCTCTCAGAGATGTCATGGGACTTAGTTTTTTTAAGATTGCTAAGACTTTGCTTCCTGTTAGAAAATCATTATTATGTCATCTAGATAGGTTTTAAAAAGAAAATACAAATACAAATGAGTAGTAGGTGTGGTGTCAGCCTGAATTTTCAAACACTGACTTTCAAAGATTGAGGGTAATTGATCCTTACAAAAACTTCCTCTTATCTGCAAACAGTAGGTGTGCAAATTCTCTGATAACTGATTTAGAATCATTCCTACAGTTATTAGACAACATGAATGTTTAAGTCACTCTACATGAGCTATAATAATTTAAAGGAGAGGTATGAAAACAAAACCAACCAAAAAAATCTCCAAAACCATAAACCAGTATGTTCCAAAATACAATCTCTAATTTCTGCTCTATGTACCTTCAACATCTTCATCTGGTGTCAGACAAGTTTGGTTGTCTGAGTTCTCATCTGGAAACTGAGTGCAGTCAGTGTCCTCCGGCCACTGCAGACCTACAATCCCAAGCACAGACTCACAGCGTTCCTTAGACTGTACACACAATGTCCTGAGGAGACAAAGTGGAGGTGCATAGAATAACTGAGAAGAAGTCTTAGAAATTACCATGTTTTAGAAGTTAATAATTCTAGCCAAATTTACAGAAGCTCGAGGAAAAATCAGTTAATTGGATTCCTATATGTGAATATAAATATTTATAGAGATATATTGCTTCTGTTGAAACATGAGTTTAAATTACTGTACATAAACTATTATCTGAATTATAATAACCAAATATAATTACTTACAAATATTCTCTCTTCCATAAGGATGGTTGCAAAAGTTTTATAAGGAACACTGTTCTCCATCAAGGAAAAAAAAGTCAAACATATTTTGTACCAATAAGATGCTACCTCTACTGATGATGCTACCTTAGATACAATTGCACCATGCACATCACCTAAAGAGCAATATAGTGCTGGAAAAAAAAAACTTTGTCTCTGACAAATTTTAAGGTTTATAAGAACAGGCAGTTCTAAATTTTTTGACAATATTTCAGGTGCACATAGTGAATACAGTGTAGGAACTGCAGGACTGAAATACTCTTACTCAGACATTTCTGGAAATGTGGTTCCAGAAAGACAAGATATTTAAACTCACAAACAAAAGAGCAAATAATTTCCCAGGAAGTTCAATAAAATCGAAGCACAGATCACCTTAGTCGAGTACTTTCATTTAGAGCAACAAAAGCTTCTATCACATCTAGAAGAAGTGTAGACCTTCTGTTGCATATTTATTTTCTTATCATAAGAAAAAACAGGACTAATCACATAAACTGAGTTCATTCCATCTATACTCATATCCCGTGTCTCAAATTAAACAACGTCAAATGCCTCAAATTTACAAAGTAAAAGTGCCTCATTGGAAATTCTCCTGTTAGTTTAACAATTCTTTTAAACATTTAATGACTCCTTTTGCCTGGAGTTGCTGCTCATGTGCTGTTCAATACAACATTCTTGTATCTATGGTATGCTGAATTCCTCTTTGTTTCAACTATCTATTTGTTAAGGGAGTTCAATAGTGTCAGTATTAACAGCATTAGTATAACCAGCTATGGTATCAGTTTCAAATGCTGCTTTTTACTTTGGGGGAATATTAACTATGCAATCTGCAATAAGAACCTCAACATTCTTTTCATTGCTCCCTCTAGCAGAAACATACCACATATTTGATAGATGACTTGCCTAAGCTTTTATTAAAAATGTTCCTATTATTATAATTTTATATACATATACATTTATAATTTTCTTTATCTGACCTGCAGCTCTCTTGATAACCTTTAAATCCATTGCTTGCTGGTTCAGCCCCCAAGAACCTGGTGAATTATTTCCTCATAGTAGTTCACTTTTACCTTTTTGAAGACAATTTTGTCTCTCTATTGTTGTGTCTCGACTCTAGACCCAGAAATGCATTCAACTGTACCTTTTAGATCATATCTTCCACACCTGTAATTGCTTAGACTTTCTTCTACTGCTTCAAAGAAAGTTCTCCTTTGTTCCTATATTTTGAAAAATATTCAACCACAGGATCCTCTCCATTTCTATTTTATTTTCAGTCTCCCTTGTGTCATTTTTAGCTTGCTTTGTATTAAAGTTGATTGAATTTTTCAGATCTTTCTTCTTGGAACAGCACATCCTTTCGTGGAAAGCATTCTGTTTTGTTCCATCATATTGCCTTTAACTTTTGACCTGTTTTTTGTTGTTGTTGTTGTTTTGTTTTTATTTGTTTTTTTCTTTTCCTACAAGCTTGAAGAAATGGATTGACCAAAACCTAGCATATAGGTCATATTAGGATCAATGATCAATTAAAGGCTCTTTTTGAATTCTTGTCTGAGAAAACAAGACATTATCATTCTTCTCAAATTTCATTTTGTTGTGGGGATTATACAAAGGAGAACCAATGTTCTTTTGCACCAGGTTATTCAACATTGATTTCAGCAGCTAGAAGGAAGACATTAGTGCTGCACTATATTGTAATTGCTGATTATTTTATTTACCACATACTCTGCAGAGCAGAATGCAAAGCATCTAGCCTGTAATTCTAAAATGATGCTTTTAGTCTGTTAATAGCTTCTGAATACAGAGTACAGGCTGAATTCTATTAGCATGTCCACAAGAAATGAGACAAAATGTACTAAAGAAAATAGTCATGTAACTGCAGCCTAGTTAATCAATGTCAATTCATTCATATCTAGTTTGATATGACATAGCTTTGTCATTCCTTTAAGAGTCTTCTCTTATCAAAAATGCCGACACACCATTTTATGACCTCAAGTTTCTGAATTGTACAGATTATTTTATTCACTGATGATTAAAAACAAATGAGATAATAATATTTGATTATATTAAAAGAAAAAAAAAAAAAGATCTTGTTAACTGAAATATCCAAACTGATTCTGTTATTCACATGTTCTCTGCGCATTTCTGGACAAAACTCGCCTTTTCCTAAAGCTATTGCTAGCCATTCAGTTGTCAGTCTGTGGCAAAAGAATTAAAATGTAGGTCATCTTCATTGTAGTGCTTATCCCATGGCACATGGAAGCCAAGTGAAACGCTTTTAGGAAAAAATGCCAATTGGTAATATCTTATTTTTTAAATCCTTCCCACATTTCTTACTGAATTTCACAATTGGAGTACCAGAATACTAGAGATTGACAGCAGACTTAATTTTTTTCTTTCTAAACTCCTTAGTGAAAACTCATCTCAAAAAAACCTGCAGTTGTTGTGATACTGTCAACAAATCAACAACTCATGAGTGGAGAAGGGAAGAACCACTGGTGTCATTTATCTGGATTTCAGCAAAGCCTTTAACAAGGCGCCTCACCAAATCCTTCTCTCCAATTTGGACAGATATGGGTGAGTTGCTCGATGGACAAGAAACTGGTTACAAGATCTCACCCAGAGAGTGGTGGTCAATGGCTAAATGTCCAGATGGAAATCAGTGATGAGTGGTATCCCTCAGGGGTCATTACTGGGACTGATTCTCTTTAATATCTTCAATGACATTGACAGTGGGATAAAGTGCATACTCAGCAAGTTTGTGGATGGCACCAAGTTGTGTGTTACAGTTGACATGTCTGAGGGATGGGATGCCATCCAGAGAGACCTACACAGGCTTGAGCAGTGGACCCAGGTAAATCTCATGAGGTTCAAACAAAGCCAACTGCAAAGTTTTGCATCTGGGTCACAGGAACCCCACACTATTAATAAAATCTAGGGGGCAAAAGGATTGAGCATAGCCCTGCTGAAAAGGGCTTGGGGCTACTGATGGATGGCAACCTGAACATGAGCCAACAATGTGCTCCTGCAGCCCAGAAAACCAGCAATATTCTGGGCTGAATAAAAAGAAGTGTGGCCAGCAGATTGAGGGAAGAGACTCTGTCCCCCTGCTCTGCACAGGTGAAACTACACCTGGAATACTGCATCCAGATGTGGATTCCTCAGTACAGGAGAGATGTGAAAGCCACAAAAATTATCCAAGGGATGGAACACCTGTCCTCTGCAGATAGGCTGTGTGAGCTGGAGCTGTTCAGAAGGCTTCTGGGAGACCCAAAAGTAGCCTTTCAGTATCTAATGCAGGACAGAGAAATAAGGGAACAGATTCTTCAGCAGTCTGTTGTAATAGGGCAAGGGAAAACTGATTCAAACTAAAAGAAGGGAAATTTAGGTTAAATATAAGAAAAAAGATTTTTATGATACGGGTAGTGAAGCACTGGAACAGGTTGTCCAGAGATGTGGATGCCCCATTCCTGGAGACATTCAAAGTCACGTTGGAGAAGGCTAAGCAAACTTATATAGCTGTAGATGTCACTGTTCATTACAGGGAAGTTGGACAAGAGACCCTTTAAAGGTCCCTTCCAACTCAAATGATTCTACGATCAATCAAATTATTTTGATTTTTCTATCAGTTAAAGATTACACTTCACAAAGCAGAGAAATCACTCCATTCTTGAAGGAGATAGAAATACAAGGTTAATTTTTTAAAAAATTTCATTATAGACATATAGTGGCTATAAAAAGATTTTTCAGTCCTAGGATTTGAGATGTTACATATTCAATATGATGTAAATGTGATGTTAGTCCTGCTTTGGGCAGAAAGTTGGGACTTCTAGAAGTCCTCTTCAAACTACACTATTCTATGTTTTTTATTAGTTCCTCTTCATGTTTCTGTTCAGTGCTATAAATTTGAAGACTACTGCTATTTTTCAACTAGATTGCAATACTTCCTAAAATCCGTTAGCTAGGTATGTAGCTGCTAAAGCCTATAATTTAATTTTTGTCTCTCTATATTAAAATGAGTACATATTTTTAATACATTATAGTGATTTCTTTAAAAAATAAAGACTGAATTTTCAAACACACGAACCTGAAACAGAGCTTGCACAAACCAGTCTCTAACTTCACATTATATGTAATATTAACACCTACCTGGTATGTCCCTAAGTGAGAATAAATCATCTTAGCATCTTAGTAAATTTCCCGTGTCTCAATCTCAACTCATAACAAGAAGGTAAATATCACTGGACAGATAAACGCTATTTATTTGTCCACAAATGCTACGTGGTAGGAATCTTTAGGAAATGTATTGCAATTTTCAGTGCAATTTCTTTCAGTGCACTAGGTATTAATCCATATGGGCAGGGCAGGGCAGACCAAGAAATGAGAGAAACGCAGCATGGGAAGGAACAGATCTTTTTTGACATAATCCTTAGAAGTACAGTGATATTAATTGATGAGGATGGAAGAAAAGTTAATCTGACAATATATTTTACGACTATCCTCTAATTAAGAAAGATAACAATGCATTAAAATCTTTATTGTTGTTAACAGTATTTGGCTCTGGCTTTCCATAGATAAAGTGTTATACAAATGCAAAGTAGTATTATAAGAAATTTCCAAATCTGATTAATTCATTCTGTTTAAATATCTATCATAATGCAATCCTAATCAAACTGAAGTGGAAAATTCTCCATAATAAATAGCTAAACTATACATTTTGACAATTAATAGAACTGCTGTTCCTCTCCTAGTTTTATATACTTCAGAAACTTCTTCCCGTGGAACTGCAAAACAAAATTTCTGGCATATTCAGTGAAGGCAGAAAATTTAATATGATAGACAACGGCAGTTAAGAAATAAATTAAGTATAGTATAGTACCTGCAAGGTGGGATCCGTTGATTTGTATGGGGGTCACATTTTGGTACTAAGACTGTACAGGCAAAAAACATAAGGTACTTGTAGCAGTTGGTCTGAACCAAGGCTGGGAAGAGAGAAGACTCCCAGCTGACAGAAGCTTCTTTCTGAGTCCTGTGCCCCAGGTAGTTTGGGTAACTAGTATAGTTGTAAGGCAAGTTCATACAGAGTTCCAGAGTAATTGGTTCACACTGACCTTTCACAAAAATAAAATCATTTAAAAATTAAAATTAAGAAACATGTTTCAAGTATAAGTGAATTATAGAAGAAATAACACTAACACATTTCCTATTGGTGTGCTACGCTACACATCTCATACTGACAGGGCAATTATCAACGCGAATGATAAGATCATTGGGTACTTCAGCTTAGAAGTGACCACAGGAGCTCTGCAGTCCAACCTCCTGATCAAAGCATGGTCAGCTCTGAGGACAGGTGAGGTTTCTCAGGCCTTTCTCCAGTCAGATCATGAAAGTCTCTAGGGAAAGAGACTATATATAAAATATCTCTATATAGAAAACAGAATATTATTTCTCTTTGATTTTGCATTCCAAATCTTGCATTCCAAGATCTGCAATAGTCTTGGAATCTTTTGATATATGAAGGAGGAGAAGGGCAAATTGCAGAAATACTGAATAAAAAGGTCTGAATGTGAATAATTTAATTCAAGTAAGATACAGTTAGTAATAATGGGAATGATCAACAAGGGCAAAATAAATACAACGGCTAGCAGTCCATATGATTACAGAAACTACAGCTGTATATAAGAATAATCAATTTTCAGGTGGGTAATTACATATTGAACTGTCTGAATAGTTGGGATTTAAAAGATTGAACAGATTTTGCATTTCTTCTCAAATTTGCAATCAATTTTTTTTCAATTTTCCGTCACAACAGAAAACAATGTCCAGGCAGTTGCTAATGTCAGTTGTCAGCACAGTATGTGATCAGTCTGCCTAAGATTCAACAGTCAATTACTGAGCTAAACAGAGGAACTGGCCAGTATTTCTTGAACTGATATTCACTATTATAACCTTCTTTAGTAGTTACCTCTTTAATGTGAGGAATATGAAACTCAGTTTGGATACAGCTTTTTCTCCCTACTAAAAAGAAAATGCATACTGCCAACATTTAACTGTTTCTGTTGTCTCAAATCACTTAGTCCCAGCCTTGCAGTGTATAAGATTGTTCAAAGGCATGATTTGTCAAAAATTCTACTCATACGGAAGTCATTTCCTTTTCTTCACAACGAATTTTGATGCATCATAGACTATCCTGAGTAGGAAGGGACACGGCTGCACTCAGATCTGTTCATTCTTTGTGTCTCAATTTTTCTCCAGTAAACATCTTCTCTTGATGTTTACAGAATTTTACATACTCATCAGTTTTTCATGAACACAAAACTACTTGCAATACCCCAAGAGCTTGTATAACATAATATTTTCAAGAGTAAAGGGAGAAATACACAAATATTGTTGTCTCTTTTGTTATGCCTTATATTTATAGTGGCTTACGTAAATTCTAGAATAAAATCTACCCCTATGAAATGCCTCTGTAGAACAGCTCTTAACGTGTTTTCATTGTCATTACAAATTTTCACACTGCATTTAGAAAGATTCTATCAAATCATGTGCAAAAGTGTCATTATAGGTTTGAAAAAGCTACCTTGAATCTTACACCCAACCCCCTATAGTCACCAGCCAGAGTAACAATCAGAACATGCACTCCATAGGAAAATCTGACTAAATTTAAGAACTCCAAATGTTAATCTTTCCTTCTGATGTCAATCCAGTTTCAGAGATCTTGCTGCTCCATTTATGGTACAACTTAATGAGTGGGGAACAAGGGATAGAATCCATTGCACATTTTTCTAATGTATTTATATCTATTTTTAATATTTCCATATTTTTATTATGAAATTGCACTACGTGCTTTACAGGAATTAGTTCCAAACACAGTAGCATCGGATATTATACTAGATATGAGGATGTGCTGTTCACTTGTAGTAAGTCTGAAACTCTCCCAACTACAATTTCAACAGGAGTGGAATATTTCATAGAATCACAGAACAGTTTAGGTCAGAAGAGAACTCTGTAGGTCATCTGATTCAACCCCTACTTTGCCCAGGTGGCCAAGAGGGCCAACAGCATCCTGGCCTGCATTAGAAATCCTGCGTGGCCAGCAGGAGCAGGGAGGGAGGTCATCATCCCTCTGTACTCAGCTCTGGTGAGGCCACACCTTGAGTATTGTGTTCAGTTTTGGGCCCCTCACTACAAGAAAGACATTGAGGCCCTGGGACATGTCCAGAGAAGGGCAACGAAACTGGTGAGGGATCAGGAGCACAAGTCTTATGAGGAGCAGCTGAGGGTGCTGGGATTGTTTAGTCTGGAGAAGAGGACGCTCAGAGGAGACCTCATTGCGCTCTACAACTTCCTGAAGGGAGGTTGTGATGAGCAGGGGTTTGGCCTCTTTTCCCAGGCAACAAACAGGACCTGAGAAAATGGCCACAAGTTGTACCAGAGAAGGTTTATGTTAGACATAAGGAAGAACTTTTTCTCTCAGAGAGTGGTCAGGCACTGAAATGGCCTGTCCAGGGAGGTGGTGGAGTCCCTGTCCCTGGCAGTGTTCAAGAAGCGTCTGGATGAGGAGCAAAGAGATCTGGTTCAGTAGCTTGTGGTATCAAAGGTAATGGGAGGATGGTTGGACTAGATGATCTTGCAGGTTGTTTCCAACCTTGTGGTTCTATGATTCAAGCAGAGCCACCCAGAGCTAGTTGCCAACGATCACATCTAATGGCTTTTGAAGATCATGGATGAAGGCTGCACAGCCTCCCTGGGCAACCTGTTCCAGTGCTCAGTTAGAACAGAATCTCCTGACATTCAGGCAGACCATCCTGTGTTTCAGCTGGTGCTCACACCACTGGAAACAGCCTGGATCTACTTTATTTATGTAGACACATACATCTCTTCTGATATTCGTTCTGTTTTCCAAAATACTGTAACCAGTTTACAAAGCCAGCCTAAACTGACCGGAGAATATCACATACTGAGAACATTCATCATATTCAATATTGCAAATGTGGCCTATGCTCATCCAGGAATTTTCCAACAAAAGACATATATAAGTTAGAAAATACTGCTTTGTCAAAAATGAAAAATTCCATGGGAATTTTTCCATGGCATTTCTCATCTCTTACCAAAGATGAGGTAACTCTAGTCTTACAGCAAAGCAATAGTAATATGAAAAAAAGACCATAGTACTTTCATATGTTGTACCAGAAAAATCTCTCCCAAATACACTAGCCATTCTATTTTCTATAAACAGTTATATATTTACTGGACTGGATAGAGAAAAAGACAAATGATCCAGAAGTCTAATTCAGATTATGTACTATTCTTGTTGAGAGCTACAGACTACTGACCAAAATATGAGAAGGAAATATTTCCTCTAAAAGTGTCGTATTTCTCTCTGACAGGTATATGTATTCCACAACATATTGTTTGCTGCTCAGTAAGCAAGGAATAATCTTCCACAAATTGTGAGACACAAAAGAGAAAATGACTGAGATCATTCAAATAAGATATTTGAGATTTCAACCAAGAAAATGTAAATTACTCACCTTTTATAAAAAGGATTGGTTTTTTTTTTTGCTTTTTTTTTAAACTGGCTTCTTATTAGTCTTGTGCTATATGGATACTTTTCTTCCCATTCCATAACATTTTCTAAGTACTTCTTGAAGAACAGGTGAGTAATTAAAAAACACAAAAAAGCTACTGTTCCAGTAACCATGGAAGGCTTCCTCTCACATGGATAATTTGATTATGGATATAGATCAGAGGACAGGTCAACACAAGTGATGTCAAATTCCACAGTAGGAATACGCAACAAATCCCTCTAGAAAAAAGAGTAGGTAGATGAATCCACCTTTAGAGAGCTAGAGGATGTCTTGTGGTTGTATGCCCTGGTACTTGTGGGGGGTTTTAACTACGTCAATATCAGCTTGAAGGACAATAGTTTGGTCTTAAAGGAGGACCTCCTCAGAGCACAATAGAACATTCCAGAGTATACCAAGGAAGAAGGCAATCTTGGCTGAACGTGGATTTCCAGACTGAGCTCAAACATTAAGAAAAAATATACAGAAGACAAAGGAGTGGATAGAACATTAAAGATGAATGAAGAGACATTTTCCAAGCATACAAGGATAGATCTCAGAGCTCAGCCAAATTTGAGACTACTGAGAAATGTAAAGAGTGAGAAGAGCTCTTTTAAGTACACTGGCAGTAAAAGGAAGGGTGGGAAAAATGGGGGTCTGCTGGTCAGTGGGGCAGAGGACTTAGTGATTAGAAGCATGGCTGAGGTATTCATCATCTTTTCTATCTCAATTTTCACTTGCTAATTTCATTGAAAGGCTGGTTTTTATCATCATCAGTCATGGAAAAAAAAGGTCATGGAAACCCTAGCATCAGACTGAAAAATAAAGGCAAGAAACATAGCTGTCTTTAAGAACGGCAAGAAAGAGGATTCAGAGAACAGCAATCCAGTCAGGCTAGCCCCAGACCAAGGAAGGGTATGGAGCAAAATCCTTCCAGAAGATGGCCACACACGAGGAAGTGTGACATGGAACCGCCAGCACAAATTTATCACGGAAAAAATATGCTTGATTATCCTGACCGCTATCCATGACAAGACAACTGTAATTTGCTTGTATTCAGCATTGGTGAGAGCATGTCTGGAGTATTATGTCTGACTTTGGCTCCCTCATTCATGAAAGACCTTGACATACTGGAATGAGGTCAGTGGTGTGCCACCAAGAAGATTAGAAACATATGTTAGAAACATACGCTATACAGACAGGCTGCAAAAACAGGATCTGTTCAACCATAAAACAGAAGACTAAGGGGAGATCTTGTTGCTGTTAACAGTTACCTAATAGAAAGTTGTAAAGCAAATGGAGCCAGACTATTGGAAGTACAGGGACAAGATAACAGGTGAAAGACAGTTTGGAGCTCAACGAATTCCAGTTCCATGTAAGGTAAAGAGGAGGATCAGGGAGGCCTAATGCTCAAACAGGTTGACAAGAAAGTTTCTGGAATTTTGTCTATGGTGATACTAGAAATTCAGCTTCATGAGGCCCTGGACAGCATTACCTATTTGGCACTACTTTGATCAGGAGTTTGGGCAATTGTTCTCTGTGTCCATTTGAACACAAGTTACTCTTAAGATCCTACATAATTTAATGCAGCAACATCATAGGTAACATTATCCAAACAAGCTAGCAATACCAACCCATAACTTGCAATAGGTATTGCTCAGGCTTACAAACCAATTACAGGATATGTCTACACGTTTATACATTAATATGTAAGTAAAGGCAAGTTTACACTGCCCATGTGCTGAGGTGTCCTGAATCGAACCTTTAATTTAAAAAAATCTTTCTGAATATAAAGTTTTCTGCCCTAGTTAAAGGGCAAGCGAACAGTGGGTGTGAGGGGCTTGCATGGAGTTGTGTGGTACAGGATTTAGAAAGGAAGATACACTGTGTGGAATACCCTGATCCTCTACTAACATATTAGTCAGAAGAATAATTAGACCAGCCAGATTTAATATCAAAATTCTTCCTTGAGAAAAGGGCTGAAACTTCCCAGACTACTAACACAATATCATGCTTTCCTGTATTTTTAACATAAATCCTTATCTCACACTTTGTTTTCTTTATGTAAACAATGTGCTTGATTTGGCATTAAGAAAAGGTATTACCATAAACATTCATTAAGAACATATCAAAAATTCACAAAAGGCAAAAATATGTCAATGTCAAACATTGTAAGTATCTCTTATATAAGGATTTATGATGAAACTTTTGTTTCAGCCTTGCCCTTTTCAACAGGTAATCATTACACACTGTGACATTAAATAGTAAACAAAAGTATTACTTACTGTGCCCTACCCTGCATCTTCATTATACTCTAAAACACCCTAAAACAGTGACAGTATGAAGCATGTGACCTACTTACTGCAGTTTGTCTGGCTGTTTCTCATCTCACAGATAGAAGTTCCACATGGATCAGGACAGGAAGTACATCTCTGGTCTCCCTCCTGACAGAGAGTTTGACCTGAGAAAAATAGAAATTTACTATTCTAAAGTCGTACCAAACTAATAAACAAGACTGAAGCATTGTGATGTGAAAATACAGAGACTCATAACAATTTATTATTTTGTTTACAATGTTGAATAAATACCCTACAGCACTGAAAGTGCAGTAAGAAAGGATAAGGAAGGCAAGTGTGCAAAACTGTCCAAATGTCACTTTATCCCTGTCCTCAATATGATAACTTATATTCCCAAATCTCAATAGAGATGTACGGAGCTCTGTAAGCCATCAATCATGATCTTGCCTGCAGCAGAGCATGAAAGGTTATGTAAATTAGATTTCAAAGAGAACAATAGATAGTAATTAAAAGAATACTCTCAGGAAATTATTCTCCAGTGCCAGACAGTTGATCTTTCTCTCATTTCATGATTGTTTTGGTGGACAATAAAACTATCCTGAAAAAAAGTTGGCAGAGATGAAGCTTTGTTGCCCATCTTCGGTAATGAGAAATAATTATAAAAAATATCATACCCCAAAAGATGGGGGCATAACCAAAACCAGTACTTCATCTAAAAGTTTATGAACAAAATTCCTGGATAGTTAGCTTCCTTAACAAACCCTTTGGTTTTCTGTCTCATAGTTTCTTTCCAAGCCATTTAATTCGCTCTTCCAAATGGGTCTTGCAAAATTAGTAATTTATTACTCATGTACATACAGACTGAATAGTTTTGATTTTATCATTTCATCCTCCTTTGAGTGGTTTACTGCAAAAATTGCTTAATATTTCTACTGCATCCAGCCCATGAACATTAGTCACTTATTACTTCCTTACACTGTGGATACAGACAATGCTGAAGAAACCAGTATCCTATCCCAAAGAACTGATGCTGCAGTTATATTTTTCCTAATGCTGTGGGCTTACTTTCCCTCATAAATGGCTTCTATCAAAATAATGCAGATAGATTCTTCTGCTGTAGCAATTGACTAGGAGAAGTTGATTGCAAAATGGAACTGAAAGGAAAGGAAAAATCTCCTTATTGCTACAGCTATCATGAATCTTCACATTAAAATTCATTTTAAAAGTTTGTTTCATCTCCTTCTTATCCTATTGTAGAAGTTTCTCAACAACTTAAAACTCCCTGTTCTACAATGTAGATTCTTCTGATCATAGCACAGCCAACAATGAATTTCTATAAACACATTACCCTATGTTTTTAGGGAATCACAGAACCAGCTGTGAGTACATTCATATTAGATTTCTATTTTCACAGAATGAATGACAGAAGTAATGTTAATAGATGCCATACCTTACCTTTCCTGAAGGAAATTTAATTTCCCTAAGGCATGTAGAGAAGGAGACTGTTTTTCTCATTTGGACATAGACAATGCAATGTTAGTTTGTAATCCCTATATGCATATCTTTGTACTGTTACACAATGTCCTTGTATCCTTATACAGACAAGTGGCAATATATCAATATCTTGAATTCACATTTCTATGTCGATTTCTCATATTCATTGCACTTGTTACAAAATGACTATTCCAGATCACTTTAGTCCTAACTTCACTGCTTCTGTTAGACATTTCAGGTTTTTAACTTACACTAAATACAAAAAGTTCTCTGCTGCATATGAGCTAAGACACTTTCTCTAGCTGCTGAAATCAACTGCATATGCACACATGTACATAATGCAAAAGGAAGTTGCAAACTATAATTGTCCAGCTTTTACATGGACTGTGCAAGAAATTAAAGAAGTCCAAATTTTGTCCACATATTCTCAAGAAAATTTAGGATGCGATTGCTTGAAGGAAGATTTCTGCTCTATGGAATACTGCTAAATATCAGGCAGAGCTTTCTGCATTTCAAGGAGTACATAAAGGAAAAGAAGCAAACCTTCTCTATTAAAAAGCTTTGAGCATTGCAATTTAATGCTAAATGGAAAATTCTTTTAGTATACTGTGAGATTATTGACTGCATAATTATCACATCTTTCCAGTCCATCTTTGATTTTACATCTGCTCATTATATCCCCTCAAAAAAAAAAAAAAAACAATTTCTTAAATATCCGCAGAAACAAAAAGCAATGAGAATCACATTACTAACTTCTAGCCCATATCATGCATCAAAGTGTCAGTGAAATTCTCTTTTAGTAGGGATAAATAAATTTAAGAGGCTTAAGCTGGGTGAATTTTAAAAGTTGGAGCGTGTCTGCTTCAAGAATGCTCTGAATAGTTTTGTACTTCCCATTTCATCTCATACTGTGTTTCTCCCATATTAAAAATGATCATTTCATTATCAACCAAGAGAAAGAGAGAGTTGAAGATATTATAGAATAAAACTGAGGATGGACATCAGGAATGATGAAGAACACACCTGAGTATATTGTGAAATTAGGCAGTCAGAAATAAAGACAAAAATTCATCCTTCATTTTTAGATTGCCACAGTCCAATCTGAAAGAAATTTCTGGCAAGACTTTTTTTCATTATCTTCACTAATTATAGAAAAGAATGATGATTATTCGTATACATAAGGTTCTATTTTGGAATTGAGATGTTTAAACTAGAGTAGGAAGATCTCAAAATATAACAAGAATAGAGAATTTCTCAGACTGGTTTCTAAGGAAATAAAGCTTAGGAAATCATGTAGTGTAGCTATCTTTTGAATATGTTGCCCTATTACCACTATGCCTGAAAGCATTAAAGTTTTCTAAAAGAACTAAATTCCATTGTTTCTTAAAAATAAGTTATAAGAGAAATACATTAAAGATTATCTCACTGAAAGAAAAACTGCAATTTGAAGCTTTTCCAGAATCAAGACAATTACAAATGAACAATACTTTAAAATGCTGAAATCATGACAATCAAATGTATTTCATGACAAAATTATTTGGAAAATCATATTTCAGGGTTTCAGAAACAGCTTTCTTTCCTTTTCTTTTATACAGTCATTCACTACACTGAAAACTTAATTCCCATATAGTATCTTTTAGCCACACTAAATCATCAGTGCATTTATGAAAACTTCTTTTCTTTGACTTACAAACTCTGATGCAAATAAGTTTTTCTTGAGAAGGTTCCTCCCCGTATGATACAAATTCCTTTTGTATCAGTTTCTAACCACTTAGTGCAAAGTGGATATATATTCTTTATTTCAATAAACAGCTAATGAATTAGGTAACCAAATGCTATGATAAAAATATCACCTCAATTCTATCAATTTTTTAATATTTGCAAAGACTAATAATGACTAACAACTTTGTGAAAGCAGAGGCCCGACAACTTTGAAAAGTGTTATCTGAAAGGCAAAGAAAGTCTATTTGACAGACAGTTTTAGCTAATGGCACTTTAGAAAACAGACAATGCAGGCTCAGTAAGAATGAAATGAGGTATAACCTTACTTTCATTGCAGTTTTCTTCATCACTTCCATCTTTACAGTCATTATCTCCATCACACTTGAATGCACTAGGAATGCACTGTCCATTTTTGCACTCTGCCAGACCCTGACTATGACATGCTGGAAAAAAAAAAATGGTATCCTGATCATCAATTAATAAAGACCTCAATTATTTTGAACATCACAGTGAGGTAAATTTAGGAGGAGCTGATATGCTGCTTAGTACTGAAGGTCACTAAGCAACATTCATCATGTGTAGGATATGTCTCAACCTACAGCTGAGCTTTAATTACAAGGACTGAATCTGTATGTGTCACATACTAGCAACAGACTGAGATGAAGGCTCAGCTGTTTTCAAGAGGAAAAAAACCCATTTTTCTTGATATAAAAATCTTGCCACTTTTTTTTTTTTTTTGCCCACATATTTCCTGACCTAGATTAGTTTCTAGACAAAACTGTACAATACTGGTTGCAAGACCAAGCACTGAAAGGCAGCAAGATACTAGAATCAAAAGCTGCATAAACATGTGCTTTATGACAACTTTATTCATATTAAAACACCAGCTAGTTCTCCAATACTCAATTTTTGCAAACTGAATCACTATTCTTGTAGAGATCTTGTGCAGGTATACAGCATCGTTGTTGAAGCAGACAGAAATCACACAACATATGATAAATAGCATATAAACATACCATAAAGATGTACCAAACTCCAAATACCTACAAGTTAAAGAGCATGTATGCTTTCATTCATTATCATTACCAGGAACAGTACAATTAACTAAAGAATAATCTGTAACTGACAAAAAGCTGAAACTGACAAAAAGCTGAAACAGGGCAATGCTGGTACTTTTCAACATTACTAATAAACATTCAATTTGCTGCAACCAGAAAAATTATCAGCTAATTGCAAAATTGTGAACTCAAACGTGCTTGTGATCTTGCCTTACAAGCAGTATATAGGAGTACTTCTCATCTTAGATTTTTATTTTGATTCTTACAGAAAGAAAAAAACTCATTTAGACATTAAGAGAACTTACAGCAATTGATTTCATCTGATTTGTCTATACAGTCATGGTCACCATCACATACCCAGTCAGCTGTTATACATCTTCCATCTCCACACTGATGATCAGTCATTGGATTACAATCTAAAAGTAAAATAAAACAAAATAAAAAGTAAAAATCAAGACCAAAACAAACAAACCATAACTGGAGAATAAGCTACCATATTTGCATAATTTCTACTAGTGGACAATTAATTATTCTATGCATATAAGCTATGCCATTATACAAGTAAATTACAATGAAAGTTTTATACTCCTTCAGGTATTTATTTTTTTTTTTGCAGATTATGGTTAAGTATGTCTGAATTCTACTTAGTAAATTCTACTTAGATAGCGATGCATTCATCCCTTCTTTCAGGTGTATCCTGAGAGAAACCACATCTCTCTCAGTTGTTTCTATTTGCAAATAAGCATAATTCTAAGATACGGTTAATTTAAAGAACTTCAGATTTCCCATTGCATGCAAAAGTTTGCCATTAGAGAAAAATATTCTCTACTTTTTTTTCTTTTTTTTTTTTTTGGTAGGAAATTTTTTAAAAAATAACATTATTTAACTGACTTATTTGGCAGAAACCATCATGTTTTTGCATACAACCAGAATTTTCCTGAAGAATGATCTAAAAGAAAAATATTTCAATCTTTTTACTCTTTTTACTCAAGTGCTTCCCCAAATAAAAAGAAAATCATTTTATTTGGTAAGCTGATATAAGGAAATTCACATCATTAAAAATGTTTGATAGGCTTAAAGGAATAAGAATTATCTAGCTATACCTGCATTTTAGCTTTGGTGTCACAATTATTCTAAGTATGAAGAGTAAAGCATTGACCACATAGACATTTTAGAACATTTCAGCCAGTGGAAGTATAGTTGTAAAAATCTAGCAGTTTAAAAAGTAAATGTTCACAACTTGTATTAGAAGCAGAAGAAACCACCTCCTCTCTGAAACCAGATGAAGCCACGGCTCTGTGTATATTTTAGTCAGCATGTTACCATGCTAACCTTGATCACAAGCTTTTTTACAAAGCTTGGAGCACAGGCAGAGTAAATTCTTCCTTGTCCACAGTATAGTGTGGGGACTTACTTAAAGAATTGCTCAGAAAGTACTTGTAAGGTAATATTTAAGGATTAAGGTAAACGCTTGGCCATATGCATAAAGTATATTAAATAATGCATTCATAAATTATGAAGTTCAAAATGCCTCATAAACACAGACAAGTTTGCAGTGAAAAGAATTTGTACCAGTTAAATCCAGCAACTGTTGTTCTAGTTTGTGATTAATTTACTATCCCCAGCTCATGGCCAAATTGGCTAGGTTCATTTGTACAGTCTTCTTCAGCCAGTAAAGCCACTCTGGTTGACTTCACACCAAAATAGATAGGGAATACAGACACAGTCCTGCCTGCCACATGTCCCTTCAATCTCTTTTATAGCCTGTACAAAAAGTTAGATCTTAAATTGTATCTCAACGTTGAAATGGTAGGAGTCAGACTAATCATTACTAAAGCCTTTAATCAAAGCAGATTTATGAAAGAAAACACAAAACAACCAATGACAACTGAAAGTAATGAAAAGCCCTTCAGTATTTTTAACTGGAAGAAGAAATATAAAAGCACACTCAAATAAAAAATGTATTCTGATTTTTAGTTTTAAAATTCTCTATGTTTTTCCTAGAAAAGTAAAAATAAAAAATATGAAAATAATATTTCAACTTTTAAAGAATTATTTTAAAGATTTTAAAGAACTATTTTGAAGTTAACAGTTTTTCTCAGGTACAATACTAGGAGCATAAGCTAGAAAAAAATAAGGCTTTCAAAGTTTTCAAATATTTACGTATGAAGATTATTCTTTTTTATGGCAAAGCATTCTTCGCCTATAAAAATAAACATGGGCAGAATGACACATATATTGAGGCAGAATTTACAAAGTCAATTCAAAACAGAATTCAAAAGAAGTATAACTTCTTTCATCAAAACATGCAAATTCACAATGAAGATTGTGTAAGAACAGTTCAGATCTGAAACTGCTGGCATCACCAATGTGTACCCTATTATGTTTTACTTTGGCCTCAGTCAAATTCAGCCAAGCTAGAAAGAGCAACCATAACACCTTGAATAAGTTAAAGAGACTTCAGAGCCTTCAGGGATTTTGGATGAGGTACACACAAAAGCAGTGTTTTCCTTTATCCTTGCAGTTTCAGAGAATGATATTGGGAAAAAACAAGCAGACTTGACACATCAGTACCTGACTCTAAGGCTGGTGTCACTGGCAGAATTGAGGTTTTTTGTTTTTTGTTTTTTTTGTGTGTGTTTTTGTGTTGTTGTTTTGTTTTGTTTTGTTTTGTTATTGTCAGGGAATGATTACAAAGTACCAGGCCTGCTGCTGCCTGCTTGGATACACTTTCCTCAAAGGAAAATTTGAGGGATTGTATCCTAGTGAGGTATGCTTTTTTCTGCTCCACAGTATGCTGAGCATGAGTATCTTTTAACGTATTTGAAATGTTTCTACTCTAATGCATGCAGAATGAGGAATAAGCAAGTTTTCATTCAGTCCCAGAGATACAACATTATTGGTATAAGGGAGACTTGGAGGGAAGAGTCCTACAACTGGTGTGCTGTGATGGACAGCTGTGATAGGCTTTCAGAAGGGATAGGAAGGGCAAGAGAAGCAGAGGGTTGGCATAGTACGTAATGGGAAGGTTGGGCCGTATAGTACTTGTCATCACTGATTACACTGTTGAGAGTCTCTGTATAAGGATTAAGGATGAAAAAAAAAAAAAGGGATGTTGTACTGGGACTCTTCTGCGGACAACCCAGCCAGGATGATAAAATCGATGAATTATCCTATAAGAAATTAAAGGATATCTCTAGATCAGCTGCCTTTATCTTTACTGGTAATTCAGCTTCCAAGACTTTAACTGAAAATATCTTGCAGCTGACACAAATAAGTCCAGGAAATTCTTGATGCACATTGCAGATAAATTCTTGGTACAGGTACTAAGGGAACCAACTAAGAAAGGTGACTTGTAGAATTGTAGTTTGTAAACAAAAAGGGTCTTGTACATGAAATGACCATGAAGTAGTGGAGTTTCAAATCTTTGGTGACTTAAAAAATTGCTACCAAAACTTCAACACTGGGTATGGAAAGAGAAGACTTCAGGTTTCTCAAAGAACTACTTAGTAAGGTTCCCTGGGAATCTGCTTTTGACATACTAAGGTTCATAAACGAAGGTCACATCCAAAGAGCCATCTCTAAAAGCATAGAAAAAGGCAATTCCAGCATTTCAGATCAAGTAGGGTTGAAAGCCTGCTTGGTTGAGCAAGGACCTCCTTTTAGAACTCAGTCAGAAAAGGAAAGTTTATGGGTATTGGAAGCAATGTCAGGGAACAGGAGAATACAGATACATTGTTTGCCATTGTAGAGACAAAATTGATGCAGCCAAAGACAACTTAGAATTGAAACCAAACAGTATTGTAGGGAGACAAAAAGAAGAAATTTTTAAAGTATGTTAAGAGCAAAAAAGAGGATCAAAGGTGACATTGGTCCATTACTTTATGAGGTTTGATACTTGACAAATAGGGACAAAGATAAAGCAGAGACAGTTAATGCCTTTTTCATCTCTCTATTCAACACTAGTGATGGACCCTGTGACCCCTGAGATGGAGAACCATGACTGAGGGAATGGTAAACTCCTAGCTGATCTTATGCAGAATTTGCTGTTCCAGCTGAATGCACATAAGTTTATGGGCTATAATGGGATTCATCCAAGGATACTGATGGATGTCGCTTATCAGGAAACCTCTCGATACAGTCGTTGATCATAGTCAATACAGGTTAACCAGGGGAAAGTTCTGCTTAAATAACATAATTTTCTTTTGTGACAAGATTATTCATTTATTTGACCTGGGGAAGCAAGCAGATATAATCTCTATTTTTATTTTCTTTTTTAATTTATTTATTTTTTCAGTAAAACTTTCAATACAGTCTCTCACAGTATCCTTCTGGACAAGATGTCCAGCATACACCTAGACAAGTACACAATACAATGGATGAACACTTGGCTGACAGATCAAGCTCAAAGGCTTATACTAAATGGGTTTATATCTGTCTAGAGACCAGTTAATAGTGGGATACCCCAGAGTTCCAATTAAAGTTTTTATAACTGGTCTGGACACAGAAGAAGAGAATGAGGAGAGGTCTCATATCAGCCTACAGCTTCCTCATGAGTAGGGTGGAGGAGCAGGCACTGATCTTTTCCCTCTGGTTACAGCCGCAGGACCTGAGGGAACAGCATGGAGCTGTGTCAAGGAAGGGTCAAGTTAAGGATTAAGAAAAGGTTCTTCACTAAGAGAGTAGTCGAGCACTGGAACAGGCTCCCTAAGGCCATGGCACCAAGCCTGGCAGAGTTCAAGATGCATTTGGAAACTGCTCTCAGAGATGTGGTTTGAATTTCGGTTGGTCCTCTACAGAGCCAAGAGTTGGATTCAATGATCTTGCATCCAGATGTGGAGTCCTCAGTACAGGAGAGACATAGACATGTTGGAATATGCCCCGAGGAGGGCCGAGATAATGCTCTAAGGGATGGAATACTTTTCCTACAAGGGCAGGCTGAAAGAGCTGGGACTGTTCAGCCTGGAGAAGAGAAGGCTCCAAAGTGACCTGACAGCATTCTTTCAATATCTAAAGGGGAGCTAAACAGGAAAGAAAAGAACTGGTTTTATTTAGCCCCCTAAAACAGTAGCAATAGAGTATCCTAGCCTTATATTATCAATACTGCTAAATTTTTTTTTAAAATTAGAAAAGCATAAAAATTCCATTTACCACAGTTCTGTTCATCGCTAAGGTCTCCACAGTCATCGTATCCATCACAAACAAAGGTATAATTGAGGCATTTTCCTGTGTTACAATGAAATAAATCATCACTGCAGTCTGCAAAACAAAGTTTTGTAAAATGTTAACATGATAATGGAAGAGTTTCTTCTAAAACACAAACAGTGGAATTTATTGATTTAAACAAGACTAGACAGAGTTACTGTCTTATTTACAGGTCTGCAGCATGTACCAGTTTACTAGTTCATTAGAATCTAATATAGAAGTAAAAGAAAAACCATACACATTTTTAGACATATTTACTTTTGTTTTTACTGATAGTTTTCTGTCTGTATGATCAATACCAATGGGTGATACAAGTCCCTGTACCGTAAAAAGTGTATTTTATTTCTCTTGTTCTTCTTTCATCTTCCACAAACTGGTAAACACAAGGCAGTCATCTGGGAAAAATTTTGTAAGACAGTAAAGGGAGTACTCAAAATGTTTTCAAGCTGTTGAAGGAAATGAATTATGAAAAATACTAAGGAACTGGAACGTTTTGTTCTGGTTACAGATTCCATCTTGGTAAAAAAGGAAGGAATCAGATGAGATGGGAGGAAACTGAATGTCATTTCAATCTTGTTGACCAAGATGGTCATGACAAGATTTCAAGGCACAGATGATTTGACTGCAGGTTATATCTGAGGGCACTGAAGAACGCCTTTTCCAGTAATAAATGCACTGTTAGGAATTAATGACTAATAAATTAAGCAATATGTTGCAAGATGGGAAGAAATCAGAGTGTACATTGTTTCCAGAATGATAATTATACTCAAAATCTCACCGTGACCACATGTTCAAGGCTAAAACATTGTTCAACCATTTTGAAATTCACAGTCAACAACCTTATGAAGAAATATGTTAATTCTCACTGACATCGTCTACATCGTTATCATTTGCCTTGAGCACAAACCTGACACGAGTTATTGAAGAGCTTGTTTTTTAAGTAGCTTTTCCTAGATACGTGAAAGATTTGTTTTCTCATATTAACTTGTTTTCTCATATTAACTTGTTTTCTCATATTAACCAACCACACCCAGACTCACCCTTTGTGAATCAAATGTTGGTGAGTTAAACAAAAATAGTCCATTAATAGTATCATAGTCCATTAATAGTCCATAAATTAATAGTCCATAAATAGCATTCATTTCTTTGCTTTTCATTAAAGAAATACTTTTTCCATAATAGTGAAAAAGAAGTACAGTTTTAGCTTCCTAACAGTAAGGGAAGAAAAGTGCCCTGGTTGCAAATAAAGAACAAAATGTTTTATTAATTTATACACACAAAGTTATCAAGTAAGGTTGTGGTCCTCATGTGGGCTAGATTCCTAGAACTGTCCACCTGATGTGGTTGTTAGACAGAGCTGGAGATACACAGCTTTATAGACTTCCTTTGACTTTACATTGTTTTCAAATGATTAACTTTTCTCAACACAGTTTTGAGCCTGATGCCTTCTTATCACGGAATTCGTAGAATCATAGAATGGCCTGAATTGGAAAGGAACTGAAAGATCACCTCATTCCAATTCCCCCTGCTCTGGGCAGAGTTGACACTAGATCATTTTGCTAAGGGCCCATCCAACCTGGTCTTCTTAGCACTGACAGCCCTAAGCAAGTTTAACTTTTCTTTCTATGGCTGAGACCTGCAGTAAATCTCTGAAAAATATTCTGAGAATACCCAAAATATATGAATAGTCTCAGGTTCAACAAAAAAACACAGAGTCTAATTAAGAAAGAGTGGAGAACAGAAAGTAGGGTTGGTGGTGTCTGATCCTACTAGTAATAACTTTTGATTACATGCAGCTGCAAAGTGGGTGACCTAGTTTCACTGCCCTCCTGTAAGCTTTTTCTTCACATCTGGATTTTCCAGGGAGAATGTTAGGATACAGAATATCTAGGAAGATTAACTCTCCTACCAGTTGAAGCTATGCCACTGTGTGGACATTTTTACACAAGGTCTTTCTTGTACTGCATAAAGAAATTTCTCAGAGGACAGGTACCAGAGCATGGGTCTCACAACTCAGCTGTGATGCTTACAACAACATAATCAGGCTACCATTTATTTCCTCTTGGTGCAGGGCTCCTGCATTCAGGATTGCACAGTGATCTGGGTTTGAAAGAATTGTGTCCTTCTCAGTATAATATACACTGACAGGTTCAGAACTCTCCCAGAAGGTATGCAATGGGATTTTGAACCCTCCGCATCAAGGTATGCCAATTCTTCCATATCCTGAGCGAGTGCTCTAACTGCTAGGTTTCTCAAGGCTTTACCAACCTGAACTTTAGAACTTGACCTAGCATAATTTCTTGCCCTTCTGCCATAGAAGTATTCATGCTTTCTACTGATTTTACATCATCTTAGAAAGTCCAAATAGAATTTATAGCACAATGCAGAAGACAGTGCTGCAGGACATAAAACAGAATACTATAGCGAGGCCGTGAGCGTTCTAGTCAGTAGTTTAGGTTTTAAAAGAATAAAAGGCATGAAACAGTAAATACAAAAAAAAAAAAGAAAATATGTAAGTTCCAGTTTTATGTAAGCAGAACAATAGCCAGCTGAGAGTAAAATTCTAAACGTTACTTGTTTTGAATCTGCAACAGCATGAAGTACTCTGGCAACATTTACTCTAATTGATCAGTTCATAGTTCTGGCAGTTTCTGTCCTTCTGTTCCTCTTTCTGCAAATGAAACAAAGCTGTCTTTTTTATGATGCTTCACTGGGTAAGTTCACTTTTCAATTTTCATCCATACCCCCAGTCATGTTTACATCCATAACCTCTGTAGCTGAAGCAGTGACATTTAGAACATGGCAGCACTCAGGCCCACAGGGTTAAAAAAATATATATATAAGAATACAGATTTCCTTTCAAGGAAATAAATTTCACTTGGAATAAGTGAATATGGAAATCTTACGGTCTTAACATATATTTCCATCAGTGCACTGGCAACAATGCTTACTTTTATAAGAATAAAATGAGCGGTCTGCACTTTTCATCTATAATCAGGTCAAATTAAATTTTGTTAATGACAGGACAAGCCCGGTTTTCATAAACTTAAATACAAATTTGCATTCCATACTCCACATAAGTATATTTTCAAGATGGGTCTATCTTTTGCATTCAACAACCCTTACATCTCTGTTCACTTGTATCTTATATCACAAGTTCGCTATTGGATCATATATCCTTCTGACCATTAACCATACTCAAATTTGGCTTTAGGAATCTTCCATTTTAAAGATACATGTCTATTACACTGTATTATGTTTATTTTAAAGAAAACGGATAGAGTTCAGTATACAAATTCTGTCACCTCTAGGAGTAAATAAAAACATAATTCAACAAAGCACTCTATTCTATTCTATGGCATGCAGTGACACATGTGTAAACAACCATCTTTGACAATCAAAAAGAAACCAAGGCATCCTGATCACTCAATAGGTAGTGGGTTTCATCCTTTCATTAAACACAAGTGATGTTGGCCCGACCCCTTGTACCACCCTCTGGCATGCTGGAGGGTAAGAGAATGACATCGATGAAAATGACTGCAAGTGAATGAAATCAGCTTTTTGAGGATAAATACTGCCTTCCTTAGCTAAAAGTTCTTTCCATTAAATAATTCAAAGATAATTTCCTATAGAAAAAAAATAATAATTTGATTAATTTTATTTTCAAGCAAAGTTACAGGTCAATCATTTATATCAATTTGTAATACACATTGTACCATAATATGGGAAGTTCAGAATCTTAATGGAATTATTTTGCAGCACATTTTCATATCAGCAAAAGTAATACTAGTTATGCTTAGGTCACAAATACTATGTTTAAACCAAAATCCAAACAAGAATATTTCAATTCAGATTTTTACTGCATGTTTACAGAAACATTTTTCAAGATAATGTTTTTATAAAAATCTTTTGTAAGATATAATCTTTTATAAAATCTAAAACATTTTAATGCATCCAATTATACCAGCAACCTTCACCTTTTGAAATATATCAGAAACTGAAACAATGCAGAAAAGGGTGGGAAGTAAACACATGATCAGGGCTCAATTGTGGTAGAGAAACTTCTCAAGGGCAAAAGAGTACAAAACAGAACTGGCTGAAGAAAAGACTTCCTGAGCTGATTGGAACCAAACCTTGAATGAAAGACCCAATCTCAAGGCCACTGGTTTTGCCATGTAACTAATGGTTATTTGACAAAAATTCATCACCACTCAACACTTACCAGATGATATAATAAAATATATAGATATATATATCTGCCTATAAACTCTGTGTCATTTACAGATCGGCTTTCTTTTAAAGGTATTCTTGAATAACTCATGACTTTTATAACTCTTGATTTTTCTAATATGTAATGTTTTATACTTGCATTAGTAATTTCTTCTTTTCCCATTTCTAATGGAACTTGAAAGCCATAGCTCTCAAGTTGACACTGACAAAAATAAAAATATGCAATGTTTGCAAAAATACTTTCAAAAATAAAAATATGCAGTAGTTTTTAAATAGTAGAAAATATATAAAACTCCAGTCAAATAAAAGGCTTTTAAGCAAAAAGTAAGCTCTAGCCTTCTTCATATTGAGACCCGGAGGAAGCTGCAGCCATCCCTTGGAGTCTCACAGATAAAATCTATCATCAACTCTCAAAAGTGGCTTCAGGAGTCTTGGAATGCCCAGGTTCCTTACATCACTAATCAAAACAATTCCTCTGAGGGAAAAATAAACTGCACAGAAATTCAGTCCCATTTCTGATAGTTTTCAAAGTCTGAATGCACAGCACTGTTTTGTGGCATCATATCCTATTAGTCTCTACTTAGTCTATATGTTCCAAATTTTCCTTTCTTCATTTTTTTTCTTTTCATTGTTTTCATACTGTAAATTTGCTCAGCTTTTCTAAAGGTGGTAGTAGTCCTAGGATGTTCTTGTCAACACAGAAAATTGGTACTCTATAAACTGCTATGGAGAATGAAATAAGTATTAAGTATGTACAATCCTTTTTTTTTTTTTCCTCTACTGCACACTATACTGAGATTTATTTGAATAAGCCACATCCTGTATTGAGGCCAAGAGAACTTTCTAAACAGATGGTTTTGCTTCTGCTATAAAATGAACGCAAAGGGCTAGGAAAAAGACACTTAGCAGTTTTCAGTTCACTACTAGAACTGCATGCTAACAACTCATTTAAATAAGATGCCCCAAAATATTTATGATTTCCACATGGCTCCTTTCAGAAATAGCAGTTCTAAGCTGATAATGAAATCTGCTTCCAGTCATAAATTTTAACAGATCTAAAGCATTCTGCAGCAAGAGTGGCTTTCTCCCTGTCAACTGAGAAAGTCCAAATGTCAATATAAGCAAACACTGTGCAAAGCTCTTATCCTGTTCCAACAGACTGCTTTAGTTTTAGGCTTCTCTGAATGGATTCAATACTTCAACAGAGCTCTGCAGACCATAGGAACTTACTGCAATGGACCTCATCACTCCAGTCATCACAGTCATTGTAGCCATTACACTGCAGTTTCCCTGGAATGCAGATTCCACTGGCACACAGGAAACTCTCCTCTCCTCCACATAGTGCTGGAAACGAACAGAGAATTAATATGTTAGCTTTTAAATATGTACTAAAGAAATAAGCAGAAATTAAAGATATTTAGAAAATGTTTTAATTGATACACTTAGGCACCAAACTCCGAATCAAGCAAATTCAAGCAACTTCAAGCTAGCATTTTCATCTAAATTTTGTTATTTAAAAAAACAGGTATCTGGACTGAGTTTATCAGTGAGATTCAATCAAACTTTACCTCTAAAATGCACCTCTACAGAGCAATTCTTTTAATACTGACTTTAGGATTAAACCAGCACTTTCCATTAAACACATGCGTTGGATCAAATACCCGATTACCATTAACAACTAGATCTTTCCGCTCTACTTGTTCAGGCAAAACATTACCAGGTAAAAAGGCTTAACAGTTCATGGCACAGACGCTTTCTATAGGGGAAGGATTCTTCCAATCCCTTATAACTCTCAGAACACTAGAAGACAACCATCACTGCTATTGAATATATAGGGAATTGAGATATCTATAGAGAAAGAAAAAAAAAAAAAACAACACCAAAACCACAACCCTATAGCTTAGATTATCCAACAGGCGATGGGTTTGCAGAGTTTTAACATGTTTTTCTAAGCCTAAAATATTATTTTATCATACTCAAGGAAGAGGGCAGTCTTTTGTCTACTGACACACAAATCCTTGTTTGTAATAAAAACCTACCTGGATAATTTACATTTTTTTCCTATTACACTTCCATGTGAACTCTCCACTTGACCATGATTATGCAATAAAAATGTTATTTTCCATTTGTGTAATGGAGTTATGGTTCTTGAAGTGAAAACTACTTATGCATTTTATTTTAAAGGTTTCTAACTTTACAGGAAGGTGTTCAAAATAAGTAAGAGACACATGGTCTCTGAAAAAATGATAGAGAATCTCATTCTGTATGATAACATTACATTTCCTTTATTGTAATTTGATCTTTTTGTTCTTCCAGTCCTTATACCATGCACCTTCTGATTTCTGTGGTTAGAAAGCACTATAGGAGAAACAACATTCTTTCTCAATGTGGGCTCTAATTCCCTAGTAACAAGTGTTTATCTCACAGGCAGTGATATCAGGACGCTGTCTATGAAAAAGAAGGTGATATTAAAAAAAAGCATTTAATGTTGATATCGCTACATCAATTGACTTTGACACATTACATTCTTCTGAACTTGGAATTTTATACAATTTTCTGCATGTGCAAAGAAGAAAACAGCATAAGTATGACATGGATCAAAAAGAACTGTCAGAGGAACCACCTTGATTTGTTTCTTGATCTCTACCATCAGTACAGTTCTTTATTTATAGAGTCTGAAACAGTAACATTTTGTGTGAAAGCACCAGTATTACATAAGAGAAAAAAAGTTATAAAAAACAAAACAAAACAAAACAAGAATAGCTATCCATTTTTCTTAGAGTTTGGAAGAGCAAAAAGTCAGGAGTCACACATTCATTCCTGAATTACAGAAATAAATGTTTCCATGTGCTTGTAAATCACTCTCATTCTCCCTTCCTAATACTTCCTTACCCTATTTTGCTTCTATCCGTTCTGAGTTCTATTACAATCCACTTCTTACTTTCTTAAGAAGCATCTTAAGACACTTTCTAATGCGAATATCTCCCTGTTTAACTTGGGTACATTATAGGCAAACAAGGGAAAGAATGAAATTATAATTATAGCTGCTCTTCTCTAAGTTTTAGTACTCAGTAGCAAACAGAGGGAACTGTAAGAAAAGTTCATCTCACCTCCTGCTGTCTTCTCAAAGACCACGACTGGATATGTTTGGTCCAGTTAGTGTAATGATCACATGACAAGGAGAGCATATACACTGTGAATGATAGCTCCAATTAAATTAATTTCTGCTTTCTACTAAGCTTGTGCAGAAAGAGGTTTCTGGAAGGTTAACAATTTTATCATATCACCAAATATCAGATTTTAATAGAAAAGATAGAATCCCTGGCTTATACAGCAAAACAAACAACTCTATTGAAGAAATGATGTTAGATGAAAGGAACACAAAGGAACAAATCCTTGCTAACAGAAAAACAATTTGCAGTCGTTTGCTTCAGACCTTTGCTAGGAAGCTTTACAGTCTGGAAAATCTTCTGAAATACCTGATTAAATGTCACCAGTGGCAAAAAAAAAAACAAAAACAAAACAAAAAACAAAACAAAACAAAACAAAAAAAAACCACAAGTGCTTTACTTTACCTCCATCCACTATAGTATTAAAAATGTTTATGAAGTGCCAAGATTATTTACGTACTGTAGTTCTCAGCTAGATTACTGGAATGCCACCTATAGAGGGTTATGTAGGCAGGTCCCTGGAAAGCTGCAGAAAGCACAAACTGAAACAAATATATTATTTGCCTGCGTTTGAAGGTAGTAAATAGCAGTAATTAAGTACTGTATATCTATGAAAATGACTATGAAAAGTGCAGTGGTTTTTTTTGTTTTTTTTTTCAAAGTGAAGAGGCGACAATGTAGACTGTCTAATACTACGAAACAACTAGGAGGTATCAAACAAAATTGTCTTAAAAAAAGCAATTAGTAGTACTTTTTATTTCATGTCAAGATAAGTTGTAACACTTTGCAACAGAACACAATGGATGTTAAAATGCATGCATATTTGTGAAACAATTTGAAAAGAACAACAAAAAAATTTACAGTGGTTCAAAAACTACTGACAAATCCTTGAATATCAAACAGAAGGTAAATGCAGGAGGATTTTGGAAAACTATTTCCCTGTTCTATTCTTCTTTGGGCATGTAGCTTTAAAGCAGCTTTTGAAGACAGCATTACAAACTAGATGGACTTTTAACCTGATTCAATATAGGCATTCTTGGAGTCACAATAGCACAGAGGAATCCCTGTATTTTCTTGCCTCTGGATTTTCATCACCTGCTTCCTATATTCCATGTACTCTGTGGTACAGTGCATCATGTAGCTGTCAGCTATAGAAAGTTTTGATACTAGGATCACAATCACAGAGTTAGGAAAACTGACAACTCCTTCCCCTCTGTGGTGGAAGAATACAAGAGATCTTCTCTTCCAGTAGAGTGAAGTGGCCTAAAAAGCCCTCATGAAAGAGTCAAATCTGGAACTGAAACAGGCAAAGAATAAGAAGGCATGCATAATGGAAGAAAAAAAATAACTAGAAAGACATACAATGTTAAATAAACAGAAGTAAAGAATGAGTGCTTGGAGAAAGATATACTTCAGCTGTGAATGTTTTCTTACATGAAAAACTACACAATTCTGAAAAAAAAAAATGTTTCTCTCAAAAAAATCCAATATCATTCTTTCTGGCCTGGCAGCTGATCAGTATCAGGGTTACAGATACACAGACCATCCCTGTCTTTTTTTTACTGCTTTGAGTGCACAGAACCACAGAATATCCAGAATTGGAAAGGACCCAACAAGAACAGTTGAGTCCAACTCCACATAGGACAACCCCAAATCCAAACTCTATGTCTGAGAGCATTTTCCAAATGCTTCTTGAACACTAGCAGATTGGTGCCATGGCCTGGGGAGCCTGTTCCAGTGCCCAACCACCCGCTGGCACAGAGCAGAGAGTGACAATCCCTTCTTTGGACAGGCTAGCAATGTTGGGTCTGATGCTCCCAGGATACAGCTGGCCCTTTTAGCTGCTGACTCCTATTTAAAACACTGCCAAACAGAACATCCAGATGCCATTCTGCAGGGTTGCTCTGCAATCTCTCTTACTACTGTCTGTACAATATGTCCAGTGTTGCTCCAACCCACATGCAGAATCCGGCACTTGCCAGATTAAACTTCATGAGGCTGGTGATTTCTCAGCCCTCCAATTTGCCAAGATCTCTCTGCAAGGCCTCTCTGTTCATGAAGGAATCAATCCTGATTTTGTTTCATCCGCAAACTTACTTATAGTGTCCATTCAATTTCTGTATTCAGACCATTTATAAAATCAATGAAGAGAACTGGCCCTAAAATGGAGAACCTGTGGAATCCTACCAGTGACCAACCACCAGCGTGATGTAATTCCATTGCTACAACCCTTTGAGCCTGACGCATCACATTACATTTTTTGCCTAGCTGTATGCCAGACATTTTGTCCAGTAGTATACAATGCAGGGGCACAAGAGAAAGATAATCCTGATTTTAAAAGCTTTCTCTGAAATTCTATATTGGATGTGTATAACTACTTTCTCACTGACTATAGAAAAATACCTGGTTGTAATCAGATATTGACTAGAGTCTCTTCTGCCTGAGTCTATGTTCTAAGTGGTTTCTCAAAGCAAGTTCTGTAAATTCCTACCAGTGTCCTGAAAGATAGACCAGGTACCATGTGAAAAAAAAAAAAAAAAAAAAAAAAAAAAAAAGTGTCACAGCAACTTTTATTATGTCTGATGCTTGGGACAAACAGGACAAAATAAAATCTGCGTTAGGTCAGTATAGCTGGTCAAGAAAATTATTAACTTCTTTACATAATTGTAGTCATTCTCTTAAGTATTTTCTGCATTTTGTGCATTACAACAGCTCATGTAGGAAAAAGTAAAGTATAATGAGAGCCACTAGAAGAAGGTTTGAACTATCCAGCTGAGTTACTGTAAAATTCAAAGGTAAACCTGAGCAAAGGCAATGTTATTATCATAGCAGAGTAAAAATTCTGCTAAAGTCTATAGTTTTGACGTCAATAAATCTATTAACTATTTATTTTTTACAGCACCTTAAAATGATAGGCATAAACAGTAAACAACTATTGCTAACATTCTCAATGTGGTGTTCCAATTAAATGCTTCTTATCCAAATTAAAACAAGCTAAGAGCTCCTAAGGTGTCATCTTCAAATGGCTGAAAGAGCTTACTCCAGTTATTCATGCATTTAGCTCTTTCATGCCCTTGAACATTGCAGGGAATTTATTGGCATGTACAATAATTAATTCATGTGATTTTGCCAAAGAGGGAGATTATTTGGGCTATCAGCAATCAGAAAAACATAATTAAAAAACCACCCAACTGAAAAACTACTGCAATAGCCAGTGTTTAAAAGTTCACAAAAATTTGTCTTAAAGATAAGATTTCTGAATGTTATTTATAATTTCATGGATTACTTATAATTTTATTGATTTCACAGTTTATCATTCCTTTTCATTCCTTCCTTTTTACAAATTTAAACTTTAACTGCTGATAGGAAGATATATGCAATTGTAGTATGTAGGAATTATTAGAGTACCTACAAATTACAGTATGTAAAGACACTGTCTTACATTGTTCAAAACACACACACAAAGAAAAAGTAGCCAGAAAAAGCAAGAAAGCAATATATTTTAAAAATTATCATAAAGAAAAAAATAGTCACTGTTTCCTCTAAATCTGAATTAGGACTGAAATCTATGGCTTTTACTCCAAAAAGAAAGAAATTCTGACCCTGGTAGTAATTGTGATAAAAATTATATTAAGAAAATATGCTTTAATATATTTAACTTTCACTACTTGAAACATTGCAAAGAATATCCACAGAGAGATAAAACTTTTGTAAAACAAAACTAAATCTGTTCTTTAAAAAACGATTTGAAAAAAATTATAATTTGGCACAACCTGTAGCTATTTATGGGTTTTTTTTAAAAAGAAGAGAAGCCTTGGCTTGTTTTATTTTACATTTTTATTTGCATCTCTCGGAAGTAAAGTATAAATAACATGCAAGATAATGCAGTGAAATTTATATTCTGCATTTAAATTTTAATGCATTATGTCTTTTATATGGCTTAAACAGTATTATCTATTAAAAATCTTATAGTTATGAAGAACAGTTCAGGCCTCTTGGGCATCACTTTTTAACAAAATAAAAAATATATTCTTAATATCTCTTCTGTGTAATGCAAGATGAACATTGCCTGACAGTTCTGTACTGTTGCTTACAAAATTTTACCGTATAAAGAACCAGAAGATTCATGTTCCCTGCTGCTTTTGAAATAATTCTGCCACCTAGATTCATTAAAACACAATTTCAGGCTTTTCCTGAGAGCTGCATGTTACTGTAAGTCAGATCATTGTGTTCCTTTATTTCTCATTCAAGCTACTCTGCTTTTCTCTCTGCAGTTTTAACACCACCAACTGTGTTGGCTGGTCAAAGCATATAAAATAACAGAAAAGCACAGTGACAGTTCAAAGAAGGGAAAACGGAGCTGAAATATTTCTGTGAGTAAGGATATGCATAGCAGGCCCTAGGAATGTTTCTGAGATTTTTTTGCCCCCACAAATGCATTACTGGACTTGTAGAATGAATGCCTAATGATGCTTGCCCTTTGCTCACTCACTACACATTTGAACTATGAAACCAGTTCTACTATCTGTCTTAAATATCTATTAATATCTATCTTAAATGCAAAGAGCCGGATTTGATTTAATCTTACCATCTGATCTCTTGCAACCCTGTCAACAGTAATGCACCTTTTTATCTGTCATTCATTTTAAAACACTCAGATGGTTTTACTATAAAGGCACACAGATCAAATTTTCCAGTATATTCAATATTTCTGTGGACACATCAGGTATGTATGCTACAAGTTTCTTTGTAGTGGCAGAATGCACTCAATTTACAATGCCTTTGGAAGAGAAAAATAGATTAAGATCAGCAGTGACAGATAAACAAGTGTGTATCTACTAGGTAATCCCAATTCTAGCTAATGAATATTTATCAGGAAAGCTGCTACTTGTCCGCAGGATAACTGTTCTAGATTCTAACTAGGAAATCTGCCAAACTCCAATGGAGCCTGGAAAGTCATGTGAGGTGGCTTAAGGGATTTTTTTGAGGAAGGATAATTTTTTAAAAATACAGAGGGTGTACAGTATTTAGTCATAATCAGAAAAAGAAAACATCAAAAAAAGAAAATTGTTTTGGATTGGATGATGCTGTACTAAAAGAAGTAGGTGTAAGCAACCAGGCCTTTTTTTTCTTTTTTTCTTTTTTTTCAAATAAATGCAATAAAATACTAAAGCCCCGCAAGAGAATTACACCACCTTGCTTAACAAAACATATGAAAGGCAGATGAAGACAGGTAAAGCTTTCTCTGCATGCAGTCTGGAGTTATTAGTCCCCAAAAGAAATCATGAAATTGGGATATAAGCAGCTATATGTCAACAAAATGCTCCTGGAATTTCCAGGAACTGAGTCCTGTAAAGAACGTGAAGAACACTTGGAGCTGAGCACCAGGCACCAAGGAGATGGAATAGTTAACCCTGCTGCCTGATTCTGCTGCATTCAGAGAAGCAAATGCTTTTAAATATACAAATTCAAAATACTTTCAGCACTGATTTATTTCTGTAGGAGAAACATCCTGGGAGAAACCCAGTTTCCTACCATTTTCAGTCAAAAAAGAATCACTTCAGAAACATTTTATGTGAAAAAATGTCAAGATATTCTCTATAGTCAATCATTTTACTTGAAAGCTATTTGTATCCAAACATAATGCACAACAGTTCATGAATAAATTAATTGAAAATACCTTTTGTTTTATAAAACAGCATGTCAGAGCTGACAATACACAGCCTGGGTCTCTATTCTGCCAGATAGGACACTTCAGCACTGGCTCTAAATCTTTTCTTTAATAAGAAACAGCAAGTTTCTCATGTACTTTTCTGTGATTTATATAGTTTACTACCAGAGAGATCCAAATTCTACCATACAGATTATGGAAGAATAATTAGCCAGGCACTAGTCTAACATGCTTTTCTCTAGTGTTAAAAAATAGTAAAACTATAATTTCAGTCAGAAGATGTTCTAAAACTTTCATAAAGCAGCAATCTCTTCCAATTTGATCTAAAAGTTCTAAAATTGTTTAGTTATGTTGAGACTTTTCAAAAGTTCAGCCAGACATAATTTGTCAAGTAAGAACAAGCATATTTACATCATGCCTTGTATTCGTACGTGTACCACACGTGCATCAAATCCAGTCTCTAGTATCCTGTTCCTTTTTCAGAATTACATTTCATTCTGTGTCAGTACAAGTGTACTCAACTAATGATATGCTAGTCACTCACTGATCATTGCTAGCTACTCTCATTGCTCATTGTACAACTCCTTACCACAGTTATGTATACATTCCACAGTCTCTTACCTTATTTATTATTTGAAACTGCCATAAAGACAAAATGATTCCTAATTCCTAAGATGCTAGGATATACTATGGTATCAAAGGCATCAATATACATATGGTTACAACCCTCCAAGCTAGAAGGACAGTTTTATTCCCATTTCACGAAAGGGAAGCTGAAGTCTTTGAAGAAGCTCATAAGACCTGATTTTTCAGCATATTTAGCATATATTTGTTTCACATAATCAAAACACAGCTCTCAGTGGCTTTCAATTTGCAATTTGCTCAGAAGCTCATAGGAATCCTACAGAAGTCTTGTGTATAATATTCATTTTTTCCCAGTAACCACTCTACCTTCAAGAAAAGACTATCTCTCTTCATTTATTTTGTCATGTCAGCCATTACAAATGTTCTCATAGGGGAGGATAGATATTGGACAACAGTCTCCTTTATTTCATGACCCCTAAAAACATGCCCTAACAGGTACAAAGAATTTGATCTACAGGCTATTTTGAATTACACATACTCAGATAGTTCAGGGAGATACACCCCAGGCTGTAAGATCTTAACTTTTCATTTGAAGGCACACTGTACAACCTTGTTGATTTTTTAAGGTAGTTTGCATGCATGAATGCTCAAGTTTTTTTTAAACAAAACTGAAAAACTATTTTCATCATCATATCATTATTTATAGTCTGCTATCACTCAAAAGTTACTTAAAAAATTGGAGTCTACTGATGGACAGCACAAGCCTCTGTCTCTTAGGCTCATGGGATGATGAACAGCAACAGCACAGTTTCAGATGCCACAAGAGAACTCCAGCAAAGGGGTAAGTGAGAAAAATAATCAAGTCAGGATTTCTGCTGTCAGGTCTAATCTCAAATAAATTTGGATCTAGAGAACAGAGCGGCATCAGTTCTGGGCTCATTTTTACAGCAGGGATAAAGAAGACATTTGAAATTTAGACTGTGTATCAGTTCCTGTTCCAAATACCCAACCTGTTATTACTAGAGCTTATCAAAGAAATAGTCAACAGAACATTTTTAAAAGGGCCTATTACTTTTCTCCTAACTTCATTCTCTGGAACAGCTCAGGAATTTCTAATGCAAAGCAAATTAGCCTAAGCAGCTGAAGTATGGCAAAACTATAACATACTGATAACCAGGTTTATCACAGTAAACTGAATAAACATAATAACAGAATCAAGAACAACAGTTTCATCCCAGAGCTAATCCTACAGAATTAAAAAATACATCACGTTATTAAAGAGGAACTCTTGAATATAGTGCAAGATTTAAGAGCAGAAACATACATTGCTTTCCTTTTTCTTGGTGTGGCGAGAAGCATACTCTTTCAGTTGTGTCATTTTCAGTTTGGTTGTGGAATTGAGAGCACTTGAGGAATTCTGGCCAAGAGGCATTTACCATCCCTAGGACTGGTTCACACCCTTCTTTTGCTGCCTCACAAAATGTCCTGCATGGCAAGAGGACTCGACTAGAGAAAAAAGACAGAGAACAAAGACAAAAAGGATTATTACTCTAATAAATAGACACATCTTGAATTAAAAGAAAATAAAAGTAATTATACTTCTGAAAAATTTCACTTTCTAAAGAGTCGCACCAAAAAGGTGCTAAATCTTCACTATCTCACTGAAGGTGATATCAGCTCTGGCTTTCAGTCTACATTTAAGGTCCTATTAAGCAAGAGTAATTTCTAAATTCAGCACTGTACATGCTGAAGCTGACGTTTCATCAACAGTTGAAGGAATATAATTGTGTTGTGACGCAAGATAGGAGAAAGCTTATTTATCTTCTTCCTCATAGTTGTGCTGACCTACACCTACCCTCTTTTGTTAAAAAACTTATCAGCTTTCATGAGCTGATAAAAAAAATCATTGACTTGAAAAAAATATATTTTCTTAGATTGGGTAACCCTTCTGACAACTTAGGTCTGCTGAATCTTGAGTCTGCTCATGGAGAGAACAAACTGCCAGATGTAAACTGTAGGAGCAACACTTTATCAACTTCTCTTTCAGCATTTACTAGCCATTTTATGACTGTGATTCTGAAGTCAATGGCAAAAAAAATCTCATATCGTAGCAAATGCCCTATCACTATATTTTCTCAATATGTCGATTTCTTCCTAGAATTTACTGCAGTGCACTTTGCCTTTCTTAAAATATTCTAAAAAAAACTTACCAGGAAAAGACTGGAAGCTACGTTACATTCATAATTTATGAATCAATAACCAAAAAGCAGAAATTGCATACAAATTATAAGCATAAAGTATTTCAGTCACATTTAAAACAGTTAAAGTTTACTCAAGCACAACTAAAATTGGGGCGCATATTCCTCAGAGAATAATGAAAAATATAACTGGCTCTGATTACAAGTAAAATGTTATTTTTTGAAAGCATTATTATCCATTGCTAGGTTTATTTTATTAAATAATATTATATACATTTCAAATTTTTACTTACACTGAAATCAATGTTTTCTCATTCAGAAAATGAGAATAATGGATTTCTAAAATATGTAATACTTAAAATATGATTAGCATATTATCTTAATGTGTACTCCTTATATTCTTAATGATACCTCTGGCTTAATAATACGATATTTATTCCACCCAATGCGTATTTATTTTTAAGCAGTGAGCACCAAGAACAGGAAGGCATTGCCCATGAATGTTTGTTGGCACCACAATTTGAAAGGAAACAAAATGACTTCAAGTGAGAAATATCAGCTCCCAGTGAAGGAAAAAAATGTGAACAGAGTAATAGAAATACATTTAATTCTTAAGCACAGCTCTCATACAGAACCAGTTGATTCAGCTCATATGAGTTCATGAGATCAAAGGGGTTGCATCCAAGGGTGCTGAGACAGTTGTCCAGTGCTCTTGCAAGGTCAGCCTTTTCTATCTTTGAAAGGTCATGGAAGCAAGGGAGGTCACTTATAACTGGAAAAAATCAAGAGTTGCACTCATCGTCCAAAAAAAAAAAAAAAAAAAAAAAACCACCATGTCAAGCTAGGTACACTCAAGATGGTCAACCTTAATTCAGCCCCAACAAAAATGGAATGGGTCCTCCTTGAACACACTTCTGGACATAGCAAGATGATGATGATAACTGGGAACAGTTAGCACAAGATTATCAAGTGTAAACCATGGCTGACCAGCATGGCTTTTGTACTGAACTGAAAATGTCCACAGTGCCCAAGAGTTTTATTACTCAATGTAGTGTTTCTATTAGAATTATAATGTATATAGGAATAGAGAAAAACACAATTTCACTAGAAATTGTGTGATATCAGAAGCAACTCCTGCAATCAGCAAATAAAAAGCTGCCAGGGATGCCTGACCACCCGTGCTAACATGGAGAAATCAGAACAAAGCAAAACATTTTCTTGCATAAGTATTCTGACATGAGTCTATTTGCTTTCCTCTGCTTAGTATCTAACAAAAAGAATGTGCTGCCAATGTTGTTACTGAATTTATTACATACACGAGGTTGGAACCACTAGTTCAAAATAGATATTGTTAGAGATATATTCTCCAGATAATGTTAAATACTTTTACACAATACTAGATTGAAATTATCAGACACATTACGAGGGCCTTTATCTCTAAACCTGTCTCTTTACAATTCCCTAGCTGGCAGCTTCCTTGTTGCTTGAAAAGAAAAACATATATTCTATGTTTCACTGCGAGATTGTGATGTGTTGAAAGGCACAAAAATTCAGCACCAGAAAGCACATAGCTGGCTGTTTACAAAACCAAGAACAAATGGTTACTCCTGCTGACAGGAAGAGCTGCCACTTAGTAGCTCTGCACATTGTCCTGCCAAATTAAAGGTTTACTGTCTGACCTGAAATAACCTGTCAGATAAAGATGTTCTAAAACACTCTTCTGTATTTTACTCTATCTATTTTAACAGGAAGAGTAAGAAGGGACACAGCAAGAGCACTGTGGTAGCTGTCACTGACTCTTGCTTGGGTCTGAGAAACTCCCTAAACGAAGAGGATTTTACAGGGCAACTGATTGTCTCAAATCGCTTTCCTTTAGTGTTTTGGACTTGAGCTTTTCATTTTTAACTAGTCATTTTTAATGAAACCACTGCTTGTAAAAGTTCTATTTATATAATAACATGAGCAGTCCCAGTAGTTTAACTGAGGCTCCTTAACATAGAAGCAAAGCCACTACTTGCTATCAATGATGCTTGAGTTTCAAAACCTAACTGTAGGAAACAAGATGCTACATAACTACATAAGTAAAATGAACTACTGATTTGCCTTATTTGCCACTGTGAGCCATTTAATTTATTCAGATAGATATGCTTAGAGTTAACTTCTTATTTATTTGCCAGAAAGATAAACAAAACACTACAGCACTATATGACAGTGAAGACAAATATGAGCAGTTTTTCATATCATCAGATCTATGTTATTCCTACTAGTCCAATGAAGCATATCTGATGACCTCACACTGTAATCTGAAGGCAGTATATTCCACTGATTTATTTTTTCAAAGAAATGATAGCAGGCTCATTAGAATCATACAGTCAACAAGGTTGGAAAAGACCTCCAAGATCATCTAGTCCAAGTGTCCACCTACTACCAATATTTCCCCACTAAACCACGTTCCTTAGTACAACATGTAAATGTTTCTTGAACACCTCCAGGGACCTCACTGGCAGCATTTTCCAGTGCCTGGCCTATCTTTTGGAAAATAAATTTTTCCTACTATCCAAACTGAACCTCCCCTTGTACAACTTGAGATTGTTCCCTCTAGTCTGATCTCTAGTTATGCAGGAGAAGAGGTTGACTCCCACCTCACCACAGCCTCTTTTCAGGTTCATTATTTCCAAAGTCCTTTGGCACGTTGATCACTCAGCATAATGGAAATTTTACAGTTTAAAGATCATATTAGAATGTAACTGTACAGTCATACTTAACAGTTTAGAAGTTTCTAAAAACGTTAGAAGATAAGTAGTTTTTTCACTGGATAAAATTGCACATCAGATGACTAATGTCTATATTAAAAAAAATCTATATGAGTTCACCTCACTTGTATAGTTTAGGCAGTACTCCAGGCAATATTATATTTATGCAATAATATGTTTAAGCAACATTACAGTTCAGGGTAGATGTTTGGATACACACACAGCACAATAATATAGAAATTACTAAATTCTAAAAGACAACTGAGTAGTGATTAAATAAGCTAAGCAGAATTTGTAGTCTCGAGAGAAACTCTGACAAACCAGAAAATATAGGATTATCCAGCCACTGTTGCAATATTTGGCATGGTTTCAATATTCAATCATACGTGCTGCATAAATTAAATGTTTTCTGGATAATGATCAAGCTTAGTATGGACATATTGCTTAATCCAGTCAAGGATGAAAAGGTGATTAAAAATCTTCATCTCGATTAATCTTTATTTACTGCCAGTCAGAGACAAATCATTAAAAAAAAAAAAAAAACAAACTGACAGATCTATGGTAATCTTATCATCATTCATTTGGCGCCAGAAGCAGGCATGGAAGAAGGCTGTAACATACTTGAGTGCAATTTTGCTTTTAAGGATATTCATGGAAATGATTTTTGCTGAAGGTGAAGTTTGATAAAAGAACAGATACATGAGATACTTTTGAATCTATGGGTGGTTTCTCCACACCTAGAAGTTCACACCTCAGTTATTTCAGCAACATATAAGTGTCAACCAAAACAAAAAGAAAAGACATGTTCTCAAGTAAAACAAAGTAGAGAAACAGTCTGTGGGTTTTTTCATTTGCTTGTTTTTTTAATTTATGTAACCCATAAGCTACCCATATCAAAACAGTTTTATATCAAGTACATATATAGAATACAGTATACTCTAGAGCTATCTTCTTAACTAATATTAAGGTTCCAGAGACGCTTCATACTGCCTGAGAGCAGATTATCTGATACATTCTTAATGCCAATTATTTGAAGTTCACTTCAACTGGAATTCAATTGATTATAATACTGCATTTATCTAGTTGTTATCACTCACTTGAAAACATTTTACATTTTCAGATGAATTCAGAAATTATTGCTTCTCTAAAACCAACTCCTCATCTTTGCAATCACATTATTATGCATGGGGCTCATCAGTACACTTAAGTTGCTTAAATGGCTGTTTTGAGCACTAGAAATTATCAAAGAAATATATTACAAGAAGCAGTAAGGAGAGAAGTCCTCCAGGCAACTACTTTACGCCTGCTGCAAAATTTAACAGATTTTCTCAAGGAGCAATTGTTTGAGTAGCTCAAAGTTTTGGCTTTTAAACTCAGCAGCCACTGAAGTCAACGTCTGTGATATGTCTTCTCTGGAAGCAGCAACAGCATATGTAGATCTTGTTCCAAAATGTCTTTTTCTGCACTGCCTTGAGTTTTGCAATCTGTTTTGCAAACATCTGTTTGTAGGCTATACAATAAGCTAGACCAGGTTGGGAAATTCATTACTGAAATTTTACAGATAAGACTGAGAGAACTGCTCTGGCTAGAGGTCACATTTGCAGTTTTGTAGACAACCTGACTCAAGTTGGATGGATTAATATTTCTTATAGTTTCAGTGCTGGCTTAAGCATCTCTTCATTACTGTTCTTTCTCCACCTCTGTCCCTTCAGATGTTCCAGGATCACTGTTGTTACAACCACACAGTAAGCTGTGTTCAGGTATTGAGCCAAGTTAAAACTGGATGGTATTTTGCTGGATTACTTATTCAGCCAAATCTATTGAAGAAGTTTAAGCTGGCACAGTTACCAGAAAAATTATAATCATGCTACAGCCTCAATATAGAGAACTGTGGGATAATTTACAGTATAATTTACAGCCACACAGTCTGAGGCAGAATGATCTTTCAGCTGGTAATATGTTTGCAAGATAATACTGGGGCAGAGGGGAGCAAACCAAAAAAAGCTAAGAAATATTCTGAAACTATGAGAAGAAAATTGAGATTATCCTATGTGTTTCTACACTTTCATGAAGTAACACCAGCCATTGTTAGTTCTAATCTTCAATAATACTTTGGGGAATTATCTAGCAATAAAGGTGCCCACAAAATATAAATGTCCCAGAAGAAAATTTCTACAGTAGAACAAACACCCATGCCCTGCTTTATTCTCATTTAGAGGAACAGCTCTTTTGAATTCTTTCTCTGTTCTCTCTCCTTGTACTCCAATGTGCAGAGAAGTATTTTCAGAGCTACCAAACAGAGCTATATGACATAGGATATTAAAAATCTCAAAACTATGTTTTGATTCATGGATCTGTAAACAAATGGGCAGTTAACATCTTAGTTGCACATAATCATGAAAACAAGCTATAGCAAAGCTGTGTATTTTTTCATTGTTCAGTTTTCATCTTTATCTTGCAATTTATTACGAAAGATTCTGTTTTCTTCTTTATTTTACTACCAGAGATGGATTTAGATCTGAGATTTGCTTCTTTATATATTAGTAAAATAAGGAAAAAGCATGATCACTTTATATTTCTGTAATTATTTCATTTGATAAAATTATAAACTATGTATCTGTATGGAAACACTTAGGGAAGGATTCTTAACCTCCATACAACACTTTGGTACTGAATGCAGAACTAGCTGCATATGTATCTCTGGCTTCCCACTTTGTTTTCAGGTTAAATGTGTACACTATTTTCCTGAAGTAGGTTACAGTATACGAGAACAAATATGCAAAATTAACCTCAAAAGTACTTTATAAGACCCACAGTCTGAGAAACAACTAGCATCTTAAGGGGGAAAAATGGGCTCAGATTTGACCCTAGCAAAAGGCAGCAGCAGCTCAGTTCCCTTAAGGTGAGAATCTGAAGAATGTCTCCAACTGTTTACAAGAGATTGAAGTAGAATTGTCTAGGGAGATTCCCACTCATCTGCCTCATAGGGACTGAATGAAAGGACTTATAGCCAGTGCAGAAAGCCAATTCTCATTTGTACATTCATGAATATTATATCTGCTGTCATGATGGTGACGCTTACAGATGATCCACATGAGGACTGCCCTTTCCAAGAGACTGAAAAAGCCTGGTTTACACAATGAGAATGAAAGAGAAGATGGACATGCTGAACAGACTGGCTGCAGCACGGAAAAGCATGTAGTCTGTTTATAGACTATGAGAACTTGAAAGTCTAGAACCAAATAAGATGAAAAAATTTGGACTAGAATCTCTTCTATAGGTCCACATAGATGTTTTTGGTGTTTTTTTCCCCCTCTAAAAATAACAGGTCTAACTAAAACAAGAAATGCACTATTCTTTAATATATGTCATACCTGGTGGCAAGAGTAAAGAGACAACTAAAGAGTTATGCTTGCAAAAGCCCTAGAACAGATCAAATATATCCAAGTGTGTTATATATAACAAAGAGCTCAAACAGAACTTGAATAATGTTTGGGCAGAAGAAGAAAATAGGAATTTGTGATTTTAGTGAAAACAGAAATGGGAACAAATCCAAATACAGTTTGAGATTGAAAAGACTCCTTCCACACACCCAGAAATGAATATAGGTGACAGCAGCTGCTGTTGAATTTTCTGTCTTCTGCACCAGCTGATATTGAACTTAACAGCATCTCCTCCATGCCTAGCAACACTTTTTTGACAACGTAGCTAAACTCAGCTGATTATCATCAGAATGGATGCATACATTTTCCACAATGTACTAACTTGACTGAAACTATGCCATTTCTATCTGGAGCCAGAAACAAACAGAAAGTCAGTGTTGTGGAGCATCCACTCCGATCCTATAACTATTTTCTGCATACAGCAGCACCACATGTTACAGTTGAGCTGACAATACCCTAACAATCTAAACCATCTGATTTATATCTCATACAGCATAATCATTTTTTTTCTTCTCCCATACCTAGCAAATTGCTATGTAAATGTTACCATATAGAACAGAAATTATTGCCACACAAAAAAAAAGAAAAGCTAGCAAAATTATTTAATGTTTTGGATTATAACTACAATTAGTTAAGATAATCTGACCTGAAAAAAGTAGCCAGTCCTCCTTCTGAGATTTCTGAATGATCTTATCACGTAAGTCAAACATGACAATAAAAATGGGAAAGATGTAGTAAAGTAATTCATTAGAGTTATAGTTTAGCCAGGAATCACTGTAAATAAATTTTACTAACAATAGTGGTAAAATTATGAGCTATTTTTACAATCTTGTACTACCTGCCAAAACCATTCCTAAATAAAATCAAATTTCTGAAAATTCTATGTCTGATATTTATCATACAAGTGCTGAACACATTTCTGATTTATTTACCCTGTAGAAACATCTCTTGGGAAAAAAAGGAAAGAGGAAAGGGGAAAGGGGAAAGCGGAAAGGGGAAAGGGGAAAGCGGAAAGGGAAAAGGGGAAAGGGGAAAGGGGAAAGAAACAGCTCCTAGTATGCCTAAGAATACAGGTTAAAAGATTTTTTTTATGTTGGCAAACAAAATTCACACTTGGCAAAGACAAACTGTCTCAGTGAAGCAGAGGTCCTCTGAACACAGCATTCACGCAAATTTATTTCAACCACAGCATTGCTACAGAAAATCTTCAATAATGGTGAGTAAAATGATGATTAAGTGGGCAGCAGAAGCTACAAAAGGAAACTGAGTACTTAAGCACTGCAATGTTCTAAGACTTCAGCCTCTGCAGCTGAAAATTCTAGACTTGAAGTTGTTCCAAGAACCCAATACAATTAGGCCATGTTTGGGAAGCAGATTCAATGTACTTTAGAAACAGGTCTTTCCTACAGCACTGCTACCTACAAGGCACTAACCACAACATACAAAGTAGCTCTGTTTTGCACAGCTTACACATGGTGCCCAGCTGCAATATGCATTACTATGACCAGGATAAAAAAAAGGCACCCGAAAAAACACTTTGCCTAAAGGATAGTTTCCCATTTCCACAAGATATTCTGATACATACCCTTATTTTCATGTTACTTTCCAGAATGAATGCTTCCCTGCAGATTTAAGATTACTGCTGAAAGGAAGACCTCAGGTACCCATCAACACAAAAACTTCTGAGCTATGTTTAGTCAGCAGTCCTAAAGAATCACAGACATTCCTATCATTCATTTACTGTCGCTCCACCACTATCAGGGAGAATAAATTCATTCTTAAATCAATTATCATACTGCTTCCTCACAATGTTGTTTCACAAACAACTCAAGCTGTCATGAGCAAACATTGTCATTAAAGAATGAAGCTCTCCCCTCAGATTTGTTTCTGAACCTCCCTTCACCTCACTTTTCTCCCTCATTCCCAATTTAATTCAGATCAGTTTCCTGATCCAAGTTATCATGGAACTGACTAATGCTATCAGAACAAGGAAAGGGCAATGCTGAGCTGGCAAAAAACAAGTACAGAAATAGAAGACTGATTCTGCAGCACTACCAAAATAAAATCAACTTAAAATCTACCATGAAACAATCTGGAACACGTCCTCTGGAGATGTTGTGGAACCTCTGGAAATGGCCGCGAGCAATTTGAACTACCTTTCAAGTTGGCTCTGATCTCAGCAGGGGTTTGAAGAGGTGCTTTTCCGCCTGCATGATCCCATGACTGTACTTTGCCTGCCCTGCTCAGCCAGCAGGTTGTGGGGTGCTTTACCACTGCAGCCTCCAGCAGGGCAGCAGCAGCAGCTGTTCACAGGAGGGGGAAACATACTTAATATATCTCACTAACTGAACTCTCATTAGTTTTTCACTGCAGATAGCTTAAAGGTATTTGTTAATAAGCTGTTCATTAAGAGAGGCTAAGTATGAGCTGAAAAGTATATGAATTCCTAGACAACCCTTTAAATACTGTTCAATCTTGGTTTTATTAACTCCTGCACAAGACAGTGTACCCATACCTACCGGAGAGATTTTTTCCCTCACCTACATCTTTCTGGTTTTGAGTCCAGATGCAAAAGTGTGATAGGAGACTATCAACGTTGATTCTCCTGCAACGTTTGCAAAAGTTTAATGTTTTACTGACAGCTTGCACATTACATTTTATTAAATGAAATAAAGCTCACTTTGTAAAAGCAAGTGTGTTTTTCTAGCACATACAATAAATTTTCAAATTAAAGAAAGGCTGTGTTCACTCTATGACATGCTGCAAATAATTATTTCAGTTAATTAAATGATCAGTATCTGTTTATCAGAAATAATTGCACGCATAGGAGAAAGTAAGAGACCTGTGATTGCCTGTTAACATCCCAGCTTAGAGACCAGACACCAGACAGTTATAATAGACAATATACACAAAAAATCATTAGACCAAGTGGGCTGGAGGCAATCAATCAGTAAAATATGCATGCATAAAACAATCAGTCTTCTTGATTTCTGACTCCTTCCCTTCTCTTAAATCCCCCAGGTAGTGTTGTGAAATATGTTTTCAAAAGGGATGTTCCCATGCCCAAAATTTCTCAAAAAAAAAAAAAAAAAAAAAAACCTCCTATTCTTGATAAATTTAAAAAATCTGTTCCATCCTTAACACCTCCCAGCACACACACTTCAACAGATTATTTTGTGATTTGGGAAAGTTTCCATGGCCAGCACATCAGATCAGTAAGGAAGGTGAAATGTTGTGTACAAATTTGATGTCATTTGCTATGGAAAAGCCAATCTCACACCCAATGGACCACCAACATTATTTCGGCCAATGAAGGATACCATTGTCTACAGCTCTAAATCATTTTTCTAGCTTTTAATTTTTAAATTAATTTCTTAGTAATCCCTTCCTTCTGTACAATCACATGTCAGTAGTTGTAAATATCCACTGTGTATAGGCAGAAAAAGGACAATTCTCTGAAAGGGTGAAAATATTCTCTGCAGTTTCTAATTTCTGTCCTAATTTCCCTATATTTTTTCCCTGATCTGTCCTTCCCCTACACTGCATATGCCACCTACTGGCACAGTACTGTAAAAGAGTTTGAGATAAGACTTCTTTGCAGGACTTTTTACATAAGGACCTGTAACATGGTTCCAGGGCCAGCCCCAGTTACAAGCTTTTCATGGCTCCTTCAGCACTAGCTGAGCCATGATCCTAACAGAAAAGCTTTCAGAGACTTTACTATCAATCTCTTGTCAACTCAAGACATGAGTAATGATTTTTCTAAGATTTAAAAGATAAAATTTGTGAATTAATTCCTGCACGCAAAATCATAGACGCATAAACTTTAGAGTAATCTCTGCAACCTACTGTTTTTATAAAGTAAATACACGTTCTATTCTACTTCTCTTACTTTACTAGCAAGAACTGTGGCACAAACCCTACCACTTATTAACACAAGTTCCATACCAAATTTTAAGTTCTTTTACTTGCATATTTTGAGACACTAGAAACTCCAGGTGATTATGGAAGTTAGACTTAAAATTTGTAACTAGTGCACTTTATTTTCTCCAAAATTATACACATCTGAATAAAGGGTCATGTGAGAAACCATATCAATCCATTTTAAACGTAGGCATTTTGACCAATCCCATATCTTCATCTTTATTTTCCCTTGCATTCTCTACAAAGATGAACTCAGTTTCTCATCTCATAGCCTTCCACCAGAAATGAGTTCTGACTATCACAAATTGCCTTCAAGGTCTGAGTTCTAAGGGACAATGCAAATGTTAGTGTTCTCTTTAGCATATTTTTTTCTGCCTTGTAAGAATCAACTCCACAATACTAATGAAATAACACACAAAATACATTATTTTGAATAATACAGGCTGTTTTGAAAAGAAAAGTGCTATAAAAATGCAACACTAATTTCAGCTACATTATTACAGTCGTAACATGATTCATCATTTTAAAGTTTTTTCATTTCTTGGAAATATGTTCAATGCCAACCTTTCAGACATATGTGAGCGTTCCTTCCTTTGAAGTCAGATGTAAACCAGCTGATCTCCCACTCAGTGTCTCACTTGTATCTCGTAAAGAACACCTTCTGATCACGGGAGAGTAAAAATAGCATTTTCTTTCTCGATCAGTTAGCTTTAGTCAGAGCAGGAGTTGTGCTTTGAGGATTTGTTATTATTAATTTCATTTTGCAAATACTTTCTGAACCTGCATATTGTAGATTTTCTTTTCTCATATGTATCCATTTGTTACATACTTAGATTTCAGTTTGAACTAAAAGTTGATTCATTGTGTTTTACATAGGAAAACAATTCAGGTATATTCATCACTTTTACTCAAACATGGTTTCAACCACAACCTTGTATATGACATTTGCTCTTGTACATAAACATTTTCAGAAGTACACAGAAATTGTTTATTGCTGTTTGATAGCTATTTTAAACATTCTAAACATTGTTGCCACTTCGAACTTCACCCCTGTGCATTACACCTGCCATCCATTTCACTTTCTTGTTGCTCTAAGTCAATTCTATTTCACCTGGAATTAGTGCATGATCAGACTGAGGAGAGACCTGAGCTCAAACTGGCTATTTAAATTCTGCTCTCAAGATGTCAAAAGTTGACTATCTGCCACTAGAAATTGTATCCTCAACAGTCTAGTGAAAGAATTAAACCACCCTATAATTATTATTATCATTGGTGAAATTATAACTACCAGATGGCATATCAATTGATTCAAAGTGCACAAGGAAAGAAAAAAGCATGCAGTTGTTCTTCTTGTCTGTGCTTTCTCAAGTAACACACTTTGTATGTGTGTGATCAGTTTTTTGGTTAAACAGAAACAGTTACACCAATTTCCTCTGTAGAATGTTTAAAAACAACAGTGAAGGACACAAAAAAAATTGAGTAACAGTAGGAAAGCACATTATTTGTGTGGGAAAGCATTCACAACTATATCAGAGTCCTTCTCCCTAAGTTTTGGGTTCATTATAAGACAGGGTTTGACAATGCATGTTTTTCATTAGCTGGATCTCCAACGCTGTGTGGTCACAGCTATGCTTACATGAACCACAAATACATTAAAAACCAAGGGTTGGATCATAACTCGGTTATGTATTCACAGATTCTACAATAGTGGGTTTTCTTGTACTAAAAAAGCCTGTCACATTTCTTTTAAATAAAGATATGGCAAGATTTAAAACAAAACACACATGATTTAAAACACTTTGGGTATAAAGCACTTCAGCTATTAAAAATTACCTCTGTGTTATTCACACTATAAAAGTTGGAATTAATAGTCTTCTGCATCAAGGCTGAAGAATAGAACAGATCTCCTTGACATAAAATCACTGTCAAAAATCTAGCCTGAATAGCCTCTTTGCATCATGCTGACTTGCTTGGTCTGTAGAGGCACTATCAAAAAGAAGGAATGAAGCAATTCCCACAGTATGTGAAGAGCCATACTGCAAGCTTAGGAAATGACCAGTAGCCATTTTATATGCTTCTGAAAGAGCTTTCACCCCACTCACTCAGATCGTGGTAAGAAAAATTCTGTAGTGCTGTAGGTTTAAATCAAGTAGCAGCAATTCCAATGAAATCATAGAAAATATGATTTTGTTAAGGGGTTTCTAAATGTCCTTCCAGTGACATTTACCTAGAAGTGACATTTCACCAGCATGTAAAATTTAAGCATTTCTTAAAAGCTATAGAATTGCAAAAATTTGCAAATATAATTTGACATCTCTACACAGATGCATTATAAAAAGTGCCAGGTCACCTATCAGACTGATTACTCAGAGTTCCTAACAGCTGCTGTTTTATCTTGGCATATCTACCTGCTTTTGTTACTAAAATTAGGTAGATTAAAACAAGACTGGAATATGCAAGAGTAGAATTGCCCATCAAAAGTCATACATATTTCATATACAATTGAATACACTAGGGACTTTGAAAAATAGATGTGTTGATAGCTTCCCATTCAAAGTCCTAATATAAAAATTCTCTTTAGCTACATGAATGAGATCTCTCTAATTCAGTTAACATTTTCTACAAAATACCCTAAGGGCATCAAGAACACTAAGAAATTATTTTTCTACAAGATTATTATTTTTTAACTTCTAAATGTTCACTACAATAGAAGAAAATAAATTTTAAAAAGATCAATTTCACTATAAGCCAACGAAACAAAAACCATAAGTCTAGAGGAAGTTCACAAAAGCAGGAAAACAATCACATCTCTGATATTCACGTTTTATATAAAACATGGCATTCTGAGATCTCTTGCTATATAAGTTTGATTCCTGACTGTATTTCAAGAGCTTGAAAGAAATTTTCCTCATCTCAAATTTGTTTTCAGCTGTTGTTAAAATTTGACACACAGATTTCTGGATTTGCTTTCTGGATCTAACATTTTATACTAGCTTATGCCCATATGGAAAATGAATCATTTTTACTTTTGTTCTTTGTAAAAATTACAGAAAATAGATAAAGACAATGAGAAAAAAAAAAAAAAAAAGTGGATTTCCCAGTATGAGCTCTTTCCTACTATTTCCAACACTTCAAAGGGTAGCTGACTGCATGAAAACTGTTCATAGCTTCATACAACCTTTTCCCCATTAATCCAGTTTTCACTAGTCAGTTTTCCCCAGCCCCTACAGATCATATAGCTCTCTTCAGCTTTCAGTGTGTATTTTACTGTTATTTGCCCCATGGAGGTTACTGCATAACAACAAAAACTGTTACATGCAGACACTGACATGACAAGCTCCTTTACAAGAAAGAGACTGAAAATCAGCACTTTCTCTTAATTACACAACTTTCTACTTTAGAGTGAACCTAAGGATAAAGAAAATTTAAAAATCAAGAATGAGTGTTTGTACAAGTAAAGTAATTTTTCAGATTTTAAATAAAAAGCCAAGATCTCAGATGGACTCTTTGAGCCCTAACAAGATATAAACCATTTCACAACTTTGTTTTCAAAAAACAAAACAAAAATTTCAAAATAGCAGTGTGTAAACAGATGCAGAAATGAGAAGTCCATGAGAAATGTACCTTGAGAGTATATAACCCTATTTACATTGCTCAAAAACTGTTTTCTTAGTAGAGTTTCAATTAAGTTTGACCTTGAAAAATTTAATACTCTGCGGATATATCAATGTAAGGCATTTGTTCTGCTTTCTGGAATACATTTCTACACCAGGGACTACTGGAATTACTCAGACTTCTAGAAGACGCCAAGACAATGAGAACCCATAGCCTTCAAGTTTATTCTTAATGCTCAGTCTAAAACAAGCCATGCATGTAGGCCTTAAGGATCTTAAATAGCTTTCTGTTCCAGCAGACCTATAGATGAAGTATTGTATAGCTGTAGGTTGACCCTCTATAAACTTTTCTAATTTTGAATCTTTAAATTTTCTGTAAGCTCAAAGTCTGCAGAACTTGCCGAATCTAATGCATGTGAGTTGCTATAAAGAAATAAATAATCATTATGCTGGAGTTACTGACCTTTGGCCCACTCCCAGTGGTAAAGTAAAACTCATTAGCTTAAATCCTTAATGATAACCAACAGCTCTGAAAACAGTTTTTCCTTACAACAAATGAAGTATCAGTGTAGTCACTGGTGGCAATAGATCGCAAACTAATACTATGCAAAATGAAAAAGATACTACCTTGAACATTTCAGAAGTAATCAGACACAGCGATGAGTATAAGATGTCAATTTTCAGTATAGAGTCACATTCTCTTAGAAGTGCTGGACTGCTTTAAGACAGGTTTCGTAAGTCTAATTTTTAAGCCATTTGGAAAGATCTCATGCATTCACTCAGGAAGATGTCTCACAATCTTTTCAAATGAAGAGCCCTACCCAAGTTATGAGCAAATAATAGCTTTACCTTAATGCACTTCAACATCCCATGCACCATTTTCACACAGGTTTTAGTTCTACTTCAAAGTAGCTTTTTAAAGATATAACTACATATATTTTTTAAAATAGCAGGGGTAGCTGATAGTGCATCCACAATTGCTGGAATGAAATATAATTTTTTAGACTTTTTTTTTTTTACTGCCACATCTCACTCTCGTCATAGTAAGATAAAGAAGAATGATTTTTAATAGCAACAGTATTGTATTAGTATTCAGATATTCCAGTACATTACACTGTGTATTACTCAAACACTGAAGACGCTCCCTGCCCAGAAACTTAATCTCCTTCAAGTGATAATGAAAACAATGTTTATGAACACATGAAAGATAAATGTGAAACAGCCATAAATTAAAACACCAGAACAAAGTGTGTAATGACAGCGTAGTAGATACCAAAAGTTAGCATTTGTAACTTCCCTTCTTGTTGCTTCTTGTAGCACATTGTTATAATTATTGCTCCCAAGGCTGAAGCTGCCAACAGATTCTCTCAACAATACCTAAGAATAAACATCTGAGCATCACATGGTTCTCATTTCTTCTCTACTGTGTAAGCAGCATTTGTCAAATTACATTTTACATAAATTTGAGGCAATTGCACTATAAAACAAAGAAGTGTCAATATATACTATTATCAGATATGCTGTCAGTTGGGATGAAAAATCAGTAATTCACAGGAGGAACTAGAGACAATGTCAGCAACAACTGTTCTGTATACTAACATATGTTTTATGATACTGTATGCTAAAAAAAATCTTATTTCCAAAAAAGGGATACAGCATGTGGACCTATCCCTATTCATTATCCTGAGAGTCTTTTTACAGTGGCTCTTCTCCTTATCCAGATTCCTTCAGTATGTTCCTAATATTTACCAAATGACCCTGTTTAACAGACATAGAACATGCCTGTCTCTTCCTTTTTCATATTTGTGCCTCAACACATACAAAATGAGTTTCCCTTATTATTCCAAGAACTTTTCATACCAACAAAAGGATTTCTCCAGGGTCACAGACAGAATTCCCAAATTTCATTTACTTTTGACTTGTCTCATTGAGGTGAACTATTACTGAAGTCTAGAGGGAGGGTATTAAATTACTACTTTGTACAGGTATTATATCTGTTTCTCTTGAAGTTGTCTAGACTAAATTCTCATTCTGAAAACGGGATTCACTTATTTTAAATCATCTCATTTTTGGATTTTACAGTAATAAATCTTGATTAACTTCAAGGCTTTTGACATGACTTTTTTTTTTTTCCAAATATCCCCTGTTCATGCTAACATAGTAAAGTCCATACAGGTTGCTAATCAAGTAACAAGCATACTGAGAGGAAACAAAAAAAATTATGTTCTGATTTCATAAATATTCAGAAGGCAAAACTTCTTGCTCCAAGTTCATTGTTCAACAATTATTGACATTAGAATGGCTTCACAAAATATTTAAGTCTATATCAAACTAAACACAGAAACAAATCATGAGACACTATAGGCCTCATTTTTTAAATAAATAAATCATGCAAATAATGAGTAAAAATTAATACTGCACTCTGGTTTTTAAAAAATGAGATCAGTGGGCAGAAATACAGGAAATCACATCTAAAATAAAGACATGATATTTATTGAACTCATTACACTTGCATTAAAAGGATACTTGTTTGCCTGCTATTCGGTTCTAGAAGGTAAGCTGTAATCCCGAAAATAACTCAACTGTTTAGAGGAAGAAAAAAAAAAAGAGAGAAAAGGATCTTTAAAAACAACACAGGCTAACTAATGCAACTCATGTTTTTCAAACTAGATTTAACAAGCACTTTGTAAATGTACCCTTACAGTTCTCCCTGTGATTGCCACTCAGCCTTCATTTTCAGTGTCAACCATGACATCATGTGAAGACATACAATTAAAGTCAGATTTTAATGTAAGCCTGCATCATTTACAGTCTCACACTGGATATTTTTCCCAATCCACCTGCAGGGTCCAGTACAGTTTCCAGAAAAATGGTGTTAAAATAAGAATCAAAGGAGGCATTGAGATCTCTATGACATTAACCTAGGCATGGAAATCCAGTCCCATCTTTGATATTAAAATAAACGGGAGAAAGTTGCTGCTGTGGGAAAAAAAAAAAATACACAAAAAATCTTTACTCTTCAATCTCAAAATATTTTGGTTGCTGCTCTAAACCACAGCAAAGATCTGCATGTTCCAAAGTTCAGCTTAATTTTTTTTTCTTCTTTTCTTTTTAAATTAGCTGTCATAATGTAAACTCTGCAAGGAAGTTATCTTCAGCAAAGAAATTGAAAAGGGAAGCTGAAACTTCTATCCTTTCACTTCTCTGTTTATTTGATTATAATACTGAATTGGAGTGAGAGGAAAACTGTAATGAATCAGAGTGAGTTAAGCAGGGTTAATGGGTTCTGTTGTAGTGGAAATGGCAGGTATGTTGCCTAGACTGGGACTTTCAGTAGCAACTATATTAAAAATCAGATTACCTAAAATGTAAAACTGCATTTTCGTAAGTATCCCATCCCTGTTCTTTTAAACTGTAGAGCTTTCAGCACCTTAGTTATTGTTAACTGAATTGCTTTTTGAATTGCAATATTCTCTTCCATTGAATTTTGCACATGATAAAGTAAGGAGAAAGAATTCTTCCCTCACTCCTTCACCCTTCAGAAGCATTAGAAAAGCTGTATATATATTAAATATATATATATATATATATATATATTCTGCTTGGACCATATGTTGATTTTAGTACTGCTAAACTTATTGACTATACTTCAAATTAAACTGAATGAAAATGGTGCATGTCTATGATACTAATGCTGTTTAACTATATTTAAATGCAGAAATCAAGACATACTCCTCAATCTTCCCAAGTCTATGTCACTCTGAAAACATCCTACTAATCTAATAGTATAAAATGCATTTAAAAGGTAAACTTTTCATAAGGAAAAACAAACAAAAATTGAAATGACTTGCCTTAAAAACAAAAATCTGCTTTCTGGACTTGAATTTTAATGTAACCAATATCTACCATGCTTTTTGTCAACGTTTTAATATTTAAAGCATTTATATTGTTACAAAGCATTCCATTTTGGATCATACAGATTGGAGAGATAGGTACAAAAATTTTGGACCTCTTGTTAAGAAAATAAACCTGACTACTCTAGTACCACACTTTTCCTTAGTGCACTGGAAACACTTTTTCTAACAGAATCTTACTGCAGTTGGCTTATTCTGGCAGAAGCGTGAATACCTTTGACAGACAGAAGTTTTACAGTGAGAATGTCATAGGCTTAGTTGGGATCTGCACTTGTCTGATTAATAGAGAGTGTTTTACCACAATTGGCTCTCATCACTGACTGATTTTGGTTTCCAAATACCTGTCATCACCATTGCTGATGCACTCAGGAAGAGCAAGACTACAGCCAAACAGCATGATGTGTTGATAGCAGCTGAGACGACTGAGATAACTGAAGAACTTCAGGAACTTTTCCATTTCAATACTTTTGACAATGGAAAGAACTGAAGTTAGAGTCGTGTAGTTATACGGCAGCATTTGGCACTGGCTGTTGGTCATATTTATGCAGACACCTGTGAAATCAAAACAATATATTTAGAACAAAAGTATCACCATTAGTTGGTTCAAAGTATATACTGAATTAAGAAGTCAGCAAATATAGCATATAAGCAATGTCTGTTTCTCATGGATAAGGTGACATTCCATAATGCTATCACAACCTTGTCCAAAAATGCGTATCTGAAAACAAAAAGAATTCAAAGAAATTTTCTAAGTTAGCTTGGAAAAACAACTAAAGTCATATTTTCACAATCCTCTGACCCTCTAAAAAACTGTACAAGAGATAAAACAAAACCAATTTCTTTCTGATACAGGTTGGATGAACCCACCATAGGAATACCTTGGATAGTTTTTTTCCTCTTTTTTCAATTCTGGCAGCTTTCCTGCCAAAATCATCAACTTGCTTATCTACTTTTCCCAGCATGATGATTCTCCCTACACAGTCTTTCTTTTTTACTTTATCAACACAGAATTATCTTGCTTTAATTGTTGACATATGCCCTGCCCTAAACCATCATTGTCCCACTCCTGACCTATGAGACCAATTCTCTATCCATGCCATTTTATACATATACATAACTATGTGTGATCAGCAGGTTAACTTAGTACATTAAGTTCTTAAAAGTGAGTTTTACAAACCATACATCAATTTCTGAATTTTAAACAAGAATAAACTAATAAAATCCAATGTTAATGGATTTCCTGAGTAGATGAAGGCATTTCTTGGCTGTCTAGTCAAGTCTTGGCATTTTTTTTTTTTTTTTTTTAATACTCAGAGCACATTGTGCAATAAGCAGGGATCTCAGCACACTCTCAAGACCAGACTGTCACTAATCATGTTGTAAAGCATCACGTCATGCTAAATGACCACCTGAACTCTTGTTTTCTGAAAGTGGAAATCTCTTAAGAGCATTTGAGCTCAAGTGCTTTTGATTATTTTAGCAAACTGGACAGAGATAGCACCAAATGGAGTAGGAGTTTTCCATCATCAGACATTTCAGAACTGGCTTCTTACATGCTTTGTTTGGGATATCTGCATCTGACCTCTGGTCAGAAAGACTTGGGGATGTAAATTACATAGGATACAATTTTAACCATTCAACAAGTCTGCCTCTGCAGGTACTGCTAAGCATTTTAGAAATACTGCAGGTATTTCTGAAAAATAACACCAGTCATGGAAATTCAGTTCATAATCACAAACCAATTATTTTTAAAAGATATCAGAGATCTGCCATCTCTTTAATAACTACTCACTTTATGACTTTGCACTGTATCTTGATCTTCTATAAAAAGTCTTTTTTTATTATATTTGATACTTTAATAATTTTTTTGCCATTTATTTGTATTGCAAAGATTCTTTTTTTAGAACATTTTTATTGCTTGGGAAAGTGTGACATGAAAACAAAAAAGTTCTGATTTAAATATAAAAAATACTGAAGTTTTTGCAGACAAAATTCTTTAAACCACTAACCCCATTACAACCATTTGTTGTCTTTGCTGAGGCTGGGTTAGAGGAAAACCACGGTTAGAGGAAAATATACTGTTGCAAAACTCTGAGTCTCCTCCTCTCAAAAAAAAAAAAAAAATCATATAGAAGTTACTTAAATATATTGAATTATCCTAAACTGGGGGAAGTAGAGGCACATAGGACTTTCCAAAATTGAAATCTCAACAGAATGATTCACAAAACCACCTACCACCTGAAGCACAGTGGCAAAGTAGTTCCTTATAAGATCATGTTCTGGGCTATTTTGGATCTTTTAAAATTTGCGCACTCCTGACAGCAGAGATGTAAAATTCCATGAACCTACCTGATCTTTAAGGAGTGCTCCATAGCTGAACAACACAGTACTGAAGATGAAATTTTATAGTAATTATACAAGAACTTTTAAAAATAAGATAGATGGAAGGAGGGACTAAACCCAGGACCTGCCGTTGTACCAAAGTCATTCATGTTTTATCATCAGTTTCACGATTCTGGCTTTCTGGTACAGCATCATTTCTGTACTTATCCCAGGCATGTCCATATCCTAGACCACTCTCCTGGAAAGCAGATGCCTGGGTTAGTTAGAGCCTCATCTTTTTTAATACAGGTGCTCAGCCCACCTTCTTTCATTCAGCCCTATAAATTACACTGCAAGTGTAAGTGCACAAAGTCCATATTCTCCACACTTCTAAGTCAAAAAGTGTAGTTTCAGGGTAATAGCAATTGTTTCACCACAGTCATCACATACCACATTCTCACTGCAGTAAGAACAGAAAGTGCTACAATCTCAAAAACCTACTCTGGCAGATTAAGAAAATGCACCTTGCATTCCCACATGTTTAGTTTTGCATAGGAGAAATTAGCTCAGAAGAAGCACCCCACTGGCTCACTTATACTGCATAGACCTACAGAGCACAAATAGACAGCTAGCACTCAGGACCCTAACCCAACAACAGGAAAAGTCTTGCAGTTTTACAGGGGACCTTACTGAATTTTCCAGTTTCCCCTCAAGTGCCACACAAATGCATTAGTTGATTGTAATTTGAGTAACACACTATTTCGCAACCATGTTGTTTCACCCAAACTGCAACCAGAAGAGAACCTAGAGATTCTTTAATCTGATCATTTGCATAAACAAGTCCTTCCATTCATTCTTGCATCAAGCCCAATATCTTGTGATAGGTAGAACATATCTTTTAGACAGCCAGGTCTGCTCAGTGCCAGAATTGCCCAGTACGTTGGCATAAAGTGGTGTAGACACAGAGCAGGGAATATTTTATGTTAAAGGCCATTAAAAGTAGAAGAAAAGTCTTTTTAAATAAATGTAAAAGGAACAGTTTATTTAATGAGGAATAGTATTTAAAAAAATGCTACACAGTTAATGAAAAAATCAATTTTGGAACAAATAACAAGTATTTTTTTTAAATAAACAGTAATTCTGAATGATGAAAAAAATCTTGCATTGACAAAACCAAAGAAATAAGAAAAGCAAGCAGTACACCTCAGAATCAAATTGCTAAATTCTGCTCTACTTGTACAGACTAAGTGTTTATAAACTACACTTCTCTTCATTGCTAGAATGCTAATCGTATACATAAATAAATCCAATTGATGGATGTCAATATTAAACATGTTCCCAATCAAACAGGTGATAGGTCAGAAAAGAGAAGGAAAGAAATATCATACAGGTATAGAAAAGCTTCAACTTATTTGCTTCCTTTCTCCAGTAAAGATTCATTAGTTACAGGGAATACAAGGCACATGAACTGCTTCTGGCATTACATACATGGAAGAAAAATGAATAGTGAATAGGAACAACAACACGTGAAAAAGCTGCTGATCAGAGCGGCATGGTTCATAATTATCTGAGTCATTTCTGACATTCATCTAAATGAAGAGTTGTCTGCTTATCCATGGCTATTGCCAAACAGACTGAACTGGCAAAAGAGGGACTCCCACTCCAACAACGGAAACACAAGTCTGTGGTCTCATATTTATAGTTGCTTAAACTAATTTAAACAACATATTTTCTTTTTTCTTCTTCCCCCTTTGGATTGCTCCCAGACAGTACTGCTTATGGACTGTTCTTGCACAACTAGCTGAGTGAACTGGACCGACAACCGAGCTGCTTGAAAATAACTACCAACACTCTTTCCCTGAAAGGCAATATTTATGGCAGCATCAAAGAAACACAACTGAACTGCAACTTAAGGCTGATTGATTTCTTCAGTTTTAAAACCAAGCCTTCTCTTCACATGGCATGATTTCTCACTCAGCAGTGGTTCTCACTTCTTTTTGAGGCCATGGAATGAACCAGCTCTCGGCAAAAAAACAGTCTTTCCTCTGTCCTGCCCTTTTATTTACGTTTTTTGAGAGGCTGGGCAGAAAAATAATCAGTTTATATAGATCAGGTCATTAGTCTGAATAGCTTTATGGCAGCAAAAACATTTTTTCTAGGACCTGGGAAGGAGTTAGTTATCAGTGGGTAAGAATAGAGCCTGCTCGCAGCAGAAGTAATGCTTTTGCAGAATGTGCATCATTGCCCAGCACCATAAAGTGTTCTGAAATGGTTAGGTAAATTTCAATTGGAAAAGAAAACACAGCCTGCTTTTTATATCCCTGGTCTTGTTTGCTGATACTCTCCTTAGAAAAATATTACTTTTCTTCAGAGCAGCTTTTACAGAACATCTTGAAGAGGCTTATGGAAAATAAAACAGTGTTCAAGGCAGCAGTAACCACCACCTGCTTTGCTACAGAACTTATCTCAGTACGTTGTAAGCTCTAAATTTCACAGTTGAAGGCCATAAATTCACTGCCTGTGAGAGTGAAATCATCTCTGCTGAAACCAAGAAACCAAGCAGTATTCACCTGGCTCTTTCATAGCAAAAGCTCTACCAACATGACAGCGATGGGCTAATGGTTAGACTAGATGATCTTACGATATTTTCCAACTTTTATGATTCTATGAAATCTCATCTTTAAGTGTCCTGAAAACCCTAGAAATCCCATTAAAAAGAGAAAAAATCAAACCAAACATCCATTCAAACTTTAGAAACCTGTCTAGCTTACCTATAGTAACCTGCAAGCTTCTTGATATGCAAATGACCCTCATAAAATCAATTTTTTTTCCTAAATTGCCATGCTCTTCTGACCTTCAAATGGTCTTGTGGTTCTGCTTGATTTCACAATTTCATATGTGAGATATATTAAGATACATACTGCCTTTTTTTCTTCTGCTCCGTTGCTATTGTATATCCAGATTGTCATAGAGCACAGCACTCCACCAAGAACCTGGTCTTTCCAGCAAAACTTGTTTCCAAAACTTATGACTGTTTTCAAAAATTTTAATACCTCTCTTAATTTACTACATCATCTTTGTACATTTTTCATTTCAATTAAATTGGGAGACTGATTTTCTTAGCCTCCCTTTCTTGTACAGTTCACTTGGGACAGAACCTCTGATATTGTATTGCAGATGTTTTTTCCATAACTCAGGAAAAGTGGCCCAGTCAATTATTTTCTTCTGGCCCATTTCAACAGATGCCATGAACTACAATCTCTCCTTTGGAATCAGTCCAGTAGGGAAATCTACAAGCTGTTTTCTTAGTTCAAGTGCCATTAGCTAAAATCAACTATTTCACAACAAAAACAGTCTCTGCAATTTTTTCATATTGAGTTGAAAACATGATTTCCACAACTCCCAGCAGCCTCCATTTCCTAACATGAGGGACAGCTTAGTTACTGACTGTGTACATTGGGTTACTACTCCAGTCTGAATACATTCTCAGAACCTTCTTCACATTTTTCCACACTCACAGAAGAGCTGTGCCTTTGTTCTTTTCCAGCACATATTGTACATAACAGAAAACACCAACTCATCCTTGCAGAACAGCAGACGTTCATATTACATTACTGAAGAAAATAAAAAGGATACATATGTTTTCTGGAGGAAGAATGCCAATATTTTTCTACAAGAAACAGCACCATTGGCAAAATTTAACTTGTCTATTTTTCACAGCTTTCTCAGTGTTATGTGCAGGTGCTCAGGTGTTTGTAACAGGGGGCTGAAGAGCTCCTTCATGATGCAAAGCCAGGGCTGCCCTAAGCCGGATACTGCCAGTTCCAATGGCCCCACCACAGGGCATTGTTGGGCTCCACCAAAATGATCACACATCTGGGAAAGCATGTTTGAGAAAGAACAAAATGCTGCAGAGAGCTATTGGGGAAAAACAGAAACAAAACAAAACACATGTTAGATATAATCCTGCAGATGCCAAGGTTGGAGAAGAATGAGGGAGAAGAGGCATTCTAAATACCCGAGCAGAGATTATGCAGCCCATGGAAGAGAACTGTGAAACAGAAATTGCTCTGTGGCTCATGAAGAGGAGCACAGTGGAGCAGATTTCCATACTGCATAACACTCCATTCAGATGGCTATGCTTAGGAGGAACTGTAGCTCATGGAGGACCGATGTTTGAGTAGGCTCACCACAAGGGACTGCAGTCCAGACAAGGCACCCATAATGAAAATATTCTTGAGGGACTGCAGCCTGGGGAACTGTTTCCACACTGGAGCATGGGAGAAAGAAGGAAGGAGCAGATGAGAGAAGCTGTTATAAACCGACAGTTACTCTCAATCACCATAACACACACACCAGTCAAGAAAGGAGGAGTAAAGGTGAGCAGCTGGGAAGAAAGACGCACTAGGGGAAGGTTGTTTTGCTTTTATCTGTTTCTCACCATTCAACTCTTTTTTTTAAATATCAATAAATTCAATTTATCTTATCCATGTTGAGTTTATCCTGTCTGGCACATCAGTTGTTAAGTGGCCTCCTAGTTTTTAGCTCAACCCACAAGAAACTTTACTTATAATTTCCCCCCAATCCTATTGAGGAGGATCAATCAGCAGCTGAGTGGACACCTGGCAGCCAACTGAGGTCAACCCAAAACAGTAGTGCCCACTTAGTTTAAATATCTACTTCAAGAATAAAATTGCTTATGTTGTGACAAGCACTATGTTGAATAGGATTCATATTTAAAACTAATTATTCAGAAATTACCTAAAGATAGTGAGAAGTGCTCCATACGTTAATTTTGAAGATTTTGCATCACTGTTAGGCAATTAAGTCTTCTATATATTTGCTGAAATGTACCAAAGTTTTAAAATGCATAAAATAAGAGCACAGAAAAAAACACAGACCAAAACGGGTCACCATAATTACATTCAGAAAGTATGTGTATCAGTCCAGGGCTCAGACAAGATGTCTTTAAAACTACTAGGTGCATATGATCTTTTGCTCAAAATGAGTTAACCCATTGTTCAACTGCTGAAAGACTATTGCCTACTTGCATATAAACTTGAGTTGTTAAATAATTGTTTTGTATGTACACCATTACAATGCTAAAATGCGACAACCACAATTGATAAGACATGCTGACAACTTTGATGCTAAACCAGCCAAGAGCTATCTTACTCTACATTACAACTGAGTCATCTTTTCAGGGAGCCAGCAAACAGCACCTTGTAAAAAGCACAGCACTACATTGCTCTGAGCAAAAGGAGTAGGGTCTCTTTCTCAGCAGTATTAACCTTTTAACGAAGCCCAGGTGACTCATAAGAGATTACATGCGGGGGAGGAAGGAAATAAGATTTTGAACAGCAAACCTCTTCAACAGATCTAAAATAGAAGTAAAACTCCAAGGCTAGTTGAAAGCAATTGCTGTGGATTTAACTTAACTCAGCTAATGAATTATACAGTTTGATAGGAATGAGTGATTCTCAGCTCCATAGTTACCAAAGGGAAAGGTGATAAGGACACTGACCACCTGCAGCAGACAGAAAAACAATTCATTATCTCCCAGGTCACAGGGAGAAAGCCATGAGGGGCATATAACTCATATTTTAGATCAGAGTTTAAACGTTACTGTATTCTTTTTAAAGGTAATCTTTTTTTTAAAGGTTGCTCTACAGAGGAAGTTAGGGAGCACCACATCCAGTCTGCATCAAACACTTTTTGCGAAGAGCTTGACTCAACTGTAAATTCTAACTTGTTTGTTCTACTGACAAGGGATATTGCAGAAAACTGGACTTTTCAATAAGCCACCTCATTTTTTGAGCCCTAATTCTTTTAACACAGGCACTTCCAGACACTTCCCTTCTTGGCCAAGGCACATACTTGCTTCTTTAATCCCTTAGGCAGGAACAGCTGAGAGCAGGTAAGTTCATTAGCTAAAGGTGAGGCTGAGTACCTACCCCCATGAGGTGTGACCTGGCCTATATTCCAGATCTGGTATTTTGATTAGCTATTTCCTAATGGCCATTTTATTGGGATTCTTTAATGAAATTGGAGACATATTTCAAAGAACCTACCATTAAATAAACAAAAGGCACAAAATGAAATTGATTTTAGGATTAGATCAATCAATAGAGACTACTGGACTGCATTTTGCTATTGTTTTGAAAGATGTACATTACATTACTATTATTGATAAGCTTTGTTGAAAAATAAAGTGGGGTAAAAGATATAAAATAAATGCTAGCTTCCACAAGACCAGTGAGAGCAGGAATTCAGATTTTTTTTTAACATGTGTTTTCATTCGCATTCAATGAACAATGAATGTTAGCTTGATCAACAACAATTAATTATGTATCAATACTCTTATGTTCAGAACAAAACAGTGCTTTTTAGAAGACTGATAATGGTTGAGATATTCAACAGGCTATTCAACAGGCTGCGAATAGGACAGTACAGTAATAGAGCATACTTGAGCTATTCCATTTGTCTCTGGTTAATTAACTCTCAAGAACAGTCAAATTGTTCTTTTGATCTCTTTGGTAGGAGATTGGGATCCTTTTTTCAACTCACAGTGATAACTTAGTGCTTACCTCACTTTCAGACAAAAATAACGTAGCAAACCTTACTTAAGGCTTCCTATGAGATTTGTCTAGAAACTAGGGACAAAACGCAGCACCTCACTTCCTAAGCAAAACACTGGAAGTATGTCAAATCTATGATTTGCTAACTGCAATTTCCTGTTTGGTGGTTTGCAGATGAAATTTAAAATCCTGGTGTACTGAGGATCTGGCTTAGCAAGGACTGATCTAAATGGCTAACAACAAACTTAGCAGTCTAACAGATTTCAGTTTGTTTTCCCTGTGGAAGATTTCCACAGCTATGCTTTTCAAAATTGTGTGTGATTGTTTCATTGAAGCATAGACAGCTACTGGCTGTAAAAGACAATTTGCTTTAAAGAGAAATACTGCATCTTGAAATTCAGATCCTCTGAATTTCACTGCATGTTTGTTATAGTATATTTTGCAAAACATGGTGTAAGACATTCTGGGCCCTTTCTTTATTCTGAGGGGCTGCTACTGACTCTCCTGTCAGTAGCAATTTTCTTTTGGGTATCACATTTTAAACGTTTCTATAACTAGAGTTCAAATGCTTCTGTTCACAGACAAGCTTAGCTATCAACATCAGTGGAATCATTCCTTAGAGTTCCAATTGTTCTATTTGATCATTATGTGAACAAAGAAGAATGTTGACAAACTTTCAGTTTGAGTAGTTAATGGTCAAAAAACATGGTTTTTGTTTTTAGTTTGTTTTTTTTTTTTCTCTGTGTGTGTGTTTGTGTGTGTGTGTGTAAAAGGAGTAGATTAATATACAGGTGTCTAAGAGCTTAACATAATTATCATTAAGTTTCCCTATTACTGTATACTAGTTTAGTTGCATTTAAAACTTACAAACAAGATGCTTGCAAGTTGCCTGTGCAAACTCAGATTTTTAAATACTTGTATTTCATCTGCACTTCCCAGAATTAAAAATCTGTTTCTTTTATATAATTGCACTAATAAATACATATAGCTTCCCTCAATGCATTCCTTTAGGACAATAGCCTAGATTTTTCCATTTTATACTAATGATAGCTCAATCTCTACAGCTGACTCCGCTCTCTCTACTGTAAGCCAAAACAGACCTTGCAGAAGTATAAAGGAGATAAATTTCAATAAAAAATGAAACCACACCCGATTACCAGATATAAAGTATGCCTTTTGAAACTGATCAGCAACTACAATATAGAACAATACTTGCATCAACAACATCTTTTTGTTGAAATAAGCACATAACTGACTTTTCAGAGAAGCTGATAGATCTGAAAAGGAAGTCGTTGACTATAATTCACAGCCAATTATCTTAGGGATGACTTGTATTCACTGATCCCCTCCATGGAAATGTCATAACAGGTTAGCACATGACTTCTAGCTTGACCACTTGCTCAGTTTGTTGTTTAACTTTGACAAAACATTTTAAACTATAAGCAACAATATGTTTTTTAAAAAAAAAAAGCATAATGGATGCATAAAAGGAACAGACATAAAGCTGAAAAGATTTCTGTTCTTCACATTTAAACATTTTAAAGGTGTATATGTTTTAACTATAGGAGCACATTTCATGTCTTTTAAAAACTGCAACAATGGTGACTTGGTAGTTATTTCCAGTGAGGAAGTCTCTTGTTCTAAAGTCAAGCGTGTGGCAGAAAGGCTGAAGAGTAAAGATCAGTAAATGAGTGAAAATAGAATTGCTGATAGAGTGTGATAGTTATTTACAGTACCCATCACAATGTTAATTCCAATAGATATTTTTAATCTGTTAGGTATCTTATACAGAGCATTGTTTGACCCAAGTGTATTTGGACAGATGATCATCTACAAACAAAATATTTGCAATAAGGAGCCATGAATTTATTGAAAGGAATAAAAGGCTCAAGTTTATCTGGAGGTAAATGTATGAAAGTGTTAGCAACCTTCATTACAATTTTCACATGATTCTTTGACATTTTTGTCAAACTTCCAGTTGTCTGAGAGTGGTAATGCACTAGGTGTTAAAAATTAGTTAGCTTTTTCTTTCTCATAAGCCAAAGTTTTAATGATAAATCTACCTATATTCTACATAGAGAGTGATCACATGTAAGAACCTTTTGGATTACACTGCCAGTTAATTTATACTAGAAACTTAATGGTTTCCTTGCTGTGATGTGCCCATACATCCATGGGAAATGCCTGTATTTGTATGAAAAAGAAAGCAGGTGAATGGCCGAAGTTCTGCCTTAGGACTTCGGACACCACAGTTTGTGATCTTTGCCAATTTGAAAGACCAAAACTATTTTTGCTCCAGGGGAAATTCATGTTTTAACATTTTTCATTTTTATTCAGAACAAGATAAATATCTCTAAATATCTACCATGGGTCTATCACTGTTATTACGCTTAATATAATTGGGTCTGCTCCAACTTGAGTAATTAAACATAAATTATGATAATAGAAAACATGGTTTATTAGATCACTGTTTTGGAGACTAGGGATTAGGGAGATGAAAACTATGGTCCAACTTGGAAAGCTGTTACTGAGTACCTTAGTTTGGAATGAGAAACACAAGGCAAGGAGAGAGAAGCAGGGAATTTCTTGGTTCATGCCATCCATGACACATCCCTTCCAGCTATCTCCAAAGTGATTCTCATATTGCTCTTCTCTACCAAACAGAAAGCTGAGCCAGTTTTGTTCTTTATAGCTTATAGTTATAGCAGAATACCAAATGCAAAGAAAGGAGCGCTGGTGAGAGAAAAACGTTTATTTAATGTATGAATTAGACATTGTTATATTACAATAAAAGATGACCTTTGGGCAGAGCAGGGTGTTGCAAATAAATTGCTCCATTTCAGATGTGCATGAAACATGAAAGAGTTTTCTCATTACTATTGCTATTACTCTACATAACAAGCATATCTGTTTCTTTTTAAGAAGGGTAAAAGCTGCAAACAAGCAAAAATAAAATATACGCTTTTTCAACTGAAGTCCATAAACAGTGTTTCACTTTTGCAAAAGCGATTTCTCACTTCACTCCTAAAAGCAACCATTTAGGGCTTGTTTTTGATCATCCTCTTACACGCTTGCTTAAGTGCAGAGGGGAGCTGAATGGAATCTGCGATCACCTGAGACTCAGGCCCTTTCCTAGCACTCTATTCAGAATCTTCAGAAATAGTAAGGGCTGGAAAAATACATCCCTTATTTCCATACAACTCACTCAGGGCTGTGCCAAGGGCAGGCTTGTGTGCTGCTTGCCAGAGCACTGGGTGAGCTGGACGCCAGGCCCCGCAAAGAAAGAGATGGTAGAAGATCAAGCTTAGAACACTTGGTCATGTTACTTTTCCTATTAGTGTTTGAGCATGGTCACAGTTCTCCAGAATGTTGTCTGCAGCAAACCCTCAATTTTTTTATAATTTTTTTTTGAGAGCGCAATATCTCATATATTCATTTTGGACAGGTTACTCAGTACAAATAGAAATGTTGTTACTTGACTATTCACTGCCTTCCTGGATCAATTTTATGGTATGGTCATAGGGTTTCACATGAAACCCTATGAGACTCCATTGGTAAGCTTCACAGTGGAACCTAACCATTCATATACTTCCCTGTCTTTGAATGAGAAATTAGTCTAAGAGACAGTTCTCTTTAAGACTTCTCAGAGAAGTCTCTTGTTAAAGAATACGTATGCTGAATTAACCAGAAATGTCATTTACTCCCTCAAAGAACTTTCAAACAGACAGTAAAGTATTGCTTCCTCTTGTAAAAGGAAAACAAACTTATTTGTCACTTCTTTATTGTACCATTCATTCCCATTTGCCTCTTAATCTATTCTTGACTAGGATTTCTGACAAAGCACTTCCTTATGCTTCAAGGACTTCTATAATAATTGATGTCACATGTGCAAAATTTCATTCCACTCCAGTTAGTAATTCAGAAATGTCATATTAGTGTTATTTTAAAGTCTTGGGTGAATATCATATAATCACAGTGTTTATCATTTCTCTTATTAATGTTCTCCAACATATTTTATTGAAGCTGTGATTCAACATTATAGCAAATGCAGTACTAAAAAAAGACTAAAAAGTCCAAGTCCAAGTCCATGCCCTCCTACTAAATCATCAGTAGTGCACTCAGCTGGCCAAACCTGAACCAGATGAAACCTGTCCTGATGGATGATCTGCTAGTGTTTGTTGATGACAGTGAAATATCAGCTTCGCACTTCATTTGAAGATTAATTTCCTTATGAAATATGCCTGGAAAGCTCAAATATCCATTTTATATTGGCCCAAAAAAGATTACATAAATTACTGGAAGAAAATTCAACAGGACTCACTACAGATCACTGGAATCTGCTACCATGTAATGTTGAGATGTTTCTATACGCTGGTCCTAGTTTATTTGTCTTTCGATGCATGCTAATGGTCACAACTGGATCATGACAATGAAACTATGTTTGATCTACTACCACTGTTCCTACGTAGTCATTAAGTGTTTTGCTTGCCCTAAAAACCCCTTTGTATTCCAAAAGTCTACCCCAGCCTAACTATGCAAAAAATGCATATATCACTGTTTCCTGATTTTCCCCATCTCTCTCAACAAGAGAATACACAAGAATTCTTTTAGACATCAAACCTTGTTGCAGTTCTCTCTGGAAAGCAAAGTTTAGTGGGACAGACCAAAGAAACCAAGAAGTGTAAGGAGATAATTTGCAAAGGCTTGTACAGGGGTGAGATAGTGGGAGAAACCTATGATTTCTAGTCCTCAGTGCCTTGTACAGCTATGGGAACATAAAATTATTCAGAGACTAAACTATCCTGGATCCCCCCAGGCATATATGTAGTATGTAGAATACTACATACTGACTAAGGTAAATAAATGAACCACCAACAGGATACAAGTATGCATTTACATACATTTGTTCTGATTTTTGGATGTGAGAATAAACAAAATATGAATCTGTTAAAGAAAATCTAGCAGATGTAATGTATAGAAAGCCTAGACCATTCCAACAGCCTGTGGAATAACTACAATGCAGAATATGGAGTGTAAATAACAAATTATTGATTTACAATAAAGGAACACCCTCAAAAGGAACGTTTTCCATGTGCTAGGTGAAAATACATATACAAACATGTACATATATATATGCATATAAATTAGAGTTTCCTCTTTTATTTCACTCTGAAAGAACAAGAAAGGACATAAAGAGGTCTTTCACAACTTTTATCTGCTTGTTCGATGATGATGATGGGGGGATGGGTGGGGGGAGAGGGAAGGAAAGGAACAAACTCCTGAAGGCAGAATGTTTCTGAAGAAAACAGCAGGGCAAAAAAATCTGTGATGCAAACAATCTGATCACTCACACCTGAATAACACATTCATTGGGTAGATAGCTAATATCAGATCTTATAACTAAGTATGGAATCCAACAGAGGAATGACACCTCAAAACATCATATAATTCAGTGGCTTTTTGGAAGAGATCCCTACTGACAGATACCCTCTCTTCATTTTCATTTCATAGGAATTTCAAATATACATTTTATACAAAGTACTACTTCTAGGTCACTGGCCATCTCTTTTAATTTATTTCAGACATCTCCGTGACCTGGAATAAGTATTGCTTCATGTTCAGAAGAGATGAACATCTAAGGAATGATAGGCAATGAAAGAAAATCAAATGCTTTTTAATATGACAACCTACATAAAGTTCAGAGTGTTAACAAAAGAATATAAAGAAACTTTTCAATACTGACATGATTAATCAACAAGATTACCAAGGCAGTAATGAAATGCACTTTTTTTTTTTATAATCAAACCAATGAAACCTGCTCACAGTTAACTCTTATTGTTGTTTCTTGACATTCCCGTTACGGTCCTCAGAAATGTCACTAGAAGTTTATTGCAGAACAGAGAAATAACTTCAAATTAGAGAAGAATTTATCCATTAACATAGAAAATGTTGTAACTGTCATTACATTCCCAGTTCAGGAAGGTACTTGCCACATATATAATTTCAACAGAATCTAGAAAATTCAATCTACAAACTAAGTATAGTCTGCAATAATTCATTTTCAGACATGGTAAGCATGCATGATTTTCACCAGTTGAAGAACATACTGTAAATATTCATACCTGAATGAACTTAGTGCATCTTCCACTTCTTATCAAATGTTCTGATAACATACTGATTGCAACATGGAATATACATGACAATATAAATCATCAAAAAGTGGCTAATTCATCAGAACTCATGGGAGTTCACTGAGAAGCAGCCAGCAATGTATTCTATACATTCAAATCAGAATTATGAAGCCAAATAAAACATAAACTTACTTTCTTTCTGCTCCTTTTGCTGTGACACAGATGGATGAGTAGGACTTAATACAGGTAAAGTGATCATCTTCTCTGTGATGTTAGAGAACAAATCTGTGGACCACGATGGCTCTCCCTCTGTAGTGGCAAAAAACTGAGTGCTGTATTTGGAGTCCTCTGATAAAGCATCATCATTTGTAAGATCAGGATCGAGTACTGATACTGGAGATGTAGGTGTAAATGCATTTTCCTGTAAAGTCTCTCTAAACATATTTGAGTTTGTGTCCATTTGGCCAACTTGGGATAAAGACGTGGTGGTCCAGGAGGGAGTCCATGTGCTGATATCCACTGTGGGATGAGTCTTGGAATTGTTTTCAGCCATTTTTGGCAAAAGAATGCTAGACGTTTCAATGTCACCATTAACTGCGAGGACCTCACTCCCGTTTGAATAAAAGCATGTTTTTTCTAATAACCCTGGAAGAAAGGAAACAATACCAATATTACCATCATCCAGAAGGACAAGTGTCACCAATTTGTTTGGGGAGGTTAACAGTACAGTAAATTTAGTGGCACAGAATTAAAAATAATAAAAAAAAAAAAAAGTTGTAAGTTAAAATTAAAGAGAACTAAATTTAAGAATTAAATGTAGCAACAAAATATGAGTAGTACATCCAAAATAAAAAGTTATGATTACAGTAGGATAAAATAGAGAAACATACTAATAAGTCATTGACCAACACCAACAATGAACTAAAATGTTTTAATCCTACTTATATATGGGTGACTGAACTCTTACATACCTATAACTGTAGAACGTGAATTGGAGGAGCTCTAACAAGTTCTATCATCATGGAAATACCTCAGGGAATACTTATTTTTATATTGCATCGTCTCTTGTTTTCATACTGTCCGTGTATCAAAAAACTATTACATTCATTTTATTTTTTTATTTTATATTCCATTAACATGGAAAGAGATGTTCTTTTTCTCAATACAAAATTATGTAATTTAACTATTACCACTAAATATAATCCGTGAGTTCTTTCTCACTCTTCTCTGATACTGGATTTTGAATACACAGTTGTGTACAGAATTTTAGTCAAGTGCTGTATGTTTTTGTTCTTCATTTGTTATTTTATATACAAACACAGAATTTTTTTAGTTGTATGTGTTGAATGGTTGCAACTAACTTTGCAAATCAAAACAAATGCATGACTTTAAGGATATGCATTCCATGTGAAACAAAGAATCCAGAAGAAATAGCAAGAAAATCTAATCCACACATTTTTCAGTCACGTTTGTAACTATTACTGAAATATGTAGTTAATAGAGTATTAATAAATAATTAAGGAGGAATCTCAAATATATACATTTTAGTTATATCTAATAGAAACTACAAGTATTAATAAAAGCTACAAATACTAACTCATTTTTTTAACAAAGCATATTAGAGTCATATTTAACTCTAAAAGTGAAACACCACTCCATTGTAAATAGCAAAAGCAATTTCTGGTTAGTCACATAAAACAACTTAATAGTAATAAAGATTACATTCCATCTTTGAAACGTATATCTTTCTTATAAGAGCTTTCATGTTGATTTTTCCTTCATTAACTCATTGGTGAAACTGACTCCTGATTCCAAAAAACACTCACTGCCACCTCCTCTGAAGTTCATTTTCAGTTTGGTTATTGTGTTTACGAAATGCCCAGTATCATGACCACATTTAGCCACATCTTCTGCTCTGCCAATTCCAGTCACTGCTTGCAGCCTGCTACCACTCGGGTATTCTGAGTCCCTTCTTCCTGCTGTTATAAATCCCTTTCCTTGCTGTTTTTTTTCTGCCACTTTGCAGTTAGATTAAATCAGTTTTCATTATGGAAATTCAAAGACTGGACAGGAAGAAATCTTTATTAATCGCAGCTACAAGTAACTGTGTCAGAAAACCCAAATTTCAGTTACAGTCTGAATTCACTTTGGGTTGGGAAGTTTAATATGTAAGAAGAATATGAAACCAAAAGAGTTGAAAGAAATGATTTCAGCATTTCCCTTTTCACTGAGTAATATTCAACTGCAGCAACTGGAACTAGGAAGAAAGACTTGTAAGGTGCTTGAAATGTAATGGGATTCAATGAAACAGCTATCCTTTGAGATTTACCAAATACTTGTTTATCCATACTGGGTTGTTTTGGTTCAGTTGTCACTGACTGTGAATAAAACTTTGTGTGTATCTTTCACTAGCAGAACCCAAGGGACCTTTCCTATATACATGTGAAAGTTTCTGTTTTTCTACCTGTAAATGCCCATAATTCATTGTGATTTGGAGGAATTTACCGTGTTCTACAGAAGCAACAAAAAATCTCCCACCCACAAATTATTTCAGCAGCAATTTGTCTTTCCTTTAGTACTATGGTCAGGTCAAATGGGAAGAATGATTGTGCTTTGATTTCACCATTAAGACCAGTAGTAACATTATTTTTCTAAAATCTTAGGAATTGTGACTGAGCTTATACAGAGATTATGCTCACTCATATGTAGTTCTGTGTGGATGCTGTATTTCAAAATAAAGCTTTGAATCCCCATGAGTGGGAAGCCTACTTCAAGTTTCAAATTTCAGCCATGTTTTTTTTGCCATAGCTTTCAAAAGTTAAAATGAGAAAGTCAGCTTTCCTTCCTACTTCGAAACAATGCATTTTCTTCCATGACTTGTGAATAGCTGAGGGGATTTTTTTCACATTCTCAGTCCTCCTCCCTAGGCTCTTTTCTTCTCCTCCACTCAACACAAAAATAGAAAAATTCTGGAAAACATCAGTCCCAAAGAGCTATGAATAATGATTTAAAATTAAATAAAAAGATTAGCTATTGATATATCACTCAGCAGAATAGTAGGAAACACGTTACAAGACAAGTGTAAGCTTGAAAGAAGTTTAAAAAATATTTTGGCTTAATATGATGGACCAGTAAACAATGTTGAGAAAATTATTGCATTTCATCCACTGGATTCTATCCTCTCCCTATTCATCCTACTTAATTCTCTTTCTAGAACTATAATAGCTATTGTTACCCATAAAGTCATTTTCTTCTTCTGAGATCCTTAGGTACTTGTTTGCTTCTTCAGCCCATCTTTTCAGCAATAAGGTTCTTGTTCTCTTTTCAGTTACTTAGAGATAACAACTCCTTTTCTTGACAGTTGGACAGCATGATGAACTGTCTTCCAGGCAACAGATCTTCCCAATTGTATCTCAGCTGACAATAAATATTATTGAATGTCTTTTAAGATTTTTTTCACCCACCAAATAGCAACCCTTACAGAGAGCAAGTGAAGGTTTGGAAGAATAGGAAATTGATATTACTAGAGAGTTATGGCCTCTGGGTATATACAAGTTTCATACTTCCATATTTTCATATATTTGAGTTTAAATTTTAAGTTTGAAATCTTCCACACAGCAATCTTAGGACTCAAAAAGTCTAAAGAATCCAGCTTTTCCTTCTTCTAGATGAGTGCTGTAGCAATTGTTTTGTTATATGCTGGCAGGCACCATCAGCATTAGGAGGTTTTAAAAGACTGAGTCTAGACATGCTCTTTTAATTTATGCCTTTAGATAATATTAGGAAACGTCTTTAGACTCTGTCTCAATCAGTTAGCTGTACTTGCCTGGGTTCTGGTGCATATGTTCTTGGGAGAAGTAGGCTAACCTTCTGCTTGGCACTCACCGCTGGCCAACTCTGATCCCTGTTAGTACATAAAAGTTTTGGGTCACCTTCCTGAAGCACCTTGTTCTCCTTCAACACATTCTTCCTGTCGTCTCATCCTCCCACATACAGAGTAGGAAATTTAAACACTTAATTGCAGTCTACAGATTCCACTGTCTCTCTGAATTAGGCTCATATTTTCTTTGATTATAGTCCTTTTCTCCCCTAAATACCACTGTATGTTTTCAATCTTAAATTTTACATACTGGAGATTTTTTACAACATTAAAAGTTCTGTAGAAACTACTTAAATTTCAAGATTCCTAAGAAAACATTAGATGCTTTAAAATAATCAGGTTTTTTTTAAATCTCTTCAGTAATGAGAAATCATTTATTTCCTATCAATGTCTGCTAAGAACTATACAAAACATATAATATAAAGTGCAGAATATTAATTTTATTCGTGTATGCACACGCATTATATCCAACTATTCTTCAAATGTCAGTTTACAAAGAGCTTTGGACAGTAAATCACATAGCTGCCAACAGTAAATCACATCCAGATAGCTAATTAGTTGTCAAATAGCTGTAACCAGTTTGGGTTTGTGTCTCCAGCTACAACTACAGCTGGACAGAAACATAAAGCATGATGATTTTCATTGTGTTTGGTACAAAACCAAGGAACTGGCATTAGGCTCATTCAGTTCAAAGCAGTGCTTTGCCAACAATCTTACTGATCATTTCCCAGTGCTTTTCACTCTTGAGGAATTAATGTTTTATTTAAAGATCTGAAATGGACTGTTACAAGATCTAAAGAATAGTTGCACTATTCAAGCCATTACATTGAGATTTTGGCAGTATATTCTGTGCATGATTTCTAACAGTTCACAGCAGGAAATCTCAAAAAGACCAAGTCTGCTTAAAAAGCTAACCAAAAAGGGCAAAAGAACCTAACAAAACATGTAATGGATGAGGCAGTTACACAGAGAATAAAATGATAGTTCACTGCTATAACTAGCCAGCACATACCCAGTGAGATTTCTTCTGCAGTGGTTTGTCCCTATGAATCTGCACATTCTAAAGGCAAGGGCACATCACTTATAATCACAGAATCATACAGTCCTAGAAAGGCTTGGATTGGAAGGGACATTAGAGATCACCTAGTTCCAATTATCCTGCTGTGTGCACACATACTTTCCACTAGATCACATTGACCAAAGCCCCATCCAACCTGACTTTGAACATCTCCAGGGATGAGGCATCCATAGCTACTCCGGACAGCTTGATCCAGCACCTCACTACCTTCATAGTGAAGAATTTCTTCCTTATATCTAATTTAAATCTATCCTGTTTAAATTCAAAACCATTACCCCTTATATGCCCTTGTGAAAAGTCTCTCTCCATCTTTCTAAGACTTTTTTAAGTATTGAAAGGCTGCAATAAGTTCTCCCTGATGCCTTCTCTTCTGTAAATTCTCTATTTATGTTTTAGACTAGAAGTCTCTATGTTTCAATCACCAGTGAAACATACAAGAATGACAACCACAGAACTAAACTCTTCCATGTGGTGGAAAGATAGGAACAGAATATCCAATATAGAGAATATCTCGTCTGAACCAGTCAGGACCATCAACTTGTTTCTTACATTGTAAATCATCATACCAATATCAGAAGTAACAGCATTCATTTATTACTAATCTGAGTTGAATATGAACTATTATTCTGGATATAGTGTATTCTCAATAAACAGAACATAATACATTATTTTAGACACATTTTAAAGTTGCCCATAGAATTTCTTCACTTAACTCTAGACATCAGACATGATTTGTTTCTAGTGCACACAAAACAGAAGCTGCTAGCTGAAAGAGAATAGTAAATTATAATCATGAAAATTCAAGAGATGCTTAAAGGAACTGCCAGTTTGAGATATGGGTAATAAAATCAAGCCTTATTCTATACCCCACAGTAATTGCACTGACCTAAGAAGATATAGCCCTGATTTTTTTTTTTATGTAAGTAGAATCAGAACAAATCCCATTTCCTCTTTACCTAGAGGATTTAATACATTTTAATGTGTTACGTCAATACTTGCCTCAGAAGAGGAGCATGGGAAGATCTAACAAATATACCTGCTTTTTTATTCGCTTTCTCACCAAAGAATGAAAATCTAGGGCAGAGGATATGCAGGACATAAATGGAATCCTAAACATAAGGAAAGTAAATTGAATGGCATCATATTTCTTAACTGCCAGATTTACTTAATCTTACTCCACTTCAATATGTTCTCAGTTTAAAGATACATCCCAAGACTCAATTGTCAATCACAGCATTCATTAGCTTTGTTTTCTTGACTTGCCTAATCCAAGCTAAATGAAAAGAACAGGTCTACAATGTCTTGCTGTAAATCCTTTACAGACTGAATTGAAAAAACAGATTTACATTGTCATTGTTTTGACAGCGGTGAAAGTGCTATTGAAACAAGTGTTCTGTTTCTTCCTGCGCTTCTACATACATGTATTTATGTACTTGTATATATTTATAAGGGCTGCTCAGTAGAGGTTGGACCTTCCTACCACTATTTAATAACATTCTGTTGCTGTGTGACAGAGGCGCAAAGGGGCAATCTGAGAAAATGGTGTCTGACATGAAAGTGTGTATGAAGCTGATCCTTCCACACGGAAAAAAAAGGTAACCATTGGCATTCACTGACGCTTGCTGGACATTTATGGAGACCAAACAGTGAGCATCAGCACAGTGAGGCAGTACGTGGTGTGTTTCAGCAGTGGCAACGGCAGATCACCTCCACTGGTATGGATTTTTACAAGTGTGGCACACAGGCTTATCGTCACTGCTGGTGAAAATGCATAGCTAACGGTGGTGACTATGTAAAAATATGTAACTATGTAAAATAGTATTTTGTAGTTGAGAATTTGCTCTAAAAAACATTGTTGCTATGCTTTTTGTATCTGTTGCAGTTTGCATGGAAATCAATAGGAGACATTACTTCCGGAGTAACCTATGTTACACATGTATACATACATGCACACTCTCGCACATCAGCACATTTGTTAAAGATGTGCTTCTGAAGTACTTAACTAAGCTGAACAAGAAAATATTTTCATTTAAAAAAATTGAGAAATCTCACAGATTCTCAGCAGTGAAAAAACAGATTATTTTTAACCCAGCATTACTGTCTTTCTCATGCTGTAGTTGAAGTAATTTAATTAAAAGATATGTCAACTTCTCTGTAGTGGTAACAAAGGGAAGGCTTCTTAAAATTCTGCTGGTTATAAACTATTAGCTTGTTAATTCTGTAATCTATGCAGAGTTAGTTATCAGACTAAGTCAATACGAAATCTAATATTTCTGGAACAAGTTTCCACAAAACACACTTGAGGTTTTGCATTGATATATATTTCATATATAGAACAAACAAACATATTTTGCTTAAATACATAAACGTCCAGCATAAACATCATCTTGTACCTGTGAAATGACTGCTGAAAACCACCTACATACTACCTCTTCAAGTAGCGTGCTCATAAGAAATGAAAAGATTTTTTTGTTACTTTAAATAAATTTCAAGTATATAAATCTAAGCAGCATATTTATCTCATTGTAACAAGCATTATTCTTTCACTAGGCAATTAGTTTGTTAGGTAGATGTACACCTTGAACATCCACAATTATATTAGTGCTTGAGAATGCTGTTATACCTCAGTTTTCATTTCCTTCACTGAAAATGAGTTGATTTACTCCATTAGCACTCACCTAAAAAGGTAAGCAGAATAACCAGCGAAAGGATAAGGGCACAGATGCATGGAATCAGAATTAGAAGCAAAAGTCGCAGGAACTTGGCAGAAGCCAGTTTTTGAGAGCAGCCATCCCCCATATTATCCTCATCTGTTCCTAGAACCTGAAAAACAAAAGAGCATAATTTTATCATTTTGGTGTCACTTGATAACTCCTACGTTTTCAAGAGCAGGCCTACGCATTTCACAAAGCAGATGGATTATTTAAATATATGCTATAGATGGTTTTTAGATTCTTATTAAAAAATTGCATACAATCTTCCTTCTTGGTGCACAGCCTAATGTAATCCATGCAATTAATTTTAGTTTGCCCAGTATCCATGAATTTACATTTTCACTGAAATTTCTAAGCCTTTTTCATGATCTAGAATTTGGATAGACATTTCATTTGGGAAAAAAAAAAAAATCAAAATACATAATAAATCAGTAATAAGACTAAATACAGCTTATTTCCGAACTAAAAATTAGCAGTTACCAACTACTGAAGACCTTCATGTTCTTAAGGATTTTTTAATAAAGAACCAAGAAATTATGATAGTCTTCGTTTTAAGTGACAATAAAAGTGATAAAGATCATTGCACTTATTATCTACAATAATACTATCTCACTTTCAAAGTACTTTATCATGCTATAATTTATCACAGAATTCTATGGAGTTTGTAAGCAATATTTTGTGTTCTGTAAACGAAATACAGAAAAGCCTCGGTTGAGGTGCACAAAGTTTTCCAAAAGCCTAAACAGTTATTCAAAATATATAGTGTAGCCAGGGGTGAGGAAGGGGGGAGGGCATTCAAAAACATAAAGGCTATGATCTTGTATATTAGAGGCATGTACTCTTTAAATAGAAACAGAACTGAAATACAAAATGTACTTTTAATAGCAAGATTGAAACTGCTATTACTAAGTCAATGCATCTTTACTCAAACTTAACTAAAAATAATTCCATTTTTCCCTGTAATAACACGAAATAGGATGATAGAACAATTAACTCCAGACAGTCTCCCAAAAAGATGAGCCATTAGTTAAAACCTACAAATAATATTTTAACCTGTCAGAAAAATCAATCATATTGAAGATGTGACAGGATACAAGAATGTAAATGCATCCATTACACTGACAAAATCTTTCCAGAGAACTTAACACATGCATTATTAGCCTTTTAAATGACAGTCTCTGCATGAGACAATCCCTTTGACTGCTTTTGCTCTAAGTGCTTTTCTCTGAGAAACAGTTTACCAGTGTGAGAATGAAAAGGCTGGTAATACTTCATACATCCAGGCATAACAAAAGGGGTTTTCATGTTCTGGAGAAAAAGGTGATTTACAGGAACCTAAATCCAAGCAAGAGTTAGACAGTCCCTGCTTGACTATGTGACATCTTTAAGTCCATATTTGCCTACGTATTCAGATTAAAGTCTTCAAAGTTTGCCCCAAGTTCTCCTTCAGATCATGTTGGAGTTTGGCAGCTTGGCAGTTACACACAGCTAGCTTCACTGGATTTGATAACCTTGGCTTGCTCAGTCTGTACCTTGCCTCACTGGGAGATCTGAGTGCAGGTAGCACAGGAATAACACAGCTCTGCTTTGAATACAACTGTTCCAAAACACAACTGCCCTAATTTCAACTTTCAACTGCTTTTGAAAGCACAGCCAAAACAAAGAAAATGGCATTAAATTGCCTTTTCTAACAGTACAGTGGCTACAGCATTCCCTAAAGAAATGGTGCTGTTGAGTTCAATTCCCTGTTCAGCCTGAAAATTAGATCTACAGATCGGTAGAGTATCACAAGCATCACTCCTCGTGAATCACACTGTCCCTTGATACTCTGTGAAAAAGAACATAGTCCTGCTGCATCAATAATGCAGGGAGCAGGACCATCACTACACAGACTACTGAGCTTCTGAAATCTCTTGCTTGCATGTTCCTGTTTCTTTGAGAATTTTTTTCTTTTTAAGTTTATTGGCACTGTGGATACTATGTACCTTTGTCTATGCTAAAGGAGAACTTTAAATATTTTTTTCTTCTTATCAATTCCTAAAAGGAATTTAAAAAATCCTAGTCTTTGCATTGGCAACTTATTGCCAAAGACTTAAACAGTCTGTTGGATGCAAAATTTATTGATGGTGACTGCTCAAGAAAAGAACGTTAGACTGGTAAAGATTTTTCTCTAAGCCCTATCAATTGCTTTGTTTGTATAACAGTTAAATATAGGCAAATAAGCAGCATGTTGTATTTTTCCCTTCTACAGGAAATGACCTCATGAAAAACACTAAACCTATTTGAAATCATCATTGGTGACTCAGCAAGCATAACCTTAATTATCCATCATTTGTATATCTATTCAAAGTTTTTTTCCCATTAATTTCTGTGGTAAATATAAAATAAAACTAGAGGCAATGCTAATGGTTCCAATGTCATCAATGAGAATTTAATGAAGAGTCCTAGAGATAAATAGAAACGCATTTTACCTGCTCTTTACATATTCCCTGATCCTGTTTCTTTTCCTCTTGCCATCAAATATTGCAATACACAAAGAATACAAGTACCAGTTTTAAGTGCTTTAAGTAGTTAATGGTATCTTCATCAATTTCAGTCCTGCTCTGTCCTCCTAGTTCTTCTTGACCACCACTACCCATAAGGATTAGCAAAGGTACCACTGCAATTTTGTGCCTTCCTAGTAGCCTAATTTTAGACCAGTAAGTGACAAGAAAAGAAGGGTGAACTTCAGTCTCATTAAAAACTTGATACTTTTCAGCCCCAGCAGGGAAAGACAAAGAGTAATATTCCTAAGGGGCTATGAATCCAAACCCAGTCATAAATACGGAATTGATTAAAAAAAAATAGGAATATAAGTGGGAACACACTTATTCATTGGGTACTATTTGGCCTACTTTAGCCCTCCATGTTAATGGCTGAAATAAAAACTTGTCTCTCACAACTCTGAGGTCAATAATTTCTGCGAACCATTCTCTAAGTTTGTAAGATTTAGGTATCTTCTAGATACGCTCTTATCCCTCTTTCCAAGGGAAGAGCAAGAAGACTTAGAAGCAGAATCCTTGAGGGCAGACTGAAAGAGATCAAACCTAAATGCTAGCAGTTTTGACATAGAATATATTTAGCACAGTACTGGACCAAAACATATTCTCAGTTCTTGAAGAACAGTGGTTCAAGTTCCCTTCCTACAACTGACGTTACAAAGCTTGACTCAAGAAAGACTTTTTTCAGCTAAATGTTGTGTACAATATAGGTAGGAAATTTCAGTGTTTGGGTTTTGAGGCAACAAGTCACTTCCTTTAAAACAGTTGTGTTAAACAAGAAATTAGTCTGAATACAAGATGATTTTAAAAAATCAGATAATTTCTTCTGACAACTAAAACACTCTGTCCTTAGTGAAATGCTATTGACTGCTACTTAATATCCAAACATTGTTCTGTAAATGTTGGTTGCAATTGAGAAAATACAACATGAACTCTGGCTAATTTCAATTCAGAATTTTAAAAAAATCCTAGTCTTACTTAGTATGGCTGGATCAGACTTCTCACACTGATTTTCTGAACCCACAGAGGCGAAGAAAAGATAGGGAGAAAAATAGTGTCATCTAACTACAGAAAGATTAAAATTGGTTGGACCAAAATTCACAGCTTGTCTTCTGCAAGATATGGGGACAAATTGATCTCAAAGATGTCAGTATAATAACTTCCTGTGATATTAAGGCCCAGAAATGACAAATTACATTAAAGTTTATGGATGAAAAACCATAAACATACACTAGCATGCAATTTTCTTTTTAGACACAAAAATTATCTAAGATACTAATCTGTAAAACAACCTGAATCACAGGTTGTTTTCACAGCATATCACAGCACTTGGCAAAAATACATCCTGTTGTTTGCATCACAAAGCTAATGAATGGTGTTCCAACAAGGAAACATCATTAGAGCCCACGGTCTAAACTCAGTGCCTTCTGCACATGCTGGATCTCTATGTCAACTTCTGGGTCACAAACATCAAAATATCTTGGGCAAGACATACACTGAAGCACTGTGCAGTGTTTATATTGGAAAAGAGTGGAAAAAATAGACAAATACTACTGTGAAATGCAGAAAGAATGTCACTCGAGGACAGTAAATATGTGGCCTCGTAGAAGTCATTGTGTTATGGGGGAAGCTGCCATCCAGCTAAACAATAGTTTATGCATGGACAATGTTAGATTATGAAAACTATTCACTGTTCTTTACATGTCCTTGATATTGTTCCCATCCCAAAGTTGAAACAGTGCTCTGGTGTCAGCTTTTGTTATATTATCAACTCTCATGATGATAGTCTCAAAGCTCTAGAGACTTTCGCATGACTGTCTCATCCCTTTACAGTTTTCCTTTCCGTGTGAGGGAAGAGAGTTCCCAGTTCTCATTGTTACAGAGCAAAAATGAACATATGAAGTGTCGATGTTAAAAATGTCAGCATGTAAAAATAAATTTAAACATTCTTAGATCCTCTTTTGACCAACACTATACTTCAAATGCCTGTGAGTGAGTAACAGAAACTGCAAGTGTTCTACGTTTCTTATCAGATCTGTCTACATGTGAAAGTATGGGAGTCAGCAATGCACTTTTTCATCCACAAAAAAAAAAAAAAAAAATGTAATAACATCCTTAATAGTCACTATAACAAGCAGAAAGTCTAAAATAAATCATCCAAATGAACAAGCAAAGTCATGTGCTAAAAATGGAAACAGACAAAAAGTCACTGGAAGTAAGGCTTTGCACAATTTTTCATTTCAAATGCTAGAGGAATCAGAGAGCCAATCTGAAATGGATCATCTTAAGAATGGATATTAAGGAAGCAACAGAAATTGTCTATTGAGCAGCTTTTGTCTGCAAACGCAATACTCAGATTTGAGTATGTACAGCTAATTTAAAAGTGTCATAGTTATTCTAAAAGGAAATAGTGCAGCTTAGGGGGAGAAAATAACTTCTTCATACAGCAAGGCAGTAAATATTAGCAGCGTGCTACTGTCACGTGAATTATTATTTGCAAAATGAAATATATCAGGTTTTTTTAGTAGCTCAAGCTCACTGTAATCCTGTAACTTCCCCCAGCAAACTCCACATTGTCAGAAAAATCACAAATTACCGACATAATACATTCCAAGTTCACTGAGATGACAGGGCCTCCTTTCCCATCTATGTAATAAAATATTCTGGCTTACCCTTACTTTAACCACTGGCGTATAAACATGTTGAGTCATTCCCCTAGTCTGAAATACAAAGTATTCAAGTAAGGGAGATGTCACATAAAGCTGGGACTTCTTTATTTCATAGAATCATAGAGTAAATCATGGAATGGTTTGGGTTGGAAGGGACCTTTACGATCATCTAATTTCAAGTCCTCTGCTATAGGCTCCCACTAGACCAGGTTGCTCAAAGCCCCACCCAGCCTGGCCTTGACATTTCTACTGTATTCATGACTAGGACTGTTCAGCATCATTATCATCCCTAAAACAGATGCCAGTTTTCCTCCCATTCACATCTTCACTGGAAATCTACAATAAATTACACAATAATCCTATAATAATCCTATTTGTAATGAGGAAAAAGCAAATGAAAACCATCTGGGTTCTTAGCCCTTTCAGGTCACTAGCAACACTATTACATACACTCTGACTTTGCAAGAGAGAGGAAGAATTGTTAATAACTTTTAAACACATTCCACTACCATCTCAGATTCTTTTCCAGCTTTGTCTGCATGCATTACATATTACTTCAACTTGTATCTTTAAAACAGATGAGCAAGAACAAAGCTACGTTTTAAAAAGGCATTTTCTGCGGAATTATTTTGTGACATGCTTACCATAAATCATTTAGCAACAAGTCAATAAATAAAAATCGGTACTTTGCAATTTCCAGTATTGTTTCAGATGCATTATCCATTCTATTTTCATACCCGCATAGAACAGACATCTTCCAAACAGCAACCCAGCTCCCAGCAATGTCTATCTCTAAGCACTGTGTTCAAGAATGAGTAGGCTATTAAAGCAAGGCGGGCTCAGCTCTCTGCAAATGGGAAAATACAGAAGATGGGGGAAAGCCTGGCAACTGCTAGTATGTTCTACATCTACAATCTCCAGGTTCCACTGGTTCTGTGACTACTTTAACACAGGCAAAATAATCCACGTAGCAAAAGACATGACTCTGGAAGAATGAGCAATGGAAAATAGAGCACATCAGTATTCCAGGGAATTCCAGAGCAGATACTACACATATACTCCATCTATTACATGAATACAGAGCTGCAGATCCAAGAGACCTGGGATGCAAAGCTTTTCAGTGCTACTAGTGGCATTATTTCTAAAAGACTGCCCTGACTGATTTCTGAAGCCTAATGAGGAGCTAGTAAGTGATTTTTTCACTGCTTCACCCATAGGCAGGAAGGGAAGAAGTTTCACTTTCTAGGAAATGCTCCCAAGTAACTTGCAGCTCTATTGGAGTGACAGCATAGGCTATTTTGAAACTAGGAATAATGTGAGGTGAAAGGCAATGACAATCTGGGCAATTACTATTGCTATTAAATCACTGCTAAATTAAATCTATTTGGTATCAAAAAGATCAGACGTGGAAGACTTTAGCACATTCATTTTTTAAGCACTAGGTTCAGCGTATGCCAAAACTGAGCGTTACAGGTTTGGGGAAGAGAGGAAGACATGCTGGCAGCCACTGATCACCCAGTCTCAAAGCAAGAGAATCATCCACTGAGAATTAAGCTTGCAGTATCTCTCAACTACAAAACATAAATTAGAATAGATGCAGTCCCAAAAAAGGAAATTCATATTTACCTTCAATTCCTTTCTGCTAAAGCTTGGATAAAGATGATTTAAATGATCAAAATAAAAATACTTATTTTTTGAGAAAAAGTGAACCTTGGAATTTAGGAAGAGCAGTAGCTTGCAGGAGCACCTGCAGTAACACAGCTTGCAGTCCACTTGACAGGTTTATAGGACCTATCCACTAGAGATTACTCTACGAGGAAGAAATTAGAAATTTCATCAATTTGTACTTACTTTTTTTTTTTTTTTAAGGCAATAGGTTATATATAGCACATGGGCAAAAGATGGCGCCCCACAGTGCATATTGTTGTGGGAAGTAAATTCTTGTGAAGAGGGGCAGGGCTAGACTCAACAAAGCACAAAGTTTATCACTGCAAAGCATCTCTGGCAATATCTGTTTTTTCAGCCTCTTTTCATTACAGGACAACAAGCTGAAAACTACCTTAAGTGGGTAACAACACTAACACGAACAAAGAGAGAGTTATAAGCTGTGTAATACTCAGAGAAGCAACAGTTCCACTCTAATGGCACAATGAAAAGGATCTGATGGACAAATTGATTCATTCAATTCCTTAGTTTAAGGATCGGAGAAGACAAAGAAGACAACCACAGAGGTAACGCTACCTTTGATCGTTTCTGAGTGAATGTACTTTCCCAAACTGCCTTTACTGATGAGCTGGCCACCAGGTCTCCGAGATAACTGAGTGGTTGTGTGGATGCACGGCTGCAGGGCTGTGAGCTGAGGCTGCTCCAGCACAGCACGCAGGGCAGGCTGGGCCCCAGTGGACACGCAAGACAGGAGATCACAGTGCAGATGCACCAAAACTGAAAGCACATCAACAGCTAAATACCACATTCTGATATTTATTGCTGCTTTTAAAACCCAAATATTCAAACTGTGCAGGTAAAACAACCAGAAATAGCAGCACGTTAATTATATGCTTAAATAAACAACGACAAGCATCTCTTTAAATTAGAACAGCTTCAAAGCACAGCTGAGGAAAATCTCTCCCCTCAGGGATCGATTCTGCACACAAGGGAGGCACGAGCTGAAATCTCGTGTGTTACCTCAGAGGCTTCTCGCTTCTTTTTAAAGCAGCAAGTCCTTGCTCAACTATTGTCTCGTTGCTGTTTGTGCATTTAGGACATTAAATCATTACTTCTTTCTCGTTGGACAATTACAAAGCATTGACCAGAAGGGAACTGATGAAATCTGCTTCCTCCAGTTAAAAGGAGAGAGAAGGAGGGGGGGGAATTCACCACCAGGGCACTACAGCAGGCAGGGAAGGCTCTCCGGGCAGCCAAACGCCTCAGGGCCGCCGGCGCGAGCGGAGCCGTTATCCCGGGATGAGCCGTGAGCGCGAGGGTCGGAGCGGCACCGCCAGGACGTGCAGAGGGGGCTCCCCAGCTGCTCTATTTTTATGACGGTATGTTTTGCATTCAGACTTTCCATTGCAGGCGCCCCGGGTCAAGGGGATCCGCTCTGTTGGGGAAATCTGACAGGTCAGCCCGGAAAGAGTTATTTATAGAGGGGCGGGGGACAGAGCGAAGGGATGCGATCGGCGTCGTGTTCGTCTGTCGCGGGGCTTCGAGCTGGGGACCTTGGGCACGGCAGCTTCTTCGCCGCCCCGACAGACCGATGGGGAAACCCCAACGGCCCGACCCGGGCTGAGCACCCCGGGGAGAGAGCAGCTTTTAGAGGTTGTTCTGCACGAGAAGACCTTCACAGGGGGAGTTTAAGCTTGTGGTCCATTTCTTTTTTGATAGGAAAAGAAGCTAGAACAGAGCGGGAACATCATCACTATTTCAAGCTGCAATTACATTGCCCCTCTAAAGCCCTGCTGCTCGGCTGCAGGCATTTAAAAATCAGGAGGTGCCCAGCAGCCACGTTTGGAAGGATGTATGTTGCATGTGCATGCCTACGACTGCCCTATTGCAAGTGACCTGACACTCAGCCCTGCCAAACCACGGCTGGCCATCAGAAACGAAGCCTTTCTCTGGCCTCATAAGCATCTGTGTTAGGATATAAGCATAGTGATAGCACAAGGCGGAATGAAGTTAAACTGAGACAGGGGAGGTTTAGATTAGATATTAGGAGGAAGCTTTTCACACAGAGGGTGGTGACACAGTGGAACAGGTTGCCCAAGGAGGTTGTGGATGCCCCAACCCTGGAGGCATTCAAGGCCAGGCTGGACGTGGCTCTGGGCAGCCTGGTCTGGTGGTTGGTGACCCTGCAGACAACAGGGGGGTTGAAACTAGATGATCATTGTTGTCCTTTTCAACCCAGGCCATTCTATGATTTTATGCTCTGCCAGCAACACCTGACACGCTGATGGATTCAGCTCTTCCTACTCAATGTAGTAGCGTCTGCCATCTTTAAAAGCTGACCAACCACAACAGGTGATAGCACCACTGTGTGCAATTGTCTCACAGCACATGACATTCAGCTTGAAAGCAGGAGGCCTGGTATCTGTAGTTCCCAATCCAGGTCAAAACCACAGCTCCCATCTCCTTAGGAAGTGCCTCAGTGCCTACATTGTGCCTACATATTGGGATGGCCTCACCCTCCTGAAGCTGGGCTTCCATCCGAGCCAGTAGGCCACATCCATGGAAGCACTGGCTTCCTTCTTGTGCACAAAAGGCTTATGTAGAATTCAGCATTGATGGCTAGACCATTTGAGTCATGGTGAGCACAGGAGTTGCTGGGATTTTTCACTAGGTCTAAGCATCCCAACACTGCCTTGCCTACCTATCTTCTCTGCTGGCTCTGTCAGAGGCTTTATCCACCTCAGCCTCTGAGAGCACTCCTTTGGCCACACAAATGAGAAGAAATGCTACAACTACACAAGGGTTTGCTATAACAGCAGGACATAAATGTTCCTCAAGGGAGCAGAGTGCTAAGACCTAAACATATACACCAGATTAGCCAATTTAAAAAAAAGGGGGGGGGGGGGGAGGGATGGGGAGGAAAAGGAGGTATAAAAAGAAAGAATGAAAGAGTAAATATTCCTACATGCAAGTAAGCATGCATTTTAAAATAATTACTGGCACTGCTTACAGTCCTGGCTTTCCTCTATATCTGCAAACATCATCTAATACATAAGAAATGAATAAACAAAAATTCAAAAATTCAGATACATTAAACTGCCCAGGGTGTACTGCCCATTTTATATAACACTTTCAGTTGTGACGTATTTGAAGTTACCTTACACTCTTGATTCACTACATGCTCAAGTTATCTGCCACAGGCACACAGCTGAGTGCCAGACTTTTGGAGAGGAAGTAAATGCTTTCTTTGTTGCCTTATAGTTCTGGGCTCTAAAAGACTGGGGGGCAACACACAAGGTTTTGCCCTGATGGTCCTATCAGATACTAATAGATCACAAGCAGATTCCTCCAATGTGGGAAAGTGAGCTGTGCAACCTGGCTCGCTGTCCCAAGAACAAGTGCTACTGGCTGCACTAATGGTGCATGAGGAGCGAGGATGGTGCTCCAGGCTGAAGGGCTTCAGCATTGCTGGGGACGTCATAAGTATTGCCTTTCTGAACAAGTTTTGGACAGTGCCTGGGACTCCCCTGTCGCCTAGAGAAGCTTTATACAGAATGTAGATGGCCAGGACATTCAGGCAATGCTACCAGCTTTTAGAGAAGCACAGTGGTTGCTGACTCATTGCAGTAAATGTTTAGGGGATACATAAATATCCCCTGATACTGTCATTCAACCGTACCTGTACCCCAACAGTTCCAGCACCTGAGAGGCTGGTAACAGCCCAGACTAAGGCATACATGACAAGAACAAAACTAAGAACTGTAGTTTAGTATTGCTGACAGGACCATCTTTGAGAACATGAAAAGGACGTAAGAGTCCATATGGAAAAATCCATTCCCATGTTTTTACTGCTGAAAGCTAAGCCCTCCCAAGAGACCCCACGAATGCACTAAAAGCTCTAGGTATTTCATTTCACTTGGAGTTTCACCATCTCAGCCAGACTGCTAATAACTTTTTATGTAAAGTTAATTAATTAACTGTCTGCCATGAAATGCATCCAAGGACTCTGCGTTTTAAATCAGGCAGAGAAACGATACAATTAAAGTACTCTTGCCATATTTAGGAACTTCTAAAAACGCGGCTGTGCAATTTCGGTCGCACACGGAACGATTTCACAGCGCAGGAAGCTCCGCCATCGTCTTTTCGAGTGCAAAAGCGCAAAGTTTGCAGATCGCGCGCGTTATGTCGCTGGGGCACGCAGTGTGCGGTGCTGGCCCGAGCGCGCTGACACGGAGAGCACCCGCAGCCTCCCGCTGCTCTCACCCGCCCTGCGGCGTGACCCGCACCGGGGCTCGGGCAGACACCTGTTCGCTCACCCCGCGGCCGCCTAGCCTCCCTTTCACCTCGGTCTTCCCGCTGGGGAGCTTGTGGGGAGCTGGGAAAGCCGTCGCCCAGGTACCCTGCCTCTCCCAGCGAGGACTAACAGCTCGTTTTCGCTTCAAGTTTCCCGGCTCCTCTTGACGCTCCGAGGGATGACCTTCCGCGGGGGGCGGCGACCGGCGGGGTCGCACAGCCGCGGCAGGGGTGTCCGGCGGAGGGGCTCCGCGCCGAGGAGCGGAGGGCGGGGCGGGCGGGGTCCCGTCGGAGACTAAGCTCCAATCTCGCTCTCGCAAAGCCCGACCGGACCTGTTGCTGCCGGGCTCGGCGCACCTCCGGCTGAACTGATAGGAAAAGAGGAACAAAGGAGCGCGCCAGCCCTCTTCGTTTTCCCCACCGACTCTGCGGGAGCTGGGTCTCGGCAAGAGGCTGGCACCGATCCGTGGGCGACACGACCCACCTGCTCTGTAAGCCCCCGAGCTCGGCCGTCTCGCGTTCCCCTCGCGCAGCTGTGCGCACAGGAGAGCTCGGGCAGCGGAGCGCCCGCAGAGACAGGTGGGGCGGACGGCCACCTCTCCCCGGCCGCCCCGGAACGCGTTCCCTCGGGCGGCACGGTCCCGACCTTCACTCTTTATCTCCAGCCACGGGGCCGGGAGCGGGACTCTCCACTCCGCGCTGACCCGTGCGCCCTGCCGTCCGCCCGAGCCCCGGGGAATGAGCGCAGGGCGGCGAGGCACTGGCACCGCACCCTTGCTCGTAGCCTGCCGGTGCTTTCAGGCTTGCCTTACCCTTCTGGCAGAGAGGACCTGCCGGTAGCGCTCCTCCTCTGTGGGCAGGGTAGGGAACTGTTGCATGGAGAGCATACTCGCGCTGTCGCCGGCTCCTCTCCGCTCTCTCCTGTTCCCCCGCTCTTCTCTGCCCCCGCCGCTGCCGAGCCGCCCGCCTCCCGAACGCGCACGCACGCTTGCCGGGAGCGGAGCGAGGGGCTCCGCATTTTGTCTGCTCGGAGCGCTCCCCCCCCCCCCCCACATCCCCACCCCTTTCCCACACAAAGGTTCTACCCTCAGGGACAGGCTGAGAGACAGCCTACTTGCTCGCTTCGCCCTCAGCGCCATCCCCTGGGGAGGGCGGTGGAGGTGGGCGCCGCGCAGCCTTCCAGCTGGCAGCGAGGGGCTCACCCGGCGGCTGGGGCTGGTGCCGCTGTACCCAATCTCCACCACACCGAGCTCCGCGTCCCCGGGCCGGAGCTGCCGTGTGTGGCAGAGAACGCGCCCGGCTCCCTACTGCTCCTCGTGTGGGTCAGGAGCCGGCAGCAGCTCTCGCTTCTCCCCGAGATAGGAAGTTTCGTGGCGGGTCCAGCTCTTCCTTCCCGAAACGCGGCGGAGTGCCTTTCCCTGACGCATCCTCCTCGGCTCCGAAGAGAGGGCTCCGACTGAAGTCAGTGGCGAGGGTTTGTGCATCTCTGCGCTCTCAAGCCCGGTGCTCAACTCAGCAACAAACACCACTGGAGCAGTCTGGGACCCTTCCGGCAACCACAAAATAGCATTGCCAGGGCCGGGTTCTGGAATTACACGTGCAAGCAGAAAGGCTCCCCAGTTCTTAGTGTGCGTGTTCCAGTGCTTCTGAAGTAGTCCTTCAAAATGCAGGTCAGAAAGCACCCAAGAAATGTGTTAAAACAGTTCGATATGAGTTTGGCTTCTATTCCTCATCACGGCTATGGCTGTCAGTCAGGGTGACATCATTCAGATGCAGACATATCCATAAGCAAACCTTAAGTCAAAAACTTCTGTTCCAGGTATCTGTTACTTTATATTCGGCTGTAGGGTGTGTCACTTTTCATTCGTGTGTAAAATTGGGCCATTTTGTGCTTCTGCAGTGCTCCTGACCACAGTATTTCAGTCCTGCACTCTTTCACCCAACCTAAGTCTACTCTGGAGGGAAAACAGTGTTGTGGTTTTTTTTTGCTTTTCTCCTTTCTTTTCAAATACTTGCACAAAGAGTAGGAAAAGGAGGGCAGAAGACAGGAGCAGAGGCATTTATGCATTAGACAATTGTGTAAAATAAAATAAATAATACAGGCTATATTGGGGGGAAAAAAAAAAAAAGGGAATCAAGCCAAAAGTTACTGTTATAGCATTCTACAGAGATTCATTAGCCCTGTGGAGGAAAAAAAAAAAGAAAAAAAAAAAAAAAAAGAAAAAACCAACACAGTGAGAGCAAACGAAAACCGAAAATGAAAAAGTAAGGTCCATGGCCAGCGTGGTCTTGGTGGGAGGCTGCATTCTCTCAGCAGAAATAATGAATTTCAAACCTTAACCCAAACTTTACTCACAGCCTGATGGCAACTCATTCAAACTGGAGAATCACTCTGATGCTGTTTCACAGCTGACAAGATTCAGCCAATGTACAGCACACAGAGAAAGCCTAAGCTGAGCTCTGCTTTTAGCAGTTTTATGGGAAATACTGCCCGAGGAACAATTATTTAATTAAATAATACTTGGTTGAGTAGCCTCAAGAGCATGGCCTATATTCATATTCCCTATTTGTTGCAGAGAAGTTAAACTAGATGAACTCTAAAGATCCCTTCCAACTCTAAGGATTCTATGATTCTATTCTGTGATTCAATAGTGATACAGCAGTCCTGGTAGGAACTTATTTTCTGGTAGAACAACATATAAACATGTCAACGCAGAGTACAAATAGCTCAGTAACATTACCATTAGTGGAAATGAAGTACGCCTCATCATTACCATATAATTTGATGGGTTTACCCGTGCCCAATAACCAAGATGAAATCAGAATAGAAGGGGGATAGTGAGAGAGGAACTGCTGTCAGTGTCACGCGCAGCCTGCCCACCCAAGAACACCTATCCCCCCTAAATCACACCCCAGAGCAGCTTCCATGCGGCTCCAACTTCTGCTGCCTGGCACTGGAACATCCTCAGGCTGAACACTCCAACCCAGACATCACCTGCAGAGAAGCTGGCACGCAGTGCTGATACACTTTGGAAACAGAACTGCTGAAATGGCAAGCACTCAGAGTTCAGTGCTTTAAAACCATAATCACGTATAGAAGCTTTCAAGAACAAATTTTGCTATCTGTATAGTGACATTTCCCTCTCCAGGAGTACTCTCAGAGCAAATGTCTCATAAATCACTTATGTGCCTATTTATTTATGAGGCCAAAGCAATAATCCACTAAATCCACTCCCAGTTGTTTCATCTTAATCGGCTTCCCAACCTGTTGTCAGTACAGCCATGAAGGAACATGATTACGTAACTTCAGTATTAATCTGAGCACTATTGCTATTAATCTGAGAACTACTGCTGCCAAAGGAGGGAAAAAAGCATGACTAGAACTTTTATTCCAGCACATCAGCTGTTATTACCTGGGAGAAAGTTGATGCTTTTTGATAGTAGTCCTTGAAAACAAACAAAGTGGTGCAAGTAGTTTTGGATGTGTTTATTGTATGACTTGGTTTTTACATTAAATTAACATACACAAAAGTCCCATTACTGTTACAGGGAACAAACTCACCCAAGGAGTTTCCAGTCCAAAATACTAACAACTTGTAAGCACCCTGGTTCAGTACAGAGATTAACGCTAACCAGAATGTGTTTGGAATCAGAGTAATAAAAACCTCTCAGAAATTACTGTTTTTCTTTATTTTACATGTATCTAAATATTTTGAAGCACGCCCATCATCCGGCTCATCTCTGATATCCCTCCAACACCAGGTCACATTATGTCATTTGTTCTAATGTATATCAGTGTGCTTTTTATTTTTTATTTGTTGTAAATTGTTAACATTCAAAATATTTTTTGTAATCTAAGTATTTCATATATACTGAATACCAAATGATTTCATCTGTACCTTTTACTTCACAATTGTTGCACTTGGCAACATGTGGAGCTTCAACCAAAAACAAAAGGCAAGAAAAAAAAAAAAGAATTGCAAAAATAATTTTAAAACAACAAATAGAAGAAAGTGATTTATTAAACTGCTTGAACCCACACACTTTTTTTTAATGCCAATAGACATCTATCTGGTTCAGCCGGCAAAACTATTTCAAAAATAGAGGTTTTTCACATATGCAAAGTTCAGAAGAAAGATGAATCTCTGAAGGGAATATGCTTACATTCACACACTTATGAATGGAATGAATTTTACAGTTTCGTATTCTTTCCTATTTTAACAAAGATGATCAATCAGAAGCAAGTCTTTTCCTTTCCAGTATGTCACACAAATATTGCAAAATATGCAGAAAAGTACACTAAGAACAGCTTCAAACATGTAACTCAAGTGCAGTTCATTATTACAGCTCTGTAGAGATTTCTTCTCTTTGCCACAGAGGCAAGGAGAAACTTTACTTTGTACTTGTTTCAAATAAATAGCTTACAGTACATAGAAAAATGGCTTACATTCACATAAAATAAGAGCTGTTTTTCACAATGTTCCCACTCACCTTAACCTAAATATTCCATCTACAAAAGCTTCTTTTTGTAGTTTTGGACAATAGATCATGTTTTACTTCAGTCAAACAAAAAAAATCTCCCTCCTTTTTTCTCAGTGATGGGAGAATATAGGCCCAAGCAGTTGCATAATGGCATCACCTCACTTGGTTAAAGAAACAACACCTACATAGGCAATTATCTCGCAGGCATCAGTATTATAGAAAAGAGTTAAAGCAACAATATGGAAATTATTCACTCCTTACACTAGGAAATAAGATAATTCAAACAGATATAACTTTGATTACCTGGTAAAATTTCAGTTCTACACTAATTTTAATTCCACAGCTTTACATACTAAACAGCCTAAGAAACCATGACAGAATCAGTAAGTTTTTAACGTCAGTTTAAAATATATAGGTATGTATCTAATACTCCCAAATAGCACTCATTCTTGCTTTTAATTGCCAATTTTTCCTCATCTCTCTTCCACTAAACTTGGGTGGGGGAAAAAAAAAAAAAAGAAATTGTTTCCCCAGGAACTACTGCCTTTTGCAGCTTTTCTTGCTTTTCCTGCTGCTGAACTGTAATCACACATTTGGATATTAGCTCATTTCAACTCCTTTTACACGTAGGTTAAATCTGACTGAAAGAGCTCTCAAACAAACTGCAATTTTCTCTACTCCTTGCCACAAATGATCCCACTGCTTTTGCAAGCATTTGCAAAGAAACTATATGCTAAAATTACAATTGCTTTGCAAGGAAAACAAACATCCCACAGTCAGAACTCCAAGAACTGCAAGCTTTGTACCTCCTCTTTCAAAGGATCTTGGAAAGCACTCTTCGGATACACACGATGTTCAAGTATCAGCATAACATTTCCAGCAGAGATTAAAAAAATAATAATAAAATCATTTTTTCTGATTCTTCCCTTACACCCCAAACTTAACGTGCAGCCCTTCAGCTGAGACAATATAACTTTTCTTGTAATCTCAAAGCCACGTAAACCTTGTACTTCTACCAATCACTCAATTTCCCAAAGCAAGGCATTTGAAACTGCCAGCAATCCTCAAATATTTAAAAGATTATCTAGATAGTTCACACACTACTGGAAAACACCATCCAGATGGCTTCAGAACAACATACAGTTGTACCAGTACACTATTCAACTACTTTATATTTGTGTACATCTAGGCAAATACTCAAACGTGACAGTTCTCTATAAAAATATAGAAGCAATGCTCTAAGTTTAATTTCAATTTGCTTTTCTGCCCTTGGCTACATGAAAAACAATGAGAACGTACCCCTCTATGCTGAAAGTACTTCACACCTATGCTCAGTGTATGCATCCATCCACTAAATCAAGTTTTCAGTTGATTTGACTTTGAGGAACCGAGCACTGAAAAACAACAACAATTTTTAAAAAACAGTCTACAAGGGGACCCATTTTATTATTTGCATTATAGTTGAATTGAGAGACATTTCACATTTCTTTTCTCTAAAGAAAGTTTTGACGTGAGAGGCCACATGAATGCTCAAAACTTAAATGATCTGAAGTGCCTCAGCTGTTACAAGAAAAACTGGTGTGAAGGACAGAAGTTGTTGTGTGATATAACAAAAGGGAATAACTTATAAATACTAATATTTAATCATGCACAAAGTATTTGAGAAACAAATATTCAAGAAAGCATTTTATACTAAACTATTTTTAATATTGTGAAGTGGAGACAAGGAAAAGTAATAATATTAATAGAACAGATGTTAATATATCTCAGACAAATTACATCATCACTTCAGCGTCAACTAAAATTTACTATTTCAGTATCTTCAGTGTCTGAATTCAGTTTTGTGCTGTGAATGTAACACCACAAAAGGTGACATTTCTTCCCTCTTCTTCACTTGCAAATAGTGTACATATACAATTTATGCATATTAAGTTCTGTTGCATACAAACTAAACATTCTAAGAATAACAGCTACCTAAAGCCCAACTGAGGTATATTGAATACTGAGATGATTCAGTCGTTGTAGACCATGAGCCATGCAACCATCACAACAGCAACTCCAAACACTGGCAGCATAATGAGGTTTTTATATTTCTGCCACGATGATTGTTCAATTTCTACTTCATCCCTTCTCCTCTTATTCTTTCTTCGTCCTTTTAATCTGTTTTCAAAAGCTTCCAGTTCAGCCTAGAAGAGAAAACCAGAAGTTGTTGATATTGCATCAGGAGTAAAAACAAGGAAACATGGAGATTTTAAATAACATTCCCCAAAGCCATTTATAAAAATACCAAGCAGCCCAAGAAAGTTATATATCTCTTACAGGTAAAACGAAGCACCATATCTCCCATGCTTACAAAGCATTTTGCTTCCAAGTGTTAAACCACCATTTAGCTTCCTACAAAGCATTGCCAAAAATGCAACCAAATGAAGTTTTACATATGATTTCTACCTCAAGTTAAATATACTAAGCCAAAATTAGATTGCTATTTCCATACTATAGGCTAAAAATAGGGGAAAAAAATATTTTCCCATTAAAGAAAAGCACTCGTAAGTATTTAAACCGTTAAAATAACATATAGAAAAGCACTGGCTGAAATTTTAAAAGATGACCTTCCTGTAATAAGGATGTACTCTCTTTTTTTTTTTTTTTTAATTAAAAAAATAGACATGTGGCACTCTTCAAAGAAAGCCCTTATGTTCAGAAAAGAAGCAAAGCAACTGGAAAAAGAAGAATGTCAAGCTACTATCCTGAACAGCAGTTTCAGGGTCATGTCTAGAATAGACACAATAGGATCCTCTGATCCCTCTTCCTCCCCTCATCACACTCCAGGAAGACCCCTCCTCTTAAAAGGATATCAGCTCAAGGCAAAACTCTTCTTACGTTGTGAAGCTGGAATAAAATTGGAACTGTGCAGCTTGGATGAAAGACTTTAAGAGTGGGACAGGACTCCAGCAATGAGCCTCCACTAGAGCCATCTGACTGCTAGGAATGCCACAAAAGATGCTGTAGAGGTGAGTCGACACAGATTAGAAACAGAAGATCTCTGACAAGCATCTGGTATTTTTAGTAGGACTGAAGGAGTTGGGAGCAGACACTAGATGCACTAAAAGACAGAACAGAGATCAGAGAGGCAGAGCACAGCAAGCCAGGACTGGCTGGCAAAAGGCTCAAGACTGAGTTTCAGCAGAGGAAATTGTGGACAGTGAACAGAGCAAAGACTGGGTATGAGACAATATAAATCTACATGACTTCACATAGATGCCAGGAAAAAGGGATCTTAGACAATAAAATAAGTCCATTAAAGCAAAAAGAATCAGAGTGTTTTGGGAAATGGGCAGAGAAGCACTCCAGTTAATATAATTTTAATTTGGAGCTCAAGATTGTCTGGTCTTCCTCTACAGACAGCAAATTCTTGTCAGCTTCATAAGGCACATCTCACTTCCCTTCCTGCGCCAGATACCACCAGTAGCAGAAGTGAGGGGCCTGTTTTAATGTCTGTTACTTTGTACCTAATAAAGGAAGAAACTTGCACTTCCCTGACCACACAGGAGAAAAATTCAAAGTTCTACAACCTGTTATTCAAAACAAATTACTTTCAACTAGCTAATCCTCCCTCTGAGAAGTATTTTAATGAAACAGTTTTTCAAAATCCAAAATGTGGAGATAAGTGCAGAGTTCATAAGATTTTATATATGTCAATATTTTACAAAAACACTAAACAAAATTTGGGGCTTCTGCAGTTAATAAGTACACATGAACATGAAATGCCTCATGAACTGCAGTAAGATGAATTAAAATATAGGGCTTGAATGTTTAAGTAACAGCTACTTAATTGCTTTCCTAGAGATTTTCATAAAAACCCAGCTAAAAATGAACACGTTAAATAAAAAAAAAAGAGCAAAGATTTGTAGGTTCGTAGGTACAGAATGAGAAAGATGCAATCTCTATCCTTACAGCTACGTACTGATTTTATATACTTGTCATCATACCACAAATGTCATCTCAGTTATCTTTGAACAAGTACCAAGGAACAGTTGTGCCCAGCCTTCAGATCACCTTATTTTTTCTAACTAAACAAGCTCTTGTTTTTATTTAGAGCAATAACTTATCTTCTTTGTGTAGTGATGCATTAAAAGTGAAATGAAATGCATTTATTTGAGCTGTATACTCAAGTCTCTTGTCAGATAACATGCAGTTTAGAGTAGTTCAAGTACTAGATTTTGTTCTTTGATGTATTACTCTCTATATTCTCTCTGCACTGGGAAGAATGGCAGCCCCATAGAAAAGAAACTTCCATCATTTGCAGCTGTCAAAACTCTGACCTCACACAATGCCTCTGAATTGAAAGCAGTTGAAAGTGGGCTGAGGCATTATGAGAAGCCCAACCAAGCCATCTCTCCTTCCAACAAAAAACAAGCGATTCCATTTATAAGTGTCATTATAGAAGTATAGCAAACACCAAAATGCAAGTTTGCAGACTTACCAAAGCACTAACTAGTTTACAGCATTAATAAAAACAGATCTCAAGAAGCTGCAAGCAACAAATGAACTGTCTATGCAAAAAGGTACTAACGACATCAGAAAGATGGTACAAGATGCAAACCTTTTCAGAAGGTAGTAAGAACATATATAGATATACATATATATGTATATACATATATATGAAGCAGCACCCCATGACAGTAATGTGCTTCAAGTCACATCACCAGATGGTAGATAACGAGATCAAATTGGAAAGGAACCAATGTTAGCTACATGGCAGCAGGAATTTAGGGCAGTTCTAAAGACTATTTATTACCTACATTTGTTCTTGAATAATCTTTGTTATGCTATACAACTGGCCATTATTAATTAATCTATTAATTAATGGGCTTGATTACATATAGGTGAAGTCTTCCATCCCTGAAGTCACAGTCCATCACAAAAATATGCATATAGAAGTGTTTGTTGTGTTTGTTGTACACTGCACAGCATGCTGCTGGACTGTAGTTCTGAAAGCACAAGTAGAAAGCAATGGTGATGTGACTGGAGGGAGAAACAGGCTCTGCTGAACAATTTTAAGACAATGATGAACACACTGCTGGTGAAGCAATTCTGCTACACTGGAAGGATCATAAATTAAGTGGCTTTGATGCAGAAATCATTACTGACTAGAATCCCTCCTGCAATCAGTGCAATACAAGCACCAGCAACTTTGAATTTCTTGCTTAGCAATTGTAAGCATATCGTTTACATGAATACAAGTCAGTACTGTTTATGTCAGTACTTAACTTCCAGCCCTGTCATTTACAGACTATCTCTCCCCAACAACATGTTTCAAACGCTTCCTATGAGCTACAATTCCTGACCTCTGTCCTGGAACTAACTTCAGTGTAGAGAACAAAAGAATTAGACAAACTGTCTGTGAGATGTATGAGGGAATGTATAATCAATATTGTTAACAGCTGTGGCATGACTGTAATAATAAACACTACATGATGACCACAAAGCAATGCCTGCCCACCTGGACACCAGGCACAATCGTACACAGAGAAAATCCTGAAAGAGAAACAGAAATAGGCCCTGGTGGAGCACCAGTTAACAGACACAATACTTAAAGCCAGTTAGGCAATTAATCAAAGTTGTACCAGCAGAGAAGCTCCCTACCCAAGAATGTCCTAATGAGATTGGGAGAAAGGTACAAGATAATCAGCCATGTAAAGCAAGTCTTCTGCACCCACTCCAAGCAGTGAGCCACTGCTGCGATAAGAATGGAATGTGCAATCCAGTTGAAAACTCAAGCATAATCTAATAGAGAACTGTTTTGATAAATGAGTAAAAGTCAGAAACCACACACCAGACTTAGAACACGACGTCAAATGCTCTGGCACAGGCATACAAGCCTGTTGGAAGGAGTGCATTGAGGCTGTAGCCCCCAGATGATAAACCTGAGCTAGCTGTCACCAAGCTTACAGTTAATTTCTGAAACAAGATTAGCGATAGTGTTTCCACGCAGCTGGCACGGAAGCTTCTTGGATTACAGTGCCGACAACATACATTCACCAGAGCCAGCTTACAAAAAAATTCTCCACCCCCACCAGACCTTGAAGGACAGAGACCAACTTAGGTTTCTTCATTCTCATGAAGGGGAGAAGTTTTACTCAATAGTTCAAATCCCTATAGAGGCTACTTAGTAATTCTGTGAGCTTTATGCATTATAAAATGATGGATAAAAATTAGAAGTATTTCATATTTAAAAAATAATATATATAATATAGTTATTCTAATGAGACATCAAACTGATTACCATTTTGCCCATAGGTATGAGAATTGTTAGAGAAAATATGCTTGCTTTTAACCACTGTAGATCACTCATGGCACACACCTAAGGGCAACGTAACAGCTGAAAACAGCAACTGGGAACACCACTGTACGAAGTATACAACTTGGGCTGCACTTGCATCAAATGTTTTATTAACAGAAAGTGGGGGGGGGGAGGAAGAATTAAGTTTGATACCTGTTGTCTTCGCTTCTCCTCTTCAATAGCAGCTTTGGCTTCTGCTTCTTTTATCTGTCCAGACATACAAAGTGATAAGCAACTGTTGTAAAAGCAAGTAAAACTATTCTCTTACAGAGCCATAATTACTCTATATAGAACAGTTCTCAGAAAAGTGAGCAAAACTTCCACCAAGTGAGCTATGAGCTTACTCAGATTCTAAAACCTTCTCTGAAAAACCTCTATCAATTCATGTTTGAAAAACACGGAACGTAAGAGATGCTACCACGTTACAAAACCAAACTTATGACTAACTGGAAAATTCAACTAACAAATAAAAACCTGGGGAAAAAAAAAGTTTATTCATTAATACCAGGGAAAATTTCTTAAGAAATTCACTCCAAGCTTTCAGTAACTCAATCCTCAATTCAGCACACTGTACACTGATAGGTAATTCCTACATATGTATATAATTTACGCACATACACACTTCATTCTAAGTAATTCAAATACACCCTGACTGCTAGAGCAAAAGGAAATCTCCACATTTGTACTGAATGACATATTGGATAATGCACACTCAAATTGCTCTAGAGCCCTTGGTGTAATGCAAACTGTCAGTGTAATTACATTTGCTTCACCATCAGAAAGTTCTATGAAAAATAAAACCCGGAACTACAACTGATCATTCTATAGAACTGTTACAAAGCATTCAAGACAGCAAATTAAATGCCAGAAATTACAAGGAAAAAGAATGGCACAGAAAATATTAAAATATAAACATACAATGCACTTGAATCATAGTTCCTGCAGTATTTTGATCCTACAATAACAAAAGGGTGCGAAGCCTGAACATATATGAAGAACAATAGGATCTCCTGCCTAGATAAGAGATGCTTAATTTGAATTCATCAGGTAAAAAGCAGGTGACTGACAGGACACAAAATCCTGAAGAGGGTGAAGATACCAAACAAGAAAATACATCAATAAGTATTTTTCATTACACAAAAACAAAGGCATAAAATGAAATCAACAGGAGGCAAGTTTACAACAGAGGGAAATATTCTACTTCAGCTTAACACTTGGTAAACCTAGAAATCAAGTGCCACGTGATATTTATATATATCAAAAGTTTATGGCAGCTGAAAAGCAATTAGACCTACTAGCAAACTGAATATAGATGCATCAAAGCCATCAAACATTAAGACACCAGCTCTATCTCTGAAATTCTCTCAGTCAGGGATCACTACAGTGACAGCAGTACCAGTATGCTGAGTCAATGTATGTGTGTCTGCTGCTTGTGTGTTTTTCTTACTGTATCCACTTAACAGTACTTAAGTAAAATAGATCACAGAATTGTAGAATGTCCTGAGATGTCATAATATGATTGACAACTTGATATTAAAAACCATCTTAATCCCAATAATCAGTCTATGTGTGTACATATGTATATATATATATATAAACCATTGACAATATCATAATTTGCATACTAAAAATGGTAATTAACCAAATAAGATATGCACAGATGGAATTTGTTCTGTCTCTTCAGGTGAGATTATGCAGCAGTTTCTTCACTTCACACAGAAGTGCTGGAGAGCATTTATGTTTACAACAGGCTGAAAAGCACATGCAATTACTGAAAGGTCTCCATGCTTGAGGCAGACACCTAATACTATGAGATAGTCAATTATGTGTCACACAATTTAAAGATCACACTTGACCAACCTTCAAAGTAAAAGTAAGGCTTAAATGAAGTGAAGTGCTTCTATAGCTCTTATTAGCAGTGATGATTTTATTATCACTGATTAGCACTTCTTGGTTGAAAAGAAAAACTCCAGTTATAACGTACATTGAAAATAAAGAAGAAACAGAGTATTATCTTAACACAGTATTTCATTGAGTTAGTTGACACTATCTACAAGTAGTGCGATTCTGAAGAATAAGCCAGATTTAATTATCCAAAAATTAAATGTGCAATTAAACTGTACACTGACTTACACTGCATTTCTTGCTGTTATCGTCTTGAAAAAATAATGAGCTGCTTGTTTTTTCCAACTTTTCAAGGCAACAAGGATAAATTATAACTAAAGTGGATACGCTACCTCAGACGCCTTCCGTTTCATTTCCTTGCATAATGCATCACACTCCAATGAAACTTGGTCTTCTTGTATCTTGCTGCACTGTACTTCCTGTTAAGTATAAATTGAGTTGTTTGTAATTCATTTCCCTACATTAAAATAGAATTATAATGTTCATTTTGTTAAGAAAATTATAAAACATTCTTATTTGGCATAATTACAGAATGAAGCTAATCTATAAATATTATTTGAAACCGTAACTGTATTCAAGCATCCTTTTCTATTTTCCTTATTTCTGATAAGCTTCTGAAAGTAAGAATAAATCAAACAGTCCAGTTCAATTTTCTTGTCTTTTTTTTCCACTTGTTTATTTAAGACAAAGCAATATAACCTTGTGAACTCTGTTAAAAAAGATACCATGCAGAGTAACTAATAAGTAACTCTTAGGTAATTTCATACCAATTCTCACAACTGGCTGAGATTACAGGGCAAGGTCTGGTCATGGGAAGATCTCCTTTACTTCCTCTACTTCCTCCCCCTTACATTGAAGGCCAAAAAACAAAAACAAAACAAGCAAACAAACAAAAAAAACAGAATACCACCACAGACAGAAAGTTGTTATCTATACTATTAGCCTATGAAGAATTTTGTCAGGAAAGCACAGTAACATAACCAGAAGCTATTCTGGTTTTCATACTATTAACGATATGTAGAACAAGTTTTCAATTGTCATAACATATAACAAAATCCAAAAACTAACTTTCTATCACAGCAATTCAAGCATGTTAAGAAAAACCACCTGCCTAGATGGTTAAGAATATGGTCCACTACAAGTTGATGGTTACATATTCAAGTGGTTTATATGACTTTGTATGCTCACATGCACAGCCTCATGATACAACAGTTAACTTCAACACCAGAAAAAGAAGAAAGAATTCTTCTGTTCTGCTCAAATTATGAACCCCTACATTTGATATTAGTTATGATTGTTCAGATGAGGCATATATACAGGGGAGGTTGGAATAAGTATCCTATCAACTACCAACTTCACCAGTAGTATACACAGACAGAAGACTGGTACTTCTGTAGAGGAGAATTCAACTGCAAATTTCAGATACTGAATTCTGTTTCTCCTTATCTTTAAGATCACACGGAAGGCCACAGTCACAAAGACTAAATATACACGTAGACTATCCTATCCAAAACCTAAGAAAGAAGTTCACTATCTGCTATAAGCAAATTTGCATAAGGAACTTCTGGAGTCAACAGATAACCTAATTATGATCACGGCATGGGTAGATGCAAAAGATAAACTTTAAAAAACATCATCTTTTACACTACAGAAATGGGTCAGATTTCATAGCTGCAACTGATACATGGTCCAATTATCAGTGGCCTATTTGTTCTATCATCATTTACCCTCTATACTGTAGTTCTCTATACAAACAAGAGCATGGATTTGGGGCTTGACCTGGAAACAGTGAGATGATATTTAAGGCAGGGATAGTTTTTAATTCTCTTTCTGAAAGCAAACACCATTTCATTAGGTATCAGAAGGATCACTTCATGGCTATTTAAATGAGTGGCTATTTATTCTTTAAATAACAATTAATAACCACTCATAACAACCTCTCCACCTTATAACCAAATTTACAAGACTGAAAAAAAAGTAACTGTCATCAGATTTAAAGAACATAAAACTTTCAGAATAGCAGATTCGGAATGTTCCATATCTGGCCAGTCTACGAGTGAAAAAGTAAGCATCCTAAAAATTAATTTCATTGCTTCTTGCTACCACACTTCAGTTGGACATCCACATAAACACTGAACACATCCTGGGACAATAAAATCTGAGCTGCTCTAAACACAAGTAACTATATAGTGTCAGAACTCATCAGAAGATGATATTACATTTCACTTTTCTAAAAACATTATGAATATTAGGGACAGTAACAACTAGATGTAACAGACCTATCATGGAAATACCCATCTTCCTTATTCAATTAAGCTTGGCATAAGAAGCAGGCATACTTTTTAATAGGTATACAGAATAGAATCATAATAGATTAATTAAGGTTGGAAAAGACCTTAAAGATCATCAAGTCCAACTGTCAACCTGTATCTCATGGAGGAAGAAGCAGAAGTACAACTATATATACTCTATATATATATATATATATATATATATATATATATATATATATATATATATATATATATATATATATATATATATATATATATATATATATATATATATCAATATATGTACTCAACCAATGATACTATTTATTTTACTGAACACAGTAGTGAAAGACTGAAATTAATAAGAGCACTTAGTCACAACAAAATAATTTATCCACAGCAGAAGTCAACATTTCTTTGTACCATGGGCAACTTATGAATAAATAAAAGCTTACTATTCATAAGCAGAGACTGTTCAATTTGAAGCACTCACTGTATTACCATCCTTTCTCTTGAACATTCCCCCTGCAGAAGACATTTCTTGGAGAAGCTAAGAACTCTGGTGAAACTACAGTCTCTGTGGAAAGCTCAGAAGTAAACTGGTTCTTGAAAATAATTTAAGCATGCTTTATTTAAGCCAGATAGTGATTTTTTCATTAAGTTATTAACACTTGCCAAGAGTTCACATAAGCCTCTGTTCTTCCCCTCATAATACTTGATAGCCATAACAAGCTTTGTCCTTTATCTCTGTTAAAAGCTAAGGATGCTGATGTCTATTTGCTTTAAGGGCTGCAGACAACCAAAACCAAAAACATCAATTAGGGATTCAAAACATCCGTGATTGTTCCAATTTATGTAATTATAAACTTCCCCCTTATCATTAGGAAAATATGCTTTGACTTCTTAAATCACTCCGGATCATCTGATTATTTTCCTAATGGAACTACAAAAATTGAAGTGTGCTTGAAGATAAAGGTATCACGAGTCTGGCAGCTAACATGTTTCAAAATAAATTTTATGTTCCTCAGCGAATATTTCAATTGTTCCACCCAGACATTCAGCTGCTGCTACTGCTCTGCTGAAGTAACTGATCCTATTCCAATCTGCACCAGAGATAATTCATGTACACAAGCCTAGGAACATACAAAGAAAATACATCATTCTCAGAACTGTAGCTTCAAAGCTTACCTTTTTCAGTCTCTTACAAGGACACTTGAGTTTAACCTTCTGGCTGCAGTTCAGAGGACAATCACCTGAATGGCAAATCTCTTTACACCGGTGACCACAAGGCAGCTACAAACAGTAAAACAAGAAATACCTTCACCAATAAATAACTGAAATTACATGCAATCTTTGAACTAGTTTCATTTCAGACATAGCAGCCAAACAGAAAATTCATTCAGCTTACCAGGTTTGTTCTACTTGCAAAATTTGAAAGGAAAAAGTCAACTTATTTCACTATTTCACAGTTTTTCAGTTCACATAGAATTATTTCTCTTTTATTGGGATAGCTTGATCAAAAACCATTTTTTTTCTTTCAAATGTTACAGGAACAATCATCTCCACAATGATTCATGCAACAATTACTCTAACTATCTGTATGCTGGAGGAATAAAAGTAGATGAGGTAAGAAGGAACTGAAAATTGAAATGAAGTATGTTGTGACTCAGCCTGACCTACAAACTGCTAACAAGAGGGCAGATTTAGAAGCAAAAATACTACAAAACTAGGTTTTATGTGCAAGAACCTTATGAACTATGCAGGAGTCAAATACAGGCCCCCAATATTCTTACATCTGAATAAATTTCACAAAATCCTAAATTTCTGCATTTGGTAAATGCTGTTGTTGACATCTGATAAAAAGCTTTTTTTTTTTTTTTTTTTTTTTTAAACTGTCAGTGAAATTTTTAACACTGAAACTATTATTATTCATTACTCTACTACTACTTACTAATTACTATTAAGAACTGAGATAGTAATTTAAATATGCCATGTCTTTTAGGAATGTAACAGTGTTCCCAGAATGATGTTAGATATAAAAAAAAAAATAATTCACAGGAGTAAAAACAAGTTTTCTTCCACTTGCTGTTAGGAGCTCAACTGACTTTGCTCAGGTCCCAAACAAAATCTTCACAATGATAATTTTTTCATTTTCAATTACATAAATCAATACTGTTCAATACTGTTGATAACGAGAGGTGATAACTCATGAAACATACCCAACTGATTCATTTATAAAGGTAGGTTTAAATAAAAAAATTTATTGAAAATTATATTAGCGACTGTCTTATATATATATATATATAATAAAATGCAGGTGTATGCATTTCTTGTTGATGAGTAAATTTGGATTCTTAGAAGTACTAATGGTTGCAGAAGTACCCATGGTTGCAAAGGCAACCACACAGCCTCTGCACAGTAGAATCCTTCTGGCTCCCTGCCCAACAGCATTACACACTGAAACAGCTACAAAGTCTCATCTGCCAGACATCCTAAGATAGAACCTACCATTTCAGATTCCTCTTCCATACTCATTAGGCACACTTTCAGTAATAACGTCGAAGCCCAAACAAACAGTTTTATAACTCACATGTCAGAGCTGCAAATTCTAGATAATCTCCATGTGCTACTACAGCAGAAATTTTTATGTTACATACCACCAGAGCATAGCACAGGAATATACTTAATCCAATACTGAAATCATATTTGCTCATCTAGTGCATACAGTCACACAGTTCACACTCAGAAGGATGCAGGACAAGAATGAAGCTGACAGTTTCAGTTGCTTCTCACCCCCTTCAATGCAAACACAACATATAATATCATGGGAAGCAATTCGATGAGTGGCAAAACAACACCCCCACCAGCTAAGAGAACAGAAGCAATCCTACCACTTCTGCCAGACAAGTGCTGTAGTTGGAAGGGAAGGGCTTTTGTCTTTCTTTTTTTTTTTTTTTGCAAATGTTGAGCTACTATATAGTGCTAAAATGTAATGTGTGTATCCCTTTAGATCTTTTTCACTGTAAATATTCTGTTGTTAATAGCTTATATTATATATTAGTTTATATATATTATTATATTATATAATAGTTTATATTTGTCATGGCAAGCCCATTAAAAGAAAGCAACATAACCTACAACTCTGAAAACAAACAAATCTTTATGAGCATTTTCCACTTTGGGAATGCATTTAAATTCCAACATTATGCCTGGCAATGACAAAAACAGTCAACATTTATGGATGTTTAACCAATCTTCGCCAGCAGGTAATAAACACGCTCTGTTAATACACACATAAGAACCACCCCCACACTTGAGCAGCTGTCTCAAAAGTTATAAACAAAAGTTGAGTTGATCATTTCCAACCCATGTGAAAACCTCTGCTGCTTAAGCTAGACGTGGAGGAGAATGTGCATATGATAGAAGCAAAGCTTCTGTTGCACAGCAACAACAAAATGTAACAGAATACTGGCGGGGAAGTTCAACCTCTACTTCCATCCCGCTAACATCTGCCTCTGCTATCATGGGCCAACATAATAAAATAGGAGGCATTATTTTCAGAGCAGCCCTTAATGGGGTCCCAGGTTTCACATTTTAAGACAATAGCAGAGTACACAGTAAAAGCACAAAGTACTGTTATTTTGTTGAAAAATTAGTAATTACACAGACCCACAAATACTGGTAATGGATATGTAAGCAATGGAAACAGATATGACTGTTAAAACTTGCATTTAAGATCTATTCCAAAACATCTGCTAACATGATCATAAGAATTTAATCACCGCTGATTAAAAAAAAAAGTTAAATTTCCTTCAACGGGATATTTAGCTATTGCTACCAAACAAAGCAAAGAACTTTTTAATTAAAGCTTCCCATCCAACAGCTGTAGCAATATCAAAGACTTTGCTTCTCCCTAAAGCAGATAGGAAATATGAGCTGTACCGCACAATATTTGAAGTTCTTTTTTAATAACTTTATACTACCACATCCAAAACAAAAGCATGAAACCTGGCAAGACTTTTCAATTCCTGTTGTATTGTCTGGTGCCTTGGAAAAAATACTGATATTCACAATGCTTCGAAGAAGCACACTACCTGCAATTCAAATGTGGAAGTATACTGCTTTCCACAATTTCCATTAACCAAAAAAGACAAACATCTCAAAACTAAGACTTGAGTAGAATACTGTATTCTATTGAACCTAAACTGCACTGTGCTGAACTTGGTGGAGTTACAGAATACACTGATTTTTAACAAACATTAGTTTCACCGAGCTCTTCTGGTAAACCAAGTTCAAATTCTGACATTGAAAAGGAAATTCTCATAAACACTAACCTGATATTTGCTTGAAAGTAAGCTGCTAAGATAACACAAAAACTTTTCAGATTTGGTGTTGAGGGAACAATTTTTTTAGACAAAAAATTAAGAACAGAGAGTACTTGTGAGGTTATCAAAACAGGATTGAGAAAGTAGGAGGAACCAAAAAACAACAATAGGAACTATTTGAAGCAGGACTGTACTAACACGTTTCAAGAAAACTACTAAGATATAGAACTAGAAACACAGGAAGGGAACAGTATGTATTTTTATATAACTGATTACACTGCAAAGTTTTTCGTGTAGATGAAACTACATAAATCCATGTTTACAGGAATGAGAATTTTAAGAGTTAAGCAAAAGCGTTATCCAACTAAAACAGATTCTGTTGTCCCGAGTTTTCTGTTCACATCCCACTGAATTCAGTTCTACAAAGACCCTGTTCTAACAGACAATGCAATTCTGAACTGCAAATTTGAATTCAGTAATACTGTTGGATGGATTTTAAACCTCAGCCCGAGTCTCGGGAACACGTCCAGAAAAATCACAACAGTTACATTAATCAAAGGCAAAGATGAGATATGGAAAAAATCTTTGAAGAGAACCTGAAGTACAGGAACACACAGTTCATGTTAAGAGATTAGAACTACTATTGAAAATAAAGAGGAGGAAGTGTTGCAGCAAATGAAATCAAAGTACAAGAGAGGGAAATGGAAGGACAAAAGTAAGAGGTAAACGGACAATGAAATAATATCCTAAAACGCTCCCCTGCCAGGGAGAGAACTTTCAGACATCCAGATGAGAAAACTGTGACAGATACATTCATTTACTCATGCACGACACAAAGAGGATGAGCAAAATGAAGAGATCTCAAAGACAAGGGTGAAAAGTAGAAGATGCAAGTAAGCATGCATAAAAGAACTCAGAATTTCTATTGGGCTTTCACTGATTTGTTAACATAACCTTGTCTGAAAAACAGAGACTCTTGGGAAGTAGGCAGGAATACTATCAGTTTTGCAAGTTACTCAAAAACAGACAGTCTATCTAGTAAAAGATTGGGCACTTCTGAAACCAGAAAATAATGCAGTGAAAGTTTTGAACCTACATCTACTCAGTTGAGGCAGAATTCAAACAAGGTGAGACAACAGATCTCAGACTAGAGGACGCCACAGGCAAACTAGCATAGCGGAACAAAATGCAACCAGTGGAGGACAAGCTCCAAATTACTTCTGAGTGCCAACTACATACTACTAGAGCCAAAGTACAAGGCCAAAATAGAGTAAGAAAACAATTAACAAGTATGGGATTAAGTATTTTCAATACTTTGAAAATATGCACAAGCCTTTTCTTTATTGCAAGGAAGCAGGTTTTCTGAGAAATTCTGAAGTGTTTAGCAGTGGGAACACTTTCCAAAATATCCCTGACCATTCAAGTTTTTCCACTCTGTAGATTTTCTAATTCTACAATAGGGAAACAGAGTGAAGAAAGGGCTATCACCCCTGTCACAACTAATGACAACTAAAGAGCAAAGGCACAGTAGTAAGTAATATATAGATTTTTGAAAACACATAACCAGCACAGAATAACAGCACTGGGAAGGACTAGGAAGAAGTCATTTCACCTGTCCCTCATGTCTTAAAGCAATAAAATCCACAACTGAACTAACCCCAATACATGCCTAAGCTGTTACTGATGAAAAGTAGCTTTTCCAAACTATTCTTCCATGCTCTACAAGATTTACAACTCAAAGGCAGTAGTTAACATGAATCTTCCTAACTGATACAGCCACTAGTTCATAGCCTGTTTGTCATATAACAAAGATATTATTCTTCTTTACAGCAACCCTTCATATAGTCAGGTACAGTAAAGCAATTAACTCCCTTGTCTTAAGCTTCACACTGCTTATCATGTTTCACTAGTGCAGTAAGGCATTAAGAATTCATTTTACTTAGGTCCCAAATGTTTTTTCAGGTTTTTTTGTTTGTTTGTTTCCTAAAACTGTTGTGCAGACAGTGATCACTAACCCTGCACAAGAAAAATCACAAATACAGTCCTATGTATTTGTCCCAACCAAAGAGTATCCTGTTATTCTGAGAATATATATTCGAGATCAGTTTTTAACCACATCAAAGGACATACTCTTGCTCATTCAACATCACCAGCTTCAAGCTTCAACTGTCAAGCCATGAATGAAGTATTCACTGATATTGTCCTGGAGATATACCTTTGGTAGAATCTTAAGTTCTTTACAGAGAGAGTGGTGAGGTACTAGAACAGGCTGCCCAGAGAGGTTGTGGATGCCCCATCCCTGGAGATGTTCAAGGCCAAGTTGGATGGGGCCCTGGGCAGCCTGGTCTAGTATTAAATGGGGAGATTGGTGGCCCTGCATGTGGCGGGAGGGTTGGAGATTCATGATCCTTGAGGTCCCTTCCAACCCTGGCCATTCTGTGAATCAAAAAATCATTATTAAAGATTGGAAAAGATCTCTAAGACCAAGTCCAACCATCAACCTATCGCCACCATACCAACTGACTGACATCTCCACAGTTTTTGAATTGAACTCTAGAGTTCTTGATCCTCTGATACAACCTTCCAATTTGAGAGCTAGACATTAATAACTGTCCTACAGGTACAGTTCACAAACTATCCTTTACACCTATCACACAGCACATTCATTCAGACTAAGCTTCTTTAGCTTGCTTGGCCTACGAAACTGTATAAAGACCCTTCAAAAAGTAAAATTTGCAAGCCAAATCAAATATTTAGTTGTTAACAGAGCTTACCTGTTTTGGACACTGATTTTTGCAGGAAGTAAGAAGATCTTTTTCTTTTACATCTGCACTCGTTAGTTTTCTATAGAAGAAAAAAATGTATTTGTGGTAAATTCCAAATTAAAAAAAAAAAAAAGAAAAAAAAACAGGAATCAATACAATTAGGAATGTATTTTAAATGCATCTCATTGCAAAGAGAAATGGGGTCATTTGTCCATATCTCGTGGGACTAATATAAATGACACTAGGTCTCTATCAGACAAAAACACATAAATTAAGAGGATTTACAGTACTTTAAAGAGAACACAAAAAAACATATGTGCGTGGGATGAATGTTTTTGGAGCAACAAGCATACAGAGAATAATGCTCAAACCCACACTTCCAATTTATATCTAGTAAAGCTTATCTTCTCCCGCTACCCACACACCCATAAATAATTAAAAAGGAGCACAAATGATTACTAAGATGTTTTCCAACTAAAACAGATAGGGTTTGAAGGACATTTTGTTTCAGAAGTCCACATTTTTTCTAAGAGTTTTAGCTGTAAGATCTTTTGCAATTGCTACATTAATTCTAGTTCTTGTTACAAAATTCTTCTTTATTTACTGTGAAAGAACTGTATATAGATTAAAAACATCACATAAGATTACTATGTACTTGCATAACTCAAAGTACTACCTTATTATAAAAGCATTGAGATCAATTCTGCTCATGAGGCTCCATACAAGTAGTTATTTTAGCAGTAATACAAAATAAAAACACTGGAAAGATTTAAATATAAGAACAATACATTATATTATAAAACTTTTTTTCAAGGTTATCATTTGTAACTTGCCATAGGAGTTTCTCCCATCCCCAGACATTGCAAACGGTTTCCAGTTAGGAACATTCCAATGAAAAGCTGGGTTCAGTTCTGACACTTACAAGCATTCAATATACAGTGCTGACAGTTTGCAGTGACACTTTATTTTAAGCATCTGGAGACATGATGGACAATCCCCAGGATGACAGGGTAAAACACATCGGTGAGGACAGCCCAACGGCCGTGGCTTGGTACACTCCTCTTCACATTGCAAACATTCTGGACCTGCCTAACAAAATAAAACCAAAGTACTAAAGAAAGTGTCAAACATTTGTTTCCTAGATGCCACTAACAAGCTTGTAGATAGAAGAAAGAGTTGGGGTATTTTTTCCCATAGAATTCAGCTATTCAGTAACATATCTCTCAAGCAAAATATTAAAATGTGTTTTTTTTCTTTTCAAGAAATGTCAGTGTATATGGGACAAAAAGAGCTTTTTTTATCTCCTAGACATGAAAGAACCTCTTAATATTAGAGCTTTGGAAAATAGCCATCAAGTCTGTTCATTTTCTATGGAAAACTGTTAGAAAAAGAATTCCATGTTCAGAAGTTACTCTTCCCACCCAACATGTTATTGTAATACTTCAGTCATGATACACTGCTCTACAATACATGGGTGTGGAGGTTTAAGAAACAAAGTCATTCAATTTCCCTATATGCATGATTGTTCATGTAGTCCTCCCAGAAAATATGAACATTAAGGTAAAATATGCTTCATTCCTACTTGTTCCTGTCCCAATAACTTAGACAGAACCCCAGTTTGCAATCAAATATGCACAGATAAAATCAATTTGTGATTAAATTAAATTAAAAAATTAAAGTGATTTAATAACTGAACCCATTCAGCACAGTATTCAAAGCACACACAACCACATTCAAATGCTCAGTTTCACATAAACCAACCAAAGTAAAGCCGATTTTCCCAAGAATGAGGTGACGCAATGCTTTTGCAAAAGAACTAATTTATAAAATCATCGAGATTGGAAAAGACCTCCAGGATCACCCAGTCCAACTGTTAACCCATCAAACCATGCTCACTAAAGCACATCCCTGAATGCTTGCTCAGTTTTCCATATGACCAGAGGTGATGCTGGTTGTTTTTTTTTTTCAAATTAATGCTTTAAAAGCTTAAAATGTCTTTTTCCTCCAAACTATGATTCTCTCAAACCAGAAGCTATGTGCTCTCCACTGATCAAAACTACAGCAACTTTCACCTTTGCATTTTCATTTGTTTCATAACTTTATTTTCAGCAACTAAGATCTACAGCTCATAAGTGACAGTTTCTAGAAGAAATTGATAAACATGAATATATCACTCCAGTGATTCAGGAAGTCTTCGCCTGCTCTGTAATATTTCCAGTGCTCTCTGCCACAGATGTCAAACCTCCTCAACCCATATCCAGCTCTTCTCAGTAAGCAGTATTCCTAGTAGACTGCAAGTGTGTTTGCTCAGAAGCACTACCAGTAGGTTGTTAAAACAAAGCAACACAACATTAATCTACCAAAAAATAAAATGTGCAGCATTTATGAAATACATAATACTGTCCCAGTTTTGTTGTCTAAGGCATACAGATTAGCTAATTGTCACAACATCAGTGAGAACAGAGCACACACTTATCAAATTCCAGTGGAATGTGTAATAGATCCCATGTGTTCTAGCAACAAATTCTTTATCTTCCAGTTAAAACTGAAGACAGTATTTAAAACAAAGTAAAAGCCAAAGAAAAATCAACCTACCTTCTTTCCATCTGCATTACTGTTGATTTTAGTAACATGATGACATTCCTTCATACAAGTGTGATTCTGACAACTAAGAAGTCGCCCACAAAATCTTTTACATGAGTAGGGACCTGCAGAGTGACACGGTAATGGACTAACCTGGAAGTTAAAAATAAAAGATGTCTGTAAGCAGGTATCTTTGTATCTATCTCTCGGTTTCTATTTATAGGCAGATAGCATGTGCACGTGTCTATAAGATTATACATGTATACTGTGTCATGTGTGAAAAACATTTATATACAACACACACCACCATTAGAGAAACTTTTGTTCTTAAGTACCTTACTAAAGAACAAAATCAGCAGAAAGCAATCGACTTTTTATTTTTTTAATATATATATACATATATACAGACACTTCAGGCTCTCATCCCTACAATCACACATTTGTTTTATGCTGATTACACCTGGTAAAAAAAACCTTGCTAACTAAAAACCTAGCTTCCCTCCTTCCCATCTCCTTTTTCTTTTCTAAACCGACTACTACAGTCTTAAACCTTTTAGTGCCATTTAGTCCTTCTTTCTGATTTACATCTGTGTCCTCCAGGAAAGGTTCCCAAACAGCTCTATATCTATTACAAAAGCTGCCTATAGTTTGTTTTCACAGGACTAATTGTGTTATGGTCATCACAGGTGCAAAACATTCTTACAATTCTACCTTTAAACTTCCACTGGTACTGAAATAGATTGTTAGCTCCTAACCTTGTTAACTAAGTTACTTCCCTGAAGCTGAATGTGAAAGTACCTTCCAATATAGAAAATATTAAAGGAAACTCACTTGTTTCTATTTTTCTCCCATTACATAACATTCACATGAAAAAAAAAAAGTTTCTGTGGAGCTGTCACAAAATTGATTTTTTTAAAAATCATGATCATCGTACAGAGAAAAAGAGAAACTATTTCTGATATTATTATGAAACAGGCTAATGTGATATAATTCACTTTGACTAGACTAAGAGTGCAATTTTATGTTACGGCTATGGTTGACTGAATAGCTTCACTCTGCACCCCTTCTTTTTCTCTCTTCCAACTCTACAATCCTAATTGAACTCTCCTACCATTTACTTTGAACAAGCTCTACTACGCATCTATCTTTAGGGCAAGACAATGCAGCTAATTAAAATGGAAGAAAATCAATTGACAGAAAAACAAGTTTTTATTTTGCCAGGCTCAGAAGTTGCTTGGCCATACAAGCATGTGAGTAAGGTAAGAAAGATGGAAGCACATAGGTTAGGGTGAGGAACATTCTCCCTTCAGCAGTGTGCACATGCTGATTTCCTTCAATCCTAAGTAAAACTACACAAAGCAGGATTTGAATCCACTTGCTTATAGAAATCTTTCTCGATCCCATGCCAGAAAAAGAAAAAAAGACTGGATTCCAAATTAAGCCATTGCAAAACACAATTCATTCACAAAACTTCTGAATTCCTTCTCATCATGACCCACAGAAAATCTGCAAACAGGAAGAATCCATATGAGAGACTGAACTTCAGAAGAAAAAAAGCAAGGGGCTATTGTGTCCAACTTCTCTTACATCCCTACATGAGAACTGCAGCTCATTATGCTGGCTAAGGCACTACTGCAGCTATGAAACATATCTGAATGCTGCCTGCCCCTACTGCCTCCTGCAAGCACGCTACAGCTCAGTCCGTAATGGCTTTTGCTTTTGTTGACCAAATGAGTAAAAGCCAGCAAAAGGTCTAATGAAGGAGAGTCTAGAAGAGAGAATATTGCTGTAGTCAATGACCATACACTGATTACCTGATCTTGTATCATTCCTATTATCCTGCCCCTTCCCATTCTACATCTCCTTCCTCCTCCTCCTCCCTCTCCTAGTCACTTCATTCCAGCAACAAGGTAAATAGTAAAAAGGATGTTGGAAGGTAAAAGAAGAAAAGACAATAAGGAGGCATCATTTTCAGTCCACTAAAGAATAAGGGCAAAGAAAAAAAAAAAAGAAAAAAAAAAGACAACGGCTTTTAGAAGCTTTCCAGGACATTTTTCAAATGGAAAAACAAACAAACAAAACAAAACAAAAACAACAACAACAACAACAAAACACCAACAGATGCATCAGTTGGAATATAAAAATAAAAATCAAGCACAATAGAGCAGGAAAATTTTGAAAGTATTCATCATATCATAAAGATTAATCTCATCGAGGCTTATATAAAATTTATCTAGAGGTAGACTAACAGTATTCCTCCTATAAATTATCCACACACACAAAATCAGGATACAACACAGCATTAAATTTCTACCAATGAAAACATATTCTCCTCTCCCCTCCCCCCCCCAAAAAAACAAGAAAATAAGTGTTCTATCTTCCTGAAAAGAAAACTGATTTTCCAGTATGTTCTAAATACTCATCATAAGCAAAACAAGAATAAGTAAAACCTTCTACAGGGGCTTTAATACTTTTCCATAAAATTAGATTTTGAATATAAACATCAACTCTCAGAATTAAATTTTAAGAGACCACAGGTATGTTACTGCTACAAAATGTGAAAGTCAAAAATAAAAGTAAACCACCAAGTTTTATTTTGTGGTGGCAACAATTACGATGGCAGGTGATTTTCACACCTACAACTTCAATCAAAGTTGAGTGCTGCTTTTAAGCACTTTGATTTATAAGAAAAAAAGAATTAACAGCTGCTCTAAATACATGTAAAAATAGTTGAAATTGATACCATGAAAATACTTAAAAGAAAGCTGCAAGCTTTAGCCACAGAAAATCTTATTTTAGGTTACACATCTTGTAGAATGGTATTTCAGTGAACACAAATTTGATAAAATTATGTTTTCTGAGAAGTAGTTTTAAGCCTGCTGTCTCAAGTGATAAATCACTTTTCTAAATACATAAAGACATGTGACAAGTAGAACTAAATCTATCCCTTAAAATAAATAAAAATAAGGAGAAACTTAAAAAAAAAAAAACTTAACTGATACAATGCAGCATCAACACTAATTAAAATTATAGTCCAAAGGGAAATGTAAATCAAATAAATTTGTACTAGCACTAGCGTACAATTCCTAAACTGCTTGTATCCATTCTCTCTTCTATTCATTATCTGCAGGCATCTTGGTAAAGCACAAGGAGCCCTTGTAGCTTGTTTCATTCTCAGCTAATTGCTTTTTGTACCTCACTCATTACCAGCTGTACAACGGTCCAACAAAAGTAAATCATAGTGCAGCAATGAATCCCCCTCTACGTAGGAAAACTTTCCTTGAGAAAACCATTACATTGCTCACCTGTGAAACTTTCAGATTTCCCTGTGAAAATCCCCTCAAGGGCTGGAAACTACTGCAGTAGAGCAACTGTTCAGAAATCTATACAAAAAATTTCTCCTTCTAACCAAAGTAAATTACTTTGAGGTGAGAGTATTTGTTAAGAGCCAATGAGACCGTAAAACATCAAGCAAACACTATTGGTTTTGTGGGGCTTTTTTCCTTCTTTTTAGAGATCTCAGAACAATATTAAATGTACAACACACTGAAAACACACTGTAAACACACTGCACTCACACAGTAATAAACAAGTCATTCTTTTCTTCTCCTGCTACCAAAGTCTCAAAGACACTTAATTCCCCTCCAGAGGCTGCCAAACTTGAGCAGGAAAGAAACACTGCACTCTGTTGGCCAAAAGATGGAAAGTTCCATCTAATATCAGCAAACATAAATTCCCTAAGTATAAACTCTGAGATTCCTCCTTATTTTTCTACAGTAAGCTGTAACAAATCCATGACACAAAGTCATTAACTGACTCTAAGAGCATTATGCAACAGAGAGAGGATTTCCTTTTTCAGATATTTTGAAATAAGCAGTCATAAATACATTTTGAAATCTGAATCATTTTCTCTAATAAGAGCAGGGAGGTATATGAAGTTCACATCCTTGCAAATCTGAACAGTTCCAAAACAGCTTACATTATTTAGCACACATTCTGTTGGGCCGATTGCACAAAGTTGCTTTTTTTTTTTTTTTTTTTTTTCTTTTAATGCAAACTCACTAAAGATAGGATGAGATTTATTATGATCTATCACAAGAGATGTCGTTCATTCAAGATACTGGTTGATATACCTGGAAGTTTTGCTGTTGAAAGCAAAAAGATAAATCAGCTGTTCCAACAACAAACAAAGACATGGTTATTCCTTTCATGCAGTTCAAGAACATACTTTTCTTTGGCAACTAGCAAGCTGAAAAGCAGCTCTGTGGAAACTGTCTTCACAGCACGCTTGGATCAATAAATGTATTGCATGAATAGACTGCTGTTCTAACTTTGTTAAAAAAAATCTGTGACATTGCCACCACATATTGGGCCACCATTACAACTCATACCAAGAGATCAGTAAAGAAGGTCAAAGAAGAAAGAAAGTGGGTATCTTGAATATTTAAAGTTTACTATTTTCTAGAAATTTTCACTAGATTAAAATAGAACTAGGTTTGCTATACTGGTATCAGCTGTGCTTTGATAGTGAATTACTTTCCAATAGAGGTATTTCAGAACGGAGGTGTAAACAGCAATATGTTTTAAGATTAGTTTAGCAATTATCTTTTAAAAAATGAGAAAAACATGCTGATCTTCCACTCCTTGACTTTTAGAAATGACTGCGAATACTGATAACTCAGTACTCAGCTTCAAGTATTAATTCGATTTTCTTATTATACTACGTAAGCCAGAACAGCCAATGACATAATTTGAGATGGAGAAGCCTAAATCTCAAAAAGATAAGCTAATAATTCCACTGTGTTGTCTGACATTATTCCATTTAGACTTAGATCAAATCACTTGAGAATTTTCTGGTACTGCACTATATTCTCTTTCCTTTTGAAATGAACACAAAGACACAGCAGGTGCTGGAAAATTTGAAGAAATAGAACAGAGAGAGAAGAAGAACTATACAATGAAGTGGGAAAGAAAACCACAGAACTACATAGTGAAGATAAAACAAATCAATTTAAACATTATTTGAACAAACATGCAAGAATACACAAATAGCTTCATAAATTTGAGTTTGCATTTCTGTCCAAGAACTCTAATTTAAAAAGGAACTAACACACCTCTGATATGTAAGCCTTTGTATGTTACTTCATTGGTTTTAAAACATAAAAAAAGCCACATAACATTTCTCCCTCAGTATTTTTTCTTGCAGATTGACAAAGCGAGATATACTTCATATTTTACTTAAAAAGCCAGCTTCCAGACTCACCTCATGCTGTCCAAAACACTCCCTGTTAAGGAGAGTAAAAAAAGAGAAAAAAGATTTAGAAAACACATATTTTTTTTTTAAGTAAATAAGTGATAGTGTCTTTCACAGGAAAGTAATACATTTTTTAAAGAAACAAAAGTGCAATTCAGGCCAGTGCAGGCAACACACAGAGCTAAAAAAGAAGTAGGTCAAAACCTAATCTGCTTCTGTAGCACGAACTAAAATAAAAAGTCTATTTATTTATGTAGGTCAATGCCTTCACCTTTTCAACAGTTCTTGCTATTATTTTATGACAGCAACTCCAGAATTTCTAACACAAAGCAACTACCAATAGCTACATGTGATCTTTAGGACAACAGAATATCAGCAAGAAGAATCAGACTTTTGCAGATCAAGGGTTCCTCACAGCAACCTTGCACTCAGGCTGGTATGTACTGGTATCAGATGAGCAATTAGTTGCACGAAAAACTGGCAAGATCACTAGGTTCATACAGTACTGGTTAGTTGGCTGCATGCTACTTGGACACCAATTACAAGTGGAATTCTTGTTTATTTGAGGACAGCAATGCCACTCAGAAGCATCTTGACAGACTGGAGGAATATTTTGTTACAAAGTTCATGAAATACAGAGCCCTGCAACTGGGACTCGGTAGCACAGGAAATTTCTGTTATGCAACTTTCACAAAGAAAAAGAACATTATAGTTGCAACAATCTATCAGAAGAGTTTGGATATTCCAGAATTAATGTTACCTAATACTAACAGAACTTCAATTTGCCAAGCACAATAAAATGTAACAATGCTAGTTCTTGTTAGAAAATCAAATACAACTTTCCCAGTATGGGTTCCTTCTCACAGAGCAAACTATCTTCTGGAAAGGCGCTTTTGGACTGAGGAAGGTGATTTTCAGACAGGAGCTCAGAAGGACCAAGAGATGTGCCCTACATAATGCATGATGTTACACAGTGACCTTTGCTGAACACCTACATGAGACTGTTCCTGTGGTAATGTACCCAAATACTGAAACCAAGCTGTCCAGAACTCTACATTTTTCACCTTTTGGGAACCTGGCTTTGAACTCTGAGCAGAAGTATCAGGAGTACTGAGTAGGAATACTTTTCCATTAGCATTTAATAAATTATATGGAAGATCCATGCACGGAACAACCGAAAAACAAAATAGCAATTAGTTATACAAAAAATTACAATCCCATAAACTAAAGAAGAAAGAAACTACATGGAAAAAAAACGGGTGTATGTCACTTAAAGACTATCAATTTACAATGTCAGTCTTTGAGATTTTAACACTGTTTTTTGTTTTTTTTTGTTTTTTTTTTTTAAGGCAGCATTGTATTAGAAACAACCACTTTTTATTTTCCCTTCATATAATAAGTACATACTACCAGAACTATTAAACCATCACCAATACTTCCAGGTTTATGAATAAGAATATTGTTCACATAAGCTCACTTCATCTGAAGAGAACAGTATCTACAGTCCAAAACTTTCTTTTCTTTATTTATTTATTTAATACTTACACGGGTATAGGAACCTCACAGGGTGGACATGGTAACACAGTCTGAATAAAAGCTGGCTCAGATGGCTGCTCCCAAGGACCTGCAAACTGATGCTGAGAACAAAGTATAAAACACAACTGGAACCACGTGCTTAACCTTAAATAAATTAATCATCTAAATAGATCCCAGTTCTAAAAAATAATAATTTAAAAAAAAAATCCACTTTCTAGTAATTTAAAAAACAAACAAAAAAATGAATAGAAAACCCAACATCACCTCCCCAAATAGAACTACAATTTCACCTTTACCATAGCAATAGATGAAAAAAAAGGCCTGTGGCCTTACTGCTAAAAATAAAATGCAAAGCCAAACAAACAAACAAAAGAGAACAAAAAACCAAGCATTTAATATTAATAATATTAAAAATATATAGAAAAATTCCTACTAAAAGCTTGAAATCATCATACTGAAATGCACATATGCATAATATGTGAAGATGTCAAACAATTTCTTCTAATTTCTGCGCACTTTGATAGTTTAATAAATACCAATTAAACTTAATTTTTTCCTTCTATCTTAAGAATTACTGGTTGGTTATACCTGAAATTAAACATATGTAATGAAACTCCAGCCAGTAAAGTTCTTATAATTTCTTGAATTACCCTAAGGGCTAAAGGTTGCCCAAGTACGTACATTATAAATTAGACTGCACTAGAAGCTAACTAGAGTCACTTAACTTTTCAATTAAGCAGTATGAAGTATGTATGAATACTGCTGTGTATGCAGTATGAATACTGCTGTGTTCAATAATTTATTCTGAATTCCAAAAGCCTTCAACAAAAGATTAACGTCAAACAGCTGTTTCTTATTCTCCAGAACATAAATAATACCCCATTTTTCACTAGTTACTTACAATGCCAGTTTGCTTCACAAGTGCTTCATCATGGCAGGAAACAGGGCACAAATGACCGCACGTTAATGTCTTCTGGCAGGACTGACGACAGGGAGGACACCGGCCAAAGTGACAATAGTGCTTCTCCTGGGTAGGGTGATGACAGGTAGGAGGGCGACTGAAGTAAAATGCAGAAATCAATAGGAAGGAATAGCAAGGAATAAGACCACACGGTCACTAGGCAATTATGGCTCAAACATAAGAGTTAAAACAAATTCTGTTTTTAAAAATACGTTTAATTCTCGCTTTCTTCATGGTGAATATTATGGTAAAATTATACATGATTTCTAAGTGAAATTAAAGTCAAAGCTGGGTTTGCATATTACAGTTATTGCAACCCAACTCAAACGCAGGCTAAGTAATCTTGCTACAGCTCAGCAGAAAATACTGGTTTTGTTTTCACTGTTGAGATTTTTAAGTGAACTACCTTCTGAAAGTACCAGAGATGACCTGAAGAAGGGAATGAACTATGAAGTCAAAAGTGTTCAGTGGAGCAGAACCTCCCCATAACGTGCTGCTTATGAAACCATAGCAGCTGAGAGGTGTCTTAAATGAAGAATTAGTACTTACCTCCCCATCTGCATAGTCAAGGATACAGAAACTGACAAGTAATGTAATTTTTACTTTTTAAACTGTTATATTTTACTACTTTCTTTGAAGATATTTTAAATTCCACTACAGAACTAGAAATACACCCACTTTCTATACTGACCTGCACAGCTGTTTACATTTGGGAGGCTTGATGGTGCGCTCTCTACCACAGGGCACTTTAATTACAGTTTTTCCACAATTGCATTTCACATCTACAGTCTCTGGACACGGATTACAACTACCTAAAATAAATACATTAACAGCATGATCATCTGAATAAACTGCCAATTATAAACAATGGTAATCAATATAAGTCTGAATTTGCATGTGGTATCATTATCTTCCTCTGGTGACCTAAATAACAAATGGCCGTTAATTTATTTCTGCTTATTCAGTTAATTTATTTCAAATCCCTCTTGGGAAAGACAATCTAATCATCGTAAAAGAACTGTAATTATAATGTTGATTATGCTCCCATTTGTTAACTGCTACCAAGTTTGAAACAATCCCACCCACTCATTTTATAAAAAGAAGCCAGTATCATTAGAACCCAACCGTTTGGACAACACAAAGCTTAATACTGCCATACACATTTCGTTCTTATATATATATGAAGTCATCTTTCTTCAGAATACAAAAGAAAAAAAGAAGACATTGAAAAAAATGGTAGGATACTGTTTTGGACAATATTAAGAAATGTTCATTCTTTACATATAATTAATGCTCTTTTGAAAAGATCCTCCTCATCTAAAGTAATTTATACTACCAATGCGATATATATATTTTTTTTAATAAAAATCACTAAAATATCTGTTTTTAAATCTATAGCTCTCCCACACTATTTCTTCATGTGCCAACTGTTGTTTCATTACTGAATATTTAACAGTAAGAATATGCATCTTAAAAGAAAAGGGATTTTAGCTTGCTGACCATGTTGCACCTAAACTTCAAGGAAAACAATGCTTTGAAAGCATTATCAACAGCACAAGTTTTTAAGCAATTCTGACAGAAAGCTGCTGAAGAAAAAAAGGTTGAAAATATATAGTCTTTTTAAATGGAACTGTAATATATAATCAACACATATAAATAGGTACTTTAATAAGTACCTATAAGCCAGGAATCTGAAGTTACGTTGCCCTGAGTGACTAGCACGCACACAATTTACTTACAATACACTTACAACTTGTACACTGCTAAATGCCAAGTACTTATTACCAGCAGCTACCTCTTAGAAATTCTGAGAACAGGAACCTTTTCAAGAACCTGACCTGGCAAGCTATTTCTAGGAGGTACACTATTTCCTTTAAAATCAGTGGTCACTAAGGTGTATTAGGTCACTGCTAACGTAATCTGTATTACAAACTGACTATAAAATATGCAGTCATAACTTTCAGGAGCAACAAAACCACTACTGAGGAGGAAGAAACACATGAATATATATTTTTAAAGTCAAACGCACTGCCTCCATTAGAAATACTTCCAAATATTGTGACAATAAAGTATCACAAATTGTAATAGGCTACAATTTGTTAGAGCACAGGAGTTAATCTTCTACATCTGATACTATAATTATTTGCTTCGCTGGGTACAAATTCTCACAAAATCAACATCATTTGTTTATTTATTAGTTAAAATACTTTATTTATTTCTTTATATTTTTTTCTAGTAAGAATGTAATCTATTAGAAATCATTAATGTCACTTCTAGCCAGGTAGTAAGATGCAATCAGCAATACAAGCTAACTACTGAATTTAAGTTTATCCTGTTACGCAGCATTAGCTCCTTAAAGTTTTCCAACTAGAATTTTGTTCTGTTATTTAGTTGTGATTTTGTTCTGTTATTTAGTTACGATTTCTTCACTATGAGGGGTGGTGAGGCACTGGCACAGGCTGCCCACAGAAGCTGTGGACGTTCCATCCATGGAGGTGTTCAAGACCAAACTGGATGGGCCTTTGGGCAAGTTAGCCTAGTGGGAGGTGACCCAACCCACAACAGGGGGCCAGGACCTACATGGTTTTTTGAGGGACCTTTCTACCCAAACCATACTATGATTGTATCAACCAGGTCAAACTAATGCAGAAAAAAAAAAAAAAGTAACTTTTTTTTTTTTGTCAGTACAAGGGAAGGAACACAATTAGTGGGGAGGGAAGGGGAAAAAAAAAACCTACCAGCCTGTGGTAACAGATTTAATAGGATGTTAAATAGGACAACCACCATATTTACCTTTCCCAATCCTCCTTAAGATTCACTACCACAAAAGCAGGATTGACTGAACAGTTGTGAATTATTTCCTGAGGTGCTGCAATTTATAGTTCAGAATAGCAAGGTAAATTATACAGGCTATTCTGCTGCTATTTCAGCAGGGCACCAGTTTCTAGAAGGAAAACTGCTGAGAAAATAGCCCCCTTTCAGTCACTCCAATTTAATCCCCTACCAAATTAATGTCAAAGCAATTTGTCAGGATAAAAGTGGCCAGGTAATTTTGGTACTCTTCAGGATATTTTTAACCAAGGACACTAAATGGTGTAGTAAACTTTTTTTTTTTATTGATACCTTTCACATATTCAGTAACAAGTTTTTATTTTCTCATCTGTAAGACACATTCAAGTTCAATCAACATTTTTTTTCTGACTACACATATCACACATTGTATTCTAGGATTTTCAAAAGTGATGAATGACCAGCTTTGCCATTTTTATATGCAGTTGGACTTCATTACGCATATTTAGAGATCAGAATTATTTAGGGAAAAGTCAAGCAATGCATTTTGAATTAAGCACCTGGAAGCGGGATAGAGAATTTTCAGAGGAACACTGCTAAGTAAAATTGGCAGGCAAAAATCCTGGCTGTCATTATGTAAGCCCTTAGGCTCCAACCAACACTGAAAGTCTTTCAGACACACTGCTCCCACAGAAAGCCCACATGCAAAGGGGAAGAATTCACAAAGCACCACACGGAGTCATACAAACACTAAAATAAACCACATTTTGTTTACTATTATTGTTTATCACTACAGGGATCCTTCACCTGTTCTTACCTCTGTGGCAGCCTGAAGGACATTTGTGATTTCTGCAACCGAGGGTCCGCCCACAGACTTGATCACAAGGTGGACAGTTTCCAGGACAGCACTATTGAAACAAAATACTCTATGTAACTGCAAACTTCTGGCATAAATTTGTCCTCTTCTACTATCTTTCCCCCCCCCCCCCCCCCAATACTTCTTGAAATATTATTCATGAAATTTTGTCAAATTTGCTCGAATTCATTTTAGAAATAGAAATGAGGATATCAATAAGGTTGTTTAAAAAAAAAAAAAGATTTAATAAAAAAACATATTTTAAAGTGATCTTTTGATACACTAAAAAAGCAGAAGGCTTCCAAAAAAACATTAGAACATCTTAAAAGTTAATTTATAAATAAATATATATTATTATCTAAGGAATTTATTTGCAACAGACCATTTCCAGGCACTTACCTTTCTTCTGCACTGGTGCTTTTGGCAATCACGAATTTTAGTACACTTTGTCTCACATAAATAAGGCTTATGACAAGGCATGCGTTTAGTGTGCTTCCCACAGCGACACTGTTTTTCAACTTCCTGGGCAGCAAGGTAGAGAAAAAGCAAGGTATTTTTAATACACATGAACTCCACTCCAAGAAGAAGAAGAAAAAAAAAAAAAGAAAGGAAAGAAAACCATGCAAGAGGAGTGGTAAAAAAGATGTTCTACTACTAGCTGGAAAAAAAACATTCATGGCCAAGTAATATTACAATGCTCTATCATAACAGATAGTGTATTTCATGCTCTAAGAGCAATAGCCAATGTGGGAATTTGTGTCAGTACTGCAAACGTTGTGCTCTAGATGGCACGGTAAGACTTTAGCCTTGGTCTCACCAGGATGGCCACTTCAAGAGAACCATTTGAGTATGCAGTGCAAAACATCAAGTGTAAATGCAAAATGAATTCATGCAAAGAACTACCTCACCAGCATAGTAAATTCATCTTCTGCATACACAGTTTAAGAAGTAGATGAGTGGCTTTTCTCTGACCTTCATCCCAAATATAATATACTAACTACACATACTAATACCACAGACCTGGCTGTGGTGTTCAGTCAAGGCTAGTCCAGAAGAGACAATCAGACAAGAGCTTTATAGGCCAGTCCACAAAAGCTCCATAGATATTTAGGTCTGAGCAAAGCATTATTTGCTTATTAACAAGAAAATACTGGTATTTAACAGCATGTTCTCTTTCATGAATGAAGAAATATTAAACAGAACAGCAAGGAAGTTTAAGAGCTGGGGAGAAATTGTCTTTCAGGGTGTACTTAAATAACAGTAATAAAACATCTTTATCTCAAAAAAGCCATAGATTTTGTGACAGATATCATTTCATCTTCCTCAGTAGATTTGCAGTGTTCTGAAGATAGAGTGTTTGATAACACCAGTTAGCTGTTTCACATATACAACTGGACCGACCTGTCGGCATATTTCACAGGGACCTCGATGACAGCGCTGCAAACATTTATGGATGCCACATTCTAAAACTTTGTCACAGCTATCACCGCAGGTGGGCACATCTTCTGTGCAAGGCAACGTAAACTCTAGATGAAAAGAGAGTAGTACAAGCAAACATTAAGCAAAACAAAATTTAGAAAACAATGCGTACTGCAGTATGACTTCACACACAAATTCTCTCTCTCGTTTTTGCAAAAAGCTTCCCTAGAAATAATCACATAGACAATGAAACTCCTGCCACTAAATCAAGTTTTGACAGAATGAACCAAAAAGGTATATTTCAGCTTTCACAGTTCACTGTAAGAACTTATTATGGACCTTGCACTGCTTAAGTAACCTAAACTGCTGACAGTCAAAGGCTGGATGACATTTACTTAACTTACTGGGGAAATAACGAGGGCTTACTTGATTTTCCACATGGACAGGACCTTTTCCCAGAACGAGGACAGTCTCCACAGGGACCAGCATGACAAACTTGTTCACATGTGTGATTACCACAAGGTAAAGCTTTTCCACACACCTGGAAAAATCAGAGAAGTCAAGTGAATGCAGTGTGACAAAATGACACATTAAGATAAAGCAATCCAAGAAGAAAAGAAAAAAGAAAAAAAAAAGAACTATGGATGCCTGATGTCTAGATGGAATTAAACTTTCTCAGCAATGAGGAGCTAATTGTACCAATAACTTTGTTAACAAGCTTTCTATTTGCTGAGTTTGCCAAATGAAACCGATCACCCCTGCAGCAATCCCGACTGGAAGACCACTGTACACTGAAGAGTCAGTGATTCACAAAACAGTTAGCCTGAGCAGAAACAGGCCTGTACTGTGGTAGGCTACAGGCCCATGTGCTGTACACATTCCATGGCCAGAGATTAAACCTAGCCAGTTAGTAGCAACAGAGGAGCCCACAGGCAGCTCCAACCTGGTGACAGTGACTCTGCCAAGCACATACCTTGACTTTATCTAGAAGCACAGCGAGAAGTTCTCACAGGAACATCCCTTCTGTTTGGCAGTAGCAGTGATTAATAGAATTGTTTTCTTGTAATAAAATCCTGTAACAGTTTGAATGACCAAAACAGAGTAACACCTGCTATGGACAGGCTCTGCACAGCATGCTGAGCATAGATCCCAGGTGCACTAAATGCTGCATAGCTTAGGATTTCCACCATTTAAAGGGTCATCATATTCCTTATACTATTCTCTCTTTCTGTACAGTGTTAGCTCAAATAAATACCATTTTAACTGATACTTTACGGAGTCTTCATTATTGTTCTCATACAGAAATGTGTTTTTTCAATCCATAATACACTGAGTAATTAAATTTTATAAAGACATGAATAAGGCGAGGAAAGGCATCTTTGTGAACATACCTGCTCACACTGCCACTGAGGACTTGCACAAAGCCTTTCTGCTGTCTGCCTTCCACAGATGCACCGCTGTTTACTGACACGTGGACAAGGCTGACAATCTCCTGACAATGTATGAAATCATAAAGTTACACTGAGCACAGGAATTAGATTTTTTGTATTCAACTTGGAAAATAGGGATATTTCTTAAAAAGTCAAACAGCTGCTTTTCTGAAGCCTAAGGAGGCGGTCTACCTGAGTGACAGGGATTCTCACAAGTATGTTGTCCACACAGCAACATTCGTCCACATGGCAGACGACATGACCACTCCTTGGCACTACACCTTCGGGGCACTGGTTTAGCTTTCCTGCAGTGACAGGATGTTGTGACCATCTTTGGGCAAGGTGGACAAGGACCTAAGCCCAGAAAAGAAAAAAAAAAAAAATCATTAATAGCTATTCTGCAAACACATCCTTTATTAACACCTATTTTATTCTGAGAATTTTAAATACAGTCGGCTTCAATTTAAAGTAAAATTATGCAACAACTACATAAATAGAGATCAAATAATCAAGAGACACAATGAATTTACCTGGATGACAAAGTAGCAAACATTTATGCCCACAAGGAGGTTTGAATTCCTTCTCACATATTTGACCACAGGAATGAGGTACCAGCCATGGGTCCACTGTTGGATTCTCTACTTTTCCACAGTAACAGTAATATTTATTGGGAGTTTCAGACCGTTTGTATTCAAACCTACATTTTGGGCTATAAGAAAGGAAAATGGGAGGGAAAAGGAAAAGCGTTAGTTTTAATTATTTCAGTTTCCCAAGTTTGTTAACAGCCTACCAATTAAGATTCACACAACTAGTATAACCAAAAAACCTGTATCTGTAATAAACAATAAAGGTCTTGCTATACATATATCTGTCAGCCTTGATGGTGTCAGATATTAAAAAAATGCAGAATTCCTAAAGGTTGGTAGGCATCAAAAGTCTGGAGTTTGTCAGTTCCACAGGGCCTAAGCACTTTCTATTGTGAACCACTGATAAGGGAGGCAATGCAAAAGGAACAAAGCAGCTGCCGGGGAAAGACAACAGACAAGCAGCTCCTCATCAGATAAGAGCAAAGTCCTTAAACGGGCTATGTCATTACTATCATCAAATAAAATGTCAATTTGCCCATATATGCCACTTCTCTGAAGTGACTTCATTGATTTTACTTAACATTTAAGCACACAATAAATGTCACCTGCCTTGAAATTTTTAAATGTACTGTTTTTAAGCACAGTGTTTGTAGAACTAATCTGTAACAAAGCAGGCATTGTTAACTCGTACAGAACTTGAGACATTGCCAGCCAATAACTCTATACCTTTTCTCCTAAGCAAACCAGCTTGTCTGAGATTCTACATTAGAGTTTTTGAATCCACAGGCACTTTCAATCAAATTTGACAGAGGATTCATTTTAGAGAGATTACATATTCCCACATAAAAGCAGATAGAAAAATTATGGTACAAAACAAACGTACACAGAGAAACCTTAACACTCAGAGACAAACTTACTAAAAAAAGTAAGGTTCATTATTTATGTATCCATAGTATTACCACCTCCTTTACACAATCTCATGTAAAATTCACGACTGACTTGAGTTACAAATGGACTTGAAAATCATAATGAGTAAAAGAAAAGTTATATACCTTACTGCTTTAGAACTGACTTTTCAAAATTTTAAGTTTCATTTGCCAATTTTAAGAGACACAGATAAATAAGTAAGACCCTTTAAAAATAATTACCAAAAGCTGACACGATGGATCATTTGCTTTCTTTACAGATTAAAAAGAATTTCATGCAGCAAAATATTTTTTAATATCATTTAAATATTATCAACATACATTAGCAAATACTTGAAAAGAATTCAGAAAAATAATACAAAAACAAGTCTTCTAAACTTTTTCATGCATGTGTTTGCATGCCACTTATGTGTACCAATCCTTCCTAAAGCAACTCCAGTGCACACGCTTCACAACAAAAGTATCTATGTAAATATATTATGAAGAACTCACCATGGCCATGGATAGTCCTTCTTCCCAAAATCATCATCTGTCAAGGGAGACGACACAAGGAAAAGACTGTCCTTGGCCCACTTTTGGATACACACCAGGTGAAATATACAGAAACATCCACAACAGCTCCAGACCTAAAGAGAAGATATAAGTGCCACTTTTTTTTTTTTAATGAGTATTTTTTTTCCCCATTTCATTGATGAAAATCCACATCAGAAGAAAAACAAGCTTGCTATTTTCCCATTAAAAAAAAAAAAAAAAAAACACAGATTCCCAAAGGTAAATTACACCTGTTGTTAATCTCAGATTAACAGAGAAACTTTTGTTGCTATAGATTCACATCCCTATTATTCTTGCTGTTTTCACCAAAGCTTATGGAGCCCATGTAGTCTGGAGGTGCAGCTGAGTTGAGCACACCTTTGGAGGTGATACATGCTACCTCTTGCCCAAAATGCAGTTACAGCCACCTTAACAGCTGCCTAACTTTAAGTTCTGGGAGGCCCCTTAAAGATGGAGTCTCCAGTCACCTTGGGCAACCTATCAATGTGTAGCACTACCTTTTCTGCATCTAGTTTGCACCTTTCTAACCTCAGATTGTGCCACTGCCCGTTATTACACCATCTGTCACCACAGAGAGGACTGGTTTTAGTTTTCTTCACAACTTTTAAGTGGCCAGAGCCTGTAATCAAATCATTCTTTTGTGTCCTCTCTGCTGGACTAAACAAGCCCAACTATCACATACTCTAGGTCTCTAAACATCTTGGTAAAAGTCAAGAAGCTTTCCCTGTTCAAGTTTCAACAGTTACCTAAAAACATTTAAAAAAAGACTTCTTTACAAAAATGGCTTACAGTATGGTCTTTTTTTCAAAGAGCTAAAGAAACATAATGCAAAAGCAGCAGCAAACACTTGCTTTTAATTCTGTTCAGCTTAAGAGAGCTGACTTTGATAGTATTTTCTCTCTATCACTAACCCTCTGTGGCTTCAGCACACTCCTCACTGCTAGTTCTGGAGGGAAATACTATTTTGCTTAGAATATCAACCTGCTGCTGAAAAGAAATTTAAGTTATAAAAATGCAGTTTTATGCCTTTGGAACCTTTCACATGATGTGTTAAATTGTCAGCTTAGAATGAGTGAAATTTTTGCCAAAAGATAAACAGCAGAAATTTCTTCATCTTTTAATCATGTATGATATTGCTACAAATTAAAATACTTGAAAGCATATCATAAAGTACTTACAGCTTGGTTCCTTTTAACTGAAGCAATGCAGATCAGACATGTCATAGCCCCTGACTGAAAAGCTTCGTTCATGTACTGTCTTGTACGTTCCAGTTCACTTGCATCTCCATCTTTAATGTACAAAAATTTTTAAAGCAATTTTTAAAATTATGTTTGATCTACTATTCTGTACATGTTGAGACGGTGTAAGAAGTAATTTTTTTCCTCTGAACAGAGGCCAGTCATATATTAATACAAAACCACATTATTATAAGTACTTAAGAAAACTGCAAAATTATACCACCAGTTCTGCTGAACAAGGCAAGAAGCACATCAAGTACGCACTGCTAGGAACAAGTATTTTCAACACATCAGAAAGAAAGAAGTACATCAGAAAAACTGCTTTCCCTCCAATTCTGCAAAAAGTCTAAGTTATAACCAATAATATCGTCCCTTCTACGCTTTCATATTCAAATAAAAGTCAATATACAAAAAACGTTTACCTGTTTGATTGGTGTAAATGGTGAATGTTTTTGCCAAAATCTTCCCTTGTTTTATTTCAGCATCTTCATCATCATCCTCTGATGAAGAACTAAACTGCTCCTCAGCCAGCTTTCTTGCTGCAGCCTGATTCGCTTTCTTAATTTCATCAAATTTCTTCTGTGAAGATAATTCTATTCAAAAGAAACAATTGCCGCGATCTTAATCGTCATTAATCGTTACACCACATTCAGTCCTTCATCCTTACTTAGCGAGTTGGCTTATCTTACGTTTCTGAGGATGCTATTTTGTTACACTTCCAATACCACACAGGAAAATATACACTACTTTCCCTCCTTCGCTGGGCATTATCCATAAAATCCACAACAGGAATTACTGTCTGTCGATTACCTGCGGCCTTCAGAGGCAGCTGCTCGTTTCCCACATCGGACTACACACGCCCACTTTACCTCCCGATCCCTGCCCGCCGCCGCGCACGGTCCCCACTAGCTGCTAACCACCTCGCAGCCGTTCCCGAGGTTCACCGCACCACTCGAAGGGCACCGACAGTGGACGCCTCGGCTCAGCTCCGGGACGCTGCGCGCACAAGGCTCCTGGAGTGGGGGAAGGGACCCGCGATGCCCCCACCGAGCCCCGGCTCGCTCCACCGGCCGCGGGGCCGGGCCCGCCGCTACACGGGTCCGCCTCGCTCTTCCAGGGCCCCGGCCCCGTTCTGGGGTCTTCCCGAGGCCGGGCCGGGCTGCTGGGCCCCGCCGGATGGCTGAGGGGAAGCAGGGGCACTTACCGCAGGTCCCATCGCCGCCGCTCGCCGCTGCCCGAACGCACGCACCGCCGCGGCCGATAGCGGCAGGAGGCCGGGCGGCCGCCCCGGTACGGCCGGAGAGCCCGTCCCCGAGCCTGGCGCGACCCCGGCCCCGGCCGCCCTGCCGCCAGGCCGCCTCCATCCCTCCCCGCCAGCCGGAGATGGGCCGCACTCCTCACAGCCCGGCGCCTCCCGGCCGCAGCCGCCCCGAGGCGAGCTCTCCGCCCTCCCCGCCGGCTCGGCCCCTCCGCACGGAAGCGGCAGGCGGAGGTCTGACTACAGCTCCCAGCGTTCCTCGCTCGGCAGCGAGGCGAGAAGCGGCGGCTCGGAGGACTACAACACCCAGCGTGCACCGCGGTGCGGCCTCCGGGTCTCCTTTGCGCAGCACGGAAGATGCTGCCGGCTGTGGGGCAGCGGCACGTTCGTGCGCTGGCTCCGTGGGCTCTGTTTTTAAGGGTTTCTTCCAGCAAACACATATTGATAGCAGTTAATAAAGATTTCGGATCATAAAGAGCCTGAAAATGCTAAATAAGCTGCTAGAGGTCGATCCTGTTTTTTGTTGTTGTTGTTGTTTTGAAATGTTATTGATAGGAAAGTGGCAGCTAGTGGCTACAACTCGTCACTGAAAGATCCAAGAGAAACAACGTGCACAGTAACCCTCTCTTTATTAAGACTCTGTATAATATTAGTAATTCCGTAACATTTCTCTAATACAAAACCTTAAACTCTTCAACAAAGATGAAAAGTGCTTCTTAAGTGCCTAGTAAGCCCTATGTGATGCTGCTGCCATATGGACTGTGAGTTATAACAAGAATTCTGATTGCAAAGCCCAACATTCATAATGCAGAAAATGCCAGAATAATGCTTCTTGTTTGCACTGATAGGTTTGAATTAAATGCATATCCTTTTGCCTCAACAACACATTTTCCAATGTGTTGTTCGAAGCACAAGGTCAGTAGTCAATGAACAGCCATCTCATATAAATATTCCATATAAAATCTACATGTTTATTACTTCATAACATTTAATCCTTGCTGTGAAATCAGTTGTTTATAGATCTCTCCCATTCTAGAATCTCGCTAGCATTAAAAAATAAAAATAAATGAACACACTTTGCAAAAGACCAGTTTTGCTCAAACAAAAGATCCAATTTGTAGCATTTCCATCTTATTACAGAACAGAACAAAACAGAAATATAGACGTATTATCAAGTGATAGCAGCTTTTACACATGTATTGTTTAAGACTGGAAGTCCAATTGCCCAAGACATTAAAAATGCTCTAACTACAGAATTATGTATTCTCTCTGTGGACTCCCTTTCTTCACTCACAGTCATTAAATTAGTCCAACATTAAGTGACTATGGAAAAAATATACTAAAAATACCTAGGCAAGTCTGAGACCACAAATAATAAAACCAATTTTGCCAATGAGAAAAAGACATAATTTAAGGAAAAGCCATGAAGACGATGCTTTTTAAATGGGTTGAAAACTTACCAGACTTGTAAACCATTTAACTATATTAGTAGTAAGAACAGAAGAAAGAAATACCCAGACAATTAAAGGAAAAAACAAAAAAAATTATTATTTCCCAGCAATAGCTACGGAAGATGCTGTAGGGAGAGTCAGGCCTCCTTCCATCATCTCTTCCTTTTGCAGTCTGCTGGTATCCATAGCTGTTACTTTAGCAATACAAAGATTTTTAAGCAGTTATATTTGAGGAGTAGTCCATGTTCAGTGCCCATGTGACTGCACAGAGCAGAACAGTCTTCAGTATCTGCTACCACTGTGGAAAGAATAGCTAGGTTTTCAGCCATCTGTACTTCTCATACAGATACATAAAAAAGACCAGATTTTCTCCCCTCCATACTCTAGCCTTTTCCTGTGATATTCCTAAGAAAACACCATTGTAAAACTGCCCACTCTTACTTCAAGAGATCAGCTGAGGTGGACCCAACGAAGTCATAATATTTTCCAGATCTTACAACCTTCAATGCTCACATCTGCATTGTAGATATACCTAATTTTTTAGAAACAGAAATATGTAATTCTTTATGTAATAATATCCCATATGTAATTAATCGTACTTTAATCACCAGATATTAAAGTATGTTTGTTTATATACAAATTATTATCATGATTCATGCCTATATTCCCTTAAAATAATTAATACAGTTACCAAACTTTTTTTATCTTTAAAAAGATTATCTTTCTTAGCAAGAAGATTATAATTATCTTCTTCTTTATAAGAAGACACGAAGAAATGATTTTAAAACAGTCAGGAAAATCTTCAATATTCATATACAAGTAGAATGCATTAGACGTACAAAGGTGTAACATAAAGAGTGAGATTTTATGTCCCATCCTCATTCTTGATTCTTCTTTCTATCCTAAACCTGCCAAATACGTGTTGTTTTTAGGGAATTGGTGATATTATCTCAATGGATAATTTTTCATAAGTAAGTAATTGTCGGGTCATACAAGACTAGAGAAGAATGTACTCAGTCAGAAAGACTGGACCTTCAGTCCTATTGCCAATCACTAGGTTTTTATTCTGTTTTTGTCACTCCGGGTTTATCTGTGGATGGATCTGCTTCTTCAAAGTCTAAGAATTCTTGCTCTATAACTGGCTTTAGTATTTTCTCGATTTGTGTAAGTCTTTTTTTCAGTTTCTGTTGTGCAGCGTCATACTCAGCTAACAACCTGGCAAACTTTGTTTGTAATCTGTCCATTGTTCCTTCCATATAAGCGACCTTCTCTTCCAGGTCTTTTGGATCACTTCCTAAATTTGCAACTTCAATATCCAGCAATCCATCTTTCATGAGGATTTGTTTACCTTTTTCTTCCAGCATTGCCTTTGCATCAGGATACTCTGTTAAAGCCTCCATGAGATCATCTTTAGACAGACAGAATAAGTCTGAGTATCCAATACTTCTAATATTGGCTGTTCTTCGGTTGCCAGCTTTGCTACCTTTGATATTAAGAATGCTGATTTCTCCAAAATAGCTGCCATCACTAAGGACCACAAATTGTGTCACTCCATCATCAGCGACTACTGCAAGTTTGCCTTCTTTGATGATGTACATTTCTCGTCCAATATCTCCTTTTCTGCAAATATAGTCTCCAGGACTATATACTTGTGGCTGGAGTTTCAAAACAAGTTCAACCAACAGACCAGCTTCACAGTCTGCAAAAATCCTGACTTTTTTTAAAGTTTCCAGGTGAACGTTGATTGCAATCTCTGCTCTTAGTTTGTCTGGCAGATACTTCAAGACTTCCCTTTCATCCACAGCTTTTTTGTTTGTCCAGAGATAGTCAAACCACTTTATAACTCTTTTTTCCATGTCTTTACTTACATTCCGAAAGTGCATATACTGCTTGATAGCATCAATCTTTGCTTGAAACTCTGCCCTGGCAGCATTCATGTTGGAGATCATAGAGCCGACATTACCAACGATGGTAGCAAAAATCAATACTCCAACCAAGAAGTCAACAACCACAAAGAAATACTCCGAATCTTGTACAGGAGGGGGTGTCTCACCGATAGTAGTCAGGGTCAGAGTGGACCAGTAGAGGCTATAGACGTACTTTCTGGTCAAACGGGCAAATTCAGGATGAGAGGTGTTGGGGTAGACCCAGGTGTCAGCCCCAAATCCAATGGCTTTTGAGATTGAGTAATATACACAGGCATTCCAGTGAATAATAATCACAATGTACATGACAAGGTTAGAGATCCTGAAGATATTTGGGTAGTTTGTCCTTGTTTCTGTTCGCTGGAAAAATTCAAACATCCGGGCTACTCTGAGCAGCCGGTTTACTCTCAACTCTGGGTAATTCAGCCCTAACTTAAAGTATAAGAGGTCAGTTGGTATGATTGACAGAAAATCTAATTTGAATTGTAGGGAGCTCTTATATTTCTCTTTAAGCTTTTGTTCTTCTTTCACTAGAAGACCTTGTTCCAGGTAACCTAAAATCAAGTTGTATGTAAGTATTAAAATTTTCCATTTTCAACTGTTTTGTATTTAGTGTCAAACCAAATGTGAGTTGAAAGACATGTTGTGTGCAAGTTCCAGATAATGCATTTTTTTTTATTTTTTAAGCAATTTCTCATATGTCCAAGCATTCAACTTAGGACCATATTGTTCAGCTTAAGCTAAACTACACAGCTTTGAAAAGAATACATTCCTAGTTCTGACCCTTTTCCTCTCACTGATCCAGTATCTGATGAACATATGGGGGGGGGGGGGCAGGGAGGGAGGGAACCAACAAGACAGGCCATAGGAAGGTTAATGGGAGGAAGGAGTTAGAGCCTCAGATTTTCAGTTCTGTATTAGAAGTATCTAGCTCTGGGTGTAGTATAAGACTTTAAAACGAACATATTAATAGAAAGAATGAATTATCAAGTATACATACCTGTTCTTGTCCGTACAAACATGTCAGCAATATAGATGACATCAGACACATAATCAACAATAAACCATACAGCTAAGTAGTCATTCTGAAGTTCATCAAAACAGGCTCTGAATAGGAAAAGGAAAAAGTAAGTTACCATGAAAAGAAAATGAAATACTTGCACAAAATGAATGAATGAAGTGAATTTCCAACTAGGTATATATATTACAGTTTGCCAGAAGTTTTATTAAAGGAGTACCTCACCTAGCAATAATCATTGTCCAGTTGTACATGACAGGCATTGTGATGCAGAACAACCAGTTGTAATAAATATTTCCTGCTGGATCAATGATGAAAATATCTTTCTTCTTCCTGAGTGAGAGGTAGAGAAAAAGAGCTATGAGAAGAGACTGAAAATATATGCAATAAATTCTGAGGAACAAAGAATTCCAGAAAATACTAATGTTAAATAAAAGGTCTTTATTAAAGCTAAGCTTCCTTGAATGAATGCAATAAAACAATTATGTGAATACACGCGTTATATGAGACAAACTACACCTTCCTCACTGTGAAACATCTAGTTCTGAGCTAGATGAATTATCAGCACAATCTATATAGAGAAACCAAAGAATGTGAAAACAAACGAAACACATTTCTCTTCTTTGGTCAAGAAATGATGCTTTTTCCAAGCATAACAAAAAAAGAAGAAAAAGCAAGAGCTTTTAGGTCACATAAAAGTTTACTTGTTTATAGCTGACACTGACAAGCAGAAGACCTTCCTTTAGAACTTCTTTTGCTGCAGAGCATTATCCAAAATATGTTGGATTATCACAAGCCATGTCAGATCTTTTGTTTATTTTTTTATGTTTTATTTTTTCCATGCAGCATTTATGCCCTCATTCTAGTCTCTACATAGGAAAATAAATCGGAACAATTCTGTTCTAGGAGAACAACAGCATTCCATATACCAATATAGAGAGTAAGTATCTTGTCCACACCATGCCCACGAATGCATTTTTTTTAGTTGTACTTAAAAAGTGATTTTATCAAACTAACATAGCAAGACCTAAATGAAAAATACTTACTCTTCATCCTTTTCTTTCTTCTTCTTATCTTTATTTTTGTGTTTTTCCTTTTTTTCCTTGTTCTTTTGTCTTTCTCCATCCTTTTTATTTTCTGACTTGCTACAAAATAGATTTACATTTGCAGTTATTACAGATTAAGCTAAAGCATATTTGGAAAATTAAATGATTTAGAAATAGTAGTAGACACCACTGGTAGCAAAAATCAGTGCTCCAACCAAGGAGTTAACAACCACAAAGAAACACTGAAAAGCCCTTAAAGTAGATTTTCTGTCTTACCTCTTCTTTTCTTTTTTCTTTTTCTTCTCTCTTAAGAAAAAGAAAATACAGCAGTTACTGTTTCCTCATTTAATTATTAGAATCATCTGAGTTCATTAAGGATAAAGAATTATACTTAGCTGTTTGGTCTTGAACACTTGTTTTTCTTATTGCATTACTACAGAACTATTTATATTCATAATTAATAGATATAATAGCAATAGCTTTGATATTGGGAGTGATCTTAATATTTGATGTCTGTAAAGTTCAAATGTATACGCAATCTCTTTTGGGATTACTTGCACAACATAACTGCTTGTAAGGAAACTATTAGGTATAGATTATTCCTTTTCATTGCTGCTTAAGCAATCAGTAAAGCAGCACTATCACTTTTTGAAATTGCAAAGGTACTTACTCGTCTTTATTACTATTGTTGTTAATATTGTACTGTGCAAATGCACCGGGTAGATACCATTTCCTAGGGAACAGCAAAACAACAGTTATGTGTTACCCGCTGAAATTATAAAAAAAAAAATCCTCTACATTGTCACAAGCTATTTGTCACAATTTTAATCATGGGCTAAGTAATCCATGCAAATATTTACCCAAAAAAAAAAAAAAAAGATACATCACATCATTATAAAATCAATTTATTAATAGAGGAAAAAGAAAATCAGACGAAGGCAAGTTATCTATGCTTAATTATTCCCAAATTATTAAATAAAAGAAAAATAAACTAAACGCACAAGAATGGAATGGAATGAAGCAAACCTGGCACACCTGTTTTCTCCTTTCTCTGTCAGTCCAGGATCCTCACTGGTGTCTTGCACCACCACGCTGGGTATAATTGCATGGGAGTGATGGGTCTCAATAACTCCTACCTTCATGGTCAAAATTGTCTTGGGTGAGAGAGGAAGATTAATTTCAGAAAGTATCACAACTAGCAGAACACACCTCTTTTTTTTTTTTTTTTTTCCCCTAAAGATGAATCTCTTATTTCCTTGCTTCCCCCCAAATTCCTAGCAGTTTTTCTAGTTTCCTCTCTCATGTGACATTCCCTCCAAATAAAAATGGTGCTGTGAGTGCTGCAGTGTGCTGGATGATCAGGCAACTGTAAAAATAGGAAATTTTTTGAAGCCTTTCTTGCTATTACATTTGGTTTTGAACAAAAGACTCAAAAGTTTTTTCATGGAGATGGAAAAATACGTTCATGAACAGGTGACATCCTGAGTCCTCAGTATGTTTGACATCTGAAAGTTACAATCTGATGACAACAAGAATAGCTGCTGGAACTCAGTATTTGAAGACTGCTGTAGCGTTCTCATTACACGTGCATAGCATGTAAGATAAGCACATCTTAAGAAGAAATACTGGAAGCTATTTACGTCTGGCTTGTTCATTTCAATATATTTAAAGCTGTAGGGTGCATAATTAATATATTGTATCTTGTACTGCATGAACTTTTAATCACTGAAGTAATTAACTTCTGCTGTTTCTTTGCCTTTTTCTAATGTTATTTTTATGATTTTGTCAATTATATCTTCATATCAATAGGACTGCTAATTGTTGGAGCATCACTGGTGTCTACAAGTGATCTGCTCTTGACAGGGCCTTTTAACTGGAATTTCAAAATAGATGCTATCCACTGCAATATCAATAACCCTACATATATGAAATCAGACTGTAGAGATGCCTGTAAGCCACAAACTGAGAGATAAGTGGTTGTTCCACTGGTAAATGAAGTAAAGTGCCATAAAATAAACCAGTCTTAAAGTAATTCTATTCTGCAGTGAAGCACACAGCAAAAGAGAATAAGGGTGCTACAGCTGCAACAGTACTGCCAGACTTACCTGACTTAATTAACCAATGAAACTAAAAAATATCCCCATACAAGAAATAGGAGAGGAAACCCATGTTTCAAGCAGCTGACAGACATGAATAACACATGTAAGAAATGATACAGAAACATACATAACTCTACAAAACAGAAAGATGAAGATTGAAGGCTAACATCTGTCCTAAATATTGTCTAGCATTGTTGATCAATCTTTAAATGCTCAACAGCAAGTATCAGGTCTAAAGTGTCACAGGAAAACACGTAGCAAACATTAGGTCAGATTCATTTGCATCCTAAAAGCTGTAACAGAGTTTTCACTGACTTGCTCCAAGGGTAGATTGTATTTGAGTGTGTGGAGACCGAAAGTATACCAGGTTAAATTAAGCAGCTTTGTATCTGCTTACAGGTGCTCTGAAAGATCTGCTAATGCTGGCACACAAAGCCCCACCCTGGTTTGACCTATATCCTCCACAGAACTCACAGAAAATGGTGTAAAATAAAGCTGTGTCCAACCACTTTCAATCACTTGGCATGAAACAACTGCAAAAATGCTCATCTCAAGGTAAATCATGCCTATCAATGTACTCTAAATCAGTCCACATTAACACTCCCAGTAACAGCTTTTCTAAGAACTTGGTTTTCATGTTTATCTTTGCAGAAGAATGACAGCAAAATAGATATCCTAGACTTTGTGATATGCAGACATATTAATTTGCCCACAAGCTAGAAATTAGACAATGAGAAGTGGGGTAAAACAGGACATGTAGGAAAACCACGCCTACCCAGAATACATAGCCTGGGGTTTGGGCACACATGTCCTGCCGTTTCCCCTCTTCTCCAGGTGAATAGGAATTTCAATGCATTTTTTGCAAATAAACCAATTTCTCTGGTCTAACCAAAAAAGAAGAACTGTAGGCTACTTTGTGTTCTGAGAAAGCAGAATTTGCTGGGATAGAAGAGCAGCTTTTGGGGGCAGGACTGGAGATTTCATGTTTCTGAGGCACAGGAAGCATTTAGTGGGCATTAAGTATGCTTCAAAATTATCCACACATAGAAACTGGAAGCATTTACTATCCTGTCCCAAAGAATTAAATCCAAATCTCAGCTCAGGTGGCTGCTGCCCTAAGTTGTCTCCCTCCTCACACAGTCAAGGACACATAGCACAAGAATATCTTTAGATTCCATTAGCTCCAGCACACACTGCTTGGAGCCTTAAAACTGTTGACAGAAATGATAATGCACAGAAATGATAATGCAGCGTGTGCCCCATGCAAACTGAACAGATACAACAGTTCCTCCTGATCTGGGGACTGTAGTCAAGTCGTTACAGCATTTGTATCACAAAACCCTGACACTAAGAACAGCAGAAAATTCTCTGTTGAACCCACTGTGCCCAGGATCTCCCTTAAGGCACTTCTGATTACATTATAGAGCTTTTTTATGCAAAATATTTCAGGCTGCATTTGCTAAGTTGTATCACCAAAGTGTTTCCTTTTCTGTGGTTGCACATTGTTTCTTGAACTGGTACATTGTCACATCTTGTTACATCGATGTTAAGTCAGTGCCACATTGTAGTATTCAGGCGTGAAGTTTGAAAGTAACACAGATAAGTGCTTCCTTTGCAAGTATTTTAGGTTTCTTGTTGCTTTTTTTTTTTTCTTTTTTTTTTTTCTGTACCACCACAGTTTGCCTTTACTCCCTTGGATTAAATGTGTTGCCTTTACTCCCTTTCTTAAATGTGACTACTACAACAACAAACTACTGCCTTGTCAAATCTTACGAACTAAAAATTAAATATGTTAATTCCTATGTGTCAAAATCTTTAGGGCTGCAAGAAAATGAAGGCAGCATTACCCTACAGGACTACAGCGAATGGAAGATTAGCTTCCACCTCTTCTGCTTTCTTATTTTACCCATTTCTCACTTTGTCATTAGTCCACTGCATTCCAAGCCATAAAAAAATCAGCAGCAGCTTTAAAACATGAAGTCTATCAAAACATAAATCTGCACTAACATGCAAAAAGAGTCCCTAGCAGTTCTGCAGTAAAAGCTTCCATCAGTGTGCACACTTACCTTGGTAATGTAATCTGCTGCTTCTTGTAGCAATTCCAGTCCTCTAAATGAGCCACGTTTCCTTACTACATAAGTGTAGCCACCGTGAAAAGCTAAATATCATCAACATATCAGAATATCAGACTTATATCCTTTATTAATTGATTTCTCAAGGAGCCAGCTCCATGTGTGGTTCCCTGAATTATTCCCAGGGAAGGACATGGATGTTAGAGGAGGATTTCCTCGACCTGGTGATGGATTTTGAGATTTAGAGAGAGATGAAAGTGACAGTGGCAGTCACTATTATCCTCCTCCTGAGCAGATGCTTACTAGCCCTTTTGACACGCAGAAGAAATGGCAAATATTGGAGCATACTTTGTCTTAAAACTAAAAAACAAACAAACAAACAAACACCTGTTAATAACTATATACTTCTTGTCCTTCGCTGGCCCTTTTTTTTAATAATGCAGATGCATTTTTTACTGTAGCAACAGTCCTTCATTGGAATAGAAGAAAGAGCATAAATGCAAATTTCCTGTTTATTTTCATGATCTTATCATATTGATGAATAATAAGAAACAACTTCAAACTATTGGAGGTTCTTCACTTATCTAACACAACTTTTACATTCCTAGTTCTTTAAAACATATTAAAACAACAACAACAACAACAACAAATAAACCAAAACAATAATACCACCAATTGTGTATATACATTTAGTGGAAAATCCTTGAATCACAGACTTGCAGGGGTTCAAGACATATATCTTTCTGTAACCAAGAGCAGGAGAAAGTAATACTGCTAGCATTCCTATAAGCCAGCATAAACTTTGCAGTGCACATGATTGAGTGGTCTTTCATGAGTGGAAGGATGACCTGTAGCTTTAATCACAAACCCAAAATGATACTCAGCACCACAGATCAGTCTCCTGACCAGTAGAACAATTCAGCCACCATCTGCTGCTATGACTTTCCAACCCTGAAGATAGTTCATTTTCTTTTATAAATACAATACACATTTGAAATTTAAAGATTTAAGGAAAAAAAAAAAAAAGTTTTAAATGAAATAGTGTTCAATAACAAGTATATATGTAATATTATGTCCACTGGAACCCAGCTGTACAAATCTACAGTAAAATATCAACATAGCAAATGGAATAATATGGAATTAGTTCTGGCCACTGTTTCATAATTGTCTTTGAAGGGCTGAAATTCAGTTCCTATCCTAAACTCATAGACACAAAAGAAATTTCTGAAGGCCTAGTATTGAATCAGGATTGGTTTTATCTGTCATTCTTACAGGCTTTCACCTGGTGTGCAGTCTGAATGATCCCACTGTTGAATGCTGAGCAGCTATTTCATGAGTACATGGTGGCACTGAGTGGCCAGAACTTACACCTTGACTGTGAATCTCTTGAGCACCAAACTATAATTGTGCCCTTAGTGGAGAGCAAATCTGTATTTGGCAGATGTCTTGCCCAGAAGTTTTAGGTGTCCGACAATGTCTGTGCTGTATCTCTCATCCAAACACAAACTTCTAAGTAAATACACCTTTTTAATCTGGTGGAGAAGGATGATTTTTCTTTTAAAATAATCAATCCTGTAAAGGAACTCAAACTTCCATAAGTTGCTCTTACCTTTTCAGATCTCAAACATAAAAAGTGGAGTCCCACTGGGTCCAGCCAGTTCCCTATCCAAAAGTGGCATAACTCTATCCCCCTTTAAAAGCCAGTTAACAAGTTGTCATTGACTGTGGTGACAATTAGACTAGTTTAGAGTCAATACCTCTTCCCAGGGATACATTTTGTACCATTTAGTATTTCAGTGAAGTAACCTTAACTGTTGGGAGGATGTCTGCACTACTGGATTATCACTGTAGCAGGCCAACTTTAATCTATTTCTGTATCCTGCTTTGTCAGTGTGTCTGTAATTCTTGTCAATCCTATTAAAGCTGTCTCTGGTTTCAAACACTCGTAATCAAAACACTTGATACAGCGAACATAGGTATTCATAAAGAAATAAATTTTAACAGAACAGTGCAGTGTTCCAGCTGCACATGTTGTAGCTCTGCAAACAAATGGCTGGGTGGGCCTGCAGTTGAGGCAGGCTCATTGTCTGCAAATAATTATCCGTGTCTTCTAGTGCTGATGCAATTTCAGCATGCAGTGAACGTAATGTCAGAAAGGCCGTAGCTGAGAAGGCTCCGAGGCTTCTGGCTAGTTTAGTGCAACTTTGAGTAGATGTGCAATGAGGAATTCAGAATCACGAAGGAGAGTCAGCACCTGAGAAGCCCAGTGACTGGAAAGCCAACAGTGCAAGCAGTGTCTCCACCAGTAGGTGGCACTGCGTTTTTACTTTAGCGTTAGAAGGGTTCTGGGTGGAGAGGAAAGAAGTACGTGCGGTTTAAGATGTGTGTTGGTACGTTAGATTCATGGATGGAGATGAGGTTGGAATCTGAAAGCACCGGTCAGACTTCCAGCTCAATTTCCTGTGAACATGAGGACAAAAGAGCACACAAATAGCACCACGGTGGGATCCTATGTCAAAGCCTTTTACTAGTATAGAAAATAGATAACGGTGACCATACAGAAGTGCCCCTAACTCTAATAGTCTGGCTGGATTTCTGTTTAGCTTAGTAGAATTTTATTTCAGGCTAAAGTAACATGGGAAATCTGGGCTGATTATTCAGAGTAATTTTGCTAAAATACAGACAAAAGTTATTCAATTGAGATTAAGTCTTTTTATTTCAAAGAAAATCATTGACATATGATACTGCCACTGATAAAAGCGATAGAAAATGCACTATGGTTAAAATAAACTTGATAAACATATTCTTGATTGCCATTCATTGTAGTAGAGCAGATAAGAAGTCACTCTGTGCATTTTTAAGGCGCCTTGTACAGGACTATTAATTTCACAGCAAGCACAGCATTTTGATCCTATTGACCCACAATCCAGAAGCACAGTTGAGATTACTTCCTTTACACGTCGATCCTACAGGTCTGAACTCCATAGTGGTGCAGAAAAAAGGAGGTTTCTCATGACAATTTTACTTATAAGTGTAAAACTATAAAGTTGTCTTTAGGTTGTTCTATTTTTACTGAAAACTAACAGTTAAAATCAGAGTTTGCTTGGCAGTCAGTTTCAGCAAAAACATTCCTTGCATAGGTTACAGAATTTTAACACAACATTCTTCTCCATTTTCCAAGAAAAAAAAACAGCACAAAAACAGTAACTTTTTGTAGCATTTTCCTTTATTTTCTTTAGGAAAAGTGAAAACTGCCACAGAATTGCTCTGACTGTTGATACATACAAATCTGCTATTTCATACACAATAGGACTGATCTTTTCTTAGCTGTAGCTGGCAGAAGAGAAGCTGCACTGATTTATTTGCGTTAGCTGATGCTGCAGGCATTGATCTAAATCAGTCACGTGTGCCATTCAAAGGGTAAACTCACGTTATTTTCCTCTTTATCTCATGTGATAAGATTGTATATCAAGACCTTAATTTCTTACCCAGTTGACCTTTACATATCATCCAAAATAAAGAAAAATATATCACTGTTGATAAATGAATCTTACAGACTTTCTTTCTTCCAGGCGATGTCTCAAAGTTCTTTGAAGCTTGTTGAGTATGCAGAGTACTATAAATCATCAATGAAAAATAAACTCATGAACCCACTAACTTCTGTAATTATGTTATAGATGTCTGATGTCTTGGATTTTTATACTTTTTTAACATCTTTTTTTTTTCAGAAAAGAGTTTTTATTGTGTTTTAACAGTCTATTGCAGATTTTAAAACATGAAATAGGAGCTATATAAAGAAGTGTGTGTGTGTGTATATGTGTGTGTGCACTGCACCGCCCAGATATGAAATATCCTGAGCTCCATCGGAAGAAGAGTGGCCATAAGGGAGAGGGAGGGGATTGCCCCCCTCTTTTTTCTCCTCATGAGGCTGCACCTGGAGTACTGTGTCCAGGCCTGGAGCACCAGCACAAGGAAGATTCAGATCTGTTCATCCAGAGGAGGCTTCGATGATGCTCAGAGGTCTGGAGCACCTCTTCTGTGTGGAATGATTGAGGAAGCTGGGCTTGTTCAGTCTGGAGAAGAGAAGGTTCCAGAAGACCTCACCACAGCCTTCCAGTACTTGATGGAGGATGGAAACCAACTCTGTACGTGGTCTAACACTGGCAGAACAAGAGGTAATGATTTTAAACTAAAGAGGGGAGACTTATTTAGACTTCAGAAAGAAATTCTTCACTAGGAGGGGAATGAGGCACTGGCACAGCTGTCCAGAGAAGCTGAGGGTGTCTCATACCTTGAAGTACTCAAGACCAGATTGGATGGGGCCCTGGGCAGACTGAACAGATAGGTGGCAGCCCTACCACAGAGGGGGGTTGGAACTGGGTGGGCTTTAAGGTCACTTCCAGCCCAAGCCCTTCTATGATACGATTTATATTTCAACAGAGAAATAAGTATATCTCAGATTAAATATTTTATTCCTTAATTAAAAATACTTCAACATCCATCATCTACCGAAGGAGTTGGCTGGTGGAGAAATATACCTACAGAAGTATTAACCACATTGTTCCTCAGTATTCTGGGGACCACAGTGAACACCAGAACCATAGTGAGCTCTCTGCAGAATTGTCAGCTGAGCTGCTTGCAAGAACAACACTTAGCAAGCTTCATTTGCTGTGCAGGAAGCTGGGAACATGACACATTATGAGAGAGCCAGAAGCATGAACTCTTCAAGCTGACTGGTCTGAGGGGGCTCAAAGTAAATACAGGAACTGAAGGTGTGTGTCTGTTCAATGCATAGCATGCTTGTGTTGTATGAGAAGATGAAGTTTGCTCTCATATTTTCAGATTATGCTTTAAGATGTCAATATAACTGTTTCAAATAATATTTAAAAATATTGTAGCAGTAATCTGTTTTAGAAACATTGAAGCTGAGAATGAAGCTGAGAAATAACACTATTTCTACAAGGCAGCCTGCACACGGCTCAGGCCACATTCCGTAGAATTTCCTACAGCATGTAAACATGTAAGGACAAAGAGGAGAGATCCTTAAATGCATGCAACACTGCTTATACTCAGAAATAAATGCAGAAATAAAAAATCAGACTAAGACATTCAAATAGATCTCTCAGTTTAACCCTAATACCATGTGATCAAGGCAGGGAACTCTGAGTTGTTCTGCAACTATGTTTCACCATCTTGCACCAGCGTTAATAAACTTGGTAATACCAAGGATCACTGTCTTAGGGGCAGTACTCCAAAGCATGGCTGCAACCCAGCAGCAAGTCCCTGCCATGCTCTGGAGCTCTATTTGCATCTCAGCTTGCATCCAGCTTATGATCCCTGTGCCTGCTCCAGGTCCTGATTATCCTAGGTAGCAAGGAGGCACCTCTAGGCTAGAGCAGAATTACATACATCCTGTAAACATATTCATATAACCATGCTAAAAACAAGGGTTTCAGCTTGAAACTACTGATTGAGAAATAAGGCTAATAGCTTCTGTTCACCTATCTCTGGGCAAAGAGCACCAGAATCTGCTGCCTGCCTATGGGATAAGTGGCAAAGAACAGCATGGGCAGCACATTGCATGCTTTGTGTACCTGCGTGCTCAAAATGCTCACCTCTTCTCCCAGAAGTGAATAGGAACAAAGTAAAATTAGAACGTTATCAAATCATTTGAGTTGGGAGGGACCTTAAAGATTACCTAGCCCAACTGCCCTGCAATTGACATCTACAGCTCAGTCAGGTGCTCAGAGCTCCATCCAGCCTGACCTTGATGTCTCTATGGATGGGCTTCCACCAACATTCTGGGCAACCAGTTCCACTGCCTCACCATCCTTATTGTAAAAAATGTCTTTCTTATTTTCAACATAAATCTCCCCTCTTCTGGTTTGAAACCACTTCCTCTGGTCTTACTACAACAGACCATGAATGCACCCCTGGATGTGCTCCAACAGGTAGGTCTATATCACTCCTGTACTGAGGGCTCCACGTCTGAATGCAGTGCTCCGGGTGAGGCCTCACCAGCACAGAGCAGAGGGGCAGAATCACCTCCCTCGACCTGCTGGCCACACTTCTTTTGATGCAGCGCAGGTTACGGTCGGCTTTTTGGGCTGCGAGGGCACACTGCTGTAGCAGAAATGAGAGAGCCGGCCGGATGCAGCAGCGGGACGGGCAGACACCAGTCCGGCCACGCGAGGACCTGGGCTCGCAAACGACGGACGCGGCACGCGGGGCGTCCCACGGGCCGCCTCCTTCGGGGCGGGACGGACAAGGGACAAACAAGGGCCGGGTAAGGGCCGGGCGGAGCCGCCGCCGCCACCTCCACCGCCTCCCGCCAGCTGCGGAACCGGGGCAGCCACGGGGCGCGATCGGTCAGTGCTGCGCGGGGCTCCGCCGCTCGGTCCTGCGCGGGGGGTGCGCGGCTCAGCGCGGCTGCGAGACCGCCGCGTTGCGCGGAGTTCTGAATAGGACGCGGCTCGGAAGCAGGAAGCCCTGCTGCCGTGAACGTGAACATCTCTCCCCCCACCACGGGGCTGCCGCGATGACGGCTGCTTTACTCCGCCGTGACGTCACGCAGGTGTTGGCCGGGGGGTGTGGCGCTGGGAGGGCTGCTGCCGTGGGTGGGCGGTGTGAGAGGGGTGCAAAGAGCGCCCGTCTGCTGAAATGGTGATAATAATTCGCGTGTTAGTCTTTCCGGCGCGGCTTTGTATCTGTAAACTCGCTTTTCGGTTTCTTTTGTGTGTTTCTGTGAACGCGGGTGTGCCGGGAAGCTGTAAACCCCACGGTCGGGGGTTAGCAGGGGTGGGCTGGCATCTCCCCGAATGGGAGAGGTGGGCACGGCTCCTGCCAGCGTGACCCGGCCTGGGGGTGCAGCGAAAGTGGACAGTGGTGCGTCTGGTAGAAGCAAATGGCTGTTGGGATGAGGTGGGAGCAGCATGCTGAGGGGGGGTGAGGCTGTCACAGCCGGCCTGTGGGACACGGCAGTCACTGGTTTCTGTGGGACTGCAACACTGCAGTAAGTTACACTGGGTATGAGCAGTGAACCCTGCCTGTCTGCCACCTGTCGTCAGATGGTACTCGGGTGGCTGAGGAAACACCTTACCGGGAAAACAGTCAGAGGTGAATTGGTGGCCACCTCCAGCTCTGGATGGTTTCCTGTTGCTATCAGTCTTGAGTCAGAGCTCCCAGCGTTTATTTCTGAAGGAGCGGCCCTGGTGACAGTTTCATGTTGACATTTGGGAGTGGGGAGGAGAAACCAGCTTAGCTGCAGAAACTGGGTGCTGCGTGAACCACCTTCCTTGGGAGCCCATCGACTCCTGCAGCCCTTCCAAGCAACCCTTAAGTTGTTTGCAATGGGCCACAAAGCCACATCAGGCTCCTTTTTCCACTTCTCCCTCCATTCTTTGAGCTGCAGAATGCCATCGTTCTTTATGCAAGTGGAACAAATGATAATAAATAATAAACAGAGGCCACAGCTGCTCAAAGTGACACTTCTCAGCTGGTAGAGGGGACACACCGAAGATCCAGGCTCTCTTTCTAAATGTGAGCAATGATTAGGTTTCAGAAAAGAGTGGCAGTCACTCAATGATGTTCTGCAGGTGTCATGATGAAATTTTCGTTACTGAGTGTCATACGGTCTGATGAGGAACTGAAAACTGAAAAACAAGTAGTAGTATCATATAGAAAGGAATAAGCTGCCATTCTTCAACAGGTAGACGAGTCCACCATTGACAAAAAAAAAAAAAAAAGAAAAGAGAGAAGAGTGTTGTTTTCTTCCCTGTAAAAACACAACACACTGGCACAAAAACACATTTATAACCTTGGGTAGCCAACAGACCATATTTATGAAGAGTTTTTGTGCTTTCTTTTAATTAAAGGCTGCTGCTGCCTCTCACACAAGCCCTGCAGTAGCCAAGTGGTGTTACAGCCTTCGCCAGTCCTGTTTAGCATCATTGAAAGAAGTTAAGCAATCCACTCGATGCTTCATTCCTTTTCTCTCTCTCTCTCTCTTTTTTATGTTATTTACTATGCAACTTTTTCTTTGATCCAGGTACCTCTAAGAAACAAAACTAAAGCCGTGTTACTTTGCAGATGGCAAAAATACTGTAATATGTGGATTCTCCTTTCCTGGAGGATTTTTTTTTAGAGAATCCATAGACTGTACAAGAGCAGCTAGCCATATATCCAGGTTTTCTTGGATATACATTTTTTTCCCAGATGGCAGCTGAGAAATCCAAAACCTTTCTGGGATTTCTGGCCACTCGACAGAGGAGAAGCTCTGGCCACGTTGCAGACATTTAGGAAATCTTCGGTGTGCCTGTGGCACGCATTCCGCAGAGGTGACCTGGACATTTGCAGGAGCGGGTGACCTATTCAGGTCATGTTGCGTTTGTGCTGTATGCAATGACAACACATATATAAACAGCTGTGTGAGAAATCCTGGCTGTCAAAATACATCAACCCTAGCCTGACACTGAGTTGGTCTTTTTTTACTGATACAAAAGAAACTCAAACTGTAATAGAAACTTTCATTTCTATTGTCTAAGCAGACCAGCTCATCCAGTTTGATTAAAGTTACGTGTTTTAAAATCACATTCTGCTACATTTCTTCTATGTCATGTATCCGATTATCTTTGTTTTCCTTCTTGTTCATCTACAAGTGTTTGCTGCAGAGCAGCTAACGCCTCTCATAAAACATATTCAACTCACTCTATGACAAAGCAGATTGAATAGCTTTGCTCTTGAGCCTTCACAATCCCACAGCAAATGGGAATAAATCCATAAAGGAGTTCTCAGCGGGGCATGCTGCAGCCATGGACCACCCAAGTTAGCTGGCAGGCAGTAGGTCTCTGGGTAAGGGAGCAGGAGAGAGGAGCATGGGGCAGGTGGAGGACATGACCCAGGAGCTCTCCAAGCTGGGGAACTAATACTTTACACTAATACTTGGGGATTTAAAGATATTTTCTGGTACAGATGCAAATCTGTATTTCTTATTCCTGTTTCTTTTCTTCTTACCCTATTTCTTCTGGATTATTCAGTTGCAACTTCTAGAAACTGTATGATTTCAGAAAAGTAGTATGCTCACACTATGAATTAATGTATTGTAATTGCAGGATTTTAATTTTCACCTGCAATATATGGACATACCCATCCTGTGCAACCGTTTTAATAAAAAAGTTTGACTTAGAAATTCAAAACAACTTCTATTAGATAGAAACTCTCTTGGCAATCGAGGAAATATGATTGCAGAGCCTGAAAATCAAGTGGAATCTTACAGCAGTGTGTTTGCTGCACTGTGTGGCACAGGACACTCTAGAGCAGGTGTTCATTCTTCAGTCCTTACTTGTACATGGTGGTATCTCCTAATGTCAACATTCTCAGCTGCAAATTAAGATACGCTGTCAAACTTCATGCCATTTTTAATTCTTCTGATGTTTTACATTTTCCTTCCTAAGCAGTATTAGGTGAATTATCCAAGGTTAATTATTGTTAATAGTGTAATGAAGTAATTCTGACACAGCATTAATACTTGTATAGCTTAGGTAGGTGGAGACGCAGAGGCACATCCTTTTCTGCTAAATATCCAATTTTTTTTTCAGTTGCAAAAAAGAATAAGTGTATTGCTGTTGGTGCCATTAGTAGGATGATTCCTTCATGTGCCATTTAATTACAGCGGAAGCACAGAAAACCAAATAATTTGTTTTATTCAATGCTTTCTGTGAATTACAATAGACGAAGCTTTTGTACTTACGTTAAACTATAAACTGCTGATGTGTATCTTAGCAATAAAACATTTCTTTCCAAAAAAGACTGTCCTCATAAGCTGTTTCAGCCTAATTGTATGATCCCCACTATGTGTGTGCTTTAATAACAAAAAACTGAAACTTCTGTTTAAACTGCTGTATGATGTATTATAGCATTGCTATCCCCCTGGTGCTCCCCCATCCAAAATAATTCCTCCTTTTATTCTTTTCATTTTTCATGGATTTGGCTGTGGGTTTGTGTTCTGGAGATCTGGTCTCTGCACAAAATAGAACACTTTATTGTGAGGTTTCAGGTTATCTTTTCAGTATTTCAAGTTGAATTTTACATTGAAGGTAATATCTGGTTGCTTCATTCCTTGGGATTGTTGTAATTGATTGACTGAGCCTATGTAGTGAGAAAGTCTCTATATAAAGTAAGGCATGCACCTGTGAATTACAGGTATGCATGGTGGTCCTGGGACAGAACTGCATCTGTTGTGTGGATTTTGTTCTGACACCAGGATCTATCTGCAGGGCCAGAAGGGACATGAAAAGGAGCAAGCAGCACAGGGTCAGGCACCTTCAGAGCTGTGCCCGGTGTGTGAATAGCTCTCCCTGCTTCCTCCCTCAGGTGCTGTGTTTGGGTTTATGCCATCACATCTACCAGGCTCAGGGCCAGGCCTTCAGTGGGGCCAAATCCCTCCTTCTCCCCTCACCCCTATGGACGGGACTTTTAATGAAACGAGCCTGAGGCCTTCCAAACCTGCAGGAAGCCAGTACCAGCTCTACATTGGCCTGGCTCTGGCAGTCAGTTCCAACATCTTCATTGGATCCAGCTTCATCCTGAAGAAGAAGGGCCTCCTGAAGCTGGCCACCAAAGGAGTTCCCCGTGCTGGTAAGCAGCATTCCTGCTGGGCATGGCTTGATGGTTCCATTACCAGCTATGTTAGCACTGACATACAACTCCTCCCTGACAGCAGTCAGATACCAAATGAAGTTCTGCCTTTGTTCTCATCTTCAAGAAGTCTTTATCTCTATTATTTTTCCTTAATTTTTTTTCTGCTTCCTTTGAGAAGGGAAGTCATGAAGTGGTCATTAGGTCTCCTGTATTTTTAAAAGCCAAAAGTGCAATGAGCTATAGAAGTACTTATTACAACAGTTTCTACAGTTATACAACTAATCTTCCATTGATGGCTGCAGATGCAGAACTAGAAACATGTTAAGAGCTTTAAAAACCTCTTCAGACTGACCTGATAATTCCCTTTATGGCATTTACATACACAGAGTAAGCAGTTATTCTTTTGTTTGTTGCATTTATTGCAAAATCTGTTATTCCAGAGATTTTGGCACTTGAAAGAATTATGTAACTGAACACACAATTTACTTATATTTTGTGCAAGAAAAAATTAGTGCATGCAATGACATTTTCTTTCTAATTTCTTTCAATTTAAATCATAAGCAGAGTCAAAAGGCAGATCTCTATGTAAGAATATACTGGATCTGACCTGGGAAGGCACTTCAAAGTATTTGTTAAGCTCATCAAGAATCTTAGTTGATACTTCACTTTTTCTTGGCGCTTTTCCTCTGTGTGAATTAGTCAAAACCATTTCTCACAAGTCATAAAGTAGCAGAGTGATTAATAAAGATGTGAGTCAAATTCAGACAAAATATTAATGATAACATATTTCTATACTCTATATGATTTGATCCAAATGTGAAGCTGTGCTTTTTTGTTAAAATAAAGTGATTTCTCTCTTCTAAGGTGAGATTTTTTTCCCCACTTCCAGGACATGGTGGGTATTCCTACTTGAAAGAATGGCTTTGGTGGGCTGGACTGCTTTCAAGTAAGTCACCCTTTATCTCTCAACTATATATAAACGCTACATAGAACAGATCATTTTTAACAAATTTATTCTTTAATTTTTCACTCACCTCAGTTAGAAGAAATATCTTTGCAATCACCTTTATGACTGAAACAATTCTGTTATCTCATCTATTTTGTTTGCTCTTTGGGGTTCTTTGCAGAACAACAGCCTCTTCTTTATCATCTAGTCAAAAGCAATATGGTTGAATCTGTCCAGCTTCTATGCACTGTCACTGTTCTTTGCAGGAAGGTATAGCCAGTGCAGAGCTGTTCTGTAAATGACTGCCTTCAGCTTTGTCATCGTAGTCATACTACGCAGTACTTAGGGGATATGCATATAATTTTTTCCAGTCTTTATTTCCATTGTGTTCATCCAAATGTTCTTTCTTCTGCAGTGGGATTGGGAGAAGCTGCAAACTCTGCTGCCTATGCCTTTGCACCAGCAACCTTAGTTACCCCTTTGGGTGCATTGAGTGTTCTCATAAGGTTAGTGCAAATTGGAAGCAAACTGATCATTCACTGTCTGAGGGAAAAATAATGTCTTTGGTTAACAGCAGATAATTTCAATAAGAAAAGGGGAAATACAGATAAGAAAGGCTTGTCATTCCTCAACAAGGAGGATCCGTGATTATTTAGAAATCAATTTCCTGGGTGGAGGGAATCAAGTCTTGTTTCAAAGATTGATACATGCAGCAGCCTTCCACATATTCCTTGTGTGTTTCTTACCAGCATATACCTGGTATAGAGCTGATGCACAGTGTTAGAAGGCTGCAACTTATTTCCTCCTAGAGGAATGACACTTTCCTAAAAAAAAAAAAAACCTTATCCTGTTTTTCAGTAGGGACAAAGCTTTAGAAGAAAATATGGCATTCTCCCCTTAAAATGTTTTCAAAAACATTTTTTGTAATAGAAGTGTAATTTTATATCGAGACTAACTTACTATGCATTTTTGGCAGACTCATACTAATCACCTGGCTGACTGCTGCCTCTCCTTTCATGCAGGTGGCAATTTTTCACAGAAAGCTTGTGAGAACTTAGTGCAAAAAATAACTGAAAATTGATCAACAGGTTGGAAAATTGTTCATGAATATGTCAGTACGCATGTGGCTATGCCTAAGGTTGTGTGTAATTCTTGATCACAGACACTCTTTTGTTGCCTTTTTTGGGTCATGTTATCCTTAGACTAAATCTTGAACCCATAGAGAGCTCAGAGAGAGATGGTGAGGAGCTGTTACCTAAACTTGCTTGTGTTTGTTCTCATGGCAAATGGAGTGCTTTAAACCATTTTTATGAGAAAACAACAGCTCACGTGATCAGCTGTGAGTGTCCAAGGGCTCTGTGTAAGCAGCCCATACCTCTGACCCAGGCAATCACTGATGACCAGTTCCTTAAGAAATTCAGACCCTTCAACCTAGAGGGATCTGATCAGAGTTGCTAAATTCCCCTAAAACTTAGATTGACCTTTGTTGTGCAAAACTCCTTGTTATTTGGTTGTTTCAAGCATGTTTCCCCTATATCCAAATTCAAGAGTCTTCAAGTTGCTCATATTACAAAGTCTCACATGTCTGGTGGACCTGAACCTTTTATTTCCGTTTTGTCAAACAGTGCTATATTGTCATCCTACTTTCTGAAGGAGAAGCTGAATATTCACGGCAAGTTGGGCTGTGTTCTGAGTGCTTTGGGTTCTACAGTCATGGTTATTCATGCCCCAGAGGAGGAAGAGATTACTTCACTGGATGAGATGGAAATAAAACTGCAAGATCCAGGTCTGTACACTTAAGCAGACATATGTCATGGCAGACACATGACAGATTTAGATGTGTTCCCCCTTAACTGGATCTGTTGGTGAGTGAGTGGATTGGGATATCTAATCAGAACATCCTGACTGCAGAGCTTTCTTGAGTTGATTGTGTCAGAAACCCAGAATCCCTTAATAAATGCATGAGCACAAATGGCCTTGCACATGTACAGTATTTCCCAAAGATGCAGGCTTAAAAGCAGTTTGTCTTACAGGGCTTCTTGCAGATTATTCAAGTAAGAAATGATGCACTGAGTCTTCCTGCCCTCCAGCACGTTGAGGAGTTCTAAGGCTCTATAAGCAAGTTACCTCCACTTAAAATAAATCACAGCTTTAAATAAGGCTATTTTCAACCAGTTCATAACTTACTTCATTTGAAATGCTGTTCAATTCTAAGTCCCAATTACTACTTTGCTCTAAGTAAGCAGGCATTCATACTAATTCAAATATCCTTGATGATAGCCCTGGGGTACACTTCAAAGTGAATGTGTGTTTGAGAAGCGGAATAATTTCATATGGAGGAGTGTAGCATAGGACAAAATGAGCTAAATTCAAGTTAGTTCATGAGTCAGCTCGTAATTTAAAAGCTCTTACAATCAAAAATTAAACATATTGTTGGTATTTTAAATACAAAGCATGTGTTTTGTGTTTATTTCAATGCACTGAGTTTGTGCTTCAGTTCTTAGAGAAATTGAATTGAATGACTTTTAGCATGTGTTTGAACATAGTCTGATATTTCATCTTTTCTCTTTCATACAGTGTTTGTTGCATTTGCTGTTCTCCTAATATCTGTTGCCCTCGTGTTGATTTTTATTGCGGCTCCACGGAGAGGTCAGACAAATATACTGATCTATGTTTTAATTTGCTCACTCATTGGTGCCTTCTCTGTCTCATCTGTCAAAGGCCTGGGCATTGCCATTAAAGAAATGCTGGAGTGGAAGCCAGTTTATCGACATCCCCTGCTTTATGTTTTGGTGGGAATCCTATTGCTCTCAGTTACCACCCAGATCAATTATCTCAACAAAGCACTGGACACATTTAACACATCTCTAGTGACACCTATTTATTACGTATGCTTCACCATGACAGTGGTAACATGCTCCATCATCCTGTTCAAAGAATGGAGTAGTATGGACCTGGATGACATCCTTGGGACCCTCAGTGGATTCTGCAGTATAATAATTGGAATTTTTCTATTACATGCTTTCAAAAATATTGATATCACCTGGAGTCAGTTGATGTCCAGTGTTACAAAAGAATCATCATTGCCACACTGCGAGTATGAAACCTCTCACACTTTACTGGAAAGCATGGAAGACCCAGCTGTGTTATATGGGGAAGACAATGTTTTATTCAGCCAATGAAACTCAAGTGACAGTTTCTCATTCCACTGTCATGAAGCAGGCAGAGAAGCGCAGGCAGAGAAGCGCAGACGGAGAAGCGCAAGCGAAGCAGCGCAGGCAAAGAAGAGAACATCGGGTGACCTTGCTGGGAGTTATATCTCCTCGCTGACCGCAAAGCCCCCTGGAGAAATGTAGCTCTTCTTCTCCTCCGGACAGGCACCCAGAACTTGAGCATCAGCAGTCAAACCCCCAGTGCATTACATGATGTTATGATGTGGAATACTGATAACCAAAAATCATGAAACCATGACAAGCAGGCTGCGTAATGTGCAAGCAGTAAATGTTGACACTTTGTTCTGTGAACAGAAAGCTCACAATTTATCTGTAGGAACAAAATGGTAGCTACTGTTCGCAGCATGCTTGTACACGTGCTTGTGTTGTGCCAAGTTTAATCTTGATGCCAAAGCCATGCACTTCCTTTCTGAAAGGTGTTCATGAAACATCTTACTTGTTAATGATTATTCTTTTATTTTAGTGAGGATTTAGAAGCTATCAAAACCTGAGAAGTGGCTCTAGGGATACTTGCTTGAAGTTATTTCTAAACTGCAACCATCTTTCTTTTCCACTTGAATAGGTTTGTAATTGACATACGTACAAGAGGAAGCAGTAATTGTACCAATCACTAGACATTATTTCTAAATCCTTGATTAGAAGAAGCAGGAATTCTGTATTTCCTAGTGGACCTGCTTGTCTACTTTTATGTATAAATAACATCTACTAGGAAAATAATGTTATTTTCTTGTAATGTCAGAAAATCAAAGTTAATGCTTATTTCCATGGTGTACAAGAACTCTAAAATGTTACAAAGTAAATTATGGATTATCTTTTGTATAAAAACTTTTGCTAGAAGAGGTATTATTTTTGAAATTGTTCATATTTAGTAAACGATTTGGAAGAAGTTTAATTTTTACTGAAATTATGCTAATATTTTTTCTGTAATAAATTATACATGGTTTATGTATTAAATGACTGGTGTTTTGTAAGCATGGCAGAAAAAAAGAGAGTAATCCACATTTACAATCAGCAATAAAATTGGTTTTAGCACATCCTGTGCGCACACAGATTCAAGACGAAAGAGGTCTGGCTGAGGTCCCTGCAGCTCATGTGAATCTGGCTTGATTGTGACCTTCTTTTAGTAGTTTTGACTTCTGATTTTTTTCTGTTAGGAAAGAAAATTTCATACTCTCTTAGAAAAGCCATGTGTGAAACTACCTTTAAATAAAAAACCTGCAGTATTCTTATGCAGATAGAGGGCAGAGTATGGGGAGACCGAGAGGTTTTGGTCTCTTACAGAGTGACTCAATTTGTTTGGATGTGTTACTTTCACCCTTATGTTCTACAGAAAGCATCAGCAAGGAGCATTTAATACTGATGATAATATTAGCTGCCAGAAGACAAGGATTTTGAGGAACAAGATTGGTAGGCAAATGAAATGCCTTCCCTTCTAAACTAGGGAAGAGAAACCAAAGCTGAATATTAGGGAGTTTTTTGTTGTGCTTGTGTTTTATGGACAGTATTTCAGTGAACTTTCAGATTTTCGAGGCAGCAAAATGAAAACTATTTTTTAAAGTAATCTGAAATTTTTGGAAAGAAGGTAGAATGGTTAACAACTGAAAAAAAAGGAAGCCTTAAAGGCAACATATCACTAACCAAATTAGGGCTTTTAAATGCAGAAATAAAACCATCTTGGTAGTTACTCATTGCTACCATAACTCAGGACAAATGAGCAATTAAATGAATTACACAGCTGTGCTGATTAGATGTAGGTAAATCAAGAAGACTTGCATAGGTTACATGATCTGCAGGGAATTTGGAAGGAAGCACACAGGTCATTATTCCCTGTAAGAACCTGCCTTCCCAGCCACGTCCCGGTCGGGTTTGTTCCCAAAGAATTCTCATTCAGAACTTAAATTTCTTTACTCATGATGGTTGTGGCCTGGAGTTCTATCTTTAATCATATACTCATGGCAAATGTCATCCTCTTACTATTTAAATTCCAGCAAAACCAAACCAGCAAATGCATTAGGAAACTTTTAAGTGTTTTTCCCATAACTGACTCCTTTCTGGCAAGCTTCTAAACTGGATGAGGAGGTAGGCAGAAGCCAGGCTGGATGATGCATGAGGAGTGACACTTAGGTTCATTTGTTACCTTCTTATGAAACTTCACTGTGTAGGGGTGGGGAAGGAAAGCTGCTCTCAAAAACAAATGGCACTGTAGAGAAACTTGCCCAGAAGTGTAACACACAAGTAATTACTTGCCAGGAGTACTTTTGAGGATGAAAGTCATCTCACATTCTGGAAATACGCTTCAGTTCATCAGCAATTTAGCTTTTGATAGAAAAGAGGTACATCCTAAGGGGTTGCTGCAGAGAAGTTAGGACACCAGCTTTTTTTTTTTCCTCTCACCCATGATACCAGCTGGCTGTTAGTCTGTTTTGTGATATTTGATGAGGAGATAGTGGCCAAATTTTTGCCATTGCTAAGCACTATTAACAGAGAGACACTGTGCTTCCTTCCAATCTTTACTGCTCTTTTCATAGAACCATTTAGTTTGGAAAGTCCCCTAAGAATATCATATCCAACCAACCACCCGTTAGTACAAACCATGCCCCTTAGTGCCACATCCACACATCTCTCTCTTACTTCCAAGGACAGAGACTCCACCACTTTGCCATTTCAATGCCTAATCACCCTCTCTATTATCAAAGACTTCCTGATAACCAATCTAAACATCCCCTGGCACAGCTTGAGACCATTTACTCACATCCTATCAACTTGTCACTGAGAAAAAGAGACTGTCATCCTTCTCACTGCGACCGCCTTTCAGATAGTTGTAGAAAACCATGAAATCTCCCTTCAGCCTTCTACTCTCCAGATCAAGCAGCCTCGTCTGCTCCTCAGATATCTTATTTTCTATCAAAAATCTCTTTTGAAATACTCAAAGGTTTATTAGGAAAAAAAACCCAAACATCTAGTAGACACATATGCCTCTGTTATCAATGGCATGGGTGATTCTCACTGTTCACCTATCTTTTCTTTCTCCTTTTTTTACATGTCTGGGGCTTGAGGTATGCTAGGAGCCACCACAAGGACAAAGTTGGCCTATTGGTGTTTATATGTGGGTGTAGTTTCTCGAGTAAGTAAACATGCCCTACACAGCCAACCTTCGTCCTGCCAGACCTTTCTTCTTACTGATTAAACACTGATTCCACTGATCCTGAAGCACATGATAGTGCTTTTTAATTTATTTACTGTCAGCCTTGTGATATCAGCTATTAAATTCATCTGCGTCAGAGTGGTGACATCAGCCCACTCATAATTTGCCCAGTCTCCAGAAAGGTGAAATTCTGAAGATGAAGAAATGGTAGGCAAGTATTACTTTCCATCTGAGACCAGTGTATGTCAAAGATACACCACGGGACAACTCAACAATGCAAACAAAAGCAGGGTGCTTCAAGAACTTGAACTTACCAGAGCCCCCTTTTATTGCATAGTACTGTGGTATTACATATTAACTTGCAGTAATACATGTAGCAAAACCAGTTTTACAAGAGCTGTCGGAAAATATTCCTCTTATGCTATTAAAAGTCCCTGAGTGCATTTATACTTCAGATACAGTTTGAATTTTTTTTGTAGAGCATCATCAGCTCAAAAGCATTGTATTACTGTAATACAGGCATGAACTTGTAATGAGCTCAAAGCAGTGCTTTGTATAGCATTGTATAGGTTTGTATGCAGTTAGAGGTCTGAGATGGAACTGAATGCTCATGAATAAGTCAGTTATAAAAGTAAACAGAGCCATAGGTTGGTGGCAATTCTTTCAGCAGATTACACAAAAGGATAAGATTATCATGTTTCACTCGAGCGGAAGGATCTTAAAAGTGTGTGTGTGAAGTTACTCCCAAATGGGAGAGTTAAGTACTCCTTTCTCCAGGGGGTGGCAGAATGCTAATGCAGTAAAAATGAACTATTATTGCCATGAATATGCCCAGAGGTGTCATCACCTTCTGGAAATCCAAAACTTGGAATGATTGATTGTATTGTTTCAGTTACTCTTAAAATGTGGAAATGAAAAGACTAATTTGTTCAGACGTCCATCATTCTTCATCTATTGGCTTTGAAGTATTTTGTCTATGATATGCTATAAAATGAAATATGATATGCTTACCTATTAATAATTCACAGCGCAATCACATTTTTAAACTACTGTTTATTTGTAATGACCTGACTGTTCTCTGTATTGAAAAATCACCAAATTCACCTGCCTTTTCTTAACACATTTGCACTGACCAAAATTAAGAATTAGAAGAGAATGATAAGCTAACAGGCACAATTACAGATACGGTGCAAGTAAGGCCTCACAGACTCTATTTGAGCTAAACTAACACAAAACACTTTGTTTATTGGCCAGTTTCCAGCCTTTCTTTGTCTGTTCATCATTCTGGGCACTTGCAGGAGGAGGACTAAGAAAAGCATGGGTATTTGAGTATGCTGCAGCAAGCAAGGAATGGAAGACAATGAAAAGTTCAGGGAGAAGCTTGAATAAAATAATCTTTACTTGTTCTCTGTTTCACAAAAAATTAGCCTTTATCTATGCGCAGGATTAAAATTCTTCTGGGGTGCTGAGCCCTTCCACTGTTTGGATGTGGGTCAGGAGCTGCCAAAGGACAACTGCTGCCTCCACCCCTTCTGTGTGTCTTGATCCCCAGCAACACGCAGTGCAGTGTCTGGGCAAAAATCTGCATGCTGCCCTGGTGGCTGAGTTACCTCTGAAACTGCTCCATTCCTTCAGTGTTATGCAGTGTAAAAGGTTCTGCCTTAAGTCCTAGAACTTTTTCACAAGTTCTTCCACCACTTTTGCTGCTGCTAATCACTATTTCCCTGTGCATGAGCCATATTAAGTAACAAATCATTTCTTATCAATATTGTTACAGGAATTAGTGTAGCTCTGATAAAAAGAATAAGAGCTTATATGGTGAGTAAGCTTGGTTACTTCTTTCTAGATAGGAGATTTTTCATGGAAATAAAGGCTTGAGAGTACAAATCCAGTAATCCAGTCTCCTCAGGTATCTTTCCCAAATTAGGCCAAGCCCAAACAGCTTCAATATGGGGATGCTGCTACCATAGCTTAAGTAGAGACTGCTCTAGAAGGCTGAAGTTTTCAGTATAAGCTACATTGGCCAGTTCAATGCTCACTTTTCAGAAAATACACCTGTATAAAATCCCCAGTTATCCCATCTCCATTATATCTGTGAGGGTTTCTACTAATTCTGCAAAAGTAGGACGTCCTTCAGGCTTCTGGAAAAAAAAAAAAAAAAAAAAAAGCAGAGGAGAAATTTAAATTAATAGAAGATGGTTACAAGTACATCAAAGCAACTGCTTAAAATTATTACTCATATTATTATTTTATTTTGTTGACACAGGTTAAAAAGGTCAAGTTTATCTTGTTCTGCACATCAATGTGCCAGAAATCATCAGAATGAAAAAGTACTTTCAGAAGAAAGCATTTTTATGCAAAATTCCTCTGCACACTACAGGAGGAAACACAGGGGATATACTCAGAACCAGGGATGGTGTAGACCTACTGTGCAGATTATGTGCTTGGTATTTATTGAATGCAACAGTCAAAAGGAACAGAGGCTTTTAAACTAGATGTGAGTTTGTGAAAAAGCATAGCGAAAATTACTGAGGATTCCACAAAGTAGAGGTTTATTGCTCCAGTTTTTGAGGATAGCCTTCAGATTTACATTGCAAGTGAAGTTAAAGTAATACCACAACAAAGAAAGACCAACAAACCTCATGCCAGCAGCTGTACATGACTTTGTACACAGTGTGTGATGCCAAATGCGGCCGATAAAGTCGGTTACCTGCAGAAATCTCATGGACAACTTCATAATTTGATTTACTTTCAAAAGGCATTTTGCCTTCTGTGAAAACTTCCCACATCAGTACACCTAGAAATGAATCAAAATATGTAGAACAAAACAAGTTGTCTAATAATACTAGAAGTCCCATTCTTTTCTATGTATTTAATAATGAATGAAAAAGATGGGCAACCTGAGGTGAATGAAAAAAAAAAAATTGAACTGATGTAATTATGCTCATATTGAAGTTAGCAAAAGTGATGGCTCATGAAAATGAGATTAATAAGCATTTGGTTAATGGAGACACTTCAAGAACATATGTCTGTTGAAAACCAATTTTTTTAGATTAAAAGAGTATTAAAAAAACCACCCACTCTTCCTATACAGACAAGATTTGAAAAACGAGATAGACTAAAGATTAAGATAGGAAACATCAGAAAAAGTTGCTCTTTCCTCAATCTTATCAGTAGTTTTGGGGAAACAGCTTGTTACACATTAACCTAACCTACTCACCAAATGACCAGATGTCAGATTTACTGCTGTACTTTTTGAAATGAAAGACTTCAGGAGATGACCACTTGATTGGAAACTTGGCACCTGAAGAGCTGACATATTCATCATCAATGACGTATCTAAAGAATATCAGCAAATACCATGTATTTTAGTGAGAGTTAAAGTAAAAGCAGTTCTGGCAGCATTTTGCACAGGTGGTTTACAATTCCATGAAAATACTGTGTCAGTTTGTAAGAAAAGAAATTATATCATTAATTTAATATAGAATGCACACTGGAATATATGCAGTTAAAGAAATTTCAATTTAAATGAGTAATTTGATGGCTTGTGAGAGGTATGTCATAATAAAAAGATTTAGTGCTGTCTGTGCGCTCACAGAATGGCTGTTGTTATCATCCCTGGGAAAGGTCCCTATGCCGCAGGCTGGAAAAACAGCAGCAATACATATTATTGTTACTTTTTAAGAAGAGAAGGAATGGTCTTAATTTGTGCCCGGGGAGGTTCAGTTTGGATATTAGGAAAAAAATTCTCTCCAAAAGGGTGATGAGGTATGATAACAAGCTGCCCAGGGAGGTGGTGTAGTCACCATCTGGAGGAGTTCAAGAAATGTGTAGATGGAGCACTAAGGGACATGGTTTAATAGGCAATACAGTGATGAGTTGATAGTTGAACTAAATGGTCTTAGTGTCTTCCCTAATCTTAATGATTCTATGATTCCACAAATTTATGTGCCCAACAGGGGCATTTATACAGTAATATTTTAAAAGGCTGAGCCCAATATCCAAACAAGCTCTGTAAATTGTCATGAGAAGACAATAGATATGCACTGCACAACTCTTACAATTGAAGGCATAATGGATTGGTATCTTTTAAAGCACCTTTCAAAGAATGTTGCATTAAGAGAATCATAGAATTGTTCAGGTTGGAAAAGACTTTCAAGATCATCATGTCCAATCTCAACCTAACCATACTACCCTATCTAACCTTCTGCTAAATCATGTCCCTGAGCACTACATCCAAATATTTTTTAAACACATCCATGGAGGGTGACTCAACCACCTCCCTGGGGAGCCTATTCCAGTGCTGCTGTCCCTGTCCCTGGCACAACTTGAGGCCATGAGAAATTGCCTCTTTGTGTCCCTTTCTTATTTTTGGGGCAGGCACAGAAAGATGAGAGGTTATTGGATAAAGAACATACAAAATAACTGTACTAAACTAGTCTGTTCTGAGCTCTGACTAATTAGGGAGTGTTCGCATCACCTCTCCACAGTGGACAGAGCTTTGTTTCTCTGGCCTGTGCTTGCACTCTCTCTTCGTGTGTGGTTTGTCCCCTCACTAAGCAGAAAAACCACTTCCCTGCTAAGAAGCACACGTCACACTTCCTGCCCACATCTTCCTTCCTCACATACCCTGCTGCTGAGCTCCAAAGGTCAGCGCCAACACCTGCCTCTGTTCCAAGTGGCTTTCTGCTCTCCCTGGGCTCCGGAAATTTGGAGCACCCACTTTACTGAGCTTAGAACCATCTAATCATATAATGGCTTGGGTTGGAAGGGACCCCAAGGATCATCACGTTACAAACCCGCTACCACATGTAGGGCCACCAACCTTCAGATCTGATACTAGACCAGGCTGCCCAGGGCCCCATCCAACCTGGTCTTGAACACCTCCAGGGATGGGGTATCTACAGCCTCTCTGGGCAGCCCATTCCAGCACCTCACCGTTCCCTCTGTGAAGAACTTCCCCCTGACACCTAATACAAACCTTCCCTCCTTAAGCTTAAAACCATTCCCACTTGTCCTATCACTATCTATCCTTGTAAAAAGTTGATTCCCCTTCTGTTTATAATCCTCTTTTTAAATACTGGAAGGCTGCAATGAGGTCACCCTGCAGCCTTCTCTTCTCCAGGAAGAAGAGAGAGCTTCTGGCAGCCCAGGGCACACTGGGCATTTCTATGTCCACAAACTACTGCTGACATTCACCAGATATTTTATTCACCTGTCTTGCACTCAGCAAGAGGACAATATGACACTCTGTCCACAGTACGACAGCTGAACAGCAATGTTATTGATTTGATCAAAATTGTAGACGCTGTGTACAGTGGAATTTCCCACACCAGCAAGCAAGCAGTGAGGGTAATAATGGGCCTTGTTCCATCTGACACGAAATAGGGCACTCACTGAGCTTGTACCTCCTACCTTGCCATGCCGAAGTCAGATACTTTAACAGTGTGTTCAGCATTTACTAAACAGTTCCTTGCAGCCTAGGAGAAATGAGAAAAACATAACTGAAATCTGGGCAAAAGCATTTTTAAGAAGAATATAATAAATAATTTACTTTCAGCTCATGCATTTTATATCCTGAAAAGAGGTGTGTGTCTTGCTCAAAAAGATGGAAAAAAAGTAAAATTCAGGCTCAGTGTTGGTGAACACCTGTCACTGCTGTGTGATTTCATGCACATAGCATATACCTGAATGCTTGTATCATGAGTTGCAATAATTTCAAGTATCCTTGCACAATAAAAGAACTTTTCAGATGCGGTCTAGTTATTCAAGCAGGTATTTTTCCTGAACGTTAACATCAGGGCACTCAATATGAATTATTAAAAAAGTGTTTCTGTGACCTCTTAATTCCCTGTGTCTGAAGGGCAGGGCAGACAAGCCACCTATATATCTCAGCACCAAGGTAAGGCAGCAGGGAGCAGAAGAAATGTGAATACAGAAAGGCTTTGTGAAAGTCTTGCAGGGGACATAAGCAGCCCTAAATTTCAATGGCATGTTCTATATCATCAGTATTCACTGAGAACCTCAGAAAACCCATTGTACTTACTAAGTCGCGGTGAATAAAGTTATTTCTCTCCAAATACTCCATCCCTTCACACACATCCAGGCACATTCCCAGCAGCATGTCTCTGCTGAGCTTCCCCCGCCACTGTCGCAGGTAGTTGAGCAGGCAGCCATTCTCCAGGAATTCAGTCACCACGTAGAGAGGCTTCTGACGTGTGCACACCCCATACAGCTGGACCAGCTTTGGGTGGGATAGTTTCCTGTTTAACATTGTTTAAAACTGCATTTCAGTTAGTAGATCATTTGTCTCTGGTAGGTAGAATCATAAAATCAAAGAATATCCCAAGTTGGAAGGGACTCATAAAGATCATCAAGTCCAACTCAAAAGGTAGCTAGACCTTTCAATTATCATGATAATTTTGAGAAACACCTTCAGTATTTTATAAACATTATTTAATTCAACTAGCCCTGGAGTTGTCCTCTACCTAACGCATTTCTGCAACCAATTTCCTCAAAAAGGTTCATTTTGCAAAATTGTGATAGTCCATCAGTTATACAAATTGAGTGAATATAAACCTTGATTTGGAAATATGAAGCGGAAAGGTCTTATTTTATCTGGCTTTCAGGCAGGGGACATGAGAGGCTGCAAGGGTTCTTCACCTCTTTTTTACCTCTTTCTATGGATTGTGCCAATACCTGGTCTGGATAATTCCCTAATTTTCAAAATTAGCAGGAATGGCAATATAGCTTCTGAAAAGCTTTAACTAGGTTTAATTAGTTCTGCCCATGCTCCTAGAGACACTGAATTACAGACAAAAGAATGGCTGTAGGGGTAACTGTCAGCACATCTACTGCCGCTAGGCTCCAAGTGCAAAGCAGCACACATTCTAAAGAAAGGCCCTGGTGAGCGGTTTAGCAACCATTACACTAGCTTTTTGGTCCTTCACATCCACTATTCCCATCACAATAGCTTTGTTTGTTTTAAATGGACTTAGGTTATATTTGTTTCTCGGTCATCTCAGTGTCATCTGTGAGCTAGAATAACTTTTGTACTTACATCATCAATTTGGCCTCCTCCATGAAATCGTCTTCAGACATCGCACCTTCATTGATTTTTTTGATGGCAACCTTGATGGTTGCTTTCCATTTACCCAGATGAACAATTCCAAATTGCCCACGCCCAAGCTCTTTCATAAACGTCAGTTCCGAGGGGTTCAATTCCCACTCCTCTATAAAAACAGTCCTGTACGTTACAGTAGTCTAGGAGACATGCATATCTGCAGCTAATGTATGCAGCAAAGTATCACAACTGTTCATCAGCTATAGCATGGATTTTAATTATCTGGAATTTTCCACACATGTATGTGTTTACACAAGTGGTACTTTACAGCTTGTAGAATGCTGTTTAAATTGTTTAATGTAGGAAAGCCTGAGGCTTGAAGATAAGGCAAGAAACTGGCTTTGATTACCTCTGAGATTTTTTTTTTTTTTTGGCACTCTCATCTATGTTTTTAACTTTAAAGCAGTTCCAGAGGGCTAATATAGCCATAAAAATAGTCACTGACTGCTCTCTATTGAAACTACCAAAATAGTTCTGCCCTCCAGAAATATTAAGCCTTGATACTGACGCACAGTAAAAATGCACAGTAAAAATTTTGGAAATTCATATACATATATATACACGTATATGTATACATACATACAAATATATATGTGTATATTCATACATACACATCTATCAGTTAATATTAACTTCCTGATTTGTATGCACAGCACCAGCACTTACTGCTTGTTTTCTAACACTGTGTAAGAGATGATTCTTATTTCTAAAACTTCCATAGTTGACAAAAGAAAATCTTCTCTATCAACAATATTAATTTTATCTTCATAGGCATTTAATTAAAAGACCTTTTGCAAATCTGTTAAATGCATATGTGAGTTTCTGGTCTGCTTATGGAAGTCCAGAAAGGCATTAGTGGTAGCGAAAGAAGCACAACACTCACTAAACTAAAGGAATTGATCAGGCCTTTCGTTTGGATTTGACACCTGAGGTGTCTGAGTCTGGTGATTATGAAGCTGGTTACGTATTTCTTATGACTGGGAAATTTAACGGACATAATTATTAGCTGCATGAATGTAATCTCAACTCTTTCCCAGACAGATACCTAGGTTTCCACCAAAACAAGATAAAGAATTTACCATAACTAAATCCTGCTGTTGCTGGTGAAGAACATCTGATTGATCTGACTGGATGTCGGAGACGGGTGATAAGACCTGCAGGAAACAAAGCACCAATATTCTGTTGACAAATTGCTCCATATTTAAGTATGCTACATCATACTTGTTCACAAAAAATATTTTTGTCTCTATTCACTCATGGTAAAAACATTTTAATCCATATTTAAATGATAGGCAGAACCAAGAATGAATGGCATTTTGAATGCTAGAAATTAAAAAAGGCTGCCATGAGCCAACAACTAGGGGTGGCTAACTCTGGTAGGCTGCAAGTCAGTGTTAGAGAGTCCTTGTGCCTCCCAGTTCTGCCTTTTGTTTGTCGTGTGTGTGTCAAAATCTGCAAAAGCTGCCTGCTGGTGCATAGCACAGCTCCTGTTTTTCTCTGATTGCATGCATGCAAGTCACTGAATTGAAGGCAATGAAAAAACTATGATCAAATTTTGTGCAAGTCACATTCAGTCAAATATGAATCAATAGAATACAGAGTGGGTAAGAACATAAGGCTTCTAGTTTCATTCATATATATGAGTTTGGTATTATCATTTTCCATATGATATATGCACATTGCAGCTACAACTTCAGCGGAAAGGATCACAGTATCTTGAATTTATTACCAATAGAAAAAATTCTGCATCTTTTTGGAAGGAAAGGATTAGTTCAAGAGTGACATCCAATTTCTCAAAATCTTGATGAGCTTCAGGGCATCAGTAGAAAAACTTTATCAGCTTACATCCATTACCTGCAGCATTGTGTTGATGATATTGAATGAGCTCAGGAATAGAGGAGAATAGATATTTTTCTGCTACATAATACTGTTTCAAGTGGTTTTTCTTAATTTGATAATGTCGAATGTCTCCACCATGACTTCTGAAATCAACAAAAGATTATGATCGTCAGTAAAAATATTTGATACTACAAATCTAACTATATTTTACTGGCATGACAGCCACAGCACTTGGTGTAAAAACAGGCAAAATGAGATTGTAAGGCTTTATTGTTTGTGCCGCATTGCTGAGATGAGCAGTCCTTGGAGTAGAGTATTTCAGGATTTCTGTGAATGCAATTGATCTTATCTTAGGATATCGGCACCCTGACTCCCAAATGCCCAGCACCACCATTTCAGTATATGGGCTGCAATTCACTGACTGCAGTGCTGCACAAATAGTGCTGGTGCCTCATTGCTCCCGTGCACCATATATCCAGCCTGCCACTCATCCCAAGGAGTTTTAGGGAAACTCTTCCTTCACATTTTCCATCAAATCACAACCATTCAGAGCAACTCACCCTTTAGATCGTGAATACACAGACAGCGTAAGGATTCCCTGTTGGCTTGAATCTCTAACAACAAATGAGCCTTCTTTGGACTGAAAAGAAATGCAGATATTTACTTTCTTGAATAAAAGTCTCTTGAAATAGCACTTGCAGATGATTACTGATTTCAGTGGTATATCTATGACTACTTGGGAGGGTGATAAAGCAGCAGTGAACAGGAACTGATAACGAAGCAGAGCAAAATTAACCAAAGGAGAATATCAAGTGCCAGAGTTAAATATTTTGGGTGAATTACACTCTTCAGTGTGAAATAGTGAGAATTCTTTCATTTATTAAAAGTTCAGATTATACAAATCACTAGATAATTGCCGTAAAACAATTTCATCTCTGGTGTTCTTCTCTGCTCTATCTTGCCCTAGCCCTGTGTTAGCCCTTGAGCCTAATGAATTTACACAAGCTAGACAACACCTAAATGCCCATCAGAGATAGAGGGTAGAACACAGCATGAATTGTTTGATCTGTATGTAAGGAAGGATAAGGGGTTTTGTTAAGCTCTGCCATCTCACTAACTTCCTGCAAGGATTTCAGTCTTCAGTGTTTCATACCAAAGACAAGCACGGTAAGCTCCATTTAACTGATGTTACTCTATATGGAAAATCTTAATAGAATTTGCTGGGGTTACAATGTAAAATTTTGGGATGTCCGGACATTCTGCACTACACTGTACCCCAGAAAGCCATCCTTTTATTTTAAAACACCTTCTCTTACTGTATGTCAAACAGAATTGGATTTGGCTGTTGAAACTCTCATGATGCCTCTACTGATAATCCTTTGTAGATATTATTAACTCAACGTATAGGCTGAGTTACCTTCTGTCGCAAAAGTAGTTCTGCCTGGCTTCTGTTGATGTTCTTGCAATACCACCTGCAGCAAGGAGATGACATATCAACTTCAGCCAGTACAAATTAACGTTTGTTCTGCTTCACAGAAACAAGGGTTAGTCTTAATAGTTGCTCTATCTCCAATGTTAACACCTGAATAGAACTAACCACTGTTGCATATCAAGCATCTCTTAATTTGGAATTACTTCATTAGACCACAGTAAATATGACAAATACTTTCCCTATTGAATGTGATTCACTACAGTTAAACGTGAGGTGAAATAAAAGGAAAAAAACAGGAAAAAATTATGCTAAATTTTGATGAATTTTACAGTGAAGCTGTTTCAGCCCCCTCTTCACTGGAGTGACAATGTATTTTACTTTTCTATCCAGGAAACCAGGCTGAAGAAATTGAAAATATATTCTAGATAATCAACTAGATGTTCACAAAGGGAAGAGATCAGAATAAAGAGATACTATGTAGTGAGCCTACAGAAATGGACATATCTAGATTCTGTCATTATTATTTATCATAATTATATGATTATTATGATTGATTTCATCAATCACAATCCCTAAATTCTTCTAAGCAGGGCTACTCTCAAGGAGTTCTTCTCCAAGTTTGCAAAACCTTGCACCTTGTTTTGTTGAACCTCATTAGGTTCACATGGGCCCATCTTTTGAGTTTATCAAGGTCCCTCTGGATGGCATCCCTCCCTTCTGCTGTATCAGCTGCACAGCTCAGCTTGCTGTCATCATCATATATACAGTCCAAACAGATAGACCATGATAAAAACATTTAACTCATTCTAAGGGTGATATTTTGTAACAGCAACAACAAAAAAAGAGGCTTCAATAAAGAAAACACCTGTTCATAGTCAGTCTTCTGGTAAAAGCTGAAAGATCAAGCACAAAAACTTACCACTCAATTTTTAGAAAAGAAAGTAGAGTCACCGTCTTGAAGAGTACTTACTCATATGTTTCTAAATTACTTTTTGTGTTCTCAGTAACATAATTGCTAGGAATTAGACCTTCATTCCTGAAACATATTAAGGATAATACAATAGTAAGATGTAAAATATTAATAGGATTAAGATACATATTTTCTTTTACTGAATGACAGAAGTTATACATACTATTGGTTACGTCTTTAGATTCTGAATCCCAACATGAGAATCAAATAAGAGTATAACTCCTTTCACCTGAGGCAAAGTGTTTCTGCCCCAGACTGTGAACAGCTACTGAAATGATGCTACTTAGTAGAGTGCCAAGAACAGCACGTTAAGGAAAATTTTCAAGTAAAATCAAAACAAAGATTAAAAAAAAAGTAACATTTCTTCTAAATCAGAAATCATTAGCTTTATTTCTATCCTTGTAACAGATCTTCAATATGAAGAAATAGAAAGTGTGTGGTTGCACATATACAAAATAATAACAAAGTGGACTCTAACAGCAAATCTGACGTGAGAAAAAAAGTGTTTAAAAGTATTTAAAGGAGGGATGTGAACATGTATATTACATAACATGTAATCACTCTTCATATCAGATTACAGGACACACTGAAGAAACTGTGGAGAAAGAGGAATATCATGAAAAAATATATAAATGCAGCAAGGATCCTAGAAGAAGTTATCCAGTTCCCTAAAATGTCCAAGAACCTTTGATCAGGGGTTTTGTTTAACTTAAATATCTTAGGAGTCTCTATGGTCTTTATGAAGACTTTACACATACACAATACGTGGTAGAGCACATGAAGCATATAAAGCTGGATTTTCACATGGCTCAAAGCCCAGTTGTTCACATAGTCCTCAGATGTACTTATGTTGTTTTGGAAGTTACTAAGCCTATGACTTAACCCTGTATTCTCAGCAGAGAGGAGATGCCACCCCATTTCTGGAGTGCCAGATACTGTCCAAACTCTTCTCAATTAACCCGTGTCCCTCGTACGTACCTCCTCTATACCTTCAAACCTCCATCAAAATTACATATACCTCATTCTACATGTTTACAGGGTTGTAGGATGATCCTACAAAGGGCTGTTCTTTTTATCTCTCTCTGTAGGAAGAGGGTTTAAAATTAGACACCCGGTCTCTTACCCATACTGGTCTCTAGCCTTCCACCAGTGAGGATCATACTGTTCAAGGATAATGTATTCTTCCGACTGCTTGAGTGTTAAATCAGAGGGTCCTCTAGCGAAAAAGTCATATAGGGCAATAACTTTGAGTTTCTTTGTGTAGTCTTCAAAAGCCTCAGCAGGTAGAGGAGGTAAAGGCTTGTTCTTTATATGCAATTTCTTCTTACGCTAGTGAAAAAGAAAGTATCTTCCACAGTTAGTCTTTTCTCTCATCTATTTCTTGTATAATTCCCCTACTTCTATAGCATCTCAGTAACTAAAAGGTATTAATCATGGTCATAAATTCCTGCCATACAGCACAATTACCTTGTAGAACTGTTATTTGTTAAATAGTATGACTCACAGTTGAATAGTTTGGTATCAAAACCAAAGTTAAAATGGAAAGTAAATAAAAGACTACCATCTACCTAATATTCCCCCCGTTCTTTGGGTGACTGCTACATAGTACAATTCCCGGGACATCTTGGTGTAAATTAGAGAACAGTGTTGAAAACAATTTATCTGATCAATTAACACGGAAAGCACTACAAATATTCTTAGCAATTGAGCAGGAACATAACCTTTTTCTTATGCACCAGGTTAGGCTTTAGTTTTGCCTTCAGTTATGCTCTGACAACTCAATTCAATTTAGATCTAGCAAAACTGAGGACTTTTCATGTGAAGCTGAGCAAGGTGGATGTGTGCATCAGTACAGGTTAGGAGGTGAACTGCTGGAGAGGAGCTCTGCAGAGAAGGACCTGGGTGTCCTGGTGAACCATAAGTTGACCACAAGCCAGCAGTGAGCCCTGGTGGCCAAGGTGGCCAATGGTATCCTGGAGTGCATTAAACCGAGTGTGACCAGCTGATCAAGGGAGGTCCTCCCCCTCTACTCTCCCCTGATGAGGCCACATTTAAACTACTGTGTCCAGTTCTGGGCTCCCCAGTTAGAAAAAGGCAGGGATCTCCTGGAAGAAGTCCAGCAGAAGGCCACAAAGATGATAAAGGGCCTGGAGCATCTCTTGAATGAGGAATGGCTGAGTAACATAAGTCTGTTCAGCCTAGGGAAAGGAAGATGGAAGGAGATGGAAGGCAAATGGATGAGACCAGGCTCTTCTTGGTGGTGTGTAGTGATAGGACAAGTAGTAATGGCTTACAACTTGAACATAGGAAGTTCCATGCAAGTATGAGGAAAAACTTCTTTACAGTAAGGGTGACAGAGTACTGGAGTAGGTTGCCCAGAGAGACTGCAGAGTCTCTTTCCACAGAGATACTCAAGACCCATCTGGATGCCCACCTATGTGACATATTATAGGGCACCTGCTTTAGTACAGGGGCTGGGCTCAGTGATCTCTTGAGGACTCTTCCAACCCCTGCAATTCTGTGATGATGAAATTGCACCTTCCTAAAGGGTAGACCCACTTTTCCCACATCCATCAGCCAAACCCAAAAGTTAGAGAATGAAGTACCCTCATCCACGACAGCAAACTTGAGAACCGACAACCCTGTATTTCCATCAGTATGAATCTTTGGATACTCTAATTTTTTAAATATTTATGCAACACAGCAACCTATGTGCTCAAGCGCCAGTTACTCCTCTGCTTGTTTCACCAGTGAGCCACTGGATGTCACATCATCTCAATTTTTTCATCTGCCAAAATGTTACTTACTTTACACTTCCAAGTAGGTGCATGTGAATCTTCTGATTGAGAGGCTGAGTACTGGGTCTCCAGGTCAGTGTCAGAGTCCACATTTATCTTTGTTCTCATTGCTCTAATTTTGAAAAATAAGAAGTGTTTTTGCAATTACACCTTTGTAAACATCCACATTAAAATATTTATGGAAATGTATGCCTTAATTCACATTAGGGATGTGCAGGGTAGAGCTTCTTCAAACTTCTGTACAATTAGTATTTCTACCGAAGATAGATGGACTTCTAAAATTTTATAGCAGTTTTTAAAATAGATGGACTTTACCTATAGACATTTTGACTGTCTCAATGGCTGAAAATCTGAAAGATTTCACTTACCGTTTTTGTACCGCACAGCAGCAGCAGCAGCAGAAAACAGACTGGATGGTGTGATCTGTAAACAAGAACATTTTCTGCATATGCAGTGATTGTTTGTTTACAAAATTTACATAATGAATGACTACTTAGCTCTATTATTAACTCTTTCTTGCTGTGAATTATCTAGCAAAACGTTAAGGTGGAATTTGCATCCACCAAAGAGAGCTGAGCTTTCCTCCCAACCCAGCTGTATCTATCCACTAACAGCATTAAAATCTCTTTTAATTATGAAGCTGCACATTAAATCAGGAAAAAAAAAAAAAAAAAAAAAGACATCAGTGAGATATGTACTGATCTAAGTGACCATGCTGCCCTGTGCACAGAATGAGATGGGAATATCATTACAGACACGAGATAAAGAACCAATCCTCTTCAGCAATCACAGAATTTCTACATCACCTGAGCCAAATACAGACCAGCATTTGCATTAGATTTTCTTATTCTGAGACTTACTCAAAGGACATACAGAATATTTTATTATTTAAATCAATTCTGGTTTCCCTGACTCTGTTCCAGCCATTCACATAATATATTCATTAACCCAGGTTTAATATGCTAACAAAATACGTGCTTTACACTTACATACTACGTGATTGATAATTCTGAAACAAATACAACAGAAACACCATCACTTACATTGTAAATTTAGGGAAACGTTAGTATGGTATATCTTGTATGAGGAGCAAGGATAATACACTATAATTCCAGCTGATTTAAAATGGGTTAGAAGTCATTACGAAGACTTGAAATCTTTAAGTAAAAGGTTGACATCTGCACTGTTCCAGTTCCACACAGGCTCTGATATGGAGGTCATAGCACAAGAACAGGTCTCAGAATATTATTTGAAATAGGGTTCCTAAGGTCTTGGTATTTTGATCTTTTATCTTGTTTACAGTTGGACTTGGTGATCTTTACAGTCTTGTCCAACCTAGATGATTCTACGATCATTTACATGATGTATCCTTGCACACACCGTGTCTTCATTTGTTTCTCCCTCATAGAGTTTTTCTTGTTGATCCTAATGACCTGTCTTTGAATAAAAAGGTTGTTCTTTCTGTCAACCTGTGAGACTATTTGCCAATGTATTTTATCAATAGTTCAGCAAAGTGTGCTGACAGCATGTATCCTACCACTCAAAACATTTAGTAACCAGTGTGACAAAAAAGCAATTATTTTCTTTATAAAGGAATATGAGTCAGTAAATCTCGTTGTAATAAAAGAAAAAGGAGAAAATAACAGATGTCAGAAAGGTAAGAACAAAAATAGTTCTCAGTCAGATGTGGAAGAGACCTATTTTATATGTGTTTTGATTAGAGTATTTGTCATGAAAGTCGTAGGGCATTTCCCTTAGGCTTAGAGCAGCATCCTGTAAAGAACCTGCTGTGTGAGAAGGTGGCCGACCTACACTAATCAGAAGACATAATGAACTGTTTGATAAAAGTTTCCACTAACAGCTATGCAAAATACCCAAACCAGATGACAGTGACAATTTTCTTTGAAGAAACCAGGCCAAAAACTTGAAGGTAATATAATTTATTTGCTGCACAATTTAGGTGTATTAAGCTCTCAACTGCTTAAAACTACAGCAACTTAACTTTGAACACAGTCTCTAGCATTGTTGGGCAGTAGAACTGAGTTTGTTAGTGTTTTCAGTGTGATCAAGTTTGGAATGAACAATCCTTTTTAAAAAGTCAGCTGGGAAATATTTCTGTTTTATTTATATTGCTTTTCTGCTCCTGAAAAAAAAACAAAAACAAAAACAAAAAAACCCTAGGAGTTTAATTGCTGTTTATAAACTATTTAAGTGAGGTGCAAAAAGAAAACTTGTCTATTTCTGATGAAATCCCATGTAGTCTGATTAAATACATCATATCTCATTAGATTTGTTGTCCTCATAGGAGCTTATTAGAAATAACTAGAAACATTACAGAGTTTCAGTGTAACATGAAATTGATGTTCTAGGAAGACGACAATATATAGCCAAAGCTGGAAGTCAACGCATAGGTTAGACCACGGCTGTAGCCCAGAAAATCCTGTCCTACACCAACCTCCTTTTTTGACATATTTGGCCAACACTGCAAATGGTGACAGCTTTGCCACACTGAACAATTTGATTAATGTGGCCTACATTTGTATCTTTGCTAGCAACACAAGCAGATCTCTACATGTAAGACCGCCTCCAGATGCCCCTGTGATGCTCACTGCACAGCTACAGGAAACCTGCACTTCCTGCCCAAGGCTTTTATGGCTGCACACACCCTCCCAACGACTGAGGCTCTTCCTTTGTCTTTACCTTCTTCTACTCAAAAGCTTTAAATCAAAATAAAAAAAAAAAGTTAAAATTAAATAGACATCTCTCCATATTTAAATACAAAAAAAAAAAAAAAAAAAAATTGCAAATAAGAAATTGAAAATGGATTTTCAGCATTTCTTCTTGAAATTCTTTTCTGCTAAATCATATCACCCGAAATCATATCACAGGAATCAATGGAATAATTCTGATTTCCCTGTTTTGAATTAGGGACCTTTTCTTTAACAAAACACTGGATTCAAAGATGTTTAGTTGCATACATATTAGTAGCCCTTAATCCTCTGAAGAGTTCGTTATTTAAAAATTAAGCAGTGGTAGTATCAGTGAAAGCAGCACTTCAGAAAGAAGAAAATTCTCCAGCACCCACAGCACCACTAGATCTTTCAGCCCACATTCCCTTGAACTCTGTCAAAATTTAAGCTACAAAAATACATTTGGCTTTGATCCTTAGGAAGTAAGGATCTCTAACAAATCTGTTGGGTGGAGAACTTAAAATGTAGGTTCAACTCAAACAAGATGAGAATTTAGGCTGCTGAATCCAGGATTTACCAATACTTCCTTCTTTAGCTGTGTGGAGAATTTTCTATTTCTAATTTCCAACAAATGTTTGCAATCTCAGATATCAGCCAATTCTACAAATAATTTAACATAGGAACAAAAAATGTAGCCCATCTCATTGCTAGTATCTTTTTCTTCCTAGAAATAGGTTTTTAAAAAGTCACATTTTCCTGATGACAGATTAACAAGTATGAAACCCACCACCAGCACAAACTATGATATCTTATAGAACTATGATGCCCCAAATCAATTTTTTTTTTAGGGCGCCTAGTTTTGAGCAGAGAGAAGATATAGTGGCAAGTGAGTCCTGTGGGAGAAGCAGAAATCCTAGGAATGAGATGTTGAAGCTCACTTGACAAATACAAGCAGAAAAAAACGCAAAAAAAACCAAACCAAAACAAAACAGAAAAGACACAGTGAAAAGATGCAAGTCCTTTGAATGGTCCATTGCTGCCAATAGTTTTCCTAAAAAAGTCCTAAAACATCAAGCAGAATGTGTTGGATTGATAAAATTGTGTGACAGTGTGTGAATTGGCCACAAACACGTGCAGTCTTCCCCTTGTCTTCAGTTATACCTCACTCAATTTTGTAGACTTAGGGAAAAAATATCAAAGGATTAGACAAAAGCAACAGGTTACAGATGAGTTCTTACAATCAGCATTTTATTATTTCTTAAGTCTCTTGATCTGATTCACTTTGATCACTTTTCTGATTCACTGCGTCTCAAAGCACTGCTGTTTTTGAAAGTGCCGTAGTCCATTTCTAGGACATGTATTTTTATAGTATGTTCTGCACAGTTCTTGCACTTGCAGTAGGGATATGTTTACTCTATACACTATTCTGAGGAAAAACTCAAATTCAGCTTCACTCAGCAAAACCAAGTCTTTACCGTAACACTCAACATGCCTCCTAATCAACTACGTCTGATATCTAATCTAGTAGAAAATACCAGTAGTCTGCCTCTAAAAATACTTCAAAAGACAAGCTTTCAGCTTTTCAAATGTACAAACTTAGGCTTTCTCTATTTTTCTGTGTATAAATTCTGCACCTGAGGAAAGCAGGCTCAAGTTATATCAACTTTTTATTCGTATCTAATTTCTATGTGCCACTAAGGACAGCATATGGGAATATCTCCACATTTCCATCCATTTCCATCAGAAAAGACAGATGCTTTGCTGAATCCATCATGTAATGGATTCATGTTTATGTAGTAGTTTTGAAAGTCAAGAAAAGGAGTCCAAATACAGATCATCAGTCTGCAACCAAGCTGCACAAGAGAAAACTGTTGGGTATTGTTAGGCAATAATTAAGTAGCTCATTTGCTATGTACAACACAACTGCTGCACAAAACAATACTTCAAGAGAAAAATATGTAGGCCAGTTTACTTACAGGTTGAAAGAATCATATCTGGTTCTCATAGCTTATATTCACATGAAAACGCAAGCCTTCCTTCATCAGCTGTGCCTGTGAATACCCCAGCAGTGCTCTTAGCTCTGCTGTGCAGCAAGGTAAAACACCAATACAGCCTGTCCCCGCCTACTTTCCTTAAAAACAACCTACTAGATATTAATCTCATGCTCGTTAAGTGTTTGTTGTTTTTTTTTTTTGTTTTGTTTTTAAAGGAGAAATCATGAAAAAAAGTCTTTCTGCTTTCTAAAATCAAACATACACTTTACAGAAAAAAAAAATATATATATATATATTTATTGAACTATAATCAGTAGGGCTAACTACTGCTGAAAATGGTAAAAACATCCAGCAGCTGTATGCCACAGAATTTGGTTCCCATTCTGATAAATTTTTGATCCTGATATTTGGGGGGGGGGGGTAAGTTTTAATAAAAAGGAGGAGAAAGCATGAAGTTGATTAAGGAGTGACTGAGCTCACTCAGAAGAAATGATGATGTGGTATTTTAACCTGCCTTTGATCACATGAGAAGGTTGCCAAGAGAGCTGCCTCAAAAGCTGTTCTGATTCATCCCAAAATTAATCATCTGAGACTATATGCAACTGAAAAATGCATTCATCTAAAAATGAGGTGGCCTCACAGTTCCTGATAGGTCATAAGCATCAAATCCAATGGGAGGTATGTAAAAATTATACTTGGGCAGCATAAAGAGGCAGGTGAAGTTTCAAGAGTCATCTAAAGCGCACATCTCCATTGAGGAAATCTGCCAAATACAAGCACAGTGAGGGTAATCTTTATCATACAGATCAACATATAATTGTTGTACAATAAAGAAACATCCGTAAGGTTTACTAGAAATTATTACTCTCCTGATAATCCAATGCTTTATATATATTTTAAGTGAAATACTGCTTATTCCTGTAAAACTATTTACAGTGTCAGAGGTGTTGGCAATGCTATACCTTCTCCATCAAGAAACTGGAATTCAAAGGAGCAGCTAGAAGAAGGAAGAGCCTGGCTTACCTTAGGTCACCCACGTTACTTTTTCTGCTCCAGGTAGAAAATGCAAGAATTTTCCGTTCAACAATATTTGCTGCTGGTATTAAATTGGTAGTGGTTTGGACTCAACACTTTGGCAAACTCATTCCCATAGCTGTGAGACTTGGTCATTTAAAAAAATAATAATAATAATAATTTCAATCCTTTCTGACACCCTGTAAGTTTCTGATGCAATATCACAAGGAAAAGAAAGCATTTCTTCATACAAGATACTTCCTCCTCATTCAAAATACAAAGGCTTACACAAAGCAGTGAGAGGAAACTAAGCCCCTCCAAGACAGAAATGATGAAACGTGTTAAGGTAACTATATTTACCTTCAATAACTTCATTCAAAATAACTTTGCTATGTTCTTCCTTGCACGGAAACTAGTTTTTTGAGAAGCAAACTGGCAATCTATTCTGCGTTACACACAGGACAAGGACATAGGTAATGACAGAAGAAAAAAATAAAGCATACATGTAATGGAATTAATCCAAAGGTTGGTACAGAAAAATTGAAGTGCAAATACTCTTCAGATGCTTTGGTCCAAAGTTAGGTGAATTGAAACAGACTTCAGCAAGGCTGAGGAGATGTCAGCCTTCAGCAGAGGGGAAAGAGTATGCAAGTATTAAAGAGTTCAATCATTTCTGAACTAAACACAGTTAAATCCAATTAAATATATATTCATATTAAAAATATATGCATTTAATAGAAAGCATGTGTACACACAGGCATGTATATACATGGAAAATCACAATGCCATATTTACATGAACAATGAGTTTGGCTTACGATGCACTGTCTTGACAGTAAATTAGTGGCAACTCTTTACACGTTGTTCCAAATAATAGTTAACATTCAATTTATTTATATACACATGTAGTACAATGTTGTTAAGAATAGAAAGATTAAATCAACGTACACACAGATGACAGACAGAAAAATAAGTCCTCCTTAACTATATTTGAGTGCATTTTCTCTCATTTACAACCCCATACATTGAGAGTTGTATGTAAGTCAAGGTAGGACAAGCTTGAGTTTGAAAATGTCAAGGGGAAAACAGTTTATATAAATAAATGCATGAAATTTATATATTTACAATACCTACAGCATATAAATTATTTTACAATTTATCTAAAACAAGGTACTATGGAATGTTGACAGCCAGCTAAATCTTGGACTGATTTGTCATGAATAATGTCATGACTAACATTGGAAGGTCTTTGGTTGACCAAACAGCCTAGTATAGCTCAAAGCACATCATGGCTCAGTCCTGAAGCAACACTTTTGAGTGTTACACCAAACTGAAGAGTTTGCTGTTAACAACTTACATGTGCAAATGAAAGAGGCAAATTTGTGTTCCTGGTATGTCATGAAACATCCATCAGCTGAGAAGAATAGTGTTTCTGGAGAATCCCTAGAAACATCTGTATGTCAGTAAATAGATACCTTCATTTTTTAAGCATGCACATCACTACTACTGCTACCTGTATAAAGAGCAATTCAGAAACACGGACCATATGTACACGAATCCAAATCAATAAATGCAAATTAAGCTCCCAGACTTGGGTCATTTTTACTTTCTTCCTTCACAAAGAGCACTATTTTCTGGCTACGCAATGCTGAATTTTCAGAGAAAATACAGAGACTGTTATTATTGCTGAAGATACCGTGCTTATTTTCCAAAATCATGTGAAACTGTCCTTGTATTGAATTAAACACTATGGGCTCCCCACACTGTTTGTGCAGCATGTAGCAGCATCCAGGACCAAGCCTTTGAAAACAAACAGTGAAGACATCTCTGGAAAGTGGTTTATTTTCTGTACTTGTGCTGATATTGCCGTTTCTCAGAAAGCATCTTCACCCTCTGCAATGTCAATGATTATATGGAGCAAGTCTTCAAAAGTTGGGCGTCCCTCCGGTTTCTAAAAACAAAAGTATGTACAGCTATGATGAGAAATTAACAAAGCTTTGTTGGTTTGGTAAATTCTTGGTCTTAGTATCATTCTCCAGCAATGACTTCACCACTTCATTAAACGTGATGTGGAAAAAAAATATTTCCTCGTGTAGGTTTTGAATGCATTGCAGTTTCATAAGTGTCACTTTTACTTCCGTGCTATGAAAAACTATAGTATGTATTGCTGGACTACACCCTTCCTGCAATTCATTATTTTGCATAGTGCCACACTTATTCATTTCTCTCTCCAAACCCACCTCCAATATATTCTTCCAGTCTTCCTTTATGCAACTCGTTCATGCTCCTAAGCATTCTGAGCATTATTCTCCAAAATCTTTTACTTCCATATTATTTTTCATATAATGCAATGAGATTGCAATGGAGACTTATGCAATATTATTCTTCATTTATTCTTTTGTCCATATAATTCCCTGTGTGTTGTAATATCCTCTTTGTTTTGTTTAACCAAAACAATACAGAGACAGTTCCTTTACTGACCTTAATGACAGAGTTAATGTAACATCTTTCGAATGCGAGTGTAACTTGCACCTTTCCTCCACTTATCAACCTAAATAAATTTGTATCACCTGCTGAATTTTGAAGCCTCACACACTTCTCAAATAATTAATAAATTGATCAAGCAAGGTACCTAGAGTTAATCATATTTTTTCACAGACTGACTGCATGTTGTCATTATTTGTGCCTCATTTGTGATTTGCAAAGATTCCTTCTCTCACACAATGTTTGCTTAGATTTTAATGTTAATAACCCCTCATGAAATCAATACATTTTTAATCAATTAATTGATGTTCATATGAATTCTCAAAATACATCTAAATTGAAGGAGTGTTAACAAATAACTTAGTTATCTTACAGGTGATTTATTAGTCCATTTTAATGGACATTTCAAGCTGGTTACCAAATACAAACAAAACTTAATGATCTATAATTTCCTGGCTCCTGTGAAAAGCCTTTTGGGACCACAGACATGTTTGTTATTTTGCAGCCCTCCAAGGCACTATAGTTTTTAATCTGTTTTTCGTTTCATAAACCAACTGCTTTGTAAGCTTTAGATATTCACCAGTCAACTTGGTGACTAACTACTTGTTCCAGGGCCTTTTCAATCAAGACAACCATCAGTCAGTATGTCATCTTTCTCACAGGAAAAGAGCAGACCTTCCTCAGCAGCCAATGCAGAAAAGACAAACTAGAAATCAATCATTTAGCTCTTTCCATCCCTAGATCCTCGATTGCTCTCTGAAAACTGGAAGCAACTAATGAAATACAACTAACCTTTTCATATGGCTTCTGCTTTAATACCATGTTTCCATGATAATTAACAAAGTGAGGCAATATCAAAACAAGTCCTTAATTCTGGATTATCTTGACTAATAGAGTTTTGCAAGTAGTGCTTGTACACAGAAATAATCATGATCAATTAAGACTTAGTGATTATTTCATTTTATTACTAAACTTACAGTTCATTTATTTCACAGAAATTTCTTCAATGGCTTTTATCATTACAGCTGTACACTTGGAAACCTGAGAGAGACATATAGCTCCAAGACTGTCAACTATTAGATCACACGGAAACAGATTTGTACCTTTTTATTTTCACACACACATTCTGTGTGCAAAGCATGTGTTCAGTTAATCTCAGTTGTATCAGAACTGTATTTGACTGCCCTGCCCCACTTCCCCCCTCCCTTCTTCTCGCCTAAGGTATATATTTGTCACTGAACTAAAGCCGTTCTCACATTGATCCCTGTACAGAACGATTCCCTCTACTTGACTCAGTTGACTCTTGTTGCAGCAAATTTACAAGTTGTCTACGAACATTCAGCTGTGGTCTACATCTCACCTACTGCACCCTATTTTTTATGCACTATCTGCAGTAGATAAAGGAGAACCTTCTTATCCTTGAATTCCTCATTATGCCCCTTTCACACCACCTGTACAGAAAAGACACTCTGCTCTTTTCTGTTCTAGCAGCCAGCAGCTATTGTCCTCGTATGAGCACCATTCATTAAGAAAGAAATCTTCTAGGATTTCAGGCCTTGATGCCCTGGTTACAGGAAGAATGCTGCAATACAGATTGATTGTTGTTGCTGGATTGACCTTTTTCTCAACTCAAAGGCAAAAATAAAAATGTGCCTACCTCCTGCCAGCACATCATCATGACTTCATATACTTGCTTGCAGGCCAGCTTGGGGCGGTACAAGCGATGTCCTTGGCTAACCATAGTTACCACATCATAGTTGGAACTTTTTTCGAAGGGCATTTTTCCTTCTGTAAACACTTCCCACATTAAAACACCTAAAAAATTTAAATAAACATTAAGAAAATAAGCAAATAATTTCTTAAAATAAATGTTTATTTTGAGCTCTGGACTCAGGCTTACTAAACGAAAAATGGTTTGAAATCTATATTACAGAACAAGCACTTACACGTCATCACCGAATAAACTTTATTCTAGTAGCATGCATTTTAATACACAACAGCTCTAACGACCTCTGTGGAGCTTCATGCAAGCACAAAACCACAGCAAATGATTTCTGTGAGCTCCTTCTTAGATGTGTGAATACTACTTGGTAACTAGGATTCAACCACAATTGACAAAATGGAAAAATAGTGCTTTGTTTCAGTGATAAACACCTTACCGAATGACCAGACATCTGACTTGCTGCTGAATCGACTGTAATTGAAAACTTCTGGTGGGCACCACTTCACAGGAAATTTAGCCCCCGAGGAACTTGTGTACTGATCATCAAGGACATACCTAAAAAGAAAACATCACGTCTGGCCTCCAACAGCTGGCCTCCAAGCCTACAAATTGTTATTTAGATCTGGAACTGAGAATTTGCAGCTCGTATCGCCACCTAAAGGCCATGATTTAGTATTACATGAGAAAATGAGCTTCATCAGACCTTGACTCTCAGTCAAGACACTGTTTCTTTCTCTATTAACTTGGAGTCTTCTCAAGCCTAGGCCACTTGCAAGTCAAATGCTCATATTACAAGAAAAACAATGCAAAATATTTCATTTCTTGCTCTGTTTCTCACTCATCAGTCTGAACTTAGACACGGGGACATGCAAGAGCAGTAGCACAGAAAAGTGGCAAAAGTCAAGCAGTCACGGTTCAACAACTATTGTGTTGCTTTTCTGAGGTTTGTGCTTTGTTTTTAAACAGAAAAATGCTAATAAAAGACCAGTCAGACCACGGAGTCTGTTTAGAGCCAATCCCTGCGATTCTGTGATTCTCAACATAAGAAGCAGAGACACTTAATTCTCTAAAGAATAAAGTACACAGTTTTGTTTTTCCATAATTTAGAAGGAACAAGTCACATCACTACAGAGCAAATAATCTTTAAAGGCACTGGAAAAATAAGTATAAGAATGTTCCTTAGAGAGGTCAAAAAAGATCATTATTACCTGTAATCTTGTTTGGTGTGTATTCTCTTACAGAAAAGAAAAAGGGCTAAGTAAATTTTTCAATATCACTACAATTACGTTTGCACACACTCAGCCATACCTTGTCATCCCAAAATCAGATACTTTAACCACCCCCAAATCATTCACCAAGCAGTTCCTGGCAGCCTGCAAAGAGAATCATTAGATTTAGATTAAAACTTTCAGTCTCTTGGACAAATTGCTACAGACTGATGAGTCTTCACCCTCATCAGTTAGCAAGTTCACTGATTCACCAAGCACAGTGGCATATTCCTACTATGGCCCAGAAGAAAAGCTGTGCATGTATTTGGCTCCTGATAGCGTTGTTTTGACAACTAAACCATTTTGTAAAAAGTCGCCAGGAAAAATTATGATCTCAAGGCATTTTGGAGTGGTAGAAATAGCACCAATATACACAGTTATTTCAGCACAAATAGCTATCAACTTTCTATAAGCATTTGAGAGACTTCATTCTATTTTCTCAAGAGAGAGACACGTCATCTTTTTCTGTACACTGCAGCTTTACATATTTGCTAAGAACCTAAAGAGTCAAATTACTTGTAGTCTTCTGTGAGAATAAAAGCTGATATTTACAAACATGCTGATTCAAAAATGGATAGATACAGTCAAAAACAGCAATTTTAAGGAAGTATATTGCATGATGGGATGTTACCAGGTCTCTGTGGATAAAGCTGTTCCTCTCCAGGTATTCCATTCCCTCACAGACGTCTTGGCACATAGTGAGCAGGACATCTTTACTCAAAACCCCACGTTTTTGTCGTAGGTAATTCAGAAGGCAGCCATGCTCCATGAACTCGGTCACAATGTAGATGGGTCTCTGTTGTGTGCACACACCATACAGCTGAACTAACTTAGGATGTGTTAGTTTCCTGAAAAGATTGGCATCATGTAGTTATTGCTTTCCACCTCCCAGTACTGCCAAAATACACCTGCCTGAAGCGATATAATAGTATATGCCATCAGAGACCAAAAATAAAGGTCCCAAGCATCGTGTAGCAACTCACATCATTACTTTGGCTTCTTCAATAAAATCCTCTTCATACATCGCGCCTTCCCGAATTGCTTTGATGGCCACTTTGTACTGCGCTCTCCATTTCCCAAGGCGCACTACTCCAAATAGGCCACTCCCCAGCTCTCTCATGAAAGTCAGCTCTGATGGATTAATTTCCCATTTCTCTGTAAATCAAGACAAGCAAGAATCACTGACTGTTATTTTAGGATACGTGCTGAACTGGTAGAGAAGAGGAAGAGAAACTCTTCCTAGAAAATTAGGGAGAAAACTTTTTAGAATTAACGCAAAAATGTAGTATGTCCATATCACCAATATATATTTTTTCATCTAGACACAGATTTTAGCCAGCTGTTGACAAATACAGAAAGCGAAAATCAAAATTTCCCAAAGCCAATAAATAAATATGGATATTATTAGACGTGATTCAACACACTACCATCATACGAAGCTCTGCCAACGCATAAAAGCTGATCACGTCACTTGGTCTGCCGTGGTTAAAAATAGACCGCTCAAAACATTAAAAAACAAATTAACAAATCCACCTCCGTAAACATCAAAGGAACAAGTTTGAGTATGAAGTCTGAAGGCTTATTAAGCAGGCAAAGGCACAGCTCTTTAATAAGGCAGAACACAGGGTGTCCACAAAAACATGGAGGAAGATACTGAATTCTCTGAAGTACCAGCAACAGGCTCTGTTTCCCCACACAGTGCCCCCTGGCACCCCACACATGCTACTGGCTCTGGTGGCCTTTCCATGGCAATTCTCTGTGCAGTGCTGTCAAAGGTACAACTTAAACCCACTAGTTAGTTAGAATAGGCAATGATAGTATAAAACTTTCATAATTTTTAGGAAATACTGTGGCCGCTTATACATATGAAATCAGAAGAAAAGGTGTGTAAGATCAGTATAACACAGTTACCATAGCTGAATCCTGCAGTTGTTGGTGCTGTTGTCTTCTCTGGGGTCACAGGGTAACGCAGCCTGGTAACAAGACCTGATGATCAAAGGTAATTCAAGAGAGACTGTTTATTTCTGAAATAGTGCCAAGTAGCAAATAAACCATTTGTTCATTGCAGACTACAACACTGACTAGCAATAAGCTCATACACAGCTTTGACCACATTCTCTGCTAACTCGTTGCTTTGACTATTCAAAGTGGCTACAAGAGCACACAAGAGCACTCAATGAATCTAACTTGCTGCATCTGCTTTACTGTTAAGAGAGAGACATAAATACAAGTATTTGTGCTTTACAATTACGCCAACACCGGCAAAGACTGAGCAGAGACCATCTCTTTCCTAAACCAGATCAGAAAGACTGTCCAAAACACACATTCACAATGTTACTTTTGGTCATTTCTGTTTTGCATGTACAAACCCCTCCGGTTTCACACTTATTTCCTGAAAAAATACTGTTATCCACTTGCGTTTTCTACTTTCTTTTTATCATTTTAAGTTGTGGTGACCCACTAGTAAACTAGCACCTATAGAGTACTTTGAAGAAGTACTATCTCTACCTCTCTGTTCTGGGCTGAAGACCAACATTAGAAACAATACAAAATGAGTGTTTTTTTTTTCCTGATCCAATAAAGCTGTTCTTCTGTTATGCTGTGGATCAGAGTGCACTGAATAGCACTAGAACTGTCAAAAATTAATTTTGCCACAATTTTGTTTTGTTCTGTGTTTGGACATCAGCTGGGGAAAAGGATATAGTCACTGTATAACAAGCAAATAGGAATGGCAAAAAAGCAATGTATACAGTGTTAAACAAAATACTGATGGAAAGAAAACACCACCTGTCCTCAGAAAACCAGAGGTTCAGCCATGGTCTCTAGCCACTACACTTAGCTAATAATAGAATAGCAAGTGGGTGTGGGTATAAGCACAAATATATAAAGCTATATACACATTTATATATATTTATATATATATATGCACACACAATCTTTTGAATGACTAAACACATTGAAAAAATGTGAAATGCAGTTTGGTGTAGTCTTCTGTATCTAGGATCTACAAAATCCTAAAAGCCTTTGTTAGAAACCTCAGATTCCTTATCAAAACAGCCCATAATGACAGGAAAATTTCAGTTTACCTGCTGCATTATGTTTGTGATACTCAATTATCTCTGGAATGGAGTTAAAGAGATGTTTTTCTGCAAGGTAGTATTGCTTTGGTGATGTCACTGTTTCTTTTATATGGTAGTGTCTTATTCCTGATGAACCTTCCCTGAAAAAAGAAAGTAAAACAATGTTATCTGTTGAAGATTAACCACATGAATTAACTCTCAATTTGGCTTGTTCCTCAACGCAGCTCCCGTCGTGAGCACATAGGCTGGCACAAAGGAAAAGACTCAAAAGCATGTCAGAGCCTCCTCCTTTTGGTGGCAGGTCAGATCTACACTAGATTAAACCCAAGGAGGCCTAAAGCACATAGTCAAGAAGCTGATACTATGCCACTCACATTTTCTAACTAGCAGCCCTCCTCTCCCCTCTTTGCTGAGCTTTCTCCCAACCTTCCCTTCAAGCCAAGAATTTCAGTGCACACGCACACAAATTCAGGCAAGGTAAAGAATGCAGGGTGGACACAGAAACTTACCCTCCAAATTTTGTATAAAGGGAAACTGTATACAGGCCAGGCTGACTTGAATCTCTCACCACAAAACCACCTTCTTTGTCCTAAAATGCAAGCACACTGACAGTTTCACACCACAAATAACTTTAAGCTGCATGTCCTTCGTACTTGTTTTGTGATTTACACATGCCAAAATGAAATGTTAGCTTAAATAGGTTTAAGAAAATGCTGTGGTTTGTACACAAGGCTGCCGTACTCACCTCATTTCTAAGGAGTTGCTCTGCCTTGCTGCGATTCAGATTCCTGCTGTACCACCTGCAACACAACATCAGCACTTAACCAGAAGTTCTTCCTGACACTTGATTTATGTAAAAGGCTTAAAACCAAGTACTGCAAAGTTACCATTTTGATAATTTTTTGATGCTAAAGGCCAAGGATTGTACCTGAGTAAATGTACAAAAAAACTCCCAGTCCTTATTACATTGTATAGTTTACCCACAAAAATGCCTTGAAATAAATCCAGAGAGATCTCACACAAACCAATAAAGTTCAGGAAATTTGACTAATTTTTGAGCAAAACATTTCCTAAAGCAGGCCAGCAGCCACGTGGTGGCCCTGAAGCAGCTACCTATACATGGCCCGGTTATCTGCCAAGCTCACTGCCAGCTGTTATTCAGTAACTTCAGGAACAACAGACTTAGATCTCCAATTTTACCCTGGTGCTTTTAAATATCTACTTCATAATTAAATTGGAAAAAAAAAAAAATCTCTCTATACTTTCACAGCTGATAAATTGCATGAGTCAGTGAGACTTCAAATGCCCCAAGTGAAATACTTAATCGAAAATGAGAGCTTCCATCCAAAATATCTGATGTTATGTTTACTTTGTACAATTTCTGCTGTTTTCTCCTCTATCTTCCTGCCATATCCTGGATAGGGATAACATTTTAATATTAAAAAACATTCAGATATTCAGTACATTTAAAATGAAGAAATTTCCTTTAATATTTCCTTTCGTCCACCAAAAAACTCTGAGGGTTTTGTGGTTTGTTTTTTTTTTGGTGATTTTTTTTTGCTTTTTATAGTAATCTTCTAGAAACTACTTGCCTGATGACCATCTCTGTCTTGAGTCTACTTTATACATCACATCAAAAAATCACCAAGGAGAATTAGAACATATATATGCATATTTAAAATAATTAAGTGCTATAGTAAATAGCATTATTTTCAATCCTTAGAACAATATATATAATTTCAAAACATAAAAAAATGCATTGTAATTCTTAAAGCATAGCTTTTATTTTATGATATACCACATTTTAATTAGAATGTTCACTTACTCATACTGATCAAGGTTGTTGGACTTCTTTCCTGTTACATAGTTGCTTGGAATATATCCTTCATGCCTAAAAGAATATATAATACATACTCTGAGCAAAAAGATGCAAAATTACATGTCCAGGAGACAGCATTAATTCTGCTATTACCAGAGGTCATACTAGCAGTCATTCTTCTTTTTTTTTTTTTTTTTTTTTTTTACTGAGCCATCCAATGTACTACTCATTATTCAGTAATGAATTTTCCACATCAACATTTCCACATCAGCCTTCGCTGCACCTAAAGAGTTACATAATTAGCAGAAATGTGCAACAAAGGCAAGAGGAGAGGAAAAGAAACAAGTGACCCCTCTGGTTCTGTGGTCAGAGATTGCAGTCGGTCACTGGAGACTGCCACCGCAGCCCTGCTGTATCTATTAACTCACAATTACCCTTAACTGCTCACAACACTGACTTGATCAATATTGCAGTTTGGTTACTTTCACTTTTAAAATCAGGTGAAAGATTTAAACACAGGAGAACTGGAGTTGAGACATTGTGGTCATTAAGGCATCTCACTGCAGCTCTCTCTCAGCTCTTTCAAAGATCCACTTTTAAATAAGGTAATGATCATTCAAGCTTGGAACTCAGAGCCTGTTGATCTGAAAACATCAATCACAATTCTCCCAAATGAGCCACTGCCTGAAACCAGGAGTATCAGACCAGTCAAACCAGGTTTTGCAGCCTGGTGACACTATAACTCAGAAACCATAGAGTCTGACAGGAGATATCACTGTAAAAGCTTACAGTTCTACATCAGTCTCCACAAACTATTGAGAATTACTTTTTTTTTTAATTGGATTCTATGTGGGAATAAAGAATTGGTGCAAATTTCAGCTATTTGTTAACACGCAATCAATATAAACTACTACAACATGAAAATAGCCTAAATAACATCATAACGAAAAGTAGGAAACTCATGTTTACCCATGTTTGTCTCTTGCCTTCCACCAGTGAATGTCATTCTTCTCGATTACTGTATATTCTTCACCTTTATCTAACCTTAAATCATGACGTTCTGTAGGCTGGAAGTCATACATCGCAACCACTATCTCCTCCTCTTCATTGTCATTTTCCTCAGCTGGAGGAACAGGTGGTGGTGGCCGTCGCTGAAAACGACACAAAATCATCATCATCCCCCCTCCGTTCTGTGATTTCTCTCCACCCCCACCTCTGCCATTACAGCCGTGCGAACGAGCCGAGCACCCAAAGACAAAGGCTGAGCGGTTCGGACTGTCCCATCAGGGAGCTGTGGGGTCAGGTCAGGCATGCATGGGACATTCACAGCATCGCAGCCCCCATGGTGTTTATTTCTGGACCCTCTCTAACAGCAGCACAGATACCTACCATACTTTTTTCTGGCATTGGCAAGGGCAGCGTTACTACACCTAGAAACAGAGCACAGAAAAGCATTAAGTGTCCTATGAAAAAAGACTAGCTCAGAGAGTAAGCAGTGTTCATGGCAAGCCCTGTCAATGGCTACTTTTTGTATAGAAATGTGTAAAGTTGTATAAAAAGGTAGTTTTTAGTCACTTCTTGGGTCCAAAAGTATTTTTGTCTCCTGTGCTTCTTTTTTCCATTCAAAAGGTCTTGTAGAATAAGGGCAACCACGAGCAATCCTTTATTCTTCTTTGAATGGAATGGAATCCACAGTTCCTAACCATTGCCACTCAAGGCTCTGATCAAGGGAACCAACCGGGCACTCCTGATTTCACCAGGAAGTGAGCATTGGTGCCATTTCTTTTCTTACTAAGGAGGATTCATTGAATCAAGTTCAAGGACAAATAATTACTGTATTGTTATGCAGAACAATATTGCACTGAGGGTCACGTTTCCACATCTTCATATGCCACAGCACACACTGTGGAACAAGCAAAGGCTGTGATTTGCATGCTAGAAGAGTTACATGTATTTGGAAGTGATGCTTCATCAGGTTCAGCATTTGAATATTTGCAAACTACTAGGAAACCTAAGCCATGTGTCTGCAAATTCACTAAGTCTGGTTACCCTCTTGTATCATTTTCACGTTGGTGTAATTTCTCTCAATTATTCCTTGCAGATGTCTCCAAATGCTTTTTGGAAAGACAGCTTTTTCTTCTTTTTTTTTTTTTTTACACAAGTGCTTGGAGATGAAAAATATTTTGATTTAATCTAGGCACAGTGTCACTGAGTCACCCTCCTCTGTAAATTTCCCCACTACCTACAGCATTCAAGTGTGATGACATGATCATATCTCAATACCATTTCATGTAAGAACACACGTACTTACTATTTTCAAAAAGATTGTATTTTTCACAGCCAGGTGCTAATTTTTCTGTCTGTCTGCAGCACTGATAAATTCCTTCTGTCCAGAATTTAGGATGATATTTTATCATTATATTGCTGTTGTTCTTTATTCCTACAAGAAATAAAGAGCAAAGGTCAAACAAACAAACCAAAAAGAATAATAAAAAAGCATGACTGCCCTGACTTTTAAAATACTTTCAACATGAAGCATAATGTTGGCTGCCTGTCCTTACTGTAGCATTGCTTTTCTTGAGGAACTTTTCACAAGTCTACACGGAGGACATACACTGATGGCAGGTGCAATTTGTAGGGCCATACGTGACTACTCCAGAAGAGAGTGCTATACTCCCTGCCTACACCAGCTGCTCCAGAAGGTTGCCCTCCAGAGGGCAGGGGGTCAGGGCTCACCACAACAGGCCTAGGCACCCACCTGCCCCCTGCCATGCAGTCAGGTGGCTGTGAAGGCACTGCAGCTCTGGCTGCCTCTTTTCCTTTTGTTACTGCCACAAATGACTCAGAATTTCCTGTAGAGTTAGCGACCTGGAGAGTTAGTTGACACGCACCACTATTCCATGGCACAATGCCTGTAGTTGGTTCAGCAAGCTCCTCACCCCCATCCTTGAAGCTTGCTGAGTTTCAGAAATCACTCTATGATTGATCACAGCAGAAAGCAATCAAGAGGCTCTTGAGAAAATGATCTTTATTCACTACTGCAGCAATAACAGAATCATACCTCAGTGGAGATGTCCCCTCAGTGTTAGACCATCAACAGGTCCCTCATTCTGGCTAGCTACATTCAAACAAAACCTTTGAGTAGTGTCATTAACTAGCTTGGATGAACTTTTTGGAAGCTTTACACATTATAGAAAAGCATAGATTCAAATTCTGATTGCGGTGAGACTTCACTACACAAAATAAATGAAATTAGTCTGGATGTTTGGAGACACTGGCATTGGCTGCCCAGTGAAGCTGGGGATGCCTCATCCCTGGAGGCACTCAAGGTCAGGTTGGATGAGGTCCTGGGCAGCCTGATTTGGTAGGTGGCAGCCCTGCCCACTGCAGGGAGTTGGAGCTTGATGATTTTAAGATCCCCCTCCAACCTAAGCCACTCTACGATTCTAGTGCCCAATACCCATCATCAAATACTGCATATACAAATGACAATCCGGCCCAATTCAAAAGAAATTAAAAAAAAAAAAAAAGTTTCACTATTTTATTTTTCTATCTTGTGATGAGTTGTTCCCGCCTGGCAGCAAAGCACCCACACAGTGTGACAGAGGAAAATAATAGAAAGAGGAAAAGTGAGAAGTTGTGGGCTGATAGCAAGAGCTTAGTAAGAGAAGTATGTACTGAGTTAATGCCATCCTAGTCAGACTCAGCACACAGCTCTAGCAAAGCTATCTAAATATGCTAGATATTAAGTGCAAGCAGTTTTTGTTACCTTCTTTCAGATTCCTCACCCACTGATCCCGGCTTTGTGCACTTGGTGCAAAAATATAAAGTGTATTAGCATCATATACAACCTGCAGGGGGAAAAAAATAGAACACCAATAAAACAAACAAATAAAAAAAAAAAACACCAATAAATACGTTCATATAGTAATGCTATTTATCTGTTTCTCAGCGAAAGGAATATACTGAACAAGGCAAAAAATTACATTCGGTAAAATGAGTGTCCTCAGACACATGAAGAGCATGAGATAAAATTGAAGAAACAGGAAAGTGTTTGTTATTTATAGATAGTGTTGTCAGTAGAGCAGAAAGGATTTTGTAATTATCCTATTATCCCTTTTGATGCTTCCTTCATGCTTTGCTTGGTTCACTGTTTTCTGCACTTATTTCCATTTGTATCACAATGAAAAAAAATACAACAAGGTTTATCTTGATTTTCTTATACCTATATAAATCAATGGTAATCACACATTTGATATAAGGAGTATGCATGCAAAAGAAGAGAAAGGCTCCAGCTAACCCGTTCTGGTGGACAAGGCATTTTCCAGTCCAAAGGAAAAACACACTAGGCAGAGTGTGTTGGGGAAAGAAAAAGACCAACTGTCAGAGGCAGAACACCCAAGAGCAAGGAGTTCAGAGGAAGAAGAGCTTTTGGGGGATGGCTTCCAGCCCTGATCCTGAATCATCTCCTACACAGTCCCACAGAATGGTTTCAGTGACAGAAGCAAGTTACATTCAAACAGCTTGCAGATGTTGAAAAGAGTGCTGTATTTTATATAAACCAAAGGAGCGTACCTGAAACGGATATTTATTTTGACAGGGAATAATACCATCATTTTGTACAACTTCCACACATTTAATCCTTGAAATATCCACAAATCCTTTTCTGTACTTTTTCTGTAAGAGAAAAGTAAAAAAGACATTATATTAAATACAGCCGAAGACTGATTCATCTACAGGCACTCACTTAACAACCTTTTCCTGCCCTCCCCTCCCCTGCAAAGTCTTATTGCTTTCTTTCCCATTCACAATAAATATAGCTTTAACCACAGAAGTAATTTGAAAACAGGTAAGAGAGAGCACAAAGATCTACACTGAAGATCTACTGCTTAGTAGTAAAGCACTACATTTTCCAAGATAAAGTTTCCAATTCTTAGTAATAATAGGCTGGCCTACTCTTCTTTACAAAGGAACTTGTAAAGGACAGCTCGCTGATCTTAAGCTATGACTAAAAGGGGTGAGTGAAAAAGGTTCCAATGCCATCTGATCTACTTGCTTGCTCTGACACCAACGTGCTCCCACTGTTTTGTGGCTACTCCTGTATCTCTCCAGCTTTCCAGAGAAACTGCAATGCACAGGCAAAACAAGTTCAGACAGAGTAGAAAGAAGAGACAGGATGAAACCTGTCCTTGGGATAAGTTGAGGTCTGTGCTGAAAGAACTTTCTTTGACCAAGGCTGGTAGAAGTCTTGAAGAAGCAAGGTCAACTTGATCTAGCTGTACGCGTCCCTGCAAGGGAGCTGGACCAGATGACTTTTAAAGGTCCCTTCCACCTCAAATGATTCTATGACTCTACAGTTCTCAGTGGAACAACAGCTGGGAGTAGCTTGTACTGTGCTTCAGTCTATCTGTAAAAGCAATAAGTAACTGCAGTGAAATCCACCCACAAGCAGATGTTTTTAAACTGGCTTTTTCTGAAATAATTGATTTATACTGTTTTCATTTAAGAGAAGCAGAAGAGGGTGAGTGTGCCAGCACAACACAGGTTGGACTCGATGATCTGTAAGGTCTTTTCCAACCTGAGTGATTCTATGAATTATACTTTTATTTTTTTAATCTGAGTATGAAGAGGATTAAATCTACGGACAACATAGGGGCCACCTCTCACTTTTGGGAGAGGAAGTTTCCACTGGAATCTGGAACAAAAATAAGAATAAAATATAAAAAAAATAAAAAAAGGCAGCAGCTCGTGGCTGGTCCCACGTAAACGCACATAAAACTTTTGCACTGTAAAGCACATCCAAGTGCAGTCCAACATGCAGCTTATGAAGGATGAATACTGTTCAGGCAATGTGGAAATAATTAGTAATTAGAGAATTATTGGAGATGCTCTAATCCCCACTCAGCTCCCCTCCTTTCTCCTGAGGATGAGAATTTCAGCCCAAATAGCAGAATTCTGGCGCAATAACATGCAACTGAAAACATAAAGGGGAGAGCCGTTTCCTGTGCAGACATGGTGATTCTGCCACCCTCGTAATACAACACCCTCATAGCACCATCCAGAAAAAACAGAGGAGCCTCCTCAGCATTTAAAACATATTTAGTATTCCACCTCATAAGTTTGTTATGAAGAAAACAGAGAAACGCGCATGAAAAATTCAGGCTCGTCATGGTCAACATCAGGAAGAATGGCAGGAACCGAGTTCAGATAAAGCTGTAACCATCATGCAATACCAGAGATTAAAAAAAAAAAAAAGAAAAAGAAAAAGGAGCTTTTTTCAAACTGCAACAATAATTAGGCATTAGACATTTCTACTGAGACATTAAAAGAATTCAAATCATTGCTGACAGCGTGTAACGCTATCATGTATTTTGTGGATCCCATCTAGCAGTTAACTGCAGTGGTGAGACAGAAAGAGATTATATGTTTTCTTTTTTTTTCCTCCTGTCTGGAGTCACAGACTTTCATTAAAGGAACAGGCTGTATTACTTTAAGCCTCTCCACCTCCACAGCTCCCAGGTTTTCAGGACAGTTCTGGCATCCATGAGTGCTCAAAAAGAGTGTATGTGTGCTAGGAAGATAAATAACAGGAAATCAAGAAAAAACAACCAGCGTTTTGAAAAAAATATATAAACTAAAATAAAGCAAAGCTCCTGATACACAGAGCAGATAATTCTAATATTTGTATTCCCTAAGTGATCCCTTTGTATACTTTCATGATTTAGGGAGGCTCAGTTTGCATCACCATAAGGTGCTACATTAAATCAATAGCGATCCGACCCTCCTCAAAATCCAGTTTAGCAAATAAAGCCTAACGAAAGTACCTTATTCTACTTTTGCGTATTTAAAAAAATTAAAAACCTTGCATATGTGAAATTAAACACAAGTGTACTGCTCCAGATTACATCTGGAGCAACAGTTATTAATGGCCACCAGCTTTCAAGTTGTCTGGTCTGCAGCTGTGATTCAGTTTAGCATTTCTCACAATTAAACTGTCCTGCACATGAACAAGAAGGAATGACTCAAGAAAGATGCCAAACAGACCACTAGCATTCCACCCGCCCTCCCCATTTTAACAATTTCCTCTTACAGTGGGACTTCTTGCACACCATCGCTGTATTGCGTTTATTATGAACGCCTAATGGCATGCTCTAGATCAAGGCATGAGCATTCAAGAAATGTGGGATCAAGTGAGAGCTTGAGCCCTGACCTATTGTGGAAGTGGGGCAGGTGAGGCAGACGTGAGCCAGCCAAGAGAAAGCCACCAACAGCCACTCTTTCCAACAAGTGACAGAGACAGCATTATTATAAGAGATAATAATGCAGTGCAAAACTACAGTGTAAAGAGGACCATTTTTTTGCAGCTTTTTTTATAGGAAGATGTCTAGCATAGTGGGAAAAGGTTGGATTTGCTGTAGAAGGGGCAATATTTCACCTGTACATTCATGCATGCTCTCTGGATAGAAGTGTTCACAGAGGATTTGAAAATCAAATGGTGAGTGAACACAAGGGACCTACCAAAGCAGAATATACCTCTAGAGGATGCTTACTGAAGGAAAAATGGCTACAATTGTAATAAAAGTACACATAGTGTATACTAATAAGGACAACAAATTGATAAAAGCATGTGCTTCAAAGTCACCCTAAAGGATTGTGGTGTGTTTTTTGTAGTTTTTAAAAATGTATCTGCTTGATGAAAATAACAAAAGGGAAGCAACTCTACTGCCACTACTATATAAAGCTTTTAAAAATACAAAACGCTATCCATTCTTCATACTTCACTTTGCTCCAAAAGCTTGATTTACAGTTTCAGAAGCCTTGCTCCTGCACACAATGAGGATGACCAGGCAATGTCATGTTCCCAGGGCAAAGAATAAGCCATTCCTATTTTTTTTTTTTTAATAAAATACAGTAGTATCAAAAAGTTGTAACACTAGAAATACACTGTCAAATATGGTAAAAGTACATGACTATGAAATTCTCGTACAAAAAAAAATAAAAATCAATCTTAGAATAGAGGAAGACTACAAATATCTGTGAGATAAGAAGCATAGATAATTCATCTTCTACACACTTGAAACAACAACTCGGCTGAACATAGTAGCTTTACAAATTCTTAAGAAACCCATGTTCCCACTGTCAGAGAAAATGGTTCTTCTGCGCACTTCCTCTCTGTTTACGAAGGCATTATACTGTTTATCTTCAGCAAAGTGGGGATGGGGGTGAAGCAGTACAAAGGACACTTTGGAAAAACAAACAAAAAAACAAATAAAAATATGCAGAAATCAATCCTGCTGTCAAGAAATATCTACTTGCTGTCTCACCTATAATTTCTGTTTCTTACTCTTGTTCTTCACACTATTTCTCTCTTCCTTCCTACTTCTCACACAGGAAATCATGAAGTCATCACTGTGTAACCTAGGGAACTTGTGGCCCCTAACGTATCCAAAGGTCTCTGCCTTCATTACTTCTCCTTTTATGGAGCTGCTTGGCAACGCTGGGAAACCTCAGGAAAGCCTGATTATCCCCGTAGTCATCTGAGCCTGTATATTATTATGAATATTCTGTAGAATATTCTCCAAAGCCAAATACAGGGTGCTTGCATACTTTTTTATTTATATATTTATTTTAAATATCCTTGCCATTAAGAATAAGCACTGGATATGGCTGCAGTTCCCACATGAGAAGCATCTTAACCCAAGTCATCTCATTACCAATTGTATAAATATAGTAATACTGAAGCTATTTTTTAGATGGTTAGATTTTTATCTCTTATGTTTTCAGTGCATTAGATATATTAAAATACACACTGCCGCCTTCTTTAAGTTTTTGTTGTTTTTTCTTTTTTAAATTATTCTAAATTATTCTAGGAAAAGCAAGTATCAAGTATTTTTACTATAAAGGGGGGGCTATGAAAAAGAAGGGGACAGATTCTTTGTCTGTTGTGACAGGACAAGGGAAATGGTTTCAAAATAGAAGAGGAGAGATTTCAATTACAGATGAGAAAAAATATTGATAACCAGGGTACAGAAGCATTGGAACACGTTGTCCAAGAGGAAGTAGATGCCCTGTCTCTGCAGACATCTAAGGTCAGGCTGGACGGGGCTCTGAGCAACTTGATCAAGCTGTAGGGGTCCCTGTTCATTGCAGGGGAGTGGGACTAGATGGCCATTAAAGGTCCCTTCCAACTCAAATGATTCCAATTCTGTCCACCTTCCTGAAATGGCTATAACTTGCTATGAGATAAAAGTGAGAGGTGATTATTCTGATATAGCTTGACCTGATCCAAGATTTATGGGAAGAATTTTGAGAGGAAAAAAATAATGCAAACAAATCTCAGTGAGAAGGAGAAGGTCTTAAACCCTGTCTTGCAGAGTATGAAACTGAGAAATCTTTACAGTTGCCTGGTGGCGCAGCAGATGCCAACCACCAGCAAAGACAAAACAAAAACAAACAAATGAAAAAGAAATTCTCTGTAGTGGTACTGATGAAACTGCCTAGCCGTTGCTGCAGTACATTGTATGCAATTTATTATTTTCCTGCAACTGAGATCAGTCAGTAAAACATACACAATTACAGTTCTGTCATATTGCTGTACTCACATCAGGTAGGAGTGCAAATAAGAGAGAAGGAAGCAAAATAAATCAGCCAGTCCTCCATCCATATCAGGCCCTAAATTACAGTCTTCCAGCTGTCTAAACAAACAGCACTTAGCTTCAAGATTCTTTCAGACAAACGTTCTCTTCCTTGTTTCCTGCGACATCCTCACAGAGCTCTGAGTCTGGCTAACCCAGCTAACACTTCTACCTTATTTTCTCCCCTTAGATCACAGATCTTTGCTCTGTCTCGCTGGAGAGTGATACCTTTCCTTCAGCCATCCTTCAGCAGCCCCAGAGCTGTCTGAACACTAGACCTGGGCAACTTGAGCCAAGAAGAGAGGAGAGTTGAAGTCTTCAGGCTATCCAGACCCTCTCTATGACATTTTCCTTCTTAGATTTTCTTAGGTACTTTCCTGCTGCTTCCTTGCTGCTCATCACTGGGGTTTCTGAACCTCTGCTCCAGAACAAAGACTTCTGTTCACCTCTATAGCTCAAAATGCTGTCCAGATTTATATGCAGCTGTATTTTGAACAATTAGTTCCTGCTTCTTGCCCTACCTCATTTCCTAAAATAAAGCTGGTGGCTGATCAGAGGTGGCTATCTCACAAACACACTACTCTATCGAAGCATAGAGATCCACAGGAGCAACAGAGCTATTGCCGTATCAGCAAAGATATCTGTAAGCCTGCTTTGTCAAATTATAACCTCAAGAGTATCCATTGATCAGTCACCTACACACTTGCTAAGTCACATGCTAATTTGCTGCCTTGATTTCTGTCTAATTAAGTGCAAAAATAAACTATCTAACAAACGGCACTAATATGTAAAAGCAGTGGTTGAAGTCGCTACAGAGGCATTATACAAATGAATTAGAAAGCGTGACTATTCACATTCTTTGTATTTAAACACAGATTTTGCAAAAATGAATAAGCAACAGTAGAATGGATACACATTAGTCTCTATTTAAAAACTGAAAGAAAAATAATTAGTATAGGCCTTTGGAACTCGATGTTGTGGTTATGTTGCAAAGGAAGCATTTGCACAAAATTAGCGTTTGAAATACAGCCACACAATTTTATCCTGAAACCTACAGCATTAGGGTGGGTTATTTTTTCCTTCCTTAAATTATTACCACAGTCATGTCAGTAGCTTCTGTCTCTTCTCTATTCAAATTACAAGAACCAAGTAAAACTCATTCAGATGAACCATTTTTCCCTAGAGGAGACTTTCAAAATTAGGAATCCTCAAGAACATCCTCTGCATTTGTCACTTAAATCCTGGATGGTTTTGTTCATTGCAATAGTTGTGCTGTTTATGCAAGACTGTTTTCACCCTGGACTGATCCTGATGGCAAATACCACTAGTGCCAGAGAAGATGAGAGTGCCCTGTACCTCCCAAAGTCAGTTCATCAGAAAGCCATTTCCTACTTGACTCCAGAACACTGTCCTTCAAAGCAAGACTCTTATTTTTTACCCTCTAAGGCTTTTATTTCCCTTTTCTGGAAGCAAATGGTTCCTGCACTCCAACAGATAGGTAAGTGCCATATCTATTCCAGTGCCCTCCATACAAAGATCTGTGCAGCCCGCAGCTAACAGCCCTACTTCAGCCCCTTGTTGTCCTCCCTGTAGTGCCACAGACGCCATTCACTCACGCATGCACAGGATAATCGTGCAGGTCAGAATTTGGTCTATCTCTTTTGAAAATGCAAACGTTGATATGAACATCCTATTACTGCAAACTGCAATCCAAACAGCAAATGTGAACAAACACTGAATATGTTAAGGTTTAAAGCAATTCTGCATGCCTAAGCTCATGCTCATAAGCTTCACGAAGGTCAGGGCAAGTTGCTTGGGCTTAGAGGTTAATGAGAGCTTGTGTGTGGGAAGGAGCAAATAAACCACACAGACCAGCACACTGCCAAGTTAAATACTACCACTGCAAAGGAGCCTGAGAGGGGAAAAAACACCACAGCGGATGGAAGCACTCCACAGCTCCCACAGGTACAAAGATACTAGCAGTCAGTACATTGTTACCACCTGATGAAGCTACAGCTGGATCTGTGGAAGCACTGCACCCATGAGTAACATCAATAGGAAACTTTTCAAATCAGCAAGCTGGCAGGACAGCTCACTTGCACAAACCAGATTCTTTCAACTGCTCTAGTGGCAAGAAGTTCTTCAACACCTACGTTATCACCTTGTCTTCACCTCAAAGAATTTCCTTTAACCAAAATGCTATCTGTAGTGCAAATCTCAGGTGCAGTGGTGCTTTTAGTTCAAGCGAGCTGCTTCATCAGCACGATGATGAACTGACTAAAACTTGTGCAAAATACACACCACCTGCTATCATGGCCGTCCTGCAATACAGAAATAAGCCCACTTCCATAATATCTTCCATCTCAGCTGCATCTTCTGACTGTGTGCTGAAAAAGAATTCACAGTAGTACAGCTTATTGCCACACAAGTAGAAATAGCTAAGCTGTTGGACTTGTGGACCATTCTGAGGGATAGAGCAGCTTGAATTGCTGTGTGGTCTGCCCTGTTGGCTAGCCCAAGAGGAACAGAAGATGCTGTTCTGACAGCAGCTAATGCTCACTCCGTGAAGGAGTATCTGGCCTGTCCTTGCACTGTCCACCAGCGATACCAGTGGAGCTGTAAAGCAAGTATTCTTTTCAATTAAAACTGTGCAGCTGATATTTACAGCAATATTTCCTATTTTTATGATAAGGTAGGCTTCTAGATAAGTACTTAGACTTGACTTTCCAGACAGCCAGTAGGGAGAATGAATGCACCACATTTCAGAAAACAAGAACCAGAGCATTTGAAGTTGAATATACAAGAAAGGAGGCCACATTTGACAGAAAATGTTCTACTGTACTTAGAGCCACGCACTTCCTAACAGATGTCACTACCACTGTCTGAAAAAATCTATTTATAAAACTGGTTTGGTAAGTCTACAGTGCATATATGAGAACACTGTACATATCTTAAATCTTACTGACTGTAGCATAAACAGTTTTATAGTACTCAGCAGTACATCTCCTTATTTTTATACAGTCATGATCAGTACTCTCTGCTTAGAGGCCATTTTAGTTATTTCTTTCTGTGATTAATTTTTGATTTCACCGCAAATGAAATCAATCTCATTCAGATCTCATTAGCCACTTTTGCAACGCTAAGAGAAAAGGGCAGAAAATGCTCTCTTCAATGGCTGCTGATTAACCCTTGCAGACTTCATGAAACAGACAATATTAATGCTGCCTTTTCTATCCTTGCCATTACTGTTAGCACAATTTTATACTGCAATAACGGTGTTTCCTCAACATTTTCACTTCACCATTTTGGCCTAAAAGCCAAAACCAGAAACCACCTTTAGCTTGGAAGACGACACTTCTGTCTTCTGGCAACATATCGAAAATTCATCTCTGTGACATTTCAAATCTGTTCCTCACGTATATTTATTTTCAAGCTTTTCAACGTCCATCTTTTTAACAGCCTTAAAGCAAATATCTTTGCTGATTCTGTAGCTATGCTCTATTGATTTGATAACCCATACGCTGCCTTTATGACTCATGTTCCAACAGTACATCTAGACACAGAAGCTCCATTTCTCCTTCTGAAGATTGTACTGCAGCTCCAAATTCAATATAGTTACATTGCACCGTGCAAAAGTGACAGAGTGCCTGAGTTACTTCAAAGTGCATGAAAAACTAAGTTTTAAACAGGTTATGAACTAGTTCTAAAACAATTTACCCTGTTGCTAGCAGTCATGCTTGTAAGATAATTGCTTAATACTCCAACTAGACATATAGCACTTTGCAATACATAACAAAGAAAATATAGAACAGCACTTATATATTGTGCACTTTGTTGTCAAAGAGCAAGTGAACTCATAACCACTGGATGCAAAGAATGGGGGGGGGGTCAATGAGATCTCCCAGAAGTATTTACATAAACAACGTTTTTCTGTGGTTGACTGCTTTTTGTTATCATAAATTTCCACTTCTGCAACCAGATACATCAAGTCTCCTCTTCTGTTTCTCCATTTACAATCCCAGGTTGCCCACACTGAGTATTGACTTATTTGGTTAACAAGATTGAATCTTAATAAAATAAATTAATAAAAAATATTAATAATAAATAATAAAAGTGGTATGATTATTTACATGAACATAAGCCCTGGGTTCTTCCTAAACTTTCTCTGCCAGGCACCCAGTAGAAGTCAAAACAGAAGAAGCTATCAGTGACCATACTGGGAATCACATCCTTGCCTGGAGAAGCAAAGCTTAGCTACCCTGGACCAACTGCTCCCGCTGCACCAATGTGACCAAAACAATGCTGTGAAGTTCTCTTGGCCTTGGTTTCAGTACTTACCTTAACAGTCTGAACTTCTGTAAAGGACCAACTGGTCAGACTGGTAAGGTAAGTCCACTATCAGCCCTGAAATGAGACTAGTCTGTACATACCCTTTATCTGCCATATCTTTATGTTCAAGCAGTAAATCACATTTCATTTCAGCAATAAACATCCAACTATTCAGAGGAACCATGACTTTCATTTCTGATTACTTTTTTCATTTCACATAAACTGTTTCAGCCAGAATACACAGCTATCTTACTGTTAATACAGATTTACAACCACCAGAATTGGCTTAAAATAGATGAATAAAACCCTCAACCTTTTTCCATTTCAGTTGCTCAGTGACACAAAGGAATAACTACTGCTGCATGACAGAGATCTTAGTCACACAGTAAGTTCTCAAACAGCCCAAGTACTGCTGACATGAAATATTGCATGCTCCTCTACAATCAGAGCTCATTATTTTCAGACACATACTGTAAAACAGAACGCTGATTAATGTTTAAAAGAATCTAATGTGGGAGGCACATTGAAAATGAAAATGGATGGGAGGCGTGGGTTGTAAAGCTGAATGCAGTGGCTGAGCCAGTCTGACAACTTGTTGATGCCAACAGCTGGAGCATTCTGTCCTCCTCCACCACCTGACGCTGTCTCTGGCACATCAGACACTACATGGAGCTAATGCAGCTTCCTAACCCAGCAGAATGCTCACCTGGCAAAAATAAAAATGGATCAAGCATCCTTCTGCTGATGAAAATTGCCTTCAGAGCACCACAGAGTCCTAGAAATGCCAGGACCAACTCAAATAGGGTGAAGGTGCTGCAAGGTGAGGACAGGGAGGAAATTGATCTGTCTCTTTCCACAGCTGAGTTGTGTAGGTGTAGCATGTAGTTTCACACCAACAGTCCTGACCTCAAGCTGGAACATTTCAAGAAGCTACTGTCCCCACAGCTAAGGGCACAATGTCCTACTCCGTCTCACTGCAAGCAAACCTGCAATTTAAGCCTCTCCTCAGACAGATCCACCTTGGAGGCTGGAAGGTATCAACCTGCAGGGCAGAGGTGGTATAAAGCTGGAAGTGGTGACTTCTTGAAAGATAACAGCTAGACCTGAAAAACCTGTTAGTAACAGTTCTGCCTGGACTGAATGTAGGCTGATACACATACACCAAAAAAAAAAAACAGCATGCAAGACATGTTCCAGAGGGCCTCTTAGCTTCCTCCTACTTTTTCTTTGAAGGAAAGGGAAAGGAAGATTAGTTGTATTCTAAAGTAAATCCATATTTTATTGCAGCAGTCAGTGAAAAGTACACAGAAAATACAGAAATCTGTTTCTTGTTTTCAATCCTTGACCTCATACAAGCTACGTGCAGAAAAATGGCAGAGTAAAGGACCAACAAAAAACACTTTCTGTGGTATGTTTGGGTGAGATGTAACAGGCAGCTATAAGAGTCTGCTGTGGTCCTCCAGTATGCAAGCTCGATTCTGTGGTGAGCCCTGGCTCTAGCAGAGGACCACACTAAACCAGCCTTCTTCACCAGAGGTAAGGCACCTAACAGAAGAGGTGCAGAGACATCTCCATTAATTTTATTCGTTGTACAGCTATCCTGTGCGTAGCAAAAGCTCTTCTACATATTGCAGCCATTTTAATTGCCATCTTCACCATGACAAATCTGGAAGGCAGGCTCTGTAACATGGAAAATGTGGCCCCACAGCACTAACTGCATGATGGGATACTTCAGGGACAGGTGAGCCTGATGAAACTGAATCCAGATCTCCTCTGAAAAATGCTGGTCTGAGGATTTGCCTAGTGTACACTGTTGACTTGTCACGTAACTGAATTTACATGAAATTTACATAAAGATGGTATGCCAAAGAAATTGCTTCCAGCTTCACTTCAATCGCTAGGCTGCACGATCCATCCTAATTGAGCCCATCCCTCGTGAACTTGGTCTGCAGTGCCTACCACATGCTCCTGCTCCTGTTGGAATTTGGAAGCCAGTTACTTTACAGATGTGGAAGGAAGTTCACAATCTCACCGCCACATACAAGTTGGGGCTGGCCAGCCCAATTTGGAGCGGAAAAACAATCAAGGCTTTTACCCTAGCAGTGTAAGGAAGTCTATTTGAAAAATCTTCCAAAACACATGTAGAAGAAGTTTACACATGGATAGAAGCCAAAGAAGGGCAATAGCAAAGTTGCAACAAACTCTTTAGTGAGAGCATACCATATGGAAAATCCTATGTGAGAATCAACTGAAAAACTAAAGCATGTCCTATTAGTAGGGAAAATGTAAATTTCTTACAGAAGCCTTTCTAGCACAATATCCAACATGCCATATTCAGAAAGAATGATGCTGTAACCAGTTGGGAAATAATTATCAACAGTGAGTGACAAATGCCAGCAGTAAAATTATGCCAAGACCCTCCCATCAGAAAGATCCATTAAAGATAAGAGAGAAAGAAAACAGCTCTTAGCAACCATCTTTTATTTTATTATTGGCATCCTGGCCATGCACTACTCCCCCAATTAGGAACTAGTTTACACTACCAGATACATAATCGGCACTTCAGTAAACATACATTATAAATAAAAGAAATGAGAAACGGTGGTTTATGTCCACTGCCATCCAGCCCATCCATTCCCTGACAATATGATATCCTACAGGGAAAAAGCTAAAAGCAGACAGAAGAACAAACAAAGGCAGCCTATCATATAGATCTGTAACTCCTACCTCTGCTCGACCTTCATAATATGTTAACATAGAATTTGTAAGTACAAAAAGCCTCTCTTTGTAGTTTAAAGGAGAAGTCCTCTTCTTCTGTTGTGACCTTTTAATCAAGATCTCTTGTAGAATAGCAGTCATATTCATTTCAGCCACTTGTCGCCTCTGTTTCTAGCCATTGAACATCAGTTCCTGTGGAGAGAAACAAAGTCATTACTCTGTCTTTGAAGGATCACACCTCCGGAGATTTCTGTAGTAAAAAGAACTACTTATAAACAAAATTAACTGAAAATACAGACAGCTGGAGTCCATCTGAACCACCTGGAAGTTCACAGCAGTTAATGATTACACAAGAAAGTTCAGGCATTGCCAACAGCTATATCTGGCTGGGCTGAAATAAAGTACATTGCAGCCTATCTGGCTCTAGGTGAGTTTGGACTTGATTATCCTTATGGGCCCTTCCAGCTCAGGATATGCTGTGATCCTATCCCAGAGAGAATAGCTTGACTACATCTGACTATTCTTCTTCACCATAGTACCAACCAGACTTCAAGCATTTTAAGAGAATAATTTTCTGAAAAATTCCCTATGAAATAGGTCTCTTGAAGCCCAAGAACTCAGTGCCATCCTTCCCATTCCACTGTGAGACTCTGGGTGAGCCAGGTGCCCATGAGATATCTTCGGGCAACCAGATTTTAATCATTAAGGCCCACACATATACATAAATGCCTTCTGCAAAAATAAGTTTGCTCTAAAAAAATTGAATATGCAACAGTAAAAGACATTTTGAAAATTGTTGTCTATTACATCAATGAAAGATTTCTTTCACAAACAGTCGTTTAGAAGATGTCACTTTGGAAGCAAAGAATTAAAGAAGCCTAAGTCTCAGCAAATGCTGAGTACATGCCTTCCATCTCCTACTTCTAAAGATTTCAGGCTGACTATCAAGATCTCCATTAAACAGTACATTTCACAGTATCATACAGAAAAGCTTGAAAAGCTGCAGGTCACCTCACAGTATTATCCTACAGAAGAAATGTTTAAATAAAGTTAAACGTAAACACAAGCACTTCAGTGCCTCTCCTTTTGCTTTGTTCTCAAACCTTTCATTATTTGTTTTGACAATACATGCAGTGATGCCCTTTGCCTTTCAGTCCAACCGTGTTACCATGTTTCACTCACTGTCTTAGCTGATAAATTTATTACATTCCACAATCCGACCATTTCACACATCTGGATTTATTTTCTTGTTCACTGCATTAAAAAGTACCTTTCTTTTTAAGGTATATATCTGCATATGTTGAAAGATTAGTCTCCAGTTTACACTTGACAGGATAGGATGCTTAAGTAGAAGGTAACAAAATTGGACAAAATAATTATTACAAGCAATCTCTTTTTGTTTTCCTTCTTCCTCTGATACATGTATGCACATAAACTCATTGGTCATCTGTCACACCGCATTACTGAAAGGAAGATGAGTTTTTGAATTAATAATCATCTTGAGTGCACTATTTAATTATCCAAGCTGCCACATTCTGTTTATTATCCTTCTGAATATAAATTCACAATCTTAAAGGTAATTAAGAAAGAAGGATACTACTGAAAATGCAAACACTGTTCAAAGAATTAAAGGTTAGTATTAGCTTTCAGACCACCTTAACACACACCAGACTACAAAGGGTCATCATAGGCTCTCTCTCTCTCTCTCTCTCTCTCAAAACAATTAGTGTGTTCTCCATAGTACAAACTCACTGTTGGCACTTACAACAAAACTGTCTTAGAAATTGTGATCTCAGAAGTCTAACACAGATACAACAAGAATAATTTGATATTAACTCTGATTTCAGATCTCAATACTGATAACATAAAAATATTTCATCTCCCAGTCAGCCCTCTTTAGTCAAATTAACATTACACAAGAAACAAACAAAAAAATTCTTTTGAAAGAATATCAGTTAAAAAAAATAAAATATAATTGGTCAATGTCTGCACTTTGCTTGCACCTGTTGCTACAGGTATTTATCTACATTGAGTTATTGCTGCTATAGAGATTTCCACAGATTAGAACCAGTTTCCCAGGTCAGAAAATCAGCCTTTGAACCTGCACCTGGTCACAAAACCTGCTTTTTCACATCAGTGTTTCTAGCCACATTTCTGTTTCCATAAGTAAGGCTCAGGATAACAGAACTCTCACCTACAACTCTGAAAGTTCTTCTCCAAACTTCTCAGAGAAGAAGCTATAACAATCACTCTTACCTCTTGCGAAACCTCTGCATCATTTCTTTTCTTCTGCAGTTTCAGAATGATTTTTCCACACTTTTATCCCCAAATATTCAACTGTTTCCAAACTATTCTTAAGTCCATGAAGCTATCGTATGACACATTCTTATCTTGTTCCAAACAGCTGTGGGAGTTTCGTGCTGCCACCCATCTAAAATTTTCATAATACTTCCTGCCTAGGGCTTGCCCATCTCCCTGCCAACTTGAGTTACATGATAACAAATACAATCTAATTTACAATACAGATCATGACAGAAATAAGAAAGAATTACACATGTTCAAACGTTTTTAGGGGAAAATAAAAAACACATTCCCAGCTTCAGGCATCTGTTTGCACTGATCAATCTTTACATTTTAATACATTCAGATGTAAGCCGTGAAGTCAGCATATACTTTTCTCAGAACAAATTTTAAAAGCTTCTAAGATAAATCTATTAAATAATAATGGTCAAGATCCACAAAGCCAGGTTTTTCCTTATAGCTAGAGTTGCTTATGCATGCCACCTCTCCCGTGTTTCTCTAGGAAAACAAGCATCAAGAGATTAGGTAACCAGAGCAGTTGCAACATTGCTCCTGTAGTTGCGAACTACTTGTTCCCACTCCCATCTCTTGGCCTGTATTCGTTTATTGAAACAACTCGCCATTGCAAGCTCATCAGTGAGCACATAAATGGATGCAAGTCCCAACAGAAGCTCCAGTTAGAAAGGAAGAAGTGCATCACAATCTGGCTAGAGCTCCTCCAGCCCAGAGATGTTAATTAACTGCTGCTTTTCACAGCACAAATCCTTTTATCAGAGTAGGAGTTGTTCCGAGGAGTAAAGGCATTCTATAAACACACTTATTACAACAGTCAAAACAAACACCAAGAAAACATTTGTCTGCATCTAAAAAAATCAAGCCAAGCCAGTGCTCTGTTTTCTGAGATTCCTCCCTCCTTAGTGATTTACCTAATAATTCGGGTTTTCCCACGTAAAGTCTTAATGCCTGATGGGCTGCCAGTCATGACAGACAACCCTCAGCTTTCTGACTTGGATTTTATATATCCTGCATGTATGCTCTTTTCACACTTTGGGTGCATCAGTTTAAATCGGCAGCAATTTCAGGCCTCTATAGGGCCTGAAATAACATATCAATATATCACCCACTCTAGCACATTAATTAGAACACTGTGATACTCACCAATTCAGTTTACAAAATATAAAGATGTCAATTTTAAGTACACAGATGGTACTTCGGAATTTTGATGCAAATCTGCAACTCTTCATCAATTCTGTTGTTTTTTGTGAGCTTTTTGGGGGGGGGAAGGGGTGGAGAAACTGGTTGGTTGGTTATTTTTTTTCTCCTCTCTCTTAAGAGAAGACTGAGAAGCCACGTGGCTCTAACATGTGCAAACTATTTTTTAACTGACAGAAATGTAATTCTGGGCAGCAGTTTTCAAACAAATTTGAAAATTACACCTAAGTGTCTGTAAAACCCTAATCTTTACTTGAAAGTCAGTCAAAGTACCAGTGGGCTAGTTCTAAATGTAATCAGGCCCTGTGGAAAGAAAATCCCTATTTTCGTGCACCACGTTCAGGTAAAGAATTAAACAGGCTAAGGGGTAACTCAGTGATGACCCTTTGACTTGAGAATCTCTAAGTTAAGCACACAATGTTGCAAAATACTCTTTTTTCAACTGTAAGCCACTCACATATGCACTGGGAGAATTTCATTTTAATCTGCACAGGTTTTCCAAAATTCCTTAGAAACAGGGTTACGACATTTTACAAACTTAAAATGTTTGTTTTCTTTTAGCATTATAACTTAGGTAGCTGGGTTGGTAAGCAAACACTGAAAACGTGCTGGTCCCTCTTGGATAGGGTGCGCTGGCAATGAGGAGGGGACCTTCAGCACACCAAACTGGAGCACCAATTCACTGCTGGCTATCAACTAGCACAAAAGAGAGGGCAAATCCAAAGAGCACCGAATTGCCTGGGAAAAAAGACTTATTTCCTTTCAGGTTCAGGAGAACAATGTATACGTTTCTCCAAACCCTTTGATCATGGCCCCCTGTAAGGAGCACACTACAATGACTAAGTTATCCTTTCAGAGATTTATAAAGTACCTTCATCAATTCCCTTACGAAGTACTTAGGAAAGGAGGTGGTGCTTTATGAAACAAAAACTACTTTATTATCCATGTAGAAAATGTTTTCTTTTTTAAAAATTATTTTTATTATCTACTAATTTCAAATTAGCAGCACTACTGGATACCACATGAAGGTTGGACTGATTAATTTTCACTTATTCCTCCATAGGTAACTAGCTGTAGTTTTTCCTATTTCTTCTACATGAGCGCCCTACAATACCTGTAAATTTTTTGCCCGCGGTTTATTCAGATCAAAACGACTTCAGCATTTGTAAAGTTCTTTGCTGGAAGAAAATAAAGCTGAAATTTTTATTGGCATGGAGGAAAATAAGGAGGAAAAAAAGGATCATGAAACATTTGTTAAAGTAGCAAAATCCAAGCAGCTTTCTCATCCTACAGACCTCAAGCACTCTCAGCCACCTGTCCTTTTCAAAGATAAAAACCCTTTGAGTATGTCACAGCCTCAAGAAACAGCACTGGCTATTAAACAAGAGATCAGCTCTTGCATTATATTCCATTCCCAGATAGAAACCTACCCTGTTTGTTAGCCAAAGGGTATTATAAGGATGTCTTATAATTTCATCAAAGACTGTAAAAATCAGCTTCATTTCTAAATTGAGGAAAAGCAAAACCCACTGCCCAAGAGTTTCAAATCTCTTTGAATATGAACCTAATCCCCCCCCTTGTTTATTACATGCCAAGTGATGATGGTAAGGCTGCAACATCTGTAAGCCTGCCTCTTTGCCACTCTCAATGTTTGTGAAACGTTTTTGCTGCTTTTCACCATCAGCAATATAAAGTTTAACCTCTATCTTCATCCACCCTCTTTTCATCTCAAAGTAATAGTAATATGACATGAAAATGTGATGGCTTACGTAATTGGTCAAAGGGGTCTTTATACGTATATACATAGACAGAAGGTGGTTAAAATCATCATATTCGTGGGAAAGTAATTTAAAACGTACACAAAGCAAATCTTTAGCAGTAAGAGAATCTCAAATATCTGTCAGTCTGATTTTTTAGGCTTGAGAAAATAATTCTGTAACCGCAAACATAATGTGGCTTTGTATCATCCCTGTTCATTCTAGCAGTTAGCGTATCTAGCAGTTTATGGCTGCTATCACTTCCATAAATACTGTTGCTATTCACACTAGTTACTATTATAAATTCTAATCCAGCATCCAAAATTACCACGTCACTTTTGCTGTAGACGATGGCAAACTTCTAGGCAACACATCACAACTGCACAGTGCCTCCCACAGAAGAAACTCAATCTCAAATCTTCTGCAGACAGAACTGGCCTCTACTGAGATGCTGTGGTTTTGGGCTTACCAGAAGCCATATGCAGTCTGACACAAACTAAAATATCCTGTCAGCAAGGTTTACTAACTCAAGCTTGGCTACAGTTTGTGCATTTGCCTTAGCACACAGATCAAACATTAACAAGACAAACTAATATCCAGTTGGGCCTTCTGACCAGACCTCCTGCAACAGCCAGAGGAAGCACATGTGAGAAAATGAGCATATTTTTAACTATCCTACATTTGGCTCGTGAATTTGATTGTATCATGGGGATTTCAGGATACCGTTGTGATCAGCTGGACTGTAGCTGGCCAGGTGAGGCAGAGACTACAAGGATTTGCCTCTTTATGGGTGCAGCCTGAAGATCTGGTAAAGAACAGGAGTTCAGCTTCCTTGTACAGATGTAACTGGAAATGGGAACACATGAACAAAAGGGTCAAGTCAGGGTTGGAACTGATAGGAGGTATGTGGTATCCTGGCCCTGCTTGTATGTTTTTACATATAGTATAGCTTGTATGTTTTTATGGAAAAGAAACAGTCCTCTTCATTCTGACAAGCATCTGCAGGGCAAGTTAGAGAAGAAAATGGAAGAACTACCCCCAAATCTGCATGGCATTGGCTAAGAGGAGCTGAAGCTGAGAGAGCGCAGAGCATTTATTTCATTTGTCCATAGCTGTGTCCCCTATAGTGTTCTCACTGGCTCCACAGAGCTGGGCAGACATTTGGCAAAGTAGAACCACTGCCTCAGCCCTCCTCCTAAACACCCCTCCTGATAAGGAGGGAGGAGGAACAGCAACACTCACTTACTAAAAACACAGGCAGAGATGAGATTGGCAATGGAAATGGGTGATGCTGGTGGAAAAGCTTTTCTTCCTTTTGCAGGAAGCTAGAAATTAAGAGGGACTAAAAACTAAACGTTCTGCTCAGAGGTTTAACTTAATTCTTCTGTTCAGGGACTCTAAAGCTCACCATTAAGTAGCTAGTGAAATGCAACTGTACATAAAACTGGGAAAAAACAAACAAAACTGACATCAACAGTGCCTCAGGCAGTTCTTCTGATCTTTTTAATTTCACTAAAAGAGAAATTTTAATTCAACTCCTTCATAATTTGAATTTGGTTTTCCTAACGTCACACAATCTCAGATGAGCAATTGGTATATTATAGCACAAATAGCTCAATTTATTTTAGCAGTCAAGACATGCATTTAACATGTTCTAACTAAAATACAATAATTCATACAAATAGCACCTTGTTTTCTGTACAATGAGTGTCTAATATTTCGAAAGTAGCTTTTCTTTCCAACTGTAATGCTACAATGCGATGGAAAGCACTGCAATGATAGCAGAAGTCCTAGGCTGCAGCATGTAAGAATATGCTCAACGTGGCAGCCATGGACACAGAAACAGCATAAGGAATCTGCTTACCCTCAGAAGGCTTCCATTAGGCAGGAATCTCCAGCAGGACACCCTTGCTTCCACTGCCAACCCTTAAATGAAGTCTGGGAAGGGGTGGATCCTGGCTGCACCTCTTCTGGTCACTCAGGTATATCGTATGCACCTGAGCTCCTTGAGTTGACCCTGCCTTCCTACCAAGTGCTCAATCACTGTTTCAGGCCCTGACTTAGTGCTTCCACTACACCAACACAGCAAGATGAACTAAACTACCCTTTCTCTGACTACGAAGTAAATTCTCTCCCTTACCCAGTATACATACCATGTGACTGACACCAATACAAGTCTGCACTAAGTTCAACACAATTACAGTCTTGTTTTGCACCACTGAACTGATACACCTTTTACAGCAGAGAAAGGCATAAATGAGACACACATTAACCATCTGGCCCCTAAACCATTAATTCCATAACTAGAACCAATATCAGACTACAGTATTTCAATGCACAGAAAAACACCTCCCAGTTTTCTGGATCATTATCTGTGTCATTTTAAATCATCATGGAAACTCAATCAGCAGCTGAAGGAGTTCTACCTTGCACAGGCTTTGCCAGCAAACCTGGAATACTTCTAAGCAGCTGTTCTCTGCATCAAAGGGCCATCGTGGCAAAGTGTCACTGGTATGTCTGTAGCATAGCTGAAGCAACAGAAACCCTGGCTGGGATGCTGGCTACAGAAAAAGCAGTACAGTACTTTTCATTTGCACTACTCTGGAACTGTTCATTCAGGTGTGAATTATGCTACACTTGCTTCTGATCCCAGCCAGCTTGTTATTACTAGCTTCTCTGACTTGCATTCTGCTGAAAAGACACAGATGAGTCCAAGCATGAGCATTCTGAGTCACTCATTTCTCAGTTGATATATAGTTTTCAAACCATGTCATGAACTGGATTGACACGTACGTTTGACAAAGGGTTTATGAATTAAAGACATATCTTCATATCTCAAGAAGAGTACATAGAAGCAGTCCATAGGTACATCCCACGTGAATTGGATTTGATAACCTGTGTCTGCTTCCATCTTCAAAGGCCAGCTTTAAGTCACTAAAGCTTGCAGTCACACTAGAGCCAGGTATACTGATCTGACTGAAGTCAAATTGTGAGAGTAATTCACTCTCACAGCGTTCAGTACAATTGCATGCCAGCAGTACAATTAATGGAATGAGTTATATGGAGATGTTCCTTAAAATTCAGGACAATTGAATCACAACAGCATTTGTTTTTAAAACATGCTGCAAACATCAACTCCTACTTGCTGTTTTATTGCTAACGAAGCAAGCTATTCACCTAGCAACCTGCCAGCCTCTTTTTGTACTTGTTTTATTCGTAAGAAATGTAAAGGAACTTTCTTCTTCCACACTACTGGGGAAACTACTATTTCCTACAGCAGGCCTGTATGTGTGTCTACTAAGATTATTTCCATCATTTCAAACATCAGATTTTCCTCAGTCTGTGATGAAAGTGTCTCATCAGAATCCAAATGACTTTTATGACTTCTGCAGTGCTCCTCAATATACTTTCTTTCCCCTGTGCAGTTATATGGAAACTATATCACTTCCCAGAACGGATGACAACTGTTAGCACCTGCAACAAAAAAGCTGTTGGAGTGCTTCAGCACCTACAGAGCAATAGCCACACAAACATGAGCCTCATTGCAAAGGGACAGTTTATGGGAAATTTAATCCAGACCCATCTGCACTGAACTGGTTACCTCCCAACAAAGCACACATGACCATGAAAGCAAGTGTATGGTTGGGAAGAGTTACAAGGAAGTTTTGAGGTCAGGAAAAACTGTGAATGTGTACTTGGTTTACAGGGAATTTGGGGGAAATCTTGAGCATGCAGCTAGCAGAAGAGAGCGCTATGTCTGGGTAAGAGAAGAATGACGGCTGCTGTATTGTTTGTCTTTCATTTTAAAGCCAATTTTCCCAAAACAAGACGAGGAAGCCTTGACCCAGCTCCAGGGGTGTGGTGTTCCTTTTCTCTGGGTTATGGAAGAATGCAAACTACTCTCTATATTGCTAAAAATCATGATCATCTTTAAATCTTTTATCAGATACCCACCCTCCTAAGTAATACACGTAGGCTAAATACGAGCCAAGTTCATATCCTCTCAATAATAGTAGCCGTTAGCAGCTCTACTGCAGGCACAAAATGACTGTTCTCCCTCCAAAAATAAAAGCAGTTTAATAAAATCACACTCTATTTTTAATTACCCTTTAGATGCTTTTGGCAGATGGTCTATGAAGAGCACCTTCACAGTGAGATGTAATGCTGAAACTAATGCATTCACTGCACAGTTTGCTTATCAGAAATGAATCAAGGACTGTCAGAGACTAAGCGCAGCTGTGGCAGGCCCTATATGCGCCAGGACTGGTTCCAGTGTTCATACACCAGCATTTTAACAAAACAAAACATGAAAAAGTACATAATCAAGGTAACCATATGCTATGTGACAAGTTGTTAGTTATTAATTATAGAAATTTGCATAACGTACATTTCTCATTATGACAACTGTTTATTTCCAACAAAATATACCAGAAACTACACTATTTTTCAATTGTATTTATTGTTTTAAATAGAGACAGAAGCAAGAACCTACGACGGGGTGAGGAAGCTAAAATGGTAAGAAATAGCTCATGGGTAATTGGGAATTTCAGCAGAAAACAAAACTGTAAAAGTATCTAGATGATGAATTGACCTCAACAAAAGCCTACTTTTCCCCTGAAATTCGATTATCCTCTTGAGGCAGTACAGTGATGCAACTTGGCAACTGTTAGGCCTTTTTTTTTTTTTTTTTTACACCTATTTAATAGCTGACTTGCCCCAAACCTTTTCTCATACAGATAGTGCTGATATATCTAGAGTTACTCATCAAAATCATCTTTTGCGCACAAGAAAAATACAAGCCAACAAGCAGGGGGCAGGAAATACTGCAGGCTTGCAAGTTCCTCTGTGTCAAGTTTCCCATGCATTGTTTTCATCAGGATACATCATCAAGCAAATGGAGGAGATGGGATTGCAAATCAATGATCATTTTCACTTCAGCTGAGATGTTGTACTGCTTTTCCCACATCTGCTAATTCACAGCTTCCCAAACCGTGTGATTTTTGCTGTGTTTACCAAAACAGAGATGTTGGTAAGGTCTACATTCTTATCTTCTGATTCCAGCCTCTCTGACCCTGATCCGTTGGATGGGTTACAAGAAAAACTTCATATAACGAAGCTCAGATGAAACTCAACTCAAAACTCCCTCACCATCATGCCACACCCTCATGTCTCAGTTCAGTAACAATCCATCATTTCATGCTCGAATTTCCATTTGATTTGCACTCAAAATCATAACAGTCATGCTACCAGAGAGAATTGTACAGTGTCATGCTTTGTACATGCTTAGCTGGCAAATGACTTGAAGGACTGCACTTATTTACAGCAGCTTTCATTTTCTTTCAAAAATTAGTAAAACCTTTCAGTTTCTGCTTTGCTCTGTACTTGAACAAGCTCTATGACATGATAAGGATTAAAAACTAAAAAACAAACAAAAACAAAAACAGGCAAATAACAATAGTCTCTCTACATAAAATCCACACTGCTGGGTACTTTCTGAATGGATAATTGGAAGAGTAAGACCTATTTTCCTGAAGTTTTGGAGGCAGATCCCATGGAGTTCTATCCAGACCTTATTTGTAGATTTGTTTAAAACAGTGAAACTTTCACTTGCATTTCAGCCTTTTACTAACAAAGTCTCTAAATACAGGACTGAAAACTCAGGATGCAACTTTGAAGAATTTCTTCACGTACAACACAGTCCAAGGAGCAAGGAATACTAAAGGACTGTAGTTTAACCACTGTTAAATTTTAAGTATTATCTCAAGGAAATAATTTCTCACCATACCTGAAAATCAACACAACTGAGGTAGTGCTGTCATCTTGTGCATTCCTTTTCTCTCAGGTTCTCAATCCTGTGAGGCAGTGAGCATCTCTAGCATAGAAGCTCATTACCTCACTCCTCTTGATGAAAATTCTTGGATGTCAGGATGTTTCAGCTGTTGTGAGCTAAAGAGGGACAAGAGCACTCATCAAGCATCAAAAGACATTTAACATCTGAAGCAGCTGTACTCGACTTAAACTCTCTTTGAGATATTGTATGATACCATCATTAATGTGCGATAACATCATATGCCATTTAATCCACTCTGATCACTAATGGTAAGGCATAAAAATACCAAGGAATAGGCAACTAGAAGAAACACTTCCACCACCCAGACTCACTGATGTCCAGATTACATGGGATAAATGCAAGAGACAAAGGCAGGATAAGATAGTCATTTTACGGCCAGATCTTAAGTTTTCACAGGGATTGCCTGCTTCGCATTGACTTCCAGAATTGGTTTCAGTTCAAGAGATCTAGAGAAATAACTGAAGGAAGTTGAGGAATCATGCCACTTGCCCATTATTTTGTTTTTAAATCAGCCACAGCATGTGACCACGGAACTGAACACTATCCTCTGACACATTATGCATAAGCAAATTGAAGAAAAGTTGCAATGGAAGTTTGAAAAACCAATTAGTTTTAACACTGAGTGCTACATTCTCTCACTCTGGAAAATGTTCTTTTAATCATCTTTACTGTAGAGAGTCTGGATAGCCATTTTGCTTTCAAAAGGTCCCAAGGTGTATTTAAGACTACAAGTGTTAAGAGACCTGTGGGAAAGTTCAACCTCTACTACCATACCACCACCATCTGCCTCTAGCGTCACGGGGCAACAAAATAAAATAGGAGTCATCGCTTTTGGAGCAGCCGTCATCTATTCATCTCCCTACACTGAGCTGGGTCTGCCCATGGTAGCAATTGGTAGTCATCTCCTTGTCCTTTTCTCAACCCCTGAGCCCTATTCCATGTATTTTCTCTCCTTTCACTGAGGAGAGGAAGTGAAAGTGGTGTGGTGGAGTTTAGCTGCCCATTAGGGACCCTACCACCCTCTACACCAAGAATTTTAAGTGCTGTTGTCATCTCACACTTCAGATTAGTACAGAAAAGATGAAAAAAGATCTCTGCACAGGGCTGCCTAGGAGAGAGTTGCAAGTACTGCATTCAGTTACAAGCAAGGGGCAATTACCATTTGTATATAATACTGAATTATGTGGCTGCTTCACCAGGGAAAGATGACTTCTTTTGCTTTGTAATGCAAGGGGCTGTGCTGGCTGCCAGTGCCCTGCCAACATCATGCTGCAAAAGGATGAACACTACACCACTTTTTTCTGTCCTATTCAAGTGCAAACAAGGCCTACATCTAAGGTGTTCTTCTGATTTCATCAGATCACAGCTCATAAAAGGCACACGGTTGAGCAAAACCCCTCTGTACAGGAAACCCTCCTGTGACCTACTTGAGCACTATGCAGTTGTACCTCACACATAGCAGAGCAGCACCCATTCATACACCCGCCTGTAAGGGAAAAGTGAATAAGGGAAAGTAGGAGCACCAAGAAAACACTTGGCCCATGCTCCATGCACTCCTGGCACATTGGGATTTTTTTTTCTTTTTTTTCCCCAGCAGGTTTCCAGTACTCTTTCAAGTTTTGCACTCCCGTTTGAACACTTGCACGCCCTTTATAGTGCTTGCAAGGAAGTCTATCTGTCTATCATGCCTCCACGGGAAATTGTGAAATCCTACCGTCTACCCTTCTCAGAGCATCTCTTATGATGAGGCCGTTCACCACATATGTCTAGAAGAAGACTATTTATTTTTCCAAGTTTTGTCTCATGTGGTATTTTTCTCATTTCTGCATGCTGACTCTGAATCACAGCGCTGAGGCAGGGGATGACTGAGAGCTGCCAGAGCCATCACAGCCACGGGGCAGTGCTCCATTACACAGCTCTGCACCCCAGTTCCTCTTCTACCATTTGTGATAGAAAGGGCACATGTCCACCCGGACACCAGCCGCCCTCATCTACATACCACCTTCTTTGCTGTATGATAGATGTCCTTCAGAAGTATGTATGTATGCTTTCTGGAAGATAGGAAGGAAAAAAAAAAGAAAGAAGCCATCTCAAGCCTTCTTCTCCATGCCAGACTGCAGTCCTCTTCACCCACGTACTGCTTCTCATACCTTGAGTTTTATACTGGCATTTTTGTATCCTATTGCTGCAGGAGAACTACTATAGATCACAACAACTCACTTTTTGGCACCCACAAGCTTTTTTAAAGCACAATTCCAACTGCAGCAGTGAAAACATAACAGAGTATGAAAAAAAAGTCAAAACATACAGAAGTAGCAAAACATCTTAGAGGTCAATGGTTAATAGAGGCTAAAGGCATTTTCCATGACATTTGCGTTGACAGTAGGAAGCACAGAATTCCATTGTCTGATAAACAGAAAATATTTTGCATATCTGAGATATAAACATTTGTATAAGAAGCACACCATTCTGTGCCTTATCTTGTGTACTCAGTTTACTAGCTAACACAATACAGAAGGAACTAATCTACAACAGGTTACGTGTATGGCTGGCGCAGGGGGAGACTTTTCCTGGTGCTTCCAACCAGTTCTGTGAAATTAACCACTTCCCAGCTATTGTAACCTTAATTACAGGATACTGCACTATCACGGCACTACTGAATACAATGTTGTTTCAGGGCAAGATAAAATGAAATAAAGCCAGTAAAACAATGTCAGCAGTATTTCATTTTTGTCCATTTGCAGCCATTGCAGGCAGCCAGCCAGGCTGTTGGATACAGCACAGAGTTGATTCACAGGACTAAGCACACAGCTGGGAGCTGAAATGCAGCATAACTCAGGACATAATTTTAGCTGCTTCACAATCTATGCTTTTAGAAGATCAAACTCTAAAATAATATCCAAAAGGAAAAAAGAAAATAAAGGTGCTCCTTCTATAAGTTTTGAATAGATAGTAAAATCAGCTCTGGCAAATGAGAACGTGGGTTAAAAGGCAGCTCAACTGGCAGCGTATGCTACCTCTAAATGCCAAATGTTTGGCTTTGATTCTCACACCTGTGAGATGATCACATTTAAAAAAAAAATAAGAGAGAGAGAGAGGAAAAAGAAGAGGGAGTACCCAAGTGCCCAATATAACCACATTGAGTCTGTTTTCAGTGGTTTCGGCAGGCAAACTCACAGAGATCATTTTGGTTCACCCACAGGATTATTTTTGAAATTTAGCAGGGCACGTAAAGCACCCTTTTATATAGGAATAGAAGTAGAGATGGGTGTATTTCACCTTGAGCTTTAATGTTTTCAAAAAATAAAATTGGTTAGAAATAAATAAATACAATAAATAAACCTGAGATGTATGAAGACTATCAGAGGAGAGTGACAACAAATGGGCTTCTTTCCTGCTCTAGCCCCCTACAGATTGCAATCATCAAGAGATTCTACAGTAGGCCAGCGGCCACTGAACACCACTGAACATGACTCCACATGGCAAGAGGCCAGCTCCCCACTACCCCTGCTCCACATACCAGTCCCTTCCCACACTTCCATTGCACCCTGCATGGATGCTGCCCCCTCCCTACAAAACAAACAAGCACCTTCCAGTGTCCCAGGAGACCGTTTGGACCATAGGGAAGGACTTCAGGGAGATGGCATGAAGGCAAAGCATGAAGAGGCCAGAGTGGGAATGGAGCAGAGGTCACAGGTAACTGGGAGTCTGCCTATTTGGCTCTGCACTCTGCCACCCCAAAACAGCCTAAACATGGGATCTCAATTCGAGATTGTTTAGTCTTGAAAAGAGAAGGCACAGGAGAGACCTTGTTGCTCTCTACAATGACCTGAAAGGAGGTTGAGATGAGGTGGGATTCAGCTTCTTCTCCCAGGTAACAGTGAGAGAATGAGAGATACTGATCTTAAGTTGCATGGGGGGAGGTTCAGGTTGGATGTTAGAAACATTCTCAGAAAGAGTGGTGAGGCATTGGAATGGGCTGCCCAGGGAGGTGGTGGAGTCACCATCCTAGGAGGTGTTCAAGAAACATGTCAATGTGGCACGGACAGACATGGTTAGTGGACATGGTAGGGATGAAATGATAGACCTGGTGATCTTGGTGGTCCTTTCCAGCCTTAATGATTTTATGAAATACTTCTATCCCAACCATATGCAACGATTAATCCTTCAGTCACTGGAGAGTTAGGAGAGGAATTAAGAAGTGATGCCTCACCCAGAGCCACACTCTACCAAAGTCAGACTGAGCACCTGTAGCAGCACGTACTCTGAACTGAAAACAAGCAGTCAAGTAGTACTCCCAAGACACACTTACACCGGCGTTTCTGCTACCACTGATTTTTTTATTATTATTATTATTATTCTCTGTAAGAGATGCACTCTTGATGAAATAATACTGGGCACTTCAGATCAGATCCCGTTGGCCAAGTCCACCCGAAAAGCTCAGTGTGTCACTAATGACCGATTGCAGCTTATAGGAACACAGCAGAAGCTCGCACAGTAGCCACCGCGTTAGCTGCCCCACGCAGCAGCTGAGTAGCAGTCGTAGGAGCGCTCCGAGAGGGACGGCCGCGCAGGGCACAGAAGGCACACGGAGCCGTACTCACAACCGAAATCACACACTGAGCTGATCCCGGCCCGAGTCGCGGAGCCTCGCTGAAGCAGAGCAGTTACGCGACTACATCAAGAAACTCCAAGTCACATAAACAAGGAAACACCGAGAAACACTCGGCTATAAACGGGAACCGCACTACCGGACTTCGTATCACGCGAACTGTCGGTCGTTACCGGCGGAGGTTCCAAGCGGTTACCGCTCAGCGCTTCATTTCTCGCCTCCGCTCCCGCTGCTCGCTCGAAGCCGTGCGCTGAGCTGCAGCTGCTGCACAGCATCGGCCAGCAGCCTCCGAGCTGCCAGGCAGCGGCCACCTGCGCGCAAATCCCTCCTCGTACCCACTAACAACTTAGCAGAAGTTTGAGCTTTCTCTTCTATTTTATCACCGCGCTCCCCGGCTCTGCCTTACCTGCGGCTCCCGAGCGCCGCCGCGGAAGGGGCCGTGAGGCAGCAGTACGGAACAAGGCGGGAGGCACGGCTCCGCTTCGGCGGGCGGTGGCAGAGGGAGCGCGGGGCGGGGCGAAGGGCGGGCGGCGGAGAGGCGGAGAGGCGCTGGGCGCTGCCGCAGGTGCAAGGAGCGCGGAGGCGTCTCGGTGATGTGCGCGCTTCGTGGGGGAAACAAACCAAGCGAGGAGGAGGTGGTGAATTGTAAAGAGAGGGTGCCAGTCCCACCCCGGTTTTCAGTGCGCGTCTTGAAAATGTGACGGTGTGCTTTGGTCCTGTTGGTACCTGCTCCAGAGCGCGTCCTGCGTGATGCCCGTGGCAGAGCGCCCAGGCTGGACGCTGTGGTTGCACGTAGCCACCCCAAAGCTTTGTGCACCAGCCACGGCTGCGGTGACTTGTTGCTGAGTTGTCATTCAGGCCCTTTTCCTCACTGCCTTCCATTATCCCAACTTTATCCATATAAACTGTCCGCAAAACTTTCTTAAGAGATAAAGCTTTGGCTAAAACACGCCTCTAAACGTTTTAAAGTATGAGTCCAGAGGAAAGCAAACTGGGTCTGTGCTGCTAACAAGTGCATTGTTTTGCTTCGCCTATGCGTAATGGCTGGATCAGCACAGATGTCTTTCTGTTCAGCACAGAGGAAATGACTTACAGAGCCTTTGTTTTCGCTTGGGGGATTTCCTCCAAAGCCGTGCTGCTCTGAGTCCCGAGAGCCAAAGGGCTTCGTCCCTGGTGCATGGGGCACCTCTGGGGTGATGAACGCCTGGGCAGTCACTGTGTGGCCTCCGCGCAGGTAGCCGTCCCTCAGCCCTCTCCCCAGTTCCTCTGCCCCGCCTCCAGGCCTGCAGCACTGCACTCGGCGCCTGGACAGCCCTCCTTCAGTACCACCCAAAATTCAAACCCTCTATCTCAGAGCACTGTCCAAAAGCTCCTTGAACTCCAGCCTCTTCCATGCCCATGCCACCTGATCAAGAGACTTTTCCTAACACCCAACAAGATGCTCCCTGGCACAGCTCTATGCCATTAAAGAAAAACAACTGACAGGTTGGGTCCTGAGGGATGGGAATGTGCTGAGCAGTCTTCAGGAGACTCTTAAATGCACACCTAGCAAATGCATCGAGGAAAGGTTATGCAGTTTGCAAAAAAAGCATTGTTCATTGTTGTCTGTGGCTTCCTACAGCTTGCTGAGCAGGGCAGCACCAGCCACATGGGTTTTTGCTGCACAGTCTTGGTTTCTTATGGTCTATATGCCTTTGACATTGTTAAGTAGAGCAATGGGGGTGGCTTCACTGTAAGAGGCATGCCAACCCCTGCACAGCACTGAGGCTCGCTGAATTACAGGGGAAGGATCTTTAATTTTGCAAGAAGTATTTGGTTTTCCTTCCATACTTCATAAATTCCAGAAGTGTCCATTGCCATGGCCACCAGTGCATCATGATCTAAATTACTGAAAGCAGAAAGACACTTTTCAAATAACAATATTTCTTTATGTATCTATGTAAACTTCACAGCCAGGAAGAAGCTGGACTTTCCACCCAGGGGAATGTTTCAGCTTTAGGATTAAAAAAAAAATCCAGTGCAGAAAAAGCAGCAAGTTGTAACCAGAAATGATTTCATTTCCCCAAAGTTTCACATGCTCAAACATTATGCAAACAGTGCAGCAGAGGGGGAATGAGAAAAGGAGGGGATATTCAGGGCTTTGGTCCTGCTTCAGCTCCAGAAGAGCTCAATGCTGTTTGCTGCTTCCATCTTTTCTCCATACCCTCCTGGAGGTTCTGGAACCCTGTGGGCTGGTGGCATGGCACCCATCCCACCTCTGGGCTGTGGGGATTGGAGCCCATGCTGTCCAAGCCTTTCCTTTGGTATGGCCTCAGGCACTGGGTGAAATGTGTGGCACAATGACTTCACTGTGCTTTGTGTTATGGGCACCCAGAACTCAAAGCAGTTGATTTTGCTCTTCTGCAGAGGAGGGAAGCAGTGACGTTTCTGTGGCAAAATGCCCATCTTTAGGAGGAAGTTTCTCCATCAGAAAGCATGGAGATTCTTGAGATTTCAGGCACACAAGTGGCGTGAAGCACCAAATAGGGAAAGAAAAAGATGCCTATTAGATGGCAACTCACATAGACTGTATTTCCAGCAGTTATACTGGATATGCTTTACCATCTGATGGCCCATGTCACTTCTGTCCTTGAAGCTACTGTCTGGGGCAATCTCTCTTGTTCAAAGTCTCATCTGTGCAATCTTTCTGGCAGAGAAGCATGTCTACCAGTCCCCACGTCACAGTGAGGCTCTTCTTTCTCCCTGGTGCCTGCTAAGCCCTCTTCACCCTTCTTCACTTCTCAGAGTTTTCTGTGAAGGCAGATACTGGGCATTTCCTCTCTTCATTTCTCTTCCCTCACTTGTTTGGAAAGAAATGACAAACAAGAGTTTTCACACTGCCAGGAGTAAACCATGTCAGTGAGGGAAAAATAACCAGTTTCTCATTATCTGACTTCCATATCAACAAACGTATTGCTTTTTCTGCCTACCATGTCTCCAAAGCTTCTTTTCTTTTTGAGAGATTTTGGAGGTGATAATTCCATTAAGTCATTTTGTTTCTATTTGATCCTCTGTGTGAAACTGAGAAAAAGATTTTGTCCTTCTGTCTAGCTGAGTTAAGGGGAAAATATCAAGCATGGGTCACCAAAGATGCAGTGCGTATTGAAGGGAACAATAAGCCCAGAGTTTCCACTACATCATGTGACAGAGCCAATGGTTTATCCCAGCCGTTGCTGACTGGCTGTGTCAGGGCTTCAAGGGGCCAGGGGCCAGAGGCTCCCTGAAGCTGTGTACCATCTCTCTCCGTAATTTTATTTCAGTAGCCCTGCAGGCAAGCATCATGATGCAATATTTTGTTACTCAATCACAATGTTTCTTCCACTTCTCTACTTCTTTCTCCACTTGTCTGCTTCCTTGTTTAGGATGAATCAAATTTACAAAACAATTACTTCTTCAGTCTTTTACTGTACCTATTTCACAGGCTGCCTTGTGCTTTCATTTCTGTGCATTTTTTGGAAGCTTGGTTTGAGGAAACATTTAATATATTTATGGGATGCCCGATGCTACATCTGATGGATGGAGTGTAATGGATCACCTCCAGCATTTAAGACAGATGGCACAAAGTGAGTATGGTAGAAATGTTAAATGGGATAAAAGGACTGAATAAGAATCTGCTGTGTATTTTCTCTTCCAGTACAAGAGCTAGAAGTTATCCAGTGAAGCCAGTAACAGCTAGACTGATATAAAACAGATGAAGATAGTTCATTATACATCTTGGAAGATGTGTGGAGCTCTTTGCTTTGCAAACAATGTTTATGGATGGAGCAGATCAAATGAGATTCAAGAGAGACTGGGTGGACACTTGGAAGAGGAATCACTAGACAGACCCAACACTTCAGATCCAGGAAACCTCGAGAAAGACACTTGAGGAACACTTGTATGAAGGTGTGATATATATTTGTCCTGTTCTTGCTTTTCCTGGACATCCATGTGTGGTCAGCACTGAAAGCAGGATGTTGGATGGATCTCATGCTTGACTGACACAAACATATTTTTACAGCAGGCCTGTAACATTTGTTGTCTGTAAGATATCACTATAACTTACCAAGGTCATCCTAGCTCTTTCCCCACCATCAACTGATCTGTATCTTGCACAGACCAGGACCTACTTCTCAGCCTACGGTAAAGTCAATCTTATTTTTTCCACTGAAGCCTTTACTTCTGCAACATGCTGAGATTCAAGAGAAACATGGAGCGAGAAAGAGGCAGTTGGATCTTCCACTGATTCAACTGAGACTTTTAAAAGCCCACAAATGTCTTTGAAGGGGCTGATGACTTCAAGTATAAGGTCAGGTTATGATCAGTATAGGGTTAGTTTATAACTACCATTGTGTAATCCCATCAGTCTGAGGACTCAGCAGTCACAGTCAGGGCATACCAGCACCAAACTTGCCAGACAGATACATAATGACTGTGTGCTTGAGTAAATCTCCTGCCTAGCTCTGAGGACAACCAAGCAGCTTTCTGCTGTTGAGAATTGCTTTTACCTGCTTCACTGCAAGCAACTGAACTGCTCCCATTGCCCTGCATCCTCTTTGCAGACAGCATGTTTCCTCTAATGTCATAACAACAGGCAGCATTTTGGCCACAGTAGCTAGACCACAAAGACATTCCCTGCCCTCTTTTGTTAAAGACACATCCTTATCTGGAAAAAAAATAAAAATAAAAATTCTTCTGGACTTACTACTAATAGGTTACAGTAGGAAGAAGAGTTGATCTCAAGCTCAGGTCTGGTTATCCTTCCTTTATAACTCAAAACCTAGGTTTGAAGTTTTGGAATGGATTGCTATAATGGTGGACATACTGAATTGGACACCTCCAAGAGTTCTGTGAGCTTTCTTCTGAGAATACAGCACATATTAATAATACAGAAGTAGCTATTTTTGTAAGAGTTCTTCTTGCAGTGTCAAGATGCAGGCAAGCAAATTTCTAGAACAATTGCTGGCTGGAGGAAGCCCTAAAAGACAGGCTTCACTTAATGTCCTCTGGGGACAATGTGCTCCACTGGAAGATGGAAAAAAAGTACTAGTAAGTCTGACCATCCCTTGCTGCAGGGAAGGACATGGTAACTGGGGAGACATCAGCCATACATCCCTTTTTTGTAGTGGCTGGATCAGCCTGAACACATCTGTCCCACACCATGAGAGCACAGGCTTCCCTGCCACTACTGCTTCTTTCCTCTGCAGTCCATCTAGATCTTTGCAGATCAGGGTCTCTCTATTTCACGGCCAATGACAGATAACTCAGGAAAAAAATAAATAAATAAAAATAAAAAAAAGTAAACATAGTCCATCTTCTGGGGCAAATTTTAAAGGATCTGAGAAACAAACAGCATTCCTGAAGCACTAAATGCGCATCCATAGGAGAACAGGAAATAAAAATTTGAGCTTTTTGCTCTGTTCATGAAAGATACATCCATTTGCTATTTAGATGTTACTCATTTTCAGTCTATAAGCAAACACAAATGGGATAATCAAACATCAGAACAGGAAAAGATGTAATCAGAAAAAGACAGAATGACATCCCTTTTGGCTATCCTTGGACAGGTTCCAGTGGCCACAAGCTTGGCAGCTTTTCTCTCCTTCCCACCTTCCAGCCCACAGCTGCCAGCTCAATGCCAGCCACCAGGGCTGTGTTTCACTGCATTCAGTGAGAGGATGGTGTATCCCAACTGACACACAGTTTTGGAGAGACTTGCATCGCGTGAGAAAGCAGGAGTATCTTTGCAACAGGCTGGGACATTGGTGCCTGGTGCAATAAAATGTGTGCTATGTCTGGTTTGATAGCTAACTCCATGGAGAAAAAGACACCGAGGAAATGCATTATCAACACTTGGGTGATAAATACGTACTAGAAATAAAACTGACAAGACTCTGTAAGGAACGTGAATATAGTTATTAATTAAAGGAGCAACAGGGAAAAGTACTACATATCAAGCTAAATTAGCCTTCTGAACACAGGCAGATGTCTCTATAAAGCTACAGGATTTGTATTCATGCATTTGAGTGTTAAGCTGGATCCATAAATTTAGAGGAGGATTTGCTAAACATCTTTAATTCTTCTCTTGGACCACAATCATTGGTACAATCATACAACCACACACATTCTCTTTCCCACTTTCCTCTGAAGCGCTGCAATATTGCAGTGCCACCTGCCATAGCCCAAGCAACCAAACAGTAAAAACAGACCCCAGAGTAGTGCAGCCTTATTTGAGCAGTGACATGATATAATAAATAACAGCAAGTGTATGTACATAAAATGAGGAGAGTGTAAAGAGTACTTTCTATTAGCACCATTCACCCCTCTTGCTAACTCAGCACAGCAGCACTGGTGAGCAGGTTAAAGTTTCATACTGGTACTGAAGCAGAGAACAACAACCTAAAAAGGCAAAGATGTGGATGGGGGAGTTGGTGGCCCCACTCTGCTGGTTTTCAGCTCATGATTGAGTCCTTGTTGCTCAAGGAACTGCTTGTCAGTGACCACAGCAGATAGCCCCCAGGGCCACCCTGCATCCCCATCAGTGGGATCCTCTCTGCTGTGAAGAAGCCCGAAGGATCCTAAAACCACCACCCTGCAGCAGCACGTCTCTGCACGTATCCTGGGCCAACCTGCGGTGTGCTGCTCCCCCTCTGTGGTGACGCCGGTAAGTGACACTGCGGGGCAGCCTGAGTGACAGCACTGCGTGGCTTAAAGGCGCATCTGTGGCTGTGAAGGAAGCGGGGGAAGCTGCCTGCAGACACCTCTCTGCAAAGATTCAAAGCACGTTTAGGCTTCAGCTACAGGTGGCATAGCACGAATTTAACCAGCAGCAGTGGTCTCCACAGAGCAGATTCTGAGCTTGACAAAACTGGGATTTCATGGCTGACTTCAGTGGACTTGCACCACACTTATAGCAAAAACATTGAAAGGAGATTTAGTTTCAGGATGTGGTCTGTTTAGCTAGAATATACTTCTGAAAAAAAGGTGGTCAGTGTGTAATTTTAGTGTGTGTAAAGTTTCATGTGAGACTCCACATAGGGATAGGACACAAAGCAAAAATGCTAAAATGAACAAAACTTTTCTTTCTCAAGACTCAACATTTCTCCATTTAGAAGAGGTGCTATTGTTGCATTACACAGCCTTGTTACATTGATCTAATTGGAAGGAATAACTGAATCCCTGTGATTAGAAGGCTGGCCTCCGAAACCTTAATCCCAAGAGAAGCTCAGGTTCTGCTGGTGACCACACGACTCAGATGTATTCCCAGAGAATTTACACATAGCACAGGCTACAGCTTTGTTTATGGATGCTTAATGCCCTTGTGATTTCTGATACAGAACCAAACCTGTGCAAACCCACTTCAAAGAGTTCCATCAGCAGTAGGATAGCAGTCTTCCCTATGCCTTTACCAGGACAGCGTGTGGCACCTCACAGTAATAACAATTCAGAGTTAACCCACTGTTACAGTTTCTTACCTCAGTTTACAATTCTGTGAACTTTGTGGCATCCTAAAAACCCACTTTCTGGTCTTCAATGAGAGCAATTAATGTTACTTATCTCTCTTTAAAAGAGAATGGCAAATGGCATTTACTCTGTTAGTAAACAACTGCTAACTTTGTGTTTAAATGTTTTAGTAACTGATGATCACTTTCCAAGTAGCACTTAACAGTGACACATGGCTACACAGTAGGGACAGACAACAAAACCCTTACCTCCAATCCACCTGAATTCTACTGCTGAGCAACCCTAAGTAGGGATAAACTTGTATCCTTGTACCCTTGGTAACGTTGTGTTTGCAGCTGTGGTGTTGCTGGAAACAGTTTTACAGATGTTGCTGCCTTGTTCCAAAAAACTTTTAAATTTGAGGTATAGGGATAGCTAGGGAGCCTCAGGTGATGTAAAGAAGGCATAACTGGCTTTCCACTCTATCTGTAATTCCCACTGTTTTATAACCTCCTTCAACTCATGTCTCAATCTGACCTCATTCTCTATTTGATGTCCAGCTTTCTAATGTTACTTTAGATCTGGTGCTGCTACCCTGCTGAAAAGAAGTGTGCATGAATGTATGGGCATGTACAGACAAAGATGAACATGCATACACAAGCATACACATGCACACACACAGCATTTATTACATATCTATTGAAAGTCACCTCAAAAAAATTCAGCTTGGGTTATCACTTCATACTGCAGGAATAGGATAATATGAATAATTGACACTGATTCTATTTTTTCCCAAGTTAGCACCCCCTGAATGTCATTGGATTCTGGAAATCCAGAGCTTTCTGAGAACTTTTTACTTATCCCTACTTAGACAAAACTCTTAGGAAAATCAAATGTGATGTGTGTTAAAAGCATTCCCTTAAAATAGTAATAGTATTTTTTTTTGTTGTTAAAAAATAATTTAAAAAAAATCAACAGCAAAATCTATGATTTTTCTCAATCGTTTCTTGCAAAAATGCTTATGTGAAAGGAAGAAGACTGTAGGTCTCCTGCCCTCACATGTTTCTTTGTCCTAACACACAGGCATGTCACTGTAAAAGATGCCTGTGCCATGACTACGAAGGGCTGACCCATTACTACCTAACCTCACATTTGGCTTGTAAACAATAGTAGGAACTGAGCCCATAGAAAATACCTCACTCTCGCCAGGCTGCTGCATTGTCTGAGCTGGGAAATTGACACAAACTGCTGGATTCTTGGTTAAAAATAAGAGTCCTTTGATTTTCTCTCTTCTCTGAACTTTACACCAAAGGTTGGCTTCAGTCATTTTGGCACATCTTTTGAGGTCTGAATATAGCTCGACTCTTATGTAGTGCTTTCTATATTGAAAGAATCACACAGCACTGGAACAGGCTCAGATCTACTAATAACAAAAGGGCAAAATCTGTCTTATGGCATCAGACCCCAGCATCCCCCTCAGCCCCAGTGCAGGGGCTTGGTGCTGATGGAGGGAAGGCAGTACTACGCCTGTCGCCTCTGCTCAAGGCAGCTTTTCCTTCCTAACTGAGGTTCATGCATAGCTCTGAAGTACCATCGACTGCACTCACAGCCCACACCTGGGCTGAACATATCCCACCTATTCCTTTAATTCTGCAGCCTCCACAAATCCCTCATGATGATGATGATGAGGGTGGTGACACACTGGAACAGATTGCCCAAGGAAGTTGTGGCACTCAAGGCCAGGCTGGATGTGGCTCTGGGCAGCCTGGTCTAGTGATTGGCGACCCTGACCATGGCAGGGGGTTGAAACTAGATGATCTTTGAGGTCCTTTTCAACCCAAGCCATTCTATGATTCTATTATATGACCCAGGCTTTCCACCAAGCAATAAAGTAATTGAAAAGGCTGCAGCTCCCTGGCATACTCCAAAAGTTGTTCAAGCTACAGATTATAAAATCAGTTACACTGTGCATGTACAGAATACACTGCTGCAAGTGGCTGAGGATACTTACAGAGAAGGATTCGTACAGAAGGTCACTTCTGATGAAAGGGACGTGTTGTTTTGAGCTTGGTACAGTCACAAGAAAGAGGATTTTCCTTGATAACTCCATGTTCAGATATTAATTCTTGATTTCAATTTTGGCAGAGAAATAAGATCGTTTGAAGGGATTAAAATTTGATCTTTTACCTGTCAACAAGATAGAAGAGCTTTATTGCAATTCTACTTATCATTCTGTAACACCTCATTTTAACATTTTGGTTGAATTTAGATATATATATGCAAAAATATATAGAAAGGTAAATGTCAGCGGACATTTGAAACATGCTGTATGTACAAGCACACTCATTATTACTACGTGCTTCAACAAAAAACAGCCCCACTGTTTGGCCAACAGTGACCCTGGCACGTCACAGCTGCAGCTTACCCAAGTTACAAAAGGACACGGTGGGATCTGACACTACAAGGTTTTCATTCAGGCTGATTCAAAAGGGTGTAAATTGATGGCAGTTGTTGGTTATTATACTGACATCGCTCATTTTATGCTCTGATAGATATGTTTACATTACAATGTGTTAAATCTGGTTTACAAAATGCAGCAAAATCTCTCTATTAACACTGCATGGGTTGCTTTGCTTGCATTTAAATGAGAGGTTCCATTATACACTCTCTTTTCTCCTGGTTCAAGCTGTCTGCCAACCCTGAAGACTTGATGAGACAAATCTGCTTGAATTTAAGCATATGCATCAATATATTGCTTGTTCATGTTTGGTCTGCACTGCAAGTATTTGGACAAAGCTGGAAAGGCAACTCGGTACTAAAATCTTTCTCAGATCACTGATCTTGCCTTTAGATATATAGGTGTGTTTTCACTTTTCATGAGTAGTAGTCTTTAGATATCTCGCAATGGACAACTGACTAAAACAGCCAGCTCTTCACTTTTTGTCAGCAGCTGATGCACCTGTACTTCCTGAACAAAACCTTGCTGGTCACTAAATTCCTTGCCTTTGTTATTTTAGAATTCTGTTTCTTGTGCCTCCACTTTATGGCAGTTCAGTCCTTCTGTGCTTTAAAGTCATCTTCTTTGTGTCACCAGCATATTTCATTAATCACTTCTATTTTTATTTATTACTTTTTTGGACAAAATACTTTCCACAAAAGATAAATGCAGTCAATCCTTATGCACTCCACAGTCACAAAACTTTTCTTTCTACAGCCTGAGCCTTCTCCTGTAAGTACAACTCTTTAGCTGGTTTCTTCCCTCTGTTTTTCCAGCATTACCACACTGATATACCATGTCGATCACTTTCCTGATATCCATATGGATTTGCTTTGTTGCAGTTCACAGAATCACAGAATCACAGGGATGGGAAGGGACCTCAAGAGATCCTTGAGTCCCACCCCCCCCTGCTAAAGCAGATACCCTACAATAGGTTGCACACGTAGATATCCAGATGGGTCTTGAATATCTCCATAGAGACCCCACAACCTCTCTGGGCAACCCGTTCCAATGCTTCATCACCCTTACCATAAAGAAGTGCTGCCACATGTTAGTATGGAACTTCCTATGTTCAAGTTTTAGGCCAATGTTCCTTGTCCTGTCACTACACACCACTCCTTTAAGAAAGTCTCATATTTAATCAAAGAAAATCACAAGTTAATTTGGCAGAATCTATCTTTAGTAACTGTATCTCCCACTTTGTATCCTTTCATATATCTATTTCTTTCATGTAATATTTAATCCCTGTATGCCACAAAATAACATTTTTATGGATCCCTTTTTTTCTTAGGAAAAAGAAACTTACTTCATTATCTAATGTTTTATCACATGGCATTGCATCTGTTTTAGTAAATGCATTAAAACTCATATCAAGAGCTTGATTATCTGTTTCTGAGCCTCCACAAGAGCTGAGCTCTTTGCACTTTGCTTTCACCTTGCCTGTGATAACGTGTTTCCACACCCATTCACATTCACTGTTTTGATTTTGCTTCTGTGTACACTGCCATTATCCTTACCAAAGCTGAGGTAAATAGTCTGGGGCATTGCCTACATTCATTTTAATGCCAGTACTTACATTGCGTAAGGCATCTGTTTATCTTAATTTTTGTTTATACGGCCAACACAGCTTTTATTATTTGATTAAATTTCTTCTATAGCCTCTAAGCTGGATTTTTTATATTTTCACCTCCCTCACATGCTTCTGCCTGTAAAAACTTTTAATTTTTTTAACTTTTGTTTCAATTCCTTCTAGGCTTTCTCTTTGCACATTACATTTGGAAAAGACCAGTAAACAAATCTAGTTCAGCCATTCACCCATGCCCATTAAACTACATCTCAGTGCCACTCCTACACGTTCTCTGAACACCTCCAGAGACGGTGACTCCACCACCTCCATGGGCAGACCTTTCCAATGCCTCATCACTCTTTCTGAGAATAGATGTTTCCTAATATCCAACCAGAAAACCTCCCCTGGTGCAATGCATGGTCGTTACCTCTGGTCCTATCTCAGAAGTGCTTTGCTCAATCCTAGCCTTTAGATACTGTTTGTGTCTTAGAGTGGAAGATTTCCATTAGCGCATCCTCCAAACACAGCGAGGAAGGAGCAGAGGTCCCCTCCAGGTGCTCACACACTGCATGTGGGGACCAAAGCAGTGCATCACCATCACCGCTCTCCCACCAGGTCCCTGTGCCACCGGTGCAGGGGCTGCCACTACGTACAGGGCTGTCACTGTGTACAGGGCTGTCACTACGTGCACAGCTGTCACTAGGTGGCGGCGGCGGCCTTCCGAACTGCACCGAGAGGCGAAACGGCAGCCCGACAGGAGGGAGAAGAGGTACTTAATTCCAGTGCAGGTTTTAACAACGAAGCCGTACATCCTTCGGCAAATAAAGCGTCGTCACTGTTCCTCCAAGCTCAAGCACGGGGGCGGTATCCCAGGTTTAATGGAAATCTTCCTGCTTGTGAGCAGTGTTCCCAGCAACGTTTAGGACTGATCACATCATGCCTTTCTTGGCCATCAACCCTAATTGTTTTTTATCAGTGTTAGCATATTGTCTCCAGCCAGGAGTCCAGCCTAGCTAAATATAAGGCAGAAATGAATCAATGAAGCACGAACATAATTTAACTACAAATTTTGTTTTGCATGGCTCTATCCTCTCTGTCACAAATTGTCATGAGAATATGAATAAGATATTCAAAACATAATAGCATTTCGTCAGGTGTGGAAATACAGCATTTCAAGCTTGTCACGTTTGGAAATTGTTCACTTGTCACTAACTGTGTATTCTGAAGGCTCTTCTTCCTGCTAAAAAAGTGCATAGGGGAGACTGCTTCAGAGTCCCTTGAGTGCAGTGAACTATTTTTCCTTGTGGAGCTGGCTCACTAACAGAGGGATGTTGAGAGAGTTCTCAGTACATACAGAAACTTTTTGGAATGGTTTAACAGCAGATTGCTTCATATGGGTGGAGACATGTAAGACTTCGCTCAGTGATGCCCACATGCCTAAAATTACTGTCATCTGTAAATGAATATAAGTCACAGATCCTCTTGACAACAGCAAGTCCTTTCCCAGTGTTGAGTCACCTCACTCCCATCCCAGCACCTTAACCAAGCTGAGCTCAGTGGCTTTCTAAAAAGCTATTATTTTCAAGCGATCAATAAGCATGAAATACGGGTAGCTAACCCCATGATGAAGCTGAATTTACATTTGTTAATGAATATTATATGCAGATTATGCTAAAATTACAAGGAGAAAAGACTCTAAGCATGTAGAAGGAACTCCAACACTGCAATGATGAACCTCAGGTGAGCAGATCTCATTTGGAGTGTCTGTGGTCATATGAGACTTTTATTAGAATGCTCAACCACTCAACTCTGATGATAATCTTTCAAGAGTCATCATTCTGAATCAGCAATATAAATTAAGGGTTAAAGTAGATATTTAGTCACACATTTTCTAGCCACATGGCATGCCACGAACACTAGCCTCATTAGAAACCTGTGCAGTACCCTAGAGTTGTTGTTCTTCCAGATTTGGAGGATAAAAGCAGGTTTAAACAACTTCTTTCCTGTGCATAAAAAAAAGAGGCCTGTTAATTCATGTCAAACAGATACACTTCGATTGAGGATACCCCAGATAAGTGTATCTCAACGGCAAAACTCAGCTGGAATCTTGCTGCCCTCCAGAAAGGCTTGTAACATCATAGGAAGACCAGTGCATGGATGTAGTCCTCCTTTCACACTAAGAGGTACGAGTAGTAAATACAGCAGACCAGCTGGTTGCAAAAAGATTTGTAAAGGCTCTTCTGCCCACAGATGTCTTTGAAAAGATTCACTGCTGCTCACAGTTTCTAAAGCATAGTTAGGCTTCCAGGTAACCTAAATCCAAGCCAATGGATTAAATACATTCTCTCACCACTAAAGAGACCAGATGTACTCAGAGATATCTTTTATAGATAATTAAAGTTGCAATGTTGGTTCTTTCAGTTAGGGTTTTGAAACTAGCTTTGAAAGAGACAGAAACTAATTCCACCACATACGCAATGTTTGTGCATGCCATGAGATATTGTAATGACAAATGATTCTTTTTATTTCAAAGGTTTATCTAACCACCACCTAGCAAGAGCATGTGTGGGCCTGTTGAACACCTCCTTTGGCAGGCAATCTTCCTCAGGAGACTAAACAAATCTGCTTAAAAAGTAATTCAGTTTTTCAGGCTTGAAGTTAAATATTTGCTATAAATGTTAATTTCTCACTGTGCAACTGTCTGTCTTTATCTACTCTTCCTTCTGAGGGATCTTTTGTTATTTCAGGCGACAATTAAAATAAAGGTATGGAAGTCAGAATCTAACAATTTCACTAGAAATAAACTAGCAAATTACAACTGTACCAAAAAAAAAAAAAAAAAAAAAGTTGTCCATGCTAGTTGTCCATGCAGAGGGCACCAAAACAAAGCTCCTAGAGGTCTTTTTCTCAGGAACCACTTGTCAGAGAGAGAGACAAATTGAATTACTTGAGTGACATACAAGCCTTGCCCAGGCTTCTTGTGCTTTGGAGGGACTGCTCCCCATTTCTTCTGCTCACACTTATCCTGAATTAGACCTATGTCACACACACACAGGTAGAGATCTATTGCCCTTCAGCTTTGCTGATCCAATAGCACATAATGCTGACCGCACTGGCTGTACACAGAGGGGCTTTCAGAGTCCATGAGACTCTGCAGAAACACTGATTTTCCCTTTCCTCTTCATGTGTGTGAAAAATAGACAGCACAGACTCAACCTGCTCAGAAAAAGTAAAAAAAAAAAAAAAAAAAAGATCTGCAACATCTAATTTCACAGGCAAACAAATTTCACTTGCTCTTGTGATAGAGTAAGGTTCATTTCATTTTTTGTAGCATTACTACCAATTGTAACTATTCTGTGTAGTCAGCCAGAGGCCTCAGCTTGGGTGTGGCCTGTCACATCTGCCCAGAGCAAGCTTGGAATCTGATGAGATGCTTATGAAGCCCATTATCAGCTCCTGGTCCTCAATTCCCCTCCCGGTCCTCAATTCCCCTCCCAAAACATGACAGGGAAACCCTCTGCACAAGACGATGAGAAAGCAGGATCACAGTCCTTGCTATTCAACCACTGACTACGGTGACTATTAACCAGCAACTCCCTTTGTTCATCTCAGTTGCCTTTACACTTCGGAAAAACAGCAGATGATTCAGCAACACTTTTTTTTTCTCTCCTCACTTGCCTCCCCACTACTCACACATCTTTTTGCAATATGCATCTTGCTGGGAGGAATAGTTGCTGGTGCTGCTGGAAGCAAGGTAGTGTCAGCAGGGGACGATAAGGTGGGACAGGAACCCTGGGGACAGACAGACCACAGAGAGGACTGGTGGAGGGGAGATGCAGGGTACCAGCAGCTGTCAGACCCATAGCTGTGCCACTGTATCAAAGAGGAGGACCCAAATGTAGAACGATGAATAGTTCTACTGGGCAGTCCCAAGAAGCCCAGGGCTCACTGACCTTCCTAATGCTGCCTGCCCAGCTCTTCCAGCACATCATCTACAGGACAGAAAAGTCCAAACTATTGTAACGGCGTGACTATTTGTCCTGCCATCAACAGATGGACTGAAGGTAGGCAAAGAAGGAGGAAGCTGTATTTTATCATTGTTGTATTAATGCTCTCAGTTAGAATGAACTTCTCTAAGTTAAGACCACTTTTACACTCACCAACCACTGAATTGCCAGCAGTGTCATCATGGAACCAAGTGTCCTTATTATCACAAACCTTACCATTTTTCTTGCCTTATGGAGGCCTGCAAGCTAACAGAGACAGCTGTGCTCGCAAAACTTACCTGGATTTCATTAAGGCACTTGGTACCAAACGGTGCTGAGAAGTTGGATTTACAAACCAACGCACAGAGCAATCCTCCAAGGGCTGCTATCAATGCGGCACCGATGAGTAAACGTCTCTGCTCCCAGGCCAAACCTCCTCCACAGTCTGATAACCACCCCAGCAACAGCTCTCCCGCCCTCTTCTTCCCTCTCTCAGCACGACAGCCGCCCGCAGGTCCCAGTCTCCACAGGGCACCAGAGGGCGGTAAGGCAGCACGCCGCGCAGCCCGCCAACACCCGCCCGGCTCCAACGCGGGGCACTTCCAGGTTACGCGCGTGACGTCGTGGCTCGGGCGGGCTGGAGGAAGCGGCAAGATGGCGGCCGGATGCGGGCCCTCCGCCGCCCGCCGGCGCCGCTGAGGAGGCGGCAGCGCCCGCCCCGCCCCGCCCCGCCGCCACCCTCCCGTGCCGCGGGCCGCCCGGCCATGTAGACGGGGCGGCGCGGCCGGCCTTCCTCGCGCAGACCGCTCTGCGGCCGGCAGGCGCCATGGAGGACGTCGGCTCGAGCGTGAACGCGGACGCGGAGGTGCGGAAGCTGCAGGAGCTGGTGAAGAAGCTGGAGAAGCAGAACGAGCAGCTTCGCAGCCGCCACGGCGCTCTGCCCGCCGCCCCCGCCAGCCCCAAGCGCCTCCTCGGCGGCGGGGCCTCCCCTTCGCCCCCCGCCGCCGCCTCTCCGTCCGACGGCCGCTGCCTCAGCCCCAGGGCCGCGGCGCGGCGGCCGCCCCTCGAGGAGCCCGGCGGCGGTGAGAGCGACGGCCCGCCGGACGACGCGGCGCCTCTCCGGCCCGAGGAGCTAGAGCGCCTGGCGTGCTGCGAGGAGGACGAGGCCAGCTGGTGAGAACAAGAGGGAGGCGGGGAGCAGATCGAGGCCCGGCCTCAGCCCGGGGCCCGCAGCCAGGGGTAGCGCGGGGTGGCCTCACCCCCAGGCGCGGGCCGCGGGGGCTCCGTGCGTGGCGATAGCCCCGCCGAGGCCCACAGCCCCATGCTTTTTGTTCGGCCGCAGTGACGGCTCGACATCAGGAACCGGCTCCGGCTGTGCCGCGGATGCAGCGTGTCGTACCGAGGCGGTGCGGAGGCGTTCTGTGAGGCAGCGCAGAACTGGCCCACAGCTGCTGCTGTGTTTCTTTAAATGCGCGCCTGACCTGAATTTCTTTCAGCTGTAAAGGCAGTATATGTAACGCGCTCTGAATCAGAAATGTGGCCCTGCACGTTTTCATCTGTTGCTGGCTGTCCCGTGCAATCTGCTGTAGGGAACCTGTGTTAGCTGAGAGTTGGACTGGGTGATCCCCGGTGTCCCTTGCAACCCCTGCAATTATTTCATGCTACCATGCAGGACCACAGCTCACCGTAGGCAGTCCCTCTCTGTTTAAATGGACTGTTTGCCTGCTGCTCTGGCAGAAACAGCAGCTGGAGGTTGTTACCTTGTCCTTTTTGCACTTAGATGAGCTTCTGCTAGCTGTCAGGGAGGTTTCCTCTCCTAGCATCATGTTGTTTGGCAGCTGCCTGAAGTTTCCCGTAACACCAGTTGAGAAGAGCAGTATAGGAGTTCTAGGAGAAGCAGTGGGGAGGAGCATGGCATTAACAGAAACACAGGTTTCTGTTCTGAGAGGATTTGTGTTTGTGTTCTGATGGATTCTGAGGATGTGTAGTTTCTGTTCTGAGAGGATAAGTGTAACAGAAACACTCTGACTTGAGTCAGAGTTGCTTTTCAAGCTCAGCTGTTGAAGTATTTTTCAAGGACTAATGCTCAGACAAGTAGATTTAAAAAAAAATAATAATAATAATAAAAGTATTTGAGTAACTGACAGCATTAAAAACACTTAAACGTTGCCCATGCATGAAATCATTTCAGTTGCTCAGGGAGGATACAGTGTGTGTACTGCCTCAGAGGAGTCATTTGCTTGACATCCAGCCTGAGCCACAGAGAAGTATGAGAACATAAGTTTATTCTGATCCAACACAAGCTTACTAAATTAAAACAAGGCATCATCTTCCAGAGGATGAGTCTGTGCAAAGTAGCTGCTCTTATTTCCCAGCTTATACCCCGTAATCTACTGGCTTAGAGCACGTCGGGGAAATAGAACATTGTGAATTCACACAATAAATTTGCAGTAATATGGCAAATGTTTTGAGTGTCATATTTTTTAGTGGCAATAGGCGTTATCATTTTTACGTTAATCTTAAATTGCAGACAACTTGATGAACCTCTTCAGTGAAAGTTAACGTCACAGCTTACAGTGACGACATAAATGCTGTGTGTTTTTGCTTCTGCACTTCTGGACACACATGGGCAGGCGGCACAGCTCACTCAGCGCTGCACTTGCTGGTGGCAGGTGTTTGGCACGTTGTGCTGCCTGTTGTTATGACTTCAGTCATGTTTCCATGCAAATTCGAGTCCTCAAAAGACAACAGGGTGTAAGTGCAGTCTGCTGCAAGTTTTTGTTCCTTTCCTATTACAGTGACTACCATATCAAATTTCATTCTCAGTGACTGAGAGATAAAAACATACAACTTGAGAAGAGTCATTTAAAAAATTCACTTGTAGCATTCATCAAGAAATATCAATATGCTCTTTCATGCTATAATTCAATGTGCACTTAATGATATATGTGGTTTGGCTAGATGAAAAGTTGGCTCGTGACATTTTCTTTTTCTAGATTATTTTATAAAAGTGGAAATTGAACTGCAATTTCTGAATGACACTTAATTCAACTGTTGAGACACTGAATAGTCTTAAAACATATTTTCTTATAAGGGTGGGAAGACTTTACACATTTGATAAATGGAAGCTATTGCTCTAAATGAAGTGGAAAATGTTCAGTGGATCAATCAAACAGAAACAGTACTGTGAAAAAATAGGAGGGATGATGTAAGTAGATTTCTCTTGAACTCCTTCATGAAGATCCTGCTCTTAAGGCCTTATTTATGCAAGGACTTTCAAGTAGTTGAACCGACTGAAAAGGGTGAATGTACTCAGTTAAACCTGGTGTGAACTCTTCAAGGTTCAAATGGATTTGGATCACTACTGTTAAACTTAAAAGCCTGTTTAAACTGCGGGATTATACCATTGTAGATCAATGACCATTTACCAATTGGGGAAACCTCAGATGGAAACAAACTAAATTTAAATCACAGCTTATGCTTAAAAGGTTAATTCGTCTGTTGACTTGTCTGCATGGAGAAGTATAGATTTGTCTTAGCTGTTGATTTCAGGAGGACCTGGCTGTCAGAGATAGTAGCTGGTGAAGGCTGCTGGTTATCTCTGTCTTTTTCTCAACTTTGTGTAATGTGGACACTTTTCAGTCCTTGTATTCACATACCCCATTATGAAATTGTCCACAGCCTTGTAATAACAAAATAAATAGTTCTCTTCGCTGATAAAACTGCCTTATTTTACCTTCATTGCTCACGTGAGATTAGTGCTCCTGAATCCTTGGTACGGTGGTCAGACTTTCTGATATAGAACTGAAGGTTTTCCTTAGGCATGTATGCACGTGCACAAAGTACAGCACTTCAGCTAGGCCCCTTAAGAGTTTGGTTCAGGCCTGCTCTGTTCACAGGAGCAGGACACAGCGTACAGCTGCTTGCCTCACTTGCTGTGTAAGGTTGGGCGTGGGTGCATGTCATGCTGAAGATGACTTGGTAACAGTACACAATGTGGCTTGCTCTGCTGCTTTTAAAAAGTGACTTGTCTCATTTATTGCAAGATAAGTGTGTACACGTGGGCAATCACTGGAGTTAAGGTCCTGTGGATGCACACTCTCACTTACTTTGCAGTAACTTGTCACACAGTCACTTTCCTAAGCTTTCTGAAAAGCTTTCTTTTAAATATGAGAGCAAAGCATAGCGATTTTTCTTCAGAACTTACTCTGATGTGCACATAGTGCACTGTATAGAGGTTGCTGTGTATCTGTTTTATGCACACTGCACAGTGAACTTCTACACAGTTGCATCCTCTACACGTGGTGTTGCTTTAGAAGCTACCCTGCCCATCCTGGTGTTTGCCTGTCACTTTCATGTAAAGCCCACCATTATGGCTGGGGGATAGCTCATGGATGACTGACTTTGTTTTCAGACAGAAGGCATTTGCTGCCTATTTAAAGTGAAATTACTGGTGGATTGCTTATGTTAATAGTGAAAACTGATATTTTCAGTATTTGTTAAGTATGCTGTTTAGTTGAAATGGAAAGGGAGTGCTTTTCCTGCTACACACACTATAATTCAGCAGCTATTTCTGTTAAAGTAATACCTATTTTTAATAGTTTACACTTCTGATCTAGTCATCTGTTCCAGCTAGCTGGCTAAGTTGCTGCTTTGAGATATAGAGGATAAAAATACGATTGTCATCTGTAGTGATCATCTTTCATCTAATTGCTTGATACCCGCTGAACACCCTAACGTTTGCCATGGTGAACCAGTAAAATGTGGTGTGTTTCAGTCCAGAGCTGCACCTGAATGAAATCCCATTGCTGGAATTACATTGCACTGTTTTCTGCTCAACTCCTAAAGATGCCTTGTGTTAATGTTGCCTTACCCTCTTGGACCCCGCACAGGTTCTGATCAACTCCTGGCTTGTGGCTTTAAGTAAAAGAGAAGGTGATGCTGGCAGGTTAAGTATAAATTGGATGTAAGGTTTATCTTTTCAAACCAAATTCTGATAACAGCTCCCCAAACTATGAGGAAGGTGTGGAAAGCAACATGTTAAGGTGACTAAGGGTTACGCAAGTTATTAGTTATTGAAGTGTAATAACTCATAACATCAAAGACTAATGTCTTTGAGATATCTTTTTTATTGTGGAATGGATGCTCCAGGACTGCAGAAAGAAAAGAAACTTTTTCCCATTTTTAATTTCTTGTGTGGTATTCCTGGCTTTTAAATATGGTTCATATTTGGTTATCATGAAAGCTTTGACACAAATTTCCTTTACTGCCTTAATGGTATTCCCCAGATTTACCTCATAATCACATTTTATTTTGGCATGATCCACATTTCTGCCTCCTTGTAGGTGTTGGTAGAGTTCTGAAGCTTCTCTAGTTTAGAGAAGCTAACTCTAGTTTAGTTTTCATACTGTTGTGCCCAGAATGGTGTTTCTCGGACTGCCCTGTATTCTTGTCAGATTTATTTACTTTTAGTAGCTCTTTCTCATGGGCTTTTTCCTGGATATCTTAGGGGAATTTCTTACTGATCTGTACTTACTTATCTATTTTTCTTTCATATCAAGTAGCTTTCTTCATCCTGCTTTTGTCTGGAACACGTTTATCCATTCCCTTGTTTCATTCTCTCTTGCGCCTGTTCTTGCTTAATGTGACTAAAATAAGGAAGCTTTAAATCAAGTTTCTTGCACTTGGTGTATTCTGTCCAATTGGATCTTCACCTTGTTATTCATCTGCATGTTTTTTCTCATGCACTTGAACTATAAAAGAGTTTTGGTGCAAAGACTCCTCCTTTCTTCCTGGTTGGAATCTTAGCTTCTGGCTTCATGCTCGTGGCAACCAGCCACTTGTATCTTAATGTGCTGAGAGGTGTGCTCATCAGGTGAGATAATCCTTATGGCAAAATTCCATTCCTTCCTCTGTGTCTTCTTACTTCAAAGCTTTTCCCAGCTCAGCTGTGCCCCTGTGCAACATGCTACAACTCACCATGTTAGGCTGGCATTGTCCTACAAGTGCCTAATGACGATTGTCCCTGTGCAAAAGCCTTTCCCTTTTTGTGCTGCGTCTTCCTAGAACTAATCAGCAGAGCCCCTGACTGCTTTACATTTCAGGCTGGCACTGCTCTGAGAATGCTCTGTCACTCCGACTAGTGACAGCTGGAGGAAGGAAATGTTCCTGTGCAGCACAGTCATGTGCCTGAGCTTCTTAAAGCTGTTAGAAAATAGGTCGGTGCTCCCAAGCTTCTTTTCATGTACTGTTTTCATTTACTTGATCTTGTGCCACTAAGCTGTAGTTGAGTCTTTGCTTTCTTGTGGATCAGTTGGAGTGTAGTTTTTCTGATGTGTTAATATTTGAAGTCTGGGTGGTAACTGTAAATTGCCTGCTTCCTCAAACATGTTCCATTTCCTGTTTTTAGAAGGTGATTTAATGGTGTTTAAAGATGTATGAAGTCATTGGTAATCTTCAATTGTAACGTGGCTGTGCTGCCATTCAGAGGAGTTATTTTGCTGTTGAACGTGTAAATGGTCATGGATGGAAAGAAGTTTTTTCTGGGAAGCTCTTCAGCTAGAGAGAACCTTTAGAGTCCTACAGCAGCTGGACAAAGAAGATCACTGAACTTTGTGAAGTTATATCCACATGCTTATTTTAATTCCATAGTGTCCTTTCTGTTCCTTTTTCCCTTTCTGCTACTGGGAGGAGAGGAAGAAATAGAAGCGTTGCTCCAGCGCTTCACCCCGCTCTTGGTCTTTATTTTTTAAACTTAAATTAAGCAAAGCAAGAGTTGCATCAGTTTCAGAATGTAAATTAGCTGCTCTTTGTCAGACATGGGATAAAGATCACTGCTTCACAAGAATTAATAATGGCACAGCATGGAATAAACTATCCTGAAAGAGTCATCGTGTTACTGCATTGGTGCACGTGTGCTGCTTATGGTGAGGTAGAGAAGTTGCATGAAATGTATACATTCTACAGTTCTGCCTTTTTTTTAAATGTAGGGTGAAACAAAGGAAAAGCAACTGGCTGGAAATAGGTGGGAAATCTGCAGTATGGGTTTGTTTGGTTAGAGGGTGAGTGCAAAAATAGGAACTGTGTGAGCCTGGATTGTATCAGTAAATAAATTGCTTGTCAAACAAATGCAACAGTTGGAAATTGCAGAAAATAATAACTTTTGTCTTTGTAATTAGTCTTGTAAGATTGTGTGAGATACCCACCATGTGCATCTATAGAAAGAGAACGTGCACTTCTTGCCCATGGTGCTGGGTATTACTGTAAACACTTCAAATGTGCATGGAACTTCTCAAACGTGGCAAGGCCTGCTGCCAGGGAGCTGGGAGTCTCCTTGCTCAGCACCAAGGTTGGCTTGGCTGCCTTTGACTCTTTCGAGTTGTGTAACCCTAAATCAGGATGGAAAAAAGAGTACATGAGATCCTAAAAAGAGTGAATTCAAGGCGTTTGAGTGCTGTTAAGTGTTAGATGTTGACTTTGTCTATATGCAGGTAAGTGCATTAAGTACAGCAATTAGTATAATTGTTGCAATGGAACTATGAAAATCAAGCAGATCCTTTTCTTTCCAAGAATATTCAAGGATGTAAGTGTGTGATGGGCTCTTAGCTTTTCTTGTGGGCAGAGTGTTTGTAAGGATCTCTGCAAAAGCACTTTTACTGACCAGCATAACAGTGGGCAGAGTGTAAGCCACGTGTGCTGTTGCATGGAGCAGTGGCTACTGCACTGTTAAAAACAGTTTGTTTCGTATGAAAACCTGATAGGTGAGAATAAATCCTCTCTCCTGCATTTGTAGATACAGCCTTTTAGTTTCAGTGTTTGAGGGAAGAATGTGTTAGAGCGTGTTCTGAACAAAGTGATCAGTGTTCTGCATGGGAGGTTCATGACGTTCATGGTGATTTTAAATATGCCTCTTGGGAAGCTTGTATAAGAAGCAGCCAAGACAGTAAGGGCAGTAATTAAAAAAAAAAAAAAAAAAAAAATCAAGTTCTAGAATTACAGATGAGGGACTAGTTAATAATCTCCTAATAGAGCTATGGAAAAATAACTTCTGATGTCATTGGCATCAAGGAAACAGGAATTTCTGCTGTTTTGTATGCGAGCATGCTGACTCAAATGATTCTCAAGTTTTCCTAAGCTACTGGAATATGAGGTCTGTCACTAGGTGCTCCTAGAAGAGACACACGTTTAACCATCTCTGCAAATGCAAATGCTCTGGTTAGTGCTGTAGATCTTGCAGTTTACTTTGTCTTTTGCTGAAACAAATTTCCAGATTTGTTTTTGTTCCAAAGATAAGGCTTAGGTATCCCTATTTTGAGTGAGCGATTGAATATGGCTTTGCCTTTGAATGGTTTGTTGAGGGGTGATACATTTTCAGCTAAATTTTTAGAGCCTTTAAAATGGAATGCTTGTTTCTTCAGTTACGAAATACTGAGTTTAGAATAAATGAATGGGAGTGCTAATGGGCAAAGGCCTTGCAGCATGTCCACCAGAACGATACGGTCCCTTTGTTTCCCTTTAGTCCCCTACATGCTTTATCTCTTTTTCCTTGTTTTTAATGCTTGCCTGTGTACCCCTTAGGACAGAGAAGTCTCTTTGTTCAGTGTGCAAAGGAAAACTAAAGGATCAGGTGCCAGGGTACAAGTTATAAGTAGAAAGAAAACATTTATCATTCAAGGATACAAAATTAGGAGATGTGTCCTGTTATTTCAGTACTTAAGGCAGTTATTGCTTACAATTTCTTTGCATTTGGGAAAACTGTAGTTGCATATTGCATGATTCTTCTTTTTTTTCTTTAAGGTGAATGTTACTTAAATCAAGTATCAGTTGTACATTTATTGTATGTATCAGATATATCAGTAGTATGTTCATGTAACAGAGTGAAACTGTCCATATAATATGGGGGTTTGTTTGTTTCTGGCATACCAATTGGTTTATGAAGATGTAACAATATGGGCATCAGCTTTTGACAGAAATCCTTAGATAGCCACATGTTATCAGTATTAGACTGTATCCAAAATCATTAATTTAAATCTAAAAATTGTGCTTTCTTTCTATTTAGGGTTTGTACTGTATGTATAGTATAAGAATAGAAATAGCGTAGTGCATAGTATTTTTTTACATGCCTGATTTATCCACATTTTGTTTGTCTTCATAATGTTTTTCTTCTTTTCAGGTTACACACGTCTCCAAAGAAGAGACTGACTCCAATGCAAAAATGTGTCAGCCCATTAGTTTGGTGCAGGCGGGTGTTGGATTACCCAAGTCCTGACATTGAATGTGGTAAAAAGTCACTGATCCACAGGCTGGAACAGATGATGTCAGGTGAGTTCTGAATATTAACACCGCTGGGTTGTACTTACTATTAAACAGAGTCAGAGGGATCAGAATTAGCTAATAGTTGTGAAAGAAGAGAATGAGATGCAGCAGTTAGTTCTGCCTGAAGTTGTCATGGTTTGCAAAAATTCATTGTCATAATTTTCTACATTGTGAATAAAATGAAGCATTAGGTGTGAGGGAGGATCTCAGAGTTTTAGGTCCCCTGCATAACTGTGATCTGTTCCTTTCTGAAAGCTCCTGACCAATGTTATTAGCTTGGAGGGCTTATTTTAAAATAGCCTGTATTACACTAGCTGTTATACCTAATTAGTTGGTAGGCGCTTGTCAGTATGTTAGAACATTTATTTTTCTAGATGAGCTACTTTCTCTAAGAAAATGAAGTTCTTGAGTAGCATGGGGAGATGATATTGATTTGTTTTCCTCCCATCCCCGGTAACGTAAGATGGTGTCACCATCAGATTCAGAAATCCAGAGTTTGATATATATTTTTGTCCTTCTTGTGCAGTATAGTTGGTTATATTCCAAACTGGGGAAGAGTTGAGTGTCTGGTCCTTGAGGAGGAAAACCTACCGCCTTCATTCTTTGATTCACAGCATTCTGATGTCCAATTAGCAGCAAAATGCTGATGGTCTGATTAGAATTTTCTGCCCATCTAATTTCTTCATTATTTTTCCTGTTAACTTACCAGTAATACTTTGCCCTGTGAACGCTCAACACTCAGTTGTAACCTCTGACTGTTTTCCAAAACTTGCTTTAACTTCTTTGTTTAAGTCTATTTTTATTGGGAAGAAAAAAAAGTGATACTGAGAAATACCTTTCTTACTGTTAATATTTATTCTTGCTCCGTATTTCCATCTTTTTTGCAGCCTTGTGCTACTTTTTTCTTTTTTACCACTATCTGCAGGAATTAAGAGAATGATTGGATTTGACCTATGAATATCTGAACAGTTATTTCCACAAATGTTCCCAACCATCCTTCACGTGGTTATACATAAATTTTGCTGAGTTTTATTATGACATTTTCCCCTTCGTTGGATTCTTTGGCGCAATTCAGTCTTTACTCTGATTTGTACTAAGATTGTTCTTAATAAAATTTGAAAACACTGCTAGTAGATAATATGAAAAATCCAGTTATAAAAACTAGCAAACCTAATGCTGAAATTGCCTTCACAATGAGTTATTTCATTTCAGCAGGTATCACAGCTTCTCTAACACTTTTTATATTTATAGAAGTTTTTATTTATTTATTTTATTTATTTATTTTATTTATATTTTTAGAAGTTTAGTCGTAGTTGGAGCAGGATGGCAGGATGTTGCTGTATGAGATGGCTGAACTTGAAAGTCTGATCCATTCAAACTGTGTCTAGGCAACTTGTCTTTTTTCCATATCCCCAACAATCTACCTCTGGCAGTTACTCTCGCAAGAGTACAGCAACTCACCCATGGTACAAACAGGGAAAAATATTTCTGGTAGAAGAGATGGGCACTAATACTGCTAGTTGGAGAAAACTGTATGGAAAAGTGAATTTGTAACAGAAAATAGGATTGTCCTTTAGACCAACCAGACTACAGCAGAAATAGGGTAGCAGGAAGCTCCACTCTTGTAAGCTGTGTGTTTCCTACCCCACAATTTCCAGAATATCTTGGGCTTTGTATTTTACATTCTCTTTGATTCTGCCTCAAGGATCCTCAGCTCTTCACCTATGAGTTAGTGATTCAGTTAATAAATTTCAGTTCCAGTCTCCACAGATAAGGCTTTTCATACTGCTGTTACTTTCTCTCCTTGATCCCTGTTGTTTTGCCATGACTATTTTCTCATTGGCAGTTCCTGTTATGTGATTCTAATCTTTTTGCCTCTTCTCAGTCTCAAATGCACTCTTGTTTTCCAGATTTTCTCCTTTCTTATAAAGTAATCTTTTTCCATTGTGTGATGGTAAAGAAGGGAAGAGGGAATTTCAGCTCCATGCAAACAGTTCCTTAGAACACGAAATGCGTGGTGCTCATTGCTCTTGAGTTGAGGTTTACAGTTGCAGGGAGAGGACTGCTTAGTGTTGGAGGAGAATCCAGACTACAGGTAACCTTAGGTGTGTCCTGGTGCAAAGTCTTCTCTGAGCCTTGCCCTCCAGTCCTGGTCAAAAGTGCAAAAAGCACATTTTATGTTGGCTGGAGACCAGCATTTCCAGCACAAGGGTGTCTAAAACAAAATTGGATTTTATGAATGAGCATGTGAAGAAATCAGCAGCAGGAACCCAGAAATACTATTCCTCTCTATTCTGGAGCAAAAGAGAAATTGAAGACCAATTTAACCAAATGCTGACTAAAATAAACTGGGTGGTGAATGCTGTTTCTGAATCTTATAAAAGAAAATATGCATTAATATAAAAATGCTCGTTGTTTCATTAACCCTTCCCTCTATGTTTTAAAAGCTACTGCATGATCTAATCAAAGCTGATGTTTCATCTAATAGAGAATTGTTTTCATGTTAAAATTTATCCAGCTTACTAACATTGTCACTCCTAAGAAGGATCGTATTTTGCATTGTTGAAAAACACTTAATGCCTTCCTATGCTGTAGAAATCCCTGTTGGAATTCAATACCAGGAAAAATTGCTTGAATCCAGTTGTTTTTTTTTTCGTTTGATTGCTGCTGTTGTTGTGGGGGAAAAAATACAGTGCTGAGGAAGGTAGAAATTCATACTTGCCTATGATGACAAATGTTGTACCATATAAATTTCATGATGTACTAGGGAGCACTTATCTGTATATAATGAAAGTATGCTTGCTTTCATCTGAAGAAATCTGTGTGTCATAAATACTTAGTATCACTGTGGATATGTACAAAGAGCTGTCTTTCAGATTTTATAGTAGTACAGTTGTTTCCAAATTTGTGTTTGATATTTTAGTGTTTGTGTAATAAATACAAAATAAAGAACTGTTGTGCATACTTATATTTTAGGGGTTTCTGGAATAGGTATTTTGGAGTTGTTGCATGAACACTAAAATAGCACTGAGTTGTCTCATCAGAGTCGACCAGAATACAACCACTTTTAATAACCTTTGTTGGCTGGGCTTGATAATAAAGCTCAGGTTTCCTTTGTGGCATTCACAAAATAAAATGGAGGCGCCTCAAGAATATTTACTAAAATTCGTTGAAATTTCATAGCTGGTGCAATTAGCACATAGCTTTCACTTTCAGGCTAAAATAATGAAAGTGAAAGCGGAGCAGTTTGAATTCCTGCTGTTTCTGCCTCTGCTGCACTCTGCTAGCCATTCAGTTGTGGTAACACAATCCCTCTTGGGGTGCTACTAAAAACTGGTCCTCTGATGAGATCAGTTATTATTGACAGTGCTTTAGTAGTCTGGGTAACAGTGCAACCCCTCTATTGCTTGTATTGAGTGAGTGAGGAAGTAGTGACCAAGAGCAGAGTGGGGTGGGAGGAGAAGCTCAAGCAGGCTTTGCTGCTGAAGGCAGCATTTCATGCAACTGTTTCTATTTGGCTTCTTTTAATGTTAAAAAGATAAACAGAATAAAGGAAGTTTTAGTAAACCAAGTGAATGCCAAACTGCCTGACATGGCACAATGGAATTCAGTTATTTTTATCTTTTCATCTACTTACATCTTTTCATCTATCAATAGCCTTTTTTTTTCCTCTTGAAAAGCTCAATTTCTGCTTTTTTTTTTTCTTTTTTTTTTTTTTTCCCCCTGGAGCCTGCTTGAGTATATTGCCACACATCTGTGAAGCCTATTCTTGCCAGTTTCAAAACTGTCATGCCTTACAGTTTAATTTGCAGCTCACTGAGCTGCTGGCTACTAATCTAAATACAATTTTTTGTCAGTTTGGCATAAAGTACTTTCAGCGATGAAGAAACTGTTTTACCAAAACTGATCATGTTTCCTTCGGTTCCCACTTTCCCCATCAAAGTTCTATTTTCTATTTTGAAATGAAAACTGAATTTCTGAACAAAACATTGAAGTAAATTGTAAGCTGGCAGCTGTGGGAGTGGAGGTATAATAGTGGAAATGTATGCTGCTAATTAAAATTCATCTGGAAGTACTTCAGGATTGAAACACATAAGGCCAATAGCAGTGGCAGTTGCCAAATTGTACCTCTTACTTCGAATGTGGCATTTAAGCCCACTGGCAGAAGAATCCCAAAGTAGGAAACAATCCTACAGTTTGAGAGAGCCATTAAGGACTCTTATTTTGATAAGGGATTTTTGACCAGATGTAGTAAATGTGACTATGGATTCTAATGAAATGAATTTCACATTAAGGTAGCTAACTTTCTGGCATACCCTTAAGAAATTAATTTGGCTGAAGTCTTAAATAGTTGGTGAGAGCAACCAAAAGAGAAAGTGGCTCTTACAAGAAGCGTTAGTATAGATGGAAGCATTGGAAGCAGTGATGCTTTAGTTTAACCTGGTAAAGATCTGGCATTTTTACTAACTAGCGTGGCAATGTAGTGATTTGTGTCATCCTGGTGTACTTCAAAAATATTCTCTGAGTAAGTGATGTTGTCCTATGGTTGGTTGCTTTAGTTACATTCTTTGGGAAACTGAAGACTGGTAGAACAGTACAACCACCACATGGCTTGTGTTGGTGACTTCTGGAGAAGCCTTTTTAAGTTCTGTATAAATCTACCTCTTAAGTTTGGGTTGCAGTAAAATCTACGACTGTCTTTTCTGCTTTATCATCCCAAACAGATTCAGAGTATCCAGAAATATAAACAAGCATTTGCCATGCCTAACTTAGATTTTTTTCTTTTGGCTTTGGGAAATTTCATATGCAGTGTTTCTAGTTCTCTGGTACCAGTCTTGGGGTTGCTGTTTAAATATTGCATAATCCAGAATCTCTGAATTCTGGAGAACTAGACACAAACTGCATTTCCATATGATTTATATACATATTAACTACTCTTTCACCCTAAAAGGCAATTGCAGGAGGTATAGGAACGCTGGCTGATTTAGTTCTGTCTATATATCAACACCATCTCAGGGATTAGCTGTGATTCTCTAAGAGTGACTGAGATGAAACCTAGGGGGAATGAGAACAAGGTTGTTTTGGTCAATTGATATTTAAAAACATTTGAAATGGATAAAATCAAAGGTAACTGCTTCAGAAATTTCATTTTACCGTTTGGTTTTCTATGTGGAAATCATGTTAGGATTTTGTCTGGATGACTGCAGTGTTGCAGCAGCTCCTTAGGAGTAGCCAAAAGGAATCTTTTTCTGTCAGTACTTACACATACTAAGGACTCTTTGTCTTCAGAGGGCACTTGCTGTTATTGCTGTAACATCTGTCATTTTCCAAGGTAGGCTGGTAGGGTTGCATCCAGTACTCATTCAGACTGTAATTGGGGCAACTGTGTTTCACGTACTCTTACCTTGATATATGTAGGGATGTCTCTTTTTGTTACAGCTAATTACAAAGAGGATGGTTCTTGTAGCCCTTGATACTTAGTGGTGTCTCTGATTTGTATGTAATGCATAGGTTCTATGTTAGCATAGCTTAGCTACTACAGTCAAATTTTGAGTCGCTTCCCTCCTCCTTGGTTGGGCACGAAGAAAATGAGTGTAGCAATTTTAGATCCGAGAAAGTGCATGTTATCTTATCTTGTAGTTTTTTTGTGTTAGGATTAGTACCTAGGAGACTAAGAAATCAGCTGAAAAAAAATCCCTGCTGACTTAAGTGCTTTGCTTGAATTGTATAGCAATTAAATCACACTGAAGTTACCATATTATTATATGCATTTCTTGTTGCTTGTTACTGTATTATAATTTGTAGTTTTCCTCCTCTTTTGTACAGCCGTGAAGAGACAGAGTTTGTACAATAGTCCTTTCAGTGCAGTCAGCTATGCCAGCTCCTATAGTCCAAATACCAGTAGCCCCTACAGCAGTGGTTTCAACTCTCCCTCCTCAACACCAGTGAAATCTGCATTAGCGAAACAGTTCATATCTCCGGGTACCTCAGGTAAGTGTGTGTGTTTGATCCTTTCTTTCAGAAATACATGCTCAGATACTTTACATTTTTCATGGAACCTAGAATAAGAAGGACACCTCAACTCATCAGTGTTTTCTTTGTAGGAAGTTTGCATCGTGCGGTATTTAAGCGTTTTAGGAAAGACATTTTTTTATACAGACACCTTTTGGCATGAGATACATTTACAGTGTTTTCTTTGGATACCCACATACCTAAGATAACTGGTTACATTTTAACAGCTAGACCAAAACTCTTAGTATGGCTTCTGTGAAGTCCCAGCGCACATAAGAAGCTTCTGGAATTGACCTTCAGTAGTACCTTTAGACATTACCTGTTGGTGGCTGTAAAGTCTTTGCAATTGCATAATACTTATTTACTGAATCATTTGATATGTGAATGCATCCATCAGTACAGCTGCAATATGAACAATGTAATCTAAGAAAGAAGCACGTATTTCAATTAAAGATATTCCTTAAGGCTCTGCAGACATCAGTATAAACAGTAACTTCTGGCAACCTTCTCTGCCTTTATTCTGCGCCATAGGCATTTTCTATGCTTTAGAAAAATTGATGTGTGGAACATCTCCCTACACCGAAGTCAGAATGTTGGCTCATTGCATTTACTTTAACTTAAGTTAGTTTGCAGGGAAGAAAAAAAACATTTAATTAAAAGTTCCACTATCCATAGTTTGCTGTGGACTTATAAAGAGAATCCTGCACTGCAGTATATTCACCAGTCATTACTGAAGTTTTGTTTTCATTTATCTAGCTCTGGTCTTTGTTATGTGCTACAGTCCTGTTGCCATCTGTCACACAGCAACAAACTGTAATGGAATATTGGCAAGAAAGTTCAACCTCTACTGCCATATCACCAACATCCATTCTGACACTGCAGGCCAACATAATCAAATAGAAGGCATTACTTTCAGAGTAGCCCTCATCGGGTGTAGAAATAAGAACAAAGACGTAAATGGAACAGGCATGCAGTGCTCTTTCTATAAGAGCTGTACAAATGTCATAGCAATTGAAACCTTGGCACAAATGGACCAAATTTATGTCATTAAAGTCATCTGTCACCATTATAATGATTTTTATAAAGTTACTCATTTTCAGCATAGATTTGCAGTCAGATATTTCAAATGTTTATCTCTGTTTTAAGTCATAATCTGTTTTCAGATTGTTGGTTCTTCTACCAGGATATGCATTTTTTATTTTTTTTTAAACATCTCCTATTACTTCATGTTCTTTCTATAGGCCATCTTAAAAGCTCAGCTGATAGGAATCCTCCACTAAGTCCACAATCCTCTGTGGACAGTGAATTAAGTGCATCAGAGATGGATGAAGACTCCATTGGATCTAATTACAAGCTAAATGATGTTACAGATGTGCAAATTTTAGCACGAATGCAGGAAGAAAGTAAGTATTTTGCATCCTGAAAATCAAGTGGGATAACTGATCTTTTTTTAATTAAAAAACTGCAGCAGAACTTCCTTAGCAGGAATGGGAAAGAAGTCTTTACTCTATTAGGGATATACAAATGTAGTTTTCCTGAGAACACTAGCTAAGGACTTCCGTTTCCTGGGTAAGAAAAGGAAATGTATACCATTATATACATGTACTCTTGCCCTGGGACATTATGTACATTATAAGCATATACAAAAGTAGAAATTTTAAAAGGATGATGCAAAAGTGAAGCAAACAGTAATTACAAACACTGTTTTATCTCTTAACGTTACCAACCAAAAAATTTTCTTCCCTTTATCAGATTGAATTGTTTTGTGTACCCCTTGGGCTAAGTGCACCCAGCTTTGGAGATCACTGGTCTAACTGAACTCTAGATTCAATAGGGGTAGCTTTTTTTATATTTACTAATGTATCTCAAGAGGCATTTCATTGCAGCTTCTATAATTCTTACAGGGTGGTACGTGATAACCAAATTAAATTGTATCTAGCCTGGGAGAGGAGATGAACAAGTAGCACAAATACAGTGGTAATTGTTGTAGTATTAAAAGGAAGAAACTCATCTACTTACTCAGCTGTTAGACAACCTTGTTTGATACTAATCTGGAATTAATTTTATGTCTCAAATAAAAAGAGGGAAGATGAGCCAAATGTTAGCTTGAGCACTGGGCAGGTAGTTGTGTCAGGGATTTCTAGTCTGCACCATATGTGGGCTGATAAAAAGTAACAGTCTACTCACTGTTTCCAGGCCTCCGGCAAGAGTATGCAGCATCGGCTTCTCGGCGTAGTTCTGGTTCTTCTTGCAATTCCACGAGGCGAGGCACATTCAGTGACCAGGAGCTTGATGCACAGAGTTTAGAAGATGAAGAAGATGGCACACATCACACAGTGCACCCTGCCGTCAGCAGGTTCTCACCGTCACCTCGTAGTTCTCCCTGGCCTTCACCAAAACAGTCTCCAAGGAATTCTCCTCGTTCCCGATCACCTGCTCGAAGTATAGAATACAGTAGAGTGTCACCCCAACCTATGATTAGCCGTTTACAGCAACCTCGTCTTTCACTTCAAGGCCATCCTACAGATATGCAGACCAGTAATGTCAAAAGTGAAGGTAATAAGCTCTGTTCTCACTACACAAGTAGCTAAGGTAGCTGTGTAATTCCCATAAAAGATTTTGTTTGGGGTGAAGTGCTGAAACTATACGCTTGCACAATACCATGGTTTAATCTCAGAGCTGTTTAAGAAAAAGTAGAGTAAGCAAAGCTTAAATACTGCTGGGGAGCTCTAGCTGTCATGAGTTGATAGGCTTCCTCTGTATCTTAGATGTTATCCAGTCAATGAGTGTAGTCAAGTTTTTTTGTGACTGAGTTCTGTCTGTGACAGTGAAATGCACTTCGATAAAGGAGAGCACAAAGGAAACTATTGTTCACCAGTAGGCCTTGCAGATGACAGAACAAAATGAAGAGAATATAACTGCTCAGAATAAGAGTAAGGTTGCGGTTTAGGCATGCCTCTAGCCTGTGAGATAGCTGCATGCTTTCTTCTGACACTGCAGGACTGTGAGCTCTTTGACCATGAATACGGCCTTAACATATTAATGCTATCTTTGTTGACTATTTTAAATAAATGTTGAAGCTGTGCAAACTGCCAAACAGTAAAACTGCAGAAAACTTCACACCGATTGTATTATCATATAATAATGCTGTTCTGATACAATTTTGCTTCTTGAATGTACTTCCTGGTAGCAAGCCAGTGAAAACTCCTTTAACAGAGCTGAAATTCCACAAGCATATTCCCATTTAAAAAAAGGTAGGTATTTGGCAAATAATATTAAATTCAGAAATACATTTCGATTCAAAGAATTGAGCTTATTTATTTCTCTTCAAGGTAAGGTAGATGTAAAGTGTCTGAAGTTAGGTTGATGTAGAAATATATTTTTTAACAGTTTTTCTGTTTCTTTTTTCTCCTGCTGATACAGTAGCAATCTCTATCACTTACAGAATTCCACTGACTAAGAGATTTTCGACTTTTAATTAAGAAAATAAATGTGGTAGGCTAGAGCTTCTGGGGAAGATGACCCTGCAAATCTAATTAGCTATTCAAGAATATCTTTGGAAGGGTTAGCATAAATCTTACCTAGAGGTTTGCAGAAATGTTAGGTACGTGTAGGAAAGCAGTCAACAGAAAAGCTAGTAAATTATGCCTATATTGTGACTTAGTTGAGAATTCCTTTCCCATTCTTTTCTAGGGCTTCATGAAACTCTTAATGCATGCTAGATGGGGTACAACAAAAATATTCCGTGAGAGGCCAGGTACAAAAGGCTGCTATCCCAAGTATCAGAGGGATGGAAATAGAGCATGTAATGACGTGTTCTGAAACATTTCCAAGGAATTCCCTTGCAGTGTCTTTTGTGCGGCTGGATATTGCTTGGATATTCAGAGGCAAAAATGTTGTTTGGGATTTTATTCTGCTCTAGACAGGATAATGGGAAATCTGAATGTTCAGGAATGTACAGACTGCCATGCTAACTTGTAAGAATATTCAGCCTATAAAGATGTTTACTTTCATTTTCACCTTTAGTGCTTGTGCGTGGTTAGAGTACTTCTTCCCTGCATCGCTCCTCATAGTTAGGTTGGCCATTCTTTGTGCCTTGTCAGCTGTGCTCTTCTGTCATGTAGTGCTATCAACCCAGCTCTGCGTGGGTTGGACATACGCAGAATGCCACAAGAAAAACTTAATGGCATCTTTTTGCCTTCTGTGAGAAATTGTACACATTTTATAAGCTCCTTAAACAATCAGTATTAGCTGAATTAATAGTTGAGTCATATGTGAAAGAATCATAACACTGTAGTTTTGAATGCTGAGTGATAGGAATTTCTTTCCAAGCGAGCACCTGTTTGTTACATAGTGTGCTGATATGGGACTGAGTGGTGACAAATATTGCTTCAAAAATTACTGTTTTTAATCTCATGGCAAGCACCGTATAGTATAGTTTTCTAGATAAAGGCTTCAGAAAGTATGCAACACTGGATGACAGATTTGTGTATTCAATTGCTGTACTGCAGGAACAAAACCAAAGGAATTATAATTATGACACGTTTCAATTTTGGAAAACCCCATTCTTGATATATATATATATATATATATATTTTTTTTTTTCCATAAGTGAAAGCTGTATGTTCTTCATTTTTTATATATAAATATAAAACTTTATTTCGAGATGACTAAAGAACTTATGTAGCAAAGTATGCATTTAGATTAGTTTTATATAGCTAACTGTTTGTGTCACTTAGATTTTGAGTTCAGCTATTGGTTAATAACATGAACTTTGTCAGGCATTAGGCTACATGTAGTGAATATCTTTGTGTTGTTTCACACAGAAAAGCTAAGGCGTAGTCTTCCAAACCTGTCCAGGACATCTAACATCCAAGCTGAGTCTGTGAAAAACAGCAGAAGTGACTCAAACTTCCAAGTGCCAAATGGAGGAATACCTCGCATTCAACCTCAAGCCTCAGCCAGTAAGTACTTTCCTGACATTTTAGTGGATATGTCAGAATTAAGTGATGGTACTGAGCTTTCTTCCAGTTTCATGGCACAGAGAAACACTGCATGCCACACTAGAGGTGCTAATCTGGATTTTAATCACATCTGTCTGAAATACTGCTGGTTTTTTTTTTTTTTCTCCTAAAATAGATCAGGTATTGAATGTACTGAAAGAACTTCTAATCTGCTGTTAAAATAACATTCATACCATCCTAAAAGCATATACAAAGTATAAATACTCTGAAACAGTAAAGTAGCATTAGACAGAAAGTATAATGCTTTGTACTGTTGTATTTTATTCAGACTAGAAAAACACATCATGCTACCGGAATGCTTATCTTGATGATGGTTTTGCTACTTTTAACTATGGAAACCTAATAAAAATCATTCATGCAATTTTAACTCATTTGCAGTTAATTTTCTCTGCTTTGTCACCTGAAAGTTTTGTATTCAGTTGCAGATTTTGTTTTTTTCAAACATCAGTGTTTTCTCAGCAAAGGTTTAGGTGAACCTGAGTCCCGTGAAACAAAAAGCGCAGTGCTGGGTTACTGCCTGCTGGTTTGGTAGGAAGTGAACCACTGATATGAGAACACTGCTGATCTCACAAGTCTCTTAAAAATGGTGACCTTAAAGCCAGAGCAAATGAAACGCAAATATTCAGTGCTTCCTTTATATGTCAATATTGACAGTTCCTTTTGCTTAAATGTTTCCTGACCATTTTTATTTCAAAACAAGTTTGAAAATGAATTATCCTGTGTGACATTTTCAAAGGAAGAACACATTATAAATATTATTATTTGTAGAGCTTTGATCTAGAAAAGTTCACCAGTAATCTAAGTATTTGACGAGTAATGTAAGATAGTATTTGTGAATGAAACAAATTTCATTTTTACCTGCTGAAGAATAAAGGTACGCTAGCATATCTGATTGGCCTTTTTAACTATAGGCCTTTCAAAACAGTTTGCTAATACAACCAAGTGCAGTTAAATGCAGAACAGTACAGACCTGGCAAAGACAACAAGATTTCTGTCTTTGTAGTGACTCTGGATGTAAATTAGTCCCAACTGTGTGATACTATAGCCAAATCTACACAGATTGCATTTGGTGTTTTAAAATGGAGTGAACTTGAAAGGGGAGAGTAGAGAGGGCAGCTTAGCTAGTCAGAAAGCTACTTTCTAATTTCTAATATTTGCACTGAAACTTTGTAGAAAGATAAGATAGAAGAAGTCTCCGTTTTCAATATTTGAGTTACTTCATTGCAAAAGTGAGATGTTTATGCATACATAATTGTTTTCAACTACTGGATGGATTGAAAAATCATAAAAAGCATTAGGTAGATCTGTTTGCTTTTTACGGGAATCTTTCACCAAATGTGAACCACTCTAGGGCAACTTACATCTAAATGTAAGTTAAATATCATTAACAAAGCCCAGATTTCTAGCTTTTACAGTTTCCCTGCTCTTACAGATGTTTGTCAGAATCTTGCTATTGACAATCGTAAAACGGTTTGTGTATGAAGTCAATGAGTAAGTATCTTTGCCTAGTCTGGATTTAAAAAAATTCCTCAAAATTGTACATTGTATAAAAAATTTCCAGAATTGTGGTTTTTTTATTATACACTTTTTGTTTTATTGGTTTTATATTTTGTCACCTTGCACAAAGCACTGTTAAATTGCAGCAAAGCTTTGTTTTCCCTTGGCAATGACTTTTGAGTCTAAGGACTCAAAGCTTCCTCATACCTGCTAGTTTTGCATGAGCTTACCTTTGCAAGGATGCTGGCTTGCCACCTGGGATCACTACTTTTCTTTTTGTCAACAATCTGCTGTTCATAATTTACTTGCACATTTGCTGTGGCTGCAAAACTGAACTTGCTATGGTTGCTGGCGTTCAAAAATGAGTTAGGAATCCAGTAAGTTTCTGTACAGACAATTCCTGATATGGTTACGTAGGCAAATTAATACATGCTTGATTAAGGAGTAGATGGAAGATAATTACAGTAAGTACAATTGCAAAAGATGAAGGCATTTTATAAGCTTTAGTTGTAATTTGGTGAAAAATCCAAATTCTCTTTGAAAAGGGATTGAATGAGTAAATTACATAGTAAGTGTAACTACTGGAATCTTCATTTACACGTGGTTCAGTCTGCTGTCATGCAGAAAGGATTTCTGAACGTGAAAGCCAATAAGTATTTCACTATAGAGCACTGGAAGACAGGGTAATACTTGCATTCTCCAAAGAACAGGCATCTTCTAGACTTCAGTGTGTTACAAATTGCAGAAGTCTCTACATTTAGATTGTACTCCGTGGAGACTGTATAGCTTTGCATAAGGTGGTTTCTACATAGGAGCTATGTGGATCATATATGCATGATGCTTTTGAACATACGCAGCATTAATAATGTAAGGATGTGAAACCTTTAAGCAGAGTTAATTACAATGCTTTTTCAAAGAGCTAAACTGTAGATTGTTCAAATTATTAGCGAGCATAGTCTGCTTGCCAAGATCTGGCTGCTTCGCACGTTCAGGGCAAAAGAACTTGTATATTTTTAGGAAACCTAAGTATGGTAGTTCAGTTAATCAGAAATAAATAGAATTAAATATATTCAGCTTGCACAGTTTCTGAGAGATAATATGGAGCTGTCCAAGAGCAGCAAACAGTGTGGATGAGCATGCACTCTATGCTTATCTCAAATCACGTTTCCACAGCATCACTCAAGTTCCCTGCCTGCAGCTCTGTGTAGCACACATGCTGCTTAGTTGTCAGATGTTGGGAGCTTTCCCTGGAGTCTCCACTGAAAAGGAAAGAAGGAATTTGATATATATATAAAATTATTTTTTAAAATTCTTTCCACATCATGTCACATCTCTGACTTGCAAGTAGTGCAATAATGATGGGGGAAGCAACTTACTGCCATGTACAGTTGGCAATTTAAATGTAGTGGAATGATTCAGGGAAAACAACATCCAGGGTCATAAATATGAAGGAAAAAGTTGTTCTTGATTTTGTGTGGTAGAACAAAAACACTGATTCAGCAAAAAGTGGTATTATGGAATCCTTGTGGACAGAAACACTCTGGCCAGTGGTTGGCTTAACTAAATTGCTTTAAGAAAAGATGTCTGGGAATTGTGCTCATTTTTAAACATCTTCATGTGTTTAATTGGCTGTTTAGAAGTTTTGAAAAAAGTTTACAGTAAGGCCATGTGTCAGAAGTTGAATAATAACTGTCCATTGCCTCATGCTTTTTTGCATTAGATCCTAGTTGGCGGAAGGATTTTTTGTTCTTGTTCTTTTAGACACATTTTACGCTTATGAATGTGTTCATTCATTTTTGCTATTAGTTGAAAACAAAATTATTAGTTAGTTATTAAGATCAAAACGAATAGACCACTACCTAATGTTTTTAGAACGAAGGTAAAACACATGATGAAATTCCTTTATAGTTCACAAAATATTGCAAATTTTGCATTGACTGAAGGATAAGAAATCCTTTAGTAAAGGATTAGTACTATTTGCTCCTCCTGCCTTCCGTAGTGATACTCAAGAATTGGTGATGTGAGCACTGAGTTTCCTTACTCAGGGTTAGGCTCTTCACACACAGCTTTTTCCCCATCTTTCTTCCCTCTTGCTATGGAAATAAGCCTTACTGGTGTAGGTAGTTTTATGCTGGCACAAAACTACACACTGAGGTGAGCAGAGATGTTTTTTCATACATCGTCATTTTAAGAAGCCTTCGTGTAGGCAAAGCTTTAATTCACTGACTGCTTTCCTTCTTCCCTCCAAAAATATGCTGCGGTGAAAACGTGCCGAATCAGTGCATTCCTTCTGGCAACAGACAATTCTCTCTTTGCCAGGTTTCTGCCGCTCTTGGAACACAGGCTTCTCTCTTGGTATCTGCTAGGTAGCAAGGATGTGTCAAGGCAGTATTAGCCCTTGAATGTTACTAGAAAAAAAGGCAGGACATAGGAGCTATATAAAAAAAAAGCATGCTGTTTGCTTGCTGACAGCTGCTAATCCTCAGTTTTGTGTCTTCATTCTGAGCTCCTTTGTGTAATCTCAGAGGAAAAAGAGGCAAACATCTCTCAAAATGGCTTATGTTTGCACAAAAACGATGCTCATACCAAAAGCGATGCTTTTGCAAAGGGCTACAACTTTTTTCTTGAAAACTACTTTAAAATGAAAGGTTTAGTCTTGCTTAATCAAATAGGAAGTTAAATTGTCATCTTTTTATCTGATCTTGCACTCATATTGCTGTAGCATGCGTGCTAGGCGGCTTGTTCTCCCTTTGGTGTATTTATTTGTTTGGTTGGTTGGTTTTGCCTTTCTGGGCGTTTTGCCCTGCAAGCAGCTTTACTCTTACAGAACCTGCGCATTTTGCACTGCAAAATTTCTGACACGCTTCTTTGTAACTCTTGGCCATTAAGAGCAAGCACCGTTAAAAAAAAACCATCACTTTTGGAGTCATAACAGCTTTTGGAGTGTTTTACTCACTCTATTCTTTATGCTTCACAAGCGGATGCCATTCTGAAATTCCCAGTAAATTTAGCTTACTTATCATCTTAGACAAATATAACACTTCTTGTCTTTCAACAGCTCTGCAAAGGCAGAAAAATTTGCCTCGTGCTGCCTTCAAAACCAAACAGTTTCTTCAAACTCCATCTGCAAAAGGAGGTAATTAACTTATAGCCTCTTATCAAGCTCCAGCAAGTCTCAGATAATTGTTCACCTGCATTAAATCTCATACATTCAAGATTAATGAAGTTGCTGTTGCATGTTGAAATTAACTGAGTAGCTCTTGGTGTAACGAAGAATCTAACTTCACAGAATGGCCAGGGTTGGAAGGGACCTCAAGGATCATGAATCTCCAACCCCCCTGCCACATGCAGGGCCACCAACTTCCACATTTAGTGGTAGACCAGTAACTAACTTCTCGGTCTAAACATTGAAAATACATTCCTGTATCACATAAGGAAAGAAAAGCTTTACATCTGATTTTGAGATTGATTGATTTTGAGAAATCCAATTGTTAGGTGACTTCTAGCATTGATCACTAAAAAGCAGACTTTTGAATGAGTATTTAGTGGGGTGACACTTGGATGGGATTTTTTCTTACAATATACAGTTTGTAAAACAAGTTTTGTAAACATTTCTGAACATGAAAAATGATCAGACAAGTGAAAACATTGTCTTTCACTTAGTTCTGGAAACAAACAGTAACAACTTCACCCTTCTGCATACAGCATCAGCTGGAGATTTGTGCATGAGTACATGTTGCTTGTGCTTCCTCCCTTCCTCTCAAAACCAAACTATTACCCCACAGTAATTTAGTTTGTGTTGTTTTGTTGTTTTTTTTTCCCCCCCCTCAAGGAATTAGAGACTATTGTTTATAATGTTCCAGTTGGCTAATGACTGAAGTTGACATTTTTGAGAAGTTCCAAATCCAATTAGGCAATTTTAGCTAATTATTTACTAATGCGGGGAGCCTTGCTTGTGACACTGCCTCAGTTCCACTGCCGAGATGAAAACAAAAGTATATGGTATGGCTTCAAATGTAGTTGGTCCTATTGTGTATTACAGACAAGAAAGCTTTCTTTTAAAGACCTTACTTGAGGCTAGTTCATAAGATATTTTTATGTTAGAAACTCTTAAGGATGGTAAGAATCCTTGTAGATCCTGGAGGCGGTTGACAATAAGCATGCCTTTCAGTGCTTCAACACTAACTTCTTTCAGTCAGCTTCATTCTGTTCACAAAGTTTTAGTGTCCTGCCTTCCCTTGAATTAGCAAAGTGTAATGACTTTGACGCAGATCCACGTGGCTGACAGGAAGTTTCTAATGGTCTTTACGATATTCTTTCCAAATGCAAAAAACTTCTCTCAGTGTTCTGCTTTGGCATATGACCATCATTTTTATTCCTTCCGAAAGCTCTGTGCCCTTTCCAGCAGGTTGTGCTTTGCACTCATCCCATTACATAGAACACTTGCAGGGCTAGTGGCCTCGCTGCCTGCAGCTGTTGGAACGTACAGAAACACCAAGATGTTCTGGTCTTTGCTGCATTGGTTTTCTTGTCTATGACCTAAGTGAGATTCTTGGGATTGTAGCAGTGTTATGCAGCAGTGAAACAAGACTTTTGTTTCAGAACAATAAATGACTGTGGGCAGAAATTCTTTTTAGGTTCGTAAAATGTTGGTCATTACATCTCTTAACAGCTTTTGCATAAGCACTTTGGCATGTTTGGGTTTTTTTAATCGTTTTCTGTAAAACATTTCAAAATACCTTCAAGTAACAAAGTCTTTACCTCACAGTAACAGATTGTTAAGGTTTATATGACAATTCAGTATCAGTCACATGACAGAATAGCTTATTGATTTCCATTGCTTTCCCTCAACTGTTCTGTATCAGTCTGAACCATCTCATATTGATGTTTCAGTTTAACTGCATCTGAATTGGGTCAGGTTTCAAGTTGGTGTGCAGCAGCTGGTCTTGGGGTGCAGTCCTTACTGCAGCTGACTTCTTCCCTGCCCTGGAATGGAGAGCAGAATCTCGAGAGGGTGGAAAATCCCTCCCAACATCATGCACAGTGCCATTTATTTTTCCTTACTGCCTGAGGTTTTGATTGTAGTTGGTTCTAGTCACTCAGTGTCTAAGGAGATGGAGTTGTGTGCTGTTGTTTAAACACTACTCTTATGTGTTTTTATGAAACATCTATCAGTTTACTATTGCAGATGGGTATATAGTGTCAAATAGATGAGGCAGTACTTTACTCTTTGTAATCCTGTCTTACAAATATGCTAAACTGAGTTTTATTAAATATCCAAAAACGCACTAAGACAAAAGTCTTCACACGTAGAGCAGAATTGTTAGGTGCTTTGCCAGCAATTGCTTCAGAGATCATAGCTCACTGAAAGACAATTAATTCCTTTATGTAAAATAGTGAGTGCAGCTCTCAGCAATGTCTGCAGTGTGCGTGCTAACAAGAAACACTGTGTGAATTGACAGCTCAAGCTGGAAGTGTGGCAAAATGGGGTGGGAGAACAATGGGGAATGGAGAAGACTAATTCACTGGTGTAATGCTATAATGGGATGATAAAAGCAGGATGGCAAAGTCTTTGGCTCCAACAAATGAGAACAAGCCCAAACACAGCAACCACAGATACAGAAATGAAGGAAAAAAGCTGCTGCTGCTTACCTTTGGAAGATCTCAGGTAGGCAGGGATCTCCAGCAAGATACCCTCACCTACTGCCAACCCTTAAATGAGGTCTGGGAAGAGGTGGATCCTGGCTCCACCCCTTCTGGTCACTCAGGAGTATTGCACACACCTGAGCTCCATGGGTTGGCCCTGCCTTCCCACCAGGTGCTCAATCACTGTTTCAGGCCATGATTTTGCGTTTCCACTACAACTGAGAAAATGACAAACTTTCTTCAGTTACAAGTTTTCATTGCACTCAAGGCTTTGAACCTTTTCCCCATTGTGCATGTGTTAGCAGCCAAAACTGTCCTTGGCAGACCCTAAGGCTGTGCCCAGATTTTATATACTGGCATTATTCAGTAGGTTAGTTGATAACATGGTGCTGTATTTGAGTTCCACCAAGTATGGTGATGAGGAATTTAGTGATGAAAGCTCCCTTTGTTTAGACTGTAGAATCTCTTGGTAATTGCTGATTTAATTACACCAATCTTACTGACAATTTCACATTCAAAAAAAACCCACCCTTCTAATATGTCATCTGTGTAGTTGTAGGAGCACTTTGCTGCCATTCTTGTCCCATCATTCTGCTGTTAATGCTTTCTGTAATCCATCGTCTGGCTTGACACCAAGGTTTTTATTTTAAAGGCTCTTATTTATTCTCCTTGCTACTTACCAACTGTCATGTATTGCTGACATCTCTACCACCTTTGTCAGCTTTTCCCATCCGCAGTCTCATGCTTTCTACTGTCAGTAGAAGGGCCCTCTTGCATAATCCCAAAAGGAATTGAATCCAATTCACATCTGTAATGTACATATTAATCTTTCTATCAACCCCTATCAGGAATAGCTTTGCAGAACAATCTGGAAATTATCACTTTCTCTGTACCCTATAGAAGGTCACGTTCCTATCATTACTGGTTTCTTCTCTTACTTCTCTTTACTCGTAGTGGATCTGTCGATAATGAGTGCTGTGCGAAGGGCCATCTTTGTTAAGTACAGCATCTGTCAAAGAGGAACTCAATTTCCTCTGCATAAAGAAATGTTTTAGTCAAAAAGGAATTGCTCATGCAAGGTCACTAAATGTCAGCGTGGTTTCTCCTTTTTTCTGATTGATTGTCCAACATCAGCTGTTGCTGAATCCCATCCTAATCAGGCTGAGAAACTGGTGAAATTCCATTCAAATATTAAGAAGATTGATTAGTTCAAGAATTCTGCTCGATGATACGTTATGCATATTTTTAAAATATTTCTGATACTCATAAGGAATTGAATTTAAGATTTAGTATTATCAAAGGACTTAAATATTGTCAGTATTTTGCTGCAAGGATCAGTTGTCATTAATTGCTAGTTGTCTTTGAAAATTCAGAATTAATTCTTGTGTATATAATAATTAAGAACTCTTCCTATTGCATTGAGTAAAATAAATGCATAAACAAACAAAAAAAGGCATACATTTGTGTGTGCGTTTTGAATTAAGGGCTTGTAGAGAGTGCTAAATTCTAAGTCTAAGCCAATAAATAGATTGTCACTGGTTTATTAACATTTCTCAGGGAGGATTTGATAAAGACCTGCATTTTACATACTGGCTAACTTTGATAACAAAGTATTTGAATTCAGCTGTAAGTAAAACTGGTAAGAAGAGGAAAGCTATAAATTGTCAGCGTTGTCTGGTTTAAGTTTCATAGCTGCATCTCTTTGGTGTTGGGAGATGGCTGACTGTATTTGTTTTTATATTTTTGCCTTCAGACTATAGATCTTGAACTTGACCCTATCATAAGATGAATCCTGATTCAATGGATTTGGTTGAAGAGCACAAAAGAAACTTTAGGATGCCTTGCTCTGAGCTGCATCCCTGTACCTGAGAAAGTGCAAACGTGCACAGATGTCACACTAGAATCCTATATACTTTAATGTGTTGATTTAAAGATGGAAATTAGGTACACACACATTTCTGAAACTGCTGAATTTCTTCTTACTAAATACGTTCACTTCTGTTTCTTCTGTCTCGATGGATAGAATGGTTACAGCCTTATTGGCATTACTTATAAATCCAGATAAATACTCATAGTAGGTAGAGGGAGCATTGGAGTTATATCAAAAACATGACAAAAAGGACATCTGAATTCCTGTTTCTCATTGCTGCTTGATTGGCTGTACTCCATTATACATTGTGGTGTTTGAATTTTCACATAAAATCCTTGCCTGTTTTTAATTTCAGTCATACTGTAAGTTAGGCTTGAAAGTAACTTCTGCGTTTTATTTTCCAGTACCTTCTTCAAGTAAATTCCGCTCACCCGCAGCGCCATCTCCCCTAGCTCTGCGACAACCTCTGAAAGCATTTAGTAACCACGGACCTGGTCCTGTTGCTCCTCTGGAAGCCACGCAGCTGACACACAGCAGTTCTTCACCGGGGCCTCTTGCAGCTCAGAGTTCAGGCTTGCCCAGCCCTGCCAGCAGTGTTAACAGCACCACCCTCACCAGGCCGGCAGGGGCAGCGGGGATGAGGAGTGGTTTGCCCAGACCCAGTGCCCCTTCCACGGGGGGCATCCCAGTGCCTCGTAGCAAACTTGCACAGCCTGTTCGCAGGTGAGCGTGGGAAAGGCAGTCCAATTGTTCAGTTTGCATACTGACTTCTGTACGTTGTATACTTGTGCTGTTCCTTACTGCAATTTTTAGTTTGGTTCCAGGTCTTGAGAAATGACAGAAATGGAAACCTACATGGCAAGTGTTTGTGTTTTCAAAAGGGGTTTGAAGCAAAACTGAGAGAAAAAGTTTCTTGAATTGGGACAGGAGAATGGGTGAAGCTGAAATGAATAATGAAAGATACTGAACTAAAAAAGTGTCACAGCATGGGCTGTGAAGGCAAAAAAATGGTTCTTGTGTGGTTTAAAAAAAAAAGTCACCAAAACGTAGCCAGCATATGAAAATTTGTTTTGTACCACTGAGTAACACAGTCTGAAGTTGTTAGAACTATTGAAGCTCCTTTTGCAAACCCTGTCAAGTAATGGCACCACAATAGAACACTTTTTGTTAGGAAGGAAGGCTCGTTAACAACAGAGGGGTCATCCATTGTGTATTCTAAACCTAATTTAAATATCAATGCAGTTATGCCACAGGACAAAAGAAAATTTTCAACTCAAACATAACCTCTGTGTTAGCACCCACCTGTAGAAGTTGCTTAATGTCAGAGTTTTGGAAAGCAACCACAAGAGAAGCTCATTATCAGCTGGAAGGCTACATGGACAGTTTGTCTTCAGGAGAATGAAAGGAAACGGTGCATAACATGGAATATGCTTTTAATGCCAAGCTAGTGTGTGTTTTCACTGAAGGTGTCAAGTGGAAGACACCTGACATAAGGAAGCAGTCATCCATGAGGAATATTGAGAATCCCCTTAAGCAGAAAAAATAAACAGTTATCTCCAGTATCATAGGAAAGATGAAACAGTCTTAAAGAGCAGTTCTGCTTGAGTGAGTTTCGGACAGGGAACAAGAAGTGACTCACAGTACTGACTGTTTAGTACTCCATAAGCAGCATGAAACATGATATTATAAACAGCAAGGATGTTTCTTTACAGAAACTTTTTAAGAGAAGCAAAGTGTAGTTGTCCAAATCCCAGCTGGCCTTAGAAGTGCTTCATTTATTACACAGCTGTTGTACATGCTGCAGGTACAGCATGCAGTAACTGTATGCAGTGCAATAGTGAAGTATCAATGAACTTCCAAGATTCTGATGTAAGGAAAGTACTCTAAACAAGGATCTCTCTGCTTATACAAAAAAAAAAAAAAGCTCATTTTTAAATTTGCGTTCTTGCAGAGTACAGTAAAAAATGTTTTCTGATTGTTTTTAGGCAGATTTCTGGTGGGATAATTGCTAAGATCATAAACTGAAAAATACTTTGGAGTTTATGTTAAAAAAACTGTACTGAAGAGAAGCAAATGAGTGAAGTGTATACTTTATTTTAAAAATGTTTAAACTCTTATGTATTGTAGATGGAGACTTCAGCTGTTATGTATGAAACTGAAAAATATCTCCTTTTCTTTTAGATCATTACCTGCTCCCAAAACCTACAGCAACATGAAAGACGAGAGTTGGAAAGATGGCTGCTATTGAACTGCAGAGCTTAATGCAAAGTTCCAGTGCTCATGGATGCTTCCTCACCAGGCTAACACACAGCTTGATTCTACAGACTGTTCGGATGTGACTTTTGGGATTTGTATGAATTCCAGACCTCTCTGTCTCTAATTAGCACAAGCTGGCAGAGATTATAAAGCAGCACTTTAATGACATCTAACATCAGATGTTTGGTGATCATACAATCACTTTCACATTAAATTGCTCTCAGTTATGTTTTGTGGGTTTTTTTCTTGCTTGCTAAAATGGGTCAATTTGAGCATTTATGACACTGGCCGATGTCTGGGCAAGAACCTAACAAATGCCAAAGAAATGCCCATCTTGAAAAACAGCAAGTACAACAATCACTTAGATTTTCCAAAACATCGTCTTCAACCTATTTTAATTCAACAGAAAGGTTGGTAAATATGTACTATTGAAACAAGACTACGTTGATATTCTGATTGCAGACTGCTACAGTGCTACTGAAATATTGCTGTTAACAATTGAATGAGATTCTCATTAGGGAAAGTGGTACATACATCCTTCAGGAAGAACCAGAAGCTACTCTGGAAGATTAGGCAGAACAGTAATGAGTAGCCATGGCTTTCATTAATGCTAAAGGTTTGAATGTAGCAGACGTACACAAATGCAATAGTATAGATTGCATCTTTCCTGTGTTGATTTATCAGCTTTACATGCTCTTATTGCTTGATTGCCAAAAGGGCTTAGCATCAGTTGTACAATCTTTCTGACCTTAAAGTTCCTGGCTCAGGAAAGATGGCCTTTGCTGTTGTAGCCACATTTTGAACACATTACTCGCAATTTAGGGAAAACATTTTTATAGCAGGTTTCCTTAAAAAGGAAGAAGCAAGTAGTAATGTTCATTCATTCTAATACCACACCACTACGCTTTGCAGCCTGGAACACAACTGTAAATGCTGATAGTAGAGGAGAAGGAAACACAACTATGCACTTGTAACATACAAATTTTAAGGTAATGAGTTGACTCTTGATGCCAAATGATATTCATTTAGGTGATGTTCCATGGTATGAGGGAGTTTTCTGTATCCTATTTTTTTACTTTCATCCATTTCTTAAATTGGTTTATTTTAAATTGTAAATATTTTTACAGAAGATATTTCCCATGTAAGTAAGTGTGTTTTAAATATGTACTTTGCCTTACATATGTGTATCTTACATTACTGGTAATAGAGTATGAAACCTGCTATGTCTGTTTACAAGCTCTTAAATTTCTCCTGTGGCTCTGACTTATTCTAACACTCACGTTTTTCTCAAAACAACTCATTTATATAATTAGCATTTGAACCATCATTTTCTGTTTCAGAAGACATCATACAAACTCTTGTAACTAAGGTCATATTTGGTGGGACAAGTTAAACGGAAGGGATTTTGTTTGAAGCTTTTTCAGTATGTTGGATGTACAGTCAATGAAATAATGAAATGTAAATGGTATCCTTTGTGCAATGACTGACAAACACTAAAAGTTGGATCAGGCAGTAGATAGTCTTCAGCCCCTGAAGTACCTGAGTTTGGAACTGCTGGTGTATTTTGACTCCCACCAAGAGAGTAACCCACCCTGAAATCCACACACTTGAGTTTTAGGCTAGCGTCTGCGTATTCCTGGATAAAAAGCCATGCAGTACTACTTGTGTTGGAAGAAGCCAAACAGAAAGTAGCAGAGATTGATTTGCTCTTAATTACTCAAGCAGCTGTAGGCAAGCTATGGATTGATGAGTGAGTTCACACTCCAGACCAATATCTGTGCTGAGACTTTGAAATTGGTATCAAAAATACTGTAATTCACAAGATTTCAGCAGAAGTCACCTGCTGAAACAAGCTAGTCTTGCGTCACTGGCACAGACAACGGATGTCATTAAGTGTCTCATGTAGCTATTAAGTAGAAGAGATCAAATGCACCTGTTCCCATCAAAGACTGAATTTTTAACACGTCAGCATTTTAAAAAGCAATGCTGCTTCACTGAAAAAAAAGATTATTTTTAATTGGTGGATTTTATTAAACACCTTAGTTGACTTTTAAACTTTGAAAGTCAGTTTAGATGACAGTATTGGGGTTTTACCATGGATGCATCAAACTGTTTTGTAAGTTTCCTTAAGTAATTTGTTACTTGGGCAAATTCAGCTTCAGTTCTTAAGCATTCTTTCTCTGCTGTTCTACTCCCCCAAAATACAACAAACAGCTTCCTGAAAAGACAGACCATCTGTTTACTAGAAAGCCTTCGTGCATTACCAGTTTATTGATATCAGGAAATCATGGGGCTCTGTGTTTAGAGATTTACTGCAGAAGTGTGGAAATATGGATTTGATAAACTAGTGCCTATGATTTACTTAACTTATGTTTGATATAGTAGTAAGGGTTTTATGAATGTGGATTACTTTTTGTGCCAACAGCTCGGAATTGTTGTATGTATGTAGGCAGAAAGACTCATTCTGCTTCCAAAGTTATTTAATTTTTTTTTGTTTGAATGTTTTTTTTGTAAGTGTTAAAGTGTAAAAAAATATATAAAATATTCTTACCACAAAATACTGCCTTCATCATTATTCTTATAGCAAACTGTTTATGAAGTCTTCATGTATTTATAGGGTGGGTTTTTTTTTTTTTTTTTTTTTTTGTTTTTTAAGAGGTTTTTGTTGGATTTTTTTGGGGGGGGTGGTTGTTTGTTGTTTTTTTTTTTTCCCCCCTCCAAGAACTATATTCACTTCTTCAATCCTGAAGATCAGCTACTGCCCCTGTAGTTCATGAAGTGAGTACAGTGCTGTTATTTGGGTCTGTGATTTCCTCAGTGAATTGAGGTACTTTTGCTGTGCTCAGAGGCCTCTGCTCTCTAAGTACAGTGTGTGATTCAAGTAACATTCAAGGTTGGAAAAGACCACTGAGATTATCCATCACCCCATGCCAACTAAGCCATGCAGCATTGGAGGACATCTGCGCAGTTCTTGACCTCCAGGGATGGTGACTCCACCACCTCCCTGGGCAGCCCATTCCAGCCTCACCACTCTTACTGACAAGAAATTTCTTAATATCCAACCTGAACTTCCCATGCTGCAAACTTAAGGCTATCATTTCTCGTTCTATCACCGTTACCTCAGAGAAGAGGCTGATCTACCACCTCACTACAATATCCTTTTGCATCACTGTACAGAACTCAGGTCTCCCAAGCCTCCTCCGAACTAACGAGCTCCAGCTCCCTCAGCCACACCTGATAAGACTTGTGCCCCAGACCCCTCACAGCTTCCTTGCCCTTCTCTGGACACACTCCAGGGCCTCAATGCCTTTCTTGCGCTGAGGGGCCCAAAACTGAACAGTACTCAAGATGTTGCCTCACCAGTGCTGAGTACAACAGAACTGTCACCTCCCTGCTCCCACTGGCTGCATTATTTCTGATACAAGTCAGGATGGGCACCTGGGCACACTGCTGGATCACATTCAGCCAGCTGTCAGCTAACACCACCAGACGGTTTTCCTCTGAGCAACTCTTGTTGCTACCTAAGGGTGGGAATCAGCACTTGGTCTTACTGAAGCTCATACAATTGGCCTCAGCCCATCAATCCAGCTTATCCAGATACCTCTATAGAGCCTTCCTACCCTCTGGCAGCTCCTCACTTCCTCCCAACTTGGTGTCATCTGGGAACTGAGGGTGCACTCAGTCCCCTCACCCAGATCATCAGTAAAGACATTAAACAAGACCAGTCCCAATACTGACCCCTGAGGAACATCACTCATGACCATTTGCCAGCTGGATTTGATTTATCATCACCCTCTGGATCCAGCCATCCAGACAATTTTTTAGCCAATAAAGAGTGCACACATCCAAGGAATGGGCTGCCAGCTTCTCTAGGAGAGTACTGCAGGGACAGAGTCAAAGGTTTTACTAAAGCCTAAATAGATTACATGAAAAGCTGTATTCTGAATTTTCAGAATCCCAGTGATTTATGTAAGTCTTTAAGTGCAGAATCTGCCTTTTATCTTCACAGGATTCATGCTCACTTCAACAAAAGAAATAAAATTCTTATTACAAAAATTTGGGAATTTATGTAGAAAATTGAGCAACCTGAAAGTGTATCCAGTAAGCCTCTGTTCAGCTGTTAAGATTTACCTAGTTCAAACACAAATGCCTTTATGTTATAACTGTTAATACGTGGACAAGAAACTGGATATATGCATTAAGAACAGTACAGGCCAACAACTCTCCCAACCCATTGCTTTCTGTTATCTTCTCCCAAGCAATACTGCATGCTTGTACTGTATCTTCTGTTCTTTGCAGCTTTGGTTCACACAGCAGCAACAAGTTTGCTTTAAATTTGGTAACGTGCATTTTGCTACAACACAACATAAGCAATAGCCAGCATGCTCTTCCACACCTTGAATCATTAATACTGCCGTTGTATTAAAGATGGTTGATTGCAGTAGCTGGAAATCATTCAACTTCATAGCTGTGAAATCCATGGCCCTTTGAGCAAGATGTCTGCAGTAACCAATGTTCAGGCTCTTCACAGGCCTTTACAGTGTTCTCGTGGAGGTGCCACATACAAATCCACAGCAAAAACACAGCTGTCAGATTCAGTAAGCCTGTTTCCATAACACAAATGCCATCCTTTCATCATGTCAGCATTAGAATATTTAAGCTGGGCTTATTTCTACATGGTAAACAGACCTAGTGTGATTTGTACAACAAAATTCAACCAATGAGACTCACCATGTATTCCAGCATAGTCCCCCTGGTTTGTAATTAAACATCCAGATCAGAATGTTTTCCCCGAGGCAGCTTACCTTCTAAAGCAGAGCTGACTTCATTCCTCCTGCCACTTGGATGTGAGCTGCTCCTTCTCTTTGCCTTTTGGTTCAGTAATCAAACATGGTTTGCTTCATGCTTCTTCAGGAAAACCTAGGGCAGCATCAAAATCATAGGCAATTCAGTTGCCTTTTCCACATCTCTCCTAGTAGGTTTCTATAATAAACTCTTCTGTATTAAACTTACACTGAGCATCACGATACTGCCAGCACTTAGAATAATACAAACATTGAGGTTGGAAAAGACCACTAAGATCACCTAGTCCAAAGGCCAACCCAATACTCTATGCCCACTAACTTACATCCCTCAGCACTTCATGATTTCAAAGGGAAGAGAATATTTTTTCCTCCACAGTTCTCTCACACTGCAGAAAGGCATGAGCATTTTGTGTCAGTGGTCAGAAGCATTGGGGCAGGTTCTACAGGACAGCGCACTACCCACCTTAAGCTGGGCTGGGGAAGGGAAGTAAATGTGAGTGGGGCAGAAGGCTTACGCTGCTGCTGTCTGTTAGTGACTGCAGAGCACTCCATTGTGATCATTTGAAACTTCTACTACAAGTATTTCTGAGAAAGAGAAATCACAGCAAACTTCATTAAATACAACAGCAATTTGTTTTTAGTTCTGCCTCTTGATCTGTAAGAGCAGAAGTTTGTTGTTTGTTTTGGTTTTGGTTTTTAAGCCTATTAAATTAAAAGTGTGAAGTTAGATTGCTTTAAGTGAGAAACAAACAAGACAGAAAAACTCATAAAATTACTCATGAGCACTGGCCGTCCTCTAGCACAAGGCTGACACCTGCAGGCAGTCTGACCACAGCTTTGGGCCAAGAAGGTGAGGCTGGGATGTGGGCACTGCTTCACACAGAACTTCAGCACAGTGAAGAAACCTTTCCCTCCTGAAGCCTTGTGTTAATCCCTGGTTTGCAGTTCAGGAACGGAAAGGAGCCAACGTTCCCTCAGGCTCACGTTCCCTAGAACTACTCATTTTACAATGGGATCCCCAGTCCCAGTGTCTCACTCAGTCATTCCACACATCGCTGCCTTCACATTGCACAACAGCCGCACTATGACTGCACTGTGTACTGCAGAACAAAGCACAGCTGTGATGGTTACACTTACTTACAGCTCTTCAGCAGAATTAAAAGCACAGGTAATAGAAGTGACTCCCTACCCGCAAAAGGGGTTTTCAGCACCCTCAACTTCTGTTGCAATCAGTTAATTACAAGGTCTCTACAGATTAAAGTTCTGTATCACTCTTCCCCAGGCAGGCTCCCAAGCCACAGGCAGGCTTCCAGGCTAAACTAAGAGCCGTAGTAACCCTACACTGAAGGTCAGACTGAACTGTAGGCATCCTTAATCATTGCAGGCCAGTTGAACTAGAAAGGCTTTGAAGGCCCCTTCTGCCTCAAGTGATTCTATGATACTTTCCTCAAAGTACATCTCCCAGGTGTTTTGTTTCCTTTCAGTTAGTATCACCAGACCAACCCATACATTCAACTACAAAAAATTCATTACCTAACAGAACTTTACTCACCTCTCTCTTTTAACCCTAGCTTAATACAGCTTCTGCTCACAGCATGCTCCAGTAGCAGCCAGAATGCTGATAGGAGAAAGCAACAAACTAAGCTCTAATGGAGAACTTCCAATTCAGAGCTAGATACACCACCCCTCCACACAACCTGCTATGTGAGAAGAGCTCTCTTTATCAGAATGAAGCTGGGCAAAACAGGTGCTGCTCATGACACATCTTCCTGATGCTCCTCCTTGAGAAATGCAGTTTCATTGAAGCAGGTGCTGCCATTTAGAGCCTCATGAGGGATGAAGGAGTTGGGGAACATTGGGCAAACCCTCTGCCCCTGCCTTAGCCTCTGAGTTTTCCATGTATCTCTGCTCTTACACACTGATGTGGAGCCCAGCAGTCATTTATGTTCATCCACCCCCGGACTGATACAGACACAAACGCTGCTAATGCTGCTTTAGCTGACTTGAATACAAAGGAATTAGGAAACCTTTGCCCTGATTCCATTTCAAGCAGTGCCTGGATATCAGTGGCTGCAGTGTTGTGTCACTGCTGTCACCTGGCTTCAGGATCAAAGAATCACTAATAACACTGGGCTGCACGAGACCTTCCTCTGGTTCCCTGCTCTGCCACACGCTGCTGGTGATGTTGATGTATTTTCCTGGCGGCTCAGCTCTTTGTCAGCACCCTGTGGCTGGGAGGGGGGGGTGGGCACTCTGCTATTTAGAGACAAGGGTCAGCTGTAGGCATCCTCTCATCTGTGGCAGCGAGGTGAGCTACAAATGGAAATCTGGTCAACATCTGTTTATAAAACCAAATGTCACAGAGCAGATAATGTCTATTGTAAATGTCAGAGTTGATAGAATTTTTTTTTCTTTTTTTTTTCTTTTTTTTTTTTTTGTGGGAGTGGATTGGTGAAAATCTTAGCAAAGATTTGGTTCCTGTATTTATGCTGCCATTTACACAGGCCTGGATCAATGCTCGGCATTGCCTAGGCTGCACTCTAGGCACAGAAACACTGCAGGACACCAGAACCTGTGTTGCACTGCACCCAGGCCTGGCTCAGTTCTCCTGATCAGGAGCTGGGCTGAATGCCTCCACTGCAGAACTAACTTATAAAAAGCAATGCTCATTGTTGGGCTTAGACCCCATAGTCTTTGTGGGAGGCACTGCCCATGTCTCAGCACACTGCAAGCACTCCCATCCCACATTTCGGTGCTGTTCCCCTCCACCAAGCTTTTCATTACCAGAATGTCTTCTTTACCAGTGTGTTCCCACTTCCTGCATCTTTCTCATTATGAAGATAATTAAATAATATTAATTACTGATGTGAATCACTGAAATTGGTCTATCCATAATCTCGTGATAAAATCAAAACAACAGAGAGATCACATTTATGGACCCCTCCACTCTGCCTTCAGCCCTTCCATTGTACTGTCTGGCTCTGATGCCTTTGTCACTCCGACAAGCACTGTTCAATTTCCTAATTTTGACCTCCTGTTTTCTCTCCTGCCGCACTTGGCATGAGAATCGCCTCTCCCACACAGCACTATGACTCCATTCAAAACAGAAAAAGTATCATTCAGGGTCCCTTTCCTGCACTTCACCTTTTATCCTTAATCATTAAGGTTGGAGAAGAATACTAAGAATATTTAGTCCAACTGCCAACCCACCACCTCATGCCCACTGACCATGTCTCTCAGTGCCACATCTGCATGTTCCCTGAACACCTCCAGTGATAGTGACCCCACCACCTCCCTAGGCAGCCCATTCCACATTTTTGGAGAATAAATTCTTCTCCCGTCTCACTACAACCTTGTTTCAGGTCATTCTAGAGAGCTCAAGTCGCCTCTGAGCCTGTTCCAGACTGAACAATCCCAGTTCCCTCAGTTGCTCCCCATAAGACTTCTGCTCCAGACCCTTCACAGCTTCCTTGTCCTTCCCTGGACACATTCTGGGGCCTCAGTGCCTTTCTTGTGCTGAGGGGCCCAAAACTGTCCTCAAGATGTGGCCTCACCAGTGCAGAATACAGAGGGACGATCACCTCCCTGCTCCTGCTGGCTGCGCTGTTCCTGATACAAGCCAGGATGCCACTGATCTCCTCGGCCACTTGGGCACACTGCCCACAAGACCTGGCACTTGGTATTGCTAAAACTTATACAAATAACTCTGTAGGGCTTTCCTACCCTCAGGCAGATCCTCACTTCCTCCCACTTCGGTGTCATCTACAAACTTATTGAGCATGCACTCAATCCCCTCACCCAGATCATCAGTAAAGACATTAAACAAGACTGGCCCCAATACTGACCCCTGAAGAACACCACTCACGACCTGTTGCCAGCTGGATTTAACTCCTTTCACCACCACCACCACTCTCTGGGCCTTAGGATTTTGGCAACCCAGATTTACTCTGGGCTGTGAACGAAGCACCCCACCTGTCCGGACAGTTGCTGATGGGGGCTGTGCGTCTGTCTGCAGCACCTGCCTGCAGCCAGCAGTGGAATCAGCAACCCCAGGGATGGAACACTGCTCTACGCTTCTTACACAATACCTGCCTGGCACCCCAACACAGAAACAAAAGCCTTTGCTGACCCAAATCACCTTCCCGGTGAATCAGCAGGGCACAACATCCAGAATGCACTTCCCTGACCACAGTGACACAGCAGTCCCACTAAGATCACAGGATCAACATGAAGATTGTTTGGGTTATTAAAACAAGTCTCATCTCACCAAGGTTTTAGAAGAGCACATGCACTGTGTGTCAGGGCTCTTTTTCATCAGGTCAGTGTTCAACACTCTCTAGTAGGAGTGTTAAGAGCTTCCCATTGTGTGTGAGATTTATTTCTTCCCATTCTCCTGAGACTTCTTTGTAAATCAATGGAGATTTAATTTAGGTAACAGCACACCTGGCTTGTGGTCTGGCCTTGCTTTGTTCATGTGCTGATCAGTGCCACAGATATCCATTTTCATTATTCTGTAAAAATCTGGCAGTGGGACAAGGACCATTTTTATTCCATGTTTATGCAGCTTTGCCGTAGGAGCAGCAGTGCCAATGACAGAGGAGTGTAGAGGGCTCTGTGCCATCTGAGGCAGAGCAGTGCTGCTGCTGTTGACCTGTCCCATGGGCTCATCTCCAATCTGAAGAAAGCTTCAGCAGCAGAGGGCTGGGATTCGTCTTTAGGATGTCTTTCCTCAATTAAATTAATACTCCATGTAGCAAACAGTGCTGCAGGAGTCTTTAAATTCACTCCTGTATTTTTTGACATTCAAACTGTTCTGTAGGACGATGCAGTCTCAGTGTCATTTACTCTGACCTGGCTTTAAAAAAACAAAACCAAACCACAGCCCATATTTTACAGGCACAAGACGACATTTATGCGCTTCACCTCGTATGATTTATGTCCCTAAGTGGGTTTGGTTCCCGCATAGGAAATGAAGTGGGGCTTCAAGCCTCAATGGGAAACAGAAGCCTCTAACCCAGCTGGGTCAGGGCCAGGAACAGCACCTCCCAGCCCACCACCATTTGTCACTTTGCGCACATCCCATCATCAGCACGCTGCAGTCATCTCACTCTGCATAAGCACCTACAGCACAACGCGTTTGTGTTCCAACCCCCTCAGCCCCCTGCCCTAGGGCTCACCCTGGGTTGCCAGCAGAGCCTCGCAAAGGCAGATCTGTGCCTGCAGCCTGGCTCTGAGCTCAGGGGTGAGCTTCAGAGGCAGCCCCACCATCCCCAGCCCTGCCATCCCCAGCTCCGTTGTTCCCTGCCCCTGCCTGGCTGGGCACAGAGCTAATTCCGGCTCCTCTGCACTGAGACGTGCATTAGTCATCCGGTCATTTATTTTATTATGCCTTTCATCGTGATGCTGATAGTGCTCCCACACGAAAAAAAAAGATCTCAGACAGCAACAGAAGGCAGCAGTGCCTGAGGCAGAATGATTTCCTATTTAAACTCAGGTAAAGGTATCTAACGTGCAACACGTAGTTGCAAACAAAAAATGTACTAAGGCAGCCTCCAAACACACACTATTAATATCTATCTATTAATATTTACAGCTGCAGGGGTACGACCGCCTCAGCAGATGTCCATCAGCAATCCATTTGCAGGATTAGACCTTCTCCCACGGGCCAGGAGCCTGCCTGTAATGGGATGGCTGGCAGAGGGATCTGCCTCTCAGCTTTGGAAGGTGGATCACACATTGTTAGGACACTCAGTCCTAATGGTGAAATATTGGAACACAGCGACCTGAGCCCCGAAGTACTTCATTTGATGATTAATGGGCTTGAGGTGCTTTAAAAATAACCATGGGGCACACCAAGTACAACAGTGGGGTTTATTTCAACAGTAATTTCTGCCCTGGACTGCTAACACAGAACTGCTCAGCAGGTCTGTGATTAAAAGGGAGGAGCTGCCCGCAGCCACGCAGAGGAAATGCAGCAGGCAACAGGGACACAAAGGAGATCGACAGCACAGCAGTGAGACTCACGCTGCTGCATTCAGGTCGTGGCCAGATTCTTCCCTACCGCACCACCTCAACTTCATAACAACACTCCGAGGTTACGAATGTCAGAGCACTTCCCAAGGAGGGAATAAATAGAGTGTGGGCAGGATTCAGGCACTGGTACAGCTGCCCAGAGAGCTGTGGGTGCCTCATCCCAGGCGGCATTCAAAGCCGGGTTGGATGGAGCCCTGGGCAGCCTGAGCTGGTTGCATGGGGGTGGAAGTGGGTGGGCGTTAGCATCCCTTCCAACCCAAACCAGTGTATGGTTCTATGATTTGAAATAAGAGTCTGAGGGAGAACAGAACAGAACTGTAATGAATGGGGGAGGTCAAAGAGGAGAAACGCTTCCATGGGATCTCATCTGCACAAGGAAGCAGCATGGGTGCTGCACCCAGAAACCCAAGAAACAGGTTGTGAGGCCAGGCAGCTCCAAGACACCAGTGCAAGACAAACCAAAAGAAGGGAAGTCCCACAGCAGAAGAGGCTGCAGTGACTGGGACACGTGGGCAAGGACAAATGCTGCTGGCTGCTGCAAATGGCCCCGTGGCACATGAGGGGATGCTGCCATCATCCTGCCACTATGCCTCTGCAGTGGCTCCCAGGAAGGAGGGCGGGAAGCAACACATCTGGTTCTCTCAGCTTTTGCCTGAAATATGACTGGTTTGGAGTAGGAATAATGCCCATTCATCAGCACGTCCTGACCAATGTCCTGGGGGTGCAACCTTCCCTCTTGAAAGAGGCAACAAGAGCCACCCACTCAGAGAAGGCCCTGCTTACTCAAGAACCAGCCAACATGGCCTTTTCAGCACAGCCGTGAAAGAACCATCAAAATCACCAGCAAGACCGCATATTCGTATCTTGATTCCTAGCTCTCCAAAGCCACAAGAAAAAACCACTCTGGATCCATGTTATAAGTAGCAATGAACACATAGGTCTTGCTGTTCTCAAGGCCCAGAGATCTCTCCCCGAGGCCTTTCTTCTCTCCTCCACTCTCCCATCACTGCTCTACAGACTGCTCAGCACCGACAGGTGCAGGGCACAGTGCTTCTCACAGGAGCAAAGCATTTCAACAACAGCTCCATGCGCTGTGCTGAGAACTCAGTGGCTGAACGAGCAGCGAGGAGGGCTGGGTCATTCCTTACAGACCGGTCAGCACTGCTCACAGCACGCACGTTCCCCTGCAGAAACCAAGCCCCCTCTGTGAGTAGTGTGAGACAACACTATTCACCGCGGTTACAAACAGTGCACAAGTAGCTGCTCTCTTTCCCGCTCCTTGCTCTCACCACCTTTCTGCTCACCCGATTTTCAGCAGATGGAATAACGAGGAAGAAGTTGAGAATAAAAGACGACGGCTTTTATCTGCCATGTCTTTAACACGCCAGCAGTCGATGCGGCGCTTCCTGTGCTGCGGGCAGGCAGTGTGTGCCCCGCTCACAGCAGCAATCAGCACAGACTGAGGCACACTGCAGTGCCCCGTGCACGGGTCGGGCTGCAGCCTGCATCCTCACAATGACACACCATGCCAGCCCATGGCCAGCTGCAGAGATGATAACCACCACACTAAGTGCCAAGCATAACATTTTTGCACTGCTCCTGATGTGACAATACCAAGGTGCTGCCAGGAGGGGGGGAGCCCACAGCTGGGTTATCGTGGCCTCCTCCTGCTGCCCAAGGGATGTGCATACGTTATGACATAGAATATCTGTCCACCACCACAGCCAGCCTGGGCAGTGACAGTGGCAGATAGCACCCACACCTTCTGGTTGAGTTGCTGCACTGTGCCTGCATGCCTCCAGCAGCAGCAAACCATGGGGCACCGCAGCACGAGGACGGTGCGATAAGGGAATTGAAGCCAAGCACCGGCAGCATGAGGGAGAGAAAAAGATTCAGCAGTGTGACGCTTGAAGCACATCCCATACAGCGGAAACACTTACAGTTTGGAACATTCAGCCCAAGAAAGTCAACCTGGCCCTGTGCTCTCCTTGGCCAGCAGCGTGGAGCACAAAATACGAATGAATGAGCTGCAGAGTGCTGGGTCCCATCGGGCTGTCCAGCGCCGATGACGCATCCCGTGCTCTCCTTCAGTTAACGGCAAGGAAACGAGCGCGGACGGAGCAACCCTGAACCTGGCAACATCCCTGGGCGCCTCCTGCCAATCCCACCGGGACACCCGCAGCACCCAGCAGCGCCCCGAACTCCCACCCCCTCCTCCCCTCGCACCAGCGGGAGATCTGCGGAGGGTGCCCCCAGCCCGGGCGTCCGTAGCGCGGCGCGGTGCCGCCGCCCCCCGAGCGGCTCGGTGCCCCCCCCCAGCCGTTGCGGGCCCTGCCCCCGCGGGAGGAGGGCGGCGGGGCCGGGGGCGGCGCTGGCGGCCGTCGGGGCTGCGGCGGAACACCGCCCCCGAGAGCGGCGGCAGACGGCGCGGAGCTCTGCGCGGGCTGCGGGCGCCCGTCACCCCCGAGGGTCCCGCGGCCCCGCGGCGCGCCCATGGCCGGCTCGGAGCAGCCCCCGGCGGCGGGCGGCGGCCCCGACGGCGGAGCGGCGCCGGGGGCCGCCGAAGCTCCGGGGGAGCGGCCGCTGAGCCAGGGGCTGAGCGTGCTGGTGGGGCTGGCGCTGTGCGTGACCATGCTGGGGCTGGGCTGCGCCGTGGAGCTGGGACAGCTGGGGAGGCAGCTGCGGCGCCCCGTGGGGGTGCTGCTGGCGCTGCTGGGGCAGTTCGTGGCCATGCCGCTGGTCGCCTTCCTACTCGCCCTCATCTTCGCGCTGGACGAGGTGGCGGCCGTGGCGGTGCTGCTGTGCGGCTGCTGCCCCGGGGGGAATCTCTCCAACCTCATGTCGGTGCTCGTCGACGGCGACATGACCCTCAGGTAGGCACCGGGCGCTGGGACGGGACGGGAACAGCGTGCAGCTCGGCCCCGGACCCCGATCCTACCACGGGCCGGGGAGGACGGGAGAGGGGGGTGTGTTTAGGCAGCTCCTGCCCCGATACGATCCGCTGTACCTTTCGCTCCCCCGCAGCATCATCATGACCGTCTCCTCCACGCTGCTGGCGCTGCTCCTGATGCCGCTGTGCCTGTGGCTGTACAGCCGGCCCTGGATCCACACGGCGCTGGTGCGACTGCTGCCCCTGGGAGCCGTGAGCCTGACGCTGGGCAGCACGCTGCTCCCCATCGGCGTGGGGGTGCTCATCCGCTACCGGTACCCCCGCGCTGCCGACCTCCTGGTCAAGGTAAGGGCACAGCAGCGGGCACCGGAGTGGCCATCGGTGCAGTGCAGAGGTTCTGAATGCACCAAGTGAGGGCAGAGGGGGCTCTCATGCTGTTAAACTCACAGCCCTGTGCCGTTTCTCGCTGTCTGTGGCCAGGTCTCGCTGTGGTCCCTCTTAGTGACTCTGGTGATCCTCTTCATCCTGACTGGCACCATGCTGGGGCCCGACCTGCTGGCGCACATCCCCGCCTCTGTCTATGCCATCGCCGTGCTGATGCCGCTGACGGGGTACGCCCTGGGATATGGTTTGGCCACTCTCTTCAGAATGCCCCCGCACTGCCGAAGAACGGTGTCGCTGGAGACAGGCTGCCAGAACGTTCAGCTCTGCACCGCCATCCTCAAGCTCACCTTCCCCCCGCAGCTGGTGGGTGGCATGTACATGTTCCCCCTGCTCTACGCGCTCTTCCAGGCAGCAGAAGCGGGGCTCTTTGTGCTGGCCTACAAGGTGTACGGCAGAGACGGCCCCAAGCAGGAGATGCTGGGCGAGGAGGAGGACACAGACATCTCCTACAGGAAGCTGAAGGAGGAGGAGGTACCCGATGCCTCCTATGGCACGGTGACCACTGAGGAGCTCGGTGCTGCTCCAACTGAGACGGCACAGACAGCACTGTAGGCAGATGCTGGGGTGGCAGCCAGGGCCACGTGCTGTTGTTGAGGTGACGGTGTGGTGTGAGCCATGCTTGTGCTGGGTGCGCTCACTCGGACTCTGTTGCTGTTCCAGCTGCTCCCGTCGTACAAAGTGACGTGTGTTTATTGCCATCACTGGTGTATTTCCTCAAAAGTATATATAAATAAAAATAATAATAAAAGAGGAGAAAGTATCACTGCCGCACAACCTAGTGACGGCTCCTCTCCGTGCAATGAGGCTCCCGTCCGCCCGAGCGTGGAAGGAGGAGCGCATCTGGAGCGGCCGAGGGGCTGTCATCTTGCACGCGTGTCTCCACGCTCCCGTCGTAAAGCACCGTGCTACCCGCGGCCGAGCCCAAACCAAACCCGCGTTGCGGCCCACTCGTCGCGCGGAGGCAGCGCGGGGACCGCTCCTCACAGCTCACCGAGCCCCGCAGGCGGCCCGAGGCCCCCGGCCGGGCTCCAGGCAGGCGCCGTCGGGGCGTGGGGAGCCGGGCCCCGCCCTGGGGGTATTTAAGGCCGCCCCCGGCCGGCCGTCGGGGCGCCATGGCGGAGGACGCGATGGAGAGCTACCTGTACGCCGCCTACCCGCCCTACTCGTACCGCTACCCGCCGCCCAAAGGCAAGGGCGGGGCGGGCGGCTGGCGGCCGCGGGCCGGCTACTTCACGGGCTACGGGGAGGCGGCGGCGGCGGCCGCGGCCGAGTACTTCGACAACTACCAGCGGGCGCAGCTGAAGGCCATCCTGTCGCAGGTGAACCCCAACCTGACGCCGCGGCTCCGCAAGGCCAACACTAAGGAGGTGGGCGTGCAGGTCAACCCGCGGCAGGACGCCTCGGTGCAGTGCTCCCTCGGGCCCCGCACGCTGCTGAGGCGCCGGCCCGGCCCCGCCCCGTCGCGACCCCGCGAGGCGGCCCCGGAGCCGCAGCCGGAGCAGGAGCAGGGCAGCCCGGCCACCATCAGCACCCGAGCCGTGCGCTTCCCGCGCACCGTCGCCGTGTACTCGCCCGTGGCGTCCCGCCGGCTCACCGCCTTCCCCGAGGAGCCCGAGCCGCCGCCGCGGGAGCCCGAGGCGCCCCGGGAGCCCGAGGAGCCGCCGGCCCCGGCGGCCGTCGAGGAGGAGCGGCGCGAGGCGGAGGCGGTGCGCGCCAGCTGGGAGAAACCGCCCGAGCGCGAGGCCGCTCCGCTGGAACAGCGCGGGGCCGCGGCGCCGGAGGGGAGCCGGGAGGGGGCAGAGCCGCGGGCGGAGGAGCCGCCCGCCGCGCCCGAAAAGCAGGAGGCGGCCCCGGGCAAGGCCCGTCTGCGCTTCCAGGTGAGGAGCGGGGCCTGGGGCGGGGGCCGGGCGGCGCGTCGCCCTCGGTAATGGCCGTCTCCGTCAGTTCCTGGAGCAGAAGTACGGCTACTACCACTGCAAGGACTGCAACATCCGCTGGGAGAGCGCCTACGTCTGGTGCGTGCAGGGCACCAACAAGGTACGTCCCGTCCCGCACGGCCCTCGCCGCACCCCCGCTCCCGCTGACCGCCTCGCGCCCCGCAGGTGTATTTCCGTCAGTTCTGCCGCACCTGCCAGAAGTCCTACAACCCGTACCGCGTGGAGGACATCACCTGCCAGGTAAGCACCGTTCCCCGTCCCCCCGGGCCGCTCCGACTCCCCCCCTCCGCTCCCGCTGACGCCGCCTCCCCGCAGAGCTGCAAGCAGACGCGCTGCACCTGCCCCGTGAAGCTGCGCCACGTGGACCCCAAGAGGCCGCACCGCCAGGACCTGTGCGGGAGGTGCAAGGGGAAGCGCCTCTCCTGCGACAGCACCTTCAGCTTCAAATACATCATCTGAGGAGGGGGGTTTTGTTTGGTTAGGGCTCTTCCAGGGAACTGCAGGCTAGGCAGGTTGTTTTCTGTTGTAGTTGGTTGGGTTGGGGGTGGCTGGGAAAGCTGCGAGTAAAGATTTGGTGAAGCCTCTGCTGGTCAGGTGGGGCTGTGCCCGATTTGGGGGTGCGTGTTGAGATTTTGGTAATTGTGTAAGGGAAGAGCCCGCAAATACTGGTTTGCAAATTAGTGACAGTCTGGGCTGCTGCCAGCTCAAGGCTGTGTGGAGTCTCAGACAGGAAAGAACGCTGGTTACTCATCCTGCATGCGAAGCTCAACTTCTTGGCATCAGGCTGACATCCACTGTGGGTGGCGGAGCACATCGCAAAGAGGGCCATGGCGGTACTCAGTCACTGTGCACATTGGTGTTGCAGGGCTCCTGCCCTGCTGTTCCTCTCTGGAAGAGGCTGAGAATGACTGTGTAGAAGTCAGGCTGCTGCCAGTATGGCTGCCTGGGCCTGGCTGAGCTGGTGTTGTAAGCTGGGGCCACGTGCTGCTTGGGTGGTCTTAATTTGTCTTCAGAGGCAGCTGTCACTGACTGATGGTGAGGGAGTTTTTGATGTTACACGCATCAGGTGAACAGAAACTTTGGGCTATTGGGAAAAGTGCCACTTCAAAGGCTCCAGGTGACCTGCATCTGCCCAGCTTCCTTCTGAATCTGCAGGTGCCGCACAAAGAGATGCGCACACGGTGGTGTGTGCTTGGGGTCTGCTGCCTTCATCAGGGAAGGAGCAGATCACTGCACATCTGGGATGGGGTTTGCAGCTAGAGGTGATGCACTCAGATTATTTCTGCTGTTAGGGTGAGGTCTCTATAGGGATGAGCATGTTTCAGTGGTGCTATGCACATCAGTGCACTACAGCAGTGCCACCTGCACAGACAACTCAGGGAAACCTGTGTCCCACTACAGTCTACCTCATAGCTAAGGAGTTGGGTAAACAATGGAGAAATGTACTTTCCTGAGAATGCCAATAAAGCTGTTACCTTTGAAATTAAGCACTACACTTAACTGGGTCTTGTGGAGAACTCTAAGGTGGCTTTCTCTAGAGAAGAATTGATTTTACTCCACCAGCAGGAGTGACTGAAGGGGAGCAGTCTGTCTGTGTGCTGCTGTCATAGAGGCTGTGGTATGGTGAGGAGGCAACTGCTGTCCTTACCAGTAGTGAATGCCTGTTGGGGGACAGTGTTAATGCTACAGCTCCTCTAGAACAGACATAGCTCATCCTGCTGTCAGTTCCTGCATTGTGTCCCTTGAACTTACTGGAGTATTTCTGTAGTTCTGTAACTTAAATCTTTTGCAGTAAGAGTACAATGTATCACCAGCAATTAATTGCTCAGTAACTTCATTTATGCATGCTTCACTAATTACTATAAAAGCATGGTGTGTTCTAGGAATCAATCTAGGAAAAAAATCAGAGCAGAGTGCTACTGATTTTTTTATTTTTTTTATTTTTTCCCCACAGCAACACAAGTTCTGTGCCATATCAAGTGTTAGGGCAGCTAACAGAAATAGCATTCAGCTCTTCCTATGCATACAGCTCTCCTCCCAAGCATGGCTTTGAGGACTACTTGCTGTGGAGTTACCAGCAATAGCCAGAATGGAAATGCAATACACCTGGGAACTGTGATACCCCCAGCTGTCTTGGAAAGCACACAGCTGGTACTGAGAGCCCAGCTGATCTTCAGGAAAACTCCCTCAGTGGTGAAAGAGGGGCAGGCTGGCCCTACCTGCTGCTGCGAGGTCCTGGGGTGTGGAGAAAGGGGAATGCAGCAGGCAGTGCTGTTAATGGTGTTAAACAAGCTTGCCTTTGTGCTGTGCTCATTCCTAGTGCAGCAGTAGCTGTGAGTGTCACTCCTCTAACATAAATATATTCACTGCTTTTATTGATGTACAGTTCTGCATCCTTTCCCACTTTACTGCTCTGTCATGTCTTTGACAGCACATGCTGTGGTGGTCCCTAGTTCCTCAATTCAGCGGAAAGAAGGGAAGCTGATGGTGACCTCTGTGATTATGCAAAGCAGAAAGGAGCAGACTTGTCAGCTCTTCAAAGATATCTTGAGCGTGCGCTGCACAGCTTTCCCATGAAAAGGTGCTTTTTGCAGATGTTAGCTCTGATAATACTGCACTCAGTGCATCTTAAAAGATGTCAGACGTTGTGCCAGGTTTCAGACAGCCTTCAGTACGGCTGTGTTTAGCATGCTGCTGGCACTGGGTGAGAATGAGTCATTTGGGAAGTGGCAACCAGCAAAAAGAGCAGCGCTTGGCATGGCCCGATGGCCTCTTGGAGAAGGGGCTGTGAGCAGCCAGGAGCGAAGGATGGGACTTTGTAAGAGAGAACAGGTGGCACAGCGAAGGTCTGGAGGTGGTTCTTAAAGCACAGTGAAAGGGAAGTGTGCAGTAAGAAGAAATACCCAATCATTGAGGAACTATGATTTATGCTCGGTAGGGTAGGTACCAATTTCCAGCAGCCATTGTAAAGCAAGGAAGATGTGTAACTGAATAACTATATGCAGAAGTTCAGTTTTGAGGAGTCTTACAAATTCTCTTTACGTTATCAGAAGATGCCTGGGAAAATGCATGAACTAGACATGAGGAAAAAAACAGGAATATGGGGTTCCCATTCTTCTGTAGTCAGCATTTAGCTTAAGTACTTAAATGCTCCTAAAAATATATGAACTTCTGGCTTGTAAAACTACACAAGATGACAGATACAATATCTTTTATTTTTACAAAAAAAAAAAACCTGGTAAAAGATGATGTAAATAAAAGTGTAATGCGCCACTAAATGTAACTACTTATCCCCCTGTAAATACTTATTAAATAATTAAGAACACCAGCTACGGTACCACAAAACCACCAAAATAATTCAATTTTATCAGGAAAAAAATACAGTGATTATGGATGTGCCTTGACCGGTTACAGAGCTTGTTAGGATAACGTAACTACTGTCAGCAGCCCAACAGTGTGCACAGTGCCTTCAGGTAATGCGCTTCAGTACAATTAATTACATTTCTAGTGGGGTCAAATTCCCCCAGAAAGGCAGAGCTAAGAATTTCAGTTCTACATTCTAAACTCTAGAATTAGAGCCCATTAAAAAAAATCACAGTGGGTAAGAGATGTATATAAAAATACTGGGCGTTCCTTTCAAATCACAGGAATCGTGGGACTACATTCTTTTTTTTCTTCTTCTTTTTCATTTTTTTTTATTTTTTTATTTTTATTTTTATTTTTTTTACAAAATGCTGTTGGTTTCAACAGAATCCAGTTTGTTTTATGCTACAGACTTTGACACTGAACTAGAAGAATATTGCCTGTTTGCATGGTTTGGGAGGCAATCCTTTTGTCTGTATAGTCCCAATTCCTTAGGCTTAAGTTGAGCCACATATGTGCATTCAGACTTTCTGTTTGAACCCTGCAGGCTACTCAGACTGCAAGTCATGCACGTGACTACCAATAGTGAGAACTCCCCTTCCCCTCAGCTTTATACACCTAATGTCTTAACAGTGCATTGCACAAATTTACAAGAAAAATACTGGTTTTGCACTATACAGTTTCTAGAATATTTACAGAATAAAATAAGTTAACTTCTAATGAGAATTGCTGATGGGCAGCATATATCTTTAATATACATTTTAAAGTCTCTGCAGGCAGCTACTTTTTGGTTAGTTGTTATCAATATTTGTAACATAAGCACTGATCAGAGAACTGAGCAGCATTCCAATAAAGTTAACAGATATATTATTTCTTTTAGAAACACTGGGAAATCCCAGTTTAAAATATTATTAAATGTCCTAACATTTACACGCTATGAGGATTAGATCTAATAAAATAAAATTTCTTCAAAAATAATCTTGCAGCTCTTACAAGCATGCTCTGAGACCTCATTTAACAATCATCCATACCTCCAAAAAACAACTGTCACATAGCCATACATACCAACTCACACACATCGTTTCCTCGTTATGGACACCAAAATAAAACACTGAGAAGTCAATGGTTTTTGCAGTCAGAAGCCATCCTACTCGTATTCGACCGCACTCTCTTCATGATGCTGCAAAGTGTCTCATTAGGTATCAGCTGATGATTATATCTACTGCTGCTGAAAGCCAGGGAGCATTGCAGGTCTTCAGCCAAAATAAACCAGCCTTGATTTTAGCCTCATCCCACCTGCAGTATTGATTCAACATTTAGAGGCTGTTACTGCAAACACCATGTATAGTTCTGTTACAACAGAAAATAATGCATATGTATGCATTACATGTAAGCCCTTTTCCTTTCATGTAGGTTTTATACATACATTTAATTAAAAAAAATACTACTGCCACACAGCTACTGTGTAGAAAGAGCAGTTAAGTAAGATGTTAACTTCAATTTTCAGATTCTTTACTTCTGAAGAACTAAGTTCCAGCTGTGATGAAAGTGGGTCATTTGTCAGGATTGCTGGAGTTTCTTTTTTGTGGTTTTGTTGTTGTTGTTGTTGTTATTTTTGTTTTAAATGAAAGGTGCTCAATAATAGTCAGAAGCATCTTCAGTATCAGTTCTCTTCTAAATGACAGCTGTTCAGAATCCAGTGCTCACAAGACTGACTCCTGGTTTGATTTTCCCTAGAAGGTGATAGGATTGCACCATGCGTAAAGACTCTCGAATTTCTAGATTAAGTTCCATCAGCTTTGAGCTGGCCTCAGACATATCCTGGTTGGAGCCCACTACTGCAAAGCTCCCAGTCTGACCAAGTGTCTGATGACGGAAATATATGTGCAGCAGTGTTTGGATTGGGTCATCTTCCGAACTGCCAAAGATGTCGTGGGGCCAAATGGATCTGTGGGGACACAATTTGCATTTAGACATTACATTTTTTTTTCTTTTAATTAAAGTATTCTTAAAACGGGGATCTGAACGGAAGATATGGAAATGCAAGAGGAATGTTTTTTCTGTAGTCCTTATAGTTAACAGTGTGATTTTTCACAAAGCCGAATTCTAAAGAACAAGTATTCCTACAATTGCCTTCTTTAAAATCAAAAAATGCCAATGAACATGCAATAATTAATCAACTGTGCTTGTCTTTTTCAGTAAGAGTATGTAGCAATAGCTGAAAAAAATGGAATAGTGCCTATCCCTGTCTTATCCATTAGTAAACTTTGGCCTGAAAGCATAATCCTTATGCACTCACCTGAAAGCCTTGACCTGTGCTACAGCTGACACAAACTCCTTGCTTCTCAGGGCTTCAATGAGGGAGTGAATCGCTGTTTCTGTGCTAGCTTGGGAAGCTTCTGCAATTTCAATTTCTTCGATACCACTGTCAGATGCAGCCTCAGCCTCTTTCAGACAGCTCTCCAGAAGAGCAAGTTCCTCAGACATGTTTATGACCTTAAAGAAATACAAAAGCAAGCTTTTCTAGTTTAAATATATTTTTAAGCTTCAGCTGACCAGACACATACATTTTTCCTCCTTGGTAGAATCCTAAATAAGACACAGAAAAAGTAATCCAACTATTTGCTTCAGTTCCTTATACATACAGCCAGCTTAATGGCCCAAGTATGTATATCAGGTATTTCAGCTTTCCCGGATGAAATTTCCATCTTTGTCGGTTCTTTAAAATTTGTTCCAAAAAGTACATTTTTCTTTTCACATCACTTAACAACGATTAAATTGATATGAAGCATTAAACACTTTGGAAAGTACAACAGAAATTGTGTTGTTACAATGACAACCTCAACATGAAGAAAAAATCTGTAAGAACTCACAGCCCAGCAGAATAACTGTAATTCAGATAATGTACATAATGCCATCTCTTGCTTTAGCTCCAGCATTTAAGTAAAAGACAAAAGCATGCTCAAAACAGGATTCTGCAGCTGACTTCAGAATTCAGACTGGTGTGATGCTGACCTTCCATGACATTCTTCATACAAAACAAACTCACTCATTTGCAGCCCTACAAAAATCTGGAGATCTAAGTGAGTAACATGCGTCATTTTTTTCCTAAACAAAGACTTCCACTCCTCTTCTTTGTTTTCCTCCCCACTACATCAAGCAAGACTTTTTTCTTTTAAAATGCTACCTCTATTGCATTACAGTCCCGGTGGGAGAATGTCGAGAAGATTATTAACATTGTTAACAGTGTAACTCATTCAGATAAACTCGATTAAGATCAGGTGTGCCACGTGTGCACAGCTGAATGACGCATTTTGCTTCTAAAGTTAGTACACCTCGAAATCAGCCACGAGACATCTAGCATGCATTGCAAACTACACACAGGTTGGGATTAGGGTTGAGGTGAAACTGAATGGCAGGTGGCATGATGGAGTTAAGTGATTGACTGGTAGTAAGTCACTGTGTTCCTAACAGGAAGCACTGGGGTGATGGAAAGGGGCTTCATCACAGAACTCTGCTGGGTGAATTTGTTGTAGCTTGATTAGCAAACGCCAAGAGTGCTGCTGAAATATTTGAAGTCCTCATCGCTGGACTCCCTGCATTCCTGCCAAAGAGCTTTCAAGCTGTACAAAAATCAACACTGATAATTGTACATCTCAGAAAATTCCTGCAACTTCTACTTAGATCTGTCATTAATTAGCTACAGAGTAGCAGGGTACCCTCCTGCAGTTTTTGAAAAGATATCCTGCTGAAAAACGCGTTACCAAAATGTACTCAAAATGATTTGGCTTTAAAATGTCAACAGCAAGTAGCTAAATGGCATGATTTTCATTACCTCTGCTTCTTTTTTGATTGTGTTTACTTGGCTGATAAGTTTGCAGTAGGCTTGGAACAGAAGCAGCAACTGGAAATGCAACTTGTATAGCCTCCGACATAACTCCAGTTCCTACAAATGTAAACAATGTCATTAGATTCACAAAGTGCTGAACATCTACTGTCCAATACGAGAGACAAATGACAACTTCAGTATAGAAGGTGCAAAAAGTAAAAGTAGTTATTTGGTTACTGTTATGAAAATGCCAAAAAGATTTGCAAGCTAATGCAGCAAGAAGCTAATGAAAAGCAAATGAAAGCTTCATTCAGTTCTATATTTATAGGTAGACTCTCTCACACAGGTTAAGAGTTCAAATTTTAATAAGAAGTTACATTTCCAAATGGTAGGAAACAAAGGGATTCAAAATGCATTATAAAATGTCATGTTCCCAGACAGAATATCATAGATTGTTTACTTGATATTAATACTGCTTTGAATTCAAGACCTAATACAAAAAAGTACTGTTGTGACTGTTAAGTACACCATCTTTCATAACCACTAATATAAATAGGTAAACATAGTATATAACCTGGTCTTCAGCTTATAACTGCCTGATTGAATAAGAGGGAAAATAATTCCATTCTTGAATGTACGAATGTTTCCTTTGTGAAAGGGTAGCTCTGTTTCCATTTTAGAAAATATCACATGATATCATCTTAAAGAAATGAAACAGCAGCATTAACTTGTGCACTGTCTTGTTTTAATTTTTATGCTTCTGAAACTGTTTGAGGTGCAGGTAGTGCTAATACTGCTTTACATAAAGACATAAGAGCTAATTCTAATGGAATAATCTTCTATAAGGTTCTACTTACTACAGGATTCTGTTATCTACAGAGAACCAACAGTTCACTGGGTTAGATGATGCAGAAATGAAGCACACAGCATTTTTGTAATAGTCTATGACAGGACACCACTATGTCACAAATGGATGAGACAAATGGAGACCAGCTCGTTGACTGGCATGGTTAAATATTCGATAAATCAAGAACCATCACTTACTGCTAGAATTTCCATTTGCTAAGCAAGATGAGCAGGTCACAAAAATACAAAGAAAGAAAAAAGATCAAGAATTAGTGCAGGAAATCATTTTAATTAGGGTAAAAGATGTCCCAGGTAAAATGGAGAATGAAATACAAGTAACATGCTCCAAATATACCCTGAATGGAAAAAAAATAATTAACAGATTGAAGTTGAATTGCTGTTGTAATTATCAATATAATACAGTGACTTTATTGTCCCACATGAGTACATGAGTAACATACTTCACCTTACAACCCTGCCTGGTCTTTACATATTGTATGGTCTTAAAGGTATGCAAAATTAGAAATTCAAAAGCAGGTCTGAACATCTGTATAATCTGTAGAATGCTTCTTACTTTTCTGCTTAAGCAGAGGTAATTCTTTTTAAAATTGGAGGTGCATGTGGATTCTGAACTTTTTAAGAATTTGTGTTAGGAAATTCTTTTTGCTAAATTCAGTCCTCAGGTTTTCAACACCTCACTGTGACAGTTTTGTGATTTAATTGCTTATTTTTTTTTTTTCCCCTCCCAACAATGTTTGAAAAAACAACAAATACATTCTTTAGACTAAGTAAGAAACTTCTGTGCTTTGTAAAGCACTGTGCTGATGACATTTAAACCATGTTCAATGGACGCATGTATGAAGATGGAATCAGCATCTGATTCTAACAGGCAGGAGCAATTAAGAATTACTAAGCACACATCTAATTACTAGGTGTGTAATAAATTATACACCGCATGCTTAATGGACTGTAAACATTGTGTGGTTTTGTAGTGTACTTGGTGCTATTATACACATAGCACAATTATATAAGCAAAAGCTTCCAATGCAGTGAACATCTTGAACTGCCCACTTTGAGAAGAATTATTCCAATGGAACACAGAGATTCAGATTTTGAGAAATGGCAGAGTCAGTTTATTTAAGAATTAGTCATTAAGTCCCAGTGTTCTTGTCTGCTTGGCAAGACAATCTTGATTTTCCTACCTGCCAGTCATGTATAAACAGTGTAGCTTGAGTCTAGATGCATTCTTTCAAGCTTGCATGTAAGTACCAATAGCAAAAACTCAATAATTACATTTACTTGCACATCTGCTGGTAACGCCTGAGCCAGAACAGAATTCGTCCCACTATTCCATAGCTGTATTGATCACAGAGCTTAAAATTGGTAAGAAATGGAAGCAGCCCTGCAGCCTTGTGTTTCTGCACAGGACAGTACTTAGGTCTTTTTAGCATTAACCAGTTGACTGGATAGAGTTAGCAGTTCTACACTCCACTCACTTTTTGAAAAATGATCTTCTATATCTCCATTCCATCAAGCCACTATAAGCTTCTGTGAGTAAATACGTAACTTACGTAAACTGCATATGTTTATGAAGCAAAATAACAAGATCCATCATCCTCAATGGATACTACATCTTAAAATGATTTTAACTGAAACTGCAGTGCAAGGAATACACATATACACAAAAAGTTTCCAGCCTGCTTTGTAAGCTAGAACAGAAACAACAACCAGAGCAGGTCTCCACAAACAATCATTAAGAACTGGCTGCACAGCTCCTGTTCTGAGGTTGTCTTCAAACACAGCTGAACTGGAGAGGAACAAATAAAACTGCCTTGCTCTGACTGATGCATTCTCTCCATACGAGCTAAATGAAAGTCTGTGTGTTGCTTTCCCAACATTTCTTAGTTTGTCTAGCTATATAATGGGAATAGTAATATTTACCTTCATGGTAGTGTCTAAACAGTTTCTTAGTGTACATAAAGCAACATTCCAATAATGGACTGAAATACACAGATGCTGCTTTTTAAATCAATACGTAGAACATTTAGTGTGCTGTAGTACTGTGTTACTACATAGTGCCAGTCACTACACGAAGACGTGAACCAAGCGTGAAATATACAGATGCTGTGCTTGTAGGCAAAGCAAAAAGCCTCTCACTTGGTAGTGAGTGTGTGAATAATTATATTTTGCTTTAACCACGTTAAACGTCTTTAAAATACTCAACCTCAATGTGGTAAACACATTTCAGTACTCAAAAATTCATATACATTTTGTGACTGGACTTAAAACAAATTTTATATAAAGTATATATGAGACTAAATGTAAACTAAGGAAGGAACAGTTCACGTACACAGTGGAAATTTCTGTTGCTAAACACCACATTTTCAGCAGCAAAAACATTACCAAGTATATCAAGGAATAAGAGTTCCAACTGAACTGAAGTCCTAGTCCACTTTAGGAAAAGTTATCACTCGCTTTAGCAATTAGTAATATTAAACAGAAACACTGTCATGCAAATACATACAGAATATCAAACTGATCTTAATAGGTTAATTCACCTGTTGTTATTAGATGATAGTTTGACAAAAGAGTTTCATTAAATTTTTGCCATTCTGCTATACTGTTCCATCCCACCCAAATGGTGGCTCTGAAAAGGTCATACATATTTATATAACATTAATTATATTAAATTCAGTAGAGATTTTTGGCCAGACAGTTTATCTGAGCCTACAAGCAGAATGCTAATCTTCTTCTAGAAACAGCTGTACCAGTAAGTCCACTTTTCTGCAAAGATGGTATCTAGTCTGCTTATCTACTCAGTGTTATTAAGCCTAGAACCCAGGACTGGTTGCCAGCTTTTATTAAAAAAAAGCCCATTTTATTAGACCACTGCTTCATAAGAAACTGAGTTTCCAGAAGATTACATGATAACTGAAATGAAAAGCTTTTCATATGTTTCTAATCTCTCTTGCAAATATTGGAGTTTTTGTCCAACAGATCTGCTTTTAAATCTCATATCCAGAGACTTGTGAATGAGATGTACCTACCTGGGCATCTGTGTTAGTGCCATGAATGCCATCATCAGTACCAAATGTTCTTTTGCAGTCAGCTAGCCACTGAAAAATAAATACAAACAAGATTAAACATCATTTGAAGTACAGCAAACTGAAAACTGTAGTAAAATTGCTTAAGACATCTCAGTACATCTTTTACATTCTTAGACTATGTAAGAAATCGTGATATGAAATCAGTTTTTATCAGCGTTGTTTCCACTACTGATTTCTGCCATGAAGTATAGCTCTGCAGTTTTTATTGCAGTTTTTGTTGCAAATTTAATGTAGCCTCATTCTTCCAGATGGAGATAGCACACTTCAGTCTAAATACTAATATGACTGAATTTGGGTATTGTTACAGGGAGACGTAAGGGGAGGGGGCAGAAAAACGACATTCATCAAATGAGTTTGTATTTTCTCTTCACTTTCTGCACAAGGTTTACACCAGCATGATTTCTCAGCACTTCAAACCTACCAATCATGCAAACTGTAGAAAAGCAAGTCTGTTATACTTTAGCAACAGCAGTTGCTCCTGTGTAACAAGATGTATGTGCAGATTTACTGGGAGAAACAAAAAAATCCAAAATCTTCAGTAGGAGTTCAGTATCACCTCTGGTTCATATCAGCCAGAGAGATGAAGCGTTCTCACATTATACCATGCAAACAGATTCCACCCTCTTCCATAATACAGCACTGTATTTAACTCCAGTTCCTGTAGTGCATAACAAAGTTATTATTTTCAGTGGGTAATCTCTTTTTTTTAACCCTTAAAAAAGCAGGGAAATTTTAAAGTATTAATATCAAGCATTTGTGGAATCAAATACACTCTTTTTGGATTATGTGACCTGGTGATCTCATCTACGGAATGCTCAGCAGATTCCTCGGTACAGTGAAAACAGCAGCAAGCATGAGGTAATTTGGGTATTACTGAAATAGCAACGCGTCATGTTGAGATGCAGAGTGCAGATTATCTTCAGAAACGAAGAACAGGCTCTGTACATCCATGGAAGAATAATACAGCATACCGAGCGCTTTATATCGTAAGTCTCACAGGAAGTCTCTGTAACCTTTTTCTAACCTTTGTCTGATGCAAGAAAAAGAAAAATGTGATTTCCCATCTGCTCAATTTAATAAAGGTTACTTAGTGAATTAACCGGGCCTGTGTGCTTATCAAGAGGAGAAATGGAATTCTCTAAACACTGCAGTGTCAGCTTCAATTAGTGACATGGATACCGACAGACACAGCAAATCTAATTTTTCTTTTTATCTGACAGCATTCATCGGCAATAATGGAATAGGTTTGCACTGGAACAAACAGCAACAAGAACTGGAAGCCAGTAGTTGTTTTCACATGCTTTCCTTTTAGAATTTCTTTAAATCTTAAATCAGTTTGAGTAAAGGGCACGCCTAGAATTGTACGGAATACGTATAACATTATATTTTATATTACATGCGTCTGAGCCCGTGATCTCAGTCCCTAATATATAAGTGAAGGCACAAGCAGCTTCCTTGCAAGAGAACAGAACAGTAGCTCCAAAAGATTGACAAAATTAATTAATTACAATTTTTGCAAAGAATATATGTTCAAGTGTGCAGAAAGGCCTAAACTTTCTCTTTGAGAACAGCAACAGATTCTGTAATAGAATGCTCGTATGTTTACCTTACAACAATTTGCTTTTCCCTAGGTATCTCCTACAAAAATGCAAGACAGGGAAGTGTGTGATTGCCCTTGGTCACAGTATAGGTTGGTTTGCCAGATGACCCTAAAACAGACACCCCTCAAAAATCCTACAGTACAGATACCTTTTTCTGTCTTATTTCAGTGCAGTTTCAAGCAACTGCAACCTTGTTTTGAATTTGATTCACATGAATGGGAATGCTAATACTGTGCATAGCATGATAGTGACAAACAGCATCTATTTATTTGGGTAAATTTTAAGTAACAATTTTTCATTGAGGATAATGTACAGATTTTTCCGGTAGTTAATTCTAGAGGATACTAGAAGTGAATTGTGTTTATTGAAGTATTCGTTAATTTGTATTTACTTGATCAGACAATATCCTAATTAACTCAGTTTGATCATTTTCTGCATGTTTCTAAGAAAAAAGTGAGAATCTGCAACATGCTCATTATGTATTTTACTTTCAGATTATGCAGGATACGTGTAAGTATTGCTTGCAATAACAGAAAAAAAGATTTGACTTCAAGAAGTTTATTTCTGCCATTCCCTATATTCTGTTCAGTAGCATAGAGAAAACAAATGAAATTTATCCTAAATTTGATTCTTAAGTCTACTTATATTGTGCAATATGAAAATGGAGGACTGAGACCAGAAGAAATAAATCTCCTTCCTTGGTACCTCTTCATTCTCTTTATGAATTATTAAAGAAAAATAAAAGCTGTCAAGATGCTCTCAGTTATTTCACAGTTCCATTGATCCAGAGAAACCTTTTTCCTGCTCCAGTCATTCACAAATGCTGTGGCAGAAGACAGGCTGACCACAGAAATGTTACTAGACACCCTTCTGACAGCTTCACTACAGGAAAAAAAAACAACACTCTTTTACTACGATGTAACAAAAAGAGACCACCAAGCCAATATCCAAAGTAAAATAATAATGCAAACAAGCTTATAATATCCAGCATGGATTTATATCTGTATGACAAGTCACAGAAGAAAACTAGTTAAAAAGAAGTTAAGCAAGTTGTTAGCCATTTGAAAGGGATACAATTTTATAAACCAAACAACACTGTATCTTATTGCTATGACAAACTGTGGACTAGATGAGGAGCATGTACAAAGTGAATCCCCAGTTTTTGGATGGTTACTACTCAAATCATATCCAACTCCCCAGCACCCCTCTACTCTGCTTCAATCTTCTTGTCTGACCCTGGGGAAAATCAGTTACTCTCTCTGTGCCCCAGTTTTGCTCTCTAAAATGAAGAATAAAATACATAGTTTTCTTACAGTACTGATGCATTGGAGATTGTCAGACATTAAGTATTATTACCAACAATAAGGTAATGTTGGTCATTAGATGAGTGCTTTGTTTCTGATTAAGACTAAATGACAAGATGTATTTTATTATATTAGACCTCATGAATTAATTTCCAAACAAATTGTTAATTGCTACACAGCAGGACAAGAAATTCAGCATCTCTTCTGCAGAAATACTGGTTTTCATCCTAAAAATAGTTTACCTGCAGTGCAGCGTGGTGTGCTTCAGCCTTGATTTTGAGGAAACCTCGTTTCCACCAAAAAATGGATGGCTATTCTAGTAACCAAATCAACTGTCAGCAAACTGCAAGGCAGGGGACATCATTTCTTAATAAACTCAGTGCAACAGAGAAAGAGGAAAACTTGTCCTCTGCCAAGATACCATAGATTGAATTCTGGTTCTGTTTCACATCACTCAAATTTGTCTGTGTGGCCAGAGCCACTGCCTGGTAGGCTGCTAGCATCAGTAATACATTCTGTCAAATGTATGTTTAACTTTCCTAAGGATCATTTTCTCTCTATAGGAAAAGCCTCATATATTTGATTTGAAATACAAAACACACTCACCTGTTCTGCAGCCTCTCTTTTGACATTATAAGTATCCAAATGTTCTTGGAGTTCTAAAACACTGAACTTCAATGTTTCCAGCAGCCCACAAGACATTAGCTGAAAGATAAAAACAGTCAGGTAGTATCCAACCATAATCTACATAGTCCAATACATTAGTAATTATGTAACATGAAATTTCAAGGCCATATTTGAAAAAACAATCAAATTAAAAACAGCTATGTACATATGAATCATGACACCTCTGAATTAATAAATTAACACAGAGCTGGATCAGCTCAGACAGTGAGCTTTCAATTCCAAAATAAGGGCAGTACCTAGTCAACAGATAAATGAAAGACTCCAAAGGGAATTCTAAATCTATCAAAAATAAGAGTAATATAGGTCCACTTCCATTAAATTATTTGGGATAGAAGATGTATCTGTGCAATAATATTTGCCAGTATATCAACACAGGTATGTATATGTGCATGAATACAGATGTACTGATATATTTGCATATACTGCTATATATGTTTATATTCCTTTACACACGGCATTATATATATAGATGCATACATATATAAATCTATATATATTTACACACTCCTGCTGTTCTAACTATGCACTGGTATAGCTCTTATTGTGGCTTCTTATCCAAAATAAATGTTGTTTTTTTGATTAATTTATACTGCTTTTCAAGTGACGTAAGTTAAACAAAGACCATTATACATGGTTCCGTTGAAATGCACTGTCCATATCATGCTTTTTTAGTTCCCATATTCCAAAGCAGGAGCAAAAGAGCAGAGATGCCCCTCAGCAACAAGGAAAAAAGCAGGTCATCTCAGTTTCCCATCTGATATCACTTAGGGAAAGGCAAAACAGGACAAGTACGTGGAGATCTATTTGCTTTTTTGTTCCTGAATGCACTCTTACACTGTGTTGCTCCACATAAAAAAAATCTATTCAGGGGTATTTCTTTCATGAATGTTTAGTTGCTTTCTGAAAACATGAACACTAATTGTAAAAAGTACGGAGTTTCACAGTTTGATTATATATCACACAAAGGATCACCTCTCTTTGGTCCTGTATGTTTTGTAAGTCACTACTAGCTTAATTCAAAGCTCTTTAATGCCAAATAAGACAAAAATGCAATAATTCCTCTTTCTTTATCATGATACTGAAAATTTTTGTACAGTTAACAGATTATCTCCCAAATACCTGAAAAATCTTAGTTTGCATTCTCATGTCTTATATGAAAGCCATTCCACCCATCTCTTACTCCCTGTTGCTTCTCTTGGAACAATTTCCAGTTCGACTGTATATACTTTGAGAGCAGTGGACCAGAACTACCCACAAAGTTCACAACGTAGGTCTACTGAGTATATGTATGTTAGCTTAACGATGCATTCAGATTTTGCTATCTCTTTTCATAATTATTCGAGCAGTTTTGTTTATTTTTTTTACTGCCCCTAAGCACTGAGTCAATTTTTCATATCAATATTTATTATAACCCAAGATTTCAACTTGCACAACAATAAACAATTCAAACCCTTCATTATACACTTCTTGCTTTAGTTTTTTTCATGCATGATAGACTAAATACATAGACAATAAATAATTTTAAAAACCAAAATAGTAAGCGGCCTTCCTTTTTCTTCAGGTCTTTATCCAGAGACTACAGAATAAATATGAATAAGTGAGGAAGTTACAGGACAGCAAGGGAGTCTAAGTGATATCTGATAAGTTCACTCCCTGTTAAAATTTGAGGGCTTTTTTTATTATTATTTTTTTAAATTTTTTTTTTTTTTTGAGAAGATGCATTTCATCCTTGTGTTTTCAAATGTTTATGATTTATGGCGGTCACCTCACATTTTAATTCCTTTTTATTTCATTTGTAATAAAGCTTTTTTTAAGCATCTCGTAATTATTCAGGTAATATTTCAATTAGTGACACGAGCACAATCTTTGAAAAGGCAAAAATTAACACTTTTTTTTTTTTGAAACTAGCACTGCTGTTTTCCAAGTGTTTAATCATCATTTTGTATCTCACATAAAAATGTGTACGTAAACTTCTATTTCAGCATTAAATTTAAAAGATTTTTACCGTTTCTGCATCCACAAAGACTGTTGGGCATTCTGAACATAACATCATCACTTCCAGTGAACTCTTAAATTTCTTTCCAATGCGCTGTAGACTTTCTCCAAGAAAGCTGACTGAATCATTTGTTATAGCTACAAACTTTCTTTGAATGGTCTAAAAAGTAAATCAGAAAAAGAATGTATTTCAAAATCCCTCCTGGTGTTTTAGTTTAAAAATTTCAGGGCAAATTTCCATTGTGACAGCATAGATTTTTTTATTAAATTACAAAGTAATTCGTAATTCGTGTGTTTATTTAAAACTATCTCCAGAAAGATAAGAAATAATTAAGTAAAAGAAAACAGCATGCAACTATGAAGATGATACTTCCTTTCATATCTGGATCTTTACCATTAGGATATCCAAACGACTGTGCCATACAGATTCCACTCATTTTCAATTGTTTGTGTTACAGAAAATTACACACAGAATTTTAAGAGTCAGGATAAGCATGTACAGTATTACTTGTGTCCAGAACTGCCACCTGCAGGATTTGTCACCTTCAAAAATCTGTCCTACATATATTATTACACAGACTATACCTTGGAGTAATCTGATACTTTGCCATATACTATTTCATAAATTCTAGACAGTTACATGTACAATAAAACTATACGAGGGTAAGATTTATAGCTGCAAAATTGAACACAGAAGTCACGAAGGAAAGGTCCAGACAAACAAGGTCTCCAAGGTCTCATCTAAGTCTTTTAACTCTTCTCCGTGTCCAGTAACAACTTCTCAGGAAAGTGTCTTTACCCAGACTTGAGCCCAGGGCAGCTACTGCCTATTCTCCCAGGGAATTTGCTGTTCCAGCTTACTGAAGGCTACCACTGAAATCTTTCAAGGCTTTCTTTTCCTTCTAGTGCCTTCTTTAATGAGCGTAGGAGAGTATCAATTGCTATCTGTGTAACACTCCCTTTTAGCCACTTTCAAAAAATGTATTACACAGATAAACTAAAGCTCTGATGTCTTCTAAAGCAAGAGAACAATAATCTAAATCAAATAACAGCAATTTTTCATAGCAAATTGCATATTTCTACTAAAAAGTGAAGATGGGCATGGATGCACAAATAAGTTATTCTGTGAATGAGGTAGGGTATGAATTCTTCACAATTGCTTTGTGGTACTAACCTTAAACCTGCCCCCCCCAGGATAAGAGAGTATTGTGGTAGCATGGTAGAAAAAAATAAATAAATGATCCTTTCACTGAGAAGCTTATTACAGCATACTAAACAGCAGGCAAAATTAGCTTTGGAGAAATAAGAAAGGGTTGGAGTCAGAAGGTCTTGGTTTGTAATACTGTATCTGCTATTAGCTCACTTGGAACATTGCCTATAAATAAAATGGAATAATTATACTCCTCCTATCCCATAAGAAGTTGCCAAGAATAATATGTGTCTACATGGTACTGCTTAGAAAACACGCAAAACACATTCCCTAAATACAGGGAGGAAGCAGTTAGAAAAATTAGGCCACAGGCATATCGTGTTGGATGCCACATCTGTGAGGCAAACGTAACTTCAGAAACATCCAGCTTTAACAGATCTCCTGGTGCTTCAATTTAAAAAAAAAAAAACAACACAATTTCTCACAAGACAGATGAAAGATAATTTCATTAGTGTTTTTCATGCTGCGAACCCATCATAATGAAATCCATAGAAATCCCAGGAGGAAATCATTAATTCTGTAATCAGCACAGAGCTTGGGTGATGTTCAGGAAAAAAAAATAAAAAAGAAAGAAACACAACTTGAACTAAAAGCTTACAAGAAATACTAAATAGCTTCCCCCTCCCCGCCCCTTCCACTGAGCAGGATCTCTCTCTCAGAGACAGTGGATGCAGATATCCCATGGAAAAGCAGTGAGTGAACATACACACAGTTTTGTTTTGTGTTATGGGGTTCTTTTGGTCTTGCTTTTCATTTGCTTTCTAAGGCTTTTTGCTACCACAATCCTACAGCTATGTAGGGAAAGAATAATTTTAAAAGCAGAAGGAATGGATTTCAGACAAACAGCCACGCAGTGGCCATTCACTGACCTGAAACAATCTTGAGAAGACATGAAATGTATACACAGCACATGAACCATCTGTATCAGATAGCATTTGATTGACATGGCAACGCCAGGCTTCCTCTTCATCATCATATGCCACTGGCTGGAAAGCTGCCAATATGGCAGAAAGAAATGGTGAAGGAGGTGGGGAGGTTTGTACTTCTGGGAAGCCATCCTGTTCTTCTTCATCTTGGCTGTGAACAACAGACAAAAGAAGTTAACCCCTAAGTAATTTTCAGGGAAAAATCTTTGATTTTGGTAATAAAACAATTAAGGATTGTCTTTTAAAAAATAATTTATTCATCAGTTAAGCTTACTATGAACCAATTAAAAAAAAAAAAAAAGTAACAAACCTCAAAATTTTTTCTACTACCATATTAAAAAGTTGCTCATAACCTCAAATATCTCCTAAGTTTACTAAACCATGCTGTTTCTCTGCACATCTACAAACTGTTATCTGTAGGTTATAAATAGTTCTATACAGAACTATAAATAAACACACATCACTCAGAAATTGACTTTTCTTTCATGCCCCCTGTAACTGAATTAACATTAAATTCTTCCAGTTTTTATTCATCTAAACATACAGCATTTATAACAAATTCTAGCTTTCAATAGAAGGAAGGCTCATCTGGCAGTTTAATAATAATCTTAAAACCATCTTAAGTAGTACCAGTGAGATAGATGGGAAGATGGAGATGGGAGCACTTCCATTTTTATGAGCAATCAATTTAATAGGCTTTTGTCTGAAGAGCATTCTGCAGTCATATTTTCCATTAGGCACTAGACGGCCGATAAAAATATCAAACTATCAATTAATCAATGTTGCTAATTACAACCATTTAGTTGTGTTTATTACTTGTAATACAGAAAATTTTAACCTTTCTTTTATTCAAGAATTCTCATCTTTTCATGCATGTTGCTCTCCCTGTAGCAAAAAATACCTGCTTCACTCTCCAGAGAGAAAAATTTCTCTGATCAGAACCATCTGAGAGAATTACTGAACTTATTTGCTAAATAGGCATAAACCATTATTTCAGATATGAAAACATCATTTTACCTGCCTGTACTGTGGGATTAACAAAAGAAACTACATCATAAGAAAGACTGCACTGGTTCATGTATTGATGTAATTCCTTTTAGTTAGAACCGATATTAATCTGACCTAGACAAACCAGAGAAGTCAGCTTCTTCTTCTTCACATCTCTCATCCAGTTCTTTCAAAGCAAGAGTGACATCTTCTTCACAGACAGATTCACAATAGCTCTCTGGAGCTGCAGGCTCTGCCAGTTCTGGGGTCTCTTCCAACTCAAGAGGTTCATGACAGACCAGACAGTCTTGTTGTTCTTGTAGTAGATATGACCCAGTGTCTTCACTGGCAGTGCTGACCTGTTCATCCCTTACTGCTGAACTGCCTTCCTGTGAATCAAACATACTTTTATGACTTTTTTTGTCAAAGCTTATGCAATCTTATCAGCTTTTTATTATGGTAAAGTAACAGATTGATTTTAAAAATAATAAAAAAAAGCATTTACACAGGTTCATTTATACTTGAAACATTCAGCTCTCTGTATTATTCAGTTTTACTTGAGCAGAGACTGGCAGTCTTTTTAACTCTTATGGCATGGTTAAGGTAACTTCAAAGGTTTAACTCCGAATCTCTGAGTGAAGATTTTTGACCGCTGGCTTGTACAAAGAGCTGATCATTAATCTCAGGTAGGAATTATTAGACTGACCCTTACTTCCATCTCTCTTCTTCTATTAGCATCATTAAAATCACTATATTGAATTTAGTTGATTTATGATTAACTCATTTGAAAGCTTTTACTTGATTTTTCTGTGGAATAAAAATAGTATCATCCTGCTAGTGCTTTTTCCTAGAGGCAGTAATTATCACATATCATTAATATTTGTGACATTATGTGCTGTTTTATCTCTACTTGGCAGCCCAGAACCAGTCAACAAACTTTTGGGCAGCCTCTAAGCATGCTCATCATTTCACAGCTTTCATCATCCTAAACAAATCTTGGACAAATAAGTAACTACAGACATACTTCAGACCATTCAACTTCAAACAGAACTACATAATTTTCCTTCATGGTGGTCCTAATGTTATCTCACCTTAACTGTGGTATTTCTACATGTGACACTGCTGCCCTTTGGCACAGCTAGTGACCTCGTTTCTAATGCCTCATTTCTTTTTTACAGTTTGAATCTTGAGCTTTATGGCACAAAACAGCCATTTTGTCATACCATGCAGCACATGGGAACACCAGGCATTTTTACAACAGCACAGCAAAACAACTTGGATTGAAGAAGTGGTCAATTTTTGTTACAGACATTAACATATTACTGAAAGTCAGTGGGTGATATACTTAAAGTTTCTCAACTGCACAGAACCTAAGGAAAATTACTTCATATAAATAATTCTTCTATAAATCCACAATGTAGGTGAATAAAGTAGAGTATCATTGTAGTAAGAAAATTACACCTACTTTGTCTTGCAAAGCTTATTGTTCAAAATTGAAATGTTCTTCTAAGCTAAACCATAAATTACAAACTGGTACGTGAAATGCTTTGTCCTTTTTGCAGATATATAATTACTGGGAACTCATCAAAGACATTTAAACAAATTATTTACTTAACTCTTTAGCATCCCTGTAAAGAGAAACAAGGAACTCACCTGCATCTACTCAGCACAAACACACTTTCTCACTCTGAAATCATCTGCCTAAAGACATCTCTCTCTAGACAGATACCTAATACTTATTGTGAGGTAAATTTGAATATTTGAACTGTGTCTGATGAAAATGTATACATTTGACTGAATTCCATATTCTAGCAAGCATAAAATAAGCTTGGATCACATCACATTTAGAAATTACATTTATATGCGATTGCAGTCTATATTTTTCCCTTAAGCACAGCACCAGTTTTGCCATCAATCTGTATGTACAGCTGAGCCCCTTCCCAAAAAGAGCTTCACACAGAAGCCAACCACTTATTATGGTCTAAACTTCTTCATCAAATACTATCAGCCATATACGGTCCAAGAACAAACTCAAAATACCACATGAAGTTTTTATTTCCTCTTGGGGAATCTAGCACCTTTAAAATGTGAGACTTAAAATTTTAGAAGACATCTAAAAAAATACAGTTATTTTAATTGAAACTTCAAGGAAAGGACTGACTTGAAAAGTTCATTGTGAAGGTCTACAAACAAAGAGTATTGGCAAAAAAAACCCAAATTTATACAATGCCATACATGAAGCACAATGCTACCACATTCAGTTTTAACACTAATTAATAGAAATAGGGACTATATTAACTAACTATGCACTCTGATGTAAATACATAGTGTTACTTTTACATGGGAAAGTGCAATAAAGCCTTAAATTACAGACCTGTATCTTGATTGATATATGTACATTTCCGCATCAAGGGATATCTCTCTCAGATAATTTATTTATGAAATAAATGAAATAAACTGACTTTTAACTTCACTGGCAGTGCATTCTTTTCATTTACAGATGAAGAAAAATCTCATTCGCTTATCAGCTGTTGTTTCTGATAAGCACTCTTTGCTAGATGGTGGTTAGTCATGAAATTACTTTTTAGCCCCACGTAAATGTACTCATTACTTTTAATGTTTTCAATATTTTTACTGAAACGTTGCAACTTATTTCCATGATTACTTTCGTATGACTTATGAGAAGTGTAGTGATCTCATAAAGGGAGCTGTAAAAGAACAAGTCCAAATATAAAGGCAGTCTTAGAAACAAATAAGAAAACGCAAAAATGAATTACAGCTTAGAATGCACCATGGGCAAACAACAAGGAAAAGTTCTATTGCAGTGAATGTGATTCTAAAAAAATCCAGCTTTAATGTCACTTCCTTTCCTAAAGGAATTATTTCAAATCTTAAAATAACACACATCTGTCCTATATTAGAAAAAAAGAATCATCCAGATTAAGAGTTCTTCATCGTTCAAAACTCCACTGGAAGAAAACTGCAGAGGTAGAAACACTAACAGCATAATAGCCTGATTGGCAATCTGAGCATAGGCACTCTAAAAATTTGAGACAACTTATCACAATTTATCAACTACAATGTAAGCAAGCGCTTTCATAAATAAATAAATAAATAAATAAAACGAAGAAAAATGCCTTGTTAATCACAGTGGCAAAATTTGAAAAAAGTGGGAAAAAGCTGCTTTACAGAAGTCCAGTGTTACACATTCAGAAGGTGAGGGTTTTACCACAGGACTGCAGTCACTCACACTTCCCCTGTTAAATTCTAAATATATCCTCTGTTGTTTCAGTTACTTTAATTAAACTACATGGTGGTTCACCTGTTAAAAAGAGTATTTTCTAGGTAGCAAATATGTATAGTATACAGCTTTTGTTCAGAAACCATAGAAATTATGTCTAAATCAAGTTAGCTGAAGACTCAATAAATATCAGCTGTCCACTGGTTATTTAAAGGTATGGAGGAATAGCTTAATTTTCTGAAAAACTTGTAGAAGACGTATTCTCTGTTAAAGTCAAACAAAAATAAGATTGTCAGTCTCATTGCTGATTTTAACTGAAGTGATACAGAGTCTACCTAAAACAAGCCACTTCAAATTCAGAAAAAAAACCAGAGTTTTTATCTATAACTGCTAAATACCATAGGAGCTGTAACACAGGAGTTTTATTTTATGAGTTTCGCTATTTTAAATTATTTAAAAGATTTTAAAAACCAAAAAAACTGAAGTACTCACAGATTTGCAGGCAGCCATTAGCTTGAAATCTGTCTCACTCCACAAAGGCCTTTCCAAAAAAGTACACCACTAGCATCTGTGGTCCTTTTTAAAGGATTATTTAATTGAACCAACTGCTAACACAGCTGGCCTGAGGTTTTATTCCCACATAGCACCAATCACATTAACCCAAAGAAAGCAAACAAAGGAAATAAAGTATTTGAAAGAAAATTTTGCTCAAGAAGGATTTCAACCATATCAAGGAAAAGCGTCTTAAATATTAGCCTATTTTCATTCGGCACCATGAAATGTTCATTATCAGCCCTTCCAGAATATTTTTAACCTGTGGTAAGATCCCTGAGTGCATCACATGTACTTTTCTTTCTGAGGGAACCTTTTATAAAAACATTCCAACAGGTTAGAAATATTAAAAGCAAATCAAACAACCAGTGTAACAGATGAAAAAAGAGAGCAAAAGTTGCTACTGAATACTAGAAGGAGCCCAGATCAGCCATGCACCAGCCCATATTTCTCCCCACCTCAGGCAGCTGGTTGCTAGAGTTATCTAGAGACGCCTCCAAACTTGGGGTCTCAGTTCTGATTTGAAGCACCTCTTCTGTTCCCACACTGCTAGTGGAATCTTGAGACTGAAGTGATAAGCCAGCATGATCTGATATTGTTTCATCTATGGCAGAATCACTGTTTAACTGAAAGAGAAAAGAAAAAAAAGTGAAATTCTTCAGTGTACCAAACAGAAAAAAACACATTAGTTTTAAAATAATCTGTTTCAGAGTGATTAATTAGCTGTTTGAATTTTTCACAAAATTAACAGCTCTACACAATAAATAAATAAATAAATAAATAAATAAATAAATAAATCGCATCACACACATTTTTGTAACATGTAACTTCAAAGATAAGTTGGCAGTTATCCTTGGGATCCCGAAAATAATTTCCTTTCTTCCTCTGAAAGGTTTCTGGTAGGAGGAAAAATGCTATGCAAAGCACTGACTAGTAGATCTCTTTGTTATAGGAAATGTGAATACAAACTTTGCCTCGAGTCTGAAAAGGGGAATGCTATCTCTGCTGCTCCCTCTCCCCTGAGACCTCTTTTTTCTTAATTAATTAATGTGATGTAGAGAGACTTCTGAATCACCTACAAATGATTTTACGCAAGCTTCAAAAGGCACAATCACATTAGTAATTTCAATAGTTAAACACAACTGAGGCTCCTCTGGGATCACTTACTGCTCTTGTTTTCATTTAATATTTTGAATTTCTTCGCAGCTAGGAATCCACAAACACTTTGCAAGTAATGTATGTGATTTTACACTTACATTTGAACAACAATAGTAAATATAAAGGCATTTAAAACATTAAAGTTATTTGAGAACAATAAATCTATTTTGTACCACTAGCAAAGTAACTCTCATCAGGAAGTTACTGTGACAGAGTAGCAAAGACAGTTCAGTTTTATTCAAGGCATTTGTTTCTCTGGATGAGAAGCGTGAGCCATACTTAGCAATTAAAAATGCACGCAAAAGCTTAAGTTCTCAGATACTTTTCACCAAAAAATAACTAACCATCTGTGAGCGAGACAGTATCTGACTTGCAGTCAGTGCTGCTTCTTCTTCTGAAGACTCATCAGTATCTTCCTGGTTGGTCAGATTCAAGCTGGGTGTGCTACCAGAGTACTGACATTCTTGAAGAGATGGTGTGTCTCCTTTGTCAATACTGTCAAGAGAGCGCCTACGAACACCCCAGTTGAAGTTGTCCATGCTTTCACCCTGTAATAAAAAAGTTTGCACACGTACATATATGAATGTTAACATATTAAAACTAATATACAAATGCAACATAGACAACACAAGTATCAAATGCATTATGAACAGAGTTTCAATCAGCCCTTTAATTTTATTGGAAGTTTAAACACCTTGCTAAAAGATGTTCGCAGAGAAATTAAAATAAATGGTACAAGAAGCAGAATTCTTTTGATTATCTTCTTGGGAAGTAGCTCAATCTATAATCTATACTATATCGGTATCCATTTTATGTATCTGACTAGAAAGTACAAACACACCACAGACAACAACAGATGAACAAGCCAGGGCACCAGGCTGCAACTTACCTGCAGCTCCTGGTTAGCAAAAAGGAAAACACATATAATTAGAAAGAACGAGGACGAACACTTAAAGATACTCTAGAACCAGGGAAAAATGTTTTATTACATAAGATTTGCAAACAGTAAAAGACTGATTCAAGCTCTGGAAAAAAGCTTTAGTCAAAAAGCTAGCACTTAAAATAATTTATCTTTCTAATGGGAGACTGATTAAAAATAAACTGATGACAAAACACCAAAACCAGCATGCTTATGATACATTTGCTCTAGCATAACATGTAAAGCAACAAACATTAGATGAAGTCTTTTCACTAACACACATGAATCTGAAATGACCACATTCAACTGACAAAGCATCATCAACATTCATTATATTCAAGCTGCAGAAAAATGGATGTCTTCATTAATTATTTCACCAGATACTCTACATCAATTTTATGAAAAGTACCCTAAACATCAACAGCCAAATCCTTCCTCTTTTCATATTTATAAGCTGGGACACACTTAGATTGTAAACGTCCAAACTACTAAATGAAATCCAGATCTTAAAACACTATATTTTTTAAAAATTCAGAAGTACAATAATCATCTTTGATTTTCTCAAGCATTCTGTCAACCTTCAACAATACAACCAATAATATGGAAAACCTGATCAGTTCACTTTGTCAGCCTACAGTTAGTAAAATACTGTACCCAGCCCCAAGTGCGCAAATATGGGGTTTCCAAAATTGTTCTGAGAGGGTGTCTTTTATCATGACAAAAGATCAATATACTATGAGTATCCACAGCGAAGTAAGCATTTTCTAGCCACTTTCTCTCAGCTGTTTTGCTCCACAAAAGATACAAAAAATTACGTCAAAGCAAAACAATCTCAACACCAATAAAGTACTACTTCCGTGGGGAGAAGCACTTAAGTTTCATGAGCAAAGAACATTCTGTTTTTTTCAGTAAAAAACTGGGCATCTCTTGTATCAAGCGCATAACTTGTATGCAAGCTTATATGCTTTTTTTTCTTTTTCTTTTTTTTTTTAAACAATAGCATTAAATGTTGCTTACAGGCATGTAATCAGAAAGTTAAAGATTGGCGTAGTTTGGCAAACTTTCAATTTCTGGCATCCTACCTGTAAAGCCCCATCTACTACTGAGCCTTAATGATTTTAATTTATTTAACTAGCATTCAATGTACGAGACTGCATCTCTATAGAGTGTGGTCACACACATGTAATACATATCATAATGAGTCTACGTGTCTCCTAGAAGATGCAAATAATGGCTTGAAATGAAGCAATCAGTAAGTTTAAGAAAGTGAGATAAAACTAAAGTATAAAGGGAAAAAGCCCAAGATTTTTTTAAAGAACTGGATAAAATCAGGAGAAAGAGAACAATTTTAGGATTTATACAGACTGATATCTTGGTAGTCTGTTGACTCCTGACCTGCAGGAGTCATCAATACTAATTCACTACTTTGTATAGACAGTAACAAAAGTACTGGAAGAAACTACAAAGCATTCAATTTATTCTCTACTTCTCCCCAGTCCTTTCAGCCATACTTCTAAAATTCATCAAATTCTGGTCTCTTATACTTATCCCCAAATAAATCACACTTGTTAAAGGAATTGTTACTATTTCCAAAAATTCAATTTTGTTTTTATCTCTCCTCTTTTTTTTTTTTTGACAGGGAGAAGTAGAAGAAAGGTAACTGCAATAAACCAGTGGAAGTTGTAATGCAAGCAATTATGATGTCTGAAGCAATCATATATAATTAGTATATCGTACAATTTACAACTTTGAAAGTTGTTCTTTATCTTTGCAAAATGCAGAAATGTATCAGGAACAAAGATTATATTTTCTTAGTATACTGCTTCAGAGGTTTCTACTGCATAGTGCTACTGCTACAGAAGTTTTCTATTGCACTGCAACCAGGTGTTCATCTTGTCACTGGCTGTCACATCACCTCTCTCTTTCAGATTGAGTCACTTCACCTCTCCCTTGACAAAGAGCCCCTTCCCCCACAGTATGCAACAACATAACACCGCAAAGTTTAAGATACAAATTTCTTTACTGTGCAAGTTAAATTCAATCACATTATAAACTCTTCCCAATTGAATTAGGTAAAAGAGCTGCCAATTCCTTAGACTTGCACCAACAAAGCTGAATTTTTAGAACATTCTCAAAAGGAAACATACAGAAGAAATCCCAAGGTCTCACCTCTGCATCTTCCAATTCAACATCTAAAAAGTCAAAGTCTTTAAAAACTCCAAACTGTTGTTCACTGGTATTGTCTTCTACAGCCACTTCCTCCTCTTGAATCACTTCTTCTGTTGTTGATATAAGACTGGTTTGTTGATCTCCAACTTCCAAGTCTTCATTAGAGGAAAACACAACCTGAAGATATGGGTAAGAATAGAAATAAAACCTTTCAACTTCTGTAGCGCCAGTAGTGATCCATCCTGTTTCACAGTTTAATAGCAATAGCAGTATTAAGAGTGCCAGTGCAATCATTGTACTGTGGCACGTGCAACATGGAATTTGTTTCAAGACTAGCTGGACTTCCAACTGCATCTTTAAAGCAAGTATATTATTCTCTCATTATTGCGAGAGCTGTGAAAGTCCGGACCTCTTGAAGAATAACAGAAATTCATTGTTTATGATTCGATTTCTATTCTCTTTGCTTTTTATATTTTAATCTTCTATTGGATTTGTGAATTACTGATCTGAAAACCAGTTTCTAAAACCTTTCTTCATACTTTCACCAGTATCTGAAAACCCAACAGCATTCTCATTTATGGAGCTTTAAAAGCAAAATAGAACACCACCACTACTTACTGAAGGATTCTTGGGAAGACCAGATTCTGGACCACACAGAGAAAGCACATTCATGAGCTTCTCCCTGGTTCTTCTCTGAAAAAATATACCAAATAATAATAATCACATAGCAAGGCATCTACCAGAAGTCCAAGTAAAAAAGTAAACGTCTGCATTTTTAACTAGTCATCTTACATGCTGACATCCTCCAGAAAGAGAAAGAATCTTATTCTCTTAACTTGTACTGGCTTTCACTCTGTATTAGTTTATTGCTTTGCCAATACATAATGCAATTTCAAACTACATTTGAACAAATATTTTTATTACACATTCACAAACACTGTATATTGCATGCATAACATGCTTGAGACACAATGTACCTGAGATAGCTGTGGTCTCTTCCAGCTGACAGGAACTAACGCATTTGAATTGGAGCCTGATGAAGTTGAAGAAGTGCTCCGGGTGACAGCAATGACTTTTGGCTTCCCATTTCTACCAGCAGCACTGTGTTGATCACCGTATTTATTCCCAATAATTGGTGTCTACCAAAGACAACATGTGCTTTCTTAAAATTCAAATCTATATTAACAGAGACTACACGTTTGATTTTAGAAATTAGTCTTACATTACCGAGGGCCTTTTTCTTTGTAGCTGTTTTTATTCTAGAATTCTACAAAGTTTGAGCCTAATCCATTGAGCACCTATACAACAATAATATACTTGGAAATAAAAAGTTAAATACTTGTATCTTAGGCAGCAGACTGTCGCTCTACTAACTTGCAATTTTTTTGAAAAATGCAAATTCTATGCTGACAGTCCAGTTATAATTTTAAATGCCTTTAAATTAAAAGTTCTTCTATAGATACCCTCACAGTTATTAACTAATTATTGCCACAGTTCAGCAACTTCTCTAGAACACACACAACTTCTGAAAATCAAGGATTGTATTCAGCCCTTTTCAAAAGAAATGCTATTTTGGAGGATGGCTGCGAGAACAGGGCGGCCATGAGACTGTGTACGAGCATAGCTGGTGTGGCAGCACAGAGTGCATACCCATGAGAAAACATTAGGAGTTAAGATGGGAGACACAACATCCTTGGGGCAGCATGTAAACAGCAGGCCCACATCCGCAGCTGTGCTCTGTGGATATGTGGGGGGCTGATAAGTGGATGAGCGCAGCGGCACAGGTGTGAATGCTGGCTGAGCATTGGTTGAAGCTAGGCAGCCCACCTAACCGCCCACTTTGTGCTCCAATAGTAAGTGAACACGTGTATTGGATCCATATATAAACCCTGTGTGTGCAGCAATAAAGTGAAGCTTGATCACTCATATTGAGTACTGTTGTGCTTCCCCACTTGAGAACAATCTGATTAGGACGCTATCCGCGGCAATGCTATTCTGATGAATTTTGTGGGAATTCCCCAGTGTCTTGGCTTATTTGCATTCGATTTAAGTAACGCTCCTATGCCATGCACATCTCCAATCGTTATCTAGGAACAGTTTCAACCACAATCCTTTATTTTTGATTCCTTCTAAAGTTCTCTCCAGATTCTGAATCCCTATATAGCAGTCAGTTGGCTATGCTCTTATCGCCAGACATACAAGTCATCCGTATTAATTAATACATCATTTTGAGTTCTAACAAATCTTTTCAGTTCAACTTTAGTTACACCTCACGTGTGTATAAAACTTCAACATGTGTTCTTAAAAATGATATTTATTTTTAGACATCAGTGCAAAAGGCTAACACAAAATAAATCCAAGTTTGGAACAGAAAAATCACTGCATTGGAACAGAAAAATCACATTAAACAGAGTGATTACCTCTGATATATCAAAATGAAAATCCAAGGTCTTGCCAGGTAGCTCCTTGGAAACATTATTAAAAATTTTTGTGAAGGAGATTTCAGGAGAACCTATGTCACCTCCATAAGATTTTGGAATATCACTAGGTACAACAAGGCTTGCTGATCTAGACACCACCAGTTTCAAGATATTGAGGGCTTCCTTCCAATATGGACTCTAAAAGAGAAAATAACTCAATCACCAAACAATCATATTGAGTAATACAGCAATTTTTAATGTATAGTAGGCCTTTTTCTTTGACTCATTTCAAGGTTCCCAAAGCCAAAAGCTCTAATCTACAGGTGAGTGCAAGGCATTAGCACTAGCAGTAGCTTTGGAACTCAAAATGCTGGTAAGGCAGCAGCGAAGCATCAGGTCATCCCACGGTTGTCAGAACAAGCCAGGCAGGCTTACTAGATCCAGATCACAGTGCACATTGGACTGTTCCATGCCCCTTGCTCTCAGTATTTACGCAGTTTGTTTATGTGTTTGTCTTTTTTTTTTTTTTTTTTTCCCCCTTTCTTTTCTACCATTATCTGGAATATCTGTCCTTCATATCACAGAAAAAAAAATTGAGTAGCATTTAAAAGCAAAATAATTTCCACCTCTAGACATTTTTAATTATTTTACGCTCAGGGGCAGAATAAACTGAATTTAAAACAGACAAGCATATTGCATGTTTTGTATTTCCTCAGGCATTAGAAAGATGTTTAAAAAAAAATTACAACATTTTTTATTTTGCATCAAACTGATGGAGCTCTTAAAAAAAACAAGGACAAAAGTATGAGAACATAAGAGGCTGAGTCTGAGCTAAGTGCTCTCTCTTCAAAAAGATGATTAATGTGATGTAAATAATTCAGCAATCCCATTTGCAGAGATTGCAGAGTGGATAACAGAAGAGGTACACACCAAAACCAGCACTTAGGAGGGTTAACATTTATGCTCCTGAAAATGTTAGGATTCTGACTGAAACCTACATCTTCCGGTTCTTTGGTATTACTAGTAATTTTTTTTCAGTACCACTATAAGTTTGTTAAAATACTTTTTATTTACTGCATTAAAACAAATAAGCACCACTTGCAAAGCTCTAACTAGCACGTGCTTCTTTGCAATCAATGATGGCCTTCAACAACCTTGTTAATTTCTGTGTATCATAAGCATAAAAAAAAATATCATCTCAACTTGAACCATCCTGTAGTAATTAATATTTATTAAGATGCATTGTGATCACAGGAGACTAAAAAAGCCTGTTTTGTAGCACCACAGTTAAACAAGAAGTCTTATTTTATGGCCTCTTATTACCCAATTGTTTAATTCTATCAAAAATGCGTATTCTTCTCTGGAATATTTTTTCAATACTACCACTATTTTGACAGCTAACATCTTCTAATTGTGATTACAGTCCATGGTGGTCTGGTCCTGCACAGAAAGCTCAGATAAAGGTTAGAGGCAAAGCAAGCAGATGCCAGGCTATGAGGACCACTGTTATGCCAATCATTGCATTTTGCCTAATGCACTCAGACAGGAACACAATATCTAAAGTACATATCCATCAATAACAAATCATCCAGGGAACACTACCTTTCCTGGTTAATTATGATTAAACCATTTGACTGAGCTACATTTGGCAATAATGGAATTCAAGGAGGAAAAAAAAGGAGAAAAATAATGAGAATGTTGTGCACTGAAATGGCTTTGTGCTCCCGGCATTTTTATAAAAATCTTTCAGCAAGATGTTACATTTTCTTCCACAAAATATTTTTCAGTAAATTGTGTTCCAATTACAAAGAATCAAATTGCCTGGGGCAAAAACACTGTTTTGGGGACTTCCTTTAATAAAAAGTGCTCAAATTCCTTAAGGTGAACATTAATGTTCCTCACTTCAACAGATTTATTAGTGCAAGTGATTTAAACATGCTCTTAACTGTAAATCTTCTTTCGGAAAAGGAATGCTCTTAAGTACTGCCCACAAGTTTTATTTAACAGTAAATGTTTTTTATTTAAAGAGTTATATTTTAATAGTCAAAGGATCATCTGCTATGTATGTATATGGCTACATACATAGAACTGTCCATGTCTATAAACAGATGCACTCTCATCCACATAATTTGTCCCAAAAGATGCAACTCTAACTGAACAAATATATAAACCTATAACAAATTAAGTATGTAGAACTAAAAAATAAAATACTATGAAGTTCAACTTTAAGCAAATTTGTTTTTATATTTAAAATATATTAAGTCTAATATTAAGTGTAATTTTCAATTTTATAACAAGCAGAAAGGCTTCTCAGAGTACCTACCTGAACATATTTACCAATAACTTTAATGATTTCCAAATTAAACTGCTTCACTGGTGCTGTGGACAGGTCAATATGACTCAGAAGACTGTAAATGATCTGTAGCAAGGATTGCTGCATACTGGATAACCCTTTCTCCAACAGCTAGGAAAAAGATTTTAAGAATTAATGCTTTTAATGGTAGCAAGAAATGAAAATGAACACTAAAATGTAGACAAACTTCCATACTTATTTATTTTTCCCTATGATAAATTTTAGTGTGCCACTCCACGATTTTCTAAATCCTATTTTATCATAAAAACGGAGAATAAAATGGAATAAAATAACATTATCTGTTCTAACTCATTTTTCCCCAAAATTTCACATCTGTTAGCACAGATCTAAAGTAGCTAATAAAAAATACTTCTTACTAATAGAAGTGCTCAAATAAAGTAAAAATCTGAAAGCTGCATGGAAAACAATTACATCCATGCATGGTATACACAGTCTTATGAATGAAGTAAATATATAGGAATTCATTTGTAAGAACATTTAAGTATTTTTTACTTATCAGTTTGAAGGAATATTCTTCAAGGTCAAGCTCTAAAAGCTTTTCACATCACAAACTTTTTTAAAGGTAACAACCAGTTTGTCTGTATAAGTGCTTGGCAGAATCATATTGAATTCTATCCTTAAATTACCTTTGATGATATACTACATGCTACTTACAAATGAACTTTGAAATTAATTCTTAAGGACAACTTTAAATGTGTACTTAGTTAAAACATATATTTTAAAATATGCATTAGATGTATTTTACTAAAGTCAAGACTGTGCATATTTTACTCATGTAGCATAGAGCATAACTGATGTTACAAAACAGTACTATGTTAAAAAGGGACCAGTGGTTATTATTTCAAGGCACACTCCAGTTGTTGCAATCCTAAGTAGTCATCCCTTTTCCATATCCTAAAACATTTTGTTATTATTTTCCATGACGAAAGATGATCTTTTCCTCCCAATATTCAGAGTCATATGAACAAGGAATAGGTAAAGAGTCAACATGAAATACACCTTCATTAAAAATTTACCTCTGCAAGATAAGTCACGAGGTTAAAGGTGGCATCTGAGAAGGAGTCATGCAAATATCTACACACAACGTTAATCCAGTTAGAACAGTCCCTGGAATAACTGTGTGTACTGTATAAACTCATCATATGAGCCAGATTGGCAAGAGTTGGTGATTTCTCCTCTGCGCAAACCTGAAAAGCCAAAAGTATATACAATTACATTACAGATCACAAAATTTTAACCTATCAGGGAGCAAGACTGTTTAATTACTGAAAACGTAGTTCCACATTCCTGAATGGGTGATGACTACACCCTGATATTCATAAGCCATGACCTGTCGCTTCAGCATTACTGACCATCCTTCTTTTAAATAAATCTTGACTAGCCGTTTTCTACTACCGTGGTACTAATCAGAGCTATGTGGGTTAGCACTGAGGAAGCCAGAATTATCTGCAATATTTATACTGTAGTATCCACAATCCCAGCTTGTTCACTACTCATACTAGTCTTACTTTAACTTTGTGCTGGGGTAGCAGAAAACCTAGATAATCTTCTCAATGAATGCCTGACATCTATAGACTTTGCATATTATAAAGCTATCATAAATGGGTTAAGTCACACTCTCATTTGAGGCAAAGAAGTCAGTAAAAGTTCTGAGAACCAAGACATTCTCAAAAGTAACAGCAGTAATATATCAATCTTTTTTTTTTTTTAAAAAGATATTTCCTGTTAGTCACTCTGTACAAGAAATAGTCTTTGCTTCCTACCCACAAGTATGAAAGATAAGATTATGAAAGATAAGATTCTCTTATCATCAATTATTTAGGAAGTGTGCATTAGAATTGAGTTAGTTTAAATTTAATTAAATGTTAACATTATAATATTACAACCTGAAAATCAAACAAGAAAAAGTAAATGTTATCATTGCTAACATGTAATTTCTTTCTTTACTTATAAAGTTTATAGAAAAAGCTAAATGTATTTATTTTTCAGTGACAAAAGAAAACTCAGGAGCTTATTCAGACCAACCAGACTGGACCACATTTTTGAAATCAAACATTTCATAGTTATCTCTCTATAACTCATAGAATCATATAAATGAATTATATGAAGGAGTGGAAAAATACTGAACCAGTGCTGGTAATAAAAGTAAATTCCAGCAAGCAAAATTCTACATACCTTTGCTATCCTGTCAGCTGTTTCCTTACAGAACTGAGTTGGATTATCAAAATGTTGGATCAAATGAGGAAGTAAGCACAAGATGTTCAGGGGAAATCCTAAACACATACATAAACACAGTTATATGAGCCCTAATGATTTTAACATAATTTAATGTGGACTGTGTGTGTGTGTGTATCTTTCTGGTATTTAAGTACTCTTAGAGTATGATATACCTACATTCACGCATATATATATATTACATATAAATATGTATTATTATATACTATACATCATATATATAAATAGACACTATATTCATGTATAATATGTGTGTGTGTCTAACATGACATGAAACTAAAATCATCACTGGATCAATTAAGCAAAGCTGTCAAGAAATTCAGCAGCTTAATGCAGTACAGGAAAATTATTCATAAAATGTGCAAATGTTGGGCATAGTACTTACAGAGCTTTTTAGTATAAGATCACAAGAAGTAATACATAAACTCTTCAGACTTATTTGTCAGCAAGTTTGAAGTAATTTATACGTCAATACATAAAGTTTTTATGCAGTTTTTTTTTGGCACATAATGACTGTCAGTAATGTATTCCCACTTATTAGCACTGCACTATCAACAGCTACAAAAAACATTTGATTGAAGGGAGTTCCTTTCAAGGCAAATGCATAACCACTAATGATTTTGATTATACTTCACTTGATTAAAAAAACCACGACATTTTCATTACAAATATATTTACTAGTGATACCTGCTAGCTGAGAAGGATCCACCAAAGCATGCCTGGAAATTGTGATGAGTTTACTGAGGAGGTGAACTGTCATTTCTTGTGTGGATGCTGAAGTAAAGCCTTTTAGGAAAAGCTGCTGAAGGCCTGGGAAGTTATTCCATTTCAGTTTATTCTGCACCTTTTCTATCTTTTCCCGACTCTCTGATTTATCCAGAGGCAAGTGAATAAGAAGTTTGTTGAGCAGCTTGAGAGCCAAAAGATATTCATACTCATAGTCTGACTCTAGCAATGAAGTTGCAATCCAAAATATGGTGGCCATCAGATTGACAGGATCAGTAGTTGGCTGCACATCATACATCCCTCCCTCCCTCAGGGAGGAAAGGCTTCTAGTCCTGGCCAAACTTCCACCATGATTTATTCTTCCATCCATTATATCCAGTGTGTTGCTCCGTCGACGGTCACCTCTCCTCTCACTGATCAAATTCAGTCTCAAAGAATTACTTCTGGTATTGTTGTAGTATCCCAAACAACTGCCACTGTTAATGGGACTTGTGCTTAGATTTATCTGTCCAGTGCTTTTCCTATTAGCTGCATACTTGTTCCCCATTACAGAATCATGGTATGAGGTTCTAAAATAAAAATCATTATAACATGTTATTCAATGTAAAATGCAGCAATATTCTTTAGGAAAAAAAAAAAAAAGATCTGACACTAATCACAAAGATAGACAACTCAGTCAGCATTATTGCAGTATGTGGAAATACATGGAAAACTATCACAAAATATGAAAATACTCTATTGAGAATATTTCTCTATGTATTACAATATCCTTGCAGTGTAAGAACAAGACTTTAACAACCCATTACCTTTTTTATAACATATATTCATTACAATCACCAAATGCCCTAATAGTCACACAGCAACTCAGTAAAATAAGGAAAATTAACCTGAAGCATGTAAAAGATGATTTCTGAATTGAAGATCTAGCATTCCGACTTAACTTCTTAATAGATGTGATAAAGGTAGAGAAATAAGTGAATAAATATATATTTTTTGCTTATTACCTTATTTTTCTCTTCTAAAAAAAATCAACTACTTCTAGTTCTCACCCGTAAAATACTTAGAAATGAAATAAATTCTTAGAAATATCAACATTTTCAGAAACCTTTTCTATGCAATTAAAAAAAAGAAGATGTGCGTTCAGCAATTCTCTTCAATTTTGATAAAAGTTATTGAGCTAACCACTCAAACTGGAATGAAACACAGTAAGAAAGGACTCAGACCGTTCAATCAGACTTCCCTCAAACATGGACAAAAAATCTAAGGCCTAAAAAACCCCAGCATTTTCTACTGCTGAAGAAATTTCTTCTATAGTAAGATTGGAAAGTGGTTTGAGAGCAGCCCTGAGGAGAAGGATTTGAGTGTCACTTGATGAAAGATTCAACACAAGCCGGTAATGTGCACTTGCAGCCCAGAAGACCAACCATATCCTGGGTTGCATCAAGAGAAATGTGACCAGGAGGTGGAGGGAGGTGATTCTGCTCCCCTACTCTGCTCTCATGAGACCTGACCAGATCCAGTTCTGACATCCCAACACTAGAAGGAATCAAGCTGTTTGAGTGTGTCCTGACGAGGGCCACAAAGATGATCAGAGGGCTGGAGCATCTCCACTACAAAGACAGGCTGAGAGAGTTGGGGCTCTTCAGCCTGGAGAAGAGAGGTATCTGGGGGGATCCTATAGCAGCCTTCCAGTACCTGAAGGGAGCCTACAGGAAAGCTGGGGAGGTACTTTTTATAAGGGCAGGTAACAACAGGGTAAGTGGAAATGGTTTTAAACTGGAAGAGGGTAGATTTAGACTAGATATTAGGAAGACATTCTTTTGTATTGGGGTGGTGAGACACAGGAACAGGTTGCTCAGAGAGGTTGTGAATGCCCTGTCCCTGCAAGCATTCAAGGCAGGCTGGATGAGGCTCTGAGCAACCTGGTCTCGGTCCCCTGCCTATAGCAGAGAGGTTGGAACTAGATGATCTTAGAGGTGCCATCCAACCCAAACCATTCTATGACTCTATGATTGGAATAGAAGTATTTATTGCAGCAAGATTTTATATCTGTAAACTTTAAATTACTTCTTAAATATTACACAAATGGGGAATAATAAGATCCCATGAAATTATAATATTTAATCTAGTTCATTAGGGCTTGATAAAGTCCTGAATGCATTCACAGTGCCTCTTTTGAGAAATTTCAGAAGAAATGACAGAACAAATTAAATGGAAATTTTTGAACCAAGAGGCTAATTTGGAATGGTAGCAGATATCTACTTCAGCAAATCTAGGCTCTTATGAGTTTTGCTTGGGGAAGAACGCTGAAAACATCATAAAAGAGAAGCAATTTTGCCAGTGAGATATCACTACCCTGCAAAGATGGTAACTAATAATTTCATTACATAAGTTACAGAGATCTTAAATAATTCAAGTGTATAAAAACATAGAATGTAGCTTGACTAGTGAAAGAACTTACTGAGAAAGAGCAGAAAGCAGATCATAATGCTTCATGGTTTCAGCCAACGTATCAATAGCAGATTCTAAAGTCAGAAGCAGTTCTATGACAAAACCCTGGGGAAAGCCACAGGTCATTATAAAACATGCAGTATGCAAAAGGGAAATCACATCCCAACTATTGAGCAATATAAAATCAGCATCAATAACTATATTATTCTTATGCTACAGTTAGAAGATGACCTTGAAGAGAAAGGTCAAGCTGGCTATAGTTTTAAGATGGGTAAAAAAGTAAAATGACAAGCCCTTCAATTCATTCCTAAAATTTCAAAAAATTAATTCTGATTTACACTATTCTTAAGTATGGTCTCACCCTTGGTTACTTAGATTTTCATTTTGCAATATTGAAAGCTTAGATTTAGACATGACACCAAGTTGGATGTTTTTAACACTTCACCTTAATAAAGAACACAAAATTATCTTTTATATGGCTGATCTCAGGAATCCTTTAGTATGAAAGATACAGCATTTTTAAGAAACAGAGGCATCAAACTCTTGTAAAGTTCATACTATATAGCAAATCTCATTTTACTAGGTGAAAATTCAGAAAATGTAATGACTAAAACTGCTTGGATATACAAAGTATCTTTAAAAACAGAAGTAACCAAATCCAAAACACTTTCAAATTTGGCCATCATTAAAATAATAGACAAGGATGTCAGTTTTCTAATAAAATTAGGGGGGGGAAAAAATCAAATACCTGAGCTTCTTCTCCTGCATCTCCAACAGTTTCTACTAATCTGGAGAGAACATCAGAAAGTGTAGATGCAGTAAGAGGCTGCTTCAGAGCCCTGAAGATCTGAAAGGATCTCCCGGCATAGTGTCGAGAGGAACACGAAAGAGCAGTTTGCAAAGCAACTTCACTTAGACAGTGTTCCAATTGAAATCCTCCTATACAAGAAAATAAATACTTTGATATCCCACAAACATACTTGATTTTAATAAACAGTGTAACTGTTGAAGTCATCCTTAACTATAAAATATTCTCGTCTCCTACAATTTTCCTCAAGGAATACTTATTTGAAAAATCTTTCCAGGCGTATGAACATATGCTCCACAATACTTAACACTTGAGAGACTTGCTGATAATAAAACACTTATGATTTGAATGTTATGTCCGCAATAAACTAGTAAGATCTTTATCTCATTCCTAGAATATTATATTTAAATCCGATTCAACAGAAGTATGAACTGAAATGTGTGATGCACAAGAAAATCAGTATTTTATAGAAGCAGGAAGCTATCACAAAGTCACTTTATAGAGCATCTGTAAACTTACTGGCATTGAAAAAAAAACATGCAGTTGGGGACTTAAACATGCTATCATATTTTGACTGCTTTCTAGCTTACCTGAGCTAGACTGTTTAAATATAGATACCACATGCTTTAAAAATACAGTTAACTGTTCAGCACTCTTTATATTAGGGTTCTTTGCCGAAACATCTTCATGATTCCAAAGCGGCCCTCTTTTCCTAAAAATATAAAAACAGAGCAAACATGAAATCACAGCCTTTGTCACTAGTGTTAAATGTTATTCCTGCTTTACGTAACTGCAAAATAATCTACTGCCTATCACATAAATGAAGCCACTTAGAATTGCAGACACAAATCAAAGAACTTTGGCAACAGCTTAATATTGCTACAATAATACACAGAAAAGTAAGAAACAGGGAAAAGCAATGTATCAATTCTAACTGAGCAGTGTAAATCTGCAGAGATGCTCTCCATTAGGTGATATTTAGTGACATAACAAAAAGCCAGTTACAGCTACCACCATTATACAACTGTTAAAACCACACTCTTTTTTTATCTTTTTCTTCTCAGCAGTAAACTACACTATTATAAATTCAGGGCTATAAAAATCTCATAACTTTTGATTAAGTAAATTGGATTTCAGACTTACACAATCTTGAAAGCTTTATATATACTATCACATAATCTGAACAAGTGTTGCTTTTTTTTTTTTTTTTACAGATGTTCTTTGCCACTAATTTTTATTCCCTCCCCCCCCAGTTCCCATCTTTTTTCTGTAAGTCAATCAATCCATAGCCGTTTCCCACAAATCTTGCAGCTTCCTAATCATTTTTCTGTATTTTTTCATCGGGATGGAAGAAAAAATGCAGAAAGCAATGATAACGAATCTATGTAGAACATGGTAAAAGTCTTTCAAACACTGAGGACAAGGAAATTCTTTCAAATAGTTGGAAATTTAGGGTTGTTTATAAACTGCACCACATAAAAACTCTTCAGGGTTAAACTCAATATTCTTATTGATACAACATTTTTTTTAGCAAAAATGAAAATTAAAATCTTACCTTGAGGTAATGAATTCTATGAGAGTTTTTACTTTTTCATCCTGCTCTACTGAAATGTCAACCTCATTGAGGATGGTGGTGTGCATATGAGACATGGCAGCACTCGTATTTCCTAAACTGATGCTAGAAGAGGTAGAACTTGAACTAAGCCCTGAGTCAGTCATTGGGGAGGGCTGGTAATCAGGTATAAAATCATGAACACCTGTTGAAATATAAAGGAGACCATTATGAGCTCAACAGTTCAATACTAAATAAATAAAAAGAAAAATTAGCCCTATAAAAATTAGTAAATTAACAAATATAATGAGAATCATTGCATGGACGCAATAATTTCAAATGAAATCAAACAAACTTTCAAAGCCTTAGAATGAGTGGACCCTTAATAAAGAACAGCTAGATTCCTTCTTTTGAATCACTGGACGCTGTTTGATTTTTGTATTGGTAATATAGTGAAACAACAGCTCAACAGCCTTTGAAGCATCTCATCATACAGTAAAGAAAGTTGAGACAAGTGATCCAAACTGCTTACAAATAACGTGCAGATTTTTATTTTTTTTTTTGGCTAAAAGTCAGTCCCACTGTAACTGACAGCACTTTAAAACAGCAAACGCTAAGTTTTAACTAGTGAATCAATCCTAAGGAGAGCCTTTCTGGCTGCACAGCTTCTGAATTTAGGTTAACATAGTTGCTGCTCTCCATGAAAAGAATCATGAGGCCATGAAAGAGAACTGTACCATCTCCTCACGTTATGTCTACAATGACAAGCTGCTAGGAGAAAGCAAACAGATAAAAGAAGACAGTCATGAATCTCTGACTGTAATAATTGTACATAAACTTGAAACCCACCAACAAACACCAAAAAATAAATAAATAAAAAATCAATCTACTGAGCTACAGGACTGAGGCACTACCTGTTTCAAAGTTCAAATCAACTTGCTTGATCTTGCACTAGGTACACATACATGTAAAGATCTTATTTTAATCCCCAGATGGAAATATTTGATACTGATCATATTGCAGTTCCCCTTAGATATTTTTGTTCAGTAACCATAGCATAATATTGTGTCACATTTAGAAAGTTCTGCTCAAAACTGCAGATTAGGAACAGAATGGTTACACGGGTGCATTAGTAAAGATCTGTGAATACGTTTACAAAAAATAATTCCTTGATTACGTCCACTTTTTAATTCCTCATAACTGTGAATTATCAGATGCAGAAAACAGATGCATATTTTTGGTCAAAAACAAAACCAGTTCTGATTCAGGATGGAACTGCCAGATTTTACAGCAACATACTGCCACCTACTGAATTCATATGAATTACTCTTTTTGCTTTTCTTTAGAAAATACCTTAGGCTTACACCTATTACATTCATGATTACACAAAAAAGAATAGAATTTATTGCATAATTATGATATCGTGATGTTTAGGTAGACCTCACAAGAATATTCTGCTAGGTTACTAAACAATGACAAAAAACTGAAGTCAGAAATTCAAAGTTTTTATGCTCAAGTAAGAGATGCATTTTCCTGTTGTTTTTTTTTTTATTTTATTTTATTTTAGAAGCATCTTAAAAACTGTGCTATTACAGATCCAAAGCATAAAATTTCCTCTGTTTTTTCCATTATTAATTGCTCAACTGAGCTCTCAACTTTGACAATGGGGCACAAAGTCCAAATGTACTTTGTACATACAGTACTCATTTGGTCTTAAAATATTTTTTAGCCAGCTAGGTAGAGCTGAAATAGTTTACTAGCAAGGGCTCTGAAAAACAGTAAAGTAAAAGAGATCTTGATAATGCCTAGAAGTAAACTTCCTGTGTCATTTTAACAAGTCTAAAGCATACCTGTAAAAGTATAATCTAAGTGTGTAGTTTGCTTGACAGTAAGCATCCTGGACTCATTGAACTCTCTGTTTCTGAGTAGGACAGAAGCAACAGATTGGACATTACTGCCAGATCCCATCACTATCAGCAGATGCAAAAGCAGTCGTTTACAATGCTCATAAACTTCAGGGTGACAGTGGTCAAAACCTAACACAGATTTTAAAAAAAAAAAGAAGTTTTATTAAATGCAGAGAGCACATTTAATTCAATTATTATAATAGCAGTTCTTCACATTGTTATATTTTATCAGAAAGACATATAATGAAATAAATAACTGCACACATGATTACTGCTAGATACAGAAGATATTTCTTCCTTCCTCAGATGTTTTTTCAGTGTTCAAATATAAAAACAAAGCACATAGTTTAACAAACAAAGATATCCTCATTTCTTACATAGCAGTCAGAAATCAATATGTTCTCCGTATGAAAATTACAACAAAGACAAACAGAAAGAAAAAATAAGGAGAATTTCACTTTGTCTTCTACATGAAGACAGAGGGAAAAGAGGTACAACAAATTGCTGTTGAACAATAGCAATCCCTCTTAATTATATTCATTTTAACCAAATTGAAAGGTATTCAGGTGAAATCTTTTTCAAAAGGAAAAGGAATGCCATTTTTATTTTTTTAAAGTAAGTTTTCAAATAAGCCATCACAGGTATATAAACAGTGCAGATTTTTAGCAATACAGCAGTCCTTTCCGTGTTTCGTGTTAAAGCTGTGTCTGTAAATATTAACATATTAATAAAATTTAAATATAACGATAAACACTAATTTAAATGGAGAAAAGAACAGCTATGTACTTAGGAAGTATTTCTAGAAGCATGTTCGTACCTATAAAAATGGCATGAAGCAAAAGATGCAAGTAACCTCCCCATTCCACCTTCACACTGTGGTCAACTATCAAGTCAGTCAAAAGGATCACTGCAATGTTGCATCTAAAAACAAAAATAAATCTGTTAGCAGAACATAACATACAACCTTTATGTACAGCTGCAAAGAGCTTAAAAATTCTTTTGAACAGTATTCTCTCAAGTCTAGTTACAAACACCCACAAACTTGCGTTAAGGGAAATACATATTCTCACAATGAAGATAAACTCCAGTTCCCCAAAATAAAAGGCTTAAAAATCTCAAACTACCAGATGTGTAAAATCACAGAAAATAATTGTACTATCTTTATCTATTACCTTTAAATCTGTTTAAATTCCTATATTTGTACAACACAAATTGAAAAGTAATGAATTGCCATCAGCAAGCATTTAACAACTGTCAAAACAATTACCTGTGCAGAGACATGCCCGGAGAAGTTGTTTCAGGCAAATAATCCACTAAGGGTGACCAGCAACCTCCATTGGGTGGAAAAGGGAGAGGCTCTCCTTGATTGTGCTCCATCACCTTCAACCGCCAGTTTGAATACAGAGGCATTGAATCACCTAACACAACAGATGAAAAAACAAAATATAAAAATAAAAACACCCTCAATATGTGTAATTTTGTATTCTATAAGTCTTCTAAAGAATGTTATACAATACAGAAATTGCCTGTTTCTGCTTTACAGTCTTCTGAATATTTTTAAATTCTTGACAAACTGAGGCCTATAAGCAGTAGTTGAACACAGGCAATGATAATTTGGGTGAATTTGGTACAAGAGCAGTCATAGTTAATAAGCCTCTCTTAAGAAATGCCTCCAAAAGTAGATAGCAATTTCAGAAAGGACTGACTTTTATCCTTGCACCTGCACCTCAGAAAAAAACAGAACACAAATCAAATTAAATTAATTAATTAAAGTAAGCTTGAAAATTAATTAGAGATACACTGCAAGATTTTTCTTCCCTGCTATACTTCGCTTTGATAAGGATTCTTAGAAAGTTCTGTATGTTCTTTTTTTAAACAGGTACTGCTGCTGTTTAAAAGAATAATTACTTCTAATTTTATGTCTTTCTTTTTTAACTTATTTTCTATCATTTTTTTCCTCATTCATTTAATTTTCCACTTGCTAATCTCTCTTCTATTTCTTCAGCCTAACATTCTATCTTTCGTGCCGATGGGGCAAAGAAATGGAATGAAACTGCTTCACGTGCAATGACGTTTACAACTCATTCTGGGTTACAAGGTAAGGAAAGAAGGCAAGTTAATCTCCCTTACACACAGTACTGCAATCAAATATGTGCAAGATCTGAACTGCAAAACAAAGACTGAGGAGTGTAAAATAATAATAATAATAATAATAAATATTATATTAAATATATATATTTAAAATAAGTTCATGCAAAAACCTCTTTATTTATCACTACTTCCTCATGTTTTCCAAAACTTTCAGCAAAAGCATTAATTTTTGAAAATTTTATTTTCTATACATAGAAATATTTATAAATTAAAATATTACTTTTTTCCTCTTCATATGATCCTCCAGAGCTGCTGCTGTAGCGAGATTCTAGTCTGTGGTGCTGACGGTTCAAGTTACTGTTCAACCCGCTGTAGATGTCTAGATGTGCATAACTGCAGGAACAAATAAAGAGACATTAGTAATTGACATTCTGTTGTAAAAACTAATTAGGGACTCTGTATTTCAATAAAACTGTTATGCAAAAATATTTCATCTCACCAGGACAATTATACAATATGATATAAAACATCTCAGCTGTGTAAGACCTCCTGCAGCAATGCTACATGAGAGTATTCAAAGAGGGAATCCAGTACAAATCGATTTGATAAATCATTTCCATTAGCATTTAAAATATTAACATGAGTTGCCATTACACATTCTTCTCACTAATGATGAAATGTTTCTTTGATCTTCATTAATCTGATAAACTAGAAGGAAGTCAGAGAAACTGAAGTGCTAAACGCATAATTTCTAAGCTCTTTTGATACAGATTCTATAACTCCTTCCTCTCCCCCAGCCCAATATATACACAGTATATCATATCAAAAAGCATTTACTCGAGGGAGACTTTAGACAACGCTATAACAGATGCCAAAACTTTCACAGACTTTCAAACCTGTCATCGTTACTTTAAAAGCTTCTTCAGCTCAAGCCTGAAAAGTAGCCAAATACTTGTATGTGCCTGGATAGGACAAATTCTGAATGACACCTCAGATTTCATAATTTTCTATGATTTGTTTTAATTGAAGTATGAGGCATGTATCTGCCAATATATTTACCAATTTAATTATATTGATATCATCATCCTGGAGAAGAAAATTGTTCAAATGGGAAATTACATTACTATAATTAGAGAAATACAATTACTTCTGTATTTGCTGCAGAAATATTTCTAGGGCTTGGAAACAAGTCATTACCTACATTACAGTTACATTACTCTATAGTAATGGCCTGCGCATACATTTTTATGTACACACATTCTCTAATGCTAATCAAGGAATCCTTGTTCCTCTTTCACTGTAAAGTGAGCTAGCTCACATTTGACACACAATGAAAGCATGCCCGCAGCAGCTTTGAGTTGGCATCCCAGCTAATTCCACATCAGCTCTTTGCTTTCCACTACATTCACACCAGTACTGCTATTTGGTAAGTTCCTTCAAAAGATGACTCTAAAGAACATCCCTGAAGACTGGAGGATAGCCAATGTCACTCCGGTCTTCAAAAAGGGCAAGAAGGAAGATCTGGGTAATTATAGGCCTGTCAGCCTCACCTCTGTCCCTGGAAAGGTGATGGAACAGCTTGTGCTGGATACCATCTCCAGACAACTGGGAGAAAAGGAGGTTATCAGGAGTAGTCAGCACAGGTTCACCAAGGGGAGGTCGTGCTCGACCAAGCTGGTGGCCTTCTATGATGCTGTCACAAGCTGGATGGATGGGGGAAGAGCGGTAGATATAGTCTACCTTGATTTTAGAAAGGCATTTGATACTGTCTCCCACGACATCCTTATAGCAAAGCTGAGGAAGTGTGGGATAGATGAGTGGACAGTGAGGTGGGTTGAGAACTGGCTGACTGGCAGAGCGCAGAGGGTCGTCGTTGGTGGTGCAGAGTCTGGCTGGAGACCTGTAACCAATGGTGTCCCCCAGGGGTCTGTGCTGGGTCCGGTCTTGTTCAACATCTTCATCAACGACCTTGATGAGGGGATAGTGGCCACCCTCAGCAAGTTTGCTGATGATACGAAGTTGGGAGGATTGGTTGACACGCCTGAAGGCTGTGCTGCCATTCAGTGAGACCTGGACAGGCTGGAGAGCTGGGCGGTAAGAAACCGGATGAGGTTCAACAAAAGCAAGTGTAGGGTCTTACACCTAGGGGGGAATAATTGTATGCACCAATACAGGCTGGGGGATGAGCTGCTGGAGAGGAGCTCTGCAGAGAGGGACCTGGGCGTCCTGGTGGACGACAGGTTGGCCATGAGCCAGCAGTGTGCCCTCATGGCCAAAAAGGCCAATGGCGTTCTGGGGTGCATTAAAAAGAGCGTGTCCAGCAGGTCGAAGGAGGTGATCCTCCTCCTCTACTCTGCCCTGGTAAGGCCTCATCTGGAGTACTGTGTCCAGTTCTGGGCTTCCCAGTACAAAAAAGACAGGGATCTCTTGGAAAGAGTCCAGCGGAGGGCCACAAAGATGGTGAAGGGCCTGGAGCATCTCCCCTATGAAGAAAGGCTAAGTAAACTGGGTCTGTTTAGCCTTGAGAAAAGACGACTGAGAGGGGACCTGATCCAGGTTTATAAATATCTGAGGTGTGGCGGCCATAGCGGTGAGACCAGTCTCTTTTCATGGTACGTGGAGACAGGACGAGGGGAAACAGACATAAGCTGCAGCATAGGAAGTTTCACACGAATGTGCACAAGAACTTCTTCACGGTGAGGGTGATGGAGTAGTGGAACAGGCTGCCCAGGGGAGTTGTGGAGTCTCCTTCTCTGGAGATATTCAAGACCCGCCTGGACATCTACTTGTGCGACCTGGTGTAGGGAACCTGCTTTGGCAGGGGGGTTGGTCTCGATGAGTCCATCTCGATGATGGAGGTCCCTTCCAACCCCTACAATTCTGTGATTCTATGAATCTCAAAAATTAGGGAGGGAGGCATCCTCTTATTGCTACACATAGACATTACCATATGCATGGGATAATGAACTATCAACATTTGGATATCACTGATCTCTTGTGAGCTAGGGAACCGATATCAGAATTTGCTACATTAATAAACTAGTTGTTTTGCCTTCAACATATTCATACACACATACAGTATAATTTCTCTTAGGTAAGCACATAAGTGATAAATAACTAATTCAGACACTTAAATACAGCAGTGCAAAGCCTGACCATTAATCCCAAATACTATTCCAGAATTTTTGCTTAAAACAAATTGTACTCACTTGCAGAACTTCAACACATATTTCCTGCAGCACAGACCTATCAAAGCCATTCAGATGCAAGTATTTATAGAAGCTACCAGGAATTCTTCCGTATTTTAATTATTAAGTGATCTCTGAGGAAATACTTACTTATCTTCAATGCTGTCTTTTATATGTTTACTGTCAGGGTTGCCATCTGTGGGAGCTACCATTGTATTGCTACTAGAGGTGGTACCTGTAAATTATGGACAAAGACACTGGTAACTGAACAAAAATGCAAAGCAGACTTAAGCTATATACAACAACTCTTATTTACTTGTCCATTCCAAGACTCCTAAACAGGAACATGCTACAGCAAGAAGCACAAATACAAACCAAGCAGCAGTGATTACTCCTACTTCATGTAGGAGAAAAAAAAATTGTTGTGTAGACAAAAAAATTCTGAACTGCCACAGTAATCTCACTAACTGGGGGGAAAAACAAACAAACAAACAAAACAAATCAAAACAAAAACAAAAAACCCAAAAAACAAATAATTCCAGGAATCTCTAAGCATTCAGAGTAAATGAAGTAGAAAGGCTTGTTTTTGAAGCAGGATCTAGATATCTCCTTCTTTCTTTCCTTTATTCTATTCATCTGTAAAATGCAGTTGGACTTTGGTATGCAGTTCATTCAAAACACAAACAGATTAGGGATAAAACCTAACAGTGTTCAATGAAGCTTATATCAATCTCTTTTTAAGAGAAACTATCAAGCATCACACTTACCTGATCATAATTGCAAAAACAATTTCACCTTCTTCTCCCTACTTTGTTACAATGAACACTTAAGCATAAGTGCTCCATACTATTTTTAATACATTTTAAACACTTTCATGAACAAGTACCAATGCAACCACCTCGTTATTCAGATAATCCCTAGGTGATAGGCCCAGGCTGCTTCAGAGCATTGACAGCTCTGCAGCAGAAAAGCTAAATCCTTGCTTAGATACTCCCATCCAAGTCTTATGTGGCTCTCTTTGAAAGATGCTTCATCAAAAACATGATTTAAAGTTGTATTTAAAGATGTAAACTGTCCCCGTTGTTTAGCTGAACAGACATAAAAGTGATATGCTGAGGGTAAACAGCGCAAGATCTGAATGCAGACGAAGTCTAACATAAGTATCAATACAATCCTGTTTCTTGTGAGTCTTTCAGATACTCTTTAATAAAAAACTCTGGATAATCTAAAATCTGCCAATCTGCCAATCAAACAGAAATTCTATTATATTACAACTAAAAGAAATAGAACACTGTACTCCTTTTAAATATTTACAGATGAACTCCAATATTTTAAGTGATTAACAGAAACATGTTTGTCACTGCCAGAAATAATAGATTAAGTTCAATAAATTCTGACCTGAAGTGACAGAAGGGATTTTATAGCTGGAAGTAATGCGGTAATATGGTGGATTATCCATATGGGTGACTCCTGAACTGACAGGATCTGTAAGCTGAAGTTCACTCACCAGCTCTTCCAATAGTTGCATTGTTTTGTCTCTACCCAAATAAACAATAACTTTCTTTACCTGCCATCAAATAAAAAAAGTATACGTACATAAAATAGTGATACACATAAATACAATTCTTACCATAATGATTTAGAAAAAAAAAAAAGAAAAAAAAAAGATTTGATCATCTCAACTCAGTAGAACCACTATCTACCTATATAGTGCCAGTGAGAATATCTGTGACTTATTCTAGTTCTAAAAGCAAACAAAAACAGTTTCCACAGACAGAAACACCAGCAAGCATCAGAAACATCACAAAAATTAATCTTAATTCAATAACCATTGTTTAAGAAACAAAATAGCTTTTTCTAGCAAAGGTTTTAGCAACACCTAAGATTAAGATCTGGACAATGACACTAAGAAATGATAAGTAAAATGCTAAGTAATTTAGGATGTTTGACTCGTGGAATTACTTTGTCTCCTGGTTCAAACTATATTGGAAAGATTTGGGGCTTCACTGCTAGATTTTCTGATTGGTAATGAAAACAAATGCCACCTAATGAACTTAAAATGACCTTTGTAAGAACACAATACTGTAAGTCCTATATATTCTCAGACACACACACATCCATACAAAAATATATACTTATCACAGGTAACTCTTTCTTTGTTTACTTCATATCTACTTTTTTGGACTGTTAGCAAATTGCAATTCTCTGATGAAAATAAGTTATGGAGCCAACTTATTTCTTCCTAAAGAACAGAAACTATCTGTGGCTGCTGATTTGCATATTATGATGGAAAGAAATTGATCACTGCATACATGGAATTAACTCAATCTAAAATTAGCAATCAATCTCCAAGTTTCTTTTTTTTAATACAAAGGAACAAAAATGCAAAAACAGGTGTTCAATAAATCTTTTCCTTTTTAAAAAATTTACTTACTAAATAATGTTTACGGTCCATCTAGGACACCCTGGATTTTGACAGCTCATAACTGATAGATGGCTTTGTTTCAGACTTATCACCAAGTAAATTGCAGTATGTTACTGCTACTTTCATAAACAGAAAACTACCAGCATCAGAGAAATTATTTTCACAAAATCTTTTGTTTCATATTACAAATACTTGAATCATTCATCTTTAGTGGCACACTTCTTTAATTTCAAAAGGTCTCCAGGCTTTCAGAATACCATACATTTATTACACTGAAAAGCATTCCTTGCCTCTTGTCATTGAATAGCAAAACAATTCCTTTGCCATGGACAGCTAGTGGCCATTTAATCCTATAAATGGCCTATTTCTAGAATTAGTACACTAATCACAGGAAGGTTGAAGCTGGGGAGGGACCTCTAGAGGTACTGCTGCTCAAGAAGAGAGCAGGCTGCCCAGGAGCACAGTCCAGACAGCTCATAGGGATCTCCAACCTGTGCCAATGCTCAGTCTTTATTCACAAAGCACTGATGCTGAAATGGAAGCTCCTGTTTTTCAGTTTGTGTCATCTCCCTCACCCTGGCACTGGGCACAACCAAAGAGAGTCTGGCTCTTTGCTTTGTACCTTCCCTTCAGGTTTATGTACACTTTGTACTTGATTTATTCACAGTGTATACTGGTCACAAAACATGCAGTGATACTATTACACTGCTAGATATGGGTATCAGAAATACTACCTCATATTTTTTGCTTGGTGATCTTTACTGCTAGAGTTAATTTCTAAAACACCAGTGACAATAAGGAGACTCATACAATGCACTTACATAAGGCAAAAGGCTGGGTTCACTGTTCACTCCACAGATACTGATCAGGAAGTGCAAAATTATTTTCAGATTCTTCGGCCAGCTGTCTGCCAAAGTAGTCCAGACATTTTCAATCTCAGACCAAGCCACTTCATCACCATACTGGAAAACAAAGTAAATATCTCTCCTGAAAACTCCAGCAGAAATTTTTTTTCAAGACTGCCAAAAAAAATAATCAGTTTCTTCATATATTTACAACTCCATTTTCATTCAAGATAAATAAATTTTTCAGATGGAAGGTACAGAGTTGCAGTCAGATATTCAACTAGAAAATCTGATTGTGTCTCTTTACCAGACTATTCAGACTATTATAAGACAGAATACTCCTCATGTATATCCCATCAGATGATATCTTACTAGTTTTATGCTTTCATTGCTCTTTTATTTTACTGCTTTAATAAAAATATTCAAAAATTAAAATAAGTTTTGTTATTTATATACAGTAACTATATTATTTTACAAGAGCTGCTCCAAAAGTAATGCCTCCTCTTTTATTATGTTGGTCAGTGACATTAGAAGTGGGTGTTGATGGAATGGCAGTAGAGGCTGAACTTCCCTACTAATATTCCATTAGATTTTGTTGCTGCGTGATGGATGGCAACAGAGGGACAGTCTGACAAAATGGCATCTGACATGGAAGTGCATATGTAGCAAAAGTATGTCTTCAAATTTCCCCACGTGGAAAAAAATGGCATGCATTGACATTCATCAACACTTGTTGAACATTTATGTAGACCAAACAGTGCATGTGAGTACAACGAGGTGGTAAGTGGTGTGTTTCAGAAGTGGCAACAGCGGGTCACCGCCACTGGTGCAGGTTTTGACAAGCATGGTAGGCAGGCTCTTGCTTATTGCTGGTGATAATGCATAGCTAATGGTGGCTCCTATATTGAAAAATATTGTTTTGTAGCTAAGAATTTGCTCTATCAAGCAGATTTACTTCCAAAATTCCATTTTGAGATCATAGGTAATCATAGGTACAGAGTATAGATGGATAGATAATACTATGTATTATCTACTAAAACAGACATCTATATAGAAAAACAGTCATATGTAACTGCTATATGCAATAGCTACTGAACTATTTATATCACATATTTCTTATAACAACTCAAAACTTGTGTATTCACCAGTAAGCAGACTAATATGAGCAGTAACTCTGGGAAGTCTGTAACGCAGTATCTCTGAACAGTATTCTCCCTAAACACAACAGTCTCCTGGAACACCAGTTAGTTTTTACCTTTGCAGTCATATACATAAGGTTGTTCAGGACCATGGCTGTAGCCTGCGGTGATCCCCAGCCTTCTCCTCGTAGCCAGCGCCTACTGTTTACCATTATTTCTCTATCCTTCAACGAATCTTCTTCATCTTCATCTTGCCGCCGGATGGTTGGCAAAGGTTTCAAGTCTACCAACTCAATATTGTTCATCCATGGCAGCAGATAATGCAGCATCACCTGTCTCCCAGCCGGGTGAGCCGTTTGGATTCTCTGACTTACTTCTGTGATTCAAAGATATAGATAAATTGTGGATCATTAATTAGAATTATTTTGCTAATAACAACCACTACTACGAATCCAGTAAATCACACTACCATAAAATAACACCAATACTGACATAATTTTGTTTAACTAGTGCTACTTCATAACCATTATCTATTCTTCAGTAGAGCTAGTTGAAGACTCTTCTGAGAAACAGCATGGTTGAAGAAGCTGAATTGCTGTATGCATACACACACACACAGATTTGCATGCACAAGCAAGAAAGTGTATACTAGGTTCTGATAGTTTTCTTAATTGCTGAAAGTTCTGATAAAGTAAGCTTAACATCCTCTCTCTCTACTTTATGCTTGTTTCATTTACCAACTCTTGCAAAATACAAGCTAGTTTTATTCTATTAGTAGCTTTTCATTGAAAATGGTAAACAAAATCCAATCTCTATGCACCAGTTTCACTTCTATGGAGAGCAAAGCACAAGTAATACTTTCCAGGACAAAACTGAGTCCTGATGAAAGAAGTATGCATTGCACAGTACATGGTTAAAAACATGGCAAACCAGACTGATGAGCAGACTTTCAGCACTGCTCCTTTCCTATTTAAACAGTAAGGACAAACCAATTCAAACCAAGGGTAAAAAATACATATAACATATCCTATTGTGTTTAGTAAGTTTTAAAAATTATTGCCTAGAAAAATATTCCTCTAATTGAGGAGATAGCTGAAAACCTAAAGCGTGTAAAAATGTGCCAATTTGGCAAAAAAGCACTTTAAAATTTTTCTTACATTTCTCTTCGCTCTTTTTTTTTTTTAAATTTATACGGTTATAATTCTGCAGCTATTTAATATGTTACTGAATATTATTTTTAAGTAATCTACAGTAAACAAAAATACTAGAAAGAATAACAGAAGAATAATTTTGAAAATCATTTGGAAATTATTTTATTAATACATGATTTCTCTTCAGTATTTTAGAAAGTCAGTAAAATATCTTTTGATTCATTGTTTCCTCTTTAATATATCACAAATAGAAATAAACAAAAATTGTTACTCAATAAATTCAATTTTTTCCACTTACTATGAAGACACTATCTTGTGTTCCTTATTTTAGTGAGTTATGAACTATACATTTTGTAAAAGGTTTCAGACCTGATGATCTTTATACTGACTTATTTTAAATCATACCTGAGAAGATGGCAAGTGTTAGCTCAGGATAAGTCCTTGCCAGTTCTTCTGATAGTTGATAGTATGACACAGAATACAGATGTGGTAAAGGAGAAGGCTGACCCAAAACTCCATCTGTCCTCTGAACTTCCAGTTTGTGAGCATAACGGAACATCTTTGGTTCCAAGATCTACAACAGCAACATTCATAATTTGAAGCTCTGTACAGAGTTATATTAGAATTTTTTTATTTAAAAATCACCTTTAAAATTTATGTATCTGCTCCCATTTAATACCTCGTACCAGATAGGTCTCCATACATCTCCTGTATTCACAAACACTGTGGCAATGCCACTGAATAGCTAACACTCATTCCATTTGATGCACTCAATGAAAAATTCTTGATGTTTGCTTTCTCAAAATAACTTATCCAATAGATGTTTTTCCGTAACAAATTGAAAAATACCATTGAGTACTTTTATTTCCAAACAATATTATTTCTGCTTGAGACACGCATAGAAGAAATGCAATCTTTGATGTGCGAGAGATGCAGAGGGAGGCTAAAGCAGTTCAGCACATTCAAAATTAATTTTGGCTGGTCTAAAGCAGCAGCATTCACTTGATAAGAAAGATGGGACTGAAAGGGAGAATGCTGTGAGTGTTGACACGTCAACAACAGTACGACTTCAGAAAGGATTTTACTGCTTAATTTAGCTGACAAGGACCCTGGGAAAAAGCTGTGAGATGACTTTTGGTATGAGCAATGAGCAGTATATCTGTATATACTTTTTAAAATATTAGTGCTGCCTGTATTACCCCTAAATGTCACTGGAAAGGAATTAACAGAAGTAAATGGTTAACAACAATTCTGTTAACCCCTTCCCGTGTTGATGAATAAGGAAAACGTTTGGCACCAATGCAAAAATCAGGAAACTGACAGCTACACTGGTAAAAAGAGCAAAGGAACAGAAGCAACACATCTCTCTGAGAAAGTTTTAGAAAAACTGATCTATACAACACTTCTATAGTGTCAAATCAGAAAAATCTTCATTTAGGTTATGTATCTTAAAAAAGCAAATGTTGTGAAAATGTAAGTCTTTAGGGCTTACTTCTTGAAAACACACATTTTGCTGACATCTACTTAGGCCAAGTAAGGATCTGGGCTAACTATGTACAAAGACAGAGAAAAAAAAACATACATCAGATTTTCTTATTGAAATAACAACTAAATACTACCAGAAATATTTTTTTGTGTTTTTTTTGCTATTATTTTCAACGCACAGAGATTGTTCTAATTTTTAAAACAAAAACAATTGAATCAAAATTAGCTTACAAACCTGTAATAGTTGCATAGCAACTTCATAGATAGCCCTAGTGGAATCAGCTGCTTTAAACAGTATCAGATTTAGAAGGATCACTGTATCACACTGGTAATCCCTAGGGAAAAATCACAAGCATGAAACAAATAGCATTAATTTGATTTGTTTTTTTCTTTATTTGAATTTGTTAAGTAAAAGCTAATTCTTAGGGGATATGAAATGGAATAACCTAACACTTCGGAAAGCTTCTCTACTAACACATACACACGAACAGGAGTGATCTCTACTCTTTAAGGGAGGAAAAAATGTTCTAAATGAAATTATGCTTGGAAAATGAAAGTTTTGAAAAATTCTGTAGTACCTGTTTTGGAACACACTGGCTATGGCTTTAAAGCAGCCAGCTGCTACCCGCTTGGAACCTGTATAGCACCGGTCTACAGCCCAGTACATGAGGTTACTCTGGTCAGGGTTGAGTTCCAAGAGCAGCGTAACTGCCTCGCATCCCAGCTGGTGAACCTGTATTCAGAAATGAACCAATTAAAAATAAAATAAAATAAAATAAAATAAAAAAATAAAAAAGGGCCAACTTATAAAAATGGCATAAGAGAGGGAAATAGATATTTAATCCAAAACATCTGTAATACACAAAAATTATTCCAGCTAAAAATAATAAGTCCACAGTTTAAAACAACAACAGATAACCTATCAAACTGTTGAACATCCAACTTGTACATGCAGTAAAAGATTACTGAAGTAAATAACTAAATAGCTCTAACATTCCTTTTTCTCAGTTCCAAGTCCCGTATTGTGCTATTTACTCTTTTCTGAACACAGATCTGAAGTCAGATACAGAAAAGCACTTAAATATAGGCAGGTATTCCACAGTGGGATACAAGGGGCTGATCCATCTGGAGACTTGCTAATCCCTTGAATCTATCCCACTGGAGCAGTAATTTTATGCTATCACAGTATAAGTGCAATGAAGGCCCTATTTTTAGATGTAAAGCTTGTCTTACTAAATAGCTGTAAAGCTTGATCTTCAGAATTCCATAGGACCCCATCAATAGAGTCGAGTTTCACAGACTTCACGTTAAAGATCTTGTCTCCTTTAAATTTCTGAAGATTGTGCTTATTACTACAACTTTATCTAGCTGATTAGTTTATAAATTATAAGAAGTCTGTTTCAATCCTCCTCTCTTTAGTTCTGCTTTGTGCTCAGAATGTGCCTGGTGATTGCCTTCCTCAACTTGGTGATAGCACGTCAAGGACGAGGCAAAAATATGCACTCCTAAGAGCTTTAGGCATAAGCCACTCAAAGCCTGTGGGTCAGTGAGACCACAATAATTCATGAATGCACTGTTGAAAGTACTGATAGTTGCAAACCAATATTTACACTGCCTGCATTACCTTCTTATCCTGTGAATCCAGAATATTATCCAGCCATTTGTATAAATAGCCATCAGACGAGAGCCCAACATTATCTGCCACAGGGCCACAACACAGTACAGCAGACATAGCCTTTAGAAAGTAAAACACTACATTTCAATAACTCAGATACAGCAGATGTGTTTTTATCAAGCCCATTAAAATCCCAGAAAACTATAGTCTATTCTGACAGATGAGAAAGACTAAGGCTAACAAAAAACAAATAACATTTTGTTAAAGAAATACTTAAATCAAATCAGGTTATTCTGAAGTCCCAAGTAAAAGGTAAAAGTGAAAAGTCTACTTATGCAAAAGTTCATATGACATTTTTATTATTAAAGAACTTTATATGAAAGTCCTTCTCCTTAGGCAGATGAGAAATCATGGGAAGTCAACATTTACTAGTAATTTTAAGTAATTCTTATACTAAGTGCAATGGTTTACAGTATGCAAAAAACAAATTATCAAAACTGAGCAAGTAGGTAGAACAAAGAAATAACAAAGTCATAAATGACGAGGATATGAAAACTACCCCCAAAAAGCCGAGATGTTAAATATACATTAGCAAAATCAACAAGGGAATTTATTTTCAAAGTTTAGAAAGCATTAAAATACCTTTAATGCACAGTATTGGTGTCTGTTTATTTGCATGTTCCTATCACTGTATCTATCCAGGGGAGTAAACATGATACTAAAAGGACCTGCCCAATGACTGAACAACATAAATAGACTGTGGCGGAGACTTTGCTGTGGAAAGACACTTCTTCTCTGGTGGACTGAAAGAAAAGCAAATAAAGTTAGAAACACTTTTTGTATCATTTTTTAAAATAATGTACATAAAAGAGAATCAGGCTATAAAAGGGAAAAAAATAAAGACACACTATATCAGAATCATAATAGCTGGATGTAGTTTTACTGTTATCATGCTTAATATCACTGAGGTATAAGGATGAACTATTTATTAATCTAAAAAATGTAAATGCATTGCCAGCCAAGACTTCTGCTAGATGAGAAAATTACTTGTAGCTTCTAAACAGTATCAGACACCTTTCTTAAAAACTCTCATTGCTGAAGCTGTGTTCAGAATTGATGGTATATTTTTATTAATGTATTCTGCAAATTCAGGTAAGTAGAATTTTTTTTATGCTTTAAAAAAATAATAAAATAAAAACAGTCTATCAGAAGTTATCAAGATCTTTTTACATACCTGGAACATTTTGAATGATATTTGCCACTAAGGCACTAAAATGGCATCGGATATCTTTCAATGTATCAGAATCCTTTTCATTTTCTGCTTCTAGGAGTTGTCTTGTTAGATCAACATACTCAAGTAAAGTGTTGTTGAGGGAATGTGTTTCATTATCAAGGCCACCACTCGCACTTAAAAATAAAAATATTAAATTGTATGCTAAATATACACCTTTGAAAAAAACAAAAAACAAACAAACAAAAAACAATCCTTATCTCTTTCTCTTTAATAGACCTCATCATTGCAAACATTGAATTCAAAGTCAGTTTTTCCCTAAGCTTGTTTCCTTGCTGTATAAAAAACATCAGTTAAAGTAAACAAATAAGCAAGTCTTATTTTTCACAGCTCACTCATCCTTCCACAGAATTAGTTCTTACACTGGGAGTAATTGTTAATGAAGAAATTGCAATTTTAGAAACACAACAAATTAATTAATAATACTTCACTATAGATATCTATACTACACAGTGCACTATAGATATCTATATTACACAGTGATCCTGCTTATCAGTGCAGCCCCCACCTGTGACTAATGACACCAGCATCTGCCAACAGTTCAAATATTCGCACTAGTTGTACACGTAAAATATCTCGACGCCTGCGTCGTTTCATGTTCTGTTCAACAGAGGAAACACAGAATTAGATGAAGTGGGGAAAAAAATCTAAAACTGGATGGCACAAAAAAGCATTATTATACTTAGACAACAATTTGCATGAATTATCAGGAGTGCAAAACTTCTATGAGCAGTTACCAAAATGCCTCCCTATCTTAACAGATCAGGCAGTGAAGAAAAGTTATTCCTTTTGTAACTGCAAGATACACTAAGTGTATTATTACACATATTAATGAAATAATACACTTTTTATTTTGTCACTCTCCTGTCATGAAGTGTGACATGTAAAACAATGAGCTGAAGTACAATACCAATCTTTCCGTGCATGTAAGACTAAGAAAACACACTATAACTATACTCCAGTAACATTCTGAAACAAAAGTCACGTTCCTTCTCATCATCTGTATTTAGTTATGAATTTATTAGTTTATGAGTTTATTAACATGAATATAACAGTTACCATAAAAAAAACCGATAATCATCTGTGCTTGTGTTTACAGAGATTATTATTTCTGTGGATACCTACAGGGGCTTCTAACTCCTACAGTAAAACATCCTCTCCATCAGAAGACTTTTATTCAGCGCAGGCAGCCAGGTGAGCTCACAGCCATTTCCATTTTAAAGAACTAAACAAAGCTGGTTGACAGTAGAAATCAATGCCATCTCAGGAACTACTAATTGCAGGCAGTATTTAACTATGCTAAACCATGCTTAAGCGACACAAATAAAAGAATGTGGAAAAGCTTACAGTAATTTCTAGTTGTTCAAAACTAAACTCCTTTGAAACAAGAATAATACAGAGTTCAAAGCAGAACTCTTCTACTGTAAACAGCTCACACTAATTTGAAAAGGAACATTTCATTTTGTTACCTGGTATATTGACAGCTTTTAGGTGCAGAAGCATAACTAACAATTATTTACTATCATTTTTGAGAAGATAGCTAAAACTCTGCGCCAAATATAGGAAAAAGATCTAATTACCTCTGGCCTTCTTTCAAGTGCTTCCTTAATTATAGGATGTAATTCTTCTATTAGTTCCCTGAATTAAAATAAAATAATCAAAAGAATATGAACAACCATTAAATTATCATCTTAACTAAAAAATTTTTCATAATAAGTGCTAAAATTTTATTTAAAACACCCTTAGGTTTTACTTATAGCTTTCTGACATAAATAAGCATTTACAAGAGATGTTTCTGAGAAGATTTTCCTAATTTAAATACAAACCACCAAATGGATTTCTCAATAATTACACTAAATTTTCATTTAGAAAGTTTTAAATTATATTTCTATCAGGTATTATTTTCATTCACCTTCACATTCAGGGTTTAACAGAGCCTCATGCTGCAAATAGATATTATCAAACAAAAGCAATGTTGGCAGCTAATCACATTATGTTCTTGCAACTGTCACTGTGCATTTACTTGTTAACAAATATTGCTTCCCTAAGGCCAATAATGATATGCTGACAGACTAGTCAGTCTAGTCTCTATGAAAACTGAAAAGCAATGATTTGATGCTGTGGTTACATTCCCAATTTGCACTGAAGCTTCACAGTCTTTTCTCAGTTCCTTCTGCCAAACTCCAATTATCTCATGACTCCATGAAGAGGGGCAAAGGAACATGAAAGACATCAGCAGTGTGGATCTACGCAGACAGCACACTAAGATAAAACTTACTAATTCTACTTTTACAATCGATAGTATAGTAATTACCTCCTCTGTTTTAGGTTTGCTGCAGTGTGTCCCTGGGTACCACATTTTTCTGTGTACTTTCAGTGCTGCTCTAATTTAGACATACCAAAAGCATAATCCACTGAAGTTTTCATGTTAAATGACTGATTCCCCTGCTATGGGGGTCCTCCTTCAGGAAATGTGTTAAGGTGTTGAGAAAGTTGCAAAAATTTTCATTAAATTACATGAGACTTAAGCATGGTGATGGATAGTTTCATATTTTTGTTCAGATTAACAAAAAAAAAAAAGTTGTTTTTTTTTTTTCATTATATGGTTTTTTGGTAAAACACACTCAAAGGTTGGCTTTTGGTAGAGAGCACACAACAAACTAGACATGTGATTAATAATAGAAAATAAAAGAGAAAATGAGTATTCTAGCAGGTTTAAGTGGTGTTATCAATTATGTTTAGTACCTGTACAACCACGACTGTAACTAATATTGTAAATGTCAACAGTCCATAGTCTCTGCCTCCATAGGGCAGTCTTTAATACCAATAAAAGGCATAAAAACAATAAAATTAGTTCAGCTTCTAAAAAATCATTGTCACACAGCTAAGTGCTAGAAAAGAATGATAATCAGTTTTCATAGATTTTTTAATGTTTAAGAAGGTCTTTTTCTGAGTTCTGTTTCCCCAGCTTTGTACCCATTAGCATAAAACCAGATGAAACACAGCAATTACCTAAAAGCTCCTGGGTTGGTCCTGCCAAGTCCCAGCACAAGGGATTCTGTAATTTCCATGCTCTCAGAGCGCATCATTGGAACTATGTGCTTAAACAAGGAAGAAGGGGATGGAATGCCAATGATCTAAGAAGAAAATCAGAATAAACCTGAATGAAGCAGTTATCCAACATGCAGGTAGTGAGATTAAAACATCTGCTACAGTATCAGATTCTTCAGTACTGATCTGAACTACTCATGATAAAAACAAGGTTTCCGATCTTTGGTGTGGAAAACAAATTTCAGAAATGGTACAAAATGCACATCTTTTCCCTGTAGTGAACAAGATGGATGAAGATAATTGAGAAAAAAAATCAGTAGTTATCTGCCCTGAACTTTTCTGTTTTGTCACTGAACCTAAAAAGCCTCTGGGAAGACTTCATCCCATCTGTTTGGCAACCTACTGAGGCTCTGTGCTGAGTACACAAGAGAGCTGAAATAGATTGTTACTAGGGCCAATGACTCTTCAAAAAGCTGAGTATGCATCTATGCAGGATCTTTACAGGCAGCTGAGAGGCAACAGCACTACATAACTTTACATCCTCCATGTGAGAGGCATCTCCAAAAGTTTGAAAATCAAAAATATACAGTGACTTAGAGGTTTACGTGGCCATCTTTGAATAATATATCTCTGAGGTTTTTCCACGCTTATCTTGAAGACATTCTGATTATAGTAACATTTCTGTATTTCATTTTCAGAGAAAAACCTTAATGAGAATTTTGTTAGCTCTCCAATTCATACTTGCATATTCAATTTAGAGGAGTGCTGATAAACATCTTATAAGATCTTCTGTTTCTTTAGGAGGAAGTGTAAGCCTTTTAAGATTTCATTTTGCAGTTTCTCAGATTAAGGAAGAATCTTGGTAACAACCGGAACAGGCTGCTTCTGCCAAAAATATGCTGTACTATCCGTGAGTTATCTTCACTGCCTTTACTCTATCTTCTACAGGAAGCCAAAGAGGAGATTAAAAAAAAAAACCAAACAAACCACAAAAGAACACCCAACCATGTCTGCAGGTAACATGAAGTAATGCAGACAAAACTGTGGTTAGGAAAAATATAACGAAGTATAGTTCCTGAACAGAACACTGCCTCAATTAGTGGAGAAGTGTGAGGCTATTTGCTCAGAATTAGAGGTCTTCTGACAGGAAAAAAAAAAAAAAAAAAAAAAAAAAAAAGAACGGAAGACAAAATATTTCCTCATTATCACCAGATAAGACTTCGAAACTGGGTTAATGTTTTCATTACGTGATTAGATTTTGCCTGAAAAACCACAGGTAGAAATGCCTTTATAATATGGGTTGGAAGAAACAAACTGAATCTTATCCAAAACAAACAAAAAAAGGCACTTTAAACATATTTTCAGATAAATTACAGCCTTCTAAGAATCATGATAGCTGTCATAAGCCTCAAGTGGTTCTACTTCCAATAAAACGTAGCTGCAGTATTTACAGTAATCATTAGAAGAACCTACTCTTGAATCGATGCTGTAACCACTGTCAGGGGTAGACGCCAGCGTCTCAGGAGGGGAACATCTCACAGAGCCAGTGGAAGTAGAGGAGCTTGAAGAAGACGCTGCACTGCAGCAAAGAATCAGGTAATTTCTCCAGAGCCCAATGTAGGAGTCACTGCTTGTAGTTGTATTTACTTTCTTTGCATTGATAGGGCTGCTATTTAAAGAAAAAAAGCTCAATATAATAAATAATGCCTAGGAGGTTTTGTTTCTCTATTGAATTTATTTTTAAATTGTGTATCTGTTTCTGTTAACGTAGTATACTCCAAATAAATTATTCAGGTCAGACTTGTACATCAATAATGCATGCTTTTATAGTCAAACTTGTTGAACTACAATATTGCCTAAAGCATGAATTAATCTTTACAGCAGATAATATTTTTTTCCAAATAGAACTGCTCTAACTTTTTGTTATATGTATGAATGAAATCCATAGAAAATATTAGGAGTGCACGCTGCCTCACCAAAACATAATAGCATTAGGATGATGATGAGTTCTGAAAGAATACAAGTAAATTAGATTGTATCTTCTTTAGAAATGAGCTTACTTTATATCCACTTGTGGAGACAGCATCTGGAGTCTGGTATAAGCAAACATCCAAGCATAGCTTACAGCTGTTGGGCAGTGTTTTGGAAGATTTTCCTGCTTCATAAAACTTGAAAGGCTTATAATCCACGGATCTTGGCCTTGAGTCACATGTGCAAATATCCATATATGTGATGGACTGACCACATCAAACTGGTGGCTGATTGGAGAGGAACTCCAGTCAGCCAAAGTCTGTAAATCCACTGAACTGGGACAGTATAGTAAAGTAGTCTGTATGCATTAAAAAACAAATAAACAAAACAAACAAACAAACAAACAAAAAAATTAATTTCTATGCATATTAAGTAATACTTTTTCACTTGTAGATTTTCATTCTGAAATGTTAGTGTCAAAACCACATTTAGGCATAGTTAAAACACATTGTTTAATTCATGCTGTTTTAGAGAAGTTCCTAATATGAGCAGTGATAGAAACACACTGGAAAGGAAATTAACATTAAGTAAGTAAACTATTGTAAAAAAAATAGCATTTGAATCATGATGACTTATTCTTCCAAAAGATTCCAGACTCTTAAAGTCTTACTACTGAAATAAAACTCATTTCTTAAGCCTAAACACAGGAAAACTTCTCTTCGACCGTTAATAGTTTAAGATAAACATATAACAAGGGAATTCAGCTCTTATTCACCTATGTATACTGCTCTCACTGTGGCTAAAGGAAACACTGCTTGTCAGATACTGCATAGTGACAGAAAAAGTCAGTGGTCTTTCCTTCAATGAACTTAGAACCTGTGAACCAGTTGGTGAAAAACAAACAAACAACAACAACAACAAAAAACAGAAAAAGAAGTGTGTGTGTTTTTGTGTCATGGTAGGCACCTAATCAATCAGAAACTGTACAATGTTGTTGTCAGCCTCAAATCATTCCTCAATTTTTGTTCTGAGAAATAGCTTTGGAGGCCCTGTTTGGTTTTTTTTTTTTTCTGTTTTTTGTTGTTGTTGTTTTGTTTTGTTTTTTTTTGAAGCTGATAAACTGTTGATAAAATTAGCTTGAATATAACGACACTGTGATTTAAAAGACATACCAAAATGCTTACAGAAATGCATCATCTTACACTCAAGTTTAAGATAAAAGCTCTCCTACCTGATCAGCACCAGTAAGATGTATGAAACTCTCCAGGATAGAAGCACTTTGTCTGTCCATTACATCTATAGCCAATTCATCATCACTCTAAAAAAAAAAGCAACAACAAAAAAAAAAAACACAACAAAACAAAAAGCATAAAAATCACAAAGTCATGTAAAACAGTATTCTTTCATTAAGCTTTTACATGAATGGATAATCAACTCTTACCTTAGAAATTTCTAGAAGTGTGAACAAGGCCCTTATTTCTCTAAGCACGCTGACCGCTAATCTTCTCGTTGCAGGCCTTGTGCTGCAAAGAATGACCAAAGCAAAGCCTTCCACCACATGAAATACGTTGGAATAAAGGGTCCTCTCCAGAGGAAGGGTATGGGCAGCCCCACTGGAGACACCACGCTAAGAAATAAGCACAGAAGTTAAACAAATGAAGGAAAAAGTAAACACAATCAAATTATAGTGTCATTATTAGTGATGACAGAATTAATCGTAAGATATTCAGCTCTTGTCTACTTGTCATATTTTAAATTATGAAAATGGCACAGCATCAGTTAGCTTGTATTTTTTTCTCTCTGAATTCAGTCCAAACACCACAAGAAAGTCCTTCTTATTTTACTTCCTCACGTAAGTGATGTAACGAGGGCAAAATTCAAAAAGAGTAAATGACTCTCTCTCATAATTAATATTATATAAAATGATTTCTTATAACCCTTGTATCTCTTTTCTATTAGTTAGTGGAAAATGGTGCTTTTTTGCTAGCTCTGCTGTTTAAAACTGCTATTTAATATTTCCAATTCCACATATTGAATTTGATGTAAAGAAAAATGTGGCAATTAATCAGTGTTTAGAGAGTACTTAATATTAAACTAAATTTTGGGGAAAAAAATAATAAGTCTAAATATCTTCAGCATTGTAAGAAAGTAAACAGAATTTTTATTACTTTAATAAAAAAAGCATACTAACAAAACTGCATATAGATTAAAATATGTTTTGATATCAAAGGATTGTATTTAAAATACCTGAGAATCTTGGGCTTTATTATGCATTTGGGCTGCTTGTTTCCACTGATTTATGAGCTGCACTAACATTTTTACTGCATTGTCAAGAAGCGTTGGGTGGATGTCAGTCACTTCACGCACAATAAAATACACAAATCCTGAAAGAACATCTTCTCGCCAATCTGGAAAATCAAGCATTAATGCTTGGAGTGTATTGAAAGCCAAGGCACGGAGTTCTTCATCCATATGAATTGTCAGCCTGTTTAGAAAAAATACCAGTATCATCAACCCTAGAATTGCATATTCTTAACCAGCCTTTATGAATTAAAGTTTGGTGCTTTCTTCTGTCTTTACCGTACAGTGCAGAACACCACAAAGATGCATTCTCTGCACTGAATACATTTGCAACTAGCTAAGACAAGACCCTGCTAGAAATATAGCAAAATAAAGTAAGACCTCAGAAAACTGAGTACAAACAATTTTCATGAGAGATAATCATGTCTTTTGTATATGCTTATCTGAGTGCAACTGAGCAACCATTTTAGAGCCCAGTGTGGAGGTACCTTGTGATGTGCAGCTTATTGTTTTTCAATGCTTCCTGTCTTCTATGAAAAAAAAGTGTTACAAAAGCCTTAATTACTCTTGCCCACCTTAACTAACATTTACATATGTATAATTCAACACACTCTATGCAAATGAGCTTGTAATTCCAAAACTACAAGCTGAACTGTTCTCCTACACCAAGACTATCTTTATATTAAAAAATGAAATATAACAAATAAATAAACGGAAGAAAAATTGATTGCTCCAGTAATAACTGAAGACTGCCTGCACATACCCCAACCATCTGTTCTCACTGAATGCTCAGACACAACTGCTGAAGGCAGGCAAGAATAAGAGCGACCAATCTGTACACAGTGGACTTGAACTTTATAGTGAGTTGACTGACATACTCTATATTATGTAAGGAGCTTTTAAAAAGGAATATTCACTAAAAGTTATTTTATTTCACTTACCTTGCAAGCAATTCAATGAGGTCAGTCCTGCTCATACCATCTGGAATCAATCTTGGAATAGCAGCAATACAAGTTCTGAATAAATCTATCTTAGGTTTTCTTTCACCTCTACAAAACCAGTTTGTAAACAACAAAACAACAGGAAAATCCACATCAGTATATCACAAAGATTTTCAATCTTAGGTCAAAACTTAAGAAAGTACTAGAAAATTTTTAGCATTAGTAAATGAAATCAGAATGAATTTAATATTCAAACAAAAAGCCTAAATTTGTAATGTAGTAATGTGAAACATTACAGCACAAGATAATACAATATAAGTGTGACAGTGAATTTTATACATACGTAATCATGTCTTCAGGTTCTTTATTGGACATCTGCACGCTAGTCATGCACATGGGCCTTCCAACTTCTTTGTCCAAATGCCTAAGAATGCTGTCCAGAGCTTTTCTGACTTGAGGATAGTATATTGACATTCCTGAAAAGACAAAGAGTTCCAACCACCTCTTTCACTACTGCATGTTCTCACTTATTTTTCACATTCTTATTAAAATATATACCACGTTCAGCTTAGGACAAATTTCTTATTGTACAAAACCTGTCATTAAACTAATTTTAAGTGTCAAAAAGAAGCGTATCAAGCAAGCAGTAGGAGGTATTGTATGAAAGTAGAAGTTTCCTTCAGGGAAGAACATAAACAGAGAAGTAATTATTAGTTGCCTTTCTCATTTCTGAGGATTTTAGTTCTAGCTTGAGACTGTCTTTTAGAGACAATTATTTCATCTGCAGAAGATCAACCAAACAAAGGGATAAAAAAATGTCTCACTCCAACGCAGCTGTATTTTGGAACATTGTAGAGTGGATCAAAGGAACAAAAATTTCCATGCTAATTACCAAACTCACTGTGCTCAGTATTTTGTGCGCTAATCCAGCAGTGCAAAACAGTTTTTAAAAAAGCCACAGATCCAGTCTTGGACACCAGAAGTTCAATATCATCTAGAACTTTTCTCTAAAGAATCATGTTAAAACATGCTGTAACTAAATTCTCCATAAAAATTAAAATAAATATAGAAATAAAGATACACAAACGTATTATTTGAGAATAACTGAGAACATCTATGTACGTATTGGAATGTAAAATTCCAAAAGACCAGTACATACCTATAACTTTTGCTTCCTCATCTGTCAGTGTTTTATTAAGAAAAATTTTCTTCACACGCAGAGTATTTCCTGAGGGAAGAACAACTCCTGTCGTTGGCATTGGTGGTTCACCATCTTTCTGCTGCAAACTATCTGCTATGACAAGGAAGACTCTGAGGCCTATATTCATCCTCTTCAAAAGCAACAAAGGGAAGAAAAAAGAAGTAGTAAACAAAAGGAATTGTAACATTAAAGTGACACAGATGAGGCAAAACACAAACTGCATTTTCCCTCTGTAAGCAGACAGCATTAGTAGGACAGGCATGATTTAAATATTACCCATTAGTGTAACGAAAGTATCAAGAACAAAATTTTAGTTTTAGTAAAATTTAGTGCTGAATGCCTTCTCACATCGCTGATTCCAGTCAACAAAACTGCCATGGACAAATAGACTTAGTGTTTTAGAGTCAATAGAATTAAAGGAGTTAATATGAATCACGAGAATGATATACGGAAGAAACACATTTTTACATCTCATTTATTACACTGGCTTTGTAAGACCTGGGTATGATGTCCCTGAAGAAAAGGCTTTATGGTTATACACACAAGCACACATACCGGGTTTAAAGTTGCAATGAGCTGAAACTGCAGTAGCATTGCTGGCTTACTCACCAGACATGGGACAGCAATTGTACACAACTATTTATTTCTTTAGCTAGTAATAACTAGTTATTTCTTTATCAGAACATCTTTTTTGATATTCATTAATCTGCTTTCATGTCAGCTAAAAAATAGTTAACTACAGTTCCAAAAATTTCACCCCAACATCCTGTTCTCACTGCATGCAAGTAATAAGTTTGTTTTACCTCTGGATTAATTGTGAAGGTTTTAGGTGATTTTCCAACACTAAGAAGATCAAATATTATTTCTTTCATTGCAAAATCCAAGCGTTCCTATAAAGGAAAAAAGGTTTATACATAAACTCTTGTTTATCTTTCTATGCATAGCCTTAATTTCTTCCTTATAGGCAATGGATATCATGCCTTAGAAGTTTAAAAATATAAAAATGATATTTTAAAAGTTTTAAAATATTTGTTTTTCTTATTCTTATGAATTAGTAACACTCTTAAAAAAGTAATACAGTTCAACACTCCTTAATGCAATGTATTAAAAATGCCAAAATACACTATGTTGGCATTAATATACTGGCAAAGTCCATGTGAGTTAGAAAATACATCAATTAAGGTTGCATTTGCAATCTCAGATTACAATTCAAGTTCTCTTTGAATGGTCATATATTATTGGACTTCGGTTTCAATCAGTACAAGAGATGCCAAATGGAAAAAAAAATCAAATTGGCATAGCAAATGCATTTTTTCTGTTTTCTTTTTTTTTTTTTTTTAATGAATACAGCTCAATTCTTGAACAAGTTCAGAAATGTAATATACGTGCTAGAAAGAAAAATGGAACAAATGAGTCTGATACATGAGTCAATTGATCATTCCTTCAAAAAGCATATTTTATTCCTGCTTCAGTTAGGCAGCTCTTATTATTGATGACAGTTGAGTTAGTTAAATAAAGCCTTCACAGTAGGTTACTAATTACATCTACTTCATTCTGAGAATGCCTGATTTCAAACCCTGGGATCTCATTAGTAGAAGTGTCAAATGGAAAACTCTGCTTGTACCTACTTTGGTGAAAATCTATACCAAAGAATAGAAATTTCAGCATTTACTTTCTGCTGAACTTCAGTTCTCCATCTGTTTAACACAGTATAAAAAAAAATACGCTGAACTCTTAAAAAGCATTCTGAAACTAGGGTGAGGGGGCAACAGAAGAGTTCACCATGAAACTGTATTCAGATGCAAAGGCAAAAGAATAAAGTAAATGAAGCACAGGCATTTACAGTTAGGCTGCTTTACAGGTTCAAACATTTGATAATGAAAAATAATTTAAACTTAGTGTTAAAATGAAGAACCCTAGAACTAAAACTGAGAGCATAAAGGATTTTGTCTCCTGTTTTATCTCTATATAAACAGAAGTAGGTCGTTTTGGAAACTGAAGCACAGACAAGCTATCTGTAAGTTGGAAAAACAAGTCTAATTTATAAGGTTAAAGATGAATGAGTATTGTATCCTGTGGGATCACCCCCTGCATTTTGATATTAAGATAACAGAAGCAGCTAAAACAATACAAACTGTAATGCAGTAGGAACTACACACTAACATACATGTTGCAATTTTTTTTCCAGTCTACAGAAGTTAGACTCCTTGCTAAATACAAATGGACATTAATGTTCAGATAGTTTGTCCCTTATAAATATATTATAATGGAATACAGTAAGTATATTACTGTACTTTATCTTCATGTATACATACACACCCGTTACAGAACAATACAAATGTAAATACTAATCACCATGACATCTACAAATCATAGTTATTGAACTTCAAAGGAAAATAATTTTGCCACTTGAAGAAACAAATCAGTCATTCTATTATTATTTGGGTAAATTTTATTCAATATATTAAACTCTACAAATATTTAAAAAAACAGCCCATAATTTATATTTCATAGAAATAATGCTCATAATATTGTATCTCTACCTAGATATATTCTTACCTGAGCAATGAACTGAATAATCTTCACAAATATATTCAGAGGTGTGTCTCGTGGGACCACACTACGTGATCCTTTCGGAAAAAGTGCTGATACAATGCTCATGAGACGACTACAAGAATTGAGAAACAAATGCAAGAAGTCAAAAAATTGTTTTAAGAATACTTTTTTGAGATTCAAATCAGAAGGAGTGTAGGATTGACTACTGCACAACACAGAAGGCAGTACCTCCCATTTAAAGTATAGCCCTCTGTTGTTGAGGGGATTATAATGAGATAGTCTATATGCAGACCAAAATCCTGCTTTTGAGCTACTCAGTCAGGAGGAGGAGCAAATGCTGAATGACTACTCCAAATTCTCACTGTGCTAATTTGTAAAAACACATATTTTCATTCTTTTCATTTCCAACCTATACTAAGTGATGGGCACTTCAGATCCTATTTGTTATGGTATCAGTAGAGCCTGCTAACTAAATTTCCCGCTTTTTATCTCTCCATCCACTTATGTCATCACACACATATAAAAAGGAGAGTGAGGACTCTCTTCATGCTCCTCTTCAAACTAACCAAGTTCCTCTGGTTTTCTCTATTAAGATGAAGTCTTTGTTTCTCTACTTATCCAACAAGCCCATCCCCAAGGTGACTTTGGGATCTTTTTAACATCACAAGAGATAAAAGGGAACTTATGATCCCTTGTGCAATGAACTTACCTTTGAGTTACAGTGTTGCTTTCACATTTTATTCTAATAACATAAACCCACAACAACCTATACAAAGATTCCAGTGCAACTCGGGACATTTTAGGATCTTTATTCTGTAAAACAGAAGAGAAATACAGTTACTGTTGCCTGAAAGACATTCAGGAGATCATACTATTACTCTTTTGACTTTTGAGAATATTTTCAACTTTTTTTAAGAAAGAAAGCTGACATGTTTAATACTGACTATAAGTTTTACTGTGTATATTTAAAACCAAGTGTGCATTGCATATTTCCAATACTGCTTAAATACTTAACAAGTAATTTCAGATTGCTTTATATGCCTTTCACTCTGAAAGCAGAAGATTAACTAATAGTCCTCAGGATGAACACCAAGAGCATATTGCCTCAAAGAACTTTTCTTAGAAAGTAACTGATATCCACTTTATAGCAAACTAACTAGTAGTTTTATCTAAAACATGGGAGTAGCTGCTTAGGATCAGGCACAAACTCCATCTAAGTGCAGTATTCAGTTTATGAGAGCAGACAGTAGCAGGTGCAGAAGAAAAAGAGTGCAGGGCAAGCATTAATAAATTATGCATGGTATGAAGTTCTTTTTCATCCTAAAGCTTCTTCTAGGAGCTTAGCTTTGCTCCTTCTAGCTCTTTCACTGTTCAGAACACTGAGTGACAGTAACGTTTGTCACACCAACTCCAGTAACCTCTTTTTTTTTTTTTAGCTAAGGATGCTCACTGTATTTATAATCTTGAAGCGTTCAACGGGACTCCTGGAATTCACCATTAGTATTATGAATTGGAAATAAATGACTCCCAGGTGGAACTTTTTAGGCACTGTCTCAGTTTAAAAAAATATATATTCTTTCCCACCTCTAGTGAAGTCTTGCTGTTTCAAGACACAATGTTTCTGCCTGATGGCTTGAACACAATTAATTTCACTTTTTGTGGCCTCAATCACAAGCCAGTGGTTCAGAGAAGCACTGCTACTTTGTCCTTCCAGGACAAGTAGAGTGTAAACTCAGACTGTGATAGCTTTGATTTCAACCAACTTAAACTGTGCCCCTTCCCCCCCCCCAGAAAAAAAAACAGGAACAATTACATAATTATTTATCATAGCTTATCTACAGGCCAACAGTTCTTTATGTTCAAAGTAAGATCATGAATTAGTTTGTACATGCTTTAACAAAGACTACCCATAATGCAACATTTAGAACTTTTCTTAGTAGTAGTAACCCACTTGAGCAATGCTCTGATTTCCTTATACTTGATAATTCAAAGGGGGAAAATAATTTACAGTTCAGAAGGAAACCAAAAATAAAAAAAAATTAAAAAAAAGTTTAGGTAATTTGGTTTATAACACTCCATAGCTGAGAAGATTTATCATTCTGATTGGTCATGATGAAGCTTGCTACTTCGTCAAAAAAGCAAAATGTGTGAATAGGTATTCACTATTTTAAAAGTGTAAAAACATTAAAAATACAGCAGTACTTCTGGACGTAAGCACTGCAAAGCTTCATTACCTCTTACTACAACTAGAAAGAAAACAAATATTTTACAAGAAAATGGCTTTTTTTGTGTGTGTGTGTGTGTGTGTGTGTGTGTCTAATTATGGCACGTTGTTGTATATCTGCTGTTAGTATGCCAGTATTTCCTTTCCTCTTTGAGATTACTGCAGTAAACAAGTCTACGTAGCCCCACAGCCTGACTACATTTCAGCATTTTTAGCTGATAGATTTTAAAGCATTCTCTTTTGTGGGCTGTTAGTTTTTTCCAAACACAGTTCTGTTTCAAATCCTAGAATTTTTCACACGGATAAATGATATCAGAAAACTATGGAATAAACTTTAAAGAACTGTATCTCAGTTATAAAACAAAAAAATAAGAGCAAATCTACAATGGTCTAACATGACACATTAAGACAAGTCAATGAAACATATCTCAATGAAGGCAAGAAACAAAACAGCATTTTTTCCATGTTAGTCAAATGTAGTCACTTACTGAAGAAAGTACTTTTTAATACTGATGTTAAACTTTTCTTCTGTTCTGAACTAAAACATTTCCTACTTTTTAAAACCTGCAAAACCAACAGTGTAAAAGTCTTTCAAGTTAGTGCACTGCAAGTTGTTACAGTAAATCAGTTTCACATTTTTTACTGTGAAAATGCTTTCAAGTTTGCTCACATGCAAGACATTTTTTGGAACAAATTAACAGAAAAAAAACCATACATCTGAATATGTAGTTTAATTCCAGTGGAAACATGCATTGTTGTTCAGGGAAACCAGCTGTGATATTGATATGCAACCTCACAAAGTCACATTCTCACCCCCTAGGACAAACTGATATCAGTTTTCTGTCTTTCTCCTTTGCTCCCTATCATGAAGAAAAGACCTTTAAAACATTCCGTGTCCTGTGGCTTCTTAACAATGCCAAGAGCATTTTTTATAGAGAAAGGAAAGTACAAAATACAATGATTAACATAAAAAAGTACAAAATACATTATTTACACGAGACAAAGCAACATTTCACTGAGTTATAACAACATATTAACTCACCTGCAGTGTTTCTATTTGTTTTCTGATACTGTTGTTAGATGGCATCTAAATAAAGCAATGTGAGACAGCAAAACATAACAAACATGAGAATGGAAGGCACATGCATGTTAGATGAAAAAAAGCACAAAAACAACAGATAGCTGTATACTAAGGACTCTATTCAGTAGAAATACTGTTTTTTCTATAGTGGCAAAAAATGTTCCTGTACATTCCTTCCTCTCCCTGTAAGATGTACAGATGCCAGAATCAATTTTCTGACAAATCTGCTAAAATTATTTTGTCTAAATACTAGTCAGAAAAGCAGGCAAAATGATTTTGCAATAGTGACTGATGTTACTGACTGCTGAAATTCAACACATTTAGCTCTCCTGAGCTCAAAGCAACAACAGCAACCAAGCTAACATGTGGATTAAGGTGAGAGCAGTATAAGCCAAGGCACTCCATTTGGTAGCCTCTAGGTCTGAACCAATCCTTACTACTCACTTATCTGCTATTTGCACTGGTCCAGACCCAGAGCTATTTAAGCCTTCCTCATAGCAGATAACAGCTTAGCAGCAGGAAAGAAAAAGAACTAACACCTTAGGCTGCGTAGGTTGGGATGTTTTCTCCACAGGCTAAGGCCGCTCTAAGGATAACAAACAGGGCATGTGCTGAAACCAAGTGCAGTTTACAAGGACAATAAATCTCGCTAGATCAGGATTCAGAGTACCTTCAGGGGTGTTATCAAGGACAGTGTAGTTGCCAAATGAAGTAAGTGCACTGAAATACTGCAGGGTATGAACACAGTACAGCAGTTACTACAGAGAGACTGTCAAGGTGTGAGATTTCACCCCACCAAAACAGGAGATGGCTTAATTTTCCACCAGCAAAGTGTGGCCACAGGACATTCCTTGCCAGGCAAAAGAATGTACTTGGCAGTCATCATGGAATGAACTGGGCACCATGAGTTCACAGCCTGTGTCGCCTCGGCAGTCTGTGCTCATTGTACAGTGTTCCTGCGACAAGGCCTTGGTGTTCTGACTGCTGCAATTCTTAACTTCTTCGTGTGACAGGGCTAAGACGAAACTTCTTAGCACTCCAAACTATTTCCCAATAACTGTCAGCATTACTTCGTTAAATAACGCTAGAGATGATGGGTTTGGAATCCTGATTGCATTTTGCATACTTAATTGCAAATAAATAACTTTGGTGGCTAGGAAATGAGGAGATAAAATCTAAAAGACTAAATGGCTGTGAAAATCAGATTTGTAAATTAATGAGATTACTTATTACAGATTGCATGCATTTAATTAGCTTCAGAAACAAAGGAACACATTCATTCACGAGACAAAGGAGGACAGTAAGGGTGTAATTTTTAGGATTAAACTCAGAAAAGTTTCTGCATAAGCTAAGCGCCTCCTCCCCCCCCCCCCCCCCCCCGGCCCCACAAAAAAAACCAAACCAAACCAAAACAAAAAACCCTGTAATATTTGATAGGCCAAATTAAAGCAACCCCAAAAACATCCTAAATAACTCATTGATGGCAAAGCATCAGGACACTGCAAATTCTGAGCTGCAGAAATTCATATGTAAAATTTCTGCTGAATAGAGCCTTACAATAAATGTGTTAAGCTGTTAGTAGTTAACAAAACTAAAAAAAATATATAAAATGCATGCTACCAGTTGAACTCACTGGCTTTTATAGTTTTAATACATCCATTATCAGCAATGGACATTATGCCAGAAAAGTGCAATTCCTAGATTGTAAGAATTTTTAAAAAAGCTTTAAAACAAAACCAAAAGAAGCCTTTGTAAGCAAAATAAACAACATAAAAAATCTAGGCAAATATTGCAAGAGAAAGTTAGGTGAAAAATATACAAAAACCCAACAAGCAACAGAAAAGTGTGGAAGATGTCATGAAAACAAAATGATCCTTAACAATCCAAGCAGCTAACCCTGTTTCCATTAGACTTCATGCTGGTTTATATATTTTAGCTTTGGAATCATCACTCATACTTAACCAGAATGAATATTATAAAGGTCAATCAAAGAATTTATTAAAATTATCAAAATCAATGCTTAGGCAAAATCACAAACTATGTTAATCAAAATTATGGAAAGAATATGTATAACAATTAATATTGTAAGTAACTTATGAAAAAAAATCCCTAATTTTTAAGCATCAAAATCTCCAAATTTTATCAATCAACTTTTGTTTACAATGCTAACAACTGAAGCCACAAGGTTAAAGGGACACTGTAATTTTTATATGGAAAATACATATCACAAGCTGTTGACATTATTTAGTTTCTGGACTAGAGATTCATTTTCTGTCCCTTCAGTAAATGAAGATAAATTATTTTCTCAGATGTAATCTTCACAAGAAAAATTACACTTTGTGCTTTCTCTAGAGGACAGCATTTATTAGCAGATACTTCTGTAGATTTTGCTCAACAAAACTGGAGGTCCCCATGAGGGAGACATCCATTTCCAGAACTACATAACATCATAAAAGTTTTAGTATTAATGAAGACTTAAGACATTTTTTTTTTTTTAATGACAGTGTCCTTTTAAATAGCTAAGTACTCGTATTTATTTGGCAGTAGGTGTCTGAAAACATATTGGAACAAATGCTACTGATTTGCAACAGTTTCTGAATTGAAAAGGACTCTTACCTTTAGATGTGACAAACAGTTCTGCAGGAAAACGTGCCAGTTATTTAAAAAAAACTGTTTCTGACTGACACACAACAGGCAGGTGATCAATGGATACAAAGCCTATGAGTAGGGGGGAAAAAGAATCGATCAAATTGCTCTTAGCAGACCTCCCAAGTCTTGTACATCGAGAATGAGATAGAGCTGGTTCCTGCCTCAGGCTCTCACAGCAGCTAGGACTGGTCACCAGGTTAGCATTCTGCTGCAGCCTTTGCCCTGTACTAGGACATGTCTGCTAGCCAGGAGCGAGTGCTGTAAGCTGTGTGCTGCAGAGCTCACAGTATAGCACCAGGGGACCACAGTGGAGCTCATCTACCAAGGCCTGACCTCAAGCAAAGGCTGCTGGCAGATCTCACCCTTCTTACAATATTCGCTTTCCCTGCAATCTTATGAGTCATTTCACAGGGTCTTCTGTTGTGGGAGAGGGAACTGCCTTTGAAGAAAAAAAAAAAAAACCTATCAGCTCAGTAAAAACTGAGGCAGACTTGAGGTTGTCAGACATTTTACTGCTCCTCAAGGTCTACTTTGATTAATCAAGAAAAACTAGCTTGATAATAGCTGTGAATATGCAAGCTAGGATGATCTAGCTTTGCTTTTTTAACATAAGATTTGTTTAAAATGTAGTCATGGGGAAGAAATCTGTAGAGATTTCTATCAGAAAGAGGTAATAAAATACTTTGGAAAAAGAAGAATAGATTAGACGTGGAGGGGAAAAAAACAAGCAGAACAAGACTACTTAACAGGCTGTTATTTTGATGGTAAGTCTTGCCCGCCACTTCTATGTTTTAATTAGACATGATATAAATATATGAAGTCCTTGTATGTAAGTTCTTATCAGAAGAGTTATCAGGTTAAATAACACTGTGCTAAAATGAACTAAAACAAGAACAAGTATCAATTTCAAAACAATCTCACAAATGAGATAACAGCACTGTGGCTTGCACAAAGAAACAGATAAATATCAAAGCAAATGCAATATATGTAGCATTAATTGGATTGTACATGAACTGAAGAATTGAGATTGAAATTAATACAGCTTTTAACATAAGATAATGTATTAGCTTAACAGCCTATGATGAACAAAATGGAGAAGTTGAAATATTTCTTTAAAATACCAGCGAATGCTTCTTTCTTGAACTCAAGTCAAAGGTAGTCTGATAAAGCATCTCCACAAAATTTTTCAAACATGGCACATTCACTTCATTTTTAACAGCCTATTAAAAAAAATATACACAGAAATTGATTTAAAATTTTATAAAGAAGGTATTTAAAACATGCATTGGAATGTTCATGGAATTTAAGAGCATTCAAAAGTTAAATTTCACGTTGGCTAAGCATTTGATAACGGTCTGAAATATAAACAGAAGCGTAATGAACCATCACCACAGCTAGATAAGTTACGAAACAACCAATCAACTACAAAACATTATTTTAAAAAAACGGTTTGTTTTCCATACTTACAGAATGTAAAATAGTTAGCCACCATATAATAAATAAAACTACACTGAAATCCTTTAAAAGTACAATTTAAAGTATTTCAAAAATAACAACCATTACTTTTTCATTGTTCCCCTTTTTCAATGTTCCCCTTTTCTTCTATATCCCCCAATTATGAAAAACTGGAAACTTGAAAGAAATGACACACAGATTACTAGGCAATCAACAACACAAGTGGTCTTTGTACAGTCTGCACAATTAATGAAGGAGATGAACACACCTCAGAACTTTTATTACCTAATCCATTCTTGGATTCAAAACAGCCTTCCCCCCACTCCCCTCATCTCTTACACTTCTCTCTGGATGCCTCTTATAATCAATGCAAGTGTAATTTTGATGTAGTACTCTTTTCTTTGTTTGTTTTTTTTTTTTTTTTTTTTTTTTTTTTTCCGTATTTACTGAATTCTGGCCTGTTTTGTTTTGTTTTTTTGTTTGGTTGGGTTTTTTTGTTCTGTTTTTGTATGTTTGTTTTGTTTCGTTTTGCTTTTCTGGAAGAAATTATCTATAAAAGTAAGTTTGGTAATTGCATGTTCTTTACAACACTGCAGAAGCAAACAAATTTATTTTCATTTTGTATTTTTTGACAGAGAACCAGAAAGGTGAAAGCCATTTCTCCAGTTTTCCCAATATAAGCTTTACATAAATAAATATATAAATATATTTATATATTTATTTATTTATTTATTTTTATATGTATATATATAATATACAAATATAAAATAATACAATTTTTTATTTATTTAGTTTAGTTTTTTATTACAGAAATAAGAGTTATTAAAATATATATCATGTCCAAATTGCTAAGAACAATCTCAATACAATAATGTTACAGAGACATAAAAAAAACAAAATACTGTATACTGCAAGGTGTAAAAAAGAAATTTATACATTTTAAATGACTTTTGTCATGTGTCCAAATTATTTCTCTTTTGCTATTCTTAAGATGTAAGTTATTCCGTATTTCCCCTAGTGTCACTTTATAAATTAGAGTCAGTTGTTGCCAACACCTCATTGCCACTTTCAGACATAACCTTGAGCTGATAGATCAACTTTAACTTCCCCTCTGTAAAATATTCACTCATCCATTATACCTGGAGGGTCCAAATCTGGTTGCATTTTTTAAAAATGCCTAAATGACTCAGCAGGAGAACGACAGTAACAAAGTCATAATGCTGAAACCCAACAGCTTACTCACTAGTAATTTTCTGCACCCAAGATAACAGCAAATCCAGATTCAGTTCTTCCCCCTACTTGAAAAGATTCAAATTTGCATCTCACGTAGAGAATGACTAACCCTCTCAACTCTATTTCCACCTGGAATGGGGTTCTCAGCTTCTGTTTAAGAAGCGCCATTTATATGAAATGATTAAAGATTCAGTGAGTCAGAAAGAAAGAAAGATCAAGACACCCTCACCAACTGCTGAAAGTACTGACTCAGCCACTGTTTGTAGGAAGAGATCCACGGCTCATCACAGACGCACGCACCGCACAGCTGATGCACATGCCTCTGTGACTACCACAGACTAGTTCCCATTCCAATGCTGCCTCTGTCCGACCAATAAACGTGTGTTTTTTACTATTTAAATTACAATTTTGTAAATTAAAAGTCATATTTACCTAAATGCTAAGTACTTTCTCTATTCACTACTCACTTGCCCTGTCAAGCAACTATGCAATTCAAAATGACAAATGCATCTACATCTCATCAAGTTAGGTCATTCTTCTCTAGAAAAGAGAAGAAATATGCCCGGGTAAGAGTCAAACTTTAGTCAATAAGCAGTTACTATCAACACCACATCTCTGTGGTCATGCCTTAAAATGAAATATCACCTCCATTTTAATATATTTTTTTTAAAGTTCCAAAGTTAAGAAATCTAGAGAAGATGAATATATCCTTGCAGGTCAAGACAAGACAGATACAATTGAAAGAGAAAGTAGAGGTCAAAGATATTCTTCTATGCTAGATTTTTAGTTCTTCCATAGGAGCTCACACTCTCCCTACCTGACTGCAAAAATGTTATATATATCAGATTATTCTAGAAAGAACTTAGAGATTTCAGCTAATAAAGTCAGTCAGTGAGATCTCAAAATAAACAAAATATTAAATACATGAAATTTCAGTCTTTTAGAACAAGTATAACATCACAGTGTTGTGATACAAGAGTCAAGAAAATAAGAGTGTTAAAAAGTCCTGAAAATACATGGGAAAACCAGCTAATCTGCAAATTGTACCAACAAACTTCCCTTCAAAAGTTTACGCAGGTGCTCATAAGTAACTTACTGAGTAGCACTTCTAAATATGTAAAAATGCAATATCATGAAGGTACTGGAAGCAATTTTATAATGAGAGCTCAACTGTAAAAAAGAAAAATGACAGGAGGAAAAAAAAAAATACTTACAGCAGCCACAGGGATAAGAATTTCCACAAACAAACCAGCAAGTGCATGTTTTATGTCTTTATCTTTTACTTCCAGGAAGTACTGGGCACATTCCTTTGTGATGAAGAATTAAGAAAATGTTTTGAAAAAAGAAGAAAGACTTAGAAATGTCATTATACCATAAATATTACTCACAGTAACACATCAATTACTAGTTCAAATTTTGAAAACAGTTGGTCTTACTTTCTGTAATAATAACAACTTTACAAAAGATTGGAAACTTTAAATGCCTTTTGGCCAGGAACTTGAAAGTTTTTTTCTATTTTTTTTTCTATTCAGAATAAAAAAAGATGCACGTTTTTCTTCAACTTGTCAAAAATAAATACTTATCTTACACTGAAATCATTATAAACTAACCTTTTACATTTTTACGTACTCGTTTGAATTTCCAAGGTGACTTTGACAAAAGGATGCAAAAACAATTTTACAGAGGAATAAATATCCATACACCTGTATGAACGCTCCACTGTACAAAACTGGAAAGAAACTGAACTGTCCAGTCGTGTGGTAGATTTCTCAGGACTAATGTCAAGGTCAATAGCTGTTAAACAGCTAAACAATTTTTCAATCCATAGTCAACAGGAGCAAAAAAAAATTCAATTCTCTCTGAGAATGAAGTGTTTTTCAAACAGAAGTGCTTCTTGGTATGTCAGCCATTTAAAAAAAGATATCTCAAGAAACTTCTTTTTCAAACTACTTTCATAAAGAAATAAAAATAGTAGATTGTTACCTATCTCTATTTAGTCTCAAACAATTTCATGTATTACAGGTTAGCCACATTACTGTGACAACTCAGAATGGGTTCTCATTATGGTAGGTACTCATGAACCACAGAGAAACAAATGATTCATGCGTCTGAGAACTCTGAAACTAACAGAAATGATGAAGGATGACACAACTGAGTTAATTGATTGCAGTAAGTACTGTTGCACTTTCATGATCTAAACAATCAAAATAATGCTTAAATCGGTTTGCTGTGATGTTGTATTACCTGCATGAACTGAAATGATGCTTCAAAATCCTCCACAGGATACATCTTTACTCGAAAAAACTTCATTCCCATAATCAAACTGATGATGCTTTGTACTACATGAGGACTCTGTTCTTTTTGCCGCAGTTCTTTCAACTCAGTGACAAACTTCTTCCTAACAGCTTGAAACCTGAACAAGGGATATAAATTGCATTTATTTGCATTTTCTTTTACATGAAGACCTTAACTTGGAACTGATGTCTTTATTCTGTAACTGATATCAGCATCTACAGTAAATTAAAAACAAACAAGATGAACCCTGATACTAAAAGCTACTAAATACTAAAGGATACTAAAAGATATTAAAAGCTAGGCACTTCAAGAGTGATTACCACATTGGAATACACTTTTAACAGAACAACTACTGAGGGATAGCCAGCCTCTTTTCTCTGCATCTTCAAAAGTTGATTCATTGTTGTACTAAAGTAAAGATTATGCCTTGATTTGTTCAATCTGTTGCACTGGAACATGAGGAACACACATCAGCCTAAATTATTTGTTATCGAGGCCACTAACAAATGCTGCTGTATTAAATACTTTTCAACTCTACTATCATTTTCCCCAAGAAGAGTCAGAGATTGAACTTACTTTGATTGAGCAAGAACCCCTGTCACTTCTGCATACAAGTCTGCAATAATATGCACGTTCCCAGTGTTGGTTCCTGAATATCTAAAAGAAAGAGAGAAAAACATGGCATTCCATATCCTGTAGTATAACCATAAAAACAATGAAATTCATAAATAAAAAGCATAGGTAATATTTGGGCACAAATTGGACAAGCTTCATCTGAACATGAGAAAGAACTTCTTTACATTGAAAGTGACAGCACTGGAACAGGCTGCACAGAGAAGTTGTGGAGTCTCTTTCTCTGGAGATATTTAAAACCTCTATGTACACTACCCTTTGCAACCTGCTATAGGGAATCTGCTTTAGCAGCAGGTTGGAGTAGATGACATTCAGAGGTCTCTTCCAAACCCTATGATTCTCTGACTCTGTGTAAAATAGTGTTGTTTCGTTGATCAGACACACCCTGCACAGGAAGTTAGTAGATACTATTGTTATCTATCACAATCGATCCTCTTTTCTGGCTCTGGTTGGCTATGTAAATCATTCTATGCAAAATTAACCCTACTATTGTTACATCTAACAAAGCTGTGCTCTTTCAAGATATGTGCTCGGTTTTAAATTATCAATCATTGCTCTTTTACAATATTATCACTAATGTGTTACATGTGAAGCAATCAAATGAGAACAACTAGCACAGTGAAGCACAGGCTGAATATAAATACAAAACGTTTTATAATATGCAGATGAAACTCACCCTTCCTTATGTTTAAAGTGCTTAAAAGCCAAGTTTAGAACTTCATGTACTAAAGGATCTGGCACTGGATGAACAGGTATCTGAAACAAAAATTTATGTATAAGTAAGTAACTGAGCACATATGTGTGTGACGTATGAAGTGCATAAATAGGACTGTGAGATGCCCTGCAAAAATATTTCCTACTCTCGTCAGAGCACAAATCCTCTGCTGGCATACGAGGCCAACCTCATTCTGCAAGATATGAAAATTTACACAACCCAAGATCTTAAAATTAAAGCAACACTGGTGACCATATAAGACTTGGTGCAAATGCAAATAGACAAAACAATAAATCTTCCTAACATTCAGTAACAATTAGGTGACAAAATCATGCATTGTTTAAAAGGTCCTTCTTAAAAACAAAACAAAACTAAAAATCAGTGGTTCTCTAACACCTCTACCTTTCTCAGTTTCAAAAGGAAACAACTGACTGAAAAACACAAATCTATTTTTAAAATACATAAAAGATTACTCTCTTGGCTACAAAAAATGAAGCATTTATTGCTTGAGAATTTCATACTCTTCTTCTGTGTAAATAAAGCTATTTATTCAAGAATTTGTGGTTAATGGAACATGCTGTTTACATGGATATAATACAATGAGTAATACGCAGTCATTTAAGTAAGATTTTTGTTCCTACACAGGTCATGCCCATAACCCTCTCTACAGTTGCTCTGTATTTATTACAGAAGAGGTTGGATTATAACCTTTGCATGCTATATATCCAGTTTCTAAGAATTAAACAATGACAAGGCTTCCAGGAAGATAGGCAGGATTAAACGTGAATGTAAATGTGTTTATTGATAGAAAGCTATCCTTTCAACACTTTGACTGCCTAAATGCAAAATACATTACAGGCAGAACATACTTCCCTCAGCTAACCTGTAAGACTACACTAAACGAAGGATTCTCTGTAACATAGCTTGGTTCAGTGGCCCGCTGAAGTACTTTTCCAGAGAAAAATATCCTTGCCAGGGCTCTTAAGGAAGAAAATTTGGGCATGGTGGGTGGAAAGCAGGCAGTACCTCTAACTGTGACTTGTGAATGCATTTTAATGCAGAGAGAATCCTGACCCTTAGCTTGCAGAGGTGATCTGGGATAAGAACTTCTGCAGAATTTAAAGATCAAACAAAATAAAACAAAATACAAAATAATGAGCATCTAGACCACTAGCCATGTATTTGGCTGTTTCCTGGGTTTTTACAGATGACTGGGAAAGGGATGTAGACAAATAATTTCTCTAACAGAAGAAATACAGCCAAAACACTGAGATAAATCCACATTTAGAAGTTCAAGATATAGAGAATCCCCACTAAAAAGAAAGTAACCATCAAAACCATCAGAATTTCTGTTCAGAACTTTCCTCCCTGTTTCAAAAGACTGAAGAATAAGCACTGAATTAGTTGACTCCAGAAAAAACACTTATCTGGATTACACGTATAAAAGGTGCACCAAGAACTACAAGAGTCACTATCGAAGATGTAGCTCAGGCTCTTTTCAGACCAAAAATTTGGCACCTCTTCTGAAATCTGGTCCCATTAGCAACATAGATGTTACTCTACAGAAAAACTGAAACCAGATCAGAATGCAGCAAATGCTCACACAATCTATTCCATTTCCCTTTTATTTCCAGCACTGATAGAAAAACTGAAGCAGGGAGGGAACATGAACAATTTATTTATTTACTTTCTGTAAAACACTAACACATAATAGTTCAGTCATTTTTATACTGTTGTTTAACTGTGTTGCTGTGTTTGCAGCATAGAAATTTCCCTTTAGGTGACTGGTTGGTTTCCCAGCAAAGGATTGACAGCTCTGAATTGTGTTTCACTATTTCCATTTTTCCCTGTACCACAAACATATCATACACAACCACATAAGCACAATTTTCCTACAAGTTATCTGCAAACTAAGCCATATCCCTTTTTCTACTTAATACAGAAAGGCAATTAATTTTCATATACCTACACACGAAAGACACAAAATATATGAGCAAACTTCCTGCTTCAACTACTTAACTCTGCTTTCAAATATTATTTTTTTTTCTCTCAAATATATAAGAGAAAAGGCTGTTACTTGAAGCCAAACTCTGCTATCTTATGCATATACCAATGCTAATTTTATATTAACAAAACTTGTGCATGTGCTACATTAGCAAAAGGCAAAATAAAATTACATATCCTTTCCAATTTAAAGAAATGTGACATTTTAATCTTACTATTCAACAACTTCACACTGTATTTCAGAAGTGTCTAAGCACATAAAAGGTGCTGAATGTGAATAAAATGTTATTTTTACAACTTTACTTTTTATACTGCATTAGCAGTTTTGGCTTTGCAGATCCAAGAAATGAACTGAGATAAGGCAGGGCATAATTACAACCTTACATCTGCTGTTCATACATAGGCTCCAGTTTTCTACATAAAATTTTAGAGGAGGTGACTAAAACTGAGATGAAAAAACAAAATTAAAAGAAATACGTTAAATAGCTTACCTGTTTTAGAACCTCTATTAAAACTAAACAAAAAATGAAATCTACAGCTAAGTCCCTCCTTTCAAGTAGATAGTCTCTTTCACGTTGTTGGTCATCCCTAAAATAAAATTAAATAAATAAAATCAAGAACGTACATATCACACACAACTAATCACAAATATTACAGAGAAGCGCACATATCTTCCATGCAATCATAGTGCAACACAAGTATAAGTGCTTAGAAATACTTTATAGTTTGGTGCAGCACTAAGATCCTGAGCCTTCTTGAAAGGACCTGCCAACAACCAAAAAAAAACCCCCAAAGGGAACAAACTAGCTTGAAGTAATCAGGGTCCAACTTTCTTCTTTGTATCACCCACAAAATCATTAAGTCATTTTGTGGATATCAATCACAAAGTTAAATGCAACATCTCAAAACATCTTCCTCCTCTGTAGATTTAGTCAGTGATCAAAATACAAAATGTTTGTCAAAAAATAAACAGACAAACAAAAAAAACACCAAACACAAAGCACACACATTTTCTTACAAGACACACAAAAATTAAGCAGACTTCTGCAAGGAAAACTCTTACCCCTTTGATTTTGTGCTAGATCGAGGTCTGTACTCATAGGATTCATCTTCTGTTCCATTCTGACGCCTGTACCAGTCAAACAAGGTGCGTAACAAGGAGGGGAGACAGTGCTCTGCTACTGAGCTCATAGAGCTTATCAACTGAAAAAAATAAGAAAAACTGTTTACCACAACAAAGCAATCAGATTTTTAAGTATATGCCTGTTCTATTTAAATAGATCTATAATCATTCTTTCAGACTGGTGTTTAACATTGTTTTATAAAGGATATTCGGATATACAAGGATACAGTAAAATTTCACAAAGCAGCAACATCACATACAATTTTCATCTTGGAGAATAATAGTAAATATGACACAAAGTTAAGTAACATGACAAATATAAGTAGGCAAATTACTCTGAAGCTCACGGGGATCACAAAACTCCAAATTTATACAGAATGCCCACGTGAAACCACTGAGAAAACAACAGATATTTTAAGAAGTCCCTGAATCCTACCATATGCATTTCTGAAGAATCATAGAATGGCCTGGGTTGAAAAGGACCTCAAAGATCATCTACTTTCAATCCCTCAGCTATGAGCAGGGTTACCAACCATTAAACCAGGCTGCCCAGAGCCACATCCAGCCTTCTCTTGCCTACCTTTAAAGTATGACAGACAAAAGATAACCTTTCTAAAATGAACAAGAATGTAATCGCGAAATACATGCTTTTTTGTTATAATGGAAACAATAATAAAAATGAACTTATTTTTAATATTCTAACTCCACATTTAATACACTTGTCTGCCTAGATCTCAAGCTATATTTATTTTCAGCCTAACTCCCCTTTCAGGAAAGCAAACTCAGTGAAACAGTGTCAGTAAAAGGCATTAGAGAAGGAAGACCTTAAAACGATATGGAATTTGAATTATCTGCACTTCCTTTAACTTAAACTAACAGAACTTTTCTGTGCCCAAACATGGAGGGGAGAAGAATGACTGCAGAAAGGTGGTACCAAGCAGCTATAAGCCTAGTCAAGAGGCAGTGGCGAGCCAGTCAGTTGCTAGAACTGTGGCTGGGAAAGGAAAGTTAACACATTGTTCCCAAATGCCACACACTGATTACTTCTTGCAACTTTCAAATGAGAGATTTTGATAGAAGCCACCCTCTTGCTATAACTTATATATTTCTCACTATTCAATACTCCAGAAACCTAAGATAATGTCAGTATCAGAATTTCTTTGCCCTCATTTTAGGCATCCCGCTTTTTCAGTTTTGGGAAAGAGATGGAGAGAAGTTAACCATAGGGAAACCTCAGAACAAGCTTTCAACTATCAGAAAACTTTACTCAGCTAGTTATCCATGTCACAGGAATTAAGCAGAATTCCTGACTCTCTGAAAAAAAATTTATCACAGAGAAGCCTACATAAGATTTATTGGGGAAGGGGTCTTAGAAAATAAACTTATATATCAAATGTCATTTGCCAGTATCTGTTTTCCTTTTGGAAGGAAAAATTCATACAGTAAGCAGCTACTAAAAAACAGTTAAAAAAAGCAACATGTAATTAATGAGGCACTATCTATGGAGCTGCCGCTCCCCAGCAAGGAAGAGGTTACAGGACAAAAACATGCCTAAGTGAGTGAAAGAAGCACAGACAAGAAACATGAATTAATTCAGCAGTTATTCCAGGTGTAGATCAGTTAAGCAAGTGAAACATAATAGCTTTACAGTGAGATTATACATTCAGGAATGAACGAAGTTACACCCTGTATCTGCCTTCCGCTATAGAATCAGAAAGCATAAAGTAACTGAAATCAGCATTATCTGCTTGTAAAAGCCAACCCCCCAAACATTGAAGCACAAAGCAATTTAGGCATATGCTACACAAAGCTAGGAACACACAATCTTTTTGTCCAAATACATTCAACATGTTACCTTCAGTAGTTTTCACTGTCATTCTCAGACAACTAACCTTCTAGTTCCTTATCATCATGGAAAATAAACTCTTACGTGTTTTGGTTTTTCTTGCTTCTCCTCTATGCTTGTTTCTAACAACTGTGGTCCAGTAACTAACCTTGAGGGTCTAAGTCTTCCAAAGCCAACTCAGGCACTCCAATAGAAATGCTCCAACCCACCCCAACACTGTGTAGCAGAAACACAGGCCACTTTAATCCTACATGAACTGCCTTCCATGGCATGCCTCCTACCTGATCAAACTGAAGATCTTCACCTCTTTGAAGAGATCTGGACAAGAGCTTTTCCTGGAAGAAAAGTAAAAAGAAATATAAACCTCATAATGCAATTCACCAAAGATAAGATTCTTTCTTTTTCAGTTATATCACAGAACAAAGAAATAACATTTAATGTGAATACTTGCATTTTTCAGCTAAAGCTACTTCTGAATACATGAAGTGTGCTCACAAGAAACTGAACAGAGATCCAAAATTAATTCAGCAGCACAGTAGTAATAATACTAATCATTAATAATACTGACAAACAGAAAACCTCAAACACCTCTCCCCAGCAACAGACCTCACAGAAATGTGCTCTATGAAAGCAGTTGGCAAGGTGGGCTGGGCTGGGCTGTGGAGAAAAGCCATTCCCCTCCGAGCTCACAGTCTTGCTCAAGTGATCAATTGCTCAGTCCACTGCTAGACTGCTCTTTCCCTGAACAGCAAATGGAAAGAGCTAGAAACCAAGCCCAGGAAAAGGAGTATGTCGATAATAGTTTCCCTCGTAAGGTACAGAAAATGCAATATTAATGGGATGTAATTACAATATTTCATTGCTACCAGTACCATAAAACATACCGCTCTGCTAAAAGCAAAATTCAATTATATTCATGACAAAATAATTCAACGTGAATTAAAGCATGGTGGGAAATGACACAAAACACTCATGAACTATAGTAGGTACAGCTACAAGAAATACAATTTTTTACAAGTCTCTTGCTAGAATACCTGGAAAGTTTTTTTGGTTTTTTGTTTTTGTTTTTTTTTAAAAGACCAAGTCCCAATGATGAAAAAGACCAAGTCCCAGTGATGTATAGATTGGCTTGCTAAACCATAAACCCATGTGCTAGAATAAAGCCTTCAGTGTACACTAAATAGCAGTAAGACATGTAAGGACACACTGAGCATTCTCAGCTAATTGCAGACATGCTGAAGTACTTTTCACTTTATTATAGACAAACCAGAAACCCCTCTGACTTGGACAAGGAGAGCAGAAGTACTGGATGTAAGAAGCCAGAGGAGCCTGCGGCAGGCGAGCCCAGGGATTACGCAGCCCAGCAGCAGCCGCCAGGTGGGATGGCACAGCAGTGTGCAGCTCTCAGCACCCTGCCAGAGCTCAGCAGCACTGCACCACTCACAAACAGCAACTGCTCAGCAGCTTGCCATGGGGCAACACCCTTCTGCCACGCTGCTGACGGAAATTTACAAAGCCAGCACCACTTGGCCTTTAACTCCTGCAAGACCAAAGCAGACAGACAACATGGGAAACAGATGTGGACTGGGGTTGGGTGTACCAAGCTCAGCATTCAAGCCAGCTGCTTATTTTACCTCATCTTAATTGTGATCTTGAAAATTAGAGACAGTTTCTGTCATTTTCTGCTCCAACTGCAGCTGTATCTTTTTCAACTACAAACAGTGTATCTTGCCACTATTACAGCTCTCTAAAAACTTGAATCCAGCATTGCCCGGGCAAAAGGCATTCACCCATTCTGAAAGCATAACATGAAATTGAACACTGAGAACACCTACTGAAAATTCAGACCAATTTCACTTTCTCTGATTCAGAAAACCCCTGTTTATACGGACTACTTGATTGCCTAATTGAACACTGTCTTTAATGTACATCTCAAGTACATTTTAAATAAAACATTTTTAAAAGGCGGTTTCAGGAGAACGCATTTAGTACCCTACAGTAGTACTATTTGTTCACCAACTGATGTTGAAGTAAGAAGGAACAGGTTTCAGAAACAACAAACACACACTTTTTTGAATGTTACAATTATTTATAATTCAATGTGTTATGCCTGTTCAAAATACCATTATGAGAGTTTACATTTTGCAGAAGGTACTAAAAGTTTCAAGGAGTAATCGGTTCGTCAGAATCTCCTTTTAATTACAATCCACCTCCCTCTCCATTTTTTTTTGTTTTGTTTTGTTTCTTGATGCAAGGAAATTTTCTGCTGTAGTGGTGAATTCATGTACTCATATTGTGCTTTCAGATAAACTGCACAAATAATTGTATTCACACTGATTGCATGAGAAATGTTCCACCCAATATAAACACTGTATACTGCTGAATGAGCTGAAGGAAAATTAACTGGAAAACTATTTCCTGAGAAAAAGTGGACTTTCCTATCAAGTGGAGAGGTGACCTTCCTATAAAACAACTGGTAGAGCTGAGGCTCCTTCAGCCTCCCTATGACACAATGCCTGATGTGCCATGTTTTCACCACAGTCCTACAAGACTATTAAAAAGGTGAATAAACGCTGAGGTTATTATATCTATTGCATGTGTCTAAAACCAGAAATAGCTAAACAAAAGAACATACACACACAAAAAAAGTGAAATCATCCAGAAATCTTAAGACAGAAAAGGCCATGTCAACAGATAGCACACTATTTCAAGGTACTTCTACAAATTTAGCTTTTTTTTTTTTTTTTTCCCCTCCATCTCCATAGTTGCATATCAAACAAACATGACATGACCAAATAGTACTCTCTAACCCAGTCACAGGTTTATCAAGGCCTTTGATTTATTTGCACAGCTTTAAAGTTTATTTTCTTTCAAAGAGTTTTTCTAACACTGCGTTGTCATTGACCCTGCTGTCTCACGCGAAATACAAAAATCTATCCAACAGCATGAAGAAAAGGTCTGGGAACTTCCACTGAATTCATAATTTAAGATTTATCTTTCAAGCTTTCTGAAGTTCAGGGAGAGATGGAAGCAATAGGTCTGCATTTATCTTTCAAAAGAGAAATGAAAAAAACACTATTGAATTATCCAAAGAGCAGTTTGCATCTGCTGAAAGCAGAAATGTCAACATATGGCAGGCAGCAATGACCAGGATGTAGATGCGTGTGTGCTGTGCAAACAGTCGCGCTGGTGGAAACAAGTTCCACCCATTGGCCTCACTCCCAGAGCTCCTCAGTGCCAACCCCAGAAGCCTGCACACCTTGGCATGGCAGTGGAGCTACTCAGGTACAACAGCTAGTTTGCACACTTGCTTCTCTCATCCTTCCCTTGCAAGTGCCCACAAGTACCTCATGCCTCTCAGTTTTCTCAGTTCTCTTTTCTCAGTTGCAGAACTACCAAAACTAACAAAGCACAAATCTTGTTTGAGTCCTGTCTCTTTTAAAATGAAATACTGATAGAAGAGACATAAAACAAGGAAAAGCAACATCACATAGAGTACCCTAACAAAATTCGCAACCAGAGAAACCATTCGGTTGCTTTTGGGAATCAGCTCCTGAATGAGCAGCATACCACCTTCCCTGCCCCAGCTGTCCTACAGTGACTGTTTTCCATCCACTTCTGCTTCTCTGCTGGCATGGGCAACTTCAAGTTTTAAGTGCCTAGTTTCTAACTTCATTGGCTCCAAACACCATCCAACAGCCTGGCTCCATCTAACACATTAAGGATTTATGTAACAAATATGTATGTTCTCCATAGCCACGTCACCTGACAAAACAAACTAAAATAGCAAGGGGCTTTCTTCTCCTCCTGCAAAATCTTTTCTCCAATCTCAGCCAACAATTTTCCATTGCCCCTTCAGACTTTCATCATCTTTCCTAAATGTCAAACACTAGAAGAGAACAGTCAGTATTTATCTCAAACGTTACATACAAAAATAAGATCACTTTAGTACTTCCTTTCATTCAGACAACTTTAGCATTCCCTTCAATCCTTGTATGGGCTCAGGTTGTTTTACTTTTCCACAGCTTCTAGCACGCCCTTTAAATTGCTGTTTGCCTCTATAGTTTTTCCTTCTTGTCAATATAAAACCAGGAATGCTGTCTATGTACCAAAATTTAAACCTAACCACATTACAATACATTTTGTTCAAATAAATTTTAAAATGTAGCAAATGAGCCAGACAGAACTGTTAAAAAGACTTTCACAAATCACTGTTCTACCAATAATTATCATTTCATATCTTCTCCTAAGGAATTTTATGTGCACTCACATGTATGTACTCACAATATCAGTATTACAATCTTATTAACAGACCTTGATTAGTTCTTGCAATTACCTTCAGTCCATTTGAATTATAGATGCAAGAGTCCTGGCCAAATGCTATGTTTAACAAACAAGTTATAAAGCGATACTCAGACGGAATTCACTGGTTACCTTCCTGTTTCTGCCAGCATCACCACTCTACACCTCTCCTCTCTGTGCCTTCTGAAATCACCCTTGAGTATTTTCATGAGTGTTTTTCTGCAAATACTGCTGTAATTCCTTACCAAACCCTCCTGAACTCTTAAATCGTTGTAATGTTAATAAGGAACCAGTAAAGTTATGTTTGAATCGTATACTTGTCTGGTACACACACAAGTATACTTACGCACAATGTATACTTAAATAGGTGTGTATAACGAAATGTTTTCTTTTCCTTGGCCTTTCATCTGATTTCAAGATAACTCAGTCAGTGGTACCACAAAATATGTTTGGTTCCTTTTTTTCTACCTTTTTTTTCTGCCTCTTATAACATATTTCATAGTTTCAAAACTGGGGTCCAAGCACTCACACACGCCTTCTACTTTAATAGGACTACTCATTATAATGAAAAATGCTTCTGCAAGCAACTGTTGCACACAGAGGCCTTTCAATTTAGTTGATTTTCTGATTAACATTTCAAAATATTTTTATCTTTGGCTTTTGACTAAAGGGTCTTCAGATTTCAAAACCCAAATTCATTGCGTGCCCAAACTACTGTGGCTCCCCTGTCCTGTTTTGTCCAATAAATACTAGTACAGAGACTGTAGCTCACTGCATATATGCAGGAAAGAGGGCAGAGGAGCATAGGATGGATACTCTTAATATTATAACTATTCAAAGCTATTTGTAGGAAATGGACATCTAGAACAAAAGTTTATTTGTCAGTGTGCCCATAATACAGCATGATCTTGATCCCATGCCTTTGGCACAGCATGGTCACGATCACTGCCCACTGGTGTGTTGTGAGAGAGGACAGTCTATAACAGCAGTTAATGAAAACATTCAGGACATGGTCATGCTGTGGAAATATGTTACATACTTGCAAGCACGCAAAGTTATAAGGCTAGTAACATTTTAAATTTTTACAATTGCATCCAGCAAATTTGTGATCTTGCAATTTATTTATTTATTTAACTTTAAAAGTAAGTACAAATATGGACAAGAATACTGAGGAACTGAGCAATGTCAAGAATGATACAAGCTGCATTATGCCACAGAAGATATAATCTGTATATTAACTTTTATTTCTAAAAATAATATAATTTTAGAAAAAGTTCTGAAAGAACTTGTGTATGATCTGGAGACTAATAAGTGTCTTGGATTTCCCATTTAATTCCAGGATTGTAAGTCACTTCTGTATATTAAAAAAAAAAAAAAAAAAAAAAAAAAGAAACAACAAGAAAAAAAAACATCTTGAAGGGATACTGATACTACTGACTCAGAGTTCATGCAAAGTAAAGATCACAATTGAGCATAGTTTCCAATTAAAAAAGTATATATCCATTTAATTTCAAGAGCATGCCATCTGTATCAGTTCTGGTGAACACAAAGCTGGACATGAGCCAGCAGTGCTTGCTTGCTTGCAGCCCAGAAGGCCAATTGTATTCTGGGTTGCAGCAAAAGAGGAGTGGCAGCAGGGAGAGGGGATGTGTTCTGCTCTTGTGAGGCTCCACCTTAAGTATTGCATCCAGGTCTGGGGCTCCCAACGCAGCAAAGACATGTTATTGGAAATGGTCCATAAGAGACCATGAAGATGACCAGAGGGCTGAAGCACCTTTCCCGCAGAGACTGAACCTAGGCTTCTTCAGCTTGGAGAAGAAATGGCCTTCTAGTACTTGAAGGGCGCTTATCAGCAGGAGAAGAAGTGACTTTCTACGTGAAATAATAACAGGACAATGGGAATGGCTTTAAGCTAAAAGGAGGGAGACTTAGATTACTTGCTAGGAGAAAGCCCTTTACTCAGAAGGTGGTGAGGTGCTGGCACAGCTGCCCAGAGAGCTGTGTGTGCTCCATCCCTGGAGGTACTCAAAGCAAGGTTGGATGGGGCCCTGGACAGCCTGAGCTGGTGTGGGGCAGCCCTGCCCACAGTATGGGGTTGGAACTGGATGGGCTTTAAGATCCCTCCCAATCCAAACCATTCTATGATTCTGTGGTTACAAACAGAATTTTGCATTTTACCTAATCTGCAATATATACTGGATACTGTGTTCCTCACATGTTAGTGTCAGTGCTAACTTACTTGGCAAACACACCAAATGCATCTTTCTTTGAAATTCTATTTTCAAAAAAACATTATTTCAAAGGAACATCAACAGGAAACATGCTTTTGTAGCAGTAATGTAGGAACATTTCTGTAGTCACTATTTCCTTTTGTAATTTTTCAGAACTTACAAATACTAAGAGGCCTTACTTCCAGTAACCACTTACAACAGTTTTGGAGGAAGTCAATAAAATATTATCTAGGTAGCAATCCTGTTTGCAGAGGCCTGTTTATTACCGAAGTAATCCCTGCAAAAACTGAACAGTATCTGTGGATGTTTTTTTCAGTTACCACAGATATGATATATCAGTTTGTTTTAGAGAAAACAAAACAAAACAAATCACTTCAAGGGATATTACAAAAAATTAAAAATTTAAAAGTAAAAAAAGGACTCACCAAAGGTTCAGCCATTACAACTTCAATTTTCTTTTCAGCCTGAACAGCAAATTCAGCGAAGAGGCTTTTGATGACATACTCGCCAGGTTTTACATCTGGATCAATAGTAATGTTAGACATGATGATGCCTCTCTTTTCCCAAGTGGAAGCAACACTTGGAGAAACTCTGCGTTTATTTACTCTGCTGGGTGGCGTGGAGGCTATTAAAAAGAAAAGAAAAGAAAAAAGAGTGAGCTATAAAGCAGAACTTCTAAATAATGACACTTCTCAATACTTTCTCATCCACCACATAAATGTATCTACAGAGTACATTCTGTATCCCAGAAAGAAACATCCAGAAGTCTTTTTCAACTGTTACTTCGCATTTGATAGGAAATTCCACTCTAAGGTTAGATAAGGGAGTACAGCATAAACTCTATTACTGATAAAATGCAAAGTTGCCTCAAGGTGTGTGAACAGCCTCATTCTGAACATAACTGGTTGATGACCATGATAAAATATACAGACTTTAATACACAACGTCTTCAGTTCAAGTATGGCTAAAAATCAAAAGTTCAATTTGTAGGACCACCTCCCTGTATTGTGAGATGCATCTTCTAGAAGCGATGTTTATAAACCATCTAAGTTCAAGGTTCTACTTGGTCTACAAGAAATGCCTCTTTGCAACTTCAGTCTGCAACTTGATTTTTCCAAAAAGAATGCAAGTTCCTTCTAGAGATGTCACACTCACTACTTTTCTCCACTCTTGTTGTGGTTTAACCCAGCCAGTGGATAAGCACCACAAAGCAGTTTGCTCACACCCACCCCCATCAAAACGGGACAGCAGAGAGAAATGGAAAAAAAGGTAAAAGTTATGGATTGAGATAAAGACAGGAAAGGAATGGAAACTGTAATAACAATATCAGCAGCAATAATAGAACATACAGAACAAGTGATGCACAATGCAATTGCTCACCAGCTCCCCGCTGTCCGATGCTCAGTCAGGCACTGAGCAGCAGCAGCTTTCTCCCCCCAGCCAGTTTTTTCTCAGCATGACGCCAGTTGGTACAGGACATGCCTTTGGCCAGTCTGGGTCAGCTGTCCCACTGCTGTCCCCTCCCAGCCCTTTGTGCCCCCCCCAGCTCCTTGCTGGCAGAGCAGCACAAGAAGCTGAAACAACCTTAGCTCTGTGGAAGCACTGCTCAGCAACAACTAAAACATCGGTGTGCTATCAACATTATTCTCATCCTTAATCCTAAACACAGCATCGTACTAGGAAAATAATTAACTCTATTTCAGCTGAAACCAGGACATCCTTCTAACAAAAAATCTTGAAGACTTGTTCCCTGCTAGCCCTACTAATTAACTGATCAGTATATTATTCTCTCTCTAACAGAGCTTTCACTCATCTACTGAAATTGTCATAGGCTAAGATCGCATAATATTTATTCACTTTAAATTTCACTTTTACTCTCTGAGCACTTGAAAGCATTTCTTTGCTATTACTACAGCTACTGTCTGACATGACTTGCAGTATCAAAAATCAGGTATTACAACTCACTGTTCAAAGTGCTTAATACATCCATGACAAGTTGGGGAAACAATAATAATTCTCATATTGCACACACAAAATCAAAATACTTATTGGCTATTAAGTTTTTTTAAATATTAGAAATAGATACTAAGACCTCTTATGATACTGAGAATTTCCTGTGTGACCTACTGAAGGGAAGGAACCTGCTTTAGCAAAGGAGCTGGACTAGATGAGTTCCAGAGGTCCCTCTCAACACCTATGGTTCTGTGTTTCCTATTCATACCAGGATTTTCTTTTCCTATGATAGTTGTACAGGGAGTCTAATATCAGTTTATTTAACTTTATTACTTATTGTGATTTGCCCAGGTAAGGCTCTCTAGGCTTTCTATCATTAAAAAGGTGTTGAGATGCACTTCACCAATTTTTCTTAATTTTCAAAACTTCATTTGTTTTTAATTTGTGCAAATGCAATTCCTACGTGCTAAATGTTATCCACAACTTTCACTCAACATTTTTTCATTCTTCATCTCATCTGTGAAAATACCGGTTATCATGGAAATCAAGTCTTAAGAGTCCTTCGCTTACAGCCTTCCAAAGTTTACCTCTAAGCTGTTCAGAATTTCTTCTGTAACTTCAGAAAGTTATGTTTGACAAAATGCAGATTTCCTCAACTTCCGCAGAAAGTATCCACGCATCAAGTATGTACATGTATCCAAGTAAATGCATTATTAAAGCTGACAATTCAGCACGAAGGGAAATGCATGAATGGTCCCAATTACCTCAATCTCTCATGAAAAAGGTAAGTTCCTTTGCTTAAGCTTGTTAGTATGTACGATCTGTGTTTTTCCTCCAAGTATTTCTAGCACAGATTTGCTGCTCAAACCATTTTTGTTAAGAAAAGATGAGCTGTGCAGTTTGAGCAATACGTAAGTTTTGCCATATATAAACTGCCATATGTCCTCTTACAGACAGGAAGGAAATGCCAAAATCACACAGCCTTGTTGCCAGTAATCAGGGGGCACAGCAGGTGATGTGCCAGAACACCCAGCATACAAGCACACCTGCCACATGTCATAATGTGCTTCAGAACATCCTGTAAGACTTTTATCTAACTTTTTGGTCTTGCTGACAAAAGACACTGAAATATATGTGCCACACAATGCAGGCAACAAGAGCTAGGAAGTGCTGCCAGGCTCCAGATCCCCAGGATGGAAAGTCACTACAGCAAAGTACACCAAGGTTTTTGGGAAGAGACCAAAGTGCCTGCAACAAAGAAAGACAACAATCCAAAATACCTAACTTGAAAGGAAAACTCTTTTCTTATCCCACTTACCCTTTAGCACAGGATTTAAAAACCTCTCAACAAAAAAGCCCATTTTCTTTCCCTACAAGCACTCTGTGCTTCCTCCAACATGCATGTTCGTGCCTTTCTTAGACCCCAATGCTTCCAAAGGCAGCAAAGGAAATGAAGCAGATATGTTATGAGTCAAGAGGAAAAGTACACAGACATAAGGACAGAAGAGGAGAAAAGAAGATCCTTCCTAGCCTCAGCAGGTAACAAGCAGAATCACCAAGTTTCTGAGCTTTACCAAACAGAAAAACATTGCAATACACAGAGATTTGGAACAACTCTTCTTTCATTTTCATCAAACATAAACAACAAAATTTCTTTTAAAAAATGCCTGAATTGGAAAGACTTGCAGACTCGTAAAACTAAAAGTTTCAGGTACTAAGGTGCCTAAAAGCTGAAGTATCCAACAGACAGATATAACATATATTTCTAGGTAAGCAGTTCTTTCTATCCTAAATATGAGTGTTTATAGAAAGCCAAGGCTTTGTTCTACTCAACAGTAACTTAATTGACCTCATTGCTTTAAATCACAAATGGAAGCTAAAAGAAATGGGAGAATTGTAAACCATCCCTTGAGCATTGCTAGCTGCATCTGCTCAGAAAGAAATCACTGAAGCAGTTGCTTTGGCTCCTTCCAGCCTTGCCTACTGGAGCGTGCCACGATGCCCAAACAACCGGGCAGAGCTTGGCAGCAATCAACATCACTGCTGTCCAGCCCACGTTCCTCAACAAGAGCTGGAACTTCGTACCTCTGCATGGAAACTGAGCGAGAGTAACATAGTGCTTAACCTGTAACACTCTTTGTTTTGTGTAGGCAAGTCTTAAAAGCGTACTTACAAAATACACTTCTGTATCCAGCTTTTAAAAGATGACCCTAAAAGGCCCTGCCACTAAAGAATCTGGAAAAGGCTGAGATCTGATCATCCTCACAGTACTTTATTTACTTTGCACCAAACAAAAGTCGACTAATTCTCAATAAGAGGCCACAGAATCTCCTCCAGGTCCATCTGGCTCAAACCATGTTCAAGCAGGGACAGCCAGAGCAGGTGCCCAGGCCCATGCACATCGGGCATTTGGAGATCTCCAAGGAGAAGACCCCTCAGCTTTTGGGCAGTTTGTGCCCATTGCCTCTTGTTCTGGCACTAAGTACCACTAAAAAGAGCCTGGCTCTTTGCACTCTCCCTTTAGGTATCTATGGACCTGCACTCCTCTTCCCCATACTGAGTAGGCCCAGCTTTCAGCCTTTCCCCACAGGAGCAGCTGCTGCAAGCCCTGCATCATCTTGGTAGCCCTCCACTGGACTCTTCCCAGTATGTCCAAGTCTCTAGTGTCTTATCTCACTGACTTTAACACACATTAATTTTCAAAAATACAAAACAGCATCTCACATTCAGGATGAGGTCCCAAGACTATTTACGGTTGATCTAAAACCAGACTTAAGATGAGCAAAGCCACAAATACCTGCAGTACTGCTAACATGCACAGATCTTTCAGTTGGTAATGGATCCCCCACTCCCCACCAAAAAAAAAAAAAAAAAAAAAGGGAGGGAAAAAGATGTCAAAAATGCAATTACAAACAGTATCATGAGAAATACAGTAGATTCCTTGAAGGACCAGCATACTCAAATAGCTGGATAATAGACTAGGATTTACTTTAATCTGTGAACTTGCTGAAGACTCTTAATAATTCTTGCTCTGTATTTGACAATGGTTGTCGTTTTAACTGCTATGTAAAACCAGCAAGTAAGCTTAACATAAACAGGAAAAAAAAATACAAAGGAGGGAAAACAGGGAAGGGGTTGATCTGTGTTTAATAAAAGGATATATATACAGTAGTTCTGTAAAGGAAAGCCAAAATCTATTATCAGATTTCTTAACTACACAATTATCTGGTATAATTATGTTCAGTGGGATTCATGAACTCGCAATTGATAACATTCTAAAAAGGATCAGTGTGGATTTTAAACAGCATATTTAATGGAGAAATCTCATTACAGGGTAGGATTAAATATTTTCTTTCTCCTCCTCCCTGCCACCAAAGCATTCTCTACTGCCTGAGAAAATGTAAGTTTTGAACACTGTTTTGAAGCTTAAAACTAAGGAACAGTCTGCAGCACTTCAGACAGAATCTGGAACCAAAAACCATACCATACCACTAGCAACAGTCCGATAACAAAAAACTACTTTCATAAACTGCTTGAAACACTGGGTGCTATTCACTTGAAACAATATCTTGTTTGTTTGTTCCAATGTGAGCTAGTGCTACGTGGGAAATTTGGAAGCAAGTGCCCCTGAAGAGCTGTAGGAAATATCTGTTAAACAGTATTGTTTGGTTGCTAGGGACACGCCAAATTGTTTGGATAGTTTCAAGGAACACTGAAACAATACAAAGGATAATTAGACAGACAACGCACTCCTAGGTCAAAAGGCAACACACACTGATGGATGTTAAATTAGTAACAAAATTTCTTCATGGTAAACACAAGCATCCAGACCTATGAAAGTTTACTTAATACTGAAGTTGATATTAAAGAATGGTATTTTTATCATCCTGCTTCTCTTTGTATAGTCCAAACATATCAAGTGGCTGAGGATATAAAAGGGGTCTCATATGCGGTTGGGAGGTTATTGAGGTTATTCAGGACTCACACATACCAAGCAGGTACCCAAGGTAACCAATGCACATCAACCTGTGGCAGTGTGGGAGCTCAACTGATTTCACAGCTAATATACAATGGTTTTTAGGTTTTGTATACTTTTTTGGTACTGCTTCCCATTTAGTTAAGTGATGATCCTTCTTATTTGTTTTAAATAGTACCAGGAACTCACATTATCTACCTGAAATTTGCTCTACTTGAGTTGTTACTGCTGCTGAGAAAGCTGGAATGTTTGGTTGGATTGAAGTAGAACTTCTACCGAGTATCTGTCCTCTTTTACGATGGCTGCAAATATGTATAAAGTTATTTTTATTTATTTTAAATACAGTGTGCAATTATAAAATAAGAATACTCAACACACTTTTGAGAAGGCCTCCATCCTCATCAAACTGGTTATGTACTTAGTTGCAACATCTAGCTCATTGCTAAGGTAGTAAACTGTTTTATACAGCTTACATTTCATGATTCATCTTTTTTTTATTATTTTCACAGCACAGACAGCATCACACCTACTTTAGGCTTCCTGTGATACTTGCTGCAGAAGAGGGTTTGAAAGTCCAACTGACAATACGAAAATTTCAAAAGATTGAAAATATTATCTGTGTTTTTACTTCATAGTATTTTAATTAAACTCTGTCTCCTGCTCTGATAAACATCTAGACTATCTCACTCTACCTCACAGAAGTGAAATTAATATACATGAATAGATATCTGTAACAAACATTAAGAGTGCTTCATAGCAACAACTCTTCATTTACTTAACTAGAGAAACTACTTATTTCCTAATAAGGACACTGATGCTCAATAGAGACAATCTAATCTGCCCAATAGTCACCCCAACACTTCATGAGCAGAGCCAAAAAATTAAGTCTCCCATGTCAAAACCAGCAGTCTGCTCTCCACAGCAACGTATTAAAAAACCTTCTCATTTTTTTTCAATTCTCCAATTCTTTTATACCATCAAGTTTCCATTTCCTAAGTGTACTTACTCATAGCAGCAAAAAAAAATCTTCCATGAACATGCTTCATTATTTGAACAAAAGAAATGGCAAAAATATTTTTCTGAAGACAACTAAATTTACCACATAGTTCTCTAATAAAAGATGCATTTTCCAAACTTCAGCCTCTGGTCTACAGATCAAGAATAAAGAAAGAGGCATTCTAAAACCAATCAAAAATTGCTGACAAAAGAAATACAGTAGACCCTCAATGGAGATGCTATTTCAGAACTCAGTAAATAAAAGGCAAAAAAATTGAGTTATGGGGGGACTAAAAAATAACACTAATTAAAAACTCTGGAGTATACATTAAATGATCTACGTCTGTCAGTGATATATTCACTTAGGTCATGTAGATTTACTTTCAGAGCAGCGAGAAGACACAGCGGTTATCCAGCTGGTTTACCTGGGCTACACAAGCATACGATGCTGCAAGAACAGCCACGGGTACTTCCTCGGTTTTGTCCAAACATGCACCACTAGTGCTACTGCACGGAGCCTGTTCCCAAGCTGGATATCTTGGCCCATTAGCTCCAGCTGCACTGAGCCCCAGCTGACCTCATTCACAGCCAGCACATCTGCACACGCGGCGCTGGGCGGCTCCTCGGTTCAGCAGCATCACACAGCCCAGAGCTGGCTCCAGTCGGGCACTGCAGCAGAAAGCCTCTGCATCTGTCAAGGATGAGAAATACTGTGCAGCGCAGTGTAGCGGCATCGGCTGCCTTCCAGGTAGAGGGAAAGTGGCACTGAGACAGCTATAGTGACCCACAGGGCATCATGCTGCATTTATCCAGTTGTCTCCATTTATTTCATCAACACTCATTTACTTGCAAAACGTTACTTGTGACAACAGATTACAGCAAAAGGAAAGAGAAGAAATTCCAGACTTGTAAAATATACATACATACTAATTTTAATCACTTCCAGATTCGAGGGAGCTTGGTTAGTTCAGCCATACAGCTAGTGTAATGCCTGTAAAGCCAAGTCAAATCTTTCAGCAACAGGAAGTTATACATATTGATAACTTCCCCTTCACTTCCAAATCAGGACTTGCACTTTTACCTCTGCAGTAAAAAATATTTCCCTACTGACAATTTATCTAAGGAGCTTCAGATATCCCAGCCAGAGTCAGAAAAAAAGAAACATACATCTATTTTACATCAATCAATGGAAGATGCATTTATTTCTAGCAGTTGCTAACTAAGCATGTGACAAAAACAAAAAGGATGTCCTGGAAGGGAATAGGGAAAGTTTTTTGAGTGTACTATGACAGCTGAGTTTTCAAGCGGACTCAAAGAACACAAAACAAAAACCTCACAGCAATCTTCTCAAGTTTCACCACGTAAGCCATTTTTCTACAGAAAATTGACTCAGCTGAAAGAATAGCTGTCAATGTTGTAGCTTAAGGTACTTACACAAACCTTGCTTTCTGTCTGCAGCCTCTGAAAACACCTGCAAGAAATTTTTATCTTAACTTTCCCCAAAACACAGAACTCCTCTGCTAGTAAACTGAAACAGAAATATTACTCCAAGCCAACACAGACACAGCAGAAATTCTAAAGCATGAAGTCTTGGTAAGGCAATATCCAGCTTTCTGCTATCTGCGACAGATTGCAACCTTAGCAGATATGAGTTGCTACTGATGATCCTCATGTTTGAAGTTCTTCACAGTTAGGCAGCTTTGCTGTTCCAAAGTAGTCTTTTTCTCCACTACTGTTAAAACCTGACAATTTAATTTAGAAAATGTAATTTTTAGATTTTCACTTGGCATAATGTTGTTTAGAAACCTACTGAAACAGTCTCCAAAAAGGGAGAGAGGAGAACAGAAATCAAAATATTACTCCACATTCCAAGGTGCTGCTTTTCTTTATAAAAATAAGTTTAAGAAAAATTCTCCTACCCTTCCCACATTTGTGACCATGGTCTGAGATGCATTAAGTCAGCCTCCTGTGGGTCAAACACACACAGATCACAGAGGCTCTCTCTCCCTTCTAAACTCATTCTCACCAACATCTTCTGGAGAGTTGTTGTTATATTCTCTGCCCCATAGCAGCTTTCTGCCCTTACTGATTTACAGACTGCCTTTGGGGAAGCATGCTGAGGAAAACAAGAAATTCTTCTTGCCTACTTGCTTTAAAGGCTGAGCAAATTCTAACCAGCAAATATTCTGTTTCCTGTACTGGACTTCATCTCTTGCGATCTCTTACCCAACCTATTTTGAGAAGTCTCAAAGCAGAATGGTTATTTCTTTCCCAAAACTCCAGAGGATGGGAAGACAAAATAAATTACAAAGATCAAATTGGAAAAATTATTTTTAAGTACTTCTTTTCCTTAAATTCAGATACATGAGAAGAGAGAAACTGGACTAGTATCTTCCTCAAGTAAATGCTGCTGATTTTGCCACTTCTTTACAAGCACTGTGCTAGTCATTCCCCTTACCTTTGCACAGAGGTGAGAAGCAGCAACCCAACTAAACCTTCTTTCTAAACCTCACTCATTTGTGGAACGCAGCACAATTGCAAAAGACAAGTTTGAGTGTTTAGCCCAAGGAAAGCTTTCCCTCAGGTAGAAAAACCAGCACCACAATTCTTTAAAGTTAGTAGCAAAGTAACAAGTGTTATCCTCGTACGGTAAACATGGGATTGTGATTCAACAGAAAGAAGAGTCACATGTATGGCTTACAAGCATCCGAATCAGATGTGCAGGTATTTTCTACCTATGGAAGGTAGAAAACAGAAATAATTTTCTTAAGAAATATCCTGGCTGAAAAAGAGGTCAGCTCTGCCATGAGGACCTCTAGGGCAGCCAGTCAGGAATGGAACAGCAGCTGTTGCCAGGCTTTCAAAGTCTGCCCACTGAGAACATCAGACTGGAGAGCTGCAAAGGCTGCTACAAGCTGCAGTCTCAAAGACCCCTGCTGCAACGCAGCTGACCTCCTGCACTACGCAGTTCTAATCAGCAGGAGATGGCAGGGGAGAATGTGAGGCCTATGATACAAGTAGCTATCTCTGGAAGGAGGAAACTGAAATTCTAACAAACAAAACCAGAAAAATATCACTAGAATGTCCGTCAAACCAATTTTACCATATTTACATTTTTTAAAATCACAAGAGCTAGAACCTAGACAGGAAATACTTGTGGAGATTTGCTTGCACGCACAAAGAATTGCAAGTCACTATGCCAATCATTTTACAGAGCCTTCTATGGCAGGCCATGTATGCAAGCCAGTTTGAACAGGAAAAAAAAGAAGATATTTGTGGGTAAGCTGGATAGCATAGGGTGCCAAAAGACCAAACCATATACACACAATTTGAAAACAACATGACAAAGCACAAAGATTTGTCCAGAGGAAAAGGAAATTGATTTAAACTAAGTTGTCTCAAGTCTTGCCCAGTCATTCTTGATTACAGCATGACATAAGGAAATTCTGACCATTAAAGAGTCAGAGTATTAAATTGCAGTTTATAATAATTTCTTTTCTAGAAGAACTGCCAGAACAGAAACCCTCCTCAGATAAACCACTTCCATTAAAGAAAAAGTATTTTGAATTTCACAGAAACCTTCATTCAGAAAGGCATCAAAATTATTTCACTGCATACTTCAAAACTGCCAATATATTTAACAAGCTTTGTTTCACTCTCAGAAAGCTGTCTTCATGTAAGATCAGCTTAAAAAAATATAAAGCATAAGATAGTTTGTCTTGTCTCTTTCATCTGCCCCTCGTCTAGAACAAGACCATCACCTATGGAGGTAGCACAGTGGCAGGAATGCAAGTTGCACTGGCAATGCACTAGCACTGTGTCAAGAACATATCCTAATATCTCAGTTTCCTTCAAAATATTAAACTGTAATAACTGGGCACGTATAACAGACCAAGTTCTACTTAGTTACAAATCTTGTATTCTCTCAAAACAGTAACAAAGTAAGAATAAAAAAAAAACTTTTTTTTTTTTAATACTTGTTCCTATATCTTAATAGTGGGCTTCTACAATGTAAGTCACCTCCAGTAACAATGCAAAGAAGTGATTCTATTCCCACGTGATTAAATTGCAGAAGTGCTTAAGGCATTTAAAAGAGCTGTATCTCATGTTTACTTCTTATTTAAAATCATTACTGCAACAGAAGTAATGATTACAATTTTCCTTTAAATAAGGAAAGCAAGGATAGAATGGTGTAACTTTGGCTTGTTGCCTTGGTTCTTCTAATCCACCTGCCCTCAGGAAAATATAAACTGAGCTCCCAAGAGGTCTGAGCTAGCAGTATTCCCTAACTTTCAAAGGGAAGCACACTATTACTATTAGCACAGGTTCATTGCCATACCAGTTGTGGTTTTAGGGCTTTTAGACAGCACTACGAATACACTTAACAGCAGAGGCCATAGCCTGTGAAAGCCCTGCAGACATGTCCTCATTCCCTTCGTTCTAACTCTTGGAGTCAAGAAGACAATTGGAAGGAGGTCAGCTCAGGTAGCAAGCTATATGGCATTGATTCCAACTATTCACACCACCAAATTCTTCTCTACAAACACAAGCTAAAAGAGCATTCTCAATAATGTTAAAGCTGGCTATTTTGATATTATCCCACAGATCATTGTTATGGTTGCAGTATTTAACCAATCTTCAATCAGAACCCAAAAATTAAGTACCCACTTGAAGCTAACATGCATGCATAATCCTATAGCTTCTATCAGTGTTCTCCAGCATTTTGCCACTTGCAGACTTTTTCCTCTTTCAAATAAAGTTTCCAGATGCAGATTCCTACAGAGCAAATGTAAGCTTCCCAGCTTTGGTTTGGTCTCTTCTAGTTCCATTTGAGCATCGCAGAAGGATGGTCAGCTTCTAACATCTCAAGTGAGAGGGAAGCTTGCAGGTGATCTTACACACACTGCCTTTCTCACCCACACCTTTTCCACTCAGTACAGTAAGTATGTTCAGCCTGCAGGGGTGCAGAGAATGAAACACTTGCTGCTAACAGAGAAATCTGGTTCTTCCTTTGCAGGTTTTCACACTGAAGGCTGTATCATATGGGAAACATATTGATGCTGTGATCACTGGAGAAGCTCCCTCTAAATTCTGAGCTAAATCAGATTTGACATTGGCCAAAAAAAAAAAAACCCAAAAATATGCCATCAGTGCTTGGATAAATGATGTTAAATTAAAAAGCACACAGGAAGCAAAGGCAGCAGTGGGAAGATAAACCAGTCAGGACAGAACAGGAAAAAGAGAAGGAAGGAGAATTCCAGATTTCCATATACACTGTTCTATAAATTAAGAAAACACACATTTCCATAGCAATGACAAGACTGAATTTATTCTAAATATCTACTTTATTTTTATTGTATGCTCACTACATGAGGAGGAGGGAAAGTACAAACTAAACTCTACATGTGAAGCTTTTAGTAGTACTTAAAAAAGGAAGTGGTGGATGATGCACTGATGGAATACAAACACACTGATACATGGCTGCACAGACAGCTTATTTCTAACAATCGTCCCCACGCACATATCCTTGGTGAAGTTTTGTTTCCTTCTGACATACTAATACATATATTACAATAAATAAATAAATAAATAAATAAATAAATAAATGAATAAATAAATGCCACAAGCAACAAAGTCAATGTTACCATAAGCTTGCCTGCACTAAAAGATTAAGAGAAGAAATCTGCCCTTTTTCAACTTTTGTAATTCATTCACTTTTCTCTGGAAAACCAGAATTCCCCATCCTCCTTCTGCAGCCTTAAAGGTATTAAATAAACAAACAAACAAACAAACCACACTCTATGAACCCAATCTACAAGCGGATACTAAAAAAACCCTATTGATCCATTGTACTGAGTCAAAACAGTGACAAAATGCTTGACAAATTGTGTTTGGTCTGATTTCAGGGCAGTGGCAGAAGCCAGCAGCTCTTGCAAGGAGTTTCCTGGCCCTGCACAACCCAAGGTAGTTGGTTTTATATCCCTCTTCTCCTCCTCCTCATTCCCTGCTTGTGAGAAAAGAGCAATTCCAGCTTCTTGCAGAAAGAGGAAAAGACTTTTCTTCATTATCCTCAATTAATCTCATTAATGTCAATCTGATACCTTTCCTGAGTTAATGCTAGAAGTAATGAATATTAGCAGCTTTGTTGTAAAAAGTGATTTGGGAAAAAAACTCTGGAGTATCAGTTGTAAAGTAGCCAGTAACTTCATATCAGGCATTATACGTTTTCTTTTTGATCTATAAAGAAACTAAATGATCTTCTTTTCTACTGCTCCATATAAGTATGTTAGTATATAAGATGAAAACTATTTCTACAAAGCCTGAAGACACATTATGTTAGCCTTGTTCATTTAAAGAACATTTTCCCACTTTTTTTATAGTAACTGCCTAGTGAAGTAACCAGAAATATTTTAACATTTTAACATTTACATTTCTGATACTGTGGTATAATTTGAAAATTGAAGTGCAAGACACACACTCCAGGCTTAAAAAAAAACAGAAACACAAGTCAACATATTTGAGCAGTAGAACATGCTCCAGCATACACAAATCAGGGTTAGGACAAGACTCATACATCAAGTATCAGTTTCAGGAAAAAACAATCCATCTCCATTTTGCTTCTGTCAGTTTCGCCTTGCAATCCTCCAGCTGAGGACACAAGCTGAAAAGAGAAGTAAGCTACTGAAGACTAACTCAACCTGCTAAGGTTAAGGAGGAAAAAAACCAACACAACAGCATATTCTCCTAAGTTCGCTGAGAAGGAAAGAACAAAAAAATACAACATTTTGCGCAGCTGGGTAACCAGCTAACTTTAACTATCCAAAGAGGGAGAAAAAAAGAAGAAAGAAAAAAAAAAAAGAAGAGATGGAAAAACAACTCCCTAAATAAAGTTCAGCAGGGCAGAAAACTTCAGCTTTTTGTGAAAATTCAACACTTGCTGAGTTTCGGTTTCTGACACGAGCAGAGTTAGCACATCCGTAGGCGGCTATTTTTAAACTACAGCTTACATTTCCTTGCAGTGACACGTGCAGATCTCATAAGATTTTTGTAAAGTCAATGTTTCCAAATTAGCTGTAGTCTCTTTTTGCGTGTTTCTGTTTCTCAAAGGTACTCCCTTTCATTCACTGAAATCCACAGGATAACAGCAAAGTCAACTTCAGAGCTGGAGAGGCTCTAGAATGTTTATTTTCAAGTTTGTTTTTATGGGGAAAATAATCTGTTGAATGTGAAAATTAGGAAATACCTAGATGACTGAGCACTGCGCTCTGGGATGCTAATACAAACGTATTTTGTTTCTGTGATTAGCAACTGTGTTTTGACATTCCTCTGCACTTCTGAAGTCTTGGTGTACCAGCATGATGCAGCACTGAGTTCTAAGGAAGTCCTACTTACAGATCTTCCTACATCAGTAAGCATGAGACACTTATCCTTCTTACTGGACCTTCTGAAGAAATTTCTCTATGCTTACTACATATAAAAGTAAACTGAACCAGTAAGAATCTGCAGTTTTGCAACTTTCTTAGAAAACACACACAACCAGCTTCAGGCCTTTGAGTCTTCAGAGAAAGTAACAAGGCAAGGGCACGGCACAAGACAAGCTGTAAATTCTCACATGGCATGCAAACCGCACCCAGTGCTAGAACTGGACCTCTGTGAGAAGACAAGACCAAGTGCGGTACAGAGCTATTCTTAGCCATTGTAAACACACCAAGCTTTCAGAGTTAACAGCTTCTTTGTCAGATCCTGGGGAGAAGGCTAGTCACATCTGAAACAAAAATAGGCTATCATATGCTTGTCCACAGAACTTCAAAACGCGTGGTTAAACTGGTTTGTTTAAAAGATGTTAGCTGTACTGTACTGAAAGTAAAAGGCAAAAGAAAAAGTTTTTTGCTCCTAGCTTTCTCAGTCTCCACTTAAAACTTCCTACCCATTTCTAGTTGACTTCAGAAAGTAGTCTGCCTTCTCAAAAATAAGAGCTTTCATCTGGTTTTAATACATTCTTAAGAACTCTAAAAAGCATCTAAGTGCATGGTCACAGAGAACTGCAACCGAGAGGCTCAGGCTAGTAGGAACTGAGGATGTGGAAGTATGAGAGGAGCTCACAGCAAGGGGAGAAGGGGATGTTAGAGTGCTGGTGCTATTGGCACCCATGTGAGCAGGTCATGGAGACCCCAGCACATCTACCTGCAATTTCACTATCCACCCTGATCTGGCCACAAAGAACCATGATGGTTGGTAATGACTTACAGGGGTGGAAACAGGATGGTCACAGTGATCGCTTTGAAAACATATCCAAAATTTGTATGTAGTTTACAATCTGAGAATCATCCAGGAGACATGAAGTCAGTGACATGGTATGAGGCACCCTTACCTACCATGTCGCAGTAATGGATCCTGGACCTAACAGCTGGACACGAGCATCGTGGTGCCTTACTGCTGGCCAGGTGCACTGAACACTCCTGTCCTGCACACACTTCCTGGAGCTTGTGAGACAGAGTGAGTGAATGGAAACGGTTTTTATTTTAAACAACACCACCTTCCCCTCTTACAAGTTCCCATATTTACATTTGTTTATACATGACATGGTTTATACAATGTTGTGATGCTATTTCCTACATTGCTTTCTGACAGAAATTAATAGTATTATTCCCATTTTTGTAAGAAGACTCAGGGGAAAAACAATAACAACAAGAAAGCAGAAAACATCCAGTCTATCAGAAAAATAATAAGAGACAGGTAACATCTATTCTGAAGTATTTCATATGATAGACAGGAATAAACATGTATTGATATCTAAATCCAGATCTTAAAAAAAGCACCCTGTAAGGAGGTAGGACAAGTGAATCCCAGCTACATTCAGAACTGCAATCAATTTAATAGTACAAGGTTTTGAGGTTTGAAAAGTTACTCAGCGTTCAGCTATTCGAGCCTGATACCAATGGCCATTAATGGCAGCAATAATATTTGATATTTTAGAAGACTATAGTTTTCTACAAATGTAAAAAGTAGAAAATAAATCTACCAGAAAAAAAAAACACTTAACTACTAAGATTCTGCTTTACAAATTCTGCAACCTGCTGCCCTCTTTAGAAACAGAAAGTGGAATTCTTTAGCAGAGAACATCACAAATGCAATTGTATAACCCATATATACCTTGACTATTGCTACATGAAGGAAAAAAACATCACAAAGGTTACTGACCAGAAGTAGCGCAGATCACCAGGCAATGTTCCCGTCTCCTAAACTGCAACATATAAACATACTAGCATACCTAAAAACGAAGAAATGATTGCTTCATCCTTGCTCTGCTATATTGTTACCACAAATGTTTTAACATGTTGCCCAAATATTTCTACTCAGTGCTGGAAACATTGTCTTTTCCAGTGAAGCATTTGAACCTCAGCCTCATCAGTATGTGAGACACAAGGAAAATCTGCATGTACTCTAAGAAAACACACTGCTTCATTAATCATTCTTAAGATACAAATTTCATTAATAAGACGAGAACAACTCTGCTTGTGGAGGACCACAAGCATAGAGGAAGGAAAATAAGGTGTGCTTAGCAGCTGCCAGCACATTGTTTGTGCTGCAGTGACTACAGATTTCGGCAGGGATTAGGGCCTTGGAGACTGAGCATAGTGCCACAAACAGTGCTCCAGTGCTGACATCTGGAACAGAACCAACTTAAGCCATGAAATGGAACAAGCCTCAGTCACCCTTCAGTTATGCTGCAAATCAGTGCCCTAGAAACTGGAGCTCCATGTCCAAAGCTCATCATTCATCTTTTTCTCACTGACATGATATTTAAGTTTGTATGGTCCCATATTGATATCACCATAAAACACCGAGATGCTTTTTGTCACACCATAAAAATCTACTTTGCTACAGGGCTGACTGGAAGCTCCCTAGACCCACAACAGAGATCAGTTTTTCCTGCAGGAAGCAGTCTGCTCAGCAATGTGCTTGCACAGTGCTACATCACAGAAATAACATAGAGAGAAGAACAACATTTAATCTCTAGAAATCTGTTACCAATACCCTGCTATAGCAGCTGCATATGATAAGAAGCATAGGTTAGAGAAACAAAGGTGGAAAAAAAACATATTTCTAACTATGGATGCATGTGAGAACTTGCAACACCTTACTATGCTCTCTTATGCCAATGGGTCACCAAGCGTGGGTCCATAAGCCACCAACGTGCCCTTAGGCCAAGGCAGCCAATGGTACCTTGGGGTGCATTAAAAAGAGCATGACCAGCAGGTCAAAGACGGTGGTCCTCCTCTTCTATTCCACCCTGGTGGGGCCACACCTGGAGTACTGTGTCCAGTTCTGGGCTCCCCAGTTCAAGGAAGACAGGGAACTTTCAGAGAGTCCATTGGAGGGCCACAAAGACAGTGAGGGGCCTGGAGCTTCCCCCTCATGAGAAAAGGCTAGGAGAACTGGAGCAGTTCAGCCTGGAGAAGGCTGGGGGGAATCTTATCAGTGCTTACAAATATCTAAATGGCAGGAGTCAAGAGGATGATGAGAATCTATTGGATGCCTGAGGACTGAAACAGAGAAAATCCTGTCCAGCACAAATGAGAGATTGGTATGCTCTTCAGCACCTTTCTCGGGTCTCTAGCTCTGAACGAGCTGAAGCTATGTAATATTGATTGTCATTTGTTGGCAGTCTTAATAACCTTAAAACTGTAAATATAAAACCAAATTACTCTGAAGGATATGGTACCATTTTTCTTGGCACCACTAATGTAAATGGTCTTAAAAGAAGTAAAGAAGAGATAATAAACCTTGAGAAAGAACTAAAAAAGTGGTTAATAAACCTAGTAAAACAGTACCTACATTAAAATCAACTAAGGAAGCAGTACTGCTTCACTTCGGGTCTTCAGAATAAGTAGTGCATGCATGTTTGATTCTGAAAACCTGCATAATCTCTTCCCAAGCTCAGCATAGTTTACTAGAGGAAGACAGCATTCAGGCACAGTGAGATTCGGTACCAGTGAGATTCATCCTTAGTTCAATATGCTTTGAAAAGCTTTTATGCTCAGCTGCCTATTTCACACCCTACACCACATTTTAGATAGTGAACTCCCACAAGGGTTGCTACCAAAAATATGTTTGCACCCTCCTGAGCTGTTCTGCCATCCTCTACCCTATTGGATAAAACAGCTTGCCATCTTGTTGACCTTGCCCTCTTCAAGATGAACACTGCAGCTTTTCAGTTACAGTACTCCCCTTCGAGGCAAAAATCTTGTACTTACATACATGTATATGTGTCCAAATAACCCTTTGAACAGTACTACACTGACAGATGTTACAGAAACTTCTAAGTGTAAAAACACTTTCCTTTTGGTTACCTTTCATCATATTTATGAAACCTGGTCTTGCTTATACTCTTTTCCTTATTGTAATTTTCTTTTTTTTTTTTTTTTAGTTTAGGATATGGTTTGTTTTCCGTCCTGCAAAGGAATACTTACAGCATCAAGCATGTTTTCAGGTTGTTTTTGTCTGTTTAATTTACAGTTATTTAAGAAGAGAAAAAAGAAGAAAGACCTTGAAGTCTTTTTTTTTTCATCTTAGCCATGCACTTCTGGCAGCAAATTTCTTTTCTAACCTTTCTTTCTTTTTTTTTTTCTTTCTGTAGAGAGTTCAAAAGGTAAGAACATCTCTGCAAGTAGAACACAAGAGCCTACCTTAATATCCCTATTCAGTCTGTCACAAGTTTTTGTATCCCAAACAGCTATCCAAAAAACTTTGAACTTCTCAGCCAGATCTCAGTACAACTGGGCTAGCTTCCTCCTTTTCCTTCTTTGCTGTCATAAAAATGAAGCCTCAGTTGCCAGCCTGCCTTTTTTCCAGGACAAGACCCCATTTGTAGCTGAAAGAACAGTACAAATCTGGTGATGTTTGGCCCAACTGCTATGCCCTGCTGACAGCTGGCACAAACAAGATGTCAAAGAGAGAAAAGAGACAGGTTTCCACTGAGATGTCAGACACTCTATTTCCTAAGCCTAACACCAGCTCTGCGTTAAGACCAGCTAAGCTGATATTGAACAGTAACCCAAATGCACCAGCACTTCACAAACAAGTCCTTCAGATCAGGAATTCCTCCAAGTTCTAGCTCAGCAGTAAAAACATAGGGATGATGAACAAGGAAGAAAATTACAATTCATAGAGCTACCTTACACATTGTGATGTAACATTTCTTTGTAAGATCCATTAATTAATTAGTATTGACTTGCAAGTGTTCAAGGTACTAATACATCTTTCTGGACCAGCACTCTGGTTCTGTAGCAATAGGCTACAAAGGATGTTTCATAAGCAACGTTGAAAATACCCCATATACATGGCAGCTGTGCCCAATGGGCAGAACCAGAGGAGTCATTTATGACACCTTTTCCTAGAATCAATTTGAGCAATTAACTACTTCTGGAACTTGAACGGATTGCTGAAGGAAGAAACCTATAAATACTGCTGCTTTTAACAGTAGCAAAATATTTTAGAAGCTCAAAAGGTTGTGTGGTTTATTTATTGTCTTCTTTTTATTTAAACTCTCAGAGCAGTCCACTTCTATATACACTTAAGAGTAGCTCAGTTGGAACCACCTTCGAAGATCATCCAGCCAACTGCCTGACCGCTTCAGGGCTAACCAAAAGTTAAAGAATGTTACTGAGGGCATCACCCAAATGCCTACTGAACAGTGAATGCCACTGAAGCTACGTAAATCTTCAAAAATGTGCTCCTCCTCCTCTTTAGGTTATCAAATTCTTCATTCTTCGGAGAAGAATGAGAAAAGGTAAAAGAGTGAGGATTTCTGTTTTCAATTATATGCTTGTTGTTTTCCAGCACTGCTTTAAAGTATTATTTATTCAGTATTTACTCTAAAATGAGGAAAATTTGTCCTATATATATTGTTTGCTTTTAACTATACCAATTTATGGCACCAAGTCTAAAGGCTGATGTAAATAATTAAAGAGTCATTAAAAAAATCCAATTCTGTACTGAAGCATTTCCCAGTTTTAAATAATTTAGCACTTTGACCATCTCCGTATTTACTTCTTGATTGGTCCATAGTTTCTGGATTAGCCTAGTAAGATTTATCAATACAAAGTCAATGATATAATTTGTTTCTATACCTTAATACCTCAATAATTAATATTCCAATGTTAAGCCATTAAAACAATGGGACTCTATGCCTTAACAATCTATTTTCTTGTTATTGCAGCCTGGCGGCTTATAATCCAAAACTGTGTTTCATTAAATTTCCCTCCATTTTCTCCCCCAAACATATGCAAAAATGTAAAGCTTTTCTCATGACATTAGCACAGGCACTAGGAATGTCAGAGTTCAAAAAACTCTTATTTAAAGCAGCGTGGCCCTATATACTTCAGGTTACAGATACCTCTTTTGATTTAGAATGGTCTTTTCCTCTTGAAGTGTATATTTACACTTTATTTTGCACTGTATCTAACTGAATTTAAAAGCTCCCTCTGACTACCATCATTATACTTTCTTAACATGTAAGGAAGAATATATGCTTTTTTTTAAACAAGGGAAAACTGCAACTGTATGCCAACAGGGTAGAATACAGCAAACACAATACTTCTCCTCTATAGCATTCTGAAGATTTCAACCACTTTTCTAAATAAATACAGTGATCTCTTAAATACTATTAAATCTCCAGTGTCTGAACATTTCCCCCTCCAATAAAAAATCAGCAGAGCAAGAGTTTAAAAAAAAAAAAAAAGAAAAAAGTCAGCAGAAATGGGATATTTGATATGGGTTGCTGCAGTTGGTTTATGTGGAGCTTTCCTGAAGTTCATGCAGAGCACGCAGTTTATTCTAGCAATAGCAGCTGACAGAGGGGTTTGTATGTGGGGCACTTTCTCCTTTCAATAGCATTCTCTTCTGCAATCTGAATCACTACACAATCCAGTTGAGTTATGGGTTTAGCAAAAGTATATTGTTTTAATAGAAAGAATGCCCTAAAGGAAAGCTCATTCTAGCATATCTATGCCTGATGAAAATAAATAATGCATGGCCCAACACATATCGTACTTACTACAATGCAAGCAGCTTATTTAAAAATTTATACGAAGAACCACACGTGACATCATCTTCAAAAGAAGTCATAATTCAAGGTTTTCCATAAAAACATTTTTAAAAGTTCAAAATTAAGGCCCAAAACATTTTATATCCTCATCTACTTATGATTTCTAAAAATCTGGTCACATACCCTTCTCTGATGAACCTCCAGGCCCTTACGTCCAATCTACATCAAATTTCCATCGAGTTTTAAAATACAGACTGTGGGCACCAGACAGATACAGCAAAAAAAAAAAAAAAAAAAAGGAAAAAAAATACACGCATCGATGTAAGTGTTCAGTGAAAGTTACGGAAAAAAAAGATTCACACAGTCATGCAGAAAGAAAATGAGCAAATATAAAGGAAGCTTATGTGCAGCCCACATGGGAGCAAGGCTCCACAGCCCAGCTGAGCTGATGTACCAGACACTGAAAGAGGCAGTCACCATCATATTCATGGGCAGCAGGCCTCGGCCCTTCCTCTACACCAGCCCATGCTCCATGCCTCAGCATAACTCTCGTTTGGCTCATTAAATAAAAGAAAAACTTTCTCCAACATCCCAAGAAAATTTCTGCTGATCTAATGACTCAAACCCCCTCACTAAAAGGATGAGATAAGCACCACAGCTGGCAGATAAGAAGGTGACACGGCTGCATAGCTGGACCAAAGCCCCTTTTGTAGGTTCAGACAGGGGGCGAAATGTTGTCCATGCTCATCCAGCTCACCTCTCCAACACCTAATAGAAAACTATTAGAAGTTCGACACCTTGGAGACTTTCACTTGGGAGCATCCATTTTCCAGCTGTGGGTGGCATTGATGATTTGACTGATTACAGTCTAGCGGTCTCCTGCCAGCCTGTTTATTTACCTCTAGAAAAAAAAAAAAATCCCTTTAAATAATTCTTGTTCTTGATATACAAGATTTTACTTCACATAACATTAGTATCACTTCATTCAATTGAATGTATTCCAGCTGTGCAAATGGCCATCATTAGAGGCCACCAAAGGTCACAAACAAGGCCAAATACTGAGGCTACATTCCATAATCCCTTTTCACTCAAAATGCAGAAATCAGTTCACATTTTATTGGGTGGTTAACTACTGCCATAACTTTGCTTTACCATGACAACTAACAGCCTGTGGCAAAGCCATTGTAAGCCTCTCTCTACGGTAAACAAACTTACTGCTTCAGCAGTACAGGGAACAGATCTGCAATTACATTTACTGTCAGAAAATACAGTTAAATTGAAAACAAACTAGAATGTACAAAATCTGGCACCGCTTTCAAAACTTACCATGAATTTGAATTCATTTTTTATTTTGAAGTATCACTTTCCAGCATACCAAAACCATTCTGGGAGATACAGTGATAGGAGAAATTTGTACATTCCTCAGACATAGTCTATGGAGTTTCAGTATATGAGTATTCACTATCATGACTTTTTTAAGTCATGGTGACAATTAACAAAACATTTCCTTCAGGAAGACTGAGCATTATTATTTGGGATGTTCGGTGCTGGAGAAATAAAATTAATAACCTGTTCAATACTAGTTAAAAAGACAACAAAAATGATCTCATGAAAATAAGATCTCTCTTGATAGTGAAATAGCACGTTTTGCTATTGTAACATACACCTGCCATTAGAAATGCCTGCAGGTTTCCCAGGCTACCACTGCTCACTACTGCCCCAAAGGACATCCTGGAGCAGAAGCAATCATGCAGCATCTCAAGATTCCTTTCTCCTCCTATGCTTCATTTTTCTTTGCAGTCTAACAGTTACAGAGGAGGGAAGTAGAAATTTATCAGAGCGATGATTCTTGAAGTATTAACAAACTGTGCATGTATTGCTTTAAATAGCTCAGTCCAGAAGCAAGCTGCAGCAGAAGCAGCAAAGCTGCACTCCTGGCAAGCGCATGCCCGGCTCTGCAGTAGCCCTCAGCCATCTCCTCCCGAAGGACAAGGCCAACAACAGAACGTTTGTCCTACAGTTCCTCAGACGTTCCCTTCCTATACATGTCCCTGTTAAGGCAATTTGAGGTGACATCATCCTTCTCAGTTAAAGCACATCATATCATCCGCCATGAAATGAAAAGCCACGGGGCAAAAATGTGCCTGTTACATCAAACTTGTTCAATAGAGTGCTATTGGAGCAGTACCTCTCCTGAGAGCCAGAAGTCCATTTATTGTTGGTAACAGAGAAAGCACGCTTCAATCGGGCAATCCTTGGGAACGAGAGCAGCCCTGAGCCCACATGATCTCACCCCATCACCAGGCAGATGGCCCCAAGCTACCTGCCAGCGCTCAAGCAGATGGACCTCTGCTAACTCACCTCCATTCTGGATTCTTTCATCTCTTTCTGGTTCTAGAACACATTTTCAAAAACAGCTGTTGGACAGATCCAGCATGCCTTCCTGTCACAGCATGGTTTGTACATTCCCAGGTTCCAGGAACTTTAACTCCTGAACCAAAGTGAGGAAACCAACACCAAGAATCCCACGAGCCACCTCCAACACAGAGATACCCACCTGAGTGCATGGACTTACTGTCAGACAGACACAGGGCAGACACCCTGCTCTGTCTGCTGAACAGATGCACCACAACAACTGCACAGAAACAAAAACCTGTGCCTTTGCTATCAGATTAACAATGGATACTTTTTATCTCAATTTTCATTCTCTGAAAATAATTATTTACTTTTGAATTTGACAAGATGACCCTTGTGGCAGGTATTAGGAACGCAGAAGAGCTTGTAGGAAGCAGTAAGGGATGGTGCTCACCAGGAAGCTGACCACAAGCTCCAGAAATACATGCAGAGCTGTCATGAAAATACACAAAGGAGAAAGACTACCCTTGCACATTGCTTCTCTTTGTAGGCAGCATTGCATTTGGCTTTAGAACACGCATATTGTATTATCAAAAGTACTTCTCATTGCATCCAGACCTCCATCAAACAAAGGGTTTGTGGACAAAATATGAGTGCTTTCTCATACCAGCTGATGTAAATAACTGTAACTATATTCCCTCCTGCTGTAGAACCAGAAACCTCAGAATATCACTCCACAGACTACAGCTACATCCTTCAATGAGCTAAACAGGACCCGTAACTTTAATGTCACACGTTTTTTCACCTTTAGGACTCGGATGCATTATTATGACTACGACTCCTTAGATACGCAACCCAAAAACAACTCACATGAAGTCACCATTCCATCCATCACTGCAGCAAACAATCCTTGGGCAGGAACACCCTCCCTACAACATTGGTTTAAAAGGCCACGCCTGATTCCCTTCAAAAAGAAGTAATGCCTAAAATTGTTGGCAGAGAGACAGCATTCTGAAACTAGGCCATGCAAGTGTCACTTCATTGTTGTCAATGAAAGAAGAAAGATCAACTACAATAAAACCTCAGCCAGGCCAGCACTGCAGCAGCATTGTGCCAGCTAAGCAAGCCCTCAGCTGGGGTCTGCGGGAGCAGGACGTGCTCTTTATGAGTACTTACATAAATGTGCGCAAGCACGTGCGCTCCCGCTCTGATATTCCTCAGTATACAGTGTTCTCAAGTTACTTAAAAATTCTTTAAGAAAACACAGGAGAAACCTTTCTTATGTAATCTCTCAGCAGATGTGAGTTTATTGAATTTCCAAGCACACGCTCAACATAAATATTACGTAACTCCTTGCTCTGCACACAACTGCATCACTTGATTGGAAAATGTTTTAGGGGACAGAAAGCGAGCGGCCCGGGTGTGAGTTACAGCTCAGGACTGTGCCCAGCTGCACACCACAGCAGCTGTAACCATGCCCACTCACATGAGCGGAGCTACCACTGTGAGGAATGCAGGCTGAAGTGCAGCAGCACAGCCCCTTCCCACCTCCTGGCAGGGCTGGGGAGCTGCTGCTCACACAGCAGAGGGCACAGGGGGGGCACGACGCTGTGTAGCCTCTCCTCACGTACCCTTTGTTAGCATCATTGCCCTGTCACAGCCAGCACTGCTGTCTGATCACGAGCCTGCAGTTTGCCTTATTGACACAGCACTTATTTAGCCAGCAACAGACTCAATTTGTTGCAACCGAATGCATCCCATGTTCTGCTTCTAGTTAGAAATTATACACATTAGTAAAATTAACCTCAGGTTTCGTGATCCTTTTCATGACATCTTCAACTCGTACTGTAAAACGTACGCCTAAATTACAGCTATTTATGAGTAGGCAAGAACATCAGTTAACTGCAGAGTATAAAGCAGAACCTGGAACAGCTAAACTCTAAGACACGCACTAAAGCAGCAGAGGGACGTCAGTTTTGAAACACTCATGTTAGAGCTGTCAGCCTGAAGGTTGCCAATCCAAAATGTGGATCTCAGCGTCAGTGCCAGAAGCAAACCATGCCAGTGATGCTGGGGCACACTGGGTGCCTGCACACCCCCAGCTGATGAACACACTGCTTAATTCCTTATCAGTCATACTGAGCAGAATGCGTGTGGAACACAAACCCCAGCAGCTCCAGAGCATTGCTTGTGAGGGAAAGCCTGGGGCAACACCTCACAGAGCTCACACCCAGCTGAAACACAGGATGCCGCCTGCTTCGGCTGTTCTTTTCCTGTTATAAGGCACGGGTCGTTGGGAAACATGTAGCCTGTCACCCCGTCACTCTATATAAGTCATGCAGTGCAGTGACCCTGCACGAGGGCTGTGGGTGGGGTGAGACAAGGATAGCGTGGCTGCCCCTGCCCACTGCCACGGCCCTCCTCAGCCTGAACGTCTCAGTAGGAGCCCAGTCAGAGATGCTCCGCCTGGGCAGCTCACAGCACAGCGTGCACCTTCTGCAGCCACAACGATCGCCCTGAGGCACAACCACAGCACCCTTAGCCTAGGGATAGAGGCTCCTGCTTCAGAAGCACGCGGGGCTCCGCAGGGTTCACCCCAGCGCCTGCCGCCTGCCGCCTCGGGCAGCAAAGGACACGAGGAGCCTCACCAGCCCGGGATAACCGCGGCCCAAATTAGCGACTCACACGCCAAAACTCCCAAAGCCCGGTTACGTAAGGGCCGGCACGCCGTGCCCCGTCCCACGCACCGGCCGGAGACCCGCACGCTTCGCCCGGCACGGGACCGCCAAAACTGCCGTCACGGCTCGGCTCAGCTCCACGCGGCAACACGCAGAAGCCGAGCGACCCGGCGCGGGGCCGCTGCTCCCGACGCAGCGCCGTACTTACCGCTGCCGCCGCTCCAGGACTTGAGCAGGGACTTGATGCTAATTTCGAAGAAGAGCGAGTCCTGCAGGCTGAGCATGGTGCCGGCTGCGGGCGGCAGCACCGCCAACCCGCCGCCGCCACCCGCGCCGCCGCCGCCGCGCGCCCTCCTGCTGACGCAGGGCCCGGGGGGCGCGCGCTGACTGCGGAGGCGGGCGGCGGGCCGGGGGCGGGGCCGGGCGGGCGCACCGGCGGGGGGCGCTCACCGCGGGACCCCTCCGTGCCGTCCCCGGCCCGGCTCTCGCAGAGAGGAACCGTGCTGCCATCGCGGTCCCTTCGCGGAAAGGGACGGCGGGAGGCGGGGGCCACGCGCGCACGCCGCCGTAACTTCTCACGGCTGCTTGCGGCCGGCCAACGAAAGGCCCCTTTCCAGCCCATCCGCACCCCTACTTCAAACTACACGAGAGTATGAAAAGCTGTCCGCAGTTTGCCGAGTTTTAAATACAACTTCCAAGCGATGTAACAATTAGAGCATTAGACATGATGCCATTAAATGCTAAGCGCCAAGCACCGCTCCGTACAGCGCAGGATGAGCCCAGCAGAACGGCGGCACCGGGCACAGGTCGCTGCAGCAGCGGCTGCCCGCAGCAGGTGCGGGAGGGCCGCTGGCCGAGAAGTTGATTCACACGCCGCAGTCCAGCTAAAATGCATCACACAGGAGGCCAGCATACGCTCCACTAAATCTGCTTTAAAGCCATCAAAAAACCCTGCAGCCCCCACGCTGTTCGAGAAGTAAAGCAGCCGGGAGGAGGGAGTCACACACACGGCCCCTCCAAGGGCTGTCTGTAAGAATGGTGAACATCCCATATTTAAAGGTATTTTATTCTGCCATATAAACCGCTCTGTCCATGCAGCCAAGCTTCTTATTGCACGCAGAGCGAGCGACACTTCAGGACACTGCATCAACCTTTCTTTCACCACTTCATTCAGGTAACACTATCCAGCCTAGTGCCTCCCATTACCTCATACTCATTTTTCATCACCTCTTTTATGAATGCACTCAGAGTTATACTTCAAGCATTTCATTCTTCTCTTACTAAATAAGAAAAAAAAAAAAAGAGGTTGTATTTCATTATTAGTGAGATATAAAGGTCAAATTTTGGAACTGGCTGATGAATTTCACCACTAATTTGAAAGGCTGTATTAATTATGGTTAGTCTCTAACTGCCTTTAACACTGGGCTACAGAGAGTTCTTCAAAGAAGGCCTTGTTAACAGCACACATTCCAAAATCATGAGCCAACTCTCCCAGCACCTCAAAAATAATGACTTTTTAAAATACACTCTGGATTCTTTGTACTTGCATCACCACCACTAAGCTTTTATTCTGTAAATTATTAGCACCAGAAACTTAATAAAAAACAATCACTAATCCCAGTGTTCCACCTCCCAGAGTCCTGTTAAGAGCTGCCAGTGGTTCTGCATAGCAGTGTTTTAAGAGTGAATGGAAGTCAAAAAATACATTTAAGACTGTGAATTTGTCTGTGGTAACAGTGTGTGTGCTCAAGCAAGTTATATGGCCTTCCCCCAAGGCACTTGATTACTTCTGGTAGGTGTTCTCCTGAAGGAAAATAAGAATTACTTTTAAATACAGTTAGCTCAACATTAGCCCATTAGCAAGAACTTCTAAGATGCTAAGAGTAATTTTGTACTTGTATGTACAAAGAAGTATAAGCTTTCCCAGATACTTCAATAGAGAGACTGAACGCTGGGAAAACTCAATATTAGGAACAAAAATATATTGAAAATAAATATGTCTTAAAACTATCTATACATATGACCAGTTCATTTAACAAGAGGGGAAACATCTGTCAGTATCAGCATTATCACAAGCATCACTGCAATAAGCACGATCATGTTATCGCTTTTACAAGCCTTCTAACATTTCCTCTTCTTCACAACCTCAACTTCTATGTTCTTTATTATCAAAGGTGTGTAGATGACAACTACTGCAACTTTGGACTTTATGGTTTCTGTTTAGCCAGTGAGTTAATATACCCATCATAGACTAGAATAAGATTTCAGGAAAAATCACAAAACTTAAGAGGTAACATTTATTTTACTTCTAACCAAAAGAAGAACAGTAGAAGCAAGGAAAAACTTGTATTAAAAGCCCCTGAAGCTTGCCAAGCACAGACAAGGCTAATTCACTAAACAGAGCCTAATAAAACTCATTGCGTAGAGTTATGAGATATCACCATTATGCATTTCAAAACTGTGCAAGAAAATGTTATTTACAGCATCAATTCCTTTTATGACTTTTTTTTATTTTTTTTTTTTTTAAAGAGGAAAATTAAACAGGAAATTACAATGTGTCTAAAACTGAGAGCAATAAGTATGTCTACCGTGGAAGTGTCTAGAAATATTTATCTCTTTGCCGTAGATATATGGGAAGTCTTTCATAAAATACTTGGCCCGCTACTTTATTACCTAAAGAGAAGATGGAAAAAGAGCACTTTTATTTAACTGAGGCAAGAGCTTTGAACTGGAGCTGTTTTATGTAAGAAAAACAAACCAAGAAGAAATCCTCAACAAAATAAGGATATTGCTTGGCAGGACTTACGAGCCCCATACAAAGTAGCAACTCACATGACTGCAATAAATGCATAGTTTATACACTGGCTCTGAAGTTTGCTAACCATTTGCTACTGCACCAGTTGTAAATTTCATCACTAAGGAGAGCAGACTACTATAAAATCAGCAAATGTCTCTGATATTTTCTCAAGACTCAAGGTGAGGCATACCAGTGAATGAGCACATTGATGCCAGTAAGTTCTTCAAAGGAGAAGGATATGACTGCAGAAGTGCTCTATCAGCAACACAAGCTGTTTGCACTCCACTGGAATAACTAATGCCAGCATCAGTTCACACCTTGCTCTTGTTCAGATATGAACAACCTTTTAGCAAAGAGGATGGCTAGAAGCAAACTGCCTGAGCCACTTCAGCAACAAGTCTGTTGACTTCAGGCTGGAAACAACCCCATCCATACATTATGAAGTTCCCATGCAGTAAGCCCACAAGTTCTATGAAGTATTAGAGCGTCCATTTGTGGCACTACTGTACTGTTCATGCATAGCACACTCAAAGTGCTGAATTAAGTTCCTGTTTCAAGAGGGCACACCTTACAGATGTACTATTCAGAACAAGAAAAAAGTATGTGTATTTTACAACCAGTACTAAAACATAGAAGAACTGCTCGGGGTGTTGCAAGTAGCTATAGGATCCAAGCAGTATGAAAGATCAGACAACTTGTGCTACTGTTAGATAACAAAAGTTTCAAACTTCTTTTATTCATAGAGTTCGAAATTTTAATAAAAACATTTCTGGAGATATCAATATACTAGGACCAATTCATTTACTAAAAACATGTATGCAAAGGAGGTGTATACAGCTTTCCTTTAATAGAGGAGCATTATGCCATTTTCTTGGAGCTGCCTAGTAAAATTGCTAGCAAACATTTTGAATAACATAAACATACAAAAAATAAGCACAGCATCTAATAGTAGTTATTTCTGCAGCTGTCACAGCTCTGACTTGTGGTAAAGATCAAAATGCAAGACAAAAATCACGTTCTCTTAGTATATAGGTAATATATATATATACGTATATAATAATATTATTTGAAAATACTTCCATTTCTGTAGGAGTCCATCACACCATATTACCTCGCTCCTCCCCTTAAGCTGTTATCAACTAGGATGGCAGAGATAACAGAACGTGATTTCTCTGCTTCCCCTTCCACAAAGTCATCTGCATTAATCATCCCAGCATAAATATTTCATTTAAAAAATATAGCTAAAGCCATTCTTTTAAGTTGCATTAAAAAAAATGAGAAGACAGTGTTGCTTCAAAGTTTCTTTGAGGTTTCCAGTCCTACTACATTCAACTTCAGGATGACACAGACTGACAGAAAATGCATTAAGACTAAACTACAAATAGTATTTCCTATTTCAAGTCAGTTACAACTACAAGTTTTCCAACCAGCCCAGGAAGGACACTGAAGATGCACAGATTTCTGACCAAACACAGCCGTTGAATGAGATCAAAGAGGATACTGTTAATATTTAACTTTTCCAGTAACCAGAAGTCTATGTTCATTACAGTAAAACACCTATGTTTATTACAGTAATCCTATCTTCCTCCAACCTTCCCTGTCTCCAAACAAACAAAAAAAAAGAAAAAAAAAAAAGAAAAAAAGAACAATGGAATCCTGAAAAATCAGACTGCTTTTCAAGTTGCTTAACAACGAGTTTACCAACTTTGCAAAGACTTTCACTAAACAGATTTTGCTGTGGCCCTTCTTGAGGCTTTCCAGATCACTGAACAAGGAAGCAAATCAATAATAAAAAGTTGCAGCGCTTCAAAAAAAAAACCCAGCAGGCAGTTCTGAGATGTTAACTAATCTCAGGTAAAAACAGGTGAAGCAATACACAAAGCCATAGCTGTTATCATATTTCATAAATTTAACAAATCCAAGTTTCTTGATTTTCATGGCCATATTTACTGTTAAAAGTGTACAGAACCCCAGAGGTTTTACTGCCTCCCAGATGCTCAATTTTGACTTTTCATGACAGAATAAACTTTAAAGACAGACTGATTGCTATGGTTCTGCATCAAACCACCAGAAACAACTGCCTGAAAACATGCTGGGTTCTATAACACATCAGTCATCTTACTGTGCTTCAGCAGGAGTATACCAGTGCACTGCTTTTGGAGAACTAGCATTCAAGTTTTCACCAACCCTTTTAAACGGAAACTGGGAACAGTTTTGAGGCTACACTGAAAATCCCTGCTTAGTTGCTGGGCATTTAAATGGATAGAGCAGGGAAAGGCTTAACTCTGTTACCCTACAAGGCCTGAGGACAACTGTTAGGAATCAGTTATGTTTCTATTTTTGTTGCTCCTCCCAAGCTGCTAAAAGTCTGTGCCACTTCTACAGCAAACATCTTATTTGCATTATGGAAATACAGAAAGTACTGAGGGGGAAAAAAAAAAAAAAAAAAAAAAACAACAATGAAAAACACATAAATAAACTCAGGATTCATCCAGAAGTTTTTGTGCTTTGGTTTTTTTTGTTTGTTAAGCGTTTATTAGTAAAGTCCCAAGTTTCTTAGCGTTCACAAGAGCAGTGTTCTCTAATGCAGGCTGCAGGATACAGCAGGTTGTTCCACCTGTGCCACAGAGGTGCGTGCTGAAGAGCTGCTCTGGGTGTCCCTGCTAAGGCTGCTCACCTGCATGAGCCCACCAGCTCCAGGCAGTGCCACGCAGGGCACGTTGGCCCAAGAGGCTGCACAGCTGGCAGGGCTAAGGCAGCGCCCACACACACGAGGTGAGGGCTTTGGGAGCTCTGCTGGGAAACTGCAGAGAGACAGCAAGGACACAGCACAGGCAACCAATTTTCTCTTCGTGTTTTAACTCCATGAAAATGCCATTATTAATGTTTTAATTACACAGGCAAGAGTATAAGGAGCTCTGCTCGCCAATATTACATTAAAATATTAATAAAGTCATTAATACAGCATTCTTCTTAGTTAAACCAAAATAGCACTTTTCCTCACTCCAAAGGCACACTGCTAAATTACAGTGCATAATTACAGTGCGTTTTTTAAGGCAGGATTCAAACATTTAAGCATTTTTAAGGCTAACTATTACAGCTTTCCTATATCACTGAAACACCAGATGTTCTTGCAGCAACGAGAAGCAGCAGTACAAACCAGAAACTCTTAGGACTGAGAAAAAGGTAACTAACAGATTTGAGAGTTAAACTGATTTGAGAGTTAAAATTAACAGAATTTGCACAAGGTACCATTTCTATACCTTTCAACTTGCTGCTTTATGGAAAAGCGAGAAAGGAAACAAAAAATCAGAAAGGGAGAAAATGGGAAACAACAGCAAACCCCAAAGCACAGCTGAACGCAACAGTTGGATCCTAATCACCTAACAAACACTAGAAGTTTACAACAAAGCCATGGTTGTCTGGAAGTTCTGCAAACAGTCCACGGCACAAAGTCCTCTGCAGGGCCCCAGCCGGAGCGGTACAATATAGCCTCTATAAGCAAGATGCATCTGGCACCTGTGCCCGATGCTGGGTGAGGCCCCGCGGCAGCTCTGAAGCTTATCGCCTTATCAGGAGCCCTGCACACAGCTCCCCATGTGCTCACCTGGCGTGACACAGCGAATGGGAAAGGACAGCAGCAGCACCCCACCGCCATCTCTGCTAGTCACAGAAAGCGCACAACTGGCATTGAGTGGCCAAAACGTATTCAAGACAAGTGAAAAATAGCCTTAAGGCATTTTTTATTCATGGAACTGGCTGCTCTGTCAATCACATTATTTCTCAATGGAGATTTAGCAAAATATCACCTTGTAATTGACATTAATGTGTTAGCTTTCTAAAAACACAGCCTACCCATGAATGTATGTGGCATAATTACATCAAGTACTGGGCAAATTAAAATATTCACTGCTGCAATACTTCCTCCACGGAATAACAATTTATTCTCCGGTTCAGATTTCCATAAAATAAAAACATTTTTAAATTATCTCTCACCAGCAGAAAACAACATGCTGGAGAATGCAGTGTTTTCTAGTTACCAGCTGCTCATTTTCCTATTCTTCCTTTTTCCTGCTTTCAAGTTAAAAAATACTTAAAAGCATTCTTCTTCATCCAGTCATATTCTCAAAGAAATAACCAAGAAAAGGCTCACCCCAGCGCATCTTAAAGATGCAAAGAGACAATAGATGAGGTTTGGGGTTAGTGTCTAACATAACCATGCAACAGCATCCTCTTGGTAAAAAAAAAATAAATAAACAACAACAACAGAACACGATGATGATGAAATTTCCGCAAGCTCAGTTTGCCAGACTGCTCTTGTCAGTAAGCAGCTAGCATTAAGGGGCTACAGAATTAAAATTAATTACACAGAATCATTCTGTAAGGGGCATCCCAGAGCTTATGAAGTGAGGGTAAGCCAAGTCCTGCACAGCTGCAACGTCTTACAGAAACTGGCTGCACACAGGAACTTCATATCTTTACAGAGTATCATTGCTGAAAGGATCAGGCTTTCTGAAAACTACTTCATGCTAGCTTTCCTCCTCAAATCAGTAGTGCATCAGGATTTCTCCTAAAATAATCCTTCCTTTATGAACATGCCCAGCAAAAACTTTAGACTTAGAATAAGCCAGCCCAGAAACACAGACCTGTGAGGGGTTTCTGTTTACAGGGACCTGTCGTAACTTAGCAAGGAGCAGCAAGATGCATTCGGAATAAGCAGACGAGTCCATGAGCACTACTACCCAAATCACAGGTATTCCTCACCAACACTTAAAAATTAAGAAAAACATACTCCCAACTGGAAAATGTACCTGTGACTTGCTTCAAGGGCAACTGAACCCAGTGCTTCCACAGGCACAAAGAACATCATTTACTGAAAGAGGAAAGCCTTTGAAATCAGCCATTTAGTCAGATGAAATACTTGAAATTATTTTTCTCTTAGTTTGGATCTATATAACACCTTTCAGAGGAAAAACATATAAACTTTGCAATTATGGAGTAAAGAGCATTCCGTTATTTAAAAGCTTAAAAAAAGAACAAACCAGTAACATGGAAGTCTACAGATCAAGACAGCATGGCTAGCAGAAGTAAAGCCAGCTGAAATGGCCCAGGGCCACCAGAAGAAACACGTATTATTGAAGGAAGTCATGCAATTGTCCCCCTCTGCTCTGCCCTTGTAGGCCCCATCTGGAGAACTGCATCCAAGTCTGGAGGACCCAGCACAAGAAAGATGCGGTGCTGTGAGAGCAGGCCCACGGGAGGGCTACTGATAGGGGCTGAATTTGAGTGTACACTGCTGATATCACTGCTATGTAATCTCTATAGGCAAATGCCAATTTTATCCTGCTGGTAAATACTCCATTGACTTTGGAGAGTTATAGGAGCATCGTTCTGGATTTTTAAACACAGTAAAATTTTAATGTATTTTAAAGGAAAATTGTTTTATAGTCAATGCCTCTGTAAAATAAGATTTTTATTACATACACTGTCTGGTCTTTTACAGATTCTAGCCTGGGGGTGGGAAGACACAGAATAGCTGCTCCAAAAAGTAACGCATATTACTTTATTATGTTGGTCCATGATATCAGAGGCGGATGTAGGTGATATGGCAGAAGGGGCTGAACCTTCCCATCAATTTCCTACTGCATTGTTGCCAGGAGATCAATGGCAGCAGAGGGGCAGTCAGACAAAATAGCAGCTGACATGGAAGTGCATATGAAGCAAAAGCTAAATTACTTCATGCAGAAAAAATTGCATCCATTGACATTCACTAACACTTGCTGAATGTTTATAAAGAGCAAACAGTGCATGTGAGCACAATGAAGTGGTGGGTCACCTCCACTAGGTGCCATTTGTTATAAGCTTGACACGCAGGCTCTCGTTCATTCTTGGTGAAAACGCACAGCTAATGCTGGTGACTATTTGAAAAAATCTGCTTTGTATCTGAGAATTTGCTCTATCAAACAGTATTATTGTGCTATCTGTGTTTGTTGTAGCTTTCAACTGTCTTGGTGAAAAGTAACTTCAGACTAATTAGGGAAAGATGTTTTTGCTATATTAAAACAACTCCCCTTTTAACTGCATTATCCTGAAGAACTAGTCTAAAGAAAACATTTTTAAGAATATTTGCAGCATAACATAGTTTTGGTTTTGTTTTAATTAAATTGAAGGGGTTTCTCATTACTTTTTCTTTTTCAATTTAAATATTTTCTGCAGTACAGAAAGAAAAAGAACAGGAAAAAAAAAAAACTTGAACACCAGCGTGAACACCAGGATTGTTGATCTTTATTTCCTAAGCCTGCTGTTGGTTCACTCTCGTAGTATTTTGGTTTGGTGCCAATCAGTTGGTACTGGGAGAGAAGGATGGCTACCTGTTGGTTTAGCAGGTTGAACCATCCCCCACCGAGACCTGGTGTGCACCAGGAACACCATAGATGAATATATAATACAACTATACAGATGGAAGAGTATAATCTCCTTTTTAAAGCAGTGAGCCATTACATTGGTTCAGCTATCAAATAAAACTACAGTAACACACTTAAGCTTCAGAAAACCTTTTAAGTGCCTCAAGGCCAGAAAACAATGTATTATAAGATCAGTGCAAAGTATTACTGGTATTACCTTTGCATTGAAAACGATGCAGAGGTAATCCATGATAGCATATAAAAAAAAACACCTGTAAACACTGTTCACTGTATGCCAGAGGAAAACACATTACATCCTCATTAAATCTACATAAGTATCTTTAGGTATGAAGAAACAGCCTTTCAGGCATACTTTTGAGTTATTTGACACTCATCTTGAAGGAAAAAGCAAGTCAAAACTACTGTGTTGTTCTTCGGAATGATGTAAAGAGTTTGGTAAGCAAAGAAAAACAAAAACACACGAGGAAATGAGGAGTATTATCCATTATTTAACCGTTGTGAATTCATCAATGCTCATTATTCAGATGAAACACTGTGCTAAAAGTGTATTAGATGTACAGCCAAGTATATAACAAAAGATTCAGGTCTTTTTTAAAAGACATGCTGCATAGTTCTAAACTTTATTACAGTTCATTATTGATTCAGTCTTAAGCAAACGCCCTCCTTAAACATTCACTCAGTGGTCAGAATTACAGTCGTCCATATCTGCTTATAAGCACTAATATGAAAAAAGGATCATCACTGCACTTAAAATAAAGGTCTGGAGAGATGCTTGTATTCCTACTTATTTAAAATATTTAAAAGTTAATTTTCCACAGATCAATCTATTAAAAACAGATGGCATCCAGAAGGTGACTGCCACCTGCAATGGTCAGCCATGCAGTGCTGCCCCCACTACTGACCAAAGAGGACTCTGATCAGTTGATTCACCTCAACAACAGGATACATGAAAAATAAAGAAACAAAAATCCGCTGTTCAGCTGCAAAAAAGCTTCAAAAGACAAGTTTCCAGAGGCCCTTAAGAAATGTTCCATACTACTTCTCATGGAAAATATACATAGAAGAATTTCCTGGGGCATTACTCAAGCAAAACAATGCTATCTACAATGATAAGAGAACAGGAGAGAGGTTTAGAGATTTTTATGTAAATAGCACTCTGGATCCCAAGCAGTATTACGGAACAGTCTCAATGTAAAGAAGCAAACAGAGAATGAAGGGAAGAAGGAAAAAACAGCAGTGGTGCTCAGTTGCCTACTAACCAATCTAGCACCAACTGAAATTCGGAACATGGATCCCAAACCTGACTTTTATTCCAGATAGATGCTTCCCAGGCATCCTCTGCTGTCTGGGACTGCTCAGGGCATCACCGGAGAGCTGACACAGCGATGCTGCTCATGGGCAGTCTACATCTACCCAGCTGCTGCTGTTAGGCCCTCGAAGAAGCTACAGCTCTACTGCTCATTTCTTTACCACCAACAGCTTATTTCTGCCTCTCAAGCAGGGGTGTTTGAAAGGAAACAGGATTAATGGCTGCAGGAGACATTTTTCATACACAGAAATGATGTGGACACGGAGCAATGAGAACACTTGCTCACCAACAAATTCAAAAGCTTTGGGGTGGTTACTGCAGATTTGACTTGAGCAGCTTGGCATGACACTTGTTCCACAACATTAGCTGCCCTGCCTTACTACCCAGCCCTGAAGTGCACATCCCATGCTGCAGGTGCAGCTGTTACGAGCCCACCAGCACAGAGCTGTCAGAGCACTCACCCTCCTTAACACTGCAACAGGGAGAATATGAAAACGTTGACAGATACATGTCTGCACGCATACATGTCTGTATGCATTTTTGGTAATCACCTATATGAAAATACCTTCTCTAGATTCTCCAGATCCCCTCTTTGTTTGATTCTAGTTGTAGCCTTCCGTAGAGAGACTATTGTGACAAAGTTTTTAAATGGAGAACTCTTAAATGCTACTGCAAATTTAGAAGAACTGCCTGTACTTTTACCAGTACTATTTACATGTTGTTACACATACAATCATATGCAAATACTTCAAGAAAGATTTTTGCCAGTGTTCCAAAAATCTAATAAATTTCAAAAGACAACTATGAAAGATTTTGAAAAAGCTCTTGAAAGTATTCTGACAGATGCTATGTATCATTTTAAAAGATACATATTCACAGAACACAGATAAATTTATAAGTCCTTGCTTTCTACTATAAAGCAGAAGTACAAGCCAATTCAGTCCATATTTTGGACTGCAATACTGATAAATATACCTTAATCTAGAAAGAAAGAATTCATCTCTTGAATTCCATACAAAATACTTAAATCAGATACACGCTGGCAAGTCTTGGTGGGTTTTTTTTGTTGTTGTTCTTCTTAAGTAGTTACCAGACTCCAAATTTCACCTAGATTCTTATTCACACAAAAACTTTCCTAAATAAAAAAAAACAAAAGGCACGGGAGGGGGAAAAAAGGCATAAAACACCACCACCAACAAAAGAAACTCAAATTCAACCGTACCAACTGAACAACAAAATATAACTTTAATCAAGCTCCCAAACAGTATCATTATGCTAAATTCTGTGGTGCATTACCACCAACTCTGCTGACATTAAGCAACCATTTGCAATTCATTTCTTTTTAATCATTCTCCTGTTTTATTACCTGTTCCGTTGTCACCTGCCGCCTGCTGCATACCCAACTGGTAAAAACTGCAGTTCTTTTGCTCTATTCCAGAAGAGCAGTTCATTCCATTACCAAGATACAAAAATAGAAATAAGCAGATAATTTAAAGAGGATTCAGCTACTATCTGCTATGGTAAAAGCATGATCCCAGGACAGACTAAGTCTGCATTTTGCACATGTTGACATCACGCTATTAGATGATAGCAGTCAGTCTATCTAAATTCCTCCCTTTAATGACCTTTTGACAAATACTTAATGAGCGGGAAAAGAAAAGTCACCTTCAACAGTAGGATTGGTGGATTGGCTATTACATTCATTCACTCAGTTATCAAGAAAACGTTGAACAAGATTAGATGAAAGCATCTGTTTTGACTACATGCTTCAGCTACAGCATCTTCTTTTAGGCTGGCACAAAGACAACTCTGAGTCTTCTTAAATTATAACTCAAAAGATATAACATTTGAAATAAAATATAACGCATACTTTTAAGTATCAAAGAATACCATACTGTTGCATAAAAGCAAAATTGGCAAGATATGCCTATGGAGATATTTCAGCTGCACACTTCACACGAATCCAACTTTAAATCTCATTGCTCTATAGCATTTAAAGCCAAACACAGGCTCAAACACGACTAAACAAACATAAGCTTCTAATCAGAGTTATCAAACATATAGGCTATAGCCATTTTAACAGACCTTATTCTGCACAAAGCCTTCAACTGTCCATATTTTTATGATTCATTCCAATTTGCTAAATTGTTCCTGTCTGTAAATTAAAACTATCCCAGCTTTCTTCAACTGCTGATGTTAAGTGTCTGACACATTTAAATATATATATAACGCTTATATTACAACCAGAAAAGCTAAGAAGCGTGTAAGGAAATTATTTCCATAGTTCAGACTAAGGTCACCACTCAACAGAATGAGTGCCATCATCTCCCATGTTTGCAGTTAGACATGTAAACATTTCAAGCCATGCTAATTCATAAAAATAGCCACCATATAACAAAGGGTAAAAACAACCATCAGAATCCAAGACCATAAAGTATCTATAATCTACTTGCATTTGACCTTTGGCTAAAAATAAAGTAAAACCAGATTTTCCACTGCAACTCAGCCGAACTGTCTGAAAAAGTAACATTAACTCATTCTTTCAGTTAAAACTCATTGTCATTTTTCTACCCGTAAAAGTCTAAATACTACAATATCTACTAATTACAATACAATAACTACTACTTAACACAGGCAAAACAGCCCATACTCCTTAATCAAAAATTCTATAAACATAATATATTTATACCAAGTCCGCAGTCTTCAAAACACTAAAAAAAGAAAGCATAAACATTTTTGAAATGTTTATTTAAAAAAAAAAAAAAACAACCTCTCAAAACAAACACTTCAGAAAACATGGGATTTCAGAAACAGGGAGAGAAACAGGCATAGAACTTGAATCCTGCACAGCAGATGCATATCTGTCCAGCACACCTGTCTAGACAGCTCCTAATGTCTCCTTATAGCTACATTACAATTTCACAACTTTAACAGTGAAACACATTTCCCCCTGCCCACAAAATCACAGGGGAGTATAACCAACAAGCACATGAAAAATCCTGTAAAATTACTTCAAAACAGGTCACTAACATGACAGCGTGTCATTTTTAAAGGAGTTCTAAACCTAAGCAACACCATCATCGTAGTGACTCTGACAAAGCAGCACTATTACAAAATTCATCAACTTAGCAAAGTAATTGCTATGACCTGCAGAAAGCTTAGTTATCAGTTTGATGGCATGGATACGTACAGAGATGAGGATGTAAAACATGTATCTCCTCGTCTTCATCTATTGTCTGTCCTAGGGAGAGCAGACTGACACGTCTCATCTTCAGCAGCCTTGGGGAGCTTTCACGGACAGAACTTCCAACATCCAACACAACATCTCCAGAAGCGACTGTAGGAACGATTTTTTTCAGAAATTCCATTTTTACCTGCCTTCTGTAGGCTCAGAATTTACTTAAGCTGCACGTTACTGACTGCAACTCCCACATGAACTTCCTTGAAGGCAGAGGTAGACGGACTGCGCACACGACTTCTTTCTCCCAGTGATGTCATATGTTGGACCTGGGTGGTGCCAGCCCCAGCACGTCAGCTGCCAGCTGCTCCCAGGCAGATTTTAAAGAAGTCTAACTGTACAGACTGATAAGAAAACCAAACAACAACAAGCCAGTCTATCAACTGACATACATTAAACTCTTGACTAGGATAAAGCACCATTTTAGCATCGCAACACTTTTGAGCACTAAAAAAAAATGCACATGTATTTCAAAGTCGTATTTTACAGAGTTCAATAGCTCTTAATTTTCATGAAGTGCAAAGAGAGCATTCATCTGCATTTGAAAGATAACACTTATCATTCTCAAAGCCTCTTCACCAGCTTTACAAAGTGTCTAGCAGCACCACAATTTAAGCCATTTGCATTCTCACATGGCATTAAGTACTAATCACTAAGTTATTAACGTTTATTAAACACTGAGTTCCACTTTCCAGTGGTTCTGATGCTATATTTACCACCTAAACTACTCAAACCGCCTTCCATAAAACCACAAGTACAGAAATAAGCTGTCCCATTCTGATCAAACTTTCACTGTCCCTAAGGCTACTTATCCATATGGTTTAACTGAGTTTTTTGTTTTCATTTGGAAGAAAGTTTAAACACCGTTCTATATTTAGCCTAGAGAAACCATTATGAAAGATGTCTTGCATTTAGAGCAGAAAGCTCATGGGAGAAGGGGAAGGAAAAAGAAGAGAGACATTAGCGTAGAAAAGCGTTCTTTAATGCTTTTTACATTTGGGAACACGTATGGTTGAAACTATTATTCACTAGACATAGAGTGTAGATCCACACCTCACTTTGTCACTGTAGATTACAGTCATTACTCAAACAGAGCAAGTTGACGTGCACTCATTCTGCAGTCAGGGGCAGCCTCTGTGACAGCAGCTCCCTGTCCATGATGTTTCTGAACACGTTCAGCACAATTACCCAACTTAGGTGCAAAGCACCACAATACACTTCAAAAGAAACTACTTAATGCTACATCCACCACTGCAATTCTTCTTAAAAAGAAACAAAATTGCTTTAAAATATATCAAGTGTACACAGCATAATCTGCTGGAGGTCACAGTTTCATTCATAAGATGCTCCCAAAGGACTGGGAGCCACTTGAAAAATGCAGTACAATTTCATTGAAATTGTCACCTGAGACACATTCTCAAACACAATGCAGACTGAAAATGTGTGCTATCTTTGCATTCTAATCTGCATTAAAATCCCCAAATATTCAACTCAGTCTAAATTTCCTTTGTAAATGAGCACAGAATTCTGAATGGCCCAACCTTGTCACAAAAGATACATTGCTAGAACATCATTTCCTGCAGCAAAAGATCTGGGAGATGAAGCAAAGAATTGTCCTTATACGATTTCATGCACTTTTTTCCACTAATACAAAAACGTTGCAAGGAATACATTTTAGAAGCGTTTCACGTTTTTAGAACAAGTAATCAGATATCACAAAGATAAATGTTGCTTACAAAAGACTGAGTCATTACAAACTCAAGCAATCACTCAATAGTATTATTTTTACAGGGTAGTGGGTTTTTGTTGTTGTTTGTTTGTATTGACTCTTTAAGTCTTGCCATAAACCTGATTTGCAGCTTTCAGTATCTGGCAACAAAAGAGAAATTCAGACACTTCTGTTAGCCAGAACGCTCCCAGCCACCCAGCTGCCAAGCCGCAGCTCGCAGGGGGCAACGCGTTAAGCCGGACTCCGGCTCCTCGACAGCGCCCCCTGGCGGCGCCGGCCGGCCTGATCGCACGGGACGCTTCCAGCTGAGCGCGGCCAGGCCCGGTGCGCTGGCACGGTCTGACTGCCGCAGGATGCGAGTTGTCCTTAGTTAACACCATATCCCACCTCAGAGGTCTCTAACTCAGCCTACAGGTCTCCATTAATATTCATATTTCTTACTTAGCCAAAGGGTTTTAGCTATGCGCCCTTGATCCCCTGCTGGGCATACTATTGGCAGCAAACCTCATGCGATACACGCTATTTTCTTCAACTTGCCAATTCAAACTGAGCATCACTGCTTCACGTGGGAGTCAATCTGCTACAGAAATAGAGCAGCCACTATAGCACCCACATATAGGAAGTTTTTCACCCTTGAATCTAGGAATAGAAGCCTGATCTCCAAGTATTTGTCTTATGGTAATAAAAACAATCTGCTCTTCTCCAGTGAAGACTGAAGTCATAACTGAACACAGAATGTAACAGCTCAGCTTGAAATCAAACCTGCACTCCAGCCTGTAAGTTAACATACCCGTATTAAATTCTTGAGAGGTACCAGATGTCTACTTTATGGTTGTCAGCCAATTAACAGGACATTGCTGTAATCTCACACAGAAGCCTGTAGGTAGGGGGAAGACAAATACTATTTTTTTTCTATGATGTAGGCTTTTTTTCTTTTAAAAGGAAAAACTTTTTGCTTTTGAACTATGACTTAACAGCTTTTTTTTTTTTTTTAAACCTAAGTCATATAATTTTTCACCTGTTTGTAAGTATGGTTTTTATTCATGTAGACGTGAAAATTATTTCAGTTGCCCCATGCTTTTCTGAAAGAGTTTCTGGCTTCCAGGTTTCTGAGAAATATAAAGACCCATCTGCCAGCTTTCAGTAAAGCTTCAATTTCTTTTCCTTGACCTAATCTGCACTTTGCTCTACATGGGAATGGGCTTTTTCAGTGAATTATGAGGTTTTTTTTTTCTTTGGAAAGTTGGGGATTTCTGGAGACTTGTTGTTTTTATGAGCTTGGTTTTGATTTAGCATCACTAGAAGTGAACACACCCAAAAGTAGCAATAAAATACTTGGCAAAGTAAATCAATCAGAAGCAGAACACAAAATAAAACTGTTACATTCAGTGACTGAACGCAAGATTATCCTGTTCAATAAAAAAACCCTAACATTTTTAATGTCTGTGTATTAGATAGAAATTGCTCTTATCTTCAAACAGCATGCAAGGATACAATGCTTTCCTGAACGTGTTAGGAGTTCCTGGGAAGTTTGAGGTAATTGTCTATTCTGCAGCTTCTACAGACCTTAGTCAGGATAACAATCAGGTCTTCCTGTCACTAACCTCTTGCTTCTTAGGACTTCTGACCTCTCGCACAAGATCTTCCAAACCTATGAATTTCTTCCACTGGCAAGTTGTATTCAAATACAAACTGGCATTTTCAAAGCAAATCTCAGAGCAGCACCTGCAATGAGTCATACTCATTCACACACGAGCAGAAGACTATTTCTGTCGGCAACAAAACGCATCAGTTAAACTATTCCACGGCAATGGAAGTGGCCAGATCTTCTCCCACATGGAGCAATTAAAATGAATGATGACAAACCATATTTATGCAAAGGTCATTTAGAAAGAAGTAGTATATATATAAAAAAAAAAGGCTCTGTGGTACAACTACCAGCAATCCAGAACAATTGCACTGCTACGAAGCAGCATCTCCAGAGAAAAAGCAGGAAACCATTACCCAAAGGTTCTTAAAAGGTTATCAAAAAATATGGCAGTTCCTGCACCCACAATCCATTTGTTAAGGGCAGCTTTTTGAGAACTGCTGCCACATTCAGAGCTTGCACCTTGATTAGACATCAAATGGGTAGAAACGTGCAACACTTCAGCCAGTAGTTTTTAAGTGAGTGCTGATTGGAAGTACAAAAGAAAAGGATAATTTTTAAACTTTTCTGCATTATAAGTTATAGAATGATCACGTTGCTGAAGTTGAGTACTTCAGACAGCTTCAACAGGGACAGTTCTAGAAACAGTCTTGTTCAAACGACAAAAAGCAATTAAAGGCCATCCTCAGTAACTCATCAAAATAATTGTTTGCTATGTAGTCTAATGAAAAAACAGATCTTTCTCCATATAATACATATAACACGTGCATGAGTGTATACACAAATGTTTTCACCTTCAAGAACAAACACATCCATATTATAGAGAACAAAAATTCACTGTCACGCTGTGTTTGATCAATTAACAGTAAACCGGAGCTGCACTTCTGTGGTTTTCCCTCACACATTGAATTGTTTCTCACATAAAGTTATTATATATTTATTATATAAATATTTGTAATAAGGTTTTTTAAATATATCCTAGTTCATATGTCATATAAATATAGTTATGCAGTCACATTCATACCATACACCGCTGCAACTGTGCATACAGAATTAAAAAAAGAAACAAAACATACGTTTAAGACAATTAACTTTAACAATGAAATCATTTTTCTAAGCAAGAAGTCTATATATAGGATAGAGCAGAGCAGAATCTGCTTCTACTGGTACTAGAAGTTATTTTTATTACTTTTCATGATATGCTGCATGTGATCTGTATTCTCCTAAAATAAATGATGCAAAAAACTTTTATTTTAAGGCTCTACATTCCAAAAATAAGCTGCTGGTCACACTTGCAGATAACAAAGTAAGTTACAATACAGCTTTAAAAACAGTCAAAACCTAGCACTGAAGTGTGACAAGACATGGTGTGATATTATCACACTGAATTTTAAGCAGCTTAGTAGAAATGAAGGCACTAATTACTTTGCAGCAGCCCAAAGGAATTTTTTTTTTTTTTTTTTTACTCCAAATTCCTCTTTTTCTACTGACAAAAAGAGCTCCATGAATACTGTTACTGTAAGTAGGAGACTGTGTGTCAGCATAAGCACCCACGAGAATAGTCTCCCCAGAGGCACACAGATACACCAGCATCATTTAGAACACAATGCTAATGGGAAGGGGGAGTTGGAAAGCTCATGAATGTTTGGGTGTATTTTGTAATTAACAGAAAGCTAGAAACCACATTGATATTCAGGACGCAAATACTTAATGCCTTTATAAAATAATTGACATTCAACCATTACAATCATGTGCCTTATGAGCTATATTGCTTTTCACTTATGTTAGAACAGTACATATCAGCAGAAAGGACATCTAATTACAGAATACAAATAAGAAAAGACAACACAGATGGGATTTCAAGAGGCTCCTCAATTCCTCACTCATACTCTGCCCCTATACTTCTAGAGACTCAAACACACAGGTTTCACAGTCCCCAGCAGCTCTGATGAGTCCACAATTTTTCCTGTTTACTTACATTTCGTTACTCTATCATCTTGTAGTATACACTCAACTACAGTTCAAGTTCATACATTAGCACCCTATTCAGCATGGAAACTGATATCCAATGATGCTTCTCTTCATTTCAATAGTCTTCCACGTATTTGGAAACTGACCTTATATCTGTCTGTCTTCTTGTGGAAATTTCATTCAAGTCTTTTAGTTTATCTTTTCTAGATCTCTGATAATTCTCACTAATCTATTCTGAACTCTTCAACTTAAAATTTTCACATTAAAAAAAACCCTTAAAAGATTTGTGCATGTTATTCTAAAGGAATAACCTGGCTAAAGCAATGTAACTTCTGCAAAGAACAGAACTGAAAGCTCATGCCATTATCTCTAAATAGTTTCATAACTAACCCAACATTTACTTGCACTGTAGCATAACAGGGACTTTTAACAAGAAATCTAAGTAATTTAAGGCATAGGGAATGTCCTCAGTGAAGGAGTTTACTTCTATTAAGTATTTGGTGTATGTAATGGTATGTAATATGTAATGTCATCTTTAGTTGTATCTAAGAAACAAATTATTTAAGATTTTATATCAGTTTTACATTTGACAGCCAGAATTGCGATCAGACTCTCCAATTATGAAGCCACTAATACTTTCCATGTTCATCCTCAGTTTCAAATTTAGAGAGCAGGATGTTTTATGCTGGTGTCTGTAATTAGAGATTACAGTATACCATCTGTTAAGAAATGCTGTATAAATGGTACTGAGGTGTAATAACACCATCAATCAAGGCTTACCTGTAGAAATCTGTATCCCTGTGCTGATAAAGCAATGTTCTCCATATGTAGAGATTTGTCAGCAGTGTGCTGACAATGTTTTCAGTAAATACTAGATCTGTACTCCGGATGCTAGATGCAGTGAAAACTGTCTGCAAGTTTGCCATTCATATATTTTGGGGGCAAATTACATTCTCATTTATTCTATGCTAATCGTGATAGAAGAAAAATACGTAGGAAATATAAAGACAGAAGCCATTTAGCTTCTCTGAAGAAAGGGTTTGAACACTGAAAGCACTCTATTACACAAACAGAACAGAGCTTTCAAGTTATTCAAGAATCCCAAAGTTGTTTCTAGTACACAGCCTCCAACTGCCCCATTTTCACAAGGAGTGATCAACATTTTAATATAAAGAAAAAATATATACATACACACACCTGATGATGTTCCTGCCCATTGCAGCTCTTATGAACAATATACAAGAGTATTAACTATTACTTTACTTTAGAAAGGTAATTAAGTTAGTTTTCAGAGGTGTAAATATCAACTTGTATTAATTCCACATGCTCTTTTCAAGAACTGGTTACACCTTTTAATCTTTTTTTTTTTTTTTTTTTCCAACTTGCACGTTCTCTCTCTGAAAGCAATCGATTAGTGGTTGTATAATTTCGCCCACGAAATAATATTGTACTAAGATAAGCAATGCAAAGGACAGCCACTGACAGCAGACAAATATTGTTTTATTTAGAATATTTTTAGCTATTTAAGAAATAAGTAATTTTTCCATCCAAGAAACACAAGCCATACTTCAGAAGTTCATCCATCTGAGAAGACAAAATACCTGTATTTCCCCAAATGAAACTCCTACGTAAAATACGAGTGATTCAACTGTTATAGATGCAAAAGAAAGTCACAGTTCTTTGGTTAAGAAGTAAATATCAATCAGGGATCAGTAAAAGCAATAAGGAATTGCAATAAGAGAAAAGGATGTATTAGATCAATCCTAAGCAAATAAGCTGAAATTGGAAAAAATAGGAATGATTCAGAAAAACCAATCGCACGTGGACTTCAGGTTACTCTTAGCTAACTATATAGATACTTAAAATTAATATCTTATTTTCTTAACAGAATATTATCCAAAAGGTATCTAATGTTTGCATTCCAGTAGGTAAATAACTTGAAATTTCCCTTTTTCATCTCCCTCTAAATCTTCAGAAGATTTTTTTTCAGTGGAAATATTATAAATGTAGGTTTTAGAGCAGTAGCAATTTTTCTCCTTAAACCTTAAATAAAACACTTCCTCCAGTGTAAAGCCAACAGCACTTGAATTCTTATTAAAAATGTAGACTTCTTTGCCAAACACAGAACATTTATAGATTTTTTTCCCATTGAAAGAATTCTGTTTTAAAGTTCAGTTGTATTTAGACAAGTGGACAGAACACAACTGTCTAAAGGTGTTAAAAACCGCACAGACTCAGATCAGCAGATGCAGCAAAGGGTGCTCCCAGTGGAGCTCTATGTGGGCCTATGGAAACTCCAACATCATAGCTTCAGTGTGTAAGCATTTGTAAACTATATTTAAATATAATTCTAAAGAAAATAGAGTTAATTTCGAATCCCATGTATATTCAGATACGGTAGAAATGAAGTAATTTAAGAGCTTGTACCCATTCCTACCAGGCAAAAAAAAAAAAAAAAGAAAAAAAAAAAGCAAGGAATTTACACTTTCCTAATTTCTAGTAATCCAAGATCGGTTTATTCGGAAAAGTTTTTAGTTTCAGGGTTTGAGCACAGGAGAGGAAATACTAATTTTCAGTGTAAGATGGTAGCTGAGGTCTCATTTACTTTGCTTGTTTGAAAAACCTGAAACCTTTTGATATGAAAGAAAGAGATCCAACTACAAACTAGGTACTAAATTAAGGTTCAAAGATGTTTCTATTAAGCAGAGTGGGGAAATAAGTTAAACAGCAATTCTGGGTTACCAGCAAATAAGAGAACACTTGCTAAATGCAAGTAATTCTCAACATATCAAAGTCACCAGGAAAACAAATGTGTGGGAAGATGAGGGAACCTAAAGTGACCAATTGTTGAATTCCTTCCAAGAGAAAGTCTCCATTTTTAAATATACATGGAACCCTTGTGTTTTTATACACACCCAAGCAGGTTTGCTTGAGATAATAAAAATAAACCCTAGACTTACAGTAAAGTTTTCACAAATGCACAAAGGTAAATGAAACAATCACACCAAGCAATACGTGGCACACTAACTGCAGCTTCAGAAGCTGGATGAACACAGACATTACTTAAAGGGCAGCAATGAAGAAGAAGGATTGCTTCTTCACACAGACTCAACTGCTCACTGACCTAGTGGTAACGGAAAAGCTCAGAGTAACTTCAAGTATTAGCTGTTGACAAGGACCACAAATTAAGACCAATCCATAGAAAAGATTAACGGGTCATGAAAAGAGATCTTGAGAAATACAGATTTTAACAAAGAAGTGTTTGTGCACATTTAACTAACGTGCACCAGATTCAGATAATTATTCTGATATTAGAAATGAGAGTAAATGTGTTGAGAAACTAGCAAGTAATTGTGAAAACTTAGGAAAAGAGTTTTTTCAAATTGCTCTATTATACCTGAAGGAAAGACAAAGCCTGTTTCTGTAAGAAGCAACAAGGGGGAAAAAAAGCTACCTTCAAAGAGCAGAAAGAAGCAAATACTGACTTTAAAAACACAGCTGAGCATGATCACTCAAGAAAGCTAGAATTCCTTTATTGCAAAAGAAACCCAGGCTCCAGTCAGCTGAGTGGAATAGAAAAGCTAAAGAAAGCCTTTCTTTCCAGACCTGCAGCTTTATAAGTAGAGAAAAAATAAATAAATAAATAAATAAAAGACTAGTTGTCATGGTCAAAAACAAGAGGATTCTTTCTCAAAAAACAATAAAGGTTAGGATTACTTCTTCTTTGAGAAAGATTGTGCTAAACAAACTTTACTGCTTTCCATTTCTTAATTTTCAAAAGCAGTCCTTATTTTCAAATTCATCTGCTACATCAAACAAAAAAGATTTGTCAACACATTAACATAAGCAGGTCTGCTTATATAGTCAGCCAGCTGTCTGCAAATGGAAGCACAGAGGTGTCGGTCCTGTCATTTTGTCTTGTCCACACTAGCAGAATCTTTCATTAATTAATGCAAAATAAATAGTCAAATGTGGTTAAAATTAAGTATATCTTTCAAAGCTTTTGACCCATCCATTCCACTCTACATTTTAACCTGCATCCTCAAGGTGTATTTCAAATCAAAGGAGCAAGGACCTTTCGTTATTTTTTTAATAGGTACTTACAAGGATGAAGTTATGGAGGAAAAAGCCTTGCTGAAGACCAGGGGTGCCAAGTGCCTCTGAGCAAAGAATGGCAGGATGTTTTAAACCCTGCTGTACAAAAGCACATCCAAGGGGAATTGTTTCCACAGGAAAGGCCTGTAATTGCGCAGGAGAGATCAGAAGTACATAGCTGCATCACCTGTGCTTTGCCCAAACCTCGAAAACTGCCTATTAATCATCACCTCCCTAACTTTGAAGGACTTGTTTTCATTAGCTACTAGCCAAGGGATAGGGATTTTCCAGTTCCCTAAAGACTTCTCCATAGACACATATTATCATAGACTTTAATTGTAACAGAGTTCTTATTACAGAGTAACTGTACAAGTTCCTCTAGATCCTACTGTTTCTTTCAAGTTAGAAAACACTCCAGTATTTTTCTTTTCAAGGAAACAGTTGTTGGCTGCTCATGAAGAAGAGCAGCATCCCCATTACAATTGTCTGACCAAAACGTGTTAAAAGAAAGATTCAGATGTCTATGCATGCAAAATGCTACAATAAGTTTCAGAGCTATAGAAATGCAGAATTAGCTGGCTGACAAGTTTCTTTTTCCACTACCTTATAATGATGCAGTCTTCTAAGCAGGCTGTTAAAAGAAATATACAACAGTTCAAGTCCTTCTGAACACCAAATATATTTAATGTCAGGTATTTCAGGAACACCGCTGATAGCATCCTATACTTTGAGGTTCAATATACAAGTAGATTACATCAGAATAAATATACTGTGATAAGAAAATTAACTGAACTCCAAAATTATCATTCATGATAAAGTTGTTCTCCATGATAGAAAATAGCTTCAACAAGAAAGAGCTTTACAGAACATTAAAAAAGGAACTTGACAGATTTTGGATGTCACTGAACAGAAAAAAAACATAACGCATAGTTGACCTTCTGAACTTCTAAGAATCCCAGAGAAGGGAAATCCTATAACAGTTTCAACCATTAATCTTTTTCCCCCCACTAATCTGACACACAGCTCTCACACTCGACGAACTAAGCAGCTCTTCTGTGTCCCTATCAGATCTGCAAGAAAGCAGTTGAGAATATCTCAGATGTTCCACATTATTTGAACAATGTAAGGCATCAAGTGCTTCAAATTCTGCAACTCATTTGTCACTATAAGCAAGCATTTTCTATAATGCTCTTCAGCAGAAACACACCCAGTAATGGGGAAGCAGAGAAGAACCAATGGTCAAATGACACTGGAGCACATTTTTTAAATTAACATCTAGAAACATGTTACCTAATCATTAAAATCTTTTAAAGTGAGGAATAATTGGAGAAGCCAGAAGCATAAGCTTTCATAGAAGAACTAGTTACAGCAAAAACAATACTAATGTCCTCAAGTCTTCTGCCTCATTTTTTCTATTTCATTAAGAAATAAAAACTGACCTGGAGTCTCTGTTCTAAAGCTAAAAAGTACACTTATCTCCCCTGAGCACCAGGAATCTAAGGATGTTCAAGAAAGACTTCTGTAATGACAAATTTCTTACTGTTTGAAGGGATGCACATATCAGAAAAAAGTAAATACAGTATAAAGTTCTAACAAAAGAAAGTGAGGCAGGTCAGAAAGTTGTGCAACTAGGAATGAAAAACCAGCAACTGAGGCAAACAGGAATTTAATACACTGGAGATGATCCCATGCCAAGACTTAAAATACACTGAAAATCTACTTCACTGTTTCCTTCTTGTGTGAAGAACATAAACGACAATATACTAAAGGAAAGTAAGAGCCATGTTAAAAACAATGAAGAATATTTAAGGTACTGAATGCAGAAGACCATTAAATAAATACAGTAGCTACAACTCCATTTCAGTATTTTGCCCATATACCCTCTGTTCTCTAAGAGGCTAAAGAAGCTTAATCTACCTGATTTATTGCTAGACTATAGGGAAGCAAAATCTCACATTATTTTCTAAGGTTTAAATTAGTTAAACCTATCTGCACCCACGTCAGCTCAGAAGTACTTTATCTGCAATTGATATCAATACAGACCTACTTAATTAAGTATTTAAACGAAGGCCAGTAAGGAAAAAGAAAATCCATACAAGGGATTGCAAGGGCCTTTGCTAATTAGCTGCACTACCTGGCTTTTTCCACAAGAGGACAGAGCTCAGGCACCTGCCCACACATCCTAGGAGACCTGACAAAGTCAGATTTTCACTGAGTGTACAAATACATGAGAGACTACTTGACAGAATTACCAAACACACCAATTATTTGATAAAAACTAATAAGTGTACATGACCCTAGGGAAAGTATGGGAAGTATACCTGACTTAGGAAGTTCATGAATGAAAGGCTGAATGCTGCTTACTCTGTTCTTATCCTCTTAGGCAGAGGCTCACATCTGTCCATAATGCAATACAGTAACAGAGCAAAATTCCTTATTTTACGTGGTTAAATATTCTTATTTGAAGTAATAATTAATTTCCATTCAGGTAACTGTCATCTGAAGTGTTAGTGCAAAGTTGGGCATGTATTTACTATGTATTTACAGTAAAATAGAGACTACAAAGACCAAGGCAAGAAGACAAAAAAAAAAAAAGCATGGACATGTGAAAATATACTTTATGGCAGAATTCTGAAGAAGGGCTTACCACTCAGAAGCCATTGCTAACCACCAACATGAGCTGCTCACGTATCACACTCAGGATGTATCCATCAAGACATTTTCCCCTAAGTCCAGCTTGTGCTTAGAGATGAGAGGAGGAGATAAAGGTGTAAACAGCTACAGGTCAGTTGGTGTGTAGCCAAATACCAGAAAGTGATCTCCAAACACAGTACAGACAAATGAAGTATAAAACACTGAAAAAGAAAAAAAAAAAAAAATATCAAATGTTAGACAGCAATTTTAATAAAGATATCAACATTTTCCAAAAGCTTTATTCTGAACCTTTTCATTTGGGGGAAAAAAAAAAAAAAAAAAATCAACAAAAAGATCTGGATGATGTGTTTAAAAATTGCTATTCTGCTCAGAAGTTGAAGATCTTTAATTCATGAGTAGTTTGTGTTTTTTTTGGAGGGAGGGAGAGGGCAGAGGACTGATACTGAAATAAAATGTACAACTACTCTTTATGCACACATTTCAGCGACATTTAAAGTAGGAACAGGCCTTATTAATAATATATATCTATACACACACACACTCTTTCCCAACGAAGATCATTCCAAATCATTCCTTTCATATTGGACCTTTTGATTCTTTCCTGTTTTTCCTTCCCTGCTACTTTAGCACAGGGATGCGGTCAGGAAAAAAAGAAACAGGCCGCTCTTCAGCTGCGCCTTTCTAACACAGCCTTGAGAACTTCTGCAATTCCTCTACAACAGAGGCTCCCATGCAACTCGCATACTTGTCACAACTTGCCTCAGCCTCCGAGCTCGCTTTTGTTCTCCTTCACCACCAAACTACAGCAAAAGCATTTCACCCTGGGGGCAGACCAAGCACTTTGAACAACTCAAGTCTCGACGTGCACCAGCAATCTACAACTCCTGATCATCTCGTTTGTATGAAAAAAAAATATTTCAAGTCATAGCGTGAAGAACTGCAGGTACATTCAGAGACTGTACACCCAACGTGACTTCAGCAGCGCTCAGACACAACAAGAACACACTGGTCTCTTTTAGGGATGCGTGAACTATTTAATCATCACCCATTTAGAGACTGTTCCTTCTAATTCTTTATTACCGTTTCTGAAGAGACTCATATAACCGTGATCTAAAGCTAAAAAGCCCCATACTGGAGTTCAACTTGCTTTTACAACTTCAGAAGTGAGACTCAGAGAAAAGCAGGAAAAACAGATCAACTTGTGCAAATTGAATGCAAGTTAATTGGTGCTTACTTCTTCTAACCTGGGAACATACCATTCCTTGAAAAAGCTGGTCATGCTTTATAAGGAGGTAAGCAGTCATAAAGGAATGTGTTTATAGACAGATACAAATCTGAGTTTCACTGCTAAACTCCTGCTCTTAAATGAGTGACAACTGTCTGCATGTTTGACAGTGCAGTGCATAAAATCAACATCACTTTTTCCTCGTTAGACTATTAGGGCAATGAAGTGTTTTCTGTGCAGCAGAAACATATGGGCCTTTCAATCTGTCTCCAGTAATTACAATGCTCACTTTTTTCTCCCTTTTTTTCTAAAAGAGAAAAAAAAAATAGTTTCAATCAACCCATGCAAAGCCTTACATGCCCGCTCCAGTTTGGAACGAGCAGTTGGCACTCCTTCAACTCCTCCTCATTTGCACCAGATGCTCACAGCTCCCAAAGACAACTGAAACACGACATTACTCTTGATAAAACTGAAAGCATATCAGAGCAGAGATTCACCACAGCTTACACCGACGTCGTAGCTCACTTTCTCAAACTTTACATTCACAGATACACAATTCATTCCTTCACACTGTGTGGAGCAAACACACAAAACCAGTCTGTGATTTGCAATCAGACCCTTCTTCACTACTCTGTGCTCCATCCCCCCGCCTTCCCCCCAGCAGAACGCCCAACAGCCCAGCTGTTTACTGGAGGAAATGAAATTAATCTGAGAACCGTAAGGACAGGATGCATAAAATTTCAGTTTAATTGGCAAAGTATCCAAAAGAGGCTCAGAAAGTGGCAGGCCCACGAAAACTCACTTAAATTGTCTCAAGTTTTTCAATTGTACGTACTGAGTAACAATAAACTTCACATTGCAGCGCTGTCCAAAACTTCAAATACAACTATGATTGTATTCACGTACAACCTATGGTTTCCTACAGAAGCAACTTAATCCGATTAAGACAACAAAGGAAGCAAGTACCAGTAAAGGCAGCAAAAGGTTGGAAGTCTCCAAGGGAGTGAGCAACCATTACAGTAACTACAGCATATGGCTGGAGGGAAGACCACTGGGCTTCATTCCATTAACTGCTGCTCACAACATCAAGTTACGATTTAACTGTGCTTTTATCAGACTGGGAAGGCAAGGTGCCATAGACAAGAAGGTTTCAGCTTTGAGGTTCACCTATTAAAAACTTACTTACAAAAAGCTAAAATAACAGAGCAACACAAAGCTACATAAAGGCCTTCCTTATGACTTGAAGGGAACATATAAACAGGAGGGGGAACGGCTGTTTAGTGATAGGACAAGGGGGAAGGGTTTTAAACTGGGACAGGGGAAGTTTAGGTTAGATATTAGGAGGAAGTTTTTCACACAGAGGGTGGTGACACACTGGAACAGGTTGCCCAAGGAGGCTGTGGATCCCCATCCCTGGAGGCATTCAAGGCCAGGCTGAATGTGGCTCTGGGCAGCCTGGTCTGGTGGTTGGCAACCCTGCACTGAGCAGGGGGGTTGAAACTCGATGATCATTGTGGTCCTTTTCAAACCAGGCCATTCTAGGACTCCATGCAAGCTCAAACTATAGGAGATAGCTATCATAAAAATTATTTTAAAAATACCTATCTAAGGATAATTAAATTTTCATACTTAAATTTCAGAACTCTTCTTTAACATGCTGAATTGGAAAACAAAAAACAACCGACCTCACCTTTCAAGCAGCAATTAGATTCTCCTATATACAAGGCTACTGATTAAACTTAAGGAGGTAATGGAGAAGACTACTTTCAATGACTTCACAGAATGGGGGTGGGGATTTAAAAATCAAGCCGCAGGAAATCAGCATGCCAACACCTGCATTTAAGAAGCTATGTATAACACACTAAATTAGGGCCTTTTTATAGTTACTGGGCCAAAAGATGTAATGACATAAGACTCGAGAAATGTTATGTTTTAACTAACTGCTGGAAGTAGTGCTTTCCATGTTACAGACTCTTTTTCCATACACTAGGCATGTTTTTGTAAAGTTAGAATAAAGGCAAAGATTAATTATATTACTTTTTAAAGGCATCATTTAAGCAATGCTGACAAGTTGCAAGAAACCCAGTTTCTGGGCAAACACAATGGTCCATGGTTGCTTCAACATGTGGCTGATTTGTACATTCAGCTGCCCTGGGCTTCACAAGCACATAACACAACACACTGTCCCTTGGGCCAGTGCCAGAGGAGCAGGCAGCACAAGTCCCCAAAGTCACAGGGGATGCACTAACAGCCCATGCAATAGAGAAGCATCAGATTCATTACACAGCCCAGATGTATCACACAGTGTATCAATATACAAAGAGATAAGCCTTGCCTGTTACAGTCAACTGAGCAACTTTCCCATTACAGCACCAAGAGATGCTAACAGCACACCAAAAGACTTTCAAGGGCTGTCCAGCTCCTCCATCCCACCAACTTCATCGTGTACATTTACACTGCAGCTGGTTTGGTCTGTTTGTTTCTCTAACAAATACGTGACTGCCCCATAAGCATCAAAAAAAATTGAGGGCATCCCCAAAAATAACAGTTTCTGAATTTCTCAGAAACCATTTGTAAGCTCATCACCCCCGTGAAACTGGGCTATAAAAGAACAAAAAGGGGGGAAGGTTGTTTCCTAAATCACTATTATCCTCATCTGTCCCTTTTTTTTTTTTTTTTTAAACTGAAGCTTGACATTACTTGTCCTAACAGAAGATTTTTAGTAACAACCTGATTCTTTTGCTCATTTTCAAGGCTTGAGGTATGTTAACAATTTAGCAAATGTATCACAAGATTCAATGATAGACCAAAAAAAAAAAAATGATCCCACGACAAACTGAATGTTACTACATGCTGCCAACAATACAGTGGTATCTCAGCTTGCAGTTACTGACCACACGTGTTTAAGTTCAGGCCACACACTTTTCTGATACCAACAAGCTCCTCACAGAAACAGCTCATCTCCCAGCCCATAGGCAGCATAGCTGGATGACTGCTGGCCAATTAACCATGTGGGTACATGGATGTCATAAGCATGAGCATGGATATTGCTAGAGGAAGAAGCATGGTTGAAAGGCAGGAAATTGAGGCAGTTTCAGCTTCTACATAAGGAATGTGAAAATGAGGAGTAACACTCATGTAGAAGGTCCTGGATTGAGAAGATCATGGTAAAAGAGAATAAAGCAGAATATCTGTCATACAGAAACTTCAGAATGAAGCCAACCTTCTGTACCTGAAAACTACATTTATCATACTGGTTCAACAATAAATCTTCATTAGAATTATGAATAGCTCTCCATTCATAAACTGACAAATTTCAATTGAAAAGACTCCAATATAATCACAATTTGTAGCTGAAAGGCATTTGTGAGATAAACTCCAGAGGAAGACTTTGTGCCAAATGTGTAGTAACTTGACCATAACAGCTCAAAAATGTATTTCTGCATTATCCTTTCTTCAGTTAGCAGAAGAACTGCAAAGTACGTGAATATGAATCATCTCCATTGGGAGACTGCCAAAAACCTGTTTGCTCTTCAAATTTTGATAACTTTTTTATCTTCTGGAAATTCATTTCAGAGTACTAGAAATCTACTAAAATTAAACCTGGGTTTTCAGCCAGAGCGTATTTTATTATAAGAGCTTTCAAGTCTCTCAGCTTAGCCTCTTAATAAAACTTGCACTTACTAGTGCAAGACTAGACTCTAAAACAAGTGACAATAATCGTTTTCCATTATGCCATTTACAAGACAAGACTGTCTGAAGAGAAGGTGTTTGCCTGCTTGCCAAGAAACTACAGGGTAAGTGTTCAAGTGCACTGACTACAAAGTTAGTTATCTGATGTCAGTGTCTGAGGTCATACACTCGCACACAACAATACCAGCTCAAACAGATGCTGCTTCCACCATGCCAGTAACTACAACGCTGTCTGTCCCAGCACAGTACGTAAGCAAATGCACACCAGTATTTTAAAGAGAAGTAACAAGCTTGACTCCAGCTTGCCTACTTTTACATCACCTGGAGATTTATCATCTGCTGTTCCTTTCTGTTTCCCCGCACACTGGGAAAGAAAAAAGGCAGACCCAGCCCCACGGCAGCAGCTGTCTCCCTCAGGTGCATTGCTGCCTGTAACAGTAAAGCAGGAGAGCAGGTCTAGATCCGTACACTGCAGCTGATCCTACTGAAGGTCTCGCAGGCATAAGATCCAAGTGCCATCAATCACAAAGTATTGGCAATAGGAAAAGGAAGAACTCCCACTCAGTATGCAGCATAAGCACAGGAGCCTACCTAAAGCTCTGACCCCTGCTCCATCATCACAACAGGAACCAGTGCATAACTCGGCAAACAAATAGCTGTAAAAGCCTTTTGTCCTTCCTCCCTACCAAAATAAACCACAAGCATAGACTACACTAAAATCAGCCTAAAAATATGAATTAAGTCTAAAAAGCAGGAGCTTGTATCATACCTTCGAGCTTTTTTTTTTTTTTTTTGCAACATCCTACTTTTGAAAGTAATTCAAACAAAAACACAACCCTTCTCAATTCAGTAAGCTTTCAGAAATCAGAATTCACTGCAGTTGAAGCACGTGGAATCACTGAATGAAAAATCAACAGCTTATGTGCTACTTTTCCTCCCTTAGCAGACCGTCAATGCTAAAAATACATTCTATTTTTAAAAAACTGCCAAAAAGTGTTAAATCACCTACCAGTTACATTTCTGTGCTTGTACAAGGAGAAAATACACAGCAATAGAACTTTTCTTCAGTTATCAATACGAACAGTATGCATATTCGGAACCAAAGTATATGGATTTAAAGTGAAAAAGCCCTATTTTAAGTAGGAGCCATTCCCCACTCCTAATTAAAGCTAGTTTTAACAGAAGCTGCGGTCCTATATATCAAATAGCAGCCATTCTGCAACTAGGCCGACCAGCACATGTTGGAGTATAACAGTCAGATTTCCTATAAGCAGTTGCAGAAAAACATCCTTAAACTGATAGAGCCCAATGATTTCAGTATCCTCTGGACTCTGGGAATCTGATGCACATCCTGTAATAAAAGACATTAGTGCTTATTGTTTTTGAAGTAGAATGAGAGGAACAAGGACTCTGCTGTACTTCCACATAGACTGTTCCTATCTACTCTTTTTTCTTAAAAAGAATTTACTCAGAATTCTGTACTCACACAGGCTGAAATGTGAACTTGCTACTTCATTTTAACAGGAACCCAAATGAGGTCATTCTGCATTCTCCAGACTCCATATTCACCAAAAATAAGAAACAGAGAAGTAGTTGAAATATTCTTTTTGTTTCTAAGCTCAAAGCATTATAAAAGCCCCACCGATACCTTCTCCCAAGCATCCTACTCTTCTCATAACAAATGCACATTGGTTTGCAGTCATCTGCTGAATGCCAGATAGTGGCAGAAGTCCCTGACAGCTAACACATTTCAACTCCTAAACATAAAGCGCCTGCACCACTAACTGGAGGCAGGTGAAGATCCTGCACCTTTCAATTATAATCATTTTGGTTTTGAGAGAGCATGCAATAGAAAGTACTATAGAATTACAGGGCCTGAGAAAGACTTGGAAACAGAAATATTTACTCAGTTCAAAAATGCAAATCAAAAGAACGACTTGCAGTGCAACATAATATGGAGTGCGCTATGTAGTGCCTACTGTAAATATCCTCCCAGGCAATAAAAGTTTGGGCTTCAAGTTGGTTCAGATCAGTTGCATGCCATTTACCTCCACAATCACCACAAAGACAAGGATAATCAGTGCCTATCTGATGGCTTGGTTACGGATTTTTAGCAACAAACTGTAATATCAATGGTTGATTGTGATATACAGAAACAAAATGTTCTCAAATGTTTTATAGTTGGGTCTCGTCCCTCCAAAAGCATTATATTAAAGCGTTAACAAGTGTGTACGGTGGTAGGTAAAGAAGTTTCTTCCCTAAAAGCATGTTCTGCTCATTTTGTGCTTCTCTCTACTTATTCCCAAACTTGCTTTCCAACACTTCTCATCTACACCAGCTATTCTAAAGTTATTTACCTGTTAATTATTCAGGGAGGTAGATGGAAATAAACATATACACACATCCCTAACATTTATCAACTCCATCTGGAGAAATACTGCTTACTTTCAGTTTGATAAGAAACCTTTACCAACAAATGCTGAAATGGGAAATCTCAGCTTATTATCAGGGAGGCAGAGGTGAGGATACAGAATCAAGTGAAGGATCATCAGCATGAGGTACACAAACACACCAAGAGAAGCAACAGAGAAAAGGGCAGCAGGACCTGCGTGTATGTACAAAGGAATAGGTTAGCAGTAGCAGAGTGAAAGTGTCAGCAGACACTTCCCCCCAAGAACAGCAGCACTCTCTCCCACCTTCTTTCTCTCTAAGGGTTGGGGTACCCACAAACTCCCCAAGCCACTGCAGCAAACTGGCCTCTGTGGGATCAGCTACAGCTCAGCTCCCTGTCCCCTGGGAATGGAGTAAGCCACAGTACTCAGTCTGCACAATGCAGCACATTTTTCAGTTTTTGGATGACATCTGTTTTTAGATTATGTCTACAGAGGAAGAAATCATACTATTCTTGTTCAAAGTCATCTTTTTTAATGTGATCAGCATTACCAGCAGATTGGATGAGCTCAATTTGCTGTCTATCCTGCAAATTCTGTCAATCTCAAAGATGTTTAGCTGCCCCAGACAGAATCCAAACAGTTCTACCTGACTTAGTCCATATCAACACTTGTGCTCCTGCTCTATTTTCATTCAAGAGAGGCTGAAGCTTTCCCAGAGAAAGCAAGCCAGTCTCTCTGTCCAGCTCTGCTATTAACCACAAGTGCCCTCCAGGGCATGGTGTTTGCAGCAGATGCATCCTCACATTAAGGAACTGAGCACCAACACCAACTGAGCAATCAACAATTTTAACTGCAAACATGAATTCCAGAGACCTGCTCTTATCATAACATTCTCAAAGCTCAGAGTATAAATATTCCCTTGCCATTTGTTATTGTTTCTTAAATGAATATCTATTCTCTTTTAAAAGTCTCCCACACTGCATCACCAGAGCCCTACCTCTCAGGTCAGATACAACTATCTGTATATGTAGTTTTCACTACTCTCTCCCAGCCCTTATTTTATAAACATTTCCAACACTATATTCAGTTACTCCAAACAAACAAACTTAGCTGCTTAGGACTGGCAGAAACCACACAATTGTTGTATTTTGAGACTACTACAGTAACAAATAATGAAGGAAAAAAACAATAGCAGTCTGTCTTCTACGAAGGCTATCTAAGACCGATTGAATATTGCAGAACAGGGCTCATCCATTTTCTCACTATGATCACTATGGAGCACATTCTTGCCTCTAAAAATGGCACTCGATGTTTTCTCTCAGCTTCTCTCCCCAGGTATTTGCACACTGTTAGTGGCACCTTTGAGCTCCCTGAATGCTTTCCTCATGAGCATAACCAACACCACTCCCACTACGGCCTGAACTTTGGCAGGACCAAGGACCAAGGACATAAATACTGCTATTGTCACCCCTCCAGCTTCTCTTCCCATTTAATTCAATGAAACATAATTTGGGTAGCACTACTTTTTGCTGTAAATTGTAGTTTATGAAGACAAATCTGAGAAATCTTAAGTGAAGAAAAAAACGACCTGAAGATCTACTGGCATACTTGCATGAAAGCATTAAAAGACCTAAATCAAGTCCAACAGAAACCTTCTCCAGAATATTTTATACAAGCCAGGTCACTACAAACATGCTACAAAGACAAATTCCATACAAAGTAAGGCAACAATGGAATGGTAGGGCCAGCAGGTGAACAGAAGGCATCTCATCCAAACAAGAGAGCCCGATGGTAATAATACAATTTTAATATACCAGGGAAAAAAAAGAAAAAAAAAGAAAAGAAAAGCCTATTTCAAGGGAGTATGTGGACTAGATATTAGAAAAGGAAACACTATTATTTAAGCTGAACAATAATGTTGGCAATAGCAACTAATAGACTGCTATTAACAAACAACTTGAAAATTAAAAATACTCCAAAGTACCAGAGGAATCTCATTCTGAAGCAGTGTTCCATCCAATAACACGATGACAAGGCACACAAAACTTGTTTTGTTTTTTATCCTCTCATGCCAACTTCAGTTAGATAAATAAATAAAGAAGAGAAAGGTCTGAGCCAGGAGACTTTTCCCATTCTCTGAGAACAGGGAGAAAGGAAACAAGTGACCAAACTAACTCCAAAGTGACCAGTAGCGCCAAAGCGTGCACAGCAAGCAACCCAAGCCTTCTGCCACAAGCAACCCAAAAATCCAGCTGCTGCTTCAGGCAGAACCAGGCCCACCTATCAGAAAGCCGATTTTGTTTACACTCCTACCAAGTGCTGGATTGCAGGATAGGTACCACCTGGGGGGCTCTGTGAATTCCACAGATTGACTTTCTTTGTTATCACCTGCTCCAAAAAAAAAAAAAAAAGAAAAGAAAACAATTTATGCTGCTCACACTGACAGTGGCATATTATGTATGTAAACAAGAAACCAAGGTTTACAAAAGCAGCACCTGGGCACTAGGCTGTTCTATCAAATATTTAGACATTTAAGAGAAATTAAGTCATAACTTTTCAAGCGTTTGCTTGTTTTTTTTTTGTTTTGTTTTTTTTAAATCTGTTCCTCTTCCTAGTTTTTGCTAATAATTTCATTTTGTGCACAAAAATGGAATAAACAGAAAATTCCCTCAAAAAATGAAGCCACGTCAAGAGCAGATACTCTTGTTCAATTAGCTCAAGAGCTTATTCCTTCCTTATGTTTTCCAGTGACAGCACTGACTCCTCTCCCCCCTCCCCCCATGGTACATCTTGCCTTTTTCCTGGGAGGTGCTCATGTCACAGGGAATTAGGGATTGTACTAGATTTGGGGGAGGGGAAGGAAGGACAACACAGTCTTGAAAGAGACAGAGCCATGCAGCGTTACACAGACATGTAGAAATTTAATCACCAAGCACTTGAGGGTAGGCGATCTAAATACTAGGAAAAAGACTAGGAAAAAGAACTGCTATTTTAATTGACAAAAAAAGGCAAAGCAACCCTAGTTGAATCAGTCTGGCTAACACCTACTACTGGAACCGACTGGGATTTGGAATGAAGCTGGAACTGAACTGCGAAACCCTCCCACATTGCCACGCTCTTCTCCAGCCTGTGATCATTCCTGAGAGGTTTACTACAGACCCAGAAGTCATAAAGGTTCAATGTTGTTTGGGTGTGAGCGTGCAGAAGCACCGCACAGCGGTAAGCCACAGCCAGACTGCAGGAGGCAGCTGCTCTACCACAGCGGGTGAGCTGCCCTGCACTTCCCACTTGTAGGACAGCAGACCTGACATTCGTCACGCGGTCACAACCCCAAACCGCTATCCTCATTGTTCTCACAGTAACTTGTGCAACTCATCTCTAACACTGAGCTACCTCCATCTCACATGGCTGTTGGAACATGAGGAACATGACACCTGTGGCTGCCCTTGAGCTATGGCTCAAATGTATACAAAAACTGCCACAAGCCCACGGCTCTCTACACCAGAGGGAGCACATTCTATACTCATGATCTGGATTACAAGTCCACTGAAGTGTACAGTCTGCCTGCATGCCTCTTACAGTGCTCAGATTAAGAAAAAAAAAAACATTTAGCCCTTTGTGCCATAATGAGCCAGCTGCCACGAGCCAAACTGACCAAGATAAAACTCCCTGAAGTACAAAAGTAGATACAAAACAGGCAATTTCTAATGTGGAACTCCTTATTTTCCAAGTCGGTTTCTTTCATACATAGCCAATGGGAGCCGGGTTTAATTATAATCTTCTTAAGTTCTTAGAAAAAGTAAATACAGACAGGGTGTTCTCAATTGTATTAGCAAAAACTTTCTGCACATCAATTGATTTTAACCCCAAAAATTAGAAAGACAAACACAGTGGGGAAAAAAAAAAAAAAACATTTGAGAACCACTCGAGTCATTTGGGGCTAGCAGAACAACACTGGCAAGGCTGCAACATGAACAACTGAGACATTTTCATTGTTACCCTGTAGTATTACAGCCCTCCATCTCCTTCCTGAAGGATGTAACACTATGACATGATCATCAGCTGTGATTGTGCTTCTGCTCAGACAGTCAAACACACAAGGGAAGTTAGCTCAGTATCTCAACCTTAAGTTCATCCTGAAGAACCAAACAATTTTATTTATTTATTTATTTTTAAACAAAGCTCAGCAGCACTTTTCTGTGACAGCATCCTAAAGCAATGTACCACCACTCTGCTTTCTGAGTGGGCACTGCCATCACATACTACCAGCTAACAGCCTCCAGGAGCCCCTACAAACAAAACAAGCTTCTGACACAGAGCATTGTTCTCACCTGTAAGCACTCGACTTACTAAGCCTGCAATGCCGTATTTACCTGGGGTTTGCTTCCTTCCTGTGATATATCATAAGATGAAGCAGTATGTGGTTTCCCACTGCTTGCTCAAGCTTCCACTGAGCTTCTGAAGCACTGGAGCGCATTCTCAGTGCCACAGCAACAGCAGGGAACCTATAGAAAGGCACACTGCAGGAACTTCTTAAATAGCTACAGGTAACTTCACTCAGTGAACCACCTCACAAAGCACAGCACTCTACATGCTCCACACTACACTGTTCCTGCAAACGTGAATGGCTCTTTGTGGCCAGGTCAGCAACCTACCTACCAACACTTTGCTATTTCTAGCCTCATTTCAGTGCCTCACCACCTGATACATCCTTTGCAATGCGCAAAGCCTGAGCTTGGGGGGATGGCCAGCGCATGAGTACAGAAGAGCCCACATCTTTTGTACATGCTCCTACATGCGCTCAGGTCTCTGGTTCTGGGGAGACAGAAGCCCAGGTTTCCTCCTCCTTCACCTCTGGACTGCCGCTGAAAGCGGAGCCAACAAATGGCTCTGACAACTTCTCAGCCCTAGAACGCAGTTTTTGTTTTGTTTCGTTTTCTGTCTCATTTCCGAGCTGGAACTAACCTGGCATTCACTACTGAACCACGGATTTCTGACTAAGACACAAACCGAGCTGCTGCTCGCCGAGCGTTGTTACTGACGAACAGAGCTATCACAGAACCAAAGCAGAGGAAGTACAGACGTGAAAGCGGGCGGGGGGGGAATGCGGCCGAGCCCCCGCCGCACCTACAGTCGCACGGGCAGCACAACACGAGAGCAAAAACGAACCGGAGGTCCGAACCAGGCTCGGGCCCGCCGCCGGGATTTGGGGCGAGCTCCGCCCGCGCTGCCCACGGCCCGGCACCGCTGCCGCCTGCCGGGGCGGGGCCGGGAACAAAGCCCGGCTCGGGGCCGCTGCCCCCGGCGCCGCCGCACGGTCACCGCGAAGCGCAGAACCTCGGCCCGAGGAGCCCGGTCGAGCGCCTACCGGCCCCAGGGCCGCTGCCACGCCACCCAGGCAGCGGAGAACGAGCGGGGGAAGCGCGGCGCAGTCGGAAAGGAAAGACAGAGAGAGGCGGCGGGGCACCGTTACACCGCGGCGGCTCCGCCGAAGGCCGCCCGCCTCCGTCCCGCGCCCCTTCCCCGCCGTAAACAAAGCGGCCCGGCCCGGGCGCACGGCCCGCCCTCGCGCCCCGTTTCCGTCGGAGCGGTCCTTCCCTCCCCCTTCCCCGCGGTCCCGCCGCCACCTCACCGCTCCCGCCGCGAGCCCGAGTACCGCCGCGTCGAGAGCGCCGCGCCGCCCCGCAAAGCGCCGCCGTCAGGAAGCAGGCGCCGCCAGGCACACCGCCTGCTTTATCCCGCCGCCGCCGCTCCCCTCCGGTAACTCGACGGCCCGGCTCGGCCTCCCGCCCCCCCACCGCCCATTGGCGCGCGGCGCCCCACCAGGAACCGCCGCTCACTGGGGCGCGAGAGCAGCACTCACGCGGCACCGCCCCTTCGCTCCCTCCCCGTTGGCTCCCTGAGGCCGAGCCCGCCCTCGAGGCCCCGCCCCCCGGCGTGCCTCTCGACCAATCAAAACGCCGCGCACGGCAGCCTCCTGCGGTGGCGATAGGCTGAGAGGGTGGCCGGTCCCGCCCCGCGAGGAGCGCCCGCTGCCGCCCACGGCCTGGCTGCTAAAGGGTCCGCGGCCGCCGCGGCACCCGGAAACCCGCCTGCCTTCGCGTTCAGCAGTGAGGTTCTCCCCTTTCCCAGCTGGTTACTCGCCTGCTTTACTATGTAGCCCTAAGGATCAGCCTGTGAAGTGATTTACACAGCACGCTGCAGTACCACTTATTATCAACGCGGGTACAATCCTTACTAATTGAGGCTGTGCGTAACGGCTCTACACACGCCCGCTGTCGGTTCTCGCTGATGTGCCACAACGCTTCGGGCACCAAGAAACTGACTCTCGTTTGTCACCGGCCACAGCGGCCTCAGCAGTACTCTGGGTAGAAAAACTTCCGTTCCTCATTAGGAGCAGCTGTTCTCAGCGCAACCCCGCGACCAAGAATCAGCAGCTCCCAGCTGTTGTGCTCCACTCTTTTGTCCACAACTGAGCAACAGCAGCATCTCTCTCCAGAGAGTGATATGCCTGTGCTTGAGCTCCGCGACTCTGTTTTACAAAGTACCGCAGTTAGAAACCAGCTGATTTTCACACCTGCCATCTTCTCATTACAGAAGGAATCAGTTCATTTAAAAATAATCTTATTAGTCTAAAGTTCACTTTTAGTATCACTGATATCATCACTCTGGGACAATACTAAGTCCTAAAAGATAAAAAGCTTATAGTCATGGGTAAGTGAGTTCTACTATATCTAAAATGAGAAGAGAGACAGAAAACTTAAAGACAAAATAAAGGAAGTTGGGAATAGTGAAGTGGGGAAATTGAATGAAAAAGTATTAATTTTATAAGAGGCAAAAAAAAAGAAAAAAAAGTGTAATTATTTTATTTAACAAAGGAGACAGAGAGGCATTTCCTCCCCATCTGAAGCTCCGTGGTAAAAGAAAGAACAGTCCATAAGCACATCCTCCCTTACAAAAAAATGCAAGCTTTAACAACAAATTGTTATCTTTACCTAGAATGGGAAGAAGCATTAAATAAATTGCCTTTAGAAATACGTTAAATAAATAAAAATATTGGGAATTCATGAGGCCAAGTTATTTTGCTTTGGGATGAACAGTGTTCATACCTGACATTCAGGTGTCAAGGAGTGCTTAATTATGGCAGGCTCAGGTGATGAGCAGAGATAAAGGTTGGAACTTATCTGCATTATCAGGCAGAACCACCTCATGCAAGCTGGTAATTTACTTATTCTAGGATGAAAACTACAACACACATCCTTCCTTGGCTCTATCCTCTCAGCTTATTTCAAGAACCCAAATTCAGAAACCCATCTCCTCTAAAGCTTTTTTTGCTGTGGCACTCAGAACCCTGCAGGCAGTCTCTTTTATCGCTTCTCATGCTCCTCAGCCCATTTATCCTGGGTCCTTCACGTGCTCACAAAGCATAGTCACATTCCGTACTAATTTCAGATACTTTGCATACACATTCCCTGCTGATTTCTAACACCTTCAGCCTCTAAACCTTGCATTTCCTATCTTCAGGCACAGGCTTTTTCTGTACAGTCATCAGGCAGCAGCAATTTAAGCCTCTTCACTTGAATTCCAGGGTTCAGAGACAAGGGCTGGCTGCAGGGATGGCTGGCAGGGAGTGGTGCATTCCAGGCAAGTAGAGGCATAACACTGCACCGAGAATTTGAGCAGCAGTACTGAGAGTTTACAAGAAAGCTTTACAGCACAAACCGCATTATCAGAAACATTTTTCCCCCCTCAGCTTTTCCTGATTTCTCATAATCAGCACTCACTCGCTATCACTGCCATTTGAACAAGAGGCCTGTAGACTCTTCTTTCTAAACATGCTCCAGCACCATCCTCACCACCAAGCTCAGGCAGCTGCCTGCCAGGCTCCTCTTCGGGCTTCGTTTAAATAAAGGGGAACCCTGCAAGCAGCCAAGCGAGGAGCCTGGCACTAACAGCGTGAACACCGACACTGTAAAAAGGAGAACAGCCACGTACCGATTACCTCTACAGGATTCGCCACTGCTGAAGCTGTGCCTGTTCACATTTATTAGAGGGTGGCACTCTTTAAGAAGGCAGGAAACAAGATAAGGCACAGGAAGGAAATGTTCTCTATTGAAATTAATGCTTTGCGTCCCGCCTGCTGATGCGAGGCGGCCGCACCGCCCGCACCCAGCCGTCACATCGAGGGGAAAAAAAATAATAATAACGAGAAAACAGCGGAGCAGGCACAGGCAGCGCACTGCCACAGCGACACGAGGCTCCCCCGTCCTCCCTTCCTGTTTCCGCAGCGGAACCGCGGGCCGGAGGCAGGAAGTCCTGACAGAGCTCCCGAAGCCTACGGCCCGCCCCAGGCCGGCAGCTTCCAGGCCCTGCCCGGCACCGGGTTCGGCCCCGCGGCGCCTGCGCGGTGCCCCACATCCACTTCCGGGTCAGCCGCTGCGCCTGGCGGAGGGTCGTCAGGGAACTTCCGGTCCCCGTTCTCCCGGTGCCGCCCGCCCTGGTTCGCTTTGCCCCCGCCCCGCCATGGAGGCCGGGCAGGGCCCCGGCGGCAGGGAGCTCAGCGACCCGCCTGAGGTACGGGCGCGCGTCTGGCGGCGCCGGTCCCAGAGGCCCCGGGAGCTGCGGGGGCCCTGCGGGACTGGAGCCGTTCCCGCTAGGCGTGAGGCGCGAAGCTGCGGCCCCTCGCTCACGCGCGCGGCGGTCCGGCTGCGGGCGGGCTCTGTGCGGCTCCAGCCGGCCCTTGGGGCCGCCGTGCCGTGCTCTCCCGCCCGCCGTGCCCTTGAGGCCTGCTCGTCATCGACCTTGGCACCTCGCCGCAGGCCCCGGTCTCGGCGGAACGCGCAGGGATGGCGGGTGTCTCTACCCCAGGCCTTGTCTGTAGGGAGTGCCTCTGTCGGGCATCTCGCAGCTGCGGCCCGGCCGTGCTGGGTGCTGGTGGGAACGCGCTCGTGTCGTGGTGTTGCAGCCCTGACAAACGTAAGATGTTCAGTGAGCTGTCCAAATTCCTTAAATCGGGAGGCAGGTTGCAGAGTCCAAAGCTGCCTTTCCCAGAAAAAAGGAGCGGTCTGGATTTGAGCACCCACTGAATCTTCTCTCTTTTAATCTGTTTCATGGAAGTTTGTTTGTGGTTTTTTTTTTCTTTTTTTCTGGTGACATTATAGGCAGGAAGGTGCTAGTTTCTTCATCATAGCTGCATCAAAGTATGGACACTATGAGGTCTGAAAGTCACAAGTTTTTAGTTGAAGAATCCCCCTAAATCTTTTTGCTCTCTCTTTAATTGCTTTCCCCAATGAAAGAACACAGTTCCTAAGCACTATGTGCCTACAGAAGAGGAACGGAGGCTCCTCAAGGAGTGTGCTGAAGAGAGCGCCCGCTACCGAGGTGAGTCAGGTTTGATAGGACCTTTTCCCCCATTTTGACTAGGATGCGTTACATTCCTCTCACTAATGAGCTGCTGTTGGCATTCCAGCCTCCCAGTGTTTTTCCTAAGATTTCTTTCATTCCTAAAGCACTGTAGTTTTTGCACATCACAGTGAAAATTGAGGATGGTCTCTGATTTGTTAATCTTCCATTTAATTTCTACACCTGCATAGTTATTCGTGGTGATTTTATGTTTGACTCAAAATTTTTGTTTACCAATCGCTGTTTTAATTTCTTGTTACCATTTTATGTCATATGTACACTCACAATGCAGCATTTGTTTCCACTATAATGTGTAATCTGTCTTTCATGTCCAGAATATTTATGCTGGGCCTATAAATCATTTCTGAGCTCTGAAGGTTAAACTGAATTCCCCTGCAACAAGTTCTGCTAGATTTTTTAATGTAATTTTTTTTTTTTTTTTAAACTTAGATTCAAATCTAAGCTGGCATTCTGTATCACAGAGAACTTGAACTTTTAGAAGATCTACCCTAGCATCTCTAAGACCATAGGGTTTTAAAGTTCAGTGGATTGGAGGGTTAAGTTGTCTTTGAAATGTTGCTTTAACCTCGCTTGTAAACCATGGAGCCCATACTTGTTCTTAAATGTGACATCTGGTCATGTTTACCTTAATGCATTGGTTGGATTCCTAATCTAGTTTACATTTTTCTGAATTTATGAAGGAAAAAGCAGCAGTTTGCAATGTGTATTTTAATGGTGTTGTAAAAATTAAAATTCTGTTTATTTTAACATAAGAACTTCATGAACAAATAGCGTGCTTCAAAACACTAAGAACTTAGTGCTGTTTACAATAAAAAAAAATCCCCTCAGGCCAAGTTAATGTAATTCACATAGTCTTTTTGTAACATCTATATTTGCAGACTTGCTTAAAATGTAATTTCATTATGAGTCCCCGTTGCCATTACCTTTAGCTTTGTCAACATTATTTCAGTGTTATATCTTGTGTGTTCTTGGTTCTACAAATAGTTTCAAAACAGTGTTATCTTCCAAATATTGTAATTGCTTGAAAGCTTTTGCTTCCTGCTATCTGTAGTCATTCAATACGATAAATTTGATGCAAACAGTCAAGCAGATTGTGACAGGTAGTAATGCAGTTCTATGTTCATTGGCTTCTCTGCATTTGACCCTACTCCAAAGCTGGGTAGCTTGATCCATAAACTACAAAAATAACCTGTTCCGTTATTTGATTGCTGATTGACTCTGTGATTTGATTGACTCTTCCGATTATCTCATTTTAATCCAATTATTTTGTGTCTCTTAGAGAACTGGAATTATTTATATGTTCTCAGATTAAAACAAAATGAAACCTTTTGGTTATCAACAATTTTTAGGGGCACTGGCCTCTATGCAGCCATCTCATCTAAAAGCCTGTATATGCTTTCAGATTTGAAGTGTTGCATTTTGATGCTGTAGCAGCTGTAGCCAGATGTCAGCACCTTGCCCCTTTACCCCAGCCGCAGCTGGCTCTTATATTTTAGGAAGCGTGAAGTCTGAGAGCAAGGTGACACCAATATTGCATAACTTGTAGCAGGTCTCAAAAGCTGGAATTGAGAACATTTCACAGTTTTTATAGTTTATTAATTGTGCATATATATTCTCATATAAATGAATTTAGTAAGACCTAGCGTCTCTCATTTTATTGTACATCTTGTTAATTACATTGAAAATTGTGTTGAAGTAACTTCTCTTCTTCACAGCTTTTCCTTTGGCTGCAGCAAGCATGCTAGCTACTAGTTTCTTAATCAAAAAAGGTAAGCTGTAAATACGCCTGGTTTTGTTTTTATTTGCTGAGATAAAACATTTCTGCTTAATAAGGATGCTATGATAATTTTAACTATGAGAGTTCAGACTCTTAAGCTAGATGGCGTGCACTTTCTGAAGCTAAAGAAGGAGAACTTTAAATTAAAACCAAATTCTTCCTCAGTCTATATTGCTCAACAAATACAATATCTCTGTGACTATGAAACATGTTCTACTGACTGTAGTGCTACTCTTTGTGGTATTAAAGAGCTAATTCTCAAGTTGTTAGAATTGTATTGAGAATTCCAGTGTTAGGTTTTCTTGCATTCTTTTGTTCTTTAAGTGTAAAAACGTTATCTACCACCCTTGGTATTATGCAATAGAATTCTCATTTTGCATTCATAGAACAGTCAATGTTTTTTTCAACCTAATAACTTGTTATTTATTACTTTGATTTATCATTTTCAGGCATTCTAAGAGATAGCTCAAGATTTGGCTCCTTTACTAAAGTTGCATGTAAGTAAAAGCTGAGTACAGATTAGCTGGCATTTGTGACTTAGGTTCTGGAGTCTGTTACTCAGCTGTAACTCCCATGAGACCAGCTGGCTGAATGACTGTGACTTCACTCTCTGCTTAAATCAGTAAAACTCTGCTTGAAGATCGTGCCTACATGATCCAATATGTCCAATGAGTAAAGTTCACCTCCTGCAGTTGATTCTAACTAACTTCTTTGTGATGTTTCTTAAAAACAGCATATAATACTGAAAAACTACTGTACTGTATCAAGAGGCAGAGCAATTTGTCATATTCGAATTTGTGCAACAGATTTGGGACAAGTTTTGCTTTTTAGGCTTTCTATAAAGTTGTAAGATTGGAACTATTCTTGTCAAGTGTAATATGAAAATGTAAGATAAAAGCACTGTAAACAGACATTGTGTAAGTTTCCTTACTTATTTTCCTTTTCATTATGGTCTGCTAGGGATCAATATTTTTCTGTGATGGAGTTTAAAGATGAATTGGAAATTCGTCAGAAATAAATTCATGTTTAAGGAGGAGTGTGTGTAGGAACATAACCTGTTGCTATTAAGCATCTATTTGGAGTATTACAACTGAGAAGAACTAAGTAGAAATGCTCTTTTGACCTAGCTTTCATTTCCCTTGGCTGTGTAAACTTTGCAGGAGGAAAGAAACAAACACATGCAGTAACATTTTCTTCTGCTAGCGCCTGAACTGCATATGCTAGCAATTTGTGATGCTTCTATCAGAATGCCATTTTTGATGATGTTTGACAATATTTAGTATTTGCAGTATCTGTTCAATATTTTTGCTTTGGCAAGTAAAACTTGACGTTCTATAAAAGTTTGTAGGTCCAAATAATATCTCCTAAAATATCAGAAAAGTATACTGCTGCTGCAGTGAAGTTGGCTTGAAGGACTTTGCCAGGGTACACCCACCCCTCCCTTCCTAATTTGAAGGTCATTATTCATGTGCCTCACTTGTCCCATTCATGCTATTTTAGTGTTTTTTTTTTTTTTCCTGGATGTTCTGTTATACAATTATGGGAAGACAGCAGTTTCTCATGAATGATTTTGGATTAACTATAATAAAAATAATAATAATAATAAATTATCCGTTTGAATATAATACACGACAGTAAAACAGGAACTCACCATCTTGCCAATCTACTGAGATGCAGCCAGTTATAGCCAGTTATTATCACAGTTTACTTCAGTGGGAGGAGGGCAAAAGCCATGATTTGTGGTGAAGGAAGTATTGTTTAGGCAGATAAATGAATGTGAGAAACCAGGGCTGACATTTGTTTATGGAGAGTTCTACTTGCTTTTTTTGAGCACTAAACAGTACAAACATTTCTAATGAACAATAGAATTACTATTTCCCTGACACCTCCTACACACGTGTTGCTGAAGACCATGTTCCATTTATTTAGCAGAACTCAGTTTTGAAATGGACCAGACCAACTGTTCTTGAAACTGTGGCTATAAGCTGAAATACTTCTTGCTTATGTACACTGATGGACATACAGGCTTTCATTTTAAATGAGAAGAGCTTCCAAAAAAAGTGTGTTTTGGTTGGGTTTCAGTAGGTAGCTTCGTGCGGGTTAGCAGATACAGTTCTAGTGCTGGAATTTTGGGAGGATGTAGTTGTGGTTTAAAAGGCCTGAGTAAAGCAGGTCTCATTCCATCCTCATTGTTTAAGTCAGATGTGGCTGCTGTCTACAGGTTCTTCCTGGAAATTATTGCCAGCTCCACATGGTGTCTCACAGTTTTACTGTATTTCACTCTTGCAGTGAAATCTGCTTGAAGGAAGCAGCAGTTGTAATTATTTTTGTTTTCTTTTTCCTCCATAAGCTCTAAAAGAAGAGCATGTGCAATTTCAAGTACTGGTGCTAGCTCATAGTTGAGGTAAAACAACAATAAAACAGTTTAAGAGATCTTTTTTTCTTTTAGCATTTTAAGGGGTTTTAATTTTTCTGTCTGCGCGTGTTATGTATCTTGCATTTCCTTTTTCTTCCAAGCAGTTAAACCCCTACACTTCTTGTCAGTAAATATTTGTAACCTATGCTTTTGCTTGTGGCTTTTCTTTCCTTTGGAAAACATTTTTTAACCTTTTTGGAAAGTACAGGCTTTATAACAGGGATCACAATTTCAGTATGGTAGGGTAAAATTCCCTGCTATGTTGATTCCCAGGTAATATAATCTACTGTGTGATGGTCTTGAGGAATTAATGTTACTGGTAATTAACTCTTACCTGTCTTAAGGATTATTTAGTCTTTAGCCTTCATAGTTAGTAAATACTCCTTGCATCTGAAGCGATCTAGTCCTCTTCTACAAATAACAAAGATTCTTTTGATGGCCTCTGAGCTCTGCTCCTGTGTGCCCACTCATAAACCTGAAGGACCACTGATGGAAATCAGCAGCTTTCATTCCAGAAAAAAACTGCTGTGATCATTTAGACTTTTTGTCCTGCCTAGCAGGCAGGACATGCACTAAATTGAAAGCATTTGCCTTAAGATTGCAAGAGTTCCACCAATTCAGTTGTAAAACTAGTTCAATACTAGAGCCTAGTACAAAATATCATAGATTTGTCTTCATACTTTTCAAGATCTATCTGTTTCAATGGATTAAATTCTTACAGTATTCTACCTTTATTTACTCTTGACCATTTTATCATCTTTGATAGTCAATTGTTGTCTTTGGAGCTTGGGAAAAGCTGATTGTCACCTTTCAGTCATTAATTGTTATCTTAAATCACCCGATGCTCATGTCATGTTTAAGTCATTGTTATATATCTTCATTTAGCTCTTGCATTTGTTTTTAGTACCCTTTGTCTGCAGAAGTAGTAAAGAGATGATTACTGTATATATTTTTTTTGTTTCAGATTGTCATCTGCTTTTATTCTCTTATTCAAGATGCTCAATAATTCATTTGGAATTATTTATTTTAAAACTACGTTGAATATTATCATTCAGTCTATGAAAACATCTTTTTTTCTTCTTTTAATAAAGTTGCTGGAATGTGTGGATACCTGGCTGGAAAGATATCCTACTTGCCAATCTGTAGCGAGAAATTCAAGAAGCTGAAGGACTCCCCAATAGGAGATGTTCTGCGACAGGCTCAGAGACACAGTTCACATTCGTAAGAATTTAATTCTCTTTTAAATGTAACACTTTTTTCTAGGATAAGACTTTTTAAAGACCGAAGAGATCGAGGCTGCACTGGCAGCTTTCAAAGATCTTCAGATCTGTACTTTCCCTCTTTCCCCTTCTGCCCCTTTCTACCACTTTCTGGAAGCTGTATCATCTGTATCAATTGACCAGCTATAAAAACGCACATTTTGAACTCAACACATAAAATAAATTACTTTGACAAATAGAAAAATAAAAATTTTACTTATGAAAATGTATTGCCTGTAAATTAAGATACGTTTGGTTTCCTGTGGAATTTACTTGTGCTAGTGTGACATCAGAAGTTGCCCTCCTCAATTGAAAAGTAAACTAAGTTAACTGAAATAAAATAGTGTTACCTTCTGGAAGCTTTTCTCATAGTTTAGTTTGATTTAAGTAGGAAGAGGGTGGAAATGATTTCAGTGTTTATCAAAGGAAAGAGCTCAGTAAACAATATCAGTGCAGGAAGAAGCATGGTGGTCAAACTTGTGGCTGTTTGTTTAAATCCTTTACATCTGTAACAAAGTTATGCTGTGCATATGAGAAACTCATCAAGTTCTTAAAACTATTTCCTGTTTTGTTCCAGAATGTTTTCTACCTCAACTGTTTTTTAATTACAAATTGCTTTTTGAATGTCTCACTTAAATCCTTGAATTAAAATCGAGAGAACAGTCTTTGGATAGGGAGTGGTAGCCCTGCTGCTTCTCTGTGCAAAGATTTGACAGATCTCTGTGTAGGACTTGATTAAATTCTTGATTACTTTAAGAATTAATATTTATCAGTTCTGTCTGCAAGGTTTACCTTTATTCTGAATTTTTTTTTATTTTTGATGAGTTTTAGTAATGACTGCTTAATACATCAAGTGTATAAACTCAGCTGGACCTTCTCCCCCACCATTCCACAGTTTTTAATAAGACTTTATCATGAGTGTTAGCTCTGCTCTAGGTGAGCAATCATCTCCTGCATGGTTGCACCTCTTAATCTTTTAGTAGTCCTTCCTTCAGTATCTGAGAAATCTATTTTATTTGCTACTTTGTACTTTTTTTCTTTCCCTGGTGAACCATGAGTTTAAATTCATTCAAATTACATTGTCACCCATGTATACTAGCTTTAAAGCCAGTGATAGAAATCGTTGCATTCTTATTTGTGGCCATTATACATCTGCTAATCAATGTGTAATTCTTTTTGCAGTTAAAAAGGAGCGGGGATTACATTGTTCTTTAATGTTGTGTTTGCAAATACTTTAAAAATATAGTGGAGAAAAAGATGGCTTAGCTGTGCATGTTTATGCAATATGCTATGTGAGAACAAAACAAATATTAACTGCAGTTCTTTGTATGAAGTTAAATATACAGATAAGCAAAAATTTAAAGTAAAAAATGAACAAAGAAAGACCGCAGTGGCACCAAGAGGATGGCATTATTGATAGACCTGACACATTACTCTGAAGTGATCTATCAGGCCGTTCTGAGTAGGTAGCATCAGGTATCAGTTTCAGGAGTATTTTTGCATGATCTTTTTCTTTCGAGAGAAAATTCATTAATGTTTCTTCTGAAAAATTAATTCAACAGCTCAGTAAACTGTTATGGTTTTGTTTCCCCAAGACAGATCTTATTTCTCCTTTTCTTTTGTTGTATATTATTGATCGATTATACCATTTGTAATAATAAACGGATTTTAACTGCAAATTCTTCCTAAAAGATCTTTAGAAATAACTGTTGTTTGCACGTTATTGCTTGTTACAAAGACACACCCTGTACTATTTGTGTCTGTTGTGTTTTCTCTGTCTGAAGAGTCCCTGAGGGAAAGGATTGTCATTTCTGTGTTTTAAAGTGCAAAACACTTTCTTTCTCTTTTGTCTTCTGATTTGGGGGATGAGTTCGGTTTTGGGGAAGAATCAAAGAGTGCTGGGGAAGGACACATAGAGACTTTTGCAGTGTTTAAAGAGAATACATTTTTTAAGGCAGTTCAGTTAATTTTACTGAAAACTAAACAGTTAAACAGGGTAAGTTCTTGAGCTGCACATAATGTTACTCATATAGTTTCATTTTAACGTTAGCTTTAAGTATTTAATATTTATTTTTTTTATTATTTTTCAGCTATTCCAGTCGAAAATCTGAATTTTCAGATACGCCTTCTCAATCATTTACTGAATCTTCTCCAAAAGCTGGATTCCCACTGTCTTCTGGCTATTCAGACGATTATAGTTCCACAGATAGAGCCCTCTCTAGTTACGAACCCGTTCCATTCAGTGCTTCCCTGAATGAATCTTCACCTACAGGAATTACTGATTATAATGTTCAAGGTGGGATCTGCCTTAATATTCAGCAATTTGTAGTAATCTTGCCTTTCTCTTGGCTCTCTCAGTAATATTGATTTCATCCCATGAAGTCATACATGGGATAATAGTGTTTTTCAGTGAAACACCTTGAAGTTCCTAGAATTGTTTTGAGACAGGAGGCAAATACATGTATTATTTTCTAACTGTAAGCCAAGTGCAGGTGCTTTTCTATTTTGTAGCTATAATTGCAAGTAAATGAATTTGCAAGGCTTAGTCTCTTAGGAAACTCAACCTGCAAAATACATGTTCTGACTTGAAGCTCTTTTTTATTTAAATTAAGATGAATGTGCCAGCCTTTTCATTGTGCTACATAAGCCACAGTCTCTACCATTTATCTGCTTGCCTTTCAGAATTATTTAATTTTCACTAATGATAGTGCTTAAACTGTATACTGCTGGTTCCATGACTTAAAGCTGTGTTTTTGTCTTTTATTTTTAATGTGATAAATGTTTAAGTTCTCTGAGAACTGAATGCAGATTGTATTCTCTCACGTGACAGCTGGTTTTCTCATGGAGAAGTAAAAGGGTTTTAAAGTACTGTTCTGTGCAGCTGTTCTCGTCAGTCCAGTATGAACTGTGTGCTTTGCTATTGCAAGGGAAACGTTATTCTCAAGTCTGACCTCTGTGGTATACAAAGGAGTCTGTTCCTATCCAATGCAGAGTTGCATATTTTGAATTAGTTTGGATTCTTAATTTCTTGATGGAAAATGTTTTGTTTCACACACAAAACAAAAAAAGCCTTTTTGTGCAACTCACTTTTAGTTATAGAAAAGTTTCATATGTTGATGTGTCAAGGGAATTATAATAATACTTCATCAGAAATAGCAATGATTTGTAAAGCCTTTATTATTACAAATGTAAATTGAAGTATATGGCAAGTGACATATGATTGTTGTGGTCCTCATCCTTTGAATTTGAAGACTTACTAAAAACACTTTAGATTCATCCAGATTTCTCTTCTCTACAGGTGTATCAAATGTATGTTGAGCATTAATCTTATATCAAGTGACCAGAACTCTTTTATCTATCAGGTACCATGTGCTTGTTAGGCTTTTCATTGGGTAAAATTACAAAACTAAGTTAAAATAGATCTAAACCAGATAAGCAAAATGAAAAGTGTAAAAGGAATGGATAAAAATGGATAAAAGGACCACATAGATTCTCAGTTGCGTTTAGAGTTGCAGCTGTCACGCTCATTTTCGTTTGTGATTGAGCTGTAATGAACTGGCATTCTGGAAAAGGCTGTGGACAAGTTTTGTTATATTATATATATACCATTCCCGGTATTTTTGTGTTTGTTGTGTTTGTAGAAGCTCCTCCAATTCCAGAAGAAAGTCGTAAAAAAAAAAGTGTCACGTATGAGGAATTAAGGAATAAACACAGAGAGACATATGAAGTAATGTCACCACTGAAGGCAGAAACTGCAGGCAAATTTCCCCAGGAAAGACCAGTTAAGGAAGGTACTGTGCTGATTTACACCAATACGTGGTAAATTCAAACAGTAGCAATTATTTTAAAGATAGTTACAAACCCAAAGCTCAATTCTGCCTGCTCTTCAAAAAACTTACAGTTGCAGTGTCTCCAGGTATGTGATATGCAATAGGGTCTTAGCAGAAATACCCATCTTCCAATAGCAAATAATAATTCTTCCTCTCTAGCTTGGTGCCAGACTCCGAAAATCTCATCTTTTTTAATTAATTTATTTATTTTATTTTTTTAATACACTGAGCAATGCGTTTCAACAGAGATTTCTCTGAACTCTGAGCTTTACTAAAGAGTTTTAGCTATGGAAGGGGGGTGTGTGTTTCAGATAGCATTGTTCTCAAAGAATAGAGTACAGTTGATAGTTTTGGAGTGGGGGGTATTTATGAATTGTTTCTTGTGGAATTAGTGCATTTCTATAGTGGTATTGTTTGTAGAGATTCATTATTCTATATTAAAATGCAAAGGAAGGAAACAGTATTTAGCAACAGTATCGAGATTTGTTTTCACAACGAGAAACAAAAATGTACTCAACAAAATAAGAATGCAGTGCTCTGAAGAATAAGACTCCAATCAACTTTCTGACTTGAACAGTTGTTTTTAAAAGGAGACAGCAGTAGCAATTCACACTTACCTGCTCTAGAACTGTATTATTTAGTGTGACAGCTGTGAAAAAAGATATTACCAGTATAAGTGTTTTACCAGACTGCAAAACTATTAAGCTGTAATCATTTGGTTTTGTGTGCAGCAAAACCAAATGTCTTCTCAATGATAATGCAAAAAGATTTGTAAGAACAGATAATGTTGCCTATTGGGCATATTAGGTTGTAATAAATATATAAAAAGGTATGTAAATGCAAAAAGATCTGAAGCAGTAATAGTAAACTTTGGAACAGTGTTTTTTAGGAGTGTCAGTGTTATATATTTGTGAAATACTTTTTCCAGATTGTTTGCCTTCAGAAATAGTCTTCTAGTCTTGAAATAAAACTTAAAATTATTGGGCAAAAACTTAATTACATCATTAAGAGAATAACAGCCCCTTTTTTTTTTCTTTATCATGTAACTCGGTCAAGTAAAACATTGAAGTTGTAGTTTTAGATTGTAAGTTCAATCAGCTGTCAGTTGATATACAGAATGTTTATTTTCAAGATATTTCTTCACAAACAGAAAACCACTAGAAACATCACTTAGGATTTCAAGTAGCATTCTGCAAGTCAGTGTCAGTTACAGACACTTTCCAGTTCACTTTCAGGGGAACATCTTTTCACTTACTGTCCATTTTTCAGTTATGCACAATGTATCTGAGTAAATTCTTAAAGACCAGTAGCCTGTTTTTTTCCTCTCTGACTCGCTTATATTCTAAAGGAAGCTGCCAAATAATAATGGCTGAGTGGTTTCCTAGTAGGGAGTGCTGATTTCACTTTGTTTGTGTTTTGAACTATCCTGAATCCATCCAATTGTGCACGTAACTACATTATGTAGCCACATATTTCTCGAAACATTTCTTGCCTGTTTCCTCCAATTGTCTTTGTTTCATCCACGTGTTGCATTTGTTTCCAAGTAATTACAAGTTCTGCAGGGCAGGATTGAGCACGGTGGGCCTCTGGACTGAGGATAAATTCTTAAAGAATAACGAATGAGCTCTTCTCCCCACTTATTCAAAAGTATCTTTAATTAGATATTTGTTGTGCTGTGACTGACGCTCTCCCCACTCAACACTTTCAATGACAGTGCACCATACCTTCTGACACTGTAATTTTTGCACTTAAAACTAATAACATGGTTACTGTTTCTTTCTCTTCTTTAGTTAAAGTAAATAAATATGGAGATACCTGGGACGAGTAAGAACTGGATGAAGAACTGAAGAAAATTCTCTTCTGTCAGCTCAGATGAGTTTCATCTATATTAGTCATGGATGCTGGCACATTTAGTGTTCTGCCAATCAAAGTTATTAATAAATTAGGAGAAAATCTCGACTTGCCAGAAGATGTAAAAGAATATATTTAGGCTTAACGTCATTTTTTGTTTTGCATAAATGGTGAGCCAGGCTGCTGTGAGGTGTCATGAATGTAAACCATTTGTGCTATTATTTAAGAATGAAGAAGGTAACTAGCAATAACTAATAAAAGTGTATAAGAAAGGGTAAAATGTATGTAAATAAAAGCAATTGCTTGTGTTGGGATGGGAAAAATGTCAAAATCTTCTGAAATTTTCAAAATTTGCATTAAAAGGTACCTGTAGAAATAACCTCTCACATTCTTTTGTTTGAAAATGATGTGTTGGAAACATTTGATCATACTTAATAGTGTTTGGAATAATACTGAATTATTTGGAGAAAAAAGGCTGAGGAACCTAGCCAAATACATGAGTAAGCATACTGAATTGGACTTTCCCTTTTTCAAAAGCGTTTCAGGGTGACAGCAGTATATTTGGACTGTTGTTCTGACTTGCACGTGTTGCACATTTAAGTGGATGGCTAAGCCAGACAGACTGGTAAGAATGTAAATGAGATCTTGACTGTTAGAGATAATTCTTGTGCATTAAATCTTCTTTTTTTTTGTGAGTGTCATGACAAAAAAAAACAAAAACAAACAAAAAAAAAAACTTGAAACTGTTGATCCTTAGCAATGGAGCAGTTACCTGTCAGAACAGAGCTGCATTGGCAAAACTACTGAAAAGTGTTCTCTAATGTGTGCATCATCTGCTCTGTCTCAGTCAAAATAGTAATATGTTATCTTCTGTCCATTTGAGTTCTCTCATTTTCAGCTGTGCTGTTTAATCTCACAGCATTGTGTTTCTTTGGGCTCTTTGATGATAGGTGAGCAAAAGCCATGGTGAAGTTAATAGTATAAAGCATTGCTGACATCTTTATTAGAGATGAAAAATAGCCTATCAAAAAGAAAATTACTGAAGATTTCACTGATTTAGTGGACTCACAGCAGAGCAACATGAGAAGATTGTTTTGGGTAGGTAAGAGCCATCAGCTGGAATGAGGGGGAAAAAAATGAGGGAAAGATGAGAAAATACTTTCAGAGAGAAATTCTATTTATAATCATCAAAACATGAAGATCACTTTCAGATAAGCTGATCATTATTTAAAAAAAAATTTTTTTAAAGCATGCTAATCAGGTAAGCTTGAAGATGTATTAAAAATGTAACTCAGAATATTTTTAGTGGCCATGATTAAAACTGAAAATCGAGAAAACTTGCCAGAATTACATTGCTGTTTTTTTCTGATATTTATCTAGTACGCTGTTCCAAAGCTGATTAGATTTATCTTGGAAATACAAAATTTCTGAGTTGTGAGTTAAAAAGTAACAGGGACAGAAGATTTACATGTTAAAACGAGAGCAAGTTATAAGAAATGCATTTTCATTGGAAAGAATGAAAATTTTGGACAAATGAAAAGCCTCCAAGTGAGAAAACCTACGAGCAAACTTACAGCATTGAGGGGGGGAAAAATGCTGCAACACTAGAAGACGCAGCTCTTGAACAAGAAGTCAACAATGAAAATAATAAACATTTGTGGTTTTTTAAATTTTGGATCAATACTGTATTTTCTTAAGTACAAGATAAAAGGGCATAGTAACTTTTGGTGTGTGTCTCAGGAATCTTAATGCCTTACACAACTAGATGTTTATTTATGTAAGGGGATGGTCCTTTCAGGCACTAACTATGAGAGTTAATGCAGATACCTCAGCAGTGAGGCCATTCCACTGAAAAGTGAGACTCCCTCTAGTTCTCACAAACTGTAATGTTTGGAGAATGCTCTTCTTATGTGCTCATGACTGACTACTAGTAGTTAATACAATGATCAGAAGCCCTTGCTCTAAAACTGGGACTTAGTCTTGCCTTAAATTAATATTTCAGGTGGGCAAATTCAGCATTTTCCATGAATTGTATTAGACTTTTTCCTTAGTGAAAAAATAAAAGGCACGTATAATTAATATTGATATAAAGACCGACTGTCTGTGCTTAATGTAATATTGTATGTATCTAAATTGAACATAAGGTTCTCATTCTGCACACGGTTAGGAGGAACAAATCGGGATTACTATAAAAACAATTTCAAGTTCTTTGATTTCACTTGAGAATTTGGCTTAGTAAGCATTAAGTACAAGAGTTTTCACAATCATAGATGGTAACTTGATTGGCTATTGATACATTTTGTCATTGTAGGGTCACTTTGTTTGCTTTTTGGTGTGCATCGAAACCCTGAATCACTGAACAGCTGTAGAAATTGAGCCTTATCCCTTCCTTTCTTCTGCATTCTTTCATTAAGTACCACAGTTTCAGTATTCTCTTCCACTCCATTTCATATCAGCTATCCAGTTACCTGTATTTATACTGCACCCGCAGTATGAATAAACGCATGCAGTCTGTCTAATAAAGAATGAGAACAGTGCGAAGAATGCAGGACAGATCCTCTTGGTTTATGTTGAAACATGTTTCCAGCTAATGCAAAGCATATTCTTAATTCATTAACCAGACTCCCTGTTTTACTTGAATACAGATTCCCCACTGCTCTTCAAAAATCACAGTAAGAATTTCACTTGGCATTAGCATTTATATTTTCCCTTGGCTGCATTTACAATCTGACCTAACAACAAAGATGATGGGATTAAAAGAGAATTGAATTTGTCATATGGGCCATTGTTCATCAATAAATGTGAATTAACTCTATTCATGTTCACTGTAAAGCTACAGGTTTTCTTTTATTGCTTGAATTTAAACTACATAAAAAAATTAACTGTTGTACTGTACAGCAAACATCAGCAAATCAGTCTGAATGCTTCACTAGGAATGCTTCTAAAAAAGCTTTGAAGCAACTGCTCTCACAATCTCCTAAAACTCTTCAAGGCAGCAGATGCACAGCCAATTTTAAGGAGCTACCAGCATTATCCAAAATCCAGTTGTCACTGATATGCCTGAGCACAGAGAGAGGATTGGGTAAGTGTTCCTCAGCTCTTTTGCAGACTGTAATGCTCTACCTGCATGTTTTGTCCCTGCTCAAGTCAAGGGATGCCTTGACTTGATAAGCAGAAGAACAAAGAGTTTTTAGGAGTTTGTTCCTATTAAAGTTGTTTGGAATGCATCTACATTGAAGATTAACACATAAACGAAAAATTATGTAGTTTGCTACTGCTAAAGCAGATCTGTTGAAGCTTGGGGAAATAGTACGCTCTATTCCAAACAGAACACACAAATCTCTTGCCTACTTGGGATTCAAGAGGGAATCCTGACTTGTCCACTATTTGTTGGAAGCCAAGGACCTGTTGGCTTGCCCCTGCTGGGCTGGCTTCTCTCAGCGAGTAGCTGGGTTGGCCTCTGCTCACAGCTCTGATGTGCAGCCAGATCAGCCCTTCCATAGCAGGCTTTGCCTGCAGTGCAGTTTTTCCGGTTTGCAACCAGCACGGTTATCTCTGTTATCTGTTAAATGACACAACAGCACTATAAATAACCCTTTCTGTAGTCTGATTGCTTGTTAAATGGTTTATAGAAATCAACAAATCATGTTTGGATTTCAGGCTCAAGGAAACGAATGAGGCAATTTGCATCTCATTATTATTTCAGGCTCTTGCCTCAGAGCTGCTCATATGGGTTTGCACTAGTTCAGCTAAGCCAAAGCAAGCGTGCACATTGATATAACTGGAGTCCACAGTTTAAATATTTCCTTTGTTAATGTAAGAAGTAGATGTAAATCACCAGCACCAGAGAGCAGTTCTGGGGCACTTCTGAGTAATTGAATTAGAACATCGAGCCAGGAGACTACCAGGATGTCTCAGCTATGAACAACCTTCCAGTTCCTAAAAGCATCAAGGGAATGATTTCTTTGCAAATAACGAAGATAATAAAATAACTAGTATTTTTATTTAAGTAAGTGAAGCATTAGAGCAAAATTAGAAATGCATAAATGTTCAGATTATAAAATGTGACAGAGAAAACAGCTATTGAGAGAGCTGCAGGAAAGTAGATGTCAGTTCCCTTGGAGACCTAATTTCTATGTAATTACTTCAGATAAATAAAAACTGTAAATTCTTACAGAATCAAACAGTAATAATAGCCATCTTTTAGAGCTTTTGGTTCCGTTTGTTCTCTTCAATGCTAAAGACACTATGCTTCTTTATGTGTGTTTTAATACTTACCTCCTTTACTCATTTTTACTATGCTACTGTTATTTCTTCAACTGGCCGATTCACAATTTCCCGAGACATTAAGATCTGTGGCAGAATGGCAATATATCGTTTCAGTCACAGTGTCTTCTCTATAACAGAATCAAAGTTTGGCCAAAGTGAAAAACAAGAATCACTTTCATAATCTGATACTGCATGAAAAAAACAAGCAGGGCTCACAATAAAAACATTGGGCAATCGTCTGATACAAAGGACATTCAATCATGTAAAACTTTAAATTATTCTTGAAATAACAAAGACGACATTAAGATGAAGGGGAAATGAAGACAAATTTCCTCCACCAAAACTCTGAGTAGATTAGACAGGATTAAAAATCCCTAGTGGGAAGCCTTTTTGTTGTTTTTCCAGTTGCTCAGTGATGATGTAAGATTCCTTTTGGGATATGCAGTCTTGGCACAAACTGCTCCCAAAGACAAAAAATGCCAATTCATTCCTTACATGGAATAATATAAATTCATTTCTATCGTTTCTAACCCTCACTAGGAGCACATTTCTGGTGCATTTTTTTAATTGTCAAGCTAAAATTAAGTTCTATGTAAATCTAATGCCACAATAATTTTGTTTGGTTTAATTGTGTATTTTAAATGTGATTGCTACTCTTAACTAAGGACAACTACCATTTTACAATAGCGTAAGTGATACAGAAAAGGGTGGCTTTGGTTCCAGTACCTGATACTTAAACACCAATGATGTGATATTAACAGCATCTCAGGTCATCATTTTATGAAAAAACAGCAGTTTCTTATTCTTTTTTCATCTTTCATGACAGAGATACAATATTCCTCGAGTTGATTTCATCCTGGAGAGTTACCTCCTCAGTCTTTTGAGAAGAAACTATTTTGTACCTCTGATTAATTTTTTTTCCTCCTCCTCAGTACTCTCAATAAGGGGATGCCATAGAAGTGCTCTGTGTTATAGTTTTTTTTTTTCTTAGGCATTTTTAATGTTCTACTTGTCTTTTGGATGTCATAGAGCACTGATCTGCTGTTTGAAGAAAACTAGGCAAAATGACTCCCAAAGCTCAGTGCTGAGAAAGTCAGAGTGATTTTAAACCAACCACGTGATGCAGTTAGAATTGTCCCCCATGTACTGTGCTACTGATGACAAGGAAACTCATTGCTCAGCCTCACAGTAGTAAGGACTTTTTCTAGTTGTTCTCCGTAAACAAACATGCTTATGTTTTTCCTTTGCCAGATTATGTTAGTATGTTGACCCAAAGCCCTCTCAAGCCTTCTAGATTTTAAACTGCCCTTAAGAACCGTCTCACTATTTCCTGAGAACCTAATTTTCTTTAAAGCCTTCTCAAAACAAACAAACAAAACCCTATACTAAGTAAAATATGATCAGTAAAGAGTAAATATGACAAGCTATAAAAAGCAGTAGCACAGTATGGAATAGATCCCTTTGTTCACACACATCCATTCTTTCAGAATCTGATAGCTTTATAAGACATTAACATCCTGTGAATGCTGTAATGATTGTTCACAATAAGGTGGTATCATGAAGAACTATTATTCATAATATCATGGATATACTTGTAATCCTTTTAGGCTTTGCAGATTCACCAGTTCTGGAGGCAGTTCCTCAAATGAAGTACAGTTAGGAAAACAAGATACTTCATATAAGCCAAGCATGTAAGTAAAAGCAGCTTACTATTTCCAAGGACCTGCTGCAATGCTCACATCAAAAGTTAGATCCCTTTTTTTTCACTCTCCCAAGCAGAATTCCTGGCAGCAATGCCATATAAGCAAATTAGGTGTGGGGGACAACCTACAACCAGCAGCTGTTCAGTCATGAAAGTCAAGTCAAAGAAGCTTGTGTTCCCAAATCAACACTGCTCTTAGAGGCACCAGAGCAGCACCTGATCTAGCTGTACATTCAACCATCTCCTTTGTCCTTGCCACACAGGCTCCTGTCCCAGGGCATATGCTCTACTTACAGCCCCAACCACAGCCCTGCCCATCTGTTAGCTCTGGGTGCTCAGCCTGCTCTGTTGTCTCTTTCTCCACTATAGTGGACATGCAAGTCATGGCTTGAAGCAGTGATTGAGCACCTAGTGGGAAGGCAAAGTCAACCCAGGGGAACTCAGATGCATGCAATACATCTGAGTGACCAGAAGGGAAGCAGCCAAGATCCACCCCTTCCCACACCTCATTTAAGGGTTGGCAGTGCAGGCAAGTGTACCTTGTTGGAGATCTCTACCTACCTGAGGCCTTCCAAGGGTTAAAAAAAAAATTCCCCCCTTTGTTTCTGTGGCTGTTCTATTTGGGCTTGTATTCACTTGTTGTAGCCTAGGGCTTTGCTACTCTGCTATTATTGCTGTGCTTTCTCAAAAGGTAAAAGGATAAGTTCAAAGTATTATTTTTCTTATAGACTTATAAGTGCTTGACTGGTCAACTTTCATCTTTCTATTTTCAATTTTAAAAAAGAATTGTAGCCTAGGTAGCTCACCCAAAGTTAAAATAAGTCAATGTTTTAATAGGAATATGCTTCCTTTTCAATCTATAATTCCTTTACAAAATACAACTTTTTAAAACTGTATATAGATGTAGATAGAAATTTCCCCAAAGAAGAAAATACATTGTTCTCTTTTACTCTCAATCCTTTTCTATTTGTAGTTTCATTCAGTAGATTAAGGCTTACAAAAGGCTATTCCCTTTACATGCATTACAGCTGAAGGCTGTATTTTCTTTCTTGATGTTACTAATCAGATAATGCTTTGTTTCTCCCCAAGCTGCAGACTTCATGAAGCTGTGATATCTCTGAACATACAGCTACACTCCTTTTCCAGATGAAGTAAGTTCTACTTTCCAGGTACTAATTGTTAATGGGAATCTACGTTCTTCAGATATTTTAAACTTTTTGAAACATCTTCCTGCCAATACAGAACATGCACTACAAGAGAACACTATAGAAGGTTTCAGTACTATATAAACAATACTTGATCAACTATTTTTCTCCTGGAGGTTTCCTCTAGACAAATACATTTTGTGGAAGCAACTGATTATCTTAAATCTTTCTCTTTTGTTTTTAATAGATAACACTTAAGTTCAGTTTACTCATCTTCCTCTTTGTTAAAACAAACTCTTTAACCAATTTGCATGGAATGTACCAATAATAACAGTTAACATAGGATAGCTAATGAGGTTGTGCATAGTTACTACAAAATAGCTGTACTAGTAACTTCTCACAGCACTCTGCTTATCATCAGGAGCTTATCTGCCCAAGTAGAAAAATGTGGAGGGTCTGACCATAAAAGCATAGAAGGTTTTGTCCAGCCCTTCCTGTCATTCTTTTCTTTAGTATAAGATAACCAGTATGCATTTAAGTGTTTCTGCATCATGCATTGTAACTACTAACATTCCAGACATCTGCTTATTATATACAGATTTTACTACGAACTTACAAGACACTCTTCCACTCTGAAAAAGCTCAGCAAGTCTTCTAAACAACTCAATTTCAATATTCAGTATCAGATTCCATCCCTAGAATGCACACTCAGCCACCAGAAAAACACCAACACGCCTGGAAGTCAAAGCACAGTGAAAGCTAGTTGGCTCCCATTTCATCAAGCTAACTATCACAGTACATAAATCTTCCCTGTCTTTCTTATATTTCTTGCTTTTTGGAAAGCCACTTAACTTAGAATTTATGCTGTTTTAAACTTTCGAAGTTATACTTCAGAAATATTGCAACACCGTTATAATGAAGCCTTGCTACTCAGCTTCAGACTTGACTAGATTTGTTCATCCTGCAATGCTGGAGAAGCTCTATTTTCACAAAATTAAATAATAACCCTACCAAAGATTATAACCCTGTTAATTCTCAAACCAAGGAGTATTGTGGAACTTGCCAAGCTTAGAGAATTATTTGGCTGTGAACTCTTTAAGGTACAAAAAAAGCTTTTGAACACCGTTAAAGAACAATTTTCCCAAAATCTGTGCTTGTTTTAATTTGAAAAGCACAAGTTTGGTGCTAATACAGCTTAGATTCATAAAAGGCCTTTTCTCACAACTGTAGTGCAATAAGTCATTAACTTAGACTAACACTATTAGCTCATCAGAATATTACTGCCTCAATAGGCAAAAGAGTATGGAAATTAATTCAGAGAAAAAGACATCAATGTTTTGTATAACAGCAGACTTATTACGACAAAGTAATAGGTAGCCTAAACAGTGTTACACTTAAAGCAGCTGTTACTGCTCAGTTATTTCCACCCATCCAGTAACCCCCAGGAGACACCAGTGACCACAGAAGCAACCCCTGAGAGTCTGCCATGAAGTGCCATCTGCCACAAGTGTGTGCCATGGCTTGCCTCAGGTAACCCAAGTGTGAGTTGGTGCTGCCCATTACTGTTATCTTGATGCCGACATCATCTAGAAGGCTGGTAAATCTGGAATGTCTTCTGTTTGTTATAACCAATTAGTAGTTACTTTCTAGTTTTACATCCTATATATCTTGACTGCAGAGTCTCTTTTTGTCCAGATAGAAATGGCCAAAGCAGATGGATCAAAATGGGTACAAATTAGAGGCACAATGAGCTGTAGGAATAACATAGACAAAAAGAAAAAAAACCCCAAACCACAGAAGACAAGCTTCACTAACTCACCATGAAGCCCAAACTTCTCAGTAGCTGTACTTCTGGTTTCCAAGTAAACACTATGAGTGTTTGGTGAAAAATCTGCTCTTGATTTTCTGAGATACTTCATGAAAGTTTGTATGTCATGCTGTTTATGTACGGAATGCACCCTCAAGATTTTTCCTCAACACCTACCAGTCTTGGATCATGTGTGAACCATGAACAATATCAAAGTATTTTATCTTTTGGTTTATCTTTTGGTCTACAATGAATGTGGCACACTTTTAATACCCTTGATAAGGTGTTTTGTTGATGCTTTTTTAAAATATGATGCCTATCAAGAGTTGGTTTGGCACAGTAATTGTTGTGTGATCGTACCCTAATGAACTCCCATAGCTTACTACTTTCAGACCACTCTGTGAACAGTCAGCTCAGGGTCTGAATGGCTGCTTAACTGCAAACTAACTGCAAACTTTCCAGCCTATGTCACTTTCCTAGCTACACAAAGTACTACCAGCATCTAAGTATCAAAGACAAACTTAATTTCTCAGCACTAAGATCTAAATTGCACCAAAGGCAGAAAGAAACCAATAACGTGCAGAGAACAGACAAAATACTAAAAATTGCATGACAAGAAAACTGTACCACTATGGATAGAACTATATTAACATCACACAACCACTTCAGACAAACTGATTTACACTGAACTAATTCAGTTATTTCTTCTCTATGCAATAAAGACTTGAAAGAAGCTAATCAGTAAAATTTTTATCATCTTCACTACATCTTTAAACTGGACAAAGGGAAATATCACTTAAATCCGAGTGTAATTTGCTTTCAACATGGTCTGATGTGAAATTTGTCCATCAAAACTGATTCCTGGCAAATTCAAAATACTATACTGGCCAAATATGAGGAATTTTTCCTTCCAGCAATCAAAAATTGGAAGAAATTTTGTCTGAGAACAATTGCAAGATAAGTACATTTCTGATTGGGTTTTCTAGCCTTTTTGAAAAACAGACACCACCTAAATACCTGGTTAAAAGGGCAGCAGCCAAGGTCTTTGAACATCCAGGCTGAAAAAGGGAGCAGGTCACACAGCAGAAATTCCAGGACCCACTGTAGGAGTAAGTCAAATCCAGACATCTGTGATATCCTGCATTATTCCCTTCATATAGCTGCAAGATTTGTCGTATTGGAGACAAAATTATTTTAAAAGTTAGTTGGTAAATATACACCAGGAGAAAATATTCTCACACAGGATATCTGAAAGAGGGAAAAGGCTGAAAAAGGTCTTTTGTATTTGGCTTTAAGATCCAGCAATCTTGGGCTCTGACAAACAGTAAAAGCGAATCCCACTGCAGCCATCAAAGCCTCTATTGCACTACTCAGGTAATTACTTGTAATTGGCCATCCTTAATTAAATATGTTTTGGGGTCTATGTAAGACAATGTTAACTTGAGAGAAAATCTTCAAAGGCACCTCATCAGCACAGTTGGCTGAGGCTTTAATGAAGCCCATGACTGCTGGTGGATTTAGGTTGTCATTCAATCACAGTTAACTGTGTCTGGCACTTTCCCTTCATGCTGTCACTAGCAAGATACCTCTGAGAAAGATTTTTTGCTTTTTTTCCCCCCCTTTCCTTGAGGGCTTCATTTTCAACTAGAACAGCAAACTGATCGGGCTGACCACATTGCTCCGGATCTCTCCAGCTGGCACGAGAGAAGCACTGCTGATTTTGAAAGCCATCCCTACTAGGTAACCCTGAGCCAAAAAGCATTTTCTGCTAGTTGCTGAGCACTTGCCACTCCTGGTGGCAAATGTTCAAACGGCAAAGTTGATTAAAACTGGGAATTTGTTCTAATGTCCTCTTTCAAAACAATCCTTTCTATTGTAACATTCATTTAAATCTCTGCTTTTGAGTACTTAAGTGGCTTCTGCTAGGATGTTCCATACAGACTGCAGCAATGAGCTTTAGAGCAAGAAAGGGACCATTATCGACATTCTTCTCGAAATTCCTATGTCATAATGGCCAGAGAGACTCAATCCAATCATTTCCACATCAGACTTCTGCCCTGAGCTGCAGCTGGAGCCTTAAAAAACTCGCATGGCAGGATTTCAAGCAGGCCTCTGCCCTCCCCTCTTCCAGGCAGCCAAGCTATTTGCAAACACTTTCACACATTCGCCTGTCTGTGAGAAATGTAGGACAGATTACCACAAGCAGAACGTGTGAAAACTTTTTTAGAGAGCCCAGCTGCTGGTCTGTTTTTTGTAGACAAAGAGTGGGAGTTAGTTCAACCATTCCCCTGTTTTTCAGTCTGTAATCCCTCTTTTTTCCTCAAAAGAATCTTTCTCCTTTCTGGGGTGAAAACATTGCACAGCTCATGTCCCCCACCCCACCATGTGGTTCTTTCATTTCTCACCTCCATGTCTTCCCAGGATAGCATCACTCGTGTAGCATCCTTGTTGAGGCTCTGGCCGAACCATGATACGAGATGTACTACCCACTTCCAGCTCTGTTTGCTATTAGAATCTTAACGATTGAATGCATTTTGAAATATCAATATTATCTGTAATTACTTGATTATTAAGTAAAAAAGTTAGGAATAGAACAGAATTACGTGTTTTCATGCATGTAGTCAATACAAGTAAATTCCAATTGGGTGAATGTGAGGTGTTCTTAAGGCTGATACAGCAAAATGAGAAATTCCACAGAAATGAGGGTCTATGAAAAATAAATTTGGCATGGAAAATAAAATGAAATTATTTTAAATGTGAAAGCTGTCTGTGTAAGACTAAGATACTGAAGGAAATGAACCTTCTTCCTTTCATTTCCCTTTTGCTTCTCATTCTTTGAAAGTGTGATGATACTGAAAGCAAACAAAACATTTGAGAATTTTGCTTGATTTCTCCCAGTACAATCACACAGCATACTGACATTTTGAGGAAGTAATCTCTTGCCTATATTCTCCAATTATTGTGACTACTTAATTGCACATAAACTGCAAAAGATGATATCTAAATGTCTCGATCAATATGATTCCATTACTTACTAGTCCTAACTACCATTTCCAGCAATCACCAAAATATAATAGGAATTTCTAAGCATTCTTTGCCAATGTGCCGGTCAGTAGCGATAAAGCAGAGTTAGGAGCAAAGGGTATAATACAAAAGAGTGTCAAATAGCCACCGTGCATAGCACCACGTGAGGAAAAATGGTGGGAGAGAGATACAAAAACAATGAAGCTTTCCATTATCAGTAAGGTATTTTAATAAGCATAAAAGCTCACAGTGAAGTCTGTGGGAAATATACGAAAAGACAAATGAGATCAATTTTTGTAGAGAGGATTTTTAGAAATGCATTTGACAATGATGAACCACAGCAACTGGTCCCTGAAAAATGCATACAGGAAACGTTTATAGCAGCCAACTGAGTTACAAGACTTCAGTTTCGGAGAAACAGATTATACAGAGAGTCTGTGACGAAATTCAATCACGATGTCAGCACTAATTTCCCTTACCCTTGTATGCACAATGTGGTATTTCTGGCAATGTAGCACTAAATTTTCAGTTTTTCTGTGAAACCAGAACAGAATTAGAACAAAAAGATTACTTCAACATGGCTGGTTTTTCACCTAACTTGTGCTGAAGAGGGAGTCAATTTCCTTTCCTGCCACTTAAAAGCCTAATTACAGTATTACACATTTTATCATATGGTCATAAATTAAACACAGTGCATCAAATGAACAGACAGAAAATCCTATCTTCCTTTTCATAGCAGACTATGATGGTCCACAGATATCCAAAACTTAATGATCTGCTGAGCATGGATGACAATTGGGCTGACATTACTTCTAAAACAAAGGTTAGACCAATTTGAGAGGATAGGTAAGTAAATATAAGCTACCATTGAAAATGTTTACATTAAACTAACTGCATTTCATATATTTATTTTTAAACACAAGAGAATTCTTGTTTCCTAAATCACTCTGGTAATATCTCACAGATTCCAAACACAGAGACTTTGAAAAGAGATTTTGGAGGTCTGCAGATCTCTTCATATAAGCTTTCCTTTATTTTAGAATTAGATACAACTTACTTGCTGTCTTAGGTAATGCTCCATGAGTTTGCTGACAAAAATGCCTATAATAAAAGGAAAAAGTCAGAATGTTTATTCACTTTCTCCTTTGTGCTTTAAGGCCCCGTGGTTTCCTGTAGCTGACAAGTGACGTGGTGTTTAATCAATGGATATACAGATGGTATAGATATATACCCAGGAGCTTAGCTAATAGAATTTATATTGGAGAAATAAGAGAAAGTCACTCACCCTGTCCTGGGCTCACAAGATGAACTCCTGATGGAGCAGATCTCCAAAGAGAGATCCTTCCCCACTGGCAGTCAGCTCTTAAATGGGTCTAGGAGAGGTGGAGCCAGGCTCCACCCCTTCCTGCAGCACAGGTGATTTGCCTTCACCTGTGCTCCCGTAGCTGACTCATTGCTCGCCTCAGATGATCAATCAAAGGTTCAGGCCGTGATTCAGCAGCCCCATACACATGGGCTGGAGGGCCAGATGATTTTCTCCTATGGGATGCACCCACCATGGCAAACTTTAGAGTGGGTGCCCTTCACCCATTACCCAAAATGCTATGTTCAAGTTTTTTATTAGCTGTGATCCCCAGGGGGAACCTCAAGGGGCAATGTGTAGAAGCAGGCTCACTCACCACATAAACAGAATACAATTTTCTTTTATGTTAGCCTGCAGATTGCAAGCCACCTCTATAAAGAGCTCTCTGTCTCCTCACTTTGGCAGCATTCCTTGTCCCTCTGCACCAAAGCTGTATTCATATCAGTATGTGGTCACTGTAAGAACAGTGCCTGCCTTTTTAGAATAGACAAAGGGAGTTAGCATACCAGATGCTGGCGCCCTGCTCAGGCTGTGCAGTGCTCTGCCCCACAGCAGCCCCAGGGAATACCTAACCTGAGCACACATGAGCATGGCAACAGAAACTAGTGGCCAGTCTTTGAATTCATGAATTCTCTCTACAGCTCGTGTTCTTTCAAATGAACGAATGCAGCAATTAATACACAGTGATCAAATCATTATAGCAATGATGATGATGAGTGAGAAGAATGCTGATCTTGGAATACAGCAGGCTACAGGGAAATTTGCAGTTCAGTATTAACTCCAGAGTCTGAACTCTGTAACTTATGCCCACTGTGTATTCTTTCTATTTACCTTCAGGCACTAGCCCCTGGGTGACAAGCATGATTCCAAGAGACAAAGAGCTGTAAGAACAAAAAGAACAAATGTACAGTATTAGACAGAATTTGTTACTCGCTTGTTAATTTTCATATGTTAAACACTTGTTTTATATGATTATAATGCTGAATACATTACTCATCTTACAAACAAACAGCACAAACTAATTTAGTGTGCTGTTTAAATTACCTGCTACACCTGCTTGTTTAGATTACTATCTCTTTGAGGTGAGGATGTGTTCATGCTCTGCCAGACAGATTCTGTGGCACCTGGAACAAATGCATCATATTTAATTTTCTTCTTTCAGAAAATATATAATTTAGAGACAACCTAAAGAGGACTAAAAAGGCACTAAACCCTTGAGTATCTAACGTTCTAAAATCTGAAGAATTACACAATCTCAAGCTACATGGCGATACTTCCCTTTCATTCAAATGCACAGGAATGTGATAAAGAACTTCTACTGTTGTTTTAAATAATTGGCTTCATGAATACTGCCAACTCTATTGTTTTTCAAGCTCACATTAAACAAGAGTTTAATTCAACCACCTTTGCCTGTAATGATTATACTATAAAATAATCCAATCCAATAATCTTATATACTGCTCAGCTCAAACTAGGGTGACAGTCAACTCAGTAACATTTCTGACAAGAAATGATGCATTGCAATAAATGGCATGGCATTTTGCAGCCAATTTTCACAATGACATCAGGAAATCACTCTTGGTGTGTTAAGAACAAGTTTGGATCACTCATCTCTGTACCAGAAACTTTCCTTTTTACATTCTCTGTAGACCCTTGCAATTTCTCCAGCATGGTGAGCTTGTGAGATGGGACAATAGAGCATTGGCTGAAAGTATAAACCTGAGTTAGCTTTTTGAATTTAACCTCACAGGAGGAAATAAGTAAATCAACTAAAGTAGACAAATAATATAGCACCCAAACAAACAGAACTCCTTGTTTTGTTGTTAGCAGTATGATTTAATACTTTAATACCCAATGCAAAACCGGAAAGAACTACCCAGGCTGAAATTGCACATCCTGTTGATCTCTACTTTCCAAACCCAGCACAGTTGCTCCTCACCCCTGAAGCGCATTGCTTTATTTCTGTCAGCCTTTTAATTCTCATGAGCCACTGCAGCTTTCTGAGAAGAAAATTGCAGGAAGTCAAGGCAGTGTGGTAGTTTCTAAAAATGAATGTCTGCTCCATACAGAAGTCAATTTAAGTTCAACAAGAACAGATTTTTGCAAATACTCAGCCCTGACTTGCCTGACTTTCTCTCTGATCAGTTTTAAACATACTCATGACATCAAAAGACTTCAACTGCATTGGCTTCACCTTTGTAATAATTAGCTTGCCATCAGGTTTGGCTTCAGTTAATGACTGGCTCTTTCTTCCTCCCTTTGCTTTTTGTTGATGAAAAAAGCATCAATATTCTTGCATTCTACCACCCATGGTATCAAAATGTGATTATCAATAGATCATATCTCTTTAAAAGATCACTGTCAATACTTACAACATCATTATTGGGCATCTAAAATGTATGGGACAGTTGTCATAAAAATTTGTTCTCTGAGTACTCTGCAGCAACTGTGAGTTAAAGCCAGCTGCAATACTTGTGTTTTTCTGTAAAAGCACACCACCTACCATTGTACCTGTACCTGAAAGCCAATACTTAAGCTTCATAAAACAAGAAGTGCCTTGGGAAACAGAAAATATTTGTCTGTCACAGAACTCTGACTTGTTTTATGCCTGACTGGTCTGTAATTTTGTAAGCATAACAATTAGATGCTTTTATTGCCTACAGCCACCCATTTCGCATTGTAGATAATTAACAGTCTTAGTTTTTGCATTTTGCTGCACAGTCTGGCACTTCCTTTATCAACATACAAAGCGCTGCTGCTTTTCAGAAAGTACCTTCTCAGCACTGCGGCACTGAGCAAGGCTAAAGCAATCGGGAAGGACAGAGTTAAACAGGAAACATTTTGCAACAATTTAATAACCTGAATGATTTTTGGCATTCAGAATATTACTGCATAAACCATTTCCTGCACTTATCTTGGGGTCAGATACACAGCTGTAAAGCTCATGCAGCGTCTGCTTCGCACACACTGGACATTCAGACTGCAATGCTTTCTTAAGCGATGGAGCAGAAGCAAGGCGACCTTCTCTCACCTTGGTAAAAAGTCAATTAAGCACTGCATTCACAGTAACCTGCAGAACTGGTAACTATTTTCAGTACTTGGCTCTACTTTGTTCTCAGCCACTCTCAAAGAATGGCGATGGGCCATTAAGCAGCTTCCTGGTAGCTTTCCCACTTGGGATGAAAGCTGCAAGCTCTACTGGCAAGAACATGGCAAAGGGACAGGATCCGCGTCGACAAAATACTCTCAAACTGAATTGCCAATACGAGCGCTGAGCTCACAGCAGACTCCCGTCAGAGGATCTTGCATGCGTTCTGCCGGGCTCCACCGCCACCTCCTGGCCACGGCTGCCAGGGCCGTGCGGGGTACTGCAGCATTTTGTCTTTAATAAAAGTAGTTTGGGGTGCTTTCTTGTTTTTTCGGTTTTTTTTTTTTTTTTGCTGTTATTTTTTCTTTTTCCTACAGCGAGACTGTCTTTTTTAGTAGCATACCCTAACAGCACTTCAGCACTTACCATGAACTGAACAGCTTGTGAGATCAGCATCGTAATTCCTCCTGTTGTATGACCTCAGCATCTGTATTTCATAACCAGTGTGACAGTTAACTCACAGTTCATTTTCCTAGGTTCAAGAAGCCTTTCATCTTCCAGAAGCCTTAGCCACTCGAAGCCTCTTTCCCCAGAGCATTATCTCATCTTACCAGCCAAGCCAACCACTGGCTCTGCTGCTGCTGCTAAATGTCCTCTCTGTGTGCAGGTTTTGCAAAGGTCGTGTCCTAAAACAGCTCTTAAAAGTGCACCTACATCTCCTATGAGCTAAGAGGTATCCATGAAATCACACGTGAAAGAAAGATTTATAGGTACTCACTAAATGCTATTATGAAAAATGAAATATACAAGCAAATCCCATGCAACATGAATCCCTAAAGCCCCATAATTTCCTAGTTGGTTTGGCTTAAACTGGTCACAAAATGAAAGAGCAACGGAGCAATAATTTCCTCATAGTGCACACGTGTTTCTGGGGATAGCACAACACCTTCCTGTGTAGCAGTGCCTATTAAAAATCAGTGCAGTAGAAACGCAAAGTCATGGCCTGAAGCAGTGATTGAACACCTGGTGTGAAGGCAGCTCACCCAGTGGAGCTCAGGTGCAAGCAATGAAGCTGAGTGACCAGAAGTGGTGCAGCCAGGATCCATCCCTTCCCAGACCTCATTTAAGGACTGTCAGTGGAAACAAGGTGGTACCTTGGTGGAGATCCCTGCCTACCTGAGGCCTTCTAAAGGTAAGTAGCTTTTTCCCCTTTGTTTCTTCATTTGTGGCTGCTGCATTTGGATTTGTACTCATTTGCTACAACCAAAGGCTTTGCTACCCACCCCACTGTAATTTCCATTATGTCATAGCATTCCAATCAGGTTAGATTCCTTTATAATTTTAACTTCAGAGGAAAAGTTGGATATCATAATTAAGTTACTCAAATACTTTGTCCTTAAGATTTACATGAAAGTACTTTAGAGCTGTGATAATGTAGAGAAGACAGTAGACAGAAACAAATAAATAAATGCTAGTGCTTTAGGAAAAAGAAAACAAACCATCTAAGTCACAACCAATGAGATCTGCTGTTGTCAGATTACAAGGAGGCTGAGGAGCTGAGGCTTTACAGTCCAGGGAAAGGCGTGTAGGGCCTGTGGCTGTTTGTCTGAAAAGCCTTTTAGAAGATGCTGCAACACCCTGAGGTTGACCACATTCACCAGTGTCTAAGCCTTCCTGATGCAGTCTTAAACAGAAACACTCTGTGTATCCATAGAGCACGTGAAATAAGAAGGACCTAATATGAAATGTCATAAATCATGGTTTGTTTGTCTGTTAGAAAGTTACAAAAACTGTTAAATGCTTTTTAAAAAGATCTGTGAGGGGGGAAAAAACCTGAAGTAATGTAAGAAAGTGTGGTTTAAAATAATAAATATCAGTAACAAAAATATTCAGACCATGGAAAACCACATAAGAATTACACCACAGGGCACTGTTCTCATGCTAATGGGAATAGAAGTTAAGGGTGAATGAAAAGACATCAGAAGTCACAGCAGGAAACAGTCAACATATTTCTGAGTAAAACATTAAACTCTGTCCCTATTATGCACAAAAAAAAAAGTGTTATAGGGATTTTTATGTCCTGGCTTATTATCTGACTCCTGAATAGACTAATTTCTATTTTACTCTTGGCTTAGTCTGTTGTTTAATAGGGAAGAATGGCAGATAATTAGCAGCTATTTGAGATTTAGGATTTCACTTCTCAGTGTGAAGAAAGCAGCACAACGACCACAGTTTTGTCTTCTCTAAAGCTGAACAGCTATGTGCATACTTTCTCTTCTACTGTAAAGCCCTCCAACTTAGCAGATTTCAACAGTTCTAGGTGCTCATGTCCCGCAGTCAGACTTGGTTATACTGCTGTTCCTAACACACACTGAAGTGAGTCAAGGTGTGCTGTACTGAGTACATCAGTGGAGCGCCTCTGGGACAAGGTTAGTGTATGTCCCACATCACACTTACTGCTTTTGGGAGTAGCTGACAAGAGGTGAGGTTACACTTCAGATCAGGTAACAAATGAATGGCGTTTTGTTGTGGCCAACTTACTGTAACCTTGAGAAAATGACAACCCAAGTCTTTTTAATGTTTATGAGTACAAATATGCCATTATGGGCCCCAGCAGACCTGTGAGTTCTGTGCCTCAACTGTAGCTGTGGTAGATGCCTAACAGTAAGCTCACCCACCCCTGTGCTTCTCCAGAAGATTGTTCTTAATCCTGTTTTGCACCTGTATTTCTATGCTCTCCTCTACTACTCTGCTTTCTTCTGCCCCTTTGTCATGCTCAGGCAGACACAGCTCTCCTGGGCAGTGTGCAAGGACAGCTTTTCTCAAGTACCTAACAGTTCTTCAGAATTCTGAAGAATTTATTTTGGGATTCAAAACATGCTTGTGTTACAATTTGAACCCAAATAAGGCACTGACTTTTACAGTCATTAGCTACAGGGAAGTCTGCCCCTGTCAGCACCAACGCAGATATCCACTGCGAGTTCTGCTTAACTCAGGATTTTTATGCCTGCCTTAAGTTCAGAGTATATTGAACACTAATACAGAAAGAAGATGCTCATTTTGTGAGAAGAAGCTCTCACTGTAGTTTGCTATTTTGGTTTTGCTGGCTTGCCGTTATTGGATTCCTATTGCTTTATTTATCAGCTACATATTTGGCTTGTGTGACTTGAATGGAAGTCACACAAGCATGTCAGCTCTGTGATTCCAGGCATGACTAATTTTATTGGAACTCCACCTCTAAACCACAAAGTAAAACATAATAATTACTAAAAGCATTGCAAAATTGTTCCAGGTATTCACTGTCTGAACTTGGCCTGTGAGCACCAGCCTCTTGCTGTGCAGCTACAGAGGCAGCTGTTCTGGTTTACTCTGGCCAAGGAGCTCATCTTACATGTTCCATTTGCATCGTGCCATGGCAAGATGAAATGTTGTCACCACTTGCATAATCCTACACCAACTATAAGTGAAGTTTACTCAGATGAGGAAAATAAAGGATGCACTTAGTTATATGGATCTTGAAGCAGAGGAAAAACAGGGGGTCATTAAGACTATGCAGATCACTGACACAGGTTGCCCATAGAGGTGTTGGATTCTCAACTCTGGAGGCACTTGAGGTCAGGCTGGGTGGGGCTCTGAGCACCTGATGGAGCTGTAGGTGTCTCTGTTTGTTGCAGGGGAGTTGGATTAGACAGTTTTTAAGGATGACTTCCAACTTTGAGTCTCACTCTTCCTCCCCCAGAGAGGTTCATTTTCTTTTCTTTTTTTTTTTTTTCTGTAGAATACTGGTTTTGGGTCTCTTAAAGTTTGCTCCTGTGGACTGGGATTTTCGCAAGAAAGGCAAAGCAAATGCTTATTATAAAACTAATGTAGGCTGGGGCAGTAAGTAGAAGTGAGAAGATACAGCTGGCAGTTTCCTAGGGTGATGTACGATTAATAGAACTTAAGATAATGCAAAAATTCACAGCTACAAATTTAAATTTTATGCATATACATATATTAAACAAATTCAGCATTTGTTATACAATTCTTCTGCCCGAAGCTGGCAGCAATGACCATGGCTGGGTTCCTATAAACAGGGCTTCTTCTAATTTCTTCTGCTAGGATTTCTGGGCTGAGGTTTAAGCCACTGTGCTTGTTAGTTTTTAGAAGATTTTAGCGATCGTTGCAGGCAGTACGGCTTATTAGAAGTCCTTCGCCTGCTATAAACCATGGACGGTTAATTAAGATGGCACAGTGCCTTAGCGGCCCGTGCTCTTCCTCCCCAGACAGGGCACTGGAGGGAAAGGGAAGCCGTTCTCGACGAGCGGCAGCGGCTCCCGCAACCGCGACGATGACGGCGGTGAGTCCCGCAGCCCCGCGGGGCAGGGCGCGGCCGCGCGCTCCGCCAGGTGGCGCTGCGGTGCCCGCTCGGCGGCGGCCGCGTGCCGGGCGAGGCGGGGCGTCCTGCCGGCGCTCGGACGAAAGGGACGAAGCTGCGGGCAGCGCGGCGGGGCGATGGATCCCCTGTGGAGGGCCGTTCTCTCGGAGAGCCTCCTCGGTGGGTGGCGGCGGGGCCGGGGGGCGGTTAACGGCTCCTCGGAGCCGGGGGAGGGGACGGCACCGTCTCGGGAGCGGCCGGCTCCCGTCGCGTGCCCCAAGAGAGAAGGCGCGGCGATCGCACCGGGGCCGTCGAGCCCTCGCCCCGAGGTCCGTTGCGGAAGCCGCCCGCAGCGGCAGCGCTGAGCGGTCGGCAGAGCTCCGCGCCTGTGGCTGGCGGCGGGCTCGGCGCACCTCTTACAAAGCGTACGGAAAGTCGCAGCGCCGTGCCGCGCGCCTCTGCGTGCGGAGCCAATGAGCCCTCAGGCTGGGGGTCGGTGCCCGACCTGCGCGCGGAGCGAGGTGTCAGAGCGCACATCGGCCTCCGGCCCGGCACCGAGGAGCCCCGGATCGTAGCGGGTTACTTACTGGGGTGTTTGTTCCCTCTGCGAGCTGACCTTTCCCTGGGCTGGGCGATCCTCGCTCGTGGCCGAAGCAGCGGCTGCTGCCATCGCACGGGTAAAGAGCTGTTTTCTTATCCTGTTTCGCGGGAAGATGTGTTATTTTAACTTGAAATGCAAATACTTCTGTAAAGAAATGCTTTCTTTGAAGGTAACTACAGCCTGCTGTTACCTGAACTACTTTCAAAATTTAGTATTCTGCACGTAGAGGTATAACGTGGTACCATACATAGTATGGTATAAAACCATACTGTGTGTGATATGTATTTCTCTTCTTTTCCTTCTTTTTTAGGCTACATTTCTTGGTCTCTCTACCATGCCCTGCCACCGATGATCTATTACTTCCCTCTGCAGACGCTGGCACTTACGGGCTTAGAAGTTCTTGCAGTTGCCTTCTTGTCTCCCATATTCCTGATAATTGGCCCTTGTTGGAGGCTGGCTAACAACAAGTACATCCTTGCTCTTCTGAGACTGACTGTGGTTGGTAAGCACGCACTGCTGTGAGTTACAGATTTCTTCCCCCTCCGTTCTTATCAAAGCATAAGAATAAACATTGTGAATTTCCTCAAGACTCCAATGACTGTGGAATGATGCAGGAATAAGAAATTCTTCCTCTCTCAAACTCATGCATTATTTTTCTCTAAGTATGTTCAGAGGAATATTCTTTGCATCCATTGTGGTAGTTTTTAATGAGTACTGCATAATTAAATGCAATCTCATTTCACCTTCTGGTTTTAGAAACTTTAAATTAGTACAAATGCCCAATAGCAGAAAGGTTTTCAGTATTGCACAGAAATCAGTAAAACAAATGCTTTTCTTTTTTCTGTATAGCATTTCTTTCTAACAAGATAGATTTGGGGGTATTATTAACTTAATCTGCCATAAATTAAGTGTTCTTTTTAGTAGATCTACTTTTGAAATTCTGAAATATGACTTTTTTCTTCATTGTGTGTATCTGTATGCATGCATTGTATTGCTGGGGTTATAGGCTCACCCTGGGTGAGAAGTGACTCACACATTCTGTCAGTTGCACAAGAAAAGGGCTTGACCATAAATTCAGAATAGAATTTCTCACTACCCATCCCATGTGTTCCACCCTAAGCCAAGATGTGCTGGGTTCCCTTTCATTCTTCAGCAAACCAGTGCGAGTTTTAGTTCTTCTTGATTTTCTGGAAGTTTGCTGGCAGGCAGGTTATTACTGATGAGTTTGCAGCACCTGTATGAAGTCAGAGGAGATGAGGGTATCCATCCTCCATAGAGGGAGAGTGCTGCTGATAGATGGTTTCCTGTCTCTTGCTTGCAGTTCCAGGCTCCTTATTTATCAGCCTAGGAGGATAACAAGAGGATCACTTTCCTCTCTTTATTGGTAGAAAACAGACGAGGATGATCTTATTTACTCTGTTTGCATTTTTTATTTTTTATTTTTTCAAGAATCCTTGTTTTACCTCTAGAACTGAATGCGGCTTATTGGTGTCATGATTTCAAGTGAAGTGGAGTTCTTCTATTTTTCTGCTCTTTCTGTCCATCCATTCTAATACTTTTTAAAAAGCTTTTCAGTGAGTGGAGTGTTGCACTTTACCTTTCTGCAGCACTCCTCAGTGCATTGCTTTTTATGAGACTTGCTTTTAGAGAGTAGAAATGAGCAAGCACTTCAAATTGCACCCTGTGTTCCTTCTTATATCATATTAATACACAATTTGCTGTGTTTATTGAAGATCAGTCATTTGGATCATCTTGTTACATTTACTAGCTCACTTTGCCAGAAGAGATGGAAATTGCTGAAGTGTGTGTAGTTCTTGTTCCGCTAACTAAAAAGAGCGGTGGTGGACCTGTTGTGCTCTGTAAAGTCTGTTGGTTTATACCTGTTTACTCACAACAATCCTGAAGGTGTTAACTATGAATGAAAAGCTAGCACCTTCAGTAATAAGGTGGGGAAAGGATGCTCACAGGAGGAGGGCTCCAGAGCTTGAGGAGGCTGAGGCTGTAAGAATCCTCAGACAGGGTATCCTGAGCATTGCTGTACACAGGTGAGGCCTCCCCTTCATTCCTGCCTAGGTTATCAGTGATTGTGTCTCCTGCTACTTCCACTTCCTAATTTTGTACCTCCTTGGCTACTGCACACTGTGTTCTCTGCCAGTTCTGATGTACTGTACTCACCTTTCAGTGCTCTTCAGCAAACATCCACATTTGGGGAAGATGTGAAAGGACACTGCTCACCTTCTTTGTTCCTAGCAAAGAGTTCAGCATCAAGTGGTGATTTTTCTCTTGTCAGCCAAGGTTCTCAAACACCTTTAAGTTATCCAAATACACTTGCACAGGCAGCTCTGGGGTTTAGGAATATCTGCATCGATTCTTTACTTGGTTTTCATCATTTGTATTTTAAATTATTTCTGTCCTACCATAATGTGCTTCTTTCTCTCTTGTCCTTGACTCATTTTGCCTTCTTTCTGTCTTTATGACTAGGCACTTCTTGCTGCTTTCTCTTTGTTTTGTTTGTTTGTTTTTTACATCTCAGAAAGACCCCATGCATGCTGCAACCTATTCTACTGGAAATAGCTGGCCTTGAATTTCAGTGTTAAATAAATAAATTTGGGAAGCTCTTCGTGCTTAGCTAAACTCAGAATATTTAAAACTTTTTAAAATTTGTTTCTAAAAAAAAAAAAAAAGACCTTCCCTTCTCCTTCATTATTGTTCACTTGCTTTTTTTTATCCTGCCAGGAAGCTTTATTTTCTCTGAAGCTTTTGTTTTGATTTCCATATCTTTTCATGTTACTTTGTGTTCTCTTAAAAAAAGAAAACAAAAAAAAAAAACAACCCTTCTGGCAGTGCACTTGTGAGTCTTTGTCTTCAGACAACACATATAGTAGATTTACATGTTGGTTAGATATTTACATTTTGGGTGTATTTGCTCAGCAGCCAAAGGTGTGTCTAATGTAAACAGGCAAACCCACAGTAGCTCTCACCTGACTAGCACAAATGATGAAAGATTTGCAGAATTCAGCATTCAGCAAGAAATCTGTGTGCATTGTATGTGCAACCTGTGCTAAAGTCTGTGCACAAACATCATTCACTACAGTCAGTGATTTCATTTTGCCATCTTTGTGTCTTTTGCTGTAAGCAAAATGGGCAAATAGGCAGTACCAGGATCAGCAATTCATTTCTACCCTTCCTTGCTTAAAGTTGAAGAGATCTTAACTCAGGCTGACTTAGCAAAGGGCTGCCAGCAAGCAGTGTTTCTTCTTCCTGTTTGTCACTAGTGCTGGGTCACAATTTGCTACACAGACTGAAGTTACATGAAAGCATGGACTGACCCATAGTCACTTGAACAGTAAACCTGCTACTTAAAACTGATCATAAAAATGAGGTTTCTGTGCCTTGAGAAATGGAAGACAAGTGCAGTGTCTATTCTGATAAGTGGAGGAGTTGGACTTTTCAATAACAAGATGGAACAGGCTATTGGTGACTGGAGGAAGACGCTGGACCAAAGCAGGTCTTGTTTGCACCCAGTAAGACCAGTTGCCTTCTAATCCTTGTGCAATGCATTGTGACTGCTTTTTTTTATAAAAAAAAAAAACCCTCAACTTTTACGATTTTTGATTCAACCAAGTGCACAGTTCTGAAATGCCTGTATGTTTAGATACTTTATTTACATTTTATTTATGAAATCAATAACGACAGGTATTTAAACTAAGGCAATTACTGCAGTCTTGGATAATGTCTTTGTATTTTATTCTTTTTTTTTTTTCCTGAAAATGCTAACTGTGGCAATATCATATATCCCCAGTCCCTGTCCAAACCTTTTTAGCTTATTTAAAAATACGTAGTGTTGTGTTTGCAGATGAATGGCATAGCCATTCAAATTACAGATAAGATTGAACTAATGCACAGGAAATCCTCATTACCAGTTCCCTGTTGCCCACTAAAGCAACCTCTGCATGTGTTTGTTTGTAGGGAGCTTAGCATCATACCAGGCTCCAAATGCTTCCATTAGACTGTTCATCTTGGCTGCTGGTGTTTCATCCTCATTGCTGGTCCAAACAGTAACATGGTGGTCAGGAAACAGTTTGCAAAGGTATTTTTTTTTATACTGATAGAATTATGAGAGACATCTCGCTATTTTAAAATACGTATCTATGGTTTTGTTTTCTGAGGGAGAAAACAAGATTGTTTTTTTTTTTTCCCCTTTTCAAATGTGTCAGTGATCTAAAAATGATTCTTGCAGGTTCATCAGGATATGGGGCTTCATTCTAGGCAAGATGATGCTCCTCATTCTTCGAATCTGGTATACATCACTGAACCCAGTGTGGAGCTCACAAGCTGCCAATACTGTCATGCTGACAATTGGTTTAGTAGCAGCAGTGGAGCGAATTTATTCAGGTAAATATATTGTAGCAAAGAAAGCAGTTATGAAGACATCCTAAGGTATACCTGTCTATGTGTAAGTATTACAGACTTTATAAACCCTGGGGTACTTTCATTTTCTCAAAACAAGACAATCTATTTATAAACCCTGCAAGCTGTAGTATGTTGGACGTACCTACTAATTGCAGTATCGATAATGCAGCAGAAAAATAAAGAAATAACATAGCTCATTAAAACCAGAATGGATTATCCTTTCCGTGGCAGAAAACATGTGGTGTTACTGTTATTTTCCTAATTCAATCTGCTCTTTCAGCTTTTTCTGTCAGTACAAATTTTTTGACAGAGAAGGGAAATGAGATAAAGCTAAGGAACAGCTGATGTGGCAAAGCAGACAAAAGGAGTTGGAAAAATGGGCGAATTGTCTTGGTCAAAATTCCAGTAAGTTGTTGGAACATCTGGGTGGAGTGCATGGCGATCGGTGCTGGCAAATGGTAATCATGCTTCAAAAGTGTGAAGGGAGTATCACCAAGGACAGTGAGGCTGGCTTGGTTAGCGAGGGCAGTTTATGTTAAATCCTTAGAAGTTCCTTCTCAGTATAACATGAATGAATTAATTGAAAGATAAAACCTTGTCTGTGTGCAAGTGGACAAGTTTCCGTTGTGTGTTTGTGTTGTGTTTTCTGACTTAAGCTATGCCTTGTCCTTCATAATGACTTAAAAGGGAATCTACTGCAGGAAATGAGGACTGGACTCTCTTTTCTTCCTATGTGAGAAAGAAATATGTCGATGCAATTAAAGGCACTCCTTTATCCTCAAATAAGTGAGGAAAAAGGAGAAGAGAAGCAAGGAGTTTTCCTGGCTTCTTTGGAAGTGTCAGGTTGTGTTCTTATCAGAGTTTAGAGTTTCAGACAACAGAATCCTCTGAACAAATTCCAAGAACTTTTCTGCTGCTTTTCAAAGCCTCTTCAATGTTTTACATTCCAATAATCCTATGGGCAGGTCGCTATTTTTGTACTTTTAAGACCAATGGCTTTTCCTGGTAGACCTAGGAATTTTACTAGGGATTTCTGTCTTACCAGTTTTCATGAGCAATTAGACAAGTTAGCTTTTGTGGCTGTTTAATTTGTTCTGGTAGTTTTGTAATCTTGGCTGTTTCTTAATAATCCTTTTTGTTCCTGTTTGACACATTGCTCAGTTACATTCCTATTCTTATTCTAGCCGAAGGCGAGAGGAAGCGAGGAGCAAACACTACTGGTAACACAGTTAGGGAGACTGTCTCGCAGCCTAATTGGCTTTTGTCAGGAGTTGCTTTTGGCAGCCTCATGTTCCTCACCGTTTGGATATTTGGGGAGGTCTCGCTAATTTCTAGATGGGCAGTAAATGGACATCCACATACAGGTCCAGATCCTAATCCATATGGGTAAGTGCCTGTGGTTGGTTGGTTTGCTTTTCTGTTTCGTTCAAATAATTAAAAACAATAATAAAAAACCAGTGTCACAGTGAAAATTGAAACATTTGTTCAACTTCACTTATTTCTGCCAAAAGGAAGGGAACAGACATGTTACATTACTTAGTGTGTTACTGGAAGGAGCTTGGTTACTAGAATGAGGCTGATGGTATAAATGTTTGTGTAGAATAAACTGGGTAAAAGATGCTTCTCACAGAGAGCTTAAGAATTGGGATCAAGTAGTACTGATTTGTTTTCTCATATTTCCAAGCATTGCATCTATACAAATAAATCCTATTTTTTTTTCTGTTCAAAAATGATTTTTACATCCATAATAATAACACCTGATCAGCAAGACTGCAGAATTACTTTAAAATTAGGACTGAAGTTGAAGTGCTTATGAATGAGATGCATCTATAAAAGACAGTAAATGAATCTAGCAGTTGATTTCATCAAGCAGGTAATAGGAAATTGTATACTTTGGGAGACTGCTTGCTTTTTCTTTCTCTTATTATTAAGCATCTATGTGCAATATTAAAGGATATGCTTCTGTAGAGATTTTAGGTGTTAAGAATTTAGTCTTGTGCTGTTAACTGCTCACCTGAGTTCCAAAATCTAGAAAGAGTGGATTAGTTACTCTGATAGCCACTTACGTGTAGCTGTAGGTGAGTTAGTTAATAATTTAGAATTAGCACTTAGAGTTACTCAAAATTGTTAGCAATTTTAGATGCTACATTGTCCCTATTTAATTTCATTGAATCATGCAATATCCTGAGTGGGAAGGGACCTGCAGGGATCACCGAGCCCAGCTCCTGGCTCCACATGGGACCACCTAAAATTCAGACCTTATGTCTGAAAGTGTTGTTCAAATGCTACTTGAACTCCTTCAGGGTTTGTGCTGTGACCACTGCCCTGGGGAGCCTCTCTGAAGTGACCAGAATACTTCTTTTTAGGATAGCTTCAGTGACAGGCTTGTGCTGCTGAACACAGCTCATTTTATACACTGTGTTGAACAGCTGTTATTTTCAGCTGGATTTTTTTTTTTTGCATTCAGTAAAGGGGAGAAAGCGTAGTAGGGTGATACTTTACACTGAGGTCAAACACTCTTTAAAATAAAAGGATTATAAAATAACTACCAACCATCCTTACTTCTATGTCTAAAAGTTTATTTCTCAATGCCAGATGTTTATAAAATGAAATGTATAATTTCTTTTTCCTTTTTTCTTATTAGTGGTACAGTTCTGTTGGGTCTGGCTCATGGACTGATGCTTTCGTTTTGGAGTTGGTCCTCTGTTGCCAGTTTTGCCTGGTTTCTTATAGGTAGGAGCAAGTTTGGAGCAGAATTTTTGTTTTTATTACCTTTAGTTATGCCTTTGGATCCTACATCCCATTTGAGAAAAGTGAATCGTTAATCAGAGCTACTTTATAACTGGCTTTAGCGTGTGCGTGTCTGACCAGTTGACTAAGAGTTACAGGCCAAATCTCCACATAATTGCAGAGCAGCATTGTGCTCTTCAGAATCCCTCGTTGAAGTTCTGTTCCCATGAGCAGCATTTCAGTTCTCATCATCAGCATTGTGCAAGGCTACAGCTAAGGTTATGTGGCTGAGGTGACACAAGCCCTTGGATTCTGCAGGAGGCACAATAACTTGTAATGTGATGAGAAGTTCACCTAGAGGCAAGGTTACGGCTCTCCTTAGTTGCCAAGATTTCTTGGCAATAAAATAATAACGCAAAAGCTGTTCTGCTGAGGCAATGCATTTGTGAATCAGTCTGTGTACAGTGAGTCTGGTGGGAAAAGGGGTCTGAGTGGATCTGCACATCCATTTTCAGAGAGAAATTATAGATGTGCCATAAAAGCCATGGAGCAAGCCATAGAGGAGATAAAAAATTGTTCTGTAATTTTCTCACAGAGAGGTGTTTTTTCCATACTTTATCAGCATGGATAGGTGCAGCTTGGTTTAGGTTGTAGACGCATCTAAGAGAAATTGACTGGCATAAATGCTGTTTTTTAAAAAAAAAAAAACTGCTTCTTTTTGGTCTTAGCTAGTTGCTTGTGGATCATTTTCATCAGGAAGACAAGGCAGCACTTTCCACAAACGTTTAATAAGTGGGACCTCAAAATATGGAAACCAAAGGACGTGGTTTTTTATTACCTTCTCTTTTGGAGCATTGAAGAGCCAATGCTTTCAAGTTACTCTTCACAGTTGTGAAGACAGGAAATTTTATGTGAACTGAGTTTCTCCTAGAACTACTGCTCTTCAGAAGCCAAAATAAAGTAACAAATACCAGGACAGTCTCAGCAAAAGCACAAGAGTTGGCAATGCTTAAATTGTCATTTGCCCTAATAATTAACCTCTTGGTGCAGGTGTTTTAAGAAATGTGTGTTCAGACTGTAATGTATGAGACTTTTTTTTTGATGTAAGCACATCAAAGTTGGTAAACATATAACAAGCAGACCTATAAGCATCTTAAACTACATAATCTGTTGTTATGCATAAACTGCATAATAACTGTTGTGCTGGAAGAGCTTTGTGTAAGAAAGGCAGTTCGGGTTTGGCTCTTTATATTGTCTCTCTGCAGTCTTTTTGCTGCACTCTTTCAGATCAGTAAGCAACTTGTAAGAGAATGAGATGTTGAGAAAACTAGACAATAACCATCCTTCTAGTGGTACCATGACTGCAAAGCACAGTTACGTTTCCCAGGATTTTTTTTTTTCCTCCTGGTAAGAATGTTCCAAAGAAGAGGGCAGACAACATAGCTGACTGTGACTGACTTTGTTTTTTTTCTTTCCCTTCACAGGCATAGCATCTTCAGCTGGTCTCCTTTACTTACACACTTGGAGTGCTGCTGTTGCAGGCAACATTCTTGCTGTCTTTACTATGTGTGTGTGGCCTCAACTGGCTGGACGCTTTGTTGGGTGTCTGCATCCTGGAAAAGCCATGAGTACAGCCATGTTCACCTATGTTCTTGAATTATTCTTCTGTGTGTGGTGTACAGCTTATAAATTTGTACCCGGAGGAGTTTATGCTAGAGAGAGCTCCCATCTTCTTTTAGGTATGTGTATGACTGTGAACAAATATTAATATGCTTGTTTCAGCCTCAATCAGATTTTTAAAATATATATAATGTATAGGGTTTTTTTTTCCAAAAGCTCTGCAGTAAGAGTTCCTATGAGAAAGTTAGTGAAACATGGAAAAAATCTACTTGTTTCTTTACTGTCGACATAGTTTAAAATGTGGGCAGAAAATGGAATGTAGTTGAGAAAATGAAAAGGTGGATAAATAAGCCCGATAAATAAGTACATGAGAAAAAAAGCTGTTAATCAGTCATACCAAAAATACGGTTGCACTGCAATCCAGGGTATGACTGCATCTGTGTGCTAGCTAGCTTTGATAGTGTTTTGGTATCTCAGGTAATAATGTGCTTGCTGGGGACTTGGTGGTATAGGAAGGCTATTAAGTCTTTCTGGGACTGTAACATAATTCAGCACATTATTTAGTTCTGCTCTGAGGACCAAAGTGCAGCATCCTGCTCATCTAGCTAGTCTGCACTTGAGACCTGAGCTTCATTTCCACATAGTTGTACATTACGCTTTGTGGACATACCAGCATGTTTTGAGGAATGTTGATAAGCCTGCAGTGTCAGAAATAGGCGTACAAGCAGAAGAGGGATGGGGGAAGAAAATAAATTGTCAGATATTTGCCAGTGAGGAAGAACTGAGGTGAGCAAATATAAAGGGTTTAGCAAAATGATCCATTGATTGAGTGGGGAGGTGGAAATGAAACCAACCCTTTCTAGTTTTGTCTCTGAAATAATTTTCTTAGTAGGTATTAATGTGTTTCAATAGTATATTTAACTAATAACACTTAAGCAGTGCTAAACATTAACTTGGGCTAATTGTGTGGTGCATATGAAAATGTGACACATTATCCCATGTTGTCTTTCAAAAGGATTAATGAATGCCATGCTTGACTTGCTGCTTCAGTGGTTTCAAACTTCAGAAATGCCTTTCAGCCACTTTCCTCCAGTCTAGTTTCTTAGTTTGTATATAGAGCTTTATATATTTCAGCAATCACTCAGGGTTTTGCTTTGTTATATTTTGACGAGAGTTCCATTACACTTACTGTAGTTTGCTTTGTTCTGTAAGCAATCCAAGGGACCTCTAGAAATTGTTACCTCAGTTCGTTTAGTTTTATTTTTTGGAGTTATAGGAAGAAAGCATGTGATAGGGAAGTATTAAATGCTTTTTTGGGGTAATGCTTTGAGAAAAGAAAAGCTATTATATAAAATCCCTGTCTATCGCTTCCTTTGAAATGCTCTTGTGATTGATTCATCTGGCAGGATCATTGAACAGAAACACAGAGATGATCATAACTTTCTCTCTGGAAAAAAGGAACTTGTGAACTTAACCTATGTCAGGTGATAGCACTACATGAGCTTATTCAATGTGAGAATGCAATTTTTGGCTTTCTGAATGGAATGCCATTCCATTGCTTATCAAAGACATACAAATTGTATTATGAGGCTATGTATTTATTGCTGTGCTTCCTTTACAGCCTGGCTTTCTGGCAAACTATTCTTTTTTATTCTGGTTTCTTCCAGGTGCAAGTGCTATTTCTTGCTTTCTCCTCCTATCCAATATCCTGCCTTTCTCTTGCCGTGTTTTGGGTAGGGAACAGCACTGGGGAAAGTGACAATGAAAGTAAGATCATTATATTCAAAAAACTTCTGTGCTACTTCACTGTGATGTAACATAATGCTAGAGGGTCAAATCTCTGGTTAATGGCTTTGAAGTATGCTCCCTTTCAGAAAAGTTTTGTGTGTACCCACTTCTGCATTACACTACACCCATCTTCCTTGTTTGCCAGCTTTTACACCTAATGTAGCATGTAGGGCCTATAAGAAAATTATGAGTAACAGTTATTTTATCTTCACCTATAACTCTGAAATAAAACATGAATTCTGCAGTTAATTAACTACGACACAAAGATACTGAAGATGTGCTTCCACCAGCAGAACTCTTACCCTGTTCATTATGCTCCCACATTTTCTTTGCAGATAATGGGACACTTCAGCTCCTAAGGGATGAGATAAGAGCTTGTTATTTTAATCTGCACTACCTATCCACAGGAAAACATATTGCAGCAGTTACTTCTCATCCTGCTGCAGTCTGCTTACACTGTTTCTGAACTATTGTTGAGCAATTGCTCTTGCAGTTCCTATATAGAAACATGTTAATTGTATCTTGGTGATAAAGCAGTTCATTTGCAGATTTAACAGACATCTAAAATCAACAGTGTAATTTTTCATCAAGCTCGTATGTTAAGAATCCGTAATATGTGAATGTAACTTAATTGCTCTTGTTCAGGTTAATTCTGGTAAGCTTTGATAGCACTGAGCTGATGTGAGAGTTGTAGCTGTCAGTGGGAGCCTGGTAGTATTTAGCATACAGAATCCACCCTGTACAAGCCTTTTTGACCCTACAACCATACTGCAGTGCTACAAAGATCAGCCTTGGCTTGAGTGTGCTTGGGGAGCTATGGAAGTAGATGTTAGGATACACAGAAGTGGAGAGGTCTGAAATTGCTCCAGATCAAGGATTAATCCAGATCAAAGGATTAAAATCGTTGTTTTATGTTCATCCCTGCTGATGCATGAACAGAGGAAGGGAAAACGTGGCTTTGAACAAATATTTCATTGACTGATAGAATGTTCTACAGTGGTACCCAGCAGTACCAGTTGAATTAAAATATCTCTCTGTTTCCATAGTGAATAATGAGACAGGTTCTGAAGCTTGTAGTTTGTACCCAGTGCAGTCTAATGCTGAGGATCAAAATGTTATCTGGTGATGTTGTGATCTTGCAAGGGAAGAATGAGAATAGTTCTCAGCTGCATCAGTGTCAGCAGCCTCTCCTGAAAAACCCCCAAATGATTTGTGTTTTGGAACTCACTGTAGTAAAGACAGAGTTCATAATATGAAAGGGGCTTGGCTAGGTATTTTTGTTAGCTTTCAGTCTGTTCTTACCTATCAGCAGGCTTACTAGGTTTGCAGCATGCTGTCTGTCTCTCAGGTCCCATTTGTTTGTTCACCCCTCTGATTCACATGTATTAAAGCTTAGATGCAGCTTATTTGAAAAGATACCAAACAAATATTATAGTTTTGAGCTTCATGATCTTTGTCATTATTTTTGTGTGGAATGTGTATTCAGTGGAGTCTCAAATCATCTTTTGGCTTTGAATTCTCACTGCAGTACTACTGTTTTGAAATAATTATTTTGAAATACTTATCAGTGTCGTGCTTAATGTCACAAACTGATTTTAAAGGGAGCAATGTCTGTGTCATCAATGTAAATTAAAACTACAAGACCTTGCAGGCGTAGGTGAGGTGACTACTCTGACAATAAGTAGCATATTCTCCTTTAATTAATCTCATGTTGCCTGCATCACTGCATTTGCTATGGAATTTTTCTGTTTGTGTCTGACTGAATTGTCTTCGTTGTTGGATTTGTAAGTTTGAATGTCACACAGTAGCTGCAAGTTTACTAATGATGCATTTATGAGCAATGTTTAATAAGTTAGAGCTCTACAAAAAAGCTAATAGCCTGTTTTTACAGGGTTTATTATGTTATGCATTGGGCTAGACTTTCTAACAGGATCCAAGAAAGATCTGAACTCCATCTTTGAAGTGAAAAGCAAGCAAAAGTCATTTTTTAAAATGAGTACAAAATACATTAAACTACGTAAGTATAATTTTACTTCATCTCTTCCATGACTCTGAGATGCTATCTGAGGACAAAGCATAATGTAGTGCAATGTTTTGCTCAGATGTTCCGGAAGTGTTTTTGGTGCTAGTCCTGGAGCCAGGTCTGTAGTTGGTATTGCCAGTATTGCCCTAGCTCCAGTTTTGATTAAGATATATACTAACCTAGGAGCTGATTCACTATGATTATGGTGGTGAGAGAGGCTATGCTATCTCTTAGAATATATTAAATGATGACCAAAAAAACCAAATGGGGACAAACGAAAATGTAAACAAGGACTTGTCATCATTTGTGGTTTCATTTTGGTACGTGAGAAGGAGGTCTCTCTGTATCTAATTACATGTAATTATTTTCATGCAAGCTTTCTGGAAAAAACTTATGTAAGATTTACACAAATTTTATTGTGGAAGATGATGTCAGAAGAAAGAATGTACTCCTGATGTTAGCAAATGTTAAGCAACTTCATATTCCGTAAGATGCGAAGATGCGTACAGGATCAGATGAGAGATAATACAAGTCTGAGCATGTGAGGAAGGACTTACAATTGATTACCAAAGTCGGTGTAGATTGTGGATGCCACTGTATAAATGAAATAACCACAGAAGGATTTGATCATCAAATTACAATGTGCCAAGCCCTGACAACTTGTAAGTGTTCATTGTGGATATCTGGAAGGCTATGTGAGCTCTGAAATTGCGTTCTGTGAAGTTGCAGTACTTTTCCAAGCAGCTGTCAATATGTGCACTTAAACAAGGACTACTCTGAAAGTCAGGCAGGGATCACATCTTTTTGACATCTGTAGTCTAGAAGTAAACTAAATTTTCTTCCACACATTATGTTAATGCAAAATAAAGATTGCATGTTACAAATGCATATCTGGAGCATGGAGAGGAAGTTTACGTTATATTCTTACTTACGTGTTGTAACTTATTCTTCAGTAAGTATACTTTTTACGTAAATATTACAAGGAATATTACAAGGAATGTTGGTGTATGTGTCTGCTCAGCCTGTTCTCTTTTGGAGCATGGGAGTGCATCCGTATGCATACAGATATTAAATACACAACTTTGAAACGGTGTTATTCCTGGCAAATGTGGAAATATAAATACGTCAATTCCCCATTGTGTGTGTAGCAGACCTTAGAATGGCAGTATACCCAATTCTGTTTAACAGCAGTAGCATTATTTCCTGCTTTAAAAGCAGCTTTTCTGTGTTTCTCTGTTTCAAGTATTGTGGCTGTTTGTTGGTGTTGGCTTGCTAGGATTGGGTCTGCGTTATAGAACTTACCAGAAGAAGTTGGGCCGAGGGGTGAGTAGTGTGTATGTGAAAGTGGCAATTTTCAAATATACAGTGAAATGTGCACCTGATAACTCAGACTTAAGTCTTTATATCAGTACATACATAAATCTATGACTTGATTACTCCTACAAATTTAAACTTCTGATGCAAGTGGTTGCAGTTATGACTTTAAACTTGCTTTCTTTTGATAACATCCTGACATAGTCATCTGAAACTTGCTCTTGGCGTGTTTCTCTGGTCTGTGAATTTTATCCTAGGAAGAACACTGATGGCAAATGCAGGAAAAGATGCAGAAAAAATGAGAACTGAGTAGGAAGTATGTGTGTGCATATACAGTTGGCTTTCTTTTTGGAACTTGTTGAGAGGTGTAGTACAAAAAATAGGTAGTTACTCTTAGATAAAAATATTCTTTGTCTTTTTCATGTTCATGTATTTACTATTGCTGTTGCAAATTTATTTGAACTACAGTGACTTTTTGCCTCTAGATAATAGTGCTGATTCTTCTAAAAATACCTAAAGACTTTGTGATTCTGACAGCTTTATTAGGAAAACATATTGGTTAAATTTTCTCCACTGGGTGTCTTTCACAGCACTGTGTATATCTGATGTTGTTGAATGCGAAGGTATAGTATGTAGGATGTGACTTTTTTTTTCTGTCTTGTTTTTGAGGTTCCAAAAAGAGATTTCTCTGCTATGATTTGGCCTTTTAGATTTGCATATGACAATGAAGGGTGGTCCAATTTGGAGGGATCCGCTATGTTACTTAATCAGACAGGTAACTTTTTTCCCTACTTAATTTATATTTGAGAGGCTTCATATGGAGAAAGAGAGAGAGAAATAGGAATGTCTACTAAGTCTTTTCTTGCTTTAACATAAGGTCTGTTGTCTTTTCTGGAATTTGTGAGCTGTTCCAGTACAATCACTTCAGTTAAAAATCCATTTGCAGAGATATTTTTCCTTAGATGTTAAAGGTTTTTGTTTGGAGGAAATAATGTTTGTGATCATCAATATCATTTTTTCCTCTTAAATTGCTGAAAAGTCGCTTATCTATAGAAAAAGCCTTTGCATGAATGAAATAATAAATAACTTTCCTTTGAGTGTGGGCGGGCCTTTCCTAGCTGCTACTTCCCTTAGGAACCAGGTAGCTCTTCCTGTTTGTTGTGGCCAAAACTGCAGGAGGATTTGTTATGTGACAAAATTACTCCTCAACATGCAAACGTAGTAGGCTTATGGTGCCCTGGAAAGGGGAGGTTTCTGTGGGAAATGGGGCTGGGAACCCTTATATCACTATGCTTGTTGGCGGATGCAAATAGCTGTAAGCGAATGAATTACTTGGACAGCAGCAGCCTGCTTCCTCTTGCATAAGACCCTTTGGAGAGGAGTTGGATTTGGCAGATGAGGTAAGTGCAGATGTACTGTGTAGCAAGCTCACGTTGATTAAGTTGAAAGCACTAGACGTGATGCTGTGTTATTAATCTGTGTACACAATGAATGCCTTATGCTTTTGAAATACATCACATTATGTATGCACAAGCCAGATGTACAACACAGTCTAATGTGTATCTGCCCATGTGGCAGGGAGGAGCTACGACACCCAGGCATGAGTATGTCTCCATAAGAGGCTTTGGAGCCTGTGGTGACCAAAAGTTTGGGCATCAGTTTGTTACCAGTGTCGGACTGACCCTGATTGACTCCTGAAGGACTTGTGTCCGTCCATGTATAATCAAAAGTAAAATAATGTTCTGTGTTCTGTAAATCATATAAATCATGTTTACAAATCACAATTACTAATTCTTCCTTTCCCATTTTAGGTGCAGATTTTATCACTATTCTGGAAAGTGATGCCTCTAAACCATTCATTGGGAACAATGATCCAACAATGTGGCTAGGAGAAAGACTAGGATTTTACACAGATTTTGGTCCAAGTACGAGGGATCACACTTGGGGGTGAGTCATCTTTACATTCACGGGGAAAGTAAATAAGTGGAAATACTCTACTGAAATACAGACAAAGAATGATTTGAATAATTATGACAACAGTTGCTTGCTGGAGCTTGACTTCAAGAGCATGTGCTGATTCACTAGCATTACAAAGCAATGCAGATGAAGTTGTCTCTTTGTTAACAGCAACCCATTCTTGATGCCTGTACCTGCAAGCTACTTCAGTATTGGTGATGCAGAGAATGGCATCCTGCCCCTTAATGTACAGATTTGGAAATATGACATTTCAAATAATAAATCGGATTGGCCTTTCTCATTGACAGCTTTAGATTTCAGACTTAAAAATGTGATGATAGTTGGAAAATGTAACTAGAAATTAGTTAATAGTAATTAGAAATGTTGAGTTTATTAAACTCAGGTTGGGTTGCACAGTTGGGAAATGAGCACATGTCTATTTGGTCAGAACTTTTTGTGTCTATTTTTATGTTAATGCTTGAACAATTCCAGCTGGATGTCTTTGAACATCTTTGCAGTCTGAAAAATAGTGTCTTATGATGTGTGCTTCTTTGTTAGTTTTTGTTTCAATGAGATTTACGGATCTGTATGGCAGATGGAACTTCTAGTGTTGCTGCAATGGTTATTTAAATTTCCTTGTATGTGCGGGGAATTCAGAAACTCTTTTTCTTTCAAAGCTTGTACCTTTAAATGATGCAAAATGGGACAGAACAGGTAACTGAAACTTTCTTCATTGCCTATTTTGAAAAACCTGATGCAAAATAGCTTTAAGGTTGATTCTAATCAGAAGCTGAAAGAATGAGAAATCTCCTGCTTTAAAGATGTATTTCCACCTGCTTCTGTTTTTAAATAAAATGCTTTTAAATTCCTGGTAATATAAAACTATCTTGTTTTGCCTGGGAATGTAAATTTTGAAGGGCTTCAAAGTAAGAATTCATCTATGTGATAGATTTACCTATCAGAAGACCACCATTCTTTTGTAGATGGATGTGTGTCCTTGGGTTATTGACAGTCTGGGCTTGAATATGTGTTCCTCTGAGATACCAAAGCAACGTTCCTTTCTGCTCCATTTACAGTTCATCTATAAAGATGTCTGGGCTTATATTTATATTATATATATTTTATTATATATATATATATATATATATATATATATATATATATATATATATATATATATTATATATATTTTATTTATTTTATTTATTTATATTATATATATATTTTTTTTTCTTTCTGCATTATTTATAAACTACTCATACCTTTGTTACCAGTTTTGGATTGTGAATGAATTCAGTGAACATCTTTAGACTCATGCTTAAGTAATGTTTTAGAGGAAAAAACACTGAAGTTCAGAAATATCCACTAGAAATGGTGTAAATTCTGATCTGATACTTGAGTTTAGGGACCATTAGACTTCTGGTCACATTTATCTGCTTTGTTCAGATTAGCAATGCTTGCAAACTAGAAAGTTTAACTCTTTCCATCTTTTCATATAGGATTATGGCACTGTCAAGATATCCAATTGTAAAATCTACCCATCACCTTCTCCCTTCTCCAGAGGGAGAGATTGCACCTGCCATCTCTATGACTGTCAACTTCACGGGGAGACTGGTTGATTTTGTTGTTGCACACTTTGGAAATGAAGAGTGTGTATTCTTTTTTGAATGTGGTGAATATTAATGAGGAATATTTTTGTGATGCTCTATGCAGTTGCTCTTTTTATTTATGGCAATATCTAAGATTGTTTCTGCTATTTCCTTAATATTTGTTTTAATTTTTGAAAACATAAATTTGTGAATTGGATACAAACTATACGGCACAAAGAAGCTGCTCAGAAAGCAGTAGGAGCTCCCATTGTCCCATATTGAGTTTCTTCCCTTTCCCCGTTGTAGAAGCTGTGCTGCAAGCGTGTTTACAGGTTTCCCTTTTACTAAGCACGTATGTCAGAAACTGCTCCCGATCTGGTTTCAAAATTCCGTTCTATGTCTCACATAAATGATTGCCCCTCTTAGAAACTGTGAAAGTAGAAGAAAACAGCTCTTCCCCACAGAGACCTAAGATAAAGATGAAGAGGAAAATAGGGGGAGACGCATGGAAAACAAGTACAAATTAGATTGTGTTTTGAGATTAGTGAATTTTATAATTAACGGCAGGCACAACTGCTTTTTTCCATCTATTAATGCTGATTAGGATGGTACAAACTAAGAGACTGGGCAACTGGGGACTTTTAAAGACTGTTTCTATAATGGTGTCCTTTGAAAGAACCCATCTTGAGAGGTGTATTTCTAGAAGGAGCTGTTGAGTGAGCTGGCAACTTTTTATATATCTAGGTCAGACTGCTATTTAAATAGTCTTTATCTTCTCTCTGTCTGCTCCTTCTCCCTAATGCATTTGCTCCAGTCAGAATTACTACTAGTCAGAAAGCAGGATTTCAATTCCTATCTTATTTTGGGATTACAAATTCTAAAATCAATGGTCTGGAGCCCAGTCTACCAAGTGTTTAAAGCGATTAATTTGAAGAATCAGTGAAAGGGAAGTGCCTTGGATATTATTACAAGGACAAGGGCTGCTTTCCAAGGCAGTATTTTACCAGGCTGTACTTACACTATTACTTTTGGTCATGTTGGAACTATTGCGTAAATCTGTTTAAAAAGGTGGAGAATACTTGGCAAATATTCTAAATGCTCATGGGATGACATAGGTCTTAAATTACATTTCATAAACCATGTGACCCAGACTTTAAGACTACTTTTTGCTATGATTTGTCCATCGTAAGACTAAAAGGTTTTGTTGGCATGTCAAGTCCCTATTATACGCCAGGCAGTCTGCAGTAGCGCAATTAAATTTTAAGTACAGGCAGAGACAAAGCCTCAGATAACCAGAAGCAATTACACTCGCATTGCCTAGTAATGAGATAGGTATTAAAACCAAAACTTCTGGTTTAGAAATCTGTTGTTCATTTAATGATTGGGAAGAGAACCCTGATTACATCTACCACTACCCCTGTGGCTTTTATTCAACGTAGTGACCATTTTGCTGAGGAATAAATAAAAAGGCATCAGCCTCATTTCTGTTTTACTGTCATATAGCAGAAAGAATCTGAGCTAAAATAAATGTATATTAAATTATTTTCTACTTCTTTCAGAGAGGACTTGGACAGAAAACTTCAGGCTATAGCTGTTTCAAAGTTGCTGAAGAAAAGCTCTAAGCAAGTTGTATTTTTAGGATATATCACTTCAGCTCCTGGATCCAGAGATTATACTGAATTAATAGAAAATGGAAATGTCCAGGTAATGTAAAAACAGTGCTTCCTTTAACAGTTAGAGATAATATGTATTTGAAATATTAAATTCAGGATTGTAAATGGGTAACTTAGACATATAAAGATATACGTACATTTTCAGAGTCTTCCGCTACGTAATGAAATGTGTAGAGTAGATGGAGTAAATGAGGCAATGTACATTGGTTGTCACAAGGGAAATGCCAAAGAGTTAGCAAAAGAACAAATTGCAATGAGGGTTTTCAAGACTGAGAAGAGAGGCCCAGAGTATTTGTTAAACCTCCATCCCCGTAGATATTAAATGTGGCTGTGGAATCACTGAGCAACGTGCTCATAGTACTTTGTGTATGGGGTTTAAAGTGAGTGAGCTCCAAAGGCCCCTTCTAATGATAAATTGTATGATTATTTTGTTTAAAATTTGAGTTTTGCAATTTGTCAGAAAGACAGTGTTTTTTTTCCCCTTTCTACTTTGTAGTCATGTCTTAAGCAAAGCATTTATCTGCAGCAGGTTTATACACTTGTTACATTGGTTCTGTTACTGATTTGAAGCCTAGCCATAAGGAAAGCTTGCCTTGTTTTTTTTTTTCCCCTCTTGCTCATAGGATATTGACAGTACAGATCATGACAGGTGGTGTAGCTATATTATGTATCGTGGAATAATAAGGTATGTTAAAGAAGGGGTATGTTAAATTCAACTTGACAAAAAATTTTACACTTTTCTGTAGCTAATTGTGTGAGATTCTTACATTCCTTAACAGATGTGTATGAGCAGTTAAGTATGTAATGAAGTAATGCGAAACATCAAACTCGAGAAGAGTTGGTGTATTTCTAAATATAATTAGCAAAGGCAGTGTTAGGAGTTTCATCCTTCTATGTCAAAAACCATCAGATCTAATCTGTTTTGTTAATATAAGACACTTTTTTCCAGGATCCCAGCTCTGGCTTTGCAGCTTCATTCTAAAATGTGAAGGCTAAGCCCTAATTTGTATGTGACACAGAAGATATAAATTATAAACTACAATTATAGGGTATATTCAAATAAAATGCTGACCTAATCCAGCCAAGCTTTATGCTGGATTTAGTGGAAATTTTAACAGTGTAAAGCCCATGCTGAAGTACTTTCCTCCGCCTGGGATGTATGCACTCCATATTTTGTAATACCAAATTGCTCATAAATCATCCTCTTGCTGATGTTTGTACCTGAATGAAATTCAGCTTATTCCAAAATAACTGCATATTCTGCTGTGGTAAGAAAAGCATACCCAATAAACTAGATACCTGTCATAAGTAACTGCACTGAGTAGAAATACCCCACCATTTGCAATCTCATTTTTCTAGTTACTCATGCCACTGATACCTGAGTTCCCTTTTTGAATTTCAGAATCTCTTCAGTGACACTGGTGAGCTTATAGCAGTATGCATATGCTAAAACTGTAACTTTAAACTGAAATTAAGTTTCTAGAACTGGGATTTATTTTTGTTGTCACGCACTGGTTCATGTCTCGTTTTTTCTGCTTGTGACATTGAGTAATGATGCTCATATTCACAGTGCACTTCAAGATTTTTAAGGTGACGGTCAGAGAAATGAAAAACTGTATTGCTAGGTTAAATAATATCTCCTGGGAGGAAAAAAAAGACATAAATTAAGAGTGTGATGAAGCTGCCTTAAGTTATTTCTTCAAGCTAACTCTTCTTGTATCTGATAGGTTGGGCTATGCCCGCATATCTCACGCTGGTTTAAGTGACTCAGAAGTCCAAATGGCCAAATTTAGAATCCCAGATGACTTAGATAACTATGTTGACAATGACAGAGTTGTCATTGATCCCAGCCAAGTTCCTGAGGACATCCATTTCAATCCCAGGTCAGTATATCTTATAAAAAAAATTAAGATGATATACATGATGTCTAGGAAAAAGCTAGTTCTTAAGGTGGTCAGTACCAAATCAAACAGAAGGTAAGGAGGCAGTATATTCTGAATTCTGATTCCACTTTTTTCCACTGACTTGGCATGTGCCTTGGGAAAATCAGCCTGCCGTGTTGCACCATAAATTGAAGGTAATGGTTATTTCACCCAGATGATTAACCTCTGAGATTATTTGATAAGGATGTTTGCCAAGTGATGTGGTAATTCATTTTATAGATGGCAAATCTCTTATGTTTTTCAGCACTCTGAGGATCAGGATCTCAATACATGATTATGTAGAATACAAAATATAATATCTGTGTTAAATGCTCTTTGTATAAGTATTTTAAAATACATTATGTAACTTGAGCAAATGTCAAGTAGGATATCTGATGCAATTCGTTATGTGTCAGGAGATAAAAAGTACGAGACTTTAACACGAGAAATTATTTCTTGATTGCTGTTTCTTTCTTTTTTTTTTCTTTTGGCATTGCATGGCCAGGAGAAATATGCAGAAGGGTGTTTATTTTAGATTGAGTATCTGTGGAGAATCATGAGGTTTGAGAAATGTCTTGCCACAAAGGAAAAATTTCCAGCAATGCCAAACTTACTAAGTTAATTTCTAATTTACACAGTATAGAATACATATGGAGATATGTATTTTATATACACCTACAGTTAAAGTTACTTTTTTGTTTACATCTCAATCACTGGCTTCCTGTCTAAGCAGAGATTTGCTTACATGAAACTTGCCCAAGGTTAGAATTACGATTTCAGACTTTTTAAATTGATTTCAGTTGAGACTTTTTTTTTGTCTGGTTCCTTTGACTGCCTATAAGCAGGAAAAAAAAAAAGAAAAAAAAATAGCATTTAGGAATTGGTTTAGCTTTTTCTCATTAATTGCACTTCTTTTGAAGTGTATTGCAACTATTTCTGTTATTCAGCACCATGTTTTACTTTTGCAAATCTATCTGCCTCGTAGGCAATAATAAAAATCTTGAGGCTTAAACAGAATGTGAAAAAGTTTTGACGTAATTTTTGAAAGATCTGCAATATTAACAATAGAGCTCAGTATTTTTTATACAGTGGAGGGTGAAATGATATCCCAACTGAAGTCAGTGGGGAAAAACTTAAAGAGCATAGGATTTTACTGGATAAAAGTATGCCTCACCGTGGTCAGCTGGTGTTCCATTTATAGAGTGCCCATGGCATTAATCCAATCAGTGTAATTAAATGGCTCCATCCTCAAAGACCTCTAAGTAGGTAGCTGACTTAGGTTATGATTTATATGTAAGCTGGATAGAAGCCTGTTTCTGAAATCAACTGTCTAGAACATTAAGAAGAAATATTAACTATACTATAGAAGCATATGATTTAATTGCATGAATTACATTTTGTTGTAATGTTTTTGCCTTATGGAATATTTTTCTCAGGTTTGGATCTTATAAAGATGGACATAATTATGATGAGAGTATTCACCATTTTCATATGAGCACCCCTAAATATTTTAAACAAACACATTAGAGTAAGAAAATAATGTATCATGGTGACCAGCAAGAAAGGTTTGTTGTTTGATACTGAACTGGCCAAAAAGAATACACTGCTTAAGGATGAGGAGCCCCATGCTGTGTAACACTGTGAACATCCGTGTAATAGTTGGTGACTCTCTGATTTATCATTGTTGTGAGAGGGAAGTTGCATATATTTTGATATACTGGAATCCTCTTGAGCCAGGTATCTGTTTTGTATACATGAAAGCAAAAATGGAACTTGCTTTGGCAATAATTTACTCAATTTTATTAAACATATCATATGTTGTACTGTTTCAGAGTTTAATGGATCTATCCTTTTCTTCAGTGTTAAGATATGACCCCTTTCCTCTCTTGATAGTTCCTTGGAACAGTCATAAGCAAGGAGGTGCAGCAAACTTCCACACTTTTTTTGGTGACAAAGCAAAATAATGTGGGATTGAAGGAAATCTTTTGATACATGCTGCACTTTGTAGTTCTGTTGCTATTACAATAACAAACTTGGCTGCCTTTTTTTTTCCCAAAACAGAAATAAGACTATTTTTAATTATGAAACATGCAGGAACTGTTTGAATGTATGCACGTTTTTCAGTTCTATCTTCTTTCATTCCACATTATATTCTTAAAAAAAAAAAATACAGTTTTAGGACAATTTGCAGATGACTGATACAGTATTGGTGAAAACTGTTATTCTTACAGACTTTAACAAGAGGTTAGACACTGCAGTGTTTTTACAAAGTGCATGAGGTACCTCTGAATAGCTATTGTTCTATGACATTTGTGTGAACACAGCATGGAAGTTTGTTTTTTTTTCTTCAATCATGCTTACCATAATGCAGTTCCTGTGAAGGGAGAAAAGTTGGTTGCAATTTCTATTCCCTGTGCTTACAGTAGTTTTCATCTGCAAGTGCTAGCAGCCTGTCTCTTCTCACAGCCTTCATCGGGTACTGACACCAACATTGCACAGTAGTACAGAGTATGCTCATTTCTCTGCAGCATGCTCTGATGCTAGCTCTGACTCACGTCCAGACACAGGTTTGCCTTTCCACAGCATGTACAAAACATAACGTTAGCTTGCCACATCACTTGTTATTTTCCATAGTCTGACTCTACAGATACCTTGTAATATGAACAGTTTATTCATGTGAGATGAAGGACATAGTATTCATAAAAGCTTGAAACTTACTTTTTTTAACAACTAAAAACAGAATCAGGGCATTTTTCATAAAGTCAGACTCCAAAGCTTGACTTGTAGTAACAGATCAGACTATATGTCTTCTCTGTGTGTAATAGTCAAAGTCTGTGTACGTACTTGAATGGCTTTTCTTGGGATTTAGAGACGTTTTCCCCATTAGAAATCTTCATATAGACATGCATAAAACCTCAGGTTTAAATACTCTATTCCTTTGAGTAGCTCATGCAATGTAACGCTGGTACTTTTGTACCTCACAATGTCTAAATATCATGCTGTATGCAAATGTGATGTGTATCAGTTATACATTAACAGCTGGATTATTATCTCAGAATGACTAAGAGAAACAGTGACCGTGAGCTGTATAGTGCTGCTACTCTGCAGTTAGAATTTGGAAGGTAAACTACACTTGATTTGTCCTTGAAACTTTGCGTTGTTCTAATCCCCTTCATCTGATTAGTTTAGAAAAATGTGGAACACATTTCCTAGTTGCAATCAATGCTTCAAACTATGAAAGAAATGTGCTAGAACAGGTCCTGCTGCAGGGGCATGTGACTGATCCTGCTGTTTTCTAATCATACTTCTTTCATCTCAGCTTTCATAAGGTATTATGTTATGAAATAGAACATATGTGGGTGTCTTTGACTGTACCTTCAGAGATAGCATGGAAAGATAAAATGTATAAAATAATCATGTTTTATTTTCTAAACACTTGATTTTTTTTTCTTTTTTTTTTTTCCTGTCAGCAAAAGGTCTAGGAGCAGGTTGTCCAAGGAGGTTGTGGATGCCCCATCCCTGGAGGCATTCAGGGCTAGGCTGGATGTGGCTCTGGGCAGCCTGGTCTGGTGGTTGGTGACCCTGCACATAGCAGGGGTACTGAAACTAGATGGTCATTGTGGTCCTTCTCAACCCAGGCCTTTCTATGGTTTCCAAATAGTATATTTGGTATTTCTAATTCCATCCTACCTGATATTCTTGTGTAGGTTTAAGTTTCTAGGGATATAAAGGAAGAGACATTTTGTCAGAAGCCTAACAGTCTTTACCTCAGAATAAGAAAGAGGGTCTCTAACATGTGAGAGAGAAAATTCTGAGTGTAATTGTCCTGGATTCTTCAGCAGGGTGGAGGCTCCAGACTCCTGTTATGTACATTTCCACTTTGGGCCCCTGAGTTGGGTATTAATATGTGTACAGCAAGCTCAGCTTCAGAAGCAGTAGTCCAGGGATTGTGACAGAGTACCCTGAGACCTGGGAGATCAGCTCATAACTCTTGGGCTAGGAAGGATCTGAAATTTCTATTTCCTATTTTCAGGGGCGTTGCAGCTACAAGCTTAGTAAGACAAAGTTGGGAGCACCCTGCAGTTTTCAGCTGGACTTGTTAGTAAAACAAATGAGTTTGGTTCTGCTATAGTGGGCAGGTGCAGCTCACTGAAACAGGATGCAGAAAACATTCAGGCCCTCTTAAAGGAAGAGGGTGGTCGCAGACAGAGGTGCTGCTTAATTTGAGGTACCTCCAGGGTTTAGGCAGAAATTCAGAGCTGTTCTCTGAATCTTGGCTGCTTAAACATTCTAATTACTAGTTAAGCAGATCATTTTAAGAATCTCAAACTGAAGTTGAAGGAAACTAGAAATCCAATTTAAGGATTTAAATACGAGGCACTGACTGCCCTGAAGAAATGAATATTACGTTTGTTTGCGTGGTGTAACAGGAGAGCCCTTAGGGTCAAAGTCATACATCTGTAAGGTAAGTAGCAAGGAGCATAGTATGATTTCATGGGACATAGCAGCTAATGTGAGCCGAGTTACTTGAGGAGTGTCTTGAAAGCAGTTACATAATCTGCAGCTGCTGTTTTCTGCCACCTGAGGTCCTCTTTTATCCCTGATCAGTAGTGTTCTGCTGACAGAGTACGGTATGTACAAGAATAACACACAGTTGAAATGCTTCGTTGCAGTTTTGAACATGAAATTTTTTTTCAGAAGCATTATGTAAACCTGTTTGTATTAAGTTGGATATCAATTACTTTTTCATATCTGTGAATGATTTAGAACTGTGATGCTGGGTTTCTTGATTGACAATTTCTCGTCTCTTACAATGCCCTATAATGTGCTTTGTTGATACTTAATTTGCTTTGTTAACGTTTAGCAAGTTCAGCTATGTTAATGTTTTTATTTTCAATGCAGTTCTCTTCCTCTCTCTGACTTGAAAAACATGTAGTGATTTGTGATTGTGGTGCCTGAAATGAGCCTTCAAGTCTATTTCTAAGTAAGGCAAGGTGAACACAGGTATTTGGGAGATAATGACTTGAGCAGTTTTGGGTTTGATAACCCTTGGAGAAGAAGAAAACCAAGAGTTGCTTTTTTTCTCTCTACACATTTGCCAGTATTTTTCACAATCCACTGTGTTTTTTCATGTGATTACCATTTAAAAACTGTTAAAAAAAAAAAAAGCAACACAAACATAGAAAGGTAAATAACAGTCTTCTTCAGGAAAAAAAAAAGTGCACTTTCTCTTTGTGAAGGCATTTGAAAGTGAATGCAGTTTTAAATTTGACCTAGCAGCATGTAAATTGGTAGATGCATTTCCTGTCCCTCTCCAGTTCTTGGTTAAATATGGTTAAGTATTCCTCTTTTGGGTGTTGATGAGAACATTTGCATGCATGGATGGAGAGCTGTATCAAGATATTGAAGATGCTGATCTGGTGGTAAAAACAAACCAAAACAACCAGACAACCTCTTTTGTGGGACGAGGCAGTCTTGTTCTTTGATCTACCAGTTGCATGCTACCTAACTGTGCAAGTAGTTGTATTGACACAAAAGATGCTGGGAGGATTAAGAATTAGAATTAAGAGGAACTGCTTTAAACTGTCTCTGTCCTTGGGAGAATGCTGGATGAATCATGACATAATTGGTGTGCTTTATGTAAAGTACTTCTGTTTTGTAAACTCAGATGTAAAGAAATGAGACAGATTTGGAAATAAATATGGGCTTGCTGACGTAATATCTCCCAGCCTGGAGGCTTTTACACTGCATAATAACAAAGGGGAGGTTTGTATCTTCTTGAGTTTGGAGTGAAGGTATGTGGTATAACGGGCTGGTACTTGTGGGACTGGCCTTTTCTGGCTGCAGCATACGTTCCATTGTTTGGCAGGCAGAAGTGGAAAACAATGTCTCTTTTGTTTTTCCCTATGGATTTCTTTGCAGATCAAGTTTTAAGGAGCAGAGATTATACTTGGCATTCAAGTATTCAAAAATATTTTGAACTTTTGTTTGTCACATTTATTGCTGTTTGTTTTACAGCTGTGAATAGCAGTAGTGACGGAAGCTGTAGTCTAAGGAAAGATTTGTCAAGGCAAACATTACCTTTTATTTTAGACTAATGTAAGTGGGGGGGGGAAAAAAAACCCTAAACCTTTCTAGGGTCAAAATGTCCTCAGATAAAACTGGACAGTTTTGTCTTTCTGTATGAGATGCCTTTCTTTAGCTATTTATCAACTTACAGCTGCATGAGAGTTGAGAGAAGATTTGTGTGCATGTATGAGAATGGTTTTGAATAAAACAACAATGTCCTATGTACTTCAGCGTGACAAACAGGCACTCCTAAAGGAGTTGTTCCTCAGACCAGAATTGGAACAGATCAGCTGAGTTACAACTTGGTGCTCCTACTGGGTAAAAGCCTTTGGGACGACATACAAAGGTGTAAATGTCTCGCATTGTGGGGCATCAGAGCTGAAAAGTGAAATGCATTTCGGCTCTGGTCTGCTTTAAGCTATCATACACGTTTCTTTTACACGAAGGCAGTACTGTAAAATAGTGCTAAGATGATGGAAGGAGGAACAGTATTATAGATGGGGAGGAGGGTCTAAAGAAATAATTCTTGCTTTCTAACTCCTTGAAATTTCAAACAGTGGGCTCTTTCCATCTCTTAGTATGTGATCTTTGAAGAGGTAATTCGTTCTCTTACTCAGTTTTCTACTCAGTGAAAGGGGCAGGGTAAGACATGAGTTTCACTGCTTCACTGATCATCGTTAAGGGTCGTTTAAAAAAAAAAAAACACAAGCGTGGGAGCAATTAACTGAAGGCTGCATACTAACGCACTGCCTCTAACTGACAACTACCTTAAGGCTGGCCCTTGACTTTCTTTTTACTTAATGCAAACGCATATTTTTGCGTGGGTGATTTCTATTCTACTATGCCGAGGCCGTGCCGCAGCGTTCTCCTTTCAGCGGTGCTGCAATATGGAGTAGCGCGGTGCGGCCGGGCCGGGCCGTCCCTTGGAAGAACGTAAGCGCGGCGCTCGCTCTGAACGGCAGCGCCCTCCGCCTGCCTTCCCGCTCAGCGCCCGGATTTGCTCCCTGCCGCTCCTGCGGGGGGAGGCGGGTGGGTGAGGGCACGGCGTTCAGAGGCGCAGAACACCGGCCGAGGAGCGGGCTCCCAGCCGGAGCCTCCCCGACTCGCGGCGGTTCTTGGGCCGCGTACCACGTGCGCTCGCTTATCAATCGCTGCAGCTAAGGCACGGCGGGAAGGCAGAGCCTGGACTCGGACCGGCAGGAAAGGATCGAGAAAGCGGTTGCGGTTCGTCGAAGCCGCCTCCCCCGGTGACCTAGGCGACTCACGACAGGGACCCTCCACCTCGCCAGTTCCGGCGGCTCTGGAAAGCATCGCCAGCGTTGCCCGAAGGAGCTCCGCCCGCAGTGCTGCCCCTTGCGGCAGAGGCCCCGCCCTCCACCCTGCTGAACCAATCGCACGGGGCCGTGGGCGCGGCCCTCCTGTTTCTCAGCCAATCGGAGGCACGGCTGACACAAAGTAGAGTTCGTTGCACGCGCTTTCAAGACCAGAAAAGATTGCCATCGATAATGTCCAATCGTAATGAAGGGAGGCGGGGTTGACTCGGCCGCTAACCCAACAGGAGGGCGAGAGCCGGGCAGAGAGGCGGTGCGGGGCAGGCAGAAGGAGAGTGGCAGGAGCCTGACGCAATAGGAGAGCAGAACCCCGAGCAGCCCGAGCCAATGGGTGCCGCCGGTGGGCGGGGCGGGGGCGGCCGTGCCTGGGCTCTGTGATTGGGAGAGGGGCAGCGGGAGCCGGGCCGGGCCGTGTGTCCGCCGCACGAAAATGCACTCGGATGCCGGCGCTGTCAGTGAGTAGCGGCGGGCAGCGCCGCGCTCCCTCGCCCGCTCTGCAGCGGCCCTGTCCCGACTGGCCCGCTGCCAGGCCCTGCCGTCCGCTCGGCTCCTCCGCACCTGGTTGGGGCGGCGCGGCCGAGCGGCGCCTCTTGTTCGCGGGGAAGGGCGCCGGGCCGGCCGGCGCGAGGCCGGCGCGGAGAGGGCGGCGGGCGGGCCGGGGACGGCGGGCCGGGGGGCGGCCCTCGGCGGGCTTCGGGCGGGAGGGGCCGGGCGGGGAGGGGCGTGCGGCAGTGGAGGCGGCAGAAGCGGCGCTGTGCGGCTCTCAGAGGCTATGACGCAGTTTCCCCGGCCCGGCTGGGAGAGCGGCGGGCTGGGGGCCGCGGGCGGCCCGAGGGGAGCGGCGGCGCGAAGGGGAGGAGGGGACGGGGGTAGGCGGGCGGCGGCGGCGCTGCCTCGCGGGAGAGGTGCGTGCGCGGAGGGGGGCTGTGGGCAGAGCGGTTCCTTCGGGCCGGTGCGGGAGAAACGGGCTGCGAGGGGGGAACGGGCGGCGCATTGTGGGAGGTGGAGGCTCTTCCGCCGCTGCCCCGCGCGGGAGGGCCGGGGGCGGGAGGCCCCTCGGACTACAACTCCCGGCGGCCACCGCGGCGCCCCGAGCCCCGCCCCCAGCGGGCTGCGTTCACCGTCCCGGGGCCGAGCGGAGCCCCCCGGGCCGGGCCCGGTCACGGCGCTGGGGGCGGCGCGGGGCGTTGGGAGGGCCTCGTCTATGTGTGGGATGGTACTCCTGGCCTCGCTCCCTGAGGTGCTCTCGGTGGTGTGCAGCCTCTTGGGGGGGATGGGGTGTTGGGAGTCACGGCCCCGGGGCGCTCTCCACTGCAAGGTTTTGCGAGTGGGGACTGCGGCCCTGCGCGGTGAGAGGGGGCCGCGCTGCCGGGCGGAGCAATGGGCGCCGGGCGTTGTGAGGGGCAGCGCGTCAGCGGGCCTGGGCTCCCCGAGCCCTCAGTGCTCCCCAGAGAGAGAAACTGGGCAGGGAGGCGCGGAGCCCGCGCACGGTGACGTTATGTAATGTCTTTAGCAGCCCTGATTTAGTCTACCTTTATGTTTATCATTATGTGGTGGCATTAAAGGCTCCCACTGAAGCAGAATCAGCCGCCTTATGTTGGAAGTAGGAGGATATTTTTTCTAGAAAGTGCCTTTTGTTTGCTCCCTTTGCAGTATCCTCTGTCTAAAAACCAGAAGGTGCAGGTCTGTATTACGCACTCGTGGGCTGCAGCTGCAGCTACTCCAGCACTCCCTAACGGAGGGTGCTGGAGGTGGTGCAGTGATTTGTGGTTGTTAATTTCTCTGCGTAGAACACACAGAGTGCTGCTACTCGTGCGTGGTTCAGCTATTGCTGTCTTCTCCTTCAAAAGGTCCCTTGCACCAATTTCCATCTTCCACTACGGTATATGGCAAAGCCTTGAAGTGCCTATATGTGTGTATGTGGTATTTTCAATAGGAATTTTCCTAAATTAACTTGTATAATTACCTGTAATTTCATACTCTTTTTCTTTTTCTTTTTCTTTTTCTTTTTCTTTTTCTTTTTCTTTTTCTTTTTCTTTTTCTTTTTCTTTTTCTTTTTCTTTTTCTTTTTCTTTTTCTTTTTCTTTTCCTTTCACTGTGGAAATGCTTGAAACAAGAATTAACATATCTGTTGAGTCTTCTTTTTGATCCTCTCTATTCTGTTAATACATTTTTGCTCAATTTTTCTATGACTGATTTTTTTCCATGTTATATGAGAAGCGCAACTTTCCGTTTCTCCTCTGAAAAGTTTCTTGCAGCTCCAATCAGTGTGATCAAAGATGCTTTCTATTTGCAAGGCAGTAAGTTGAACGAAAGGCAATAAGCTGAATAAGACAAGAAAATAGCCTTCCTCTCACTGTTTCTCTTTATTATTTTGTATCAGGATGGGATTTTATTCATATAATTTTAGTACTTGGTTTGTTTTTGTCTGGGTAACTTGTGCTAACTTGAGGCAAATTGTTAATTCTCTATCTGCTTTACTTTTTCCTCCTTGCTTTGGAATCAGGAAAACAGTCCCTCCCCCCCTATCATTACATCCCAGTTCATGTATTTGCCTCTTCAAGCAGAAGAGGAAATCACACTTGATTTCTATAACATGCTGTATGGAAAGCAAAGAGCTGGGAAATAGGGTTAGGAATGTTAGGAAAATGCTCATCTTTTGCACTCAATTTAGGTATTAGAGCCTTTAATGGTGGGGATGTTTGTCTTTCTGCAAGAAGTAATGCTGCTCACAAAGACTTAAAGCAGAAGCCTTATTTTTAAAAGTACCTACTTGCAGATCTTGCATAAGTGCTTTTCATGTATTGTCTGTTTTAGACATTTTTCTTAAAAATGTAAGTCTGAGATTAGACAGTATTTCTCATTATGGCTCATAAAGAGATTAAAAAAAAAAAAAAAAAAAGAAAAAGCAACAAAAAACATCCAGTTCATGCAGTGATTTTTATTTGATTTTAAAATATACGCTGCTGTTAGAGCCGTGTTCCAGTGCCATTTGTTGCAGGTGTGCGAGGGCAGAGGCACTGCTGCAGCTCATAGCTGAAGCTTACAGCTTCCATGGCTCTGCTGGTGCAGGGCTTTAGAGGAGCACTCTTTAATCCATCAGTCAAATGTATCTGGGTTAGCTCTTGCCAATTCCTTAAATTGGTTCAACCGACATGGTAGGTTTTTGCCTGCAGTGGATGAAGGAATGTGCCCATGACCTGTGCTGCTGGCAGAGCTATGGGATCTGTAACTTTTGGCAGAGAAAGAAGCAAGCAGCTGGGACAGCAGTGCTTGTGCCTGGGGTAGCTGTTTGTAGGCTGCTGCAGTTTCATCCTGATGTACTGATCCGTGTCGTGCCGGACATCCTAGCAGTGCATACCAGGGTTGCATTTCTGCTGAATTAGCTGGAGCACAAAGTTTTTATTAGCTTTATACCCTTTGTAGGATGGCAAATGATATCTAATCTGGCATGAAGTTGGGAGCAGTGCTGGCAGTCTGTACTGTGGCCATAGCATCCAGTGACACAAAGTTAACTCATTGACGTATTTTGGAATGAATTTGATGCTAGAGTAAGAGAGTGGATGAGTACGTTGCAGCAAATGTGCGCAGGCTAGCTCTGTATTAAATGCCTCATAGCTGCATTTCCTCTGTCCTGCTCGTGACGTCAGGACCACGAGACCACTAAGATACTGTTTGATTTTTGTAACTTTTGTACGCTTTAGAAATAGGTTTAAAAAAGATGTAATTGCCCGCTTTATTCATTCTTTTCCATTTGTGCCTGGCTATTCTATTTCTATGATATCTTGACAAGAATCTCCTTAGGAATGCTTATCAGGCACATTTAGTGGGCACACAAGCCATGGTATTTGCAGCAACAGAAACAGATGTATTACACCATAAATGCACGCAGTGTTAGATCTCTGGCTAAAAACCAAACCAAAACATGAGCCAGCGTGCAGAGTTCATTTTAAAGTGTATATGATAGCGTAGCTCTGATTTGTTCCAGTTAAATTAAAGATAAATGGACATTCAGAGGAAAGGAACAGCTATGTAACATGTCTGCTGCTTAAATTGCTCCAAAATCCTCAATGAACTTTAAACCTCAGTAGCTCTTTCTGTAAACAAACCTCCAGGTCAGGGTGCTTATTACATACCTGGGTGAAAGAAGGATTGGTTCCTATGAAAGAAAGGTTAGTGCTTTTCCCTTTCCCTATCTGCAGAGCATGCAGTAGTTTCACAATGCTTTGCTACAAGTAGTGGGAGTGACTGCTGATGTAATATCAAACGTTACGGCCAAGGCTTGTGTGAAGATGGTGCCCTTTAAGTTAAGCGTACTTCAGTGTGCTGTCATTTCAGCCACATTTTGTTGTCAGGGCTTTATTTTAATAACATGAAACCACTGTTTTGCTTCAGGATGTTTTAGGGTGTAGTGTTTGGAAGACATGTGCAAGCTTTCACACATGTATTCGTGCTGTGCTGGCATCAGCAGCGCTGGGTGTTGAGTTCAGAGCTGTGATGCACACGTGCCTCAGGGGCTGTGCCCTGCAGCATGGCACAACAGCCAGGAGAGCTCAGCCTGCTTCTCTTCTATTTAATTGGGAGCCCTCGCACTCCAGGCAGGAACTCACTTGCGCTCTCTTTCTGAATCATGGATGCCCCATCCCTGGAGGCATTCAAGGCCAGGCTGGATGTGGCTCTGGGCAGCCTGGTCTGGTGGTTGGTGACCCTGCACATAGCAGGGGGATTGAAACTCGGTGATCGCTGTGGTCCTTTTCAACCCAGGCCATTCTATGATTCTGTGATACTCAAGGAAATCCCTGTGTGGGAATAAAGTGCCGTGTTTCTTTTTTGCTCGGACAAGGCTGTAGGGATCTGTAACATTGTGCGTTCTCTGTCACTTTCTGATTGGTTAAGAGCGGTGAAACAAAAGTGTAACAATCTTGCAAAGGTCTCAGAACAAAAACTGTACTGTAACCCTCTTGTAAAAGTTGTAGAGCCAACACCTGTTGTACCCAAGCGCCATGGGGGAGTCCAAGTCAGTCACTTTGTTTAAGGCTGCCTCCAGTTGGCCATGGGCTCTGAAAGTGACTTCATCCATCCTTGGACAGGAATGCAGTGTCAGTTCCTGGCTGCTCCACGTGCTTATTGTACTGCACTTGGGAATCTCTGTCTTTAGGTGTGTTGTTTTCCTGTAAATGAAGACAACACTGATGCACGTTTTTCATTTGTTTTCTACACTCGAATATAGAAATTCTACTTTCTGCGTGTAAGTACTGAAGGCTTCCACCAAACATAGGTGTCAGAACGTCTAAACTCATTGGTCAGTATAAATTGTCATGCCATTAGGATAATTCTGTAAGCAGATCAGGGAGCATAACATTGTGTTATGATGTAGTTCATAACGATTACATGATTCTTTTATTGGATAAGTAAGGTTTATTCAAAATCACTTAGGGAGATGGTACTTTGGACTAATATTTCTCCTATTGCTACAAGTTTTCTCCATTTCTGTTGTTTGAAGCCAGGAACAGTATTAAATAAAAACATTCCATTCTAATTTTCAGGGCATGAGTCTGCCCAGTATGTGTTCCTGTCTAATTGTTTTCTGAGAAGCTTTTAGCAAATGACGGCATTTATACTGTTGGATAAATCTTTACAGTCATAAAAATTGCTATGACTCCTTCCAGTCTTAAGTTCTTAATGCAGAGTTGCATCTGGAGCATTTATGTGTCACGTCTGTCTGGCATGATATTTTCAGACAGTTACTGTTAGAATTCAGACCTACTGCTACTAGAGATTTCCTATTTGCTGACATTATCTAGAAGCTTTTAATGGGAGCCTGGGAGCCTACTGCTGGTCTGATCTGGTGCTGGTGCAGGTTTGGTGGTAGGCGATGGTGCACCCAATGGCTGTGGTTTGTCAGAGCTTTGAAGTGATAATTTTAACAGCAGGAAATAAGCTGCAGGTGTCAGGCAGGTAAGTGCCATGTGTGGGTGGGCTTTTTAGGTATTCATTTGTGGTCTCATTTGAATAGTTTGGCAGCACGTGGTTTCCTGTAATAAAAATTATATTAGTCTTTTTTAGTCTTTTTTTTTTTTTTTCCCTGAAAATGTGATTTCATCAATTTGAATTTGACATTTCAGGTAGAAAATATGCAGCTTCCATTCACTTCTGTCATTTGCTTATATTTTTGGTGTATATTGAGGGTTTCTGGGGGGAAGGGGATGGGCTACGGGGAAGGGGATATAAACTATGTTGAGTTTCATTGTATTTCTTAAATTTGTCTCAATAAAGGATGTAGAGCTACTTTTATCATAGTGTGTTGAGGAAGAATGCCCAACCAGCTGCTCTCTCCTTTGCTTCTCCATAACTGTCAGGTCTGTGGTGTAAATTTTAATACTAAAGTGTTTTAAAGGTTATTTTTAATCTTTTTGCTTTCTACAGTTAATTTGTATGTGACTGGGACTAGTTAAATAACCCAGACATTGGCACTTGTTCTTGATGCTGAACTGTGGATAAGGGTGAAGTTCCATTTTATGAGGCTGGTTCTGGCATTTCTTTCCTTTCTGGCTGGATTTGCAATTATTTTACCCAGAATTGTTTTTTCCTTAGCTGTTGTGTTGTGGATTATTTCAAACTATTTAATAGCATTTGGGATTTCCATTGCTTCAGTCCATTGCTAAAGATAGGCTGGCATCTGCAAGAAAAGCAAGCATAGGGTTTGTAACGTAGCATGTCTTTTCTTCAGTATTCCTGAAACAAGCAGCTTTCCTCCACTTGATCCCAGGTTGTTTTTCCTTTTCTGCAGTAATAAAACCAGAATGGAATCAGAGAAGGTTGGAATTATTAAGGTTGCAAAATACCACTATGATCATCTAGTCCAACCACTGATCCATCACCCCATGCCCACTAACCACATCCCTCATCAAGGCAGTTCATGAGTACCTTTAGGGACGGTGAGTCCACCACCTCCCTGGCAGCCCATCCAAAGCCTCACCACTCCTTCTGAGAACAAATGTTTCCTACTGTCCAACCCACACCTCCCCTCCCACAACTGAAGGCCGTTGCGTTTTCATCGTTCCAGGCTGGTTGATCTGCATTGAAACTCTTGTGTTCAGGTGACAAATGGCTTCATCTAGGCCGACTTCCTTCCCATGGAACCCGTACCAGCTGCTGCTGGTGCATCTGGCTGGGCAGCTGATGGAGTGCCTTGAGGTGCCCGGCTGTAGCTAGCTGCTCAGCAATGCTTGATGTGTGACTGTGCCTTCTGCTGGCTTTCCGAGTGGTATCACAAGAGTGTGAGAGGGAGTATTTTTCAGATTCTGTTCATTGAAAAGCAGTTTTTTCGAAGTATAGCTTCTCAGTGTTGTGGAATACTTTGTGTGCCTGTTGCTTGCAGTGTGGATACAACAAGCACTGTGACCAAGTTCAAAAGGGAATTTGAGCTGTAATTAAATTTCCCAATTATTTTGTCTGCCACTCATGTTTGCTTCTATACTAACAGCTGACAAAGCAGCTTATTTTTGGTTTTGGATCACAGCCCCACTTTGGAAGTGTCCCCTGTGGAGAGACAAAATTTTGGATTCCTGTTTTGTTCTAGAAGCCTTAGTATTCATGTGGATATACCAGTCTGTGCACAGCCAAGGTGTGATGCTTGTCGTGTAGGAGCTCTAAAATATATTGCTGCAGCTCCTCCAAGGCCGTCCTGATTGTGTAAGGTTTCCTGAAGTAACAGCTTAAAGTTGTAAACTGTTTCCAATGGATGTGTGAAACCTCCTGGTGCAAATGCTGGGTCTTGAAGCGCCTAGGAATGCGTTATTTCCAAGGCAGTGCCTAGTAGACTTAATCCTAGTTTCTAGAATACTTTTTTTCCTATTGTTGTTATAGATAATATCTAGAATTACTGCTTAGTATTAATTTAGAAGAAATATTTGCTTAGTGTTAGCCATTTGGTGGCTCCAGATATCACTGGTTTCTCTGAAGACCTGCATTCTTTATAGGTCTTAAGCTGTACAAAAGGGGAAACTGTAATGTTTGCGTTCTGAAGAGTTCTGTCTGGGCTGGCAGTTAGCAAAAACACCTTTCCTCATTTTAATCTTGCTCTTCTCAGAATAACTCTTAACCTGTCTTCCCCTCTCTGCACCCCCAGCTCCTCTCCAGTAAGAGGAGACAGACTGTTTCTGCCTTGGTATAGATAAATATATCTGAAGTTTGAAATTCCATCTCTGGTGTATCTGACTTACAGAAATTGTGTTGCTGTGTTGGGGAATGGGGGAGTATAGGGTAAGAAATAAGCAATTATTGGTGAAATGAGACTCTCCAGATAAGACAATAAATAGAACCTGTGATTCCTTGAAATATCTCTTTTAATTCAGCACATTGGGAGAATTTTGTACTGATGTGTGCAGCAAGTGTGCTTCTTCAGTTTGTCATTTTCACTGTCCCAGGGATCTGCTGTTTAATGCAGATTGCTCATCCTTAGATCCTTGGGTCATCTTCAGTGTATTTTGGGAGTGTTTTCTTGAAATAAAATGTGAGAATTACATTTTTTCCTTACTTGTATCTTTTAGGAGGAACTGGAGAAAGCCACATTTGCTGGCAGAAGCACTGCAGCCATTAGCGCACAGCAGTGACACCAGGCATGCAGAGTTGCATTCTGCTTGCAGTGTTTTGCTTGCCAAATGGGATGTGTCTCTGTGTTGTCGGTGTTCTCTTCTGCCCAAGTTCCAGTGGGGCTGCCAGTTTGCTTTTGGTTTAAATGGAAGTATTTTGTAGTGATTTGATGTCTTTTACCTCTCTCAGCTGCTCTGTGCCCAGCTTCTGAGACTCATGCTGGTTGCATGCTCTCTGACTGGATCAAAGTGGATCTTTTTTGTAAATTACTTCTTATCTAGTTTTGTTCTGGGCTTATTTCTAGCAAAAAGAGGTGATTTAATGGAACAGAGAGGGACCAGCTTGTCTCTTTGTATCAGCTGAGGCAAACTCAAGTGTTCACTTGTGAGACAAGGAAGCAAAGTCAGTATCTGTGTTAGGGCTACTTTCGTGAAGTGTCAGAGTTCCTCATTTTGGGTTCTACTGCCTTGCTCATAACTGCTGTGTTGTGACTTGTGGTTCATTATGCAGAAGTTATGTTTCAGCTGTGTGTGTTCCAGTAATTTCGTTTTACAAGGAAATGAGTGTAAAGACAAGTTCTTGTTTCATCTTTTAAAAACCAGTGTTTTCAGTGGTCATTTTGGAATGTTAGGTGATAATTAAATTGCTTTTGGAGTAGGTGGAGAGGAAGACTGAGTAACATGGAAACTCTCTATAACGATTCCTCATCTTAAGGATGAAAGTTGTAAATGATTTAAATTTATCACGTTTAATATAGTTTTATATTTGGCTATAGTTCTGTTTTGCTGGATATCACCTATGCTTTAAGGAGAATACATATAGGCGTAGGATTTCTTCTGCAGATTTGACTTAATGTTTTCCATTACGTGTTGAAAATGTTGGTGCCGAAAAAGGGTTGGCTTTTGTTTTATAGTCTGGTCATGGTTTGATTGAATTACTGGAATTTATGAAGATCTTGATTGCTACAGCTGGAAACCAAGAAGTAAAAAAATTTTTTTTTTTCCCCCCCTCTAGATTTTCAACTGAATTCTCACCTATCAACACTGGCAAATATTCACAAGATTTACCACACTCTCAATAGGCTGGTAATGACTTGCCATTTTCTCTTGGTGGAATTGCTAGGGCGATAGGTCAGAATGTTTTTGTGGTTGAAATCCTTTAGTGATTGCAATTCTAAGAACTATCGCTGCCTGTTTGGCTGAGAGGCTGTGGGTTTTGAATCTGGGAACTGCAATAAACAGTAAATACTGCTGAAAGGTTATACACCAAGGTTCAGAGTGGAGTTTTAGCCGTGTGCAGTGCAACACTGGATTTGAAGTTTTTTCCCCAAACAAGTTTTCCTAGATGATCAGATGATGGCAATCCTTATTACACTTACACCTTCCGTTTGTACATTGCAAATGTGGTGGAAAAGACATTTCCTAAGGAAAAAGAAAAAAGATCATTTGTTTCCAAGATTCCAGCTGAGTTTTAACCAGTTCTTTTTCGGACATGTGTGTGTGTGTTTAGCCATAAGCAATGCCACTACTGTGGTAAAGGCTAAATTCAGATTTTCTAATATGGCATTTATTCATAGAGTTTTTTTGAAAAGCACTGCAAAATTGCCCATTCAATGCATAGTTACTTCCACTCTTCAGATGTTGTTTGTTTTTGAGTTTAAAAAAGTGTTTAAAAATATTTTCCAAATTACCTGCAGATTATCCTTGAACTTTTTAGATACATTTGCAAGTATAATTGTTTTGGTAAATACAAACCCAAAACAAAAAATCTCTGCAGTTTCAGCTACATGCTCCTTAAATAGTGAAAATGAATATTAATGTGGAATAAAGGTTAAAAGGTTACTGAACAATGGAGATTATGATCTTACTAAACTGCATTCATTCCTATTCTCTTGCAGAATCTGACGGAGGACGTTGGCCAAGACGATCGACAGACAGGTATTTAATAAGGATGCAGTAGAAATAGATCACAACAATTTAATCTTGATTCATGAAATAAGTGTCTCTAGCATTATGGAAACTGAGATTTTAGGGAGCTGAGGGAGTTTTAAGAAGCAACTACAGAATCGTTTTTTTCTTTTTTTAAAGATTTCTTCAAAATGTTTGTGCTTTTAAACTCCCCAGTTGAGAAGAACTATCAGGTTTCAGCGGTATGTTATTTTACAATTTCTTTGTGTAAGTTCTTTAAGGAGACCTTACGACAAATTCCTCTCACTCCTTGGACTCAACCCATCAGACTAGCAGAATATCCATGTTCTTACAGTGTTTTGACTCTTGAAGTTGCATTAGTGAGAACAGAGCAAAAGCAAGGCCTCTCATGGCTATTGTGTTGCCTGTGACCGAGTTTAAATGCTGTGCTCCAAACAACCCAACTTTTTTTTTTTGAGTGATTTTGTTGAATGGAACTTGTTCCTATTTCTTGTGTAGATTTTCAGTAAATATCTAAGGGCTATTTCTTAGTTCCCAGTCTGTTTTCCACTCTACAAAATGTCATTTTGGTGAGGCCATCATCTCAGATGTGTGGTACTAGCTTGCTGCCAATTCTTGATTCACCTGCATTTGTGCTTTGTGGCTTGATATCTTTTAACATGTGCTACCTCCCTTTGTGCTTGTTCCTTGATTCCTTTTTTTTTCATTCCTTTTTGTGTTTCAAGCATGAAACTTGAGGAAGGAAAATAACTTGTTGGCTTCAAGCCCTGATATTTAGCAGAGAAGTTCTTCAAAACTGTCCGCATTTGTCCTCTCGTGTCTCAAAGTTGTTCTTTCTCCTGAGGTGCTAGCAATGTGTGCTGATGTTACCCTGAGCACTTAAGAAAGTGAGGAGAGCTGTCTGCTTCTCCTGGAGATTTCTGGAACAAACTTGTAAGTCTACCACTCTCTTGGCTTAGAGCAATGAGAAGAGATACATTGGGATGGGATCCGACAGAACTCACCTGTGGCTTCTGTCACTTCCTCCATACTGACTTTGTTTTGTAGTTGCACTGTCATACCCTGCCAGAAGGCTTCTATCAAATGTTTTCTGTCAGCGTGCTTGGTGATTTCATACCTGAAGTTAGCTCATCATGTAAAAGCTCTGCAGAAGAGGTTGTCAGATGCAGGTAGTTTTGGCAGACCTGTTACCATCCATTTGTTAGAACTGAAGTTCTCTTCTTTCTCCTAATGGAGACTTGAAATTTTCCCCTTTGTGACCTAGGTTCTTGAACAAAACCTGTATGCATCCTTATTTTGCACATGAAAATGTGTTCTGTAGTCTTTTCTCACTTTTGATTGCAAAACTGTTCTGAAGCATCAAGTATTGGTTTTGAGTCAATTTCTATTAGTCAATATTCTATTAGTCAAATTCTATTAATAATCAATAAGAATAAGTAGGCGTGCTTAAGGTGTTTGGAATTTCTCCTCTCTTGCTTAGCACTACCGTCATAAAAGGTCAGTTAAGAAATCAGCCTTAGCATTCCCATTATCTCCTTGGGAACATATTTAAGTATGTTGTTGATTTTAATGTACTGCTTTATTCTGACACCTGTTGTTATTGCCTACTTTGTGTTTGTTAGGATTAAGCTGTTTCAAAAGCTTAAGCATACTCATTGAATGAGTTTGGACACAAAATCCTGGTAAATAATGTATTTCTTTCATAATAGCAGTAAAAGAGCCTTTCAAACCAGGAAAAAGTATGAAATGAGAGCTGAAAGTAGAAGTTGCTACTGGCAAATTCTTATCTTCAGATTTTATTCTAATGTTTCTTATGCTTCTGCCCTGTTTTATATCTCTTTGCACGAAAAAGTGAAGTCCCAATGTTTGCATAACTTCCACCCTTGAGTTCATTTGAAAAGTATACTTGGCCTTCCTCATGTGAGGACAAGTAGATGTTCAGGGGGCCATTTTGGCCATTGTGAATATATGCAGTGATGTCTCGTGTGCCCACTTGTTAGGGGACTTGACACTTGTGAAATGTCTTACAGGAGAGTCTTACGTAAGTCTGGAAAAATCAAACCCATCTTTTCCAAATCGTTTGATATCATTGTGCTTAATTTTATATAATTTCTATTCTCTGGTAGTAAGAAATGTCAAGACCTATTCATTTTATTACGCAGCTTGCAGAACTGCATAGATCTTGTGGATTTATTTAAGATTCTACATCTAGAACTCATTTGACAGTCACGTTAATAAGTCTGTTGCGAAGGTTTCTTTGGGTGTTATCAGACCCAGCTAGAGTTTTGTTTTGTTTTTTTTTTTGTGATGTTTTTCACACTTTGAGTCTTCTGAAGCACGTCTTATCCTTAGAGATTACTGTTATTTTTCTGACGTGTATCCTGGTTAATGCTGTTACAGTGGAGTCATGTATTAAGTCACCTTGAAACAGTGACTTATATCTAAATTGAATTGAGACTTCTAAAGCTGCTTGGAAAGTGGAGATTTCAATTTTAGGTTACCCTTTATTTATAATGAACTTTTAATGCTTACTATATTCTTTCAAAGCAGGTATTTTTGAGCTAACAATAAAAATGCTCGACATCCAAATTATTTTAGACAAATTCTATCTTTTCTAAGAATTACTGTTTTTTTTCTGGAACCATAACTTAAGTATCTAAGAGCTGGAGGATGAGTTTTTCAGATTGTCTTTAGTGATTTGGGGACTATTTGGAACTTTATTTCAAAATATATCACATAATTACAATTACAGTCTCATAAAATGTGTTAGCACTGAGTGTGTTTATATATATCTGAAAAATAAGGTAGACTGTAAATGGGTCAAGGAATTTTAACTTATCAGCTGTTTCTAAGGGTAAGAATCACAGACAGTTGGATTCATTAAACCGTTTGCCCTTTTTCCCCCCATCCTTTTGATATGTATCAACTTGGAAATTTCCCTCCTGAATTTGATATTAGTCATTTTGGTCACGCCTATAAATCTAGCAGTAGCTCACAGTAAAGTCCTACTTTGATGATTAAATTGTGACATGTTTACTTATGCAGACTAAAATGTCTGTACAAGTACATATCCTGCTTTCTCCTGACTGTTCTAACACAAAGAGGTAATGACTTCAGGAAAAATAAAAAATGAAAAATAAATTAAAAAAAAAAAAGCTTCATTGCTTTTCTTGAAATTTGGAAGGGGGCGGAGGGGAAATTATTTTGCTTCTGCCCTTTTTTTTTTTGGTTGTTTTAGAGAAGAAACCCTTGGACTTCCACAGCAGTTCTGTACTGTGGAATTAAAGATAGAGGAGGTGGTTTTTTTTCTTCTTTTCCTGGTTTTACAAGAAGATTGTAAATGGTTTGGTGGTTTGATGAATACCTTAGTTTTTTTTTTCTCATCTCATATCTGAAAAATGATGATTGTTAACTGTGTTTGTGGTGGTTTTGTTGCATCATTGAGTGAGTTGCTTTATCTTTTCCAGTTCAGCATTCACAGTTTGTAATTATTTTTCTTTCTTCCATCTTCTGTCAGAAGAGCAGAAGTGTTCACAGTCATTATCTAGAGAGTAGGTGAAATGATGCGTCTTTAAATCTCTTCTATAGGGACACAGCTTGCAGTATTCTTTTTAATTGACTACTGTTCTTTCTTTTTTGTTTGTTCTGGTTTTGTTGTTATTCTAGGAGTGTCTCTCCCTTCTGGTGCTTATCTTACATACTGTTTTATATTTCTTGGGGCGAGTTTTAGCTCTCGAGTTGATGCATCTCTGGTAACTGTTTCCCGCAAATTTGGAAGTACTGAATAGAACGTTTGGCAAACAACATTTATACTCGGCAGGCTTTTGGCTGGTGGTGGCCTATTCAGCAGCCATTTGGAGGCTCTACCTTGCAAATGCTAGCTTCAAGTGTCAAAAAAACAGTGAGAACTAGGAGGGTTCTGCCAGTCTTGAGTTGAGACCCAGGAGTAAGAAACTTTGAAGATAATCACATCAGAGGAGCTGAACTTGGTAAGTAAAGATCCTGTCAAACTTTGCATGAAGTCAGAGAGAGCTGCATGTGTGTTTGCAGTTGATCAGACCTGTGAGAAGTGAAATTAGTTGGGAAAACCCAGACATTAGTAAGGTCTGTATAGAAAAGGTTAATATTAACGCTACTTAGTGATCTACACTGTAAAGTAAGAAATTGAAAGAATTTAAATGAAGCTACATTAGGATAGTTTTTAACTTTAGATGAAAGTAACAGAAATATCCTGCTTTTTTAACTTTAAGAAACTACGAGAAAGTTACAACAACCCTTCAAATTCAATATACACTAATTCTAGTGACAAAAGTAAATATTTTTCAAGTAGTGTTCTTGCAGTGTGGTTTTCAGTAGTTTATAGATCATTCAACAGTTAAAACATAGTGAAGATTTAGTCCAAAACTAAGTTGTTAAGATGTTAAATCTCTGGAAACAAGTAGAATATGTTTGTCCACATTGTGTCTTTGTGTGTGGGTTGAGCATATGCATTTAATAGCCATTTACCAATTTCTGAGCTCTCTTCTCTTTCCTTTTCTGTCAGTTTGATAACTGCAACTAGATACATTCAAACCAAGAAAGGGTGTAAGATTTTCGTATGAGTTGTTGGAGAAATTGGGGTGCGATGAATTCTGTTATCATTTTAAGACTTCAAACAGGAATTCTTGGATTAAATTTTTTGGTTTGTCTGGGGTTGCAGAGCTGATAAAATGATTTTCCCATTCTATAACTTTTTTTATTTTCATCTTCTGCTATGCATCTCTCTTCACAGAAGCCTTGCATATTTCTTTTCCCAGTAAAATAACAAGCATTAGCAGGAGTAAACTGGACAAATTCTAGGGGGTTTGGTTTGGTAGTTTTGGATATGTTTTACTAGAATCCAGTGTCTGTGACATCATAAATAGATTTCTAAATAGGCATACAAAAAAAAAAACGAGTTTTCAAAGGAATGAGGTGACTGCAGGTTGTATTCAGGTACTAAAGTACATACATACTTTCCAAAATAATCTATTTGTTAGCACACGCTTTGATTTATTAAGTTTGTGTCTGAGTTTGTTCGTAGTTCTGAATCTGTTGGCTGTCTGTAGCCATCTATTAAGTTCTGTTGTCATCTTAAATGTCCTTAGTTTGTGTAGGTTTTCGAATATTAGAACACTGTTTAGAAACTTGATTTAAAAATCCATAAAACATCATACTTTGAGTAATTTCTGAGAGTAGAATTTTGTGGTACCGTTAATTTGCAGGTATGATAAGGTGGAACTAATGCAGTCATAAGATGAGGTTCATTAGTTTCTTTAACCTGGTAGTAAAATGCTTTGGGTGTACTGTGAAATTTTGGTGACCTCTTATCTGTTTCAACTATACTTATTTTTGAGAATATGATTAGTTATAATATCGTTTTATTATATATTCGGGGTAATGCTTTTAGAAGTACATTATTCTGACGTAGCCATTATATTTTGATATGATAGAAGTTTGAGTACAATGCCGGATTTCTTTTTAATAATTAGTTAAATGCACAGTACTCTTAAAGCTTTCTTACCAAAAGATAGTGCAGGTATGTCCGTGCTTTCCTGGGAGGGAGCTTAGTGGACAGAAGAGAGAAGGAGGGGGAAAAAAAGTATGGGAAGAGTATATAAACTGGAAAGAGTATTTCTTGAACTAGATAGAGAAATTTTCTTAACATAAGTGAGTGTAAAGATAAGACCAAAGAAGGCATGCTAAATTTAAAGCTTTGTTAGTTGGAGCCAGGTTTGTTAATGTTGATAACTGGTATGACCTTATTGCCTACTATCAGAAAAATCCTTACTTTTATATGTCTAATAGTTTCAGTGCATGTTTAAAATAAAATACATATAGCAAAGCCTGTGAGGCTGTAAGGTTCCTTACATGTGTTTCTCCTATAACAGGAGAGAGACTTTCAAAGATACGAAGAATAGGTAAGCATAAGATTGCCATTAGTATTTGTTGGGAATTGGGCCTCTGATTTCAGTCTGTTCCCCTGGTGTCGAATGGTAGTACAAGTTTTATTGCTTAATTCTGTGCTGTGATTTAAAATAAAAGATTTTGTGAACGTGCTAGTAAAGCAGAGCTAAACTTGGATGCTGTTGAAGCTAAGAGAAGGTAGCTTAGGCATGCTGTAGGTCTTCATATTTTCTTGCAAGTTTCTTTGGCATCGCTTTGTTTCCAGATTTTTATACCTCACCTCTCCCTTCCTTTCCTTCTAAAATTTCTCTGCATAACATTTAGAGCTTTGTTAGCTCTTTGAGCTGCTCCTACACATACCTTTTTCTGGTGTCCATGTGATCTTCAGTATATGAAAGCAGGGCAAAATTTTGCCTGATTTTTTAGCCTATTGCTTTCATGAGACAGCAAAGATATTTAAACAACTTGCTGTACTAATATACAGAACGGTTTAAGTGGGGATTGTTTTTTTTTCTTTTTTCCCTTCAGTTTAATTACAGGTTTGGTGAGCTGGATTAGCACACTGAAGAGTTACCAGAACTGGCAAAAGGAACAAGTAGGAGTATGCAGCTAGCACCAGTTTTTTAAATTGGCCATTTCCTACTTGCAGAGCTTCACTGTTAAAGAACTACCTGAGCAAAATGATACTCATTTTTTTCCTAATGGTTGTTAAGCATCTCTTTGCAAAAAAAAAATATCTAAAAATAAAAAAAAAACAAATAAAAAAAGCAGCCACTCAAACAACCACCTCCAAAAAACCAAAAAACAAAACTGAAAAGAATCCCCTTTCTCCACCTCCTGCAACAAATCAAAGATAAATGGAAAAAAAACCCCTCCTTTCCTTGCTGTCAGTATCACAAAAGTGTGGATTAAAAATAAAAAGGTTCTGTTTTCTAGAGCTGTGCTGCTCTAATCTTTGGGTTGCATCTGTATTTCAAAAAGTAATGGACAACTCTCAGAAGTTCTGATCTGAATTAGTTACTAAAAAAGTCAGACTGAAAACTTAGATATGTCAGAATAGACTTAGTTCATGCCTTTTGTTAGGCTGAAGTGGCACTGGTGTAATTGTATATTTTGGCAAAGTACTACTGACTTTAACTGAAATCTGGTGAGAGAAATACCATGGAAAGATTTTGCTCTGGAAAGGGGGCCTTTTCTAATTTGTAAATCCACTAACTTTCTCCCTTCCCTTTCCTTTGTAATATGCCTATTAGTGGACACAGTTTGACTGGTCTGCAATAGTTTCATCTCTTGTACTGGTGTTTTTAATTCCCTCTGTAGGAAGTCTCCGGTCTTGCAGTTCATCAGACTGCTTTAGTAAAGTGATGCCTCCAAGGAAAAAGAGGAGACCTGCAGCAGGAGATGATTTATCTGCTAAGAAAAGTAGACATGATGGGTATGTCATCTTACCATGGGCTAAGACTGGAATATCTAAAGATGAATAGCTGATTTGATCATGTTTTTAATTACTAATCGAAATGATATTCAAATTTGATTGGTTTCTTGATGTGGAACCATTGCCTGTGATTGATGTGAACATCTAGTTTCAGTTTGCTTCTCACCTTTTTCTAGCCATATAACAGGCTTGTAGGGAACTTATGTTCTTGTTTGCCAGCTGTCAAAATAGACATACTTGCTTGTTCAAAGGCTTGTAAGAGATACAGTAATGTCTTCATATGTTAAAAAAAAAAAAAAAAAGTGAATATAGTTGTAGGCTATTTGCAGCCACTGTCTTACCTGAAATTCTGCTAATCTTTCCCTTTTGTGTTGGTGGTTTTATGCTGATCATGCAAGAGAAAGTTGAATATTGCTTGGGCAAGGTTATAGTTAATGGTGGAGCACTGATTGAGGCAGTGCTGCTCAACTTCCCTCTGAGCAGTGGAAGTGCAAGTGGGTTACAGCAGTGTGGGAGATCATTGTGCTCTTTTGGCACAGGTGCTGCATAGCTGACTGTTCTGGAAATGCTAGATTTTCTGTGAATGTTCAGTCAGCCTCAGTCCTTCAGCATCCTCTGAGTGTGCTCCTTTTGTGCAAGATGGTCATTACTTATGTGAAATAAGACCATAGCTTGTGGGAGACTGTGCACGCCTGCACGGTAGGTGCCATCACATGCTAGGGAGAGGGCTATAGCATGCTTACATGGTATCTTGGTGTTGGAAAGTGTTGTGTACTACTGGAATATTTGGCTGTGTCTGCCAATAGAACGTGAGCTTTATTACACTCATGTATTACAGGTGACTTGGAAAACTCAAGCTTCTGTAACATGCACCTTCAGAAAGGTGAAAAGATGCGTTTCCCCTGGCAGCCTGAAATGAGGCTGCATACTTTCCTTTTTATTCACTTGCGTGAGTAATAAAAATGCTAGCAGCCAAATTAAGACTCTAGTTATGCCTCTATAACTCCATTGTGCTCAATAGGGTTGCACAACTGTAGCTGCCCTGGAATTTATTAAGTGATCTGCTGAGGCAGAAGAAAGATTTAAACTCCCTTTCATTGCTTTGAGTATGTAAAACTAGCAAGAGCAAAAAAACACTACATGTTCTTAATATTTTTTGCTGGTTTTTGAGAAATATTAGATGTAGAAATAGGATGAAATGTTTCTATAATCTGAGTAGAGATGTCTACAAAATTTAAATAACCACCATTTGGCAAGACCCTGACAAGCAAAACAAAACAATTTAAAATCCCTAGGAAGATTGTCTGTAGTAGTAGAAGATACTGATCTGTGTAATTCACATAAGAAAATGATGAAAAGCTGATTTCTTACTGTTAGTAGTTCATGTAATCACTAAAGAGCTTTTTGAAAGCATAATTCAAATGCTTTTTCTACCTGCCTTTCAGTTTGTACCTAATGCATCTAGTCTTCATTCTACTGCCATCTAAAGTTTACTTCAGGGGAAAACCTCTGCCTGCTTTTAGAAGTGGAGGTGAAACCAGATCTGTCAGCTGTGGGCCAGAGGGGAATATCCTTCTCTGATGTGGTTCCAATTTTTGTTTTCCTTCTTAACTTCTAAGGTTTTCGGGCTTCCTCAGCTTCCCTTTGTTTCCTTTCTTTTGCTTTGATCTTCAAGAAAATAGCTTGTATTTCACCAGACCTGGCAATATGAATTAATTTGCTGAATATTCAGCTCTATTTTAGATCTCTATTTTCTTTTGTGTATTTCTTCAAATCTGGCTTAATGTTTTTTGAGCAAGTCATCTCTTCCCTGCTTTTTTTTGTTTGTTTGTTTTTCCCCAAGTTTTGACATTTCGGTGTGTTAGACAGAAACCTATATGAAATTAGGAATCTCTGCAGCAGTGTGCTCTTGTGAGCCTAGTTATCTCTAAAGCTATTGCTTCTGACACTGTGTGAATGCTTTATACAATAAAAATGGTGCAGGTAGTTTAATGCCAGTATATATATTAAGAGGCTTCTAGGTCCGCTTCTTTACCATTGCTCTCTTTTTAGGTGCAGGTTTGCTTGAAACTTCATACTGATAACTCAGGATAAGCTTTCAGGGGACATTAGCCTATGTGGAATCTGTACTGTTAAGTGAAAAAAGGTAGTCAGTCTTCTTGAATATCTACTTTTCCTGAAAAACAAAATGTATTATCATCTCTCCTGTAGATATTTCCTATCAGAGAGAGGATTTGTCGCTTGAAATGTTTTTGGAATTACCTAAATTTTGTATGTTGTTGTAGAGGAATGTTAACGAATTCAGTAATTGCTCGTCTCCCATTTGCTTTCAGTGTGAAAATGTTGGATGGTACTCTAAAGATTACCAATGGATTGTCATTGTTAAGGGTGTCAGCAAAGGAAAAGCCAAATGTTGATAACTTCCCCTGATTTTTCTACGCACATACAAGCATATATATATATATATATATATATATATATATATAAAATCCTTACATGAATAGTTTAGTTGGATGATCTTTTCAGTCTTCACTTTTTGTGCTTCTATATTTCCTTCAATTATAGGAAGGAATACTTTTGAGGTGCATATTCTTTGCAGAAAGCAGGGCTCTGTACTGAAAAAGGATTTTGAAAGGCTCTTATCTTCATAAACTTAAACAAATATGGTACCAGGGAACTCATAATAGCTTTCACTTTTGGTTTCAGGCTCTTAGGGATACACCCTCATTTTGGAATAATTAGTGGAATGATGATGATGCCTTTTGAAGAAAAGTATTTATAGGAACAAATCTAGATGTTATTGTGGTTATTATTTGGAGAACTGATTTCATGTGTAGACTAACTATGGTAAACAAAGATTCTTTCTTTCTTTAGCATCCCATCCTTACACAACAAGAGCTTGAATTCTGTTAGTTATAATTCATAATTTCACCTTGAAATATGAATGTGATATTTTAGTGGGAGGAATTTTTTTTTTTTTGCTGGAAGATGAACAATGAAAATAATTCAGTGTGTTCATCTCTGGATTGCAGTAAGATTTAGCCCATTTTAGAGAATGGTGTTGGAAAGTAGACCTTTCAGTGCACACCTCTCAGAACATAATGACTTGAAGGCATTTTATTTCCTTCTCTGTTTGGCAGTCTTGACCATGTTGTACTTCGAATTCTCACACTCCAGAGTATTCTCAATTTGGATTTAAAAATGTGTTCTGCACACTGTTCTTTCATCATAATGTTAAGGGTCTTACAGAGGGTTAAACAAGTTTCATGTAAAGATGGTTGCTAGGTAAGAGTATAGTCCCTACTGTCTATCTGCATATCTGTTATGCAGTCTCTAAGCAAAGACTGTCTGCTCCTTAGGAAAAAAACAGAGGTATGTAACATAATGTCTTGTCTTCTTTCTGATAGTCTCGTTTAAAAATATTTCTACTCTTTTCTCCAGAATCATGCTGAGGGGAAAAAACTGACAGTAATGTATATTTAGACCTTAGAATGTTGAAAACTGGGGAAATATATCTGCTTCCTGAAAGCTGTATTAGATCAATAGATCTAATATGGTTGTATGTGTGGACCGCATAAGGAAATGATGATATGAAAAGCAGATTTATTGCTTGAGTTGCAAGCTCTATACTCTGTAGTGAAAAAAACTTAAATTTTTAAAACACAGTCAGTGCTGTACTACTAATGTGGGAAAGTAAGACAGGAAGGTATAACCCTGGAAGTTTTCAAAATCAGTAGTATTGATAGGCTTCTTTATTCTACTGTTATTTAGCAACTGATTCTACTGCAGGCAGGCAGCTTGTGTTGCCAATTGTCATAGGTGCCTAGACCTTATTCCTTGAAGTAGAGCTTTTCAAATAGGCACAGGTCTAATTTTCTGTTTCTTGTAGTTTTTTATTGAGCTGGACTTAATAGTTGTGCAGAAACTAGATGTGTGACTGTCAGGGTGTATGCTGTTATACGATCCCTTAAGTGAATTTTGTTAAATTTAAAATGTTAGTTTAAGTTTTAAGAGATAACTGTGAGCCTGTATTTAGGGAGGAATATGGCACGTTGATAGGAAAGAATTACCTGTCAAGTGAATTTATTCTGAGTGTTGCTCTAGACATTCTTTGTCACACCTTGTTAATATTAAAACATTTCTTTTTTTTAAAACATGGTTGACTATGTTACATATGAAGCAATTGCTAAAATTGGAAGTCTGAGTGAATATGTGCGTGTTCTTTTACTTCTGATGTGTGCCTGAAATTGTACAGGTTTCTCTTACGGACCATCAATGCATAAGCAAATTGCTAATCTGTGATGTAGTTGGTGTAGTTGTTGTATATCTGTTCTAGGGTACTGATGCTTGGCATTGTGAGAAAGCTGTGAGCCACGAGGACTTGAGTAAACCGAAGATCTGTTTGGTAGATATTTGGTTCTCAAAGAGTTCTCAGGTATCTAACCTGTGCACTCTGACAGTTTGTATTCATTTGTGTAGCAATGGGCACCATCCTTAACACAAAACACATCGTCTTATGGTGTGTGCAGAGAAATTCTGAAGACAGAATAAATATTCTGTGATCCAAAATCAGTGCCAGACTTTTCTGGTAGTTTGTGGTTGTCCTCTTTGCACGTGATTCTTGAAGCAATCAAATCTATATTGATGCTAGTTCAGAGAACACAGTCTCTGGAACCACTCTTACCCTGTGCTACCAAGTTGAGCTTGCAGTGAAATTGAACAGAGCTGTCCTGGGCTCTGATCTCAGATACTTACCCAGTTACTTGTTTGTAACTTGCTCTCATCTCACTTCCCAAAGCACTCTGGGGATTAGGATTCTCTAATAGAAATAGCTGGTTTGTCTAGACTGGAAGGGGAAACTCACTTGCTATTTACAGTAGGTGTGTGAGGATGAGCTTCATCTCTATATGTGAGAGCTAACTAGTATCAGGTTTGCTTTGGTGTGCTTGCTTATGTCGTTTTCCTTCTCAAAGTGACCTTTGTCTTGCAGAATATATGCTCTGTTGTTATTCCCTTAGGCTGAGAGAATGACGTGGAATTCATCCAGCCTCCTTTGTTACATGGTTGTAGTTTACAGCAGAGATGAGGGTAGCCCAAGATGATATCCTTTCTAATTTTTGAATTTTATGAAGTAGTTTATTAGCATCATAGCTTGAGAGATCTATGATCAGTTCTTGTTTTTGAGAGATCAGACTCCACTGGCCAGAGACTGAGTTACCTGGCCACACGTTGGGCATGTGAACTTAAAATTGTCATTGTTTCCTCCAGTTCCTAAACAGTGACTTTAGCTTTAAACACAGCAAATCCATGTCGGTTCTATGAAAACTTGCTAAATGTAGATACAGTGAATGTATAAAAAGAGGCACTTTTTTATGTTCCAATTTTCTATTCCTCTTACACATACTGTTCCTCTTACCCTGCCTGTCATCACTGGTGTCTTGGTTCAGGCTACAGTATTTAATTCTGCCCATTGAAAATGAGGAATCCTTTTTCTGTAATACTTAGATGATCAAGAGCTCTGTCAATGTATACGTTTCTTGAGGGATCCTTTCCAGACCCACTGTTCACTTACTGACAGCCACTGTATAGACAAGTTAAATGAGGAATCACGGGAGGCACTTTCTTATCAGCCCCAGTCTTGCAGTGAGTATCATTCTATTTTAGAGAGCTACACTAGCTTTCCATGTTTAAACTCCTGCTACTGTCAATTTTCAAGTTGATATTCCAGTTGGAGTTTTGTCATATTTGCATCAAAAATAAGGGGATATTGAATAATTAAACTTTTGTCAATGTAGCAGGATGTCTTCCTTTGTCTCTATGCTTTCTTCTACTTCCTCTGAATTCAGAATATCCTGAAAAATGTTGGATGAGTCATTCCTAATCGTAGTTAATTCTGCAACTATGAGAACGCCTTTTTTCAGACTGCTTCCAAAAAAAAAAAGAAGAAGAAAAGTAGGTGGGGAGAGTTCAAGGTAGGAAATGGCTCCAGCTTTGTCTTTATCTAACCTAATACCTTCTGGCTTGGTTGATTCCTTATTGGGCAGCAAAATCATCCTGTTCTTTTGCAACTGCAATGAAGGTTACGCATATTAGGTAATTCAAATAGGAAAAAGTGTTTTCAAAATCAAATAAAGAGTAAACTGAGTCTTGAATATATCAATATATGTTTTTGAGATATATGGCTCATTTGTCTGCTGAGTTTCTGTTTCTTGAAGGTCAGCATGTTTCACTGCAATGTAGATTTTTCTTTCAATCTTGAAATTTCTAAATATCTTCATTTAATACTTTTCTTCTAGTTAACAGGTTATAATTTTCCTATGACCATTATTACTTTTCTAATGGTTAGTTGCTTTAAAAAAAAATGATGACAATAAACATAAAATAGTTCTTTGTGCTACTGTCAGTGCAACGTGTACCTTTTACTGGATAGAAACATACAACTAAATGGAAAATGCTGGTAGAAGAAAATGATTGTACTTCAGTCTTATAAGTAGAGAGATCTTTTACCTGTCTGGCTAGAAGGACAAAATGGTGATGAAATCAATCCATTTAATTTCATGAAGTTGTTTCAGAATGATTGTGAAACCAGTTAGCAGCTTGGTTGTCTGCCCCCAGCAAGGTTTGATACTTTGAGAGGAAAGGCTGCATGTTTGGAGTATTTACAGAACTGTTCGTGGCTTGCTTCTCTCATCTTTGCTCCTCAGCTCTTTTCCATCTTTTAGCCTAAGCTATTGTAGAGTGATGGAAATAGATCAGACTTTGCAGCATTGAACAACTTGCACTGCTGAGTCTCATCTCTTTAACAATATGCCACAAGTGGTGTTTTCTGATCCAGAAAAGTTTAAAGAGGATGGAGTAATTTCTGTCATACATTGTATATGTTTTATATGATTCAGATACTCAATTCAGGAGGCTGGTGTTTCAGTGTTATTTCTTGAAAGCAGTTAAAATTCTTCAGGTTTGTCTGAGGAGTACATTACCTTGTCGGTCATCTCTGTGAGGAAGGAAGCACTACTGATTTAAATTTTCAGATAACTGTTGAAATAACCTATGATGAATGGGGTTCTTTGAATTATTGTCAGTGGGGACCTGTAACCTCCTCTCTCTGTTCTTTGATTTTTTTTTTTTTTGTTTTGTTTTATCTTGTTACCAACTTACTGCCTTTAGAATAATGTTACTATGGGTCATGCCTGTTTTGCTCTTTATGCCTTTTCTAGAATTTTTGAAGAGGCAAAGTGTGTTCTCCATAGTCACTAAATAATGCATAAAGTCTGCATACACCTACAGGTAGGACTACAGCTGACAATAACATGGAGTTACTGTGGGTTTAGACCCCAACCAAATTGCAGCCTGTCAGTTGAATATGGTAGCTAGTAATCTGCACAAGTCTTACTTGGACTTGGATATGATACTCAGGGTTGAATCTGGACCGGGCTATTTTTGTTGTTACGATGGTTCATGCACATGGATACAGTATGGATCAGTTGAACTGTGGCAGACTGAGCAAACACAGTAGATTCAGTGATTCTTATACTGCTAAGCAGCTCACTGAGTGACCCAATACACGGTCAGAATGTTGAGTAAATTCATTAGTGAAAGTAAATGTATTGCTGCTTACAGTGGCTGTTGACTAAAATGTTGCTTTTTAAACATTGCAGTACTAATTATTTGTTATCTTTCTTTTTTTTTTAAAGAATGTATAGAAAATATGATTCAACTAGAATAAAAGCAGAAGAGGAAGTCTTTTCAAGTAAAAGATGCTTAGAATGGTTCTATGAATATGCAGGTAAGTGTGAAATGCAAGTTTCCTCTCAATAATAATTCAGCCTATAAAAACTGCATTCAGTGAGCTGAATGAATGAGCATACTTGACTATTCTAATTTATATTTAAATTGTACTTTGGTACAAAATGTTGCCTCTCTGGCTCTAAAAGTTACTCCACCTGCCATGTTAACACTGAGTAGTGCAAAACCCTTCCTAGGGAAGGTATGTTTGTAATGTAAAAATAACTAAGCTAAATAAAAAGGTAGCAGAGGTAGTAAAATTAACTGTTGCTGCTAAATCTGGTGGTTCTGGTTTCTAGCATAGAAACAAATAAACACAAGTGTCCCATAACAATCTTTGAATAGTTTTCCGTTAGAAGGTACAAAGAGGGTCAATCAAATTACTTATTATTGCCTTAATGTACGAGAACTTCCTTCAGGTGTTGTAGGGTTATTGGTTATGATCAATGGTCACAGCAGCTCATCCACTAACAGTGTGTGAAGTCATCGATCATGATTTGTTTTCATTGTTTTTACATGTGCTTTTCTGAAGGGGAGAACTTCAAGTATGGGAAAAAAAAATCTCATAAGTGTAAAGAAGACTAAAAGGAAATGAAATAGGTGTTTGACAAAGGAAACAAGGTCATCTTACAGTTTTCTGCTGTTTTCCTTATGTGTAATGAGGAATGATGTAATTTGATGTAATAAATTATTTTTTTCTTCTAATAAAATTAAGTAGTTTGAGATCTCACATGTCTGTGGCAGTCTGTGAAAGGAGATTCAGACAAATTCAAGCCAAACCTTACCTGTTAGATTCTGTGCCTTTCTGATCAGCTTGATTTATTTTTTTTTTTCACTCTAGCAACAGGGATAACTCATTTTTATCACGACTTTGGTGGAGAGAAGGGATGAAAGGAAGGATGTGTATGAAAGATCTTTTGATTTTTCCAATGACTGCATACACCAAGCTATAACAGAAAAGTGGAGAGTATGATCTTGTTTATTGTACTGAATAACATTGTAAAAAAATGAAAGTTTTTTTTTTCTTTTCAAGTAATAATCTCTTCTGTGCTCCTTCTTTAAAGTCTTCTCCTTTACATCTGCAGACAGATAGCACTGGATTTGTTGTTCTTTTTTTCTCTAGTGTGTCTTTATTACAGAATTAATTTTATTTTGAAGGTGTTTGATTTCAGTCAGAAGTGTGAATGGGAGGATATCATAGGAAGATGGGAAAATATTTAATTAAACCTTGTTATTTCTAGAATAGTAGGTCACCTAATAGTAAAACTTAGAATTATTTTCCCTTTCATACCTCTTTCTTGTACTCTTTATATTGAATAGAAGTACAGATGTCAACCTCTAATGCTTCTCTCCCCAAAGTAAGCCCTTCTTAATGTGAATGAAATAATTCTAAAAAAATAGTCCAAATACAAAGTGTATTAAAAAAAAGGGAAAAAAAAGCACAGTACAATTAATGCCTATAACTTTTTTCAACAATGTAGTGTAGATGCTACAAACATATTTTTCCAAAAGTATTCCAAAAATAGAGTATTTTAATGACATCTGTTTTTGAACCTTTTTTCATTTTAAGTCAGCAAAGATATAGCTATGTGTAATTCATATTTTCATTTCCCCCTGCAGTTACTAAAATTCACGTAATGTGGAGCTGCAGTATTACTGCCATATAAATAAATAGGAACATGACATTTTTATTTCAGAGTCTTTTTTGTAGATAACATTTTATAGAGTTAGTGTATGAATGAAACAGTAAAAAAATAAGTTTCTGGGAATGACAGTCTCTTGTATCATAGGTATTTAGATACTGGAATCTTACGTGATACAATGCTATGAGCAGTAGAGATTCAAGCTAAGATACGAGTTTCAGTAGTCATTGTTCACTCATTTAACCATGCTAATATTACCTGGATATTCTGCTAGTCTGTATACTGTTAAAGATCTTATTCATGTACTCAAGATTATTCATGTATTCAAGATTGTCTTGGTAACTGGGTGGAATAAAAGATGTTAGCAAGAGTGAAAATTTGTTCTATAGTTTTTCTGTCTTTGTTTCCAAAGGTGAGATAAAGATACATGTGTATCCACGTCTGATTGTAAGTGGGGAAATATTTATTGCATGCCAAGTAAACCAACCTAAAGCTTATGAAAGTTCAGATTGTACACTGTGATTAAATTTCTCTTACTAAGAGAAATCTAAAGATCAGTCTATTATCATTCTCAGAGATACGTGAAGTGCATTTTCTTTGCAGGCACTGATGACATTGTAGGGCCAGAAGGTATGGAGAAATTTTGTGAAGACATTGGAGTTGAACCAGAAAATGTAAGTTTGAGGTCCATTCAGAAGATGCATAGTGTGTTATGATGTTGATGAACCTAAATTCTCCTAGTTTTTCATCAGGCATAAAACAAATTCAAATTTTTGGGAGAGAAAGGAGAATAAACCAGGGAGCTTTAAGTGCACATTTGGAACCAACTTGCCTTTCTGAAAGTTCTGAAACTAGAACTGTTAACTTGACTAAAAACTCAATTTGCCTTTGCCACACCTTTTCCCTCACTACTCCTACCAAAAGAAAGAAATAAAAGTTTAGAAAGAGGTGATGACATCTTTTCTGAGACTGCACTGGAGATTTAAAACAACTACCAGTTAATGTTTTCTATGGGAGAAGGGTGTTTCAAATATTGTGAGCAGTATTAGCACTCCATTATGCTGTTTAAAAACCCAAGTAAGGTGAAATTTTATTTTTATATTTATATATACATGAAGGAGAGAGAGAATTTAGGAAACAAATAGCTATACCTTTTGCAGCTTTTTTTCTGGTGTCTAATATATGCTTTTAAAAACATATGTGCAAGTCCCATCTTTTGCAAGATTTGTAAACCATCATCTCTCATTGGTTAAAATGAGAGTTATGTTTTTGATTGATTTGCTGTTAATATAAGATGTAATTTGCTACCTTTGGAATTTATTAGTGTGGTAAACCCTTGAGATTGATAGAGACGTTTCAGTTATGTAAGTAGATATTCTGACTTTGCATTAACAGTATAGAGCTGCTCTAGTATTAGCCAGAGTTGCAGACTGAAATTGCTTAATTACACTTTTTCTTTCTAGTCTGCAGGGATAGTTGCCTGCCACTTTTTCCATGCGTGTATCTTAAGTGTCTTGAATATGACAGTAATCTTCCAATACCACTTTTCCAAATTTATTGCTTCTTTATTGCTTCTGTGTTCTATATGAGATACTAAAAGGATTCTGTTTCCTTTGGGGCAGAATTAGCAATTATGAATCAACCTCTGGATTGATATGTGCTAATGTTAGTTCATTCAGTGTGCTTAACATCTACTTGAATTATACCTCGTGTTCAGACTTGCAGAATTAGATGGGGTTGACAGTACCTTGTGGTAGCTGGATTCATGTGGGATCATTATCACCTCTAGAACAATTGGATTTCATAAAGCTTATGGATTGCAGTGGATGCTCACCTAGATGAATTTAAGAAACGTAACTTGTCTCAAGTTAGTGCTTAGATTTAATAATTTTGGGAAACCTTTTCTATAGCCTGTGCTGGCTCATCTTCCTCATCTTACTACTGTGACATTCTGTGCATGCTGCCTTGAAGTGATGTGACTAATCTAACTGACTTTCTATCTTTGTGCTGGTGTCTTAAGGTTTGAATCATGTGCAGGTTTGTTGTATTCAGATTTAACTTTTAAAGTAGCTGCTCAGTAGCAAACTTCTGAATGTTTTGTTTATTTGAGTAAAGTATTTGTGGCTTACTAAACAGCAACTGAAAAATACGTAGATATTTTTGTTGATTCTCTTCAGCTTTCACATTTTTTCCTCTGAAACAGGTAGTAATGCTTGTATTAGCATGGAAGTTGGATGCACAAAACATGGGCTACTTTACATTACAAGAATGGTTAAAAGGAATGACATCGCTACAGTAAGTGCTTTGAAAAAATTGTTAAGATTTTTTTAATAGTAAATACAGGTTGTTGTAGAAAAAATACATTTTGTTTTAATCATGACTTAAAACTGAGCGCTCTACTTTAGAGCAGAAGCAATATTTCTTTGTCGCTGCTTCCGGTGATATGGCTCATTCAAAGATAACTTGAAACCTGGCTGCTGCTTGTTGAATACTTTTAAAATGTCTGCAGCCTCAAGAAAACAAATACAATGAGAGACATTTGCAAGGACATCTGTCTTTGTCACTGGGTAGGACCTATTTATTTCTGAGCTTTACTGTCATTGCATGAGTGTTAGATATTGGTATGTTGTTAGAGCATATTCAGTTTAAAATGCTAAATGTTGCAAGTGTTTTTTTATGACTACATTTTCATGTTCTTTCTAAGAGCTGCATTCTCTAGTGGCGATCTTACCTTTATGGCATAATTAACATAGAAGTAGTTGAATAACTACGTTTCATAGAGCTGGGGGGAAAGAACTATGCTTTGGCTTATCTTTACAGAACAGGACCACCAAAATTTTAGGAAGTTCTATAGCTTTGCTGAAGTTATGGAAGTATTGTTTACTTTCTGTGGTTTGTTGGTTGGTTTCCTTTTGTAGACAAATTTGTGGTTTAATCTCATGGGGAGTGCATTTTCTACAGCTTCAAACAATTTTTTATCACAGTACAAGCATAAGACTTCGCTAGTTTATCTACATGTTTTGTCCTGTGGGTTAAATCAAGGCATCTTAAGCAGGCAAACTTATGCCTTTGTTTTTTTTTTGCAGTGATGGGGACATATATTAAGATTCTTTTTCTAAGAACACCAGACATCTGTGTAAGAATGTAGACACTGAATTCATTCTTTGCTTTTCTTTCAGATGTGATACTACAGAAAAATTGAGAAATTCTCTGGATTGCTTGAGATCTTTATTAAATGAGCCTACCAATTTTAAACTTATTTATAGATATGCATTTGACTTTGCACGGGTAAGTACTGGAGAATGCTAACGTATAAAACTAAACTTTACCTTGATAGGTAATGCTTAAGAGTAAATATGTTTCTCTTAAGATATCACTCAAGATTCTCTCTAACAAATGTTCATGTTATAATCACTTTTTTTCTTACTGTTTGAGTTCTCTATGCATGACCATTTAAAACAGGAAGGCATTTCAGCCTTTTCTGCGAGTGGTAAAAATAATAAACATGATAAGAGGCAATTATAATATAAATATTAGTTTTAAAAAGTCTTGGAAGATCATCAGTTATGGTCTTAACATTTATGAAGCAACATTAAACAATGTCCTAATGTCAGCGGAGGGAAGAATAAAAGCAAGAAAAACGTGTGAGCTGCAGTAAGTGTTCATTAAGTGAAGGAGAAGTAGAAATAGAGAGGAAAAAAAAAAAAAAAAAGGAAAAAAGCAAGTGTTGCAAAGACAGTTGTTCACTGTCTTCCACAGGTAGACCTAGACAGATGACTAACTTCCCTAAATCTGCCTTCTCCCTGTTGTTGCTGAGCATGATGCTGTAAGGCATGGAGGATCTCTTTGATTAGTTTGGGTCATCTGCATGGTTGCATCTGCCCGCCCAAGCTCTTGCTCATCCTCTGTCTATTCACTGGGTGGGCAGAGGGAGAAACAGCAAAGGACTTGATATTGTGCAAACACAGTTTAGCAATGGCTAAAACATTGCTGTATTATCAACTTTATTTTGGTCGAAGACATAGAACATGTCACCAGACAAGTTGCTGTGAAGAAAATTAATGCCGTCCCAGCCATAACCAAGTACATTGTGTGAAGGCTTATTCTGCTAGTTTTGCTGAAAATAAAATACAGAGGTTAAAAGTACTTAACATTGCCAAAGAAGTTCAAGATACTGGTGAAATATTTTGAATTGATTAAAAAAATTGTTTTACTAACAGCAAATCTGTGCCAGCTGGTGGCCTATCAAAAATAAATGACAGGTCATCAAATAAATTACTTCTAAAGAGGTCAGTGGATGGACTGTTTTCAGGAGGTACAAATGGATCTGACAAACAGTGCTCTCAAGAAAGGTTTCTAACACAGTCAGATGTTCTGACATCTTTTGAAAAAAACGAAAAAACACAAAACTGTAAATTTGCAAGTTGATATGATTGCAACTTGCAGATCTATCAACAAAATTGTTGAAACTATATTAGATTAATAGAGTTATTGAACTTCTAACAGCATAATGTCAAAGGAGGTGTACAGAAGAGTGGCATCTAGAAAAATAGAAATGAGTGCTAATGAGAAGGCATATATTTAGTTACACGCAGCAGATGAATATGTTTTTTATCTGAATGATGCAAGTAATTTATAGAGAAAAAGTTAATGGGAGCAACTTTGGTTTTGACTCGGAAAATTTGTGTAATTTTTGTTTTAAAGGCAATCATTTCAGGGAAGTGCTCATTGGCAAAAATAGTACATCTATAGGTGTGTAACTTTTGAGCTGTACCAAAGTCATGTTTTCAAGCTCATTAAAACTTGCCTACTAATCAGGTGTAATGAAGCTGCTAGATACAGATGGTGATGTTTTTTCTTTAAAAGACAAAATAATACACAAGCAAGAACAAACAACAAGAAATTAATTCCTGCCCTGCAAGCCGGAGTGTAACTACTGCTAAACTGGCATAAAACTGGAACAGTTCTGAGAGAAGTCTCTATTTACTATGTGTTACAGTATTGTGTTACCTGTGCTTGTTTGAGAATTCATTTAATCTGAATTTAATGTGATCAGTAGAATAACAGAACAAGGAACCTCCTCTGATCACTTTCACATAGTCAGTGTTAACTGATAGCTGCTTGGTTACCTTCTGGCAGTTTGTGTTGTGTTGTGTTCATGTTGTAAGAAAACCTCAGGAAATAGGTGCAATGATGCTACTTTAAGACTCTTACGGCCATGCAGATGCATGCATCCAAACATGGGTATGGCTTTTGTTTTTTAGAAAGTTAGGAGGTCACAAACAGGAATACATGCCTCATCAGTAAGACTTTCTCAAATAACTGTCACTGCTATGGAAGGCATCCTCTACAGCAAGCCATTAGCTGTGAGGAATGTTGGGTTTTAAATTAAAAAAAAAAAAAAAAAAGTTAGATATTGCTGTAAATAAATGTTTTTTATGTTTTTTTTTTTTCCCTTTTGACTTTTTTCCATTTCGTGCAGGAAAAGGACCAGCGCAGCCTAGACATAAATACTGCCAAATGTATGTTGGGCCTTCTTTTAGGAAAAACGTGGTCTCTTTTTCCAGTATTTCATCAGTTTCTAGAGGTAAGGTGTTGAAACAGACTTTGTCTGTCTTGTCTGACACTATTTGACTTAGATATAGAATGAATAGATATTTTTTTTCTGAATTAAATTATACTAACACTCCCAAAATGGCATTTGTAACTGGTTATCATTTCTTTCTTTTTGTTTCTCAAATCCTTATGCTGTTGATCTTTCTTTGATGCAAGACAAAGTATAAAATGTCTTTGATTACTTCTTGACTTCTGTTCTTATTGATGCATATTTGTCCACTAAAAGGTGGCTTAAAGTGAAACATGCGTTATTCAATACTAGTTTGATTGTTTAGTGGCTTCTTTAATCCTATTTAATTTTAGATAAGATGCAAATAATAATAATTCATTCCAAGGCTTAAATTTCCTGCACGAAAACCTGAAGTTGAAGGAGTTGAAGATGCGTTTCAGTAACTTCTGTTTCTTCCCTCAAGCAGCAATCAAAATACAAAGTTATCAATAAGGACCAATGGTGTAACGTTCTTGAATTCAGCAGAACAATCAACCTTGACCTCAGTAATTATGATGAAGATGGAGCCTGTGAGTACTACCATATGTTGGTGTTTTAAAATAATTTATTTCTCTGAGCTTAATCATCTGGTGCTCTTTTATGAAATTTTGTAAAATACAGTTATTTGATCTCTCTACAGGGCCAGTATTGTTGGATGAGTTTGTGGAATGGTATAAAGGAAAACAAATGACGTAGGAGTTCAACTATGCACAGCCACTCAAGAGTCACTGTTACCACAGTTATGTCAACCATTAGCCATAAACTGCTATTTGTATCAAAGTGCATGCTGCTTTTCTTGCACTGCGTTCCTTTTGCAGGGAACTTTTGGTGTTTGCCATTTAACAAGCTAGCTATGCTTGCTGTGTAGCATTGTTCTCTTTGAAGGCTGCTTTGCATTTTGTATTTACACTACAAATTGGTGAACTTGCCAGCGTCTTCACTGTGATTATGTGTATATTGCTGTCGAAATTTTGTATATGTGTATAAAAAAAAAAAAGCTTCAACTAGGGATTATTTCTGCAGAAATGTATTGTTAAAATAATTTTGTGGCATATTTCTAGTCATCACTTACTTGTTTGTTGAAACTTTAGTTATTTTGCTTTTCTTTTGGTCTCAAATGTAGCATTTCAGAAAATGGACAGACTGCTTGGACATAGTTAAGATGAAGAACTATAGTCAATTTTAATGTTACTGTTTGGGATGCCAATTTCTGAGGGGAGAAGACATGCAGTGACTTTCTTAATGGAAATTCGCCAAACTTGACCTATTGCTTAATAGGAGTGAAGCATTGATGTCTTAAAAACAACAACGAAAATCATATAGAAATATTAAAACACTGTAGTAGTTGTACATGCCACAGTTTATTTCCATTTGAAGAAAAAGTACTGACTTTTTAATGTTAAAACTGCAGTAGTCGTTACAGGTACAATTGAACAAATTAAAGTACCTTTTAAAAAATGGGTTTTAGACTTTTGTAAATTGCCTTTGGCATACTCCTTTTAATTTTTGTTGTACCAAGAGTGTTTGGATTTTGTTGCAATATAGTGAAACTTAAAGTTCTCGCTAAAAATAGTGGTCTGGGGAATAAAATCTGCTCACCTCTAGCACATAGGTAATAGAGATTTCTCTTTATTGATTTGTAACGTTGGTCTTTCACATGGTCTCTAGCTTTATGTTTCTGAGTAATTAAACATATTGTCAAAATGTTGCTTTTTCTTTCACGCAGGGGATTGGAATTCCCTAGCAGGATGTCCATTGCAGGCAGTGGGCATGTTAAACACCAGTATTAAATGACTACTTTCTATTAGGGACCGCTTCCTATTTCACTGATTTCTTTATCTGTGTAGGACAGTTCTAGCGATTGCTTTGGGAAAAATGACTGAGTGAGTGGGATGATGCTTAATTTCTATATTTTTGTTGCCTTGTCTTTGCCTTACTCTTCTTTATTAAAAAAATGTCAGCATTAACTTTTATAGATAGGTTCTTGAAGGATCCGGTGCTATTAAACTTCATTTTCTAAGGATTTAATAAAATGTTCCATATTAATTCATGGAACATGTAACAAAAAAGGGCCAGTGGACACTTCTAAACAAAGAATAGCATTACTTTTCTGTAGAAATATTTAATGAGGTATTGGCAGTTTAGATATTTTTCAGAACGCAATCCAGGGTATGTGAGGGGAAGGGTGTGTTTTTAGGTTGAATGTGAAATTTTCAGCTGTCCCATTCTGGTATCACTGAAGTCAGGAACAACTGTCACTAACTCGACTGCTTTCAGGATTAGTTCTACAGAAGCATATTGGTTTACTGCTCTGGTCTGGGATGTTGTACCTGTTGGTATGGGTGGTCTAATTGTGTTCAAATCTGTGTTTTGTTGGTGGTTTTTGTTTGTCAGACTAAGCTGCCAAAGACAAAAATTGTTTGTGTGTTTGTGTATATTTGTATATACATAAATATACAATATGTATACATATACAAAACCTGGAATTTCATGAAGCTAAGAAGAAAGTACTACCATTTCCCATGAAACAGTCAACCTTTGGATTTCCATGACACTAAATAAATACATAGCATCCTTTAAAGTTAGTATTGGTAAAACGTACATAGTCATTGCTTTTTCTTTATTAATACACGTGATCTTAATTCCATGTTTGATGCCAGTTTTGCACAAGAAATTAATTCAGTGAAGTGTGGTATTTAATGTTTACAGTAAGCCTCTTACACACACATTTTAATAAGTCTTCTGATGTAAATGTGTATATTACCATAGTATAACTATAAGTAAATATCAGTGGAACTGCTGATTTAGTTCTTAAAGAATGACTTTGGAAGCAATATAACTTGTAACATCAGGCTACATCGTGTTTGCTAAAATCTTAAGTGAAATATTGTAATTTTCTTAAATGTTAGGCTAGTTACTGATAATAGAATTTAGCACAAATTAGCATGAATACTGCTAAAATACAAGGTTTGCATTAAAAGTTTTGTATGTCACAAAAATTTGGCTTCCAGTAATGGAAGCAAGAGCCAAAGACACTTTTAATCTATTACTGTTACAGGTGTAATTTTCACATAACAGGGTCAGCAGAAATCTGTTCAGCTTAAGTGGGTGCTCTTTTTCAAGGTTTCCATAATGTTTTGCAGGATACAAAGTTTGAAAGCAAAGAAAAGAGAGAAAAAGAAACCTCGAAGTGCTCACTCTGTATGAGTAAACTTTCCATTTTCCTCTTTGGATAAAAGTATTTGGGAGCAATGAAAAGGAAGAATGTGTTTGGGAACAGATTAGATATTGCCCATTTTGTCTTCCATTCACAGCCAAGATGAATTTGTGTTCAGTGACTGATTTACAATGAGCATAAGTAAGGTGAATCACAAATGCAACTACAGCTTGTTGGGAACTTTACTAAAATGTACAGAAACGGACAGAAATGGTCTGAAAAAAAGAGTATGGCTTAATAACTATCACTGTTATCCATCCTTCTGTTTTTGCTGTATTTTCTGATCCACAGAGAACCTTAACACTGCAAGGTTTTGTATTTTGAAGGAATTCTCTCTCATTTTTAAATAATTGTAGAAACTTAATTAAATTTGTTTAAGCTTAACTAAGCCACTCAATTTACCTTGCTTTTAGTACGAGTTTGGTGTTTCTTTTTCAGTTCATTATATTATCATACTGTTGATGTACTTCCCCTCCTCCTTCTTCCCCCCCACGCACACTTTAGTAGTATACAGAATATCCTAATTTCTTGAATACTGGGAGGTCTTTCTGGCAGATGTGTTCACGGGTCTTGTGCTTATCCTTTTGATGTAGTGTAACTACATTTGTAGCAGAAACTTGATGATTGATGTGCAGTTCATACCTGGTACTTGGAAGATGTAAAATGAAGAGACAGTTAATTAAAGGAAATCAGAGACTAAGTATTAGACAGGAGCTGAAAGGTAACAAACTTTTTAGAGCTCTTTACTGTCCAAATAGCTGTAGAGAGTATTAGGAACAACTATACACAGATTTAATTTGAGGAACATTTAATTATACAGCAAAAATATTGTAACTTAAAATACTAATTTTAATTCTTATTGATTTTTTGTTGTTGTAAGGTTTTGTTTTCAAGAAAGGCAAGTAGAGGAGGATGGAATTTCTTGAAATGCTTTATATATTTGAGCTTTCAATTAAAACTTGTTTAAGACTGTCTTTAAGCTAAAATAAATATTTCAGTCACCTTTGTGTGGCCTTTTCTGACATATGTAGAGAACTGGAAGCATCTCCCATTTTATCACAATTAAGCATATTTTATTTGAACACAAATAATGTTTGCAAAATCAAAATCAATTTTATCTCATTGTTACTTGGTTAATATTCCTGAATTACATTTTCTGGAGGGAAAGAAATGGAATTCAGTTATGTAAGAGTTCTCCCGGATTTCTGTTGACCCTTAGTCACAAGTCTAACAAGTTGTTAAATGCTCTTGAAATTCATATAGACAGCTTTAAAGGTTACCATGTGCCCTGCTTTTAATTATAAGTGCTAAAATACCTCTTTATAAGCCTTATATTTTAACCATTCTAATTGCTATGTAAGTGTATAGAACCCATTTACCAACTAAGTAGGTCATTGTCTGTAACTGAGACCAAAATGTTTTATTTTTTTTCCCCTCTCTATATATGTGCGTGTGTGTGTATGTATGTGTGTTGTCACCAAGTAGTTCCTAATGAAGCTGCTGTTGGAACAGCAGTTAACTTGTAACTGTGAATGCTTTATGTCTTAGTTATTTGGGTATTGCACGCATAAGGTGTGCTAAACTCCTGTGACTTACGAACTGGTGAAAATGCTGTTATATTATACCACCTAACGAGTTCATTTTTAGGTCTTTTGCTGGTGTTGATGTAAAATGGAATCCCACAAATAAAGAGTATTTGTGTTGGTTTCAGAAACTGAGTTAAGATTTTTCTGTGGTTCATGCTTCAGAAATTCTCTAATGTGAGTATGCTTCTGCTCCACTGGAAACCTTTATTATCTAGCACAGAACTTCGTTGGGCTCCAAAATTCTGTTGAAGTAGAATTTACACAATCTTGTGATTCTTATTCACAATCTTACAGCAAATTAATACTTAAAACATTTGAAAACAGGTATGTTTCAAATGGGGTGAGTGAATGTAAAGAAGTGCTGTTGTACAATTTTTTTTTTTTAACAGGAAGCTGCTGAAATTGCCTATCTTTTTATAGGACAGAATCTTAAAGAAGCACCTTTGTTACCTGCTTATCTTGACATAGGCTTTTGACACTGTCTTCCCCTTGGATCCTGTTAGAGAAGCTGATGAAATGCTGTCTGGGTGAGCAGATGATGTGGTGGGTTGGAAGCTGGCTGGAGGCTGCACTAAGAGGATTGTGATCAGAGGCACAAAGTCAATTTAGAGGCCTGTAACTAGTGCTGTACCCCAGATCTGGACTGGCCTTCAGTCCTTTTGAGCATTCTCATTAACGACCTGAATGATGGGGCACAGCATACCCTAAGCAGGTGGCTGATACACCAAAGTGTTGTGCTGTCGCTGAAAGGGACCTGGATAGGCTGGAAAAATGGGCTGGTTTGAAGCATGTTAAGTTCAATGAAGGGAAATGCAAAGGAATAATCCCGTGTGCCATATAAGAACTGGACTGGCTGAGAAACAGCTTTGCAGAAAGGAATTTGAAGGTCCTGTGGGATGCAAGGTTGAACCATGTCAGCAGTGTGTTTTTGTGGTAGAGAAGATTAGTGTTTGGACTGCATGAAGGGGGAGTGTCTTCATCATGTTGAGGGAGGTGATCCTTCCCTTTTATTCAACACTGGTGAGGCCTTACCTGGAATGCTCTGTCCAGATTTGGGCTCCTCAGTACCAGAGAGACATGGATCTCCTGGACAGAGTCCAGTGGAGGGCCGTAAAGTTGATGAAAGGAAAGAAGTGCCTCTCATATGAGGGAAGATTTTGAGAGCTGGGATTGTACAGCCTGGAAAGGAGAAGGTTCAGTGTGTGTGGAATCCCATCAGTGTGTTCAAATATGTGAAGAGTGAGTGCAAAGAAGAGGGAGCCGGACTCCTCTGAGTGATGCCCAGTACTCAGTCAAGAGGCCATGGACAAAAACTGGAGCACGGGACATTCTATCTAAACATTGGGTTGCACTTCTATGCTGTGAAGGTGATGGACCACTGGAAGAGATTGTCCAGGGAGACTGGAATCTCCTCTTTGGAGATCTTAAAAAGCCTCCTGGACATGGACCTGGGCACCCTGCTCTGCTTGAGTAAAGACACACTGGACCAGATGGCCTCCACAAGTCACTTCCAACCTCATCCTTCCTGTGATGTGGAGCATATGCTAAAGAAAACTCCAGGTATTATTCAAATGCAACACTGGAGGAGAAGACCAGTCTACTAGTATTTGAATGTAGTGATATTTATTTCTGGAAGTGTGTTCGTGAGTTCAATACATGTCTTTCTCTTATCTTTTAGAAGACTTGTTGATTATTTGACTTATAATGGGCAATTGAGTTGGTCATTTTAAAGCAGAAGAGATAATATCTAAGCAGAGCAGTAGAAAAGTTGTTAGCATTAGACATGAAAATTGCAGCCTAAATGTATGTTACACATTCTTGGCTTTTGTTTTAAAAGGAACCATTAGTTAATCTTACTATTCTGTATTTCTTTCAGATTTCCAAATCTAATTTTGAATAGGAAACAGACTTTTAAAGCCTGACAAAATGAATAAAATATACATTTTGGACACATTTCTCAAGATTTTGTTTTAAATTTTGTGCAGTACTTAAGCTATCACTCTGAAGGGTTTTGACAATATTTTAATGTAAATGTCTTTAAGTAATATTCTCATGTTGAGACTATACTAGGGAAGCTGTTTTCCAGTAAGTTTAAGTTGATGATCAAAGCTGGAATGGCCTTCAGCACTCGTAAGAATGTTGTTTTCTCCTTTTATTTATTATTAGGTGAGTCACAGTCTTCTGTACTAGGAGAATTTCCATATTGCTGCCCAAATAGTTTCTGATGTTAATTATATGTAGATTAAATGTGAATGTCTTTGTATTCGATGTTTGTTTTTTAGCCCAGTAATTAATGTTCTCTGGAAAGACTGAAATGCTTTGTGCCTGTGGCAGACAACTTGTTAACTATCACTGTATTGTAAACAAGTAGTTGAAAATCCAAGTTTTGTTTCATTCCAAGTTTCTCCACCTGCTCATAAGACTTAGGTTTTTTTCCTACACTCATTGACTGAGGGATACAGTGTTTTTTCGACCCTTGAGCTGAGCACACATAAGAAAGGTCTGCCCAGACCATTACCAACATGCAGTCAAATCTTCATTCTTCGTTTGAGAATTCATACAGTGTCTGTTCAGATTGTGGTTTTGGTTTTTTTTTGTTGATTTTTTTCTGGTTGTTTGTTTGTTGTTGTTGGTTGTTTTTTTTTTTTACCTTATGTTACTGATGAAGCTATAGAAGTTTCAATGTCTCTAGAGCAGTTGAGTTATACCTTTCAGAAAGTATGACTTCTATGGAGGAAAAAATAATAGGTATTCTAGAAAATGCTCAGAGATTAAATGAAATGAATGATGTTTTCTGTGCAAATGAGATGTAGTTGATAAAAAACAGCTGAATTGTAAAGAAAAGTGAATGGTAATAGAATCCCAAAGGGATTCAGGAAACAGGAGGTTGTAACTTTGGGTAGCTGGAGAAGGGCCTGGAGAAATAGGGTGAATGGAGAAGAGGACACAAAATATGAAGAGCATTGGCTGGAAGCCACAGAAAATGTAAAAGGTTTTGCATTATCTCTAAGAGCAGTTGCTAATGATGTGAGGAAGTATTAAAAAGGAGAAGAAGCTGGGTGTTTGTGTTTTAACAGTAGCAAGGCAAGGGTGCAAGATTATGCAGGAATCTGAAGGTAAGTTTCAGACAGTTTCACAACAATATTGTGACAGTAGAAGGAAATAATTTGGCACATGTTAAAAATTCCTTGAAGGAGTAAATGTATTCTTGTGGATCTGATGAGAACAGCAAGTAATCTTCTGAAGCTTTACTGCACAAAAGGAGTCTTAGAACACTTGCTGCTCCTCAGAAGTAATGTGGTGTATATAATGCTACTGCAGCATTCTGGTGTTTGGAGAAGATGAGAAAAACTGTTGCCAATGTGTATTTTGAAAGCCTGTTGAACTGTAGTAGCAGCAACTGAGCAAATGTTGCTGTGACACCAACAGAGTCACACAGACACCTTTTTTTGCTTTATTTTTTTTTGCCATGATCCACGAAATTGGCTCACTTGTGTGGTTAGATGTCTGTCTTAGTGTGTTAGCAGCTGGTACAACCTAAGGTCAGTCAGTGCATGACATAAAGAGCAAATCTACATTGTCTTAATGTATTCCAAAGTTGCTGTGGCTACTGTTGCCTTCTGTGACCTATAAGTAATTTGCTTTACCCAAATTGTTATCTATGTCTTTTTTTTTTTACTTTCAGTTTGAAGTTTTTCTTGACGAAAGCAGCCAAGCAGTGCTTTCTCTTTATGTAGAACATTTATTTAATAGTTCTCAGAAGTTAAAGGCATTGGTAAAGTAGTCTTCATTGTCTTTAATGAGGGTAGAGTAACCTCTGCCCCTCTATCTAAATGTACTGTTTCTGTTTTTTGCAATGAATTCAAATCCCAGGAATACAGCATTTGAATATTGCTTAGATTTTATGTAATATTGCAAAGCTGGGGAAATTCAGAGAATTGTAATCCAGAAATTGTTTCACAGAAGCAGAAGGTGGTAATATATTTATTTCACATATAGGGTGATTCCTGTAGCAAACATACAATAATAGTAATGATGTAATAATAATTTCAGTGTTACATTTATTTTTGACATAAAACTGTGCGTGTTAGAATTTGCAAAGGAAACTAATATTTCAGTACCAAAAGTAAGCAAGTATATTACTAGACCTCAGCTAAAGGTTTATTAGCTAACATAACTACTGAGGAATTTACTCATTCAGGTATCCTAGAGTTGCAAGTACAAGTTTATGGTATCTGACTTGTATGTATACAAATATCTATGTCAGCCTGAGTTGCCCTTTGGAGTAAGATTTTTCTGAATTAGATGAGTAATTAGATGAATCCATGCTTTACACATCACACAGGGCAGGTCTAGTTCCATGACCTGCATGTCTGAAGTTAAAGGCAGATAGCTGTACTGAGCAAAGATAAGCAAAAAACCCCATAACTTCCTTCTAAGACGCAGTCACTTTGCACCTGTAGGAGGTTAGCAGTGTGCTGCTGTGTCTCAACCGTCAGAGTCTGCTCTCCTACTTTGCAAAATATTAGCAAATCCATCAAATGCTCTTTTCTTCTTAATGAAAAGCTGGCCCTGTCCTAAACTGGTCTGAGCTTTTTGACAGTGTTTTTCACTGGAATCTGGGAGGCTGGCAGGTGTTGTAGAACTGCTCTCTGGTGCTGTCAAAGAAGTGTCACCCTCCAGCTCACTGGGATCAGTTGTTGGGCAGGTTTTGTTTCCTGCAGTCTTTTGTGGGAACAGAACTGAGCTGTGCTGTGTGCTTCTGCTCAGGGAGCTGAGTGGGACTGGTGAGGAATGCACATTCTCTTCACTTGGATCCAACTGGAAATAATTTTCTATGTTGAAGACTGACTGTGTTTTCCCAGGAGATTCAAGGTGCAATTTTGTCATAACACTGCATGATTGCATTTTGTCAGAAAAGCTACAGTTGTTGCTGTCCTGTAATTCCCTGTATTCATCACATTCTTCACTGAAACCTCTTTTTGTTTTATCTTCATGAGTTCTGGCTGAATTAATGTGCTCATCCTGTAGTAACGACTCTTTCTCCGTAATGGCCGTAGAAGGTTTTTCAGTTGTGTTTTCAGATAAGGATGGATGAGGTGACTTGTTGCTGGCTGTGCTGGCATGCGGGAGAGGTGCTTCGTTAACAGTTGCATTCAAACCAGTATCAAGAGGAGTACAAACAAAATGATCGTTCTCAGATGTGTTCGTGTTCCATCTCAGAGCAGTGTCCCCTTCCCAACGGTCGCTTTCAGAGGAGCTCTCATCTGTGAGCTGCTCTGTGCTTATGTCTGGTGCATGTTCCTTCTGTTCTGTGGGGCTGTGTCTGAGGAGGTGCTGTAGTTGAAAAGAAAACCGGTGTGGCTGCAGCTCAGCATCTTCAGGAGTATTTTCGGTACCTGGTGCATATGTAGGAGAATGTTTTAATGAAAGTGATGTGTTGCTGAAGTCTGTGTTGTGCTTGTAGGGAGAATCAGAAATTGAGTTTTGTGCTGTTGACTCTTTGATAAAATAGTCAAATGCATCAGGAACTTCTGGACTTGAACTAATTGAGTCTGATCCTGACGTGCTTACATGATCACTGCGTTTGGCAGCATGAACTGATGCTGCTTCAGGCATGATGGTGTCTGACCCATAATCAGTAGTGGTTCGAAAATATGCACTGTGCTTATCTCCATTTTTTCCAATACACCGAAGTTCTGCAGCAATGCTCAGGGATTCTAGCGGCGCTGAGAAATTACCGATTCCATTTGTTTCAGCTTTCTCCAGTGATGACAGAGGAGCTGGCAAGTTGCTGCTAACGCTGGGTTGTTCCAGGTCAAAGTCTTCTAAGGAGCTGCAGTCACTCATCGTGAATGGAATCCCTTCATCTGAAGAACTGTCACCAAAGAAATCTGCAAAATTACCTTTCTCGTTTCTACAATCTCTTTTACAGCTGTGCTCTATATGAGGTGTGTTCTCAGTTTTTTGGTGAATGCTTAAGTTCTCAATATTTGCATCTCTCTTAGAGCTGATGGGTAAAATAAGATTTCCCACGTCACTGTTTGTATTTACGTTGCTATTTAGACCAAATTCTCTATCACAGCTTTGCCTTCCAGGCATAAATTTTGTAGAGCTTATAGGTTCATGGTGTAAAATGTTCCCTTTGTATTCAGGTGTTGCCTCTGACTGCTGCTGACCAGAGCTGTTGCCCACCTCATTGTCCCTGGAATATTGCACACTGGTTTGGGGTTGCACTGTGGGAAGTGGGAAGCCAGCATCTCCTGTGCAGGGTAAATTTGTGTCTGCAGGATCCATGTGAACTGAGTGAGAGCCAGTGTTGTGTCTGCTGGGCATGGGGGGGACTCTGCTCTGCTCTGAGTCTGTGCTGTTTGTGTACTTTGGGTCTTTCCATGGTGACAAGCTGTTCCCCGTTAATTTCCTTGGTGTTACTTCATTGCTGCTCTCGTAATCCATCCTTGCAGTAAGCTGTCCAGTGTTTACGTACATGGCATCACTGCTATGAGTTTTGGTGTTGGAAGACACCGTATTGTTTTTTACGTTAATCTCATTATTGCTTTGTTTTGGGAACTCCTCAGTACTTGGTGTGCGTCCAGTGCCACCAATGACATCTTCATACAACTGAGTAGTTCCTGTAGGAGAAGCATGTGTGCTTCTTGAAGAATTATCATAAAAAACTAATGTATTATGCTGTGTGTTCATTGGTTTGCTCACGGAGTGCTTTCTGCTTGGAGTTTCATCTGAAAAAGCATAGTTAGCGTAGATGTGTTCTGGAGCTGGGGCTTTGTTCCTGCACATGCGCATCCACAAGCGTGCGAGGCAGGGCCTGGCCAGGACGCCCAGGCAGAAGGCACAGAGAAATGTAATGAACACCGAGAGGCATACAGCCAGCGTCAGGTCCTGCTGCGTTCCTCCTGCTCTAACACCACCTGGATTGGTGTCCCGAGTTTTTCTAACCAGAGGTGCTGGAACCTTTTCTTTTACCTGTACATTGTAGATGAGATACTTCTTCCTTGTTGCATTAAAAGTACACATATATAACCCTTCATCACTTTTCTCAGCATTGTGTATTACTAAATTATTAATTTTATCTAGTGTCAGATGAGGAAGACTGCTTTCCTCTGAAATTCTGCCTTTAGGTGTCCACCACGAGACTCCATTACCTGAAATGAAAGAAAGCACAAATTGAAACTTTCTTAAAAGCAGAGTATACTTGGCTGGTGGAGTCAGGTTATTTCTACACAGGCATACTCTGACCTACCAGTGATAATTTTTGTGTTATTTTTATGAAAATCAATTTTTTTTTCTATTCATGGTCACTTGTCATTGTGCCAAATATATGTTAAATAGCTTTCTATTTTCTCTACATTTAAAACACAGCACATGTAGTGTGTTAACAGCAGGCTTTACAAAAAGAACGGTGTGGATGAGGGAGGAGGACCTCGGGCTGATGGCTGGTCTTTGCCATGCTACAAACCATTGTGGCTCTGCTTGGTGCAGGATGCCTGGTCCTAGCACAGTGTGGCCATGCTGCCTCATGTGCCTGAGAGCAAACTGTCAGGTCTTTGCCAGTCTTTAACTGCTGCACTATTCCTCTGGTTACTGCTCAGGCTGCAGCAAAGACAGTTGGCAAACCAAGACAATTTGTGCACACCCAACAAGTGTTCCAGCCTCTAGCAAGTGTAGGATGTGGCTGGTTTCTGCCTTTTGGAATGTATTCCAATGTTGTATGTACAGCTTTGCTTTTGGACTGCTTAGGCTTCCACTTGAGTTTAGGTGCCACACAGTCTGTTGACTTGAACCCTGATCATATTTTCTGTGATTTATTTGGAAAGCAGACCAGAAGGGTGTTTTTTCTGATAGACTAATTATTTTCATTTGGGGATAAAATGTTCCAAAGGGAAATCCTTACATCCCATAGTACTATTAGTCTGTTAAATTGTACTGCATTGTGGTTGATGCCAAATGCCTCTTCTCCTTTGAGTTTTATCTCAGTGTTCCTTCTGCAAAATCTGAGCTCTGCAGGTTTTTGTCCCCTGTACTGTGAGTGCTATGCCCATGTCTGCTAAACTCTGCACTGAGCAAGCTGCAGTCCATGGGGGCTGCACTTATGTAGGGGTGCGAGTCCTCTCCCTGTCAAACACAATAAACTTTGAATAAGGCCAAGTGCAGGGTGCTGCATTTGGGTTGGGGCAGTCCCAGGTGTTTATACAAACTGGGAAAAGATCTCCTTGAGAGCAGCCCTGCAGAGAAGGACTTGAGGGTCCTGGTGGACGAAAAGATGGACATGAGCCAGTAGTGTGCGCTTGCAGCCCAGAAGGCCAGCTGTGTTCTGGGATGCGTTAAAAAAGGTAGAGGGAGGTGATTGTACTTAGCTCTTGTGAGGCCCCATCTGGATACTGCATCCAGGCCTGGGGCACTCAGTACAGGAAAGACATGGAGCTTTTGGAGTGGGTCCAGAGGAGGGCCACTAAGATGATCAGAGGGTTGGAGCACCTCTCCTATGAGGAAAGTTTGAGGGAACTGGGATTGTTTAGCTTGGAGAAGAGAAGGCTTAGGAGAGACCTCATTGCAGCCTTCCAGTACTTGAAGGGAACCTATAAACAGGAGGGGGAACGGCTGTTTATGAGGGTGGATAGTGATGGGACAAGGGGGAATGATTTTAAACTCAGACAGGGGAGGTTTAGGTTAGATATTAGGAGGAAGTTTTTCACATAGAGGGTGCTGACACACTGGAACAGGTTGCCCATGGAGCTTGTGGATCCCCGTCCCTGGAGGCATTCAAGGCCAGGCTGGATGTGGCTCTGGGCAGCCTGGTCCTAGTAGTTGGCGACCCTGCACATAGCAGGGGTATTGAAATTAGATGATCACTGTGGTCCTTTTCAACCCAGGCCATTCTGTTATTCTATGATTCGTTTCACTCTGCTGTGACCAAATACCAGAAACTCTTCTGTATCCTTCTCCTTTTTCTACATCCTTCCAGAACTGCTACCCCACAGCTGTTAACTGCAGTAAGAGAAAAGCCCATTCTGTGCTTTGTTTGCATTCAATAATTACCTTACACATTTGCAACATATTGCATACTGACATTTGTATATGGTTGGACTTTAGCATCTCTTGTTAGTTTAACACAGGAAATGAGATGAAGGCATGAGGGTTGGAACTAAATGATTTTTGAGGTCCTTTCCAACCCAAGCTATTCTATGATTCTGTTCTATGATTTCTGTGATTGCATTCTATGATTCCACTTTTGAGAAATATGACTTTCAAAATTTTTGGTGTAATAATTATTAATTAGCACGTTAAATTGTCACTTGGTTATATTTAAAGCAGCACCTTCAGAAACCCACTTTCCTAACCAGATTTGTGTGAGCATTCTGCATGCAATAGGATTTTAGCAGCGCATGGGGCACAGCCCTGTTCCACGTACCCAGTGTGTCACCCATGCTGCAGCGCAGCACTGATGTCTCCCTCAGTGGGACCACAGCTGTCCTGGACAAAACACTGTCACTGCAGTTCAGGTGGAAACTTGAAAGATATAGCAGAGGCTTTTGTGAGCTGGTGGCAGTTTTACTGCACGATGTAATCAGCTTTTTTCTCATGGAGGCAGAAAGAAAATGGAGTAGATGTTTCAAAGCACGAAGTCTGTAGTTACATATCCAGGAATTGTTGAACAAATCCACTTTGAGTTGAAAGATGTTCAAATTGATTAATAGGTGAGGTAGAATGGTTGTCAGAGGGTTTTCACGGAGGTCCACGACCTATGTGGAAGTAATTCATTCAGAATTAATTTCATAGCATTCTTAAGATTTGGAAAAGACCTTTTAAGATCACCATGTCTAGCTGCCAGCTGGTCACCCCATGCCCACTAACCAGGTCCCTCATCTGCCACAACGCAGTTACTGAACACCTCAGGGATGGTAACTCTACTACCTCCCTGGACAGTCCATTCCAATGCCTCATCACTCTTTCTAAGAATAAGTCTTTACTAATCATTTGGTAAGAACAGAACAGAATTTGAGTTGCAACATCAACCGTAACATTTCTTTTACTAAAAGAGAGCATTTTTAAAGTATCAGGAACAATATCTGTGCTAGAGATGTCAAAATACTGCACTGAGGTTTTTGATTTTAGGACAGGGGTTTGGCAGCCTGTCATTGTAGGCTACTTCTGTGTGGCTGGGAATCTGCAGGGCTCTTGCCAGAGGATGCCTGCATTAGCAAGGGGCTGTTCAGTCTTTTCAGGACTCTCTGGTCTCCTCGGAAATAGCCTCTTCAGCCTCATTTCTTCTGCAGCTCATGTACAATTCCTTCTCAGCTGGACTGTGCCAAAGTTGATAAAGGTCCATCATAGCATTTTAGTGTTTTGCCTTTCTTTGAGGAGTGGAAAGGGCGTGTGTGTCTGAGCACACGTGGAAGGGTAGGGGAAGGAAGTCCATGGAGATATGCACTGGCTTTTGGCATAGTTAAATGGGTAATTGCATGGCTATATTTTCTATATTTACAATTATATGTTTCTACGTATAAAAGTATTACTTGTGCTATATACAAGTAATGACTATTTAAATTATTTGCTTAAATTTTTATAATTGTGTACTAAAAATCAGACCAATATAATCATTACTGAATAGCTGATTTAAGAATCTTTTAGTGCTGATTAGCACAAAACACTGAAACTGTTGTAATACAACCTGTAGTTTGTTGAGATCCTTGAAGGCGTCAGGATGAATGTTTGCTATCCTGTTGTTTTGCAAGTAGATATTTTTCAGCTGCGAACAGTTGTGAAAATCATTCAGATCAATTTGCAGTATGCCATTGAATGACAAATGGACAGTTTGTAAAGACTGCAGAAGTCCTAGCCCTAGGAAGAGCAGAATTATTTTACATTTCATGTTCTTGTTTTCCCAGTTGTCAGGTGGTTTTAAAAAATTGTTTGGAACAAAATTCATTCCATTGCTATCTACCGCAACTAGTGGCTGCAGGCTTTGATTTATTGTGCCTTTTCTACACAATGGTTGTCCTATCCTGAAAGCTGTATAACATCAACAGCAGGCATTGTGATATATTCACAACCAAAGGATTTTTTTTTTTTTATTGCATCTCCATAAAAGCAGTAACATTCCTTCATGCTGTGAAAATCTTTTAGCATGCTTCTCTGGAGAATGAGTGATGACAAAGGAACAGTTTGAAGAGATTCTGATAATTACTCCAAATATTAATTGCAAATAAAACATGGAGATGCAAAAGCTGATGCAGTTTTTCCTCTTCACTCCCATCCGCATGTTCATGCACATTTTTCAGATGGGGAATTATTTAAACTGTAACCATAGGACGTGCACCTGACTGAAATCGAAAGCATGTTGTTGCTTTCATATCCCTCTGTGCCTGTGAATGAAGTGTGATAGTATGTCTTTCAGCAAACCCTCATTAGGACAGTGTCTGCCCTGCATAAGCAGCTCTATGGAATGCTGAAGATGTCTTGTTTTCTTACACACTGGTGCAGGGAGCCCCAGTTTAGCAAAGTCTTAAATAATTGTTAATAGGAGGTGTCAATTTGGGTGCTAGATGGCAGGTTTGTTTTGAATGAACTGAACATATTTTCCTGTCTTTGCAAAATACTGAATTTGGGGCCAGTTTTGTTTAGAAGAGTATTGACTTTATTCTAAGGAGTAGCATGAAATTGCTTTTGTAATTTTCTTAGATATTAATATCCACAATTGAGATGTAGAGGCTAGTGGTCTTCCTTGCCTCTCATGGGGTAAATTTTAGTTATACTTCACTGACATTAAGCATTACAATTGCAAGGACTGTAGAAAACCAAACGAATCCTGAATGACCCATTTGTTGCTGAACAATTTTCAGTCTGTATTTGGATACAGGTGAAACCTGGCCACACCTTACACATAACCAGTGGAGATAGTCTCATTCTAAATCTAGTCAGATGTACCGAATTTTATCCAAACCAATTTAATTCTTGTGAGTGAGGTCTTAAATATTTTGAAATGCTCACCTGTTGGAATTGCATGGAGGTTATTCCTTCCAGCTGACAGTACTTTCAAGGCAGGCAGGAAATGGTGGATTTCTCCAAATGTTTTAGACCCATGTGCAGGTGTAGGTGGGTCCAGTGTGAGGGTGCTGATGGAGTTACCATTGAGGTTTAGAGTTTCCAACATTGGTAAATTTCTAAAAGCAGTTATGGAGATTTCAGAAATCAGGTTGTTACTGAGATTCAGATGTTTCAGCATCCAGTCTTCATTTCTCCCAGTGGTGCACAGGAAAGTTTTGATGTTGTTGTAACTTAAATCAGCTGTTACCGCTGGTAGTGATATATCTTCTGGAATAGCACCTAGTCCCATGAAAGAGCAATTCACTACGAACTTCTCATCCCACCAGCAGGCTGTATGGCGATGTGTATTAAGAAGCTGCTTGGTTCCCACTGATCCAGAACAATTAAAGTAAAGGAGCAGCATAGCTGTGAGACTCAGGTGAACATTATCCATAATGTCTATATGTAAGATGTAAAATTAGGGTAAGTTCAGCATAACAAGAGGTGAAACAGAAAGAGGAAATACTTCAGCATTCAAAAAAACCAACACTAAATAAATACCCAACCATTACCAGCGTTCTGTCTGAAACACACAGCTTTAGAGGGTTAGGTATTTTTGAAAAAAGCACTTCCATAAACTGGGGAGCTTCCCCCTCCCTCCCCCTCTCCCAAAGACAATCCAAACCTTTTCTTTCTCTTCCAGTCCTTCAGTTGAGAAACACAGCTTCTCAGGAACCCGTGAACTAACCACAGTAGAGACTTTTGAACTGTAACTTCAGGTATAATATATAGCCATCACTGATCAAAGTCCACCAAATATAATCTATGACAAATAGCTGTGGAATGATTTTCATACTTACAGTTAACACAATACCAGTTTCACTGTCAACACAACAATGTGTTTCAATGAAAAAAACACATTCTTACAAATAACAAGTCTAAACCACAGCTGAGTCTTAAAATTTATTTTTTCATTTAAAAACAAATTTAATTTAAAAACAAAGATTAGAAATGCAACTGTCTTCCAGCTACTGAAGCAACCACCACTTTTACAGATGCTGAGAATTCACCACAAGTATGTTGCTTTGGTGTACCCAGTAGGTATCTTACACAGAAGCATGTAGAACACAGCATTTCAAGTGCATCCGTGGGATTGAAATAAACAGTGTGTCACACAGTGTTTTAAATAAGCATAGAAAAATGTACTTCAGGCAGTTAGAAGATAAACAACAAATAACTGCACAACACGGGGTATGCGATGTCAACATTTCTCAAACTGTAATGAAGGCAACAAAATACCAATGCATAAATAGTGGCCAGCAAGAGTAATTCATATCATTGGGTATTTATATGACTGGTTTTGCTACATTTTGACTAAAAATCCACACTTCAATTCTCCAGACCATGATTTAAGAGTACCTTTGTGACACGTCTCTCAGCTATGCTGTGTGTAGTATAAGAATTCTTGATAATTATAGGTCTGGAATCCAATCCTAGCACGTAGGCATGATATCAAGCAGAGAAGAGCTATAAAGTGCTCTTCATGTGTATTCTACGTGACCAAGGCAGTATCTGTAATTTACCAAGTTCTATTATTTCAGCTTTGAGAACACCGCTGCTTATATTTATATATAAATACATGCACCAGTATTAATGTCAGTTATGTATATCAGTATTTGCATGTATATGCATATTTGTGTAATATATATGAATATAAGCAGCATTATATAATGTACATATAAATATGCATTATATGTGTGTAAATAAAGTGACAAACGGTGCCATTATCAAGTGAGTGCAAGATCTAAAAATGTAAGTTTTATTTCCTCAGGTGAAACATCCTCATTGGGAACTGCTTAGTGCCACGAACATGCATGTTTTCAGCATGGTTAATACATGTTAACTGTAGTAAAACTCTGAAGTTCATGAAGTCAGTATGCAAAACATACTTTATGTTTGTATTTTCCCATAATATTTAATGTAATTCAATGGCAGCAGGAGCTGACTTGTCTTTTGGAATTCAGTGTACTTCGAGAGCTATAAAACAAAGGTAGGCAATTCATGTTCCCGTAACAAATGCCCAATTCTGAAGTTAACATTTAACTTCTGCTCAACTTTTAGGAAGATAAATATGTGCTTATCTAAAAAAACTTGTCAAAAAAATGACTTGCAAAGTCACTATTGTGGCCTCCTCTATTTAGATTACTTGATGCTACTGTAAAACAAAACACACAGCAAACCTATTTCAAACAGAAGAAAAGTACATGGGATGAATGAGGATAATGAGCTGATCTCTTTTTAGCACAGAACACAGAACACCATCCCTCTACAAAAGCAGTTCTAAGGCTACAGTAATTTATTTATAAGGCCCCAGCTCACCATAGACGTAGTTTCATTGTTGACAAATTCAGATATACCTGTGGTTATTCTGCTGTCACGGGATCCAGTACCATCACAAAGAATTGCAGACTTCAGTTTAACTTCAGAATTGAATACTGACAATTCACAGGAAAAAAAGAGACCTGACCTTAGACACTGCTGCTTACAGTTATGCTTCAGTTCTTTAAACATATTCTACTGATCCCAATTCAGGAAGGCATTTCAGTATGCACATTAACTGAAAGCTCACTGAATCGGTGCCACTATTATGGCTAGCACAACGATGGCATTCAACTGCTGAATGTAACAGCCTGTGCTTAAAAATATTATGTAATAAATGTCAGTATAAACTCTTGTAGAAACAGAAATCCTTGAAGGCATGCAGTTACTTCATACAAATACTTGTAAACACATAAGAGAACTCTTCTGGTAGTGCTTTGCATTTCAGTGTGTGGCTCCACACGGATTGACAGAGGTCTGACAACCCATGTTGTGACCTGTCACTTGCACCTTGAACAGTGTTCCATCCGCACACATACAGAGCTTGAATCGCAGCCAGTTGCCGTTGTTAAACTGCTCCCCATAAGAAGAGCTTGGCAGTCGCGATGGGCTGACCATCACAGTTCCATTCAGGATAATGCTGTTTTCCTTTTAAAAGGGAAGGAAAAAAAGAGAATTTTTGGGAAGGACAAGCTAGTTTAACAATAAATTATGTTAGAAAGGTTGTAGAAATCTACAGAATATAATATAACATATAAGAAGGTTTCATTAATTAAATTCACGAATAACCCAGCAGTTTCTCCATTACAGCCACGGTACTTTGCTATTCTAGTGGTAGATCAATACTTAGAAAGCAGTGGTAATGTGCTAGACAAATCTTCACAGACCTATAAGCAAAGGCAGTGAATTAAAAATATGTGAAATGGACTAATTTTAGTCTCTGTGCTTCTGCTGAAGGTCACTGTCCACAATAAAGCTTCAGGAAAAGAACATGTATTCCCTTTGGTGTTCATTTCAGTGCAAAAAAACAACAGTTTACCTTGAATCACTTTATGGGATTTTAGTGTCTTATAGTATTAAAACAGCATTACCTAAACACTGCTAAACCAATAAACAAATAAAAAGCGTAATAATAATCTACCTTAAAAAAATCCAATTAAGTATGCTGATTGCAACCAAACTTTTATGAATTGCTATTTTATATAAAATTTGAATCAATACAAAACAAAAAGAGTTTATTATCAGCTTGAACCCGAAAGAAAGACATTCAGAAAATGCTGTTGTGAAATACTTACTGCTTTAAGCTCCATGTTGCCCCCCATTCGAAACTCAATGGTCTTGCCTGTGATGAAAACGCCTTCATTTCCACGAACAATAGCACGGCCATCAACCTTTATGTTTAGGTCACTGGTTGCATTGCTAGTAATCTGAAAACGTACACAAACACAAGTAAAATGTGCCACTTGGGTTCATCTGAGTAACTTTAATAATCTTGAAAATATTGCTCAATAATTTAATAAAAAAACTTCAACGTGTTTTGTGCCCTTCTTCCAGTATGACTATGAAGATTTTGCTCATTTGTTATTTTCTGCATTTACATTTGCGTGACTTACTTAATTTTGGAAGGTAAGTACATAGTTCGTCTGTGTATTACTTGATTGTGATAAAAATAACTCATGTGACAGTTGCATGGGATACAAAATCAATGCTGCAAGCAAATGCAGCCTTCCATGTAAGGACTGATTATGTAAACTTGTTTCTCTGTTCTTATTTAACCTATTGCTCTGACATACTTAAAGTTCTACTTGTTATTTTTCTCTCTGCTGCATACTTTTTAATTACTAGCCAGCAGAGGAAACGTAAGGAAAAAAATGAAAACCACTGTCTTTTCTTGGTCCTGAGACACATGCAACCCTCAATAAACCCACCGACGCCACTCTGTTAAGTGTTACACAACAAAACTGTGTGCAGTATTGTGTTTGGAAGGCCTTTATTATGACTGATATGCAGGAAAGAAGTTTCAGTCTGGCGATAAGATTGAGATTATGCATACAAAAATACACAGGTTTTTGATTCTCTAATAAATAAAGCATATTTAATGTAGAAACCAAACTAAGAACACGTTCAGCCTGGAAGCCATGAACTAACTAAACTCTCATAACGCCATGATTGTTCTCTATGCTTCTTAGGAATTCTGATTGTACTAACATTTATCACCAATAGAACGAAAGCGATGCACGACGTTGAAAAGTTCTCACTAGAAAAAGAAAAGGTTTTCATAGGAATTTTATTTCTGAAACAGCTATCCTCGTACAAACAAATGTATGTAGATGCTTAACAAAAAGTCACACAGGCTTCCTAATCCTGATAATGGAGCCAGCGTGGTATTCCAGATGTTACACTTGCTTAATAATGTCAGTTTTCATTTCTATTCTAATTTTTAGGATGCGTTTGGTTTTCAGAGGTGCCAATTTTAGCTATATTTAGTGAAATCTCTAGATTTGAAAGATGGAATTAATAAACTTCTTCCGTATTCTCCAACTAAGACAATTCGATAATTAGCTTTATAGCGAGTACTTAAAAAAGTTAATTTTTTAGAAGTTAAAGAAGACATACCCTCTCTGTAGAGGCCTTTTGTACATTCAAGATTTTAACTCCATTTGGCAGATGAAACTCATGAGTTTCATAGTCTGTGCTGAACAGAGTATTTTGTGTCCGTGGGTCAACAAATTCCATGCCGATATCACTGGTGATGGAAGTTTTGTCTTTTTCCACACTAAGCTTGGTTGTTCCTTGCTGAAATACAATCTTCAGAAGCAAGAGTCTTTAAGTTAATGACATTTCAAACATTACGTTTATTAATAACCCGAGTGTCATTCCAGTTCAGGACATAACTTACAGGCTGATTATTTCCAGTGATCACCAGATCTTCATTCCGTCTGCCTCCTACAGTGCTTTTGTACAGTGGATGTATCACCCCCATGTCAGAAACTTGCTTAAACCGCAGTAAGCCGCTCTCGTGGAACTCCATGCTGTCACAGCCATTGGGACCGATTCGAATCACTGCCCAGATAACAAGTGTAATCTGAAAGAGAAACACACGTTGTCAGATGTGACTTCAATATTACACACAGCTTAACAGTGAATCCTGGATACATCTGTACTGCACTGATAACATTTTGTGTATTTTGTGTTGCGGAGTTGGGGGAAGGGAGAGAGAGCATCAAGGCTCCCTCATCGAGGCTCCTGCTCCTGTGGGCTCATGCTGGGACCGTGCCAGTGAAATACTGATGACTGAACTGGAAGGATTCTTCTGTCTAATCCTGCTCAGAATACAAAGGAGCAAAAAGGAGAGGAAAAAATTATGTGCTTCCTTCAGTACTTTTTATGTCCTTCTCAGCCATACTAAAGTTCAAGTTTTCTTTCTCTAATGAACAGTCAAAATAAAATACATCCTAACATTGCTTACAGCCTAAGTATTATACTCACAATCAGATTGATGACAGCCAAAATAAAAAGAAGGACGATCACACAGATGGCCAAATTGCCTTTCCTGCCACGTAAGCCTGTCTTATGGAGTCGGTCTTCATCAATTGGAATGTATCCGGCTTTAAAGTTACTGTTGTGCTCCTTATTGACATTCCTGCGTTCTACAGCCTTCTCACGCATAGATTTCTTCACTGGCCCATTGGAACTTTGCTATGATACAAAGCACAAGTTAGCTGTTGCGAGGTGTGTATAAATCCACCAAAGTGACACACATCTATGTATGAAAAAAATACACAATTGATCATTAGAATATATTATATTCTACCTAGGATTATGTTATATTACAGCCTGCCATTCTGTACTTACAGTATAAAGCCACTGCCAGCTAACCTGTTGGGGTGTAACTTGGCAACCTGGCTGGCTGTAACTTACTGGTTGATGGTGATTGGATTGCAAGGTGTTTCCCTGCAAACAGTCATATTAGTGCATATCAGAAACACTCATAGACATTCATAGGAAAAGAAAGCTTGATTTTCCCGGCTATTTTCATAGCTTTGTACAATGCTTTGTTCCACCTTTCCTGAATGACTCAGGTCGCTGTGTAAAGGTCCAAAAAGGGGTTCGGTCTTTTGACGGCACAAGGTGCGTTCGGCTGAATCCCGGAGCTGCCCCGTGTGCTCGGTGTACGGGCACGCGGATGTACCGATGCGGCGGGTGAAGACGCCTTCTGTTTTCTTTTGGAGCCGAGCAGGAAACGGTACCGAGCAAGACGCCTGACCCGAGCACAGTCTGACGTGCCGAAGCCAGCCGAGCTCGCCCCGCGCTCCTCCACGCCCTGAGCCGAGCGCAGTGACTCAGGCGCAGCTCTATTTATACCGCCCGGGTAACGGGCCGCTCCGTCACCCAGCAGCAGCTCGTTCCCACTCGCGCAGCGCCGCCACGGCTCCGTGCCAACACGTCAGAACACCCCGCTTCCCAAAAGTACCCTCCCCGCTCGCTTCCCCGCCGCCCCCCCAAGGCCCGTTCACGGGACACCGGCTGCTGTAACGACCACGGCACGCAGTCAGCCTCCCGCCGGCCCCAGATGTTCGGAGCGGGACATCTGTTGGCTGCCGGGATCCCCGTCCCGAGGGCGGCTCGGACCCTCACCGCGAAAGCGGCGCCCCCCGCCCTGCTGCCCCGCGCACAGACCTGCTCTGAGGCGGCCGCCGCCATCTTCCCCGGGTGCCGCCGCGGCTGCGGCAGCTCCGCGCTCCCCCTGCCGGAGAGAGGCGGCGGGCTGCCCGCCGATGGCCCGCCGCTCTCCGCAGGGACGCCGATCGACCTCCCGCCGCCCTGCGCTGCGGATCAGCGCCGTGACCGTCACGTGCGTCCCCGAGCCCATCGCGACACTCGCACGTCCGTGACGTCAGGCGGGGACCGGCCCCGCGGTGACCCCGCGTTGCGGAGCGGCCCCGTGGTTTTCCCGCAGTGAAGCGTTGGGAGCTGGCAAAAGGCTGTTGGAATAAAGAGCTTATCCGCGCACGTGGCCAGCAGCCCCTCAGTAGCGCGTACGTGAGCGTTCCCAGCCACAGGTCCCTTCGCAAATAATTCAGGGATTTCTCTGAGTTAAGCCAGAGGGATATTTAATTTTTTTTCCTATGCTAGGAAATGAAAATGAGGGGTGCGGTGAGACATCCCTCCTGCTCCATCGCCGCCTCCTCCTCAAGCCCGTACCCGTGGGGCGATCGCTCGTCCTGAGCAGGCAGCAGCGAGGGCGGCTGCAGACGGCAGAGAAGTGTTATGGCGCCACCTGGCGGACGCACCGTGTGCCCCTGCGCTCCCCGCCGCGCTGGGCCGGGCCGGGCTGGGGCGGGCAATGGGGCCTGGGGGTGGGGTGGCCGCCCCGTTGCCACAAGCGAAGCGCGCCCTGCTTGCGTCGTCCTGACACCCGCCGCGGCCGGCCTACGTTACAATCGCGGCTATAAAGGCAGCGGGGCCGCGGCGCCGCCCACAGCCGTGAGCCCCGGCGGGAGACGTCAGCTCCTCCCGCGCTACCATCGGAGGGCTCCCGGGTGGACGGGACGGGACAACGAGACCACAGCAGCCCGTCCCAACCACGGGCCCAGCCGTGAAAGAGCTGTCCACGAGTATGGCTGGCAGCTTGAAGAAACTTGTCAAAGCCGAGAGCTGCCGGCTAATGCAAGAGAAATTAGAGAGCTGGTCTAAGGACTATGAGGTGCGGAGAGCCGCGGTCCCCGCATCGGCTGTCCCTCCCCGGGACCCGCGGGCAGCGCGGCCGTGGGGCCGCAGGGGCGGCGGGAGGCGGCGGTTGCCCGGCGCCCTCCGAGTTGTGGTTCTGCTGTGATCGCAGCTGCCCTCTGAGCGCCGCGTCGGGACGCGCACGTGTACACACTGCTGCCTCCTGGCGTGCGCAGCTTCAACGTTTTTACTTTTCTTGCGCCTGTGGCGAGAGTGGAAAGCTAGAAGGGATCTGTGCGCTGCAGTAACCGGGATAAAGTCAAAGAGAATTTTGCTGCGCAGGTGGTAGGAGGCACGAGGCGAAACAGCGGCCAAGGGAAGGGCAGAGGGTGCTCGGGGAGTGCTGTGCAGGGTCTTGGGGGCAGAGAACTGCACGGGGAGGAGAAAGCTGGAGGTGGGCGGGAGGGGATGGAGTAGGATTCGGGGGTATGGCAGCAGCAGGGCTGTGTGAAGAGAGAAGAGGGCAGGAGGTGGAGGAGGCGAAACCGTGTGAGCAGGACAGGAAGGGTTACATCGAGGGGAAGGTGTTGCGATGGAGGGAACTGAAGCTTGGAAGTTGTAAATATTCTCAGCAGTGGTGATGGCCACAACATCCTCACTCCTGTGTCTCAGGGCACTGCGGCTGCCCTCAGCCTGCTGCTGTGATCGGTGAGCACACATCTTGAGCAAAGATGTGACCCTTTTGTGCATACCTTGTTGTATGAAGGGTTACAGTGCCCATCAGCCTTTGTGCAGGATTCCTGGCTGAAGGCAATCCTAAGGAGTAGTTTGAGGGAGGCTGGTAAAGGTTTGCAGAACACGGGGCACCAGGAGGAACAGGAGCACTCACCTTATACCCTGCATGTGGGTACTGGCAGCAGGCCATGGGGCTGCTCAACAGCACAGGAAGTGGGTGAGTGTAGTCCACAGGTCTTGGAGATGGAGTTGAGCAGCTCTCTGCTGTGAGGAGCAGAGCTGGCAGATGGGAGCACTGTGGGTGTCGTGTCAGTGTAATGAGCTGGAAAAATGCAATTTGCAGTGGTGTTCTGGTGAATGTTAGCAGGGTGAGACTGTACTTCTTGAGGACAGAGGAAAGCATGCTGCAGCACTCAAGTGTGAGGTGACTATATATGGGTGAGGGTCATTCCTGTTTTCAAAGCTCCTGCGAACTACATGGAGCCACTGAAGCATAAGGACCTGGTGGTCAATGCAAGGTGAAGATGATAGCTGTATTACAAATAAAGATGAAGGAAGTGGGTACAAAGGGTGTGGTTTTTTTCCTGGCAGGTGCAGGAGTGTCCTGAGAAGTTGAACTCCATAATTTCCTTTTGGGAATTGTATTTGTTGAAAGTTATTTAATTTTACCGTTCTGTTGTTTCCTAGCTTAATGCTGGGGTTTGCCCAGACTTGAGTATTGCTTGTTTCAGCTGATAACTCTTAAATCAGGTAAAACTACAAAGAGCTCTTGTGGCTGTTGGTAAAGTTAAAAAAACAAAACAAAAACAAAAAGAAAACAAAACCCCCCAAAAAACTCTGCTAAAAGATTTTAATGCATCTTTATATTCTTTTGTTTATAGTTGCAGTTTGTTTGTCACTGGGGAAAGGAGTTAGTTTTGTCTAGTGGTGACTTAATGGGGCCAGAGAATCCTGATGTGTAGCCTGTGTGCTTATTAGCAACGTGATCATTCTGAAGATGATTATTCTGAAGGGTGCAGTAAGAAATAGCTGTGGAAATGTAATAATAATAATAAAGTCACATAAAGAGCTAACCCTTTAATGTCATGATCGCAACAGGAATTATTCTAAGCAAGAAATTCCAGGCAGATCTATTAATACCAATTAATTTACAGATCAATTCCTGTGATCAAAATCTGAACCAGTGTTGTGAATTAATAGAAATGACATCTATGATTCAAGGGCAGCTCTTCACAATCCTCAATGAGACATCTCAAGACGGTAAATCAGTGCCTTGCCTTATTACTGGCACATTTCACATGTGCCATCTTCTTAAGCTCTGCTCTTCGTATAAGTGTCTCATAGTTTCCTAATGCTTGTATTTTCCTAGGTGGGCATTATGCAGGTGTAGAGACAATAAAAACTCGTCTCCTGCCGTGGTTAGGGGCTTGGTTTTCCCATGCTACTTCAGGAAGGCTCTTTGAAACTAGCCTCTCCTTAAATCAGGTAGGTAGGAAGTTTATTTTTAAGGGAATTTTTAAGGGAATAATAGCCTCCCTCCCTCGTTTTGCTTAATGAAATATGTCATTTGTTGCTCATAGTAATAACTGCACGTGACATTCAAAGTTTGAAGAAAAGCCTGCTGTGCAGTTACCTGTTTAGTACCATAAGGCAAATCTATAGGTTGTTAAAAACATAGCACGCTGCTGTACATGCAGCTTTCTTGAAATATAAGTTACCTGACTTGTTTTAGTAAGTATTTCTTCTATTTTGTGTGCATGAATTCACAAATCTGTACTTGTTGATGGCATAGTCAGTCATAACTTTATTTTCAATTACCTTAAAAATGGTTGAGGCTTGGAGAATATACCCTACGAGGAGCAACTGAAGGAACTGGGGCTGTTTAGTCTGGGGAAAAGGAGGCTGAGGGGAGACCTTATTGCTCTCTTCCAATGTCTGAAAGGTGCTTACAGCAAGAGTGGGGCCGGTCTCTTCTCACTAGTGACAGGACAAGGGGAAATGGCCTTAAGTTGTGTCAGGGTAAGTTTAGGTTGGATATTAGGAGAAACTTCCTTACTGAAAGGGCTGTTAAGCACTGGAATAGGCTAACCAGGGAGGTGGTTGAGTCACCTGGATGTTTAAAAACTGGATGTGGTGCTCAGGGACATGATTTAGCGGAGGGCTGTTAGGGCAGTATGGTTAGGTTGTGGTTGGACTCAATGATCTTTAAGGTCTTTTCCAACCTGAGCAATTCTATGATTCTACGGTCTTTACTGAACTTTTTAGAAACATGCATGCTAAGATTGCTATGTTACTGAAGGATTCTGTAAGGTACAATATTGAAACTGTTATTTTGTTTCACTGTAGGATTCAATTGAGAAAGAGAGACAACTGAGGCAGACTTTTCAGCTGCAGGAGCTGCAGGAAGAACTGACATCAACTCGTCTGGAGCTTGACCATGTGCAACAAGAGTAGGGGAATTAACTGGGAGTTAACTCCCCATAAAAATCCCTCCCCCCCTTTCTCCTCCCCTCCCCATTTTTTTCCCCTGCAATACTTTTTTCTAGTGACATTTAAATACTGGAAGATTTGTAAAATTATTCATTTCTGGCTTAAAATCAGTGTTTCAGAATATTCCATTTGTGTTCGAAATGGACTACAGGTGATACAGTCATACTTAGATTCCTTGATTGACCTGATATGTTTTGCTTCTGGAAGAAGTGTTGGCAAACATGGCAGTACTCCAGACAAGAGTTTTGTATAGAACATAACCATCTCACTTAAATTATAGTTCATAGACTTCTACAGGCTGAGCAAACATTGATTTTAAAAAATAGAGTAGCTTCAGTGCAATCATTATTGAAGGATGTAGAGCATATCGTAATTAGTATGTAATTAGTATGTGTATTTCTAAGATCAAAAGCCATTATGGCAAGATGAAGGAAGAAAGGCAGATTTTTCACATAGTCCAATGGAACTGAACAGTTTTTGGATTGCATGAAGCACATTTTATGGAGCACTGTAGTTACAAAATAATTGTCTGCTTCATAAACAGGTTGATCTGGTTTGAGCCACTTCCAAGAACATTTTGGAAGTCACTCCAAGTGACAGATATTTTCCATTGTGTTCTATTTAGTGTGAGAAAAATGAATGTTCACAATCGCAGGATCACAAAATCATTGATCATTTGGTTAATACAAAAAAGGATATAAGTTAATGCTTTTATTAAGAAATCCAAAGAATATCAAGTTCTCAGGTCTGCGAACTGTGTAAGCTAGAACTGAAAAAGCAATTCAGTAGAAAGAATATTTCATCATGTATCCTAATCTGGCAGATGCCTCCTACTCCCCAAGTATCTAGTATCTGGATCTTGAATAAATGCAGGCATTTTGATTTTTGACTATCAAAGAAGTCTCTCAGATCATCTAGTCCAACTGTCCACCCATCACTCACTAAGGTGTGTTCCCTCAGTGCCACATCTATGCTTTTCTTGAAAACCTCCAGGGATGGTGACTCTACCACGTCCCTGGACAGCCTGTTCCAATGCATTACTGCTCTTTCTGAGAAGAAATTTTTTCTTACTATCCAACCTGAACCTCTCCTGGCACGACTTAAGGCCATTATGTCTGTTATCTCATCCTGTGACTGTTATGTGGGAGAAGCAGCCAACCCCCACCTTGCCACAATCTCCTTTCATGTCACTGTAGAGAGGTCAGGTCTCCCCGAGCCTCCTCCACTCTAAACAATCCCAGTTCCTTCAGCCGCTCCCTGTAAGATTTGTGCTCCGAATGCTTCATGGCTTCCTTGCCCTTCTCTGGACCTCCAGGGCCTCGATGTCTTTCTTGTAGTGAGGGGCCCAAAACTGAACACAGTTCTTGAGGTGCGGCCTCTCCAGTGCTGAACACAGAGGGATGATCCTCCAGGATCCTGCTGGCTTGGTGCAATTTCTGATACAAGTCAGGATGCCATCGGCCTCCTTGGGCACCTGGGCACACTGCCCATGTTTAGCTGGCCGTCATTTAACATGTACAAATCCTTTTCCTCTTTTCAGTTTCCCAACCGCTCTGTCCCAAGCATGTAGCACTGCTGGGTACAACAACCCCATGCATTTGGTCTTGTTGAACTTCATCTCGTTGGCCTCAGCCATTCCCTCTGCTGGGCTTTCCTCCTCTCATGCAGATCCACACTTCCTCCCAACTTGGTGTCATCTGCAAATTTACTGAAGTTGCATTCAATCCCTTTGTCCAACAAATTTGCCATTATTAGGTAATCTTAAAAAAAATAATTCCAGCCTGGAAGATTTAATAAGCAAAGGAGTTGTCATGTGTTGATATTTCTGACTATTGAGAAGAGTTGTGGGAAATTAAAGTGGTGAGGCACTGGCGCTGGCTGCGCAGAGAAGCTGTGGATGCCTATCTCTGGAGGCATTCAAGACCAGGTTGGATGGGGTCTTGGGCAGCCTGATCTGATAGGAGGCAACCTGCCCATGGCAGGGGGTTGGAGCTTGACTGAATTTTATGATTAATGGATCCTGCAAATGTATACAAGTAAATACCTGAGGGGAGAGTGTAAAGAAAATGGAGCCAATCTCTTCTCAGTTGTGCTGGGTGCTAGAGGTGGAGACAAGAGGCAGTGGGCACAAACTGAAACAAAAGATTTCCTCTGAACATTAGGAAGCATTTCTTCACTTTGCAGGCAATTGAGCACTGTTGTGGTCTCCTTGGAGATTTTCATAAGGGCAGCATGCTCTGTGTGTCCCTGCTTAGCATGGGTTGGACCAGACAAGCTTCAGAGCTCCCTGCCAACCTCAGCTATTCTGTGGTTCTATGTACATATGAAGTTCTGTATATATAAAGGTTGATTTAAGCATGAAGCACTTCATCCTATGCTCCTGTGTGGATAGACTTTATTTGCTGAGCTGGGGAGAAGTGTTGGATGGTCAAGTTGAGAAATACAAGGAAACTTATTCACTACAGAGATTGTGTGTGTGGCAGTTTGCGGTACAAAACAAGGCAGGTTTAGGCTTGTTCCTTAAGAAGTGGCAAAGATTCTTCACAGCTTTGTGGGCTGCGTTTCTTTGTGCAGTCAGGTTAGAAAGGGGCTGGCTGTGGTTTGCAAAGGCAGGACTCTGGAAGGCAGAAACCTCAAAAGAGGTAATTGTAGGTGTTTCAGGCAGAAGGGAAGTTGTGTTTTTATCCTTTCAGGATGAATGATGCTACAGAGTCATTATTGTGTAGTTATTGATAACAGGGGACAGATGCAAAAGGAAGAGAATTCATGTCCCACGATACCCCATTTACAGACGGTGAAGTCATTCTGAGCACTATAAATTGTTGGAATAGATGAAAAACTGGTTGAGCCTTAATGAAAAAAACATGAGTTGTAGCAAAATAATTCTGTTGCTTAGTCAGATATGACTTATAAACTATTTTGTGTGCTGATAGCCTGCACAAAGCCCACTGTGATGGTTTTCATATGTTAAATTGGTACAGATTTGGTCTGCTAAAACAGTTATATTAAATTCTCTGGTGGAATCTCTGCCTTTGCCATGAAGGTTATTAATTTTTCTTGCAGTCTGGCACAAACCCAGTTGGCTCTTGAAGACACAAAGACCAAATCAGCCACTACTCTTTTGGCAGCAGCAGATGAAATTATTCAGCTAAGAGCAGCGTAAGAAAAATCTAATCTTGCAGCATTTGTGGCAGAAAGTCAGCATGCAAAGACTGTCTGTCTTCTACCTGAGTGGATGCTGTTTATTCTACTACACTGTCCCATGCTATAGAGAAAATATGTCTAGGTCCTTGACATCCTGGAGCTTTTTTCCTCTGCTTTCTAGGAAGAAGTAGCACAAATCAATCCAAGTGAGAAGGATTGTTATTCTTGCTGAACTTATATCCTTTTCTCTTTAGGTTAGAGGAAGGGTTACTTTGAAATTATCAGCTTGATAGCACTCAGTCTTGTAGATAAAATTAATAGGAGTGAACCATATTTGGAATGTAGTGAGCTACAGACACGGATTTCCTGCTATGATGCTCTTGAAAGTAAGCATATATGTTAGATAGAAAACATTTTGGTCTCTCTGCCTTAAGGTGAAGTTATTTATAAGGCTTTTTCTTTCAGACTGTTTTCCAGATCCTTTTGCCTGTCTGCACAGACCTGTACATGAGTATTACTAATGTTGCTGTCTCTGCTTTAAAAATTTTTATAGTTCCTAAATGTCTTGGTCACATCTGGAGAGTTAATTTGGATCAGTAATAGAGCAGCTGGGGGGACTTCCCATTCTGCTTCAGCACAGTAGCCTTTAAAACTAATTTTCTTTTGTGGCTGGTTCTGCAGTTCTAGAAGCAGTTATAATTCTTCACTGTTATGAAATGTAGCCCAGTTTTTGTTTTTGTTTTTTAAAATGGTTATATTATCAGAAAAGAATGTGAAAGAGTATTAGGGATTCTAAATGCCTATCATTGCTTCTGGAATAATATTAATTCATGGATTTCATCTATGGACTTTCCCTGGTAGGTGTTCATCACTTCAGACTTTAACTTTTTGAATGGATATGTGGAAGATAGACTTGTATTCCCATAAAATGTTTTTCTTTTTGATTTTTTTTCGGCTGAAAAGTAGCTCATATTAATATTTTAATTCTTAGATGAAAGCTGACCACTGTTTTCCAGATGAAAGCAATTTGTTGAGAACAGAGCCTCTCACAAATTCTGAGTGTAGGTCTTAATGCAGACTGCGTGGAAATTTGTGTTGACATTTGTATTAATGGCAGACAATAAAACATTCCTGTCTTTTTGTGAATTCAGGATTTCTGCAATCTCCATGTGCTTATTGTTTGTGTTCACCCTCAGTTTAGTGGCAATTCTGTCTTTGTGTCTTTTGCCTGGGTTCTGAGCTTCTGATTGAAGCAATTTCTGTGTTCTTTGAAACAACTTTTCAAAATCGCAGGAGAGTTGGACTAGATGATCTTTCGGGGTTCCTTCCACCTCAAATGACTCTATAAAGACTGTAACCTTTTTAGCTGAGTAAAATCAGATTTGCCTAGCCTTCACCTGCCTGCGACACCTAGGGCAGGTTTATCTATTTATCTATCTTTTTATCTATTTATCTGTCTCTATCTGTTTATCTATTTTACTGAAATAGCAGTTTCCCAGGACTGTCCTTTGCTTTTGACTCTTTTTTCTTTTTGGAATAGCTGTTGAACTCATTTGTCTTGTCTGTAGTCTATCTGTCTTGTATATTTCAATCATTTTTTTGTCAGACACCTTTCTCCTGGGCTGTTAGAGCAAGTGTGTTCTAGGCTCAATATAATTAACTTGTAGAGTCAGTGTAAGTTTTTGTTATATTGGGATATGCATTATAACAGGATTACATATTATATGCAGACTGAACGAAATCTTATTAATACTGTTATAAATGGAAGTTCTCTCCTCGGATATTTAGAGTTTTGCCAATCTTCACTCAATCAAACACAGCGAAGCCAGACACCTTGCTGAAGAAAGTAAGGTCATGAGGGCTTTTCGGTCTGTTTCTGCTTTGTAGAGGACGTGTTATATAGGTTAGCAGAAAGAAGTTCTGATAAATGTGATTATAATTATTAATGTTCTATATGGTACCTGAAGTCAGTGACTTTAGGAGGCTGTATTTTCTCTGTCAGAGAGGACTCCTCTTAAAAAAAAAAAAAAAAAAAAAAAAAAAGGGTCTGGGGAAAAAAGACATAAGTGGATTGTTCTTGCCTTGAATTTCTGTGTGAGTCTAGCTTAACTAAAGAAGTGGTGGAATGGGGAGTGTCCTTGTAACTACTGAATTGTTCTGGACTGGAGGTTAGCAGAGAGATGCTGTTATCCAAAGAGCATTAGATATTTGACAGTTCTCAAGGCTGTTGTATTTTCTCCTAGTGGAATGGTGGAATTTCATACATCAAGGAATGGATTCTAGCCTTAACTGCAAATAAAAGTGGATATAAAACACTGTTCTGTATCTGTAGCTTTTCCTAACCAGGTTGAAAGGACAGTTGTGACAGATTTGCTGACCTTATCACTTGTGATCTTCTGAGTCCTGCTTTCCTGCAGCTTCTCCTGAGCAGAAAACTTGCCAATTGATAGGTGTAATAACTTTCATTCAGATTCAGGTTCAGATTGTGGAAAATCTCACCAGTGCTCATTAGTAAAGAGAAGGGAGGACAAACTGAATGCCTCCAAAATGAATAGAAAGCATTGGTATTTTTTTAGAAAGAGGAAAACAACAGTGATATTTGTGCTAGCAGGGGAAGTGGAGGTGTTGAGATGCTTCCTAGCGTTATGTAAGAGTAAACAATAGACTGTAAACTTGCAGATGCTTGAGAAACACTTTGGGGGGAAGAGCAGAAGAGGAATCATTTGCTTCTAGTATTATTTAAATAACAGCATTAGTGATGTCTTTTGAGCAAAACAATTGAAGAAAAGTACCTGAAGACATGATGTGAGAAAAGAATTGTCAGCTCAGTTTTCTTTCCTATAATTTCCTACAAGTTCTGACTCTAGATGAGTCAGAATATGAGAAAGAAACCAATGGTTTTCTTTGGCCTTATGATCTAAGGTAGTTCAAGGACACCAGAAGTTAGCCAATCATCTCTCCTGTAATGTAGTGCAGTGTATCCTGTCTCCTGCCACAGGGCACATTTACACTTTAAAGTGTACTTAAGAGTATTGTTTTTTTTATCTTTTAATCTTATTGTATTTCAGCACAAAGAGTCTCCTGTTCTGTTCTTGTTTGATAAGGGTTAATTGATAGATGGTTTGCATTGTTGGTAGAAGGGCATCTCATGACTGACTTTATTCGATGTGGTTAAGTCTGAAGGCTTCCCGTGCCCAGGAGGAGAACTCTCTGAGGAGATTAGATCATCTGAATGACTATGAGCAGCAGATTGAAATGTTGCGGGATGAGCTTTCTATCCTGGATGCCCAGAAGTCTGTTTTGCAGAGCAGGTAGGGCCATTTTTCAAAGAAGTCACTGGATTGGAGAAATTGTAAAGGTTAGGTGGCATGAGGTGGCTCCTCATGTTAATGTGAAGCATGAACAAAAGTTAAACTTCTGTACTTTGGTTGCAGAGGAACATAAACCAGCTTCAAGCTGGTTTCTCCTAGTGCATGAACTTTTAATTTTGTACAGTTACCCTGAGCTTATAACAAATAGAATAGCTTTAAAAAATACATTGAAAACAACTGTACAGAATAAAAACGGATGATTTGTTGTTGTTTGTAAGTCCTCTTTGCATACTGCACCATTATGGGGCAGAAATTACTATTCTCATTTGTTCAACTTCACAGCTTCTCAGTGATACTGAAGAGAAATATATCTCTGAAGTTTCCGTAGTTAGAAGTGTGTTTATCCGGAACAAAGTGAATAGCTTTATACAGTTTGGGAAATTGTTCTATTTTATCAGTTAGGATCCAGCCCATGAAATATACTGACACAAATGCCTTCATGCTAAATCAGCTGCAGCCTTACTTCTTTGATTTTTTTCCTTCAAATCTCGGTGTCCCTGACGATAATTAAATTGATGTAAAGCTGCCACTAGGCCAAGGCACCTGCAGATGCTGAAGTGACTGCATGTTTTGTTGCGTGTCTCTCCTAGGATTGCAAGGAGCCGCTCTCCTTCCCCGAGACGCATGAGGAGCAGGTCATCTAGTCCTCTTCCCCTGAGGAGCTGCTCACCTGGCCGAGCCAGGAGCACGAATGCTTCACGTCATGCCTTCCTGGTTGCTCGCTTTGGGGACATTTATTCTAAAGATCGCTTTGATGCAGAGAGGATTTTGAGGATGTACATCAATGATATGGAGATGGTGCAGAGGATAATATACACAGCAGCAGTGGTAAGAAAGGAAAATATTTCTCATTTCATAAAGTGCTATGACTGGATTGGATTACTTGGTGTTTGTGAAGTACAAAAAAGAAAAATTTCTCTTCTTGTTTTCCTTTTCCTTCCCTTCCACTTCTACATTAAACTTAGTTTAATGTCCTTTTATGTCTGTCTTGCCCCTGCGTTAGAACAGGGTCAGTGATGTGCAGTGCATGTGCTAAGAGAGACTCATAAGAAAATTTGGAATGGCTTGAAAGGTAGATGACTTTTACACTAAGCATCACTGTTCCATTTAAATGAATACTTTTGGAAATATTACATTATACGGAGCTGAAAATGTTTCATGTCATGATTCCCTCTTGCCTGTAGCTATATGTTTTTCTAGTTTTATGGGTTCCTTGAAATTACCTATGTACCTCATGTTTACTGTGAGAGCTCAGCCTGAAGAAATTTGTTTTTCTGTGTTTAATTTTCTTGTCTAATGAAATTCACATAGTCCCTACCTGTGTCAGAGAGGTAGTACATCTTTTAACGTGTGCGATCCCAAGCACATCTAACTTACTGCAGTTTCTTTTTTCACAGTTGTCTTTACCCAAACATTCTTCCCAACAGACAAGGAGTACTGCTGTCTGACATGTTAGGTTGTAGCACTTAAATGCAATTATTAAATTCTGTACTTGATATTGTACTTCTATTGTGTTGATATGTGTGTCTGTGTGTCCTGTATGCAAGTGGAGTGTTACCTGGAAAGCTTTTCAATCCCACCTTTGAAAAGTAAATCATAACTTGATTTCATCAGAGAAGTCGTCCCAAAGAGGGATATTTTCAGCCATCACCTCTATGGCAGTGTTTTATCTTCCTCCTTCTATAACACTGGGTTAAAGTCAGTCTGAAAGGATAACAAAAATCTGACCTTGCAATCTCCTGAATTTAACTGGACCTTCTATATAATTCCAGGAGTCTTTCCAAGCAGCAAAGATGGCCTACAGGCAGTTCAAAATGCGTGTAAGAAAGACACTATCTATAGGGCACTCGGGGCCTGAGTCACTTGAAGACACTGTTATGGATTATATCGTTCGCCATGAGGATCTGTATGATGTTCAAGCCAGCGTCAATGTAAGTCAAGGGCAGCAGGGAAGGGATGTGTTGATCTATTTCAGTAGCTAGTAAATTCACTGTGTAAACTAGAAATGCAGTGTACCCTGGAGCAGGAAGAGAAGTTTATTGCATGGATTTTATGTCTTGTAGCGGTTTATTTTCCAGAATAATATTGTTATGGCCCAGTTGTCTCTTGTTTTATTTGCCTATGACTATAACATCTCTGTCAGAATAATAGTGTTGATAAGATGCAGTGTTATTGTATTAATCACATAAATATAAGGTGAATTTTATTATTTTTCTTAAGCTCTGTACTGAAAAACTGTATCTCCCTCTTAAAACCGATGTCAATTCTGTTTCTGTTTCTCTAGCTTTCTGAAGCTAATATTTTCTGCAGTAACCTAAGATAACAATTCTGAGAGCCTTTTATATTGATTTTTAAGTGTAGAAAGCAGAGACTCGTATTTCAGATGGATTTTCTTACTTTCCCATAATAAAAGCAGTAGTGAGCTCTAATTACTCAGTTGTGTCTATTTTCAGGAAGTAATTCGCTCCATGAACATCAACCCAAAGATTTCATCCACACCAGAATTTGATTTTGCTGTCATCAGCAGTTTTATTCGAGAGCTATGTCGTGTGGCTTTCTCAATGCAGACACTCACTCCTCCTCTTGATATTGCCTTTGGTATGGATGGTGAGCTCTTCAGTGAGACCAAGTAAGTACGCCCTATTTTCATTGAGACTCTTGTTATAAAAAAATCAAAGATGGAAAAAAATCCATGAGATTGCATAGTCTATTTCTTTCCTAACTAATATGAAGGTGTAAGATTGATGAACACTAATTTGGCGCAAATATTCCTGGTCTGTGGTGAATTCCCTTTGTTTTTAAAGTATATAATTGTTTAGAAATGCTAGGATATAGGCCAGCATTTATAGCTTATTTTTTAATGAGCAGCATAGCAATTTTCAAGATAAACTTCCATCTCTTAAGTTTATTCAATTTGTCTTTTCGGAGGAAAATTATTGTTCTTCCTTTCTCTGCTTAGTCTCTGTCTGTGTCTAGTGTTTATAAAATGCCTGCGTCTTTGCTCTGTTTTCTGTAGTCCATTTGGTAAGTCATTTTTACTGACATCTGCCTGTTGGTGGCTGATACCAAGATCTGTCAACATCTATACTGTGATTTTCAGGCTGTGACTGATATATGACATATGGATTATAATCCATATGCTCTGTCTCTTCTAGTTTAGAGCTGAGAAAAAAGGAAAATGCCTTTTAAATATGGGATTTTTGTTTAAAGAAAATACATACCATAACACCGCTTTTCTTTTTTTTCCATGAGTTTAGGGCTGATTGCTTTGTTGGCTGAAAGAGTATTCCCAGTCCTTCAGGAAAGCTAATGGGATTGATAGCTCAAACAAAACTGCTCTTGAAAGCAAGAAATGGTGCAGAAATAGGGAGGCTTCTAATAAAAAATAAAATAAAACGGAGCCCATATGAGAGCATCCTGAAAGCCAAGAAGAGAAATAAAAATAAAAGTAACCCTTCAACAGAGTACAAAGTCATACGTGACGAGAACTGTCCAAATACTGGTCAGTTAGCTATTTTATATCCAAAGCAACTGGCTGAACTAAGAAGGCAGCAATGCTAGAGTATAGTCTTCAGATGCTTTCTACACCTGCTTAATGTGTATGGCCTTCAAAAATTAGTGTTTGTATTTATATGTGCTGCTGTGGGAGCTGTGTGTGTATAAACACATATGCCTACATCTATCTGTCTACCTGTATAGGTATATGTGTGGCATAGATATATGCTATAGCATTCTATAAAAGGATTGAACAAATCACATTTTACCTTAGGTCTTCCTCCAGCAGAATTTCTTGCTTATTTATGACATTATTCTATATGAGTTGCTATTGTATGTACGTTAGTAATGTATACATGCATTGCTATTTTCTGTTTCAGTTTTTTGGTATTTGTTTTGAGTTTGAATATGAAAAACCAGGCATTTATTATTCAGCCAATTTTGCAGAGTTTGGGAGGTAATATATGTCTGCTGCATTAATACAGCCCTTTCAAATAATTTTTAGGAAAATCACTGTTTCATTATCAGTATCTGAGGATCTCATTAGTAAAATTGCCTCTCGTGTCACATAATCTTGATAATAAATTTACATCCTAGTATCCCAAATATTTCTGTAATATCCTTTATAAGAGTCTCATTTTGACAAGATACTTCAGGAAGATTTAATGAATGTGACTGTCAAAAAACTGCTCCGGAGATTTAATTTGTCAGTGAACCTAAGGGCCTTGACTTCTGTGGGGGATATACAAATACGTGGCCTCCCAGCCATTTCAACTGTTCTACCAAGTCTGGCTTGTGAATGGATTTCTTTAAGGATTCACTTAAACAAAGCTTATTTTTGTGATATGCAAATAATGTCAAGAAAGATGCTTATGAGCTATACTAATATTCTGCTTTTTATCAGCCTTGGTAACTTGAAGAATCATATTACACTTAAACACAGATATTTCTTGTACGCTGTGTTACTACAGGTATCATCGTAGTGTTGACTCAGATTATACAGCTGCCTTGGTGGCCTATCATGTATGGCCTGCTCTAATGGAAAATGATGTTGTGATTGTGAAGGGAGAAGCAGTCACAAAAAGAGGAGCTCTGGTATGTATGTTCCTTGAGGAATGTATTAGGAGAAGTCATTAGATTTAAACTCTATTTTAAGATCAATGTGTTAAGGAAAGTAAATGGATTTAAGCTTTTTTTTCAAATTTAAAAAGATGAATTCTAGGTTGTTCCCTAAATGGCTGGAGTGATGTATGTCAAATGTAAGATTTAAATTATCATAGTGTATTTAAGATGAATTGTTCAATTTATTTTAATATATTTGTCATGGAATAAAAGTTGTGCTGCTGTTGACAGAGCCGTTTTTTAGAAAGAAAATTCACTGTATTTAGTGTTTGTTCTGTGTCCTCACAGCTTGTCCCAGCATGACAAGTCTGCTTGCAGAGTCTGCTTTTTGTAAACACTCTCTTAAAAGAGGTTTGCTAATCTCTTCTCTCGTAGTGGTCTCACAGGAGCAGAAGTAGAAGTCGGAATCGCAGTGTCAGTCCTCTTCTGTCTCATGTAAGCCTCAGCTGAATCTTGGTAGTCTAAAAAACATCAGATATTTTAAACTCAGAAAGACTAGGGACTTGCTGAATTTGATTTTGTACCACTGGAGTTGCATTAGAGAGTAAACTATGCAAGTTTTCCGAATGTTGATGGTTCCCCGGATGCCTTTCTTGGGTACTGCTCTTTGGCACAGCTGAATTCTCCATTCTGTTTGTCTTGCAGTTATCTCGAAGCCGTAGTCCTTCACCACAGAGAAGTGGAAGTCCAAGTAGGTGGGAATATTAGTTCTTAATGATTCATGATTTTCACATTAGCCCTTGGAAGACTGAGCAAAGAGATGAAATAATATGCAGAATGTCTTTGACTCTTAAGAACAAGACTTGGACAAGTATTTAAAATGAGTAGCCCTTTTTCTGTGTATGTAAAGGGGCTGAAATTTCTGCATTTGAAATTAATTTTCACTCTGCTCTGACCACTGTCACATGCTTTCTTTTTGCTGGTTGCCTTTGCTTTGGCCTGGTCTGTAGTAAGTAAAACTTGTTCACCTTCCCACAAGAGTGACAGTTATCCATCTACATGCTGTCTAGCTCCATGCCTTTACAAACCCAAAGAAGTAGCTAAGTGGGGAGGGTGGCGTGGGAAGATTTTAAGCAATATGAATTTGCACTCACCTTGAAGCCCAGACAATACAGAGATATAGGAAAAATTACTGTGCTGAAATGTGTATTTTTCTTCAACAGGGCATTAAGATAGCTGCATAAGTTTCTGTGATTCTGTACATCTGGATCCATCAACATTGCTTGTGCCTTTTCCTCTTCAAGGAATACCTCAAATGTCGCAATAATGTGAATGGCCGTGAACTCAAAAAGGACTGTATTATGTTGCTTTTTTTCAGTGTGTTTTTATAACTTTAGAAGTCTTATTTATTACTTATTATGACCTAATATGACACTAATTCAGCCCTTCCAATTAAAAAAAAAGTGCCACATATGATCATATTAATTTGGCAAAGGTTACAGAGCACTGAGATACCCTTGCTGTAATTATGGATGGAGATAGATGCAGTAATTGTAGAATGGTTTCCCTAGATACCAAATGTTTCAGTTTATCTTGATAGAATCTTTAGCATAACTTAGATGGTGAATATTACAGAATGTTGATGTTAGTTGTTACTTGAAAACAATTTAATTAGCTGGTGCTTATTTACAGTTTTAGAAAATGAGATGTGAAATTCTCAGACACATCCTTTTAAATATCTCCTTTGTCACATGAATGACTGTCTGGGGTCTTGAGTTTTTACATAGAAATATAAGATTTGTCATAGTGATTCTGATACATAATTCACCAAGTTCACTGCTTCATTCCAGTCAATATTTAAGTGTACAGCTTTCCCTAGATTTAACTCTGTGGTTTTGGGTATATAAACAATTAGAAGCAAAAAAAAAAAGATCTTTCTTTCTGCCTCCTGTTGCAATAGCCTGTGCACTGGAACATGACAATTCATTAGTGTTCCTGTAATAGCATGAACAAAAATATTTTTAATGATTCTGAAATTATTTTGTACTTAAAATTATGTTACATGAACAAATTCTGTGATTTCTTTCCAGTGATCTTGTACAGATTTATATATCCACATTCCTTCTCGCTGCTTCTTGTGTGGCTTAAGACCTTGGCACTAAACTCTTTGGCACAGATTTCAGGCAGCCTTTAGCATTAGTCCCCATGAGTTATGAATCAGCTGTACTCTTGTTCTACAAATATATTTTCATTGGAATTAGGCCTGTTAGGAACCAATGAGAGCAGAATGAAGTCTCATACATAAAAGACTATTCACAGAGTTTCCCTGAATGAATAAAGAAGACACAAGTGAGAGGTGCGTGGATTTATGTGTTTCGCTTTGTCTGAGAAAATCAAGAGAAAATGCAAAGTGATATGTGTCAAGAGCCTACTGAGAGCCATCGTGGATCTGGGCTTGAGGCAAACCTGCATATTTCTGCACTGATCTCATGATTCAAACCACCACAGCTGTGGAAAAAACTGAGCACCTGCAGATTGTGTGGCAACAGGATAATTCGGTATCCCAAGTATGATTTTGAGCAACAGAATGAAGAATTTCTCAAAAACTTTTTATTAGCAATGGCCAAAGAAATGCAAGTTGTTTTTTTTTTGCTGTTTTTTTAAATAGGAAAGCGTATTTTTTTTCTTTAGCATGTGTTATTTTGAATTGAGGTAAGTTTCTCTTCCAACTGTGAGAAAATTAAGATGACATCAAGAGCATATTTCTTCCTGACAAGCATGAGAGGCAGCATAGTTCCAGACTTGCACACACCGATGATCATAGTAGGAACTAGTATTCCCAAAGACTTGAAAAAGGCTGTAAAAGTGAGATTGACGCTGCTTGGTGGACAACCTCATCTTGTTCCACATGTACGGGATGAGCTAGTAATCTCAGAAAAGAAAACTAGTGAAATAGCAGCTGATGAGCTGTTAGAGAAAATAGTTCTAGGACTTATTTGTATATATATATATATATATTTTTTTTTTGCAGAGCAAACAATTTTTAGCAAAATAGAAAGTCAATCTACTGCATGGCAGCACTTAATTACAAGCAATCATTACTATTCTGAATTGCACTCAGTAGCTTATATGTTCCTATAACGAGACAACAGCACTTATTGCCTGCACAGCTTATTTATAGACAATTAAATCCGTAAGTCAGTCAGGATTGCTTTTCGTGTCAGGTTAGACATGAATAGCTCCTGTGCTTTTTTTTATACACATGACAACAGTGCAGAGAATGCATACCAGTAAAACTTATGTGGAATTAACCATGCCCTATGACCTCTCATACAGTTTGTATCCTTTATGGCTGACTCAGTTGACAAAAGATTAGCTTGATGATTTCTACAGGTAACTGTAATTTGGACAGGAATCTACCTAACTATAATCAGGTGCAGATAGAGCTGGATAAGCCTTTTATATAAAAATACAACACATATTTTCATTTCCAATCTGTGTATGGTGTATTGCTTGACCTAAAAAGTGTGTGGTTTAAATGAAGCACTTTCTAAAGTTTGTCAGCTATTAAAGCAATGAATTGTGTATGAAACTTTAAATGTCACCATTTTGAGTTGGTTAATACCAGTTAGTACCATATGTTTTTCTCACTCAGACTGAAATTTCAAGGATGACTAGCTACAATCAAAATAATGTTTTGACTTCAGTTATTCTGAATAAACTGTTTTAAATTGGTAGCTCAAAACTGTATTGTTAATTAGTTAGTATGGAGAACTAATAAAATATCAAGCCTAAAATGGTGTTTTTTTTTTTTTTTTTTTTTTTAAAGCTAAGACCACCTGACCAGCTCCGAATTTATTTTAAAATAAGATCTTAATTGCTGTTGCTGCAAATGGATGTCTGATGCTAGACCTCGTGGTGACATCTGTTCAGCATAAGCATGTGTTCTGTTTTCTAGGTATCACTGAAATCAGGCTGGCATAGTTTATCCAGAGTTGTGACTGATTGTCCACAGGAGTTTTCAGTTAGGCAGTGTATGTTTGACTTGCAGTACGTGTGCAACAGTGCAAGAAAATCCCAGGGAGTTAAACAGGAAGACAAAAGAGATAAGTGGGACAGTTTCTTCTCACTTTATAATACTGGTATTATAAGATATTAATACGAATTTTGTCACACTGGCGAGAGTGTACAAGCACTAAGTGAAGGTCATCTCTTACAATTTTTCCTGACATTTGGCTTCATTGATAATGCTGAATTAATAGTGTTGTGGAGCCACTGGTCTGTGCCTGAGATTCATTCATGGCCATGTCTGGATCCACTGAGCACAGCTTGCAGAAAGAAACTTACTATGAACGCATGCTCCTGTTTGATTCCTATTTTTTGTCAATGTCTATCAGATAGCTCCATAACCCCCCACCATAGAATCATAGAATCCTTAGAGTTGGAAGGGACATCTAGTCCAACTCCCCTGCAGCAAACAGGAACACCTATGGATAGTCAGGCTCAGAACCCCATCCAGCCTGACTTTGGTGTCTCCAGGAACGGTCTTCCACCACCTCTTTGGGCAACCTGTGCCGATGCCTCATCAGCTTCTCTGTATAAGAATTTTTCCATGTCTTCAATCTAAATCGACCCTCTTTGCAAAGGAATAGGCTGTCCAGGTCTCGAATGCTTGCTGGAATTTTAGCTGGGGAACCCTTAGAGCATTTGACAGCTGGCAAGTATGGCAGCAGGAAGAGAAACCTTGCTGTAAAGGCTGAAGCACACAGCGGGGCAGTTCTGCCTTCACTAAGTAGCCAGGCACTGGGAGCTAGCTAGAAGAAAAGCCCTTGCTCCTGCACACATCCCTTGCTTCTCTTTGTACAGGGAGCAATGAAAGATGCAGAAGCATCCTTGTGCCCTGCAAAGCACTCAGGTGGAGCTGGGTTTGTAGATTAGCATGGAGCAGACTAAAAACCGTAGGAAACCTTATCACAGCACTCAGAATGTGACAGAAAGCATGTCAGATGAAAGTTTATATGCTAACCCTAAGGGGTCAACTTGAAAAAAAATTAAAATCTGCATATAGGTTTATTGGAGAAAGTCTTGGAGACTGCAGAAAGGCTCCCAACTGGGGAGCAGATGGAACGGAGCACTTCCCACGAGATGGCACTATTGCCTCATGCACCGGCACAGCACCTCCCGGCCCTTGAAAGAGCGGGCTGCCAAAAGAGGTTCTCAGGTACGTGTGTGAGTGTTGCAGCTCGGAGCAGCATGACAGATGTGAAGCAGAGAATTAGCTTGCTGAGTGATCTGATGCAGGTTGCTGCCGGATAAGAATAGGAAAATCCTGATACACGGCTGATGAACATCACTACCAATCTGTTATTCGAAGAAGCTGGCTTGGGCTTATACTGTTTTGGGTCGTTTTAAAAAGAAAATAATGGGCTCTCCAAAGGAAATGGCGTTTATCTGATAATATTCAAATTGCTCTTTCCAAATAATTTGTGCTTAGCTTGCCTTCCTCCCCAGCTGAAAATCACATTGAAAGTGTGTTTGAACTGCTTTTAATTTTTGTCCATTTTTGATTATTTCTATTTCTTAGCTATTTCAAGAAAAATGTCCAGTGCCCGAATTATTATATTTTGAGAGACTGTTGAGCAGTGATGGATGTCTGGCAAGCTTTTCTGTTCTTCCCTATGATTGAAAGAGATATTTGTCTAATAAATTTTGCAAAGTCTTTAAATCAGCAGCACGCTCCCTGCCTTAGAGCTGTACCTCCTGTTGATTTTCTACTCAGGGTCAGCTGTACCTCCTGAGCCATCAGTGTGGTGCTGGAAGAAGCAGCACTGTATGGAATCTGACTGCCACAGTAACTGCTTTGGATGATCATGTTCTCAAACTGAAGAAAATAAGTTTGCTTTGTGCCATGCCCTTTCTCATTGTAGCATTGTTCCAGAATTTCACTTCTCTGAAGCTTGGAAGTTTTCTTCTGAGTCCCAGCTCACTTCCAGGCTGTACCTCTGTTCTTCTGCCAGCACTGCTCTTTATGTACAGAAGTCCTTGTTCCCATCTTTGGTATTTATCCTACAGATGTGCTCCTGTAGACCAAGCCCACCTCTCAGTTTTTGTTTCTCTCAGTTTAAAAAACCAAATCTTTTCATCTCGGAAGAGGCTCTTTGCTCCCTTGATTACCCTGTTTGACAGCCCCTGCGTATACTCCTCTTTCAATCCATCTCTCTTGAGTGCAGCTGACTAGGAATGGTGCACAAGGCATAACAAGAGCTTTGGATCATGATGCTTATCATTTTAATTATACCATTGTTGCATCTCCACAGGAAATCCCACAAAGGATCTTATTTCTGAAGGACGATATTAATCTTTTCCAGCACACATTAATGTCTCAGTATGTGTGATCAGTTATGAAGCTTTATTATCCTCAGTTGTTTCAAACTCATGATTCATTTCTTTCCTAGAATGTCAATCCATCAACACACTTTTTTAGCGGGCTCTTGATTTTTTTTCTCTAAATGCCTTTCGTATGGTTGACACAGTTATTTTAGAAAATCAGAACTTGGGACACCCGTTTCTCCTATGAGGAAAGGTTGAGGGAACTGGGATTGTTTAGCTTGGAGAAGAGAAGGCTCCGGGGAGACCTCATTGTGGCCTTCCAGTACTTGAAGGGAGCCTATAAACAGGAGGGGGAACAACGGTTTACAAGGGTGGATAGTGATGGGACAAGGAGGAATGGTTTTAAACTGAGACAGGGGAGGTTTAGGTTAGATATTAGGAGGAAGTTTTTTACACAGGGGGTCGTTACACACTGGAACAGATTGTCCAAGGAGGTTGTGGATGCCCCATCCCTGGAGACATTCAAGGCCAGGCTGGATGTGTCTCTGGGCAGCCTGGTCTGGTGGTTGGCGACCATGCACATAGGGGGATGAAACTAGATGATCACTGTGGTCCTTTTCAACCCAGGCCATTCTGTGATTCTATGATTCTATGATTGCAAGTATAACATGGCAGTGGTTTTTGTGTTGCTACAACCATGTTGAAATATAGGGTACTTCTCAGTGGAGAGAAAGTGCCTGTTAGCATTAGCAGAATGAAATACTAGAAATCCCACATGAAAAGTATGTAATGTGTGCCGAATTGTTTTGCAACAAGAGCTAAAAGTCAAATCAATATGTTCTATAAGATATCTAACTTCTTAACTCTGGAATGACTCATGACATGGCTCTAATTTCTTGAGAAATGCTTTTTCCTCAGTCATATTTATCTATCTTTTAAATTCTCAAGGGATGTGGTGGCCATCTCTGCAGTATATGTATGCTATTATAAACAAAAACCTCTGTGAAAGCATTTTCTGCAACTCCCCCAGGTTTGTGCTGTTTCCTGCAAGTCCAAGGCTACCTATAACTTTGGAGGCTGTGTTCCCTTGGTCAGTTGGTACTTCCCCCATTTAGGAATGGCTTGATGCCAAACTATGAAACAAGTAATAGCCAAGTAGGCAACATGAGTTTAGCAAACAAAGCCACCTGGGAGATGTTCTTGAACCAAGGACAGGAGATCTTCACAAGATAAGCTTTCACCCCAGCTGCTGACAAAGAGACTTCTCAGTATCAGAATAGATGGGCTCTTCTTAGGATTATTTTTTCAGCTCGGCCTTGTAATAATATGAGATAAATGAAAACTTTGACAAATGATGAAAGTTGCCTGAGAGAAATTGCTTTTGGCAACTGTTCCTTCTAATTAAAATGAAGTCTGAAAAGCCTCAGTCTTTGGGAGCAATTAATAAAATGCCAGCATTAGATAAGCTGCAGATGATTCTTGGTGCCTGTGAACTGCTTCCTCCACTTAGCATGTGTGCTCAGCCAAATGCAACCATCATTTCATGTGTCCCTCGCTTCATGGACGGGAGTGAGGAGCCGGACCTACGTCCCTTGTGAGGAGCTGGGTCTACACCACCCTAATGAGGCTTGTTCCCTGAATAACTGTTCTCCCAGCCTCCTCTGCCCCCCAAGAAAAAACACCCATAATCAAATATATAAACACTGGCAGCTTTCAGGCTTGTGTTTTTGAACCTAATTTAAATGAACAGCAGACATTTTATGGGCTTTTCCAAGTGAACCTACAGGGGCTTATTTGCTAAAGTCTGACTTTCTGACAGCTCTCTACAAGGGCTAATCAAAACCAGACTTACACCCACAGAAAGCAGACTAATATATATTCAGGCAGCTACAAAGAACCAGGCTAAATAGAGTAAGTCATAAACCATTACCATGGTAGCAATCGTTCAATTGTGTGAATTTACTGCGCTAGGATTTTGGAACAAGTGGTGCGTTTGTTTTGCTCCCATTTTAAATTGAAAGTTGTGCTGGTGAGGAGCCGAGTAAACAGGACTTGTGTCTGGAAAATGCCCCGTATATAAAACAGAGCTTGTAGCTGCAACACAGGGACATTCCTTGGCCTGTAATGTGAAGGCTGATCTGATGCTTGTTGAGGTGCGATATGCTTGGTCGCTCCAAAGAAGCTGCTATGGCACAGCCTAGGACAGGACAGAATGGACACCACAGACCCCAGGACCAGTCTGGATTCAGGGCTGAGTTGTCATTCTTGTGTCTGTATTTTGTCATTCTTCAAAGCATAGACCATATTTCTGATGTTCTTAGTGCTTTGGTTAGATGCATTCTGGGTAAGATAGTGCTGGGAATACTGCTGAAACATGAAATAGTTAAAATATTTTCAAGGAAACTTAACCACCAATCTCTGAAAGGAGACCTTTTTCTCTTTCTAATTATCCCAGAGTGTTCCCATTGCATAGTATCACCCTTCTCCACACAAGGATTTGTTCATTTTCCGTTCTTGACACCTGGAATAAATTTCTCCTTATCTCTTATGTGCATTTTCAAGTAAAATGTGAAAAGAGGTGCTGGCTGATAAAGCAGGAACATACATCTGGACCAGATGGTGAGGTGCTGCAAAGGAGAAGGCATTCTGCATGAAACAAGGAGGAAAAGAAGGCACTCTGCAGAGTCAGGCCAGCCTGGAGAAATGAAGAAGTCCTGTGCACATCAGGGAGACGCTGGGCTGCTGAGCCATCCTCCAGCTTTTAACAAAGACATAAAGTTGGCTTGAATTTGGACAGATTTCAAGAAGCATTGGACTGTATTTTTTCCCTGCCTAATTTAGATATCAGTGTTTCCAGTTTCTCTTAAAGCACAGCATGACCAAAGTTTTTACCAGTTAGAAGTCAGCCAGCACTGATCATCACTTCAGTAGTATGGTCCACCTGGTTTCCTAAAACACATAAAGCTCAGATATTCCATGCTGAAACCACAGTTTAGCAATTCTTGCATTTTCTTATTGACTATAGGGTTGATGAAGTTTGCTCTTGCCTGAAAAACTACATTATTTGCAATTGCCTGCTGCAATTTCTCTAGAAGGGAGATTTCAGCATTATTTTCTTTCTGAGGAATGGTACAGTGGTGTGTTTTCTGACACCTTGTGGGCTGAGATTCTTCCAAATGCTGTGCTCGTGCAGAGGATGCCTATTGTGTTGGACTATGTGATCCCTCTCTTCTTTAAATGGTGCTTTGGGTAGATGTAAAACTGATAACAAGTTGGTTTGGGTTTGTTCCTTGTAGTGACTTGCACTGAGTGGAAATTGAAAATCAGTTTCATCTGTGGAGATAAGATTGAGATTTCTTTTTCCTGGGGCACTTTTTGAGGGTGTTCAGATCTAGAGTTTTGATTCAGAGTCTCTTCAACTGAAATTTTGGTGGGATTTATTCTTTGATATTATCCTCTTTTGGGTTGCTTTTCACCAGGTACGAAGCCAGCACGCAGACATATGCCATCAGGTTCATGGACCAGGCATGTTATTTGAAGTCATTTTTCACCATTCTCTGTAAAGCATTATCACTTAAAACCTTTTTTTTTTTTTTTTTTTTTTTTTTTGTTGCTATTTGATGTGTTTTCCAGATTTGGTATCTCCCAGCAAAATCCATTACAGCATAATGACTCGCTTTTAGAAGAGTGTATGATTATGATTATCTTGCTTTAAGAGTATAGAAATGTCTTTTATTCCTGTTTTTATGAGTAATATCCACTTTTGGCATGAGAACACCCATGCAGCATAAATCAAATGCTTTTAGATACTTAGGCTTTTCATCATTTTAAAAGATGTAGATGTGTTGACATTTTCTGAAACCACCTTTAAAGTCTTTTTGGATGGACCATTTATTCTGCAATATGTTATGGCTTTCACTATAATCTTTCACTCTGTCCAGTTTTATAGGTGTCATGGAGATGCAGAAACAAGAATTTCTGCTTCTTTCTGTCACTTTTATAAACAGACAAGGTGATGGTAATAGCTAACAGAAAAACATCAGATTTCAGTAGGATTTTTTACAAGAATAAGAGGCAGACAAAAGGGATCTCCTTACCTGATTGCATTATCTTTTAAGCATTTTAGTGGCAGTTGCTGGAATAAAATGAAACTCTTTTCTAAGATGTGACAATTAATTTTTAGCACCCCATTATAAAAGATTCTCTATTAGAGTTGATTTGCTGCCTACTGCTGGAGCCTTCTTGCCACCGGGAGAGCCCAAGGCTGTGCGGAGGGCAGTGGGTGTTTCTACAGCTGCATGCACAGCTTTGTATCATTCAGTCTCATGGGCTGCAAGAATTCTTGTTTAATAAGAGGAAAACCATTTTCCAGCAACGTTTAAAGAGTAGCACTCAGTATATCAGTGGTTTCATTTTCAAAAGTTTGGCTGGGTAGGACAACCATGAAAGCACGGATATTTTATGAATATATTCCACTTGCTTGTGCACCTGGCTACACAGAGGATCCCCCAATTTTTTTCATCCTTTATTTGTGAGAGAGAGAGAGAAAAAAAAGGGCCATATTATGTATTTTCACATAGAAAATCATCAAATCAATCTTAAAGTGTCTTTACAATCAAAACAAATACACAAATACTTTCCCCTGTGCACTGGTGTTAATGATGAGTATTCAAGTTCTCTGGACACTTGAGGAAGTGTTTCTTTTGGAAAACAAACTCCTTGGCAATTGATGGCATGGCGCAAGATATGAATACATGTCTTAAAATCAGTCATGTTGACAAAAAGCAATTATACGTCACTTGGAGAGGACAGGCTCATTAGTGAAAGAGGAGGTGGTGTAATTCACAAGATCAGCTTGATAAAACCAGCAGTCTCAAGGTCTGGGTTTAACCATTCTTTTACCCAGATAATTCTCATGAGAAACCCTGGTCCTGCAAGAAGAGGCTGCAGCCACTTGAGTCAAATGTGAAAGAGCTTGCCCCTTCTCAGCAGTAAAGACAAATTATTTGTATCACTTAAAAGAAAAGTTGAGATTCGGTGTCAGCTTTTTCATTATTATGTCAGTAGTACTCATAAGTACTCTCCTATCATGCCAAAGTTGAATTAGAACATCAAAATCCAAACTCATTCTTCTTGATGATGATGCTGGCAGTCCTTATCAGTGCCTCTGCCTGTTTGTGGTAATGCAAACACTTCTTGGGTCTCTGCAAACCACAACCTTGTGAAGACCTAATAGCTAAATTCTAATTGCACCTTTCATAAAGGTGTTGTTATGGAACGGTGACTATAAGTGAGTCGTCTTCTGGACTTTGACCATCCAGGTCCATTATTTTTGGACTCTCTATCTGCACATATCCCGGATGAGTTCCTTGCTGCTTGGCAATAGATAACTTTGTGATAATAATAATAGCAAAATTCCAGTTAGTTATGGTGCACAGCAGCTTTTCACACAACAATATCCAGCTTGAAAGGAAGGGGATCCAGGTACATTTTTGTTTTCTGTCTCACAAGGAGGATTGCCTTACCTACACCTCCTTAAAAGGAAGAAAACAGAAAGCAATCCATACACAGAATACATATTTGCTACTGATTGCCAGCAGATAAAAGCAAGATGCTCGTTTCATTACTGCTCCATTTTTTATTATTTAAACCTGGGTAGTATGCCAAATTTCTCTCTCCCTCATTAAATAAAGTATATGGAGGAGAAAATTGAAGTTTTCTGCTGAGTTATTTCTTGCCAAGCCCTTTCAGCTGCAGGATACAGTGAAGGCCAAACTCTCTGAAGCATATTAAGACCGTCAGAATAATCAAGGGGAGTTGCAGTGTGGTTAAGTTATGAATCTATGCTACAGCACCCTTGTGTACTGGATATTTATATTCATATATATGTTTATTATGCCAGGATACTGTGGCATAGCTCCATATTTTCCTTCAAATGCGATTGGCCTTAACTGCTGTATGTTTGTACATACACACTACTTAGTTTAGTTCTTTGAAGGCAGTATCTGCTCATAGTGAGATGGCAGTAGGCAGATGTTCTAAAGCTGGGTTTAACCATAGCATAAATCGAGATTTCAACAATTCCTTGATATTTGGATATGGCACATTTGAAACAGCATGTATTTTGAATTTAAGAAAGAGGAATAACCACTTTCATTTTAACTCAGATTTTAGCCCCAGTAGCATTCTTTTTAAAAAATGGTGAAATCCTTTGTCAGGAATTACATTCTTTGGTATGGCCACAGTTCCCACTGGAACCGGGGGTTGTGATTTGGGTCATTTGTTCAGGGCTGTGGTTGTGCAGGCTCTCTCTGCCTTGGCTGGTATGTGTAACGTACCAGTGTCCTTACAGTAGTCCCCATCAGTATTTATAGGGAGATTTTTCTTTACCAGAAGTTATTAAGTTGAAGATACGATTTTTGCTCAAATAAAATATGCAACAAAGCTTACGGACAAATCAGCTTTTATGACGATCATTTTAAAGGTCCTTTTTACAGTAAAACTTGTCAGGAAATTCTTGCATGTCGAACATATGTTGTTTGCTCTTACACCACAGGAGGGGATTGAAGGGGACAAGACAAGATGTACAGTGGTCACAAGAGGGTGCTGCCTGTATTACATCACCTTGGCTCACCCACCACATTGCTGGAGAGAAGCACATCCCAGGCTGTGATGGGATACAGATCGGCAGTTCCTTCTGCAGGCAGTCTGCTGGCAAAGGGTCTGCTCTGGCCCAAGGACACCACCATTCACTCTGTAGTGAAGCAGGGCCAAAAAAATCTACCCTCTCTTTATCATGAGTTTATGACACTCTTGGCTTGTGTGGTTTAGTTCAAACAGCAAGTCCTGGCAAAGGATGGTTGGATTGTACAGCTGCTGGGCTTTTCCAGGATTACAAAGCCATGTAAGTCTGTGCAGTTTTGTACTGTGTATCTACACAGATATATACATGGTGGGATTCAGCTGTGCGTGGGCTCCAAAGCAACATTTCATCTCTGACGGATAATTATTTGTCGTAGACAGATGAAGGAAACAATCCCCTCCCAAACAAACTCTGTTTGGTTTTCAAGCTGGGAGAAAATTTGTCCATAGTTAAACAGAAGATATTTATAGAGACATTAGCCGAGTGTGCAAAATACTTCAGAAGTTTGTTTAGAACTGATTGAAATCAGCTGTTACTGAACCAAGAAACAGCCACACACACAAACTAAGCCTGTGGGTCTCTGCAGTCTGTTAGCTCAGTGCTTTCTCCTTCCAGCAGTGTTACCAATTCAGGGCAGTAATACCAGGCTCTTGGCTCTCACTGGTGAGTCTTGATAATTCAAGGATTAAACACAGAGCTGAAAAGGAATGATCTCTGTGGGTTTAATGAAAAACTACTCCATCACTTATACTTACATATATTAAAACATTGCTGTGTTTGAGAAATCTAGCACTGAAGCATCAAGAGAACCAGAGTATGCCCCAGACAGGAACCTTTTTTCAGGCAGCTTATAAACCCAGCCAGAAGTGCATGAACTGGACTGCTTATCCTCACCCAGCCAAGTCAGATGCCCTGCACAGCCATATTTAGTTTTACTCTTGCAGCTCTTTCTCTACCTCTCAGCAAGTTGTGGGTGCAAGTACAGCAGTGCATTTTGTGCAAGATGAGGGAGTAGAGCAAAAAATTTCGTTAGGGTAATGAACAGAACATGTCTCGTGTGGAAAAGAGCTTTCCAGATAATGCACTGCTTACTGAAAGCAGCTGAGATCCACTGGTGCCCTTCCTCCAGGCCATTTCTGGAGTATGGAGTTAAACAGAAGCATTGTTTTGACTCCTATATAATATTAATGAGGATCACTAACTTCAGGGAATTAATCAGTAGGCATCAAGTTAGCAGTATCTTCTTTTTTATTCCTTTTTCATATTTCCTTCTCTTCCTTCTTCTTGTTTTCTTTCCTTTTTTCATTTCTCCCTTTTTTTCTTTTTTTACCTTACACTTAAATACTTCCTATTAATTAAATAGCATATTAAACTTGCCAATATTCTAATACCCAAGTATATCTCTCTTACAGCACCCTTCTTTATCTCATAAAGAACAAAGAAGAATAAGGAAGAGATAATAGTGACACGCCCACAGCAGAGCCAGGTGTAGCTGCAGCCTCGCTTGACACCTGAGCAGCCCAGAGCTGTGCTCTTCTTTGGCATATTCTCTGCTGGGAACATCACAGCCTCAACTCTGCTGAGGGTGTCTGTATGGTTCCATGTCTCTGATGGTGGCTGGATTCACAGAGACTCACTTCCTTGATGAACAGCGTGCAAAACACATTCATAACAAAAAAAAAATACAAAGATGCCTTCAGTGCATTTTGATGTAAGGCACTTGAGCATGTGGTAAGAAGGAAAACCTCCCTGTATTTAATCTGGTAGTCTGAAGTTTATTGCTGATACTGACACAGATGCCACAGAGCTGGAACAACTACACATCTGGGGAAGAGGAGACTCAATCTCCCTTTCAATTTTGTACTGGAAACATGGTCAGAGAAAACTGCCTGACAGCATGCATAAACCAACATCTTGTCCACAGGAAAGAAGGAGATAGTTGGAATGGAGCATAAATAATGTAGTGCTAAGATGGAGAGATTGTCTCATACCTTTTTTTCAGAGGACTGCGGGGAATGGTTTGCTAGGAAAACTCTTAGAGAGCTGCTCTAAGTGCACTGTTACAAATGCTCTCTTCACCTTCACATACAAGGGTAGATGAGCAGGATTCCCTGCAGCTGCAGACAGAGGCAAAGGAGGAGCAGGAGACAGAAGACCATGCGGAGATCTTTTGATATATTTTGTCCTATCTTTAGCTAGGGGAGTGAAGGAACAAAGACTTTTTGGTTTCAGCAACATGAATAAAAAAGATTTTATCTTTTCCATAAACTTTCCAGATTATAAGAATGAAGACGTATGCTATTTTTCATTCATGTGTCCTCTCCATAAAAGTGCTCCCATCTCTTATTTTTTACAAGAATGAAATTTGCTGAGTTAGAACACTGGTAGACATATTCCTTCATAGCACTTTTCTTCTCTGGGTGGAAGCTCTGTTCCTCCTCTACCCTGAGTTTTGTAAATCACTGGAGCCTGTTAAAATGCCAAACATCTGCACAAACCAGGGGAGAATGCGTAGAAAATCCTCATGGAGGTACAGAATCAATTCACGAGGACTTCTGCTGCTCTCGATCTCTGCTTCTTGTTTTCTCTGAGGTTATTTTCTGTTGTATCCCACACTTGCCAGAAAATACCAGAGGAGCTAGGACAAATAGTTCTACAAATAGTGACAAGGCATGGAAGGACCATTTCTTCACAAGCCCACCCGCTCTTTTGGGAAACCTATTGAGTCTTTTCCTCTTGCAAGATCCCCTTCAATTCTTGCCAGGGCAGTCTGGCTCATTCTGCTCACGCCTAAGCTTTATGTGTCTCTAAAATCACAGTGCTTCAGCTTTCTGGGCAGCTTGCAAATTGTCCCTTTGTACCTCTGAAGACTGAGAGCCCTCATAAAGAAAGAGGCTCTGTCCTGAACAGCAGACTGCCCCAAGCAAGCTGTTCCAATAGAAGTGTACACAGTTGCCTCTCATGGGTAGCTTCATTATTTAAATGTGGGGCTCTAGGTGGTGTTGTACCAGTCCACCATTCTCTCAAGGTTTTTTTGGTCTCGTGTCATAGTACTGCCCGCAGGCCACATGTGACAGCATCTGGGTGTAATATTAGAAGCTTTGAGGCACAAGAAAATCAAGACAGGAGAGGTCATGTAGGATTTTCCAAATAACAGAAATGTTTTCGCTCATTCTGGTGACCAGACAAATGCTCTCTCATTTTCACTAAGTGTATGCAGCTTTTCCAGGATCCTGTTAAAATTCCAGATGAGCTTTCTATCATGGTACACAGCTACAGAGCTGTGCACATCCATATGACTGGAGATTTGGCCAGTTCTGTGTAGTCTCATTTTGCTTTTATTGCTGGAAATTCCCTCCTTGCTGATTATATTCCTCTAATTTTTATTTTATTTTATTTTATTTTATTTATTTATTTTTAGGAATAAGAATTTAAATGTAATACAAGATAGTTAGAGAGGCCTATCATGTAACAGCTGGTTGATATTTGAAAGTGATCTGTGTCCTGTGACCTGCTGTGACCACAGACTTTTCTACTGACTCAGCTCCTGTGCTGTAGGCTTTCCTCTGTCTTCCAAACTGGCTTTGAAATGTAGTTCATTGCCTGTTGCCTGTTTTCTCTCTTGTTGTTCTTCTCTTGATGATGTAACACCTCGTTAATGCTCAACCCTAAGTCCATAAGCTTTATATTTGGGAGCAGCTTCTCCTATATCCTTACGTTGGCCTGAGGACACTTGCTGAGGCTACAGCTGACCTCTATTGTCAACATGTTTCCAGAAAATGAAACAATGCTTTCTGACTTAAAACCAAGAGGCTGCAGCTGTCTTCAGCTTCACACTGGGACACTGTCATGATAAGGAAATAAGTGCATGTGGTGTTACTCAGTGGTGTCTATCCCTCTGCATCACTGAGGGCTTTTATTATTATGAAAGTCTTCAGTTTGGTATTTGGAGAGCAGTCTAAGCAGACAACAGTCATATCTGATGCAATCATAGTCACCTCAGTCTCCCTTTCCAGTGATGATATGGTTTATATCAGATAGCGACCATAATTCCGATGAATTAATTTCCAGAGGTTTCTAAACTTGTATTGACAGTGCTGTTCTTTCCCGAATAATGAACAATAACTATACTTTGTATTCATTAGTTTGGAGATATGAGACCACAGCTAATAATTCTGCTCTCCCTAGGCTTTGTTTTCTTTAGAAAACTGTTTCAAGATTGCTTGGTAGTCTTGTTTGCTTTTTGGCCAGACTCCAGCTAAACCAAGTCTAGAAGCTACAATAATTAAACCAGTCCTTACTGAGAGCTGCCAGACTATGAGACATATCTATATTTTCAACTCTGAACTTCCTTCCTGAGGACATTATATGTTTTAATGAAAAGTAACATGATTTCTTCAGCATTTTTTTTTCTCTTCATGAACCACTAAGATAAGGTCCATCACATAAGTTGTATATTAGAGAAGAACTCAAACAGTTAAGAGAAAACCAGAACATTTCAGTCAGCCTCGTTTACTTTGACAATTTCTTTATTTCTTTAGCAAAGGGGGGAAAAAAACTGACATTAGCTGCAAGCCCTGCCAAAATAGACATTTGTTTTCCATTAGCTGCACATACGCTTTCTTAAGAGCTTACTGCGAACTGAGATGCAGCTCTGGACATGGATCTGGTTTATGTACAGAATTTTTGATAAGGAGAAGTAAACCTCACATTCAGAAATTTACTGTCTCTTTCTCTAATTCTACATGCATTATCTCTGCTTAGCACCCAAGGACTTTGAATCTGTCCCACCCAGGAAGAGGTGTGCCTGAAGAGAAGACAGGGAGTTAGGTGGCACTAGGCGTTTGGAAGTCTTACATCACTCATTTAAGAATAACAGGCTATTTAAACCTGTGATATCATTCTCAAGGCTGAAAGATATAATCCACAGGGGCTCTGGTGGATGCTGTAGAGAAAAGGATTATTCCTCGGCTGATCTGCTCGGTAATCTCCAGCAAGTGGAACAAGAACTGTGTTCCAGACATTCTTTATTTTTAGCTGAAGTGTGAACTGGAAGCAATTATTTGGCCAATCCATTACCAGAAACCTATGGTGTGTACAAGTAATAACTCCTTTTGGAACGAGATGGACTAAACTGCTTCTAGCCATATGGATACCAGAGGGTTTAAGAAATCGCTGTTATTTGTACTTTCATATTGAAAAAAGCATTGTGAATAAAACTCGTCACAGATTTTAGCAACTGCATTTTCTGTGGTGCTGAGCAACATGAGTGCCCTGGGTGGATCATAGTACATGAAAAATAAGATTATTGATTCTTTGGGTAGCCCAAAGACCAGTATAGCAAGCAAAAAGAGGGAGCAAAATGCAACAGTTCATCACCACTGCAAATTGCTGCAAAGCTGAAGCTCAGAAATATCTAGCTGGTCCATAGGCTGTGTCCAGCTCCCTGTCATGAAGGGCTGGGAATACGGAACATGCTTGGCAGGGTGTTCTGCTTTGATGATATCCCCAAGCTGGAGGCTAACAACTGAGGCCAGCTCTACCAGACATGGGCAGCAGAGCAAGTTTAGGAATGTGTGTTGTGTTCTGTCCATGGAATCCACAGAGAGTCTTGCACTGGGAGGATGTACAATTAAAAACAAGCCTACAGCTGAAGAGAGTTAGGAGATTGTCTTAGAAATATGCCATGCAGAAAGGATTGGAGAGGGTGTGAGCACAGCAAGAAATGCCCCACTGCTTTTGACAGAGGCATACTGACTTATGGAAGCTCTGGGACCTCCTTTTAGAGGATGAAGAAAATGCATTGGAATAGGTGCTAAATGTCTTCCAGTCTTACACAAAAGAAGCTGGTAAGAAATTAATGATCTTTGAGATAAGAACTGAGAAAGGGAAATCTTCATCTCTAAAAGAGAAAGCTTCAGCTCAGATTTCATTTTGACTACATAGTTTGATAGCAGAAATGCTGTCCTGTTGAGGGGTCTTTAGTGTTTGAAATTATGATGAGGATGATATTTGACAGCTTGTGCCACATGGGATATAGAAAATGGGATATGAAATAATTGGGAAATCACAGTGGCTCCCAAAGCAAGGGAGATTCCATCCCAGATGATATTTTGATGACTCTTCATTGTTTGTTTGACTGTTTTTAATTGATTATTGCAAATAATCATTACAGTCCGAAAATGAATTAGACATTCCCTCACAAATCTTACAACCTGGAATGAAATCACTATTTTCCCAATCTGATTGTATCGCTTTCTTTTCTGCTACAATGTGTGCTGCTTCCCTTGTTTGGCTGGTCTGGCAATGGACATCTTATTGGTTTCCTATTCCTTAGGTCTGGAGTTCACAGTGATGCTTCCTGCATATGCAGGAGCAATCTCCAGCATCTCAGTACAGGGAATCAATCTGGGGAGCATAAAACCAAACTGTCCTCTATGGAGAATTCAGACCCGTGAAATAGTGTGGAGGACGTCTAAGAAAGCTATGGTTCTCATAACAAGACATATGGAGAAGGAAGATATTTAGAAACAAGATCTGACAAGAATAACTTGACATAAATGCCTTGGATATGCCTAGCTGTTCAAAAGCAGTTGAAAAGATGTTTGCTAAACAATGGCAAATGTTTTTTTGGGGATCCAAGCAAGAACAAATCCTCCCCCTTTTTAATGGAAGAGAGTATTTAAAGGAATATTCTGTTTTCTGTATTTGGTTATATAATTATTGCCAAAACAGGCAGTGGATACATGTTTTTAGCATCTGACTACTTTTAGCTTAAGGAATTTTATTTTTTTCTTTCAATGGGATTTTTTTTTTTTAATTATATCTGAATACATAGATATTTTTATTCTGCGTTTAGTAGCATAGACCTTCTACAGCTTTCCATAACAGTAATGGAGATAAGATGATTCAAATGAGTTCATGAAGTTTTTAATCTATGCTTTCTCTCTCTCTTTTTTTTTTTTTAATCTTCTAGGCACATATGTTCCCTTTCCTAAAATATATTTCTTTTGAATAACTTATGCCAACTGAACTTCTGGCCAAAAGGAAGATAGTAAAGCTTATTTCAAGACTTTCACTTTTTTTTAAACTTAAATCTTGCATTAAGACTGTAGAAAGATGCTTACTGTATTGTGTTAGTGCCTGTGGAGACCTGATTTCTATAAAATTGACTTTCACTCAAGTGTTTGTTTAGCTCATCCCTCAGTTGCAACCGTACACCCACAAGGTGTCATTTCACCTTCATCCTAAGAGCACCTGGGAAGGTCTGGTATTTGCATTGTGAGCCCTTTCTGCAAGTGTGCCCAGGGCTGCCATCCACAGCTGAGGACTGTCCCATGGGTGACACTGCATGTTGTGACAGACTTTCAAAGAGCTGCGTGGCATGCCCCAGGAAACTGGATCTCCTCTCTGTGTGCTGTAATTTCTGCAGAGTGTCTCAGTGTGATGTGGTCACTTTTCGGTCCTCGTGGCCTTTAAAGGCCACATCACAACATAGACTGTCCTTCACTGAACTATCTGGCCCAGACTCTTTTCACCTGGAGGTTCTTGAAGACCAATAGACTCAGAGGAGTTCCAAGTGGCCCCATTGAGGCAGAGGTCTGTCTATAGGAGTGTACTCCAGGAATGGGGCCCTAGGTCACCCTGTGCCCTCGTTTCTCTTGGCTAGCAGAGAAGGTGCAGCTTCCTTGAACTTATCTGTTCAACAACCTCAGTGTTTAAATTTGCATCAAATCTGAGCTGGCACTGATGAACAAGTGTGGCCTGTGTGAAAATATGTTCTGCGCATTGTGTCCCAGCTCCAGAGTGCTGGGCCAACTGTTTGCTGTGAGCCCCATCATAGGGCTGGCCTTCATCCCACACCTCCAAATTCTGGTGATCTGGGCTCACATCTTGCCAGCAGCCTCTGGCCCCCAGAGATGCTTTCCTTTGACAGAATAATAAGTTTTTTAGCAGTCAGCAGCAAGGCATTTCTGTGTTTTAAATCACAGCTCTGTTCCCTTGAGTGAATGTCCTGTGCTGAGATGTGTTATAACCTTACCACCTACAGACTGTAGGAGTTCGACTTATCTGCTCTCAGCTGCTATGTGGGTAGGGGATCTTTGGGTCCAGGGGCCACCAGGTAGCTTGTGTAGGAAGCAAGGAGCCTCAGAGAGGGAAAAGACCTGGAAGACAGGGAATCTGGTTTGGGATTCAGAAGAGCTGGGAGCTGGCCCCTGACTCTTTGCCTTCGGATCCCTATCCCTCCTCCCTTGCTGGGTCATACATGCAAGGCTGGGCAGATTGCACAGTCATGTGCGTGTCCTTAGCACTGCTTATTTGAGTGATTGGCAGAGAGGAGTCTCAAGGGCTCAAGGTGACTGCTGGCTCAGTTTGATTTCAGAAAAGCCAGCATGAACTTTTTTGCTCTTTCGGAAACAGCACCTCATTTTGGCAGGAAATAATTCTGAGTCTTCGTTACAGTTTGGAAGGACAACTTAAAAGATTACTGGAATTTCTGACAAAATAGAAGTATTATTCCTCGTGCTACCAGACTGCTCTGAGAGTACTTAACTACACTGTTTGTTTACTTTTTGAAATTAATGGCTGCAACAGAACAGAGATTTTTCCTCTTTAGTGTTCCAAGACATAGACCATTTAACATGGTATGCTGGGATTACTGTGGCAGTCACTGATCTACAGGGGTGTGCAGCCAGTTTTCCTTTATTCACCTGTCTCTACTGAAGCCTCGTGAACTGAATTCCTCTACAGGTACAAGTTCACTTGCATTTAATGGAATTGTTTTAGCTTAATAATTTAATTATTATTTTTTAAACAATGGACAAGGAACATACATGTGAGTGACAGCTACAGCAGTTCTGGGACCAAGTCTCTATGGCCAGTTTTCAACACCTGAGATTACTGATGACTGAAGGAGACATCCCACTTCCACACATTGCCATCATCCCCTTTTGCTTGGATCCCCCTGACTCTGAGCAGTACTACAAGAAAGAGAGCCTTGATCCAGCAAGCAGCTGTAACACCTTGGGAAATCACTCAGCCCACAGCCATGCACCAGAGAGATCTAATTAACATAATGATAGGGGCTATAAGAGGCAGCTGCCAGCTGGGAGCCCAAAAGAAAAGTAGTTTGAAGGATGGAGTTATATATTTGTCCTGCCTGGTTGCTCCTAATTCTGGGGGAAGAATCTGGAGTGAGAGGCTACTAGAAAGTGTGTGGAGGTGAGTGTGGATACCATGAGAGTAGGGCTGCCTTGTTAGAGGTAAGTGTGCTGTTTAAACTCATTTCTGAGAGAGAATAGGAGCAGTGGGTCTGAGGTGGAAAGCAGCTGAGGGCCCAGGAAAATGATGATTTGGGGGTATCTTGCTATGGGCAGGAGGATGGTTTCTGGTCTGGCTATGGATATAGATGTGTAGGGAGTTTTATGAGCTCCAGAAATAATTCTCCTGGGCTGCTGGAAATAATTGGAGAAGGATGAGAGAAAAGAAGTACTGAGAGTATTAATGATCACTACAAAGTGAAGAAGTGTTATCAATGTCAGGTTGTGAAGCTTTAGCCTCTTTGTTTCTCCAGAGTTTACGGTGGTAGCACTGATATAGAGACAAAGAGAACTTGTTACTGTGCACTGTCCAGACCAGAGCTAATAAAGAATAGATATTGACTTTCTCCCTTGTGCTGAATCTTTAGTGAGGGTGAAGTCTGTGGACAATCATTAAGAATCTTCAGTCTTTAAGAATCATTTCAATTACTAATTATAGTAGGGAAAAGTGAATACCAACACAAGTCTAAAACAACACTGTTCAAGTGCTGTACTTGTTTTAATATCAGTATATACTTCTGCTGGCAGCTGAGCCTGCTGTTAAATGTGAGATCAAAAGGAATGAATCTATGTTTGGCTATGAGTATGAAGAGAGACTCAGAAGTACTGTGTAATACAGAGGGTTGCCTATATCTAGGAACTGCAGTTGATCACAAAGGAACAGCAACAAAAATAAGAGCATATGCTGAAAAGTATGGATACAATGAGCTTCTGAAATCTTGCAAAACCTGTACAGCAACTGGTATGAAGTTAGATTTGTAGTGCTTTCATTGTGTCTATCTAATAATGGCAATGAGGCCTCTTGCTAAGCTGTGGCAGCATTTCCAGGGCAGTGGTCTAGATGAGAGCTTATTAACTTTTTCTTAAGCTTGCTGATAATTTTATTGTCATCTTCTCTTCCTATTGTACCCTTGGACTACTACTATTTATTGTGTTGTCTCTTTATTTCTTCTTTCATACTATGCTCCTGTTGAAATCATAATAATATTTGCATAAGTGGCCTGAAAATGACCTTAAAAGTAATAATACAGTAACTTCTCTTACGTCAGTCATCCAAGACCGAAAATGAGTCTCTAATGTGAGAAACTGTTGTTACAAATCAAGACCCTTAATTCTTGAAGAAGCATTCTTCATTTTTTTTCAAGCTTGTATACTGTAGCCTCTCAGCAAGAGTCAAGATCCCATGTAAGTGCTGAGGGCACTGAGGTTTGTAACAGGGTGCTGTAAACAGCTGGATCACAGTAAAGTCTAAAGGTGTCAGCATCTCTAAAAGTCTACAGGAATATTAGCTATTGCAGGCAGATAGTGAAGGAGGAGAGAAATCATCCTGTTGATGAGATTTACTTTATTCTGAGTTCATCATTCTATGTCTGCTTATGCCCTCAAATAAGGCAAACAGTAACACCCTATGTGCTGTCTGTGAACCCTGTGATCATGAACAGGATGGTCTGACTTGCATCTGGGACCTGGAGATGTGTATGGTCAGTGTCTGTGGCAAGTCAAAGTGGGAATATGGAGCCAGATGACAAAACCTGACACGGGACCTTTGATCCTTGGGAGGGTGTCCCAAATGCTCATGCTGCACACATCTGTCTGGCTCTGTGCTTGGTTGTATGGTAAGGGACATATCTCAAAGCCTTAGCCCTTAAGGGGAAAAAAGGAAACTTCAGACCAGTGAAAAGTAGCTGATTTAGTTTTTTTTATAAAAGGGAGTTTCCATACCAGATTTATTTGAAATTGCAGAAAAGCAGGAAATTCCAGGATCCCATTGAATCTCCTGTCATAATTATTATTATTCTGCTTTCTTTCCCTATTTTTGGCATGGATCGTATGGATTTCCATGGCATCTGGCATGCAGTTTTCAGTGAAATAAGAACTAGAGCACCTTATTTCCCTTAGGAACTCACATGCTAATTAAACCTGCTCTACTACAACTGATCTGAGCCAGATGAAATCAAAGCTTTTAGTTCATACACCTTCACTTTGAATGACTTCAATTCTCATTGTCTGGATCAATCTGAAGGCTTCAGAAACCAGCTGTAGCTCCATGGAAACAATAAAATGTGTGGGAAGAAATATGGTTTACACCTGCTGAAAAAGCCGTAAGCTAAATTGCAGTTTGTCAGATGTTATCCATTTTTGAAGCTGTCTTCAAAGCACTGCAGAGCTTCATTCATTTTCTTATTCCTTTTTAAGAGCTGTGTATTATGAGTTCATCTTCCTTACTATTGCCAATAGCAATACAGTGTTCTGATCATTATGTACTTTAGGATGTATTTCTCCTTTCAGTTTTCATTCTTCTTGCAGGTAATTGTCAGCAGAGAGCTCTCTGGGCGCTACTAGGCAAGATGTTATGATTTATGCATAGCATTTAGCATCTTTTTTGAAGTATGTTCATAATTTCTCACAAGCCTGAGAGCTTGAGTTTTGAACTGTAATTCTAGAACTTAAAGTCTGCCTAGCCCTCTGGAAAAATAAACCTCTGTAACAGAAGTTTTGTGGTTCCACAATTGCCTCTAACCACAATTGGGCACCATTTGTTCCTGAAAAGAAAATATGCTTGCTGCTTCTCATCACAGCTGTAATTCGGTAGCAGTGCAGAGTGATCGGCTGAATTGAATGTCTGAGATCACTTCATCGGTGAGATAAGAATCAAATACTTGAGGTGAAGTGTTTGGGGTAGGGCTGTCCAAGCAAATGGGTATATGGTCAATTGAACCGGCCTAAGTGTTTGTCTCTTGGGATGCCAGAATATTTTGTTGCTGCTTATCCCATGGTAAGTAGGAAAAATTCTCATAATATTGTGTTTACAGTAAGTTTTGAAAGTCTATTTCCTTAACATTGTCTTATTGGACGGACAAGACAGGCAGAAATGTTGTGTTATGGCATGGAACACTTAAAAATGGATCTGTGCTTTGATTTGTTTTAAAGAATAACATGTAGGAAAAAGCAAGCAAAGTGCTCAGGGGGTAATAAACATTATCTGTTTTAGCAAAGCACACCAAAATGTGTTCATGTTTAAGACGACCTGTGGAGCTTTGACTTCTGCACAAGTTGCATGTAAACCAACTTGGAAGTAGTTTCTGTCCCTTCCTGTAGGAAAGTTCATCACAGCACTGCTCTTTTCAGTTATTTTCAAGAAATGCTGCAAGTTGAAGTTTGAAGGCATACTCCTTCGTCCCGTGTCCTTTTCCTTGTTTGCATGAAGCTTTCACTTTTGTACATTTAATTTTCCTGACTGGAAAGTCATAATCATGAATGTTCTTGAGGCCTGAGATGATGATACCAGAAGTTTATATTGCTCAGTGCCTCGTCCCTGGATGAGGCCTGTTGCTGACTTGTAGCTGCTGTGCTGATTCTGCTTCCTGAGGTCAGTTATCATTTGGAAGGGCAGGAAGAATTTCATGAGGCTCTGCAGGCAAGCTAAATCCAATCTTGCCTTTAATCTTAGCAGATAGTGGCAGAGAGAAAGGTGGCTATAATCTAATGGAGCTTTAACAAGACTGTGTTGACTGTATACAACAACTTTAATTCAGATGAAAGTCAAATAACATGCAGGTCCCACGGAGATTTTATGACTAATGGCATTAAACATACCCTGTAAGTCTATGGAACAGTGTTCTCAACTACTCATTACTGCTTAAAAGTACTACAGTGACTAAACATATGATCTTCTGACAGAATGCTTATTGTTGCATTTTCCCACACTAGATTTTGGGATTGTACTTGGCTTTACAACAGACAGTGATATTACTTACACTGCAAACATCTGTAAGTGAGATCTTGTTCCCTAGGGACTGGTTCCTCAAGCTATCTGCTTAGGTTTCTCTCCCTTGGAAAAGAGAAGTGTTGCTCAGTCCCTTTCTATTCCTATCCTCCCTGTGGCTTCTGATCAGGACATGGTGTGGAGAATGCCGTTTCTGTTTTAAGTGATGGAAAAGTGGTGTTTGCAGTGCACTAATAGGAATGTTTCCTAATAGGAAAGCTAATTCTGATGCAGAGCTCTCTGAAGCTCCTGCAAGCATGTTATATGGATCTCGCCTAAAGCTAGAATCATGGGGCTGCTGTTCCCTGGGACAAAGCAGAATCATCGTACTCATTTGCTTAGTCACAAGAATTAAAAAAAAAAAAGCACTCAAAACAGGGTCTGGTAAGAAGTAAAAAGCTAATAACTTGTCAATGACTTGTTTGATTGCTGCACATAGTTGAAACTAAACTGAGTTATGCAATGTTATGAAAGAGACACTGAAGAACTGATTAAATGCGCAAATCCTTTGTACTTAAAAGTGATTTCTGGAAGTTCCCAATGCTAACCACAGCATATGGCAGTTTAAGCATGACATGTTTGAGACCTAAATATAGTGAGCCAGGCAGGCTCTCTGTTGCTGGATCAGTGTGTGGAGATCAGAGATGACAATGGACCTGCTGTGTGTTAGGATACTCCTGTCCACTCTTTCTATCCATTGTTTTGTGGATTATTATTTAATGCCACTTAATCATTAATTACTTGATTGTTTTGGAAGTCTGACTACAACTACCTGCATACCTAGCCAGCCCATAAAGTTATCTTGTTGCAGATGCAGCCTGTTAACATTCAACATGTGGTTACTCTGCCTGGGGAAACATTAACTTTTTTTTTTTTTTTTTGAGATCACACCATCAGTCAAGGACTGCACTCCTCTGTGTGAGGAAAAGGTCCCTGGAATGAGCAGACTGCTTTCCAGCAGATTACCTGCTGCCATGAAGGTGCAAGAGCAGAGCTGCTGCTTGTTCCCTCTGGCTGAGGCACACCCTCACAGCAGGGCTCAGCATCTGTAATATGAGGCTGCTGGAGCAGCAGGTTAAGTCAGGCTTGCAAAACTGTGTATAGCTATGTATGGCTTTTTAAGACATCTTGATTGCCTCTAAAGGATGCTGGGGAGATACCAATCCATTGTGAGATAGAGGGCTGCACAATAACTCAAATCAAATAATATACTTTCCACTGTGAAAATGGCAAACATAAGACTTTAGTTTTAAATGGGGTACACCATAAAAAGAAATTTTGAGGTAATTCCTCTTGTCCCACCTCCCAAAGGAGAAGTCTGTGCAAGACTAAACCAAAAACAAATTTGATGTGTGTAGCATTTCAGTGTGAAGGGGATTTATTGTCTAGGCTCCCCCATGGCTTAGGGTTGATGAACAAATTGTCCACATAGCTGAAGTACTACAGACCAACTGACAGCTACCTGAGACAAGGTGTTGAGAGAGAGAGAATAATGACTGGATACAATATGCTGTAGTTAATATTGGACAGAAACAACAAAAAATCCCCAGTATTCTGGATGTATGGCCTTGTGAGGTGTAAAATGAAGAGATGCTGGACTTCTGCTTATCACTTCTGAAGGCAATGTCTTTGGGTTCCACTTCTGCCAAATGTGTGGAAGAATTTCCTACTAAAGCAGCTCTAAATGTGGCTGGATGCCTGGCTGAAGGAGGGGAAATTCCAGTGAAGTGCATCCTCTGTTTTAATCCATGAGTCCCTGGAATTATTGCATAAATGACTCCTATGCAGTCTTCCTGCTGAAAAAAAATATGGCTTACTTTTATGCAAACAATCCTACTGAATGCTCTAACTGGATAATCATTTTCTCAAAACTTTTTTCAACTGTATGACAAGAAGGAGAAAACCAAGGAATAACCTTGTGAAGGAATAAGCCCTTGTGATGACACAAGCTAGGTATTGACTAGATGGGGAACAAGGTGGGCACAAGCAGTAGTGTGCCCTGGCAGTGGAGAAAAGCAGCAGCATTCTTTGCTGTGTTAACAGCAGTGAATATTCCCTTGTTTGGTGTTTGATCAAATCTGAATACTGCATCTAGTTTTGCTTCACCTTGCACACCCATGGACAATAAAAAGAACACTTTAACAACTAGGATCAAGTCTGGGGATATCTACCAACCTGTTCAAGGAGGAGCACTACTGTGAGGAGAAGTTAACAGGCCAGAGCTTGCTTGACCTTGAATAGATGCTCTTGAGGGGATCCAAAAGCAGCCATCCATATCTATGGGATTATTATCTAACTTGAGATAAAGAGCCCCTTGAGGAGAGTTTAGTATTGTAGTTGGCAGCCCAGAGTTTCTGCAGGCTTTATCCTTGGAGATCTTGAAAATGGAGCTAAACCAAGCCTGAAGCTGCCAAATCTGACCCTACAACTGGCCTAGAGACCTCCTGTAGTCCCTTCCAACAAGAACTATCACAGAATCCTGTGATCAAACTGTACTGTGTACTAACATCATCACCTCTGTGTTAGCTGCACTTTGTTATTTTGACAGATATTAACATGGTGGATCTTCAGTCTTTCAGATGTGATATGCACCCACAGTTGGGTTGATGGCAGGTTGCTATGTTGGATGACAGATGTGCAATCTAGCTAGCCAGAAGAAATTGATAGTCTTGCAGTTCAACAGCTGGGAGAATCTTCTTGCAGGCCATTTGTATATGTAGTTTTTGGTGTGTGTGCGTATACATAATCCTCTAGATTGCAGGCAAGTAATCTACAGTGAAAGGGGAGAAGCTAGTGTATAGTTTTTTTTTTTTGTAGAAAGAATTGTGCTTTTCTCCCTTTGATGTGAAAAGCACAGTGTGATCAAAGAAAGTCATGCTGATTAAATACTTTAAATGTGCAGGGGAAAAAAGCTTTGACTCAAAGCTTTTTTTTTCCAGAAGGAAAAAGCTGCAATGACAATTATCATATTTCTTGTCATTACTTATAACAGTCGAGAAAGGACAAAAATCTTAATTTAGTGCAAGTTCATTAGCATGGCTTAAAGTGTTTTTTGCATCTAATATATGACTCTTATTCAACTACCCTGTTGTTTTCTGGAAGACATGGCCAAGAATTTGGGTGTTTGAGCTATAATGTTAATAGTCCTGACAAGAAAAGATAATGATGCCTTCGTGGGATATGTGTTAAACTACTATTTAGTATTGTGGACTCTGGTACATCATACTTATTTTGACCTTACTTCATAAAATAGAAATAAGGAATCGCTGATTCTGGCAGCATGTATGTTAATTTGAAGGTACCTGGAGTCCAAATCCTGTCTCTGTCCCCAATAGAAGTTTGTGTAGCAAAATGCTAAGAAACTAAATATATAAAAGCAGCTAATGTCCTGGTAGTAACTTGCTTAACTCACCTGGTTTTGTTTCCTTAGAAAATAACTCAGCTCAATAAGCTTTAGCAAATTTCCAGAATTTATATATTTTTTTCACTGCTGTCGTGGGTCTTGTTTGACCTAAGTCTTAAATCAATAATTTGAACTTGTGCACTATCTATACTGACTTGAATTTTAGTCTATATAATTTTTTTCTTACTGGTAATATAAGCCAATGGAATCTTTGTAACCCCGAACACCCCCCAGTTCTGTTGCTAGCTTGATGTTCAGATGAGCCTTAGGGCTGTTGTCAAATATACAGAGGATGCTTTTCCAAGTTCTGTAAATACCTTTTGTTGTTTGAGTGTACTAGCATCAATGTTATGGATGTATAAAATGTCATTCACAGTCTTGCTAGCAGCAAGAAAAATTTGCTTACTGAATGAATTCCTGTGTCACATTTATAAAGCATCCTTCACCTGGCTTTATTCTGCTTATCCTAAGTTTGTTTAAAATAAAACTCCCAGCCTTCAGCCTTTATGTATGACTCATGCGATTTCCTTATTCAACTAACACGATTTCCTTAAGTTACCCGATCATCACCTATGTTTGGGGTGTGGCCATGAACAAATTCTGGACTTTTACCAATCTGTTATTCTAGTACCCTTATGTTTTTGTTAATCTCCTGTGTATTTTCTTTCAAATGCCACTCTGTTACTGACTAGCTTTGCCTTCAGGTAGTGCTACTGCATGTGTAGCAACCTTGCACAGTTTAGACAAATAACAGGACCTGTCAGTGTGACATTGCTTACAATTACTGATGCATCAGTGCAATTGTGATAGCTTTTGGAGCATTCCCAAACGTTTTGTCCTCACTGTTTACAAACTGGCTGCTGTGGTCATCATTGTCCGTGACAGCTGATACTGTGCTCTTTCGCCTGATGTATTTTAGAAGTGTCCATATGACTACTAAATGACAACTAGCTATTAAATATTTCTCTCCATCTATTGGAGGAAGGAATTTGAATTTTCTGCTCCCTTCTTTGCCTTTGGCTTGGTTCTTTTTCTCTACTCTCAATCTCTAACTTCACTTATCTGCAGGCTGCTTTTCTTTGGCTGTCCAATTCAAAAACTAAAAAGGAAGAGGCACTGGGATTTCATTCCTGCCTCTCAAGGTATTCCTACAAACACACATGTACTATTCCTAATCCCCAGCTTGTCAGGCACTTGGAAAAGGGAAATACTTGAGTAGTAGAGCTGGCTTGCTGTTCCTTCCATAAACATGCATGGGGAACTTGTTGTCTTGAGGGTCAGTCAGCTCTCCTTTCTCATCTGTGGGTAGAAGAGATGACTTTGAAGGGATGATTCAGGTCAAGAACAAGAGACAAGTAATAGCTTTGTAGTTTGAAAATATTCTTTCCCTGAGGAATAACAAATGACCGTCGGCCTTAATTGATTTACAGTAGAGACTACAAATTCATTATTCACAACAGTGGTGGAAAAGCCTAAGAGCTGGGAGCAAATTACTGGCTAATAACCAGAGCTGAATAATACCATAACACTGAAAAGAAAGGACCAGTGTATTGTAGTTGAGGACTTTGTTTAACCCCCCTCTCCATTCTTCCCCCCTTCTGCCTGCTGATTACTTAATACCAGTGAGGCTGAAACAACAATGAAAAGAATACTGTTCATTTCAAACCTTGCTTAGAGTAATAAACTATGAAATAGAGGGAATCTGATCTGCTTGGCTTTGGTCCTTAATATTTGCACTGACTCATCAGCTTTGGAGATTAGGGCTGAGGAGGACAGACAGGAACTAGACAGCCACCTTCTTAGTGGGGAAGCTTTTAGAGAGATACTGAGTCTCCTGGTGCTACCTACAGAGGTATTTTCAGATAGACCGAATAGCATCTCATGTATAACATCAACACAGACAACTGAATTCCATTCTGACACGACTGATATTCAGACATTCTGAATTCTTTCCTGTAAGCTTAACGTGGTGGCTACTACTGTTTGTTTTTTTTTCCCCCTTTCTTTTGCAACAATTCAAGTTAGTTTATAGGCAATCTTCACAGCCTGAGTGTGAAGACAAAGAATGAATCCAGTTCTTAGAGAGCAAACAGAATCAGGAACAGACTTTGACATGTTTTGAAGTCCTGGCTGAATGCAATGCATAAGAACTGAGCTATAAACCTTGATTATATTACAGTTATTCTTGTCAGTGAATAGTGTGGTCATCATACCAGAGAACAGCACTGTATGATGAACTACATAACTCTCCCTCATCCTATGTTCCTGCTGTGACCAGACCACTAATGATAACTACCCAGTTCTCCAAAGGGGATTTAGTTGTCAGCAAACAAGCCCGTATATATGGCCAAGGCCTGAAATTTTAAGTACAAACTTATGATTAATTTATCCAGTTCTTTTTCTCTGTCTGTAACACTCTAGCAGCAAGAGTCTTCTTGAATAGAAGCCAAATAGGAGTATCAGCAATAGTTCTACATCAATTGTAACCTAAAGTCTAACTGTTTGATGCTTTTCTAGTCTACCACAATTGTTTCTTTCCTGTTCATCTCGACATGGCAAGGGAGAACTGCAAACACTTAGAAGTGAATCCTTTTTTAATAAGTCTGCTGGTAACAGTGTATCATTCTTATAAGTTCTCGAGTGGTTTTGCATTACAGAATTGGCTGGATTATGGCTACCTGTCCTTTTCCATCTCCCAGCTCAGCATATGGCCGCATTTATTGTTTCTCCTGGTTTCCATGCTTTTCTGACAGTGTGTGTGTGTGTGTTTCTCCCTCCCCCCCATTTATGGTTCAATTTGTGTGGGTATTGCAAACATGCTTTAGTCGTGAGCGCTTGCATTACCTTGCATCCTCCAGTGACGCCCACTACCTCTTGCCCTGTATTGCTTGCAGACATCCTTTAATAAATGTAATGAAGAATATAATTCAGTCCCACAGCTTGCTGGGGTTGCACACGTAGGAGATTTGGCTGTGATCCTGAGGGCAGTAAACTAGTGGGCAGGTCTCAAAGTAGTGTGATCCAGGGACTGTGACAGGCTGAGAGGGGCATCTAAGAGCATCTGCCTCCCTTTTTGGGTGGGAACTCAGGACCAGAAGATCCTGGCAGCAAGCTGTTGCTGATGAAATCATCTGCACTGTTCAGTTTTCTGCTCATCAGTTTGAAGAAAGCCAGTCTGAGATGTCACCAGTTGTTCAGATATCACCACTGCACACATAGAGATGTGCACTATCCTAGACATGTGCTACCGAGTTTTTCAGACCAAATTTCAGGAAGACTTTGTTTCTGCGATCATTCTCAGGGCACCACAATACATAGTCTAAATCTACATTTCCAAAGGCCCTCTTGGTGTATCTCCTTCTGTTGCACTTTTATTTCTTTATTGGATCAGGGTGCTCAGGTGAAGTCACTGTCCCTGAAGGTGTTCAAAAAATGTGTAGATGAGACACTGAAGGACGTGGTTAGTAGTAATGGTACTGATGGGTTAATGGCTGAACTAGATCTTAGTTCTGGTCTCTTCCAACATTTATGATTCTCTAATTCTAAAATTCATTCTTGCTTCCAGAGCATTGCATAGTTGCAACATTTGATAATATCAAGTCTTACTAGCTCCTATCATACTGATGATGCTTTGTTCTCTTCTAAAAATGAGTGGCTAATAGTAGCAAAATTCTCCTGTGGATTTCTGCCTAGAACTGGCTGTCTCATATATTTTGTTATTTTGGGCTGTAGATGGGGTACTGTACATCCCTCAGGTTTTCTCAGTAGCAGATATTCAGACACATACTTGATCACAAAGTTCTCTGCTAGTATTTGAATTCTTAACTGATACTTACTGATTTAATTCTGAAATTAAAATCCAGAAATATTTCCAATGATTTTGTCTCCCTGCAATTGGGAAGCCTAAAGATCCAAGCTGTTTTTCTCATGCTTAAAGCACGAGTTCAAAGAGTACATGCAGCTTAAAGAATTGCTAAGACAGATGCCTGCTCAGCAGTTAGTTAAGAAAGATGCAACCTGCGTGTGGCATGCAAATTTTTTCATTTTGCTGGATTTGTAATAATTTCCACATCTTTCTCAGAACTTTGTGCACAAATTCATTCTGTGCCCAGTAGGAAAACTTGGCTGGGTTGCTGCAAGAACCTGTGATGATCTGAGAACCAAAATATTAAGGCATTGCTTCCAGTATGAGTTATAATTTGTGATGAGTTATTTCTGGCTTGACTAGCAGGATCTGTGGTGCCAAACTGCCTTTTTAATGATGTGAACAATCCAGACGTTGGGCTGAGATTGGCATCATTAGAAGTAAATTAATTATTAAAATATGGCTTTTCAAATGGAAGAAGCCTGTAAAACAAAAAACAGATTAGATTCTGTACTCTCTTCAAATTGCCACCAGATGGCAGTGTTCCATTACATTTTAAAACTGTATCTTCAATTTTTGTTGCCACTGAAAGATGGTATTGCTGCACTGTACACTTAGTTATGCTACCAGTCATCTGGTAGCAGGCATCTTAAATCCAGGCTTTATCAGATTTTTGCTACAATAACTCCTATCACACCTCAGTTTATCTAAAAAAAAAAAAAAAAAAAAATAGAACGGAAATGTTTTGAAAGCAAGTTTGAACGTAACTTATTGCTGTGAATCTCTATGTATGTGAAGAATACTTTTATTTTTCCCCAGACGAAAACTAGCTCAGGCTTTGCAGGCTAGGATGCAGTGGTAATTTGAGCGCACTCTACAAAATATTCCTCAGGTCTGAAGTCTTAATGCTATATTTCCGAACCTGAGATCTTTTCCAACCTTTAATGATTCTATAATCCATATTGCTTAAATATCCATGATTTCATGTTTCTGTTCCAGTCAGAAATTTAGCATAACTGCCCAAGTAATTACAGCACAACAGATACTGTTGGTATCAGTCTTAACAGCAGGTCTCTAGTGGATGGTTCATGTAGGAAGAAGTAATGATGCCTCTAGAGGCTTCTTGGTGTTGCTGAGAAATCCAACAGGATGTACATACCTAAATGCCTTGCATATGACTCTGCTCTATGGAAGGAGAGATCTCAGTTTTCTGAATGGGATTAAAAAAAAAAAGAAAATGCTTTTACCCCACTATTTTTACCTGAAATCATCAATCAGCAAATACAATTATTTCTACCAATTTTGGAAATAAGCAGATACTATTGGTTTCTTCTTGGGGCAGGAACATGGACTTGATGAGAATTATTGACTGTCCCTCGTGGTCTTGTGATTAATGAAGTATCAAAGGTGGACAATGAAAGCACTACTGTGAGTTGAGTTTTTTCATTCTGTCAGTCATTACAAACAGACTTGAGAGTTGTGTTGAAATATTTTTAGCTGCAACTGTAATTTTATTTATATGTATGTAACTTTGATTCAATAAAGTAACTTATTAGCACATAATTATCTCTCCTGACAGATAGCAAAAAACACCCCCCAGTCAATTTATCAGTTGATTAAATCAATTTGATTAATTGATTTTTTCATATATTTTCCCAGAAAGATCAGATGGATAATCACAAGAGATTTCTTCCAACTTATTTTTGAATGCCATTATGACAACAGATTGTGTAGCAAACAAGTCTGACGTTAACAGTTAACTGTAAGGTATAGTGGAAAACCAAGATGTTAAGATTTCAAATTAATGCCATACACGTGAATATTTCTACTAACTTAATTGTGAAATTTTATTGCTATGACTTTTGCTCTATATAGAGTGCACTCTCTTGTGTTTTTCTGACCGTCAGTCTAAAATAACATATTGAAAACTTACAGTAAGCCCATCAGTGAAGTGGCTGAAAATTTGGAGTCTGTTGTATAGCAATCCTTTAGAACTATAAGTGCTGCTTCCCTTTCCTTTCTATAGGAGTAGATTATGGGCTTTAATTCTTTATATCCCTTTGGTACTAACCCGTAAGCTGATGTCTACTGAAATTTACAGACAGGCTTGATGTGTCGGGGTAGCTATAGAACGAAATACTCAATTCCCGTGGCGCTTTCCTTCCTTCCCAGAGACTTAATTTATTGTAGGTTTCTATTTCATTCGAAAAAGCAATGGATGTTTTTGAATGTTTTTCAGAGAATCAAGGAGCTTAAAGTCCATCATTCATGAGCCAGAAAAAAATCTATCAGGAGGCTGAGTATTAAGCATATGTTTATTAAAAGAGCTTTCTACCCATTAAAGTACAAACCATCTAATGATGCCTGTAATATCAATTCAGTGTCAAGGAAATGTGGTTGGAATAGCACTCAGGCATACATTTACCTCCTATAATTCCATATTTAACAACCACCTAAACTAAAAATAATTTAGTCTCGTAAATGAGTCATGAATGTTGGAGGAAATGAATGACTTTTCCACAGTGAAAGTAAACTCTCCAGTGGGGGCAGCTCTATTTTTTTCTAAAGCATCTTACTCTCTTTATTTTACCTACAGCAAATTATCCAATCACAAACTTACTTAAAGACAGTTGAAGCTCTCCAGGGGCAAAACAGCCCAGAGCAGTTAAGGCATGCTCTCTGGGAATAGATGGCTAAAAAATATGAGGTAAAATTTGTCTCGGTTGTCCGTCTAGCTGCGGTTCTGCTGTCAGAGCTGTGCATGTGGTAGCAGTGGACATGGTCTCTTGTTGCTCTTTGCACTGGTATTTTAATCCAAAGAATGTTGTTTTAAATCACTGAAAAAGTGCCTTAGCAGCAATAGAAGTAGCCCTCTGTATCTCACCCTTCTAGAAGGGACCTTTTCTCTCTTGTAGGCTCTCATACTGTTGCTTGTAGCTGTGACAGTGTAGTGGTAAAAATTTCATTGTTTGGCCGTTTTAGTTCACTACAACTGCTGTGGATGATGCTTGTGCATCCTATGTTTTTGCCTAACCTAACCCTGCCAATCTTTTTACCCTCTCCAAGCTCTTTTCCCCCTCCAAAAATGACATAAAATAACAGGAAGCTTTACTTTGATGCAAGAAAGGGCTGATCTAATGACATCTGTACTCACCTCCAGAAACTTCAATTAAAAAAAACACGGGTTCAGGTTTAGCCTTAGATCATCAGATTTTGAACTATAAAAATGAAGTCCTTATTCCTGAGTGAATAACACAAACACAACACAACTTTCCAACTTTCTGTTGTCATAATAAATTAGTTGTTTCTACTTGCCTTTCTGCCTCATGCTGCTTTGAGCTGTCACCACCATTTGCTGAGATGAAAATGGTGGGCAGCTTCTCCAGCCCTCCCTAGGAGCTATCTTTCTACTGAGTCCCACAGAAGGATTACTGAGGCCAGCTGTTGCCTGCGGGACCCTTTGAGATCCCTGGACCAACAGATTTCCCTTTCCTTCAGCTTGGACAGCTTCTACTTGGGAAAAACACAAGGGCCATCTGCCTTGGCCTCATGGCCTTTGAATGCTCCTAGATTTTAGACTTGAGTGGGAGAGCCCTGAAGTCACTTCCAGTAGAAAGAAAAGTGTGAGAAAACTTATCAGCTTGACAAGACCTGAACCTAAGCAGCAGGAGAGTTTTTACAGCTAAAAGGCTGCATTAATTTATAGTGAAGCTCCCAAAATGAACTCTCCAGGAAGGGAAAAGACATTCAAAGGCACTAATTCATATGTGATTGGGAATAATTAAAACATCTTCCTGTCTTTCTAGTCTGTTTTTCTTCACCAACAGTGTTTATGCCATATCTTGGCTGAAGGATCCTAAATATCCTTTGCAATGCATGAATTAATTTTGGTAGGTGTGTGTTCCTTCAGGCACAAAATACCCTTCAGCTTCCTGTTTATCTATAGCTCTCACCATTCAAAAATCAGGACTTGAAATTACAGTCTTTATGGGACAACTGGTGACTGCTATCCTGCTGCTGCATGAAGTCAGCCCCCTGGAACACAGCCAGCTGATATTTTTGGCAATATTCCTGGAGCAGCAAGAGGACTTGCTGACCCTGACATCTGGTGCACCTTATGAAATCCAAGCAATTAATCGTGTTCCAAGGTAGATTCTCTCTAGACTGGCTAAGAACGTCTGTTTAGCAGAAACCTTGTGGTATTCATTAAGACCCTTTCAGATAATTTCCAGCAGGTAATTCTCCTAGCCTTGAACAGCATTAGGTAATGTGTTACCCAGAGCTCAGTTTAACATTCAGCTGTGTTTCTTGGAAGGTGAAACAGGGATTATTTACCAGGGGATACAGCAGACTGAAAACAAGACCGAGGATAGAAAACAATTTTTGTGTCATTGTCTGAGATGCCTTTTGGATTAAAGGTGTCAAAGAACAGGGTGGGTCTTGGTAGAGTTGACCAGCTGGAAAATGGATCTTGCCCCTGTTGTTAACCAACCACACTGGATAGGTATGTCACTGTTACTTTGTCACCAGTCTATTGATAATTGACCACAGAAATCCCTTCAACAACGTTATTTCCTCAGCTGAGGTATTAGCAGGGCTTTATTCCTGCTACAGATGAGCAAAGAAGAGCAAATGTGAATTTTATAAGCTTGATCTCTAACTGTGGAAGAGCAATGAGCTGCTCAGTTTGAATGTATTTTGCTTCAGCAGGTCATATATTTTAAATGGACATAGAGTATTTTGGGTCACTCTCAGCTCTTGCTTATGCTGACGATGTTGTACAGGTAGCGCAGAAAAATGATCGAAATGCAGAGGATCTTGTTTCCATTCAATGAGAACTGTGACCTGATTCCACTGCTATAGTAATACATACAGAAGAGCTTTCCTTCCAAAGCAGGTATTTTTCTCTCCCATGCATCACCGTCAATATTTAGTAGTATGTGATTTTTTTCCAAATGGTTGTTTTGCTAGTAGTTACAGGAGTCTACTGAGAAGCACAGCTGGTTGATTTTGTATTTGGTGGTATAAGACTTTGAACTGCCATCTGGAAGTTAGAAGTCAACTCTAGAACTGTGGCATAAATATCACCTTTCAAATACTCCATGGACTCTTAAAAAGTGGCATCAGGACTAAATGAAACTGACTGTTCCACAGTTTATACTTCAGCTGTCAATACCCAACTAATAAGCATAATTTGATCTGGTTAAGTTTGGAGATCTTGCATTGCAGGTGCTTGCTTAGCTCAATTGCTACTCTGGGAATCATGAAATTTCAGTTAATATGTGCAAAAGCAACTCATCATGCAAAGAAAATTCCCAGTTTGTAATAAAGCATGGGTTTTCCAGCATCTGAGGGTAAATTGTTCTCAGTAGGATACTAAAGTAAAAAAAAAAAAAAGTGCTTGGAAAAAGTTTAAATTTCCTGTCCATTTTCAATAGGTGTCATTTCAGAGTCCCAAAGTTAATCTTAGAATCACTGACTAGTTTGGGTTGGAAGGCTTCAAGGATTGTCAAATTCCAATCCCTCTGCCACAGGCAGGATTGCCAACTGCTGGATCAAGTACTAGATCAGGTAACCCAGGGCATCATTCAAGTTGATCTTGAACATCGAGGGACAGGGCATCCACAGTCTCTCTGGGCAATCTGTTTCAGCACTTCACCACTCTATTGCTGGAAAAACTTTCCCGACATCTAATTTACATCTCCCCTCCTTTAGTTTAAAACAGTTCACCCTTGTCCTATTGCTGTTTCATGTGTGAAAAGTTGATTCCCCTCCTGTTTAAATTCTCCCTTTTAAATACTAAAAGACCATAATGAGATATTCCTGCAACTTTCTCTTTTCTAGACTGAACAAGCCTAGTTTTTTCAGCCTGTTTTCGTAGGAGAGGCCCTTGGATCATCATCTTGGAGGAAAGCCTCTGGACTCTCTCCAAAAGCTCTGTATCTTTCCTGTGTTTGGGATCCCAGACCTGGACAAAATACTCCACATGAGATCTCATGAGAATGGAGCAGGAACGGACAATCGCTTCTCTCACACTTCTAGCCATCCCTCTTCTGTTGGAACCCAGGATACGATTGGCTTTCTGGGCTGCAAGCACACACTGCTGGTCCTTCTCAGCAGGGCTACTCTCAAGGAGTTTTTCTCCCAGTTTGTATACATATCTGGGATAAGTCTGAACTAAGCTCAGAACCTTGCTTTTTTGCTTTGTTGAACTTCATTAGGCTCACATAGGCCTACCTTTGAGTTTATCAAGGTTTGAATTTATCCCTCTTAATGGGAGGCATATTTCTTGGCACTGTGGCTTAGCAGTCAACTGTGCACTTAATTTTCTTTTTCTTGCAGAGATTAATCTGATAGAGATGTTTTTGCATTAGGGAAAATCCATACATGAAAGCCTGAACCCATTCAGCCAAACCAGCACTAGGAATACCACAAACTTGGAAGAAACATGTCCCATGTCCTGCAATACACTGTTTAGAAGACATGGTGTCCTTTTTTCATTCATGCTTCCTTTCTTTACTTTTTTTTTTCCAAATCCTTTTACGAGTGATTTAGCTGGATGTAATGTTAATGCACTTCTAGAAGACCACAGAAATAGTCAATACTTCTACAGTGGGGAGATCTTGTTTTCCCATTTGCCTGTGATGTACTTTGATCACAGCTTCAAGCATATATCAGTTGTTGATGATTGGAATAGCAGCAGTGACTGAAGAGGAGCTCTGTAATTGTCTATAAGGATAATTAAGCCCAAGTAATAACTGCAGTTCTTACGGAAAGGATGCTGAACTGCAAGATCTGCAGGTTGGGTAGTTAGCAGATTTTGTTTTGAAGAAAAGCATAGTGGCTCTAAAGAGACATATCTCTTTAACACCAAAGGCTTCAGGGGAATGACTCCTGTCTTGCAATGATATTAGGCAGAGCAGGATGTTCCCTTCAGCACTACTGCGGGGCTCATTGTATCTGCTGTGTTTAAGTGGTGTTGCAGACATTATGTGATGCATCAATATGTCTTTGTCAAGGTGATAGGTCTCTTTGAGGAGTAAGATTTCTTCTCCTGTACATCATGAAGTACTGTAGGTTCTGTATTTCATGTATGCAGTGCTGTCTGAATTCCTAAACTTTGTAATTCCCTCTGCACCATCTGTACATCTTTTGGAGCCTGGGATACTGATGAGAACTCTCTTGTGCTTTGCATATGCCAGAATAGAGCCTTTAAATCATCACCTCTTTACAAGGATGGTGATTCTTGATGCTCTATCCTGCTGCCATCAGCATTACTTCCCTGAAAAATCTTTCTAAATACTGTTGGGAGTCTGCCAGGCACTCCACACTTGTGTATGAGTTACAAATTAAAGTAATAATGTGAACAAAACATTGTATTAGGGGGAAAAAACAAAAACCAAAAAAACAAACAACCCAACAAATGCAATATTCATTTGCTGTGTATTTGTATGCTTAAGCAAAGAAAAACTATGTCAGTTACAGAGGCTGTTCAAAGGATAAGCCTATATTTCTATCTCTGTGTCTTTAAAATATTTGGCATTACCAATTCTGTTGATTAGAGGGATGATATTTATGAGCAAGGAAACCAGAATCTATCTTTAATTCTGCTCCAAAAGATTTGGTAATATGCAGTGACAGAGGAGTATAGAGGAGGAGATTGCTTCTCCATTTGGTTTCATATAAGAAGATTTCAGCAGCGTGAAGCTGGTAGGAAAGAGCAAGAAGAAAGGGATGAGGGCTAGGGGGACAGGAACCAGCTCTGCTGTGGTCATGCAGGAGCATGTGGAGACACAGCTTCGTGTAAAGCTGGGTTATGCTTTCCCTTTGGTTAGTGAAGGGAATTCAAAGTTGCCATTTATCTTATTGTTTAGCAGTAATGCATGCACTGAAGGCCATCTTTCTGGGAGAAATCAGTATCTCTCGCTTTTTCCTTTTAGTTTCTCATTATCTGCACTATTTTTTTTTCTAATGGAAGGGATAATTCTTGGCTGGGTGTTTATGCTGGACAACAGATCCAGCTGACTTTTTTTTTAACTTGTAGAATTCAAAGCACTTTATAGAGGAGGACAATACCAAGGCAGAAGCATGGGGACGCGGTGCAGCTGTGAGTACCTAGTGTGACAAGGGGTGGGCATGTGCACAGCTGGCTCAACCTACTGGCATGTTGCAGGCAGATGAGTGATGGGCATGGCTCATTCATGAGGTAACTATATTGAAATACATTCGTGTTAGTCTTTTAAATGCAGAGTATGCAAAGTGCATTCTTCCAGGACAGGGATAAGCTGGAAGATGTACTGCAGAGGAGCACTGCTAGTGCTGTAGCCTCTCTTGGCTCCTGTGTCCATGCAGCTGAATTGAGCTGCTCTTTGCTGACCCCCTGGAGCTGGGAGCTCTATAGATGTCATATCCTCAGCACCAGCTGTTCTGGTTTGCAGATTTGCTTGTGTAGTGCAGCATTATCTACTCATGTATGCATAGTCCTAGGGAAGCGGTTGGATCCAAACCATGAGAAATGTGGAATACAGGATGCTAAATCTTAAAGAAGAAGAATTTCTTCGCAGTCATTTTCACATTCCCTATACAACTTTTGTTGATATGGTGTGTTAATCCCTGAACTTCAAGTGGGATTTCAATGCTTCATTTTTTTAAAAAGTCCAGACGTTTACCAAGCTTTAAGAGACAAAGAATAATTAACTGTACTATTTCAAATTGACTGGATGCTGCCTTAAGAGGTACTTCCAGGAGAGAGAAAAATCCACTGAAATTCTTTGTAATACTCACCCTTCATTTGGAATGCCCAGAAGTCACATGGAGCCAGTTCTGGGAAGAGTTTGCCTCTTTCTACTGCTGCATGATGCATGAGTGGGAAAGTGTTTTCCAGAGCAATAGTGCATTTCTCCAAGTGGGGTGCTTGAAAAAGCCAGCTGCAGTTGCTCTTAACAAGGAGGAAGTCTGCGGATCACCTCAGAGATGCATTAGGAAACAAAGCATTCACAAAACCTGCAGGCTCCCCTGCATCCTCTGCGTTTGGTGCTGTGCCCTGTGGGCCTTCAGCACCCAGTGCAGCAAGTGCGCTCTTCAGCAGGAAACTTGGAGAGTGACCTACTGACCTGTTGTCCAGTTCACTTTCTGAAGGCCTCATACTGCCAAAAATTCTAGGAAGAAGTAGTTCAGTTCCAAGAGTGCATTCCTGAAGAAAAAGGCTCACAGTTGCATGCCACTAGATGTCAGAAAAACTCCATCGCTCATCTGCAGAGGGAGATTTAGCTGAGGGGTTTTATTCACTGTTTGTGCACTTGCATAATGCTTTGGACAGGGCCCAAGGAAAACAATTAGAGATTAGAGTTTATTTTTGTTTGCATGAAGTAGCAAATATGCTGTTGGGTCAGACTTGCCTCTCATTTCCCTCAGAGGAAAATGGAAATAAACTTTTTGTCAGGAGTTATGCCACCCTGGAAAAGAGCAACCTCCTTTAATCTCATCGCAAATCCTTCTCTCCATGGTTTGGTATCCTTGGGATGAAGATGGGCTCTGAGTTTTAGGCAGGAATTTTTCAGAAGTTGAGTGGGCTAGTTCTGCTTCAGCAAAAATGAAAGCCACTGCAGATGGGATATGCTTGTATATATGTGCTGAACATCAGATAGGGGGTTTCTGTAAGCAGAAGCATCCTTAATTCTTAGTTCGGTAAGTTAAAATCAATGCAAATTGATGATTTTCATTATAAGCAATACAGGCTGTCATAGTAATGCCTAACTTCCTACAGATTTACAATGAAATGTCTGCAGGTTCACCTAAAGCTGAGCCCCAGTCTCCACAGGATGCTTCAGTCTTAGGAGTAGGATTTGTCCTTTATGACTGAGGTACTGCTGCTTTGCTGGTGCAGTTTTGTGTAGATGGTTACAATTCAACTCAAATGAGTTGTCAAAATTAGGTTTTTGATGCGTATAATGCAAATAGGCATACTGCTGTTTTATGCATTAATGTATATGTATCTGAATAATTTACAGCCATTAAAATTCCTTTTGGAAACAGCACAAAAGTTCATACTCAATGCATTGATTTCATATGATAATGCATTCTTCTTCCTTGGGGAAAAAATCACATTCCAAAAGAAAAAAAATGTATGGCTTGTCAAACAGATTTCTAAAGCAATTCCATGTTTCTAAACACTTGATTCTTGCTAGGGACTTGTGTAACATTCAGTCTTTAAGAATCAGGCTGTGACCTTTGGCAGGAACGCTTCCAGGAAAATTAGAGAGATATTAGGCCAGAGAGAATGAGTCTGAGGAATATGGATATAGACACTTCTAATTTACTCAGTGTCTCGAATTCCTATCTACATGATTGTACTTCCTTGCTATGTATGAATTGCTGCGTGTATGTCCCAACAGCAGTACTAAAAAGTGGAACTGGATTTGAATACAGGATACTTTTAAAATGCAATTATGCATTTCTACTCTGTATTGATAGCTGCATATAGTAGTGTTTCACGGATGAAATCTGAGTGGAGAAATTCTTCAGACTTCAGGATTCAGACTTTTTGTCAACATCAGGTGTTTGAAATTAACTTTAAAGTTTTTCAAGGTTTCCTTTCTATTTTTGAACTTTTGAAAATGGATTTGTGAATATTACAGTCTTATACTTCATAATGATAGCTTAGATTCTTGGATGTTGCATGGCTTTGAAGACAGACGTTTAAGATAAAAAGTGTAAATCTGGCATAATTGCAACAAACTAGCAATAGGACAGGAAGTAATGGCCTCAAGTTGCACCAGTTTCAGGTTGGATATTGGGAAAATCTTATCTTCAGAAAGAGTGGTGAGACATTGGAACAGGCTGCCCAGGGAGGTGGTGGAGTCACCATCCCTGGAAGTGTTCAAGAACTGCATACTAACTCACATGAGAGATGTGGTTAGTATCATGTGGTGATGGACTGGATTGATGGTTGAATCAGACAATCTTTAATGATTCTGTGACTCTATACTCAGGAATCAGGAACAACAGCAACGCAAGAGACGTGTGCAGCTCCAACACCTCTGCAGTACTGTCTTATCCCCAGGGGCCTGGAGACAACCCTTGACTTGCTGTAGCTGAGCGCTGGAGAATAAATAGCTTCTTAAACTGTATTCTGGGAGTGGTGATTCTCCCTAGGTCTGACTTTTCGATTATCACCAGCTAAATCTGAACTGCTCTGAGGTCTCCTTGAGACTCCTCCTTGGGCTTCCTTTTCTTCAGTGAAGATCTGCAGTAAGGGCAGGATGGTGTCACCTTTAATCCATCTCTGAAAACTCATGTGTGAGTCAGTCCGTGACATGTTGTCAGTGCAACTCCTTTAAAAAGAAAATCTGGTCCTGGTCTGGTGACAGAAGTGATTTTATTTAGAATCATGGAATCGTTAAGGTTGAGAAGTCCTCTAAGGTCATCTAGTCCAACCATCACCCCAAACACATTGATCCACATCTCTCAGTGCCACACCCATATGTTTCTTATTTAGCTGCATATTGATAATCCCAGGAGCTGCTGGAGAACGTTCTCAAGTTGTGAGCATGTTTTGGGTGGAGTAAGATTTTCAATAGAGAATGTTTTCTTTCTGAAGAGAAACCGTAAGCAATAATAATGTAGGGCAGAAACTGCAGTCTTCTATCTCCTATGATTTCCAGATAGTCTCAGTCTTTCCTGCCCAAAGCTGTTGTATAAAAAGAAATCTCACAGGTAATTTACAGTGATGGCTTCATCCAATCAGTGCTTCTTTCTTGCATCTTGCCTACATAATAACTTTCTTAATGTAATTTTAATAAAAATGTCCTTGTGACTCCTCTTACAACATTTTGCTAGGAAGATTTCTTCCCATTCTTCTATGGATTTTGTTATGAGAAGCCCTGTTCTGGCTTTACAGCAATATATTTAGAAACAAAGTTTTACAACAGGAGCTTCTAAGGAGGGAACTTGCAATCAAACCTTGAGCATCTAATAGAGGTTCTCAGAAATGCTTCTGGCAATGCCTCTTGCTTTCCATTTGCACTTTCAGGCTTCATGCATTTTGAATTTTGCCTGATTCTTATACCAAAAACCTACAGTGTGAATGCTTCCTTTTTGGAATCACAAATACAATATACAGTGTACAGAGAGCGGTTCTGCGCGATTTATATGAGAAACATGGTGCTGCTTTTTATGAGTTTTAGAGAAAGCTCCTTGCACATGTGTACAAAAGAATGCTGGGGCCCAGCCGTGGTGATGAGAGAGATTCAGTTGAACATTTCCGTCAGTTACTGTATGCGACACAAGCAAGTGATTTTAATTTAGCCACAGTGTGACTTAGTTCAGGCTGGAAAGGAATCAGCTGAAACAAAGTGCAGTAGGAAAGACTGGGCTTTGCTGGCTTTTAATATGGATTCATGAAAAATGGATCCTGGAGGGAGGGATGGTGGCTCTGCATGAGGGTGGAGTAGCATTCTGTTCTCTGCTTGTGTTCTCCCAAAGTATGGGAGATGCTGGGTCTGTAACAACAGCTCTGGAAGGTCCATTTGTGTATTTATATGTATAAAAGATTGTGCTGTTCTAACTAAAAATGGTCAGGAGTTGTGAAAGGCTAAACAAAAGGAGAGAGAGAAAAAAAGATGAAGTTTTCCATCTCAAGTAACAGCAGTGAACATTCAGATATGAGGCATAAGCATGTGGGATGACTTCTAATGGAAACAAATGTTTTTGTCACTTCTGTTGTTTATTTGTTTGTTTTTTTTTTTTTGTAAAGACTTTTCATGTAGGCTCTTAGATTGAGAACATCACTAAATTAATAGCTTTGGAGTTATAGTAGAGTTTATGTAATTCCACAGCATTCGGTGCACACTTGTCTATACTTACAAAATCCCTGAAGCTGCATGAAGGTCAAGTTTAATTCTATTAAGCAGGAAGGATAACTACTCTGTTTTTATTCCCCCAGAATAACGTTATCGGTATCCTCAACCACATGGAGTACAAAAATGTTATTTACTTCTGCAGGACTGTAATTTGGTGACCCATTTCCATATGGAGACAGCAGAAGACCAAACCAGAGCAAGGCCATTCATGTGGTGGGCTATCTAATACATTTCAAAAACTTTGAAAAATCAGTAGGTGCCATAATTATGGAATTGTCTTTACAACTAGTCTAGAGAAGATAGTTTTGTATGAACTATGATGAGTTTTAGTTTAGTACATTTAACTTTCATTCTTTCCAGGCTTATTAGTGGGCTGGTTGTTATTCCTGTTACTCGTCCAAGTAAACATCCAAGTGTAACTTATGTAACTGTCACTTCAGTGACAAGTCAGAATTGTGTTTATTTCTATAAGTCCTAATTTTCTTCTGAATGTTTTTACTATTTCATTATTGTGTGGGAAGTGAAGATTGAGGCACAGAAAGAAAAAATCAATGCTCATAACCAGCAGCAACGTATGGAGGAAGTGTGTACATATACATGCACATTCAAAAAAAAAAAAAAAAAAAAGAAAAAAGTTATATATAAAATCCTTTTTCCCTAGCTGGCTTCTAAGTGGGCAAAATTGATTGTACTAGACTATCAATGAACTTCTTCGTGTATTACTATCCAACATAAGGTCTTAGGAGTGAGAGGATGGTTGATATTTTTACCTGATGAGGGCTACTGAAGATATCTAGGAAAGACATACCTCAGCTCCTGAGCTATACATTAGATTCTTACCATGACTTTTTGTCTGAAGAGTGGCACAGATGAAGAACAGTAAAAGTGTGTTTGCAGTCCTTAAATGGCCAGAATAGAATCTGTATGCATGGCTAGTTAAAAGATGCCAGTTTAAATAATGTTGTAATAAAGAACAAATCAATATAAATATTTTACTTCTTCCACTCACGCCAGAATAAGTTAAATATGAACAGATATGCTAGCCTGTTCTCTCCATATGTTTTTACGAGTGTACTTTTTAAATGGAAGGAATGTTTTTTCACGATATGATCTGATTTTTATGTTAATATATGTGATTTTAATCTCAGATCTGATCATTTCTGAGAAAGGAGAAAGGAATCTACTGATCTGTGTGCTTTGTGGAAACACAGAGGACATTGTTGAAGGGTTCTTCTGTTACTCCTGTAAGAGGTTTTGCTAAAAGGCTCTTACTCTTTGGGCTTCACATCCTGCCACCCTCTGGTACTAATCCGATCTTTGTTCATCCTTTCAAATAGGAGAACTGATCTTTGGCTAATGTGAAAGCCTGCTCAATGTAGATCGTAAGTTTTGCCTGTTTAGCTCATTGTAATAATAAACCACAAACAGGTTCCAAAAAAAGGGCCTCTGCATTTCAATTTTATTTTTTTTTTTTAGCATAACTTCAGAGATCAGAATGTAAGATGAAACACAAATCTGCTTTTCTTGGCCTATGTGCTTGGTGTGTTATGACAAGTGAATTATTGCAGACTTTGTGGGAATACATTATGGAGTGTATTACAGCCCTGAGAGCCTGTGGAGATCTGGAGGAAGAAAGAGATTTAGCTATTTAGTCTATGAGCTGTGTCGGGAGACGTAGTTGCTTGTGGCACTGAGTGTCTAATGGGGAAGACACCATGTTCTGCTGCAGATGATGATCACCTGGTAGGCATTGTCTCCCAGATCCACATATCCTGATTGCCACAGCTGATGATAGACTGGGATGGGGTCAGAGAACCCATCTGTGTGTGTCCTTGCAGGGCAGGCTGTGGCTTTGGGTGCAGGGACTATGGGAGCCCATGGAACGGGAAGCAGTGTTACGCCATCACCATAACACAAATTATCTACTTATGGTTGTAAAGGCATGAGGTAGACTGGCATTCCCATTTACAAAGCTACTTGTTGTTTCCCACAGTGAAACTGTTGTTTTTGTTTTCTGCAACTTTTCCAAAACTTAATTTAGGCACATTTTCCATGCCTTGGGCTGGCTTTTCCTTTCTCAAAATATAAATGATAGAAGTTCTGCTGTTTATGAGAACAAAGCTGAGGGTAAACAATTCATTGCTTTCCAAAGCAATGCCAAAAGAGGTTAGGTGACCTTTTCTTTGGGAAATTTAAGTTCCTTGAAGCTTTGCAGTAGGGGCTCTCGGCTTGGCATGAGAGCTGCCTTTTTGTCAGGGATGTGCTTTTTGGTCCTTCAGGGAAAATCCACTCATGCTTTGCCAAGTTATAAACAGTTGAAAATATTGCAAATTATTCATCCTCAGAAGAAACTTGTTAGAATTTAGCAACTAAAATCTCTGTGGTGTGCTGGAGCTCGCACAGTTTCCTGTGCAGGACTGACCTCAAATAGCATGCTGCAGGGATGGGGCCAGAAGGGCTTTGCAATGGCTATTTCCCACCGTTTGGTCTGTAGTTTGGTCAGACATGGCTGGTGTTGGACACCTATCTTTTCTGAGTCTTCTCTTTCAGGCAGACAGAAACCACTGCTTAGAGACTGTGAAACCAAGTTATGGGGATCAACCTGCTAGGGTGCAGGATGAGAAAGGGATTGGCTGGGAGCAGAGATTAGGATGTAATGCCGGGAAGTGAGGATGCTGAGGAGAAACTGGGTCTTCAAGACAGGTGCTGGAGTGTGTCTTGGTAGGAGATGTCTTTTTTTTTTTTTTTTTTTTTTTTTTTGCTACAACGAAGACATTGCTTCAGCAGAGCAAGTTGTTCTGGAAAGAAATACCTTCCTGTTGCTGTTTGACACCAGGATGAAAAGCGATATCAACATATTATTACTATTTGTATTATTCTAATACAGCTGTTGTTCTCTAAGTATTCAGAAAGATATAGGAGCCATGTTATTTTTATTGCTGTGTCTGCCATTGATATATATATATGACCTATGTGATGAACTTGGAAGTCTGTCTCTTCTTTTGGCTCATTTTGCATAGTGGAAGACTACAAGTACATAGCTTATCTGAATTACAATTAACCACTGATAACTGTTACACTCAGTGTTGCAATAGCATCACCAAAGCACATGACCAATAAACAGTGTCTACAGGATCTTGTATGTTCTTGTAAGCACACATTGGAATGATTCATAGGAAAACAGGCTTAGGAATGGAGAAGACATTGCACATGTTCTTGCAAATTCTTTTGTAGGCTGATATCAGCATGAACTGTCCCCCTCAAAATTTGCTCAAGACACCCGTATGCTGGTATGTTTGTTTTGTGTGGGTGTCACCAAGCTCAGGCTCTGCTCAGTACTACGGCACAGGGCTTTGCTAACAACATACCAGACTTGGCTGTTTGAAAGGACACTTCCACTCTGATCTTTGCTCCTTTTCCACCATGGACATTTATTTCTTTCTGTTTTTTTTTTTTTTTCAGCCTTCTCCTGGCCACCAGCTGCCCACATCCTGGGTTTTCAAGTGTGAAGTGCTGATGCCAGCAGCACCAAGGGAAGCTGTGGGCAAACAGAGCCTACAGAATCCGCAAGGCCTTGTTCAGTCAAAACAGAGCTGCTGCCAAGCAGCTAATTGCGGCTATTTCCCCATGTCCTGCTTTCACGTGTTAAGAATCAAAATTTAGCCCTTTGCAGAGAGCTCCCTGGTTCCTTGCAGCTCGGGGAGAACTCTAATCTGCTACCACCTCCCTTAGAGCACGGCTGGCTGTCTGACAGTTTTCAGCATCACTTTTTAAGATATTTTTCTTTTTTTTCAAATGCTTCCCTTACCTTGGCCTGACATATGGTTTTGCTTTAGGAGGAAAATGCTTTTCCATAGGCAGCTGGTGAGGTCCCTGAACGCATGTTTCTTCAAAATGCAAAACCCTAAAAAACATCAATTCTCAGTGGAAAGGTTACTTACATACAGCTGCAGAGCACTGCTTTAAAGATCTGGAAAAAAAGTACCATAGTCAGCTGACATCATTGAGCCACTCTGATTAGTTTCTTATGCCTGATTGCGGAATGTCCTGAATAATGACAAATGAGGCTCCTTCGAACATCACATCTATACACATTTGTATAACAACTAGAAAATAAATCATCATTTGTTTTGGAGCTAAAACTGGGGAAAATAGCCCAAGGATATATGTATGGTAGCCAAAAGTATTGTTTGAATAGAAGGTTTTCCTATGCTTCTCAGCCTTAAATAAGGTGGGGAAAATGTTCTTTCTGAAAAGGGAACAAGGGAATTAAGGAGACAAAGACCAGCCTAAGAAACAAAACCACATCCATTCACCCACAAGTCCTCTATTTTATGAATGAATGTGGAAGAATGGTCAGGTTGTAAAGTCAGAATAAAATAATGTGTTTCTTCTTGAGAACAGGAACAGGATTTGGGTAAGTCGATCCAGTTTCTATAGACAGAGACCTGCTCTGTTGCTGGCACTTGCACCCTGCCCTGCTGCGATATCTCCCAGCCCTGGCAGTGAGTGCTGTGTAGGTCATCTCAGGAGCACACCGTGGGATCTCTTTTGCAAGATTATGTCTGACAAGGCTATTTTAGAAATCTCTTTTTTTGGTTCTTCCCCTGAATTAAATTCCCAGCTATTCTTGGAAGGCCACTCACACGCTGTGTCTTTCCTGTCCCAATTGTATTTCTAAGTGTCTGCTTGGGACAGTCAGCACTGTTCCTGTTCAAGTGTAGGGCTCTTGGTTTTCCTGTAGAGTTTCTTGTGGTCATTAATATTCACATCCACATTGTATAGATGAATACCCAACTAAAGGCACAGACAAAAAAGTGCCATGAGCCCTACATTTGGAAGTTAATGTGCTTGAATTTCTATCCCACTCTCTCCAGAATATTCTCAGCTTGGCAAGTTACTATCCAAGCAGTAGAAATGCTATGCCTACATTACACCTGCTCCTGGTGAGCAGGCTGAAAGCAGCCCTAGTTTAGATCAGAATAGCTGTGGAAAGATGATTTCAGACTAAATGGCAACCTGGAGACCAATGCATTCAGCAGAAAGAACTTGCAAATGCTGTCTGGTACAGTCGGAATAGTACCTTCTGCTCAGAGCTGCAGACTTTGCTCAAGAGGTGGTGCCCAGTAACCTCTGTAAAAGTCTTGATGCAAATTTTTGGTTGTGGTAAAGATAATTTTAACTTAAAGAGAGGCAATGAGAAAGCTGGTCAATTTTTCTGTAGTACTCCAGCTCTGAGCTTTATTCCTTCTGAAACATTCCTTTCAGATTATCTGGATGTTGTTTACTTTTAGTTGAAGGCAGTTTAGAAATATTATCATAAGTCTATTTGATGTTTTGGTATTGGTAATTCAGTACTAAACTTATGGGGCTGTTTTCCATCCACCACCAAAGGTTCACGTATTTTACCTTTATCATGTCTGCATGTTGGTATAGGGATCCTTGTCACTGGCACATGGAATGCATCAACAGCCCTATGATGCATCTCAAAGAAATATATTTTCTGCCTTTATTTTTAACAATAATTTAGATCTGCTCATCTCTTTCTATTAAATAGAAGCACTCATTTGTCTGAAATATATAAAATTAGTGTTGAAACTGGTGAAGAAAATAGCTAGCAGTTTAGCGTATTAAAATATTACATTAATATTTTAGCTTATCTTAAAATAGGGACGAATCACAACAGATCTTTCTACTAAATGAGAGATTCTGATTAATTCTAGAGCAATATTTCTGTTCAGTGGTATCAAAACTGTGTCCTATAAGTTTCTTCTTGTCAAAAACATTGAGTTATGTAAGGAAAAACAATAGGAAAAATATACCATGATGTCTGATAGTGAATATCTCCAAAGAACAGCTCTTCTAAAAATTCTAATAAGAAATGAACAACCACACTAGTCTCAGTGCAGACTTATGTTTTAAATATATAAATGGGATTGCAGGGTGATAAAATCTCTGGATGATTTTTAGAGAGGAAGCTGAAACTTCTTGCATATGAAGTGCTAAAATGTGACAACCATTGCATGTATTTTCAAAATGGGCGTGAAAAATCACAGCTATCTGCTTTCAATAAAGAAAGAGCAGGAAATTTACAATGAAGCAATAAAACTATAAACCTTAAAATATGTACATGCAACAGGTGCTGATATGTACAAGAATGTCAGAGTGCAGTAAAATGCCTTACTGTTGTCCAAGTAGAACTGTAGCCAGGATACAGCACTTGGCTATGTTCTAGCCTTGACATGAATTAACTCAGATATCCAAAGCCAACCTGTGCTTGATAAAGAGAGAGAATTTCTTCAGGAAACAGAATGCAAAGGATGTTCTGGTTTAAATCACTAGCTTTACATGAGATCTCTATTTTAGAATTTTAAAATCTCCTTTTTAGTAAAGGATGATTCATCTGGAATATCGACTTAGCACCCTTTCATTCCCAAATTTTTGTGGCTATGAGTAGCTTCCAGGGATGTGAGTGAGGTGAGAACTATATATATGTCTTTTCTTGAAGCAATGGAAGCAAACGGGCTTTGAGTAACATGCTGTTTTGTGCTCCATCCATGTGTATGCTCTTTCCTTCTGCTCTGGTTCTGTTGGAGCCAGCGTGCCTTCCAGGCAGCAATTGCAACTGAGAGCAAACCTTGGCACACCTTGTGGTCTCCTTTCTTTGGGTGAAACATAGAATCGCAGAATAGCCTGGGCTGAAAAGGATCTTAAAGATCGTTTAGTTTCAACGCCCCTCTCATGGGCAGGGTCACCAACAACTAGACCAGGCTGCCCAGAGCCACATCCAACCTTGCTTTGGATGCCTCCATAAGCAGGGAGAAAGCAGTGAGGAGAAGGCACTAGGTCAGTGACCATCCAGCCGCTGTGAACTGAGTTTGATGGGGTAAGGATCCACAGCCCTCCCCGACTCAGACCTCCTTCTCAATTTGACTTAGTGTTGTATGTTACTGAAGAGGATGCAACAGGTATGACTCTGAGCAACAGCTAAGGGAGGACTAGAAAAGGAGAACTACTTCAATCTCTTCCTCTCCAGGCCCATTAGCAGAAGACACTGTCTTCATGGTATGCTTACTGAAAGAACGTTTTCTCTACACAAAACCTCATTTTCCAAGTAGATGGTGCCTGTGCAAACGTTCTTGTTTTTTAGAAGTAGCTTCTACTCTCTGATCTGGACTGTTCCATTTTTCAGACTTATCATCTGCAGGCTTATGATTTAGGAGAATAAAAACTCTGAATCAGATCAGTTTTCAGTGCAATGTGCAGAAGGAAGACTTAGATCCAATATGGTAGCAAATGGAAACTGAGAAAAGGAAACTACTTCTAAAATCAAATAAGCAAGTCTACACAACTGTGCACTTATTTCTAGGATTTTTGTGAAACACTTTAGCATAATTAGAATATTACACATTAAGAATTGATTTGAAAGATGATGTTACAGTACAAAGAAACATTCCACAGTTCCAGGTCCTTCCCATGAGAACTAGGCTTCAATTCAAAGATTCTTTTTTCATCATAACTTAAATAAGGATAGCCACAACTTGGACATTTTTTTCAACCTTAAGTTGAAATCATTTGTGAAAACATTTATAAAATGTACTGTTCACCTGAAATGAGAAGAAGGGTTATGCAAAGATGTAAATGGTGAAAGCAACTGCTAATTGGTATTTTCCTGTGCACATTAAAGTCATGATTCATGTAGCATCCAATCCACTGTTCATTTTCAGTTCAGAGGACCCTAACTCAGTAGCAGTGAGGTCCAAAGAGATTACAGAGGAAAAAGATGTGATACAAAATAGTCTGTAAAGGAAATGAAGTAGGTTCAGAAGATGAGAGATGAGAGATTTTTTTCCAGATCCTTTTTTAACTGTCTCCTTCAGCTACTGAAACACTGTCAGGAACTACTGGAAAAGAGCTGATCAAAAATAGTGCATTTACATCTAAACTTTTTCCTTTCCTTATCTGAATTAACTTGTGAACATTTGAATAACTTCAAGACAGAGGTAGTACAGAAGTGTGCACACAAGAGTTTCAACCTTTGTCCCACATACATGTGGAACTTCCATCCTATTTGTCTCCTTGTACCTGCATCCTCAGTTCTCCTTGTCTGAAACCAAGGCTTTTGGATCACTTTATGCTGCTTTATCTCAGTGGCATGTAGATAAAGTAGCTTATACAGGTGCAGCTCTAAAAGCTCTTATGTCTCCTCACAGTTTTTGATGGGATGCCATGCTCGTCTGAACCTTAGTACTGTGATAAATTCTATGCTGGAAAACTTCGTCAGCATAATTATACAAGCCAATAAAACCTCTCTGTTGTGCACAAGCCTTGTACTGTAAATAAGACCCAACAAGCTTCTGTATTATAAACAGACTGAGGACCACCACAGACTTTTCCCCCTCTGACTTGCTCATTGTTTCTGTATTACCACTGCCAAACCGCTGGCTGTAAAGCTTCCTTAAGTCCCTGCTTTGTTTCCATGGTGGGTGCCCGCAGCCTTATCAACATGCAGCATGCACGATGGTAGTCACTGCTGTTTTCTTCCCACCACTGCAGGGGTCTCAGTGAAACGGATCCACGCACTGCTGCTACTGAAATCCAGCAGCATTACAGTGGTACTCTCTGCTCAGGAGCAGACCTGAGAGTTCTTTTCCCATCAGCCATAAGCAAGGATTTTCGTGGGAAATATCTGTAGGTGTGAGAAGGAAGGGAAGGGATATGACACTTAATTAAGAAAAGGGCTTGAGCTGATGAAAAGAATCTCGAATTTCTGCTATTCCTTAAATACTTCCAAAACTGTCTGTGCTAGGCTGTATTGGCAAAGTTAAATAAAACTTTGCTCATTGTATTGGCCCATCTTCCGAAGGCTGCAACAGATTTGTCTTTTCCTTGAAAAATTTAATGTAGCTATTACTTTATTTTATGAGGATTAGCATGGTGCACTGCAGAGCTTCTCTCTCCTGGTACAAAGAGCTGGGAAGTGCTCCAATGTGAGACTACAGCAAGTGCCTCTGCTGTGGGGGGGATGTTCATCTGGACTGCAGCTCCTTTCCCTGGAAATGGTTTGAGTCGTAGTTTCTACACTTGGACTCTGTTGCTTGGAAGTTTATTTGACATGCGCACTCGAAGGGCAAAACTGATGAAAAAGGCAGAAGATCCTTTAAAAAAAACACAAAGCTTTCTTGTCTTTTTTTTTCCCCTGTATGTTGTGAAAGAACGTTTATGTTGGCTGACCATTTTAAAATTAATGCGGTGGGAAGGTGAATACGTTACAAATCATTGGAGGTAATAATGGAAGATTATACTCTTGGCTTGGGCAAGAGAAGGTGATAGATTACTGTAAATCAGATATGTGATGTTCAGATCTCATGTTCCATATTTCTTCTACTTGTTTTCCTATCCTTTCTGGGATTCTGGTTTTGACACCTGTTTAATTTCTCCCCACGAAAATCTGCTGCTTGCAGTGCCGCTTCTGGCGCAAATTTCTTCCGCGTACAGCCCTCCCAATGTGAAAGATAGCTCCTGGGCATAGGGGAGTGGGGTTTCCTTCCTTGTTTTACAGCATGACAAAGCAGAATGTCCTCACTTCAACAGACAATCCAAAATGTTCAAAGCTCCTGGTCTCTAATGTTAGAATTTGGAAAAATCCGTGTGGCTAAATAGCAATAGTGAGTGCAAAATTCCAACTTTATTCTTTTGATCTGGAGATTCAGACAAACAAAAAGTAATGTATTCCCATGTATGTAATTATTGAAAAGATGACTCATCATGTCAGCCTCCATGCACCTCATTAAGTCCTAAATCTGTTCACCGCATCATTTTTCTGACCTTGCAGGATGCCAACTCTGGGCAAAGGGTTTTTCCTCTAGACGATAGCACTTGCATAACAAAGCATAGAAAAGCTGCTGAGACACATATTTTAATTCTAGGTGACACCAACATTTAATCCAGTTAATCTTTCTTGTCATTTTGGTGTGGAATTGCAAGAACGACTACATAAAGGAAACATGAGGATGGCTTCTGATTTCTGACACTTATAGATTTTGATGCTTCAGAGCTTCCTGATTTCTTCTGAGAAGTAGTTTTTCAAGGTGGACTGCCTTAGCTAAAAAAGATGAAGGAATCTGCTAGGAAAGGACAGCTATTTTGCTCCCTGTACCACTTTTAGGTCTTGCATTTTCAGCAGTCTCTTGGGCATTTTTCTCCATGAACACTTGTACAGAATATTGGCAGGAACAAAAATAACCCTGAATTTTCTTTGCTGTTTTAATACCTGGCAAAATTCCCCTCCCTGCTCCATGCATTGCTCAACTTCCCATGTCATGTCCAGTCCTTTCCTCACTTCCCACATGGAGGCTATTGTTGATGCTTGTTTATTCTTCCTTTGAAGTGCATGTGTTTCCTTCCATGCTCTTTTGCATGATAGGATCTGTCTCACCAAACTCCTTAAAAATTAGATATTCAGTCTACTCACTTTCTGATAGTAACTATTCTTCCAAGACTTCACTCTTCCTGTTCTAGTGCAAGAACAATGAATTATTATGAAGAACCATGAATGAAGACTGTAGCAGGAACGTGCATTAGTGTGTTCCTGTCTGTCAAGACCTGATGAATATTGCACTAAGTTAGAAAATTAGAAAAGCTTCAGTCTGGCTCTTTGGGCACCAGAAAATCCATTATCCGCTGATAATCCAACTACTGTGATTCTCTCATAATTTATAAAACGTATATCCCAACAGAAGGTCTTACTGGAATTAGGTCTGTCTTAACAGTCCTCTTCTGAGAGAGTGTTCCGCATTATGCTGAGGGTTGTCCTCAGAGCATTTTTCTGTCTGCATAAGGTCAGAGAGGAATGCTGTGCTCTGGATGGTTACCTTCTGCCACCAGCTACCAGCAACTTCATTCTTGTATTGGATAGCAGGGTCAAAGCTGTTGGGAGGAGGGGAGATGAAAGGATTACGTACTGTAAATAGACATGCCAGTAAACAAAATAGAATTCCAAACCAGGCTGAAATAATAAGAATGACCTAGAAAGGCAATGATGTGACCTAGCTCCACTACTTCTGTTTGTATACAATATTTTCTGCGTTTACATGGTAAACTTCTTGGAACAATGACCACTTATAATTCTACAGAGCACAGCAGAGATTGCAGTTGTCAAATAAACAGATATAGCACAATTAGTTACTGAATATTTTCAAGTATGAAGTCTTCTATTTTAAATGAGAGAGACACCAAACATTTTAAGGCCTGAACCAATATGAAATCCAGTTTTCTACAGCACTTGAAACTGTCTCTTTAAAATCACTACTCATAATTTAGTATTGCATTGGATTTGGATGCCAGTTGTTGTGGATATTGGGGAAGATTTTGGGTTTCTGGGCAACTTACTTGAATTACTGCCTATGTTGTCTTGAAACACACTCTTTCTGTTTCATCTTCTGTCAATTTTAGCAAACCTTTACATCTGATAAACGCTTGATATCTTCAAATTGAAAATATTCAAATTGCCTGGTATAGTAACAAAAACATGTGGCCATTTACTAGATAATGGTATAATATTGCAATTCAGAAAATGTACCTTTCAGAGCCTTTAATGTTCTAAAAATATCTGCCTGATTGAGATGATTGATGGTGCTTGTCTTAGAAAGTGTATCATGTCTCACTCCCACCGAGTTCAAAACTTTACGAGCAGTCACCTCCCAGCTGGAAAAAGCCTTGAACAATAGTGCAATAAATCATGGGGAAAGTACAGCTTCTCTGGAGGATATTTGTTTTGATTTATTTTTTTATTTTTATTTTTATTTTTTTGTGTGTGATGGTGCAGAATTAAGAAGCAGTTGTTGGACCAGGACAAACTCAACAGGGTGTCAGGATTGCATCCTGCAGGATCTCTCAAGGAAAAGGTTGATTCTCCTTGTTATAGCTTGGTTCTTGTGAGTTTAAAATGTACAATGAAGCTGGTGATAGGGTTTCTTTTGTGATTTATTTCTGAGTAGCATTGGGAAAGAGGGAAAGTTTCCTAATGTCTATTTTAAGCCAAGCAAAACCTGTGAATAGCATGGCTCCTGCTGGAATGAGACTACAGATTACTCACCAGAACTAGTGCTCTTTTAAGGAATCCACTGAAAAGAAAAGCCCAGAAAAATGTGTCATATATATATATATATATATATATATCAGTATTCTAGAAGTTGTTGTGCATGATTGTCAGAAAATCAGTTAAAGCCTGTTTGCTTTGCAGTTTATATTGTTGGAATAGAATCTAAGAGTGGAATTAGGAGAAATTGTGATGTACCATAATTCATATCTTAGAATTGCATTTTGGGAATTTTGCCTTTGAGAAAAAAAAAGACAAAACTGTTTTCTTTCTCTTAAGAAAATGGAGGAGTCCTTCCAGTACAACAGTAAGACCACAAAAAATTTTCTGTGTTCCTGCCTCCTAATTCTGATACGAACTGGGAATAATTGCACTTATTTCAGGCTCACACAGCATCATATCCTTCTGTTTGGTTATTAGGAATAAACTTATCTTTTTGTATCAATTTAGTAATTGTTTAATCAATGGATATACAGATGGTGTATATAGTCAATAGATATACAGATGGTGTGTGTATATCTATCTATATATCTATCTATCTCCAGGAGTTTGGCTAATATAATTTATATTGGAGAAAATGAGAGAAAGTGAGAGAAAGTCACTCACCCTGTCCTGGGCTCACAAGATGAACTCCTGATGGAATGGATCTCCAGAGAGAGATCAGTCCCCCCAGGCAGTCAGCTCTTAAATGGGTCTAGGAGAGGTGGAGCCAGGCTCCACCCCTTCCTGCAGCACAGGTGAATTGCCTTCACCTGTGCTCCCGTGGCTGACTCATTGCTCGCCTCAGGTGATCAATCAAAGGTTCAGGCCGTGATTCAGCAGCCCCATACAGTAATACATCCTCACATGTGACACTAAGACTTGTCTCAATCTCTGGTTTTGGATCTTTCTTTCATGTTTAAAATACTACCGTGCTAATTACAATTTTTCTACATTTATTCATCTGGCTTCAAGCATTTGGTTACTTCAACTTTTAATTTTCATTTTAATTTAGAGAAAATCCACTGATAAAACAATGCATTTGTTTACACATTTGCAAATTAATATGTTGTGTAAAGTAATGATGTCAGATTGAATTCTGTAATATTTAGATATGAAAGTGGCCCCATTTTTTGTATGCTTTACCTCACCAAAACTACTGATGTAAGCAAAAGGCATCAGATATGAATTTTGTCTTAGAAAACCGTGAACCTTCAACAACTGAGTCTGATTGGTACTAACATGCTACGTCAAACCTAACTAAAACTACCAATAGAGAACTATCCTGCATATAAGTATAGCACCATAATCCTCCATTGCAGAGACAAAGAAGTTCATGGGTTCATGGCAACCGAAGGGACAAGATGTGTGGCTGGTCAGACAAGTATGTGAATTAAATTTTTACTGAATTAGGCATTTAGTATTTTTGTCATTACTTTTCTTTGCCTGTTGCCTCTCTGTTTGTCAAATCTTCTCTGCATTCTGACCTGCAGGCATGCAATGGGTAGTTCTCTCCCAGATACTTGCCAGTAAATTATCAGTAGTAACACAAAACTGAGCCTCAATGGGGAGACACCACCAGAGCTCTTTCACAAACAGAACGGTGAGGCTGGCCAAACTTTTGCTGGCTCAACAGATAGCTGAGTGGGCTTTGTTTACTGCCAGATGGAGGTGACTAATGATGTAAGCAGAACTTTGCCATGAGAGACCTCCAAATGCATTTAGCTGAATGATGCCTAGCAGGAAGGTCAGAAAATGTCAGATCCGTTTAAAAAAAGGAATGTACTTTCACACTCAGTACTTGCTATGTATTTTTTTTTTTTTTTTTTGTATTTTGTTTTAGACTTCCTTTTTTATTTTTAAATTTTTTGTAATAGAACTTAGACATCTCTCTTAGGCAAAGTGTCAGCTTAATACAAATTTAGTGGCAGATATAGGTGTGTGCAGATGTTCTGTTTGAGGACAAAAGAGAAAGTTTTCTACTGAATTAAGTCTGACTTGGCTTGGCAGAAAGATCCAGAGCAAATTACAGAGACCACCAGGTATCTATGACTGCATGGATTCTTCTGAATTGTGTAAGACTGGTGATTTCAAATCTGTGAATCAAAACAAAAACAAAATGAGGTTTCCTGTGGTGATTATACTTGAACCCCCTAGCATGAGCCAAGATTCACAAATTTATCTGTCTGTACCTGTTTTGCAGCCTTCTTATACTGTATCTGATTCTGAGGTTTGAGCTGAAAAGCTCTCCTTAGTTTGATGAACATGTTGAAAGCAATCATTCTAGAGATGAGAATGTACCTATCTCTCTTCAGGCTCTCTGAGTGGTGCAGTTGACACGCTGGAGAGAAGGGATGCCCTCCAGAGGGACCTGGATGGGCTTGAGAGGCAGACCCATGCCAACTTCATGAAGTACAACAAGGCCAAGTGCAAGGTCCTGCAGCTGGGTTTGGGCAGTCCCATGCATACATACAGGTTGGGCAGAGAATGGCTTGAGGACAACCCTGAGGAGAAGGATTCAGGGGTGTCAGTTGATGAAAGACTCAACATGAGTTGGCAATGTGTGATTGCAGCCCAGAAATCCAATTCTATCCTGGGTCACATCAAGGGGAACACGACCAGCAGGTTGAGGGAGGTGATTCTGTCCCTCTGTTCTTGTGAGATCCCACCTGGAGTACTGCATCCAGTTCCAAGGCCTCCAACTCAAGAAGGAATCAAGCTGTTGGAGCAGGTCCAGAGGAGGGCCATAAAGATGATCAGAGGGCTGGAGCACCTTCCCTACAAGGACAGGCTGAGAGAGCTGTTCAGCCTGGAGAAGAGAGACCTTATAGTGGCCTCTCAGTACCTGAAGGAGGCCTGCAGGAAGGCTGAGGAGGAACATCTTACAACGGCATGTAGTGACAGGATGAGGAGAAGTGGTTTTAAACTAGAAGAAGGTAGATTTTAGACTGGATATTAGAAAGAAATTCTTTACTGTGAGAGTGATGAGACTCTGTAACAGGATGCTCAGAGAAGTTGTGGATGCTCCCACCCTGGAAGCATTCAAGGCCAGGCTGGATGGAGCTTTGAGCAACCTGGTCTAGAGAAAGGTGTCCCTGCCTACAGCAGGGGGTTTGGAAATAGATGATCTTAAAGGTCCCTTCCTGCCAAACCATTCTACAATGTGATTCTCTCTCCTCAAGTTCAGTGCTAAGTTCTGTACTGAAATGGAAAAAAAATCTTTGTTCAGTTAGAAAAAAAATTGCATCCATATCTAAAAAAAATATGCAAGGTTTTATCAAAGCCTCTGAATTTGATGAGTATATTTGGATTCCGCTCAGTGCGTTTTTCATCAGGCTGTGTCATATAGAAATCTTTAAGTCATTTTCCCCAAGTATTTGGATTTTAACCTTCGGTTTATAAGCTTTTACCTTTCCTTTGAGAAATATGGCCCTGTCTGGTGAATTTTTTGTTTGTGTAAAATAAATGGAAACCTTTGACTAGTTTACAACTCTTCCTCTGGGACTGTCTCCCTCCTGTGTCTTCTGAGAGGGAACTTCCTTCAAACAAATGCCCCCAGTGATGACTGGAGAAGTAAACATATAGTAACATGAGGAGATTTCCTCAAACTTGGTTTACCGAAGAATGCAAGTTTTTAATGAGTCAGAAACAGCTTTCTCAATTTACTTCTTTGGACATCTGTAATATTCTTAGAGTGGAACAGGATGAGAAGCTGTTTAACTTCTTTGCTCAGAACCAGGTGAATGGCCATAAATTAGGGCAAAAATCCACCTTACCTGTAGGTGTGAAGAGCCCAGTAAGTAGACGAATCCCACTGCAACCTTTCAGCACAGCCCCAGGCTGATACCTCATTAGCTCTGACTGTGATTAGAAGTGAGCTGCCAGTTCTGTAGGAACCCTGTCACAGGAAGAATTTCACATGGATGAGGTGCAGGGTGAAACTGGTGCACTTTCTGGGAGATGTCGTGAATGCTGTTATACTGTGCTCAGCATAACTGATAAGGCAGTCAAGGAAACGATGTTCCTGAGCCACACAGAGATAAAACAGCTTGCTGCTGTTAGAAGCTACCTTTTCTGCAGTACTACAAATAGTGGTTACCTTCTCTATCTGAGTACAGTTTTCTTCTTTTCTTTCAAGAAAAGTGGAAAAAACACCACTGGACAAGTGTGCTTAGTCTGTATAATACTCTAATAATACTCTAATTTTTATGTGAAATCTTGAGCTGGTTCCAATTATAGGCTTGGTCCCAGTCCAAAATTTCACAAAAAAATTGAATGTGGAGAGAAAATGCAAGTCCATGCTCTACCATTGAGCAACTTAAAGAATCCTTCAGGTCCTGAGGGCAGCAGTAATAATGCAAAGATGCACAGTAGAGCTGTAAGCATCCTCAGTGCAGTGGTAGCCCTGATGTGACTGGGGAGGTGCATGTAGAGCCAGTCCAAATGTTGTCTGCTTGTGCTGGCCTATCATCTGCGCTCAGCAGAGCAGCAGCAGGCAGGGGTCCTTGGCATCCCTGCAAGCAAACATTTTAAATGTTTAAATTTTTTCCTAGAGAGAACAACTCGGAGCCAGGTGCTCTCCCAGGGAAAGGAGGTAAGTCCCATGAAACTGCAGAGAAGAGGAACAGTGGCCACTGTCACTAGGGGTTCTTGGCCCAAAGAGAGCATGTCTAGCTATACTGGAGTCTCCTCAGGCTGCTGCTTTGGTGAGGACCATGGACTCTGCAGGAATTGGCTTCAGCCTCAAGCTTCTTTGAGTGATATCTCACACTCTATCCTACAACTAGAAGCAGGCAAAGAGCAGTTTCTGTGGTTTGCTGCAGGTACAAAAGAGGTTTTAACAGTATGAAGATTAGAGATACTGTTTTGCCATTTGCTTCGCTCCTCGGAGTGCATATAAAGACAAACAATGTGAATGAGAAGTTTATTCTTAAAATACTCTTTCATATGGAAAATGAAATTGGCACACGATCGACAATGTCTGGCAACTGATCAGCAGAAATGTTCTGCCAGCTCCAAAGCTGAGGCCAGCTGAGCTCTGTGAGCATGGGGAAAAAATAATGAGCCAGAATATATGGTTGAATGAAATAAGGATAAAATTTGCATGGCTGTGGGCCATAAGTAAAATATCCTAGGACCCAAGGGCCCAAATAACAGTCATACATTTTTAGATATGGATATACATGGGGATTCAGTCTTCAGAGTTAAACAAGAAGACATCCCCGGCAACAAAACAGAAAAACAATGCTTTCTTGGTAGATAATGGGAAAAACCCAAAGAATCATTCCTCAGCTTGCACTGATTTTCTGTCTTCCTTGTTGTAGATTGTGGCTACAGGTGATGCACTTACTCTATCATACACAAATGGTGTTCAAATGTGCTTGGTGTTTGTGGTTGCTAACCCAGTCACTGACTTACTGGGAATTTTTCATCTCTTTTGGGTGTTTTGCAGATTGAGGAGCTTATGTGCATATGTGAGGTTTATGGGAGAACTTTGTATAAAACCTCAGACCTAATCTACAGAAAGTCTTGTATCCTAAAAATGTAAACAGTGTTATCCTGGGAGAGATAGTGAGGAAAAGAGCCTATGAAAGTGAGGTTGAATACATCGACTCTGAAATACTGTATCTGGATACAATTTCTACGTGATGGTAACGGTATTTTTTTTCTATATTAAAATATTAACTTTTGTAGTTTCTTCTTACTCTGAACGTATGTCTGGCCTTATGAATGAAATCCAGTGCTGGGATGATATAATAAACTTGCTAATTGTCAAAGTGTCAGAGGATTCAACAACAGTTACAAAACTAGATGCAGAGCTGATGTAAGTATTATGGGGGAAAACCTGTCAAAAATCTTCTTGTCACAGAATATATTAGATATTTTCAAACTTTTTTTTTTTTTTCAAATCTCTGAGGCATTCACAATAAAATTAGTAAAAATTAGTAAAAATAAACCATTATAAGCTCAGTAAACAAATATGACTAAGCCACATAAACCTTAATAATGCAGAGAGTCTGCTTTATAAAATAGTTATAACTTTCTGCAGGAGGAGATGAATATTTGAAACATTTGATTTGAGAGAAGGACCTCTCATTGTTTCCACGCTGACTTCAGGTCCATGTTCTGTGTTCATGACAAACCTAAAACCTTTGGGAAGGAACCTCAGAATGTCCAACAGAAGAATCAATATTTCCCCATTCTCAGCTGTGGATGTGAGGGAGTTGAATCACTCAGTCAGGCTCTCAGAGCTCAATAACATTGTTAGGAGCAGAACTGAAATCTTCTGGTTCTACTCACTTTATGGATTTCTATGTTGCCATTTTTTTTTGAGGGGCTGAGTGATGTTTTAATAGCTTTTATAGTAGTGGAACATTCTGAGAAGAGCCAAGATACCTTTATTCCACAGCACCTTATAACTGTGGAACACCTGTGTTGAAACCAATATAAAAGCAAAAATAATCTTAAATTTTGAGTGCTTTATTTGAAACACTTCAATGGTTTTTTTGTTATCTTTCTGAGCCTTGAGATGACTCAGATTCTGCACCTAAAGGGCTAAATTGAAAAAACATGAGGAAATGACACAGAATGAGGCCTTATTACCTGTGCTAATAACTTTCATGAGGTATATTTTATAATTGAGTTTCCACATCAATGAACTGTAGCACTGGTGTGTAGGGTAACAGGAGGTAATTGCAAGATGCTGAGGTAGGAAAGCTGTGCTGTGGCAGAGAGCTGAAAGTATACATTATATACATATACATTAGCCTTAATCATGAAGGTCCATTAATACCTTTTTCCTTTCTGTGTACATGTATGAAAATCAGAATTTATTGGCAGAATCTTCTACACCTACTTACGTGAATGAGCTGAAGATACCAGAGCACTATTCAAAAGAGCAGTTGACATTTTTGCTTGAAAGAGAGCCCAAACCTGAGACCTTTGGGAATCCACCATCTGTTTTGAAAAGGAGCTGAGGTTATCCACAGCTCCTGTCCCCTGCAGGTTGGGATAGGAGAGGAAAACAGGAAGTTTGATTCATCTGACTTTCTCAGTTTTCTCAGTTACAGTCTCCAGCTGTTTCCAAAAACTTTCTTTTCTGAAGGAAAAAAAAAACTCAACAAAACACCTCTATGAGCTCTTCAGCTTTTTTTAAGCTGCTCTTTGTTGAAACCTGTGTAGTCATCTTTTCATTTTTAACACATCCAGAGTATACTCTCTCTTCTTTTCCCAAAACAAATATCTCTTACTCAGCATTTCCTCAGATTGAATGAAGAGAAAGAAAAGCAATAAGGAAACAAGAGGCTGGGGTTGCAGGTTGAGGAATAGTGTCTATGGAAAGACTTGTGGCTATGCAGTGTCAGGTCTCAAGTGTTCATCACTGAAAACAAACAAAAGCCTATCAGCAGGCAACCAGCAAGGGTGCCTAAAATCAACAACATTTTGCAAAATGTTCCCAGACAAAGACTGACAGTGGCACTTAGCATTTAAGGTACTGCTGTGACAGTACAACTCAGATATTTTCCGAGACATTAATCACAAATTCTACATCTCACTTGCAGGGCATTATACCAAGCACCTTCCAAGAAGTACATTAACCTGCATGGACGGCAGCATGTCAAAACTGTCTGCTTTCTTGCTTTCTTTCCTTTTTCATAGGACCAGGACCAGAATCCCATGCAAATGCTGGGGATTTGCTATCTTTGATGAGGCAGATGAAACTGCTGTCACTGCTGTTCCTTCCTCTCTTTGCAGCTCGAGGAAGTGAGATTATTATGGGTGTTATTCATACAGTGTCTGGAAGTAACTGTCTCAGGCAGAGAAGGATACTCTGTAGAGATACATTTTTTCTTTGCAAGTTCAGCTCATGTTTCAGGATTGTGGGGCAGGAGGTAAAGCTGCATGTGATACTTACAGGCAACAATTACTCCAGTGTTAAGGTCAAACTGAGAATAATTTAATATAATCTTTAATGCTTTATCTTTTGTGGGCTGTTTTTTTTTTCCTAATGCCTCTTATCAGCATAACTATCATAAATAGAGAGTGCTCAAGAAGTTAAAAATATAATCAAGGTTTCACACAGACAGCTTTTATTCAAAGTGCAGAAAGACCTATTATTGTCTCCTGACATATTGCCTGTTCTACAGTTACTTATAATTTTGTGAAACATCTACTGTTCCAGTGTAAAGGGTCTATGTTATAGACTGATTTTTTTTCATCCTGGAAAATTTTGTGTGAACTTGTAACATGTTGCTAATAATAAAGCAAGAGGCAAAAGATTCTTTTGCAGATGAAAGATTTTCTTAGGCTTTTTTAAAAGTAGCCTTAGTGCCCCATGTTTTGAAATGGGATAATTGAAAATAAGGAAATAAGTGTGTCTTTCCAACCAGAAGGCACCTTCTACTTTTTGCCATGAAAATGAATGAACCAGATTACAATCTGAATGTCTGGATGATGGGGCTTTGACTTCCTAGGGAAATGCTTGAGTTCCCCTAAAATCTTATAGTTATGTAGACTACAGGCATGCTGGATGAGATTGCTCCTGAAAAGAGGAACAGGAAAAAGCAGAGGGCTGGAAAATATGAGGGCCAGCTGAGTGACTGGAGTGCTGTCTCTAGAAGAGTCATAGAATCACAGAATATACATAAGTTGGAAGGGACCAAGAAGGAACATCAAGTCCAACTCTTGAGTGAAGAGTGAAGGATGAGGGAGTTGTGGTGAATCATAGGATGGTTTGGGTTGAAAGGAACCTTAGATCCCATCAAGCTCCTGTCCACTGCCATGGGCAAGGTTGCCACTTACCAGTGTGATGATGGAGATTACAGAAATGGGCACAGGGAAAATCTCACTCCTTTGGTGCCTCTCAAGTGACATGGAAATTCAATTCTGTCTCTGCAAGGGGAAAGAGCCAGTGTTCAGAGGTAACTGAGGAATTTCAAACCAAAGCCCACATCTGAGACTTGAGAGAGAAACTATGACTGGGTAAATGGCTGTAGATCTATGTAGGGTACTGTACTCAAGGAGGAGAAATGAGATTGTTTCAGGGAAAAGATGAAAATAAGGACCCAACAAGGCTGAGAGACCTGAGAGAAGATTGCAGGAGGAGGGAGGCAAGCATGCAAATTGCATGTCCCAGCTCTCAGTGATGGTCTCTGATACCTATCATTATTCTCTGTTATGCCACAAGCTAGACAGAAAAAATCCATGCAGGTGATTTACTTTCTAGTGGTGATTGTGAGTGGCAGCAAAGTTCCACACAAGGGAATTTCTTTCATCTTTCTAGGAAATAAAAGAAAAATACCTAACAACTGAGGAAAATATCATTAAAACTGCAAGGCCTGGTACTTGTGTGTATGCAAATTGTGAACACAGATTATCTTTTATGACAAGGTAGTGGGGATTATTCTGTGAGCTGTATGGAAAGTTCTGGGAGCTGATCGTGGCTGTACAGTTAGACACTGCAGGACCCCTTCCCAATTCTTTGGCTCAAGAAATATGAGGCAGTATAGAGAATAAGGCAGAATTTGGGAAGAGAGCATATGGCAAGTGAATGATGTTCTACCCTGGAGAATTGGATATGGTCTCTTTTTCTGTCACACAGCTCCATGTGATGACAGCTAAATCATTCGAGCCAATCTATTCAGAAGCTGTCAATAGTTTTACATTAGTTTTATTCTTGGTGCAGAACTTGTAGGCGTGTTGAACTTTCACAGCTGCAGCTTGAAGTCAGTGGGAGCTGTGTTCAGAATGCAAAACAATATTCCAAAAATTTGATTTAGAGAATTGAAATTTGTGTCCAACATGGTTATGTTCAGCCCTAATCTTCCTGAGACCCAGCAGCTTCCTGTATGCAGGGATGTTGCCAGCCTCTCACTTCGGAGCAATGCTGTGCAGGAAGGTAGAAGCGAAGGTCTCAGTTGTAAGAAAGCAGTGCACTCACAGAAAACCCCATATGGAAAAGAAGGATACTGTCTTCAGTGCAGGTTCTGAACAGCATGCAGGAAACATGGCATAAGTAAGTGCTTCTGAAAGTACTGAATAAACTGCTTGTTTCATTAAAGCGTGTCTCTTTTGTGCAGTGTATGCTGAAGGCAAGTGCGAGTATGTCCTGTCGGTACCAAATTCTCCCAAATTCTCATCTCAGTACCTTTAATGCATGGACATTCAGTAGTGTGTGTAAATGAGGAAATAGACAATTTTCTGAATTTATTCAGTGTCCCAAGTAGGAAGAGAGTCCTTTCTCTTCTTTCATTACAAGACATCAGGCTGTCAGTCAGAGGGCTTTGCACTTTTCATAGAATTGTACAATCACAGAATCATAGAATAATGGAATCTACTGAATTGAAAAGGTCTCACAAGGGTCACTGAATCCAGCTCCTGGCTCCACACAAGATGGCACAGAAGTAGATTTGTAGGTCTGAAGTTGCTAGAACTTCTTCACGACTCCCTGTGACAAAAAACCAAGATGAACAATATGAGAAAGAGGTACTCAAAACTATACCCACCAGCACTCTTCGCTGTGCGGTTTGTAGGTGCGTGATTACCTGGCTGTATCAGCAGCTTGTTCTGAAATCTTCCTGAACTACAGCTCTTCCAGTATCCCCAAAATAGGCATATTATAAGCACAACTCGCCAACTGCTGTGAGCTGGGTGCACTGCTGTGGGACTAAATAGAGCAATACTATCTCTTTCCTAGATGTCTGGATAAGAGCTTTTATAAGACGGATGGGTCAGGAAGATGGTTCCAGCTGGAAAGAGAAATCAGTGTTTTCTGAAATGAGATTTCTCTAATGCAATCCTATTTAATTGCAAAGGCAGTACAAAGCCCTCTTAACACTGCAAGAATCACAAAAGAGGCATGGCCTCTGTTTACAGCTCAAATCTATTTTCCATTAAATGGCATTAAAGATCTTTTATCCATTTTTCTTATCTTGGAGGCATGTTCTTGGCCCTTGTCATGTCTGCATTACTAGATTTTTCCCTGTCACTGTCTGTCTCTTCCTTTGATCTTTATGTGTCTCTTTCGAACACCCAACTTGTCACAAAACAATGGGCAGTGAAACCTTTCCTCCTGCGTGTCTTTCACGTGCCCTTGTTTCGGACAGTGGCAAGTGTTGGTGATGGATAGGAAAGCCACATTAGTTCAGTTACCTGGCCTGATGATAAACTTTCCTTTTTCTTCCAGCTTAAGCCTATAAGGGCCAAGTTTACCTTTATTTACAGAAATTCTACTTCAAGTACTAACAAAACGATGAAAAATTGGACTGTTTCTCGGTAGCACTGAGAAACACTGAAGTCATAGCACTCATGGCTGTACCAGACAACAAAGGATGCTTTCTCTGTGCTCCATTCAGCCATGAACTTGATATTCTTCCTCAGGGCTGTTGTAACTTAGAAGTTTGAAGAAATGTACTCTGTGCATTTAAGTGTTTCCAAACTTCTTTTTCACTCATTGCACTGTTGTGTTTGACTTCTTAAGCATGAGTTTTCTCTATTCATTCCTAGTTTGTAATAAACGGTGTGACTGTTGTGCATAGGTAATTTTTCCTCAGTTCCTTGCTGGGGCAAGCGTGGAGTAGCCTGGTATTGTTTTGTTATCTTTAAAAATACAGATAGGAGCATGTATTCATGAGGGCAGAAGGATGACTCTTCTGAAGAAGAGATAGCCTCTGAGAAATCCCCAGTTCCCAGATAGCCATGCAAAAAGTGCTGTCTTTGCTACAAGCTGACTTCACAGTGCCTGGTTGTGACTGGTTTGTCACAGTCTTCCTGGGGTAACTACTAGGTATGGTTTTTCCATTGCTTCATGCACCCTGGGATTGCACTGGCAACATTCACGTTCCTGGACAGTTGAAGTTGAGGTAAAGGCATGGGATGCTGAGGAGACTGGGGGCAGTTTCTCCATCAGTGGTGGAGAATGGCAGTGAAGAATATAATAAATTCAGGCTTTCAACAATTGCGATGTTCTGAATCTCAAAGAAAGCAGTGGGAAAGATTATGGAGAGCAGGAGCACTTGTAATCCAAGTGATACATGTGCTCTTTCAGACAGTGGAGGTTTGGTTTGGCTTGCTTTAAAAGCTGCTTCTTTCTTCCCAGCACAACTTCAGCTGTCCCTTAGCCCTGAGCTGGTCTCAGCCAAGCACTACATCACCCTTGCAGAGATGTTACAGATGTCTGAAGGTGAAAGTGTTGCACACCTCTTGCTGGGTTTGGGCTGCCTAAGCAGTCACTCAGTGCTTTCTTGCAAATGTCAAAGGAAGGCCGCTTTGGGATGTGGATTGTCAAGCTCACTGTTATATTGCCAGTTTCATCACTCGTGAGCTCTGAGGAATTGGTCATCTCATGATATCCCATTGTGGAAATAAATACATTCTCTCCATGGTCATGAGAGAAGACAAGTAAAGAACAAAGGAAAGCTTTGTCTGAAGGTCAATGCAGACTTCTGCTGAAACACCCTACATCTGATAATATTTTCTATAGTAAAATATTAGGAAAACACAAAGTCCTTTCAAAGACAAGATATCAAAAATTATTTTGTTGAAGGGCTACAATAGAACAGCATGTGGCAATCACCAAAATTAAGTCATCTTCAGCTCCTCAAAATAGAAAAGTCAGTCTGTTAGCAATCAGCTTTTTCTTCGGACTAGCCTAGCATTTAAGACTTCTATCCAAGAAGACATAGCTGATTCTTTCTTTTGATTCAAGTTTAAATATGTGGTGTGCCAAGGAGCAAAGTTTAGGTCCCTCCTTTGAGACCAAAACAATTTTGGCTTTCATTTGACAGTATTAATCATCTTCAGCTGGAAACAACAAAGCCAAAACAGAATTATGATGAAGAGTCAAAATATTGTCAAAATATCTCTTTTAAAAAGGATCTTTAATCCCACCAGGAAGCAATTTCTGATGTATGAACAGAGTGACAGTCAGAGGTAAGTCTTTACCTCAGTACTGTTCTACAAGCTGAGTGCTTAGGATTGTGCTGGATTGTGAGCTTTTAGGCCAAAATCAGGACTTTTTTGGTGCATAATTTGTATATATATATACGTTTAGCACATTTGACTTTTTCCAGAATCCATGCTTTTTTAAAAGAATTTTAGTAAGATGGAAGAGTTTTTTGGAAGAAAACTGAAGGAATGATTCAGTCTGGAAAAATTTCCTCATGATGAGTGACTGAAGAAAAAGTTAACAGATTTCTATCTTGGTCTCAAAATACTTATGTAAGGAAATTTTTTTTTCTGAGAATAGATGACTCAAGATTTATAACAGCACAAGTAGTCTTCATCTCTGGAATCCAAATCCAGACAAAATTCTGCTGGAGATACAGTACATGCCTCTCATGGTAGAAATTACAGTGTGAGGTATAGTGCAGGTATAGGTTTTCATAGTGAAAATCCTCATTACTGATAACTAAAAGTGAAGAATGAATGTCCTTCCAAACCTTGCAAATGAGCAGTAGAGAGTAGGGATGGGTAGAGGAATGACAAGGAAAGACACTGGCCTTGACCATGCATAAAATCAAAATAATGATGTGGATCCCAATAAATTTTGCAGGCTGAATTTATTGCTGCTACTTTCATTCACTTTCCTCTTGCTTCCCCCTGCTTTGGCAATATTGCTACATCCTCCTTCCCCACCAGCTATAGATTCTGCTTCCTCACCTTCATCAAACATAGCTTCTGCTCTGGCTTTGCTTCTTCATCTCCCACAGTCTGGGCAGAGCCGCGACTTGAGTAATGCTGGCAGCCTTTACTAGTTTGATCATAAATTGAGCTGCACTGTGAGATACCCCACCAGCCAGGCTCAACTTGCCAGTGAAAACAAGCACTTCAGGGATTACAACACGGTTAGTGGACGTGGTGGTAATGGGTTGATTGCTGGACTAGATAATCTTAGTAGCCTTTTCCATCCTTAATGATTCTACAAGAAAGAAAGAACTAGCACTTTCCTGTCCATCTGAACAGCCCTAATGGCAGAATTTGTGCAACATCAGTGCTTTCTGTTCTCTTTTCCACCAGAAGTTTGACTCTATGTACAAACTATGTACAGAAAATAGATTCTTGCTTGGTTTCAAGTTAGAGGTAAGTGGAAATCTTATTAGCGTGTGTGGATTTGATAGATAGCAATGGTATTCGTGGCTGATGATCAAGTGAGAAGTCATGGTTATTGTTCTTTCCAGCTGTCCATGGCTATTTAGAAAACTCCACAGAATCTTTCAGAAATCTCTTTGCAGAAAAGAGTAGTAGCATCCAGGCACAGAAACAAGAGTGTGTTCTGACATACATAGTGCAAAATTTTCTTTTACTTTAAACAATGACACTGAAAACAAATGGGTATATGAAAAGAAAGAGACATCTCCATGAAGTTTCTGCTTTGATAAAATGTTTTACAGAATCCAGGTCTTTCACCATATGATGAGACCTGATATATCCTCAGTTATTCCACTGTCTTTTTGGACAAAGATCAAGAGTTAAGGACCTGACAAAACAAATACATGACTGAAAATGTGTGTGTTACTAGTGTGAGAGTGCTTTTGGCAAGCATGTTTTTGAATGACTGCTGCAGTGTTTTACTGGCTCTCTGCTGCCGTAAACAAATCTGAAAGGGGAAGAAGATTTAGAATCTAACTAATGAGCATGAAAACCACAGAAAGGAAATGAAGACAAATGGTTATTGACCCCGCTTCTCTCTTATTAGGCAGTAATTAATTTTTCAACTGCGTCATCCAATCAGATCTCTGTGGTGGAATTAGGAAGCCAGTATCTTTGGGGTCTGCATTGCCCACTAGCACCCAAAAGCCAAGGTTTGTGCAGAAGTTTCATCTGGCTCTCTCCATCCTGTGGTGCCTGCTCACTGGCTTTGGGATCAGCATGTTCCCTAACTGCCTGTCCTGGTGATACTGATGGATGTAGGCATTTTTGTTGGCCCTGTTTGATTTTAAGACAGAGAAAGTGGAAGGCTGGGCCTTGGAGCTAAAACTCCAGGAAAAGTGGATTTTCACCTCCAGAGCAGTATTACAGCTATTTCCACTATATAATGGGAGCAATTATAACATCGTGTGTGCTTGTTCTGGAGTTTGTTCTCCAGCTGTTCAAACAGTATCTTTTTACTTTAAATTAAACAAACTTTGGCCAGCATCAACATCAAGCTCCAAAAATATGATGATTTAAATCCTTAAGGCCAGACGTGAATCTCAGAAACAGTGGTATGAATGTTGAGGAATTCCAGCTTTAAGTTGGTATATGCAAGATCAAGAGGCTGATTTTGGACTAGTGATCTGCGTTCACAGGAGTGCTAGGGACTTATTTTAAGATTCCAACAAAACAGCTTCTTCCTATCACTCTAAATCTATTGAAGATTAAAGGAGAATGTTACTGGTAAACAAACAAACAGACAAAATCTGGGGAAATAAGTACACCTTTCATGTCTTTCTCTGTTAAATTCTGCAAAGGAGAATTTGAGTATGTTGTAAAGAATATGTGAAAACAGAGAGTGATAGTAGAAATCTGCCTATAAAGAAAATGCCTGCAGCCTACATTGAATGAAACACTACCTTAAGGAAGTATTTTCATTCCTTTTAAAATTTTTTTCAGTGCACAATCGCATTGAAAGGGAAGTATTCAGGTAACCCTGTACTTCCCTATCTTCCTCTTTATTAGCACCCATCTTGAAGACCTCACAGCTGCAGTCTTGGCATGATTGCAGGCAGAGCTATGCTGTGACTCCCAGATAAGTGCTAGCTGTTAGAGCTGCTCTGAGAAGACACACTTGAAGCAAGATACAGAGCCACAAGAAAAAATGTGTTACAACTTGGGCTTGCATTCACCACCAAAATTATCTCACTGGACAAAAGTCTCAGCCCAATTTCACTACCCAATGCCATGCTCAGGCACTGCATATAGAGAGGGTGATGCTCCCAGTGACCATCAATTTTTGTAACAGAGGACAGGAGCTTCACTGCCTGTTTTCCCAGGCAAAAATTGCGTAAGTCCCATGCACAAAACAGTGCCAGGACAAGAAAAATGGAAGTGTTTAACATGTTCCCCAGCTTAGAACAATGTGTGAAGAGAAAAGGAAAAATATTTTTATTTTGTAGCAGAAATGCTAAGTCACAGCCTGAAATAGTGATTGAGCATCTGGTAGGAAGGCAGGGCTAACCGAGGGGAGCTCAGGTGTATGTAATGCACCTGAGTGATCAGAAGGGGTGGAGCCAGTATCCACCCCTTCCCAGATGTCATTTAAGGGTTGGCAGTGAGGGAAGGGTATCTTGCTTGAGGTTTCTGCCTATCTGAAGCCTTTTAAGGGTAACTAGATTCTTTTGTTTCTGTGTTCACGGCTGCTGCATTTGGTTTTGTCCTCATCTGCTGCAACTCAGGTCTTTGCTGCTATGCTGTCATTGCTGTGAGTTCCACTGTGTTACAGTTCCTGTATTATTTAAAGAATAAACACTCCATTTTCCTACTAGGATGAGGTTTGAATCAGTATAATCTGTGTGATAAGATTTACGTGCTTCTGCATCAACTTTTACATTTTCTGTTATTTCAGTTAAAAAAAAAAAAAGCAAACAATAGCACTATGTAAGCCTATAGTATTTGTATTTTAGCAACTTTTTAAAACAAGCTCCAGCATGCTGTAAGTCAGCTTGGTGTTCTACCTTAATGATTTGTTTTATTTCTTAAAAAATGAGGAGATTCTGATTTGTTCTGTCGCATGAAAAAAGGAAATAAATTTCTCCTCATTCCTCTCCACTCCAAAATATTTTCTTATGTTTTAATTTTTCAATGTGATAGGAAAGCCTTGAGGCTTAAATCCTCAAGAATGGTCTCCTTGGCTTTAGTGTGAAACATACGTTGTGGGTTTGTATATATAAATAGTGACAACAAAACACAGTGACTTCTGGCCAAACTCCCTTAAGCAACAGAATGGATATGTTGATCATAAAGCAGGCGCGAGTATCATCCATGGCGTTAGGAATGTAAGCTATAATGCCTTCCCATCTGAAATAATTAAAGAAGTTAATTACATACTGAAATAAATGGCCTACTGAATCTTCTGTATTTTATTACCCTTTTAGCAATGCCATGCATAGATACCTTGGCTAACCTCATTCTCGTTTTGTTAATGTGTGTATGCCAGGAAGAGCTGGCCAAGAATAATGCAGAGCTACTTATGCTCATTCAGGGACTAGTCAGCCAGCCACTGCGCTTAATGATTCATGTGCAAATGTAAATTGCTCTGCTCAGGACTCTTGCTCTATATGCAATATTCATTTGCGAGTCCTCTACTGGTGTGTATTTTCATATAGGTTCCCTCTTGTTTGGGATAGGCAAACACAACAGCAAGCTCCCCTGCAAACAGGAAACTCAGAGCAAAGAATGAGACCACACAAAATAAACTCCAACCATATGCAACAAATCAAGATAGTATTTATTCTTCAAATATTTATTTGTGTTGTAACAGTGCTTGAAGGCCACGGCTACTTTGTGCTCACTGCCACACAGAAAAAACAACAAATCTCAATTCCAAGGGTAGCTGTAAAGGCAGACAGGCTCGCATTTGTGTTTCTATATCATTTGCTTGGGTCTCCAATACCAAGACCTTGGAAGAAACCTCATCCACCTCCTTTCCTGTCAGACCTGAAGTCCCTAGAGCTCCAGTTCAGAGTTTCTCCTATATATGTATTGCTTAATGAATGAGATACGGAAAAGGATTGTAATAGAGGCTGCAAAAAATCTACCTTCGAAAGCTAGGAAATGCCAGATTAAGTATGTAATAGCAATTCAGTTCTCTTAGGTATTGCATTATGGTACAAGACAAAAATTTTTTTCTCTCCCCTGGCAACTTTGGCCTCATTCAATGCTGTTGGAGAAGTCTATGAGTAGTGCTTCAACACTGCATTTTAGTTGGCTGAAAGTATGGGCTATACTTCCCTTGCTGCATGCTCCTTCATCAGTCAAAGTTCAGGATGAAATCAGTATTTAGTTTCTTAATATTATGTGGTGGTCTTTTTTTGTATTTATGGTTTTGGGTACATTTATAATTTTTTTCTTCAGAAAATCCTTGGGGATGATTCTGCTTTTAAGTTACAGCTGAAAATCTATGGGAGGCTTGTCTTACTGGGTGGATGTTTGCTTGCTTCAGAGAAACTGAGGTAGATTTCAGGGTACGGAGGCAAGAGTGTCCTCAAGCAGTCTTCTCCCAATCCTTCTAGTGGCCTTCTTCAATATCACCACTGGCCCACCCTAAGTTTCCCCCCTTTGCTTTCTTTCCCAGTATTCTTTCCTTGGACATTTCATCACAGTCTGATCTCCTTCACAGTTTTTATACTTTGATCTCTGAGCTCACAAGCCAAGTGACAAATTTTCCTCATTTCTGTCTCTCCCTCATCCATTGTCATGAATGCCTTGATGTCTGCAGGAGGAAACATGACTGAGATTTGGACTGCATGGTTTGAGGATCTCAAGGACTAAACCAGATTTCCTGTAGTTCTTTTAAAACTAAGGCCCAGAACTGAAAGTCCTTTTCACTGGCATCCAGCTAATACTCCAGAGCAAGAATAGCTTTCTTAAAGATATTCTTTTCTTCTTGTAAAATTCCCACATTTGAGAGATGCCTGAGAACAAACTGCCAGGAGGTCTTGTATATTTTCACTGCTGTAAATAAAAAATACTTCCTTACCTTGAACAGCTCCTCATGATCTTCAGTGTCTACACTGACTTTGGGGCGGAGGGGGGGGGAAAGGACACACTGGAAGAAAAATGTCTCCATCTTAGATTACTGCATAAGAATGAGTGATTCATCACTTGTTTTTGAGAGCATTCTAGATATATGATGATCTGGGTGCTGCTCTAGGACTTGTGTATTTCCCAATGTCATTTCAATAGTAAGAGTGCTAATGGGAGGGAGGACATGATAGAGAAACTATAGTGAGAAGTGTTTCGGGGGGGAGTCTTAATGCTTTCTGGGCATGTTGTAACTTGAGTTACACTCCAGATCTAACAAGTTTTGTGGTTGTTTTTTTTTTTTTTATTTAGAAAAATCTTGACTCAGTCAATGGATGAGATGAGAATTACATTAGGTCTGCATTTACACTAAGAATTCTAGTATTACTTGAATATTCCCTGCAATATTTGCTCAGCTGTGCCGTGTAATGCATTAAGAGAGCATGTATTGAAATGAGCTTTCAAACAAACTCAAATTTTGATATGGGACCCCAGCTCTTATACAATCATAGAATTAAAGAATGGCTTATGTTGGAAGGGACCTTAAAGAATAGCCAGTTCCAAACTCCTCCTATGTACAGGGTTGCCACTCATCAGACCAGGCTGCCCAGGGCCCCATCCAACCTAAATGCCTCCAGAGGTGGGTGTCTCTTCACAAAGGCTATCTGCTTCCTCCCCAGTGGAGAATGAACATTAAGTGGTGCCTGAAGCAAAGGTGAGGGGGAAATTTCTGCAGTGAATTCTAGTTGCAGTTGCCCCAAAGTGGCCTACTTCGAATCTCAAGTGCCCACTGAATGCCACAAGGATGACTTTAGTTGGTATCGTGCACTGGGTGGAACAGTGAGAGAGCCTCACATAGAGTCCTTAGGTGTTCAACAAGTAGTATCTGAGCCCACTGGTGCATTTGGAAAGTGCTTGAAGAATGGTTATATGGCTCTAGTCTGGGTAGAAATTTTCTTAATGTAGAAAGAGCACATTTTTAGAAAGAGGTGGGGCTGACCCAGGAACTTCTACACGCTGAAAGAATGTAGTCGTCAGGTTGCCATTTAATACAATTACTAAGGGTGAAAGTAATGTGGCTTGAACTTGTTGGATTCACTTGGATATACCCATATTTTCTGTGTTTAAAAACCTTTGAGTTGCTTACAGCTGCAATGCAGGATTTGATGCAAGCTGCCAAGAACCTCCAGGTCCCTTGGCTCCTGTGTGGTCTTCTTCCTGCATCTCTGCACGGCTTCAAGCCCATGCACCACTCACACATCGAGTGTGCCTGACATTGCACGCCAAAAGTTTGAGCAAATTTCCACATGGGAGAAACCTCGGGGTTGTTCCAGAGCAGTTGGTTTTTCAGAGCCTATAGCTGACTTCCCCCATGTGCGTGGCTCAACTTCAAACATTCTTTTCCCCAGGGTTTCACCGTCTTCTCTGCACTGCTCGGGCTTGAGACAGCAGAGGGCAGCAAGAGACAGCAAAGACGGTTTCATAAGCTGGGTTGTTCTGACACACGTGTCTTTGATGCAGTGGTTGCAAACAGGCCAGCACTGGGGCAAATGCAACCTGGCCTCACCCTGCTGTGTGTTACTGAGTGGGTTTGAAGGGAAATCATGCTGCTCTGGCCAGTTAACAAGAGTACCATTATGATGTTTTATCACACTCATGTTAAAGAGTGATAAGAATCTGAAATTAGCTCTGGTTAGTATTCACTGGGCAGCAAAATGTACCACTTGCTAGGACTATGAATAAGTGATTTTTTTTTTTTTTTTAATACAATCATGAGAGCTGCTGAATTGCATTCTTTCTCTCCTGTGCTCTCTCTGAAAAGAAATGGGTGTTTGGAAAATGTATTGTACTGAAGGACAAAGAAGAGGGGCCGCTGCTGCTGCTGTGTGGTTTTTTACATGATTTTTCCTGTGATTATGCTTGTTTGTTCAGATGAACTTTATGTTTTAAACAAGCGCTTGCAAAACTCAGCAAAATGTTCATGTTGCAGAGACTTATTTTGCCAACAAAATAATTGAGGTTCACTCCTGTATAACAGAAAGCAGCCATGTTCATGGCTTCCAACAGTCTGTGTTCCTCCATTTTGTTTTTTTTGTGTGTGCTGCACCTTCCAGTCCTTGAAGGGAGCTGACAAACAGGGGGGGAAGGACTCTTCATGCTGCCTGATAGTGATGGGACAAGGGCTTATGTCTTTTAGCTTAAAGAGGGGAAAATTAATTTATATATTAGGAAGAAATTCTCTATTCAGACAGTGGTAAGGCACTGGAACAAGCTACCCACAGAAGTTGTGTATGCCCCATCTCTTGAAGTGGCCAAGGCCAGGCTGGATGGGACAGTGGGCAGACAGAGCTGGTGGGTATAGCAACCAGCCCATGGTGGGGGGCAGGAGCTTGATGTGCTCTAAAATTCCTTCTAACCGAAGCCATTCTGTGATTACATGGTCTGAGAAGCACTTGGGGGTGGTGAAGCAGGAGATAGAACATGAAAAACAATGTGAAAGTACCTTAACTTGTAGTAAAATCATCTTTCAGATAAAGAGAGTGCTTTAAGCTGGTTTGTGGTTTTAATTTCTTTTTAATTTCATAAACTGGTTTGGAGCACTGATGTATATGCATGTAACAGAGTGAATCTGACTAGTCTAGTTTCACTTGAGAAACTTGAGAAGTACATCCTAGCTTGAATTCTTACAAATTAGCTGCTATTAAATTTTGTTCCCTCTAAGCGATCACAGGTGTGCTGAGATATATATTTTATTTTTATGGCTGCTGCCAGGCAGCCTGCCCTGCTCTGAGCCTGGGCCAGCCCCCAGCACCAGATGGCAGATGGTGGGGGCACTGGTGGGAGCACAGTCCTGTCCTGGTTCTGCCCCAAGCTCCTTGTGCAACATCTTGGCTCAACAGCTGGGCACTGTTCCGTGCTGGCTGGGGGCTCTCAAGATGAGCTTTGCTTCTATGATCCCTCCAAACTGAATGAAATTATTAAACTTTACTTAAACACAAGCACCCAGTAGAGGAGTCTGTGGTATTTAACAGACTTACCCATGCAATATGATAGCACTCAGTATGGTAGAGCACATTTTGAGTGCGTGCAGCAGATAAGACAGACCTCCAGTCTGATCTAGTAAAATGATTCTATGCTTTCCAAACGCTGCCTTTTTTTTTGTTGTTGTTGGATATTAAGAAAAATTTCTTGTCAGAAGAGTGATTACACATTGGAACACCAGCGAGGTGGTGAAGTCACTGTTCCTGGAGGTGTTCAGGGAATGCATAGATATGGTGCTGAGGGACATGGTTAGTGGGCATGGTGGGAATGGGTTGGCAGCTGGAATAAAGGATCTTAGAAATCTTTTCCACCCTAATTATTCTATAATAAGTAGTCTGCTAAACAAAGCTGTTGCTGCTTCTATTCCTTGGTGATGAGCTCTGTTAAAAAATATGGACAGATTTCATGTCAAATATCTCCGTGTGGTTCAGTGCCATCAGATGTCCTGGAGCAGGCAAGAGCCATCCCAAACCATGAAGCTGCTGCTGGGAGGGAGGTAGCCCTGTGGAGCAGCCCACTGTCCTCCCTTAAAGCTCTGTTGTAGTGCTTATTGATCAAAGCCTTGCATCACGGAAGCATGCTCTGCTTTACATTATCCCTTGTAGCTGTGATTTTCAAAAGACTTCTGGGATCTAAAATAAAGAGTAGAAATGAAATATAATTTTAAATTAGATACGAATTTCTACCATTAAACAGTTCTAATGAAAAGCAGGTAATGGACTGCAAGTTCTATTCCTTCATCTCAGACAACAGTGAATGCTTCTCATGAATCTGGTAATAAATTTGTAGATTAAATTACACATCTGGTAAACAAAACATGCGTGGATTCTATGTAAGGAAATTTAACTGTGTCTTGCTATCAAAAAGAGAAAAAAGTCCTAAACGAATTTTCAGTTTTAAATCCCTTCTAATATTGTGTAGAAATCTGTGAAATATACTGCAGATTGTAGTTTGCTGAACTAACTTCTTTCTCTGTTGAAGATATTTTCCTTAATTATTTCCCTCCCTGTTTCCTCTCTGGAGTATTGTTGCACAGTGAAAGCCTCTACATGCTTGTTAGTGAGCTGGAAGAAAATGCAGTGTACCCTTGCCTTTAGGCATAACTCTGTAACTTCATCCCGTGCAATTAACTGCTTACAAAATGTTTCTTTCTCTCACTGTTCATGGCATATATTATAGATTACTTGCTGAAATTTGCCTTCTCACCTAGGGCAGGAGTCTGCTTCTTGGTAAATTTCCAGAACGTGTCACCTGTTATGATGTCAAAATACCTGTTATCATGAAAAAATCCTTTTCTCCACCTGGATTTTCACAGTGATTGATTTTTTTTTAATTATTATTTTTTTATTTTTTTCCTACCAAGACACCTCACTGCAAGGTGTATTAGGGACTGGACTTGCCTCTTCCCCACATCAGGAAGCAAGGACTTCTAAGCACCACAACCTTTGGGGTTCCTCCCAAAACTCAGTTGTCTTTATGACAGACTCTGACATGAAGCTTAATGGATCAGTCAGTAAAAGCAGCACCAGGCATGGCTCTGTGAGGCACAGTGGCTGCCATATGGCAGCCATGAGCTTTAGTTTTAATCCTGTCTTCACTCCCTCCGTACACGGGCTTGGTCATATCACCTGGGACAAGGATTTTGAGCATTCCCTAATTTTGACCTTGCCCACCGTTGCTCTATACTACTTTCTTCTTAGCACTCTGTGCAAGTCTGCTTTCAGTAGAAGCAGTTGGTGTACCTTGTAAGTGTCAGGCAGCATCTTGGAAACCAGGTCATAATTCACAGTTAATCCATCCTCCCTAAGTGAGGCTGGAAGCTTATTTCCTTACACTATCTTCACCGGCCCAGTCAGTGTTTTTTTTTTTTTTTTTTTCTGAAGCTATAATCTGTCTCCCAGTGAATTAAGTTGATTTCTGCCATAAAACTTCCCCAGCATGTGGTTGTTTTTGTTTTTTTTTTTTTTTCCTGCAATGTTTTAACATCAGGAGAACAGAAATTTTCAAATATTTGTCAGAGAAACTCATTCTCCTTAAATCCATTTACCTAAAATAAATGACTTAACTCTACTAGATACAGCATTGTTAGTTATATAGATAGAACTGTTTCAGATAACTTGTTTGGAAAATAAATGAATGACGCTAAATACCTTTGGAGATGAGGATGTAACTTTATCATCACAAACACCATCTGAATGGTCTCTATGTCATGTACAAAGAATTTTGCATGTGAATTAACAACTTTATGCTGTGTTTTGGTCTGGTTTTGATTAAAATCAAAGAAAAAATCCTTGAATGAAGTTTTACAAAGGGACACATTCAATTACTTAATACACTTGTTTGTATTAGCAGGCAAAGGGAATTTCAAGCCTAAGAACTCACAAACAGCAAGGGAGAGACAACTCGTGTGGCAGGCTATTTAGTTAGACATGCAATTCCTGAGAAGTGCTCCCAGAACTCTAACACCATAAGAGTTGATATTTTCTTGGCCCAGGTGGGTACTTGACTGATAATGGAGTGCCATGTGATATTCTCTAGGGTTGGGAGAACCTATAGAAATTAGACACTTTCTGGTGCAGAACCCACAAACTGAGCATGGAATGGATCAAATGGGAAATAGTTCTTTTTCCAAAAAAAGTTCTTTGTTCACCCAGTGATGGAAACTCACCTGGGCTCTTGTATTTGAGGCCAACACTGTGAACTTACCCTATGTTTTGTTGTTCTGTTTGGTCTGAGGAGACACTTAAGATCTCTTTCTTCAGCCTTTCCAGTGTTCTCACTGATCATCCCTATGCGCTCACTTTCATGAATGTTTGGTTTTGATTTACACTTTTTGTAACAAAAATGATTTCTAAGGCAGGTTTTTATTTAAACAGCCTGAGATCAGTAATGATTTAGACAAAACAGGAAATTGTCTGCTTATCCTGCCCCATTTCTCTCAAAACATGATGTGCAGGTCTTTGGATTAAAGCTGTCCCCTTTACACAGCAAAGTCAGCTTCAGTAAAAACAGTGAGTAAATTGGAGTGGTGCCATTCTACCAGGACACCATTCTTTTCCTTTCTATCTTGCTTCTTCTTCTCATCATGGGAACAAGGATTTATTTGAATTTCTATGAGTCTCTATAACTGACTTTGTACTAGGTTGTGTAATTTTTCTTGGTGTTTCATGGGTATTATAGAAAAGCCTCAAGCTATTCCACAATCACCATCATATAAGAAAAAAATATGACTGTAGAAATACATTGACTTTCAGAAATTGATCACAGCTAGCCCTTAATCTTAAAAATCTCCATGGTTTTACAGAATGACATAGTACATGTGTTCGTGTCTGGTGTGTCTTAGCTGCCTTAGTTCTCACGTACTTCCAGCTCTCTTCTTGGACAACTGAAACTCCTCAAAAGAAGAGTTATGACAGTTCCTCAAGTTATTCAATGCCAGAATTCCTCTTTATGAGGAGTGCTGGCAAGTATGTTTTCAACAATCTCGTATTGTTTCAGCTGCTTGATTCTGAAGAGAAATTTCATGGCTCCTAGACCTTTTTGCTGTTATTGTAATAGTAGTCCCTTCTTTCCCTATATTCCAATCCCACCTATTCTAGCATGAGCAAGTTTGAATCAAGTGTTGAGGGCAACAAACATTGCTTTGTGTATCTTATAGGCACCGGTGAGCAGATCAGAGCTAAGGCTATAATTCCTGGATATCTCCAAGCTAAGTTCTTTAATCATTGCAGTAGGCCCTAAATGCCTTGGACAAAAAATGGGGCTGCAATGTTTGTCATCTGCTGGTTTGTCAGGGTCTTAAGGATATCAGAAACTAGCAAGAGAAAAATACTAGGAAAATGTAGTTTTCTGGTGGTAAAATGTACACCATTTATACAGTGTGTTGAGATAAAATAAGTTTTTGATGAACTCTTTGAAAGATCTGAAGATAAAATATTGGAATTCCCCCTTTTTGCTTACAGAATATCTATTGCTCTCTGCTTTATTCTACCAAAACAAGCCATAGAGATGGGGCTGATCCCAGTGTGCTCTTTCAGGTGCAAGACCATCATTCTTGGGAAATAAAGACCCTGAAATATTGATGAGGCATTTAGATGAAGCTCTTTGGATCCTGCATAGAATTTCAACATAGGCAGGAGCTGTAGGGAGCATACCAGGTATTTCACATCCAAAGAATTAGAAGGAGAGGTAGAAAATCCTATTTTTCTGGAGAGCAGAAGTTCTAATCCTGAATTAAAAGTAGGAAACTATGCAAACAAGTTTTAGTTGTAAAAAATAATAATAACCACGTGCTGTAGGTGTGCTACAGGGTTTGCCCCATGCCATCTGTGCTATAAGGCAGGGTAATGTTTGGATTGACATGTATTCATAGACTTTTTTTCAATTATTCTAATGTCCTTGATGCTATAACATTGTGATAAATGCACAAATATCCCTCTCACATTATTCTTTGTCCTTGTTCACTCTTCCTTCCTAGGTGAAGCTAGTCCTTTTAAAATCAAGACTGCAAATAGCTTTCAACCAAACCCTGGTTTAGGTATCAATATTTCACTGCATGTTTATGCAGAGCCTGAAGCAGTGAGATGCTAACCCATGACTGGGCTTCTTTAGCAAGACGATGAGCAGTTTTCAGCAATATGATAGATAGATCTTCTCTTCTGTGCCACAACTGGTGTGGGGCCAAAGGAAAATGGCAGAATGCAAGGAACAAAATCTCTGTGAAGGGAGAGGAAGAATTCAGCATGCATTGTGGTGATTTTTCTGATGTCAGTGGTTTTGAATGGAGCAGATGGTAGTTGATATAAGAATGAAAGATAGAAATAATTATTTTTAAAAGCTGAATGGTTATGCTGTGGGATGATTTCTCTTACAAACCTCTATTTATGCACTTCTGAAAGTAAGAAGGCAAGTTCTCCTTTTGGATCTGAACTTGGCACTTGTGCTTATGAAGCCTTGCATCTACATCTGCTGATAGTCTCACTGCTTGAGTGAATGCCCTTCTGGGTGTGAAGATGCATTGCACTGGACCATGTGAAAATATGTGTACATCTGGGTCGAGGGTGCCCCAGATGTATTGGAACTGTGCTTTCCACCATCCTCCCTCAGGAGTGTAGGTTCTTATATTTGCTTTGCATCTTGGGTGTATACATGTCTGACATTTATTCTCTTTACAGTCTGAATCAATTATTTTGTTTCTCCTACTTTTGTTCTATCTCAGCTCAGTTACACTCCAGAAACATACTGGTCCCATAGGGATTAAAGTCAAGAAGAAAAACTAACTCAGTTTATGACTCTGTCAGTGACATTACACCCGTTTGTTTTTATGTTAGTCCAAAGACAGACTGAAACTCGGAGATTAAATTACATGCCCTGAGGAGAGAGCAGATGAGATCTCTGATCCTTGTCAGTGTAAGCTGAAGAAAATTCCTTTCTGATCCCAAATCTAACACAATTGCAGTCCAAGCAGGTAAGTAAAGCTTAACATTATTCTTATCTGCTATTGCTACTTTATCATATCCCTTTTTCCATGCATGATTCAAGCTGTGCATGAGGGGAAGAACTGACACTTTTGGCAGTACGGTTGGTTCCAGTCTATGTCTGGGCCATTTTAATGAGTGGATCAGTCACTGAGCACCAGAAAAATGCCTACCTGGGCTGTGCAGGAGGTCGGTAGAAGCCTTGAAACCTTGAGATCTGATTTTGACCATTGTTCTGGTTTATTCCTAGGAATGCCTGGACCAGGCTGAGGATGCCCAACCTGGGTGCCGGGAGGGGCCTGATACAGAGAGCCCTGGCCCTATGGAGAAGAATCTATGAGTGGCCATGCTGGCATCCAGTCATCATCTCAGAGCCCATGAACTACTTCTTCTGGATCAGTCTGATTTCACATTAAACTCTGATAGGATGAGATGCCACCAGAGATGTCCTTGGGCACCTGGAACAAGAACAGGGCCAGATGATCTCTGTTTGCAGGGGCTGCAGGACACCAGAGCCCTTTGAACCAGCAGCTTGGGACCAGGCTGAATGTCTGGAGGCCTACAAAATGGCATTGGCTTCTTCTGTTTGGGGAACTCATTTGTGCATTTTGTAATAATTTTCCTGTTCCCCTTCCAGGCAATTCAAAGTATAAAAAAAGTCTCATACCTAAGCACAACTCCTAAACTGTAAGCTGTTTCCAGCATGAGGAAATCTGTATTCTCTTTCTCTCCCAGATCATTATAAATTTTTATATAATATATCCTATCTATTTGAGGAGCTGGATAATTTCAGAACATTTTTGTGACCTTGTGCTCCATAGTAGTTTTACTGGTGCTATGTACTGGAATTGATTACTTTTGCTACTTCTGCTATTTTCCTTTGTGTTTATTCAAGGATTATGGTAAACTTTAGTAGTAGTATCACAATGGGACAGTTATCTTCAGGAGTATCACAGCTCTGAGTCTCTCAAGAAGTGGATATAATTTGTGTCTCCAAGATGCAGGCTGGATGATGACCAGTTTACAATTCAGATTGCTGTCTCCACAATCTGCTATCCCACTATCTTAAAGTTAGCTGCAGTGAATACTGTGAGTAAATATTTTGTTTCTAAATGACTCATAAAATAATAGTGTTGGCTCAGAGACTGGTTCCCACGAACCAGGCTGGAAAGGCCTCAGTCAGAAATACATCTTTAGCAGGACACAATGAGATTCTCTGGCGAGGCAGTTCTTAGTTATTTTAATGCATGCTCTGTTATTTCTGCATAAAATACTTGCAGACAAAATGTCATGTGCTCCAAAATCAAACACCTTACAGAAATCCAAATAGACTGTATCAATATGCATGACCTTGTCAACTGTGCCAGAGATTCCCTCTAAGAAAGGTAATATTTAAAGCCTTGATTTTCTGGTATACCTAACAGCATGAGTGCTATTTGATCAAGCATGTGATGTACAGCCTGAGGCACTCCTAGCTAATGGTGCATGAAACTAATGCTTTGCTCTTACAACTTTGCTCTAATCCTGATTAAAGAGCAGTATTAGTGCTTTGATGAATGACTGGAAGTAACTGGGTTTCTGAGTAGGCTGAAATCATCTTTGCATGCCATGATATGCATTTTAAAAGGGCAATAGATGAAACTAGGTCATTCATTTACAAATTAATTTGTGTTTTAAATCAAAGAAGGCTCAGCTGTAAACAAGACTGTGACATATCTGGCCAGCATTTCTTAGACATTGTCAATCTCTTTCTGTTTAAGACTGGCATTTTTTCCATTTTCCCCTGATGACCCCCCCAGTCAGAGAAAATTTAGATGATGATGTAAAACTAGTCACTGCTCATTGTAACTAATTTCTTGTAGATTACTTCTAACTTGTTTCCTACCAAGGTACTGGCTTGGAGGCAACTGAGCTATTGCTGCAGTGCTTCAGTTCTTCTGCACTTTAATGAAGTGTACGGCAGGTCTCAGTATAGATGAGTGAGCAGAATTCCACTTGTATAAAGCTGTTTCCTGTGTACCTGCAGTCTGGACTATTACCCAGTTGTCAATTAAAATTCCAGTGAGGCAGTAGACTCTAATTCTTAGAGCTGTGGCTGCAATATGATGTTATGCGTCTTTTGAAGGGGAGCTTTGTAATTAGAGTAAGCCTTATCCTAAGTAGATCAGAAAATGTTAGCCCAGAAGATATAAAACAAGTGATTTTTTTAATTTTTTTTTTAATTGCTCCATTACCATCTATATTTATCCCATGTGGTGGTAGGAAGCCTTCTGGAGGAGCTAGGAGCACAGCTCCTACCGCACATGTGATGCCCTCTGCACAGCTCAGCATGGTCGCTCTGACCACAGCAAGTCTATATGATTTTGAAATTCTATCTCTATTTTTTTCTGATGTAGTGTCACTGAATAAGATTTGTCCAAATCAAAGATGGCTCTGCTGCCCATGCAAGACTTACCTGGTCTGTGAGACCTGAAGCCAGGCTCAGAGCTAGCAGGGTACCTTCAAGAACTGTTACATAATATACAGTCAGCCTGTGACATGTGCGAGGCAACAGCACTCTAGCCATTAAGAGACTGAGAAATTACTCTGGAGCTATGGGAGACTAAATATGAAGAAGCAGAACTGTTGTCTCGGAGAGAGGATGTAACTGCTTCCTCACCCGTGGCAGAGCCCACCACTCATTGCCATTGTGTCTGATAGTGAAATCACTGGGAAACAGAGGGGAGTTTCTGGAATAAAAGAGAAAGAAGAAAGCCTAATGCAACAGATAGTCATTGCACCTCAAGAGAAAGTTTGCTGAGCCCTGGAAGCCTGTCTGCGCCAGCTCCGCTGCTGTCTGCGGAAGCAGCGTCAGATGACAAATGTAGCATAACACAGCGTTGTTTGCTCTGGGCTGTGTGCTTCCTGAACGTGATTATGTGTCTGTGGGAAACAGGTTCCTTTGGCCTTTCTGGCCAGCAATGAGGAAGACAAATGAGATGTTGGATATTATTTGTATCAGGAGGTTTCTAGTTCAAATGTCATCCCAGGTGGCTTGTAACTAAATACTTTTACCATTTGATTAGAGCTCTGTCTTTAATATAAATTGGTCAGTGAAAAAGGAACTTATGGTTTTACCTCCATCCTTAGAAAAGATACCCACATCATAACATGACAAATTGCCCCTGCAGCTTGTCTGTGGTGGGAAGCCTCAGAGAGAATCATAAAATCATTAAGCTTGGAAAAGACCACTAATCACCTAGTCCAATCATCAACATTTCAACACCATGCCCACTGACCCATGTCCCTCTGTGCCGTATCTGCACATTTCTTGAATGCCTCCATGTGGAGAGTTCACCATCTGATGGGATGATGATATCCAGGCTGGAATGGGCATTTGAGAATGGAGATAACCAAGATATTGTATCTACTGAGCATTGCTATACTGTTTGTGGTTCAGAATTTAAATTTCCGTTTTTTTCTACTCTCAAATAGGATCTTTTTTTTTTTTGATGACTTTCTTTTAATTAAGAAAGGAGAAGAAACTGCCAGCTGTAGTGGAAGGCTGATTCATTATATAGCAAAGGACAAATCTGGACTGGATGATCTTTTCCAACCTTCTGATTCTATGTCATTCCCCCAGTATAAACAGTTGTAGTCTTAAGAGGGGGCTTTTGTCATCTGAAAGACTTCTCCATGAATTTGGACAAGTGAAACCCAAGAGCCTGCTGCAGTCCAGACTAATGATTAGCATGCTAGAAAACTAGCTTTGGCCTTTTGGCAGTGACGTCTGATTGCATTATCTGAAGCCATAGTTCAAGGAGAGGAAGACCCTCATCAATGAGAACAAGTGCAATTCCTGTTCTTTGGGCACTTTCTCATAGTTTTACTGAAGCTTCATAAACTTCACTTAATATGAGTGATGAGATGATTCTGTAAGTAATAACTCTTGAAAAGATCTCCTTTTCTTTGCCTATCCCTATGTAATTCACAGAATCACAGATTGGTTTGGGTTGGAAGGAATCTTTATGTTTTAATTCTTCGTGCCACAGCAGAATGGCTGAGATCTGAGAGCTACTGCCGTGAACCAAATGCTGTATAAATATTGTTTAAAAGAAATACAACTGAAATAGAAGCCTTCCCACATAACGCTAATCCATCATTTCTCCTTGTATGTGGAAAGTGTTTCCTGCATTCACCTTGGGTAAGAGACCACCTTCATGACTCTGAGCTGAAAAGCTAAACACATTCCTGAGTTGCAAACATCAAAGACTTCAGTAAAAGTTTCTGAGTATTTGCTCATGTGTTTCAGATTCCTGCTGCAGACTGCAACATGACAGGAGGAAAAAAAACACACAGAACCCAAACCACTTAGTAGCAAGTTGCAGCAAAACCCATCAAAGTTAACTTTCATCCTGTTCTCAACTTTTCATTAGTCAAAGTCCCTAAAATTATTTTATATGCTGAAGAGAGATATGATTGTGTAAATATAGGAAGAAATCTTTCTTTTCGTAAGTACAAAAATATGGCATTTACTAAGTGTTGACTTCTCTTTAGATAGTTTATAGTAAATTTGAATTGGTAGTAAAATTAACTGAAATCCAGTACTAAAGAGCAAGTGGGTGGTCTGGAAATAAAAAAAATAAAAATAAAATAAAAAAGAGCAAAAAACCCACAAAACACATCAATAGGGATTGATTTAAATTATTTTTAGAGTCTCTGACAGAGTAGAAGACTTAGTTGTATGACAATTTGACTTTTTGCCTCTGATTATTCTGCATAGGATAGTAATAATGGTGGAGATATCTCAGAAGCCTTGATGCAGAGGAAGATCTGAGACATCCCAATGAATTCAGCATCCCAACATTTATCAGGATGTCAAAAATATTCTGGACCAGTTATAATAAAGGAAAAATATTATGGGAGGTTTCTGAAGACATACCGAATATTTTGCAGGCCAAAGAATATCTGACTATCGAGTAACACTTCACATATTTAGCACTTGATACAAAATCACAAGAGCTGGAATAATGCTAAAAGAAACAGTGAAATATGGGTTACACCAAACATGAATAAAACCTGGTTGTTTTGAAGTGTAATCTTGGATAAATGAAACTGTGAGGAGAGATGGGACAAAAAAATAACCCATTCTTTGTCTGAGTTGAAGCAGAGAGCTGATACCAGGAACTTCCAAGGAGTCAGTCTTGCCGGCTATGGTAGTGCTGCTGCTGCTGGGAGCAATACATTGGAGAGGTCCTACGAGGAGCCTGAGTAGTGCAGGAAGCAGTGTACAGAGTCCTTTGTTTCTATTTCCTGTTATTTATCAAAGAAAAAGCAGAAGTGCTTTTTATCCCTGTAGGTATGTTCAGAGACAAGTAATTTACTGATAAGAAAAATACAAAGGTACCTTTCCCCTCGCCTGGATAAAACTGTAAGAGCAGCAGTCATGTAATCTGTGTGTTCTTGCTTATATCTCACTGAGGAGCAATCTGAACTCTTCGGAGTTGAACTTGGCATGGTAGGGAGCAGTAAGAAACAAAAATTATTGGTTTCTATTTAGTGTCTGTCCTACAAAGGCACATGCAAAAAAAAAGTTTTGTAAACGTTACAGTTGTTTTAGTATTCACTATTGGACTGTTTGGTAATGTTTGATATAATACTCTGTGAGAGTTATGGAAAATCAGATGTCTCTTTCCATATCTGTTACTTATGCTATTTAAAACCCATTATTACTGTTATTCAAAGAAGATAAAGCGACCAGCTGAGTGAGGGGTTTAGTGCAGGCATTTCTTTGGTGAAGTGGGATCCATAAAGATAAACTGAATCAAGCATTAGTCAGTCTGCAGACGCAAATGAGCAGAAATGACCTATATCTGAATCAACATGGACAATTGTCTAACTATTCACATGAGACATATTTGCTAATTCTGTCTGTGTTTTGTAAGGAACTTTAAATTAGATGATATATGTCCTTCTTCCATACTCCATATCAGGAACCTGGACTGAACCTACCAGATCTGAAGCTTCCTGGGAGAAATGTTTCGCTATTTGAACATGGGCCTTCATGTAAATATCACAGCTGAGCATGACACCCTTTTTACAGAAGTGACCAAAAGCTTTAGCTGTTGTATTTCCCCAGAGGTGAAGAGGAAATTGAAATCCAGCTCACATTGTAAAGATCAGATTAGTCTCTAAACATCAAGTTTAATTCTCAAATGACAGAAATTCACAAAACAATGGCAAGCAATCCAGCAAGATAGCATGTTCAGGGTTTAAAAGCCATCATTTAGTGAAAAAATGTTGAAAGGACGTAGCAAATCTGGGAGTGTAACTGACAGACCTATGTTCTTAAAAATCTCTGTATGTTTCGATATCAAAAGACAACACATTCTGCAGTCATAAAAGTGGCTGTAGCTGACATATCTTATGGGGTTTTCTTTGGCCTGACTTCTTTCTAAAAGACTCATATTTCCATACATTTGCTAAGAATATGGACCAAACACTCCTAAAGATGTGGCTACCCTGACTGAAATCCCCCAGTGCTTGAAAATCTTTCCATGGAAGCATGAGGACAAATGCCTTCCTCCAAGTGGATAGGGAAGGATGGCTGGCACAGTGAGCAAGGAATAGCATTAGATCCCTAGCTGACATGTGGACGCAGCATTTTCTCATTAGAGAAACAGGCACAGAACTCGCTTTCCAGCAGGAACGCAAATAGATCTGATGATTTCTGCTCATCTACCATGTTTTTGAGGAGTCCCACAAATCTTGTCAGTCTCTGCTGTTACAGTTGGACCTCTGTGACCATGGGCTCTGAGAACATCTTAGTTTGTATTTCAGGAGGTACAACTCACCTCCTCTCTTGTGGCTTTCTACTTCAGCCTCACGGTCACTCCACCACACTGCTGTCTGCTCTGGTGTTCTGACTCAGAGCCTTTGCAGAAAATTTATTTAGGATTGAGACAATTTTCCTTGTGGCATTATTATTGTATTAGTGATCTGTAATTCAGACTTTCCCAGCCAAGCTATCCTGCTTCCATTTGCCCCCTGGATCTGATGGGGGAATGTGGGATCACCCTTTGAGTGTGTCATGATTTGGCACTGACCTCTGGGCTTGGGTGGCAGCACCCAGAAAAGAGAGCTGCGGGCTTAATGGGATCCAAAGGTCAGAAAAAGTTGGTTGAATCCTGACCAGGTGAGATTGGCTTGAGACCACTCAGCTGTAGGCTATTTTTGCATCAAACTAGTGATGAAGTGAGAGAGAACAGAGCAGCTGTCTCTCTCTTAATATTCTAATACAGTGAAAGATTATGCTGGCAGAAGTCTTCAAAATCAATAAGAAAATAACTGTTGACACAGAGGGAGCAGCAAATGGTCCCCTTGTTATCCAGCTACTCATGGCTAACACAGTTGTGCACAAATAGCAGAATAAATGAACCAACTCTATATTGATTATGCAGTCTGTGGGTTAGAACAAGTTGGTTTGAAGGGGATGTTCTGTATTTCACCTGTATTTGACGTTACAGATTGCTCTCTTTTTTTTAAAATACATCTCTGGCAAGGACACGCTTTGAGATTATTTCGTCCCCTCAAGAGCCAAAAGCGACTCTGGAAGTTTCCTGATCCTATCAAAAAGAACAGATGTACCCATGCTTTTTCAGGAAGAGGAACAAATGTTTTCTCCTCAAGGCATCCAAAACCTCTATTCAGATTTAAAATGAGCAGAATGATGGCTCATAAAATAAAATAAAATAAAATAAAATAAAATAAAACACCAGGAGAAACAGACACATGAAGGGGTTAAGTGGATCAGAAGTAAGATGAGAGCCATTGTGTAGATTTCATGATAAGCAAATGATAGATTTCTCAGAAAAAATTAGTTACTATGAACTTCACAATCTTGAATGATAAAGGCTTGTCTTTTGTCTAAATTGCAAAATTCAGATATAGATTGATGCTTTCTGTGCTCTCTTCCCCCAGAATTCTTGAATCTAATCTGGATTTTTATCTATCCTATAATAGCAATGGAATCTAGCATTGAAATTTAGACCTTGATGCAAATACCAGGCAGAACAGAGCCATATTGGATAAAATCAGACTGTGATATTCCGCCCTCATGTTCTGTGGTCAGGTTTTCCATTACATCTAAAAATGGAAAAGAGTCTCTGTGTATGATAGTTATCAGCACACCACAAGGGAATGAAGTGATCATTCAATAGTGTATAGGCAATCTCAATCATCTGTGCCTTGAAATCCTCACATGGTCTCACAGCCTCTTGTAGTCCGCTACATCAAATTTCACCTGAGCATACTTACAGAAAGCTTCAGGTACCAATAAATCAAGTGTTTCTTTTGGGAATGCTTATTATGCGTATGTTGTGTGCTCTCGTTTCCCCATTTTCTTCTTTCAATTGTCCAGGGGAAAGGAAATACCCTGAATCAGAGGGCTTTTTTTCACTTCATGGAGTAGTTTGACACTGATTTGAGCCTAGACTGTGTGACTCACTCCTTCCTTTTCCATAATGTGTACCAAATCTGCTCCATTGCATTGCATGAAGTTCAAAGTATGCTGCTGCAGACTGGAGAAGACTTGATGCACGTAAACCAGGTTTCTTTCAGAGAATAATAGACTGGAGATAGGATACAGAAATTAAATTGTGGGAATTCTGACTAAAGTTTTGCCGAATGTAGGCTCAATAGTTTATGTTACATTACAAATAAGCTGCAAACAGTTGGTAAGGATGATGTTCTCACCCCCCAAAATTTAGCAGAGCTTATAGTCTCCACTGCAATTGCCTTAGGACAGAGTGACATGTATGTTCATCTGTGGGCAGAAGTGTGATGTGATTGTGTACCTTTTAGGTGTTTGCATAGGTAAAAATAAGAAAAACTTATTCTTCGGAGGATCACATGGGCTTTTCATCATTTCCTGTGGAGCCATACTTCAGTGCACCCCTTGATTTTATTCGAGGTGCTGTAGTTATGTACATGCAACAGCCAGCAAGCAGCAAAATGCATGAAATTCAGTTTCAAGCGGTAGTTGCCTTTAGGGTGCAGGTTTCCTGCTATAAAACATGTCTTTGAACAGTTTGCAGGTGAGAGGAATTTCAAGCTTGTTAAACATCACAACTGTTTTTTTTCATGAACAAATAATGAATTTGTTAGGGCTATAGTTGTCTGTGCAGGGACATCCCTGCTAATCATTGACTGGTAGCAATTCATGCCAATCACGAGTTTGTTTCTTTAGTAGGGGAAGATTTTGCATTAAATACTCCTTCATAAAATAAATGCTTTATCATATACTTGTTTGCATATAGATGGTGTTTATTCACTCTTTCAACAAACAAGTTCCTATAATGAAGAAATGGCCGATGGAGCTCTCTTTCCTAAGTCTCAATTTTTCCCTTTAATTTTTTCAGGATAGACTAGACTTTTTCAAGATAGACTAGTAACTGTGCCTTCTTCAATAAAAAATAGCTCCTGGTAACAACGTGAATTATTTGTTAATCTCATGAAAGAACAAGGGGAACACGATGGAGCCAGAAAGAAGAGACATGAGGGCTAGGATTTCACCACTAGAGAGTGTAATTCTACTGTGTAACTTGACCTTTAAACTGTTTCAAGGTGGAGAGCTTAGAAACAGACAGCAGTTTGGACAGCATTGCTTGAAGTCTTTTTGGGCCTTGTAGCATCAAGGGAGCGCTGCGTCATTGGAAGATTAATGCATTGCTTCCTCCTGCATTACTTACCATGACTTTCAGGATGCATTCTGCAAAGTAAGATGTATGTAAAGTGGAATAAAAGCTTATCTTGAACTTATTCTTGAAACAGATGGTTATGCACTCAAATTTGAATTTCAAGCATTTTAATAAAAGAAGTGAGCAGAAAAAGAATTTATGTATTTTTCATTTTGTTTTCAGCTGTGTGTGTTCTATCACTATGCATTTCCCTTGGGTTGATGCTGCAATTTTTAACTTAAAGGCAGTTCTTTGAAAATTCTGCCTTAGTTTCTGCTGATGTGGCTCCAAAACTTCTGCCTTGCCATACAAATCAGACATTTAATTGTTAGAGAAATAGGAAATTGAATCTTTTGCATACCTGAGATGTCAATTCTGTTTAAGGATATGAGGTTCAAGGGAAATTCTTCACCAGATGTCTACTGCCTGCCCACAGTGACATCAACACATAATTTTAGGTCACTTTCAGTGGTATCACACTCTCAGGCCCACCATATCTTACTTGTTAAGCTTGAGACCTCTCTGCTTTGCTGCAGCCCAAGGAATACAGCTGCAACTGGCAGTCAGAACCAATAAGCAATTAGCACCTTGGTTTGAGCCTCAAGGGAGTTCTGGAAGCCATAGTATAGGTCTAGATACAGTCTGACGCTGGCAGAGGTCTTTTTCAAACTGGTTCCTATCAGAATTGGAAGCACCAGAAGGAGCACTGAACCTAGGGTAAGGTTGTTTACTGTATTCTGGGGTTGCACTGTTGAGGGACTGTTAATGTTTTCCCCTTATATGCTCAAGTTTCTGTGCAAAAAGTACAGTACTGGTACTTTGAATTTCATATGTTTAGTAAGAAGATGACTAAATGATGTATGCTAACATATAATTTCCTACAAAGTATACTGAGAGAGAGTTTATATGGCAAGTTCAATTAGGTGCTGTCGTTGAGAACCTGGGGAAGGGTCATCACAGATATTATTACTTGAACTAGACCTTGAATGTTGCTGTGCTTCTTGCAACAGCCTGAAACTTACGTGTTGATCTTGAATGCTGCGAATCTGATTCATTTCTAGTGTTACTATGCTGTAGGGGTGAACCCATCAGAGTTCTAAAGCTTTGCAATGAATTGAGGTATATGTAAACCAGTACATTCATTAGTGTTTTCAAAGTTTTTCTCCCTTCTCCTTGCTAACAGACTAGCATAATGTGTATATATAAATGTATACATAACCCAGCAATTATCTCAGTTATAGCATGTTCCAAAGGACGTGCTGTTCCATGGCTGACCATTAAAATACCAAACCTATTATGTTCAAATTCATGTAACTTTTAGGCAACGCAAAGCATTTAAGAAAGAATGGATATTAGAAGTGAGCTTTATAGTTTCCATGGTGATTGTACTGAAAGTAATAACAATACACTTAAATATGTTTTCATTGAGAATATCTTTAAAAGCACTTGTTTGGTTTAGTCTTGCTGTGTTTACTCTACAATTTGTCCTAAAATTCTGATTATTATAAAATGGAGCTAAAATGACCTGGCTGTATTGTTCAAACACTTAATCAGAGCACCAAAATAGTTCAAAGCTTGTTGTTCAATCTTTTTATCATGTTTGAAATACACACTTGAATGGGAAAATGTTCCAAAAAGTCAGCAACATTGTGATTTAAAATCAGTGCCACAGTTTCACATTAGGCTGTTTTCCAGAGTACATTTTGCTCTTGCTTCTTTATTATAGAATTCAGGAGCTTATCAGGAAAGAGCTAAACTTTGCACAAATAAGGGCAACACATTGGCAGTCTCCCAGGAAAACCAGAGCAGATGAGAGTTATGAGTGTTCACACAGTGATAATGGGTATAGGGAATAATCGATTTATGGGATTGTACTCTTAGCTCTTACTTCAGACTTCCTTCAGAAGTGTTACAGAAATTGCCTCATCTTTGAGTGTGCCTACAACAAGCAGCATCAAGGAACAGCATGGTCATGCACTAAGTATAAAGTGCAAGGATTTGAGATGTCATGCAGTGTGTCATTTGCTGTTGTATTTGATGTACATTCTGTAACAATCTCAGTCACTTGCAACTAACTGCAGGACGAAGGCCCCTTGGTAGGTGTTACTGCCTCTGGGAATGAGGAACCTGTGCCAGTATTTGGTAAGCCTTCTCTGCATAGCCAACAGTTTTAAGATTAATATTATGCTTCATTCAAGTGTAGAGATGTTTTCTACTAGTGCAGGAGGTATTTGTCTTCTGAATTAGGACAAAAGCTCTTGTGAAACTTTGCAATAAAATCATCCTCTTTCTTTCTGGTGAGCAAATCTAACACGGTATCTCTGGCAGGATCTGCTGTGTCCACTGAGCTGGGAAGCAGGAGTGTGAGTGATCTAGATAAGAGAAGCAATGATCTAAAGCTACAGATTATCCTCTATTTCTGAACTGTGCCCAGGCAGGCCTAATCCCTGCCATGGTAAGGGGGAGTCTGGCCCTAGAAGTGCAACTTTCTGAGGTCCCTCTTCAGTGAATGGGCAGAAGCAAGCTCATCCAGAAGAATCAGGGGCTTGGTTTCTGTTCTAGATGGCCCTATAGGGGAGCCTTTCTGACTGCTGTGGTTGTGAGAGGTGCTGAGAAGGTCAGCCTTAATGAGCTACCAGGAACCTTTACAGACACCACCCTTCCATCCATGCATGCTTCAAACCATAACCAGAATGGAGTCTCTAGTATTAGCAGAATATGGGAACAAGGCACCTCTGAAAGGCATTGAACTACCTAGTCTTGGCTGCTCAGTCAAGGAATGATGTAGATTTAGGCCTTCTGAAGCTTTGGCTGTCAGTAACTAGTCAGTAAATTTCCAGCATGCATATAAAATTCTTGTATACTTTAAAAAAGAATTTGGACAAGAATAAAATACAGTGTCCTTATGTGAATTATAAATGCTGCAGTTGCACTCAGGTTCCAAGGCATGGATCAAACTGAATGACATCTGGACCCTGAGGTAACATTAGATAAAAATGCTGCTTCTGTGCTAGACCCAGTCTTCTTAAATGCTGCTCTCCATAAATGTTTTAATACAGCACAGTAAGTGCAGATATCTGCCAGCTGGGACATGGATACTTTTGTTCTTCCTTTGAATGGGTGAGACCAGTATTAGGAAGGCAATAATATTTGAACTGAGAAATATTCATGGCTCTTTCTCCTTGACTTCCACTGCCAAACTTGACTTTTGACTGCCTTCCCTCAAGGCTGCACGAATAGTTGTTCTTTCTGACAGACCTGACTACAGAGCTGATTGTGTATGGTCATGCACAAGGACAGAGGTTGAGGGAAAAGTTTGCCGATGTTTTGAAACAGCATGGAGGGGAAGCAGGGGTGATATTGATTTAACAGTTGCTTCTGCAGTCCTAGCCTCCTTGCCAGGAGAAAGTTTTGATTTTAGTTCTGAGTAGGAATTCAGCTCTGCTCCTCCAAGGTTGTCTCTTGTGTAAAGCATATTTACCCAGTGTTTTCCAGGGGATCTTTGTATTTACATGGGATATTGAATCTTGATTTGTGTGTTTGCGCTGACTGTGATGGGCTTTTGCATGCAGAAACATATTACAGCTTATACAGGAGGCTTGCAACCTATTCAAGAAAGTGAGCTGCCACGGCTAGGTGAAGTTCTCCATTCCTGCCCTGTAACAGGTCAAACAGCCAAATCAGGTGAATTTTATTCACAGAAATCTTTAGGAAAACTGAATGTCAGAGGGTTACAATGAGAGTAACTCAGTGGTTTCAGAATGAGATCCAATACTGCTGCTGATGGGTTCAGATGAGGAGGGTATGAGGAGTTGCAAACAGCATTTGTATCTTTTATAGGGAGAGAAAGAGGAAACTTGTGGTACTCCAAATGCTGCTGTTGTTGCCTTTTTCTCATGCAAGCTTAACTGAAGAATCTTTCCTATGTTCTATGTTATCTGAAGCTATTTTAACTTCTTTTTCTTGGTTGTAATTCCAACACAATTTCTGCTCAGATTTTAACATGTACCATGCACAAGGAACACAAAGAGCAAACGCACTTTATCTCAGACCATGCAGCCAGCAGCATGTTGTTTTGCACCCCCATCTCATACAGGTTGCCTCTGTCTCACAATACTCATAGTACACCTTTGCTGTAGAAAGACCAGACATATTGTAATAGTGGATGGTGATTTGCAAATTATTTTAAAGTGCAAATCAACTGTCAACTAAAACAGAAGAAAAAGGTGCTTTTGTGTTTTTACACAGAGCAATGTGTATCCTGAGGTCCTTGAATTAGATATTCCTAGGAAATGGGTTGCTGTCCAATTATAAGCAGCATAACATGTTATAATGAAATACTCTTGTTTTCCTATCATATCCATAACTGCATGTCAATAGGACCTTCTGCTTTGTTTTGCTCTGACAGCTTCAAGTAAAGCAAATACGGAAACATCAAAGCTTTATTTTTCTCTTTTAATTTAAAGCAGATTTTTTTTTTTTTACTGGATAACATCACAGTTTTGTTCATAGTGTGTAAGTGCTGAAGGTGAACAGAAAGCAAATGAAAGTAATAAGCTAAGTCTGCATTTTTGTTGCTTTTGACATCTTTTAAAAATATTTTCGTTTTAGTACCTTAAAATATTACCACTTTCTTTTTTTGTTTTTTTCTCACTTTTGTGCCAACTGGAGAGGACAGGCCAGGCTTTAGACTTTCAGATCAGATGTATGAAATCACTGACTTTGCTAACAAATCCTTGCTAAGATTCTCAAAAACTAGGGAGAAGCACTGATGTGATATGGTGCCACTGGTGTCAGGGAGGCTGAGGATGCATCCACCTCTGTGCAGATGTGTTTCAGATGTTGGAGATGGTTGGTATAGCTTGCCATATGCAATGAAAATGCCTGCCATTACATACGTCTAGTAAATTGACCCACTAGAAGTCTAGTTATACTTGCATAGCTCTTGCTAGATAAGTAAGCAGATGTGCTGGCAGAGAAGTGTGGGAAATGGTCTCTTAGAGTCTGAGGTTATTGTACTTTGTCTCTTTCCTTGATGTTCATTTCACACAGCTAGTACAGAGGAGCAATACTGCGATATGCAGAAAACAAGTTTCCTTTCACAAGGTGGTGTGGTTCCATAAAATTTCAGTTCAGGCATGCAGAGGTTTTTATGTACTTGTTTTCACTTACATCGTTATCAGTCATCCAGAGAAATTCATTATTCCATTTTATTAAAATACAGGTTATGGATTTCTTTTGAAATGTTTCTGCAGTTTGTCAAAAGATTCTATTTTTTTCTATTCTATGAGAACAGTGAGGTTTGTTTTCATCTATGAAAATATTTGTAGAACTAGAACTGTGTAGAAAAATCTTTCAGAAAGCAGTACCTGAAGCTCAGTTCTCTTATTATACCTCTATTTTTTTTTAAGATGATTTTATGTCATGTCAGAAATCTTTACAATTAAGCCACCAAAAAAAAAAAAAATGTTATGAGTAAATACACTGAAGTCTTTAAGGAGAAGGGAATAAATAGAAACCATTAGTTTCATATGCTTTTCGATGGTTTATTTTTAAGAAAAGTCTCATTTGTGACAATTGTATCTGTACCGTTATTAGTCACCAGCCAGAATGCTTCAGTCTGTTTATCAGATGCATATATACTAGAAATATCCAACTCCTTTGATAGAAAATCACAAATCAATGAAGCTAAAATGAGGGGTAGTTTAATTTCTATTGGAGTCTCAGCATGATTTAACATGGATTTTCTCATACTGGTTAGCACATCTGAATCTGAGCTGTCAGTGGTTTTTGTGAGGGAAGGATTTATTCTTTTGATTATTGTAATAGGTATTTAGTCTTCCCATGTTTCCAGCAAATTTCAAGAGAAAACAATTGTGAAATGGGAGACAGGAGGCTGCCTAATGCTGCAGGCAGATGTGATTATTTTCATACTTATTTTCCAAGTGCTATATTCTGGTATCAATATTGCTAAACATCCCAGAGAACTGTAGCTGGTGTGTGGGAGAGATTCATAAAACCATTCATGCACTTGAAAGGGTTATTGTCAAAATTTCTATCCACTAAATGCTCTAAAAAGAACAAAGTCTTATTGGAAAATTCTCTTTGGTATTCTACAGGCTTTCAGATAAATACCGTTTTCCTGTAGCGATGGCTGCTTACATACCTGAGAGTATGCCTCTGTGAACTAAGCAGCCAGATTTCTACAGCAGCCCAGGCAGTGTGCTGGACTGGTGGAGCCTAAAATAGCAGTCAGAGCGTGAATAGTCTCCATTAAATTCAAGCTCTGTATATGTGCTCACTTATCAGAAAGGCTGGAATCACTTACATCTCTTATCTGGGTTCTTTCTTTTGATTCTGAGCAATAATGCCACCAGCTAATTATTCCTGCGTAGAACTCCCTAAAGAGAAGGCTGACATCAGTGTCAGACACTGAGTGCTCTATTAGGGGTGTAATTTTATATGCAGTCAGTGTCTGATCAGATTTCATGTGCCTCGAAGCCAGACAACCTGCAATAGGATACTCTTGGGTAGTTAAATTGCATTAAATATTTAAGCACAGAATTTGACATTGTTCATTAGGCCTATTAAGGAATCTCATTTCTCACTGCCAGGACTAACCACACACCTTGCAAGTTGCGTGATTTCTAAAATGACTAATACTTTCTGCTTCTTATGCCCTCAGTGAATAAGTTTCCATGGCAGTTTCCAGTGTTTCCATAATACTGCCAGCAGTTCCTATGAAGGCCTTAATCCCATTTCCACTGAAGACACTGGCATTTAAATTAGTTTCATACTGTATGGGAGAAGGGGAGCAACAATTTGTAGTAGAGAAAATAACAAATGAAACTAGATGAAGGAAATCAAAACTTCTCTTAATTTGTCACTAAAACTTGAGTTCATCAACTAAAATGTTGTAAAACAAGACCTCTTTGTCCAAGTACCAAACCACTGAGTACTCTAGAAGAGAGGCAAGTAATGCATCACCAGTTCTTGCCATGAGCTCCAGCACAAAGACATTAAGTGCCTTGTGGCCACGTGCTGACTGCAATGGCAAACCTGAGGATTATAGCCAGGTTTTGTGAGAGTCAGTGCTGACTTTAGATGGGCACAGATCCTTTCTATCATCAGATAATCTGTTAGTGCTTTTTCTCAAGATTCGCAGTACTGGTCTAGTTCTTCTCCATCTGAAAAAGTTAATATTAAGTCCGTACTTTCTCTATAAAGTAATGACACTGTATTGAAATTGCATTTTACTTTCCTAGAAAGATTGGCACTGCTGGAATAATAATGAAAGCCCCCTGCATTGTGGGTTTCTTCTGCTCTAAAAATATTTATGGTTTATCTCTAGATAAATGTCCTTGGTGTTTCCTGGATACTTTCTCTTACTTTCATCACAAGGAAATTTTGCTCCTATTTTGAATTAAAATCTTGTAGCAATCTTTATTCACTATGGGGAAAAAAAAAAAAAAGATTGCTTCATACTCATCACACTGTCTGTTTTTGAAGGCTGTTTTTTTTTACTAGGTTCTGAAAAATTCTTCTTCTTCTTACTCTTTATCTATGTGTTGTTCTTAAATTTAGCATCTCTAACCTCATGTCCTGAGAAATGTGTAATTATTCAGCTTTCTTTATTCTGTTATTTTTAGGCTATTTTCACTGTGTGATTTCAACTGGAAGGCAGTTTAAGTGAGAAAGCATACCAAAACACTGTAGTATTATGATTTTGCTTTATCTATAGTAGTTAACTGATGTAACATTATGGTAACTGAAATAATACTTACACTGAACTTACAAAATGCTGATTTAAGGTGATATTGACATATAACATGATTTTGTACACAGATATTCTATCAGAAAGCATGTTGTATGATGATAGCAAAAAAAAAAAAAAAGAAGGACAAATAGTTAGGAAAAAGGAAAAAATGAGATCTTTTTTTAAAGAGGAGGAAAACTGATATATTTTTTTAAAAGATGTGTTAGAAGAAACAGACTTTGATTTATTTCAAAGAGATGAATAGAATTGCTCACGTATTTGTCACTGTCATGGTTTTAACAATTAAAGGTAACCTGCTAATGTAACTTCAAAGAGCATGAGTAGAAGAGCAGAATGACAGGAATAAATTTAAGTGATGACAGAGGGTGTAATCTTTGGCCAGTAAAAATAATCCTTGGCTTCACCTGTGTGGTTTAGACTGTAACAACAACTTTGAGGTGTGATCTGAGGTGACTGCAAGAAACAGAGTTTGTCCAGAGCTTAGTGTGCTCTTCAAGAGACATGTATCTGCTGCAAGGGTTTTTGCTGACTTCTCTTGAGCATTCCTAGAAAAGGCTGTAGCATCTCTCTGAGGATAACCTTGGTACCAGATGCAAAAAGAGCTCTGGCATCCTGGAAGAGAAAACAGGGATGGGGACTGCATTATCCTGAGAGGAACTCAGAGATCAGCACATTTTAGATATTTATGAACAGTTAAATATCTAAAGTGCATGAATCAAGTCAATGGGGATGGACTCTTTTCAGTGGTGAGAAGCAATGAAACAAGGGGCAGTCAGCAGAAAAATGGAACACAGAACATTCCATTCTAACACAAGGAAGAACTTCTACACTGTCAGAGTGACAGAGCATTGGAACAGGCCGCTCAGAAAGGTTGTAGAGTCTCCTTCTCTGGAGATATTCAAGACCCATCTGGAATGCACACCCGTGCAATCTGCTGTAGGGAACTGCTTTAGCAGGAGGTTCAATTCAATGATCTCCAGAAGTCACTTCCAAACCCTACAACTCTGTGATTTTGTGCTCTTGGGATCACTCTAGCAGGAGCCACGGGAGATGGTCTGTGAGTCATCATCCAAAGCTGTGCTCCCTACTCTATAGCATAACTTACAGGAGAATGGGAATCCTGGGCAAATCAGTTTAGAGGTTTATCTCCAATCCTGTCTTTCCAATGGAAAGTAACTCAAACTTTTGCCTCAACATTTTGTGCACTTTGGTGTTTCTCATATAGTACAGGCTGGAGCGATTTTTCTTGCCTCCCAAAAGGAAGATGTTTGTGGTTTCTCACATACACAAGATTGGAGAGATAAAGAAATATAGCTCTGACACACTTATTCATGGGAAAAAAGTAGATCTCACAGTTACACAAAACTTGTTACTACAATCAGATTCTTAAAAAATAGATCAAGTTCAGGGCCTTCTGAAACTGGCCTTTTCTAAGGGAGGAAGAACCTTCTAGACACAGGCTAGGAATAGGGCAGTAAGGTCAAGAGAGGACAGAAATCTTTGCTCACTGTGGTCACCACAAGGAAGTGAATGGAGCTGTGTTTTGTGTTGTTGTGGTCTGTCATAAGTGCTTTCTTCATTCTCACTGAAACCGCTTCTGCTGAGCTTCTCAGAACTATGAGATATTAATGTCAAATAATGCTTTTGTATAGTGTGGTTCTCTCTGCCACTGGTCTTATTTGTCTGTTCAGGCCAACAGGTATATTGTACAGGCATTGAGTTTCCCATGCAAAATGCCCAATATGAGGTACTTTTTGCCCTCTTCTCATCATTTATAGCTTCCTTGCTTATCAAAGAATCATAGGTTGTAAGAATCTTTAAAGATCATCCAAGTTCCAACCCTCCAGCTGTGGGTAGGGTTGCCATCCTCTAGATCCCCACTTCTTCTAAGTACTATTATCTCTAAGGCATAATTCACAGGCATATTTGAGTCTTAGTGGGAGTACTATGCATCATAATACTGATGATTAATACAGATATTAGCTACTTGTTTATTATTAGTAGTTTTAGTTTCTACTTATTTACTTTCTTTTGGCTTTGCATGAAATTTCCTGACTTGAAGTTTTTTCTTACCTAAGTAATTTGACTTTAGCTTCTCTTTACATTTAAAGTTCTACTATTATTTTATATTGCATGGTAAAGAGTGAAGCAGCAACTATAGTAACAGCTTTAAATGCTCTGAAACAGTGGAAAAACACAGAAGGAAACAATTATTGCCTTATTCGTGTTATTAGGCTAGTCTGCCACGGCTCCTTTCAGCATGCCATCTGTCTTCAATTAAAATGGAAAGGTTTCTATGAAATGATGATTTTGCATAGAGTTTGCAGCTGTGGAACCAACCAAACCTTTTAACATCTGTTCAGATCTATGAGATCTGGACCTAGGGTATCTTTCAATGAATGTTTCAGAGATAGTGCTTTTACTTCAGATATTCCTCTTCTGTGGCCGCAGTGGTTAATAAGAGTATGACTGGAGAGCAGCCCACTCTGTCACTTGGACAGGTCAGGAAGGAGGCTAGTAAAGTGGGTCTGGCCTGCTGCCTGGAAAATAGCCCTTTAAAGCAAGGCCAGAATGCATAATGCATTGCTTTTTTGTGCTTTTGTTGTTCTAAATTTACTAATGGGGACATCAAATTGGGTTGCAGAAGAGACCCGGTGGAAAAAGTGGGTTTGCATGACCTCAGAAGGCTTGCTGTCCAAACACCTCCTGCCTTTCTACCTTTACAAGTCCATTTTAGCTTCTCAAGTCTATACAATCTGAAAGTCTGAAGTTTTCACAGTGGTTAGAAGATTATGAATATACACAGAGGAGAGCATTATATGACCAGTGATATGAAGCCATTGCTTAAATGTGGGACTTGCTTCACTACAGGGCAGTGACAGATGGCATTAGCAATCATAACCTATGTGCAGTCAATAGAAAGCATTTCAGACTAAGTGCTTTTGTTCTTGCCAGGTTTCCACTGTGTTTGCTGAAGAGAACAATGAATTTACTTGAGCATTCATTTCCAGTGTATTTGCATTTAGTAATCTCCTTGTTTGAAGCACAGGAAATGAGCGGGTGCCAGAAGAAAAGACTAAATATTTATATGGCGGTCCAAAAGGTCATGGCATTGTGCATGGGGATAAAGATAATCCATCTGTGATCAACTGTCTTATTTAAAAGGTAAACAAAACGCCTGCCTCCAGATATGATTAATATGTCTGTGCAACTTGATCGTGTGTGCACAGTTGGTCCAAACTGGGACCTAACAAAGCTGCTGCCATGCCATGTATTTACACATATGCCATTAGTCCAGCATATCCGGTGCTTGACAGTTAGATTCAGATCAATATTACATACAAGTTTAGTAGCACTTGCACCTCTGCACCTGCATCTTTTGCTAGCCAGAAAGGTCTGGCTGCTCTTGCTGCAGGTTTTAAACCAGTCAGTGTGGTTCACTCTGATGTGAAGATGGTGCATGTGCAGGCAGATAGCTGTGCTTGGCATCTAGTGGTGTGGGAGTTGCAGCAAAATATCCTTGGCTGACTAGAGACTGAACCTGGATAGTCCTGGAAGGTGGGACAAGCTGGGTAGAGTAGGTCCTTGGGGTGCCACAGCTATCTTTGTGCTATTGTGTTAAGCTGTAATATGTCTGGTACTCTGCATCTGTTGTTTTTTACTGTGAAGGTCTGATCTTAGGACTCATGCAGAGAGGTAGGGAAAGGGCTCAGTCTTGCAAGGCAAGATTAGGTTTTGGGGCAAGTTTTTCTGCAAGAACATTCCCAGATGGTAAGGTTCCAGGGCAGCCATGCTTTGCGGTCACTTGTTTCTCTTGCTCCCACGTCTTCAGGTGCTCCTGCTGAGTGCTTTGATGTCTCTGGTCTGGCAATCAGTCTGTCTGATGGTGTTAATTCTGCAGCCAAGGACATGGTGGATATAGGTCAATAGGTTTCTTGGCAAGCTGGAATGAAAAACTGGTCAACTAGAGTCTTGACAGTAATATAAAGAAAATTTGTTGTAATGGGTGCGCTTCCATCAAGTGCTTTGATATCCACAAGCTATGTTGTCCACAGAAGATATGTTCTGTCAGGATTCCCATGTTTCTAGCAAACTCTTCTTTTATCCAGCTCCGAATTATGACTGAAGATAATAGATGACATTTCATGCAGAGATATGTTCAGCTTGAAAATAAGAGTGAATGACATCTAAATAGACAGCACATTATAATTCCTGACCTTGGAAAGTGAAAATGAAGTGATAAATGACACTTTCACATTGGCTAAAGCAAATTCTGCTAAGAGCCAGTGGATCATGTTATTTAATTTGAAAGACTGTTGAGAGTGGTCATTAAAATTTAACTGTCCATCATTGTATCATCCTATCATATGTAAACCAACCTTCTTGCAAATTAATTTTCTTAATTTTCTTAATGTGTTTTTCTGGTGTGTGATTCCTTATCTCTTCTTCCTTGTTCGTTTTCATAAAAATGAGAATAAATTGATTATTCAAATGGTTTCTGCTAGCTTCCCTGATGTAAAGTAGTCACTGTTGCCCCGTCAGTTAGTGGTCATGTAAACACAGATAGCTAAATTCCAGTCTAAATTCCAGTCTTTGTCTTTGTCTGCTGTTGTCTTTTTGAGCCGATCTTGAAAGAATTTTGAACCTAGTTCTGCACTGCTTACTCTTCACACATCCTTGATCAGACATCTGGAGGCCTTTCATGAAAAGCTTGGCAATGTGATGAAAACTGCAGCTCCTAGTCAACGAATGAGGCTGGTTTCAAGGTTCTGCAAGGGAGACAAAGCTAAAAGAAAGAACAGCTTCATATCTAAGTTCTGTTAAGTATAATATGCTTGCTTTTATTCACCAAATCCTCGAGCAGGGTTTTATGCACCCAAGCAATAGGACAAGGAATATTGTCCTTGTTTTCTCAGGAAACAGATTAGCTCAGCCTAAATCCCTTGCCACATGGGGGTGGGAGAGCCCTTTGCGTGGAAGGACTGGGAATCTGGAGAGAACTTGGCTTCTGTGAGTAGCAGGGAAGTGCAGGAGATGACAGTGATTCTTCCAGCCTGCCACATTTGGAGTTGGTTGGTGAGAGCTCTGTGGCACTATGGTCTGAGTGTTTGAGTCTGGGAGAGCCCTGAAAGGGAGTCCAAAGAGTTGAGATGGGTAAAGCTTTTCTCTCTATTGTGTTTTTTGATTTTATGTATGGAAGATAGAGCTCTAACAATAAAGGACTGGGACAAAATGAATTGCTGCAGTGACGTCGAAAGTTGTTAAATATCTCCAGCCACTGTTTCAAGGAGCCAAATATACACTCCATGATATTGGTTAAAAAAAAAAAAAAAAATCAGTTCTTGATAAGATTAAGTGAGATGCTTGAGGCCACTTGCAAGAGAAAGTGCATTCTTCCAAATAAAAAAGCTTGATACCCTCCCTCTCTTTGACCACAACCTCACATCAGTCACAGGCATGCTTGCAATAAAATGCATTCCTGGTTACAGGTTGAAAAATTAAGCAGTGATTAATATCTAAAAACAGTCAAGTGGAAATGCAGGTCACAGCACAGGGACCAGAGCTTAGCATTGAAACCACTCCAGGCGCACCATATTATGCAGTATATGATACTCACTAATCAACACTTTCAATTAACTTTTCCTTGTTCTCCCTTGTGACACAAAAGTTTGTGACAAAGAAAACTCTTTCCATCCCACCTGCTTTGGCATTTTATAAACTCTGAAGAATATGGCAGGGAATACTGTCACCTTTCCAGTTTAACTTAGAAGCAGACGAAGCAGTTGAAGTGGAATAAAAACCCAAAACAACAGATATTCAGCTTGTAGAAGTGATGTCTCAATGCGGACTGCACAGACCAGTTAGCTGTGATAGCAAAATACAAGGCTTTATGTCAGAGAAGTGTCTTCTGTGTAGTGTGTTGCTTATGGGAAGACCATGAAGAGTAGCATATCCCAGTACTGGGGATCCTTTTCTGTGGTTAGAAAGTGCTGCAGCTTGCAAAGGTTTTGCTAAAAGGAAGAGGAGTTATTATGTTCCCTTTTTATAAATATAGAATGACAGTTTGAACATAAGCAAAATTTAAGGCTTGTGCACAGAGCTGTCAAATCTGAAGTAGCTGAAGAGACTTCTGTAGTCTCTACAATAACCATCTGGAAACACAATCATGGAGTAATGCTGACAGGGAGCAAAAGGCAAAGTGGAACATCTTTTATTCTAAGAATTTCCAGACACAAAACTTAATTATCAGGATTTGTGATCAAGTTAATGCTTGTGCAGCATGAATTAAAGCTGTTTGTTGGAGGTGCATGGCAAGCAAAAACTTCATCTCAAAAATGTGTTAACTGGTGCTATAACTTACACTGCCACTAGCAATCACTGCTTTGAAGAAGAAAGAAAATGTAGATCTTGCTCTACTTTCTCCACACAATCTCAGAAAAGTGAAACAGATCTGACTGTGAATAAACCCAGACAAGAATTGCATGCCAAACAAGAAAAATGGGCATGGTGGTGATGGGTTGATGGTTAGACTAGATGGTCTTAGTGGTCTTTTCCAAGCTTCTATGATTCTACAAAAATAGCTTAGAAAAAGATCCTCTTTGATCAACAGACTTTCTGTAAATGTCTCCTTTGTCAAGGTCTCTGCCTCCAAATTACTGCTAATGGGGATCTGCTCATCAAAGTGTATCATCAGCATTCTTTCTGAAGCTGAATAGAAAATTTTGACCACTGCATTAATTAATTAGAAAATATTGTTTTCGGTAATCAGTACTTTTCTTGGACTTGTTTCTTTATATGATACACCATTCCAAAAAGAGTCAGTGGTAAAATATTTCCTATTCCAGTTCCCAAATCTCTCTCTCCTGTTTACCAATTAGCAATGACTTTGTTTCTAATAGCTTTAATTTGTAAATATTTAAAAATCTTAGTCTTTCAGAATATCTGAATGCTTTCATTCAGATAAATACAAAACAACTTACTCAGTCCAAAATGAATTACTTAAAATGCTTGTAGGATCTGCAAAACCATTCTGTTTTAAACATAGATTCAGAGCAAAAGCTATCTTGAAATGTCCAAACCTCCTCACGGTACAGGAGTTCTGAATCTCAGCCTGTTCTAGTCCTTCTGAAATCCTAGGCTGGTTTCTCATTCAACACCTCATTATGCCTGCTGAAGGGCACATTAGGAGGAACCAAAAGGAGGGAGGACACCATGAGGGACACTAGGCCAATGAGACAGAAGCTCCTGTGCCCTGGCTATAGTAGCTACTGACCAGGTAAGCCACTCAGTGAGCATGTGGAGAGGTACAACTTCTGGCTCACTGGACTGTTGCCTACATTACTGCACATGATGCTACACAGTTCTACCTAGGTTAGAGCCACCCCTATGAGACCTAGGCGTTCCCAAAGTAGAGAGAACCACAGTCCGTGATGACATGGGGCACTGGAAATCCTGTGTTGGGTTTCAGCTCACAGACAGTATTCCAGGTAGGTGCCCATCACCTGAAAGCAGGGAGAGGAGAATAGCCTTGGAGAAAAGGGCTCCTAGTGTCTATTTACAACTGTCACATGCTTTTTCTTTGGTTGGCAGGTATGGAGTCTGTTCACTATTCCCTTTTAAAAATGAAGGAGGCAGAATATTTACAGATCTCTAATTAAGTAAATTAGTAATAGGAATAAGACCTGGAAAGATGACAAATCCTTCATTTGACCGAAAGCCCTTTCTGTCTGAAGGACTTGTTAGTTGGAAATATCTTAGTAGTAAGAGGTACCTGTGGTGACCTGGGCAGCTCCTCTGTGGATGGTGTTGCAGAGGCAGCAGGTTTTGTGATTTTAATTGCTTTTCACTCCTGAATTTATCTTCTCTGCCCTCTCCACTCAAAAATAATAATCTCTTGAATTTTTTTCCTTTCTGCCTGAAAACGGACAAGTAGGTGCTATCCTAGTCCAATAGCTGTATGCTGCTTACAGCATGCATGTAGTATTGGTTGGAAAAGATGACAAAAAACAGCTGGTCCAACCATCAGCCCATCACCCCATGCCCACTAACCACACCACTCACTGCCACATCCACGCAGTTCTTGAACACCTCTGGGAATTATGACTCTACTGCATCCCTGGGCAGCCTGTTCCAATGCAGCACTGCACTTTCTCAGAAGAAATTTTTCCTAATACCCACCCTGAACATCCCCTTGCATAGCTGGAGGCCATTCCTTCCTGTCCATTGTTTATTTCACAGCAAACCTAGGTGTCTGCAGGTGAGATCCTAAAACTCTGCACACCACAAAAGTACTGGCAACTTTACCTATTTAATTTGAGTCAGACTAGGAGCTCTGTTGTTGTTGCTTGTGTGTGTTAGAGACAAGGTCAGCTCCTCAGCTGATAGGTAATAGTAGAGCTCTGCTAATTTCTGGAGGGCCATGCTTGTTTATGGAGACAGTCAATATTTGTCTTATTTTAATCTGATCAGCTCCTCAGTGGCTGTTAATGAGTCAATTTCCAGTAGAGAAAAAATCTGAATGATTAACTCAGTTACATTGATTTACACTGAATTATTTCTGGGATTTGCTGGTCACATCCTCCAACCACGCAGATCTGCATCCAGGGTTCTGTCACTGTTTCAGTGACCCACACAGCACCATTATGTGATCCAAGGAACCATTCCTCATTTCCCAGCTCTGCCTTTTCATGATGTTTGCTCACTAGGATTGACCTGCAGAAGTTCCAGTTGCAGTTGAAAGGCATTGGTGTGTCAGTGTCTAACTGTGGGAGAAATGAAAGAGAAGTTTATCATTTTCTTACTCTGAAACTCAAAGGCATCAGTACTGCAATGCTTGCTTTTATGAGGGTAATAAATTAAAACTCTCTTGCCACATTGTGTCAAAAGACAAAAAGTTGTTATTATTCTTGCAAAACCACATTAAACAGAAAGCAACAGCAATCAGGGTATTGTTGACATCGTTTAATGAAAGCCAGGGCATTCAACTGGAAACACGCAGGGAAGGACAGCTTCAATTAGAGGAAAGGATAGATTAAAGAGCTTTCTTTTATACAACCTAGGGAAGGAATGTGTGAGAATGGGTTTGAAGAAGGGTCTAATTGAAGAATAAAATGGAAACCGTAAAAGGCGTATGATAAGATCAGTAAGCAGAGACAGTGTGGCCAGCATTACTAGTAATATGTGCAGAGTTCATAACCCCCCCCACAAAGCCAATTCAGTCTGGAACAGGCTGATACAAAGGAAATATCCCAAGAATCGTGAGCACGTAGAAATCCTATTGGACAAGGGACAATGGATTTGAAAGGGAAGAATGTAAATAGTTTGAAAAACTACCATGTGTTCTTTTTGTTAAAAAATGTATTTACTAAAATGGGAGGAGAGTCAGGAAGATCAAAGCATTTTCCTGAAAGCAGGAATGAAACTTGGTGACAATTATGCTCTGAAGATACCTCTGTAATCACATAAAATCAGTCTTCTCCATAGGGAAAATCTGCAGAGCTTGGAAAGGTAAAACCCGTTATATGTGAAACTCCTATAACTATGTGACATATTTCCTCTTAATGCAGAGTACAAAAGAGCTTTTTCTTAGATGAATATGTTTTTAATTAATTTGAATTGTTAATTCAACCAGGCAAAGAAGAAGGGCAGTGGGAGGAAAGCAGGATAAAGGAAATCATTTCAGCTTCAAAGAATGCTCAGCTGCATTCATGACAGCAAAAGAAATGGGATACCAGGAGGAGAAGGCTTTCTGCAATGAAGTCCTTATTCTCCACAGCTTTTTTCTAGCAGCTCAGACTACTCAGACATTTTGCTTGCCACTTCTCCATTTTTGATTTTGGGCTCACTGATAGATCTTGCTTTTGCTCATGTATATCTGTGTGCATCTAACCCATTCAGACCCTGCTACCCACTTGCTATTCAGTGGCTGCAGGTGCTTTGGAGGTGGATGCCTGGCCACATGCAGGCATGTGGGCAGGCTGCCTCAAAGGAAAATACTTCATGTCAAGCTTAGGAGTGTGAGCAGAAGGATGTGCGGCAGCCTGGCGCCTGCCTGTGCCATGCCAAGCTCTTCCCCATGTCCAGGGTCCATTTGTTTCCTTAGCACTTGAGGCTTTTTTTGGAGTATTTATAATTTTTTACTGAGTGTTTCTAAGAGACGCACACAATATAATTGGTCGAGTAGTAAATCTGCTATGATATGTTTATAGATGTAGGTTTTTGCTTCTCTGGAAAGTTTAGAATTTCTTTTTGAAAGATACAAGTTTATACAGAGGTAGAAATGTGAATCAGAGAAGTCAGGTCATTACAGGAGAGTTTCTGTTTTTATTGAATTTCATGAGCAATGACTGATATCCCTGTGAACGGATGACACTGTGCCTTCTTATTGACAATGCTTTTTCTTTTTGATTTGAATTCTGCCCTGGCCAAGAACTAGATAAAATTTCTGATTAGGCAGTAGAGTGATGTGCATCTTTCGAAGTTGATTAGTCCTGGTAATCAACAGGGTAATTTTGCCCAGGATGAGTAGTGCACTGATGAGATTTTGAACTTGGCTTTCTGGGCATAGTTCTGTGTCTGTAGACACAGTGTGGATTGATCTATATGATATGCACAGTAACTGGTACTATTTTTCCCCAGCATGATAAAACAATGCCAGTGATTCACAGCTGTAACTTAGCATCCTGGCTATGAAGCAGAGCAGCTCTCTATCAACAACTAGCTTTGGTGAGGTCTGGAAACACAGCAGGGCACATCATCCTGCACACACTGCAGACAGGGTTTCTACTTCCTTCCTTCTTCAGCAGCTGTACTTTGGTCAGTGTTCTGAGAAGGGAATGAATGCAGTGGGTGATTCGAAATTAACTTTGCTGCAGCAGCTGCAATCACTCTGTCCAGCCAGGTAGATCCATCTGCCTCTGCAAAAGGAAATGGGCAAATGTGTGACTGCTTCTGCTCGCTGCAGTGTTTGAGCAAACACAGAGATGAACGGTATATTTTTCTGAAGGGTACCAGTAGTATTGGCCATGAATCATCCCAGAAGTACCTTAGTACCTTTTGTGCTTTTTTTTCTACTGTACAAAAATTGACAAGAAGCAGAAAAATCTTTTGAGATCTTGAACTTTCACGGGCCTGAAAAAGTGGTTTCACAGGCAACCCTGATCAGTTTGATGTTGTGCCATTTCCATCACCTCCATCCTGCTATGCCTCTGAAGATGTAAATCCTGCATGGTTGTTGCTGTTATTTTATATTAAATGTGTATAAACTTGTTATATAAAACATGTATAGAATGTATATACTTGTGCTTATTCAGTTAAAATAATTGCTCTGTCTACTGCGAGGAGAGGCTTCATTGTGATATGTTACATAAATATACCCTTTAGAGACTGCAGTTTAAACACCTGGCTTTGAAACTGGTGAATCAGATTCTGCCTCTGTAGTATGAAACGATCCTTCAGCTTTTATTTTGTTTAGACAAGGCACCGCTGAAAATGTCTTTTAACATAAGCAAAGGTAGTGGAAATGGTCTGTCTCTTCAGATGCATCAACATGGCTCAACTTCCCAAAGAAATTTCCGTGCCTGACATAGCTTCTGAGAAAGTCCTTACATCTGTCATTTCTTAGAAATGACACTCAGCAATTTTCCTAAAACTTCTAGAAATAAGAGGCTTCAGGGAGGACATTTATCAGTGTGAGGCAAAGACTGAACTGTACAGAGGCGGATATCTTAGCTAATGTGGAAACACAGAACCTGAGGCATTTGGAATCACAGTGGTTTTGCTATTCTGAATTTTTAAGTGCTTTGAATACATAACTGAAACTTTAAATTCTTGGTGTATTGTGTATGGGATAAGAAAATGTAGTCTGAAATATTTAGTAGAGAATAATTTATGCTTGAGATGGAAAGTAAGTGGAAACCAATGAGTGCTTCAACAAATATGTAATAAGGAAATGGGGAGAATGGCTTGAGAGATGTATTTTGAGCAGTGGGGATAGGATATGGTAAAGATGACAGCAGTGTGTCTGGGAGGTTTATTCCCTAGTAGGGGCAGAGTAGCAAAGTCAATGAAATCTGAAACTAATGCAGTCTGGGGCCTCCTACAGTGATCCAAAGTCCTATTTTCGAGAAATGAGCAAAAATAAAATCCTGTGAAGCACTATGGCAACCATCTCCAGGGATACCATTACAGATTTGAAACATGTTTATCCAGAAGAATTACAATTCACAGAGTGGGATGATAAACTTGGCAGAGATATTTTAAAGTAAAAACAATGTCACCTAGTAATTGCAGAGGTATAGAAATGTGACACTTGGACATCTTAATAAAACAAAGCTCTTTTTAAAAAGTTACTGCAGTAAGTGTCTTCTAGAAATAGATACAGAGGAGTTGCATTTGCAAAATATCTGTATACAAAAGAACCAGGTGTTGTGTGAAAGAAGAAAAACAAGCCAAGAAACTGCTGAGTAGATCAAGGTAGGCTATACGAAAGTACAAAACAAATTAATTGAGTAATAACAAAAACATTTTATTGATCTTTATAAGACCAGTCCATTCTAACATCATATTTGTGGGTGAAGCAAGTGCTGTGGTTCTCATGAAAAGGGTTCAGCTTAGGTAAAATTCTATTTGGTGGAAGTGGAAACCATAGCTGATTCTTGACTCTGCTCTGTTTTAAAAAAAAAAAGTGGGAATTGCTTGTCCCTGAATGGGACAGACAGGGTGGGATCATTCTGTCCCTAGTGGTATTATGGACCTGATCTACTACGCTGAACAGTTCATCAAATTGTTTCTGGTTTCTAACATTCCAAAGAAGATAAAAGCTTCCTAGGTGTTGAGAAGATGAGCTGTTTATCATTTATTCAGAGGTTTCAGCCTAAGTGTTGGATTACAAAATGCTTCATATTGTGATTGATTAGTACCTTTCATCATTTACATCCTTTATCATGCTTTGAATTCTTTCCTTTTCCACTTATTATACTCATGAGTTGTCTTGTTTCTCCTCAAGTTCTCCATATTCATGAAGTTCTTGTTGACACTGTGTTCACATATTCTGCAGAGATACAGTAAAGGACAATCTTTTTTTCCCTAGCAGAATTATGAGTGATCTTCCATGAACAACAGCTAATAGCACCCTGTATAAGCAAACATTCCTGAATCTTATGGCCAGGCAGGTGGAAATGTGAGGCTTAGCTGCTTTTGCATATAGTTGGCTCAGTCCAGGACCCTTCCCCATCTCTGCAGGTGTATAAATATCCGCTGATCTTTGTGGATGCTAAGAAAATGCAACATCCCTCAGGCCCTCTCAGTGTCTCCTGTTGGTGCTGTCTGTTTTCCCATGGAACAAAATCTCCTCATATGGAGGCTGGTGTCCAGGGTTGTGTCACTGTGACACTGTATCTGTATGTCTCCTCGCTGCCTGTGCCACCTGAAAGAGAGAAATGATTACAGACTGTATCACTGATGATCAGAGCATCCTAAGTCAGAAAGATATTTCTAATGCTTGAGATTTAAAGAAATGCTGCTTTTGTAGAAGCAGCATAGTCCTGATCTTGAATAACAAAGCCTGGTATTGAGTAACAGAGAAGAAAAAAGACAAAGACTCAAAGACAGGGAGGTTTCTTGTCAGTCTCAGTTATACTGGCATCCACATATTTTCTTACTTCCTTTTCTGATTCTGATGTTGTCAGTGAAATGTTTGCCCCCAAATATGACATTAAGCCATTTTTTTAGTGCTTACGTATTTGCTTACGTCTTCTGTGAGGAGTGCTCTGTCCTGCTGCGCTGCTTAACATAACTCTGCTGTTACTGGCAGAAATATGTTACTGCCACTCACACACTGACACAAATACACTCATTATTCCAGTGGATGAATATCTCACCTGGATTAAATTAACCAAAATGTGTTGTATGAAAGCATTTCAAGTCAAAATGGCTCAAATCAGTTCAATACCCAATAAGACCAGTGATTCACCACAGCTGATATCTTTCGTTGTATTGGCATTACACCCTTATCTTGAGGATGGTATTTTTTCTGCAGCCTGGATTTTCTTACTGCTGTACGCAGCCAGCCTTAGTGATTTAATTTGCTCTGAGAGGGGAACTACATGATTTATTTTTCTTCCTTTCTTGGATTTCAGGGGTGGTGGAAAAGTTGCTCAGTCTGACATTTTGTAGCAGCAGCTGTACGGGGGATCTGCAGGCAAAAAGTCCCCTGTGTGGCACCCTCCCTCTGAGTCCACTGGGGCACTTCTCCTTCCCTATGACACAGCTGAGCATTTGGTATTGTGCCTACACCTTATAAACCAAAGAGCCTCATCCCTGTGGGGCAGTGTATTCTGAATGACAAAAAGCGTCTCCTAATAATTCTGTGTAATAGTTTTAAAAAAAGACAGGTCTAATTTCTAGATCGATGTGGTCATTATTCTGTAGTTTTCCCTTTACATGTGCACTTTACTGACTGCAGTACTTGGAGAGCTGGGGCTGTTCAACCTGGAGAAGAGAAGGCTTACTAAAAAGGATCCGTAAGAATGAAGGCGACAGACTTGTTAGCAGGGTCTGCTGTGGTAGGACAAGAGGAAATGGTTTCAGACTAAAAGAGAAAAGATTTAGACTTTAGATATGAGGAAAAAGTTTTTTAAACTAAAGGTGGTGAAGCACTGGCACATCTTGCCCAGAGATGTGGCGGATGCTCTGTCCCTGGAGATGTCCAAGGTCATGCTGGATGTGGCACTGAACACCAGATCTAGCTGTAGGTGGCCCTGTTCATTGCAGGGGAGTTGGACTAGATGACCTTTAAGGATCCCTTCCAACTCAGCTGATTCTGTATAGATACTCTTTGTGTCATGTGATCATGTAGACAGGCATAAGAAGGAGCTACAGCTTTCCATGTGATTATAAAACTGCAATTCAGAAACTTGGATCTCTCTCTCATTGATAATTCTTCAATCAATTTTTTTTACAGCAAAAAAAAAAAAAAAAAAAAGGAATTCAATAGATTTTTTTTTTTCATGGTATTATGTAATCAAAAGCCCTATGGGTAACTCACAAATAGTTTAATCTAGCTGTTCATCCGACCCCCAAGGTCAGGTATAGCTTACATATCTTGAAATCAGAACCACATTTGTTCAGAAAAGACAGCTGCAATCAAGGCTGTGAAGTGGTTTCCGTTTGGTGAAAGGCAGTGGGTTTTCACACCCCAATAGAGCTATCCAATCTCTTTCAGCTCTGATCACAACACAATCTGATCCCAGGAAAAAAAACCTTTTTCCTCACTGTAAGAAGTGAGTAACTGATGAAACACCTCTACTGAATCTTTCCATAGAAAATTTCAAATAGAAGAGGTAGGAATCTGTGGGTATGTAATAGAAAATCTTTGAAGGGAGTTGCAGCAGAATATAAACCAGCCTGACTTTTTAAACAGGCTTCAAACAGTAACAGTCTGCATGCAATCTTTTAGCAGATTTATCTCCATTACTGATCTGATTTATTTCCTTTTTGACAACTCTATCAGCTGTGATAAGAGTTCTTTTTTCAGTCTCTTTGTAATAACTTTTGTTATATGATGTGGTTCTCACTTGAATGAGTAAGTAAATACCAGCACTTTAACTCTGGAAGGGCTGTAATGATCTCAGGTTGAATTTGAACTTATGGAGGTGGCCTGGAGGAAGGAGAAATAATATTATGAACTTTCAGGTGGGTAAAGTAGCTGTTAAAATCCACATGGGATCTGTGTAAACAAAAAACAGACTCTGAGTATTTAATATTTATATTTATTTATTTATTTATTTATTTATTTATTTATACATGTACATTAACCAATGACAACATCGTGATATTCAGATGAGAGGCTACACTGACATGTAACATTTGAATAAATCAACTTTTGGCTAGTTCCTTAACTTTAGTGCTATTTCCATTGAGGTAAACTGAGCTCAAGAATGGCAAGTTGTAAGACCAAAAGAACATTTATTCCATTTTTTATTTTAATCTCCAGCACTGACCAGGCCCAGAGCTTTATTAAGGCAGCCTTAACCCAAAGACTATTGAATTCAAAGGAAAGCTTTCTTTGCTGATTGCAAAAGGAGCGGAAGCAGACCACTGAATTAGCAATTATATACTCCTTGCCTGTTTCCAAGCATAAAAATGAGCAGAATATGTTGAATATCCAAAAACCAGTTGAAGTTATTTGCTCTAACCTAAGATAATACAAAATAGCTCGAAGTTGAAAGGGTTATAATAACGATATTCTCAGTTCAACTTGTAAAAGCATTTATGCTTGTCACCATGAGATTTTTCTTGTCACTGGTGTGCTCCGTGGGAGATGGTTTGCTGTCAACAGTCAGTGCTGTTACCCAGGTGAAGTCTCAGCCCTACTCTGAGCCAGGTCAACAGAGCTTCCTCAAACAAGAGCAGATGTTTATAGCTGCAGTAACAGGAGGTGTAAGCAGCCTGAGTGATTACCTGAGTTTTCTTGTGCTGGTGGGGTGAAGAGAAAATTATTGGAGTGTAGATGAAGATGAGACGGTCTGTGGTGAGCTTTGGGAAACATAGGAGTTTTGTGACATGGATTTTGGCACCCACCTCAAGGGCACTGTGTTACTCCATCAAGGACTTCACCTGCATGGATACTTGTAAAGGGCTTTTGTGTTCCTGTAGAAGAACCAGGTTAATGTATTTTGAGAGGTAACCTCAGTGCTCCTGAAAGGAGGATGAAAAGCTCAAGTTTTCCACAAACTGCTTGTTGAAGAGCTTAGGCTTCCAAACATTTACACAGCTCTGAAAAAGAGACTAGGATTTACACCCTTTATTGTTCTGGAGGGTGTAACAGCCTTCTGAAAAAGGCTGATTAAGAAGGTAGTGGCTAGTTAATAAGCTGGTATCTGTAAAATGTGGGTTTATATTTTATGTACACACTTAAATAAAAACTTTTGCTCCTTTTGATGCTGCCATAAAGATTCCTACAAAAGGTCTTTGCAGGACACATTTTAGGCAGTTGAAATGTAAGTGATTTCTGTGATTCATGGGAAGGAAGTCACAAAGTAATTAAAGAATAGACACGGTTTTCAGCTTTTACTGTTACTTTCTGCTTTCTGTGGCACTGGAGACTGAAAATTAAGAGTTGCAGAGGTCAAATGCAGAGAGGAGAGGATTTTGCAGGAAAGAGTTGTTGGAGTGTGTACCATTTTATCAGAAGAAGGGCAACGCAAAAGAACTTTAGAGTATTTTCTTTAAGATTTAACACATGCTTGTTCCAAATTGCTTTTGCTTCCAAAAGAGCCCTGTGTCAAATGGATGCTGGATCACAAAGCTTGGAAGTTGCTCCTCTTCAAACCCCTTGCATACAAGCTGTTCTTATAGAAGTCCTTAAGTTATGGCCAGGTACTCAAAGGAGAGGGGAAAAGGAGGACCAACCTCCAAGTCCAGCTGTTTCATGACAAGCCACACTCCCTCTGGAGCTGATATTCCCCAGACACCTGGTGCTTTTTCTGTATTTTCTGGCTCATGTTGTCTGGAAACTGTCATGGAAAGCACAGGCAAAATTGTCAGAATGCTTATAACTGCAGGAAATTCACCAAGAGCTGCCAGGTTCTGACATCTCTACACTATGTTTTCAGTATAGTAACACACACTTAGTTACAAGTATTATATATGCACTTAAAATTAACAGACACGTAGTTTGTGGCAGTGCCAGCCAGATTTCCAGCACAGCAGGATGAAGACAGCTCACACTGGCTTCAGTGAATGCCACAGAACACGCTGACTTGTAGCGTGTAAAAGTCAGGATTTCTCCCCCATCTTTTCATGTGTATCAAATATTATGTGAATTTAGATGATGATAATTAATGTTGGTTGAGAGTGATTGGATGTAGTGTTCTGTTTTGAGCTCGTCTTTCATTAAATCATGTTCATCAGTGCCTGGATCTGTTTCATCCCCTGGCAGCTGGGAGTTTCTGAGGTGCAGAGGGCTGCATTATTTGGCTTCTTGTCGTTCCTGTTATGGAAAGACGGCAGGTTGATTCGGGAGGAAGAAAGACAGCATAAGAACAACCCACAGAATTAGGAAAGTACAGTTCCAAAGTGAATGAGAGCAATGTCAAAAGACATCTGCTGCCAAGGAAATGCAGGGAAATAAGATCACAATTTTCTCATAGAATCATAGAGCCATTTGAGCTGGAAGGGACCTTTAAAGGTCATCTACTGCAGCCACTGCATTCTGCTGATATCTGTGTTACTGTCTGGATGAAAAAGCCACAGGAGGAAAAGCTGCTATTGTGAAATAATGGAGCACACTTGGTATGAAGAGCAATCTTTTTTTTTTTTTAAAGTGACCTTAGAATTGGACTTGATCTCATTGGCTCTGTGGGATGCTCTGGAGCACAGGATGCATGCACACCCTGGGTTTCAGAAGAGAAAGTCAGGCACCAATTTATCTGTGGTTCCAGACTCAGGTCTCTCTAGTCCAGGGACTTGCTTTTCTGTAGAGAGATTTTGGCTCTGTAGAGTGAGCTTATTTTTTTTTTTAACATAGAAGACTCTTCTTAAAGCATGAAATAAGTCACGAGAGGGAAGCCAGTCTTACACAGAATCATGAAAATGCTTTGTCTATAGAATGGTCATAAATATATCTCCTGAATACACTAAATTATGTTACAGTTTTTTATGCTAGAGAGACTATAAACTTTAGCCCACTTATTTGTTTGACATGAATTGGCTTGTTTCCAATAAATTCAACAAAACACCATTTCAAGGCCAGGCTTCATGTGTTCCTGGGCAGTCTGATCTAGTGATTGGTAACCCCATCCACAGCAGGGGGGCTGGAACTAGATAATCTTTGAGGTCCCTTCCCATCCAAGTCACTCTATGGTTCTATGATTTTCAAACCCTTTCCATAGCAGATCTGGGGGGATATTTTCCTGAGGCTGAAGGACCCTCCAATTTGCACATGAACATCTTCACTGTTACTTATGACATGTGCTCTGATGTTGGAAACAGGAGACCAAAGGCTATGTGAGTCCTATGACACCAGTAGGACATAAAGAAAATAGAACACCACTGTCCACGAGATAGATTTTAGGAAGCATGCAAAATAATCAGCTTTTTCTTTGTGAGGATTATTTGCTAGTTTCTGTACAAAAAAAACTTGAAAATCTCCTCTTTACTCAAACAGAAAAATGTCTCAAGCTGTCCCGAGTGTCTGTAACCCATCTCAACTATTTCTGCCTAGGGCTGGAGAACCTTGGTAAGCAGGTCCACATTTTTGGTGACAAGCTGGATCCTCAGTTAAACTCTTCAGCTGAAATGCAGAGAAATGTTTTCATAGCTGGTTTTACTTGTCTGATATGTGTGAGGTCCTGAATTACTCTGCAGAGCTCGTGCTCTGGATCCCTGGGAGCTGGATGCCCTCACTCGCCCGTGTAGTTCTCGTGAGGTGCCAATGTCTGCCACTGGAGTTGCATCTTAGTAGCAGGGAAAGAAACTCTAGTTTATTTTTATTAAAAAGGAAGAGTATTTGGGGGTGGTTCACAATGAAAACAATTTGTAGCAGAGCTTTGCTAGTTTTAGATCATTGAAATTTATGGTGAATCCTCGGAGTAGAGTGGAATATAGGAGGAGATGAAATATGTTTAACTTTGTCTGTGTTGGGGCCTATGTTGTGACCTTATGGCTGAGAAAGAACAAGTGTATTTTTCCTGAGAGGAAAAATGTTATACTAATCATGGTTCTTCTCCATTTCTTTCTTCCTGTCCAGCACTGTGAGAAATAATGCATTATCAGGACATATACCAGCCTATGCTGCTGCTCCCAAACTGGCTTATCTATATCTTACCATAACTTTTCCAAGGGATCTTTTTTTTTCTGTAGAGATCCACTTCAGCGTTATTTCTTCATTTAACTTTCTGAAAAAAAGTATGTAATTAAATTATCCAGCTTAGATCTTTTCCTTTTTCTTAAACCTCCGTTGAGTGATCCTTACTGTTATGCAGACTCAATTCTCTTGTCAGGTCTTTATGTGACTTTTATTCCCTCTCCTATATCTAACTTGAAAAATAACATTATATCACAGTATTTTACCCTAGGTAATACTTTTCTCACTGCTGATTTACTATTAATTTCCCACTGCTGATTCTGTATTGCTGTGATGGTAATCTCTGGGTGATCTCCCTGTCCTTACCTCAGCCCTTGAGCCTTTTTCCATTGTGTTTTCTCCCCACCTTACTTTGAGAAAAGGAAAGAGGAGAATGGTGGAATTTAGCTACCCGTTAGGGGGAAACCACTACAACATGGAAAATTAACTGCTTTGAGGTAAGAAGCCTGAAGTGATGAAACCCAGCTTTCCTCAGCTATTATGCAATTTGACTGCCATTGGGTTTATGTCTCCATCAGAAAATATTTCAGAGGGTAAAATTAAATTGAGAAGAAATAACCTCTTTGGTCAGGACACCGCTAAGGTTTAATTGGCTCACAATTATATAAAACTATTTTTTTTAGCTTGATTATGAGCCACTTCTGTCCTTTCCAGCCAAAAGAGAAAGCCCAAAGTTTTTTACTTGTCACAGAAAGTGTGTCTTCCTGCAAATAGAATAGCTTGGTTTCCTCCTGTAGAGTGGAATAAACAGAGAAGGCTGGGAATATTCAAGTAATGAATCTATTGAGACCACAGAAAATAAAGTGTGGGGATAGTAACAGAGTAAATGTTTTCTAAACTAACTTTGCAAAAAGTTTGACCAAAACAAAAAAAAAAAAGTTTTCTTCCTTATAGTTTCATCTCTTCTCTTTTCATTTAATCTTTCTGAATATTTATTTTGGCCAATATATTATTCTTTATTTCATCTGCCTGGGAAATAGAACAGCAGTTTTGCTGCCTGTAGAAAGTAGAGGAGAAAAAGGATTGTAATGAACAATATTTGTAAATAATGTGATAGTATCTGATTATCTGTGACATAAATGGAAAATTATTATTCGTAGCACAATTTTACAAATATCTTTTATGGGGAAAATGAGCTAAGCAGATACATAAGGAACAAGACAGTGCTTGTTGCATACTCAGCCTAATTCCTATCTGCAAAAATAGCAACCATTAGTTGGATAAACTTGGGAAGGAAGTTTCTTTTCCTTGGACACTTTCTTTTTTTTCTCCTTTGGAAGCAAATGGCACTCTTTAATGGGCTGTCTGTGTAGAATTTTCTCCCTTCTCTTTGAAATCTGCAGATACAGCCATTGTGAGAGACAGTGAGTGGAAAGGAACATACAGCACTTCCATTGCTTGGTCTCCTCTGTCTCATCCTGGGCCCAGACTTTGCTCTCTGACTTTGGCTGATGTTATGATGGCACGTTACCTGGAAAAAAAAACAACAGTGATACTGCCTTTTTAGGACAAATAGAGAGTGTATTTGTATCACTGAATTATTTCCTATCATCCTGGGTAGTTGTCTGATCTTCTCGTAAAGATCTCCTCCTGTCAAATAGCAGTCAGGCAGTCTTAGTGTCCTCCACTTCCCACCTGTGAAAGGAGAGCTGCTTATATTAACAGAAGATTTTGTGAGAAGGAAAGTATAAACTGTTAGGACTCAACTGCTGTGTGCATGAGTGACTGAGGCTGCAGCCTCTGCTCCTCCAACCTTAGTCCCATGCATCTCTGAGATGCATAAATAATGATACACTTATTTCTAGATGAGAGATGGAGGAAGAGAGAGGTTGCATCATTTGCCTCATGTAACACGATGAGATCTTGATAGGAAGGTGATTACTTGTATTCAGTCTCTTCTCCCTGAACATGCCCTGCTGAAGGCTGCATATTAGTTCTGTGAATGTGTCCAATAAAATATAAAATACTGAGGGGCTGATGATCTGGTATTGCAGTCCCTCAAAAGTGGGAGGCTGAGTACTCATCCACTCATGGAGAACTGGATAGTGGGAGAAAAGGGCATCTTTCACACTACTCTGAGATGTGCTATTGCAAAAGTGTGGTTAATTAAATGATACTTGAAGCTATGTTGCAACATAGACATGACCAGGCATATCTCCATATATATCTCCATATAGAATTGGCAGCCTGTGCTTCATTGTAAAGGCAAGAATTTTGCTTAACTTTCTATGTGGAGGATGTTGTCCTCAGTGCAGCTTCTGAGGGGCCATCGGATGTTATTCTGGTTTCCCAGCCAGCACTAGGCTCTGTCTCAACTACTCATCTTGTGGGAATTAAACCAGCAGATGTCTAGTGACCTTACCTCAGAATACTTTTGTTGATCAGCAAATGTCAGTAGAAATATCCAGAATAGAGAAAGAGAAATAAACCAAATAAATGTCATCATCCCTGCTTTACCTAACACTCCTTGATGTCATATTAAAGTTAGCAGTTGCCAGAGAGTTGATCCATTCCTTGGAAAGTAAAGCACTGTCACGACAAAACTCCTGAGCAACCTCAGCTGCCCCTGAGCATTCCAGGCAAGCCAAGCTGTTTCAGAGGTAGAGAGGGATCAGTTTATGCTTTAGCCATGTACTACGAGTTCTGCACTTTGGACTGCATCCAGACGTGAATAGGTCAGTAAAGCACCCGCCCACTGGGGAGCTGAGGAAAATGTCCCTTCTATTTAAAGTTATCTAGATGAGGAGTGTCCAGCTTCAGTGCAAGTTGCAGTTGTCTCAAATATGTAGAGATTTTTATACACATCACACAGTGTGTACAATTCCCAGTGAAGTGCAGAGTTAGAAAGATATTAAATTTACTGGTAAACTATTTCAAAGATGAAAAATGCTTCATAAATGACAGTGAGGAATATATAATTAGTGACAAAATAAAGCGTAACATTTTGTTTGTGCACCTGAACCACATTCTCAGAGAGAAGAAATCATCACACTTGCATTTCTCCCGTGCTTACTGTATTCCACACATCACTCTCCCTTATCACTCCTAGAAAGCACAGTTCTGCACACTGAAAGCTTTGGGAGAAAGTTGTAGGAAACTTTATTCTAGCTCCTGTTGTTATGAATCATACTATAGAACTGCAAACCTGTCTAGAGGTTCTTCAGAGCTACACTGATGTGGTTGAAGGAAGAATTTGGTCTCTATTGCATAGTTTGCAACATTGGGTGAAAACTATATCTTCTTTTCCAACATCTTTGTTGTTTTAGGACGACTTGCATATTTTTCCTCATGCGTGTAAAATGAAATCCAGAGGATAATCACAGAATCCTCTAGTTGGAAAGGATCTTCAAGATCATCAGGTCTAACCACCACCTGACCTGACCTACTGAAACCCATCATTGAATCATGCTCCCTCAAATACCTCTGTGGACAGGGTTTCACTCTGGCTTATTCCACATTTCATTTCAGTATTGAACTTTCTATTTTGCACTTGCACTAATTTGGCAAAATCTCTGTTAGTTTCTACTTCTTGAATTCTCTTTGATCATGGTAGAACTGTCCGTTCATGCTGCGTCGATCTGGAAAATCCAGGCTTTTTCTTCTCTGCTGTTTCTGTATTCATGGTGAGATTAAAATGCTCAGTTTGTTACTAATAACTGAACTGTTTATGGCTGGCTAAGCTGATATAAGCAAAGACTGTATTAGCTTTGATTAATGATCATTCTACAGCGCTGAATGCCATCAGTGCTTCTTTCCCATCTGAACTCTGACATTGTGCTCACAGATGTAGGTCATCTGTTGTGGAGAGTAGACTGAGAATGCCTCTTCTCAAATGCATGAAGACATGTGGGAAGGAACAGCAGTGTGTGTGGTGGTGGGAATTAAATTTGTTACAGTTCAGAAAGGTTTAACCTTCAAGGAAATCAACATCTTCTGAAACACAGTATCCCATGCTATGTATCTATTTCTAATTAATCACCATTTTCAATCTAGTGAGTGTATTTAAGCAAAGAATCTTACCACGTTACCCTACCTCACTTGCATTTTCAATTAAGATGAAATTACATTTTTGGCATCTCTCTAATTATCTGGTATACAGGACACAACACAGTCTAATCTAAAAGTAATTACTTTAACTCATGCTGAAAAATAAGGGAGATAGCTGAGCATTATACAACTCCTGGGAAAATGCAAGTGTGACCAGTTCTTCTGGAGCCTACATACAGTGAACACAGTTCTTAGGAATATTTCCTTGCTTTATTTATATGTACACTATATCATGTTTTAAAAGCTGGCATTTGAGATTTGTTTCTATCATCTCTCACATTTCAAATTGGTTTCCCCATCCTTCAGTTAAAAACTTACATTGTAATAACCTAGGAATAAATCTGAAGGTGCTTCAAGGTTTTTATCCGAGAGGAAATTTATGTTGCAGATGTATTTTTCAACTCAGTCCTTTAATAGTCTGATACACCACAAATCTTTTGGTGTGTAGGCTACAAATTTAACAGATAATCTGACAGCAAAGTTTGATTTTGCTTCTCTGAAACATTCTGGAGGAATAACAAAAATCCATTTAGGCAAAGGCAAGAATGTCTGGCCCCCTAATTTTCTCACTTCTGAGAAAGTACATTGTGTTTGTTAATGAATAACTCCAGAAAAATGAACCTACAGGAATCTTTCAATTCTCTGACCCCTTAGCAAAACTCTCTCCCACTCCAATAGCAACAGTAAGATTTCAAGCTAAAGGGCTTGGGGTTTTAGTTCTCTGTCGCAGAATGTAGTCACATTCTAGCTGCTCTGTTGAGATTTTAGCTGTTCTCAGTAACTTTGGCAAGGTAACTTTAGCCTGGTACAGCTAGGTCATGCAGTTATGTGTATATTCCACCAAGATAACTTGCACAAAATGCGTTCCCTTAAGGCACTGGAGAGACGGTCTGCCCTGAAGGTAAAATATTCCTTGAAGCCACTCAAAATGCCGTGACTGCAGTGAAACAAAAATCAAGATTCAGCAGGTTTCCCAACTGTAAGCACAAAGGCATCTTGCACTCAAAAGCATTTTTGTAGCCATTAACATCAATGTTCAGAGCCTTAGTCTGGCTCCAGATGAATTCAAAGCAAGCTGAATGGAAGCAACATCAGCTAGGGAGTTTATTTTATGTAAAATATAAACATGTTAACAGGAGAAAATACTGATTTGTTATGTTACAACCTTAATATCCAACATGAGATTTATCTTACAGTTCTGCAGGTAGTGCATGGTTTAATTACATGTACATGATTAAAAAGAGTAGATACTCTGATACACACACGCTGTGTATTGTCTGCTTTACAAGAAATTCAGTATTTTTGTGTGTCCCCAGTTGTATGCCTAATAGTTTTACTACCTCTTACTCTGTTTAAAAAACTAGCACAAAATTTGTAAGTAGTTTTACTACCATTGCACCTTTAGGACCAGTTAGATAGGGACTACATATTTACAGATATACACATCCAAAACCTCAGACAAACCAACTCTTTCCATACTTCTGCCTCTGCTTTCTTCTTCCCTTCCTACACCCATATTCATGCAGTGATGCTGACTTTTCTCCTAAAGAGACATGGGTAAGTAGCAGAGTTCCTGTTAGTGCTCTTTAATGAAAGCCACTGAAGCTGGAAAATCATCTCTAGAAAAAGACCTGAATGTGTAATACAGCTGCCCTGGAGTTGCTTTTACAGTTAGAATGAGAGCTGTGAGAAGATGAGAAAATAACATCTTATTTGAACAGAATCCATCATGGGATGCTAGAATATGAATGCAGTGGCAAATAGAAAGCTGATGTTTGAGCATAGCCTCTTTAAGGAATGTATACGTACTAAGGATTTGGAGGATGGGGGAGAGTGAATGCAAATATTTCTGAGTTATTTACTGTGGCAGGCAAGGTATTTTTTGAACTGCAAGGCATCTTCCCAAAGGGTTTGCTTCTGCCTTTTTGGAACCTCTGGGTGAAGGAGTAGGGTTATCTAGAATGTGAAGCATCAACTTTATCTGGGTAAGCTGGGGGTTAAGGTGCTAGATGCCAGTCCAGAACTACAGCCCTACTACACTAACTGAAAAATTTCTTACTATTCAATAATCTTACATATAGTGAAGTTGCCACCTGTAACAGGCTTCATCATATGCATTAGGCTGCCAAACTCACTGTTGTGAATGGCACAGAAAAGCTAATTTATTATATATTGTGCAATACTCCCAGCCCAGATAACACAACGAAGTTAGATTTATTAAAGAATTATAGCAACTCTGAGACCGTGAAATAAAGGGAATTATGTGCAGTCTTATATTAAATCCTTCAGGCAAAGCCAGCAAACAAACCTCCTAGGGGGTAAAGGATCATTAGTGTGTAAAAAGGTGCTGGTTTAGCGCAGCTGGTCCCATCAGGTGGGCACATACCTCCTGGTAGGTGTTATTTGACCTTGTAAGCAAAAGGGCTGTGCTAATCTAAATTGTTCTTGTGGCTGGGTTCAAGTAATCTCTTTGAAGTAATGCATGTTAGCTGGAAAGAAATTAAAAGCATGTCTATTGAGGCTTGCCAAGGGACATTTAAATATTGAGTGCCACGTTAAACTGAGAAAAAACACTGCAGCAACAGAAAAAGTCCGGGGCTTTTCACTGATCAAACAGAATACTATGTCTAAAAACCTAACAGTTACCTTGCCCCCAAAATTATGAAGTCACTTTCTGATACGGTTACCACCAGCACTGCTCCATAAGGAATGTCCAGTGTCCCTGATAGATGGAGTGTTATTTTTTTCTAACACCAGCACATACTCTGCTTCTCATCTTCCCTTTATACGAACCCAAGTGGGGAGAGGAAATATTTGAAATTGGCCATTCAATTATGGCCTTTGCTTGTACACACACAAAGGCCATAAATAAATGCAGCTCTTCAGATTGCTCATATTTGAGATTGCACAGAGAGCAAATAAAATGGCAAAGAGCAATACGTGCATTATCGGTTGAATACTGGCTTAACTGTCTGTCTAGTAAAAAAGATTTTTTCCTGGAAGAAGTGGAGCTTCTCAAAATTATTGATAGCTGTAACAGATGAAAGGATTGCAGTCATTCCCAGATGGGCTAGCAGATAAGAGTGCAAACAAGACTGTGAAACATGCGGTGTTATTGTATTCATCAGGTATGTATTGCTATACAAGGTCAGAGGACAGGCATGCAGTAAATACTGCATTCTTGTTACTTATGAACAAATATATAATGAACAAATCTGGGCTTCCCAAATTTCCACCCAACTGGAACTCCAAACATAGATATGGAAATTGGGTTGTAACTATATATGCTGGAACATAAGCAAAGGGTTCCAAAGCAAAAGAAGACAAAACAAAAAGCCAACAGCAAAATGATAAGCCGATTGGAATTTCACAAGATTGACACTGATGCTTAAAGTGCTTGGGTTGTTTACATGTAAAAACTCAAAGTACATAAAAATTAAAATAGAGAACTAATAATATTAACTGTTTAAATTATACAGATACATTAACAGAGTAACAAAAAAGAAATAAATTAAAACAGAATTTGATAAAAAGTACTAACATGGAATGACGCTAAAACTAGAACTTCTCAATATTTCCGGTACTGCCTTATTTTCTTCACCCCAACTGCTAAAGGAATAAGATCTTTAAGATGCTATTTGTTTCTCTGTGGTTACTGTCTATTATTAATATAGAATTAATGGGAGTGATTTCAGGACTGCAACAAGGTGTTCTGCTTTACTGATATGTTTTTTCATCACTCTTTCTGCCTTCCTCTGCTGTGTCCCAGAAATAGAAATTACATAAAACCCTGACAGCTTGCTCTGTGGAAAAGTTGAGGTCTGAGCTCATCCTCCAAGATAAGTGATAAATCCGTACTGCAGTGCTTCCTTGGGTTTGGTGGAAAAAAATGGCATAGGACGGAACTGTTCTTTTCTTCTAAGTAAGAATGTGACAAGTTTTTAAAGTTTAATAAATAGGCAATACTTCTCAGCAACAGCGTGTGAAAGAGGTAGAGAACTTCAGATGCCACTAGACCTAATACACTCAAAACCAAATACTATGAAAGCAGCAATTTTAGGGAAGCACATGTACTATCTTTTTATTTTCTGTCTGCTGGCTGAAAAGCTGTGATTGTCCTAGACATTTTACAGTTCTTCCATAAGGGACTGGACATCTGTGTATAAGCGTGAGAGAAAGGATTGCTTTTTATTTAATCAAATAAAACACAGTAGATGATACTATTGTTCCTGCAAAGATCCTAATCCTGCAAATCTCACGCAAATGTTTTTAATTTGGCATAGACCAGAACTTCTCCCACCAGAAGCAAGACTGCTCACGCAGCTGTGATGGACAGCTTTTGCCAGCCTGAAGTTGAGACATTCAGCATGCTGTAGGTTGGATATGATTTTATAGAATAATAACTGCAACTTTTTGGAATCAAAAGAAAATACCCTTTAATTTAGCTGTTACTAGCATAAAGCGAACATTCCATGATATTTCAGAGTTCATGTCAGAACACCGCTGGGGGACTGGTGTCATATCAGTTCCATGATCTTTCATGAGATGAACCGTTCCAATAGTTTGCCTTACATCTTGTGCATTTCTTGTTAGTGATAGTAGAAGATTTGGGAGCTTCATTTTTGAGCATGATTTCCATACTTGGTAAGAAGCTCATTCTACAAATTTTGTTCTCAATAACACATAGCAATTATCTGTATGTTTTACAACCTAGAGCTGTTTTGCAGCTGGAGAAAAGCAAAGAGCATCCTATAATTTATCATTTAAATATTACTTCATTTTCGTAGAATTGACAAGGTTGGAAAAGACCTCTGAGATCATCCAGTCCAACCAATAATTAAAAATACTTTGTCAGATAAGTTAATTCAAATATATTTTTTAATATATCCTACAATTGAACCAATGTTAATGTTATTTTTATGCATAACTTCTTTACGTATAAACACGAGCTGCATTAAGGATTCTTTTCTTTCTTGTTTGGAAGCTGAAGAATGCCCTATGAATGTTCATCAGTAAACTGTGAAGTACAGAGCCTTGGACAAATGCTGATGAATGCTGAACTGGAAACTGCCTTCATTCACGAGCAGGAAATGCTCCTGTTTTAAAAGGCAATTAATTATTATATTTTTAATGTGGACATTAGGAATGCACATAAATAAATCCATTAAATAAGGATTTACAGGTTTAGCTTTTCACTGGAAAAGGCGTCCTGGGCTTCAGTGAGTGCTGAAGTCTCCTGCAGGATGTCTGTCTTTTGTGTTACAGACAGAACATTTCATTTCATCATTGATACAAGAACAAGAATGGCATCCCAATTATGCTTATCTGTAGCCTGCGTAACAACCTTCATTCATGAGTGATCTCTGCAGAGCTCTGCTATACATGAACCCAAGGACCCTAAGGTTACACTCTACATTTTTTTTTTTTTTTTATACTGATATAATGACATGATAAACCACTAAAAAAAGTCATATGAAAAGGTCACTTCTGTTTCTCCTTCAGTGTAAAGTGCTACATTTCATTGGTTTACAAAATGGCCATAGATAAATTCATCTGTTCAATCAGTGTTGGTGTAGCATTTCATTTTCCCCAGTATTCAACAACAACAACAAAAATTCACATTCACAGTACATTACAGTAAAAAAGTATTTTTCTCTTTCCTATGGAAAACTAAAATAGAAGATTTAGCTGTGCTTCAGACGCACTTTTCTGAAACAATGTCTGCCACAAAATGACAAGCAGGCTTCTAAAGGAAAAGTACCGAAAGCAACATTGTCTAATAAATACTGAACAAGAGTCAATAAAACGTAACAAGTAGAAATACATTTCATGAGATGAGATGAGATAGAGTCTTTGCAAATGCTAGAACCAGTTCTCTGTCGCCCTGAAGACAACAGGAGGTTTTTTGCTGTTGATCTAATTTGGATAGGTATTTGGGTACTAAGGTTCAAGCACTGTACATCTGTGTCAAACCAAGCAAGAGAGATACCCAGTGCTACCTCTGCCTCACTTTCCATCCCTTCTCATACCCTACTGACACATTCTTCTACGTTCTTTCTTTGCTGTATTCCAGTCTGTGTGTTTGATGGTTTTATTAGCCAGTGTGTTACTATTGCCAGCCAAATTCACCCAGTAAAATCAGAAACAGTAGAACTAAGCCTGATCAAAATGCTGTCAAATATTCAAAAACAATTGTAGGATGGAGCCTGTTTTATGTAGTGTACCGACAGCACACCTGGAGCTGGATTGTGGAATTTCAGTCCTCATGGATACATTGCACATGAGCAGTATTGTTATCTTTGCAAAATCAATGAATTCAAGAATGTGTTATATTGTTTTAACAGAACGATAAGCTCAATCTCTATAAAAGTAATTTACCTCTGTGTTATATGCGTCATCTTGCTGATTGTATTCCAGTGCTCTGTAAGTTCTGAAACCTCATCTACCAGCACATTGACTTGGCATATAATATTGCTTAATTCCACTGAAATTTATATCCTTCTACATGAATTTTAGGCCTAACATTATACACTGAAAGTTTTTAACAACCTCCAAAGCTTAAATGATTTTGGAAAATAAACTTTCTTTGCAGTTGAGAGTAACATGTAAAAAATAAAAATAAAAATAAATACTCTATGACAATTGCAGTCATTGTGAAGCAGATTTCCCCCCCCCCTACATTTAAATTGGTTAAGTAAGTCAATACAGTCCAAAATCATTTAGAAAGCTTATAACGACTTTGGCCTAAATACAGTGAGCTGTTCCATATAAAATACTGCTCTAGCCAAATTTAGTTTAACAGTTGACATCCAATTCTTTCAATATGTAAATGTTATTCCGTATAAATTCCACTAGAATCTGACTGCAGTTAACTTCTCAATCAGACTTAAAAACAACAAACTACCCTCCCCTCCTGAAAGAAAGTTCTGTATGTCAAAAATGAACAGTTAGGGTCAATACCACATAGGCCATTTAATGAGAGACAGAATATATCATTTTTCAGCCATACAAGATGAGGTCTTTGTAAAAGTCAGTTCAGTGGGCCATCACCTTCTTTGCCTGCAGAGTTGTTGTGTGCAGTTCAGTTTCCCAAATCACTCTCTTGACTGGTAGAATAAAATATAACCAGACTCCGAATTTTTTGATATATCAGAGGTCAGTCCATAAAATTCTTCAATAGCTTGAGCATCTATTTTCTGTAAAATAAATAGAATCATTTAACGTACTCCTAAGTAAAAGAAATGCCAAGCATAGATTAAAAAGCTATAGAAAAACAGAGGACAAAATCATTTACATGTTTCAGAGCGGCAGATAGCAAATTCCCTTTGCAGTTCAAGCAGTGAAATGTTAATTAATGTTCAGGTGCTAAACCCTACTGATCGCTGTCATTGAAATCAATAGGAATGTTTGCCTCAGAAAGCCTAAAGGAATTAGGCTTTTTCAAATAACACAGTCTGTTTGGAATGCAGTAGTAAACAAAAAGCACAAATGTGACCTCATCTTCCTGAAAAGCGAAAGAAACCCTCTTCAGTACATGCTTCATTCGCAATGGTCCTGAAGTCCTACTTTACTCCAATGAATTTAAACCTAGGGAATTAGACTCAAGATCCTGTTATGCCAGGTGCCACAGTGACATAAAGGGTTTGCTTGGGAATGAATTGCACTATGTTTAGACAATCTGTAATAGCTGTGGAACACATGCCTCACTAATTTTTGTCCAGACAATCCCAGACTGACCACAAAATTCAGATGCTCTTATAACCTCCTAGTTGTTCAAGAAGTAAAACTCCAAACAACTCCCAGTCCAATTTTGCCAAATAATATTGTGAAAGATTGCAAAATAGTTCCTGTATGTTTTTAGTTTTAATGAATTAACTTGATCTTATTACATATAAAAAACATTCCAAATTAAACACTCAGAATCTGATATTAAAAATGTTTGATGTTGCTTTACAATAAAACAACTGTCCTTTACACTGACAGGGTAAGAACTATGCCATTAATCATTCTGTTTGCAATCTAACTTTCTAACAGAGCCAAGTAAAATGTCACATTACAACCAAGCTGTGGCTTTGCAGACTAGTAATCTATACCCAGATCTGGATCAGAATTTTAATTCCAAACAAAGAAGAGGACATTAACTCAAATGTTGTGTTCATGGCCTTCAGCATACTGACCTCTACAATGTCATCATCAAACAAGAGCCAAAATCCATGACTTTTCACAATAGTGATATAATGCCCACGATTCGGTCCACTGAAAAGGAAAATGAAGAAAAATCTCAAAACCCAATATAACACTAGAAAGTACTATTAGGTCCAGTTTGATAATTGGTGGTCTATATAAAAGCAAGTGAAATTATAGTTAGATGTTAAGAAGAATACTAATAAACCCATCTCTGGCAGTACAATATATATGTTCTATTTTTTTCTCCCTCGTTGCAATGACCTAGTCAACTAAATTTGTAGTGTTCTTTTGATTTGTGCTATGACCATCTGCAAATTGATCTACACAGTACTTAACAATTTCCTCATAGCTGGCAATCAACTATGGCAAATACTTTTAAAACAACATGAAGTAATTTTAAGGAGAAATGTTTTGAAAATATGAGCCATGAATAGTAGCTTACTTATGGTTTGTGAGATTAAGAGAGAACAAGACATTTCTCCAGCCCCAAAGGTTTGTCTATTTGTTTCATGTCTAACAATGCTTCACTTCTGAGAAGCTTTAATAAAGCTATCTTTTTCATTGTTCCTGACAGGAACTGGCTGATCTGCTGCAGAGTCTACATGCTAACAGCCCATGGCCCTCACAGGGTCATGGCTCCAAGCTCTCCAAGTGATGAGGAAAGAGACAGCTTTCTTCTTCCTTTCACATGATTTCAATCTGTTGACTTCTGGGAGCCTGAAGCACTATTTTTCAAAGAGATACAGATTACTATGAGGAAGGGTGGCTAAGAGCTTCTGGCCAAGATATACACAAGCTGAGGCAGCAGTACAGCTTATGTTCCCTCTTCCAATCTCCCTCCATTTTGTCAGGCATGCCTCACCCTTGACAAATGCCTGGAACCTGTAATAGTTTGAGATGATCGATGTGAGGGAGTCTTACCTTCCACAGTGAACGACAACAGCTACTAAGTCATACATCCGGTCTAAGTTGACAGCGTCACCAGATGTGTTGAAGAGACGTAATTCCAGGGGAAATACAACACGATAAGACAGCTTAGTATACCTGTGCAATTGCTCCATGTACTTGAATCTCTTGAGGTGTAAGGCAAGAATCATTGGCAACTTTTTTACTCGCATCCTGTGACACCATAAGAATGCACATGGTAAAGATCTGTCCAGTTCAAAGCCACTCTTTCCTTAATGATTAAATGTTTGCATTAGAAAAGGACCTTGTAAGTAACAGTAGTATACTAGCAGTAACTAGCAGTATCTTCTACACTAACTAGTATAATAGCTTTGAATCTGTCTGCAAGTTCTCTGGCCCACACAGACCGTGTATGTGGGATGTAAGTTCTACAGACACAATAAATGTTAAAGAGAAGGCTTGTCAAAGTCCAGGAGTAACATATTGAAACCACCCTGCTCTTTGCTTACCTTTTCTGTGCCTCTTGTTTACTGCAGCAGGTTTCACAGTAGTATTTCTGCTCACTACATAATGTTTCTGTGTTACTGAAGTCTCTGTAAGTAAATACAATTATCAGTTCTTCAAAGTTCTTAATGCTTTTGACCCAGTGCCACGCTTGGACTGTGGAACTGGAATCCTAAAAAGACACACAAGATGAAATCTTGTTTCCACTGAAATCCAGTTTTCTAAAACACCTGAAGAAACTGTACTGGGATTTGCAAAGGGACTTACAGTATCTGGCTGTAGTGACAGCTTTGTATTAGGTGCTGAGACCCTCTGTGCAACACAGGGAATCACAGAATCACAGAATGGCCCGGGTCGGAAGGGACCTCAAGGATCATGAATCTTCAACCCCCTGCCACAGGCAGGGCCACCAACCTCCCCATTTAATACTTGACCAGGTTGCCCAGGGCCCCATCTAACCTGGCCTTCGCAGGGGAGGGAAAGGGTCAGTTATCAATAAATGGGACCTATATCCTCATCTCTTACATGTCAAGGGGCTGCCTAGATTTCAGTATAGATGCTTAACCCATCCAGTGCCTTTCAAAATTATTTATAGAATGGAACATCTTCAAGCACACTTCTTTCATCCCCAGGTAATTCACATTTTATAGTGTTCTCCTGTAAGCTAAACTTGAATCTTCTTAGGCAGAAAAGTCTGTAGTATAGTGGTTTTTGTAAATATCACTAAAGTAAATATGCTTAGAAACTTTCTAGACTGAGCTTTTGAAGAGAGGCAGAGTTGGCTTGATTGTGCTGTGCAGTTAGCAGAAAAGATTTGTCAGAAATCACAGTGTTGATAAATTCTGGAACACAACTTTAGGTATCTAAAAATCTTGACAGGGAAAAAAAGACAGTAATTTGTTTTGTCACCTCTAGTGTTACATTGCAACTAGGCAGGTGTTTTGAGAACCTTAAATGCAGACATAAGCACCTATCTTCCACTTTAGACACAGTGGGTTTTTTGTGACTCTGTGCTTTAAATAGATGTATTCTATCATTCAAATACTCTGGGTTGGAAGGAACCTTGGGCATAGACATCTCTTGCTAAATCAGGTTGCCCAAAGCCCCATCCAACCCAGCCTTGAGCACTTCCAGGGACAGGGCATCCATGACACACAGCTATTTCTCCGGGCAAACTGCATTACTGCATCACCATCCTCAAAGAGAATACTTTTTTTTGCAATATCTAATCTAAAACAAACTACCTTCTTACCTATCCTCTACCTTCTGCCTAAAAGGCTGTTACCCTGTTCTACTAAATCAGGTGAGGCACAGTCACAGAACCTAGAGGCACTACTTGTTTACTGACTCAGCACATTCATTTCTTTGTCTTTACCAAGAACAAAACAAGTAGCCTACATACAAGTAATAACTGTTTCCCTGGGGGAAGAGATGTATGGAGGAAAGTTAGATGGTTTTGTTGCCCTTCAAAAGTGCAATTTCTGTACTTGTTTCATCAATCAAGAACGCTCAGCATGGCACTTCTAAAACATATTTCAGACTTAAAAACAACTACAGGCTTGAGAAACCTTTCTCTACAACAGCAGAATGACTTGCAAGACATTTCTAACTCCCTCCTGTTCCATTAATGGGCCAATCTGCATTCGTTTAAATGGTATTTTATCAGGAAAAAGGAATTTACTCTCTCTCTCTCAAGACATGCTAATTCATCACTGACCCTCAATACTCCCACATTTCTAGAAACTCTGCGGGTTCTATACAACAGTGCAGAAGATGCTTTCTACTGTTTATATGAGTAAATAGTACAAATTTTCTATTTTAACAGATGACAGAATTCTTAGTGGAACAAAACAGAACAAAAAGCACAGGCAGATTAGTTAGAAATTGGGATCAAATGGACTGATAAGCTTTGCAGCTCCTGGTGGAAATAAAAATAATGGAGATGTACTATATTATTGCTAAACTTTTGCTGCTTCAGGCTCAGCTGTCCGCTTTGTGGAGTTATGGCTATGCCAGAGGCTTATATTCTTTGGATTTCTGAAAATGTCCTGTCTCTGAAAATCTAAAAAGCTACAAAAATAACTGAGAAGAACATTCATCTATATGGGAAAGAAATTCATTTTACTGAAATGTTGTATTGCACAGATTTTCTTTTATGTACCTTTTCAGTGCAGTAGTAATTTAAGCTGTAAAGAAGAGCAACTCTGCAGTAGTCATTTCTCAGGACAGTTGTGTCCACAGAGAAATCACTGCCATCTGACTCAGGGAGTGGTCTGTACCTTGTGTGCTTCCTCTTTCTGCAACTCCATAGTTGATGTGAGATATCAGGCAATATTTCCTAGGCATTCCAGAACAACTATTAATTAGTTTCAGCAGTTGTTCAACATTGCCAGCAATTTTGGAGCTTGAATGAGTAATTTGGCCAATTGATAACCATTACTTTAGAGCAGTAATATTCTGTCTCAAACCTAGGTACCTGTCTATTGCACCAGTACCAAAACTCCATATATTTTATATCTCTCAGAGTAACCATTCATGCAAATCTGAAAATCATGTAGATCTCTGAAGGATTTGTTTAATAATTAGGCATGAAGTAAGAGCAGAACTGACTTAAAAACTTCTCATTATAATTTTAGGATAAGATGTGCAATGAGAAACTTACATGGTACAACAGAAGACTTCTGAAATCTTTTGCCCTCTAAGGACTCTAGTGCTCTACAAAGCACACACTTGACTTTTAATATGCACATAAATCCTAATCAACAAAGCACTTGACTAAGAGCATAAAGATAAGCACACACAAATCTCTTTGAAACCAATTATTATTCTAAGCAATTCTTCAAGATGACAGTGCAACCAATTTTTCCCCAAGAGAGAATTTTTTTTTTTCTCTTTCAAACACGTACATTGAAAACAAGAGAAAACCAAAATCCATTAGTGTGTATTTTGTCACTAGAGGAAGAACCCAGTTTATAGTAATTTTCTGCTTAGGAAAAGCTCAAAACACAATCCTATTCCATTTCTCTTTTCTGCATCTAGTAGATTAGGAAAATATAACAAAGTCAGATAGAAACATTCATCAAAGGGATGCATTCGTTTACCTTAGACAGTGTGTAATTGATGTGTTCTGCTCCACATCAACAGAAAGGTCAAGAAAATCTTCATCTTTACTACTAACCTGTAGCAAAAAATATACACGTAAAGCAGATTTAGTAAAACATCATGCATCAAAACGCTGTATGTATCTATGCGCAAATGCTATAAGATGGAACAATTTCTCAAAACAAATTACACAAAGTATTTATTTCAACTATTTATCTTTCTTTCTTTATTTATTTATTTTTTCCTAGATCAGCATGACCATATTCATTCTGCCAAGCAAGCAACCAGACCAACCCAGTTTCCAACTTCTGTCTATTCCAATTATCCAAACCCACTGACCGCAGACTGGTGACTGCACTTTACTATCCACTAAACAGGGAGGAGCATCATCCTGTACATTAGTTCTGGTTGGTGGAGTACATATGTTCTATTGTTACAAAATACAGCCCAGCTCATTATACTAGAATTTTATCTGTGTATAAATTGTGTAATCTCAGTTTACACTCTACATGATTATTTCCACTATTAAGAATACAGTGAAAATACTTTCCATGTAGGCATTCATTCATAAATGTCATATTCAAATGCTTTATATTTTTTCTCCAGTGAAAATTTAAAAGCCTGGCTTTGTGTCTCTTGTTGGCACACCTGCATTTCCCCATGGAATATTATTGCTGATCAATAATTTTAACAAGACTGAATGAGAGGTTAGAGGAAAAAAAGGCAAAGTAGCAATATTTTGTAAAATCGCTGTGATTTCATCAATGTGTTTTTTAGGTGGAAAAAGATGAGAAAAAGTCTGATAAAAATATTTTTTCTAAAAAATAATCTTTAAAACATTTATAGATTCATAGATCCTGGCTTTTGCTTGAAAATGATTGTTCACCCAGAATGTTTAATGTTGAAAGAGATTGAATTATATATATATATATATGTAATATAAAACCATCATGGTTATTTTTCAGATAAGATTAACTAAGACTGTAGCAGAATTACTGCAGAATTTAGTCATATTTGTAACAACAAATTCTGTTTATAAAATGTTGCACGAACACTCCATATCTTGCTTTCTGTGAATGCATTTCTTTAGAATAACTTAATCTTACAGGATTGCAAAGTTCAAATCCAGAACTTCAGCAAGGGGTTCCATCTGCTGTTCTGACCCCAGACACTCATGCTCAAATTTCTGCAGGTCTGTAGGTGTGGAAATTACATACTGCTGTGAGCTCATCTTCAGATTATGTCATCCTATGAACATTGTGAATGCAGTCCAAATCAACCTTGAACTCAGAGGAACACCTTTAGCAGGATGAATTTTGATATTATCAAGTATGTACAGAGGCATAAAGTACAGTTAAATAAAATGAATGGCAGTTCTTCAAGCAAAAATCCTCTCTGAGATATGATTCTATCCTAAGAACACAGGAAACCACAAAACTGGCAGCAATCAACTGCAGTGTAAACACATATATAGAATTCAAAAATAGAGCAACAAAATCTCAGAGAACATTGTGTCTCTGCTGCTGGAAGTAGAGTTCTGTCAGGCACACAGCATAACAAGAGGGAGGTTAAATACTTGGAAAAGTCTTTGGCAAATAGATAATTTTATCTGAATATCACTAAGAAGTTAGGAATCCTGATATTGATTTCAGAACATAATATACTATGCAAACAGGGAGACGAGTCCATTCAAGCTAGAATAATACAACTAGAGGTCACTGGAAACACGGATTCTCTTTTTGAGAATAACTACTAGAATCTGCATGATTCCTCATGCACAATACACTCATATTTTAGCAAAGGGTTACCTTTTAATCCTTTTTATTTTCCAAAGATTTCAAGGTACAGTAATAAAAGAAAAACATAAGCAGCTGTAGAATTATACTGTGTAGAACACCATATTTCTGTATTCACAGGAAGCTGCAGACAAGCCTTCCTACAGCAGCAGCACATAGTGCTGTTTTTTTTTTTTCCATGCAGCTTGATCACTTTGAATTACATACTGGGTGTTGTGCGGTTTTGCTCTTACATGGGGACACATCCTGACTTCATTACAATTTGACTGAGCAAACATAGGATGTTAGGCTTCTTTAAACAGGCCACAAATGTTTAAAGAAGTTGTCTGTCAAAAAGAATCCTTCCACTTTTTTATCTTGCTATTACTATGTGAGCTGTCGTAATTGAAATGTATTAAAGAATTAATTTTTAATGTCTACCTCTCACGTTTTCTCTTTATCAGTCTTGTCCCAGATTCAGTCCACCCCATTTCTCAAGTTGATTGTCACTTTATCACTCTTCCCTGTCCCTGAATACAAGCTCCTGAGAAGTCTTTTTCTTGGAGTAGTGTTATCATTAAAGAATATCAGAATACGTTCTTCTAGACTTTTATATCACCTAAATTTGGCTGCCTAGAGTTAGGCATTAAACTTCAGCCTGCGGCTGAAAGATGATTTCTCTGGGCACTTCCTTCCACCTTCATGCGGGTAATCTAAAGCTGTGTTTTCTACAGACAAGTTCCGTAGTAGCAATATTGGTTTGAGTTGGAAACATCATTCTTAGGAGAGATCAGTTTGTTGGCTCAATTCACAACACTGCTGCACAAAAAATTGCAACAACTCAGTGCAAGGACAGTGCAAGAATGAGAACAAGCTGTACTGTGTAGATGGAATACCTGATACTGCTCAGACTTTCATCTCACAGAACAGCCTGGAGACAGATGGAGAGAGATTCCTGAAGAAGGTCCTTTGCAAACTCTATCAGCTATAGAAAGTGCTGAGAAAACTAGTTCATCCTTGACACCTCCATTTCACAAAGCAAAAGTTAGGTAAGATTTGTGAACTATGTTGTGTTTTACTGAGACTTCAAATAAAAAGACTTCCACCATTCTTTCAAGAATATTTCAGAAGACAAAAGAACACATATGTTTTGTTAATAACAAATCCTTTGTCAGTCACATTCTTCGATATAAATTAATGCAAATCCATCTTAACTTTCCACTGGTTCTTGGAATACCAATGCAAATACCTTCTCCCGAAGTTACAGTAATAGAGAAGGATACTGATTAACTAGCAAGGGTTCTAATTGTAGAGGTACATGTTATGACAGCCAGACTCGGCAAAGGCTAGCCAAGAAACACCTAGAAAAATAAATTTTTAGAAAAGAATATACTCACTTCAAGAAGTAAAGGCTACAGGAATATCCACAATTCTCAGATGTCTGAAAAGATTCATATGTTTATATATATAAAATGTATCTATCTATTAAAGGGCAACAACCAAAAAAAAAAAAAAAAAAAAAAGATCTATCCCAATGCTTACGGTTTCACAGTTCAAACATCTAGTTTCGTTAGTCAGTGTTCCCTGAAAAATCTCATGCACCCAGGTGAGTTCTTGCTTATTGTTCTCTTCAGCTTCGTTCATGTTGCCATTTTTCAATTTCCCATTTTGCTTTTCCTGTTTCTTCTCCTCCTGTAAAATGTCGGCGATTGTATTCAGCAAGTAATTTAAAAACTCATGTGCATCCTGCTGCATGTAGTTGTCAAAGAGATCTGTGAAGAAGAGAGGCAAGATTTCTAAAGCTGAGTATGTCTTTTAATTTAAGAAATCAAACTTAAGTCATTGTTTTCCAATGACATGTGTTGGTCCTTGCTCAGCCAACGACTTAAAATCATGCCAAAGAAAAATACATTGGCTTCAGAGAAGCTACTTTGAGGGAAGACTTCGACTCGCACAACTTCAGCGTGTCTAAAAGAACAGGATTGTATTTGGAGTTAGCCGTGTAGGCTTCTAGTACAGTCAGTGGAGAAAGCAAGAGGGTGGTCCTCAGTGCAGCCAACTATCTGTACCCACTGTACAAGAAAACTGGTGACTACAGAAGGAACTTACATTAATTGCTTACACCCATTGCTTAACATTAGACTGATTCCCACCCATACATTCCACATCACTGAGTTTGGACAGTACAATCCTTGGCTGGGGAAAACGAAGATGCTGGATGCAAACATATAATAATAATAATAATAATAGCAACATCATCTAACAAAGCTTATTTTTCATACACAAGTCTGATGAGTACAGACTTCTCTTTCATATAAAACGCTTTCTGGAGCAGAGACTACCTCAGTTGTGATGAAAAACAGGCTTCTTCCCTAGTGAAGGCTTAACTTGCCCTAAATGTTAAAGAAAAATAATTTGCGTGCCCAAGAAATGTGTGGTTTTATCCCTCTGCTCCTGGAAAAAGCCCACATGGATTTCCTCAAAAATATTGTACAGTCCATAGCTTTGCAGCAGCTAGCCTGAACATAGAAGTACATTAATATATCCCGAATCTGGCCCTAATTTGAAAAAGTTGAAAACATAAGACCTGGTCCCAGAAGGCGATCCCAGTAGCATAGGGGTATTTTTCACTAAGATGACTCGGAGCTGACTTTGTCACTGTTTACAGTGTCTGCTTTGCAATGGACAATTTGTCCATTTACATGCTGTCACCAGGAGGGAATTTCTCCCAGGTGTTAACTCACAATTCTTTCTTCTCTTCATTCAAAGCTCCCTTGTTTCCAAGTACAACACCCACACTGATATGAATCCAGGCTGAAAAGGAACTGTGTGGCAGGCTTCCTTATTTCAAGACATTCCTCCCATCCCTTGGGAAGAAACACTGAAAGATCAGGCATATGCTGTTGCCAATGTGGTGCTCAAAAAGGACCTGATGCTTCTCAAAGTCAGACTGCACCTACTGCTCCTAAGAACAGCAGCAGTGGTTGACATGCAGCCCACTGAACAACCCCAAAATACAGTTTCCTGTCCCCCATGGTGTTTTGGGCTAGTAAAGCCTGTAGCCCTAATGGGCCATACTGCTTCAGTACTGCCAGCTGCCCGCAACATTTCTCTCTGCCATGCCACATTAAAAGTAAGAAAAAAACCACTCTCTTCCCAGCCCTAGCTCACTGCTCAGTGTGGCCTGTCATACCACGCACTAAATCATCACCTCTGAGAAATCAGGAAATCTGGCATAGCAATTTCAAGCATAGTACTGCATAACAGATACTATAATGTTAATATCTAAAACCAAAAAAGTGCTAAAAGTTATTTACAGACTTAACCTGAACATCTGACTAATATGATCACATTGCTTAATGTTTAGATTTCCCTGCTCAGCTTACAGATATCTAAGAGGATTCCAGTTTCATACTCACCATTCTCTTTTCGTAACCTTGATATGAACTTCTTCGGTGGAATAACTCCAACTTTCTTCTTCTGAGTAGCAATACTGTGAAAAAGATCTGCCAGGCAAGTCAAGAGATTTTCCTTCTTTTTCTGTTGGGCCTTGTATGATAAAACATTTTCCCGAAATGGCCGGCAAAAGTACAGTGCCTGCAGCACGGAGTTACAGTAGCAGGTGTTCCCAAACTGCCATGTAAAAGCAAAAACAATCTTAACCTCTATATCACAAGAAACTACGCAACATCTGTCTTCTGTGACACAGCCATTTTGCCAGGCAGCTGCTGTAGGAATATATTTCCACACCCATCCAAACAATGCATAGAAAAACACAAGGAATTATGGTGTTCTAAATTAACTAGGATATAATGTAAAAACTCCACTTGCAAGAAATATATTTATTGCAATGGATCTCCTTAAACTTGCTTCCATATATCAGTACATTACTGCTAGGTTCCATTTTAGTGCTCAGTAGGAGACCTCGGAAATCATCGTATATAAACTTTTATACAATTCTATCACTTTCTACCAAAAATTAAGGAGACTGTCCCTCAGATTTTATAGACAAAGTAGACTTCTAGCTTTATCAGGTTTATGTTCTAACCACTGGAAACATTCATAGAACACTAAACTGTTTTCTCTGGGGAGTACGAAGTTATCTTCAAAACATCTTTAAACAATTTTGCAGCCCATTCTGCCTAAAACTGGAACATGCACAGAACTTTTTAAAAACAAGGCAATCCTGCCTTAGAGCAGCATTGGGATGAAAAAAAAAAAAAAGTAAAACTCATCAAAACCATAGTTCTATATAGAATTTGTCCATTGAAAATGACACTTACATTGACCAATCCAAAGTAGTGTTCATTGATGGGAAACTGCTCTGGGCCAATGTCTTTTTCCAGAGCAGAGGCATTGGTGCCCTAAGGAAAGAGGGAAGAATTAATGTAAACTATTAAAATTCTAAAATAAAGTCATGGACATCAAGATAGAAATGCACTGTTTCCTTTCAGTTACAATTAGCCAAGCTAACTCTACCTTCTAATGGCCAAGCACAACAGTCACCCGAGCCAACACAAATATTTGCAGTTGTAGGTAGTGAAGCTGGCCTGATCTAGGTGCTCTGATGATGGCTGACTTGAAGTGAACAGGTCACAACAACAGTGGTTCTCCCCCCACACACCTCTCCCTTATTTCATACTTTGTACTCAAGCAGCTGGATCCCATTATGCTCTTGTCTCATAAAGATACTTGACTTCTAAAGTTATCTTGAATAAACTAGTTTTAGATGTTGAGCAGGTTTTCTAAGCATTACTGAAACTCTTCTGCATCCCTTCTAATTTGTCAGAGGCCTTTAACAAAGCCTGAGCTCCAGAACAGCACCTTGTTTTAATAAGAGCAGCACAGAAGTTAAAAGTAAGCATAATGCATGTGGTATTTTGTTCTAACATTGAAAGGCATGTAAGTCCAAGCACTGCCATGCTTCTTGATCAGTGCCTCAAATTATGTTCAGCTGTGTCTTCATTTCAACAGTAAAGTTGCTTTCACAGCTACTGGTTTGTAAAGTACAATCACTACTTCTTTGTGTGTTACCTGTAGCTTGACTGTATGAAAATGCTTATTTTTAACAAGTTTGATCACCGAGCTAACAGGCCACATTGCTGCCAGTGCCAGTGCTGTCATTCCTTGCTACTCTATAAATGTACAGATCAGTCTGCGGAGGAGGAGGCTGAGGGGAGACATCACTGCTCTCTTCCAGTACCTGCAAGGTGCTTACAATGAGAGCGGGGTTGGTCTCTTCTCACTGGTGACGGGACAAGGGGAAATGGTCTTAAATTGCGCCAGGGGAGGTTTAGGTTGGGTATCAGGAAAAACTTATTTACAGAAAGGGTTGTTAAGCATTGGAATAGCTCCCCAGGGAGGTGGTTGAGTCACCATCCCTGGATGTGTTCAAAAACCATTTGGATGTGGTGCTCAGGGACATGACATAGCAGAGGGCTGTTACTGTTAGGGTAGTATGGTTAAGTTGAGGTTGGATTTGATGATCTTTAAGGTCTTTTCCAACCTGAGCAATTCTATGATTCTATGATCTCTGCAGGACATCAGTAAAAATGCTGTACTTAGAGAAGTATTCCCTATGTACAATTATTCAAGATCTATTGGTTAGCTAGTTCTCAATCTGATAATTGTTTTACTGACATCAGAGAGTCATTTTCTTACCGAATTTACTCTGCAGTACGTAGCATTAATACATTCAACCTTTGTAGTTTCTGTCACATAAGAATGGCACAGTTGGCTGACTGTCATTATAACATACAAACTGCCACCACGAAGATGCCAACATGTAAAACTTCATTATCCTTTTCTCTTTACCAGCTGCCTCCCATACTCATATTTGTGGTTTTTTTTTTCTTCTGAGATTGACATCACATTGCATTTACACAAGTCCATGTCGACTCTATTCAGAGTAGAAAAAAATTTACATGCAACATTTTTCCCTAGCACTCTGAGATGACCTGAGCTCCTGAGGTTTGTTCAATATTGGCACAGAGAGCTCATCAGTTAAAATTTTTAAATTTAATGTTAATCAGATTCAGTAATTCTGGTGTTTCTTCTCAACATCCGACTTTTATTTCCTTCCTGCACCTAATATCAACATTGCTTGCTCTATTAGATTATTTTTTCATGTCAGTCCATCAAAAGAAGATGATTTTACTCAATGGAAATGGTGTGAAACCCAGCACTGGTGTTCCTTAACAACCTGTAAGCCTTGAAAGTAAAGAAGCTCCTTCAAGTTGGCAGCTTCCAGAAAAGCTCCAAAGCTTCTGTGTTTCATAAACCCTTACCAAATCTCTTTCCAGTCTCCTCCTTTCTCTTACAAGCACAGAGATTATTTCTTAGACCAGGTGTAGAGGATTTCCCATTTGTTCCCTTTGAGACTAGGTAATTCATTTGCACAAGGCTCCATGAAAAGATTAAGAAATATGTTGTATGTCCTTAGAGGGCTCTACTAAGCCTCAATGAGAAACTCAGAGAAGGAAGGATCAGTACAAAGCCATTGCTGGCTATGTTTCAACTGATACGCCAGTGTGATAATTATGTAAGTTCTATATGAGGATCAGCTTTTTTTGGTTGGTGAGGTGGCCTTGCCAAAAATGCTACATTCAGCAAAGAATCTGAGTTCCCATGAGGGAGGAAAATGATAGACGGTTGCCTATCTGATACTAACAGCAAAGAAAACAGCTGCTGGTTTAATCAAAGCCTTGGCTTATAGAAGAAAATTCAAATACAGAAGATCAGTGCAACTTCTGAAGAAAACCATCCTCATATAGACTTCATGGCACAGCATTCAAATCAATGCATAGGTTTTCTTCAATTATACATTCAGCATTCAAATTAAGTTCTCTAAATTAAGAATAAAATTGGATGTGGTTTTTTTTTTTCTTTTTTTTTTTTTTTTTTCCTCCATTTCTGCAGGAAGATTTTTCCATGCTGGAAAAAAATTCTCCCTGTAGAATTCACAGGAAATAATGCCTCTCAAAAGTGACCTCCCACTCTTTTACAGAACACATATTAGTGTATACTGTTAGCAGAATACATGTACTTGGCTAACTAATTGCTCCTCTGTTACCCCTTTGCTTTTCCCCAGGCCTACATTTCTTAATTCAGAGGATGCCAGATGGTTCTGACAAATCTTTTTCAGCATTTAAATTATCTTGAACACATTGAGAGAAACAGCAAAATCTAGGAATTGCCAAACAAAATTATCACTGAAAAACAAACAAATCTATGATGCGCACTAGCTTATCTTCATACAAAATCTATGCACTGCGATGGAGTTTCCAACAGCTCATCATAGAGCTGTTCGATGAATGAGCTACATTTCACTCTACAAAACCAGGCCTTGGCTGTTGCAAATGTACAAGGAAGCACTGTCCATCTTCCAGTGAAACTCAAGAGCTAAATGCAATCCTTGGATAAGTAGCCAGAACTCCACTGACTTCTCCGGGAGATGTGCCTTCTTATACCAAAGTCCAAGAATATATATGTTAAATTTAGAGAAAAAGGAGAGCAGGGAAAGAGGTCTATCCTTCAAGACAAGTTACATTTATTCTACGGAGGAAAAAAATCTTGCAGAATCTTAAGTAGACTCAAATCATGACACACAACATTAATTTCTATATGTTCCATGTTTGACATGCAAAAGCTCTTCAAAAGCAGTTGATATGATGGCACAAGGAATGGGTGGAAATATTCTAACCCAAATAAACCACAAACTGTACATCCAAACCAGGCTAAAGCTAGAAAAAGTCTTATTAGAGATGTATTAAATGTGTGTGTGTTGTTTACCTATAGCAGTGTTCAACCATGACTATTTACACTAGGTTTTAAGCGTGATTGTCCTTGTCCCCAGGCACAGAAATCACTTTGGTCACTTCTACAAGTGAACAATTGCTCAAACACTAAAGGGTGGGTATCAAATGGATGTGACTAGGCTCTTCTGGTGTCGCTCAGCGACTGAACAATAAGCAGTGGGCGCAAATTGGAACACAGAACGTTGCATGAGAACATGAGGAAAATATTTACTTTTACTGGAACAGGTTGCCCAGAATGGTTATCCTTCTAATGAATACTCCTCTAATGGAGTATCCTTCTCTGAAGATATTCAAAACACACCTGGGTGCTTTCCTGTGTGATCTGCTGTAGGGGGTTGGACTGGATGATTTCCAGAGGTCCCTTCCAACCCCTGTGACACTGTGATAATGTTTTCAAAAGTTTAATTTGTACCTATCATCATATGAAAGAATTTTTTTTAAGTAAAATAAAAACAAACAAACCCTCCTGTTCCTTTGGACTTAATAATATATACAAAAGAACAGTGCCGGGAAAACAAAACAAAACAAAAAAAAAAAACAATGAAAAAATCCACATCACATTAGATCATTAAGTCATACAAAGCAAAATAACCAAATACAATTGTTCTATGGAGGATGAGAAATGAAACAGAGCCAAAATGAAAGATGCTGCTAACACAATACAGCAAATCAGACTTAATTTTGTATTCTGATAGAGCTATTAATATGTCACTAAATTTCTATGAATACGTATGTGCTTCATTTAAAGAAAAGGAGTGCAGTAAAGAAATTGGAAACTTTCCTAAGTCAACTGTGGAAAACCTATTGCATAGCTATTTTCTCAATGAACAGGAACACAATATGAATTACCATCAAACTAAAAAAATACAAAGTAAGAAACAATAAATATTTTGTTTTCAATAAAATCTAAACAAAATAAGACAAAGGACACAAAAGTTGAATTGTGAAAACAGATATTTAACAAATACATAAAGAAAAATAGATCAACAAAAGATGGCAAAGAAGGGCTTCAGATCACATACACAGCTTCAAACTAGATATTCTTTTAGTATTCAAGCAAAGTGAAAGCTATGTGCTAGAAACAGTGTTGTTTCCGGGAGGAAGAAACTGAAAACTTAAACTAAGGATGATGCTGGAGCTAGTAGAAGAAAATTGGAACAAAAATAGATATGACTTTATGGTCAGGCAGTCTGAGTTTCACAATTTTGGAAGGCATAGTGTATGGAATGGGAGGAAAAAGAAAGGTGAAGAAAGATGTAGAAGGCCCCCTGACCAGCAAATGGCTGAGACAAATAACTGGAAAGAGAGCAAGCAATGGTAAAGAAAATCCAAACTTGTTTCCCAGAAGCAACACCAATAGAGTAAGAGAAGAGAGGGAGATCATAATGGGCAGTTTGTATGCAATGGTCCTCAATAGATATATCACATACATTTAGCATAGGACCTTGACTTCCCTTGGGGTCAACCTTGACTTCCAGAGAGAAATTGGAATACCTGAACACACCTCCTTCAAAATACACATATATGAAGTGTCAAACCTGAAGCATTTTTGTAATTTTTGAAGTAACAAAAAATTTAGCCAGATTAGCATCTTTTTTTCCTGCAAATAAATGTTTTATTGTTCCACTAGAACAGCTATTTTTAGTTCTTGTTGCCAAGAGATAAAAGAGGAAAGAGAAGGTGCCATGAAATACAGAGGGGATCATATTGAATAGCAACAGGATACTGGCAGACCTAAAAGTGAGTATGTGATCATTCTTTTTGGAAGAAGGATGATTAAAAATAATAATTTTGCATATTTTCCTTAGAGTTTTCTGACCACAATGACAAATTATACAAGCTTTAGATGTCTGACTCATTTTTTTTTCCACTGGATGCACTGAACTGTCTCCAAACATGGATGTACATACTACATATACCATCAATAACTTCAGCTCTTTCATTGTGTTGTTACCAAGAAACAGAAAAAAAAACCCTGAGGCCTAAAATCCTGAATCACTTGGCTATTCTGTCCAAGATTTTTAAGGTACTCTGCCTTGTATGCCTTAAAGGACAAGTATTGGATGCAAAGTTCTAGTGAAGTCCTACGAGTTCCGTACTTAAATATTTAAATCCATAAGTAATTTTGTTCTTACATATTGACCTTCAAAGTTTCCATAATTAGGCAACATTTACCAAACTGCAGTTCAGTATTCTCTTATGAATCTGTTTCCATTCTTAGTTTATTTGTTCTTGGATTAGTGGCACTTGGGTTTTTTCCTGGCACAAATAGCATTTTTTTTTATTTTTTTTCGCCCCATTTACTCTTCAGAACAAATAAACCCAGTATGGCCTCACAAATGAGAAAGAAACTGAGGTTTGCTCACAGCCTGTAATTTCCTCAACAGCACTTTTGTGTGGGCCACAGTGATGACACTCATCATGTCTCAGAGCACTTTCAAGGTAAGGCATCTTCCAGACTTCATCACAGCTGCCCCAGCTGGAGTACTCTTTGTTAACATGGAGGACAGAAGACCAAATATCTTCATTAAATCTTATTATAACATGAATTATGAAGGCTGCAGATATACTGAAGGACAGGCTTAGAATTCAAAATGATTTTTTGACCCATTTGAGAAATGTTCTGAAAATGGTGGAAATTCATCTAAGGCAAGTACAGGATTTTGTACAGGAAGACATGAATCACCTGCATATATACAGAATGAGAGAGAGCTAAGCTAATTGTTCCTGAAAACAAACAAACAGCACTGTCTAGAGACTATAGCGTATTATTCAGATGAATAAACGTTAACGATGCTGCACTTTTTAAAAAAGACAACACAAAGAAATTCTTACAGACAGGGCCCTAAAAAGTGCTTAAAGTGACTTTCCAGTTTAACTTGTCACCAATAAGACTTCACACAGGACCTTGTGGCCAGGTTTGGGTGCTAGGCTTCAAGAAATACAAACAGAGCCGGAGAGAGTCCAAAGGAAGGAAATAAAAACAAAAAACCCTAGAGGAAAATGACTTGAAAAAGTCATTTAGTTTAGTCATAGAGTGTTCTAGCCATAAGGATGCTGAATCATTGGGATAGATTGTCTAGAGATGTGAAATAGTCACTATCACCACAAGTCTTCAGGTTAGACAAACATAGGTCAGAAACAATACAGGTTTATCACATGAAATTTCAATGAGCAGTCAGGGATGTTGTGGTTTTATGAAAGTTCAGATGCACACATTATTAAGTGATTAATAGTGAAATCAAATGAAATAATCACAACAATATCCAGAATTCAAACTGGCTTGAAAACATCAGCACAGAATCCTTCTCTGCAAAGTCTAAGCATGCCCAAGAGAATGTTTATAACAGAGCTTTGTTATAACAGACACAAGGCTCTCCAGAAGTGCTCACACACTGTGGAGTTGGGTGTACATAAATGTACAGAACTGTATCTACCAAGAGCCAACCAAGGACAGATTCACGAGGCAGAGGAGATTTTGCTGACTGCTTTTCTAATTGGCCGTAGCTTACAATCCATAGACTGGTGTCTCTTCAAGTCCACTGGAATCTCACCTCCCAAGTGTTACTTATGTGCCACACACACTTTATCAGAGCCTAGATTTGCTTTTTAATCCATCTTTTCCACAATTCAGACTCACTGAGCCTTACTGAACTGTAACTAAGAGGTTCCTTTTCTAAAGTATTTAGCATAACCACTGGCTTGCTCTTAATTCAGCAACTAGAACCAATGACTATATGCAACAAAAATAAAATATTATACTGTAAAACATGAATTGTCCTAGTGTGCTTATAATTTTCTAAACAACTGGGAAGTATATGATGACCACTTTTGTCATAAAAGCAGTATGCATGTAAGGCAGTCTCTATCACTACATTAGGATGTTTCCCACGTCACATGTCCTCTAATACTACTAGTATCTTTCCTGGGATTCTGATGAAAAGAACACGTTCTGTTTGTCACTCTAGTGCCCATTTGCCAGCCATACTCTCAAGTTTTTCATTATTTCATAAAGATGCTACAGTAATTAGACTTCACATTCCCTATATTTGTCATCTTTCTTTTCTGATTTCCTGTAGGTCATGCTGAAATGGCACACTCTTCTAAAATTGCATTGCTTGAACTGTCTATATTAATATTTTCAGATGTAGCAGTTTATTTTCCGTTATCAAACTACAATATTTTTGAAAAGAATATCTATGTAACATTTACTGAGAGCAACTGCAAGGTATTCTAAAAGATACTTTGTGTCAGAAGCCATCCGAGTGTGTTCAAAATGTACTGCTCATCAATTTGGCAGGGCATGCTGAAGTGCAGATCAGATTATTTGAAATACTCTTATGAAATTATTAAAGGGGAAACTAATAACTGTTTTCGGCAGAACTCTGAAAGATATTTAGGAAAACATGGCCCATAGATCTTGTTAGCCATCTTTGCAAAAAATATGTCAATACATTCTGATATGGTTAGATGCTGTTTGCTGCATGTAACAGTAATATTCCCCAGGCCACGGCTGCTGCATGAACTCAAGGCTGCATCAAAATCTCATAAACACAGAAATATACCGCAGGGGATTTCAGTGAGCAGCAATCTTAAAATGGCAGCATGCCTCTTTGCCTTGAACCAGCATTCTGTACTTGAGTTGTCTGGAATGTCTCACAAAAATTATTCCAATGAGGATTACAACGTACTATGGTCTAAAAACACGCCCCTAGTTCATGTCTAGAAACTACAAGGCTGATGTGGCACGGAGTGTTGATAAGAGTTTCTAAGAGTTTCTTCAACTTATCTCATGCTTCTTCACTTCTTCTGCATCTACCCAACCCAAAAGCTGGTAATTGCCCATTGCAGACCTCCTGATGTGGCCAGTCAGTATACAGCCCATGTAGATGACTTCCCAGCATCTGCAAGGCAGTAAGAGGAGCTTTTTGGGAGCCGGATCTCCATCTCAGCAAGAGTGGCCACTGTGCCTACACCTGAGTGCCACCAATTCCTTCAGGTAGAGGGGCATCCATCACCCCTCTACCTGCCTTAGCAGAAGACTTGGCTTTGTTAACCAAGTCAGTGAATAACTAATGCTATTGTAATTATAACTAGGGGGAGGGAGAGGGAAGGGAGGCAAACTGGGAAAAGACAACAAAGTAATTTTAAGTCTAGAAGTTATGCATTGCAATATACGCTACAAATACATATGCCAAGCAGAAGGAGTAAACCTGTTTTTCTCACTGGTTAGTTCCTATTGTGTTTCCCTCAGCAAATGGGAGTTAATCCAGCAAATCTACAGTACTGAATCTCCTTTGCAAGCAAGTTAAAAACTGTCCCTGGCTTCCTTTGCTTCACTGTACTTGTTTTGCCTATTTCTTAGCCACAGACTGTAAGTGGCTCAGTTCTTCAAGCGCCGTGTTATACTGAAGGAACAAGATCGAGTAACATAGGTCTTTGGTAGGTTTCTACACATGCTTTCTGTCAATCTAGAACAGCAAAAATAGTTTATACAAACAAAAGGTTTGCTTATGTAACTCTAACCTTCCTAAGTCCCATTCCTACAGAGAGAGGTCCCAGCTCCTCTTACAGTTCACCACTTTATCTAAGCAGGATCGTGATGCCCCATCCCTGGAGGTGTTCAAGGCCAGACTGCATGGGGCCCTGGGCAGCCTGGTCTAGTATTAAATGTGGAGGTTGGTGGCCCTGTGTGTGGCAGGGGGTTGGAGATTCATGATCCTTGAGGTCCCTTCCAATCCTGGCCATTCTGTGATTCCATGATCATCTTCAGAGGAGCCATAATGCAGTGTTACTGGTACTTCCAATAGTTTACGTTTAGCTTAAAGACCCAGATTCCTGTAACTTCCTGAAAAACCCAGCTTTCATATCCTAAAATAAATTAATAATCATATGGGTTATTCAGAGAAGAATGAATATGGCAAATATAACACAATGTATCTAAAAGCCACATATGTGCAACCTAAGGAACACACAGCTTTTAAGCATCATTACTGATGCTTAAACTTCACCCTCTGTCTTAATGTTGATACAATGAGTCAGAATTGTCTTGAACTATGAGCTCCTGTATGACTTTAATTCCTCCATTTCTGACATACCACTTTCACAGGATCTAATGGCAGCAGCTGAGAAGCACATCTTTAGAATAAACCCAGCAGTTTTGCTCTGTCTGTGCAGGTTTTGGGAGAAGCAGGCTGTATGCAAGCACATGCCTGAAGCACACAAGAGAAATCACGGAGCTCCTAGAACTTTAAGCCAATGCTAAAGCCTTACAACCATCTTACAGCCTCCAGCTCCCCTTCATGCAGTGCTTGTTGCAGTATCCCTGATCCACAGGACTGGAAGGTATTAAGAGCAGAGGAAAGCTGCCATTGCCACAGAAGGGAGCAGCTCACAGCCCGCGCTCCCTCCCCAGCCTTGCTGACCCACAGGAGCCGGATCTCTGGGCTGTGCCTGCTGCCTTACCCCGGAGGCAGGCTCCGTTCTCCAGGGCAGCTGAATGGTATGTGTGGCATTGCCAGCACAAGGCATGCTGGGACACCACATGGAGGGAAGTTGGCAACTGTGTGGAGCTGCTCTTGAAGAACCTGGAAATAAGGGGGAAAAATACAGACTAAACGAACAAAATGTGCAGCAATTGGCTTCTCTTCTGTTTGCACTGGTGTACTTAGCACTTGCTCGTGTCTTTGGCAGGTGTACCACTGTCTCAGTTCATTAATAAACCTTCGACTGATGTACTTTAAGCTCTCCCCCACAAGAAGTTTAAGAAATCCAAACCAGAACAAATGCTCTGAGTCAGTAGAGTCAGGACTGCAAACAGACTGCAAACAGACCTACGCACGGTGAAGAAATGGTCTTCTCAACTATTCCTGGGATGGGAATGGCAAAGCAAAAATATTAATTTTTCCTTATTTCTTCCTAATTACACAGTGGGAGTTAGAGAAAGTCAAGTGTTAAAAGAGTAAGCAGCAGTCCTCTATGGGTGGCACCCAGCAGGAGAAAAATCCTGACAGCAGCTACAGCTGAGATTTCCTGAAGCAGCCCCCAGTCTCGGGACTAAAGCCTCTTACACCAGAACACTCCGTTCCGTGCATTCTCCGGGGGCTGCTGGCCGCATGAGCCCGCAGGGTGCCTGCCTGGAGGGATTCAGGGGCTCACTGAGCGGGTATGCACTCAGAGCCGAACTCCGGGTTTCCTCAGCAGGTTCTTAGGGGAGGAAGAGGAAGGACGAAAAGAAGGAAAGACAGGCGGCTGCGGCTCCGTCTTCAACGTGCGTCTGCCGGCGCCAGCCCCGCTCCCGTCGGTGCCTCCGCCTTCCCCCCCCCCCCACCCACCCCCCGGACGGTCCGCCTGGCCTCGACCGCTTCCCGGCGCAGCCTGCCCGGCTCCCCGCCGCACCCACCCCCTCCTCCTCCCGGCGCTCCCGAGCAGCCCCCTCCGCTGGCCCCAGCAGGCCTGCCATACCGCCCCGCCCGCCGGCACTCACCATATTACAGATGGAGGCGATGTTTCTGACAGTCATTAGTCTAAAGGTTGCAGCGATCCCACACCGCCATCTTTACGAGGTGAAAACGGCCCCGCTCATGGTGGGAAGAGGGCAGGAAGGCAGAGGGGGCGGCAGCGGCTCCGGCTCGGGGCTGGGATGAGCGGGAGGAAGGCCTGCCCGCGCCCCGCGGCGCAGCGGGGAGGAAGGAGCTCACCGCCCTCCTTCCTCCTCCTCCCGCGAGCGAGTGACCGGCAGTTTTAGCGGCTGCTCCAGCCACGCCGCATCTCCGCTCCTCCCGCCCCTGCCTCCCGCACGGGCCGCAGGGTCCTGGGCTCCCGCCGGAGCGCTCAGCCGCGCCTCTGCGCCAGCCGGCTCCGCGCTAATCCCTGCCTTCCTCCTCCTTCTCCTCCTCCTCCTCCTTCTCCTCCTCCTGCTCCTCCTCGCCCGGCGGCTGCAGCTCCATCGCAGCGCGGCACGCTCTGACCCGAGCTGACCGGGCAGTGAGCGGCACTCGGCACCGCCGCAGCCAACGCGCCACGGGGAGGGGCCGCGGGGTGCCCTGCGGCGGCAGTGCGGGGTGCGCTGCCCGGACAGCTCCGCGATGCCACTGGGGCGGCCGCCGAACTCGGGCTAAAGGGCACGAGAAATGTCATTTGCAGGCAGGAGGGACGACGAGGAGGAGAGCAGGCAGGCAGGGCGACGCGGCGTGTGACAGTGACAGCACCACTGTGGTTTGGGACGTGCTCTCCGCACCCGGCTTGAAGGACTCATGAATCTAGGCATTTTACAAATTATTTTACAGCACGCAGGAGTGTAACTTACTGCCTACTCTATGTTCTTTGTGGTCGCTTCCACTCGTGCAGGCATTTACTTCTACAACAGCTGTGCAGGGACCATATCTGTGTTACGATGCATCTTAGTGCTCAGTCACAAATTTACAGCACGCGGCATTTACACAACACTGCTAATGCAGTGAACTCAGCTCATCTTCAGACACTACAATAAATGAAGGCCCATGCCATCCTCCAAGGTGTGAGGGTATTAAAAGGTATGAGCACCTTAAATTTGTGCTTGTGGTGAGGCACAAGGACGTTATCTTGTGGCCACGTGGAAAATCTCATGGAGAAGCAAGGATGGAGTTCACCTAGGATCACCTCTCCTATGAGGAAAGGTTGAGGGAACTGGGATTGTTTAGCTTGGAAAAGGGAAGGCTCTGGGGAGACCTTATTGTGGCCTTCCAGTACTTGAAGGGAACATATAAACAGGAGGGGGAACAGCTGTTTACAAGGGTCGATAGAGATAGGACAAGGGGGGAGGGTTTTAAACTGGGACAGGGGAAGTTTAGGTTAGATATTAGGAGGAAGTTTTTCACACAGAGGGTGGTGATGCACTGGAACAGGTTGCCCAAGGAGGTTGTGGATGCTCCATCCCTGGAGGCATTCAAGGCCAGGCTGGATGTGGCTCTGGGCAGCCTGGTCTGGTGGTTGGTGATTCTGCACACAGCAGGGGGATTGAAACTAGATAATCATTGTGGCCGTTTTCAACCCAGACCATTCTGTGATTCTATGGTTCTAAGATATGGCTTCAGTGTCCCTTTCCTTAGCTGTTTCCATTAGGAACTTCAAGCCCACGTGTTGTTCCTTCCCTACACATAAGAGATCCTTAAGAGAGAAAGCTGGTAAAATATGGTGCTTACTTGGAAACATGGCAGCTCATGTGTGGCTACGCTTTCCAGTTCACACAGCTATAATGTAATAATTTCATTCTGCAGAGCCTGGCTCAACAGATATTACTGGAAACACTCTGAAATGGGTACATTTTCTGAGAGTCTGGGTTTGAAGAGAAGGTCCTTGATTATTATTAAAAAATCTGGCGGCAGCAGCAGCATCTGAAAGATGCATCCCACCCTGTGAATGCTGCTAAGACAGCTGGCTGCAATCCAGCTCCCGGTGGATAAGTGCCCACTTTATAAAAATGGCACCAAAACTTGCATTACTTGGCATCCTGTTGGCTGTTTCAGCAAAGAAACTCAAAATAGAGCTGTCACAGAGGCAGAACTCTCTTTCCTCAGTAACTGGAATTAATTGCATCAAATCACTGTGGGCATGTTTGAAATGCAGTATGGAGGAAGCTGTACTTTCAGCATCCCTCATGGAGACTTTTGGATGTTACAGACTGAAGTCAACAGAGCCACTAAACTGCCTCATAGACTCACTAATCACCATGTAAAAGAATCATCAAATAAAATAATACAGAAGAAAAAATCATCTTCAGTGTAATTTGATTAAGTCAACCATGTTGCACTATATGTCAATTTGACTCACTCCAAGTATTAATTTGCTTAACCCCTAGGGTCTGGATTAAAAGTAATATTACAGATCTTGTTGAATTAACCAAAGGAAATGGGAGCTCAGCCCAGGTGTCATTTCATGACTGGCCACCCCCAGCTGCAGTCCTGAAGCAATTGAGGCCTGACTCCACCTCCAATGCATTTCAAAGTAGCCCACAGAGACTGACAGCACTGTACTGTAGCTGGTTTTTAATTTTTACTTTCAGAAATAATTTTAATTCTTTCTGAATTAAATCCCTTTAATTCAGAAAGATCAATTCAATACTCTCTGCTGCACAGTATTTATTTTGATTTATTGTAGGGTATCATGCTTGTTCTCGAAAATCGATGAAGCAAATAAACCATTTTAGGTGATTACAATTTCAAATGAAAATAAATATGGCAACAAAGTCATTTACATACATGGTAACATTAGGGTCACAAAACCCAAAGAAATACAAAGTAGAAGTTCAAAAGAAGTGAGACAAGGGTAAGAGATATTTCCATACTTTTGCTTTCTTGCTGATCCCCATTCCCTGATTTCAGAGTAAGGTTCCAGGCAGTTTCTATTTGTGTTGCCAAATAAGTAAGTTGCTACTAGGTAAGCTCTTTGTCATTGTAAAAGGAATTGGGCATTGTGGAAGATATGCTTATTTTGAAATATGGACATACAGACACACACATATATATATATATATATATACACACATACTGCTCTACAAAGCATTTAGAGCCTTTTGCTTAAGGGTGGATGCTTTTTTTTTTAATTTTTTTTTATTTTTTGCTTTGCTTTAGAGGATTTGTGATAAGAATAAGGAATGCGTTGGTTTAATGATCATTTAGTACTGACTTGTTTGCTCATAAGCCGCAGATCAGGCCAGACAAAAAGAAACTTTCCCTCTTGAAATGGGTTGGTGAGTGCTATGGTTTTCCTTCGGCACTGTTGTTTTCAGAACTAGAAAGTTCATTTCTGCAACTTTTTGAAGATAAAAAAACTGCTAAGAAAAGCAACAAAATTTAGCTGCAAACACTATAGGATCTGTATAAATAAAGAACAGTGAGCAATTGTTCCCACTCCAAAGCGTTGCCCTATCTCTTCATAACAAACAACTAACCCAGTGTTACTTCTGAGTGCTAAACAAAGAGAAGGAAAACAAGGGGCTATTTATAACCTGAGAGCGCTTACATAATTTCTGTTGAAAGGTCAAAAAACGTCTCCCGCATTTACTTTTAGAGCGGTCTTTCTCCTCCTGCATTCACTTTTAGGTCAGTCTTTTTCTCATCTGGTTATACATTCCAACATTTTTATTTCACTATATAAAATAAGTACCTATTGCAAATACCCCCTTTGGCTGGCTGAGGCTGTGACTTTCCTAATGGTTTCCGCCTGAAGGTCTCAGACTACTTTGCAAACATTCACTCAGAGCTGTCAAATTACTGGGAGATGAGTTAATATCAGCCTATTTTACAAAGAAAACAAGCAGCAGAAACTTTGTGTGAGTTGTCCAAACGTACACAGCATAGTTGGTAGCGAAGCTAATACTGGCTCACTGTGTTAAGAGAAAACATTCCATTCCCTTTCCAGAAATGAGAAATTTGCAGAGGGTTCATTTAAATTTTTGTTGTAACAAACAATTCCAGAAATGAGTCCAGAAAGGGGAGATCATCCATCAGTTTTGCTGAAAAAGTCTTTGGAATAATCATATTTGGGTTCAATTTCCAGGAAATAGGGACACAAGCTTTAGTGGAAAGGGAAATTCAGCTATCCAAGGTACATTATCAGCACTACTATCAGTATGGTTAGAATTTTAGAAACACTTTATCATCTTTCACATATCATAATATTTGTTCTACAAAAACAATCACTGTAGATTTAAAGGTATGAACAAGGATGTTGATAGAAGCATGAGCCCTAAGGACAGATACATAACAAACCCCTCAGATTACTGAGACTACAGTTTTCAAGTTGATTTCTGTTGAGAAACAGGAAACTTCAGTGACACTTGTTCCCACAGCGTTGAGTTTTTATTCTCAAGACACAAATTTGTCTGGCATTCCATTTTTCTGCAAGGTAGGACAGTCACACATTGTATAAACACTAGGCCAAAACTTTTTGACCTTATTTGGGCTGCAGAATGCCTTCAGCTTTTAGTACAACTCATCATTAACTTCAGTGAGAAAGATCAGCTCTTTGGGCTGTCAGAGTAATAGGAATTCACCTATGTGGGGACCACTGCAAAGCTGAAAAATTGTACTTTCCAATGCTATATCCAAGAAAAAGAGAAGACGGAGTAGAAAGTCCCATGATAATCCCTTTCTAAAGTTAACAACAGATATTTTCCATGAAACTTGGCTCCCATTGCAGAACAGATTGGAAGCTTTAGTACAATGCCAAATGCCAGCTTGCAGCCCATGGACTGAACTTCCTAACAGGTCCACAGGAGATATTCTGGAGTTCTAATGATAGAAATGTGTTGTGTTCTATAAAAAGTTCATGGCAGTCCATGGAAAATGAATATGGAGGGGTTCCTATGGACCCCTTAGTCCAATAAAAGCCCCAACTTTCTTCTCTAGGACATTGTCAGCTTCACAGCAGCTACTACCCACATTTTTTCCAATTCTGTAATTTGTTTAAGTTAAATTGTTATGATCATTTATTTTTAGAATTTTAGCAAACTCACTTACCTACCAAACTTAAAGCAGAGAAAATGAAAGTCATCTGTGAATCTAGCCTACCTGTGCTAATATTAACATTATACTGGCTGGAAGAGTGGAACTATTTTTTATTTTTTCCCCCCTCAGAAATTGCTGTTTTTCAGAAGTAAATCAGATACATTTACAGCACCTGACTCCACTTTTTCCCTCCCATTACATTTCAGATTTGAAAGCACAACATCAGCAAAAGATAGATGCAGACACAGCAGAAGCTGACAGAGCAGATAGAAGCAGTTAATAGTTCTACGGTAACAACCATTAAACAATTTGTTCTACAGTCAGGCTGTTTAGGCCTTTACAGTCAGTCTGATGCTCAGTAGTAGCCTAGAGGTGTGATTGTCTCATAACATCTTGCTCTTGGTTCTTCTTCAGCTTAATTACATCTCAAAAATTGTGTAAGGAGCTTTGAACAACACTACTCAATTGAAAATGTCCCCACCTATTTCTGTAAGGTAGATGTTTGCAGTGTGGCCTCTTTATAATGTAATTCACCAACTTCACTAGTACGTTTCTTCATATACCAACTGTGCTTTCAGCTGGGGAAAAAAAAAAAAAAAAAAAAAAAAAAGCACTATTTGAGTTCTAACCATTAAGTATTGCTGAGATGACCAGACTTTATAGCCATGGAAGTAATTTGTCATTCTTCAGAAAAGACTCACTGAGGAAAAACACCAGAAACCTTCAAAAATAACAAATCTGGTTTGCACTCCTCCAAGGATTTCATTTATTGTTTTTGTTCTATTCTACAGGCTCTAATTTTGTCTCACATACACAAAGAGAACAAAACACAAAGGATATTTTGATAGTAGATAGGTTGTAAGCTGTATTTAGTCTATTTTGGGCATGGATTTAAAATGGTCCTTTCATTTCATGTAAATGGTGGCATAAATTAATCAAATTGCATTTTTAATGAATTAGCATCCCACAGATTTAATTAAGACACAGTCCTATTGCATTGGACACATAGATTAAAAAACAACAACAACAACAAACAAACAAAAACAACTGCTTGGTAAGGTTCCAAATCTGCAAGTTATATAATGCAGATAGATACTGACATCTATCAGCAAAGACTGATGGCTACATCAAGATTTTACTTGCTTGATTTTCCTTCATATCTATGTGGAGAAAAGAAGTGAAAATGAATAGAAATATTAAGAATAACTGCATTTTGATGAACTCAGTGTGATGTTTTTGAACAAATGAAATTCTGTCTGCTTAGAAAGGTATCAAACCAATGACTTAGAGAAATTCATGCATCCTACAAGGAGGGATTTTGATGACTAGGGCACCAATCTGCAAGATCTGAACAGCTGAATTCAGATCACCATAGGCTCCTTTAAAAAAAAATCAACACTAAGTGCACAAAATGAACAAGACAGCCAGTTGTCACTTAGGTAAGTTCAAAACACAGACCTCCAAATATTCTTCACAATGACTATGTAAAACAGAGGTGCCCTGGTGGCAATAGACAAAATGGACCACTGGCATGATCAACTAGGGACTCAATGAGTTTTTCCTGGACATGTGCACAACCTGCTTGCTAATCCCTCACACTCACAGGAAATGATGGCTCTGCTTTATCAGGAGATAATCACTGTGGATCAAAAACAGCACATAATACCTGAATCTTAACTACAGGACTAGAAACAGTTCACCTTAATCATTCCTGTGCCCTCACTCCCCCAGTACTTTAGTGTTTACTAGTCAAGCTTCCATGGTAACAATCATGGATGGTAAAAATGTAAGGGCTGAATGTCACTTTATGCTGTTGACTAAATTACATGAACAGACTGATCCAGCTTGTCTACCTGTAGAAAAATAGTTATTGTGCAGACTCTCACGTGAAATCACCTGAAGCTAGGTGGATATGCAAACTCATAAGCAGAGTGGCTTACCTGTAGTAACAAGGCTGCTTTTCAATCCTGAAACCGTGGTAACAGGCATACTGTCACAAAAGGACTGCACCTGCAACAGTGTTTTAAGATTTAGATTTTGTATCAAGATTTAGCCAAGTAACTACAAGCGGTAAGAAAACTTCTCTAACTATCCCTTGGTTGTAACTATGTGTCTGCTTCTGGTTTGTTTTAGCCCGAATCAAACCAACTAGGTTGATTGACTGTAATTTAGAGACTAGAAACTCCCCTTGGCCAGGCAGTGCGTCCCGGGTTGGTGACACGTGCTGTGCGTAACCCGACTGTGCCGGGCCGGCTGGCCCTGTGCCTGCTGCCCAGGCGTGCTCACCTGCTGGGAGTCAGCAGGGTATTAACACGGCCCTGGGGCTTGGCTCGCCAGCCTTACACACAAATCCTAAGTCTCCTAAAGAAGGGCTTAGTTGGGAGTTTAGACAGAGATCAGCTGTATTTAGCTCCTCGAAATCGCTGTGCAGCTGCTACTTTAAACCGAAAGTCTGCACGTTAAAGACCTCCGGACCCGTGCAGCTGTCATCCGAGCAGAGCCGAGCAGCCATGTCCCGACAGAAGCCCTACAGGCCCTCGCCCGCTCCTGACTGAGAGGCCCGGAGCCCTCCCCGAGCCCCAGCGACACCGAGAACCGCACGCATACTCCGCTGCCCGTCTGGTGAGGGGCGGTACACCGCCTCCAGTCACGTGCTCCTGCTCGACCAATAGGCGGCGGCGGCACCCGTGCCTCTGGCTCCCCCTCCCCACCTTCTCCAGAGACGTTGGGCTCTCGCGGATCTCGCGGGAGCGGAGGGCGGTATTTAAAGGCCGCGGAGGCACAGCCCGCCCTCTTTCCCCGCCGCCCGGCGGTGAGGCGGTAAGGTGTCCTCCCGGCGTTCCTCTCGCATGAGGGGCGGGTGGTGTGAAGGCTGGGGGAGGCTCGTGCCGGTGGGCCGAGGGCGGGGTGGGGACCTACATCGCGTCTTCCCTTCACATTTGCCCTCTCGGAGCCTGGCAGTGCCCCGAGGAGTCAACACAGGGGGATAGAGCGCCTTCCTCACATAAACACAGCGCGGAGCCGCCCCTCCGCCCTGCATCCTGTCGTGAGGCACACGCGTCCTTTCCCTCCGTCCCACGGCTCCTTCCATTCCCTCCCGTGCTGACTTCTCTCTCCTTCCGCAGCTCCGGCCCGAGGTCCCCACAAGGTCTCCCGATGCCCTCCGGGGCTCTGGTCGCTCCCCGTCCCGGCGGCCGCTGCCGTGGCCGTGCTGGGGCTGGAGCCGCGCGTGCCGATGCCGGTAGGTGGCCATGCCGCCCTAGGGTGAGCCTTCCTCTGTCCCCGCCGGGTCTCTCAGGTCGAGCTCAGCCCGTCGTTGCTCTGCCTCTGTGCAGTCATTTTCCTTAGGCCCGGCCTCCTTTTCTGTCTGATACAGTAGCTTTTGGTGTCTCCCGGTGGTTCTCCCCCTATAATTTCTTGCAAGGTATAGCAAGTAGGCACACGGTAGTAACAAATTAGCCAGTTAAGGCTTCTTATAAGAACTGAGAACTCACAGCTTTTGGGTAGTATCAGCACCAGAAGTAATTTAGTGTGTTTAGAGATATAAAGAAGATATGTACTGTTTAGTGTAACTGGCCATATTAGAAAAGGCTATTCTCATCCATCTGATTAAACCATCTACTACACCTTGCTGTAGATATTTGATGATGGACTTTATAAGTGACTTCTGAAGTTTTGTGCTGTAATTGGTCTCTCTGTTATTTAGGAGTCACTTAGCGATTTCATGATTGAAGCAGGCTAGAAATGGATGATCACACCTAAACTGAAAGCAGTCCTTAGGACTCCTTAGGAATGAATAATGTCTTCTATTAAGAAGGTAAGTGCTTTCTAGTTTAATGAGCTGTTGACCATTTTAAGTCATAATTCATGAGTTTCAAGTAAGTTATCTCGTTTGAGTAAATGGTAAATTCAAATAATCTTAGAACAAATTGGTATGATCTACTCCCCTTTTTAGCTTTGCCCTCTTAAGTCTGCCAGTGTCTTAAGTGGCCAGTACGGAGGGGTATAACAGCTCTCTCTCAAACCCAGAGGTGAGGCTGAAACTCTTCTTTGGATCACGCTGAGAGGAACACAGTAATGAAACCATAAAACCACTTTCATGAATTTCAGAAAGTTAATGAATCAACTTCATTGCTTTCAAAGAAGCTTCTAGGATTTCGGAAGTCATTTGATGTTCATGTTATCTAATTCTGTTTCACGTTAATCTTTTTCAATTTTCAGAGTTCTCAAGTGTGTTGGTACTCCTTGACTGCCTAGAATATGCCTCATGAGATAGAGATAAACAATATGGAGTCAAAAGAGTTCCTTGTAAATTGATTGGTCTTCAAGGTATGTAGTGTAAAAAGTCTTATCAGACTTGAGTGGATGGGGTAGTGTTGTCTCTATCTAAGAAGCTTAAATTATTGCTTAACTGACAGTTAAATAAACAAACAAAAAAATAGTTTGAAACTAGCTTGGACTACTGGAAACCTCTGGAAATCTAGAATTTTTAGAACTGATTTTATGTAGATCAATCAAATTAAATTAAATAATATCTGGGTAAAGTGGAAAATGGATCTGTTTTTTCTTACTAGACTTGCCCTGGACTGGACTGTGTACTAATGGTATGGGCGAGGAAAACCCAGTCCTGTAGAAATGTAATCTTTATTGAGAAATGCCTTTGATTTAAGGTTGGTGTCATGTAGCTTGTTCATATAGTTCAATCTCAGGCCGCTTAACTCCATTCAGGTATTTGATGCTGACTGCAAATTAAATAAAGCTTTTCTTTTACAGAGTGAAAACTAGCAAGGGATGTGCAAGGCATCAGAACTGATCCGTTGGGTGGATGATTACAGACTTCACACAAGATCACTCAGCTGTCCTATGCAATGTTTTGTCTTGAACTGAAGCAGTGACTCAGAGTATTACATGTTCAATGCTCATGTTTAAACAATCTAGCCATTCGTTGCAACAGAAGTTTCTTAAAAGCTGTGGCAATTTATTTCTGTATGGATTGACTGAAATAAAGTTAATACCAGAAGCTTGTGTTGTGAAGTTCTCTCATCTAGGTGCTTCCTATAAGGTATTCAGAAGTCAAGAGTGTTAAATTGCTTCACTTTGAAATCACTTTATTTTGAGGTCAGTGGGCCCACTTCTGAATTACTTAATTAGGCTATGGGTAATTTGCATATTGTCCAATTAGTCAATAGATGGTCTCAAACTTGCTAAAGGCATAATAGATAAAGGGATCCTCAAAGATTGCTATTTAAAATACAAAAAAATATTTTTCTGCTGCAGACTTCCTTTTAAAGAGCTATTATGAAGGACTATGGAGAGCAGGAACAATGCTCTCAAAGCAATTGAAAGGCTGCATCTCGTAGGTCAAAAATTCAGGTTTCCATGTGAAGTGTGAAATTGTAATTTGTGTATTCTGTTACTAGCTGATGTTTCACAATTGAAGGAATAACAAAAATAACAATAGTTCAAATTGGCTGTTAGGCAATCCCTACTGCTGAGCTGGTGCAGTGAATTATTGCAGGGTTAGGGCCAAGCGTAAATAACATTGGTCAGATTAAAATTCCATCTAGAAAGGAAGTATGTTTCTGGTTCTTCACTTAAACATCTGCTAAATGGGGCAAATATTTGGAAGCTTATAATTTCTATCCTGTCAGATTTACCTTAAGTTTTGAACTGTTCTCACTTCTGGAAACTAACTTCTGGCAACTTGTTCCTCTTCTTTCTGCACTGAGGAAAGTGTCCTTGGAGGACCTACTTGAGAACTTTGAAAATGAAGCTTGTTCTTTCAGGCCAAGATTTGTGATTACTTGCTGACTTCTTCAGGGACTTATTTCTAAGGCATTACTGCCCTTCATAGTGACTGTTTTTTGCATGTCTTGTAATTCTTTGCTGGATAACACTCAAAGTCCAATGGGTGGCTCACACTATCAAAGATTAGTATTAACTACTCCTATTTCCAACTAAATGACGTCAAGCCAGACTCATTTTAGAAGTTTCTGTATAAAGGTTTTGTGCAATAGGGATTGCAAGAAAAGTTAGGGAGGAATAAAAATGAATGAGGGCTACTAGGTAAGCTTTTAATCTGTACAATTCTTGTAAACTGGTTATTGATTGCTCATCTAAGGATGATGCTCGAGAGTTTTGTTGACTAGATCTGCAGCAGAACCAATTCCGTTCAGGAAGATAGTCTGTCAGGCAGGAGTACATTTTTCTCTGTTTTACGTTTTAGCAGACAGTCAAAAAGCACAATTTCCTACCTCAATTCATTTTTTTACAACTGAGTTTCAGACTTGATCAAAGGAGGCATAGAAAGAAGATGAAGTATATTAGATGCTTAGGGAGCAACCTCATACAGAGAAGAAGCTTTTCTAAAGAGTCTAAGTGTTTAAAAATGATCTTAGGGGGATTCTTCTATATAAAAGGGGCAAGGAAAAGGGATGAAGGTAAGGCCTAAAGGAAACAGTGAAGCACCTTGTTCTGAAGAGGAGATGATGAAAGATTCTATTCTTACAGGAGAATAGAGAATAAGAGCTTTTTCCTGGAAATCAGCATCTCTACTGATTTAATGGTAGATAGTGTGAGTTGTTTTGTTTGTTTTTTTTTTAAGTTCTTTTCCCACTTTCTCCCTCTATCTATTTTAAGCTTTTAGAGGACTTTCTTGGAATATGAGCAAGTAGTCCAAACTTTTATTAGGAGTCACTTGGAAAGAAATTTTAGTCAGGATTTTCTTTCAGAGATAACTAGCATCATCAACTGTAGATCGTTAGTATCTCTTGAAATGCAGGCAGTTATATTCATTAGTCTTGGGAATTTGTGGTTCTGCAGCTGGCAAACCCAAACTCTGGTTAACCCTGAAACTTTATGGAAAGAAAACCAGCAAAATATCAGTAGTGTGAGGATAATGTATGAATGCTCTTGTACCTAAGGAGCAATGAGTGTGCATCTTGTGCATTAATTTGGATTAAAGCAAGCAGGCAGGCGCTCCTATAAAGCTGTAGTGGTCTTTAGAAATTAGGTATATACTGTCTTAACACTTTTTACATTTGGTTTCAGATGGAGCTAACGTTGGATTCTTCAACATATCAGTACTTCTGTTTATCTAAGCAAAGTTGAAAACTGCATGGCCTTCATAAGACGTTCATTGCTGCAAACAGGGTCTTCACTGTTTGGTGCACTTTGATGTAAAGATCAGAGTTCCTCACAATGGTTTGATGTTTGATGTTTTTGACTATGGTTTTGACTCAGTGTACTCAAGATGTTAATACTCTTTCAGGCTGAGGTATAGAAGCTTGGAATAATGATTTATTTTCTTCAGATTGTATTGTATGTATGCTTACTCTAACGTGCCAAGGTAATGTAATCCAGAATATGCATTTTAATTTAAATAATCCTAATTAAAATCTTGAGCAGGAGGAGTAATTGGAAATAGGTAAATCCTAGGAAGATGATCGTGCCCAAAACCAAGGGATAAATAAATGTGGGGAGTTCCAGCTTGTGGCACTCCCTGGCCTTGGAGACAGCAGGTGATGCAGATCCCTAGTTTGTCTCCTGGGAGCAGGCTAGGTCATTTGTTATTTCCTTCTCAATGGTTTATTGCACACCAAAGCAGAGGTGGTATGTGGCCTATGAGTCAGAGTGTTTTTCAGTCCTTCTCCTGAGAAGTGAGGGTGAACTTGAAGATGAAGTTGTATAAGGGAATTTGGCTTAGGTTTTATTAGTGCTTCTGCCACTGAGTCTTATTACAACTGATGTAGGAGGATGAAATCGCAGCTTCCATTTGGTTATGTCACGATCTGTCCCTTATAAATAGAATGTTATCTCATGCAGTTTGGAAAGTGAAAGAAAATAAATAGGAGTTCTCTGGAATAATTTCTCTGCATTTTCTCCACAAGCTACTTGAAAAGATTGCTCACTCAGCCTCCCTAGGATCTTAGTACCGAATCCTATTAGATTCATCACTTCATTCTTTTCCCCAAAGCGTAATCATGAAATGCACACAACATACTTTGTAAGGAAAGTAATAAAGGAAGGGAATAAAGCCAAGTAAAGTATGCAGGATGCAGTTTATTTCCAGCAATACTATGTTCTCTCCTACTCATCCAGACTTGAAGATACTGATTTCTCATTCCCCCCCTGATAAATGGAAAGAAAGAAATGGCAACAACAGACGCAGAGAAGGCTGAGGTACTCAACAAGTTCTCTGTCTCAGTCTTCCCTGGTTGTCAAGCTTCCCATGTTCCTTGTGTCCCTGAATCTCTCGGTGGGTATTGGGGGAGCAAAATCCCTCCCACTGTAAGCAAAGACTCAGTAAGATAGACTCAGTGTTAATACGGTTACTCAGGATAAAAACAGGAAGTGATGAAATAAAAATAATTCACTGATACTCAGGATTAAACTGCAAAAACTGTGATGAAAGAACAGATCACTTATCTAGAAAGGTAAAAATTATAATTTTTAAAGAAAAAAACAAAGGTAAATTATTAGTCAAATTGTAAGCTGAACAAGATCAGAAATGAGTTCAGGTTAACAGTAGTGTAGATTTGTGAGAAATGGAACAAGTAACCCCACTTCATATAACCCAACCCCTTCAGGCTGTGCAGTGTCAGAGAGGTGAGCTGCTGTGACAACAAGGAGGCACAGCTGAGGACAGGAGCTCAAATTTTGTTAGACATTAGTATTATGAATAGCAATCTCAGAAAGATAACCAAGTTTTGTAGACAAGTGATGGGACCTGTCCTTGCTCTGTTCAAGTAAAATAGTGCAGTTTCATTGAATTTCATGCTGATTTACACCATCTGGAGACCTGGTCCTGCCTTTGTGCTAGCATGCTTATCACACACTGTGCTGTTTTACAGATCCCAGTGACCTCCTGCCTAAGAGCTGCTCAGTTTGAATCCTCAGTTTTGGAAGTTTTGAAGTTACCTTGATATGAGCAGTCCTTTCAGCTCCTGATTTGTAGGTCTGAAGTCAGTGAGAGCTGAGAGCAGCCCTTCCATCACACTATGGTTTACATGGAGTGACATCTTTTAATAAAATATGCAACAACTCTGACAGTTGTCTTGAAAACATGTCTTTAAGATGATAGTACTTTCTCTATAACTTCTTCCACTTAAAGAAGAGTTACATGGCAGCTGTTACTCACCACGTAGCAAATGTTGTGTCTGCAGTTCATAAAGTGACAGCAGCACTATTACTCATGGTATTGCGAAGCAGCTTGAGATGCATAGGGCATTTCAGAAGGTATATATTCACTGTTCTTCTTTACCACTTGGTTTCATATCCAAAACTATACCAATAACTTGATGTGCAGACAGAGCACTTACCTGATAGCTGATTCAGCTATCAATTAATAGTCATTATTCAAATCAAAAGGAAAACTCTCAGCTGCTTTCAAATAAATAAAAATACTCATGTTCTCAATGTTTTATGATAAATTCTTGGCACACTTTCTTTTTCCTTAGTGATTTCCTAACATCATTCTCCAGGTCAGGCCAAGACCACAGAGCAGACCTACGTCAATCAGGATGGCTTGGATCACCTCCTTGTCTCATATGCACCTTAACACAGCTTCCAGGAGGATCTGTTCCCCGATCTCCCAGATGCAGAGCTGAGGCTTATTGGAAACTGGTAGTTCCCCAGGTCTTCCCTTCTACCTTCCTTAAAAATGGGATTGATGTTTCCCTTTTTATAGTCACTGGGAACTTCACCTGACAGCCACAGCGTTGTGAATATGAGTGAGTGAGGCTTGGCAACTGTCTCATTTGGTTCCTTCAGGACCCTGCGATGCATGTAGTCCGATCCCACAGAATTGTACACACTCAGTCTCATCAAGGTTATTTTATATCTTTCTGACATTTTGTGTATATTTGTGTGTCAGCAGAAAAAGTTCCTTATAATCTGAAATAAACATCTTGGACTTTGAAATAGCATGTGATTTAAATACCTCTGGTTTTTATTCTGATGGGCTTCTAAATAGTTTATATGTATTTTTATTGCCTTGGGATTTGAGTACAAGTTGGAAAGCTTGAGAGTTTTTTTGCACAGAATGCAATTTGCAAAATGCTGTTGCCATTTCCTCGTGGAAAAGAAAACTGGAGTTGAATATTTCATGTACTGGAAAGGAGATGGAGAGGAATTGGTTTTCCTTCCAAAAAATTATTTTTAGTTGCCAGATTTCAAAGCTTCAAGTAAGACTATTATATGGATCATCTGTTTGCTTGTATTCTCAGCTGCACTGCAGATCCACTCTGGCAGAATTTCTCATGGTAGATTCTATAAACTGCATATTTTAAGTAAAATAAAGTAAGGATTTTTAGGGTAGGGTTTTTCAAAAGTATTCAGAATTAGTTTCTTTCTAGACTTTTTGAAATTAGAGTTCAATGTTGGTGTCAGCAAAGCGAATTTTGGCCACTGCTGAATGCTAAAATCAAATTCAGCGGTGTTCCTTAAGTAGTCCAGGTGACAGAGCAACTTTGGATCAATGAAATCATTTTGATTGGCCACACTGAAAACGTCAATGATGTTGTAAAGCTCAGTATATCTAGTCTGCATTGAAAACTAAACTTGTCCTTTCTGTTTGATGGCACATAGCTATCTGAACCTGAAGCATTTCACACACATTTACAATTGCTAATTCAGCAAGAGGTGAGGTATTCAATACCAGGCACTGGTTATCAGTGTCTGCAGATGAACAGTTTAGAAGGCTGACATATCATTTGTTCACAATCGTAACCTACTGAAAAAGTGTCTGCAACATAAGCCACATGATTAAGCATTTTTCATAGCAACCCAGAATGTTGCTTTAAAAGCTCAATTTGAAGTTTCCATCATTTTTCCTCTCTAAATTTGTTTGCAGGCAGCTTGTGCAGAAAATGAATCGTTCTTTTGTGTAATTGCTGTTAATTTGGCTGAAAAACAAAAGTAAAAGCAAAATACTCAGAAGGTAATTCCACGTCTTTGCTAGAAAAGCAGTTCTCCAATTGAACGTGAATGCCTCTGAGTTGCCAAATGCAATTGGTCTTACTGTCTGTGGTTTCTGTTCTTGTTGAGTCTGTCAGCAGCAGGTGAGGTCTAGAGCTAGAGCTTCCCAGCCAGAGCTCTACAATCTGTGCTGGGGGAGGGAGGCTGAACAATGCTGATCAGGATGAAGACAGACAGAAGCATGGGACTGGTTGTAAATAGAGATCCCAGCTAGCCCTGGGGCACTGTGACTTCAGAAAAGATCCAGGGATGAGGAGAAAGGTGGTGGAAATGGATGGAGCTCCCTTACTCTTCGCATTCCAGTGGAAATACGCATTCAGAGAGCTGCAGGCAGGACAAGGCACAGGATTCTCACTTAGGAGTTTATTTTCTGTTCTCTCCTTGATCTACAGATCTGCAAATGATTCTGAAGGGATGTGATCAGTGCAGTGTAAATGAGTCCACAGTAATTTGCATAGAATCAGCCCTTGTTGTGGGAGCACAGAGAAGCATCATAAATAAGCCTATGGGGAACGTGATGAAACTGCCTTTACACTTCTCACCATAAGCAAGCCGACCTGGTTAGACTTAATTGTCCAGGAGGTTATGAAGACCGTTCTTTCCTAAGGGATCAGATTCCCTGTTGTGTTGGGCATTCAGCGGCAATGCAAGATCTATTGTGTTAATGAACTTATAGCAACGGTAATTATGATCTTTGCAACAGTTTTGAGCAGCTGGAATTAGTGTTAGATAAGTCTCCTTATCATCACACACCTATAAATAATGGATTTTGCTGCATGAAGAGAATGAATACTTTCCTGGGTAATCTATTACCTCTGTACAACAGCCAAACATTTCTACTGTCCAAAGAGGAAAGTGCTATTTTCTTTGAGGTTTACTTCTGCCCAATTTATTCAAAGCATCTTGTTAGACTTTCTGCTTACAGTAACGGAAATACTTTTTATCAGATGATAATGTATAGTAGGTTTGCCTTGATTCAAAGCAACATGAAAAGAGCTTCCTTAAATCCCAGGAAGAATGAAATTCAAGAAAAAAAGTTTTATGTAAGGTTTCGAAACTTAAAAAATTGTAACAGAAAGGCTTTTGGTCTTGGGAGGAAATATTTGTGTATCACATCCAGGATACTGGGGATAGTGGAGAGACCTGGCTTTATTCAGATTACATCAAGTGAAATCATGACTTGGCTTAAAAGGAGAAAAACAGAAAACAGGGCAAAATGCTGAAAGGCAAATACTGCTAAAAAGGAAAAAAACACTGAACTGTATCATCAACTACTATAAAACTTCCTACTGAAAACTAAGCTTCGTTTATTCAGTCTTGGAAATCTCAGATTTATGCAGACGAGGAGACAATGAAAGAAAAAATCAACCAGAGGGTCACACCCAGGTTTTCTGAGCCTTCGTGGGATCCAAACTCACCCTTAAAAACAGCAAAGGGTTAATAGTCAGCACTGAAGGAATGCAGAGTTGGCAAGATGGGATTGGAGGGAAGACCAGTGACTTTTGTTCTTTATCTGTATTTTGAAAAAAAAAAAACATGCAAACTCTGATTGCTGAGACATTTGCTAAATAGTTGCTAATAATAACCATATTAATCTCATTTTAGAATTCCTGTAGATCTATGCCAGAGCCTGGCAATTTTATTTCTTAATATATGTATGTATATTATGGAGGCAGGCAGGCCATGAACCGCTTTGTGCTCATTTAATCCCCCAGCATACTGGGGAAAGCAAGAACTTTTTGTTCTCAAAACTATTTTTAAAGGGGTTTGAAATCATTAAGCTTTAATCTTTCACCACCTCTATTCAACACTGTACTGGCCTACTCTATTTCTTCTTTTTCCTACATATTCAGCTTCTAGCAGGTAAGTGGAAAGAATATCACCCAGCTTTCCTTCTTGTTCCAGCATGAGAGCAGGGAACTTAACACTGTCACACTGTAACACTTGAGATGATTTTCAGTTGATACAAAAACAATGAAGGGTGAAAATAACTGAATGCAAGGTGCCAAAAAAAATATCTCTGGGGCTTTTTGTCACCAGAAGACAAGTCAATTTGCACTATTTTTAAGGATGCTCGTGACCTTGCAGGTAACATTCTAATTGGCTTGGCAAGGTTCAAATTATAGTTTGTTTCAAAAATAATACCTGGGTGCTCATGTTGCCAGAACGCAGAGAAGGAAGGCAACAATCTTATTGATTGGTTAATCGAGTGAAGCATGTGTTGTCCCCATTTGTGTTCCTAGTGGTCTGTTGTCCCAGCAGTCGTGTCAAACTCAGGGTACCCGTGACCCTTTTCAATTAGCAGATCAATTCAGTTAAGTTGCCTAAACTTCTTGTACCTTTTCCACGTTCCTAATTGAAACTGCTGCTTGTCAGTGGTATCAGGGTGTCAGCACTCAAAAAAGAAACTGTTCCTTTTGTTCCCAATGCTAGCACAGTGTGAGCTCTCTCATCCAACTGCTCAGGGTGGCTGGGATGAAGAGGGAATAGTTTCCATCCTTCATCTATAGAAAGAGCAACGAAGAATGGCTGATCTTCGACTCAGCAGTACTAGAACTAATGAAGGAATTGCTGTTGAATCATATGGGCTGTTATGAAAATTCTTCTATCACAGTCAACAAAGCATTTTCTCCTTGCTTGACTGCATGTTGGAAATTCCTGACCCAGTGCTCCCTAGAAGAGGCAATGCTACATTTATCTCCCTGTAATCTTGCACCTTTTTATGAACCAAGCGATTTAACAGACATTTTTGTTAAAAATATGTAAAGTTATATGCCTGACAGTCCACCTAGAGTACCTTATTCAACTATTAAAGAGCAGCTTATGTGTACTTGAATCACCTCCATGTTAGTAACATAAACAAGATCAGAGAGGCCGAATAAGTACGTGCTGAAGTTCTTGCTAATACTGCAAATTCCACTAGTCTTTGTCTTCCTCACCTAGGAACATGTCAGCGGAGGACAGAAGGTGAATAGAAGATTGCATTAAATGCTGTTTCTCTCCAAATCTGAATGTTTTGTTCCCTTCCACGTCTTCTTCCCACTGCTCACCCTTATCCGTCCTCCTTGCACTGTGGGACAGGGAAATCCACAGTCGTATTGCCCAAGCACTCCCCAGGCCATGTTGGCTGCACTCCCACCTGTATGGAGCTTGGTGATAGGGCTGATCCGCACCTGCCGGAATGCCCTGCGGCTCCATGGCAGCACAGTGGCTCCTCTGTGTCCCTGGTTAAGCTGTAACTGATACATAAACAGGAACAAAAAGCCGACTTTTTGTTTGCAGCAAGCAGTGCGTAAAGCTGGGATGGATTAGATTTGTGTTTGGAAAAGAGAAAATTTCAGTGGCTTTCAAACACTTGGGTTGGGTTCAGATCCTGGATCATCAGTGCAAGTATGCAAATCTGGATCCAGGCAATCTTCTAATTATTAGAAATACATTTCTCTCCATAACCTGCAACTGTTCTCATACGTAAGACCGAAGTAACAGCTTTTCACTTCTGAAAATTTGGGAAAAAATAGTAACAAGCCTTTTAAAGGGCATATTCCTTTCTAGCACTTTCTTCTGAGGATGAGGTGTAATTGTGTGTCATATATTAACACCAGAGTGGTGTTAACAATGAACTGACCCTGAAGCACCAGCTGCTGCTCGTCACTGCCAGTCACACTGCACATTGCAGTCAGAGGCCCCAGCACTGGGAGGGGAGTGGTTATCCATATCTATCATTGCTCAGATCGGTGGGTAATCGAGACAGAGACTGCATCGTTCCTTGAGGTCAAAACGTGAAGAACAGACAGATGTGTTGTCTTGGCACAGCAAAATCCTATATATAGGAGACTTCTTTAAACCAGAGCCTATACATTGCTTTTTTTCCCCTTCTTTTAATTTAAAAACAGATGAACTCGAACAGAATAGCTATCAAATCACTCTCTATTTCTGCTCTCCAAAGTGACAAGCAGCAGAGCATGGGGGAAGTGGGCCATATCTCTGAGTGACTTGAAGAGCTTTCCTGACTAAAGAGATTTTCCTGACTCAAGTCCCAACCTGAGACAATGCAGCTCCTGTGGCAACCACTTTTACTGTGATATCTGAACAGCTCTGGAGTCCCAGATGAGTTTATCTCCTCTGAGATAGGGGATAGGCTGCACAAAAATTGCCTGGTTAGACAGGAGACCTATGGCAAGGAACGAACCTCAGAAATCACAGTCTATCAACTCCTTGAAAACATTTTTAACTTTGTTAGTGTTTTACAAATGGGGTAGAAGATTTTTTTTCTTTTTTTTTTTTTTCATTACACATTTCCAGGTGTCTTTGCTCTGTCACACTTTGTTTTCGAGCGTACTGATTTCAGATCACAGCTGAAGTTGAATCCCTGGGCCATTTTTTCTTGCTTGCTGCTAGTACTAAATTACCATTGGATGAATTTTGCCGTAATTCGATGGCTGCACTTTTGCAGGAGAGAAGGAAAGATAGCAGAACATGCTGCTCTCAGAATGTTATTCCCCAGATTTCTCTAGTGTCAGCCTCTGACTGCGCTGTACCTTCACCTTAGTGGGACATGCTCTTGTGTGGGAACCCCTACAGCAATCCCCCTGAAGGATGTTCTTGAGATCACCACTGCTGCAGCTCCAGCACACCAAGCTGGATGAATTACAGTCTCCCAGGCCTTTCCTCTGTCACAACTATGGGTTCATAGTGCTGCTTGTAACAGGGGAGATGGCATTAAAAGTGACTTGAGAGGATGTGCTGTACGACCTCCAAAATGGCACCAGTTCCTACCAAGACACTGGTGAGAGCTTTTTTATAAAGGGGCTGTTTTACAAAGGTTAGCAAGGGAGAGGAGACTCCAGTGTTACCTCTGACCTTCAGAGTGATCCCTATCAGATTACTCCCAGCTCTCTTATAAGGGCTGCGGGGTGCGGTGCAGTGTTTCTCCAAGGCCTGCTCTGCCCTTCTGCATTATGTGTGGGTGACTATAGTCTTAAAAACATATTGGAGGAAAAGTTGAGTTCATGGCATGAAAATTCCTTAATTTCCAGCACAGCCAATGCATATTCTACATTACTGGTGAGACGCTGTGCCAGGTCACTGACATGGGTGGCAGTTCCACGATGCTTGGGTACTCCTTGCTTGCAGAAGAGGTGAAACTGAAGTTAATCCTGGCCTATCGGAAAGGGCATGTTTGCTAGGGACACAGTGGGACAGGGAGACTTCTGTCCATGTTTTATTTTCTGCTATCTACTATGTCCACTGTAGTTTACGCCAGCTTTTCTTTCTGGTCTGTCTCTCCTTCTGCAAGGTTTTACAGAGACTGGAGGCACAGGGTCACAGACCAAGAGATGACACAGTACAAGTAATGATCATTGCAGTCTGATTCGTGCTGGGAGCCAATTTAGAAGTGTAAAAAGCTGTAGAAAGGCGCTTCTGCAGCTTTCCTTCCCTAAGCCAGCAGCAGCCTAGCTGGAGGTGTCAGCAGGGTGGGAGGGCATGGTTAGCAGGCATCAGCTCTCTCAGGGCTACCAGGAACATCTTTAAGAAAAAAAAGAAAAAGAAAAAAGAAAAAAAAAAAGAAAAAAAAAGAAATCTGAATTTTAATTTACTTATTATGACCTATTTGCCTTCTTTACTTATTTGCACTACCTATTCTGGGCAAAAGAAAGATTTTTTCCTTTTCCGTTCTTGTTATTATTGACAGAATGTTCTGACTGCTGTCTTCAAAGTGCAATTTTTTGGTCTAAAATTAAATGGTTTTAAGATGAAATGGAAATTGCTAATACATATTTTCATTTTGCTTAATATTTAGCTATTAGGCAAAGTGGAACTAAATAATAACCCTTTGGCAAATGAAGCTCTTGCCCACATATTCTGTATATACAGTTACCCAACAACTCAGTGATGTGGCAGCCAAATGTACAAATCTATATCCACTTTCCCTGTACTTAAATAAACTTTTAAAGCAAATGCTCCATTAGCTCCTGACCATCCATCTTAACATAATAATGGGACTGTTTAAAGCTGGATAGGCTTTTCCCCTCTATTCTATTAAAATATTTACATTGTAATAACTCAGTAGTGTTTTTTTTTTTTCTAAATGGAAGGCCTGTAAGTGGGTGAAAGTATTTTAGAGCAAGGTGAGACTGAAGAGAGGTGACATTTTATTGAATTAAGGGCCTTAGAAGGTGAGGGCTGTGCAGCCATAAATTCCAGGAATGCGGATGTGACTCTCCAAATGTGTATATGAAGCTGACAGGGTCTGACAGCTACCATCTGTGAACAATAATGTATAGAGAGGCACGGCTGCATGATGCTGGCTGGAATGCACCTATCAAGCTTGGAGGACTCCAGCAATTTACTACTCATTATCAGCGACCGTGGTCATGATTAGCTGCAGGGGCTGGAATGAAACTTGGAAATTATGAGAACAAAGTTCCCCTTGTTAAAGCAGAGTAATTAGTTTTATACGTATGAGGAGAAAACAGGCAGGAGACTTCCTTTTTTCCCCTCTTTTATTAAGTGTTTGCCATCCAAGCTCTGCTCAGGAACACTAAAAAAAATCAGCACGGTGAAAATGGATAGACTGTTACTTTTTTCTGCATCGTTTGAAATATGAGAAAATGGCTATTTTTATTTTGTGCCCTTACTCTTCCAGAGTTTTCCTGGACCCTAAAGGCTTTGCATCAGAAAATGACAGAGACATAATTATGTGATAACTGTGCTTATGCTACATTTGTTGATCAAAGCTGATTTCTTGTGGTCTGTACTTTTCTGTGTCCAGACAGAGCATAGCATTTTGGCCAAAATACGCCCTTGAGTCCTGCATATCACAAACAAACCTGTGTATTCCCAAAGGTTTATACTGTTCCTTGGTGAGTGCCATGGTATGGAGTGCAACTGGAGCTGTAGAGAAATACTGCAAATCCTCATTTAAGGTTTCTCAAGTACACTGCCAGCCAACACTGCCATTAACTTTTTGCATGGTGTAATCCAGCACGGGCCAATTGTATGTGAAACTGTACTGACATAAGCTTAGAATCTGCCCCAGAAAATCAAGGGAATTATTAGTAAGAAACAAAAAATCTACCATCTACATAATGTGTGTCTCAAAATCCAGTGTAATTAATGTTCCTAATACCTTTTGGCAGGCATACGCTTTTCTTGTAAAAATGACATTGATTCCTGTCTCCACACCTTGGTCAGCAGTAAACTCCAATAGCATTTTTAGCTCCAAAAACAAGGTGCCCAGGTTTCTAAATAGGCATTTGAGTTTGAAAATTCCACAGCAAAAACAGCACACAGAAGAGAAAACAGCATCATGTCTATTGAGCAAAAAAGATACCATCAATGCTCTGTTAGTTGAAGGAGAAATGTTAAGGCTGGTTTAAAATGAATGTGTGAACAGACAGAAAAAGTAGAGTAAGTGATGTCTGTGATAGATGGCTTGAATTTAGTTATTCCTGCCTCAGATGGAGATGCGGGGTGGGCTGTGTGATTTGGTTCGGTCCCTTCTGCTGCTGTTGTTCCGTGACAGGAAAAGATGAAGAATATTCCTCAAGTGAACAGTTGCATGCTGTTTTATTACCTGCTTTAGAAAAACGTATACAAGCGAGGTTATTGATGGAAAGCTGTTAGTAGAGATGTGTTGTTTTATCTATGTAAAGTGACCTACTTACACAGACATGACTTAAAGCTGTCTGTCATGGTTTCAGATGTGCACCTTCTCTCTTGGATAAACTAATGCACACAGAGCTTTGGGCTGGCAAACTTCTAGTGTCCAGGTTAGCTTGCTATGGATTTTTTCTTCTGCATTGGGAATACTGCAGGCTCAACATGCCATTGCAGTAGTGAACAGCTGGGATAAGCAAAATAAGGTATGCCCCTTCTCATTTGTGTTCCCTATTTGCACAGTGAGCTAGCAATGCCAGTCAATGTGAATATGATCTTATAAGCAGATCAGAGTATTTTTCCTGGTCAGATAATAGTCAACTAAAAGTGGAAAGAAGTCAGTGTTTTCCTCAATATTTTTTTACTTTTCTTTGGATAGGATGTATGTCAGAATTGGAACCAGGGTGTGTAGGTTGAATTTTGACAGAAACATTTTACTTTTCAGTGCAGAACAAAAAAAACAAAATCATTTTTTTCATCTAGCTCTAATTGGTAGTTTAAGATTTTTTTATGTTTTTTTTTTTTTTATGGCAATTAGCATGCAGATGACTCTGGTGCTGCTGTAGAAAGTGGCAAGGAGTGTAACTATGCCATGTTGCAGTGAGGTATGCTGATGATTATATAAACTTGTGTTAGCTCTTGGATGATTCACCCTGGAGGCATTCAAGGCCAGTCTGGATGGGGCTCTGAACAAAATGGCCTAGAGGGAAATGTCCCTGCCTACAGTATGGGGGTTGGAAATAGATGGTCTTATAGGTCCCTTCCAACACAAACCATTCTATGATTCTGTGATTGGAGATAGGTGTTAGTCTCTTGTCTGGCAAAAAGCACAGATGCAACAAGCTGCCACTTTTGGCTTTACCACTGTGCCATGTTGTGCCTTCCCCTCTTTTCCAGAGCTCACATCGGTGCCCTTTAATCCAAATCAGTGGCATCTGCAGCCTTTCCCTTACATTAGGCTTCTCTACTGCTTTGCCCTATTCATACAGGACATGCCACAATGCAAGTGAGAGAGTTAATGCAACAGTTTAAAAATAAGTTAGGCAGCAGGCGAGGAGTGCCATTAGTTGGGCATTGTTACCATCTGTACCTACATGTGTGTTCTGTCTGTAAGACAGAAAACATGCCTACACAACACAGCGTGGACTGACAGACTGGAGCATAACCCAAATATAAACCAGCCTGGGGCTCTGTGCAGATGTTACAGACAAATGCTGGTGTGGAAAACCCTTTCTACCCTCTCTGTTCTTCCTGCTTTTGTTATCTGTAATAGAAAGATAAAAGCCTGTTGAGGTTCGCCATTCTATTTCATGTCCTTTATTTTGCTGCATAGACATTTCCAAAGGCATTAAAGTCTTTTAGACTTTCAGCAGCTTGTAAAAGAGAGCCGTTTTCTAAGCCTGCCTGTCTAATGCAGGTAATCTACCACATTCTTTCAAAGCAGTAAAGAAAATAGCAATGGGCCTGAAATTGCCTGTAATTTTCCTCCTTATATTTTGAAACTGGAGCACTGCAGTGTTAGTTTACCTCTCTCTTTCAGGTGGGAGCAGTTTCTGAGGATTTGGGATTACATTTCTGTAAAAAGCCCCTCTTTAAATGCTTTAAAATTTCATTATGACATTAAAGTTGGTAGAACAGCTACCAAACACTTTAACAGCAAGTTACAAGCATTTCTCATCTTTACCAGTTTCAGTATCTGCTGTGCTGCATGTTTGTTCCTCTCCCCATTCCAAGTCAGTGGGGTAGTTGGACCGGGCAGCCTGACCTCATTCCCTGTTCTTACTGCTTGTTAATTTTGAAACCTGTTAACTGTCAGACAGGAATTTGTCTCATAAGTTCCTCCAGCTCCCAGTTCTCCATTGCATTCAGGCTGTCTTGCGGTGATTAACTAACATAAACACAGTAGGAATTATTACCAATAATGGGCCTAACCTGAAAGGATGGTGCTCTCAAAGGCTTGTGTGGCTACTTCATACCTCATAAGTTCAACCTCAATAAGCTTCCAGAGTTAACACGTTAATTCCTGTAATATAAAGTTGTTTTGAGACATTGATGGGATTTTTAGCTTACTTCATTGCTTTTAATTAAGCAATGTTTCTGAATATACTTTCAACATGCAACTCAGCAATTGCTCAGTGATAAAATCTTCATTTGTTTTCACTATTCTCCACCTCTTTGCCCCTGTATTCATATGACACTAATCTCTATATCTTAGAAGAGAAAATGTTCATTCTAAGTGATCAGCTACCTTATTGTTGTCTGTCCTTGTAAACTGATGTAGAAAGCTAACTGTTTACTTTTGGTTTTACTGGAGAGTAATATTTCTTTCTACTGAACACAGCTTTTAAAAACATTTTTGTTTCTATTTAAGATCTGGTAGAAATCTTACTCTTTATGTTGAGTATACACCATTGTTTGTAAAGACATGCAAACTCTTTTTTATTCTGCTTAACTGAGTGACCTTTAAGACACAATTTAGGCACAAAGAAAGCCTTAGCGATTGAGTGTCCTTGTTCCTATGGGATTCTAGAAACAACACTAGATACCCAGAAAAATGGATTTGAGAGAAAAATCTGATGGGAAAACTTGATAATGAAGGACAAAGCATCAGTCTACAGCATTACACTGTTCTAGCAGGCAGGCCAGCATCAGCAACTAGCCTGAGGTGAAGGACACACACAGACATGTTGCCCTGTCTCCATATCCTAGCTGCTGGCTCCATGCTTATCAATTAAGAAGTAATTGAACTTGACCTCACTCCCCTCTCAGAGCTCTGGATCACTGTCAGACTCGATCCCCTGCTGTTCTCCAAAGCAGAGTCAGCAGGGGGTGGAAAATGAATGCCTTGAAATGCATGCACTTGGCCATGACCTTAACAAATTCACCCCAAGCTGGTTATTTCTTGTCTGCTGAGCTAGCAGTTTTAGAAGACTGCAGGGCTTGTCTGTGACTGTAAGTCAGAGAATAGGACTGATTTGTGAAACTATCCATTTTTTTTTGTCCACCCCCCCTTTCACTCAGCACAAGAGGGCTCAAGGCCTAACAGGGAGGTCTGAAAACTTGCCACAGTGCATATGACTCATTGTACTGCAAAGGTGGACTCAGGCTTGCCTCTAGTAAGTGCTACAATGAGAAATAGGAGGTTACTTTCATCGACAGGAAAACAGTCTGTACCTTTCTAACCATTACTGAGTCATTGGCTTGTCTCTGCTAAGATGGGATATGGCATTCCAGCAACAATCAGCAGGTCTGTTTCCTTGGGGAATGTTTTATTTTTCAAGAAGATGCCTGTTTGTGTTAATTATTTTCACAGAAGTAATGGTAGCATGTATCACTTAAACTTGTCTTACAGCTGAGTTAGCAAATGCCAATAGTTGTCAAGTATAGTTAGACTGAAGATCTTATTTCATAAAATAGCAAGTGCAGATTGTTACTAATTCTCTTCCTGAATATTTAGTGCAAAGGATTGGATAAAAATACGTAAGTTCTTCTGGAAGGAGACAATCCAAAGACTCCTTCTCTTAGCTCAGTCCCGACATTTGTGAACAATGTACAGAGGTGCCTTTGTGCTTCTTCTGTCTTTTTCTGGCCCTTTGAAGTTTGTTTCTTTTCTGCTCTTTGACTCTACTTTGAGAGAAGAGGTGGAGAATGCTGAGTCTCCATGGAAGAATGCAGTCCAGTAGCTGGAGGAGATTCCTAGAGGGGTCAAGACATAGCTTTGAATCAACAATGAAGGTAGCTCTGCTGCTTTCTGCGTAAGCACTTCAGTATCTAGGCAGTCCTGGGCAGCAATGCTGCCACTGTCCTTCAAAGAGAAAAAAGAATGAGATGAATACCTGCATCCAAAGTATTGACCTAGGTTTCTGAGTGTCACTGTCTCTAAATGTCTAGGTAAAGCTAGATCTAACAGACATAACATCAGTATTAATCCATACATATAATCATATGATACTACATCTTTTTGGACATGGCAGTGTACAAAAGCATCATCCTTCCCACAGATTCTGGCCAGTAGCAAAGTTTCTGTGAAGCTCTGTGGGCCACAGAAAGCCCTGTGGAGGTCCTTCTGATGCAGCTATGGCCATACCCAGGAAAGGGGCAACACAGACGCAATGGTGACATAGAGCCTCCAGGACTTTTACCTCATCCATGGCTCAGCAGAGTTTATGGCTTGCTCTTCCATCCTTCCAAGGTGATAGAATTTCCTGCTAGGGAATTATGAGACTTAATTCCCTGCAGATTGCTTCAAACTTTGTCCTTTGCCAGCAAAATCTACACTTGCCTTCATACCAAACGCACCTGCAAAGATTTTGCAAGCCATAGTTTTATTAGCAATGCAACACACCTTTGTAGTGTTTTTCATCCACCCACATTAGAGCTCTTGATGATGCTGGGAAACATTACTGCCCTCATTGCAGAGATGGGAAAATTATGAAGGAGTCAATGCAGCTTGTACTACATAGTTCAGAACTGGAAGTAATACAGAATTAAAAACCATGTGAATGTATTTTGGAAATACACACTCCGTGGCTACAATTAGTACACACCTCAGTGTCTGTCAGCCAATCTGGGGGATGGGAAAGGAGAGGAAAGGGAAAATTAAAAAGGAAGTTTCTTGAACTGTGCATAAATCAATATATTGCTTTTTCTATATATACTTTTAAAAAATATTTTTTATTGTCAGTACTGTGTTGGTACATATTTCCTACGGGTAGGGTTGACTGAATGCTGAGGCATGTAGAAAGTGTATAGAAAAACGTTAGCAGCAGGCCTAAGCAACCGCCCAGAGCAGTGGAGCTGCCCCAAGAGTTCATTCGGTTCTTGTATTAGATGTCTTGTTCGGATTTTCTTGGCACTTCCCTACCAACTCTATACAGGATCTCTCAGAAAACAGTGTGTATCATGAAGACATAGCCCACTAGTACTTAATGACAGAGCACATACTATTTCCACTCATCTCCCTGAAAGCTTTGTATATCTTTACCTGCAGTTTATCCTCTCTGCTTGTCTGAGGTATGTGTGAGCTCACAGAAACTTGCCTTAGTTGTGACTCTGCCAGCTAGGTCTGCTCTTTGTTTCCAAAGGGCTGCAAGGCAGGACAGGGCATCTGAATTTGGCAGGCAAATAAAAGCTGTTCACAGACTACAAGAAAAACAACTGCTACACAGTTGAGAAGCTCTTGCAGAATCACACAGTGACTCAGAACTTGTCCCTTAAAGCTTGTCATGCTTCATAGCAACTCTGCTCCTGAGAGCACAGTTTTGCACTGCAGTCTTACAGGAGATATATTTTCACATTGTAATAATGGCTTCATTTTCTAGACATGAAGTACATGTCCTCCAATAATATGTGATGAAATGTAGATTGTATGAATTCTGTATCCAGTCTTGTCACCCATGCTGGCAGCCTCTCCTTGGAAGTTTCTAGAGCCACATGCACCTGGTAATGCTTACATTTTCTTTTACATATGCCAGCAAAGCCTGAAGACACAAGTTTCACCTACAAACCACTATCTTGCACATTGATAGATTCAACCTGGGAAAAATATTTTGTGGGAAAATATGTGAAAAGATGTTGAAGGAAAAAATAAAAAAACCTTGCGACAATGAACAGACCAACTTGGCCTGATAGCCCCGGCTTCCTGACCTCAGAAAAGGTCATTCACCTCATGTACCACTGCTGAGACAAAGAGATGGTGAGTAGCCAGACCTGGGCTGGCTCTACTCTCCTTCCAGTGTCCCTGGGCAGTCATCTAGCATCTGCCTGGGTGCTCTGTCAGTACCGGCAGAGTGCAGGCCTTGCACTTCTTGCCTTGGAACCCACTGCTGTCAGTGTGGCACCCAAACAAGCTACCTTTTGCACCTTGTATTGAGCGGGACACTTACCCCCTGAAAGCCCTATCTGAGACCTCTAAGCTCAAGAAAAATTTGGATGAATTGAGAAGAAGTTAAGGGTTTGTTATCTCTTCTGTTCTCCATGTTCCAGATCCAGCTGTGCAAGTGCATCTCTGCTTGTGACAAAAGCAAAGCTGTTTTCTGATGCAGGTGAATTGTGCCAGTCTTTCTGCTGCTTCGAATGCACAGTGAACGTGTCAGCAGAGCTCATCTGTCAGTGCATGGATATTGCTGCACGTCATTGCCACAGACATTGGTGATTGACAAAGCTCAGAGGATAAAGTGACTGAAGAAATTGCCCACAAAGCACAGTGTTATCACTCAGTTTAAGAAACTTATACACTACGAACTGCAAAACATAAGCTGAATGTATTCTTTCCAGACTCCTCACTTTCCAGACAGTTTCATTCAGCCTCCCTGTAGTGCCTTCCTGCCTCCCTATGCTAAGTCCCACTTGGGCACTTAAATCTTTCATTCTCTACTTATTACATTCTTTTCTCATATTTGCAATTTTTCCCTAAAATTATTGGGCATTTTTTTCAAGTGCAAATAGAACTACAAGTCTGAAAGACACATAATTTGCCTTCGGATTTTAAAACAATAAAAAATTATAAAGTATCTTTGCCTTTTGTTTTATTTCTTTGCTAGCTAAAGGACAATCTGTCCTAATTTTAGGAAAAACTGTGAGTTCAGTTGTTATAGACAAACTACTGCACAGCTTCCAGAGGATCTTGAAAAAATAAGACATTACTCTCTGTAAATGCAATTGCTTATTGAGATTCTGAACAAAGGATTCTACTTCAGCAGTCAAATGATTTGCTATTCAAAGAAAGTGAGGCCTTCACTAATAAATGTAAATTTTGTTTTAGAAACTACTGCATGAGTAGAATCAGAAAATTATGATCTATTTTAGACTCAGCCAGTTATTCTTTTTCCCCCCAGAATATTTTTAATGAACACTGATTTTTTTTTCAGGGGTTTTTATCTCACAGTTAATTAGAACATCATCATCTGTCCCAAATCAGTAATAATGTAGTTCTGCTTGCTGAGCAGACAGCAGAATGAATTGCAACTTCAGTTCTTTCATGGCTGATTCATGCACCAGAAGAGAACGAATCTTTTATGTACCACTGCCTTCTGGAATTTTGAAAGAATACACATTTTGAAACAGCTGAAATGGCAGTTACTGCTCAGATACAAATGAAAAACATTCCAGTTACGTGTTGCTGTTTTATTCATGACTGCATGTAATATTAATGCAAAATACTTCTCTTTTAGAAATCTTATCTGTTTGCGATGTTTCAGCTATTTTAGAGGGTAAGGAGTGACAGAATGAGTGATTCTAAGCAGTGAGTCAGCTGTTGTCTACATCTGTAGATAAACAGTATGGCCAGGGTTACACTCATTTAGCTGGATCTTCTAATCATTGCTGTATAAAGGCTGTTCCCCTTGATGTTCAAGGTAATTCAGTTGAGATACTGCCAGTAACTACCAGGGAGAGTTACTGCTGTTTGTAGTCAGACCTTCAGGTACAGCAATTCTGTTCTTAGAATGCAGTAAAAGCCCAATATGTATTAAAACGCAACACTGCCAAGTTTTCCAGAAGTTGATTGTAGTTGGAATTGCTCTTAGACCTGACTTACTTTACTTTTTATAGAAGAGCAGACTCTTCTATATGCTGTTGGTAAGTTTTTTTCCTATGCTAAGAACAATGATGCTGATTCTTAGCAATCTTTTCAGCAATTTGAAATGCTCAGAGTTACAAATCGGTCTTGATTAGTATTCTTTTTCAGATAAGTAAGATCTTTTGGTCTCTTCTACAAATGCTATTGTAAAGAAGCACACATTTTTCCAGACTTTCTAGATACGGAGTTGTGTTTTGTTTTGTTTTTCTTCCCAAGTTCAGACTAAACATGGCAATGCATTTTGTAGTGAACAATCCTATTTGTGTACCATGCACAAAATTCATGTAGACTTTGTTACCAATGCCAACAGAAGAGGGACCAAACCTTTAGCAAAACAAGTACTTCGTAACAGTAGCACCAGCGGTACAGTAGCATTAAGTGGAGCATTAGATACTTCAATGGATAAAACATGTTATTTTGCATTCAAATTCTCTTCTAACTTAAATTTGAAGAGTGGTGTGTTTCAAGCCGATATTTAATGGAAACTGTATCTGTAGTGTACAGTACATATGACTACTCTAACTTTACCAGTTAATGAAAAGAGACAGTGAAGGCATAAGGTGGCATAAAACCCACTAGCAGCAAAGTCACACTGAAGCTCCAAACACAAGAAAGCATCCCTGTTCTTAGGTCTAAACAGGAGCAGTACTGAAATGAAGACGAACCACTGGCTGTCTTGGTTGCTTTGGTTATATGGCAGAGATTTTAATATTTTGTAACAAAAAGGACTCACCACAAAGACACAGTGTATCTGTTCACAGGGTTTTCCAGCATAGCCCATCCCATGTGCTCACATTTACAGCTCCTACCTTACCTCTTCCTCATTCTTGTGCTCTATTGTTTTTTTCAAATATCATATCAGAAGCCAAGGAACAAGTGGTTCTCTGTTAGTTTTTTCCTTTCTCATTTGGTGATTTCTGTAATTTGTTCACATTAAAGGAAACCACTGACCAATGGGTTTATATATTGAGGCTTTAAAACATTTTTTTGGAGAAATTACTAAGACTATGGTAAACATAAGTTGTAGTTTGCCACAGAAACTTGTTTCCAGGATATTTCAGGCAAATGAGAGCTTTTCTCTTCAAAGTCCTTGAGTAGCCGGGGGAGTAAAGAAAAGCTTGGAGACAAAGTGAGCTGATGCAGCATAAGAAACAAATGACATTAGCTTTCCTTCTATCTGTCTGGAATCTATGCCTTTCTTCCCATCAGTCAGATGGTGTTAATCCTTAAAGTGGCATACACTGCAGTGTCCGTGTCCCCTTTGAGTTTGTGGGCAGTGCAATTGCCCAGGAGCCTGCTGCCCAGAGAGGCCCTGACAGGACGAGGAGGAGGAGGAAGGCTGGGGGTACGTGGCCCCATTTCCTTCCTTGCCTCGGGATCCATTCCAGCCATACCAAGACATGCAGGTAGTGCAGGGCAAATAACTCCAGGCTTCGAGCAAGAAAGCAAATATAAAAATGACCATGAAAATTGCACAACCAGTTAAAACTGGTTCCAGCCAGGAACTGAAGTCCTACCTTGAAATACTTACTTAAATCCCATTTGAACGGCATAGATTTACATTCCAGATGAAGCATTAATGGCTTTCACACAATATCCTCAGCAGAGATGCCCCAGCATACCGACCTCTGTGTTTTTGGTAGCTGGAATTTGTAAGTCCTCAAGGAGCTGCATTCTTTTGAGTGTTACTTCTATTTTTGGACTGAGTGCTTTCTTTATTTAGAAAAAAAAACCTGTGCTCTTGTCAAACTGTGGAGACTATATGAGTCATCTATACAATAACACTAAATTACCCCTTTCTGCTACAATGCAGTTCATCATAATCACAAAGGGATTTGTAGAAAAACAACAGAGCTGACAAAGTCTGCTCTTAAGCTTCCTGTGTTTAATCCTGGTGCATGTCACCATCCTAGCAGTGTATTGTTGAGAAATGGGTTGTTATCAGAATGCTGGGTGCTGCAATAGCTCCAAAGTCTCATTTTTTTGCTAATAAAAATGAATGTCTTTTCCTTGACAATTTTTGGCTGCCTATCTGCAGTCACCTGCCTGCACAAGAACTGTGTGAATGCTAATGACAGTTCTGAAGCTTTGATGAATAAAAACTATTTAAGGCTGTTAAGGCTGCCTCATAGGCAGCAGCTCTTGCTCATTCAAATACTTCAAACACAGCCCCCACGAAGCATCACCCGTGGGTTCTGACTTCAGGCAAAACAGAACATAGAGCTTTAGAAAACAGAGTGTTTGGGTGTCACTGGATGAGGTAGCGTACATGATCTACGCAGCCTAATCTACTTACAGCTTGAGTTTTTCTCACATGACTTTGCCATACACCATGACAAGCCTAAGAAGGAGTTTGTAATTGCTGTTCTAAGGGAATACTTCATATGTTGCACTACAGACTGATCAAGCGAGGATTTAAGACATGCTGAACAACATTCAGATCTTCAGGTGTAGTTAGGTGCTCTTTTCCCACGAGCAGATAAAAGACAGGCTGCCAGTATGACAGGAAACACTGTAATGTTGTAACATTATGCAATTAAGGCTGTAACAAAATGCATATGCATGTGGGAGGACGGGTTAAGGTTGCCCAGGCAATCTTATTTCTGGCATTTCCTATATTTTCTGTCTTTGACTTTGTAACCTACACATTCACTCATCTCAGCTCTGTTGAGATTGTAGGCATGACTTGAATATATGTCCTTCTTGCTTAAGTGATTGCATTAGAAAGGTGAATCTTTTGGCACCTTTCCACTGCAGTGGACAACACCAGTCATGGCAGGGGAGTGTTTGTACCAGCCTGGCTGACACCTGCATGGGGCCATTTGCTGGCAACCTGAAGGCCATAGCAGAGGTTTGGAGAAGTGGCAACCAAAACACTGCTTCCCCACCTGTGTCTCCAGGGATGCAACTGCTTCAGAATGAGCCCACTACGCCAAAGAACCTGCAGAGGCTGAACTTGCAGATGGTGTGAGTGAAAAGCTCTGTTTTGCTTAGCAGGATCTGTAATGGCCCTAGTGAGTGTCCTCCTGAGGCTGGCCTGGCACAGCAGGACTTTGCAGTGACCTTTCCTAACACTGCCCAGATGTGCTGCCCCTTGACAGACTGATCCCAGTGTTACACAAGATGGGATGCAGAGAGGCTGGCAAAGGTGCTTACTGCAGCACTGTTTCGGATAGCTTAATACGGAACACAAGGCATTCCTAAAATGGAAAACAAAACTTCTGCTAGGTGTTCTCATATGTATTTTTGAATGAAGACTTAGAACTTTAATTGATTCAAGGGATTCTGCCATCGGGGCTTTTTCTCTGCCTTTTCAGACCAAAATGGCATTCCATGCACAACAGCTGCTTGCACCATGGGGGCACAAAGCAACACACGCAAAAAAAAAAACCAAAAAAAAAAAAAACACCACAGTAGCAGCAGATGGGCAGCTCTGAACGGAAAAGAAAACCCTCAGCTGTTCCATTTTTGATGAGAATTTGGGAGCGTTACATAAGGAGGAAATGAGGAGAAATAAAATTGCAAGCTCAAGAGAAGATAAAATCTGATTAAAACGCTGACTAATATAATTGTAGAGCGTTAGTCAGGCTTTCTTGTGGAAAGGGAAAAATGTCTGCTGTTGTGCTGCTATAGAAACAGTATGGAGTATGCGGGTAGGTAAGGGCATGGAGTGTGTCCCTCCCTTCCCACTTCTCTGTGCTGGAATGAAGATCCTATCTCACTGCAGGCCCTCCTGGCCAGACGTTCGCTTCCAGTGCACAAAGGAATTCTGTTCCTGTTTATGCAGTTTCTCTTAATATTTCTTCTTCCTCCTTCCTTTGTTCTTGTGGAAGGTGATGTGACAGTGCTGTGCCAGGGCAGGAGGTGAGCCCTGTTCTCCCTTCACTTTCCACAGGGATTGGTGACTTTGCTCTGTATTTCGTGAGCCTGGAACATAGGTACTGTGCCCAAAACAAGGAGTTTTCTCGTATTTACTCCTATAAAACCAGAGGACTTGTAGTGCTTTGAAAAGTAAGTACTTCTCTGGAACAAGCAGCCATCATCTGTGTTTCTGAATACTTTGTCCAGGCCACTTGTTTCTTCAAAGATACATGCTAGAATTTAACAACCGCTGCATGAGATAATGACATTTAATTCCTCTGGCTGCTGATAGAAGTGTCCTTCTGAAACATGTAAGCCACATGTAAGCATACTCACTGAGCAATGGCACAAAATAAGAACTAGAAATGCATGCCTACATTGTGGGATGTCATTCACAGCAGCTCTGACCTGTAGCTATCCGGGGTGATATCTCATCTCTGACAGCAGATCTTCCTTCACGTAACTGAGAGGAAGACACAAGAAAATAAATTGCATTAAAGAACAAGAATTAAATTGTATTAATTAATTTAATTTAACAAGAACGGAATTACATTAAAAAGACTGATGGATGAGGAAGTGCGTCCATGTTGTTCTAGAGCTCTTTCTGGTTCCTAGTGCTTAAGACACTGGTTCAAATGTTGAGGAAAGTAATTTGCCGCTGCTGACGAATTTTATGCTAGCATGAAATGCTGTAAAACTGCATTTTCTTATAACCTATAAACGTACTTCTTCATGTGTTGTTAGTTTTATTTCCATCCCAGTGCCTTCCTGTAACAATTGATCCACCGGCTTGAGTACATATTTTATAAGAATACATTTTGTAACTCAGCTTTTCCCCGAGTTTCACCTTTCAGTCTCACTGACTTGTTCGGCTTTTTGTGTTCTGAGATACAGAGAGAGGAGCCCATTCTCTGGTTATTTTAGCACTTTCAGTTTGTCACTAATCATCTCTTTTACAAAATGGAGAATACCTCTGACATCCTGACAGTTCATCCAGGCATCATATTATTTTCATTTCTCTTTCCAGTTTCCCTCCTACCTCTGTGCACTGTGCACTGGAGACACCACAGCTGCACATATTGCTATACTCTAGGCCTGTACACTTATCTCTGTAACAGAGTTAGTTGTATTCTCTGCAGGCCTCTGGAAGGCACTTCACGATCATCCAATCTCATTGCCACCGCAGACAGTCCCATTTTAGAATACTTGATACAAACTCCAGCTCCATTTAAAAGTTAAGTTTGATTTTGCTCTTACCACTCTGTTAGAGAGCCAGTCCAGTGTTTTCCTGCTCTGACCACAAAAACAAGTGTACACCCACTTGTTCTGACGCTGACATTGGCCTCTACTATTGGCTTCCCGGGCATCTCTTTCCCCAAGCCCTCTTTCTTTATCTTGCAAAACTGGATGCACCATGTGTTCTTATCTTTGGCTGAAATAGGCTGCCTGGGCCTTAATCATTGCAGTGATTTTCACTCCTACTTGTTCTGCTTTAGATTTACTCTTTCTTGAGCCCGGGTGAGAGAATCTGACCTCACATTTCAGATATTTTCTGAAATAACGAATCTGAAATAGCTGGATTTACATTTGCCTGTTCACACAGCTCCTACTCACCTTGTGATTAACTAGTCTTTCTTTTCCAAGTGCTGATCTCATAGTTGACGGAAGAAATCTTTGTGATTTATCTCTATAAGCCATTAATATTATCAAACTTTATTATATTTTCAGTAATCTAGTTCTAAGAGGCACCCAATTTCTCCAGCACATTATTCCCATCCTTGTTTGAAGTGGTCTTGTCCCCCGGCTCTGCCAACGGTGGAATTCATTAGCGCATTCACGTTCTTGATGACATCGTTATAATGAAAATACGGAGGAAGAGAGGAGCCCTGATGAGTCCCACGGAATAACTTTCCTCCAGTCTGCCTCATGCACACAGCTCTTTGTCATTGCCTCCTCGTCCTCCGTTCTTCTGTTTGAACAACCAGTTCCTGCTGGACAGTGTCAGGTATTATTAACCCCGAATTTATTAGATCTGCCACTTCTCAGAGAGGTAGACAAATTTGTATCAAGGAAAGAGATCATTCAGAAGTAACATTTCATTTTATCCCATTTATTCCCATACCTTTAATTATTCTTTCCTTCAAAATTTGTCCAAGTTACTGTAAAACATTTCATTTCCTTTTTTTAATGCATATGTTCCATATGATGTGAGAGCTATAGGAAGAGTTCTTGCTTCTCCCACTCTCATCTTCACATGCTTGGTCTGTTGGCGCTCTGAAAACGGACTGATTTCCCCACTGCAATAATTGCCCACGGCTTACTTCACATTACTCATCCTCCTTTTGCTCACAGCTCTCACACAATCTTTTTTATTAAAAATGGAGGCAAAACGCTCATTGGATTTGGAAATGCTGCCAGACTCCCCTTTTTATCTGTATGACCTTCTTCCTGCATAGCAAACCCATTTCTTCTTCCCCGGTCTTCCACACTTTCCCATCTCAAAGACAAGACTTTCTCAGGTGAGGGATCTTCCCCATGATTAGCCCCAGGGTCTCTATTTCCCGTGACCTTAGCTACTAAAATATCAGAGGATCTTCTGTGAAGCCCTTTCCTTTTGCATGAGATACAATGTCTGTACCACTTCTGCTGCTCTGACATAAAGACAACTGGTGTTTCTTTTGTATTCCAGTCTTTGAACCTTCAGCCCTGTTGATTTTTTCAAATTCCATACCCTTTTCGCATTTGGCTTAGAGTGCCTTTTGATAGCATAATTTTACCCACCCACTCATTCTAAACCGCATCTACTTGAAATCTATCAAGTGATTTTTTCTTTTCCTATGACCTCGGTGGCCTTTACAAATAGAACCCATCATCACCTCTTCTTGTTCTGGTGCTGGCAGGGAGAGCGGTCCTTGTGCTGCATCCAGCTCTGCATCCAGCCTTGCTTGCTATTCATAGCACCTGCGCTCACATTTATAGCTGAAAGAGCAGCAGCTACCGAGGGAGCAGCAATCTGCTCCATTATATTCAAGGAATCTTTTTCCACATGAGAACGTAACTTTGCAGCTCTGCACAAGCTCTGTTCAAATGCTTGTTTGCTGCAACTGTGACTGCCTTTGGCCAGGGCCAGCAGCGCACCCCAGTTGTACCCCAACTCCCTTCTCTTTCCCTGCTGAGATTTTGATCCAAACTTCGCTTTGATTTCTTCTTCTTCTGAAAATTAGTGCAGCTATGTGGCGAGGTCCGATTTCCCTGGATGTGGATGGTGGCTCTACCACAGCCCCTTTCCTTCCCCCCTACAGGTGCTGCTCCCCCCATGGGCAGCTCTAACACTGCATCCTGCCACTGAGACCAGGCTTCTGGTGCTCAGAGCCCTCCTGCTTCCACGCCTATCCACCTCTCATCTGCATTTTCCCTTCCTCGCCAATATTTTCTTATCTTTCTTAAGTCACTGTCATATCCATCTTCACGTTTTATTGATTTTTCTGCCCCGTTTCTGTGTCTCTCTGTCAATGAGAAGCGTGTTGGTGGCAGGACGGAGCTCCTCAGCAGCCCTTGATGTTGGATGCTGGGGCTGTCCGACACCCAATTAGGGTCACAAAAACCCGCTTCTGGCCTTCAACATTCAACACGAGGCTGACCTCGGCCCTCATTTTTAAGCGCTTCCAGCAGCGAGCGCACAAACCCTCCCCCCCTGCAGCCACTTCGGCCCCCATCTCGGCCCCCACCTCGGCACGGGGAGGGGATGGGGGCGTGGCCTGGAGATGCCAGCCTCTCTGATTGGTTGTCGGAAGTGGGGCGGGGCTCGAAGCTGGCGGGGGCCGGGAAAAACGCGGCGGGAAGGGCAGCGGTGTTAGTGGGAGTGTTGGGCTGCGCGGGGCTGCGCGATGCGCCTGACGCAGAGCATGTGCACCATCGCCGAGTGCGCGCCCGGCGGTGAGGGCTGCCCCGCGGCTCGGCCTCGCCTGGTTAAGATCGCCGTGGTGGGAGGCAGCGGAGTGGGCAAGACAGGTGAGGCGGATGGGAGGGAGAAAATCGGGGTCGGGACGGCGGCGGCGGAGCTCGGCTAACGCTATCCTGCCTGTCCGCAGCGCTCGTGGTGCGGTTCCTGACGAGGCGCTTCATCGGCGACTACGAGCGGAACGCAGGTGGGCACAGCGGGCGGACGGGGCGGCCCCGGGGGCGGGGGCGGATCAGGCGGATCGGAGCCCGTTGTCGGGGTCCCTCCGCCGGCGATGAGCGCTGGGTGAGCCCCGCAAGCAGCTGTGCTAGTGCTTCGTTCTGCCTTGCCCTGCCAAGTATGCTTTATCTGGTGAAAATGTCCCTCTCTGAAGCAGTGTGTTTTTTTCTTTTTTTTTTTTTTAAATCTAAAGCAATGCAGTGTAACGTAACCCAATGCAAACCCAATGTTTGCTACCCTCCCAAGCTCGGTGCTTGCAGCCAAGCGATCGGGGCGGCCCCGGCTTAGGGGGTAGATGGGGCGATGCTCAGCGCCGAGCGCGGGGCGGCGGGAGGTGTGAGCGGCTGAGCTGCCGGAGTGCGGCGATCTGCTGCGGGAACGGCCCGGGAAACAAGCAGCCACCGAAGCCTCCCAGCCTCTGGGATCGGCCAGCGGAGCGGAGCCCGCAGAAGAATGGCTTCTGAGGGACAGAAATGCTGACCAGGGTACTGCCTTTGTGTACCAAGGACTGGCTGCTGTGCGCAGCGAAGTTACAGCAGTCCTTCAGAAGTGGCAGAGCTGCGAGCTGTGTTGTGCTAAATCCTAGAATCCTATAATCCTAGAACGGCCTGGGTTGAAAAGGACTACAATGATCATCTAGTTTCAACCGCCCTGCTATGTGCAGGGACGCCAACCACCAGACCAGGCTGCCCAGAACAAGTGCCAGGCTTCAGGGCAAGTCAGGACCAGGTTAAATCCCAGGCTTGTTAAATCCCAGTACTGCCATAAGTAGTCATAAATCCCAGGCTTCCAGTAACATTATCACAAATCAAATAAAGAATCTTAACACTCAACCTGAATGACTAATGGGGTAGCAAAAGCAGTGCAGTCTGTCTGAGAAGTATGTGTGTGTGAACCTGTTGCTGTTCTGCCAGGTAACCTCTACAGCCGGCACATCCAGATTGACGGGGAGGTGCTGGCCATCCAAGTGCAGGACACCCCGGGTGTGCAGGTGAGTCAGACGCATCCACGCAGATTATCGAAGCAGCCCGGAGTTGGTGTGCGTGTCTGTCTGCTGCAGCATCTTGTTCCGCTCTTCCTAGTGACATTCTGCTGCCTGTTTCAGTGCAGAGCTCCAGGTGGGGGAGCTGGCAACCTGTGCCTTAGCCACAGCTGCCAAGCCAGATGGGTTGGGTGCCTGAAGTTTGCTGGTAGTAAAAAGAAACGGCTCACTGTTTTGAGTGAATCGTTTGTATGCTGGAGGCCCATTGCTTTGGAATGGCTGAATTACTGAAGTGCCTTGTTCTCATATATTAGGAACATTAGGTGGAAAAAAACCAACTCGCTTTGCGCAAATATGGTACATATGTGGAAGAAAATGTCATGGCTACTGCCCAACAAAACTCATACATTTATATAATAAAAAGTGAAGTCTACTGTATTGGAGCTGTGTTCATTAAGATATTACAGTTTGAAGTTCTGAATGTATAGACCTGAGCGGTGCTGGAATTTTGCCTTTTTGAACTGGGCAACACTCCAGGTCTAAATGTTTCCAGCTCATATCTTTGCTTCCCCAGACTTGCTGTCTAGCCAGTTAATTTCCCATTCTGTGGAACTACAAAGTCTTTCTCTGCATGCAGAACGACTCAGGTCAATTTTCTGTTTGAGTATAGCAAACTCCAGTGTTAAATTCCATTTTTTTTTTTTTTTGCAGCTGAATCAACATATGTATTTATTTGACACGCTCAGATTAAGTTTTGTACTTACAATGTGAAATGCAGATACGTACGTCTGAAGCTGTAAAATGCTATTTAGATTTAAAGGAGCCTTTTAAAAGTCTTTTACGACCTCAACCGTCTAATTTGAGACCATTCATTCTACAGATTCATGAACACAGCCTGGATTGTAATGAGCAGCTGAACAGATGCATTCGCTGGGCAGACGCCCTGGTGATTGTCTTTTCCATCACAGACTATAAGAGCTACGAACTACTCAGTCACCTGTACCACCACGTTCGGCAGATGCATCCAGGAAATGCTGTCCCTGTTGTCATCATAGCAAACAAAGCTGATCTCTTGCATATTAAAGAGGTGGAGCCTCAGCACGGACTTCAGCTGGCCAACATGCTGGGCTGTGCTTTCTATGAAGTGTCTGTCAGTGAAAACTACAACGATGTCTTCAATGCCTTCCATGTCCTCTGCAAAGAAGTCAGTAAACAACAGACCACCAACAGCACCCCCGAGAGACGGAGAACTTCTCTCATTCCACGGCCCAAATCACCCAACATGCAGGATCTGAAGAGGAGGTTTAAGCAAGCTCTGTCTGCCAAAGTGAGGACTGTCACGTCTGTCTGACAGCAGGGCCAAGAAGAGGCGTTGTTCTTCTCAACGTTTCTCCCAAGTTTGAAACCCGGGGTGTCTAACACTGGCACGTCTGCTGCCTGATATTGTGACAGGATGGTTCAGGCAGCGTTCTGCATGGCTGTAGAAACGAGAAGTTGCTTGAACAATGAACAGTGGCAGATGGGAAAAGAATAAAAACAGACAAAAAAAAAACCCCACAGAAATAGTCTTGAAATGGCTCTAGGATGTAACTTGTAGGACAAGTATTTTCATTTGGAAATGGACCTTTCCAATAAATGCCTTTTTCTCTGATGGGACAGATCTGGCTTAATGTTTGTGTAGAGACAACCTTCTAGCTGTGACTCTCAACTTGTACTTGTGCAGGGAAACACCCCAAACTGTAGTTCACTGTTCAGAAGTAACCACTCCAGTTTTACAACACTTTCACTTGGATGAAGGACAGCATGATATATCTGTTCAATTTATTGCCCAGTAGAGCTGTTTATTTCACTTGTATTTCAAAACAAACAAGAACACATACAACTGTTCTGTAAAAGTAAGTGTGAAGTCAGTGGGCATGACTAGGTATCATGGCTGTACACAGTGGTCCTTTACTTTTTTATTGGCTATGTTATTGCTGACAACTTGACCAGATTCTTTGTATGCAAAACTATTGTGCATAGGGTGTAAACATATGTAATTACAAATATCTGGTGGGTCTTTTTTACTGTCTGAAAAAAACACTGTTGAGACTGAATGATCTAACACAGAGCTTTCTAAGAATAAGCCTGGAGTTGGAGTGATAGTCCATTACAGCTACCAGTGTGAGACACTTTTCTCTTCTTTCTTTCTTTCCCTGGTGTATAATAGGCAGAGAAAGAACCAGTGATTGAACTTGATGTGAAGCATGGCTGCCCCAGGGCAATGAAGCTGGCTGTTTGTTCAGAGCTGAGCCGGTCCCTGTTCATCCTTAAACACATGTGGCTGACTTAAGCATTTCTTCTTATTTTATTTTTTTTCTCTACATTGAGCCAATGGAGTTCACAGGCTAAAGGCCTTACACACATGCACTTTAAAAAGCCAGTTGTGCTTTTGTTTGAACTGTAAGTTATTTATTTTATGTACAGTTACTTTCAGCATTAAATTTTGAATTGTGTATTTTCTCGTGTGTTCTTCCTGTGTGTGAGAAACAATTGGTAATAGCCAGCAAAGCCTGGAGACAAAGTAATTGTTTTCTCAGGGTGTTTAACATACACTGCAGAAACTGTAAGAAAGTCTTTGCTGCCTATGCTGTTGATTTATTAGCATAATCTGCAGGGGGAAAGCTCTCATAACGTCTTTCCAACTTTTACGAAACTATTTCAGAAGGCCTACTGAAAATTAAAATTGGATTCTTCATACTCCCTTGTCAGAAAACTCCAGCGAGGAGAGAATGAGGTAAGGTGGGTCAGTGTTTGGCAGAACAATGTTTTAAGGGGCTTTTGGTCTCTTTAAAAAAAATATGCACAACAGCTTTATATGGACTGGTGTGACAATGAAGAATTGAATCAAATTACTACAAGCCTTGAACTTGATTTGTTTGCATTATAGGGATTTTAGGCTGGGCACTCCTGAGGGGGATGTTCATGCTAGACGTAGAGTGGCTGCCATGCGTGTTCTCCCCTGATTAGCACACAGCTCTAATGGTGGAAATACTGGTCATGCTGATGGTAATCTTTGATGTGAGCTACCACTCTCACCTGACCAAGTAACTCAGGACTAGAATTCAAACACAACGGCCCCGCAAGTCTGAGCTTACACTCAAATGCTGTTTCACTGATTTCTGTGCCATCTCCATGTGCCAACGGTGGCCTTTCATTTTCCCTACCCACAGCTGGTGAGCACAGTTCTGTGTCACATGCAGAGGGCTTTGGCACTCCTTGCTGTGGTCCAGCACCCTGCACTCTCCCAAGCAGTCCCGTGTGGCTCCTGCTCATGTACAGCTGGCAGGAGACCACTCATTGCCCAGGTCTTTTCTCCAGCATATGCTACTTGTAGCTATGACAGCTATTTTCTACAAATAGGAGATAATTATTACACCAGGGCCACTGGAAAGACCCCACTCCAGTCTTGGTCTAGGAGAGGAGTGGGCTTTTTGTGACTGTCTGCATTCATCTCTTCAGCCACTGAGTACCAGATGGTGGCTGGATCCCAGCATCAGGGCCACAGCTGTAGCCACACTGGCTGAAAAGATCCCACCAAGGGGAGCCTGGAAAATCAATCACTGGCTCAGCCAGAGGAGCTGCTTCATTCACAGGAGGCGCAGAAGAACCAGTGTCTGCTTAAATCCTGCACCCCTCTCATTACCCTGCAGAACACATCCTCAGATGGCCAGGTCAGAGACCTGACTCATGAAAGAAAGTGGAAGAGAGAAGGTCACAACTGTGGGCCTCCATCACCTCAGGAACACAGCAGCAGCTCAGAGATATGAATGCCTGAGCCTGCTTGGGGCTGCAGAGGTCAGCAGTGGTTGCAGGAGGTAAAAGAGCCTTTCTGCCACCAACAGAGCATGGAAACCCGTTGAGGACATCTCCAAGAGAGAAAGTTTTGGTTCTTAGGGGTAATCAAAAACTGCAAAAAAGAGGGGTGGCAGGAATATGCAGTCCTGGTATGCATAGCCTGTGTCCTAAGAGGGAAAGAGATGAGGACTGAGCATTGCAAAAGCACTGCTTTATTGATTACATAATTCACAAAACATCTATATTCTAAGATTAAATGATATAGAAAGAAGAGGAAATGCAGAGAAAGGCTATTTGCTCTCAAGCTGTTCTGCTCAAAATATTTCTTGAGCTTTTAACATTGCAATCTCATAATATTTCTCATTTTTTACAGCACAAAGTTCCATTCTAAAGTCATTCTTATAAATTGTTCTTTCATAGAGGCAACATTGTCCATGCTTTATAGTTGGTCCTTTGTTTCCTTCTAGCCACTCAAAAGTGAATTTAAACAAAATGCAGCCTTTTCTGGAGACCATTATAAACATTTAAGAGAACTTAAGCAGGCTACTAAACAAAGGTTAAAGAGCTACTTCCTATTTAAGCTATTCCTTTGACATCAGAAAGAATGCTATGTTCAAGCAAACTTCATATACAATTTGACATTCTCATTCTTAGTGGGAGCTGTAGTCTTAGCCTTTCTCAGATGAACCAAGAGGATGCAGCTTCAGAGCTCCACCATTTTATGTTGCAATTTGGAACATTTTGTGCTACGCACAATCACAGTCTCTACTGGCTAATGCTGTTTTATCTAAGATTATATCAATTTGTTATAAAGAAAAATTACAGAACTGAATGTGATAGCAGCTCTTTCATTATCATAAATGAAACATAAAAGCTGCTTTCTTATCATGCTGTTCAGAAATCTAGCTCAAAAAAAACCTGTCACAGTGGCCTCTTGAAAATGGGAACATGCTTTTTTTCCCCCTCTTTTTTAAATGCATGTGAGGGAAGGATTCTTCCAAGGTTACCATCACCCCATCACAGCCCATATGTCCGCCTTGTATTAAACTGCAGAGAAGTGTGCCATCAGAAACAGCCTTTTCTCTTGGGATTGTGGGTGGAGAAACTAGAGCAGGAAATGGAAACCTGCGAGAGGAACAACCACGTAACTCAGCCCTCCATCCTGCTGCTCTATTGTGGCTGGGAGAGCATCACTGCACTGGGAGCTGCTCTGCCAGCTGAACTGGGGCTGTGCTCCACGGTCCCTCTCTGAGTGTAATGAGCAGAGGCTGTTAATACTGTATAAGGCACACATCTTTTGCAAGATGACATGGCAGAGAGATGGATATTGCTACCCTTTACCTCCCTCAGCAGCATTTCCCAGCAGAATCAACTCCAGAAAAACACTGGCATTACTTGCAGGGAAAAGTGCTGCTCAGGGAGTGCACATTCAGCCTGCCTTGTTCTCAGTTGCTTCTATTCTAGGGAGTCATTACAGGCAATCATCCTCGTGGGTGCTGAGTGGAGGGGGTGATTCAGCACCACGCTGTGTGACCCTTAAGGAGAAGGTGGTACAGGACAAATGGACCAGCTTTAGGAGCCCCCTGTGAGCTGCACAGTTCTCTTGCAGTGAAGTACCCAGCTGTACAGTAGGGGACATGCTGCTTTTCAAAGGGCTGTTGGGAACAGTGACAAACCAGGGACTTGATGCTTCCAGCCAAGGCAGCCATCAATCTTCTCCACGGATCCTCCCACGTCAGATATCAGGATCAGGTTGGGGATGATCAGCTGCAAACAACTGCTCAATAGCACCCTGTGGTGTCAGGAGTGCTGAGGAGAGCACAATTACCTGTAAGAAGGGAGGAAAGAAGCAAGAAGTCAAAATTAAGGGGATCAAGACTGACTGCAGCATTAATGAGCTGTGATATGGACTGTTCCCTTATCCAGCACAAGACACGCTGTGTGTTTCTGGTGTTTACTGACAGGGCCGTGCGACCTGCCCAGCAAAACCGTCTGCTCACTAATAACTGCAGTTAAATCATTTAAGGAACATAATGACTAGTAGCATTGTATTCTTAATGAACGTGTGCTTTGATTCACTTCTACCCACGTGTACCCAGTGATTTGTTGTGACTGCCATTGTGTTTGCTGTGAGGCACCAAAGGAGCAGCCAGCAGCTTCCTTTCCTATAGCACAGGGTTTTGCCAGCAGGCAGTTTTGAATGACTGCCATTCACCCTTGTTCAAGGCGGGACAAGAGTTACAGAAGTGCTGCTGGTCTGCTGTGACTACTGGGGGAACTGCAGCCCATGCTCAGGAGTGTCCCTGTGGGCAAGACAAGTGCTCTTCTGCACGTCAAGACCATGCTCAACCTCAGACGCTGTTGGGATGCTGTTGCTTTTGTTTGGTCAGGTTTTTAACCCAAGCTGGGTCTAATGAATGAAACTCACTACAGCAATACACCCACTGGTAGATGCACACCCTATCCATTTCTCTTGAGTAAAAAACATTATGCAGGTGTCTATTGGAAAGGCTTCTCTGCAGGACAAAGCTATCGAGCAAGGAGGGAGCACATCCTCTCCTGCAGCCAACTCACACGAAGTCATAGGGAACGTGCAGTCTATACAGCCTAATATTGCAGGGGATTTGGAAGAAAGAATTAGAAGATAAGAAAAGTACTACATTTAAACTTTTTTTTTTTTTTTCTTTTGTTCTTTCTTTCATATTCTCACTTCAAGTAATGAAAGGAATCTGGAGTTCCATTACTACAGATCCCACCTGTACTGATGATAGCCCCTCCCTCACTTCTCCCCTTCCCTTATCCTCCCACACAACCTGCAGCAAACTGATGCTGACTATCTCTTCTCCTTCCTATGGCTGAAAAATTGTAGTTTGTGGATGGCAATAGTTGATGCTGTCTTACTTATTTTATGAATGAACCAGTGCACTGCACAGTATGTGCACATTTTGTTTAATGCAATTTAATTCTGAAAAACAAAAGTGGACATATTACTTCAGTTTTTTTGTGTCTACAAGCCTAACATCAACAATAGCCATGTTCAGTTAAAAGCAATTTCCTCTTGGGTCCCAACTGCTCAGAGAAGGAATTTCTCTGTCTCCTCTGGGTAGGTCTGAGCAGGACAGTGTGCTTCCTTTGCAGACCTTCCCCTCATCTGGAACAGCATGCCTGTCCTTGACGCTTTACATGAAGAGATATACCTGTCCTGCTGCCAGTTGAAGCACAGGACCCAGGAACTCACAGCCTGACCTTCTGCACTCCAATGTGCCTTTCCCATACACAGGGGAAGGAAAGATGCAGCAAGCATCTGATGGTGCATCTGCAGGGATTGATCTGTCTGTGTGCCTCAGCCACAAGCACACATGCTGTGCACGTGGGGAAGGAGGAGGGCAAGACATCACACTCTCTCCCCTTTTTCACTCTTGATTAAAGGGGAAAGAAATTTATTTCTTCCTTTCAAAGTAGGATACTTCTCACTAGGTTAGGAAGGGTATTTGGCATCATTCACAAACAAACGACGCACAAAAAATGCTATTTTCTTTTGTGCCTCTCCATGAGAAGTAGATTTGTCATTCATATTCCTATGCAGAGCAGTTCTCTGGATGGAAACATCTCCTACTGCGCATTTAGATGTAATTTGCTTCAACTCCAAAGAACTGCTGAAGTAATCAGAGCATTGTGCCAGTTTTTCTGTTACTTCACTCATTTCTTTATTTTTGCACCCACATGTCTCTCCATTTCTCCAAAAGCCAATAATTAGTATAAATGTCAGTGCTTTGTTTGAATGGAACAGACTTGTGAGGCCAGTGCTTCCCCTTGCCGTGACGTCTGAGGCTGATTGCCTGAAACCCACAAAAAAAAAAAAAGTCTGTTAAGTGCTGGCTCGAGTTAGACAAATGCCTGGCTTTTTAAAAAGAGAATAATCCCAAACAGGTGGCACATATTCACAGCTACAGTGCAGAAATCCAGGTAAATCCAATGAACTCATATAATTTTCTATATGAGACTCACACAACTGCTTCTTTACTTCTTTTTTTTTCCTCCTCCTGACTCTCCCTTGCAGTCCTTTCACCCCTAACATAGCACATTTTCACAAAGGGCACAGTGCAGTCAAAGCTTAAAATTCTTCAGGAATCTGCCTAAGAGGGTGACCTGCCACTGGGGTTAAGCCAAAGCAAAGCAACACCAGATCCCATGTCACCACTGTCAAGCCTCAATTCTCTCTAGAAAGCTACTCAAAAGTCTTGCTACATAGTTCTCCACCGGCTCACTTATTAACCCTGTGCTTATCTTTCAGGTTATATTAATACATTTAAGGCGTGGATTAACTTGTCCATCAATGTGTCACAATCCAATCTGTGTTCAAGAGGGGAAAGAATTTTATTCACTCTTTTGAGGAGATTAGCAATTGACTAACTGGGGTGAAATGTGTTATCAGATGAAAAAAACATCTCTAAAATAGAACCCAGTCTTAGAAAATACTGTTGCAAGGACAACTGAAACACAGAAAGCATGCAATGAACCCAGTGGCTGATCAGTCTTCGGTTGGCTCTGTTTTGCTAATGATTTCTCACTAATCAAAAAAACCTTCCACAGGAATTGAATAAAAGACGTTTACAAGCCACCTGGAAACTAGACTAGTGTTTAGTGGTCTAGTATTAAATGTGGAGATTGGGCCCCGCCTGTGATGGGGGGGTTGGAGATTCATGATCCTTGAGGTCCCTTCCAACCCAGGCAATTCTGTGATTCTGTGTTTATGATGCATTTGCTAATACAACATTTCTTGAATCTCTTTGCAGTTAGTCTGTATACTGCTACTTACTACTCAGTACTCAGCAGGCAACGAATTGCTCTTGTACACATTTCTCCAAAATTAAAATTAAAATTATTTTTAAGAATCTGTGAATTTTTCGAGACATGAAAAGAGCTCCTTTAGAACAATGCCAGTCTGTCTGGAATGCCTCCAACCTGACACCAGTGGTGACTCTAATATACAAAAAAACCAGATCCATGGTTTCTGAACACTTGTTGCCTACAGGCTTCACACAAATTCCAGTGCTGTTCCTGTCAGTGTGGCTGTGCCTTGGTCTAAGTCTGGTACTGGTGCTATACCAACACTGTCTGATGAATTTTTTCATTCTTTGTTCAGATGGGAACATTTTGAGTTGACTCTACCTGAGTACTAGGTTTGCGTGTTGCTACCAGATCCTTCACCATTTTGACCTCAGACACTGTTACACCACCAACCATAAAGATGATCAGAAGAGGATGGTCACCAGGATGAGGGCGATTCACCTGTAAAATGAAAGAAACAATTATTTTAGTTGCTCAGTCCACCTCAGCAGTGATTGGTTCTTAGACTGCCAGAGGAAGACTAATGAAGTTCAGAAATAGCCCTAGAATCCTGGTTTTTGGAGCAGCTGAATCAAATAACTGGATAAAAATCATGAACCATTCCCAGGAATATGGAGTCTTCATGGTTTCTCAAGAGGTCTGAGGGCTTCTCCCTCCATTCATTCTTCATTTCTTTCCTTTCTTTCCTAGTGTGGGAGGACAGTACTTGGGTAGGTGCACAGTTTGAATACCTATATGCTTTAAGGAATGGGGAGTAAATTACTATCCGGTAGAAGCAAGGAGTCCAGTTCAAGCATGCAAGAATCCCTGCCTTACATCAGTAAATGAAAGAATCATAAATAATGTATTTTTGCTAATCCAGTGAATAAGCCTTTATAATTCATCCAGTGAAAATAAATCAGGTTCATTATATATAAAATCAGTTGCTTTCACTTCAAAGGTTTCATTACTTTTATGATTGGGTCGTTTAACTCATTTACAGAAACTCTATTCAAACAAAATACTAGTTTCATTTTTTTTTCCTGATTAACTTTAAAATGGTACAAACATCGAATTTCAGCTAATATGTTATAAAATCATGTTTTAATTTTAAACATGAAGGTGGTGCTATACATCAGCTTCCACTTAACCACTTCCAAAAGTTTGATTACTTTGCTGTTTCCGACCATTCTTTCTTGCTTGAAAAAGCACACTGCCCTGATAATGCCTTGCTCCCAACTTCGACGAGCATTTGGAAGTGATGTCAATGGCACCCAGAAATAGTTCTTTTTACAGCATCACACGCCTTTCAGTGTGGAACACTCAAAATGTTTGGCTCTGAAAAGTGACAGTGAGAACAGCTGAATTTGCTCTTTTTTAGATTTTCCGCCCTCTCCCCTTCTGAATGCGTAGGTTTTCAGCAGCCTTCATTTGCCAGAATGGAAGTGGTAATAATCCCATTCTTGAGTGGAATGCTCTTCCCTTACTTTCACCACCATGATAGCGATCTTTGACTCTGTGGCTCCAGCTCCTCAGGGAACAGCTCTTTGTACTGATCTGTATTGTGGCTGCCTCATACGTAGTCTTTGTGCAGCCCTGTCCTGCTTTTTGACTGGAAACTTTCAGAAGAGACTTCCTCCTCTAAAACACACATGAGGGATGGCATGCTCCCTCTCCAGTCTGGCTGACCTTTGATGATGCCATGCTCCCTCTTAAATGTTGCTCCTCTTGAACTCCTCAGAAGTTGGAAACCAGTCTAGAAACACTTATATCAATGTATCAGTGAGCTGACTGTGTACTGAGTGCAGACCTCCTAATTGCACTCACTTTGTCAGCTACCTTCATTCAGTTGATGGCACAGGTAGCATGTATACTACAGTTCAGCAGGTTGACTTGCATTTCTTGTTCTATACTGAGAAACTGTCAATTTACACTAACAGACTAATTAAACCAATATCCCAGATCTTACAAAGACTCTCTGCACATAATGTAATGTCTGCCTTAAACAAGCAAACAAAACAGTCCAAACCTACTGCAGATACCAGGAAGAGGTTAAGTAAGACCAAAGTATCTAGTTATAAAGCAAGTCAGACAGAACTATTGCTTGCTAAGATCTTAAGAGTATTTCATGCCATAGTTGCTGTAAGTGGTGACTGTAATGCTGAAGAAATAACTGCTCCCCAAAATGATGAGGATAGAAGTTGACTAAACAAAATGCTTTGCTATGACACTTTGAAATAATACATGAAATACTGTTATTCCTTTTCATGGCTCTTTACTCTTCTTAATACTGCTGCCAGAGCAAACTGCTTCACTCCACTTCACGAAACTCCTGAGTGACCCAAGACTTACATAGAAAGCTCGAAATTTAGGAGCTTGCTATTGAACAAAGCCTCTCTTACTATCTTCTCTGGTGACAACTTGTTATAAGCAAGCACACATAACACTAGACACACTGAAAGGACACCCAGTATATTAATCAGAAAACACAAGCAGTACTAGAAGAAAATGTCTCGACAAATCATTCAGTCAAAATAAACCCAGATCCAAACACGTGTTGTCTACATGAATCTTACTATTTTTCAGAAGACCGAAGTTCAAGCCACAAATTCCAGAAATGCATATTAAAAATACGAGTAGGTATGCAAACTCAAAATTAAATTAAAATTGCAATGAAAAGGGTTTTGGAATCTGTAATTTTGTTATTATATGCACAAGTGTTTTGAAGGAGGACGATACTTTGGGTACAAAATAGTTGGCTGTGCTAAGAATGTAAATTTCTGCCAAGATTTTTTATTTGATAATACAACCACCCAAGGCTCTCTCTTTTTGAAGGAACTGGCTTCATGTAGCAAAACACAACTCATTTTTGTGTTACAGAAGAGCTGGAATGGACTGAAACAAAAGCAACACATGCATTCTGGAGTCCTTCTAAAGCTATTTTGTTTCAGGACATTTCTGAGGCATCTGAATTTCATTTACTGTAAAATACGAATTTTGCTAAAGTTCCCAAGTGAAATTTACTTTCAGTTCAAAATATCATGCAGTAAAAATAATTGGTACCATTATCTTGGGCAATTAGAAACACTAAATAAGAAAAAAGCAAAACCCCAAAAGCCTCCAGCTGTGACAGAGGTGCATAAAGAGATGATATATTTGAAATTTGGTCAATTGCTGATGTCCTGCTTCCGCAGACTCCATAATTGCCATGGAAAATGGCCTGTAAAACCTTTACAGGCTGCTGGGCACGCAGGTCAGAGGGGAAGGGCTGCTGCTCTAAGGGCTGCCTGCCTGAATTACTGATACACCTGAGAAGAGAGTGCTGCCTGTCAGGAAAACCCCCATTACGCTGAAGCAAAAGGGACCAAAGGAAGAAGGAAGAATGCCTTCCATGTTTATTTGAGTTGGCATTTATATTCAAGCATTAAGAAAGAAATATAAATTAGAGGAAGTTCATCAAATAATTACAGTGCTGATGCTGCAGTAAGTGTAGAGATGATCTTGTGTCAGAAATACAGGCTGGATTCATTCATGCAGTAAACAAGGACTTGCCAACAAGCCAAACTAGCAACTAAATGAAGAAGCACAGACAGACGTTTGTGAGATAAGTGATGGTGTCCATAAAATATTCATCCTACATGAGGTTCACTTGGCCATCTGTTATATACTCCTTACAGCAGTTTTTTTGTTTGTTTGTTTGTCTGTTTGTTTTTCTTACTTGCAGAGACGCAGGCTCTTGAGGTACACTCCATAAAGAGAAGCCAACCTCCTCCTGCAGAAAACTTGTTTTAGGATTACAATCCCCTCAATCCCCTGTTAAATTTTCAGGAATACATGTTGCATTTTTCAGGAGCTCTGTTCTTGCTTGCAAGAAGCTCTCTGCAAACAAACTTTTATCCTCTTCCTCTTTGACATCATGCAGTTAACAGAAATAGAGATGCTGGCTGTCACACAGATCAATCCTTTCCTACTCCTTCCCTGTACTCCCCCATCTGTTTGGATTTTGGTTAATACTATCATTTTGCAAGTTCTGATCTTTTCACCTAAGTTGGTACAGCAACCAATAGTCCAATGGGATCTCTGTGATTCACTTAAGTGTCCCAAACACAAGAATTAATAATATAGAAAGAAGAGACCTAAAGCTAGCTAAACCAGTCACAGTTTCCATATAAACATTTAGACTTTATACTCTATATGCGTCTTGCTTGTCTTTTCTTCTTGTTGCTTTATTATTTTTTTTTTTTTAAAAAAAGACAAGCTATGCTCCTGCCTCAAAAAATAAAAATAACTAAATACAATTGTGAGAGTTAATGATAAATAAATCCAATCATTCAAAAAATCACCGGTGTGCACAAACTTTTTTGCCTTGTTTGATGCAGGAACATCTGTTTCTTCTATTTTTGGAGTGGCAGCAGCATGATTTTTTTCAGTATCAATACATGAATAGAAACAACACTGGGCCACTCTTTCTATAGCTGTCCTCTCATAACTCAGGGCTTTATCATAAGCTCTGAAGAGCTAAGAATTTCCACTTCGTAACCTAGCTAAGTACATTCTGAAAATCCATTTTAGCAGTAGGCACAAGTTCCTGAAAATAGGCATTGTATTTAGACATATCTGATTTTGTCTTCAAGACAGCCTGCTCTGTAATAACAGAAAAATTACTTTGTTATCTTGATAATGGGTTCTAGAATAGAATCAACACACAAATCAAAGTTATTTTTTGTCACCTGTTTTTAGATGCATGAAAGGCCTAGCAAGTATTCACAAAGAATAGGAAAAAAATGTTTTTCTTTTCAATTATCAGAATACAACAGAGGTTGGAAGCAATCTTTGTATCTCATCTAGTCCATTTCCCTGCCCAAAGCAGTGCAGACTTCAAAATTACACCGTGTTGTTCAGGGCTTTGTACAGCCAAGCTTTGAAAATCACGGAGATGGAGAATCTATCCAGTCCCTCTGGACTTTCTGACTGATTAGCCTGCCTTCCTCCCCACTGTATGTTGAACCTTGTCAAATTATAGAAAGAGCATTGAACATGGGCCTCCTCTGCTGATCTTCTTGCCCTGTAAGACCTCTTTGTTCTTAGTCTATCTGAAGGCTGTTCATTATCCACAAAACTCCTTGATGAACTGCCTTGTGGAATGCCTTTTGGAAATCTGGGGAATTTATATGAACTGGCACTTGCTTACTAATTTGCTTGCTAACGTCTCTGAAGAGCTCCAAAAGCTATGTGAGGTTGGACATCCCTTTATTAAAGCTTTATTGAAGCCACTCTGATTCCTCCCAGACATATCATCCTTATTTGTGTGCCCAGTATCACCCTTACTTAGATGTCCAGTCTGCTCCATTCTCCAGGTGGTAATACCCACTTGTTCCACACCTGCAATATGGTACCTCAATCTATTTCCAGCCCCTCTGCAAGGATTTAACTCTCCCGACTGTCCCTTATGCTTCCCTCTACAGAATTAAATATACAAAATCATCTATTGTCATACAATGTTATAAATGTAGGGAAATTTTACAGATCAACTTAGGAAAGCTTGTTTACCTTCATGAACATGCTGAATCCAGTTTTAAGTAGATCAGTGAGGCCTGATGACATATGCTCAATATCAACAGAATCAGGTCGATCAGCACTGCAGATCTCTTCCACCACCTGTTTTAGCAGTGATTTGTAAGAAGCCTGCACAAAAAGAACAACACTCTGTGAGTAAAGCTGTTTAGGCTTGGTGCAACTGCTCTTCTAAATCTTCTATTTCCATTAAAGGAAACAAAAAATATTTATTCTAGAAAGAAAGCAGCACAGAGGCATTTAAATATTTAAAAATGCTTCTGTGGCAGCAGTATTTTTTTGTGACCTTAACAACAGATGGTGTGCACCAGCACAGTATTGAATGGAAAAGTTAGGAAGAAAGCCCCATATTTATTCTACTCTATGTGTACTATATGAGTAAAGTGAGGCTTCTAGTTTCTCAGGAGTGTGCTTTGGGATAGTACAGAGGAAAAGAGCAACAGTCATAATTCTCTGCTGTACATAATGTACCCACAAGGTCTCATTTTCTTTGAAATAACTTTACAACATTTAAACAGGGAGGAGGTGTTGCTTGCTGACCCCTCCTGCCTTCCTACAAGTGTCATGTCATCATTGAAGTCTGAATATCAGCAGGGCTGATACCTATGGAAAGCCTTGAGAAAGATGGGCCCCAAGTCCTGCCAATATCATACATGTCAGTGCTTCAGATATGCTAAGGACCAGGAAGAGCAGGACCTACAAAGGTGCAGATGATCTGCATCCTGGAATACTCTTAGTAAGACCAGCATTTTAGCCCTAAAAAATGGTAAAGCGCTGTATGGGAACTGCTGAGTCACGGCCTGAACCTCTGATTGATCACCTGAGGCGAGCAATGAGTCAGTCCAGGGAGCACAGGTGAAGGCAATTCACCTGTGCTGCTGGACGGGTTGGAGCTTGGCTCCACCTCTCTTAGATCCATTTAAGAGCTGACTACCAGTAGGGAAGGATCTCTTTTGGGGATCCACTCCACTGGAGTTTTCTACATGAGCCTAGGATACAGGTGAGTGTACCTATCATTTCTGTTTCCTGCTTTGGTATAACAATAACAGCTATGTAGCTAAGCTCTCTGCTATACCATAACATTTGTATATTCATTAATTGTACAAGTGCCTTAGACAAAGCACCAACTAAGTAAGAAAAGAAGGTATATTTATAGAGGAAAAAATAGGGTGATTACATCAGAACTGGATGAGGAAAGATGCGTAGGGAGAGAATTTATTAAGTCATTAAAGTAAAGCAAAATGGTATTCACTATGAATGGGAGATGCCACCCCAAATATTGATGTCATCCACAGACATATCCTCAGTGTATTGAAAAACTGGAGGTGAGATAGCCTTGTTATGTGGAGCAGTGTGTTTAAACATAGTTTTTTTTCTGAGTCATCCAGACACTGACCCAGTGAGTTAACAAGATCAGTGCTCTGTTCCCATCTTGAAACACACCAAGCATTTACCATGCTATGTTCTTCAGGGACCACCTTGAAAATATTTCTATGATAAGAATTTTAGGGACTGGGGGAAAGGTCCTTTCTAATGAAAATTCAGCCTTATTTGGTTGCTTTAAGTTTTGTTTTGCTTCTTTTAACCTTGCCAAAACTGCAAGGGAACCACAATACTTTCAGGAAGTGCAACAGTCTTTGAAAATTAGCAACTTTCCAATTGTTGTATGTTTTCCTTTGAGACTAGCGCAGGGATGCCTTATCCCTGGATTTCTTAAGAGAATTAAGTGTAAGGCTATTCCTTTTGTAGAGAGGATGCTTTTGTAAAGAGACATCATGCAAGATAAACATAAAATAGCTGGAAAATAAAAAGCTAGCTGCTTGGTTACGTAACTTGAAACTATAATTTTCTAAAGTAATTGAAAAGATGTTTTTCATGATCTAACAGTCTACAGTGAGAATAAAAGTACACTTTTTGAATACAGTCTTGGCAATGCAGATTTATACAATTTATCTATTTATTTTCACATGTGCATATTTTTTAATTGAGCCAGTAAAGCAAATTGCAGCAGATGTTAACTGCAGTATCTTTCAGTAGAAAATGAGATCTGTGTCAAATCTAGCAATGCAATAAACAACTGTTTGAAAATATATGTGAGCATGATGTCCTCTTATAAAGATTTGTTTAATATCCTCACAAATGAGAAACAGACATTGGGAATGAAATATTTGGAGTAAACATCAAACCATAGTTAAACAGAGACTTATTGTACAAAATTAAAGGATAAATATTATCAGACTTCAGACATAACTATGTACTGGAAAGGCAAGGCATTAAAAATGTTCCATGATTTTACATGTCTGAAGTTTCAGGGACAAAACTCAGACCCCTTCAAAGTGATCTGATTTGGCTATACAGATACCAAAGGCAGATTTCACTATTAAAGCTTTGATAACTTCAAAAACTTTCAAAACCTTTGATTAGTTTACATTTACCTATCAAAAATTTAGCACATTTTAATTTTATTTTTATACAATAGCTTCATAATTTTCTAACTCTTATAATGAAACTATTGGAAATCTTAATTCCTGGTGTCTAGTAGGGCACAAAATGTGTTACAGTATTACTTTAAATCTCTGTGGCTATCAGACACATCTTAGACATGATTATAAGGAGAAGAAAAGAAGAAAGGTGAGGGGAAGGAAAGAAAGAAAAGAGGAAGACAGAAAAGGAGGAAAAGAAGAAGGAAGAAAGTGAGGGAAGAAGGAGGGAAAAAAAAAAGGAAGAATAAGGAAAGAAGGAGTGGAATATATACAAGATCAAGATAAAAGTAGTTACATATCAGTCAAAATACATAGTCTTGTCTTTCATGGTCACAATATTAACTGGTTTGATGGAAACATTAATCCATTGTTTTATGCAAGACTACAAATTTCAAAAGTCTTTTGAAGAGGCTATCCAATTCCACGTATGCACAGAAACAATTTTTTTTTTATTATTATTAAGACACGAAGGCTTCCTTGCTCTTAACATGTGTAGCAGAAAAACACCTATAGGCTACAGCCTACAGATATTGTCAGGTGAGCTAAATTGCTGTGTACAAACTATGTGTTTCCATTTGCTGGACAAAAATATGATCCTTTTGTAAAGAGATGTATGGCAGAAAAATGCACTGCCTGCTTATTTCAGCTACTCTAAATCTCCCAAACTGCCCTCAGCAGAAGGTTGTTTCTATTCAAAATGATTAAACCCACTCTACAGCCAGACCAGGGACTGCAAACTGTTAATACATCCCTTGCTGTGTTCCAGCACTTAGCCCTAAGCAAACAACCTGGGTTACATCCAAAGAACACAGTGATGCTAATTGCACTTTAGGTAACTTTCAGAGGTCATTTTCTTATCATCTGACTGCCCCTACACTGACCTGTTTTAACCACTTAACAATTTTCCCCATTTCAGACACCAGACTGGTCATAAGTACTGGTAGACTTCAGTAACAAATCCACCTTAGTTTTCCAGCAACATGTTGCAACACTCCCCACTCTTGCTGTTGCAAAACATTGCTTAATTTGGACCATGTCCCTTTGCTGATCTACAGTATACTTATGAGTCTGGAGCAATTTTTTTTTTCTGGCTTAAGGCTGGAATCAAGTTTTACAGTCTCTAAATCGCTGTATGTGTTTTCCACTGTAAACTCAATTTTTAACTGGAAAAAATATATATATTAATATATATCCCACATCCATTGAAGTGTTTAATATTAAAGTGATTAATATTAATATTAAACACTTCAATGGATGTGGGAGAAGAGAAAAACACTGCAAAATAGTCCTGATGACCTGCAGTTCATGCATTCACTTTTCATAAACAAAAGCTGCTTTTCTTACCTATTCACAAATGGGATTGCCTCTTAGTTACAGAAATGGGAGATAAAATACACAAATGTAGCTGCTGTCTGGACACAGGCATCCTGCTTGGATAAGACATACGAAGTAGTCCAGTTCCATATTGACCTCCTACCCTTCACAGACACTTAAATTATCTCTCAGAGCTGCAGAGGAAATCCCCAATTTCTTCATCAGATAATTCTTTATTGACATAGACATGGATACACATGAGTTTGAATGAAGGACTTGATGATTAGGTCAACTATAAGATCTCATAAATCTATTCCACATGGACAGAACCCACATATGATTAGCAAAGCAGCAAAATCAGTTCTGCTCATGAAGCTGGAATTTTGACAGCCTGCTACGGATGTAACAGACATGTAGAAAAGGAAGATTCACTTGCCTGATTGGTGTTGCTGCCTGGATTATGTATAGAATTAAACTGCTTCATATTCATTCGAGCTCTCGCAATATCCCTGAGCAACTTAAAGATATTGTCCATTGCATCTGTGGCTTTCTGGGATGTTAGGTCCAGTGCTGAGTTACAGCCTAAAGAAATAAAGAAGCATAAGTGATAAACTTTCATGCACTTTGATAATAAGCAGTAGGAAAAGGGTAACTGGGAGGAAAATGCAAACAAATGACAGAGAAGAGAGCCTCTGTGCACTAAAGATACACAAAAAAGGCAGTACTATCAAAAATTCATAGGGAAGTCCCAGTGGTAAGCTAATCTGGATCACTGTCCTTCATATATTTGCATTTTGTATTGTATCTTTTATACTATACATTTGTACTATATAAACATACACATATGCACTTACAGATAGGTCTAAGACCACTCCTGAAAGATGTTTATCAGACACTGAACTTTCCTTTGTCTGAACTTTATTTCGTGTAAGACTGTGACTTGGGTCACCTGGTGGTGCAGCAGAACAAAGCCAGGTGGCTGTATGTCTGCAGGGCCACCACATCAGGGTGCTGTGGGTCAATGTCACTGTATCCCCTAAAGCAACTGAGTGAACGTGGAAGGAGCCTTGGTGACTCTCATGCTGTAATTCTATGGGCAGACACTTGTGTATTTTTTGATAGGGCTTTTTTTTTTTTTTAATGAGTGAAAATAGCTTACAGAAATATTTCTGTTTGTTGTGTATATGCAAGATCTGCATGCTCTGATACTCTGACTAACATCTAGATTTCATTTGGCAGAGGAGCCTAGGTGTTGTCTGTGAAGTATTGAACACACAACCCCACTCAGCAGCTCATCAATCCAGTCTGTAAGTACTGTCACATCAGTGATGCTCTCATAGTCAGAGAGGTTGCTGCTGTGAGAGATCCTATGCCAGGTTATATGTAGGAGAATGGTGTCCAACAGCTGCAAAATGTGAAGCTGAGCACCCCCCATGCCAACAAGGCTTACAAATAGAGTCTGAGGCCACCAATAGTGCTTTATATTTATCACCAGCTCAGGCCAAAAATATTCATAGATGATCTTGCACTGTCAGTGTGCTTTTAACCTACCCATGGGGAAACACACAAATGAGCAGACAGGGAAGTTACTGTTGGTTGGAGATATTTAATTGCTCATGTTTCCAAAGCAATTTGCAGATGAAAAATAAAATGAAAAGTTGTCTCTCATTATTGTATAAATCGATTTTTCTTCTCTCTGAGACAAGTTTCTCTCTTTTAGCTTCACCAGAGACAGGCAGCTTCTAGCTACCTTCATTTATACTTTCATTGTGCTCTCTGCAGCTGCCATCAGTGCTGGCCAGCCCTGCTCTGGCATGTTTGCTTTGCAAGTGAACACAAGGCCCCATGCCGAACAAGTTCAGGCAGGGTAAAAATTACACCAAGTATGCTTTTCTTTGGACACTCTTCTCATTTCTAATTAATTGTTTATCTTCTTGGGCCATGTACAAGCCTTTTGCTCTGGTTCTATGGTTATTTTTCTCATTAAGAGAATTATTTGTTTCCTTCTCCTATTGGCATCACCTCTCTGTCTCTTTATTTTAAGAAGAGTGTTTCTACTGAGATGTTTCCACCCATCTTGTCACTCCTCGTTCCTGGAACCAAGGGGTGTTTTCCAGGGGACACGGCCTAGCTGCGTGCCTAGAGCTGCTGAGATGTGCCTAACTGCATCTGGACTGTTATGGGCCCAACCTGCTTCTCAGCAACTCCTCAGCAGCCTGCTTACACCTTGCTGAGGGGAACAGCTCTGTTCTTGTTTCCCTGCAGGTGGCTGCAAATCAGCCCCGGTTCCCATTGCTCCAGCGTTCACATAAGGGAAGCAGAGCACAGTCCCTTTCCTCTCCCTGCTCAGTGCTACTGAGAAACTCGCTCCTATTCCAACAGTGAGGAGGTGGAATACATTAGCTGCTGCACTGCTCTGTGCTAGTTACAACAACCCTTCCTGTTACTGTGCTCCGTTTTTGTTTGTTTGTTTTTTTCCTCACAGAAAGTTAGCACTGGGAGAGCATGAATGAATTTCTTTGAATCCCAAGCTCTATTATATATGAGAAAAGCCTTTAAAATGAAATATCTGGACGTGGCTTTCTGGTCAGAGTTAAAGAAGACCGGTTGTGGAAAAAAGAAATCACCATTAACCACTGTGGGATTAAAGCATTTAAAGCATCTCAGTGATATCTCAAGAAGAAAACAAGCTAATGTTGTGCTAAGTGGGGCCATAAATTGAACTAAACCAGTGTCTTTACAGATTTCTGAAGTCAAGAGGAACATCATTTTTAAGAAGAGGAAACTGTAAATCTATGGTCTGTAGTTATACAGTGGCATGTGATTATTCCTTGCTCAAATGGAGAAGAATTTCTGAACTGTGTATCACAAACCTTTCACTGAGCTTTGTCTGTTTTGACACGTGGCCCAGGTGCTATAAACAAACCTTTTTTTTCTCTAAAGCAGTATATTTTGACACATTGTGAAGGTCTTGAATCCTTTGAGACACCACAAGAAGTCTACGCTGCTTTCAAAATGCAAAATTTAGGAAACTTGAAAATTTATTTCTTTACTCTGTTTTATACCATAAGGCTGTCACTGCTATTAACTTAGACTCTCTCTAAAGCCCACTTACAAAAATAAACTGGTATAGACTCGGCAAACCATGGAGCAGAGCTGGCAGAATAGCTAAGTCATTTTAGCAGCACATACTGAAGCATGGGCTAAAACAGAGAATTGACACATTGAAGAAGCTAAAATCCAGCATCAGTTTTACATTATGCAAGCTATTTTCTAGATGTGTACTTAATTTGCTTTCAGCAAAAGGCAAAGAAAGAGCAGAGATACGGGGCATCCTGAGGATCAGCATTCAAAATATAGCAGTATGATACGAAACTAATGAGAATCTTCCATTTTCAGACTTCAGGTGCTAGTATAACAATAGGGATCTTTATTTTTCTAGGAGATAAATCCAAAGCCATACATACATATACCCACAGCCATAAGTTTAATAATATATTTTCAATGTATTCATACACTGTTATGAAAAAGTAGGTAGAAATATATGTGCTTACACAGACTATGGTTGCATTTTGCAAGGTAAAAAAAAAAGTGTTAACAACTCAAAGTAGAACAACATTTGTGTGACTCTTCATTCACTCTACTTCCTCATGGATTCTGCCATGCACCTGGGTGTTTATTTTCAAATCTGATTTGTACAAAATTGTGCTCCGTGCTGGGTCTCAATGGGAAGGTGGTAACCAAGTATCGCACTGTAGGACAAGGAAAGATACTCTAGAATATGATTGCTCTTATTTTCCAACAGCAACAATGGCAGAACATGAGAAATGAGAATTTCACTTTGGGGGATTAAGGAAGAGAGGTGTGTTCAGCTGCCCTCCAGAAGAGAGCAGTCCATCCAGAAGAGGGCACACAGAGCTGACAGCTTTGCTGCTGTGCTTGGCACATCTCTGCCCTTGGGATGAGAAGGGTCCTCCCTCTGTTCCCTCCATCTTCAGTGAGAACAAACACAGTGAATTAAAATTGCAAGAAATTTGTCACTTAGGAAAAAAACAGAGGAATGAGCTCCTGCTCATGCATGGTTAGAGGCTGTGAGCATTATGAGGTACTTTGTCAAATCTTAAGTTCTGAAGTTGCACTTGCAAAAACCTGGCCACTTACCGCTGTGATCAAATACCGATTTAAGATCTACCTTCAGAGAGGTTGTGGTTTTTTTTTTTTTTCTTTTTCTAATTTTGGCCTCAGTATCTGTCACTCAGACATTTCTGTTTTATGCTAATATTTTATTGCCTCCTCTTTGCCAAAATTCAATAGCACAACATGTAATGCCAACTTTAATGAGATACTGGAAACTCAGTACTGGAGGCTCTCATGTTACATGAAATTAAACCTGTCAGTTCTGAGAACATTTACATGGAAAACCTACAGTACTTACTAGAATAAATTACATACATTAACTGCAGGAGAAATTTAAGCTAGGCTCAGATGTGCTTTTTGAAGGAAATTAATGCAACAAATTCATCGGGGAACTATTTAGTTGCTCCCTCAACTGGTCCACATCTTAATTAAAAAACCACACATGTTAATAAAGTTCCAGTAAATGCTCTGTAAGCCTAGTAATGTCTCCCAATAATGTTTGTACAAAAGCTCCAGGTTATACAAAATGACGTAAAACATGAAAATACCACCCTGTAGCCTAACAACCAAATGACTTCAGTCTTTTGCAAAGATACCCTTCTTTTGTCTTCTTAATAATTTTAAAGTTTATTTATTTATGTTGACTACAAGGAATCACACTTCTAAAACAACAACAAAGTGAAATAAATTTTTCAGTAGTTTTGTTTATTTTTCCATCTTTAGCTTGGACAATAGCACTGCATGCCATTGATGGTTTTTTGCATTTCAGATTTGGTTGTGCGTTCCTCATATTGCCAAGGTAGGAATGGTTGGAAAACATTTCCTTCTGAAAACTACTACGCTACTTAGATTTTAAAAAAATGCATGAAATCATTGTAATTTGGAGTCCTAAGAATGATAGTTATGGAAGAATGTCCAAGAGATGCTTCCTCTCCCAATTTAAGTTCTGAGCCAAAGTGTAATTCAATGTGCTTAAACTGGTGAAGGCAGCTTTACAATAACATAACTGCACAGAAATGTAAGATGAGAATTACAATGAGGAACTGTAATCTATTTATCAACTACTGTAGAAAAACAATATTTTTTATCAGGAAGACAAAAGTAATTACACTTTAATGCTACATATAATTATCTGTTCAAAGAGGCTCCTTCACTCAGAATGCTATAGAACAGATGAAATGCCATCTGAAAACTGACAGGGATAATAGGCACTTAGGCTGTATACAACAGTACGTAATAATTGTAATTTTATTTTTCTCCTTTATTCAAACTAACAGAACTATGGTATATTCCTTAAGTAACCTTTCTTTAACCATGTTCAGAATAATATCCTCGTTTCTTCTTAAAAAAAAGCTATTGATTATAGCTTAAAATTAAAATTAAACTTTAAAAAGACTGTTATCTAAAGCACTGAAGAGTTGGGTTTCCAGGAGAAACAGCATGAAAAAACTGAAAGCTAAATAACAACTCTGTGTTAATCTATGCTGTTGTGACTGCTTTGATACTAAGAGCAGGTAAAAATATACTCTAACAAGTTTCAAGGTAGTAGAGAAATGAGGCAGTCAGATAAACAAAAACATAACAGAACTCCAGTTCTCGCAGTATTTGAAACTCAAGCATGAAAATCTTTCAGACGACATGCCATTCTTGATATCTTTTATGTGCATGCAGCTAATGCCACCCTACCTGACTGGAAGAGAAATGAAAGAAAGAGTAAACGCCTTGTTCAATGCAATTTTGACAGAACAAAACATGTCTAACAATAAACTCTAAAGTGATGAAGTTAATTAACGACATTAGAATTTATAGCTTAATTGTAACTTTAGCAGAAAAATTTACTGTTTGATCTGCACTCTGCTCACTACTGAAATCCTGATCTCAGAAAGCATTCAGGTGTTCTTAACCACGTGTCTCCTTCAAACCCAGTCTTCATCCTTACTTCAGCATCCCAGCTCCAACAGAAAGAAAAATCTTCCTACTCACTGTCACTAAAGGCAAGTATATATATTTGAGTATAACCCAAAGAAAACCCTTTAAGCACACAATACTGAAAGCATCACCATCTTTCTGCAGCACAGCCACTCTCACACTATTTCTCACAACTCCTAGGGCCTTTTTCTTCATTTTTTTTTCATCCAGAAGTGTTATAATTTTGTTAAAAAAGACAGATGCCAATCCTGGTAAGGCACACATATTTCAGCACACTGATAGCATATGCTCTGTATTACCAGATCAGCTGTGTTTCATGTTGAGCATTCAGTAGGTGCTCTGGAGACAAAAACCTGTCTCCGGCGAGTCCGTAGAACAAATGGCCTCATGCAATGTTCTTGGTTCTCAGATCTTCCACTGCAGGACACACAGAGAAAAACTGCTACCACTTTTACCATTTGCAAAGCACAATATCTCACACATGGACTTGGAAGGCCTCAATTTGTGAAGCTGTGAATCGTGAGCACATTGCTTCTGGTATAAAAGCAAGTTGAATGGCATGTTCCCTCAGCAGAATTTGATATCAGAAACCTTTGTGTCTAAAAAGGCAGATAGCAGTTCAGCCTACAGCTTGCGTGATTGTGTTGTTTGGAATGAGCAGTATGGCTCTGAGAAGAGTAGGAAAAGCATACTTTGCAGAGGCGTTTGCTCTTAATGAATCTCACAGAAATATCTGTGAAAAATCAGTATTACATTCAGAGTCAGAAATAAAACTGGAGAGTTTTCTGCAAATTTCTCTCCAGCTTTTGTTGAAATGGTTGTTTATATTTTTCACCGCCCATTGTAAAATTATTTCAATTGAAATCACCACTGAAGTACTATCTCAAAAGCTAACTCTCCTTTTTCTTCTGGGAATGTCTCACATCACACCAAGAAAAACATCCTATAAAAAGTACGTTTATGGAAGATATTTTCCCTTATGAAAGCAGATAGCACTGACTCATCTACATGATTTTGAAGTCTTCTTGTGCTCATCTGCTCTATAATGAATGGAAACTGCACACTGTACTTTACAGAGATCAAAAGAAGACAGTCCTGTCTGAATATCTAACAATCTGTGGATAAACAATGAAAGACAAACAAGGAAAAAGCACGAGCAGAAAGAACAATAAAGCAATGAAAAACTCAAGCTATACAGATAGAACTGCATAAATTGTCCCAATTTATGTTAATTTTTAATTGGAAATTATTGTAACATGGGAGGCAAGACACTGATTGCATAAAGGATATGCTGCATGAAAAGCAAAATAAAAGAAGCAAGGTTGTGGAAAGGAGCTGAAAGAGGGCAGAAGAAACCCTATTACAGGAAGATGGACAACTAAGGCACTGTTGGTCTCCAAAATCTGAATAACTGTATCATGTGCCAAAGTTGCCCCTTCCTCTGGATTGCTCACAGTGCAGCCAGCCACTGCTAGCAGAAAAACCAAAAAATTACATAAATGATGCTCATGTCATGCTTTTTCTTCCATTAAATAAAAAGCACACTGTTGTGCAGATTGCAGTTATCAGTTAATGATGAAAATGATTAGCAGTACATGCTGCAAGCACATGTGCAGAGGAAGGAAATATCCCGGAGTATTATACAGAATAAACTCATATTCATTACACAAATAATAATTCATAAAATGTGCAATAGATAAAAAAGATGCTGACAGAAGCCTCAATGTAGCACAAAATGTAAACACACATTGAAGATAAAAGGTGTGATGGGATGAAGTTAGGCGAGTGCCTAAGTGCCTTGTTGAACTAGGGTTCAGCCATCCTGTTTAGATTCAGAAATATTTTACTTAACAAACAAACAGATTGTGGAGTTGATCTGTAAATGTTCCGTTGTCTGTTGCAGCACTTAAGAATCAACATTTTCTGTCCTTAAAACAAAAAGGAAATTTGGCACGCACTGGGAAAAACACAGATTATAACACAGGTTTGAAGAAACAACCAACTGATAGAAAATGTGTGGGATTTGTAGTCATTTGCACTTAGTATAAATTGATCATGTTTAAAACAAAAAGGAATAATGAAAAACACTCATAATATTTTCATCAAATTTCAACACCTACTTATTTACTGTGGCCAAAAGAATAAAATGTACCACGATTTATGCTTCAAATATGCAGCAGAAGCCTAGGGACCTTTTTTCATTAAACTTTGCCTGCCTAAGAATGAGAGAAGACATGCAAATTCAGTATTAACCAGATGATGATGATTATTTTTTAGGAAGCAAAGAGGTTAGTAAATGCAAAAAACCAACTGAGTCTGAAGGACTGACAACACCAATTTAGAAATGGGATTTATCTGTAACAGCACAATTCTGTGGCTGCTGTGGGGCCATGCAAGTGCAGCTCAGAGGCACCTGGGCTCAAGTATAACATGCCATGGGAAATGACTGCCATTTGCAGGTTGTCTGTATGATGGTAAACCTATAATGATGATAGACATACTCATAATAATGGGTTCTCAGAAGGATCAGCAGACATAGAGACACTTTCACTAGTAATTGCACCACTAGAGAGGAGGAACTGAAAGTAGAAAATTTGGAAATAAAGTAAACTTTTCTGAAAGCCGTAGATGACAGTTTTGCCCCACTGCTTCCCTCTTCTTCCACAAGCAGATGTGACCTTTTCTTATGGAGAATCCTCTCTTTGATGGATGCTCTGAACACAAAGTTGAAACATAGGGAGGGCAAGGGATCTTCAGCTTTGACTGTCAGGTGTTTAAATACTATCAGCTGCCTACTAATCTGCCGTATTTAGTAAAGAGAGGCATCTTAAGTACACTTTGCAATAGCAAATCAGATGTTCAGAGCTCAGTACAGCAATTTCTTTTTCTAACACAGCATATTCCTGAGTTCCTTGCTACATCTACCCATCATTTCAGAGAGGAAATAATATTTATTAATTTTGGTCCTGAAGTCCTCACACCAGCTTGTAACTGATAATCTCAGTGAATAATTGCTGCATAAAGAATTGTGTGAGGATGTAATTTTATGAATATAAACACTGTGAAAAGTTCTGTTCAAATTCAGTATTGGACCTTTCTCATTTCTGTTGAGAGCCTTTTTTGGTTACGTTGTTTCATTTACCACTAAGTATAATTAATCAAGATTGCATTCACAATCATAGAATCATACAATCATTGAATCATAGAATTGTTTGAGTTGGAAGGGACCCTTTAAAGGCCATCTGGTCCAACACCTCTGCAACGAACAGGGACATCCACAGCTCAATCAGGTGCTCAGAGCTCTGTCCAGGCTGATTTTGAGTGTCCCCAAGGATGGGGCATCTACCAGCTCTCTGGGCAACCTGTTCCTGTGCCTCACCACCCTTATTGCAGAGAACTTCTTCCTTATGTCCCATCTAAATCTCCCCTCTTTTAGTTTGAAAGCACTGCCCCTTGCCCTATCACAACAGACCCTGCTAAAAAGAGTCTGTCCTTTCTTACAGTCCGCCTTTAGACACTGAAAGGCCACTATCAGGTCTCTGTGGACCCTTATCTTCTCCAGGCTGAACAGCCCCAACTCTCACAGCCTGACCTCACAGGGGAAGTGTTCCATCTCTGATCATTTTTGTGGCTCTCCTCTGAACATACTCCAACAGGTCTATGTCTTTCTTGTATTAAGGACTCCACACCTGGACACAGTACCCCAGGTAGGTCTCACCAGCACAAAGCAGGGGAGCAGGATCACCTCCCTTGACCTGATGGCCCTGGTCTTTTGATGCAGCCCAGGATGTGGTTGGCTTTCTGGATTGTGAGGGCTCACTGCTGGCTCACATCTAGCTTGCCATCTGCCAGTACTTCCAAGTCATTTTTGACAAGGCTGTGCTCAATTCTTACATCCCCCAGCTTGTATTGCTAGCAGGGGTTGCCATGATTCAGGTGCAAGATCTTGCAGTTGACTTTGTTGAACCTCATGAGGCTCTCCTGGGCCCACTGCATAAGTCTATTCCTTGTGTGGGTTTTTCTTGTATAAGAACAGTCAGAGAAGGCAGGAAGCCTCACACATGCATGCAGACCTCAAAACCATGCTGTACTGTACACTGCTTCCTGTACATGAGCACCTTGAGGCTCTGGCATGTCTCAGGAGGAAAAGGCACATACTTGACGCCAACAAATACTTAGAGAGCAGCTATAGGGCCCATGGGAGTAGATTGGCCATAAAAGCAACTAATATCTCAGTTTCAGGCCACAGTTACCTCCCCCACTCCCAGTGAGGCCAGCCAACAAGTTGCAGGGTACCTGGAGGACAAGGGATGGCAGAGGAGATACTGACTGACACAATCAATCTTCTTGTCCCCCCTGGGCAAAGTGGCTCATTTTATAAAATTCAGTTATTAGGAGCAATCTGTCTCTTCTTTTTTTTTCTTACCTGATTTGTATAATGGAAGTGAGGAAGTTACTGGATGCCTGCACCTGCTTTGGTGGAAACAGCAGTGAAACCTCACTTTATCAAGATTCAGCCTGTACCATAAGAAAACCACACATCGGTGACCAGAACTGGTCTTTTTGTTCCTTGGTATTAACAGAAAACTGTCAATTTTTATAAAAACTGTCGCTATCCATGAACTGATTGGAAATACCTTCAAGCACAGCCTGCACTTTGTCAGCTGCTTGGTGAGTATAGGCACTCCTGTACTGGAAATGCTGGGTGCTCCATTGCAAAAATACGTCTCTAAGCAACTGACTTTCCTTTTAAAATCACAGATCTCAGCACTTCCAGGCTGAGGAGTAAAGTGCATGGCAACACGTGTAACTAGAGATAATTAATAGGCCAAGGACAGTTCCCCCAGAAGCTTTTTGGTTGATATAGATCTCCTTCCCTGAATTCCAAGCATTGTTACTCATAACATGAACAAAATGATTCACTACAGGATGACTGCTAGGCCTAGACCTTGCTTTCCCGTGTGGTCTGCAGGGAAACAAGCTGCTAAGCAAGAGCTCGCTGCTCACACAGCCTTTCTACACATCCATGCTGCTTTTTGAGGAGCTGGCAGTATGGAGCCATGGCTTCTGCTAGGCAATCTCACCTACAGTGTACAGGCACCAGGCAGGTAACACAGCAACCTCTACACATCGATAAACTGCACCTCAGGGGTGAACTGCTGGGGAGTAAGGAGATGTTTCTTTCCAAGCAATGAGAAAGATCAAAGATAAAGGATAAAGCTTCTCCATATGCTTTATTACTACTCTCTCAGATAAGTAAAATATTGTTTATAATTGACTCTGTGCAGTGTCACCATTACAGTCTCAGCCAATGTCAAGGTGATTTTGTCTGCTATATTATTCAGAAATTTTTACCAGCCTCAGATGTAAAATTTCAGCTGCTTTAATTATCTGGGATGTAATAAGGTCCTTTTTCCCTCAAACAGGGACCTACTTTTATACTAAAGGATTAGAAACATCATATTAAGTTATTCGATATGGCATCTGGAAAATGTTTACTTGCAAAAATATTCTCTCTGTTCATGGGAGTTGAACAGTCTCAACAACTGAATAAAAACTGAGGGAAATTAGTTAAAGCAACAGTTCCCTTGCACTAAATGGGAAATCACATTTGAGCTCCTACTATGATCCCCTGGTGGTGCATCATTCTGTCACAGTTTATTGTAACACCCTGCACTCCTAGGACCTTAATTAGACCTTTTGCTGCTGTTGCAAAACTACACTTGCTTTATTTCAAAAATAAATGTCCATTTAAAAATCACTCTGAGGTGCAATTCATCTCTAATAGCATTAGCTATATGAAAAGGTGGAACACAGTCCACACTCATCATGTCATCGCAAGGACTCTTCTGGAAAGGTGTACCAGTCTGCCCAGGGAAGTGGTAGAGTCCCCACACCTGATAGTATTTAAGAGATGTGGACTTGGCAATAAGAGATATAGCTGAGGGATGGGACTTGGAAGGTCAAGCTGATGGTTGGACTTGATGGTCTTGAAGGTTTTTTCCAATCTAGATAATTCTATGATTCTGATATAAATCTGAGATAAGAGAAAGGATTAAACTAAAGATTGGAAGAAGTATGACAAGGATAACAAGGCCTGTGCTGTTCTTCTAAAACTCAGCAACGAATAACTGCTACTGTCAGCTCCCAGTACACTCAAAATCAAAAATCCTTACTCTGCAGATATAAATAAGCTGTCTAATTTCTGCTTATGCCAGCACTACAGAAAAGTATAGAGAGATGAACTAGATTATACCTTATCTTGGGAATCATAAATGGAATCCAATTCATATTTGATACATAGAACTTTTCTACATTTATCTTTGTTCCTTTCTTTAATTTACATAGCCTTTTTCATGCCTTGTTCAGAGTGCTGCACTAAAGTAAAAATTCAGGACCTTATCTCCACCAAGAAGTCTTCTAAAGAAAAGGAGCCAAATGAAAGCAGTATGAAGTGATCTCTAATGAAAATCTTAACTGAGAAGAAAACTAAGAGAATCCAAAGCTCTGATGTATTAGCCAAAATGGACACAGGTTGGCTTTCAGATCTTAGAGTGTTTTTGCAGAGCTAGCAGCTATAAAAATGTATTTGCAGTTGTAAGTTGAGCAAATTTAATGAGTCACAGTGGCTATAAACATGTAACCCCCACAGAGTGGTTTTGTGAGTCACTTCTCTGCATATACCTACTAGCATTCAATTGAAGACTGAATAACTGAGTAACTGCAGAACACAGTACATAAACGTAGATGAGCTAAAAATGACACAGATAGCTACAATCTAGTGACTTGCCTTTCAAATAGACATAAAGTTTATACAGATTCTGAAGAAAAGAATAATTGTGTGCTAAAAATGAATGAAAAGGGTAGGCAAAAACATATCATAACCAGGCTTGCTATACATCTCTCTGGCTGAGATAAGGGACTCTTCAGCTGACAGAAAACTCATCAGAGAATGAGTTTGGGGCAAAGAGATGGGACTTAGCAAAGGAACTGCAAGGAACAGTCAAGAACAAGTCCTAGTGATGTTCCCTGAGTCTTAGAATGGCCTTACTGGTTTTGTTTATGACTTTAGCAAGGAAGATGGAGTCTGATGCTGAAATTGCTGAAGACAAAATTAAGAGGGATTTTCAAAGATAGAGGGAACTTGAAATTTTATTTAAGACTTAAATTTGGAAGGAAAAGAAACAAGGCACACCACAACAACACAGCAATACAAAATGAGACAAAATTTACCAAAGTCATAAACCTAGTGGGTAATAAGAAGAAATCTTTCCATCAGTTGAGACTCTACAATGGTAAGAAACAGAAAGAGAAGAATCTGGATGGCATGAGGGCTACCAACATCACATGAGGAATGTAAAACTCATCAGAAAAGACACTTCCTGTAGATATACTGACATGTTATTTTGTCATAAAAAGTGTAAAACTGGTCACTTTTTCTTGTGACATAAATTCAGTCAAGAGCATGTGTAAAGAAGATCTGTGAGCATGACTACAGAAATTAGAAACTTTACATATCTGAAGCAAAATTGCACTTTTCAGCTTGGCAAGAGGAAGAATGAAGATATATAAAGTAGCAAGTAGAATAAACTGTCCAGCCATCAAAGGAACAAAGTTCTGAAAGAGCCTTTGTGTAAGAGTCACTGGAAATAAGAGCTGTTTCAAGATGGATTTTGATAATGACATACATGAAATTATAATAATGTTGTCTAGAAAGGAGAAGGAGGCCAGGTTTGGAGATAAGGGAAGCACTTCCCTATTGCTGGCTTTCCATGTAGACCCTTGACCATTTCAAAATACTTTTACATTTCTGAGATTTAATATTACATCTAGGAAAAAGATTTGCCCAAACTCCCTATAAAAGTTTTCATAAATGCTAATGTTAAGATTTTGACTATTAAAAGTGTAAAAATGTCTGGCAATCTTTTAAAAGCCTGGTTCAGTCTGGCTGCAGGCTGTCAGTGAGCAATTTCACCACACACATTCTTCTTTCCTGACAAATGGCTCAGTGAATAGCTATGGGACAGGCTGTCTGAGACGTTAACAACCTGCTTATGACAAAGAGCTCAAAGCTGGGAATCGGACTCTAATAGAAATGAAAATATTTTTCCCCATAGAAAGTAATTACAATTCTCTTTCCTCCTCTCAAGGCATAAATGTAGGGTAAATCAGTTAACTGTTGGAAAAGACTGGTAGGAGCAGTAAAGCCATCAGAGACCACAGATGTGCAGCTCTTTCACTTTCCTACTAAGCCAAACTGCTTTGGCATTGAAGAAGTGTAGAAAGGTCATCATAGAGGCAAAGTAATGAAAAAGTCAATGCTGAAAGAAAAGCAGAAGCCTTGAAACTAGCCATATGTGTAGCTTATAAAAGACAGGATGTTTCCTGGTATACATTGGCTAGTTGATGGGATTCTGTAGGGGGATTCTGCAACTTGCTTTCACAGGGAAGGACATTTACCACATCCTCCTGGGGAGCATGGAAAAGCAAACACACCACCTTGCTGCCTAGAAAGCTTAGCTGAGTGGAAGGAAAGAGAAGACAGAGGATATGCTCATGAAAAGGCATATTCCAAACATCTCCTGCTGCTTGAACTCCCAAGAACAGTGACATGGGGTATAGCAAGGCCTGGTCCTACAGCCAGGGATAAGTGTCTGCTTCTTCCTCTGACAGCTTGCTCCAGTCTGGAAAAGCTACAAACCTCTAAAATGTCATTACTCACATGTGCTCAGTTAAGCCTTGATGGATTTTCACAATTAAGATGTCTAAGGACGCTCTTGCCAAACACACTCCAGCCTTTCACAGGGAGTAGTGCTAACAGAGCAGTCCATCCATCATTGCTAAAGGGAAGCCACAATCTGTTACTTCCCGCTCCTAACTATGTTCAGACAGCAAAAAAATGTGCTATTTTGACAGAACATCACCAGTCTGTCCCATTTCCTAGGCTATACCCAGTCCAGAACTGCTTATCCACTGAGTTGGTGCCATGGGGTTAGATTCAGAGCTGCAGCAAGGGGTGGGCTACTAATAGCATGCAGGCAGTGATGGGGAGAGTCTGTCAAAATACTAAGTCTATATTGAAAATGAGAAGCAGAAGGCTCTTCTCCTTTTTCTTTTTAGTAAGCTGTTGAACTACAGAGGAATGCAACAAAAACTGTACTTATCAATAAATTTACGACATTGATGCCTATTTGGTTTGTTGAACCAATTCCTTGCCAGGCTAGCTCCACAAAATTCAGCATCCTGTTTTTATAGAAGACTCAGTAAAAAGACATTCATACTTGAAATGCCTAAACGGCTCCAATCAAGCTCTTCACATTTACTAAGAATGCAAACAAAATGACATGACCTCAGTAGAAATAGTTCATTCCATACTTTTCAAAGGACAACAAACATATGGAACGAATTACAGAAAGGGAGTCTATAAAGAAGACTAGCTCATCAGAGAAATGGTTTGAATAAAAATAAAATTGCACATGAAAGGGAGAAAAGATAGGTAAGCAGAGAAAAATGGGGAAACATGAGGAAGAATATCCTTTTCTTAAAAGTTACTTGCTGAAGTTTTAAGAGCAGATATTGCAAGAATGTATCATCAAGATGGCAGGAAGTAGAGTCTGTGGATCTTGTTGTAAGGAGGTTCCATACTTCAGAGAGCCTTAAAATACTGGAATGGGCAAAAAAAATAAAAATAAAAAATAATAAAAAAAAATCACAAGATGTATTTAAAAATCAAACCACTGCAGACCCACAAAAACATAGCAGTTACTCAGAATATAGGGCATAATATAGCTGACATTTACTAGGAGAACTGGAGCCAGTGTACCCGTACCTACACCGGCAGTAAGTGCTGGGTCAAAGATCAGGATAGGACTGGGCATCTGTTGCTCCTTGGAGCAACCTGCCCAACACAAGAAGCTCCCCAGTACTAGTGGCTGCTTTGCAGCCCTCAGCATTGAGAACACAGGATTGATCAGGGCCGAAGATATGTTGTGAGCCAAATGCAGCACAAGCAGGTCAAGACGCCCAACTCTGCATCACTCCATGCATGTGTAAGCTCCTTGGATGTTAGAGGAGATTTAGCGACTTCTAGCTCAATGTCCAGATCAAGGAAGTACACATAGGACAGATGCACTGAACACTATGAAACAAAACTCTGGAAGCAGTTGTGGCACATGGCAAATTCATATTCTCACCAGAGAATATTAATTGGGGTTTGCTGGCAATCTCTCCACTGGCTTTTAAGTTGAAGCATCTTTATGAGAAAAAAAATCCATCCAAATTTACTGGAAAACTAGTATTCAAAAGTGACATCATCTTAGTTATGTTACAAGGAGATTAGCAGCAGATCTGAGCAGAAGTTTTAAGTACCTCCAGAAATATTAAAGTCAAAGCTTAAAAGCAAGTTAATTAGATTCAAAGTATTGCACAAATCTCCAGCAAATGTGGGCTTAAAAATGGTTCAGAAAGACTCATTTGACAAATAGAAAGGTAGGAGACAAGGGGCTTCTGGAGAGTCAGTGTGACTCAGGCTCTTATTGGTCTTAATGTGTGTCTGCTCACAGAGGAGCAACTCAAGTGATGTTGAGATGGTGATCCCTCCTCTTTGCTTTTATGGATACCTGCAAAAAAGACCACCAAACTCAGTTTGATCAGGATCAAAATCAAAGTCTGAACTAGTACACAAAATAGCCCAGATCTCCCAGGGATGCTGGGAAGCTTGCACTTCTGCTGACTAAGGTTGCCCTGCTTCATGCTAAAATCAACAACTGCTATATACAAGGTGTAGCCTTGTTAGAATAGGATTTTCAAAACTGAAACCTCTTAGAATTACTGAAAATATTTTAAGAACATGGTGGATCGCACTCTACATTTATTCAAAATTCATTTTGTTCCTTGCTTTGCCAGGAACAACACTGCAGCAATGCTGAGCAATGCTGAAAAGCCTACCAGAAATGTGTTGATGCTAATCAGAGACACTGGAAGTACATTAAAAACCTAGCACATTCTCAACAACCAATCAAAAATATTATGTTAGATTTTAGTAAGACAGGTGTCGAGATGAATTGAATCTTTCCATCCCTAACTACTTGGGTTTCTTGGCAGATGGCAAGAATGACCTGCTTGCAAAGCTGTCATATGGGTGGAGAGTCTGAATACACAGAGAATCCCAAATTTGATCACTCAGCACTGGTCTGTGAGTAGCTGACTAAGCCTCTTTACACCTACAGCATGGCTTATTTAGACGTGTGGACATTTATTTAAGCAATGGACATACACTTGATGTCAGAACAGAGCAATAGTTATACTGAAAAAAGAAGCGGGTCAAATTCTTCTGGAGTGTACACCACCCTTCTAGATCTTTCAGGAGCAATAATGCAAGTGATAATACATAGAAGCCAATGTTTTAATGAACTTTGGGGGTTTCTTCTAGTTTGAAAGGCAAGATTTTCTTCTTTACTTAAAGACCATGCCATTATAAAATGATAGGCAGATGATTTTTGCTTTGTTTAGTCCATTAACACATAACCAAGAGAGAAGAAAGACAGGCCAATGAATTGCAGAGGTATAAATTTTCTACACCATGTTAAGTAAAATCACTGTACTAATATGATTTCAGTTCTAAGTTATACATATAAGATATTCTAAAGCACTCTGAAACAGACCCTGATGTCTAAAGTACCACCTAACTCCCATGCTCAACAGAGAGGCTCACACTTTCTTCATTGTTTGAATCACTTCCCAAAAGTGATAGCCTTTCTATCTCCAACTCCAGATTGCATCTTAACTATCCAGTAACTGCAACAACTGCCCAGCTATTAAATGACATAGGAAAACACTGCACACATTTTTATCATCTTTTTGAGGAACTTAGCAGCTACAAGTGATAAAGAGGTACTTATGCAGTGCAATCAGGCAGCTCTTTAAAAAGTACAAGCAAAGGCCATTTGGTCACCCTCTTAGGACAGGCAGCCCATGCCTTCCGCAAGTCCCCTTCTCTCTTTTCTTTAAAGAAATTCCTTCAGTAATTCAATACTGCAATATCTTTCCAGTCAAAGGAGTTAAGTCAATTGCTCTGACAGACATCTAGGAGGTTCTCCACCCAAAGGACTAAAGGCATGAATTTTAGCACAAGTCGGTGTGAAAAAGCTACTTCAAAGGAACAGCAATACAACCCACAATTCTATAAACCACTTGAAATGATCCCTCTACACATTCATTGGACTGAAAAGGGGCATGCCATTGTATACAACCATTTCTGGCCTTAAGGCTGCTTTCTGGCCTCTGAAGTTCAATGCATGGCCTTAGGGAAAACAAGAATGTTTCCAGAGGAGAGGTAGGTTTTTTAAATGTAGCTGTCTATCCAGTCATCCTCCTGCAGATAATAAAAGGAGTTCCATAGACTTCTATTTGCTACTTACAAAGAGGTTTGCAAATGGCAGGCTAACTCAAAAAAAAAAAAAAAAAAAAAAAAAAAAAAGTGTGAAAAGTGTGTTTAGTATAGCAGAGAATTTTGTGCTAGAAGAGGTACCTTATAGAAAGCTGATGAGAATGCCTTGCAAAACACAATGAATGCATTATCTGTTAGTTGGTAAAGTGTCAGTATATATTTATTTTTTGCTTTTAAGAATTTACTTAATTTGGAAAATGTGTTGCATCACTGCAAAAGAGCTCTTTTTCCTCACTCAGATTGCAGTCCATCTATCAATAAGTCATTGCAGGCTGAAAAGAAGTCACGATTATACAAGCAGATTTCTTTACACCTATAAATCTGAGAACAACATTTAAATCTGAATGTTGATTCCCAACACTTGAGCCTGAATGGTTTAGAAATCAAATAAACATAGCTTTTGGCATGTACTTACATACAAACATAGAAACACAATATTTCTAATTTCTAATACATCTGAATCTACCATCTCTATCATTTTAGAAATAGAACTTGATGTAAAACCAACTCTATTCTAAAAAAAACATCATGCTATTCAAGCTCCAAGACTAAGAACATCTCTCAGACCTTAAGCTTCACAACTGAGATAGAACATAGGCTTGGTATTATTGCTGCTTCAGTTACCTGTGCACAACTACACTTAAAGCCAATTACTCTGTGCATTTTGATAAAAAATGCCTGTAGAGTTCTAATTCTGATTCACATTCAAAAGCAACTTTATGTTGGAGACGTTTAAGTTCCATCACATGTACCAATGTTAGAGTTTAGTTTGGATTAAAAGTTTTGGAGGGAATCCTTCCCCTGCTCATGCTGTGCCTCGTTTTGCACTACAGAGAAAGCCTGGAGTGCACAAAATGACTTCCTTCCAACAAAATGATACCAAAGCTGTCCCCCAACAACTAACTCAGATGACAAGGCCAGAATAGAACTCCAGAGAACAGAACTTCAGCCTCAGCTATGTATTTGGAGAATAAACAGAAGGGAAACAGAACATTATTTCCCTCAAGTAGAGAATCCGTGATATACACACAAATGTATGTGATTCAAAAAAATTAAAGTGACATTAGTAGGCAGCAAAGACATGCAAAATTGCAATAAAACCTTCTGCTGTTTGAAAAGCTCTAAAAATAACAAATGACTATGCTGCTAAGTACCATAAAAGATAATGGGGTGGAAGTAAATATTTCAGAACTGTTAGGACAAGAAAGGAAAGAGATACTAAGAGGCTCTGAAAGGAAAAAGAAAGAATGAAATTTTATAAAAGACTCTGAATAAGTCTAAACCATGCTTTTTCCTTAAGCATGCTTAAAACAAAGCAGATTTTTACTCAAGTATGTCATTATGTCATTAATGACTGTCAAGGTCAGTCAATAAACATGCTATTTTTTTCTTTTTAACTGAGCTCCTCTTTGATTCTTTTCCTGCTGTTTCTTTCCACGCACACACTGCATGGGGAAGTTTCAGTCAGCAACATGAGAGCAAAAGACCTTAATCAGTTGACCATACTTATAGTTGCAAAACAAACACAGCTGCCAGTGTCTGCATGCTCAGCACAGTCATTCTCTATATCTGTGACTCTGAAGGTTCAAAACTGGAGTACAACTGAATCCCCAAGTACAACTGAATAGAGACATGAAAAGCTAAGCTGAGCCCCCATGCTCACTTTACATCAGTGCTTGCAACACAGATGTTAGAGGAGTTTAAGGAGCAGAAGTTCCACATTTGTACTGGCAACTGCTTGGACAGCATCTACTGACACAGTGCTCCATAAAAGATCTGTGTTACCATAAAAAACGATCTAGTCGTCTTCTACAGGCTCTTGAAACAAGGTCAGTAAGGAACTAATTGAATCTTTCTGGGCTGTACTCGATAATGCAAATGACACAAGGACCTCTAGGAAGACTGCATCACTCAAGTTGATCTCAGAAGACAAACAAAAGGCTGTAGTATGGATGCTTTGGCTCAGTTGGCTAACTTTTCTTACTCTAATCCAGACTGCCTAATTTCCATTCCCACTGGTGAACTGACCTTGTGCTTGTTTAAGCAGTGTTTCTATTGATTTTGTGGAGAAAAAGGAAGGACTTTCTCCTGTTCTGAGAATCACCTTCTTCCTCTGCCAGCAAGCATCCAAATCAACCTGCAAGAACTAGTTTTGTTGGGTGGCAGAGAAAGGCAAATTCAGCAAGGAACTCTTCCAGGAGCAGGTAGAGATAATTAGGATGGCAGAGTGAACAGAAACACAGGGCATCCATTCATCTGCTCACTGATTACCAAGCCATTTCAACACCATTGTTCTAGGAAAGGACTGCATTAAAGGGCTCAGTTGCTGTCCAGTGTCAGAGGGCAAGGCAGGCTCTCCTCATTTCATGTTGTATGCTTTGACTGCCTCCGAATTAAACTATGCCTTGGTGCATTCCCTCTGATCAGCCACACCATAAATTCCAACACAAACAGCTAGAAGCAGGGATGCAAACCTACAGGAGACTGAACATACTGCAGCTCAGGAAAGATACCTAAATACATGGGTTTGACATTCCAGACTGCCCTCAGGCAAAACAAGTTGCTACCTCACTTTTCACAGTACCAACAGTAAATGTCTCTCTCTTTATTACAATAAATAAAACCAAAATGTTAATATCAATAATAGAATTATTGAGCTTTAGCCACTAAACAATTTTGAATTTCATTTGCAGTGTGTCTATGAAACATTTATTTGGAAAAAACAAATGGTGTTCTAAGAGCTTCACCCTGCCATCAATGAAAATGAAATATATTTCCTAAGTGCCTCTATTCCTGCCGAAATGTCAACTCCAATCAAGTGAAAGAAAATAAGGTTATGAGGAGTAGTCAGCATGAACTCACTGAGGGGAAATCATGCTTGACCAATCTGATAGTCTTCTGTGATGTCATGACTGGCTGGGTAGGTGAGGGAAAGCAGTGGAAGTTGTGTACCTTGAGTTCAGCAAGGTTTGTGACACTGTGTCCCATAACACCTTCATAAGTAAGCTTAGGAAGTCTGGGACAGAGGAAGGGACAGTGAGATGGACTGAGAACTGGCTGACTGGCAGAGCTCCGAGAGTTGTGATCAGCGGTGCAGTCTACTTGGAGGCCTGTAGCTACTGATATATCCCTAGGGTTGATGCTGGGTCCAGTCTTGTTTAACATCTTCATTAGTGACTTAGATGAAGGGATAGAGTGCATCCTCAGCAAGTTTGCTGATAATACAAAGCTGGGAGGAGCGGCTGACACACCAGAAGGCTCTGCTTCCATTCAGTGAGACCTGCACAGGCTGGAGAGTTGGGCAGAAAGGAAGCTGGTAAGGCTCAACAAGCACAAGCGTAGTCCTATATGTGAGGAGGAATAACCACATGCAGGTTAGGGGTTGACTGGCTGGAAAGGAGTTCTGCAGAGAAAGACCTAGGTGTCTTGCTGAGTTGACTACGAGTGAGCAGTGTGCTCTTGTGGGCAAGAAGGCCAATGGTATTCTGGGATGCATTAAAAAGAAAGTGGCCTGCAGGTTGAAGGAGGTCATCCTTCTCCTCTATTCTGCCCCAGTGGGGTCACATCTGGAGTACTGTGTTCAGTTCCAGGCTCCCCAGTTCAAGGCAGATGGGGAACTTCTGGAAAAAGACCATTGGAGGGCTACAAAGATGAATAGGAACCTGAAGGACAGGCTGAGAGATTTGGGGCTGTTCAGTCTGGAGGAGACTGAGAGGGGATCTTATCAATGCTTATAAATATCTAAAGTGAAGGAGAAAAGTGGATGGGGCCAGGCTCTTCTTGGTGGTGCCCAGTGACAGGAGAAAAGGCAATGGGCACAAAGGGGAACATGAAAAGTTCCATCTGTACATAAGAAAGAACTTTTTTTTACTATGCAGGTGACAGAGCACAGGAACAAGCTGCTCAGAGAGGTTGTGGATCCCCTTCTCTGGAGACGTTCAAAAACTACCTAGACACTTTTGTATGCAACCTACTGTAGAGAACCTGCCTTAGCAAGGGGTTGAACTGGATGATCTCCAAAGGTCCATTCCAACCTCTATGATTCTGCGATTCTATGAAATGTTCTGCCTCATAGCTGGGAGCTCAGACACTCCACTGCTGCCCTCTCCTGCCCAGTGTTCAGCCTGCTGCTGCTAGGAAGAAAATTAGCAGTTGGACAAGCAAGTAAATGTCAGCCTGATATTTCTTCCTATAAACTTAGAAAACATTAAATTTTAATGTTAGTTGTCAAAATAAACCTAGATTTGATTTTACATTGAGGAGGACAGAACCTTAATATACACACAGTAGCTAATACAGCACTGATAATCCCAAGGACTAAACAGAAAATGCTTGACTGAAAAACCAAGCTTATCACATTCTCTACTTTCTTGCCAGCCTCTTCTGTCTTCCCTGTTGTGCCACTCAAGTGCTAACTGAGGCACTGAATGAGGCCTGCATGGGCACCAACACTCCTTGCACCTCAAGGCAGCCTGCCAAATCTGCTCTGTTAACAGCCGGGCTCCTCTCCTGAGAAATTTGCACAGTAATACATTTTCCTGGGCTTGCCTTGCAATTGGCAACTGTCATTAAAAATCTGCCTGGTATTCTGGTGAGCAGACCTAAACCTGCCCAAAGATGGTTCATCGTTGCACTTTCAGATTAACTGAGGGCCCTTGAATCTCAGATCCCTCTTAGTAGATTCTTCGGGTTAATGGTGATGAGAAGTCAGGAATTTCTTCTCAGATGCAGAATTTATATTTATTGTTAGCAAAAAGGTGTTGTTTTTTTTTAATATAGGAAAGCTAATCTGAAAAAGTAATTTCATTCTGGAGAAAGATGGGCACTGATGCTGTTAATCTAGGATGGAAATGGCCATTGTGCCTCACAATCTCGTTGCTTCTTTCATAATGAGCACAGTGACCTCTGCTGTCTTGGGAAAGACATTCTGCCCAGAAAAACAGAAGAATAAGCTCCCCAGCCTTTCCCTGCCTCGTCCATTCCCCTCCTTACTTCGTGAAAAAAATGCTGCATATATTCTTCCTATTGCATTTTATGTTAAAATAGAGTAATTATGCTGTATGCCCATCTGTCTCTACTGCAGAATATCTCTCAGCAGCTCTGGCTGGGGTGTATACTTCAAGCATGTTCCTGGAAGGTGGCTGCACTGGCCCCAGGACTGCCTTCAAAGATGTTGACCTGAAGGGTCCCTATATAAAGCAATGATTCACTTTTACACTCATATAAGATGGAAAGTTTTGTTGTTTTTTTTTTTTTTTTTTTTTTTTTTTAGTCAGCTGCAGTCATGTCAACAGCTCCTTGCAGCAGAGGAAGAACTGGTATCCATTTGGCTCCATCCTGGGAGCCATAAACAGCTTGTTGACAGGGGTCACCACCCCAAGAGAGTGCACAATTGATGAGTTCTCCCTTGCATGCCTTCTGCAGGCAGTGTAACTTGAATTCAGGGAGAGGATTTAAGACAGAGATGTGTTGCACTAACCAGAAACAATCAGAGAAGATTGTATTGTGTCTGACAAGGCAAGATGCCAAATAAATGGGAAATGAAAATAAGCAGGAATTTTGAACTAAGCTTTGCTGCTTTTGCTACGTTTTGTTATGTCTGCTTTTTGATGCATCAGCTATTATTCACCAGGCTGCACTGTGCCAGATCAGAACTCACAGCTTCAAACTGAATACAAGTACCACTAATAATACAAGAATAGCTCCCATAATTTTACTGCATTTGAACTCCAAAGTGCTGAGAGCAAGGAGGACCTAGGGCTGCCAGGCATGGGGAGGAGACGTGGGTGTGAGAGCCTGCTGGCAGGTGAGGAGCAGCTGGTATAATGAAGTGGAAGAACTCAGCAGATTTCAGACACAAATCTACAGAAAAAAAAACCAGACTCAGTAGCTCTGCTGCTCACTAAATAAAATGTATTTTTTCCACTTGATTGTTTTCTTGCTAAAGCTCTTTCTGAATTTCTTTTGCAGTTATTTCCACTTTATGGAATTCTTTTGCTTCCTGTTGTTTTCCTATCAGTGTACATGTGCAAACTTCTCAATAAAGAAACAAAATGAACCATAATGTAGAAGACATTCCAAAGAGGTTGAAAGTCTAATATGGTCTATAACATAAATGCTCTATATCAGTATTTTACTGATGAGTCAAATATTCTAAATTCACTATTCTTCCTGACTGTTTACAACTAGCTAGTGTTTATTACTATGACAAGACTAAATATATATTACACCTTCAACTGTCACTTTGAATGACTGTCATTTCTTTGTTAAATTCCAGCTCTCTAACCTCCACTCTCTTGTTTATCCTGAAGGAGCAGAAACTTCAGGGTTTATCCTGAGCTTGAACTGATGCAGTAGGTAATTTTTGCCTTGGTGCAGACTATTTAGGTCTCACCACCTGCTGGTCTAAAGCATCTCATTAGGCAGAAACAATTGTCAGCAAGCTGAATAAATAAATGTTTATAAAGTCTAAATCCTTTGGTCTTATGTGTTCAGTACCAGTTAGAACATACTGTGACACAAAATTTCTGCTTGCCTCGTGTATGTGTATATAGAGAGATAGATAGATAGATACCAAACATGTTTAATATTTTAACTCCTGAGCTTGTTTTCTTACTATTCTAATATTTGCTTATACAGAGAAACCTAACTATGACTGAACAGAGGCTTCACCTAATGTTATAAAAACATAAGGTATTTCTGAATATTAATAAATGTATATATTAATGGCTTGAGATTTTAATGGTTGCACCATTGATAATAGCAAAGAAAGAACACTGGAATTATATGAACTTACCCCATGTTTAGTTTAATAACAACCAACACTGAACCAGAATTTGTTTTAATGCTTCCCCAATTACAGACTGCTTACTAAAAACACCACAATAAGAACCCAACCCACAAGGCAGAAAGAAGTAGGAAAGACATACCTTAATCCTAATGACACTCTGTGTACCGGAGCCACTCGAGCCCTGCTTCCTATGTCAGGTCCTCGTGCAAGTCAGAATTATGTGCTTTTAATGATGCTAGAGTGCAGATGTTAAAAAGTTTTACCATGTGACGAACCTTCACTTGCTTTCTTTACGTCACTGACAGCTCTAGCTAAAGATTGCTGTTTACACAGAATTGTGCCAAAGTCCTTCAGTTTCCCATTATTCTATTGAAAGAATATTCACTACTCAATTTCTCCACAAAAAGTGAATGCTCCTGGAATGGCAGAGCTGCTTCTGGGAACAAAGACAACAGAGATTCCTTGCTGTTTCAAATACTCTTCAGCATCTCTTGCTTATCTGTGCTTTAACACCTAGAAGCAAGTAGGATACACAAATGTGGGTATGAGGTTAGGTATGCAAAAATCTTACTGCATCTGGTCACAAGCCACTTTGATACTGATGAGTTGTTAATTGCTTTTAAAACAATTTGTGGCTCGTAAATAAAGGCATCATGAGCATCCAGAAGCAGTTTTGAGCTCCCCCAGCTCCCCGAAGCTTGAATCACCACATTTAGCTCTCACCTGAGGTTATTACTACTTTTTGTAGAGTTGGGGTAAACCAGCAGGTTGTAATTAAGATATCACAATAAACTAATGGCAGCCACCTGTGAACACCCCAGCACTGTGCTCAAAGTCTCTTCAGCCCTCCCATAGGGCTCAGCTGTTCCTTGGGTTGAATGCATACCAAAGTGTGTTTCAAATAGAGATAACAGCCAGACTTTCCCTGAACAAGAAGGATTCATCCCATAGCAGACTTCTGCCATGTATGCTGCTGGAAAGAAAGAAGCACTGGCAGACAAGTGATCTCTGATAAAACAAAGAGCCATGAAGATCCAGCCGTGAATTTGAATGGCTCACTGTCTGCATATCTAGCAAAGAACCAAAGAAAGCATTTTAAATACATGCAAGTGCATCGCAATTTCTGCTTGTATCAACCAGCAGTCCAGTGGAAAGGCTTATCCTACCAAGCTGTATTGCATCCACACAGAAAGCAGGAGAAGCACTGCACTGCTACCACCTGCTTGTTGCAGTGGCATTGCTAGGTACTGTGTCACAATGCACTTTGGCCACACTCTGCTCTGTCCCTTCCAAAAGGCAACCGGGGAAGAAAGAAGACTGACTAATTGAGCCCAGCTCAGCACATATTCTCATGAATTATTACACTTCTGACCCCAACAGCAATGCAAACTCTCAGATGTTCCAAGAACAAATTAGGCTGTCTGCAGTTGGGACTTCTCCCCAGAAAAAAAAAAAGTCTTTCTTTAGACATTAGAAACAAGCAGCTTCGCCAGGGCTGGAGAACACAGAGATAAAGATTACCCCTCCAGAAAGTCTCATTTGGAAAATTCAAGGCCTTATCAGAATGAAGATAATACTTTTTTTTTTTTTTTTTTTTTTTTTTTAAAGTAACTACATAACAGAAATAACAATCTGAACTTCCTCAAAGTTCATGGTTTTCCATTTCCATTGCCGTGTCAAACACATGCTCCTGGGGGCTCCACAGTGCTTTAAAACATGAGGAGCTTCCATTTCCATTGCAGTTAGGTGTTGGAGGGCTTGGGCTGAAGAAAGCAATTATTATGTTGCTCTCATGTATGCTGCTAATTCTCCAGTATCACTTCATCTGCCAGATACAACTTGCCTTTCTCTTTCAATGGCGAAATGAGACACATATAAACAGAGAATGTGGAATGAGATTTTTATTTCCAAAAGCAGCACTGAGCTTGGCTCTTCAGAAGAAAGAATCTGAGGTGAAGTATTAAGACCCAGAAGCTGTTTCTCCCAGAGCTGCTTGGACACGCTTCAGAAGAGGGGTGAAATAGGCTTTTCAAAAACATTTTTCAGTAAAGTGCTAAGAATAATTTTCTTTTAAGAAATAATATATCTGTGGGCACACATAATGGTGGGTAAAGTTTTCAGAGTTGGTTAAAAAAGTCAGACTCTTAATCCTATGTAAAGAGAATGGCAGTGATGTGACCTGAAGTGCAGAAGTATGGCAGCAACCAAGAATCAAAGCATTTTATTTCCATATAGAGCTAACTTGAGCTAAAACTAAAATGTCACCCCTACCTAGACTCTCATACATAAAGAGAAATATTGTCAGAAGTGGTGCTGCTCTAGAATTGTGTGATTTACCTCAAGTTTTAATGGAGAGGCAAAATATTTTGTTTTTCCAGCTAAATCTCCACACTGCTCTGCAATCACACTGCTGATCACCTACCCCATTCCTGCAGCTCCAACGTAGTTTTGCAGAACAGCCATTTCTGAGCAAGCTGTACCGTGCCGTTCACTTGGACACAGATAACTCAAGTTAATTCAGCTGTCAAAATACAGCCAAAGAAATCCGAGATCACTGGTGCAATTTCCTAATATTATCTTCCCCACTCATGTTTCCTTCACCTCTGGGACAGTAATCGAGTACATACTCCATAAGCCTTTCCTTCATGGACCAGGTGGGAGAGAAGTGGCAAAGGTAATCAGTAATATCACACTTCAGCATGTCTGGAGAAATTGAGGCACACTCACATGATATGTCTGTGACTATTCCTGGTACCCTGCTTGTGGCTTTTGCTTTGTTTTTCATTTCAATTTTTAACCAGTTAGTAATCTGTAAGGGAATTTTCCATACTGACCCATTTCTGTTCATGTAAAAGCCTTACAGCAGAGCAGTAGAATATCACCTACAGAATTGATTGCTAGCTCCTTCCTTACTCTCATTGCAGAGAACAGATAGGACATGGTTAATGCTACAAAAGCCGTGTTCACATTTCTCTACAGTGTTGATTGATGTAGTTCCTTTAGCTCTCTTTTCTGTCACAAATCCCTACACCTCAGAAGCAGAGCAATGTTGACAAAAAGTGCTCAGGTCTAAAACCAAAAATGACTGGATTATTTAGTACAAAGAGAAATCAGCTTGGAGAAAGGACTTCTAGCTGAGACACAAAGGATACTGAGTTTTTTAAGCTTTCCATTTTATGTTAGAAAAATGCAGCTGATGATTGCTAAATGGTATCCTTCACTCAACTACTTGTTCCTCTAAAATCTCTGCCATCAAGTAAATAACACTGGAGTTATATTTTGCTTAATGCTGGTGAGAAGAATTGCCTGCAAACTGTTACAATCCTAAGCAATCAGAAATCATGAAAAGGCCTTCAAAAACCCATGAGAAATTTTGTATTTTGAATTCTTTTTATTGTCTGTTTAGCCTTGGGACATTTAGGATTAATGTTTTCAAACTCTCCTGTGGCTACAAGGGATAGAGATTTATTCTGCGAAAGGAATGGCAGGTAGCAGCCCAAAACAAGCAGTTGATGTTTAAAGAGAAAATTCAAAACTTGCCATGGGACATAGGCCAAGGAGAGCAGGGATGATTGAGGCAAGATCTACACAGGCACCTGAGCCTGCCCACATAAGGATCAAGTACACACCAAGCTGACATCTCCTAGCAATGAGGACATGAAGGAGGCAGATGGCAAAAAGCCTTACCTTCATATCAAGGATCTCCTGTAGACAAATGAATCCTCAGATGCATTCCTTCCACACACACCTACTCCTTCCTGTTTCTGAGCTTATGTTGTGTCAGGCATGGATGTGATGTCAGAATACCAGAGCTGCTTCTGCTCAGAGAAGAACACCTCAACAGCTGAATGTTATTTATGTCCACACATGCCCCTCATTCACACTTGCACTGAAGCAAAACCGCCTTGCAGTTCCTGCTGAGCACTGTGCAAGGTTTCACAGGTCAAGGCCAACACATCCTTCCCATGCGTTCAAGGAAAGAAGCCCCAAGACTTTTACAGTAAGTAAGATGATCTCTTTCCTCTGCGAATGGCAAGTCTGTAGCTATTCAATTCCACCCAATAAATGTAAACCATATGACCATAAAGTGAGGGAAAATGCAGCTATAGTTTACACTGCAACTTTTCCACCAAACACCTCTCCAATCTTTGCATGGGGAAAGCTTCTTTTGTGAATGTCAGATCTGTTTGCTACTTGGGAGCAGATGTGCCCTGTTGCAGGTCACTAAATAGTTGTCAAATCTCTTTTATTTTGTTCTTTTTCCCTTGATTTCTGAATCTTGCATATTTATTTTCCTTCACAGGCTTTCTTGGAAGTGTACCTTTCTACCCGTGGATTCTACTCATCCCCCCTGTGCTGGCTCCTAATCAAGATGAAGGTACCTGTACAGAACCTTTGCTCTTCTCTTTTCAGGAGCACCAAGCACTGCTGTTGCTGCTCACTGGGAGAAGTGCTCCTCTGAGTGGGGCCCAACCCAAATCAAAACCTGAAGCCCAGCAGTGGCTATGTAGTCCAGAACTGCAGTGTCCTGGAAACTAGCTGGATATCTGAGAGAAGCGCTTTCAGTGCTCATGGCATAGCAGAAAAGAGCTGGAGAGCACCTTTTTCAGGGGCTGGTCTGAAAGAGATGCTCTATAGTATATCTGCTAGCCTGTAGTCCTATTAATACCAACATAACAGGAGGTCTTGTGTCTCTGAGTCTACATGGCTGCCTCTAAATCACCCAGCGAGGTTAGCTTCCTGTTCCCCAGAGATCAAAATTTGTAAAAAGCTGAAGATCAGACTAATGCTGCCAGTCTCCTAATGGTCTTTAAACAGAACATTTCAGTGTTCTGAAATGCAGATAACGCCCAAATAGCTACTAAATTGCTGACTCAGGGAAGCTGGGGTGATTGTACCAAGGGTTGTGCTGTGCTTTTTAGTCCCTGTTCTGCTGCTCTTCTTTCACCTCCTACAGCAAACAGATACTGAACTGGCTAGGTCTTCCCTTCTATCCAGTGCAACTGTGCTTACGTTGTTAGTTAGCTCCCTTACAGCACCGCCTGGCAAGATGCAAAGCCCTACCTTTGGAATTGCGGTTACGTACACAGTGGGATTCTGGCTCCACCAAGCTGTGCTAGCTGGCTAGGCTGGACCCAGGAATGGAGCACGGCCCTCCTGTCAATCTGTCTTGCCCAGGCAAAGACATCCTCTACATAAGGAATCTGTAGCCTGTTGTCTTTCCCAGTTTGCATGGTTGTCATCATTTGCATTGTGTTTTTGCAGGCTTGTCCTTGCCACACAAAAGGTCTGCTCTTGCTTCTCCTGGAGTCAGCGGGAACTCTGCCATCAGCTGCAGCGGTAGCTGGACCAGGGCCAAATGTTAGCCACTCTGCTTCCCCTTAAGTCATTCCCAAACAATACTTCTTTGATTACATATCAAGCCTGAGGGGTCTTAGTTATCTTCTAACCCTCTCCTTTATATTTCCAGTATCTATGGATTCCATAGTGTAGGCAGGAACCATTTGAACACAAGGGCCTTAAATCATCAAAAGCACTTTTCTTTCCCAGCCACGTTTTTTCTCAAAGAGGGTTTGTTACTAATGCCTTTGGGAGCAAGATGGGAAAAAATGAGAAGGAAATGACAGAGGTTTAAAGAGAAGCTAAAACAAAACACACTAAAGAGAGTTTCTAAAATTTGAGAACCAATGCACCTATAAACAAATTAGAGGAGAAAAAAACAACCCTGCTCACATTGAAAATGGGCAAAATGTTAACTTTTAAAATACACACCGGATGCAAGCCAGAAGTGTACACTTGGCTAGGTTTTCAAGGGGTTTTGCAAAAGAAAGCAGTAAGTAAGATGGTGGAATCCTATGTATTTAGGTAACTGCACAGTCACCATAGAGTCATAGAATGGCTTAGGTTGGAACTGACCTCAAAGATCACCTAGTTCCAACTCCCCTGACGTGAACAGGATTGCCAATCACTAGATCAGACTGCCCAGGAGACAACAAGCCTGGCCTTGAACACCAGGGAAAGGACATCCACAGCTTATCTGGGCAGCCTGTGCCAGTGCCTCACCACCTTCTGAGTGAAGAATTTCTTCCTAACATCTAACCTAAGCCTCCCGTCTTGCACTTTAAATCCATTCCCCCTTGTCATATCTCAAGGAGCACATATAGCAGTTCTAGCAAGTCTAAAATAGTTTCAGCTGAATCAAAGACTCTTCTTAGACTTCTGAACACTAATCGCGTTCCCCTTTAATTAGAGACTCTGATGATTTTGCTCTCCTATGAAGAGAAGCTGTACTTAGACATTAAACTTTCAGCCACAGAGAGAAACTGTACTGTGTACAGTTCAACCTTACAGGTACCACTTGGCAAAGGATAAAGCAACTCCAGAAGACAAGCTTCTGACTCAGAAGACCGAATCAGGACTCTGCCCGAACTGCATACTGCAAATAAAGCCCTTATGACTTAAGAACTTCAACACGGAAGGTAATAGTACTTTTAAAAACACAGAGAAAACTAACTCTACTGAAGAACTGAAGAACTTTATTACAAATAGGACAAACTAGGGATTTTTATGTACTTAAGATAAAGTACACTTCCACCATCCACATAAGACAGATGAGAATTTCTTTTCAGTTTTGCCAAATGTGCTTGCAGTGAGGACAATTTGGCTGCTATGGCAAGTGACGTACAAACTTCCTAGCAGGCTGGGCTTACAAAAGGGGAGAAAGAGCTAAGAGAGTGTCACCACAAACCAAGCAGTTAGCAAATAAACAAATAAATTCAGTACAAAATATGAACAAGGAAGTCTGTTTGAATTAAGAAGTGGCACTATGTTAGGAACCAAAACACACTGCATTTTGCCAGCTTTATCTCATTAGGTATTTTTAGGGTGATTTACAAGGCTTTGAAATAATCAATACGGGCCAGCAATATTTTCTAGAAAAATTCTGAACATGACCTAGTACTGGGGGCTACTATATGAAACCATGGAGAAATATTTTAATTATTTCATAATGAAAACTTTTGCAGGCTTTATTAAATATATGCTGCCCTGCTTGATTCATTGCCTTTGATAACATTTCACAACACACTCCAATGAAACAGGAGGTAAAGCACCCACCACTCTCATCGGCAAAGCACAACAGGAAGTTCAAAATGAAGAAGGAATTGTGAGATGTATTTCTATGCAGCAAAATTTGGGCTTTGCAGGAACGTTTTAGGAATGCCACTGGCATGGCCAGACTGGCTCTTTCGTAAGATTTCACTGTGATGCAGGACTGGAAGGGAAGGAGGTAAAGGAAAAGAAAGCAAGAATCACAGAAAATTACAGAATTGAAGGGACTGGAAGGGACCTCTAGAGATCATCGAGTTCAACCCCCCTGCAAAGCAGGCTCCTTGCAGCAGGCTGCACAGGTAGGTAACCAGGCAGGTCTTGAATATCTCCAGAGAAGAAGAATCCACAACCACTCTGGACAGCCTGTTCCAGTTCTCCATCACCCTCACTGTGAAGAATTTCCTTCGTGTACTGGTGCAGAACTTCCTATGCTCAACTTTACGGCCATTTCCCCTTTTCTTGTCCCCACAGACCACTGAAAAGAGGTTGGTCATGCCCCTTTGACTCCCATATTTATAAACATTACTAAGATCACCTCTGAGTCTTCTTTTCTCAAGGCCGAAAAGATCCAGGTCACTCAGCCTTTCCTCACAGGGGAGATGCTCCAGGCCCTTTATCATCTTTGTGGCCCTCTGCTGGACTGTCTCCAGGAGATCCCCATCTTTTTTTTTTACTGGGAGCATGACCAAGAGGGATTATAAATGTCTCCACACTGGCTGAGGCTACAACAACATCCAGGAGTTGTATTTGAGATACTTTTTCCCTTGATATTCACTTTGACACTCCACAAAACAAACCATTTAGTAACTAATTTACAATGCATTTCTCAGCAAGGTAAGTTCTCTTTTTTTCTGGTTGAAATTCATGGAAATAGAGCCATCAGTCTCACCAGCAGCTACTGGTGACACTAAACCACATCTCAGACAGGGTTTCTGTGCTGGACTAGCACATCTATCACTGTGGGTAAGGTGCCGAGATGGGCTCTGTGCAGATCATCCCACACTTATTCTCAACTTAGTTCTGTGCCAGCCCTGCTTATAGAACAGAGACCACATACAGACAGGAGAGGTGGGTTTGCTCCTCCTGCCCTCCTCCAGCCCTCAAGGCACAGCCACAGTGACCAGGGTCTGCAAGCTTTGACACAAGGAGAGCTGCGTGGAGCTGTGGGTCAGTCATGGGATTGCTAGAAGCCAGCTCCTGTGCTCCAGGCCCCTGTGCTGCTAACACATGGGTGGCCTTGGGTGAATCCACCAACATGTCTCTGAATTTCCCCATCCAGGGGAAAAAAGCCTGCTTCACAGAGGCACTATGTGCACTAAGAATCTGATGCTTTTACAGCACATTTTAAAACATCATGCATATGGTTTACCTTCTGCCAGTTCTCCAGTTTCAATAAAGAAGGCCATACAGTCTGTATTCAGTCAAGTCCATTTTAAACCAGCCAGTGTGCAGAGGGACTTGCAATGCAACAACAAAAAAAAAGAGAGTTACATTCAAGGTGTGATCCCTAGGGTACATTTACCAAACACACAGACATCTTTTACTGCTTCTCATAGGGGCTGAGGAATAATGAGGTAGGTTTGTTACTAAAAAGCATTTCTTTCTGCAGTGGTTTTAATACAAATTTGTACTTCAACAAGGAGTATGTGAATTTGGCTTATTTAGTAACTGAAATCTGAGCTGCCCTACCAGCAATCACAACTACAGCCAGGCAGATTGCAGGCTGCAGCCACACAAATTCCCAAACAGCTATGGCAAGAAGCTTCAGAAACCCCACCCTGCGCAGAAACCCTGTGCTTGCACTTGTGCTGAGTAACAACTGCCCTGCTGAAAAGGTTGCAACAGTGCAGCAAAGCTCATTTGTCTGTTTGCTTATTCAGTGTTTACCCAGTTCTCTTCAAAGGTAAAGAGAAAACACTGTAACAATTGACAAAACCCTTCTCCAAACAATCTGTACTTACTTTAGCCAGTCTTAAAGAAGTAGTGCAACTTGGCTTTAAAGGTGAAGTGGTGCAAAGAATACAGGGGAAGGCACAGCTATGAAGAGACGCACACATTCATGTGGAGCTCTCTTAAATATGTGAGATACACCGCTGCAACAGCATCTTTTGCAGTAAATGCAAAGAAAGATTTCAGATATCTAAATATGATCAGGACATCTCTTAGTCCAACATGAATTATTTTCTCCACACCCATATCTCATTCTGATTCATACTCTCTTTTTCCTGCTGTAAGCCACATGTCAATAAGCACGCTATCTTTCAAATTCCTCTGTATTCCTCCCCTTTCAAACTGGTATAGCAGAGTCCCAGATTTACTGTTAGAAAAATCCTGGCATGACTACATTATTACTTTAATTAATCAAGCCCTCACATATGATTAGGGCATCTGGGAATATACTAATATATTCCAGCCAATCCTGGAAGAAGCCCATGCATACAACATAGAGGATTTACATATGCCAGAAACACACTTCCTCTGCAACCCTTCAGCTTAGTTATGGGGAAGCACTTAGAAGATCTTTGAATATTCTAATGAATACGTACTGCCTAGCTCTAGACTTCTCTGTCATAAGCAGTACATAAATTAACTCAAGTATTTACTTTGCACTTATGGAGAATTTAACATTTTGGTCCTCAGGCTCCATTTACACTGGCTGCAGTTCAGAAGTCAGAGCCCCCAAAACACTCTCAACACCTTCATGAAAACAAAATTATGGTAAAATTTTCCAGGATGTTTCTGGAAGGAAAACCCATGCCTTCGTTCAACAAGAAGGCATGTTACTGAAGCCCTAAATGCTTGATTGATATTTTGTATTTACAAATAATTCACAAATGTTTGAATATATTTTTTCCTAAGGTGGACAAGGCACGAGGTGAGAACAGGGCTATAATTTTACGTATTTGCTATTTTGACAATTAGAACAATTCAGTTTCTGTTACCGGAGTACCATTGTTCAGTGCTGTGCCCGCTATAAAACCTTCATACTAAATCTCTGCACACCTTATGAATTTCACTATGTCTTTATATTAAAAAAATCTCAGATTCCTTTAATAACAACAGCAAACAGTTCCAGCTTTCCACAGCTGCAGAAGTTTGCTGTCCCTAGAGATCCGCCATGGTACAGCTCTTGCTTCCAATCAAAACAGTGACAGAGTGGCTGTGATTTACAGCCTATGGGGGCTTGATTAGGGAACAGAACACTACTGAGCAAATATTAAACAACCAGACTGAATTTTTAATGTGCAGTGCTCTCTAAAACTCACACCACCTCACACCACCTCCTCCTGCTCCTCCCTCCTGCCCCCCCAAAAACCCAATACAATTTCCTACCCCAAAGTGAAGGGAAATGGTTGCCGGTATTTAAGATTTCTCTTCCTTTGTTGCTGAGATTTCAGTAACAACGTTTGACCCACAACAGAGACTGGTTCATTAAACAACTTTATGCTTAACATTCTAACTAAAAATATCTTACAGTAACGGTAGTGCAAAACTTGCACTGCACCAAGGAACATCAGCTATAAGGTTTGGCATCAGGCTAAAATGGCTTTCAGGTAAAACTGGCCTGTTTTTCTTACCGAATTCCTGAGACATAAATACTGAAGAAAAATGAAGAAGAAGATCATTTATTTTAAAAACAGCTATTTGATATATGAAAGGAACATTTGTATTTTTGTTCTCAAGCAAAAAGTTTTGGCAGACTACATCTTTTTATTTGCATCATGAATAATGACTGCCTGTGATGCCTTGTTGTTGTTCACATCAAATTTTGCCTAGGCAGAATGAAATTGGAAACTACGTAGAAGAATTTTCAAGAATTTTGATTTCGTGGGAAACTAAGGGCTTAAGACAGTCTACAGTATAATATAAAGTTACTCACAATAGGCTGGCAACATTTCGAAATTTAACTAGCTGCCAAGCTGTATTTTCTGGCATTGAAGTTTTGCTAAAGTCTAGCAACCTCATTCTGAGAAAGTTCCATTTACTGTGTAGGATTTGAGCAGCAAATGACCTGTTTTCTTCCATAAAAACGAAAGGTAGAGGAGTGCAAAGAGCACAAGCTCTAATTTTGCTGCTTTTTATCCTTTTACTACACATATTTGACTGGAGACTGGAAAAAGACAACGGCAGCTCAATGGTCCGGTCTTCTGAAAACATGGTTTGTTTGTTTGTTTGTTTTTTGGTATGGATGGTTATTTTTGTTTCTCTGTTTAAAATGCTGGTAGCTACCAAAAAAAAAAAAAAAAAAAAAAAAAAAGAGAGAGAAAACCGCAATGATGCTGTAGTGATTCACCACTTGACAGAGATCTCAAGCCACAAATACAAACTGTACATGAACATTTTATGAGTTACAGGGTCTATCAGTGAAAGATTTGCAAATGTTGCATTCCTTGTTCTGTAGCTGCAAACACATATCTGGTACAGGAAAAAAAATAGTTATGTTCCAACTCCTAGCTGTAACTCTAGTTCTAAATATGTGGCTTAAAATTATAATCATCACACACGTTACATATTAACTAAAAAGCCCGAGGCTATTTGTCTACATTTAATCTGATAAGTCTATTTTTTATCCTAAGAAATGACTATTTGAACAGCCACATTTTCCACCTACTTTTTCTCTCTGGAAACAGGACCCAGTTTCATTTTATGCAATTTGCGGTCCCTGCAATCTTTGGAGAAGCTGTTTGCTTCCAACATGGTCACGCACTAAAAACACATCCGCATTTATGGAGTTAATAGCCTTCTTATTAATTTTACTCAGCCCCTTTTTTTTTTTTTTAATAGAAACCTAATGAAAACCATGTTTATGTGCTCAAAGGCACAGAGGAAATTCATTACTCTGAGGAATAACACACTCCACAAGTGAAATGAAAGTAATCTTATTTATGACAGGAAGGGGCCTTCACGAGACTGCACTCCACCACACTTGGCCTGATACCGGCCGCATGAAGGAAGCTGCAGTCAGGGACCAACTGCATATGCAAGGCTCCTCCCAGTGCAATAAACACACTTGTGATTTAGCCTTGCAAACATTCAGGATCAGCTGAAGGGGAAGTGTCCAGCTATTGCATTTACTACAAACATGTTGCAATTGCATGGGAAGCAGGAACAGCAGGGGCACTTAAGATTCACTATTTGCATGAAGCTTCAGCGTTCCTCTCCACCTCTGGTGGCACATCCTGACACCCCGGCCAGGCTGCTCCCTTATCTGACCTGGTGCTTGGCACTGGTTTCAAGAGCATTGGTGCAGGGAACTGAGATAGCCATGTTTGGTGGCTGCTTTCTCCCTGGGGATACTCAAGGTTAGGCTGGATGGGGTTCTGAGCAACCTGATCTAACTGTAGGTGTCCCTTCCCCATTCATTGCAGGGGAGTTGGACTAGATGCCTTTTACAGTCCCTTCCAACTAAAAAAATTCTATGATTCTATGATCTATGTGCACTGGGCTGAAGGGAGAAAAAAAAATCCTCTCCCTGGAAAATCCTCAGGGCTGGAGAGTGGAAAGGCAGAGTTGGGCTGTACTCAGAGACACTCTATGCTCCACACAGGCAGGTGGCCTCTGATGTAGAGAGGGGAAATTATGAGCTACAGGGGACTCTCTGCTGTCCCACCCATCAAGCCATGCATGCATCTGTGTGCAAGGATGCGTGTCTTCATTTGAAAGAAAGAGAAAAAAACTTTCTTGCAAAGAGGATGGGGAGCAGTGAGAAGGTACTGTCACATTTATTCATGAGTGAGGCAGCATCTTCCTCATGAACAGAATTAAATAAAAAAGAGAAATGTTTCTTAGTGCTGTGAAAGTCAATCCTGACATTCCTCTCATTTCTGAAAACTTTGAAAGAGCTCTTTCATTAATTTGAAACAAAATAGATTGCCTCCACGTGCGTTTGTGAGTTCTGTATATATACTCACTGAGTTTCTTCTCCCAATTGCCTGAAACACAAAAGGAAGGAGAACCACAATTGACACCGAGGCTTCGAGCTAGCAGTGAGACCTTCTGCCCACAAGAAGGCACTGTTTGTTAACAAATAGAAGCTTGATGATCCTTTCGGAGGTAATTGCCAGCCTTTTTTCCTCCTGCTGGCTTTTGGTCAGGGCCCAGCACAAGATCTGTGGGGTTTATCGAACGTCATGAAGGACAGCTGCTTGTGTCTGACTGCAGATGTTTGGCCAGTTGAAGCTGAGATGCTTGACCAGCGTGTGAGATAAGCTCTTTAGCCTTGCACAAGGAACTTCCTGATAGTCTTGTTTATCTTTTCACAGAAAATGACTTTCAGCATGAGAATAAGCTGGACAAATTAGAAAGTTTAGTTAACAAAAAATTAAAATTAGCTATTCCTTTGCTATACTCCTTTTGCAATTACCATAGGTTTGCATTTCTATAGGCACATCACTTTTTCTAAATATGATCTGAATTCCTCTTCTGCTTCCACAACAAAACAATTAATCTGTTGTTTATTATGTTACAGTCAGTTGTCATGGAAATTAATATGCTGTTCAAAATTTACTGGTATAGGCATTTCTGCATCACATACAAACAGGACAGGGCAGTACAGGGAGAGTATGTCTGTTAAAGATAGCTTGGTACATGCTGAGTGCATCAGAAAAAGATATTTTAAAAGAACATAAAACTTTTAAAGCAGACAAAAAAAAAAAGAAGCCTCATCTCAGCCAGAAATGTTTGAACACTTCTCTCAACAGGCAGCCTTTAAATCAGACTTTCACTTGCAAAGAAGATTGCTCAATCTGTTGTCTAGATGTGAAGCTGTCAGGCAGGGGAGCAGAGCCCAAGCTCTTCTCTTCGCTCAGTGAATGATCTATTTGCTGATGGAGATGAGCAAGGGAGTGGGCAATCTCAGCTGTGCTTTTCTACAGCCATATTTTATTCCCCCTTAACACCAACACAGAAAACCAGGAGCAGCTGCTCTGAAGAAATGTAATGCTATTCTCTACGATGACTGCATGTCTCAAAATTTTGGGAAGAGCCAACATTCACCAGGATGGCACAGCCAAAGGCCAGCATGGATGGTACAAATGGAGTCACTGCATCCTCACAAGATCTACTTTCAGGTAGTATATATCCTGAGACTGCTACATGATTATGGATAAAACACTGTCTCAGCCTCATGAATAAAATGATGGATAATGCCAGACGCCCATTTGAGTTGGGGGAACTGCCAGACTAGTTCCATACGGCCTGAAGATGTTGTACAGAGAGATCTGTTGACATTATCAGAATTGAATTAAGTTGAACTGGCAATAACAGCAAAGATAGTATATGGAACCACTTGCTGCTGCCTCCTCTCCCAGACTGAATTAACTGCTTCCCTGCTCCAAAAGAAAGCTGCCTGCCCACAGCTCATGCATCCTGCCTGCTTCTGGCTGTCAGACACAGGGGCCACCCCATCCGCACCTTCCCCCAAGCTCATTCCTCCAAAGCAGTGTTCTCTGCTCAAAAAGATAACATGGAGATGCATTTTGCAATGAACACATTCCAACCCTCCCAAGAGATTTTCAGAATTATATTTGGCAATGGTTGCAATGCCTAAGTGTGTGTCCTTATGCGTGCAACACACTGATGTTAACCATCTCAAAACATTAAAAATGAAGAACACATTATTGACAATGTCATCTTTAGGACCCACATCCTGCAGATAGATAGGATCCAAAGTAGCAGCCCTATAACCTACCAAAGGTGCAGAGGGAACCATGGGGCAAATGTCTCCTGCAACACAAAAAGCCAGCCATCAGTGGCAGACCCCCTCCAACCATCTTCTCTCAAGGAAGAGAAGTCTAAATTTACACAAAAATATTCCTCATATATTCTAGAATGCATCTAATAAATACGCACTTTTTTATTACTATTTCAAATTGTATGAGAATGTTTGTAGGGAACATGTATACTGAAGGGCAGTATATTCAATAAGCATTTGAAAATTAAGAACTTGAGGCCAACCACTTTCAAGGAGAACTGCTTCAGCAAAAAAGTTTTGTGTTACCACTTGGGCACCAGCCTTGCATCTGAGCTCAACACTGGAGCAGGGCCATGGCTTGTAAAATCTGTGCAGCCTTAATTCTCCAAGCTACTGCTCCTCAGCAGTAAGAGTACCATTTATCTTCACTATCATCGGTTTCTGTGTTAACTCATCAAAGTCAACCACCAGGACACCTGGATTCTGCCAGATTTTAAGCAGAGAATGAGATAACTAGACTGAATGAACTGTGCGAACACTAAACTGGATTTAAATATGCCAAGTTATAATAATGTAGAAATACAGTAAATCAGATGTGATAAAGAAAGTCTGAAGCTACACAAAGACAAGTGTAAGACTGGATTCTTTCATCTAGCAAGGTTATCCTTTCATCTAGTAAGGTTACCCTGCAGCCAGTGTGCTGAGGAAAATACCCTAAATCAGGAGGAAAAACTTAACTCAGGAACTTCATTTCTCTCTGCATTAGTTGTCTGTCTCCCTTGGCATAAAGGAGATGACCCAGCCAGGGCTTTGAAAAAGTGGGTCCTGTGAGAGAGCCTCTTCTCAAGCTGTTGTCAGTTGCACTGAAATACAAAGAGACCAGGTCCTTTGAAGTACTCCCTCACAGCACTACAACATCTGATTACAACTTCCAAATGCAGTAGGGTTTGCAGGTTTTCTTCTCTGTGCCTTTCCCAAACACACACAGCCTTGAGGGTGATGCCAACCACAAGCTACTGGCACCATTTCAAACTCCCATCAACCCCTCCATTAACTGAAAAACAGAGAGCCTTCCAGCTAACAATTTCAATCCTACTATTTTCCTTACAGTTAAAATAGGCATTTCCTGAAAGCAGATCTCTATGTTATCTGTACTGAAAATCATATGTAAACTCTTGAAGAATATTCAGGAAATATAAATATAACAAAACTCATGCCAGTCTGACCTTGCTCGTTAATAAGTATGTAGAGCATATGTTCATGCATAACTCTGAGATTGTACTCATACAATCAAATTAACCTTTGGACTGCTGGTGTTCAGCCATAATTTACTGCATCTCGTTTTCAATTGCATATATAGTGCTGCTAATACTACAGAAATATTATCCCATAAAAGTTGTAAGGACTGATAACAAAGCTGATAACAGAGCAGAATGTTTCACTTCCACTTCAGAATACAATTAAGTATCGTTGTATACCCATAATCAGTTGTGCCTGCACCAGAAAAAACATTCTTATTTGCAGCCTCGCTAAAACACACTCCAGAAATATCTGAGTGGGGGTGGAAGGGATGAAGCAGAAGAGAGGGAGGAAGAGACAAGTCAGTAACTATCCCCAGACAGTGATTTAATTTAAAAGGGCAGTAGCTGGGGCCACTGCATTGTTCCTGCGTTCCCTGAGTTAGTTCCACACTGCTGCTAATTACTGCTTGAATGCAACGTGCTGCACAGAGGCTAAAAAGGTCACGTCCCCGAAGACCCCTGGTACAATCCTGCTGAGCACATGGAAGGCAGCTCCCTAATTCCACTCCATGCAATGAGGAGTTCAGGTGTGGCTGGGGGGGCCATGCAGGAGGTCACTCCATCACCTGTCCCACTGTCACGGTGATGAGGCCTGGCAAGATCTCTGCTTACTGCACATCAGCACCCAGAGCACATCAAGCATGACAAGACAAGGGAGCTGCTTCAGACAGGACTGTTTGCTCTAGGCTCCACTGCCACTGACTGGGCCTACACATTAAACCAAAAAGTGGGCTCTACCAACAAGTCTTCCCAAGAGTAACAAAGATGGTAAAGACTTAAAGCAGGTCTCTTTCAGGGAAAGGCTTTTCCTTACAGATTTTGACATACTATTTTTTCTTTATTAATCTTAATCTCATCCCACTTCATCTTGAAGCTTGCTGTTGCGTACCTTCATATTGTTTTTATACACCTTGTGAATTTGGAGCTATTTATCTGTTTCTCCTGTCCACTCTTGCTGGTGAAAATAAAAATAACAACAAACAACTGACACTTTTTATACCAATGTGATTTCAAATTACTTCTGGGGATAAAAGTTTCTGAGAAACACTGTTCTTGGTTATAGCTGATCTGTAGGAGTACCTATAGGTCATATTGTGTCCTAAAAATGAGTGCCACAGTCTCTGCATGCTGGTACTCATATTGCATGAATAACCGTCTCATTCCACGTGAAGTTCCAGTCTCCTCTGTGACCACTGCATCTCAATTTCAATCTCAAAAAGAAAAGCAAAATGCTTCTTTATTTATGAATCACTGAATCATTAAGATTGGAAGGACCACCAACATCATCTAGTATAACCATCAATCCATGCCTGAGACTGTTATAAACCAGGTCTCTCAGTGAGATGTGCTCTTTTCTTGTACACCTCGAGGGACAGTAGCTCCAACACCTACCTGGGCAGCCCGTTCCAGTGCATCACTGCTCTTTCTGAGAAGAAATTTTCCCTAATATCCAACCTGAACCTCTCCTGGTGCAACTTAAAGACATTACCTCTTGTCCTATTGAAGAATTACAATAGCAGAAGAAATGATAGAGGTAATGGAACAACAATCATCATGGTGTTTCTTCTCACCCCTCAGTGGTCTTCCCTTGGCACATGCTGTGTTGGCTAACAGAAAAGGAAATCTTCTATCTCATTAAATAAACCCAATTTTACTACAGTTAGTTCTAAATTGATGAACTCCACCAGAAGATTTGAAATGCTGTAATCTACTTAGAAATTACCTTGATATAAACTCTGTGATACTGTTAAAACAATCTTCTGTAACCAAATTCAGCATTTAACTTTAAAACATTAGTTCAAGGAGAAAGAAAATTCAAAAGAAACTCAATAAATGATTTCCCTTTCATATTATCTTATTTTTACCTTTTTGACATGCGTTAGGGAATAGCATAGGAATTTCTGTCCAAAGTAATGCATTACTGCATGAATTTTGCAATAAAGATGTTGTTTTAATTGCTTGCTATTACTTCAGGTAATGGTAAACTAAGGTATGTGCTTAAATATGATGCTCTCTGCACAAAACCGTGAGGATCTACAGTGACATGTTGCAAGCAGGACATTTGTGTTCTGAAACTTTTGGGAATGCAAAATGGGCTTCCAGTTAAATTGGTGCTCAACACATTTGAAAAAAAAAGTTGTATAATGTTTTTCTCATTTCTTACTGTAAAATAAAATAATGTCCATTGCAAAGTATTTTGCTTCATCTGTATTAGAAACTTCAATGGAGTTGGGTTCCTTCAAAAATTGCTGTTTTTCTCTGTTTATGTAAATCATCAGAATCTTGTTTTGTTAAAATGAAGACCTCAGAGCCAAGAGACACAACACATAGCCTGCTGTCCTGTGGTGCATCTTGGCATGAGGCATTTCAAGATAGAAACCAAACAACGCTTCTTGAAGAGTGGTGCCAGGACAGCAGCTGGAACCCATTACAGAGTGGAACAAATCTTGTCTAAACAACTGAATGCCAAGATCTCAGGGTGCAAGATAAAGAAGACTTACAGGACAGTGCCATATAAAAACATGAATCTTCATGTGCTGCTGAGCCTGGGTTTTGGTGTTTAAAAGAAGTTTTTCTGGTTACTGGAAGCACTGCTAACATTTCACATGCTGATATTAATATGAAAGGAACCTAGATTTGGATTGTGGATTGGTCTTCTGGAAAAAAAATAATAAAATACAGACCAAAAGTACATCACAAAAAAAAAAAAAAAGAAAAAAAGATCATTTTAAAGCAGTAATAATCCAGAGAGATGCTCATTTCATGCCTTCACAGATTTCAGCAGTAAGTGAAAGTGGTTTTTGCGCTGAAGAATCTGACGGCTTTCTCTCATTTACTTCTCTAATTGATGGGCAGACCTACGTTTCAGATAACCAGCTCCCCTCTCTTTTTGTCTATAAGTGCAACAGGATTAAAACTGACTAATTCTGTAAGTTGCCTATAGGTTGTAATGGAACTCCTTAGTTTCTTTTTCTCAATAGGGACAAGCCTGGTTGAGAAGTACTCAACTCTGCCACAGGTTACCTAGGATGGGGAAGGAAAAAAAAACACAGCAAGAGAGATGTATTTTCATCCCACAGCTAGTAAAAATCTCCTAATGCTGCTCAGGAAATGCAAATTTTAATCCAAGGTGAAACTGCTCTGTATCTCTGTTGCTGCATGACAGGTTTGCAAGCATTTTCAATAACTATAACTGAGCAAGACTAGAGATAAGCAATTCTGCTCTGAGGAAATTTCTTAAGATTCCTGAAAGGCTTCACTCCAAGGATTTAAGCAAGCTGAATTGCAAGAAATGTGTAGATGACTGGCTAATGCTGGAAAGTAATTCAAAACTTATTTAATAATGGCGTGGAAGAGAAAGATTTCCATTAGGGAGTGCGAGTTAAATGGGGTCTCCAAAAAAAGCAAAGAGCACCAATTCGCTCAAGAAAAGCAATCTGCATCTTCATTTCCACATGTCCAGGCTGGAGTTTTCCACATGCAAAGCCCTTCCTTGTGAGGGTTCCAAGGAGCTGCTACATAAGGGCCACGTCTGGACCAACTAAGGCATGTGATGACTGCTTGCATTCTCCTGTGGGACAGACATTGCTCTCACAGAAATATGGTGAAAACTACCCCCCCCATGGGATGGGATGGGAACAGGTCCTGACTATTGCATTCCATCAGCAATTTATGCTCTTGTCAGGGATGCACGACACTGTTCACTATTCACATGCTGTTCTCTCCTTTTTAAGGTGTGTAAAATTTCATGTATGCTCTTATGTCTGATCAATTTGAAGAATTTACTTCAGAAATCTAATCTCCCAGATGGTTGAATTTTATATTCTAAGATACACACTATACACACCTCAAGTTTAGTAAGACTGAGACTGAAACTAAATAATCAGCTACTGGCCTTGTCTACTATAGATGGAAGGAGATAAGGACAAAGGCTGTTTAAGACACAGCGTGGTCTGTGCCGTAGGAGGTTCTGCAGCCATGCTGTTTCATTTTGCATGTCTGTAACAAGCTGGGAGTTATATTCCCTAGCGGAGGTGGTGCTCCAGCCATAGACCTAAATTAAATTAAAGTGAGAAGCACTGTTTGTTTGTGTCTGGGTCAAGAACTGTTGCAATCAGACCTCACATTTCATGAACATGATCAGAACCAGATCAGTTTGTGTAGGAGATGTCAAATATGCCCAGTAAAATAGTTTGGGGTTTTGTTTCTTTAACTTCTTATTTTTTTTCTCCAAACAAACAAACAAACAAACAAAATATTTGATTGTACTGAACAGTTTTTGCAGTTTTCACAGAAAGGATTTTCTAGAAATTCAATCTTTTTGTAAAATAAACCCACAGACTAAATCTGAAAATAGTCTCCTCCTTTATGAAAATATACACGAGCTACATAGACTGAATTCTACTCTGTTTTTGCAGATTTCCTATGCACATTCATGAAATTTAGAAATAACAAAGTGAGAAAAAAACAGCATAATGAAATAGTGGGAAAACAGTACAGTACGACCAGCACAGTTTTTGTCCATTTGATTGTGATATTAGGTTCCTTTATGGGTTGTCTTGGGATGCAAAGAACTGCAGAAGCTTCTGAATGCTGAATACTTTCTGCAAACTTGTGCACACAGCTATACGATGTCCCTTAGAAATTATAAAAATAATCTGGAATAACTTTCCCTGCATTCTTAATTTTGTGTTAAAGGTCTACTTGCTCATGACCTAGACATTTGCCTATTTGTTAAAAGACATACTACAAAAAATGCCAAAAGATAACAGGAGAATAAAATCAGAGTTAAGGTTATATTTAAAAGAAATCCCAACATGTTACGTAATAGTTGTAAAGTTAAGCATTCAAACAGACATAACTCAGTTCTACACTTATTTCATGCTCCACTTTTAATTTCACTTAAAGCACTGGCAAACCCATGTGACTTTAAACTTATTTTAAATATTTTTTTTCTTCAATCTCATTTCATGTAATTACCAAAAGGAGTCAAGACTGCTTCTGTTTACATGCTTACTTTCAAAAGTGAGTATAACTGAATGTAAGGTTTATTAACATTTATGATTCTTGGCTTGAAAATAATGACATCATCTCTGCAATTACTTTATTCTTAAGTATTTCATTTTTTTAATATCCTGTAAAAATTTCTAACTTTATACATTATTTAAAATGTCATATACTATATTTCCATGGTTTGAAGGTATGTAGTAATAGCCTTGTAGACATATATGTGTACATTATTTTTTACGTGCATATTCATTGCTACATCACAGCAAGTAGCATGTTTCCCAGCTAAGAAAAGCTTATAGTTAGTAGACCAATAGGGAACCTCTGAAGCAGTGCAAAACATTTAAGATGAATGAGCAAATCTGGCCCCTAGTACATCAACAGGAAGTTGACTGCAATAGCTGTGCAAGATTGGCATTTACTCAGAGGGAAGACAGAGTGAGTCGCCTTGTCACATGTCTTGGGGCTTTGGGAGCTTGTGGCTGCCTGAGCTCCCCTAGAAATGCTGCCTTAATGAGCAGTGAAGCAAAAGCAAATGATGCTGTGGGGAGCCCTGCAAGCACTGATGGCTGCGCTGGTATGCACATATCGGCAATTAAGGACAATCCTAGATGTGAATTATTCCAACCGTGACTGCTCCAAAAGCAATCTTGCTGCAAGATTCTTGTTTAATTCCAAGAGACTTAAATTAATATTTTAATTGATAAGCTAATCAGAGAATTTGATTGGTATTACCAGAGTAATTGTTTGAATGAGTGTAATCACGAAGGCGGCACAAACTTTACTGCACTTGCAAAACAAGGAGGCTCACCTTAAATGCAATATTTTCCTTCATCATTATTTAGTGCTAATATTTTTTGTCTTTTAAGGACATTGGGAAACTTACCAGCTTGTTTAGCTGAAGGGTACAGAAGTTCAAATAGTGTAATAGTATGACTTGGAGCAGATCATGGAGTGTTTAATACAGCACTACCTACCCAAATAGTTCTGCTTCTAAAGAAACATATTTTTCTGGAAAAGACTTCTGTCTGTCTCTGAGCTCTTATTCTGAGATACCAAAACTCACTTGTTAGCCTGAGAGGTTGCTAATGAACAGCTTCAAGAGTAGTTTAAATCTCATCCCAAACATTCTGAAATGCACAAGGATATTTTCTTATTCATACAGTAGAAGCTGCATTGACCAATTGCACTATATGATAGAATCAGATGAAACTTAGTTGAAGGAAATTTTGGTAAAAGTAATGGCTAAAACAGGAAGAAAATATCCAGGTAGTTCTCTGTGCACTGGTGAGTCTTTGCTAGTAACTGTTTTAATCTTCAGTTCATCAATTTATATAATTTCTTTCAGGCTTTCAATCTTCAGTCTTTGTGACATACAGCAAGACTGCTTCTGAAGCACAGTGGCCACCGAAGTTTTCATTATGCGTGCTTTTCCAACTTGCTGCAATCAGTCTATGCTGCTAATTGGCATTCAAATACAGGTCAGGAATAAAGAAAGTTTCGTTCCGCTGAGCTCCAAGGTTTTTGCCATCAGCTTCAGTGGATTCAGAATTTCAACTACTGCTTACAGGCCCTCTAGAAAAACAAAACAGGCTCCACAACACACAATCTCATTGTTCCAAACTTTGAAAAGATACAAATTGTATTCTACTGAAGTATTTTTTTGAGGGTATTTAATTGCTTTTCATTAAAGAAAAAAATAAATAAATACAACCCAGCCTATTATGAGAAATTAGGTACAAAAATAATTTAATTTTTTTTTAAGAAATAAAGACACTAAAACTTGGGAAGCAGCTACACAACATGTATGGTGCATTTTCTAATGTTTCATAAGAAGTTTAACATGTGGTTTTAAAAAAACACATGTGCACCAGATGCACAGAAACAAAAATAAACTTGAGAGCTCAAAGGACCCGTTTGAAAGTATCTTCTAGGTCAATCATCTGCAAACTAACAGTCTGACTCTGTACTACTTAGTCAACTGCAATCTCCGTGTTTTCAGCTGTTGGCATCAAGGTAAGCAACACATTCCGAAGTCTCCAAGCAAAGGATCTCATGTAACCAAGCTGATGGCAGCCGACATTACGCAGCTGCAGAGCCTGCAGGAGCACCTGAAATATCTGGCTTTGAAGAAGAATGAGGTAAAGGTGCCTACACACATTGGCTTTTAAGCAAATTTTCTAGTGTTTTAGCACCTAGAACATAAATTTCTAACCTACTGCTGTATGAGTAATATGCAGTAGGTCAATGCAGTTCAGAATTTCCATTTCAGGTAAATGGATTAACATTTCAGCATCTGTCTAGCACAGTCCTGGAAGGAACATCACAGGCAACTCCAGCCAGCCACACTGCTGCCAAATCAGTGCTGAGTATGAAATCAGTTCAAGCTGGGGCTGCAGAACAAACCAGAGGTTTGCCAGCTGCGAGAAATATAGGAAATGCATTTTGTGCTGTTAAAGAGAAAGGATGAGCCAGCAAGAGCTGTTCTGAGGGTCGGGCTGGGTCCTGAGACACTGCTGGGCACTCAGGGCAGAGGACGGGCGTCACTGCAGCACCCATGAGGATGCAGGTGGTGACAAGGAGGGATGAGGAGCAGGAATGCTGCTCCTCCATTGTGGCTGCTGCAGGGCAGAACCAGGACACCTGAGGTCTGCCTCAGAGGCTCGTGATGGAAGGCACTCGCAGTCTGCAGCGCAGCGTTGCACCAACACCCATCCTTTGCAAAGCTATGAACTGAGAAAGTTTTCAAAAGTGTTTTGGCTTCAAAATTCCCCTCTCAGACCTCCCTTGATCCAGGCTTAGTATAAACAAACATGGCTTCCATCAGTGAGCAGAACAATCTCAGGGCTAATTTTTTCATGCTGTGAAAATCAAAAACACTGAATACTCAATCCTCTCTTAGAATGTAAGATAGCCGTGAGCAGGACTACACTATTCTCAAACAGATCTTGCTTACAATCTTCAGTCTGTCAGACTCATAGATCCTGTACTTTTTACTGTAACTTTAGCAAAATTCTTCTCACCCTATCAACTGAAAAAGTCTGCTTTGTTTCCTTCCATGAGAGCATGAAATGGTATTAGTTCTATCACCCTTCCAGGACAAAAAAAGAGACAAGTGGATTTTTAGAAGTGCCTTTTCCGTTCTCAGAAAACCTTGCTTTCAGTCTTCAACAGCAAAAAGCCAAAAACCTAACAAACAAAAACAATATTTAGACATTTGTTCCCATATTCTAGAAAGGCGTTTGTGCAGCATATACCTTTCACATATTGCTACAAAATTTTTGTTTTATAATACTCACAGACACTCAGCAGTTGGAAGGATGTAAGATTTACTGTTCAATGAAAATAGAAAAAATTTTCTGGAAACAGCAAACAATCAAACAAATGGTAATTAAAGGATTTAATTATTCCTTTGCTGCACTGCTCTTCAGAAAGCCTTTGTGATTACATATTATCAGTAGTAACAGACATGAATTGCTGCTTAAGTAATTATAGAAACACAAAGACGCAGAAAGTTATTTCCTCCAGCAAATGATTATTATAAATCATACTTTTCATTACATATTCCTCCTGAGCACACAATGAGATCTTATCCATTTTATGTGCCTGTACTGTGCCTGTACTGTGTTAAGATAAACAAGGCCAATATCTAAGCTTTTGCCCATTCAGGCATATGGGTGCACCTGTTAATCAAGAATAAATGTCTCGCTGACCAAAGGCTAATGTATAAACAACCAGAATACAAACAACCTAGGCAGAGATAAGGAACTGAAAGCAGTTGTAGCTAACATGGGATGTGGAGCAAGGCGTGTCATACCAGGAGCTGAGCAGGTACCAGAGGAGAACCTGGAAATAGTGAAGAGAGATGCTGGGAGATGTCATCAGCCACACCATGCCTACATCATCAAAGACCCTATGTAAGCTGCCAGCAGCTCAGTGTAGGCCACATATAAATGTATTATGTTCATGCATGTCTTCAAGGGCTGTTTAATGTTTTTGTTCCCTGCATTCCTGCATGTTCTACAAATAAATAATCGTCTGGCCTCCCCACTTCCCTAACTCCAAAACATTTCTATTGCCAGTGTTACCATATGATCAAGTTGAAGCACCATCTGCCTCTTCCAAATGTGATCTTATTCATCTACCACTTCCATCTTGCAGTCTGTGTATGCTGCTTGTCACATATTTGCTCCTTTCACCCAAATTTTACTTCAAAGCACAGAAAAAGAAAAAAAAAAAAAAGGCCACCGTAATGACATACCAGGTGTTAACCATGACACAGGGTTTTTCAGGTTAGGAGACGGTGATTAAACTGTACATGTATCATGCATGTCATTGTAGTTTTAGGGATATATGAAAAAAAACTCTTCCCTTCCATTGTGAGTCGTGTGTATTGTAATTCAATTCAGAATTTTCAGAAAAGTAACAAGCACTTTCACTAAACCCAGAGCAGTGTTTGAGCATTGTTGTGCCACATTCACTCTCAGCTGCAGATTCTTCTGGTGCTCAGATGTTTGAGGTTTAACAGACACAACGACAGAAGTGCCACTCTTTCTAAAATTGGGCAGGTCCCAGAACGCACCCTTTTTGTGGTCAGAAAATTGCTGCTGCATCTGGGCAAAGCAAAGAAGAAAGAAACCTACAGCTTATGATGCTAGAGCAATTTTGAAAGTTATCCCTGTTGATTTTTGACTTTGTGGTAATGGGGAGAAGAGGTTGTCCCAAGCACTGGGTACCCCAGTGCACATGTGGTAAAGACACAGTAGGGAGTGGTTATTTTATTTTCTCTTAGTTCAGAGAAACTGACTACGCAGACACAAACTTCAAACAAAGATTATGAATTTCTAGTTCATAGATGGAGAGAGAGCACAATCACTACAATCTGTACAATAGAGCTCACATATCCAAGACCAAACACTTCCACAGAGGTAGCAATTTTGGCAGTATGGAGTGGCCCTCCATGCAGGCACAGGCAGCCTTTCTCACTAGCAGCTGGGACACTAAGCTATCTTGTAGTCAGGAATGGGTTTGAGGTTGCACTGAACACAGCATACAGAGTTGCCTTTAGTGATTTTGTAGTCATGTTTTTCACAGATTGTACAACATATTAAAACAACTTCTCAGGTTTAAGTTCCCGTTTTTTTCTGAAATGTATAGCTGACATTTTGGTTGCTTCTTTGTTGATACAGGTGACAGAAAAGTCATTAGAGTCAGGGCTTTGGAGCAGAATTTTTATGAACATCAGGAACTAACTGAGATTTTAGAAGGTTAGCACATTAAAAATCTTGAACTACATTCATCCATTTCAGAAAGGAGAGAACAAGAATGTAGAAAGAAAGTATACTTAAAAGAAACAGGTTCAAAATGCTACAAAACTTTTTATACAAGACTATACAAAGTACAAAGACCTGAGGAAAGTTACTGTTTCCTTAACAATACAAAACAAGACATGAGCATAAATTGCCCTATAAAGCAGAAAGCCTGGATGAACAGAAAGAGCCACTTGGCTAAATCATAAGGTCTCCACTGACTTCAAAGACAAAAACTCATGGGAAACACAAATCTGCTCTGACTACTGGAGATGAAATACAAGCACACGGGGCAAAATCAAAATGCACAAAGGTGGTTGTGATGTCTCCAGAGAGGTGCAGGAAAAGAACATTTGAAAGGAGGAAAAAGTGAAAAAAGGAAAGGAAGGAAGGAATTGCAAAGAGATGATAATCAAAATTAGAAATATAGTTAAATGAAAGGGTAATCTATCCGCAGGTATTACTGAGAATGTTAATGAATCTGATGGCTCTTTGCTGGGAAAGATAATATGATTGGATAGTTAGAACTATCACAGACAGACCAGAAGAAAAACAGACTAGGTAGGTAAGATGTTCTTGTGTCAGCTGGGCCAGATGAATTGCACCTGGGAGAATACAGAGAAGCCAATGAACTAATCACAGATCCTTTAGAGACCTTCCTTGAGGAGGCATGGCCAATGACTGAAGTTTTAGAAGACCAAGAAAAGGCAAGAACAGTATCTGGAACAGTATCTGTCTTTGGCAATGGGAACACAGAAGTAGGTCAGACTCACTAATGGTCCCAGGTTCCTACAGGAAAAGCAGGCTTTGCCCTGAGAACTGCAGGCAGGAGCATCATGCAGATGGAAGAAGAAGTTATCCTGCCTTCTCCTTTGCAGTGGAATGGGTTCCATACCAGTGCTGCTCCTGGACTCAACTGCTGCACTGAAGAATCACATGGAAAACCTACGGAGTGTCCAGAGTAAAGCATCCCATTTTCAAGGACTAGACAGACAGCTATCTGGTAGAGAATAGCTTAGGTAGCACTGATCCTGCCCTGAGCCAGGGCAATGTACTGAGGGATATCTCAGGTCCTGTCAGGCTCCTTTTCCTGGGTGCACAGGACCTGGGACTTAGGGGTATGGTTCTCCTTCCCTGACTCTCTCTGTACACAAACATGCACATAAACACACACCCTCCTTAACAATATCTGTGAGCTGTCTAATACAGAGATCAGTATACAAATGGTGTTCTGTTTTACACATCCTTAATTCAGTTTATGGACCTTAACTAAGCACATCATACAGAGGAGGAATTTGGGCCATTCCTTTATGCTGCTTGTGAGAAGGGACATCAGATTGCAGCTAGGATTTCTCCCCAAGATGACCAACCTGCTCTAAATGGGAAAGGAACACGATATGCCAGATGCAGCAACGTCTAATAGTTCCAGATGTGCTCCTAGTGAACTTGGCAGTAAAAAGCTGGTAAAAATTTGTCAATGTTGTAATCTAGCTAGGGGATTTGTCATAATGAGGAATAACTTTTACAGAATGTTCCTGGTTCAACCTGATGTGTTGATAAGCACGGGTACAGCAAGAACACTTGTCCTGCCTGTTTGAAGTTTCTGCCCACAGCGAGGACACATGTGAGCTTGGAAAATCACTTAAAGGACTTTTGCCTAGCTTACTGAGAAGATGAAATAGGAGATATCGTTCTGTAAGACAGTTCTGAAATATTACTACTCAAGAACTAGATGGACTAGATGATCTCAGTAGTCTTTTCCAATCTTAATGATTCTATGATTCGATACCAGAAGTCAGGAAAAACCTTTTCTAGTCCTGGTATCACAGCCATTCCCTTCGTTATCTTAGCTATGTCATAGTCTCTGCTTTTGCAGCCATGTATTTAATGGGTATGAAAGCAACTGTCAATCTTTGAGCAGAATTCTGGGGTGCAAGGATGGAAAGAACCGAGTCCAAGCCTTGCATCTAGAAAATGGATTTATCCAAAGGTACTATTGATTAGCTGGATATTTCAGTATCTTAAAAACATGAAGCAGAGGATGAGATCTTTCTTGCTACACTGGCATTATGTCAATGACTAATGCAGCCTAAGGAATCTTATAACTCCTTACCTTTTCAAGGAAGACTTGCTGCTACAAAACTGTTGCTGATTACCATAAGACTGCCATTGAAGGAACTCCTCACAACTGCTGGTATATAGAAAACGGTGGCAGAATAGAGGCTGATACAGAAATGTTTAACAATTTTATTCCTCCTTCAGCAAGTGCTGCACGAAATTAGGTATGGCTAAGCTTATTTTGCTTATGCCAGAGGCCAGTCTCATCCACAGAACATTTCAGAAAATAGAAAGGCAAAACCAAATGCAAAAGTCACTTGATTCAATGGAGTTGTTCTTCATCATGTCTTGTCTTCTGTCTCTGGCTCTTAAGAGCAAATGCTACAGATTGCATTCAGTTTATTTCCATTCTCTGTTTTAGGAGTTTTGTGATAAAGCACAACTTTCTTTCTTGTTTTGGTCAGGAAAAGTTGAAAAACAGAAAACGGACACTAATATTCCTCTCTCTCTATATATAAGGTAGAAATATAGAATTACAGACATGAAAGATGCAAAATTCCTAACAAAGCAGTCTTTCCCCCCCCCCCCCCCAATAAATATAACAACAGGGAGAAGGATGAACAAAAGGAAGCATGTCTAATACAGATGGGATATCTGAAACTCCTCTTAAGTCAGATGTAGCCAGGGCATTCTGCTAGAGGAACTCTCATGGCAGTTGGGGGGAATGGTTTTGGTTTTCTCATTAGTAAGGGGAGATGATTCTCAGGAGAATCCTTCATCTCACTAACTCTTTAATAAATAACAAAAATGGAGCCCTTAAACTGAGAGAAGAAAGAGCTGAGTATGTTTTTCAGCTCATGGTAGATGGCAGCATTCTCTAAGGATAGTGACCATATGCAAACCCATGGAAGTAACCAAAATTATGGGATAAATTCGCAGCTGGATTAAAACAACACAGGTGCTCTACAGATATACGGAGCTATGCCACCTTATTCCCGTCAAGAATTTGCCAGTTGTTACACACTGATCTATCTGTCCATCTGAGAGGTTAATAGTCTTAAAACATTCAGACAATGTGATGACAGCTCTAAAGAAAAATGGAAATTGTGCTATTTACTTGAAAGCTCATCATCATTACTTACTTAAGCAGCATCAATAGTGCGCACTTTGGGACTTAACCAAAATTGCCTAGAAGTGAAGCCTCAGTGTCAGTAACTATCTATTGCCGTTGCCATTCCAGTAGGTGAACAAAGTTGCAGCCTCTGTCTTTCCAGTTTCATTAAATCTATTAACACCACGTGTAAACCACACTGAGAATAGCATAACAACATTTTTAATGGTAGGCTTTGTCCCCAGCTTTCTATGTAATTAAGTAAAAGCAATATCCAAATGTTTTTGGAACCATGACTTGCTATCCTGAAGGGAACACAAATATTTCCAGTACCTATAAATCTTAAAATGGGACCAGGCTGAAAGTTTGAGAAAGGAAATTAAGAGACAAAAAGATCTACACGGACTAACAAAGCTAGCTATTTGGAGCACAGCTGCCAGCCTTATTGTAAGCAAGATTTTTCAGGAGATGTAACTGTCAGAAGACACAGCTTCTGAAAAAAAAAGTCTAAAACAGAAAGGGAAGATAGAGTAGAAAAGACTGAGGCCAATATGATGTTCAAACTGTAAAGTGCACAAGTCCTTTGAATTGTTATGACCTGCCAGAAACAACTTAGAAAGGCAGAGGATTTGAAATTGCACAAGAGGGAAATGGAGACAGAGGCATTCCCAGCTCAACCTGGACTATTTACAGAAACATTTCTTCTCCCTCCCACCTTTTTCTTTACGATTTTCAGATTTCATTCCTAAATGCCTTTTTCATACTCTTGCCAAAAACATAATGAATAACATGCATGCCAAAGCCAATAATTAGCACATACAAGCAAAATCACAGAAGACTTATGCATCCTTCTTATGGGTGGGCCCTACAGAACAGGTACTGTTCCCCGTGTAGTTAATTAGATCCAGAAAGTGGTCGGTAATCACTGGATCGGTAGCTGGTAGAGTTCCAGCGCTCAAAACCACACAGTTTATTGGGTATACTTAGTCTTCATGTTTCAAATGATAGCCAAATAATGGCTGCGCTGCCTTTTTCATCAATTCAGTCTGAAATATCTGCATATTTTAATACACTCACTTTTTGGGTTTCTTAGCTTAACATAATTTTTGATGCATGACACCATTTTCAGTCTTAAGTTTTTTAACAATACCTATTTTAAAGTTGGGAGGAATATGTACTAAATGACCATCTTGAATTCTGAATGTTTTTTGGGCCCAGCACGTATTGTTTTAATAGAATCTGGAGATTCACTAGTTAGGCCAAAGAGAGATCTTTGGAGTTATTTGCTTTTCACACAGTTCACAGACTTTATAAGATCAAACCACAAATGCTGTAGAATTGTATCCCTTCTCTACAAACTACTGATAGAAAAAAAAAATAGGCCAAATGAGAATAAAAAGATGCTTCCAACTTGATAAAATATGGAGAAAGGCATTCATAATACTTTCTGAAAAATAACTTCTCTTCATTATCAGAACACCATATTTTTTGTTTCTGTATTACGGTGATCTACTCTTTAAGCCTCAATACTCACTCATTTCCTGAAAAAAGTCTGTGTTTCCATCTATTTCAAATATTTTAACCCTGACAAATATAAATAAAAAATTATCCATCTCCATTACACTGCTATTCTCATCACAAGAACCATCTCCGGTTCAGTATCCTTTTGTCTCTGATTGCTGGAAAACAGGATGATGCATCAGGGAAGGATCGCTTCAAAAAGAGCTGGAGCTGCTCCTTCTGTTCCTTCTACTGGCTGCTACCAAAACCAGAAACAAGGTGAAGCAGTGCTGTGGCCTGGTAGCTCTGCCTGTTTCTTTAGGATTCTTAATGATTTCAATCAAAAAGAAAACAAAACCAAACAAAATATCTTTTATTCCCATACAACTTTGGGATTTCCAAAGTACAGTCTCAACACTTCTTACAGTAGTAATGGGTGTACATTTTACAATAACAATTTTAAGCTATAGAAAATTCTACAAATATGTAAAACTGCTGAGTTCAGATGTTCACAAAACCTGAGTCACTAGATTCCTAAGTAAGAACAACAGATGTTTTCCATTTGCTTCTTTGCTACTGTATTTATTTAGCTACCCTGGTAAGAGCAAAATTCAAAAGAAAAAGGGAATATATGGTAAAACCCAGAAGGAAATCATGAGAACTGGATCTTTATCAGAAAAAGGCTCCTTTGCTTCAGGAGCTTTAATGCCACCATCTGTTTATGAAGGAAAACCCCAAACATATCAAAATACTGAAAGTAAGAGACCTTTTTGAAGTTCAGTAAGCACATACATTGAAATAATGGAGTTAAATAACCCTTTCATAAAGCAAAAACAAAACTATGAGTTGAGTTTGACACGTTATCAGTATGTTTTTAGCTTACAGCAAGGTCAGTGAAATGAAATGATGAATACTGGGTGGGGGACAGGAATCCTGTGAAAGAATCTGGCCCAGCTATCTGTGGTTAAAGCAATTTAATTACTTAAGGGTGTTGTGTAGTCAGTCAGTCTCTAGTCTACAGACTAGCAATCAATTATTTCCCTTCACGGCGTTTTTATCATGCGTTTTTGTATTTTGGTATTAAAAGAAAACATAGTTATTGCACTAACATTTTTCAAGTGATATATTAAGTATTTTTGACATGCTCAGAAAAGCATGAACATAAATAAATTTGCAGTTACCATAAATTTAAAGAAAATGCAAGTGAATTTTGATCGCTTGACGGAATTTTACTTATACAAATAAGTTTGTTTAAGTGGTGTATTTTGATTAATTTAAAATATGCCCACTTAAAGCACAAAATATTCATAAAGCTTCTTACATACACCCACTTCCCAGAGTCTGGAAATAAAACCTTTCTTGCTTCCCAGCATCTCCCACCCCACCCCTTTCATCCATCTAGCTCTGCCATTGCCATGTTCTGGAGCCAGGGAAGCTGGATGCCCTGTGTGGGGTGGCTGGGAGGTCACTCAGCACCTGATAGCTTCCATTCTGCACTTAGACTCTTTGGTTTAGACAGTGGAGTGCTCATCCTGGACATCCTGTACTACTGCAGTCCAGAGAGAGGCAGCCAGCACTCACATCAGCATCACCAGGCTGTCCCAGAGTAACAGCTGAACCTTTAACAAACTGTAGTCAGTGCATGCAATCACAGAGCATATCTGTTAACAGTCATTTTGCAGCAACTAGAACTAATGAATGATTTGAAGGTGCATTAGAGCATGGTGTGCGTTACCTGCTAGCACAGCAGCTGAATGGTACTGCATCTCAGTGCTGCCTTTTCCCAAGTCAATTCTGCTCTTTCTTTGATTCACTTTTTATCAGGTGAAAGCAACACCTGTTGCAAGCATTGCCAACAAAACCTGAGTGGCATAGATAACAAAGTTGCACATCTGCTTTGGATGTACTTAAACAAGAAGTGTTAGGCTGCTGAGTGCATTTAAGAGTTTCCATGCCACTTCCATTTTATAACACAGTTACCTCAAATATCTCATAGATACCATTGGATTCCTGGTACTTGACATTGAATAAGCGAGGAATGCCATATAATGTAAGCTCTCATTCTACCATAGGAAATATGTAAAATTAACTTCACTTGGATTTACAGGTTTATAAAGAGTTGAACTACACGTAATTACCCAAAGCCTTGCCCTAGGATGTCATGCTTATTTTACTTTTAGAATAGGGTGTCTACAGTGTCTAAAATGAGGCTATACAAAGGAAAAGTACTCATTCATTTATCCCTAACAGACACGTCAAATAGAATGAGAAGACAGCAGATGGTAATATTTTACTCCTAAACAATATTTAACTCCTAAAATAGCCAACAAAGATGAAAAATTGACCCGAAACCTCACTATTTATATATTAGTATATAAAGCATCACCCTGAAATCTGCCATTGGAAAGAGGTCTGCCTCATCAAAGTTGATGGGAGATTAACAATCAAAACCTTTGAGTTAAATTTTCTATCACTTCCATCTTTCTCTCATGGAACGGGAACATTTAAGAGCTAAACACTGACTTTCTATTTTCATCTTTATGTAAGATACTATCACTGGCAATGCTGGAGCAGAAGAAAACTCCTCTTATACCTCAATTTAACTTCAGACGGATGTGCATGGTACAAAGCCAGTCGAGTGATAAATAGTTTCTGGCAGCTCACTCTTCCTACCTTGAGTTGTATTACAGTTTATCATCAGGGCTGGCCATTCAGCACAGGAAACAGGGGAAGCAGTGTAGCGTCGTCTCAGGCTATATTCACAGATACTTCATAGAATTCCTTGGCAAACAGTCAGCAAGTACTAAAAAGTATAAAAAGTGGCTTTATTTTGAGAACAGACATATCTCAAAAGGATCCGCTAGGAAACCCAAGAGAGGGGAAGCCTAGGCTGGGGTTAAAATAGCTAGTTTATTCACTTCTTCACAGAGCACAATAGCTTTACTGATTCATTTCACAAGTCATTTGCTAATTTTGCACCTTGGAAATGTGTATGGACACACATACAAATTAACATTTGCAGCAAAGGCACATGAAATGGCTATTTCTCAAAGCAAATCCCAAGGAAAACATCTTAGTGATCTTACTACTATTTGCAATGGCTTCTTTGACAATATTGTAGCTTAAGAGCCCAATTCTGCAACCATTTCTCTCCATACCTCACAGCAGCAAGCTACTTCAGTAGACTGTCTTCAGTTTGTAAGAACTACAGATGCAGAAGAGGATACTCAGTAATCTGCAAAGCCATCACTCTACTAAGAAAGCAACAAATAAAGATAGATTCATAAAATCACCATTATTTTCTCCGATACTAGACCTTAACAAAATAACAACATTCAGAAAATTCCCTGACCTGGCAAGGAGAGGGAAAAAGCTGACAGTACTTTTCCTTGATCTCCAGCTGTTCCTATTAATGAGAGATTTTCAGATGGCAACACTAATTTGAGAAGTTCATACAAAAATCATTCGAAATTAATGTCATATGCTGAATCATCCCTGTTGTAGTGCTACTAAAATCAGTTTAATTTTCCAGGAATTAATTAGTGTCCATGTGTTTAACATTTGTTATTTGAACAAAGAATAAAAAGGTGTCAAATTTCTTACCACTATTTCTAATTAAAGCAATCATAGTGTGAGCCTTTACATCTGCAGGACTCCTCATGGAAAGAACAGATCAGGCACAGCATAATGAGTATCAAATGCAGTAAAAAGTCATGGTAACCTTTGTAGTGCAGTGCTTTAGAATTGGCTGCTCATTTGTAAAATATCTGACCCTTCTCCCCTTCCCAATGCCAAGAAAATAAGTAAGCATGCACATTTGTCTTCTGCACTGAAAAATTACACTTGAATAAATAAATGTTACAGACAAAAATAAATTCTTATTAGAGACAGAAAAATGCAACTCAATCTCATGAATGTAAACACCGTGCTGCTGCTCCACGTTAGTGCTGTTTGCACGGGGCTCACCATGGTGTTGGACCCAATGCCAGGAGCCCTTCGACTCGCTGTTTTTATGCAGACAGTAAGGTACATTTTGATAGGAAAAGTGCAGGGAAATCAGCGTGGGTCTGTGCTTATGCCTTGACTTCATGGTATATTCTGCACTCTGTCCTTGTTAGGGCCCTGTATGCCTTCTTCAGACAGAGTGACAAAGCCCCACAAAGGCTCAGTGCTGTGGCAATGGCTACGACTGCCAACAGGAAAACTTTGGGAGGTCCCAAGGCCTTCCTCAGGTTCCACTAAGTAGGCTAGGTCAAGTTGAAGACCACTTGCATTATTTCAGTGGTTTCCTCTTCATTTACAATCCCTACCTAACCCTCAGATCCCAAGGCATGAAAGATGGCTTTGTTTCTTTCCAACCAGTATGTCTGCTGAAGCCTTTGAGAATGCTTACTGCCTGCAGTGGATGTCATTCCTACATCAGCAAGAAAGTCAGTCTGTTGTCCCTACTTGCACTCACTTCATCAATGCCCCGTTTCATGAACGTGAATGTGGCTCATTTTAGACCTGCGGAAGTTCTACCATTGCAAGGATGGAAAGAAAACAATTTGTTAGCAGGGTTATTTTTCCTTTCTATGCATGCAAGCTGTGCAAAACTGCTCAAGGACAGTAACATTAGACACTCTTGGAGAACAGACTAATTGTCAGCATGAAGGTGAGACTGTTAAAGACATGTAAGTGACTGCATCGCACGACTGTGACTTATCATAAGACTATCAGCTCACTACAATACCCACTTGTACAGGACTATAATGTATGTATTATTTCATACAGAACTGCAGATATACATGACCTACGTTTACACCAGAAAATATGTGACAAATAAAAGAGGAAAGCACTGTATTCCTGTTTGTTTTTTCCTTCATTCAGTAACACAGTAAATAAGAAGTTTTATACAGAATCAATAAACCACTTTAAGACATCTTTTGGCATCATAACAGAGAATATTTTTAAAGTTGAAGGGTTTGACTTTAATGAAATTCACAGTCTGGTAAAGAAAAGATTATGCTGGCAATCTGTTTCTCTTTATAGGTTGAAAATTTCATTGTCAGCATGATCTCAAAGTATGTGTGTCTCTATACACACAGACACATTCATACAGACACATTTTAGTGCTTAGAATAATGCAACTGATCAGTTTCCAGACAGGAACACGTGACTCCTTTTCTCGCTGTGTGTCACACAGCCAAGCAGTGACTCTAGACAGGCTTCCTAATATGAGGTTTGGGTTTATTTATTTTTTAACAAGTGACTATGTTTAGAAAACATTTTTACAATAGAAAAATGCCTGCAAATAACTGGAGGATCGTGACACTTTTTGAAGATGACAGCAGATTGCTCACTGCTGTTGAAGCCAGACAGTAGAGAAATCTAGCAGGAAGGAACATGGACTCTAGTTGTTGACTGTAAATAGCATGGATACCATATCGATAGGGAAAGAAGTCTTCCTTCTGTTAATTTTCTAACATGCTATAATTTACATATTTGAGAATGATGGCAAGACTTCAGACACTCCCTGAGAACAGAATAAAAAAAAGCACCCAGCTACTTATTCAGTCAATTTTTTCCTAACTTCCAGCTCTCAACAGTAACAAACATATAAAAGAACAGAGTCATCCCAATCATTTTTTATTAGTCTAAAAGAAGTTGTTTGTCCTTGCTGATATAATTTTTGAAGGGAATAGGAATGTTTTCATTGGCCTGGGGACTGGAACTTGTACTAAATGGGTAGCCATGGAAACTATTTCACAAACACATGAGCCATCCCAGCTTCTGTAAAATGAAATAAATTCCCAGCTTCTGTAACATGAAATAAATTAATGGGGAAGCACGCTGAAATACTGCACACAGTGGGTGACACCCTTGCTCCATATCAGCCAGTGAGAGTTCTGCCATTGATTTCAGTGCTGGGATTTTGCACTGCTCCTCAATGCTTTTATTTCAAAAATAAGGTGTTCTGATGCTCTCCAGTCTTTATTAGTGAGGTTCGTTCATTAGTCTTTTGGCATACAGCTCCTTTTTCTCTTAATATTTTAGCAATTTGTTTCAGCAACACCTCTGTATCTGACATTTATTAGAGCACAAATCTATGTTAGATACTTGCTAGCTCATCAGGTCCAGCAGCAGACTACTTGAGTCAGCCTGACAAACGGCCAGAGTTCAGAATCCTTCCATAAATAATGACTCAGTCTTGTCAGTTGTTTTGGCCTCCGCCATACAATAATGCGCTTCCAGAGCAGATGGAGCCGCTCTCAGCTGCCATTCTCCGTCTTTTCAACTTCCTGTTCTGTGCATGGTTCTCATCAGTGTGGATTCTGCAGAGAACACCTACCTCAAAAAGCTAAAGTATGTCTTTCTTTTTTCAAACCAGAAAGAAAATAGATGAATACTTTGAAAGAATGCCTTTGAATGAAAGTTTTAACCACTCTGAAAGCTATACACTGTTTAAGTTAAAAAAAAAAACAAAAAACAACAACACTAAAACCCCTACAACGAATCCAACCTTTGAATAGGCTTAAACTTTATTACAGATTATACATAAACTTCCTTGTAAAAATGCTTTCACAATCTTTCATTCTTGCTTACATAAATGTTATTGCAGCCATTCATGATTAAATTCTACATTAGCAGAAGTATTTTAGCTTTTCCCAACTTATAATTTTGAGAGCTGATTTGCACAACAGTGTCTAATGTAATCTTAAAAGCTGAAAAATGCCTCAGTTTTCTGCAAAGCTATCTCCCCTGCCTCCCAGCAGCACATCATGGGCACTGTGCTACTTGCACACACAGCTGCTCGTAATTCTACTTGCTACAGTGTAGATGCTGCTTTGCAAAGCCTCTGTACTTCCCTGCCCTTAGAAGTTAGATATGTGGAGAATCAATTTAAAAATACCATAGATTTGAGGAATTATCCACTAAATGAAAGTCATAAAGACATTTATATTCATAACAGCTATGCTTCCTTACAGAGCCTAGCTGTGACCCCTGACAAAATTAGTTTCAGCAAAAAAACTGCAAAGACTTGTACTACCTGAAGCTTTCAAACCTGGTGGCTCTTCCCTGCCTCCGCTTTGATGTGCAGAAAGGGTTCACTCCCATTTTGTATTCAAACATGTAACAAACCTGCTGTGTGTGGCACAGAATCACTGCAATGGATGGCATGTGCAATGGAGCAGAGCCAGTCAGATGGTGTTGCAGTCACGGAACGTAATGCAGACACAGACACATGGCTCCCACATTTCAGTAACAGAAATCTCATCTACACGCCACTTCACACAGCAACACGTGCCACGCAGCTCATCCATGGAGAATCTAACGTGCTGGGGATGGGTCAGGCCTGCTCTGCATGCACAATGTAAACGTGCTGGAGAGCTATTCCTACCCAACTGCTGCAATGAGAAAGAGAAGAGGATGGCAGCAGGGAGCGCTGGATCTCCTTTCTCTTGCCCCATGGTTTGCTCCACATTGTACTCATAAAGCTTTCAGTTTGTTAAGTCATTAAGATAAGAGCACCCAATCACACAGACTGGCAATAACACAGACACTGAGCATCTGTTCCTAAGGGGAGGCTGAGCCCCACCATTCTTGTAGGAGACAGAGCTGTGAGGATGGAAGTAGATAGAGCACGTCTGGAAGACTTCCCAATACTTTTGCTGATTGAGTAACTGGGTTCACCTCACTTTAAAGCTGCTTTGAGCAACATCTTTTGGAGTGCACAGTAACAAACATCTCTAGATCTTGATGAGGTACCATCACTGATGGGATGAATCTACACATTCACTACATGCAACAGTGTTGTTAACTATGCTAAAAAGAATTAATTTTCCTGTTTGCTTCAGAGCAAGACATAACAGCAAAATCTATTCACACTGATAAGGAATGTGTCCATAATAAAATCTAACATGCCCTGTCTGACTTAATAATATAAACCTTTTTTTTTTCTGTATTTGTAAGAAAGATCTGAAAAATATACAAATTTTGCTGGTGATACAAACTAGGAGCCTTTCTCACCTTGATTCAAAACATTTTTTCAAAGAGAATCTTCTAGGAAGATGTAATAAAGAGTTATAGCAAGCTCATCAGAGCTCAGAAAACAATGTGAAAGATGAGTTGCTGAAAGATTTCTTTTTCATTTTTAGTTCACTGTTAGATATGCATTAGGTCAAGAGAACATCTTAAAAAATAAAAAAATGTGTGGCTTTTGTTGTGAGTGGATCTTTGCTACTGTACTGCAACAACACAGTGCAAGGTAGGATGCTCTTCCTGCAGTGCAGCAAGGTGCTCGGGGGAGCATGCTGTCTGGCCCGGTAACAAATGTTTGTTACAAATGAGAAGACCAACATGGCTTTGGTCAATCCTATAGACTTCCTGAGCGTGTTGGATTGCAGGATGTGAAAGCGTTGTCCTGTCTGCTGAACAGCTAATCCAGGTCCTCAGAGGAAGTAGCACAACCTGGGGTTGAACAAACTTATAAAGCATTGATATTTGTCAGTGACTGAATTGCTTCTGGTCAATTGCTGTGAACAGCCTGCAAAAACCACTTAATCTGACATCTGGTAATATAAAGAAGATATATCTGACAGATAAACTTTTCTACGTCAAATACATGATTTGTTTCTGCCTTTTCAGATAACAAAACAAGATTTTAAAAGGTCACATGAGAAACTCATGCAAGGGAACCAAATATCCCAATAGACCTAATACTTGTGTACAATGACTGAACCCGCACAGCATCTGATGCTGCAGCTGCTTGTAGGACCAGTCTAAGACAGGGCTGCTCCCTACCTTGATAGCTGTGTCCTGGTCTGTGATTCCTTTTTGGATGGTTGCAGGGAGTCTGGAGACAAGCTCCTATGCTTCCTTGCTTCCTTCCCCAGCCCTGGGGTGGCCCAGCAGCCACAGGGGTAATTCTCAGCCCATGTCCTCTGAGCAGGCATTTTCACCCATGCAGAACATTCACTAGCATGCATGACAATAATACAGATAATTACCTTTTGCCTGCAGAAAAGAGAAAGGGCATTCGAGAAGAGCTGGGAGCACTGCTACACAATTTTTTAACGTGTCTCCCAAGCCACTTAAGGAAGGAACTCTAACTGGACTGATTGACAAAGAAAGGAATTCCTCTACCAAGATCTTCTGGAGGAGCTGAATGAATAGGCTGCAATGATACAAAAATTGAAGTTGTTCCCTACAGTCGCCCCTACCTTCAGCACACCTAATGGGTGTCTTTTTATATTTCATTTTTTTGTGATGGTTATGTTAGAAGCAATACACTGTTTAGAAGCATTTTGTTAAAGAAAGACATTTGAAAGAATCACTTATGAGAAAAGATCTACTGAAATAGGAATTTTAGTCATGCTGTATTCCCCTGAACCTAGACTGACACTAGCAGGGCTGGGCTGGGAAGCCGAAATTTCTCAGATGGAGGCTGAAGCCACACGTGGTGAGAAGGCTCCAGGAGCCCTTCTTCTCTGTGCCTGTGGCTGCAAACAGAGCTGTCTCTGGATGGCCAGGGAACAGGAAAGGGATGTGGGAAAGTCACTGCTAACTGTTGGAAACTGGCTTAGATTCTTCCGGCAAACACATCATTAAATACTATTAAAAACTCAGAATAAATTAAATTACAGGTAATGTGGGCAGCAATCTTTCAATGTAAGCAGCTCTCATGGATATATGAGAGCTGTATCCACATTAACAAACACACATAGAAGATTGACCCTCTGAAACCAAGTAAAGAATTGGCTGTAAGTGAAGAAAAATTCTTCCAGGATTATCTATCCAGGTCCACCCATTTAAACGGAATTTTCTGATGAAAAAAAATGGGAGATGACCAGTCAATCTACCTTTGTATCTGCATTTTAAGGAAAACTTTGAACCTTGTACCTAAAAGCTTAGAATGAACAGAGCACTTTTATTCATTATAATGGCATACTAAGTTGACAATGTCTGGACTTAATTTTTTTCCAATATCTTCTGACAAAGACATTTGCCATCAACCAGATCTCCCTGGAACCTGATCATTTCCCCTCAGCACATCGCACTGTCATCTCCATGACTGTCAGTACTTTGTTAAAAAAATAAGGCTTTAAAAACAAGATCTGAAATGTGTACAAGTACACAGCTCTCCAAAGCAAAGAGCTGTTCCCACTGACTTCCTAAACTGTACCTGTTTTCTGAGACTCCTTCTTTCTCAGGCGCTGGGAACTGGCGCTTCGTTTCTTTGACTTTTTTGTTGTGTAACAGAAACTGCACATAAATAAGTCAATCCTAAACAGACATTGCTTTGAAGAGACTCTTCTCAAGACTGATCTAGCTGGCAGATACTGAAAGAATTAGTACTTTGGCATTATAAATACTAAATGCATTCTAAAAAAACTAAATAGAATAATATGCTTCTGGAAAGTGGTATAAACTACCAGATTGTTATCATGGATGAAGAAAGTTATCTGGAAGTGTCACTTATACTGACTTGAGAATAGTTATCAGTAATAAACAACATGAGATCTGTTGCAGAACAAGCGTATTCTGTTCATAGAAACTATATAAGGAAGATTCTGTGTCCCAGCCACAGAGGCTATATTATCAGCTCTTTATAGTACACTTGAAATAGAGCCCTGTGTAATTCTGGTTTGAAAGCCTCGGAAAAACTATTGAAATGAAGTATAAGGGAGAACTTAAGAGGCATCTTAATTGAACAGATTTCAAAAAATATCCTTCTTCTTTCAAATCATCGATGGACAGAGCAACGATGCATTCCTACTTCAGCAAGACTAGAATAGTGTGAGTTTTGTTTCAGCTGTGATCCTAGGAACTCAGTCTTTTCACCTTGGTGCTGTAGAAATATTTTGAATATGCTCCCTTTCTTGTAAAAAAAAACGAGAAAAGCTGGAAGAAATCTCTTCAATGCCAGCAGTATGCCAACAGGGAGGCTCCATAAAGCAGCCTTCCTACTGTGTTTGCAAGAAACTACTCAAGGACTTGCAGCATTCAATTTAAATGGTCATTGTCTTGACGTAGTAAGACAGAGGAAAAATAAACTCACTCTTTGGACAGAATAAAAGATGGGACACATCTAACTGAAGCAAGTAGCAATTGTCTGAGCTGCACAAATTTTCCAAACCCTCATGATGTGGAGGGAAGAAAAAAGTCCAACTATTACCCACGATACTGTTGATTTGAGACCACAAGCCATTGCTGCTTATGTATCTTATGGCAGGTGCCAAGCTCTCAGCGATACTGGTGCCAAAAGTCAGACTTTACATCCAAGTTCAGATTATACTCAAAATCATAGCAGCAATTCCTAATATTGTATTTTATTCTTAAAGGTGTCAAAGCAATTTGGAGGAGAATATTTGTATTTACATCTAGATGCAAAGGGAATCTGGAACCGACACTAATTTCCCACTGATGTATAGTATAGATCAGTGGCTCAGCCTAGCTTTTTGATTCCTGCTTCACTCCTGGCCTTCTTGAGCACAACCAAAGCCATACACAGCCTAAACCCATCGCTCGGCTATCAGGAGAGAACTTCTCCCCTCTCCAAGGAAGTTCCAAATCAATCTGGAGGAGACATATTCATAAACACAAGTCTACATAAAAATTAACCATGATGTAACATTCTCAGAGAAATATCAGTGCACTTGAACTTTTGATGTCAAAAAGTTGCAACACCTTAAATCCTGCAGCAGTGCTCCAGTCAGAAGGTTTGTAAATACTGCCTAGGTGACCTGTGACATGAAACAGATCAGAGGATTACTGGAAGAGAAGCATCCTTTGAAGTGTCCAATCGTGAAATATGGCACTTTATTTCTACCACACTGTGATTACTAATGGAGTATGTTTCATCTATATCTCTAGTAAGTACCTCTTCTTTTGTTTATTTAGTTATTCTTATTTTGCTCTGGTTTTTTGGTTTTTTTTGCTGTTGAAAGGGCACTACTTAATAATGTGACAGCCCACCAGCTAAATTACCAGCACACATTCCCTGCAGTGTGATTGTTTTAGATACAATCCTCCACAGTCTGCTCAAGCAAGAGCTTAAGAAAGGAATTTAGCTACAGATCTTGCCTTTGCAGAATCATCTTCCAACCACAGGCAAGGTGGCTTGTTCATGTTCCTCCATGGAAATGCATGAAAGCGTGTGTATGTACATATGCAATTGTGTGTGTTTATCTCCCAGGTTTACATCAGAAAATGAGCACAAATGTGGTAATTGAAATGATCTCTCAAGTGACAGTATTTATACTGCCTACCATTTTAATCTGTCTCTCTATGTTACAGAGAAATAAGAACTTCAAGCAAAATCATTCACACAAAAACATATGTTTCAGACATTACTATTTTCTCCCCATATCTTCTTCACTTTTCCACCTAAGTCTACTCTTCTTTCAGCTGTTAATTACCATTGCGCCATTTTGCTATCTTCTCTATCAAGTTATTACAGGCCCTGAACATAATGAAGAGAAGGACTTCATCTGTAAATTTAAATCTCAATTTATTGATTACTCTCAAAATAACCCTCAAAATTACACTAAAATTAAATTAATTTCTATGCCAACTGCTGCCCAGACTTAAAACATACAGATAACCTCTTAACTACAAAAAGAAGTGGACAGCTGCTACATTCTCTAGGTACAGGACAAAGGGGTGGGCATTCTATGATTCTGTGATTCTGTAATTCTTCACATTTTTCCAAGTTAGGTCTCTGTGTCTGTTTCTTTGCTGCAATAATTCTTTTCTGTAAGTTACATATTACCCTAACTCAACTGCTCTCTTCTGACATTCTTCCAGAAGCCCTGGATGAGCACTCTACATCCCAACCGACTTACTGAAAAGATGCCTTCCACCCAGGCTTATCTTTCTTTCTTTCAAATTAATGCCTCTCTCTGTAGGCACCAGATTTCCATTACCTGCATACAGAGAATCCTACAGAAAGCCTGTGCTGGTTTCAGAGACAGAGATGTGAATAGAAAGTAGGTATTAAAAACTGCCTCCATCAACAAACTGCTTCATTCAAGTTGGATTTTGTGCTTATTAAGATTTCAAGACGAGATTATGTTCGTCTTTTGCGAAAGGGTTATGTTTATATAATAACCCACATCACTGTGCGTTTGCTGCTGAACTTGTAAAGAACATCAAAGCAATGAACTGGCAGAAATCACTGGCTAAATCCTAGGAATCCAATTTTTTTGAAGTATTCATCTCTTGGCAGCTGCGGCTTCTCCTGCAGGTGCAGAAAGAACATTTTCTTTAAGTCAATCTATTCATCTAGCCCAATTCAAAGACTGTTTCACTCAAAGCTGAGAAAGTCTTTGGTTGTTAGATACAGAAAACGCATTTCCAATTTACAGATAAAAACTAGATAGCAATGGATGATCTAGTCCAGTGAGTCTTTAAGGACATTAGAATCTGTCAGCTCTATTACTAACTGGAAAAATCTGCATTTATCAGAATGTCTTTGAATTCAGTTTTTAAAATGTCCTCAGCATTTTTTAGGAAGATCAGTATACTGATTATACTTGTATTGTTTGCAATTCTAAAATTTAATTTAATTCCTTCCAGACAGAGTGGTACAATCAGTAAAAAAAATAATCTATCAGAAAAAAAAAAAAAAAAACAAAAAAAACAACAACAACAGAGACTAAGATTAAGTAAATGTGGCTGAATATTACAGAAATTCCTGGCTAATAAGACAAGTCTAAATGCTATATACAAGCCATAGTCCTTTGTGAAGAAGCATAACTAGCAGTTACCTATTAAAAAGAATAAAGTATGAAAATGTACAAGGACTTAAGCTAGCACATCAGCAGTACTGCAGCATAACTTTACAGCAAACTCATTCCCTAAGAGCTGTTGCTGAGGTGGGAATACAAAACTTACCCAACCATGCCATATTGATGCAATACAAAGTACAAAGTAAGACAACCTACCTGCCTGAAGGTACCGTTGCTAACTAGTTCTCCTATTGCTGCATTTATTGTAATGGTTCATGTAATTTGCTTCTCAACAATGTGCATTGCACTAAAGATGAAGCAAGGTCTTCTGCAGCATAAGCCATCCCCATGAATCAAGTATCAGGGCCAGGGGAACTCCAGTGCCCTGAGCAGGAAGAGGGATGTGGTGTAGGGGAGGCAGGTCAGGTTGAAATGAACACAGGAGAGAGCAAGAAGATCTAACCAGTGCCCCTGCAGAGGAGGGAAAGCTCTGTAGGGACAGGGAGGGAAGCGAGATTTAGCCTAATCATATCCCATAGCTGAGCATTCATTAGGCTGCAGGACCATGAGGGTGTGAGCTGTGTGATGAAGAGCACCAAGGAGGACCGTTGAGATTTCTGTTATCTCAGGGAGGGCTGCAGGCTATTTTATTTCATAAGCAGTTTGACAACCAGAAGAAAGATGGAGCAGGAAGGCAGCAGGATGCCTTGGTGAAAGCTAAGGAGTATGTAAACTTGGACGATAAGGTGCTGATCGCATGGCGCTGGAGGTCATGAAGTAAAGTTCAGACTAGACAGCAGCCACGATGCCTTCAGGAGCTCTCCTCCCTTTGGCTCTGCAAATTGGCTTCCCAGGGACACTGATGCAAGCTTTGCGCAATCTACACTGCAAAAAGAAAAACCCAAACCATCAAGGCATTGACTCTGGTTAAAGCCAACAGCCACCTGCTAACATAGTGCTGTGAAGCACCGCCAGTCTGCAGTTCTGCAGAGCTATTGCTAAAGGGAACTGAAAGTAAAGGCTGAGTTTTCACTCCTTGTCCTTAGAATAATGGACAGAAAGAACATTATTTCTGCCAAGTTATCCTACATATGGAAGTATCTTATTTTTGGAAACTATTCAAGAAAATTAGACAAGCATTTTGCATGAAGTTGTTAATACTCACAATAATGAATAAATCATAGGTCATTTCACAGTGATATTTCTAAAGGAATATGCATTTGTCTGGGTAAACTGAGCATTGCCATCTGAACAAATCATTGTTCATTTGCACACATGAAAACTCATATGACAAAGCTGTGCGTACAATTTTACCCATTGGCTGAATAATCCTCTACCATGTAGAGGTTTCATTCAGCACCTTTTTTAAAAAAAAAAATTGTTTCTTATGAAGTGAGGAAGATTGCAAAGTCATGAAAGAAAACATGCTTTTTACCCTTGTTTTCACTTGGTAGAAAAAAAACAGAACTGAGATGTTGCTTGTAAAAGAATGCAAATTGATTGTGTGAAGGAAATTATGAAATGAGCTGCTGGATAAGACTGTGTTTAGAGTAGCATTTTCTTCTCTTCCTTCCATCTCTTCCCATGACAAACTTCAGATAACGACTTCCAGGACAGCAGCCCTCCCTTCTCGCTGCTATACTAATAAGAACCTTCCTTTTGATAAGCAGGAACGAGGACAACACCAGCATATCAGAGCTGCCATCCCAACTCCGATCCCCTGCAGCCAACCCAGCCAATTAAGAAATCACACAGCCAGGTTTTCAAGAGTGAGCATCACCAGCCCAGCTGTGCTCCATCTCTGGGTCAACACCTACCACCTTTAAAAAATCCTACCATCTAAAATGAACCTCTGGCACAGAACTAACCATCAACATCAAGGCACCTCTGTTCCTGCTAATATAAGCAAAAGGCTTCGGTCAAATAATTCCTTAGGAGCAGCTTTCTTAATTACAGCCAAAACTTCATACTATTATACCCTCTGTACTATATCATATTTGATGCACACTGGAAAAAATCTACACAGCAGAGGTAGGAATACTGACTTCAGTCATAGGCCAGCATGAATGCTTCAATCCTTCAACAGTAGCTCTGTTTTCTCTAACACAGACACAAACACAGAGGTAGATTATTCACAAAATGTCTCAAGCACAAATACTTTTTATCCTGTTAGTCAAGGGAATAATCTAGCTTGGAACAGAACTGGAAAGCAGACAATAATTTAGCATATCTACATCTTTCATTCCATATTTAAATACAAAGCTAAACAGTTAAAAATTAAAATTATGAACAAACACATGTCAGCAATGTATGTTTTTTCTTGTTGCAAAACAAAAATTAATCATCATGCAAACAAAAAGGTTTACTATCACTATTTTCCCACAAAGTTAATACTTCTTCCAAATCCAAGTAAGTAAACGGTTTTGCACCAATTAGTGAAGATCTTCTCTTTCTATCATTTGCATCATCTCTCCATTCAGATTGAATTTTCCTACCGAACATTTTTCACACACAGCAACACTCCTCTTGTGATGTTCAATCAGGGCCTAAACAGTCCCATCAAATACTGGCCTCTTATAATGCAGAACATTCTGCTTTTCTAAGCCTCTCCAGAGGGAAGAATGGGGAACCTCCCCTTAAAATCTAGCTTCAAAATTGGTTACTTTTTTATTTTTTATAGTGTACCTTTTTTATCCTGAATTTGTTGAATTTCTGGAATATTTTCAATATTAGGATATTTCTCTTCCCTACCTATAGAAATATTTTAAAAATGCTCCCGGATTACTCAATTACTATGTAATCACACAAAGCCTTTTTCTTTGCTTTTTTTTCCCCATCAAATTGTCCTCTGAATACTAGTAGAGCATCAATGCATAACGTCATGAATCTCCTCATTATGAATTTTTCAGGCAGTACAAAATCTGATGGCTTGCTATTCCAAATGTGCTTTCCATGTTCCTGATGTAGGGCTCTTTAACCATTACCATTATCTTTACCACCTTTGTATCAGAAAACAAATGCTTGCAAGAACTTGTGCAGTATAAGTATTGCTTAATCACAACAATTAAAAGACCTTCATAACAAATATTAAAACCTTTTTTAACTTCAAAGATAGGCCAGTGCTGCTTGGTGATCAGCATGAATACATTTTCACATGGCATTTTATTGCTTAACGCCTTGCCCACAGTGACCTCTCATTACTAACATTGATGTGGGGACAAATTGGTCATTTTTACCACAGGAGGTTAGTTGAAAGATTAACTTTAGATGACATTTACTCCTATGCCGGAAACTTTCAAACTTTTCTTGTGAGATGTTTTTATATCTTCCACTGGCTTGACTGGAAGCAGGATTTGTTCTTTTGGCTATTGTTAAATCCGTTTTGGTTTGTAGAGCACCAGTTTTTATTCTATGACCTCTTGTAGTTTGGATAGCAAACACAACAGTTTAGGGCATGACCCAAAGCATGCTGATGTAAGTGGAAGAATTCACATTGACTTCAATGATCTTTGGTTTTATGCCTAAATAAACTAAAAGACATAACCACTACTTAGTTAAAAATAGTAATGCTCTTGAGACCTCATAAAGTTTTTAGGAGTGAGAAGCATTCAAATCAAAAGATAAATTTCCACTCATTGCTAAGGATCCTATGAACAGCTGCCATTGATAACCACAATGACCCTTCAGTAAACTTGCAATCTGCATGACCTGCATACTCAGACATCTGACTGTGTGACTTACATGCAAACCAGTGAGAAATTACATTCACCATAGTATTTGAAGAGCAGTAATAAGAACTTGCATGATTCTGCTTAGCTGTTTACAAAGCACTCTTCAAGATTATCTGCCATGAAAAATGTGCTTTATGGGCACCTGATCTCTATATACTTGAAAGTTCTTGCACACAAGAGAAAAGATATAATTTGATAAAACTAAGAGGAACAAAGATTTCTTTTATCTGTGATAAATTAAAAGGTGATAAAAAATCTTTTTAAGGGATGTGTTGGAAAGCTCTGTTCTTAAAAAAATCCCAGAACTTCTCCATGTTCTCTTTCCTCTTATTTAAATGCTTTCCTACATACAGAAACAATGCATCTGTTATGTTAATGATGACTGCAGGTTCTGTGGAATAAAAGAATAAATTCCCCATCCCTGTAACCCTTTTTTAAAAATTATTTTTAAATGAAATGTCAGCATATTAAAGAAAAATCTTTCAAAAAATCAAGAGGAAGCTATAACTCCTGTAAGCCATTAAGTTATCTCAGACACGTTTTATTGTGAATCAACAATAATAATTTACTTATTGCTGTTTTCCCACTGTGTGCTCAATTCAATTGAACTAATATTATTTATTCAGTTACATGTTCCTTTTGTTATTTTCAGTAACTCCAAATCCATCCTTAAATCCTCTCTCAAATGGAAAGGCAAATTTTTGATTTTTTTCGATTTTTTAAAGTATTTCAATTAAACCCTTATGAAACCCTCACAGCATCACTGGTGGTTACGTGCTGGCTGATAGGATTTGTGATAGTGAATTGCTGTTATAATTCAATATGTGATGAGGTAGCTTGGCAGGTGTGGGTAACTTTCTCTCCAGAGGTCTGCCCTGGGAAGACAGGCCAGCTAATAATGTAGAAATTAGAACATTTCAAACAAGATCAGGCTTAGTGCTATAGAAGCAGTTATTCTGAATTCACCACTGCCAAAACTTTCAAAGACTGAGCAAAAACCAAAATCACTACCTCAGAATAAATTCTGCAGTGGCTGGAAAAAAAAAAAAACAACACAAAAAACAAGGAAATGTATTTTAGGTCAGTAATTAACTTCTGTAAAGAAAACCTTACATTAAGCAAAGAGAAAAAAATAAGTGCATGGAAATAATTGTTTGGTTACTACGAACTGAAGAAAATACATTTATCTGAGATTAACTCCAAGTCAAGTTTGGAGTCCAGAAAGACCGCCAAGTGGCTGGGCATACATATTTTACCACTGAAGTATGCTTTTGTTTCAGAACGGCTGAGCCCCCCGAAATGATGTAATCCCCAGTGGAAGACTGACAGGCCTTGAGATATTCCAAAAACACAGATGACACACAAAATAATGAGTAATCAGTGTAACTATATTGTGTGTTATCCTGCAAGAATCCAGCCACATAAAGCTAATGCACAGATAACAGCATTGCTTTGAGCAAAGCAGGAGTGGAACGTCACAAAGATTTTTACAATGAAGAAATCATTCTAGAAGGACAATCAGCTACATGGGTGGAGGGAAGAAAGATGGAGGGTAACATATGCCTTTCATAATTAGGGGCTCCGATTATACTGTAGCCGAAAGGGGTTTTTTACATTTTAAATCTAATTACATTTCACAATGAAGCAAACTAATTGGCATTTCTGCAGCCTGTTTGAAGAGAATCTCATCTGCTTAGGGAGGGGGAAAAACAACAAAAACCAGTGACCTTCATACCATCTATGCCTAACATCAAGTACTATTGCCTGAAGTATTCATGGTCTCTCTTCTCTTGTTGGAGCTATCTCTGGGAATAAGTGCTTTATGACTCATCTCAGTTTATCTCCTCAAAACTGGGAAAGACATACTAGCGGATAATCCAGAATCCAACAGATATTAAATCCAACTAAAAGCACATCTGCTACAAAGAAAAACAAACCAAGCAATTCTATCTACTGTTACGAGAAATAAACTGCACAAAGCTATTTGTGAGACAACACATAAGGTGGCACCTCAAACCCAGCATCAGTGAGGCAGTTGGGTAGGGAAGGGATGTGTGCATGAAAAGGTGCAGAAATACCCAATTACTGCAAAATAAATGGCATGATGCACTTCCAGTTCCTATCTGACTGCCAGAAACACAGCAATGCTGGAGAAGCAGATGGAAAGTGGGAGCAAAAACAACAGTTCTCACCTCTTGCCTCATAAAAACAGCTGTAAATGAGTATTACCTCTTTTAGATGTTGCCTTTTGAAATATATGCCATATAATTGTGTATTTTTGGCACAGAGAAATGGTTTCTAAGATAGAAAAACTAGGAAGGAAATATCATGAATGTAACTCAGATGCCATTAACTAGAAGTAAATATCCAGATCTTAAGACAATTAAAGTGTCAGTGAAAGGGGTTGGCTTTTAATATCGAACTATTTGTGAAAAAAGAAGGGCTTTTCAGAATGTGAAGCAAAGAAAAAGGCACAAATAAACAACCATGAACTGGAGTAAAGCAGCACCCAACCTTTGCAATCTGATCTTCATAGACGAAGCTCCAGGAGGCACAGAGGTACAAGGAAGCTGACAGGGAGCCAAGGAACAGTTTAGGAGGAGGTGGTTGAAAAAAGGAACCACGGGAGGAATGGATCCACGTGAGTGATGGAGAGGATGAGAGAAGAACTGGGGCAGAAGATGAGGAAAGCAGGAGAAGCAATAACAGATAGGCAGGGAGGAATACGAGGAGGATGGTGGGGAAAAAAAGAGCCATAAGCATGAAAGAACAAAGAAACCAAAGGAAAATAGGCAGAAAATCACAAACTGAATCTACTGTTCATAAACCTCAGTACTCTCTTACTGTCAAATACCTACAAAGCCACCAGTATGTTTACTGGCTGCAGAGGCAGGACCATGTAGAATCCAACCTACAAATGCACTGATCACTGCTGCAAGCAGCAGACAGCTCTGGTGTGCAGCCAAATTATTTGAACTTGCCAGTAAAAGAAGTATCGTTCTCTACAGTGAAAATGTTGTTTCAGCTTTAAATGTTTTGCTTGCTTACTTTGAATACTATGGTGAAAGCATCAAAGGAACAACAGCGAGTACGTGAAGCCAGGCACTCAAAAGTCAATGCCTGCCAGAATTCTGGTTCCCCAGCATGGACAACATCAAGATATGGATGCAGTTGATTTGTGAGATTTTTTCAGCCAGAGGATTCCTGCCTCATTTAGCACACAAGATTTGCAGGAATATGAGAGAACATAGAGAACATGTCAAAAAGAGGCAGAAGATAAAATGATGAAGAACTGGACTGTCTCTGACTTTTTATTCTTATTTATTAGGCATGGACACTGGTAGCAAGGCTCTTTCCAAAATGTTATTTGATTACATTTACCCAATCTGGAGCCTCTCTCCTAATAAATCTCCTTCAAGCTAACACAAGGATACCTGTGCCACGTCTATATTCTCTAATTGCTCAACATTCTAAGAGAACATAAGGATGAAAGGCAGAAATCCCAACAGGATCATGGCATATCTCCAGGGAACTTTTTGGGCACAGACACACTAATATTCATTAACCTGGGTAACTCTGTCTGGTGCACCAGCAGCAGCACTTCACCCATAGCTAAAGCATTCCCCAAAGATGGTTTTGTTATTCTAAATCCATCCTTCTCTTCCTCGGCTTTACTTGAAAGTCATGCAGCTGCATCAGTACAAATAGTGCACACATATCTTTATAATAGATATGCACACACAGCACCAACAAGCAAAGCAAAGCATTTGAATAAACCAGAAAGTCCAGGATCTATATCCACGTATTCCTCATGCTAACACAAATCCATGGAAGCCAATTACATACTTGTATTGCTTTTGAGTAAACGAATGTGTCTAATTGGCTATGACTGGCTGTTACCACCTCTCATCAGGCACGTATTTCTACAATAATGTTTATTTTTATGAATGAAGAGGGAAATTAAAAGAGAATTAGACATCTGGTTGTAAACTATACTAAGTGGTGCATACTGCTTTCTAAAATTATGTAGGACACAAACATTCTTCTGTTATTCACCCAAAACTCTTGGTTAATAGAAATCATTCAATCCAGTTTTACAAACGTTACTTTCCTTGCCCAACTATAGGATATCCAGGAAAGAATGGAAAAAAAAAGTCCTTAGGCTCTAATCTGTAAACTTTCCTGCCTCACCAGACCACAGTCTCAGCATCTGCAAAACAGAGCAGGAGGGTCACAGCAAAATGTAACTTGACCTAAACTTTAACCATCAGAGGTGGCTCTTATTCAACTATAAAATTTATAATTAAACAAGAACAAATAGGGAGAAAGGGAATATGAGAGCACATTTTGCGTGTTGATTTAAAATACAAGACCACGACAGATCTGTCTCTAAGGTTTATAGCAAGGGCTGACTACCTAAGAAGAGATTTGTGAAAAAGCTTTCATTTAAACAAGATCACACTTTTAAACTTCTGCTGCACATGGCAATATTTAGATGCTGTTGAAACCAAAACAGCAGACCACTAACAACTCCTCTAAGGATGGTTTTAAATGGCAAAGCTCTATTAGTAAGGTTGACAGATCAATGAAAGAGTTTAATCCTGTCTATCCACTTACATCTGCCTTGATCTACAGATCACAACAGCTTGATCTGTTCCTTAAGCTTCTCCTCAGCACTGCTCTAAGCAGGAGGAGCACTGGCTGCTTTCACACCGATTTATGTAGATGAAGAACCTGACCTTTTAATTATAGTACATGTGAAAGCAAATTATCTTGATTATACTGAGAAAATGAATATATAAACTCCAGAGCCAAAAGCTCGAGATGAAGAGGGAAAAAGCAGAGCATGCAAAATAGTGAGGTGCATGGGCAAGTGATGCATATTTAAGCCATACATTGTTGAGAATTTATTAAATTCTATAACTTCTTTTAAATGTGATTTTTATTTGCCTTATTTGATTCTGATGTTGAAATAATAAGAAAACCAACATAGCAAATATTTTGGGAAAAAAAAAAACAAAAACCAATTATTCAAGAGTTTTCCTTGGGTTCTCACTGTGATAATATATAGCTTTATGATTCCATCTTAAAGGTGTGCTTAACTGCTTCTTGAAATACTATATTTCACCATATTGAATCATCCTTAAAATACACATAGATTGCTACCCTGAAGGTTGATTACTCAAAATTCAAAGGACAGAATTCAACCCAATAAAACATGGAAAGCATGAGAGAATAACAGCCACCAATGAGCTAGCAAAAACAACTACAAATATCTAAAGCTGAAAGTTATTACCCCTTGTCCCAGCAGAGGCAACGCTGCCTGTCCTTGTGTGTTGCCAAAGGGGCAGCTTCAAGGAATCACCAACCAATGAATTGCTCAGAATGGGTGTGTCAGATTGAGCACATAACAGGGCATTTAAAATAAATGCCAAATTGACAAAAACTATAACGGGATACTTAGAGAGCACCACAAGAAAGCACCAAGAGGTAACAAAGTAAAATTTTACAATCTACAGTAAGCAATTTAACATTTGTGTCTCCAGCAAAACATTTGTGTCTGTTCACTTTGTGTCATATGGGTGGTGACCACAAACAAGCCTTTTCTTTATTTCTTTCTTTTTAAAATGTAATCTGATGGTTATTTAATACTTCACCATTTCTTGTTTGCCAGGCTGGGTGTGCTCTGCAAAACAGCAGGAATTTACACATAATTTTACAATATGCCAAAACTTGAATGCTTTGCAAGGAAGTGACTTGCATGGAAAGATGAAATAAAGCATTTCACTTTGCCATGTACAAAGAAGAGCACCTTTTAGAAAGTTTCCTAATTCTAAAGCAGTTTCTGTTTTCATTTTATGCTTAAAGCAAAGAGACATTCAATGTTAGGAGCATCCTTCAAATACTATTGGATTTACATGTTGAAAAATACCACAAATCATTAATGAAAACTGCACCATATCAGTTTCCTGTTTCAGTTGGCTGTCTTGCTAAGTTGGCAGGAAGTCAGAGGCCTGCAGAGCTGCAGGCAAATGTCTCATGTTAAAAAAGAAAAAAAAGACTTCGTGTTATAAACACTTCAATGAAAATTACTATCCAGTTTGGAGCCAACTGAGCCAGGTGCTGAAGACAAAATAAACAGGCAACATATGAAAGCTTAAAAAAAAAAAAAAAAGAAAAGAAACAAAGAAAAAAAAAAAAGAAAAAAGAAAACAAGGAAGAAGAAGAAGAAGAAAAAAGAAGAAAAAAGTAAAAGAAAATTTAAAAAAAGAGAAAAAATGGGAAAAAGAGGAAAAAAGAAAAAGGAAAAAAGGAAAAAAAGGAAAAAAGCTCAGCCATTGAGCTTTCCTTGGGATGGTCTTCTGGTACACTGTGAAATGCAACCAAAATATCCCTGCATTTGTACAAAGCAGTCTGATATCTTAACAATTACGTAGTGCAGATTTTTAATACTGATTTTTAAGATATGCCTGATTTTTTAAGACATGCAAAATACATACATATATATATATATACATATATAAATTATGATTCTGTCTGGAAAACAGTTTTTCTCCCGAACAGCTTACCAGAAACCCTATGTGTCACTTGCTTACACAGTGAGGAATGCTCCAGCACCAAGGCTGTGTCATCTCCTCTCACAATTCCAGAGACAGCGCAGACCCCTGAGCATTGCATCAGATTTAGGGACCTACAAGCTCTCTGCTGAGAAATGAGCCAGGAATCCACCCAGGCAAAGCCTAAAGTCCGTAATAGCTGGTATAGCTGGCTTGTCACCCTTGGGTTTTATGCAGAAACGGAAAAAAGCCTTTAAAAAGGTCACAGCAAAAAGTTACAGAGGTCTTGGAGATTTCAAGGGTCTTCAGCAGAAAATCATTTTGATGTTTGTGTAAATGAGGTACCACATAATGTATATATCTTTTTTCCCCTTTGCTCTGTTATCACGAAGCAAAGAACCAAGATGTCCAAGCAGTGGAAACATCTCCAGGTTAGACTGCACGAGTTCTCATGCAGCTCTGATCACGCAGGCAGGCAGCAGCATTCCTCGTGTTTTTCTTGTGCTCCTGGAAGGACAAACGTTAGTCGTCCCCCAGGGCTTGTGCTTCGCAAATACTTTCCACTGGATCATGGCCAAAAAGCACCAAGAAAATAACACAGATAGTAGGAGGCTGTCTTCATGCTTAGTGTTACACAGACCCCCTTCCAGCTAGAGGGAGGGCTGTTTGTGCTGTCTAAAGAATCAGCCAGGGCAACAGGAAAAAAACATCCTGAGCAACATACTCTCATTTTCAAACTGGGGAGCAAATGGTTTGGGATTCATTTGACTATAGTTGCAATCTCAGCACAGGCAGGATAAAACTATACAGCTACAGCAGGAGAGCATATGTGAGGTCATTCAGTAACGCCAGAAGGAAACGCTCCTCCAGGAGTGCCTGGTCTGGGACATAGCCATCCTTCCCTGGTGGGATAGAGGCAGACCCTGAAGAACACAGCTTGCACTCCATACAGCAGCAGCCTAACCTGTAGAAAGGTTTCTTTGCCATTTAAGTGGAGTGCAAAGCTGCTGTGCAGGAAAACGGCCCTTTAGTGTCAGGGATGAGAAGAAGCAATTAAGTATTTCAAAGAGTAGCTTGTCGATCCATTCAAAATGTTCAGCAATTCAATGTTGTCGAAGTATCCACCCCATCCTCTGTAACCCCCTCTATGAACTTCTAACATAAACAGTTTAGTTTATAGCCCCTAGCTGTGGTGGGGAACTGATCCCTATCTGCTGACCCTGCTGCAGGCAGCCTCCCCCCACACAGGGAAGCAGGAGCCATCCTGGCACCATCTCAGTGCCCCACACAGGCTGCAGGGCTGCCCTGCAGGACTCAGCACCAGCACCCTACTCCTATATTCTGCACAGTCAGCACAAATACAGAGATCCTGAAGTACGAACAGGCAAAATGAGAGCTCAAGAAGGCCTGGAAGACAGCACAGCTTAAGACTCCCATAAATTTTCAACATAAAGAGTTGAGTAACTTTGAATTTCTTGCATTACACTCTTGAAAATTCAGAAAGGACTGTTTTTCATTTAGATCTTTATTTTTTTTTCCCTTAAGTCACAACAAAAATTTGTTTGCAGCTTTATTTTGCTTTGGATAAATAGGGTCCAGTTATATTTCTCAATAAATACCTATCATACATAGAAATACTAGATTAATTCTCCTCTAATTTGTCTGCACATTGCTGTTAAGAATGTGTTTAGATTTTAAGAATGTGAAAAAAAAAGGGCTCCCAGTAACATGGATTAAATTCTCAACTAAGGGCAAAAAAAGATGGATTTTTTTTTTTTTTTTCCATAACCACTACCTCTTTTACTGATTCTGCTGTGAAACCCATGGATTATTCAGAAATAAGCTATAATACAAGGGTGCGATAGGACTAGGTTGAACTAGTGGACATTTTTATCCGTGTCACAGAAATACTCTTGATAAAAGCCATTATTTTGAAATCAGGTAGAAATCCAAATCATAGAGATACTCCTCTGACTGTAGTGTAGTGTAGTTTCAGGATATTTTCCTGAACTGCAAGGGATCAGTAGAAATAATTGAGCCACATCTCTGATGTGAAAAAGAGAAAAGCTTGCCGTGTCCCTCGAGAGGGGGATTCAATCACAACTGGAAGAGCTACATTATAAGTTCAACAAAGGAAATGCTTTTGTAGCTACCTGCCCACCAGAGAACCAGGTATGGGAAATTGTTGTTTCAAAACAGCAGCAAAGCCAAGGATGTGGCTGAGCAAAAGCAAGCATTTATGTTTTCTCCTTATCTAGTAATGGACATGCTTGTTGCAAAACCAGTATTGATTTTTGGATTTGCTCGGAGTATGAGGCAATGGTACCTTCAGGTAGCCTACATACAGAAGCAGAATACTCCAGCTGGACTGGACCAGCTGAAAAAAAGCATTTTTGATTGTGTCACGGCTCTGTTAGTGTGACTTCTGTATGTGTTTCGAGGGTATGAAGCTCTACATGGATATTTACAAGACCACATAAATGGATTAGATGATAAAATAAATAGGATATTTTAATATTTTACAATTTACTTTTTTTTTTTTTTTAAATGACTGCCAATAAAACCCCCCCAAAAACGCCCCTAGAACCAACATTCTGTTGAAAAGCATCATTATCCATTATGTTTTGGTCTATTCTGTTTCCCCTCCAATTTGTAACATTCTGCTGGAAACAGGGATGAAGAACATATGTCTGCGGTAAATTGCACCCATGAGAAATCTTGGAACTGTTACGTTCAGTGTTATTACCCAAGGCAGTAAGATAGTCTGCCACAAGACGTATTATTTAACAGCTCTGTCAAACACAACAACACCGACATATTTTTATGTTATTATGCATGCAAAAATTACCATCTTCTTATGTCTCGTTGGGTCACTAATGTGTTGCATTTTGATTTTAATTAACAGTTACAAGATACTCTCAGCGCTTCAGAGAATTAAGGTGTTATATAACTGCAAAACGCAGTTGCAGTGCATATATTTTAGAAAACATATGTTCAGCAAGGGTAAGGCTGATAAGCCTAACACTCGAAAGCCAGGAAATGGCAAGTGCTTATGCATCTTTCACAATATAAGCTTACGCAAGTGCAGCATCTTAGCGTGTTCTCAGGAGTGCTGCAATAACCTGGGCTGCCTTAGGGAAATCTGGTGCATCCAGCTATTCATACAGACAGACATCTCTCAGAATCCCTTTCTTTCCCACTGCTGCAGATATTAACCCAGTTACATTAACACAAACAGTACAAACAGTCCTGTGTGCACTGCCAAGCCACATCTTTTGGGGCAGTGGCTCCAGCTTTGCAATGCAGTCACATGGCTGAACATTTCCTAAGGGCATAAGCTCAGGCAAGCTGAGTATGTTTGTACTTAGCAAGTATAGCAGAAATAGAAGATACCTCAAGTATACCCGACTACTATTTTGACTGATGGCTTGACCTCAAAACCTTAATAAATTAAAAAAACCAAACAACATTTTATTATTTTTCTAGTGAATCTGAAAGATCAACAAAAAAAAATTTAAATGCGCATATGTCAAAATTGCACACCTTCTATGCTTTGCAAAAAGAAGGAAAGCAAAAGGCTAAGGCAGCAGTGCAGAGCCACTACTGAGATGTGGCTTTTAATTTCAGCTTAAATTGACCAAGTATCAGAAAGCAGTTTTAGTACAGCGTTAGGTCCAAAACAAAGCTGATACATCAGGCAAAAGGTATACAGGGAAGTGAAGGACAAAGTCCTCTCTGTTCAAAGAAATGTAATCACTAGTACCTGAAAACACATATAATATTTTTGTTCTTTATGTTCCAAAATGAACCAGAAAAAGCTGAGGGTGCCAACTTCATGGACTGCAAAATGAGACTCAGTGGAAGACACTTGCTGAATACCTCATGGAAAGTGTCACTTACTCATTAATATTTACACTGTATGTGGAAGAATAACTGAAGCTGTATTTTTCTGGTTCTCCATGGTATTCAGTCCATTCAGGCTCATAGAAAATACGCTGTGTAATCATGAAACTGAGAACAACACACAGGAATCAAATTATGGTTGCATGGGAAATGAAGTTACTGGCATTTCTCAACTCCAAAGTGCTTGACTTTGCAGCCTAAATAGTACTACTTTTGTATACCTTTCTAAAGGCAAAAATGATTTTTGCTATCTGTCACTACAACAAAAACTGTCCAATCATACATCATTAGTGGTGCTTGAAACTTAAACCTGCAGCTTTGCTTTCCTTTGAGCTACTCAGTGAGAGCAGCTGTGCTGCAGAGAACAGAGCCAGTGTTGAGGAACTGCAGGCTCACTTGGGAACCTGAAGCTGACAAGTAATCCAACTGCACACATCTTGTATCTACTCAGTACCCTGGCTTAGTTTTCTGGTCTGACAAGTCCAATTTAATACTCTTCCCTTATTTATCTTGATGGAACTGTCAAAATAAAAGACAGTGAACATTTTGCTGTGTTCTACTCATGGATGAGAGATTGCAAGCATTACTGAAACTGATTTTGGTCCAATTCACCCACTCACTTTAGTGACCATTTGAAGAGCAATAACGGTTTATTTTTGTTTCTGACTTGAAGTAAAATGCTGGGAGAACACTGTATGTCCAGAACACAAACAATCCAGATCTGCTACTGCAGCTGACTTGCAGAGCTGGACTGAATTTATGAAAATGGCCCAACTTGTGGCTGCTAACAGGAACATTCGGGTGTGTAGTTCATAGCATGTCTAAGACTGCTCATGTTCCCTCAGTCAGTCTTCTCAATTACTCTGTTCAGCAAATACAGCAATTTACAAATTCAGCAAATTCCACTACTACTAAGAAAACAAGCTATTGGATGAAAAAAGGCTTGAAAACTACTGAGGGCATATTCCTGGAAATTCCATTTCATAGCTCCCTATCAGGACAATCCTTATTTTTGTTCATAACTACAGGTTTTAATTATTTTCTTTTTCTTTTATGCATAAGTCAAAAGAACTGTCACTCTAAATCAGATGTAAAAACAAAGAATGCTGTTAAAACAAGGAAGTATGCAAGCAAGGAGTAATACCATCACCCACTTGTACAAAAAGCACAGACATGGTTTTCCTAAACACAGAAATAGAAATGGAAGACTGCAAGGATCTGGTTCTGTGGTAGAAAGTTAAGTTTGTAACATACCGATGACATGCTTGGTCTAAAACCATCCACAAATCGAGATTCCATAGTGGACCTGACTGAAATGGAGTTAAATTTCTTCTCAGCAGCCCCTATGGTGCCATGTTTTGGATTTGTGGCTGAAATAGTATCGATAACACATGAATGTTTTGGCTGTTGTTGAACAGTGTTTGCATAGTGTCAAGGCTTTCTCTTTTTTCCCCACTCTTCCTCCCCAGCAAGTAGGCTGGAGTGGGCAAAAGGCTGAGAAGGAATGCAGCTGTCTCCGGTGGCCTGAGCTGGCCAAAAGGATATTTTGTACCGCATAATATCATGTTAAGCAATAAAAACCGGGGAAAGAAGACAATGACAGGGTTTTGGCCATAGTTTGGAAACCGAGTGGGCATCAGTCTGCCTGTGGGAAATAGTGAGTGATCACCTTTGCTTCACTTGTTGCTTTTCCTTTCTTTCCTTCACATATTGAACTGTCCTTACCTTGACCAGCAAGTTTTCTTGGTTTTGTTCTTTCTGTTTTCTCATGCCATATAGCATGAGGGGAAGAGGAGAAAGAGTGAGAGGTTGGGTGGGTGCATGATTGCTGGCTGGGGTCAGCTCACCATGAATACTATAAAAAATATATACATATATATAAAATACATAAATATATTTTAATCTATTTTCAAATGTTTAAACTTTCCAAAGCAGTCCATACAAATCATAGGTGTGATAACTCAGAAGTTCATAATCAGATGCCCCAAGTAACAAAAAAATACTTAGCATAAGGATAACTGCTTTGCTTCACACAATGTGTTTCTAACAATTAGTTATGTAAAAACAGATAATTAATTTTATTCCATAAAACAAAGAATTTTTGCACTGAAACATTCATTCATGTGTTTCTTTTCTTGGAAGCTGTGCAAGAGCTAGATATTTAAATTTTTACTCAGGAAATACACTGGAAACCTAGCACAAAAGTATATTCATAAAAAAACTAGAATTATTATAGATTATGCAACATAACACAAGCACAATGTGTATTTTTATCCTCATCTGTGCTTGCAACTACATAAACTGATAAACTGAGACTACCAGGGAAAGCAAAAAGGGAAGCCAGAGACAGAGATGTGGCTTTACTTTGGTACTTGACAGAAGTTTTTGAATTTCAAATCTTCGTCCACTTTTCTTGGGTACAACAAACAGAAACTTACAAACAGTGATTAAAAACACAGAGGATTACAGGGAAAATGGTAAAATATGAAGAGAAACTTTTCAGAATGAGGGGTAGGACTGCACCATATCCTGTAAAAAACACCACCGAAGTTGCAACTGAAACAGCATGCAGTGGATAAGGTGTGCAGTCCATACTGAAAACCAGGAGAATGAAAGTCAACAGAAAGCATGAAATACTGTCAGGCACACACAGCTATAGACTGCAGGCATTGTGGCGAGGAGTATTAAAACATTAAAACAATGCAAATATGGCTGAAATGCCCGTTCTTCAGTAAGAATCTTCTAATAATTACAGTATTTTACACATAAAGCAACAGCAGATCAGTCAGAACACATCTGCACTCTGAAGCAGAATTGTCTTCTGGGAATATCAGCAGAATAACCAACAGCAAAATAATCCCAACACCCTTGAGATTCCTCACTTGAACAAATTCTTGGCAAAAGCTTTCAATTATAAGCTTCATACAACATTTTGATTTACATTTCATGCTCCTATCTCAAAGGTGACCTGGTCAATGACCAGCTCACTATTAGTAAACACTGAGAAAAATGACAGCAAGAAGTAGAGATCTCTTCCGCTACTCAGATATGCCACGCTCAAACCATAGGTCATTTGTTTAAATGTTTTTTTTAAATATTATTTTTTTTATTTTTTTTTTTAACATGTGACATTGGCAGCAAGAGGTCAAAGCTTTTCTATTCTATGAGTGCTCACCTAAAAAAAGGCTTACTGTGCTATTTTTAAAGGCTAATGTTCATGTTGTTTCAGCAAAAAGCTTAATGTTGGTTTTAGACACATTTCTTCTTTTGTGCCAGACAGACCAGCTCCTAGTATTCACAAAACAACTGTGGTTCACTGAATATGTGTCCAGAATTAATTTTGACTTCCCAGGGTCAACTTTACACTGATCAATGAAAGAAACTGTGGAAAAGATTACCTTAGAAAAACATACAAACTTAGCCAGTCTCTAACAAAAAGAATAACTTGTAGAGCTTTCATTGGACTCAGCACTATTCAAGCACTGCCTGTCAGTATTTGGCATATATGAACATCAGAGATGGAAAAAATCTACAGGAAATCTTCATGCTGACTCACATATTCTCTGCACCACAGGCAAGTCAAACTGCTTTTACACGCTCCTCCTTGTTCCCACGTTCAACACTATCCAAATCCTCACCACACAAGCAGAATCTTACCTGTTATTTTCTGCAACAAAGGAGACAGCTCTGGTTCATCACAAATTGCCTTGACTAGAGACTTCTTCACTTCTTCCTCAGCTTTGTCCAGCTCTTCTCCATTTTTGATTTCTCCAACCACAGAATACATGTACACCAACAAGACAAAGAAGTCCTCACAGGTATAATCGTCTTGCATTCTCTCACTGTAAGACTTGATCATTGGCAGTAACTGGTTCAACACGCTGGGCATTTCTGACTCTCCAATAGTCTGCAAAACAGAAGGAAGACTATGTCAGATTGACCTCACATGTCAGTTAGCACTTGACATACCAGTATCTGCATTTGCAGGAGTTGTTATTTCTGCAGTGATTTAGGGTAGAAGGGGAGAATCTAAAAACATTAGGACTCCTCAGTCTGGCAAGAAGAGTGAACGGGGGATACTACTGAAGCTTACAAAATGACAGAGGTGGTGAATAAGCTCACTGTAGAACTATTGCTCAACATGTGCTGCACTACAGAACCAACAGAGGATGTTGAGGAGACCAAGTCAACAGGTTCAAAAAGGAACTGGACAAGTTCCCAAATGATAGACCTAAAGATGTACATTGAAAGGACTGGTGAGGGATGCATCCTCCAACATCCCTAATATAAGAGATGTGGATTCTGGGAAAATATGAGAAGAATAGTCAGCAGAAAGAGCCCAGATTTCTTCTATGTATTCCCTAAATAGCACTGATTATAGCTGCCATTAGACTGTTTGCCTAGAAGGACCAGTATCATTCAGAGGAAGAGACACAGAGATGAGGGATCCAGCTCGCTCATGGTACTGCTGCTATTGTTGTGGTGCCTTGCAGGCAGAGGATGGCAGAACTGGGCCTCAGTGCTCAGTCTGCAACATGAACTCAAACTATCTGCTATTTCAAGAAGGATTGCTTTAGCAGATGATTTTTACTGTCTACACAAAAATAATGTTATTTAAATGACAAGAGGGAATGCTCCTTAGACATAGAGCTAATATCAACAGCTATTCAGGATTAGGCCCACCTGTGCAGCAATAATCTGTGTCCTTAATATATTTTCAGGACGTCCCTAGACATATTCCACAGCTTTTTTCCCCAGTGGACTCCTGTCTCATGCAGTACACAGAGTAGACAGTGTTTATTTAATGAAATATTGTTCAATATTTGCACTCTCACTTGTCACCATATGGTCCCCTGACTTATCACTGCTCAGGCAGAAAATTGATTAGTTTCCTACAAGTTTTTTCCTTCTCCCTCACAATCGCAGCATCTTAGCACTTTAGAAGCTTTAAAGATTAGATCTCCTCCATGTACCGATAAGAGAACTGGAACGCCAGCCTTTTCAGAATTGATTAAATTGGCAAAAGCCCAAAGTTGAACACTTCTTCCAAATCCTGGGCCTTCTCCTTGGCCCTGATTTTGTACTGGAACAGGGAGTTCAAAGCCCAGCTCTCATCGACTTCAATGGCTAGCAGGAACTCTCAGCACATCTGCAAATTTGACCCTGTGCTTTTGGGCCAAAAACCCAGAAAATCAGAAACAGACAAAACCACCTGTGAAGCCTGTGGTTTGAGTGACCGGCGTGGCTTCTTATGACAGCAGTGAGGACAGTCTTCCTGCAGGACAGTGATCACCTCCCTTGTGTGTGCTCGTTCCTCCTTCACAGCACCCTTGACAGTTTCTGCTGCTGTTGCAGGGGTCCTTCCCACTGAAAAAACACTCTTTGCAGTGTAGGTCAGATTAATTCCCACAGTACTTCCATGCTGTGAAGCCAAAAAGGTAAAACATGGAAAGGGAGAGCAAGAGGCTAAGAAGCTGTCATAAAGTGATTGTGGGGAGACAAAGGCTGGCACAGAGAAAAGGATGAGAAATTTGAGTATGTTGGCATTTCCTCAGGAATTGAAATTTTCTCTTGCCTCTTCTCAGCTCTGTAGGAGGAGGAAGATTTGTAGAGCTTTTCCGTGGCTGTAAAATGGAGGCTTCGGATACAAAGCCCATGAAGTACAACTCTGACATCTACAATACTTAAGACAGGGCTGGGGTTTACACACACTGTGCAGATCTCTGCCATTCACAGCCATGCAGTGTTTACTACCAGCGACCTTCCATCCTTGCTGCGCACGAACAACCACATATAAAATGTCCAAGCACTCACTTTCTGCTGTGAGCTGGCTTGAAGCTTGTCAGTGGGATCAGATAAGAAGAGGGGTCAGTGCACGGTGAGCAGGAGGAGCACACTGCTGTTGCTTGGGAAGGGAGATGTGGGAGGAGAGCAGCATGGTCCCCACACGGCAGCAGTGAGCGGTCATATCCATCCCAGAGGTCTGTACCCTCCACACTCTGCCCTTCACCCTACAGTCAGCAAACAGCTCCACTGAAAATATGTGGGTCAATTCAAGCTTAAAGGGAAACACAGAATATCCTATAGCCCACATAATCAAGTCTGCAAACTTTTTTTTTGGTTGTTACTACAGTAACTTCAGACAGTTTGGTTGTGACAATAGGCACCACAGCTAAAAATATTTAAATAAATTCACAAAAAGCAAAACCAAAAATAACCAAATAATAAACAACAGAAAGAGATACAGCTTTATACAATAACAAAGTCATGCAATCACAGTTAACTGCATTACTTTACTTCTGAGCTGGTCAGGGATTTCATACCTGGCATTAAGCACACAAATGGGAAGTTTTGTCCCCATTGTGTTCTATGACATTCTTCAGGGGTTCCTGGTTTTGGTTGTATTTTATTTTAGAACAAAGAATCTTTGAATCGCAGAAGACCAACAGGCATCTCATAAGCTAATTTTTGTACGCTGATCCATTACACATTCAATCACAAGAAAGCAAGAATTAGGTTCTGAAAAAAGTTTTTTGCAGCTGGTGTTATAGGAAGCACCACTTTTGAAGGGCTTTGAGACCCACCCAGTTCCTGACACAGATGCAAGTTTTGGCACGGATCCACCTTTCAAGGGACTTCAGTGTCCCCTGTTAATCTTGTATTTAAATAAACATCTTAAATAAAATATTTCTAACAACTCACATGCTAAACCTAACAAATAAGTGCAGCTTTGGACTTGAAGCACTAAATTGCAAAGCTCCTGTAATCATAAGCATTTGGGAATGAAAATGGAACATTTAAGAAATCTAGGAAGGTTTGATCCCACACGTGTGTCTGGGCAGTTACATCACACGCACAGCAAATGCTAGCTGTGCTCTGCCTCAATGGCCATGTTATAGCTCTACTTTGCTTGGATGACCATTTTGTTGTTGCTGGTGCTGAGCTGTCACACGCTGGCAGCAGGGCCACCCTAAAGTCAAGGCAAGAAACATCCCAACATTTCAGATATTTTAATTCAGTATTACTTGCGCTCTTTTTGAAAAGTGATATGTTTGAATACATGAATTCTCAGCTGTATGCTTACATGATGAATTTCAGATCATATAGATGCTAAAAGAGAAGACAAAACTTCAAGGAATTCAGAGTTATGCAACTGCTGGGAAGAAGCCACTTAGAACAAAAAACAAGCCTAACCACTCCTAAAAATTCAAGAATTGAAGATTAACCTACATCTGGAGTTACTCTTGAATAGATGACAAACTTCAATTACAATAATCTTTATTCACCTTTAAGTAGCAGCGAGCCCTGTGAGACGAAGCACTGAACACCACCAATTGGCACATCACCTGCTCCCTCTCTCTCTCTTCAACACATAAACCTTCTACTTTACCCCATTTCTAAATATTTACTAGCATACCACAATACCAAAGGTAAGTTCTTGTAAAGGATATGCTGTCTTCAACGTACAAATTATCCAAATGCTTGGAGCACTGAGAAGGTATGTGGCCACACAAGCCTGACATCAACAGCTCCTGCTTCAGGACCTGGTAGCTCCTGCAAGTGCACATGTTCAGCATCTCAGGGAAACTTTCAAACATACATCATAAAAAAAGATTTCTGTCTAAACTTTCAGGATGCTTTACTGAAGTAAAGGCTAAAATTCAACAACTTAAAGCAACAATTGCCACCTTTTATCTTCAAAGTAAAAATGAAAGAAAAAGAAATTAAAAAGCTATAATAAGCCATTAACTTCAGAATATACATAGGGTCTTTCTGGGGTATGAACTTCTTTGGAATGTTTTTCCCTTATCTCTTGGGAAATGGTGCTGCAGAGAACTTCAAATACAACTGCCAAGTTTAGAGGCTGTTTTGTATGAACAGGCCAGTTGGATTGGAGCACATATGAAAAAAGGGACATACAACTTCGCCACAGAGCACAGCTCCACAGGGAGCTGAGAAATGTGCCTCAAACAAAACCCACTAGCAGACTGTCATTATCTGGCCACCTCTGATGATTTAGGAGCTCTCTGCACCATGGAACCATCAATCAATTACCCTGATTGAACAACCCTAAAACACAACTTTTAAAAATGTAACTACCCATGACCCAAATTTCCTGCTGGTTATGTTGGCCTCAGGTTAGCCCCATTTGTCTATCATCAAGGGAGCCAATAAAAATAATAAAACCAGGTCAAGTCTGAGCTTTCTAAGAGCTGTATAAAAACATTAATGCTGCTTAATTCAGAGCCAACTAAGGCCCAAGCTCTAATGCCTTCTGGTCAGTTGCATTGTTTGGACATTTTAATGCTATAATCATACACTCTTCAAAATCCAGGGAGAGTCAGTGATAGATTTCTGTTGTTTTCCATGTCTGTCCTCCACCCTTCTTACTTATTTACTTTTTAACTTAAGTCATGTAATAATTTACTATCCCTAAGGGTAAATGAACTGACGTCAATCTGCTGATTTTTGCAAAAGGCTCAAGTTTTGGCAGACAGGAGAATAGTGAAGTAAAAAAATCTTTTTTCAGTTTTAAATAGTGAACATGATATTGTGCTTCAAAATTGACATTTGAAATGTGATTTAAAGGATCAACAGGAATTAGGAGGAAGTGTAATAAACTCAGTTTTGCATTTCTATGAAAGGTACTAAGTAAATCCTAAGAATCTAAACCAGTACATATCATTAGACATCTTTAACACAACAGAAAACAGAGGAGGAGGAAAAGAAGAATAGGGTCAGAGTTTATATGAATTAACACGTGTCCCTGACAAAATCTAGAAGAGAACCAAGGCACCCTAATCCCCTCCCATCCAGCCCACTTTCCCCAACACATCATTAAAAATATAAAGCAAAAATCAACTTCAAGCAAGTGGAATTTATTTTCTTTTAGAATCCAAGAGGAAGGAGGAGATAAATCTTCAGAGACTACTTCATTATGTAAATATTCTAGTGGCTATCAGTTGAGGAAGCAAAACATTTTTAATTCCTTTAGAGGTTGCATGAGTTAACAGAATTTTTTGGAATGTGAACCACAGGGCTTCACAACAGCAAGGGATTTATTGGAGAAGAAAAAAAACAACAAAGCCCAGCTGTAGTTAAATCCTGAACAAGAATCAGTGGAAATTCTTCAGCTCTTGGCTGACTGACTGCCCTATGCTCCTGAATGTCAGCCTTCAGACACCATATTCCAGCTTTGCCACGTGTACAACTGACACTCAACAACAGTTTTCTGAGGGAAGGCTTAGGCCATTCAACATCACATCCCTACAAGTCCACTCAGATCTCATGCATATGTCTGACCTATTCAATAAAAGCTGCTTGTATTGAAAACTTAGGAAAAGAGGGCTCATAATCTGTGGGGTAAGCAACTTTCTAATGTTGCTGTACCTGACTTGTAATGTTTAATCTGAGTTTGACTTCCTGTATTTCAGGATTCTGGCATGCAGCCCATGCCACCCTACCATCCAGATGAAGGCAAACTGGAGTGTTTATTCTGGCTGCAAAAAGTGCCAATACTACCAAGGGACCACGTGGGTATGCAAAAACAGCTCAGATCCTTCAATGAGAAGAGCTCTCTGGAGCAGTAATCATTTTAGCAAAAAGCAGAGAGGCTGCCAAGCTAAGGAAGAGTCATTGCCTTCAGTACTCTGCTGTACTCAGTACTGGCCTTAAGTCAGAAGCTGATGTTCTGCTGCTCGCCACTGTGTGCTGTCTGAGTACATCATGTTCTGGTTTGATTGCACACAATTCCTTATATTGATGAGATGATATCTGTATTCTCTAATCCCATATAAAGAATCATTTCATTTATTTCTCTTCCATAAAATGACCGATAGGTGATTGGTGATTTGACACTATACATCAGTAAATATGATCTTAGCATGCAAATATTGCTTTGACTCTGAAGGTCTCTGAAGCACAGTAAAAAAGCATCAATAACTTGTCTCCTCTATCACTTCTCTTAGAGACTTCTCTAATAGTTAAGGAAATGTTTCTACAGAGCCAATTCCATTTCCTGTCCCCTTCCCTGCCCGTACCATCCACCCTATGGATTGCTTCAGGACCTGTATTCTCAAAACTGCACAGACAATTTCCAGGCAGTTCTTGCAGATAGAGCCTTAAATTGTAATGTAAACAAATAAAAAGCAAATAAAATAATACCAGTAAGCTTTTGAAAACCTATTTTTAACCTGGCACATGCTGCAAAATACACAGATTCAGATTCATCCAATTTGCATGCTCTTCCAATTCTCTTTCATTCTTGTCTTCTACCCACAGCATTCTGTTCCGTTTTTGTCAGCTGAAGTGTTTTTGCAACTGTGTTAAAAAAGATCTGGTTTATTGCTTGGCCACAGAAACAGCTACACCATCCATGAAACCTAAGGACTGGATTGCTTCCTCATGCAACAGTGCTGGCTCAAAGCCTTCATGAACTAGTTTCAGTCTGCCAACTGATAGAAAACAAAATTATATAATCACCTGCTCTTTGGATGACTTCTCCAATACACTGTCATACTGCCAGACTCTTACTTGGTATTTATCAGTTACTACTATAGATATCAACAGTTCTTGGCCAATTTATACCTGTTGAGTATCTATCTATGATGGGAGTATTTACTACAAAACAGTGATGAGTCAAAGACAAGAAAAAATAACTTACAGCATAAAGCTTTTAGAAAGCACTACGTTTACAAGGTCTTCTCGTCAGAGATTTTTTTAACACGTGTCCTGGATAATTACAAAAGCACACCACTGACACTTAGCAGCTACCATGTGATAACACCACAAATATTTAAAAGAAGCTTTTCAAACCATATGATTTAAAAACAAAACAAACAGGATGAAAAAAGGCTATGGACAATTCTTTCAGCTAACAACTCATTAGCTCATGATCACGACCTAAGCAATTGGATTCTGCCTATAACCAAAAAAGTGCAATCCACTATTTTTCTTTAACCTAATTTCATTACGGCATAGAAAGAAATTGTATTTTGAACACCATCATTTCCTCTTATCACTTTTCCACCTTCTTCGTGTCTTTACTGAATACCACAGCTGTTTGATAAAAATTTCCCATTTTCAACAGCCTTACATAATCAGTTATTTTTGTTTCTTGCATTACAACAGGCAGATTCAGTAGCTGATTTTCTCAGTCAGAATTGCTGGACATACACGAACATTTTAAGAAAAATCAAACGCCACCACAAAAGCTTCAAGTAAATGTGCTGATATCTAATCTTCCACAGTAGAGAAATCACCTCATCCCAAGGAGTTATCTTGTCTGGAGACGTATCACTACATCACAAAGTCCAGTTTTCCTGCCTCTTTTTGGAAACCATTAGTCTACAGCTGTGTTAAGATATTTTAATGGGTTCATGGGGGCTCAGCAGCAACAGGATGCTGAAAAAAATGATATTTAATAAGTCTGAATTTTATTAGACAAAGCTCTGCAAGTATAAGGACAATTTTACTCAAATCACTGCGTGTCTGACATAAGAGACTCATCAAAAGTTTAAAATGGAAAGCTTCCAACCTACTCAGTCAAAAGCTTTTAGTTATGATGGCTTCTACAGACAGGCTCAGTATAAACATAGAATCATGAATCAGCACAGCGAACACTGTGTCAGAAGAATGAAAAAGCAATATGTGCCCACTCAAGACAAAATATTCATCAGAGAAAGATTTTGGTGCTATGCATGTCAGGTGCATGTGTGTATTTTTGATGTTGCCTGTTTTTAATAGCCTTGGAATACTGTGAAAAAGTCAGAAGATAGTAGGAGTTCAGTGCTGAGAAAAGGACGGGAGGATAACATAACATTCTAAGAGGTTGAAGCTCACATCACCTTGGAGGAGAACAATGAGAAAATATTCAGTCAGTACAAAATAAAGGATAAGAATACACAAGGCCTGACAACAAATAAATGGGGAATCAAGCAAATATAGTGTAACCAAATTGGTTGTTCAGCAGTGCAGAGCGTATCTGCAAAAGAAGAGGCTTCATTTCTAGAAAATGGTTATTGAAAAGGATTTGAGGGATACTTTGGACAGAGAAAAGAACATGAACCCCTAACTCAGATCACCACTTAGAACTCTTGTACCTACCGGGAAAAAAAAAAAAAGTGATCCAGCAGATCTGAAAAATCATGAGTGGACTTGAGAAGGCAGGTGGGGACTGACTGCTCAATGTCCCAGCAGAGTAAATAAGGGTCAGTAAACAAAGCTGATAAGAACCAGTCCTAAATAAATAAATAAATAAATAGGTAGGTAGATGAATAAATAAATAAATATTCATGCAATGTACTAAAATACAGATCTCCCTGCCCAAGGTTGTCGTGCTGCTAAACTCTTATGGCGGCTCAGATGGGATACGGGAAAATTTGTAGAGGGAAGAAAAAAGCACATCTGTCAAGTATTAGTAAATATACAGAAACTCACATCTGTTCCAAACTCAAAATGGTTGAGTCTTGGAGGTTGTCATATAAACCTGCTCTCTTTTCTCTATGTCATGTAGGAAGTATGGTTAGAAAAAGCAAAGTAGCTCAGCTACATCTTCAATTCAAAATTGACATCTGAGCACAAAGCCATAGCAAAAGGACAAATTAAACTACGTATATAGCCAGGGGAAGCATAAAAAAGTAAGGGAGCACATTTATTTCAGCATGTAGCATTGTTGGGATTGATTTTGATATGTTATGCCCAGTTCCAGCGTACACATTTCTAAGAAGCCGTGGAAAAGTAGAGATAATCCTGAGGAGAGTTACAGTACAACTGAGGAGTTGTTTCTCCAGAAAGAGAGCTAGCTTATGAAAAGGAGAAATAACACTTTTCAGTTTGTGTATGATTCTTCAGACAGAAGAAAATTTCTGAGAACGAGGGAGCTTTTTAGTCAAGAAAGGCACAACAGAATTGACAGAAATTGAAACTATGACTTTTCAATTCTTAAATTTGTGGAGATCCTCTAACGGCATGGATATTTCAGAAAGACTTTGGAGGGTCAAATAACAGAAGACAAGTAGAAAGCACAAACTCCTTGGTCTCACACAATAAAACACATGCATTAAATGCATTTGATGAATAAACCATAAACTCCTTGCACAGTACTTAATAGCAGTGAAAAGAATTGTTGGCTGTGAGAGAAAAATCAGTTTGAAAAAGCAGAAAGGATCAGGTAATACATAGTAAAATACTGGACATGCTGTGAAGACTGTCAAAGCTGTAAATTATAAAAGGAGACCACTTGACAGTCAAAATAACCCCATCTTATGCCACATCCTTGCCTTTTGAGGCACTTATTCTCTCTCAGCCCTTTGTTCTTTATATCGTCTTTCACTCCTACTCGGTCTAACTGCAGACATTCCAGGAACACTTCAGGGAAGCCTCAGACTTCTGGTGATGGCCTGTCTGCAGTAGGCACCAGTAGCAGAAGGGAGAAAATAAGACTGCCTGGGACAAAGGTAATATGGGAGAACAGATCTATTCCAAATGGATGGAAAAGGATTTTGGACTCCACGTTACTGCTTAGGTTCATTTGAAGATCTGTTTTCAGATTTCTGTTGGTTGTTTTTTTTTTTGAGTGAGCACATTAACTCACCATCAACCTTTTTTTTTTTTCTTCCCCTGTACAAATCCAACCAGCTTCCATCCCTAAATGTTTGATATTAACAGACAAGAAGGATATCTATCATATACTGCTGCATCAGTGCCTAGTCAATTAGTGCTAAAGCATCACATTAATCACAATTCCATCTACATTAAGATCAAACATATACTTGAAGGCTTTCAGATTAGAGATTATACTATTACATTAAATATGTCAAATAAAGGTACTATTTTGGCCAAAACATGCACCATTTCACAGTATCTCTGGAATCCAACTTTTTGTTGTCAGTTTCAAGGGAAATGGATGTAGATCTCAGCAAAGTAGCATTCTTCCTCTCCATCCCTTTTATTTGGTCCATTTTCTTAATAAATACACCAAGAAACATAGTGAAAATCTATCACCAAAATAAACATACCTGCCAGAGACTGTTGGAAATTACCAAATTTCCAAAATGTTAGGAACTGAAACTTATCAGGAGTCATGAAACTTGACAGCGACATAAAACATTAACCTGTGTTCGATGATCATATGAGTTCATAAGCTGGATCACATTTTGTAGATAGGAATTAAAGCATCAGCTAAATTCACAATTTTTTATCGTCTTTACAATATTTTACACCTCAGTATGCAGATAGACAAAGAACATATGGTATAAATCACAAACCAAAATATATAAACATGGAAGATTTTGCATGAGACAACTCCAGTGCTCTGCCCACACACCCCAATCAGTGCACAGGAAGGAGACAGAACAGCAACACGCAGATACAAAGGCAGATTGGCAGTCCACTGCAGAGCACCGAGGCTGTTAATCAGTACAGTAAATGTTATCACAATAGAGTACTGACATTTCCAGCCCTTGTACAAGGCCTGCCATGCTTTAAACAGAACTCAGACTTTCACAGTGATTAAAGGCAGATGTCACATGCATGACTAGGTTTTTAACTTATGTGTCCCCCAATCCATTTTTGTGTGTGGAAGGAATCTTTCACTGACAAGACATCTTCACTGGAGGATGCTCATTATGCTATGGTTTGTACAAAGAAGAACATTTTCTTTCCCTTTTTCAGATTGGGAAAAATGAAACAAACTTAGAGTACACACAGCTATATCTCTTTTCATCCTACAGAATGTATCAAGTGAAAGATCTAATTCTGTCCAGTTTTCCACTACTACTAATAAGCAGACAGGTTATAATCATTTGGAGAGCAATGGATGTCAGAAACAACAGTGACACATCTGAGTACAAGTGTACGTTTTTTTCCCTTGTACATGTGCAAGGACAGCAGTCATAAAAACTAATGATTATATGTACAGTATGAAGCATCAAGGGAAACACAGGCATAGACAAAATGGCAATTAGTTTTCTAGTATCATAGAGTTACAATGAAAAAAAATCTAAAATTCCATTATTTTCTTAATCTTCTAATCTCTTCCCAGAAACTTTTTCCTCCCCTAGAGGCTAACAGTTCTATCTTTCCAAGCAAAGTTTAACTGAACTACACATAAGCTGTACTATCAGTTCCTTAACCAAGCAGGAGTCCTCAAGGCTGATATTCACACAGATTGCAAGCCTGCAGTTAGGTATGCCTGTGCATGGGTATATGACCTTCTAGCATGCTGGTTATTAAAAAGCATGCCCAGCATTTGCTGTTCAGTCAGGATGCTCCACCCATTTGGCCCATGTGCTCTCTCCCCAGCTCATTGTTCTGTGAGAAGGCATTGAGATGCTCTCCACTGCCAGCTACAAGAGCTGCATAAACAGTGTTTTGGCTGCAGGGCTGGCTCCTGCCACAACTTCTCCCAGTCCATCCCTCCAGCGCCAGCTGTGAGCAGAAAAGTGAACCCTGCTCTGTCCTCAGTGGGATTTCCCTCCCACTCAGCCGAGTGCCTGAGTCAGTGCAACTCCCTCCTGATAGCACATTTGTGCAAAGGGAGCCGACTGGAGCGCAAGACATCTGGTCCCAATATTCAAAAACACTTAAATCATGCATGTCATTCCAAACATTTAAGGACTTCAGAAGTTTTCAGTTACTTTTGTATGTATTTTCTAGTTGTTTCATGTAGGAATTCTTTCTTAAATTTCACTCAGAAGATCTGGAGAAATGCACATTCCACGTCATTTCAACAAGAAAGAAAACAACCATAAGGATAAAGTCTGCATGTATCCTAAAACTATCATTATATCAACTATTTTTTAAAATTATTTCAGATGAGTATCAAGATCTGCTGAGTTGAAACGCATCTCAGATTTCAGTAAGTAGTATACATGTGCAATGTTAAAAACCAAAATATCTTCAGGAGAGCAACGCTCACCTCTTTGTACAACTGCTAGCCTCTTGCTTGTTCTCCACCTATAAGCAGTACTGTCTGCTTCCTCACACCTCATGTGCTTGGACAGGCTGATGCCCAGGGACAAGCAATAACATTAAATGATCCCATGAAGTTACTGTACACCATTTAGCCTGAGTATCTTCAGCACTCTGGATGTTTTTCAACAACCAATGCAGGTAAGTCTATCTACCTCACCGTCACTATTGCACAAATGTCTTGCAAGAGAGAAAACAAAGCACTGTGATGTGATTTCTATTTATCCTACCTGGAGGCACACACCTCAGTTTGGAGCACTTCCAAGCTTCACTGCACACAGCTCTTCCTCATGCACAGCAGAAAAATAAAAATTTCTTTTTCCGCAACTGCTAGAAAATTTTTCCCCCTCACAGTACAGAACGCTCCTGGTTCTCTAACAGGCCCTCTTTCAGTCTACTTGTGAGACAAGAGAATCAGACATTCAGGACGTAAGTGATATCCCATATGGAGGCACACAGCAGCAAAAATGAAGAGGCATGAGAAACTATCATCTAAATGAGAGAATCCAGAGGGTCTTGGTTATATATTGAAACTCACAAAATACTTTAAGTCATTTGTCTGAGACTTGGATCCTATTTTGGAAGGCAGAATGGTATCACAAAGCTCTTTTAGACACTGTTTATTAACAATAAAATGAAATATGAAAGGCACTTTGTTAAATCCAGATTTGGACAACTCTTATGACATATACCCTAAATAAACAAAGTAAAATGGTATTACAAGAGCTAGTAATAAAACTGTGCTATTATTAAAAATAAAAATAGATATTTATTGCACTAATGTATATATATTTAATCCTTCTAAAAATAAATTTTCAAAAATGATGCCATCACATGAAGCTGTTCCCAGATATTATAACATGAGTAGCTGCTCCAACCATCAGCTGGAACCAAAGCTGTTTTCTCAGTGTTCTTGGAGCAAAACCTCAGCCCTATGGTTCGGCAGGTCCTCACAATGGCTACAAAACCCACGGAATTTCCGTGCTACTGTTGAAAACTGCAGCATCTACTGGGAAAGGGGAGGAGAAAAAGAAAATAAATCAGGATACAGCAGTTCCTCTATTTTGGGGGGAGTGATCACAACAGAAAAACTAAACCAGCCTTGAGACAATCTTTTCTCCTGTTTCCAAATAATTTCCCTCTGCTACCTCAGCCGTCGTCACTTTTTCTAGCTCCAAACAAATCACTGGGTGGTGGTCTTGCTGTTCCACCCCAAGCTGTATTTTAATTAGTTGGAGTGCTGAGGAAAGATGATTGTACAAATACTGGCGAATCTTCAAACAAGAGTACACGCTGTCCATCCTATTCACGATGAAAAAGCTCTTAAACAGATTTTGATAAAGATTTGCCTCCTGCTTGCAGCCCACATTTGTAATGTTTATATAAGTGCGGGATATAAATCTTCTTCAAATGAACCCCACCATTTTAAACCAGCCTTGTTATAAACTGCCTGTTTCCGCTTTGCCTGCCTAAGCAAGCAGTGCTGGGCCTTCTTGGGATTGACTGGAACTAATTTAATGTGCTCCAGGTTTAATCCCCATCCAACCAGCTTTTACTGGGAGATTTTACACAGAGGACCGCTGCTGACTTTAACAATGATTCATGTGATAAGTGGGTTTTGATTTGTTTTCTTCCACATCAGAAAACAAGCAATGAAATCGCCACAAAATCACTTCAACAGAACGAGATGGAGTAGACCAAAAAAAAAAAAAAAAAAAGTTAAAACTTGAACACAGAAGTTGTGGTAATTCTGAATTTATTCAAGTGAATTACCAGCTTTCTTTGTTCAAAAGAAAATAACACGTGTCTGCATACCTCCACATTTGGTTTGGAAGGAGGCCAGCAGGCACTCCCTTACACCGATAGATTGACTCACGGGATTTGTATTTATTATTAAAAATGCAAAAGCAGCACAGGAGTAACATCGCTACGGCTCCGCCTGCAAAGGCAGCACACCGCTCTCCTCAGCAATGCCGCATGCATTGAAACGAGCCCGCCTGCAGGGCTCCTGCAGGTGGCAGCGTTGTCCCGCCGGGGAGAACCGCCGCAGCGGGGCCTGCCTGGCCGTCAGCATCCCAAGGGAATCACCCAACCGCTGAATGAGCAGAGAGCACGCTTCTTTCTGCCCTTCTCCTTCTTTTTTAACTCGCGAGAGGAAAACACGCTCGTTAAAACCGAAAACTGAAAAAGCGGCAGCATTTGTCGATGTATAAATGGTCCTTTTTACAAAATGTAGCTGAGTTACCCACGCAGAGAGAGGCCAAAAATACTATTTTGCAACACTCTTCCAGTGCACCAAATGCCTCACTCATTTACATAGACCAGATGTTTCTCTGACAAACCAAATTCCTTGAAGAAGAAAAACAAAGTTGCTATGTATTTCATGTCTGAAATGAAAGATGATACGAAGATGCTGCGTGAATGTGAATGTTCCATTAGCCACTGAAGGCAAACACACTAAGTGCAACAGCTTTCATCTATTTAGCAGAATCTCGTTGAAGCTTAGGTGATCCTTGGCAGAAGCACTAGAAAAGGAAAATGAAGCTCTTTAGATTCTATTCAGTGCCTTCAGTGGCTTCCCTCTCTTTGGGTAAGCCAACTCAATTTCTTGAGTTGACACATCAGGCTGAGAGGACAAATGCTCTCAAGAAGAGTGATTTGTATCCTTCCTTCCCACAGCAGAATTTGCTCCTGACGCTTTTTTCCCAGTACTTGATTTCCTGAGGATCACGAGAGGAACAAGGAGAAGAGCAGTTCATAATTTAACTACTCTAGTGACCATTAAGACCCACAGACTTTTGGTACACAAACTGAAGAACATGGAGAATATATATATTTGCTGCTAGCAAAAGAAGAAATGAAAACCAGAAGGGTTTTCTCAAATCTCTCAGTCACCCCTAATTCTTACTGCTTTTATGAAATAAAAACCCCAAACCAAAAAAAAAACCAGTTTGTAAAATCTCTAGATTTCTCATAAAACAACAGTATATTACATTTCAATCTAAAAAACTAACTCATGGAAGATGCCTGAAAATTATACTCATTATTCCCCTCATTTTCCAGAATAAACCATGGTCTGCCACATCTTTCCAAATAGATGGATCAATTAACTCTTGGCAAGGAGCTATCAAAATCCTGATAAGAAAGGCAAATCCTCACTTTAAATTGCACAGAGCAATGAGAAATACGCAGTAAAAGCAAAATGTTCAGCCTGAGAATAATTAGCAGATAACTGAACAATAACTAAACAACCAATAATAACGAAAACTTTGAAAAAAAAAAGTGAGAGTGAGCTGTAAAATTTGGACTAAATCGGTTTTGAAGCAGTAACTGTGAATATGGAAACCAGGAAATAAAAACAACTTTGATGATGACGATGCCAGAACAAAAAAGAAAAGTCAGATCTTCATTTGAAACCTTTGGGACTACTAAAATGTCCAAAGTCACCCTGTATCCAAAGACCCTGGTATGGATAGAATCTGCAAGCAGTGAACAGTTCTCTTCTGAAACAGTACAGCCTTTTAATTTTATTAGCCCTTCTTTTCAGTGCAAACTACCAAATGCTGAGGCTAATGAAAAACCAAGAACAGATTCTAAAGAAACATTGAACTAGCTCTCCTACTTAACACATTTGGCTACCAATCTCATTCAAAAATATCAAGCAATCAGAATATAAGGTTTTTAACTCTCGAAGTCTTGAGAAAGGCACTTGAGAAATTTACATGGTAATTATAGGCAAATTGGATTGAAACAACATAGCATAGAATGACATATTACATCTCGTCTTTTTAATCTGTCCTTTAGAGGAAAACTGTGGCCTCAGAAGAGCTGTACAGTCCTAATACACGGCAGCAATATTTCTCTATTCTGAAAATAGAAAGCACTGCCACAAAGCCTGTAGCTGTCACATCCAAACACCACTGCCATGGGTCTCACAAACTACCATCACTACCCAGCAAGAATGATTATAAAAGGATCATCTATCCACGTGCTGAGCCTCCTGACAATATGGGAAAGAAAAACCAATATGTACAACTGAAAAAATTTAAATACCATTTGGTTGCATCCCCCCTATACTGGAGCAATCAGCAGCAAGCCTTATAAAAACATTCCTCCCAAAACAAGTTCTCAGCTTACAAACTGTTTTCTACATAAAATAACATGGCATTGTCATAGCTTTCTGTGATAGCTTTCCCCTAAAGCATTATAATGCAAATAAATAGAACAGCATGACCAGCCATTTCAATGCTAAATAACTACACTGTTCTTAAGTGAGCATTTATACCTTTTTTTAATAAGGAAAAACATCCTGTGATAGTACCTAAGATATTGTGCATACTTTGCTCTCAACACTCAGCAGTAATACATGCTAATTTTTATCAAAGCCTCACTTTATGTATCTGATATCACAGAGAATGGTTGAACCCAGGCCCACAGCTTGAGAATGAAATTCAGTGTTTTTATCTTACAGAAAGGACCATATTGACAGCATGGTGAAGCAAAATCCATTATCTACACAACTGATAAAGTAAGTATGCAAAACCTCAGGAGGTTAAAGGATAGCCCAAGCTCCCTTCCTATTCAATCTCCGCCAATTTGGCATCAATTAGACTCTTAAGAACCAGACTGGTATTCTCAGCTTATTTCATATGTGTCACTAAACAGCTAGGATGTAACAACACCTTTTACTCAAGGGACATTACATGGAAACTTTGTGAAAAATCATAACGCAAAATATAAACAGCTGTAAAAATTAAAATATCAATTTTCCTGACAGCACTTAACTGTTCAGTAAAGCATGCATTTTGTTCATAAGTTGTAGATGTACAAAGAACTGAAAAATAATCTTCACTTATATTTCTCAGGAAGTCTTTCCCCCACAGATTTTTTTTTTTTAAACTGGTTCTCTTGGTCTGTGTAATATCCTTTGCTTCTCAGCCTTTCATGCCTGCTACATTATTCAGCTGGTAGACTAGTGAATTATGAGATTATGAATAATGTGATGTTTGGTATTTATAACATGAAGACTGCACTTAAAATTTTTTTTGGAAGAGATGCAAAAGCAGTTTGCTTCTCAAAAAAACCTAAAAGCACATGCTGGATCAGACGTGGAAGAATAGAGGATGACATCTACCAACAGTGAAGAGCACTTGGAAGTTCTGCAACGGGTGGAAAAAAGTTGGGAAGGGCAGCAATTAGAAATGTTTTGGAAGAAGAAAACATCTTTTTTGGATGAAAGTTAGTTTCTACTGTGCCAATCACAATTTAAGTTAAATTTAAATTTATTTTTCTTCATTTGGTTTCTGATCTCATCTAGTCATCAAGGATGATTGATGGTGTTTCAGGATTTGGGCCTTTGCCAATTGCAAGTAAAAGGGAGTTAGTTATTTTTCTTTAGTGCCGTAGTGCAGCTATTAACTGTACCCTGCCCTTTTGTTTACAGCCTGCCATTGAAGCCACGGCTTTACAATGCTGTGCTATAAGCCCTTGCCTGGAGCTGACAGTGTAAGTGGTCTAGCAGAAGTCTCGCACAACGAACATCACTCTGCACAGAAACCATGCAAACGTTACTTCTGTAATTATCCCTGCCACTGCTCCACATAGGGCTGTCCCTCTATTCAAATGTGCCATATTTGAGCCATGTGCACTATTGCTTTCCGTGTGGTACAGCTACATTTATTTAATCCTTTTAAAAACAAACAAACAAGAAAATGACTTTGACCTTTGCCTTGGCACAAGGGTTCTGATTTGAAATGTGTATTGCATTGCTAACGCTCCCCCCCAGTCCAGCTGAACTGGGTCAGATTTATGTGCAATTAGGAAAAAAGGAAACGAAAGCAATTTAGTTTTTGTGTTTGCTACTATCAAAACATCTTACATTGGCATTAAGCTTTAAACTGAAACACACAGTGTAATAAGAGAAAGAAGGTAACCAGAAAAGGAGTAGCCTGCTAAAAATTGCATTAGGCAAATAATATAGACTTTCTCACTTGCTTTTTTTTCTGGTTTAAACTATCCAAAAATGTGTGTTTGAATGTCCCCAGTTTGGCTGTACATATGCCATGGGGAGGTTTTTTCGTATGAACTCTTCAACCTGAGAGTTTTAGCAGAAAAGCTTCTTTACAAGGCTTAATTAAAAGCAGGTTTAAGACAGGGCTCTCACTCATTCTGGTTTTTATTTTGGCCTTCTCTCTGTGTCAAAAGCCAAGTCCCAAAAGAGAAATGAAGTTCATTATTGAGTCAGGAGAATATTTTCTTCTTCATTCTAAGCCCAACTAAACATGTTTCAGGTTTGAGTTTTGCTTTAGGTGCCCCCAAATGAGATTTTATTTTATATGCACCTAAGGGTGAAATGTAAGGAGATGCTAATCACAGTTTTTATTTATTATGTAGGCTAGAGCTAACGTGTGAAAAACAGACTGCAATCTCTTTTGCATGCAACTGATTCGATATGGAGAACCAAATATTCTAAACAGATGGTGCGAATTGGTGTATTTTCCTATTTGCATTCATGCTAAATGCAACATCATTGTGATGAAATGTGGTAACCAGTCACATTATAAAATGCATTGAGCAGTGTATCACATCAGAATATGACTGATAGAGTTGTAGGGAAACATTCAACTTCTTCCAAGGAGTTCTAAGTAGAATGAGATTTTTGATAATGAATACTATGTGAGCAGTTTTTAAAGCATACTCAAAAGCAAGAGTATATTTTAGCCTAAGTAAATAGAAGAAAGAGGGTTCTATTCATTCATAAGCATAAAGGTCTTTTCTCCCCACATCACCTAGTCTAATGAGAGTAGCCATAAAAACATGTACGTGCAGCACAATGTGCTGTGATTTCAATAGAGCAAAGACGCACAGTCATTGTGGTGCAAGAAGCCAGGACAAATAATCAAGACATCAGTCACTCTGGTCAACAGGAAATGTATTATGTTATCTTTGGTGGTTTTGTAACTGGACAGTAGGCACAGACTAGTGCATCCTGTTTGCAACCAAGAGCAGAAGTAAGAGCGTGATATTTGTCATAAGCATTTTCAAGAACAAAAATGTGAGGATGTTTTTCAAAAGGCCCTTGAATGTTCACCAGATGTGAAGCACATGTGGCCCTTGAACGGGAGAGAATAATGTGACAATAAAGTTTAATCAATACAACATGTGCCACTAATCACACCAAGATGACATGCAAATGCTTGAAAAACAAAGATATGCAAATTATTTTTAGTTTTTCATGACAGAAAAACAGGTCAGCTGGGAATCCATGGGTTGCTGTTTTCACTGTTGTTCAGGAGCCCTTCTGCAAGAAATGTTACACCCTCTGTGGGACAGCAATCCAGCTTTTTGTATTTTTATATATGAAATTCAGTTCCTATGCCACTACTTACTAAAAGTATTAAAGAGCTAACAGATTTTAATGGTATCTTCTGCCTGTACATAGCTTATAAATATAAAATTCTCATGAACTGCACATGCAGGAAAAGGACAAGGTAACTAGTGCCCAGCAAGAGTGTGTTACCATATCTTGAAGCACATCCCCTCTTTGACCAGAATGGAAACAGCACGAAATAGGGCACACTGCTCCATGTTCATCTTTACTTCTCCAAGTACACCTATTGGATACTAGATAAAATTTCCAGCAGCGATCACTTCTAACAGACCTTGCTCAAGCTATGTATAAAATACATACACAGTGATATGCTAGAAAACAATTTCACAGAGGTAACCATCCATTTGCAGTTCCAAATATATTTGGAAATAGAAATGCATTTGAAAATAGAACTGATAACACAAGCTGAACTCCTACAGGGAGGTTTCATCAGCGTAACTACAAAAATTGGATGAAAACAGAATGTGAAGCAAAATATTGAGGTACATGAGGACAATTTTGTTCATACACGCTGCTACGTCCTCCAAGCCACACAGCAGCTTCCTAATGTGCACATTTCTTGCTACAGATGCATTCACAGCCCTACCAATTAAATATTGGCACATGTGCCTACAGTATCTCCAACCTCTTCCCTGCAGCATACAAGCAGATAGAACTACAACCATATGTGCATAGTGCAATGCACGCAATGCCTGCCTTGAAGCAGCCGCAGTTTATTTCTTGCATCTGCCATTCCTGTTAGAAGCAGTAAAAAGATGTAATCTTTTTTCTAGTGGACAGTGAAGAAGCATTGTCAATTTTCCAATAACACTGGCAAAATCCAACCTCTCACCAAGACAAGTTTGGAGCAACAGTAGGTAAGAAGATACAGAGAAGGTACTACCTGAGTTGTTCCAGAGCTCTTTAGAACTACTGTGGAATTAAGGGTGTCTGAGTGTAGTGGGAGTAATTAAAAAAAAAAAAAAAAAGAAATAACCTGAGTAGAAAATCTGAGTAGAGAATTAATAATTTTTAAAAAAGCAAAGAGAAACAATACAAATCAAGACAGTGAGAGTATGGCCGCCGTAATACCACAGCCATTTCTAAAGTGCCTGTGAGTAAACCAACAGGTTTAAAACCCACACCAGCCTCCTGTGGGGAACATTTATTTTAATCATGCTCTGTTCCTATTGAAAAGTAAAAAAATATTCTGAGCAGAGACATTTAATAGCTACATCATTTGATAACCTCACCTAATACACCGTCCCAAATTTAACTGCATTATCTTTGTTCCTCTGTGGTAGAAGAATATTGCTTTAAGAAGAGAATACCAGAGACATTAAAAAAATAAATTTCTTCTTTCATCAGAAAACAGTGCTTCTGCTGCATTAAAAAAGGCAGCACTACTGAGTGAGGGCAGGTCAGATAGAACCTTGGAGTCAGCTAGGACAGCTATTGCACTTGTTGTAGACTTGTGCATAGATAGGTAAGAAATACCAGAAGAAAAACTGATGGACAGAATTAAGTCATATTTGGTATCTCATCTCTGTCACACTACCTTCTCCTCTCATATCCTTGAATTTCAAAATTCAAGATTTTGAATTCCTTCCCTCCACAGGCAGAGACCCAGACTGCTATTTTCTACCTATCCATTACCTATATTTTTATTCTTCAGAAGTATAAAACCTACACAGCTCTGCTGTCTGGACTAAGCTATTTCTTTATTGCAATTTCAACCATGTTTTAAACTCTTCAGAAATTATGAAATACTTCCCATTAACAGTCTAAGTTAAATTTCTATACCAAATCATCTTTGTGAATTACAGTATTTCTGTATTCCAAACAGAGCGTGAGGATGTAAATACAGTTAACGTTATTTGTGCCTTATTAGACACAGCTGCACAAATGGGCTGTTGGACTTCATTAGAATGTGCAACACAAGTTCTGCAACACGAGTACTTCACATTATCAGAATACTTGCAAAATGATTCATTTTAAAAGTGCACAAAAGCAAATGCTATGGGATAGAGGAAACACACCCAATGAGATACATCTATTTTCTCCTGTGCCTACTGCATTTTTTTATGAACCAAGCACTATCATGTGAAAGAGTAACTACAAAGTAAGCAATGCCAAAGAAGCTTCAGATCAGGTAAGTGCAGGTCAGTTCTAGAAAGAGAGCAAATATTTCCTTCTGCTTTTTGGGGGCAATGGTGGCAAAGGAGAAGGATGCAGTCTTGTTACATCAGCATGTATAGTATAATACTGCTCTGTACCAAACTAGGAATGCCATGACTAGGTGGCAGCTTTCAACATAAATCCACTTTTGCCAAGCCTTTCGAATACTGACTTTAATGCCTTTGTACCTGAAGACAGAGCCATAGGATGTCTGAGCACAATTGTGCCTTCATCCTTGTGAGCAAGTACAGACGATACACATGGGGTAAGAGCTGTGATTTGAAGGCAACAGTCATAACAACATGCTTGCTCAGGCATGCCAAGCCTCACCAAATTTTATTTTTTTTTCTGCATGAGAAATCGCTTAGCATATTCTATGGGACACAAGACAAACAAAGAGGTAAAGATTACACCTGGGGATCAGCACTGTGCTAAAAGCACTACTTGCTTTCCAGACTGGAGCTGACTTGCACTCAGACAGACCAGACTGTGGGAAAAGCAGCCTAGTAATGCACGTGTACAACGTGTCCAGAGATGTCTGTGATCCAAGGAAGTGTGTATGCCAGTGGAAAGGGAAATATGCAACTCATTAATGTGGAAACAGTGGGAATGTGACATGGCAGCCATGCTGTTAATCTTGGATATCGCCCACTGTAAAGTTTTCACTCATTTTTAGTTGTGTTGTTCCTCCACTTTCTCCTGACAGTTCATAGGAAATGATCAAGTATATGCTCCAAAAAATAAGGAAAACTAAGCTAATGGACTAACATAATCACACTCAAACCCAGAGAGATGTAGTGCTGGCATTATCAAACTAGTTTGCAGGTAAGAGATTTGACAGATTGTGTTATTGCCTTTGAGATAATGACCATACTGATAAGCAGAGCTTATGAGTAAAGGTAACCACAGGATGCTATGCATTGAGGATTTTAGCTGGACTGTAAAAGTAAGGCAATGCTTATTTCCTTGAGGACAAAAATATAATCAGGGAGAGCAGACAAAATTCAAAAGGTAAATGCAGTTCTGCTCTGAACTGGTAGTACAGGCCAAATCCAGTTAAGATTCTTAGCTAAGAAGACAAAAAACCCACTTTCCTGATCTATAACAAGCTGAGAGAAAAAATGCATAAAACAGGTCTTTTTATCCAAAAACATGGGCATCATAGTGAACAAAATGGCAGAGCAAGACTTACAGCAAGTACATTACAAAAACTTTGCCTTCTGGAGCACAACCGAGTAACAGTAAAGAGTGATTCTTTCAACATGTTGCTAATATCTGCCTCTCTGCAGCTCCTCCAGGTATACTGACAGGGACTGAGGGCATCCAATTTTTGGCCTGATTAATGTCATTATTTACTGCAAACAAACAGTTAATAGTACATTTTCAGAAGAAAAAATCACAGGAGAGAAAGAATAGCAAGTAACAGGAAGAGATGTGGCTGTCTCCAGTGTCAAATGTTCGCACCAAGCTGAGCATCATCTGCATTTCTAGAGCAAAGCCTACAGGAACCAATTGTATATTTCCAACATTCGTCTCAGAAGAAAACTAGCAAGAAAAAAAAACCTGAACTGTTTAAATTCCTAACAAAATTGTGTGTATGTGTGCATGTGCATGGAAGGGGTAGTAGTTTCTATTTATTTCTGTTGTTGTTTCCCCATGAGGCAGCTCCCGTTACATTATTTTATAGCAAGTATTTTGTACTTTGTACACAGAACATTAATTTAACAGTTACCTTTTATGTTTAGCCTCACCTCCCAAATACACTTTTTAAATTTTACTGATGTGCACATTTGTTCACTTAAGAAAGCCATTTTTTAATTAAAAGCTCATTTCAGAGACTTTGCGTGCCTCTTATCTGGATACAAAATAGTTGCTCTTTCAGAAGATGAGGAAAGGAGGTTTTGTTTTTTTAAATGAGAGCCACATTTGCAAGACTTTGCAATTTTTCAGACCAAACACAAACACATTTATTTGACAAGAATAAAGAAGGATATTCTTAGCTTTCATGTGATATGGTAACCCCACTTAAGATATTTTAACCCCCTGTCAGCCAAGGTTTGAAAAACTTAAAACAGTTTTCATTCAGTAGATTAAAAATGATGTCAGTAGAAATGACTTTTGTTCACTCTAGAAGAATTTATTTAATGCTAAAATAATGTTAACGCAACTCCAGCCTGTAGTTTACTTTGTTTGCATGTAGTCTGACAAGATCATTCTACTTACAGAATACTAGGAGTATTATATAAATTATGTTGTGCTATATGTAATTATATATAACTATGTATATATAAATACAACTATTAGAATACATAAAGATATCTTTCTGAGCAAAACTAGATGGAATGTCTTAATTCTGGTATGCCAAACCTGGGAAATGGTCCATAATTGACCTTCCTGTGAACTTGGAACCAATAAGCTTCTCCCCTGTTGGATGCCAAGTACAATGCACAAACCCAGATACACTCCAAACTGCTCATCATTTCCACAAATTCAGACCACTGATTTATCCATGTTGCTATAGCACTGAGGTGCCTCCAACAGCTTAGGACTCAGCCTTACAGAAATGTACAGAAAGCCCAAGCCCATTATTTTAAAAAACTTCTTATGGTATCATGAACACTAAAGGCATTGAACAAGCAAAAGAAATGAACCAAGACATGAGGCAGGAGCACTATTTCAGGGCCTGTATACAATAGTCATTAAGCAAGATCAGAAAGCTTGAAGTAAATTCCAGGTAGAACAATTGCTTTGATAGTTAAAGATATGTTTAGATTCTGCCCATATAGAAGTTCACATATTCTGAAAATGACTCCCAGTTTAAATGGAGTAAGCTTAACAAACCATAAGAACTTACTGCAAATAATTTGGACCTTAAGCAGGTATTCGCTTCAGACTATTTTTTCTTCAGAAGTCATCAACAAATTATACTTGATCCTCTAGTTGTATAAGACAGGACTGGTATCAGTGTCCAAAATGCAAACTCAACATAAAAAGTACCAAATTCCAGAGGATGACCTTTGCTATCAACATGGTGCTATGCAAGACTCCCACCAAGGCAATTCATTCCATATGTAACTTTATGTTAAGAAGTGACTGATCTAACTTAAAGGTGTTTTTTTTCCCCCCCTCTAAATAATATCTCTAATTACAGACCATTAATGTCATAGATCTTCTTGTCAAATGCTGCTAAATATTTCTTCTAAAAGGATTTATTGACCAACATTATAGGCCACCAGAAAGACAATTCATTGAACTGAGTTGAGCTACGTAATTATAAATTACTTGTCAACGAAAGCAATATAAATAATAATAACAAGGAATGCCACTGATCTTAATCTATTCAATGCAAAAATGAAGCTCCCACTACAGCTGAGCAATGAATTATTTTTGCAGAGCAAGAGCAATATATCCAAAAGCTTTTCTATTTCCTCTCTGCTCTGTATCAAGCTGCTTGCTTCAACAGCCCTGAAGCCTATACTTCAGCATTTAGTGTAAACTGGTTCAGAGTTAATAAACCATCCTCTAGAAAAGTGAGAGGTCTTAAACTTACAGTGAGTTCTGGATAGGGAAAATCTGCAAGATGGTGCCTTATAGCTTCCAAACCTCTTGGCAGTGTCCTGTGCAGGCTTGCATATATGAATAATACTTATCATACTGTGAAATATCCAAAAGTAAATAGTAAAGTCATCCTTGATTAAATAATGCATCATGCCTACCCTGTATTTGTAAAGGATAGTAAAAAAATCATGGCACAAGATAGAATGGTTATCAACACCCACGCTATTACATCTTGCTACTGAAAAACTAATGGCAATTTGACATACTCAGCTGTATTGCATTTTTTTTTCCACTTCTCTTCTCTGAGTTTGCACACTAATATTCATAGGAGAAGAAATGATGTCATTTTATTAACCTCATAACCACTTTCAGCCAACAGAAAAATAAAAACATTGGAATGACCATCTGGCATGAAGTTTCTGTTTCTCTTAAAAACAAATCTGTATTTTCTGTTTCTCATCTCACTATAGACACATAAAAGTCTTCTGACAAATTTTACAATACCAGAAAGAGCAAACAGAACAATAATAAATCTAATTGTATTTGAAAATTAAAACATGAAAATAGTATGTCCACGTATCTCCAGGAGCTATCCACGTAAACATGTATACACAGCTTCCACTATCATAGTACTTGACCTACTTACATTATTACTAGATGCCAATAAAAACTCCAGATAACTTTTGCTAAAATTTTAGTGTCCTTTTCCTTCTAATATCATGGCTTTGAAAAAAAAGAAAGAAAAAAAAAACAACCAGAAAAGAAAAGAAGCTGTAATTTTTTAAAAAGTTAGCAGTTCTTCTACTAAAAACAATCAAGTTAACTGTAGAATAGATATTCTACATATTCTGTATTGAATTCATAAATAAGAATGAATTTGATATAGAGATACATGGCAGCTCATCCTGTAATCATTTGCAAATTGACATCACAGCACTGCATCTGTTTTTCTAAACAGTCAGTGTTCTATACTTCCAGTTTGTGTTGAGCCAGGTAGGCTCAACACAAACTCAAATCGAAGAGAAATAGGACATTATGAGAGGGATGGTTGCAGACATCTTCAGGCCAAATGAGTAACTGTTGTCAAAAACACATCATTTCCAAACTCCCTGCTGACATTTCTGGTGCCACAGCTGGAGGTGCATGACCTGAAAGGACTGAAAAGTCTACAGAGGACTCGGCCCTAATTCAAGAGGCTTTAAGTCTGAGAAGTTAAACAACCACAAAAGGTGAAAGTCAAGAGGATTTTAGCTGGATACAAATCATAAAGTTAGCTAGAGCCAACCAGAGCAAAGTAGTCCCCAGTTTACACTCTAGTTTTTCATCTATGGAATGAAACTGAACTGTTTTGCAGGATTTTGCTTTTTCAGCTAATTCCCCAGTAAACTCTGAAATGCCAGTCAGCAGGTATAAAATCTGCCACACAAAGCCTCAAGAAGCAACGATGCTCTCCCTATCAAAATCAGGAAAGACAAAAAGATTCCTTACTTTGAACGGTGAATTTATTTTAATACAGTCGTTCTGGTACATTCGCATTATACGTTACAGAAAGAAATCATTAAATAGGCATTTACACTAGAACTCTCTACTATGGGATCCAAATAACACTCACAAGAACTGGCAGTTTAGATCTACTCAGTTTATTAGAAAGGTTTATATTTAAAATGCACAGCAGGCAGTTACTTGAGTAGACATAAAAGATCCTTAGCTGCTATGCAGTATCAGGTGACAAAACTATAAGCAGAATTGGTTGCCACAGAGAAATGATGGTACTAAGAGGAAATTTTTCATTGTGACAGAACATCTTGGCTCATGGCAACCTATAAAAATTTGTAATCAAATTAAATTCTCCCCGTCTCACTGCAGAGTACAGTAGTAGAATTTCAAACTGCTTAGAGAATTGTATTTTCCCCCCAAGGTACTCCACATGTCATTTTAGAAACAATCTGATAAACCTGCCAGCACTGAATAATTCCCAACCTTGGGAACTGAATGGATGGGGCTATTCATGAAGTAGAATCCTAGTCAGTACAAGAAGAATTATGTTCTTAAAACTTGACAGCAAGTTTATTCTAGAAGGATGCAGCCAGTTGTAAGAGGCAGTATTCCACCTGGGGAACTTCAGAGCAAGACCCTTTACAGAACTGCACTTCCCACAGGGCACATCATTTACACTGTTTGATGCTGCTGGGTACTTTTATACTCAATGTGGAGTTGTAATTCCTGTTTAGTGCATCTATGAGCAGTACATATTAAAAATAACAAACAACAAGAACATTTTTACTCTTACAATCCCGCATTTTGTTTAAATTCCAAAAAGAAATCTTCTTGCGCTTTTGTATTTCATGGGTTTCTACTGCTTAATAAACCTCCACAAATGTCCCAGTTTTGAGGAAAATAGGGGGAGATATTGCTGAAGATAGTTGAAAAGTGTGAAATGATTCTTTCTTACTTTCTCCCTATTACCTCCCTGAATTTTAAATCCTCGCTTGAACGAAAACAAGGCGGTGACATGGGAAGAACTGGGAGGAAGCACGGCACAGCTTTTATATTCTATTTCCCACCAATCAGTCTCACAGATGACTGGAATTAGAAAAGGGGAAAAAAAAAAGGGAAAGAAAACCTCAAGAGAAGGAAAATACTGTGAGGTAGGATACCTTCTTGGTAAAAGGAGCATACAGTTTTAATTCACAGAACATTTAAAACTTCTTGTAGCAAAAGCTCCATCATGTGCAGAGGTAGAGCAGCAGAACAGTGAAAACTAATGATTGACAAGATGGAGCATCCTGATGCATTTCTGCTAACCCAGCACAAAAATCACTTTCCCTTCAGATCAAGGCTATAATCCCATTTAAATCCAATTTCACTCTCAGACCACTCATCCATTTAATTTAAGGAGAAAACAAATCTGTATCAAGTAAGCAGCTGCACTGACTTTCAGTGGACTTCTAGTCAAAACCAAACTTCCTTACTGGAGACATATAATATACCTCATAGGTCTAAAATTGTAGTTTCAGACCTTAAATTATGATAAAGTACTGGAAGCAGGCTGCTTTCTGCCTCTACCAGCCCATTTTTAGAACTGAGTACCTGCAACATTCACAGAAAGCAAGATCTTCAGATGAGAAGGAAAATGGAAGAGGTTCCTTCTCCTTAATTCAATGCATTAATGATTAAAGCATTAATGTCAGCAATGTGCTTTTCCTGAAAAGCACAATGTAGATTAAGCAGAGGATCAGGAGGCCAATCAGAGCAGTTCAGTAATGAGAGAAATTCCAAAAACATGTAGATCTATTTTTCTAGGGAATCTGAGGATACTAACACTGGCTGTTTATTATGGGTTATCTTCTCTGGCATCAGCTGAAGTCTGGCATGCATCCATAAGGGAAAAATCTAGAATCTCTACATTGCCCAGAGTCTAATAATATTTTTCCCAGTAGATCTTTCATGTCTTCCACACAGTTCCAATAGAGGATAGCAACAGTACTTCTTTCATGTTGAAACAATTCCTTCATACTGAGGATTCTTTTAAGGTTTATTTGTTTACATCTGAGATATAACAATTCCACTAAAGAATTTTTCAGCAGTCCTGTTGGAATACACTACCATGGCACCAAATTTAGTGCAGAGCACTACGTGCTAACCATTCACAACCTAGTGTTACAGTTTGTTTTTTTAAATAAAAATTTCTCTGTGATCTTCTGGGTCTCTTTGTATTCTGCTTTTCCTACAAAAGCCACTCAACAGATCAGAGATAGGCCACATGCTCAAAAACAGATCATGCATCTCAGACTTCATCTTCAAAACAGACCCAGTAAAAGAATACATGCTGTACAGATTCTGTGATTCAAAGTAATTGCTGTTTGAACTACTGAAAATGAGTATGTCTTAAGCAACAATTATGTTTGCTCAGACAGTTTGTTTTGGCTAACATATTTTACCTTAATATGATGTGTGGAAGGCAGAGGCTATAATCCAAAGCTGTGTATGATTTTGAGAGTGCTTGTTACACATTTCTTCTTTTCTGAAATATATAGCTTGGTTGTTTCTTACCTCTGTTCTTCCACTCCCTGATGATTTAAGACATGTTTTTAGTTTTCTTTTATTTTTTATTTTATTTTACAGGCAGTTGTCTGTTGTGAAAACAACGCTGAGCTTGCAGCTTTATTTTGATTCTAACACTGGATTGGTTTTAAGACGGAACATATCCAGCTTCTGAGAAGAGCTACATGACATGATTCATGGCAAGAGAGGGAAAGGGACTATGGGCTGTAAAATGCCATACTCTACCATCCAGAAAAAAAACAAAGAAAGGCTGCAATGATTTCTTAACTATACAACGTTGCATATGTTACTCAAAATATTTCAGTCTTAGCAAAGGAGAACAGCTGTGGTTTGTTGTTTTTTGCTTGTTTGTTTTACAAAATATTTTTATTATTAAGGTAGGGAGGAGCTATTAAAAGTTTTGCATCTTTTGCCCTTCTCCCCACTAAATGCCACAAACGTTCATCAACCAGAAGGCTATAAAGCACAGGCTGGGACTTCCAAATGAACCAGAGATTACATCCTTCTGACACACATCATGCAGAAGGTTGAGTTGTTGGTTTGTTTTAAATATCAAGAAAAAAGGATAGTAAATTTATACCGAACAAATATTTTGTTGGAGTCCAAACTATACATTTCACTTAAGGCTGATTCCAACTTCATTAGAATTCACCTCATGAGGAATTATCTTTCAGGAAATGGTTCCTCTAAAACCAACATAAGTGCAGAAGAAACAGCACAGTGAGAAAAGTGTTGAGCTTCTGATTTCAGCAAAAATTAACGCTTAAGTTTTTGGAAAAAATCCTCCTTTTTCCCCAAACGTTTCCAAAGGTTAGTAGCAGTTTGAAATACCACTAACTCTTAACTTGCTGAGAGAAATCCATACAGAGGGTATGTCAACAGTACTGTAGCCACCAACAGGATGCCTTAAAAAGGTGAGTGTGGGAAAAGCAGAGGGCAGATGTTTTTGAATGAAAGAATCTTCACTTTCTTGTGCATGGAATTTTCTACTACATTTTCATCTCCTTGGTAAATTATACAAGTCTTCCACTCACATAGCAACACAGAGTAATAAAGTCTTCTCTGCATTTGATGCAACCCATTGCCTCAAGTGTGACTTCAGTATGACAGTAATAGTAATCCTATCTAGTGCTAGAAGCTTTATCATCATGATATTTCATATACATATAAAACAATCATCCAATTTGGATCATTCATATATTTCACCTTTAGGGTTTACCTTTTCATTTCTAAAATTACTCCTAGACAAAACTATAAAAGATTAACTATGTATGTTCCCATTCCTCCTCTATTTTAACAATAATCCTTAATGATGCATTCTACAAACTCCATTAAAAAAAATACAAGCTACAAAATTCAAGAGGAATTTAAAATATATATATATAAAACATTTTGACTTAAGTAGAAAAAAAAAAGAAATTAACATAGTATGTACCTGCAGAAGTAATCTCTCAAAGGCTAGGAAGTTGTCCCACTTGGAAATCTGAGGGTGTTTCAAAGTCTGGACTACAGCCAGCACAAGCTGTAGAAGACCACAGTGATTCTCCAAAGCTTTGAAATTATTTTTGAAAAGTTGTACATAGGAGCTGAGCTGTTCTGGGGTGACTCTACCTGTGGAAAGCAAAACAAGATATAGTACTTAGTAGTGACAAATACTGATAGCACCACATGTGTACCTAGATTTTTTTAAATTAAAATTTATCAATTACAGAGAACTAAAATCTTTCTACATTACAGACAAGATCCTAGCTTTGTTGCAGTCACTAGGAGCTTTAGGAAGCAGAAATGTGTCAGGATGCCTCATACATAAATTATGGCTTAAGATGCATGATATGGCAGGTATTTAACAATACACAACAGATGTAATACCATTCTCTGTTTTCAAACATATAGGGAGACTCATTTAAGCAAGGACAATGAGCTGACCACTACTTGTAAATGATGGGTAATATTTCTACAATATATCTATTTTTATCAGAAGTCCGAAGAGAATTTGTCAATATGTCATTCTTCAAAAATAAATAAATAAAAATAAAAATAAAAATAAAAATAAAAATAAAAATAAAAATAAAAATAAAAATAAAAATAAAAATAAATTAAAGCTTAATTTCACCCTCAAAAAGAAACACCACCTGCATCATTGCATTGGCCTGTGGAACTCTCCTTAACTGAAGGACATAAGGGGAGTCATTCTGGCCACACAAACAATACACAATTAGCAGTTTTTCCATCTAACATTAAAATACCATACAAATTGCCCAATTTGTATTTTGTATTAGAAGTGACATCATACCTGCTCCAAGGAAAAAGGGACATTGATGCTAGTCTGCTAACTTAGGTTATGTGAGGAAAGTCTGTGGTGTCTCATCAGGAAAGTTATCACAGCCAATCACATGTGCCTTCAATACACAAGGAAAAATGGTGTTAAAGCACCATTCTAATTGCAAGTCTGGACTGCAGGCCAGTCCTGGACTGCTTCCTGGTTTCTTGTAGCCACTGCCAGTAAAGAGTTATCACTGTCAAACAAAGCAGACCTAAAGACCAGAGGCAAGCGAGATGGAGCAAGGAGAATCCGTTAACTTAGCAGAACAAGCTTTAGTGCCACGAAGGCCCTAGGCTGAAGTGTTTCATGTCTTACACTAGTCTCATCATTTTATTTGTTATTTTTCCATAAAGGAAAGATCCTGCATGACCAACACTGTGTTTCTTCTCTGCATTTGGTTATATCATCAGCTTATAAAACTTTTCATTTGCCTCCATCTTTTCTGTATCATACACACAGTGAAAGAAAATGATCCACGAGTGCATCAATGTTGAAAATGCTTTCTCTTAGCTCCACAGATATCACTGGCAGCCTTTCTAGGAACATTTAGAGTAGGCAAAGCTGCTAAATAAAACAAAAACACACAGAGTATTTATGTGAATTTTAACGGAGAGCATCAAACCAAAAAGTCAGCAAATTAAGACACAAATCAAGCTGACACCACTCAGTAGGCCTGAAAGCTGACAAAAGGGTGCTACAGTTAGTCCGCATAGGCTAAAACGGCAACCACAGCCATGTGTGTTTTTAGACTAAACATCGGAGCTTTCAGACGTGTTTTATTTCTTGTAAGGCTGTGTCAGGCAGATTTACATGGTGATTTGAAAATGTCAGCCCATGGTGCCTTGCAGCACCTTCGATAATGACTACATTATTACCTTTAGCAGTCGTGATATATAGTAGCAGATTCAAAAAATGATAGCTTGCTTCAATTGGGAAAACATGAAGTTTTCTCATATAAAACAGTAAAATGTGGCCTTTTGAGTTTGATTTCATCTTTTTTTTTTTTTTAATAATTTTGTTCTGTACTGTCCCCTTCTGAAAGTGAATCCAGATGCAACACTGGATCAGCACCGTTTTAGAAAAATAATGAAAAGCTTTCCCACCCTCTGAGTATCACCAAAAGAAAGTCCAATACCCTGACCTTAGTAAGTCATTAGCAAAACTTAATGGCATTGAAGAGTCCAACATCTCATCTGTAACATTTAAAATATTCATCGAAGTACTCAAATCCATGGCTCAAGAGCTCCAGCCAATTTCTGCACAAAATTTTCCCTGGACAGTTATATGCCTGTTGCATATAACTATTCCAGTAAGGAATAGCAGAAAAGGAAATCAGAGAAGTTACTGGTGGTACTCAACAAATAATGGGGCCTAAATCCTCATCACCTTCCCTGCTGCTTGCTCACAGGGAGAGATTTCAGCACATGGCCAACAACAAAGTTTAATTTAATCCCAACCCAATCAATCTTTTATTTATTTTTAAAGCCCCTCTGCTATTTCAAGTCCTTTTGTCTTGCAGCATAGCAGAAAACTCCTATAAATTCAAAAGGAGATAGATGACAACTACATATTTATATATCAACGGTTCTTTTGTTTTTCTAAAGAGAATCCAGAGATTCACAGCCAGAAGATGGCAACTGCTGTCAGAAAGAATGACAACAGCATTATCTTGCCTTGCTCTGTCATGGTCATGCTCTGCTCCACAGTACTACACCTATGCAGAGTTCAAGCCTCTGTGGGCACAGAGGTTTCACTCTTGAGGATTACTTTACACTGGCAAGGCGGTTGTTCATTTTTTACCCACTCCTTTTGGGAAGAAAGAGAAATATGACCTCAACCTCCCCCGGGGATACTGATAATCTTCCTTGCACAAACACCAATAATTCCATACTGTCTAAGAAGTAACCTTTACTATTAGAATAGCATAGGAAATGAAACTGGATGCTACAAGAAGTCGTCTAGATGTCTGGAAGTCACAAAAACACAATGGGCGAGGTACCAGGCTCACTACAGAAGAGCCAATTCTGTCCAAGAAACACTGAAAATGAGCATGTTGAAGCAGCTTTGTACTTAAGCAATTTGATAAACTGTGGATAAAACGGAAGTAGCAGCAAGGATAGAATAGAATTTAATTATGACAGTGGGGAAGGAAAGATAAAAGCAACTTAGCACAGCAGTGTAAGAGTGTATTACAGAATCAAAGCAGCACAGCAATACGCATGGAACATTCTAGAATATTGTTACATTCCTGAAGCAACTGGTGTCCCAATAAAGAAAATGAAATTCCAAAATACAAAGAAAAAACACAGGCAAATAAAAGTGGTCACTCAAACACTTGCTAGATGCAAAATATACATATTTTTTTTTTTAATATATATATTCACTGAGATTATTTTAGATTTACTTATGAAGACCAGAGAGGCTAGTAATATGAAGATACCACTCAGATAAGCCAAAATATAGACAACTATTATATGATTTTAACCGAGTTTTAATTTGAGCTCATTTGGTTTAAACTGAATAAGAGGGAAATCCCAGAAAAGTAGGGTTAGGCACTGGGAAACACAGGGAAAAAAACTGAGCTTGTTTTGAATGTGTAAAGGAAATCAGATAAACCAAAAATTTTACATATACAGTCTTTCTTATTTGGATAACAAAGAAAATAAGGATTTGGATTCCTCTGGCAATACACAATGATCAAGACATGAACCAATAAGTAAATTAATTATTCTGCCCTGGTTTTCATGCCACAGTGCAATACACAGTTGGAAAATGACCAGTGATTATCAGGTATTTTCAACAAAGTTGCCATATTAGAACTGAAAAAATAAGCAGGTGAACTGAAGCAAGTTTTGAAACAAGTTGCACATAGAACAAATGGCTATTGATAAGACTGGTTCTAAGTCTACCATTTCAGTTGACCTGAAGACAAAAAAAGTCATATTTAAGGAACAGTGAAAAATAGCTTCTTTACAGGTTTGAAGACATGAACATATGTAATGGGAGAAAGACTAGGATCTGACTAAAGTAGTAAGGGTTTTTGAGTAGTAAGAGTAGCTTGAGTGGAATGGAAAGACTTTAACCTCAAAAGTTAAACAAAAAGTTAACTAGACAAGCCACATACATAGACATGAAGACAATTCCACAGTATGACTTTTTTCCATCTTAAATTAACACTGTAGCCTATGTACTGTAAAACAGGCATCACATCAAGAAAATAATTATTTTTTGAAGATAGATTTACCAGTAGAAGTAAATTTTTAAAATTCAGAGTCTCAAAGTGTTGGGTTTTTTTAAACATAAAGACTTATGGATGAACAAGGTGTCTAAAGAGCAAAGGTCAAAAATATCAATGCACTCTTCCAAACATACAGTCCTTATTTTTTCAACTAACACTTAGTTAATTATCTCCATAGGGACAAGAAAACAAGTAAAGAGGAAAGTACATTTTGTGACCAATTGAATAAATAAGTGGATGCTTTTCCAAGACTACAGGAATCGCCAAATACACATAGCTTTAAACTTAGTTCAATCTAATGAGAGAGCACAGTCTGACATTCATTGGCTGGAGCACTTTGCTAAGGTCCATTTCTCACTTGACAGAACCATGATGAATAAGAAAATACCTTGGACTAGCTGAAAAATTCCAGATAAATTGTTTTCCTCTATAAACTTAGGAATACAGATCTCTCTCTCCCAGTAGCTTGCCTCTAATCATATGCAATGCCAGATACTTCTGAGGAATGTAATAAGATCGCAAAATCCATGAAGCAACAGTACTGCCAAGGGAGTTGGATATTTTGCAAACTAAGTGAGAGCAATTTAGTAGGACAGATGACGCCCCTTAAGTCTCTGTGTTGGTGTAATTTCCAGATGTTATTTTTATTAACTCAACATGTTTTTGTACTTCTTAGGAAGTTTCAGTAACACTCTTTAAGAGTAAGTACCATAAGAACAATTCAATCTTAGTTTTTGGTTAGTTATTTTCAAAAGTAATTCAGTCCTTAAATTGTTAATAAGGAAGAGAAGAATGCCAACTACTCCCTAGCTTTTTGGAGAGATGAAAAGGGGGATACTGCTTGGCTGATTTCTCCAGAGTAAAGCTCTGTACCCAAAGAGCACTAAACCTTGCAGTAGACTGAAAGCAGATTTGACAAGCTTATTTCTAGCAGCACGTGCTCACCTCCCAAGAACACAAACCAATTTGCTCTGAGTTTGATGGTCACCTGTAAGCTTCCTTCCCTCCTCAACTGCAGGAGCAGTATCATCCAATACAACGGTTACAGGTATGAGCATAAACACTACAGTGATCTCAAGATAAGTTTGTCAGTCCAGATCAAACAGCAGCAATACTCTGCTTCCTGCTTCCAGCAGGACTGTGGCACTTAATAGCAGCTATGGCTTACCTTCCTTCCTCACTGGTCACTATTGATTTCCCTTCTTCCTCCCATCTTAGAAATAGCTGCAGTGCACAAGCATTTGAGTTCAACCATTCTTCCCTCTCCATTGCAGGCTTTCCAGTGCCTCTCAAGTTACTACAGATGGACAGATTTTCAGAGAAGCAGAGCCTCTCATCTGTCACACCTCTGAAGGCATGTACAGCAGAGACTGTTAAAAGCATAGAAAGGTGAATTCTTGAATGAGCGAGAAAAGTTCAGCACTGCCAGCCAGGCAAGGAAAGTGATTGTCCTGCTCCAGTACAGCCTCACCTCGAGTACTGTGTGTATTTTTTTGGGCGCCACAATACAGAAAAGATGTAAAGCTGTCAGCTATCCAAAGGAGAGCTACAAAGACAGTGAAGGGTCTAGAGGGCACGGCATATGCAGAGCAGCAGAAGACCCTTGGTTTGCTAAGCCCAGGAAAGATCAGAATGAAAGGAGGCCTCATAGCCACCTACAGCTCCTCATAGAGAGGAGCAGAAGGGCAGCTCTGAGCTCTGCTTTCTGGTGACAGCAACAGGGCCCAAAGAAATGGCACAGAGCTATGTCATGGGAGGATCAGGCTAGATGTTAGGAAAAGGTTCTTCACCAGAGCATGATGGGCATGGAACAGGCTCTCCAGGCCAGTGGTCATGGTCCCAATTGCTAGGGTTCAGGGTGCGTTTGGACAACACTTTCAGATGTACGATCTGGATTTTGGGTGGTCCTGTGTAGAGCTGGAAGTTGGACTCCATGATCCTTGAAGGCATCTTCCAACTCAGTATATACTATGATTCTATGATCCTAAGCTGCAACATGGATAGACGAGGCCAGAGTGCGTGGGAACATGAGGTGAGAGTGTCTGGTTCAAAAATGGAGGATCTCACATTTATTGTATCACTAAGCTGAAGGACAGACAGAACTAGAAACCCCCTTCCTTCCACATATACATACACAGTACTGTGGCACCTGCTGCCAATACTGTTACTATTGACAAAAAAAAACAAAAACAAAAAAAACCCACAACAATAAAACAGAAACCATGCCCAAATATTAGATCTGTTACTACTCTCAAAATTATTTTATGTGCCATAAAGAAATCTGTTAGGTGGGACAAATGTAATAACAGCACTCTAATATAAAAATAATATTTTTCAGTTCTAAGCATTTAAATGCAGATACCTAAGTATGGCCCACAGTTAGAATTTAATATTTATAGATTACCTATAATTTTATGTACCCCAGTATATTCAGAAGGCTTTGACAAACACGACCGATAACTTAGGTGTTTTAACATGGATTAGAAATTCTGCTTTTCAGTCATTCAGAGCTTTGTTTTTAAACTCATAGCAGCTTAAATTCATTATTCCCCTCTGCCCCCCCCCCCTTTTTTTTTAAATGCACTCTACCACTCATTTTCCTCTTTGACTGTTAGATCAGCATCAACAAAAGTAACAACCACTGTTGACAGTGGACAGAGAGATATTTCCCACTTGCTCTCTCACAAGTCAAAACAAATTTCAGAGCTGTTTGAGTAAGTAGGTGATGCCTGTCAGAATTAAGCATCTTATAGAAGCTATCTATATTAACTGAGTCGATAGTTGGATGTACTGCCATTCCAGAGTTACTCAAATCCACTTCATCTTGACTAAATATGTATCATGATCACAAATGTTGCCTTATTCTTCACCTCTTTTACCATATCAATAAACACAGAACACTAGGCCACATCCCAACCAGAGACTCACCAGCTCTGAGAAACAGTAACCCTTGAAAACAGTAGTTTACTGCTACCATAAAGAAACTTTAAATCTGCAAATTTGGTTGCATCATCTCCCGGATGCTCTAAACCTCCCACAAAAAAAAAAGAACTGACTTATTTGTCTTAAAATAATATGCCCAAAGGATTCCAGGTGGCTTGTACATGTCCTCATTTAGCACTAAGGCATATGTTTTCAGACACTGAATACTTCATTGTGTTCTTGGCTTGTAGTCCCAGACAAAGGGAGGTTGTTGTTAATTGGTAGGTTATTCAAAAGGACTGATTATTTCTCTGATCATCTCTGGAAGACTTCCATAGCTGAGAATACCCTATACATCACTTTGGGTGGGAGGCAAATAAAAATAGATGGAAAACATGATGATGTATGAGTACATGCATGTGTAAGTCAACACGTCTTTGTGTAACTAATTCTCCTTTGCAAGACTGAATCATCAAGCTTACACAATTATGATGGAAAAACAGCACCGGGCAAGCCACCCAGTTTTACTGTATTGCCATGTTCCACTTAAAGTGCAGCACTCAACAGTATTTGCAAACACATTAGCATACAATACATATTCTATTTAAATCCTTTGTCAGGCTGTTCTCTGTGATAGTTTGCTCCTTTAGTCCTACACAGCTTCCAGCTACTTCAAATTTGTTCTCTTTTTCTTTCTTTTTGACTAGTCAGCTCTTTTCTTAACATTAATTCTGAAGTCCTTTCTGTCGTCTTGTAGGATGCACAAAACATAGTACTTAGTACAGAATCCACAACTGCCACAGAGATTTAGCAAAACCTTGGTCCACATGGCTTTGTTGCATGCCAAGGACATTGCAATTGGTGTTTCCCCACCCCATATCCAGGAATTCTCTTGCTTGGCTAGGACAGTCATTATGGTTGATCTGAAAAAAAAAACACTAAATAAATCTTAGCAGAGAACAGAAGACAACAATTTAACTACTCCTTTCAGGGAGCTGCATCACTATTTAGTAACTTACAAATGTTTATCTTTATGTATGTGTGTATATATGTATATACATAAATATAATCAGCTTGTTTCTACATAGCAGGATCTAATTGTACACCTACTACTAACAGGCAGTCAAAAACTTAAAGAAGCATTTTAGCTTTTCCTGAGCAATTTGGTTTATTCAATGCAAAAGTTGATGTTTAGACAAATGTTAGAAACACTGACTCAATACAGATTCCAGACAATTAAGTACTATAACTTACAATATCTCCCAAAACAATACCAGTTACCAATTTCTGTAAACAAAAACAAACAAAAAAAAACCTCTGCAAATTAAAACATCAGTAAGCCATTTTATTTATTCAAAAGCTGACTAATTCTTGTGACTAGCCTCAACACCTATTTCTAATTCAGAGACCTATAATTCACAGCTTATGCAAATGAAATTAAACTATTATTTTCCCAACACTTTTCCAATTATATTTTTAAACAACTAAATATTAATTAGATAAATGGACAATCTACATTATTCTCAATGGCAATTATTTGACTCTAATATTTCAAAATGTATATTAAAAATAATCTTAAGAGATTACGTGATGAGTCATGGCCTGAATGCTCTTAAAAACAGTCATTTAAAAATCTTTGACAAGGCTTTTAGGGCATGGCTATATCATGAGCAACATTTCATTTCTGTGACAATCCACTAAGCATGCCCTCTAATGAATTGGACACATTTGCAAATAAATGATATTTAAATTTATAAGCTCTTTAATACAACAAAGTAATTTCCTTTTCACTTAAAGATATATATATTGTAAATGAACATTGTTATTGATTTTTTATGTTAGAGTCTTGTTTCAAAACTTCAAAAGAGTTTACCTGTACATTAATGTTTCCTTCTGCTGCGTATCATATCAATGCAGCAACTGAATATATCATATCATATCAGCAACTGAAGTAGCTTTTCACAACACTTGTATTAAGACAGAAAAGTTTCACAAAGTCGATACATGCTTTGCAGTATTACATTAGCAAAGAACATAAACAATGAAATGATATATTTGCAAGAGCAACACATTGGTGTTTTCTTCTAAATTTTTAAGAATTATCTTCAACTTTAATCACAATCAGAGATAGAAGGAGACCCGGCCACAAGTTAAACTTAAGTGTTTGAGTTTACTGTCTACAGCAAAAAAGAAAACGAAACAAAACAAACCAAAAAAAAACTTTATTCAAAAATTCCAGACACATAGAAAGAATATTGTGACAACAATCCCTACATATATATTAAAAAAAAAAAAAAAAACAATGCCAAGGTCAGCCAAACAGTTCTGCATCCATGTGCCAAGTGTAATTTAATCAAAGATAACATACTACCAGAATATTTCCGTTCCACAACACTGCACAGGGTTTTGTGCTTCACTTCCATCTACTAACTGCAGATGGCACACTTCACAATTTCATTGGGGCTTGAATCATTTACCCATCTTACACCACAGGAACTTACATAGCATACGTATATTTCTAGATAAGGTATTCTCTTGCATTTTCCCACCCATTTTAAAATATCTTTTTACTTCAAAATGCTATTTCTTATCTCCATTGAAATTTAAGGATCTCCCTATTTCTACTCAAAAAAGTTTTACTATCCAGTTTACCCCACACACATCTGGACATTGAAAGCTACAGTACCCTTCTTTATCTCACAGATGCTGAGGTTTTGCTAATTGTATAGTGAGCCTGATTGTTAAAACTGCATTTGTACAGTTTAAATGGAAAGAAGTAAAAAGGCCTTTATTCTAATAACAAGCTCTCATGTAACAGCAAACAGCACCTTGTTTCTGTTGCTATACCAGTGTTTCAACTTTCAGTCTCCATGCCAGTAAAACCAAATAAAAGAATTCAGGCTTGACCAAAGTTTACCGTGTTTTTTCCAAACAGAAGAGCAAGGGTGTTTCTAAAACCACAGAACATCTGCAGCAAACTTTTTATTATTGCCAAAGACTACACTCACAGTAAAGCTTTCAAGAGGAGATTCATGGATGATCACGTTCAGAAGACAATTAAGATATGCATTAAACTTATGAACATGGGAACTGGAAGTAGAGGAGTGGAAAAAACAGCAATCTTTCTGCTGTACTGCTAATCAGGCTGCTGCTCAGAGTAGAACTCCTTGCAGACCCTTAATTTAAGAGCCAAGTATAAGCAATGCCTTTATTGTCTCACTTGAATCACTATAAATCTCAGCAGAATGCCATTACAACGATCTCCTGAAATTTCTTTCAAAGAGCTTTACAAAAACAAATTTAATTCTTTCAATAAAATAAAATGTCAGTGTTTTCATTATGCCAAAGTATTTTAATACGTCTTTATTTAAGCAGACTTCTAGCAAAGGACAGCTCCACCTACTGTTTACATGTAAACACACTGTCAAAACAGGCAACTATGGATAGCTAAAAGGGTTAAGGCTGTTTCCAAGACGTAGATTTATCAAAAAAATGCCCACAGTAAGCAGCACCAAGCAAACACTGCACAAAAGTAAAAAATGACAGCATTAGTAAACTCCAAAGGAAAGTGCATCTTTAAATATCACTTATGTATGACATAAGTATGGTATGTACTTCATAAGAATTGATCTGCATGTAGCGTGATAGTTTTTATGCTGGTTGAAATTCTGAATAGTGCTTTGCCTGTCTTCTCCAGGTTTGACCTCAGAAAACAAAATACACCACGTAGATAGAGAGCTCAGGTTTTGTTCCCTATGAAAACGGCAGAGTAGCTTCATGGTTGTGTTCTAGTTTGTCATGTGGCTGATCACTTTGTTCTTTATCTTTCTCTGTGATTCTGTTTTCCAAGACTTCTTTGAAGGAAAAAAGAAGGTTTTTACTGCCAGCAAACAGTTCTGAATAGCTTGCTCATCGATGTCATTCATTAAATTTTGTAAAGGCAATGCAGTTCTTTCACTCACAAACCGAAATGACACAAAACTCTTGCTTTTCTTATATATAAATAAAAGAAGGGAAAATAAAACACATGCAACTCTGTCTTGAATGTCATACAAGAACACTTAATTGCCCACCTGAAAACCTGAGTGTAAAACTGTTTCAGCATAAGAAAAATTGCAGTTTGTTTATAAATGCCACAGAGATAGTCTTACATTTGGAGCTGCTCCAAGAGTCCATCCACAGGCTTTTCCACAAAATGTTGCCAACTCTGCATTTCCTATCTTCAGCCAACATTTTTTTACACTAAACTATTTTGAAATAGTTGACAGGACTTCCAGACTTTGCCCACCACTCCTTTGGTAGATACAACTAATATAAGGAATATGTAAATCAAGAGCACCTGAAACCAGCAGTCCAATCTGCTCGGATTAAAAAAATACAGTCAGAATTGTTGATTTCCTTCCTCAGAACTTATCTGTCCATCTCTGCTGCCTTTAAAAGAAGACAGGGGAGTTCTCCATAGCCTAGAAGAGATATCTGTGGGAAATGGGAGAAGATGATGTGTCCTCTTCAACAGCGGGTCTCTTCAAGAAAGATTATGCTTAAGCTCTGGATCCTCCTTCAAACGGTAAATCTCCTGCCATGTACGGCAAAGTATAGAAAGAGCAAATCAGAACCTTACATCCATTATTTGCAGGGAAAGCATGGCAAGCACAGGCCATCAAAGCCCAGAAAGCAAACAGAATTTAATTTGCTCCAAAAATACTGAAACAGTATAGGATTGGGTTTCTCATTGCTGCACAGGACTCCTGCTCTGCCAGCATCACACACGATGCAGCTTTCAGCCAGGTGGCCACTGCAGGAGGGCTCACTACACCAAATGAAACTTAAAGCTTTGTTTTCAAACATAATTCACTCCTTATTTCCAGGGAAAAGCCAGCAAAACAAACAAACAAACAAAAACCAGCAAGGAAAACACTCTGACACAACACAACTGGTCTTAGTAAAGAGAGTATGAAGGAATTTTTATGCTAGAAAATGTATTTGTGACACTTAATGTTAGGGCCATACAAGACTCAGAAAATGGAACTCCAAGTATTGGGAAAACCAGTGTGCAATCAAGGTTATGCAAAACCTGAGATAAACTCAAAATAACTCAAGTAAAAGCACAGAGTAGGAACACTGAAAGCACTTCCCCTCTTTTCAGCCAGCGCTGCCTCATAACACAGTCACAGCGGAAGCAAGCAGCCTTTCAATTAAACACAACAACCAGAACCAGAGCAGTCCACAGAACAGCCTTTCTTCTCAGCAAAAGAAATCACTGATAATCAACTTCATTTCCAGCTTTTCTGACAGATTTAAGATGTTCTGTAGCATGACAGATGAGTAATGAACATTAATGATGTAGATCTGTTCTAATACATCATTCTTAAACGTGTCACTGGACAAAGTGACATCTTGATGTGAATTTCAGTTAAAAAAATTAACTGTGTTAGAATGAGTTATGATTCTAACATAAAATAAGCAATTCACAAAGCCAAATTTCGACAGTGATTACTAAGTTACTAATTACTAATAATAACTACTAATATCTGCTAATACCTTAACCTATATTGCATCCTCCAAACAAAAGTAAGTCTCAAAAATGATAGCATCAGAAGTTTGTTTCATCACCACCCGTTAGATGGTTCTACATAGCACTACATAGAGTCAGTTTACATCAGACATTTAGGCTGCCATTAGATGAGTACAAGTTAACATGATTAAGGACCAAGGTTATTACAGCCATGAATGGATAACATACGAAGAGGCCACATGGAAAGGGTGGCTGATTTAGTCATTCACACAGAGAACTGTAGGTGGTTGACAGATCATTGTCTCAAGAGATCGGAAGCAATTACTTTTAAAAAAAAGTTGAATTCCAACAACAGTAATTTTTTTTTTCAGAGGCATATGAAATGTAAAGACATTTAATGTTACTACAGTGAATAATCAGACATTATCAGAGAAAATTTAAGGACAATTTTATCATTGACTGTGCTCCTCTCTTTTAGGTTAATTTGCAATAACTCTCTCATAGCTGCTCCTTCTCCATTTTTTCCATTTCTTTAGAACAGTTTATAGAATTACTGATTACACATCTAGTATTTCTGATTAATAATCTAATAAATGTATGCTCTACGTATTTGCAATATATGAAATCTTATAGCTGTTAAGAGTTCACAAGTTGGCTGTACATCTAATTTCTCCACAGTATCTTGGCAGTAAACACTGGAGTCTGAGACAAACGCCTATTACTCTTATTCCATAAGAAAAAAAAATAAGGTATAGAGCCATATCATTGTTTTAATAAGCCTAACTTTACAGTAGTTCTTGCATTTCACTAAGTATAGCACATAGTTAGAATAATACTAAAAAACACTAAAAAATACTGAAAGTAATTGTTGATATTCTATATTTCTAATATTTTGAAGAATTTAGGTTTATCAGGTTTAAAAAGTGCCCAGACATCATTTTCAGCTTAAACTCTCTTGATCCAGGCAGCCTTATATTACACAAGCCTCACTACCTAGATAACATAATTAAACACAAGATCTGTACAGATTTCATTAGGCCAGTAGCCACATAAAACTTCTGCTTGCCAAGGATGCGTATCCTGCTGACTTCTTAAGAATACCGAAATTCTCATTCTTTACAGAACAAAGACAAGCAACAATGCTAAACAATAGCATGGCTTTAAAATCCTTCACAGAACTCCAATCTTATTATTGCTACTGCATTTAAAACATGAACCTGAGCTCTAGCAAACATTTTCTTCCCCTTTCTATACCAGGAAGATTCTGTAGTATAACAGTACACCACCTCAAATCTGAGGGTGGACATAGGCTTTCCCCAAGAGGGTTAAATGGAAGAAGAGCAGCTGTCACCTTCTATGTTACTACTGTGCAGGGAAGGGTATGCCATGCTACTCACCCATGCTCATTTTAATGGGCAAATTTTCTCTGCTTGCAGCTTCCACCAGGTGTCTCCTGGCCTCCATCACAGCTTCCTTCTGTTTGAGGTTCATGAAGGACTCCCAAAGAGCCTTGGCAGCTGGACTGCTATTAGAAAATGACAGGGTTACATTAAACACTGCTGGAATAATGGAATAAGCTTAAGACAACATTTATATTTTAAGATGAGTGCTTCTATTTAGCAACTCTTCTGAGGTGGGCAGGGCACAAACAAAAGTAATGCAATATAAAAGCTTGTTTTTTCTTAGCAAAACAGTCACTACACTTTTACAATAAAACATCTAGAATTTCTTGCTACCAATTTTAAGGCTAAGAGTCCACATATAATAAAACAAAATAAGCATGTTAGCTCCCGTGTAAGCACTACTGTTCAACCACAGGAATATAAAAAATAGTCCAAAGTTCTTCAGTTATCAAAAAGCGATGCAAAGTACGGTCTACAGATGGGCTGTGACTTTCCTGCAAGAGTTTAAAGGCCCAAAGCAATACTTCCAGTGCTGGAGGTTGTTGGTATGATTTGAAGAACTACCACCACTCTGGGTTCTATGGATTCTCCTTACATATAATGAATAATCCACAGCAGAATGCAACTGCTATTACAGTTTCTGTATTTACAGATTTCCTTTTTATTGCTGCTGTTGCTAATCTTCAGACAGACGCACATCAATTTGTGTGGCTCATCTGCAGTCATTACTCCGTCAGTGTCCTGCTTCATCCAGGACACTGCATTTCTTGTTTTTGTGAATGAATTCAGTGTTTCCTCTGGAAGGGGGAGGAGAAGGGAGCAAAACCCCTCGCCTGAAGCTAAAGTTAATTGGGATTAACTGCGTTGAATTTTTTTTCCCCTTAGGAAAACCTCCCTTATTTTCACCCCAGGAGACATTTAACTCCTGAATATGTTTTTTGTGTAATTCATAACATGCTTATAAACATGCCAAAAGCAGGATCTGTTTCACAGAATCCCCGCCCCCAACTCACTTGCTACCTGTTACAGAGAAGCTGTATGCATGTTGCATTGCAATGGCATGGCTGTAATGCATAGCTATGTTTAGCAGTGTGTGCAATACCAATCACACAAAACTTTAAAAAGTGAATTTAGTAAAGCAGGAAAGCACCCTGTGCAGCAGAATCCTGAAAAAGCAGACCAGGGGATCAAATGACCTAACCGAGTGTTACATTTCTTTAATAGAGTCTCTTTAAAGTAATGGATCCTTGGGTATGTTGTTTTTACAGACTCTATATACACACTTATCCTGACTCAGTCCTACTCACCCAGCATCACTGCTACCTCAGCCTGCTGACCCTGTTCACACTGCACCTACAGGGCATGCCTCATTGTCATTTACAAGCATGCCTGAAGTTTAGATTGCAAGAGGCCACCTCTTTGCCTGTTAACTAATCCCTTCCTGATCAAGCAGTTCTAAATCCAGAGATTACACAGATCAAGAATCAGGTCTAAAACAGCAGGAATCTCATTTTTTAAATACATTTTTTCCATTTGAAAGAAATATAATTTTCTGTTCTCCAACCTTTTAGCCCATTCTCCTTTACTAATTCTCTTCATCACCATAAATACAAGTAGAGTCTCACGTAAGCATAGACACCATGGGTTGATTTTAAAACAAACAACAGAAACTGAAACAAAAGTCTCCCAGATTTTGCACAAGTTTTTAGTGTCTCATTTTTTCTCACTCATGTACTTCATAAAAATATTTAGCAAATGTTGAAGTATGGTTAGCTCAGCATAGGAGCATCTATATTCCTCAGTAAGTCAGAAACACAACATTGTGAGGAAGCACCACTTCTCTGCCTGTCCTTGTCTGCTGCTCTCCCTTCCTTGCCAGGGGCTGGCTAGCCCCATCTATTTCGACTACAAGGGCTCTGAAAGAAGTGTGCACATCCATGTATAATCCCTACTACAAGACCCTCTTTTGGCTGGTCCATGCGCTACTACTATAAACAAGAATAAAAATCAAAATAATAGAGTAAATATTTTAAGTTATAAGAAGTAAGAACAAGTCACACACAAAATTCTGGGGGAAGCAGGATGGCTTTTTGTTTAGTAAACTTTTATAGATTCTAGATTTTCTAGTCCAACTCCCATACAATGAGCAGGGACACCTACAGCTGGATGAGGCTGCTCAGAGCCTGTCCAGCTTGACCTTGAGTGACTCCAGGGAACAGAGCATCCACAACCTTTCTGGAAAACCTGTGCCAGTGCCTGACCACCCTAGTGGTAAAAATCTTCTATCTAATCTAAATCTCCTCTCTGCCAATTTGAAACCATTTCCCCTTGTCTTGTCACAACAGACCCTGCTGAAAAGTCTGTCCCCTTCTTTCTTACAACCCGCCTTTAGACACTGAAAGGCTGCTAAGAGGTCTCCCAGAGAGTTCTGTCCTCTAGGCTGAACAGCCCCAGCTCTGTCAGCCGGTGCTCATATGGAAAGCGTTCCATCACAGAATCATAGAATAGAATCATAGAATCACTTGGGTTGGAACAGACCCCAAGGATCATCAAGTTCCTAACCCCCTGTCACAGGCAGGGCCACCAATCTACAGATTTGGTACTAGACCAGGTTGCCTAGAGCCCCATCCAACTTGGTCTTGAACACCCCCAATGGAGGTGTTCATCCCTTGGATCATTTTGGTGGCCCTCCTCTAGATGTGCTCCAACAGGTCCATGTCTCTTCTGTACTGAGGACTCCACATCTGGTTGTGGTACTCCAGGTGAGATCTCACCAGTGCAAAGTACAGGGGCAGGATCATCTCCCCTGCCCTGCTTGCCACACTTTTTTTGATGCAGTCCAGGATATGGTTGGCTTTCTGGGCTGCAAAGGCACACTGCTGGCTCATGTTTAGTTTGTCATCTACCAGTACCCCCCGCCTTTTTGGCAGGGGGGTAATCTATCCTTACATCCCACAGCTTGCACTGATAGTGGGGGGTGCCACAACCCAGGTGCAAAGCCTTGCACTTGGATTTGTTGAACCTCATGAGGTTCTCCTGGCTCTACTGCTCAAGCCTGTCTAGGTCTCTCCGGATGGCCCATCCCTCAGGTATGTCAACCACACCACACAGTTTGGTGTCATCTGCAAGCGCTGAGGACACACATAATTCCACAATTCCTCTTCCTCTAACCCCAGAATGTTTCCTTTAGAGCCAAAGACCTAAGTTTACATGATCCCTGAGGGTTGCTTTTCCACATGAAAAACAGCCAAACTCTTGTAGAGTCTAAAAGCAGACGAGGCTCAACCATGCTCATGTATGCTTGGATCTCTGTGTAATTCATCCAGTTTCTGATGACATTTTTCTTCCTACTGCTTTTGAGAATACTTTGCAGTTTAGGTACTATCTAGTATAATACATAATTAGCATAAGATATTTATATAGAATGTACATTATATGCTATACATAACGTATAATATGTAATGTTTTACATCAATTTGAAATCTAAATGAAAAGCTAAGTAAAAATCTGAAGAGAAAGTAGATCAAGCACATTTGAAGTCTGGCACCTCCAAATAAATAAATAAAAATATTATATATATATATTTTATTTTTTTTTTACATAAACAGTGAATATATATAATATAATATAAATATCATATATATATATATATTCACTTTTTACATCTAAAAAGGAAACTACAAATCTTTCAGAATAGCAAATTACATTGATAAAAATTTCACACTTAGAAAAATACAGAATACAGTAAGAACAAGTATGGTAGATATCTTGTGAAACTGGTGAAACTGAAAATTTATTAAACAAAAACATGATGTTTTTATCCAGAGATAAGGCTGTATTCTCTCAAAATCCCTGTAAGACCTAACTGAAGTATTTGATAAGCAGAGAGCAAAGTTTTTGACAGACATCTGATAATTTCTACCTTCCCCTCATACATAAACATTACATTGTTTTAATGAGCCATTTATTGTACTAAAGTTAATTAAAATTCAACTGCAAATAATATCTCTCTCGTTCAGCCACCACCAAAAAAGTGTTACAAGAGGAGAGAGAAAAAACTAGACACCTAGAAGATGCAACTTTCCTACTTCTGGTATGCCAATTTTCAAAGTGGAATCCCTGCACTTACTTGGTCAAGCCATTTACAGGTTGGCAATCAAATGCATATCTGATAAGATAACTGTGATTTACTCTTTTGAACTAGTGAATGGGTAGTACTGTCAGGATTATTTGAAAGACATAATATCTGTTATTGTATGCAAGCTTATTCTCAAAGCTATTCAGCTACTCATCTTGAACACATTTGGAGAAAGCAGAGGGAGGCTAGTAACACTGGGATGTACTATCAATAAGATGGAAGCAGTAGTCTGGAAATTGGTAAAACCAAGCGCTGGTCAGTGCAGAACAAATTCTCACATGGAAGACACAAATCTAAAAGCAAGGACAGAATGTACAGGACTTAGAACCCTAGGGTGCCCCATGCACACCACAATTGTAAATTGGCTGAAATGGTATTTTGCTTGCTTCACACCACTCGTTCAGAAAGATAAAGTACACTAGTGCAGAAAGATTAGTAAATTAATACAACATAGTCCTCACAGTCACTAAAGTAAGAGCAGGTCAAGAAGCATTAAGACATAGGAGAAAATAGGCCCATTCATTAACAGAGCATTCTACATTTACAGTTTTGTTTTCAGATCTACCACTAGGACAGTCAGTATTTATAAAATTCACTTGGTAACATGTTTCTTCAATCAGCACATATATTTAACCAAATGAAAAGTAGTCAAACATTCTTGTCCAACCAAATGTGCTTATTTCTGCACTTGGAGACAGGATTTTGAAGAGCAACTTGCTGATGCAAGAGTATATGACAAAAAATAACACTGAGTGAGTATCAAAAATTAATTGGTAAGCATTTCGGCATAGCAAAGTAGTTATGTTTTCATTTTTACAGTTAAAAAAAAAAAAATCAAGGATAATTGCGATAGTATCACCAAGGGATAGACTCTGTGGTTACTGTATCAGCAAAACCTTCATTCTATACCTACACAGCTTTACAACTCAGCTATCTTCGTGTATTTTCACACGAAGAAACAAGGAGGGAAAAGGTCAATAAAGATTAAATTAGAGCTTCATTAATACCACAAAGCTGCCCAAAACCAAACTGCTGCTAAAAGAAGTAAGTGCTCTGCCAATATATCCCTTACAATAACTCACATTATCACAGAATTGTAGGGGTTGGAAGGGACTTCTAGAGATCATCGAGACCAACCCCCCTGCCAAAGCAGGTTCCCTACACCAGGTCGCACAGGTAGGCGTCCAGGCGAGACTTGAATATCTCCAGAGAAGGAGACTCCACAACCTCCCTGGGCAGCCCGTTCCAGTGCTCCGTCACCCTCACCATGAAGAAGTTCTTACGCACATTCGTGCGAAACTTCCTATGCTGCAGCTTATGTCCGTTTCCCCTCGTCCTGTCTCCACGTACCACTGAAAAGAGACTGGCCTCACCGCTATGGCTGCCACACCTCAGATATTTATAAACCTGGATCAGGTCCCCTCTCAGTCGTCTTTTCTCAAGGCTAAACAGACCCAGTTCACTGAGCCTTTCTTCATAGGGGAGATGCTCCAGGCCCTTCACCATCTTTGTGGCCCTCCGCTGGACTCTTTCCAAGAGATCCCTGTCTTTTTTGTACTGGGGAGCCCAGAACTGGACACAGTACTCCAGATGAGGCCTTACCAGGGCAGAGTAGAGGGGGAGGATCACCTCCTTCGACCTGCTGGACACGCTCTTCTTAATGCACCCCAGAATGCCATTGGCCTTTTTGGCCACGAGGGCACACTGCTGGCTCATGGCCAACCTGTCGTCCACCAGGACACCCAGGTCCCTCTCTGCAGAGCTCCTCTCCAGCAGCTCATCCCCCAGCCTGTATTGGTGCATGCAATTATTCCTCCCTAGGTGTAAGACCCTACACTTGCTTTTGTTGAATCTCATCCGGTTTCTTACCGCCCAGCTCTCCAGCCTGTCCAGGTCTCACTGAATGGTAGCACAGCCTTCAGGCGTGTCAGCCAATCCTCCCAACTTCGTATCATCAGCAAACTTGCTGAGGGTGGCCACTATCCCCTCATCAAGGTCATTGATGAAGATGTTGAACAAGACCGGACCCAGCACAGACCCCTGGGGGACACCACTGGTTACAGGTCTCCAGCCAGACTCTGCACCACCAACGACGACCCTCTGCGCTCTGCCAGTCAGCCAGTTCTCAACCCACCTCACTGTCCACTTGTCTATCCCACACTTCCTCAGCTTTGTTATAAGGATGTCGTGGGAGACAGTATCAAATGCCTTTCTAAAATCAGGGTAGACTATATCTACCGCTCTTCCCCCATCCACCCAGCATGTGGCAGCGTCATAGAAGGCCACCAGGTTGGTCAAGCACGACCTCCCCTTGGTGAACCCATGCTGACTACTCCTAATAACCTCCTTTTCTCCCAGCACAAGCTGTTCCATCATCTTTCCAGGGACAGAGGTGAGGCTGACAGGCCTATAATTATCTGGATCTTCCTTCTTGCCCTTTTTGAAGACCGGAGTGACATTGGCTATCCTCCAGTCTTCAGGGACCTCCCCTGTTGTCCTCTCAAAAATGATGGAGAGTGGTTCGGCAATGACCTCCGCCAGCTCCCTCAGCACACGTGGATGCACCCCATCAGGTCCCATGGACTTGTGGACCTTAGTACTGCCTAGGCGCTCACGCACATCCTCTTTGCTGACTAAAGGGAAGTCTCCCATTCCCCAGATCCTCTCACTAACCTCCAGGGTGTGGGAAACCTGAGGGAGAGCCTTTTCACTGAAGACGGAAGTAAAGAAGGCATTCAGTATCTCTGCCTTCTCAGCATCCCCCGTCCATCCCTGTTGGTGAGAATAAGGTCCAGCAACACCCCTCCCCGCGTCGGTTCCTCCACCACCTGCATCAGAAAGTTGTCTTCAACGCACTGCAAGAACCGTCTGGACCATGCGTGCCTGGCCATGTTGGTCGTCCAGCAAATATCTGGATAATTGAAGTCCCCCATAAGCACCAGTGCCTGGGAACGTGACGCTACATCCAGTTGCTTATGGAAGGCCTCATCAGCCTCCTCATCCTGATCAGGGGGCCTGTAGTACACACCCACAACAGTGTCACCCTTACCAGCCTGCCCCTTGATTCTCACCCATAAGCTCTCCACCACTACATCACTCTCCCCCAAGTGAAGTTCAATACATTTTATCTGCTCTCTCACATAAAGAGCAACTCCACCACCCCGCCTAGCCAGCCGATCTTTCCTAAAAAGCACATAGCCCTCCATGACAACATTCCAGTCATGCGAGCTGTCCCACCATGTTAAATATTTAAAGAGATATTTAAAGAGATATAATGCCTACACTCAGTGTGCAGTGCATAAAAAGCCAACACCACAGTTGTATGGAAGGCAAAGAGCAACCCAGCTGCTGGCAATATGTCCTTCAAATTCTGATAAAGTGAAGAATGAGAATATGATAAGACACAGTTTGGCCATGAGTCTGGAGCAAGGGACCATTCATCAGGAGACACCATCTCTCCTCAATTCCTCTCCTGCTTCCAACAGCCATGCCAAGACCCCGCTGAACATGCTGCACATTCCTAAGTGTGCAAGCCAGCAGGATAGCACAAGGAGGCATAGCCAAGTCTCAGTTGTGTCACGCCGTAGGTCCCACTCACAGCTCCAGCCCTGAACAGTCCCTGTGCTGTGGGTAGGTGCCATGGGGCTGTGGGTGCTGAGCTGACTCAGGCATGTTAAGGGCAAGAAGGAGCTCTTCCTCTCTGTTTTGGAAGCGACCAAATAGATCTAATATAACTTACCTACAGTATTCTATATAGAAACAGCTGTAAGTATGCTCAGGACTCAAGTCTGTAGCATTACTCTGTATTTATGCATGCCCAGAGAAGATACACTTGATTTTCTAAACAATATGTGTTCAATGTAACATGCAGCAATGCCTTCTTTAAGAAAAACATAAAAAACAGAAAACGTTTTTTTCCAGATCAAGGTTAATTACACATGCTGAGTTTGTCACACCAGAATGGATCAATACTTCATATTTCTAAGAGTACTCTTAGATGAAAAGTTTTTGAAGTTTCAAAATGGCTCTTAACATCAGATTATAGTTCTGCAATTGAACATTCATATTTGGCAAAACTGCTCAGCACCTCAAGACAGCGTAAACTTGAGCTATTTTCCAATGCACCAAAAAAATAAGAAAAAGGGGAAAATAACGTGATCTTGGTATTGTGCTTGCAGAAAACTGCAGGAGGATCACTGGAAATTACCACCCTCACGACAGATGAGTAATTTTATTGCTACATGGCAAAATACAGGAAACTGCTTTTAAAGCCAAGCTCTTCAGAGCCATTCAGCTTAGAATATTATGCTCAAATCTTCACTTAGAAGTTTGTTAAAATACCTTCTGTACACTGATTTTTATGCTTAGAACTTGAAAATGATACTAAGAAAATGTCTGCTGGCCAATATTTAAAAGCTTAAATGTGTACCTGAATAATTTAAAGATTATTTCCCAGTTTCACTTTGAGCCTTCAAACCATTTGGTGGGTGTAATCTGCTGTAGACTCAACTGTGGATGTGTACTTTGGCATCAACTCAAAACTAAGAAGTTATTGTTTGATTTATATGCCAAGAGCCTCTTAGATAAAGGGCTAATGGTAGGCTGATAACTTCAGCCTTTGCATGTGGTGTTTATACAGACCCTTCATTCCTCACTCTCTTTTCTGCATATACTCAAGGAAGGCTGTGTCACATCAAGATTAAGTTAATTAGTTAACTTATATGAGCATAATTTGATTGATAAAACAATTGATTCACTAAAGGCCAGGGGGGTGCTGCTAACGCACCGACTTTTCTGCCTCAACAATGAATAAGGTTTTATTTTAAATTAGCATTTTTTCTACATTGCGAACAGCAATTTTAAATCACGCTACCAAAACAAACAACAACAAAAAACAGACAAGAGTCTGTCAGAGAGGCAAAGGAATAAAAGTAACAAGCCTTGGCTGACAAATATTTTAAAACAGAATCACACACACAAAAAAATAACCACAAGTGTTTTAAGCCAACCATGTCTTCAGAATTATCTTACTAGAGCAGGTCACTTTGCTTAATTGAGGAGGTGACACCAAGACTTTACAGAGGAAATTTTACCTAAAAAACTTTTATATGTAGGTATAAAAATGGAGACTTGAGTAAAGGAGCAAGTCCACCAAGCTCATTCCATCAGCATTTCCTTATACCTCATTTCTAGCATTAGCATCCACGAGACAGACAACCAGGACTATCTGCATCAGCTCATTATTTGCTGACTGAACTGAGAGGAGCTATGCAGCATTTCAGAGATGTCCAAAGCAAGTCAATAATTTGTTTGTTCGAACTAATTCTAGCCACAGATTTCCAATAATTAAAAGCAAATCTCAGATATACTCAGTAGGCAAAACTACGTTTTTGACTTTCATAATAAGAGAAAAAATTTCTCTTTAGTACTTTTAAAAGACAGGATATGTATGTAATGATAGATTTTAATTTTTGTACTGCTAACTCTATGCACTAGTATATTCCAATCTGTTGGAGACCAACAGAATCTGAAGACAATACCAATCACAAAAATTAGATCGAAACTATTATCTAAATTATATTACATGCTGATTATATATAGTGGGAAGTAGCAAAGTAACAAACTAGAAGAGCTTCTTAAAGCAGGTCATTAGGAAGATGCTAACAGGAAATCTGTTGAAAAATATATTTTATGTATTAAAAATTGTGGCTTTAATTAAATTTCTACTCATCTGACCTATGATTTTTTTTAATTAAACGTGCCTAGATTATTTATACCGTGCAAGAGAAATGCCATAGATTTCACTTGCAGGAAAAACTAAGAATCAGAATAAACTGACTTGCTGTTTGATCAGGCAATCACAGGTAATGACACAGAACTCGTGCAGATTTTAGCACTTCTTCTTTCAGCTTTTCCTCAGTACAGCAGCTGTGGCAAAGAGAATGAGGAATGACCTCTGTGTCTAAATATAAATATTTAGGATATGAAGGGAATAACTGATACAGTTTTAAAACAAACAAGCAAATGAACAAAAAAACACAAGAAGGGGAGGGAGAGAATAAATCAGTAATTACCGCTGGTCATCATGAGAGCATAACACTGATTCATCCTACAATGAAGCTTATGAAGTAAGGGACAGAACTTTCTACAGATGTAGAAGCAAAAGTTATTTTTGTTTTTGTGTTGTTTTTTCTTAAAAAATAAATGAATAAAAAAAAATCACAAGCTTATTTGAGACAGGTAAGGATTGTGAAAGAATCATCCCAAAACAGCTTTTAAAACAACATTGTAATTTAAGTTGCAAAACCGCTATGTTTCCTGTAAGCCATTTTGTTCCAATAAAACCTTGACAACTACACCCCAAACCAGAGAGAAATATGCTTTCTGTTATCAGCAGAGCATGGGAGAACTTAAAAAACAAACAAGTCAGAAGGTTCTTAGAAACACAGCGAGCCCAGCAATCCCAAACTGCCCCAGAAGCTGCTCTGTTTACCTAGAGCTTTTTGTTAAAGGCTGAATTCCTTCCCTCCTCGCTTCTTAGATAACAGACACTAAATCAGACTGTTAAAATTTGACATGTTTTGGTCCCACAGGTGAGTTGTATTACAATAAAATTTGAGAATTAATTATTTAAAATGTTGGCAAGGATTCAGTTCACATTGGGAACTGCTTAAAAAGAGGGGGGAAATAATTCTCTCAAAATGAATGGTAATGCAGTACTCCATGTTTTGCCTTTTTAAAGGAAAAAAGCGGGGGAAACAGAGACAGAAGCCTAAGATTACTGGCTCATTCACATACCTACTTACAGATGGATATACTTACAAAATAGAATATACACAAGTCTGACGGCTGTGGTCAACCACTATCTGAAGCAAGTTCAGAACGTGCCAAACCCAGCAATAAAGACAGTGTCTTAAGTTTTATCAAACATTTCCTCAACCCAAGCATCATGTAAACTAGTAGGGACAAGCATCTAAACCACGGTCCTGTTTCATGTTGATCTCAACGCACACAGAAGAAGGTTTTTTGCTTCAGAAAGCCAAAGAGTTCAACATACTTGAGCAGCCATGACACAGAACAAGTTTACTTGCTAATAACCACGTACATGAGACAATGCAGCTGCCCATGGAATTATGGTATAGAGAAGTAAAGCAATGCTGCTCTTTGCCTCTTCCAATATCAAAGAGTAGCAGTATAACTCATAACAGATTCTTGAAAAATTTCCTAGAAAACATTTACAACTCCATTTTGCAATAGGATTTACTGTATGTATTTGAACTGATATAGTTGCATTCAATAAACTTTTAGACAGATGGCATTTCTACAATGTTTCACCTAATCAGAGACAGACAATACAGCACTTTCCTGTCTTAAAAACAAAATGACAGAATCCAGCAAGTAGTTTGGGAAGCTATGGGTTCTCATTACCTTTGTGTTCTGTTTATTTTAGCTATTCTCAAGATCATTAATATCCACTTGAACCTGTAAACTTCAAGGTCAACCAAAGGTGAAGCATAAGGAAGTAATATAGTACAGAGCATTCAACTGGACTATACGCTGTGAAACAAGAAGTTTGTTTCCTTAAACTACACTTTCTTTTCTTCTTTCTTAGCTCCATATGACTACTGAGCCAGAATTCTTAATTAGAGGATTTACAGAATTCACTGTATAGAGTAATTTTAAAATTTACTAACTTTCTAGAAAATACTATATATAATCAACAAAATAAGTAGAAAAAACTAGTCAGTCAAATATTCTTTAGGTGGAATAAAAATATACCCCAAAATTCTAATATTGTGTAAATATGCTGCTGCAAGCAACACAAACCTAGTCACATAAACCAAACCCACAGCAGCAATGTGTTATACACATAAACCTACAACAAGGAGAAATGAGAACAAAGGAAAGCCTTATAAATATAACAGATCTAAGGATGATGAGGGGTCTGTTTGTGGACCAAGCATCATACAACAACTCCGCAAATCCTGGACTAATTTACTTCTCAAATAGTAATCCTTCTACAGTCCTCCCATGCCAACATTATCAAAGCTACAAAAGCAAACCAGTTCTATAAGTAACATCAAGGAAAAAAAGTCCCCTACGTATACTGTGCCATTCAAGTGCTGTACATCAAAATATGCATAATAAATTCAGCAAACAGAGAGGCTGATACGGGAGATGTTACTTATATACAGATCTTTCTTACCTTCTTCAAATCACATTCTGAAAATGAGAATTGATGTGTAATTCCGTAATACTCTGTTGTCTGCGTGTTACAGAATTAGGAGAAGCCTGAACTGAGTTAAGCCCTGTACTGACTAGAACAAAGCTTCCTTTCTCTTTGGCAGTCTTTTATTTAAATATAACACTATATTGCACACGTACTAGGAGCCATGCAAGCAGACTTAGCTCTTAGCTTTGCTGTTTCAGATGGTTGCTGATACTGCTACAAGAACATTTCTTCCTCAGCTCTTAAATGTTTTCTGGGGTAGAGTTCCTCCAAACAAGTACAGCTGCTCCTGCTGAGCTACTGGAAGAAGGAGCAGCACTGATGTGAAAAGGCTGGAACAAAACCAGCCCCTCCTAAATCCATTTTGGAAGTCAGCTCTATTCACACTCTACCAAATTGACTGATAATGATGCCTTGCACAAGGCCGGCTGTTTAACACCAGAATGTAACTACTGTGCAAACTGTAGCATGCCACTGCTGAAAGACACTGCACTGAAGCAGGTTCCTTGGTAACAAAGGCAGGTCCAGGAAGGTAAGGGGTAAGCTCACACAGCTTTGCTGCTGCTAACCAGGCTGAAGCATGAGACAGAGAGAAGAATCCGTTGCATGAGCAGTCCTGAAGTTGAAGTTGTACATAGCTATTGCACCAATGAGAAACAGAACACCATCTTTGCCTGAAGTCTTGTTATGACAGTTATTCATCTGTTTCAAGAACATTTGAAGTCACTAATTTTGCATGATTATTATCTTGAAACTAAATGCTTCAGGTTTTCTTAAAACATGAATTTAAATGGATATTTTTCAAAATTTGGATTATCTCAAGAACTATATCAAAAGTCAGGTGTACCGATAAAACTGGGATTGTAATAATCTTTTTAAGGATTTTTCTTTTTTTATCTACTCCAAGTGTACTTACCAAACATTAGGTTTGATCATTTTAACTCTTCCTGCTGCCGCTCTAAGCAAAGGAAGCTGGCAGATTTACTCAGTAAGCATGATGCTTCTCCAGACAGTAGGACTGGTTTTGACAGAGGCTGAATGATGTTTAGGCCTTACTAATCCTAGTAGTATTAAATTCCACTAAGCTCCATCTTGCACACAGACATGATTTTGAACATGCTCTGTGCAAAGACAAAAGCAGATTAACTATCAACTAAGCAAAGAGTCCTAGCTCAAAGATGTGGTCAGTACAGTTCAAAAGGTTTTAACTCTATCCTTCCTCTAATCCCACCTGTTCTCTGTTTTAATTGTGTTATTTAGCAACACAAAACACATAGTTATCATTTTAATGCATTAACCAGCCAGTAGGTTTCTCTCCCTTCCACAGCAGCTTCTGACCAGCCACTTCTACAGAAGGGTGGTAATGACAGAACATAAAGCACTTTGCCATCGTAAAGCTTTCCTTTCAAACAGTAGTTCTAAAAGAGCTCTTCAGCAATTAATGGGGAACTCAGTGGATAGCTGTGCATTCCACTTGGATTTGCAAAACAAGGTTTCAGCTCCAGAGAGTTGGCAGTATTCTCATTTCTTGCCAAGTATTCTGGACTAAGCTCCTCTGCTTTGACTCAGCACTGGACTAGGTCTGGGAATGATCCTTTCTTTTTTCTTCCCAACTCAGTGGCATATTCTTTGGAAGGCTTTGAAGATTTCTCAAAGAACCTCATGCAGAAGGGTAAGCTGGAATGACTGTGATAGATGGTGATATCACCATTAAGAAATGGATTATTCTACCCGTCCACCATCAATCATAAGCAGAAGCAGCAGCTGATCTTTAGATCCCAGAGCAACAGTCACAGACAGGTGGTTCCAAACAAACAAGCACACCAGAGCAACAGGAGCACTGCCCAACACAAAGCAACTGAACGTTAAGATGAACACTGAAGCTTGTTTGCTTCCCTCAAGATAAAAAGAATAATCACTGACAACTGCTGAAAAGTAAAATTCTTTCTGTTGGAAGGGGAACTACTTATTGTGATCTAACCAACTCTATTTTCCAGTTAGTCAGATAGAACACTTCACAAGGTAAAGTGAAGCTACAGTTGCTCTAATGTATTTAGATCAAGGAAGGAAGCTGCCATTTCATGCAATGTGTTCAGAAACAGCCAAAGAATAAGTCACAGATGCTGAAGAAGACAGAGAGGATTGTGATAGCACCTCACTGAGCCTTGAAATTTAAGCCATGAAGCTACCAAAGCAAAGCAGTGAGAACTGGCTTCCAGTCTCACCGTGCATAACCACAGGCAGCAGACCTTCTGCAGTGAAGAAAGAGCTACCAGGGTGTGACTGTTCATCTGCTGCAGCAACAGGGAAGTCTGGAGTGGCCAGTGAAAGAACAAAATCTACAGAAAAAGTGACAGGAGCTAAAGGAATCATACAGTGATTTTTAAAGGCCAATAGCAATAGACAAAATAGTGTCACCACTGTCTACCTGGAGTGAAAATAACCCTAAGGAAGCTTAAGGGGGAATAATTTGCTAGCTAATGAGAAAGGTGGTGGGGACACCTCCACAACATCACAGTTGGAGACAGTATAAGACAAAATAAGTTGGACACTGAAAGGCTTCCCAGATACATTTTAGTCCTCTTGGTCACTGTAATAAAGCAGACTTTAGTCATTCCAGTATCACTAAAAATTCATTCTTTTTCCTCTAACTTGCTCACCAGTCACTGCAGGGGCAAAGGAAAAACGTGCAGGCAATTTCTTAAAACTTCCTAATGTTCATATCCATCAGTCCTGTCTGAGCTTCAGCTGGCTGCCTTTTATTCCAGAGAACTGGTTCTGTAAAATGTTTCATTCCTACAAGCTGCAGGACAGCTTATGCAGAATGCCAAACTAGGTTAGTGCATGAATCAAGTTAATTGAAAGCTTCTGAGAGGGATTTTGCACAATACAAGGTATTTCAAAACTCTTGCCAAGCAACTCTTTAAAATGTGTATATTAAAGAGTTACTTGTCATGGATTTTAATTTAGTTTTTGGACAAAGCAAATGAGTTATGCTAAAAATAAAGTCTGATCCTTACAACATATGTTTTACTTGGGAATAGTACATGTAACATAATAGGTTACTTTAGAGCATTCTGTTCCATGTTTTAAAGCTATTGCATAAGGTTATTTTAATAAAAATGATTCCAATGAAAGAACAGTTAGTAACGAGGTGCTGACAATTGAATCTACATCCAGGGATTGCATGAGAGTGCCAAGCCTACTTTTACAGATGCACTGGTTAGGTATTCAATAGATGTCCTCGAGGCATGTAAAGCCAAAATATTTTGGGTCACTTTTTGCAGCAGAGATGGATGATACAAGTGAAAACACAAAGAACATATATGAAGTGTGTTTTTCTTATTAGGGAAATGTAAGAAAATAAACCCAGATATCGTGGAATGCTAGGAATTCCCCCTCCTCAATGTTTCTAATTTACAAGGCCACTTTTTGGTAGTCTCCTTTGACCTCCATCCCTCATTTGCTGGCCTAAAGCCCACATTTACACAAGCAATTTCTTGAATAGGAATTCACTGGGCTGTGAGCTTCAACACCATTTTGAAGGCTGAATGTATAGAAACATGTCTTCATCAGAGAAGACAATCCTTTCTGAAGTGACTCGGTTACCACATGAACAATTTACTGTGAAATCACATGACAGAGTTGTTAAAACATTCAAAGATATGCTCTGTATGAGTTGAGAACAAGTATTCAAGCAGAGACTTTGAGATTCAAAATCTCAAAAAAATAATCTGAAACATACCTTAAATCTTAAATATGTGGCGTTTGAACATGCAGCACCTGATTCTCTGCTAACTATGTTGGTGAAGCAAATTTAAATCAGCTGAGGGCCTGATCCTCCCTGCCTTCCTTACCCTCCTCTCTTTCTTAAGAGTAGCATATTTGTCATAGTTTCAATGAAAACCTATGGCCCTAGCTTCTTCAGATCTCATGCAAACCTAATATGGCCAATTCTAGTTCTTAAAAACAAAACTGACAGCTATTCAGAAAGAATAAAGCTCCAGACTTCGTCTTTCATTTTTATAATCATTTCCACACTCTGGCTGATCTGTCACAGAGAACGAGATAAGGACTTCTGTCTACGTTGCATACATCCACCCCATGCTCTGGATATCTTCTCACATCCCCTCCCTGACACACTTCTGCCTACCATAGAATGAGTAAGGAGAGTAGAATTTTGTCCTAATCCAAAATCTCTGGATTTTAAGTGGTTTTTTGTAGTCATTTATTATCCATGCTGCATCCTCCTCCTAAAAAGGGCTTGTATAAGTATGTTGGGTGCTGACTAATTCCCTTCCTCCCCGTGTTGCCCACCTCAATCAAACCCAACCATATCATTCACAGCGTTTCCCAACCTGCGCAAAGAATGTTTGAAGCCGTGGCATACTGCCATGTCATTAATAAAACCCTAAGCTTTTTCTGTCAGACTGTTTCCTTTTCCTAAGGGGTAACTGGAGCTCAAGCATCCACATAAAGCATACATATTCAGTGTGTGTTCTGTGGCTGTTTTCAGTTACTGAAAATGGTTCAAAATTGATTTCTTTTTCTGGTTACTTACTTAAATAAGTATAGTCATGGAGAGATTTAGGTAAGATTGTAAAATTTTTGTCTCCCACAGAGAATAGAGGCCTTTCCTAGTTGAAGATCATTTTAGAAAATATACATTCACAGTCTGTGGAAATTAGATGGTGTTCCATTTAGCACGGTCCTCCAGAGTCTGCAAAAGCTCACTTCTGGGCCACTGTTAATCAGGGCATTAAAACTGGCTATGTTTGGTCAATTGTCACTATTGCTTTTGAAACTATGAGCAGTTAAACTCACATCAAGTGCTACACTTTTACAGGATGCATAGAGAAAAGTGTGTACGTGATCTCCAGATTATGAATTGCAATCCAAAGATCTGACATCAGTGGAAAACTAATCTACTCAAGCACCAGCATCTGGGACACTTGTGAAACAGCAGGTAGCTACAATGACTCCTTCTACTTCATAGTTGCCAGAGTGACAATGAAATAGAAAACTAGTAGTCAAAAGACAGTGGTAAATCTTAAACAAAAAATCCTCTCCTTTGCAATGAGGTGACAAGGCAGCTCATTTCCAGAAGTCAGAAGGAGAGCACCAATTTGGCAAGCAGAAAAAGCAATTTCCCAAAAAGATGATTTCATAGTTCTTCAGAGAACACCTGGAAAATGTCGTCCAAAATGATTTTTTTTTTAAAGGTGGAGTTAAGACAGGTATCTATCAAAATGTATGCAAAGGATAAAGATTGGCTGGAAAACTCAGACAGAAACTAATTTGACTGCATTACGGCTGTAAGTTGCTAAGCATTTCAGTTTGCATAAGTTACTTTTTTTCATAAGTGCATGTACCTTTGGGACAGAATGAACTCAGAGAAGAAACAAAGGAAGAGGAAAACGGGTAAAGGGAATGGAGACAAAGAAATAAGCTCAAATGTTCTGCTAGAATCCAGGAACTGAGGAAGCTACAAATGTGAAGAATCTCAAATAATTGCACTATGCAACAGTACAGGAGACTGGATTTTTGAATCAATTATTAGAAAAAAAAAAAAAATCAATAGTTATGTAAGTATTTGTTTATATAAAAACAAATAATTGTTTCTCTGTACTCAGTTCTATCTTCTTTTCAAAGTAAAATCACCTCTAAGCTCTGCCAAGTAAACAGTTCACTTCAAATGCATTTTAGCCTGCATAAGATTTGATTCCTGTTTCATGTTAAGTTTGGAATTCTGAAAGAATCTCAACTACACATTTAGAACTTGCAACCAAACCTGCTGCCAACAGAAAATAATGTTACCTGCCCCAGCATTGGGTCCCTGTCAGAATGAGCAGCTTTTATTTGTTCTTCTCATCAGTCTATTTTGTCACATTCTTCCCCTTTGTAAGATACAGCAAGTTTACTTTATAGTAAGACAATGATAAGCTAAAACACCCCTCTGGGTCACTCAGTAATCCTCTGTACTGGTGCTATGATTTGACCAGCAATTCCACTGAAAACAAAAAGGTCAGTGCGTATCACCGCACTCTGAAACCTCATTGTTGAAGTCATTTAAGAGGCAAAGGCAGGTGGCCAAGGCAAATGAGAGCTAGTCTTAGAAAAATCTCACAATGTCAGCCAAAGAAACAGTTGCCAGGAGAATCATTCTATAAAACATGAAAGATCGGAGCCCACTTTGGAGATTCATAAAGTCTACTTAAACAGACATGGTCTTCCTGCTGCTTTGAATTGTGAATGTGTCTGCAGGAAAATGCATTGCAGCCACACCAGGAGAAAAGCAGTTTGCAGACTTACGCAGAGGAACAAGAAGCTAGCAAAATATATAAACAAGAATCATCAACATTAAGGTAACAAGGAAGGGATGACAATTTTAAAAGCATTGTCGCAGACTGCCAAAAAAACACTACGTAAGAAAAATCCACTGCCTCTGTTCTGACTGCAAATACCAATGGTTATTCTTCACCTCTTTATCCAGGAAGAGTTTTGTTCTCCTTTGCATCTTGCAAGGTAACTACACAATAGGGAGCAATGCTAATGAGGAAACAGCCAGAAAATAGCCTAGTTCAGAGGCTGTACTCACAGAATTTCCTTACTGACATTTATTATATTGCTGTGCTAACCGGCTGAAGATACAAATACTCAGATACTTGTTGATGCTTGGGCAACATCTGAGTAATTCAAATTTGTTGTATTCTCCCATGGACAAAGGAAAAATCAAAGTTAGGTCTTAATAACAATACTAAAATAAACAAGATTATATTGAGATGACTTATGGAGAATCCTTCTCCAGTAGAACTAAGAACATATCTTTGAAAAGTTAGGCACAAAATTATTTATTTTGTCATATTCAAAGAGCGGATTGTACGATTACCCACATCACAAAACACTGATCATTGCCCTTTCTCTGAGTGCAGCTATGAGTGTTAGAGGGCCCAGGGGAAAAACAATAACAAGAAAAAAAACAGCAAAGCCAATTCTGGCTGAAAATCTACTAAGCCTGGATAGCTCAGACAAGCAATGAAGTTAAAGGTTCTTAGAGCAAATGGGATGAAATCTCGAGCAGCCCAGCTTGCCAGACACCCCTGGAACTCCTTTTTGTGGGCTCAGAGGAACAGCTAAGGAAGAACTGCCTAGCTAATGCTGAGACCTTGTCAGCCCAGATCATTCTTTATCTCAATGCAAATAAGCTTCAAGCTTCCTCTTATCTAGAAGATAACTTCTAAGGCTCCAGAGGCCTGTCATAGAAGGCAATCAAAAAATGTGGCACCTATTAGGCAGTATCTTGCTTGGATCCAAAATATCCTCACATCATTCTTCCGCTGACTACTTCAACCATCTAGCTACTGTAGCAACTGGGATTTTGCAGAATGGCAGTCTGGCCTTCAAGCAATGCTGCATGTTACACAACACAGACAAAACAGATATCTCAACCTCTTCCTAAAATTTTCCACCCTCCACACTCCCCCCCTCTTATCCCTGCTTTTTTTTTTTTTTTCCTTTTTTTTTTCTTTTTTTTCCATTTCAAGGAGGTCCTGTGTTGAAAGGATCTGGGCAAATATACACATTTATTGGAAGATATAATAAATCTTATCAGCCTGTTCATCTTATCCTGTGGTAACAGTCAATTATGTTCATTTGACTCAGACTGGTTTGAAACTGAGCAGAAAGCACCTCATGGAATGCTTGTCTTGACTGACAAAGCCCAGAAGCTGATGCAGCAAGGCTTTTATTCCCGGTGAGAAGATGCCTTGAGAAATTTCAAACAAAAAAGAATCTCTGAGTAGTCCTTGTTTCACGTTGTGCTCTGAGCCTGTATGAGTAAAGTAAAATATTAACAGGAAGGCTGGCAGTTCAGTAACATGGTCGTGGGGTGGGTGCTATATTTGGGCCATTTGCAATCCACCATTTAGAGAAGCAACTCATAGCTGGATTACTGAAAAGGCAAGAGGTATAACCAGAAAAACTCTGTAAAGCCAGTTTTTCTCCCTGGAAATGAGTCAGTGGTGCAGCAGGAGTTCCAGAAGCACACGGCTGGGCTGTAATTTCTCTTGTCCTATCCAAAAAAGGAAAGTTTTAAAGTTTCTTATGCTTGAGGCAATTCTCTACTTTTCATAACTCCTGCAGTCAAGACCTCCTTTTTTCTGTAACAGCTCTGCTCATCTTAGTCAGAAATAGATAGCAAAAGTCTGTACATGCGTGGATTCCTGTGAGGTTTTTTGATTGCCTGGTTTGGGGCTTTATTTGGTAAGCTGGGTTCCAAATCAAATCCATCCACCAAAGCCAAGTACAGCTCCACAGGAGCAGGAGCAGAGGCAGGCAGCCTCCCAGCAGGGAGAAACAGCCAGCAGCAGAGAAGCAAAAAGCCCCCCTGGGAGCAGGACTGGGCAGCATCCAACACCTGCCCTATGGGCACTGCGTCACAGAGCCCTGCAAGCCCACCAGGCAGGGCAGGAGGCAGCTTACCAGAACTCTGCCATCCACTAGTTCACTGTTTTGGTTTATTCTTCCTCATCTGCAAGCTTCTCAATGAATGCAAAGAAATACTCACATCATCTGGATCTTCTTATTGTAGAGTTAACTCTGCCTCTTTAATGTTAAGAAAGGAAAACTACTCTAATTTATGCCATAACCTCTAAGCTCATTTGAGAATAACACAGTCCTAAATTATCTTATTATAAGCCTTTTAAAGCTTCTGCATGCAAAACATTTTTGTTTTTCAAATTAGAATCTGCACTGCCATGAAATAAAGTTAATCAATGTACTGTTTGGTCCAAAACACCTCAGAATACCTCAAAACTGAGGAGGATCACAAGTACGCTTTTTCACCTTCCGTTCATGTGAGACACTGAAGTTTTAACACATTCTAATCTTTAACTAACTTCCTTCCCCACTCAGCACACCTTCACTTGCACCTCTTATTCCTAGAGAAAGGTTTTGCATGTGCCATGTTTCAAACATTTGGCCTGCATACCAGTGTGTCCTGAATCACACTCATCCACAAGGATCACTTCATTCTGAATATGTTATTTTCCCTCAGTGCAAACCCAGATGATTTAGTGGCTCCTACTGCTCTGTAGGATCCTGCTGCCTATGCACCTGAACAATACTGCCCATTGAATTGCTTCAGGTGCAGCAGCCCCAATAGAAACACATTATGCTACAGCCTTATATTGTACAGAAAAATGCTTGCTTTAAGAGCCCAATGGTTTTTTGGATATTGCACTACATGTGACTTTTAAATGAAAAAAAAAAAGAAAAAAAAAAAGGTCTTTTTCTGAGATTTTAATACCACAGTGAATTCTGAGAAGATTACAAACTACAAAGAGTTGAGAAAAAGAAACAAAAGTAGAAAAACAAACAAGAAATCTCTACTTAGCAAGTCTTTGTAATATGTATAATCACATTCAGTACTCAGTTTATTCAGCAGAATATGAGAGGACACAAAAAGTGTTCCTGGGTAAGAAAAGAGGCGATTAAAAAACCAGCATGCATACTTATTCCTTCAACTGTGCACACATCAGTACATGCAGCTCCTCACTTCTTGTTCTCTCATGCCACAGACCTGTGGCCAGGATGCAGAAGTCTCAACCTTTGTTTGCTGCTTCAGGGAGCCACAGAGTCTCCAAGCGCCTGGCTCCAGGCTTGGAAGATGTGAAAAAGGGCACCATGCAGGCTTCCACCACAGTGCAGTACTGACAGTACTAACTGACAGTAGGATGCTTCCCCATGGAAAAATATAAATCTTAAAAATGCAAGATAGCTGGAATGAGGAACAAGTGGCCAGGCCTGCTAGAAAATGGCAACACAGTGTGTAAACATGAAGAGGTTTACATCCATCCAAGCAGACAGTTCCTAGAAGCTGCTGCATATATGCTAAAGTTGTTGGGGAAAAAAAAAAAAATCCTCCAAACCCACTATGGGTTTTCAAAATACAAAGACCAACAAACAAGCTGCTCTCTCTCTCTCTCTCCACTTTTTTTTTTTTTTTTTTTTTTTTTTTTATAGCTACCTCTACTGTTAAAATTTCACTGCCATTCCTACTTCCGTTGCATATCATATGATTGAAAGGATAGGGCCACTACCACTTTTTAATCAGAACCCAACAGTTCTGATCCAGATTGAGTGTCTTTAGCCTATAAGTTATTCAATTCTTTATATACACACATCTGCATATAGAAATATAATATGTAAGTATATAGAATAAAATATGTATTTTGAGAATTCCCAAACTGTGTAACTTCCAATGGACTTTCACGATGGAGCTGCAGTGTATCAGCGATTACAGTAATGCAAACAATTACTCCACAAGATTTTGGAGATTACTAATAAAATTAAGAAATCTAGAACGGGTCTTTAAAAAAAGAAAAAAGAAAAAAATTCCCTTCCTCACAAAGGGAATATCTCCAAAGTACAGTAACTTCAGCACTATATGGAATTTACATTTTCATCTAAATCTTTAAAGCCCATTATTTCCTCAGATTTGAGAAAAAAATCCTTTCACCACACCAGCCATAAATTATTCATTAATTCTGTTTGTAACTTTGTAACCGGGCCCAGATGTTTCTGCTGGAGCAGCATTCCAATAGGAAAAGTTAAATATAGAAAGCTGTGGGGAGGGAGCAGACCACTCTCTCCCTACCACAACATGCTCAAACATTAACTTGAAAGAAAATAATGAAAACATTTGAAAAATATTCTGCATATGTAAGTCTGTGAAATGCCACAACATGAGGTCAGTCTGATCGCAACATCTCACGTAAAAGAGCCTGGGTGCATTCCACTTGGGTGCAGCTTACGTTATCATTTTCTTTTCTAGGAAAGGTGCCCTCACTTTCACTCACCAGAGTAAACAGAAAATTTACAACCAGAGTTACACTCCTTGCCATGCGCCATCTACAGACATAAATCAAGACTTAAGTTCTCAATGACAAGAAACACTTGCCAACCTGCTACCAACGGCAATAATCACACTGATAAAGAACTGAGAACATTCTATGGAATTTCTTATAGAACTGACAGAGGAACTTATTGGTGGAAATTTTCAGTCTCATGCTCCAGAAGAACTTCATCAGTTTAACACTAGTAAAGATGATTAATTTAAAATCCATCAATAGAGCACAGCCTTGTTAAACAGAATGGAAGGTACATCCTTCAGCCATCCATTTAGACATTGTTTCTAGCACTCTTCAGCAACAAACTTAAACTGACTTGGAAATGCCTGTTTGGAATTGCAAACTACTCCTGATCACTAAATTGTTTGAAAATCTGAAAGATAGCATTGAAGAGCACAGAGCCATGTTCTGTTTTAGAGACTACTTTGAGAAATTCAACACTTCAGTTACGAACAATAATCACAGTAGAGATTTTGAGAGATCATCTACTCCTTTTACTCTGTTCCAAGGAAATATAAATGTTACTTGAATCCCTACTTGTCTAGCTTGCTCTTAAATATTTTCACTGTAACAGATTGGGTATGACTGTGCAGAGAATGATACTGCTACAGACTAGTGTAGCAATGACACTGCTGCCTTGGTACCAGGTATCAGTTGGTGCCATACTACTTGCAAAGTAGCGGCTGAGCGACTTATACGCAAATTCTTTCATTCTTCAACCACCTGCATCTAGGGCAGATTTTGCAAAATAAGTCTAACTGTACTGTTAACAGAGGCGTCATCCACCAGCCTGCAAATTGGCAAATAAATCTCAGCAAGCAGACTATTAGCTAACTTAGAACACAATAAAAATCTGCAGACTGATCCAACAACTTGACTGACGACATAACTTCAGCAGGAGAAGGCATTCCAGCACTAGCTGAATGTAGATAAAGTTAGAAATAATGGAGTGATAGCACAGGTCAAAAACCCTAAGGCAATAAATATCTGTTTTTTTTTCCCCTCATTGTTATTGCCAGAAATCATCTTTATTTCTGGTAGCTAATCAAAGTTAGCACAAATAACAACTATCACAGCATGTCTGCCATGGACAATGACCTCTTTATTTTGCTGTGTAGACAGACCTTAAGGACATCTCACTTCTACTCCAGACATCAGCTGGAAAGCAGCCAATGAAAAGAAAACCAGAACAAATTTTATTGAAATTAATCACCCCAGCAGAAACTTACAACTAAATCCACCTCTATGAAGAAGTGATTACTCTCCACCTCCTGAGGAAAAAGACAGTTAAGCAATTGAAACTTAGAAACTGGACCCAGTTACAATGTGTCTGGGAGATAGGAGGTGACAAAAGATCCAGAGGCCATTAGAAAATAAATACTAAATGTCAGAAAGTGGAAAGTCTTCTCCAAAATGTTTTAGAGGCAAGGAGAGGAGGGGATACAGCACAGGTGTGAAGAACTAGAAGGAAACAAAGTAAAAGAACTGAAACTACATTTTGATTGTCCATTTTGGAGGAAAAAAAACACATCACTGTTCTATTGTAAGCTGGGAACAGTATAGCAAGAGAGCTTTTAATCTCCTTTGCACTATATGAATTTTTAGAGCACTGCTAAACAATATATTTCTTGTTCAATGAAACCAACACCTGCTGTATTTTCTGGTTTATGCATAGTAACAGAAGCTGCAAGAAAGTTTCAATTTGGACAAATAAAGTTAGAAAGTGAAACATCATACCCAATGTATTTTACAAACAAAGTCTCAGCTACAAATGATGTAAAGTCTAGTTGTTCAAAGCTACTACAAGGTTGTCCTTGTTAAAGCAGAGAACCCTTATGAAACTGTCTGTATACCTCAATTTGGTTTTAATTACCTTTTTTCCACAGGTACTGCGTTTGAAAATGGGAATAAAACCTTAAGCTAAGAGGTGCTCTAACAAGAGTTCAACAGGCAGCTCGCATACATATAATTATACGTATAATTTGTATATAAAGATGCTTATGGGCTAAGTCAGCCACACTTCAGACCTACCCATTTGTATGGCCCGTTACTTAAACAGAAAAATAAAAGTCGCAGGGAAGAATTTCTAGTTTAATCTACTATAGTAATCATAGCAATTTAAACTACTAAAGTCTAAAAATGTCCAGAGAATCTCACATGTTCATGAGTCTTATCTTGCCCGCTCACTTAATGCATACACAGAAACAGGTAATATTCCTGCAGAATTAGGACCAGACAGGTTGGGGTTTTTTGTTGTTGTTGTTTTTTAAACAAATGAAAGACTTGTTCCATTTTCTTTCCTAAATAAATAAATAAATAAATAAATAAATAAATAACATACTCAACATCTTAAAACAAAAGAAAGAAAGAAAGAAAAGAAAAGAATGTTTACTTTGGTTGTGCTAAGCAGCCAGGTGCTATAATACTGCAAGCTTCATCTGGAGTCTGCAGCGCAGTAAGTTCCACCATATTAACCATCACATCTGTCTTGTGGCCAGGAAGCTTGGGAAGCGTAGAAAGTATCTTCTCTGCAAGATTGTCACCATGATGACCAACTGCTCCTGTGAGGAAAAAAAGCCCCCAAAACTGTCAAGTATACTAGAAACAAACAAACAAAAAACCCCCAAAACAACAATACAAGGAACTGAGAGCAAAAATAATAACCACGTGTTTTGGGGAGAAGGACACTACTTTGCATAATAAAGTTTTTAAACAAGATTTGCAAAGATTATTAAAATAGCAAGTAATTTTTAAAAAAGCATTTAAATACACATGTATACACACAAACTATACTTTTCTGCCCTAACTAAAATGACCGTGTTTAAAAGGGCTGTGTGCAAGCCGTATAGAAAGCTATCCAGACAGGCTGACATAATATTAAAAAGTTACGACCACGTGGTCCACTCTCATATATGGACTGAAGGCAGCACGGGTAAAGCCAATATGAAGCAATGAAAACAGACCAAGTTACATAGTGTAAAATGTCAATCTGATATGTTACGTGCTCTCAGTTCCAGTTGTCACCTTTTTTCTCCTGAATAAATACGTTCTTCTTTCTGTTCACCAGTTCTAAACTCTTGCCAAGCCCAAGCAGAAAAACATAATGCATACTACAAATTAAGAGGTTGGAGAAGGGAACCAGGAACTTCACTGTCTTTAAGTAAGGAGCAAGTGCAATAACTTGTACTCTGCAAGTTTAGCTAGATATGACCCACCTACTTCCACTGGGCTGGACATCAGTGTTGAGGACAGTACTTTTATTCTGGCTTTATTCAGGGAAGTAGGAAGAAGGACTTCCAAACCCACCCTTGAGAGGCAGTAAAAAGATCATTTAGGCAATAGGCCCTGTCCATAAGTCTGCCAATGAGGCAGCATATCCATTTTCACATTGTCATTTCTGTCATGACAGAGTACATTTATTTCAACAGGTCAACATAGCTTCACATGCTCCGTAAACCCAAATGAAGCACTTGCATGAAGGACATTGCTGAGATCAGACTGCTACCTGCCCTGAACAAGCAGAAGTTTGTCTTCAGCAAGCCCACAGGAACCAGGTATCCATGCTGCAAAGCATGTTCATGGCAGCTGGCAGCTTGACTGTCATGAGCCTGCACATGGAGTGGGTGTTGGAGTGGCGCTGACCTTGTGCTTCCCCCTTCTGCCTTTCTGATATCTCATCTCACCAGTGTGAAGGATTAATTCACTCACCAGGCTCAGTCTGGTTTCAGGACTAGGCATTCTCCTTCCAGCAGTTCCTCAGCAGCTTTTTATATCACTCTACACTTCTGAACTTTTGCATTAGTTCTGCACTGTGTGGAATTATTAAATTCATTGTATGTTTCATCCCTATGCTCATTTGCTCCTCAGAAAGTATTGTACAAACACTTCTGTATTAACTGAAATATTTTTCAACTCAAAGATGCCAGCCACGTGCCATTACATTACACTTCCTCATTGAGTGATGCAAAGCACTTTTGTATCATTGCATCACTGACTGATGCAAAGCACTTTGTACATATATGTAAACACTTTGAGGCATACGAGGTATAGCTAAGCATATGTACAGTGTATATTGCTTGTGTGAGGCAGAGGGGAAAGGCCAGAAATAAAGCCACGTGGATGCCAGCAGGGCTTTCTGCTTCGCTCTCGTTTTCCACAGCCTGCTATAGCAGCCAAGGCCGTGATGCCACAGGCACCACGAGGCCCTCTGCAACTCCTTAAAGCCTTTTCACGGGGTGAGCCGTGAGACGGCAGCACTGCCTTCTTACCGGCGAGGTCCAGCGTCCTGTCCACGAAGACGACGGAGGCCCTGTTGGCGGCCGCCCTCCTCCTGTTCCTGGCCGGTGCGAAGCCGGCCAGCTCGGCGGCCAGCAGCCTGCTGAGGGCCCCCACCGCGAAGCACTCCTCGCGCAGGCCCATGGCGCCGAACAGGGCGTCGAGCTCGGCCACCAGGCCCCGCACGGCGTCCCGCAGCGCGGCGGGCAGCGCGCCCAGCCCCGGCTCCGCGGGGCCGCCTGGCCGGGGGCGGGCGGGTGGCGGGACGAGGCCGGCCAGGGCGGGCAGGAGGCCGAGCTCGGCGGAGAGGGGGACGAGGAGCGGCGGCCCCCGCGGCAGCACCTCGGCGCGGCCGCCCTCGCTCATCCAGCGCCGCAACGCTTCCTCCACCTCGCCGGGCCCGCCGCCCTCCGCCTCGCTGCACAGCAGCGCGCAGCACCGCACTCCGCCCGCGCCCAGCACGGCGCGCACGGCGGCGGCCGCCCCGCCCCGCAGCGGCCCGCTCAGCACGAACACGGCGCGCTCGGCCCCCGCCGGCCCCTCGTCAGCGGGCAGCGGCCTGACGGCCAGCGCCCCCGCCGCCAGCAGCACGCCCGCGCCGCCGCCGGCCCAGTGCAGCGCCTCGGCGGCCGCCGCATCCAGGAAAACGACGGCGCGGTGCGCCCGGGCGAGCACGGGCTCCCAGGCCTGGCGGCACAGCCGCGGCAACGCCGGTACCGCACCGGCAGCCGCCATGACGGCGGCGGCGCTGACAGCCACAACACCGCCACGTGCCCCGCGCGCCGCCGGCGCCGTGAGGTGACGTGTAGGACGGCCACGGGCTACCCGCCGCAGGGCGAGGCGGGGCTGCCGTGGTGGGACGGAGCCGGGGCCGGGCCTGAGGCTGAGATGGAAAAAGGCGGGCCGGTTACGTCTCTTAGCGCTTTCCTAAAGCGTTACCGTGCGCGGGTGCTCCTCTGGGACTCGCTTCCAGGCTTTGCCAGCGGCACGGTGAGGCTCTGGTGGGTGACTGGGTGCGGGTTTGTTTGTGTTCTCACAGCACAAGATGTGGTGTGACTGCTTTCTGGCGTCTGCAGTTTGTGGTGAACTACTCTGCAGTCTGCAGCCAGACAGAACCTCCAGACACCCCACGTTTTGCCTGACGCGCTTCCCTGCCAAGGCCGGGAGCTGCCTCAGTCTTGCTGCTGGTAAATATTAAAGCAATTCAGTGCGCTGTGCAAACATAGGGTGTTGGGTGTGTGAAACTTCCATCATCCTTCCTTTCCCTAGACTGCTGCATTTCTTATGTTAACATGAACACACCTAGCATTCTATGAGCAAGCAACAAGAAATACTCTTTTACTGTATCCAACTTTTATTACATACAATTGGGAAAATTTGACAGATTTTATTTTTCCTTTAAAAAGCACTTATTCTCAATTACAAAGGTAACAACAAAAAAAAATGCTTCAGTTCTTTCTTCCTGGAGAGTGGACAGTTCCCTCAAAAGTCTGCATTCCATGTAGTATTTCATCTAGGCAACCTCCTTACTACAGAATTGGGATACTTTTTCTGACATCATGGGATTATCAGCAATTACAGAAAGATAAGTGATATATCATAGAATCATAGAATGGCCTGGGTTGGGAAGGATCATAATGATCATCGAGTTTCAACTCCCCTGCTATGTGCAGGGTCAACTGTGTCACCACCTTCTGTGTGGAAAAACTTCCTCCTAATATCTAACCTAAACCTCCCCTGTCTCAGTTTAAAAACCATTTTCCCTTGTCCTATCACTATGCACTCTCTTAAGAAACAGCCATTCCCCCTCCTGTTTATATGCACTGTTCAAGTATGATGCATCTCTGAGCATTCACTTCATGCCTGAGTGCTACAGATGAAAGCTCAATATTTATGGCCTGTCCAGTTCTTTAGAGTTATCATATTATTTCTTAAGTTTATTTTTTTTTCAATTATATTGTCAAAACAGCAGATGCTCTTTAAAGAAAACAAATAGCTTTTCTACTTTAAAAGTTCTGCATGTGTTAAGAGAAAGATTACTGCCCAGAAGACAAAGTAAAATTAATAAACATAAGGCACAGTGGTTAAGTTACAAAACAAATGTATGTAAGTAGTTTAATGGCTTATTTTATCACATGTTCAAATTGACACCTGTAAGAGAAAAAATAAATCTGTTTTAATGTCTTCTTGGAAACTTGAAGTCTTGTTATGAGTTTTTGGTATGTAACCAGTGAGTCAAGATGTTTGTGCAGCTCACAGAGGTTTTATTCTGTCCTCAAACTGTCCTCAAACTATGCAGGTCCTTGGGAGAAGCCTTGTTCTGGGCCCCAACTGCTGCTATTCTGTGCAGCAGTAAGGAGAAACAGCAAGGTTCCTTCCAAAGGCTGGGACTGATGATGTTTTACCACATGGGGCAGAAGTTAGAAGGACATCCAGCCCAGCACTTTGTCCTTAGAAGCAAGGCAGGAAATGGGCAGAGATTCCCTTTGTTCAACCATAGCCAAAGGCAACCAAAGAAATTCCTGGGAGTGGAGGAGGGCTAGCAGCAGTTGTCAGGACTTGGTCTTGTATTGCAGCTTCCACTGGTCAAGCTGCTTGGGATAATTTTTTCAGACAGGTTTTTGCTTGAGAAATAGCTCCATGTGACGTCCATTTAAATGCCTCCTATGAGTAATACTGTATTGAGGAGCTGTCTTTTTTTTTTTTTTTTAAGAGATTTTGCGTTCCTCAACTATTCCCGATTTCTCTTTGGCGTTTTCTACAAAAGTGTTTTCCTTTTCTTTTCCAATCTGCATAATCAAAGGAATGAAAATACAGAGTCCTACCTGCTTTCTTTATCACAGGAACAACAACAGAAGTGTGTTAAATGGCCAGGTAAACAAAATAGGAATGAAAACAGAATAATACTGATGTCCAGGAAGAGGTACTGTAATACAAATTCATTTTATGATAAACAAATGTCTAGATTTTTATTTTATTTTTTTCCAAAAACACCTTTGTGGACTCCACTGCTACCTGTATTTGGAACAAATAATTTGTGATAAAAATCTATCCAATTACATCATATACCGCATGACCTGTACACAACTTCCAAACGTTTCTCTGTTGTCTCAGTGCAGTCAATTTGAAGACGAGGCTGCCCCACCCTGAGCTGTGGAATGCTTATGACACAGTTGAGCCCTCTCTTCTACTTTTCACAGGCTGTCCCGCTGTGAAAAGGACTTTTTTTTTTTTTTCCCAGTCTTCACAGCCATCTCAAGGTGCTGAATGCTCCGTGTGTACACACAAGTGGTCAAAACTTGTTTTCACAGATGTCGGTACTTAAATTTTATAAGGAAACTTGCCGTCGTTATGCAGCGTTCACAGCCGGGAAGCGAGAACATCAATAAAAAAGATTCGCTATTTCCCGCTGCTAAGCCTAAAGCACTGCCTCCAACTGAGAGCCCCCGAGCCGAGAGCCGGGGCAGGGCACAGCACAGGCAGCGCTGCGTCTATCCTGCGGTTACGCTCCCCCTGGCAGCTGCCATCAGCCGCCAGTAGAAGCGGGATACGGGGCTGCACGGATGCTCGGCCGAATCCTGCCGACATCCTTGAAGAAGATGGCACGCCGCGTGCCGGTGGGACAGCCGGGCATCCGGCGATGCGGAGGCGCACGGACACCGAGAAGCGAGGGGCAGCCCGGGGCACAGAGGGCGGCCGCCGGGCCGGCAGAGCCCAGGTGAGTTGGGGGCCGGAAGGGAGGGCCGGCCGAGCACAGCTCGGACCGCGGTCCCCGGGCTGAGTGCCGAGCCTGCCCCGTCCCGTCCCCGCGCGGCCGGGCGCCGCCGGGCCGCCCCCCGCGTGCCCGTGCCCAGGGCGCCGCGGGGCCGGGCCGGGCCCGCTTCCTGTGCGTGTCACTCACTCGGCGGGGGAGGGGAAGCGCCGAGCGGGCGGCGGCGGTTCCTCCGAGAGCGGGTCGGCGGGGCACGGCCCAGCGGTGCTCGCGCTGCCCTTTGCCGCCCGGGGTACCCGTAGAGGTCCGGAGAGGTGGGGCCGCCGAGCCGGGAAGAGGCCGCGGAGACCGGCCCGGGAGCCGGCGTCCCGCGGGAGGCGGCCATGTCTACCGGCGAGGTGGAGCGGCTGTCGGCGGACCTCGGCGGGGCCGCCGGGGACGAGGAGGAGGAGTGGCTCTACGGCGGTACGCGCACCCCAGATCCCCGGCCCCCTTCCCGCAGCCTGGCGCCGGCCCAGCTCTGCCCCGCCGTCCCGAGGGGTCCGGGCACGGGTAGGCCGCGGCGTGCTCCGCCTCACCTCGCCGGGCTGCTGGGTGCGGCCCGCTTCCACCCGCCGCCTGTTTAAAGGGTCCCCGCGGCCCGCCACCCCCGCGGCCCTTCAGTCCCCTCCTCTGGGCCGGCCCTCCGCCGCCACGAGTCGCGCGGCCCCCTCCTCGTCGACGTTGTGGCGGCTCCGGGGCCGCCTCTCCCGGCGGATCCCGGCCCCGAGGCCTTCCGACCCCGCGTCCCGCAGGCCGGGCCGTGCTGGGCCTCGCCGCGTGCTTCCCGGCCCCTCGCACCTGGGCCCTGGTCTCCCCTCGCACGGCCCGGTGCCCCGGCGGGGCCCGGCGTCACGTGCTGAGCAGGCCCGAACTCTGCTCTGTAACTTTGTTTGCAACTTCAAGGACTTTGTGTTCGAAGGCTTATAAAGCCCAGAAACTAAGCCCTGACGCCATGGTGGAGCTGTCAGTATGGAGCAGTGCAGTGCGTGGGGTTCTGTTCAGCTGCTTGCGTAATGTTATGAAAAGGTTTTGGGTTGTGGGATGGCAAACTGCAGAGTTCTCTGGCAGCAGGTGTAATTCAGGAGGTTTATTCATGTCTGCTGTGCATCTCTTTTCCTGCAGATGAAAATGAAGCAGAGAGACCAGAAGAAGAAAAAACTAGGTGAGTCTTTTGGCTGTTGTGAGTCCTGCAGTGTGGCTATATGTGAATTGTATCCACAGAATTTGTATTCCCAGCTGCTGATCCGTAATACCTGAACGCTCACACCAGTGTCTTTGAAAATTCCCTGAGCATAGACAGTGTTTGCCTGCTAGAATGACATGGCATAGAATGCTTTACCTGGGAAACTGGGATGTTTAAATATGAAAGTTTCGCTTGTGTGGATTTCCATACTTCTTTGCAAAATGCCAGCAAATCTTTTGGTTTTGTTATCGTTGCACATTTCTGAATGATTCAGAATAATATAAAGCCAGTCTGCTCCAAAAAGATTTCAGTGTAGTGACAAACAGGAATACAAGGAAGCAGTGAGATTACCATCCAGTTAGATGTGCTGGTTCTGTAACACATTTTTTGATTGGTAGGCGAATCTTTGGAAGAAAGCTAGAAAAAAAATTGGAAGTCTACATGATTTATGAGGAACCGTGTGAGTGAAAGCACAAACTTGTTCCCTTGAAAACTTGTCTAGGTTGGCAGCAGTTGGTAGCTCACTGAAGTGGAGTTAGTATTTCACACTGAATTTATCAATTTTGCAGTTGATAAACAATGGAAACTATTGATTGTGAAGTTAAAATTAGGTAAATAAAGGGGAAGCCGGTACAAGATCATGTGCATTGTTATTTTCCATAAATGCCTCCTGCAGGCTGCAGAGATTTTTCAGAATAGAAAACTGTTGGGTTTAGTAATCTGTGGACACAAAGTCCACCAAAGGCTTGCTCAGTTGCTTGTTTTTGAACTGATGGAAAATTTTGACAGGCACTTACCTTATAGCAGTAATGCCTTCCACTAACAGACTGTACGCAATACTGTTTTCAAGCTGTTAGTAGATACGGTTGTTTGATCCCCATTGATTACTGTTGTATAAGAAATAAGAGTTATCTGTTTGTTTACCTCCGTTATATTTGCCCTAGACCATGTCTATCCCAGAGTTGTTTATTTGCTTCTATTTGGAACCTATTCCATATCAATTGATTCTTTGCGTTTGGTTATCTTTTCTTGATCTGACACATTGTGTCAGTAGGACTGTTGATTAAGAAAATTAATTGTATGGCAAACAAAATGATCTTCAGTGGTGTTCTATTCCAGATTCTGGTCAGTTGGGTCTTGTCTTGGCTGTTAAAGTTTTCGTCCCTCACCTTTCAGTTTTGGCATTCTTACAGTGAGTTTTTATTCAGATTCTGTAGATGTTATATCATTTTACTGAGTCATGAAGTTAAACGGTAAAGATTGAATCTCAGAGCCAGACCTGCACGCTGTTGGGTTTTGTGCAGGACTCACTAGTGGGTGTTTTGTGAACAAATGGTGAGATTGAAATTGCTCATTGCCTTCTAGTTTCTATTCTGTAAAGTCAGACAGTTGTTTGCACCGTTGCAGAATCCAAAAAATATTTTTTCAGTGAAATAGTATTGTTTCTAAATTGCTACCTGCTAACGCTTCTGTCTGTGATGCAACGTTTGAACAGGTAGCAGAACTGTTGAAATTAAAATACTGCTGTGTTAGAGTAGTAGGTAAGAGTATAGTGAGACAACTCATTTGCGTGAGTTTGAAAGTGCTGGTCATTGAGATGAATCTAAAGAGAAAACTGTAAACTTTTTACAGTTTTCAGTCTACAGCTATAATATAATTAATTCTTGCATTCTAGTCATCTGGTCATCTGGTTGGTTTCACAGTGCAGATGTGGGAATTTTCATTCAGCAGTACCTTACCTGTGGCTGTTTAAATGCCACAGTACCTGTGAAAAGTGTCAGTCTGCAGGAAGGGGAAAAAAATGCGAAACTCTTATTCTCCCTTCACATGTTATGAAATTTTTCACTTTGATTTCAGAAGAGGACCCAGGTATAGTGAATGCCTTATTACTTCCAAGTGTCCTACAAATATCCATTCAGTATGATTTCTGATATCTAGATACTATTCTGCTAAAATAAAGTTGTTTTCTTTGAGATTTATTTTTTCAATTTTTTTTTTTTTTCAAATTCATGTACAAGATAAGTCAAACTTTTTCTGCTCTCTGCAATGATGTATCAGTGCTTTTCTCAGCATTAACTGGTGTATGGGATAATAAGTGCCTAAATAACTAGTTTCATTTTTCCCTATTTGTTTTTGCTTAAGTGCTCCACCCCCACCTGGAAATGAAGAGGAGGCTGCAGAAAATGGCGTTGTGAAAACGGTACTTTTAAATGTGCTTTTGAAATACTGCTTTAATTTGTTTTGGTTTATTGACTAATTGTAACTTAACATAGAATGGCCTGGGTTGGGAAGCACCATAATGATCATCTAGTTTCAACCTCCCTGCCGCAGGCAGGGTCACCCACCAGCAGCCCAGGCTGCCCAGAGCCACATCCAGCCTGGCCTTGAATGCCTCCAGGGATGGGGCATCCACAACCTCCTTGGGCAACCTGTTCTAGTGTGTCACCACCCTCTGTGTGGAAAAACTTCCTTCTAATATCTAACCTAAACCTCCCCTGTCTCAGTTTAAAACCATTCTTATCACTATTCACCCTTGTAAACAGCCATTCCCCCTCCAGTTTATATGCTCCCTTCAAGTACTGGAAGGCCACAGTGAAGTCTCCCCAGAGCCTTCTCTTCTCCAAGCTAAACAAGCCCAGTTCCCTCAACCTTTCTTCACAGCAGGATGCTCCAGCCCTCTGATCATCTTAGTGGCCCTCCTCTGGACCCACTCCAAGAGCTCCACGTCCTTCCTGGGAGCCTCAGGCCTGGACACAGTACTCCAGATGGAGCCCCACAAGAGCCGAGTAGAGGGGGACAATCACCTCCCTCTCCCTGCTGGCCACCCCTTTCTTAATGCAGCCCAGAACACAGTTGGCCTTCTGGGCTGCAAGCACACACTGCTGGCTCATGTCCAGCTTCTCGTCCACCAGGACCCCAAGTCGTTTTCCACAGGGCTGTTCTCAAGGAGATCTTCCCCCAGTTTGTATAAATACCTGGCATTAAAATCAAATAAGCTAATCCATAATTGTACTCCTTTGACTTTTGTGGACAGTGTTTGATGCTATCTGAAGAAACTATAGAGACTAGAAAATTTCCATCTGCATTCCACTTCTTAAAACAAACTTACAGAAAATAAATAAATAGTACTTAGTTTTTCCAGAGGAAAACTGTTGCTTCAAGACAGCTACTTTTTCCTAAATACATCCTTTTGAAAATGAAACTCTCCATATCTTCCCCACTTTTTAAGAAAATAAAACAATCTGGTCATTTTTCTTTATTGAACATGATAAAAAGTAGGCATGTGTAGAGCTATGTGAAAATGTGAATCAAAAGATGAAAGATGTGTATGTTTAGAGGCAATAGAACAGACTTATTTGGTAGCACTCTTCAACTTTCTGTGTATTGGTCTGTCTTAGAGTTTTGTCATTACTGTGATGAAGGAAAGGACCAAGAAATGAAGTTTACAGTTGCAGTGTTGATAAAAGGCCTCAGTTTTCTGTGAATGGGAATGGCTTATGGCTTTTCTGTGAAGAAATTGGTGAACTTATTTCTCTTGACAATGGGTCACTGAAAGACTGTCTTCTGTCATCAGCTGTCATTTACGGAAGATCTATTTTGATTAAAACAGTGGAGGGTTTTTCTGCCTTGATTTGACTCTTAGTTGTTAAGTACATTATATTAATGCTGTAGAACAAGAGTGAACTGCACTCCAACTTATCTTCCATGCAGCTGCTTATTTTCGTCTAATTTATGTGCCAGGCAGGTTAGATAAGGACTGGAGCCTGACTACACTTGAATAACTGCAGGCTAACCAACCTGTTTTCAGTATGTTTAGCATCTTGCTGAAGCATTCAGCAAGTGTACAGAGAGGGATAGTCTGGTTGATCACAAAAGTTTGGAGGAAGTTCTTCATTAAAGGATATTTAGAAAGCAAAGGAACAGCATGGATAATTGATATGTAGAAGAGAGAAACAGTGCAGAAGTAAAGGTTCCATTTTCGTGGTGATGATGGAAGATCACCTCCACTGGTGAATCACGAGTGTTGTACATAGCCTGTGCTGCTGAATGTGGTTTATAAATTACCTGGAAAAGTGGTTAAGTTGTGCAAGTTACAGAGTTATTCAACATATGACCATTTGCAGGGGACCGTGTGGTTGATAAATGGTTGTTGAAATTCTGTGTAGAAAAAGAAGTGGTGTTCATGGGTGAAAAACAGCTTACAAATAAATGTTGGTTACTGAACTGATCATTACCACTTATGAGGAAGCTGCTCAGCTATGTTGAATCTATGAAGATGTAATTTAAATACTTATCTGGAGTTAAGAAAGCAGTCAAATTTGGGAATGTAGCAGGTAGTAATTAGTGGACTGAACAGAAGGATATTTTGCCACCATGTTAGTTTGTGTTTGTGTTAGATCCCAAATTCTGTGTGCAGTTCTATTCCTCTTGCACTTCAAAGGCTTTACTTCCACTGAAGAAAGTTGAGAGAAGCACAGCAAGAGCAATTCAAGTAACTTCCACTAATAAATGACTGAGTAGGCAAGGGTTTCTCAGCCTGGCAGGGAGGCGTCCGTAGGGGAGGATGGAAGTTAGCAAAGTCATGTATGGTGACTGTAAGTAGGAACTGAGTTCTCGCAATCCCTTCTAGTCTGAAGAAAAAAAAAAAAAACATCCAAAATACTGGGCTGGATGAACTATTGGTGTGAACTGGTACGACTGTTTTTATCTACCAGCAAGCTTGAAAGCCATGGGACAGGACAGCATGCAGTGTGCTCTTGCAGCTGTGTTTTTTTTGTTTTGTTTTGTTTTTTTCAGCCTGTTCAATTAAAAGTGTCAAGTATTTGATTTATTTCAAGTTGACTGGTGTTGTGAATTGAATAACTTTACCTAAAGAGCAGTGTTCCTCTACAACTGAAAAAGTGCTTTGGGTTGCTCTGGGTGTATAACTGAGAGAGGCAAGAAGCTAGTGTCACATATCTTTAGGTTCTTTCCTGAGTGACTGCAGTAGAACTGATGTATATGAGGTATATGAGGTAGGGAGGGGGAAGAAAATACTAGATAGTGGAAACTGTTTAATGCTTAATTAGGAGATGTCATGTTTCAGGGACAGAAGCTTGATACTAAAAATACTTCTCTATTTTGATCCAGGTATTTCCAATATTATTCCAAAACTGATAACATTGAAACTGAAGAACATAACTTTTCAGTTCTCATTTCACAATTCTGACATCTGGGAAACAGAATTTTCTTTTGTTAAAGATTTCCAGGATGGGTACTTTTGTCTGGATTATTTTTTCACTGTAGGTTGTGACCTTTTCTTTTGTAGAAGGTTACTGAGGCTGAGGATGACAGTGATAGTGATAGCGATGACGATGAAGATGATGTTCAAGTCACCATAGGAGATATTAAAACAGGAGCTCCACAGTTTAGGTAAGTTATTTGAAAATACTAACTGGGAGAAAGTTTCAAGATTATACTTAGTTATTAATTCAAGCTTTAATATCTGTCAATCAGATTGTACGCATTGGTAGCCTCAATCTATTTTTACTTCTTTAATAAAATGTTTGTAGTGATACAATGACTTGAGGGAAAAAAAAAGAAATCAATGAAATATCACAAAGGAAAAGCAATTTTATGAGTTTTTTTTTATCTCTTCAGATTTCAAGAAATAATTGCACTGAATGTTTGTAAACTAAAGAGTTGTTCTGTGTTGTGAAAGAGCTATATTATAGTGTTTTTAGGCACTTATTTGTGATGTTTTTATTTTTGCTGTGAATGATAGAGTGGTAAGCACAGAGGACATTAGAAACGTTTGTCCTGGGCCTTATTTCTTATGGAAACACTTCAAATAAGAACTCTGTAGTTTCAATTCCAACTGTTCCTTTCAAAAAATTTTAATGTACTTTAGGATGCAGCAGCCAATCTCTGGAGATGATTTCTCATGATCGTGGGTTAGAGATTTGTACCATGCAATAACTTTTTTTTGCAACTGCAGTTGCCTCATGTTCCTTTTTTTCTGCTCATAAAAGCTCTGGTTTTCATTGAATGCTTTTGGAAAGTTTTAATTTTACCCAAAATAATGAAACGGTATTTGTTGTTACATAGAGGTCTTCTGAGGGAAGTTGCATACTTTGTTTGTCTTGACAATTCTAACATTCTCAAACTCATTACATGTTATTAGTTTGTCTTTTTTTTTAATTTAAGTTAGGATTCCAATAGGTATGCAAGTAGGTCTGACTCGTGTATTCTGTTATATCCTTAACTTTAGAATTCGTTCATTTTTTACGCGTAATATTTTTAAACTTTCAGCAGTTTATATCCTAAAGTATCTATGCAAATCAAATGTCAAAAATAGCAATTCTTTCAGTAATTCATCTGTTTTGCAGTATGCTTGTGGTATAGACAGTGACCTCAAATTTTGTGAGACTAAAGCAAAGCTAGATTTATCTTCTTAGTGAATTTACTGATGCTCTTTCAATGAATGCAAAAACAATAAGGAAATGCTCCTAAATCTAATTAGAGTAGAAAGTTTTATGTTTAAATAAATGTTCTGTGTAAAATCACTTCTGGGCAAATTGGGTGAGAAGTTCGTGGAAGGGCAATCTTCTAAACCAAGCGTAGCATTATTGTTCATTTTAACTTTATTGTAGGAATTTCCTTCATACATTTAACCTGTTTTTCTTATAGTTGTCTATCACTGTTTTGAAGAGTAAAAAAAGAAAAATTTGAGAAAGGCATGCACAAATACAGCATGGGAGATAAGGATAAATGCTCTTTGTCAGTTTTCTACTCTGCTGCGTGAACTTGTATGAAGAAATGTCATAGAACCACTACTTTAAACTATACATTGTGTTCTACTTAATGTGTTTATTGGTTGATACCACCTTTGAGAATAAGCTACTTTGCACACAAGTGGTAGTGAAAGCAAACTCTTAATATTCCAAATGAACAATATTGTAATTCATAAGGCTATTAGATCAATTCATTGTCTAAATGTCAGACTGCATTCTTATGATCAGAGCTCTCAGGTATTTTAGAAAATGAAATTGCATGTTTTTTTCTGTTGGTCACAAGGATAGGTAATTGCTAAAAGCACACTGAAACAGCCTGTCAGTCATTTCAAAGAAATGCTTGTATTTCCCATTTCTATACAGATTAAATGGAATAATAATAAAGGCAGCAAAAGGATATAAGTCCTTTCTTTCTTTTATTTTGCTTTTGCCCTATTCCCCAGAGTGTCTTCTATATCCCTAAATGAATTTCGCTTTTCCTTTTTTCTCTCCTTCTGGTCCTGTTCATTTTTCTTTCTATCAAGGTCTTTAACCTTTCAACTCAGGAAGAGTGGCTGGAACTTGCTTCACAACTGTTTATTAGTTGGAGGAGTTGCTACTGAGCATAGAAAGGTACTCTCTCTTGCTCCTAGGCTGATCTCTCTATTTTTACAGTTGCCAGCTTGGAAAGCTAGAGATTCAGGATGGCGATTGAGCCTGGGTCCAGTTTGTTTCTGGATCTAGCTAACTGTTGTTTTGTGTTTTCTTCCGTTTTAGAGTTTTCTCTGTCTAACTCACTTTTGTTAATTTCTTTAAGTTATGGAGCAGCACCTGTGAACCTCAATATTAAGACAGGAGGACGAGTTTATGGATCTTCTGGTAAGAAAGTTTAGTCAATAGTTTTTTTAAAATTGCAGAAACTTCCGTAACAGTGCATAACATGTGTTTGTGTGTGCTTCTTTAGTCTGTATTCAGTTAGAGAGTTCTTGCAAAAGCTTCCAGTCTTTTTCCATTAGAAAAATGTGAAATTACTAGTGTCTTAAATTGTGCATGTTGTTAAGTTATCAAAATTGACATACGGAAGAATGTCATGATGCTTTTTATATTGTCCATTTCTAAATTGCCTAGTTTCAATAAGCTACTTGGAAAACAAATAACAAAGGGAGTTGCAGATATTCCTGGTACTATGAAACAAGGATTCGTGAATTCATAAAATTAAGTTGTGGAATACATTTATAGGAGCATGCAAAAGTTGATTTCAAGGTGAGGAGTATGTGGTCACGTCTAATTGTGGGACTACATAAGTCTTTCTGTGCTTAAAATTCATTTTGAATGGATTATTAATGAATGGGTTGTTTGAATAGTCATCTGTTTCATTCATGTTTTCTTGTTCAAATATTTTTGTCCATGCTGCTTTACATGGAAAGTGATTTTGATGCACAAGGGACATTGGAGGTTCTAAAGGCATATCATTGTTTTGGATGAATTTTCCAAAAGTTGTTGATTGGAAAAGATCTGTTTTGTTTTGTTTTTTATCTTAAGTGTGTTACAACTATTAAAACTCTTCTTAGCAGAGACAAAAAGCTCAATTTTTCTAATTTTTCTTAGCAGGTGTAAAAGTTAAAGGGGTGGATTTAGATGCACCAGGAAATATTAATGGTGTGCCACTTCTGGAAGTAGATCTAGATTCTTTTGAAGATAAACCTTGGAGAAAACCAGGTAATGTTCTGTTTTACGTTAACTAATACATAGGTATTTAGGGGGTTATTTTAACAGTAATTCCTATTTACTGCATGTAGACATTTTTCTACTTTAAAAAGTGGATAAATTACCTGTTACCTTTCTGTTGTCCCACGAAGTGTGTGGGTGTGCCTTGTTTCTTAGTCTGCATTGCACACATGTATCAGCAAAAAGGCACTGATATTTAAAAAGTAATAATTATAAAATAACAATAATTATGACAAATCTTAACATTTATCCTATTAAAAAAATACAGGGATTATAATGTGATACTCTGCAGATATCTATTCTTGATCCTTAAGGCAGGATGGTGGGCAAGATACTCTTTCTGTATCAGTGTTAACATTCTTATAATCTTAGCCATGCATCCTCTCTATCTTTTCAGATGTAGGACTTTATACATTTCAGTAGTGTGGCTTTGGGTCAGTTCCTAATCCATTCTGATGCTGTAAATAGAGATAAATGTTCAGTGAGGAGGAAGAAAATGTAAATTTTGCAGTGTCCTAAAAACTTATGCTTTTCTATTTATAGGGGCTGATCTATCTGATTATTTCAACTATGGGTTCAATGAAGATACATGGAAAGCATACTGTGAAAAACAGAAGAGAATACGAATGGGTCTTGAAATTTTACCAGTTACCTCAGCCACAAATAAAATTACGGTAATTAGTACGACTTTTGTGGTGTTCCATATGCTTTTCCCCCTGTAAAGCTGCTTGTGTGTCATAAGCTTGTTTTGCCCAGTCAGTGGATTTGTTGATAAGTCTTCACCTGAGTCCTTAACCTGAAATGTTTTTGTGTTGCTTTTCTGGCAATTTGTGTGGATAGTGTCACAGCCTAGTTAGAGCTAGATTGCATCTGTACCGTCACTCAGAATGTGGCCCATGAGTTAAAAGTTGCATGGTATCTTAATGGGCAATGTGTTATTTAACTTAGGCTGAAGACAGTGCTATGGAAGTAACATCAAGTGCAGAGATTCTCGATGGCAGATACCATCTTTTTAAGGTGAATTTTAGTAAACTTTTGTTGGTTGCCCTCATTTATGTTGAGTATTGCTACCCATGCCAACACAGACTGATGGAAGAACAACTGGAAAAGACTCAGCAATTATTTCAAACTCTCGTCTTACATTGGTGACTTTCTGCGTATGTCACAAAATGCTAATTAAAAAGCGTTGCTTTGTTCATCATCCTTGCAAGTATGTGAGTTAGTGGCCCGGTGTACTAACAAATCTCCATTTTTTCTTATGCAATGATGTATTTTCAGTTGTAGTGCATTTGTTTATGCAGATTAAAGAATTTGTACAGCTCTGCTGAGGAGCTTTTGTAAATTATGGCTTTTGTTTTTTTTTCCTTGTGGCCTCATAGCTTTTTGTTTTTATTTTGTAACACTTATCTGTAGCAAGGTATTTTTGGTATCATTTGTTTTCCCTCGTAGGTAGGCTACATCAGGTTTCCAGTCATTTTAACATTATCTTAGCAAGAACAGATCAGAAGCTCCTGGAGCTGCTTGCCTTCCTCATTTGTCAGAATTATAGTGCTATGGAGTAGTGGAAATGCTGGACAGTGGGAGTTACGCTTTGCTGTTGTAGCTGATGGCTGATAATACTGTCAAACGCTTTTGAACTGTTGCCCTGAAAGAAGAGAGAAGTATTCCAAACCAAAACTCACCCTTTTCTGTCTCTTTGGAGTTTCTGGAGGATCAGTGATCAAACAGTAGGGATAATAACTAAGTTGTAAGAGTTGAAGAAGGAGTTTCTTGTGAATTTCACAAGGGATATCCATAACAAAACTGTTTAATAATTATAATTGTTTCAGCCCATCTGAAATACAAAATCTCACTTAGTTGCCATGGTATGTTTGAATGAATCTTCTGTAACCGACAAGACAGTCTCCTACATTTTCAAATTGCTCATTAATTAGTAGAAGTCTTATAGATTTTTCAGATAAGTACTTAAACACAACATACTCTGTTTCAAACTTCATGTTTGTAAATACTACAGTTAATTCTATTTTTAAGGAATCTTAAATAGTTACGTGTGTTTTTCTGGATTTGGAACACAGATGTCTATGATTAGAAGTGAGGTTCTGCCAAAGCCTGGTATTTCACTTGCATACAAAAGCTGTGAGAACAGAGCCTGTATGTCATTATACCATGAGTGAACTAGCTAGATCTCCATGTAGTAATTGGCATATATTGTTGTTGGGGTTTTTTGTTTGTTTGTTTGGTTTTTTGTTAATGAAACTGTTACTTACCTAAATCCCTGATATCTAAACATACAAGTTAAATAAAGGGAAATTGCTTATACGGTCTTAAGATTTTGATTTTTTTCTGTGTTGTTAAGACTGTTCCTTTTATTTTTAAAACATTGGAGTTTGAGCTGTATTAAAGATGAATGCACTTTTGGCTAGTTGTTTCAAAACAGTTTGATTTTTATTTTTCTGTATTCCTACTTGGAATGGCACTTTACATTTAAAAAAAAAAAAAAAAGGAACAACAACTCAGAGGAGTCTTGCAGTTATATGACTGGTACAGTGGGAATATTGTTAAAAGTTTAGACTATGCTAGTTTGTCTTTAATACTGACCAATGTAGGTTTTTTTCTCATATTTAATGTGCTACTGAAGTCATAGAGTACTTGAAGTGCTTGCATCAGAGTTCTTGCAGATCTTTGATAGAGTCTCTGGAATTTTACTCTGAAATTTTGTAAAAACAGCAGTATTCTTTTGAAGTATTTAAATCAAACTAGTATTAAATCTTGTGAAGTTTGTATAGTCTGTATTATCAGGTGACTCTTACTGGTATAATTTGAAAGTTAAGTAGTTACTAGATCTTGTGTTCAGTAAAAAAGGCACACAGCAGGTTCAGTTTCTTGTCATGTAGTTTATTGTTGGGTGCCAAATGTGTAAGATATTTCTGTTATTATGATTTTTGTTTAAATCATTTTGCTTCTCTAAAAATTCAGATATTATTTTGTTTGTACGGGAAACTCTTCAAGAAAATCAATTCTGTTGTTCATGTCCAAAGCAAATACTTTGAAAAGAAATATTACAACTATTTTTTTCTAATAAATGGTTCTCTGGCACTTTCCTTCTTATATATTTTAAATAATGTATCCTTATTGAATATAGAATTTCATTAGCTGTTCTGTCCTGGTCATTCTTTTTAAATTGGTTTAAAGTTGGACTTTATTTTTGTGTTGGTTATGTGCTGTGTTGTGACTGTTGAGGTTACTGTACTTCTGTGGCTAACGTAATGATAAAACAATGATAAAACAAACTAATGATAAAATGTTATTTTGAAGGTACAACAGGGCAGAACTGGAAATCTGGAGAAGGAGTTGGCAGTGCAGTCGACCAAAGCTGATTTCACCTCTCCTCCTGCCTTATTCAAATCAGGAATTCCAACAAACAGGTCAGTTAGACAGTTGTAACTCAAGAGCAAATAACTTTTTTGTACTGTTATTTCTCTGTGTTTCAAGTTCACTGTTTTTGTAGCAAAAAGCGGAGTATTTTTCTGTAATAGGTTAAAGTGATAGGAAGAATGATCCTAATCACTTTTTGCTTTCAGTCGCCTTTATGTAAGAATGCTGTATTACCTTTTTGTAATAGTAGAAGGTATGGGAAAAAATCAGCAGGACCAAGCAACAGGGGAGATATAAAAATCCAGATGTTGATGTACTGACGGTACATTTTGTGTAGAATTAGATTAGCCAACAGCATGTCTGTAGCTAATGTTTTTAGGTGAGTTTTATCTAACATACCTTTTCGGATAACCAAAAGTGAATTGGGCAACAATGACTTCAAGACCTGGAAGGATTCCTGTAACCCAGTCTCCTTCCTGTGAGGTAGCGTTAGGCTCTTCATATTTGAATATTTTACTACCTTTCCTTTGAAATGGGAGAATAATTTCCTTACTAGAGTTTCTTCTCCAGCCCAGGCTTTAAGAAGTTTTGTCGTTAATTGAAAGCTATGGCTGTTTGATACCTGGCACTTGACTGAGAACAAATCCGTGCTTGTGCTCTAGTTGTGGACTGATCTCATCTGGGAGATTAGTTTTTGTGCAAATTAAGTCATTGGCAAGGGAAGCAGAACAGTTTGTATGCAACAGTTAAAGATTAGTATCTATTTACTTACTTCTAGTAAGTAGCTCAAGAGGAAACAAAACAAATTTTTTCAATTGTATCACTTGTGCATTCCAGTTGTTAGACAATTTTGTATGTGCTTAGGCTGAGTACTGTCACTATAAGTTATTAAGTGGCAATGCTGAGTTCTTTACAATTTTTTTCTTTTTTTTTTTAATACCTGCTCATTTGAATACATTAGCTTAAAATATATTCTTGGATACAGAAAGTATCTTCTGTACCATCTGGTTGGAAGAGATTTTGAAAGAACACGAGCTGCTCAGAAGTCTGAAACTAGCTTGGTCTTGAGTATGTCTTGACTATATGGATTATATACTTCTACTTTAGTTAATTCTCCAGAATACAGTTACTATTCTCTGTAAAATTTGTATTACTGGTTTATTTACAACCAGCTGGAGTTTTATGGGATTGGATTTTTTTTTCTTCAATGAAGAGTTTATTTTTAGTAGGTAGAATATTTTCAATAGTTCAGCTCTGTGATAATTTAAAATAATTGCTTTTATGCCATAAAGCATTTGCAATAGCAAATGGTTATGAAATTGTTTGAAGCATTTCTCATGTAGCAGTAAAATGTCTTTTGGCTTCGCATTAGTTGATGTATTTGGTGAAAGAGGAAAAACTGGTGCAACTGGATACAGTCACATTGGTGTAGGAATTGGTAAGGAGCTAGATACTAGAGGAGGAATACAAAGAGCTGATTAGAGACACAGAAAGAGACAATTTATCTCGCCAGAAAGTGCCTCTCCTCAGCCAGAGACAAGCACTGCCTCCAGAAATGCCAGATCAGGCATCAGAAAGTGTCAGGAATAAAACAGGAGGGTCAAGTCACCCAAATTCAGGTAAGAAAAAAATGGATCAAAGCATGATCCTTATTTAGCATTTTAATTCCGTTTACTACTCAGGGCTGCAGCATCATTGCTTTATAGATATTGCAGCACATATTTCCCTTCAGTGGGAAATCAGAGGACAAATAGAGGGCTATGCTTTTTTTGTTTGTTTGTAAACAAACATTGATATAATATATATAATGTGTTCACTTTTTTGTTGTTGTTTTTGAGTGTGGTAGATGTGGTAGTGGTTTAAATTGAGCTCCCACCCCTCAAAAAAATTCTCCAAGGTCAACCAGGAATATTACTTACGACCAGTACAGAAGCTGCAATTTGCAAATTTGAATCAACTGCCCATCAGTTAATAAAAAGTAGTACTTCACTGAAATTGCATTCTAAATATTTCAAAGAAAAATTAAGTGCTTTTGCCTATGTGAACATTGGAGAGGGTTTCCTTGAATTTATAAGTACTCACTTGCCATCTTAATCTGAGCTATTAGCTTTTTAGAATTAAACCTGAATCTCTTGTCATGATTCATTGATATTTGGAGCTGTTGAGTACATTAAAGTATCATGTAACCCCGAAGAAGGACTTAGAACATAATGGAAGTGATTTAGTAAATGCACATCATATGCATATAAAAGTGTGGTATAGAATAGAATGTTCACTTTAAGTAGTTAATTAAGATTCATTTTATATGTAGTCACAATCAAGATTAAAAACTGAAGGAATCTGTTCTGTCTGTGAAGATTTCTAGGTCATGGAGAGAATTTGACACATTTCAGAACTGTCCTAACCATCTGTACCATTTTGTAGCAGTCCTTTTCCGTACATCATTTTTCGAGGCTGGCAAGATAGTATTTCTTTAGTAGCAGAAGAAAATGTAGAAGTTTAATTAAAGAAATTTTATTTGGATGTGAAAACCAGTGTTTTATCAACCCAGTAATACTTAGAATAGCTCTCTATCACCTAACTGTTCTATCAGAAACTCTCTTTTACTTCCTTTTATGCTTTTTGTTATTACTAAAGAGTACTTTACATGCAGTTGGATTTTACTTCAAGAAAAATTAGCGTGTTGATATGATGGGCTATTCCTCAGCGTTCTGTGTGCTTGGGCCTTTCTCCACACAGACTTTTTATATAAAATGGATTTGTGATATGTCATTACTTTGAAAAAATATGAGTTTCTTTTGTTTTGTGAGCTGTCTTTACATGACTAAATGATGACAATTTTTGACGAAAATATATAAAATCAAAATCTTACCTTTTCTATTAAATCTGTTGCATCTTAATTATATCCATCAGCAGTGAGCTCAGAAAAATTGAGAATATACTCAGGAGGAGGAGGATGATAAAAAGCATGAATAGGATAAGAAGGAACACAAGAGCATGCTAAATACAGATTTGTAAATTATAGTGTAAATCTTAATTCTTCAGTCCAGTGAATAAAAGTGGCATGCAGTAGTTTGACCACTTCTGAATTCTGAAAAGTAATAATTCAAAAACCAGTTCACTATGTATGTTATGTGTGATGGAGATGAGAAGTGATTTCTGAAATTATGTATCTTTAAAGTTTTGTCCTTTCCCTATTTCTTTTTGCTGGTAAAACCTCTGCTTGCCATCTGAGGTTGAGATGGCTTTATGAATTAAGTCTCTATGGAGGGTATTATTCGTACATGAATAGCTCGTAAATAACTGTTTGCAAATTAGAGTGAAATCACTCACTGAGTGGCTGGAATGTTCCTTTTAAGCTGTACTTTGTGTGAACTCTGCTGTATGCTTCCCACACGTGTGGATTGCCTTTTTATGTTTGGGTGTATTCACTGGAATTGCATCTGTATCCCAGGTGCCCTGATTGTATAAGGGGGAAAAAGGGAGAACCAAGTCCATTCTTTCTTTGCATGCAACACTGAGCAAGACACTGCTTAACTTCTTATCATTAAACCAGATAATGATTAGTTGAGGGGGTCTTTGAAATTTTCTGCATGTACCAGCTTGCTATTACTTAGTCTAAATCCGAGGCTTCGAATTTGCCCCTCTTAAAAAGCCCCTCAACTGTTACATGCTGGACATGTCAGATGGCTCTCTTACTTTAGCGAAGAAGAAATTTTTGATATAGGTGTCATCTGCTGCTCCATTTGCAAATGAATACGTACCTTCTTTCAAAGCATCTCAAGTTCTACTAATGAAATAGCATTGCAGTATTGGAAATAAATAATTTGTCAACTTCAAATTAAGACTACAACTCATCCCTCTTTAAAGAAGTAAAATCTTTTGGTTGTTGGAAAGATCCGTGGGTATCATAATGCATACACATATAATAAAAATTGTTAAACACCAATGAGATCAAGTAGAGTGTAGGCATACACATTTCCAGACTCTAAAAAAAATTAAGCAAAAGCCTTGCTCTTTTCATTAAACTAATGTCCAGAACCAACTGACGATAGTCTAGACTTGCTTCCTTTGATATTGTGGTGGTATACTTGGACTGCTTCTCAAGCAAAAATTAATATTGTAGTATTGGTGTTGATGCACGTGTTACATAATGCCCAATACTCTTGAATGAGTGTCCTATGTGTGTGTTTTCAGCCTTGATTCCAAGGGTTGCTGACCGTGTGCAAATAATGCAAGACAGGAAGAGCCTTGATTTTAAGTATATCGCTTCCAGATGGAAGCTCTGTAGAATACAGTAAAGTGGGCCAAGCAGTGGGTCGGTCTCCAGAGGTGAGACTTCTTGCTTTAGAAGAGAGTCATCTAGTATTCAAAAGGGACTAAAACTACAAAAAACTGAAGTTTTTATGGGTAAGATTTTGGATAATTCAAGAAGGTATCAGTCATGGAGGAGTCATAGAACTCTGAGAGCAAATGGGCTACTATTGTGAAGACTGAAACCAAGTCATCTTGTTCTACAAAATTTCACTTGTAATGAAATTACAATTCTTTTGTCTTGTAATAAAAAATGATTGATTTAGCAATTGTTTTATAGCATCCATGTTTGCAATTTAGTTATTAATAGCAAAATATAAACCACACGTAGTGCAGCCTTGCTGGAATACCATGCAAGACCGATGAGGAGGATTGGGAAGGCAGGTGTTGATTACTTCAAAATTTAGTTTTTTTTTTTTTTTTTTTTTGGAGTGGGATGTTTTAATCAGAAAACTTCTCATTTATGTTGTCCTTTGAGGGGCTGCTGTATAGTGTATTTCACTTTAATTTGCAAATGTATGGTCAGACTTTTGGTTGTTCCTCCAAACTACTGTGCCTAATGAGCTTGCAGTGAAATCCAGGAGGAAGCAGTAAAGCTTAAATAGTGCAAAGAATTCGGGGATGGGTATTTGGTTCATCTTCAGTGTGGAGTTTGCCTTGGGTCATCTTTGGATTATCTCTGGAAGTCTAGTTGATCTGTGTTCCAGTATCTCCTTTGTCTTTTTCAGATGCCTTGGAATGTAGGTATTTGGGCAATTGGTGTCAAAGCTGTCAGTACGGCACAAGTGGGAAAATGCAATCCCAACTTTCAGTTGTTCTTCCAGCTATTTGCATTAGTGTTTAGTATTCCACTAGGTAATAATAATTAAAAATAAATAGATCCCAAACTTCTTTTCCAAAAGATGCTAGAATTATTTTTCTTTTACATTTCTCTTCTCAAATTCTCTAGAAGGTTTTCCCAGTCTTTCTTACATCTTACTTGCTGTTGGTAAACACCTTTTTATCATGATGTTCTTTATAGATGTGGCACAAATGTACTTTTGTTTCTCTCAGCTTGTAGCAGTGTAGTTTTATATCTCATTTCCTAATGGAGTTGGCTTATGTGAATCCTTCTTTTTAACCTCTTTTAGAAACTAACTGTGGGCTGCAAAGCAGATGGGTTTTGTTCTGTCTGTGTAAGAATAAGAGGTAGTTATAAAGCTGCACTTCTGGATTTTGATTGATTGAGGCTGCAAACATGCTGGATTCTTCCTGTCTTCAAAATAATATTTCTACATTGTCACAGATAGCAGGTTTTAGTTATAAGAGATGATATTTAGATCTTTGTCAGTTTTCTGATCCGGCACTTACAATGCTGCTTTATTTCAGCATGTTTCAACATGGCTGATTTACTGAAGATTTTGAGAGACTTGATTGTGCTTTAAATGTTAATGCTTGTACCCCATTGAATGCCATCATGTCTTTACCATCAGTTTAGTGTGTTTATTCTACTTTGAAAGGTTAATAAATAGAAAAGTAAAAAATAAAATAATCCACTACAACAGGTGTGTTGTGAAGATCTTAGATGCTCTTTGGGGCTTAAAAATACCTCTCTTAATTGACTGTGATTGCATACATGGGCATTAACAGTGCTGCAGTAGAAGCAGCTTCAGTCTTAATAAATACACTCTTAAAAGATTAACTGGTTTGGAAAGTGAAGCAAGATACATCTGCATTTAAAATTTACATATTATAATGCCAGTGTGCACTGAAATAACTCACCATGGATTGTGAATTCTTGTCATTAAAATCTTAAATTCCAGGTATTTTTTATCTTTCTTCAAAAAAGATGTGCTTCTTCAGATAAAAACTAACTGAAGGATTCTATGTGGCCTTTCGTATATAACCATCCAGACAAGAGGGACTGGTTTAGAATCTGCAATTTTACATCTGCAGATTTCCTGACGTACTGATGCAGTTAATCCTTTTTTCTTCTTTGTCTCTCAAGCTTGTTCTTCCCTGCCAGTTTGAGCCCAAAGACCAGTTCTCAATCATATTTGCAATTCCCACGTGCTGCCTCCTTTAACTAGTTTTCTCAGAGGTTATAAGTAAAGAATATTATATGTCATTCAAGTGAAAAATAATCTGAAGAAATTACACACCAAAAATAGATCTCTTCCAGGGTAAAGAATATTTTATTCAAGTCTACAGAGTCATTTACAGAATGAATAATAGATTTCATCATTCATGTTGTCCCTTCATCTATGACCTAACGGGATCAAGTAAATGGAAAGAGAAATTGTATCATCTTACTGCTCTTATATTTGCTTACACTATTACCTGTGGAGCAATAATGCTAAAGTCAATTTGATAAGGGACTAAGCAGTCTACTTTGACACAAAACTGTTATGGAACAAAAGGAGAGAAGACTCATTCTAACCTAATAAAGAATTCATATGGTTATAGAACTGCAGTGTTATATGCATCTATTTATGTATTATATTTTAATAAGAATATTTTTTTTTTTACAGAGGACAACAGGTATGTTTTAAGGAAATTTCTGTAGTCCTTTTCAGCAGAATCAGCTGCTATCTTTCGTTGTTGTTGTTTGTTTTTTTTTTTCCCTCATCAACATGGGTCGTTCCAAGTCAATTTAGTTTTTATTAGAGAAAATTGTTAATCTGTAAGGAATCATAAATATGAAGAAAAGGAGTAGGAGGGGGAAAAAGGTTGGAAAAATCAACCCTAGTAATCTGTGCAGATATTAATGGGCTCTAATTATCTATTAACAATTGGGAAAGAGTTCATGGAATTAATTGTTGCTAGTTCACAAAATGTCAGTTGAATTTCCAGTGTCAGCCGAAATAAGCAAATACGATAGTAATCTTCATCAGTAGGTGTCAGAATGAGAAAAGTAATGCTAACAGTTCATAGAGCCATGGTGCTCTGGGAGCTGTATATTATAAGTGATTCTGTTTGTCATATCAGAAGGGTTACAGTAGAAGTGTGCAAAAAGGAGAACCAAATAATGGAAGTTACTCACTTTTGGATGAGGAGAAGGGTGGATTAGTTCAGCCTGGGGAAGAGATATAACAGAAGTACCAAGAATACTATGATGCCAGAGAACAGAATTTGTTTTCATTATTTTTTTGACACAAGGACTGTAGGGCATCAAACACAATTGTCAGGCTGAAAAAGGTATGATCTCCAGAGGTTAAAATTACAAGTGTGTTCAGAAGAGATTGTGCAAATGCGTATTTGTCAGGGCATATGAAACACAGTGGTCAAATTGTATGGATAGTCTGAATTTTTGATTGGCAGAAAACCAGGAAGGAAAGAATGTATATTGATGCCACTTCTCCTTTCTTTTTCCAAAAATCCATTGCTAACCACTTTTAAAGTAGATGTTCTTAGTCTATTATTTCCCATTTGAGTAAGGGAGACTAAGATAAGTCTTCTGCTGCCTGCTTCTTTAAGACGAACGCAATGTTTAGCAGTGCAGCTGTTTTTGAACTGCTTGAGAGAGACATTTTGCATTTGGAAAACTGAAAAGTATGAATGTCTGGTCTGACGTTCAAGATTTATTTTAAGAATAAATTTCAAAATACTTCCTTTTTGTATAGAGACTATATATTCTGGAATGAGAGGGATGACGAGTGATTTTGTTCAGTATGTGGTGTAATTCAGATTTGTCCTGTGTTGCAGGCGATTATCTGGCGCAATAGATGTGATTGGACAGACCATCACTATCAGCAGGGTAGAAGGACGACGACGTGCTAATGAAAACAGCAACATACAGGTTTTATACTGCAGATTTACACTGTCTTCAACTAAAAAACATTTTTGCTTTCTCCTTGGCTTCTGATGAAAATACTCCAATTTGTATGAATGAGAAATAGAAGAGTACTTTTATTTTCAAGAAGAAAGTTGTGGCAATTGAAATACACTGATATGGAATATTTGATACATGTAAAAAGATAAAAATTTTAGTGTTTTGGAAGTTCTGCTTCCTAAAAGGAAATGAGCAATATTGCAGTCCGACAATTCAGGAGACTAGATGGTCTATAGTAGGTCTTTTTACTATGTGACAAGGACAAATACTTCAACTATGTATTCCTCTCCAATTCCAGCCAGACTTATGCTGCAAGTGAAATCTTCTTCACATATAGTTTAAGAAATAGTGTTCTAAAATAGTTGATTGTACATTTAAAAAAAAAAAAAAAAAAAAGGCAGTACTATTTTACCATAAGTTATATTAGTTGTCTTTATGATTTTAGGCTTTATGGGCTTGGGTTATCTTGAAGCAATGAGTGAATGCATTAAGGTTGAACACACATTATCCTCTCCTGACTAAGCTGTGGAGAAGAATCAAGTTTGCTTTGCTAGCTACATTCCATGCCCAGCTTGTTTAATTTTGAATAATGAAAATTGATTGTGGTACTTATGTTGAAAACACTTGATTGTGTTTTTCAACTGATCTTCTCACAGTGTTTAAGTAATTTAAAGTCTTGGGTTTGTTTTTGTTTTTTTTCATCCTTTTAATGTTGATACTTTTTTAAAGAAGTATTTCCCTTTAAATATAAAAGAAAGATGATGTTAGGGCCATATTCAGATGGCCTATATTCTCTCTAAAATCCAATGTTTATTGTTCCCTGTTGGCCTTTCTTATCTTCTCGAAGGTTCTCGGCAAGTATGGGACACTGAACATAGGGATTGGAGTAGAACTTAAACTATCTGAATATGGCTCTTTAAGTGCATAATACTTCCCTGATATGTAACTGGAAAAAGAAGAAAACTATCTTCTACGCTTTTTACGTAGCAATTGTAACTACAGTTTGATATTTTACAGGTTCTTTCAGAACGATCTAATCCTGAAGTAGACAATTTTACCAAGCCACCTCCATTTTTCCCTCCAGGAGCTCCACCTACTCACCTTCCACCACCTCCTTTCCTCCCACCCCCTCCAACTGTTAGTACTGCTCCGCCACTGATTCCTCCTCCAGGTAAATATTCAGTCCCACATAGACTTTGGAAAATAAGAGGCCAATGCTGATGATAATGAATTAAAGACAGCAGATTCCATGCTGATTTGAATGTATGTGCAGAATTTCAGAATTTTGTGTTCTACTCTTTCCTTAGATACGTCTGCAAGGTATAAGGTGGTATATTCTTTCAGTTAGAGTTCTAGTTTGCACTTGATATTTTTTATCCAACTTTTTGCATAGGTGCGTTGTGCTGTTCTTATGAAACCCCTCACCTGCCAAGGTTTTTAAAGGTGAAAGAAATGCATGTGTGCTACAAATCTAGCAACCAGGTTTGGCTTTTGTCTTCTGGTTTACGGACAGGTTTATGACATACACTTGTTCAGAAAGTCTCTTTCAACAGTCTTCCATGGTTCAAGTGGATTCGAAAATAATGATTAAGAGCTGTGGATTTGGTTTCTTCAGGCCTCTGTTTTAATTGTGCTGTTGCCAGCTCTTTATCTTCAAAGTTGTTCCTAAAATAAAATCTGCCATCCCTCCTAGGTTCAGTGAAGGAAGAGGGGGAAAAAAAAACAACAACCACGCTCTTACCCATTATTAAACTGAGACTACTTGCCAGAAATTTAAGTATTCCAAATATAAAACATCCTCTAAAAGCCCCTTTGAAAAAGGATCCTGCTTTGAAGTTTGGTCTCTTGTTCTGAATTCATTCACTGTTGCGATTCACATCTTTTTTGAGAAAGGAGTTCTGGAATTCAAATTGCCAAACACAGAAGATTCTCAAATTCTCTTAAGAGACCACTGTCTGTAGCAAAAATGTGGGTTTTTTGTTGTTTTCTTGGTTTATTGCTGTGTTGGATTAGTTTAAATCTAAAGAAGAAAATGGACGCTTCTGTTGAACAGAATTTAATGGGTCAAAATGTTGTTTTACGTGCTGTAGTTTAAGAATGTAGTTAAAGTACAGTCTGTATTTGTGGGATTAGAAAAAAAACTACTCAAGTATGAAATTTATGCTGCATAACTTTGGGAAGTTTGTCTACTTAGATTCATACCAGGGCTTACCAAGTAACCATACATTTTTTTTCATACGAATAAGAAAATCTGTCTTAGTTTAGTGTAGTGAAAGAAGTTGTTACTCCAGGTCAGGCTGTATTGCAGTTTTCTGGGCTACTATATAGTTTAGCTAACTTGGAGTATGATGTCAAGCATTGTCATACTTGATACCTTGCTTTGCATCATAGTGCATGTGGCATTGCTTTCCTTCAGCGAAACCTGCTTGGTGTTATGCAAACGTTTACTAGCCTTGAGTTAGTAGGTTGGTGTAGATTATCCTGAAAGCAATTCTGAGTACATTAGGTAAAATTCTATATTGATGCCATTTGGATTGCTTTTGACACAAACAGGAATATTTAGTTTTCAGCCAGGTATCTTTGTGATGTTGCCATGCAGTTTATCTTAGGGACTGAGTCTGCTTCTTGGGCTGATACTCAGGTTTAGTCCCTGCAATGGCTCAGTATTGCAGTCTTTTTTTCCCCTCATTTCTCAAAATAAATAATTGTCTGATGCTTCAGGTAAGTTTTCATACCTCAAGCATGTTTTCACTGCTTTAATAGAAGGAGTGAAGTGTTAGATTGCTAATTTTCCCATACTTGAAGTTGATGATTTTTGTTGTTGTTGTTGTTCATTGGTTTTTGTTTCTGTAATTGCCTGATTCGTTTGTTGAAATGCGTGTAAATGGAACATACTTCATACTTTAAACTATCTGTAAAATATTCAAATATCTTATAAATTCACATTTAAAAAGCAGTTCTGGAAGATGGTATGGAGTGTTGTGAAAGAATTCATATGACTAAATTGAAATTATTATTTTAATATTTAAACAAAAATTGTAAAGCTTTTCATGGCTGATTTTAAAACTTAAAGAGGATTGTCTGTAATATTCCCTCCTGTATCAATGATCTCCTCAGCAAAAAGCTGTACCTGTTGTTTAGGTTGTTGCTGGTGTTGCTTTAAGTCAAAACAGAAGTTTGGTTAAACAAAATCTTCCACATTACTGCGTATGGTAGCAGATACATTTTTTTGTGGATTCTCAAATGATTGTATTTAAGATGACTGCCTAATAGTTAAACACTTATATCTGCATTTTTGTGCCAGGAAAAAGTATCTTGGCTTTAAGATATGATTGTTTTCTTTAAGTCATCTTGGTTTCCTCAGAGAAGTTGGAATTGTGCTCTCATTGAAAGGCTGATTTTTGGGCATCTGAGCATGAACATCTTGGTTTTAATACTAATTGATTTTATACCCTGCAAAATGTCTTTGTTGTTCAGGAGTGGCAGTGCCTTCATAACTTAAGTTTTTGAGGGAAAATAAATTGCAAGGTTAATAAGCATAGTGGTCAGGCTCTATGAAGGCTTTCAGGCTCTTCTGTTCAGATGCCTAAAAGGTGTAAAATGTATGAGAAGTTAAGCAAATGAAGTGGCTTTGTGTATTATGATCACAAATGTGGTCCGGCGCCCCTTGGAAATGTTCTTGTTGGTTCCTGTACATTTCAGTTCAGAACCCACTTACACAGAAGTCTGATATAGTAATTTTATCTCTGGGATGTTTTATGGAGTTTGAGGGGGTATTGCCGTAGTGAACTGCCCTAATTAAACTACTGCTGCCTTTAAAGTGAAGTTTCTTTTTGGCATCTACCTACAAAACAAGCAAGCAAGAAAACTAGCAGAGTTGCAACATTTTTTGGATGTGTTTGTATCAAAGGATTCTCACTTCCCAGATATTTTTAAGAAAATAGATTACTAAGCATTTTTTTTCCCTTCAAGTAGCATCTGAATGATTAATTGCAGAGTGGCATAGCATTGACTGAAAAGTCGGTAATTCTTATTGCCAGAATATTTTGTCCATGTTGACATAGTATTTCCCATGCTAAGCTTTTAAGGGTCAGGGGCCAATTGCATTTCCTTTCATCTAGTTATGGAATATAAATCAAAGCAAATAGGTTCTGTAGGATGTTACTTTCCTTCTGGATACTTAACATTTTAGAGTTATGAATTGACTTCTAATCTTGAGACAGATTCATTCTACGTTATTTTTGCTTCTAATTAAATAAGATTCTGAAGAGTAGGAGTTTAAGTAAGAAGCCAGATTAAATTGTGCATGGCTTGCATAAAAGCTTAATGGTAGGTATTAATATCAGATCTTAATCTGAAAACATAGGAAATAACTTATTTCTCTTGATAATGCATGTTGTGATAACTCAGTCTGATTTTAGATGTATAGATAATCACCCATTCAGTCTGATTTTAGGTCTGTAAGTGATAAGCACTGTTACTGGAACTGATACATTATTTGTTATCGTTTTAGGTATACCAATAACAGTACCACCACCAGGTAAGTTTGCTTAAATTTTCCTTCCGTGTTTGATTAAAAAGTAAAAACTTAATTATTTAAGTACTTTAAGTAATTTAAGTAATTTATTGAGTTCTTTTTAGTTAGATACAGAGAAGTTTAGAAATACTAAGCTATGTGCATAGATGTAGATTTAGTCTCCAAAGGCAGAGAAGTATGAAAAAGCTCTTGACAAGTGGACTTGCCTACCAGTTTCTTAGAAGTTGTGTACTTCCTCCTTCACTTTCCATTCTGTTTTTCTATTATGCAAAAAACATATGTGATTGTTGTTTATAAAGCATTGGTAGTTACTCAAGAATTTTCCTATGCTTCTAAATTCTGTTTTTTTTTTTTTTTTTTTTTTTTTAAGATTAGTACACTATTTGATTTAAAGTACTGATATTTAGCACCTTGCCTTTGTTAATTTGGACACAGTTCTCAATTTTGCCAGATAAATTTATTTACAGTTACTGAAAAACAGTTTGTTGCACTGTGCTCTCTGAAATGCCTAACTCAGTTCTCTTGTGTTCTTCTCCCTTCCGTCTCCTCCTGCCCCTCCCCCAATAAATTACTACAGGCTTTCCACCACCACCTGGCGGTCCTCCACCTTCCCTCATACCCACCATAGAAAGGTGATTATCTGCTGGAAATCCTATAAAGCAATGTATCACTGTTTCGTAACTAATAAATCAGATGTTAGTGAAGACTCTTAGACTACTCAGTGGGTTTTATCTAACACTGGAGAGACAGTTTCAATTTTTACAGTATTTTTCCAGAAATGTTACTAATCTCATGTCTTTCACACTTAATATTCTTTTGAGTAGATTACATGACCACTTAGCTAGTTTTGTTATCATACTGTATCAACGTCAAGAGGAAGGTTGAGGTAACAGTTGTTAAAGCATTCTGTGGCAGTCTGAAGGCCAAATTGGGTTAACCTCATCATTCACCTCATACACACTATATCCCCTAAACACAATTAAATAATTTGGCCACAGATCCAAGCCAGGGGGGAAAAAAAGCAGTCAGCACAGCTCTTGAAAAGTGTTTGTATTATGCTGTAGGGCCCAAACCAGGTCATACACAAAGTTCGCTTAATATGGTGCAAGCCTCTTTTCAGTCTATTGGATTTCACTGGAAGAAGGTGCATGTGTCTGTTCCTTTGAAATTGGAAATTCTGTTAATGTCTGTGCTGCAGGATGATGAGGGCAGATATCAGAGAAAATCCACTTCTGATTTAATTCAGAAAAAAAATAACTAGATACATTCACTGTGCATGAAAGTAAATTTATTTTTCATACTGGCAGTTACTGTGACTGTATCTTCTGTTAAGCAGTAGTCACTTAATTACTTTGAGTAAATATTTATGTAGGTTCTGCATTTCAACGCTTTGGTGTTTTTTTTTGTTTGTTTTTTTTTGTTTTTTGTTTTGTTGTTGTTGTTTTGTTTTAAACTAAACTAACCCCAAACTTGTGGTTTTCTTTGTTTTAATACTACACTGCCTTCAGGAACAGAAGTAGCATTCAATTTAAATATGGCATAGATAATTTATTTAAGCTATGTAGGAAGTGGTAAAAAATCATGAAAGAATTTTGAGTTTGAATTATGTCTTATGCACATATCATCCATTTTAACCTTCCTATTTCACCTACTTGAGTTGGCTATCTCTGAAAGGAATCAGAATAGAAAATGTGTAGTTCATTTAATAGTATATTTATAGAACTACACATTTGAAGTCCACCTGTTCTTAGATATGCTCACATACCTACTTGTTAACAGAAAGAATGGGAATGGTTTCATTCACAAAAGAAGCACTTCCAAGCAATTGTACATTAAGTTCAGTATCTTTGCAATAGTATGATATAATCAATATTTGAAATGGAAAATTCTTGGAACATACAAAAGAACAGTTCAAGTGTAATATTTGTTTTTAATATATGATGATTATTTTTTTTTTTAATTTTAAGAAGAGGTTAGAGAATGCTGTTGTCATCTTCTTTATTAAACTGTGAAGTAATGCTTGATTGCTTTCTTAATTAGTAACACTCAGAATGGAATACTTAACTTATAACAGATATTTTCTTTTAGTCTGTAAGATGGTAACAATTCTGTGAAATAGTACCAAGAGTGTATCTTTTGGTGGAATTAGCTTTAATGGTAATATTGAATTTTACATGTATTTTCTTCTTAACAGTGGACATTCCTCTGGCTACGACAGTCGTTCTGTTCGTGCATTTTCATATGGTAGTGGTGAGTAAGTTTGCTGGCTTTGAAAAACTTTTATTAATGCGCTGTCAAATTTTTTTAAATGCTTACCAGGATTTTAGCTGAGAATCTAAACAGATCCTTTCAGAAATTCATTATGAAATCTTATTGCCTGCAATTGTGACCAGTAGATACTGTTGCAAACGTACCAGCTGTTCCTAAGCTCTGTTCTTTTGCTTACTTAATTGGTATGCTGGATATCTGTCTTGAAATGTATGTCAGAATTTTAACCAGGAAGATCAATAATTGAGAAATCCTAAGTGATGCAAATATTCTTTAAAAAATTGTTTGTCTGAGATATTGTGATCTTTTTGTTGCATGTTGCAGAAATTGATTTTTATTTTTTTTTTTCTGTTTTGGTGAATATGATGGAAAAAAATCAGATGCTGAAAAACATAATCTTCTGGTCTTATAATGAGGGTGAACTGGATTAGAAGTTCCATTATGTGGAATCAAATGGAAGTCCAATGAGCTTAGCAGTGAGTTGAGAACTGTTATCTAGCACACAGCTCTGCTCCTTGAGAAAAAGAAAGTAATTGAAATACTGGAATGTTGTCATCTTCCTGATTTGGCCCACATGGGAGAATATAAGGTGAACATGTAGCCAGTCACTAATTCTGCCTTCAGTGCATATGCCTGGTCTTTTTCTCCTGCTGATTTTTTCTGTCTCCTAGCTATTTGTTCCTTAGATCTTGGCTGCTGGAAGGCAAAATGTTAGGGAAAGGTTTTCCTGTTCAGGGAGGAATACAGAAATGTTCAGCACAGGTCAAACATTCATATAGTGTACCTCCCAGATATTTACAAGCCCTTAGAAGGTATTAAAAATAATACTCGTTAATGGTAATTTCTTGAAGCTAGATAAGTTTAGTGAGTAACAAATGGTACTTTGTTGGCATTGAAGGGACCCTGATCAATTTCTAAGTGTTTGCATTCATGCGTGGAAGCTTGTTATGTATTAAAGAACTCTTGAAGTAAATGAACAGCTGCTTTATGCTAATTGCTTTTTTAGCAAAAAAAAACCATGTTTGCTGAAGTTGGCAAAAAGTAAAGCTGAGTGAGACAACTAACACGGTCTCGTTGACTAATTTCCCAAAGTTTTAACAGGTAAAGCCATGCAGAGTATCACAAGGAGAGCAGTCTTATGGTCCAAAGTATGTATGTTGCATCTGATAGGCAGTCTCCAGTTTTCACTTTGGAATCTCTTTTGATAGAATTTGCTATTCTGCAAATACTTACAGAGACATGAAAATGTGTCTATCTTTTATTTTGGCCATTGTGGGGGAGGGGTGGCATGTTTATGTTACTGCAATACTGATATACTACAGATGACTGTCATTGTGGTCGTGCCAGCAAACAAAATATTGGCATACATGCCTTAAACTTCTCTTCTGTGCTAACAAAAACTTTGGGTATTTCTTTTTCCTCTTTCTTCTGAAGGAAGAAGTGACGTATTTACAGCTTGTCCAGTGGGACAAGTTAGGCATGTTTCCCGGTTGAGGGATGTGAATACTTAGTGTTATGTAGAAAAGGTAATTAAAGAGTAGTTTGTAATGTGGTCTTTCTTTTTCAGATTCTTTCTCAAGTTATTGCAGTTATCTGAAGTTTTTTTTTTTCCCTGGAGAGTAGATCTGTTAGTAAAAAAAACTTTAAGTCAAGTTTTTTGTCAGTTCCTCTTCCTCCCTTAGCCCCCAGCCAGTAGCATTAAAGTATTTTCTGAAGGAGGAAAAAAAAGCTCAATGACAAGGAAGGTATTTGATTTCTTCACCCATTTGGAGGAAAAAAAAAAAAAAGAAAAAAAAAAAAAAGTTGCTGGTTTTTTTTAAATTTTTGTTCATTTATAACAGTGGGCAGTTCTTAACACCCTGAGTTTGATTTACAATTTTGAAGATTCATAATCCTTATCACTCTGCCACATGATTTCTTTTTTTTCCCTTAGTTGATTATAGAAGCATGGCATCCCTAGTTTTCTAATGTTCATATAGTGTCTGTTAATGAATTTCTGAGCTGGTCTTTGTTGTTAAAAAAAAAAAAAAAAAAAAAAAAAAGATAAGTAGATACAGCATGTTTTAATTCATGCATTCTAGTTGATAAAGATGAGGATGCTCCTGCTGCTACTAATTCTGTATTTCTTGAGTGTGCTTTAAGCAGTTTCCCACAGAATATTTGTGCATCTCATCTGAATTTATTTTTGTGTATGTTTCCAGATATACTACAGTCATTTGGTCTTAAAATTTCTATTTACTCAGCACTTGTAGTGTTCTGAGCTTCTGGAGCATGTCTGAGCAAACAGGGGATCCTGGTTTACTTGAATTAATTTCCAGCCACAGAATATTGTCTAGTATTCTTTAGATTTGCTGAAACATGTGGATGTTTGTGTCTTAGGCTTTTACCTACTCTCCTTAGCAGATGAGTTTCATTCCTTTTCACATCCGTCCTTTCTTCATCTCTCTTCTCATAAAGTCATGAAAATTGACAGAAGAAGCAGAAGTTTTTAAAAGTTGAGTCATCTAATGTGTTAAGTAACATCTCCAAGCTCAAATGTGAACCTGAAATCCCCCATGCAGATGTAAGTCATACTGGGTGATAGGTTAATCAGAGTGAAAAGTGACTTTACAGTGCCCCTTGTTTTCTAGAGTAATTGGTTTCTTAGAACTCTTAAGTTTAAACAAGAAGAGGAATTATATTGCTGAGAAGAGAGGAGTAAAGTCTTAAAGAATTTTGTTGCATTTTTCTCGCGGGAAGATCCTTACCACAACAAGCAATATGTTCTGTCAAGCTTATGAGTTCAAATTAAAAGATACTTCTGCCATCATTTTGTGCCTTTGGCATGAGAGAGAAAAAAAAAATAGCTTCATTAAATCAGCACTTAATTCATGATTGAGCCTAATTACTTTCTTTGCCACATCTTAGTCTGGAATTCATCTTCGTGAAAATAATCTTCAGTTTTTGTTAGGACCATTCCTCAAAAAAACTCAAAATATTTTCTGATGGAGATGAGTGGATAAGTGCTTCTGTGGAACCATACAGGTGATATCACCACATATCTGTAATACATTTATACAGTAGAGGCTCTTGCAGAAAATTGTGCATTATACTTCTTATGCTAGTAAAATAGCAGTATCGTAGTAACAGTAGGGTAAGCTAATTCTGGCTATGAGCATGGAGCAGTTGTTCTGGTATAATACTCTGGGGTTCCTACTTCAGAATATTTAATAAAATACTGTATTTAGACCAGCTTTAATCCTTCTTTTCAGCTGATAATTTTGCCCAAGTGGAGAGAAAATGAGCACCTCCTCTTTTCCAATGTATCTGGCATCTCTATTGTAGCAAAAGCTTTTGTATGTGCTGAACAAAGCAATTGTCTGTCTCTTAATTGGGACTTCATATGGGTTTTGGGATCTGTAGAGGCTCAGTGGCAGGTGGTGGCTGTTGCGGGTATCCTTCCAGTGAAAGATGAATTTCTTATCCTCACCATTCTCATCTCACAACGTGATCCTTACCCTGTTTGAATTTTGCCTTATATGTTACCAGTGTTCTCAGTGTGTTGGGACTTAGGTAAATTGAGAACTTATTGGTGCAGTATAGTACAGATGATTGTTTTACAAAGAATTAATGCGGACACTTATTTACTAGTTGATTCCACTGAATCTCCAACCTGTTACCTTCTTTAGCAGTCAGCATGTTTGATGGCAGGGAAAGATGGGTATGTGAAGCACAGCAAAAACACAGGCCCTGATTAAGGCACTAGCCTTTCTTCTGCTTATTAAAACTACTAATCTTATGCCTTGGTGTCTTTACCCTAGACTCGGCCATTTTTCCCCCCGCAATCTCAATAGGAATGTGGCATAGTAGCCAAGCTATAGCTGCAAGAATATCCTACCTTTGTGCTCTTCTGCTGCATCAAATGCAGTTTCTTCAATTTGTTTTTAAATCCTTTCATGAGTCAGTGCTACCTTTGTCATCTCTCAGTATATACACTGCATTTGGTTTGCTGGTAAAGCAACTTGATTGTTGCTGTTTCCTGAAGCATTTTTTTATCAGTGCTCTGAATTTTTCTTTAAAAAATGTGTACATGCAATGAATTTAGCACTAGAGAAACAGTTCCAGAGACAGTATTTTTTGAGGCACAGAGAAAATGTATTAATGCTTTGCCTTATATTGTGACACTACACATCTGCAAAACTACTGGCTGGCTGTTTCAAGTTCCTTCTCTTCCTGGTTTAAAATTCAGAATTGAACTTTAAAATCAAAATGGAGTAAAATAGTTCACCTGGAAGAGACCTACAGTGGTAGTCTCTTGCAACTGTCTGACCACTTCAGGGCTAACCAGAAGTTAAAGCATATTAATGAGGGCATTATTGTATAGAATCACAGAATGTCTTAGGTTGGAAGGGACTTTAAAGACCACTGAGTTCCAACTCCCTTCCATGGGCAGGGCTGCCATTCATCAGATCAGACTGCCCAAGGCCCCATCCAGCTTGACCTTAAATGCCTCCAAGGATGGAATATCCACAGCTTTTCTGGGCAGTCTGTTCCAGTACCACGCCACCCTCTTGAGTAAAGAATTTCCCTTAGCATCTAATCTAAATTTCCCCTCTTTTAGTTATAAACCATTCCCCCTTGTCCTGTCACTATCTGCCCTTGAAAAAGTTGATCCTTTCCTGTTTGTAAGCTCCCTTCAAGCAATGGAAAGCTGCAATGAGATCTCCCCAGATACTTCTCCAAGCTGAACAAGCCTAACTCCCTCAGCCTTTCTTCATTGGAGAGGTGCTCCAGCCCTCTGATCATCTTCTCTTTCTAATGCCAGGGGTCCATGGCCTGGATGCAGTGCTCCAAGTTGGGCCTTACAAGAGTGGATTAGAGGGGAACAGTCAAACAGTCGCCTCCTACTCTCTACTGACCACCTCGCCTTTTGATGCATCTCAGGCTATGGTTGGCATCTGGCACACATCTGGGAATTGCCCTGACCCAACTGCAGCATCTTATTCTGGGTCTTGTTGAATCTCATTAGGTTCTTGTGGGCCCACTTTTCAAGTTCTTGTTGAATCACAGCACAGCTCATGTTAGAAGGGACCTTAAAGAGATTGAAACATCTGTCAGTATTCAAGAGGGTTGGTACATAAGCCACCATTCTAGGAAGCCTGTTCCAGTGTTAAACCATCTGTACAGTAAAGGAATGTTTCCCAATGCCCAGTTTGAATCTCTCTTGGAACAGTTTTGTACCACCCTTTCATTTTCTATCATTGGTTCTCTGGAGTGGAGCTCAGCACCTTCCTCTGTTTCCCCTCCTCAGGGAGCTGCAGAAAGCAATAAGGTCATCTCTCAGCCAGCCTCTTCTTGTCCAGACCACACAGCCCAAGTCCTTAACCTCTCTTTACAGGACATGTCTTACAACTTTTGTTGCCTCCCTCTAGGCACATTTATTGTGGACCCCAGAACTTCATGCAGTATTTGAGGTGAGGATGTACCAATGCTATATCTACCAGGAGAGTCACCTCTTTTCACCAGCTAGCTGAGCTGGGTGTGATGCAGCCCAAAATATGGCTTGTCCTCTTGGCTGCCAGGGTGCAGTGCTGGCTCATGCTGAACTGCTGTCACTGGTGCCCCAAGGTCCCTTTCTGCTGAGCTGCTCCCAGCCACTCATCTCCCAGCCTCTGCTTGTGTCTGACATTACTCCATCCCAGCTGCAGCAGCTCAAGTTTTCCTCTGTTGAATGAATGTCCTGCTGTTGCTGATTGTCCAGTACTCCAGTATATCCAAATCCCTCTGCGAGGCCTCTCGTCCCTCCAAGGAGTCTGCAACACCTCCCACTTTAATGTCATTAGTGAACTTACTAAGGGTACATTCCACTCCAGCATCCGTTTCAAACGATAAAAATGTGAAAAATCTTTTTTTCCTTTTTGTTGAAAATATTAGAAGAATGGAAGCATATGGAAAGCCACAATGGAACACCAGTTTATTTTAGAAAACGCGCTCCCTTAAAATCTTTGTGCTTTGTAAACTACTGGTGAAAATCTAGATAGGACATACGCTGTGTTTTCAGAATAACAGATAACTGGTTTATCTCAGTGTTGTTGGAGCAACAATGACATACTTCTTTCTGATGAGAATTACTGCAGGTGTGAGGGAGTAACCAGAATTCATCATAGCAGTTTATAATACCATAAATAAAAAAAGGTAATTGTTTGGTGGTGTGCAGTTAGAGTCAAACTGAAGTTTACACTTCAGATCAGAATATTGTGTCAGCCAGTGTGTGCAAGCCTTGTAGACCATACGTATATTGTTGGCATAGTGGCAAGTCAAGGAAATTAGCAGTCTTTAAAGTCCAGCTGTTTTTTTGCTATTTCTGGCTCCTTTCCTTAGAAGAATGTCAGTTTTGGCAGTATAATGAACAACATAACTGTTGTGTTAGGGTATTTTTTTTTCTGTTAACTCCTCATTTTCTCTGTAGCCCTGAAGTGAAGCAGCATCAAGCATTTTGTTAGAAGCAAACCTTCATAGAAATGCTTTTTTAAAAAATCACAATGCTTTTCATTGCAAATGTATTTTTTTTACAATGAAGTGTTTTTTTTCCTGCTGTGTTGCCTGCTCAAAAGATCTTTTGTATTACTCCTTTGGACATTTGGCAAACTGCTGATGGGAGCTTCTGCCTGCCAAGGGTTTCTGGCATGCTCCAGATGTGATAGGCAGGGTAATTTGAACATAGCTGAGAGAGAGCTGGGGAGTACTAAATACAGCATTAGTAATGTACTTGATGTTACTGAGTATGTGTTTCTATTAATTATATGATTAATGTCACTTCACAGCGCTGTGGAATGGAGTGAATATTGTTCTTGTATTATAGATAATGAAGGGGAACTCGAGCTATTTGTTGGACAGTACATTATCACTTGGTAGGAAATCAGATAAGCGGGAAGTTGAAATTTGTGACCTCTCTATGCCCACTAGAGAGTGCTGTTTCCAGTTAAATACTTCAGCCCTTCTTTTTCAGTAATAGGATGCATCCCTGGGACTTCTGGAGGGGGAAAGCAGGACAAAACAACTGGGGCATTAAGATTAGAGCTATTTATTACATCTGAGTTGGCAAGAAGCAAGGGAGGAGCACACCCATTCTGCCATTGCTGGTTACCTGGAGAGGTTGTGAGACCGTGTTGTGCTGTGACTTCCTTCTTAACTTCTTAAGCTCGTAGTCTTTGAACAATATGCTTCATTTTCTGAAACTGCTATTGTTTAGCAGAAATAATGGTTGTGATGAGTCTTTTTTAGAAATAGCATCTTGCAGCATGTAATCAAGAGCCTTATTTCTTCTCTCCAGAGTGAGTCTGTGGACAAATCTCTAAAGTTATCATTATGTTCTGTGGTGAAAAAAGTGTGGTGAAGAGAACACTGAGAGTAACTAATATCCAAATAGAAAGTTGGATGTATCCTTTCCCTAGTTTTTTTTTTGTGGACTGTATTACCCGGTTCTGTATCTCTTCATAAGGAGTTTTTAAAGAAGTGCTGAGGCCTTTATTAGCATTATGGAAAAAATGCAAAACCTGAAAGGGAAAGATTAGAAAATGTCTTTGAAGGAGGCTAACAAACGTCTGCTTTCACACATAAGTGCTACAGTTTTCTTCTGGTATCTGATTTTGTTCTTTCTAATACCGGCGTCTTTTTCTTTAGTCACCTTTCCGCACCTTGCAGGTTCTGCTCCTTCATGGTCTAGTCTTATGGACAGCAGCAAACAGTGGGATTACTATGCACGGCGAGAGAAGGATAGGGAGCGGGACAGAGATCGATCTCGGGATCGAGATCGGGACCGGGACCGAGACAGAGATCGAGAACGTACCAGAGACAGGGAAAGGGACCGAGATCACAGCCCATCTTCAAGCGCATTCAACAGGTTAGTGCAACATCTCAAACGTGCTGCAGCTCTGTTTTGAGCCCTGAGTCCTTGCTACGTCATGTGCTTCAGCGTTAAAGTCCGATGTTCATCTGTATATTCCAAGAGATGGAGGGTGTGGCCTCTTCCCCTGCTCCTTTTACAGTTGGAAAATTCAATTTCTAAATTGAAAACAGAAATGGAAAAGCTACAGTATATGTCCAAGTTGTTTGTAGTGTTTTGATACAGAGTAAAGGTGGGATTTAAGAGGTGGTTGAGTCACCGTCCCTGGAAGTGTTCAGGAGGCGTCTGGACAAGGAGCTGTGAGATATGCTTTAGTAGCTTGTGGTAGCAGTGGTAGTGAGAAGACAGTTGGACTGGATGATCTTATAGGTCTTTTCCAACCTTGTGATTCTATGATTCCATGATTAAGCACTGTGTATGAGATATTCTGCTCTCTTTCACCTCAGTTGTTGTACAAAAACCTGCAGAAGTATTTAATGAATCTTAGTTGCCATCTCAGTGCCACGAGCAATACAGAACAACATTTGTCCTTAATTAATGGTGCTGTGAGCTGCAGAGATGGGTACTTCAGTCATTCGCACTGGCTGGATACCAATCTGTCCAACCAACCTTTTTAAAACTTACTTAAAGGCCAACAACAATTTTTTTTCTTTTTCTTTTGTTTTAATTTCTTTTCAGATGGGTAATTATTATTCTTCAGGCTTTCAAACCTAATTGCTTTAAAAAAAAAAAAAAAAGGTGCAGTTATTCTGCGCTTGATGCGCACAGGCAGAAAGCATTTAGTGCTGAACCTTCTGTGACTCCATAGAGTCACGTCGGCTTGCCAGATTTATCCTTATTTTTTTGTTCAATATTTGCTAAATATTTTGGGGTGGACGTCTACACTGCTTTTCTCAGTTTTTATTGTTAAATATCGATTTGCAGAAAAATATACATGAGCTATTAAGCTGATTGTTTTTGCTAATGATTTTATGCTGGGGGAAATGAGAACACCCAGAGTCCACACAAACGACTTCAACTGAGAGACAGGATTTTTTTTTTTGCATGATGTTTGTTAGCTAAAGGCCGAAACTAGATGCAGGAAAGCAGCTTTTCCATGTGTACAGATGCCAAGATTATTGCAGTGATGTCCTCTCCTGTGCGCATGTGCTGCATTGCAGGGTCAGTTTCTAAGAACTCAGCCCAATCTAAACATCTGTTTCTCAGACAGCTTGATTGAAGGCCAGAAAGGAGCCTGGTCATTCAAGGGTGCTTGAAATGAACCTTAATAGCTTCCAGGCCCAGAGAAATCTCTGTGCTGCTGCCAGAGTTATCTGCAAAGGAGGGGGAAGAGCAGGCCTCAACTTTTTTTTTATGTGACTAAATTATCCACCATCTGCAGCAAAGCTGTTGCCACATGGCTGTGTTAAGAAAATGGGAGGCCTTTAGCTCATATGAGTTGGTTTGGGAATCACAGAGAAGGTGGAAGTGATTTAATAAAGACTGAACATGCAGGCATAATATTTCTGTATGTGGTGTTTATACATAAATACATATTTTAAGAAGGTTTATTTCAATTTTGTGCATTCAAAACATTGACCTCTGAGAAAGAGAATGTGAACTATTCTGGAGACAACACAGATGCATTGCTTTTATTTGAATTCTCTTTGTTTAAACTTAAGCAATAGTATGGCGAGATTTGGGATAAGGATTATCTTTACCTTTTTACTGCTCAGAAATTACTCTTTTTTATGTTTTTGGCAGTTCTTTTCTCAATTTAAAACATATATATATATATTTCTTAGAATTGTAAGAAAATTGGATATATATTTTTTTTACTTTATTAGTATAATCAAAATGTGCTTTATGAATAAACCCTCGCTTGTGTTTTAGTCCTTCTTTGCCCTGCTGTCCTCAGGTGAAATTGTGCATTTTTACAGCCTATCCCTTGAAAAAATGCAGTGGTTTTTTGGACAGCTAGGGTTTTAATTCTGTTCTGATAGTTTGCAACAATTAGGTGCTTCTGAAATGTACAGATCTGTATCTGATTGGTACCTTACCTGTCTCGTGGCTGTTCCTTAATAATTTAAAGAAAAGCACCTATATTTCTGAGGTCATGGGAGCCAATAATCCAGCATAGCAGAGCGTGTTTGGCCGGAACCAGCTTTACAGGAAAGGACTTGGTGTCCAGGTGGATTGAGCAGGACTGAACAGTCTGTGTGATAAAGGTCAAAACGCAGTGAGCTGAATTCCTTAATGAGATCTTTTAAAAAAAAAAAAAAAAAAAAAAAAAAAAAAAAAAAAAAAGGAAGATATTGCCACCTGTGTCGCTGTCACAGAAGTAATTATTGGACAATGCCAAGAGTGTGCCAACTGTGTGACTGTGCAGGTGACCAAGCACAGACATAGGCTACCCAGAGTCTGCAGAGTCTCCTCTTGGAGGACGTGGGCATCCACCTGCTCCAGATGTCTCTGCTTGAGCAGGGGTGGGCCCAGATGGACCCAGAGGTTCCTGTCCACCTCAGCCATCCTATGATCTGCAGCAGATTTGATCTGCTTACTCTGAGATGTGTGGTTGTGAGAGCATTATGTTAATGTAGTCGTTAATCAGTGCAGCTGTATTACTTAGTCATAACTCATAACTTTGAGCCCCTTGCAAATAGCTGTAGTTTTCTTAATTTCAGTGTATGAATATTTGTAATGTTTCTTAGAATAACAGGAGTTTCTGAGTTTTGTTTGATGCTTCTCTCTACGCTACCCTAAATTGCTGATTTTTTTTTTTTTTTTTTTTTAATTTGCTTCATGATACAGTCATATAAAATTTCATTGAAAGCTGTTGCTTCAGGCATCCGCCCCTTCTCTGAGGTTTTTATGCATGGCTGTAATGATCACTGATGTAATTCTCATTTGGGAAATGGTGTCTAGATCCAAGTTATGGCAGATAAAATTGTTTTGACTTGAATTCTCACTGCTGTAGTGCATGACAAAGCTCTCTCGAGGTGAGCCGTTCTCCTTGCATGAATTGTCTGATCTGCTGCTGTCAAGGCCGCTGGAAAAGACTTGCTTTTTTATGGTAAATGTTAGCAAGGAAACATGAAGGAAAGAATGTAACACTTGGCTATTGTCAGCTTAATAGTATCAAAATAAGCCTGGTTATGTTGTATCTTCCTGTAGGACTTGGTAAGTCCAGAGTATAAGGCAAAGAGCTTTAATAGCCTTTTAACATAGCGTGTGGGTTTGGTTTAGAAACACAGAAGCAACAAGAAGACACTTTGGGTCATTTTTCTCAAAAGTGTATTAAGATTTCTTATGTATATATACATACTGCTTAGTGCTACTGTCCTGAAAAGATCTTCTTTTCATCAGTGATGAAGAACGATACAGATACAGAGACTATGCAGAAAGAGGCTACGACCGCCATAGGACAAGCAGAGAGAAAGATGACCGACACAGAGAGAGGAGGCACAGAGAGAAAGAGGATACGAGACACAAATCATCTCGAAGGTTTGATTTTTTTTTTTCTTTTTTTTTTTTTAACAGGATACTAAAGACTTAACCAGCTTAAAAAAATATTTTTTTAAAAGAGCCCCAAACAAACTGGAGTTCTGTGGAAAGACTGTAAACATTTGGATGTACTACTTGGAGCAAGTCTGCTGTATCAAATATGGACAGACAAAAAACAGTGTTGGTGCAGGGTAACTTCATATTGATGCATGTGACTGTCTTAGATAGCGAATAGAAATTATAAATTTGGGGAAAAGAAATCTAAAATGATGGGTCAGAAAGAGGTAGAGTGAAGCTGACATTCATCAGCATTAACACATGAACGTAGTGAAATAACTCTTATTTTCACTCCATAGGAATTGTTCATCTTGATTCCTTTTGAATTAGAAATTCAGGCAAAGGGGATGAATAAGAAGTTAAACTTTAGGGTTACTAGTAGGGATGTGACATAGCTAGAATTACTACTATTAGAAAACGGGTTGCAAATCTAAAATTATTCAAACATTGCAGTAAAAAAAAATACAGGCTGTGTGAATGCACATGGCACTACTTGAACAATTCAGCTTGATTCTGATATCCAACTACTATGTGGGTCAGGACAGGAGAAGGCTCCAGTTTTCAAGTATGAATGCAAAGGCTGTAGTTTTCAGTACTCTAACGAAGGGGGGCCGAAGTGTCATGCAATTGCTTGAGGTGTATTTTCCCTCTTTTTATTCAGTAACAGCAGGCGCCGTCACGACAGTGAAGAAGGGGACAGCCACAGAAGGCACAAACACAAAAAATCCAAACGAAGCAAAGAAGGAAAAGAAGCCAGCAGTGAACCTGCTCCCGAGCAGGAAAACACTGAAGCTGCCCCCGTGGAATAGGCTTGTGTGATTTTTGCCTATTCGCATATATATTAGTGCCAGAAATAGATTACTATAAATCTTGTTATTTTTCTGGTTATTAAAATAATTTGTTCTTAATCTTGTTCTGTTAGTACAAAATCGAAAGTTACTTGGTTTTTGTTTTGGTTTTGGATGTTTTTTTTTCTCTTGGTTGTTTTGTTGGTTTTTTTTTCGTTTTTGTTTTTTTGGAAAATAAAAGAATAAATTTTTCAGATTAAGATTCCTGGGCTGACTTTCACTTTCAAGAAGCAGCGAGAAAACATCTTGCAACTAGAGAATGATGCTCTTTCAACATACGTAGGGATTTTAAACTCTTTGTATTTGATCGTCTCCTTTTTTCGTAAGCCGGTGGGGAAGGTCATTCTTCTGCTGGCTTTAGAAGCAGTGTGCACTCACTTTATTATACACCAACATCTGGAACAGTGTGAGTTCAGTATAACTTTTGGAGGTCACATTTGAAAAGATCATCCTTTACTGCAGGGACAAGAAGAAAATTGCAGACTCTTCAATAGCTTTATAGTGAGGCGTAATGAGGACAAGTGGGGAAGGGGAAAGGTGCAGACTGTTCTCAGTCTGAGGGAACACTGAGTGAGTGTGGTGATCATACACTTGGTAATTACATCTGGTTTGTGTGGGCGCATAAGGAAGAATTAAACTGGATAATCATTCCTGCTGCTTTTCAGTGGCTTAAGAGAAAGTTCATTTTAGTCTCTGTGCTAGGGGACAGCTGTGCCTAACGCGATAAAGATGAACAAACACAGCCTCTCTGCATTGCTGGCTTTTAGGAGAAAAAAAAATAAGACTTTGAAAAATGAGTATCTTACAGAGAAAGGCAAAGAACTATTTTAAGAAAAAAATAACAAGTCCATCATCACTTTCAGCACAGTGACATGTGAGATTGGTACGGCAGCAGAGCAGAAGTTACACTTCGTCATCAGGGTACCGGTTCATTTCTTTTGGATGAAAATAACATCTGTACAAGTACACAGTTACAGTTATTTTTAATAATTTTAGAAATTCACAGTTTTACAGACTAACAAACGGTACTTGAAAGTCTTCAAAATATCAGCTTCATGCTGACCCAAAAAAGTACACATAACCAAAGTGCTATTCATGTGTTGGATAAAAACCTTCACCTGATTTTTGCAATTAGAAAAATTGCAAGAATTTTTTCCGTAGGTTATTCAAGGGTTTCTTCTCCTAAATCAAAATAAAGTGAGTGAGCAGGAGGTGCTGCTCCCTGAATTTCATTATTATTATAATGCATTAAATAGATATATAAAAAACAAACAAAAAAAGCTTGAGGACATGGGGAAGGAATAACTTAAGTCTGTAGCTTAAATCACTCTAAAGTGATTCTTTGACACGTGTCTTTGCTTTGTCTAAACTTGGCTTTTCTTGACATGCAGGTTGAAATTTCACAAACCATTTCTTTATAAACACATATTTGGCCTCCCAAAAAGCAAAGATGGCTGACATCTGTGGTGTTTCTTGGTTTGTTTGCCTTTCTTCTGTGTTAAATTACTTCTTGAAATCTCTATGAAGATTTGCTTTATAAAAAAGTGCCAGGCCAGGAGACAATTGTGAGGGTAATTTTTCCTTTCAGTTCTTTGAGCATCCTTGCCAAGCAGGCGTGCATCATTCCTGATGTGTTTCTGCCATTGACAGCAAGGAGGATATCACCACATCTGAAAAAGCAAAAGGCAAAATATGAGAATATTAAACAAGGGCACTTCTTGGGCAGTGCCGAAGTATCCATTCATTGGGTAGGAGAAGTGTCACCATTATTTTCAGGCTCACCACTGTTCATGAATAAGGGAACAAAGCAGCATAGAGCAGTTTCCTATCGCTGTCTACCCAAGTAAAAAGTTGATTCCCCTCCTTTTTATAATCCCCTTTTAAATACTATATAGTATAGTGGTTGGATGCTTTTGTTGTTTGGTTTGACTTTCATTTGAGCTGGGGATGTAGAAAAGCTCCTCTGCTGGCATTCTTTTTATTGCTCTAGAAATCAAACTGATGCATCTTTTACTTCTCTTGAGATTGCCATCCAGAAATACAACGAAAGTAAGTAAGTCTGTTTAAGTTCAGGACACTTGTGTCCTGTTTTCAGAGCTTAATTCTGTACTCTGCTGAGCTCACTAGAAATTTGTAATTTGTTAATATGAAGTATGCTTGTCTTCTTACCTGTCAGGGGATTCCTTTTACTTCCCCATTTACAGCGTTCGAGCAAAGCTTGTTAAAAAATCTGGATGAAAGACAACCTAGTGAGAAGTAGCATCATTTCCCATTACCTGATTCTTCCATCGTTGTATGCTGGTGTTCCCCCAACAATGGATTTGATAAAGAAAGGTTTGTTTCCACTGTGTTCTTCATAGCCTCCTACAATGCTGAAGCCGAGGCTCCCGGATGTATTTCTTCGTAATACAATTTCTTTGCAGCTGTACAAATACCTGAAACAAAGCAATCTGATTGAATGTCTTATGGCTAACTCTGGATTAATGAGGCATCCGCCTCTTCATATGCTCATAGAGTGTTTTGAAGACATGAAATAACAGCGAAGTTCCCTTGTAGTAAACTCTTGCCGTTTCCTTCTTTGCTTCAGTGCTGCTTTCCACTACCCGTTATCCTAGAAGTGAAAGAACTAGCTCATCTTGAATTTAAAACAATAAATCAGTTGGTTCACATGGTAAGATTTAATGGAAATGTTCTACTTACGACTGAAAGTGATGAAAACACTCTCAGACTGGATTTAGTATTTGTAAGCTGTAATTCCAGAAACTCTATTTCATTTGCCTCATACAATCCAGTGACTGCTTTTATCTTGTGTATGTGATTAATTGTGTCAAAAGTAGCCAGGCATTCAGAACTGAAAAAAAATCCAAGGCCGATGCATTGAGCCAGAATTGCAGCAATGGCAGAGATCACACAAAGAAGAATACCGGGAAGAAAGAATCCTGAGCTTTTCTTGCCAAGCAACATGGTGAGTTGGAGCATGGAGGATGAGCAGATCCCATTCATTTCAGTCATTGCACTGGAGTACTGAGTCTGCTGTTGGAAACAGTTTGTCCTGATTGTAACAACTATCAGTATTTTTGCTAAGCAAGCTGCAGTCTGCCTCTCCTGCCTCTTCTAAATGTGTTTTATGATATTGTGGGATCATAGAATCCTTAGAGTTGGAAGGGACCTCTGAGGGCCATCTAATCCAACACCCCTGCAATGAACAGGGACACCACAGCTAGTTCAGGTTGCCCAAGGCCTGATCCAGAATTGCCTTGAAAGTCTCCAGGGATGGGGCATCAACCAGGTTATGCTTATTCAAAGCCTAGCTGAAACAAAGAATAGGGGAAAGTAAGAGCAGCGTGAGGATTAGACTCTTACATTCTGCATATGGCTCATGAATACATTAGTTAGAATGCCTGTTCTTTTCACTTTAACCCATTAAAAAAAAAAAATAAATTAGTTACAGAACAACTGAGACTGTCCTTAATTCTTAATCCACTCATCATTATCAGTTTGCCCAGGAATGACTGAAAAGCCTGAAAATCCTTTTGCTATTGCACATCCAATCCAAGTTGGCCCTACAGCAAAAAGGGCAACAAGCTCTATTCAGAACCACTTTAGGTTTCTAAGAAACAGCTTTCTTCCATAGAAGGATTAATAACCTTATCTCAGAGACCACTACGTCTAATGTTCTTAAATTTTGCCAAATAATGCTTCTGCTGTGTTCACAGCAGGATTTTATAGTAGTAATCAATTAATCCCCCAGGGCCTACAAATATTCACCTGCTGCCAGGATGGTAGGTATATAATGTTTGTGCAGGCATTCACTGGCTGCTAATGTAAGAAACAGGTGATGTTTTTTTTTCTTTCCTCAGCAGTCAGGCATTAGTACTTTACCATCTGTGGACTTAAATGTGCAAAATCACTCAGGACCTCTGTGTTTGATGGTACTTATCAAGGTCATGACCAAGCAGTGCCAGGGCCCAGCCGGTAGTGCTATTATGCTGTGTCGGTTTGAGGGGCAGGGCCTCTGCTGCCCAGATGATGGTCTTTACCTAAGGAAACTGGAAGGTTAAATCCTGATGCTATAGAAAAACTGTCAAGCAGGTAAAGACATGAGGAGAGGACATAATAAAGATATGCAGCATTCTGTACAAACAACAGTTACACAGTTTCCATCAGTCTGGAAGGCACAAATACATGCTATCAAGATCTATGCTAGATGAAAGAGATTGCTTGCCAGCATTAGCACATGCTGTACATAATTACCAAGCCAAAAGGTATTTTTCTGTAATGGAATGGCTGAGTTTCAGTTGCCCATTGCCCTTGCACCATATCTTGAATCGGAATAAACCGATGTTCTGATGTTACAGAGCACCAAACTTTCATTTCCTTTAGGATGAACGAGATACATCTTGCTCCAGTATTTTTTTAATTAATTTCAGTGCAACACTGTTTCTGATCATCTAGTGATGTTCCTACTTTGCAGATTTGCAGAGACTTCCTGAAACCAGAGCAGAAGATCACTCCTACTTACCTGAAGTCAGTCCTGAAACCACCTGTCCTCAGCATGGCCATTTTGTTCTGGAGATGGACCCCTATGTCCTGCCCCAATGCCCCATTCCACCTATTGCTGACAAAGGGCTGTAACCTGCCCCTTTAAAATGGAGTTTCACCCATAGGCTACAGGGCATGAACACGGCGCCACTCCTAAGCCATTCATCAGTGCTGCTGGGAACGTGAAAGTGATGCCAGGAGCCCAGCACATGGGATGCCAAGCGACATCCCAGGCTGTTCCTGCAGTGTCCTGAGCAAAGAGCAGCCTGAAGGGAGGTATTTCATTTGGCTCTTTCCAGCTGCATAGTAATCAAGGCAAGCTAAGAAGTGCCACAGAGAGAAAATGAAACAGTATTTGCGTCAGCTGAGGATGCTTAGTGTCTCTGAGTAGATTAGTTTTCTGTGGTGTGACCACCAGCCCAACTGATCTGACCCAGTTAAGCTGCCATAACCCACTAAACTGCAAGTAGTCCGAAGTGAACTATCTTCTGTCTAGGAGCAAAGCTGTTTGCAGTCTTTTGCTACTGTAAGCTACTGTAAGCATGCCAGTGGTCAAAAAGCTGAGGACAAGGAGTAATTTATGTGTGAGCTGCCTCAGATTTGAGCCTTGAGGATAAGCAGCCTAGACACAGACCTATCATAAGAAATGCCACATCCAAGCATCAGTTACTGCTCACAAGGAGTTTAAAATTGCCTGTTTTCAACAGCAATGTACAGTTCCCTCCTGTTACAAAGCATAAGCAGTCCCATGATCTGGGAGTCAAAGCCAACCGGGCAACAGAAGAACAGCAGCAATAAGGTTGGAAAAACAGGGCACTTCCCCCTGCCTGTAACAGGGGAGCATCTGGCACCTGAATGGAGTGAAGTTTGAGAAGTGCACCCATTGGAGCCTGGAGGGAGCTAATTTGGAAGAACTTCTCTCCCAACTCCATGTTTTAGGCCCAGTACTGCCCCTGGTTTGCAGAATGACTTTGGCCAACTCCTGTCTTTCTCGTCTCACTTTGCAGATGAACAAAAGCACTCGTGTGAAGTACTAATGCTTGTAAATGTTATGACAGGATGATCTATAAAGTATTTTTAAGTGCTAGCTGAGGGAAGGAAACATAAGGAGAGAAAAGAAAGAGCGGGAACGCAAGCTGGAGCAGGAGAAACATCACAGGGCTGGGGAAATGCTTTTCACCAGCTGCTGCACATTATTTGCTCTGTGCATTCTTAACAACATTTCTCTCCAACAATAAACGTGACTTGTCTTCCTCAACAACAAAAAATTAAATTAGCTACCCTGAAATAAGTCTCCAGGCTGGAGTGCTTACGTTTCTGCATCACTGTTTCCTACAGCCTGCAGCCCCTGCGCCCATGCAGTCCAAGTTTTGACAGATGTCAGATACACATGTGTGTCTATTTTATAACCACCCCATACTGGACTGTGCTACAGAAAGAGCAGAGAAGTTGTTTACATACTAGCAAATCACAGAAAAGCTATTGAGGCCAATATTAAGACTGCCAAAATTCAAGTGAGTTCCGCAAACGTTGAATTGTGCAGGACAGCTTTTCTAAGGCTGTGAGCTTCAGTAAGGACAGATAACCTGTCTGTCTGATTCTGCTGCTACTGACTGGATCCAGAAGTTTTTCTCACATAGGTATGCACTGTCCATCTTCCCAAATACCTGACATGATCTCATACAGTGATGATTTTGACATTGCTACCTTACCACCAGCTGTTTCAGTTGTTCTTAGATGCAGGCACCTTGGAGCAGTCCCTCTGGTAAATGGTATGGTTTTACTTCATGCTCCTTCCTCCTTGGTTGCACACCAGGCACCCAGACGGGCCTGTCTGAAGTGTGTGTGGACGGAGAATCATTTTCTCTACAAGCTTGGAAATCCATGGGACTTCTGGAAATACCTTGAGATCTATTGGGCTGTGGTCCTTGCCAAAAGCACACTGAAGGGCAGGTAGAGAAAGGCTGAATGCACTGATCGGTGGGAAACGAGCTCATTTGATACTTTCATATGAGCGTGCACTGTGGGGGGAAAGTGAAGACTCCAACTGTACCTAATGAGCAAATCCAGATCTGATCCTTGTGCCCCACATGCACCAACCAACTCCTTCTGAGAATGAAGTACACCTTTGTTACCATCACTCCTGCCCAACCCTGGCCCCTATCTCAGCCTGGTGGTGGGTCCGGCGTGCTGGACCAGCATACTAATGCCCTGCCCTGGGTTGGCAGAGAAAGGCACACTGTGCTTGCCATTGCAGCTGGGCTGAGAGCACAATGAGCTTCCTGTTTGCAAGCTTGCTGACATTGGGGCTGATTTTCCTTCAGACTAAACTGGTGGTAATGGCTTCACACATGCAGCCTTTGGAAGGGGGGATAGAGGGAGCTTAGATACTGCTTTTAAACGAAGAAAAAAAAATCCTCCCTTTTCCTCACACACTTCAAAGCACTACTTGATGGATGGGAATACCAGGTGCGAGTCTGCAGCACTGTGGAGCTCTGTCCTTCACCTCAGTCACCTCAGTGAGGACGTGGGAACTTCGGGCAGCTGCGGGTAGGAGATGAAAAGTAGGCAGTTCAGGCTGTCTGTGCAACAGAGCAAAGGTGCACTGACACCAGAAGCAAGCAGGGTGCATCGCTTGTGCCCATTTAGCTATGGACTTGAAGGCAGGACTCAGCATCACAAGGCCTGCTCTGCTTGCCTCCTTCTCTACAGGGAACATTACTTATTCTCCAGTGCTGCATGTTATAAAAATGCAGTGGTCACACTCAGGGACGCAGAGGAAGCAAGCAGGAGTGATAACCTCACTATTTCTGCCTGCCTGCAGTACAACTGGGAGACAGGAGTTCACCATTCCTGAAGGAGCCAGTGGTAGGCTATTGGTTTTCTGCTTTATCTTATTACTGCTTTTCCTTCACAGTAATAAGAGTTCAGTCCACTCCACTGCAGGAGAAACCTCCCATCCATTGGTGACAGGCATACAACCAGCCTGCTCTAGACAAAGATATTAGCTTCAGATGGGCTCACAGAGCACATCCACGCAAGGCACCATTTGACCATCAAGGCAGAGCTTGCTGCAAGGTGAAGGAGCTCAACATCGCTCAAGGCAAGAGGAGGAAGAGCATCGAATCTCTGCGCAAGTGGGAAGGTGAGGTCAAGTCCTGAATTTGAGCAAGGCCCACCTGTGCTGCAGACTGTCTCTTCTCACAAGAGAAAGAGGTTTTCTGAACCTCCACTGGCTTCGGGAATACGTGTGGAAGTAGCTAGTAGTCTGAATTCTTCATTCTTTGAGGCTGGGGAAGGAGGGTTGCCACCAGTGTGATGCTGGTTTTGTGCATCCATAGACTTGCAGCATGTCCTCAGTTTGTACTTCACAAAATGTCTCTGAAGCTGCAGGTATATGCTGTGTGCACCAACTGGGAGGGAACTTCACGGCATGCGACGTGGCTTTCATTATCCTTACTGAAAGGACAACACAGCTGCTTCCTGCGTGTGACAAATGTGCTTCTTCCAGTCGGGGGTGGGGTGAAGAGAGGTGATCTGGAGATCTGGCCAACTGTATGCACTGTGCAACATCTGGGCAAAGCCAAACAATCCAGCTGCCTTTGGCAAGGGAGAATGAAGGCTGTGCAGCTTGGGAGCAGCAGGAGGGGCAGCTCTGCCTTCTGCAGGGTGTTCGAGCCAAGGCCTCCATACAAGTTCTTCCTCTCACTCCCTAAGTGCCAGATACGTTTTCAGGACTGGAACAACTCAGGATACTTCCCTCCCTTACGAGGAGATCTGCGTGTCTATTTTTCCATGTACACATACCCACTTACAAAAGGGAGGTATTTAGAGTAAAGTCTGTGATGGAGCCTGGATTTAATTAACATGTCAGGGCAATGAATCAAGCCAAAAGAGAGAACTGCCAGAGAACACAAATCTTTCCTCCCACTCCCCTTCAGCGGGAGGCAGCCGCTGTCGGACTCACCGGGGCAGCCCCAGCCACGTCACCCAGGATGGCGACCACTCGCTGTGCTCGGCGGCCTCGCTGCGCTCCCGGCCATCACATGTCCTCATCTCCAGGGCCTTGAGCACCACCGAAGAGCTGGTGTTTTTCAGCAGGGCCACAGCCTCGTTCCGGCTGACCCCTGTCAGGTCAATCCCGTTCACATTCAACAGGATGTCACCTGTGATAAAAAGAGATGATTGAAAAGACCCCGCTGGTATTGCTAAGATGCCTCCCCATGGATAACAAGCAAAATCCAGAGCCAAGAGCTTGCTGTCTAATGAAGCTGTTGATGGCACCACCTAACCTACATAACATAAACGCTGTGGTTGTCCTTGCAGAGGGACACCCCTCCTCAAATCTAGGGTACTCTTGCAGCACCTCATCTGCATCCTCCATGCTGGCAGTCCCAGCACTGCTGAGTGAACCTCTCCTGTGGTCTGCCCCGGGAGGCAAGCAAAACTCTTAAGGCTGCTCAAAACCTTGGAAGCCTATGGTACTGTTGTAACATCATGTATTCATTTGTTTCCAATTTTATCAAATTAACTAGGCTGAATTTTCCATGCTGGGTTGTCTGCTTCATAATGAATCTATTTTTTCTTAATATTTTTTTATTTTTTGTAAAATGCATCCCACTGAGAGGCAGTTATTTCCCAGCAGGAGGAGAGGGGAAAAGCTGCCTGTTTGCTCCTGTTGTTGCGTTGTCACATGCGTGAGGAGAAGCTCCAGTTCCTGCAAAACGAGATCCCTACATAAGCTGGGGTGGGCTGCAGGGCTCAAAAAGACCAATTCTCTCCCTGTTCTGACTGTCCTGGTGCTGTGAGGAGCTGAGTAATTCCTTCTGTGCAGTCAGAAATTCCCTGCAGCTTTGGGACAGTGTGACCCAGGTGAAGCTGAGAAGACATAGCACCCCCAGAACAGTGACATCTGTCACCATTCCTCTGCCCTCTATCAAGACTGAAAAAATACACCTCAACTGGCTCTGGATGGCTTGTGCTCATGGAGGAGGAGAATCCATGAATGCCTCTGATTGCATCAAGAGCCAAATGGAGGTACAAAGCCAATTTTTTAGGCAACATGTTGAGCCACAGGGTATTAGCATTACTTCATACACAATGGGAATTCTGCTCAGCTATCTCTCTTATAGCTCATAAATTATATGACAAACAAGCTCAGAAATGTACATAAAAAATCCCAGAACAATCACAAATGTTGCATAATGAAGATTTCAGCAGTTAAGAGATAGTGGTGCAGGCTCTTTTTTTCTGTGTGTGAAAAATGGTTGTTTCCTACCACAATACGCCTACATTTCCCTTTACAGAGGTGGTTGTTGCTGTGAATCATTCCTTTTTTGGGGGCTGACATGAGACCCTTTCATCTGCCACCTCCCAACAGAAGCCTCTGGGACTGCTGCAAGTGTCAGGGTATAATGCTTTTGCACTATCCCTGCTTTTCAAAGGAACCCTTTGAATTAAAGCAGGCTGCCAAGATCCCCATCTTTTTACCTGTTTTTATCCTGCTGTCTCTGCTGATAACTCCTCCTGGTTCAACGCTTATCACATAGATAGGCAAATCCCATTCTCGGTTCGTTGCTCCGCCTGCCACAGTCATTCCCAGTGATTCTGTGTGATCTTTCCGGACAGCCACCACCTTCTCATGACAGGTGACAGTGTGAAGAGTGCTCTGTGATGGCAAAAACAGCAACAACAAACATGGTGGGCAAGGAGACCCCCTGACATCTTAAGCAATTTCTACTGAAGCAAGTATTCACCAGGAAACACTTAGGGAATACCAAAGCACTTGACAGCTGCCTGCCATGCCTGGGCTTAGGCTCTGCAGAGTCAGAGGTACAGCCAAAATAACCCACACCTTAAAGTCAGACACAGCCCCCACTGAACTCAGAAGTGTCTTAGCCATGAAACTCTGAGGATTGGGTCTTTGAAATATAAATATGGAGAACGATTAAAAAAAAGAAGAAAAAGAAGAAAGAAAAGTTCTTGATGCTAAGATCAGCTACTAGGACCACCACTATTCCTCATTTCCGTAATGATCAGGCTATGAAGAGCCCTGCCCCTCTTGCAGAAGCCCTCTTGGAGCTAGAATAGCTGCTAAATGTGTTTCACATGTAACCCCCGCCCCCTTCTCATTCACAAGTGTGACTTCACATTCATGATATGCAAAAATAATCTATAAATCTCATTTAAAGCCACATTAATCTCCTCCAATCAATTTCAGATCCCACAAGGACATCCCACTTCGATTCCTGTGCCAGCAAAGCAGAAAGAGGAGCAGGCGGGCCTGTGGCTGCTCCCGCCACCACCAAGGTGGAGGAAGGGAAAGAGCAGCAACAGAGATATATGGGAATAGAGAGGAAAAAGGAACAGCCTGAGTGACAATTCTGTGGTGCAGGGACAGCGATGTGGGGTGCTTGCTTATACACAGTGCGGAACGGCTTCATCTCTGGGGAAGCCACAGACCCTTGGGAACAAAAAGGCAAAGAAATTGGTGAAGAAGATCTCTTCCTCACTGCAAGTAGCAGCAGACTGAGGCTGCTGTTTGGACACACCAACCTCTGTGTGCAGCACATGGGCACTGTGTCAAAGTCATTGGGTCTACGGCTTCCAACTGAACCTAAACATTTCTGAGGCTTTATGACATTCTCCTTTACAGAACGTGGATGTTCCAATACAGCACATTTCAATCATTCCAAAGACCACATTTGCCTTCAAGGTGTAAATGTTTTAAACTCAGTAGAGTTCTGTCTCTGTGCAAACTAAACTTGAAGTTTCATCCATGTTTGCACAAAAAAAATGTTGCCCTTTCTCTCCCTTGAAAAGGAATGTCTTTTTGTCAGGAAATAGCCACTTTCTGAAGCGAATGGTGGAAGGACACTACTAATTTTCACAACAACACAGTTTGTAATTCTGTAACAAAATACGCAATTTTGAGTTAGGTTGAACCCAGAGCAATCCAGTTACTCTTGCCATGTCCATCATGTCCCAGACACCACAAATGCTGACTGATAAGCCAGACAGGGCTCTATTTTTGAGGAATCAGTGCTTTCTAAACAGTGCTGGCAAACAAATTGTCCTGTTACATTTCAGCAAAGAATCATAAAAGCAGTGATAGTTGTATACTCAAGCACGTAGGATCAGTTTTCCTTTGAAGCTGCTCTACCCACATGTCCTTTTACGTGGCTTCAGATAGAGAGGAATTAGGGTGGTTCAGTTGAGACAAAGGCAGCGATGAAAGTGAAGCAATGCCTTTTTTAGTAAACACATGTAGAGCTTTCCTGGAAGGACCACTGATAATGAATAAACCAGTTGAAAGGCGGTGTTTATCAGTGACTGCATTTCAATGCATTCTCTTCCAAACAATTGTCCTCCTCTGTCATTTTGAAGTGATCTTAGAGGTCAGAAGAAAAATCTAACAGTTCATTTTCTCCTTTTTAAAAAATATCTGGGGGTATATTTACTGTAAAATAAATATTTACAGCAGATTATCACAACATCAAAGATATGATGCAAGTCTTGAAGGCAAGGTACATAGCTGTGTCTGGAAGATGAACTTCACCTGAAGGCTAACCTGCTTGTAAGTCCACAGAATGTCTCCTGTTTAAGCAATGGGACAACTTAAGTACTGGGCATTTAGTGAGAGAGGAGAAAGAGATCATTTCAAATTAAAAACGAGTGTTATTTAATTAATGGCAAAGCTCCCATTGACTTCAAAGAAATCAAATCTGGCCTATTTCTTCATTCCAGCCCTGCTCAACAGCCTCTGCTCCACAAGAAAGTGTTCCTGACATCTTCTCTTTTCTGAATCCAGGCAGAAGCCACATCTCTCCACCCTGCAGACCAGAATATGGTTTACAAGGACCCAAGTCTCCCAGACACCACACACAGCCCATCACTGCCTCTGCAAAAGGAGGTGGCATCACATGGTACCAGCCTGAAAGAGCTGACTTCTCACTCTTTCTAGATGGATGCAAGTTGATGGGAGGACAACAGCTTGGCCCAAAGTGATTTCTCAGCCCTTGTATGAACAAGGTGGCTGCTGGAAGCTGGAGTTCACTCTCGGCACCAAATGTAAGGCTTGCAAGCACTTGTAGCCCATATTATGTACATGAGAACTGCTTCCCTCAAAGAGAGTGTTCCTGACATGCTAACACCACCCACTAAGGTAAGCCCAGGGGAAAAAACAAACAGCTAAAATTCACAAAAATTCAGGTCAGTTAGCAATCATTCTATCTATCACAGGAAACAAAGTAATCCCACTGATGGCAGTAGGTAGCAGATCCACCAAACCACACACACGTAGCAAACTCTCTTGATAGTAAACTGCAGCCAATATGCACTGTGCTGCCTTGTGTGTGAGCAGGAGCACATGCTGCACTTGGACACTGTGCAGACTCTGGGCCTGCAAACATTACGCCTGCACTAATGTCTATTTAAAAAAATAATGTCTATTTAAAATAAAAGCCTGCCAAAGCTTAGAGTTTAAAGATCTTGAATTGCAAATGATGCTCAGCTGAACCTTCAGCAAAAAAGCAGGAGAAATTCAAACTGACATGCTTGTACTATATAAAAGGGCAAATAACACTCCAGTAGTGATTGTATAATCCCAAAAGCCCGCAGTGTCTGAAGATAATCGTGTCCACTGGCTGTACTGATCTACAGATCTATTGCCAGAGCATTTTCTCTGAGACAGGCTCTCCACTGCCGGCACAGAGATGAAGGGAGGTGGTAGTAACTCAAAGTTTTGTTTCCTGGCTCTGATCTTCCCTGGACAGTGCCCCAGCAGTGGCATTGGGCAGAAGCCCACAGCGGCCCACTCACACTCTAGTGGAGCACGCATCTCTTGAGGCAAACTGGAAATCCCCCCACAAACTCTTCAACGAAAGATGATTTCTTAGCCTTAGAGGGACAGTTGCAAGGTCAACGCTGACCTGCTAAGCTTATAGATCCCCCAAATAATATTGAATTTACCAGATTTGTCCAATACTTCTTGGTATAGGAAGAGAAAATGGGGATCTGGGGCAGAGTATGAAAAACAAGCAGTGTAATCCCACATGGTATCAATTAATCAGATCTCCATGGTAGAAATAGCAGGTGCTCCAAGCATCACTAGAAATCATATAGCAGCAACATGATATAATTGCTGTCCTACACATATCTCCCTGAGGAAAGCATTACTTCATTAGTAAGTAATGTTTTGCAGATGCATGATTAGCTGGGCACTACTGCTACTGGCTAGTGGCTACCAGGCATTGACTGCTCCATGATTTAACTCTTGCTGATCCTTACCGAGAGCTGGGATTGAGACTTCACAGAAAACGAAACTAACGGTAAAGATACACTGCTATATTTTTTACTCATTAAAAACATTGAATAAATGTAGTTTTGTGGGTTTTTTTAAAGGAAGTCTGCAAAGACTGTATCATTAAGCATCTGTAATGCAGAGCTAGGCTTGTCTCCTGGCTAATAGTTGTGCACCCAATCTGGCAGCTGGTTCAGCCAAAAGGTTTCTCAAGGGGCACTTCTGGCTGCCCATCAGGCAGGATGGATTTAACCAGCCATGCTGTTCACCTTCTGTACACCCCCTGGTGCAGGGGGCCAAGGAGGCTTTGTGTAGGGGTGACACTCAGAGTAATTGACATAAATTAACCAGGAATGTAACTTAAATTTAGTGAAATAAAGAAATTAATTTATGCAAGGATGTTCTTGCATACAGTAAAACTATGTTCAATCTACTGTAGTTTCCCATAGTATTAAGCAAAAGCCACTGTCACTCATCAGGAGCACCTCCATACAGCAGTTTAATTTGGTCTAAGTGGCATTACTCCTACTTAAAATTATGACTGCAGATGAGTCAGAGTCACTTTTCTGAATGCAGGCAAGTCTTTACAATACAGAAGAGAGCACCTAAGCCCCTCTGACACAGGCTGCCTTTTCTAGACCAACACCATACTCCTTTATCCCTGTCCTTCTCAGCCCAAGGATAAGACTTGGATACCAAAATACTTGCAGGGGAGGGCACTCTCAGTGTTCCATTCCTGCTGTAAAGGTGACATTCCCTGGGCTTATACAGTAGTGGTACAATCAAGCACAAGCTTCCAAAACCAGCACATTTGGTGTCCAAAGCCAGCAGAAAACTGGTATGCTTGGCACGGCCAGTGAGGACTTTCCAGCTCTTGAGCTGGGTCAAAGCATTTGTAGCTTAAGAAACATTCATCAGATTAATAACTACTGTAACTTCCAAGAAGCTTATAGGAACCCCTTAGATCAAACTATGAGAGCTGTTTCCTGCACACATTGCTTCAGTTGGAGATATAACAATAAACCTCTTATTGTCATCGAAGCATGTTTTCCTGTGTGGCTCAGGTCTCTGCACAAGTCCAGCTCCACGCCCATTACACCACTGCCCCACCATCCCCCTTCACCTTCTCTTCACCTTCTCACCTCAAACCGAGTGAGGGAAGAAACATTTCCTGGAGCACAAATGATGAGGAGCACAGTTTTATATTTCAGTTGCAGAATAAGACACGATACTACTGGTGACAGGATCCAGAAAGGCAGCCCTGAGCCCCCCAGTCAGCCACCCAAAGGTCCCCTTTCCCAAGGAAGAAGCAGAGCAGACATGTCCTCACCTTACTGGCACTGATCCTCTCAGCAGGATAGGGCTGGGGGCTGCTGCTGTAAATCCATCCCGTCTCCTGCAAGATGTCAGGGGGCTGCTCTCTGGTCTGCCGCGATACCACAAAGTGGACGTGCCGCTCGCTGGCCTGCAGGAGGAAGCACAGGGTGAATCCCATCACTCTGCTGCAATGACCCAGAACAAGCTGAACAGGAAGGAGTCACCAAACATAGATCCCATTTAAGCTCATTTTGGATTTCCCTCCACAGTGTTTGCATTAACAGGAAGAATTACCAGTTCAGGTCATACAAGTTTACTGCCAGCTACTTAAAACTTGAAAATTTAGTGTTAATGCTGAAAAAAATCTTTCTGTCTGCCCTAAATCTGGCTGCAATTAGTGACCTGACCCATGATAATGCAATCACAGTTCATTTCTTGTGTCCTGCATGCACCAGGGCAGACCAGCAATGAGAGACACTTCACAATTAGTGCTGTAACGAGGAGCATGATCCAGCTTAGGCTGTTGAGGGTGGAGAAGAACAGTGCAACAGAGTCCACCTGTGTGTAACAAACACAGCAGATGTAAGGCAGCTTTAAGAAAGGGATGCTTCACCACTTGAAGAGGTAAAATCCTAGTGTGCCAGAACACAGAAAAAGAGAATAAGAAGGCACAAGCAAGCGCATAGAGTAACAGCATTAGGTCCCAGAGGGACTCCTGTCTGCTTGTGTGGGGGTCATTATCAAGGATCTAATTTGGAAACCCCACCAAGCATCTCTGGAGCTTCTGTTGTGTCACACTTTCAGTGCTTGCTACCTCCTGCTCTCTGGGGAGGAGCTCCAAGGAAATTTGAATAAGCAGCTGGAAACCAACCCCAGATCCAGTTGCACTTCTGAAATCAAAACTCTCATGGACAATCAAGAGAAGCCAGGGGAGGCTCCTGAGATTTACATTTTTATTATTCAGTTTGCTTTTCCTGTGGCTGGATTCAGTAGTACTGAGAATTAAAAATGCTTTTGAAAAGTATCACTAAAAAAAACCTTATCTCTACCAAACCCCCAAATGCAAGTCTGAAATTTGCATGTCCAGCCCATGCTACTTGAAGGTGCTACCTCAGTAAAAAAATGCATATTTCTTAGCTATGTTACCTGCACTTTGGGAGATGATGGGTTTCAAACCAGCAAATAAAATCTCCACAGCTTCATAATATATCATTTGGTATACACCTATATATATGTTAAAATAACTTTCTAGATATTTTTACTAGGTTTATTGTTACCAAACAATTTTGCCAGTACCCTTGGGTATTCATCTGGCACCCAGAAGTAGGCTTCTATCTCTTGGAAGAAAGGAAACCACCCCAAGGTCTCTAGTTTGTAAAATACTCAAAATGTAGCTGAAGAGCACATTATCAAGGCTCCTAAGGGCATTTGACCCCATGAAAATAGAGTTTTCCTTAAAACAAACAACTTTATGCAACTTCTGTTTAAAGCTCATATGTTGCCACATGGTTAGTCTCAAAGTTGGTTATTTAGAGGAAGGTTGTAAACGTGACTAATTCTCTGAGGACCGACTAACAGAAGTTCAACAAGAGCATTGCAACATTGCATTTGTCTCCAGGTCAGTTAAGTTAAGTAATTTCTCAGAAGTCAAAGTGTTTTAAAGAGTTATCCAAACAAGAGGACTAGCTTTTGTATTTACATACTTCCATATACAAACCCACTACTGTTTCTACTGATCAGAATATTAATTACTGCTTCATTCTGATCTCTCCCTCCCTCCTCCTCCTTTACTGCTTGTTTTTCCCAGTCCCTTCTCTGCTCTATACACTAAAGCAAGAATTAAAGAAATGAGGTTTGCTTTGAATACTCATTTGAATACAAGTAAAAAATGGAAACCATCTACTAGAATTAAAATCTGCATTATGGCCAAAGCAAATCAAACATACATTGGGGAATGTTCTGCAAAGCTTTGGCCTGAAAACCTCCAAAGGTCTCTTCTGTGCCAGGTTGATTCTGCTGCTGCTTTTGGCAGATATTTCCCTGGGATAGAGAAAGCAGCCTGAAACATCTCCGGTTACCTGTGCTGTGACACCCAGTGCTGCTGGAGGTGCAGTGTTCAAACACAACAGCAGCCAAAAGGGCTGCCTGCACCAATGGGCTGCAAAGAAACACCTCTACACAAAGCTGACTGCATGCAAGCAGGCAGGGAGGCAGGGACACAGTGACAACTTCCAAGTGGTCATTTGGAAATGAGGCAGCCCTGCAACTACCTTGGCCCAACCAAGCAGATAGGGCTGATGTCCTCACACAACTGCCTACTCTTCTGGTACCTTGATCATTTTCATGTCACACCCATGTGAAACAGAGGTGGGACATCACGTTATTTAGATTGAAAAGTGCCACATCTGACACAAGATTGTGACTAAAGATGACATGGCAAATGGGGAGCAGCAAGCTCCTGAGTGTTACAATGTGTGCACATTCTTAATTAGCACGTACATGTTTTCTTCATTTCAGTTCTTGTGACTGAGCTTCTAAACAGGCTGACACATAATCTCCGGATAAACAACTGCTTTGCATATGCTGATGTCTAATCACTACAGGACTGAAGAATCAGATTTTTCTCTATTATTCATTATTTAGCAGTCAAAACTAATCAGACTCTGCAGACTCTGCAGAAAAATGAAGTTCTCCCAACTGTGATTGGCATAGTAAACCACTACAACCTTTTATCATACCAGTGAATGTTCATTAGGATTTTAAAGGAGCCAATCATGTCTTAGAAGCATATAGCACTGTTAATTTGAAGACCTTAATGTGCAGAGTGACACACTCTGAGATCTCAACAGACAGGGTACTGTTGAGAAATGGGATGACGAGGTAAAACGTCTGTGTAAGAAGCAAATGTAAAACCTTAGTATAATGTTTTTTCTCTGGCATAGCATGGAAGCAGGAAAGGCAAGTGATAATTCATGAAAAAACAGGGCAAAAAAAGACAAAGGATCCAGGAATTTTGAATCAGACAAATGTGATTCATAGAGCTCACATCAGTGCAATCCTGACTGTTTGGAAACCTGAGTCTCCCCTTTGATGGGCATGTTGTTTAAATTCCCAGAGACTGGTATGCATTTCAAGCATTATTATAAATAACATCTACTCTTTGGAACCCAATAAGAACTTTGGTAGTGTTTTCAAACACTTGTGTGTGAATGTTCTCATTAAGTCATTTTTTCCATTTCATCTCAAGACTACATGTGTTTTTTGCTTATGAGGCACTGTTGCCTTGTTTTGTAGCCATAAAGAACTGTTCCAAGAATACCAATTTTTAGAAAGGTTTTCATTCCCGACTTTGTTCCCTTTGGAGAATTTAACATCCCTCCAACTGCCGCCTTCTGCTCCCAGTTAGTGATCTACATAACGTAATCCAGAAAGATGCTGGACCAGAATTTCAACAACTGGTGTTATGCAAAAGGATGTGGTTTTGCTTCCCGAGCAGGACATGCCTGCTCAGATGAGTGGGAGGCCCTGCTCTCAGCATGAAGACAATCTAATGGCTTTATCTTTACCTATGCCATAAACTTTTCAGTGAGAGTTGGCCACAGCCATCTGTGAACCTATGCTAAAGGGGGAATATTTGTCACAAAATGCATTGCATTTAAAGATTCTTTCAGCCAGTCTTGTGTTACCCTGATTCCTGATTATACCCCCTGAAATGCAGAGCATCCAGCCTGATTCAACATCTTCACATTCAGGTATGTGAAATTCTTCAATATGAGAACATTGCGCATCCCTTTAAATGAAATGTAAAGTTGCACAAGTACAATGACTACTATAAATAAGAAAGAAAAGCAACAAAAAGCAAAGCTAAGGATCTTTTATATTCAAGTTTTCTAAAAAGGTAGGCTGTAAAGAAATAAATTTAGTGAAATGGTTCTGGAGGGGAAATTAGGCAGAAGTTCACTGATTCTGTAGCTGAGAAAGACAGTGACAGTTTTGTGGCAAGGCTGTTAAGTGCATCAGAGAGGCACCCCTTTAGTTCTCCGTAAGAGTCTAAATTGAGATTTATAAAAACTACAGAACAAGATCCTTATTTTTCATCCCCAAAATATCTGAATTAATGCTGGATTTAGGTAAGAAATATCCACAAGTTATATGGAGTACCTTCAGTTGTAAGACATGCCTGCAGGAAGTCACTGATGCTGGGATGCTCATCCCAAAACATGTCAGTGGTTGCCTTAGACTTCTCTAGTTTGTTCCCTTCTCCCCTGGAGGGAGTCAAGACCCTGCTGGACTCTGTGACATTGGAGTAAGGCTGGTTTGCATTTTGGCAGATACAGAGTGTGTCATAGATTCATATAATCATAGAATGGTTTGAATTGGAAAGGATCTTAAAGCCCACCCAATTCTGACCCCCTGCCATGGGCAGGGCTGCCACCCACCAGGCTCAGACTGCCCTGGGCCCCATCGAACCTGGCCTTGAATGCCTCCAGAGATGTAGCATTCAGTGTCTCCGGGCAGCCTGTCTACCTCGCCACCCTCTGAGTAAAGGATATGGAGATTTACATAGACCTGTTTTTTGAAACAAAGCCATGAAGTGAGCTGATTGCAGGAGGCATCGTGGGGATGCAAATGCACATATTCACCCACGTGCCTGCAGTGACACCAGGGAGATTCCAGAGGTACCAGTTCCCACCCTTGATGGGAAAGGAGGCTTGGCACACCTTCCCTCCCGTTAACACACATCTATTAATCTTGTCCCCAGCAGCATTATTACGGATGGTGAAAATGCATCACTTGGCTTTTGCCAAGTCCAGAAACAGTGCCCAAAGCCATGGTGACAGACCTGGATCAGCTGGGCTGCACTCTCCGGGCTGCCGTACCGATGGTCATGCCCATTGATGGCCAGGACCCGGTCATTCTCCTGCAGCTGGCCATCACGGGCAGCCACTCCTCCATCCAGCAGGTTGAAGATGAACACGCCGGGTTCGTCGGCCCTGCGGACCAGCTTTATCCCTAGCTGCTCGTCAGGGCTGCTTTTGTTCAAAATGACGTGGAAGCTGTCATCCCTGCTGCAGTGAGCGTCGAAGCTGAGCCCGCTGCTTCGGCACCGGTACCGCTGCTCCCTCAGCACCGTGAGCCGCAGCACGTGGCAGGGCTGCTTCAGGATGGACAGGGCGTAGTGGTGAGGTACGTTTTTGATGTCCATGCCGTTCACCTGGAAGAGAGAGCTCTAAATCAGTGGCAGAAAGGCAATTTAATTTGAATTGGCATGAAAACGGCTGCTCTATTTACACAGATGTCTTCACATGAGGTGGTGTGCTCTGCTCGCAACAGCGTGGTGCAGCAGGCCAAGTCTGTGTGCGAAAGAGTCCTTCCTCCAAGGAAAGGACGCACTGTACAGACACTTTCTGCCTTTTTCCCCCCCCTTCTCTCAGCTCGGATAGTCTCCAGACATAACTGTTATTTCTCAACTTTATTATTGCTCTCCCCCAAAGCTCCAATATCCTTTCATATATCTTGGTTTTATTTCACTAGCTTCTGATTTCAGATCACCTTGCCAGCCCTTCCTTCCACTCCCACTGCTTTCCAGTTGTTTCTCTTCATTATCTCTCAGATGTTTTAGTAAAAGCAAAAAACAAGACAACAACAAAAAAAAGCCCCACTAATGAACCTCTAATTAAAATGGAGAAAAAGCCTCAAGCAGAAGGCCAAAGAAGGCCAAAAGCACTGGGTATATAGCAGGGAGTCATGCTTACACACCACACTGGAATATTGGGCTTTTTGTTTTTCTTTTTCCAGGAAGGATTTACCAGAGATTTGCCTTTTTTCTGAGTACTGAAACATTAAAGTAATGTAGCACCCTTTCAGAGCTCCAAGTCAAAGGGGCAGCTGAGAGAGCTGTTCTTGTTCATTACTGGAGCCATTGCTCACAAGATACATGATTTTTAACCATCTGGCCTAATTCTTGCTCATCTGTTACACATTTCTATAGAAGCAGAAGTAACAGCCAACAGCTAACACCTGAAAGCTGTTCATTTGTTCCTAGAGATTTCACCTGTGGCTGCTGATGGGGCAGCTCTCACAGATCAGAGCAAGCAGTGCCTCATGTTCTATAGTGCCGATACAGATAGGACATGAGTTGACCAGGCCCCTGTCATCTCCTCTGGTGTAAGTGGGATTTAAGGCAATGGAAACTGCACTAAGTGAGATTCAAATCCACAGCTCAGTAGAAACAAACAAACAAAAAAACAGGTCAAAAAACCCTTGCCCCGGCTTTCAGAAAAAAATGTTTATTCTGCTGGGTCAGACATGCCAACATCATGCTGCAATGCATTTTGGATCTGCCATGCTTGGCTAAAAAATATAGAGAAGCCTGATAACTGAGTGGGAAATACAAACAAATGTGAGTTAGGAAAACAGCTATGATGAATGAAATCATCACAGCACGCAGAGGAACCAGACTTCTTGCATGTATTATTCCATCTACACACGGAGGCAGCACTGAAAATCTCACAATCAATTTATAGTTACTCTTTGTCAGGATACAATTTTTTTTTTTATCTTGTACTCCCACAGTACTGTACCTTTAGTATCATGTCTCCAGGCAGCAATCTTCCATCTCTGGCAATTACTCCATCTCGATAAATATGCTGTATAATAATGTGAACCAGAGGAGTCTCGCTGCCTCCCACAATCCTAATGGCCAAGTTCTCATGGGGATCAGTCCGGTTGATCTTAATGCAGGTGATTTCACCATCTGGAATCAGGTGATACAATCTGGGGAAACCTGGAAATGTACATCGTAAGGTATTTATATGACATTTTGTCTTTGCTTCATTAAAACATGCACCATATGACTTCAAGTTCCTGTCAGTTGCCCAAACTAGGTTTTATGCATTGATATGATAGATACTACGTGTGGAGCAAGGGAAATGTATGTTTGCTTTAGTGAACTTGAAGGGATCATTTTTAATGAATATATTCAAGCTTCCTTTCTGTTTTTTTCCCCCTCAAAACACAGCCTCAAACACTTGATGCAATCCAGACAGATGAAATGAGCTTAAGAAAAAAAATGCAGATATGTGTGCTAAAATTTTAAGGGAACAAAATACGTTTTTAGCCACCAGAGACCCCTCTGAAACAGGTCACAGCTCCTCACTGGCCCTAGAGAATATGGGCATAGACAAGCCAACAAACCCTGGTGGTCTGTGCTGCAGTGGGCTGTTGACTTTCCTTACTGCTAGAATCCCAGACTTGGCTTGTAACAGCCATGCAAGCATTTATTTATTTATTTATTTATTTATTTATTTATTGCCTTGAGCTTACAGAAAGGCAAATTTTCTTTGGCTGAACTGGACTCTTCATGCATGAAGAATGAACCACTCTACTTTCAGAAGCAGCCAGCCCTCCTGAATGAATCTGTTTTCCCAAGATTTTTCACGTGTTATGAACCTGTGGGGTAGGAGGGAATGATGATGACTGCTCAGCTGCAAGGGAAGATCTCTGCTGGCATTGGCAATTTGAGTGGGAGGAAGAAGGACCAACTGTGTGCAGGGACCCTGTTTTTTAGTTATAATATGTTGGAGGATTGCATCCCCTTCCAAACCCTATTTTTTAGCTGACATGTTAATCTGCACAGCATGTCTTGGGCAATTTTAATCCACATTCATCATTGAGTAAAATTCAAGTAAAAGCAGTACTGTCCAGTACAGACACATCAATCCTTAAGTGTCTTGTGTCCCTCCATATGTGAAATAAAACTTTTGAATTTCTGATATAAGAGTCCACATCTATGTGAAAACCTGCAAGTAGAAAAATGAAGTGCTAACATTTTTTCAATAATCTATTTTAGAAATTAAAGTACAGCACTTGCAACTGAATAGCAGAAAACTGTTAAATGAAAATTAATAGAGCAGTACCAGAGATAGAATAAATATTTCCTACTACAGAATTATCAGACAACAAACCAGAAAAGCACCAAAAGTTCCTGGTAGAGATCAAGGGGAAAGAAAGAGTAGGAAAATAAAACCATTAATAAATACCACATTAAATCCCTTACCACTTCTTGATCATACGCTCTTCAGAATGGGAAGTTGTCTTCCTCCACGTCTGTAAAAAGCACCTACCAGTTGCACAGACTTCGACTTTATAGTTTTATACAGAGTTGACAGGCAATGAAAATCTATCTAGATAATTACACAGCTGTACTCAACCTAATATCCATGGATCACTTAGTTACACTCTTGTTGCAGTTTCTGCAGCTGTACTGATTTGCTTCGGAGTTGTGCACAACTTTAAAGTCTCAGGACAGGAAGGTGCATACTCATACTTTCTGAACATTATTTGCCCAGTTTGGAGCTTGTTTGATTCTCCCTCGTCTGAAGGTGGACTCATACCATCTAAAGGCAGGCCTCTATCCCAAATGCCTAATTTCCTATGCAGTGTATGAGCACCCTAATGTTGCTGCTGAACTGCCTCTGTTGCTATGTAAGAAGACAAAGCCAATTATCTGATGGCTCAGTGAAGTGCTTAAGGCCAGATGACAAAAGCACTCCTCAAAAATCACTGAAGGCTTTGTCCTCATGCATAGTTTGTACTCTCAGGGTAGCTCTAAGGGTTTACATTAGTAAACTACAAATGATAATATAGACCCTCACTTATTCTCTTTTCTGCTCGAAAATGGAAGAAATAAATATTTCTATGTATTTTGTAAGCTATCAAAACAATTCCATAGCAGAACTGATCCCACTTCACTTTGCATGATGATTCAGCTCAGGTTGTAACAAATAGCACTTTGTGGCTTAGGCATTCATTCTCCTGTATGTCAATCTGATCTCTTTTTCTAAAGGAATTAGCTATTTCTTGACCACTGAGAGCAGATTGAACAAGCTGCTGATACACTCATGTTATATCAGTTTCTAACTATGTCAGAATAAAACCAGAGCAACGTGGCAGTGAACAAAACCCATCACATACGAAAGAAAAACTTATGTAAGTTCTTTTGCAAGTTCTCTTCTTGAGCAATGCTTTAACTGGTTTATTAAGTATTGCAGTGGCATTTGGCTTATTTTCGATATGACTTTATGCAGACCCTTTGAAAGAATTTCAAAAAACTGATTTCCTTCTAAAGCATGCAGTTTACGACAAAACAAATCTTCCTGCAGCATTTTTCTTGCCAGTGTGCAAGTCACTATGTTCCTCTTTTCATAGGATATGCTGCTTCACATTCCAGGTTTGATTTATTTGTGTTCTTTATTGAATATAATTAGTAAATTGTACCTTTTTCTTCTCTGATGAGCGAAATATCAAAATAAGTGGATGACCACTTAATTTCTGATATCTTCATTAAAGATTTGCCTCTTATTTTCAACCAAGACATACACATAGATGTTCACATAATCAGCAGTTTAGACTGTCACGAGAAAAAGACAACTGACTATTTTAAAGACTATGTTTGAAAAACTGAATGTATAAAGTACTCACACACATATTTTTGAATAGCAAAATTTGAGATAGCTTTTTCATCAAACAATCTGTATATATTATGTGGAGGCTCATTACAACCTACCTTGCCTGTTTTAAGAAAACGTCGCACCTGGAAACAAAGTCTTTGACCTGAAATTTTGTAATGTGTGCACTATCCCCACAAAAGGTGGGCCCTGCTCCAGCACCCGGTTACCCACAGTGAATGGGACCTCAGCAGGTCTCACCAAATATAATGGGTCTGGGTAAGAGCTTGCAGCACTCACATGCATGCATCCTACTGTGGGGTTTGCACAGACCCCACTTTCCAACCCTTTCTAGTTCTTAATTAAAGTTCTCAGTTCCCTTTGACCAGGTTTTCCAGAGCAGGAAAACCCTGGAGTATTGCATACCTTTCTTTACCATTTTATATTTCCAGTCCTTAAATATTGAAGCACTGCTGAATCTAGAAAGAAGTAAATTTTCTGTCTTGTTTTTGGTGACTCTTGCAGGTCTTTCCACCGAGTGTTGTGTTTTTGTTGCAGGGACTGGTATGGAGCATTCTGAATCTGTCAATAATAACAAAATGTCATCTCCATTCAGAAATATTGTCTGTGCTTTTTCCTCAGGTAATATTTTCCTTATATTAGAGTGAAATTTTATCTGTACTTTCATCAGAGTAACAAATAACACAGGAGAGGCCAGCTTTCCCATCAAATTCTGCTTGTCTGATACAACACAGGAGACCACACAATTACTAGTACATTAGCCATGAGACTATAGCACTTTTAAGTACACTTAATATTTTAGCCCCACAGTTTACAGTTCTTAATGTAAGTGTTCCTCCACGTCTTGGGTTTCAGCTGATTTCTGCATGTACTGTGCTCCTTCTGGAAGTATCATTAGAATAACAGCTGCCTCCATCCCCAGCTCTGCTCAGTGTGTCTGCTGTGACACTTGGCTCCAGAGTAATGCAAAGTCACTGTGAGCACAATTTCTGTCTCACGTTGCCAGTCCTTGCCCAGACCAGAAGGTCTGACTTATGGGAGGTGCTGGCTGGAGCCCCCAGAGCTTTGTGTGCCTACAGCCAACTTCCATGAATCCATCTATCAGGCACATGGTCATCACAATTTAAATGAAAATGGTGTAACTATTCTTGGAAAACACATGTGTCTATGAACATCACTTGAATTAGTGTGGGGCTTTGTTCTGCAACTCTTCATTTCCAATAATTTTCCAGTTAACATTTCATTCTCCCAATGGCTTGCCATCATTCTGAAAACAAGAGTGTTATTCATTCCATTAATTCTCCAGGGATGCTGGTCCGACGCAGGGGGCAGGTAGTTGGCAATGCCAACTGCAGCGTCTTTCATTTTTTCTGGATATTCCTCTTACTGAAAGAATTAAAACGAAATTGTCATAGAGTTGTCCCAAGAACTGTGGCTGTTTTATGTACAGCAGGAGAAGTTTATCAGTTTACCTATCTGCAGTGGAGGAAACACTGCAGAGCCAATCTCATCCACTTGAAAACTGTCCAGCTCGCTATCCTGGGGGCAGAGTGCTTTCAACCAGTTGTGTAATATTTCTAGCAGCCATTTTAGAAATTGGAACTGCAATTGAATCAAATTTGGGAAAACAGGAACAGTACTAATGTAGCCTTCCTAGGGCAAAAGTTGAGCTGATGCTTCTTGTCCTGGGGCTGGGAAAGTCACTTTGTTTTCTTCACTTAAGAAGTCTTATTGCCATGGAATGGTTGAAAAAGATATGGCTCTGGCACTTAGAGCATTCTGTATTTCACTTACCTCTCTTTTCTTCATGTGCCTTTCCAGAACACCAACGTATTTATAATATCTATCTTACACATGCATATGCATATACATGTAGACATACACACAGAGAAAACACAGCTGGGCTCCAGCTGAACAGCAGGAGGGAGGTACACCCACACAACAGTAGTCTGCTCTGTGAGTCTGCCAGTGCTGCCAGGGCTGCCTTGGTCTCGACTGCTGCAAAGCAATAACAGATGTAGCACTGCACCAGCCCTGGGACTAAGAAGAATTAGGCTGACTTTGAACTGCATTTGACATCCTCAAGCAATCATAAATTCAATTTATTTTACAATGACTTGACTGCAAAATGGAACTGATGACTGATTCTGAAAACCAGCAGTATGGCTCCCTTTTACATTAAAGAGGGTTTTGCAATTGCATTCTTGAATTCTTTCCTCCTAAAGAGTTAGCTTTACAACTTGTATTTGTAGATCAGCTTGAGTAAAGAGTACATATATATATAATCTTTCTTGGACATGAATTTAAAGTGTGATGCCAGACTAAGAGTACAGTGATACAAATAAGCATGGCAAAACCGGAGCAGTCTTTGCTCGGAGATATTTTATCATTTAACTAGATTGTCAAGGTCATTTACACTACTAGATCCAGTCAAAAGATATCACATCTTAAATGCATCACTGCCGGAAGGGCGTCCCTGTCACTGTCCCTCACTTCTCAGAATGAAATAATCTCTTTTAAACTTCCCTAACCTCTACTTCAGACCTGGGAAGCCATGTGCAACACTAAGTGCCATGAGTGACATTATTCTCTGGTTATTTACAAATGATCAAGTTATTAAAAATGAGAAAATATTAAGCCATTCTCTACCTAAACATGTTCTTTTCACTGTTCACACTTTTCATGCACTTTTAACATGTTCTTTCATTTGGACAGCGAACACTTTTCCACTGAAAATATCACCATAGGCAGAGAAACAAAGAAGGCCTGGATCACTTAAATCCAGAATGTGTGTATACAACATCAGGTTAGAAAAACAAACCATGGGCTGCAAATGGAAATCATGAAGTCATTTTCACAGCAAAGGACTCATAACAGCTGCAGGTGTAAGACAGCACTAGACTGTAACCATTCTCCTGCTCTAATTACACTAGAAACACAGTATAGATATCATATTTTTCAGTGTCCTGGGGTGGCAAAGGAGTTTTCCAAATCCAGCAGTACATTCAGCTTTTAGATTAAGTCCAATCATGGTTATTTGGACGCCATCCTTCTCCCATCAGGGATGACTTCTGTCTTACATCCCTGCAGGGATACGGCAGTTGAGCACAGGCCAGTGGAGATATCAGCTTCATATTAGAGGCACCTCCACATATTGCAGCAGGCAAAAAATTGATGTGGCAGCAGAAATCTATGGCTGCTGCTGCTTTTGGGGACAATACACTGGTACACATCACAGTTTTTGCTTTCAGAGTTCTTTTAAACAAAATAGAGGCAAAACACAATAAGCAGAGATACCTGAACTGAGATGAGGAAATTCTAAAAATGGGGTACAGGCAGACTTGTATTAAATAACTGCAGCTATCTTTAATGGGTGACCAGCTCTCACCAGGAGTCCAAATCCAGACTTCTTGAAACAAGAGAGGGTTTTAAAAAACCAAGAATAGAACAAAACATACAGAACTGGAGAAGAAAGCAAGTACCCAGCTGGCAGGATGGTGATAACTGCTACAGAAAGAAGTATATTCACTTCTTCTTCCAACGAGAAGAAACAGAGAGTGCCTTTGAGATGCACAAAGCACCTGCTGCAAAAGACTAAACAGAGATCCTTGTTAAAGTTATATTTGTATTTCTGCACATTACTTGCTTGCGTTTTTTTTTTAAATACCAAATTCCAAAACAGCCTAATCAAAATGCATTCTTTGCATATGTAATTAATGCTGTCATTCGAGTACACATTTTCTGTGAGCTCATGCATGAGAGTAACTGCTCATTAAGTAATTACATGTCTACCTGGTTTTTCCAGTGCAGTAGAATATATCTGGAATTTTACAGGCATACTTGGTGCTGAATAATGACATCATGAGCAGAATCAGGTACAGAATGGCATCTTTACAGAGAGTGCCCTTCCAGGGGGCCATTATATATCCCTTAAAAAGGAGACAGTGTTTTTCGTTCTGCTGGAAATACAAAGGCCAGTGTCACCTTCACATCTACTTCTGTTATCATATGGATTACTGGCCAGGTGTTGCTGGCATCCAGATCCCCTCATGATCTCTGGACATGAAACCAAGCTTTCAGGGGGACTATTGGCAGTGTCCACTATAAGCCTAGGTAGAGGGCTTTCCATGCCTGAGCCTAAAAGTTGGGTTTTTTTTTGTAAAGCATGAACCTGAGAAATTCAGGATTTCACTCTTTCTGAAGAAGGTCAAGATTTGATTACAGTGGATTGAGCAGTTGCTAGCAAATAAGAAAAATATCTGTTTCCTCAAAGATGACAGTAGGCAACTTCTTTACAAAGTTTTACCAGGGAATCTTTAAAAAATATTTGGTAAAGTTCAAGAAGCAGAATCATATTATTTTTATGGAAAAGTTCCATAGTTTTGAATTATCTAGCTTTGCTTTGGTTACATCAACAAAAATCTGGACAAGGAGAGTAATGATTGGGAACACAAGAACTATGTGGAACTCTTCTGAAAAAACAAGCAAGGAAAGCAGAAGAGGTATTAAACACTGTTCTCTGATTTTAGAATAATCATGCCTAAGTACAACATTTGGCATCATTTTGTCCTTATTTTCAATGGGTTTCAATGATAGCGTGTCATATAGAGCAAAGTGAAGTTGACTCTGTTGCCTTCTTAAAGCCTTTACCCTGGATTTTTTATCTGGGAAGAGAGCTGAGGTGCAGAGGCATCAGACAAAGGAATAATGAACTCAATTAGGGCCTTGATTAAGACGATGTTTCCCGCTCTATCATCACTTCCTTTTGATGCACGAATGCTAATGTTGGCTTCGTAATTACGATCCAAAGCAGCAATTAGTAACAGTTGCTTATTGCTTTGAGAATGCCAAATATTAAATGTTACTGCCTGCCAGACCCCTCACCCTTGAAAGATGTCAGAGCAACTTGCCTTTTCCCTCAGCTGAGAGCAGAGCATTCTTACCTCATCACCTGCCTAGCTGATGCAACATAAATCTATCACCAAGGACCCACTGCTGTCATTCCACTGGTAACTTCTAGTGGTTCATAACCATTAGCAGGAACTTATGAGATTTTCCATAATGTGGAAAGCAACTGTGATCTGTTTGCTTTAGGGGGAAAACACACACATGCTGGCAAAACCTCTTGAACTAAATGACCAAATGACCCAAAAGAGCAAATCAGCAGCAACTCCAGTAACAAGTCCCAGATGCTCAATCCCACGTCCTGTGCACTGGATACTGGATCAACTGTTGCACATGGGCAATTAACAGCACAACCCTATGTGAGGTCCCACACACCTCTGCTTTCCTCTTCCTTCTCATTCACTAAAAGCTTTTTTAAAATAAGGAAAAGTAGAGTTTTCAGATACCTTTTAATCATGTGCACCCACAAAATGAAATACATGTCAATCTTGGACAGCCAGCTCCAACATGCATAGGGTCCCTTGTCCCATTTAAGTAAGAATACAAGGAGAGCAAAGCATTACCTTCTTCTCCAGCAACACAGTTTCCAACAGCCTCCCTTTCCTGGTCAGCCTGGCTGGAAACTGCACTTCCACTTTTTGTCCTTCGAAGAACACTGAATGCCTTGTTTATTTTTTTAAAAGATCTGCTTCTTATAGTGGAGCGTTCAAAGTGTCGAGCTGCAACAGCAGGAAAAAAATCAATACGTTTAAACAGTTTCAGACCCACATAATTTCTGCAGCTTTCAGCAGAAAACAGGGCAAAACAGCAACACTTTGGTGTCATGACTCCAAGACAACACCCACCTGCATGGAGGTACAATTATCCTACCTCTGTCCACCTCTCCTGTCTATTCTACCAGCCACATGCAGATATCTGTACCTGCAAGTGTGGCAGTATGGGAAAAAATAATCCTTGGTCAGGGCAGAATCAGCAACAATCTAGAGAAAAATGTACAGAAGAGGAAGAAACACTGCTCTTCTCAAGCTACATAAGTTAGATCCCCCCCACTCCAAAAAATCTGGAATTTGTTGCTGAAAATTTTTGTTGCTGAAAATCCACTACTGCCTCAAAACCCTGCAGTGCTTCCAATCTGCCAACAATATTATGACAAAAATTCAAAGATTGTCAGGTGGGAGGGACCTACTAAGTCACATCTTCTAACTTGGGTAAGACAACGCAAAAAAAAATCATAACAGCTTCACTCTCCTTTCCATCCTATTGAAGATATCGTCACTCTTTTTGTTCTCTGCATGCTCGCCAAACATTGTAATCTAATAATAAAACATTCCCCCAAACCAGACTGCAGCTTTTAAACTCGTGGGATTTAATTTCATCCTGATGTTCTTGCTCTGTCCCTTTCCATCTCTCTTTCTGGATGCACAGAAGGGGATATTGCTGCTCTTCATTTAATCTTCCTTCAGCCCTTCATCCATTCTCCCAGCACAGAGCTCGTGCATCACAATAGTATGATGAAACATAGTTTTGGCTTCACAGACTGCAAATACAAGAATTGACCTCACTGTTAATACTTCTACATAAACCACATTTTTCAATTGCGATGCTCATCAGAGCCAGGTGCTATGCCACAGGGTGAAGAATCAAGGCAAGGAACATCTTGTCCTCAACTGCTGTTATTTCAGCAGAAATAACAGTTCTGAAGTGCTCCTTTCTTGGATTCTGGCAAACACTCCCCAAGCTCTCAGAAACCTCTCATCATCTGTTTTACTGTAAATACTTGTCAACTGCCAAACACAGTACCAAAAAGATTTGTGCGTGTGTGCCCATCACATGGTCTCTAGGGACTACCTGGGCCATCATATTTTGCTGAAGCCATTGTTGCACCATCTCCCTGGTACTTCATACACCCCAAAGGAGCCTACTTGCCTAAATAATCTTTCTTGAGACCTGCAGTTTGCCTGTGTGCAGCAAGTCTTCAGATAAATGTTGCCACTGGATAAAAAAATTTGTTTTTCACCTGAAATAAATTGGGTTACTGAAGTCCCATTTGGAAAAAACCATTTCAAATTTTTCATTAAAAAAACAACATCCTCCACCAACACGCATTTCACAGAAAACAGATGCTGGAAGAAGCCACCAGGCTCCAAAACCAACCCTTTGGGTCCTTACCTTTGTTGCGATTGCTGCAGTGCAGGTCCCTGGGGCCACTACCTGACTGACTGTCCTCCGAGGTGGGGCTGAAGGCTGGGTTCACCAGTCCTGGCTCATCGGTCATTAAGGCGATGGCTGCAGCTGCAGAAAGCTCAGGGCCCAGAGAAGCTACTGCCAGGCTGGAGCTGCGGTCCGGGGTGCAATCTTGGGAACGCCGCTTCCGCTCCTTGGTAAGGCCATAGTGGGATGCTCCTTTGCATCTGAGGAGAAGGTAGGAAAAGGAGACGTGATTACAAATTGTATTGAAATGTTGCCTACTTATGGTAGTTGGTCAGTCCTGGGGAATTACTCAGAGTGCAAAATGTGACTGTTACAGTGGATGATGATATACAGGCATGGATCAGGAGGAAAAATGCCAGTCAATCGTGAAGAAGGGAAACTGTTTTCCAAACCAGCTGAATTTACATAGGAAGTCTACTGATGGTCAAGAGAAGAAAGAGAGTTGCAATGCAAATTTCAGGCCCATAGTACCATATATAAACATTCAGTGTGGATGAAGAAGGACCCATGAATAGGTGGCTCGTTACACCACAGATTGCAGCCTGTAATTTTCCCCTTGCCTCTGGTTAACAAAGGAGAGCATGGTGGGATGTAGCAGCTTCTCAGTTTCTACTGGCTGAGTGAAAGGCATCTCACCCTGATCCACGCTCTGGCCAGCCTGCCTGATCACCAGGCAGTGACACCAGGAGCCCAACGCCACATTCATTCATCCTCTCCAATCTCAAGGCTGGTTCTAAAACAATACCAGGGAAAAATCCAGCTCCTACATTCTGACTTTTGACCCCAGCTGTCTGCTCTGGGTTCATCCCAGACAGCAAGATTGGGACAATGCAAGGCATTTCCTTCTCAGATTTCCTAAAGACTGTCACTCCAAGCAAATTAGAGGTTTCTGTGCTCTTCTTGGTTCAATATTTAATTGAAGATATAAAGTAACCAAAGAGACAGAGTGGCCCAAGGAGATAGCACCTGTGACTTCTCTCCAGCATCACTTTTGTGCCCTGTGCACTCTCTGGAACCTCATTTACCACGTTAAAAAAGAATCCACCTTTTAATCATGACCTAATGAGCTTGACCTACTATTTGCTGCTACATTTCTCTCTTTCTTCATAGCAGAAGCTAGCTTATGACTTTCATAAAAATACCCTGCAGGATGAACTCACAGAAATAGCTGCAGAAATCCTTAGGGATAGAAAGCTCTCTGTAATATATGGCATGCACAAAAGGCAATGCATAATACATACCATACACAGCGCTAATGGGTTAAGTGTCAGAAAAAAAGTAGTATGCTGAGTAGAGGTCTTGGGAGAGAGATGATTTATGAAAACTGTGCCTGGGACTGAAAGATGAGATGAGGATGAATCGCAGAGCTCTCTGTGTTAGCTTTGGAGCAGTGACTTAAATTCTCTTACAGCATTTGCTTTTTAAGAGGGAATTAAATTAAAAACTTTTTAAAGCATTGAATTATGATTTACCATCACTTACCTCATACCACTTTGGATAACTTCCCTCTTACAGAGGAAAAAAAACAATCTGTATCACACTGATGCAGTTGTGTGGGAGCTTTGTACATACATTAAGCTTTGGATGAGAATGCCTGTGGCAGAAGCTATTTCTAAACCCTTTCAGAGCAAAAAAAGATACATCTCAAAAGAAAATACTCCCTTGTGGAGAAGAGAGTTGCTTGACTATTTCAAAAGATCAACAGGAAGACATCTGGTGCACCTATTCCAAGCCAAGGCTGTGAAAAGGAGGGGAGAAGCCCTCCTGCCTCCATTGCAGTTCCTTCTTCCATAAACAAGGTCTAAATTCACCACTTGCTTGAGCTCTGTCAAGCTGTATGTCCACCAGCACCTTGCACCCAAAAGGACAGGCATGATATTCTCCTCGTATTACTTTCCTTGCCAGCTTGGTTGCTGTTGTTAGGGAATCAGCCCTGTAAATGCATCCTAAAATTATTATTATTTTCATTGGGTTGCATGAAAACCAGCATGAAGCATCTTCTCCTGTGTAACTAGTGACAAGACTCGAGTAGGCCTCAAGTTGCACCAGGGAAGGTTCAGTTGGATATTAGGAAAAATCTCTTCTCTGAAAGAATGGTCAGGTGCTGGAACAGGCTGTTCAGGGAGGTGGCTGAGTCACTGTCCCCCGAGATGTTCAAGAAATGTTTAGCTGTTGTACTAAGGAACATGGTTTAGTGGGGAAATATTGGTGGTGGGGGGACGGTTGGAGTAGATTATCTTGGAGGTCTTTTCCAGCCTTCATAATTCTATGGCTCTATGATCAGAAGGGGCTTCATGCAAAGATTTCCCCACGCAGCTGGAGGGTCCAGCTGCTACCGCTGCCCATCTGCTGATCACCCAGTAGCACCATCACAGTCAGTACTGCTGAAGACTTCACTTTTCTGTGCAAATATTAACTTGCTGCTGGCTGTGCTATAGACACCTGGTCACCAGCATCTGTCCAACTGCAGGAGCAGCTTCTGAATGCAGAGAGGACTGACAAAGTTTAAGATGTGGCTTATTGGAGAAGACAACTTATCATGACACAAAGCACAAAGGATATCTTTCTAATTCTGTCAGAAATAGTTAAAAGAGAACCAAAGCTCTCCAAGCATAAGCACTGAATCTATTTCTTAAATAACTGTGGCAGGAATAAATGAACATAATGCAAGCCTTCTTTCTTCAGATTAACACAGTGTCCTTGAAGAATGAAAAAAGTATTCAAACTTGTAATAAAATCTGCAACAGCATCTCTTCACTTTCATTGTTTTCCTTGTGCTGACACTGCTGTGATAACAGAAAACAGAAAGAGACAACTGTCTAAGTGGAATCATATTTATAGTGTCTTAGCTACATTTTTCCATATGGTTGGGTTTGGCTCCCAGAAAAGAAAGATCCATAAAACAGCTACATGCCAGTACTAATTATCTCCCTCACTGTGATTATTAATCAGCTGCCTGATTTACAGCTGGAGGAGAGGGATGGAAATCCCAGCAGGATACCTGACTAACGGGGGGCAGCCCTAGAATGAGCCCAGTGCTGTCTGATGGCCAAGGTGAACTGCAGATTTATGTTCCTTCTCAGTTGCTCTGGACAGAGGGTAATTCCATGCAGCCGTCTGATATCGAAATGATTTGAAGGCAGAAAGCGAGAGATAAAAACAGACATGAAAAATGTGTAGTACAGCCCATGATGTTCAAGTAGTGTCTCTAGGTGTGTGCAGCAAATTCAGAAAATGGTTTCCTCTGTTTGCACAACCTCTTTTGTCAAGCAGCAGCGTGCCATCTGAAATACTGCCTGCGTGATGGCTACCCTCCGTGCGGGGAAGGATTACTCCCTCCTGCTGTGGCAGGAAATCCAGTGGGGATTGGAGCCACAGATCTGCTCACTTGCTCCATGGCCTCTGATAAAACCCAGGCCAAAACAGCTTCAGTATAATAGCTCCCTTCTGATCTTACATTGCAAAAAGCCTCCCACAAACTGTTCTTAGAAGGCCACAGAGGCTGCTGAACCTTCACCCGGCGCTGCAGACCTAGATCCAAGGCTTACCATGCCTGTGCCTGGCTCTGCATGCGAGGGGTCCTGTGGTCTCATCCCCAGTAGCAGCATGTCCCAAGTGCTGGAGTGAGGGATCCAAAACCTCATGTCTGCCCTAACTTGGTCTTACTGCTTATCAAAACAAGCTTTTACCAAATCCACAGCCAACAGAAACATTTCCAAGTTATTTGCAAATTCAAGTGAAAGAATTGGTTTTAAAACAAGGATGCATTTGCCTTGCAAAATCCCTAACTCACACTGTGGAGCAAGGGGAGCTGGAAAGTAAAGCTGACCCCAAGGACTTCCATCATCCTGGTGGATGCAGGGGCAAAACATAAAGGCAAACAAGGAAAACTTCACAGGCATTTCATTTCTAGTGATAAGAATATACTAAAATTATAGGCCAAATACATATATGACACATTTTCTCTCTGATAATCTGTCTGTGCCACCTTTCAGGCCAGCCCTCCTCCCTGTAGCTCACAACTGACTGTCCAGGCAGGGACTGGCAGTGGCTCTAGAGCAGCAGCAGCACACAGTCGTGCTGTGGTACAGAGCAGCAGCAGTCCCTGCCCATGTTGCACTGCACTTTCCTGACCTCACTTCCAGCGTTCTCATATTTTGGTACTGTTTTGTTTCAACGCAGCTGTGGCGGACACATTGTATGAGTGCAATTAAGAATAATGTATACAAAGTACTCACAATTGCCCAGCAGAAGAAAATACTGCATAAAGGGCTGTCATCGCTGATCCCAAGCTAAGTCCTGATTAGTGCAGACAAGTATGTCTATGCCCTCTCTGCAAGCTCCACACAAGCCGGGATCAGGAGTACCAACAGCGTGCATCACACCCCGACTCCATCACACAGCCCCCTGATCGCTCCACTACTCCCACAGATCAGTCAGAAAGGCTGATGGAGACAATGAAGGCCACCAACATCCTCATAACCTCCCCTTGTGAGGCTTCATGATGTGAACCTGCTGAGAGGCCCTTACCTTACCTGGAAGGCAGAGAGGATTTGAAGCAGTGTGGCTGCCTCACAAAGAGGTGCTGGCAGTTTCTGCCCCACAGGGACTGTTCACACAGTGCGTGCGTCAGCAAAGAGTGCAGCCCAAGCATAACCCAAACACCAACCATATCGATTTCTGGCCAAAAGCCTAAACTCTAAAGCCTCCCAAAACTCCACCCTAAGCAAGTGGACCAACTTGGTCAGTCCCCAGGCAGAGCTCACTTCAACTCTCTTCATCTTACTTGTGACAATAGCACACCAGAAACTGGAGCCAAAAATGAAAGAGAAGTGAAAAACCTGAACTCAAACTGAGTCTGGAGTTACGTACACATCTAAATGAAAAGGTACCAAATGCATATCTCAGTTCCAGACCAAGAAAGCCAGAAAAATCGAAATACTGAACAGTGAAGGTGATCAACACCTGCTGCTCCACGTACCCAATGGTGCAGCATTATCCTTGCTCAGAGAGTTGTGACTCCTGATCCTGAATAGAAAAGTCCTTCCTTTTGCTTTATACAAACATCACTCCTGGAACTGAGGGCTTAGCAACTTAATAGTAATAAAGAAATGTTTTTTTCCCTGATATTTCAAAGTTCTTCTATGGATTAATCTCTGCATGAATTCTGCTTCATAAAATAAATTCAATAAACTTATTATAATGGATTTGACTTTTCTGGTTTTAATAAAGGATTGTGTCACTTCAGGAGCATTCCTCAGTCTACTGTGATCACCAGGTATGGCCATGAATGTCCTGTCTACACTAAACCTTCCTTGGTATCCATAAAGAAGGGGACAAGCAGTTTAAAAAACAGAGCTTCAGCTACTGGATTCCCATTTACAAACACCAGTCGCTGACAGAAGACTGTAAAAGCCATGTCATAATTTGAAACTAGAAACAGGCCCTTTTCTACAACTGCACCCAAATATCATAATAATGCCAGCAACATTTCCAGATGCTCACCATTGCTGTGCTATGCACTCCTCATGCACTTGGCTGTCCTCTTTCTGATGGCTGCCTGTATCATAGTGCCAGAGGCTTGCCATTTTGTTGGGTGAAAGAATGCTCACTCTTCGTCCAAGTGAGAAATCTTTCACTTCAATGTCTCAGTAACAACATCAACAAAAGCCTTTTGAAGACAAATTTCTGACACCTAGGGGACTTGCACAGAATATCAGGGCTGGCTGGAGAGGAGGTTTGAGCCCCACAGCCTCCATCAGTTTGAGGATGAGCAATTCTATCCCATACTCCCATGAAAGCTGCTCTTCTCCCTGTCAGCACAGGGATAACCAAGACAGAAGTTCAGATGAGGCAAATGGCTTCTCTGACTTGCTGTCACAGAGATGTTCTCATATTATTCTCTCTCTACCGTCAACCAGAGACCTTTACTGAAGTATAAACACATAGCAGATTTAATGGTCTATATTTCTGCATTACTGCTCTATAAATATTTATAAAGATCCTCATAACATTTATTTCTTTAAGCTAAAGCTATTTAGCTTAACTACTTTCCCACAAGAAAGGAAAAACCTCTCAAAAATCTACTATTTCAGTTTAACTTTGCTTACCCCTTGTACGGTTTCCTAGCTTATTGTTGTTGTTTGTTTGTTTGTTTTTTGCTCTTTTTTTTCCTGCTTTTTGTTTTATTGAGGCCATCATAATTCAGTAAACTCTGGAACTACCTTACTAGTGAAGCCTAAGGTTGCGCTGTGTCCTATCTGTGAAGATCTGACCCCAGGGAAGGGCTGTCATTTTCACAACACTCTTGCACTATGAAACTGTCATATAAAATATATTTGAGTATTATATAAGGAACTTGTGCAGGCATATCTGTATATTTACTCTTCCATGTCATCTATTCTGCATGAATCTGGGTGCACTATCAGAAAAATAATTCCTTACCTATAGCTCCTATTGATTGAAAATAAAAGGCTGGCTAAGCATATGAGGAATATGCATATTGAGTATTGTTTATATTGACTATGTTTGTCATCAGCTACAATGATGTACTTTCCTTCCTGTGGTTTGGTTGCTGAGGACTAGGAGCAAGGAAGACCAGAGATTCTGGCACAGTCCCTTTAATGAGCACTGCTGAAGAATGGAAGAAGAGATGAGAGCTGAGTCCCCGCAGTTCCCAAAGCTACAAAGAGAACAGAGAGCCAAAGCTAGATACAAATTAAACAAGCACTCTGCTCTTAGCAACAGAAACCAAATTCCCATTTTAAATTTGATTGCTTATACTGTGGGATGAACCTCCAGATTTCCTATAAGCTTTCAGGACAGTTGAAAGAACTTGGAACTCATTTTTGTTCTTAAATGCACTGCAAAGATTGAATTTCATGTATATGCTACTGGTGTCATGTAACACGTAGTCATGTTTAAGTTTCTTTTCCCCTTAACTTGAAAAAGCACAAAGTTGCCTTTCAACAACAAGCATTAGCTTCTATTATGAAATATGTAAAAATTCCCATTAACCTCTATCATGGGAACAGAGAATTGGATGGAATAGGTAAACAAGACAAGTTGCCTGCAATTGTGGGCAAAAACCATGGCTGGGATTGTTGTGCAGCGATCCCAGTTGTTGAGAGAACGTACAAATTGTTGGTCCAGATTGCATTCCCTCCTTCCCCTGAAACCTCTTCCAGACCATTGCTCTGTCACTGATGATTTTGAAGCTACAGCTGTACTGATTTCTCTTCAAGATTCAAGCACTGTTTCAACTTCTAGTCTTAAGCCTTTCCATTAAACTGCAGCTGTGTTACTCGTAGGAAAACGAAGCTGAAAAATGGTAGGGACAGCTTGGATGGGCATGTCAGCACATAGGCTGGAGATGCTGGCTTCTTTTATTGATTAACACAGTTCCTGCATTATGCCTGACACAACCACTGTTTCACAGAAAATACTATCTAGAATTTCATTTGTAGTTTTGCCCTCTCTTGTTCCTCCCTGCCCATTCCCAGGCCAGGAGTGCTCTGAGAACTCCCAACAGCACAGGCAGCCTGCTTCCTGCTGGCATACCTTCCCTAGTGAAGCTCTTAAACCTAACACCTGTAGAACACAAGGAGATCTCAAGCAACAAAAATGAGGAATTACTCATAGCAACAGAGTGCAGTCAGCCTATTAGTTATTATTTGATTTCTATATTGCTATAAACAAACATTTTTTGTCACAGGGATGTTACTGGGCACCAGCACACGATCAGAATGGACTTTTGTGATGAAAAACAACAGCAATATTTATTTATGTGGAACTTCCTCAATTAAATACCAAACTTCCTGAAGAGAAATCTAATAACATTAAACATATTTCATGTACTCTACTTACACTAGCTGACACAACGAAGAAAAACAGAGTAGCAGCACACATGGCTAGATTTTCTCAGGTGCTTCTTTACCACTAGAGCAAGGAATCCACAAGTACGTGAGTAGGATATTCAGAGCAAAATGAAAGGGGAAAAAAAAGACACATGAAATCAGCATTTTTGAGACAGTAAGAGCCTGGAAACATTGTAAATGACTTCTAGTGCTATTAGCATTCAACAGCTTTCAATAAATCATTGCTCTGATTGAAGTGATATATGAAAGCTCTAAAGTACCAAAAACTCCTCTAGACAACAGCAACAGTGGAGCTTGATTAAAAATCTATTAGGTGCTTCCATCATTTTGCAGAATTGCATCATTTTCTATGCAAAACACTTTAGAAGCTTTAGCCTTTCTCTGCTCTCAAAGAGTAAAACTAAACATTGCCTCAAGAGAAATTGACAAAATTAAAATTTGAAACACACCCAAGAGACTTCTTCATGGAAAACATAGGTGTCTAGCCATACCTATCCATTCTTTAATACACAGATGGTACATATGAGCAGCAATAGCATACAACAGTGTTAGCTGGGTATTTGGAAAATAACACGATACTTGTCATCAGCAGCTGTCAACTTCAAGTCTGATTTTAAGCCCGCCCAAGATGGCACAAAGGGCAACATGGATATTCTGCAGGCTACCTTAACCACTGGTTTTGCTTCCTAATAGTAAAGAAGTGACATCTTTTTGCATTAGAAATTGAGATCATATGCAGTGAGAATGCAGCAAGATTACCAGGTATTCATCTTATTTAGAGTCTTAACTAAAAACTGAACCTGGGGAAATCAGAGTATTTGTACAAAGCTTTAGAAATAGTTAATGTTGTTAAAATCAAGCTATCTGTGGCAAAAAAAAATGACAAGTAAAAGGGCAAATTCTTAAAGCATTAAGATACTAAAACTCATAATTTAATTTAATCCTCTACAGTGTTTTCTGATTTATATGGTGTACATATAATTAATATCAAGAATATATACTGAACCTGTTGATTCATATGTTTTTCAAGATTATTCAGTGTTTTGATCACTGGATTATACTCAACAGGTATAACCAGTCTCCCGGAACTTAGTATCTCAGCATTCTCTTCCGCTCCTATTATCCCCACCTATACTATTAAAAGTTTATGATGTAGTGTGTAAAATATGTTTGCAATGGAATGAGGAATTTTGGTTCATTAACAAGAGTTACACTAGGAAATGACATTATCAGTGTAGGTTGATTCTTTCAATTATAGATAGAAGAGCCTGCCAGACAGAATTTTGTATTTACGCATACTTAGCACACATTTCTTTTCCATATTACTTGACATATAATTGCATTTACCTTAGTATAGAATTACAATATCTGCTATGTCACAAACTCAGCAAGTGAACAGGTTTGAGGCTTCCATAGGTACGAAGCAGTGATATATATGCACACAAGATTTTAATTGTAGAATAATTCAATTTCAAAGTTTTTTCAGCCCAAGACTTGGATTTACTAATATGCTCTTCAATGGAATTAGAAATTGCAAGTAACAATAGGGCTGTGGCCAGTAAATAATGAATACAGTCTTTATACCTTACTGACAAAATATGGCACGAAGGGCCACCCACAGATCTAGCACAGTCAGGTGGCACTTGCCTCTGACCTCAGTGACTTGAAAATCACATAAGGTCCCTTTTGGGTCAGCATGGATATCTAAATTACGTCACTAACATATCTTGGTAAACACTGTGCTCTGAAATCTGCTCCCTTGTGAGTAAGGTCAGAAAAGTGAGGTCTTAACATGACTTCTCAGAAGTTGAAAAAACACGGAGGTGCCATTCAGCTGCCCATCCGAGTGTTGAACAAACATCTCTGCCACCACAAGAAGCATTCTTAAGGCAACACAGATGTTCCTCATTTTAAAAAGCAGTTCTCCTCTCTTATCACATTCAATGTCTAATATTCAGCAAGGACCTCAAGTCAGTCCCATAAGAAATGAACTGTATGTGACTCATGAGTCATTGTGTCTTACATAAAACCCTTAAAAAATATGGGCTCCTTGAAGGAGAAGGGAAAACATTTCCTGCTGTATCACAGAACTTAGTTTCCAAGATTTCAGCCTAAACAAGTTTTTACACTGGCATAAGAAGTACAGAAGTCACACTGTTGGTTAAGTATCTCACTGTATGAATTTCTGTGAGGAAAACAGAGCCATCCGCACATTTTAATTCTCAATCTTGAGAAATGCCATCCTGTCTTCCACTCACCCTTCCTCTGCAGTTCTCTCCTTATGTGCATGGCCGGAAGAAAATGGACCAGGAGGAGGTTATGAGCCAGTTTTCAGAACAAAACTTTCAAAACCCATTGAGTATCCTCACTGACTGTGGTTTTACGGGTTCCACCCGGTTGAATACAAGATGTTTCAGTGAGATACTTCACTCTTCCATTAAAATAAACACATACTATAAAAACATTTAAAGACTCCAGAAAGTCCATATCCAGCCACAGCACAAGCATGGCTGGAATGTTGTTTACGGTCTTCTGAAAGCTCACACAGTAGGAAGTGCTCACTGTATGATGCTGTAAAAAATATGAAAAAATACTTTTCTCAAATCATCACTTTTTAATAGAACTATCAGAAATACTTTAAACCTTAACTCCTTTAGCCAAATCTGAAAAAAGCTCAATCCACACAGCCTTCTCTTTCCACAGGCTGTGCTGTGCTCACTACCAAAAAAACCATTCAACAACACAGCTATGTGGTTTCACACCTGTTGTTCAGGGACTACTGTTAGCAGTAGTTTGGCAAGGGAGGCTAAGAGAGCTCAGGCCCTCACACCTCAATTTTTGGGAATGTTTTAAGCACTAAAACACAAGTTTGGGTAAGGCTGAACCCTGCGTCTCCTTTTGAAGCTTAGCCCTGATGCTGCAAGTATAGATTTGGAGAGATGGGTTGAGCAAGAGGCAGCTTGATGCTATCACCAAATGAAAAATGATGCCTGGGGAGGGGAAATCTGGCTTCGAAGGCTGCTGTGGCTTTTTTGATTGAAGCTGGGAGAATTGTAAGAAAAGTCATTGTCCTCTGTTAGTCCAGCCATATCTTCAATATCATCAATGCAAAAGAGTCCTTCTTAGTTTTAAGGTGAAACTACAACCCTTGAAGCTTCAAACACAGGTTGAAAACCTCCATAAAATCTGTTATATATTCTTAGACCACCAGGAAACAACTGATGAATCAATGGAGATAAAGTATAAACCATTGTGGAAGCAGGGATCCAACCCTGGACTTCCTCAGCTAAAAAAGATGCTTTATTAATTGGTTACTGTATTTTCAACAACACAAAATGGATTTCCCTGACAAAGGCAAATACGAGAAGCAGAAATAACTTCTGCACTTTTAGCCCAAATTGATCAGACTGTTGCTTTCTCATATTCATTAGCTTGTAGATTCCGTCATGCATGAATAAGTAAATGCAGGGATTTCACTCTTTTTGTTATTATTTTTCAATTAATTTAAGAAATATTCATAGTAAGAGGTAGCCATTTCATATCGTCCCATTACAAAACACATTAACTTATTACTCATTCTGTTAAAATACAGTACAGAGAAAAAAAATCCAAAAATATTCTTTAGGAAGTTGCTATTTAATTCTCCCTGTTACACCACTGCAGCAATGGAAATTCCGATATTCAAGTGCTAATAAATATTTTCACTTTAGAAATTAAAGTATAAGGTTCATGCATGCAGCCGGGCAATTAAAACCTCACAGACAGTACTGGGCAGCAGGTTTGTAGAATCAAACACTGGGCATGAGCTGCAATCATATTCCTTCATGTTACATAGGACTGGGGTCTTGACCCTACTATCCTAGAAGCGTGCACTACCTACTTGACCTTGGTATTCCTTCAAAATGGGTCCAGGCTGCCATGCAAAAGACTTGAAATGAATCTGAGCTGTGAATGCTCTGTGACAGGCTATGGCATCTCAGTGACTCAGCCAGCCCCTGAGCCCGAGGCTGTTCCAATGCAGACTGAGACTTCGTTAACGTCACAGTTTAAGTAGGCTTGGGTCTTGTGCTGTGACGATAGCCTCCTGAAGGAAAGCCAAAGTGGCATAGGAAATGATGTTGGTTTGTTATTGGCTCTTAAGGGGGAAAATTACAGTCTGTCTTCCTCAAACAGAGGTGACCCTGTCCGTTCTGAAGGGAGCTGGCAATCTGAATGCCAGCAGTGTGCTCACACTGTGTCTCACTGCCTGCTCATTTTCACAGCAGTGCTATGACCCATGTCATGGTTCAAGGTGACTCAAACTGTCACCCCCTGTCAGGATCTCCAGCTGGACATCTGTGTTAGTGCCCTCTGGATGGCAGCTGGTGCCATTGGGCTTGTTGGCAACCCAGATCTAGACATACATAAACCAAATTCTACTCACTTCATGCAAATATAACCCCGACAGCCTGTCAATGCAGATGGCTAATCCAGCCAGACTGACCAGCTTTATAACACAGAAAGTATTATAAGGTTACAATAAGAAAATTTTGTCTGGTTCCAAAACATTTGCCCGCTCCTAAATACAGACATTAAAGATAACACTTTTTCTACCTAGACAGACTAAACAAAACCAGCAATGCATTTAAATGTTTATACTAGCAAGTGAGACATCATTCTATTATTCAGTATTTTTTTCAGTTCCTCAGATCAGTATTTGGTAATTTACCATTGTCAGATGACTTTGCCTTCTGAAGGCTGAAGATATTCTTACATGACTGTGATACAAAGTAAGTTGCTGAAAAGGCAAATCCAGATGCTTAGCACTCAGCACCAAGCATTTATAAGGCTGCAAAATGCAAGGAGAGGGAATAGGAAGAAAAAAGGTTAAAAAATACCTAACAATTTAGTGACAGTAAACAAAACAACAGCCTCGTAATAAATCATTTTCTTATTTCCTTAAAAGCTAATGAAGATGTTACAGCCTTGCGTAGGAAGGTTTGACAAGTAATGATGTTAAGGAGATCTTCCAAATCAGAGCACAAACAGTTCCACAAAGGTTAACCACAGCAGCCTCCAGAGATGGTGCTGCTTTACCAAGGGATTGTCTGCAGGAGGGAAATACATGATTTCTGTAGTGGTTGTGGAATAATACTGTAGCCACTCTATGTAGAAACACACATCCCAGAACAGCCTCCCCAGAGACATCCCTCTTCCAGAATAAGAGCATTCACCAGAGAAGCTTCCCTAGGTAAGAAAAACACAGTGACTTTATTACAGATCAACTTCAACTTAAGAACTTCATTATGGATTACTTTCCTGTGTTCTCAAGCCATCCCTCTGGGAGAACGCCTGCCCTTTCTTTCCTGTCCCCATTTTTTGGGCACCAAATGGGAACTGAGGGAGCTCTCAGTGCCAGGTATAGATGTTCACTTCCCAGAGTCATCCGTAACTCCAGGCTCTGCATCCAGAGCTCCTTTCTTCACACTAGGTAGAAGTTAAGTATACTCATGCTATTAGAACAGTTATGGCTTGTTTTGAAGTCTGCAAACATACCTGTCCTTTCTTTGCTCCACAAAGAATGCAGCATATTGAGGAACACACATTCGTAAGTAACACGAAGAAATGAAGAAAGATATCCTTTTTTCACTAGGGGAAAAACAGATCTTTTTTAACCCCTTTACTTTGATAACTTGTTTTCTGCTAATTAACATGTTTAAATTATAATTTAAACAACACTGTTGTGATAAACTGGAGGGAAAAAATGGTCCCCCAGTTCAGTAGGCAGATACTTTTGGCAGCATCCTTAATAAATGAACCCAAGGCAGTGAAAGGTGACTCACTTGGCCAACTATGTCTAGTGGAGGTTCAGGAAGAGTGAGGAAGTGACATTTTCTTGAAAGAAGACACTGTAGCTCACTACATGTTCATACAGGAGTAGGGTTTCAAAAAGTCCTTGAGGTCACATTTGCACTATAAAGGTGTGTCTTTCTGCAGAGTAACACTTGAGCTGTCATTCAACAGAGAGAAATGGAAATCTGATCCTAAGTGATCTTATGATTTATAAACCTGTTTTTAAAGTGGAATTCATAATTTGTAAAGTTAGTCAGATCCAGGCTTCCTGAGCAACGCTTTCAAGAAAAGATGATAGTGTGAAGAGATGTTTTGGAGACACCTATTGTGCTGTCCACTGAGGGCAGCTCCCTCAATGCTTTCTTCTACTTCTCTGGCATTTGCAACAATAACAGTATGCTGCCTATGGATCCCCTACGAGGAAGTGGCTATGGCTGTTACCCTCTCCTCTCCTCAGTCTCCTCCTTAGCAAGGAGACTGCTCCCTCCACGAATTGCTGTTATTCTTTTGCTCTTTGTGTATGGCAGTTTGGAGACATGACAGTGTCGTATGGTGCCAGACAAATCCCACTCTCCAGCACTCCCAGAAGGAGATGGGGAAAAGAATGCACTATAAGATCTCCATTTTACGGTGATCGACAATAAAATTCATCCCTGTGCCTGGGACATCAAGGAGAACAGAGATACCAGAAGAGCTTAGACTTCAACTTCATCTCTACTGTCAGCCAGAGGAGTGGGGAGAGGGATCCAGGATCCATCCCTAGCATTCAGCTATGTATTTCCACTCCTCCAGAAAAATTTTGTTAAAGTTCCTTCACCCCTAAACTTCTGTGATGATATGGATGACTGCAAAGCAGAGAGACTTTCCTCACTCAACCTTTAACTGGAAACCTGACCACACAGCAGTCATATGGGTCACTTCTTTACTATGAATCCTGCTACTCTCCTGAAAACATCCTCTTTAATAGGGACTTTCTGGTTGCTGTTCAAGTCACGGAGTTTCTGTCTGCCAATCCTGGAAGATAAATTTCAACAGCAACAACAAAAAACAGGAGAAAAGTCACAATTTTGTAACATCTGTTGTCATGCAGCTACCACTATTGTAAGAGACAGACAAGTGGAGCCTGAGGTTTGATGAAGCTCCCACACAGGATGATTTTTTTTGGAGGAGGTTTTTGTCACAGATATTGCAAAGCAATTGTTTCAACCCATTCACCCACATATTCTCAAGGGAGGTTTCTCAAGGTTCTGTTTTCTAAGATTGCTGTTTTACTAAAAACAGTGTGATATGAATCAGTGTGGTTAGAAATTCCTTTTCCCTCAAAAAATATTAGCTGGATCTCTGCTAATCTCTCTCTCTTTACATACATAAAAACTAGATGTTTGCCCATGTACACAAGTCTTCATTCTTCCTGATTCATTCCAACGAAAATCCAGAGTCATTTGATGAAGCCAGTGGAATAATATCTGTAAGGAATTAATCCAAAATCTTTCCATCTTCCATAACTTTTTCTATTGGAGTGCTGGAGTAGTAGATTGCATAACAGCAAGAGACAAGGTTCTCAAACCAAAAATTCAACTAGGTAAGAGGAATTGAACTATATTACAATCCCTATTTCCTTGGATTACTTTTCATCATTTATAGTGGGTTTTGTAGGAAAGTTTGCAATTCTTTTAAGGAATTCAATCTAGGTAGGTGGTAATTTAACTGGGAAGAAGATCAGTAGGTAAGACTTTAATTGTGTCAGCTCTACAAGATTTTAATTAGACGGCAGCTCTGTAGCTGAGCTATTTGATGGCCTGGATTAACTTATATTCACTCTAACAGGTAAATAAGTTCATCATGTCTGCTGAAGTGAAGTTAATATAAAAAAAAAAGTCTAATCCAACCTAGCCAATCCAGAAATCTTCCTTTGTTTTTAGCCTTCAGTTCAACATGTTCTGTTAAAGTTAAGCTCCACAGCTTGAATCCACAGTTTACCCACAATTTAATCCATAAATTTAAAATAAGAAGCGTAATTACCTCAGAGTTTTGCAGCACTGAAATAGTGCAAGGAGACAGAAGACACATCGCTCAGCACTGTTGTAGTCAGCCACATGGGTCCTTGGCCCATTTCTTTTTCCCTTTCCTCCCCTCTCTCCTTGTACAAGACAACACACTCTAAGGAATAGCTTTTTCACAGGCGTCAGGAGCTTGGAGATGACAGAAAGGAATAGATGGTGCCTCACAACTGCTACAAGGTCAGGGCTGGGGCAGCTCAAGCAGAAGCATCTCCCCATGGACTGAAACACTGAGTTCAAGTGACGTTGAGGTTACAGATGGGTTATCTCCATTCACCTGCCATGGTTAAATCCAGGACCAGCAAAGCTTCCTTGATTGATCTTGTCTCTGTATTTATCATAATGGTTACAGGGGAGCCCGTGTCCAAGAGAGTCTTACAGTTTTAAGCAGTATAAATGGTTGCTCATAGTGCCTGCTCCTCTTCCCTCTTTCAAACAGGAAAAACATGCTACCATCATCTTGGGTAGTGTTTGAAGCCACATTTCCTTCTGACCTTTATCCCTGCTCACTGCTGTACCAAGCAGTTCATTGCTAAGTTGTGGGAGAGGCAAGAACGGAGGTGTAAAGAAAACAAGCCAAGGTAGCCAAGGAAAGAGGAAGATTTAGGATAGACAGGAGCAGCAAGGTGGAAAACAGTTAAAGAAACCAGAACACAGTGTGACACTGGTCATGATGGAGACTGACGAGCATTACAAGTCATGTAAAGGGAACGAGAAGAGACACTCATGAATAAGGAGTTTCAAAATTAAGTCTTCTCTCAAAACATATATAGGGCAGAAGCAGTCAATTCACGCTTGACAGGTAGTGTCAAGAGAGCTTATGTAACAATGCAAAAAGATAAGTACCTATTTAAGAGCAAACTGTTATTTTTACCTAACATGCAAGCAAATCAAGCTCTCATCACAGACAAAAACCTTCATGCTGTCAGCTGTGAGTTCTCTTGGTGTTTGAAGCACCACAAGGCACAAAATCACTACGGTATTTTTTGCTTCGGTTGTCAACATCTATCTGCTAGGAACTGGAAAATAGGACATGAAGCACAGGAAGATCTGGACAACAATTAGCAGACCTTAACAAAAAGCAAGGAGACTATCACAAGTCTGTGAAATGCATTTTCTTTCTAAGAATGTGGCTATTAACTTCTCTGCATTACTGAGTTAGCAAAAGTATGAGGGATGTAACTAAGCATCTGCTGAAGAAAGGGAAGGAAAGGAAGAAGGAAGACAGGCTGATTCTGTTGGGAGATAGGTGGAAGGGGAACAAATACATTTTGGAAATCTCTGGTGTGGATTACAGCTCATCAGCTCTACAAGAGGGTTACTTGGTCTTGGCCTCTCATTATAAATTCCTTCTGTTCCCGTGGGTCATGTTACTGTTATTCAAGCCCAGACCACAAAATAGGTAGGTCTGCGAGATTCTGCATTTATTTGCTTTGCCTGTGCAACATATTAAGTCCAAGTTTGTATGTACACTATATATCTTATTAAATGCTCTGTACTGTTTTGATCTATTATCTTCTGATTTATTATGAACTTGAAAACCATAACCGTGTCTTCAAACCTACAGATGCTCAGACCACTGGGACAGAGCTGAAAAATTGAAATGCTGTAACCATTACTGTCCAACTTCATTACACTCATCCTCATGGAAGGATAGAACAAGAAATGTGCTGGAATTCAATCCTCTCTGAGGGAAGAAACTGGAAGCAGCATGCTTGCTAGAAACAGTGCACATGCAGCCCACTAAAAATCATCAAGATATGCTAAAATTTAAATGCAGGACTTATTAAAATGAGCACCAAGAAAAGTTCACAGACACGGCTCCAAGGAAAGCATATTTGTATGGCTATACTTTTGATTCACAACAACATAAAGCAGTTGGAAAACAGACAGGGAGAGCACAGCACATCCAAAGCACTGAAGGCTGTGCAGGATGTGCAGAGCTCTGACAGTCCTGTATGAAAGCTCAGGGGACACTGCACAGCATGGTTTGCAGTAGCTTTGCCCACCAGGTATAGGATCTCTTCATTTCTACACTGGTTCAGTTAACGCTACTAGTATAAATATTTCAATTATGGTCTGGACTGGGGCAACATAGCAGCAACAGATGTTTTCTGCCACGCACATCCCCACAACAGATCCCAGTGACAAAAGCAACCCCAGCAGTGCCGAGGGTGAAAATTAAGCACCAGAACATACACATTGCATTTGGGGTAGAATTTAATCTTTCTCTAGCAGTGTCACCTTCCTCCTGTAAAGATAAACTAGGGGCGATGTATCAAACACTCAGCCCAGAACCAGTGGCAAGTATTCTTCAGGAGCTAGTGCAGGTAAGTCATGACCACCTCTTTGGATTCCTGCTCCCACTGCAAAGCCTGTTTGGCTAAGGATTGTGTTGCAACATGATTTTCATATAAAGCACTTTTTTTCTAGCTGTAATTCAGCCTCTTGGCAGGAGATGCTCCTACATATCAAGTATCAGAATCAGCCTTGCTCATCCATATCAACCTACACATTCTCTTATAGTAACAGCAGCACAGCATACTTCCAGTGCCTTCCAGGACAGATTTGGTTAATTACACCCATCTCCTCTCCATAAAAGTCTGTTCCACAGGGAACATTCTTGGGCCTTTTGTATTGCTGAGTTATAAAATCCACAAGTGAAAGGGTCTCTTCAGATGCTCATTGGAAATCATTCCACTAATAATTTTACGTGGGCAGGACGGTAAAAGACAGTGGGGTTTACCAGTACTAACTGAATGTTATGAATAACATACAACAGCAATGCTTATCACAAATGGGAGGAGAAAAGAAAATATCCTGAATTACGCTTTCAAAATTAGTACTATCTGTTCTTAATAAAACACTGAACACAACGAGGCCATCAGTTTCCTTATCTTATCAGTTCTCTAAGGTCTGCAGAGGAGACAGGAAATCATGATCCTTAAAGCAGGTCATACTCCCCTCTTCCTCTATTTAAGCGGCTGCTGAATTATTGAGATTCCACATTAAGAATATATTACGCACTGTCTAGTGAATGATAGGACTGCAATGCGCAATATATGGAGAGGTGTAAGTTTCTCAATACGTGCACATAAAATGACTTGCTGGCTTAAAACACTTGCTTCCTGCCAGAGGGATTTCAATGCAGTAAAAGAGAAAAGCAAATCTTACGGAAACACATTGATGACCAATGTCAATGACCAATTTTATAGCTGAAATTTATACCACTAAAGACATTTTAATTAATGTATTTTACATTATTGGGGTAAATAGTAAGCAATGAGTTACTGGAAGAGCAAATAAAAAAAATCAGCACAGCACAGCTCTAGCAACTGCAGATTTCTTGTCCTAGCCCGCCTATCTTCGTGCCATGTGTCACAGCCGTGTCGTATAGCAAGACAACTTCTCAAGGACAGAGGAATCAATAGTGATTATTTCCTCCTCACCCAGGTGTCCAAGATCTTGACAGAAAGGAGAGAATGAATAGCAGGGAGATAGGGTCAATGCTCTACGTGATCCTTACAAATCTGATCATCTGTCTACAGTGCTGAGAAATGCAAGACTTTATCAATAACATTCAATAGTGCTGTCAATTCCAAAGAAAAAAGAGAGAAACTTTCTAGAAATCCAGCTTGACCTGCTCACTGTTACACTCAAGCTCTTTTATCTCATATCAGGAGGATGAATTGTAGAATATGTAGCAGTTACAGACAATTCACAGTTCATTTTTTTGTGTAAAAGTTTCACAGCATCTGTTAAAATTCTCCAGCCATTTCACTAGGTTTCTCCTGAACTTGCCTCAAACTATGTTCAGAATCTGCTGTCAATTAATAAATTATATGAATACATAAAACATATTCTATAGACAGACCAAGGATTCACTGTATAAATTCAGTCTTCATCAACTGCAGCCCAAAGAGGATTCAGCTTCAAGCCAGGAAACCTTCAGTGACAGCAGAGTTTTAGTAATGATATGAAATGTCATTTACTAACAGATACCTCCCCCGAGGTACCAGTCCAATGCTAAGGAGCAAGGCTGGGCCCTCCTTGTGAAATACAAAGCCCCAAGCAGCCATCCACACTGACACCCACAGTCTGTACTGCTAGCCCAGCACTGCAAGGATCTCTGCTTCCGTGCCCCGTGATCTTGACATCCTTGTCCAGTCAGCTTTTACATAGCTCAGGGGGTATCTTTGGACATGTAATCACATGCCAAGATGCAGAAAATCAGTTCTAGCTCCTGAACAATGGCTCTACTCATAGACAACATCCCAAAGTGCTTCTCTCTAGTCAGAAACCTTGAAGGCAGATTCCACCCAACTGTCAAGAGCATTAAAAAAAACAACTAAGATGACTCTCAAACCTCCAAGTCTGCTTCCCTACTGTGCTGTAGCTATGTGCTGTAGCTGTTCTCAGAACCAGTATTCAGTGGACACAAGAGCTCTGCAAAAGCAGAATTTATCCTCATGTTACAGGGCAGCCCAGTTCTGCCAGATTTGTCAGAGAAATAGCTTAAGGAAAAATATCCTTGTCATGCTGCCAGTGCCAGTGCTAAACTAGGTTAATTGTCAGAGAGAGACGGAGGTCGGCCAAACTTGCAGCATACGGCCAGAGTAGCTTAATGACAGACAAGAAATGAGTATCTGTTGCTTGTGTGCAACCACCAACCTCTTGCATCTCCCTCCTCCCCACTCCTTTCTGCCCCAGTGCTTTTCCTGCTCTGGTCCCCATCCCAAAGTGGGATGCCTAATGTGAACTAGCTTCTGAGGGGGGGAAGGATTGCCCCATTTGTTCTCTCATTACAAAAGGAAAAAGCATAAGCGCACCTTTTTTAAGCAGCCTACACAAGATTCAGACATAATTGAGGTATAACTCATCCACAAAAAGAAACCTTTCTGCCAACCATAATTAGTGTACTGCCTTTTCAGCTTGGCGTGGTTTCACTGTATTGGCTGGCATGAGTTTTATTTTTGGCTATGGAATGCATTTGTTTGTGGTTGATACTGGCCAGCATCAGGCTTTCCCCAAAGTTGTGAGAAGGCTCCAGCCATGAGAAAACATGCCAGCAGCTCTGATCTCATGTGCGTAGGTAGCTGTGAATAGAGTAAAAGCAGGCTTCACAACTGTGCATAAGGAATAAAGAGGGATCTTTTCCAAAGTGTAGCTGGAACACCAACTTTCATTATACATAAAATTCCCAGGCAGTCAACAAATTGTTAAAACTCTCAAAGAAGTTTTGTTCCCTGGAGCTGTCTCAGATAAATTTGTTCCTTGCACCTAGGATTCCAGCACTGGGAAAGACACTGCCAACCAGAAGTATTACTAGTGCCATGGATGGGCAGCCCTCTGTGACTCAGGATGTAGAACGTGGGGAAAGGGAGAAAGGTGAGACTGGGAAGAGGTGGGAGAGAGACCCAGACCCCACCTTGCTGCATGTTTCACAGAGGGCAGTCAGACCTCAGTCAAAAGCTGAACTCATGTGGCCATGGTCAGTGTATCCCCTAGGCCAGCAGTGCAGTCTCTATCAAACTCTCCAGGATGCAGCACCTGATGTAGCTAGACAAATTCATACCGGTACCTCAACACCATGAGTCTGGACACAGCTCCTTCCATATTTTTAAGAACAACACAGCATGTTTGTAGACTATCCACATGGGCCCCTGTTCGGAGGCTCTCATTCTACATTTCATTAAATTTCAAGTTTTACTCTTCAATTTCAAGAGCCGTACACACGACCATTTGTTCTTCAAGTTGAAATTCTCACGTTAACTCCTCTGTCTGTCTGGCAATTATAGTCACAGTCAAAACGTATGATAGTTTGCAAGTTGCTTCCTAAATCTTTGCCACTGCTTACCCCTTTGAAGGTCATCAGTACAATGGGTGGATCTGCTATCCTTGAAGAGAGCAGAAATGGAAAGAGAGGCTGAGAGTGCCCGGTGCCCGCTGTTCACCTGCACTGTGCTATATGCTGGAGCTCAAGGGGAGTTAAATGCATCAATGAATGGGAACATCGGGGTTAAGAGCCTTCCCAAAGACTGTATCAGAGGTGGAAACTGAGGGGGCTGGTCAAGATGTCCAAGTTTGCCAAAGTTTGCCAACTTTGTCTCCATCCAGCTCCCTCTGTGAGGCTGCAGCACTGAAAGGAAAGCGACAGGCAGACCTCCATAAATGCATGTCTTTCTGCTGTAATTCATCTTAGTTCTGCTTTTCCTCAGAGGCACCCAGATCTACTACACTGGAAAGGATTCTTCACATTTCATCCACGTGTGCTTTGTTCTGCCTGTTTAATGCATATATTCCAGACATTTCATTTATATTTTCATTCAAGAATCTTTTCACTCACTTTAAGACTTCCATACCAACACTTTCAATTTTAATTAACCTCACAGCTTAACTCTGACACAGATTTCTATACACACAGTTTTGCCTCAAGTAAGGAGGTCAGCACGTGACTTTTGCAGTGGACTAACACACAAATGCTCCAGGCTTTCCAATTTTGCCCCAAATACCTCGCACGTCACACACTGCCCAGCCAGCCAAATTGTCCTGCTCTCCTTCACTTCCCAGGCACAGGCTTGAAGCCAGACCCACTTCTCCTCATCGAACTTTGCAGAGCTGTTGTGTGCAGAAGGATTTTCTAAGGTCAGCCCTTAAACGCTGCTCTGCCCATTTCTGTAAATTAAGGGTTGCTCTAACATCAAACCTGAGGATCCTTGAGGGGATTATCTGAATTGAAAACAATCCTCTAAAAGATACTATGATTTTCCACTCTTGTCTTTCTGTACAAAATTCCTCCTTCATCTAATAGCTTGAACTAAATTGTGCTTACCAAAAGCCAAACATGCCCAAGGACACTGGAAAACAGTTGGTGTTTGTGTCTCTCCTTCTTAAATCGAACAAAGAGAACAATTCAATTTTACTGGCTATTCCGGCCGAAGTGCTGTTTTGAAATCTAAGAGAGCCATTATCATATAAAAGTTATATGGGAAGCTCAATCACATTAATTTGGTGGAATTCCTTCGGCTGCTGCATATAAAACCACAGAGTAGCAAGACACAAAACAAATTTTTTTTTTGCTTGCAGGACTAGCAATTCAGGTGCGCCCTTTGCTCTAACAAACAATAGATTTAAAATAGAAGCCTTGATTTAAATTAGTGGGGTGCACTCAGCTGCTGGATTAACTTGCCTGCATCAAGCTGGGGCTGTTTAATCCCTGGAGGAAGGCCAGCGCAGCTGCCAGGGCTCCCTGGCACAGGAGTGATGCTGAGCATGCATGCTGCCCAGCAGACCTCAGTCAGTGGGGCCACGTGCCTGAGGGGATTAGGCTGGGCACAGCAACATGCTCCCCGTGTGTCCTCAGGGAGAAGGTGAGGTTACTCACTACCTGCTCTCTGCTCCCTCCATTTTATTTCTAAGTAAGTGAGCAGTTGAGGTCAAAGTTTAGAAAATCCTTCTATTGAGGAATACCCTGCAGCACAGGTCCTGTTTTAAAGTCATGTGGGTAAAAATAGAGGATGGTGTCTCTTGATATCAGCAGTGCTACTAGGTCCTCACTTGCAGAAGAACCTCCTACAGCTGCCTCTTCATCCTCATATAGTGCTTTTAAACTGGAGGAGTAACACATCACAGTTTCAAAGAATTCCTGGGCAAGTATTTGCTTTCTGAAGATATTTTAGACAAGAAAGAAGACCAGGTGTCTCCTGAGGCTTCTTTACAGAGACGTAAAGGAGAAGTGTGGACCCTGAGCAGTACCGCAGATCTGGAGGACCCCGCAGATCCTCAGGATGCCAAGAGCTATTGGGCTAGTGTGACTGCATTCCACCCCAGCTTCAGTGGGAGAGGAAAATGAGCAGGTTTCTCCTGACCTTCTGCTAGATGTTGCCATGGGCTTCCCTAGGCAGAAGCACCCTAGCTACCCCAAGACTGCTGATAACAACTTGGCAAAGAGCAAGAAGAACCAGAACATCATCTGTGCTGGGATATATGATAGGCACAAGGCAAGTACAACAGGCAGTGGCCAAGGAAGGGATTTTAGTGCTGGCAAGAGTGTCAGGGGATAAGCATACCTGTAACCTGTAAGAGAAAGCTAAAATTAGCAGCATTCCACAATGTCATTCAAAGTGCCACTGCAACACATGAACTCTTCTCTCTTTCCCACTGGTGTAGAAAACAGCAAAAGTCTGACACAGCTTTTTCCCAGCTTCATTTCTCCTATTCAACTCTCCTCAAATTGCCTTCTATTTCTTGAACATATTCCAGAGTCTTCATTTCCAGACAGGCTTTGGGCTATATTGTAGTTCCTATCCCCCAAACTACTCATTCTGCACTTCAGAAAGAAAAATGCCCTCAAACCAAAGTAAACCCCAGCAGCAGAGCACAAATAACCTACCCTTTGTTAGAACTAGGTAGAAGAGGGCTGTATGAATGGGAGGGTAGTGCAAATCCCAGCAACTTTACTCTGCCTCTCGCATAGTTGCTAGTGAAGATAGTCATGTCCTCATCTTCCCCATCTCTTCTCACAGCCCTGCTGCCATCTCCCCTGGCTGGTATCTCTGATGGCTGCTAGCCAGCCAAGTAATGAGTTCTGACCAAGGCCAGTATTTGTACTGGCCAGAAACCAAAGAGAGTGGGATAATGAAAAAAAGGCTTTCTTGCTTACTATGGTCTGGTTTCGAGACACGAGGAAAGCTGTTAGATAGGCTACACATACATGGTTAGGGCTTTTGGCTGCCTGTGGGGAAGGATTTACAGAGCTGCCCCCATGGGATTCAGGGCATATTAAAAGGAATGGGACAGCAAAGCAGTGTCCCCCAAGCACCAAGCTGTCCTGGGCACCGGTGCCCACACTGTCTCACTCATAAAACTTTGCATGGAATGCATCCTGCATGCAAGTGCCTAATCATCCAAAGAAACAGCCTTTAGATCATAATATCCATAGGTACTGATTAAATGGGTCTGGAAGCTTTGTTTCTCTTTCTGTTTCAACCACTGCTATTCAAGAGGACCCTGTGCTTGCCCCACAGACCACGACATCAGCGCCTTGGGCAGCATCCAGACACTGGGCCCATGTGGAAGAGGGGAAATTACCAAAAGGAGCTCAAACTGCCTGGCACCTTTTTGAGGTATGTCAGCCCCAGTAACATTGCAGCAAACACAGTCGTGGGTATGGGGCACATCCAAGGCTGGGCAGTACAGGGGATGTGCCACCTCCCATTGCTGACACCCCAAGATGCATGTCCAAGCTCACACTTGCTCCATTAAGACAGATTGCCTACATCCATGAGCTCAGTGTTCCTGTGGGTTAGAAGGCTATATAAACAAGTGCTGAACAGCTACCGTGCATCACAATCCTTTGTCCTGGGTGAGGCAGTGAACCTGAATTCCCCAAGAAAAGCAAGGAGGCTGTGAGCGCCTGTGCCCTGATTAATCTCATCAGCTTGTTTTCCTGGAAACTAGGCATCCCAGATGCCATTGTTTCCATTATGAGTGTTCATCTGCTCTGTTTTGAGCTTGATTGCCCCTGTAGACTGCTTGGCTTCACTGGTTTCTTTTATTTTTTTAATTAACATTTCTAACAAAACGCCAATTAATTGAAATGAGGGCATAGCTGCAACCCTCAAAACCAGGTCTGTTGAACATTTGAAAGCACCCATGGCATACAGAAATTCTGAGCAGTTGTACAAAGAGTGACTAAATTATTAATAGGTGCAGTGCATATGAGACAAGCATTTCAAATGGGGACTTTCTGCTTCAGAAAAGCATTGCTATTTTTGTGTTACAGCAGAGATGAAAATATTTGGAAATTTGTCTCATTGGTACTAACCACAACTGTTAATAAAACATTCCCACTGCAGGCACAATATTTCTGATTTATGAGCAGAATTAGTCATTTCATTCATTATCTCTAGAATATATAATATATTAAATCACAAATGAAACATCAGCATACTGACACATATTTATTTCTATTCTTAAAGGCCCTATTAACTAATGAAAAAACATTCAAGCACAGATTAAACTAGCATCATTTACAGATGATACCACATAGTATTCGCCTTATAGGTTGAAGAGATTAGCTATGGGGTTGCCTGGGATTCCTTTTTTAAGATATGAAGATATATGCATGGATTACAACATTTACATTTACATTCTAGAGAAAATAACATTCTGCTGTGGGCAAAAAAACAAATACTGGAAATTTCTTTCCTGGTCTCAAGTGAATTATTCCTGGTGAAAGGCTTCTCAGCCTTTTTTGCTCCAGGCATGCAGATTTACACACAGAGCATTATGCCTGTACACATGGCGAGCGCTCTACCAGGGTGCCCATCGCGATGTCCTCCTCTGCACCCAGTTCCCATGCAAAGATACTCATTGCATGTACAGAAGAGACTGAAATTTAGAAATGGAAAAACAACCAAACCCAACAACCACTGGAAAGGCTGGCACAGCAGAGCAAGTCGATAAGGAAAAAGCCTCTGTACGCCCTGGCTGCTTCCATGCTCAGGAAGCAGAAAGCAGTGGGGACGTATTGCTATTATTAGCCTGTGCGATGCAAAGCAGCCGGTTTGCAGCCTTGTTTCAGGCTATTGGCAAGATGTTGCCTCATTTTCTTCATGCAAACACACAGGCACAGACAGACAGACAGACCCCACAACGCTCATGTCCAGAACCTCCCGACCACTATGGTGAGACAGACAGACAGAACACGAGGACCGCGTGTACTCACAGCTCGGAGTACAGGAGGTGCAGGTTGCCCACATTGTCTATGTAGTTTGCAGGACTTAACCAGGGGAGGACCAGCAGCAGGAGAGCCTTCATTCCCAGCGCTGATGGCACCGCTGCCAGGTTTCCTCCTTCCCGCTTGCTGTGTGCGGGTGGGACACACAACGCAAAGCTTCGTGCTGGCCAAGCCCCTTCTAAGCCAGCCTTCCCATTTCAACGCAACGGTAGCACATTACGAATTGAGCTTAAATCCCATAAACGAGGCTACACTGCAAAATCATTGACCTGTAAGAGGATTATTCGATCTGACTCTCAGACGGGGAGTTGTGAGGGTTTAGGGACAGCACAGCGTGCTTGGCGAGACAGTGACTTATGCTGCAGAGCAGAGCGATGCTCAGGGAAGAGACCTGCCTCCTGCACGATTCAGAGTGGTTCTTCGCAGGCAGCTGGTAGGTTTACATCACTGCCCACCAGCAGATGGGTTACGAGCGAGCTGCATCACGGAAGGGTGTAGCCATCTGACAAGGGGGGAACGTGCCCCCCGTGGAGTTGGGAAGCAGGCGATAGCAGAAGACCACACCTTTTTAAAGTAAAACACTGCAAAGGATCACAGCCAACTGCTGCCTGTCTGCATCGCTGTCTGAATTCCCAAAATCCAGTCGGATGTCTCTGTGCAAACATAAATCATGTAGTAAATCAAGGACATCTCTCTTCTCTTTCTCTCTCTCTTTTTTCTTTTTCCTTTTTTTTTTTTTTTTTTTTTTTTTTTCCCCAAGGGATGAAAGAGCAAACATTTTAAATAAGGTTGTTTTTAATGGTATACTCTGTGGTAACTCGTGCTTTAAAAAATTCAAGTTCTCTCTTCAATTACAAAGCATAAAACACAACAAACTCACCTTGCCCCCCCAGTGACCCCATCTCCAAGCAGGACAAACATGGATTGGTCCGAGACCAATTTGTGCAAGAAATACAAGGGCTGACAACTGCCCTGGTGACTCTCATAGAGTCTGATTTATTCCCTGGGAGCATAGAGTATGTTTAGTCAAGATTTTTTTCCTCAGCATCTGAGCCATTCTGTTCACTTGCATGAGTATTATAATTATTATCGTTATTACTTTTTCTATTATTATCATAATCAACAAAATCAGACACCTTTTCTACTGATTCATCAATGTTAAAGAGAACAGCATCTATTTTTCTGGGCATGCTGAAGCTGTGGCTGAAGAGCACAGTGCCCTTCTCCTCTCCAGCACCACAATGAGTTGGGAGTGGGGTGGCAAGGGTGAGTGCTGCATCTCTGCAGAGTCATGAAATGCCTTTGGTGATTATTAACAAATGCTGCATGTGGAAAACAATAAATGTTCTGCACAAGCTCTGCAAACACAATGTTTCAAAAGTCTCCTTTATGGGTCACACAGTTTCCTCTTAATTCTTCTCATGGGTGGGAAAGCCACTGAGGGCATGCCCCTGGGAAATCTTCAATTGGCTTACACTGTAAAAACCCGTGGATTTTAGAGAAACATCCAACAGCAAAGGTAATCTCTATCTTTTAAATACCTCTGCCCTCTGGTCTTAGGGAAACTTAACCATCCCGTTAAGGAAACAAATCATACTGCAAATGGAAAATACGGTTATTAGTGGGAGCAAAGAAGCCACACAGCTTGCGTAGCTTGACCTTGTATTGCACTGGGATGTGCACTAGGATGTGGAAGGCAGGGAGAACACTGCTCTTCCTCTCCAGCCCCTCTATGGGCTTTTGAAGCTGAGACTTGGCTGGGAGAGCCTGGTGTTGGGGAGGAGCTGCAGAAAGGCTGTGGGCATATGTTACTGACCGATTCCTTCTAGCTCTTACTGGGGTCAGGACAAGTGAGGAACTACAGCAGATAAAGAGCACAGTAATACAATCTGATAGAGGAAATTGTCAGCTACAAAACACTATTTTTCAACATAGTCACTGCCATTAGCTATGAATTTTCACCTGTGATGAAGAAAAGCCTGTGTATCACTCTGGTAAAACTCTGCACCAGTGGAGGTGATTTGTTGCTTCACAGCTGCTATGACAGTATCATTGTTGAAACATATCACCCACCTACTCACTGTACTCACATGCACTGTTTAGTCTCTATAAATTCAGCAACTTGATGAATGTCCATGGGTGCAATTTTTCCCTCATGGAGGAATTCAGTGACACGCATTTGCTCCATACGCATCTCCATAACAGATGCCACTTTGTCAGACTGCCCCTCTGCTGCCATCTGTCACATGGCAACAAAATGCAACAGAGCATTGGTGGGAAGGTTCAGCTTCTATTGCCATATCACCAACATCTGCCTCTGACATCATGGGCAAAGATAACGAAATAGGAGGCATTACTTTTAGAGCAGGTCTTGTATATAGCAAAAGGAAAGGGTATTTTTGCACTAGGGGCTGAAGATTTTATTGTTGCAATCTGTAGAGAAACATAATCTCTATGACAGCAGCTCACAGCAGACTGTCAGTCCCTTTACCTGCATCACTGCTGAAATCTATATTTTTGGTATGTCAGAGAATTACTAACCGGAGGCTGAAAACAGCAGATAATCCTGCAAATTTCTCTCTCTAGCAGCAAAAGCTCACCTTGTGGAGCATGGCTGGCAGCACCCCTTGCACCATCAGCCAGTTCCACAGTAAGTACCTTGAATAAATTCCTCTTAGGAATCCAAGTGCCTTAGGGAACGGTTTGTATTTGAATGTCAGGTCACAGAGCCACTGCCAGCTGCGGGGTTCCCTAGCACACTGCTCCAGCCCTCTGCTCATGCATTCTGTGATGCTGCTGGTACCAATGACCTGCAGTACAGATCAGGTTGGGAAAGAGGTGCTCTGACCATCAGTACTACCATGCCCACCCAGGAGCATGCTGGCCAACAGAGGCCTTCTGCCTATGTTTGCAGAGGAAGAAATCTGAACACTCCTGGGCAGAAATAGTAATGCTGAGGGCTACTCACCCTCAGTTCCCCCCCTGCAAAGGAAGTAACTGCTCCCTGGGGATGTCTTCCCCAAGCAAGGTGGTCCCAGCCACAGCAGCTATGACCAAGGCCACGGAGGCTGGGCTGCCCTCTGTGAGCCCCTATGTGTCATCAAGGGGCCAGTGTGCACCAGGAAGGAAAGAGCCCTCAGCTCCAAAGGCCAGCACCAAACTGGGATGTTTTCTGCTCTACTTCACATGTAGGTCATTTATAATTCAAAAATGGATTGAAGAAAGGGCAATTACAAAAGCCATAGTATGACTGAAATATTTATGATAGTTCAGCTTCCCAAAACTCACAGATCTCTCTGGATGACTAAATACACGCTTCCATTATGCATCTTACCACGAGGTATCTGCCCAGAACTGCTAATGATAGCATGAAGTACCTTAGGTGGATTTGATTCTAAAAAAGCCCATGAGACTTCATCAAATACTAACTCAGTTCTAACCTCATGATAGTATAGGTGCTCCCAGGGACTGAAATTGATAAATCATTCTTTACATTAGCAGTCTATTTAAAACAGTGTTAATTGTGATACTTCTCCATCTCCTTAAGGAAAAGACAGCGCAGTGAAAAAACCCACCACCTCAACAAAAACTTACTGGGTTTGGAAATGCTGTTCGAGGTGACCGCGTTGCACAACCTCTGAGCAGTGGTCTGTGAAAGGACAGCTAACCATTAGCTTGTCCAGGAGGTTATTCACCAGTATGCTGGACTTCCTGCAGTTCTGGAGAGCCACCAGCTTGCGGTCCATGGGGCAGAAATCTTTTTCCAAGAGGAAGTTCGTAAGGCAAGCAGCACAGAAGGTGTGACCACAGAGCGTGTCTAATGGCTGAAGCAAAGGTTGCAGGCAAATGTGGCAGATTAGATCATCATCTACTTCCTCAGTGTAGCTGTACAAGTGGTTTTCCTCCGGTAAATGTGCCTGGCCACAGGTGACACAGAGTGGTGGGGAGTTCTCCTCCATTTCTTCTTTCTGTCTTGTAATTGGAATCAATGCAATTCAAAAGAGGGCAGATGAAAGCACGCAACTTGGTTTCTATTTGCGAAAGCAGCAAGGCTTATGTGCCATCAGATCTGTGGGGAAGGAAGCAAAAAAATTATCCTCTGTATTGCGTTCTCTGAATTTATTTATGGTATGCACCTGGATATAAAGTACTCCAGCAGTTTTTAGGGAAGGATTGCATCTTTGTGATGGCAGGTTAAGACAAAGAAGAAAAATCAGGTTGTGAACTCCAGCGACTTTTTTGCTTCTAAGTTTAGCTCAGCTGACACAATTACTCTCACTGTAAAGAAAGATATCAAAATAGAGGGAATACTACAGAAATTTAACGGTCAAACACCTTAGGTTAGCATACAACTACATCTCGAGTCATCCGACATTTTTAATAGTGATTACATTACTTCTGTTGGAAAAGCAGCACCACGCATAGGCAAATCTTGCAATACATGTGCAGAGACACAGGTAAGGAGAATGGTCACCGCCCGAGTCACCTGTATGGTGCTGGAAGGAAAGGCAGCAAGTTGAGCCCACACTATGCACACAGCTACAGGGAGGGCTGCCTGGAACTTAGAGCCTGGGACCTCCAGATCATCCTTTGCCATAGCAGTGGTTCATCTGTCCAATTTTCAAAACCAGTGAACAAAAATGAAGCCTATTCCCTTATAACTAGTGTTAGAATCCCAAATCAAGTTATAACTCCAACCAAAGCACCTGCCTGCTGGTATTTCAGGGATGTAAACACTGTGGGTGGCAGCAAAACCGAACAGTAATTTGTAGCTTTTACTTGATGAACCCTGACTGCTTGTTGGAACACTTACGTCTCATTACATCTATGCTTATTTTGATCCATCTCTTTGAAAATAAACATGAAGATATAAAATATGCAATGGCCTAATTACTACTCTTGCTTGAAAATGTAAATCTTATTTGCTGCTCAGCCATAGCACTGTGCTCTTTCTTCCAGCTTGACTTAATTTGCTGAGACAACTTGTCAGCTTCAGACACCCACGTTTGAGGGTAAATGAGGAAAAGAATATATATAAAAAAAAAAATCTGAGTATGACAGAGCACATTTTCATTTAAAATAAAAACAAGCCTTATTTTTATGCAAAGCTCTTAGGCTCTAAACCTGAGAAATTAGATTTCAACATGGCAGGCGTTTTCTGACATATAGGTAAAATTATAGCCCTACTAACTCTATCCAGATGCTTGAACATCAAACATTCACTTCAATGCTTTGTTAGATCCTATTCTTATGCAGCTATTACGCTAAGTGTATAATAACATTTTTTGCTTGCAAGACTAAGCTCTGCATATGCTCTGCCTCCTGATTAGCAGTGAATTCATTTGAATTAAAATGATCCCCTACATGAATTTTTTAATAGAATATTTAATATACTCTGTAGAGCAGCAAATTTCCCCTTTGTAAAAATATTTATCAGAATTTTGTGTACATGTCTTTGAGAAGAATTGCGCAGGAAAAAAAACTGCTGTCTGAAACTAGGAATTAAATCAGTATTAGTTGGCTCTATTAAAGTGACATACAGCAAAATGAAACAAGAAAAAGACAGAAGATATCATTCTAGTGTACTGACAACCCCAGCTAAGAAAGAAGACACTGAGATACTCTGGAAGTAGCAAGGCAGTCACCAAAAAAAAAAAAAAAAAAAAAAAAAAAAAAATCCACTGAAAAACTTGTAGCACACCCATGCCAACAGGAATATGAATAAAAATAACAAATAAATAACAAGAACATCACGGTAACTTGAATAATACAGCACTATTATTTTTATTCCAGTCTTGGTAGGATCATTCAAAGATACTTTTCCCATAGAATATGACTTGTACATGTGCTGAATGGAGCACTTTATAGTGATAGTTTAAGGAATCTCTGAAAGCAGACACATGCTGAGCACACCAGTCTGCACTGATCACACCCAGGTCCTGGGGGTCACATCCAGCTGCTGATGCTGAGCTGGGGCAGTTTGGGTCCCCCGGGTGACTCCTGTTAGGCAGCTCTCAGCCAGCTTCTCCACAGAGCGGGGTGACTGCATGCTGGTCTGCATAGCTTTGATCTGCTAGCAGCTGCATTTCGCAGAACGAGGGGAGAGTGTTCACTGATGTCAGCAACGCTCACTTATGTAGAGGTTCAGAATGGTCTGAACAGATACGGAATTAGACACACACTGTGTCTATTCCTAACAATCCTGTAGTTAAAATGGCTGAGAAATTGGGCAGGGGTCAGCTGCCTAAGGAAAAGTAAGGGATCTGATAGCTGCCACTTTACATCTAGTGATCTTGAGTGATGAGGGCATCCACTGAAATATTCAGGGTACTAAGGGCATGTAGCAAGCTGAAATAAATCTCATTTAGATAAAATACACAATTTGAAATATATGTAAGCTACCTTATAACAAGCCTAGTGTGTTCGTTCTGGAAAAGCAATGGCAAATGCACTGCTTCTTAGCATCTCCCACTGGTGAAGCCACACCTCACTACAAGAAAGTTTTAGTTTTGAGCTCCTTACTACAAGAAAGATTGGATATTAGGAAAAAATTCTCAGAAAGAATGGTGATGCTTTGGAACAGGCTGCCCAGAGAGGTGGTGGAGTCACTGTCCAGGTGACAGTGGAGGTATTTAAGGAAAGGTAGATGTAGTACTTAGGGACACGTTTTAGTATTAGTATTGGTAGTAGGTAGACAGTTAGCAAAATGATCTTATTTCCAACCTTAACAATTCAATGATTAGAGGTTATCATGACTATCAAAGAAATAAGTATAAGAATTCAGCTGCAAAATTTCTGCCCTGTACTATGTCCTAAAATTTTCCAGACTCTCCTGGTCACAATAGAGACTCTCTATGGGCCCAGTATGCTAATAATGTGTTGCTAATAAGAAAGAGTGAGTGTGGGAAACTCTAGCTGAATTTACAGTGTCTACATAAATTACAAATACTTGCTGCAGTGCAGAGAATCAGAACCATCCATGTTCATTAATAACAGGCACTGAACTTTTAGGAGGACTCAAATCTTCTAGCCTGTATGATTTAGAAATATTAGAGTAGACTATAACTATATAACTTATTTTCCAATCTGGAAAAAAAAAAAAAAAAAAAAAATCTATCAGCCTCTTCTGGCTCATCTGGTCAGTGGTCACCCACTATGAACCTTCTTAAATTACTGGACACAAGCAATGAAATAACCACTACAAGTCTTTGGAAGGTAGTTATACCATCAAAAGAGTTAGCATAGAGGGTGCTGAATTGAGTTTGTGACACAGATTTAGCCAGAGGCAGAAGTTCTTTGCAGTATTTGCAGTCATTTTTATTTTAATCATTTATGCATTGTCATAACAGCTATATAATTAATTTCACGTCCTTTTAGGAAGCCTTAAGCTTTGGTGTTCAGCAGTTCTTCTTGGGCAACATAAAAGAGAGAGAAAAGAGGATTTAAATTTGATCTGCTGATCTTGCATTAATATCAGTATCTAAGCACACTTTGATCAAGAAACTCTGTACATGCAGATGGTGCATCATAGCAAAAGGAAAAAAGGCAATTATTACCTGGCTGAAAGTGTCCTCCTCGAGGCAAGGGAAAGGAAGGAGGGAAGGAGGAGAAGGGAAGGGAGGAGAAATCCTGCTTCCATCTGCAGTTGGTGTCCACGCCTTTGCCTTCCGCAAGGCAAGGGCATCACCTCAACTCAGAGAGAGTTGTGTGTGCTGGGGCTGCACAGGTGGTCCATTGTCCACATGATAAAAGTAAGCAAGATAGAGCCTGAATGAGAACACCTCCAGCACCTGGCTGGCCACCTTGTCAAACATTAACTAGGAGCTGGAGGGGCTGCAGGGGAACAGCATATGAACAGAATGAGTAGCCAGGGTTGAAAGAGAAAGAACTGGGTGGTGAAAGGCAGTCAGGAAGTAGATAACAGTGGGAGGAATCAACAGGCACCTGAAGACCAAAGAAAAACTGAGGCAGAGCCTGGAAGGGCAGCAACCAGCTCACATCTGCAATGATGAAAGGCAAGACAGTGAGCAGGGGCATTGCAAAGCAGAAGTCAGCTGTACAACAGATAGAGGAGTTTATCTGAAACAAGATGGTTTGGGAATAGCAAAATCCTCAGACTCATGGGAATAGAAAATGGTTTCTGAATGATATAGTGTGTACATAAATAACACATTTTATTAATGTTCCTGCTCTATTGCACTCTGTGCACATGCATCACAAATACTCTATCCACTGCTTAAAAGAGGCTGCCTTTTTGTGCCCTGTCCCTCCATCACATAGCACTGTGGGAGGCAGAGGTGCTGCCAGCAGCTTCCCTGCCCTGGTTATTTGGACTACAATTACGACACTGTGCCACTGTCTTTCCCCAGAGCAAGGTGTTGCCTGCTACAGGCAGAGTGCAGTCTGGCCATGGGATTGTTCTATACACCTAAAGGGACACTGCTCCATGACATTACTCTGACAGAGGTGCTCTCCCCTTGCCTTCCTCTGCCATACTAGCTGTGAACATGCCACAAATGACAAAGGAAAGCACCTCCTTTTCTTAATCCTCAGCCTGTTCTGCTGAGAGCCAGGAGATGGACTTCTTGCTTCCCAATGTTGCAAAGGAGCCTCATGAAATTACTGGGAGACTTTGCACCTTAGCCTGCATAGAGTTAACTCTTTCATGACTCCTCAGCCCAGCAGTTGAGTTGGGCAGGATGAGAGCTGTGGGCATTGTCCCCATCTAGTGGTTCACCCACACCAGGATGTCAGCTGGGAGCGAGCTGAAAGATCCCTTCACTCCAGCAGAAGCTCAGAGCCCCCAGGCTGAGAGTGGTTGTCTCAGTAGAGCCCAGCACTAGCTGCCTCAGTGAGAATCCAGGTTGCAAAATCATTCAATATTTAGAGTTCTATAATCAGGCCTCAGGTTTGAATGTTCATATAAAACTCTTTGCCTTTAATTAGGGAAATTGTAATGCTGGTTTAATTCATTATCTTTCATCAAAATATCCTTCTTACTAGCAGGCCTCCTAGTCACTGTATTTTGTGCCGCTAATTGCATCTACTTGACTGAAGCTCTTTATGGGCTACAATGACTTTCCTGATAAAGGTAGTACTTATATTGGAGGCCATTGGGCAGCCTTTTGTTTCAAAATACTAGATAACGGTTTTGGAAGACGTCAACAACGACCCATATTGCAGTAATACACATTGTATAGCATCATTCATGCAAAGACACAATTCACAATCCAGAGATCTGGATAAAGAATACTGTATAATAACTGGCACTAACCTTGGGTCAGTTTGGTGAATCAGCCTTCCTGGATTTTAGACTTTGTCATAGAAAGTCTATAAACCATTTAGGTGCATAAAAAGCTTATCTTAATGTCTTAGGACCAGCTTTTGTCCCGCATGTAACTATCTCTTTCTCTTTTTTTCCCCCCCAATTCCTTATTTTAAGATCCGTTATACCAATAACAGTGTCACAGGATTTTTCCTCTGCTTGACTTGTAATCAGTAGTAGACCATCTTTAGTGGAGATCTGCAGTGGTCAAACAAGAGATGTAAACCCCCAGGTAAAACGTCAGTAGCTAGAGACAAGTCAGAGATATCTGCTAAATCAATATTTCTGATAAGAATTTAGGATTCTAAGCAAGACTGCTATAGAATTCTATTATTCTATTAGCAGAGTTGGCTCTTAGAGGAAAATACTTGTAATTAAAAGTTCAGCATATCAGCACAGTCCGTCTCTAGGACAACCAACAGGAGATACAAAACCTCTCTTCTGCCTGGCCCCAGCTCTCAGACTGTTGATTTTTCAAAGTTATTATTAGTCAAAAACTCCTTCTCAGAGCTTATAAGAATCAAAGTGCTTTGCAGCCCCTAGTGATGAAAAACATTTCCACTGAATACGAAAATCCGTCAGTACTGTGCAGAAGGTGAATAACCCCAACTTTTCAAGTTGTGGCTCAAGCTGTGAAACCTAACAGAAATGTCATAGTGTGCTGCACGCACAATAACTTTAAAAACTAGAACCAGATTGTTTGAAAAGACTGTTTTCTCTGTGGCTCATGCTGGAATTTACAGAATCAACCAGTGTTGGAAAAAAGTTTTTTTTCTGTTGTGAAATTATGTATCTGAAACTTCTGTTTGGAATGTATGGAAATACGTCCTGCCTTTTCATCTGTCTGTCTCTCGCACACCCACACAAACATTAATTGCTCTCTCTGACGATTTCATGGCTACAAAACTTTACTCAGCATGTTGAAATGAGAAATTCCTGCCCAGAAGTAGTTTAAGGATATTAAGAACAGCTGGATGAGATTTAACCAAAAAGAGCATTTGAATAAGGCAGTACATGTTGGCAGGCTAACCTTCCCACACTTACAAGAAACACATCCTATGAGTGAGCTTACCTTAGCAGAAGGTAGTACGAAAGAGACTTGTTGCTAGCATGCCTCAAGCAGTCAAGCACTATGCTGGTGGAGGTAATAATTCCAGCTTCTTGCTTTTTCTGAAGCTTGATAAACTCAGGCTTGGATCAACCCTTTATAGCAGAACCACAGGCTCAGACTCCACACACAAAGGAGAGAGCTGCAGCAAAACAGACAGGCAGTGGCTAACTGCTTCTCCAGCACACACGTTCTACCTCCTCAAAGGAAGTCAATCATCTGGCCAAAGCAAGACAGTGCGAGCAATTATGATTGACTCTTAAATGCTTCCTAAACATGTGCTCATCCTAATTGACACAATAAATGCCATCGGCATTTCACATACTGAATTATAAAATTGTACGGCTAGTTATGTAACAAAAGGTGCGTTACCTCTCTGATTCGGCTGATTGCTCCAGCTGACTTCAACAAGACAGACAGCCTCAGAGGCCTGCTGTTAGACATCTGACCTCATGACAAAAGTGCATTTTGTGGCTGAAAAACCACATACCCCAGCTGTCTTTACCCAGGAGCTGGTAGCAGAGCTGTAGCAAGCAGTTGGTACAAGGATCCACGTAAACTGCAGGAAGGTGCTCATTCCTGGTCCCTGCTCCAGATGCATCTGCTGTTGGGGACAGAGATGCAATGGGGACATGCATCTGTCTATGCTCCTCCTTTGCATCAGGTTGAGGATATGTGTATCCACAGACCACTCTGGAGCTACAGGGGGCTCTAGCCTCAAGCCCCACAATCCAGACAGCGCAGCCCCTGGCATATATGGACCCATGCAAGTACACCATGACAGGGAGACAAAGAGTCTTGCAAATGCAGAGTAAAGTGCAAAATGTGTTTTGTTTCATGTATCTTTTGTATTTCTGTACCTTCTTCATGAATTTGGTGTTAAGGCCATGATGTCAGTTGATGTTAACTCCATGGGGAATTACACTACTAATACTCTGTTTCCCATACATATTAAATTATCACCATTGCCACAAGGCTTGCTAAGTGGCTGGGTAGCAAAGAGAAAAATAGCGTGTTCCAACAGAATGAAAGGCTACATAATGAACCTAAATCACACTGGATATCAGAGAAAACAAAAAGGACAAGGGAATTATACATATCCAGTCTTCATGGAAAAACAATGCTAGAGTTACATCATATTAGAAAAGCCACAGGGAAATAGTGGTCACTGATTCTTCCACCTACAGAACCCTTGATATGTAATCTAAAAACCTTGCTCTCTTTCCCTTCCTCTTTCATCTTCCACGCCTTACTGTGCATGGCAACCCTGACACTGTGAAGGTCCACACTTACGACAGGGGTACCTTCCTAAGCAAAAAGATTTCCTCCTACGCATGCCTCTTCTGGCTTTCTAACTCTTTTTGCTATGTCCCCAAGGCCAAATGTTCCTATCCACTCTGAAAAGAACAAGATGGCTGTTCCTGCATCATGCTCCCTTCAGCCATTCTCCAGGTTGCCTAGCTTAAAGAACATGGTAAACCTCTCAGTGACCCAGGCACGTTGGATAAAGAAGACCCTCAGGGTGACTGCAAGCTACTGCCACTGTGTAAGGGGCTGAGAGATAAGGGGCATAAAATCATAGAATAGCTTAGCTTGGAAAGGGCCTTAAAGATCACCCAGACCCCTGCTATGGACAAAGCTGCCACCCATCAAATCAGGCTGCCCAGGGCCTCATCCAGCCTCCAGGGATGGGGCATCCACAGCTTCTCTGTGCAGCCTGTGCCAGTGCCTACTACCCTCTGAGTTAATAAAAATTACCTAACATCTAATCTAAATTTCTCCTCTTTTAATTTAAAGCCATTTCAAGAAAACTTGCTTGTCCTGATTAAACTGTTTTGCTTCCCACACTCTGAAAATGATGGATCTTTAGACATCAGGTAAGATTTGTACTTGAATTCTCAATCTACAGGACCAAAAGCAGTTATGAGAAATATAAAGTCAAACATAACACATAAAAGGCTTTGAAGTAGCTTTTATCCCTTTCATGGCACCAAATCTATTCCATTTTTGTAGTGATATTCATTTTGGTAACAATGAAGAATGATTTGCCAGACTCACTCATGGCTTTATGATATTGGAAAAACTCAGCCAAAACTCAATGAGAGCTAGAACACCAGCATAGGGGGACATCTGCTTACATTGATGCTATCTCACTTGAAGCACTCATCAGGGAAGATTCTAAGTGGAGCGTACACGTCTACGCATGCCAGAGAGGGTGACTTCTTCAAAAACCAATGTGGCTTAGCCCCATCTTCAAACCATCCAGCAAGTTTTCCTGGGAGGACTTCCCCCAGCCCTTCCTCCCACACAGCCACAGCACCTTCGCATGTGACCATGAAATAATATTTAATAACAATAAAGTGCTGAACAGATGATAGATAACCCTACTATTAGCTTATTATAAAGTAAGCACTGCTTTAATTACACTGTGCCTTTAGAGCTGCTCCTCTTATCCAGAAGTCTCTTAATGCTTTACAAACTACTTAATGAGTTCTCACAACACCCTGTGGGAACCTTTTTTAGGATTAGCCCACAGCGTGGCTGAGTGAGCAGGGCTGCTCCAATGCGGGAGCAGCCCTGCAATGTGGCTGCTCCCACATTGCAGGGCTGTGCCTCCATGGGGCTGACGCCCAACTTCTCTTGTTGTGAAGGGGGCCACAGGGATGGTCTTAGATGTGACCTGAGGGAAAACCCTCAGGTTTGTCAGTGGGCTGCATCCTTTACTTTATGAACATGCACCTGGAAGGATTTAATCTTCTATGTCTTAATTCTGCTTACACTGCATTTAACTATGTCTATTTATGTTTATAATTTAAGTTAAAAGTTTGTAAATTTCTATAACTTAAATTATGTATCTTACTGCTTTTTTTTTTTTTTTTTTTTTTTTTTTTTACCTTTTCACACACAAACCTAAAAAAATCTAACTAGAAAAATTGTTCCTATTTAAAAAAACTGTACAAATCAATGGCACTCTGCCCTTTGTACTAACTTAATCCAAAAGCACTCCCTGCCACTCACTCTTGGCATGGCCATTCCAGGGCCCAACCACATGCAGGGACTTGCAAAAGGGAGGGCACAATATCAGGCAGGTTGGTCAGCAAGTGTATTTCAGCAACTTCAGAGTAACACAGCCCACAGAAAGCCTCCTAAATAATGGGCAGGCATGCAGTATGCAGCCAGAAAGAGAAATTTCAGGGACTGAGAGGAAGAAGTTCAGATGAGCTTGTGAGCTCTTGCAATGCTGAATTTCACATTTAAAAATAATACACTGCTTGAAAGGGGGAAAACCTGCTGAGGAGGCTGAACCCAGCGCCCAGTGACGGTGGTCTGTTTTCTAGTCCTAACACAGTTTGCTTTTTGGGTCTTGAACAAATAGCGTATTATCTTTCAGTCAGTTATCTCTCATATTAAATAGTAATGACAATTCCCATAAATATTTGACGATAGAGCCTGCTCCTCCTCTGGGAGCAAGCTGTGCACTACAGCTTATAGCTGACTTCCATATAGAAAGGACTGGGGAAACAAGAAGTATTCGTGCAGTAGGAGCAGCTCTGTCCAGCTCTCTTGAGTCACAATAATGACTAAGATCTCTGTTCAACAAGAGTATCAGTGAATAAAGTTTGTTTATGACAGTGACTGGGCTCTCAGCTTCCATCACGTCCTCCAGAGCCTACTTCTGCCTCATCTGCTCAGTGCTGGGAAGAAGCAACCCTGCATATAGTACTACTCATAGGTCTCGAGTCATCACTGCTTTAATTGGAGCTTTGTGGAAACTCTGACTTAAGGTCCACGCTAATTAACACACGTGCTGCTGATAGTCTTATAACATTCTCTTTGAAATGAAGAGGCTCACAAAGGTTTTATCAGCCAGGACACAAGAGCAGCACTAGTTGGAGAAGACTGCTAATTCTGCAGCTGAATTATCATCTGCATCCAGAACCAGTTTGATGGGTGTGAGATTATGTGTGCGCTTACTTCTGTGATGAGAAACCCATTAGGAATTACGTGCTCAAGCTGTCCTGCTTCCTGCCAGCGGGCACCACGTGCTCAGATGTGATCTGCTGCATGCACACAGGGGAATTTTGTCTGATTTGAACTTCTTCCTACAAGCTGTAGCTTGTAAGAGTCTTTCCAATCCTTTTTACTTGGATCAAGACTACAATGTTTTTCTAAACAGCAGTAATACAATTAGCTTACTCCTTAGGCTGAAACTATGAAGAAAAAAAAAAAAAAAATCAAAGCTATGCTACAAGTTGCTTTCCAACAGGAAGCTCTACTTGCAAAATCCTGTGTGAACTGGTGCCATCAGATATACAGCACAAAGAACTGCAAGCAGAAATAATTTCTGAATGGGAACAGCAAACAAAACAACAGCATCACCCATATTTTTTTTAACATCATAGTATCTCAGCAGTACTGAGATTTTTGTAGGTATTTGTAGGAAAGAAAAGTGAACTAGAATTATATCCAATAACAGACCAAAATTAACCTGCATTCTGAAATGCATTTTCTGAAAAATGCATTAGTCCAGGCAGACAAGTAGCTGCCACCTGTTAGTAAGGAGTTGTTGGTGCATGCAAACTATCATTTTATTAATGCTTTTTGTTTTGAGGAGAATGGTAAAGGTGTATTAAAGTAAAACTGAAGGATGAAGGAGAGTGCTGCCAGGGGCTGCTGAACAGGTAGGAAGTCTCAGGGCATTTAGCTCATTGATTTCCTTGTCAAGCAATAATTGATGCTTATTGAGAGGAACAGCAGAGCATGCAGTCAGAGGCAGTTGCACCTGACCTAAGCTGCCTATGAACCATTCCCTGGACATTTAATGAAGGAGAAACTTTCTGCTTCCGAGTTAAATTCCCTCAAATCATAGGTCATTGCACAAATCCTTTCTTAAACACACAACTTGAGCCTCTGGGGGAAAGCCTGGGGAAAGTCAGTCATTGCACCTCCCAGCTTCTAGGAGCAAAAATACCAGTGGAAGAATTGCCTTTGCATCTCAAGCAAGTGCAAAACCAGCAATATTACATGACACAAGTGTCTGTCCATTTTAGCTAGAGGTGGAATACATTAAATCCTCGCTCAAGCTTTGGCCACAGAGACAACCCCCCAAAATAAGTTGCAGCCTCTGCCTGCCCCAGGCCAAGCTACAGAGCTGAGGGCTCCAGAAATACCTGGCTGGAGCCCTTCAGCAGCCAGACTGGAGGAGACTGCATCTGGAAAGACTTCAGAGATTCACCTTCCTGCTGGAAACAATACTGCCCAATTTCCTGGTCTGCAGCAAAATGAGGCTAATCTGTCATCTCATTCTGCGTGCAAGATTTATTTGCAATTTACTAAAGAAAAGTTATTCTGGGGGAAGATGCCAGCTCCTTCAAACCTCTTCCAGAAGACAAATCAATTTCTGCTTGTGATAGACAATTGCGGTCTAGAGCCAGTGGCATTGTCTTCCAAGTCTGTGCTACAATGAAGTCCTGGTGCAGTTAATGCTCAAACACACAGGTTTGGAACATCCTTCCAAAAAGCAGAAGTCTCATAAGGGACAGGAAGACACTTGTACAGGATCACAGAAAAGAAAAAGTAATTAGAAGTAGGAGGATGAGTATTTTCAGGTGGCAAGAAAAAGATAATGAAGAGTGAAGATTTCCCAGACTGATTCAATTTATATTTTTGGAAAATATACATGGCCTCTGAGCTTTGGGTGGAAGAGTATAAAATAGTAAATTAGTAACAGATTGCTTCGTTGAGAAGAGTTCTCAGTCTCAGAAAAGTGGATTGGAGAACTGAGAATACCACTCCTTGCAATCTTTCCAAACGCCTGATGGCAAATCCTAGCTTTTTTTTTTTTTTTTTTTTTTAATAATTTCTGTACTTTACTGACAACAGGAGACAATAAATTGTACTGCTTTGATAAAGTAGCGAAGACACCTTGTTTTTTTTGCATGTCACTGAATGAACAAACAATAAGAAGTTTGGAGGGTGTAACAAACAGATTATGTGCTCTAATCTATTTCTGTAAGAAACTGTGAAGAAACAGCCTCATCATATAGTTAGCAGAACATTCACCTACAGTATTCTATTCCTGCCTTTCCTGCTGTTGGCTGAACCCCATTCTTGTGTCAGGCATATGGGAAAAGCGTGAATTACAACTCTAATGTGAGCACTTTCTCTGAGTTATGTTTTTCCTTGGTAGATGTCTAAGTATCCAGCAACTTAATGCAAGCAGTTCATCTGTATTAATTAAAAACACTCAAAATATGCTTAACTTTAAACTTGTGAGGTACTTTAAGTATCTCCCTCAGGGTACGAGGATGTTTGTGCATCTTCACAGCAGTCCTGACCTCTGCATTGCCATGTTTGTACATGGACCTTGTTAGGACAAATATGATCAGGCTCATCTATATGCATGAAACTTTTGTGAGTATATGAAATCTTACATGTACTCACAGTTTTGCAACCATTGCACATACCAGTACTGAATGAAAACAGAACTCATTAAGAACTGGGTATAAATAAGTAGAGGAGAATGTGAGCAGAAGATCACAAATAAAGCTTTCCTTCTCCCACCTCAGCTGCATTTATATGCTTAAACTGCATGGTTCTACAAGACTTTTGGGGTTTTAACTCTTGAGAGATAAGATTCCAGAAGCTGAAACACTAAGCTAAAGCCTCTGCAGTGAAACTGGCACATTTCCACAGGTAATTGGTTAGATCCGACATTCTTGTTGAAGACAGAGATTTTCCTAGCAAAATGAAGACAACACATCTAACTAAGAGGTAATGAATGAAGCACAGCATTCTTGCACCCTAGCGAGGTAGTAAGCAGCATTCAAACACAGCAACTTCATCTCATCCCTGCATCGGATTATAGGGGGACCAAACCATTGATTTTATCATAAGGAATACCTCTGCCTTGCTATGCAGCACTTCCTAGGACACAGGCTGAAATTCTGATCCTTTCCCCACTGCCCTAAATGGGAACTGTTTGTTTTGCCTGCGTATTTCCTTTCCTGATTGCTTCTCTGGACCAAATGGTAGGTTGTAAGTGAGAATATCAGTAAAAAAAGAATGCAAACCTTGAAACTCACATCTGGCCTGGCTGTGCCTGGTGCTGGCTGCTGGCAGAGTCCCAGTGGTGCATAGTCACTGCAGTTTGGCAGTAGGACCCCATCCCTGCAGGAGAGCAGCCATCAGCTGTGTCTCACAGGGCAGCCTACAGCAGGTCAGGAGGCAAAATAAAAGTTGAAGTGCATACACCTGAGCAATTCAAGGTTTAGAGAACCACACCCCCCAGTTATTTTTCCTGCAGGCAACATGAGCATGTGCAGGCTGCTTAGACAACAATGTAACTTGAAGCTTTGGCTTTTATTTCCGGCATATGCCAAAGTCCATTTTCAGTTTGGCTTTGCTTTGTGTTTCCTTTCTTCTTTCAGCCTTACAATCAGATTGAACTTGGACCAGAAAACTTCTTAAGAGCTGGTTTAAAACAAAACACTTGTCTTGGCTTTCCCCTGGAGCAGGAGGATGAGACCTGTGAGCTCTGAGGCAGGGCCCATCTCAGTGCTTTGCCAGCTACAACTCCACCTCGTTCCTACACACCTGGGGTGGTCAGCTGGGGAGCAGGGAACCATGTCAGAGCAATTTGAGAACTAAGGTATCAGCTGCTAGAAATACAAACTCTGGTAATTATCTGAACATCAGGAAATAAAGACTACTTTAAGTCCTCTTAACCAGTGATTTCCAAGGGAAAAACCAATGGAGGAAGGGATAAGATGTGCAGATACCTGAGCTGAGTGTGAATTGCAATTATGATGGCAGTGGTATCAAAATGCTCTTCCATTCAAAAAGTAACTCTAGTGGAGGAAAAGAAACCCTGATGCTTCAGCTACATGTATCACTAGCAAACGCAATGACTTAAACAAACATGAGCATTTTCCCTTACAGAAAGAAGCAAGAAAACTTTGGAGACAGATTTGGAGGCATACGCTGAAAACAGCCAGGAGAAAGCCCCCAGCCTCCCATATAAATATCTATAGCTAACAGGTCTTGGCCTCCAATTCATTCCATGCAAATTTATTTCCCTTCAAATATTTTAAAAGCATACTTGCTACTGGTGATTATAAAATTCCTTGCTAAATACTTAAGAAATCATCAAGAGTTGTATGCTGGTAGGACCTCACAAGACAGTCATGCTTTCAGCCTTGTTTGTGGCAGCCTTTGCTTTCATGCCCATCAGAGCACCTCTGCCCTAAGCTGCTCAAGGAGATGCAGAAGGGGTCTACCAATGGTGCTTGATACATTACCACCCAAAGCCCATGCTGGAGTTTGGTCACTGCTCTGCTCCTGCAATGGGTACAATACGGAGAGAGACAACCTGCATGGGATCTAGGTTTCCACAGAAGTCGTGAGGCCAGATATGCAAGCCTCAGACATTAGCTACCTGTAATATTGAGCCATGCATACATAATAAGCTTTTAAAGAACACACTTAAGCTGTAGAAGCTGAAACGTTAACAAGTACATCCCTACAGAGCAAAGCTTGTGCTTAAATCCTTCCTCACAGGGGAGGTCTCTTCAGGCTGATTGCCTCAATCAGGAAGCCCAGAGCCCTGCTGTTGCAGGTGACCACATCAGTCACTCCCAGTTGCAGACTTCATTTCCATTTAGAAACTAGCCAAGTTTTCACCCCCCTCCCACTGCTGGGATGCTTTTGTAAGTTTCCAGACTAAGGGCCAGTTCAAACTCATTTGTTCTCATGCCAGCACTGTTGGATTGCTCTAATAGCCTTTCTCATCTCACAACATGTATTCCTATTTCCATTCTCAAACTCTGAGACTCTGCTCAGAAGAATGGCTCTCTACTTTCTTGCTTGCCCAAACAGCCATTTTAGGCACCCATTCCTCTCTAAAGTCATACTCTAAAGTAGAGTTTTATATTAGTACTTCCTTCTACTTCCCAAGCAAACTGTTTCCCCAGAAGGTGACTTCATTGGTTCTGAACCTAGCAGCTGAGGAACTATATCCTTCAATGGAACATCCTCTGCTAAAACTGTTTCACCCTCTAGGGTGGTACTCAAAAGGATCTCTTTTCACTGCAGCTCATTTACTCCATTATTTACAGATTCCCTCATTTGCCTACAGCTAAAGAATCTATTGATAGATTTCTTCATCAACAGCATAAAAAGGTGGGAGTATTTCCTACTATGATTCATTCTTTTGCATTGAAATGACAGTAGTATCTTGTAGATCTGTCTGGGTTCATAAACTTCTGATTTCCTGGTATAGCTTTATATGCTGCAGAAGTCAAATGTTTCGCTTAGTTTAATTTTAAAACCAATCTGAATAGCTTGTCTCAGCCTATGCCAAATGGGTGTAAAAACAGGCCTTTTAAACTGCAGATATTCTAGGCTTCACTACTGAAAGTATTTCCAGGAGGACAACATGCCATAAACTCCATTGTATTAGGCCTTATTTATTCTTATTTATGTCAGTTAAGTGATTTCAGCATATGCTGCATCTTACTGGCAGTACATGTTGTGCAAGCGTGCACTGGAAAATTGTAATAATCAAATATTAGATAATAATACTGTAATGGATACCGTGTGTGTCAGGCTCTGAAAATGTCACTGTTTCCTCCAGACATGCCATCCTTCACTGATATTGCCTTCTGAAGCTCCATGAGGTCAGAGAAAATGGGGCATGCAGGCTGCTGCTCAATCCTCTTCCAGCCCTTGCCCTTGGCCAGCCAGCAGTTGGTTTGCAAACAGGAAATACAAGACCAATCTTCAGCACATGTTATGTTCCTGACCCCACAAAAGGGCTGAGCTGCACGGTCTCTTTCAAATGCACAAGAAATCTCCAGTGCTGTTCAGCGTCTCTTCAATATTCCTGCAGTGACAAAATAAACCCTTATTCTGTCTGCCATGTATGGATGATGGCAACAAGACTGGGAGGGGTTCATCGGGAAGGGCATGAGGAGCTTAGTGTAGTGTGGACAGACCACCTGGGAGGAGATGAGTCCCTTGGGATGAACCTGGCCTCTCTCCAGTAGATGGTGGCAGGTCACACCCACATCTGGCACAGATGGCAGTATCTGAGTCGTCGTGGTCATGTGGCATTGCTCTAAATCTATATCTTGGTTTGTAGAGGCATACCAGAGAATAGGAACCAGTGCCAGGGCAAAAAGTGGTTTAGAAGTGACTCCAGAATGAAGGCCAATATTTTCATGTCTAGTCCCTCTTCTTGTTTCCTCTTTCCAGAAAATCAGCATTGTGACTTGGATCGCAAAGCATGAAGGGAAACTTTGCCAAGTGCTTGTACTATGAGCTCTCTTGGGATGACTGAGTACCATTGACAGTTTGCTTGGAAATGGGACTATGGACTCTGCAGTCATTAATCAGCAATGTTAAGCTAGCAGTTCTCTACAGTGTGACAGTTTAAATATGATGCTGACTTCCAGATTTGGCCTACTTGGTGCAATTAACAGATAGCGAGATTCTTACGCAGTGCATGTTACTCTGGGAAGTCAAGTTTCTTTTGTCACTAGAATTTTCTGTCTTTTCTGTATTCTGCAGCATTACATCTTCTAGAAGGAGATTAGGAAAATCTTTGTTATTTTCCTAATTAAATTAAAGCCACAGGATTAAAATAATCTTTTGTTCTCAGCTAATGAGCAAGTAGCAGTATCAGAATTAGAACTATCACTTTCTGAAATGAACAGTTGGGCTGAGAGAGCAGAGAATTGAATATAGGCTGACTGGATAAAGCCTAGCCATACCTGCAGCTAAAATAATCACACCAAAGTGCTCTCATAGCATCCATCAGCAGGAGATCTGATTGTGAAATCCTGCAGATCCAGCTGTACAATCTCAAGTGAAGCCTCCAGTCCTCCCACCTCCTCCAAAAAAATCTGTGAAAACATGAGCTATACATATATAAGCAAAACAAACATTCAAGTGGCAAAGTCACTCTGGCTGTTGTGAGGGGATAATATTACAGAGAGCAAGGCTATATATGTTCTCCCTTGGGAGAAATTGTTCAAGTTAAAAGATTAATCTGGGCTCTCAGCACATTCATTAGTTAAATTGCAAAGCGAGCTTGTTGCATAACCAATCCCAGGACAATTATATTTATCTTGTCAAAGTTCACAGTACGGGTGGATTTCTGACCAGGACAATGTGAGTGCTTTCTGCAAGATGGAAGCATTAGAAACATCAGTCCTGTGCTTTCCCCTGTTTTTTAAATTACCTGCATGTTTGTTTCTTTTTCTGGAAAAAAACCATTTGCACAGTACCTTTGGGTGTCTCTCCAGCATCAGACATAGAGGGAGGGGCTGAGAAAAGCAGCAGGTTCACTTTCTAAAAGGGAGTAAACTGAGGCACAGAAACTTAGTGACTTCTTTCTAATTACAAAGGAAATCTCTGTCACAAAATTGCATATCATAGAATCACAGAATAATAGAATGGATTGGGTTGGAAGGGACTTTAAAGATAAACCAGAACCAACTCCCTGCCATGGGCTGGTTGCCCACCAGATAAGGCTTCCGAGGGCCCCATCCAACCTGGCCTTGAGATGGGGCATCTACAGCTTCTCCAGGAAGCCTGTGCCACTAACTCACTGCCCCCTGAGTAAAAAAACTCTAGTCTGAATATCTCCCCTTTAGTTTAAAGCCATTCCCTCTTGTCCATCAGATGCAGTAAAGCTTCCATTCTAAAAGCATGTATAGATATGCAGTATGTACGGACCACTTTTGTATGTCATGGACTTTCACAGCCAGGTCTATATCCTGGGAACAGTTCCTGGAGTTTAAGATTAGAACAGAAAAGGAAATCATCTTGCCCAACTTCTTTCATGTCACAAGCTGCCATGTCCCCTGCTCTGCAACTCTGTGGACCTTGCTGCCTTGGATTTAGTCCTATTGGGAGTCTCTATGGAAGAGCAACTTGAAGAATCAAAAGGTGAGGAGTTCACTTGTCTCTTGTTCTGGGAATTAAGCATTTGTGATTGTGAAAGCACATGGACAATTCATTCCTAATCTCCTAATCTGATGACACTGCAAGGTTATCATCATCAATCTATATTACACATTTCCTCACCGGCTGAATGACCCGTTCCCATCCAGTATTTGCATCTCTTACCACTGCATGCATTATGCTTGCTCTAAGCCCTCTTTTTCTTTTTTTTTTTACTTTTGACACACCTGTTCTCAGCCACATGACATATGCACATACAAAAGTGCAAAATGGTTCATTTACTGAGCAAAATATTCTGGGATATTGATTTGAACACCTTTCAAGATTTATTATGCCCGCAGAGTTATTTTATCAAACAACCTGGTAACTACTTAAAAAAAATAAGCCAAGTTTACCTGTCAAGACCTATTTCCCATTAAAAACATCATTGGCTGCCATTAATAATATTCCTGTTCTTTTTTACTTCAATTCCCTTATCAGCTTGTCTATTACTTTCCTGGAAGTGAGGCCAGGCTAGCTTTACTGCTGTTATCACAATTACCCTGTTTGTTCTGTTAGAACAAATGTGAGCATGTTTTCAGTCTTAGTAAATTCCTCAAATATCCCAAAATTTGTTAAAAATGAACATCAGTAGGTCTGATAATTCCTCAGCCTTTTTTTCTTCTTATTATTATTTTAATGCTGCATAGCTGCAGGTTATATATGATCTACTGGTTTAAAGCTGCTAGCCCAAAGTAGGTGTTGTCCAGCATTCTCTAAATTGCTGATGAGCTGGAAAATAGCACATCATATGTAACATCATCTTGCTTCTTTCCAAACATAAGCCAGAAATATGCAATGAACATTTCAGCCATCCAAGACTGTGCTACAAACACTTTTAACACCTTCAACCCCTTCCGGGCCTACACCCTTACTACCTTTTTTCCTTATGCAACTTAAGAACTCTTTCAGAACACCATTTGCTTGATATGAATAGATTTTACTCTAACCTTTACTAGTAGTTTCCATATCTCCTAACGCAAAAATATCTTCTAATGTCTCTTTCTCATTTTCTAGTTCTTTTTTCCAATATACACACTTTATTTAAATGTGCTATATATTCATACCCACATACATATCCATACATACACACCCAAAATATAGACACATGTAGACAAATATCTACATATTTAAGCACATTTGTATGTGTGTAAGCAAACACATTTCTACTTTGTCTTCTTTTGTCATACAGCTTCTTATCACAATAGTTTTCTTATTCAGATAACTCACTTGAAAATCATCCAATTTCAATTCACACATTTCTCTTCCATTCAACTTGATTAAGGGCAGTCCTCAGCTTTGGGATATTGGACTTTTCAAAAAACAAAACTCATAAAAATTACTATTTCAGACTGTCCAATCTTTGCCTGTACTGAATGTAAAGTGATCATGTTCACGTCTTCCTGAGAAAACCCATTTTCCAATCTGGTGGATAAATTCATTTTTAGCTATCATCAGCAAAATTTGATACAATTTGTTTTATAGAGCAATCATCTGGTATTTAATGCTATTCTGGTGATGTTTTGCAGGTAGATAAATGAAATCTAGTGAAAATCTCTGAGAGAACAAAGTTTGTTGTAATTGCAGTTTTTTTTCCCCCACAATCAGTAGTAAATAATCCTGTCTTCCGGGTCAAAACAGTGTTTATAATACCAGCTCTGTCCACCCCTACTTGTTCCTGTACACTGTAATCAATGTATTGCAGTAAATTTTTAATATCCTGCACTTCCTGATTTTAAGTTAGACATATATAAGCCACTGGGTTGTACACAAAGTCACCCCTCTCACACTATTTCTTTTATCTCCCTTTGCCTTCTTAAACAGCTTATTCAATACTCTAGCATTCTGATCCCTCTAGTCCTGAAATCTGATGAGATAATTATGTTGAATTTATCTTGATTATTGAGAAATTCCAGTGCCTCTTACTTATTACCCCAAATCCTAGCTTTGGCATATAAGTTATTCCAAGCACATTTTTCTTTGGATCCTTTACCACAGTGATTTAATTTGTTCCTGACATGGTGAATCTGAACCACATTTTCTTCCTCAGTCCCCTCTGTGCGTTGTTGCTTTAAATGCAGCTGTGGTAGTTCACAGTAGTCAAGATATCTGTCCTCTGCCACACCTATTCAATCTCTACATCATTTAGGACTGAACAAATTAAAAGCCAAATTAAAAGCACAGTTTTTGCTCCATGGTAAGTAGTCAGTCCAAAACCAACAGAGATATTTTGCATTGACCCGTGGGATGCTGACACAGGCTGGCTGGGATACGATATCCACACTGCTGTTTAAATAATGGCATTCAGCATCCCCCTTTCTGAGTTGGGAAGTTCTGTTTTTGCAGGTGGCTTTGCTGTGCAATTCAGCAAATGCAATTTTAAATATCAGTGCAAGGACTCCACTTAAAACACACAGGCATGAATGATCACTGCGTTGTGGTCAACAGAAACTTGCGGTACTTTGTGGTCACAGGACACATCTCTGGTCTTTGCCAGTGATGGAACTCTGAAGAGTCACAGATGTGTCTCATGCGGGAAAAAAATGCGTTAACATCTGCACGCGGCTGACAGCTGCTTTTCTCACACAGTACAGATGGTGAAGCTCTGCAGAGCCCTTCTGGGAGTAGACGGGATGCAGCAGTGCCCACGGCCACTCAGCCATGCTGCTCTTTGTCTTCTGTAAGAGCGTGAGGGAAGAGCAATTTGGGGAAGCATTGCTCTAACTGGAAAAATGATGTGCTTTCAGATAAACAAACATTCCTTAGGTCACATTCATTGTTAGTTACAGCATATCCACAAACTACCAACAAAAGGCATCAGCTGGGGGCATGGAGCATGCAGAAAAGAAGGAGTCACTTTGGAGGTATTTTCAGTACAGGGATTGATGATCAGCCCAGCCATCAGCCCAGTCTAAACACATCACTGCTTAGAGAACTGCTGGCCTGGTGAGCTCAGCAAACAGAGGGTAGCATACATCTCGCAAACAACTTTTGTTTTGATGAATGAGCTAAGCACTCATCTCAGCACAATTCTATTTACATGCAAATTGCTTAAATTGGTAATTCATTTATCCATGGGAAAATGCAATGCATTGATTATAGGTTGGATAAGAAGAAAAAGTTGTAAGGGAACAACCTATTTACACATGGACAAATGAACTGTATAATGTGTTACACATACAGACAGAGAACTGTCTTAGCAATGTCCATTGCAAGATGGGAGGTAGTGATGAAGGAAAACATTTAGCTCAGAGATGCAACCTAAAGCTCAAATTCTACTTTAAAGTGATCTGTTGAAAAACTGAGTATGGGAGAGGATCTTCTGCATGTTGCCCAAGCCTTAGCCACTCATGGGCTTCTGCCCTTGCTCTGCGGCACAGAAGATGTGTTCTAAGTTTCCAGCAGCTTACATAACTGTGTGTGTAATCAGAGCCCACAACGAATTCTGAATTCAGGGTACGATTTCAATCACTTCTGACAGATGAGAGGGGCTTTCATCAGCACTTAAACAAGTTTGGTGAATGCATGTAAGCAGGTGGAGATGAAAGACTGATTTTCGCTGAGAGAAAACTCTCACCAAGGATGTTGCTAAAATGCTGAGCTCCTATTCCTAGTGTAGAAAAAAAGACATATACGTCCAAACAGCAGGAAAACCTTCCCTTGGAGCTCACAGTACAGTTCTTTAGCTTTGATGTTCATGGATCCATTTCTTTAATTACATTTGTTTACCACACTAAAGAGCTTACACGTTTTCAAAAACCATAACAAATAGATATATAACTCTATAATATATAATAGATATAATGATGACGCACATATAAAACTCAACCAAAAGTCAAATGAAATTTGATCATTTTCTAATTGAAAAAATATTATTATTATTGTTAATAATTTTGTCTGCAGTCCACAATGTGAATGGTTAAGTACCATTTCATATAAGAACTCCTTTAGAAAACCATTTGTTTTTCAAACACTGTACCATGAAATGCCTTAGAAGTAGCAAATCCATCAAAACTACTGAAAAGAAATTAGAAATGTGCTTTCAGCTGTCTTACAAATCTCATATTATTGGTTCAATGTCACAGTGTGCTTTCTCTTTCTATGTAGGAAAGACACAGAAAGATCTTCAGCAAGCAATACATCAGATTTATATGACATTGAAAAGCTTTTAGCTTAGTTTTCAGTGCCTAACGCATCTTCAGCAAATACCTTGTGCGCTTATTCCTGCATAGTTATACCTTGCGAATCTGTACTGAGTATGTTTAACTGCTAAAATGGTAAAAATGAAGCTCAGATCCAGGAATATGATGCAAAAACTTTTTTTAAAACAACTACCACTTGTCTCCTCGGATCTCAGCTGATAACACTGATATAATATTCTGACATTGTAGTTTCAAGCCTGTATAGACCACATTTGCCAAAACATTCCAAATGTGAACCATGGAAGGCATCAAGTTACAAAGGTTTTTTATGATAAGATGGCAGGAGCTGGACCCAAATCTCCAGGGGTTAAATATGAGTATACTGGTGCTTAACTCCACCAACTTTCTCTCCTGCTGTTTTGCCAGGTGCTAGGTGCTCAAACTTTAGGAGATACTAAGTGTATATGAAAGGGGTTGCTATTATCCATCCAAAGCTTCAGACTGAAACAGTTGTTCAGAGCATCGCTGACACATATCCCTGTTCCCGACAGAACAAGTCTGCATTCATGTCCTATGGACAAAACTGGCATTCGTATTGAGATTTGTACCATCTTCTCAAAGTTCCTTGGGAGATCTGTTGGCTTTGTGTGTGGGGAAATGGATCAGAAAATACTGACAATTTTCAGAATGCTTGCCCTGAATTTCAATGTCTCCTCCTTGTCCTGGCTAACAGTGCACTACTGTTGGGACACACTGAATGTCTCACACCACACGTGAAGTGTGTCAACTTGCCGAGTGTGCGGGGACTGCAAATTCCTTTGCAACCCCTCCCTTCCCAGCACACCAGCAATGGGTCATTATCTTTGATTTTGACATCTGAAGAGAGAATGCAAATGCCAGGAAGGAAGTTTTTAGAATCTGTAAAAAAATACTCTATAAAAGACCTTCCAAAGGGAATATTGCAACAGGATACAGTAAAGAAAAACAGGAGAAGAATTTGAGGGGGAGAAGCTCTCACTATAAATGTGGAATACTTCTGAGAATAAATAAAAACATAAGCTCATCCAAACTTACTTCTGCTTAGAAGAAAATATATCATTAGTGAGTTTTCTTCTTAAAATAGCCAAAGCATGTTAGTGGAATACTTGAACATTTCTAATTTATAACTTCCGAATGTGCATGTAGTACAGGGAACATGAAAGCACACTCTGAGTTGATGTTTGGGCCGCTTCTGCTGGACCACCAAGGCAGAAGGTGAAATGCAGAGGTTATAAGCTGAGTATGAGGGCTTTGGCTCTTTGAAAAGTTTGCTTTATATCACTAGGGTATCTCATCAAGAATCCAGAAAAAATCATCTCTGAAGTCACTGAAATGAAGGTCAGGAAATCCTAGTCTTTGTGAGCACCTTGGTAACAGCTAGTAAGTATAAAATTGTCATGACTTATTAATTTTTGAAGACAGGGACTAGCTTACTGTCATCTATATTCTACATTATAACAACATGTAATTAAAAAAACCTGAATGTTGTCCTAATTCCAGCCTCCTCCCTCATTTCTTTTGCTAAACACTGTCAGGGTACACAGTGCTGTGTGAGCCATGCATGTAGTCTGGACATCAAGAAATCTGCAAGCTAAGCAACTGATGCAAATCCATTTTCAAAGCAAATGCAGAAAAGCTCACCCTGACATGGATCTGTACCTAGCTCCTTGAAAGTCATTCTGGAGAAGGTGACTCATGAGAAAGATGTGTTAAAGAAGGTTAAAAAGCTCTGACGATTAATGGAGCACAGACAATGGTTTCAAACAATCCTCTAAACAGCAGTGAAATGATGCTAGGGAAGAACAGGACAGAGCACAGCAAAGCAGCAGATGTGACTTGGCTTGTGGATTCTCCCCCGTTATGAAGGCAGCAGGCTTTTGTCAGAATCCTTCCTGGGCCCAAGGACTGTATCACAAACCTGGAGCAGGCACTTGCTGATCTACATGAAGAAGTGCAGATTTCTTACTAATTAAAATTCACTATTTCAATATAAAATGGCAACGAAATCTTGTGGAGGAATAAGTTAAATTAAAAGTGTAATTTACACTTGAAATAATGATGCAGTCTATGAAGGAGAAGAGCCAGAGCCCATTTTGCTGGTGGAAAGTCACCAGCCTGTAGGTGCTTAGTGCATGGGAGCACAGCCACCTCCTGCACAGTGCAGTGACAGTGCTCAGCAACCCACACCCAGAAAAGTTTCTTTGGAAAGAAGGTGCTTGAGCTGGAGCAAAAGGCTGTAGGGAAGAATAACATTTTTTTGGAGGAAATTAATCTGCCTATTTAGTTTTAATTAAGAAATTGTATGATATTTAGCGTCATAATATTAAATTCACCTTCTCTCTAATTATTAATTAATCCTTAACCCAATTTTCTGGGAAAACTAAGTTAAGGCAATCACATCTTTCTGTTTCAGCCTGACTGCCTCCCTGTGCATATTCAGAGCCCTGTGGCTGTGTTCAGTACCCTACCTTTGACAAAGCATAATGGTTTCAAAGATATCATATGCCCATCAGAATAAAGAAAATATGGCAGAGTGATAAAAGAGAGAGACCCTTTTAAGTGTTCACAGGGAGAGGAAAGCTGAGGCATAAATACATCCCTTATTAGACACCAAAGGATCAACAAAAGGCTTGAAATATTTTCATGCCTCATGGGAAACACTTCTACTGAACTCACGCCTTTCTAAACATCAGAAAATCCAACTAGCAGACACAAATCTGTAAGAAACCAGGCTTCACTAGCCCAGCTGCTCACCCAGCAACTTCCCTCAAGCAAGCAAACCAATCACTCCAATTGCAAAATATCAGTATTTCATCGGATGGAGAGAAGAGCAAATAGACTCTTGGTGAGAAATCTAGTCATGAAACATGTGAAGTAACAGTTTCCAATTAGCAGTCCCCACCAAAGCAAAGCTTGGTCTCTTCCCCCTCTTTAGGGCACGGTTTAGGGGAGCCCATGTGAAGGGCACTCAATGGAGGGGGATGTGTGTGACTGGGGCTGCAGCATGGGGAAGGCTTCTTGCTCCAGGGGAAGTGCAGTCATGAACCCAAGAACAACAAAGCAGTATTACACTTAATCCGTTGCCATCTGGCTTCATTTTGACAATCCATAAAATCAGACACAACATTCTTCCTCCAAATCCCTGAAAAACAACACAGAACTAGTGTCAAACTGAGTGTCCCCTCCCTTCCCTGGCCCCTCAGATGAGGGCCTGAAAAAGTCTTCTGCAAGGCGGAGCTTGATCCCTTCCAGTGACATTTCTGCAGAAGTATCCTGGCTGCAGATGTTTCTGTGTGGCAATGCAGCCTGTGCAGCGTTGTCCATCATGCCTATAGAGATGAGGCAGAGAATGGGGCGAGAGAGGCCACGAACAGCAGCCTGCATCCACATTCTATGAGCGACCTCCAAAAGGTCCTTTTCCATGTACTGGAGGGAGATCCAGGGCCATCCATATGTCCTCCTCTGCAGATACCAAATGGCCATCCATAAGGGGACACAGGGAGACTTTAAGTTATCAGGAAAGTCATTTTTTGCAACGTTTGTGTCATTACTGAGGCATTAAGGTAGTCTGAGGGAACTCAAATATCCTCTCACAGCAGACGACTTAGTAAATGAAGAACAAAACCATTTCTGTCCCCAGCAAAAGGCAGAAGGATAACCAAAAATTATGAAACATTACCCGATTCAAGCTGATTTGTGTTCCCATTAACAAAGACTGTTTATCTACAACCAACAACTTGTTACTAGTAACAACAGCCAAGGACCAGCCATTTTGGTCGTAGCCTCCCAGGTGAGGGATGCGGCTCAACTGCTGCCTTCCCGTGTCTCTGCAGACATCCAGGCATTTGAGGTGCCTGTCGTTCATCGTGACATGCACCCTCTGCAGCTCCTGTGCTGCTACTGCCAGCTCCAGGCAGATGGCTTGGATATTCTGGGATGTCTTAGCTAGTGGCCATGATCTGTGTTCTGTCTTTCTCATGTAGTCCATGGCTATGTATCTGCTTGTACTCCTTGGGTGCTACCTACAACGAAAGCACATGGATGTCTTCCCAGCTGCCAATACAATTGTACTAGCAAGCAAAATATTCACATTCATGAATTATACTTGGTTCAGCTTCCATAACACAGCATCAGCACAGAAAGCAAGGCAAATGCCATTGCTTGCCTGCCTTAGGGCTGAATGCCACAGGCATGTCCCCAGGCTTGGTCTGTGCTTTGCTGGAGCACATCTGTGCATTCTCTCCTCCAGAAGGCTCATTGCTGGCAGCTACGTGAATGTTAACCAGGCACATCTCCGTGGAGCAATGCATGTGCACATGCATTAATCAGGTGTTTTTCTTCACGTTCAGAATTACGCTTGGGAACAGCCTTGCATGGCCTTCACATGAGAGAAAAGGGAAAGAGTAAGTTCCTCGTGCTACAGCAGTGCCGCCTGCAATGGACATGTAGCTTCATTACAAATTCTCCAACTGAAACTCCCAAACGTCTCTACTTATAGCATATGAAAGTCACACTCGTTTCACGGTCTGAAAGGAGGAAATGGCACACTTGTGCCAAGTATTGTGAGACCAGTTTTACAGCAAAAGTTGGATCTGCGTAAGTTTAAGGACTTCATATAGAAAAATCGTGTGCTCTGATGTTGCCTCAAGCAAGTGCACATCCAGGAGGGAGGACATAATCTCCTGTGAAACCAGAAATGCAAGCAGAACAAAACTCTTAAATTGAGAAAGACAGTAGAGGTGCAATGAACAATAAGATAATTTTATCTCTAATATTTAAAAATGCTTTAGAAAACTTGATTATGACTCAGGTTAAGAAGACTGTGATAAATAATGCTAATTTGTGACTTGTAATGGTACCAGATTTTTAGGGAGGTTAGATATGAAAGAGACAAATATTACTAGTAACAGACTCCAAGCTGAAATTTGGAGCTGCCATGATGTTGGTATTTAATTAGGTTTATGTTTCAGGAAATGGTTTATTTTACAGGTTCATTTTGGGATTTTTGATCATTTCACATGCAGACTTTGTCTTCCCTTGCAACTCGCATACTCCTTCTATGAGCTGTTACAGCAGCATCCTCATTCCAGATGGAGAGCTGGATGTGCAGCTCCATGTTATGGCCAGAAAACCTCTCCCAAGAGGATAGTTGTGTCTGAACTTCATGGCTTTACTGATAGCAGCCAGCTCCAGACTGCCATTTCCTTTTGCACACACATGCCTGGTACCTCTCTTTCTCCTCTAAATCCTTTCTGTATGCCATGACTATGTAATTACTCACCCTACTGGCAGACTGAGTTCCTGGAGGCATTAGGCAGGTTTCACTCAGAGGGTAAGAGCAGATGGATGCCTGATGGTAATGTGGTGGAATTGCTGAGTTTTGGTGGGCATTTTTGTGTTGTTTGTTGTTGCTGCTGTGGTGCTTTTATTTTCTTATTTTAATTTAAAAACAAACTTTTTTTTTTTTCCCTTTCATTTAGGGCCTACCCAAGACTTTGTAGTGATTTCAATGAGAATTGTCTGGCTTGGCTCTTGGCCACATTTGTCCTTCATAAAATCATCAGGTGAGAGATCTGCACATCAAAGGTTTACAGTGCTTTCTGCTCAATAGAAGCAGAAAAACTTTGGACCACTGATCCTGAAGAGGTCTTTTTGTTATATCCCAGGAGTTTTTGAGGGCTACCATAAAACCAGATTATGGTTCTAATGGTTTATGGATTATGGTTCTCCTATACTCATTTAGCCACATCTGGAGCAGAAGCTACCTGTTTCAATATCATTGCTGGAAAGGTAACAGCAGAAATCTGACAATCTTTCACGTGCTTGTAAAAGGAAAGAGAAGTTTTCTTTCTATATTTTTGAGTTTCCTACCTGTATTTGTGAAGAAAATTAAGACTGAATATTACAACATTTCTAGAGCATTTCACAAAATAAAAAAAATAAAGAAAACCCTGCTGAAGCATGTGACCTCCATATTCGGGTCAATAATATATTTTTGTCTTCCCTTTCCTTCATCCTATTAGAGACATGCAACAGTGACTTTCTCTGTGAGCATGGTTTTACCTCAAGCCTACCAGTGGTATGACAACAAGGACAGGAAGGAGCATGCTGGTGTTCCAGTCCCACTATTCAGAACTAGGTACTCTGGATACTGCTGCTTCTGCTTCCCAATCCCCACCACCCTCCTCTGCCTTTTCACTTGCTCAGCTGGAACTTCTCCAGGCAATTTGAACCGGTAAGTATTTTCAGTTGAGACTATAGTGATTACATGACACAGAGCTGTAGCATTCCACATACCGAAGATGATATAGTGATGATATAGTTTCAGAATTGCCATGCTTTACCCTAGTGTTATTCATTTGCTGGAGTACAATTAGATTTTCTAGAAAAAAAAGTCCTAGAATTAAAAGAAGTGTTTTATTTTAAGCATGTTGTTTTCACTTTGCTTAAGTATTGTCCTTCTTAATGTTGCAAGTTGGCAATGCTCTTGGAAATCTTTTCTGAGAGAGGGTATCTTATAGCAATTAAGGTGTCTCGATGGAGCTCTATGAAATGCTTGAGGAAAATGGAGCAAAAATTGTGAAAGACTGAAATATTCATCTCCCACCATCTGCTACACAGGATATATGTTATTTTACTCTTTTTATGTCTGTAATCTCTCTGCGTATAGCAATTTAGAGCTATGCTCTGCTTTAAAATTGAAAGGTAAAATTTCTTTTCACACTCCATTTACTGGCCAGATGGAGCTACAGTGCCTGTTCCTACTCATTTGCAAGAGTTCGAAGGGGAGAATGTTGGGCAGCACACACATTTAGCTTCTTTATGTAAAAAAGTTGAAAGGAAACAAGAGGGAAAATGGCTGTAAAAGTCTTATGTAAAAAACAAAAGACATCTTATGAATGAGAGCCTCTCTCCTTAACTTCAGTTCACAAACATCTTCTCAAGGCCACTTTTCTTGCTGAAAAAAGATCCCAGCAACCAACCAGAGGATGCTGCATGGACTCACAGAGTCATTCACACCACGGGTGGGATGTTGCAACAGAGCCGCAGACTCAAAATCTGGGCAGAAATATTAGAATGCAATAATAGGATAAAGCACAACAATCATGGAAAAAGAAAGTGCGTAACAGCTGAACATAAATCATAGTTAACTGAAGCATCATTATAGAAACTATTGAGACTCACATATTAAAAATACAACTATGTATTCTTGCTCTCTTCTTTTTAATGGATTTTTTGTTGGTGTTTTCATTTTTAAAGGGCACACTTGGTACTCCTCTTTACATTTTGAAGTGTCTTTTGGGTTTTTTTTCTGCCTATACTTATTTCATCTTCCTTTGTCCACTGTTTTTAAATCACTTTTTGAGAGTATGCTAGTTCAATGTCAACAAGAGGTAATTCAAGTGAAGACTATTTCTGGCATTTTATCATCAGTATTGCCAAAATCCTGTTTAAAATAGTCCCTTTGAGAGTCTATTAAAAAAAAAAAATAAATAAAAATAAAAATTCATTTCTAACTGAAATGCTAGCTAAAGATAGTAACAGGCTGCTTTTTTGGCTGATCTGCCAGCCAAAAGCACAGCTCACCAGGTACTCTTCAACTAAATAGTTATTGCTTTAATAACCCTTTTGGGTTAATTTTTTGCCTTTCTCTCTCTGATTACAGGAAGATCTGCTCTGTTTTGATGTGCGTAACAACCAGCTTTAAGTAAACAACTCCTGTCCTGCCTACGCTTCCTCCTCCCATGGTGTGCACTGAGCAGTCAGCTGCGGCTGCAGTCCTACACAGGTCAGGAACATGTCCTACACCCTGGATGAGTCCCACACTTTGGATGAGTCCCCACTTTCTGGGTGAGGGCCTGGAGGTGCTGAACCAAGGCCACTGGCAAGTGTTATCCAACAGAAGATAAGGTGACACCTTTCTGAGGATAGAGGAGACCAACAACAATCTTGCCGGCCTTCCTCCCCTCCAAGTGGTGAAACTTTGATCTTGTCTTAGTTGAACCAGTGCCAGAGGCTCCACTCCCTGCTGTTGGCTGCTTGTAGAGATGGGGGAAACTCGTGCCAAAGAAGGTACACAGGCATGAATTGTAGACATAATGTTGTGAAGCCAGCGATGTCTCACATTGCTCTAGATGTCTCTTCCAGGTAGTGGAGAGAAAATTACACCAAACACAAATCTTCAGCTATTACACCAAACACAAATCTTCAGCTGCTCATACCACAGTTGGTATGGGACATAAGCAGACTTCCAAGCTCCCTCTCCTCTCTGAAGAAGTAAATCCATCCAGAATGAGGACTACAGTAGCTATTAGAATTTCTTTCATCAGCTAGGGAAAAAAACAGTTGACAAAACCTCTCTATTTTTCCCTTGTTTCAGAGGAAAAAACGTAATGAGAAACTTTTTCTTTAAAAAGTGCCAATTAGCTTCAAATACAGCTTTTCTTTTTTTTTTTTTTTAATTTACCTCTTCACTGCTATCATGAGACGCAGGAAAAATCCACTTCAGAATGCCTTGGCTTGCTAAAGACAGCCTTTTGAACTAAGCCACCATATGTTCAGGAGGAAAAGTAAAGCTGTCATGGAACATGTCCCACAGACTCATAAAAAATATAGTCATTAACAAAGATTAAAAAAAAAAGCTAAAGTGTGACATTTACAAGAAGAAAAAAAGTGCCAAGAGTAGCTCAGATCTTAAGGAAAAACTGTAAAAGCAGATAGACCATGAATGGTATTTTTTCAACTTTCTGAAGAAGAAAATCCTGAAGTATCTGTTACTTGAAAAGTCTCTAACTTAAGGAAGTAGAGATTCCTGGGAAGAGGAAGCATTCTGGAAGCTGTTACAGGTTATCCTTCCACCAGAGCTGGTGCAGTGGACATCCTCCTCTCCAGCCCCAGCTCACCCATCACCAGAGAGTACAAGTGAGTCACAGCTGTATTGCATTTCAGTTATTGAAGGGGAAGAATAGTGTTTGGCCTATGCATGGAAAATGTCAGCTATGTAGCACAGTACCAGCAGGGTGGTACAGCACAAACTTACACTACAAAACCATCCAAGCTTCTTTCAGTCTGGTTTCTTGTCCATGTTTTCTCAGAGAGACAAAGTGTCACCTTTCTGCCAAGGGTGATACAGCTCAGATGTTTCTTGCCTTATGGATACAAGGCGGTAATTTCCCTATCCAAGGAAGACTTTGAGGTGTGGCATTGCTTGGCTTCTCATACTGAATAGGTTTTACATGACTACCACACCTAGGAGAGACTTAAGCCACACTTTGTATAAAGCATCCCAGATTCTTTGGTGTCTTTGGCACCTTTACAAAGTATCTAATAAAAGCATTGGCAAAACAGAAGGCAAACAGCAGCCACAAAGTTTGGAGGAAACACTGGCTACAGTTTTCAGAAGAGGAATGATTTTTCCTTCTTACTGCATTTCCTGTGAGATCTTGCTCCATAACCAAGCACTAAATCTCAATGTAATTGCATATTTCTTTCTTTTTTTTTTTTTTTTTCCTCCCTACCGTGGCAAAATTTAGCTTAAATTAGCTTGGATAGTATTACCTGAATTTATATTTCATTGCCCAAGTTAGTCTGAATGCTACATGGAATAGAAGAAAGCCATATGTATTAGTGGAAAACATAATACTGTGTGTTAGAGATTTTTCTGGAAGTGGGAGTTCATTCACGGAGCCAAGAAACAGAGCTCAGTCCAGGTATGTACGTATAGGGAAGCAACAACAAAACAGAGAAAGCATTTTAGGAAGCCAGTGATTGTGCTCGAAGAATACATGTGAATTCTGTGATTCTGTGTAATACAGATAATCTACATGAAGTCTTGATTTGAAATCGATTTGCAAGGGCTGTGCAGATGGTTGCTAGCAACCCAAGTTTGTAAAATAGGTAGAAATATCCAGACTCACATTATTCTGGATCATGAAAATCAGCTTCCTTCTCAAGAAGAACAGCAAGTAGCCTGTGTACAACATTTTACTGAGATGTGACAAAGCAGTACAAATGGTGTGAGATGTGAGCGTACGCTGACACTGCTCACATTCTTCTCTCCCCACCACACAGAGGGCAATTGGAATTTACAATTTACAACTGGCAGACTGCTTACATGTTCTCCCAATCTGTTAACCGTTGTCTTGATTTGTATTGTTTTTCCTAACATCTCCATTCCCTCACTAGGCTTTGTTGTGGGCAAGGTTATGTACTTGGCAAGGCTTCCCATATGGAATGGTTTAATAGCTCCAGGATATCAATGCAATCACTGGGGGCTGCAACAGATGGGGCTTGGTTGGACAAGGAGCCAGTTATCGTGGGTGTTTTTACAATTGTTTTATGCAGCTCTTCTATCACCATGTGGAGGTAAAGCAGATGAGAAATCTTCAGGGATGGAGAGACTAGCTAGCATTGACATGCTGGCTGAAAGAAATAGCAAATAACTAAGAGCAAACTTTTAATGAACAACCTTCATGGCTGCATTTGCGTTTCCATTAGTGAAAAGCCTGCAAGCTCTGCTAAGCCACTGATCTTGCTATCAGCCAAGGGTGGCTACCAAATCTCCAGGTTGTGGCTGACCCTGCCAGTCAGGCAGGGACAAGCACCCCTTCTCCTTCAGCTTTTTCAGTGCTGGGTCCACTTTCTCCATCCAACTCCACCCCAGGAAATTCAACTATGTTATGTAAGAGCATTCATCTTCATGTCAGTATGTGGTCAGAGAAATGTGTCTATATCACAGCTCCAAACCCCAAGTGAAAGCACTGCCTCCTCAATTACAGTTTGCACTCTTTAAAAGTAGTTGGAAATTGTTCACAGTTTGCAGGCATGTTTCAGTCACTTTCTAGGGGCAGGTCAGGCTCTGGCTTGTTCTGCAGGGAAGAGGCTATTTATGGGACTTCAGACTGTATTTCTCTATGGGAAACTGCTGTCCCCAGCTGCAAAACCACACAGAGAGAGGCAGAAGGTAGCAACAGGCATTGTTGAAAATTGCCCTACTAGGGTGAAGTCACCCTGCAACTTCTGATTTTCATAATAGGCTGCTGGGACATGCCAGGTAACAGCAGTCAGAGAGTGGGGGACTATCCTGAATAAGTAGGGAGGCAGTGTGAAATGGGAATGCTGGAGCCCTCCCCATCTCAGTGCAGAGGAAAGCCTACCTTCTGTCCTTTCACAGATTCAGCTTATCTCAAATATAATGGAGCCATAGATCTCCTGCTCACGGGGTCAAGGAGCAAAGGAGAGGGCAGAGACTGGGCCAGTAACAAAACAAAAATCAACTGGAACAAAGAAGGGCATTTAGATGAGGGAAAGAAGAAGGAGCTGTGTAAAAGCAATGGCATTTCTGATGGAACAAAAAGCATATTTGCTGAAAGCCAAGCACTGGATCCAGAAGGGAGATTTGAATCATCCCCTTGGATCTATTCCACTTTTAATAAAACATTAACTATTCAATGAGAACACACGTGTGTGTATGAATCAGTAGCCTGGCTGGTCTTCTTCTGATAGACAACAGTTCCTGAGCACCAGTCTCTCTTCTATTAAATATTAATTGTTTATACAAAGTCGAACAACTTCAAGAAGAGAGGCTGAGGGCCTCCTGATTGCCTGCATGGGTGAAGTAGTGACAGGAGACCCAGGGAAGTTCCTCAGCTGCTGCATCACTCACTGCAGAGTACACACTCACATACCTCTTCCTTCGTTTTTCTTCAAAGTTCTCCAAGAAGAAATATATGTTGTTGTTTTTTGTTGTTGTTGTTGCTGCTGTTAGAAAAGTTTAGAAGACAGAATCTAGAAGACAGAATCTAAAAGACAACGTTCTCCAGCTTGAACTTTCTGATTTTTCCAGCTGCAAAGCAGCCCTAGCCCTGAACCAGGGAAAGGGGTCTTTTCCAGCTCCAGCTCTCCCTGTGGTCCCCCACTGCTGCCCCATACCTGCAAGAACATTTGTGTTCTCACTTGTAACACCACTAACTGACTGTATACAACATGGCATATACAACATGGCAATGATGGGATTTGTGCAAGCACTGCTGAAAGCAACAGTGCTAATGATAGCAGGGAATGGCTCCCCATAACAGTCAGCCACCTCTACCAAGATTTGCTAAGGCCACAAACTCCAGAGATAGCAAGCACGCTTTGATTAAACACTATTTAAAAAGAACAGAACAGAGAGTTGAGAAGGAAATAAGAGCGACAGCCCCAGGAGCGGAAGACATGGACCCAAGAAGTGGGGACCACTGTTGTTGCTCCCATGGAAGAGTTGGCTTTCAGCACATAGGTGACCCCAAAGACCCCGGCCCTTAGGAAACCACACTGCACTTGGTCATTCCCACCTGCTTTGCAAAGAATTATATAGGCAACTGAGAGAGACAGGACTGCACTGACACAGCCTAGATATTGACTTGAAGGTTGCAGGTTCATAGGAACAGGCACAGGCAACAAGACCATGCAGATTATTTGCAGACTGAGATGAAAAGCACCAGATGGACTGGTTTCCTGTTGTACTGGAGCTCTTCCCCCAACACTGCACAGTACCAGTGTCATCTGGATGCTTCACATTCCTTTCCAATTCAGCAAATTCAACATTGTGAGTCATTCAAGTGGACGGCTGAGCTAGATTAAATGCATGGCATGCCTTGCTAAGATAATTAAAAAATTAGCAGAAAGGAGCTTACACCAGGCTCTAGGAATTGCCCAGCACAGCTCTGCTACACTGAAAGCAGCAGCAATTTCCACACAAATCATTGTGTTGGAAGGCCTCCATTAGTCTTGAGCAAATCAAACCCAGGCAGCAACAGCACAGGAGATATAGCAACAGAAGTACTTTGAGGATTGAGCTCTTCCTAGAAAACAGTTTTCATTCCTTCAGTTACTGCCTTCTACGGGAATGACAGATGTGCTTGATGAGTATAAGTCTCTAAAAATTATTCTGAACAAGAGCAGACCTAAACCTGCTTTGATTTGGAACAGAACCAGTGCATGGCTGAGTTTGACAAGGAACTCTGGGATCATCTGCCCCAACTTCTGCTCATACAGGGACACAGAGAGCAGATGTCAGGCCCGTGTCTGATGGCCTTTGGGTATCTCCAAGGGGGAGTCTTCACAGCCTCTGAACAACTTGTGCCAGTGCTCTGTCACCCACACAGTGTTTCCTCATGATCAGGAACATGCTGCTGAGGTTTATTTGGGACCAAAAATTCTAGCACTAAGAGCAAACTTCCATTATGAATTTTCCCAGATTTCAGAACTAGACTGGAACATTTGCAAGAATTGCTGAGAAAACACCAGTCTGAAAACACTGAAAAGTACAGGCTGAGCCAATTCTGTGACTGTGTCTACTTCAGACACATACTAAACAGCACAAAAACACATGAAAGAAAAAAGAAGTTATATACAGACTCCAAATATCCATCAATGCACATATTCTACAATTGTATATACAGGAACACAAATACTGCATGTGTATATGGGATATATACATATTGATATGTCTTCTCCCATCCTTCTCTTCTATAGCAAAAGCAAAAGCAGCTCCTTTGTCCAAAGCAAGAGACCTTTGTTTAGAGGAAATTGAGCAGACTTAGCAGTCTGGCTGAGTCTCAGGCACTTGTGTAAAATTACACACATGCTACACAAAAAACCTTATTGTTAAAGGAAAATAGAATATTTGCAATTAAGTAGTGGATCACACTTGTATAAAAACAGAATACTCAAAACAAACCCTAAACAACATATCAAAGTACATTTAATTTATTCCTGGCATCCGAGGAAAGCTGCAATTACTATGCAGAAAAACAAAAAAATCCAGGTTCCTTGGAAGCTGACTGCTAAAATCATTAAGGCTTCCTGGAATAACAACATATTCCCTTGTGCTTTAGCTAGAACCTGTCAACAACAGGAGCCCTGAGGAATCTCCCATGGTTGCTGGTTACCACTCATCTTCAGCGTCCTTACATCATGTCGCAATGCTCATCCCTAAGCCAAGCACAGCTGGCGGTACTTCCTCTGGAGCCCACCAGGACTGCTCCTGAAACGACCCCACAGCTGCAGGGGGCAGACGGGCAGCTGCATGAGGTAGCTGCCTTGGGCATATGGGCCTCTCCATGGGACATAGTTATCCCCCTGTCTCCTTCTCCCTGTTGGATATGTCCATTTCTTCTTTGTCCTAATGCATGCACTCTTTCCTTCTAAACATTCTCTGTCTCTCATTTACCATCTTTGCTCATGTATCTGACATCTCCGTTTACTCTACTTCCCTCTCATCCACAGCCACCCAAGCCAATCACCTCCCCTATGGAGGGAGGGAGTGGATCAGCAAGATACTTCCACATTGCAGAACATGTGCACAGCCAGGAAAACAGCTGACGCATGAGATAATTCACAAAAAATCAAACACTTGAGGGCTCTGTGTCAGCACAATTGGCCTAGACCTGATCGAGTGTTTGTATTTACACTTGCAGAGCTATTTCAACACACCTGGGTGGTGATCTCTTTGTAATGCTATGCATCTCTTACAGTCATTAAGAAATGCATGCAAAGTATTAATTCACGTAATAAAAACATTAGTTATCTGAATTAATGAATTGTAATTAATTATAACTAAATGCAATAACATTTAAAATAAATGTTAATTCTAATCAAGCAAAAAATCTGCCTTAATATTTTCAAATACCTTTTTTTTTTTTAATAGGTTTCAGAAACACTGGCCAGAAGACTCTCTTAGAAGGTTATGTTTACAAACTGAAAGATAAGAGAAAGTGCTCAACAGTTATTATTTATTCTTAAATCTTCCTAGGACAATGACTTGAATGGAAATCTAACCTTATGTTTTTTTTAACAAAAACAAACATCTGTAAATTATTTTTCTAACTGCTGAATTGATTCTACTGCAGCCTCATTATAAATATTATTTTTGTTAGTAAAAGTACAAGGACAGAGCATTGTCTTTGGGTAATGGTACCCTCTATATTCCTTTCCTCCTATATTTTAGGAAAGAAAATACATCATAGCAACAATTTCAGTAGACCTCCTGGATATTTGACTGATGCTAAACAGTCATGTGTTGCTCTCCTGAAGCACAAGCTGTGGATGAAGTGAAAGAAGAATTGTGGAACCAACTTTGCAAACACTTTTCAGAACAACCTGGATCCACTACTATATCATATCTTAAAAGACGAGTCCTATCTTTACAATGAGATAAGGTAGGTAAATGCAGGCTAAGTGAATCTTTATTCGTGAACAGTTTTGAAACAACTTTGAGCCAGTTAACACAGTCAAGGCAAATGTTTTTCATCTCCACAGATTTTTGCTTTTGAGAGAAGATTTCCTTCCTGGTCAGCTGGTTCTAGAGAACAACAGAGAGCATTCTGCTCTTGGCTTTTCCTCTATACTGGCACAAGGCCCTCAGAATAGAAAATTAGAAATAATTTTTATATCTTAGAAATGAGAGTCTGACTACAGTGGTCCAAAGCCTGGCAGTCATGTCTGAAAAAATCAGGCATATAATCTGTTTGAGAGGGTTTGGTTTCAGATGCTGGAAGATGAACACACGATTGACTGGCTGAAATTACTTTTGCCTGTAAATACAAAGGAGGATAACATTATTGTCCAATTTTTGAGCTACTTTACTGGTACTTCACAAATCAAGTGGTCACACAGGTGTAAAGTAAGGAAGAACTAGAAATAATATGCAATTTGAGAATTTACGGTTATTTCATTTGGTGTTAGGATCTCATGATGTATTTTTCTAGCTTTTCACAGTTTAGGCAACAAGATTACATATATATAATTAAGAGCAAGTTTGTGTTGACATAAAACATATTCATCCTAGGCAGTCACAATATGTAAGCAATGGACAGACAATGGGCAATGAAAGAAATAACAGAAAAGGAAGCAAAGAAAAGCCTTTCTCAACAGAGATACTTCTTACACAGAAAGCACACTGCTTGCCTATAAACAGAAACCTGGTAGCAAACAGATCTTTAAGCCAAACATCTGAATCTTTAACTAATAATCACTCAACCAGGACTTGGTGTAAGCTTGTTTTCTCTGTTCCTGGCTTTTATTTGTTGTTGTGTCTTTGTGTGAATACATGCATGCATATATGGACTAACTGTGCTGTACTGTTCTCGGCTCTCTATTGGTTTTGAAAACATTCATCCATTCTGGGATGGTTTCACATGCATTGTCTTCACTTTGTGTCATAGGCATAAAGAAAGCAGGTAGCCAGGAAAGCAGGTTGTGCAACTTTTAAAAAGATATGTGTTACACTCAGCCAGCTCCTACTACGCTCCTACTACGCTGTACTGAATCAGAAAGCCTGGTAACACACTTTCTCCCAAAGGAAGATGTAAAACACTTAAACAGTTGTGCTTTTTTTTTCCCTTCCGAGGATGATTTTAGACATAAATGAAAGCAGCACTGGGTTGTTTCCACCCCTAAAAGAAGAGTGGCTTGTGCTGACCTGCCAGCTCTGCTCATATAGGCTCACACAGAGAGATCCAGGGATCTCTATCTGAACTCTCTGAAATACACCAAAGATTAACACTCAACCTGTAAAAACAGTAGCAAAACAACATCATTTCCCTGAAGCCTTAGCAGGATCTATAGTTGCAACTGGCAAAGACTTGTGCTAATGTGAAACAGCACAGGGAACTGATTTAACAAGTAAATTAAGTATTTTCTACGCCCTGTATATATGCGAGTCTCTTTCCCCCCGGCAGTGCTGTCAATGAATGCAATTGCAGTTCTGTCATGGCAGCTTCACATTCAAAAGGACCTTTGTCAGGGAGAAAATGTCAGGGTTTTCGGGCAAACTGTAACAGCAGGTCAGTGCCTGTGAGCCCTCAGACTAATTACTGGCAAAACAGCATTTGAAGATTTAGCTCTAGTTTGCACTTTGCTTGTTCTCTGCCCGTTATTAAGTAGCTAAATAGAGTTAATTGGCGACTTGCAAGGTCGCCACAATAACTTTTGCAACAAAGCCTGGTGAATTCTTGCACATGGCACCGAATGAATGAACCTGACTGCTATGAAGTGTACAGCTTCAGCTCCTTCGCACAGCTTCTCAGATTCTCTCTGTGCAGAACTACATATTGAACTATGTATGTTGAGCCCCACAGCTCAACAGTCAATATTTGTTTAAAATGCTTTGTATTTAGGACTTGAACTTTTGGGTGAAAACAGGTAGGATAGAAAAAGAAAAATACTGACTTCTGCTAATAATTAGGAGCTGATATTTTCCCCCAGAATTTATGCATTTGAAACCAATCATTGGTCAGCAACACAACCATGCTCCATGACATTTCTTTCTACAAACACTTGGATATTTCAGGTTAATATTTTTAGCACTTCTCTCTGGTGTACACGGATTTGTCAGGAAAAAAATGTAAACTGTGGTTCCTACATGGCTAGTAGCTGCATTAACCAATTCAACCAGCATCATAATTATGCAATTAGTAATCTATTGTGCTTGAGTAGTCCTAAATAATGTGACAATTTGTAGCTTGTTTGGGTAGTTTGCATAATTAACCCAACACATGTTCTAAATTTTATCTTTTCTCATAAAAGTTGCAACAATCTGTAAACTAATAATTTCTTAATTAAGATCAAAAATTCTCAAATATGTTTATTAAATCATTGGCAGAAAATTCTCACAAAAATTGTCGGAGGGAAAAAAATCACCCTGACTTTGCCTGTATCAGTCTCTAAAGTAGTCATTACCTCCCAGAAAAGAGGTGTTGAAGTCACGAAGAAAATGTCAACAAATGGCTCTGCAGAGGTGGCATGAAACATCAGCAATTATTTAAAGAAAATGTTCGTCTATGGATATAATCAGATATTAAGTATTTTTCCCATTTGTTTATTTATTTATTTATTTGTTTGTTTGTTTATTTTTTTTTTCTAAAGGAGATAGAACAACTACAAGAGGCACCAGGAGATGCAATGAAGATTTATCAAATCATGAAAGACATAGGGAAAACAAACAGAGGATGATTATCCCCTTTTCCTTAGCACAGAGGAGGTAGTCAGGAATGAATCAAGTTACCAAGGAGCAGGCTTAAATTCACCACAAGAAAATACATTTCCAACCACTCCAAATGGTCCAAAGCCCACCTTGATTAAAAAAAATTAAATGATCAGTGCCACAGTGTTTTAAACTTCTATTTTACTTAAACATAACAGATGATATGCAACTTGTGGCTCAGGTTTTCCAAACCTGAATTGGTTCCTGGAGGTCTTTCAGGTACTCTATGCACTATTGCTTTTGCCCTTCCAAAGGCTTTTGGCACTGCCCATATCTGAACATAAGGTATCAGGCTGTATGAACCATTATGGAAAGCTCTTGAGAGTGACAGCCCTGATGTAGGCACAGTTATAATTAAAGGCTTTAGCAGTAGAACTTACCCCGTCTGGAGAAGAATACAAAGCCAAGCTAACGTGGAGACCTCAGAGCTGCATCACCAGTAGAGCTATTCCTCACAAACAATGTTGGTGAAAGAATCTTGTAGCATAGACTTAGTCCATGTTTCCATGGTCATGGTGATGTGAAAGAACCGCCAGCTAATGTAAGCTGGCATCCATATACTCAGAAGAGACTTGACCTACAAGCCTGTCCTTGCCTTATAAGTGAGTTCATCCAAAATAAGAACAGAAACAGTATTCTGCATTTCTAAGTGATCACAACTAACATTTCATATGTGGAACTCGTAATTCCCTAACTATTTGATCAGACTTGAAAAAGAGCTTGAGCTCAAATAAAAATCCATTCAGTCCATTTGTTCTACAGACAACAGCAGTAAATTATTTGAATTAATTTTGTGAGCTCTTACTGAAGTCCTTTATTTAAATAAGCCATGAAACACATTCTCCAAACCACAGAAGCATTCACATAGGAATCAAACATGCTTGCTCCTACACTACCATAACAGCCTGTTTTTGCCTTCAGACTCCTTGTGCAATGAGAGAAGTCTGCACATGAGAAGTGGCTGTGCTTGCACACGTGTACCTTGTTCTCCAAAAGATTAGAACTAACCACGTGGTTTTGTGGTGAACTCTATAGAGTTAATTGGAAAGAAAAAGACTGAGCCTCTCTCAAGCCCTTCTAGGAAGTTCTTCATTTAAAATGTCTTATTTTGTTGTTTACTTAAAGAGCTTTTAAGAAGATACTGTCTTATCTGAAAGAGCTTGATAATGAAAGGAAGAAAACCCAGTCCTTTTAACCAATTCTTTCCATCAACTGCAAACATATTCCAGCTTATCTAGTCAATGGATTCCACATTTGGGTTGCAAGACCCAGTGATGAAACGTAAAAAAATAATAATAATAATAAAAAAAATCAATGCACCGTATAAAAAGTATCTCAGGAGCAAGGTAAGCAGCTCGTGAGTGCTAAACACTGTCATGCACCATATGGTACAGTTCTTTAAGTCTGCATAGAGCACTTATATAGTGTTGGTTAATCCCCAGAGTGCAATATAAAAGCAAAGTTGTCCAAGTGCTGCCAGGCACAGTAAGGAAAGCTGCAGCCAGAGACCTTGCTCACAGGCATACATACCCATCAATGTCAGCGCTGCCCTGCTTTCTTCCTGCCAGTCGTCATAGTTCCACAAGTTTCCTTATAAAGGAGGTTCAGAGAAAGCAAACACCACTGCAAACCTTTGTGCCCCCAAGAGCTGCATAAGCAGTGCCACAGGGTGCAGGAGAACAAGGCCTGGGCTCTGCAGGGAAGCGTGAGCTGCTTTCAGACAGATTGGGGTACAAGATGGAAAAAGCTCCTCAGAAAAGCACTCTACTGAATGCACAAGAGAGCAGCAGAAAGTATGGTGTGATGATGTGGAATTAGATATAACCAATGCCTCCTACAAACATGACCCAAAGCTTCCTTTCCTGACTCAGTTTGCAGCCTGGCCTAACTCTTTCTCAGGGCTTTTCCCCCAGATATGTGGGTTTCATACCCCACGCTGCATGGCCCTCAGCATGAGAGAAGCAAAGCTACTTTGTTGTTCAGATTACACCAGTGCAATTTTCATTTACTGATGTAGGAATGTATCTATTCCCATCAACCCTTAAAAAAAAAAGAAAAAAAAAATTATGTTTTTCAGTACGTAACTGTGAAAAAAATATATATATTTCTGCATCTTGGGTAAAGACTGCATTTACAAAGGAAGCAGAAGACCTTGGCTGGTGGCTGGAACTGCCAGCCTATGTATTTGCTCTTGGGCACAAATTACTTACACCAAGTGTCACAAAATCCCCATAGCAAGCAGTAGAATGACAGTGCCATTGAGATTTATGGGTACTTTATTCCTTAACTGCCTTCCTTCTTCTAACTCCAGGCTGCATTTTGACCTCAGTGGGGTGTGCTGTTTCTGCTGACAATGTAGAAGCCCATGCACAGAAAATGTCACACTGAGCTGAAAAGAGGCCGCACTTCTCCAGCACTTGCTTACACAGACTTTGCTTATATTTTTTCCAAATTACCACATCAAAGGATGCACATTTTTCTTCTTTGCTAAGAAAGGGCAGGATGAGGTGGAAACTTACTTTGAGGACTCTACCACAAACCAGTTTGATGGGAGCTTCCTGCCTCCTTGGTTTAGCTCATGGAATAACAACCTCTAAGGCCACCACAGCATCCCTTCCAAAGAGCTTTACAGTAGGTTTGCCAGGCACTCCAAACAACGATTCTTCCCTTTTTCTCCTTTTCTTTTCTTAAAGGTTGAGCATCTATCCACTTCAATCCAGGACTTCATGCCTACACCCTTCCAGGTATTTGGTAGATACTCTAGTTCCACAGGACTGATCTACAGCACTCTACTGGGACTCTATGCTACCAAAACCCAGCTGGGTTAGGTTTCAAAGAAAGATAGAATAGTATCAACAACAAACAACTACAAGAAAAAATCCTGCAGAAGCTGGCAATAAATTATAAGGTCACATAAGGAAAGGGTCCTTCAAAGAAGAGCAGTTCAATATCCTGTGTGGGTAAGTGCATGAAAAAGTTGGGGGAAGATTCCTGAAAGAAACTAATGGTACAAGTAAATGTCAAGCTGGGTATTCAGAAACTTGTCGTTGCTGTCCATGTTTTCTCTATGTCTTTAAAAATGTGGCAGTCCTTCAGCAGACAAGGAATCAAAATTAAGCTCCATCTCCGACAAGATAAAAAGGTGGCTGCCACCAGCCAGCAAGGCTGGCCCTTTGGTTATTTTTAGCCAGCACTGCATGGCTGGTGGATATAATGTTATAAATAAATCAGCAGACTTTTCTCACAAAGAGTTTCTAGGAGCGAGCTGCCTTGCCTTTGTGACCATGCAGGATGTGACCCTGCTGCTACTGCACCAGCACACTTTGGACAAACCCAGGCACTGTCACCACTGCAGTCATCACGCAGGTCTCCACCATACCCAGCCGGTGGGACTGGCTCCACTGGCATGGCCAGGAGCTAGGGGCAGAGCCCCTTGCCTCTGCATTCCTGAAGCAGGAGCTGGCCTTAGCTTGCAGCCATCCCAGCCACGCGGCACAGTGCAGCCCTGCCACTTGCAGCCAGCTACAGCCACCGCCCTGCATGCCTTGTGCAGGATTTCTCCCATGAGCTAACACGGGTTGAATCAATACAATTATTTTTTATATTTCACAAATTATTTACATAACCAAAATAAAATAAATCTTGTATGGAGGAATTTTCTGCAAGGGGTGAAATCTCTAGTTTGTTCACAGCAGTGAAATCCATGGAGCTAAGCCAAATTAGGCCAGCTGAGTTTCTGTTCCTTCATGTTTAAAAATCAGGTAATGACCTGATCCAGAACTTTATGATACAAAAACACTTTGTAATCCAAAACAGACCAACACCATGCAACTGCTCCCAACATTGTTCTTATTTCCAAAGCAGACATTTAGAAGAGTGCAGCACAGCAGTGTGACTTCAGAAACCTTTATGAGAAGAAAACACAAACAGAAAACAACCAATAATCTCTAGGGTAATTTCCAAAACCTCTTTGGTAATTTCCTCTCCCCTCCTTTTTACAAATATGGGAACAGTTAACCATTCAGGAAGAACACTGTAAATTTGGAAATCTGAATAATTCCCCTGTTAGAATCGTCCCACATTAGAACAAAGATTTTTTTATTATTTTTTTTAATCCAGTGAAGGATAAATATAATATTTTGTGTGGTGAAATACGAAACAGGTTTTTTTTTAATCCGCTTTTTAGCCAGATGAGATTTTAAATAGCTCTTAAAAAGTGTCATGTAACAACCAGGCTAGCAGCACTGCAATGAAAACTGAAGCAGATCTGCAGATCTTTCTGACTTTTACAGCAAGAACAGAGACACAACTCACCAGAGAGTAAATCTTACATTTCCTTTGTGGGATGAAAGGACTTTGCTGCAGCTACAAGAAGTCAAAATCCTCTCTCTCTCTACACAGCACAAATTGTTTCAGCCTTAACACATCAAGGAATAAGTTTGTGTTCAGTTGTCCACACATCCTCTTAGCAACTGGAATGTTTCATCCGGAGGAAAAAGTCTTTATTGACCAGTGAAATCCATGGGCAACATAATAAAAAAAGGTGGCATTTCCACACATTCCTGTGTCCATATCCACATTATTTCATTCATATCTATACAGCTGTTGTATTTTGGGAAGTTAGAAAAACAGATCCATGTTCTGGATGTAGATCAAACATCTTTACTGCAAGCAAAACCAGGCACTCCATCCCTATTAAAATTCAGCAGAGGTGATATATCAAAAATCCTTCATACTGCTGTGAAAATGTACCTTCGGGGAAGCTGGATCCTTTTATAGGCATAAGGAGGATTTTTCATAAAAATCTTACTTAAAGGTTATTTTTACAACTGAAAATCCTTCTGTGTTCATGTGAAATGACTGCATTTTATTCCAACCTGGAGACAAAAATTGCAGGACAGACTGATAGATCCAGACAACGCTAAAAGTGGATGACAATTTATCTACTGGGAGAAATCCAGCAAGTTATAGACTTGTTTACTAGCCCCAGACTAGAACAGCTCATAAATTGCAGTACTTAAAAACTGGAGTTAAAGCTCAGATATTTAAAAGTCTGTTTTGAAAATATTTTGTGTACACTGAAAATTTTGGATTGGATTCAAAAGTTGTATTTGAAACGACCATCTCCTAATTAAAACAGTACATTGCTAAGTGCTTGCTTCATATCATACTCAGGCAAATTTTGTGTACAAACTTTGTTTAGTTAGAGGGGTACAGAAAAATTTCCTCACAATTAATTTTCACTACAGTGAACATCTAAACAATGTTATAGCCTCATGTTTCCTTCAACAGTGTGATCAAACAGACATACAGATACTAAAGGTCGGGACATAGTTTATTCAATCTCTTCCAGATTTTTGGCTACATGATTCTATACAAACTGGGCTGATTCTGAATGGGGTTTCAGTGTCTGCATCATTTAGATTTGGCCAAGGCTTTAACAAAAACTTGTGGATAGAAAAAATATTCACACGCCATGTAGAGGTGTTGAAGATTTTTTTAATAATGAATTTCCTTTAAAAATGAATGCCCAAGTTCCCTGTAAGAAACAGAGGCTGAGGATTTTTAAAGGAAAAACAATATAAGTCTGTTCTTAGAGGATATTCTTAACTACACAGTGATATTGCCAATGGCTTTCATTGAACCTACATTTGTTTAGAATATTCTCCCGATAATGTAAATGTAATTCAAAATGAAATTAAATGCAAAGTTATATGATCGTAAAGTCTACATATAATGATTCTGAGGACAGAGATGACCATATGGCAGCATCATCTACGCAGGACCTCAGGCAACCTTCTTGCCTGCTGCAGAATTACTGAAGATCAGTGGATTATGGAAACTGAACAGATTTCTTCCAAATATTATTGCTCTGCCAGCAGTGCTATCTTATAAGCAGTTCATCAGTGACATAATCTCTCCAACATGACCCAGTGCCTGTTTTTCACTTTCTAAAGGTAAAAAGCTCTCTGTGTGTCAGGGTGTTCTGCGCTCTGCTGAAAAGATGTACAATGGTACTCTACCTTAGTAGAAGAAATACAAAATAACTAACAGTTGATACTATAGATGACTGACAGTTTGCTTCAAACTAACTGAGAAGACCATGGCGGTCATATAGAGTGATCTGGACAGCCCCGTATGTGATACCAGAGATAGCATGCCTAGTGTCAAGCATGTCCATGCTCCCAGCAACAGCCTCAACCTGCAGAGCAGGGTAGGCACCAGGTTAGCGATCACTAGTTATAAAGACAAGTTGGGATTGAATCTGAGTGAAAAGAATCACTCAGATTTCAAAGCAAAATAAACTGGATGGTTTGAAAAAAGAAGAAAGTACAGAGGTGAATATGGCATTAAGATCAACAATATCTCTTTACATGCGGACCGATACTTTATGCGCTGAAAAATCCAGAGAAGGTAAAAGAGGACAAGAAAGACACAGAGGACTCGAGGGCAGAAGAAAATGCCATTTATGGAAAAAATTAATGAGTTGACACCAATTTAATTTATAAAAAACTAAGTGCCCATGAGCACCAGAATTCCTGATTTCTAAATTCCTATGGTATTTTATTTGTTTGTTTGTTTGTTTGCTTGCTTGTTTTGTGGCAAGAGTCTTCAGGGAAACAAAGCCACAGGAAATCTACTCCCTAGTCTCAATGTCTCTTATGACCTCTCTGATAGACATAAGATAACATACACTGCAAATAGTCTGCAAAAAATAGTCCCTGCGTGTAATCATAGAATTGTAGAATACCTTGAATTGGAAGGGATACAAAGGGATCATCGAGTTCAACTCCTGGCCCCATACAGGACCACCCAAAATTGAAACTCTATGTTAGAGAGCATTGTCCAAATACTCCTTGAACTCTAGCAGCTTGGGACCTTGACCACAGCCCTGTGGAGCCTGTTCCATGCCCACTGCCAAGGTGAAGAGCCTTTTTTCACAGAATCACAGAATCACCAAGGTTGGAAAAGACCTTCAAGATCATCCAGTCCAACCATCCACCTATCACCAATAGTACCCACTAAACCATGTCCCTCAATACAAAATCCAACCATTCCTTGAATAAACAACCAGCCTGAAACTCCAGTGGCCGAGCTCTCCCTACTCTGATTGTCTCTTCTCTATCCACGGCAGCTTTTCATCAGCCTTTGGGAACTTTCTGCTTTGAGACTTCTTACTGCTTTCAAACTTATTTGAAATTGGTGAAATATTCCAAATTTGTTAGTTAAGAAAAGATAACAGAAAAAGAAGTGAAGAAAATCACAAATCTTATCATGCAGTGAGGTTCCACCAGATTTTTAATCAGAAACAAACTTGCCAGATTTAAAGGAGAAATCTTGAATTATTTTTCACTGAGTGAAGGCAATTAGGCATGTGAATGAGGCACCAAAGAACTGATGTTATATCTCTTACATATTCAACACTATGTGCTGATCTGAAAATACACATTATAGCCAAAGGCGATTAAGCCTAATGTCCCAGAATAAACAGGGCAGACAGGTTCGGTGGTCCCCATGAACTAGTCACCCTGTATTAGCAAACCAGGCACTGCCATAGGAGGGATGCAGTGAGAGCGAGAGTACTCATTCCTGCTGGAATGACCAGGCTACATCAGTGAACGTTTGGCCACTTTAAAAAGGCAGCTGCAAGACTGCAAAGTGGTCAAGACCTCATCGTACATTTCTTTTAGATGAGAAGTCTGGTACACACAGTTCCCACTTGTGCCATTCCAGCCCAGGAGGAAAAGAGCCAGCTTTCAAGTTATTGCCTTCTTCTCCACACTCTTCCTCAAAGATCCAGCAGAAGCTGGGCTTTGCTGGGCTTTGCTGGGCTTTGCTGGGCTTGGAGCCTTTGCTGCAACACAAATAGAGCTGTAAGTGGAACACTTCCTCTGGGATTTTGTTTTTCCTCCCTGCCAAATTTATGGGCCAGGCCAAGTCCCTGCTTGCTCAGGCAGGCGGTCAGCTGAGAGCATCTTACTGTTTGCAGAGATGAGCTGGTGGAACCTCACACTCCACCACGGGACTATTGCGGTGAAATGCATCTGGCAGGAGGAGATACTTGCAGCAAATCAGGGTGAGAAGAACTGAGTGCTGGCAACCCTAGCAAGCTGGATTCCCCAAGCGAACTTGAAGGATTTGGCAGAACTCAATTACATTTTTAAACAGTTACTGTAAGTGTAAATGTTATTTTATCCACCCCCTTGAACTGTATCATCCTGGCCTGCTACCAGGCAACCACACCCACGCTCCTACTTTTACAGCTGCAGAGATTGGGTGAGGTCTATGTTCTGTGCAACTCAAAACCTATTATTAAAGTAATTCATTTACAAATAAATCACCTTTCTTACGCAGCCCTGAGTAAAAAAAATGAGTAAAACAAGAGTATGTGAGCATGAGCTCATTTGCTGAATGCAAATCCTGCTGCCTTCCCTCCTCTTACCACATTTGAATAGGCAATAAGAAGGCTGCACAAGATTTGATCACAAAGGCACTTCTTTTTTCATTCAAATTTTAGGAAGCTGATACGGAAATCATTGAAGAAAAGTAAAATGAAGAAAAGAAAAAGAGGTTCACCAGGAGATGTCTTTTCACAACCGAACAGAAAAGATCAAAGGTCAAGGCCAGCAGGCTGACACCAAACCTGAGCCTGACAGGGGATGTAGTGTCGTCTTGTTCTCAGAAGCACTCCTAGCACCAGCATGCACGTGCAAACCTGGCCCCAGCTGGCTCACAGCAGTGCCCTGTGGGCTCTGGGGGCAGCAGGACTTCAGCTACTGTGTAAGGCCTGAAGCTGCTGAGTGATTTTGGAGAGGAAATAAGCAGCCTTACTTTCAGAAGCACCTTGCATCGTCCAGTTTTACATTCCCTGAGGTCCAGCTCTGAACTCTTTCAGGGCCTCAGTGTCTATGTCAACCTGTACCTTTTCAGTGTTTCAGTAAGACATGGGATATGCATGAGAAATGCAACCTCATTTACTGTTTCTCAAACCTGGCCTCCAAGTTTCATTTTATCTTTAAATAAAACAAATAAAGGAATATCTTGTTATTAAGAACAATATTATTTTATGCTTGCTGCAATATACACAAATATACATAAAGATTAGTCAGCTTTCATGTGATGAATTAAACCACTGGCTGTGCTTTAAAGTACACATCCAGTAAAGCATTATGCTGAGACTGAAACAAACAGAACCAAGCTATGCTCTTGCATTACGGTATAAAAAAATTCTGAAAGAAACTTCCACACTCCATATTCAGTGATTCAAAATAACCGTTCCTAACGCAGCACACCTTTGCTGACCCTGTATTCTAGAGCCTCTGATGGTTTAGCCAACCACCTGCTGCTGGGGCTACAGGGAAGATCCTGACCAATATCCATGCTAAAATATACTTTCATCTTTTTTTTTTTTTCCCTATAGTTTTCATAAAGATGATGTGTTTATATGCACGTACAGTTTTGTAACAACTGCTTGAATAAATCCTACCTAAAAAATCAAATTTAATTCTCTTAACTTCCTTACTACCTACAAAAGGATAAGTTTCAGTAACGATCTCTCCAGAGATGCTGTGTTTCTTCTCACTGTCTGTCCATATAAAACTGAGATTGACTTTTTCTAAGGAAGATTTTCTGTCTTTTTTTTCATGGCTTCAAAATAATACTTTAACACATACAAAGTTTTTTACAAATTAATATTGGCAGTATTCAGAAGTCATTGTGTTTTCTAAATCCCGGACTAAAATCAAAGGGTATGTTAAATCACCTAATAGAGGCAGCAAACATATTTTGGAGTGTTAAAAAATTTGCAACAGTATCATAAAAGCTATCTCTTTCCTTTTGGGGTTTGTTTATCATTTTGCTGTTGTTGTTGTTAGTTTGTTTTATCTGACCAACCCCCAGACTATACCCCCGGTCACACAACCCACAGCAACACAGCACCATTGGCACACGTTACAATTTTCTAAATTTTTCCTTCAAAATCATAACCACAGACCCCTTCTCCACATCCATTCAATTCAGGCATTATGTGCTAATTCATGGTCATCTACATTATTCACATTTTCATTAAGACTATGTAAGAGTTTCTGCTTGCCCTTAAAAAAAAATCCAATTAGGCTACAAGTCAAGTTTCACTGCCTTCTTCCCCACTATGGTCTATGTGACTCAGAACACAATTCCTTCATCACCTGAGTCTGGATTCCACGTGTGCCTTCTGAAAGTCAAGTTCTGTATTGCACTCAGAATCACAGAATCACAGAATTGTAGGGGTTGGAAGGGACTTCTAGAGATCATCGAGACCAACCCCCCTGCCAAAGCAGGTTCCCTACACCAGGTCGCACAGGTAAGCGTCCAAGCGAGACTTGAATATCTCTAGAGAAGGAGACTCCACAACCCCCCTGGGCAGCCTGTTCCAGTGCTCCGTCACCCTCACCGTAAAGAAGTTCTTGTGCACATTTGTGCGGAACTTCCTATGCTGCAGCTTATGTCCGTTTCTCCTCATCCTGTCTCCACGTACCACTGAAAAGAGCCCAGCCTCACCACTCTGCCCCCCACACCTTAGATATTTATAAACCTGGATCAGGTCCCCTCTCAGTCTTCTTTTCTCAAGGCTAAGCAGATCCAGTTCACTTAGCCTTTCTTCATAGGGGAGATGCTCCAGGCCCTTCACCATCTTTGTGGCCCTCCGCTGGACTCTTTCCAAGAGATCCCTGTCTTTTTTGAACTGGGGAGCCCAGAACTGGACACAGTACTCCAGATGAGGCCTTACCAGGGCAGAGTAGAGGGGGAGGATCACCTCCCTCGACCTGCTGGACACGCTCTTTTTAATGCACCCCAGAATGTCTCGTAGTGGCTTACAGGAGAGAAGTAATTAGTGATCTATCTTGCAGAGTCTGAGCTGTTACTAATGTACAGAGAACTGAATGAAAAAAAGCATGATCAAGTTGAGCAGAATGCCTGTCATTCGCTGCTGTCCTCCACTCCTATTCTCTTTCTCTCCTTGGATCTACTGCAGATGTCTACCAAACACAGTGATGTTATCAATCTCTGCAGAGACTGCTCCCACTACCAGCACTCCTGTCACTATTGCTCTCATGGCAGTTGTGACCCATCATCTGGAAACTGCCTTATCTTTCATTAACATGTGCCTGGTGGTCAGAGGCTTGGGAACTGAGCACTGAGCACTGCTAAGGGATAGCCTCCATTGCTGAGTTTCAGTATAAATCTAGCAGTATTTCTCACACTACTTCCTCTGATCCCTTTTAGCTCCCCTAATATGTAAGAAGAAAAGTGGTGCTCTGTTTTAATGCTCCAGAGACAGACATGCCAGGCAAATAACACATATGAGATTGGAGGGAAAAGAAAAAAATAAACAGTGGTCTCAGTTACTCATCTTCCAAAAAGCACCACCACCAGAATAAAAGCACAACTCTTTCCACACAATAAAGAGCACACTGATGAAAAAATAAAGCTCATGTACTCTTGACATTCCTTTTTTGATGAATCTTGATGAAACTCTTAAAACTGCTCAGTTCCAGTTTGTCTGCCCTTATGATCGGTGGCAACCAAATTTGCCATAAGAGCAAAGGAAATGCCATACCAGACTGGAAAGTTTCCAGTTAGTTGTTTCCAGACACAATTGAGCAGAGGATACCTAAGGACAGAGCAACAGAACCGAGGGAGAACATATAAAGAGTGGAAGTTTCCTGTAAGCAGACTGTGGCGTAGGGATTTTCTGCAATGGCAGCTGTACCCACACTGTTGTCTGATGAGCACCAGTACCCTTTGCTCTTCTGAATCTGTCTAATTCTTTCAAAAGGTATTATTTTCTTGGTCTTTAAAAAGTCTGTATCATTGTATTCTACACTTCAGTTATAGAAGCAAGAAAAAGGGCAACAGGGTCACAAAAAATCTCTTGGGAGCAAGCATCAGAGGGGACAAACCCAACCTGGGGAAAATTAGTAACAAGGCAGAAGTATGTATTTTAGCATCAATACAATTATCTACCTTCTCATACTTTTGCCAGTGATACAGATATTAGGCTAAGGGGTGTTGCAAGTGACTATCTAGTATGTTGGCAATTCTCACAAAAAGTGGATAGTCATTTTTCAAAGTTTTCAGCAAACCAAAATGAAAGCCCAGTTCAGTCACAAAGTTCATTTTCAAATGTGCAGAGCATTCTGAAACATCATTCATAGTTACAAAGCATTGTGCTGATAATTTTTAAATAATTTAGAAGCTTTTAAAACTGTGTCTTCCAGTAGAAATAATTTGCTGTGATGTTTTCCAAAGCACCAAAGTATATTCAATAGATGCCTAGGTTCATGTAAGAAATGTGAACCAAAATATTTCACTCAACCCTAACTCTTTTAGTGCTGAGGTTCCTTAATTGAAAGAAATAGCACTGGTACATTCTAGTTATATTTTCAGCCAACAGAGTCTGGAAAAATGCATGGTGTTTTCCAAAATAGAGAACTGCTATAAGCACTCAGGGAAAGCGATCTTTCTGTATTTATGAATTATGGAGGGTGAAGAAAAGAGAGAGAGAGAGATTATTCCTAATCTACAGGAATGCTGAGAACTGATACACAAAAGGATGCTTTCCAAGTTCTCATAACAAGAACACTGCTAAGCTTATCCCATGGAGCTGATATACCCCAGCATGATAAAAGCGACAGCAGTGTCATTGAGAGGGGTGCTTGTGAGCTCATCAAAAACCTTCTGTCTAACAAGGTCTAAGAAGCAGATTGGCCTGTTTGCTGTTCATCAAACAAAATGCGTTACATTTTCCCTATGTTAATCAAATGTTAATATTTTTCCTATTTTAGCTGATAGACCCTGAAGCAATTTTCTCTACACTAATGCTCTGACTGGCTGCAACTGACTATGGCATGACAAATTAAGGACAGGAGGGAAGTATGTGTCCTGGCAAACAGATACCTGAACCAGGGAGATGCTAAAGAATGGCACTGTGATGCAGACAAACATAGAAGAAAATAACTTCTAAAATATGCGATTTGAGTGAATACTTAAAAACACAGCTTCAAACTTCTAGAAAGGTGAAATATTTCCTCTTCCTTTGGTTCAAGTTGCAACTGATTTCAAAGATTAGAAGATAATTATAATCTTCCTTCCACGTAGGTACATGGTCACAAGATGAGCAGAGGCTACTCCTAGAGAATTGCAGAGTAGTAAACATCAATGTCTATTACTAGCAAATAATAGCCAGTGACTTGTCATTTTGAATAATAAGCCCAAGGATACATTCCCACATGGCTTTTGTATTTTTCCTACTCGTGCACAAACTTCTACTACCTATACTTGTTTGTGTTTGTAACATTTCTTTTCCATGAATAAAAGAAAGGAGGACAGATGTTTCTGATTTTCCTTTGTATGGATGACAACGTAGAAATGTATTGTGGAATCTGGCATTGACTCGTTCTCAGAGTTACCACATGTCCCAGTCACAAAACAGCAACACAGAGTATAATGTTTCTGGAAAGAATCTTGCTGCAATAAAATGGATCACCAGAAGTTTGCAATCTATGAATCTATGAAATACAATCCACCAAATATTGCTTCTATTAAGAATTTAAAATTAAAACAATTCACAAATTGGGGATGAGGGGAAGGGTGTTAGTTGTAGTGCACGGAAAAATGCATTCCCCAGTCAGAAATCTGTATAAGCTGCTGTACTACATGGCCACTGCAATAAATCCTTGAAATCAAACAGCATATCTTTTGTGATGTGTATAGAACATCCAGCAAACATGCTATTTGGAGAAAATGTTAATATATTCATGAATTGAAAGAAGGACAAGAGCAACCATCTAGCCTGATATCCTTCATGACGCAGTTGAGAGGACTGTGTTGAGTTAATGCCTGTTTGAACTACACACATATCTTTTAAGAAAAAAATCAGCTCCTGCTTACTTAAGAACCCAGAGATGGAGAACATACCATGGAGCTTGGTAAGCCACCTTGTTAACAGCCATTCCATGTCACACAGCCTGTGTCAGAGCTGGAGGGCATCATTTTTCAGGAAAACACTTATAATCCTCAGGTTCCCTTCATTTTTTGAAAGCTGATCTTCTTGCTCAGCATTTTCAACACACACCTTTGCTTGAAGGCTGAACTGCTTCTTTCTCTGATTCCATTCCCATCCCAGACTGAAACTCCTCAAGCTCCCCCCAGGATCCACATCCAAACACCCACATCAGCATTTCTGCCCTGAGTGCTCCTGAGTAAATAAACCATGCAGAATTAGCACTCTTAAGGTCTCTTTCTCTAGGGCCCAGTGTTTTCTGCATAGTGGCAGAACAGCAGTTGATGTTACGCTGCAGGAGGAACACATCTGGGGCAGCAGATGCCCTGAGAAAAGAAAACCTCTGTTCTCACCTTGCTTAGCCAAGCAGAGTCATAAAGAGGGATTTCTCAGGTGTTTACTCCGTATACTCTGCTTCCCCTGTTCTACTTTGCACATCCAACATCCACAAGTCAGAGCTCCCCAAAGCACCTTTGTGCCACAGAATGCAGGCAGGCTGAGGAATGTCAGGGTTAATTTTAAACCACATCTCTTGTTAATTAAGTGATCAAGTTAAAACCCCATGAAGCATTCAGGATGCGGCTGCCGAGAAGGATGACTGGACAGAGCTGTCACTGACTAGCAGGATGCCTGCTTTACCTGTCAGTCTGAAAGAAATTGCTGCTGGTTTGCCCTTCGGGGGAAAATGCAGAAATTCAAGATTGAGGCAAAACCTCCTGTGGCTACTGGAAGCTCAGCTCTACCCTGGAATGGAAACTCCATCAAGAAGTGTAACAGGGAAAAAACTAGTGGCAAGTCTCACACTCTGTGTCACTATGAAGAAACTTTCTTCTGAATCTGGTTTTACTCTCAAACCAACAGGAAGACTTCCAGGCTACTTACTGTTGGAATGGAAAGGAAATTACCAAATGGTAAAAAAATAAATATAAAAAATGTGGAGAAGCAGAAGGGTGACAGTGCTAGAGGAAGACAGCCAGCCTTCTGGCAAGGCCTCTGGATTCCAGCTCTGCCACAAGGAAAGTGCCAGGCATGCTTACTTTTTCCACTCTTTTGCACATATTTTCTCCTGTATTTACTATTTGATTGACAACATTTTCTGGAAAGAGACACTTTCCTGTAATTTGTTTTATATAAATATATTTGCATAGTAAACTCAAGTCCACCAAGAGACAAATACTATGATGCACATTACACACACATCCCCAGGCTTCCTATTGCAGAAATAGAGGGATCCAGCAGCACCAACAGCCACAACAAAGCTGCAGTTCAGGGATGGCATTTCCCAAAATCCACTCTGAAGATCAGTGGGACACTTTGTTCTCATCTGTGCTGTGACATGCTCCAAAGGAGGTGGTGGGAGTGAGTGTGACCCCGTGGAGCTGTTCATTACCAAATGCCTGGAATGCTAATGTAAACGCCTTGCATTTACTTCATGCTTTGCCTTTGAAGACTTTTGCCAACATTAATAGTGACGCTACTACTCACAGAGCTTTTATAAGGATTAATTTATTATAGTCATTAGAATCTACTGCTCCTTACCACAGTCATGTAATAACACATTTAACATGCACTCCAGAATGAAAAAAGGGCAGCCAGTTACAGTGCTTTAGGATCTGTTTACAGGAATCCAGAGTTTTCTCCTCTACATACTCAGATGGTGACATGCAGCTACTCTGACAGTCTCTGAAATCCCACATCTGCCCCAATCCCTATATGAACCTGTGAAAAGCAATTGCTGAGTTATCTGCCAATCTACCATTGGTTCTCTTTCACGAGAGAACTTGCGAGTATATACTAATGTATAGTGCTCTTGCTGGCATCTCTGTAAGCAATACTTTTCCCTCTCATGGCTCACTTCATACCCCAAGTCTCTCACAAAGGCCTATAGAAAGATAGCAGCTGACCTGTCTCCTTGGTCTCAAATGATCCAAGAGAAACTAGACCTTGATCTGACAAGTCCATAAGGAAGCCTATCGTTGTTCACAAAGTCACTTGGTACACAGTACTGACACATCAGCAAAGAGGCTGAGGTTGCTTTTTAAATAGAATTTCCCTGCTCTGCACCCCATTGCTGTGGCATCACCATGCCCCACAGCCTTTAAAGCTTTCTTTCTGACATAAAGTCTATTCCTCCTACTCCAGAGATAAAAACAGAGGGCTTTACCTGGCAGTCAGTCTTCCATCTCAGTGCCTTTTCTTCTCCCATCCCTTTGTATTTTCCCAGTCCTTCCTTGGCCTCCTCGGCCCCTTCCCCAAAGGCACAGGAGGACCACAGCTCAGCGTCATCCCTGCCTCCTTTGGAGAGGATGCAAAGCTGCTACCTCAGGCAGAGCTGCTAAGTGCCTAAATTTAGCCGGGATGAATCTGGGATTAGACCATCAGAGCAGGGAATAAAACCAAGGCATTGCAAGCATTAGGCCAAAGTCTTAGCACCATCCCCTGTGCTGTGCTGTGGATCTGCCATATAGCAGGCCAAGTGTGCAGTAGCGACACTGATAAAGACCAGCACTGAATTCAGAGAAAGCAGAGGTGAGACTTCAAAAAGGACAGTATTTAGCATACATCATCACTTCCACTTTCCCTCTCATTTTTAATTACTCTTATTTTTAGAGAAAACAATATTCGTGCTAAGCCTTGTTTTGGCAGCATAGTGCTGGAGCAACTCCTATTGCTAGCTCCCTGTGTGCACACAGGAGGCTGCCATACATCCCGTAGCACCTTTACACCAGTTTATTGAAGGCAGCTCCCTGCGTCAGGCTGCTGTGGCATGCTGCAGCACTAATGGGCACCGCGTTGTGCTCCATGACTGCGTTTAATTGAGCCCGAGAGCGGTCGGACAGGTAGGCAGCCGCCAGTGAGTCACTGGTACTTGTGCTCAGAGAGCTGTGCCTAATGGAGGCAATTGCATCACGCTGGTAAGAGCAGAGCAGCCAAGGCACACCCCTGGGTAAATGGTGCCTGCTGGGAGGCTTAATTACGTTCAGCATGCCTGGCTGTGTGATCTCAGGAATCAGGTGGAGAAGCCTGCTACCTGACCCAAGCACGTTCTCCTTCCCACTGGAGGCGGTGAGCCTTTCACTGCTTTTCTGTAGGGGCATCATCCACTGTACTCCTACTTTCTGGGAGTTTTTGCTATTGTTACTTCATTTCATTATTTTCTGACACAGCGTTTCCAGCAGATAATGTTTCCTTTCCTCCCCACTCCTGCACTGTATCCTTCTCCCAGCTTAGTTCTTGTTTGCACCTTTCTTCTTCAAGTGTTGCAAGACAGCCAACCATCCAAGAAAAGAAACATCCAGCATAAAAAGCTGCTTTCCTCAAGTTTTCCTCTTCTCACTGATGTTTGCATAAGGTAGTGTTTTTTGCCCTGGGCTGCCAAAGTGTTTGTAGCATCACCGGTGCAACAGGTCCCACTGAGACAGGACCTTGCATGTATGGCATTAATCCCAAATCACAGCCTCCTTCCCTGTTATTATCTGCTAAGCTCTACCGAGAAATGCGTCACCACAGGAAGTTCATCCAAATTTTTCCTTCTGGTAAATGAGGAAGCACCTTCTGCACACAACAGGGAGTTCAGATGTACATTTATCCACACTAGAATCAACAGAATCAGCTATTTATTTATTTTTAAGACCCTGAGATGGCTGCTGTGCACTTTTGACCTGCTGTCAGTTTGAGCAGCCATTAGCTATTCACAAGAAGTGCATACTGCAGTGAGGATGCCTTTGTATAATTACGAAATACCAGTGATTTTGGTGATTTATTTCCTTTGCTCCTTATCCAGCACTGAAGATAAACAGCAGTGAAAAGACAGGGATGGGTCTGAAGTTCAGAGAAAAGCCTCCTGTGTGTGGGTGACGGGTTCCTGAGCAAGATGAGGCTGTGAGCTAAGAGCAGTACAAGCTTGCAGACTCAGAACCTGGCCTTGCAAACAAGCCCCATGTTTCTACAAGCCTTAATATTTTAGCAGAGCAATTTGTGGGTTTTTCAGGAACATAACATTTTCACAAAGATATTAAAATAATTTTAAAAAACAAACTTTGGTTGTCACGTGTGGACAAATCTGGGCAAGAAAATGTTTGCATGAAAGGTAAAACTTTGCATAGTGTTGCTGACATGTGCTGGTGCCATTGCCAGGTCTGAACAGGTCAGCAACAGTGTGGTCCCTTGTAGTGATTCTTCACAGTGCTGGAGTGTCACAGATGTTGGAATACCAAATCAGGGTTCGATTTTCTAGGAAATACTGATTTCTTGTGCTCCTATTTGAAATTTGGGATATTTACATAAATATTTTCTAGCTATGCAGAGCAAAATGTTGCTGAGCCATCTGCAGAGTTGTAATACACTCTCCCACAATCCTGGCTCACCACAGAGGTTTAATCCATGTATTCATACGTATACTGTGGGAGGGCCTTCTTGTCAAATCTAGATAAAATTTTTGTATTAACCCATGTTCACAAGCACTCCTCATACTCACAGTGAATACAGATAGGTCAGAAGGCTGATCTAATCGATATGGCCTATTAACTGTGAGTCCACGCCATCCTTAGGAGGTATGACTGTGAGATAATTTATGAAAGTTGTGAAACAAAGGAAAAAAATTTTAATCTCCCAAAGAATAGCCCATGAGAAAATGAGAAGAAAAAAAAACAACCAAAAAAAAAGAAAGCTTCTCTAGAAAAGTCAAACGGTTGAGAACAAACCAGAACCACCCAAATGAATGCTTAAAAAAAAACAAAACTCACTGTGTAATTTGTCCAATAAGTCCATTGCATCATTATTATTGTGCTGTCCTGAACAAGCTCTTGGCTGCCTAATGAGAAATTGTTATTTTACTTTTAAAATAGCTATTCATTGTTCTTCCTGAATTTAAAAGAAACCAAACTTTTACAAATGAAACAAGGATATAGTTAGACAAAAATTATTTTAGAGCTATCTCAGTTGCCACAGCAGGGCATTTCTTTCTAGGGGAAAAAAAGGATAAGTGGCAAGAAAAACTTTTTGATGCTTAAGAAACCATTAAGAGGCAAACTTGCAAACATCTGCTTTGGGCTGGCACTAAAGCAACAGCAAAATGAAATATTAATCAAATATTGTTCAGTGATTTATATCTGAACTCATCAGAAGAGTTATTTATTCCTTTTTGTACCCTGAAAATTTCCAACCAAATAGCTGTTTGTTTTTTTTTCACAATTGTAGAAATTCTAGATAATTTGACTGTGAATTGCACAAGAACAGTGATGCTGCCATCATTGCACATCAGCTAAATTTTAAAGTCAAGCCAGGCTCCTCTCACTACAGCACGTTTCCTTCTCTTTGTGAAGGAAGGCAACTCTTTACGGCTGACACAAGTTCATGATGTACCACATGAACCAAAGGGCTCTGACAAACATCTTTCCCAGGAAAACACAAGTCCCACGTACCCAAATGAAAATTCCTGTAAGCAATGGTGGCATTACTGCAGCCAAAATGCTTAGGTCAAATGCTTTAGCCCTTGGCCAGATGAATAAATAAATAAGGATTCTGGATATAAGATTAATGTTGTTGGATTTTTTTCAAAAAGAAAGAGTTTCCACACGAATTACATACTTTTGAAATGTAAACAAACACTTAAACCAACAGTCTTGACAGTATATTTATCAAAGAAGTGTTTGTGTGAAAACACTTTTTATAGGAAAACACATATCCGAGCAGCAGACCTGTTTCTTACAAAATATAGCTCAAAGTACATGTAACTGGGCTCAGAAGTGATGCTCTGGATTTTGAACATTATCTCTGAACACCATACAGTAAATCAACTTTTCTTTTGCTGGGAGAAACTTCCTCAGAGAGAGCCTCAGGAAACTGATGCAAGAATTCTGTAAATCCTGTTTGCTGAAAGGTGCAGCTAGCAGCTCATGCCTCTTTTCTGAAAGAGATTTTTTTTTTTTTTTCCATTATTTAACCCTTATGGATTGTATTTTCATTTAATACAAATCCCTTAATTTAGATGTCATGAGTTACTGCAGCTACTATTTAATATCCACTTTAGGGGGGCATCTAAACAGAACAGCTAAATATTGAAGGGACATTAAGCAATTTACAAGCATGGGGCTGCTGCTTTCCTTCCACATGTCCAGCACTGATAATGAGGATGTCTTAGGAGAGTGGGGGAGTGATAGGTTTTGCAGGTGCATCCCATGCCCATGGAAATAGGATTGGAAGCAAAGAAGGACAGCAGAGGCTGTGCACTGATTCATCCCTATGGCAGCACCTCTCAGGCATAAGAAACTGCAGTGTCCCTTTGATCAAGTCCTTCCCTGAGCATCTTCCCATGCACAGTACCTTTGTGTTGGAGCTATATCTGCAGAAGGATCTTACATAGCTGCAGGTATTCCTAAATGAATGCCTTCCTCTTCCTCCCTGGCCCAAAGGCAGGGTAGGCATCTCCATGGTGCTCTTGACTGTTGTCAGCACTAGGCCAGTGACTCCTCAGTCTTATCAGAGTGCCATTTCCCTCCTCTCTGGAGAGGAAGCTCCTCTCTGTGCTTACCCAGCATTTGCTTGGCTGAACTTAAACTCCTTTAGTTTGTATCCTCTCTACCAATGTTGAGGAGGACTTACTGGCCCCAGCAGCCTCTAGAACCACAGCCTGGTCCCACATCACCACTCTTCTCAGGTAACAAAGCTCCCTTCACCCAGCATCCATCTGTGTAGAGCACAGCCTTTCCTGCTGCTGCCCCCCAGCCTCACCAAAGTTCCTGTGGACTCTGTCAAGATGCATCATCTGCCATAGTCCAGCTGAGCATTATCGATGCTGAGCAGGACGGAAGGATTACTTCACATTTCTTGCAGGCTGCATGCCTGTTTATACAAGCCACTGGGATGTTTGCTTTTTTTGCAGCAACACGGCTCCACTGACTCACTGACTTGTGACACCCTGTAGCCTCCAGAGCTCAAGTTGGGGATAATCCGCCTCCTCAGCCCCTTGTCCCATGGCTCGGTCTACTCATCCTCCCAACACTGCCACAGGCAACTCTCCTTTCTCAGTGGAATTACACGGAATGAAAGGAGCTCAGGTTATTCTGGAAGGCTGCTGAGTTGCACTTCAGTAAATAAATCTAAACAGCAGAAATAATTACCAGCAGATGGCAGCCCCCTGGTGGTAATAAAAACACAGGCCCACCCAGAAACCACCTCTGGATCCATTCTCCACCCTCCCAAAGCAGACAGGGAAGGTGGGTACCTCAGTGGCAGGGTACTGCTCCGTGCAGCCTGAGGGCAAAGGGAAGGCCATATGGGTGGCTCTCCAGCCCCGCCTCCCCTTGTTTTCCCGCACGCAGACGGGGCCCTGCAGAAAGCCCTTTCCTAACACCACCACCTTTGCAAACAGACGTCCCTCTTTAGCGGTCTCCGCTCATCTGGAAGCAATCTGAGCCCATGATGAAATGCATGCCCTGTGCAGGGGGAGGAGGGAAATTAGCTTGGGGGAGTGTTGCACACTCACACGCACACACATAAACACACGCACACCCACCACCTCTGCTAGCATCCCAAGGCTGACTGCCTGCACTCTTTCTCAGCTCAAGGTACAAGCAGTAAATCTGATTGCACCAGGTACATATTTATCATACACTCCAGAAGGAGACTAAGCTATAGAATAACCATGTGGCAGCCTAAATGGGACTGCTTTTCCAAAATGCCTTTCTTTCCAGCTTTTTTTTTTCCCCCTACAGTCTGTGCAAAAAGGAGCACTTATAAACAACTTGCAAGACCTATTTATACTATAGCTCAAGACATTTAGATATCAGTGTCTCATGCACTTTCAATAGAGGCTGGAAGTTGGGCTGGAAGTTTATCTGACAGGAAATAAAAGCGAATTTATTTTTTTTTTTTTTAAAGCAAGAGATAACGCTAACAGGCTGGGATGAGCAAGAGCCCAGGGCTCAGACTAAGATGCTGAATGCAGCAATCTGTGCACTGTAAAAACTTCTGCCAACCCAAAGGGATTCATTCATGGAACAGAAACAAGAGCATATTTCAGTCAGACAGGAACAGAAGTGGGGCAGAGCTACCAAAATCCCCAGCAGGATCTCCTGTGCAGCAAGAGAAAACTTCATGGTGAGCAGCACAAAAAATAATAAAATAAAGGCCAAGACTAACAAATGGCTTGAATTCATGGACATAGTTTTTGGATGACTGGTCGGATAGGTCAGCACAATCTCCATCCACAGTTTGTTCTAGCAGAAATCCTGATTAGGTCTGTTCATACAGATCTTTATCACACATGTGAACTTCCAACTCTAGCATCACTCTAAAAGCAGAGAGCAGATGCAACATGGAAATCAGCCAAATTAAAGATGGAAACAAATGCTTCTGCAGCAGTACAGTTGCTAATGCCTCTGGAGGGGTACAGCCACACTGAAATACAAAAAAATACCAGTGCAGCAATTTTTTATCCTGGAAGTACAGATGTCAGATAAGTGGTTCCTAGCAAGTTCACGTGACCATTGTGACCTGGAGAGGGAAAGCCCACAGTACCTGAATAACTAGTAGCAGGCATAATGAAAAGAAAAACCCCTAAAATGTTAGCATTGAAAAGCTCCTGAGCTGCCTGTGTGTGCAGTCCGTTTGTGACTCAAATGGCTTTGGCCGTGTCCCTGGAGGAAGCAGAGCTCAGCAGCCTGCCTTGCAACACCAGCCTCAGGAAGTCATCCATCAGCCCAGGGAGAGCCACACTGAGGTTCTGCCCAGCTGAGAGGTTATCAGCAAAAATAATGTTCCTGCTGAAACCAAAAATGGAGTCTCAAATGCCTAACCAAATGTTGATGTGATGGACAGGAAAACTCTTCATAAGCTGGAAATCCCTGACCCTCTTCTGAAGGTCCTGTAGATACACAGCAGTGCTGCTTAGTGTATTACAGTATGGCAAAATGACACGTCAGCAAGAAAAAAGCTGGCTCTTACATGAGCTTTGACTGGAAATGAAATGACTAACTCCCAAGTCATAAACAAAGGCAGCCAACTGGGGTCAGGCTGAGGATCCTGCTCAGCACCCTGCTCCTCCACCTCGGGAAACAAGCAGGCAAAAGTACGAAAACACCCACAGAGAGATGCTTTCTTGCTATTCTCTCCCCACCATCTGTGGTTCATGAACATGGACCAGAAGTGGCATCCTTCTTGATAAAGAAACCATGCACTTGAATCACCAATTCAAAGAAATGGGGCACTGAAAGCAGTATTACTCTCAGTGTGGGAATACATATCTGCACACGCAAAGGAAAGCAAATAAAATAATAGACAGCCAAGGCGTGAAGTGAAAAGGTGTGAATCCCTTCACTGTACCTCAAGCCTTGCAGGAAATATAAAGCACATACAAAATGGGGCTGCAGACTACTGCTGTCTGAAATATCTGACAGCCAGGAATGCTGGCAGGAAAATTGAAGTTTTTCATTTTCTGGTGTAAGCACAATGTCTGGATCAGGGTTTCAGAGTGCAGTGTCATGTCACAAGGTCAGTATTTTCTCCATCCATTAGCATTACACGCGCTGTGATTTCACTCATATCAGGTCCCAGTGATGGACTGTAGGGATATTTAACTGGCAGCAACCACCAAGACGTAGTCAGTTTCCTATCTAGATGTAGCGACCCCAAAGCTGGCCACCCGCCACCTAACAAAGCTGTGGTTGGAAAAAGTGCACATTGTGCTCTATGTCCCTTTGGTCACAGCAGTGCTGTTACACAGACCAGCAGTCTTTGGGTGCACAAAAGCTATACACGACAACATCTACTCTGGCAATCCCAACAAGAAAAAAATGCCCAACTTAAAACTACAACATTTCTACACTTCCATGAACTTAGAACATTTAAAATTATCCAAAAAAACCATCAGCATTTACTGTTGCCCAAGTTTTTATACAAGTGTTATCTCTCATATATTCAGATCTATTGGAAACGCTTACCCTTAGTGTAGATTTAGTTACTAAACAAAGGGCCAACTATTAAGATTTCACATGGAAAACTATGTGGGTCATCTAAAGATAGAGGCTGCCTTCTACTTTCACTCGGAGAGAGGAATAATAAATAATTTATTTTATACAACATTAACAGCTTAATCTAGTGGACCCCAGCAAACAATAAAGACATCCTAAGCTAGTTTTTGTATCTCTACAAGCACCTGAGAGCTAAGCACACTCTGGCCCTTTTTGATTAGGGCACTGAACGAGCAAATTTCTTGGAATCCTGTGTTCAGTAGAAGAGTACAGGTGCTGCTCGTCTGATTCTGCACCTAATGGTGCAGAAAGCGGTGCAGCATTTGAAAGTGCTCCAGAAGATGAAGCAGAGGAAGCCAGCAAACAGTTAGAAAGGAATTCTGCTCACAAGCTAAGAATGAAACAGCAGAAAAGAAACGAAACAAAGAGAGAAACGAAACAAACTCATTTAACTGAAACCAAGTTAGAAGCTTTTGTTGTCCCAGCAAGCAGAGCCTGAGCGGATTCAAGCCGTGGTTGCTCATTAGCTACGCTGTTCTTATTTTTTACATCCTCTTTATCAGTCTCACCACTTCTGCCTCCACTATGGATGATATGATCTGCAAGACCAGCCACTCAGGGCCAACTTCCTTACAAGCTGATTTCAGACCATTTGCAGATGGCTGGGGTTTTTTTTTTGTGCCAGTGATGCTGGGCATTTGAAATTGTTTTATCAACCAGATAACTTCTCTGTTTCTGTGGAAATTAAAATCCTATTTCATCACAAAGCAGGAATATCAGCAACATTATAATAGTTTTGTCAATACAAAAACACAGTTAACTTATGGACCTATGAAAATTTCAATATAATATAACATTTCTAAGGTATTCATGGAGAACGACTATTTTGTAAAAATATTGTTAACTATCATGTGTAAAACATGGGGAGATCACAAAATTATCTCTGTATTCTGGTGAAGAGTTTGATAAAGCAGCAGTTACTCTGATTACTAATTAGCTTTTTATAATGCAGAGAGATTACTTTTTACTGACTCTTATACCACTTCTCTGAGCAAGGCTGGAATATGGAATCATGGAATCACAGAATCATAGAATCACAGAATGGTTTGAGTTGGAAGGGACCTTTAAGTTCCTTTAGTTCCAGCATGCTCTTTTTAGATCCAAGCTGCAGATTGTAGGTTTTGTACAAAAAGCCCATTCCAAGAACAATGTTTTCCGAATATACGTTTTATTTCAAAGCTTTCTATCAGTGCTTGGTGTTGTTTGCCTCCTAATCTGTCACATGGTTTTGTTTTATGGAGTTTTACAAACCCCCCCAGAGATGGCTTGTTTGTGCTCTTGGTAGACACTGTCACGCTCTTACTTTAGTTACCCAGCACAAATCTGTGCAGACTAACTGGGTTTGAGACTTAAATTGTAATAGAAATACTAGAGGAACCATGACCATCTCAGACATAATATTTGACAAGACAGCACAGGATAGATTCTAACTTCTTCTGAAAATCTTGCTTTCTGTGGTGAGAAAGACATTCCTTCTCTAAGCACATAGCGCAGATTTGCCTTTAGCCAGAACACCATTTCCTAAAATGAGTCATCCGTGAAAACACATAGGTTTAAATTACAGCAAAAATGCTTTCCAAACTACCCAGTGTTGCAAAACCAGAAATAGCTCAGGAGACCTGGAGAAACTCCAGCTCCACAACATTCATCCATTCCCCCAGTCCCCAGTCATTTAGTCTTCCTGTCATTCTCCCTCCTTTCAGGAGATTTTTTCTTTTAACAAAAGAATAAAAACCCAACCAGAAATGGATGTGTTAATAGGCGGCAAGAAACAAGTCACTTTGTCTTCTTTCATTCTTTCCAAAAATTGCAATAGAAGGTTACTTTGTAGACGCTGTTCTAAATTTTGTCCCATAGTCTCTAGATGACTTCTGTTACGTACACAAATTCAGGGCAGCATTGTATAAGTAACATAACCACAGGACATCTAAGCCATTGCATTCTCTAGCCTGCTCCTGGAAAGAGTTGATTGCTACATATCATAGTGTTTTTGTCTGTGGTTTTGATGACCTGAATCCAAACACAATTGTTTGCTGTTCCATCTGGAGCAACAAAAGTCAGAGCCTGTCCTGGAAGTACAGGCACTTTAGGTGAGGAAGGAAATTCCTTCAGCAAAGTAGCAGAGCCAGGTTTATTCTGCATCATGTAAGGCTCAGATCATGCATTTTACAAAAGTTTTCCTGTGGTAACTCTACAACCCGGACTTCCAAGCATGATCTCCTTTTTGCCTCCTGCTTGCAGAAGTCTACAAAGGGAAAGGAGCAGAAGCAAAGTCCCAGTCCTTTTCCGTGATGCATGTATTTCTTTGCCAAACTGTAAATCTTGAGTCGCAACATACTGTGTGTGTGAACATGCACTGCTGATGGCTTGAAGACTGTGCCAAGGAGAGCCCTGTGCATTTCCTGATATGTGTTTTCTTGAAATCTTCTTCTGGCCACCATTTCCCTAGACTTCTCCTTTGGCACAACAGGGGTCTAAGATCAACACAAAGTACAGAGGAAATTATCTGGAGGATAGTAAAAAGCAGGTCCCATGGTGACTATCCTATTCCAAGGTGCAGGGGGGACTTGCTGGAGTCTGACTTTTAGATGCTTTTCTCACCTCTTGCAAAGTGCATTATATTCTGTAAGTCTGTACTTGCATTTCCTTTCTCCAACCTCAGTTTTTAACACCAAAACAGATTCATTCTATTTCTCCGTTCCAGTGAATACAGACTCATAGTTTGCCCCTACCACCTCTTCTTCTTCTATCCCTCTCTCCTTGCCTTCTCTTCAAAAAGGTTTGACCATACCATTGGATACTTAGATATTTATGCATTTGGCTAGATGTAATAGCTGAAGATGGGCCCCCAGCTCTGAAATCACTCAGCCTGTGCACTAATACTTGCAGTTTTCAATGGGAAACATCTTACTTCTGTTCTTCTTCCCATTATTATTTTTCCTTTCTTCTTTCAGTGCTCTCACGCTCATGGTTGAGAGAGGTATAAACAGAGTCTCACCATGCCCCAAAATACATAGCAGCACTTGGAGAAGTTTGACAAACTGAAATACATGTTTAGATTTCTTGACTCAGAGACAATGCAGAAAAGAGTGTTCTGGCAAGCTTCCTGGAGATGGGATGCTCTTTCTTTGCTCTGCGATTTACAGTAGGGGTTACAGGCACTTTGAACACTTACAGAGCACTAGTTCAAAAAGAACAAATCATTTTTTAATCTTTGTGCTGTAATTAAACACAACTTACTGGAGTTTATGCATAGAGAAAGTTGAATAGGGAAAAGTCAGATTTCTGTGAGCTAAAAAGAAAAAACACAACGGTGTGAGCACAGTATGTAAGTATGAGCACACATTACTTTCACTCTTTTGAAGTACCTCTGACTATGTTAGGAAAGATATGCCCCTTCTTCCTTTTTCCTTGTGTATGAGGATTCATTTCCTGCACACATGGTACTTGAGACAATTCCCAACATTTCCCCAGGTCCATGGATCCTGGAGACAAGAGACTGGAATTTCCGGGTGATATATTTGTGTGCATTGCTATGGGAAGATCTGGTCTAACTTCATGACAAAAAGGAACAATCTGGCTTCTATGTCCACTCATAGTCACAGCCATCTGAACATATTTGAAGCTTTCCTGCCTTTATTGCAGTCTTTGGTCCCCAACCTGCCTTTAGGCCTCTATACAGTGTTACTGTCTTTTGAGCCTCCATCTTAAGACGTCTCCAGCTCCCCCACCCACAGCTCACCCTGACTTCCCTCTTCTCATCACTGAGCTGTTTTCTTTTCCCCCTCAGTACCCACAAAGCACCCAAAAGGCAGATCCCATCATGCCCAAGCCTCCTTTGTGTCAAGTCCTTCCATTCTCCATCTTTCTGTCCTGAAGGCAAGTGACACACGGGTAGGTGGACAATTTGCTAAGAAATTCCAAATTCCCATTTTTTTTTAAACTAGATTTTTCAAATAAAAATTTAGATCATTGTTTGTAAGGTGAGTTCACCCTTGTCAGTTAGATCGTCATATGTAATACATATTGCCTCCATATTTAGTCCTCATCAATTTGCAGTTATATTATTGAGATTCAACAGACCCAGATTTTTAAAAGCAGGCAGCTAATGTTTTCTGAAAGGCTGAACAACTAGTACAAGAGGTCATGCTCACTTCTACAGATCTCTACTGAAAAAACCTCAACTGATTTCTTCTTTAAAAAATGCAGAAAAAGAGCAGGTCACAGAAACTTCAAATGAAGCTGGAAAAACACTTCATTAACATACTTTTGTCTTATATCAGTTGTCAGTATTTTGTATAGAGGTTTCCATGCACAAAGCAAAGTCCTGCCCTGAAGGCACTCAGCTCCGTCTTGCTCCATGTGCATCACCTATTTGAAAATACCCTCTAAAAGCAATCCTCTAAAAGCTACCCTCTAAAAGCAATCCTCAGCAAAGGAAAGAGTGGCAAACCCAGTGGAGTCACAGTCTCACCTCCAGCCTCTATGAAACTGGAGGTTTGCTTGGCATGTGCCATCTCCTGCAAAACTCTGCTTGGTGCTCCCCTAACAAGAGCCATATGGAATCATTTGCATGTCAAGTCCTTCTAGTCCTTCCTTTGAAATAAGAGATCAGCGGGATTTTAAGTTATATCTGTGCTAAAACTCCACTTCTGCTGGTCTGACAGTTACAACCAGATTATCTGGAAGAAGAAGGCACCCCACCAAGTGCAATGTATCTGCTCTTTACTTGAGAAGTCGAGCCAACAAAATGCTTTCTACTCTAGTGCCAGTAACTCCATCAGAGAATCTGCCCTTCAGTGCCTGAACTGAAGCTTCTCAGTATCACTGGGGTGCTGATGATGGTCATTCAGATGGCCAGCAAAAAATACTTCAAAATTGCTCGAAACCGGGTACAAACACAACTAACTTCAACCCTGAAGGTGCTACTGATGCTTCGCAGAACCAGAAGGGAAGAGGCTCTGCTTCCATTGGTAGAAGGAGATCTGGCACTGATTCCAGGGGAGCCAGGTTTTAATGCCTGCTTTTTTTTTTATTTATTTATTAATAATAATACTATTCTAAACAAAATATTATAGATTTTTTTTTTTTTTGCTTATGGCTGAAAAAAAATAAGACATTAACTGTTTAAAGGCTATGTTTGTTTTCTTTCCATGTGTAATCACTTGTATTTCATTTAGCAGATATCACAAATAAAAGCCACTGATAACGTATAAAATACTAAGAAAAAAGAAACAAATCAGTTTTAGACATGTCTCAGCTAAATAAAAGACAGTTACAAAACAAAGCTCCAGCATGCTGCAGCAGTGCTAAGTTTCATCATTATTTAAACGCGATCTCTCTCACAGGAAACCTTTGAAGGAATAGTAAGGTTACTCTGATTGATATAAGAGGAAAGCCAGGACATATGGAACATGAGAGAGCTTACTGCATTATTCTGAAATAATCTGTTCAAATATGCATGTTATAGCTCACATCACAGACTCTCTCAAGTCTGTATTCTAGATCATTGTATCTGTACAAATCGGTAGGCAAACATTTTAATTCACAAAATCACAGCTTTGGTTAGGATCACACAGAACATGCAAATACAATTCGCAGAGAAAAATCAAGCTTTTTGCAAAAGAACAACAAAAATGAGAGGACCTTTGGGGAAAAGGTTTTAGGAAGCAGTAAATATATCTAAGAGAGAGGCAAGGTTATCTGGGATTTATAAATTTTTCCAAATATTTATGCCAGGTGCTAAAAAGCAGCATTGCCCTTGCTTAAAACTATTTGGACAAGCAGGCTTACAGCTTTCCTCTCTGTGTAAACAGTATAGCAACATTCTAAACAGATTAATAGTGGTATCTGTTCAAGTCAAATATTTATTTAAGCTAGATGAGTGGAAAAGGTAGTCTAAGGAGAATATTCTAACCACGAATTACAGGAGGTACTGAAGTATCCTGCCTGCAAGCAAACATCTCACCTTGACGAAATGATGCTGTTTAAAATGAAAAGACTTCATGACCTAAGCTGTTGTTTCCGGTTACCTAAGAGGGACGTTCTCTTTCTTCCAGAGCTGTCAGAGATATTTATACTTATGTTGGCTATTGCAGGAGAGTTTCCAGTGCAGAAGTCTGCAAAGCAAGAGTAGGCTTAGTTGCCATGCATTGCACTGGGAAGAGATCACAGAATCGGGAATGTTCAGGTTGGATATTAGGAAAATGTTTTCTCAAACAGAGTGGTGAGAGGCAGTGGCATAGGCTGTCCAGAGAAGTGATGGAGTCACCATCCCTGAAGGTGTACAATAAACATGTAGACGTGGCATTAAGTGACATGGTTAGTGGGCATGGTGGTGACAGGTTGGCAATTAGACTAGATGATTTTAGTGGTCTTTTCCAACCTCAGTGATTTTATGATTCTCTCCTTTTTTTCACTGCATTTTTATTCCACAATCCTGAATGAATAACTGATGCTGACACTGCCTCACCGCACCCAGGAGGGAAGGAGACCAGGAGGCCAGGACAGGAGCATAGCATAGCATAGCAGCTCAGCACCTGGGCCAGCCCTTGGCAGCCTGCTCAGGGAAGGCACTGCTGCCTGCGATCATAGTGCCTCAGCCTGCTTTCAGTATGCAGGAAGACAATAGAAAATAGCTCTGTTTGTCCATAAATTCCATTAGAGAAACCCAAATGTTAGAGCAGAGCTTTTGGTCAGGCAGAATTGATGGTTAAATTTAAGAGACTCAAAAAGCTGAGATAATTTTTGTCCTTTGTACCTCTGAAGACCTGATTTCAGGAAAATTTTAGACAGTCCCTTGCATACAAATCAACATCTCTTATCCATTTTGTCCCATTTCATTTAATTTTTCTGTTCAAGTAAGAATTCGTTTTAAACAACAAACAGCTATGGAGTTAGAGCAGCATGGCATTGAAGCCGAGCTATTCATAGCTTAAACTTGACAGGTCGTATTTCACCATCATGTTTTCAACATCTGCAACCTCCTCTTGTTTTGTGCAAGGCATAAGTAAGTGTCATGCAGAGCAGGCACCAGAGAGGAGCAGCCGAGACAGGGAAGTGCCACAGCTGTGCTGCCTCAAGAGCTGTACAGAAAGCCTCTTTGGAGCAGGCAGAGCAGGGGAGCCTCTCATACAGCAATGTGCACTGTGTTAAGCCCAGCATTTGCCTTCTGCTCTGCAGCCAAACAGCAGTGCTGAACACTTACCCCGTCCTGCTTTCACTTGCCACCCTGCTCCGGGTGGCTCTGCTCAAACAATCAGATAGGACCAAGTGACCTCCAGAGAACACTTCCAACCTCAGTCAAAATAATTCTGCAAAGAAAGTTTGTCGGGGCAGAGAGATCCGCTGCTTACACTGCTGAACTCCTCCTGACTCCTTTTTTCAGTTCAGGCCCCAGTGAAGAAGCCTCGTGTTGGGCTCTGCTGCATAATCCAAACACGAACCTGGTTTTCCAGCTGGTTTTCAGCATTCCCAGCTGAGTGCTCTTGCAGGAAATGTGCACCTTGGAGCCCAGCCATTCACGCCATCTGTGATCCTGGTGGCCTTTCTGCGTAGAAGTCCTTGGAGCCACGGATAGGCCTGGCACAGAAACCAGACTGCCCTGTCCCAGCCTCAGAGAGGCAGAGAGGTAAAGGGAAAATGTACAATAGACCAGAACTCTCAGCAGTGCGATGGGGCTGCTCACTGATGTGTACAAAGCCCATGGTTTCTAAGGACTTGAAGTTCAGAAAGTCTTTGTTTCATCCTCTGACTGCCAGTAATGCAAATCTCATGGTTAAGAAACAATAGTCATAAGTTAAATTTTGCAAGATTACAGACTGGGACCATAAATTCTCAACACAAATCTGGGGGATTAATGGGTTTGAGGAAATAGTCCACCTTTGGAGGCTCGAGTACTGGATTTCAGTTCATTATTCAAGTACAGAGCTGGTGCTCTGAGCAGCTAGACCTGATTCCTGGAGAAGTCCTCGCCAAAGAAAAATTGCTGAGCATGAGCAGGACTAGATCAGAATCCATTTCAGAAGATCAGGAAATGGAAATAGTGTTTTCACTCCAACTTGGAAGTCTCCTCAGCAAGCAATCCTTCCACTGAGATCGTTCTGCAAGTGATTCCACAATCTCAGACTGAGACCAGGCGGTTGGCTGCAGGTAGGCTCAGTCCCATCACTCATAGCACAGAGCTGTCCCTCAGAGGCTTGTATTCACAGCTAGCCTTCCAGCCACAGTTCTCCAAGGGATAGGTTACCATTTTGGGTACATTTCCAGAGCAAAAGCCAGGTCTTAGTCTCAGATGATGATAACTCTTCCACTTCTTCCAGCAGTCCAGCTCATGTCATCTAATTGTTCTCCCAAACTGAACTGTACAAAATCTGGTCTGAATCGCAAGAGGAGATTGCACATTCTTGCACACAGACACACAGGAAAGGTTCCCACATTTTTAAATGATTATCAAAGATGCAGCAGCTTCCAAAAGAGACTAAAAAAATGGCTCTGTCTTTATGCTGTCCAAAGCAGAGGTGTCAGATCCACTATAGCTACACCATTTACTTCCCTGTCATACCAGTGCATTAGTACCAGCCTAGAAAATGAATTATCACCTGTTCTAATTTACCAAGGCAGATGTTTAACTTTCAGAGTATTGAGGGAAAGCAATCTTCTATCTCAACTACAAATAAGAATAATAACTCAATTACTTGTTGAAAGTATGAGACTATTTCAAAACAGGAAGGAGAGAATGCTTTCTGGATGGCCAACACATTTAGATGCATGTCATTTTTCTAGTCCAGGTGGATTCCCTTCCAGATCAGCATCAGTTTCTGTACCACTGCTTATGTAGGTGAGATACACTGTGTAGTAGTTAGTAGGCTTCAGTTTATCTAATTCGTAAATATTTAGAATAAAAAGTTCACAGCACTCTGCTCCTTTAAGTATAAGTCGCAAATATAAAGCACTGGATAGAAAAATAAAGTCAGTTGAATTCTAGTTTTATATTCTAGTTTTATTCTACTTTTTTTGTGTATGTGTTTCTCTACATAGCACAGTAATACCATAACATAAGAGGGGGAAAAAAATACATACTTGAGAGGATTTTGAGTCTGAAATAAGTTTAAGAGTAGTTACAGGAAACTTAAGTTATATGAATGCCAAAAATTTTCCAACAAGCTAAGCCAAATTTGATGTAACCTAATCTAAGGAACATCAGAGGAACACTCAGAGCCTTGCTATGATTATCTGTGTCTGTGCCTCTGCACACAGTCCAATTTTCATTGTAGTGTGATTTAGCAGGATGTTCAAAAATAGATCCCTGACCTTCCATTTAAGTCATATTAAAGCTGAATTAAGCATTCATTGTGGTGCCATACCATATGCTGTAGATAACAGGGCAAGATGTAGGTTGAATGGGAAATACTACTCAGAAACTTGAAGATACCTGAATAAATGTTGCCTTTTGGCAGATTGTATGCTAGAGCTGAGTGGGCCATGGCCTTAGGCAAGGCAGTGGCTCAAAGGCACAGCCAACAACACAGAGATTTTGTTCATGCTCTGTAGAGATGAGATATTCCCTCCTCTTTTCCCTCTCCCTCACAACCTGGCACCACTTAATGTGCAGACACAGTAAGGGACTTTAGTGTGCTGACTTAGAATTTACTAGAAAAACCCCTGAAATTCATAGAACAGATTTCAGTTACATAGTGAGACAGCCTGCTGCCATAGGGATGCAGCTCTTGGCTTAAGTAACAAATCCCATGGTGCCCTGGGTTTCAGTTCAGAGATGGGCATAAGAGCCGCTGAGCTCTCATGATGGGTCAGTTACCTTTGAGAGTCTCACGCACCTTTATTGGGACAGAAATAAACAATTGTATTTATAGTAGGGCTGATCTCTCTTCTACCCTCCGCCTTCTTGCTCATCTTTCTGATAAATATGTTCTTTGGCTTCTTCCCATTCACAAAAGGACATCAGGACACAGATTATGTTGGTGGTTCGATGTAGATAGATGAAAGGCTGAAAATCAAGCCAAAGAATCATAAAGCTTTCAAGGCTAACTGCTGAAAACTTCTGTGTGCCGATTGAGCTTATATCTTGGTGTGCTTTTATAAATTATTTGGCAGATAAGAAAGGACCCTGTGCAGTTTTAATGGCCTACACCCTAGCTAGCCTCAAAGATGCAGCTGCTTGCACCAGCTGGGTTCTTAGGTGCACCTTGTTCTTCTCTCACCTCCCAGGTCCTGGCACAAGATGCTAGATGAGCCCTCTTGCTGGGGTTGGCTACTAAGAGCAAGGGCTTCTAGACTGCCTCACCACAAGGTATCAAAGCAAAACCCACCTCACCTGTGGCTTTGAAAAGGCTATGAGCATGGAGCAGGCTGATCTCACCTCTGCAACATGAACTTTGGCCCAACATGAGCCTGTGGGCCAAACAAGAGCCCAGATCTATTTTAGGTCTGGAAGAAGTGTTCCTCATTGTCTGAAGTGTCTATTGTCCAACTCAGAACTGCAGATGTGGATTGTAATGTCCAACTCAGCATGTAACAGTGGGGAACAGAAACTTGTATCTAGCAGACTTAAGGAGTTGCATGAATACCAGGGACAGCAAGGAGCCTGGAGAGACCAGGTACACATCACAGGTTGCCTTGCCAACATGATCACAACATAACCAGGACTGAAAAAGTCATTAAGGTATCCGTGTTAGACTAATAGGCTGAGGTAAGTGGCAGTCGTTTATGGTATAGAAACAAGTATGCAAGATACTTCGTATCCATCATGTGTGTTATAAACACCAGAATTTGCACAGCCCTAACAAGTGCTGTCTATTTGCTCCTTTGCTCTCCAGTTCATCCACTTGCAGACAGTGCCTTTATGTCACCACCAGTGTGCAGAATGCTTTGCTGCTGGGGACACCCAATGTCCTAGGCAACAAAACTAAACTAAAAACTTTACCCCCAAGAATTTTATTCTTTAACAGTTCCTGGACAACTTGGAAAACTGCTGATCTGCCATGCTTTTCGTCAGTAGAGGTTTCCACAGTGTGTCTATTTGCTGATCCATGCCATGACATCGTGGCAGTACTTTGGCTGAAGGGCTTTCTTGGCCAGAGCATGATCTGAATTTGGATTTCAAACATTGCAATCTGCACAAACAGTTCAGTCTTCCCCTTCAGGAAACACTTAAGCCTTCTAAACTTCAAATTGCTCATTTTGGAGGACTTGGCAGAATACAAGGATCCATAAGCGTGTGTGCAAAGTATTGGAAATGTGACTGGATAGCAGCAGTTATATCCTGTGCAGGGAGGAGAGTTACATCTGCACAAACTCCTCCACTGATAAAGAACTTCTGATGCAGAAACCTCAGTGTACCATAAGGGTTACAGGTGATGTTTCCATGGTACAGGCAGGGGAACTGAGACCAAAAAGAGACTAACGTCTAGTCTGGCACAGCAAGACAGTGACAAAGCAGCATGTGAGAGCAGTAGCATTCTTCAGCTTTTCACTGAAATATTCTAATTTTTGCCTAAACTTCAAACTCATTTAGCTGACTCATCCGGCAAGGAAGGTCTTGGTGAGCAATTTCACCTGGGAGAATCTATGGAAGTACCCACACAACAGGTTGACATGGCTGAGATCTCACTAAAACAGTTCTCTGAAGGATGAGAATATCTGCCTTGTTTGCCCACATCCTTGGGACAACATGGCTGTGGTGTTCAGTTGATAGGAGAGCAGCAGGAGAGCAAGAGGTGAGTCAGAACCTTCTTGCTGCAGGAGACACTCTTAGATGCATGACTCAATGTGAAGTATCCCAAGAGGTGGAGATGGACACTTGCAAGGAAATCCGTTTTTGTTTTAATTTTTCCTTCTCTACTGAAGGCTTATCTTGTCCTTTTACAGTTCCCTCAGTATACAACAAATGCAAAAATGAATAAATACAAATGGATCTAATAAGACCATTCTACCACTCGGAGGTACTATACAGTGTTTTACTGGACAAAGACAAAACAATTATCTTCAACTGTACGCAGTATGCTGAAGTTGCCTTTTTATTTTCTGCCAAAAATATATGAGTAAAAGCATAATGTTTGTGCAAAAATATCTGTGTGTCTGTGTACATATAAACATATATATACATATACATTTCCAGTACCAGACTCAACAGCAAATGGAAACAAGTCAACTTGACAAGCAGCCAATATAAAGAAAACTAAAAGAAATTTTAGCTCATACACCTATCCCTACTTTCTCTGCCAAGATTTGGTTTTGCCATCATTTTTTCCTACTTGAAAGAAAAAAAAAGAAAAAGAAAAAAAAAAAAGTGTAAATGTTTCCTTTCTTCCTGTGTTAAGACATGTAGAAATAGGAAAAGTTACTAACACAGTGACTATCTGGACACAACTTTTTAACATCTATATCCAAAGGGTAATATCTGCATATTATGCAGAGGACAGTGCTTAAAAATCAGCTGAGCCAAGATTTCCCCTGAAGCAATTTAAATGCATGAATTGAATCAAATATTCTAGAAAAGGAAAGAAAGAATTATAGAATAATCCAGGTTGGAAGAGGCCCTCAAGATCATGAAGTTCAATGATCATGATTTATCCACATGGCCTAGTGACTCCCATCACTAAGCCATGTCCCTCAGTGCCAAGTCCACGTCTCTTAAAAATCACGAGGGATAGGGACTAACATGTTTTATCTTCTCCAATTATTAACACTAAAGAGTCATAGTTCCCTCCTTTTAGAAATTTCAGTCTTAGCTCAGTAGACTCGCAATATGAAAAAGTTCTCAGTCACAGTACTGTGAGGCTGTACATGGTTCAAGCGACTTGTCCAACTCAGGAGCAATGAGAGAGTCAGCCTTGGAGCTGAGAGCCCAGCACCATCCTGCTGCCATCATTTCTCAGTCATACTACAGCCCCGTCCTTTAAAAATCCCAGCTGCTGCTCAGGTTAGGAACATCTCCCATAGGATTCTGCTGTTGGCGGCATGAATTTCTTTAAACTAGGTGAAATAAAAAGTCAGAAAAAAAGGAAGCAGTATCCCCAGAGCAGGATCACACCTCTAAGCACTTTGACAGCTCTAAGTGTTTTCTTCCTGATCAGGAGCCTTGTTGGCAGCTTCAGCCGGCCTGCTGCCTGTTATGTCTTTGATCATGGGCCTCTGGCCATGGCTCAGGAGGGAGCTGCTTAGACATTCCCAGTTAACATTAGCCCTCCCCATTAGCATCATGGGAGATGCATATCTGGCATGAGACAGTCCAGCCTCCTATCCTGGGGAATCAGGGACCCCCAGGAAGAAACCCATGTGGGCAAAGTGGACACTGGCCATGCATCAGAAGTCAGAAGGACTTAAATGCTTGAAATCATGCTTAAAGGACAGAAGAAAAAGACACTCCAAAAAAGAAGTTCAGTATATCTCTTTGCTCACTTTAAGAAAATGTTAATTAGAGAGTGCTTTTCCCTCAGGACATAACAATTCATGCCACTTCATGGGCAGCAAATGAATGAACTGTTCTCCAGAACAATCACAATGAGAACAGGATGTCCCCAATGCACTGTATGTGGCGAAAGGGAAAGATGAACCCAATACACTCCAAAACCCATTGTAGATGCATTGAAGATGACATCTCAGCTCAGGGGCTTTCCCAGAGCATGCAGTCAGACCTTACTAATCACATCACTTTGTATCACTTGATGTGATGCCATACTTGATTGATAAAACCAGACTGATACACACAGCAATAATTTGACTTCACCTCCAGAAAATGGCAAAATCAATCCCCTGTGACACTGTGACAAACAAAATTAAAGCCAGTGGGGAAAAAATACATTTTATGTATACTCTTTGCTACCTAATATGAAGTTATTCCATTATTTATTATCCAAATCCTTTTTCAAGTAGCAGGCACTATCAAGTAGGAACACTTCTATGTTGAGAATATAAACTGCCATTTGGATGTGTAAACGAAGAGCAGCCACAGAATGTATCCTGTTGACAGAATGAGGAAAACACCACTGAAGAGAAGGAGCAGAGTAGGTATGCAGCAATACGGCCTTAGCTACTTCATTATATCTCTATTGAAAAAATTATGATGCTTGACATCACTTCAAATTAGAAGGCATCTTCCTTTCAGTTTAGGGCAGAGGTCCAGTCCAAGCTTCCAGCATTTTAGGTTCTGAGCCATGAGTCAGTGGAGTTGCTCATGGTTTGTCTTACATGCAGTGCCACCTTTGGATAAAGTTATGAGTGCACCTCATGGAGCTGAAGCTTCCACCCCTCGGGTTACTCCATCAGATTCTCCCTTTTGTACAAACTGCCTTGCTAGGCTGGACAAAAGGTCCTCTCCTCAGATGCAGGGGTCTATTGGCAGTCCATTGCCCCTGTTAAGTTGGCTGGGCAAAAACTGATCTTGCTTCTCAGCTATTCCAAAATAATACATAGCTTGTTACAATCACAACACATAAATATTTTTGCCACTAAATGGAACTGTTATTGACGTTAAATCATTCTATAAAAGCACTTATGGTAGATTTCACAGATACAGGATTGCATGAAAATGCTTCATGCTGTCAAGCACTGTTTTGGGAAATATAAACACCTTAAGTTCTTTGTGTATATAGAAGACAGACAGTACGATTAGCTCGACCTGTCTTTAACATTTCCCAATCCTTTCCCAATGCTATTGCAGTTGCCTATTTTCACCTTTAAGAAACTAACAACAGGCTCCAGCAGTGGGACAGGGAAACAAAGCCCCAAATCTGCTTCAAATGCAGTTTTGAAAAGTTTGGATCCAAATATTTCAGTCTCTTCTGAGAACAAATCCTAAAGGAAAAGCATTTTTTAACCCACATTAAAAGAAATACTATTCACCAGTGAAACTTTCATGGAAAAACACTCGAGTCTCTTGCTTTGAAGGAGAGACTTGAAATTGAGTGTAGGGAAATAGTTTTTCTGTCTGCTTGCTGGCCTCATGAACTGGCTGATTTAAAAGCCTCGCAGCAGTCACCTTTAAGACATGCTCAGCAGGTCAGCTATATTTCACAGCAGGAGTCCCCAAGCCCCCAGAGATGTTGTGTGCACCAAGCGAGATTTGCCTGGAGCACATCCCTGCTCTGGAGACCACATTGGACCAGAAACATGCAAGATGAGCTCCAAAGAATTTTGCTGAGCCAAAAGCACAGAAAGAACAAAGAAACCAGAAGGAGAAACAGTGAGGTGAAACAACACTGCTTACCAGACCATCTCCCCATCCTGTGGCCAGGCAGAGCCTGGCTCACCTGGGCTTCTCCATCCCTCTGCTGCACCAACTGGTGACAGATGCCTCTCCCTCTGCTCTCACCCAGGTTCCTGTGGATGCCAGAAATTACTAGTGGTCACTACATTATTTAAAGTGTCAGCAAGCTATGAAATAGTTTTTAAGGCCCCAAGCATGTTGTAGGTACCACATAAACACAAACATGATGCTATGTTACAAAACCTCTGGGGACAGAACTACTCTGCTAAAAGCAAGTTAGGAGGTCATGCACAGGAAGAAGACAAGAATTTGAAGACCAGTACTTGTAAGGCTTAGTTCTTAAAGTTTGGTAAAGGCAGCAAATACCTGAAGTGAGGTTGCCTCTACAAGCCTAAAGCAGTTCCTTTTATGCTTGTTTGTCAGGATACCAGCTTGCATTTACATGAGTATATAGTATTTTTTTTATTATACAATTCCTTACCACATCCAGTGCAAACAAAAAGAACATCTGTAGAAAGACAATAGACAGATACAGAATAAAATCATTTAGATAATGCCAGTTCTGCAGAAAATTTTTCACTTCAGAAGATGAGATCAAAGTTGCTTTGGGCTAGCAAGCTGCTTGCTTTCCAAGCTTGTGAGTATTCATGGAGAAGACTCCGATGCCTGAAGATTCTCTCCCAGTTTTTTGACTTTTGCTTTCCTTGAGCTGACTTGTACAAGGTCATTGTAATGAATGTTTATGTCAACAGAGCATCACAATAATAACTTTGGTAATATTTGAAATACCAAGTGCATCATGCAGCAAATAAGACACAGAGATGTGTACTGAATGAGAAGAAGCTATAACATTCCTGGAGAAAGAACCATTCATTTCAAACAAGGAGGGGAAAGGCTTTTACATTCATGTGGTTAAGCACTACCATTTAAGCACACTCTCAATGGAGATGAATTAAGAGCGCACTACAGCTTGACTCCTGGTATTTCTTGAGTGCTTTATTTTACAGGCTTAATTACATTCTTCTAAAATTTCTTCTGTTTAAGCATTTGATATAAATATCATGCCTTTTAAAACAAACAAACAAAAAACCCTCAGCAACTAACAACAAACAAGAAAATTCTTTGCTGTTAGGAGATTAATAAAAAATAACAACAATAACAATAATCCACTGCTTGCTGAGCATCTGGTTTTGAAATAAAAACAGTAGAGCTATGAAGTCATTCCCTGCACCAGTTCAGTGGGTTTCCTATTTTAACACCGAATAACACATTGCTCCAGCTCTTCACTGATACCTTCTCAAATAGTCTGGCCACCATGCCTGTCTGGACCTTACAAAGCACTTAATCCTGCACCCCATATGGGGAAACGTACCCACTTGGTCAGGGGGAACAAACAGCTGCTTCTTCATGCGTCCAGAGCATCCGAGCCAGCCTCAAGACATGCTGATAAGAATGTGGCTGGCTCAGAGCACAGATGTGTAACATATGCATTTCACCGGGACTTGATGATTCATGCTTTCTATCTTGTAGTGTCATCTGGTTGTTGTACAGGGCAGAGCTAGGAGATTCCACAGTGCATGCTCTGGAGGCGAGGGAACAGCTATTCATTTCTCTCTAGAGCCCTGGTTTAGGGATAAACCTTCCTCCTGCGCCCTGAGCTCATCCAGGCTTGCAGCTCATTGCTGAGCTGGTTTTGTTCATTTTATTTTCTGCAAGCATCCTATCCACTTCACTGTGCATGATTTACTCCAAGAAGGTGTTAGCAATGAGTCAAAGCTGTTGAACAGTGCTCCACATGCTCCAGTCTCTCAGCCATGTGTATCCAACTAGACAAACCAGCCTATGCCCATCTTTGATTTCCCTGTAAACTTCATTGCTGAGAATAGGCTGATTCTCAGTTGCTTCTCTTGCATCAGGCCATGTTAGACCCAAACCAGGAGCCTACCTTCTCCATGCACATGTTCTGCCCTGACATAGGAGACCAGGCCTGGGGCTGGAGCCACCTAAAGATCTTCTTCCACATGGGGCCATGTTCCCTCCCACTGCTTGCCTCAGAGGGGAGAGCAGCTTTTTGCCCGTAAGCAAAACCCAGATCTCCACTACCTACCCAGAGAATCCCTTTCTGGACTGTAAGAGCAGCTCACAGGCTTTCTGACTCCTCAACAGAACTGAATGGCAAACACCCATAATTGGCAAAAATACCTTCTTCCAGTTGTGGGTGACCAAGAAATGGAACTCTGTGTAATGGGCTAGGATTCTATCAGATACAAGTTTGGCAATGGTGATCCAAGTAATGGAAATGCCCAGACCTTGCCCTTCTGAACAAATGCATCCAACACCACCAGTCTGTAAGGATTTATAAACTGTGCTGTTCAGCCACACTACCCTACCACAAAACAACGTGAGGGTAAACACAGCACTTTGGAGTCAGGCTGGGAGGGCAGAGCTCATTTCTTGCCTTGTGCAAGACCACCCAACTTCCAAAACACTGGCCAATGGTGGTTTGTACATTAACGAATTGTCAGATTTTACAGAATTGCTTTCACTAGGTTGTATACATTTCGTCTCTGTGAAAAGACGATCTAATTTGGCAATGGTTTAATAAAGAGTATTGCTTAAAAATACAAAATGAAAGAATATTTGTATTCTTCAGTTCTTTGGATAATTTTCCATTTAACAGCTTATGGAAAAACATAATAAATACCCTTCGGTTGTAAAGAATTCAAATCCTTATGCAACAAAGACTAAGCATGAACCTCTACATTTATCATGTGTGTAGATGTATGCACTTCTTCAGCTACCAAGTTGACAAGTCCAACATAACTACTCTAGGGTCCAGACCTACAAGCCAACAGACATGTAGCCCTTGCATAGATTTCAAAAGCTTTTCTAGTCTGTACTGCAAACTGTATAAGGACTACTAATCATCTCCAGCAGACCTAGTCTAACCTTCTCTTAAAAGCCTCCAATGAAGGTGGCTGTTCTCCACTTACAATTATGTTGTGAGACTGAATACGCTAATCTTTGCAAAACTTTTGTCAGCAGAAATTTAATACTTTCCTGAAGGTCATTAATGACCTCATTACATAACAGGGTATTTAACACTCATCTCTATGGCTCCAAACAACAATCTGCAGTCTAGTTAGTTACAATTCTCTTTTGTTCATTACATTTTGAGATATGACAGCTAGCCATTTCTTATGTCACTTGTTAAAGCTAGATATGCTATAGCACCGCTTTGTCATCAGAATGCTATGTGGTGTTAATGCATCGCAGGAGGCAGCAATATCAGCTGTCTGCCTGGACCAACTCTTGGCTCTTGAGTTCTGACATTAGGAGTATCTAATCGGATTTTCTGAAACTGTGTTGACTATCTGTAACTACAGTCCTTTTGTTGTCTCAAACTTAAGCACCCGAATAGTCAATTGGCATAATGACCATCAAATTAACCAGTTTGTAAACACTTACCACACTTTTCTAAATCACAGCACAACTTTTTTATTCTTCTAAAACATATAGAAATTATAGACAATGATGATCTGATCAAAAGCCTCTATCTACTACAGATAAGTCAGGACCATAGGAGTGCAACAGAGGAAGCCAGATTTTTGTCCTGGTTCCTCATCCCACAGCTCTTTTCCATGCTTCTCTCTCTGGTGTACAAGTGTTTGAACACAGCTAGCTATTTGGAAACCCAGAGCTGTCCAGAGCTCAGGCACATGCAGATATCCACTCCAAACTGAGTGGGTAGTGGCTGAATTTTCCTTAATGAAATGAAGCATTTATTGTTGGTTTGGGTTTTTTGTTTGTTTATTTGTTTGTTTTTACCTCTGCATAGCTCTTGATTTTCACAGAACTTGCAGAAACAAATTTCTTGGTAAGAACTGATTGGTGTGTTGACACTTATTGGGATGGGACCTAGCAGACTGAGATCCTCTTTGCCTCATTTCTGTAGGAAACAGAGCTAAAAACTCTTATTCTTAAATATGCTTTTTGCTTTGCCTTGGTTACAGACAAAGTGAAAAGCACATCATTGTTCTCAAGAGATTCAAAGACTGTCTGCCAATGCTTTTAAGAGAAGCTAAAGGTTTACTGAATCCTTTTTTGTATCATTAACAATTTAACCATCATCACTGATCCTGAACAAAGATATTTTCTTGGTACTCTTCTGTCCAACTTTAAAATTACTTTGTGACCTGGCTGTCTTTAAGCATCTCCTGCTGTTTAACTCCTGAGGAGGGTTTGGAACCAACTAATTTTAAGAGGGAAACACCCAACATACTGAGAAATCAATGTTTAAGCCCTGCTCCTCTCTTCCATATTGCCTGGTGCTCACCACTGTTGGTCCCTACATATAAGTGCCAACTTTCCCATGCAACGTGCAGGCAGCCCAGTATCCAGCTGGCATAACAGAGAGCTGGGAAGACTCCATAAAGGCCATCACCACAGATCCACTGTCCTTTATGCATTTACTCTGAAGTACCTAAGAAAACTTGACCCCAAATACAAACAATGTCAAGCAGTTTATTGCAACAAAATTTCTTAATGAGTTGTGATGAGGCTTTGGGAGAGTGAGGAATACAAAAGGCACTTGCTGACAGGAAAAAAAAAAAAAAAAAAAAAAAAAAAAAAGTGAAATCCTGGAGATAAATGAAGATTTCCTTTATTGTGCAATAAAATTGCTCTTTTAAAATTTAACCAGTCCTTTCAAAATATTTCAAACACCCCTCCCACCCTGCTGAGCTGCCACAATTACAGCAGAAAACAACTGGGAAGGAAATTAACAGAACATTGCTGATACTGCCACTTTCAACATGTTATTCTGCCTTCGTTTCCCTAATAGCAGCAGCACCTAAAAATGGCGAATTGTATCAAGTTAATAACAATTTTTCCCTGGTAAGTTAAAGGTTTAGCTGATGTCCTCCTCACATGAGATGCATGCTGTCATGAGATCCTCAGATCCCATTGTGGCAGTGCAAAAAGACTTTTCCTGAAGTAAGTGTGAATTTCACAAAGAAACCTTTTAAGTAAAGCAGATTATTATTGCTTTTTTGTTTTGCTGTTGTTGTTTTTGAGTTGTATGGTTGGTTTTTTTTTTGTGCAGTTTTTTGTTTTTGTTTTTGTAGGGACCAAACTTGTGATATACAAAGTTGTGTAGGCACATGTTGCTCCTACGTAATGGATCATTGTGCTTGAAAGAGCTCCAAACCAAAGCACACCACAGCTCTGAAAACAGATTTTAAAACTATTCATTTTATTTTATTTTATTTTATTTTATTTTATTTTATTTTTGTTTAGAAAACTTCTTTTATAGTCTGGAAACCTAGTACTCAGAAAGTGAAGGGCATGTTATATAAAGGTTTAACATGATGGCAGAAACTTGCAATTTACCAAGTATTCATCATGTGTTACTTGCGAATTACCTGCTTATTTGAACCGTAAGTTGGAGGCAGGACTTCTACCACACTTAGCTCTTGATTATATTAAAACCTCTTTAGAAGTCACGTGCTATGGGTACATAAGTGCCTTTCTTTCTAAGTAACTCTGCAAACCCTGTTTCCATGATGGATGATGTATCCTGTGATTGCACAGAAAGTGCACATTGACATTTTGGGGATGTAAAGCACGTGTTTTTGAAATGATCCAGAGATCAACATACGTGGAAACACAGGAGCATTATCTTAAATTCCTCATAGTGAAAATAAAGATTAAAATTATTATTTAGGTTTCTATATACGGATTACAGAAAGATAAAATTATAATCTCATTATTAAGTGTCTAGTCTGTGTTCTACTAAATTGCTAGTAAGTATTATTAAACCTTAGAATCAGGGTGTTGTTTTTTTTAGTAAAGCAGAAGGCTTATCTTCATTATTAGCACCTTCACAGTGAGAAAGGCAAGCAGAATACTGACGGACTTCAATGTGCCTTTGTAGGAGGATTAATTCACATATAATACAACTCTGTTGATATAAAGAATTAATTACTCTCATTGCATCCCAGTAGGAGTTCTTTAAGGTGCGGACCAGAGCTCTACTGGAAAAAGGTGTGATAGACCTGGCTAATAGAACATGCTTCTGGATCACCTTCTCCAAGCCCACTTCACAATTACCACCACTATTTTCCATGGGAACCAACTGGTTTGTATGTAGGTCAACACATGGTCCTACTCTTTCTCTGCTTGCTGAAACCTGGACCCAGCAGTCCACAGTCCTTAATCCCTCTTTTAGGCAGTCACTCACTGACTTCTTTTCATCTTGTCAATAAGAAAAAATAAAGGGAATGTGAAGCAAAAAGAGTAATCAGAAGGAATGTGCAGAGTTTTTGATGGTCTTAGCACTGAATTAAAGAGAAGATAATCTCCTGCAGAAGCATCCTAGCAAACAGTTACAATAAATGTGTTTGTTTGTGGTAAAAATGGGAAGAATTTTGCAAACATTAGGATTATTAGACATCTGCTTTGCAGAATGGAAATTAGAGCTTAGAGGCCACTCTTCTGTAGAGAGACATCAGAGAGCTCAAAACTCTTTACAAGAGGAGGCCACTTCCATTTTTCCACTTCCAGATGCGGACACCATGGCAGAAGTGATGGCTATCTAGCAGCCCAGAAGCATAGCTGAAGGCAAAGCTTCAGAACAGGAGCAGACACAGCTGACCAACTGAGTCACATCACTCCAGGCCAAGGGAGGAAAATGCTGTGGGAGATGTGGAGTATGACTGGAGGAGATGGATTAGTGCATTCAGAAAAACAAGATTAAAGCTTTATTTAAGATAACTAGCATTTTGAAGCCATTGAGTCAAAAATACAAATGCAGCCAGATAATTGATCAGTGTTTGACCTAGTAAGGAATTCATTTGTTAAAAGAAATTGATAACATCTAATCAAAGCTAAGTGCAGTGAAACGGAACTGACTGATTTCTCCTTGCACTGGTCTGACCCATAGGTCCTACTCATTCAACCCAGAGTCATAAGAGAGGCAGAAAAAAAAAAAATACACATTTTTGTTTCTATTTATCTTGAATTGAGAAAATGCAGTTGAGAAGTAACTGCAACTGCCTCTCAACAGCCCAAGGGAGCCCAGGATGTCTTTATGATCCACCTTCCATGAGCTCGAGTAAAACTGAAAATGTGCAGCAACTGCCTGGTTTGAGGAAAACCTCTCTCCTGCCCTCATAGAGCAGGAGTGAAAAGAGGTTTTTTTGTCCTGGTCTTGGGTCCTGTGTCGTCCTATGACATTTAGCAGGAAGGCCACTGACATGCATGAGCAAGGAATACCAGAGGCTTTTCATAACCTAGTTAGCCTGGAGACATATAACTTGGGATGTTGAACCCCATCCCATTTACCTGCTACCCCATCCATGCTTCAGTCTCATCCCTGTAAGTCTGGACATAAGCTGGTTGTCAGGACAGGCCAAAGCAAAAAATCACGAGTGTTTTATGACCTGATACAAGGGTAGGACTTGCTTGTTCCCCTGGAGAAATTCCTGCACACATGTAGTGGTAGTAATAACAGTAAAAAAAATCCATAGATTGTCAGGTGCAAATCAAGTAAGTTCTAATCCTTCTACTCTTCAATTATCCTCTTACTGATAGGCATAAACCACCCTGCAGTAGGAGAAAAGATAGGAGATTTCAATAATAACGATTCCTGCCAAGGCTGGTATATATTTTCTCATTTGCATATCAGCTTGTTCCTGTATAAACCCATGGGCTTTTTCTCCATTACAGAATTCCTTTCAACATCAGGCTCTTTCACTATCTAGCCAGGAGCTGAATTCCCACAAACACTACTAAGGAACAGGACTATGTGTTGTGATACCAATTGGGTCTTACATCAGAGCCATGATCCTTCCAAGCACAAGGACTGGCTGGGAAGACTTTGGAGCCCTTCAGTCAGAAATGCCTCAAGCCAGTGCTGGGCTTCGTGGCCAAAGACTTAAACACTGTCTTCTCCAATCACTCTCCCTCCAACACCCTAATGTCTTCTGCAGACACAAAATAGTTCCAAAGGCCCTATATTTTCTCTTGGATACATATAAGTAGTCCCTAATGATTTCCATGGCATATTGCTATTTTTACATCCTCTTCATTTTTCAAGTGTAGAGAGAATCCATCCAAGTAGCCAGTGAAGTGTGATGAAAGGATCAATTTCAGACAGATTTTTGCAGCATGAGATGTATCTGTATGAAGATCTGGCATTATATCCTGCCATCTCCCTGAAGAATCATTTACAAACACCCCTGGGCAACACTTTTTCCTAAAACATTTTGTAACTTTTAATCATACAGTTAAAGGCTTCCTGGAACAGCTCTGACTGTATTCTTTCTCTAGCTGTGAATGGACCCATGAGCCTATATAATAGAGGAATTTCTCTCTACCTCTCACTTTTGGCTTCTCTGAATGCATTCCAACCCATCCTCATTTTGCTGCTCCTGACCGATGAAGTCCTCCTGGATTTTCTCTGGCCCATTCATGGTTTCTTGCCTGCTCTTCACTCTTTGTGCATGAGTGCTTCTTGCACAGACCCTGGGGCTACAGTTGCATCCTCCTGTGTCACCCCTGCCAAGTACCCTCAGGATACAACTATTATCATTTGTTCACCAAGCCTTGGACAAGGGGTTGTTCTTTGAGGACAAACCCTTTACTGAACAGGACAAGACAGATGAGGATAACAATTCCTGTCTCAGCTGGTGTCTGGAAGATAAAAGGAGTGCTTCTGCTAAGAGACTTCTCTGTACATCTATCTGCTGAAGACTTTAAACATCTGAGAGGTTTTTATAAGATGTGCTGGAATTTAAAATGGCTCAAATATTAAAACGGCAAGGTGGTTACTTCTCCAAAAGCAATGTCTTTGATTATGTTCTGCTGGCCCACAATACCAGGGCAAATTATGCTGGTATGGCAGTAGAGGTTCAACCTTCCCACCAATATTCTACTGCATCTGTATGGCAGGTGGGAACAGAGGGGCATTTTGACAGAATGGCATCGACATGGATGTGTGTACAAAGCAAAGATCTGTCACTGAATTCCTCCAGGCAGAAAAAATTACTCCCACTGACATTCATCAACACTTACCAAACATTTGTGGAGACCAAGCAGTGAATCTCAGCACAGTGAGGCTGAGGGTAGTGCATTTCAGTAGGGTTGACAGCAAGTTACCTCCACTGATGCAGACTTTTACAAGCACGGCTTGCAGATTCTTGTTCACTGGTGGCAAAAGTGCATAGCTAATGATGGTGACTACGCTGAAAAATAGTGTTTTGTAGCTGAGAATTTGATTTATCAAATGGCGTTATTGTTCTCTTTGTATCTGTTGTAATTTCCACAGAAATCAATTGGAGGAATTACTTTTGGAGCAACAGATGCATTTTGGATGATCCATCTTTCAGCCATTGTGCTTGGATAATTTCACATTTTCATCCATCAGATGATGAATTTCTCAAAATGAGACAAAAATATACAGGAATAACTTCTATGGTTGAAAGGCAGAATATATTTTAATGAGGCCTAACAATGATTGGAGGATTTATCTAGAAGAGGAAAATGATGATGTTGCCAAATATCTAGTCCTATGAACTGATCCAGTAGAAGATTCTTTTTACACTCCTTTATCAATGTAAAAATAGCTTCTTATAGTTTTAAATATGTTTGTTCCAAACATCTCCAAAAAACTGAGCTTATGGCAGCATCCACAGCATTTTACTGGCAGTAAGAAAGAGAAGAGTGGATAACTGTGCAACCTCCTTGTACTTCCTGAGCTCTGGATCCAGGCTCAGAATGCCTGAGAATGAAGTGAAATGGCATGTTACACGCTGGAGAAACGAACAACACTTGGAGTGATACAGATATTGTATTTGGCAGGAAGATGAAAGCAGCTCAAGCATCCTGTATTGTTCATAAAATGTAATTCTTACAATTACCGGTTCTGCTACTGCTGCTTCAGAACATAAAAGGCTAAAATGCTCTTCTGAGAGGATACATTCTTCATACCTGGGGTTTGACAAATTCTCTGAGAAGTCTTCAATGTGGAAAAGCAAAATTTTCTTCCAATATAGACATCTACTCTGTTTATGTTTCTGTCAGTCATAGGATTCAGCAAAGCCGAATACAGTTTCCCTGGAATACAGCCCAGGGAAGAATTGGTGAATAGTTTATATTTTATAACAGTGCCTTTAGCCTCTGTTATTAGCTATGCACTTGGAGTAGAGCATTTCCTGAGTTTTCATTTACTGCCGTAGCTCTACAATACTAAATCAAGCTTTAGGGTTTTGTTTGCTTGTTACTTTGGGAATTTTCCTCACTTAAAGGTATATTTCTCTGTTATGTGAAGAGAGGGAAGAAAACAAAGAGAACAAAAGACTTTTGTTTTGAAGGAGGAAATATGGTATTAGCAGTTGCATTACATGTGGAAGAGAATTAATACATATAATACATAGCACTTGACATGCATAATTTAATTTGTGTGAAGGTTTTTTATTCACTAAATAAATGATACTCCCTTTTGTTTTCTATCCTACTAACACTAATGAAAAATCTAAAAATTCAGCATTACTGTAGATGTACATGCAGCAAGAAAATTATTCCATGCCTTGCACAAGACTTTATAAAGGGAAATACTGTGTTCATCAAAGTGAATCTTTCCCTCACTGTTTGAATTCAAATCCAGTGCTTTCAGATGGTTTGTATTTAAGCATGTTGGATTTCTTTAACTTTGGGTGCATTTATTTTTTTCTTCCTTTTTCTGTAGCTTGCATTCTTTTGGAGTGTCAGGGGCTGTAATTTGTTTCACTAAAGCCAAAAATGTGGTTTTGCTTTGTATACTTAACGCTAGTTTCTATGTAAGATACACACTGGACAAATCTCAAGTAAAGGTCTCTTCCAGCAGAAGGTCAGACACTGGTGTCTTTTCCATATGGTCTGAACTGCGCTGCTGGCTGACTGTGTGCTGAAAAGGAGCTTTGAGAAAAAAGTCAAGTCCTATTCACACATCTGGAAATGCTGATGGTCAGTTAGATTTTAAAGCACTATGGTCATTCTCCACAGCAAGGATCCAATGTACCTTCAAGGCAAAAGCAGTGATTGCCAAATACTCATGACATTCCAGTGGTCATTTGAAATGAAGAGAGAAGGGATTTTAAAAAATCTAACAAATGACCTTACACCCTTCATTGTCCTGTGTGCTCTTGCCAGTGTCTTTTTTACACTGTTTTTGCAGAAAGACAAAGCACTTGTGTAGTTGTATTTGCAGTGATTTATGACTGTCAGTATGATTTACATCATGAAATTCATCCTGAAAAATATAAGGAAAAGTGGAAAAAAAAAAAAGGGTTCTCGGGCAAGAAGAAAGCTCTGATTTTCCTTAAGAACCTAAAGACAAACGTGGCTGAAATGGAACAAACATATTTTTCTTTACGTGCCTAAATACATGAAATAAATTTGTGCTTTTAAAGAGAGAAATATATACAGAGTTCACATCTTTTATGTTCACAAAGTGATATGCACTACACTTGCACAGATACATATATTTTTTTCATTTCAAGAAAACATTGTATGTTTATCTAGTCTCCTGGAATACAGAGAAAGGACATATGGTGAGCATTTTTGGACCATCAATCAGACTCTAATTCATCAGTCAAATCCCTGCAATGTAAATATTGTCTAAAAGAACAAGGTTCTTTCATTTTTTAATATAAATTGTAGCATTATTTATTTAAATAGTTGCAGTTCCTATATTGGAAATATTTTCCTTTTTTTCAGTTGTGGGTTTTATTACCTGATGACTTTAAGAGATACAGTTTTTCTGAAAAAGGTGGAATAACACCTCTAAAAATCACCCTCTCTACATCTGAAAACGTAAGGTCAGAGATGGTCACAATAATTCATCACTTTAATTAACTATTGTCACAAGGCCACAAGGTCCTCTGTACTTTTAAAAATGTCATATATTTGTGCTAGCATCAGTGTTTCTCTATTTTACTGGGCACGCTTGTTGGGCTCTTTTAGTTTACCTTTGACATTGAACTGATATTCCTGAAAAGACTTAATCTTGGTCTGCATCTTATTTGCAGCTTATCTGTTCAATCTGGATTCCCAGAACCAAAAGACCAACAGCCTGCACAGAGCCATCCTACTACAGATCAATGACTGCATTCTGCAGCCAGGTAAATGCGACATGACTGGGGAATTTGGGAATGAACTGAGCATGATGGATGCTCAGGTTTCCTCAATTTGGGTTTCCTTTTCTTCACTAAAAGCCATACTGTGAGGGTCAGGATCTCATGTCTCTCTCTCCATTTGCACTTTAATAGGTAACTATATAAGATAATTACATAAGATAGTTATCTATAAAGAAAAGTTTAAAGAATGTTTAAAAAAATTCTAGTAATAACCTTTACATTATGGAATAAACTATTCTAACACTGTGTAAACCGTATTTTAGAATGACCAGTTGTAGTAAATATTTTGGAGCGTAGATAAACAAGATGGCTATTTTTTTTCCTGTTTTTGGCATGGTAGGCCAATTGTTTGTGAAACATTCTTCAAAATCTCTTGAGAAAATGCTGAAAGAGACATCCTGGAGCTGCAGGGAAGTGTCAGACTCCATGGGGCAAGCAGGGTGGAAGATGACACCAGTGAGATCCTCCAGGGCAGTTAATTCAGGGCTCGAGCCCAGACCACAAATTGCACACGAAACCTCTGAGAAGCACAGGGAAACACAGCCTAGTAAAGCTATACAAGAGCAAATCCTCCTGATGTGATTTAAATGCAGGAGTTTAGAGGCATCCTGTTAGGCAATTTGCTTCTCATTGGAATACTGAACAAAAGGAGGGATAGGGCTGAGGCAAGAAGTCACCCTGGTCTGCACACTCAGCTTTTGCTGAGACACTTGGGGCTGGCACATCTGATCTGGTGGTGCCTACAAGAGCAGTCTCAGGGTTGGTATGGCCACAGCACCACACAGCTATTCCCTGGGGCTTGTGTTTCAGGTGATCTCTTCCTTTACAAGCTATGGATTGATTTTAAAGGGCTTTTGTGTAATAGGCTTATCCCTGGCCATGTTTAATCCATTAATCTTTTCGACATGCATTAGTTTGCTAAGAGGCAAGGCCAATTCAGGATGACAGTGAAAAAGAGACCACATTCTGGCAGTAATTGCTTCCATGTCAAAGACCAAGGCCCAATCTACATATGGCTAAGAGGTTCCTTTTTAAGTTCAGCATAACTGGGAGCACTGTTAATATCTTAAGCATTATTTTATCTCAAACATAGTCTGCAGATCTGAGCTAAATTAAAAAGCAATTAATTTTCATCTCTGACTTCCCTCCGGGATTTTCTGAGTGCCCAGTGCCTGCAGTCTGGATCAGCCTCCTCACAAGGCATCCTAGTGCGAAAGTCACTGCTATTGCCACACAAGGTTAAGAGCCAGTAGGTAAATTCTTGAGGGATGGATGGGATTTCCCAATATAACTTCAGGAAATTTCCCATTATCAAGGACCTAGCTATTTAACCAAGAACAGATGATTGATATTAATCACACTGAAGTAAGCATGTAGTGTTCTTGATTACGGTGTTGCATCTGTGCTGACTCAGGTCTTGCTAACATGTTTTGCTGAGATGTTGTTCCTTTAGCTTCACTTTACACTTCACCCACTGCCAGTAATCCCTGTTTCCTTGAGCAATATTGGCATTTTGGTGTCTTGCACTAGCAACATTGATTTTAAATTAAACCCTGTAACACTAGTTTGCAAGAATGAAAGCATGATAAGACAAAGAGCAGGAGCCAGTAATGAGTTTGGTACCTAATAGGTTGAGTGTGATCTTTATTGGCTTCTTCAAGGAATTGCTGCCTTGTCTGTTTGAGCTGCACACTAGCACAGCAGACTGTTCTGCCTCTTTGGGCTGAGAAACAAACTTCTCTGACCAATGCAAGAAGCACACAGCCCTACAGGAAGGATCACACAACAACCAACAACACACTGAGGAGCCAAAAGCTGTCTGAGGCCTCCAGATCCTAAGGCAATGATGTCCAAGTGAGCCAAGGGAGGAACATTACCACATCCTAACTAAGCAGCATTACTATATCCTGACAGCAGTACATACCCTCATTGTAAACAGTCACTTCTGCAATCTGATGTGTATGAAAAAAGGCATTAATTAGCTAATAGTGTTGTGTTTCCACTTCGATAGCAGAAGAAACAACTTCTAAGTATGGCACAACCTACAGTGTCAACACTTCTGCTTACTGTGAATAAAGAACAAAGTCAAACACCTCACACTCTGTTCTTGTCAAACAAATCTTCATGCACAGTAACACAGTAATGTTGCCATTTCTTTTTGCTCCCATTTGCTTTGTTATCAGAAGCTATTGCTTGGCTTTAATGCTGTTCCTGATTAAGTCAATGGCGGTTTTGTTTTTAGCCGTGTTGGAGCAACATGGATTCAACAATCCTTGTGGGTCCCTTCCAACTCAAGATATTTCATGATTCCACATTCTATCTGCTCTACACTTGCACTCTTCAGGAGGAGGCTGTTATGACTCTTACAGGATATTGTGCCTCAAGTATTGCAGCTGCTCTGCTTCTCAGTTTGTCAGCATTATATATTCATTCAGGTTTAGTTCAGCTATGTTTCAGACACGTTATCCAAACACATAGGAATTTGAATTTAAGGTTTGCAGAATTTAAAATTTGCAATAATTTCTTGCAAAAATGAATCCGTCCAGTTGGATGCAGAAACTTTTAAAGGACAATTAAGCTGGCAGTGAATCTAACCAGCTATTAATGACATGCTGCATAGACAGAAAACTGAAAATATGATGAGCCATTCCCTGGACAAGTTATGAAAACACTCACCCCGAAGGAAGGACCTATTAGTTAGCCAGCCAGCTATGAAAATAGATCGGCTGTAGCTGTTTTTTAAAACAGCTCCATAAAGACTTTGAGCACATCTGCTGTGTGTTAAAACTGGAAAAATTTGGCACCTGAAGAACTGTTACATACAATGTAACGACTGTTAGGCCGTGTAATATATCCCATAGCAAGAACTCTCTGCGATACAAAGCAGGATAAATCAGACTCAAGAAGCAATATTAGACTCTGGACACAGCACACAGAGTATAAATTCTAAATGCTGCCTGAAGGAGAGCGCAGGCTAAGTAACTTGCTCAAGCAGTGATTTCTGCTGCAAAAGTTAGGCCTTGGAAACAAGCCATGGTTCGCCCTGCTAACCTCTGCCAATGGGAGAAATGGTCTCCAGCCCCTGCTCCTACAGGTAAAGGCCCTGAACCTTTGCACCGGCAGGGTGGGTGGGGAGCTGGCCCCAGCACAAGAGGGACCAGCACACCGGGAGGTCCTCTGCTGTGTCAGGCAGGGAGCTGGCAGGGGCCCTCAAGGAGAGAATCTGGGAAGGAGATATGATTCAGCTGCTAATGATTTCTTGAGTTTTGCCTAAAACAGAGCTTGTGGCAAAGCTGCGTTTTAACACTTTGGCTGCTGACCACTTACAGCATGCCAGTTCATCACCTGATTCTCCCCAGGAGGAGCCTTGTCCTGGGAGGACAGACTGTATCCTACCACAGATTTGCAGGTAGGAAGGGGTCTGGCAGAAGTGGTGCGTGTGGCCAGGGTGAGCCTCTGGCAGCACCAGCCAGACAGGAGTGGTGGAAGAGTACCAGGCTGCAAGAATGGGTGTTTCTCAAGATGAGTGCCAGAAACTTCAGGTTTCCCTTCCTGATTTCTACACTGCAACTCATCACCAACAACAAGCTCTTGAATTCCCAGATGTAAGCAGGAGAGAGAAGAAAGGGATAGGGGTTTTTGAGGATAAGCTATCTTTATTCCAAGCTTACTGGAGCATACTTTGGAACTAGCATGCTGCATGGGGGACAGATCCTTGACCACAAAATGGCTAATAGCCCTTTAGCAGACTTTACAGAGGGAGTGGTATGGGAAAGTTTTAGAATGAGAAAATGATGCAACTTTTCCTGGGAGCTGGAAAATACCAAAATATATGTATACTGTGTATTGAGTATAATGATTGTTGGTTGTGACTCATCAGCCACATAAGCTTCTATTACCTAGAATCTTCCATGGAAGGGTGTAGAAAGAAACAGGGAAAGTTATCAACAAAGCCTTGTTTTCTGTATACTTTTTTCTCACGTCATTTTGTTTTGGGTTCCATGCACATAACCATACCAATCAACTGGAAATATCTGCAATAGAAATACTACAGCATTTAGGGCTACAGCTAGCAAAGAATGTTCCACCTTCCTACTGAATTTCATGTGATTTTATGTTTGTGCAATTTCACAGGAAAAGTTATGGGGTGTTTTTTGGCACTAGTATACGTGCATGAGTATGTGCACTCATATTCCTTAGTGGTTTTCTAGTAGAGGTTTGAGCATTGCTCAATATGCCTAATTAACCAGAGATGGGCATCTAAAGGCTTACACTCAGAATTCATATTTACATACAGGATTTTGGCTAAGGGGCATCCAACCAAGAAAGAAAATTCTACTTCAGTTGCCAATAGCAAAAAAGTGAAATGTCAAGAATGAAATATTTGCAAAATGGTCCAGGGATGACAATTATTCTCCTAAGAAACTTGGGAGAAATGTCAAATAATTAATATGCAAAGTACTTGCAATTTACACTCTCAGGAAAGAAAACCAACTGGGGCTCTAATTACAATAATTTATCTAAGTGTAGTCAAGATGTTCACATGTGGGCAGACATCTACTGCAATTCTAAAGGCCTTTTAGAGGATTACAGATAGGACAGGAAAGCACAGCTTTGCTGAGCTCTGTTTTCATTGTGCGCAAACTTTAATTTGCTTCTGTATTTTTTTCTTGATTGCTTTTTTTGGGTAGTATGTTACTACCACATCCTGGGCCTTTTTGCTTTCCATAAGTAACACCTGCTTTTGAGAAACCTCTGGGTCCCATCGCACATACATCCTACACTCCTGCATTTGAGGGCTCTCTTAGTTCTAATGGAAATCATCTGCTCTGGGTGGTCCTCACTATGTACATGAATTTCCATCCAGCACTCTATAAGAAGCCAAGGAGGGAGCAGGCCTCACTAAAACATGCTTTCAAAAGCCAACTCTGCCAAGCAAGTCTGCTACAGGGTTTTGAACAAACCAGAACTCTGCTGACATCAACAATTTGATTCACTGACATATTCGTATGTGTATTCCTGCAAGTCATAGATTGCTATCAGTGGATTTTACCCCAGTCAGAGGAACACAGCCTGCCAGGCTGTTATGCGTAGAAGAGCTTCTCATGAGGCTGTGCTGCTTAGGCACCAGGAAGTAATGAGGAGCCCACGCAATGCCAAGTGGGTTGGAGCACACTGATAACACCAGCACCAGAGCTCTTCACAGCGGGAAATTCTGGGGAAGTTGAGGCTCTCCAAAATAGTTTTCCTTCTCCCCTGGTGGTATTGTCAGTCTTATCTGGCCCAGAATCAGTAGCTGGTTTTCATCCAGTTATTGACTCAATTGGGTCCTGGAGAATTCCTCAGGAATCCTAGTCATTTTTAAGTCTCTTGTGAAGGCAATGCAGAGCTGATGTACCATAATCCTAACACTGAGTAATGTCCTGATTTTGGTACCTATGCTGAAAGACCCCCACAGCCCAGTGCTGGATGGGAGGGAGAAGGATGTCAAATGTGCCAGCAAGACAGTTCCCATCACAGGGCTGAGAAAGGGCTGACGCTGCCTGGGCGTTATCTTGCTGATCAACCAGCTGTGAGAGCTGCAGGCTGCGTGGGATTTTGCTGGCGTGCAGATCTGGGGAGTCTTTCGGAAAAGTCAGACAGTGCTCAGTCAACTCAGCAAGAAAATGCAGGAAGTTTTCAGGAGTGGGAAGCTTAATCTAAAATAGCAGAGTATTAAAAAATGGAAATCTGGCTACACGGTAGTGCTGAATACTAAACAGTAATCACTGAAAATATCTGTCTAAGCTCAAACTCACCCAAGACATGAAAGTCTAGCCTGTTCTGTGCTCTGTTCAGAACTGAAGCACTCACTCCGCATGGTGTCCCGAGGATATGATGTAAGCATCTGCATGTTCTCACCACATTGCCTGTCACGAGCACTCTTGCACTCTTTGTCACTGTACTGCTCTCCCTCAGCCAAAACAAGGGCAGCCGCTGTCTCTGTCACCACTCCATCTCACCAGGAAAGCCAGCGAGGTAGAAGCAACCTTGTCATTTACTTCTGTTGTTGCCACCGTGGAAAATATTGGTACAAGTGCTGTGGCTACAGTGAACCATCCCTCACTTCTGATTTCTTCTGAGCAGATAAGAACTACCTAGGGCCTCTGAGTATGTTTTACATCAAAGACTGATGAAGAGTCCTGACAGCCTTGATGTCAGTGCTGTAAATAAACCATTAATCACACTGCCATTGCAGGGAACAGTCTTTTCCCAGAGGGCATGAACCTTCTTCAGGTCACTAATATAAACCACATCTCCTCTAATCCAGTGGGGTATGGTAATGGCAGGGCTTTCAAGGTGGGCTGACTCCTTGTCAGGAGGATACTCTATTACGCACAAGTCATTGTTATGGTTCCCATGGATTATAAATGGTCAATTAGCAAAGAAGAAACGACGGTGAACTAAATAAAGTGTATCACAATTGGAGTTATGGAAAGAAGCAGAAAGAGCGGCGATATCTGTGTCCTGTTAAAACTTCTTACTTTGGAGTTGAATACTGCACAAGAAATAGATGAAGAGATACAAGAAATGCCATAGGTTCAACAGTTTGACAAGCATTCAGAACAGCGTGCGTTGAGCAGACACTGCAGAGTCTAATACTATCAATGCCAATGACTATCAGTGAGGATCTGATTTTAAAATCAACCCAGGTCACTGCCTTTCCCAGCAGTATTCTGAATACCATCACAAACCATGGAAGGCTATTACTGACTATTCAGTGAGATCATTCATGTAAATAACATACTCTCTCTATATAAACAAATATTGTACATATACAAAACTTACTTTATAGACATTATATAGTGCACATACATTATGCAGGCATAAACACACACACATATGTATATCTAAGAGATTAGGGTGCTTTGGAAATAAAGCCAAAAACAAGGTTGGCCCAATCAGCATTCTGTGCTGAAGAGTTTTGGCTATCACAGGTAAACCGCAAACAGAAATCTGGTCTCAGAACAGGGCAGTTCTTTTGATGGGAACTACCTCATTAAGCACAGACCTTTTCACAGACTCCCTCCACACCGCAGCCCGGCACAGAGATTGCTAATGCAGCTTCCTGCTGTCAGAGCAAACCCCCACTTTCAGGCTGGTTGGGGCTTTGGGTTTATGTATTCAGGCCAGGCAGCAGAGCTTTGAAGCTGGGTTCAGAAAGTCACCTTGGAGCAGAGAGCAGCGGTGGCTGGGGCTGAGGGACACACCTCCTCTGAGACAGAGCTCTGCTGGATGCCCTCACCCAGGCTACTGCCATGCGTAGCTTCACCAGCACTGCTGGATTTAGGACATACAGGTGAAGCATGGTGTTTCACGACCTGGCTTCTCCAAGTGCTTTAAAGTCAGCACCTGCTATCTCAAGCAGGCACTGACAGGATCTGCACAAACCAGGCTATTGTCCAAGGAAACCAGCTCACATGCCAGACTAAGTAGCAGAAAAGCCCGAGCTCTCATTTGCTCCACAAATACACCTAATAAATTACTAATGCCTCAGGCAACTACATCACAACTCTGTTGCACTGCTCTTATTTAAACCACAGTCAGTGACAGGAATAAGATTCTGAACTTCCCCGCTAAAGCTTTGGGTGACCTTCATTTGCCTTGTCAAAAAGCAAACAGGGTGTGTAGGAGTATGCATGTTTGCATAAGCTTGACGGTAAAAGCCTGACTGCTTTGCCTGATGCCTTAACTAGTACCAAAAGATGATGTTGTTGGCTTGGAAAGGAGTCTCGTAAGAGAAGAATGAACAAAAGAAATGCTTTTCTGCACCGAAGCACAGATCAGCTGTGGAGTCCAAAACGCCTCCATTTAAAAATGTCTTCTGCAAACAAAGGGTTGTGCATTTCCAATCTGACCAGAGGATCACTGCAACCATACATAGGTCAGGATTCAGCACTGTCTAACAAGGAGATTCATGAGATAGGCCTCCCACAGGCATCCCTGGGGGGAGCAACGCTAGGTAAGCCGCCTTCCACTTATGTCAACAGAAGCTCAGCTGTGTATTCCTCAGCCTTATGCCATAGGCTGTATACTCAGTTTTTCAGTACAAAGCTTATTTCAATTTTAAATTGTAAGTTTCTTTAAAATACTACAGGTCTTTTCTATACACTTCCAGCACAATCTTCAGAAACTTCAGATTTTCAGACCTGAACCCCACTTCAGATGTATGTTTTTTAAGTCATATATTATTGTCATTCTTTCAAAGTAATAGTAAGATGAATATTTAAAATACTGGATTCTGCCTCCTTAGTTTCCCAAGAAGCATTTGTTTTGAAGAGAATAGTCCATAAAATAGAGAAAATCAGTACTTAAAATGCATTGCTTCTGATCAAGAAGATTTAGATCTGAGATTACACTAAATAAAAATATATGATTAAGATTCCCAGTACATAGATCTAAAGCTACTCAGCCTGTGACAGTCAAGGATTATCAGTTCTGTTGCCATCTGAAAGCTATCAGAGAGCTGGAAAAAGGTGCTACTCAATGGGTCTTGAGTGGGCATTACTTAGTGCTTCTTCAGAGCCAGACTGAAGGTTTATGAGGGTATTTCCAGAATTGCTAGTGAACAGTGCTGGCACAAATAAACCCAGAAATTGCATACGTGGACCAAACACAAATGCACAAAACCACCATCCAATGTCACTCTTTGCTACTTCACCCTGTGGAAGTTTCCCATGTCATGTTTCTATCCACATAGATAGAAATCTCCCTGACTCTTTTGCCCATCCATTCTCACTGTTGGGCTGGCGTGCTCCAGGAACCATGAGTACTGGGCCTGCTGCTCATTACGCACTAGCTGACCTTGCTTGGTGCTTAAACCAATCTTCACAACATACTTAGTTTACTCTCTGATGTCTAGAGTAAGATCTGCCTCCTTGAGGTATCTAAAATTTCAGGGGCTGTTTCAGACAATGAAGCCCCTGGTGGTCACCAGGAAGGCTCCACAGTCCCCTTGAAGTCTAGAGAATAGCAAATGCTTGTAAACAAGACAATATTGTCTAGCATTAACTTCATCTCTCTCCATCTATTGCGTATCCTACGATGCACAAGAAAATATTTTTTTTCTAAACAAGAGGAATACTAAGTACAACCAGATAATTTCAATAGCCTTAAAACAGGATGCTTTGTGCTAGATGCTGACCCCTTAGTTCATATCACCCCATGAAGAGGATGTTGTACATGACATATAAACAAACATACGCTTCTCAAAACTGCCATTTGATGCCAACCTGTATTGTAGAAAAGGTGGAAAATACTTCTCTTAAAGCATATGGGTAAAGTAAAGGCCCATGTACTAGTACACAGGACAGAAGCCTGGCTCTGCAAAACTTCTGACAAGCAAATGCAACACTTAATTATGTTTGGATTTTTTCTGATGTTTGCAAGTGAGACATGGATATTTAACGTTGGGAATTGAAACCTGTTACAGAATTATTGCAGTCTTTTTTGTTGTTGCTATTTGGTATTACAGTTTGTTATCAGTAGCAACAATTACTCCCTTAAAACATAACTCCTGTTAGCTGAAAGAAAGATCATCTCCTAACAACACTCCCCTCATTTTTCCTACAATCTACATTTTCTGTTCAGGAATGAACATATTTAAAATTAATCAGGCCACTTTTTGCATCTATTTCTGTAAGTGCTGTTGGCCACCACTTTGCTGTAACACATCATCAGGGAAGTGGCCAGCAGGAACAAGACTTCTGCAGACGGACAAGAAGAGCAACTTTTGTTAAATTCAAACTGTCAGCTTTTGTACTTGAGATAAATGCTTCAATTTAGGGAGGTCAGAGACAGGGAGAGGTGTCAGCAGACTGATTGGAAGGTCTCTGGGACTTTTCAAGAGATTTATAAGTTCACTTTTGTTTAACTGTTTTTTAAGCATTTTGGTTTCTTTGAGGCTCTCAAACCGCAGTTGACATATCTTCTAATTTTGCTGTATGCTGACTATAAAAGTTTAATAAAAACACTGGAAATTTTCACCGTTCTCAGAGATTTTGCAGGAAACCTCAATAATCTTATACGCAATGTGGCTTATGAGTTGCTTTTGATCTGCAGTCTACATGTGCATCATCAAAACACAGCACCAAATGCTGCAACACAGACCTGGATATTCGAGTCACCCAGCTGGGTGTAATGAAATTATCATTACATCTCTGCTTCAACAGAAGAGTGGGATCAGGGGAGAGGCTGGAGGCTGCAGTTTATTCTTAAAAAGAGATGTGGAGAGCAGCTCACTGCATTGACATCTTATGGAAACCACATGTAAGCAGAAGGCAGTAGGACCTACCTGCTAGAATATCCTGCCCCATGCAATATCCTATTCTTTGCTCTTAGGATTCATTCGGAAACCCATTTTCAACTTTTCCATGTTCACTAGTCAGTGTAAAAAGGCAATTATGGGTGATGTTACAATAGCTGCCTTGCTCTTATTTGCAATTGTTGCTTTTCTGTATGTCTTTTCCTGATGTTTTTACAGAAGATATTATTTTCTTGACCTTCACGTGGTTTAAGAAGAAGGTTAGAATTTTAGATTTTAATTTTAATTTTGTTTTTATGTGTTAAGAACAAAAATGAGACTATCAGCTCTCTAGAGGATCCTTACAGTATGAGCTGTAAGCCAGATGCAGGCCATAAAACTCCACATTTGAGACTCCTTGAAGGCAGCTGCAGTCACCTTTCAAAGGAGACTACAGATCCCAGCATACATTGAAGCCAAGCCCCTGGCGTCATGGGATAATATTTAATGCTCTGAACCAGATCCTCCTTGGGACACATCTTTGTCAAACCCTTTTGCTTCTTCTACCATTTTGGTTATATATAGATTAACTTTTTGCCTCTGGGGCTTCTGGCCCAGGTGAAGACTTATGTGAAATACTGTTGTCTTGTGCACATGCAATAATTTTGGGAAAGGGAAGTTTTTTCTTCAAATAAATACTTCATAGATATGCACATGAATATACATACTTAATACTACTGTTGCTTTTTGTGTTGCACAGATTGAAAATATGTTTTGTTACTGTGTAAATCCTATTTTCCATGGAAGAGAGAAACTTGCTGCAGTATTTCTGGAGAATGTTCAGCAGTCCAAGACCTTCACAAGCAAACTCAGCAAATTCACTTTTGCAAAGTGATCACCATTGGTTAAATGCTGTGAGAACTCAACTCTGTATCAGGCACAAGAAATAAAGTTACTGTCCCAAAAAGCCAATCCAAGCAAGGCAGTCCAAAAGTTCATGTATATCATCAACTGCACAACACACGCTAAAAGAACAATAATCTGAGTATGCTTACCACTCTGACCCAGTTTGATAGAAGGCCTCCATACTGATTTCAAACAGCAAAGTACAGAGATGCAGGAATGCATCACTGCCCCTAACCAGAGGCAGGCACCGTGTCTCACAGATGCTCAGGAATGAGATGAGCAGCGTGACAGGGCCACGCTGAGCCTTGTTCTGTGTGGGGTTAGGTTTCTGAGAAACTAAGAAGAAAAAGTAGCAGGAGATGTAAAGAAAAGCACAAAGATGTAGAAGTTACTCAAAGCCACAAAATGCATTGGTAGGACCAGCCTCAGTTTTTGTGCCAGGCACTTGGTCAAGTTTGGGCTGTTTTATTCCACATGCACCTGCAGGACTGTTGACCATGCTTTGGAAATAGAAAGGACTGTAGCAAAGACATCCATGTCCACTATCATCAACTGTCCCATCCCACAGTACTTTGCATTTTTCCTACCAACTTAGATTGAGAGTAACTCCATGGTGCCAAGGTACAAAGTTAACCTATAATGGATTCAGTCTTATCATAGTTCTAGAAGACTACAATGACAACAAGACACACTGAAAATAGATTTTTCATTCAGGATACATTTGTACACGCTACAGACATGTACGATAAGTGATCTTATAGTGTTATGACTCACATTTTTGATTGAAGAACTGAAACCATCTTGACTCTCAGCTTTTTTTTGAAAGATCGGTGGGATTAAATGGCATCTGAAAATGTTCCATAGGCAACTTCAAAGCACTACATTCTACAGAAGGATGAGTGAATGGTTTGGGGATTCTAACCCATTTAGGTATTTTTCTTGATAGTCTTCCCAGTCATTATCATTATGAAGGAAAACAATTTTTTTTTTCAGTTAGATGTTAAGATGACTCTGTTAAGATGTTAAGAAAGGGTCTGTGCTGAAAACTCTTTAGACTTCAGACAGATGACAATAAATGGATTTCTCACATACTTCAGAAAACAAAGACTTAAATGCAAGAATTAGCTGATTTTCTTTAGATGGATCTGACTACACTTGTCCTTACTATAAGAAAAGTTATTGATAGGATTTCTTCTGGCACCATTTTATTTGTTTGTACTGGCACAATATGTTCAGCACTGTGTTCAGTGGCATGTCCAAGTAATCTTAACCTCCCCCACTGTCTCAGATGTTTAGAGTTCCCTTCCCTATAGCGAGTGAAAAATGGAAAGCACAGCCATGGCGTGACCTGGACTGACCTAACACTTGATTGCCTCCATCCATGCTCATGGGTGAGAGATGGTGTTGACTTCCACAGTCTCCTGTACTGCTTGTAATTAATTTCCATTTGACCTGCAGTGTTTAATTTTGTTCACTGAGGAGCTTCTAGACCATCTTTGTTGTCTGTTTGTGAACGGATGAGATCAGTGCACCATATGTGGGGCCCAGGTCCACAGGGGGTCACAGGCAGCTGTCGCCTACTGAGGGACCACCACGGTCCCTTTCAGAGGCACAAACAAAGCTTTCAACCTCCAGCTCTAGGCAGCACCATAAAATCTGAGAGATTTTCCAGAAACTCTTAGCTTCATTTTGAATAAACATTTAATGCTGGATAGGAGGAAAAAAAAAAAAAAGAAAAAAAAAAACTTTCTTTAAAATAACAATTTTGCCTTCCTTTTGACAAGCTTTTTTGCACATGAAACACTTTCATTTTCATAAAGCAGTCTAGTAAGGCTTCACGCTGCTGATGTGTCTATTCCTCTGCTCTGGTATCTGCATGCATCCTTAAATAATGGTGCAAATACAGTAATCACAACCTATGTAATCACACTATAAATATGTGCCCTAGGAATCTTATATGTCTTAGCAAGTGTAACAGTGTTTTCTTTGCATCTCAGGAGTCTGTTCTACCAACTGCATTATTCTCCCTCATGCATACTTGAAGGACATTCATGTGATCAATGTAAATATTATAAAGGGGAAATCAGTTCAGTCCTCAGACAAAGAAATGCTCACTTCTCCCAAAGGCATGATGATTTCAGTAACTCAGAGCCAAGCATCTATACCCAATTTCAGAACTCACCTTTTTACTTAACTAAGTGCAAACATGACCATCTCTTCTTTTGCTTAATTCTGTTAAGAGAAGAGCTGCTTCTGTTTCCAAACAAGCATTTCAGAGCTGGTCACATCCTGAGGGAAGATGCAGTTGTGGACGTCTGGAACACCCCCGCTATTTACAGAAAGGTGCTTCCTGTTAGTATGCTGTCCTCTGCTCCCCAGCTTGGTCATTTGTTTGGTGCATGTGGCTAATTTGCTCTATAAACAGGAAGCACACTTGAAAAACCATCTAAATAAACTCTGGTGTATATAATTCCCTGGTAGGTTAATGAGCAATGAGTTGGCTGAAGGATGAACATGATTGTGTGTAAGACAACAGATCATATGGAAGGAGAAGACTGTCTGTATGGGGGACCTACATGGTGACCAACAGCAGAGTAGCGGCAGAACACTGAACAAAAGGAAAACCAGACTTGTCTGTTACATATGTTTTCTCACAAGCAAGTCCCCATGTGGCTTCAGGAGAAGGCAGAGGAGTTACAAAGAAGGGATTATCTGGAAATACATTTGCAATTAAGTGTTCTGCCACCCTTGCTCTCTTTTCAGCAGCTTTACATTTCCTTCTGTTGACGTTATACCCCCAAGATACCCAAAGCAGGTGGGGTGGTCAGGAACAGAGCGTCTCATAAGCAAATGCTAAAGAGCTTCTAATTCAAGATGGACACTAAAACTGCTGAAAATTTTGTAACGAATTGTCAACTTTTTGTCTCCCTTCCAAAAGCTCCCAGAGACTCTAGCTCTTGGTGTTAGGATCTCCTTTCTAACACAGATATTGTTTAAATACGCAATGTTATTTTACTTCAGTTCTCAAATGAGTCTTTATTTCATCCAGATGTTACTGCTCATATCCCTGTCTTCGTTTAGAGCAACACTTTGTAGAATACCTAATCTTTAAGTCACTTTTACTTTAATTCACCACTATATTTTTAAACGACTGTGTTTGACATAAACCACTAGCTGGTTTCACAACTGTGGCGTCTCCACCTTTGGCAAACTGCTCACTTATTTATTCCATCCTCTTTTAATGGAATTGCTGGAACCACTTAAAATCCATTAATACACTACAAATTTCAGGCACAAATCATATCTGTGTGAACTAATGCAGTTGGAAATGCTGAATAACTTCTACTTCATAAGACATCAAGTCCATTGTAAACGTGTAATTGCGATCCTCAAAGAGCTTAAAGATTTTCTGCAAATACTGTGAGTTAAATCCATGTTTTGCAATATTCATCCACTTTTAAATTCTTTTTTTGTGAATTTTACTTTCTAATGCACATAAGCTTAAGTCTAGTTTGTTCTCACTAGCTGTTAATTAAAAATCCGCATGTATACCATACATTAAGTGTCTATAATGCAGTTTGTGATTATACATGCGTATGTATCATTCTTACCCATACAGTATAACAAAATATTGCCTGGAGACTAGATCATCTGCTTGCTTGATTTGTAGGCCAATGTGCTGAAGAAACATTGTTTCTTGGCTTCAGTTTTAAACAAAGGAAAAATGAAATAGCGTCACCTCAGAGCCATTGCTCAAAGTTCAGCTGTTTAAAAAGAAACTGACTCAAAGCAAACTCAACATTTTTGGTTAGTGTCTGCAAATGTGGTCTTTTCAAAAGTGAAATAATTTAAGGATATAGGTCTCAAATAAGACAAAAATCGTCAGGAAATCTTTGTCTAAAATGCTTTGGGAGTTGATGGCAAATTTATGAAAACTCTAAAATAAACATGACAAAAGGACAAAATTGTCAAAGCTAAAGGCAAGCACTGAAAAGAGAAACTAATCAGCTGGAAATTCTTCTTGTACACCAAAGTAATAGCTAGGTCTACAGCCATGGTAAGTAAGGGACAACTCCTCACTGGTTGCTAAATGAGCCAACCCACTGCCCACCGGGGCACTGCAGCAGGCTCTTAACAGCTCCTATAACTTCAGCTACAATTATTTCAGAAGCCCCAGTTATTTCAGAAGGGTTGTCCTGGAGCTTCTCCAAAATAGCTGAGATGGGATTTTATACTGATGTGCTCAATTCTCTCTGTTTCATTGGTTGCTTTGGGGAGGTGAAGGAAAAATTGGTATGATCTGCCTCGGTCATTTACAAACTCTGCATCCCTGAGAATTCCCACTCCATCTTAATGTCCTTAACACAGGAGCACCTCTTCCCGTTCACCGTTAAGTTATCAAAGATATTGGCCAAAACTCAAATTGTCAGCTGTAGAGCTCTCTCAAACATACACTTTGTCTTGCACACTCCATTTCTCTCCTTCTTTCTCACATCCCATTTCTTGCACAGCATTTTCCCACTGCAAAAGTTTCACCCTGTATTATCTTCTCTCACTTTCCCTCCATTTGCTCCCTTCGCTTGTGCCTCTTCCCTAGGAGAAAATGACTTGCTGGGAAGCTGAACTTGTTCTGGAAAGAAGTCAATTGCTGCAGGTGTCCAAACTTGCCAGAGCTGATGCTTTCTTAAAAACCAGGGCAGGGGAGTAGTTTCAAATTTCAGCTTTTCTGCTGCTGCAATGGAAACATGCAAGTGGTGGCTGCTTGCAATGCAGAAAAGATTCAGAGAGTTTCTAGCATCTCATGCTGCCATTTGCTTTGTGTTAAGGCTCATTACTGGCATGGGACATTCAAACCAGCACAAGTGGGGAATAACATTGTGGTCTGCTCCCTCCAAGAGAAGCATAGAGGGTAGGGGTGTAAGTTCTCCTTCAATGATGTGAGATCCTCCCCAATGTCTCCCCTCAGCCTTCCCCTCAGAGCCAGACTCTCACATCCCAGGTCACACAGAGCTTCACAGCTCTCACTCTGCTTCAGCTAATTGTCCCTCACGATCTCTCTGCTGGTCTTTGAATCCCTTTCCCTCTGTGGAGACCAAGGGGACCAGAAAGAGCTAAACATCCAGAGCTGAGGGCTCCCTTAAGAAGGATGCAGTTTCCAGAGAGGAGTAAGATTACAAGCAGTTTTCAGGCAACACGGTGTTAGGTGTCCGCACTTGGCCACTGTGGAATAGAAACCATAACTCCAGTTTTGTCCCAGCAGCTTTATATTGCCTTCTCTGGTGAGCCATCCTGATTTATGCAGATGTAAAAGAGATGCGTCAGGGCTGCTGTGCTTGTAGCTGGCGCAGCCAAGGAGCAAAAAGAAAGAAATCATTCAAAAAAAAATCTCTTATCAAAACACAGAGTAAGTCTGAGTAAGACTGATTTACTGGCAGAGAGAGAGACAAGCATGCAATGCAGGAAACATCTATTTCCACTGCTGCTCTGATAGACAAGACACAGTTTTGCTGATGTGAGCTTAGGATGCCACTGGGTTAGTTTTGTTACATGTAACATTCAGTTCATCTGTCAGACAGTTATCAACGGAAAGGAAAAACAGCCAAAAATTTGGGCAGAAAGATGTGATCTGCCATAATAAGAAAACAATTACTTTTTTCTTCTGGCTTTTCCTATAAATGTGATAGCTATGCTGCCTCCAAAAAAAAAGATAAATGGAACTCAAATCTGCACTACGTTAGCAAAAACCACCTGCAGTTAATTACAGCAAGATAAAGGAATGACTTGTCTTTGGGTCCAAATCTGCTGTCTTGAAGGTTCAGGTCTGTTCCAAACCACACAAAAGAAAGGTTGCAGTACAAATGTCCTTCACAACAGGTAACAAGTAGCACATGTGCTTCATTCCCACTCCACACATCCGTCATGATTTTATAGCTGCAGAACCAGGTACCTGTGAGCAGTCTGATATTCTTTCAATTTAATTTTTTTTAGTGAATTGGAGTGGGAGTAAACAGTGGGACTAAATTACAAAGTTTCTCCCAGTAAGCAACGTGTTAAGGCTCAGGATACCCATTTTCCTTCTGTGGCAGCTCCTTTTGTGCAGTAAACACAGTTCTCTTCTTCTTTGGCCACTATTGTTGGTGTGAGAGGCATTTGCTTGTTATTGACACAGCACATTAAATTTTGATAGGAGACTAGAAGACATATTTTCATTGCTATCAAACTGATCTTTGGAGACTTGCCGTTTCAGACAAATCTGCTATTGTAATGCACATTAGAGATGACAGAAAACACAGAGTGGTGTCAGAGTGCTAAAAATATAAAAGAAAGGAGAAAAAAAGGAAACTATTACTTAGTGTGGCAAAAAAAAAAACAACTTGTTTTTCCTTATCTGCTGTACTTTGGCTTGTTGGTAACTTCTCTCTGTGCACCCTGGACCTGACCACTTGCCAGAAGCACGACTCCCAACTAAAGCAAAGAGTATCGCATTAATTGTTTGCTATCTCCTAATGGCCTCTGAGCAGTGACTTCATCAGGACTCTGCAATACAGTTAGTGGTTCGTGCAGACTAAATAACATTACGCAGAACTTCCTCTGGTCTAAGGGCTGTTTTTCATGTAGAGGAGGGATCCAAGGCTTATCCCAGACTAGGTCCCTTTGATTAAACGTAATGTAATTCTATTTTTCAGCTGTGTGCCAACAATAATCACCATATTTATCAGGTCAACCACATAGCCGTCAAATCTAGATGCTGCGTTTACTTTTCAAAAGCCATCATTAACCAGATTTGTTCACCTTATCGCAGTGAAGCAACAACTCAGGGCCATACTACGGACTTCTTGTGCTTCTGTTTTGTCTAATTTGAGCATTTTTTGCTAAGTTAAAGTCTAACCTGATGGACATTTGACAAACCAGAAAACCATTTCTGTACAGGCATGTACTCTGAGTGAGCCGTTCTGTTTCAGCTATAGCACAGAGGAAAAGCAATGCAAGACTCTATCTCCCAGATAGCACTGTGAGAGCAGAGCCAGAGCAGACAAAACTCTGATGGAGGAATCCCAGCACTACCAAATCACTTAAGTACTTAAAGATACTGTTTTTATTCATACTGAGACCCTTTCCCATCTCTGGGTGCATCTCCATAGTCCAATGCAGACAGCTGCCAGGGATTTTTCTTGGGGGTCAGAGCACCCTACACTGAAGAGCCCGGTTGCCAAGAAGAGCTTCTTTTGTTGTTGCTGAACTGTTGTTTAACAGTCTCATACTAATCTGTCTGCAAGTCTGGAGCTGGCTTGCACCCAGCCATGCAGCCATAGGCTATGTTCCTTTAAACCTTCCCAAGCTCTCTGCTCCCTGTTTCTCATTATCTGTCCCCTTGCTCCTACACCTCTTTCACTGCAGTTTCCTGGCTGACCCAGCAATAAACATCAACAAGGTTATGGTGTGACAGCGCTCCAGGCTCCCCAGCCCACTTAGATGTTGTGACCATGAGAAGAGGAGGTGGCCTAGAATCTTCTCTGCTCTTTCTTAGGACATAAGCTGGAGCCACCTCCCATAGGAATCACAACTGTCCCTCAAGAGGGTAGGAAAGGACAGCAGCCGTGGGTTTGATGGGGCAGTTCTGGAAAGACTGAAGGTCAGTGTGAGGAACTGGAGTAGGCTGTGGAGGGAGAATTCAAAACAAGAGATGTGCAGAAGTTTGCCAGGAAAATTATCTCGGCATCAGCCCCAAGTGGATGTGAAACACATTGATCTCCACAGCATGATGAATGCCTGCCATTTTGTCAGGAAATGCCAAATGCCTTGACTTAATTATGTTGCCAACATTTTCCTGCTGGAAAGATAGCTTTGGATCATTTGACATAATGAAGCTTATGCAAACAAACAAGAACTGCATGATCTAAAGTCATCTCTGTTAATTTATCTCAGATAAAATTAATGGATGTTTTCCACCCTTCTGCCCTCTCTCCCCCCAGTTTACTTCCAAAGACTAGGGCCTATATTTCAAAGGATTTTTCTGTGATTCCTCTATGTAAAAGCTTCAAAGAACAAAAGAAAATGAGAATTTAACAGCAGTAGTAAATAGACACAAAGTAGCAATTTATGATGCCTTAGAAAGAAGCACCATATAAATATTCAAAGCTGTTTCTATGGAAGCATTGCCAAATTGGTACTGTATCACACAGGGGCAAGCAAGTTACTATGATAATCCCAAACTGGCCTCTAAAAGGCAGAGAAGTTGGAGAAATCGCAAGGAAAGTCAAGGAAAAGGGAAATTCAGAGAGTGACAGCACAATTTCTAGGACATAAACTTATACTGGAGGGTTATGAAAGAGAAAAAGGATGGGAGAAAACTAGCAGCAAAATCCTAATGGCTCAACTGTCATTCAGAAACAATGGGAAACCAAACGTTGGCCAGAAGTGATTGTTCTCTTGTTCCTGGAAGGGAAAGAATTATATGCTCAAATTACACACGCTTCATGAAGGAAATATCACTAGGATCTTCAGATGAAATGCTTATATTTTCCTAAGGGGCAGACTATCCAGTGAAAAGAGTCAGTGCTGACCCCAGTCTGGAATTGTCTCCTTTACTGACAACAGGGAGAAAATAACACTGCCGAAATCCTTAAGTGTTATTAAGCAAAACACAGCTGAGCTGTGTGAAGCAATCAATAAAACTTCCAAGGATGTAGAATTTTGGTAAGGGAATGAACTAACGCCAGATCCACTACAAAACATTTGTCCCTCCCAAATTAGAGCTGATTTCTGGATGTTAGTTGTTTCATCCTGGACACCTGCTGCAGAGCTACTGAGCAGAGTAGACATAAAGGATCACTCTTGGAGAATGATCTCTATCCAGATATAAAATTTTTAATCAGAACATAAATAAAGTCTTCTGCCAAGATGATTATTAGGAGAACTAATTTTGGCTGCTTCACTGATAGCTGTATTTTCACTTCTTTATTCTTTTGTAAAATGCCTTTCAAAGTCTGGATCAGAATGAGCTTATAATTTAAAAGAGACCATATATATCTGTAGATGTACATGGAGTGTTTTATATTTAAAAGCAACTTGCATTGATCCACAAATTACAGTACAAGACACTTCTTTTTTGAAGCAGCATCCACAGTTGAGTAACTTTTGAACTCCCAGGCAATGCTCACTTTCCAAGCAGGAGGAAAAGTGATACGGAATAAACTGTTGGTTGATAAATATCCAATTCTCTTATCCATCCCTGATCTCATAGGAGAATTTGAGGAACTGGTACCCAGACTGGCTCTCTCCCAGTGGATGTGCCAGGGCTCCTACTGGTGTTAGCAAGGTGCACATCTGGACTTCTTGAGACGATGTCGTTGAGTGCTCAGGCTCCAAGCTGAGCACTTGTATTCCCTTGTTTAGGTTCAGCTGCACATTACAGCAGTGTATTTCAATGTATCATAGACACAGTCTGGGGATTGACAGCACATCTGCTTGATTTTCCCAGTGGAGGAATCACAGTTGTGAGACTTTAGGTCACAAGAGGAGGAAACTGGAACGACCTCTGGCTGTGCCAGGAGCTATACTGAAAATTACCTTTTGTAACAGGAACACTGCCTTTTCCCAGAAAAGCTAACCTGAGGTACACCTGTAAAAGAGGGTTTCAGAACACACAGACTGGCATTCGGGCAAAGCCCAGCTTCACTCAGGAGACTTTCTGTCCCAGTTCTATCAAAGCAGTAGGTCGGTGTTTCAAAACCTACGTTGTATAACCAACTGCATATGCTTGAACATGCCCAGCTAATTTATTCATCTGTATTCATTCTGCCAACATTCTGCACAGATGGCACCAAGGAGGCAACCACCAGGTACAGGCCTGTGCTGCCGCCCGACTTGCAAAAGCTGTCAGCCTCTTGCGCAGGTCAAGAGCACATACAGATGTGGCCACAGCACAAACTTCATTCTAGTATCTGACCAGGGCACCAATATTCATTAATTAATGTCTCTGCTCAGAAAAAAAATGTTACAGCAGATACATTTACTTTCAGACTGTTTCCTAGAACTAAGCATCAGAGTAAAGAAAGGGAAGGCAAAAGCCCAGAGTCAGAGATTGTGCTCACTTTGTGAAATAAAACTGTCTTTAATCTTCAGGTAGTGAACAGTTGTTTGTAAAGTCAGGGAAGAAACAGTGAGTAGTGACCTGTAAGAGCATTGTTTGGTGTTAACATTCAGTGTAACCAAAGCTGATTTCTGGAATTTCCAGATTTCTGGATTTCAGAGCATTCTCGGTGGATAATTGCATCCCCTCATCCATTCAAGCCTCATTTTGTGATTAGATTTTTTACTTCTACTTTGGAAAAAGAAAGCCAAGATTTTTCAGCAACTGATGGCTGACAAGATGTATTAATTACAGGAGTAAGTCTCTCAGTGCCAAAGGCCAAGAAGAGTGGGTAAAATACTCTATATAGTATAGAAGTATAAAATATTCCCTGCAGCCAGTCACTGCCCTTTCATTGTACATATCACACATCCTTTAACCTTTGACGTGTATAGCTTTCACAAAAAATAAGAATAATTGCTTATTCGATCCCTCTGAAAAGAAAGTGTTTGGAGACAATTCTTCCTGAGACCTTCCTGCAAAATATCTTTCTGATTACTTTTCCTTTGATATTCCTATGTTATTGCAAATGCAACAGCCTGTCAATTTCAATTACTGCGGGAGAGAGAGATCACCAGTATGTCGCTGTTCCCACATATTCCAAACATGTCAGCTTGCATTATTGTGCTTTAGTATCACCCCTTTTCCAACTGCTATTTGCGTCGTACCACAAGCTGGCCAGCTTCTTTTAGAGTGAAATTGCTAATTATTGAGTAAGACTGACTTACAGTCAGAAATGAAAATGCATACTTGAAAGTAGTAAGGTGACTGGTAAAAGCTATGGTTTAGGTTAAAATGTAATTGAATGTCTCAGTTGCACTTAGACTTGTTGTCTCTTGTTTCCCAAATCCTTGATCTCCCTTGTCCCTCCCTGCTCTTCTACAGTTTCTCAGTTCTGTGCCAAAACCTGACATTACATCGCTGTGCCATTACAGACTGGTACAGAAATCAGAACTTTGGCCCTTGATCTGGGGCAAATTTTCAGAAAGATTGCTCTTTCAGGAAGCATGGGCCTGTGTGGGGGGACCTCTTACTGCAGTAGTCGGGTTGTAGAGACACCAGGAGTCACAACAAGAAAACTCCCGCCATCTACCCCCATCCCTAACATCCCAGCTCCTTGCCAGGTTCCCAGCTGGGGTCAGATGGGGAGAGGGACTGAGGTCCAGGGTCAGGCTGCAGGGCTGGTGGGAGGCATTTGCTGGGGCCTGAGGGGAGAGGAGATGGCAGTGTAATGAGCTCAGAGGATTGCAGCAGAAAAATGCACTGAGGGCACAAAGATGAATGAGCATCGGCTCTCAAAGGACAGGGGAGTTATCCTTCTTCCGCAGAAGCCAGAACCCATTTCTCTATCAAGCTACACAAACATAACTTAGAAATAAAGTAAAGCTACATTTACCCAGTACAAGTAAATCCAATTAAGTAACAAAGTAGCAGTGAATTCTCCAAACAGAACAGCTCTATTAAAATCATGGGGAATCCATTTATCTCTCCTATGTGCCATCACATGGGAAAGGCTCCCCCTGACTGTCTTCCAAAATTTTCCACCATGGAAAAAGCACAAATACTGGATCTTGTTTTATATGAGGCAAGGGTGCAACAAAGCTGTTCTTCCCTGCTGGTCAGCTTTGAGGATAAGGTACTGCTTTCCAAACCTGAGATTGCAAAACTAGTAGAAAGAGGTTCTGACATAGGAAAAAAACTCCAGAGACCTTCTGCATGAGTAGAAGTAGAAGGCTAGAATGGTTAATAGCTATTTCTAATTAAAAGTGTGCCAGGAAGGGAAGACAGGAAGGTTCTTTGGATTACAGTGAGGTTTTAGTTGATAACACAGTTAACAAAAGACGACTCCACAGGGATGCTCAGATGGGCTCAAGTTAGGCTCCACTCACATCTAAGTCAACATAGCACAGAGAAAGCAAGCCCTGAGGCCAAGGCCGTTCCAGGCCACTGCACTCACTGCAGGGAAGCTTCTTGCAGTGGCATATTGCAATGTGTCATCCCTTTGTTTTGCCACTGTCAGATCATCTCCTGTGCTCCACAGTTGCATTGCTTGAAAATCTCCCTACAACAATGTCTGCCAAAGGAAAGGCCAAAGGTGGGCACAGCAGTCAGAATGCAGGAGGGACAGGGAAGGAGCCTGGGAACTGGGAGAGGTCCTGCCATCACAAACTGGAGAGAGCAAAGGAAGGGCGCACTTGCTACACGCTGTCCCTAGGTGGGACCTTACAACTATCCTTGCTGTGTAACAAACCATGGGCACAAATTTTGATAGGGAAGACCAGAAGGAAATGGCAGGCCCTCTTGAATGGAGAAAGCACCGGGACTGTATTCTATTAATGCATTAAAAGAGCAAATGGCTCATGACTACAGTGTAGCACCGGTCTTCATCTTAGCTCTGCATCATTCAGTGCACCAGAACTAAGACAATGTTGTCGTGGAAATGCATGCAGGAAATGGAACAGCTTTCAGACTGAAGGAGAAAATGGCCCATTTTTAACAGGATGCAGAAAACCATGACAAATCATTAAGTGTGGTTTTATGGGCTTGTGGTCTTTATTGTGCCATCTTTTCTAAGCTCCTGTCTTCAGATGTTGGCAGCAGGTGACAAAATTTGTTAGGCAGTTATAAAGAGACAATTGCATGGTTACCACCTCACAGTGTAAAATGGGTATCTTGCTCCACTTGCAAAATAAGGCAGAAACATGGAGATCTGGGAGCAGAAAGCTCCAGGGAGGAAGAGACAACATAGGAAATAAGAAATGGCAGTGACTCAGCAGAGGACACCAACAATTCAGAGTGTTTTTCTTTGCAAGCAGTGAAATGAGGGATAGGAGTGATGACAAACAGAGATAAGAGGAACCTATTCACATTCCTTGTAAAGCATATGGCCCTGTAAATGAGAGTTCACTGCCTGATAGCATCCATTATTGTACATTCTGGACGGCGTGGGACTTTTCATCAGATGCTGTCAAATCTGCCTTACCCACCCTGTGTTTTATTATACAGATTACAGCCTTCCAAGTTGTAAGCTGCCTTTCTTTGGGTTTCAAAACAAAAACACAACAAAATGTGATTGTTCTCAAGCTGACCTATCACCGGCACAATCCCCTGACAGCTCCAGTCTGCCATTTGTTTGTTTCTGAAATCCTCCTCAAATTACTTAAGATCAAATGAATACGGAAAAATGGAAAAGCATCAAGTTGGAAAATACCATCAAAACACTTTGAAATCTGTGCAATGCTCTTGGAATGCTTCTGTGCCATTAGATGTGTGTCACACACAGCAAAGTCTGTCAGGCACTGGGGCTCTCATTTAGAGCCCTTTTCCCACACTTTTCCATCTGTTGACACAAAGTTCAAAGCCAGGCTGGGAAACCTGTTTTGTCAGATGGCTGCTAGCTGTTTAGAGAGGTTATTGGTAACCGGTGTGTTCACCCCATGCACAGCAGCACCTCTGCAAAGAGACACAGCCTCCTGTTCCTTATTTTACATAGTGGCTCATGGAGCTTGAAAGGAAAAGAAGAAAGTGTGAGCACAGGGCACAGTGCCACCAAAACCAGCCTGTGCCACCCCATTCATTCTGTGCCACAGAGGCTGAGCAGTAAGCCTGACTGATTTGGGTCTCTGCATGAAGGACAGCCAAACGGAAAATCAGAAGAAAAAAAAACATAAACATTTGAAATATTTTTTTTTACAACAAGCATAGCAAGTTCCTACTACTTTCATTGCAAGACTGACGCTTTTTGCTGTCTAGGAAGGTTCTGCATTTCACCACCTCCACACACTCTGCATTTGCTGAAGTGACCATTTTTTTTCCTCATGCACATGCAGTTTCCCAAGTCACACTCCTCTGTCTCATCATTAAAAGTGCCTGCATAACACTTAAACCAAGGTAACAGAACACATCATTTCAGCTGAAAATGCTGCAGAAGCACCATACTAAACATCTGTGCTTGTAAGACGAAAAGGCTGAATTAAATATATAATACACAGAAAAAATCCATCGTGCCTGGCCTTATTGAAATAGCAAGAAACCTGAAAAGTCTTTTCAAATAGGTTAACGAAATTAGGGTTTTTTTTCAAGGAGCAATCAGATTTTCACTTAAGTGAGATATTTCTTTAAGAAAAGTGAGAAACCAAGCTGGGTGGAAGATCTGTTTTCTTTCTTTAATTAATCCCGTCTCAGACTTTGAAGACCTTTCTGCCCACTGTCTTAAAGAAACATCATTTATCTTGAGTACTGGGGATGCATTTACTGGTGCTCACAGTCATTCAGCACAAAGTCAGTATCCCCACCCTTGATAAGGCCGGCAGATTTCAGTCCGAGCTGTGACTGTTAAATGTCTTCACAAGCATCAGCCTGCCCTTGGCTGAAGAGACACTGGGGGAAATCTATAGGAGTAATACTGTGGGAGTTTAAGGAAAAATCAGGGGTGGATCTGCGTGCTGCTCGGTTTCTGTCTCGCTGTAGGGCAGAAGCCACAAGCTGTCACACGGCTGCAATTGCTTTGTCGTGTCAGATGAACTGCCAACGAAAAGCACCCGGCTGCTCCCAAGGCATAAGAGTCCTCTCTGCAGGTCTTTCAAATACAAGTTCTAAGAAAATCATCTACTTATTTTCAGTAGGAAAAAGAAAAGGAATTTAACCGAAGTTATAAAGCTGGTGATGCAGTTAAACAGGACATTAAATCTAGGGGGGAAATGTGTTTTATAAGAGAAAACATATTCCAAACACAATGAACATTTACAGTTTGGAAGTAGCATTCTATCATGACTGTCCTCTTAGTATAGCCATTTCCCTATTAAATACAGGCTTCTGATGGGAAAACTGAGCGCACGAGTGTAGTAACTTGACTTTATAAGGTATGACATGAATTAAGCAAAGCCTTAACACTGAGCAAGCCACTCTTATTACAGTTGTGCACAGGATGGCATATTTCAGATTGTTAGACGTATTTTGAAAACATGATTTTTTTCAAGAATGATTTCTTTCTAGCTTTACACACTATATAACCACTAGAAATGGACAAGACTTCATAACTCCTGCAAACACATCTTTTCCTTGGACTTACGTCCCAACTAGATTCAACTCAATCCAATTCTGAAAGTGAGGAAATCCAATTCTGAAAGGTAAGGAGACATTTCTTTTCATATTTACTCAATATAATTCAGTTTTACTTGTAATCAAAGTTGATGAGAAAAATATCATCACAACCACATTTTGTTGATTTTTTTTTTTAATTGACATTGTGGAAGAATATCTCCCCCTCTGTGTTTTTACGACTTATTTCATAAGTAGTATTTTAGTACTTTATCAAAAACAGTTGGAATTTTTTTTCCGCTAGGCGTTGCATGCCAATGTCTGCTGCTCATCTTTTTCCAAACATCTGAATTAAACTGACATAAAGCAGAATACTCCAGATAAACCCCCGATTCAATGTAATTTAATGCCAGTTTCACCCTGGTTTTAACCTGATCCTTTTACGCTTCAGAAAATGGCCAGGACATAGAATGGACAAGAGAGGGAGCTCTTTTGCTGCATGTTCTCTGAAGAAGCATGCTTGATTTCCTTAAAACTCAGCCCTGTTTCCAGGATTTCATAACACAGGAAACAGAAGTTATGTGTTCTGCAGAAGATTAGATATTGAGCAATACTCTTAAAAAAAAAAAAAAAGAAAAAGAAAAAATCATATAGCAAAAGCAAGCAAACAAGCCACCTTTGCCTTCCCTTCCAAACTAACCTTTGAGGCAGTCTTTTCATTCTGAACTGGAGGGCTTTCCCCCCCTTTTTCTAAAGTGAAGGCTGTCCAAAAAAAAAAAAAAAAATCGTTTATAAGGTTTTATTAACCAAAAAAAAAAAAAAAAAAAAAAGAAAAAGAAAAAAGAAAAAGAAGAAGAAGAAATATACAGGGTTCTGTTCTAATGCCCTGTGTGTTGTCCAACTAAAATACATCCGTTTCATCATATCGTTATCTGACTCCATTCCCTGTGCTTTGCCTTGCCCAGGTAGCAAATTTTTACACATACATAGATCAAACCAGAACAACCTTGCTGCTTTACCCTACTACAAGTGGCATGCCAGCCATCCACTTGCCTGGGATTCTCCATATACAACGAGTGTTCCTGTGAGCATGGATGTGCTCCCTTCCCAGGTGCTCAACCAGGACTAGGGCTCAGGCCCCAGCCTTGACAGCATCGCAGCAGGGTTGGGATGAGCCCAGGCTCTGCTCAACACAGTTACTGTGCCAGACCTTGGTGAGGAAACTTCCCCTGGTATAGGTCTGCTACTGGCTGGCTTTGGGAAGGCACAGCACTGCTGCTGCTACTCAAGAGAGGGCAGCTCAGGAGCAATGATTCCACCCATTTGCCATCTGGTGCCTCTTCAGTTCTAGGGAATATAATCATGAAGAAAGAAAAAAAAAGAAAAAAAAAAGAGAAAAAAATATAAAAAAAACAACAAACAGGGCAGGTGAGTGAACAGAAGCACACAAAGAGTACGTGCTGGGTTTTGCCAGCCTGGCCACACTGCTTGTTGGACACATCACCAGCAGCTGGCACAACATCCAACAGCAAAGCCAGGGCCAGGGTCCGCTCCCTCCTGGCAACAGATTTTGGGTTGGGTTTGAGCAAAGAAAGAAGTGGGCTCCTGAAGAGATGGTGCAAGGTCTGAACCCATCAAAATACATTGGTGTGTGACTGACAGTCACTGCATCCAGCAGGTCACTCAGGCATGAACTTAAGGCTGGATTTTAAGCTTAGATGTGTTTGCTTAGCAGAGACAGATAACAATCCGAATTTCCAAGGGAGGACATGAGTTTTAAAAACATTATTTGGATTTCAGGCAAACTGCAGCAGTTGCCTCATCTAGTCCATGCCTACTTCAACTCTCTCCTTCAAAACATCTCCACCCAGTGATGGCTGCTGTCCCAGCAAGAGCTTTACCTCAGCACAACTTGAAGAGCCAGGCTGCAGGCTGTATTCCTGTTTTGTTTCATTTGTTTTTTCTTTTTTGCCTAAGTGCACCATTTGGTAAGCATGTAGCTAAAAAATAGCAGACACCTATTCCCTAGAAATAAGAAAATCTGAGAACTTCGTTGTAAACAAATCACATCGTTGCTGGACTCCAACATTAACAATGCTTCTTGTGCAGTGGAAGTGACCATAATCTATCCTATTTTTCTTCCTGTGACATAAAACAATACTCAAACCCCATAAATACTGACCTCTCTCCACTCTCTGACTGGAACTTGGCAGCTCCATTCCCAGCAGAATGGAGACAGACCCAGGAGGTCGCAAAAGCAAGGCATTACTGCTCATACTTTCTGGGCTGTGCTGTTCTGGGGTTGGGAGCAGCTGGGATGGGATTAGTGCTCCATGTCTGGTGCCCAGATAAACTTCTCTGAAGCATCCAGGAGGTCTGATTAGGAGGGATGGAACAATGGAGCAGCAGATCTGTTAGCAGGAAGGTATTGAGAGATAAGAGCCTTTTGTATTGTAGTTCCTTAAGGGTAGTTCTTGGAGGAGACAAGAGAATGAAGAGCTAGAAATAAGGCACTATGATAAAGGTAAAAGTTTTAAGACAACAAAGACAGGAAACTGTTGCTTTCACTCAGTCAAGATGCAATGTCTACATGTACCATCATCCAAGTTTGCATGGTCCTGAGGCCTCAAACCCAGCATTTTAGGTGGGCAGCTTATGCAGACACACTTGTGAAATGTCTATGCTATTTGGATATATCACTGTGTGGGAGCAACTGAAACACACTGCTCAAGAGGGAAGCCTCTCCCTCTGAGTAGGTTTGGGCAAAATACAAGAAGAAAAATTTGAAGGCAAGACCAAAATGTATGTTTGGGGAGGTTAACCCAAACCAAACAACTGGGGAACATGAGTACTGATAGAAAGGATATATACCTCATCATAGCTATTCCCAAAGAGAGATTTTCCTGTTTCTACTCGAGGTCAGGATGCATACAAAAACAAACTGACATATGTAACAGATTAGAACAAATACAAGGGAAGGGTGTGGACAGCTACCAAAAGCCAAGAAATGTAGGATGTCACAAGTGAACATACAGCCGGGTGGAGTGACAGCAGTTACGAGCAAAGGTAGGTTTTCTGGGCAGACAATGGTGACCTTGGATCCCTACTTCTTGTTGATGGATTTGGCACTACATGAAATATGAGTGAAGTTTCTGCTTCCACAGAACTGATCAGCTCAGCCCTGAAGTCTTGCGACATGTTTAGGAGGTGATAGAGAAAGCAATGATCATTTGTATGTCCAGAGCTCCACTGCAATCGCGGAGCAAAGTTAAACTGAGCAGTGCTGAAGCCAGTAAAGTACTTGAGTAATTGCAAATTTAGCCAAGTAGTCTTGACTTTCTGTTGTGCAGATTTAAATCACAGTAGCGTAAAATGATCCCATTCAGACCCAGATACTTTGCAACACTGTCCCAGGGCAGAGGGCTGTAGGCATTTCATGCAGCTCTGGGCAAAGGCTCTAATCCTTAGCGGACATGTAATGAGCATTACACTCCTTCTCAGGCTCTATTTGCAAACATAAATGGCAGAGGAAAGAGAACCTGTGCACTGGAAGAAGGAAAAGCTTCATCCCACCTCCTACCAGCAGCAATGCTCCCAACTGGTACAGGACTTAGCACTGGAGCCTGCCGGTTCTATGTTTCCAATTATTTCCATTGACACTGGAAAAGAAAAAGCCCATCATCCTGTCATTTTCTATTTTGTGACCTGTTAAAGCTTGCTTAATTCTCATTTTTTGCAAGATATCTCTGCTGCATAGATTTTCTAATGCTGAACAATTTCATGCCACAGTCAGGGAGCTTAGAGAGAAAGGCCCTTTTCTTCACCCAGTCACCAACTTTGGTGAAATTTCATGAACATGGTTGTCTCCAAGGCCTACACATTTGTCATACACTGCTGAAATTGGAAGGGCCGAAACCCCCAGTGTGTCAGAACAGCCCCATGAAACTACAGATCTGTGTCTGCCTAAAGACAGAGTGTGGCAAATTTCCGAAAGAAACATTTTATAAAAACTGCTTCTCCCATCCCTGTTTCTCTTTAAAATCAGTTACAACAAAGGCACTCACTATTGACCACAAGGTTTCTCATAATCAGGTTTCTGTCTCTGGAAGGCATCACTTTTCCACAGAGCACTGGATGAAATCCAAGGCACAAATTATGAGATCCATATGAGGGAAGCAGATGTTTCTAGGCAATGTTTATGGGGAATAGCAAGTCTTTGGGGAGACATAGAATTACATTTTCTTTAAAGCAAACACTTAAACTGTGCAATAAATAGCCAAAATATAAAGCGTAAGAGTTAGGAGATAGAGACAAAGGTGTATGTATCTTTGTTTAAAAAGTTTTAGAAGAGCTTGCATAGATCACAAGCACTTTAGTTATTCAGTATGTTGGGTAAGTGGTGTGCTGTTCAGGGGCTCCCTCTGACATGTCAGGCTGCAGTGGAAAGTAGTGTATTCAGCCACCCTGGAGCTACACAAGATTGTCCCGGGTCCCTTAAGCAAAGCTGACCTTACAGACCTCACCATTTGTATCCCCACAATCACTGACCTTACACCAGTGACTCCAAGGCTGAAAGGAAAGAAACTTAAGAGTGGAGCAACATGCTCACATTCTGGGGACAGCACCCACTTGGCGCAGTCATGGTCTACCCTTTGGTACTTTCAAACAAGTGCCAGGTGGTACATCTCCTGAACTCCACCATTTCTGACGTGCTTTTTTATTGCAGTGTAATGTCTGAAGCTAGGAACTGAGGGAGGGAAACAGAGCTCCTCTGATTGTTAGTTTTGTAGTTCCCATTATGCTTCCCATTGTTTAGAATCAAACTGTAAAGCAGCCCTTTTTTTGCCAGGGAAGAAATTAACCACATGGGAGCAACATTCAGCTCCTGAAACACACTCAGCATTTGCCATTTGAAGAGCAGATGGCTGGCATCCTTCTATACAGTAGCCCACAGACAGCCTTCCCTGTCATTTGGGAGGTCACTTTGGCTTAAGAAGACATTTCTGCCTTGAAGAGCTTAATCTTCTACGTAGATACTGTTGACACATTTGTCATTCTCTGTTCAGAAAGATCATATGAAGCACTGGCAGAACTAACTAGAAGCAAAGACTTTAATACACTATACTCAAGTCTTCATTTTCTACACTGTTAAGAGAATGCTACTGCACTGGCCTCACCCTCACCCTAAGCCATCTCAAAATAAATAGCTGTCATTTCATTCTTGGTTGGCTTTACAACTGATGGAGAGGAAATCATTCAGAAATTGTCAACTATATTATGCAGAATGATGTATATTTTCTGCTCCACACACTAGAAAATATCTGTGTAATATGGATATAGGAGAGGGATTAGAATTGTTAGGTGACTGCAGCCCCTACAGGGCTCTGTAACCCCAGATAACGTTACGAGCCCAAACATAGGGCTGGTTGTGGTGGACATAGGCTGGCCACGTGCCCAAAAAATTCAGCACCTCAACAGATTTTTAAACTATAAGAGGGAGACGTGAAAGATGTGATGCAGCAAGTCCAAACCACATACAGCTAGTGAGCCTGCAACCTGGATAAAATGCTTACAGCCATGTAAGTGCTGTCTTAAAATACAAATGAAGGGATGGCAGATCTTCAAATCATTGTTTTTTAGCAACAACTTACTTGTTTTAGCAAATAGTTTGCTCCAAAATTATTCATAGCTGTTGTAATATGATAACATAGATGCACTTAAGGCACTTCAGCTAACAGGCTAGTTAACAGGCCAGTGTGGCAGGTATTGTGTTACATGTTACAAAAACCAAGACAGGCAAAATCTTCTTAAGAAATTATTCTGAGACCAAACTCAATATATATACATATGCATTCAGAAACTAGGGGAAAAAAAATCCTTCATTGAATTAGCACTTCTTTCCTTCATAAGTCCAGCTCAGAAGTCTTACTGTCAGATACCTGAAATGAAGTGAGATTCTCCTCAGCCAGGGTTTCTAGTATTGCTTCTTGCCAATTTTGAAAACAGGTCTAATCTATGGTCTCCCTGCTGAAGTCCAGAAGAATTGCATCTATGCTGATTGAGATCTTGACAGTGAAATATTTAGACGGTTCTCTTCACAAACACAATTTTACACTACTATTAAATCACACAATCATAGAATGGCTTAGGTTGGAAGAGACCTAAAAGCTTGTCCAGTTTTGACCCTTTGCTGTGGGCTGAGTGGCCACTAGATCAGTTTGCCCAAGGCCCCATCCAACCTGGGTTGGAGACTGGCTTGAGACTAAAGTGATGCGGATAGAAAGTAAATGTTGTGACGGAGAGAGATTTGCAGTATCAAAGGCTGGAAGCATCTTCAAAAGTTTGCAGATTCTGCTGATCTCTGAGGCAAGCAATTTCTGAAGGAGAAATGCATAAAATGCTTAGCAGAAGCCCACTGCCGCACCTTCACCTGCCACATCTCTATCTGCCTTTATAACACCAGGAAACAATCTTTTTCCTAACATCACTAACGTCACCTATTGGTCTTCCATATTCTCTTCCTCACAGTTATGCACAGTCTTGCTGCATTTCACTGCTTTCCAGAATCCTATCAATCTCCTTTTAAAATTATTCAGTTATTTAGTTTCATATTTCCAGACCTAGATTTTCCCCTGGACACCATACCAAGGGAGTGCTGTGAACCTTAATTTAGCCATCACACCTGCAAAAGCTGTGGCACGAGGGCACTGAGTCCACTAAAACTTCTAGGCTAGGATTACATTAAATGTAACTATAATTTTTCTTTTCTATTCTTACAGAAAGCAGCTACTGGGAAAGCTGCTAGGTACCCACACTACCTCAGGAAATACTGCCTTCCCTAATAAGCATAGTTCCTCCCACTGAAGAGTAATGGTTGTATAATTAACACTCCATTTGGTAAAATGATTGTTTTTGGAGAACCTTAATTTATTTCAAGTATGTAAAGGATTCCCTTTTACCTCAAAAGAAATTTTCTAATTTTTCATAAATGAAGAATTTTCAGTCCTAGACAAACTTGAAAGCATAAATCAAGACAATTTTCTGAGTCTGTGGAGGTTTAATGAGTAATATCAACAATAGATGGTATCTTTATCAGAGAGGATTAGAAAGGGGTCTGATACTTTTGAGCCAGTTTTTTAGATGGGCTCATTGTAAGTGGTAGTTTTGGAAACAGTACAAAAATATCAAACATTATTCCCTTTCTTGGCTTCCCAGTTATGTATAGTGAGGCTTTTCACTAAGGCCCAACACCAAGAACAAATGGACAAGGCATAGAAAACAGATTTACACATGGAAGTTCAGTGAATAAATGAACTGCAGAGTCATAAGAGGAGAAACAAGTATGAAGTGTGCTGTCACTGTTGGAATACTCATGTGGAATTGGAAGCTGCAGTGAGGGATGGAGGTAACAGGCAGTCATTCAGAAGCGGGCAGCATCTTCTTCAACAGCAGAATATTATTTTCACTGGCAGTAAATGCTATCTTTCAACAGGTGTTAGATTTTATGCACTCAGGGAAGCCAGAACAGACACTAACAAACCCAATATGTAGGGGAAGATATCTTGTAGACCACAGCCAACGTTTAGCCTCCACCACCTTGCAGCTGACAGAACAAACTGTGTTAAAAAAAACTGCTGGCTTCTGCATAGAACTGGAATGTATATCTTTGAGCTGTAGGGCAGATCAGGAAGCTTTCATCATGCGTTCACCCCCTTCTCCCTCTTAATCCTGCAAGGCTCACCTCCTCAGGCCACATGAACTGCTTTGTAGCCTTTCAGGGATAAGGGGAAAGCCCTGCAGAGAAGATGGAAACTAAGGAACTGCAGCTCCTCCTGCTCTATCTGCCTTTCAGCAAAGATGGGACTCCTGTCTGAGTTGAGAAGAACTGCAAAAAAGTCAGCAAGGAACCACGTCCTCATCATTGGATCACATGTGTAAAGACTCAAACTCTACCAGAAAGGAGGACCATTAGTTTGGACCAGCATCAGGGAGAGCTGGTAGCCCATTGCTGAGAGTCACTTCAGGTTTTGTTCACTGTTCTCAGAGAAAAGGGGTCCCAATAGGCACCTGCAAACCTATCCTACTCAAGGACATTTTGTTTGTCTTAATCCTATAGATTAATCCCACAGCTTTTCAGTTGTAGCTTTGCTGCTATTGTCACCCATAAGCCCTCTATGAGGCTTGTAGGCCAGTGTACATTGACTTCAAGGCTGTCACTGTGATAACACTGACAAAGAAGAGCCCCCAAAAGTCACAAAAATTGACTCTCACACCAAATACATAAAATAAAGAAGAAGGTTGGAAGAGAATTGTCTCCTGTGACCGCTTAGAAGAATCTCAGTTGTTATTGGTAGCAGGAAGCTCCCAGAGATAGTAACAGTTAGAGTTATCAAAAGCACACAGAGGTATGCTCCTCTGCCACCTCATCACCATGAGTTGGCTTAGTCAAACCAGAGGTTTGCCTGAGCTCACAGTGTACATTAAGTGTACATTAAGTGTCATCATCACTCAAGCACCAGGCATTTGTTGGCACACTGCTAATTATGAATGGTATTACCTGTAAAGTATTTTGTACCATATGGATAGAAAGCACAAATAACTATGTATTAAGAGATTATTTTTACAAATATACAGGAAATTAGAAACTCATGGACAGTAAAATACTTTTTTGTATACAGGGCCTTTAATATGAGTTCCATCAATTTCCTGGACTTCACTGCTCAGTGAAACTTCAGTACCAAGAAACTCAGTTTTAGACAGTGTTTTCTTGGAATCAAAGCTAGCTAAAGCATTCATGCCACATCCAGATTTTCATCCATCTTGTTCACTCTACTTTTCTTTAGTCAGTTTATTCACTTTATAAACAGCCTGGGATAATTTCGGAAGAGCAATAAATCAAGCAGCAGAATACTAGAGCTCAGTTCTGCGTACCATGCTCATCCTGTAACTTATGCTCCTCTTAAAGAAGATTCAGAAGTATCTCACTTAAAATAGAATTGATCTCAGAGCAACACAGAGCTTGAAATACCATGCTCGTTCCAAACCCCACATTTACTGATCTCATTGAGACCATAAGCATTCTTAAATCAGAGCAACTTGCCTTCTGGATGCACCTTTTGTGAACAAAGCACGAATGTGCAAAAAGGTCTTAAAGTTCTGTACCTGGTACCTAGAGGATGTAGTAACGTGGGATGAACATCTGCCATTTTGTGAAGATCACATTCTGCACTTCTACAAAATAGTTTCCTGTGTCCGTGTGTTTCAAATGATCTATTGCAATGTTTCTGGACTCTTATGACCAAGGAGGGAGTCCATGTTCTCTTCACAAATAGAGCCTAACCCAGCCCAGACAGGACTTGATAGCAGGATTTTCAAACTGAGATTTGGCTACATTCCATACATTTGAACGGGGAAAAAAAAAATTTGGATGCCATCAACCCAGGGATGTTTTGGAATGCGCTAATAATCCCCAGCAGAAAGCAGCCAGGTTTGGCTTGTAGTGACTAATGAAGCTGTCATACACCATTCCTTCCTGCTGTTTAATAATACTTTTGAAAGAGCTCTTTATGGAGATGAATAGCATAGTAGTACTGCAGCTGAGGAACTGGCATGCTGTCAAAGAAAACAGAGGCTAGTTTACTATGCATGGCACTGTATTTTTCATTATACTTCACAAAGCCTTGTTATAACTGAAAATGAATTCATCACTGGGGGATAGATATTATTTAATAAATAGTTCAATACTGTTCTGAGACTTTATTCCAATAGGCAGACTTCATTATAGCAGCAAAATTATTTGTAGTTGATACAATCTGCGCTGTTTCTCAGATCCTGAATTTCAGGGGATTATATCAGACTTACCAGCAAAACTAATTGCGATGGAAATGCAATCCATTCTTTCCACTTTCTCCTCAGTGACACACATATGCACACATGCTCTATATAGCATACAGTTAATTGAGGGGCAGTTCAGCCAACTGAATGATGAAAGTAACAGAGACATGACAGATCCTGTGTTCAGATCCAGATCACAGCTTCTACTCTGTTGGTGGGGTGATGTAATGTAGAGCTATACATGCTATTTTTTGTATTCCTCAATGTTCTCATTGGTCATCTCAGGTAATCAAGGGGCACAGCAATACTACAGCTGTGCAGAATACTCATGTCAAACATTACTTGCAACTTGTAAAGACTTACTGGATATTTTTTCACTCAGGTGGAAGTTCACTAGCCTCCTGCCTCAGCACTGTGCACAGGCCTGTTTGGATGAGTTCACCTGTTTAGAAATTCTTGGGAACTTCAGCAGCAACATCAAGTAGATGGGTTGCACCTCTACTCCCTTACTGTCTTACTGTGAAGCATCTCAGAAAATCTAATGCTCTGCATAGCCTTACAAGTATTCTTTACCACCTGCTCTCACATGAAAAGCAGGGACACGAGACTGACATATCAGCTCTCCACACAGAGCTCCATCAGCATTAGCCAGAGCCCAAGATTGGGTTGCCATGCACGCACTGAGTACAACTAAATCTCAGAAGCTGTAGTTAGGGATCATGGGCCTTATCTATGAAGGGATATTTTTTATTAAATACCCCAGCTGGTTTGCTTTGAAGTACTGCAGGGTTGTACAAAACATATCAATGATTTTTAACATTTGCCAGCATCAGAATTGATACTCTATAGACCTAGCTTGTTGATTCTCTGTTCAGTGATATAAAGGGGGGAAAAACACCTCTGAACACCTTATATTGGCATAACCCATGTTGTTCTGCATCTGGAGAGCTACTTAACGAGTGACCCAGGGAAGCATTGCATCCTGCATGAAGATTCACCCCCCAGTTCTCTTTATTCTGATTTACCTTACGGAAAGTTATGGGGCTGAAGGACCAGAAGTCAGAAGGCCCATCCTTCTTTCATGGCATCCTCTTTTTGTTGCTGCCATTTTTAAGCCACTATCAGCCAGCCTAAAAGTCTCACTGATAGAAACCAGACAGCTATGTATTTTAGGAGTCACGCGGACAGATAAATTTGGCTTTTCATGCTAAAACCAGCTAATTGGAGAGGAATAATAGGAAAACTGAAATCGGACAAATACTTCTGTGAAACACCTCTCCAGCAACTTCACAGGACTGTTATTTCTAGCTTACATCTACTGGCAAGTGGCAATTTAGAGTAACAAGACAGTATTTGAAATTATTTGACAATATTTTCTTCCTAGAAAACTCTAGAGGGAACAGAACAGAACTGACCCCTCGAAAAGCCCTCAAAGTTTATGCCTTTTCTACCAGACTCTGATACCTAGCAAGAAAATACGTTAAGACCTGGGATAAAGGACTCCTGAATCTGCTTGACAGAAAAGGTCTGCATACTCCTAAACATCTGCAAGAAAGTTTTTTTAATTTGTTTTTTAAATGGGCTGGAATCAAAACATGAGATCATTTTGCAACTTCCTGCATATGTTGATGCATTTTGTCTCCACAAGTGCCAGTAAACAAAAACAAACAGAAAGCATTCCTTTGTTTACTGTCAGAAGGCAAAATGCTTAGTGCAGTAGAGATTAATAGAGGTTTCATTTTTGGTCAAGAGAGCATTTGAGTAGTTCTGCTGCCTAATGAATATTCTCATAGGTGGATAGTCCACAGAGAGGATCATGAAAAACTGAGACCTAACAACACCAAACAGCAACGTGTAGTCAATTAATTCTGCATATTATCTATCAGCATCCCTGCAATACAGTACATTAATAACCCAGTTTATTTTATAATAGGGGTATCTGCTAACATTTTACAGAGTGCAGGCAGCATCTTAGTAAAAAAAAAAACAAAAAAAAACCACTAGTTTGTGGAGGCCTCCCATCACATTTGCACAGATAATCTCTCTATTCACAATCCCAGTACATCTTTTTGGAAACAATGAGAAACAAAGAACAATATCTTACATGGATAATACATACTTGGAAAGCATCCATAATTTTTCTGTTTTTCTAATGCAGACGACAACTGGGAACAGGCAGCCAAGTCAGTTCAAGAGAGGCCACCAGTGAGCGCTGCCCACCAGAACTTCAGGGTTATTCATGTAGTGATCTCGGCACCCGCTAACTAAATAGGATGCTGCTGGATCAGGCATCCCCCAGAGGTTTGTGGGCATTGCTGAACACAGCCATTTCCCCAGATAAGCATTCTTCCCTTTGCACAAGTGCCAAGCAACATGATGCAATGGTAGATGCGGCTGCTTTTGCAGGTGCAGTCTTGGACTGAAGCTTAACCCATTGACTACTGAAGGCTGTGGCACACTGCTGGATAGGGCACCAGACTGCTGTCTGTTCTGGCTGAATTTCAACCTCGAGAACATGCTTTGGCATTGGAAATTTTATGGTATCAACATCAGTAACTTCTCACCACACTCGTGCAATATTCTGATAAACAGTGGAAAGCTCTTCGGTAACAGTAGGTGAAGTCATCTAATTTTATCTTAACTTCCTCTTACATCTGTGAGACTCAGCTGATGTCAAAACATTTGAATTTGATCTGGGGAAAAGAAACTGGGGTAACACAGATTACACTGTTCACGTTTTACAGAAATAGCCTAGAAAATCTACTGTTAAAAAAGGATAATTGCTTCTGTGGAAGATTGGCTGGGATTTTTGAAATTACATCTATGTATCTTAGTAGATCTGAGGAAACTCTAATGCACTCTTTCCATCTGGAAGTTGTGCAAACAAGCTGAGATGCGTTTGCTATTTTGTAAGAGCTAGATAACATTATATGAACAAATCAGTAAGCTCACACACCCTTTCTGGCTAATTTGATAGGATACTAAAAACATTTCAGCAAGGTAAGCGTTGACAAACACCTATGCACAAATTGCTTGAAGAAGTTAAAAAGCTGGAAAACCTCATTCTATGTTTCTCAGTCTCAAAACTACCAGCACCATAGCTGTCAGCTCCCCTGCTGAGGTGCTATGCCTGGGAAGTTCATCTGAGCTGCTCTTTGCTTGTCCCCCAGTTCAGCAGTAGTAGTAATGCATCACATACTTCAGTTTGAGGTCTCCAGGAAATTTCAGCTGGGGAACTGAGGACCAGAACCTCCATTTCACTCTTCTACTGATGTAAGACAAGTAAGTTTGAGGTATCTAGGATTTCTATTACCATTTCACACATAAATCAAAGATCAGACAACTCCATACTTTTTTCCCCTAAGATGCACTTCAGCCTCCTTTGCAAAACAAAATTGACACTTATTTAAGAGTTTTCCATTTCCTTATTGAGCCACATGCAGGAACAGAATTCAAGGGGCTGCCCACACTATGGGAGCAAGCAATGCACCCTACGTCTCAGAGGCAGCAAGTTGTCGCTGTCCCCTTGCTATCCTCTTTGGGAACCAGGCGGCTACTATCATATGTCTTCCCTATCCAGAAATTACTTCTGTTTGCAGTCACTGATCAGACAGGGATACTCTCAGAGAAGGCAAACTGCTGCTGTAGTATTACAGAACTTAAGCTTCCCCTAGACCACATCTGGAGGGTATGTGATGGACTGTGCCTTCTTAAATTGGTATTGCTGCACTGAAGCCTAGAGGCCCCACACCATCCATGGTTCTGACCCATTCATTATAAGGTGATTGCACACACTGCCAGTGCTTAAGAGAACAGCTATACAAGTTTTCTACTAAGAGTACACTTGTTATTTTTTCCTAGAAGATCACTGCTTTCAACTTTAGACCTTCTTAATCCCCTGACAGAAGCTTTAACCACAAGTTTGCTTTTATGCCGCAAGACATGCAAGTGACCACCAATTTCAGTTCCATCCCCAGAGTTTACATTATGGGCTGTTTGCCCACACTTGAAGGAGTGCCTGACATCAGGATTAAATCAGCTCCAAGGACTTCAGTAGCTGGCAAGTCCTTTCTGCTTCTCTTCTCTACTCATTTATCAGATCTGGCTCAAAGCCCACTCCTTCCCTCTTTTGATTTGTATCCTGCCCATAGGTATACTCACAAGGGTTTTTTGATTGTTTGCTTGAAAGGAAAAAAGTGTTAGTTAATTAACATTGGAAGAAATTAAGTAAAGAGGAATAGTCCTTAAACTTTCAATGAAGCAACTCTACATTGTTAAATTTTTTTCCTCTTGGTTTTCTAGGGCAGTATCAAATCCATGTTAGGAAAAGATAAGCTAATTCCATCTGCAGACAGGTCTTCATCTCCAAAGGAGACAATTACTTTGCTGCTGAATTAGCCAACGCTGCTAATATAAGAGCTTTTCAGACTTCAGGTATCACACCACTATAGCTCAGAATGATAATGAACGCCACTCTACACATCACACAGAGAAGGGCTGCAGAAGTTGGCAAAAATCAAGTATCAGAAGGGCTGATACAATGATAAGCTGGCTTTGGATTTAAGTTTGCAAAAGTCACGCAGTACAGCCCAGTGATAATGCATCGCTACTTCATTTCAGACCTAAGTAATACAGTTAAGTTTAAAGAGGTAGAAAAGTATCAAATGGACCGTGATGTAGAAACATATTTTGGAAATAAATCATTCTTCCTTCGCTTACAACACCTGCATCAGAGGATGAAAGCAGAGATAGAGAGATTGCTTTTTCCTAAATGAATGGATTTACCTGTTGGGAAGTTTTGTAATCAGGATTAGCTGTCCATAAATCAAAGGATTGATTTCATGCAATATCAGATGGCCAACTTTACATGATAGCTGCTGCAGAGTGCTTCACCATTTGAAATATTGTCTTCTCATAACACTTAACATCCATCCAGAGACTACAAAATTTAAACTGCTCTAATTAAATCTGGAAACCCCATACTTCACATGGGAGGTTCAAGAGGAAGAGAACTTGAACCAGAATGACAGGCGAAACTCATTCCAGTACAGGGGGCTCCATACCACTCTAGGCATTAACTTCCATTACAAATAAATGGAATCCAGCAAGTCACTAAGCCAGATGATATCCAGAAAACTCAATACATTGTTAGATACGCCCCTCATTTTCAATTCCCAAGGTGACAAGATGACTGGGCTAGAGATAGAAAGTCAGAATCCAGAATGGACTGTTCTTATTGCACAGATAAAATTTAGTGGGGGGGGGGGGGGGGGAAGAAAAAAATCAGCAGTATGGGAATAAACAGTCCATCTCCAACAATTTTACTGTCATTTTTCCATTCAAACACTCCTTGAAAGTATTTAGAGCAAAGTACTGCCTCTTCTGCAGCAAACAGTTTGCAAATTTACTTCCTGAAGCCCATACAGGTTCTCCACGAGCAATATTCTAGGAGCAGTTACTTGGGTAAGCTGGGAGATCTGTAAGAAGCATGTCTCAAAGATGATAGACACTATCTGCCGTAACTCCTTTTTTATTGGAATTGAGGGGACAGCTGCCTGTTATTTTCTGCACCCCAGGAAATGCCTGGCTGCCAAACAGCTCAGAGCCAGCAAGGGATTAGCACACAAACAGAATCCATGCACCTGGTAGCCACACAGTTAGATATGCCATCTTCATAGGATACAATACTTAAATCTCATTTACAAAGAAACAAAACCAAACAGAAATTACTTCATGTCGCTGTAATTATGATAAGTATTGGAATAATTTTGCAGTCTTAATACTACATTAAGTGGCTGTTGTTTTCCTTTAATTGCAGTAATTTGTTGAAAGACTTATATAACTGTCATAAATGTAACACTCCTGGTTGCATGCATAAACTGTTCCTAAATAACGCAGGACTAATATCATTTTAAGTGACCAGAGCCCTGATGGCTCTACAGATTTCATGTGCTCTGTGCAGTATATTAACTTTGTTCCCTAACACCATTCAGAAAGCCAAGTTTCTGCACGGCAGCCCTTCCTCCTCCCACTACTGCCTTTGTGCTTGACAGCTGCTGGAGGAGCTCCCTGCCCTTGGCTGTACATGTTGGGCAGGGTAGTGCTGGCTACCACTCCTGTGCCCAGCCAGGGTACAAAGATGCTGGATGTCAGCCACCTCATAGGGCTGAACCCTATGAATCACTCACCCATTCCATTGTCAGTGCCCACTGTGGGACCTCTGCCACCAAGCTGAACTGTAATCAGGCAAGCCTCAGTCTGCACTGGGGATTCAGACAGTCCAGAACAGATAACTTGGGGAGTTTTTCCTTCTATCTGTGTATGTGCTCATTACGCCAAGGCAAATGAGTTAGTAGAAGAATCATCAGAAAGTGTAAGAATTCAAAAAAAATGGTTCCCATCTGCAGTCTTATGTGCAAACACGACAAATGCTTAAGAAATTTCAGGAACAGGTAGCCAGAAATAAGGTCTGAATTTACTGAAGAAGAGCTGCCCCATCCTGGGAAATGAGAGCAGAGCCAAGCCAAACAGAGCACAGGAATTATCCTGACCATGGGTGGGAAAGGATGACTTTCACAATGGAGCCACCACTGACCCTTCAAGGCAGCATCTATATTGTCCATGCTAATATTATGTATCACAGGAACCCCTAGGAATAGCAGAAAGCAAATTTCAACAAAAAACAGGAGACCTTTAAGCCTCCCCCAACATAGGCCATGATGTCATTTCAGTCACTGACCTGAAGAAAACCAGGAGCAGAAAACAGACTGTGATGGATCTACTGTGACTGTTTTGAAAAGAAGAGGTTGTGCAATCACAGTAATATCTTAATGTTTGAAAATAGAAGCTAACAGAGTGTTCTTTCCCCTATTTTCCTTTAGGGATTTGTGAGCCATTAAAAAAGAAAAAAACATTTAAGTATATCTGCATTATTTCAAATTTACAACTATTGTCCTAAATTAAGGAACTGCTATCTACAAGATCCTGTAGTTCACTGCATTACTTAAAAGCCAGGCCTAGAAATAAAGGTCTGTATTCTCTTATCAAGCCACCTGCTAGCCTCTCCAGACTTCATCTTACCCCTTAACCTGAAAGAGGCTTCATCCGCTCTCACCTGATATGTGATAGCTGAAATGACAAATCCACAGAGAGCACAGTTCTGGAGCTGCACAGACCATCTCACCCAGAGGCAGCCTCCTCCCTCATACAGAATTGGGAGGCTTTGGGGTCACAGGCTCACAGAGTTAAAAGCACATTCACGTGTATTGGCCTTCAGTAGAAACTCTAGCAAGTGAAATGATTGGCAGTAATTCATGAAACTCCACCAGCCCCATTAGGATGTTAGGAGCAGCCTCCTCTCTTCATGAATCCCTCGTGTTCAATTCATTTCCAGTTTTCTTACCAGAGAAAACATTGAAAAAACAGAAAACTTGAGTCTGAAAATAACAGTTTCCCAGTCTCCCAATCCTGCTAAGCAGCTTCCTGACTGTAACCTCCTCTTCATGCAGTGTAGCACACCTAAAGCACACGCACTTCAGCACTCATGGGTAAAAATGAAACAATGCAATTCTTATTCTTAAATTAGACTTATTTTCAATGTAATATAGGTGTGTCATGCAGTTTCATCAGCTATCTAATACTCAGCTCTTAAAACAATGTGACCACAAATCAATGAAAGCACTAATTACTTGAATGCTTTAGAAAAAGTGAAAGAATATTTCCCCTGACAAAATTCATACAGAATACTCTGATTACTCCTTGTTCTCAAAGGAGATCCTCCACCAAAGCCACTATCACACTTAAAAAAAAAAAAAAAGTATTTTCCAAATATCATCACACACCATATCACCAACTGCTACACAGAAGACCTCATACACACACATAGGCTTTCAGTACATTTTTTCCTTCCTTGGTTTCATTTTGTACAGTGTCTCTCAGGAAGCCTTGTGGGAAGAGAAGACTGACAGAAATCCTAAACTCATTAGAAATCAGCTCAAGCAGTGATTACAGGGTGCTGATCTGCCTACTAGCTTTCTATCAATTTTTCAGTTTCCAGCCAACAGCCGCCCTCTAAGCAAGAGCTGCAGACGGCATGAGTCACTGTGTTTGCATACAGTACTGATGAAGCCAAGACTTACCTTTCCTGAACCCATCACTCTTCTGCCCTGTTCTGTCACTGAAGTTATCTGAAGTAACATTTGTCTCTGAAAAACAAATACAAAACAAAAAACCCTAAGTAAATCAGTAATATCTATACTACAGAGAGGATCAGCTTTCTGAAGTTATTAATGCAAGAAAATACAGAAATAGTCATAAAAATATGTCCACAACACAAGCCTCTTGCCACACGCAGCTCCATGTCTCTTTGCCTCATTAACTTTTTCTGTATTTCCTGAGAAACACTGGATTTTCTTCCACAAATTTTGAGATGCTGGAGGGCAAATGGAAATGGGTACTCCCTGTGCAAGTGGAATACACATATTTTTAACCCTCATTATGCACAAGGAGGGTATGTTAAGCAGAAAGAAACATGGAACCATGACACAATGCAGTGCCACATTTTGGAAAACCATAGTCCTTTTGTTCTCCTCCCTCCTTCTGTTTTATTTATATTGTTTCTGCGGTCATTGAGCTCCTAGATCTGGGTTTTCAAAGACTCCCAAGGCATCTCAGGACAGGGAAGCCTGTGGTGTCTCTCTGCAGACCTACACCACTGGCCATGCAGCATCCCCCAGGACTGACAATAATTCAGACCAACACCCTCATCTTGGAGTCACTCACTATCCTTTCCTGAACCAGCTATCATCCTCTCTCCCTCTCAATCTGCTTTTACAATCGCATCCACAATGGATGCTAGTTCCTTTCTAAAGCTGTTAGCAATCAAAATCTTTAGCCCTGAAACTGCTTGGGGAGAAATATCATAGCAACTGCAATCCTAGATGTCCTTCCATTAACTGTAGATGGCTTTCCAACACGCTAATGCGCTTCATGCTACTAGGCAGGAAACATCTGTTTCTCTGTGCTCAACCAAGTTTTCCTTATAAAGCAGTCCTCAGTATGCATCGCTGGGTCAGTTTGGACAGAGACTAGCAGATGAGGTATTTCAATGTATTATATAAGTTGGAAGTGAATTATACTGGAATAACTTCAGGAGGTCCACCTAGAAATGGTTCTCTCGACACACATGGAAGTACTTTATCTCAAAAATAGGAGAATTTATACTTTTTTTTTTTTCTTTTTGAAAGGCTTTTGTCTGTAATATTCCCAAGTAGGAGCTTACTCAAGAATTACTCACCAGTCAGATGCACACTGTGCCTGAGAGCATGACTGCTTGTGTTTTGATATTGGAGATTAATTCCCTTTTCTCCCCAGTGGTGAATTTGCCTAACATGTACAGAGCCACGCGTCTGGAGAAGGGAAGCCTTTTCCTTCAAGATGTGCAGCTCACACAGATGCATGGGCAGTAGGTGTTCTAGCTATCCCTATGGATTACTTCACACTATGATTATAGGTAAAACTAATATGTAATCACTACTTTTGTGCAGTACTGACAAATATTGGATAAGCTTATAAGAGAGTTTAAAAAAAAAAGTATTTTATTACCTTAAACTTTAAACACAATTATATAATCAACTAGAAGAGAAATGTGAATGCTAAATTATGTTGTGAGCTACATACATATTGCAGTGAAATTACCACTGTTTGCACCAATGTCAGTACATAAGAGATCGGAATATTGTGTTCAAATGATCCAGAATTGAAAGTGCTTCTTTTACAGCTTTCTTTTCCATAGAAAACAGCCATTTCTCTGCTGAAGAATTAGTTTTCCTTTATCCTTTCAAATAGCATACAAATATTGAAGAGGAGTGAGTTCCCACACAGTGAGTGAAGATGTTACCAGACAGAATTCACAGTTATTGGGGGAAGAACAAAGCATACTCTTGGGGATGTAGTTACATAATTCTTGTTTTCTCCCCTGTAATAAAGGGGAGTAAGGCACTTACTACACTTCAGTAGACCATTTCTGGATCAACGTATAAAGTCAGACAGTTGCTACTATTCCCAAAAATGCTTCAGCCTACAAAAGATCTGCTCCTGCAAAGGTTTCTAGTACGAGAAATTACTGATACATCAACGCAGCACACGTCAGGAGTTAAAAACCGTCTTTTTCTACTGTGGTTTAAAAAAAAAAAAAAAGCAAAAAAATTACACGGTCACAAGTCAATAAGAATTCAAGGATCTGCAGAAAACACTACCTAATGAGGACAAGTAAGTCCACGCAGCAACTACTTACAGTCAACACAAGTATTTCTCAATATTCAGTATTTTAAGATAAAATATTTGTGTGTAAGGTACTTTGGGACTTCCTATATGAACACTTTCCATTTGGGAATACCTTTTCCAAGTAGATGAAGCAGTACACACGAGTATTAAGAGATGAAGGAAAGAGCCCACAGACAAGAAGCTTCAGACAGCTTCAAAGAAAAGTTTCCTTCTTCCACTAATGGAATTTCTTAATAAGATTGTTTCTATTCAAACTCAGCCTTTGTTTTTCACTCTGACAACAAGTGGGGTGCAGGCAACACACCAGAAGGACAAGATGCCACCCAGAGAGACCTAGACAGGCTTGAACAGTGGGCTCAGGTGAACCTCAAGTCAAGACTGGATCAGGCCCTGGGTTACCTGATTTAGCTGTGCACACCCCTGCTCATGGCAGGGGAGTGTAGGCTAGATGACCTTTAGAGGTCCCTTCCAATTCTAAGGATTCTACAGCTAAGATTTCTGCTGAGCAAAGGTATAGAGCTCTGTATACAACAGATATTCTAAATTATCAAAGGATGAGTCATTTCTCATGCAGAACCACATAGAAGCTCTAATATGCCTATTGCTTTCCATCTATATTTACAGCCTTGATTTTAGTCCCCAGAATCATGGCCTCCCAGTGCACAAAATGCAGTTTGCAGCAGTGCAGCAGAACTCCATGCTACCATGGATTGTTGTGAGTTGCACAGAAGAGGAAAAAAAAAAAAAAAAAAGCTACTGAAGTTATGGTCAAAGCTACTGAATGTTGCCTAGAACACTAGATATAACTTTTACTCTAAAATCCTGATGTGAAATAAAACATCACACAAAACATCTTAAAGTACTTTTAGAAGCATTTAGAGCAAGAGTGAACTAGAAAGCAAATAGCATGCAATCACAAATCATTGTAGCTTCCAAGGTTTTTTGTCAATTATTGATTCCTTAGCATCAATCCAATGTAGATCTTCCAATTTACCTTTATCAACCTAAATCATAAAAGATATATTGATGATCAAGCAGCAATTTCTACTGTTTTGTTCAGATGGAGCTCAGTTGCTTCTTCTTTGCTGTCTCTATGCTATGATCAAAAGTTTGCAAAAGCAAGTTGAGTGATAAAAACATTTTCAAGTTAACTCCTAATGAATGTAACATATGTGTCTAATTACAAGTTAGCAACAGACTTGATAATAAAACCTGTACCTTCAATGTCCACTGCAGGCATGAAAAGTCTCTTCCTGCGAAAGAAGCAGCACTTAGCACCAAGGTATTTTCATTCTGTCAACATCAGTAAGAAGAGCAACCATAGTTTCGCTAGCAGAGATAACCTGGAGGTTAAAAATCAAGCACAGAACAGAAAAACCCTACCACTACACATCTGAAGTATCAGCCATCCCTGAAGCAGCTGTAGAAATGCCTGCAATTACCTCAGGAACGAGGAGCAGCTGAGTTCAGTTCCCAGTTAGCATTTATTGATCTAGTGGTTGTTAACCCTGTACATGTTGGTGAGTCTTTAAGAGTCTTTAAGGTTCTGTCCAAAGTAAGCCATTCTATGATTTAGGAAGTAAGCTAGGAGCGGAAGGATCTTAAGGTTTTACATCTTAGTAAATCCTAGTATAGTCTTAGGTTTGGAGGCAGTGGGAGGACAAGTGATGTGGGAGATAGGTGTGTGTTTAAGCTGTAAGTGTGACGTTTGATCTATTTCTCTGAAAGGCCCTGTAGTTAGTTGCTGAAGGGTTGGAGGAGAGTCTCCTCTTTAAAAAAAAAAAAAAAAAAAAAAAAAATCAGGTGTGTGTCACCACAGCAGAAGATACTGCATTTGGATGTGTGAGCTAGTGGTGGTTCCTCTGGGAAGTGCCAGCAGGGCCTGGTGATATTCATGCCTCCAGAAAGCTGCTCTGGATGTGGATCTGCATGTCTTGTTTATTCCATTTGCTTATCCAGGGCACCCTAGAGATGGAAGATAAGAAAAGATCAGAGGAATTTTTTTCTACCTGCCCTTTATCTTTCCAGCGCACTGTCATATATCTGTAGTTGCATGCACACTGCTAATACTGGAGCTTAGAAGAAAGAGAATGCCTTAAGATGAAAGGAATCACTTAGCAAAGTGTTATGAATGTTCATCTCCTCATCTTTCTGTCTCTCAGTTAGGTGGAGGGAGTGATTTTGCCTGAATAACGTCTCTTTTGCAAGTCTGACACTGGAAATATCACTTGTACAAAGAACATTTATACAGTTGCATGCACACTTCTGTAGGAAGTCTGACCAGAAATTGTAAAACCACTGCAAGCTCGCTGCACAGTGAGCCATTCAGGACACATGATACCACAGCCATTCATATGCAGGTAACAGTGGAATTGCCCTCTTAAAAGTGAAGAGTATTTCTCCCTTTTATTTTACAATATTTAGTGGACAATTCTGCATGTCCTTTGTACTTTACCAGCAGTAAGGGCGCAATCTTCACATGCTTTCACAAGGAGAATTAATCTTTAGGAGTCGTTTAACAAAGCAGATTATATGAAGGTGTTTTCTTAAGGGAGAAGACAAGTAATTTCCTGTTTCACAGAAAATGAATGGAGAAAAATAATATCACAGCCAAGAGACAGAAAGAATCAAATCTCAGTTTGTGTGTATGATTCACGATCCCTTCTTGTGATGAATGAAGCAGCATACATTTTGATATGGAGTCCTTTCACCATGTCCTTGGTTTCGTATTATTTGCAGAGTAAAAACAATTAAAAAGTACTTCACCTCCATGCTCCCTGCAGGAATTCAGATGCTCAAGTCACTCTGTCCTTTCTGGAACACATTAGTTTCACAACAGGTAAGCAGGAAGTAAAGACACTGAGTAATTTAGGAAGCAATGCAATACCTCTCATAGCTGAATGGGATGTATGGCCTTGATTTGAAAAGGAAATTCTACCTTTCTGTCCAAAGCTGTTTTCTTAATGTTGCAGATGTATCTTTGCAAGAGTTAAAGGACAGTCGTAAACATCTCACAGTCAATATTTAGTGTTTACTAGGAAGAGAAAGCTAATGATCGTATGGTCTGTAATGGGTAATTTTTCTAACTTTTATCTTACAGAGTATTCCTCATTTTCACTAGCTAGGGAAAGAATATTCATCTGCCAGTATGTTCTATGGATGCATTCTATAACTGGTGTTTTTAAACTAAAATCAGATGTATAGCATATTTTACAAAGAGACAGGGAGGTATATGGAGATCTAATTCAAGTGTCTTCATTTAAAACAGCACTGCCAAATGCAGGTCATTTGGTCCTTCATGGAAGAAGATGAACTTAGATCTGTTTTCCATTCTTTGTCCTGATACAGCTGTTAGTGCTGTATCTTTGAAGATAAGCTGTCCACATGTCCTTCCAAGGGAAGCCAGATGGTCACAACATATCACTGATGCACAACTGCAGTGTTAGTACAGGCTGAGTGGAACTAACAAGTGGAGCGTGGGTGGGATGCTCAATGACTTAAACATTTGTTTCTTTTTCCTTCTTTAGATGATGCTGGTGGTCCGTGCAGCCTAGTAACCTTTTGGTTCAATTAAAGTTGTAGGTGGATGATTCACACATTATTTTTTCTTAATGCCTGGACACTAATGAAAGCACTCTTCCCACCATATTGTACATCAATATCAGATATGCCGTACTCATAATCACCTAGACTACATCTAAAATGATATTTTGTACTTCACACAATGCTGAAGTAAGCCAAGATTTCTCATATAGTAAATTTAGTACTTTTATGAAGTTATTTTAGAGAGTAATTGTTGGTCTTTCCCGGACAACATTGCAAAACATCCTTTAACAAGGATATACTGACCATTGATCTAAAGCAGTCCTGTATCTTATCTTACTGGTTAGCCTGGCAATGCAATTAGGAAATTCTGTGCTCCTTGGAACGTTACTGGTTCATATTTGATTTTTGCTGCAAGTGCTACTTCATCTCTTTTGTTTTTTCTCTGAATAAAGTCGTTGTGCTTAATGCAGCTTTTGTAAAGGTGATGACAACAGTTTGTGAGACAGCAATAGGTAAGAGGAGGAAAGAGCTCTTGCAGGAGGGTGAGAGCACATGAAAGAAGTGAACAAGAGCCCAACTACCCCGCTGCTTGCTGCTGGAGATACGCTAAAGCTGACTCTTCCAAAGAAAACAAACCCAACCTTTCTATTCCTCCAGTTTTTCTGACTTTTCTATACAAGATCTGGTCACATTACATATTGCTTTGTTACAGGAAAAAAAAAGTAATCCTTAACACTGGTTGAGGTCAGTTAATTCTATAAAATTCACAGAAACATAGAATCATTAAGGTTGGAAAAGACCACTAAGATCATCAAGTCCAAAAACTGTCTCCTTCTGTGCTCTTTTCAGACATATATAATTTGGTCTTAAGTACTTTATAACTTTAGTCCTCTTTTCAGCTTAGCACTTCAAGACAGTGTTCTACAAACTATTATTTTAAATATATAAATATAAAAATATTTATTTAGGAGATATTTTGGGGTAATCCATATTTATTTTGCTGAAAATTTAACTATAAATGAAGTCACACATTTTTTACTTTTCTTGGTATTTCATACTCTTCTTTTATTCTGCATTTAACCATTGTCAACACTAAGAAAAAAATAGCAGAAGTTAGCCTGATTTCCTAGAACAAGCCATGCATAGTCACAGTACATCTCCCTTGGCTTTTGGCCTAAACCACAAGGATTATACTCTTCACTGCCACTCATAACTTCTAGTTTATGCTTTCCAGAGCTAAATTCCTGAATTAGACACCATATTTCTTGCAGAAAATAGTCTAACACGTTGTAAAGAGAGAGTTGGGAGTACCTGAACAGAGTTTTCAGCCACCAGCACGCTGACCAGAGAGAAACCGAAGGCAGCACTGTCAGAACACTGAAGTAATGCAGACCCCTCTGGGATTCCTCTGCACAGCTTGAGGCCATCTCCCCTCCCTGAGGCTGGGGCTCACAGTCTGGAAATCCTCCTCTGGACACTGGCACCTGCCCTGGGCGACGTTTTTCATTCAAAGTTTGGCAGAAGAGAAGCAGCGGGAAGCAGCTCTTCTTTCCTCCCTCAAGGGACATAGATGCAGTCATATGGTTTAAGCTGGTTTTTGAAAAGTAGTTTTCCACCTTGACTCCACTTCTTTGCATGCATGTCCACCTTCTGTGTACAGAACTTGATTTATCAGAGCTGAGGCTGTCTACTGGCTGCCCTTTTGGCTCGCTCCTATTCACACACTGAGCACAGTGCAAACACAGATCCCTCTGTTACAGCCCCCAAAATGAACCCCAGCAGCATGTGTTGTCACCTTCAACTGCTGTAGTAATAACAGCATTCATCATTAGCATTGTTAATTGGTAAACTGCTAGTAATGTTTGTCTTTTGTCTGTTGCCAAGCTCTTTTATTCTGCATAAGGGATACGGTGAAAGTATCTAATACATTTACATGAGCAGAATCTCCATTTTGCTGTTTGTTTTTCTAAATCTGAAGCCAAAATATCTTCCAAACCATTGACACAAAGAAGACAGAAAGCCTTTAAACCTTCAAAAATTAATATTTTTCTAAAGATTTTTTTATTAAATGAACTGTGCTGAAATACTGGATAATTAACAAGGTCTTCAGAAATACAAAATCAAAGCTATCATCATTTTTTACTCAGTTTGGGACAAAAATTGACTACAAACAATTACAGTATACCTTTCAGGTACCAGTGTGAGCCTGCAGGAAAATCAGAGCATCTCTGTAAAGCAGGAATTCCCCTGCCCACCCTCCAATATGTACAGTGGTTCCTGATGACAACAGAGGCCAGCAGCTCACCTATTCCTGTTCAGAAGATGTAGATCCCACAATCAGAAAAGCAGCGTTGAACCTGAATTATTCTGTGTACTGTGTACTAATTGAATTTATTAGTTCCCAGGCATGCAGCTAGGTTAGAGTCTCACTCATAAAATATCTGAAACCTATCAATCGGCTTATATTTAGTCCATTAAAACAAGCAAAACTAGACATTAAAAAAAAAAAAAAACAACACAGCCTTTCTACAGTTTTTCCAAGTCATCCTATGATAATCAGTAGCTGTGAAAATGAAGTCCCTACACACGCATACAGAATCATATCATAGAACAATAGCATGGCTTGGGTTGGAAAGGACCCTAAAGCCCACCCAGTTTCAATCCCCTGCTGTGGGCAGGGCTGGCACTCACCATCTCAGGCTGCCCAGGGCCCCATCCAACCTGGCCTTGAGTGCCTCCAAGAATGGGGCACACACAGGTTCTCTGGGTATCTGTGTCAGTGCCTCTCCACCCTCAGAACAGATATTTTTTTTCCTAACATCTAACCTAAATTTCCCCTCTTTCAGTTTAAAGCCATTCTCCCTTGTCCTATCACTATCAGACTGTATAAATAATCATTCTCCTAAAGGGAGCTATAGAAGGTATCTCTCAGTGGTTCCTGAGATGGGAATCAGGAGTCAGCATGTGTTGGAATGCAAACGCTGAGCTGCACAACAGTGTGCTTGTGCCCCAGTCCTGGGGAAGGGTGGGTGCAGCACTGCGCTTTAAACAAGGGCCCACGAGTGGAGCCAAGATGCTGAAAGCCATCATTATAGAGCCTGAGACAAAACAGAACAATAACAACAAACAGTGGGTAACCTTTTTGAAGTGGATGTGCTCCTCTTTCCCTGTTTTCTGAATCTTCTTAAATTTTGATTGGCTTTAGGTTAGAAAGCAATTGGCAGACAGTCAAAATTTAAAATTGATGAAGCACAATCAGTCTGTTCATGGGCCTCTTGGAAAAGAAAATAATGATCTTTCAGACAAAAATGTTCAGAGGAAGCTAAGCCACAATGTCAACACGTAAGAAAGCAAACAGTGGCACTAAAATGTCTGGAGCAAACAGTATTTAAAAGAAGGATTTGTCCTGGAGGAGTTGTGGCAGATGTAGAGAGCTTTGTGCTTGGCGATCTGCAGGACACTCCTTTATGCTTCTAGGACATGATGGCAACACAGCGAGGCCCAGGGTCACAATTCATTTGCAGAAATCACATTAGTTCAGAGGTGTGACCTGCAAAAATGTGATTCATGACATGAAGGAGTGGTACGGCTGCATTTATCCAAGAATTAAAAAAAGTCAGCCTCATAAAGTACCATCGAAAAAGGTAACCCAAACAAGAGCACCTAACACACTTTGAGGGAGCTGTGACCTATGGTTAAATTTTTATTTTTTTTTTTATTTTTTTTTTGCTAAGAAGGCATATGAAATACATGCACTAGTCTCTCCTCAGCAGGAGTGTGGCAGTGCTAAGTCACTGTGAGTCCATCGCTTACTTTCTCTTCTCCCTGCACAAAAAGAAGCAAATGCCATGGGACAACCTGCTGGGTCCTGGCTCTGAATCCCCTTGGGATGCCAGGGCAGCCTGTGGGATGCTGGGATTCTGATGGAGCTCATGAGTTCGGCAGTTCTAAAGCTCAGTATTTGATTTGTATATCAAATTTGATCTACTTTTACATCTGTATATCCGAGCGATGTGTCACTGTCTACTTGAGACTAGTAAAAGCTGCAAGAGACAGATAAAGGAAAGGTTTGAAACAGAGTCACTCAAATTTGAAGACGTGGAAGCCTCTGGTCAACTGTGAAGATGATGAGATTTGGCAGTCAACCAGACAAAACTTCTAAAATGGCATTGTGGTACCTTACAGAGAAGACTTTGGGATGTGCAGTTGCTTCTCTTCAGCAAATCCAGGCCTCTTTATGGGTATCTGTCAGGTAATATGTGAAAATATCAATAATAGTTCTCTTTTTCTTCATGCCAAAAGGCGTAGTTGCAGGTAGAGGCCTTAGATGTATAAGTGTGCCCAGAAGAAACGACGTTCCTTCCAGTCAGCCAAGCAGCAAGTTGTGCCTAGACTGTAGCCGGACTTTTTGGTGTGTGAAGGATCAGGGATGGGATTAAGTGAAGGATCTGTTCTTATGGGTTTACCAGTTGTCTGCTGGAGTAGTTTGAACATTTGGGGGGGGCAGGAGAGGGAGGGCAGTGGGCTGTGTGTGTACATGTGTGTGAGGAGCTGGGGAGCGGATAGAAAATCTGTAACTAATAGGCACCTTTTCATCTTTCTTTCTCTGTTTTCCTTCCAGTGGTGCCCAGATAGAGGACAAATCTTCCCATAAACAGTAATCCTTTAGAAAGTGCTCAAGTACTGCTATTACTTAACTTCCTGATTAGTAGCAGTCACCACCTGCTCCTCCTGCTCCTCATTGTCCGGCATAATGGAAGCGTTCATTTCCCCTGGCTGTGAAAAGGTAATGGGAGGGGAGTCCCTCTTCTCTGCTTTGGCAAAAAGAGCAACAGGCCCTCCTTTTCTCCTGTAACTAATCCCAGACCATATTTATCCAAGAAAATAAAATTCTGTTTCTGCCAACAAATAGCTGGATAAGGCAGGTTATGAACACTTTTGGAAAACAAAACACCGCACAAAAGCAATCATTCTGATCACTTTGAACTAAATCAAGGATTCCTGCTGCAGGGCTCTTTTATTGCCTGACTGTGGCTTTGAGATCCCAAAGGAAAGACAATATATTCAATATTTTTGACACCTCAGTCATGCAAAGACTTCTGTTTTCTTCTGAACTTAATAGCTGAAGCTGCCAAGAGAGCTGCACATGCTGCCTTGAAAGACAGCTGTTAAAATAGTCTCCTTTGATCAAAATTCTTCCACATTTATAGTTAGAGCAGATAGAGTATTATAGGAATTTCTTAGCACGGGCAGAAAATCATAAAAAGAATGAAAGTTGCAAAACCCAAAAACTGCATTTGTCATGAGCGGGCATAACTTTTGAAATGTCAGTTAAAAGGAGACAACCCCTGAATAGACACTGAGGATTCTCAGACTTTCTATTTCCCTAAAGTCCCCTATTGTTTTACACCAAGAGTGGTGCTGTCTCTTCCTAGGGAAGCACAGGCGGGCAGTAGATTAGTCCTTATTTAGATGGTAAGTTCCAGCCTATTTGAATTGTATTAAGCATTCTCCTTCCTTCTGTGGGATTTGTCATAAATCTTGAGTAAATATACTTAGCGCAATCTCAAAGACTGAAGTTTTGATTTCTCAGAGGGCTCAAATCTTTAAGCCTTAAAACTTCTCTTGTTTAAGGGAGATAAAGCAAAAGAATCTACTTGTCAAAACAAACACGGGGAAAAAAAGCCTCCCTACAACCCTAGACATTATCTCAATGGGAAGTGGCACTCATTTGAGGCTTTTTGCTAGCATTCTTTGCCCAGGAGTGAAATCTATTATAGGAATTAGTACTGCCCCTTAAAATGGTAGCATCGCTAAGAAGCAAATGAATCCTACTCTCCTTCCCTCTGTTTTCCTATCCATTCTCCTTCTTCTAAACAGTATTCAAAGGTTTCTTCAAAGGTCTTCATCCTATCTTTGTTGCCATGGTCTCTCACAGAGTTGAATCAACATTTTCAAAACTAATGCCTGCTCTAAATGCATTGTTGTTGAGATGCTGAGTCAGTTCTCTGCTGACTATGGAGAAAGGAAAAAAGGATCTTTGAAAATCAGTTTTAACATTCAACTAACCTGAATGGGGAAAAGCAAGAGATCTGTACTCTGCTAGAAAGAAGCAAAACTTCTCAGGAGTGAGATGCCTTGCATTTCGGGAAGAAAAACAAACCGTCCTGAGCTTTTTGTGCCAGCTGTTCTGTCTTTTTCCTCTTTCGCTTTATTCATACTAGACCTGAGAAAGATAATTGCTTCTTAGAAGGAAAAAAAAAAAGAAAGAAAAAAGAAAACAAAAAGCCACTGCAGAAAGATCCTGTTGATTAACACATAGATCCCAAAGTAAACCCTTGCTGTGAGGGTGACAGGGATGCTTGGTATGCAGTAGCAGTGACAGGCAATGCTAGCTTTGGCACGCTTGAAGCAAGCAGGGGTAAATGGTGAAGAAGCATCATTATTTTAAGGGAACTAACAGGATACTATGCTTGTATCAGGTGTTGTTTGCCTCTCTTGTTTAACTACTTGCACGTTCTTTGGAACAAGGTCCAACTCTAACACATGTATTTGTACAACACACAGAAAAATGTTTGCTAGCCTAATTTGAACTTCTCAGCTTTGCTCTATAAATAAGAACCTCTATTTGCTATGTAAATGAGAGCACTAGACGCTTCGTAGTTGAATTACCAGAAGAGACGAGATCTTTGTCACAGGTGAAGCTGCATCAACCTTAAGCTGCCTTTAGCTGCCCAGCCCCAGCTCTTTTAGTTCCTTTGAACAACTGTCCTGAGCCAGTGGTCTGACATGGCATGCTAAATTCTGTATATTTGTTCATTATTCCTAGGGGAGAAATCCACACGAAAATTCTGCTGGTGTATTTATATGCCTCGGCTAGAGAAACTATTCATCTGTCTGCAACAGATTTCACCTTCATGTAACAGATGATGACTTTGCCAGAGACTTTCTGGACGTTGTAGCAACCGCAGGTTTTACAGCATGTATTTGTAATATCGGTCATAAACTGAAAGAAAGGAAAAAAATCCAAAAGTGATTAGATCCTTACAGTGTGCTCGAAAACAGCCCTTCATCCTCAAGGAAAATCACAGTTTAATGGGGAAAGTTGTTAACCGCAGCTTAGGAAATGTAAATGCAGTCCCTTTACCCTTCTGCCATTCTATTTCCCAGTGCTAGGGAATTCAGGCAGCGAATGAAGAAATGCCAGAGAAGGATCTGACAACAGCATAGGAATGTGTTGTGGGTCTTGATTGCTGAGATAGATGGGGCACAATATCTGATACATTTCATGGTGACAAGACTCCTATAATTAAAAAAAAATAAAAATAAAAATAAAAAAGGCATCTATGTGAAGTACATTCTTAATTGGGAGTAGTAACAGTTGTCCCCAGTTTTCCTATAAAATGAACACACTGAAACACAGATTGTGATCACTGCCTTTAAAGTTTCCATGTTTTGAAGGCTTAAAGATATTCCCAAAGAGACCATACCCAAATTGTACGTTGTTATTTATGAAGAGAGACCATGCTCCATTTTTTTGCCCTTTTCTCTGTGACGATGTCGCTTTTCTCCCCACAGTTTTAATTCACATAACTCTCCCCATTTCACCTCTAAATCCTTTCCTTTCTGGTCTTTGGAATTTCCACTTTACTTTTTTTTTTTTCTTTCTTATCATTTGTGTGTGTGTGTGCTATTTGTCTTCCCTCACTAAAATCCACTGATTTTCACTACTCTTCAATTTACATCCTCTCCCTAAATTCCAGCCTCCCAAAACTTTCCTGTTCCTCCTTTCTAGTCTGTTCTTCGCTTTACAGACTATTTTAGCACTGTTTGTTGCTGGAGCTTCCATGGCCTTTTAGATTTCTAGAATTTATTTCCACACTCTGACCAGTCCTGTCAACCCATCAATCCTACAGCTCAACGTACTGTGAGCACTTGCACTGCAACAAAATACTTCATCACTTGAAATCCATTTTCCCAATTAATGCCTTTTGTTGGATAGCAGTGCACCTGTATTCTTCTTGTGACTTTCCGTCTTTTGGATTCCCCCAGGCTCATTTATTTTACGTCCAACAAGCATTTCTTCTAATGAGTAAATTCTCAGAGCTACAACATTTCACTATGTTTTCTGTTATCCTTGGTTTGGTCTCAGATGCACTGCCCTTTTTGTGCCAACTGATGTCAACCAAAATCTCTCTCCTTTCCATGTCCATTTCAGTGCCATCAGCAATTGTGATGAAAGGAGTGGAGAGTAGTCTCCTCCCCGTCTGCCCACTTGGGCTTCCTTCCTTGCAGCATGTAGCCTCTCCATGGAAAAGATGCACCAGTACTCAATGCCACACGGGTGGGTTTTCCCACCCCACACGCAGCACAGAAGAGGGATGAGCACTGCCCTCCTCCCTTTCTTCACTCCACACTATTGGCTTCATCTTCATCCCCTCTTTGGGCAGATTCAATGAGGGCTCTGACATCACATCTGGGGACCTGGACCTCCCCAACGCTCATCAAGCAAACAAGAGTGTCTGCCTCTTCTCAGTAAGGGCCAAGAATGAGAACAGCAAGGGTATTTCAGGTCAAGCCTGAGGCAAATTATCAGACAAGTTGCAAAGCTCACACAACATGTGGCCACATTATGTGTGGCTCCAGTCAGCACTAACAGCCTTCATTGAGCTCCATGTTTAAACAATTTGAGCAAACAGGAAATACAGAAGATAGGAGTGGGGAAAAAGCCTTCGAGGAATTGGAAAGATCACACTGCTTAGTATACTTGGTAAGCAAACATTGCAGCAGTGAGGAGGGCAGAGTACTCACGGGATAGACAGAGATGTGCCTAACTTCCTGCCGTGCAAAACCAAATGTACATAAATAAGTCATCCCATTTTAAAAAGTCACTCAGCCAGCGATTTTCAGAGCTGCATAGGAAACTGATTGCTGGTTTAGACTGTGCTTGATCATGTGAATTATCTGGGAGAAAAAAATTGTGGTTTTGATTTAGCAGCAAGGAAACCAAAATGGGGGGGAAAGGAGGAAAAAGAAAAACAAGTCTTAGTAGTAACAAAGTAAAATTCAACCACACCAATATAAATAACGTTGATACCAGTGTTGGGAAGTAAATATAAAAACATTTTAAAATAGAACTTAGAAACCATATTGTATTATTTAGTATGAAAATAATAGGCTTTCAAGGCAGAACTATTAGAGAATGTATTTAATCCAGAGCAGAATTGGCTATGAAACCGTCCACTCTACCATGGGAATGCTTAGCTCAGTATCTGGTAGGTTGCCAGCCATTTAAAATGTTTTTGTGTTGGTTTAATGATTGTTCCCATGAGCACTGATGGTAAGGGTTGACATTAATTAAAATACTAAGTCATCAGAGCTTGCATTGTGGGGAAAGGGAGAATGGGCTGGATCCGATTGTCTTCAAGGTTTCTTTGGCCTTCCACATTATTTTTTTTCTTCTTAGATGCATCATACATGCCAAGTATCCTCTTAGCAGAGGTATAACAATGTAAACAGACTGTCTCTGCAAATATAATCTTTTTAGGTTTTCCACACACTCGTTTAACTGATTAGAGGACACTCATTAAAATCAGCTAATCATGTAATGTGGCTGTGTTCTGAATGCTAAACAAAATGCCTAAATGAAAGAGGATTTTAAAACATTGTCTGCCTCTCTTAATTTATTTCTACTGTATACTCAATGGCACACAATACAGTAGGAATGCTGGGCCCTATCCTCATTAACCTCAAAACTCATTATCTCATATAAAATCCAGCCTTTTACATAGAGTGTACTGGAAAAGGTATGGAAAAGGATATGAAAGACAATGTCTTTAGGGATAGATTCTTGGAACACTACAAAGGATTTCACTTAGAACTGTGATGCTAATATAGAACAGCACAAAATTGCAAGTATGATGCTATGCTGAAACAAGACTTGCAGAATTTGGATACAGTAGCTATCATTATGTCTTTCACTGTCACTTCATTAACTATCCAAGATTGCTCAGAGAGGTTGTGGATGCCCCATCTCTGGAGGCATTTCAAGGCCAGGCTGGATGTGGCTCTGGGCAGCCTGGTCTAGTGGTTGACGATCCTGCACATGGCATGGGATTGAAACTAGATGATCACTATGGTCCTTTGCAACCCAGGCCATCCTACGATTCTATGATCCGGATCTTCACGGGCATACAAGCAGAGCTCATTTAATACATAGAGTTTTCTAAAGGCCAAATACAGGAGTCAAGGCTGCACTTTTCTGCTACCACCACCTAGCCAGTGAATCAGCAGAGAAGCAAATCCAAATAAGGTATTCAAATGAGCTACCATCCCGGCCCTGGTACTGGCACAAGGAACGGGGCTTCCTGTGACACCGGGATGCTGTGCAGTAGAGTCCTTACCTCTAAGTACCCGCAGCTCAGCCACCATTGCTTTGGCAAACACAGACGTCGCTCAGCCAAGGCCCTTCATGCAGCCGTGTCACCCTGACATCGGGTGGGGCTGAGGTCACCACAGGCTGGAGATTTATGCTTGGAAGGGATGGGCATACTTGTTGGCTTTTGGATGTGAATCTCCAGCCTCCTCGTATACAAACGACCAGGTCTTTGAGTCCCCCCATGTAACATGGAAGAAGGAGAGCGTTTGAGGAGGCCTCGTCCACGCACGCGGGGCAGTATGCCCGCTGCCCTCCTGGGGCTGTTCTCCAGCAGAACCACCTCGGAGCACGAAGGAAGCTTGTCGTTGGGGAAGGGGGAACGGCTTGCTTTTGTTTTTGTTGAAAAGCGTTTTTTGTCTAAGCGCTGGGAGAGACGCGTCCGATGTGCGATTCCCCCCGCCCCTTCCCCTCGCGCTGGGTGCGGAGCTGGAGAAGCCCGCAGCGCTTCCGCAGGGCCGGGGCCCCGCTCCCCATCGGCGGGGCGCTGGGAAGGGGCCGGGGGCCCCGCTTTGTGGCCGCCCGCCGGCCCCGCCGTGGTCGGAAGCGCCAGGGTAATCCGGGGAGCCCTCCGCAGCGAGTGGGTGGTCCGCGGGGACGAGGCACGGGCTCCGCGCTGCCCGGCCGCTGGCCTGAGCCAGCTCCTGCAGCTGGGCCGAAGGCGGCCGCAGACCGCTCTCGGCACATTTCTTCATTTCTCACTTGAGTGCCCTTCTTTAGTTCCCTTTCAACTGCCCACTTTATATCGGCTTCATTACACCACCGCTCCATTTGTAATGTAAATCGGGAAACTCAGGGAAGTTTTTCTTTTGGCCTTGTCTACGGAAGAATACCGAGAGGTATTCAAAACGTATTAACACAAATCAATGGCACCAATAAAAGCAAAATCTCCTTAGCAACATAATCTTGATTGCAAAAGGAGAACTGAGAGCATTTAGCAGAACAGTGGCCCACATGGAATACGCATTTGTCTAGAAGAATGCAGCACAAAGCCTAAAAGAGAGATGCTGAAAAAATCCAAAATTAACTCACACCGAACAGTTACTCTTTTTTTCAAAAGTACACAATTGGCTACATTAAATCTACCGTGCGCTTTTCTGCTCAGCAACATTGTATCATACCGCTTTGCAAGGCGAAATTACAACACGGAATGCTTCACAGCCCCTGGCCGAGCACCCTCCCGCACGCACTCGGTCTGATGCGCGCTGCGTTGGCGCAGACAGTTGATAAATCACACATGCACATATCACACATGCAAGGTACGAGGAAGCTGCTAAGATCTCTACACTCGAGTAACCCGAGAGCTGTAAAGTGTTCCACTCGCAGGAGAAAAAGCCAGCTCCTTATATACCACACTAAGCCCCACGCCCCCGAAAGCACAGGATGCCTTCTGTTCGCTGGTTCAGGTCTGCCTGCATCTGGTGTCGGAGCCCTACACACACACAGGAATTACACGAATGGAGTGATTCCCTTGTGAATACACGGTGTCTACCTCAACGAGATGTGAAGTACATATGGAGAAAACTAGCACATTAAAAGCGTGAAACAGCTTCAATATTATCACCCAACCATAACGGTAACATACACAACTGAGCTTACTGGCATTAGGATGTGAAAAGCTTGAGTAACTCCAAGCGCAGACTTGATGCTAGCCTGGAAATTTGAAGACAGGCAATTCCTCTAAGTTTGGTGACTCTTGGACTAGAGTTAAATTACTGCTTTCCTTTCTTCTTCCTCCACCTCCCCAATCCAACCAAACATTAACTAGAAATGAGGAGAGAACACTGTGTAAATTTCTGAGGTATTTTGTTCTTTTTTCTTATTCCTTCCCCTCCCCCCAAAATACTACATAGGCAAAAAACAATAAGGCTTAGCAGATAAGTTAACAAACATTTTATTAGTTTGTAATACAGACAACTTAAGAAATGCTTTAAAAAAAAATCATATTGGAGTCCATTCCAATTCTGGGTCAGGTCAGGAAAAACAATGCCGATGTAATTAAATAATACTCTATAATTCAACAATAGATTAACTTCAGTAATTTAGCAGTTGTGGTTAAATATTCTTAAATACGTGTATTTACAATTGTGCAGCCTTAAAAAGAAATCCCTTTCTTCCCATCTTCTCTCCCCAAAGCCCTGTGCCCTGTGAACACAGTGCTGGCCTCTGAGCTTTCAGACTCTCATCCAGACTTAAAATATTTGAAGAGGAATGTTACAATAGCAAAAATCACAGCAACCCTATCTTCCTAAACTCTTCATTAAAGGGAATCCTCTGCGGGCTTTATATTGAGTCCATATAAATAGCAGCTTCTTAATATCCAGTTCTATGTTAAATTATTGCTTATGCATTTTCTGCTTCATAGATCTAGCATAGATGCAAAATATTCATTTTATTTAAAAGTTTGCCATCTTGAAAGCTACCACCCCTTAAGTGACTCACTTTCTGCTACTGCTTTTTATGTTTAAGAAGTTCTTCCTAAGCGAAGTCCATGACCTTTTAAAAAAAAAATGAATTACATTGGGCTAGCACTCAACATTTAGGCACCATTTTCTAGTTTATTGTTCTTTTTATGCTTGGAATTAGTTGCGTATTCTCTTTGCCGTATTCAGTCTCCTATAGAAAGACTCAAGTTACACTTTCCAAATCTCTAACTGCCCTGCATTCCTCGTTACCTCACTGAACCAAACCACTCAACTACCAAGCAGTTAACACACTGAATATCCCAACAAGTTAGAAAGCCTATTGCAAGCACAGAGGAGCAGAGATAGTTACAGTTGATGAGTGAGGTGTGCGTACTGGTAGACTTAAATCAGTTTAAACAGAGCCAGTAAAAATATCAGTTATATTGCATCTGGATATCTGACTTCTGTTTTGTTCAATTTCTAAGCGTGATCATAAAAAATGGATTCACAAACCTAAAGCAGTGTAACAGAAAAAAAATCATCAGCTGATTACTAAGTCTAGTTTCCAGCATGAGGCAAAGAAACTATCAATGATGTAAACGAGGAGAAAAAGCGTGTTTCAGCAAAGCGTTTAAGATCTGCCCTCCAAAAATGAGGATTTGTTAACAGTTCTCTTCTCCACGGAACTAAAAACAAACTACAAAGGTCTCTTAGTTAGCTGAACTTAAGCTATCCTAACTGGATGCCACTCCTGGCACTCAGATATACTGTCACATGACAGGAGCTGCCCGGGCAAGAAAAGAATTTTCTTTGGGAACAATCAGCCGTGCGATACAGGCCCCAGCCTAGGGAAAGACTGGTCTGTAATCTGTGCAGCTCTCACCAGTGATTCCTTTTCGGTCTGGATACTTTAAATTGAAAGATGCTGAGTTACAAAGTACGCTTAAATCTCCCTATCTGCATAATAGCACACTTGTTATAACAAAACTACAATAGAAATGGAGACACTCCATATAATTATTGAAACGGACTGTTAGCCTTTACTTAACTTTCATTATTTAACATCATTTCATATGGTTCAAAACTGTTTTCCAATACACACAAAATTTTAAACCTAAACCTCGAGTTCAATATTTCATGTGTTGCTTCTTCTAATGTCTGTGTTTCATTAAATTTCTCCTAATGGTCTGTCGTATTTTCAAGAGTCAAGCATTTATTAATCTCATTCAAGATAATAAATCTTAATGAAATATTAATGAGCATAATTGAAGCAGAAGAATTTTAAATAAATACAACATTCAGCTAATAAGAGATGTATTTTCCAAATGCCACGTGGTGGAGATGCACACATCAGAACAAGTCAAGAAACAGTTTCATACAAGGACTCCTTTTTAAAAATTTGCAAAAATAACTTCTAATTCAGCCCATGCTGACTGAAACACCACTGTGAAATAAGTTTAAAAAAAATTAATGAATTACAAAACGCTGTTACCAACAATACAACCTGAATGGATATCTGTAACTAATCTGTAATGAAGAACAAATGCAGGATGTTTTTTGCTGTAGTTGTTTTTTGTTTTCTTGCAGTGAAAGCATTTGCTTTCGGGTACTTCTCCCCTTGAAATGCTTCTACTTCCCTAGGAATTACAGAGTTTCCTCATTACCAGCACCTCCTGATTCATCCAGCCTGAAGAGAGAACTTGATACAAGGAACAAACACAGTAACGAAGAAGGTAGCACCGTTAGAAATAATCACTCTGTCCAAATCAGCAAAAAAAAAAAAAAAAAGTTCATTTATCCTTATTCAACACACTTTGACATTCAGCAGCCTAATAATACAGGGTAAATAGAGCTCTCATTGCCATATATTGGTAACATTCACAATGGTCATGCATAATACAATCAGAAATTTTCCGGGGTGCCGTTTGCAAGTAAGCCTTCATGCAGATAGGCATTCAGCTCATAAACTCCATTTTCCTATTTCCTATTAGTCCCTGAGTAGTTAATATTTCTACCTACAATATGGCTATTAAAGGCATTATAACCACCATTACACTTAGTTGCTTGTAACGGAAATGCAACGTGGCTTTAGGAAGAAGCAGCATGGAAATTACAGCAAATTAGTGGTGACAAATACAGATTGCATTTTTAGAATGCTTTGTTTTTGTAAGCAAGGTAGCTGAAGAGCAATATAAATTATTTTAGTCATGGGTACAAACTAGTCAGCTCCTCTTACCCTTCATTCATAAGTCGCTACTGTGAATCCAGAGATTCGGGGCTCTGAGACCTCTCCAATTAAGCATTTCCTTTACACAAAATCATCTACATTTTGACCAGATGTATGGTCATCAGTATCCTTCTTTTAATTACCCAACAGCAGTGCTTAAAGAACTTAAAAGAACCAGGGATTTTCTTTGCTTAACAAGTCTTTTGCCTCTTCAATTCAAGTGATCTCTAAATTATTCAGAATTCAAATGGTGGTTTTTTGGTGGACAACTTGCATTATTGCCAGCTGCTCAAAAACTATAAGCTAGGGCTCCCAAAACAAGGGGACTGATTTAAAATTAAGACTCCAGGATGGGGGCTGGGAGGAGGGAATGAAGACAAGTTCTTTCCCTTTGACTTCTGCCTTCCAAGCAGTTACAGATTGCATTTTCAAGCTCTCCCCTATAACCTTCAGGGCTAGATAATGACTGTTAGAAAAATGAAAACTAACTTTTAAGCAAGCACATAACTCAAAAATATGTATTTTTTTCAGCACATGGTCTTGACAGTTACAAAATAAAAGTATCATTTAAAAATGAATTTCCTGATTTAGCTTACGTCTAAGTACTGTAAATAAGTTCTTATAATATACTTCACCTGGTTTTGTGTATCAAAGGAAATTTTTTTGATTTACTACAGCTGTTTTTGGATTTGCATACACAGTGTATTAAAACTATTACACAACACAACTTATTCCCAAACATTTTAATTTCTGGTGAAATTTGCTAATCCCAGTTTAAACTTCACATTATAATTATTTATCAAGAGATAAACTCTACAGAATTCTTATATATGGTCAGAAAGAAAGCCCTTCTACCTCAAAATTTATTTCTAGCTATCACTAAAAGAATAAAAATATATTTTTTAATATTACGTTACAGAATAACTCTTAAATGACTAGCTGAAGGCCACTATACCTACAAACAATAATTAGCTTTGACAGAGAGCCAATGATGCCTCTACCAGTAGTTATTCAGGCTAAAGGTGAAACAGACATAATTAGCAACAATCGTTTGTTAAACGATTAATATCAAGTGGCTATCTAAATTTCACTATTCAAGGAAATTGGGAATAGACAAGATCTGTAGGAACTGCTGAGTTACTAGAAGCTGAATAGGTTACTCTAATGTAATCATTATTTTAGCAAAGAACAGCCTATGTCTTAAAAGTCCTACTACAGCTTCTGATCTGCTCAAACAATTTCAACCCTGGTCAACTGGACAAAAACAAGGTAATATATGTATTCTTACTGGCATATAAAATAACAAAATCTAAATACTTTAGGAAAAAAACAAAGAAAAATCCTGTTGACTGCTGCAGGCTTTAAGTAGGAGATTTACTGAAGTTTTTCTTCCATTCAATTTTTGTTACTGTAATTACTGAATGGAAAGGGATTGTGCTAAAATGCTTGGTAACATTCTTACTAGACAAGTGTACTACCTCAACAGGGAGTAATGCTTTTGAGCTAAACTCACTGATATATAAACACACTTTTTCAAGTTTTCTGGGTAGTATGTTCAGTCAGAGATAATAATAAGAAATGTTTTAAAAGGCAACTAGTCTACCACCTTACTATGGGGTTTAGGCTTTTATTTGCTCAAAGCCCTACTTTGGACCCTCTACAAATAGAATTCTCAGAGAGTAAGTGATAGGGAAAAATACAGAAATGCCTAACAGCAGATGCACCTAAAATAGATGAGTTCTTAGAAAGCATTACTACTTAGGTGGTATTTTTACTAAGAAGATGTTCTCAGCAAATCTTAAAGTCAGACTGCATTCACTGCACTTATTTCAGCACATATCAATCTCAAAGCAGCTTTAAAAATCAGAAGGTTTGACAAAGTAGTCACAGTGTCACAGAATATAGTAAGGAAGGTTGGGGAGCAAACTAAGGTCATTGGCTGACACTCAGCTCACTACTGCTATGAGTGTATTACAAGCCATTGCCAACTTACACCTCTGAACTAAAGAACTACCAGTAAAAACCTGCATCCACGCAACAAATCTGCCTGCACTGTCAACTGTGAACACTGGTAATAAAATCTAGGCATGGCATATTCAATATTCATTTTATTGAAAACTGAGTCTTCGAGAATTCAATATGCATTTCTGGTCACCACTATTAGTTATTACTAGTTATTATTTCAGTTCATTTTCAACGTCATCCCTGCAACTCCCAACCTCCAGAACCTCAGCTGCCATCAACTTTAAGCTTTTGTCCTCCTTCACAGGCTGAAATTGGTCCAAGATTATAACAATACTTCTGGGTGTGAAGAGTGCTGCAGACCAGATTTGTATTAAAGAAGAGGCTGCAACTGATTTTAAATGAAAATAGAAATGGATATTCTAACTAGTTTCTTTGGAGAGAAACCACTGTGGGTCCCAGAAGACCTAGACAGCACAAAAGTGATACCTGTTGATTAAAAAGTCACCTTGAGTCAAATCAAAGAAACGCTTGTAGGCTGTATGAAAAGCATAGCTGAGCTATTTTCAAAGTAAACAGCACGAATTCACACACAAAAGCTGAGCAATGGATGGTTTTAGGGAGCTGATACAGGGATATGAACTTAAGAAAACTTAAAACTTCCTAGAGCGCTCCCACTATCAAACATTTAGGAACATAATACTCACTGAGAATATTTTACAGAGAATAAATATTTTGAAGACATAGAAAAATAGTTCACAGCGTCAAGGTACCTGTAATATATTACCTTGAAATAAAACTTGTATTTAAAAGATTAAAAAGAGAAAATTACTCTTGTAGTGGTATCAACTTCTCATTCATACAAATATTAAGCAGAGTATATCTGTTTTTCATATATTCACATTATTGCTTGCTACCACAACTGTACAAGGAAGATATTCATAGCTTACATTAATGTTCATGTACAGTAATTTTAGATACATAAAGCAAACCTTAAAATATAGGTAGCAATTTAGAAAAGCCATGTGTGAAGATATGTACAACTCAGATACAAGCAGAAGAAATAAAATACAACTGGCCTGACCCAAGCATACATCATATATCCAGTTTTAAAAAAAAATCTTTATACTGTGCAGAAAGTAAGATTTGTAAACCAAAAGCAGACAATGAGCAGAAGCAAGGGTGCAGTACATAATTATATAACATAATTAAATTTACACTGCTGACCAGCATACCTTATTTTGATAACATCTGATACATGGCACCTGCATTTGTATCCAAAAATGTACTACTGAAGATTAGCCCAATAACTTTCTTCTGTTTATGTGGCTTAAAAAATAAAAACAAAAACAAAACAAAATGACCCCCAAATGTCTGCCTGGAGAAAAAAATTTAGTGAAAAGATTCCTTCTGCACCCCTGTATACTGTATCTGGTAAACAATACAAATAAAATGATACATGGCATTAGCCTGAATTAAAACTGCTACATTATAGACCAATATAAAATATTGGTTTATATACTAATATATTGTTGAACTCTTGAATTCTACTAATCAGATGCATGCAATTTGTTCAACAATTTTCTAATATGAGTAAAGTAATTCTATTTTGCTTTTTTTCTTCTAAGTTTAGAACTTTTTCAGAACCAGCTGACAGGACTTCTTCATGAAAAGCACAGAGATTCCTATTAATGCAATGGCATCTGGGTTCCAAAAGGTACAATTTCAAAAGGAACTTTATTACCCTCTTTTGTTGGAAGAAGCTAGCCAATATCCAAAAAGAAATAAAAATATTTACAACTGACTAGTTACTGACAAAAGTTTAGGTAGATCTTCGATGGTATTTCAGCACATAAACTAATAATCAAGAGGACTTACACAATGTACAAACAAACAGTTTTGTCATTTGGGGGTAAAAAAAATACCTGCTCACTTGTAGAACATTTTCAGCTGTGTATTTATAGTAATATACGTACACACGCGCGCACACATAAAAGACTCTGAAAATCAAGATACATTAACAAACAGAAGTAGTAAAAGTAATAACTTAAGTAGTAGTTAACATTTGCATGAAATGACTTCGCAGAGTTTGACCAAATGCACTTAGAACATGCAAAAAACAAACAAAAAAAAAGGATGGAAACACCACAAGAGTCTGTAGAACCAATGCTATGTCACCACCAGGAGAGCACCAAGCAAGGCACCATTGGAAAGACAACATACTTGAATAAGTCTCTTAAAAATAAATCAAATGCTAATCTGGTCGAAAAATCGGTGTCTTTGGTAAAAATTCTATAAGGATGACCTGCACAAAAAGAAAAAAAAACAATATTAAATGTCAGTAGCAACCCTACTACTTATCACAATGATAATGCACTTTTTTTTGTTGTTGTTGGTTTTGTTTTATTCTAAAGTCCATCAGGTAATAGTATTTTCAACAGGTATAGAAATCATGTTAAACAGATTATTTTGGAGGAAGAAAACCATAGCTAGTAAAGAACCAAGAGGAAACAAAAAAGTTTGTCTGGTAATATTAAATACATCTTAAACTGGAAGAACCAAAAATGTATGCAACATCCACTTTCAATTTCATATGCAATTCTCTTGGAAATTGTTTCCACTCAGTATAGGATTCTAAAAACAAGTCCACACTTCAAAACTCACATAGAAATTTGTATCAACTACAGAAAAATTTGCATATCAAACAAACCTGCAAGTAGTTAGATTTCATTTACTTGTAAGGGGAGCTTGGTCTTCTATAGTTAAAAAAATTTCTAAACATTTTTTATCAAAAAGAATAATAGAATTTGGCTGCGTAGAGTATAAATAAATGCTCCCATCTGATTACGCACCAAACACAAGAAAAGAAAAAGTATCTCTGATATGACTCATGAGGCCAACGCTTTCGAGAAAATTGAATGGTATATAAATAATTTTAGAAACACTCAGAAGTGGTTTGATATCCTGAGAGCAGAATGCAATGCAAGCAGCTCAAAACCCACTGATGGCTGACACGAGATGACCACTGGGTGCTGGAGAGCTCCCAGGGCTTCTGATATTCAGGCAAGGTTTAAAAAGAGCAAGAAGAAAAGCTGGAAGTCTGTGTTTATGCCAAGGAAGTATGACCACCTTACACAATTTAGCATCTCCAACAGTGGGTGTAGAATGTGAAGCAAACAAGGCTGCATGTTTTGTATACAGGAACCTAATTTAAAGCACTTGTTTTGAAAAAATATTTAAAATCAAATCAGAACTACAACGTTTCGGGTAGGTTTTTTAAGGGACTAGCAAATTAGTTAACCAAAACTGAGGAAATACTATAAGGAAGTTTTTAAAATCTGATTAAACATATCCATAGATTGCAAACTCGATGTTTCATTTCACAAACTGAAAATAAAATCTTAGGCCATCACCCTGCAAAACCCTACATCCATTCTTACATATTAATGCAAATAGTTCCAATCATTTTAAACTGTATTTAACGTAAGAAATGGTCATCTTAAAATGCTGCTGAGCCACAGTATTTAAAAACTGTGTATGTGCTGTTTTTTGTTGTTCTTTTTAAATTGAATCTGCGGAACATTGGACGGAACAAAGTTTTTCTTTAGAAAAATATATTAGTGAAATATAATTCTTAATTAAGGAGAAACTCAAATTTACTTTGTGAAGTTTGCTTTATGCAAACTTATCTAAATTAACAAGTTTTGTGAAAAAGGCGACACAAAGTCCCTACTTATTCAGTGAGTAGAGCGATTCTGCAAAAGAAAAAGGAACTTGAAAATCTTATGTTTCAGGCTAGAAATCAGATCTAGTGTAGAAACAGGGAAATAGAAAAGGCTAAAGGGAAAAGGTTAATATAATTTCCTACTATTTAATCAGGCTTTAAATCAATTTTACATGCCTGATAGCTTTGTTGTTTTAAAAAACAGACAAAGTTTCATACAATGAAAGATCACAGATAAGTTAGAACTAATACAGTAAATATTTCTCAAAAATTATTCTTTGTTTTTTTAAAAAAGTTAACTCCTCCCGTCACCTACTTCCCAGAGGGTTAAATGAAATTCTGCAAATTCAAATAAATCTTACATTTTAGCAGCTTCATTTCACCCTCACTAGTACCCTCCATGCATCTCCAAGAGATTTTCAAAATGGAAGCATAAACAGCATCAAGAACAAGTAAGAATGCTGCCAGCTAAACAAACTGAAATCCCACACAGGACATGATATATTATACATATAAGTTACCACTGTCCATTTCTTAGAAAGGCTTATGTGGTCGTCTCAGCCAAAGCCTGGAATTTTGATTTTAAATGCTAAACTTAAAAATATTTAGTGATGTCAATTTGAGATAAAAATACTTTCAAGACATTTGAGATAAGGGGCAGTTAAAACCCAAAAAGGCTACTAAAGGTTTCTTAAGCTCCAACAGCTTAATTGAAAGGTCTTCTCCCATACTTTTAGACTTGATTAGCATCATACAAAACAGCCATATCTGACTTGCTGCGTAACCAAAGTTGTGATTATTCTTTATACAGCATCTAAAATTTCACACTCCATCAGCACATGTTCGAGCTATTTTATCTTGGCAATTAATTTATTATTTTTTAGAACACAGTGAAGCCTTGTTTTCAAGTCATTCATAACTTTATAAATCAGTCCTGCACATGAAACCATGCATCTGTGAACCGTAGAAAATCCTTGCACTCAGGCGATTAAGCTCCTGACACCTTTACTGATTAATAATCACGAAAAGAATAAGATCAGAAGCAAAATAAATGATCATTTAATAGAGAAACTCACAAAACAGCCCTTTAACTTACATATTCCATCATGTTATTCGTTTCACATTTCCTTTTGCTTAGTCTCCAATGCAAGCACAGCTAGACAAGGAGGAAAGAAAAAGAAGAAAAATGAGCTGTATTTTATTGCAGCACACAGACTGGCCCATTTGTCCACCTTTCATATTTTTCGTTCAACAAAAGCATCTGTTTCCATACTGTGCAATTCAAACTCCAACAGTACGAAGCTGCTCCCTGCGGCACTCACCTTGTGGTATAACCTATTGTTTTCCCATTCTAATAACTTCTCAATCGATCTTCGTGTCTGGAAGACAAATGAGAAAGAATTTTACTCTTGAGTGGTTTTAGAAAAACTTTGTTTTGCAGCTGCTTTTGTGTGAAAAGGAGAGAGGTACAGGACAGTGACTGAGTACAGGGTGGTCTGCAGCACTACCAAAACTTCCCTGGTTTTCAAAAGTAACCAGTGGAGAAAATTGCTTTTTATGACAAGCAAATAACTATCGTCAAAACAGTGTAGAAAGATATAACCAGTTTGGAACAAAATCTGCTCACATATATACAGCAGTTACAGCTTCAAAACCTATTACAGAAACTTTAACGTGACCTAAGTATAAACGCAGGAGCATAGCTCAGTAGTACCAGTTTTCTAAACTTCACTTCTCAGAAGGTCAGTATTTCAGCAGACAAAAGTTGCAAACAGTATTTTACAATGTCATAGGTTGAGTACAAACACGCAGTAGTCTATTTGAGCAAACAAAAAAGGAGCTGTTACATTTATGCTCAGATTTTAGGGAGCAAATCCAAAATGCAAAAAGTTCCAGTAACTCACAGAAGCAAATGTTAGAAAACCTATGATTTGTATAAAGAGCAAACCCAGTATTTAGGATTCTAAAGCTAAGTTTGAATGCCTGTCTTTTCCACAGTTGACACTTCAGATAGAGAATTCTGAAATCTGTTTCTTTACAGCTTTTTCAAACCACACACACAAGCATTAAAGGACTTTCTGCACTGTAAAGTTTCACGGCATTTTGAATATAATTATTCTGTTGTATTTACATTTGAGAAATACATTCTGACATTTATGGTCATTTGACTGCCAGAATATATACTGCTTAGCTCTAAATGGGATTTGCTACTGACTATGAATAAATAGAGGATAATTCATGGTGCCAGGTGTTAAGATGAGACCAACAGAGCTGCAGGTGCAGAAGGACGGAGCAATGACAAGGATCAAATACAACTTAGTGCAGCTGCAGCTTCCTTACGAGGCACAGAGGGGTGAGGGGAAGGGATGAGAAAGCATCTTGCTGCTATTGCTACAAAATACAAGTACTGTAAATGAACCTTAACAAATCAAGCTAAATGCAGCCCTGGCAAAAAAGAATGTCCAAACAAAATAAAAATTAGACAACAAATTATTCATTTCCCATCAAATTCTAACATCTTCTGCTTTTAAACCTGCAGTCACTCTCCGGCATAACATTGTGGTGGCTACAGGGAAGCACGTCTAAGCATGGACTGAGGTCACGTGATTAAAAATTAGATCACTGCCATCCATAAATACTCATTAAACTGAATTTTTATTATTCTGTATTTTAAAATGCGTACGTCAAGGAATTATCCAAAGGTGGAGGTGCCAGCGTCTAATTTATCACTTCAGTTTGGAACTGAGCGTTTTGGGGGTTATTGTTATTATTATGTTTTTAAAGACAGTGCCCTTTAACAATAATCAGTAGACCTCACTTGTTTCTTTGTAAAGATAGCCTTTTAGAGTCTGCTCTCCTTTTAAATGAAAATAGGGCAGCAGTTATGGTCACACTTTTGTTAATTTAGTTGCCAGTCAGCTCCAAATCAAAAGAAAATAAGGCTGCAGAGTGTAATTAACATTCAGTTCAGTCGTTTTGTCCCTTGTCTAGCCCCCAAGCTTTGTTAAAATTGCCATCTGAATGCTGAAGGCTGTAGGGAAATCGATTTGATTCTAATCGCACCATGAAAAGAACATGATCTAACTGCTTTCAGCCCTCCGTAAATCTGTACTAGGTCTTTAGCACAATGCAACTTCCAATTTAAAAAGCACTGAATGTCTCGTCAATGACTTTGTGAAGAAAAAAGAACAAGGAGCAGACATAAAAATTCCAATAGTTGTTTAAGCATTAAAGTTCATTTGCATCACAGCAAACCTGAAAAGGGCTGACCTCTCAAACCGCCTCTCAGGTCTATGAAGTTGTAGCCTTGACAAGCTCACATTGACAGAGCTCATTGACTCTGAAAGGCTACTCTATCAATGGTGAAAAATGGCAATAGGTTCTACTCTGAGCAGGCATCTGCCTGCCCACCCGCTGCTAAACCAATGGCAAAACCGATTCAAAACCTGAATCTACCTTGTAATCTTCCTTGCCGGGACCTCTTAATAATAGATTAAGATCACTACACAATTTAATTTCATTGTTTGCCCAAAAGAGTGTGAAAAACATCTAAGCTTTTCAAATTCCAATAAAATTACAAATATATTACAATGCATACACATAAATAAGAAACTGATAGGTAGTTATGTAGTATTAATTGGTTGTCTTAAGTAGGAACCCAGTTTAAAGTCACTTGACCAGCATTAGATAAAAACACACGCAGCCCTGTAACCATGATCATTCGAGTTCCCGAGGATGTACATCCAAACCCTCTGTAGTATAACTTGGGATATTCACAGCTCCCAAATCACACCACATTATATATACTAAAACGTTAATGAAAATTAAACTGTAAATTATTTCTGCAAATCTCAGAGCTTGGAATAAAAAGAAATGAATTAAGCAGCATCACACAATTCACTATAGTAAGTTTTCTTCCTACTTGACAGGTGAAAAAAAGCACTTGCACGTGCAGCTTAATTAATCACTGCTCTTGACATCTCAATGATTTACAGTGAGGAGCAGGTGAGGATATACAAAACCAGAAAGGAGCACTTGATTTGAGTGTAGCATTTCCAGCACACCAGGATGACAAGCTTATATATTCTGTCAATGGTATACAGAAAAACCCATACAGCAAATTATTTGTTAGCCACAACAAAAGCACAAATTAAGTGGAAGAGAGACTTGCTTATTAGAAAGATCTAACACTATCCAGCTTCTATATTTTTTTCTTAGAAAACGCATTAATTTTTGAGCAAAGCTGAAACTGCAATTTAAATATAGTTTTTAGTAATACCAATGAAAGAGTACTTTGTAACACGCTCTGTAAAATAGCACGTCGTGTTTAACGTTGTCTACACATTTTTGTGACAGAGATCTCTTCAGTCTAGATGCAACCTTCAACAAAAGAATTTTTATTAAATGACTTTAAAGATTTTAAAGATGTTAATGTAAGACTGTATTCTTTGGATAGTCAGACTACCAAAAAAGCCCAAATCAAAATGCACGTTTACCAATTCGTGTTACTCTCAATTAGATATAGCTTTGCTCTAAGCATGAAAAATATCAGAAAGACTAACTATGAACTCTTCACACAGAAAAAAGGCAGTAGTTACTACAAATAAAGTGCCACTTGTACTATCAACCACAAGAGCTTTCTCCTATGTCTTCACAGTGTCTAGAGAAGTTAGGTTGCAGTTGCAGGTGCTATGACCTGGACCACGAGGCTGTACAGACCTAAGGCTCCTTGCAGTGTGTAACCTGGAACATACACACTGCATCAAGTAGTATTAGCAAATGAGCCAAAGCACCTTCACCTCGTGCTGTAACCCAATGAATGACTAACGTAACATTAAACAAAAGGTCTTATGTGATACCCAAAGTTGTGCTCGTTTGAGTAACTCCCTATGCTTTAAGTGGAGAAACAACAGACAGTTACAACACCATTCATCATTACCATTTTTATTCATAGCTGTCTAGAAACAGCAAAAGAATCTCCCCTTATGTGCATTTGATCTGAATCTGGAAACTTCCAACATTTATGCAAACGTAGTCTTATGCTAGCCCCATAAACTGCACATGGAGACTTTCAAATATAAAACATTAGCACAATCAAGTATTAATAATCTCGAATATTGCTTTGAAAAATAAACATACTTTATGCTCAAATTTCACAATACAAGGAGACTGATTCAAGAAGCTTTTTGTAATGGTCGTACAGCCCAAATTTCAAATACATCTCAAGAAAAATAAGCTGAGAATCTTATCAGAATCTGATCTCCATCATCTCCTTTCATTTAAAGGAAAAAAAATGATGGAAGTAGGAATGAATCCCTGTTAATTTTCAAGACAAAGAAATACTGGTCTACAAAATTCACACCCAAGTAATTTAGTTATCACCCTATCACCCCCTAATAGTGACCTAAACTACAAGTTAACCAAGTCACACAGTTGTACGCTCACTTTCAACAAGCCAGAATATCCCTAAACTACCTCTCTCACATAAAATGCTGTCAGAGATTTAATTCTTTCACAAAGAGTTTGGAAAAAAAAAAAACACACATTAAAAGTGTGGGTATACAATTGACACTCAGGCAACATCAAGCACCGATTAATCATATTTGTGTGAGAAATGTAAAAACACTGTAGGTGGAGCTTAGATGGAGGTCTTGATATGCTGTCACACAGCATGTTGCTTCTAGTACTAACATGCCATCTGTAGAGTTTGTAATGTGTGGACTGTGAAAGAAGTCTAACCAGTTTTAAGTTCTATATTAGTGGCATGAAAATATCAATATTGTAATCAAAACATACATAACTGAACTATAAGTATCTTGATAGTGTTTGAAAAGCTGTCTTAGATTACATTAGTGCATTTTGCACAATCTTTCCTGTTAGCAGCTAGGATGCTTCTTACAAGCTTAAGTGTGTGCTCATATCAGAAGCCATTGCAGCAAGAAAGTGAATGAAACCCATACTACACACATATTGAATATCTGGAAACAAATGTAGCATTTCTGGTGGAAACTTCCTGCTATGGAGAAGTCTTGTAGTGAAAAATCTTGACCTTGGGAAAACTAGCAGTATTCCTCTGAGAAGGCCTAACTGTGAAGTGGATAAACACCTTTCCTGGTCAGATATATACTGATTCAATCTCTGAAGCATCAAGATGATAACTAATATTGTTACTCCAAACTTGAATTGGTAAAAAAGGACTTTCAATTCTTTCATTCCAAGATGAAATTCCAGCTCTGAATCTGTCATTAAACTCACAAATCTCCTTCCCTCCAAATAGATTTAATTCTGGGCACGATAAAGGCATTCACCTCCTGCTGAAGGACACCCTCACAGAAAGGGCCACACAGAACATGAAAGGTAGAACTGACCACAGCAGGGATGAGAACAGAACAGAATCTACCAAATAACTAATTTGGTGTTGTCCACTGTGAGAAGTTATAAACTGAGTGCAGATTACTAAAATTCTACCTCCATCTCTCCTTTCAAGATTATAAACGTCAGTTTGGATCTCGATCATTTATTTCCAAAGTATCTAGTAACATGCTACAGAATATAGTTCAGGGCCAGTGTAGGTGGAGAAACTCAATGATCTCAGGTTACAGCTGTATTAGGAAATGAAGCTGTGCCCAGAAACTTTCCCATTCAGTTGAAGCCAGCTGGCAGGGAAGAGCTGACATCTCCATTAGTAAGTTTTCATAACCTCCGAACCACCCATAGTGTCCGGAGCACCCTGATAATGCCTAGAAGTTGTTACACAACACAGGACCAAAACCTGCCACAGACCTTCCTGCGACTACAAGTTATAAAGCTCCAATTCCTAGGAACACTCCCAGGTTTCATTTATTAATAGGAAGCCTTTGATTTGTGCTGTTAGGATTATCTAAGGGCAGGGATGAAGAACGGAAGAGAAGCTGCATGAAAGGCAGCACAAAGCAGCAAAACAACTTCAGAAGGCCCTGCAAAATCCAGCATTTCACGAGCATGCACACTGAAGATCTTTCTAAAAGGAACAGTCTCTAGCACCCTGCCTCTCTAGGACTGAGCCAGAAGATCACAGAATCCTAGGTGTGCTGATCCTGTACATAATCAATTAGCTGGGAAGAAAAATAAGTGTTGCTACATTAAAAATAAGATTTTCCATCATTATCATCATTGTTCCAAATTCAAAAATCAGTTAATAGGGAACAAAATGAACAGTAACTTGTCACTTTCTGCATGCATTTGGTACAGTAGAAGACTTACGAACTCCTGCAGTCTTCTCTTTGTAGGAGAGCTGTCTCATCCTTCAGAATCAATACCAAAAAGGAGATGATTTGAAAAAACTGTATATTTGGTGCATACAAATTCTTCTTTAAAAAAGTTTCACTAAGCTGGCTAGACCAGCAAAATATAAATTTTGCATGTTTTCTGGTTACAATAAACAAAGATGTTACAACTTTCCAGACTCTTCCAAATTAAATTAATTACAATGTAAGCTTATAAGAAAAGAGAGTCTAAATATAAAAAAAAAGCAGCACCTTTTGTTTTATAGGATTGTCCCTTGAAACAGTTTGGGAAAGTATTGCCATATCAGAGCACCTCTAGTGTCAAATTCCTGGCAGGTATGCAGAGAAGAAAATCTTTTTTTTTCCTTCAATTTTGAAAATAAATGAAATGTATTAATAGCAGCAATAAACAGAACTAACGTGCTTTATCACTATCACCCATAAATTTAATCCTGCATCTCTACTGCATGTTTAATTTAATCAGCAGTTTGGAAGTTGTAATTAGCTTATGTTTATACAGCACTCTGAAGATGTAAATTGCTATGCAAGTGACAATTAATAACAGGGTTTCAGCGCATTCATCAGCTTTGTTTGAACTCAAAAACAAACAAGCAGCTCTTGAAAGTATTAGTACAGATTGCTCTTAAATATCTCATTCTATTCATTTTAAGAGACTGCCTATGAACTTCCTGAAACATGCAATTTACATGCAGAACACTAACTATTAAGAAATCTAGAGGTATGGCAATTTTATCATAGCTTTCACTGTTACAGTTTCTGTTGAAACCATTTACCCCATTTACACATTGAGAACAACAGCACTTAGTACTGAAATGACTGTCAATTAATTTGAAAAAGTGGCTTCAAATGGGCACCTCAGCCTGTACAAATTTTTGAATTATAACTCATTATGTCATTCTTTTTATTTAAAGAAAAAAACTCAAAGACTTATTGTCCATCTGTACAACCTGGAACTTGTCCCAGGAAGGATGGTACAATCTGTGAATAACTGCTGAAGATCACTGACAATCTAGATCTGCAAATAAGGGACTGTACTTCCTGCAATTTTCTTGCAGCTTTTATTCATCTAAATCCAATCAAGACCACATTAAAGGAAAGAGGCAATAAGATATTGAATCAAATTAAACATTTATTCTACTGGTGAAGAGTACCAGGCTCTTTCTCTAATACCTCACTGCAAAAGAAGAAAGGAAAGAATACTATACAAAGACTTCCAGAAACTACACTGAACAAAGTAATGACAAGAAAAACACAGTGAAGGAAAAGCTTTCATTGTAATGGAAATACATTAAAGTGATAAAATTAACAATCAGGCTTGCAAATGCCTATGATTTAAAAAATTCCTAGTTTGAAGGACTTGCTGATTTAACAAGACAAATACTTAACTTAATTTTCACACAAATGCACAAAAATAAACATATATTCCCATTATACTAACAATCATTCAAAGTGTGTAGCTTCAAAATAATTTACGTTTGTGATAGCATTCACATATTAGAATTCAAAAAGCTACTTCAAGCAATAAGTTAAAAAAAAAAAAAAAAGAGAATTACTGTGACTAATTCAAAACTCTGATGAAAGTGCTGTTTTCATTTCATCAAGTCTTTCTCAGCCAGCTTCAGGATTGAGAGTTTCTATTTGGGAAAGCACTCCTGTATTAGTCAGTTAATTAATTCTCCTCTATATTATAGTCATCAACTCACCCAACTGAGTTTTCAGTTCTTCACCTGATAGACAATAACCCCCTAAACAGACATCTATATGCTGTATTGCTGATACAGACAAATGATGTTGCCACAACATCTGACTTAAAGGATTTTCATTTCACAGCAATAATCAAACAGCCTGAACGCATGTATTCAGTGCTATCAAAAAGGCTGTAGGCACCATGTCCAGTGCCACTATGCCACTCACAGTGGCACAACTCAGTGTTCAGGCAGCTGAGACCTACCTTTAATTTCACCAGGTTCTAAGCTTTTAAGTCCAGCATTAATCACCCATCTTCAGTGCGGGAAAAGCTGTGGAATTCCTTCATTAATATCTTCTGAACAGTGTATCCATGCCTTTTTTCCAGATTTATCCTTCTGGAAGAGAGCTTACCAGAATGCCCATCCCAAGCTAACCTCAACTGAAGCACTCCTCTGTTGCTTCACTAAGTTCCTCCACAGAACCTCTTTCCTCATACTGCAACTCTGTTTCCTGGCCCTAGATACTATGAGCCCTCACCTTTTTTTCTGACTCTGTTAAACAATGCATTAAGAAGTTGATTACTAGTGACTTTCAGTACTGCATTCAGAGACATCAGCCTCCTCCTCCCAAAAGCAACATTACTTTGTACCACCCGGTTACATTCTGCTACAGCAGCACATTACATGAGAAGAGGAATCAAATTTAAGAACACCAGAAGCTTCCTCCTTTGAAAGTTAAGCATGAATAGTAGAGATGCGAGTTTCCCTTGTGTTTTTAACAAACAGAGTTAGACTTCGAATAGAAACTAGTTATCTCTGCAAGCTGGTTAAGTCACCAATCTATCTGTTGAAGTAATCAGCTGATTTCCCGCAGCAGACTTTCAGGATATGGATATACAGTCATCCTACAGGAAACTCACTAGTTCATAACAACTTAAAGGTACAAAACACCAAGGGCTTGAAATAATTCAAACTGACAATAACTGTATCTTTCCATGGACTCCAATATTACCAGCAGGTTATTCTGCATACAGTTAAAACTAGTTTAAAGTAATCCCTCCAAGAGAATACTCATTAAGATTTACACAAAAAATTAGACAAAAATACGCACTGGTTTTATTATGCTCTATTCTTCTTGTTTGTTTGCTTTCAGTACCTGGGGGTTTCAGGAGTTCAGACATAGCTTTTACAGTATATAATGGTACTACCAATACTAAAACTACAAAAGCAGTTTGCATAACTTCTGGTTTTAGCAGCACCACATGCTTGAGCAGGTGTGCATTTGTGCAGAAGCCTCCATCTGAAAATGCTTGATAATATTGAAAAGATGAGCTCACGCTGCAAAAGCATACAATCACTGTCAACCTCAGAGCACTGATTTACTGACTGTAAAATGAGGTCTGCAGTAAAGAAAAGCACGATAGTGCTCAATGTACAGTACAGTGATTTGCAGCATTAACAGGTATTACACAAGATGGAATACACACAAGTGTCATCATAAACTGGAAAGCATTACAGCACCAATATAAGGAGAGGATGGTGATGCACAGAGACTTCTTGCAAAGAAGTGAAACCAGATTAGCCAAAGTTTTCACACATGTGAAAACAGAAGAGATGGGGAGAGTTGTAAAATTACTTGCAAAGGAATAAGGGAGGGGAAAAAATCAGACACGTGCAAGAAGCTTCTGTTGTGCACAATACACTTTGAGACACAGACAAAACACTAATTTCTAGCTGTTGATGCAAGAAGAAATATTATTCATCTACAGGAAGGAAGATAAAGCAATCTTTAAAAAATTCATTTGTAAATGCAAGCATATGGCTACTTAGGTCACAGTATAATTAGAAATTCCCCACATAGTCTTCACAACAAACAATGTCCAATTCTGATAATCCCAAACAGTATCACAGAGAAGCTATTAAAAGTGTTCAGGGTTACAACTATAACACTAAGTGCTGTACAGTACATGGCTCTAGCAGAGACACTGTGTTAAACTACAAGTCACTGAGTTGTAAGCTCAGCATTCTGACTGGTGTCTATTTTAAGTGGTATGACAGACAACAGGGACTAAAATGTATGAAATCAAACTTGTCTACATAAGCAATAGTATGTTTTATTAAAGTTGACAAGGAAAACAAGAGGATATGAGAAATAAGAAGAAAAAAAAAGAACAAAGTCAATACAATTCTGACTACCAAAAATAAGAATAGTTCAACTTACTCTTTTACTGAGGCAGATAACTGGCCACATACTACAACCTAAAGTGCAGCAGCAGCAAAGGCATCCACAAAGTAGCCATCGTACATTAACTGGAAGGTTCTTCTTAAGACAACTGTTAACTCTACTGATGCTGGCTTTAAATTCTTCGGGTGCAACCTACAAGAAAAAGCAAACTACCTATTACCACAACAGTGTGATTTATTACTCTTTGAGAGGACCACAACTTAAGCTTTTGCTTTTTTAATAGTAAGAGTCTTAAATCGAATACTAATTTTTTTTTTTATTCACAGATACTCACCTTTCCAGTTAAAGATGAAGGAAATTCTGCTTCAAATTTGTTGCTTAGTCCAAACCTGAAAAAACAAAATGATACTCATACCAGAATCATAAATAACCCCAACCTATGACACAAGCTATGAGCACCTGATATGAACCCAAAGAACAGCATCAATTTATGGAAAAAATTGTTTCCTAAAGATAATTACTAATGCTATCCTAACAGGCAGAAACATACAGTCATAAGCAGTCTGGAATTCATCCTGCCTCCAGCCTCTTTTAAAGTTCTGTTGACTCTTCCTTAAATTCAGCAAAATCTTTATAAGCAACAGTATCAAATAGGAAAAATGAGAGGTATGTTCTCAAACTTACTAAACACAGTTTAAATGCTAGCTTGAAATAAACATCCATATCAATTGAGAATGAAAGCTATGAAAAAGTCTGATATGGACTAGAATTACTGGCTGTCCTGGGTCATGGAAGATCTCAAGATTATGAGTTTCACCTTGTCTTAAAAAATAAAAGACAGAAAAGCCTGTTTGTTTTCTATCTTATAGTTGGCTAACAGGGTTCATGAATGGAAACATCTCAAAGAAAACTTGAATGCTTTCTGGCATCCAGTCTGGGTTGTAGCTTAGGGACTATACAACCTGAAAAAGGTGATAACAAAACTGTATGACAAGCTACTAATTTGGAAAACAACACTCAGATCAAAATTTAATTTGCAATTAACAACTTCCTGAATACAAACCAATGCAAACTTACCACCAAAACTACAAACCAAATCTGAAATTAAACTACTCAAGACTTCAGTGTTGACAACAAGACCAATTACACAGCTCAGTTGTGCTTGAGCTAACTTGAGCCCTGACAGTTGACTATTCTAAAGAAATTTTTTGAGAATACATTCACTGAGCAGCTGGGTATTCCTCAGACAATCATTTTCTTACTAAACTGAGCGCTCTGCTTGCCAGTGGACAACTGTGCCCAAGTACGGAAATGGACAACGGGCAGCTAAGTGCTGCACCAATGGAATCACACTGTAGACACACCTCACAAAACCAAGTGGACGAAAAGTGGCACGTGAACTTAAATAAGAGGTCCTGAATCTTGGGAAAGCTAATGTGAACTATGCTTATAGGAGGCTCAACTTAGTTCTGTAACTACATCTCTCAAGGTATGATTCTCCTAAAACATGAGCTCAATAGCAGCAGCCATGAAAAGTAGCAAGGAAAGATTAGGAACCATTAGCTAGACAATTAAGACCACAACATAGGGCATCATTTTGACTCTCCATAAAACCCTTGTATGCCCACATGTTCAGTACTGGTTGTTCTTCTGGCATTCACATTTCATGGAGAACGTGGAGTTGAGAGAAAGCAGAGAGAGAGAAGGAAGACTGATATAACTAAAGGGAGTAAAACAGGTGCCTTATAAGACCGTGAGGCTGACATTAACTTGGAAAACAGCAGGCTAAGTGGGGGTTATGGGACCAAAGTACAAAGATTCAGGAAGAGAGTGGTTAAGGTGAATGATCAACTGTTAATCATCAAATCCCACAACAGAGGGCTGAAGCTGGCACGAGTCTGGTTTTAAACAGATAAGACAAGAGCTTCTTTAAACTGCAAGTAGTAAACTTCTGGGTTTATTTTCACTTGAGATTATAGAGGTAGATTGTGCCAACAGATTTTAAAACAGATTAGACAAGTTCCCAGTCAAACAAGCACTAAAGGAAAAAGATGTTAAAGTATACATTACCCCTACACAGCTGCGGATGCCAGAGACTATAGGACAAACAGACGCCAGGAACAACTAGGGTTTCACGCAGCCTCTAAGCAGCAATGTCCATTGCCACAGTTTGCAAAAGCATGCTAGGATAGATATTGATTTGATGCCATAGGTAACCCCTACATATGTTCTTCAGAAGTTAAATAAGTCATACTCCTGCCACTTGCCAGAATACAGTACCTTACTTACACCTAAGTCATCTAACACAGTGGAATATTTTAAGTAGAATGGCAGCTCTGCAATTCCTACAAATCCCTCGAAACTGAGGAATTAAATTGAAACTTAACTAGAGAAACGTAAGACAAGTTTACCACTTCAACACAGAACACACACACACAAATTCTTACTGGAAATACAACTCCACAACTGAAAATTCTGTGGAATACTCTAAGTCAGGAAGACTTTCTACATTTCTCCAAAATCTTGAGTCAAACCAAGTACTCAGGCAAAGATTATGTCAGAAGCACCACACCCTATCAGTTAAGCTATTTAAAATTGCCAGTAGGCTGAAGATGAAACCAAGAAAAAAATCTCACGTATCCACACATATTTCATATGCAGCCAAGCCTGGTAACACCATTCTAATATATAATAAGTTAATCCGCTCAACAGAGACGTTCTCTCTAAAACGACTCATCTTCAAAGAATGAATCACAAAGCAATCTTCATGTACCTGATACTTCAACACCCAGAAAAGATTAAATATGAACTCAAACAATAGAGGAGTGGCCAGCTGTAAGGATAATTCCATTCAAAGCAACTCTTGTTCCCCAAATGGAAGCCAGGCTGAGCCTTGCACCAAGAGATGAAAGAATTTCAGCTGTTCGTCTACCTGCAATGCTAAGGAAAGTCTTCACCCCGAGGCACAAGCAGGAAAAGCAAAAGCCCAAGTCCCCCTGTTCCCAGTGAAATCACAAAACAACATAATTGCAGTCTCACGCTGAAGTTCAGTTGGGAAATCAGCAGAACAGAAACAAGGCTCGATCCAGAAGTATTTAAATACTCACAGCTTCAAACATTACAGCATTATGCCTGACAAAGACAACCCAACTCAAAAGCTCCAGAATTATCAGAGTCTTTAAGAATAAAACATCAGTACTTAAAGTAGACAAAATATTTTTCCCCACTCTCCCATTTGGAAACAGTCATGTTGCCTCAGTGTGACTGTAAATTACTTCAAATGCAGCTTTCTAGCATGGAAACTTCTGACCAATACAGATGCACTTTGATAAAGCTACAAGCAAATGAGACTAAGCTTCAGTATTTAAGATTTGTGGCAAGGTTTAATACATGTTGGGATAGCTAAACTGAAACATCAAAGCTAACCAGCTACCAATAGCATTCTGAGCTTTCTATTTCACAGTTGCCACATGTAGGTGGTAAAAATGATGACTCCATACTTCAAATGCTTTGGTAAGTAAATGATATGATCCCAGTGTTATCGCTGTTGACTGCATGCTATAATTTGGAAATTAAAAGATTAGGAACTACTCATAACACTGCTACAGTTTCACTGTAATGATACAGGAGCTCTGAAAAAAACAGCAAAAAATGTCTTAAAATCACTTGAAATAAAATTCCAGAGCTGCATTTCCTCAGACAGCTGTCCTCATTTAGCACTAAATGTCTTTTGTACAATGCCCCATTCTCAGTAAAGCATACATTCCTCTGTTTGCTCTATGCCCTTTCTTATTTCATACCATGACCTCCATGTTTTCAACCTATCCACGCTCACCTTGTGCATGAGCACTTCCTTTAACCTTCCTGGAACCTGAAAAAGTGTTTCTTGAACATGTCTCTGCTTGAAAGGCATAGCTGAGTTCCTCCCTTGTTTACACTGGGGAGAAAGAAATGGTGAGAGGTGCAATCTTCAAAGGAAAACAATTACAGTATAGGACTCAGCCAACATGCAACCTTTTCTCAGGCTGCAGCTCTGATCTTCCTAACACATAAAACTGATAGGCATTATCTTCCTCCTCTTTGTCATCTCTTATCGAGACATTAAACCATTTTTTCCATTCTTCTCATCTATCACAGAATCATAGTTGGAAGGGACCCTTAAAGGTCATGAAGCCCAACTCCCCTGCAATGAACAAGGACACCTACACAGCTAGATCAGATTGCTCAGAGCCCCATCCAGCCTGACCTTGAATGTCTCTAAGGACGGGGCATCCACATCTCTGGGCAACCTCTTCCACTACTTCACTACCCTTATTGTAGAAAACTTCTTCCTTATATCCAATCTACATGTTCCCCCCCCTTTTAATTTGAAACCATTTTGCCTTGTCCTATCACAACAGACCCTGCTAGAGAGTCTGTCCCCTTCTTTCTCATAGACCCCCCCTTAGATAATGAAAGGCCACTATCAGGTCACTCCAGAGCCCTCTGTTCTCCAGGCTGAACAGCTCCAACTCTCTCAGCCTGTCCTCACAGGGAAGGTGTTCCATCCCTCAGATCGATTTTGTGGCCCTTCTCTGGATGCACTCCAGGTCCATGTCTCTCCTGTACTGAGGAATCCACGTCTGGACACAGTACTCCAAGAGAGGTCTCACGAGCACAGAGCAGAGGGGCAGGATCACCACCTTCTACCTGCTGGCCGCACTCCTTTTGATGCGGCTCAGGATAAGGTTGGCTTTCTGGGCTGTGAGGGCACACTGCTGGCACACGTCCAACTTGCTATCCACCAGTTCCACCAAGTCCTTTCTGGGCTTCCACATATTCACAACTCTTACAAAAGACACACAGATTCCACACATCTTAACACTCTCCCATGCATGATTCTTCCATTACTCCCATGAAAATATATTTTTGAAGTTATTACCCTGCCACGATGCCCCAAACAGTTATCTTGCGTCAACACAAGAAGCACTAAGATGCACAGCACCGAAAGGCATTCAGAAGTGCATCGCAACAGCTCTCTATCAGTCTGGTGCTGCAAAAGACAACTAAACCCAACCTTACTAGCTAATACAGCCTGGGATAAGGCATGTATGTTTCAGCTGATCAAGGAACAGGGAAGCCCAGAAAAAGTCACTGAAAATACAGTAAGATATCATCTACCACAAATACTCTTAGCGATTTCAGACTCATCCTGAGCCTCTCCATCCACCCTAACAAGATTCTAGAAAAAGTGTGAAATACCCTGGATTTTTCAATTCAGTTAATTAATGTAAATAATATTCTGTATTCTCTCAGCTCTCAAGGTTCTTGCCACTAGAAGAGATCTCCTCAAGAAAACAAATGCCACCTCAAATACTACTACTGAGTACCAAGATACCTAAATTTTGCTGGTGTGAAAATGGCTTACCCAAATATTTAAAAAACAACGCTTCTTAAAATAATATATAGAATTGTGTGCAGCATGCTCCAAATAGTGAGTTTAAAGAGGATTACTCCTAGCATCAAACAAAAGTCCCAAAATTGAAGGCAAGGCCTTCATACGTTTTACCTGGATAATATTAACCCGAGTTCTTTTGACTCTCTTTTAACTACTTAGCTTAGAAAGGACTCTCACACATTTCCACTGTCTGTTGGATGAAATCAAGTAATAGTAAATGCCTTTCTGACATTAATCTGTAGTCATGGAAATGACATATTTCAAACAAAACATTATGACTCCTATAGAAGATCAGAGGATATGACAGAAGACAATGAAAAGAGAGCATCTATTTAAATACACACCAGCCCAAGCAGTCAGCACCTCTTTAAACAACATTCAGAGACAGATCAATCCAGTATTTGCTTTAACCACTGATTTATTTTTTTTGCCAGGCCTTCAAAGCACATACATGCTTTTATACCACGCAAAACAAACTAATTAGACTTGTACACTTTGACCTATTTCTTAAATTCAACAAGCGAGTGTCCTGACAGTGATCTAAGTACTAGTAAGTACTAAGCTTCTCATCACTAGGAAAAATGTCATAGGCTGCAGAAAAGTGAAATGGCAAACACTATTCAGGGAACTGTTTGTGCATCCAGTACACATATCACTACTCACCCAGAAGCTACAGAACTAATATTTTGAGGAAGGCATTACAGCTATAATGAGCTAGTGATCATTAATAAACAATTAATGAGGCAGCTATCCTTTAGCCACAAAGTCCATACCAGTCACAGACACGGTATGCAAGCTTCCTCATGGTTTTATTAACGGATCTCACACAACTTGTCTTTGTGTACTGGAGAAGAACCGGTGTTTGCCTCAATTTCAGTTCCTGATACATTTCCATCCGTCAGTAAGACAACCATCCATGTTCTTGATCTGCTCACCAGAAAAAGATCAAGGCTACCAGCTTATTTTCACAGATGGCAAACAGCCACTGTATGACAAAACTTCTTGATCACAACAGATTGAAATACAAAGTCATACACTGAATATTTTAGATATGTTTCCCTTCAGAGGGCTTCACAGCCTCCTGCCCACTCCACACCCTCCCAAGCTTCTAAACCTCTCTGTCTATCACATTTTGTTTCCTGTTTATAGCCAGCTGGCAATCTGCACTATCTCGTTGTCAGCATTTCATAATATCAATCAATTATAGCGGTGATAAATCAAAGCACCACCAAACTATTCCAAAGTTAAATCCAGATTTCTGGACAGGGCAGTATATGGATATCAGCAGAGGTCAGGGAGTCAGAGGAGAACATAATACCTTCAACTTTGATGCTTCTGCTGCAAGGCTAGTCCTGCTGAACAGTTAGAATATACTTTTTTAATGCATATATATACACACACAAACATAAGTATTTATATACAGTTTGCTGTGCAGTGCTTTGTCTCTAGGTTGTTATTTCAGTATCCGAAGCTGAAGACAACCCTATGCTTCAGCAGGGTGAGCCCGATGGAACCAACTGGAGGAAAGTCACCCCTCACCTGTTTAATTATTGAGAAGCCCCACACCAACTCACAGCGTTAGCGCCAGGGATATTTGCAATCCAAAACTCGCAACAACTCCCGTGTCAGACAAAGTGAAACCACGTGCACCCACTGCAACCCAACCCGACCGCAGAGACACCCGCGTGTCCCAGGGGTTCCTCCCGCCCCCCGAGAGCCCTCGGGGCGGCCCCACGTGGCCGCGGACGGGCAGCAGGCACGCAGACGGCCCCGCGGCGCATCCCTGATCCCCCACACAGCCCCACGCACCTGACTTCCTGACACCTCACCGCTCCGGACCCGCGCTTCGCATTCCTCTCTTACTCACAGTCCCGCATCCTCCTCGCCTCCCCGCAGCTCACCTGCGAGCCCCGGGCGACCCCAGCTGGCCCCAAGCCGGCACGGGGGCAGCGGCAGCGGCTCCGGCCGCCGTTACCAGCCCGGCCCGCCGTCCGCAGCCCGGCCCGCCGCCCGTCCCCCGCCTGCCCCCGGCCCGCCCCGGCCTCCCCTCACCTCCCACCCCGGCACCCAGCGCGCAGGCCCCGGCGCGGCCCTTACACGGTGACATGGCCGGAGCCGCGCACCACCACCGGGTCGGGAGAATACTTGAGGAGCTGCTCCTCCAGCGCCCGTTCCTCGTCCTCCTCCTCTTCGTAGATCTCGTCGAAGTCCGCCATGGCCGGGCCCGGGAAGGGGAGGTCGAAACGAGGAGCCGAGGCGGCGGGCCCGGCGGGTGGGGGGGGCAGGAGGGGCGGCGGGAGGCCGGGGTCCGGGGCCGGAGCGGGCGGCAGCAGGGCCGCGGAGAAGCGGCGGCTGCGAGACGGCGGCTCCGGGCGAGGAAGCGCCCGTCACCCTCCGCGGGGGGAGGGGGTGAGGGGCGGGGCAGGAACAACAACAACAACATCCGGCCGGAGGGACGCCCCGCCCCGCGCCGCACGGGAAGCGCGGATGGGCGGCTGGGGCGGGCGATGCGCCGTTGGGTGACTGGGGGTGTTACGGCGTCGTGCGTTTGGGTGGCTGTTGGTGCCTGTCTTTGCTCTGCGCTCTTTTCTGGGGCGTCCATAGAAGTGGTGGGGATACGGGTGTCTGTTAGGCCTTCTGGCTTAGCTGAGGGCTCTGGGAAGGAAGCGGTTTCCATCCAGCACGGCTGTTCTGCCGCTCGGATGGGGGCTGTGCGGAATGTGTGTCTGTCCATTGGTGTGCTCAGTGTGTCAGTACTGCAGCCTTCTGGCAGCCTGCCCAGTCCTCTGTGCGTGGAGGGCAAACAGAGAAATTGCAGGAGAATGGTCCTTATGCGTGTTAAAATAAATCATGGAGCCCTGAAAGTGAGTGAAATTCTCATTCTTTCCACAGTTTGTAGAATCATTAAGGTTGGAAATGACCACTAAAAGCATCTGGTCCGACTCTCAGCCCATCATCACCGTGCCCACTAACCGTATCTGTAAATGCCACATCTGCATGTTCCCTCAGCACCTCCATGGGCAGTGACTTCACCACCTCCCTGGGCAGCCTGTGCCAATACATCACCACTCTTTCTGAGAATTATTCTTTCCTAGTGTCCAACCTGAACTTTCCCTTGTGCTCCAGACCCTCCACAGCTTTGTGGCCATTCTCTGGACACACTCCAGAGCCTGTCTTTCCTGTAGTGAGGGGATCAAAATTGGACACAGTACTCAAGGTCTGGCCTCACCAGTGCCAAGTACAAAAAGACGATCACCCCTCTTCTCCTGCTGGCTGCACTACTTCTGATACAAGCCAGGATGCCACTAGCCTCCTTGGGTATCTGAGCATACTGCTGGCTCATGCTCAGCCAGCTGTCAGCTAACACCCCTGGATCCTTTTCCTCCATGCTGCTTTCCAGCCACTCTGCCCCAAGCCTGAAACAGTGCATGGCACTGTTGTGATCCAAGTGAGGGACTTGGCCTGGGGGCTTGCTGAACCTCATACAATTGGCCTCAGCCCATTGATCCAGCCTGCACACATCCCTTTGTAGAGCCTTCCTACCCTCAAGTGGATCCTCACTTCCTCCCAACTTGGTGTCGTCTGCGAACTACTGAGGGTGCACTCAATCCCCTCATCCAGATCATGATTAAAGATATTAAATAGGACCAGGCCTTATACTGACTCCAGAACCTAAAGTAAAGGTTAGAAAATGCCAGTGAGAGTGTAACAGCCCAAGCAGCAGGTGAGCTTTTGGCTGCTGTGAAGGCAGAGGAAGGCAGCACTGAGTAGTATTCAGCTAGGTGATGTTTTAAAAGAGAGAAAAATATTTTTATTAGGCAGGGAACTCATGGATCATGTGTAGATAGTACAGTTATGGGGACATGGAAAACTTCTCCAGAAACTTTCTGGAGATGAACCTGGTTTGGTTTTGTTTTGTTTTCTTTGTTTGTTTGTTTGTTTGTTTTAAGTGAAGAGAGAACTCCACATTCCCTCTTTTTTTCCTTTTTTTTTTTCCAGCTGCATTTATCTTAATCACATTAACCTCTTCCTCATATTAAAAGTCTTCACTGTTTGATAACCTCTAAAACCTACTGTTCTTTTTCCTTTTCTCTTACAGCATATATGTACCAATCAGCTTATTTTCTGAAAGACTATGTTGAAACTTGATTTCCATTACTCATAAAGATGTTCATGGTGTATTTCTCAAGAATGAAGTCTATAAAAATATGTAATGGTGCCTACTGCTGGTAGAAGCAATATACTTGTGAAGTATTCTATGACGCTATCTTTGCCATAGAGGGAAAAAAAAACATTATCTGTCACTATCACACTGGAAAACTGTATTTCTATGTCATGACCTACTTGTGACAGGTTTCACTTACCAAATAACAAGATTCTGCAGAACTACACAAATTCCCACTGAGTAATATCTTGCTTTCATAATAGTATACTTATGTATGTGTTGTTTTGTTGTTAGTGTTTTATGTTTTTTACCTAGTGAATGTTCTTGCATGTGTGTCGCGCGTAGAAACTGTAATTTGTGATACTGATGACTAATTGCTCCTACCTAACAGTCCTAAAATTGGGAAAATTGACCAAACTTAATATTGGCAAAAGCTAGTAAAAACCCACTGGTTTCAGTGAGGTTTCTTATGCAAGCTCATTCCACAAATAAATTTGGCAACCAATTTTTTTTCAAATGGCTGTTTCACTGTACCAGCCAGATAACTGGAGACAATGCTGTGCAGCATCATGCTGGAAATGGTTTTGCAGGAGTGGATTTACCAACACTATATATGAGTTCTTATAGCAGAGCTGCACAAACCAGCTATCCTGTTTGAGATCTGCAATCCCTGTATTGCATGTTGTGGCAAGCTTGGTTTGCTGTCTTGATGGGTTTGAGATAAGACCAGGAAAAAAATAGTCCCAGGATTCTTGATTATCGTATGAGGTATACATTCCCTGTTTTCTATGATTACCTTAACAGAGAGAGAGCTGTGACAAATATTGAACTGAAGTATCAAGTTCCTAGGCTGAGATGTAGTGAGAGGTGTAGTGAGTACCAGTTACTTCAGCATCTCACAAAGTACATACAGCTAGCAACCACCTCTGAAAAGTTCAGTTTAAGGAACTTTTTCATCATCTCACATTGGAACAGTTAGCCTAAGTTTAGGCAGTTAAGCAGAAATTATATGCCTTAACCACAAGGTTGCTATGTTTCTTTGTCTCATTTGCCAAAAATCTTTCCCAGCTACCTTATGTACTGCCTTCAGAGGCAGCAAATTCCATGGTTTGTGCTCTTGGTGTCCACCACATGCTGCAGAAGGACTTACCTTGGGCCTCTCTGAGGAGGCCCTGAAAGACAGGAGTCTTTCAGTGGATATCACACAAGTAGTTACACCTTCACTGCTGTCACCTGGGCCCCTGGCAACCACTTGCTGTCAGCTGTGAGACTTGCTCAGCCAGAACAGAGCCTGTCTGTGCCTTCATATCACCACATTTGCTTGCCCAAAATGGTGGGACACCTCTCCTATCAACAGTGCATTGTCCTTTCACCAGGAACAATATGAATAATGCCAGTCTTGTACTGATTGTATTTTTAAGCCACTTATTCTCTTTATATCTAAATAAAAGATGGTGGGTTTAAAGTTCAACTCAAAAAGTGTTTTGCTTGTTGTTTCAAGCAGGATTTCCCTGCCCAATTAGTTTGTTTTCTGTACCTGCTTGTTCAGTGGAATAGAACTGGTGCCACACACAACTGCCTTTGACCAAAGTACTAACTGCTCTCAAGAGCTACCCTGTAAGAACCGTGTACTGCAACCTAAGGGGACTCTAAACTATTGCCACTTTTTTTTTTTTTTTTTTTTTTTTTTGTAGCTCATTATACCAGCTCCCTCTCTTAGTCTTTTTCTGCCTGATATATTTATTTCCCTCACCTTGCTTTACTGCTTCTTCCTTTCCTGACTCTGTGCTTCTTTCCCAGTTCCCCCTTTGTCATTTTTCCTTCCCTCCGTTTCCCTCTAACATCTCTGTTTCACTTGCCTCATTCCTGCCAAACACGTTGGCTTGTTTCTCCCTGTCTTTTCCTTTGTTAATTAGTGCAGTGTTCAGCTCCTGAAGGAAACTCTTTCACTCAAACAGTGAAAAATCAAAGAAAGAGCAGCGGGTGCAGTGGTAACCTTGTTCTTTGAACTCTTACCACTAAACAGCAAAGCAAAGCTGACAGGAGCAGCTTCTCTTTTTCTTTCCCTGATTAATTAAGAGAAGAGAGGTAGTAAGAGGGAAAACAAGAGTGGACAGTGATAGCAAGGGAAGAGAGCAAGCAGGGGAGGACAGGGCATGAAGTCAGAGATAAGAAGATAGAAATAGTAGACTATAATTAACAACACTTAATGCTGCAAAGGGAGTTGAGAAAAGCTACAGGACTATAGCAGACTTCTGAGGATACTCACTTCACTTTGTGCTCTACTTTTTTTCATGTAGACCACCTCTCACACCAGCCTTTCCCTTGCCACACAGCCTTTCATCTCTGAGTTGACTCCTCTGTCCTGCATAAGCATCCCTTTGCTATCCACAAACCTGACTGATAATGTATGCTTATGGTATCAGTCACCTTGACCCCTGGAGTTTCAACAAAATGAGTATCAGATTTCTGTTACATTATGGAAGCATTGCTTTTGGAGCAACCTACGTATAACAAAGTGAATAATAGGGTTCTTGCAATTTCAAGTCAGCTAAAACTATGGAGAGCGGCTGAATGCTTCTGCTCCTTCAAGAAATACGACAGCACATTATCGAAGGCAGAATTCCCTAACCCAAGAAGAATTTGGAATATTCTGAAGTTAAAGACTTTCTTATGTTCACATAATCTGCAGCCAAGATAGGTTCTTGAATATTTTTAGACATGAGTTTATTTTTTTTAATCTTCAGTAGAACTTGCTGATGTAGGAAATGTGTGTGGTCACGTTTCATCATCAGTAGGAAATAGGAAATCTATAGAAATAGGAATCAATAGGAAAATCTAATGGAGCACTATCCTTATTGGTTATTTATTTATTTATGCATCCATTGATAATAATCACATCAGTTAAGCGGAAACACACAAAGTCTTCATCTTTCACTTGGTGAGATGGATGTAGCCTTGAAATTGATGGCATATTTTCACACTGCAGGTACTAAAGTGTGAAGTGCACTAAATACAAACAGAGCAAATCCATTTAGAAGTACAAACAGTCCAATAAGATGAAGGTTTTTAAGATGTACAAATGGCAAATGTGCAGCACTTAACTTTTCTTCTGAAGATCGTCTTTAAGAACAATATTGTTGGCACTGTTGAAAACAAGTTCCAAGGATTACTGAGGGCCACATTCTCTGCACTGTAAGAGATACAGATGCTGTTATTTGAGTAAAGGTGCAGTTAACTTCTAAGTTAAAAATAAATAAAAAAAAATAAAAATCCAGAAAAGGCAAAGACAAAGTTGAGGATTTTCTAGCTGTTAATGATGTGATTACTCATATCCTCTTGAATATCATTTTTATTTTACCTTGTATTACTGGCTTTACCTCCTTTAAAGCCTCACCTGACAGCTTGTATTTTTTTCAAGGACTGTATTTTTCTCTTAGTACACATGACTGAATGCCTAAGATGTTTACTCACCATCTCGAAGAGTCAGTGTCTGGCTGGGATGAATAGTGATGAGTACCTAACTACAGCAAGTGAGCTGTATATCTTCACTACAACGTCATGGAGATTCAAAAATCAGATATACTAATTGTTGTTAAGATGAAATGCTTTATTATAACATATTTAAGAGAGTTAGATAATGACTCTGCCTACTTTTGCTTCAAAATACAAAGTGCCAACATTTTTATCCTGCTTAAGGGCAAATACCTTCTGCTATGCCACCCACATCTACCCAATCAGTCGGAAAACTAGAACTACATATTCTTTTAGGATTGAGAACATAATTCTTTGCCTGTCAGATTATTCTGACAAATTACACTATAATTACTTTCTCATTAATTACAGTGATGAATGTTGATCTAGAGAGAATAAGGAAGGATGGCTTTCGTGTAAAGTCCTTAAAACATGAGCAATGAAGATTTTCTGTAAGCACTTTAATGTTCACTGGTATTTGGATATACTAACATGTACACACCTTCTGCATACAAGTAAAGACATATTCCTAGCATGTCTGTTTCAGATAGGACAACGTTATTTCTGATCATCTTTGAATACTATCCTTTCTAAAACCATGGGGAAAAAAAAAAAAAAAAAAAAAAAAAGATGCTCTTGTTCTTTATTTAAAATATGGCAAAAGTACTTAGAGTGGAACACATTATATTCCTAGAGTATGAGGTCCTCAAGGGAAATTGGAAGAATTACCCAACCTCTATGGTAAAGCATAAGAGATGGGATAACTTGCAACTCGAAAAGAAAACTATTTTCCTTTCAGAGCAAGAGAGATATTGGAAACATAATTGCCTGTCTTTGAGATCTTGTTCTTTTTTTGGATCCAGTTCATTTTTGGCTGCTGGCAGCCTTGCACTGTCCATCAGGCCTGATGTAGCAGTCATACTTTCTTGATGAATGTGTGAAAAATAGAAGAGTGAATAATTGTCCATGTGATTCAGAAGCAGTTTGTAATCAGATTTGTAAATCTTGTTGCAGATTGGTATGACACTGAAACAGAGTTGTTTTCTCTCCTTGAAGAGAGGAGAGTAACAATTCCTGCCTGCAGTAAAGAATAAAAAAAAGCGGTAAGTTTGGGTCCTGATCACTTTGTACTCAATGGACAACTTGTACCAGAATATATCTGAGAGCAGAATAGCCTGTAGAAAATCTTACCCACAAAGGAAGGGGGGAAGCTGCATTAGTTTTCCTTTAAGTTAACAGTTTTTAAAGTGCAGTCAATCAGGTTCAACAGATTTTGCAGTTCTGAAAAGATCACTTGTGAGGCGCTGTTACTTACTGCAAGATCCTGAAAGGTAAGAGACACCGGGTCTAATCGCAGTGCTGCAGTGATCTTATTTTGGGACCTTGGACAAAATCAATTGTTTGAATCTGTACAAGTTGGTTGCGCTGAGTGAATTTCTGGCCGAGCTCTCACTGACCAGAGTGCTCCCAGGCTTTTCCTCATCGGACAACACCTTAATGTACAAGTGTTGTTTCTATGCATGTATCTAGGAAATATGATTATGGCTTTTAATTTTATTTATTTGGTACCCTTGAAAGACCTTTTGTAGCTCTGGAGAACGAGTTGACCTCTTTCATTCTCTTCACCTGAAAAAGGTTGTATTTTAACTAATCTTTGAAAACACCGGGCCAAATTCTACTCCTGCTGCACTATTCAGCATAGCTGCTGAGTAGCTCTGTCTTACAGCTACATAACTGAGAGTATTATTTTGCCCAAATCTTTCCACCTTCTGATTCATTACAAATCTATGTCTCTGTGTGCTTGAGGATACATACAACCATACCTCTTACATAAGATAGCATTAGCTGTATGCTGTACGTACAGGTATCTAATAGGAATGTTTGCTCTTTGGCTAAGCTGCAGTGAAGCACAGAAGACATGGAAATGTTTGAGGCTGAGATGTTCTTCAAGCTTTAGACATATTCTTGGCTGATTTTTTTTTTTTTTCATCTGGTCAATCTATAATGGTAATTATATTTGTTTGCATTTTAAAATCATGGCTTATACCCTCCTAGTTACATCTTCCTATGGTTTAGGTTCCAGTATTTCTTCTATTTCTTCCTTTCTTAGAAGCTTCACACTGTATATTTTTCCATTTCAGTTTCTTTTCTTATCACTAAGGCAGAGCTTTGGATCTCATAAACTTCTGCCACTCTTTTTCCATTAGGTTTTGTTACCACCTCAATACTATAGCAGAATAAACAATTTTTGAGCTAGTATACTTACAGAAAATCTTACATTTTTTTTTAAATCCTTTATTACTAGGGGTTTTTTTAAAGAGAGGATTTTGAATACAAGCTCAGAAAATATATTTGTTATAAATAAAAAGAGGCAAGCTGTGCAAAACTTTCCCATGTTGTTTTAATAAAAATCTGAATTCGGGTTCCATTTCCACACATTCATATTGTGCGCTTCTGTAAGATGTCCCTATTTTCCTTGCAGTAAAGTACTCTGGCCTGTAGTTCACTAAGACTCTGCTTCATGTAACACATGTTTTTGTTCCTTTTTCAAACTGAGAATACAAATACATCTAAAAGGATGAAAGTGTAAAAGGGTTGCCTCCAGCTGCTACCAATACAGATTTGTTTTCACATTGAAGCGTCCTGGGCAAAGTTCTATTGTGAAAAGTGAGCTGAAGAAATGAGATGGTAGGTTTCTTCTCATAAGGGTATCTAGTTCACGTCAAAATTCAGACCACTGTTTAATCCAACACCTGAAAAAAAACACACCATTTTAGCACACAGTTCTGTCTTTCATTGTCTTAACGAAAATGTAAAAAGAGGAAGGAAGGAAGGAAGGAAGGAAGGAAGGAAGGAAGGAAGGAAGGAAGGAAGGAAGGAAGGAAGGAAGGAAGGAAGGAAGGAAGGAAAGAAGGAAAGAAGGAAAGAAGGAAAGAAGGAAGAAAAGAAGGAAGGAAGGAAGGAAGGAAGGAAACCAAAACATCACTTCATATTGGACTAGAGGCAGTATCCAGAATACTAATCAAGTAAATGAACATACATGGGAGAGAACAGAGAAAGGGAAGATGCTGTAAGTGCACCTCTGCTCTAGCTGCTCAGTGAACCTTAGTTTCTGGGAATACAATCCAGAAAAAACTCTTAGAAAATACATTCCCTCAAATAATCCACAGCTTCCTCGGCTGTACATCAATACTGACTATGTCAAAATGGCTCTTAGGCATGTTTGTCTTCCCTGCAGAGGACATTTTCAGGTACTTTTATGTAACTCTGATCAGAAATGTGTCAGATGTTCTCTTAAACCTACTATTTAATATTACCACCAGTAATATCACAAGAAGTTTCAGAAGTACACTTCCCTCATACTTAAAAGCTTTTTTTTTTTTTTTTTTTTTTAATTTCCAGGCTAAATTCATGTACATCCAGAGTACATTCTTGTGGTGATACCTTTCTTCAGACGGAACAGTTCTTCTCCCTCGTGAGTACATTCTTCACTGAAGTAAGCAAAAAGCACACCTCCTCCAAGCCTTCATTTTCCTAAATAATCCACTCTCTGTGCTTCTTGAGGGTTCACATTCCACTCATACTCCTCATGCTATTCTCTAGACTTGTTCTCATTTAGTCCTTTCTGAGCATGGACATCCAAAGCTGTACCCTCTGACAGACGAGGTTTTCCCACACAGTGACTTTAATGGAATGATCTTGTGCTTATGTTACGCAATTGCATTCACGCATCATTTAACCATGCCACAATGATGTTTCATAACCTTGGATTAACGTGCCAGTAGTTGTATTCACTTTGTAATTGCACTTCTATCACTTCTCTATCACATCACTCCTTCATTCCAATACAATGTACCATCCTCCACAGATGCTGACTTCTCCTTACGAGTAATGTAAAGCAAAGAGTATAGCCAAGACTGTGAGTATGACTAGTTCTATTTTTTGTTGTGAATACAGTAGTCCTACTGGTCACAGCAAGAATTAGAACTAATTCAACTGCCTATGAGAGTAGCATTCAAGAACCTCCATTGTTTTTTGTGTTCCCCTCCACATCCTGTGCCTGTAGGGGTAGCACCATATCTCCTTTAGGAAGTTCTTCCGTTGCTTTGCAGTTCTTGGACTACCCCTCATCCACACTTTCATTCCAGAGGAATGAAAAAAAAAAAAAAAAAAAAAAAAAAACACCTTTTTATTTGTTCAGTGTGGTGAGTTGAACTCAACGTTTAGCCTGTGGAAAGGCATATCCCACACTATCATAATAAGTTTTATGACCTCAATATTTCTCACAATCACACAGTCCACACTTAATGCCTATCCCTGCCAATACATCTAAGAAAAGTGACATTACCTCTCATAGAAAATTCAGAAGACCACTTTTTCATCACTCTCAAGCAGAACGCTTCAATCTAAGCATGACTTCCAAGGGTTGAAATGCTTGAGGGTGTAATTTCAAGAGCAGAAATGAAATAGGATAATTAACATTACACAGAAGCTTATATTCTTTGTCCCTGTTACTATGAAGTGTAGCACTCCTGTGTTACTCTGTGATACATCAGTGTAAAAACCAATTCTATCATGGTTGGTGTGTTCAGTCATCTGTGGTAGGTAACAATTTTAGCTGCAAGAGCTCTAAATAAGGACTCAGGACTGAAGTCTGGCCTGATGTTGTCCCATGTACTTAGGGACATGGCAAAGCCTCTCAAGTCCAAGACAAAAATCACAGAACTGTAGAATCATAGAATGGCCAGGGTTGGAAGGGACTTGAACTCACCCAATTCCATCTCCCTGCTGAGGACGGCGCTGCTACCCCATCAGGTCAGATTGCCCCATCCAACCTCGTCTTGAATGCCTCCAGGGAGGGACAGCCACAGCTTCTCTGGACAGCTGTGCCACTGCCTCATGCCCTAAGTAAAGAATTTCCTCCTAATATCTAATCTAAATTTTCCCTCTTTTAGTTTAAAACCATCTTGTCTTATCACTACCAGACAATGTAAAAAGTTGGTCTTCATCCTCTTTATAAGCTCCTTTTAAGTACTTAATGAAAGTTACCACTAATAATAACAACAATAATAATAATAAACAGCGGGAGAATAAGGTCATTGAGTTAAAGAAAGTTATCTGCAGTAAGCCGTGCAGGCAGAGAAGGGAAGGGCGCTAGAAGAGCAAGCCAGGGCCGCATCTGTAGGCCAATGGGGATAACGGGCTTCCTTTGCTCCATGGGCAGCTCCCCGGGGCCGGGCGGGAACATGCGAGCGCCTGGAGGTGGGGCAGAGTTTGAGGGTCTCAGCCCGGTGAGCTCCCGACCCCAAGTGCAGTTTCTCCCAGTCAGCCCCTCCTGTGCCTGAGATCCTTTGAAACCCTCAAAAATAAAGGGGGGCGGGGGGGGAGTTTTCAATGTTACACCCCTCTCTTTGGAAGGAGTGCGGTTTTCTGGCCGCGGCGACATCCCTCGTTAAACAATCAGCTCCCGAGCCCTGAAAGGAGAGGCATTGCACCCTTCTTGCTGAATGCACTCCTTAGTGCGTATAACGCCAGGGCCTTTTGATGTCTCACAATGCGTGTTACGCCCCAAGATTGTCTCTTTGGACAGATCTACAACGCTTGGCTTCATGTTTGGAAGTTAAATGGCCAGAGAAGTTGTCGAAACTCCCACGTCTGGAGCTGCGCGGCGCTCCGGCCGCTCCGTCCCCGCCCGCCGCCGGGGCCGTGGGGCTGCGGGGCGGCGGTGGGGCCGGGCCTCGGCCGGCTCCGGGAAAAGGGGAAAGCGGCCCGGCCCCGAGTTTTTCTCTCTTTTCTTTTCTCCACTTTATTCTTTGGCAGCCTTAAAAAAGAGGCCGTTTGCAAAGCGTCCTCCCCGTGTAGGTGGCTTGTGTCTCGAAGCCGCTGGCAATGCTGCCGCTCCATGAAATCAAAATTTATGATTATTCAAATGTTGGGGAGTGTGAAAAGAGAGGAAGAAAGAAGGAAAATTAATATTGCAGCTGTTCTTCTGATTAATGAGAGATAATTGCTCATGAAAAGTCACCCCTGTGGCATTTTGTTGTCTCCTGGATCTTTGTTCTTTTCCACTATTATTGAGGACTTTCTTGAAGACTAAGCGGTTCTTTTCAATTTTTGGTATTCAGAAAGTGTTGCTTGGTTACAGATAATGGAGAAATCTCGGGCTATATTGGGTAAGATGTGCCACAGACAGCAATATCACAATGCCACTCTCAGAAAAGGATGGATACAAGTTAACGATGCGCTTTCAACAAAACATTAATAGACTTGTTCACGCTTTTATAATGACCTCATTAATGGGAGCTGTGGGCAAGTCCTGTCTTTTTTTGCCTGCGCTCCCTTCACACAGCCCGGCTCCGGGATGGCCAGTGTCTTTGGGAGCCGATCCCAAATCGATGTTAGACCGGGGAAGAAGCGCTCTCCCGGCTCAAGGGCCGGCGGTCCCGCGGCCCCACGGGGTTTTTTTGGGACGGGTGCCGCGCCGGCCCAGATCCCTCTTCGGGTCACGGTCGCCCCGCAAACTTATTTTTTCCCCTTTTTTTCCTCCTCAAAACGCGGCCCCGAGGTGCGGCTCTCTCTGCCGAGTTTGCACCGGGCGGGCAGAGCCTCTCTGTAGCCGGGGCTGGGGGAGGGAGAGGAGAGAGCCGCTTTTGTCGCATAAGCCGTGAATCTCCCCGACATAAAGGTGTTGGAGACATCTGGGAGAAAGGAGGGACCTGCGCCCAGCGCTGCGCTCCGCGGGCCGGGGAGCGGCTCTGATGTTCTTTTTGAACTGCTCCACTTTCAAAAGGGGGCAATTTCGTTACATTCTCATTTGTTACACTGCCTTGAACTAAAGGCAGACAAAGCTATACTCTGTCACCCCGAGCAGAATGAAGGGAATCAAAGGATTTTCCCTTAAAAGGACTAATTTTCTCCTTGAATTATGAAAGTAATGGCTAGGTAACAGCCTGTGCTCTGTACCCAACCGCTTAATACCTTCTAAATCCTTCCACGTGGCTCTCCCAGTCGTAGCAATTAGAGCTCATTATAGGCTCATAAGAGCTCTCATTTCGGGGATTACTTAATGGACAATGAAATTTTATCGGACAGAATTATTGAAAAATAAAATCGTAACGAGGCCGATGTGATGTGGGCGCACGCCTTACATCATTCCGCCTGGTTTGGGATATCTCTGCTCTCAAATGACTTCTTTTCTTGCTCCTGCTTTCAGGGCTGAGATTTGCTTTGTGCTATTTTTTTTCCTCCTTTCTTTTATCACCGCGCTTGGTTTATTATAACAATTAGAAATCGCAACTTTGATCCGACTCTCGCTGTCCGCCCCACTTACAGCAGCCCCCCCTCCCAACCCCGCTTCATCACTGCACACTGAGGTTTTCCACGCACACCGGACGCCTTTCTTTCTAAGTAGCTTCTCCTAAAAAAAAAAAAAAAGAAAGAAAGAAAGAAAAAAGAAAAAAAGAAAGGAAAAAAAAGAAAGAAAAAAGAAAAGACAAAGCTGCATTTTAACCGGAGAAAGCCGAGCAAGCCTACTACGTTCACCCTGGGACAATAACTACAGAGCCTCGGGAAGGGCTCCGGCCGCCCCAAAGCCTCGGCAGTGGTTTGGGGAGAGCTAGGTGAGGTCGGAGTTGACCCGCCGAAAGCCGCCGGTCCCTAATTGTTGTCACAAGACGCGGGATTAGCGCATTGCTGGAATAGCTGTCTGTTTACACTCCGGAGCCCCGCCGGCCGGTAAACACTTTCTAATTGAATTCTAATCACATTCAAATAGCTCCATAACCAGCCTCAGCTGCAATTCATAAAACTTTAATTGCCATCCATAAATCCTCAGTTCGCGGCTGCGGAGCGTCCCTAAAACTCCGCGGCATCGCGGCCGTCGAGGGGAGCCAGGGCCGCCCGTGTCCCCTCTGACGGGGCTGGGGCAAAGCGCTGAGCCCCGGACCGAGGAAGAATCACCCCGATCGGAGGGTGGGCAGCGGTATCGGTGCCTCTGGTGGGGTTTTTCTGGATTTAAAGAGTGAAGGGGTACGGGGGATGTCCGCGTCCCTGCTCTGTGCGCGCCAAGCGCCTCTAAAGGCGTGAAGGCTGCCGATTTCTCCCGGGCCGCACTCCGGCAATCAGCCGTGCTCTGCATTTTCTGCCTTAGAGCACAATTGTCGCTCCCCTGCGCCAGCCGAGCGGCGCGGGATGCGCGGCCGCTTCCAAATGCCGCGTCGTATCTGCCCAACAGGAGTGCGATCGCCCTTCCTCCGCCGAGAACTCTTCTTAAACTCCCATAAAACAGGTCATTGGAAAATCGCGTAATATGCCGCAAATACCTCGGCCCTTTAATGCAATCTGAAATGCTCTGGAGCCACCGACCATATTTAGCTGTTTATCCAATTTTACTTTGAATGATTGCTTCAGCACATTCGGTGCACATCAAAGCGGCCCCGGCACGGCCGCCTTTCAGCAGCGCTGCGCGCCGGTCCCGGAGCAGCCGGGCACTTTGCGGGGCAGTGGTGTTGCGGTAGCACTGGGCCGAGATTCGTACCGGTGGGGGAGGCTTTGACCTCCGCGCTCAGTGCCAATTTGGAGAAAGCTTCGGATGGGGCGAGAAGGGTGAAAATAATAATAACAACAACAATAACAGCCAACGCCAAACCCTGTGAGCGGAAGTGTTTATGGACACATATATGTGCACCCCATCCCGAATTCCCTACCTATATCCACAGCAGCGACCCGAGCTCCTCCGCTCGGAAGCGGCCTCCCGGTACCCCGGGGGAGCCCCGGTCCGGCAGCGAGGGCAGCGCTGCCGTTTCTCCCTACGCACCCCCGGCTCTGCTCTCGCTCCCTCCCTGCGGGATGCGGAGATGCTCCCGGGCGGATGTTTCACGCACAATGTTTCACGCAAGTTTATCTCCTCTCCGGCTCTGCTGCTGGACGGATGCGAGGTCACCGCTCCCCCCTTCCCCTCCCCCGGCTCCCACGCTCTCACAATTTGTCTGGGACGAAGGCGAAGACTGAAGCCATCGGGCAGCGAAAAAGCACGCGCGCACACTTGGTGCCCCCCTCCCCGCTCCCCGTTCCCTTCCCCTCCCCCTCCCCTCGCCGCCTCTCCCGCCGGCCTGAGAAGCTGGGCAGATTTAGGTCCGAGAGGCTTTCAGCCATCACGTGTTTAAATAGTTGATATAAAACCCCTAGCGCAGGGGATCCAGGCGGGGGGACTTTAAGACCAGCCCTCTCCGGGGACCCTTTTGTTCGCCTCTCCAACATAAGCACCTTCTCGCCTCGCCAGGACTTCAGTGGCAGCCCGGTCGGCAGCAGCGCAGCCCGCCGCGATGTCGCGCTCCTTCTATGTGGACTCCTTAATCATCAAGGACTCCTCGAGGTCGCTGCCGGCCCTGCCCGAGCACCACCACCACCACGGCCAGGACTTCTTCATCCCCCTCGGCGTGCCGTCCCCCCTCGTCATGTCGGTGGCGGGCCCGGGATGCCCGTCTCGCAAGAGCGGGGCCTTCTGCGTCTGCCCGCTCTGTGTCACCTCGCACCTGCACTCCTCCCGCGGGGGGGGCGGCGGCGGCGGCGGCGGCGGCGGCGGGGCCATCCCGCTGCTTAAGGGCCAGTTTCCCCCCGCTGCAGCCGCCGCCGCCGGCGAGGCCCAGTGCTGCCCGCGGGGCAGCCCCGCCGCCCCTCCTCCGCAGCCCCCGCCGCCCGCCGTGCCCGCCGCCGCCCTGGGGCACCCGCCGCATCACCCCCCCGCCTGTGCGGCCACCGCCTACAGCGTCAGCGACCCGCGGAGGTTCCACTGCCTCGGCATGGGTAGGAGCCCGCGGCCGGGGGACGGGGAGGCTGAGGCGGGTTTCCTTCCTCGGATGTCCTTCTTCTCTCTTTTTTTCCTTTCCCTCACCCCGCTTAACTTGTCGCTTGCCTCCCAAGGAGGGTCCGATTCCAGCCAGATTCAGAACGGGAAGAGGATGCGGACGGCGTTCACCAGCACGCAGCTCCTGGAGCTAGAGCGGGAGTTCTCGTCCAACATGTACCTGTCCCGGCTGCGCCGCATCGAGATAGCCACGTACCTGAATCTCTCCGAGAAGCAGGTGAAGATCTGGTTCCAGAACCGCCGCGTCAAGCACAAGAAGGAGGGCAAAAGCGCCCCGCGGAGCTCTCACGGCGGCTGCAAGTGCAGCACGGGCCAGGGCCACTTCCCCAGGTCAGAGGACGAGGAGTCCCTGTCCCCATCCTCGGCCACCGAGGAGAAGGAGATCTCCCCGCTTTGAACCGTTGGGGGCACCTCGAGCACCGCCGTCGGAGCCCGCGGGCAGAGGCTGTCGGTGCGCTCAGCCACGGCGCTGTGTGCGGACCCTGGGACGGGCACCTGTCTCGCCCAGCTCGAAGCGCGGACCCGGCCAGGGGGTCCTCCTCGCCTCTCCCCAGAGCGGTTTGAAGGAAGAAAAAGCCTCCCGAATTATTTCGGACAGAAAGCCGAGACTTTAAAACCTTACAAGAACTCGTAGGCTGAGAACTTCCTGGACGAACTTTCTGAAAGTGAATAAGGAAGGCAGTAAAGCGTCTGTCGCTTGGGTTCGGGCCGTCGGTTTGTTTGTGAATAGTTTTATATAAAAGTTCTATTTATATTTATTTAAATAAATGAGATCAGATGAGAATTTCTTCTTCCTCTTCTTTATTTCTTTTGCCCTGGCGAAAGCACAGTAGCGGCCGGGGCAGTGCGCGCTGCTGGGCGCGGAGACAGCGCGGCTCCGTGTGCCCCAACTCCGCTATAACCCAGCTGAGCTCCGCCGCCAGCGGCTCTTCGCTACCCACGGCTCGGGCGGGGCGGGGTGGGTGCTCCGGCAGCAGGGTGGAGCCGAGTATACGAACTCGGGAAAGCACGGCCCGAGACCGGCCACGGCGCTCTGCCTTCGGGGAAGGGAAACGGGCACGGGGGCAGACAGCTGCCGCTGTCCCGAGTCCGCCGGTGCCGGGGCGGAGCTGTGCGCCGGGACACTCAGTTTCTGCCCTCTCGAAGGGGCTGCATGCACGCAGCGACCTCACTACTTTTATCCCGTGCTCAGCTGGGTGGTGACAATCAGAGATCAGATTATTTAAAAGAACTTTTTTTTTTTACTTCTTTTTCTATGGAGGGGGAGCTGCTCGGTCCCAACCATGCCCCTTTATAACTTTTTCTTGGTTCCTCTTGTCCCGGAGGATGGGTGTGCCTCTCTCCTGTTCCCCACTCACACCTTTCCCAGTGTGGGTTTTCCACTTCAGCCCCTGAATCCAGTGTAGAGCCTTTAGGAAAATAATACCCCAAAAACTTTCTGTGCTTGATCCATAACCTCAAAAGTTCAGCTCAAAGCTCCAATTCCAAACGCTTGCCTTGCTTTTAATCAGAAAATGAGGAACAAGGCCTCATGCAGCTCAGCAGGAACTGCCCAGTGCAGAGTGTAGCTGCTGAGGGCAGGAGGAGAGGACCCAGGATGGACTGCTCACAGCCTGTGCCAGCTGCGGGTTCTGGGATAGCACTGCGATCCTGCCTGGAAGGGGTGGCAACCAGCCTGGGATTGGGAAGTAAGTGCAGAACCTCAATCCAGTGTTTCACAGACGAGGGCCTGCTCAGAGGTCGGCACCCAGCTGAATGGGGAGTACATTGTTTCCCCAGAGGCTTTCCCTTCACTGCCCAGGCCATTCCCTTATGTCATAGAACTGTAACATCATTAACTCTGGAAAAAACCTTTTTAGACCATCTAGTCCAACTGTGTCCTCTCATAGCCCTTATGATTTCCTCACAGAGAACCTCCTGGCTCCTAAAGTCACACTGAGCCTTTCCCACCTGGAAGCTGTGGGAGGAGAAACCGACACCGTGGGTATCACAGTAGTGTCACCAGTGTTCCAAAGCAGAAGGAGCTCCAGGCCTGAGGGTCGTTGCACCCTTCTGCATCAGGATGATGCTGTCATTGGAACTGCAGGGGTGCTGCTTGTGTGTTTGTCCTTAGTGCAGCTCTGTGGAAGTAACTCAGGGAACAAGTGGGTATTTCTGTCTCCTTCTAAAGTTCAGCACTAGAGATGTGGGAATACTTCCTTGAAGTAATTAACAATTTCTTAAAAATGAGAGGGAAAGGAAACGAGCTTCTCTTACCTGCAGTGTGAATGGTAATGTGTACTGTTCAAGGACTGAAAGGAAACAGTGACCTACACTCAGTGTGCAAGCTGTGCCACCGAGGCAGCTGCTGCCATCACCAGACTTGTTTGATTTCAAAGTGAGCATCGGATGTGAGAAGAGGTCTCCCCATTCCCATACAGGAACAGAGCTGTAGGTGTGCCCTGACGCATCCTGAAAGGCTGTTACAAAGGGAAACAGCGTTGCCAGGGCAGCCCGAAGGCAGGGACAGCAGCAGAGGGGATGCAGGAGCTGTGGGGGTGGCTGAAGGGCCGTCGGACAGAACTCAGACAGCAGGTTTTCCCTTCCTTGATTCCATGCTATTCCATCCTCGTTGCAACCGCGGTGAACGAACAGCAAACTCTGCCCTCTTACTTTGGCACTTGTCACGGCGGTGTTTGGAGGAGCTGCAAACGCGGTCGGATTTAGCGCTCCCGCGGGAGCAATCCATCAACCGCTCTTTAGGAGCCCGCGACGGAAGGAAGGCTCAGCGACACGCACACGGCCGCTGTCGCAGCGGCACCGGCACCGCGCGGCTCAGCAGCACCGCCGGGGACAGCCGCCGGCCGCGTCCCGGCGCCCCGAGTCGGGCGGTGACCCGACGGGCACCGGGCGGAGCGGAGCGCCGCGGGGGGAAAGCGTGCGCTTCGCCCGGGGGAGGAAACACTGCACCGCCCTTCTCCGGGGCTCGAAGGGGCGGACAGAGCGCTCCCGCCGCGGGTGACAGCCCCGTATTATGATACGGCCCGAAGCAGCCCTCCGGGCTTAGGCTGCTGCAGGCGAACCCAAGAGGACCGGCAGCGTGTGCTGCGTGCTCTGGCAAAAAGACTGCTTGCAGATTAATGAAGGAGTGACAATTTCAAGGCTAACGTTGGCACTGCCCAAGCCAGAGCGTGGGGAGCTCGCCAGGCTTTGCTGTATATTGTCTGCTTTTCTGAAGAGCAGACAAAGATGGATAGAGGGACATTGAAAAGCGGGAGGCGTATTTCAAGCAGTCCCATAAAGGGAGTTGTCACTTAAAGACAAGAACCATAGTGCTTTGATGACTTTGTATTAGCCTTACCGCTTCACAGAAGTGACTCCGCTCCCTTCAGGGAATTCACCGACTTTCAGCAGATGACACGTCGGTGCGACAGCTTCAGGCAGTGACCGCAGCCCCTCGCCGCGGGGCAAAACTCCGCCCGGGACTTATTTTCTCGCTCCGGGGCTCGCTTTGCTTTCCGTCCCCAGACGGTTTGCAATATATGAGGACCTTCGGTGCAAACCGCGTGCGCGCAGCCCTCGCGGCTCCGGGAGGCCCCCGGCGCTCCCCGTCCCTCGTGTGCGTTTGTCCCCGTGTCCTCCTGTCCTCGAGCCCCCGGCTCCCCACGTCCCAATGTCCCCGTGTCCCCAGGGCGCCTCCCGAGACGCCCCCGCCGGTCCCAATCTCCCGTCCGTGTGCGGCGGGGCGGGAGGGCTGTGCGGCCGGGCAGGGTTCTCTGCCAAAACCGAGCATTTCTTCTTTTTTCTTTCTTTCTTTCATTCTTTTTTTTTTTTTTTTTTCCCCCCTCCTCTTTCCTAAGACAGGGACCCCCGACCGCTGCAGCCCCACAGGCTTTGAAGGCACAGCGAAAGGGCTTCGCTGTGAGTTTGAGCGAACCATTTAGTCACTGTTTCATTAGGCGCTATTTGAACCTTGCAACATGTGGTAATTTCTGGGGCAAGCTGAAAAGGGGGGATTACGGAGGAGGGACACAAGGAAATTAGCCAACGGTTAATTTAACTCGTTTTCTGGTAGAATTTTCGATACATTCCTAATTGACGGAGGAGGCAGGTGAAATCTTCGGCTCCCGGCAGACTTATTCACGGTGAGAATAAATGGCTCTTTTTAACTCACACTGCTCACAATATATCATCGGGGAAAAGACATGCAATGAATATGTTGATTTTATTATTATTATTATTAATGGAATTACACCCTCCCACGCAGGTGTGAGGGTAACAACCCACAACGGAATCAGATTAAGGATGAAATGAGAATTTTATTGGCTTTCTATGTCTCATAGACTTGGATTCAAACTGTCAAAACAAGAGACAAGAGGGGGAGAGGTACTGTGAAGACAGATGTGCCGGTCAGCAAGCAGAGGCAGCGGTATCCAAATCCTGCTATCCAAATAATAATTAGCCGTAATTCGCAGTGAATATCCACAGCCCACGCTCCACTCTGTTTATACCGCCCATAGGACGTATGATTAGCCTATAACGGCCAATCTCTTCCGAGCCCGGGCTCTGCCATTAGCTCCCATCGCCTCTCTTTGCTACGAAACCCGCCCGCGGGGTCCCACTTATATCACCCCGTGGGGGACAGCGGAGGGGCTCCTGGGCTGGGATCGGTCCCCCCGCGGGCGCTACCTGAGCGGTGCGGGGCCGCCCGCCCGCCGCCACCTCCGCTGGGGCCTCTTTGGAACCTGCTATAGAAAAGGGAGGTACTCTGCATGACAAAGCACAATTAAGCTCGCTATTCAGAGCGCTGCAGCTGGTAGCCCATTGGGAGAGTGGGAGGAAACGCGAATATATTAATTATGCGAAGGGGAGGTGGAAAAAAAAAAAAAAAGCCAACGACAACGCAACAAGAACAACAAAACCAACAACAAACGTAGGTATAGGTTTGGGTGGGTCGGCTGATGCGTGTGTGCCGGCTTCTGTTATTTGCTGAATATCTGATGGCACAGCCCCAGCCCTACTCGGCTATAGGTAACTGACATCCACCAGCCAAAAGTCGTGTATTTTACCAGCAACAGGTCTACAAAGGCAGGAGCAGTCAGTAGAAGGAGGCAGCAACGGAGAAAAATCAAAGATGTTGAAAACTAGAAGTGCTCCTGACCTTCTCAAATAGTGTGAACCATAGGCCAGGATTGGCCAACCACACATGCAGTTGGTTGCTTTGAGCTAAGAAACCTTTGAACTAAAGTTTGTCATTCTAGCTATTATTCACCAGTATAGTCAGCTTTTAACTAACCTATCACTTTTATTCCATTCTACAGAGCAGTATTGGAGCAGTCACAGCTTCAGGCTCTCAGTGCGTACAGAAAACCTCACCTTCAGTCCCGGTACTGCAAGGGGGGTGTTCTGTAGTTCAGCTCCCTTGAAGACTCAGCCTAGCCTATAGTACATATTCTGGAATGAATAGACAAGGATTCTGCACTGGCTTTCATTAAGCTAACAATCATAGTAAAGACACCATGAAATTTTTAGACACATGAGTGACTTCAGTGAGTACAGGGGAACTCTGATCATAAGTTGATTCTGCTTGTGCAGAAACCTCAGTACCTCTAAGGGGAATGTAATGAGATAATGGGGAGCAATCAGAAGTTCCTATTTTTTTCCAGGTATCAGTACCTACTGGTCTTTCACAGGTAAAAGATAAGATCTCAAAAATCATTGTATTAACATGCCATTAAGGGAAGGTCATAAGACAGGAGGCATTTTGTTATGTCTATCATCAAGTTTCCTCCTGATAAAAAGCCATTTTCACAGCCAGATTTATCTTCTGTAATTACTGCAAGACTGAGTGAACTTAGGCAATGTGTGATGTAATAGACTGTGGCAGTTCAGCCCACTGGGTTTTCAGCGAGAGTTGTCGAATTGCAGTGAAGTTGTCAGAGCATTTTTTTCCCTTTCACAATTGCTGTTAAATGTGAGTGAGTGACTGCGTGCACAGAAAGTAGCTCTTAAGTTCTGGATTCTTCGAGTTCTTTGAGAGCCTTGATTTGTGGCTTCAAGTTCTCTGAATACTCAGACCAAGACTGAGGAAGTCAGTTCTATGCTTGGAGTGTGCCTGTGTGGCAAATGCCATCAGAATGCACAGGGGAGCAGATGCGTCCCAATATGGCCCTACCAGGAGTTGAGCTTGGTGTTTGCACGGATGCTGCTGGGCTGAGAACAGCAGCATTGGAACTCCTCATCCTAAGGGCACTGCCAGGCAAACAGAGGAGCATGTGTTGCTTTTCATTTTGAGGGAAATCCTGTGAAAGTGAATTGCGAGAAAAATGGGCTGCCAGGCTGGTGTGTATCAGTCTTGTTTGTGATGGAGGGTCATGAAAGAAGACAGCAGAGTTGCTGGAAAAGATAGAATCATACAGAACAGCTTGGGTTGGAAGGGATCTCAAAGATCATCTGGTTAAAAAGGTGGCATTTGCCTCCTGCCATTGCCCATCTCTTGTTCTCTGGCCTGGAGTAAAGGAGGGGTCCTTTACTCCTCTTTATTTCATACCAAAACTTGTGCCCTTGCCTTCATCCCATTTCCCGAGAAGCACAAGAAAGCAGAGGGTGCAACCAGGGTGCATCCTGTTTACAGCTCTGCCTCTGCAGGGACGATAGGATGTGAGTATATCCTTCAGACCTCTGCTCCTCTCCTGACTGACACTGGTTCATGGACCCCAGAACTGCCGAGCTGAGTGGATGGGACAAGTCTGAGAGACAGATAGGGAGGGACTGACAGACTGCTCTCATCCATTTCATCTCCCTGGAAAATGCAGTATTATAGCTGCTGGCAGAAGCTGCACTCGCAGAGTTGCTGGATCAAAGTTGAAGTAGTTTTAAAAATCGTCAGTGCAATTGCAGCCTTTGTAGGAGGCATTTCTTGCAGGAAGAGTGCTGCAGATGTTGGGGTACAGTAGTATCAACAGCACCATGCTGTGCCCAGAATGACAGATCTGGGGTCCTTACAGCTGGGGGTCTGATCTGCAGAGAAAATCTTCCACAAAGCCTCAGGAAGAGGAGAAAGTGAACAGTGTGTATTCAGAGCAAAGGGCAGCACAGACATGTTGTTTTCATAATTGTTTTTTCCCCTCTTAACTTTGTGCTGAGTTCTTCCTATAACTCTGAATGGAAGTAGAAGTGTTCTACTGCTTTTTCCTTGTGTCTGCATTTCTCCCCCCAGGCGAACCCAAGGGTGTATGAAGAAATCTGATCCTCAAAATTAGGGAGTAATTTCTGTTTCAAAAGTCAACATGAGAAACAAATATTTGAAAGTTATTTCTGTTTTACATTCATTTGCAGCATTCAGATTCATCCTCCCCAGCGCTGGGGCAGAAAACAGTCCTCACCAGGGCAGTCTGTACAACTCACATCTCCCATTTCTATTTATCATGCAGGGACCTGGGAATCTCCTGGATCATCTTTTGCAGGAAGGAAAAATATAGGTGTATCTATGATATTTTTTTTTAATATGCTTTTAAATTTCTCTTCCTTTTCCTTTTCCTTTTCCTTTTCCTTTTCCTTTTCCTTTTCCTTTTCCTTTTCCTTTTCCTTTTCCTTTTCCTTTTCCTTTTCCTTTTCCTTTTCCTTTTCCTTTTCCTTTTCCTTCTCCCTTCTCCTTCTCCTTCTCCTTCTCCTTCTCCTTCTCCTTCTCCTTCTCCTTCTCCTTCTCCTTTTCCTTTTCCTTTTTCCCCTTCCCCTTCCCTTTTCTCTCAGAAGGAAGCTGACTGCATTATACCCTGGACTTTCTGCTACATCTTTTTACTGTAAAGAACCAAACTGCATTTTTGGGGGGAAAAAAAAAAAAAAAGTTTTGAATGATTTCCTTTTTTCCCCTTGCTGTTTCAGGATTCATTAAGGAAGGAGATAAGAAAAGACTTGCTTCCCTCTTACTTTCTGACACCTTTCCCCTTTGAAGCAAGCAGAATAATGCTGGACACTGGTTTATAGTTAATTGGTTGGCTTTGTACACGTTTTCAGAAGTACATGCACTGTTCTTTCTATGCACTGAAAGCAGTTCTTGAATATCGCAGAAAATTTTGTGCTTTAAAAGATTATTCACACCCAAAAAAACCCGTACATATTTGCAAATTGTTGCAAGGTTTTGGCAGGGAATGCTGGCAGGCCTGCAGAGCTCGCAGCGCTGGGGGTGGGAGCCATGCAGGAGCGGGGCAAGGAGAGCGCTGGGGGGCTGCTGTGGGCTGTGTGCTGTGCAAGAGGGAACCGGAGCGAATGCCACCTAATGGAGAGATCCAACCGCGGCCAGCCAGGAGGTCAGCACTCAGGATCAGGCAGAGAAGCTGCAGCCAGTCCCTGTAAAGCCTCTCTGGAAGGTGTGGGGAAGGCAAAAGGCAAGATTTGTAAGGGCAAATGGAGAACAAAAGCTTGCCCGCCAAAAGGGATATTCTGATTCTCTGTCGAATTTACTGTTCTGCTGCCAAGCTATAAAGGGGGAAAGGGAGTGACAGTCAAATTAAAGAGCAGACAGGGATTTGAAAACTTCATTCTGATTGTAGTCAGGACAGAAAATGGCACAACGTGAATCCATTCTATTCGCAATGATTGTAAATGAGAAAGGGACTGGCACAAAGGTAACCCCTTGCAGCCTTAACAAGGTGCCCTTGTGTGGTCCCAACACTCTTTGGCTCTTTATGTTGTGGAATTTGCTGGTTTCTTTGCTGGACTGACTGTATGCTCACAGCTCTGGAACACTGCATTAACAAATAGGTATTTACCTTTGAGGAGCAGGAGCTTCCACTTTAATTACATTGATGCCGATCAATTAACATCTTCATACTGTTCTATAGCATCACAAAAGTGATGTCACGGTGGTTAAGAGCACATTTGCCGTAGCAGCCTATACTGGTCACTTTGAGTGCTCCAAAAAGCAGATTCCTGTCTAAAATGTGCTGTGCTTATTTTCAGTAGAAAAAGTCAAGAGACAAATATTTCAAACTGCGTGCCTTGGCTAGGGCACAGACAAACAACTGTACCCATGAGCAAACAACCCATGCAGTCTGCATGCAGGCGTGCATTTGCACATACAAAATGGGATACGTGTGTGTAAACAGGAGTCTGCTTACACACACTGATTAGCCACAGCAGAAAACAGTGGGAAAACGTTGCTTTAATTGTTTTAGAAAGCGAAACAGGATGGTAATATTTGCCTGGAACATTTCATGCTGTTATCCACTTCCCACTCTCCTGGGAAAGAGCTGGGAAGGGTTTGTTGGGCTGCAGATAGAGCTCACTTGTTTTGCATCCAGCTGGAAGAGAAGTAGGACGCAGATCCAGGCATGAGTGACAGCAAGAGTCAGACGGGTCTGTGCAGAAAGGCTCCCAGGGACTGCTTGGGGGCTGCTGAGCCTCCAAGCCAAGGGTGGAGCGGTGCTGGAGCAGTACTGGGGAAGAGCAGGAGCAGGATGAGAGCCAAGGCTCTCAAATTAGGTGATGCTCTAATTCTTTGTGGTGTATTTCTGTATCACGTCCAAATTTGTAAGGCAAACTTGTTAGAATTAAAATCTACGTGATTCCTGTAGGTGTGCTTGGCACCTAATCCAAACAGGTTGGGAATCCTAGCATGAAGTGCCATTTAGCAAAAACACGACAAATTTCAGAGGTAATTATGGGGGAAGTATGCCCAGGTTAAATTTATAAAGTATCACATATTGTTTTAATAAAATATTAATACTATAAATAAGAAAACAGGGTGGGTGATGGCGTCATATTTAAGGTTGAATTAGGCTTTCCATCTAACACAAAAGATACTTTTATAAATGTGTTTTAATTATTCCATGCCAAAGGCGTTAGCTATTTTCCTTCATTTGCATTTTTCAATATTTCTTGTTGGTTCATAAACAAAAAATGTTCCTTTTTTTAGAATGCTATTGTTGTTCTCCTGGTGTGGTGTTAGGAAACCACCCACCACGTACGTACAGTCAGTGATCTCATCTTAAATCTATTATCAGTATTCTGAGGAAAAAAAATAGATTTGGAATAAAAGGAAGAAAATGCATCTGTTCATTTGAACAAATCGTAATGCACTCACACATTTCAACAACATTAGGGAAAAATAGTTTTCCATACACAGATTATAAAATGTCTGGACGTGTCAAGTTCTTGCCTAACCAAAATGGCTTCTCTGTGAGGTCTATATTTGAATGCAAATTTGAAGAGGCTGATGTTTGCACTGCTTTTAGATACCTGCAGGACATAGGGATCAGTGCTATCAGATCATGTCCTCAGTACTGTTGTGGGCAACCCAACAATAAAAACAATGCATGAGATTTTACACCACTTTCCTGTTTTTGTTATTCCAAGTTTTTCTTAAGCCAATATTAAGTGTTTGTCAGAGCTTTCACTGGCCCAATGCTTGGAGAAGAGCTATCAGCATGCTTAGTTCTTATGTTGGGTGATGGGGAATGGAGGAGCACCAGTACAGGCTGATGAGCAAAGGCCACATTTTGGAACTGCTGTTGGATGTGTTACTCTCTGCTCAAGATCATCCCAGTTCTTAAGTCGTGCTGTGCATTTATCTGTATCCTTGATCTGTTTCCATTTCTGCATTTAACAGATTGCCACTGCCAGGTTTAACAGATTGTCTTCCAGTCTTCCACATCTTCCTCTAAGTTACCTAAATGAATATGGTTATCTGAAACCAGTGGCAAGATCTCTTCTGGTTTCATTTGCTGCAGGCTCACATCCTAAGGCAACATGGACTGATGTAAGAACATTTGACATATACAGTCTGGACTGCAGTTGCACAGAAGTCAGCTATTCTTGTGATCCTCTTCAGTGCATGCAAACACGTATTTTTCCACGAATGCTTAACCTCTTCAGACTGAAGATTTTTTTCTGCTCTTCAAACAATGAAGTGAATGTACTCTACTAAATTCTCTCAGTGAGAAAATTTTTATTTCAAATTGCTGTGCACACAGGTTGTCCCATGTGACCAGTAGATCATTGCGTTTGGAATCCAGGAACACTACAAAGCCTTAATGCACATTCAGCAGATCACCACTTTTCTGGTATTTGTGATGAAATCTTGCAGCCTTTGTTCTGAAGATGATGAGGCACTATGACCAGTGAAAAACAATTATAAATATAGGAAGCACTAACAAAGCTTTACATTGTAAGGCAAAAGTTTCATTCCTATCTATTTTGTCTTGTCTGTTTGTTTTTCAGTGGAAATATGTACATGGATTTTTTTTTTTTTAATATATATTAAACAGTAAAAATTAAAATACACTTTTGAAAACAATTTTGTTGAAAGCATGGCCACTCAAGGACAGTGAAATAACATATACAAAATATAGTTTGAGGTCACTTCTGCTCACTTCTTCCATGGACTATATCCCAGCCTGTATACACAAATAGCCCACACTGCGTGCCTGAAATAAGGCAATATGGATCCCTCCCTGGCCAGAAGAAAACAAAAGTTCAAGAATTGGCTATGCTATATATTTTACAAGGTGTCAGAGCTTCCTGTTTTTTCACATTTACTCAGACTACAGAAATGTGAGACTCGTGAAAGACCCGTCTGCCCTAAAGAATGATCGTAAAATGTTGTAAGTATGCCTAGGTATTTGCACCTATCTTACAAATGTATATATATGTGTATATATATATATATATATATATATGTATATATATGTGTGTGTGTGTGTGTATAAAAATGAAGATTTTTTATTTATTTATTTATTTTGGTGCCTAGAACACCTGGAATACCCAGAAGTGTAGTTAAACTCTTTGAGAAACATGATCATTATGCTACACAGAGATTTCTCCTTGAAGTACTGAAAAAAGAGAGAGGGAAACACCGTACACACACACCACTATAAACAAACATTTTTCTGTAGTGTTTCAAGTGAAACATTAGTAGACTCGGTGCTGCTGTTGCTAACTTCCCTCATCAGTCTACAAGGATTTCCTCTTGGGAACAAATCCAACACGACTTTGAACCAGAAGACTTTCTGATTTGCCTTTCCAGACCCAATTCTGCCTCCCCTCAGTGAGATGCCCTCCTGCCACTTCTGCAGTAGTCCAGATGCAGTAGTCCAGATGCAGGCTGTGCTTAGCAGAAGGCACTGCGTGCAAATGCTCTCAAGAAATCTTGCAGAGAATTTACATCATAAGGGAAGACTAAATTGATGCTCGTAGCACTTCGTGTTCGTTGATTTGTCTCTCATCACTGTGGCTGTATGCTGGATAAGCACTCAGGCTTTTAATTAGAAAATTCAATACACACTTCAAAGGTTAAGTGTGTAGTGAAGTGTTTCCTCCACCTCAGCTCAAGAACTTTTATGGTTCTTCTTGGGAAAGATTATTCCTTAGAGTGAATGGTATCCTCTCTAAGGAGGTTTATTTTGAATAAGGGGGTCTAACAGACATGCTTTGGAGCAAGCACATAGAGCAGCTCATGCTTGGCTGCAGGTGTGATGGAAGAGGAGTAGGTGGGATTTTATACTTTCTCTGTCAAGGAATCAAGAGCAGCCTTGGCAACGGGGCCAGGACTGGGCTGAGACCAAAGAGATTTGATTTGTAACTACCATATTACTTTGACAGCTTTATAAGGAGAAAAAAAAAGAGGGGGTAGTACTGTAATAATATAATATTTTAACTGCACACTAACTTCTGTGTGGTTTAATCTGGAAGAACCTTCCCATGTGATAGACAGCATTTCTAGACAGAAGTAGGGCACACGGCATAAAATGCTAAATGTAGTTTTATTGAGGACATTACTTTTTTATATCCATGTTGACCCTAGGGTAAGGTCACCTCTATAAGTTTCTGTATTGTGCCCCAGAGTTACTCCACTGGTGTGTTTTCCAGACCAGGCAGATTTCTTAGCGTTCTTTGCTTCCTTTTTCTAAACACTACTAATTCATGTAGCACTTCTGTTGTAGCAGAATCCAACCAGGCTTGGGAAACCCACACTGTGCATGAAAAATCAGGGCTGGAATGATGGGAGAACTTGGAATGGTAAAGAGAGATTGATGACTTTTTAAACAGAAAGGAAACTGTATTTTAATATGCTGAACACATACACATGCCTATAGATACACAATAGGATAAACGTATAGAACATAAATTCCTCATACCTTTTTTCCCCAGGAAAGTAAAACTATTCCTTGATTTCAGTGGTGCAGAATCTGGCCTATCAAGACATCAGTGTAGTTCCCAGATGGCTTACCCCATTTTCAGATTTATGGGGTTAACTCCCTTACAGTTTGATTTAAAATACTGTTATAATAGGCCGCGTGAATGTTTCAAATGATTCATTATTGGAGTGATACTGCTTTCTGCAATAAAAAGACCAACTGTTATTTCCATTCCTCCAGAGTACTGAAGAATTATAGTCTCCTGGCATAATTTGGAAAATTGTGTCAATTCGCTTCACTTTAAAAGCAGTTTTAATGTACGATGGGAAAATGTCACATACTACATCTCCTTTTGGAGAAATTGCCATTGCTGTCTTTTAATATTTTGAAAGCACAACACTAGAAATGATGCAGTCATAGCCTTTATTTTTGCATAATCAACTGTCTCGACAGGGAATGATAAACTAAAGTCTGGAAAAATGTGTTGTTGTCTCTGTTCATGATGAAGGAAAATTTTAATTTTAAAGCCAGAAACAGGTGGAACAATTGACTCTTCTACATTTGCTATCTCTTCTGTAAAAATTAACAAATAACAAAAGAAGACAGTAAAGGATTCTTCAATTTTTCTTTGTTTCATTTGCACTTGATACCTGCTTATTGATTTCAGGCTGAATCTCAGGTTCCTGATGTCAGCCTGAGCTGCAGCTCCTCTCCAGAGCAGAAGCGTAGTGCCTCTGCCTGAGAGTTTCATAGACTCATGGAGTCATCAAGGATGGAAAAGATTCCTACGATCATCTAGTCCAACTGTCAGCCCACAACCACCGTGCCCATTAAACCATGTCCATGTAACTCAAAGTATGTCTGAGTTAGACTGAGCTGCAACAACGTGCTAGAATAAGATATTCAGGATTTGGTGCAGCTCTTCTATCTTACCTGAAGTTGCTCCTACTTCACTTTACATAGTCAGCCCTTCACATTACATAGTCAGCAGAGATGACCAGAGATGGATCAGGTTAACTTAATAACTTCAAAGAACATAGATCTAAGATAGATCTAAGCTGATCTATTTTGTGGAAAACATCAGAACCCTACAAACATCTCAGCATATAGGACAGAAACTGGTGAGGTCTTCATATGGAAATGGAACATAAGAGATGAGAAACTATAAAGGCCAAGCAGCTCTGATGCTAACAAGCTCTGCTGCTCAGCAGGTCTTATTAGCCTGGGCACAGTGCCATGCAGCTGAAGAACAGTGTGCAGGCCACAGTGCCCCTGGGAGACCTGTATCGTGCCCCACCACTTGGTGTCTGCGTCTACTTTGTTTTCTTCACACCTCGTGCTAGAACTGTTTTTAAGAGGCTAAAAAGCCTCAGAGCTGACAAGATATACAGAGCTGAAGTCTGAAATGAAATCATTACTTCATCCAAAGTGTGCTCTCATATATCTCAGGATACTAAATTTCACCTTTTTATTTTCTACAGCCTGGAACTGGCCCAAAGCCGACTGAAGCGCTTGGAAGTGTTCCAGCCGATTCAATGGGTTCTGATTCAGGCTTTGAATTGAGCCTTAACTTTATACATTTTTGATTATTGAAAAGACTCTAATTCCCTCCTGCCTCCAAGTGTGCTGATACAGAGACCTCATTTTCCATTGGTCCACACTAGAATTTGTCACTCCACAGGAAACATGCAACACTTTAAATTGCTGCAGCCAGCCAGCGTACTTTTCTAATGGACTTTGGGAGGTGTTAGTAGAGCTGTGCAATGCAGACTGAGGGCACAGTTGACATAAATTATTTCTAACCCTCACAGAACTGTGAGGTTGGAAATAGGAATATCATCCTTGAACTTCAAAGAACATGAACCCCCATGAGCCACCTGTGGGGGGAGAGTCACACACCCACAGATGTCAACCAGCATCCCTCTGCAGGCACCAAAGCTTTACAAAAACTTAGCTGCCTGATTGCTAGAGCAGAGAAAAGTGGACTCTTCCATTGCAGCATTAGAAAAATAACAGTGGAGAAAGCCCAGGCCAAGACAAAACGTTTTGATTTCTGGATGCAGCAGAGAAAGAGGAGATTGGAGAGACAAGAAAGTAAATGCACAGAGAGGAGGTGGCATTTGCTCTGGGAGTCTGAGTCTGAGCAAACATAGGGAAATACTTACCAGCACCTTGGAGAAATCTGGGTTTTGTGTCTCTCAGCAACCAAGAGGCAACAAGTACACATGAGAGGAGACTGGCACAGTACCAGCCCCTAGATACTCTTATTTGGAGAAACGTAGATGTGAGTGCTGAAGAGTGAGAAAGCCCCAAGAGCAAGTAATGATGGCAGCTACATACAGAATTACCTATGAAATACTCACAGATGTAGTTTCACTGTATTATTTTTAGAATAAAACAGGGCTGATGTGTTGAAAGAAGAGTGCAACGGTTAATTGCTTTACAGATATAAACAACACGAGGTCCAGATCACCCCGAGAATACAGCTTCCAGCTACACCTGCTTTAATATTTTCCCTTTACTCCTGGCAGTGCAATAAGGCAATTCAGCACACAGCCAAGGTATTCTGTGATACTCTGTCATCTCCAGCCAACTTCTGAAAGGCTGTGGGTGAGAAGGGAGGATTCACAAGCTGATACCCTGATACTGCTGAGCTGCTCTCAGAGAAGCGTGCCAGCTCACAGTGGAGTTACCAGGTTGAGCCTTGGTTTCAATCCTATTGTTTTATTGTTTCCTTCTCCAGACTTTCTGATGACCTACTCAGTAAATGAGGAAATCTTGACCAAATGCTGAGCTTCAACAAGACAACTGATGAAGCAGCAGCACCACTGCTTCTTTCTCTTTATTTAGGACAATTAAACATCAGGATGAAGAAATTACTTTCTCTCTGCACAGTGACTTTTATTCTTTCCTTTCTCTGCTGTAAATTCCTGTCCCAAGAAATCCTATTATCTATTTGCCTTCTCTTCTGGCCTTCACACATCTCGGAGCTCAAAGTTATGCTGTGAATCTACAATCTCTCTTCTTCCACAGCAAAAACTTTTAACAGTCCACTGTGATATGACCTTGCACATTCTTATCATGGATTTTATCTAATTTCTCTAACTCCTGTCATTAAGTTCCTCTTTTTGCTGCTGCCCCAGTCCTCATGCCTTTCAATCAGTGTTAATACACTTTATCACCCAAGTCTTTGAGAGACTTTTAGACTGTGTGTTGTTGCTGGCTGCTCAGCTCTTCTAATATTGAGTTTGGTCACAGCTTTTAGGCAACATCTGGAACTGGCAACTTAACTGCCTGTAAACTCTAATTTCTTCTGACATTTTCATCTTCAAGAAGATCTCATATTTCTTAAAGGAAGTAAGCAAGTCCAGGGCAGGCATATTTTCACATTTCTGATGATAGACGTGGATGAAGGGAAACTATTTAGTTCCTCAGCAATTTATTTATTTTGAGTATTCCCTTCTGTCCCTCATGATCCAGTGGGCTCTCAGATCTTTCAGTGAGAGCCTCTTTCTGATATAAGTGAAGAATCTCTTACCGTATTAAAAATTTTGTACATTTCTTTATAAAATTTATAATTAACCTTCCTATTAGTTTCCTTATTTATTGCCTGCTGTGATTTATGCTTCTCTTTAGTGGCATCCCTAAAGCTTTATTTCCCCATTTTGACTTTGTATTTGAGCCTCTCCAACCTTGCTGGTAACAGCTTTGCTGTCAGCGGTAATCCTTTCTCCAGAGTGTGTCTGTTCGGTAGCACTCAACCCTTATCCAAAACAAGGGCCAGAGCAGCTTCATTTCTGCATGGTGACTGAACCACACCTGAACTCCACTACATTCTTCTGGGAATGAGGGCTGAGACAGAAGCAAGGGGAGCATGTGTCTGCAGGCTCTGGGTCTCTATCTGCGGGCTCTATCTATCCATCCAACCATCTATCAATCAATCCAGCAATCCACCCATTCAACAATCCATCCATCTGTGTGTGTGTGTGTGTGTGTGTGCAAAGCATCCATCACTATAGAGCCCCAGCCTTGGTATCTTACTGTGATAAAAACTAAATGACAAAATATTAGTGGTAAACAAGCAATTGTTGGAAACAAACAAATAAATGCAGGACAAATCTAAATGAAAACCTAGAGAAATTAAGACAGTTGCTGAAAAAAGTATGCTTGGACATCATGTACAGAAAAGTGGTATAATAACAGACTTCTGAATGAAGCTGACTCACACAGTTCTCTATGTTTTGTTTTTTTTTTTTCTCATTCATTTATTCTGCAGCCAATCAATTGGCTTTTGACACTTCTTGGATTAGAGGAGGAAATAATGGATGATGATAGTCTTTGTCTAGAAGAGATGCCTTGCAAAGTTACCTACATTGCCCCAGAAATGATGCAATGCCCTTCTGTTCTGAAAAAGATCTGTGCTAAGGGATGGCAGTGCAGAAGAATTGCACAACATCTCTAGTTCATGGGAATCTGGCAGGTCATGTTAATTCAGCAGCGATCTTGAAATCAAAGTCTAAGGTTACACCGCTAACTGGAAATTATACCCGTTCCTCCAAAATATGTCATCATCAGAGGGGCAGGTAGTGAATAGTACACTGCACAGACTGGGTACATACATTTTTTCTCTGAGGTTGCTACTCAGATTTTTCTTTGCTAAAATGACCCTTATTAGAATATGTAGCTCACAGATTAGGAAAACAAACTAGTAAAAGCAAATAGTGTGACAAAAATATTTCAAAGAGATTTCAAAATAAATCCCAGAGATAATGTTTCAAAACTGTGCTGTTGGGACTTGGTTTTCTTTTTAAAGTTTTTCTGTGATAGGAATCATAACAGGCTGATAGTGATTAAAGTTTGTAATGAAGCAAATCTGATGCCATGATATAATTTTTTTTTATCTATAGCACCACACCCACACCCTTCATTCACTAACCTCTGCACCTCAAAATCCCTTTGATACAAGCAAAGGAAATGAAAGATCTTTCCAAAATGCTGGTTTCTGTTCAAAGTGGCTGTCAAATAAAATAAAAATCAACCTAAGTTTCTGGTATAGTCACATTCTTCTAAGTTTTTCTTGTGTGACTGTAATCTGATTTACTGGAAATACTGCATATCTCATTTTCTTGAGGCAGCATGCTGTACACCTTTCAGTACTGTAAGGAAGTTAAGATACTTTGTTGCTGTTGTTGTTGTTCATTTTTCTTTTTCCAGAGTTTCCTCTCTTTTGATATCCTTTGGATCACTTGGGATAACAGTCCCTACTTGTTGAGCCCTTGTCCTACACCTCAGCTTTAACCAGATGAGGAGGTGACAGAGGAGGGAGGAACAAGAAAGGATCTGCTCGCGTTTCTCTATATCTGTTTCTGCATTTCACCATTTTCTGTTTTCAAAATGACCAAACCCACCTCCTGCTGTCACAGATGTGAACACCTGTCTCAGTGTAGCATCCAGTATGTGGCCCACCTGTGTCCCCAGAACAGCTTGAAGACTTGGCGCTTTCTCTGGACCTAATTTCCCTCTGTTCCTACTCCAACAAGTGGGAACATGCTTCAGCCCAAGAGAATGCAGAGGGAGCATGACAAAAGGCAGCTGTTGCAACAGCTTGATGGCAAGCCAGCAGGCTGCATTATTGCATAAAGGAGTAAACAGGGACAGCTCAAGCACATAGCTAGTGCTAGCGGGACAGGCAACCTTTAAAGGGAACTTCTACTATTCTCCTTTCTTTTTTCCTTTTTCTTTTTTTCTTCTGCATGTCCTGGGTAAAAATGGAGAAAAGGAAATTCATTAAGAATTGCAGAAGATGAGGGTGTTTAAAATAGGTTTTTCTATTTTAAGGATTTGAGTTTTCATATTTTTGACCAAAAAAAAAAAAAAAAAAAGAGATTTCTTGGAAAAAACTTAAAAGTTCCACTAAGGCCTTTTTAAAATTTCCAGGAGTGATCTGTTTTGGCTAGTTGAAGTTTTTCCATTTCTGTGAGCAGCTCCAAGGGGCCCGATGTGAGCAGTGATTTTGTAGCATTTAGCCACAGAGGGATGTTGGATGGGATCCTCCTACCGAACTGCACTCACTGCCTCAGCTCCTTCCAGAGCGGTGCAGAAAGGGGACCTCTAACACCAGGTGATGTATGCACACATGTGCTGTGCTGAAGTTCTTTACTCACCTTGTAGAGTGTTTGGGAACATGGATATTAACCCAGTCACAAGTGGTATGGCCAAGCAGAAAGGCTTTTATGTACTAGGCACAGTTCTAGACAAAACACTTATAAAATCCTCAATTTACTCTCATGTGCCAAGATACGCTATTGTGTGTAATTGTTTTTTCAAGATTAAAAGCTACTACCCTACCTCTGAGTACTGGTATTGGTTGTTCACTACATAAATATCTCAGCAACTTCAGAAAATATTCAGTAAATTATTTAGTATAATATTTAGTATATTACAGCTTTTTTTGGTGATTTTCTTTTAAATCTGACATCAGTAGAAACTTAGAGGAACCCCACAGACTTTACTCCTTGTTACGCTACAGTCCTGTACTCTGGGACATCACTATCAACAGAATTTGGTGACATGAGGGTAAAGCAGCACGGGTAGCGTACAGCAGGCATAGGGATCCCATAAATGTGAGGTTTCAATTGACCTTATTTTCCTCTGGCTCAGAATCTCTACACTTTAATAGCTGTCTGGCTTCTGCACAAGTCCCTCAATTCACATCCTTCCTCTACGTGACAACATCTCCACCAGATGCAGCCTATAACCTCTTTGAAGAGCATCAGATGTCGCTGGTGCTGCATGCTGGGAGAGCATCATCCCTGTTATTCTGCCCGGCCAGTCTCTCCTCTGCAACACCCTCATGTGTTGAGCAGGAGGAAACATCAAAATGGATCATCGCGCTGAATGCGTTGTTCAGTCTGTGTCAGGGCATGGGAGCTTCATACCACTGCCCAGCACTAGGGATAAGGCATAGAGCTGCTCTGTCTCTGTAGGCAGAGTGGGTTATAGAGTTGCTCACTTGGCATCACTTAACATTATCTTCCCTACAGGTGCCCTGGACCAAGAAGCAAACCTAGCAGGATTTGATAGCAAGGCATTCACTGTGTCACAGGGCACTCAGATCTACACAGGAGACATCTGCTCCAGACAAGAGAGCTTCTACATGTTTCCGGGAGGATGCATGCTAGAGGGGTGGGATGCTCACTGCCTGTGCTTTGAAAGTAGCGCTACAGAAGATGCTATCAAGAGGAATGAAAAAAAGCAATAACCGATAGCACTATAGAAGGATTTCACAAGGCTCTGAGTCTTCTTTATAAGCCCACTGCCCTGTAGAATTGTGACCTAGAGCGTTGGCATGAGTTCCAATAGGATTTCCTGTCCCCACTGGGAGATGGCCCTATGCGGGTGTTGTGCCACCAGCCTATGCCGTGGGATTCAGATACTTTCCTCCCAGAATCACCTTTATGTCTCCATCGGCAGGGGTTTGGATGGCACACGAGGATGCACAAAATGTCTGGGGAGAGCACTCTACTCTGCTGCGAGAGGCCAAGGTATCTGAGCGGGTGGTCAGCTCCTGGAGATGAAGGAAACAGTCTGGTACTTAGGCTAGAGCAGAAGCAAATGTTGCTGGAATGGCAGATGAGGATGGTGTGCTTCACTTCTTGGAATTTAGGGCTGGCAAAGACATAATCATTTTAATTTGCATCATATCAAGGTTTTCTGCACATTCCTTGTGAATAGGAGATGCTGGAAGTGGAAAGTTGGCTCTGTTTTTTGTGTGTTTCCAAAGCAAAGCCTTGTTGGTAGTATTCTTAACATAGACCAAATGAGTGAAATGAAAACAAAAGAAACTTTTCTTTGAGCCCCACTTTTCGGACATGGATTTTTCTCAGAGGCATCTAGCAGACCCTTGTAGATAACAGCTTGTTATGCATAACATCCTTATGGATTCTCCATTTCCCTACTTCAGCTTTCCAAATGTGAAAAACATGGTGGCTGATCACTGTGACCTCAAGGAAAACATCCCCATCTTCTTGATCCCCTTCTTTCCACACTAATGTGGTGCTGTAACTTTAAGGATTTCAACAGTTCCCCTTCCTTTACATCAGTAAATTCACTGCACTGTAAAGCCTTCAGTTTTCTTTCCCAATACAGCTAGCACCAAACACCAGCTGACTTGTTTCATTCGTCTGATTAATGTTTATAAATATCTAAAGGGAGATGGGAAGCAAATGGATGAGGCTCTCCTTAGTGGTGTACAGGAACAGGACAAGGAGTAATGGCCTAAAACTTGAACATAGGAAGTTCCATACTAACATGTGAAGGAACTTCCTTCTGGTAAGGGTGACAGAGCACTGGAACAGGTTGCCCAGAGAGGTTGTGGACTCTTCTTCTACGGAGATATCCAAGACCCATCTGGATGCATACCTGTGCAGCCTATTGTAGGGAACCTGCTTTAGTGGGGGATTGGACTTGATGATCTCTTGAGGTTCCTTCCAACTCCTGCAATTCTGTGATTCATTCAGCCTAACCCAGTATCTTGAACAGAGTCTCTAAGACAGCCCAAAGATTTTCCACAAATGGCAAGTAGTTTAAACCTGCACCTCTGTAGCTCTTCTGGAAAACTTCTGAGTGCACAATTAACTTTAATCCCAGAGAGAGGACATAAACCTCTGGCTATGCTTTCTCAACACAACTAGCTCTTCCTTCTACCCTGAATTTTCTCGACAAATTCATCCTCCTAACACTGATAATCACTATCTGCTCTAATTGTCAGCAAGAGTACTCTTCATCCGTCCAAAAAGTTTGAGGACTGACAAGACATAACAGTCAGCCTTGAGACCCATCACCTCTGCTGTAAAGAGTGCGTGAGTGCAAGTTCGGCCTGTGCCCCCTCATGGGGCATCTCTCATACTGTGTTCCTGACCAGATTCCAGGTACCTATGTAAGTCAGGAGGCCAGACTGAGACCAGATCTCTCCAACAGAGCTGACCTGATTTTTAGCACTGAGGGTACTCTGCCAAGTTCTGGAAGCAGGCAAAGCTCTAAATAGCAACAAGCACAGCAAAAAGGGAGAGAGATGCTTTTCATTTCATCACCAGCACATCCCCCTCCCCTCATGTAGAGAACACTCAGTCCCACTTCAGCAAAAGATGTAAGAAGGAAACAAAGCATTCTTGGCCATTTTAGAGTTTCTGTTGCTCATTATGTGGACATACCCATGTATTGCATTCAAGCTCTGACATCAGGGTGACATCAGATCTATCCCAGTGCTGACTGCTTGCCAAAAAGATCTACAAAGCCAGGATGCTTTTGGCTCCACCACCTGCTTTCAGAACCAAATCAAGGTTGAAGCAGTCATTCTTGGTGTGCTTTAACTTTTGCGAAGCTCTAGAAAGGCATTGCTATGGAGGACACCTTGCTGTGGGCCATTTGGGCCTAGTTTTGTGGTGCCTCTGTGCTGCCACAGCTCCTGGCGATGCTGCAGGCAGAGGCAAAGTGAAGCCCAGGCAGCCTGCAGGGCCATACTCAGCCTCTGCTGCTTTATTTTTGCTTCTGGGTGGGAATCCAGCAGTTGGTTTTAATCCTGCTTTGAAGGCATCTCTCTGAGTCTGGCTGTCTTTGTCAGTACAGAGATATTCCGGGACACTCTTACAAACCATGGCAGAGCTGCATTCCCAGAGGCTAGAGTAAGGGTGTTTTTCCATGCAGGCTCACATGTTTGAGTGATCCCAGCTGGGAAATCCACTCTCCCTGGTGGCCCGATGGAGCTTATTGCCCTTCCTAAAGGCATATCCCCCTAGCAGCCAGCCCCACGGCCTCCTCCCAGACAGGCACCCGGGGATCCCTGTGCTGGGCAGAGCAGCACGGGGCAGAGAGTGGCACTTGAGGTGGTGTGAGGACGTGAAGCAACCTGTCCATGGCAATGGGCTTTGCTCAGACTCTAGTAGTCCCCTCAAAGGATCCAACAACATTTTTGAAGGCAGCATTGTTACTTCTTTAATGCCAAGTAATCCCTGCTGTTGAGATGAGAGTTAAACATTCTAAGCTGTGATTCCAATCCTTTCCAACTCCAAATAATTGAGGGGCTACTGGCACAAGTAAGTGTATGTACACACTTAATCTTACACTTACACCTCCTGGCTCCTTGCAACCCTACCACCATTCAGATGCTAATGGAGTTTAAGCCAATGTTTGTGATTTGGGGCCTAAAGCAAAGTGAGGCAGAAGGTCTGTAGGCAGCGTAGAGCTGGCTGCTTCTAACTCTCCTCCTTCCCTAAGTCAGTATTGGGACAAGCAGCAATGAAAAAGGCTTCAAATGCCTTCTCCATATGTCAGCTGGGAGAGCTTCAGAAGCCACTGGAACAAGCAGCCCCACAGGGCAGAGGGCAGCAGGGGCACCGGCAGGTGCTAAGTGGGCTGTGAGGCCATTTGTCTCCTAGAAAAAAAGGCACTCAACTCCTTAGCTATTTACAATGGCTTCTGTCCACCCGAGCTGTCTCACCGCTCATATATTTTAACCTCCTATGAGCAGGGCCACATGCTGCTGACTTCTCGTTCATGGCAGAGGACCTGGCCATGCTTTCCAGCACTGATCCAACCAGCCCCCGGCTGCACAGCTGCTGATGTTCTGGAGGAAAGCATTTCCTCAAAGCCTTCCTGTTGTCATCTTGACTAAATCCTACTGCTTTGGAAAAGAATAATCTCGCAGGCATCCTAGATTCATTTGGATCTCCTGCCTTCTTAATGAGATGTTCCCAACAAAGTTTTGTAGAGGTATGGATTTAAAAAACAGTTTTTGTAATAGAAATATAACAAAAATGAAGAGAAAATTAGCTAAGAATAGGAAACGTGGGTTTGGTGATGGATAGGAATTTCAAGAATTTATTTGGATTTGCTTTGGCACCACAAATGTTTTGTCACAAAAAGAGAAGAAATGGAAATTCTGAATTCTCTTGACACTGAGGAAAACACATTTCTATTCCCCCTGACTGTAAAAATAGAAAATAGGGATGAAGCGACCTGTTCCTACCCAACTCTTTTTCTGCAGTGCCCTTGGCTGACAAAGAGAGCCAGCAAAGAACATTGCTCTGATTTAGACATTTTTTGTATCCTTACTATGTAGGTCATTCCAAAAAAGTAATGCCTTCTATTTATTTCAATGGAAACTACAACAAACACAAGGAGCACAATAACACTATTTGATAGAGCAAATTCTCAGCTACAAAACACTATTTTTCAACACAGTCACCACCACAGAGTCCATGTCATCCCAGTGTCCCAGCTCATAGATTCAGAGAGAATTTCTCTGGCCAGAACAGGGTGCACAAGTCTCCATATTCCTGTGCTTTTGAAATAAATAAGATTTAACTCCCCATACTTCTCCATCTGACTTAAAAAGCTAAAAAACCACCACACTGTGTTCTTTAGATGCCACAAAGAACCCAAGTCAGGCACAGCTGATGCAATTTTCCACTCTTTTCTTCCACAACTTGAAGAATGTTCTTATTAATCTCTGGTGATTATCCAGGACCACTAAAAGAACCATCAAACCTTGCAATTTCATTAGGGCTGAACGGGAGACCTGGGACACTCATCCAGCTACACAAAGCAGCAGCGCCCTCTCAGCAATTGCAATAAAATGATAGTGAAGTCATTTCGACTGGGGACACAGGTCTAAAAATGAGGTGGCAGTGGACACAATGACCACTAAAGGACATCTTGCCATGTGGTTCATGAGAGCTAGAAAAATACTCACTAATTTATGGGTCTTCAGTTTTTCAGCATTCCCTTAGGGACTTCATTCAGAGTTTGTTTCCCAGAAATACTCAACAACTGCCTTCTGAAAGTTGCTCCACCTCAGTAGGGAGTTTAACATTCAGATAAAGTCTTCACCATGAAAAAAAAACAAAAACAAACCCCATTGACAAGCAAGTATAAATTTAGAGCCATTGCAATGCCTGAATTTCTTTGGGTAGGATAGTGAAATGCATGGCTTTATCCTCAGAGAGAGGCTTGGTACGGCAACAATTTCAACATTTCCAGTGATTTTTTGAAATAATTTGGAGAAAGTCCTGCAAAATGATGTCTGTGTACATAAGGCATTTTAGTCACACTTGGTTTTCAAGGGTTAACCCAGATTGTGGAACCAAAGTGAAAGTTTTAAAATACTACTGCCATGGAGAACAAATGCCTTCAAAGAGCCTATAGCGTATGTTATTTGAAAGAGCACTGAAACAATGTTCTGGTTTGAATTATTTTTCTTCACAGTACTTCTCTAACTTTATTGCCAAAGAAAAGACTTCCAGAGCCAGTTTTTAATCTTAATTATACCAGATTCAATCTGGAATATTTTCCTTGAAGTTGGAGTTACACCAGATTTACACAATGCAGAATCTATCCCAGTTTCCCCATTAGACACTTTGTGTTTGTTTCCAAAAGATATTTGAGACTAAAACCAGAGATACGTGACCAGAACAGCCACCAGTTTGAGGGTCAAAGCTTACCTAGATGCTCCCACTGCCTCATTCTTGAGTGCCCCCTGAGCCATCGCTTCCCATCCGTGGTGGGGGGAGCGGGGCTGTGCCTGCCTTTTCCTCATCTCACTTTCTCATTTCTCCCTCTGCAACCGCCCCACTCAAGTGAAGTGCAAACAACTAAGCGCCCTAAAGGACTCTCAACAATGGACAGGCAAATAAACACGTAACTGGAGCAGCAAGTACTCCCTGGAGAATGAGATGAGGGACAGACTAAAACCTGTTGACCTCAAACAAAAGGAAAAGCCTCATTACTCATTTATCGAAGTGACAGTAAAGAGAGAAAGGATTTTCCTCTACTTTTCAGTGCGTCGGTCCCTCCTACCTAAAGAAAGCCTCCGACCACCTCCTGGAACTGCTCTAGATACAAATTCTTGATTTCCTCTGTCTCAGATCAGGGTTATAAGAATAACCTCCGTGTCATGTCTGAGAGCAGGAAAAGCACAGCATTGCAAGAATGGCCTCTCCTGCTGACGCACCTCCAGCACAGACTCAGTGCTGCAGCAAAGGAGCAGCTCAATTCATTTCCCTGTCTGGAACTTTTGCCGCATGTGTCAGCACAGATGTTTATTATTCCAATCCCAAATGGCTGAACTATTTTTGAAGAGCACTGGGTGAAACTTGCAGCTTAGGAATCCCAGTTTTGCAAGCTTTTAGGAGGCACTGAGGGCTTTCCCTCCTCTTCACCCATAGGAGGGGTGAGACCCATACTCAGAATTTCTCCATATCACATAAAAGGAAGCACGGTACTTTGTTTGCCATAGTACTCGAGAGCAGAAAACGTCCAGGGAACAGAAAGATCCTTTCTGAAAGTCTCTTGCTACTCAGAAACTGTGGCTTTAGCTTCAGTTACGCTACTGCAGATTGTTCCAAAGAGATGTGTACCAGAGGAAAAGTTACCATGGAATGGTGCCCTCCAGAGCTGGGTACCTGGCAGTGCTCATTTGCCTCAGTCCTTCCTTGCCCATGCAAGAGAGACGTTGTAGATATGGGCAGTCCAGGCACGTTCAAGGGCCCAAACCCAGGCTGGCTGTGCCCAGCATAAGGGCAGTGTTGCCTCAGGCAGCCCTGCAGCAGGCAGCTCCTCTGGGCACACCTGAAGGCCCTGAGCACAGGACCCCGGAGGCATAAAGCCCACACCAATAGGAGCCAGACCCAGAAACAGAGCAGCCTGACCCAGCTGTACCTGTGTCCTACTGCAAACCTTTAATTGCTATAGATCCAAAGAACAAAGACAAAAATAATGGTCTGGGGACCTATGGATCAAAACCAAACCTGGGCTGAAAGAGCAGAGGATGTCCTTTGATTTCTGAGGGAAAACATCTCATTTGAGGTGGGGCAGAGACCGCTCTTGTAGCTTTGCTTGCCGCATCCCAATAGCCTGGGAGCTGCGCAGAGCCGAACCCGCAGGGATGAACCCCTCGCGCTGCTTTCCGAACCCACTAGTCCTGTAACTAAGATCAGCAAAACCAAGCACTCACCAAGCAAACACCACCCCTCTAAACTCGCCTAAGCGGGTGCTATTTAAGAGATGAGATAATCAGCCCCAGCTGCGAGCCACAGGCGCGCACCCAGCGCTGCCCCCTCCCCAGTGCGGGGGGCGGGGGGCGGCCCGTGCCCGCTCTCCCGGCCGGGTCGGGCCGCTCCTCTCGCGGGCTGCGGTGCCCCCTAGCGTCCTGCTGCACCCCTCCGCCGCATTGCCTCACCCTGAGCCGGGCTGGGACCGGAGCAGCCTGTTTATTCTGCCCCAGACTGAACGCCAGGGCGGGAGCAGAAGGAAAAACAAAGCCTGTTTCTTTTCTCTTTCTCTCTTCTTTTTTTTTTTTTCCTCCTTTTTTTTTTTTTTTTTTTTTTTTTTTTCTTCACCACAATGAATAAAGCCTTGCCGGTTGTTTTGGCAACTTCTAATGTCAAAAGCCAAATGTAACACCGAAAACAAAACAACTCGACGTCGCGGCGGCAGCAGCGGCCTTAGTGGGAGCACGGTGGGCGCAGGGAGCTACCTTAAACACCATGGAGTGAATCAAAATAAAGGTGGGGAGGGGAGGTTGGGGCCGGGTAGCTGCCTTCAGCTCCTTTTCTCCGGCTCCTGCCCGCCTGGAGATACCGAATCTCCACTATGTAGATCCAGATGATGCTCGAACAAACAGAATGGGGGAGCTGTGGAAAAAGTGAAAAAATAACCTCCCGATAAACTCCCGTGGACTGAGCAGCCCCCGTGGGGCCGGCGCATCCCTGCGTCTTGCTCCCGTTTGCCCCAGGCAGCCCTGGCGGCTGCGTTTTCCTTTCTCCGTGATAGATGTGAGCACAGATTGGTAGTGACAAGCGAAGAGAGGCCGCTCGGCTTTCTCCCTCTCTGGAGGTTTGACGGCTCTCTGCGCCAGGTTGGAGCTGCCCTACACAGTACTGGGGTTCTCGCTTTGGTGAATGTTTTGTTAGGGCGGGACCGGAGCGGGCCGCTCCGTCGGGGCTCATCGGCGCTGCAAGGCCGGAGCGAGCCCCTGGGTGCGGGGCGGGGACGCAGACAGAAGGGAGCGGCCCCAGCGCGGGCGCCGCGGTGCTGTTCGGAACGTGCGGCTCCCATCTGTTGCCACATAAACACACGCTCCGGGATGCCTGATGCGGCAGCACGTCGGGGGAGGAGGGGAAAGCAGAGGGGGCTGCCGTGCTGAGAATCCCCCCGCCCCCAGCCTGTCCTCTCGGTAACCCCGCGCCTCCTGGACGGGACCCCCCTGCGCCTCACGGGGCGGGAGGCAGCGCTCGGGAGCCTTCCTCGGGGGTTTGTGTTAAATAATGCCATAGCCCTCCTGCGCGGGACCAACCCGTAGGCACCGCCGCCAGACGGACGGGACCGAGGCGAGCGGTGGAGGGTCTCTCTCGCGGTCAGGGCCCTCGCCCTTTTCGCTGCGGTGGTGGACGTGGGGGAGCCCCGTCGGGGGAAAGGGCCGGCCCGGCCCCGCGAACCACTTTGCCCGACCCAAATTCCTTTTTTTTTTTTTTTCTTTTTTCTCGCTCTTGTGAGATCCCACATGGAAGCCGTTAACGAATGCTCGATAATGATCACGACAAAGGTATTATTCAAATGAGGCAGGTAATTGCAACCAGAAGGCGCCTTCTCCCCTTCCTTTTGCTCTTTCCTTTACCAAGAGCACCCTTCGCATCGCATCCGATCCCGTCGATGCTCTATCGGGGATCGCCCCACCCGCACGGCCGCGGGGTCTCCGCGGGGCTCCCAGGCGCTGCCCACGGCCGCATCCTCGCAGTGCTCGAAGCCCTCGGCTCCACAGATGGGACTTTTCCAACTCAAATTCCAGGGTCGGGCTGCTGCGTGTGTTCGCCCCCAGGCAGAGAATCTCCGGGTGTACTGGTGTGTTTTTCTCCTTATTTTCCCCCTATGCTTTTGATTCAATCGCAGCGTTGTTTATTCACAAGCATTCCGGTATCCTGTTAGCATTCCGAGCAGAAGCCGCTCGCAGATCCGACTCCGATGATTTCCTGCAGAAACATGTGGAACCAATAGTGGGGACGTGAGCTCCCCCAAGCCGGGGAAGCCCCGGAGCGGAGCATGCCCGAGGCCGGCACCCCTTGAGCCGCACCAGGGTGCTCAGCCCCAGCCCCGCGCACACGTCGGGGATGGCGGCTTCGGTTTTGTTCTCGCTACATTCGGGGCATCTTCGCTTCGGAGGCTGAGCCTTAGGATAGGACGGAGAAAATCCGTCTAGCATCCTGTTGCTGGAAATTGAGGACCAAATTTTGTTTTATGTTAAACGGGAAAAAAGAAATGTCAGACGGAGAGCAAGAGGCGGGCGAAGACCCGGGCTCAGCTCCGATGCCCTCCGTCCCCGGGGAGGCCGGGAAGCGCCGTGCTCGGGGCAGCACTGCCCTCTGCCCGCGGCCGCCGCATCGCCGCGCTCGGTGCCCGCGGGAGGAGCGGCTCCCGCTTATCGCCCGCAGATAGCGGTTCGGCGGTACCCGGCGGGGATCAAAGCTCGCCCCGAGCGGCCGCAGACGGGACGGGCTCTGTTGGCGAGGAGCGAACCAAAGACGGAGAGGAGAAGAGCTGTCCCGGTCCCGTCGGAACAGCAGGGCTCGGGACGACCCGGCGGCGGTTACCTCTCGTTGCGGCTCTCACTCATACCCACGAGGGCTCCGTCTCGCCCCCCGTGTGTCAGTGCCTCATGCTCCCGTGTCTCGCACCGTCCGCCCGCTCCGTCCCGAACCCTCGCTCTGCCGTGTACAAAGGACACGAGGAAGCCGCCAATTCGTTTCCAGCTCAAACCGCCCGGCCGCAGCCTCACACTGTGCCCGCGGCCACCGGGCCCTCCCCGCCGTCCCGGAGGGTGCGAGGAGGAAGGCTCATTCATGACATGGGGAGCACTCGGAGTTTACATGTAACTATTTTTTTTTTTTTCTTATAGATTTTTTTTTCCCCCCGCAGTGCAAAACGCTCAGATTCCCCCCTCCCTCCCCCTCGCCTCTGCCATATGGCGGCCGCCCCCTCCCCTGCGAGGCCGGGGAAGGCTGGAGGCTGAGGCTGTCCCCCTGCCTGCGTAAGAGCCCCCGCCCGCGGGGCCGGGGGCGCGGGCCGAGCCGGGGCGGCTCTTATTGTGAAGGGGCCGGAGGGGGCTTCATTTCCTGACAGCTATTTACTTAAAGCAAATGATTAGTTTTGGAAGGATGGACTATAACATTGAATCAATTACGGGACGCGGGTTGTGAGACCATTGCAGTCGGAGCCGGAGGGAGGGCGAGCGGGAGGGAGCGCGCCTGAGCGGGGAGAGTCACAAAAGCCGTGGACATATTTTGGATATTTTACAATCTGCAGGACGGAATCTGCGCGTTATAAAGGAAGAGGTAGGAGGTGAGGAGCAGTTTTCTCACCTTTTGTTTTGTCTTGTTTTGTTTTGTTTTCCTTTCTCCGGTATACATATATTTTTTTTCTTCTCTCTTTTTTTTTCTCCCCACGCATTTATTTGTTGGTGCTTCATTTTTCCCCGACGCTTTGTCCAAGCGACGCTGAGCCGGGCGCTTTCCGCGGATCTGCGGGCGCTGCCGGCTCCGGGACCGCGGGCCGTCGGGGCGCGGCGGCGGCTGCGGCGGGGCGATCGGCGCGGGCAGCATTAATGACAAACACATTGGGACACGCGGCGGGGCCACCGTGCCGCATTCCTGCCGCCGCGGCTCCGCGGGCAGCGGCCGTGCGAGCCTCGGGGGGTCAGGGGGACGCGTCTCGAAGTGAGGCGGGGGCGCGCCTGGAGTTCTCCCGCTTCTCGCATCCGCACCTCTGCTCTCGCTTCCTTCACCCGCTCCCTTCCCCCACCCTTTGTTTTTCACCACCTCGGATCTCCCTTTCCCCACCTCACCCCTCGGCCCGTTCCCCCGATTCCCCCGACGGGACGCGCACGGCTCCAGCCGCCCCGTTCCCGCGCGCCCCGTCTTTTTTACACGTCTCAGCGGAAGGGAAGATGCTGAATTCGGGCAGGACGGGTACCTGGAGCCCTTCCAGCTTCCATTCCGCGCTCGCAACGGAACCGCCGCCGCCCCGCTGGACGGCCGGAGCCCATCGCCCCTAACCCCAGGGTTCGAAGTCTTTGCGGCCACCGTTTGGATTTTTGGAGCGCGGAGCTACGGAGCTGCCAGCCGCTGCCAGGCTGGAGTCCCCTGGAAAAGTCCTGGGAGCGAGTAGGAAATGGCTTTTTGGCTGGCTGAGGCGTTGCTCAACATTTTTGGACGGATACCCAGGAGCCCAGGAGCCGTTCCAGAGAACAGGACTCGGACTGCTTTTTCTGGAGCGAGCAGCGACAGACCCAGCGAGGCGGCAATAGCACCCGCCGCGGGGGGTTCCCTCTGCCCCAGCCCCCTTCCAGCGCCCCTCGACGGCATTTTCGGCGCTACTCTCGCAAACGCTCCGGCGTCAGGAGCCCGCCGCTGCACGGCCCGAGCACATCTTCGGGACGGGCGGGGACAGGCGGAGCCGTCCCGGGACCGCGGGCGCGTCCCTCCGGGCCACGGTATAACGCCCGTCCCCCGGGGCACTTGGGGGTCCGTGCTTCTCCTTACAGAGCGCGCCGGAGAAGGAGCGCAGCACACCTCGGGGCAGGAAAACACGGCTCTGTTTGCCCCTCTCCTTACCCTCCCGTCCTGCTTTGCTTTTTTCTGGTTACCTCGTGTTAAAAAGAAAAAGAAAAAGAAAAAAAAAAAAATGCTCCGGCTTGGCAAAGGCTTTCCTATTGTTTCCTGCATAAACAGCACAGTGGCTGGGAGTTACCATATTTGCAAGGTCCGCTCGGTGTCCCGGCAGACTTTGATTCTTCAGCAGAGAGCGGGGAGCTCAGGAAGCTCGGGGGCACCCTGCTACCCGCCCCCTCGGGGACCACTCGAGCTTCCTGCGGGCAGAGGGAGGGAAAGCCCCGAGAATGGGGGCTGGAAAGTATGAACCCACGCCGTTCTGGCCGGCTGAGTGTCCCCGCTGCCTCCCCACTGGGGGACGGTGGGCGGTCAGTTATTCCACGTCTCGCTGGTGTTGCCTCCTCTCGCTATAGCTCCCTCAACTGATATGGCTCAGGGGAGTGGGGACACCATGCGGCACCCCGGAAAAAGGAGGATACCCTCAGCATCTCTCTGTGCTGGTGTGGAGCCCAGCAATGGCCTGGATGGGGCCGGAGACGGGATCAAAACAAGCAGATGAGCATCAGTGGTCCCTCTCTCATTGGTGAATCAAAACCCCAACTGTGGAGATCTGATTTTTAACTCCGGATCTAGCAGTGATAGAGCAAGATCTCCCAGCAAGACTCTTCTATTCTTGTTTCCAGTTAACAAAGACCATTGTAGAGCCCTCAGCTAAAGAGCAGTTTAGTCAACCTCAACGCATGAAAAAAAAAAAAAAAAAAAAAAAGTTTGAAAAAAACAAGACTGCACAAAGCAGTGGGAAGTAGGAGTCGGCAAGCAAAGCGGCTCTCCCAGCCTGCAGGCGGGCTCCCCTGTTGCAGAATGAGCCTCTTGTCCCAGCGCTGCCCCAAGGCACCACCCGGTGGTGTGGCACCGGGGCCATCTTTGCCATTTGTTGGTGTATTGGAAACCTTCATGTGGCTGTGAGAGGAATATGTAGATATTAGGTTTCAGGAAAGCAGAAAGCAATGAATATTTTAAACGAATACATCTCCATGGTACCGCAGCATCAAGCTAGGATTTGAGTACCATTTATGTAGATAGAAAAAGGCTTGTGTAGCTCAGACCTCATTGCTTATTTTCAGTGGTACCAATTGGTCTAAAAATGGGTGAAATGGATAACCTTATAGTAACCTTCCCTCTCTTGTATCCTGAAGTCATCATGGCATCACTTTTGTATATCAACACTGCAAATTTTGTTTGGACATGTTTGTTCCCCCCATTTTAAAGACTAAAGTATAGTTTCTGAGAGGTCATTTTTCTGGTGCTGGCAAAAATTGTTGGTAATTTCAAAGAAGCAAGCAAGCAAGCAAGCTGTCCTGTCTCTCCCTCTTGCCTTGCTCTCCTGCTTGACTCATCTTTTGCATGTCAATAAAGCTTTGCATGGACGCCCAGGGGAAAAGCTTGCAATGGTGAGTCTTCCCAGCTTCTGCAGTGGACAGAAATCGATTGGCTTTTCCATGCAGTGCTTCTGAGCAACTACATTGTGATCTGAGGGGTTCTCTGAAGTTTCTGAACCTGAAAACCTAAGTGAGATGCATTCCTTGGAAGTGCCTGTCATGTCTGTCTGCTGGGACCAACTAGAAAGTCCTTTCTGTAAATTCAGATGTTGTGAATTGCTCTCTACTGTCATTTCCTAATACAGTGGGGTCTGTGCCCATGGGTTAGGCTGAAGGATTGGGGCTGACCAGGAGGCTCAGAGGGTTCCAGCACTCTCTAGGTATCCTGCAGAGCGCTAAGATGCTGTAGGAGCCCAACAGGGGTTCAGCTTGGTGTGTGGTTGTTCCCAAGTAGCTCAGAAGAGATGCGCAGGCTACGCTAGAGGCAAACATTTGCAGAGGGTTGTGAAATGAACCTCGTTTGAGGAGAACATTTATGCCAGATTTTTCAAATAAGAAATGTTCTTGCATTGCTTGTGTCTTTCCCCAGCGAAACCTTCAGATCCTCCTGTTTGCTCTGCAGGGCTTCTCTGTTCTTGCAGAGAACTGACTTTGTAATTTGGGAACTGCAAACCAAGAAAACTTTCAGGAGGTCCTGACTGAATATTTACATTCAATCAGTGGTATATGCCACAGGGAGGAAACATTCACCTCTTATCCTGGGCTGGCTGTGGCTCCTGCTGGAAAAGATTTCCCAGAAGGACAGATTGCCACTCAGACAAAATCTCCCCTGAAATTATCCGGCCATCTCACAACAAGGATAATCACATCATTATGTGCCAAGACATGAAACTAACTTACCATCGTATAATTTACGTAAATACGAGCAATAGAGACTTTTTTTTTTCCCAAAGAAGAAAAATCGTCAAATTCGCATGAAATTAAGATAAAAGAAATTTTATTTTCAGTTGATGTAGGAGACCTGGTTTGGGTTCCAGCTGCTGAGCTGGAGACCAGCGTCTCCTTCTGCTGGACGGGGATTTGGTTTGTCAACGTGGATCAACATTGCCATCGTGTGGCGAAGAGGATGAACTGCAGCGATTCGGTAGCGGACGGGAAATGAGTTTTGTCGTCTCCAGGCTCCTGGTAGATGGGATGGCTTTCTGACCTGAATGAGCTCTTCGTTTGATTTACTGCAGTATAAAAAAATATATATATATACACTGCTGGGTCTTTTTCTTTCACCATTATGCTTTCCCTCTAGGTCATGCAGAAGAATCGCCTAGGAGTATCATCATCTTTTAAACACATATTTCCATCAGCTTTCTGGATATTGATTTTACTTTGTCTTCTGCTTGGCAGTCAGCGAAATCCTTTCTGGCAGAAAGCCAGCACTTGGCAGTGAGAATTCGGAAGATTGACTCCTTGCTGATAAAAGTTCTTCTGATGTTCTTTTCCTGACTTTCTTTTATCGTTAAAGCGTACAACAAAGATACCAGCTTTACAGCCAGTTCCTTCTGAAGCCCAGTGATTAGGGCAGATGTGATGATTGCTTTACCCTGGGCAATCAGCCTCCACTCCTGTGAGCATGGCAAACCCCTCTGGCATCATCGCGCTTTCACTGTGTGCTTCCATGTTTTCTATTTTAACATGCTCAAGCTATGCACAGAATCAAGGTTGGCTCAAACTTATATTGCACGGGCACTGACAATACTTCCATAAATCTATGGCTTCACCAAGATTACAGCAACTCGCGGTTTGATGTGGTGATGCTAGAAACGGAACCTGGTGTGTTATTCAGAGCTGAGATGTGAGTAGTTTGGAACAAGGAGGATTTCCCTGCCATGAAGAAGGTAAAAAAGCCAAATAAGTGCAGAAAAAAATAAAAAAGGTATTGGTAGATATCAACAAATGCTAAGCATCTCTGCCTGGAGTGGGAATGAGGAAACTCTCTTTTGCTCAAAACAGAGGTGTTAATCGTGCCTATGCTAAACCGTGATTTTGGCGTGAGTCTGATGCACAAGGTAATTTAATCCAGGTCAAAACAAATGTTGAGTATGGACGATGAGTCCTTAATAGGCTATTCTGTCTTTCACAGTGAATAAGTATTGCACTGGGTTTTGCTGAGATTAACGGTTCATTGGGGCAAGATCAAAACTATGGATTCAGAAAGAATAGCCTGCTGAGAAATGCAAATTCAGTAAATTCTTGTGTTATTTTAAGCTGCAAGGGTAGACTGAGGCACTCAGCTCTTACTGAACACTATGGCAGTCCAGCTAAGACCTTAGATACCAAGTAGCACATTGGAAATGCCATCACCTGAGCTTAAACTGGGTTAGTCACAGAGCTGCAGTCCTTGTACAGCTTTTCAGCAGTGTAAGTCCGCTTCAGCAGAGCTTCTGCAGGTTTGTGTGTCAAAGATGAGTTAGCTTTGTGTTTTCTCTCCCTGTACTACTTCCTCTGCATCGAATAGCCTGGAAAAACATTACAACTTGGGGAGAGAGATCTGCTCTTTTCTGACAGAAAGGGCAGAAGGAGAACTGGCAGACAGTGGGGTAACATTGTCTTGTGGATCTTGCTTGGGAGCCTAGAAATCATATCAATAAGGCCGACTATGGGAGTTCTTTAAAGATTTACAGTGGGTTACTTTATCAGAAAAAATACTGCAAGACGTAAATGTGATAAAAAAATAAGTAAAGAGGCTGGAATGAAGGAACTTCTTTGATGTCGGAGAATCTGCTATCAATGGGAGACAGATACATAAGCACATGGCAATTATTACTAATTGAAGAATGGGGCAAAACGGCTTGTCTCTGTTGGAATGTTGTCAGCTGAATTTCCGAGGTTGTTTCTACGTGTTTAGGGGACTGGTATTTTGTAAGTCTTCTAATTCTGCTCCTGAGACCTTTCAGTTTGATCAGTGTCAGATACTTTTTGCTTTGCAAAGGAGCACCGCCTGCACCACACGTCACAGGAGGAAAGAAGGGCTCATTCAGAAACACTCCTTGGCATGCTGCAATCATTTTGCTCCCATATGGTGTTGGCATTGCTTTAATGACTGAATGCACCTATGTGCTTTCCTGTCTCAGAACTGTGGAGCAGAAAACCAGAGGATGAATTAAAATTCTCTGGGACCTTTGAAAAGTCGCCTCTATTTTGACTCATCATCCTTTATTTTACTCCTTGGTCCATGTTTCAAGTTAGGGGTTCTTCTGTATAGTCTTTTTTAAGTGTATGTTGGATTTGGGCCAAATACAGTTACTATTAAAATCGACAGAAGTCTCCATTGATCTCAATGGGAGCAGGGGTAGTTGGAGCTGCTTCTTTGCAAAACATCCAGCAGTCTGCTTGAGGGCTTTGAGTAGAAATAGGTTCAGACTACACAAAAATTACAGTGGTGCTTGTTGTCGTTGTTGCCTCCTCACCACTGATGCTTTATGACTATTTGTTTGAAAGCTGAAATTATCACGTATGATGTATGGCTCTTCACACTGCTGAGGAGAAGAGCCGCTCAGTGATGGCAGTGCAGGCCTGCAGTCCATTGGGTATTTATTCCATCAGGAAATGTTGGCATATGTTTTAAATAGCATGTCTCTCAATCAAGGGAATTCTTGCTAAATAAGCAATAAACACTATTGTCTTGTATTGTATTCAGTAAGCTATATATATACATGTGTACAATGGTAAAACAAAAATATCACTTACAATTGCGAGATTTATAATAAAAGTAGGTTTTAAATATACATTTTCTCCCCCCTAAAAAGCTGCAAGCAGCAAAAATTCAGATGCATACAGCATACAGCCGTCGTACTCTCACCAGCTTCGACCCCGCATCAGGGCAGGGTGTTTCTTTGGGCTCTGTGCTGGATGCCGTGGCAGGCAGCAGGCTGTGTGCAGGCTGTTTGCTGCGAGTGCCAGCTCTGGGCTCCGTTTCCAGAATTCAGGAGTGGGGTGGGCCAGAATGGGTGAGGAGCAGCAGTCATGGTTCCTTGGCCATATCACCATCTCCACGTAGCCCCATGCACCACACCAAGCTGTGTGTGCAAGTGGGGTCCCAGGGACGTGCCTGCCTTTAGCAGCGAGGGATCCTGCAAGCTGCTGTAGCTATTAACTGGCTCCCTGTTGCCTTCTTTCTGTTTCAGTTGTCGCTAGCTATGGGTACTCCCCCAAGGACGTTCCTGATCCTGGGATGTTTTCTCACAGGTAATATTGCTCACTCCTCTAAGCCATCCCTGCCCCTTCATAAATCCATGTTTAAGTTCCCCTTCACTACATTAACCCACACCAAATGGCTGGCCAGCCGCCTCCAGCTTCTATTTCTCTGCTCTTTCCGTTGGTAGGCCAAGAGAAAGCAGAGCTCCAGCTGCCAGTCCTGCCATGCTGGAGTACCTTGGCACAGGCCAGGCTGCCTGTGTGGGCCCGGCACCCCCGTCCCCACCACAGAGCTGCCCACATCTGCAGGACGCATGGCGCTGGGAGGGGAGGGCAAGGCTTGCCACAGGGCTGCCAAATATAGAACGGGCCCTGCAGGCTCAGATAACACATGCAGATGTGGGAAACTGGTTTCAAAGAACGTCTGGGCTCCCAGCGCTGGTTTGTTGTGCAGAGCTCACTTTCACACTGCTTCCCCGGTGAATTCCCCTTTCTTTTCCTTCAGGAACTGTGGGTGTAGACCTCATTTTCCTTCTGGGACTTGGCCCTGCACCAGCCCACCTACAAATTACCTATGCTTGCAAATCTGATCACATAAACATAGATTGCATCTGAAAAGAGGTGCCATCTACAACATCTAGTTCAGCGAAATACAGTTTTATTTGGCTGTAAACCCTCTGTACGCTTTCGCTAGAGGTAGACCTGATGCACAAACTTTGGATCCAAGCTCCCGCTCCAGCCCTCTGCAGAAATAGATGCCAGATGTAAAACACAGGTGTTGGCTTTGGGAAGCGGTTTCTAACTTTCAGTTGCGAGCTTACTCGAAAATTGTCTGACTGCTGACTTCCTGACCGCGTTGCACGGAGCGGCCCTGCAGCCCAGCCCTGCAATGCCCACGAACCAGCAGCCAGGGCAAAAAAGCAGCGCCCACATCTGGGCAGGAAGCCGAGGTGTGGATTGGGAGCCTTCTCTAACCTCGCCCTCTGTCTTTCACCTCTGGATGTGCCAAACAGAACGCTGCAAGCAAACACTCCTTGCTTAGCATTTCAAAGGGAGGCCATTTGCCCTGCGCTGGGAACAGCTCTGGCTTTTAACAAGGGCATACTTCCTGGGGTGTCAGTACGTCTGAAATGGCCATAAAGGTGCCTGCTCTGGGTCCGCACTGCCTCCTCTCCCATCCTCGTGCTGAGGATGGGCTGTGTGCTCATGTGTTCTTTATTTGTGTCTTTTTCCAGGACCGATCCTAACACTTTGCCAGCTTCCTCTGCCGACTATTGTTCCCAACAGAAATGAGATGGTTGTACAGCTGAATTCCAATTTCACACTCAAATGCTCTGGAGACAGCGAAGTGAGCTGGCAGTACCCGGTGACTGAGGGAAGCCACAGGATAGACATCAGGCACGAGGAGAACAACAGTGGCCTCTTCGTGACAGTGCTCGAAGTCGGAAATGCCTCAGCCGCTCACACGGGCATGTACGTTTGCTATTATAACCACACGCAAGTGGAGGATGGGGAAGTTGAGGGGAAGGACATCTACATCTATGTGCCTGGTAAGTGGGGGTGCCACAGCCCTCTTCAGGGGTGGGTGGGAGGGCTGCTCTGTAGGTATTCGTGGGAGGCATATTGCTGGGGGCAGCTTGCCCAGTGAGGGAAAGGAAATGACCTCTGAGCTGCTTTCTAACATGTAAATTGGGACCAGCACCTCTGAGTCTAAAGACACATTCTTCCTTCTTTATACTGGTTTTCACGTTTTTGGTTGAAGCTTCAGTTCTCAAGAAGGATGAATTTGGAGTCATACAGCATAATTGGTCCATTCATGGGTGACTTTGGTGGATGTTTGGGATTTGTGCTGGCCAAATTAGTGCCATGCCAGACACTGAAGCAGTCACTAGCTGGGGAGTGCCATTTCTTGTTCTTCACTTAATTAAAATTGAGAATAAGGAGAAGCTCACACATGCACAGGACCCAGGAAGCGTAAAGCAGCAGAGCTGTCTAGCGGTGGCTGTTTCAAGAGAGGTAGAAGCAAGAAATGCTGCTGCTGGCCAGCAATCTAGCTGAGGCAAGATTAAAATATGGTATTTCCACACAGCATTTCATGCAGTACCTGGTAATTTTCATGGCAACCACAGCCTTCCTAGTCCCTGTGCCACCATTCTCTGTAGTGGTGGAAAATCTGTTGGAAACAGAAGATATGGCATCCTTTCTTTTCCGAATTTCCTGTCATCAGCTATGTCCTTACACTCCCTTCTACTGGCTAGAAATTCCTTTGAAGGATTTCCACGCTATCCACCAAATAAAAATGATAGGATTTTTTATTTTTTTACTTTATTTTTTTTTATTTTTTTAAATTGATTATGATAGGCACTGCAGACAGCTGCAGCTGGCTGCCTGGCAAAGCACTGAGTATTTCCCCGGTGTGCAGAGGATGAGTGGCAGAAGAGCAGGGCCAGAGGAGTCCAAGCTATGATGTTTGCAGTAAATAGTTTGAGCAGGAAATGAAGGAGAAAAGAAGGGATTGTAGATAATCCTGCAAAACTTATTTAAGTTTTAGAGGAGATGATGTCTGAAACTGTAAGGGGAATTGTGGAAGGGGAAAAGGGCAGGAAAGTATAATGAAGCTTTTTTAAGGCTATTTTGAAGTTTTTGCAGTTCATGATGTGTGATTTGAATGCAGTGATTCTTCCAAGACTTTCTCTACATTTCCCACAATAAACTTAAAACGTTTGTATTCATTTTTGAGGTAGTAAGAGGTTTCAGGCTTTGGCACGTGCATTTCAATTTCCAACCAGGTCTACCTATATCATCAAAAGATTTTGTTGTTAAGTGGGCTTGTAATTCACCTAGTAAAAGGATACAGAGGCAAGAGACGGAAGATTTCCTCAAGAAGAGGTTTTTTGGTTTGATTTTGAAGAGCGTGTAGATTTCAGCCTACCACATATGCAAGGCAGAGACGCCCTGTAATTTTTTCCACTCACCAAACATGAAGATGTCATAAATGCAGAAACATATCCTTTTCTCCAAATTACAGAGAATGATTCTGTTTCCACTATAAACTGTCTTTACAATTGTTTTTCCTGCAATGAATTAGGAGGGCAATGGGTGGCAGCAACCCACTTTGGCCAAGGAAGATTACTTTGAGACTTCACACAATATCCTAGTTTCACTAAAAGCACAGAGAAAACTAAACTAGGTGAATCTTGTTTCTGTTTCAAATTAAGTCGGGAAAATGAATACATGGATTTGGCAGGGTGTTTGGGATAGAGGGCTGTGTTTGGACTATTGTTACAAAAAGCCTGCCAGTGCAGCATAAATACTATTGTTGGAGGGATTTGTATTGCTGTTTATTAAATTTCATTATAAAGCTTCGCACAGAAGCTTCAGGCTAGTGGGGATTATTTGTTTATTCCAAATGGCCAAGCGCAGATAATATGAGGGCTCTGCTTTTTATGTTTGATATGTTATGCAATTCTGTTTTGAACTCAGTCTTTGGACTGGCCGGATAGGAAAGCTGGCATGTATTTTGTTGACTTTAAAAGAACTAAAATTACCAGGTGTTTGTTTGCTTTTTTATGGTTGGATACCAGCGTCTGAAAACCACATGCAGTGACCATAATTAACTATGTCTCATAACTGCAATGTTAGATATGTTAGGAAAGCATGAAGAGATGCACCCTGAAGTATTTTTGATGAAGTTGTGACTTTAATGGTGTTAGCCATATAAGCAACGCCAACACTGATTTCTACTGTACTAATTTCAGTTAGGTCCTATACATAGTCATTGACATCCAATTCCTCTACATGGACTTTAAAAAAACAAGGCGATGTAAACTTACTTCTTATTTCTTACAGACCCAGACATGCCTTTTGTTCCTTCCTTACCAGAAGACCAGTTCATCCTAGTAGAAGAAGGTGATCCCACCGTTATCCCTTGTCGGACAAGTGACCCAAGCGCTGAAGTGACTTTAGTTAACAGTTTAGACAAGCCTGTCTATGCTTTCTATGACAGCAAACAGGGCTTCGTAGGGAATTTCCTTGCAGGACCATATACATGCAAAACAATGGTTAAAGGCATGGAGTTCAAGTCCGATGAGTTCCTCATCTATATTTTAAGAGGTATTTATTTATTTTCATTTGGAAAAAAAAGAAATAAGAACCTGAGAAATAATACGTAGGCCAGTTCCTTTCTCATATATAAGAGCTATATTAGCACTAGCATCATGGGGTTATATGATATACTTCTCTGATACTCCTTGCTCCTGCAGGTATATTGATAGTCACTTTTAGTTCGTAGCTCGCTCAGCAATTGCATAACTTTAAACTAAATTTGCACTCTCTCTCTTCTCTTAGCTACTTCACAGCTGCCGGTTGAAATTGAAGCTCTGAAGACTGTCTACAAAACAGGCGAGACCATCGTAGTAACTTGTGTGGTCTTTGACAATGAGGTGGTTAATTTACAGTGGAATTATCCCGGGAAAGTGGTAAATCTCTCTCTAATTTTTTTTGTTTGTTTGTTTGGATGTTTATAGTTACTTATTAGGAAGAAGGTGTGGTTGGAAATAATCTCTGCTCTGAATGAGGACAGCTGAGGAAAGAAAAACAAAGTAATTTATTTTACTTTCAGGGTACCATAGAAGAAAGCAGTATCAAAAGTTAGAGTGTTGTTAGCAAGTATGCAAAGCACGAGAGGAAGGTGAGGTGTGACTGGGAGCCCATGTGCAGAGGGAGGAATGCTGCCTCTCAGGTCTTGTGCTGGCTCAGAAAAAGAAATGTTGTGGAAATAGAAAGATCTAGGAATGTGTCAGACATCTGCACATAGTGCTACTGCTGAGGGTGTGAATCTCTAAAATAGCTGTCTTAAATCCTGGATTCTTCAGCATAATATAGAACGATGGGGAATCAAGTTCAGAGCCTTAGTTGCATCTTGTGCCAGCGTAAATTAAATGACTCTTACAGTCACTGCAATTACTCACTACAGGAACTTTCAAACAAAAAAAGAGCATATGAGAAAAATGTTGTAAGAAAGTCTTAAAACTTTGAGACAACCTCAGAGCTCTTCAAACCTGCTTAACATCTTTATTCAGTGAAATTTGGTTAGTGTCCCTGTCAGTGGAGAATTCCACAGCATCCCATATAAAAATCTGGTAACTCAGGGCATAGAGCAGTAGAAATGACTCGTGATCCCAAATGACAGCTTTTATTTGAGTAAATTAAGATGCCAAAAGAAAAAGTGATTTTAGATTTTGTTCTGTTTTCTATGTTAAACATTAAAGCCTCTGCGATATACCATCTTTCAAAACTATCTGCAAAATGTTTTTTATTCTAGCTTCTTGTGGTTGATCATTCTCCCCATCCTTACTCTTGCAGGATTCTTCTCTTACCAATAAATTATTCTTGTTTTGAGAACAGGGAGGACAAAGCATCTAATAAATGGTTACTTTTTGTCTGGTGGAGGGGATAAAGCTTCACCCTTCTTTAGGGGAACAAAAGAAAGAAAATTCAAAAAGTGTCCTTCAGCTTTTCTATCTGAGGAGAAGGCAGCAGAATCAGTGAAATGCACTTTCAGGCTGCTCACCCAAAGTTTGCATGACATTTTGTTTCATATTAACAAAATACGAGCTCTAAATCTCCTCACTGGTCTGTGGCTGCCCCCAGAAGGACACTGTTTTTATAGACAGACCTTTTATGTCTGTGGCTTCAAGATATATCCCTGATTGAATAAACAATTCTTCTGACCTACAAGGTTTAGATGGTTGCTCTTGCTCCAGTGGCATCATAAATCCTCAATTTTCAGCTTATTTACTTAAGTAAGGTTTTTTTTTTTCCTTCTCCAAACTACAGAAAGAAAAAGGTCTGATAAAACTTGATGATATCAAAGTCCCATCGCAGAAGTTGGTTTACACGTTGACCATTCCTGACGCATCAGTGAAAGACACAGGGGATTATGAATGTACTGCTCGACATGCAACCAAGGAGGTTAAGGAAAATAAGAAAGTAGTCATTACAGTTCATGGTATAGTCTGATTTCAGTGTCCAAAAATTATTAATGTGTTAGAAAACACTCTTCTTGAAAAATGCTGCACAGCATTGTTCATGCATGGCTTTTTCATTTACAGACAAAGGGTTCATTCATCTAGAGCCTCAGTTTAGCCCTTTGGAAGCTGTCAATCTACATGAAGTCAAAAATTTTGTCGTCGATGTGCAGGCGTACCCCGCTCCAAAAATGTACTGGTTGAAGGATAATGTGACTCTGATTGAAAATCTTACTGAGATTGTTACTAGTTCAAACAGGGTCCAGGAAACACGGTAAAAATTCTCTTATGAATCTTACTTTGCCACGTTGGCTTGAGAGTTTCTCCCCTAGAAACCTGAGAACTTCTGCTTTCTCTTTCCACTGCAGTTTGTTGCTTCTTCCTCAATAACATTTAAAAATCCTGTGTTTTCTGCTCTAAAGGGTAATGCTTAATAGCATTAACATCTCCAAACCATACAAATCTTGAATTCTGGGTACTAACCCTCTTCAGTCCCTCCAAAAAATCTTCACTCCAATAATCTTTTGCTATTTCCAGAAAAATCACAGTCTTCGTTGGAGCCAAGCAGAATATAATAATGCCCACTTCTTTCTTGGTTGTGTTTTGGTAACTATTTACTGTTTGAACAATGATTTTAGTGCGAAGGCATGCCAGAAATGCTGAGTGTCAGCACATTATAATATCCACGTATCCAGATTATATGTTGCATTGAAGTAGATTTTTTATGCCTGCTTTAAACATACAAACAAAATATAAGCATACAAAAATACAAACCAGAACTCCCATTTCTGCAGGTTTCAAAGTGTACTAAAATTGATCCGGGCCAAGGAAGAAGACAGTGGGTACTATACTTTGGTTGCTGAAAATGAAGATGAGATTAAGAGATACACCTTCTCGTTACTAATTCAAGGTAAGGTCTCCCAAAGCCTTGCTCACCAGAACTGATGGGCCACAGCACAAACTTGATCCACTTACTCAACAATGAGTACTGGATTGCCTGAGCTATGGAGATAAGAGAAGTGTGAACTGGGCTTTCTGGAGCAGTGCATGTGTGCTGAGTCCTCACTGCTCTTGTACTCTAATCCTGGCTTTGACTTCTGCGCTGGCCTTGTGCCAGAAAGAAACTTTATCCTCCCGTCTAAGTTATTCCAGCTGACAGCGGGAACGATAACTCATTTAGCATGACATGAGGACGTGGCATACACACAGCACTTTCTTTTCATGGCTCTAGCCTGGGATAGCCCATGTTCCTCAGCAGACAGGGACCTCCTGGCCAAGTGGCTCTAGCTGCCACTAAGCTGTCAGACAAACCATACCTGCCCTGCTTTGTTTGAGATTCCAGGCTGCTTTTTTAGACTCTTTTGAATGTTTTAACAAATTCCTGACTCCTTTCCAGTTCCAGCCTTGATTTTAGACCTCATGGATGACCACCAAGGCTCTGCTGGCAGGCAGACAGTGAGGTGCTTGGCTGAAGGGACCCCGCTTCCTGATGTGGAATGGCTGGTTTGCAAGGACATTAAAAAGTAAGAAGAGGAGCTCTATCTAAAACATGACTGCTTTGTTCTTGGCTAGCTTAACATTATTAGTTATCGTACCATAGTGATAACTAATGTGTTATCAGTATCACATAGTGATAGTTTTCCTCATCAAGGAAAGTAAGCCATAATTCTAATGTCTTTTCAGAGACACATTGCTTATATTTCGATAGGTTTTCAGTACCCCACCTAGTGATTGTGTGCAATAGAAGAATACATAATGCACCCATTTAACTTTGATAAAAGCTTTGTGTTCATTAATTGAATGTAGTAGATCTTAAAGGTACCCGTCCCTCCATTCTGAGGGCTCCTGCTACTTCACAGGTAGCTCAGATGCCTCATTAACATTCTTGCATGCTTCTAAATTTTCACTTGAACAATTTCCCCCCAGATTATAATTGTCACTTTCTAAGTGTTCTAGACATACGTAGTAATCATTCCTGGCTTTGCTGGTCTGGACTGTTTCCTTCTGTAGCTGCTGGGAGCTGTTGAGCTCTCTCTGGGAGGTTGTGTATGCCAAGGAGAAGGAGACTAAACATGGAAGGAGTCTAGGAGCCCTGGGACCTCCCATCTGTGCTGCACTCCCACTGTACTAAAATCTCCTCCTGCCACCTGGGACAATCGTCCTCTTAGCCCTGCCCCAGGAAGCCTTGTATGGCATGAAGGATTCAGGTAGAAGTAGAGAAGCATCTACTGCTGCAACTCTACAGGATACCTAGTATCACCAAGATCTATCTTTACTGGACCCACTGGGCTACATTTTCAAATTTTCAAAGTGTCAGCAATAGCTAGGACCAGAAGGCTGATAATTCCAATGGGAGAACGATGCAGGCTTTTCACAGAGGTGGTTTTAAGCACTCCTGGTTTTTAAAATTATAATTGATAGAAGAAAGGCATAGGAAAAGATTATTCCTATTGTGGTGACTCTTTATCCACACCTACACCCAACACGTGTTTCCACTGTTACTCTCTGCAGATGCAGCAATGACTCTTCCTGGACTCTTCTGACTAACAATATCTCTGATATACACATGGAAGCCCACCTGGATGAGAAGAATATGGTAGAAAGCCAGGTGACCTTCCAGAAGGTAGAGGAAACCCTGGCTGTGAGATGTGTAGCAAGAAACGACCTTGGTGCTGTTACTCGGGAACTGAAACTTGTGGCTCCCAGTGAGTTTGCTTTGTCCTTCTGTAAGATTACAGCAGCCAGCTTGACCTCTCATTAACACACCTCATTTTAGTCTATAAGAAAGTTTAGTAGATAAAAACATAAACTGCTGCAAATAAAAATAAATGAAAATGGATTTTATCTACCCAGGAACATCTGAGAATGAGGCATTTTACAGGTCTTTATGGGATATCTGATTGATTTTATCATTTTATTATGAGTGGCTGTTCTAAACAAAGAAGACTGTAGCTCTGAGAGGTTCAGAGAGGCTTAACAGTCACCAGCCCAGGAGCTATTTCCACATCTGTAGGACATGGGAACTACAGAGGTGTAGGAGATGGGTGTCTTGTATACGTGTCATGCTTTCATGGCTCAGGAGGAAAATATGGCCTGTCTTTTTACTCCACAGCCTTGCGATCAGAACTGACGGTGGCTGCTGCCGTCTTAGTACTGTTGGTGATTGTGATAATTTCACTGATTGTCCTGGTCATCATCTGGAAACAGGTAAACTAAAAAGAAATATTTCAGTTTGGACGCTGAGCCCAGTTGGGTTTTGATCTCAAGTCAGACATAAGGCTAATGATTACATTCAATATGCTTTGCAGAAGCCAAGGTATGAGATAAGATGGAGAGTCATTGAGTCTATCAGCCCTGATGGGCATGAATACATTTATGTGGACCCAATGCAGCTACCGTATGACTCCAGATGGGAGTTTCCTCGAGATGGGTTAGTGCTTGGTAAGTTTCCTCATGGTCACGAAGGCCAGAGTCTCTCTTTATCTGTTTTCCATGGTTCTCCTTCCACATCCCCTTCTGCACTGGTGTCAGCCTCGAGCAACTCATGTTAGTGTTTTCTACACCTTCATTCCAGCACTGCAATGCTCCAGATGTGCAGTGCCCATCTCAACATGACTTAAGTGGTCCTTGCCAGGGTTAAATTCCAGCTCCAACAGACACCCACAAGAAGTGAATCAGTATTTTTAATTTGCAAGACATTTATGTTTATGTGGAGAAGCCAAGGGAAACCTGCAAGTAGTTATATAATTTTATTAGAAATATTTTTTAGATTATTAATCCATGATGTGCATGAATAATTGCTGAGTAACTGCATAATGTGTTTTTGAGGTTAGTGCCTTTCATCCTTCCGCCTTTGCTTTCTTGTTTTGTTGTCCCTGCATTAGAGTTCATACAGAATTCAGCTAACTGGCCTGATATGTCATTTATATCAGTTGAAACTGTAGAGATTATAAACAATTTTGATGTTTTATCCAGAGAGTGCTTTAAGTGCATAAATCAGCCCTCCCTTAGAGGTGCCTGTGCATCAAGCTGCATACAAAAAAATGCAGAAGAGAACTGAAGGGAGAGTTTTTGTTCGATGCTGTTTACAGAATGCATTCCCCTGCGTCGTTCTCCTTGCCCCACCATACAGAAAGAATTGATGCTAATTCTCAAAAGAAGAGACACAATTTTTTCTGGTTCAGGAATGACTTCCTTTGATTAAATTCATGTTGCTAATTGAAAACTAGGAAAGGGTGAATATTTAATGGAATTATTTTATTACAATTCAGACTTTAATTATCTGCCTAAATAGGATTTGTCAGATCTGAGTTAACAGACCACCGCTGTGACTTTGTCTACCTCTGACTCATGAGCACCAGTCTCCTTCAGTGCTTTTCCGTTTTCAAGTACATTCACGACAGTCAGAGCTTTAAACTTGGTTGCTACTTGTCGTGCTAGCAAACAGGACTGCTCAAACATTCTTCTTGACGTGGTTAAGATTTCTCTGCTGGCAGTTTTGCCTTTTTAAATGTTTCCTATCAGGCTGATGGGAACCTGTTTTGTTTCTAAATCTGGTAATTCTGGTCTATGTGGGTTTTCCCTTATTGAGGTGGAAGATGGCAGCAAAGGAATCACACCTTTAACTCAAGGAGGCTCTGAAGGAGGATGAAAAAACATTTTGGCTCATTCATATGAGTGCTTCTCACTCTAGCTGAGTAAGCCAGCTGGTGTCTATTTGTGTATATGGTTTTTCTTCTTTCTTTTTTTTTCCAGCTAGTAGTGCCTGGAGTGTAGAGCAGCATTAAATGCCAACTCTGAACGTTGGCTGGCTGGAGTTACCATTAATAAATTAGAGTTACATGGCACATTTCCCTTTGCTATCTCCTCTCCACTATGCGTGTAATACTTTGCTATTTAAAACACCCAGTAGCCAGCACAGGACTAGGGGATGTACAACAACAAGAAATTGGATAATGCAGTGAGCTGCTTGTGTGCCATTCTCCCTGGCACTGCTGAGAAGCAGTGAGGTCCCTGCAGGACATCCTCCTTCAGCTGGGGAGGCAGGGGCCAGGGCCCTTTGAGGAGAGGGACCTGTGTGCTGTGGGATCTTAGGGCTTTGGGATGTCAGTAGAGGCTGCAGAGTTGCTCCCATCACTTCCTAATAACCCCCCCTTTTGTCACATGAAATGCTGGTCTAATAGAATCAGACCCATCTCCATTTGCAGCTTGCAAAAGGCAAGTTAAGGTTCAAGGTTTATTGCATTTAGGGATGTGGTACCTAATTTCTCATGAGTCTGGAAGCTGGGTATAGATTATAAAGCTTGTTTGGCTTTTGGTATTAGTCAAGAAAGTTATGGTTCAGTATGGGGTGAATCCAAGTTTAACTTTAGCCAAAGAACAGTCTGGTCAAGAAAACCGTGTTTGGGACTTCATCTTTGTGGACATGTCCTCTAGATCAGAAATATGGCACCTCTGTGCTGGTCTCAGCAGACGTTACAGACCTGGGCAGAGGTTGGACTGAAGTTAGCTCTCACCCTGAGTACAGTTCCTCTAGAAGCTTCAGGAGCTTGGAAGTGATGCTGTCTGCACAGTCCTTCTGTCACAGAGAAGCAGTCCTGTTCCTCCAGCAGGCAGATCCCAGTCATGCCTTTATACTACTAATAATAAATGCACAATTTAATTTTGGTCTCTGCTGAAGGCCTTGACATCCAGAACGTGATGGAGCTGGTTGCATTACAAATGCCTCCAACTTGTAAGCAGTCAGCTCCCACCTGGCTCTGAATTTCAAGTGCAGAACAGATGGGATGTGCGTTGAGAGGGGTGAAAAGGGGAATAGCAGCAATAGCTCCCTGCCACTCCGGAAGTACTCCCCCTGCCTCTGAATGCGCTCAGGCTGGGCTGAGGGACGGGAGGGAGATGTGTGTCTCATGGTTTGGGGAGGAATTGGCTCGTGAAGACAAGAAGATCAAGAAGCATCAGCAAACGCGATCACTTTCTGAAGGGCTGCATCCTGCCATGTGGCTCCCAGATTTTCAGGCTGAAAAATTTCAGGGGCCAAATTTCAGGTTGTTTGAATTAGTCTGAAATTTAGTGGGAAGATTTCTCACATCCTGACTGACTGGAAAGAATAACTTGGAGCACAGGAATCTTGAGAAGAAACAGCATGGTTTTCGTGTGCATGACAAACTACACTGTCATGATCTTGGAGAAGTTCTTAGTTGTAACTCATCTAAGTGCACACCATTTCTTGTGCTTGCTAATGATGTAGATATTTATTTTTGGATGGAAACTTATTCCCTAAAGAGTGTATACAATAAAAGTATGGGCTGTAGCCTTAGGATAACAGAAACATGTGGTATTGCATGCCATATAACACCTTCAGATGTGTAAAAGGCAGAAAGTTCAAACTGCAAGTGAACATCATAGACAAAATGCCATTTATCTCCATTGTAAAAAGCCCTATATAGTCTCCTCATGTTGGAAGTTAAAAAAAAAAAAAAAGAAAAAGAAATGAAATTGCTCATTGGGAATATGAAAACGTCCTGGCATCTGGAGCTCATATAGGGGTTTGTTCACTGAATAAACGCTGCCTTAATGAACTTGCTGTCCAATATGGAATGAATGAATTATAGTATTTTAGATTATGTTTGTGCACTTCATACTTCTCTAGAATTCTAATCAATCTATACACAATTTTTCTCCATGCTGCATCCATAATAGAAGACAGGATATAATAATCAAAACTTTTTGTCTAAATTGATTTGTGGGAAGAATAAATATGTATAAACATTAGCTGTTTCATCATAGCACTTGGAAATTTGCAATAAAATTTATTCGACCAGATGAAACACACTTGTATATTAAACTTCAGAGGAGTTTCCCTCATATGTGATCAATATGTATTTCAGCTTCCTTCAGATTACTGATGGTCTTGCTTGTCTATTTCTAAATGTTCTACTGATTCTCTTCAGCCTGTCTTGTTGCTAGCTGTATCAGCATCAATATAGCAACCTAAAACCACAGCTGGAGACCCTAGTTCAGATCTGAAGTGAAGGCCACAACTGTGCTGTAGTCAGATACCGACTGAGGCAAGTTTAGGCATAGGAAGTTCAGTGCTTAGGGAGGGTGAGGGTGGAATGGCAGAATAAGGGACAAATCTCTATGAACTGCACTGTTTCTCAGAGCTCTTCTCCTATAAGATCCCACATATAGATGTGCTTCTAATGCTTGCTTGCTTGCTTTCATTTAGGAACTGTACTTAATTTCTTTAAAATATATTTGCGTTTTCTGTTTAACAACATCACATATTATTATTACTATTATTATTATTATTATTATTATTATTATTATTAACATCAGTGTTCTGTCTAAGTGAGTGAACTCATAGCCCGAAGAGGAACAGCAGCAGAAAACGAGGCTAATTGCTGTTACACACTGGAGTCAATAATGATCTTTCTCACGTCCAGGTCGAATCCTTGGTTCTGGTGCATTCGGAAAAGTGGTGGAAGGGACAGCATATGGACTGAGTCGTTCTCAACCAGTGATGAAAGTAGCTGTGAAAATGCTGAAACGTAAGTTATCAACATTCCATTTTCTATTCTAGTTAGTGCATGTTCCCATTATGTTATTTGAGCACTGCTTGTGTATAAATAGCTTCTCCATATCTGAATTTTCAACTCTACCTGCAGTGTGGAGGGAGCTGGTTTGTACCAGTTGCTCAAGAACCGTGAGGAACTTTCTAGCGCTGAAAAAAGCAGCTTGCAAAGTGCCTCTGTGCTACACAGGCAATCTAATGTACCCCTGGAAAAGGGCAAACAGACTGGGTCAGCTCTAGAGATAGATCAAACAAGTCCTCTTTCCTGATGGATATCTGGAGCCCTTTTGTTACTTACAATGCTTCTCAACCAGGACATTTTATTTTCCTCCTCCTACCTTTTGTATCTTCTGCTCCATAGAAGAGGTCTCCATCAGCAGAGCTGATGGTCATTCATTAGGTGTTCAAGAATCATGGAGGTGTGGTACTTAGGGATATGGTTTAGTGGGCAAAATTGATGGTTAGTGTATGGTTGGACTAGATGATCTTAGAGGTCTTTTTCAATCTTTATGATTCTATGATTCTATGACTTACGACTCTTCTTCAAGTCTTAAGAAGTCTTATTGTTAAGAAAAGGACACAGTCTTCTTCTAGAAATCATTTTAGAAATGCTCTTCTGAGGCAAGCAAAGAGAGATCAATTGTTATTGTGAAGATGGTGATTGCTTTTACTCAGCGGCGGGTATAATTTTTCAACAGCTACGGCTAGATCCAGTGAAAAACAGGCACTCATGTCTGAACTGAAGATAATGACACATCTTGGGCCCCATCTGAATATTGTGAACCTGCTTGGAGCTTGTACAAAATCAGGTGGGTTTGGCTGATTAAGTGGAAGCTTGTTGTGGAGCTGTCATTCACTGTTTAACAATCACACAAATATCCAGTGTGACCTTGACCTCAACATTAAATGTAGATAAATATAAGATTTCTCAAGCCTACTTGTTATTTGGCAGTAGTTACAGTCATAACTTAATAAATTGAAATGTATTAACTCCTAGTAATCTTCATGTTTTATATTTGATTTTCTGTTGTCTTTGGGAGCTGTCATTTTTGAAAGATGCATTATTTTGCCTTATTTCATCAGGTCCTATTTACATAATCACTGAATACTGCTTTTATGGTGATTTGGTGAACTATCTGCACAAGAACAGGGACAACTTCCTCAGCCGACATCCAGAGAAACCAAAGAAAGATCTGGATATTTTTGGGATGAACCCAGCTGATGAAAGCACAAGAAGGTGGGAAAGAGGGGAAAAAAATGTATGACCTACAACGTAAGGAATAGCATTACTAACTCTTATTCCTTTCCTTTCATTCCTTGATTTGGAGCTCTCCCTAATTCATCTCAATGGGCTTTTGTTTACGAGTACTGTTAGATCTAAAAAGATTTCAGTGGCTTCTGTTCAATATGCCTGACATGCATCCTAGATCCATGTTTCCTCTGTGCAGATGCCCACAGCCTCAGGACTATGTTCCCCATAGACACAGCTGCTTACAACCTTCCTTTTAAATAAGATACACGGGAGAACAAACACACAGATTTGCAGACCTATTATACAAATTTCACTCTGCCCAAAGTAGTGTGAGAGATATATGGATTTAGAGGAAAAACTATTATCTTTACCGGACAACAGTAGCCCTGCACCTGCCTTGTTCCAGCATCTCTGGAGCACACGGTCAATGTTGTCTCCATTCCCTCTTCCCTATCTGACTCTGAGGTCCCAAAACATGTTTCCAATAAGAAAGCACAGCCTAGTGTTGCTCCTGTTTCTGTCCTGTTTCTGTTGTCTCTGTCCATCCAAGTATTACAGATAGAGCACAGCTATCTGATTTCCTTGTTTCCTATTTGGGAATTTTTCCTGTTTAAAACTCCTTTCCTTCAAATAATGCAGCAGAGCTTGCTATCTGTGTTCAAGCATTCTCCTTTATCTACCAATGGTCTAGCTAGTCTCAGTGTATTGTTTCGAGCAGCTTTTGCCAGATGACGGTGGAGGAAGCTTGTCATTATGCATTAAACAATCAAGCAATGTCGTAACATCAGGCAGGATTAAGAAGAGGTCAGAAATTCTTTCAAAAAACCACACTGGCAAATAGACCAACTGACAGTAGCCAAGTCCATCTGGGACTATTCTTCTAAGCATGGGTTTGCTCAGCTTGACTGGGTTTGATGCAAACTGTGTGAGTGAATAAATTGATCTGTCTTTTTTAACTCATTGAACTAAACGCCCTATGTAGTAATGGTTGAGTTCAGTGAGATTGCTGGAAGTTAGATAAGATGTGTCTATATACCTGACTGATGACAAAAGGACAAGTTTGAAGCACTTGTATAGGTTCAACTACTGTAGTCTGTGGTAACGTGTGTGTGATAGTACATTGCTGTGTTGTAATGCAATTATGTGTGTTCTCTATCAGTAAATCAGCTCTTAAAACCTTGTATTTCTTAGCAGTGCAAATGTGTGTCCTAAGAACTGTCAGATCATAGGATGGCAGGGTAGCCACCTTCCTTGATAACTGATACAACTGCTGCTTTTTTTTTTTTTTTTTTTAATTTCAGCTATGTGATTTTATCATTTGAAAACACTGGAGAATACATGGACATGAAACAAGCTGATACAACTCAGTACGTGCCAATGCTGGAAAGGAAAGAGGGATCTAAATACTCTGACATTCAGAGATCTGTATATGATCGACCTGCTTCATATAAGAAGAAATCTTTGTCAGGTAACATAGAGTTGTCCTATTTGCATGCATCCCTAACACAAATAAACGTGTCTGATTTTTGCCACTTATGATACGGCTGTAAACTACTCAACTGTGTTGTATCTGCGTATCAGTATCAACTATAAGCTGAAAGCTGGTGCCTTATGATTCTGTGATTCTGTGACTGTCAGCGTGCTCTGGTGGCACCGCGTGCTGCTGGGGCAATTTGTTTGCTTCTGTACTGAAGTGCTTAGGGGCCATATTCTGCAGTGGTGCTGCAGACATTCTTTGGAGGCAGTGGTTTCACTAGTCTTGTAGTCTGCAAGATTTTGAGCAGTAGGAATGAACAACAATAACGGTAATTTATATTGCTCTGTTTCCACTTACATTTCACATTAACTGACACCAAATGCACAACAATTCCAAATACTTTCCTGGATTATGTAATGAGGATAATGAATACATCCTATTCCCTGTTCCTTTTCTTAGAATCTAAATATGCTTTACTTAAAAATAGGCACAGTCACTTCTGGCTCTAGGCCCCAGGAACTGAAGCATAGCCAGCCCCAGATTTACATGGCAGACTAAAGTACTCATATTGTGCTCTAGGACAGTAGGGATAAATGAATCACAGAATCATGACTGTTTTTTTGCCAACATCTTTCATAAAAAATATAAGATTATTTGCCATAGAATTCCTGATCGTTTTTGCTGGTACTGGATCTGTTCCAATGAACACTCTTTGGGAAACAGCAGTGTTCAGAAAGCGTAAGTGGATAGGAATGTATGTGTATGCAAAAAAACCTGGTAAATGTTTTTGAACCACACACTGAGTATTATAAACAACCTGTGTAACACTTCAGTGGACCTTTTAAATTTCTTTTTTTCCTGCAATTTTGTGTGGAAATAATACAGACAGGAGAAAAAACAAAAGTTATATTTAACACTAAAAGCAGTATATGTCAGCAACTGATGCAGACATCAGCATTGGTTAGTTATTGTGAAGACTGTTTTGGTCATGGCAGCCTGTTAAAGTCATCAGCTCAGAATCATGACAGGTAGAGGAAATGGATGCTGCTTTCACACTTTGCAGCACAAATGTACATATACTTTTCTCTGTTTTTCAATAGAATCAGAAGTAAAAAACCTTCTTTCAGATGACAGTTCAGAGGGTCTGAGCCTACTGGATTTGCTAAGCTTCACCTACCAGGTTGCACGGGGAATGGAATTCTTGGCTTCTAAAAATGTAAGTAAATAAAACAGTAAGTAAAAATGCAAGAAGTGTCCAAATGTCTCAACTATGGGTTTCAGTTTAGATTCTGAAAACAAATACAATATAATCGTGTTTTGGGGTTCTAGCCAGCTTTTTAACTTACCTGGAGGCTGAGTCTGTCATGATTTGAGAAATCAAAGCAACATCCTCGTTTTCAGCCTGTGTCATTGGTAAAGTCAGGGTCATAGGTCAGTGGTGGATCTCAGCAAGGTCTAGGTGGAGGATCCATCCAAACACAGGCCAGTGTGGTGCAAGCACAGTCTATCATTAGCACACCATGGGTGGAGGGGACAGGCATCACTTTTGCATCCTTCCCACTGTTGTAAATGCACATGAGCCCCTTCTGGTTTTTTTTTGTCCCCCCTCTGGAGGACTCATGCCTCCATGATTCTGTTAGAGGACAGTATCAGTGCCTGTGCAGTAAAAGAAGGTTAAGAACTGTATAAGAAGTTTAGAGTGTGCCCAGAAAGCCAACATGATCTGGGTGTTTTCAGAGAGCTTTGGAAGTGAAACAGCCCTCTAGGAATTAGCTCTTCCTTGAAAGACTTAATGTCTCTCCATGCAGTGTGTACACCGTGACTTGGCAGCTCGTAATGTCCTTCTGGCTCAAGGCAAAATCGTGAAGATCTGTGACTTTGGGTTGGCTAGAGACATCATGCATGATTCCAACTACGTCTCCAAGGGCAGCGTATGTATTTCTTAATCTCCTGAGCTTTGCTTTAACCGCAATGAGAAGTGTCAGCCTTAAATGCCGGTTAGCAGTATTGGTTACACTAATTAACTGCTGAGATGAGCACTCTCGAGAACAATCTATCTTCAGTTCATTAATTCTTGTGACTTTCCTAAGATTGCTTGAAAGCTGGAAAGCTCTTTGCCCTCACTTAGTGCTTCGCAGACTTACATTTTAACTGGCAAGTTTTGTGAGTAGATAAATTAAGGATCTGTCACTATGTAGAGTAGCAACACGTCCATCAATGACATATCAGATCTAGATCATCAGTGCCACCCTTTGCACTATACCTCCAATCAGCCTACTCATTTGCTAGTGAGAAAATGAATACAGTTGTAGTTTAATAAACTCTTGTGGGGAGCAGGGTAGCGTTGCTTCTAATCCTGATATCTCCTTGTGAAATGGAATTAAAAATATGTACTAGCCACATTCACAAGTTTTTTTTATTAAAGAGAAGCTAATCCCAACTGTCAAACAATGGTTGTAACAGGAAGCATTTCTTTAATGACTAATCTATGTGGTTTGGGGTTTATTTCTTTCTGCTACAGACTTTCCTTCCAGTAAAATGGATGGCACCTGAAAGCATTTTTGACAATCTGTACACAACATTAAGTGATGTCTGGTCTTATGGTATTCTGCTGTGGGAAATATTTTCTCTTGGTATGTACTGTGAACACTTTCTTACATGTTGTAATTAATTTTTTTCAGTCCAAGCTATTCTACATACAGCGTTTCAAATCCTACAGTAGGAATATAGATGTAAAATCAACTTTTAGTTTATTCTACATGAGGTTTCAAGTCCCAGCATTAACTTTGAAGAAGTCCCTATTCACCAAAAGATTTGGTTTTATTTATTTATTTATTTTGCAAGGGTATGTTTTTTTTTATTTTTTTTTATTTTTGGTGACAGAAAATTGAAAGCAGAGAATGAAAAGCTTCTGTGGAAAAGCACTGGTGCCAGGATGGAATTTCTGGCCAAACTATGGAGGAATGAACTTCCTCATGCATCAGGGTGCCTTGGCTGCATCTCAGCCGAGTGGCTATTTAGAAGCAATCTCTTTGTATATGTTTTAAAAGATCCCATCTAAGCCCCATTACAGAATGAAAACAAAATGTCAATCTTCTGGGACACTGATTTCTCATTTCCAGGTCAGCACCATTCTCACAGTTGGTTTATGGCAGCGTAAAGTGGTTATGACAGTGTTTAGCAGTTACAGACAATATACATTTCCCAGCTGGGAGCAGCCTGACTCTCGACTCAGGCTGATTAATTAGCCTCCTGGGCGGGTGGCTGGCCCGCTTCAGTAAGTGTGCTTTGCCCAGATTTACTTTGAGCAGAATTAATCATGCCTCTATGTATCTGCTACTGCCCCATGGCAACCCCAAGCCTAACATTGTTTTCTAGAATAAGTTGTTATAGAGCTGCTTCTCAAAAACAGCATTTGCACTGCTATTTATAGTATTGATAACTGCAGTCTCTGGGCATCACAGGACCCTATAAATATCCATTCACAAGCATCACTGGAGTCACAGAAGTGCTATTTAGATGGGGAATAGAAGCACAACTAAGTCTGTGCTTATTGTCTTACTTGAAAGGTAGGGTCTGAAGCCTATTTTTAGGTGAAAACCTTGCTTTTGAAAAGGAGGTCTTTGGAGTAAACATTACAGCATGTATGCCTGCACCTGAGAAAGCCCACTCTTTCTTGAAAAGTGAAACATATACAAGCAAGTGACTTGCTCAAAGTAGCATGGGAAGACAGTGGCAGAGCATGACCTCAAGTCTGCCAGATGCAGGCTGACCACTCGATCTGGGTATCATGCAACCTCTGTGCTCAGTCAATACTCTTCAGAACCACTGCAAAGGGATTTTTTTTTAAGTGGTACCAGCCTCAGCCTTTTCTAGACAATGTTTCACCTCAGAGCATACCAGAAATACCTTGCAGCTGATGCAATACAACGTACTTCAGTTATTTTTGTCAGCTTCGGTTTAGTTTCATTAATTTTGATGTCATGTCAAACTTTGGTCTGAGCAGCTAGTATTTGGGGACACTATCTGGGGACCATTCAGTTTCCCCAGTGAAATGTCAATATTTCAATTTTATGATCAGGTTCCACTTTAGAGCCACTTGACGTTGCAAGCAGTGAATTGCAAAGCTCCAGTTCTGTACAAGTAGCCCCTCACTGAGAGAAAAGAATATTTCATACATGAAGTCACACATGCCTGCCAACTGCTTCCAGGCTTGTTTAATACTGCTTTTAAAGTTCTTATCTCACACCACAAAACATAAAATGATCAATAACTGGAATAACTATATGAGCCTCTGAACAGTTCTCAAGAAGATTTTAAAAACCATTGCATCTTACCCTTCTAGGCTCATAGGCATCCTCAAAACTCTCTGAAATTTAAAATATATCCCAGCGGAGTATTAACCAGACAATTGAATTGTCTGTTTTCTCCAACTCAGCATCTTTATATAGTTCAGCAAACACTAGCTAGTTGGTATTTGTGGATTTGCAAACATTTTTATTATCATGAGCTGTGGTTTATTTCAAGGCTGCAAGTATTAACACAATGTAAAATAATATTTTTAAATTTAGTTTTATATAGCATTTTTTTCTTCTGTTTTATCTGCAGGTGGCACACCATATCCTGGCATGATGGTTGACTCCACTTTCTACAATAAGATAAAGAGTGGCTACCGAATGGCAAAACCTGATCATGCAACCAATGAAGTGTACGTGCGTGCTTGGCTTTCCCATGTCTGGCCAGCCTCTGGACAATTTTGCCTTTTGTTTTTGCCTGATAGCTTGTTTTCCTTCCCAGTTGATTAAATTGTTTTCCATCTTATCTGTAGGTATGAGATCATGGTAAAGTGCTGGAACAGTGAACCAGAGAAAAGACCTTCATTTTACCATTTGAGTGAAATCGTGGAGAGCTTGTTGCCTGGAGAGTACAAAAAGGTCTGTATTTTGTGCATGTTTTTAGAGGGAAATGTGACTGTTGCTCCAGCCATCAGAGCTGTGAACACTGGACTGACACATCCTAACCTGTATGAGTTACATGATGCAGACAGAGGCATTACATGTTCTGGGGAAAGGGAGCTGAGGTTATTGAGAAAAACAGTTTTGCAGTTTTATTCAGTGATATCCTACCAACTCCAGGTTTCTAGCAAAGTATGTTTTTTTTAATATATTTTCACAGAATTTTCTAGGCATTGAAAGTATTCCAGAAAAGGGATTATATATTGCCCATATATAGAATTACTCCCTCTCCCTCTTCCGACAGAAGTTTGAGTTTGGATTCAAATTTCTACTGCTTCTGGAAAAGCATTGCCTGCTACATCATTTGGTATTCCATTTCCCAGTCTGCCCTTCCTTCTTTCTCTACCCCTGTGTCACATCTACTTGTCTGCTCTGTGCTGCCTCACTCATTCCTGTGTCTTCTAAAACCAACTTGTCACTTAGAACTCTCAGTAACTTGGTGGTGCTGGGCTTTTACATTCAGTGTTGTAGACTCATTGAGCAGATGTTTGGGAGGTTAATGAACCATAGCTACTCAGCTGAAGAAAGGTGGTCTTAGTGAATAACATCTAATGAGGTTGTTGAAATGAATATTTTCAGAGCTACGAGAAGATTCACCTGGACTTCCTGAAAAGTGATCACCCAGCTGTCACTCGAATGAGAGGGGACTGTGACAATGCTTACATTGGTGTCACCTACAAGAATGAAGACAAGTTAAAGGATAGAGAGAGCGGATTTGATGAGCAGAGGCTGAGCGCTGACAGTGGGTACATCATCCCCCTGCCTGACATTGACCCTGTTTCTGAAGATGAGCTTGGCAAAAGGAACAGGCACAGGTGAGTACAGTTTGCAAATCAGGTAGCCCATGGTCACCTTTCTGGGTTGCATTTGGTGACATGCATTAATACTTTTTAGAATCCTACTGCACAGTTCATTTCCTAGGCTCTGTTGGAGTTATGCATTAGAAAGGTTCTGTACAGTATGGCAGTGTTACTGGCCATAATGTTTCCGATGTGAAATACCTAATTTTGGCTCTTCTGTGACTGCCAGAGGAAGGTAACTGCTAACTTGGCCAAGTCACAGCGACTGTCTGATGGCTCAGTTGGCACTTTTTACATCACATTTTACATCACATTTGCCTCTACAGCTCAATGACTTTGAACTGGGAGAAGTTTAGGTTGGATATCAGGAAAAGCTTATTTACAGAAAGAGTTGTTAAGCACTGAAATAGGCTACCCGGGGAGGTGGTTGAGTGGCCATCCCTGGATGTGTTTAAAAACCGTTTGGATGTGGTGCTCAGGGACATGATTTAGCAAAGGATTGTTAGTTAGGGTAGTATGGTTTGGTTGCGGCTGGATTTGATGATCTTTAAGGTCTTTTCCAATCTGAGCAATTCTGTGATTCTATGATTCAAGTTTCAAGGGACTGAAGTTCACCAGCTTTAAAATTCAGGATAAGTTTTTTTTCATTATCATCTGTAATATTTTTTTCGTAACAGTATATCCAGAAATTTTTATTGTTTCCTTATCAGCTTATATGAATGATTTCACCAAAGCATAACTGCATATAACTCCACTGTAAATGGCAGTGGCTTAATTCAGTACTTCCTTTTCAGCAGCATTATACATAGGTCACTCCAAAAGTAATGCCTCCTATTTATTTCCATAGAAACTACAATAGATACAAAGAGAAAAATATCACTATTTGATACAGCACATTCTCAGCTACAAAGCACTGTTTTTCAACATAGTTATCACCATTAGCATGCATTTTTGTCAGCAATGAACTAGAGCTTGCATGTCACACATTGGAAATTTTTGCACTATTTTGAATAGTGGGACAAATGACGTTTCTAAGGAACACTAACCAGATTAAGATTTATTACCTCTATCTGTAATTCTTCACATTATCTTACTGTCTACTGCTTTTATTGTTATCTGTTGTCACCCAACTTAATCCACTGTCCCAGCATTGTCATAATGATATTCTTCTAATGAGTCAGAAAGTGCTTGGAGGTACATATGAACAACTTCCTCCTTTGAATTTCAAGGTGGTTCATTACCCTTGAGATACAAGATGTACTGCATCCTAAGAAACATGGTCAGAGTAAGATTATGTCATGCATCAGAAAGCAAGTGTAGATGTGGTGTTCAGTTCAGTTCATAAATTGGGAAACTTACCTGGTGCCTTTTAATGTGTACTTTAGCTCTGAGATCTTTTTCTCTTCCAGTTCACAGACATCTGAAGAAAGTGCCATTGAAACTGGTTCCAGTAGCTCTACTTTTATCAAGAGAGAGGATGAGACCATTGAGGACATTGACATGATGGATGACATCGGGATTGACTCCTCGGATCTGGTAGAGGACAGCTTCCTGTAATCCCAGACACCTTCTAACTGCACATGGGGAAGCTTACCGTGCTGTCTACAGACTTCTGCTACACAGAGAAAACCACTTCATTGCAATGTCAAGGATGTGAAGAGAAGATGGATTTGTATGGAGAGATGCCCAGTAGTGGGCAAAGGAATCAGCCTGAGAATGAGAGAGAGAGAACTGTCAAAGATGGATTTTTTTAGTGTTGCTTCTTGCAGTACTTATGAGCATCTCAGCGTTGTTTGCCATTCCAACTGGTAGAGGACAACGGAAAGGCCATAAACAGACTAGTTTTGTGTTTCAAGGGCATTCCTATGACTTTGATGGATAGAACTTCTACTGCAGCAATACTTCATCATTGTAATTATGTAAATAACTATCAGCTCAAGGATCTTTTGAGGTGCACATTGAACACACTCATGGATTTTAGAAGAGATCACCCATGAATTTTGGGCACTTCTTCCCTCAATCTCAGTGTCAGCTGCTGTTGAACTATCATGTGAATTGAAGAACATGCAAAAACCACTTTTGGACCAAAAAGGTCTGAAACCACAAAAAACTGACCGGTACTATAAAACATGTTACTTTTTAACATTAATGCAAGGGGAATAATAATAATAATAATAATAATAATAAAAACCAGTCTATAATAGGTGTTAGAAACCTAGTAAGTCTTTATTAACTATAGAAGATAGCTGTTTTCATGATAATACTACTACTGTTTTCCGTAACACTAAGCCTATATTTTATAATTCATTGTCCTTCAGTAAAAGCACAGTCACAAGAAACATTATTAAGTACAAGGAGAAAAATTACAACCTGAAAATTTGATGAAACAACCTTTATCAGGCCCTATAGAGTATGATAATTACTCTGACTAGCTAAAACAACTTTAATATGGAGAAGAAATTACATCCTGTAATACACTAAGGTTTAGTTTTCTATTTTGAATAGAGCAGCTTTTCTAATCAGATGTACTAGAAGCAATTATTGTCCTCCAATTAAATGAACTTCTAAGCATTCAAAATTTTTTTTTAAATTTAAACTTATGCCAGATTTCCAGGATTTTGGAGAGTGGAAGATTATGATAAACTGCCAGCAACATCCCACTGTTAGTGTTCCAAAGTTTCTCAAAAGAAATCTTATTCCACAATTAGGTATGAAAAATTATTTTATTTTTGAACAGCTCAAGGAAAAAAGACATCTCTCCCAGTCTTGAACTCCAGATTATAAAAAGCAGAAACAGTTCTGCAACAAGTATCCTTGTCTTAGTTTTGAAGTTTAAACAGGAGCAGAAAACTGACTGTTATCTTTGCAAACTCTAACTACAAATAATAATTGCCTTCAAATGTGCTTTCTGGATGAAGGTGCACAAAAACAAACCTGCTCTCAGCTTGCAATAGTTATTTTTTGACACCACTTACAAGAGCAAAGTATTATGATTACTGCTATCACAGTTATTGATATTTTATGTTTTGGAAGACTTACAAGTGAAAGAAAGGTACATCACTGCAAAGGGCTCCATCCTTTCTGGTGCTCATCTTTCGAACTTAACTCTAATTCAGTGCGATGAGTGCCTAGCAGGACACTCTCAGCATCTGGCATTGCAGAACCAATGCAAATGTGGTACAAACTCCTCCCTGCGTTGCAGTATTTTTCCAAGGAAGTATGAAAGATGGACCAGCAGCAATTGACAACACACGCTATCTGGATCTGAATAACAAACTAAACTTTACCTTGAAATGTCGCTAAGGAAAGCTACACAACTCCTCATCACTTCATTTGTGGATGGTTGTGGATTGAAGAAAAATAAATGCAATATTGTCATTTCTACAGGCAACTAATTTTGGCTCTGAGTTTCAAAAATGTCACCTGGCTGTGGCCACATACAAATGTCCTGCAGATGTGGAAACGTGACCCGAAGTGAGGCACCTGCATTTTCAGCCCTGGTGATGTTTGACAATCATAACAAACCATGAGAATGACATGTCCTCCTTTCTCTGCAGTCAACAGACCAATACCGAGTGTCTTTCTGAGCTCCGTATAGGGACAACTGTGAAATATAAAGACTCCTGATATAGTCTGGACACACAAGATGGTGTGAAGTCCCCTTCCAGTTATGAACTATAAATTGAGGAAACACAAATTGTCTATTGGATATCCCAGATATCTGAATGGCCATTTGAGACCACACATGCCTTAATTTGCATGTGTAGTCATTACAACTGCATGCTCAAATTAGGCAAGCGATTTCACCTGCATTTTTGCACATGGCCCAGTGTTCTTTGGGGTTTGAAAATCAGGCTTGGCATGTTTTATCATACCAGTTACTGGAATACAAGGACATTTTCCCATGGTCTCCCCTTCCTCTCACTGATTTCATTCTGTATTGCACAACATACACTGGGGTTAGACCCAAATGGTGGATGTGAACCAGAGCCTTCTCACTTTATGATGAATGGTAGAGTTAATTTTCTATACACTCATGAGTGTTTGTGTACCTGTGGCAAGAGTCTAGCCAAACCCAGTTCATGTCAGGGTGGAATCCAATAAACTTGCCTATAAACTGGAATGAGAGACAGAGGCAGATTGGGGTTTATTAGAGAGGGAGAAGTGGGAGGATATGATTCCTTTAGTTTTACAATATTTTCAGTATTACCAACATTTTAGTTTACGGCTTAATTTTTGAGAAGCCACTGGAAAACATATTCCCAAATCTTACTCTAGGGTAATTGTATAATGACAATCAGTGTTAGCCTATCACAGCGTTTGATTTGGAATGGCCAACCAATTCCTTACAGTGTGGTCTGCAGCTTGTACAAAATGGTCCTAATACATGGAGAAGGACGTGAGATATGGTGATGTTATACATCAATATGTATATAAGTATTTTTATATAGACTTTTAGAATACTGCCAAAACATTTATGACAGCTATATCACTGCCTTTGTTTATATTTTTTTTTACTGTGATATATTCCACAGGCACGTTAACTGTTGCACTTTGAACGTCCAAAAGTTATATTTTAGAATAATAAAAAAGGAAGTGTTTCCAAAATGGTGGCTGTTGTGAAATATTTGAAGAAGGGCAAACTAGCCTGAGTGATGGTAGGCAAAAAATGTATTACAAAATGCCCCTGTTGATATTTTGTCTTTGAAAAATCAAATCCTGTAAATTAAGATCTCTATATTTCAATAAATGATATATAATTTAAGGATATGTGAGGGGTCTATACTCACTTATTGAAAGATTGTTATAAGAGATCAGTCTTGCTTGCTTTTTTTTTTTTTTTTCCTGCCTGAGATTTTGGGTTAGTAGAGTGCTCTGCCAAGTCATGAGGCAGCAAGGACAGTTCCCTGACCCCTTCTGGTGTGCACATTGAGGAACTGCCAGTGAGCAGGTAACTTAATCAGTGAATTCTGTCCATGTGAAACCCCTTTGACCCCAAACTGTGGTAGGTTTAGTACTCTGGTGACTGATGTCTGAGCTCTCCACAAAAGATAAAATCCTTCTGGTTTCAGCACTGGTAGGTGTGCTGGTAGGTTCAGTGCTGCCTGTCTGCACGTGCTGGGGAAAGGAGTTCATGGGATGCAAAAGACAACATGTGTCATGTATCTCCTGTATATGCTCTGCTTCTTCTGATACAGGTATATAAAAGTTTTATGCAAAGGTTGTTTTTAACAAGGGACTAAAGCTGCCTTATGTCAGCCTTTAGTCTAAAGCTCTTGATGAACATAGAGAATGGATTAATTCAACTTCAAATCGCCATGATTTCTCTTCTTGTGTACCCAGGTGGCCAAGAGGGCCAACAGCATCCTGGCCTGCATTAGAAATAGTGTGGCCAGCGGGAACAGGGAGGTAATCATCCTTCTGTACTTAGCACTCATGAGGCCGCACCTTGAGTACTGTTTTCAGTTTTGGGCCCCTCACTACAAAAAAGACATTGAGGCCCTGGAATGTGTCCAGGGTAGGGCAACAAAACTGGTGAGAGGTCTGGAGGACAGGTCTTATGAGGAGCGGCTGAGGGAGCTGGGAATGTTTAGTCTGGAGAAGAGGAGGCTCAGAGGAGACCTTATTGCACTCTACAACTTCCTGAAGGGAGGTTGTGATGAGCAGGGGTTTGGCCTCTTCTCCCAGGCAACAAACAGGACTGCAAGTTTAGGTTAGATATAAGGAAGAATTTTTTCTCTCAGAGAGTTGTCAGGCACTGGAATGGCTTGCCTAGGGAGGTGGTGGAGTCTCTGTCCCTGGCAGTGTTCAAGAGGTGTCTGGATGAGGAGTTACAAGATATGGTTTGGAGGCTTGTGGTAGTGTCAACGGTTTACGGGCTGGTTCGGTCCGGTTCCGTGACTAGAAGGGCGGAGGGATCTGCGGATCCGCGCCCCTGGAAAAGGAAAATAGGGACTCCGAAATAATTGAAAACAGCGGCAACAATCTGAGGTGAAACAAACTAATTTACTAAATATAGTATCAACAGAATATAATGAGAGAGAGAAAGTGTGTGTCTGGAAGGTGGATCGGCCTCACCACAACGCTGAGATGAGAAGTGCAGTCCAGTTGAGCCGATGAAGAAGTGCAGGCAGAGAAGCGCAGGCAGAGAAGCGCAGATGGAGAAGCGCAGATGGAGAAGCGCAAGTGAAGCAGCGCAGGCAAAGAAGAGAACATCAGGTGACCTTGCCGGGAGTTATATCTCCTCGCTGACCGCAAAGCCCCCTGGGGAAATGTAGCTCTTCTTCTCCTCCGGACAGGTACCCAGAACTTGAGCATCAGCAGTCAAACCCCCAGTGCATTACATGATGTTATGATGTGGAATACTGATAACCAAAAATCATGAAACCATGACAGGTAGCAATGGTAATGGGAGGACAGTTGGACTAGATGATCTTGTAGGTCGTTTCCAACCTTGCGATTCTATGATTCTATGATTCTTCTGGTCATAGATGCAGGTATTTTTTTTTAAGATGAACTGAGCTTCTCTATGAACCAAACCAGATTTTGCTCTATGATGCTGTACTCCCACAGTAGTTTATATAACTGAATGTGAACTTGAGAAGAATTAAATAGTATCAGTCTGAAAACTATAAATGTTGTCAGATGGATTTTCTGCTCTGAAAACTGTCCCTTTTTGCCAGCAGGAAGATGAGAAATCCTTGCTGTGGGAAAATCCTTTGAATGGTCAAGTTAGTGAACTCCTGTCCAGAGAGTAGTCACTTCCATTTTAACATTTTTGGGGTGAAACCTCCAACTAACATCTCCTTCTTCATGGCTTCTTCAAAAAGCAGTACTCCTCCTTGCATCAATTACCGTACAGCAGCCTGGGCTCTTGCCTTAGGTAAGGAATTATGGCAGGTTTCCTCTCCTTTGCACTCTTGCCAAAGAGGATTCCTTCTCCCACAAAGCTATGTGGACATACAACCCTTCCCACCACTTCAGGCGCTGTGGAGGCAATCACGGCATTGTTGTGCCCTTATGTTTGTCCCTCTCAGCCTTGCTTTCTGGAGGGCCAGCACCCATGAAGGGAGTGACAGATTCATTAATCCTCAAGCCATGATTAAGGGGGTAATATCAAAATCCCTCCCTACACAAGAACCTGCAGCTGGATGCAGAGCTCAGGTTCAGCTCTCACTCTTCCTTTTTGCAGAACAGGAATACATTCTCCACTGCATAGGGTGTGACTGCATGTGTGTGAGTGTGTCCACTCAGGGTACCCTCCTGAGTTGAAGCAGACACATCCTGCACAATAGCCCCATTCCTCACTGCATTGGAGACATCAACCAAGATGCTTATGACCCTGCTCCCTTCCTCAAGGCCTCAGCAAATATTTGGCTACTAAGGGAGCCTGCAGGTTTGTGGAAGAGGCATTTGCCCAGGAGGCTGGAGCTGTGGTGAGGGCAGCATTGTGCCCTGTGCAACAGACAGGGGTGGGCTTCTGGCTAGGCTGGGAAGGGAAAAATTAATGAATTGTGTTATATGTGGGCCTTAGGCAGGACACTTCAGTGTATACAGGTAAGCAGACCTTTGGCTAACATTCTTGCCTGCCATGAGCCATGCCAAAGGGAATAATTTTTCCGGTGGAACTAAGCTATCCAGCTACTCTGAGAAGTTTCTGATGGCTCCTACGGCATGGGGACCTTGCACCTGTCCCAGTGAGAGGCCTATGTCCCATCACCTTCTGGTATGGGAGCTGTGTGTTGGGATAACCCCTAGGAAAGATCAGAGAAAATGGAAGGCAAGCATTTCATATGTTCAAGAATGATGGAGAAGGAAAGCTATCTTGCAGACCTGGGCTGTCTAGTGAAGCTGATAGCTGAATGAGAATCTATATATCATGCGAGTTCTGGCATCGATTTCACAGCAAGGAAAAGAGCCAGACTTGGCACCCATGGCCTCATCATCCCAGCCCTGACTCTGCCCTTTGCCCTTTGGCACTGCCAGCTCTCCTGAGTTCAAAACACAGCGGGTGATGGAGAAGGAACCCAGACCTTCCTCTGACAGCATTTGGTTCCTTCAAAATGCAAAACACAATTGTAGTTCATCCCCTTTCATGTAACTAGAGGAAATGTTTGGGACACCTTTACAAGCTTTAATGTTTGCTTGTATTAGTTAACACCTTAGCTGAAAAAGCAGGCAGTTTTCTTTTCTGAGTTGGCCACAAGATGGAAGCATCAGACAAAAATCTGTTTAATAGTTCCTATTTTCTTCATCTTTTTTTCCTCTTTTGATTTCAGCAGAAGCACAGATATGCTTCCGCTGCAGAGACGGAGTAATTGGAGCCTTTAGCGAAATAAGGGGTAAAGAAATACAATAAAGAAATACATATGTTGCCCATCAGCTCCAAATGTTTGACTTGGAAGTACTTTGAATTTGTGTACAATAATCATAACGTAAGACCTGTGGAAGATGCTCATGTCTAAGAATAAAATAGGTGCTCAAGTTTATTTGTACCAAGAAAAACTGGAACTGCACCATGGAAGACAAGGAAATTGCCAGGTATATATTTGGCCATAGTTATCCATTTCACGTTACAACAAAAAAACCTCAGCAAAGCTGGAAGCATGGAATGAGATAGCCATGCTATCTCATTGCCCTGATGGCTCTGTGGTGCACTCTCACTTTTGTCTCAAAAAAAAAAAAAAACAAAAAAACCCCAACAACAACAACAAAAAAACCCCAAAACACTAGTGGAACCATTCTAATGCGTGGAGCCAGAGCCTCCAAACTCCCAACAGGAGTCCAGGTTCAAATTCATATTGAGTTTACAAACTATTCCAAATCCAGCAACAATCTCATGTATCACACATTTCAGTATCCTGCCTGCCAATAGCAGTGCTACATTCTGCCAGCAGGAGCTTCACCTGCTCCATCATTTCTCCATGAAAGGGATGTAAGTTTGTAAGAACAGGGATGTGGTTTGTTAGACCAGCTGATGTAGCTGAAAAAAAGTCAGAAGTAATTCACGTTGAGACTTGAGGTCAGATTTGGTATCTAAAGCTGGACTGTACTTTCCAGCTACACTACATGATCTAATAAAAGACATCACTGGACCATCAGAACATTCTCTCTTCACATTTTGAGTTGAAAGACCACACTATACACTTACTTCTGGGTGTCTGAGACAAGAGCCATCATGTTGCCAGCAACAGCATGTGTCAGCTGATGCTTGAATCTCAGAAATGCCAATTGAAAGCAAGTTTTAAGCTTTGAAGTCAGAGCCACCTTGCTGAAGGTAAGCCAATGGCTCTGTGAAAAAGTGGCAACTACTAGTAAGTGTATTTGGGTGTGTTTGTATTTATACAAAGTGCATTGGTGAGCTCTTTGATTGATGACTTTAAAAGGTAGAATTTTATTTTGCTCACAGTCTATTTGGCATGCAAAATGAAGGGTGCCTTGGTAGGTAAGATTGCTCCTGTCTTGATGTGGGAATGATGGTGATAATTTAAAGCCAATCTTCCATGATAAAAAAAGAGTCTGCTGTCATCATTTAACCTAGCATGCTCTACGACACAGACCAGAGGGTTTTCCCAAATTAATTCCCGTTTGAACCAGAGGCTGTCATCTAGAAAATAAAAGCAGTCTTTTCTCATCTCTGTGAATCCTTGTGTAAATATCAGGTTTTGCAGCTGCTTACATGTGAGACAAGTGCTATTAGTTCAACACTCTGGGCATAAACCAAACCACGACTTACATTTCCATGCTGTTTGCTCGGAGGAGCTCAGAAACCTGTTAGCCATCCTTCAGCGTCTGGCTGGATGCACGGGGGAGTGGGATTTCATCAACACATTGCCATCACTTTCAGTTTAGCTCCTCATTGCTATCTTTGGCAGTTTTGGCTACATGTGTATAATACTCTGATGCTCTGTATACACAACAGGAGCTCCTCTAGTTGAAAGTTAGCGGAGGAGGAAAGGTGCCTGTAGCCAAAAAAATGGTATGACATTTTGACCCTGAGTGAACTCAGCGAAACATGAAGGTTTTCCCTTTTTTTCTTAAGAGCTCCTGAGTCTTTTCTGAGCTGTGCCATCCATTTGCACTGAGCAGAGCAGGAGGGATTCTGCTTGGTGTTTGTCTTTCATATGTGCAAATGCAGTAATAATAAAATCATAGAATGGCTTGGGTTGGAATGACATCAAAACCCAACTAGTTCCAATCCCCTGCCATGAATAGGACTGCCACCCACCAGATCAGGCTGCCCAGAGTCACATCCAACTCACCTTGAGCACCTGCAGGGATGGGGCACCCACAACCCCTCTGGGCAGCTTGTGCCAGCATGAGTAATGGATGGAGGATGTTCATTACACCAAACCCCTATTCTCATCCCCTGGACTGGCTGGGAGAGGCTCTCTCTGGCTGCAAGATGGCTGAGGAGATGCTGTGGTATGGCTTATTCCACTTCTTCTGCAGGGTGCACAGGGCTCCAAGCACTGCTTGAAGTCACTCCCAAGAATCAGCAGAGCTAATGCATTCCCACAGCCCTTTCCTGGCTCCTTGGCTATTCCTCTCACAGTGAGAAGCACTCAGAATTAAATACCATGAAAAGCGTTATTGAAAATGTGAAACAGTATTTGAAAGAAAATGAGTCTGAAAATGTCAGCATTCTGTAAAAGAAGAAGAAAAAAAATAGTGCGAATATATGTTGCTTTACTGTCAAAAACTGAGCAGCCCAAACCTGTCCTAAGCTGCCAAAATTAAAAACTTCATATTTTGGCTTGAATACTTTGGTATTCAAATTTTCTCCTGAAAATGCCATGCTCACTATGGAAAACGTAAGCAGAAAGATTTTTTTTTTTTCCCAAAGAAATCTACTCTTTGCCCCTCTTTCCAGAACAGATCTCTCTTTCCCTTCTCCTGCTGGGAGCTGCTTGCCTGCTTTGACACCTCATGCCAGGACTGAGCCCATACCACTGCAGGGACTGGTGGTAGGAACAGCTCCCAGAGGCTGCCAGAACAGGGACACTCCTGGAACACATAGAGGGACAAAGGGACAAATGAGCATTTTGTCTTGAGGAAACCAGCAGAACTTCAGAAAACTGTAAAAGCACCCACTTTGTCCCAGCCCTGCTCTTAGGGGGGCTCTTACAGGACTCAGAAGGTTCTGTCTTGATGTTGCTCAGTTCTAGATATGTCTAAAGACACTCTTGTTGGGATTTGTGCATTGATATCTCTCTTCTAGGAAGCACTCTGAGGGATTTTATGGTCCTGTCTGGAAATAAGAGTGATGAATAGTCTAAAAATATCAAATTAGTCCACTGCCCCATTACACATAAACCAAATAGCTGTCAGGTGGCAATGGCAATGGAGACTCTATTACTATCATTATTTCTGTTGGCAACCTGGGCTGGATTTGAGCAGCTGACAACTTACCTTCCTATCAACACCCAAAAAAACACTTCTCCCATTTGGCTAATTTTATGTCAAGAAGACATGCAGTAGCTAAAATACTAACAAATTATGATTTTATTTCATTCTTATATTTATTTCTTATATTCTTATATTCTCAATGCCCTGAGATTAGATTGTTTATATTTCTGAAAGACATATGGTGTCAGCATACCAACCTTTGTATGTGTTTTTTTTTTGTAAGTCATTCTGTAGGACAGATTCTGATAAATACTTATATGTGTAACTATACATCCATTCGTGTCTTTTCAAAAGGGGCAGTTTCTCTCTTGAGAAACGATTCTATTTTTGTGGAATTTGAAGCTATTGCATTGGATGGAGCAGCAAAAGCAAAGGATGTGAGGTAATACAAGGGCCCTAGGGGAGCAAGAGGAGCAGGATCTATCTGTGCAGTGGTTGTGATGTCTGTGTTCTCCCATCAGTGTGTCCTGTCCCAGGATAACGCTCCAGGTTAGGATTCAACAAGCTCACTTCTTTTTTTTTGTAAAGAGAGTGGCAGAAATGTCCTCTAGCGTGCAACAAACTGAAAGTGGCAGCTGATAAATAATTATGTTCCCTACTTCCTTCCCTTTTAACTCTGCAAACATATAATTAGGGAAGACATGAAAAGCTGTGCCTTTCTCCTCTCTTGTCCTTCCCCTCACTGAAGGCTGCATCACCCCTATGGTATGTCAGTGGTCAGTACTTTGGAAAATCAGTCTGACTCCTCTTCCGCCCCTGCAGGTGCTGTAACTCATTCACATTGCTCTGAAAGACATCAAGGCTTTGCTCTGTGCTCACTGTAATGTTTTGAATCACAGTTTGGTCTTGGGTTTGGAACCTACAGATTCTGAATTGACACAAAGTGAGTGATTGTGCAGAAACACAGGTAGGTCTCCTCTTTAAAATAGAAGTGTTTGATATAAAGGCTACCCACTGGAGAAGAGAAATAAAAAAAAACAGAAAAAACAGCGTAATAAAAACAATATGTACTTGCACCCTGATACCATCTTCAGATCCCGAATCCATCACTCTGCAGTTCTTTGTAAACGAGGGTCCATTTCCTTCTTAGCTTCCAGTATAGACTGATCCTCCAAGGCATAATCTAAACAACAACACAGAACAAGCTGGATTCTTTCAGTTCTGCATGGTCATTTTTTGTGTTGTGTTTGCTTCATGTTACGATTGCAATCAAGAGAGTGAGAAACACACTGAACAGAAATGAAAATGCTGTGGGCTGTATCACCCACTGCAAAACCGTGGCAGAGCAGAGTGATGCAGCACATTGCCCTGGCAGTCCAACTCTTCTGCCAGCACAGCAGTTCCACAGGAGTTCATAGAAGATTAGGAACTCCTTCTTTAAGACTTCATTCTCTGGGAAAAATACCAGCAATCAGATGATTTGGTATCATTGTGTGCGCAGCTATGTGCTTTGGCAGGAATAAAATTTCCTTTCTCTCATCTTTTTCAGTCTGGAAGTAACTCTTTAAGATATGTTGCTAAACAATCATATATTTTATGATTCCTGGATAATCATCTTCAATAATTATCAATAATTAGACTAAAACTGAAGGAAAGTCCAAGGGCTATACGCAAAAGAGATCCAGGCACTGCCTTCAGTTTCAAGCATTCACATCCATAAAACAGGGAAACAACTCCTACTGGTCTCCCCCATTTTCACAGAGGCCAGGTTTATACTCTGGCTCATGTGCCGTCATTAGCATGCAATAATGTAAATACCCAGGCTGCCTCATCGAGTTGAGCTTCTCATCTGCTTTTTGTCTCCTGCGGGTTCAAAGAGCTGTGTGTACACAATCACAGGTGTACATGCGGGGTTTGTTTGGGATTTGGCACTTCCTCTTCCACCTTATCCATTCCTTGGGAGGCAGAATGGAGCATTTTGTATCTCTGAAGTCCATTTCCCCTGGCTGCTCCTTGTCATTTCCCAGTGGGATATGCCTGTGTATGTGAGCACACATCTGGGGAGAGGATGAGAAGCAGCATTTGAGTGGGACCTCAAGTTCTTTCCAGGACACAGATCCTCCCAGGTTTAAATTTGGTGCTTCCAGGAATAACACTTTTCTGATTGCTTTCACTCTTTGTCTCTTGGAAAAAAAAATAATAATAAAAAGAGAAATAGAGAACTGTCTCAAGCTAATTAGAAGAGGTAGGAAAAGAGTGGGGATGAATCTCTAGGTGGAGAAGATGCTGGAGATGAACTAAAGTCAAGCCTGACCCAAAGTCTGCAGTAAAGGAGCAGCTGAAGGTAAGGAAATGGCAAAATTGATGCCAAACATCAGCTGCCAAACCAAGAGCAGATACTAATAGACTTGCTTCAGTTTGTACCACACCATAACTGCCATTTAACAGTAACGTTAAATGACATTGAAAATTGAATTCAAAACATACTTTTCTAGACTGATTTTACAAAAAATAGTCACCTGAGCTGTGATAAAGCTGGAACTCTCCATTTTGCAACAGCATGGGATGGGGTCTCCTTGCTCCCTCCAGGAAGACCACGTCTTGCCATGAGGCTCTGCAGCTTTGCATGCTAGAGGGATGCTGTCAAAATGATACCTGCTTATTTCCTGAAATGAGTTAAAAGTAGCTTGAGGATTACACCTGTCTTTGCCAATATCTGTCATTAGACAATTTCCTGTCTCCAGCTTTGTGCTTTATTTCCTGCTGGTGTCTAAAGGATGCACGCTGACAGCAGAAGACAGCGGCTGTTGTGAAACATGGGCGCTGCCTGTGGGGCTGTGAGCAACAGGACAGACTGGTGATGCCTGGTGAGACTGCTGCCTTTGCTTCAATCAGTTGTGTAGTGTGAGAACACAGTGGCGGTGGCTGGTTTGGTCCTGCTCATTAATTGGGCTGAATGTGCAGACTGACTAAAGCATGTGCTGAAGGTCTGGGAGAGGCATGTTGAATACCGCCGTCTGCTTGAAGCCACATTTTCTGGCAGGTGCAGAGCCTCCTGTGCTGAAGCTGTTACACTCTCCATGCAAATATTAAATACTTATGACAGCTGATGGTCCCCTGTGTCCCAGCTCCCACCTGGGAGCCCTGATTGCTGCAATGCTCTCCCTAGAGCAATCTGTGTTTGAAAGCAACACAGAGTGAAGCTGGATCAAGAGGAAAGCCTAGAGAAGCCTTCCTGTACCGCATATTTTACAAGGCTATGGCCAATCTTCCGGGGAAGGGATGCAGGCATAAATCTATTTGTACAGGGTAAAGCAGGCCAGAACTGGCATTTCCTTTGGTCTTAAGACATGCCAAGCCCACAGCACTATGAGGTTGTCCTTTGGGCATAGAGATTTCTCCATCCCTGAGCTACGTAAAGGGTGGTGAAAAGAAGCCTACACCTGCAGCAGAGATCTTAAAAGCTCTGTAGCAAGTTTCTAACATGGCAAATTTGGGGGATTTCAGTAGATCAAAAAAGCTGGAAACAAATAAAGGAAATGATTTTGTAGAGGGGGTGCAACACCCAATAGAAAGGGATGATCTAGAAACAGATGCCTTTGTGGCTTTTATCTGTTCAGGTGAGAAGTGCTAAAGAATTCTGAAGTCTAGAGATAGCCACAATCAACAAAACAACTGCAGAATTGGGTCCTTCCTTCAAAAGTTCACAGGCCACAGTGGTAAGTACAGTTCAGACACAAATATGTTTTTAGATTAAGAGTTTTCTTTTAAATCCTCCCCCCCCCCCCCCCCCCCATTCCCCCCCCTTATGCGAGTGCCAAGTAGTGCCAGTTTGGAAGTAATTTCTGAAATGTGGACATCTGTCTTCTGGGATTTGTACTGAAAACACCATATTTTTTCATATGGCTCACCAAACAAGCCATTCATTAGTAACTAGTTTCAATCTGTAATGACTTTGGGTGTGATTCATCCTTGTAACTTCTGTGAGTGTTGTACCGTCAGTGGGGCTTGCGTGAACATACATCTGAGGTGCAGAAGTGAATGTGGCCCTGTTTCTGGTCAGACTAATGATTCTCATGTGATGTTTCACATCTCTTCGTCAATCCTCTGAGCCATTCCAATGTCTGAGAAAAAGCTGCAGAAACACATCTACACCATAACACTGCTCTAAAAATATCAGTTAATCTCCTGTTTGAGATGTTAATTTATAGAAGGAAAGGCTTTGGAAAAAGCCTCAAATCTTGTAATTATGTGAGTGGCTTTTTTTTCTTGAGATATATAACCAATTCTTCTGTTCTTAGCTTAGAAACCATGTGCTATGTGCTACCCCCAGTTCTTTTTAGCACTAGCTACAAGGCATTTTGCACTAGTCTACAAGTAAGAAAAAGCTTTTCATCAGTCTGAGGTATGATATAAACAACCTCAGGAAGTTTGGGATATATTGTTAAAACTGTTCTGCAGTATCCTTATTGCAGGGAGTTTTGGCACTGCAGACTTGAACAAGCTTATTATGAAATTCACTCATTGGCTAGCCTCTGATCTGTCCCATGATCTCCCACCAGAAAATCACTACTTTTATAAGCAGGGTATGAAAAGAGAGAGTGTGCATTGCTGTTCATCTAAAGATTCATCCCCCTTGCTTTCCTCTTATTCTAAACCTTTCCTTTTTCCCTATTTCAACCTGCTGTGCCTTGGTACACCTGCACTCAAATTCATCCAGGCTGGCTTTGGGCACTTCCCTGAGCACCATGTCAGGACTGTGCTGGCTTTTGGGCCACGTTGTCTTTAATGGAAAGGTTGAAGCACCCATTTTGGGGTGTGTGTGTGTGTGTGTGTGTGTGTGTGCTGAGCACAAAAACTGGCAGGTACTCTATCATTAAGTTTGGAAAAGATTACTATGATCATCACTGACCTATTCTCACCATGCCCCTCAGTGCTACATCCACACAGTTTTGAACATCTCCAGGGACTGCAACTCCACCATCTCCCATAGCAGCCTGTTCCAAGGCCTCACAATACTGTCTGAAAAAAAACTTTTCATAACAGTACGAAAGAGGAGCTCCTTGGCTCCCCATTAAAGGGGAGCTGCAATTCCTGAGGACATGGCCCTCTCCCAGCCCTGTGGGTGGCCATCTTCATGTCTCAAAAAGAGAGGACTAAACTCCTACAGAAACTAGGAAGTGTTTAAGTGCCAAAAGGAGAAAATCAGGCACTCAGATATTTCTAGCTTCTACTACTTGATTTCTCTTTACATTTGACACGCTAAAATGAAGCAAGCCACAGGCAGCTCAGTGCCTGGAGGAGTTTGAAGGTCAACCAAGATGTCAGTCTTGGAAAATAGACCTAGGCTTCATAACTGTGGATGTAACAAGAACAGTATTTATTATTGCCAAGGAGGTATATGTGGTTACAGGCATACATGAAACTGTGGAAACATGAATATGAACATTCATAGTGTTATATGAGGAAAAGTGTCAGGTACTTATTTTGTCTCACAGCAAAACTTTAACTGACCAGGTCAATATGTTCCTAGTATGACATCTGTCCCACTACTGCCCTCAGAGTGGTCATCAAATTCTTCAGGCTTTTGTCAGAGGGCTCTGGCTGTAGTCACCAATCTCTTTAAAAACTCCTTCCCCTTACCCTTTTATCAGACATGCTTATCAGGTTGAATGGAGCAGTGGTCATGAATCACCCCACAGACACAGTAACAGGGATGAATGCAGCCAGACTATGCGCAGAAAAACACTGCCAGCACCACAACTAAATTTGGCTCAGACATCTGGTGACATTATTTGACATGGCCAGGAGTCCCAGGGCCATACAAACTGGCCTTCATCACAGCTTCCTGAACTGCCTATCAGTCTATCAGGCAGAAGTGGAGTCACAGAAGAAGGAGAGGAGGGGAAAGACACACATTTTAAAAAAAATGTAGGTCTGGATCTACTTATTTCCTTATCTGAATAGCTTTTGCTTTTTTTTTTTTGCTTCCATTGCTATAAATTTCCCAGGAAACCACCCTGCAAAGCCTTCATAGGAATTCAAACCTTTTTGGCTGATGGTACCATAAATAACAAATTTCTTCAAGGTCAGATACATCGTTTTTAAAATAGCTTGCTTAGTGCTAAATCAAAAGTATTTTCTAGTCTTGGGTTGCACGAAAGGCTTGAGCTACAAGCCTTATTCCTATTTATTTTAATCAGACACTCCTTCAGTTTGGCTCCCATCACTTCCTGGTTTTGCTTGCTTCAGTGGAAATCAACTTGCACAATGTCCTAACGTGCACCTATAGTACAACACTAACCTTCTTTAAACAAGTAATCCTCACTCACCCATTCCAGGCAGCTGATATTACAGCAGATGTGGTAGCAACAGGAAGGAAGGACTCTGACAAGCTCAGGTGCAATCAGGTAAAGACATCTGAGGGACTTCCTCTTCTCTTGGGACATCAGGGTGGATTTCAAGTGGCCATAATACCATGTAGCAATATGTCTTTTCCAAGGAAAACATTTTGTGCCAGTTTGATTGCACTTCATTGTGTCATGGTTTCATGATTTTTCATTATCGATATTCCACATCATAACATCATGCAATGCACTGGGGGTTTGACTGCTGATGCTCAAGTTCCGGGTGCCTGTCCAGAGGAGAAGAGCAGCTACGTTTCCCCAGGGGGCTTTGCGGTCAGCGAGGAGATATAACTCCCGGCAAGGTCACCTGATGCTCTCTTCTTTGCCTGCGCTGCTTCGCTTGCGCTTCTCTGCCTGCGCTTCTCTGCCTGCGCTTCTCGCCTGCGCTTCTCTGCCTGCGCTTCTCATCTCAGCGTTGTGGTAAGGCCGATCCACCATCAATTTCACATTCTCTCTCCTTATAAAATTCTGTTGATACCATATTTAGTAAATTACTTTGTTTTACCTCAGATTGTTGCCACTGTTTTCAATTATTTCGGGGTCCCTTATTTTCTTTTTTTTCCGGGGGCGCGGATCCGCGGATCCCTCCGCCCTTCTAGTCACGGAACCGGGCCGAACCAGCCCGTAAACCGTTGACATTCTTGGTGGAGAATGCGGGCAACAGTTGCTTTTTAGCTTTTTGAACAAATCTCTCTCTCCGCTCTCAGACAGCTTCATTGGGAAAGTTTATCTGTTTCACCAGTACTGTCTGAAAGCGTGACCTTGAAAAGTCCAGGCGGACGGCCAATACTCTAGGATATTTGTAAACTTTGAGCCTTGCTATCTTGTTTCTGTAAAAGAAAAAAAAAAAAGAGAAAAAATGCTTTCTCTACTGAAACTGCCTTTTAAGGGGCTGTATGCCACTGTCTCTTCTTTCTTAATGCTAAAAACATACTGGGCCTTAATTAAGTTCACCACTTTGCTCTATGGAGCAATAGGTATATATAGCCAATTGAAAACATGGATGGAAATAACTATGTGGCATCTGCATATTACGTGGCATACCATTCCAGAGGGAGCTGCTAATTTTACAGGGTTGGGGATTTTTAAGCAGGTTTCCAGCCTCTCCTTTGAATTCTTTATGCGGATTTTCAATGCTCACCTGATCACGTTATTAATCTCCGTGAATGTACTGCTCACCATTTCACTTATTATTAGTATTTATTATATTTTGAGGAAGTCTGCCCCAAAACCAGTAAATACTGAGTGGCAGGGAATGTGGAGAGGCCTGGGTGAGACTTTAGAGAGATGGAAATCTTCGGTGTCATGGAACTTTACTCCAGAACACCTGAAAGACCCTGAAAATTTAAACAGATATTTGAGACAGGAATGTCGCGGCTCGGGAAGATCTGAGGAGGCCCAAATTATTTGGGGCCTGGCTAATGCTTACCGGGCCTTATTCAATACTATCCTGGAGAGGGAGAGAGTTTGTGAAATTGAAAAGGAGAGTCTCAGGGAAACAGTGCAAAATGAGCGAGAGAGTATCCTGGTCGAGAGAAACAGCCTCCAATCTGAGAGAGATGCCCTCCGAATTGAGAGAGACTCCCTGCAATCCAAACTCAACAGTCTTCAATCTCAACAAGACACCCTCCAATCTGAGCTAGATACTCTCATCATCGAACGAGACAGGCTCCAAGCTGAACTGGAGGATGAGAGCATTGGAACTGACCAACCTGATCAACTACAGGAAGCACCACAATTGATGTCAGTTGCCCCTGTAAGAGGACGGAAAATGAAACGAATCTCGACTCAATTAGAAGAGAAGAAAGAAGAGGACAGAGGTCCAGAGGGGTGGCTCCAAGATCCACAAGAAGCACCCCTAAGTCCAGGGGAGGGGCCCTCAGTAAGACCACGGTCACCGACGCCAATGAGGGCAACAAGAAGTCCCGAAAGAGTAAGAGGTGAGCAAGATATCGTTACCATTGTTGATCGATCTCTGAAAATGAATGAAATTCGAAGTCTGAGAAAAGACTTTTCATGTCACCCAAATGAGCCTATTGCCACTTGGTTACTTCGATGTTGGGACAATGGGGCCAACAGTGTGTGGCTGGATAGTAGAGAAGCTCGCCAACTGGGTGGCATTGCTAGGGACTCAGCCATTGACAGAGGTATTAGTACATGCCAGAACCAGGCCTTTACCCTCTGGAAGCAGATGTTGTTAGCTGTAAAAGAAAGATACCCCTTCAAAGATGATCTGATGCCTGAGAAAAAGAAATGGGCTGATATGGAAGAAGGCATCTGTTATTTAAGAGAACATGCTGTGGTGGAAATGCTACATAGCCCCGATTTCATTCTTGACGAGCCAGACCAAGAGCATGATCCCGAGAGAGTCAGGTGTACACCAAACATGTGGCGTACATTCACAAAGACCGCACCAGAAAGGTACGCCAGCACATTTGCAGCAATGTATGGCAGAGGGGAAAGAAGACCCCTTATAAGTGAATTGGTTAATAAACTTCAAGACTTTGAGTTACATTTAAGCCCTCTGCGAGCTTGTGTTTCAGCCATTACAAAAGTAGCTGAAAAGCTGGACAGAATGGAGAACAAACAAGAAGATATAATAGACAAACTATCAACCGTGCCTGAAGCTGATAAATCCGTGGTGGTAACGGATACATCAAATGGGGACCAGAATTCCCAAAACAGCCTATTGGAGGGGCTGATCAACTTGATTTCCTCCCAGCCAGTGGCATCTAATGTCTCAGCTATCAAAAGAAGACGTTCTCCTGCTCGAGCAAGTGACAACAGTGAGACCACATCACGTTTTGCCTTGTGGCATTACTTACGTGACCATGGAGAAGATATGAAGGAGTGGCATAAACAACCTACTCCTGTACTTCAAGCACGGGTAAGAGAGTTACAAGACAAATCAACCACCAAGGTGAACTTCTCCAAAAAGGTGATTGCTCCAGTTGCTGCAGACAATGAAGGTAACAAATAGAGGGGCCCTGCCCCCAGCCAGGGGGGGGAAAGGGATAATAGAGTTTATTGGACTGTGTGGATTAGATGGCCTGGCACATCAGAATCACGAAAATATAAGGCCCTGGTGGATACTGGTGCACAGTGCACTCTAATGCCCTCGAGTCACCAAGGGACAAAATCAATTTATGTTCATGGGGTGACTGGAGGTTCCCAAGAGCTGACTATGTTGGAGGCCAAAATCAGCCTCACTGGTAAAGACTGGCAAAAGCACCCTATTGTGACTGGCCCAGGGGCTCCATGCATGCTTGGTATTGATTACCTCAGAAGGGGGTATTTTAAGGATCCCAAAGGGTATCGATGGGCCTTTGGAATAGCTGCTGTAGACACAGAAGGTGTTCAGCAGTTGTCTATTTTGCCTGGCCTGTCAGAAGATCCATCTGCCGTGGGGTTGCTACGAGTGAAAGAGCAACAAGTACCGATTGCTACAAAAACGGTGCACAGACGGCAGTACCGCACCAACAGGGATTCCTTGCTCCCCATTCAGAAGCTGATTCACCAACTAGAGAATCAGGGAGTGATTAGCAAGACTCACTCACCTTTTAACAGCCCCATATGGCCAGTGCGTAAAGCCAGTGGAGAATGGAGGCTGACGGTGGACTACCGTGGCCTGAATGAAGTCACACCCCCATTGAGTGCTGCTGTGCCAGATATGTTAGAACTCCAATATGAATTGGAGTCAAAGGCAGCCAAATGGTACGCCACCACTGATATTGCTAATGCCTTTTTCTCCATTCCTTTGACCAAAGAATCTAGGCCACAGTTTGCTTTCACCTGGAGGGGCATTCAGTATACCTGGAATCGTTTGCCCCAGGGGTGGAAACATAGCCCAACCATTTGCCATGGGTTGATCCAAGCTGCACTGGAACAGGGAGGTGCTCCTGAGCATTTACAGTATACTGATGACATCATCATGTGGGGCAACACAGCAAAGGAAGTTTTTGAGAAAGGAGAGCAAATAATCCAGATCCTTCTGCGTGCTGGTTTCGCTATTAAGCGAAGCAAAGTGAAAGGGCCTGCCCAGGAAATTCAGTTCCTAGGTATAAAGTGGCAAGATGGCCGTCGTCACATCCCAACAGATGTGATCAACAAAATCAGCGCCATGTCTCCACCCACTAATAAGAAAGAGACACAATCGTTCCTGGGTGTAGTGCGTTTTTGGAGAATGCATGTTCCAAACTACAGCCTCATTGTAAGCCCCCTTTATCAGGGGGCACGGAAGAAGAATGATTTTATGTGGGGTCCTGAGCAGCAGCAGGCTTTTGAGCAGATTAAACAAGAGATAGCCCGTGCCATGGCCCTGGGGCCAGTACGGATGGAACAGGATGCGAAGAACATCCTCTACACTGCTGCTGGAGAGAAAGGTCCCACTTGGAGTTTGTGGCAGAGAGCCTCAGGAGAGACCCGAGGCCGACCCCTGGGATTCTGGAGTCGGGCATACAGAGGGTCTGAAGAGTGCTACACTCCAACTGAGAAGGAGATCTTAGCCGCGTATGAGGGGGTTCGGGCTGCTTCCGAAGTAATCGGTACAGAAACACAGCTCCTTCTGGCACCTCGACTGCCAGTGCTGAACTGGATGTTCAAGGGAAAGGGTCCCTCCACCCATCATGCTACTGATGCCACTTGGAGTAAGTGGATTGCGCTGATTACGCAGCGAGCGCGGATGGGGAATCTCAACCGTCCAGGAATCCTAGAGGTGATCATGGACTGGCCTGAAGGCAAAAAGTTTGGAACACCGGCAGCAGAAGAGATATCACGTGCTAAAGAGGCCCCACCATATAATGAACTACCAGAAAATGAGAAGACATACGCCCTATTCACAGATGGATCGTGTTGTATTGTGGGGAAACACCGCAGATGGAAAGCCGCTGTGTGGAGCCCCACACAACAAGTTGCAGAGGCCACTGAAGGAAAAGGAGAATCAAGCCAATTTGCAGAGGTAAAGGCTGTCCAACTGGCCTTGGATGTTGCTGAACGGGAGAGGTGGCCAATGCTTTATGTTTACACTGACTCGTGGATGGTGGCAAATGCTCTATGGGGGTGGTTACAGCAGTGGGAGCAAAACAACTGGCAAAGAAAGGGTAAGCCTATTTGGGCTGCTGACCTGTGGAAAGATATTGCTGCCCGAATAAAGAATATGGTTATAAAGGTGCGTCACGTAGATGCCCATGTGCCCAAGAATAGGGCTACTGAAGAGCAGCAAAATAACCATCAGGTAGACAGAGCTGCCAGAATTGAGGTGGCCCAAATAGATCTGGACTGGCAGAACAAGGGTGAATTATTTCTAGCCCGATGGGCCCATGAGACCTCAGGCCATCAAGGGAGAGATGCGACATATAAGTGGGCTAGAGACCGAGGGGTGGATTTAACTATGGATGCTATTGCGCAAATCATTCACGACTGTGACACGTGTGCCACAATTAAACAAGCCAAGAGAATGAAACCTCTCTGGGAGGAAGGGCGATGGCAAAAGTACAAATATGGGGAGGCATGGCAGGTTGATTATATCACCTTGCCACGATCTCGTAATGGTAAGCGTTATGTGCTCACCATGGTGGAGGCAACAACTGGGTGGCTTGAAACCTATGCAGTACCCCACGCTACCGCCCGAAATACCATACTAGGTCTTGAGACACAAGTCCTGTGGCGACATGGTACCCCAGAAAGAATTGAGTCAGATAATGGGACTCATTTTAAAAATTCTCTTGTAGGTACCTGGGCTAAAGGTCATGGTATTGAGTGGATTTACCATATTCCCTACCATGCACCAGCCTCAGGTAAGATTGAACGATACAATGGGTTGTTAAAAACTATGCTGAAAGCAATGGGAAGCGGTACATTTAAGCACTGGGAGAAGCATTTGGCAGAAGCCACCTGGTTAGTCAATACCAGAGGATCTATCAATCGTGGTGGTCCAACCCAGTCCAGCTCCCTACACACCGTAGAGGGAGATAAAGTCCCTGTTGTACATGTAAAGAATATGTTGGGAAAGGCAGTTTGGGTTATTCCAGCCTCTGAGAAGGACAAACCTCTTCGTGGAACTGTTTTTGCCCAGGGACCTGGGTCCACTTGGTGGGTGATGCAGGAAAACGGGGATGTTCAATGTGTACCGCAAGGGAACTTGATGTTGAGGGAGTGCAGTCAGTAATTCCTAGTGCGTGTGTTTATATTTTGTTTGTATATATTAAGCATGATGTAGTGATGTGGAATAAGGGGTGGAATGTCATGGTTTCATGATTTTTCATTATCGATATTCCACATCATAACATCATGCAATGCACTGGGGGTTTGACTGCTGATGCTCAAGTTCCGGGTGCCTGTCCAGAGGAGAAGAGCAGCTACGTTTCCCCAGGGGGCTTTGCGGTCAGCGAGGAGATATAACTCCCGGCAAGGTCACCTGATGCTCTCTTCTTTGCCTGCGCTGCTTCGCTTGCGCTTCTCTGCCTGCGCTTCTCTGCCTGCGCTTCTCGCCTGCGCTTCTCTGCCTGCGCTTCTCATCTCAGCGTTGTGGTAAGGCCGATCCACCATCAATTTCACATTCTCTCTCCTTATAAAATTCTGTTGATACCATATTTAGTAAATTACTTTGTTTTACCTCAGATTGTTGCCACTGTTTTCAATTATTTCGGGGTCCCTTATTTTCTTTTTTTTCCGGGGGCGCGGATCCGCGGATCCCTCCGCCCTTCTAGTCACGGAACCGGGCCGAACCAGCCCGTAAACCGTTGACACATTGATACCTTATTATCCACATGCTTAGTATCAAGGTGTTTCAGGGTTTAATTACTGCCATGTGGTGCAAATGGTTTTCCGCAAGTAATTATCACCATAACATGTGTCTCCTGCATGCAAAGAGCAAGAACCCGTTTGCAGAACCCCCAACTTGGATCTTGCAACATCTTAGTTCAAAATGTCATTTTAGAGAGTAGAAGGGTGAGGGCAAGCAGGTGAGGTGGCAAATGACAGAGGTGTGCTGGTTAGCACAGGTTGTCCCAGAAGATCCCACAGTCCCCTGAGCTGGAGAGCTCACTGAAGGAGTCTGGCTTGACTCTCAGGTTGGTGTTTACAGGGCAGGCAGAGGAAAAGTGGATGTTTCACTTGAAATGTTATGAAAAAGTTTGAGAAATAATGCCTGCAGAAGTCAGTTCTCAGAGTCTATTTCTGTTCATCTGTGATGAAAAGGCAGGCAATAGAATAAAAAATTCTGCAAATCCATTTCCTTTTACTATATCGTCACGTGGTTCACGAACTGAAAAAAGGAGTTTAAGAAAGGCAACTCAGTTTCTAAGTGCAATTACTAGGTTTAACTATTTTTTTCTACTCAAACCAATAGGTTTGGTTTTTTTTTTTTTTTTTAGGATAAGCTGAGCTTTTCCCTCTTTAAAACAATCGTTAAACTCAATACTCATTTGCTTAGCTAAGAGATTCATAGGAGTGAAATCTAAAAATACAAAAGATAGAAACCAGATTTTGTTATCTAAAATATACATCCTCTCCTGTCGTGCTGGTAACTTAAGTTCACACAGTGTAAACACAGAACTAACAAGCTCTGGTATTGTCATTTGGGTTACAGCTTTTAAATATAAACTAGCTCCAAGCAGCTCACAAGGCTCTTCGAGCGATCAGGTACATAGATTTCAACACATCTTCAAGTCCACGAGTGTTTGATTGATATAGTACAGTACTCCTGTTCATGTAAATATTTGAAGTTGGAGAAACCTTCTGTTTTAAATTCTGTTAAAAAAAGCCAGTTTAAGCTAACTTCCCACAGCAGAGCAGTTCTTACACACACACAGATACGTGTGCTGCTCTGTTTCTCATACGCAAATCCATCTGCGAACATGAATTTTGCTTCTAACCACCCTTTGCTGTCAGGAAGGCAGCAGGGCCTGATCCCCAGGATGCTGAGAAGCTCCGACTGATTTAGAAGATCACTGGATAGATGTAGCTGCAGTGCTCACAAGGGACCCATCGCTTTCTGAGTTCTGTGTAATTATTTCCAGGGAACTCAGCCATTGTAAGGTGACTGCCATTCCACCAGAGACCTCACTGGGCCTGCACACTTGCATGTTCAACTCACATGGCAGCATTCTTGTTGCTCTCACTGCTTTCTAAAAACATTGGGCCATGTTTTTATCTCCTTTTTATAAAGCAGGGACAATGCTGTTTCTGACTAGAGATGGCCTTCATAAATGAATGTCTGAAAGACAGGAAATGAGGACACTGCTCAGATTCTTGTCATCCCGGAGCATGGGCAGAAGCTTCAAGTAAGAAAATCCAGAAGAGAATTGCCAGCAAAATAAGAATTGCAGCTGATGTTAACAAAGGATTTCTGAGATGCCTGGTTCGACAAATTCAGAACTAAGAACCATGTGCAAGGAGCGGCAAACAAAGAAAAGATCATCTAAATGTCACAAAAATCAAGAGACTGATCTGTAATCACTGAAGGCCAAAGACACAGCAGAGTAGAAGGCATGAGACAAAACTGAGCACAAATGTTCTGGAATACTCTTGTCCTCAGGTTCGTACTTTTTCTTGTAGCTTCATAGGTTCTGCATTAGGATGCTCCTGTGGCCACCCCTTAGAAGTGAAAATGCCTTCTGGCGACCCGCAGATCCTACCACAGTACTCAGCTGTCTCAGATTGTTGCAAAGGTGCTCTAAACCCATTCTTCTAAGGACCTCATAATTGAGGTGAAGAAATCCAAGCAATGGCAGAAGTGAGAGGTGATTTTTCAGACTCAGAACAGTGTGATGCTGGTGTAGCGATGCTGCGTTCGACACAGCGAGGAGATGCTCAGGAACATCACCACCACCTGTTGCATGTCTTCTATTTCTGTGCAGTCACAGTCCCCTGCCAGTGATTTGCAGGTCTCCTCAGCCCTGTACCCTCATGCCAGCCACCAGTTTTTCTAGGTGAAATTACTTTGGGAACAGAAAATCTCAGGAAGGAGTAAGAGGGTCAGAAGAATTGAGCTCTAAAGCTTGTGCAGAGGTTGTGTGCCTCCTCAAGTTCGGAATTGAAAAAAAATGCAAAGTCTTTGAAGGGAGGCTGTCTGCTCCTGCTTTGTGATTTTTTTGCTTGTTTGTTGTTTTGTTTTGATTTAAATCTCATTTGTATAGGTGGAGTCCATGAATTGACTTATTTCTTTCTGCCTGTGGATTAGTGGTTTAGGTAGTTGAGGCATATATTTTAAGATCATTTTCCTTTACAGGAAATGGGAAGCTGTGGAAAGCAAAATATCATTTTAGTAAAAATAATACTGCCTAACAAAACTCGAATGATTTAGCGTGTGTGTAAAATAGCAGATATACCAGAGAGACTCTCTTGGAAATGGTATTTGGTGAGTAAACTTTTTTTTCCACGCTGCATTATTTAAAGCTAGGTGGATCCATCCAGAGAGGCTGACATCCAGAGTAGGCGGTTTGTTGCTCATCACTTATTTCTCAGCCGTTGCTCCAAGCATACACAAAACACAAACAAATCCTGCACCAATGTCCCCAGCATCCCTTCCACATCCAGCAGAGACAACTGTGAGCTATCTCTGCGGGGTTTTACTCCATATAATATTGAATTGGCGTGGGCAGCATGAAGCCTAAGGAAAGCAGGCGACTTCTTATCCTCAGGGACAAGTCACAGGTGGCCAAAAGGCAAATCCGAATGTATTAGGTATTCCTTATTCACTGCTGAGAATTTTTTCCTTTTCATATGATAGGAAACTATTTCTTTTAGCAGTGTATTCAGGCAGACGGTAGAGAAGGCAATCTGTAGATTTTCTAATTACCCAGAAAGCAGGCTGTCTGCTTCAGTGAGGGTGGTTGGCCATGTGTAGGTGTCCCATCAGTTTGCTTCTGTTGTCCTGCTTTGTTGTTTCTCCACACCTGTGCAGAGCCCAACAACAAAAGCAGGGAAGCAGTCTGCAAGCTGATCATCCATTTATGCTGGAATTAACACAGCAAACTCTCTTGTATGGTTAATTCCCACCTGAGCAGTGAGTTTGCATTCGGACTGCAGGAACGCACCCAGACTTCACAGCACCTGTGACTGAATTTTGGACACACAGGGCAATTAGAAAAAGTGCATTAAGTGTAGTACGCTTTAGTTTGTGTGTTGCAGAACCTTCCCTTGACAGATAGGATTACTTTCATGTGCTGTAGTAGGGTGACATTGCTCTGGTGCACACTGTGCACTGTAGCACTGTGAGAGTGACTTTATGGCACAGACAGGGACAGGTGAGCAGCCAGTGCTGTGCAAGGCTGTGACTATCCCTGGGAGCCCTGAGGCTCTACCTTGCTTGCCAGGGAAATGAGAAGGGAAGAACTGAATTGCATGGTGCCACGGCAGAAAAGGAATAATAAAGAAGCTGTGAATCCACTGACAAGCCAGGTAACTACACTGAGCATATCTCTGCGATGCAGCTGTCCTAATTTGGGGAAAATATTTACATTCAATCCACATGAAATATATAAAGCACACTGTTGTTTCTTTAGTAGAAAGAGAATGATAATTTTAATAGTGTAGGTGTGAGAGATAACTTCTTTTTTTATTAACAATTTTTCTACACAAAATCTTATAATAATACACCGGTGGAAAAACAGAGCATTACTACTGCAGGTTGTCCCTCATTCTGGCCAAAGCCTCAGACAAATACAGCTGCCTAAGAGAGCACTTGGCTTACGATTTTGTTTCTCCTGGACATCAACTTAATGTTTTGAAAGAGGGAAAAAAACATTTGCCTGCTGTTGTCTCATGGGTGCCTCATGCCTATTCATTTCATTTTGTTGTTTGTCGTATTCCAAAGTAAATGCATTCTTCCTGACAGCACTTGGTTTTTTTCACGCACTGGAAAAAAAGATGACTGACGTCTGGTGCCTTCTCTTTCCTTGAAAAGGAGCCCAAACCTGCAAAGCTTTATGCCTGTGAGTAATACTCAAAAACAAATGTGACATAGCACAGGAATTATGGCATGAGTAATGAGTGCAAAGTCATTGTGCCCTTATGAGAACAGTCCAGGATCTGAGCAGGAAATGGCAAAAATGAAAGTTGAAAGAAGAAAACACTAAGAAAGAGAAACCCTGAATGCCAGACCTTCAAGTCTGAAAGACTACCTACTGCATAAAATTTGAAGGTAAATGGATTGCAGGCATACATGTTACGCCTGCAACCAAATGCTGAAGAGTTAATTCCATTTAGCCACTTTAGTGTTTGTTTTGTGGGTATCACCAGATGATTGATGGTTGCATTATTGCAGTTGTATCTGGGCATAAGCACTGGCTGTGAAAATTATATTTGGTGTTTAAAATGCTGAAAGCAAAGGATATGTAGAGATAAGGATGGTGAGTAGCCATGCCATGGCTATTTCAGAGTTACAAGTGAAAAATGCTGCATCAGTGCCTGTTTGTTGCTTGCAGCAGACATGGATCATTACCATCATCACTGTGAGGAGGACACTATAAAGAGAAGTACCCAAACATTGACCAAAGCTTCAAAGTGACTCATCAGGGGGTTGGAACTAGGTGATCTTTAAGATCCTTTCCAACCTACATTCTATGATTCTACTATACCTACTGTCAGAAGCTTCACATAAAACCTGCTGCTTCCAGTGAGATACAGTAAAATCTCATACCAAGATCACTAATGAAAGGACAGGATCCAAAACCTGCAGTTCAAGACTACTAAAAGCCATATGAATGTTGTAGGAGTGATCTCTGGAGTCCTGTGCTGCAGAGCGTGCTGCTTGGTGCCAGCGGGCATGCAGCCCTGCTCTGGACAGGGCTAGCTCTACTCTTGTTAAATGAGTGCCAGGTAAACCTCTACTCACCTGCTGAACTGCCTGTATTTTCATGAGGGTGCCAGTGGGGTATCAGTTTGAATAATTAAACTTTTCATTTTACTCATGAGCAAAATAAAAATTTTTTAAAAACAGAATCCACAAGGGTAGATGTCAGCTTTCCAGTTGCCTTTATTTAGCATTACCAAGCTGTTCAGATTCACTTTCCATCTATTTGCAATGTCTTTTTAGTTATTCAATGCCAGGTCTTTGTTTAAAGCAAAGTGAGAAAACAAAATAATTAGATTTACCCTTTACTAATCCTTCTGAATGGAAGTGATAGAGGATCCTACACGCTTTTTAAATTTTCATTAAAAATATGGATACAGAAATGTCAATAGCCTTTTATCTTGGCTTCTCTGTTTTGGCTGAGAGACATATGCGGAGAACCTGGAAGATGCGGGAGGGTAGGACCAGATTGGAGCTTTCCCTCCTCTCCTTCCCAGGACCTCTTCTCCCTCTTCAACCAATTGGTTCTGAGCTATCAGGCTCAGGTACCACATAGGTGAAAATGGGCTCTTTCCAGAATAAGACTTGTTGCCCCCAGGTCCTCTGCCACCACAGTGAGATATGATGATAGTCTTCTTGCCTTGGGTTCAGCAGCAGAAAACTGGAACAGGAGGTATGTCCAAGTTTGGGTCTCTGGAACAAAGAATTGGGAATGCTTTTTTTAGCTAGAAAAGATTTTAATGGAAATTTTATTCAGTGTAAAGCAATCTCCCAGAAGAAAAACAGCTTTGACACACTAACCGCCTGTGTCTTTTTTCCATCACAAAATGTATTATTTTGATATGCACACCAATTTTCATACCTGTAATTGGTATTTCTTATTCTTACTATTCAAGGGACCTATTTGTTGCTTTACTTGTGCAAGTCAGTCACAGCAGTATAAATCTAAGATTATGGTGCAATAATGCAGGGTTTTTCCTTGCCTGTGTTCAGTTCTGCTTCCTGGTATGAAAGTCTCTGTACCCGATACGTATGTATGAAAAGTGCTGCTATGGAACATTCAATTTGTTGAAAAGCATAGCCATTGATTTGTGACTCTTTTCTTCTGCCATAGTCTCATCCATTGTATTAATGCAAATCAAATCACTTTCTTAGTGAAACAATAGCTTTCGTACACGTGTATGGCATTGTTATTGCAGCTGCATTTCACAGAAAGTACGGATTTACTTTAGAAATTCATCTTCCACGCTTTTTTTTCTTGAGTAATGAAGAGTTTAGCCCCAAACAAATATTTTTTCAAATTAATTTTTGTTAACCCTGAATAGTCCTGATTGCTTAAGTGTTAGATAATTAGAAATTTTTGTTCACAGGAGTGCTTCTGCCAGTGCTGGTGACATTTGGTACAGGTCATTGGGAAACTTGGAGGGAAGTTGTTGGTGATATCAGTATGTGCATAGATGTACTAGGGAATTAATTAAAATAGACTTGTTCCTATAGTTTGGTGTAAATTCCAAATTTATAAAGCTTCGCTTTCAAAAAATATTCTTCTTGCTGTTTAATGACTGCCAGCCCCTGAATCCCTCTCCTTTAGGCTAGCTCCAAAGTTTCCATGACACCCGATTACAGTACCTGAAGAAGAATGCCTTGCAGATTCAATTAAAGCGTGAGGGAAGAAAGGTGAATAAGATGGGAACTTGCAGCCGCCGAGAGAAAAGCTTCCGTGTTTGAAGAGAATCCAGAATAATATACTTAGCAAAGGAGGATTTTTACCATAAATACAAAATAAATAAATAAAAATAAAAAAAATGAAATGGAATAGCAGTTGACTGAGAACGAAGTCATTGCGTATTCTCTTCTGTGTGTCATTCTTACAGAGTGTATCTTTTTCAGAAGCCAGTTAGAGCTGAAATGATAATTTGCATGTCAAGCAAACTGTCTTAATTTCCTCATTCTTGCTTCACTTCTAAGATGTCTCTGGCGGCTATGTGTTCTAACAAACATGTTTGTCAATGAAGAAATCACAGCAAATGCTCGAGTTAATGACAGTGTTCGCTGTTAGTTTGGCACTCTTCTCTGACTCCATTGGCAGATTTGTCTATAATGATAGCCAGGAACAGGCAAACTAAGGAGAATGTTTAACAGAGGGACGTAAGAAGCAGGCTCACAGGATGCATAGAACACTGCAAAGTTCAATATTCCTACTCACTGTCAAATAAATTCTGAATTTGAAGCAATTTAATATTAGCAGTTCTGATGTGTGCTCTGTACCTGCATGCACTGCTGGTCAGAAATGCGTACAAAACCCAGTCATATGGCTCTAATTTAAATCAACTTGTAGCATTAGCCATTATTCTGTGAAACCTAAATGCGTTGCATTTATAATAAATCCATTGAGCTTTTCTAGCCCATTAAAAATAAAAATGAGAAAAAAGAAGTTCCTCCCTTCTCCCCCTTCCCCAGAGGGTGAAGGATTTTTGAACGGGGGGACAAATTTACATTGCAGGAGCTTCAGGTGGTAATGTTAATGACTTTGTTGCTTCTGCTCAATAGCATCCTGTCATCACAAATGTAAAAAGAGTGAAAACAATCAGTAACACCACAATGGTAAGTAAATACATTTGCCAAGAACAATTTTAATTACAGGTACGCTGGAATTGTTTAAATGAAGAAAATCTAAAGTGATGAATCATAGAATCATAGAATCATAGAATCACCAAGGTTGGAAAAGAAAAAAAAGCGAGTTCAAAAAGAGAAGGAAAGATTTATAAGGTAAAGAAGGGCAGCAGTTTCAGAAAGTGATTGTAAACCAGGTAATACTTTCTCATTTCAGGGTTCAGTGGAGTTAATAATCTCATACGTTCTGCTCATTTCTGGATCTTCATGGTCAAGTAGCAAATATCTAAACAAGGCTCTTTGATGTGAAACAACATTAAAATGCATTCTATGCACCAGTATTAATACTACATCTCACCTATGGCTCCAAAGTCTCGGTCACATTTTTGTGCACGTGTCTACAATGTCCTGGCTGATTTGCCATGCCTTTTAGGCACAAAGCTCCTATCTGTATCAGAAAATGCCTCTTACGGATAGACTTTTGTTTTAATTAAAACAGGTGAATGAGATCTTCGTGAATTTTGAAAATCACTGCGAGAGTTGTTTCAGCAGCTCAGTTTTATCTCCTGTCTGAGCTTCACCAGAAGGCACCTCTTTTGTGGCTTACTTCATAGGGCATGCTTTACCATCAAGATGCTTACAATAATGGTGTGTTACAAGGAAATCCCCTTCCAGTCAAGAGAAGACAATGGGTTTCAATTGTTGTGTCATCTTTCACATGGCATAAAGGCCTGATGTAAACCACTAAAGCATTCACAGCTTCTTAGCCTTAGTATGCATTTACTAGAATGCACCAAATGCTTGATGAATAACTACTACTGTTGAAAAGACTGATGTACTTTGAGTGGTTTTGAGATAGATTTTCAAAAGATTTATTGGGAAAAAAAAAAAAAAAAAAGCAAAAGGCTGTCCTCTAAATGTAGGTAGGCAATGCATATAGCTTCGAATAATTCCTGTAGTGGTTAGTCTAACTCCCGCTTCCATGAAAACTCCAGCAAAACTAAGCATCCCATCCTTCTCCACATGATTCTACTAAAAACTGAAAGGCACTGGAAGAATTAATTATAGATGAAAAGGATATGTCTATGAAAGTATTGGGTGCTGAGCAAACATGCCACATATTTTATTTATTTAAAATAGCAAGATCCCATGTCCCTGAGGGTGATAATAAATATTTCACCACACAGACTTTAGGTGAAATTGAAATGCTCTAATTGAAAGTCACTGAGGACATATCTATTGAAAATTCACCTTCCTAGTCAGTAGCAATGGGTTTCCATAGTGTGGAAACTCAATTTTGAAATTTTCTATTCCCAAAAGATCCTTATAAAGAAAAACCGGTCCTGCAGTCAATCACCACTTTTTCTTCCTTCAAAATCTTAATTTTGTACACATCTGTATTGGTGCAGATGTACATTAGCAATTACAGTCACTAGCAGCTGTGTGCTTTGTAGTGCGTTGTAAAGATTTTTTTTTTCCTAAAGGCCCTTTGCTCTGCAGCTTGCTGCAGCCGAACTGAATGAATCTCTCATTGTCGTACTGGACTCAGCCATTGAGAGCAAAGGCTCTTCCTCTGCCTTTACTGATGCTTGTGCATGGAGCATTGTTGCTTCATTTCCATCTTCCACAGATGGATTGCTAGGAAATGTGTGAAACTGCCTTGAGCACCATGAAAACAGGGGCATCAAGCCAGGACATTATGAGAGTATTTCCAACAGATGCAGCTGCAACATGCTTTGCTCCACATTGACTTTCCTGCCCTGGCCAGGTCAGCTCTCCTTCATCAAAGAAACAGGACACATTTCAAGTACGAGCAAATTGGGAAATAACAGTAAAAATGCAAAATGTAATCTCTTTTAAAGCATATTCAGATTCTTTGCTTGGTGTTGAGGACTTGTGGTTTCCCACTTTTGAGACGAGCACTCCCATCAGATCCTTCCAAGTTAATGCAGAAGTGGTGAGAAGGCCAAGAGAAGTACAAATACCAAAATCAAACAGACTGAAAATGGATTTTTAAAAATCCACATTAATTCTTCCTATTTTTCACTTTTTATTTCTTATCATTTGACTAGAGTGATGCTTGTTGATACACTCTGAGAGGAGAAATTGAAAACAGAACAGATGAACCAGTGTAGCATCATGCTGCAAGTAACACAAAGGAATTACCCATGCAATCTCAGTGCTCAGCAGACCTGAGGCACCTTGCAAACAGAAGAAACCATCCAAATTTGACTCTAAATTAGAAGTGTGGGAGGCTGCAATCCCTACTAATAGCAGGCTCTTAGAGTTGTATCTGTCCCTGGAGGAAACTGAGCTGTCTGGGGAATAAAAGAAATCTCACAAAACTGGAGCTAGCTGACAAAATTACAAACACTCTTAAGGTTTTTAAGGAATTCTTAAAAAAAAAAAAAAAAAAAAAAAAGACAAAATAAGAAATATCTACTATCCAATGCCAAGAGAATTACATAAATGCAATCTACTGCAGTGTAAATCATGCCTTAACAAGTTCAGGACATCATTTGTCTGTTTTACAATATCATCATCACTGTATTCTCTGCATATTACAATTCATGTCACCATTCTGCATCTGGAATGAAAAAAAAAAACAAGGATAACAATATGGAAACAGATGTTATTTCCTCCACCTAGACGAATATTTACACTTCTAGCAACTTTATCTTGAAGAAATATTGGAGAAATGGAAGGGGTATAGGGAACTGACAAAATGAGAGGAGAACAGGGAAAAGTGCCCTGATAAGAAAGCTGGGCAAGGGGAAGAAAAAACATAAGGAAAATAAACTTGTAAATCCTGTTTTGTATTACAAGGAAAAGAGAGGGAGCCAATGGAACTGAAAATCAGTAATCACAAACCTAATTAAATCACCATGCTTTGTCTTTACACAATGCATAATTAATCTATGTCACAGATGTTCTAGAGTCAGGAGAGATTAGATGATTATATACGTAACATGAACATCTGCAGCTATGCGATATAGGATGGAAGCCCTCACACCATATGGCACCAACCAGGCACTTACTGCTGGAGTTTGGATCAAACTTCTGTTATTAACAGGTTATTTTATATCTCCTCTGCAATGAGCCTGCAGTATCTTCTAAATAGATGGCAGACAGCCACCACACCAAGTTCCTGAACTGCTAAACTATTTGGCCTTTGCTGACTTACACTGCTTATTACACTCTGATTTAAAGAGAAACATGTATATATACATCAACTTCACATAATAAAGTATTTTCCTGAAAGAAAATTAAATACAACTTACTTCTTCATGTGGTTCAATGCGAAGATTGCATTTAAAATGCTTTGATTAAAAATATACATTAATTCTGCATATATTATACAGATCTAATCATATGGATGCACATCTCTTCCTGCAGAAGGCTGCCTGCCTTTAAGCAGCTTCTGCCTTTGAAAGCTTCTAACTCTGGATGTGACAAAATCATTAGTTAGTATTTTAAAAGAATTACAATGAACACTAAAGAGAGACCCCCACTTCCCACATACAAACTTTCTAGTGATAAAGAGCCTTTTCAGACTGTATAATCCTATTTACTGTTCTTAATTGGAGAACTGTGTTTGTCAAAAAGTACAGAAGTCTTCAGTGGTTTGAAAGTGAGACTGGCTCATCAGCTCCCAAGGGAAGAAAAGGACTATTTATTTTAACCGTTGAGCCTAAATGCAAACTGCACAATAAATCTGTCTATCCAAATACTGACCTATTTCATGCAATGTCGGGGTGAGGTTGGCCTTGCTGTATGAGTCTATTGTTGCCGACAAAAAAAGCAAGCCCTGTTTGGGCAGCCACTCCTAACTCCCAAGATGGGGATGTACGCTCACCCACCCACCCTCAGCCTGAAAAAGTCTGGAAAGGAACCTCAGTTACCCAGCTCCATCTAGTGTCTGGGAAGGAAATCGCTCCTTGCAACCTGCCCTCAACCTTGAGATGAGATGCCACTGGTTTTCTGTCCTGTTCCGCCTGGCAGCCATGGGAAAACCCATCCTTGCATCATTTCTCTCTTAGAGAAGCTCACCTTGAGCAGTGGTGTTCTGCTCTGGTCTATGGACCCTTGGGTATCACTAAAGTATTTCCAAATTGACCAGGTCTCTCATATGAGGTGGTTATGGACCTGGGCAGCTCTGCTTGTTGAGACATCTGTGCCTCCAATGGAAAACATCACCAACAGAAATGCACTGTGCCACATCCAAAGGTGTTGTAAGTAGGAGATGGCTCAGAAATGCACGAAGGTATGATCTCTAAGAGGAAAGTGCCTGTTGGTCTTCTAGAAAAAAAGTCAAAGGCCGTTTTCTCTATTTTCCCAAAGCGAGGCTGACCTATAGATAGCAGAACCCAGAGAAAATGCAAGAGAAAATTATTCTCCAGGCCCCAAGGTATCCTTTCTGAAGTGCAGGTAGTTCCCCTCTGCAATTTCCTTGGCTTACAGGTGATGTCTCTTTGACAGCCACTAACAGAATTCCTGAAAAATATGCAAGAGCTCAGCTGCCAGTCACATTTCTGCAGTTTGACATGTTTCAACTGTATATCTTCACATAGAAACAATTTAGGAAAAAGAAATCCATGCCACAATCTTGTCTGAGCACTTTGAATAGAGTTGAGATAGAGCTGCTTAAATAAACAACACAGCATTTTTCAAGAGTGAACCAACAATAAGAAGATTCCAAGAAATACTTGTAAAATTTCATTAAAATTTTCTGCTTGGAGCCAGCTAGTTTTCTTTCTGTCCAGCTCAGAATTTTCATCCTATTTTTCTCCTTGTAATACCTCTAAATGTCTCGATTCTCAATGCGCTCATGCCAAATTTCCTGGGAGACTGGGGACCTGGTTCAGCAGCATAGCTGTCCTGCTCTAACTCTGCAGATGGGCATTGGTATCTCCACATTGAGCCGATTTTCTTCTGTATCTTCTCCTTCAGCTGCCATCAGCTAACCTTGCCTTCTGACAGCTTTTTCCTCGACTCCTAACAGTAGTTGTAACCCCAAAGCAGCAGTTGTGGAGGAGATCTTTGCTTCAGGGTATTCAATTTGCATCATAGCTGGAGAGATGGTTATTGTGGGAAAAACGGACTGTATGCAAATCCCTGAAATGCAAGAAGCCAACGGCCCTGAGAACTAATTACAGACAAGGGAGTTGAGCAACTGCTACATATGTAATATTTTAGGGGTACGTTGCCAGTGAACTATTTTAGGGTGGTACCACTCCAGGTCACCAAGTCTCCATCCACCTTCAAGGGCCTTGCTCCTCACGCTGTTTGGGGACACCCAAAGAAGCTCACATGAAGGAACCTCTCCACTCCAATTCCCAGTGACTGAAAGGTCTCAAATGCCCCATCAACTCCATGCCATACTACAGGCCTTCAAATACACGGTCTTTCTGTCAGAGCAATGATATGCAGCAACTTCTCCTTCAGCCCATGTATTCTCCCATTGCCTCCCTCTCTAAAAGCCTCCTTTAATTAGCCCACAACTAATCCTGTCTATGTCTACATAAAACTAAGGTGGGATAAGATGCTTAGATTCACTTAATGACCCATACCTTGTTCTCCCAGTTTCCTCCAAAACTATCTCAGGTGAAAGCTAATTCTCCTGAAGATGATCCATAAAACAAAGTTCTTATGTAGTCCATCTTCACACATTTCCAGAGCTAACAATATGCCTCTTAAATGTGAAAATCAAAAGGGAACATTCTTTAAAACCATAATTTTGCATTCCTTTTCCTCTTTGGGATTAAGCTAGCAGACAATATTTAGTCTGCTGAGACAGTAGCATGGGACATTTCAACAAGGAATTTTTATCAGAGAATATGGAAGGAATTTGCACATTTTGGCAGTTTTTCATTTAGCTATGGACCAACCTACCATGAGCTTATCAATGCACAGCTGAGGGGCAGTCAGCATTACTAAGCTTTTCTAACTATTGTCTCTGGAGAGATGAACATCAGTATATTCCTTTATCTAGAAAGCTACTGTAGGTATCATGAGACTTATTGACTCATGATCATTAGTAAAGTCACAAACCCACAGTCATGTTTATCTCTAGCAAAACATTTTGCCATCTATGCTATCAAAATATTGCAGAAGTCAAAAGAAATATGCACATTTTTATCAGAATCTAAAATGTTTAGTAGTAATTACAGCTAAGTGAAAACCAGATTGGAAAAAGGCTCACAGTTCTTAAGATGCTTGAAGTCAACTTGCTTACAGCAAAGATGACAAAGGACCGTTTTAACAAAGACTATTATCATTTTTTTTATTCTGAGTTTTCTTGAGGATAAGGTTCTTCAAATTTGAAAATGATTATGAAAAATAAAACTATTGGTTGGAGTAATGAGGGAATTGGTTTGAGCCTTTGACCAAAGCATGCTCAGAACAATTTTGTCTTTACTGGTCTGATACTACAATTTTTTCATTTCTAACCTTCCTGGTTTCAAGTAGCAATGAAAGGGGCATTCTCAAAGGGAAGAGAAGTGGCTTTTATGGTCTTATGGTCTTCTATTCAGAACAAATGGGGAAGTGTCAGAAATCTAGATAAAATTAAAGTCAGAATGTAGGAGATTTCCAGACAGATTTCTCAAGTATGAATTTTCAGATCAGTGTGACTACCCTTAAGATGAATATTTCAGTTTGTTTAAATTCTCTAACCTGTACCATTAAGACTGAATGGAGCTTTTGGACCTAGTTTGGATAGGGCTCTAGATCAGAGAATAGCTGTTGGAAAAACAACTTAGCTTTTCTAATCACCATGAAGGGCACATTTATTGCTATTTTAATAGCATTTCCCTGCTTTTGCATAAAAGAATGTTGAGATAATGCATTATTCTAAATGATTAAACAGAACATAGTATTCGTGTGCTAATGAGAAAAGTGAAATATTGCTGTGGCTGTCCATGTGCCAGCAATCTAGGTGCTTCTCGAAACCCCTAGGGTCTCAGTCATATTACTAGTATCCTTCATGTAAATCCATCAAAATCAGGAATATGGCACCATTTCCCGGGTAGCTTCTTAAAGCAGACAGGAGGAGAATCCTCAGCTCCTATTCTCTCCTTGTCAAGAAAACTCACATCTGGAGATCAGAAGGAGCATCTCCAAGGATGGGAAATAGCATTCCAATAACATCTGGAGGTTAAAGAGAAGAGCAGTTGAATGAATGGGGCAAACATTGAAGTGATGTTTTATTTCTGACAGCCAAAACCTCGAGCTGTAGGTCTGATGCCTGACATTTCCTGGGTGAGTACCGAAAGCAGATGATGGGAAGATTTCTGCTGTATCTGGGAGAAGGATTCACATCCAGTGCCAAAAGGCAGGAAGAGACCTCACCAAATTTCTGAGGGCTCAACCTCTGACTCTGTAGCATTGCTTTTCCCCAGATACAGTTCTCCTGGCTAATCTAGGAAATTACTGAAGCAGAATGTGGTTGAGAAGCCATGAGAGAGTGCTGTGCTCTCCTCATGCAGCAGCAAATGGATGGAGCGTTAGGTACTGCTGCTCCTAAGCTGTGTCAGAATGAAGCACTTCAGTGAAAACTGTAGGTAGAGGCTGACCTTTCATTGCCAGTAAGTCTGGGAGTCCATGGGTAAGAAAAAGATGTTACTCGGCACAGTCTGAAAGGCTAAACTGCACAGGCCTTGACAGGAGGTCTCTCTGTTAAAAAAAATTATTTGGTCAACTGCTCACAACAGAGTTTCCTTTCTCTTTGTCTCCCACTATCTCCATTGAGATGTTTTAGAACTTCACCAGAATTTCATAGTCCTTCACCCTTGCTGCAAATGGTGAAGGGTGAAAACAAGCACTCTGGCATATGTTTGTGCACCTGAGGATCAGCAGGTGTTGCACATTGCAGTACCGTAGCACATTCATTTTGTCCTGCTTCATTATTCCTGCAATGAAATGCTGACCTCGCTAAATGCTCAAGGTTCTTGGTGTGATTTTGGGATGCTACAAGGAAATTGGAGGTGTCTACTCAGTGACTAATGTGTTGATTATAATATCTGCCTTCTGAATTTTGCATAATACATGTGAGAGAACTACAGAAGAGGAAGTCAATAGATTTGGATCAATTTGTATGCAAAAAGCCAGGTGATGCATTGCTGCTGCACTTACAAAGATTTGTACAAGACAAGGGAATCATGGTGCAAAACTGGGCTTGTTCTTCTACATATATTTTCAGACCAGTGCTGGGGAACTGGAGCTAGACGAGTGAAATTAATGTTACATTTGGTTTTAAATATGGAAGAAGAAAAAAAAGAAAAAAAGTGAGGAACTAATTATATGTTGCTGGCTGGATCTGTGCTTTACAAATTTGCGTTTATGAATTTTTTTCTCGTGATTAGCAATTTCTATTTGAAAGGGTGAGGAAGTGCTTGGAAGAGTGAGTTACTGTTCACCACTGCTGCCAAGTTTCATGTTTTAATTTCAAGTTTCATGATTTTTGATGCATTCCTTAGAACTTACACTCTTGGAATAAAGACTCTGTAACACTTCCAACTTTTTTAAAATGTAAAACATGAAGCAATTTCACCTAGAAGTTCTAAAAGGCAAATAAAAAGATTCCAAAATGTGTTACTTGAAGCATACTTCATGATTTTAGGACAGTCTGATGGGACCTGGAAGGCGTGATTCCTGAGGTTTTAAGGAAATTCTGTGCTTTATTTATGTGAAAAATGGTAAGTCATTTTTACAGGTACTTTTTCAAAGCCAGCTGCAATAGCTAACAAAAGAGAAACATTTGCAATGATGGGTACAAGAGAGCTTTGTTTGTTTTACATTTTCATACAGTCCATTTCATTTAGCTCTCAATTTTCCTTCTCTTCAGTATGATAAGCTGTATGAAGGAGGGGATCTGGGATGGTGAGAGAACTACAGTTCAACAAATATGGCTCTTTGCTCTGTCTGTGGACAGGTGATTTTGGACAGATAAATGTTGCGGACAAATTATTAAGAAATCTTTGGAATTCTGGAAGTTTTCATTCTATCAGCATTACTCAGCCAGTTCCCCATTGTCTGCCTCAAGCTCTGCATTCTTACAAATGTGTCCTGTTCAGAGAAACGCTTTTGCTCAGAGCTCATCCAGTTGATGCATAGACAAGAATTATGGTTTTGTTTTCCTTGGATTTGAGATTTCTTTTCTTCTTCTGCTACAGCTTCAGTTTGCCTGTGCCAACCAAGTCTCTTGACCAGTGATTACTACAATGTATCAGCCATTACAGTGTAACAGAAAAAATTAATGCAGATTAAGAAGTTTATTGATGCAGAAATATTCCATTCAGTTCTGCAAGGCTAAATTAGAGTAATAGAGAAAGCATTTTCAAGTCATTCCCTATTTCTTGCAGTTCCCTTTCCCATTTCATTAAAGGTGGAAGTGCATTTAGAGTGCATCATGCAAGCATGGCAAAGGAGACATCTGCAAAAAGTAAGATGAAAGGAAAGAATTAAAGGGAAGAAGGAAGAAGAGTTAGAATGTTCTGTTATCTGGGCTGTCTGTGTGCTGTGTTTTAAGTCAAATGACTGTTAGGGTTGCAAATACCTCCACTGCATGTCAGGCTGAGGTCAGTCCTTGGTTTCTCAATGTTGTTTTTCTTTAGGTTGCTGTTGATTCATCATGCAAACAAGCTCAGATTTTCTTTTCTTTTATACTTAAAGGTCAGATGTAGATATGGTATGCTTTGCTTCCCCACGTTCTCAGTATAAAATGAGGCTATTCTACTCCCTCCTCTTTCATATTTATTTCAGCAAGCTTTTCCTCTAACTTTCTGACATTTTTTTCCATAGCAATATTGGTGTGCTAGCCCTCAAGCTGGATGCTGTGCAAGCATTTGATATAAAGTTATCCCAAGAGCTTGCAGTGTTCGTAAAGGAGGATTATGATACAAGAAACGCAGTTGGCAAGCACTTACAAGAAAGCAAAATCCAAGTTCTTCTGCACTGAGGGGTGACCGAAGCAAAAAATATCTTATGTGGATAGATGTGGGCCCTGCCACAAACCTCTCTTCTTGCTGCTTCTCTTCTGAAGACTCAGAAGAGAGGTCACTTACTGTTGAAAGGATTTTATTTTGCCACACTTTCAGGCATGTCCAGAAGGGTACTCACTTCGAGGGTTTTTTGAAAATATAGCTGTGGTCTTTGAAATTTGGGACTTGAAAGAAAGACTATATTGATGTGATAAGAAAATGTGGCAAAATTGTGTAAATACTGAGGTCAGGACATGTAAAGTTCACGATCACACAAAGAGAAAGATTGCTCCCCTTGCACTAGGCACATGGGTTTCTGCAGCTTCTGCAGGATCACCAAACCTGGGCCCTTATTTGGAACAGAACTGAACTCAAAGCTAATTAAAGACCTATGTCAAGAAGGCTAGAAATAACGAAGTAAAATAGTCAAGTGTGTTGTCTTCTCACCTCTGTTAAATTACAAGACTTTATGTTTTCAGTTCTTTACGGTATCTTTTCAGTTCCCCTCTTTGTTGTGTGGATGACCCACACAGAGCAACAGGGGAAAACATGCCAGATAGCAGATATACAAATGACACTATCTGATGCGCAGATCTGAAAAATAATATTTTTATACCATTTCTCAGAACAATCTAAGCTCTATGCAACCGAGTGGGGTTTCTGAGAAGTCACAGGAGCCCTGTGAGGGCAGCCAAAGCAGAGCTCTCCAGCAGTCCTCTCACCAGGAATGAGGCTAATGCAGATTCCCAAGGCATTGCCCTGGTTTCTGAGCTTCTGCTGCAGCCTTGCAAAGACAGGCGAAGGAAAGAGAGTGAATACAATATGATACTGCCGATTGAGAGTTTATAAAGGTAGTTCAAAAACATATCACAGAATAGAGAAATTAAAAAGAATTAAATCCTTACAATGACATCCCCGGACTCCATGTTCTGTGACTTTGGGCTGCTGCCTTTTTCATCTGCAGCAAAGTTTTCCGTGTTACACCTTACCTTGTTCAGTGTGTAAATACCATGGCAAGCACAAGTAGGGATTTTTAACAGAACTGGTTAGGAACTGAATATTTTTCCCTTTTCAGCCTTATTGTGTGTATGTGCTGGTGTATGTGCTATACTTTTTTGATAGGGAGGGGGAGATCACAGCGCCTACTTGCAAGAGATTGCCTTTCTTGTTTACACTGATATTCTTGCCCACAGTTTACTTTATGTTGGGCTGCAATATCTACAGCTGAAGTTAAAGGTCACTGCACAAAAAATAAAACGAAAAACCAGCCCAACTCTGAGGATCACACAGTCTAAACACACAAGGCAACCACAACATGGGAGGATGAATGTGCTGTCATTACTCAAATCACATAAGCATGCTTCCGGAGAACACATTTCCAAACCACTGAATTTCAGAACATGGTATTTCTTGCTTCAGAATTTCATAGAATCAAAGAATCAGCAAATTGTTTGAGTTGGGAGGAACCCTTAACAGCCATCTAGCCAAACTCTCCTGTAATGTGCAGGGACACCTACAGCTAGACCAAGTTTCTCAGAGCCCCGTCCAGTCTGACCTTGGATGTCTCCAAGGACAGAACTTCCGCTATCTCTTTAGGCAGAGAGTTCCAGTGAGCAATCATCTTTATTGTAAAAAATTATTTTCCTCATATATGGATTTATTTGACCATTTTTTTTTTCAAAGTGGCTGGAAATATAGGGCGTCTCACTCACATAGAGATATCATAAGAAAACCTGGTAGCTGTGGTTAGAGTGGTGTGAATATTCCTCCAGGTAAGCATCTGGAATTGCTTGGCCTGTCTCACCAGCTTGTCTGATATCTCCAGCACTGGATATACTTCTCTCATACCAGTAGCTATTGATGGTATTAACACTTCACTGTGCTGAGCAAGATTCACCTCTCACTTTGGCCTATACTATGCTTACGAGGTGTTGCCAGCATGCCGTCAGATAGTAATGTGAAAGAAATAATCAGATTTTAACAGGGTTTGGAGACCAAATGCACAAAGCTGTCCAGCTAAGTCCAGTGAAGTTAGATGAGAACATCATTGTTTTCCAGATAAAGTCTTAGCACATTCTCACATGTTAGCTAAGGAAGGCATGCCAAAGCATATTTCCGAAAAACCTCAAAATAATATTAAAATCAAGATTGTAGAATACTAAGGAATTTCATTGGGAGTCCTTAAATCATCTGACTGTGCACATACTGCTGTGAGCTTTTGAGCTTTCAGTATTCTTGTAGTATCTGTCTAGTCTTCTTTGGACAGTAAATCTCATCCCTCAGAGATTACATCACAGAGCATATTCACCAGATGGGAATGGAATTGCAAGTACCTGTACAACTTTGGCATCGTCATTTTGTCTCTTTTGTGTGTTTCCATTCCTGCTCTAAGCTTCTAGAAATATTTCCTCTTCTCCATCACTGCAAGAAGTGCCTATTCAGGGGTGAATTTCTACCCCAAATAAACAAAAAATCCCCAACCCAGCACAAAGTATGAGGCAGAAATTGCCTATTTATGATTTCAAAGCCCTGCTATACGAAGATGACTGGGCTGCCTGGAAATGCTGCGTCTGCTGCTTTCTGCATGCACACAAGCATTTCCTCAGATCACACACTTCTGATTTGTCAGCCATTTCCCCAAAATTGGACTGAGACCCCAAGAGACAATAAACTTGAAACTAAGCAGGAATGACTGAAACAGAGAAATGAGAGTTGCATCACTGTGGCTAGGGATCCCTGGCTGTAGTTACACAGCGGTTTATTGGATGACTCTGTTTTCAGTGCTAAAATATGATTTGAATGGGGAAATATAGGTACCTAAACATAATGCTTCTGTAGATGACTGCAGTTGCTGGAGCCATCTAACTGTGTTGGCAGCTCTGACACAGGATTTATGGGAGGATCTATGCCCTGCTGGAGCAGCAGCTGCAAACCAGATGGGCTGCTCAGAGCATCTCCAATGACATTAGACAGCTCTTACTCTTAGGCACCTGAATCTCTCTAAATGTTCCTTTCTTGGAAATAAATGTTTTAGAATCCATTCAGCTAAGTTACAGGAATGGTAAAATTGTATAATCAAATACAGATTGGAAAATGACTGAGAAGAGTCACCTTAGGCAGTCTGACACAGCTTCTTGCAGCATGGATCGGGACACAGTCCTTATGAGAGCATATAATTTTTCCTGCAAAACCCATCTCTCATTCAGTCTTTGGAGGCTGGAAACTTACACAAACTTTTCCCTCTTTTAATTACTGTATACCTTTCAGCCTTTGCAGTGAATATAAAATTATTAATTTCCTCACAGAAAATTATTAGTGAATACTAATGAATACAACCTTACAGCATCTCCCCATACAAAAAAAAGATCTTGGTTCCCAATTAGGCTAGTAGCTGTGATGTCAAAATCCTTGAACTGAAAACAGGAACCAGGTAGCATGAGCAGAACACGTGTGGATGTGCTGCACAGGACCTCTAACATGCTGAGAAGTTCACAGAGTCACCAAGGCTGCAAAAGACCTTCAAGATCAACACTTAACAAGTTTGACATATTAATTTTCTTCACAGCCACATGCTGTATGCTATGGTAAATTAATGAAGGTTTCAAAGGATGTGTTACATCACCTTATCCTAGAAAGGAATACTAATAGAAAGGGTTATGAAGTTCAAGACGTTACATTTACATTTGCACTGTAAGCAAATTAGGAGCAGGAAGATGAAATAATATGATATGGAAGCTAGGATATAGATAATTGATTCAGCTGAGAGGAGGTGGGCAAGGAGAGGGGACAATAGGAGATGGATGGCTGTGGGAACACTCACTGCTCACAGCCAGGACAGTGAGCGGTGTCAGTGAGACACACTGAAATGTCACAGAGACTTCTGAAGCGCAGAACACACCGTGTTTAACATTTTATTTGATCCTGGAATCTCTGTTTTTGATATTAACGTGATTAGTCCTAAAAGCCAAGTCCAAAGTGTGCCTTATACTTAAAAAGCCAGGTGAGCCTCTGGGAAGCTGGAGATGATGGAGTGCAGTGTTTCATCAGCAGAGAATCAGCAGGAAGGAGGGAGCTGAAGAGCCCACTTTGCAGCCCAGCAGAAGGGACTGGGAGAGAGGTCTGAGTGGTGATGACATGCAGTGAAGCTGGTAGAGATCTGTGCTGGCAGAACAGGAGATTCTGCCAGGGAAGGATGTTCTCACACTGCCTCCAAGGCCATGGAGATATTCTGCAAGGCCTTGAGTAAGTCGTTACAAACACCAGGTCTGGAGCGAATGGGCGATGTTAGTTATTAGAGATGTCCACTCTAAGACATATCCTTCACAGTTTTTCTGAGCCTTTACTCTTTTGCTAAAATTTGCAGTGGCTACAGTGCAGATCCTGCCACCTTCAGCAACTGAGCTGAGAGCCTGGCAGGAGGCTGCAGCTCAACCAGACATCGCAGTGCTGCACAAAACAGGCTCACATCCTTCGTAGAACAAGTCCCAGTCCCCTAGGGCAACATTCTACTGATACGTCTGCCCCTTTTTCCTGCAAAACGCTGTCTCCTCCACAGTACCTCCTTCCAGGATCTCCAATAATGAAATGGATGCCATGGGGTAAAAAGAAAGTGTTGTAGAGACCAAGATATGAAGATATGAAGTATATGTATAAAGGGAGTCAAATGAAGACTGTCCAGGATCTCTTTAATTTACCATTTCTTAATTTCTTTATTTAACTTTCTTGTAAAGCGCTATTTAGAAAAAAAACCAATTTTCTATTTTCCTTCAAAAAAGGTAAAACAAAAAATTATCCAGACAAACCACAGAAAAAATTAATTCTGTGATGTGACTCTGTTTTGACTCATAGTAGTAGGGTTGGAACTTTTTGTCTACCATCTGCACTTTTGTTTTTATGTTAAGGTGAAGAAAGTCATGCCGCTTCTGCCCTCTGTACACTTCCAAGCCAGGAAGGCCATGTGGTCTAATGGACATAGGATCCCTGTATCTCATCATCCTCTTCATCTCCTCTACCATTCCTGCATTCTGCTTTCCCCCATTCCTTGTTAGCTCTTTCTATAGCTCTTTCCAACGACTTTCTGGTTCTGTTTTTTTGCCTGTCCCATTCATATCACTTTCTTTTTGCCTTCCATTCCACAAAGCTGCAAAGTCCCAGCTGATGCAAGAGCAGCTTCCCATTGAATATGCAGGTGGAGTTCAGTCTCCATAAATGCAAAATTTTCTGTATAAAAAGGAAATCTTCGCTTTGCAAAGATGAAGCAATGAGCATTGTGGCAGCATGTGTGGGTAATGTAATGGAAGCAGATAAATAAGAGAGAGGATGGAAAGTGTTTGGGTTAATGTTGTTCCTGCTTAAATTGCTATAATAAATTTTGTTGCATGCGTGAGGTAAGATTTTATGCTACGTGTTGAGAAAAGACTGTTAGATTTCTGTTTTCTTTACAGTGTTGTGCTGTTGGCTTGGCAAGAGGAGCACTATGTTTGCTCCAGAAGCACATTTCCTGTGGTAAATTTAATATTGAATGAACTGGGAGCTAAATCCACAGAGAATGAAGTTCCACAATTTTCAATGACTAGTCAAATCCTAGGCCCTCTCTGAGACCCAGAACAAGAGTCTAAACTGTTACTGCAGCCTCTTGGACCAAGAAATTTGGTAATGCATTTCAGTGGGTGCTACAGCCAAGAGGGCCAGGAGCTGCTAAACCTTCTCCCAGAACTCATCTCAGTGCTGCAGTATGTGCAAAGTGTAAGTTGCAGCTGCAAATCTTGGCATGCACAGCCCTGAGCAGTTGCAGGAAAGGTGCTTTATTGCATTCTTAAGTCTAGGACCTGAGCCGGCTTCCTTGCTGTGGGTTGCACCTTTATCACAGGCTACACATGCTTGTGTCAAAATTATAGTTGTTTTGTTGCATAAGCCACGCCTGCTTCAGCAACCCTTTACTTCTGGTTTGTGTGGGAGAGTTGAGTTCATGTCTCTTTCTCATCCCAAGTAAGGTGGGGATTTGAAGCTATTGCCTCACTGCCACAAGTACCTTACAAGTAAAGTTATGTTCCTTGCTATCTTCTATTTAAAGGTTACTCATGCTCTCACTTTAAAGGCAAGGTAGGAGAGACTGTGCAGGAACTCTTTTTGGGACTTTGCCTTGAACTAGGGCTGATTCTGAGCATCTTATGGAAAACTGTACATGGTCACTGGGAAACAGGGTTCTTGCAAAAGCTCATTGTGGCTTTCAGCAGGCTTCAAACTAGAAGATATATATGTAGTAAGATCCAGATGCAGTAAATCTATGATCAGCTTGGTGAGCTTTGAAATATGCGGACTTTAAAGGTGAAAGTGGTTAACTACCAGAAAACCCTGTCAGATCTGGTGGATCCAATCTTAAGAATTATTATTATTTTTTACCAAAAGTGACAGTTTTCTGAAACTGTTCCTCTAGTTCAAGCAAGAACTGACTTGAAAAGATTTGGCAGTTGGTCTGCTAGGTTATACAAGACACCAGGCTAGTTGATCACAACTGATCTTTGCTACTCTACTATTAATGGAGAGAATACCTAGCTATTATCTGGATACTTATATTTACCACGGGTTAGACAGGTTCCCCTTTGCACTCTGTGTGCTGATATATGAACCTGAGGCACGTAAATATGTGATGTCATGCTTCTATTTTCCTGAAAATCCATCAGCATTTCCTTTTGAACATCCTTCCCTGAAGGTAGATGTCTTTCATCTGCCACCAATTACAACGTACACGTTTGATTCAGTTCTTACTGGTCGAAGTTGTTCGCATTTAATTACAACAGGGGAAGATTTTCTCTCCTGCCTCAACATGTCTAGCTTACTCTGTTTCCTCAAATTCAATTCCAGTTTACTCAAATCCTGTTACATAACATATTTCTTCCTTCAATATGAAGTCACAACAAAAAACATTATTGAAGAGCTCATGGCAGTCTTTAATTGAATAAAAACCGCAGGCAGATTTTTAAATGTAATATGCTGCCCACTTTTGTATTTCTTCTCTCAGCTATATACTGAAATGTCTATGTGAGTACAGGTAACTGTGTTGTAGCTGAATTTGCTACAAACTAACTGATCAGGAGTCCATGCTTCATCATAGGAGTCTGCAAGGAATTTCCTGAATATGAAAGATACCATATCAGCCCACATTTATCATCGTAGTGAAATCTGATCATGATATTTTTAGATGCTCTTTTTTTTTTTTTTTTTTGGTCATATAATCCTGAAGTTTGTTGCATGAAACATTACTTTTTTCCTCTTCAATTCCCCAAATGACACATTTCCTCACATTATAAACCATCCTGCCCATTTCCACATTAGTTATTCAAGTTTTTTTTATCTACACGCTGTGGTACGGTTCCAGGTGATGTGATAGTTTCTGCAGACACATATTCAAAGCCGTATTTCCATCACAATGCTATTTGCTTGATCCAAATTGTTAATTATGACATGTTAAAGCAGAGTTTAGGAATTAGATCAAATCCATAGTTCATTTAGTCAAAAATCCTGGTTTTATAAATGGTCACCATGGTGTATAGAAAAGCAATGAAAATCTCCAGCAGATAATAATGAGGTAACCAACTCATCTTATTAGTTATCACTACTCAGTGTTGGTATAAATTGCAGGACACAGAGTAGGAAGGGATGCCTGAACCATTTAATTAGCTTTCTGACAATCACACAATCACATTCAGAAAAGAACAGAGTTCCATCTTGAAATCATTTTCCTCTTTCTCAGCAGCTCAGCTGCTTCTTCATCTCTTTAAGCATTTTCACTGGGTGCATCCACCCCAGGTCTAGAGAAATTGCAGAGTTTGATATGAAGTCTCTGACTGTTCTCATTTACTTTATGTTACTTGGTTTCCTACAGGGGTTTTGATGCCTGAAGAGCCCTTCCTTCCATGTACATGACCTGTAGGCTGGAGCTGCCTTGAGATGCCTTGAGATGATCACTGTCTCTCTCCAAATGTCTTCTATCTGCATAGTGGATGAGTGCACAGGGTTTGGTCCAGGAAATGTTGAGGAGCCAATCTTGATCTTTGCTTTACTGTCACAACTTTCTTTCTTACCTGTTCCACTTTCTTCCAGGCAGCTAGAAAATATTTTCCTGTTTCTTTTAATATCCTCTACAGGTCTGATTCAGCTTGAGTTTTGGCAATATTCCTTTTATTGAATACAGATTTCATTGCTGATCAAATCTTTTTGCAATACTTCTGACCTCTCTGCTGGTCTTAATGACTTCTGAGATGCTGACTCAGTTTGCTTAGTCTGGAGTCCTTCCTAAAAGATTTTCTTTTACTTAGGATAAAAGTTCCAGATGTACAGCAACTTTGGCTAAAATATATTTCTTTCCATTCATGTCATTTACTTCTTCAGATGGTTGAATTTGTTTCATTACACGAGTGCCCTTTCATAATCGAAAAACTTTTAAGTCTTTCACTGAATTTAAGCTGAGTCAGGTTGCAATCGTGAACCACTTTATAACTAGAAAATATAGAGCATACACTACATTTTTTAATAACTTCTCTATTATCTAAGCACCATTACTGAGCAAAACTCTATGATATCCCTAGAGCCCATTTCTGCCTTCCTTGCCCCATTATCAGAGGCCAAGACTCCCTGCATTGCACTCCTCAAAGGCATCCTGTGATTCCTCTCTGCTTTTCCCAGAAAACCCTGCCTACATGCCTGATCACAAAATCTGGTGAAGAATCTGCTGTACCTCCCTCTAGCCATAAACTGGTAGCATTTGGTCTCTAATCTATATGTAGGAAATCAGGTAGCACATTTCCCACACATGCTTGCTGTGACCTGTACTCACATACTGACCTGAGTGTGCTAGGTTTGTGAAGCTACTGGAACCACCTTTTTCTCCCAGTAAACATCCCCATAAATCCCCAAACATCCCCTTATCCAGGCTTTTCCTGCTTATTTCCCACAGTCAGTTGGTTGTACATACACTCAGGCACAGCCTTTCGCAGCATGGTTGAAGCCCAGGCTGGGAATGAGTGCTCTAGCTGCTAGACAATGCAGAATGGCACAGTGTTTTTATCTTATTTCCTGATGCATATAGTAAGTCCCTACGGAAGATTGTGATTCCAAAGATGATGTCTCATCATTAGCAAATTAGATGCTATAATCTGCTTCTAAATGAATCTTCTTAGGAGGGCATTACTCAGGGTCAGATTAAAATTAAGTGAGAGAAAGACTGATTAAAATGCAAGGTGAGCTTCCGTTATGTGCCTTTGGTGGGTGCAACACAAAACCCTTGAAAGGGTAAAGGCTATTTTAATCTACTTTATTTATTTATTTATTTTTAAATGTGACAGTTTGGTTTGCTCTGCAACTGCCTTTAAATTACAATGCTTTACAGATCCTACAGTAAGGTGCATCTCCTCCTCTCCTTTGGGCCCCAACTTTTGGACCTGTGGGAGACAAGGGATTTCTTCTGCTGTTTGAGACTGTGCCTAGAGCAGAAAAAGATCTTAATAACTGCAGGGGGGTTGATGGCTGTTGCAAGCACTTGTCCTGGGGCTACAATAAGCAAAATGAGCCCTTCTTATGCTCTTCCAGCCACGCTACCACTATCATGCAGGGTTATGGGAAGCTGGGCTAGCCAAAGGTTTTGGCTGTATTGGTGGTGTTTCTTTTAAAATACAACATCCCAAGTTAGATGACACATTCTTGAACTTATTAGCCTATTTGTTGAGTCTTGGTCTGGCTTCTGAGAGGGAAACAAGCCAAGCTAGACCAAAGAGTCTTCCAGAAGCTGGTTGAACCTCACCAGAGACCCATCTTCTTCTCCAGGGGCATCACATGACCACTTCTGTGCTCCTTGACCCTGATCAACCTCTATTTATCTTTTATAATCTTGGATTAACTCTGTCTGGATGCGATGACTGGGATGCCATGCTGATGCTGTTAGGGTAATATGGAACACTATAAATGGGCCAGTAAAATAGTATTTGCTTTTCATTTTGACTAAAATAAATGACTTAGTGAGCCGTTGCATTTCAAAGCTTTGCTACAGCAGATCAAAACCGTCCTGCTAATTAACTGCCATGTTAATTAATTAGACGTGTTTGGCTGCAGAGTATTTATTTTTCTCATGCTTTACAAATGGCATTAGCATTTCTAGTTCCTTGTCTCATATCTGCTATGACTGAGCATGAAGGGAGTTCGCGATAAATAGCATTTTAAACCATTCTTTCACACACTCCTTTCTGCTCCTGCCCCCTCCACTAGCTTGTAAGCTTCTCCTCCATGATCTCCATCCACTCAACCTCAAGGCCACTGAGACAGCCTCACATATACGGCCAAACAGCCCTTCCCCACATCTTGAAAACATTCTCCTTTATACGGGATTGTTTGCAAAGTGCTCTCATATCGGTCACTATGCAGTGAACACTGCAAAGCAGAGGGACCAGCCTTCTTTTTTCAGGTGGGTAAACTGAGGCATGGAGTAGTTGCCTGTGATTATACAACAGAGAACATTTGCCACCATAAGTGCTGTTACTTTCTTCCTCAACACAACAACATGTGAGGCACCAATTCCCATCTCAGCACTAAACCCTATGCTTCGGTTTTACTGTTTCTGTTCCATCCCAAAAGAAAGATCCTCCATAGTCTTAGTAACTGGAGAGGAAGTTGCTCTTCCTCACCATCAGGTCCACACAGGGCTCCCCGAGTCAATTAGTGGTGTCTTCTTGAAAGGCCTCCTAATCTAATTAGGTGTCTCTCATGAACCTACCAACAAAGGCTACATGGACTTGCACAGAACAAAGACCATTTGGTTGTTTTCCTGTTCAGGGTTTTTAATTTCAGAGCTCCAGATTCGCTGGGAGATACATGACATTTTCATGCCAGCGAAGCATGATCCAGTTCCTACTATAGTTCCATAAAAAGGCTCCTGCTGACATTTGGCTTTAACTCAAGGCCTACAGCTTTATCAGAAAGCCCTGCTGTCTGCCCAGTTTTGGAGTCTAATTCACACACTCAGGAAAACAAGGGACAGCTACAAGACACTAATGAAATCAGACAGGTATATCAATAATCCAGATTAGGTCTTTTTAGGCAAATCTTTGGCACAATGGGCTGTACCACAATAGATTCTTTCCTTTTCTCTGAACACTCTGGAAAACAGGTTTAAATTATGGCTGATTTTGTAGACATTATAACAGCATTAGCGTTTATTTCCAGACTTTCCAGGATAATTTGGTCTCCAGGCTGGTCTGGTAGTGAAATGAGATGTTGGTAAGCAAAAGCAAGGTCTCACCAGGAAATACTGAGTATTACTTATTAGGAGAAATAACATAAATGCAGTATTTTCTTCTCAGAGTCTGCTGGAAGTATTTTACCTTCACTGGGAGGTCACAATATCTTCTGCTGTTTCTCCTGTCTTGCTTTTAAGTGTAGATTTGAATTAGGTAGAAATTTATTGTGTTAGTAAAAGTCATTATGTAGGGTAAGATAGTAGTAGATGTAATGTGCATGTGTGTATCAGAAACCTCTCTACAGAACTATTTGAAGCATAAAATTAAAAAAAAAACACAGGGATATTAACCAGCAGGATAGATGAAGACAGGTTCAGATGAGCCTCATGAAAGCAACAAACAAATGGAGAGGGACAAAGCAGGCTGAACACAACCAGAATCTTGAGACAGTAAGAACTACGGACTTCTGAAGGACACACTTTAGGCAGACTGTAAACCAACTCCAGGAATACACAGCTATATTCTGTCAGCTAAGTGAAAAATGACTGGGGTGTCAAAAGCCTTTTTTTTTTGGATACATTTTCATGATATATTTTTGTGAATATATGGAGGAAGTCAATTGCAGAAGATAGGAAGACATCTTTCATGATCAGTTAATAAAAGGTCCAGGATGAACGAGCTTTCTTTGGTAAACAACTGGTAGAAGTTATGGGCTACTCTACTCTGATCTCCAGTGGTATGCAAATAACTCCACTAATGTCAGTGGGCTAAATTAGCAAGAATGTAAGAATTAGTGCTTTGAGAATGATTCCCTGTTTCCCAGTCCTACTACACTTCAGTAGTGGTTCAGGATCTAGTGAGATGAAATGAGCAGCATGGATGTAGATGTGTCTTAGTATTAAGTACCTGCTAATTTTATTCAGGAAAATGACCCTTGCTGCTCTTAGTCCAACTGTGATTTGCATAATCTCAGCTAAGTGAATAAGAAGTGTCTTTTAAGAAAAAGACTATACCATAAAGAACTGAGAACAGGAAAGGGCATTAAATTATTCTGAATTGCCAGTTGCTTTTGCTTATATTTCCTCTTTCCAGGGACATCTCACTACAGCTTGGTGAAAGAAATAGAGGAAAGGGAGGAAGATGAAGAAACAAGAAGTAAGCAGTATGTTTGAAGGAGAAATAACATAAATGAAGACTGAAGAACTACAAGGGAAAAAAAAAAAAAAAGAAATACCCTTAAGAGCAAGCATTGGTTACAGAAAAGTGACGTTTATGGCATCATAATTGGATAGAGAACTTTTTTCTAGGAAAAACAAAATTATTTAAGCCCCACTGTAAAGCCATATTTTTGTTTCGATGTGTTTCCTGATTTGCAGAGCGTTAATGCCCTTCTATCATCCTACTATGCCCTGTCTCCTTCCCTAAGATGCGGTCACTAGCAGCAAGCAAAACTACACAAGTACTAGAAACTGTCAGAAAAAAAGAAACTTGAAATCAAGGACTGTACTCACCCTGCCTTGACTTCACCGAAGTCAGAATCATCCAGGAAATAAAACTACTGAACAGAGCACAACTCTTCATATATCTTTGGTGCTCATACATCAACAAGGTTGTTTTCTCTAGAATTTACATATGGCAGAATATCTACAAGAAGCAGGGACAAGGAAATTAGCTAGTTTCAAAGTGTTTGAGGTTGAGGTGAAAAGGAGCGCCCCTATCTCAAGGCTGCAAATGAGAGCAGCAGGTGATTTTCACCATCACTGGCAAACAGTTTTTTGTTAATGAAATGTTGCTATTTCTCTTTTGCCTGCATTCTTTCAAAAGGTAAAGGCAGGGCATATTAGGAAGTTGTACTCTCATTTAGTCATAACAAGTCCATCTTTAAAAAACCTAGAGATCTTGCTTCCTTATTTCAATGTGTTCTACAGCATCTAAGAACTCACTAATTCTAATTCTCACTCAAAATTATTCATTGTCACTATACTCCCATTTGCCTTTGTGCCAGTGTTTCCATCTTCTTAAATGTTTCTTTATTTTTTTAATCAATACCTGGTGATAAGCCATTTAATAGATTTTATACAGAGCAATCATACCCCCATTTTCTAGCCTAACTCACACATACTCTTTTATTCTGTTCTTGTGGGATGAGTACTACATTTACTTTTTTTTTTTTTTAATAACCATTCTTTGTACTTCTTCCTCTTAGAATTCACATTATTTTAGAATGGACAAGTGCAGATCAGATTGTTACAGTCAGCTGTAGAACAGTATAAGCAAGTCTCCACCTCCTATAAACAGTGAGATGATGCACCCCGCAGTTGCTTCTGTATTTTCTGGCTATATTTGATTTATCCCATTGATCCCATGACTGCCTAAATACCCAGAACATCCTTTTGCTCCTCTCTAGCCTGGCAGTTTTGCTTTTGTGTGTCCAGTCATTTCATCAAGGATGACATGAGGCGTAAGCATACTGTGTCATTGAGTTAGCTTCTTTCATCCCAGTCATCTGCCGGGCTCTGAAAAGTTCAGTCCAGGCTGTACCTCTCACAAAGGTCACAGATAGTTCCCATTTCCCAGAGCCATACACAGAGGGATCACATATGAGAAGGCAATTCCTGCTGTCTGTTCCAGTCCTATTTTACTGAGTCTTCTCCTAGTGCTTTTCCAGGGGTTGCACAGCAAGTTCTGTCTGAGAAGTTATTTTAAACTTACCTGATTTTTAAAAAATTATTATTTCTTTATATATATATTTTGACTACTAGATTATTTTGGTGCTCGACATGGAGCTACCACAGTGAGCTCCACCTCCTGCACTTGTATGCATTGTCCTCCAGTGAAAATTTTCTGTCCATCTGAGCAGTCTTGTTCCTGGCCTGTCTTTGTGGCTTTGGGTCTTAATGCAATTCAAAGAGGAGTTCTGTTATTCCAAGTGAAAAATGTCTGTTATGGGAAACCATGAAGGTCAAAGAGGCTTTGTTTAACTTCCACAAGGGCAGAACTGCAAATTTGGGAAAAAGTGCAATCCCTTTACTCAAAATACTATACTGAGCCTTATGTACTTACAGAAGATCTGATATAGGATCACGAAGAACCCAATACATTGCAGTGTTGGGCTCTACCAGTCTTTTTAGAAGTTGTGCTGCCACTCAAGATGCTGCTGGGGAAGTCTGAGAGTTTGGGAATGAGAACTATTACTAGACTAAGAAAGATGAAGAAGTTCTTGACTGTAAGATGCTAACAAGGAGTTACCTGCTGGTAGAACCTTCTACGCACTACCTGAATCACGCTGCCTGATAATACTTTCACAGAAGTGTCCCATTTACACTGGCAGTGTTCACATTATTTAAAAAACAAAAGCATGCTATCTTTGTGCTCCTGAATCTGCAAGTGATAGATGTTTGCTTGTTGAAATATTTTTGAGAATATTTTCTGTTACCATTCTTCACACAGACGGTGGCGAAGCTCTAGAACAGGTTGCCCAAGGAGGTTGTGGATGCCCCATCCCCAAAGGCATTCGAGGCCGGGCTGGATGTGGCTCTGGGCAACCTGGTCTAATGCTTGGTGACCCTGCACATAGCAGGGGGATTGAAACTAGATGATCATTGTGGTCCTTTTCAACCCAGGCCATCCTATGATTCTATGATTCCTTTCTCCAGCTGTTCTGCTACCATGTTTATTTAACATAAGAGGTGAAGATTCTTAAAAAATAAAGGATAACTATCACACTTTGGGAGATGTCCAGCACTGTTTCTAGGACTGTTATTTAGACTAAGTCTCAGGTGTCTAGTCTAATCCTAGTGAAAGTTGACGAAAATTCAGACCTAGCTGATGTAACAGTGCCAACATACCAGGTGGGTATGTTGTAGTTAACAGCACACGTGGGGGGAGTTGCAAATTTTGAGTAAGGAAATGAGCTTAAGTTTCTTCATCATGAATCACTGTTAGAAGTAACCTATGCAGGTCACAGTCAGAAATGCAAATCTCAAAGCAATAGTTGCTATCTGTTTTTATAATGTTTTCTTTACTCAACCATTGGAAAATCAGTAATGATAGAATGAAAATAACAATGCTATCCACATGAAGCAATGCCAAGCATGAGTTTTAGGGAAGACAATGAGCATGTTGGGAAGGTCATTTTGAAAGGAACTTGTGGATGGAAAAGGCCATTTATGACATCTAGAGTACCTGCCAGATCAGAAATTAGTCCATTGGTGTGGACTCAGATCAAATGTAGATGTTCACAGTGACAATATCTGTATTTGAGCTCGTTGTTTAGTATATTCATTGGAAGAAAAGAAGTAGGGTGTATGATTCATTTAATCCAAAAGCAGATGTCTACAATACAGATGAATTATCCTCTAAAAATGCTGGTTTTCTCTATTGACTCTTAAGCATTCTTAAATTGGTAGCCAGGAGGCACACATCTGTATTGTAGATACAAAGACGTATGAGATGATCTTATCCAGGTGCCTGTAGCTCAGTAACAGTTTGGAAAACCTGGAATAGTTACTGCTGTTTAACAAATAATCCTTTGTACTGTCTATCTTGTGAACAATAGGCTATGGGACTTGTGCAGGATCTTTCCTGTTTCACCTTTTCCTATAAAGGGACAGATGTATCACTGAGGCATAATGGGAAAGATAATCCACCACAAGAGAAATCCAAGCTGAAAAAACACAAGCTGTAGATGAACAAGTGTCCAAATGCTACATACATGTACATGCTTTTATCACAGGTATGGAAAAGGAAGCCACTACTGTGAACAAATTGGAGTTCAAGGAGACAGACTAACTCCAGCATCTTCAACCCTACAAGGGATCCATGCTCACAAGTCCAGAGGTAGGATCCAGGTCCTGGTATTTTCAGTACGGGCACTTTCTTTTATAGTTGCATCAAACCCTGAAGGTGTTACCATCCTTGGTTTCCATGTGCTACCTATTGAGGAGGGAATTCCAAAACTGGGGGCTCACAAATAATCTGCTGAAAACAGACAAACCAACACTGATCTACTAGCAGCTATGAAAACATAGGGTTCCTGTTATTTACTATCCTCCTTTTTCTGCTCTTTGAGGCTTGTAGTATATGCGTGGCACATATTTAAGCTTTTATCTACAGCCATTAGGACTGGAACTTTTTAAAATGAATGCTGAGATTCTCACATAATGACAAGAGCTGGGGAAAACATCAAATATCATGAGACATGTGAAAAACATCTTAAGTTGGCAGCACTGCACATAAAAAGAGAGTGCTCTTGCCTTGAAGAGCTACAGTCCAAACACATGAGACAGAATGGTAGAAAGTAGCATTACCACAATTTTACAAACACAGCAAGATTAAAGAAGAACTTGTCAAAGGTGAAACTGAGCAAAAATCTGTCTATCTAAAGGCTAGAGTCCTTGCTATAGGGATATATTTCTTCTTCGGTATAGTTTTAGTTGTCATAAAGAAAATAAAATATTTTGAATGCTGCCAGAGGACTGTTTTCCTTCTTAAAGCAGGCAAATTATGTCATTGTTGTGACAAATCATACTAACATATTGCTTCAGTGGGCCATAAGCTTCATAAACAGCTATTCTTGCAGTATGGGTTATTCATATTTTTCAGTGAAACCAATGAAAGCAACGTTATAGCACGCAGTGAAAGTAATTTTGAAATAGATCCAGTGCGTATTTCTCAGATTATTTGTGTGGGTGTATGAAAAAGCAAACAAAATCGTATGCTCTGCAATGCCTCAAAGCATCAGGAAGGTGACAAGCTGTGAACCTTCTTGCACTGCTCTGCAGAATATGGTCTAAACACTGACCAGAGCAATGCACGTAATAAGCCATTTTTACCCACGGAAGTGACAGCATCATTTTCCCTGAGGGGTTAATTCCTTTCAGTTTGCCGAATTATTTTAATCAGAAACTTAGCCAGTTCTCAGCTGTAGCTTATTTTGACAGTCAGTGACAACACAGTGTTCCTTCATGTTGTGGAAACATTGATTATGGTGGCTATAGAGATGAGATAAAGCTATATGTACTTGTTCTGTACATATAATACTGTATTATTTAATGAGTCATTGAAATTAATAACTGTCGTGTTCTTATCTTACATTGCAGTTGAGAAGCACATTGGTTACAGCCAACAGTAAGTTGAAAAGCTGGTTGTTTTGTTAATAGATCTGTTGCACTTGTGAGCTGTACAGTCATCACTCAGTCCCTGGAATTTTACTGTCTTCGTATTCTTAAACAATCTTGTAATATCCAGAGGCTATTTTTTAATTACTTGATTATACCCTACTTCAAGCCAATAGAAGTGAATATTTCTGTGTTAGTATTAACATAATTCAATAAATCATATTTTAATTTATTTGGTGGTAGTTGCATGGAATAATAATTGATTAGCATGGCAGCATATGCCATTTTTGTCAATGACTGACTTGAAAAATAAAACCAATACTGAAGTGAGACTTCATGCTTTAATTCTTTTAAAATCTCACAACATTTTACTGATTAATGGTATTAAAATAAAGCTACTGAATTAAACACAACTTAATTCTAATTATACTGTAGCACCTCCTGACACTTACTGCTTTGGCTTTTGTCACACTCTAACCCTATTCCATTTAAGTTTTTATTTTAAGTACGAAACAATGAGTGTGTGAACTAGTTGATAATTGTGTGAGTGTGTGTGTGTGAGTGTGAAAACTACTTGATAATTTCATTATTCTTCTTTTTCTTTGCTCCTCCTGTAAAATTGTCTCCAAAATCTCAGGGTGACTGTGGAAAAGCCAGCGCTGGTAAGACACAGCATGAGATGTAGAGGGCCTGGAGTCCATCAAATACTTGATCTTGGCGACACTTAGTTTACTTCGCTGGCTTTATTCAAGGAAAGCAGATCTTTTGAAACATGCCATTGCCATATCTGTCCCTTACTCATGAATCACAGAATCACAGAATCACAGAATCACAGAAACACCAAGGTTGGAAAAGACCTACAATGAGCAAGACTCATGACTCTACACTACATTCCCTGATAAAAGCACATGCGCAGAAAGACTTTAAAAATAATAGAGCACTTTTAAGTTCTTTTTGAGGTTGGATTTGTCTTTTTTTTTTTCAAACTTAATGGCCAAATGCCTTCGCAAATCACTTGTTCAGTTGCCATAGATAAATATCATAAAAATGTTCAAGGGTATATGGATGTTTCACACCAGTTTTCATATCCCTCCTAATTTTCTCAGCTCAGAACTATTTCCATCTCTCTGTCCCTCAAGCAACACTCCGGTCAGTCAGGAAATCTCATTGTTACAAAGTAGGCCAAAGAATTCACTTCTCTAGAAGTCAATCTGATTGATTTTTCTTTCTGTGTTTATTGATTACAAACTTCAAAGAACATTGCTATTGTCATAGTTGCCTCAATAAGAGAAAGCACAAGGGAGATATAATAACTGTCTTCAGGTATGTAAGAAGGACGACAACAAACTTTTCTTCTCATCCCTGGTGGATGAGGCAAAAAGGTTTAAGAGGCTAAACTGCAACAATAGCAACTTATGTACACAGAATCATAGAATGGCCTGGGTTGAAAAGAACCACAATGATCATCTTGTTCCAACCCATCTGCTATGTGCAGTCACCAACCACCAGACCAGGCTTCTCAGAGCCACATCCAACCTGGCCTTGAAAGCCTCCAAGGATGGGGCATCCACCACCTCCTTGGGCAACCTGTTCCAGTGTGTCACCACCCTCCGTGTGAAAAACTTCCTTCTAATAATACTCGTCCTAATAAAACTTCCTCCTAATGTTGGGCAACAGGAAAACTGTTCTCAGTGATGAGATGATTGAAGACATTGCTAATGGAAATAAAGGTTCCTTAGGTCTGGTGGTCTTCAAAATGCATCTGCACAAATGTTTCTGGCAGCTTAGAGGCTGCTGACATTGCTGGGCACAGGCAGGGCGGTTAAGTTACCTTCCTGTACTGGTCAGTGCTACTGGTCAGTCAGAAAAAAACAACACCTTTAGATGATTCAGTGTACTGCAAATAAATATCATGAGTTAATGAAATGATAAAAATAATTATGTTAATTAAGCAGTACCAGTCAGTGCAACTTTTCCCAAAGGAGACTTTTGCCCACAGCACGAAACAGAGCATCTTCAAATGTAGCATCTTCCTATCAAGTCACACGGGTACAGGACAAGGAATCTAATGAAAGTCTCCTTTCATGGTCTGCCAGATAAGAGCAATGCCACTTCCCATGTCCATCCCAATCCTGCATGACCCCAGGGCCCTTTCTGTCTTCTTCACATTGCAGTGGGAAGACCTTGTACCTACGTGTTTTGTGGCATCCACGCAGCTTCATGGGCAGCCTTCGCCTGCTCCTTCTCCAAGCCAAGCACAGAGCTTTCCCACATCTCCAGCACTGATATTTTCCTGTGTTACACCACAGGTTGAATGTCTTCATATTCAAGGTGCTGGCAGTAAAAGCAGCTGAGACTCAGGCAGTTTGGTGGCTGTTGTCAGACGTCTCAGCACTGCGTGCTGAAATGACATCTCGTCATCACATGCAGACAGGAAGCAGCAAGCAGGCGAAAGAGAAAATATAACAAAAAGGATTTCTGTGCCTGCCAAGGGAACAGTCCATGTGCAAAATCCTGGCTGCTGAAAAGGTAGGCAGCAGAATCAGAAATGACAGCTTGGGATTTTCAGTACTTGCTTTTAATCTAAATTTTCATGATGTAACTATTAACTAATAAAATGTAGGTGAATGCAGACGTCACATAAATATCCTTACAGGTTTCCACCAATTAGCTTTTTCTATCTGGCAATTTGTACATCTACTTCTGCATTCATGCATCTTGATTTCAGCAAGCTCTATCACACTGCAAGCACATCACGTTTTCTCTCTGTTTTTCAATGGATTTTTTTTTTTAAACAAGAAAAATGTGCAAATTAAAATTAACTCCTTTTTTAACTTACAAGTGGAATAAAAATTATCAACATTGTTCTCCATTCATTTCTCCTCTGGATCTAAATTCACATTCTTTTGCTCTTAAAAAAAAATTCCATACATTTATTTTGTGACAGTAGTAAACTGCAGCACTTAGAGAAGACCTTCTGTTTTCTCTTTTAATATAGATCCTGCTCCCAGTAAGAGTTATGCATAAGCAAAATGGAAGTCATGATAGGTTTTGTGGTTAAAAATTCCTCCAGATTTTAAGCACTAAATTGATCATAGGCTGAAAACTACAGAAATGAAAATCTCACGAGTGTTATCAAACTTACAGCTTTCCAAAAAATGTCGCCTTCTTTTGAAGCAGCCAATCTTCGAAAAAAAATTCAATGTAGAATTCCATTTTCCTGACGAGAAGGATTTGGAATTTTACATTTGTCAACTGCCTAACTGGTTCCTTAGGCACATTAGGAAATAATTGCTTTTAGTCACAGATGTTGGGAAGTTTGGCGAGGAATAAGCCATCCCGCAGAAAGCACTCTATGCACTGTGACTCAAGACTTCTATCTGAGGAATGCTTTGTGGTGTTTCATTGCTTTCTCCTGTATCTCTTATTTTACTTCGTGATTCTTTTCATCCATAGTAATTAATCTACGTGAATATGCAAGTCCTTTAGTAACAGCTGGAAGACAGAAACTCTTTACAGAAGAGGAGCACATCAAACTAGTGTGGGACCATGGGCAATGCCTACAGCAGCAACAATGTAGTGCGCTATAGGTGAAGGGTGATGCAAATTAGTTTTGGGGCAGAGGAGCTGACATTCATAATACAAACAGTTATGGAGGTTTTACTTCAGACTAGTTCTGATCTGGCCCATTCCCTCATCTATAGCTGGGTTCCAAGAGGTGTGTTTCTGTCCCAGAGGAAACAAGTCTGTGCTCTCCAACACTGCTACAGAAAGCATGCTGAACTGAGAAGTTCAGCTCTAAAGGGCACTCCTGATATGAATGGAAACACTTGCTTGGCAGCACCCTGAACTGGGCTTGGTAACCTCAATGAAGAAGTCATTACACCATAATAGAATCATAAAATCATTCAGGTTTGAAACACCATTAAGATCATCTAGTCCATCCATCAACCCATCACTGCCATACTGCTCAACCGTGTCACTCAGTGCCACATCTAGCTTTTTCTTGAAAACCTCCAGCTCTGGGGATTCCACCACTTCCAAAGAGTCCTGTGGCAATATATGCCATCCTGTCTAAAGTCCTCCTTCTTCCAGTCTAAGCTGAGTGTTGCTGGAGTTGACTAGTGCATTTATCCTGGCAGTTACAGTACAGGTAAACTAAGTGATCTCTCACTGGCATAATTAAGGGGTTTGGTTTCATCTCCAGTCTCCAGTGACATTCATGTCAGTACGAAGCAGGTGTCAAAGTATCTTCATGGACCTCAGATGTGGACCTCCTCAGTGGGATAGGTGGCAGCAGGCAGTTCTTAGAGTACTGGAGATATGACTGCCCTAAACCTGGGCTTTTCAGGCCTGTGGAAAGTGGAATCAGCTTCACATTTCCAACATTCATTTTGGCAACTCTCAGGCAAGAAGCAATAGCTTTTTACAGTGTGACTATCTGATTATTCCTGTTCTTTGGACTATGGTTATTTCTCATGGGATCACCCACACTAGGAAAAATAGGCATTCAGCTGAGGTGGAGAGATGGCTGCTCCATCTGCCAGTGAATGAAACTAGCAAGCAGTAAGACCAATTTTCTTTCACTTGGAAATGTCTGTACAGGATTCTAACAGGGATTCCTTCACTTTTTCTTAATTTGCAGGTCTGATGACCCTACATCTACATGAATGCACTTGCAGGCTTATTCCCATTCCCTTCAGTACCAGTGTGACTGCACTAATCTCCAATACTTTCTCGGACAGTGGGGAAATGCAGCCCTTCTGCCTCAAATTAAATGCATCCTCCATAGATAAAGCAGCCACTGCAGCTTCCTGCATGGAGCCCAAAATTTTCATCCTATTTAATAATCAGATACTGTAAAATGGCATTTTAAATGTATTCACAGCTTTCAAACATCTGGTGCACATTACTGATGTGCAGTAGATGACTAAGTTCTATTTATTTTGGAGCATAATGCCACAGTCTGGCTATTTAAGAGAGAATATATCACAAAGAACATCCCAAACAAAGGCTTATTGGTGAACTTACCTGCCACTGCCCTTTATTCATCTGTTGAAATAGTATGTGTACGTTTGCATTACTTGAGCTACTCAGCAGCAATCAAAGCCATCAGGATTCTGCTATCATTGGTTTTTGCCTCATTTATAAAAAAAATAATAAAATTTACATAGGTGTGCAATACAGAACTTTCTTGTGTTTCAAAACCGCTGGCAAAGGAGAAGCATTTAGTCATTTTTTAAGCTAATAACTATTTACATATATTTTGGCTAAGCAATTTAAATACTTTTTTTTTTTGTTTCAGTCTGAACAGTTTATGGAAAAATAATGGTACCATGTCTTCTCCCTTTATTTTAATTGATTTTGTAATTGATTAATTGAATTTGTGTGTGTTTTAAAGATGCATTTTAATCTGAATGGGCATTTCAGTGAGCAGGTACTAGGTCTATGGATATCTGCATTTGGGGGTTGAGATGAAAGAGTTTGCTTGTATCAGCAACCCAGCATTCATGCCATACAGAACAGTGAACACATAGAGCCTTGAAAACAATAATAGTATGTAAGTCATCATTCCTAGCTTTACTACTAGAAGAATCTCAAAAAGGAAAAAAAAACAGAAACAACTTCAGTAAAAGATAAAAAACTGCTTGTGTGGTATCAGATCAGAAGAATAGCCATACAGTTTGAGCATGCAACAATGCTCAGTAGTCTCGTTTCACAAAGTCATTATTTAAATTTGACAGATTTGTTTTCCACAAACTAATTTGGATTGAAATCAGTTTTATTTCTATCCTTAAAAATCAAGTCCTATACTCCTGATCCAATAATTTGTTTTACTACTATATAGTGCTGACACATTTGTAATATCTAAGCTTTCTGATACAAGTTTTTAAAATACTGACACACCATTCACTTTCTTCCAGTCTTCTGGAAATGACTGGAAGATTTCCAGCACACTTAAAATCACTATTTCTGCTCCCCGTTTCTCTTCAGTCAGCTGTCTTAAAAATCACAGGTGCAGTTACCCAGACCTGCTGATTTGAGATGTTTAATCTTTGTAGCTGCTGTTTAACTTCTTCTGGCTCCATGCTTGGAATGACAGTCATTCAGAGCTGCAATATCACTATAGTTAAAATAGTACAAATTTGTACACATCCTGGACCAAAGTTTTATCAGTTGTAGCCCAGTAGAAGGATTAGCACTATATCTGAGAGCTTAGACTGGGCTAATACACTGATCTACAGCATATACATACATCTTAAAAGTGAGCTTGTCTTTCATTTTTATGAAAAATAAGCTTTTTGCTGTGAAAGCTGAAAGAAAATCCTATGAATGTGAAATGGATGTGTGTCTGAAGCTGAAGGGAGCCATGGACAACTGCTTGGAGAAGCTGGGGGTGCTTCAGTCCATCACAGTCAGATGTGAGCTCTGATGATGAGGGACACTAATCCTTATATCACAATGGGTAATGACCTTGCCCTGGAAGAGGAGACCACTTTACTTTTGTCACTGTGTTACAACAAATATCTCCCTGATGTATTCCATGAAAATAAGCCATAGGAGAGTCGTGGCCCTACCATGACCTTAACCCCAAGCCCTGTGGCCCAAAGACTGATCCCTCTATGATGTCTCCACACCTATCACTGACACTGTGACTCTGAGTAGACAGAGCTGAACAATTTCAAATGTCATTTAAATGCAAATTAAAATGGAAAAAGACTGATTTGATCTGGAGGGGACACCTCACTATCCTTTAACCTAATTAATAGTGCTGTTTCCACCCTCTCTTCCCATTTGCCTTTGTAGGTATGTTTTACCTACATGAGGAGGTGAGGACATGAGTAACCTTGCACAATGTTGTCTTTGCCTCTCCAGTCACACTGCCCATGTGTCTATTTGCAGTACCAACTAGGAGCCAGAAAATATCCAGACCAGGGACATATTCAGATTTCTAGACAGAGACAAATAGCTTCTGCCCTGGCACTGCTCAAATATAACTGCAAGCTGGCATTTCAACAGCTAACACCCCCCACAAGCACTGCTTTATCTGCATGCAAGCAAGAAGAGTTCATTAAGTGTATGGGCTTAAGCATTATTATAGACAGCCAACACTTTGTTAATACCACAGTTTACGATGAGAAAAAAAAGTAAAACCACTCCAGGTCACAGTTCTGGTAATGATGAAAGTTGCATACTGTCAGTGGTATTTTAATTTAATGTGGTTTACTTCAAATACTTAATGCTGGGCAATACGTGTTGCATACAAAACCAAAAAATAGCTCCTTTTAATATTCAAGACAAGACATCTGACTTAAAAATTTCCCAACATACAGGTCATGCCATAGCATTTGCCTTTGAAGTGAAACATAACTACAGCTGATAGGGAATCCTTCGGTGGAGCAGTTTCTCATGAGAAAATGCAGACTCATAAGCATGGAAATTTTTCATGGAAATGTATAGGGTAAGAAAATAGTTTCTGACCAGGAGAGAAATTCTGGGACAGAGGCAGACTCTCAAATGTGGGTGAAGGGCTGACTGAGTGGAGGGGTAAGTGTCTCTCTGGTGGTATCGGTGATTTATCTCGGGCAATGAAGCAAAGTCAACTGCTCATTTGGCGATTGAAAATGACAGTTACATTGTTAGATACAGGTAAAGTTTTTCAGTACAGAACTGGCTGTAGGTGTTACTGATCAGGAGTGGGTAAATTTCTGGGTCTGACAAACGAATTCTGATGACAGTGAGTATTATCAAGCTTCCACAGTGGATAAGCTGTTGGTCTTCTCTTGGCTAAGAAAATTTACCATGCTGAATTATGTTTGTCACCTACAATAAAGGAGAAATGTTTTTCTTGTCCACTTTTGCAAGTTACTCAACTACATGCCACTGCAGCAGAAAGAGACTGTTCATTACAGAGCTTGAGAGTCTTAGACGAGAAGCACTGGAGTTGTGACTGAAGGTGTTTGTGGAGAGACCTAAAATTTAATATCACCAAAAGGGCTGTGGAAAAGGGGCAAGAACAAATATGCTATGATATTGTCACATCTCATGAGAGAAAGTTTATCCTTCAGCCAAGCTGCCCTTACACACTCTGGTTCAGCCATGGAGGTGGCTGAGCATTGGCAGCATGCCTGGGCTGCATCTGAGTGAATGAGACCATGAACATCCTAGCAGACATGCTGAATGATCTCTGAGAGATGGGGGATATGTCCTGCCAGCTCTGGGTGCTGGCATAGCTAAGGTGACAGCACCCTCACCAAGCTGGCAAGCCCACAGATCATCATTAAATGGTACCTGTGTAATAAGTCCCTTCTGATAAATGCTAGATCCACGGAAAAATCTGTCTGCAGACAGATTTGCCTTTTTTCAATCAAGGGTATTTGGAAAAAGAACATAAGTTTGCAACTTTACTGAATCTTGATCCTGACAACTCTCATTCATGACAAAATCAGAGGTAAAACATTGGTAACTTCCTTCATAGGCGGTTCTAATTTCATTGCTTAACAAATTTCAGACAAAGGTACTGGTAAATGCTTATCTACATTCAAAAATCACTCAGTCACAGAAAACTCTCCCTAATCCCTGAGACATTCCTGAGCATTATCCCTAATTGGAGCAGTGCATGTGGGCTTGCAGTGAAGTCACTAGGTAGGCAGAGGGGCACATGATGCTCCATGTCCTTCTACATCAAACTTGTCATGTATCTGAATGATGAGCCCTCAGATGTTCTAAAAACTCCAAACTGCTTCTGGAGGTCAAAGGGTCAGTCCCAAGTTTCAGAAATGGTTGACCCCTATGGCCTCTGTGCTTTACAATACAAGCGCGAAGGTATCGTTCCCTTAGCTTTCTTTCTCCTCCTTTTTTCTGGGAGGACACTTGTATAGAAGGACAGTGTTTGTTTTCTCATCTCTACAGACAAAGTGATGAGCCTTTTTCTCCAGATAAACCTCCTTAATTGCAGGTAGTTAGCATCAATCATTGCACCTCTATTAGAAGCAACTTACCCTTTACCTGGCACTGGGAAGACTTGCACTGTTGTATCCCAACAGTACCATCTCAGACTGTCAACCATTTTTATGACCTCTTGCCTTGTTTATTTACAATACAGAAGGAATGGATTAATTCTTCAAACATTTAAATGGTGAGGAATCTCTCTTTTATTCACTTAAACCATGATTGCTGCACTGCAATATGTTGCTGTTCAAAACAACTACACCTGAAAATACACATCTAATTTGACATGTTCACAATGAAGTGCACATAACTACAAAGCCATATATGTCTGAAGGTATAGCTGTTATATAGCTGTTACTGAAGGAAAATCCAAGCCTTATCGCCACAGGTTCTGGAGATCTAGAAAATGCTCAGTTGTACAGTGACATATTAGTGATTAATAGTATCTGCAATTCCAAAGAATCTTTAACACACTTCAAAGGGGGTAGCAAGAAAGGTCCTTTCTTTGAAAATTAGATTTTCTTTTCAGACATGTAGACAAAAACAGAGAAGTGTATGTCTAAAAACTTGGCACTTTGTGCATATTATTTATTTATTTGCTTGTACCATAAGTAATATCAATAAGAATACACACAGAATCAAGTAGACTAATCTGATGTGGGGGATCTTGAGATGGCAAGAAAAACAAATGAAAATAAGGCATGTGTCAATCAGAGACCTGAAGATGTTCCAAATAATAGAATCCCAGTAAGTCTAGATCTCCCAAAAGGTCAGGCAGTATCACCACGGCTGAATAGCAAACCATATTGCAATTGCTGGTATTGAACACTTACGGACTCTGTAAGCTTTAGAAAAGCCTTGAGCTCTTGTGTCAGGACTCCAGCTCTACAAAGAAGGAATGATCATTTCAGAAAGTTTTCCCCATGGAGGAGGAAAGGCCTTTTGGTTGTGAAAACACTAAAAATGTCCAGCTTGGTTATGCTTTAGGCTTTCAGTTTTCAATTTGCATTGCAATTTTTATGTCCAAGTCAATTTGGATTCATTTTGAAAGTAAGACTTTGTATGGTGCTCTATCAAATGTTGTTGTTATTTTAATTCAAATCACAAACTACCATGTTTTCCTCAGCTGCTTGTTTATCGAAAGAATTAAGAACCACAGAAGAAAAGCTATTAAGTTCCCCAAGTGAGTTTTGATTTGTATGAGAAAATGCTTGCAAAACTGTGTTGTTATTAAGCGCTGCTGAACGTGAAAAGGTAATGAAAAATTAAGTGACGTCTTCCTGATTTCAAATGTGTAACTCAATGACAAAGGGCACTTTGAGGACACATCATGCAGACAGTGGAGCTATGAGCTTGATATTAATCGTATTTTTTGCTGTCATGCTTCATGCCTGCTATATTGCTACATTATTTGCATTATGCAGTAAGCCACAGTCATAAACAAATATATCTGAAAATCTGTATAGAGAGGGCTTCAGGAACTCCTTGAAGACATAATTCATACTGCAACACTTAGAGGCATTGGAAAACTGCTGGTAACTGTTGGAAACACTTTTAACATTGCAGCAATTTCACTTTTCTCTCACCTTTTCCTTCACAACCACTTTCCTTTAATTGAACGTCTTATTATTTTAGAGTTGCTTGTAAAAAGCATTCTGCAAAACCACATTAGAAACGTTTCCTCCAAAACTATGTCTGCCAGAGACACACAACATACGCAGAGGGAAAGTTAATAAAATATTGCATATCTGAATCCAAAGGTTCACGTTTCTTATGTATATATATATTTTTTTTCTGCAGGAAATACGCTCTGCAGAATCCACCAGCCCCAGATGTATGACAGCTTAATAAGCAGGAAAATGTAGGAACCTGGAAGCTAACCAGACTCCCCTCAGGCCCTCATTTTTGTTGGAATGATTGCTGGGCTGAGGGCTGGCTGCCTTTCTTTCAGAGCTTGGAGGGCCAGGGCCAGCCTTGTGCAGCACCACACAGAGTAACCTGCACTCAACTCTGAGAGGGGCTGCTGGAAAGGGTCTCACCTCTCTAGTTTCTATGCAGGAATTATGGAAATTCTCTCAAAATGTGACCTTTGTGGCGCAGGAGTTAAGAGAAAAGTGAGGAAAGAGCCTGTGCAGTTTACACGCACGAGGTCATTACTTCTGCCCTTTTATGTATGGATCTATGCTCCTGTCACTGCCCGCAGTCCTGTTCTTTAAAATGACCCCATAAAACTCCAATCCACTTGAATAAATGGGATTCAAGCAACACACCTGCCTACAGGCTCCTCTATTTCACCTGGAGGAATACATGCAGTTACTTGCTTCCTTTCTTCCATCCCTAAAGCAGCAGTGCAAGAGGTGAGGACAGATAACAGTGGCCCACTTATAGCACAGTTCTGCTTTCCAGGCTTGAGTGAGCTTGCAGGGTCACCATGCCTGGCAGAAACTCAGCTGTTTTTGCTAATATTTGAGGTTGCAGTGGGATTCTCATGGGGGAACTCCTGCTGCTCCATCCCATGATATTAACAATGAAACAATGCTGCCAAAGTACATCAGCCAGAAGAGGATCTGCTAGAATCGTTATTTCTATAATCTGACATCAGTTTTAGTAAACTTTGTCTGTCTAATGTGCCCAGCGGGATTTTGCAGAGGTTAAATCCTTCTCACATACAACTGTGGCCTTGGCTTTTGCTTGCAATTTATAAAAATGTGACTAATACCACAGCTTCTTACTTAACAATCTCCTAAAAACATGAGCAGGAATCTCACCACTTACGTATATATTATATTGATGTAATTGTCATGTATATCATACTACCAAATTATCCCTTCTTCTTTTCATCTGATTTGTGTGTCGTCACTTTAAAATGTGTGCTGAGTTATTAGCATGCAACTTAATCTTTAGCACATTATCCGTGAGATTTAAACACCATGCATGCTCTTTTAATTCTGGTTATAGCTTCTGCGACATTTATACTTACTTTCCCTTTTTCCTATGCTGATAAGTTAACAATGCCCCCAAGCACTCTGCAGTTTATGTCTATGTGTTTGTTTCCATGGAATTACACATCACGTGCTACAAGGAAATATATTTATCTGGAGACTTAATAGCTGTTTTGTTTTGGGTTTTGGTTTTGTTTTTTATTTTTATCTTGCAGATATCAGTAAAACCAAATCTCTCCGTGTCCCTTTTACATTAAAAAAAAAAAAAAGCAATTCTCTTTCTGCTAATGATCATTTTTAGTGGTGTTTTCCATCCTCAATTTAATAGCCACCTCCTGTGTTTACAACTCCTTCCTCACAGAACAAAGCATCTCATCTAGGCTGAGTCATGACAGATTGTCCCTTTGCTAATGGGGGCTCTAGATACATGGCTGAGACATTTGCTTCAGAAATGGACTGCCTGAACCTAAATTCTTCCCACTTCAAAGCCTGGGGGTGACCAGATCAATTCACAAATATACCTTCCTTTTTTTCATTTCCTTACTGTGTCATCATCACATGAAACTTTTAAAGGGTTAGATCAGAAATAATTAGGAAAATCTTGTTTATAATGGAGTAGAGAAGCAAAAAAAAAAAAAAAAAAAATAATAATAATAAATAAAAAAAATCCTGAGAAAACTCCAACAACCAAGAGATGAAAGAAAGCAAAAGCAAATGGGTGATGTTTCTTCTGCTTAAAGGATAAGGAACAGGTCAAACAAAGCGGGCAATTCATGTGTGCCTGGGAAAGTTTTGCTAGGGTTTGCAGAGGCGCAGATTTGCTAGGAATATTGCAAACAGGACAAGTTACTTTCTCAAAGTTGGATGTACACCACAAGTCACTCTGGGGAGCAGTTCCTCCCATTCAGTTCTCAGGAGCATCCCACCCTGAACGCCCACAGACCTGTTCTTTTTTCTCAGCAGATGTAATAACCTGGGTAAAGCCATCATTGCTTTTAGCTTTTGACAGTTATTAATGAAGACACTGGTTTTGATGCCGGTGGCTGACGACTACAGCACGATGATTTTTAGGGGCAAAAACAAGGTATCTTTGTGACCAGACTGCTTATACCTACACTTGTCTAATTGAAATCAAGACTTGGTGCTAGGCATGGGCCAGCCCTTAGTGTGCCCAGCGACCCAAGACAGACCCGGGAAGAGATATATTTTGGCAGTAGAAGCTGCAGAGACCCCAAGTTCTCCAAGACCTGCAGTAATGTAAGAGGGAGTTGAATAATCCTGTGAGGCTTCCCATGAGTCACGGCTCATATTAGAGGTAAAGATCTAAGGCTTAATGTTAGACTCTAAACATCTAACTCCTTCTATAGCTAACCAAGCACAACCATGTGTCTCTCATTTAGCTCACATGCAGTCTTCAATCAGTGCTGACTACTGCCAGAGACATCAAAGTCCCAGATACTGTTGCCTTCCTCTGGGTCACAGGTAATGCTCCAGTTCCTTAACACCATGTGGGGTAGGAATTCAACACTGAATTCCGTATGTGGACCTTAATATCTTAGCATCATTCTGAAGACAGTACTTCAACAGGGGATGAATTTTTGACCTGAGTCATCAATGGCTGAGGAATCTTTCACAAACAATTTTGGAAGGGTTTTTAGCTAAATGCTATATAGCTAAATGGCTTTTAGCATTCTATGTTAGTGGAGTGGGAAAACTGTAGTGCTGTTTACAGCAAGAGACACTGGTCATATGTTGTTTCTTTGTCCAGGAAACCCAAGAAGTTGCTTTTCAAAACTCCAATTTTGCCACAGGCTGTGTTCTCAGAGAACAACGATGTATTTGAAGGAAAGTTATGTACATGCAATGTGTAGACCAGTAAAGGCATACTGTAAAGGAGCTTAGGCCCAGCACATAGTTTTGCAAAAGCAACTGGAACATCAGTCTGTCTACAAACTTAATATTCTAAAAGGAAAAAAATATTGTTGCTTCTTTTCTGCATACTTCTTCCATGTGTAAAAATGAAATGTGACTTATATAACTCTGTTGGTTTAAGCTCCTAATCACATTGTTTATCTGGGTCCAAAATTTTCACAGTAATAATAATGTCAAGGAAAGGTGAATAACACACAGCTCTCAGCAGCACAGTCATGCTAGCAAAGGCTGTTTGGCTAGCAAAATTGTTCTTGGTATTGCAGCATTGTTCAGCAAAGTGGAATAAGCTCTATTGGGAAATCATTTATTTTGGTGAAAGAGTTGGGGTTTTTTTTTGGCACATCTCTGCCAAAAAAAGGCACTTCTGGGGTAGACGAAGACTTTCCAGTGAATTCATTTCTCACAGAGATGTCTTACAATTCTGCATTGTACTTGCATGTCTTGATTCTAATGACATTCTAGTTAAAAGAAAAAAAACATTCCCTGCTGCCTGGTTTGATTTAGCACAGAAATTAGATACAGTTTGTTTAAAAAAGAGCTTTTAATTGTAGCTCAAAATAGAGTGAAATGGCATAAAAACTGATGTCATGGTCCAAAAATATGATTCTATTTTGAACATCTAAACAGTATCTTTTCTTATAAATGTTTAGATTATCATAAAAGTAAAAGAGAATCAGAAGAACAGTGAAACTGCTCTTTTATAGATTGGGAGAAATCTATAATAATTTGCTTAACAAAAAGATGCCCTCTAAAGATACACTTGCTTGTTAAAATTGAAATACCTCTTGTATCTGTTGCATTTTTGTCTAAAAAGGAGTTAGCAAACATTTTCCTTTTTATCCAGCTGCATTCAATCAAATAGTTCAAGAAAGCTATAAATGAATATAAATTAAAGTTGTCTGTGGAAAACATAGGCTGTGAATGTGAATTAAAGTTATCTGGAGAAAACGTAAAATATAGGTTGAGGATTTTCAAAAACACTATACCTGAGAATATACTAACATCTACCAGCTCAGATGATGCATTTCCAAGACAGTTTTAGTTATGACACTACTTAATGTAGCACCACGTAGACAGATCATAGAGCTGAGGGGACAGCTTTCTGGTAATATCCCCTACAAGGGTGGCCAAGCAGCACTGAACCAGCTGTTACAGGTTCTTTGGTGTATGTTGGAGCACAGTCAACAGCCAGCGCCAGGAAGAAATTGTTTTTGAAACATTTAATGCTGCCTGCCTGTTGTGCAGAGCTTTCTGAAGCCAGACCCTAGCTGCAGCTGTAGGAAAGGTAATCCAGTAGTGTTTCTAACTGCTAGGGGAGCCGTCTCCATATCCTCCTCTTCTCCTGCCCCAAAGGGCAAACAGCTGGGGAACTCTATGCACCATTGGCCATAGGTTACTCAGTGCAGATGAGATGGGAGGAACATTCCCTGTGTCTGCTTTCTCTGATAGAATTCCTGTGAAAGAGAAGCTGAAATTTATCTCAGACATCTTCAGTAGAAGGAAATTAAAAAGTGTGTGGGACCTGTCTTACTGAAGGAACTGAAAACTTTATCAGAGGCAGTGGCCAGATGCTGTCATATGGGGCTTTTGTGGATATGGAATGAGAGGACCTCTGCTACACACAGACTTTGTGCTATGTTCTCCAGCTGGGCAGTAGTGGGTGCTCCTAAATCCCAGTGCCATATGGCAACTGCAAGGCCCTTTTCATGTCCCACTGAGCAAGGGAACCCACAAAGCTGCATAAGGCTGTGCCATCCACAGCTGAAAGCTGTGAAGTGTTATGGAGGCCATGCAGCTGGTACTGGTGCAAGACTTGGATAAATCTGTGCTTATGATGAATTCACATCTAAATATTTTGTTAGCACCAATTCATATTTATACACAGAGGAAGCACCTTGTTGATCAACATTGTCCACTTTACTGTTCCACTTAAAGGACTGTTAACTCTTGAGACCAAACAACATATGCAACTTCCATCTCATTTCAGTCCCCTACAAGTGTGTTATTACCAAAACCAGCTGTTTAATTCTCTCTGTAAAGAAAGACATCTCTGGAGGATGGTTTGTTCCCTGCTGCAAGTTGGATAACTATCACCCCAGCAGTATCTGCATTTCTGCATTGGATACAGAGAGCCTCTAGCAGACACCCAAGCAAACCTCAGCCCCAGCTGGTTCTTTGCAAAGGGAATCCAATGTAGCTGACCACACAGCTGTACAACATGAATACAAAACAAATGGACATTTGACACACGGATCCAGGTCCCTATTATCACTCTGGGCACAGGCTGCAGCTTTCTATTTTACCAATAGCATCAGCCAACTATTAAAGCAAGGGCTGAGGGGTGTTGCTAGCTCTGGATATCTCCACTATTTGTTTGTGGAAGGATTTCTGAAGTGTTTGGAAAGGAACTTGAGATGCTAGTGTTCTTCCAGGCTTTCAGGGGTCAAAATGGCACATGCTTCATCATATGATCATGTAAGAGAAACTGAGAGACCATCTGTGAAAGAAGATGAAAGAGGAATTCTAAATATCGTTTACCACATTTTCTGTGCATTTCTGGTTATCAGTTGCACAGTGGTTGCACAGTGAGAATTATTAACACGGCATCAAAGTTCTACATATGAAATGGCCCAAGATTTAACCTCAGGTTGATACCCTGACTCATATTTAGCAAACAGCACCCTGTTAAATTTGTCTTTGAAAGGAGCTATCCTACCATGTTATTTGACTTCTTATCACCGTCATAAATCCTGTGCATGTCGCCATAGACTAATGAGTGGACATTTACCTCCACCACATCCTAATTGCTATACTAATTTCATTCCCGAGACCCCAAACAAATAATCCTCTTTCTGACACATGAACTTAGCCAGAAGCTGGGGGGAAGATCTTGGCTCTCTGAGGTGCAGCTGGACATGCAGCCTGCTCCTGAGCTGACATCTGTGTTAACAAAGGACCATATGTGGCCTTCACAGAGAGGTCGATGGCAGCAGAGACCACACACTTCACATATTGCACCTACATCTCGTGTAGCAGTGAATATAGGGATAAATGCAGGTGGCAGCGGCCTGGACTGGGCATGGTGCAATTGACCAACTGATATGTGGCAGGGGAGACAGCTCCCTGAAAAACAAGAGGTACAGCCTGAGGAGGAGGGATTGCCCCTGCTAAGTGCTCCGGCTGCTCGGGTGTCCACCTGAAATGGGGAAGTCTCCTGTAAATGCCTTCATGCCTGGCTTCAGACAGAGACATTGTGGCATTTCCTTTGGTATTAGCAGACTCAGTCCTGTGGAATAAAAAGGATTTACCCATGTGTGGGGCCAGATCTGGCAGTAAGCCAGCCCAGGATACTCCTCACTGCTTGTTCTTATCACTTGTACTCCCTCACTGTGGCAGCAGAAGTGTTTGCAAAAGCCACATAGCAAAACAGATCATGGGCTAGATTAAGGGCAAAAAGTAATCTTTTCTGTGGTTCCACATAATAGCTGTAGCAGCAAAACAAAAAACAAACAAATTGAAGTGCCATAGCAGGGACAGAAAGAGGGACAGAAGGGTCAGAACCTACTTAAACCTATTTTGCAGCCAGTGTCTCACAAACCAATGTGACAAACGCAGGCCTGAATGACAAGGTGTGGTTCAGAAAGGAGGCAAAGGCAGATGTTGTGCTATGAACTGTGCATGTTGGCTTCCAGGGGAGGCACATCCCCTCAGCAAGAAAGAGTAGAAGGCTCCTGAGGTGAAACAAAACCTGACTTTTACATTTGTGTCATTTACAACCAGGAGCAGATGGCAAAAGATGCTGTGTATTTCTGTGTGAACCCCAAGGAATCCCAAACCTCAGCTTTGCCAAGATACTTTACTGTCTCATACGAGTCCTATGTGCTGCCAGGTGACATGTGCTTCCTTCCCTGTGGCAGAGCACACTTTATAAGGAGTTTTGGCACCTAGGGTAGAGGAGGGAGGCTACTTCGTAAAAAATTCCTGCAAGTTTTAAGAGAGGTAGAAGGGAAGGCAGGGCTTTTATGCTGCAAGAACTAAGACCTGGTGAACTCTGAAGATGCACCTTGGTCCAAGCTCTGAAAATCATGTCCTGGTACAGTATCGTTCAAGTACATGAAACTGCACACAGGCATGGATCTGGTCTCATACAGAGCCACCAACTGGAATGAGCCAGCAGTGTTCTTGAATCTGGGAACAGAAACAAAATCAAGAGAGAACAAGATGAACACATCAGAAAAAATAGATGTGGTTCTTTAGAAGGTATCTTTTACAGTAATGTTGTTGTTTATGCCAGATACATACAGAAAAAAATGTGCAGAAACATCTGGATAAACATTGCACACTTGGGTAATGCATCATTTCAATATCGACTTCCAAAAAGAACTGAGATAAAATAGGAGATGTATCCTAAAACTCTTTTGATTGAATTTGAGTATACTAAACTGTTATGACCCCACTAAATCTTCTTAAATTCAGAACAGGAGGAGAAAAATGGAGAAGCGGCCATCCCATTTGACAGAATATTGCTTCCTAAGGTCCAAATTCACAAGCTTTCTAAAACTAGATGATTTCATTAATATCAGCAGGCTTCACAACACCTGTCTCACAGTGACAAATAACATTCTGATTTCTGGCCATCTTCATGAACAGAGTTTTTATTTCTGGTTATCCAGCCTGAACAAATTAAGCCATCACAATGCAAATTCATCAAGTGACAATTCCAGGCATCCTTCCCAGGATACTGGAATAGCCAACAGCCAATGAGGAGGTGATCAAAGGTTCCTGCAAAAACTCACTTGCATTGAATAACAGGCTGCACATGGAAATTTGTGAAGATGATGGAATCATCTCAATTTGAAAACTCTTATCAAAAAGACTGAAAAACAGTTCTCCAGGTGGAAAAATTTAAATTGAGGATTGGATGACAAATGTGGAGGGCATGACCTTCCAAATGGGGATGTACCCTCAGCTGCCCCTTAGTCCACCTGTGGCATGTATGTTTTTCTTGACATTTATCAGCACCGGGAGCTTGGATCATAATATATACTGCATTAGCAAAAATACAGAGCTGACAAAAAGCTCCAAAGGCCTCTGGCAGTACAAGATAGCTGTATGAAAATGAAATAAGACTGATAGGAAAATAATCTCTTAGAGACTTTTGGTTACCAAGAACTGTGAAGCTAGATTGCAACGAAAACATAAATATGTGGAAACATGTTGCACAGTGCTCTAGGACACTGAGGCACTGCCTTGCTTTGGGTTGAGCACAGAAGAGTGACAGTGTCTATGGGATATCCCTAAAGTATTTTAATTTCATAGGGGTTACTCAGAAAAAGTTGTGGAGGTGGAACAGAGAGAGGCAATGGAGAAGCTGCTTGCTCTGCGGATCCTTCATGCCATCACCTCAAAGACCAATATGGTAACTGAAAAGTACAGTGGTTTCTAATAAGCTCAGTTGTCCATGACTGTCTTGGGAACTTAAAAAAAAAAAAAAAAAAAAAAAAAAAACAGCAGAAATTGTTCAGCTCTGTAGAGAAAGCAGACAGGAAAAAGGCTTCTTGGTCTGTCTGTGAGAAATATTGAGCCAGTCACATGAACCAGCAGTCTACTATTTTGAGATCTTCCTTCTCCAAAAGACTTTGATGCTAATAAATACCCGTTGTTTTTAGGGACAGACACTGATATCCTTGTTCCAGACAAAGTGGTAGAGTGGTGACAAATCTGCCCTGGTGTGGCCATTGTGCCTGGCAGGGACAACACTGCGGTAGGATGGAGGCTTCCATGATCCTCCCCTTGCTAGAGTTGAGGCCTGAAGGCCAGGCATGTGAGAGAAGCACAGGCTGAGGGAACTGAGCACTGGGGTACAGCCCAGGTTTTGAACTCGTAAAAGTGAGCAAAGGGCAGCCGACACATTTCCCTAAAGTGCATGGGGATGTAAACAAAGTGAGATCTTTTGAATTTCGAAGATGCCTGACAAGGCTCAAAAGGATCCAAACAAGGTCTGACACAGCTCAATAGTGATAAATTAAAATATGGTAAATAAAGATACTTTGAGAAGTGATGCAACAAGCAAGCGATAAAACAAGCAAGCTTCTCAGTCCATCTACACAGGGAATGCAGAAATGACACCCTCCCTGTTCCCCAAAGCACACATTTTGACACATGTAATTGCAACCAATTGAGTCTTATTCTTCTTTCTAGGTCTGCATGCAGGTGGATGTGGCTTCTTACTCAACCCCCAAATTCATACAAAACACTATAGTTTAGCAAAAATGTCAAGGGAGTCAACTGGATCTCACGTGACTTTAATCATCTCAGAAATGCCTGACAGAGCTTCTCTACAGCCATTTATTTAGATTTCAGATACAGCTGAGAACTTTGAGAGAACATAGTAGGATTCTTTATGAACTGCAAAGCAAACTTAGTTCTTGTCACACGATGCAGAGCCTGGATACATTTTCAGCAACCGAGAAATTAATATCCTGTTCAGAACAGGCAGAGGGGGCAAGGAAAAGGCTCGCTGGGTTTGCAGGTCCAGCTCCCACTAATGGGAGGATGAGCAAGAACACAGAGTAACTAAATGAGAAAGAAGAAGGCTTTCGGGGAAAACAAACCACAGAATCATGGAAACATGGAATCGCAGAATGGCTTGGGTTGGAAGGGATATTAAAGTTCATCCAGTTTCAACCCCCTGTCATGGATGGGGTTGCCATCCACCAGCTCAAGCTACCCAGGGACCCATCCAACCTGACCCTGGGTGCCTCCCAGGATGGAGCATCACAGCTGCTCTGGGCAGCTGGTGCCTCACTGCACCCTGAATAAAAAATTTCCACTGAAGTTCTAATCTAAATCTTCCCTCTTCTCATTTAAAACCACTCCTTTGTTTTCTATGAGACATTTCTCTACAATTGTTTTGATATGTTAAGCTCACTCAAAAAAACATCCCAGAAGCAAAATGAAGTAAGACAAGAAAATACTTGAGAAGACAGAGTCACAGAATTGAAGAGATTGGAAGAGATCTCTGGAGATCTTCCAGCTCAACCCTCTGCTAAAGCAGGTTTCCTATGGCAGGTTGCACAGGAAAGCTTCTAGGCGGCATTTGAATATCTTCAGAGAGGGAGACTCCATAACCTCTCTGGGCAGTCTGTTTCAGAGCTCTGTCACTCTCAATGTAAAGAATTTTTTCCTCATGTACATATGGAACTTTCTACATTCCATTTTCTTTCCACTGCCCTTGTCCCATTGCTGGATACCACTAAAAAGAGCCTGGCCCATCCACTTAACACCCACCATTTTAGATATTTATAAGCATTGGTGGGATCCCCTCTCAGACCTTTCAAACTAAATTACTGCATGAAGTAACAGTACTTTTACAAACAAATGATGTAGTTGTAATTCTCAGCAGTGGCCTAGGCAAGTAAAGCAGTAAGTGATAAAGGCAATAACCATGCTTTGCAGTTCATAAAGACAAATCTCTTTTCTTAGTAAGACTGTGGGCTATAAAGTAACAAAAAATGTTATCAAGAAGATTAGAGCTTTTATTTTCCACTTAAGCTTATACTGATAAGACAGCTTTTACAATAGTGTGTTATGCATGTGATAATACAAGTTGTCTTTTAAAACAGAGTACATTTCAAGCTTCAATGATGATTGTATCTAGGCTCTTGACATTTGATGCTAGAAAACTCCTTAATTAATTGGGATAGCAGTGTTGATTTAAGATCACAGGCACAATGGGATTTAGTGAGCATTTTACAAAATTGGATTAAAAGGGAATAAGAGATACTTCCCACTTGCAAGACCCGATGCATTCAGTCTGAAGGCTCATATTCCTGAGGGGAATGAGATAAGGTGTCCACTTCATCTGCATTAATTTTAGAGTAATTCCTGCTAAAAATAACAGAAATTCATTCAGTTAAACTGTATGGAAGACATTAAAATCCTACTATACAGAGATAGTCTAAGTCTAAAGATATATGCCTCTCAACTCATCCCAGTTCTCTGCACACACTCATCCTTGTGTTCTAGTGTGAAGATCCAGAAGGCTGGAGTTTAGTAAAATTGAAGGCAGTAGGACATCCAGAAACCTCCAGCCTTCTAGAAAATCATTCCAGCTGGAATACACCTTGCTGTGCCAACAAGATAGACAGCAGCCTTCACATTATATTTTTAATTAATAAAAAAAGTCTTGGTAAATTCAGTTACACTTTTGTAGGCTAACATTAAGATATAGCAGAGTAATGAGTGCAGATGGCTGCACCATGGTCATATGACATCCCTGACAGCCAGGTTTCAGAACTGCTGTTCCAGATGAGCACAAGAAGCAGAAATTGAGCGGCTTTTCACTTTAAACAAGTTTAACAAACTTTTATGCCAATGATTAGACAGCTTTTACAACAGCATTGGTAAATCGATAGACATTTCTCATAATTTCTCAAAGCCTGCAGGAATCACAGATGAGTCAATTCTGGAACTGCCTGCTTTACTGGACATTCCACTTTATACAGGATAGCAGAGCTCCAGACTAAGATCTATTAATCTGCAATTTAGAGACAGAAAAGCATAGCCTTTATAGAATAACACATTATCACTGAGTTTATCAGGTGGGATTCAACTGGCATTGATTGACTATATCGGAAGGGCTTTTTCCTCTCTTCTCGTTGGATATGTCATGTAGTAGATAAAATAAATCCCATAGATTATTTATGCTATAAGTGTTTAGAATAAAAAGATTTTCATAGCCCTGCAAATAAACTGCTCAAAGCACTGGTTAATTTCCAAATGAATTTTCATTCAGGTACAAAGATAATGCAAGTCTTCATTAGGTCACCAATTGTTCAATGACACTAGCTTAGTCTCACCGATAGAATCGATCTATGAGATGTTTATCTCAGCGAGCAGCAACAGGGATATGTAAAAGCAATCTTGGGAATTGACTAGTTGGAGGATCTGGTCCCCAAACGTTCTATTACTTCAAGGATTTTAAACTGAAGCAAGCTTTCCAAAAAAGGGTTTCATATATTTCTCCAAGCTTACAATTTTTATCCACATCTGTGTCCATTCTCTGCACAGTTTGCAAATCTCTGTTTTTTCTCTAGCATGTCCACCTACTGCAAGGCGGTTCCAAGCAGGTAATGAGATGAGATGGTGCTCCCCCTCCTGACACACAGCCACAGTGTGTCTGAATGACTGAAGAGAGGAAGATGTGAGGCCGGCTGCAAATGCAGGCAAGACCCATGTTGCCTTCAACCCACATACTTTGGACAGGAGTAGAAAAAATACATAAGAAAGCCCTTTACTGTTTAAAAAACTTCCTTTCTCTTCTATAATGCAAGCAGAATATGGACAAGAGAACTTACATGTTTCAGTGCAATACACTGGGGTGATGGAAAGGTTGACTACATTATCATTAATTAAATTATTCATTAAATCATTATTAAAAAAATGAAGTGGCAAGTTTAAAGACGATCCACCTATGTCTCCCTCTTACTATAGCTATTTGTAGCCAGGCAAAATAAGTGGAGAATACTGCTGCCATTCTGATCTTTAGACATCTAACTTTCAGCTGATGCTCATGAAAATGAGGCACATGATGCAGGGCCACGCAAGCGGGGCTTCATGTGATCGGCGATGTGCAGGACAGCAAGGCAGGCCACTAACTGAAACAGCACTAATCAAGCAGAGCAGGGAGAAACCTGTCACAAAAACAACATCACGTGCTCCTTGATAATGCTTCAGTGGAAACCTCTTGTAGCATATTCTGCTCTGCTTTGGCACCCGCAAGAAATTAAACTACAAATGCCCTGGGAAGTTATTAAAAAAAAAGATACAAATCCCATTTTTTTCCCCTCTTACAAAAAGAAACCTGGAAAATCTGGAAAGCACTGAGATTTTAAGTGTTTTGGCCATTCTGTTTTCACTGCTCATTATTAATTTGATGAGGCAAGTACCTAGTGAGAAAGATGAGTTTAAAATGATGTTTGATTTTGAAACTGTCAGAGTGCTAACAAAAATGCACTCCGTTTTGCAGTGAGGGAAAGATTCACCCATCAAAAGAGACTGCTGTCAGAGATGAAAGAGAGCAAAGAAATGGAGAGAGCCATTTTAAACATATAAGACAAGACTTTCATCTAATGGGGGACCATATGGGACTACGCTATTAACCTTGAAAAAAATCTGACAATAGTGAAAAAGGAAAGAAGTTGAAGAGAAACAACACAAAAAAGGAATCATTTACCTTCAGTAACTTTTCTGATCTGTATTGCCACGTTTCACAACACCTACATCTATGTTTTTCCATGGGCAAAGGCTGTGTCATGTGCCCACTCCATCCTCCTGTACGCTGGAGGTGTGACAGCCTGCTTGATCCATCGCCACTTGTGCTTGCACATCTGACAGTGCACACCTGGGCAGCACACACCACATGTGTGGCACTGACGGCATAGCAGAGCCAAGGCACACGTTGCTGCAATTTTTAGGGTTTTTTTGTCTGCAGAGCTCTGCCTCTCTAGCTGCATATGCAAGTGCTCCTGGATCCTTCCTGACAGTTGTCTCACCCGTACTTAAAAAACTCCCTCTGCGGGATTCCACTACCTCCTCTGCTCGATGCATTTGTAGACTAAATTCTCCTTACTCTTTGCAAGTGCTTTCCTAACATTTAAGCTATTTCTTTTTCTTTTTGCTGGGAACTAAATGGATTACTTTTATCTTGCCCTTGAGGGACGTGAAAAACAATTGCTCGCAATCCTCTCTGTAAGAACCTTTTCCACGTTTAAGCTCCCTGTCAGCTTTCTCTTTTCCATACCAGTTCTTTCCATCTTTCCTTTTGTGTCACAGGACATGCCCTGCATCTCACTTCTGTACTCTGCCCGATCCATAGCGCCGGGTCAGCCCTTGGCGGGTCAAGTTCGCAATCCCGGCCGGGCAGAAGCGCCGTTTGGTGCTCACACGTCCACCGAGGCTCTGAGTGCGACATAAACCGCTCTGCACCCACCCTTTGGGGGATATTTCCTTTCCCCGAACCCTGCGCCCACCCCCACGCACGACGAAGCTTCCTCCCTTCTTTAAATATTTTTTTATTTGGGTGCGTAGGTGTGCGCGGGTGGTCGGGAGTGGGAGGTAGGATTAGGTTCCTTCTTTTCACCGCCCCCCCGCCCCGCTCACCACCCCTTCGGGGGGCAGCTCCTCACCTGCGCCCATCCCGGCGCGGCGGGGCGGGGGCCGCTCGGCGCGGCGCGGGGCGGGCGGCGGAGGCGGGGCCGCTGGTGGCGGCGGGGCCGGCAGTACTCCGCAGCCTCCCGCGGAGCTCGGGCATCTCTGCGCGCCGGGTGGTGCGAGCGGCAGCCGTGGCGCGGCGGGCTCAGGGGGGCGGCATGGAGGGCGCGCACCTCGCCTGGGAGTTGGCGCACGCCGTGCTGCTGCTGAGCCTCATCCCCGCAGGTGGGAGCCGCGGGCGGGCGCGGGGCAGCGGGGCCGGGGGAGGCTGCAGGGAGCGGCGGCGGGCCGGGGGGCGGCAGCCGGTTTCGCTGGACGCCCCGCGAGAAAAAAAAAAGAAAAAAAGGAAAAAAAAAAAAAAGAAAAAAAGAAAAAAGAAACTCCTTTGTTTGTACGGCGCGGGGCTGGAGGGGGGTCAGGAAGGTGCACACCCCCAGCTCTCCGAGCCGGGCTGTTTTGACAATAAACTATCTCTTAATCGGTACAAAATGTCCCCGTGGTGAAGTGCTGCTGGAACAATAGGCTGAGGGCGGCCGCCGCCGTCAGGTGTCCGCTCTGCCCGGCGGGGCCGAAGCGTGCCCGGGGCGCCGCGGGGGACGCGGGCTCAGCCCCGGCTCGGAGCGGAGCCGCGTCGCTTCGGCACCGCCGCCTCCAGGAGAAGGGCCACCCATCCCTTCAGGGGCACCGCGGGCAAAAAGTTTGGTGTGTCGGGTGATGGAGCCGGGGGTTCCCTTCCCTGCAGCCGGAGTTTCCCGCTCCTGAGTTCATTAAATGCAGCACGGGGCTGCGGCGCTGGAAGGGTTCGCACATGGCTTTTGGAGCAGCTGGTGACAGTGGGATCCGAGGAGCGCACGCGGCGCGTCAGAGCGGAGGACGAGCAAGGTGTATTTCTGTGCTGTTAGCTCAGCGAGAGCTGAGGAGGTGCGGAGGGATGCCGGGCGACCACTCGGGCCACGTTGCAGAGCTCAGCGCCGGGAGCCGACAGCGGCCGGCTTTGGTGTGAGCGCTTTGCCTGGGATAGTCGTGGAGCTATCAGCGTTTCCGTGAATATTTTGTTTGGGTAATGTTTCTGTTTTGCTTCTCTTTGTTGATGCTCGCAGCTAGAGCGTGATTGCTGACGGTTTGGGCTTTCCTGTTCAGAGTACCCACATGCAACTGCAACATGCTGTTTGGCCACAGCAAAGGAAATACCCATCAGTGGGTTATTCCTTGACATTTCTCTCTGGAATGTACTACTTTTGCTCATTAATACCCACCAACTTTCCTTACTTCAAGTACTTCTAGCTTGTGCATGAAGGTTTTCCTTCCTCTCACGGTTGCCAGTGGGAAGGAAAACTTGGGCAACTGTCAGTGTCTTGGAAGTCATGGGAGTACACAGGGGCAAAGAGGGACCTTCCTCTCCATGCTTCCTCTGCTTCTGGGTCAGATGCATACCTGTGGGAGATGTGTCACCTCGCAGCCACGTCAGACGAAGTAGTGTAGACAAAAATACATGGTGTTGCAGGTGGAGGGACTTGCAGAAGACAAGTGCCTCTGGGTAGATGCATGTAACATCTGTTTATCACACAGGTGTAGGATACTAGGGATAGCTTTGAGCTGCAGGAAGCATCACAGCGGATGCTTGTGTCCTGTTGTAGGACACCAGAAGTGACAGGCAGGGCAGAGCTGTGGGACTGCTCCTGTGTGTCCTTGCAGACACTTGAACTGGGTGAGCTCTCTCTGTCCTGTTGTTTACACACATACAAACTTATATTAAGTATCTTTTTTTGGCTTTTAGTCAAGAGCTTCTTCCTTTGGTTGCAGATAGGAAAGGAGGATGTAGAAAACAAAGCTTTAAGTAACTTCTCAGAGAGTAAACCATTCATCTCCTCTGTCCACAGCTCCTTCCTATTTTTTGTTTTCCTTGCATGTGCATCCATCTTTCCTTCCATTTAGGGATGCAGTTTTCTGAAATGATCTCTTCTGCGTTCCTCTCCTGTCCCCTCAGGGCTCTCCCTGTCTCCAGTGCTCCACCAGAGGCTGTGCGGTGTTTCCACCCGATGGCCATGGAAGACTGAGCACGGTTCCTTTCAGCATCCATCAATCTCCTCTTTTTGCAGTCAGCTGCAGAGTAGCAGGAGGCTCTCTCTGTGCCCAGAGGGAAGAATGTCTGTTTATATGCTTCCCATACCTGGCAGCTGGGAGGGAGGAAGACTGATGGAGAAAGATGGAACCTGGTGCGGGTTCTGATTGCTGTCACTCAGTCACTACCCTGACCCCCTCAGACTACCCAAAAATTCTGCCTTCCCTGCTCCCCCATTTCTATCTACCTTCCTCTCTCTCCTGCACATAAATGTGGCCTAAGGCCACTGCCAAGAGTAGAATGGCAATTTCAAGGATTGCTCAATACTTGACTCTTTTCCTTCCATTACAACCAGGAACCTTCTCCAAGCAAGTGCCTGACTGATTTTCTCTTAAGGCTTCATAACAAAGAGTGTGTTAAATTTGGCAAAGATTGAGGCACACATTTGCATCTAGTCAAAATACCATTTGCAGGGACTGAAGGCGTTCCCTGTGCTCTGTTTGAAGGTAGAGCCTCTTGCTGCCAGATGTGTGCAGCTGCACGTTGCTTGGGTAGTGCTGGCTCACCCCGGGCTTTCCACCAGAAACTGGTTGATTGTTGCCTTCTGGAACAACAGTGCTTCTTTGCAGGTGTGGATTGAATGCAGGATCCTTACTTGCCTCCAGCAGGGACATACTACACCGGGACACAGGTGGAATCATAAGGAATATGTCTTAAGCACATGTAAACAGCAGCCAGCGGCAGTGGATGGGACAGATCTCAGAAGAATCTCTGAGTCAAAGTCAGGAGTTTCTCATAGTTACAACTTGTCCTTTCTCTGTGTATTGTGAGAGGCTCTGATGATACCTCTGTGTTCTCTGCATTTCAGCCTGCTGTATTCTTAAATGCTTTGTTAGTGCAAGCTATTACAAAAATTTCTAAAGCATAGCTGTGGTTGTTGAGCTATATACCAAATATTGTGTGCTTGTAGTTTGAAGGAAAGCTTCTTTCCAGCCTGAACTTTCAGTGAACACTCCGGTGTAATCTGAAGGCAAGGAATAACAGATTCTGGATGAAACCAGTACTGCACAGTACCAAATTGTTTCAACAACATATATGTTTATCTACAATACATGACAACTGATCTAATCTGATAGCAATCTTGTAGAAGAGAGGCAGTAATTGCTCAAGGTTAAGGCACTTTTCAGCTGTTTTCTCTCTGTGCTCATGAAGATGAATGCCTCAGCAGAGATCAAGCGCTGCACATTGTCTTGCTCCACGTATGTGACACGCATTATTTTACAGATGTTGTTTTCTTTTTGGTGTAGTACAAACATCTTCCAGGATTTTGACTCATTTCCTTAAGTCTCTTTCAGCTGTTCAAAGAATGGCTGGAGGAAATGAGGTCTAATGTCCTAATGCATTGCATTTACTGTAAGAACCCTCTCCGTTTAAGTATAAAACATTGTCTTTTTGTAATTTCTTAATGCCCTTCTGAATATTCCCCTGCATGGGAAAAAAACTGTACTTGTTTCTGACCTTCAGAAACTCAGTGCCTGCTGTTGAATCTCTGACCTTAGAGCCTAAGATGTTTGCTGTGTGTTTTGTGAAAGAAGAGATCTGATGCAAAGACCAGGCTTATTAGAAAGAGGTGATCCATATTCAGTATGTTACATCTTTGGGACATTTATTAAAGCAAGTCTGAAGAGAATGCACATGCACAAGAAGAACTTGAGCACCAAATTTTCTTCTTCTATGTTACCTTACTGCAGAAGTGTTGTGCTTTGTTTTTTTTCAAGGAATTTTAGGAAACAAGAAGAGGTTCTCCAAAAGGTGCCTGACCCTCCATAACAGTGCAGCCTGCAAACAGGCACAAACGAACCCAGTTTTAGACATGTGAGCAGTCCTGCTGGTTTGTTGCCAGGCACAGTGGCAACTGAAGTGCATTGTTTGTCCACTGGCCAAGATTGCTGCAGTTAGTGATAAAGGCACAAGAGGAGTGTAGACATCTGTGTTTGAAGGGAGAAAGCAACTCCTGTTTTCTAGGCTATTCCAATTAGAAAGCACAGTAACTGTTAATCTCTCACTGGATTTACTCACGAGGATTGCACTGATTTATTCTGTAAACATGGGTTTTCAGATATACCTTTAAATGGATTTCTAATGTTCATTTTAATGTCACAACAGAATTGTTTTGTAGAGCATGTAGGGCCCTTGGTTATGTTATCTTTTATAGAAAAGAGGCACACAAATAACCGATGAGTTTCTAACATTGCTAACATGCCATGCAACTCCAAGGCTGCTCTGTATAGATCCTTCCTAGAGACCGTGACTAAAATAAAGCATCATCTAGTAGTGTTATCAGCGTCAGGGAGTTTTGTCACTGGGGGGATGACAACATTAAAAGTCTATGATTTGATATGTCATCTGACAGCTGAGTCCCTAATCATGTAATACAGTCATTAAATATCTGATCAGAGAGGAACTTGTAAGTCAGCTAGGCACTGACAGCTGTAAATCTGAGTGATAAAGAGGACATGTGGGCTGATTTAAAGTAAGAAGATGTGAAAAATCAAGGGAAATCAGATAGACATAACACATCTCTTGTACGTTCCTTGGAACCTTGACAAATGCCAGGTTAGTCCTATATTTCCTTTCTTTTTCCATCTGTCATTAACTTACGCCAAGAGTGCTCCTCCACTCACACTGGGTGACTGTGCATGTCATGAAGTGGACTTGCAAGAAAAGCTTTGTACAAAGCCACTCTGGAAGAAGAAATTAAACTAGCTGAATAGGACAGACACTTTACAAGTATCTCTGTCATGCAAAGTCTGCATGTTTGGGAGGGGGAGAAGCAATCTAGGTCAGTTGTGTGATAAGTCAGCGCTGTTTCGAGCATTCACAACCTAGGCCATTCAGAACCAAGGCTCCTGCTGAACAGCGTCATGAGATTTGAAAACTAGCGCTTGGCTCTCTTAATCTGTTTCTTTGTTCAGGATTTAATGGGTGCACCGATTTCACGGATGGAAGCCTTTGTCTTCAGCCCTCAGGACTGGAAACTTCATTCTTTGCTAGATAAACTCTGTGCATTACATCACATTAACCTAACTCCAGCAGTTGGGTTTCTAAGAAATGGAGCAGGTACTAGAAATCCCTGCAGAGCTGTAAGAGTGAGGCTGGAGAGGCTGCAGAGATCATCTGCTCTTTGCTGGGCTCAGATATGGTACATCTTGCCAGGCAGGCTCCAGCCTCATTTGCTCTAAGATAAACTTGTGGTAAAGATTTTCCCACCTGTTTTTGCTGCTGCTTAACTGATTGTTGAAGTTCAGAGCTTTTCTGCTGTCTAACATCTCCTTCCTTGCTGTTGCTTAATTCCTTTTTTTTTTCCTTTTTTTTTTTCTTCCATATTCTGGTAGACACAATGAACTGCTCATCACCTTCCTCTGGATAACAGCGTTTCACATATTGACAACTGATATCACTTCTTTGATTTTTCTACAGTAATCAAGTACAGCTTTTTTAGCCTCTTTTTTTTTTAATCTTCTTTTCTTTTAGTACATCTTCTGTAGCCCATCCTCCTCCTGTTGTCTTCAGCCTTCTTTAACTTGCTTGCATGTCCCCCATAGAGGATGTGTAAAGTCAACGCCTGATGCCAGATGAGCCATGTAGTGCTTCCAGGTTTAATGAGGTGGTTACCTCCCCTGTAGCATGCTGCCATTTGATTCAAGGCATTGCAAAGCAGATTTTAATCATGATTTAAATCAGCCAACAGTAAGCCTCGTTTTAACTGTTTTGCATTTGTACTTAATCATTTTGTAAAGAAAGGTTTAACCTCCTTTATTACCACTGAGAGTTTTAATTAAATATTGCCTTTGCACTTAATGTTATACTCAGTTTGATTAATCACTGTGCATGTATTTAAGCAATTATGTAGCTTCTTGTATATACACGTATTCTGATTCTTCACGTGTATGTTTTAGTATGAAGACAGAAAGTGTTGACATTTCTTATGTATTAGATAATTGATTTTTTACTTATGATTTGCACTGATTACAATGGAGGAAAACAGAATTCTGAAATGTTCTTCTGTTGAGATAAATAGCAGCACTTAGAAGCCAGCCAATTCCAAAGAAAAAACTCATTGAGAAATGTTTTGAAATAAAGAATTAATGTCTGAAAGCCCTATCTGTAGTCAAAACTGGCAGTCCCTAATCACTACACTGCAAAAATTTCAAAACTAGTCCATCTCATCCTTTTTATACTTAGAAAAGAAATGGGAAGAAGCATTCATGTTTATTTTTCAGCAGCTCATCCATGAATGGACAAGTTGCTTAATTGAGTTGTACTGCATGAACTGAAGTAAGGAAAATAGTTTCTCTGCACCTGCTAGGAAACTCTGAATGCCAAAGGCTGCTTGGTTCGTCACTGCAGCACAACCTGCCTGGAGGTGCTCAGCTGCTGGTTCCCATCAGTTCAGTTATCTGATTATCTTTAAAATGTTGGTGGCAGATGTAAAGCTTGAGTAATATTTTGCCTTTATTTTTTTTTTAATAGAACGTGTAAGTTGTAGTTTGTAGATTCAAAATTTGTTCAGAATATTTTTGATTCTAAAAGGAAAATATGCACTATAAATGCTGCACTGTCATTTTTAATGGAATATTAAAATACATATGCACTGTAATGTGATGATTCTGATGGAAATGAGTCTGTTTGCCTTAGAACTGTAGACGCTCCTCTGCACTAGCAGCTGGTGCTAATGCCTTCAGTTTCTGCTTCTCGGTGACTGCCCAGTTCTTTTCATTACTTTTGCTGCTCAACTCTCTGTTTGCTGTTTTATACAGCACAGAAGTTCTTTCTGGGCCTGGATGAGCATAACTTTTTAACATTGAAAAGAAATCAGATTATCTTCAACAAAATAAAAGCTTCCTTCCAGCAGTGTTCATAGTACCACAAGCTGTTGAAGTTTCCTATTCCATAGCACGTCTGACTTCCAGGTATTAAATATAAAATTACTGATTAAGCAGTAATGCTAATGCCATCATACCTAGGAGTTGGGGTGTGCAGCACAATAAAAGAGGTCGGATTGAAGGAGCAGAAGTAAACTCTGTTTTTCTCTTCTCCTCCCGTATACTAAATACCATCAAAAAAAAATGTCAAAATGGGATTCCCTGCTTAAGCAGGTACTCAGACCGTACTCACAGCGGGGTGCTATTTCGTCCATCAGTCTTTTCAAGAGCAGGAAGGAGGAGAACTTCTTCAGAACTTCTTCAGTAAGTACCTATCCACGTGTATGCCATGTGTGCAGTGCGTGGTAGGGCTGTGCTAATAACTAGGAAAGAAAGTACAAATCGCAGGCAAGATATATGTTAGGACTTCTGCTGACACTGGAGATAGAGTTAAATGGCTGAGTTATGTATCTCCTTGCCAGAAAAAGACTTGAGAAATGAAACTGGATTGTCAGAAATATATCCTAATCTCTGTACTCAAGGCATTTCCAAGACATTGTCACTGACAGATCTCACTGTGTGTCAGCATGATTACCCAGGGCTGAATTAGTTCACCTTGGAAATTCTGAAGAACCTGCCAAGGAATCAGAATCATTTGAGATGGAAGGGACCCCTAAAGGTCAACTAGTCCAATGCCGATCCTCCAGAAATCTTCCGAACTGCAGTATGTGTACATGAAAAATATCTGTGCCTTTTCTGTAAATTTGGTGGACATGTTTATTAATCTGAAATTCTTATTTATTGCTGTAATTTCTAGGAAAAAGTACTGAACTAAATATTTAGAGAAAGTAAAAAGCAGTGCTTCTCTTTGTGGTATTTAATGTGGTCCATCATAAGAACAATGATAACAGAATTATGCAATTATCGGTAAGTTTTCCTCCCTAGAGGCCTTGTGTAGATGATTACCAGTGCACCTTTTAATGAAATTGCTACTATTTGATAAAATTACTGCCAAGATTTGAAATAATTATAATTCGCATTGCCAAAAGTCTAACATCTCCTTCCTCAATTGAGCCTTTTCCAAATAGGCATTAGTTCAGATTGCAAAATGATTCGTTTTTCTTCAGTTTCTCATTTAACTCCATTATAACCACCTTTTCGATGGATTTCAGAAAACACACTTTCAAACCCATGTTATTCATTACAAGGAACATTCATTCAAAATGGAAGTTGAAACATACTGCACCTTTTAATGTAAATGTCAGCAAAAAGAAGTGAGAAGGAAAAGCTATTAAAGAAATAGGTTGGATGAGTGACAGCTGCATTTGAGTAACCTGTGCATTAGTGCACTTCTTTTAATTGTTCTCTATACGTACTTTATAATTTGTTTATTTATTTATCTAATTGCTGCAAAACTGTGGGAACAGCTGTTTAATAAGTAATTTTGGAAATCAGAGGGGGAAAAGGAAATACTTCTGTAGAAGTAAGAATCAGTCTAAATGTTTAAATCTCTGAGGCAAGCAATTACTCTTTTTTTTCCCCCCTGTAAATTCTACTTAAATGTGTGTACATACACTTTTATTTATCTTTCCTCTATAATTTTACTTTGGACAAGAATTAGCAGGTAGTTGTTCTAAGCTCAGCCCATTCTTTTTGTTCAGAAAACTGAACTCTGGTTTTGTTCATGCGCACATTGCCTGTAGCTTCCTCCTGTGGTAGGAAGTTTGGCTGCAGGAGACCGCAGAGTGTCAGAATAGGTCGTTGCCCATAGCACGGCAAGATGAGTGACCAGAGTGCTGTAGCACATACGGTACTCTTACAGACAGAAAAAGGCCCAAACCCATGAATTCTCAGAAAAATTCAGGCGTTGTCATTTGCAGCTATGGGAGGAGCTTGGTGTTTGGTGCTGCTGTGGTTTTTCTGTATGTGTGCTGGACTAGAGTTGTGTTTAGCTTCGTGTCTGCCTTTGCAAAATGCCTTTTTTGTCTGCACTAGCAGAGTAAGTCATGTCAGTCAGAAAGGACATGCTGCTTGGTGTCCTTTTTGCATGGCTTGAGTTTCCTTGCTTCAGCAAGGAAAAACAAAGCTGGGGAAGAGGAAGGTTCATCTCCTGCCTCTGGAAGGTGCAGGTACTTCCTCCAGCCTCCTGCCTCAAGCAAGCTATGCATTAGCTTCTAAACCAACTCTTGCACATTTGTGTTGTGGGTCATGTGCAGCACTTGGTCTGCTCAGCCTGCTTCTGAAATGAGAAAGCCAAGTGCAGTTAGGTGCATTTGCTAATTGCTGACCCTTCAACAGGACCTGCTGGCTTCTACCCACTGCTGGCTTATCCTGCCTGAAGCTCAAGTGAATGTTTCTCTCAGAGATCTGCAGGGGCTAGGGGATGAACTGGCCTTGTGTTCTTCCCTGCTGTGTGTTGCTACCTTGCCCCATGCTTGCTGTTTCTGCTTAACCATGTGTCATTCAGAAGGCAGGTGAGCTCTGTTTGACTGTAGCTGTCTGAGCTGTTCTCAGTGCTTTTATTTGACCTATGGAGCAATTCACAGAGCATGAGATATTTGGGGATGCAGATCTGTGTAAGAGCAATACCAAGACACAGAGTCACCTTCCTGTGGAATGTCACTGCAAAGGGAGGTGGCATGGCTGAGTGTTCTCCCAGCCCAGACCTCTCTGCTCCTGTGGTTCCTCACACTCCGGCCTCCATGGATGATAAAGACAACCTTTGTTCCAGGCTCCATCTATTTCCTCCCTGGAGTTTGCCTTGGCTGGCTCCACACTTGCTCTTTGTGTTGGGAGATACTCATTCCTCTGTCATGCTGCCTGTAGAAGTCTTTCTTGGTGGCTGCTTTGAGCACTAGAGAGGTGAGCACCAAACTCCTGCCCTCTCCAGTTCTCCACTGCTGCTCCCTTCCCCTTGGGATGAAGGGCTTGGGGCAATGGGAACGCTGTGTGAGGAGGCATACTCTCCTCTGCTTTTCTGCTTCTTAACTTGGAGCCTCAGATGATCCAAAGCTTCAGTGAGTATTTCCACACTGGAAATGTGGAGTATTCAAGAGAGTTCGGTGGTCTGCAGATGACACTCCGTCTGATGGGCTATAAGTAAAACACTTCGGTCTGCAGGGCAGTTTAGTCAGTCTAGACCCTAAAATACATGCTTGGTGACTGTTAAGTTAGCTTTCAGTCTCCAAGATGAAGATGGGGCAGGTCAGCATTTCTGTCAGCTAGGAGTTGTGTTCACATATGCTGAGGTTCATATATATGCAGGAAACAGTTGTGCCTTTGGTCTTTTTTGATCTATGTCTTTGAGGACACTAGCCTGGGTGCTGGCATGGATGGTTTCTTCTGCAGAGAGGCCATACTGCTGGCCTTGTTTTTCCCCGCAGCATAGCTGCAGTGGTGTGTGGTGTAGCTTTCAGATCAAATCATTGAAAATTGACATTTGCCGTTGCTAAACTTTACATCTAGCATAAGGGAGATTGTCTGTTTAGTGAAGCGGAACAAAACAAGTAAGCATATGATAGCATCTCTCCTTTGAAAAATCTGGGAGATTTATATACACCAGAGTAAATTAAATTTGCTTCAGTATGATTAACATGTAAGTTTTACACTTTGGTTTCTTTGGAGCATAAAATGAAAGGACAAAACAAATCTAATTGAAAAGGTCTTAAATTCAGCTTCACAATAGCACGCGTCAAGAGTGGAGCAGCTTTCAGAAATAAGAAACAGAGATGGGACAGCAATACTTTTCAGTCGGACCAACTGGTACTGCATAGAAAAAATGGACTTGTCTGTGACTTCTGCATGTGAGTTTGAATTGCTTTTGCTTCAGCTTGTCTTTCAGACCTGCAGGAGACTTGTTGATCTGAAAACATGCTCGTTGTTGCAGCAGCACTGGGCATGCAGAAAGAGGATATTACCTCTCTGCAAGCCATGCCTTGCTGATATCCCTAGACCACTGAATCTTCGACAGTGCTACTACTTTAACTGATAAAGCCTATCTCTTGTTTCTGCTCTCTTGTGTTGTTGCAGATGAGAAACTGAAAAATGCGGTGAGTGAGGTCTGTGCGATATCCCTTGAAACAAAGTCAGTGCCCAGAAAGATCAGGCATGAAAAGAGTAGTGTAATTGCATCCAGACTCTGCAATCTTACACAAAAGTCACTTTGTCCTTGAAGTTTAGATCCTCAGTGTGTTTGTCATGCAAAAACGTTAACTGGCACAGAAGTGAGGGCACTGTGTTCACTGGGCGATATTTGCACAACTTCTGGGGGACGACCAGTGACTGTAGAGGTTATGGAGGTCCACGTGGGGAAGAGGCAGAAGGCTAAGCACCCCTGTGCCCTTGCAGTGCCTCCAGCCCTGGGAAAGGCTGGGAGAAGGAACCTGCTCATGTGGGGTAGCAGTGTGTTCTGGGCTTAGCAGATCAGATGAGATGGGACATGGGTGGCAGGGGGGACCTGCCATCTCTGATTTCCTTTGAGTCCAGGAAGATCTGAGAGGTAGATATGGAGGGTTGGGAGCAGAGGACCCCAAGCTAGGCCATGCCTTGGCATACATCGTGGTGGTGATCGAGACAGCTTGGTCCATGCAGGGCCACCACAAGCCCAGGGAGACTGGCTGAGTCCCCAGGTCAATGTGGTGGCTCCTTAGCCAACAACCAATATGGTAGTAGAAACATAAAGAGAGATCCTTATACTTAGGTGTTGATATATGGTGGTTGTACTGTGAAGCTGTGTTGTTGGGCTGTGAAGCCTAAGTCCTGGAAGGTGTTGGAGATAAATTTAAAGTGAAACGGAGTGGGGCAAGGCATGTTTGGTGGGTTTTTTTTGTTGTTTTTTTTGTTGTTGTTGTTGTTGTTTTGCTTGTTTTTTGTTTGTTTTTTTTTTTTTTTTTGCTCTGAATGCAATCTGTTGTGTTATAAAGATACTACAAGCTTCTTGTTCTTTTTAATGTTTAGATAAGAGTTGGAAAAGAAAGCAGGGAGTAAGCTACTGGCCTAAGGTTATGGTAGAACTGGGAATAAAATCCACACTACCTGACTTTTCATCTTATCCCATGGCAGTCCCATGTCCTTATTTGCTCAGCAGCTGGAGACGATCTCCAGTCACTTATGAGTATGACGGAGTTGTGCACCTGATGTGCGTTTCCCTGCTATAGCAGTATTGTGGCTGAGGCCAAGAAAACTCCCAAATAAGCCACTTTTTTCCAGGATGGTACACTCCTTAGCCAAAGCTTTTTTGTTTGCACATCCCTTAATTGTTATAGGAGCATTCTGCTGTCCTTAATCATATCCCTGCAATTTGACCTGAATTTCCTATCAGTATTATCTAGAGCTGTTTCATTTCTAACTCCTCCAGCCTGGTTTTCCACATGTTCTTTCTGTATGCCAAAGTCACTAGTGCTATACTCCCCCTCATTCCTCATTCTCCCTTCAATTTTTAGGACTTAGGAAGCTTCTTGTAATATATTTATATATTCTGCTTCTTTTTTTCAGTTACACAGCCTGGTTCACAAGCGATTCCAGCATTGTAGTTTTCAGCTCTAATTTGTTAGTTTATAAAGAGAAGCTGGCCATAAAAGAAGTGCCTTTTCTAGTTGTAGGACACAGATTTAGAACTTCCAAAATGAGTCTTGGGCTGTCCAACTCTGAGTTCTGTGATTTATTTTATAGGTAATTATTTTTACTTTGTAAATTATTAAGTATTTGCTAGCACATTATAATTACCTGCTGGTTATTACCTGCTGCTTGCTCCTAAGGACAACTCCAGAGGACCATCCAGAGCCCCTCTGTGGTATTCTAGCTATGCAGCGCATGGGGAGGGTTGTATGTTTCATGGTGGAACCATGGCCAACAGCACAGTCATTTGCGCCCCCTAGCCCACAGGAGCCATGGGGGTAGGAGACAGAATGCCTAGCTTCTTGTCCTGCAGGGTCCCTGTGGTAAGGTGGGCTTCTCTGAGGCTGGGGCACTCAGCTGAATAGTGGGATTGTAGTTCATGTCCTGTTTGAAGATATAAGAAGGTAATGAGAGAGTGGAGACATGCCAGGATCTGCCCCATATCTGCAAATCTTCAATTGAAACATAGCTGTGAGTTCCTTTATCCTGTTACTCCAAGAGTTGGCAGTCCCACTGGTGACTGGCAAAGTCATGTTTCTTCCTTGGGTGAACATGGAGCCTCAGAAGGACGGCAGATTCCATGTCTCATCCCCAGCATATAGCCTGCAACAGACCTGTAGTGCAAGTTATTAGTGTTACCATCATGGTTGTACATTTATAATTGGTGTTATTGGAATGCAGAAGAGCAACAGTGAGCCTGAAGAACATCCTCATGCTGCAGGTGTGGTGCAAGTGGAGCAGTCTTAGACTGAGGCATTAGCAATCTGAGAAAGATCAAGAAATGGCAGATGGACATCTGTTCTGGGGATTAATACGTTGGATTACAAGTTGTTGGTTAAACTCCCTACTGCTACAGATTTCTGCTACTTAATTATTCCTCCAAACGGAAGATACAAAGTCATTCCCATCTTTCCAAGCATCTCTTTAAATCTCTTTTAAACATGGTTAATATTTAGGAACACAATAATAAATGCATCTGATGGTCCTTTCTTTTGCCACCTTTTGTTCTTAACGCTGCTGTATTTGCTTTTTTTGAAGATACCTTGTTTTTGGAAGGTGACTTTGGATTGTGGAAATATTTTTGCAGAAAGCATTAGTTAAATTTGTAAATTGTTTTGCAGAGAAAATGTAGGCTGCATAAAGGAGCCCATAAAAGATTTTCTTGAAATGTGTGTGGTGACTTTGACTGAAATACCATGGCTTATGTTTTTAGGATGCCATGGTGTGCTTAATCTGTTTTTTAACTTTCTTTCACCAATTCCAGTGTGTAGTGTATTTCTTTTGCTCCCAGACAGAGTTATGCTTTGCTTTGTTGTTTACAACCTGTAAAAACTACCCACCAACTTGCATAGATGGTCCTGGTAATAAAAATTGGAAAATTTGAACTCTTAACCTGAATGGTGATCAATGCTGAGGAAAAGAGTAGATAAAAGTCACAAATGTTACATGACAGTATGAAATAATGTGTTTTTTTTTTTATCTTTCTGGCAAATATTATTTCTAGAATGCTTGTTTATATATTCAGTTATGAGTTTGTGTAGAGGATTAGTGGACCTTATGTGGAAAATTTCTGGTGATGCTGGAAAAACAGGCACTGGTGGACTGGCTGCCTGTAGGGTTGTAAGTAAATACATAAATCAGAGGGAGATGGATAGAGAACAAGGACTCTCCCCAAAGCTCAGACCACAAAGGAATTAGACTGTAGTGGTCTGACCTTCCTTTGTTTCCTCGGATTTGTCAGGAAGAGGGGCAGTTACCTGAGCTGATCTCATCCAGTATGCACCTTAAGAACAACTAAAGCTGTGAGATAAGTGAATTAAGTCTGAACTACATAATCTTGTCCCAAGTAATTATCCGATTGTTCTGCTTGAGAGTCTGTTGTGGGCAGGAAAATTCAGCCTCTGAAATGAGCCCTAGAGAGTGATTAAAGACTCAAGTGGTGATGTTTTTTGAGAAATGTTTCTTTCGGACATGGATATCATGCATCAAGTCCAACTGTGCAATATTTTGCTACACATTAGAAGGGCACGAGGTCATGGTTACTGGTAGGATTAAAGACTGATCTTTGGAAGGGGCAGGTTTGTTGCTGCGGCACATCTCGGCATTTGTGCCCATCGCAGTGATGCGTGTAGTTTAGGCAGATCCACACTGCTTTTGTAGGTTGGTTAAGACTTCGTTCTGTGCAACACCTGCCTGTGGTCTGTCCCTTACCTCTGTGAACCTGTGGATTAAGTCTTACGTTTCACCTCCATGCACCCTTGTGCCCTAGGGCAGTGGGTTTGGGAAGGAAGAAAGCCCCATATCTAGCTGCACAGCACATTGCACTACAGACAGGTTGTGTGCGGACTGTTTGGAGCCTGCAATCACTGCATGTTGTTAATCTGCTGTATAAACACTCCTGGGAGAAGCGGAAGCAGAGGGAGCAGTTCAGCAAGCCAAGCTGGCTCAGTGTTTCCTCAGGGGCAAGTAAATGAGTTTACTCTCAGTATAGTTCTCGAGTTCCTTAAATAAAGTTATCACTTGCTCCACCGAGTGTGCTTCTCCGCTGACACATGTGGGAGATGCAGAGGCTGCAGTGAGACCTAGTGAAGGAACATCATTTGCGTGCACAGACATTTGGCTGCAGTGTTTCTGTTGCTGCGAGTGCATCTCTGTTCACATGGCCATGGTGTCATATTGAGATAGTAGTTGTTGAATGGGGAGTGTTAGGTGGAGATCCTGGTGGCCATCCCGGTGTTTTCTGAGAGGCTTCCAGTGGGTTTCTCCTAGCTCTTTTGATGAATGATGCTAGGAGTGGGTGATGGGCTGCCGCCTTGTGTATCAACCCTGGTGCTTTTGAATGAGGGCTGCCTCTGCATGGTGTGAGTGGGTGAAGCATTGGTGTTTGCATCACAGCTGCAGCATGAGGATGTTGTGCCAGAGAGGCTATACAGCACTGCACTTTGGCTGATTTGCACAGCTTGTGTCATCTGTCACTGGAGTACCGGACGCCCTGTGGGATACATCAGGGAAATCTTCTAAGGAGATCCCCATGAAGCACGTTCACAATGTTTCATGAGACCTTCTAAGAGGTCTTTGCCCTCTGCCTTTTCAGGTGCTGCGTGTTGCTGACTCTCATCTGAGGGGTTTGCAAACCAAAGGTCTTCATGCCTCTGTCTGCATCAGGCTGCTCTGCCCAGGGCAGTGGGCTCTTCCTGCTTTCCTACCTGCAAAGTCACTGCTGGCTCAGGACTGTTGCTCTGGAGGTGCTGGACTTCACACTCCTTGGTCTAGCTGCTGCATAACAGCTCACAGCTGCATTTTGAGGTTTCTGCAACATTCAGTTGCAGAAACGTATATGCAGGATTAGTGGACTTCACGTGGAAAATTTGTGGTGGCGCTGGAAAAATAACTGCTTGTTGGGTTGAGCTCTAATAAACAAATTTTAATCAGAAGAAGGTGAAGAGAGGGAACTCTCCAAAATCCAGTCTATGAAGGAATTAGATTGTGTTGGTCTGATCATCCTTTGCTTCCCACTCTGTTCTGGCTACCGGGATTGCCAGGAAGGGGGGCAGTTACCTGAGTTGGTCTCAATGCAGTATGCACTCTAAGAGCAACTAAAGCTGTGAGATAATTGAATTAAGTCTGGACTACATAATCTCATTCCAACTTATTATCTGATTGTTTTGCTTGAATATCTGTTGTCAACTGTATAGGCAGGAAAATTCAGCCTCTGAAATGAGCCCTAGATAATGCTTTTGAATTCAGCTAGTGTTTTCAGTGACTTAACTCTGCTACTAAATAGGGAGGTTGTACAGTTTTGCACAGTTGTATTTCACATGGGAGGGACATTAGCTGTACTTATTGTAAACTAAGGGTCATTTGTAGGACTAAAGAGCTGCTCTTGAAGGGGAAAGGCTTGTTCATTAACACTACCTCAATATTTGTTTACATCATTGTGATGTTTATGCAGGTCCATGCCAGTAAGAATTTATCTGATTTTTCAGCTATGAACTCTGTTTTGTACGTTCACTAACGCTTTCCTATCAGGGTATGCTAACACAGCGAACCCCTTTTTGATGGATCTAAATAATGGAGCCAGAGAAGCCTGAAAGTGCTTCTTTCTCCACGTACACATTGTAATCTGGGAGGTGACTGGGAGCTGTGAGTTGAGGCTGCTAATTTTGCACAGATTTATTTCTGGAGAACTCAAAAGTTGTGTTACTGTATATTCAAAGAAAGACACGGTAAGAGCTCACAGCTGTGATGCTAGGAGATGGGTGCCTCAGTGACAGTAATTCAGTAGTGTTGGAATGGAACACTAATGAAGGAAATTTTGCGTGGTTGGTTTGTTTGTTTGTTTGTTTGTCTGCTTAATAAATGACAAATTACTACCTCCACAAAAGAAATAAGCAAGTGTGGAAAGTATGTGACAGTGCCTTCATTACTGTGGACATTTCTAATTGAGTGGAGCTTCTGAGTGCATGAGAAAACAGCTAGAAATGATAACTGTTGAGCAAGGAAAGTTTAGTTCTTGGCAACATACTGAGTAAATGACAAAGAATGATTAAAAGTGCTGCCATGTAGAATCAGGCTCATATGTTCTTGAATTTAATTTTTAAATAGCTTGGGTCTGTTCCCATTCAGAAGCCAAACCATTGCAGAAACGGATACAGTTTTTTAAAGACCACTTTCCAACTGCAGTGGTTATTTAATGTGCAGAAGGTCATACAATGCAAAAGGAGTCTGTAGAATTGTACAGAATACTCTTGCAGCTTATTATTTTTAAAAATCAACTCCAAATATATTAACTATGTGTATATAAATAGCAATTTCATTGCTGAAAAAAAAAAAAACAACAGAAAAAGCATTGTGTTGACAGACGTATTTTCTGCTTTTGTTTTTTTAGGTGGTTCATTGCCTCATGAAGAATCCTCACTGGTTGTGAATAAGGGAGAGGAATTAAGGCTGAAGTGCAATGAGGACGGACCCGTGACTTGGAATTTCCAGAACTCGGATCCATCAGCAAAAACAAGGATTTCCAATGAGAAAGAGTGGCACACCAAAAATGCAACGATCAGAGACATAGGCAGATATGAGTGCAAAAGCAAAGGGAGTATTGTCAACTCTTTTTATGTTTTTGTTAAAGGTAAATATTAATGAATTATTTTTGCTTCTCCCACCCTTTCTCAATCCCAAAGTAACAGGACAATAAATGCTGGAAGAGAAAATGAATTTGAGGCAAAGGGAGAGAACACAGTCTGATAGGAGAAAACTTCTTCCCTGTCCAGCAGACAAAAAAGTCATTGCTTGCAGTGGCTTTTTCATTGCTTCGAAGTTCTGGAAGAATTTTGTTTTACATCATTGTTGTTTTGTGGTGAGATATAATACCAGAGCTCTTGATCTAGAAGCCAATCAAGTGACCTAAGTCAGTTGTGTGTGTCAGTTGTACTGTGAGGAAACAAACAGTATGTATGGAAATGTCTTTTTTAATTCCATGCCATCCATCAATATGGAGTCATGTGAGGTTTGGCTCCCGGCTTTTGATTTATTGAGGCAACTAAGAGATTTGGCTTTTTGAGGCTGCACTCTCAGGGTTAAGCCAGCAGGTAACAAATAATACCTCTGCATCTAGCTCCTGATCTACCTTCTGTCTGCTCAGAAACGTCTTGGGGAAAAATGCCTCTGCTCTGATATGCTTTCCCAATCCTTTATTACCCTTCCTTTTTGTCCAGCATTTTATTCAGGTTTCTTTTGCACTTTTGTTGGCTCTTGATCTGTGGCTTCATCAGCTGTCCTCAAGCTGCCAATTTACTGACAGCTCGGCATTCCTGGCATTCTCTTTTCCTGGTTTCCCTTTTTCTTTCTAAGCAAGACAGTTGTTTTGTATCTGCTTGACCTAGCTCTGGAAATGTTGAGGGAAAGAAGTTCTACAGCTTCCACTTGCTCAGAGATAGCATTCCTCATCCAACAGCATTTACCTCAGAGAGCTTCCCTTGAAACCTGCCAGTCCTTTAGGAATTCCTGCAAGGCTATTCTTCAAGGCAGGGAGATACAAGCACAGCATGGTGAAGAGTGTCTTCTCAAGGAGAGATATCTGATATACTGAGCATACAGCTTACACAACTGCATAGCCCCTGAGTTGTCCAAATAACCATGCAGCTACCATGGATGATTTTTCTTGACCTTTTGTGTTTCTCTTAGACTATGACCAAAGGAAATCTGGCATATATTTTACCCATACATGACATATGTTGTTGACTTTATCTTCCATGACTGTTTTATGAAGGTCATGGTAATTATACCAGACAGCTGTGATCATAGATACATTTGTGTCTTCCATTATGCCAGTGACTCCTTCACCTTAGCATAGCAGGCAGCCCTCCCACTGAGCATGGTTACCAAAGCATCAGAGAAGCTGTGTAGTCCTCATGCAATTCGTTGTTAACTTCTTTGTCTTAAGGGTGTGAAAAATGTTCAAGCTTCACTTTGTTGGTTTCTTGACAGTAAATAGGATGGCCACTGTAGTGATGGTTCAGTGACATCTCAGGACACCTTGAATGTGCCATGAGTTCAGATACTTGTGAGGCTCTGTAAGCACCCCATATGCTTTATGCTTGTAAAGCTGAAAATGAAGAGAAAACTGGACCAAGAGTAAAGCTCTAGAAGGAGACCCTCAGTCCTGCACAGCCCCAAGTGACACGGAAGATGGTGGCAGGTCTTTATCTCATAGCTGATCTAGATCTACTTGATCACAAGGATGCTACAGTGTTGACAGACTGTAGGCACATACCTCTTTCACCTCTCTGCTTCAGCAGAAGGTGGCTATATCGCATCTACACTAGCAGTTTGTGCCCCTGCCCAAGTAAGTTCAGTGAAGATCCAGCTAGTTAAACGCTTTCATAAGAGATCAGGTTGTCTGTTCTTGATTTCAAGTCTTTTGAGACATGGGCAATGTCTTACATGATAAGTGTGTAAGCACTTCCACATCTTGTGCTGGAAATCTGAGGTAAGCAAAGAAGGCACACACCCAAAGTATGCTTTGGGTGGTGAGCTGTGAAGAAGAGAACATGAATACAAGCAGCTTTATTTGTACCAGGATTCCCTATGGAGAATCCTTTCATGTCTTCTGAATGTAAGGTTTCCCTTCCAGGAGGAGATAGAAGATGGAAAGGGAACTTCTCAGTGAATCTGCTTAACCCCACAAAGCGTTTTCTGAAATTTCAGCTGTCTTTTTTGCAGTGTTCTGTGTTCAGGAACACCTGTTTTTTTTCCCCTAAGGAGCCATGCTTTCCATAGAGTGAAGATATCATGGCTCTGTTTGTACTGGGAAGGAAGTGGACTCCAAAGAAAGCAATCAGTTATGTCTCTGTGAGGAAGGACATCTAGAAGAACCGTCTAGTCCATGATCCACAAGCTTAGGAGTTATATCTATTCACAGCTTGTCGCTGTGTAAACCAGAGTGCAGAGTGTGACACTTCAGATCTCTTCAGACAGGCTTTGCGTTTCCATTTCTGTTTGTGGTCTCAATTCTCTAGCTGTAGACTAATGCTTCAAAGATTTTAGTTTGTGCGTTCTTCCAGTATCAAAAGAGACTAAATCTACATCCTTATTCTCCTAGAAAACAGCTTTTGTAGTTAACAAACTTTACCTAAACACAATGTGCTTTGTATTCAACCTGATACTTCTTGTCTTAAACCAGATTAATATTGTTTGTCATCTGAACTTGCTTCTCTAAGTCTTCTCAGTTAAATCATGGCTTGTTTGATCTGTAGCCACTCAAGATGTACAAGGCCAGTTTTGTGAAAACAAAAACTTTTTCCTCTGTTTCTACAGTTCTAATTCATGCTACCTTGTAGGGAGGGCAGATGAGAACTGAAACATGCTTTTACAGAGTGTTTGTCATCTCATCATCCTTTTTTGTTGTGTTTGCTATTAATGGTCAGGTTCTTAGCATCTCAAGGTCATCAGCTGTGTGCTTGGCCAAGATGAAATGCTTTAGAGAAGTTATCTTGGAAAGAATTACCTGACGATTTTTCAGTCAGATATGCTGTTTGTATGTCTAGGTTCTTCTATAGAGGCTAAAAATACCCCTGGTTTAGGGAGGAGAGAGAGAGAAATTGTTTGGTGCTTCCTCTGGTAGAAATGTGTGTTGATTTAGATTATGTATTTTACAGAAGTGAAAACCGTAATTTTGGTGTTTTTCAACTTCCATTTGCTCATAAATTTCTTTGGAATCCTCTTGTGGGCATGAAACTTTACAGCTCTGCCACAAGCTAAAAGCAAATTACTTTTAATGGTCTGTGAAAATCTGTTTACTGTTGGTGAGGGTGGACGGTGGGGGTTTGGAGCTAAACAAGGCAAAAAAAAGAAATAATTTCCATCTCCAAACAAAGAAGCAGTGGGATTATTTTTAGTGCACATTATTCTTTAGTGTGTCTGGTACTGAATGCTACTGCACATCTCCTGTTGTGCTGCTCTTTTAAGACAAAAGTTAATGTCTCTTGGAAAACTTCAATTAGGTAATACTGAGTTTTATTGGCTGAATGTAAAACTTTCTTTGAAGAAAGTGCCCAGTTGCATTGTTAGGATGATCAGAAATACCCTCTACAGTGTCAGCTTTTCTAACAGGTCTTTGTGTTTCCTCACAGATCCAAATGTGCTCTTCCTTGTTGATTCTCTGATCTATGGGAAAGAAGACAGTGACATCCTGCTGGTGTGCCCACTAACAGATCCAGATGTTTTAAATTTCACCCTGAGAAAATGTGATGGCAAACCTCTCCCCAGAAACATGACATTCATTCCCAATCCACAGAAGGGTATTATTATAAAGAATGTACAGAGGTCATTCAAGGGCTGCTACCAATGCTTGGCAAAGCATAATGGAGTTGAGAAAATATCAGAGCACATTTTCCTGAATGTGAGACCAGGTAACACCAGAGTTTTTTCTTCTTATAGGGCGCCTGATTTTCACCTTCCCTTCTTAGGAGCTGAAGGGAGGTGCTCTGATGAGAAACTTCCCCTTGTGTACTGACTTTCCCATGGGTGGTGATTCTTCTGGGGACATATGGAGTCTTCTACTCAAAGCCTAATGTGCTTCCGCACCAAGTGATGGCTTTGTGGCATGTCTGACTGCTGCAGGCAGCAGCTGTGTGAGGGCACATGTTGTCTTGTGAGACTTGGATTGTAGCTGCTCTGAGCATTTTGTTTGGCTACAGTCACTTCTATCTTATGTTTAAGGTGATTTCCAGATGTTCTTTTCACCATTTAAGAAATGTGGGTTGTGCTGTTTAACTTGGAGGACAAACCAGTGCCCTGAGGTTTGAACAGGCTTGTGCAGGCAAAGTGGAGATTTGTATGCCTGACTCATATGTCTGTTGCCCCAAGTGACAGCATGAAGAACCTGATGGCACTGAAGAAGGGAGATTAAGCAGATGCAGAGCTTGAGAGAGCACAGGGACATTGTTTATCTCTGTCTTCATGGTCGTGACAGCAACTGTGCTCCCAGATCATGAGTGGATTGTGTTGGCTGCTAGATGTACCACTGACCTCTGCAGACCTGTAGATTAAGCCTTACATTTCACCTTTGCATACCCTGGGACAGTGGGTTTGGGAAGGAGGAAATCCCTGTGCTTTGCTGCAGTGTTTGTGTGGAGAGTTTGGAGCTTGCAATCATGCTGTGTGTTTTTAATCTACTGTGTAAATACTCCCAGGGGAAGCAGAAGAAGTGGTTCAGTAAGCCAGGCTGGATCAACTACATGACTTTACTCTCCATGTAGTTCTTGAGCTCCTTAAATAAAGTTATCACTTGCTCCAGCTGAGCATGCATCTTCATTGACATGTGTGGGAGATGCAGAGGCTGCATTGAGGTCTAGTGTGGGAGCATCCCTTGTGTGCACAGACATTTTCTGCGCTGCTTCTGCTGCTGCAAGTGCATCTCTGTTCACATGGCCATGGTGTCACATTGAGATAGTAGTTGTTGAATGGGGAGTGTTCGGTGGAGATCCCAGTGGCCATCCCTGTGTTTTCTGAGAGGCTTCCAGTGGGTTTCTCCTAGCTTATTTGATGAATGGTGCTAGGAGTGGGTGATGGGCAGCCGCCTTGTGTATCAACCCTGGTGCTTGTGAATGAGGGCTGTCCTTCCAGCAGTGAGAAGAGGGGACATGGAGTTGTTTGCTTCATGGCTGTGGTGGTTTGACCTGTTTCAACCTGTGTTCCTCAGCTGTGGTTGGGCAGTAGGGGCTGTCTGAAGCCTGCACTTTGATATGGCAAATTGAAAAAGCCTTTTTCCTGGTTATTTGGAAATGAATACTGAGAATTTTAATGGATTTTAATGACTAATAAAAGATTTTAATTAAAGAGAACAAAAGTTTAATCTGTGCAGGCATCTCTGGCATTCTCCTTTGACTTAAAAAAAAGTCAGGTCCATTCTTTCTCTGGTGTTTATTCTGTACCAAATTTTTTTCTGTTTTTTCAGGGATGGCACAATTGACATGTCTCTGACATGGTAGAATGCAAGTTGTCCTATTGGTATATTTCACTTTTATGGGCTAGAAGCCTGTACTTGCTGGATCTAGTGGTGAATTCAGACAGCAGTGTGCTGGCTTGGAATCCGTTGCTGGCAGCCATCTGATGGTGCACAGCAGTAGGTGGCCTGCCTGCAGGACCCAGGCACCATGTTCCCCTTCTGGGAAGAAGTGTTTAGTGAATGGAAGCATCTGCTGGAGGCCACCAGCAGCAAAACAATGCCATGGTGTTGTCATCCTCACTGTTGTCATTATTGTGCTGTAATGCCAAATCCATAACAGTGAGAAGTCCCACTTTATCCTTATCTAAAGTTTACACTTTTAGTAGGCAGTACTTTTGTAGTCATAACCATGACACTTAAAGCCTCCAGCCTGAGCTTCTGGTGCTGAACGACAGGAGAGGGGCCCATGAAGCAGGGAACTGTGCTGCGTACTCAGACATACACTACCCTGTTACTCTGACACAGGGAGTGCTTACGTCTAGCCCTTTTCTAAACAATGAGGGGCTTTATGGCTTTTTTTTTTTGGTCCTTAGATGTTGCTGGCGGGTGAGAACACAGCATGCATTCGGCACTGGCTTCCTCGTGTCCCTTGGATACTGCTGGGGGGTGATTTTTTATGTGGGCATTTATATCTCAAGAGACCAAACATGGTTCTTTGTTCCCTCCCATAACTGCTTGCAGCAATATGAGGAAAACATTATTGTTAAAACATGAATGGACGCAAAACATGGCATTTTTCTAAGTTTTATATAATTTACTTAATACAACTACAAAGTCTGTGTCGGAGGCAGGAAGAAAGTCTGGAATGCCTTATCTGATACATTACAGTCACAATTTAAAAGTGAGTCTTCCTGCATAAAAGCCACAGTGAGAAGTTCACTTCTACCAGCACAAGCCTGGAGTCTCACAAGTGAGAAAAACTTAAAGAAAGTATTAAGAAAAGTAAATTGTGGAAGATCCAAAGAGGTAAAGAGCTTTGCTGGGATAAGAGACACGTAGTCCTCAAGTATACTTCAGTTATGACTGGGGTATAGCTAGCCCACAGGGTGACTTTTTCCTGAACAGACCCAAGTTGTGTAAGCACCTAACTTTCTGGTGACTGTGGTGTCACTGGCCATGGCTCTAGCTACCCCTGCTTCTGTGAATACTCATTGTGAGCAGAGGACATGGTGCTGTCAGAGGCAGGTGTGCTGAAAGCCTCGAGCTGCATGTGCCCTGCCTGGGGACAGAAGCTTCCAAGTAGGTCAACCTGCTTGCTATGGACCTGGCAGACAGTGCTTTGTGTCAGCTGCTCTATTTTATCTTTCAAAGCTGCAGTTAGTATAAGGCTGTGGTTTTTCGGTGACTGATCTTCACTGTGTTTTTAGAGTACAACATTTTAATTGCTGTCAAGGAATGAGTTGTCTCACTGATGGTTCAACATTTTCAAGTTTATCATGCGAGCTACTAAGCTCTAACAAGTATTACCTAACTTTAAATTTAATTTGAAGGGAGATTGAAGCAGAAATGTGCTTGTTGTGAAGAAACAAGTGTGTAATATGTTAAAGAAATTTGAATGCCTCTTGGAGACCTGAAATTTTATTGGAAAGTTAATGACTGTTGATTTTTATCCCCCTTTGGAAACTCTGAAGCTAATGAAAAGTAATGCACTTCTAAATTGTTTTCCAGTTCACAAAGCTCTTCCAGTCATTACCTTATCCAAAAGCTATGAGCTTCTCAAAGAAGGGGAAGAATTTGAAGTTACATGCATAATCATGGATGTGGATAGCAGCGTACAAGCTAGTTGGATTTCTTACAAAAGTGGGGTGAGTGCCTTTAGCCTTTAGTATGCTTCAGTGCAGTACACAAACTGTGAACGTTCATGTGCTTGCCTTGCATCACTGGCGTGCGGTGGATTTGCTGCCTTCCCGAAGGGAAACATACTACAGACTGGTGTGGTGAGCGTTCAATGACTGTCCCATGCCCATGTGGGCCTTCATGATCACTGAGCATGGTTAGAGGGCTACCATCAGCACTGGCTTCTCTTCACAAACAGAAACTAAAGTTTGGCTCTTCAATGTGAAGTTTAGGTGACCTCTGTTGGGCTGCCTAAATACAGAAGCACGGAGTGCCTACACATCACATTGCAATCAATGGGAGCTGCAAATATTAACACATGGACTGCAAATTACATATTCTAGTCGTTATCATTAACAGAAAATACCTGCTAATTAGCATGGGATTGTATGTGACAGGAATAGTAGTAAGCAGTCACAGGAATGATTAATTCATTTAAATTATATGGTGTGCCTCACTAATTAGGAAAGTCCTGAAAAATGAACTAGTGAACTGCCTGTAGTGATCACTGAAGTTGCTGCTGACATGATGGAATTAAATTATTGACAACTTAAATATGTCAGAGAGTTAGCTGCTGGCAGCACAGCTCTGCTGAAGACCATCAACAGTGAGGTCCCCTCCCCTGGTCACCTTGATGCTTGAAACACAGGGCTGGGTTTCAAAAAACTATCTGTAAGAGAGGGCCCAGAAAACATCAGGCACTGGTTTGTGCTTAAGGGCACCTTCTTGGGGTATGCACCTTCTGGGCATACCCCAAAATTTAAACGAATTAAAAGCCCTTGTGAAGACCTATTGGTAACTTCTGCCATATATGTTCCTACGCTAATTGGCTGAACCTTTACTGTTAATACCAGTGACTTGAACACATCATTTTCATTGTACATGTGCATGTAAAAAAAAAAGGCTTCTATGATTGTGTGGTGTTTGGATAAATAGCACAACCTCAGGCAAATAGCAAACTATGAGGCTCATTCCCTGGGGCCACGTATCTGGCACAGCTTCTCTCACTAAGTGCTTGTGGCGCTATAAATCCCATCACCCAGCTCTGAGGGCTAGGGGGGCACTAAGTGAACCAAAGGTAGCGTGGGACCTGCTAGATGGGGCTTCTGGTTCTTTGCCAAGGTCAACCGCAAGTCTTTCATTTGAGGACTGTCCTTCTTTTCTTGCTCCTCCCTCCGCCTTTTTGTGTTAGAATGTGACGAAACTGGAGTCTTATCTTAAGTTTTCATGCTTTTTCATTTTATGAGTAAAAGCCACGAAGAAAATATTTTTGGCTTAAAAAGTTTGACCTTTCTGTTCCTTCTGGTAAATAACAGGAGATGCTATTGTTTAAATACTGACTGTCGTCACATTAAATTTGGTACAGGAACAGAATACATAAAATTCATGTATGAAGAATCTCTCCTGAATAGGTTAAAGATAAGAAATTGAAAGGAGTTATCACCACTTTTGAAAACTGAGGACTTGCTGTAAGCGAACACTTCCACACAGAACAGATTTCTATTGGTGGTTCGTATAGCTCAGAAGGAATCAAAACTGTATAGAGAAAATAAAACTCAAACCATACTGTGTGATTCTGTGATTTGTACAAATAAAACCTTCTATCAGTTCCTCACCTTCATTGTCATTAAAAGTCCAGCCAGAGTGAGCTGGATCTGGCTTGGGCATGGCACCCTTTTCTCCACAGGACTGAAATATTTAAAGAAATCAGGCTTTCCGCTCTGTATTTTGGGCTGGTCTCTCTCAGGTGGGTTCTCTGGGTCTTTGTGGGACTGGAAGCACTCTATCTTGAAACATCAGATGGAAAAGCAGTGAAGTGCAGCATAGGTGTGCCCTAGAGTGGGGTTTGGAGTCGGGAAGAGCGAGGGGAAAGGGTAGAACTTGGGAAAGGACATTGTCTCTCAAAGACAGCTGATCACACTCTTGTTTTGCATGGAGAGATTCTAGTGACAGGTTTGTCATGATGGCTTATTATTCTGGTTTAAAGTTATGAATATTAATGTAGTGAAGTCATAATTACTTCTATTTTTAATTTATTGAGGAAAGATGCTGCATACACAATGTTTTAGATGTTAATTGTTTTTTTACCGACAGATTGTTACAAGCAAAAGCAGAAATGTGGGTGATTACGGATACGAAAGGAAATTAACATTGAACATCCGTTCAGTGGGAGTTAATGATTCTGGAGAATTCACTTGCCAAGCAGAGAACCCTTTTGGAAAAACCAATGCCACAGTAACCTTGAAAGCACTAGGTAAATAGTTCCTGTAGAAATCTTAACACTTCTAATTGTGGAAGGTGGAAAGTGAAGATACTGAATATATTTTCCTTCCTTTTCTCTTCTTTTCTCCAAACTTGAATGTGTAAGTTACTTCATTAAAAGGTTAATGCAGACTTGGTGCCATATGGGGGTGGTTCAGAAAGGGCTATGGAGTGTGCAGCTACTTCAATTTCTGCAGCCCTGTGCATGTTATTGGATTGCGATATTAGAACAACCACCCAACAGTGTACCCATCTCTCTGTTTTTTTCTTTCCTGGTTTAATTTAAAATTTAATCCAGTCTTAATGAAGCAAGTAATTTACGTTTGCCTAGTACTTTTCCTACGCTTTAGTAATTTGGCAGCACAAGTACAAAGCATATCTTCAGTACCTGCCTTCCAAGCATGGGAAATTTCACTGACATCGGCATGTCAATGTTTTTTTTATTCAGGAGGAGCTATATACGTATTTGTATTTAAAATAATGCTTTGGGGAACATTTAAGTGTGTATAGGCAGCATGAAATGTCTCTGGAGCTCGCCACCGTGGTAAATCCAGCATCCATCACTTCCCTAGGTTTGGGGATCCTCCACCCATTGTTTAACAGTGTCAGTTAGACCTCTGCTGCTGTGTATTAGCTCATATGGTATACAGCGCAATTCAAATTTTAAAGCTGCCAAAAAATACTAACTTGATTGACTAATTAAGGACATATGCTTGACAATTCTGACCAAGTCTGTGTAGTTGGTTAAAATAGTTTCAGTTCCTTAAGGACAAGACAACCAAGGGCAACTGAGACTGTAGCTGTGTGCCAGGCCTTGTATTCTCTTTCTTAGTAAATCTGTATTTCTGGAGACAAATACCCCCATAACGTTGCTTGATTTGCTTTCTCAAGTAGCCTAAAGAAAACAGAAGCACTTGTCTTCTGTGGATAGATCTCCAGCCTAGCTGCAGAATTCTGACTGCAGTTAACCTTGCTATACAATTTGAGGGGGTAGGGCTCATGACACATTTTCCTCTTTTTTTTTTTATTTAATATAAGAGACTAGATTCATATGTAAAAGAGTGAAACTGTATTAAGTATGAAAGAAAATCTTTTCCCCGAGGAGAATAATGTGAAAGCTTTTGTTACAAGAGGAGGGAAGTTCTTACCTAGAATTTTTAGGACTACTATGCATGCAAATATGGTTTTAAAAAGGATTGACTTTGGGAAGTCTGATGACTAAAATAAAGCATAGCATTGTAGAAAGCAGAAGATAAACCAACAAGTTTGTATTTAGTAAAATATAAAGTTCGTGCTTAGTAAAAAATAACAGAGAAAAGCTGGAATATTTTATTTTTGAGATACTTTTCTCCCCAAAAACCTCTCAAATTTGTCCTAAAGTAAAATAAACTCTGTCTCCTGGTTTCCTTTCACCATTCATTGTCAATTTAGCTGTATCTTTCTAAACCATGCCAGCTCCCAGCATCATGGGAAGTGATCTGTAGAACAAACTGGAGGGACCCTGGAATTGTCTCAGAATCTAAATCACTGTGGCTTTAGTGTTAGCCAAAAGGTTTCAGATAAATAAGGTTATGTTGGTACATTTCCTGGTTACTTTTTGAAACGATTGGTTTATCTAACCATAAACAGTTTCTAGAACAGTGTTTTGGACATTGACAGAACAGTAATAAATTTTTTTTGCAGGCTCTTGGATACCGTTTTGAATATGTGATTATACAGAAAACAGAAAAAAGGTCTCAAAGGGAATAAAAATCTTAAATTTCCAGATTTAAAACCACCTCTCTCTCCCCCTCTCTCTCTCCCTTTTTTTTCTTTTTTTTAATAATAGAAACTTTTATATCATACCTGCTTGCTGTGAGTATACATCTTCCTTTCTTAGAAACATCTGTCAAGTGCTCTGTCAGCTCCATATGGTCTCACCAAGGCCTGTTGCCTTCGGTTTTCATGAGCTTGGGTGCCCAGCTGGCCACAGCAGTTTGATCACCAGAAAGTGGGAAGAGGTAGTGATTTGAGATTGACTTGAGGCTAAATTCAAGCTTTCCCAGCTTTTTCAAGCTTTTTTCCTTATTACTGCAGTCTGTCTGTCAGACTGATAATTCCCATATGAATTTGTATAATAGGACTGAAAAAAATTGTCTTTCAAAGTGAGTAATCCTGAAGCTGATGAGTTCGTTAATGAAATTATAACCACTGCAGTAAGGATGCTGCTCCATGTGATATTTTGGAATGGAACTACACAGTGATAAATGGTATCCGCCAAAGAAAAGATTAAGACCCAGCAGTAGATGAACAGAAATGCCTTAGCTTAAGACAATTGCTATCCAGGCCTGTGGACTTAGTGCATTTTTCTCTAATTACAGTCTTTAATAGCTTCATTTGTAATGTCATTCTTAATTACAATTGAGAAAGAATCACTGAGTATTCTACTATGTTGTCATAAGTGATCAATTTATTTTGCTCTTTTTTTAGTATTTCTTTTGTGCCATACTGTTAGTGACTCTGATTTTTTGAAAAAATGTAAACACTGGAGTAGGATCAAGCACGTTTGCATTCTTCCAGAAGCATTTAAAGGCTATTTATCACCAAGAGATGGAATCCTTTATGTTAAAGCATGTGAGGTTGCTTTGTTCTGTGCCTCATTGTTACCATTGTTAGTGGTCTTTGTTTCAGCAGGTGAGGGCTCAAGTTATGCTTAGTAGATCAGGTTTCCTGTTTCACAGTTGAATGTGTGATCACTGATCTTGAAGTAGTGTAAGTGTGGTTAGAGTGCCAGCAATCTCCTAAATGGCCCTGAAATTGTTTTTCTTTTCCTATTATGGCTATCAGCTAAAGGATTTGTCCGTTTGTTTGCAACAATGAATACCACAATTGACATAAATGCAGGACAAAATGGAAATTTAACAGTTGAATATGAGGCGTATCCAAAACCGAAGGAAGAAGTCTGGATGTACATGAACGAAACATTACAGAATTCGTCAGACCATTATGTCAAGTTCAAGACTGTGGGCAATAACAGGTAATAAGAACGGCTTTAAGTGCTATTGATTTCACTTTGAAACAGCAAACTAGAGTCTGCTCCAAAAAAGATGAAAGTGGAGGTGGCAAGAAAATTGTTTCTGAAAGGTCTTGCCAAAATGAGGCTTACTGCAGTACCTGGTGTGAAGTCTGCCAGCCAAGGTGTGGAGTAGTGCTGAGCTGAGTGCACCATCTGAGGGACCAGCGTGCCTCCCAACTCACCTACATGATGCCATTGCTGCCTGTAAGCTAAAATAAGAATTCAGTTTGAACGCGGAGGCCCTGCACCATCACACAGTGTATGCAGAAGATGGTGCACTACTAATTTATGTCTTGGCTTTTTGTGCAGCAATTGATGGCAAGTTCTGAGCATTGCTAATGCTTTTTTTTTCTCTGCAGTTATACTAGCGAACTTCACCTTACCCGATTAAAAGGAACAGAGGGAGGCATTTACACATTTTTTGTGTCCAACTCAGATGCCAGCTCCTCTGTAACATTTAATGTCTATGTGAAAAGTAAGTGAACAGTCTGAAATATTTCATTATCACAGTAATTGTATTTTATACAACATAATGTATGCACAAGATGTCACAGTGTGGTTCAGCATATGAGAGGCTTTCTGAAGCGAAGCACATGCTGCAAAACTATTTAAATGTCAAGATATAAAAGTGCAGAGTACTTACACAAATCCACCTACTATCCAGTGTGACCTTACGTTCTGGCAATCATCCTCCAGAGGTTACTGGAGAGCAGACAGATAATTTATACAGGAACAAAAAAAAGTAGCACTTGGAAAGGTGGTCTCAAAAATGAGCCATGTACCATAAACCTTTGATAATTTAAGGTGGAGCAGGAGCTAGAAGGATTGCATACATATAATTTGCATTTTTGGCTGCCAAGTTAAGCTACTAATTTTCTTCAAGTTGTTTGAGTTGGATGTACAATTTGAAAATTGTAAGCAGAACCATTCATTTGTGCCTTTTGGCATCTAAATACTTCTTCATCATAATATAGATCTCCATTGTTTTAGAGAAATCTGCATAGCTTTACCAATGCACATGCTGTTGTCTTTATGTACTTGTAAAAAAAAAGGGATCAACCTCAGTTCCAAAAAGTATTCTTCAAGGCAAAAGTTAAACTTGAAAATGAGTTAAGTGAAACCTTCAGGAAGCTGCCCTTTATGGCAGAGCTATCCTGTTAGAGAATTTCTTACTCTCAGATATTGGCAGCTGCTAAAGGCAAAGACTAAGGATGGTACGCAAACTGGAGAAATTAATGCAAGGTAGATAGTGATGCCTTCAAGCCTGGGACAACAAAAAGTACAGGAAGTGTAGTATATGCTGCAAATATGTTGTTGCAATGCTTTAGCAGTAATAGGTCTTTCTCTGGGCGTGGGCTCATGCGGACGACCATTGAGACTTCCACATATTCACAAAATCCTAGATATTAATTTCTGAATTCTTCCCATTTGACAATGAATATCAGCATCTGAAACATCAGTGATGTATTTGCAGTGCTGTAGTTTGGGTCTAGAAATGTCATTTGTACTCCTTTTGGAACATGGCGTTTCTTCAGTTCTCCATAAATGCAGTCATTTGTGTTGTGCATTTCACTTCCCTAGTTATGATTTTTGAGTTGAGGGCACTGGCAACCTCAGCTATCCTTTGCCATGTTGAATGAGTGTGGATCACAATCAGAAGGGGGAATTTGACTGTTGTAGAGATTAATGGAGCTAAGTACTGAGCTAGTCGTTTACTTTCTGGGTAGAAATGGAAGAAATCACAGGTTGTCTGTGGAGCCATCAGTTCCCGGGAGGCTGGGTGATATTTCCCAACTTGCAGCATCATATATGTGCTGGGAGCAGGGCACTGTGGGCTCTTTTGGCTGCTCAGGAGCAATCTGGGCAAAATAACTTCAAAAAACGGCGGCAGTTTTGTCATCATCAGATGCCAGTTCTCAGTGTAGTTGATAAAGGCTGAAACCCCTTCAGGTCGTGGTCAGGGAACCACACTAGGAACAGCACGGTGAAGCATTATGGCCGTGGCAGGAGAGAGTGTGCATGACTTAGTTTTGAAAGGCTTGCCTGTGCAACCAGCAGCATTCAAGTATCATTCATTCTTGCTTCAACATGGAAGTTATCAACTTGGAAGTCTTGAAAGCAGTAAGATTCAGATAAAATGAAGAGATTGAAGCCACCTCAGCAGAGCCTACCAACGTTGTTGAAATGGATGGATTCGATGCACTTGGCTCAGAAGGAGTTTCTTTTGGTGTTTTGACTCAACTACTGCAAATATTTTTTCCTTTTGAAAAGGGAAATTGAAGCAGATTGATCCCTCGAAGAATATGTTTTTAGGAAAAATAACCTCTTTTCAGTAGCATGTAAGATGCTCATCACTTAGGTGTGAAACACAAACTGCAACAACAAAACATTATTTCAGATAGCAGAGTAACTGCAAAAGGTTAGTCAAGTGGGGGTGGGACAGATGCTGATTTAATCATGTGTCCTGATTTGGCCTTGCCACTGGGAACTGTGCATAAATAGCTGGGATCTAGCTTCTGCTGTTTACGAGTCTGGCTCAGGTATGTAATCAGCAGAAAGCAATCAAACAGGTAAAACAGGATTCATAATCAGGGGGATATCTTCATGTAAACACAAATCGATGCTGAAGCGTTTGCTGAAAGATGTGAAAAACCCTGTGCAGAAAGACTTTAAACACATTTAGCAATTGCATAGGCTAATCTGAAACAATACTAAATTGTTAAAGTGTAGTCAGTCATAGAGAGTGTTACACAAACTAGGGAGGGAAGGAAGGAGCTTTGAAATTAGGAGCCAAAGGGAAAATTACAACTTGACAAGCAGTATGCTGAACTGAGCTACAATTAAAAAATTGTACAAATCTCCAGAGTGGCAAGTTACCATGCATCTAGCAATTAGTGGAGGAATCTTCAAGCTGGTATCTGTGCTTAATGCAAAATAATATCTGGCTATAATTATAGTCAACAAAATACTATCTATGCAGTTGGGGATCGTGCTGCAGAGAAAAAACTGGTCACAGCGTTAGAGGTCATGTGAAGTTCGGCATTTTTCCTGTCGTTGCAATATGCGCTGAACAAATGGGGAGTCACTGTGGTGCTGTGGAAAGATTTGGTCCGGTCCAGAAAATGTGGCTGCAGAAGGAAATCTCTCTATGTGCTGATAGAAATTACCTATTAAATGTTAGTTTTTAAACATTTGCTTTTCTGTGCTAATTATGAAGAAATTGGTAATAAAAAGCAACTGAACCCACAATGTTGTTATACAGAGCACTGCGAATTGACCTCTTTCTCTCTGAAAGAGAATTGACCTCTTTCAAATCTTTGCTACATTCAGAATCAACACTGATAAGAACTGAAAATCAGAAATGGTGAAATGAGAAGTTCGGGGCATCTTTAAGAGAGGACTGCAGGTGCTGGGACATAGCACAAAATTCTGTGGTGCTGTGACACGCTACCTGACACACGTCATATACCTAAGCACACAGTTACAATTTCACAATTCAATCTTGTTGATAGGAGATAGGGAAGCTGAATTTCATATAATCCATGAATACTAAGACTATGTGAAATACTGCCTGCTATCGAAAAAGTTCTGCTCCAAATGAGTAATGTTGAAAACCCGTCTCAAAATTTTGCGACAGTGTTTGGTTCTGGGTGGTTTGCATAAGACACAGCATGCGGATTTAGAAATGAAAGAACATTTGGTTCTTGTAACATGACTCATGAGGAGATGCTACATTATTGAGAGTAGATGTGTGTTTTATTGCCTCCAATTTAATCAGCAAGTAGAATATTCATTAAAAATGGTGTGCAGTCTTGTCACATGGATTTTATCTGAAATAAATTGCTTTTTTCCACAGTTGTCAATAGAGTCTCACAAGTTCCTACAGTATTAGAAACTCATCTTAGATTTCTGTAAAGTTAACAGACTATTAATTTGTGCCAAGTGAGCAATATCTTGGCATATAGTCTGACTTTGCTATTGTTGTTTTGTTTTTTTTTTTTTAATTTGGAAGGAAGCTAATATAGCTGTGGCTTCGAATTCTAGTTCTTCAAGAAATAAATCATCCTAATATTCACCAGAGTCATGTAGGTGTTGTCCTTGCCTGAAGGCCTGTGACTTTGGGCTAATGACTGCAAAATCCACCTAATTGCTTTGTTTTCCCATCATACTTAACACAGCAGCTCTGAGCTGCATGCAGCACCAGCCCCAGTGCAGTGACAGGGAGTGCAGCATCATAGCATAGGGCACCAGCTGGCTGCCTTGCTGTGTAAACTACCAAAGCAATCAGAAATTACAGCTTGGGCAGCTAATATAGCCAGCCAAATATCGGCTTCCTCTACGTGCGGCATTTCAGATGGTGAGCCTGTTAGGCCAGTGTTTTACTGGGATACGTGCCCTCTGTGGGACAGGGATAGGCATCGGTTGCATTGCGCTGCAGTTTCTTTTCTGACTGTGGTGGTAATGTTTAATGGAGGGCAGATGCAGGAGAGGTGGAGTTTGACAGGTGTAGCACACACAGCTGTGGATAAACTGTCCTTGTTAGAAGCTGGTAAAGTTCCTCTGCAGGAACTGGAACTGCCTTCTTGTTTAAAACAAATACTTTGTTCTGTACAGCTCTTGGCTTTGCTCCTGTAGGATCTTTCATCTGATCAAAAACATTGAGGAGATAAAGTGCTCTGAAATCCAACGGAGGCATTCAGTGTAAGAACAGAGATTTTCACAGCTGGTCAGTGCTGCAGGACCGTGGGAAGCTCAGTTCCCCTGACTCTATGGGTAGTAACACACACAAGTTACTGGGGTGATGAGCATGTGGCAATGCAAATTCTGTGTTCCTTTAACGCAAGACTCTCATTTGTGTGTGTTGCAGCAAAACCGGAGATCCTTACCTTGGATATACTCAGCAATGGCATTCTTCAGTGTGTGGCAGCTGGATTCCCAGCCCCTACCATTTACTGGTATTTTTGCCCAGGAACTGAACAGAGGTGAGTTAAGTAACCAGAGTCTTCAAAACCTATTCTAGATACAACACACACTAACAAACAATTAAAAATTAAGACTGAAAAATGACTTGGTAGCAGTTACATTGCAACACTGTCTTTATCAGTTTAAGTATTGCATTATTTGCAGTGGTTTGAGGGGAAGGGAGCAGCATTTTGCTGTGGAAAAGTTAAAGCCGAACTTTCTCTCTGCTGCAGGCTAGCTAATGTTTATATCTGTTTGGCCTCAAATGACACACATTCTCTATCCAATTTCACAGAATGACAGTCACAGAATCACTTGTGAATACAGCTGTTATCTTTTGTCTTATTGTGTAATGATATAATTTTTTAAGACATAAAGTAATTAGATTTCTATTCACATGAAGCGTCTGACAAGTAAACAAGTCTGACATTATTATGTGTAAAGCCTGATGCCACATTTCCAAAAGGCCTGCAGAGTTCCACTGTGAAGTGAGCATCTGTGAAGCACATTTTCAGATTTTTGTTGGCTTGCACTGTGGTTGCAAATCTTAGACTAGCAAGTCATGGATCTCCCACCTGCATCGTTTCATTGGAACAGGTTGCCTAATGAAGTTGTGGTAGCCCCCTTGCTGAAAGCATTCAAGGCCGGGCTGCATGCAGCTTTGAGCAACCTGATCTAGTGGGAGGTGTCCCCGTCTACAGCAGAGGGTTTGGAATGAGATGATCTTAAAGGTCCCTTCCAACCCAAAGCATTCTATGATTCCATGATTCTATGCAGGTTTAATGGTTACAAAACCCATAGTGGACTTAAGAGTATGTACCCCTAGCCAGCAGCAAGTGCAGACCTCAGAGTGTCCGTACAGCTTGTTCCATCAATTTCACTCGCTACATGGAAGATAAAAAGGCATTGTGAGTGGGATAAGCTTTTAGGATAAGATCTTCAACTGAGTCTCATTGTGAAGCCGTGTTGTTTGAGTTGCTGGTGGTCTGCCTTTGGCTGCCTGCCATCCCAGCAGCACCAGTCATTCATTCCTGAGAAAGCAGTCTTCAGCAGGTAACTGACAGCATTGTTTTTCCCAGGTGCTTTGACTCACCAACGATATCCCCCATGGATGTGAAAGTCAGTTACACAAATTCATCGGTGCCATCCTTTGAGCGGATCCTGGTTGAGAGCACTGTTAATGCCAGCATGTTCAGGAGCACTGGTACCATCTGCTGTGAGGCATCCAGCAATGGTGACAAGAGCTCTGCTTTCTTCAACTTTGCTATTAAAGGTAATGTCTGGAGTGAATGCCGGTGCTGTCCACCTCTTGCTGTCATGCAAGAATTCATCTTTTAAGTGTGTTGCCTTTGCCACAATAAATTTTATGGTTGCGTGGCTGAATGTATGAGAATATATTACAATACGAGGTCTGCCTGTAAAAGCATCACCTTCTCCTTTCAGTTAATAATTTGTGGTAATAATCAGACTGCAGAGCAGTAGTTAGCTGGTTTTCTTCTGCCTGTGCAGTGTGATCTAGACCAGGGACGCACCACCTGCAGCATGGCACTGGTCTGCCTTCTCTCTATCATTTTTTCTTCTCCTGTCTTTGTTTGACTGTCTAGGTCCTAAACTCTAGGCCATGATCTCCTTCAAGATTTTTGTCTGGCTTTTATCACATCTCAGGAAAATGTGGTCTCAGCATTGACTGGAGAGTAAGGGCTCTGCTTTTGTAAAAGGAGTAACATACTGCAAAAGTACTCATGAGTTTTGTAGCAGTACTGGTGGGTTTGTAGGGAAAAAAAAAAGCACTAGAGCATAGATGACTCAAAATGTGTTTGTAAATCTCTGCTTGCTTTGGAAAAAATTGCATGTTCTGCTGATGCTTTTTTTCTCAAATACTCAGTTATAACATACAAATAAGCTACAGTCAGGGTAGAGCCATATTCCTTCTCGATCCTATACAACCTCTGCTTTCAAAGACTGGGTTGTAGAGATTGTTTTCGGAAGAGGAAAAGAGAAATTAGGATTTAGGAAAAGTCTCCTAACTAAGCTTCCTTCTTTGACTGTAAGCTAAGATTAGCTGATCTCAGTGTCATGCCTAGAGCTAAGGCTCTAGGGAAGCAAAGGATGTGGATTCTGTGCCAAGGCCTTCCTACTATATCCTAAAGATGGACTCTGATGGACTCAGAGCACTTCTGGGAAAGTGGAAACCTCAAACGATGTTACACAAGGAAGACTCAAGGAAAGCTTTTTCACTTGATTGTTTTTAGGGTATTTTTTCCTTTTCAGTATCTAGGCAAGATTTTCTCTGTTTTTTTTCTAGAGCAAATCCGTACCCACACCCTTTTCACACCTTTACTAATTGCGTTTGGGGTCGCCGCTGGACTGATGTGCATCATAGTCATGATCCTGGTGTACATATATTTGCAGGTAAAATCAACAGCTTCAGTTGAGTTAAGAAAGAGTGGGAGCTCCCTGGGAGAGTGTCAGTACTGACAGCTGTTCTCTTTCCTTCCCAGAAACCCAAATACGAAGTCCAGTGGAAAGTTGTTGAAGAAATAAATGGAAACAACTATGTTTACATAGACCCAACGCAACTTCCTTATGATCACAAATGGGAGTTTCCTAGAAACCGGTTGAGTTTTGGTTAGTTTATATTGATTTAATTCCATCTGTGGGGTGAAATCTGCAGGTCTCATATGAGAGCTTGGTCAAACATAGCAGGGTTTTGTCAAAAAGATGTTGTGCAGGAATGCAAATAGTGATAATTGCTCATATTTACCGTGGAACACAAAGCAAACAGATGTATCTACACTAGCTTCCCTAATACCGTGAAACAAAAGTCTAATCCCCTCCCAAAAAAGTGCTTCAATTTGCTACACGGTGTATTGTTTTACTTTATTAGGTAAAACCCTTGGTGCTGGAGCTTTTGGAAAGGTTGTTGAAGCCACTGCTTATGGCCTATTTAAATCTGATGCCGCTATGACAGTAGCAGTGAAAATGTTGAAACGTAAGTGGCTGTCATCTGCTGCCCAGTTTTTTCTATCTTCCTTCTGGTAGGTGCTATTTACTGAGCATTGCATTTTGCCTTGCAGCAAGCGCCCATTTAACTGAAAGAGAAGCCTTGATGTCAGAGCTGAAAGTTCTCAGTTACCTTGGTAACCACATTAATATTGTGAATCTACTTGGAGCTTGCACTATCGGAGGTATAGTATCAGCAGATTATTGATTATTTCTGCTTTTTTTTATTGTTGGAAGGAATAACCTTGCAAAGGAGAACCACTGCTGCTAAGTATAAAATTCTTAAATACATGTATTGCATAGGCAGGTTGCAGATCATCACAGCTGTCATCTGTGAATTACTAAATCTAGGTTTAAGGCTCATCCTAAAAACAATGATGAGACTGCTGTAGGTGCAGCTGAAAATGAAGGCTGTTGTTATTCTCCTTGTGAGCCATTGTGTGTTTTTTTTGGAGAGTCTACAAAACTTAAGGTATTTTTCCTCCATCACTCTGTTTCTCATGAATGAGAAGAGATATGTGAACTTGCTGGTATCCAGGGTGTGCAGTCAGCAGCCCTGCTGCGTGCAGCGTTCCACTCTGTGTGGGTTGCAAGTATATCTGTTAAGGTACCGGAGTCACAAAGCCTGAAAGGTAGAAAGCTGAGAAAAAGGATTTCCCAAATAAACCCAAGTATTTTGTATTTAATATTAACTTCAAAAATAAATATAAAAATAAGAAACTTTAAAAAGTTTATTTTCATATATAATAAAAGATACCAAACAGCTGCAGTATGTGATACAGAGTGATGCTGTCCCATATTTTTAACTCAGGTGCTTTCAAGTATGAAAGTTGGTGGTGTTTCTTGCACAGATATTTGCTCTTTAAGTTTTTTTCTTCATTTTTCAAAGAAAATGAGCTTGTAAGAATTCGTAGCTTTAGGTAGATGCGAAATGTTTCTTACTTTCACTTATAATGATTTAAAAATAGGCTGAAGCGATTTCAAGTAGTCGACAAAGCAGAGCTGCTGGCTCGAGTGTACGTCTCTGACAGCTGAAGGAATGTGGTCTGGGAGCAAATCCCGCCACAAAAGCTGTATTCTCTGTTATAAAAGCTGTAATTATTAACTGCAGAAAAATGGAAATAAACTGTTGAGGTTAAGAAATGGTGGTGCAGAATAACCTTACAGATGAAATAACACGCAGCGTGATTACACATTCAAGGGCCATAGCTGCAGTCATTCACTCAGAAAACGTATATTTGATCTATAAACATCCGTGCTGGAGATGACTTGATTCTCCTTTCCGATTTCATTTTAATATTCTAAGACCTTGTGCAGTGTAGTTTTCTGTCTCAGCAGGCTGTTCTATGTGAATGATTTTTCTTATTATACTAAGGAATATAACACTCTACATCATTTCCAAAACATCACTGAAGGAGTGTGAAGCTCTACTGTAAACAGAAGTGAATCAAAAGGATTAATGTTTGAAGCCTGAATTACTCGAACGTTTGGAACAAATAACTTCCTTCAGGAAGTGAGCAAAATCAAACAGATGTGTCTGGCCAGAAACATTATCACAAGAAGAAAGAGAAAAAGACTTATTTGTTTAATTTTTTTGTACAATGCAATTCTACTGGGGAGGGTGGAAATTAATTGGGAGTGACACAGCTTTCGCTGGACAATAGCTACTTGCCTGTGAAAGAGAAGAAGCTGGGTCGCTTGTCTTAACTTTTCATGTTTAGTCAGTGTAAGGCGTTGTGATTGTTAATAGACAAGTCTGTGTGCTTTGCTGAATGGTATCTTTATGTAAGGTTTTCTGCTTTGGAAATAATGCCCACCTGCTTTCTCAACCTCGTGTACATCTACAGGGCCCACACTGGTCATTACAGAATATTGCTGCTATGGTGATCTCTTAAATTTTCTGAGGCGGAAGCGAGATTCATTCATTTGTCCAAAGCATGAAGAGCACACAGAAGCAGCCGTTTATGAGAACCTTTTGCACCAGGCAGAGCCCACAGCGTAAGTGTGACCTGCCAAAGTGTGTGTGTGTGTGTGTTCAGGAGATTGAGAAGGAGGAGATGCTGAGGTTCATTAGGGATGAGGAATTGGGAGGACCCTTTCATGCACCAGACTTTGAAGGTTCTTTGCTGTGTAAGGAAACAATTTCGTTAAAGAGATGATTTGTACAGTGGGTGGCTTATTCTAACAGAGCTCAGTTCATTGTATACACTCTGTGTTTTACTTCTTTGTCAAATTTCCTGTAGTTATTTCATGCAGCTCCTTGGCTCTGATCTTCATATCTGTTTGTGTTTGTCATTACTGTTAAACATTGGCAGTGCTCATTTAACATCTTGAATAACAATCCCCCCAGTGTTATGGTGTTAGTATTCTGGGTTCTCACAAGTTCCTGCCTTCAGAAATGACTTTCTACATCCCAAACAGTGTAATCCAGTGTTTTAAGCGAGCTGCCACTGGTAACCCATTAGATTGTGTGGTGCCCTAACCTGTATCACCATTCAGAGATTGCTCTTGTGCTTTTATTTTTCAGTTACTTCATCTGCATATGTTTAGCTCTTCTGTTTTAGATACAAGCCTAAGTTCTGTGTACATTTCCAAGCAAAGTTCCTGCTAACCTCCTTCCTTTTGCAAAGTGAGAGATATGTAATTTACCAACCTGGGCCTGTGACAATACCTATCCATTTTTATTTTCAGTCCATTCACTGCCCCAGTGGGCCCATCACTCTTAATTAGCAGGCACAAAAGAGCCAGGAAGCCTCTAAGGAGGTGTTAAAGTCCTTTCTTACAGCTAGGCCTAATACTGGTGAAGCTGTTTGTGACAACGTGTGGATAACTGGTGATGCCAGGGGCACTGATGCCAAAGTAACCATGAACACACAGATTTGAGTTGCTACAGTGTGTGTGTCCTCTTCTCAGTGCAGGAATCCCGTTTGCTTGAGCATGTTTTGTAAACTGAGGTATTAACTAGAAGGTATTGTCCAAATTCTTTTGTTAGTATTTACTGCAACATTGCAGCTGCTGAATGCTTCAGATTTGTTTGTGGCTTAGTGGTGACTAAACCTGTTAGTGATCTCATCGCTACTTTCCATGTTAGCTATGTGGCTGCATTTATTGTTCATAAACTTGAGGATCAAGGACCATGTGTGTGAGTTCTAATGGCAATGAAGTGAACTATGCTGATATGCATCCATCATTTCCAAAGGGGCACACTTATGTATGTATAAAATGTATAGCATAAAAATATATACATTTGAATTATATATAACAATAAGAAGACCTAAAAAATGTAGGAGATAACTGTCTCGGGCCTCATGTAATACTTGTGAATCCCCTTTGGGACTCAGGAAGATCCAAACTAAGTATTTTTTACCATTCATCTTCTGCATTTCAACTACCACCTCATTTGCAGAAACATGCTGATAGAAGCCAGCCTAAGCAGAAGAAGGAAGCAATAACAAGTCCCATGAAACATCTGGTCATTCATTTATAGACTGAAGGCTAGAACAGTATAGATACAAAAGACTTTGTTTGCTTTCCTGAGCCAAACTCCTAACTTTGAGGTATTTTGTTAACTGTACTGATAAACCTCTCTCTATGTACAAGCCTTTTGTCATCTTTGTTACATGCCCACGATTCTCCAATCATTTATAAAGCATTATATTCAGAAGGTTGGTGCAACATCAGCTTTTTCTTTGGATGGCTTTTGAGATCCTTTCCCCCTAAATCATGTTTCATTTCATCTGCTGCCTCTGCAGGGATGCTGTCAATGAGTACATGGACATGAAACCAGGAGTGTCATATGCAGTTCCCCCAAAAGCTGATAAAAAAAGGCCAGTGAAATCTGGTGAGTACAATTATGAGAAATTGTTTTCTTCCGAGAGTGTAGAGAGAAAGGCTTTATGGATATTTTCACATGAAACTTTCCTATGGTGGATGGGGACAATTAAAACTCATGAAGTGGTATAAGAAGGCTTAAAAAAGAACAGTATGGTAAATTACATTGTAATCTATTTTTCCACACTTAATTGGAGTGTAAGGTTTATATTTTGCTTTTTGGCAATGGGCTATTTATGTGGCTCTAGTACTTTCTCAAATGGCTGATGTGTTTAATGTAAGATAAATCTGTTTCTAAAAGAAGATACCTCGTCCACTCAAAAGCTGTTGGTGTTTATATTGCATAGGATCCTATACCGATCAGGATGTTACCCTTTCCATGTTGGAAGATGACGAACTTGCTCTAGACGTTGAAGATCTATTAAGCTTCTCTTACCAGGTGGCAAAGGGCATGAGCTTCCTTGCCTCTAAAAACGTAAGTTCATTTTTTATGTTAGGAGGTAGCATACGAACACTTCTGATCCTGGGTGGTGCCTCCTAGGGCTCAATCTTCAGCCCTTCACTTTCTGGAGCACACAGTTTCATAAGCACTCCTGATGGCTTTGGAGACACTGAAGCCCATGGGAACTTTAAGGAGCTATTTTTTTCAGGCTTCTCTGCTGTATGGCAATTGGATGTAACGCATGTCAGAACCAGAAAAGCCTAACATGTGAACATCTTCAAAAACAATTAAATCTTAAGATTTTAAGATTTCTTCTCTGCACTGCTGGAGAGTTTACAAGCTAAAGAACAGTGAAAAGCTATCTGTTTGCTTAAAAGTGCTTCAAGTATCTGTACAGTTTTAAACAAAGCTGCACTTGTTACTTCTAACAGTGCCTTAAACAGGGGAGTTATCACACCATGTGCTGGTTGTTTTTAGCATTATGGCTTAATGTGCATGGTACATCTTATTTTTAATTTTCTGAAAAGAGAATCAGCCTACAGACCCACAGATGATCTTCTTTGGCTACAGGGAGCATAGCAGACGCTTTCTGTGTTCTTAGGAGAGGTACTGCCTAACAGAAAGGGTCTGATAAAGAACACAAGTCTTCAATGATTAATGAATGTGATCTTCCTACAGTATTTCCTACATTTTACTTTCAAAATATTACTAACCATGTAAACCACGTGACAGGATTGTACAGGGTGCACCTTTCATAACGTGCAAAAAACCCAACACTTGAGCAATTTAAGGTAATCCTGTGATCCTGCATTGATATTGGGAATTCTGACCCACAGCAAGTCTACATTGAAAATTGCACTTCCTTTTTCTCCTTCCCATTGTTTTTTCCTTCAAACCCTTTACAGTTGTTGTTGTTGTTGTTGTTGTTGTTGTTTCCAGTCTATTGCCAACTTCAGAACAGTCCCTGTAGACAGATTTTTATGGTCTTTACCAGACTGCTCATCCTGCACTTTTCAGGGCGTCCAGTGCTTAGCACACACATTCTTTCTCTCATTTTCCTACAGAATAGCCCCAGGAGTCACTACACTTCATTCCCAGTGATGGTTTTTGTTACATTTTTTCCACTGATACAAATAGGCACTGTAGGACTGAGTAGCAGAGGCAGTAATGAATATAACACCACAGCCCTAAGATCTTGGGAAGTAACACACAGTATTTGTTTGGCAATGCAGAGTTACTGGCTTTGTTGCAGCATTAAGATACAGTGTGCTAACAGGTTACTGCACTTGGTCTTCTTTGGTCATTGTTAGCTAGGCTGGATAGGGCCATGGGCAGCCTGATCTGGTGCGTGGCAGTGCTGCTCACAGAAGGGGATTGGAACTGGATGGACTTTAAGGCCCCTTTGAACCCAAACCATTCTATGATTGTGTGCATACAGGCTCTTAGCTTCATCTAGGGAGCGCAAAGTGGCTTGGACTGAGGATAAAATGCTTCACATTGCCTCGTGCCCTCAGGGATGGTGATACTCAAAGCCCAGCATCATGGAGTGTACCCAGCTTTCTTCTGCAACTCGATTGTATATCCAAGCTCAGATGCATAAAAGTGCCTCTGTGAGGGAGGGGGATTGGAGTCTGTCCTAGGGTTATAAGTCTTTTATTGAGCACACGATGCCTTTATCACAAGACAGTTCCTCCTCCAATGGACAAAGCCTTTATTCAATGCCAGTTGCGCTGCTTTGGGAGGAGTCAGGCAGAGAAACTGGACATTTGGCCATTCCTTCACTTCACTGCTTCAGTGCAGTTGCTCTCTCAGCTTTACATATGCAAAGTGAAGATATTGGAGTGCAGTGTGGATCAGAATTCCTTAGGACAGTAATCATCCTTAAAATTAGTTTCTTGTGTAAGCATACCAGGGGGACAGAGATTCAGTTGCTTATGTAACTGCAGCTATTGTTTTGTGAGTATGATTTTCTTAACTCTCCAGATATTTTTAAAATATATATATTTAGTAGGGAATTCCACAAGTTTTGTATTTCGAGGAAAAAAAATGCAGAGAAAAATGGAACCGTCTTCAGCTGTTTTTTAGACAGCTGTGCCTGCAGATTGTGTACCGTCAGCACAGCAGGAGCTTAGCACTGTCCTTTCTAGATGGAAAAAGAGATTATTTCATTAGAGAAACACCTCAGTTCTCTAGCAAATACAGATGAGCTCTGGCTACATACAAAGAAAACATGACTGCTGGAAAACTCAGCCACCCCTCTGAAGCTGCAGCTACACACACACACACACAAATGAGTGCTGGAACATAACCTAGCAAGGTCATTGAATGTGTGGCTGTTTCTAGAAAGATTCTGATATGAAGATTGCCACTGTTTTTAAATATTTAGGCCTGCTTACAAAATTCTCCTAGGTACTTAATACCTTATGCTTTCCAAAGGATATGTTTGAAGTGGGATTCAGTTTTCTAACTTGTCTACCTTGAAATTGTTACCATGATTTTCTCAATTTTTAGCTTTTCAGCGCTTTCTCCTCCGTCACAATGGCTTCTTTATAAAAGATTATTTCGGAGACAAACCACATTCTCTCCTTACTCATCTTGTGTTAGGAAACAGGCCAGTGACTTCTTGATAAAAAGCTGGAGAAAAAAAAGTCTGTCCCTAGCATAGTACAAAAGTGTGTTAAAATTTAGCTGCATGAATTGTACGTGGCTTCATTATGACTTTCAGCTTGCCACAAAATGCATAATGTAGTAAGTTTATGCTAAGAAAGCGTGTATAACTGAGCAACAGGCTGTGATGAATATTAAGAAATAACTTTGTTTGTTTGTCATTTTGTTATTTAGTGCATTCATAGGGATCTGGCAGCAAGAAATATTCTTCTCACTCATGGTCGAATAACAAAAATCTGTGACTTTGGCCTGGCAAGAGATATAAGGAATGACTCAAATTACGTGGTTAAAGGCAATGTAAGTACATGGTAGTTTATCCTCTGGGTTTACATTAGGAACCTTCCTATTGACTTGACTTGCAAAGAGTCCCTTTCTTATGCAGAGATCTAGATTTCCCAGTTCTGCTGTAGATTTATTCTGGTCAGTAGTGTGAAAAGGGGCAATAGCTGATGGAGATTTGTGTACTACTACATAGATGTTGTTGCTCTTGATAAAACAACCAAATACATGTCACATGGGAGGAGACATTTTTTCTGCATCAGTAAAAATGCACCATCTTCCTGTTAGATACAAACATATAACTAAAGCTCTCTTAGAAACTGCAGGCCTTACTGTTGTGATATTCTGACAGGCCAGTCCTAAAAATAATTATTTAACAACTTTTGCTATATTTATACATTACTGAAATATCTAAGTAATCAGGGTTTGCAACTTGATTTTTGCTAAAAAACATAACTCAGAAACTGGATTATAAAGCCTGAGTTAACTGATTAGAGCACAGTGGGAGGCAAAATTTCATACACAGATCTTAACCTCATGTAGGTAAAAAATACAGCTTTAATTTGCTGCTATAGGTCAAGCCCTTTAACAGAGCTGGAACAAGACAACGCATGAAAAATGCTTAAAACCTATCAGATGAGTACCCATTCTATTAGTACCTGCCAGCCCTCTGCAGAGGTACAAAGAAATACTGAAGTGATGCAGATTGCATTGGCAGAATTTGAAGTCCCTCTTTAAGTCCTAGAGTAGTAAATGAGCCTTGCTACAAAAGAAAATCTAGTCTGTCTGAGACTGAAACTGGAGAAGCATGCTATGAAGTACAGGCCTTTTGCATCTCAAACTGATTTTTGCCGCCTGGATGAATGTTTTAAATCTGTGTCAGATACATGCAGCCATCCACTGCCTTCAAGGTACACAAATTTTTCACTTGCACCATTTTTCAAATAAAAAAAGGTCCTCCCTGCCCCAGCTGTCTCCATCAGCTGCTAGAGACATGACGCATGCCCAGCCAGGCTTTCAGCACACTGATGAAGAGATTAAATTCCACCCCTCAGTATTTTTTGCTCAGTAGTTTCTGGCACCTCAGGTGTCTCGAGTATCTCTGCTGTTCTGCTCTCAGCCTGCAGTCCTCTGAAGTCCTGCATACCTGCAGCATCCCTGTTGTAGGCTGCAGGAGAGGGGGCTGTGTTTGTTGCATTCAAAAACAATGTTCATACCAGCTGCTGGGTGCCTGACGGTTGAGGTTAGGGAACAACAGGAGCCCAAAGAATTCAGGAGTGGCTGTCCTGGCAAAATATGGAGTAGCATTTAGTGAAAGAAAGCTGCTTTTGGGCTCAGGGTCAGATTAAGAGCTGCTTGATCAGCCAAGGCTGCTCAGAGTGGGAGGTACAGACCAGCAGCTTAGGAGGGAAGTGAGCAGTAAGTAATTAAGTTTTATGCGTCTGGGCTACACTTTAAGTTTTCTGAGTCATCTGACAACAGGATTTTACTTATCCTGAAAGGGTCAGAGGAGGATAGGCTGCATCTGCCCAGCAGAGGAAGCAGAGGCTGCGGGAGGTGTCTGGGTGCAGCTGGCTCGATCTTAATGCAGAGGAAGGCAATTGGGGCAGGGCAGATCTTAAGGGCAGGAGCCTGGCTGGCTCCCACAGGCAAAGCAGAGAGTGGAAAGACAATTTGTGTCTGTTCCCACACAAACGTGAAAAATGTCAGTATATATTTCACGCGAATTTTTGCTGAGAAGCTAAAGCAGATGTCTTAACTGTTGACTAAAGCTTTGAAGCATCTTGGGGATGGTAGCCAGTCCACAGAAGACTTGTGCGTTTGCCTAAGGAACTACGCCATGTGCATGTAGATTATTTTGCTCTCACTTCCTGCCATCCCTTGTAAACCAGAGGGATTCACACAGTATACAAAAAATCCAAATACAAGGAACTGCACAAGTTTGGTAGACCTGCAGAGAGGTGGATCTGTAATAGTGCGGCACGTGGAGACTCTGAAATGCAGGGATTTCCATCTTTAGTTGGATCCTTCTTTTGACTTAGCATGTATTGAAAGTACATAATGGGTTTAAAAGGTTGATTCTGTGTTGCCCATTGTCTTAATTGAATCCCTTTTCCCTGGACAGGCCCGTCTCCCTGTGAAGTGGATGGCACCTGAAAGCATTTTCAACTGCGTTTACACCTTCGAGAGTGATGTCTGGTCTTATGGAATATTGCTTTGGGAACTCTTCTCTTTAGGTAAGCTCCATCAAAATCTGTACTTTGGGGGGTTTTTGTTTCACCTTGGCTTTACTCCATCTGCATCTCACCTGCTCTCTCAACAGGAAGCAGCCCTTACCCAGGGATGCCCGTGGACTCCAAGTTCTATAAAATGATCAAGGAGGGATATCGGATGTTCAGCCCCGAATGCTCACCCCCCGAAATGTGAGTGAGCAACCCCTACTCACCAGACATAAGCAAAGATGCAAAGAAAGGGAAGCTTCCACACTCACGTGTAGACTTTCTGTATTCACCCACCGTCTTTTAAAATTTCTCTGAGTCCTAAATAACAAATCTAACTAGTGTAGTAGATGCCGTTGTCGTTAAAAGCTGTGTAACACACTCGTGCTTCGTAGAACCTGATCATTTTATCATGGTATGTGCTCCGTGTAAGCAAATTATTGACAGATTGCAGCACATACTACACATATTTAATTCTGATAAAGCAGTCAGTGTCTGTATGTTTGTGCTGTGCTTCCCGACGGCAAGGGGACTGGCTCCTTATCTTCGTCGTGATCTGTCTCCAGTTCTCTATGTTGGAAATGGCTCGGCACTTAGCAAGCTGTCAGAGAAAACTGTCCATTAGCACCGAGGCCTTTGTTGTCACAAGCACGGCTGTTAGCAGCACTATTCTTTTCTTAAAACTCATTTAAGAAAGCTAAACTGTGCAAGTGGGTCACGTTTTTCTGTCAAATAATAATGCAGGTGGGATAAAAGCTCTCAGGCTGCCCTTCTCGGCAGTACCTAATTGCAGTATCTTTGCAGGTATGACATAATGAAGAGTTGCTGGGATGCTGATCCCTTGCAGAGACCCACATTCAAACAAATCGTGCAGCTGATAGAACAGCAGCTTTCAGATAATGCCCCCCGGGTAAGTTTGGGCTCTATATGGGTCAGCAGTTTTTTGGATCAGAGCTGGGAGAAGCAAAGATCTTCCATTGATTTTCCAGTATCCATTATCATTTATGCATCTTTGGATGGTAAATTTAGGTGATAGGAGGGACCAGCTAGACAAGGCTCTTTGCATGGTTGGTGTTTCTCACTTAAAACATACTTGACAAGAATTTTGATGTTACAGAACACAGTGGTACTACCTAGATTCATCTAAACTATGAAAAAGAAATCTATTAGTCTGAGAAGAATCTCAGACATTAAGTATACTTAGCTTTAGTTAGAAAAGCTTTCTGGAGGAAGAGGTTGAGCTTTTGATGTCCTCCTCCCTCTTACCACTTACTTCATCTAGCTGTATTTATTTAACCTTGGAGGTATATTGTGATCAAGTGTATATTCACGGTTCTTTCCACCATACTCTAGTAAAACTCTAGTATAAGAGTACCCTGTCCAGAGGGTAACTGGACAAAAGAGTTCAAAGAGAAAGTGGACCCATCAGACTTGGATTTTTTCTCACAATAACACTGTGTGCAACTGAGTTTTATAAAAGCAAATTTAATATCTGGTTTAAAAATAAGGTTTCCTTTCACCTTCTGGATGTCGTGTTTGGGTAGAGTGTAAGGCTTCCTGACAATTTGAGAAAGAGGAAACTGAAAGCTGCTGGTGTTCGATTGCATCCTGTAGCATATTTTTAGCAGGTGCAGGCATCATTAAGACAAAAACAAAGACTGTGAAGTAAACATAAAAGAGGTTTGTGGGGGCATTTTAGGAATAATCAGAGCAGTATTTTTCAAGCTTGGTTTAAATTAAGCATGCAATTGTAAGATGAAGTGTTTTTAGTAAGTGAGAATGAGATTCTTGACTCTTAAAAGAGTGTTGAGCCCACAACATGTTGAAGCAACATGTTTAGGTTTGTCAAGAATTCTTTGAGTTGGGTGCCATTCATGTCAGGTAGCACAGAGAGGGAGATGGCTCACTGAGGTGCGAAGGGATGGGGCGTCTGCGGGGTATTGACAGCAGCGTTTGGCTTCTGCAGGTGTATGCAAACTTTTCCACTCCGCCTTCCAGTCAAGGCAATGCTACAGATCATTCAGTGAGGATTAACTCAGTGGGTAGCAGCGCTTCATCTACTCAGCCCCTCCTGGTACGTGAAGATGTTTGAGTGGCATCTGGAAGAAGAGGAGCCCAGCTGCACTTGCTGTTTGTACTGTGTAGGGGGTGAGAGAGGGAGAACTTCTATTTCTTTTACTTTTACTCACTACTACCACTGTGTAGCTGAAATGTTGTTGTAATACTGTCCTTTACCACACACTGTTACACATAAACTTAATGTGCTGAGCACGGTTACAGGCATCATTGCAGTGTTTACCTGAAGCTGTATATATTTTGCTATATTGTGTGTATTTGCAGTAGAGAGCCAGATCTGAAGAAGAAAAACAACAGAAAACACAAAAGAAACCCTGTGCCAGGGTGTTGAATGAGATGACTACAGATCAGACCGAATCTGCAGTGGTTCTCCTCTGGATCCATGCTTGGAAAGCGTGTAGTCATTTGCTAGTTAATCTTGTTTTGTTGAATTTAAGAAATAAACAGATATAAAGCAAAGTACTTCGCAAACCCCTTTCCATATCCAGCCACACCTGAGAGGCTTTCCTCAGCAGAAACCACAGGTTGAAGGCGAGAAGGAATAGCACATCCCTGGGCAAAAAGTGGGCAGCCAAGGGATGGACAAGAGAGAATTTCCAGAGGCTCTAGGGCATGAAGCAGATCTGGAAGGGAAAGACCTCAGTCTTTCCTACCTGGGCTGTCAGCAGTGCAGAGCAGTCAGTAGGTTTCTGTGGGTATCTGCACCACATCCCGATGACATTCCACCACGTAACACCCCCACAGTCAGAATCGCAGGGATGAGATGTTGGTTTGCTAAGAGCCATGTCCAAAAGCATTCACCAAAGATAGGTTGGCTCTGCTGAGCTGGTCAAATGACAGGAGGAGGGTTGCTTATAGTAAATGGAGCGTCAGAGGAGCAGAGGCCGTTTAACGAGACATCTTATCTTGGCAGGAACAGAAGCAAAAAATTCTGTCCTGAGGGCCCTTTTCTTATCTTGTGATATGCAGGTGAATATTTCCCACAGGCTGGCTTGGATAATGCTCTTAGGAAAGGGCTATTCCTCCTACAAGTCATTTCATCTTTCTATCTCTGTGGTGGTGCTGAGATCTCGAAGAAGAACTTAACTGGGAAGCACCGAATTTTTAAAAGGAATAGAACAGTGTATACCTTCGGTTTTGTTTGGTGGCACATATGAAACTGTGGGGTCAGTTTCTGTTGTGCCTGGGATTGTGCTTAAGTATCTTATAACTCCTTTTCTTCCTGTTGGAAACACTGTTGGTTCTTTTTTTTTAACCTTTGTTCTGTCACCTTTAAATTAGTAAATGCGACAAGAGAAGCATTTTTCAGACAGAGAGTACAAGTTAAGTACCTATTTATTTACATTGCACTTAAGCACTCTGTAACTTATATTTTATCAGGATTTTGGTTGAGTTTACATGCATTTTAAATGTGTAACTAACTGCCCAAAATGCAAGACAATTGTAAATACACACACTGCTAGTACATTTTAGGTAGTGTTGAATACCACACTCTTTATATGCCTGTGCATTTGGTTTATTGTTACAGGAATTCATCTTTCAGAGTTAGTCAAGAAGTAGCCATTTGCACTGATCTTACTTAGGCTGTTGCACCTTTCCAAAGTTAGCCAGTTGTTTGGAGGCACTCTTATGCATACTTGTTGTTGAGCATTTTCAGTTTAATGCTATAAAAGCTCTTTCGTAGTGTGTTGGCTTTCAGAGCAACTGTAGACAAACTAGTTTTATAATCATAGATGTCTTGGTACTTTATGGACATTTAGCTGAAAAAAAAGTTTGGGTTTTTTCTTTCTTAAAATTTATATTTTTATAATTTGGGGGGGTTTGAAACTTATTTTGCAATGGCTTAGTGTTTGAATGGTTTTATGCATTGTTTTTGTAAATATGGAAATGTAGCAATAATGTCCTTTTGACTATTCTCAGTCCTTGAGTCTCAAAAATATTTTTTTATATATATATATGCAAAAACTATATGTATAAATATGTAAGTGTTCAAAAGTTTATGAAACACTTATGGATATGTTGCTCGGTTGTAGAATTGCAGTTCAGAAGACTTCAAATAAATCTGTAAATATGTATTCAGATGGTACCGATGTGTACTATGTTAAGATGGAATATTTTCATGTAAGTCTTAATAAATTCTTGGGTTAAGCAAAATATTGATGTCTGGCCACACGGAGGTCAGGTTGGGTATTCTAAAATATTTTTCAGATGTGTACCAGAAAACCTTAATGGTTTTTTGTTAGGAAAGTTCTTTACTTGTATAATATGGGTATATGGTATATGGGACAATTGCCTGGATACTTGGACGCAGCTTTATGCTGGAAAGATCTGCAACTAGAAGATTGATCCCGTAGACTGTTGATACAGTCTATATGTCATGAATAATATTATTTAAAATTGAACAAAAACATTCAAAAAATCTCCCTTATTCAAAGTATGGTTGTAAATTGGAGCCCCTTTGTACGCATTTCCTGCACACTTGGGCTGGACTGGCCATACTCAGTGTCTCAGGGAGAACACACCGTTTGGTTAATTCATCTTCTTTAATGAGTCAGTTCCATTGTACCATGTTGTTTTCCCAGTGATACTAGATGTAATTAATGACCTGCGTTTTGTGATGTCTATCTTAGTGAAATCAGAACTGGACAAATGTCCATTAAACTGAAAAAATGAATGGCAACTGCATTGTATACCTAGAACTGTCTGGATTTGGAAGCCATAAAAAGGGAACGTAATCCTTCCCTTGCTGGGCCAAGTACCACATTTCTAAGGGGAAATCCTCTGCTTTAGTTACTGCAGTACTCAAATCTTTGAGTCCAGACCTGGCCCTGTGCTGCCGTACGTTTTGCATCGGCATGGTTTGTACATGATTTAATTGCAAAGCAGTGTTTAGAGCTATCCTGCCGAGAGCCCTGATAACTCCTGTGAGAGACAGACGTCAACCGTTTTGGTCCCCTGAACATTTCTGTTCTGTCTGCAGACCTCCCTGAAGAGCACCACTTGTCAAGAGTTTCCCTTTTAAATTTTCTTTTTATTTTTTCCAACCAGGTCATAGCTCTGTTTGTTAGAACTTATTACAGAAATAAAAAAATAATGTTCTCAGGAGCCAGGAGTGCCAGCTTCACTGCTACCAGCATTGACATAATGTTTTAATAATGCTTCAGAAGTTACCAAGATTATGAATGAATTTGAACCATTCATGAATTCTCTTTCAGCATTTTCCAAGGAACTATTTCATGTATTTATTGGGTAAGCACATTATCACTTTCATTTTCCTGAAATGTTTTTCTGAAGCAACCTAAAACACAGCATCTCTGCTTTTTGAAAAAAAAAGTTATATTTTCTTTTACTACAAGGCTGGCAATGATTACTGCCTCAGTTCTTGTTCATGGTCACACAGACTATTTTCTCCTATATTATTTTCCTGTGCCAATTTTAAGCAATTGCTTACACAGAAAGGCACAATAGGAAGGTATTTAATAGGTATTATATTTGTCCTTCAAAGCATTATTATACCCAGATAGAAAGATCCATGTTACCAGCATGGATCATCAAATGCTGGAAGAGAACCTGTAAAGGGAATGTAGCCAGGCTCTTCTCACTAGTGCCTGGTGTCAGGACAAATGGCAAAAAGTGAAATGCAGGAGGTTCCCTCTGAACATCAGGAAACAGGTTTTGATTTTGATTTTTTTTGCCCAGAGACTGTGGATTCTCTTCCCTGGAGATCTTCGAAAGCCACCTGAACATGGTCCTGGGCATCTGCTCTGGGTGTCCCTGCTTGAACAGGGATGGGACCAGATGGGCCTGGATGTCCCTGTCAATCTCAGCTATTCCGTGGTTCTGCAATCAGCAAGGGCACTGGGAAATCTTGGCTGTAATATTCACTGGGCTATAAGTCAAAAACAAAATCCCACTCATGCTGAACACGGGAGAACAACTCCTCCATTCACATTACTAGCTCAAGAAGAAAACAGTTATAGGATGATTCATGGGAGAGATGAATAAACATCATGGAGACACTACAATATATGTGGAGGTTCTCACCAGTGTCACATGCATCTTCACCATCAGTCCTGCAATTGCCAAACTAGACACAGATGCAACTGAGTGATAGTAACTGAGTGCTGACTATGTATAATGCCTATAGTCCTTGTTTAGCAAAAGCAGTTGAGATAATGAAGAATCTGTGACCAGTTATGGTTGGAATCTATTTCACACTTCAGAGCTCTGGAAATGAAATAATCAGTTAACCTATGCATCCTGAGCCTACAAGTCAGAAATAACTATCAAATTATTCTTGCCCATTACTGAATATATAAGGCAAATAGAAGGCTGTCTGCTTGTGGGCTCTGACAGCAAAACGTAGAAGTTATGCTGGGGAAGAAAGCCAACAAGTGGTGCTGGATTTATGAACAAACTGGCAAAGCCATGCCAAAAGAGAAAAAGAACAAGGATAGATGAATGATAGCTAAGGGTTAGCTTAATGAAGGGGACTAACGGTCAGGCCATAAGCTATGATCACTGTGAAAGTCAAGATTTCTTTTTTCTGGTTCTCCTTCACATCATTAACCCATATAGGTCTTTGGGAGAATTGTCTGTAAATGGAGATATGATGCTGCTAGCAAAGTCACTGGAGAATGACCTGTCACATCCTGGAGACATTCACAGCAATCACTGAAAAGGTTGGACAGCAGAATTCTTAATTCTACTGTGTCATAGGCTGAAATGGAGAAAGTGGAACATTTCCCTCTTCCTACACATGGATTAGGAAACTTCCTGCTTATCCTGTGGAGAGGTCTGTGTCCCAGCAGAAGACGAGGATCAGTTGCATAGATTTTTTTAGTCCCTGGTTTAGGACTGAGAATGTAGTATAATAGAAATATGAAAAATTACTCTGCAGTTCTGTTGTGATTTCCACCTTCAATTGCCATGCTTCTGGAGCATTATTTTCTTATGAGATTACTCCATAACTAAGAAGCTTTTGTATAAAAATTGCTGTGAGGATATTTTTTTCTGAAATATTGTCTGTATTTCTTCAATTGATTATCAGTCACTCTGATGGTAACTATTATCTGTCAGCTGCCAGCCAAGCAGCAGAGATTATTTACTAGCAGCAATTTCTTCAGTGCCATGATTTTTCTATCTGTGTCCTGCAAATAATTTCAGTAGACTTGTGATGGGGAGCAGAAATTAGCTGACCCAAAGGCCCTGTGTGTGGTGGGTTTAGTGCTACCTAACCACAAGGGAATAGCTTCTGCAATAGATCAGTGTAAATCAGTGTGAGCTGCAAGTTATTCCAGTATTTTCTTTAGTTGCTGAAAGTGCAAAATAATCTTTGGCTTCTCCCAAATACATATTCTGAGAAACGCAAGCACCTTTGTTTGTTATACTGCTTTGGGCTGGTCTAAATATCCTTACCAAGCTGAGGGGCTTTCTGTAGATGCGGCTGTGGTTTGTTTTAGGGTTGTTGTCAAAAAAAGAAATCGGCTTGGTGGGACAGCTAGGCTGTCTGGGTGGCAGTGGAAACATGTGACATCTGGCTTGCAAACTCAGGAGTGCTGAACAGGCAGGCAACATGCTCATCCTGACTGGTGGGCTGGGAGTGAAGGGAGTGAAAAACTTCCCTCACGTCTCTGGGGCAATAATAACCCTTTGAATGCTGAGTTTTTCATTTCTCTTCAGAGTTAGGAGAGCAAAACAATTCAAACTCATTTATGAGATGAAAATATTTTCGTATTTTCCACCTTCAGTCATTTTTCATTCAAAATCTGTTTGCAATATACTTCTTCTGCAGGAAGGCAGTAACCAAACATTGCCTTGTCACGTTGCTCTAGAACTAGGTTTTTCTTGGACATGTGCAGAGCTCCTATCTAACTTGTTCTAGTTTTCAGCTCACTCTAGCAGACAGAACTTCACCAAAACAAAACTCTGCATTGCATGCCAACCTGGGTGGGGAACAATAGTTTTTCCACCAAAATCAGTAACAGGTCACAGAGCCATCTGCCTGCCTGAGGACATTCTTTAGGTGCTGCATGGCTAAGAGCAGCAGAGGAGCTGCTGCAGGCACAGCCTGCGCTTCTACTGCTGGGAACCATTTCTTTCACCCCTTCCCTGCTCACACCCATAGAGGTGTCCTTGCTTATCCCTTCTTTGCACGTGTCTTCAGTTTGAGGGACAGGAGGATTAGTCATGCATTCCCCATGACTACCCTGCCTCTCCTCTCTCTTGTTCCCCCTTTTTTCAGAGATGGTAGTTTTCATCAATAATTTGCTTATTTGTGTTTGTGTTTCCTAGCCAAGTAACAGTTCTTGTACTGAGACAGCTATTTTCTTGTGTGCAACTCCACTGGCCCGTGTAAAGCCACGCATATAGTTTGCAGACCTTAGATTTTTAGGTCATTCACTGTGGCAAGAAAATTCTTGGGCAGCAGACTTGGGAGATAACTCTTTAACCATTTATAATGCCCAGAAGCAAAAGAAATTTTAGTTTTTAATCCAATAAGAAATAATAGCCAGTTTCCCTCCCACCATTTGTCCTTAAAGCTTTGAAATCACAACAAGAGCAAAACTGGTGAATAAATATTCAAGCTGAGAGAAATAAGAGTAAAGGGGGGGGGAAATAAGTAGGTTTTAAAATACTTTCTGTTTAAAAAAATACAAATTAATAGAAATAATAGAATAGAAATAAATGTTTACACAGTGTATTTGTTAGTATCCTTTGAACTATCTTGATGAATCTAAGTAGGGTAAAATCAAATTTCTTTATCTCAATTAGTTATCTCACTCATTTTGGAAGTTTCATTCTCTTCTTGAGCTTCTAACCTTTATGGGAATGGAGATTTATACAAATATGAGCAGTATTGATACAAATCCCCTTAGGAAATTAGTAGGATCCTGGAGTTATAATTGCTTTCCAGAAGCCCCTTGGGATATCAGAGGGCCGGGAGCACTGCCTGGGGATGCTGAACTGCTGTGCAGCACAATCTGGGTTGCAGGGAGGCAGCTCCCATGGCAGTCAGGGGACACAGCTTAGTGCTGCAGAGCAGTGCCTTCCTGCAGCTCATGCCATTCACTATCAGCTCTCTGGAGGCTCCTCAGGCTTCTCAGGTTCCTTTGTTTGATTAGCAGCCGCTGTTTGGGCTTCACTTCTAAAGCTGCAACAGAAAGATCCAAGCTGATTTTGACTGCATAAGCAAAAGCTGCCCGCATGGCATTTCACCAGCCACTATTAGGAAAGCCACCAGGCATGATGGGAGACATATGTTTCTCCAGGACTGGTAGGAGTTAACCCAGTGGATTTACTCTGCTCCTCTGCCAGTTAATCCCGACAGGAAGCGTATTACCTGCTTCCTTACAGGTTCTGTCCCAAATAACTGGGAAAAGAAAAAAATAGCTATCTGTAAATGCTTCTTTCCTTTCCTTTTTCTCTTTTTCTTTCTTTCTTTCTTTCTTTCTTTCTTTCTTTCTTTCTTTCTTTCTTTTCTTTCTTTCTTTCTTTCTTTCTTTCTTTCTTTCTTTCTTTCTTTCTTTCTTCTTTTCTTTCTTTCTTTCTTTCTTTCTTTCTTTCTTTCTTTTCTTTCTTTCTTTCTTTCTTTCTTTCTCTTTCTTCTTCTTCTTCCTTCCTTCCTTCCTCTTCCTTCCTTCCTTCCTTTCCTTTCTTCTTTCTCTTTTCTCTCTTTCTCTCTTTCTTCTTTCTTTCTTTCTCTTCTTCTTTTCTTTCTTTCTTTCTTTCTTTCTTTCTTTTCTTTCTTTCTTTCTTTCTTTCTTTCTTTCTTTCTTCTCTCTTTCTTTCTTCTCTCTCTTTCTTTCTTCTTTTCTTTTTTTTTTCTTCTTTCTTTCTTTCTTCTTTTTTCTTTCTTTCTTTCTTTCTTTCTTTCTTTCTTTTTAACTACTGTTTAATTAAGTTACCTCATAAGTCTCAGATCTTGCTGTGTTTAACATTTTTTTATTTTTCTATTAAGGCCCAGCTATGCAACCCTGGGGAAGATGCTGTTTTTAGGCAAACTCTTCAGTGCCTCTCTAGCAGCCAGAAGGCTCCACTTCCCTCCTCGTGCTATGTTATTTTGCTTCTTAACGTACCACAGCTGCAGAAAACACTATCCCACAGGCAACTGCTCAAGGAACAAATCCCCTTTTAATCGTCTTTCTCAACTTTTGTGATTGCGTAGTGTTCCTGGGCCGTGTGATCATCATGTTTGCTGCTCACCACCCGGGCCCTTTCATAATCACAAGTGATAGATGGATTCACCCCTTGGGATCAAAGCGGCTTTGCCCTGAGCAAGGCATTTGTGGATGGCCATATGACAGTGGTTTGGATCTGCTCTAATCTTTCACTCAAAGTAAGGAGCGCTTAAAACATCAGTTCCTGAAGAAAAGAAGGGAGGCGGAAGGCAGCGGGAGAAGAGTGTTTTATCCCATTTGTCACTGCAGAAAATAATTCAGAACTAAACACAGTTCACCTGTTTTCTCACACACTGGTCTTAGTTCAGAGACAGAGAGAAAAATGGGGATCCTGAAAGAAGTTTGAAGTGTTTTGCATTGCACAGTGCAGAGCCACTATCAATGAGATCACAAACAATGAGGGAAATAACTGCTAACCAGCTAAAAAGAAAGAATTTCATAAATCACCCTTACTGACTAGGGTCTGGACAGCCAACAGAGCCACTTATGTTATGTAACAATCACATTAACAAACAGCACAGCAGTATAGGTGAGGCCATTTTCTGACCTGCTGCAGAGCAGCACAGAGATGGGGTCTTTTCCAGATTTTCTTTTATGATACAGATAGCCTCTTTAGAGAAGAGCCCACTTTTCATAAGGTCCATGGAGAAGCACAATTAGAGTTGTGGACAGGGATCAGCACACATAGAATCATAGAATCACTAAGGTTGGAAAAGACCTCTAAGATCATTTAGTCCAACTATCCATCTACCACCAATATAGCACACTAAATTCTACTTGCAGTGCACAGGAAGCACACAAAGGCTGCAGAAGCTTTACACTTGTGCTTGACCAGTGCAAAAGCCAAAAAGGTGTCAGAGCTAACTGTGCAGAGTGATCGTTACAGTCATATGACAAGCCCTCTAGGTTGTTTGACACCCAAATTGTGATCTGTGGTTACGTACAGCCTAACCACAGTGATACCTGCAAATATGGTTCAAGCTGATCTACAACATATCAGCTGGAGAAGGAAACGTTTCTGGTCCTTTGCACAAGGAACTTGAACAAAAACTGTTTTGTTTCTCCCCCTGTGACAGAATATAGCCTCTGGGGTTCAGTGGAAGTTTTTGAAAACAGTCTAAAAACAGCTTTCCTGTACTGAAGCATTATTATACTCTAGGATGGACACTTCTCCAGCTGCAACTACTAAATAGCTCAACCATCACATAGATGGTTATTTTGTATTAAAAAGAGTAATTTTTTTCTAGTGGCAGATGAAGCTTGAATTACACACTGACACATTTGTCCAGACTGAAATTCGTATGAAAATATGAAATCATAAAAGATGTGAAGAAGAGGGAATAAGAGGAGGAAAGCCAAGCTTTTCAACAAATGGGATGAATTGGTGGGCTGGCTTGACCCAAGAGTGAGCAGTGGGGCTCTTTCTTTCTGGCAGCTGGCAGGCCAGATAAACATCCAGTGCCAGTGTGGTTGGGTGTCCTGTAAAACCAGCAAAGGTCATTTTCACCCTTTGGGGAAAGGAGGACAACTGCTTGTGAACATATGTGGAAGGGGAAGCCACACAGCAGCATCTTGCAGGAGGGAAGGAGCCCCACATGAAGGTCCTTATATTATGACAGAGTTGTGTGGGTGGTACTGAGAGTGGGGTCTGTTGAGTTGAATACCCAACAAAAGCCAAATACCTGGGGAGAATGGGACTCAACACTTGTCATCTGTGTTGACAGGTTACATCAGTCATAGAGGGCTAGAAAGCAAGCTCACATGGAAGCAAAAAGTCTTTCCTAGCATCCAGAAGAAAATCAGGGCTCTTACGCTCTGGACTCTGCTGTATCTGTCTTCCAGGGTGGTCACGGGGCTGAATTTGACATTTAAACAGACAGACACAGCTGCAGAAAGTTACTAGGAATTAAAGACTCAAAGGCACTCTGAGGGCAAGGGCTCCTTCCTAGGCTGCATCTTACTGCTCCTAGCAGTGGACTTGGCACCGCAATCTGGTGCTTTTTGCTTGTCCTTGTCCCTGGTAACTTGACAGTGACAGAAACCTGCGGGGATTGCTCATTTGGCTGCTGACTCCAGCACTCTACAGTGCACCATGCCAAAATGTAAGAGATGGGCACTGTCTTGAATGCTGAATCTTGGGATAATTACCCCTGTCTGCATCCCTTGAGAGCCCTCTTGGCTGGCAAGGCAGGATGGTTGCATCATTTAACACCATGAAACTTATATAGCAGCATCTGAAACTCCTGACATTCTCTTGGAAGAATGAATGATGTCTTTCAGTGCTGCAGACTTGGGCAGCAGCCCCATCAGCTACTCCAGAGGAGGCTGGGAACAAGTCACCCATCACATGCACCCTGGGAAAAGCAGCCTCGTGGAGGGCTCCTTGACCCAGGCATCAGGTGATGGTTAGCACCCTGCAGCATGAGACTGGATCATTTGAGGTTTCCATCCTGCCCTGTGGTGCTGTGGTTCTTTGTGATGGATATCTTCTGTGAATTTTCTCTTTGAAGAGACCGAAAATAAGCAAGGCCTCTTTCAAAACAAAACTAGTCCAATATTCTCCCACTTCCCTGAGCAGTTTTGTGCAGATTGTATGCAGTTGATAATGAGGTTCCAGGTCATTTCTTATTTTGGGTACCATCTGCTGCAGTGAGAAATAACCAAATGTATTTTATAAACACCATACGGATATGGTTCATTTTGCCTAATAACGTCAAAATCCTCTTTCACGGCAAAGTATATTTGAACTTGAAAAGACCATTCTGAACGTCAGTACAGCTCCAGAAAGTCTATCACTTCCAAGCAGACACATTCAATATAATTCTTTTGCAATATATTTTAACATTTTACCCAGAGTGTAGAAAATGGGCTGTACAGGGCTGCTATGACAGTCGACTATGAGACTATGAATTATAACTTATGCATATCATGCATATTATGACATGACTATGCATGGCAGCCTTACTGTAGAGACCACAAAAAAAGGAATGTTTCAGAATTCCCATTGTTTTCCTACTTAGTGTTTGTGCAACATTTTTCACTGTGGTGTCCAAAGGCTTTTGTCATGAAAAAAGATGTGATTATTTTTGAACCATTTGAGAGAATCATGTACCCAAATGCCCACAGATGTGGCAGAGAGCCTTGCTAGACAATCCGTTTGCCTCCGAGGATGCTCTCAGGTACCAGAATAGTTCCTGCTGACACATTCTCTTCGTTACATCCTCACCAGGCTTCCCAGCACCCACTTCCCATCCTTGTACATCTGCTCCCTTCTCCATGCCTTGCTGCTTACCAGTGGGCAGGTGGAAAGGGTGCAAACAGTGGTGGGCTGCAAGGGAAGACTCTGTGTGACTGATGGCGTTTGGAGGTGTGCAGTGAGACTGCTCCAATTCTCAGAGCAATTTTGGGTAATTGCAATGGCAGTTTTGGCTGGAAGGAAAAATGTCTTCTTGGCAAAGAAGTAGTTGGCTTACTTTAACTACTGGCAGCAACATATTAACGTACCTTTCAGTTTAGTTTTTCTTTTTTTTTTTTTTTCCCTGCAACTGTAATTAATTGACTCCTTTGTAAAATTCTAGATCATGAATAATGAAATACATTAAATAAAGCCATGTCTAACACTGATGTCTATGTCATTTCATTAAAGACCTTACTGAAACCGATAGTTGCTACTACATTTTGTTTAGAGAAGGTTTCAGTTTATGAGGCAGTGCTTGTATGCAACACGGCCTAACACCCACCCTGTGCAGAGGCAGGATGAGAAGGAGGCAGGAGGTTATGTCCAAAAGTAGGAGCAGCCTGGCTTGGGAGCACCACCTCTTCTCCTCCACCCAAAATGTCATTTTTGAGCACCAGCATTTTCCACCAGCCATGAACCAATTCTCTTTTTGATGCTCTTATCTTCACTCTGCATACCCTGACTGACCACACCTTTTGAGGTATTTGCTTCTCCTTTTCCAGCCCAAGTTCCTGTTTAGAAAGAGATCTTAAGTAGCCTCTTGCTAATCTTCTCGCGGCCACTTCTTTCTTGCAGTCCCCCCCTCCAACACAACATTGCATTTTTTCCATTTCTGTGAGATACACAAAAAAGAAAATAAAAAAAAAATCCCCAAACAAGATCATTCTCCCTCTCTTAGTCTCAGACATTACTTCATCTAATTGCAACGCCCTGAATGAAGAACTAGGCATAATCCTCAACATAGGTGGAGTGGAGGGGAAGGGAACACATTTAAGCTGCCTGCTACATCTGCTCACCACACTGTTTCCGAAGTGCCTCCACTTTCAGATTTGTCCATGGTGAAGATACACTGGGATAGATAAGCAGTCAAGGGAAAAATAGCTTAATCATAGCTATGCAAAAGATGAAGCAGTTTGCTGCTTGTGTGAAAAAGTCAAAATCGGACAGGAATTGTCACAATTTAATAAAGAAATCAATGGACTGTGGTATTGTCTGGTTTCTAAATTACCTTCTTAAGTGCCCTCCTGAAGGAGTGATGTCCCAGCACTGGAGAGCTGCATGGCACCAGGTCAGGAGGGAAGAGCTTCGCTCTTGAATTCAGGCAATGAAAATACAAGGGAGCACTGAAAATGAAAGCTGGTCTAGACAAGGCTGTCTTTACAGAGAATTGTTTTTTTGATACCAAAGCACGTGGAAATAGCAAGGTGGTGACTTTGGAAACCTCAGGCAGAGAATCCCTATAACAGCCCCAAAAGTGAAGCAGATAAGCCAACCAGCTGCGGCTTTGTTCTGCTTCCTGCTGCTGAATTTTTCCCTATCTTTAGGAGAAAAATCAAGGAAGACGAATTTCTCTTTTTTTCTTCTTTATTAAGCACTTGTTTATCCCCAGATACAGATTGTTCCCATTTTGGAGGCCAGCCTTTGTGTAGTCCGTTAGCTTTCAAATCATTGCCCAAAAATATTTTCAGATGTTAGTGTAGTCGGGATCATAACTTGTGTTTATTTACCTAAGCGAAATAGGCACATACTTAAAAAATACGCATACAACACCATCATGCTGGAGCATAGAATCAGAATCAACATTTGAAGATTTGAAAGGCAGAACGTGTGCTCATGTATGCATACAAATGTGTGCTCTCTGGGAGCACGATTTGTCCTTTTTGGCATGGTGTGATGCTAATTGCAGTGTGCTGAGTTCTCTGAGTGTGGACTTTGTGTGGGGATTTTCCCCTCCTGAGTATAAGACCATTTAGACTGCGTGAGTTTCTAAAGTAAAATTAGATACCTGCGAAAGGTTTACAGTAATTCACTTTCAATTTAGAGCTGGCTTTTGAACCAGAACAAACAGATGAGCATCTGCTGCCCTGAAAATTATACAAAATGTAGACACCATGAGAAAATCAAACTACTCTGAAAATGATTATTTTGGCTACATAATCAAGCAAGCAATTATTGCATTATCTACAAAGTATGATCATACATTATTAATACATTTTCAGAGAAAAAGGTTTTAGTAAATGCAGTTTTTCTTGCTTTTATGATACTTGAGGCCCAAACGTAATTCTAACTGATTGAAAAGACTTCACAGCTTGTCATTTCCCAGTTTAAGATTCAATTTGGTTAGGCATGACAGTAAAGAAGGAGCAGGAAGAGCAGAAGGATATGGGCATTTGTGCAAATGATTACAGACATCCTTCCTATGTGTCATGCATATCCCAGGCTGAAGAGCCAATTTTCCAGTGAAAGAGGATTTAATGAATGCAAACAGTATAGTATTCTGTGCTATATACAGTGCTATATACAGTGCATTGTATTCATAAGTTCAGATATAGAACCAGGCATGCATTTTTCGCCAACCAGCAGAGTTTCATGTGATGCAAGCAGAATAGGGGGAACATTTTCAAAACTGGGAAAAGAGCTTAAATTAGGTGTTTGTTGACCTTTGAAGTTCTGAGCTGCAGCGACTTTACAAGATAATTCCCATCTTCAAAAGCATCTTAAAGTGGGATTAATTGCAGTTCATTTCAGCTGTCTGAAAGTTAGGCATCCCATCCAAGTCTCCCCAGATTATTTCTGCAGCTAACAGAGAGAAACTACTTTACCTGTCTTGGATGCTCACCCTGTGACTGGATGAATCACTCAAGCCTGGAAATCTGGCATTTATGCCACCAAAGTTATGGGACAGGGATTCTTTAGTCATTAACAGTTTCAACGAGTTTGCAAATGATTTCTGGAAATGGAAACTTGTTTTCCAATTAATCTGGGAAAGTGGATGTTACCTCAAACCTAACCTGAGCTAGCCAAGCTAGCCACACATGCTGCTCACTGAGCTGTATAAGCTAATGCCAACAATGGGAAGAACCATTTGCAGCCCAGGTTTGGATCAGGATCTTTCTGGGTCCCATTCTACTTCCTTTTCTAAAAGGTGCTTGGAAACACATCCTAAAATGCCAGCAGGAAAGACTTGCGCCTTACGGACACATGGCCCAGACTGCTTGGGGACTCATTAGTCAAGATAGTTTTAAAGATAAACTTTTTTAAAAGAAAACATGAGCAAAAACAAGCTGTGAAACTGTTGGCCCAAACTTCTACCAGTGCCAGGAAGTCTACTAGAAAAATGTAAATGTTGTGTGTGCATGTGTAGAAACATTGGCAGGCAGGCATCACAAGAATTAGTTATACAAATTGCCACTAATGGGTGACAGTACCAAATGCCATGGGATAAATTCATCCTTGGCATGAGGAGGGGTAATTAAGTCTAAATGTACCCTTGTGATATAGGTAAGCGTTATTATTCTGGTTTGACAGGCAAAGAGAGGTGATGTTTTGCCCTAGGCAATTCAGCTTTACAGAAGACTGACAAACATAATTTATGATGAAGGATGATGCTATGCTCTTCAGATGGGATTTCTGATAACATCATCACATTATCCCATAAAGAGATGGCGTGAGGTAGTTAGTGATTTTGGAAAGCTTATCCTCAGAAAGAAAACTCAGAAAGCATGTTCATGATGTATGTGGTGTTATTTGAAAAACCTTTACAGACACAACACTGTTGTGTATGTTCTGACACTAATGCTGCTGTAAGGAAAACCTGCTCTTTGGGAACTCAGTGACTGTCAGCTCACAGTGCTCCCAATAGAGTGCTGCTAGGCACGTACCTCTTGGTGGATCTCCCAAAGGAGGGAACATTTTAAATCCATGTTTCCAAAGGTGCATTGCCCATAGAATGAAGAGACTTAAACCGTACTCTGAATATTTAGCATATAAAAGTTTCAACATGCAGCAACTTCCTGGAAAGCTGGAAAGGTAGATTGTATGGGGAAGGGATTTCCAACACAGTAAGCCCCCAAGCTATTTGTCTGCATTTTCTATAAGTTCTCATCTAGTGAAAATAATTCTAAATTATAATAATAGGCTTCTAGGACATACAAATCTTCCTTGACTGAGAATGAAACTTGGAAGCAAAAAGATCAAACACTAGTTTGACAGGAATGTAAGCAGTACTTTTGGTATATGTTTCTAATGTTAGGAAATGTTGTGGAAAAAATAGATGTTATTACAAGAAAACAAAACAAAACAAAACAAAAAACAACTACAAAGAGCCTGAATTATGGCTGCATAATCTTTTCTCAATTACAGAGGAAAAAATAGTCTTTTTAATTTTTTTTTCCTACTCATGGTTCAACTTTTGACTATTTCAGTTCAATGGTCCGTCTTGTCAATCTTGTCTCAGTTGTCCGCAGGGCTCTTTATAGCCTCAATATCAAAGGCTCTGAAAATGCTGGGCTTTCATCCATGCTCAGAGCAAACAGCGATGTGAGCCACCTCAATAGCTGCAGCATCTAGGGAAAGCAAAGTACTGGACAGGCATTACCCCTTCCTCAGGGCCTCTGAGTAAAGCTGGAGAAAAGTTTTGCACTGAAGAAAGAATAAACACCTACGAATTCTAAATTGCACTAGATTTCAAACAAGGAATACTGTGAACGATGATGTAGGAACAAGACTACATTTTCTCAAGATTAGTTACTACTGCAAAACAAAACACTGCTGTGCGTTGGTATTCCTACAAGCACATATATGAGAGGGATGAAAACTCCCCAACTTGGGCAGTTTCAGTTTATCCCCCCACAACCCAGTCCATTGCAAAATGTAGGTAGTTGGTTATATTTTTGGCTCTGCAGAAAGGAAGTCAGAAGACCTTTGCCAGGCAGGCTGTGGGGCCCGCCAATCCCGTGAGCTACAGATGCTCAGGAAGCTGAGCGCCCATGCAGCTTGTGCATAGGAAGCAGTGCCCGCCAGCTGCCTCCCGTGGGGCCCTGTTAGTCCTGGCCTTGTCCCCATCTCCAGCTCATGTCACCACGCTAACCCTTACTGCTTATCTAAGGTAGGGCCAGCTTCCTCACTCTTGCCTGGCATGTGGCAACCTGCCGCTGTGTCATTGCACAACCCCACGGTTACATAAGAGGGTCTTAAGAAAGGGTGGGATGAAGAGAAGTGAGTAACTGCCACAGCATGTTCTGACAATCTGAACCCGGACAGTAGTTAGGGGGGAAAACAGCATAAGAGGATCTGTTTCCTGAGATGGTGCATGGGTGATTTAAGTCCCGTGTCATTTCTCCCAGCCAAAGTTCATACCTGTGTTAGGGCAGTCCAAAACAGCAGGCACTTAATCATTTGGCTGCTTCAGGAGTCATTTTCTGATCTTCAGAGATGGGCATTTATCTAATGATCGGTTATCATTCCTCAGCCCAAGCTGTGTGAAAGTAGGCAGGTGAGTCTGCAGGCAGTCATGTGGCACTTACAAACCCCAGGACAGAGTGATGCTGGAGATCAGAACATACCTTGAATTTGGGTATTCATAAAGACTAATCCAGTACTATGTTTCAGTACTTTCCATTTTCAAAGAACAAAATATTTCTCACTGCAGAAAGCAGCCTAACTCCTAGCATCAAGGAGCTGCATGGCTATTGATACTTGTGTGGCTATTGATAATCCCAGCTGACTTGTACACAAAGCAGAAATGTTCATTTCTGCTGACAAAGTGTGAGACTTTGGAGAGGAATGCTGAATGGAGTAGACTGATAGGAACCCAAAAAAGTTCAACCTGGGAAGCCAAAAGCAGATTTCAGTCAAGAGCCTTCTGACACTACATTGCCGGGTTTGTGTTTTGCATGAAGCAGGTGCATTCCATGGCAGGAGAGAAAAGCCAGCCTCAGCTGCTCACCACTTTGGAGAGTTATCCCTTTCCTTCCCACAGGGTTTCCAGCGTCAGCCCACAGCATTTGTCACCTGGCATAGAACCAGGTGGGACATTTGGGACTCTTCTTCAGTCTTCAAGGAACAATGGAGTGTATTCCATAGAAAACTGATTCAGGATACTACCCTAATCTCAGTATGAGGGGCAAGTGGTCAGTTTCCATGGGCAGGATGAGTAATCTATCCTGGTTATCCTAAGGTAGCATTCAGGCATATAAAGAAAACCTCTGGTATCCATCATCTGTAATAAAATGGCATTAAGCCAGAGCCTGTTATTAACTCTTTAGTGGCTGAACACAGATTTTTCTAGCATGAGCTACCCACTAATGCAAAGTGCATTATGCTTTTATGGCAAAATCCCAACAGCACCAAGAGGTTAATTAAACTAGAGAGAGGAAAATAAAGAGGCTTTTAAAATGAATTATTCAGGAGATCAAAAAAAATCAGGCACACATGAGAAGCATGATACTTAGAATCCTAAATGTAAACATGCATTCATGGATTAATGTAAGATTAAGAAAATAAATACTAGTTATCTTGCATTACTGCTATATATTGTTAAACAGCGCAGTCTGCCTGCACACTTTGAAGAAATGCTATTAATTGTGATCAACATTATTGATATGGAGGACTAAGGAGGGTTAAATAGATGCTGCAAGGAAAGCAGTGTCAAAACTCAGAATGCATCCTGGTATGGCTGATAGCTAGGTCATTCCTCCTCGTGGACATCTTCCTCCTTGCTCCAGGTAGCACGCACTGGACCCTAACTAACTCTGAGGAGTTGATGCCAAGCATGGTGGCCCTGCCCACCTTTGCCCATGGTGGACTTCCCTTGTGATCTGTTGGTTGTGCAGTCTGAGATGCTTGTGCAGGCCCCATGGCACTCAGGTGGGGATCCATCCAGCTGCTCCTTGACTGAGAAAAATGAACCGTGTGAAAGCTCACGCTTTCTTACAGGAGGCAAAGGAATACAGCTGCCATCTCCCACAGAAATGTCCCCAGCCTGGAAGGGGGCTCGTTTGGCAGGGCCGTAACAAGGAAACCGCCTTGTCTCTCATCTCGCTACTGTTGGAGCTGGTTTTGCCAAAATGTGCCAGTGGGGGAGTGCCCCCATGGGGGAGTCACTCCCCAGCCACCAGATGCATGAAAGGACACGGATCCTTTTTTTCTAAGAAGGCTTTTTTGGACAGGTGGTGAGGAGATCAGCAGACCCACCAAGATGGGTCCGTATGGTATTTTCTGAACACTGTTATTTGTCTCGTCTTATGAAGCCACAGTGCTACCATTGGGATTTTCAGCTGCATAACTGCCATTTTACACTTTGAAGAAACAACAAATGCCTGAATTAATGTGAACTTTCTGGGCCTAATTCTCACGTTTAGCAAGCCTCTATAAGGCACAATAAAACATGAGGTACAATATTATTGTATTCATGTTGAAACGCAATTAGAGAACAGGGCTTAGGGATCCCAGGGTTATTATGAACTCTTGTCCTTACATGGCAGGTCAAAATGATAAATACTTTGCAAGTTCAGGCACCTACATCAAGTTTCTGCCATCTCCAGGGAGGCATTCTTGTCAGGTTAGCAGCTGTCATGAGATGTTTGCTGTGATCCTCCCTCCTAAACAGATTAGTGTAGGCACTTCCTCAGCCTGGATTCAGCCTGGGTAAAAAGCCAGAGGGATGAGCTTCTAGGAGAAGCCTGAGTCCATGTCTCCAATGCAAGGTTTTAGGGGCTAGTCTTCTCTGATATATGGTTGTGCTTTTTGATGTTTCACCAAATCTGTACTCTCCAGAAGAATAACTATGATCTACTAGGGACAGTTCTGCTTCTCAGTCAAGCTAGGGACACAAACTTTTAGTTTGGAAAAGTCATCTTTTTTGATCACCTTTTCTGATTTCACCTGTGATTTGCAAAGCAAACCTTGTTTCTGGAGTCAGAATCAGAATCTTTTGAGTTGGAGGAGACCCTCAAAGGTAATCTAGTCCAGCTCCCCTGCAATGAACACGGACACCTACAGCTAAATCAGAATGCTCAGAGCCCCATCCAGCTGACCTTGAACATCTCCCAGGACAGGGACTTTCATCACCTCTCTAGGCATCCTTCTCCACTGCCTCACCTCCCTCATCATAAAACATATTCTTCTTGCAGCCAATCTAAATCTCCCCTGTTCTAGTTCGAAACTGTTTCTCCTTGCCTTATCATCACAGACCCTGATAATGCATCTATCCCCTTCTTTCTTACAAACCCTCTTTAGATACTGAAGGGCTGCTATCAGGTCACCTTCTCTTCTCCAGGGTGAACAGTTTCAGCTCCACCAGCTTGTCCTCATAGGAGATGTATTCTGTCTCTTGGATCTCTTGGTGGCCCTCCTCTCGATATGCTCCAACAGGTCCATGTCTCTCCTGTACAGAGGACTCCACATCTGGATGCCGTACTCCAGGTGAGATCTCAGCAGCACAGAGCAGAGAGCCAGGATCACCTCTCTCAATGTGTTGGCCACACTTTGAATGCAGTCCAGGATACAGTTCACTTTCTGGGCACGTTGCTGGCTCATGTCCAGCTTCCCATCCACCAGTAAGATCTTTTTCAGCAGGGCCAAGCTCTGTCCTCTCAGGCCTCAGCTCGTATTGGTAGTGGGGGTTGCCACAACCCAGATGCAAGATCTTGTGCTTGGCTTTGTTGAATCTCATGAGATTCTCCACTTGATTTGCTCTACCAGTCAGGTGGCACACAGTCACTGCCATGCTGCCCAGTACAATGACCCAGAGATGTGATCTGCAAGGCAAACCATGACATGCCAAAGGATTTCTTTAGAAATCATGCTCTGATCTCTGGTCTAGAAAGGGCAGGACACAAAACACTCAGTAAAAATACATCCTCAATTTTAATTTTTTAAGTGCACAGCCTTCTACGTTCCCTGTCATTGTGGCTTTAAACGCAGCTGTCTCACCAATGTGCAGAATCTTTTTGCTCTTCAGTTAAAGAAAATAAGGCAAATGACACGACATGTGCTGTGTGCCAGGGTTTGTTCTAGGGGAAATGATGGGGACATGTGCCAGGACAAGGTGTCATCATTTAAATAACTTTCCTGAATATTCAAGTGAAGCTGGTGGCACAGCAGCTCTCTGTTCACTCTTGGCATGGAGCTGGTCTGCTCAGTATCTCCCCGTCTTCTGCTTGTTTGCTGTCGAGTTGTCTAAGTTCATTCATCCCATCAAGGTGGCATGAGACGTGCTCACGCTGATTTTTCTGTTGAGACCAGAAATCTTCAAATGAGATCTTATAAAAGTGGAAAAAAAACAACAACCAGACACATAACCAACAACATTTTAGCTATTTATTTTCAATAGTGCCAATTGTTAGCACAGTTATCTCCAAAATTTCAAGAGCCTCACACATTTGTGCTGCAGTGTTTCACCGTATGGTAGAAAGTATGGAATAAAGTTTAACTTCAGTTTGTTTCACTGACATTTCTTGTCCTAATCATAAGGCATTTGGAGAGTACTTTTATTATGGTAAATTTTCCAATTATCTTTTTGGCGTTTGCTACTTAACTAAGCTAAGTAAGAAGTCTTCCTTGAAGAAGTGCAGCTATAACGAGTGTGCCCATACAATAATGTAGCCAGCACAATCTGGGGGAGCTGAGCTTGCTGCATTTCAGTTGGGAAAGATTCTGAATGAGTTTCCTGCTGTTCCTGTGCTAACTTGTCTGGTTTGAGTTTGCCATTCAAACTGGTAATCAGTCTGAAATAGCCTTTGGGAAAAAAAAAAAAAAAACAAAAAACAAAAACAAACAAAAAACAAACAAACAAAAAACCAACACGTAACCACTCAACCCCTTCCATGCTAGACAAGAGCATGGTGCTTGCCTTGGATCCTGGTCCTGACAGGTTGCTCTCTCTGTTTCCTTTTTGGTGATGTTCTTTGTATAGCAGTTAAGTGGACACAACTTCTTTTAAGGAAATTAGCAACTCAGGGAAGCAGTAGTCAGCCAAAAGATGAATTATGAGTAGAGGCCAATGTGTACGGTAATCTTCAGCCAGGTGCCAGATTGGTGATGTGTCAGGAGGGCAGGGGAAGGAGAAGAAGGTCTTGCCAGAGGTTACAGTGCCTGCTGATTGCTAAAGAAGATAGTTGATAGCAGTTGAATACAAGGAGCCTTGAGGATGCAGAAATGCCTCAAAGAATCTGGCAGCTGAGGCTCATCTCTCCCTAGGCTATCACCAATGTGAATCCAGGATAGCTTTGAAAGAAATTGTGCTGACCTTGGTAGAAACCAAGCTCTTAAAATAGTGAATGACCTTATTGATGTAGATACCTGTAATTTCAAAACAAATGGTTCCTGCATGGCACTGTGTGGGCTTGTGCAAGGAGCACAAAGGCCTAATACTATATTTGTAATGATAACATAAAAGGACATTGAGAACACTACAGAACAAGATGGAGAAGGCTCACCTCCTGTTTTCCACAATTAGTTACTGGATCAAAAAATATTTAAGTCATGAGAAAAAAGTTCTTTTCTTTGAGAAGGGTAAGCATTTCCTTTCTTCCTCCAGCCTCTCTCAGAATTCATCTGAAGAAGGTGGACTCCTACATGGAAAATAACATCCTCAAACTGACTGAAATTTAATAGTTTTTTTAGCAACTGAAGACAGATATTAAAAATGCTATTCTTGAATGGCTCCATGGAAAGCCATGGCTATAACTATCTTTTGAGAATAAAATCAAGTCTTCATTATGTGTCCTATTCATCAGTCCAGAAATTTTCTGATGCTTTTGTGATACCTTTCCAAATCCTTTTTTTTTTTTTTTTCCCCCAACAGTCTTGAGAACTGGAACTAAATCATACATCTGCAGGATGCTCTTTAAGCAGAGCATGTAATTCCCCGTACTGAATTCTGTTAATTTTATCTGCCTGATTACATGTAAAGGAAAAAAAGACCTTTTTTTTTTTTTTCCTCCCAGGACTGAAAAGGTAATTTGTATACTGGGAGATTCACGATATATATATTTTTAATAATACTTATGGTGGTGGATGTCTGGTACTGTAGAACACCGGAGTAGATTGATTTTTAATAACTACTGATTACCTCCCATGCCTTACATATCTGTGTGATAGGAGCATTAAAACAGTAATATCCTGTTACATTTCGACCTTACACTCTTCTGAAGAACAGTTTGCAGTCATAGCTTTTCCAAAGTGCTGCACAAAATTAAGCCTCTGGGCTATGTGTTGTACACAAACCCCCAAAGTAGCTGATATAATTGTTCCTCGTCAGCTTGAGAGAGGGAGCCAAGAGAGAAATGCTCTATCTTAATAAATATTTCAATGCATGCTTTAATTAGTACACAACTTTGCAAATAGCACATGAAATATTTTTGAATATCTTTGAAGTAGAAACCTTGAAGTAGTAAGCACCGCTGTTTCTTCATCTCAGCCTCTCCTTCTCTCCTTTGCTAAGATCATAGATACTAAATACAAGCTCTTAACACAATATTTACATTCCTATTCTTAAACATAGAAATGCAGACTTTTCCAGAAACTGAGCTTCATGCTTTCCTGAGTCTCAGACAAGGATCCTGCTCATGCACCTCACTTAGTGAGTCCATCCTTATGAGAGCACAGCAGCACTTCCCCCAGAGAAGTGTTGTCTGAGACTCAAAAGGGTTAAATGCATTGCAGAATACAGGTGCCTGTATTAGGATTTTTTAGGAGAAGATAACTTGTTGGAGTCTTTCCGAATTCTTGAAAAGAGTAAATAAAGTGGGGAGCCTTCCCTGTGAAAAACTCCATTTGCGTTTTTGTGTTCTACAAGACGTGATGCATATCTGTGCATAGAAGCATGAGGTAGACACAGAAAAGAAATTTGGTTCTCCTTCTCAGGAGAATCACTAAATACCACAAAATCCCTTTTGTAAGTAAGGAGGGGAGCAGCAAATAGAGCTAGGGGAACTTTCAACCCTTTTGCTGCTCATGAATCAGAAATTTGAAACAGAGCAATGCAGAAGTGCTAAGACCCAAATTGCATGTATTTTTACAGATTCTTTTTTGATGGGCTGAAGCTATTAACTGAAAGAGCAGAAGATATTCATGTTAACAGGATGTTAGGAAGGCTCTGCTTTATTTGAGTCTAGGCCAATAACAGTGATGGTGAAGAAGCTGTGTACTCCAGAAAAGCTACAGAGCATCTTCAATTCCTTTTTGTTCTCTTTAGAGCATGTCTTACATTTGACTGTATTTATAAATCTCTGCTTTAAAAATAGCTGGTTTCCTTCCTGACTGGGACATATTAGCCACATATATTGGCTATCCTACATGTTCCACATTTTTCTCCAGTCACGTTCACAGCATGTAAACATGTACATATAAGGTGGCAGGGTGATCACTTCCAGAGAGAACATGCATGTGTGTCTGGGAATACATTTATTCATATGTCAATGCACTCACTTGTGTGTGAATACATTTTTATATAAATAAAAAGCTCCTCTCAAATATGTGTACACAGAAATATTTTCATGAAAGCCAGTGAAAAGGAAGGAAGCAAGGCATATTGAATCATGAATCCTTGGATAATGAGTTTTCCATCAACCACCTAATACAATCTACTAAATTCTTTGAGAAGTTTGTCTCAATGCACTGGGTACCGCTACACAACATGTCCACCTATCACGCAGTCACACATCACCACCCTCTAACTACCATTCTTTGGCACCACTTCAGCGGTATTCCTGCACCACACAAAGAGCAGGGAGACCAACAGTAGGTGGCAGCTTCAACTGACTTCTCTGCAGAACAGATCTTCATTATTTCCTGCTCACAGAGAGATGCAATCAGTGTAAACCTCTATCAAGCTGCTTAGAATCACCAAAGCATTCTAATACCTCTGTGGAAAGAGGGGTACGTATGGTACCACCATCACCAGCAGTAGACTCTATGGGAGCTCCTGACTGTCTCCAGTGGGAACAGCTCTGTGGCTAATCACAACTGGGAGAGTTGCTCAGCTCAAGAATGTACAAAAACATTATTTTAATTTCCCTTACACCGATCTCAGTCAGAAACAAATATTACAATTACTGATCTTGATTCTTCAATGTTGTGGATACTGCATACTCTTTTACTCCCCAAGCAAAATGTGCATAGCATGCTCCTAATCTTACCCAATTGTTCACTGTTTTATTACTTCTAGGAGAGAAAGACAGTTAAGGAGGATGAGTAGAATGACAGCATATAAGTTTGCAGAGAAATGTCACTTCAGTTTTCATTAACTAAAATTTGAAAGGAGTGCAAATAGACTTATAATAGTTCCTTATCATTGCAGAAGAAAGCATTCCACTAACTCAAAATCAGGGAACAGGTTTGGCTATGCCCTTGATAAAGTGGTACTGATATCTACTATCCCAATCTCAGATTTCTCATTAGAAAATCTGACACATATCAGGAAACATAAGCATCTGCAATGAATAGAGTTTCATTGTCTGTGGCGTTATAGGAGCAAAAGAGAATTGCTATAGATTCAGTACAATTTGAATTAAAAAGCAAGATGAAGCCTCACAGGCTTTTCAAACTGATAGCTAATCTCTGCGAAAAAGGGCTATGAAATTAAATGATAGTTTCAGGGCTAGTTCTGTTTGCTTACTTAACCCAAATGCCTTGTTAATGCCTATTAAAAAGAAATCCAGGGAACAACAGGCTGTCATGTATGGGCTGTCAAATTCATTTCCATATAGCTGTGCTGTCTTCCTTCTTGTTGTTGGCCAAGGGTTAATTCACTGCAGGAAAAAGTGCAACAAAATACATCACTTTAATCCCTTTCTTCTGTGAAGATGAAGCAATAGAAAAGGAAAAGTAACAACTGGGAAAATGTAAGATCCGGAATTTTTTATATAAACTCATCAGCCATTCTTGACGTCTGCAGAAATAAACACTCTGCAATAAACAGTGAGGGCTTTTCTTAAACCTTTCATACGTAACAACTTTGAGAGAGGAAAAAAAAAATGTTCAAAGACTTTTTCTGAGTGTATTTGCATTTCCAGGCTTTGTTAGGTTATCTACCTAAAATGAAGCAGTTGCTCTTTTGCTGCTTAACCCTTTGCAGCACACTCTCTAGCACTGAAACCAACTTCCATAGCTGAGCTTGTCAGAAGCTGTCAGAAATTAAAATAATCTGGCTGCTAAAATCTTGACCTTTTTTTTGTCCCCAAACCTTTTCAGACTCCTCGAGCCTGTGTTTCATCTTCCATTTATTTCCTCAACCCCTGCAGCCTTTTTCTCCTGAACTCCTGTGCTCTGTGCTGAACTCAGTAAGCCAGTATTTCCAAGACTCACCATTACTTATACCTTCAATAATCACAGCACTGAGCATCCTATGGTCCTCTCTTTAGTGAATCTGTTGGTCTCCATACGTTTTCAGACCCTGTGTGGTTCTTGTTTTCTGAGAGCACATCCTACTGAGTGAAAGGCAAAAGACCTCTACACCAACATTTGCTTTATTTATTACTGAGAAAGGCTGCTAATGCTTGGGCAGGTTTTTCACCAAATAAACCAAAAGAATGAATGAAATGTTCAGAGGCCAGATGTTTTCAGAATAAGATGGGGGTGTTCAGTTCACACAATTGTTCTGCTTTTTTTGTTTTCCTGAGCAGTTCTTTCCTGTGGAGTGTAGGATATATTAACTTGCAGCCACAGAGCACTTGAAACGCATCTACTGGCTCAGCCCAGCACATCAGTGAGAGATGGCTAACAGTCTTCCTTTTCCTGTGCAGCTGTTGTTTGCAGAAAGGGATAATTTTTAAGTTGATTTATTTACCTTGGGCACTTTTTTTTTTCTCTTAATCAGCGAACATCAGCATGCTAATTGTTATAGTAGCTTTAAAACAATGAATAAGACTCATTGATACAATTATGACTGTAATAGAAAAACATCCTTGACTTGCAGGTGGAAAGCTAACAACTTTTGTCTTCAGGAATGTTGATATCATAGAGTTCCCAGGTAAAAAATAAATAAATAAATAAAAATGATTAAAAAGAGCAAAAGCCCATATATTCAGCTGAAACAAGTCAGTAAGTCTTCAACTTGGTCTCTTAACGTAAGGTACAAAATTCATATATGGTTATTGTGTTTTTAGTAAACCCCTACCTGCTGTATCACTCGGTGATAAAATAGAACGTTCTCCACTGGGATGATCCTTTAATTGCAGCAAGTGTGCTCAGGAATCCCCTGAGCCATTCAGTGAGGGCACAGCAACCCACTTCTCTCCCTATCCTGAGAACCAGCTGCCTCAGACACACCATCATTTCACACCTGTCTTCCCAGATTTGAGAAAGTGCACCTTGTTACTGCATGTGTAACACCTGGATGAAATGCTAGCTCCATCCACAGCAGAAAGCACAGGTGGAGAGGTGCTTTGGGAACAGATTAGGCAAAGACTCACAGCCCAACCATATTCACCCTACTCTCCCATTTACTGGTGCTCCAGTTCCTTTTTCACATTCACTGCATCTTTTTTCTGTCTTACTGGCAGAGGCTGCCTCTCTGTGGCAAGAGCTTGTATGCAAGGAGGTTTTGAAATCCTCCTGCCCAGAGCTTGAGATGCATGAGGGAATTAGCGCGCTCTGGGGACATTTTTCATGAACTCGCAACTGAACCTTGGAAACCACCTTAGAAATTCCCCTCCCAGATTCTGTGCTTTGAGGAACTGAGAGGGCTTGCACATCACACACTCATTGACCATGCAGAACCACTCTGCATTGTGATTGCCACAAAGATACAGAGAAATACACGTGGATTTTATCATTATAAGAGGAATCAAGACACAAGTGGCATTGAAAGCAAACAGAACAGGGGAAACAGCGTGTCTGAGTTTAGTCTCTCCAGCAACTTTGGGAAAATGTTTTGGGTGAAAGCAGGAGAATGGCTTTGGTCTGTTTGCAGACTGAGGAGAAATGCAGGAATGCTGCATAGCCATGGTGAATCCACCCCAGGAATGGAGCCTTGGTGAAGGCAAACATCGCTCTGATCCATAGCCTGCTAACGCATAGGATTGATATAGATTATCTTAGCAATATTAGCTTGAGAGCCAATGTATTAGTTTAGCAAAGGGCATCAATATGCGCTAGTTTTAAAGCTTTTCAGTTTAGCTTTGCCTGGTATGTGAACAGACTTGTTTTTCTCAGTGATCTCATAACAGGATGGAAATGCAAGGAGCAGATGCAGACACCCATGCAGTTTTTTGTGAATAGGCAGAGTGAGGTGCAAACCCAGAACAACCATACACAGGCTGGGGATCAAAATTTCTATAACAAGCTTCCTCCCCAGTGATTAAAGTCCCTCCAAACTTTGCTTTGAGCATTTCAATCTTCCTTTCATTGTAGCCTCAGTCCTCTCTGGGATTATAAAACTGATAATTTTTTTTTGGCTGCAATGGAATACTGAACACACTGATGCTATGGGGAAGGATAGGGGCCTCCTATCTACATCCATTGAAGTGTATTTTACCAGCTGAAGAGTTCAGAGCAGCCAAATCATCAAAGGGTTTTGCCCTTGCAATAAAAACTATCTCTGCCAAATGAAGCTTTTTGGTGTTTAACCTTCATCTGCCTTATAGATATGAATATGGCTGTACAAAAAATTTATCAAATTTCCACTGAAGTGTCTTGTGTGGGAAAGTGCCAGAATATCAAGATGGAAGACCTTCTTAGGAAACGTGTCCATTCTGCCATCTCACTTTGTCAGAGCTGTACCACATCTTGCTGCTGGCCTCACAGCAGCAGGACAGACAGGCCCTCTCTATCTTTAGTTTCAAATATCTTTAATTATCGATTACAGTGGCTAGCTATCAGGGTACTATCAGGGGATGGGAAAGAAGGCCAAGTCAAACAAAATATATTATTGGTCTGCTTTTCAATGCTCTTCATTGATTGTAATTGACATGACACGGCCAATGTAACCGTTACGTTCTCCCACAAGGCTGCTTTTATAATTTCAGAAGAAAAAGTGGGAAGAGCAATTGTTAATTCTTGTCTGATCATGAATGGAGGCTGTGAAAGGCAGGACTGTCTGCAGCACACTGGGATGAGGACTTGGCAGGAGTCACCGGTGCTCTTTATCTGTTTTCGCCACTCGGAAGAAGGAAAGCTTCTTTTTTTCCCTTTCCTGTTTCTTTGCTTGGAGAAATCTGTTGCTTCCCCTGAGATTTACATCCTGACCTATGTAAATCTTTTAACTGTTCTCTGTAACATTTCACTCCAGGAGCCTCCTTGCTGAGAAATGAGGCTTCAAGAGCAAAGGACAGCATTATTTACTCATCTGACATTAGTAACCTATCAGGCAGGATTAATCAAACAATTGCTAAAGTCTGTCAGTCCTATAATCATGCAGTGTTGCTCACAATATGGGGTAATTTTCTTTAATTAAGTCTCTTAATATTGTTTAAAACATATGCTAATTTAGCTCTGGTTTCACTTACTCTTAAAAAAAAAACTGAGACAGAACTGAATACAGTTTTAAGTATATTTTTAAATACATATCCAAGACATAAATAGTAGATAGATGTATATGTGTGCATTCTGTGCAGGCCAGTAGTGATAATACTGTCCTTCCTGGACCATAGAAAGTCACTATGGATGTTTAAATAATTCACTGCTGGAATAAAAAATAAAAAAATAAAAATTCAGGAGGGAAAACAGCGGAAGAGTATTTCCAGGTTTAGAACACGCATCCAAACACACATAGATAATTTGTGATATCATACGTATAAAATTTGTGGCCCTTGGTTAATTTAGTTCTGTACAGTTAACAAATGTACAGTTAGAAGAGTGGTGCGGTTAGGATAGTAATTTACAGATTCAGACTTAGAAAGATTATTGTGATGGAAAGAAACAACCAAAAATGAAATGCTCGCCCATATAGCCTAGGCTCAAAGTAGAAAACTCCAAAAGAAGAAATCTCCAGAAAGAGATCCTTCCTCAGTGGCTGTCAGCCCTTAAATGGGTTCTAGGAGAGGTGCAGCCAGACTCCACTCCTTCTGGTCACACAGGTGAATCTCCTCCACTCGTTCTCCCATGGCTGACTCAGTGCTTTCCTCAGGTGACCAATCAGTGGTTCAGGCCGTGAGTAAACAGATCCCACACAAGTTCATCTGTAAATAATACAGCCTTCTTGTTTAAAGAAGGGCACAAATGAGAAGCACATAAGAAAATAATGAGGATTTTTTTGTTTTTGTTTTTTTAATCTCAAAGAAGTTTTGTCCTCTGCTCATGACCACAGGGCATCTCTATTTCAGCTCTTGTGTCAGTCCCACCATCAGCAGAGCAGAAAGGAAAGGGATTCCTGAGAAGGGATTCATAGAATCATTAAGGCTGGAAAAGACTTCTAAGATCATCAAATCCAATCATCAACCCATACCCACTATGCCCAGTAACACATGCCCCTCAGTGCCATCTCTATACAATTCTTGAACACCTCAAAGACAGTAAGTGATTCCACCACCTAAGCAACCTGTTCCAGTAAAAATTTACTTCCAGATGGCTTCTGAGTAGTGCAAGTTTGCAAAATGTACATGACTCAGCCCAGCAAAAAGAGCAACTGTAAAGCTTCTTTGAGCCAGCGTTTTCTCCACAAGTTTCTCTTGGAGAAAATCCATGGGGCAGGGCCAACACAAGCAATTGGCCTTAACAAGCCTTCACTGTGGCTAAAAAACCTCTGTCAACGTGCTTTCTGATAACCTGAAAGCCCTATGAAAGGAAAGTGCAAGCAAAGGAAGGATGAGCTTCAACTGGTAAACAACTGAGAAAAGTACAGCCCTAAGGAAAGAAAAGCATAATGTAGCATGGATTGAAATGTAGCATGGATTAAAATGGAGTGTGTTCAGAGAAGGGCAGCGAAGCTGGGAGAAGTCTGGAGCACAAGTCTTATTGGGAGTGGAGAAGAGAAGGCTTAGGGGATACCTTATTGTTCTCTACAATGACCTGAAAGGAGCTTGTGGTGAGGTGGGGGTCAGCCTCTTCTCTGAGGTGATAGTGATAGGACTAGATGGGAATGGGCTCAGGTTGTGCCAGGAGAGATTCAGGTTGAATATTAAGAATTTGTTCTCAGAAAGAGTGGGGATGTATATTGGAATGGGCTGTCCAGAGTGTTGGTGGGGTCACTCTCCATGGAGAGGCTTAAGAAGAGGGTCAATGTAAAGCTTAGAGACATGGTTTAGTTGCAGTATTGGAGGTAGGTGAATGATTGAACTGGTGATCATAGGGGTCTTTTCCAGCCTTAATGATTCTATGAGTCTATAGTTGCTCTTTACTGTTAATGAGGATTCTTGTCTTCATGTTGGTGCAGCTGCTCCTGAGATGCAAGCAGAGCAGCCACAAGTGTGTTTTGGGCAGTGCTCAATGCTGTGCAACCTCCCTAGGCTTGGGGGTGTGAGTGAGCAGTGGCTGCTTCATCTCACCCTCAGACTGGCTACCTTCCTTCCTCCCAGAGTGATTGACGAACTCTGCACAACCTGCAGGGGCCCAGGGAGCCTGGGAACATGGCCCCATCACACAGTGGGCTTGATCAGAGTGGCACTGCCAGTCAGGGTGAGCTTTGCTTTGGGGAGAGGCTGGTGAGCTGTCCCTCACCTTGTGCTGGATCTAAAATGAAGGCATGCCATGAGTGCTGCCACAGACATGTTTTCACAGTGGTTTATAAATAATTTAATTCTGCTTTCAGACAAGGCCTTCAGTTTTCTTTCTGTTTAAGCTCTCTGGGGTTTATGTTATTCTCAGATTCTCTGATTTGTATTCCTGTCAGCGAGCAGTGGAGAACTCAGGCCTTTCAGGAAAGCTTTGGCACCAAATGGTTGCTTCTAGTGGCACCTGTGTTATTATTGTCATAGAGTTGACCTGGTGACCTTGAAGGAAGGTCTAGATCTCTGGACTCGCTCATCTTGCCCAGTGTTAGAGGTCTGTTGTGGTGGAAACTGCCTGTCTCAGCTCTTGGTGCCCTAGTGCTCATCCTGCCAGCAAAGAGTGTCTCGGTAGAGATCTCATAACTCACTTGGTCAGATCTAGTCCACTTGGGCTAGAATACTTGCTCTCTCTGCCTTATTGACTGTACTGACTGAAGGGTGCTTAGGCACTAAGCTACAACAGATGTGCCTCAGAGACACCTAAAGTTAGGTCTAAGCTATCTTTCTGTCATGATCCTGTGGCACAGAACTGTCACCTGACCGCTGACACAAATACTTTAAAATCAGAGCTTTTATTTACTCAATTTTGCTTAAAAGAAAGGGAAATCTGTTTGCTTAAATGTGTTCATATGCAGTGTAAAACCTACAAGTTTGTAATGTGGGAGAAGCAGCGGCAGTCCCGTGCCTAGTTTCAGCAGTTCTGTGATGCTGCTCAGTCCCACTTCATTCTGTTACTCTAAAACCTACAAAATGCATTACTGTATGTGGGAAAGATGTCAAAGACTTCTAAGTCTTGTGTTTATCTCCCTGCTGCAGAATGGCAGCTCAAAATCTTCAGAAGAATGGCAGTGAAACTTGCTGACAATGAGTCTTTATTAATTCAGAAAGGCTTGAGGCTTTGATTGCATGTGATTATTCAGAAACAATCACTTAACTTCAGCGTACTGGGATAAATGAGCACCCACTGCTCATGCACTAGCTGTTGACATTGTTTGAAAAACAAAAGGCATAACTTGCAATGTGCTGAGCTTTTTACTAAAAATGAGCAGTGATCTGCTATCATATCCTTTCTGTTGCTATCTACACCATACCCTGCGGAGGGCAGGAGGAGAGCCTGTAACCTGCATAGCACAAACATTGTTTCTTTTTCATGGGAAACAAGACTTGTCAATCAGCCAAATGGCATTTGGTCATCTCATATGACCTAACCAGACTTCTGTGTGTCACGTGGCTGTGACCAGCCCTCAGGTGCAGACAAAAATGCACAATCCCATATCAAATATGTATGCAGGAGGGTGAATTGCAGCCTTGGCTACATCACCTCATATTTCTGCAGAAATGCACAATGTTGGGTGTGACAATTGTGCCTTGATGAAAAAAGGGAAATGGAGCTGACTCATGGGGCACTATGAAATAAAACAACTATTAAGCTTGCAGCTGATGTGACTATAAGGATCCCACATGGACCAAGTAGATTTTGCTTGCAAACTGAAGTTGATTCCTGGGGACAGGACTCCCAGAGCCTCATAATAATAGATTGGAATGGATTTTTTTGTGGTGAATTAATTTTTGGGCTCTTTCCTTCCAAGTGCTGTCACTTGCTGGAGAGGAAACTACTTGGAGACATGCAGGTAAACATCAAACAGGGGAAAATGCAGCATGGGCTTACTGAAAGACAGACAGTACCACCCTAACTTGATATCTTACTTTGACAAGACAACTGATTCCCTGCAGATTTGTTCTGTTTTGATTTCAGTGAAGCATGTGACATGGTGCCATGCAATAAATATCTATTAAGAGTGGAGCTGTATCGGAACTGCTGTGAGTGAAAATTAAGTTCATGACCACCTGAAGAACCTGAATAACGTAAGTGTACGTTGAGGTGCATCCCAGAGTTCTGAGGGAATTGGCTGACATAATCACCAAGTCAGTCTCAAGGACTGTTGAAAAGTCCTGGCAGTCAGGTAAAGTCCCTGGTGCCTGGAAAGAAGGCAGTATAATGCCCATTTTTAAGAAGGTTAGAAAGGATCACTCAGCGAACTACAGACCTGTCAGCCTCATCTCATTGCCGGGGGAGATCATGGAGCAGCTCCTCCTGGATGCTATGCTAAGGCACAAGAGGGATGTGATTTGGAATAAGGGTTTTGATGTTTGTATGCTGTATATAGAATTATAGAACTCTCTGAGGTGGGAAGCTGCTTTAAAGGTCCTCTAGTCTAATTCCCCTGCAGTGAACAGGAACGCTGACAGCTAGATTGGGTTGCTCAGAGTCCTGCCTGGTGTGACCTAGAGTGGTTCCAGGGACAGGGCTTCCACCACCTCTCTGGGCAATCTGTGCCAGTGCCTCACCACACTTAGTGAAAAAAAAATGTTCTGCTTGTATCCAGTCTAAATCTCCCCTCTTTTAGTTTGAAACAATTTCCCCTTGTCCTGTCACAACAGACCCTGTAAAGAACCTGTCCCCTTCTTTCCTACAGCCCCCTTTAGATACTGAAGGGAAAGGATACTGAAATAGGATGTGCAGAAATATAAATTTTACATTGTTTACTTATACTACACTCCAGATTGTCACAGGATAGAAAAGAATAAGGGTGAAAATAGTGTTTGTTGTTGTTATCTTCTTGTAACAATCCATACGCTTCTCTCAGAATTGCAACAACTCTTTATGTACATTTTACAGATAACAGCCCTGCAGTTTAACCTCATTCTGTGGTCTTGAAGTTTGCTTTCTGATCTTTCTTCAGCAGTAGGTTAAGGTTATGCTCAGGAAAAAGCAAAGGAGGATATAATAATGCCTTCTCATCCTGACTAGATGAGACAAGAATCCACAAAAACCAGCAAAAACACCAAACACGTAAGACATGGAGACGAAGTATTGAAAGATACAGTTTGATAGATAGAGTAATTCTTCTCGTGCTTACTTGCACTGAAGACTGTTATTGTAGTGACAGCTTTAATGACATTTGTTTTCCAACAAGAAAAATAAAGTAAGACTGCACCAAGTCCAGTTTTCTGTGTCCTGTTCAGCTCGGCTTTGCCTGTGCCACAGATCAGCCTGTGGCAAAACCGACGTATCTATTGTGCACATTTTGTTGTCACAGGCATGCAATGTGTTATACTGCTGTTCATCATCTCTTCTTTAAATCAAAGTGCTACAGAAATGTTTTTCAGTGAGGAAAAAAGGAGAAAAGAGGAGAATTAAAGAGAAGTGACCAATTAAAGAGAAGTGACTGAGGGAGAAGTATCTGGGAAATGGTAGAGAAAAGAGAGCAAAAAGCACTTTACACATATAAGGGACCAGCTTCTGCTGTAGTAGATTTCCAAACATAGCTGTTCTACTCACCTGAACAGGCATCTTCTTTGCTCAGAAAAACAAGGAAACAATGTTCAGGTGGTAAAACTTGTTTGCAAGTATAACACCTACCAGTATAGAAAAATAGATGCTCCATTAGCAGCAGTACTTTTTTCCACTTCTTTGTAGTGTTTGTTAATGGAGGTATTTTACTCAGGGACATGGTTTCTTTTCTCTATTTCTTCCATATCATATTTATAAGGTAGAGTTTTGTAATATGACCAATCCTTTGTGAAAAGGTGCATTGAGAAACATAAGTCTGAAAGATAATCTTACTGTTGGGCAAATACAATGCCAAACAACCTTAGCAAAGTTTGGGTAGATTTGAACAGGAATTATCTTTGTTTATTCCACGTTTTGTCCATCACATCAAATTCAGTGTCATGGAAATGAAAATCAGCTCCAAAACTCCATATGAGCATGACTCCTAGCCCCATTTTGCTACCATGAGTACTCCTTTCACCTTTGGCTTGCTGCTTCTTATGCCAGAAAGCTGGTGATGTGTGTTTTCCCAAATCCAGCACTCCTGCTGATCTTTGACTGCTGCAGCAGTTGTCTCACCGTGCATCAAGGGAGTCCTCCAGTGGACATATGTGCAAAACACCATGGTTTTGCCCATTTCTGCGCTCTGCTGAGGCAGTTGTCCACCTTGAAATGATATTTTATTTAAATAAGTAATGCCATTTGGTAGTATAGTGGAGTAAGCAGATTTCTTATTTACATCACTGCATGGGATCTAATATAACATTTGGAGACTCAAATACTTCCTAAATAAGTACTGCCAAAGAATGGGCTGTTGGTATACAAAATGTATTAAACTTTGAGGAAGTATCTGTGAAGCTACAAATCAAGGGCAGTAGTGCAAATCATAGGCATTATCTTGGAAACCCTTCCTGATGCAAAGTGCTGGGACTGGTGAGAAAGTATGGTATCTGTGGTATGTTTTCAGAAGGGATTTAGAAAAGAAGGAAAGAGGGAGAAAGTAAGAGAAGATGAAATAAATGTTTAGGTAACCCTCCGATAGCATGCTACCACAAACACCGAGCTGACAAAACTTAGCTTCCTGCCATGTCCAGCATCTTCCATTCACCAGCAACAGTGACAGTCTTTCATACTCCTATGTGCAAATCTTCTGCCTTCCAGTGCCATCATCTCTATGCTGTCACCCTGGCCAGCAGCTGGATAAAGATGACCCGATATACCAGTGCTGTGCTGTGACTGGGTCTACAGTGGGTACATGCTTGCTTATTTATTGGCTGTCCAGCACCTACATACTTCTTGTAAGCCAAACATAACAGGAATAGCCTCCTTCATCAGATGACTTGTCTCTCCGCAAGAATATTCACTTAGTTCTCTTTCCACTACCCACCAACTGACTTTCATGGAACATACAGGAATTTCCTATCTTTGCAATTTTTGGCCTTCCATCAGAACTGACCAGCTTCAGAAGTTATTAGTGGGAGACAGACAGTGGGATCACACATACTTTATTTCTTAAGAAACGAGCCTAAAAATAAACCATTTCAGTGGAAATCAGAGTTAACCACCTCCTGCCAGGTTGTCTTTCAAAATCCTGTTGAACCTGGTATTTCCAGATACATAACAAAAGAATAAGTGATAAATATTGCTCTTTATTTAACATGGATATTCATATGTGTATGTAACTGTGTGCATCTTGTCACTGGGCCTTTTCAGCTCTGTATGTTTGCCCTGTTCTTGCCTACTTTCTTTACTTCCTCATTGCTTCCAAAGTGCATTTCTGAAACCTACTCTATCTGAAATTGATATCAGTCATCTCTTTGACACCCTGCCTTGCTTAGAATACAGTTATCTCTCTGTTGCAGATCATGTTGACTGACATACAGCACTATACATACAAACAAAACACATTATCAGCAATGCAGGTTTGAAATAAGGGTGCTTTCCACTCTAAACTTCTCATTATTCTTCAAATGAAATTTTATAGACCCAATAGACAGAAAAAGCAAAGGAGAAGGCATCTCCACTGTTTGATAAAAGTTACTGTAAGACAGTTTTTATCAATTTTTTTCTGCAATTAGCAGGGCAGGGAAAAAAAACAATACATACATTTACAAGAAACAAGACAAAGCCAGACTTCAGAGAAAATTGCCCAAGTAAAAATGAATAAGCACAAGGGAAAATGTGTCCAGAGAGAGTATGAAACTCTCACGTTTGGAACAGAGCTGCTCTGGGTGTTGTAGGACAGAATAAACAAAAATCTACTATCAGATGTCCTACTCCTTAGATACAGCAGAATGTTATAAAAAAGAAGGATCTTAGCTCAGCTCCATCTCTTTATTTCCCTGTTTTCTGTTTCTACAGCTTTTATATTCTGAAGAAGAAACCAATAGAGAAAATACGAAGTTGAATGTACCATAATTTTTTACCAAGGATGAGGCAGTCAATATGGTGAGGCAGCTCTTTCACACCCAAAGACTCTTAAAGACTAAAAAAGGAAGGAAGAGAAAAGAAGGTAATGTAGAGAACAGAAGCGACCCTGAGAAACTGTGATCTTTAATAAATGGAATAGGGAAACGATTGGAGAATCAAGAATAAATGGAAAAGGTATGTATGGAAAAATTTTCGTTCAGACACTAGATGGCTCTGCAACTCCGAGAAAAGCCTGCTGTGCTGGAGTTGCTTCCTTTTCCTTTGTTTTACTAGAGTTGAAGTGCACGGATGACTTGGAACTCATGGCACTGCTTATACAGCACTGGAAGAAGGTAACATTTAAAAGTCACTAATGTAATTTCAGTTCGGTGAACTAGCAGTGAGCAGTACAAGAAAATTAGGGAAGCTGAATATAGTCGAAGTGTAGGGAACATGTGTGTTTATATCAGAGACTGAAGGAGATCTATTGAATTCAGAGAGCTTTCTTTTTTTTCTGCTGTACAGCGTCAGTGCTCAGAAATCTGTTAACATGAAGGTAGCAGGTTATCAGAGGAGAAGAGCTAGCAAGGAGCTCAGATTCAGGATTTGGTTTCACTTGGCACAGAGATTGCTTCTCTTGTCTCAGCAAGTTTCAGTAAACCATTAAGAAATAGTCTTTTTTTTTTTTTTTTCACTTTCCAGTTGCCTTTCCATATTTCTGTTGGTTTCCCAGTAGTAACTACGTCTTTATCAATCTATGCTGAAAACTGCTGCTAGGAAAGATCACTTTCCCTTATGCTCTTTTTCCTTTGTTGCTTCTCCATGAGAGCTCTCATTGGTTTCTCTTTTTCGGTGCACCATATTTAATCTGTTTTCCCATTTTCAGGGGCTTCATGCTGTATATCAGAGAGAAGAAAAGGCCTAATAAAAGGCCAGGAGAAATGTGAGTGAAGAAGGAGGCTGCACAAAGCTAGGCAGGAGAGCAGTGTGCAATAGCGTCGAACTGTTGCAACTGCTTCGTAGTGTTCTTCAGCATCATAAACATGGGTTTCAAGAGAGAGAGTACTTCATTTATTCCCCTCTCTTCTTGTCAGATGATTCTCTTTAAGTAGGTAATTGCTTACATTTGTCACCTCCTATACACCTACTGTCTCCTGTTTTTGCATTACCAGCTGGGAAATCCCTGCTGAGAGTACAAGATTCTAGTCTGTATAGAGCATGCTCTTGTGGGGGATGTGATAGGAGTGAGTACTCATAGAATGATTCTATGATTCTATGATTAGTACTCTCCACAATGCTGTTGTTCAAAGATTCCACTAGTTAATAAATATCCAGTACCTCTTCCTTGGATCTCAGCTGTAGTCCTATATACAGCACTAAGAACTTCTTCCTGCACCAGGAAATAGTTCTATATATCTAGAAATAGTATATAGCTATACATTTCCTGGAGTACTTACTTAGTTTCTTGTGCTATCCTGTGAAACTACAGTTTTGTCACTACAGGATAAAGGCCCAGCCCATTCCCCTTGATGCTGTGGAAGAAAACTGTGAAGCAGATGATAGAGAGTTGTTGGTCCCATTTATTAGCTTCAACTTTACTATTTTGCATTTATGTGTCATTGCTTAGAAGTAGGGTATGTTCATTTAGCAGAAAGTAAACACTGTACATAATGGCAAGTGAGATACAACCCCTACGTCCAAAAGCTGTACGCTGGCCTGTTTGCATATCAATATAGAATCACAGAATCATAGGATGGTTTGGGTTGGAAGGGACCTTAAAGCCCACCCTGCCATGTGCTGGTCGCCATCCATCAGATCAGGCTGCCCACGGCTCCATCCAGCCTGGTCTTGAGCACTCCAGGCATCCACAGCTCCTCTGGGCAATCTGTTCCAGTGCCTCACCACCTTCTGAGTAAAGAATATTCTTCTAATATCAAATCTAATTTTTCTCTCTTTTAGTTGAAAGCCATTCCCCCTTGTCCTATCCCTATTACACCATACAAAAGGTTGGTTCCCCTCCTGTTTATAAGCTCCTTTCAAGTACTGAAAGGTCACAATGAAGTCTTCCTGGAGCCTTCTCTTCTCCAAGCAAAACAAGCCCAACTCCCTCATCCTTTGTTCAAAGCAGATGTGCTCCAGCATTGTGATTGTCTTTGTGGCCCTTCTCTGGACCTTCTCTAGCTTGTCCGCATCCTTCTTCTGCTGCAGGACCCAGGACTGGACACAGTACTCCACAGAGCATAGCAGAGACATCATCAGATGAAAGTATGTTTGTTACTAGCTTTTTTTTAAATTTCCATGAGTGGAAAGCAACATAATTGATAAACACAAGACCCTGCTTTGCTATCTTCGGCTTAGACGATTCAGTTCCCCAGAATGAATTTCACCTGAGAATATAAGACCTGCAGAAGACCTTTGAAGGCAGCAGATGAAAGGTTTGGTTATTCTGAATTTACCTTTACAGGGAGAAATATCTGAGGCCCAGAAGCAGAGCAAGAGCAGAAGCTGTGATACCTGATATTCTTGTACATACGTTGAATTACCATTGAGAGGGAATTATCCTCTCTGGCTCTTTAGCAGAGCCAGACTGGTTGCAGTGGAATTATCAGAGATCCTTGGGACACCATAGTCATTATGTCTTGCCAAGTAGGCAAGAGTGTCAATTGGACAGAGAGTTTATGTGATATTGCTTTGCCATCTCTATCCAGGCTGAGCAGGACACTGTGCTCTTCATTCCATGGGATGGAGGAGCATTCAGTTGAGTGGGAAAAGGAGATTGTTCTGTATCTGGAGGTAACCACCAAACCTGCATTTTCGTTACTCTTGCTGCTATACTTGTGCCTGAAATGTGGCCAAAATATCTCAGTTTGAATTTTCTTTTGATTAAGTAACAGCTGTTACTTACTGTTTTTTCTCCCCTTCAACTTTTTTTGAAAAACAAACTTTCCAGCACCCCCACATTTGAGAGCTGACCCAGCTGCAGACTCAACTGAAGGCCAAGTGGCTATGAACAAACTAATTCTGTGCTGCAGTTTGAGGAAGAAGAAACGCAGTGAGCTTGGTCTGGTTTATAAAGCTGCATGAACTTTAACATTATATTGTTTGTTATGTTGTTTTCAAAATTAACCACAGATGTTTTACTTTGGGTTTTTTCCCCCCTGTTTGAGTCACCTATTATTCAGGCCAGATCTGGGCAACTCAAACAGAAATAACAATGAAGAATTCTCCAAAAGGTCAATAGTTCCTTTGATTTTTAGTCATCTTCTGTACATACCTAAAAAGATAAGGAAACAAACACAATATCTACTAATGACATTATATAAAATCTGGGAAGCAATTGATCCTATCTGAACCGTTTGTGTTCCCCATGACTGAAACGAAGTCACTGAGGATGCTTAAGAACTGAATTTTGCCCACGACTTGAATCTTGTCTTTAAATTTTGTCTTCTGTTCTTGCTTCGATTTAAGGGTGAAGGAAACTGAAAAGTCTTACAGGCAACCTTTGATCCTAATAATGTTTCTTCAGCCTTTTGAGCAAGTGGGATCCCATCAAGCAAATGAAGTCAAAAACTTTACGTAAACTGTCAAGATGACAAATGGCAAATGAACAGACACATGATCTGAAAAACACCATGTACCCCAGCAGGACATGGAGAAACCCCTTACATTTTCTTTCGGAAAAAAAGGGTCAGATATTCTGTGACAAAACAGATCTCTCTCTCTTCAAAGACAGCAGGTTACTGCAGCATCCTTTGGACAAGATACCAGTGTACAGAAAAAAAGAGTTAATGACAGGAATTAATGTCACCCTTGTTCAGTATCCTGCTGAGTCCTTCCTAGAAAAGAGAGCAGATATCTGGCTATAGAGTGCTATTTGAGAGTACTATCTCTCAGTCCATTCAGATCAAATGTTTCCATCCAAACACATCCACAGATTTTTTACTGCGTGCTTAGTATGTTTGTTTTCAAAGAGCTTTGTAATAATACATCCAGATCCCCAGAATATATGTTAAAGTTTTAACAGAGCATTGTCCTTGGAAAGTTTTCAAAGTGTTTCTGTATGTTTGCAGTATCTGCAGTCAGCACGCTCAAAGACAGGGTGATTCATTTCCTGCCCAGTGGTCATTTGTTGTTTTGTATATTTTTTTTCTTGGCTGCACCTTTACAAATTATAATGGAAAAATCACTATTTGCTGGTAATGAAAGTGAAGGAACTAAAAGTTAATACAGCAGAGAATGCCAGCCACAAACACTAGTAAATGCCAGTGCAGAGCAGTACTTTGTATTAACCTGACATGATGAGTGCCTGCATCTTTGCAAGTTTGGGACTCAGTGTTTGGTATTGGCTAGAGAATTGGGTTGTATCTACAATATAAGTTCCTGAGCAGTGAAAAGAAGAAACACATTGCTTAATAACTCATATATTTCAGAATATTTTAGTTTGGAATGCGCCTGCACTGTCCAGTAATGTTTTGGGTATCTAGTGGTTGGTGATTTCTTGTTTGAAAGTACAGTATCTCTGGAGGTTGTTAGGTGCTACACACACAGGTGAGCTCTGGAGAATAGAACATTGCCTGTGACATCTGAGTCTTTTTAAGCCCAATGTTTGTCAAGCCCAGGTCCATGACAGTAAGGTACATCTTATTACATGTTGGACAACTTCCCTGACATTTTTCCTTGAAGAAAAACTTAAATATGATATTAAGCTTTTCTAGGCAGTTCAGTTGAAGAAGCCATTGCCCAGAACAAGAGGTGACAGAAGCTTTTAACCAAAGCATTCTTTTTTTTTTTTTCTTATGGTTCACCTTGTATGTGTGCTCTTGAGTCCTAGGAAATGATTGCTTGTTTGAACTGATATTGGGAAAAAAGCAGCAGAAAGGTAAGAGGTTCTTAAAATGAGAATATGGGAAACACTGTACTTTTATGTTATTGCCCTCAGAATTCAAGCTGAGAGAAAGCACAGTTGGACTAGATGATCTTAGTGGCCCTTTCCAACCTTAATGTTTCTATGATACATTTGAGGAAGGACTTCTGGGTAAAGGAACTAACCTCCTTCCGATATTAATTAAGGAAAGGAAAAAAACAGGAAAAAGAAATAAAGCATTTGTTAAGATGAGACAAAACTGTAGCTAATTCCTGACTCCATCCTCTGATTTTGTCTTTCTGGAGAGCCCTGAACTTCAGCAGCTATTAGCCAGTATCAAAGACTGTGACTGGTTTCTTGTGGAAAGTTAACATGACCTGGTCATCCTCTTGAATTAAGAATGAAAAAGAGGTCCTTAGATACCTTAAAAGTGGTCCATGATGTATGAATGTAAAGAATAACCCAAATAATCACTGGATTTTAGTGAAAATGTTTCAAAGTGTATCTGAAGGCTTCACAAAAATAGCAGAGAAAAGGTATTTTCTTTTACCTCAGATAGGCAATATGTGCAGTGCAGGGCAACAGCAGGGAATGAAGACAAAGGCATGCAGGCTTTGGTTTGGGAGGGAAACAGATGACTACCTGAACTGTTGGAGGACCCCCAAGCGGATAAGAAATCTACCAAGGATTTCCAGCATAAACTGGCAATGAACCGATTTACAGGCATTCAGCTGTCTTCAACCTGTGGACCAAGGTCAGTGGACGGAAGCCAAACAACTCAGAATGGCTCTGGAATTTGCCATCTTACATTATTTTTCAGTTGTAGTGGTGTGCCAGAAAAGGAAGCAGGTGTTAGCAAGGAAGATGGGTGCAGATCACTGAGTCTAGTAACTTCAGTTCTGCATCTTGCTGAGGAGAATCAGCTGTTCTAGTATGACTTACTAGAAAGTATGAAGAACCAAAGAACAATTAAATTCAGTTTGTGAAACTAGTGAAATCAATCACAACTGCCTAGACGAGGGCACTCATTCAGTTTTAAAAACAAAGAAATGGTCACAAAAGCAGATACAAACCAGATGAGAATGAACATTGCAAATACAACTCACACTCTGAGGTAAGGGGACGGACATTGAGCAGAAATAGAAGCATCTAAGAATATGAAAATCATCTTTATGGTTAAGTCTCGATGCATAAGGAACAACTTCAGTAATTTCACTACTGAGCACATAATGTACAGAAATAATAAACACTATAGTTATAAGACAAGACATGCAAGGCTGTGTGGAGACTAAGAGATACCAAAAACCAAACCATCTTTTGCATTTAAAATAGATAAGAAATGTATCTTGTTTCAGAAACAGGAAAAAAAAAAAAAAAAAAAAAAAAAAAAAGGGTGGCTGAAAACCAGACCTCTCACTGCACAGAAAAGAGACACACAAAAAATCCATTTGGACAGCACTCCAGCTTCTGAATTTGTAGTAACAGCCAGAAGTAGTATAATGCACTGGCAAGTCCAAAGGCAGTGACTATTTTTACAACACAGTTTGTGTAGTGTCTGAGCAATTTTCAGCTAAACTATTTAGCCTCTTTTCAGAAATGACTATGATGTCTGCTTCCTGTGAAAGGTACTGTGCAGAGCAAAATCAGTGAATGACCAAGCCATGCTCTGGCACCAGCAAGCTGGCTAGTTTCACCTTTTGAAGTTCTTATGGAGCTGAAAGAGGGAATGTAACTTTCTTGTAGATATTTAGTGTCCCACAAAAGCAATCAGCTCCATCACTGGGTCTTCCTCCTAGTATATGCTGGGCCCATGCATCGACCAGCCACCTGTCCCAGAAAATGTTCTACATGCAGCCACGCACGTAACCACTGCTCCCTGCTCTCAGGGCCCCGCACACTGTGCTGCAGCTGCCACAGAGACTGCGTAAAACCTGGGGAAGTCTCTCTGGAGGCACCCTGCATGGGGCAGCAGTCTGGACAAGAATCTGAAAAGGATGTTCTTGCTATATTACAAGCATATTTACCAGGTCATGCCCAGACTGTGTTTACACTGCTTTTTGCTGTGTGAGAAAAAAAGTTGTTTATCACTGATCTCGGTTGGAGCCATTTGATGGTTTCTCTCTGAGCTCACTTTGCGTCCAATTCAATAAGAACTAAAAATAACAACATGGATAATCTAATTGAAGATCAGTAGATATCCTGACCGCAGTCTTGGAACATACATCCCACGTACACTGGGTGCACAGCGGTGCACAGGCCTTCTAGCAGCGTTAGCTTTTCACCTAGAACAAGGGTGACACTGGTGAACCACAAAGCGTATCAGTGTTGTCCTGCTCCGTTGATGTAGTGCAGAGACTTTCTTAAAATAAATAACAAATGTTGATCTCTCTCCCTGATTGCATACCGTGTCCAAGGAAAAAATAAATGTTTAAACCCTTGAATTTCACAGGCACTGGAGAAATCTTGGCCAAAAGAAAACAGGAAAGCATTTGTAATATTAAAAATAGATTGCTTCCTGGAAGTAAGAATCCTGATGGTCTTGTTGACTTGTTTTTTTCACACTAAATGCCATATCATGCAGAGAAACAGCCAGCCAGCTCCTGATATGATTTGAAATTTACCTGAACAACAAAACTTAAACGATATAATTTATAATATGTTATGATTTTTTAAATATTTATTTTTCTTTAATATGTTTCAATGCAAAAGCTTCAGAAAAAAAACACAGCTACAGGCCATGATGTGGATTCGGAGTCCACAGATGAGTACTGTAGGCAAATATTCCTGTAGATAATTTACGTCCAGGCAAGTAAGTGTTATTCTGAAGAGCTGGGATTTTACAGGGGACTCCCCATAAGGAATATTACTGGAAAGGGCAGAGATTTAAAACAAACAAACAAATACCCCAAACAACTTTAAACGTACCTACAGGCTACAGTCCTGTCTAAAACATGCATGAGCAATATACATCCACCTACATACAGCAACCTCATTTATGAGAACTTTACTGTCATGATATTTTTTCAGTCACGATCATCTTACAGTGTGACACCCTGCTGCCAGAAGCTGCCACAGCATCATCACATTCCACAGCTGTTCATTAGCATAACTTCTATACAGCAGATGAATACTGTGTGAATTTGCTATAAAATAAGACAATCAGCATTGCATGAGGACTTGCAAGCCAGTAGGTGAATGAATACCCATTGAGCAGCAGTCACCCAAATGCTCCTGGTTGCATTGATACCTCCTTGTCCTTATTTTTGCCTGTCCAGCTTTCAAAACTTATAACCTAAAACAGAGTAGATAGAGGCAAAATCTGGAAGTGGTTTTTGGTCTTGATTCTCATCAGCTTCTGCTGATATTCTGAAAAGATTGAGATAGAAAAGACACTTTTCCAGTTAATATCTCTTCAGAAATAAGCTTGGATATTAAATACACTTTTTGTCTAAAAATCACAGTAGATGTTATTAGTGCTGCTGTACTTTGCTTCTTATGAAAGACTGAATTGAGGGATGTTTTTCCCTTAAAGAGATACTGTTGCACTAAGAATCTCTTTAGAATTTCCTTTGAAAAATAATTCTAGTTCACTTGAAACATTTCCTCTTTCAGTTTCCACTCAAATCCTCCTCTCAGGTTTTTTAAGGCAAGGAAGGTAAGTTTTCTAAGTATCCTTCTGGTCACTGAAGGACTGTGGGCTCTCTTTCTCCCATTGATATCCCAGTACAAAATGAATGCCGTGAGGAAACAGAGACATTTCTCGTGAAGCTTTTTCTGAGTGCAGGGCTTTTGACTGCTGGAGAAGACAATGGTTGCTCCGGTGCGTTCCAGCCTAAGAAATCTGACAGTCTGCAACTGTCACTAAAAATGTAGTGAATATTGGCATGTGGGAGTCTTCTCACTCCATCACTGGGATACATCTAGCTCTGGACAGGACAGTAATGTGAGGCTCAGCTGCCAGAACAGTCGTGTGCTTGTTCTGTCACTTCAGATTTCCCACTGTAAAATGAGGAGAGGACAATCTCAAACCCTCGCAGGAGCAGCTTCACATGAGCCTGCAAAAGTACAGATTATTCCTATTTTGCTGTTGTTGTTTGGTTTGGCTTTCGTTTTGTTTTTGTTTTGTTATTACCTCATCTGTTTTCTGGTCTTATTGCAAATAAAAAAACTTCTATCACAGTGGAAGAAACAGCTGTAGAAGTAAATATTGTGAGTAACATTGCATATTCTACTTAAATTTTTGCCAAATTTTTAAGTTCCAGTGCCAGTTTGAAGCCCATTGTGCCTTACTGCCCCTGTTGTTCCCTGAAATATGGACTGACTCCCCAGGAAATTAAGCATTTATACACACCTAAATTGTGTCCTCATACTTTGGCTTGGATAAACACTAACCAAAGTGGTTTATATGCTGAGGTTGTTTTTCTTCAGAAAGATGATCCCTAAACTAACTTCAGTCAAGAGAAGTGCGAAGATGAATGGTGATTTTCTTTTTTCAAGGGTCTTCTCAACAAATCGGTTTAAAGTGCCATTCTTAAGTCATGCTCAAGTGTTAGATGAGTGAATCACTTGTTTATTGCTGCTAATAACAAGCTTTTATTGGTCAAATTTATTTTTCTGTGAAAATATTACACCTCAAGATAAGAGCAATTCCAGTCACTTCTATTAACTAGACAAACACATTTTTTTAAATGCATACAGCTTAATTCTGGGACAGGTGAGGTGAATGCAAATGGCATCCAAATGGTAATGGTAAGAATGGTTTGTCTACATGCAGTTCAAACCTTGTCCCTCCAAGCACATCTCACTTCATGCCCTTCAGCCTCCGCAACCCGTCCCTGCTTATTAGGAGGAAAGCCCTGGCTAGCCTTTGCTATTTCCATTGCAGTTGTCCTTCTCTGCTAATTCCATGTAAGAAAAGAAAATAAAGACACACACACACACACACACACACAAAAAAAAAAAAAAAAGATTTCCAGCCATCCAATTAAGCTGGAGGTGAGAAAGACTCTCTTACATTTTTTTTTTTATCTCTTCTCAAGCCTCTTGAAGAGATTGTCCCAACCATAACATTCATCTTGGCCAATGTAACAAGACAGCCCTCTCATTGCTGTTATTTTGGACTCCTTTTCACTACACTTCTCCTCTCTGGATATAGGGCCAGCTGGGCAGAAACATATCTGCTATACATGCTTCTTATCTTTGCCTGTCCTCACTTTATCCAGGAGCTGAAGGACGTCATTCATATGGTCAGATTTCTCTCCATCTCTGAGCTTACGGTTGGTGGCTTTTCAGCCTCTCTTAGCAGGGGGAGAGAAGTGAACGTTCAAGCATGATTTCAAACTCCCTTGCACATGTGAACTGGGTTATTGCAAAACCTGTCTCCCTTGTGTTCACTTATAAAATCTTGAAAAAAAAAAAATCAAAGTAAATCAAGATTAACACCAAGAGTAAAAACACAACAGGAGCTTGGCTTAAAAAAAATGGAAGAAAAACCAGCTAATTGGATGGATACAAGTGAACAAGAGCAGAAAAAGAAGCAATCATCCGTTTTACTGAATGAGGAACACTAAGCGTTGGAATCAAGATTATTAGAGACCCAGTGCCCAAAATCTAGGGGTGGTTGGATTGCCCGCTTACAAATAATTGAGTTTATCTTTTCTTTGAAGGATGGTTTCCTGGACTGTTGGCAGCAAAAGAAGATCCTATTACTTTGAATAATGTCCCAAAGGCTTTGAAAAGGGCATTTGTCAGAGCTTCCTAATCAGAAGGAAAAAGGTTCCGATGAAAATTTTTTCAAATTACGAAGCAGAAAAAGTTTCTGCTGTAGTCCGGGGGCACATCTCTTTTATCATTCAGATAATAGAGAGATCAGAATGGAAGCAATCAGTGATAACAATAAATATTTTTTGTCTGGAACAAGAACACAGGTGGCTTCTGCGTGATACAACTTTTTTAGTGAGACACATTTTAGCATTTCTGTGAGTTAGTATATAATAGGATATCTATTATCCTGTCTTCTCAGGAAAAAAAAAAAAAAAGTAAAAATTTACAGAAACTATTCCAAAATTCGTGGATTTGGGTACACCAGCAAGACCTTATAAAAGTAATTGGAAATGCAGACTTTGCTCATTTTCCTAATAGCTTAATGTTTTAATAGAAAACGTATCTTATTATGGTACAAATTTATAAAGTGTTTATAGTTATAGAGATAATGTAGCAAACAAAATAATATATCCCATCTCGATTTGGAGTAGTTCAGAAAGCTTACCTTGCCATTTATTATGATGGGAAAAGTCCCACTTACCTGATATACTACCTGATGGAAGAGCAAGGAAATTTTAGAAAGGTAAGCAGTAGTAATAATGATTGTAATGGTAGCAATCAGAAGCCAATAAAACACATCTGATGCTGACCTCAATTAACACTAACACAGACTCTCATTTGAGCAGCAATATCAAATGACCTCTACAACATAGTTATAGCCCAGAGCTCTGATTTCAAGGGATGCTGGTGACAGTTCTGTTTTGAAAACAAACAATTAGAGGCCACAAATCAGGATACCAAGTTGAAATGTGGCCTCTTGAGGATCTCGCAATCCTAAGCTTGAGTATTCAGATAAACAGAGGACTGCTACAAAGAGAGTCACGTTGCTTTTCTCATTCCAGATGATAAACAGGTGTAACCTGCAATGTTAAAACCCCACCAGGAATCAAGCAAGTATCTACAGCTGGGCTGACACAGGCCCTCTTCCAGTTTATAAAGACAGATAATATAAGACACTCACTGAGTAGCAGGCTTAACCTTTGAGGTTAAAATGTTCTAACCAATTTGTTGAGAAAACCCAAAGGCTTACATTAACAAGTCTCAGGGAGGATCTGGCCAGAGAGTGGAGACTAACAGTGATATAGAGACTGCTACAGAAAAGAGCAGTATTTATGCTGGGCAACTCTGGCTGCACCTACATCTGTCCTTCCCAGGATGACAGCTCACATAAAAGGAAAATGGTTCTCAGAAATTGTCTGGAACCAAGCCAAACACTGACATATCTCTTCTCTTGATCTCAGCTGGACATAGCAGCTTAAGTATTTCCAAGGATCCAGGCACCTGTTTTGAGATTTCCAAGGATCTAAATACGAAATTCCATTTAGTGATCTCCCAGCAGCTGAAAAGCAATAGATATATAATATTTTAGTGTATATAAGGGTGTAATAGCGGCCTCTGTCTGGGCTGGCTGCTCCTTTCTGCAATAACTGCAGCAGAAAGCTTGCAAGAGCCAGAGCAAGAACAGTGCAGAGTCCAATCTTGCAGTGCAGCTAATCCAAGAATCGTGGTCAGTGCAAGAAAGTAATGAATAACTCAGGACCAATTGTTACATAGGGTGAATGGGCTGGTAACAAGTGGAATAACACAGGGATCTGTCTTGGGATCTCTTGTGTTTCTCAGTGACCCAGAGGAGATAGCGGAGTACATTCTCATCTGATCTCAGAGCTGGACGCACTTCAGTGGGAGACAGACCTAAAGGTCTTCTACGGTGCCTTCCAACATGAGTTACCTTGTGATCCTGCGAGAATGCATTAAATCAAGCCTATGCTGTTCCTACAAAGGATATTGGTATTTGAAATGCAATACGTATCAGCATTCTTTGTACTACGTTACAGTGTATGCTGCAAGCTGCATTCCTTCCTCTTTTTCCATTCTATGGATTTGTTAATCATGGAAAAGAGTGGGTCAGATTACTCCATTGAAGACCTCATGCTGAAGCTGTAATTGATTTACCCTCTGTTCTTATTCAAGCAATGAACTTCAATGTTCAGCTTTTACTTCGTATATTCTAGCTATCAGTATGGGCTCAAAGGAGTTAAAAAGAGGAGAAATATTCCAGAACTTATGAGTCAAGTACTGCAATCAAAAAAGGACTGTATGTCCTGAAATAGATGGGAGAGGAGCAGTGCTGTAACCAAGTTTCCGTGTGAACCTCTGACTTTTCTAAATACCAGAAAATCTTTCCTCTCAGATCCCAAGTTTACCTTCCTCATCGGGCTTGTTGCTTCCTTTAACTGCACTGGGAGGGGACAGTTGCTTTGTAGGGTGAAATCCAGGTTATTGTTGTCCAATTTGCCTTGTTGTTCTTTTCCACAGCCATGTCCCATGGGCTTCAAAAACTGTGAGACAAGTGAAAAGTGACTTTTGTATGCACAGTTTGTGAGATCTTGCAGAGACAGCAATGAGTAAAATCTTGGCTGGATTAAAATGAAAGGTGAAACAATCAAATTCCTATGAGGACAGAGTTTCACCCAGTTCCTTTTACAAGATGATATTCCATGCAGGGAGAAGGCCTGACTGAAAACAAGAATGAAGTGAACTTCACAGAAGACACTGAATGTTTCCTTGAAATCTATAAAAAATATATTAAGTGGTTGTGGCATGTTGTACATCAAAGTTCTGGCATTCAACCTTTTGCATAACATTGATGATTCAGGCAGATCCCAGCCAGAAGATTGTTCTAAGGTAATCTCTTAGTCTTCCTTTATTTCTTCTAACAGTAAATCTAATTTTATTGGCTATTTAAATTCATTAGCTTTGCATTTTCTTTTATTTTATGTATATTTCAGTGTTGGAGAAGCGCTTCAAGCAGAGTTTGACCTAATGGGCACTAAGAAACATGATCACAAGGGGCCATTCCACGCTCAGGGGGCAAACAAGATGGTACTTCTGATAAGGGATCACCCACCAGCCATCCTGAGGACCTATAGCTCGAACTTCATAATATGTGACGAGGAGGAGGAGGAGGAGGAGTAAGAGGACGGCTGAAGGAAAGCAATCTCTCGGAGCTCTGACAATTCCAGTCACAGCCTTTCTGTTCATCTCCATCTATCCCCAGCAATAAGGAAAAGATGAAATTCATACAAACCATGCTTTAAAGACTGAGTGGGTGGCTGAAATATTGAGATGTCAGTGAGCATATGAAACAAGGAGATAAGAAAGGAGAAAGCTTTTTAAATATATAACATTTATGGGCAAACCTTAAACTCTGAAAGCATAGTCTTTGTAAAGAGAGCTAAAGTAAGTTTTTTTCCTGAAATTTCTGTACAGGAATATTTGCAGAGAAAGCCTGTAAAAACTGTTTATTTCTCTCACACCAGAGAATATTTACAGTGAGACACTGGGTTGCCAAATTACAGAGTGCAGTGTTATAAGAGTTATAAGCCTTATAAGGGTTTCTTCAGCTTCATGGAAGTGGTTTGGAAGGAGTCAGACAAGGTGACTGCTGCACTGGAGTCCTGTGAAGGTCTAGCCAGCACGCATGGCACACAACTGATACAATACCTGCATCCTCATCTTCTCAATTGAACCATGTCCTGTGTGTAGAGTGGCAGAGATGTAGCACCAGCAGAGTGGTGCTCAAAGCTTTAAATATCAGACCTCACATCTGAGGGCCTTTCTGCTCTAACTTGTATTCTAGGTGGTCATTTTTCTGCAGAGGAACTGTGGATCTGGTTAACATAGCAGGGAACATTGTGACACAGAAGTAAACACCAGTCATATCTCACTGACCTTCAGAAGTTTTTTGCAACCTCCATGCTTTTATGTCCATGAAGTTTTTCCTTATAAAATTACTACCCGCATATATTTCCCCAGTGATGTCAATGACTTTTTTTTTCCTCTTCACATTGCTGAGCAGTCTGGTTTAGAGTTTAGTGAACTTTAAACCAGAGGCATGGAGTGTTAAGAAAAACGTAATTTAGTTTTTCCTTGATTAATTACATCTTTACATTCATCTTATGTTTTTTTTCTTTCTTTTTTTTTTTTTTTTTTGCTATCTTAAAAAAAGAGTAAACATGTCAACTTGTTTGCCAAGATTGTGTGGAAATGCAGGATATATATATTTAGCACTAGTCACTCTGTTCAGAATGAGTAGGAAACCCATCAGTTCCTGAGGCTGTAGAAGATTTCCTCTGCACAACCTGTCATCAGCCTGCCAGAGCTGAGGATATTCTGTCTATGTACTTGAAATATCAGGAATGCATTGTTTATTTGCAGCCAAAGGGCTGAAAATCTGGGCTTAGAGTCTCTTTTCCAAAGGTTGCACGACCTGTGCACAAGCTGTACAGTCTGTGCCATTGGTCCTTACTGCACTGAAGCAGCTCTGGGAGCAAACTGCAGGCTGCACTCAACGGAAAAGCCACAGTGTATGAACCAGTGCCTGCTCATTCTCTTTTTGGAGACACACTGATTTTCCAAAGGCTCAGAATCATTTACAGCACTTACAGAATTCCCTTTATTAACCAAAGCCATGCTCAGAGCAGAGCATTTTAGCCAAGTTTCACTGCTTTAGTGTATGTTGGAAAGACCCCATTAGAATCTTTCATGTGCAGCTTGAGAGATGTAACTCATGCAGAAAATTACTGTGTAAAGCCAACATTTTGCTTAACTTATCAAACCCACAAGATACTAAAAACCATTCTGGGAGATTTAGCAGACAACAGTGGAAGTCCAAGAAAGAGTCGAAGAGCGGGATAAGCACACAGAGAAACTTCTCCCAAACATCCTGTCCCAGTTGTCCAAGATTTGTAGCTCAGAGGTTTCTTGATTTTGAATTTGCGTTTTTACATGTACTTAAAGGGAATTGAGTGCACCGTCAGTAAAATCTACCTGAAGGTAGATTGCAGATCTCTCTGTAGAATATTCTACAGAAGGATCTGGATGTGTTGGATTGATGAGTTGAAGCCAATTGTATGAAATTCAAAAAGATCAAGTGTCAAGTCCCACACTTTGGTCAAATAAATCCCTTGAGGTGCTACAGGCTTGGGGCGGAGTGGCTGGAAAACTACATTTAAGAAAAGGATTTGGGGGTATTAGTCAACAGCCAGTTGAATGTGAGCCAGTGGTGTGTCCAGGTGGCCAAGAAGGCCAATGGCATGCTAATTTCTACCAGAAACAGTGTAGTCAACAGGACCAGGGAGGTAATTGTCTTCATCACTGTCTAACTGATGTGTCAGGTTTTTCATCCTGAACAGCTCAGCTTCCAGTGACTCTTCCTGTGTTTCCATTGCTCCCATCCTGTCCCCAGTGATTTCTGCCTTGGATTTTACTTTCCCAATATTGCTGCTCTTGCAATATTCTTTCTTCAGAGCCCCATCTCTGCTTTTGCTCTTTCTAAAACACTGATCCCAACTTGGTTTTCTTGCTTGAAAAGTATACCTTTGCCTATTTAAGTCTGTCTAGCTTACTGGGATGGGAGATTCTTCCAAATTCTCTGCTGAAGTTTCATGGCTACTAATGAAGATGACATTTATGAATTATTGGTTCATCCAAGCTCATCTTGTTGTTTTTTTTTTTTTTTTAGCAGGCAAAAAGTTATGATAGTTAAGCTCTGATAATTTTCGTAAGCCCAGACCTTTAAAAAGACCTCAAAGAAAGAGGAGAAAACATCATGTAATAGAAAAAACACAAGCATTCCATGAAGTCAGATGGTAAATCTTTCACAAGAGCTAGTGTAGCCAATACTTCTGCATCTCAGGTCAGTGAATTTGTTTAATGGATGACAAATGTGTTTATGACATATGATGTATGAAAGCTTTGCAGTGATCAGGAATATGAATGAATATATCAATTAACCAACAGCAGTCAGAAAGTGGGAAATAAGTTTAAACATACAGCAACAGTTTTCTGTAATCTATTTGTAAAACTGTCACTCACATTCAAATATTCAAGATTAAGGGCAGGTTTTCCAACCCTTTCCGAGGCATCTCCTCATCATGCAAAGCCCAATTCTGGCAGAATTATAAAGATTCCTCCTTAAATTTACTTTAAAGCTGATCCCATAACAGGCTCAACAAACTGTGTAGTCATTAGAGGACTCTGCATTATACAATATTGATTTCTCTAATATCCATATAATTATTTTGAGAAGTAAATTGCTAATAAAACTTAATAATCTTCCTGAAAAATTAGCAACATTAGCCTGAGACCAAGCTTGAAAGCCCTAAAGCTATTGTTTTGATAGCATTCCCAAACCATATGCTAATAATTGTACCTCTTTATCTGCGCTCTCCCTGCTGTTTTAGTACTTAACTAAACTATAATGTTAAATAGTTATTTTCAGCTGAAGAAGTTTATCAGAAAACATAAAGATGTCTTTGCAATTGTAATCTAAATCTGCATGTAAGTGCACCCAAAAAGTTCCTCTTGTGAAGTTATCTCCTCAGGGCTCCATTTATGGGTACTGCCCTGAGTTTAAAGAGAGTTTTTATATCCTAAAGTCTTAACTCCCTAAGTCACTGATAAGATAGGCCATACTTTCACTCCGTTCTGTTAGCTCGCACCAGTAAGTGCTGCCCCTGCTTATGCAGTGTAGGAGCAATACAGACTTTGCTTATGCACCCTATCCCTCCCTGGAGCCAGACAGAAGCTGCACAAACAGCCTGGGAATGGGTCTGGATGTGCAGGAGGTGAGTCCAGCCCAGCCCCTGGAAGTCTTTCATCAGCTCGAAATAGCGAAGTGGAGACAATGCCAGCAAGATGGGTCTTGACGTTGACTGATGCTGGGAAGTCTGTGGTGCATCCATCATGCAAATTGCTGGAGTTGCTCCATTCTTGCTGACCAGCCCACAGCCTTCTTCCTTTCTAGGGAGCTAATATGTCATGGAGACGCACTGCGCATCCTGCCAAGCCTGGCACTCCTCACCATGAGGCCTTCCTTATAGGTGCTGGAGATACAAAGAGTTTTTACTGTTTTTGCTAATATTGAGTCTATTAGGGTGATGATGCAGGGGAATAGCTGTTCATCAAATCCTAATGCCATGGAGAAAATGAGAAGAGAATAGTTGGCCAGCATACTGGGCAATGGGCTGCTTGCAATTTTGCAAGGGAATCACTGTGATAAAGAAGCCTTATTTCTGCATGAACTACAAATGAAAAAGTAGTCTTCAGATGACAGCAATAAGTGATGCTGGTGTTCCAGTCCAGTGATGCAGCCATAATGAGTAAAATCCCTTTGCTCTTCCTTGATTCCTGGTGCTAAAGTAAAATTCTCCAGGACAGGGACAGGTGTATATTCAAAAAGAGTATATGCAATTAACATAACTTCTTTCAGCCTTTTGTTTCTCTCCTGTCTCCTGCCCTATGCCAGTGCAACACTGCTGAGTATGGGCAGGATCAGACCCAAGGCCTCTGCTGCCCATCAGCCCCATTGGCTGCAGTGTGCAAATAGCAGGATCAGTGCACTTGGAACAAATGATGAAAAATAAACAGCCGTCTTCAGCCTGAAATAGATCTGGTAAGAGTTGCTGAGAATGGTATTACAAAAAAGATACATCACATATAGTCTTTGCTGCCATGATGCATGGCACAGATACAGCCATGGGTTAGTGCAGTACACCCAGAAATGCAAGAAGCTCCAGTCATCAAATGTTACTTGCTCACCTGTGGTTATTACCAAAAGTGAACACACTGCAGCTGAAGGTGGGACTGTGGCACACATAGAGGTGTACAAGGCAGCCAGCTTTCTGCTTATGAGCTTGGTCTGCCGAGCCCCCATTGGAATTAATGCTTAAATTGGCAGGATTTAAACTATCTTAGGTATTTCTATAAAATGTTGAGTCAGAATTCTAACTGCATTGGGAAAGCAAACCAAGAGAAATAAAACTAATAGTAGCTTCATTTCCACTCACTTTTGTGAAACCATTGCTAGAGCTTGGAAGCCACTTAGTATGGTTACACAGGAGAGAACAGTATGGAGTCCAGTGGGATGCCTTGTAGGATGCTGAACATCTCCAGCTCTCCCCGCAAAAGAGAATTAAGCCTCATGAGCTTCAGTTCACATATTCCACCCCTCAAAAAATCCTTTTTTGATGAAGACTCAGGAAACGACATGACACTGACATTTTTACTGGCACCAGAGCCTGTGTCTGGAGCTGGGCCTAGAAATTACATGAATTTGCATTTTTCCCCCTCTTCTTAAATCTACAAAGCATCCATCATTCACCATAACATGTCATTCTAACAAGCTGCGAGGCAGAGATAGTTTGCCTTTGAACCAACTAGTAGCAGTCAATGAATAACATCTAGGTAACCAGAACACCCTTCATCATGAACCTGATACCTTTAACAGCTAATTAAATCTGTGTGGGGATTAAGCTTTACATTGTATAGTTTTATGGTAACAAAACCCCAGCTTCCTAAGATTACTCTGAGCAGCTCCTTATCTCTGATGCTGAGATGTTTATCAGCAACATATGTTAAGAGCTCCTGCTATGTTTCCCAATGACCTTCAGGACTTAATCAGCCCAAGTGTCAGGGGTTCTGGAGCTGAAGACATATATTATGACACAAACTGCAGCGTTCAGCCAGGCAGAATAAAAATTCAGGGCTAGTCCAAAGAAAAGGTCTCTGTTGATTAACTTCTGTCCCTAATAAATTTGTCAATTAGTAAGAACAAACATTAACTTTGTTTTCCTTGTCCTCGCTGTTGCTTTGTTAGGTCCCACGCTGCGAGGTAATGCAGGGCGTGTACTCAAGTATCAGTGATGAGGGGAAACCTCAGATGATTCATGATTTGGGAATGTTTCACATAAAAATAGCAAATTCCAGCTTTATATCTGGAGGCTACCCGTGATATCCAAGCATGTTTTCCAGACACAGAACCACCAAAGAGAGATCCAAGTAGGGGGAAATTTCAATCCCTAGTTGCAGTGGCTCTAGGACTGTAGCCTTTTTTAGTTACATGCTGCTTTTAGAATCAGTGAGCAGTTCGTCCCAAAAGTCCAGCATAGTATGTGGGGACAATCACATCAGAAGAAGGATCAGCTTAAGACTTGCATATCTTTATGTGTGTGCAAAATACAATTATACAATTGCTATGAATATGAAAAATTTAGGCAGGGCCAAGGCGTGTTCATGAAAAGAATAAGATCCTTTTTACACTACCTGTTGCATGAAGAAGGACCTAGTTATCGTGCTCGACTGCCCTTGAATTCTCCAGATATACTGTGTTTCTGCTGATGAGACCTAACACAGAGCCATCTCCAAGCTCCAAAACTTCCTATTTCAGGTGTGACTCTGCTTGACTTCCCACTTCAAATGCAGCAGCAATTCCAGTTCATTCTAGTAGTTCTTCTGAAAAGGAGGAGTCAACCCCATCAAAGCTTTTCCTCACTCCTACTTAGCTGCTTATACTGATATGTTTATCCCTAATCTCACAAATGTCTCTTTAGTTGCAGCTTACAGGGCTCAAATCCATGGAATCTCCCTTGCACTTCATGGGTAAGGATAATACTGAACCATGCTGCATAGCTGCAGAATGGAGATAAAGCCAAGAATATGTGAAGCGTTTGCAGATTTGCACTGTGTCTACTGCTTCACTGAAAATAGCCATTTTGGAATGTAAAACATCCACCAGGACAGATGTAGCCTGACTGGAGTTTAGCTGAACGTGCTGTATTCAGAATACAACAGAAAGTCCAGGTGTTTTCAAGGATGTAAAAGCCATGGTCTAAGAAAAGAATTGTGGAACAGGGTGCCAAATACACAAATGTATTTATAGAAGCTTTGCTTGCTCTTGAAACTATATATATGATTTTTTTTTTTTTTTTAATTTAAGCTAATTTCCTCTTCTAAACCAGGTGTGTGCCTGTTCCCAGATTTCCCAGGCACTGTAAATGAAAGCTCATTAAGCAGAATGGCTCTATTGCAACTTCATCAGTCTGCGTTACGGTGGATACATCTTACAGGTACTGCAAACACACAGGGAAGCACGTGATTATGTATGTGTGGCACGTATCATGAGTTGCACCATCCTGGAGAGAAACCAAAACTAAAAAATTTAAACATCTAAGCTGAACATTTCAAACTTTGGAGGAGCTTCAGATCTAGAGCAGATGAACATTGATGACTGTCTCCGTTTGTGTTCCTGTGCCAGGAATTTCCATCATGTGGTTATATCAGCATATAATAACAGACAGAAGAAACAATGTTGAAGAATACTGGGGGGAGAGAGAGAGAGGATGCTGAGGAATGCAACATTTTCTATCAAGTGTAGTCTACTGGCCAGAATATTGCCTGGCAATGAAAACAAATGTCAAATACACACACGAAAAACTTACATCCTTCCTAGGAGCCCTCACAGCAAAACTGAGAAGCATCTCACTTATTTTGCTGTCTGATCTCCCAGCTCTTGTTTTCTCAGTTGTAAAATTCTTTACCTTCAAGGAGAGTAATGGAGAAACACCTGAATCTGGTTGCCAACAGCTGTGTAGCTGGGGAATTCATCTAGTACAAAGAAGGTATTTGCCCTGGATTCAGCCCTGGCAGAGTTCACTGGTGATATCTCCCACTTGCTGGGCAAGTGATCTCATTATGCAGTAGTCTACAAAGATCATATTTCAAACTGCAATAAGGAGATGGAGAGTTCAAGTCTAATGCTGTGGCTTAATTTCTCTTGTGCATTTCTTAACATAAACTGTTATGATTCTTGGAGAACTAGTACCTTAATGGTGGTCAAATTGAGAATGCAGGTGTGCACAGAACAGAAGAGAAAGTCAAAAAGTAGAAAACAGAGTGAAAAGATGGCAGGTTTAAGTATAAGGATTCAAAATAAAATGATGCATGGTTACATAAGAGCAAGGGCCAACATTTCAGCTGTAAGTGAGATGGAAGAAAGACAAGTGGGAAAAAACCAAATAAGTCTTTAAGGACAACTGCTACTCCTTGGGCAAAAGCCACAATACAAATGGATTAACCACTCCCTAACTGAGCTCTACAAACTCAGAGAAGATTCAGGCTGTGTAAAACACAGTCTTCTCCTATGAGCCATTCTTTAAATTCAATTACTTCCAACCACTAAAAATTACTGAAGTTTCTTTACTATAGGTACCCTCAGAAATGCTCATGGACATGTACAATGGTAGAAATATCTAGATTTGTTAAGTGGCACTTACAATAACTAGCACTTGATAAGTTTCCCTGTCAGTAGACAGGATATAAGTAAATACAGGCAAGAGAAGATTTACCTATAACCCCCTCTGCTCTAAGTTTCCAATCTCTTATAATAAAATGAAAAGTTTTATCTATTAAAAATGTTGTGACCCCCATAAGGCTACAGAACATTGATAGAAAATGTGAATAGTACAATATCATTATATAATATATATATTTATATTTTAATATATTACATTTATTTCTACATAAGGAGGCTATAAATACTGTATATGCCTTATATTCATGGTTCCCAGCATCTGACTTTATAGTAAGAACAAACAAACAAAACAACCCAACAGTATAAAAATACAAAAAAGAACTCAGTAGAAATAGCTTTACATTTTAAAACCTTGCAGTCTGCATTGTGTCTATCAGTAGAGTAGAGCTCTGGGACTACAAGAGCACAGTAAGAAGTTGTCTGACAACTACAATCTCACCATTTGGAGAAGATTGGAGCTGCCATGAAACCAGTCACAAATTCCCCAGACTACATAAATCACAATCTCTGCTGGTGCAAACAAACTTTGAGTTTGTCAGTGACAGATGTGACTTACACCTGAGGAAGAGGGATGAGAAGAGAAGGCAGAGTGCCTTTTGGATAACCCATCAAGACCACAGGGCTGTCTATGGTCCCAAAGTAAATTAACTCTCCCTCTCTACCTCTGCCCCAGTGACAGTTCAGAGGGGAATTTCCCACAGCACTCCTGACTAGCTCACAGGTGATCAGGTGCCTGGCAAGGGCTGAGGGTGCTGGGGAGGGTGTGGGCAGAGACATCACCATGGTAGACATGCCCCATGCACCCATGTTCCATCATCACACTGCTCCTCCTAATTAATCTCACCAAGTACATCTTCCCCAAGGAAATGGAGATCACGAGGTTTAGTACAGCAACATTTTTCTCCACAAAGGACAGAGATCACCTCCCCCACCTATATTTAGCCCAGCCTATGTTTAGCCTTAGGCTATTGGTGAGTGCCAGAGCCTTGAGCTGGAGGTTCCCTTTTTTGTTTGTGGAGGTGCAGGCATGGGATAACTCTGAGAAACAAGAAGCCAGCACTGTGCTGTTTCCTTCCTGGAGTCCAGCCGGGAAAAACAAAAGAGCAGGGCTGTGTCTTTATTTCGTACAATTAGAAACAGTTGAGCTGAACACCATGTCACTGTCCATGTTGGGCTCAGCCTGTCACCAAGGTCCTAAAGGCCATCACGCTGCTTCTGCCATAGAATTGGCACTGCACCCACAGACCGCAGCTTCGTGTCCTCAGCCACAAGTGTCTCTGGAGGATAGCACCCCACAGCCTGGCACTGCCTTCGGGCTGCAAGATGCTTCTGTATCCTCTTCCTGAAAAAATAAATGTCTTTCCCTAGGCCCACGGCCACAGTCTCTGTACACACCAAATGTGAATACCATCAGCCAAGGCAAGGAAGGCACATCCCAGGGGATCTGGAGCCACCAGTTTCGGCCTAGAGTGGTGGGGACGCAAGAGGCACAGGGCTGTCATATGCCAGGCCATGTGCACGGGGCAGCACCGGGGAGGCCTCCTGGGCACACAAGAGTTCAGTGTCCTCACTGGAACAGACCATGGTGTCCATGTCGTCTGAGTGGTACCCCGACTGGTAGCCACTTGTCTGGTTGGAAGCCTCGGACATGACAGACTCATTGCTCTTGCTGGGCGCTAGTGTGCTGCAAAAATACCAGATAGGTCAAGTCAGAGAGAAACAGATTTGTCTTCTGGAGGACAGGTGGGTGACTCCTGTGGGCAACTGCTTCACATCACAGCAACAATAAAAGCAAAACAGTGAATTCAACAAAACTGGCTTTAAGCCCTTCAAATGTGTGCTTGGTTATAAGAAGAGATATTTTTATATGTCCTAACTAACCCTAATGAATGAAAAATACTTAATTTTATGATAGTAGGGAGTTGGATTGCAACTGCAGATGAGATAAAACTTTGATATGTTTTGTACAATACAGCCACAGTGCAGTCATAACTGCTATACACCTTTGTTTATACAAAATAATTCCTCTGAGAAGCTCTCAGAAAGCATAAGTCAGATGAATGCCACTGTATTTCCTGTGAACTGCACAATCAAATCCCTGTACAATGCTCTGAAAATACATCCAGGTACATCCTGAAAACTTGAGAGCTGGTTTCAGAAGAAAGAAAGAAAGAATAACAAAAATAAGAGCTCTTTGTCATCCCAGTTGTGTGCACTGGCTCAGTTCCTTCAAGGGGTGGTTGATGCTTTTGCAGATGGTAAATACAAGTCCCTTCTATGTTGTGCTACCTTCCCTCTCTTGGTACCAAATGCAGATGACCAGACGTACAATAAACAACTTTTCTTTGTGTGGTTTTAAAAAAAACAGTAAGAAAAGTTTTTGTATTTTAATAAAATATCAGTGCTCTGAATTACTGCAAGAAAAATATCATATTCAATCGTATTTGCAGCCTGGACCTTACCTGAAGGGTATTTTGACTTGTTTATCTTGCTCTTCCAGTGTCTTCAGCTCTTCAGATGCAAGAACCATCCCACTGTCTGTCTGGTTTTCCTGTAAAAGTGGTAAAAATGCATTAAATGGAAAGGGGCTTAAAAAAAAAAAAAGAAAAAAATAAACACACATCAATAAAAGGAAAAGATATACAAAGAGCAGACAGTCTCACCTCCTGAACAACTTTTACAGTGGTTACCAATGGGATATCTTCAAACGTTTTCACACTCACAGGTCGGCTTTTTCTTTTGCTACCTTGTCGGTACTGACTGAAAAAAAAACCAACACAAAAACAATCACTTTGTGTCCTCTATCCACAACTTGGCTGAAAACAGCACAGTGATATCAGAATCCTTTTATCTCTCTACAGAGAAATTAATCTTTTTGTCAAAACATGTTTTGCAAACCTCAAAATATCCATTTATTGAAAAGGACAAACTGCCTAACAAGTGACAAGCTTCTGACCTTCTACTCCTGACAACCTTGATCTCTGAACAAATTCTAAGAAACAGATTTGAGAAAACAGCTCCTTTCCTCAGTTACGCTGGAGGGCTTCACTTCCTGCAAGCTTTGCTCAGAAGTATAATAAACAGAGGAGCCTGGAACAAAGACATGTGTCTCTTTCTTTGGGTTGAACTTCTGGGACCCCTGCCTGGACCCAAGACAACAACAGCAGACTCAGCAGACTGACGCCCTTAAACCATGGGGATCGGCACAGGCAGGGCTGCATCTCTCCTGAAGGCTCTTCTCCAAAAGAAGCCCTCTGGTCAGGATGACATCCATAAAAAATATGAGACCAAAAAATAACAAACAGAAAAACTGGAGTTTCACAGAGGCACTAATAAAGCAAACACAACAACCTTCTCTCTAAGTGAATCTGGAATAAAATGAATGTTGTCTCAGTTAAATAGCTCTAGGACCATCAGTTCAGCTGAAGTATGAAATGCACTGTGACTACCTAGTCTTTTCCAGCACCACAAAGAAATGTGATCCTGCAGTACCCCAAATTACTGGGAATCCTGTCTATCTTTGATGTGTGTAACACAAACAGTGAGGGAGAGGGGTTCAGACGGCACCTTGAGGAAACCACATGAAGCCTGCCAGCAGAGTCCTTCTTTCTGCTGATGGTTGGATCCATCTCCTGCCCTCCTCCTTCCTCCTACACTGCAGCAAGTACCCCAGGACACTCAGAATCTAAACTGCTCCATTTGCTCTTAAGCAGCATTTGATGAGAAAATGACATTCTCCCTTACATACTATGGAATGAAACCTCCACAAAGGCCCCATGCCCAAAGTTCTCACAAGATCCAGCATAAGCCTTCACTTAAGTGCATTACTATAAATTCATTACTGGGGGACTCACCCCTGCTATGACACCCAACAACTATCTCTACAGGTCTACCGTGTATGCTCCTGCAGCACAACAGACATAAGCAGTGGACAAATCCCAGTGACAACACTGTTTGCCTCACGTTCCCCTTAGCTATCAGTTCATGAGCTATTTACCAACATTCCAATTCAGGAGGAGAAATGCCAGGCAAGATTCCAGCTAAGGTTGGAAAAGATCATCCAGTCCAACAAGTCTTAATGATAGATCTATTACTGTTCGTATTTGAGGGTGCTGCAATACCAGAGCTTGAGCACACCTGATTTGGGTCAGTACAACTCTGTTCTATTTCTTAAAAACTAATAATACTCTTCAATACTCTTGCCTTTTTTTTTTTTTTTTTTTTTTTTTTTTTTTTTTTTTTTGAATGAGAATGAGAATGAAATCTAAAGGCTACCATTTGCATTTGGGGGAAGTAAGAAACTAGTTTTTGCCTCCTGAAACTCTACAGATTCATTTATATCCCTATAGAGGAGGTTAAATATGGACCAGAGCAGCTGAAGTCTCTTCCTTTCATTTTCCCTGCCCCCAGCATGAACAAAAACTGCCCCAAGGCCCAGTAGGATGTCGATCATATAAAATACCTAATTCCTGCTGTGTTGTCATAATGGAATTTAGGATCACAGACTTCCTCTTCCTCCTTACAGGAAGCAGGTGAAGTTGGGAGAGAGAGGCCCGAATCCTCTTCCATATTCAGTGATACTGACAAAGGAAGGACAACGTAGTCTTTACCATCCTGTAGAATGCAGTGAAAAAAATACAAAAATGAAAAATGCTATAGAGAAACACAGTTTCACACACATACATGGAGAATGCATCAGTCTAGGAGAGATATGTGGGCTGTTTTATTGAATTGTGAGAATTATATTGCCTCTGTAGGAGCAGATACACACACAAAAAAAAGGAAATGTAAAGATCTACTGCCGAGTTGTTTCTGATTAAAAAAATGAGAAGTTTATACGATGTACTATAAAATACATTTAAATAGAATTGTTTCCTGATGTCTTTGAAATAAAAAACATAATTTTTAGTGATTTTTGAATCCCAATAACATGAAGTGCATGAATCTGAAAAAAAAAAACAAACACCTTAAATTGAGGATGAGGTCAGACTACAGCATATAAGAACTAAATTATGCATAAGAAGTAAACAAAAAAAGAATGAAATACAGATTGCAAAAACAGTAAGTTTTCTATATATGTACATATATATTTCAGCATTTCAATTGATACGAATAAGTAGGCTAATATTTTTTAAACTTTCTTTTATTTGCTTAAATTTCCGCTCTTAAATGTGAAGAGAAAATGGGACTACACATTCTTTGACACTGTATATCCATTTATAGTCCCATAAGAAGTCCTTTAATAGATTACAACTCTTCTCTAATTTTTTTCATTCATTTCTTTCAAATTATTACATGACACATATACAAAAGCAAAGTAGCAATACCAGTGGCAACATGAGAAACCCTTGCTGGCCAGGCAATGTGCATTTTGGTCATCTTGACAGACTTCAGTGATCTTTTCCCTCTACCCAATCATTCTTCTCTGCCAGTTGTTCCAGCTGCTGGCTAGGAGAAGTGGAAGAATGCATTCTCCCCCAGCGCTAGTACTCATCCATGGCATTTTGTGGTAGCTAGTAAGACAGATGGGGTTTGGTTGGTAGTTTTAGTAATCAGAAAATTTCATGTACCTGACGGACGTTGGCTTGCAGTAAATTCCCCAGGTGCTCCACCAGCTCTGAAAAAGTTGGTCTCTGCTTAGGATCTCCGTGCCAGCAATCCAACATAGTTTGGTACCTAGAAGAACAAGCCCAGTGAAATACCAGCATAAAGAAAACACAAGAACCTACTACTTTCTTAAACACCGGCTATTACTATGGCATAACTCCGGCAGCTGAAATTATGGTTTCTTACATTTCCGGTGTTGTATAGTCTGGTGCTCTCATTCTTGTTCCTTCCTTCAGTCTTCTGCAAAATTCCTCATCAATTTTCACTCCAGGGTATGGTGATGCACCTAAAATGAGAGCAATGGTAATTTTAATGTATTAGATTCTTAATTTCTGGAATTAATTTTCTAATATATAATTCATTGTCGCCTGAGTTAATAAGGTAGTTCAGTACACTTGGATGTGCAAACAAATTATATTTACAATGGCAGAAGCAAGTGAATGAGTAAATGAGGCACATAATCACATACTGAAATCGCAAGAAGATGCATTTAAGTCCATGTTAACATTTGCATTTTAAAGAAGTTTGAGTATTTCACTTTGATGGAGAAAATAAACAGGAAATCTTCAGGAAGTAAAAAATATTGAAGGGAATCCAAGAACATTTTGACTATTTTCTTCAACATACTGTTGTTTAGATTTTAAGATGGTCAATGAAATTAAAGTGACTCACCTAATGAAAATATTTCCCACAGCAGAACTCCAAATGACCACACATCACTCTGAATGGTATACACTCTGTCAAAAATGGTTTCTGGTGCCATCCATTTTAGTGGTAGCCTAGCCTGAAAACATTTAATTTAAAAACATATATACATCACAGCTCAGTAAAAGACTGATTTTCTAAACGCCTATTTAAGGGTTTGAGTTCTGACTTCACATTAACTCACTCTCAAATAGAGAGTCTGAAACTTACATCTCCTTTTCTGACGTAATCTGGGTCTTTGTAGATGTCCCGAGCCAAGCCAAAATCACAGATTTTGACCACGTTATTGTCTGACAAGAGGATATTACGAGCAGCCAGGTCCCTGTGGATGCACTGCAAAGAGAAGTAAACAACTTCAAGCGCTGCCTGTTGTCACAGCTCTGTCTGTGGGGCTGATCTCTTTCACATATGTGCTCTCCTACCCTCAAAGGGCAGATAATTCTTAAAATCCCTCAAGAAAAAGAAACCTCAGCATTAGCAGTTACTGATTTAAAGTGTTTTTTTGATGGTCACAACTGATTTGGCTCAGGAATACTTGTGTTTCCAAGTCCAAACATACATCTGTTTATGCACTACGCAAAGAGGTCCTTTGAAGTTATCTAATTATTTATCCCAAGAAGCTGACACAAAGCAGGTTCAGATCTGATTATCTTTAGATTTTCTAAAGTTCACTAAAATCTCTATATTCCATTCTCCCTCTGAAAAACATACTATTCTAAAATGCCAATTCGATTCCAACACAAACTAACATGCTTGGAGAAAGAAAAGTCTGTGCTTTTACCTATGCAGAATGAGAACTTAACCAACAACCCAAGGACTTTAAAATTCAAGCCTCGATAGCTAAAAATAAAAAAAGCTATGTTCTGAAAGTGGCTGCAGATTTGCTTCTCGAATGGACTAGAAATACAGATCGAGGAGAGGCATAATTTTACATATACATACCCACCAGGATATATAAAAGTATATAAAAATCTTTTTTTAGAAAAGGCTCCGATGTCTGTACTGCACACCTGGAGCAGTGTTATATTCCCTTCTTTTATTTCCTTTCCTCATTTCTAAGCAACTTTGTTTCTACAACAGTATAATCAGTTCCTCACTCTTACTGGCATTTGCATCCTTTGAAACATGTTCTATATGTATTTAGGATCAAATCAAAGAGATGGACTTATATAAGGCTAAAGTGCAATTGAGGTACTACTAGCAGGGGGTACCCAGGGTATTGTTTGCTAAGAGTCTCATCAAAGAGACATCCACAAATTTTCATAGATGAGCATCCTCTCTCCTGGCACTGTCCTTCCAATTCTAATGCACAAGTCACAGGCAACTTCCTCAGAGCAAGATCTTTTACTCCAGCTTAGTGTTGTTTTCCAGGGATTTGTCCTTAATTCCTTCAGTCATTCTCATATGCCAGTTTCCTTCCATCAACTACTTAATCATTCTTCTATGAATCAGTGACCCACAAACCTTACAAAGGTCACTAACATTTGTGTCAATAAACATACGGGCTGTTTCACTTCGTAATATTTATGATTGGAATATCTCTTAGGGCAAAAAGAAAAATGTTGCGGATGACTGCCAGCTCAAAGATGAACACACTGTTTCCTTCTACAGACCTACAGCACTATTTCCTACAGTCAAATAAATAACATGCCATTCTTCCTGAGAAGTTCCTTACTTTGCGTGAAGCCAAGAACTCCATTCCTCTCGCCACCTGGAAGCTATAACAGATGAGGTCCTCCATGGTCAAAGGGTTCTTGCAAAGGTCTTCAGAACCAGCTGCAAAGAATCAAACAATCAAGCATGTCCTCTGTCACCGAATTTACCCATGACTGCTTCTTAGGTAAATGTTCATCTTAATTTCATGTCACTGTAAACTGGAAATCAAAAGGGCAAATCAAGCCCTTCTTTTTTGGCTGTATAATCAACGCTAACAACCAAACTAGACCTGTGCAAATTTAACTTTTAGATTATTAGTTTTACCCAGACTTCCTTGCTTACTTGCAGAGTTCTCACCAGTAGAAAGATTTGTGAAAAAAATCACAAAAGAAAAACAACCAAAAACCCTAACTCACAAACTCCTAGGACAGGAAAGGCCTGCTATGGTTTCAGCAGATGACTTTGGAAACCAATGAGAAGGCCCCACCTAGTTCTTATGGGGGAGTAATATGCCACAGGGAGAAAGACTCAAGTTTGGCAAAAAGCACTGCCAATTTCGGGTAGAAGAAATCTAACCTCATCTTCTAGTGACCCTGAGAAATAACATACTTAAGTATCCAATGAAGATATTTCAGCACTTAGATCCTGCTGATAGAAATATTTCAAGTTCCTTGCAGAGCTCTAAATTTTTAGAAGAAATCTGCCACAAACTACAACTCTGCTGGCTAAAACCCTCATCTCAAAGCCTTCTTTAGGCCTAGACACTTCTACAACATTTCAGCTCAAAAGTTAGTGTTCACTCCAGAGATGTCTGAAAAGGACCAAAATGGTGTAGAAATGCATAGTGAAGTGAGGACTGATATTTTACTTTGCATTACATGACTTTCAGTATTAGTTGAGACACAAACAGTTGAGCTATGGCTTCCCTCCTAAGTGGTCTGATCCCACTACTTGCTGAAATCAGTGCTCTCTGAAACACTTGGGCAGCACTGAGCACTCTGCACTATTGCTACCAAAGGAGAACATGATAAATGTGAAGCTGTTGCAGAGAGTACGTATAACCAAGGGAGGCTTTGAATGAGCGGAAAATTTAAGTTTCCTGTTCCTGGTGGACCACCTGCACATAGGGAAGGCAAACCAACTTCTCTGTGAATAAGCAGCAAAGCAGATGGTTTTTCATGGTATTTAACTTCTGGGTAAACACTGAGGAAATTCATTTAGCTTTCTGGTGCATCCTCTCTATGCTGCCTTTGGAGGTTGTGTCCCCTGATTTTTCCTAAAGACACTGGGATACTAAATAGGGAGATGTCCAGAAGCAGTGCATTAAAAATGCATCTTTTATATCCTGGAATGGGAATGGGCTGAGGGGTCTGAGATGTTGAACTACAATGATCCACAGCTCAACAAGTTTGGTCATCCAATAAATATTTTGTATACAGCTTTGAGGGATATTTGAAAAACACCCTGATGCCCCTTCATCAGCCTCTACAAATGAGAGCTGTTCCTAAACCAGGAGAAGACATATCCTACCATCCTCTTCTTCCACATCGCTCAGGGATCGCTCTTCCACAAACCCGGAGCTTGTGGAGCTCTGGCTGCTTGTGATGCTGTCCAACCGTTGCTTCAGGTCTGTGGAGATGTCTCCAACGTAGTTCTCCTTACCTTGCCGAAACCTGGCACTTTTAGTCTAGAAAGGACAGAGAAAGAGGGAGAAATCAGAAACAGAAAGTATATCAGAAGCTTCTCCAGGAGAGGCAACAAAGTTCTCTGTAGTCCACGTCATGAGTATCCCCTCACAGCACCACAATGGCCTGCTCCCATGGCCTCCCAGCTGCCCCTCACTGCCACCTCTACACTATTTAGAAGAAACCTATTCTGACAGGTCTCAGAAATCTGGCTTTCACAGTCTCCTACCAAGTCCCTGGTCCCCACAAACCACAAAGCATATGTGCTGCTGAATCTCCTCACTGTTGAGCATCTCTATTGCATTAATTTCTGTTGCTGCAAAGGCCCTTTGACTAAGCTTCTACGCCCATGCCAAAACCCTAGCTGCCCTCAAAATCTGATTTATTACCTTCTTCTACAGAACCACCAAATTAGCCTGGATATGATCCAGACCTGCAGTCTTCCTGCACTACAGTTCCTTTCTCTCAGTCTGGTTCAGTTTGGTTACTTTGCTCCCATGGCAGTGCTGCATTTTCCTGTTGCTGATTCCCATCCCCATCACTTTAGTGAGCAAGGGTCATCACTCTTGTAAAACCTCGCCTCCTTCCTCAAGTTCCCTTAGACATTTATCTTTTTTACCTCGTAAAAGGATGCAGCAAGCTGCCTTTGCCAATATGAAATAGTAAACAATGACTCCAAGGGTGAAGAAAAATAACTCTCTAGAGAACTGACAAACAGATTAAAGAAGCTCTGATCTAAACACAGCAGCTGCAAGAAGGCTGAAGAACGGGTCTATCAGCGCTGCAGAGCACTGAGCAGCCTTTCTCATGGCTGCTGGTGAAAAAATGTAGAGTCCCAGGCATGCTCTTCAGCACTGGACACCTACAGCCATGCTGTTCAGCTGGCATCTGACCCTCAGAGCGGATGAATCCTGTGTCACACCTCCTTGCAGAGGTGTCCAGAAATGACCTTGAAAACGCCAACCTCCGTCCTTCCCCTCCTTTAAAGCAGGATGCAAATATAAAGTGTTGTGATGAGAACTCTCCTTTCCAAATGATTTGGGAGGTGAAAACCTCAGCAAAAACTCAAGGGATACATCATTTATACAACATGATTAACAGCACACAATATGGGTAATCTGGCTCAGCAATGAGGCAAGGGAAAAGTGGAAAGGATTGCACGCTAAAAGATATCTATGGATATGATGGATATATACACTAAGCAGGGAGTGCAGTTATTTAAGGTGGTCTGGAGCCTAACTAAGAAAGGAAAAAATTCAGGCTGATAATCAGAAAAAAACTTCCTGACAGATACAGCCAAGCATAGAACAATCTGCCAAGGGAAATACTGGAAGCCCAGTTCCTTTGCACATTTTAAGCTAACAATAACAAAATAGCAACATTTCAGGGGCCAGGGGAAAAACCAGATGACCTCTGGTGTCTTTATCATCTCTCATTCGCATGAAAAGCACTGAATAGCCAGCATCCACAAGAAACTGCCATGACATTCTCCCCAAGAAACAGAAAAATTGTGTATGGAGAAAAAACACCAAATCGACCATTATACTGCACCTTGTATGGGACAAATTCACCCCTCTTGCTCCGTAGGTATGCTGAGAGGTTTCCAAACTTGCAGTATTCCACAATCACCATGAGTGGACCTGCATAACATACAAAGCAACTACTTGGAATGATCAGTTATAGAATCATATAATCACAAAATCATAGAATGGTTTGGGTTGGAAGGGGCATTTATGATCATCTAGTTTTTGTCTAGGTAGTTTAAGTTCTAACAACTTAAATTAGGAACTCAATTTCAAATATAGATCCTTTAATCTACAATCAAAATGTGGTATTTTGTGCTCATATAAGCATTTATTACAATGACAGATTTTTCACCCTAAGTTCCAAATACTGCCCATATCAATTTTGTTGTGTGATAAACAAAGAAAGAAATATTTATGTATTATGTTTCCTTCAATTACTGCACTTTTTCACAGAACTTTACAAATTAAATTCTGATCACACGGTAAGTCAACAGTTCAGCTTTCCTGAAAAATTATTACCGACCTACTCCACGTTGAATTTCTTCCAAATTAGCATTCAGTGCTGAATTTGCTAAATGAAACATCTGTCCTAGATTATAAAGTCAAATAGGTTCATCCACCCAGAGCTGGACTTCAAAACGCAATCTCCCCTCCCACTCACACACAGATGCACCCACCCTTGTCCAAAACCAAGGAGGGAAGCCATTACTTGCAGTTGCACTGTAGCCAGTGGAAAGAATAAGACCAACTTGTGAAATCTCCTACTAGACTCAGATCCAGAGCCTGTTATATGCAAGGCATCCACTGTGAAAGTGGATACGAGGTACTGAAAAGTGAAGTGAGAGAACAGGGGTGTTGAAGGCTTTGCAAAAATGAACAAGGGATGGAGCTGTGCAAACTACAAAAGGCTTTGAGCTTTTATCCCATCTCTGGATCTGCTACATTTACCAGGAATTAAAAAAAAAAAAAAAAAAGGGTAATTTCTTCTAACCTTAATTTTGAAACTCAACATTCTCGGCAGTAGAAATGACAGAAATAGGCGTTTTGTTAGTACTTTCCCACTCACTGAAAAGTTACTCACCTCCTGGCTTTGTGCAGGCTCCAAGTAAATTGACGACGTTGAGATGATGACCAATGTGAATGAGGATCTTCAGCTCGGACATAAGTGCTCTGTGCTCACTGTGGGTTGCACCCTCTGCAGAGATAAAACAATGCAAGTCAGGAGCATCACAGACAGAAAGGTTCTCCTCTCCTCTATCTTCTCTACTGTTATTTTTCCATCTCATTTAGTGAGAAGTCTTGTTGGCTGGCATCCTGGATCAGCTCTGCTGTAGGACACTGATGGAAACTAGCCAAATGGATTACAAGGTTGGTTTTGCTGTGCTTTTGAACAAAATTTGCTAAGGGCAGCATGACCAGAGACACAAACAATATTGTCAAATACCTTTTTTCCCCACAGAGCTTTTGAACAACTTGTACTCTGCCATTTGACCCTAGCAGCCAGCCCATACAGCTGACTAGAGTTAGAAACTGTGCAACTGCTCACACTGTACTGTCAGAAGCCTGCCTGCTTTCCCATCCACCTCCATCATAGCAGAGGGGGGGATACAGCCCCTGGATTCTCTGCATCCTATTTTGTTGTCCCAGCTTCTCAAAACTGCTGCCCATTTTGGAACATGTCTGAAGCCTGCAGAAAGCCACCCAGTCAAATATGGACATCTGAAAATTGCTTGCCGGTGCAAGTTTATTTTATTAATGTGGGTAAGTCTAAAAAGCAATGGCTAGAAAACCACAGTTGCGTTACTCCGATTACTGATAAAGGTATGTATTTTACACCAATTGTTAAGATAAATTTTAATACATTATTGGTATGAATGCTTTGATTGTTTTTGGTTCGTTTTTATCCCTGCTGGTTACAGGATTGGCAATATCCATATATTCAGTATTCAAGGTGAAGTCTTAGTCATCTTTTTTACCTTTAAGCATTTTGACTGCCACAGTTCTGCAGGTAGCAGTTTTGTCAATCCCAAAGGCATCAGCTTCTATGACTTGGCCAAAAGCTCCACGCCCGAGAGGTTTACCTTGAAGTGAAAAGAACAGACTGATTCATTTGCCTGGTACAGTGATCAAAAGATACAGAATAAATGTCAAACTGAACTTCTATATGAGAAATTAACAGAGGACTGACAGTGGGGAGAGGCTGTATTATATCCTAAGGGACTTTGGAGCGTTCCCTGCTCCTGCTGGCTATGCATCAGGGCAGTCCCACCACCCACCCTGGAGCCGCTCCTGGAGCAGGGCTGGCTGCAGGGTCACATAATGGCCTGTGCAGGGAAAACACACCTAGCTTCAGTCGGTCTCTGGGAAACTCCCACTTGCTGGCATCATATGGAAGCCGCTCGCAGTGCTCATCTATGGGGACTTCATCAGGATCCATGATGATTGACAAGTACCCAGTCTTCATGTCACCTCCATTGGCCTGGAAAATGGCATTAGTTGTAAATGCATTGGTTTTTTGGTGGAGATGTGCAAAGTGCCAGTTTCTCACTCTGAAGTGTTCTGCTGTTTCCCAGAAATGCCTGGCTACCATTCCCCAACACGATGTCACTGGGAGTTTGATCATCGTTAATTACTTGCACTTTTTTTTTTTTTTTTTAATAAACAAAAACAGCTGAAGAACTTTGTCAATTTTCTCTCATGAAGGCCTGTTCAATTAAAAACAAATTTCTGTGCCCTTGGTTCCAGGCAAGAATGTTACAGCATGAAGAGAAAAAATGTGTCTGTTGATTTAAGAACAAAGGAAAGAAACAACACAAAAGGATTCAAGTCAGCTTTCATTTGTCATGCAAGACCAGTGCTGATAGGACAGTACAAGAATTTTTTCATTACCCGCTTAACGGTCCGAAGGATGATTACAAGAAGCAACCAGAAGAACATGGCAATGACTGCAGTGCCAACAAGGATAATGAGCTCCAGATTTGTTTTCTCTTCAGCGCCTGGGAAGAAATAAATGAATATCTAAGTGATAGCTGGAAGCGTATTGGTTTTGTTCATTCATTATATTACAGAATGGAGGTTCTTGTTCTAAAGGTTTATTTTAAAAGCACAACATGGAGCATGGAAACAAAAGCAAAATAAAACAAAAAGCTTGGGTTTAATGTTAGAATATTATGCTTATTTCAGTGTGGTTTTAAATACCACACGATTTCTTAGCATCAGCTTTGTTCCATGGGCAGAATCTGGATATTTAGCAACCAATATAAAGTGAAATTTCATAGTTTAAAAATAATTGGTTGTTTCAGAATACCCCAAATGAAAAATTATTTGTTAAGAAAAAGTAAATAAAGTGCTGAGAATGACCTAGGGAGCACTCTCTCTCTTGTCTCTAGACATGCTTCAGCTGGGTCATAAAAAATGTGGTTCTACAGCAACACATGAAAATGAGGACTTATAACAATACTTGAATATCTAATTATGTACAGCAGTAGCTCTCTTTTATTCAGCTCACCTGTCACCTATTGCATCACATTAATTTTCCTACACAGTAGCACACTCCACCTCATGATCCCAACTGACTATACAATACTTGAAGAGAAACAGTATGCAATACACAGGTTTCCAACTTTTACAGACCCTTAAATCATGTCCCAGCTACATTTACCAACTCAGCTGAAATTAACATCATCTGCAAATAACATCCCACATAAATGTTATTGCCCTTAATACATCTTAATATCCTAATGAGAGCTATGAAAATAGAGGATAATGCTTTGATTACCTTAAGGTAATAGGACGACAATCATCCTAACTTATAAGACATAGATTAGTGAATTATTCAATAACTACTTTTGATAAATATACTAGTATCAAAGACAATGAGTTTTTTACTTGAAGGTTTCTACTAGCAGAATCCTAACCCTTGGTGCAAAGTCCATCATAGTTCCAGTTACTCAAACTGGAGACTAACCTCTTGTTAGGTTTTATTATTTCCTATTGCAAGCTGCATTTTGGTGGGCTACAGTAGAAGTGATACAAATGAGAAATGGGTCTCACAAACACTTTCAAAGCTTGGTGGACAAAGCCTGGAGTTTCCTAACCCGAAAACACTACCTGTTCCTATCAATGAAATGGGACAGCAGACACAATAGAGTGCACAAAGACTTCACTCTTTTTCCTATTCCAATCATCATAACAAGTTCATGCACAAACTGAAAATAAACAGATACTGACCTTGCACTGAAAAAAAAGCCTCTGCTTTTTTGCATCCAAGAATATTGCAAGCAAGGCAGGTGTACAGCCCACCATCTTCTTTCCTCACTCTACGTATTGTTAGTGTTTTGTTTCCATCTTTCAAAACAATACCTAGAAAAAAAAAGATTATACTTAATTTGGTTGTTTTTAATGTTGGTTTGTGATAACAATGCAAAATGAAGCTTTCTGAGATGAAAATTAAAAGTTAACCCTAGGAATCAAAGCTCTTGAGTGACAGAAAATCCGTAACAAAAGAGAAGTTCCTCACCTGAATCTTCAAAAAGCATTTCACTATTTTTAAACCACGTGATGTTTGGAGGAGGAATGCCATTTACTGTGCATGACACTTCTATCGTTTCACCAATGTTTGTTGTTTGATTTTCCAAATTTCCCACAAGTGTGGGTGCCATGGGCTCTGTTGGTATTGAAACAAGGTTAGATCAATGAAAATTTAAAAAAAGCATCTATTTTTGTAGAAATAGCTGTTGATGATGCTCTACACATTTGACTCAATAATGAAGTCTCCATTTTTTTCAATAAAATCAATAGCTGCAGAGTTCAAATTAAAATCATAGTTAATCTTCCACATGATGCAAGACGATCGTAGTATCTAAAAAAATTTTAGCAGCTTTAGATCATTTAATTTGTAACTATTTGGGCTGCAACGCAAGGAGGGATAGGTGAGAAATTGCTTCCCTCCCACTTTTGTGTCTGGCTCATTATGAGAATGCTGACATTGTCTGTCCATCAGGCATTCATTCAAGATAGCCAATAAGCATGAGTAGGTATTTTCCTGAATCAGTGCCACAGTTGTTTAATGAGACCAGACATCTAGGCCCTCAAACAAAGTCATCATTATTTGTGTGAAAAGCTAATTGATTACTAGCTTTTATTGCTTGCACCTGAATTCCAGTGTTATTTCATGACAGTTTTAAATTATAGACGCTACTTCCAACCCAAGATTCAGTGACAAAATGCAGTAGCACTAATGCCGTAAATACACACAGGCACTTACAACTGTAGAGAAAAAAGTGTTGGGAAAAATAAAACTGAGAAGTTATTAAGCTAAATACATGTCATCATTTGTGCAAAAGCCAAACTTATCACCTTGCAGAGCTCAGTGCTATAGCCAGTGTTTCCTCACTTATACAGATGAAGTGGTCTGTCCTTTCTGGATAAGACCCAGACCTGCATTCAGCAGATATCAGCATCTCCAACTAACATTCCCTTTGTTTACAACAAATAGCCTAAATCTACTTAATAAATTGAATGCACATATACAAGGCAGGCAGACACCAAAACCTTGTGCTCCTGGAGTTGTTTTCGTCTGCAGCCCCTCATCATAGCTCACAGCAAGAGATCCATACCTTGAACAGTGAGGTGCTTCACCAGGCAGTGCTGTGTTTTAGCCTTTTTGTCCTGAGCAATGCAAACATAGTCACCTCCGTCCTGGAGGGAGATGTTACGGAGGATGAGTTCTAAGGTGACATTTTCACCATTGGTATTTGAAATAGTTGCATTCAGCTTCTGAAGAGCATCAAGGTTCTTGCAAACAGGCATGGGCAGCCCTCCAAAGGGTGTCTGTGAGGTGTGAGCACTGAGTTTATACCACGATAGCTTCTCAAATGTGAATTTATCAGCTGTGCACTGTAAGGACGTGTTATCCTTCTCTGTCAGTTGACTCCGAGGCTGGAGATTAATTTCAAGACCTCCTGCACGTTAAGAAAAATAAAAAAGAAATAAATTCCTATCAGGTTGTATATTTCATTGCCAACACAAACTTGCAAAGCCTTTTTACAGATATAGCATTATCCTCATCTTGTCTATCTTTAAATGAAGGAACAAATCACTGAAAAATCAATCACTTAGGTAAAGAGCACAATCTCACTAAAAGCAATGTATTTATATGGATTAAAGAAAGGCTTGTCTAATTAATACAGTTCCTCTTCCTACAGAAACTTCTGGCAAGCCATGATGATTCTTAGCATTATCTTATAGCTCCTTTTTTGATATGGATTTAAATATTATTTCACGTAAATATGGGAACAAATTTTCAAGAAGACAGAAGCTCTTTGCCATCAGTTTTGAAAATTTTAGCTTAGCTTTTATAGTACATCATTACTCCTTTTGTGAAACTACACAAATTTCTCTTTAGCTCTTTCGAAAGACTGCAAAAAGCCAACAGGAATCACTCTCTGGATATTGGTGCCCACTTCATATTACTTTCATGGGACTGCCACTCCACTGATGCCAGTAGAACTAATGTCTTGGTTGAAGTTGGTGACTTTAAAAACTGCTTTAGGAAAACCTTCAGTAAGATTAAAGGATTTTATGAAAGACAGGAATCAGATAATAGTGTAGAAGCACATCTAAGTAGTGAGAAATACAAAATAACATTAATTTAACATGACTCCTCAGAAAGGTATACTTACTGGTCACGTGAAAGGAGATAACTCTTTCACTTGATCCAGCTCTGTTAGTAGCCATACATCTGTACAAAGCAGACACATTTGCTGCTTGAATCACAAGGGTGCTCACAGTCTACAAGAGAACAAACAAGAAACTTCGTACATCAGTTGTTAAAGTTCCTGCATGCGTATGACCACCACAACAGCTCAGCAAATTGCTATGCAAACTGAAACATCCTCCATAGCACAGTGGCTATACGGTCCCTTACTGATGTTCACATGCATAAGTGCATGATGATCAGATAAAAGAAAACAACAAAAAGCAGGCTATGGTGTTCATGTCCATAAATACTGTACCTGTTGCTTTTCTGCTCTTCACTTTTCCTAGCTTTTCCTTATTAACTGACAAAATTAACTCACCTAATTAATACCCCTAAAAGAAAAGTAATGAAATGTAAGCAAGCTTCACAATGAAGAATCTTTGGGAAGATTGTCTAAAGACTTAAGTGTCCATCTCTACCTATTAGCTTCAATAGGAGTTTATATGACAAGAGACCAGATCCCCCAGTTTAACACTAGGTTAAGACTCTCATCTCTAGTGATATACTTCTGATATGTGGACTGCTGAATAGGGCTAGTCATTCCCAACCAACAGAAAAAAAAAAATCTCCTTACCTTTGTTTTCCCAGCAATAGTAACGACTCGCTGTTTGATTTCAACCTGATTCCCACCCTTTCTCTCTGAGATCACCTTCCATTTTCTGCATGCATATGGACTGGCTCCCAAGCGAACTTTTCTGAAACAAGAAGAAAGGAGATGTATTAGCCCACAGGAAACATTAGCTCTTTCCTAGTGTGTTTTTCTGTTTTCTCTGTAATATGAAGATGCACATGGATCACATGGATCACTGGCTACAGCCTACATTTTGGAGGGAAAAAGTATGTTTCTTGAAATATTTCTATTAAATTGAACCCCATAACCTTTTGAAACCTTTGTGCTTTGTAAAATAAGAAGCCCTCAAGCTGAAAGGTGAATTCCCTAATTAATCTGCCTGTGTCAGCTCCATCAGGATGCTTGGAGGGAAGCGGCTATTCTGGGAACAAACCTCCATTCATAAATGCAAGATTCAAGTTAATTTAGTTCAAAGGAAGACAGAGAGACATAGAAATCACTGAACTCCCTACAAGAATTTCTTGAGGACAGTAGCCATTGTGTAGGAAGCAACCAGGCACCAAAGGAAGAAACTTGTGGAAATCACTTTAAAAACAACAACAGGAAAGAAGATTTTTTTTTTTTTTTTTTTTTTTTTTTTTAGAAAGGAAATCTGGGCTTATGGCAGGCCCAGATAAGGGAAGCTGCGTGAATCTCAGTCAGGCACTCTCTCTATCTTTCCCTAACATCAATCAGTGCACTTCCTTTAAGATACACTTTCACACAGATAAAGTGCACTGTCACACTCAGCACTTGAGCATAAGGAGAAAAAAACAACAACCACAAAGGTCTGCAATTAGCATAAACAGCAAGTTTCCTGTGTTTGGGACTGAGCCCAGTGAGAGAGCTGATAGGGGTGGGGGGCACAAAAATAGCTATATTTGAAACCCATCATGGGTCAAGATGCCCTTGAAGAAGGCTTGAAGGTAACAAGCCAGCATTGCCAGCTCCTCACCACAGGTGGCCCTTGTCTCTCAACTCCCTGCCCATGAGTCAGCAGAGCCGACTGCCTACTGAGTACAACAATCTTCTTTGTTGGCAATTGAAGTAATTTTGAGGCCTCAGGTTTGCTGATGGCGAAGCTCTCCCATGACTTAAGAGAGAGGAAAAGGGTTCCTAGAGCGGAACCCTTCAGTGTCCACCACTCTCTGTCCAGCATGTATAGTATAGGGAGGCCCCAAACCACCAACCCAGCTCAGCTGAGCTCACCTCAAAGCCCAGACACAAAGCAACACCACGATGAGCACCCAGCCCCACCACTGCCACTCACTGGGGGCTGAAGGTGCACTCCTCCTCCAGCTGCCAGTACCACAGGACAGCGGCGGGCGGTGGGATGGCATAGACGGTGCAGGTGAGTGCCTGCGTTGAGCCATACTTGTAGGAGTCAACAGGGGCCATCAGCGCGTTCTCACCAATCTGGGGGGGCACTGGAGGAGAGAGCAGGATATTACACCTCCGTCAAGGCTTCCCAAAGGCACTGTGTACACACACCCCATGTCACTTTGTCCCTATGGAAGCTGGGGACATCTGAGTGCACAGCAGAGCACCTCCAAGGAACAATATGCATTGGAAAGTGTTGAACCTGCCCAATGCCTTGAAGATCGGGATCTCAAGATGCAATGCTTAATATCTCCATTGAGATCTCCCTTCACTACGCTCGTGTTTAAAAGGTAGCCCTTGAGGTCTTACCCCTATCCCCAGCTATTAAATGTTTGTTACACTCCAGAATTTAACCTCGCTGCCCTTTCCAAGACCCGCTGTTTTCAAAGCACAGGAGAAAGGCTGTTTCCTGGGAAGCAGAGGAGAGGAAGAGGAGGACGGCGACTGAGTGGGGCAGGGCAGAAGATGAGGGACAGCTGGCATAGAGCAGGAAGGATGGGCGAGGCAAACCAGGGTCAGGATGGAGCAGAGTGGGGGAGGCACCGGGGAGCAAGGAGGACAGGAAAAGGACAGGACACAAAGGCAAAGAAATAATATGCAGAAAACAAAAACACACCCACCATGTAGCACCACAACAACAACAGAAGCCTGCAGCTTCTCTACCAGAACATCCTAGGGCAGGGCCCAAGAGAGACAGCCCAGCTTTGCATCACCCCAGCTAAGCATAAAGTGCTCTGATCTAAGCCCCCGCCCCTGTTTAAAGCTTCATAGCTCAGATGTGAAATTAATCCTAAGAACAGTAACACATGATGTTTATGCATGGAAGGGTGGAATCCCTGCACACCACTTACCATTCACAAGCAGGGTGAATGTATGTCTCCTCTGCATCTTGTTGGTAGGGTTCGTAAGGACAACAGTGTAATTCCCAGCATCCTTCTCAGTTGCTTCAGTGATTACTAATGTGTAGCCAAGCTTAACTGTATGATTTGCATTCATGACTTTTCCATTTTTGTACCTACAGAAAAAACACAGTGCTCTGAATATTTTAGAGATTTACCTCAACCAACAATAGCTCAGCTTTTCAAACTCATTTTGTCCAGATTCTTACCATTTTGCCTCTGGAGAAGGATATCCTTTAAACTTCACAGGAATACTGACTGTATCTCCTAACTTCATCTCAACCACATTCTCCATTTTCTCTAGATGAATAAAAGGACTTTCTGCAATAAGTAAATAAATAAATAAATAAAGAATACAGTAATACAGTGGTTTTTCTGCAGAGGCAAAAGTTGTAAGTGGTCTCCGCTTGGGTTAACATCTAACTCCAGATGACCAGAGGCTGGTGACAGGAAGGCACTGTTAAAGCGCAGTAATCTCTAAACTGGCTTCTGAAGAAGCACAAAAAACAAGTCCTTTCCTTTGCATAGAGGAACTGCCCAGTTCCCTCCTGGGGAGCTTGGAGAAACAGAGACCAGAGGGACCTCAGTATGCCAATGTTCAGACCTAGAGGTCTATTGAGCCACTATGATGTTGCAAAAGGAGCAATTCCAGGCAGTGCTCAGCTGCTTAGCATCCCCTTTTTAGCCTTCTCAGTATTTCTACATATATAGTGTAAAACTGGCTTGATGGACTCATTCTAGGAAAAAAAAGTATTTAAAACTACAGTGTCATAGTTACACACTTGAGAAGAAGCAGAATTTATCTACTTGAAACTTAGCAGTTGCAGAATACTATGAAATGCTTTACTACTTTAAATTTGCATTCAGACTAAAACAGCAACAAGCTTCTTGGCTAAGACTTTATCAGTTTGGTATCTACTGTGCTCAGAATAACAAATGATCTGGTTTTGGCTCCTCAAGAAAAATAGAAAAAATCTAAGAGAAAGTTAAGAGTATTTTGAAGCACTATGCCACACAGTAATTTTGAATGCTTATATTTTTGTATGGCCTCTGAAAACAGAATACAGGAAAACCAGCCTCCTTTGAAATACAAAGTCCTTTGTTTGACTGAGTGATAAAAAAGGGCCATTCTCATGCTGGCAATTTTTTTTTCCTAGAAATAAGCCAGTGGAGTCACTATGGCTGTGCCCAAGAGGGGCTTGAAAAAAAGGCTGTAAGAATGTGGCCTCATACTTACCTATGGAGGTAGTCAAAGTTGTTTCCTTTGCATCATATCTGTATGACCAGAACTCAGTTTGATTCAGTTCATTGTAATTTGGAAGCCAAAAGTTTTCTTTGCCTAGCTTCATTTAAGCTAACTTAGAATCTTGTCCTACAGAGCCATCAGAACCTCACTTACATTCACTTGGCATGAGAACAGGTAGCTCTTACACAACGTCATCTGTGCAAAGCTAGCTTTGTAGGACCTTGAGGTCATCACAGAAGAGCACAAGGGGTTTACCTTAGTTAAGTATCCATTTTCCTATGGGATTTTACAGCTTTCAGTAACAATTAATTATTCTTTAAAAATATATTAGATAAGCTTGTGGTACAAAACTACACAAGAACAATCTAATGGGTGCAAGAGAGCAGCTGCAGCTTCACTTGGTTCATTTCCATCATTCAGTGCGTCACCATGATGCCTCCTGTGTCCCAGTTACCCACCCCAAAGCCAGAACAACCAACAGAACTGAAATGGAAGATGCTGTACCATGGATTATGAAGTAACTGCTGTTCTTCATGTTCATGCGACCACTGGATGCTGCACACGTGTATCGACCTTTGTCACTTAAGTTCACACTGTCAATGGTAAGAGTGCTTACAAATGTCTTTATTTCTCCTGCAGTGGTTTTTAAATCTCTTATGGTTGCACGCTTTTCCTGCAATAGAAGAGACAAGTGTTTGGGAATTTTAATTTATTCTTTCTCACACCCATAAATGCCAGCATTTTCTTTCTGTATTATCAGCTGTCTTGTGAACATTCCTAAATGCAGAGTAACACTGTAACAAAACCAAATTCTGCTGCACCTTTCAGATAATATGATTTTACCTTGATGGAAGGGTAGTCCCACTTAAAATCAATTCCCACGTTCAGCTCTGTCCTTACAGTACAATTGAGAACTAGTTTTTCTCCTACTGCCAGCTCAACTTGGTAGTGTGGGTTCATTGTTAGATCATAAATCCGATAACCTGGAGGAAGAAAAAGGCACACATTGTGTTATAGCACTCGGTACCAACTTTCCCAGCTGAATTCATGAAAACTCCCACTAAACCCACTGCTACAAAGAGGCATCTCAATGCTCCAGCAGCATAGCATGATGACTAGCGTGCAAAGGAGCCTGGCGGGAAGGGATCTGCTAGTCTCAAGCATTTCCCACGTGTGACGCGAGAGCCATGTAAGACAGTGTCACAACAGGATGTATATGCTTGTTCAGATCCTCCCGGGTGTTGGGTGCAGGCAGGAGATGGTGACCTACATGGTCTTTTCCAGGGAGTGGCAAATGAGGTCCGCTCACCCCCAAGTGGCTAGAAGCCAGACAGCCCCCACAAACACAGCATTGAATCTGAGCACATACGTCCTGCATCTCAGCACAGAAAGGGAACAGCTCCAAATGAGGAGAGGAGAAATTCAATGAGCAGCCATCACATTGTAACAGCACAAGGACAAATCCTGCTGCCCAACACAGCACTATAGCATTTCTGGGCTTTGCTGAACAACTGACAGCATATACCAAGAGAGCACAAATTCCCTTCAGAGTCAGTCTGAAGTGAGATAAGACAACCCAACTCCTCATATGACCTTCTGATCACCCATTCCCTCAGTACATCTCAGAGCAATTTCTTTCCATCTTCTACTGATAGGTGCCTGCCTCTAGTTCCCTTCAACAATGACTTGGATCCTAGATAAGCAAATTAAGTACAGAAGGGAGTGATTTGGGGAAGAAAGGCTTGCATTGTTGGGAAGAAAAATGCCTGGCATCTATATTAAACTAAAAATAGAAGCCCTTAACCCAGTGATCAACTAGAAAAAACAGAATACATTGTATTTAACAGAAAAGTAATGCTTATCACAACATCCATTTTGCATTAGCTACATTGTCAGTATAGAGTAACCTAAGGCCCAATCAAATGTAATTGTGTCAGCATGCTGTAGAAGCAAAATAACATCAGCTATACAGAAAAAACTTGGGCTTACCTACAACTGCGACTATGTATATCACGGACTGGTAGCTTTCATTATCTATTTTAGCTTCGCAGAAGACCATGCCTGCATAGTTGATTAGATGACTGGGTATAGTGAAGCCTTTTTTATTATCCCACGAAATTGATTTACCATCAGGAACAAATACCTTTTCTGGATATTTCTGTTTGAAATAGTGACAAAATGCATTGTCAGGTTTCAAAAGCAAACAACTTTGGATTTTCAAGTGCAACGTCTTCCGTATCAGCCGGAAGCCAGTTTTAGCATCTCAGCTCAGGCACTTCTCCCTTTGTGGGCAATCACCCCACACTTCCAAAGCACAGGACCATGGTGACACACAGTCACAGCACTCACCACAGGCTGCAAAGTTCCCAACAAGGGAAAGATGTTTTCAAGAAACACATTTATATCTGAGGCAAAATATTTACATCACAGTGATTCTAATTAACTCTTAAAATAACAACAAGCTTTTTCCTTACCGCATGTAGAGATACATTGAGATTTGACACAGTTCCAAGGCATGGTACTACCACAGTTTTATTCTTAGTGATGTACACAATGCCAAGCTGATCACCAACTGAAGTCACAAATGGAGATCGGTAATCTAGAAGAATATTCAGTTGGTAAGTGGATATGATTAGTCGTGTGATTACCAAGGAAACTATTTTTAAAATTATCTTTCCCTATTTATTTCTTCTCAAGTCAGTTTTGCTCTTTTCTACTTGCTTAAACATTTAAGCGATGAGACTAAAAAGGAAGGACATGTTTTGACAGCCCTCCAGGTTGATAGTATCATTATTCTCAAAGCATTTATCGGCAGCAGTACACACTTTGGAGAACAGCTTCCTGCCACCACAGTCTGCGTGCCGACACAAATCTGATTTACCCCAGTGTGATTTTTCTTGCATAAGTATTACAGGAAATATCAGTTGAAAGCAGTGATATGCTACACTGGCTCCCCCAATGGCAGCACCCTTTTTGGAATCAGTCAAAAAACGAAAGTTCCCGAGCTTATAAAACAAGCCACGTGAGAACTTACCTTGAACGTAGACATAAATGGTTGTAGCTGCCTGGCTGTCTCCATAAAGGCACCTGTAGTCCCCAGTGTCATTGCCTATGACTCTGAGGAGGGTGAGGGTCTTGCAGAAAGGGCCATCACTGCAGCCCGTCACAGCAAGGCGCTTCTCAGCACTGCTCTGGTTATTGGGCCAGGACCAATACACAGCTCTCTGACCACTGGAAGGCAAGCATTCAAAAGGGGTAAGTGCTAATCTCTGCAGGTTCCCTAGAGAACTGCTTTCATCCCACCTTATGAAGCATCAGGATAAATTCACATAAATTGACCTGTTACTCGTATCCTAAAGGAAGCTACTTGAGAACAAAGTTGCACCGAATCTGTCACACAGCACCCAGCTCCCTCCCACACCATCCTACGCCTGCTTTGCCAGGGAAAAATCAGATGAGGGGTGCAAAGGAAAGGGGGGAAACAAGCACTATTGCGAGAGAGACAGAACCACAGGGAAAAATCAGATGAGGGGTGCAAAGGAAAGGGGGGAAACAAGCACTACTGGGAGAGAGACAGAACCACCTGAAGCACTGTCCAGAAACTCACTGCATAAATCACCCCTATCAAAATGAATGTACAGATTGGCCCTTACCTGCAAGTAATGTTCAGAGTATCATTTGTGGTTATGGTGAGGACACTTTTTTGGATGCTAAGGGTTGGCTGATCCATAGAAATAAACAAACCTGCAAAAACTGATATAAAAAAAAGCCCTCAGACGAATACGATAGCAAAAGGAAATGCTACTCGACCAGAACAGCATTGTAGGAAAGAATATGCAGTGTGCTTTAAGCAGATACCTTCACATCGTCTACTTAACAGTGAAAGGTAAATAATGACTTTTCACACATCACAGAAAGGTCAAAAACTCTGTCATAACAGGAAAGCCAGGCAGATGGTCAGGAGCTGGCTGCAGAGCACGACAATTCAGCCGGCCAGGGTGGAGTTCCTGTTTCCTTGTGCTGCCAACTTCAAGGTCTAACAAGAGGATGTGGAACATTGAAATAAAGTGAACCTACATCTGATGATCTCACTCCCTGGGGAAAGGGATTACAAGCTTCTCTCATAATAAACCGAATACTCATACTCTTTGATACTGTTGATCAATGAATTATGTGAAGAAACTACTTTACACATTTTGGCACAAATCTTAGATCCCAGGAGCTCAGCATCACTTTCCTTTATACTGCTTTCCCCTTTCTTCCCAAGCAATGTGACACAAACCCGCTGCTACCAGCTCGCCCTGGGCCGCTTGTCTGAGGGCCACATGCCGGTGCCAGCGCTGCTCTTAGGCAAGTGAAAGGCATGGGCAGAGCCTTCCCATCGGACAAGCACTCCGTCGTGCCGCGAACAGCTCCGCATCACGGCGAGCACCAAGCCCGGCCGGCACAGCGCAGTTAGACGGGGCGAGTAACGGGACAGCGAGGCCGGATTGGAGCTTTCCCCCTTTTATCCCGCTATTTCCCAGGGAACCCCGGGGGATCCCGTGCTGCAGCCACCGGCATCCTCACGGGCTGACTGATGACAGCTTTCCTTCAGCCAAGCTCTGCTCAGCTCTGGGAAGCAGTAGGATCCCAGCGAGCACGAGGTGATGCCGCACCGAGCCGCTCTGCCCGCCCCGACAGCCCTCAGGAAAGTGGGGACCGCCACCCGCTCACCGGGACCGCGCCGGTGCCGCAGTCGGACCCGAGCACAGCCCTCCCCGACGGCTCCGCGACGGCTTACCGGGAGTCAGGCACAGCAGCACCGTCAGCACCCGCAGCGGCCCCAGCTCCATCCCGGAGCGAGAAGCCGAGCCGAGCCGAGCCGCACCGTACCGAACGAGGGATGCGGGATCCCGAGGGCAGCACCGCCCTCTTGTTCCTGGGGCGGGACCCGCCGCTACGCCCCGCCCAGCTGACCCAAGCCCCTCCCCGCGCCCCGCCCTACTCCTAGCGGAGGCTGGATTTGTCCCCAAACAACTCCGACCCAACCCCCCACTATAATGCACTTTTAGGTAAAATTATCGACCAGACAAGGGAAGCAAACATAGGCTAACGTTTTGTCCATGCACATGATGCCCCTGTTGGAAATAAACAGACGTGCATGGACGGAGATATGCACAGGCAGGTGGATGATAACAGGGATGGAGCAACACGCTGTACTCAGAGCTGTGCCTGTGTGTGCATACATGTGCTGCTCTGTGCTGCCTTCCCCCGCACGTGTCCACTGATGACTTCAGTTAATGAAGCAGCGATTTTATTTTCCACATTGTGCAATTCTGGCTGTTTTGCTGGGCTGGGGATGAGCGTAATTCCATTTGAAACGATAGTCCTGTTGCTTTCAGAAAGATAAAGGAGTGGAAGAAGCCACATTTCTCTGATGATTTTTCCCAGAGATCCGATAAATCCAACGATATCTCACAGAGGACTTGTGTGGTTCAACAGTTGTGAGTTGGCACCATGCAAACAACACATACTCTTGTTATTCTTATGAGCTCCACAACCAGAAAATCGGTATTTTCCCACCTGTGCTGTTGGCCCAGTGGTGTTTATAAATGAATTGGCTGTGATGGCTCATCTGTCTCTGTCTGAGATGGCTGCATGAGAGTCTTGTGTGCCTGTGGCTCTGAGAAGCATCAAACCTACCTATTGCTAAAGAGTGGCTATTGATAACTGTATTTATGGTGAAGCTGGTCTTATTGTTTTTGTGTTTGTTTGTTTGTTTGTTTTCTAACTACAAAGAACAAATTCTATTAGGGAAAGGCATGCGTGCAAGAACTGTCGCCCTCCAGAGCAGTTCAGCTGGCCAACAAAGCTAAAAAAGTGCCACTTGAAAGCACCATAGGACCCCAAAGCAAGGTGCAGTCACTGGTAGCTCACTTCAGTGCTTTCTGCACTCCAACCACGGCTTCCACAATTGCTATCTGCAGATAATATATCACTATATTGGCTTTAACAAATAGCTTTTCCGAAATTCCATCAGATGATCCACAACAATAGCTTGCTGTAATTTTATTTACACTTTGTTTTCATGTAGAGTTATTGCTCTTAAGTTAGGAGGGGCAGTTGGTTTTGTCACGAAAAATTATTTTGTTTCCTAAGCTTCATAGGAACAAATACCCACAGCTTGACTTAAGCAGATCTGAGCAAAGATATATGAATTCTTTTTCACACAGTGCTACATCTGCTTTTCCAAACCTCATGCTGTTAAGTCACACACCCAAAGAGGCACAAAGGTGAAAAAAAGTGCCTTTCCTCCAGGACTCAGAGCGAGAAGGAGCCCTCAGACACAGTCAACATCAGGAGAATGCAGATTGAGTGCAAGGCATCCTCTGGGAAGGACACAGAGCCACACAGCACTTTTGCTTCCCCCAGTGATCCTATTGAGATCTCAATCTTTATACTATGCTTCCCAATTGGGACACAATCTTTCAGTCCTTTGCTGCCAGTGTAATCTTGTTAACCAGAATAATGCTGCAGGCAGTGCTGCTTCGCTGCACAAATCTCTGTCCCCCTTGCACCAGGGATGGTTGAGGCACCAATGAGAAAATGAGAAGATAGGTTTTTACACTCCCGATACTTGAATGAGGCCCTATAAATATCAAAGCACAAGAACAACTTCGATTTGGAGTCATTCCATGTATGTGGGGCTGAATCAAAGTACTTATGGGCATAATGATCATGGGACGAGTCTTCTGGTAAGGTCAAGTAAAATCACTGGAAGTGTTGGTATATGTGAAAGCTGGAAAGTATGCAAAGTTTTTACTGACACAAGGGATATGGTACAATATGTGCTTTGCTACTCTGATTTTTCTGGTTTGAGCCTTGGTGTGGCTGCCTCAAGTGGTTTGTCATCGGAGGGTGCTGTGGGAAACATCCGGAAGGAAAACCAACCTGATCACAGAAGACAATCACCTGAATTTCAGATAAAAGACTCACGTAAGTGCTCTGCTGCTATGATGGCTACAGGGCATTGAACCGCAGATGTCTGTGAGGCTGAGGAGCAAAGGGATAGAAGTTACAAAGCCCAAACCACAGAGATTTGAGTGGTGGTAGCTTTCTTACCCAATTTTAGGTTACCATCTCTGCACAGCCTTAGTCTTAGACCTGCAAAGCACCTTGCGTAGCACAGCTCTCCCTGGAGTTGTTTTCCTCCCTCCCTGCACCTTTCTCTGCCCTCAGCCTCTGTGCAGGGAAACAACCACTGCAGATGGAGTGGGCACTCAGTCCCGCCTTGGCCAAACTTTTATTTACACATCCGTGTCTCCGACTTGCTAAAGCTCATTGAAAACAAGGCACAAAGAAAAGCAGCCCTCTTCCCTCTCCATCCCGACTTGTCACGACTCCCTTGGGCCCTCCGGCTCCGTCAGCACCTCCGGGCAGCGGCCAGGAGTCCAGCCAGAACAGCGCAGCCGCCTTTTGTTTGCTCAATTATTCAATTAACAGCCAGGGCAGATAAGGACAGCACTACGTGCTTTCTTGCTCACAGAGCTGAGCGAGCCTGTGAGTGGTCCTTCGCAGCCTCAAGTGTGCAGCTGCTCAGGGAAATGCCTTCATTCAGATTAGAGCACTGAGACACCTTTAAGATTATTCCAATCCCCAAATTCTCTCTCTCTATATATATACACGAATCTACATAACAAACGATGCATAAGGAATTGCTTTACCATCCCCTGACCAATGCCCAGCTAGCCCCCTGAGCATCAGAAGAGAGAAAGATGAATTCTCACTCCCTTCAAAACTGCTTCTACTTGATGTCATATGGTATGGAATATCCCTTTTACCAGTTTAACTCAGCTGTCCTAATTCTGTTCTCTCTCAGCTCTCTCTCAGGCCCTTCACTGGGGATGGCTTTTGTTCTGTTTTGTTCTGCATAGCAGCAATTATAAACATCAGTGTGTTATCAACATTGTTTTTCTCCAGAACCAAACATAGCATCATACCCGACAGTCTGAAGAAAAGAATTCCATTCCAGCTGAAACTAAGACAGCATGTCACTTGTGTTTGGCTGTGTCCAGGGAAGATGTGAGTGTGGTGTGTGTGAAAACTCGATTCGAGGCTGGCTGGATGCTGATTACAACAAACCTGGAGGATTGTGCTTATTGCTCCAAGTCCCATATGAGGCTAACTCACCTTGACTATGTGTCACCACAAGACAAGACAAACTGGAGGCAACACAAAGGAGAGCACAGCATTGTCAGAAATAAAAATCCAGCCTGTGAAGAAACGCTGAAAGAACTGAGCCTGCTCAATCCTGAAAAAGAGATCATGCAGAATGGTTTGAAATTGAGGGGATCCCCGGCAGTCATCTGTTCCAAACAGACAGATGGATATGATAACAGCCTTCCAGTGTTATTACCTGATCAATTACCTTTATAATCACCAAGGGTAGGAAAGGAAACAATCAGTCTAACTTTCTGGACAGGAGATTTATCTCAGGCAATGTGGAACATTTTCTGACTTCCCTGGCAGTCCAGCATAGAAAAATGTTTGAAGAGCCTGGGACTGGCATCAGCTGAGGACTTTAAGTCTGACAGATCTCTGTCAGGGTGAAATGCAATTCTGTTTTACAACAGAAGTAGGGATTATGTAGTCTTCTCAGATTTACTCAAGCCCATGAATTCATGATTGATAGGAATATAATTTGCGGTTTCCTGGGCTTTAATAAAACAGCCTGAAAATGAAGCACTTTGTTGGGTCAAGACGTATTTCATCCAGCATATTTTGTATTTGGCACAATATCTGTGCCATCAGTCTGAGCTGATACCTATTCTGCTTCTTTCTGGGGGGAGGCATCTCAGAGCAAGTGCTTTTGTTGTTATTTTGTTGTCATTTGGTGAGTTGTGTGAGTTGCTGTGTTCAGCAACTAAACTGTCAAAAAACACGGCAATGTCCAAACAATTGTTCACATAGCCCTAGTACCAGGTAGGAGTTCCTGAGATAGGAAAAATGCAGAAGTTGATGGGGACTTCTGGAACATGTCAGTAGCTGCCAAAATACAAGCGCTGATGATTTGAAGTGATATAGAACATCTTTCCCAGATGAGCACAAATGGCTGTGCATAGTACACATGTCAAAGGCATACGATGACTTCTTTCTCAGCTAATACTTGCTGGTCCATCTAGGCAGCTCTTGGGGAAATGTCTAAACTGCCTTCTTCCAAGTAATTAATTTTCTTTGCAAATTTTTTCACAGCCAGTAGGAGTGGAACTGAATAGCCTTTCCCAGACAGAGGAGCTATAGCTCTTATGGGACATAATGTAGGGTCCCCCAGTGTAAGAATACATGAAGGAAAGAGCACAACAAAGGCTCCCTCCTAAAGACAGAGGAGGCATCTCCATCACTCTACCACCCTCCTGAAGACTTTTCAGGGTATGGGCATACTTGGCTACCACAGTTCTTCCAAAGAGCTATTTTTACCCCAGAACTGAGGAAGCCTTATTTCAACTATGCTACAGTCAATATTTGTTTGCACAGCTGGTACCTTAAAAGTGATGAAGTACAAAAGTTCGTAAAAAAGAATTGCCTACTTTCTGATTAATATTTTTTCTCATTTTATTTCATAGCCAAATCTATCAGATATTGATCATCATTTGTCCCAAAGTAGAGAACTGTTCCACTAGTGACATGTTCTGTTTCTGTCCAGACTCCCTTTCAAGGAAGCAAATCAATCAGGTTTGGAGAAGAGCTAGAGCCTCATTTCAGGGTGAATATCTCGGTTCAATTGCTGATCAAAATTCTCCATTTCTCTACCCAAAAATCAGCCTTCTGCATCTGGGGATGCAGAGTACCTCTGTTCTAACAACCAGACAACAAACCCAGAAAGTCTAGCCCCAAAGCTTGTTCTCTACATACTTTTGCCTTTGTGAACAAGTCGACTGATTATGTTAGACTACGTGGGGTTTTTTTGTAAATATCTGAATATTTTCTCACACCTCTCACCCAAGCAGAAATGTCATAAAAAAATACAATATCAAGATTTCACTGCTTTCTGAACTTTTAGCACTTGATGAGTGGCAGTGTGGCTTCTAGAAGGAAAGCACTGACAGGAAAGGAAGTGAGTACTTGTTCTACATTGAGTTTGACTCATGTAGCGGACAAAGAGAAGGTTAAAAATACATATCAGTTTGTTTTCTGGAGGGGGATGCCAGGATGAAATGTGCAAAATTCAGAAAATTAGAAAATTAAGGTCAAAAGAAAATATCAGATGTAGTTTGACCCTTAAATATAGGGAGCCTGTTGGCTCCTGCTGTTGCTTATGTACAAATTCTGCTAGAAGAGAAGTATCAGTAGAAGGAGCCTAACAAAAGTTAGAGACAGACAGGGTATAGTTTGGGAAGGGGTCAGGGCCTGCATGTTAACCAGGAGTATTTAGGGATCATATATAGTAACAACCTTAGCACTCTACTGAATTAGCTGTAAAAAGACAACAGTAACTGTACAGTAACAGACTTATATATTGGGAAGTATTACATATATATATATATGTACACATGTGTATATATACACGCATATATACATGTATACCTGTACTCCATGGGAGTTCAGGAAGAATTCTGGAATTCCATTAGTGTAACATTTACTATTAACATAGTTGATGTATAAACATTTTGAAATTATTTCATTTCACTGAATTGCTGTCAGTGTTTGCAAGAAGTGCATCACCACCCCAGCCCTTTCAGCTGGTGGGAATAACCAAGAGGACCCTTCTTTGAAGCACTGTCAGCAAGCAATAAGGAGGGAGAACTGGCACTACTTTCCTCCTGCCCAGACTCAGAGGCTGCTGATGAAGGTTGACACCGCCAAGGAAGCTCTCAGAAAAGCCCAGACCCTTGGGAGGGGCAGGAGGTTTCCCAGAAACCCATCCTGCAGCCAAGGGAGAACACCCAGCTCTGTTCCTTTCTATCATCAGGATCACATTCTCTGGAGAAGCCCTGGATGCAAAGCACCAGGAGAACTGATACATGGGAGGCAAATGATGGAAAGATGCCAGGCTGCTAGGGGTGTTGCTCTCTCTGCAGAGGCTGTGTTTTGCTAGTTCTTTCCACTGGATCCAGGCAGAGTAGTGTTGGGTAACGAAAGAGGTGAGATGGGGAACTAGGTGTCCAAGAATTGCAGGCAGACAGAGAGAGTGCAAACTGAACATGTGCAAAAGCAGGCAGGGATGCCAAATCCACAAGGCTGAGTTGGTAGGAAGAATTTTCTCCTGAAGCCACAGCTATCGCCACTAAGAAATGAATGTTGCGATCAGCTGTATAGAGTGAAAATTTTGTACGATTCTCACTACCTCAGATTCTCCATTTTTTGGACTTTTATCCATAAAATGCCACAGAACAAAAGTCAACAGGAGTTCTCTACTTACCTGAAATTAGAGTCTTTATTGCAGAAAACAGTATGCCAGCACTGAAACGTTGGCACCAAACTGCTCCTTATTCTTTGACATCTGCTGACTGTCGTGTGCCAAGAAAAAGGTAACTGAGCAGCTCAAGGAAGGAAGACATTGAGCTCAGGGTCACTGCTACCTGCCAACAAGACTTATTTTATTGCCAATGACTGAGAAATACAGGAAGACTTGTTTTATAAGGAGAGAGAATCCAAGCATAGTATTTAAGATTTTCTAAATTCTTAAAAATCACAATCACTTTCTTCCTTTTTACTCCAAAAATGTAGCAACTGGAACCAGTGAAAAAAGAATCTCTCTAACATGCACAGATGTGTGAACATTCACCACATTAACAATGCTCTGTCTGCTCACAGCTTTCCCTCTGACTCATTCATAATGTCATTTACCATATGCACAGAGTCTAACTGTGGATTTTTCTCTTCTCTTGTCATCATTTCAGTCACTAGGTGTTTTTCTTGTGTGAACCTGTGAAAATAATTTGATTGAAGTTATGCAAAAATATATCAGGCAACCCCAAGGTATGGATGTCAAAATATACTAGGAGAATAACACACCTACAGATATATAATAATATTACCCAGTTATTAAAGGAAGCGAGTGGGAGAATGTAGGTATATGGTTTCTAGCCAATAGGAAAAAAAAGAAGAAAAAAAAAAGCAGGTCCTGATTAAAAGCTGTTAAAAGACTCTACATTCTGCCTCTCTGCCTCAGTCCATTTGACCCACTGAGCATGGCCCCGGCCAGCACAGCACAGCCATGCTCTGGGACACACTGATGCATAGGGAGGTTTGCCATACTATTCTGGTGCAGATAGTGAAAGTTGCTTGCATAAGCCTCCAGCCTTCCTCTTGGACATGCATGTCATCAGGAAAGCTGAGTCTGGGCTCACTACTTTCTCTTCCGCCCCTGGGGTTCCACATGTTTCCTGACCCCTGGCTCCTCTTCCAAGAGGGCTTGCCACCTGCACACCAGCTCTGGGATCACGGCAACATCCTGTACCTTCTCTGTGTCCAGGATTCATTATTTTCACCAGCCCACAAGGATGGCTGTGTGATGGGAATGTGTTTGGTTTCAAATCGCTTTTGCAACTGGAAAACAAAGCGGTGTTTCATCATGATCAGTTGGGTGGTAGAGAAGGGACCAAAAACTACCTTGCATTGTGTTGGCTGCCTTTTTGGGTAGGCCAATAAGTGCTTCATGGGAAAGAGGACCTTGGCCTTTGCAAAATGCCTCACAGAGGTGACAGTATGCATGAAAAAACAGAGCACTGTTCCTCCAAATGCTTCTGTCCTCACCTTCCAACAGATGCACTGTTGTGAGTGCAAGAAAAAAGTAATTTGCACTTTCTTCTATATTCTCATTCCAAGCCTCTCCTTCCAGGATAAGAGTCTCTTCTGAGATGCTTCTCCTAAGAAAACAGAAAATAGCCCCAGCTGAAAGGGCCAAGGAGGCAGTTGGACAGAGTCTAAAAAAAGCCTAAAAAGCAGAGGTAGGTGGAAAAATGTATCTGTACCCAAAAGTTCAGTCTTGGAAGAAAAAGTAGTCTGCTCAGTCCCCTCAGAATTCAACATCTTTTTTTTATTACCTTGATTGATCTAACTCATGGAATAGAGTCTGTACTGATGCTACCACAACTGATGTTGTTCTGTCCTCACCATGCAGTGATGGTGACGAAGCAGATGAGTGCTTCAAGGGGAACGCCCACTGCTACATTCCTCAAGAGAAAAGAACAGAGCAACACAACAGCATCTCACTGCATGGTGGTTTTGGAAAGCCACAGGAGCTCAGAACATATTGATGAGTGATTCACCACAAAACACTCCTTTGTTGAGAAATACGTGGTCTACTCTGAAAGTAATGCCTCCTATTTTATTATGTTAGCCCACGACATCAGAGGCAGGTGGTGGTGGTATGACAGAAGAGGCTGAACCTTCCCACCAATCATTACATTTTGTTGCTGTGTGACAGATGGTAGCAGAGGGGCACTCTGTATGTGCCATCAAAAAGGTTTTTGAAGCAAATATATTTCTGTGTCTCTTCTGGGCCAGATAGGAACAGGGAACTTTTAGCCAAGTCTCTCTGTTCTGATTGTGAAATCCTACTTCCCACAGCTGGATCTGTCCAGAGAACAGGACTGGTAATGATCTAGTATATGCTGGCTTGCTGCTTCTTCCATACCCAGATGAGAAAGGGAAACAATTAAAATAGCTCAGCCTCTTGGGAGAAATTTCCACCCTTATGGACTCTGCTGTCTGTCATGGTTTTATGGTTTTTTTTTATTGATGCGGAATACTGAGAACCAAAACAAAAAAAAAACATAAAACCATGACATTGTCCAAAGGAAATAAACTGTGCCATGGCACTGTTTGTCCATGTGTAAGCCCCACTCTCTTTACAAGCTTTTTAATTCAGTGGCCAAATTCTGTTTAAGTTGAAAGAGGGTTAGAAATAGCACAGATAATTATGTTTGTGGAAACTGGCAGCTAAGCAGAGAAGAAAGAATCAGTTCACTCTCCATAGGGGAGCAGGTAATCTCTTTGACAGCGGCCAGATAGATAGTAAAGGGTACACAGACATCATCCTGCCTGCCAGTTTGTTCCTAGTTCAGACTTTCCCCAGCTCAAGTACAGCTTCAGCCCAGGGGCAGGGAGCTGGGTTACATATTTCTGAAAGGACACAATCCATGGGAAATAAGCTTTGCTAGTTCTGTTGCTCAAAAGCCCAATGTGTTTATGCATTGATATGTTCAGATGTAATTCAGGTGCCAAATGCCAGAGCATTTATCTCACATCATAACCAGATGCCTTCCAAACAGAAATAACTATACATCCAAAGGAACTATGGGTATGTGAGTCCAGTTCTGCTCTCCTTCGCACTGATACAGACTGGAAAACTCCATATGGAAATACTTCAACGGTTACTGTTAGCATGTCTTAAAATGTCACTTAAAACTATGTCCTCCTGACAGTGCCAAAGAAAAAATCCTGTACTTTTCTAATAGGCTCATTCTGCTGTATCATTCTTTGGACAGTAACCCTTAATTTCTCTGTTTCAGCACAATTAAAGAAACACCTAGTAATTCTTCATCTGAAATATACCCTTCTGGTTGCAATATTTGGAGTCCTCTCTTGGACACTTCCACCAACTAGTGGAAAGAATTTCACCCGTGAGCTGGTATCAGACATGTTTCCTTAAAAAGCAATCCTGAATATTATGTGTGAGAAAGGATCTATGTAAAGAAGGGCACTGACTTTCATCTGTCATGAGATGTTTGCAGAGCAGGTAGAAATCTATGGTGTTTATAAAAAGAAGAACCAGAATTTGTAAAGTTGGGTTCTCAGCACAGGGGCAATACTTGCAATTCAGAGCAGGTTAGACACTATTTTTCTTCACTGGCTTTCATCAAGTACCCTCCTAAAATCAGTGCTTTTATCAATCGAAGCAGAGAAAACTTATACCTTCACTGTAAATATGGGAGTACTTTTATGTATTAAGAGGAGAGAGACCAATTTCTTCCACATGACTCTCAATCTGCAGAGATAGATGAATTTCTGATGCAGGAAAATCCTTGTTTCACATTTTGCATTTCCAGCACGGGAGCTGGATGTGGTATGGCATAACTGTGTCAGGCAGCTCCACACTTTACTCATCCAACTGAAGGTTTAGCATATACTCTACTTCCAGGGATGGATTAAACCTTTAGCTCCACCACTGCAATCATCATTAAATGTAGCCATAATAGCACTTGAAAAATGTACCCTGTAGGCCTCAGAGGAACTGTAATGGACTGTACGAGGAAGAGCTTTCCCCTCAATGTCAGGCATCAGGAAGGGCTCTGCAAAGTGAACTGTGTTGAACATTGGAAATCTCTGGGTTTGGTACATTAGTGGTAGAAAAAAGCTAGTTGTGAGGAAAAAATATTATGGTGGGAAAATAACCCCATATCTGAACAGTTAAACTACTTTCTGGACACATCAGTGGGAAAAACATCTCATGAGCTCTCACCGTATTGACAAAAGTCATAGAGGCATGGAAATTTTCCTTCCATGAAACTCTTCTCAAAATGCTACTTGTCAATCAAGCGCTCACATTCTCTAAATATTTAGGTTTTTTGAAGATTCAGTTCGTTCCTGACAGCTATAATCTAGTGTTAGGAACTGCAGTTTTGAATTGTCATTGATGAGAAACGGCATAAAACCCAAGCCTCCCACTTATTGGATATGTGAATTTGCTCTTGTGTACATAAAATATATACTCCTGCATACATAAAACAGGCTGTCACGGGCAAATGTTTCAAAAACAAAGATTCTCAGATGATGTTTTATAATTGTCCAATGCAATGAGAATGGGCTAAGGACAGAGGCACCTTGCCTAGCTTCTGAATCGTGCTGAAGGAGATGAATGTGGAGCTGCTGAAGCCTCCAACCTAGAGACAACGCTGTGCAGTAGAAGGTTTTTTAGATCTCAGCTTTGGATAGAGAGTCCACATAAATCCCATTGGAAGTGAATAAATCCTTTTTAGGGTTCTGGTTCTTTGATGCACAAGGGATGTAAAGAGCAGCTGTGTATTTATTTTACAACGCATTCAGCGTGTATACTACTGAATGATAAGATGGTTTATCTGTAGTTTGCTTAATCTTTTCCTGTCATTCCTGGAGATTAAGCACCATTTTCACTGTAAACATTCTCTCTGCTCCCCTCAGGATTCCCTAATGACACACCAGTTCAAATATCCTTTCAAATAACATACAGGCAAAGACTAATATATATTCCACAAATAAAAGAAATATTGTAGAAAAGACTCTGATAAATCCCTTCCTTTGAGGAAATATTTCCAATTGATTTTTATTTCTTGAATCCCTTCTGAAAATTCAGAGTGGAATATGAATTTCCAGTGAAAGTGGCAAATATACCCAGAACTAGGTGGACTAAAATAATAAAAAAACATACTGCCACAGAGCAGAGCTTTTATTTTGCACCCACAGTTCCACTTCATTCCACTTCTCTTAGTGCATTTTAGAGAAGGAGCTGCTTTATACCCCAGCTCCATGAAGATTACTGTGAACTTGTCCTTTATTATCTAAAGCACACTGTGTTTCCAAGTCTGAAGATTATGGGCAAAGTGAAAACATAATTTATAGAGAAGTTTCTTTATTTATCAACACTGGATAAGAGGGTTCATATAGTTTTCTCTCAGCTGAACTTTCATTAAAAATTGCCAGCAATTAATTAATAAGGCACAATAGAAGTGAAAGCATCTTAGGGCTCTAATGCAGAACCAGACTTGTAGAAAATACCAGGCTCTTTACACATAATCCAGCACCGATAATCCGGTACATGATAAATTTTGTCAACCACTTACAGATAGGCTCAATTTTGCTCATGCTGAAAGAAGATGAAAGCCCGCCTTTGATTTCACTGGTTTTGATACTTTCCTAATGCTGAGTCCAGGCAGTTCTGCTATTTTTAAGCTACATTTTGAAGTTACTGCTTCCTTTATTTTGTCTATGACCCAAACATTCGCTGTTTGAGGGGGAAAAGGAAGATAAAGTTCTATATATATAAACATTTGATTCCTCCTTAACAAATTTCTTTCAGTACCTTTGTCTGTAGGATGCTATACCACAAATGTCCACAAATTTTCTGTCTCTTATTTTAAAAGAAATGTGAATTGTTAAGAAAACAGGAAAGCAGTAGTTTTATTTCGATAGAAGGTCTGATTCATTACCTGGAAAAAAATCACGGTGATTTCTGTCACCTCTTCCTTCAAAGTTGCTGCTTTTGCTGTAGGAAATCTCATCAACTTCTGAATCACTGCTATTTACAATCCAGCAAAATAAGAGAATGCAAAATGAATACCTATTTTATGGATACAAATACAAATGGCAGTGGATTCAGTAACAGTAAAGACAAGACCCTATGTGAAAGAGAAGACTGGGTACAGTCCTGGGCACTCAAATGTCCTGATGCCATGGCTTGATCCTTAATCTTCCTTGTATTTAATACACAAGGTCTTGAATATACATTTTACTAGTATCGTTCATCTTATCTGGGCACAGAAGCTTTCACCTGCATTGCTCACAAATGTATGTTCAAGCTCTAAAGGTGTATCTTGACCAATGGGATGAGCTAGGGTTTGGCCTAGATGAGCTAGGATGGCCCCAGCCTCAGCCACGCATCCCTATGGCTTTCTTTGGGCCAACATTAGTGCTGCAGCTCTGTGGGAAACACAGTTTTCTCCCTCCCCCAAATCTGGTAGTGGTTTTAGGGCAGATGTGATCACTGCTGGTCCATCTGATGGCTCATATATAGCCCCTGAAAGTGAAGCTGAGTATGTCTCCTGTTCCAGCATGATCTGGTTGCACTGAAACAGGTGAACCCTATACCATGTTCACAGCCATGGGTTGTCATTGATCCACCTTACAGCCATAACTTGTTACAATGAGTCGTTCCACAGAGCTGGTCTGGCAGAAAACGAACACACTTCCAGGAAACAGATCAGCCCAATATACCAATTCCCCCATAACTATGTCATTGCTAGAGGGTAGGGAATGTACGACAAAAAGTGCAAAAGGAGAGTATCACCTCTTTGTTGGCAGCAAGCATCTAGGTCTAGATATCTAAAGCATGAAATCGTACCGTAATTCTGCTGTCCCAGCCGAGGCTGGTGTTTGATGTACACTGCACCAGCTTCCTGTTTTGCAAAAATTCATCTCCTGAACTTGCATCAGCAGCAGTGTCACTTTCCTTAGGGGATTCAGATCCATTTGTTTACTGTTCCCTCTCTGCACTCTCCTTTGCCTTCCTGAGGGCACAGAGTCTGGAGGACCATCCTGCATACTCACAAGATGTTGATCAAAATGGGTTCAGATGCAACTAAAAAGCAAAGTCCTGACTGAAGGAATTGTTCTTTAAGAGCATTTTGACTACTTGCAAGCACCTCGCTCCAGTGACCTGATGCAGAATGCAGACAGGCTTTGAAACAAAAAGCTTTCAGCAAGGTGTGTGGGTGGGAAGGGCAGATGGAGAAAGAGACAGCTCTGGGGCTCCTGGCCTGTTCTCTGGAAATGAAGTAACATCAGCAAATTTGTAAGAGCTGACTGAGATCTTTTTCAGAGAAGTACAACAGCTGCAGAGCTGACTTTGAGGCTGTCATCCTGTGCTGTGCGGTGCACTTTGACCACACTCTCACAAACACTGAGTTCTGATTAGGGGCAGGCTCAGGCACTGTATTGGAGAAAATACCAGGTGAAGTGATACCTACACGAGCATAGCAAAACACCCAGTCAGCATTTAACAGCTAGTAGCGAGCAGACCCACAGTAAAAGTGCTAATGATGGAATGACTGAAACAACTAACAAAAATAGCAGCACCACAGTGCAGGAGGAATCATAGAATCACTAAGGTTGGGAAAGACTACTAGGATCATTTAGTCCAACTGCCAACTCATCACTCCATGTCCACTAACCATGTCCTTCAGTGCCACATCTTCATGTTCCCTGAATACCTCCTGGGTGATGACTGCACCACTTCTCTGGTCAACCTCACCACTATTTTAGAGAATACATTTTTCTTAATATCCAACTTGAACCTCCTCTGGTGCAACTTGAGGCAGTCTTACAATCTTTGAGCTGCTTTCCTTACCCTGAAGTACCGAGAAAGGTCATAAAATGCAACAGAGTTCATCGACAAAAATCCCTAAAGAAGGGAGCTGAATAACAGGAGCCATATTCTGACTGCAGGCCAGTTACTAATGGCTTGGCTCACCTTGGTCCTGCTACTCCCAAGAGAAGCACTCAGTATAGAGCATGACTGTCTCCTTTGCCTTGCACAAATGAGAAGAGATTTGGAGCTGAGGTAGATGCTGGAGGCACTGTGTGGGACTGGGGCTGGGACACTCAGATGAGGCACACTGTGAGATTGAGCCTCACTTTGTTAAAAGCTGTTGTCCTCTCATAGGGTCTCACTGGGTTCATGGAGTTAACACCAGGCTGCATGTCATTTGGAGAAGCATATCTCAAGGAGTGATTTATTTTGCTGCATTCTACAGCTTCCATTACAGTGCTTTAGTTCAAGTACTGCTCCTTGCCTCAGGGAATATTTTCCCACTCTCCAGTTGTTTATAATAATGAAAAAGCTGGTCTTGATTTGGAAAGAGCAGTGTGTGCAGATAAGATAAAATTTGTACTAAGGAACTAAGAGCAGCTCTTTCTTTGCGTTACCGCCTGTGCAGGGCCTGCACTCCAGTACCAGCCTCCCTCTATCTCACAGCCCGCAGCAGAGCCTTGCGCTGTCGATGCCGCTCCATCAGCTTCCCAGACATCAGGAAATGAGTACTTTGACAACTTAGCCAAAATAACAAAATAGCTAAAGCGAACAGGATAGCAGCTGTGAGAACATATTTCTCACATGGGGCTTGACCACAACTGTTGTTGCACGCTGAGGTAGACTGGTGGGACCTCAAGCTGTCACTTAATTTTATGTATTTATTAATAGAAATAGCTTTAGCAGAAGGGGGTGAGATGACAATTATGAAGTTTAGAATCGGAAGCCTTCTGATTCTTAACAGAAAAAAGGGCAGCTTTTCTGTATTGTGGTGCCAGTGTTTCCAGACATCATCCCAGGGACCACTTCCAGAAAGGGAAGACTCAGTTCTGCTGCAAGATTAGCTCAGTTCTAAGGCTCAAGTCTTAAGCTCTAAGGCTTAAGTTCTTTACAGAAAGAGTGGTGAGGTGCTGGAACAGGCTGCCCAGTGAGGTTGTGGATACCCTGTCCCTAGAGGTGTTCAAGGCCAGATTGGATGGGGCCCTGGGCAACTTGGTCTAGTATTAAATGGGGAGGTTGGTGGCCCTGCATGTGGCCGGGGGGTTGGAGCTTCGTGATCCTTGAGGTCCCTTCCAACCCTGGCCATTCTGTGATTCTGTGATCCTGTGATTCAAGTTCCTAGCGAGAGGTTTTTTTAGATAAAAAATTCATAAATGCTTTCCTGCAAAATGTACAAAAATTGCTTAAGTTATCCAAAATCTCTCCTGCGAGAGGGAAGAAGGTGGGTGTACCTGCTGTTTGATTAGTTTATTTTGAAAAGGGGACAAATAGGAAATGGGGATGTCTCCTACACAAGCCGTGGTCCTGCTGCATTGTTCCAACCCACTGCAGGAGGTAGGAGCCTTCCTGGAACAGGAAGAAGATCCATACATACACAGCACTACCAGGTGTGACTGCTGTTCCTACAGAAAACAAATAGAGGATGAATCAGAGCAGCAGGGAGTTTTGCCCCCAAGTAGAACATTAGGTTGCAGGAGGTCAGCATACAGCTCTGGTATTACAAGTCACATGTAGCAGTCAGGGAGCACTGGCATACTGGAGCTGTGAAATGCTCCAGACTACCTTCTGATGAGCAGATCCTTAAAGGAAAACATGGACCCTTCAAAATAGGTTGTTGCTTTGATATTTTTCTTCCACCAATTCCAGGAAAATAAAGTTGTGTTTTGTGTTATGAACATCAGCTACAGTATGGCGGCCTATTATAGGTCTACTATAAACAGAGTTCTTTTACCACCACCGTGTGCCCTTTTCTTTGCCTTGGTGTGAGAACGAAGTTCTTCTCAAATGTTGCAAAATTCTATCAGTGCCTATTTGGTCTCCTGCTTTCTCCTCTCCTTGGACCACTGCACCTCAGAGCTTTACTCTCAAAGTCACAGACTTCTCTTTAAAGGCAGGCTGCTAAAGGATGTTTTACGAGACGTAAAATGTAGCCAGTATTTTCAAACATGCATCCAATATGAGGCTTTTTATGAGGACTTGAGAAGCACTGGGCATCTTTCTGAGATCAATCCGTAGTAGTTATCTAATTTTTAAAAAAATGGAAGTCTGTTACATGTTCAGGACAAAGAAAGGGCACACATTTTTTCATGATCATATAATCCTAAACCAACTTTATTGCTTTTTCTCTTACACGTGCTCCAATTAACTTTGGCCTGACTTCTGGAGAACTAATCTCGTCCTTAAAGTTAAGCACAGGTATAAGTGGCGTTTTGGAGAAGGGACAGTCCACTAAGTCCCTGGCAGGATCAACTGTACATTATAAACTATCTCAGAAAGCAAATATGGATTTTTGCACGCAAGAATTTCCTCAAGAAACCTAATTCTAGTAGTTACATTCATCTAGCCAAGGAATTTCTCATGCACCCTACAGCAAAACACATAAAATCTCCAATATTAAATAAAAACTATTCGCAAATGGTCTGTAGCCAAAAATTATCTGCCGAAATCATTCAACTAAGAATTTATGACAAATAAATCTGCTTACTACTCCTTTCTCCTGGAAATATGAGGCCAAGTTCAACAAGTTTTCCTTATGAATTTGCCAGGCTTTATTTCTGAGCAAAAGCTGTTTGCTGTCATTGTGGGCGTTCGTGGTGGGAATGCCTGCAGCACACCCGAGAGGAGCACACTTCTGCACAGACGCAGGATGAGCCAAAAGCGTGGTGGGCCCAACGGAGGATTTTCACTGAAACCATGGGAAATGGAGGAAAGTCATGATGAGAAGGACAGACTTGGAGCAATGAAAGAAGTTGGGGTTTTCCTTACTCACTCACTGGGACACAAGAACAGCATTTTATTGAGCTGACTGAACAAACTGCGGTGATTCCAACGAGGTTATGACCCTAACACAAATTCTACCTAAAGACTCTCAGCTACACAGAGGCATGGGCTTGCTCACAGGCACCTCATGTCACTTCTGCAAAGCACCATTTGTAGCACAGCCCAGAGTTCCTGCCTTCTTCCCCATGGAGTCCTAGCTTCCTCCTCACTACATCTCTGAGTCTTGCTTTCTTCCTGGAGCTACTTCCGTCTCATGGTGACAGCCAGCCCATATCTGTTCCCGTCTGCAGGAAAAGAGGCCCCCAAGATTCAGTGTGGGCCCATTAAGCACTTAGCAAGATGATATTCTCAAGACATAGTTCTCATAATCTTGCTTTCATTTTGCTAAGTGAGAGCAACTGATGCTTCCACGCTCAACCCATAGTGGGGTGACTGGTGCTAGGTCTCTCACATCCAGGGTAAGGGAGCAGCCAGGGGCCGTGCAACAGACTGATGCACATTGACACATGCAAGTCCCATGTGAGGCATGAACTGGAACAGCCACGAAGAGCCTGGGTCAAACACAAACCTGCTATCTCCAGCAGGTCGCAAGGCCAAAGCAGAAAGCAGTGGTTGTTTTTTCCAGACCATAATTTGAAGTGCAGCTGTGGCACAGCTGCATGGGAGGCATGTGGAGCTGTAATCGAATACCAAACAGCCTCACTGCACTTACCAGCACTCACTGTATGTTGCTGCCTCATAATCACTTACCCCTTCTTGCAACATGACAGGAGATATTAGTAAATCTGCATAATTTCATTGTCTTTCTCAGCAGCCATCCTTAGCTTCAGCGCATGCCCAGTGCAGGTAGCTTTGCTATTGAGTGCTTGTTTAGTTCATCACTTTAATGATAGTGACAGGAAAGAGCTATTGTTCCTGTGCTTCCCTGTCGATAACAGGAGTTCCTGAGTTTATACTTGTTGTAAAATTAAAAAAAAAAAAAAAAAAAAAAAGCAGCACCTCTGAAGAAAACGTTTAATTCTAATTTGCAACTGTCAATGTTTTCTGACTTCATCCTATGTGGATTGGATTGATTTTTGAATTCATAGCCCCTGAAGCAGAAAAAAAGGAATTTAAGCACACCTCTTTGGGCAGGGCTATGGTGCACCTCACAAAAAGAAAAATGCCCAAAAGTAGCAACCAGCACAACCCACACTGCTGCCTGGAGCGCCCTTTGGTTCCCAGAGGTGCAGCTTTATAAACACAATAGCTGTCTGGTTCAACATAGTATGGAGCACAAACCATTCAATCACTTGTCAGTACCCCTTCAGTACACTGGTATGGTTTATGATGCTAATATATCTAGCATTATTTAACATCATATATGTGTCTATAATGCTACATATAGCATTATATAGCATTTGCTAGCAAAGAAAGAGATTGTATCTTCTGGAAATGAGTACAGAGCAACAAGCTCTCGACAGAATGCTGGGGAGGCATAACTAAAAAACTCTAAAAAAAGTATTAGATTTGATGGGAATCTGAAAAGGCTGTTAAAGAACAAGTGATTTTTAATAAAGCAGAGTTTCATGTGATACCATATTTTATTAAGAATTTTTCTGCAGGCTATGTCCTAAATATACAGTAGCTTTCTTTATCTGGTTGACCCTAGATACATGGAATTTCACTAGTTAAATATGCTCAGATAACAAGAGTTTTGCACATAAGTGCTGCTCCCTAGTAGATGTGACCTTCACTGACATAATGAGAGATTTTGGATAAAAGATGGGTGTGCTGTACTGACTTTGAAGACTTAAGCTTCATTAAACAATTCTGCAGACTGAAACTAATCTACTCTCCTAATAATTGCACATCTCCAGGAGCATTTCAATAGGTAAGTGCAACTGTAACAGCTGGAAGGTGTTTGGCTTATAAAAATAAGATCTACATGACAGCTGCACAAAACTACTGTCTCACAGACGTTCATATCAAGCTACAGTACTGTCGTAAACAAGCAGCATTACCTTGTGTATTTTCACTGATATAGGTTAGCAATTCCCCCAGGGGTGAACATGGTACTATTGCCTGGGTTTGTTGTGTTAAGTCTTTTAGAGCCCCAGATCATGGTTCTAACTGTATTTTCATCCCAGACAGATAAATGAGCATCTGTACAGACTGCATATACCAATGAACAGCACAGCACAGCACAACAGTTCTGGCTCACGCAACACAATCCATCCGTACGTGTGCAATGGCCATTCTCTCAGACAACAATCAGCCTGGACTCCCAAGCATCCGGAAGCATGGCAGATCACTGCAAAAATACAGGAAAAGACATATCCCATATGCTTGTCCTACAGCACATGGGATTTGACCATGCAGAACAGGAAATCCTATGCAATATAAGCAGTCCAGCACTGCTGGCACTGCTCAGGGGACTGGGGAGTGTGCGTGGCAGTTCTGGGTTGCTACCCTGTGTGCTCACATTCGGTGAGGGCCACCTGGGATCCGGTCACAGCAGAGCCCAGCATCCTGCTGCCTGAGCCTGCAGCTTACCACACCCCTCCCTCTGGCTTGCAAGAAGCTACTCACATGCTTAAAATTAGCCCTGGACCTGGGCCAGACTTCTCAGCACATTATGGGACAGAGCTGTTGACAGATGATCTTAACTCTCTGGCCTGTGAGAATTTGCTGCATGCATTCTGCCGAACTGTGAGCCTGAGGTCTTGGCCTCCAGTCCTTGCTGCAGAACCTGTATTCTTTTCATGGGAATTAAGACATCAGTCTCATCAGTTAGCTCAGCTTGGATGCCATCACAATTAAAACCTCCTGAGTAGGCTTCAGCTTGTATCATACTGCACAGAACTCATCCCACACCCATCCTGCCACTGCCTTCCCTAGTCCCAGCAGCTGGGCTTTGCAACAGCCTGTCAGCCATCTGCTCTTCATACCAAAAAGTGACCACGTGGAGAGGAGAGGAAAGGAGAGGAGAGGAGAGGAGAGGAGAGGAGAGGAGAGGAGAGGAGAGGAGAGGAGAGGAGAGGAGAGGAGAGGAGAGGAGAGGAGAGGAGAGGAGAGGAGAGGAGAGGAGATGCCAGGTTCATAGAATCACAGAATCACTGAGGTTAGAAAAGACCACTAAGGTAATCTAGTTCAACCATCAACCCGTCACCCCATGCCCACTAATCACATTCTCCATTGCCACATCCACATATTTCACAAACATCTCTGAGATGGTAATTCCACCACCTCCCTGGGCATCCTCTTTCAAACCCTCACCACTCTTTCTGAGAATAAATTTTTCCTAATATCCAACCTGAACCTCCCTGGCATGCAAGCAGACAGAAAGTATTAAAATTTTAAGTGAGAAATATGGGCTAGCAATGATAAGAAGTGAAGATAGAAAAGCCTGTAGCAGAAAACAGGAGCCATTGAGTCAAGTATAGGAGGCATTTGTAGCCTCTGGGGACAGGTGGGCTCATGTCCTTTGAGCAGGAGTCAGAGAATTGAACACCCTGGCTGAATGAGCACAAGACTGTCATCTCCCATGGTGCTACACAGAGTCCATAGTGTTACACTCCGGTTAAGAAAGAAGAGCAAAGGAAGGAACACAAAATGCCTGGCCCCCAAAAGGCAGCACCTTGCCACCTTTTCAAATCCACTGCAGATGCATACCTAGGCAGACACACCACTACAAAAAACAAGCCTGCCTTAAGTATGCTTCACTTCCTGGCTAGTGTCTTATCAGTGTCTTCCCTGGGTTTTTGATCTACAGATGAGTGGGCTGGGAAGTAGCTGAAGATTCCCCTTTTGCCTCACGTGTGGAAATGTTCTAATTATAGGCTGCATCAGCAGGCTCCCGCTCCTGTTGTGGTGTTCCATGTTGTTTATGTCACTGAAACAAAAGAGAGAACCCACCTCCCCAAACCAGCCAAATCACAAGGAACAAAATGCACTCTTTTATCTTTCTGTCAAGTGAGGCGAGTTTATTATCTGCCCCAGCCTGTGGCTGGGATCAGGTCTCCCCCAGGGCAGCAGTTTACAGTCTGATTAGTGTATAGCTTCCTGCAGTAAATGGCTGGCAGGAACCAGGACACAGGAGGAAGAATGGAAATTCAGGGATAAGATTTAAGCTCGGGGCTTAGTTTTTATTGCTTTTGCTGTATGTCAATACATATTTACCTGATAAGCCATACACACTATACATTTGTACACACATACCTACAGATGGTAAACCAGGAAGGACTGAACCAGCTAAATGTGTAACAGGGCACCTCTGCAGCATGTTCTGAGTTTTCTGCTTGTCCCGTTGGCAAGGCTGGTAGAAATGGAGAAATGTAGAAACAGTGCTGGAGCTGTGCAGAGCTGCATGTTTCGAGTCTGAAAAACCTCGGAGTCAGTGCAGTTGGAAAGAGTTCAATTATTTTACCTTCTTGCAAAGTAATTATTCAACTTTGAATTTGTAAAGCATTTCCTTTAATAATCTTGTTATAAAAAAAAAACTGCTAGAAATGTCTGTTAGAAAATACAAAGGTACAACCATATACAAATGTGTAGCAACAGGAAGAACCTCTTTAACAGCTATGAATCTTTGAGGGATCTCTTCAAAATGATGTTCAGTGCCAGTACTGACTGTTTGGAGCCCAACAGCACTGTAGTAGGACAACCTCTATTACAGAAGAGGAAAACAGTTGCATTGCTACCTAAAAAACTTTCTGAAGATGTCTCAGCAATGGAGAAAAGTGACTGGAAGAGTAACTTTGAGCAGCTTACATCCTTCTGGATCAGCCAGTGCAAAGCACACTGCAATGAGAACCATTTTTGTGGATTAAGATTCTGTGAAGGTTTATCAGGAAGAGCTTTTCTTCACTGAAGATTCTAGATGTGATTTTATTAGATGCATTGATTCAGATTTAAAGATAAACTTCAGATGAATTTTGTAGCAGGAATTTAAAAGCCCTACTCTACTGCCTTTTAGTCACTTAGTGTTAGCATCTCTTTATGTTCTCTTTGCTCAAGTTTAAATCTTTCTTCCAGATAAATGGGATAAAGATGGAGAACCATGGTAATGATACTGTGTGCATTAATGCTGCGCACTGTGTAACTCTGATTTACTCCAGATGTTTCTATACCATCTTTTCTGAGCCTGTCACAAAAATAAACTATGTTGGTTTCCCAGCCAAAGTGAGTTAGCGTTACTCTCGTCATCCAACTGAAGCCAGTAGGCCACAAGGAGCACGGAGAAGACAGCACAGATGCAGACCTCGGATCAACTCCCAGGGCTCTCTATCCATGAGGTGCTGAGAGGTGTTGCCTTTCCAGACAGGATAAATGAAAAAAAGCAGCCAGACAGCAGGAGAGACAGTTGCATTCCCTCACCATCTCCATGAGCTACATTGTCTAGTGACTCAGCAGCAGTTGGGCACACTAACCTTTCACGCACACACAGAAAGGAATTACAAATCAGTCAAACAACTGTTGGTGGAAGGGAAGTTGTCTCAGATGAGCTGTTTCAGCTGTTTTCATAAGGAGGAGCTGCTGCAGATGCTGCGGCTGTGGCAGGTAGTTGGACTGAACACTGCCTTCATGTTCATTATTATGAATCTTAAACTACCATTCATATTTTTCATATAGTACAAATCCAGGTGTTTTTTTTTTAGCTTATGATACTCCCCACTAGATTTTCCTGAATGTTCACCAGACATCCTGGCTACTGCTAGTTCCATAGTGTGGGCACATGTACTCCCAACCAAGGTGTGTCATAGAGAAAGCAAATTTAAAATACGGCCAAGGCAGGGTGCAAACCAGCTTCACCATGGGAGCGTACTCTCACCCTGTAGTAATCCCAAAATGGGGTAAGTTACTTCTGTTTACTGTAGAGACAAAGCACGAGCACGAAAGACTTTTGCAGGGCAGCTGGTACACTGTTTTCTTGAGATAACTTGCCTGCAGTTGGCCTTCACTCAGATCTCTGCCAGAGACAGCAGACAGAACAGACAGAACAACTTTCCCAGCCTCTTTTTAATTATTTTTCTTTCCGGGATTTTAATTCTTTTCTTTCTTTCTCTCCTAGCTCCTCTTTAAATTAGGTGAGCTAGCAGCAGAGATAGAAGTGACTACACAAGTCACATGGCAGGAATTCTCTGCACATGGTAGATCTGCCTCAGATGTAAAGACAAGTCACAGAGTGGCACTAAGAGAGGATTCGCAGCAGGCTTTCCTCAGCTGAACTCACTCCTCATGCATCTGGTAAAATGGAGTCCTGAGCACATAATTCCATGGTTGCTTTTTGTTTTTGTTTTGTTTTGTTTTGTTTTGCACAGGAAGAATGTCGGCTTGCAGTGTGATAATCCATGGTGAATGGTGAGTATTAATTTTACAGACTTGGAAATTCAAGGGCTTAACTTACAAATGCATAGAGTGATTCTTTTTCTACCTGGTCATATTGCCAGGACGTATGACTCAAATTTGTTTTTTACCCAGTAGAGATACAGAGATTTATCTTGGAAGCAGGCTTTTCTCAAATGGCTTGTTCTGCCTTCAACCCCAGACCCAAAACCCAAATGCTTCAGCACTTGGAATGAACTTTGCTCAGGCACTTTTTTCATTTTTTGTAGCTTCCTCATGTTCCCCAACCTTCTTCCACATAAAAAATGTTTTATATTCAATAGGGAGCTTGTCTTTAAAAATACCTAATGACATATCTTGCCTGGGGGAAATGTTCGTGTGCCTGAAGTCTGGTCAGCATTACACCCTTTAGCTCATGGAATGGTGTCTTTCATACAAGAACAGTTTACTGACGTAACTGGTTGCTTCAATATGTGCAGTAGATCTCAGTTAAAAAAAAAAAAAAAAAACACCAAAAAACTTACTTTTTGTTTTGTGGCTGTGAGATGTCAGAGCACAGTGATGTACAGATGTTCCAGAGAGGGGAGTGCAGAGCCAACCACGGCAGCTTAGCCTGAGTCAGAGTCTTCATCTCAGCACAGGGGGAGGAAACGCTGAGCTTTAGATAGCACTGCATAGTGAATAACATTGCAATCCATCTCCTTCCTACTCCACATGATGCTACCACGTCATGAAGCTCGATGGAGAGGATATCTGCCTAGCAGAATGCATTTTACAGCTTGTTGCCTCTGATGGAACACATAGACCCCAGTTACAGTTTGAGAACAAATCTGTGTTCAGAAATGCATACTTTTTTTCCCAGGTGCTTATAATGGCAGCTGTCAAGGCTGCAGTTAAGTGCCATTGGGATCTCTACAATACGGTTTCATCTCTGTGCCATACTCAGTTTGGATTAGAAACTACAGTATTTTCTCAAGAAAATGCTCAAATCTCCTTTGAAATTTCTGTGTTTTATGTAAGCTACCTGTATGTTTGGATCTAATGATGGGAAGTGTACAGAATCCTTCTCTTTTCAAAACAAGATTAATTTAAGTCCAGCAGGAAGAGCTTAACTATGGAAGATTCTATATATAGAATATTTTTCTTTTGTGTACAGCTGAATGTATTTCCAGATCCTCTTAGTGACTGTCATGCTGCAGATAAACACAAAACATGTCCCACCTTGAAAGTCCAATGATCACGAAACTTGGGAAGAAGTCTCTTCCTTCCTCTGAATGCAGATATTCATTGTTTGATAGCACAATTGTTGATGTACTTACAGTATTTTGTTGTGACTGTTCAAACCAGCTCACAGACGCTCAGAAGCATTGAATAACTTAAGTTAGAAGTGACCTGGAGATCTCCTAATCCTGTGCTCAGAACAGGGTCAGTTTTTCAGTTAGATCACATTGCTCAGGGTATTGTGTAGACCAGGTTTAAATATTGGAAGTGTACTTGACCTTTCTGGCCAACTTGTTTGAGTGACTGACTAGCCAAAAAGTGAAAAACTGCTTGAACTAGGCATAATAGGGACTGATTTAAATATAAATAAACCATTTGGTGCCAAATGGAAAATAAGTGTTTACCACCTCAAAAATGCAGGATTGTCAAAAACCTCAAATAAGAAATTCAGTGTTGTCAGCAGCATAGAACTACAGATTTTATAATTTAAAAGATAAAAACTTCATCCAGAACATTCTCAAGTTTCTCTTCTTGACTGCTTTCCTTTGATCCAGTCGAATAGTTCTAGAAAATTAAATTTACAGTCTCCAATGGTAATATTTTAAAGATCAAAATCATCTTAACATATTTTTAACAGAAAAAAAAAAGGACTTTATAAAGAGATATTCCATAAAAAACAAAAGTTCAATTTTTGCTTAACTGAGTGAGTACCCAGGTTCATTCCTTGTGCTCAACATACACTGCTAGGTGGAGAAATAGTTTATGTTAGCATTATTGTAATTATGTCAGAAAACATGCTTGCTAATTAAATACACACTTAATGAGTGTAGTTAATAAGCCACTGAACAATGTCTGACAATTTGCACAGATAACAATGAGCTCAGATTGAGTAAGCAATTGAATTCCCAGTTCTAATGTGATAGTGTGCAAAGGGTCCAAGCAAGGATTAAATCCTCTTTCAGCAAGGTATTGTGCAAACAAATAGCAGAAAGAGAATCACTCTCCTAAGTTCACCACCTCAAGCAATGCATTGCCAACAACAGTAACACCTACAGCCAGAGTTGGCCACATTTTCTTTATTAATGTGCAGGGAAGCTTATTAACTGTATTCAGTATTAGCTGAATTTCATGAGAGTCTGGAAACTGGCACTTAGGATGGAAGTCCAACCAGAAGGAAGACATGAGGGATCTCTTAATCCTGGTGATGATAGGAATGCTTTTGTCTTGACTCACTGAGATGTACTGCAAGGGGCACAGTGGAGACATATCACGTTGCCTGTCCTCCCCTTGGTCTTTGTGTAAGGGCCTTCAACTCTATGCCCTAAGTCTACCAGTTCAAGACTGCTGGATAAAAAAACAGATTCAGTGTCCCATAAAATGAAGGCATCTGAGCCAAATGTTTTAACAAAACTGGCTCATTCATTTAGTTCTGTGTCAGATTTACCATTTCAACTGCCACTATTTAAACATTTAATATTTAAGGAAATATTTTTGGAATACAAGCTCCCAAATACAGTCAGACTGCTACTACTTTCAGTTACCATAAAGCCACAGAGCTGAGTACCCAGCTTGTTGGAAGACACAGATGAGAGATGGTACAGGAGTGATAACATCACAGAAAGAGCACATGAAGAGCATGAAGTAGGTTCACAAGTAGTCTAGAGAGCATTTTTTACACTTATCAGATTAACAACAAACAAAGGTCGGGAGATGGCTGGAACAATCCCTCCCTGCTCTCCGCGTGTTCCCCAGTGTGCTTTAAGGCACGCGCTGGGGCACGCCGCCTCACAAACCCTTCCTCACTGGGAAGGTGGAATCAATTAGCATGCGGGATATGGGCTTAAGGAGCAAATCCTCACTGCTCACACCCTGAGAGTCAGGCACTGGCAGGGCTGTTTGCTCACATGGAGCCCGTTAGTTACACAAACACAGCCAGGGAAGATAGTGTTACAGGTGAAATCCTGCAGCTCTTCTAATGAAAGTGAATGCGTCCGCCTTCCTGTTTTTCCGGCATACCCCTGTGAGCCGGCCCTTGTTGCACATCAGCTGGTCAAACGCCAGTCTGCTCCCTTCCATTCGGCTCAGTACGTTTCCTATCTCTCATGCTGATTTTAACACAAAAAAAAAGCAAAAGAAATATTTTGATTTTTCTTGGGAGTAACACCTAAGGCAGCTCTTTGATGCAGATGAGGTCTGTTTGGAGAAACAGCTGGGGAAAAGAAACCCTGCAAAAACAAGTCAAAAATGGCAATTTTGGAAAGAAAAGCATGCTTTTTTAATTTGTTTTTTCTAATGATCTTTGACCTTCCCATTTACATTTATCTTCCTGAGTTTAAGAAGGAAGCAGTGTTACTGACACTGAAAAAGTAAAACTCTTCAAACAGAGCCCTGAAAGCATTAACCTCTTTGGGGGAGAAGACTGCTTTACTGACAAAAAGTATAACCTGCACAGTGAGCACTCATCTGAATGCAAAGCCAAGGAATTAAATGCTCTTCTCCAGCATGGGATCTTGTGATGAATAAATATTAATTCACTCTGTGATTTGGTGACACCCCTAAGCACTACTCAGTCTGTGCAAGAAGAGGTAGATGAAGTCTGAATTCTGATGGAAGGATGGAGTCTGTGGGCAAGAGAGATTCTCTTGGTCTTGCTGGGAGCAGCAGTTTTCCCCTTCTTCAGACAGCAGTTGTAATGCTTAACATTCACAAGCCAGCAGTAGTGATCCTGGGCACACTGCACCGTGACTCCCAAGGGTCACTGTTTTGGGGTGAAGATGGTCTGTGCCAACACAGGAGCAGCTCAAGGAGGAAAAACTCCTCTGAGAACTTGGTTATAAATCCCAGTGAGATACTTTTTCACAAAATTAGCTCAAAAATGTGGAGGGTTTTTTTTTTTTTTTTTTTTTTTTTTTTTTTTTGACCAGTATACATTTCAAATTTTAGTCCTTATTAAGTTATGAGTAACAATTTTCCGAACAAAACTCAGCATTTTAAGATTGGAAATAAGTATATTGTTTCTGTAGGTTTGAAAACATCTAACCTATTCCTAGCCCATCATTTTTTAAAAAAGTATCCTAAAGCGGGCTACCATCAGACGATATTGATTCCAAGAGTCGACATCTATAACAATAAATATTAAGTGACATTAAAAACGAATAGTACCAGGAAAGTAAAATAGTATTGCTCTAACCTGTTAAAGTCTGAGAGCAAGCAGAGTAGACAAATCCTGAAGTGTTGCTCTCATCAGCAAAATATTAAGACCAGCAGCTTGCTTGCTCCTGTGTGTGTAAAGCTATGCAAAGCCTGCCATAATAGCAAGACTCTAAAAGATTTTTTCTGAGTTACAGCGTAAGTGACATTGACCTTAATATCACTGCATTTAAGCTTCAGTCTTTCAGGCAGAACAGCGAAAGAGAAGAGTTTCTTGAACAGTAGTGAAGAATTGAAACCCTCAGCGTAGAAGATGAATCTGTTGAAGAGTACATTAAACAAGGAGTTTTAACACAATCTCTTTTTATCCCTTCAGCTTCATAACACACAGATAAGCTGAGATGTGGGTGAAATCAAACTGAAGGGGGTGTATCCCTCTCCTTTGCACATAGTAAATGTGTAAAATATTCAGGCTCATGAAGGATGAGAACAAGTTTAAAACAGAGAGCATTCCTTAAAATGTGGGTATACTGCAAGGACTGGAATGGAGCTGCATGATCCCAGAGTTGTGCTGGGAGCTGAAAATGGAGAAGAAAATCGCTGAGTTTTGTTTTGTTTTGTTTGGGGCCAGGGCAGCTTATATTTAAACAAGCGTCTAAAAAAAAGTGATAAAAAGAATGGATTGATCAAAACTAACATAAGTCAGAGCCACAGTAGTATCTCGGTCTGAAAACTCTTGTTGTTTCACAGGGTGTGGACTCCAAAGTGGGAGTGCAAGTCTCTGCAGTAAATAAAATTTCAACTAATGACCCTTCTTCAAATGTATTTGCCTTTACTGACAGATCTTAAGCTGTGAAAATGAAAAAAAAAGTCTTCCCCTTCCTCCCAGAGCTATACTATCCACTAGATGAAAACATGAAAATAAAAGCTGTGTTCTTCATACGATAATGGAGAAAGAAAAGGAAATGAAAAAATAATATCAACTCAGCACCATCATTTCAGAACATTTTGTCATGTTTTATTATTTCCTGTTAACCACTCTTCTTCCTTCTTATCTTGTGTATGGGCCTATCTACAATGATGGTTTAAATGAAAAGCTTTCTACTGAGCCAACTGCACCTTTCTCTAGGGAGTTTCCACTGAAATTCCCGATAACACCAAACAATGGGACTTTTTTTCAGAATAACAGAACATAATGAAAATGACATAAATTATCATGTAGAAATGGCATCACTTTGAATACATTTTTCCTTCATTATTCACAGGCAATGTTTTTCTAGAACAACAAGCCATGATAGACCTTTCTACAGAGCAACTTCTTTAAGCCAAAATACTAGCAGTAGAATAAGAATCCCTCAACTAATATCAACTTATAAAACAAGGAGTTTGGAAGCTGAGCAACTCAGGACCAAATTCTTCACAGCAATCAAAGAGGCACAGTTTGAGTTACTGCAGGTTTGACTCAGCTGTCTATAAATGGCATTTAGTACGTCTGGAGATGCTCTAAAGTATACCAGTAGTCTTCTCCAGACAGTGGTCAATCTTTTGAAGGCAAAGTGTCACAGTTGCTCACCTACTGTACTGCACAACATTTTAAATGGTATCTTGTACCTGAGGATAGGAAACTCAGTCAAAACCGTAGTGTCCATGTTAAGAGCATAATTTTAGGCAGGTAAAGATATGGTAAGTAAGGAATATGTTTTAATCTGAGGTCTAACTGTTAAGATATGCAAAATGCTAGACTTCATCATTATGAATGCAGAAGATTAAAATGATGTAGAAACTGGTGTCAAAGTATGAAGGTGATATTCCTCCTACATGTAAGTGTGGATTTATGTATACTTGGAAATATACTTGTGTCACGTGTGTTCACTTTCTTCATTCAGGTATACGAGAAATGGAGAGGTGTAATTACTCTAGCCCATTTCTGGCCTTCCTTCAAAGCTGTGTCATGTATCAGGGTTGCTGCTGGAAATCCGAAAGGGAGACAAAGGGGGATCACTGAAACCAAAGAACTCTGTGTGTACTTCGGAAAGCATGTTCACCTGGCAGACAGTGGTTTCAGACCAGGTTTGGTGTCCACTCCTCTACCAGAATGCCAGGGATGTCCCTATTGGATACGGGCTGAGGGGCTCTGCTTTCCTTCAGGCTGAGGCAGGCACATTCTCCTTGTGTGAGGGGTTCTTCAGCAATTTGATTATTTCATAAGGGGATAGGGCTAAAAGCATGGCTGTGGATTGTTAACACAGTGCTTATGATTTCTGGCTTCAGAAGAGAGATTAGTCCATCCAAGAGAGTAGGATCAGTGTGGGATTTAGACAGACCGAGCCCTACCCCAGGTCTTATATTATTTCTTATTTCTTTAGTCTCCTGCCAGGCCTATACACAGATCTGCAGGAATCCCTTTTTGTCCAGCTTCACGCGCTCTCACAAATGCCAAAATTAACAAATCAAGATTGCAGCTAATTCCAGAAGAGCACATCTGAAATGCTCCATCTTATGATAATATTTTGCATTTTTTTTTTTCAGAAGAAAGACTTGCATTTTTAAACAACTAAGAAAAACACTTCAAAAGGAGTTTCTAGCTAATATCTCTTCTTGTGGGTCCAAGATTATGTGTGAGTTCCCCCCATCACTCCTCAGTCTATGTCAGCTGGTACCAGGGGGAATTAAGGATCTTGAACAGTGTCAGACAATTGAAGAAATGGACTGTGGGTCCCATATCCTATAGATTCTATAGACACTGCTGTCAGGAACAGAGAAGGAGAGAGGGAAGAAGCAAAGGAAAAGAAAGAAGGGAGAATTTTTTACCTTCTGAGTAAGGCTCCTGGTGTGTTCAGCAGGGCAGCCTGCCTAGAAAAATGATTTATATATTCAGAGCATACCTTCTGGGTGAGACCAGTGAAGAGAAATCTTTATTTTCTCAGCTTCACAAGGAAGACATGGGTATTATGGCCCTGCCAGGACGGAGTCCCTTTCCAACACTTACAGAAGGAGCCCCGTGGGTACTGATGGGAGTGTGATGGTTGAAACTGGAGGTGCTTCAGAGCTGAGCACTATGCTTCTGGGCATCGGGGCTGACAATTGTATTAAGTCTTGTTAAGCCTTTCATGGGTTTGAGTTCCTGTTTGTGGGTTCCATCGAGACTAAAAAATCACTCTTCAACATTTTATTCAAATACTTCCCTTATTTCCAGCCTTCCCTCTCCAACCATTACAAAGGAATAGCAAAGTAGGAACTGCAGAGTTTCTTAAAAATAACTCCCTTGTATCAGGGACTGTGAGAAATGCTAGGCAGATCACCAAGTGATGAAGACCTAAATCCCTCAGAGCTTATACATATACATTAAAAATAATGGTTTGAATGTCAAAATAAATAAATATAAAGCTGATTTTATGCTCCAGGATTATACTTGGGAGGGAAAGTTCCCCTCCTGTCTTAACGTAACTTCAAAAGCAAACTCCTTGTGAAATGCCACTGGGTTTCTGCAGTAGATTCAGACAACTCTGTTGGGCAGGACAAAGCTTTTTTCTGTTTGAGGGAAAAGCTCCTTTTGGAAAATTTGGAAGCAGTTTCTGCTCTCAGTTTGCTAAGTGCAAATCAGGACAGTTTGTAACAACATAGAGCTATTGAGATGCGTGGAACTATTTACATAAGGTAAGCAGGATTTGGCCCAGCGCCATGAGCTGGGCAGATAGCATTGTCCTGTCAATTTTCACTCCCTACAGCAATGAAGCCAGATAAACCATTTCCTGCCATATGGTATCACCTTTTCACAGGGGACTGTGTGGACCTCACCACTGGCCTCTAGGTGCTTTGGAAGGAAGATACCACTTAGCTTCATAAGGTGTATTTTGATATTTTTTTTTTTCCCCAAATCTACTATGTAGTGTGAGTTCTATGCTGAAATATATAAGGATGTCCTACATGAGGGTACAGGAAAAGGAAGAATTGCTTGCTAGCTGTGAGTTTCATTGTCTCTACTCTCACCACTTGTCCACACAGAGCTCTACATGTGATCACTCGGGTTTATTATTGCCTTTTTCCAAAGGGCACAGATCTGTACATAGCAGTTTGAGCTATTTGGGATAACTTCAGGGAGAGCAGGAGCCATCCCAAGTCTTGAACAGCACATATCATTATAGGGCTTAGGCCAACAAATTTAAAAAGTTAGTTGATGACATTTTTTGCCTGTTATTCAGAGGTTTTCCTTGGTATTTCTCAGTCTGTGTTTTATCCATGGACACTTTCTCTTGTGTTCTAACGCCCTCAAATATACATTAACTGGCTGTAATCTGTTTCATGGTCATATTGCATTAAAGTTCAGAGAAAATAAACGAAGTGGTATTATTCCAACTTGACTCAGAGAAGAGCAAATCTCTAAGGAAAGCACTTTTTTCCCCTTTCATTTATGAAATAAAACTTGATAGTCTCACCCCTAAGGGAGGGATCGCTTTATATCTTCACTGTATGTTAAATTTACCCTGCCATGAAGCAGCTGATAAACTCAAATCTCTCCTCACAGCATGAGCTTCTTAATGCCTCAGCCTTATTTGTTCATCAGCACTTTATGAGAAAATAAACAAAAACACTGCCTGTTAGCCCATTGTCATCAAGGGCATCCCAACACTTCCTGCCAGGAGAGGTACTTGCACCACCCTTGGAGCAGAGGCGACTGCATCTTTCTTCTGCCTCTACATTTACAATGGCCAATCTACAAAGCTGGAATCCCAGGGAGCTTAATCAAAAGCCAGAGGACACCCCAGGGTACATGTTATTGTCTAATAACAGTAAGCCATGCACATTGTTAGCACCAACTTCAGGCTAACATCAGCATTTCTGCATGCTTGAGCATCCCTTGGAGGAATCGTGCTGCTCTTTCAGGACAGGAATTGCTAGAGATGTAAAAGCATACTATTACAATAGTGCAAAGCATGATTTTTAGCAAGGTGAAAACTTTGAAGCAGATCCTCAGTGTTCCCTTCTGGTAACAATTCTCTCTCTCACTAGATTGCAAAGAACAACTATATTTTGTTCAGCCCATCAACTGCTACAGAAATCCAAAGCAACAGTATTCCAAAATATCTCAGTTATGGCAGTGGAAGAGGATAACAGAGAGATGTAGGATAAAACCCATAGGTTTTTGTGTGAAGTGCATGAGCCAGTGTTTTAATGTATTTTTTTAAGCATACTTCTGTGGAATGCTCAGCACAGTTCCTACCACCCCTCAAACTAGGCAGCAGCACACATGCAATTACTGTATGATTAACATGGTGGATATTTCTTGAAGTGCCTTCTTTTTCTCTTTCATGCTCTTTTGCAGTCTTTAGTAGTTGTTTGCTATCACTCTCCCTCAAATTTTTGTTCCTTTTTCCTCTTCACTTGGTCCATTCTAGCAATTTTGGGGTTTTTTTCCTCATTTTTAGCTTTTTTTCTGAATGCATTTGGATTGTTTGATCCCACTTCCAAACATGTTCATGTACATTCTGCACTCACCCTTTCCATTGATTAATTAATGAATGAGGGTAACAGAGGGTACAGCAGAAAGGGACAGGCCCATAACATGACAATCCAACATCCTGGACAGACCCTATAACAATTTTGTCAACAGTCATAGCTGAGCACTGAGATGTGCATCCAGTAAATGTGTTATCTCATTCCTCTACCACTTTACTAGAGTCACAGCATAGGAAGATATGCATTGACTGTTCTCATGCATTGGTTTATGTTGATACTCTCATGCTTGTATATATACACACAGTTAGCAGGCTGAGGTGTTCTAGCCTCACAGAACAGATGGGAAACAACTGGATGCAAAGAGCTCTCCTTCCAGCAGACAGGTCAGGCCAAATCCTCCTGAGAAGAGTTTCTTATCAATCATATCTTTTTTAAAAAAAGAATTTTGCAGGGCATATCAATGGGGAGCTGGCACTTCTGTGCAGTTTTCATTTTCCCTTTTTTGAAGTGTTGGTAGTCTGGTGCCAATAGATTTTTGCATTTTGATATTAAAAAAAAGAATTGAACTTAAAAATTCCTCTTGCTACCACTTAAAAGCAGCAAATTTGCATGAAGATGCACAGATACACATATACACACAAAGATACAGGTATAAAAAGTAGAGGACTAACAAAACTACCAAAAGGCAGATACTGCTCACTAATTCTTGCTAACTTTGCTTCTTGTACTGCCAGAGACCATTTCAAAAGGCAAATCCTCATCAGATATTGGGGAGGGAGGGAAGGGAAGGAAATTCATGACAGATTGTGCTGTGAATTCCTAAGCCTGAAGTTTTGTTTGTGATTTATCATGGCTAAGCCTTATCAACCACTGATTGAGTCTTTCCTCTCTCAACCCTTGAGGGTGGCAGGCTCTGGTCTCCTGTGGTTCCCTCCCGGCCCACCAGCTTCTCTAAATGCTAATCAGATGATATGGACTCCCCTGTGATCTTGTGAAGGGCTCTATCAGCAGTTTGGTAGAAACACCGTAATGTAAAAATGATATTCCCCTGTCATCCCCGATAGGTGTCTGCCAGGAAGTACAACATCAAATAGCTCGGATATTGTTAGCTCCTGCAGGTCTCTCTCTGTGATGTGTCAAGATGTGGACAAGTGCTAACCTAACACAGCTTTGCAAAGAAAACAAATGTTTTATAACTCATTAATTTTCTTTTTTTTTTCCCCCCCCAAACTGAATTATTTTCAGAATATGATAATTCAGTATGATGATATGATATGATGATATGATGATTCTGTAATATGTTGTTTCTGTGTTGTTCAGGGCCAAGATCCCAGCAACCATAGTTTTCTCTTGGAAGACTGCAAGCACCTACAGGTAAGAGAGAGCAATTTCCTCTCACAAAAGCAGCAGCTGCACACCCAGACAGCTACTCCTCAATGCAGATTACCAAGCTAAGGGCAAATTTTCTTGTCCTTTCAAGGGGCAAAGCACCTTGTGCTGGGAATCTGGCTGGTTGAAGAGATAATAACATAACCCTTCCATGGCCAATTGCTGTTAAGGCAGTCCTTGGAATAAAGCATGTCCAAAAGCCACCACCAAAGCTCTGTGTCTGCCGAGCTGTCTCCTGTGATGCAATCATGAAGAACTGCCTTTACAGTGATGACACACAGAAGATGGATGGACTTGTCCAGGCACTGCTTTGAATGCATGTTCTGTGAGGACTTTTTGTGGTGGACATTTTCCATTCTCCAGTTTCTCCAACAGGCTGAGCCACTGTGTGCAGGTTTCCAAAGTTTTCAAAGATTTGGAATCCTCGCCATGGAATCTGAAAAACTCTGCCTCTCTTTCAGACCTATTGAGAAATATGGCATATGCCAAGGCTTCCCATGTCAGCTTTGGAAGCACGACCGATGGGCAGGCTCAGAAACCTCTCACTCTTATTTCTGTCTGTACAGAAGCTCCTGCATTGCTGCTACCTGGTGGGTGGCTACAGAGTATGGCCATGTATGCTTCCATATGGGAAATAACAGGGCTGGAAATCTCCAAGCTTGGAGGCCCACAGCTCCCAGCCACAGCTGAGTATTCTGACCATACTGGTTTAGCCTCCATAGAAGCAATATTCAAAATATCCAAAATATCAGTATCTAAGACAGTCTAAATGCTGAGTGCTGCCTGCCCTTCCCTTTGAGATGCCAGGGTACCCAGCCTGCTAGAGAAGCCTGCTCATCTCCAGCCTGAAGAAAGGTCTGGATTGCCCTCTGGAGATGACTGGCTTCCTGGGGTAGTCCAGGGACAGAGGAAGGCACCTTCTTAGGAAGACTGGATCTCCCTCTAGAAAACTTCAGAGGTGACTGCATCTCTCAGCTTCCTATGAAGGCAATGTAGGCAAAAGCAGGATTGCCTATGTGGTTATTCCCTTATAAAAGAAGGAAAACTTAGCAAGAACTTGTGCTATTCAAAGATTAAGGCATCTTTTCTGAGAGCGCAGTGTTGGAAATGAAGCAGCTTCAAAAAGAAGGTCCTGCAGAGGTGCAGGTAACCTATAGCTCACGGTACAGAGGGTGCTATGGAAGAGGAAGACTCCACAAGAGCAGGGCCTTGGACTCAATTTTCCTCCAGAGGTGTAACGTACCAAAGGGGCTACAACAGAAGTGCCTTACCAGCTGTGTGATGCTAGTCTTCAGTCCAAATATAAAAATATTTGTCAGAGCATGTAATTGATTCCTTTTTGGTTCTCCCATCTAGTTTAAAGGTAAGTTGGCAGGCGTCATTGCATATGCCAAAAGTTTCAGTCCGGGGTTGGTAAAAAATCATTTGTTAATTCCAGTTTGTTCAGTTAGAAGACAGAAGTGCCCTTCTGCACATCAAAAAGTGATGTAAGTAATGTAACAGCTTTTGTTGAAGGAAAAAGTTCATCAACTCCCCCTCCGCTTCCCCTCCCCTCCCAACCCCCCCAAAAAAGCGCCAAATTTAAGCTATCCAAGTTAGCAGCAAAGCAGTTTCAGACATTAATTACTGCAGGCACTGCAGGGCCAAGTTCAGTTCCCTAAGCTTTATCCAGAAGAGTAGGAGACTATGGAGATACAACCTGATATGTTTATCTTTGTGAAGCACGCTCTCTGCCTCGGTCGTGTGCCAGATGTTGCCACAGCTGCAGGAAGTTGTTTATCTGCCCTCATGACCTTTCAGAAGTGTTGGGCGATGGTAAAATCATGTTTTTATAGAGCATCTCTTCTCTTTAACTAAAAACTTTCCATCGGCAGTTAAAATAGATTTTAAATTCTATGAGGAAGCCAGGGATTGATGTTGTAGGTATCTATAATCTAATTATATCCTTTACTGTGTGCTCACTGTAGGAGTTTACTTTAGGGAGCTGGCTTGGAAAAACCTGGCCACTTGAACACCTGTGGTAGCTACTGTTACTGCTACCTTTCTAAGCCTGCAAAGTCTGTATGTTTATTACTTTTTACATCTCTAGATGCTAGATTACTGCGACTGACTCAGCCTATGGCTGATTTTTCTAGGACTCTGATGGCAAATCGTTGCTCAGCACTCATGGAGTTCCCCTTGGTCACTTAAAAACGTTGATCTCTACAGTGCTCCCAAGAAAAACAAGCATACTACGTGTTAGATAATTCTGCTGAAATAAATTCACAGCTGCAAATGACACATCAAGAGCATTTCTCAGCGGAGCTAGATACTAATACACATTGATTGATCAACGCTATGGTGTAAGTGATAGTTCTGAGCATGGGAGAAAAAGGATTAAGCAAAATACAAATGGTATGTATCCATCAACCTTATCATTCAGGAGAAAAAATAACAGTGTCATTAGCTAAGTTTCCAAAATAGCCCAGTTTCCTGCTTGAAAGCCAATCCTTCAGAAACAGGTTAAGCCTTCATTTTGTTATGACATGCCGGTAAAGTCACAAGGGTGTCTTTGGTCTTCTTCTGTCAACATTAATGTGCTAAGTGAAAATCATTGTTCAAATGAAAAATACTTAGTCAGCTTGTGATACATTAAAATTATCTCTGTTCGTTTTTAGTCAGCAGTTGAATCACAGAAAGATCTTTCTTAACAAACAGATTAAGTAAATGAATTTGGTAATGCTTTATTTTCATTTTCTTTCATTCTACTTTTAATCATTTCATTTGAGCTGACAACATAAATTTTAGTAATTGTTTATCTCTTGCATTCTTTAGAATAAGCAATGAAATTAATAGTAATGTATTCACTTGAATATTAAATCTTTCACATAACATTAGAATCAGTGCACATTTATTGAGCCTGCTGGTGCTGTATTCAATTAGTATCTTAGCTGGTAACCTCCAGACAATTGCAGTAGCAATGTTTAGACACTTTTACTATGTGCACATGACAAAACCACAGAGACTTAGATGTTTTAAAGCTCTGAGCACATCCCCATAAAGATGCGTCTGCTCCTAGAGTTTTTACGGTGAGTGGAGGTCAAATTTGAGAATTACATAATTCTTCACAACAATCTCATTTTTTAGGTCCCATAGTTAATCTCTTTACATTTGGACTCAGACTTGATTCTCTTTTAAGTTAATTTAGTGTACTAGAAAAGGATCAGATATCTTATTTAGCCACAGAGAAATGACAGCTCAAGGAGGAGCAGCATAAATTCCCCATCTGTTCCTACTGAGGTGCCTATTTCCTGAGGGTCATTCTAATGGGAATAGGTAGACAGATCGGTCTCCATACTCATATTGGTCTTGGAACACTTGTCTAACTTTTGGGAAAGGTGCTTTCTAGGAATAGCTGTGGTGGTAGAGCTGTGGTATGGACACCTGCAGCATGAAGTTTAAATATTCATTTCACAGGAGACACCAAGTAACCATTAAATGGTCACTGATCTCATCAGTGATACTGTGAAGGAGTAAACCTACAATCAAGTTCCTCCTACAAGACCCTCTAGTTCTTGAGTAAAAAGTTCCTCACAGTGGGAGACCAATATATAAGTAATTCCAGAGAGGGAGACACTGAAGCTACATACATTCAATCTAGATAGTGCAAGCTCTTCACCTGTGTGGATAACCAATCTCTGGAACAATAAGAAGTTTTGAGAAATCTCCATCACTGACAATTAACAAGTCAAGATTAAATCTCCTTTTATTACCTAAAAGATGTTATAGTTCAAACTTTGAAGGAACTAGAATTTTTGCTAGAGAAGAAGTTGGCTTGAATGATCACAGGACTTCAGAGTTCATGACGCTGCCAGAACAGAGGTAACAACTGAAGTCATTTTGAAATCACTTTGCACAGTCTTATTTGTAGGCACAAATCAGAGCTTTCAGTTAGTTTCTCTGCCTTATAGGAAATAAGATTGATTTTAAAAGTTCTCCTTTCCAAAGTGGAAGATTACTTTTATTTTGAGCACTGTGCTCAGTGTTCCTTTTTCTGTACAAAAATAAGTTTGTACAGTTGAGGGGAATACAAACTGTGATGCTACCAAAAACTCAGGGCTGGACTCTACATGCATTTCGACTCAAGCATAAAACAATAGAGGGGATATTTATATGCTGCATTACTGATGTTTAACAGCTTCTCTAAACATGAACAGTTTTAAAAAATGAGTGTTCTGATCTTTTTGTTATTTTGTTTCATTAAGAAGCAGTTTAAAAGTTGAACAAACCCTTTTATGTCTCCTCCTGAGATTTATCTGTTCACGTCCCAATGGTCTATATTTCTTTTGTTCACACCATAAATCTAGGTTCCAAGCCAGATATTTGTAATAAGTCTATAAAGAAAACAGAAAGAGGTGTGGTAAGTTTATCAGCTTGAACCACACATTTAAGTTTCTGGTGTACATAAAAATTCCAGACTTAAGTCTCTTGACTCTCCCTTCCAAAACATTTCCTGCTCATTTAACAAAAAAAAAAAAAAAAAAAGAGTGAAAAGGAGAAGGGATGGTGGGGGGAAGGAGAAAGAGGGAGGGATGTTTTGCACAGAAAAGAAATAAATTATAGTTCAATTAAAAAAAAAAATTAGTAGCAGAATTCATCAGATCCTCAGTAAATGTGTGTTCACACCATCCCCAGTGAAGCCACAGGATGGTAGCAGGATCCACCACCACCATTTTATCTCTGCACTGTTGTGAGCAGCAGCAGGGTGTCTCTGTGTTGGTCCCACAGGCAGGGATCCAAAACTGCGGGGTAGAAAAATGAGTGCTACACAGAAACCCCTTTGTTCTTCCTCTCTGGCATCTCAGAAATCCTGTATCATAACAGCTTAGCACTAGCCACCAAGAGACTTGAGGAAATAACAGAGAACTTCACGGAGTTATTTTCATTTCCTCCTAAGTAACCTCTTTTAACTCATCAGATCAGTTTCCAAGGCTCTTTAGATGTAAGTGAGAACAAATCCCACATGCAGATAAAAGGAAGGAAGTGAGTAGAGAAAAGCATCCACCAGCACTGCATCTTTAGGTGTGACAAACACCACAGCAGCCCCTCCAGTTCAGGGGGTAAAATTTCCAAGCAGGAATTTCAGAGGAGGCCTTTAAGCAGATGGAGGCTGAATTTAACAGAAGGTTAAAAATCCATAATCTGAAGACTTCCACCTGGCTCCCCAGGTACCAGCAGGCAGAGGAGATGCTGCTAAGCCTGATTGGCAAAGGAAAGAAGGTCGCATTCGCTCCTATTTGGAGCTGTGACATGATGCTCTGTCCAGCAGTGCCCATGCACCTTGCCCAGGCACACAGCTACCGAGTATAATCATGTCCTCTCCCCTACAGCTCAGACAGGGGAGCAGGAGACAGGACTGCTCCATGCACCTGCCACTGTGGTATAAAAGGCTGGCAGTGCAGAATAGCTCTTTATCACTTAGAATTGCAGAATCAGAGAATATCCCAGGTTGGAAGGAACCCAGCAAGTACCGCTGAGTCTAAATGTGGCTCCACATGGAACCACTCAAAATTAAAACTGTGTCTGAGAGCACTGTCCAAATGCTGCTTGAACTCTGGCAGCTTGGGGCCACTGTTGTGACCAGTACCTGCCACTCCACTCCCCTCTTGATGAAGTCATAGGCTGCCATGAGGCTTCTCCTCAGTCTCCCCTTCTCTGGGCTGAACAAATCAAGGGACCTCAGCCTCTTTCCTCATACCTCTTGGTCTGTAGGCCCTTCACCACCTTCATAGCCCTCCTTTGAACGCACTCTAGCAGTTTTATGACCTTACATTTTGTCATGCAAACTGTACCAGCACTAAGTAGAACACTTGTTGCCCTGTGTTCTGAACACTGGTTCAGATCAGCAGTGGGGAAAGTTTAGGGATCCTACCTTGGTCATTTTTTCTCACATCCATGATAGGAAAAGCTAAATGGTTTACACACTGGTACAAACTGCTGCCTTTTCATCTTTCTTTTTTTTTTTTTCTTCCTCTAACTATTTCAGAACTGAGAGTTATTTCAGTACAAATAGTAATCTGTGTGTAAAGCAAAATGCTGCTGCTATTTATGAAATGCAGATAAGCGCTATAGCGTAACAGACTGATGTTAGGAGACTAAATGCTGAGGATGGAGCTCTGCCCCTCATCCATCACATATCGTTGTTTCCGACACCTTTCTACAATGCCTAGGAGCGAGGAGATGCAGATTTATGAGTGGCTCTGAGCTCTCAACATGGACGGCAAAGGTATGTGCACAAACAGCATGTCCCTATTGCTACGACAGTCTTCTTGTCACTCTCATTCCAAGGGTTTTGAAGCCCATCCTGAGAAGACTTCATTTTATCAGCAAAGTCAGAAGTGTGGAGAGAACAGCCTGTATCTTCTCCTATGTAATAGAGCCAGCTGCACGTGACCTTAACTTTGTTTTGAGTCCAGACAATGTGAATATTTATTAACTGCTGTCTCGAGTGCTCTGGCTGCTGAACGGCACACAATGAATCTGGCAAGCAAGATGTGACATTAGCCAAAGCTGCTTGCACTATCAGAACACAAAGGCTGAGATTATTTATTGTTGGAGACCCCGCACACCTCAATCATATCTGCTCATTCATATTGGTTTATTTTTCCAGCTTCTAGTTTAGAGAGCAACTGAGTAGTTTATGCCAGTGCAAAACTTTACACACAGCACTACAAGTAATTAACTCATACATGACCTTTAATTTGCTTTTACCCCCTCTAGATTTTTTCTTTTTTAATCATTTTCCCAACAGCGCACTTAGATCTGAATGGAATGGGTACTGGCATCTGTGTCCAGATGTATCACAGGCAAACTTGAGTAGGAGGGCTACATGCAGCAGTGTCCCAGTTTCTTAAGATTGCCTCTTAATTCTGTGCCCCAGTTCAGGAGTTAACCCTGAACTATCAACCTCAGCACCCCTAACTACAAACCATCACAGAAAAATTTATCACTGATAAGATGCCTCTGAACATGCTTGCTGTATGCAGACACCATTTCTGCCATAGAAGAATGTATTTATCACACTTCTATGCAGGTTTGTAGTGGTAAGCCTCTAATAAATACATATTGAGAAAATGATTGACATAACACTTTTTCTGATAAATATTTGCCACTGGTATTTTATCAGGAAGCACACTGGAAAAGAAATTCTTTTAAGGGTTTGTTACAAAAAAAAATCATATTTAAACTATATAATTTTAGGAACACAAATGATTTTCAACATCTATTTTTACAGCTGTTAATTGTACTTAATAGTTTAAGACCTGAATTTCTGTCTAGTCACAAGTCATGGGCAGCAAGTGTTCATTGAGCCTCTCTATCTTTCCCAAGGCAGGACCACCGGTAAGTATGAGTAGATGTATGACTGAAACCTATGTCTTCATGTTATGGCACAATGCAGCAAAACACTGACAGCATATGAATATATGTATATATACATCTGCATTCTGGAATAGGAAATCAGTCCATTTTCAAACCTAGCAGTTTACTGTGTTGAGGCAGGTAGTATTTTTTCTGGAATGCAGGTACTTTGTTTAGCCTCCTGTACTATGGGATAAGTACCCACTCTGAATGGAGGTCATTAAAGGGACTGCTTCTGCTACTCAGTAATAGCGTTCCTATAGCCCATAGTAAATGTGGGTGATGTTATTCAAATGTCTTTGTATGGGATTTCATGTACAGATCGGATACCTAAAAATGAACTCAGTTGCATTCTCAGGTCTCTGTGTTCACAGCATTACAATACAAAATGGGCAACTGTCTCTCCAGACAAAGTCATATGGATATCTGAAATGCAACCAGTTCCTTGGCCTCTGTCTAGGTACACCACAGCATCAGGACTTCTTATTTCCTTTTTTCCCCATGGGAGATGACGTCTCAAAGCTTGAATGCAGGTCCTACATAATAAAGAGCCAATATATAACCAAGATCATTCTACAACATGAGGAAAAAAAGAAAAAAAAAGAAAAAAAAAGCAAAAAAAAGTAGTTTTCTTTCCTTGTTGCTGTGAATAACTCCCTTTAGCTAGTGAGTGGTGGGAGAGCTGCTTCCAGAATTATGCTCTTCAAGACCTCTATGGACCATCTTGCAGGCTCCTTAGGACAACTTTTGCAGAGCTTCTCGAAGCTGTGTGAGTAGAATAAGCTGTTAGTCATGTGTAAGCACATTACAGCTTGGTGCTCCAGAGGGTGGCTGCATGTAGGCTGAGATTTCAGGCTCACCTCCTGAATGAAAAGCAGCATAAAAACTGAAAGGATCTCACTCACACTGTGGAGTGGTCCTCAAGATGTGATGCAGACAAGTTTAGTCTCTGCAAATTTTACTGAATCAACTTTCATCCTTCTAGAACAACTTCTAGTATCCCTTCCTGTTTCTCAGCTAATTCTTATCAAATGGGCACTAGTATTAAATCACTTTTGATTCAAAGTCCTGGAGGGAGTAGGAAAGGGCCACGAAGGACAGCTGTTTCCACAGAGTTCATAAAGCAGAATGTAGAAGACCTTTCTTTCCTTGAGGAAATTTTGACCCTCCTCAATTGTAAGTTATTAATGTTGATAGTACCTTTCTCTTTGCCTGCCAGATTTACTTGCAGCTTTCCCTTATCAGCTGACAGCCCTGTTAAAGCTAACTGCCCTCCCTTTTATCAACATTTATCTTTCTCCTTTGGTAAACAGTGTCCCTGAACTTTTGTACATGAATCTAAAAATTTCAGCAGGAATGTCAAGGAAAAATCTTTAATTTTAAACCTGTGTCTGAATGCAGTCTGCCTATTCTTCAAAAACCCTTATCATTTTGGAAGAACATACATCCCATCATTTTTCTAAAATAATGTAAAGCGATATGCAGAAGGTAGAGACAGGTGAGTATGTCTTCCATCTATTCTTTGAGGATTTTTGTGCAGTAAAACAATCATTTGAACCCTTGCTACTATTCAGGGCCTGAGTACTGCTCCTGCTGTCCCTATCATGGACAGATGCCCTTTGGCAAAGAATTTTAATGATGTTATGAAACCTCAAATACATGTTTCTACTGCAAATGACAGCTTTCCCAGACTTAGCCCTCACAGCATGAAACTAGCCCATGACCAATACCATGCCACACATCTTCAGAACAGGAATAAAACTGATTTTATTCTCCAAGTTGAAACTCCAAACTACCTCTCAGTTTCCAAGTCTACTATGTTGGCAAGAAACTTACTAGGTGTGATCAGTGAAAGCTCAGCAAATAACAGAATGGAGAGCAAATCCTGTATTTTAGTATCACAGCTCTGAAAGTTGTAGAAGTCACACTCTGAATTCCATGAATTAGTGCATATTAATTATGTATTGAGAGTCATGTAAACATAACACTACAGCTATTTCTTTGCTCAGGAGCGACTAACTTTGATTTAGAGAAGACTGTAGATGATGTGGAAGTAGCAGGTTTTTCCACCTCTTCATGATGCTGCTTGCACAGCATGCTGCCAATACTGTGTGATTTGGGTATGGTTTCCTGCCCTCCTGTAAGCCCAGCACCAACAAGCATGGGACCTCTTGTCTTATCAGAGAGCAATTCCTGCTTTCCTTCAGCTACTTTCTAATTGGAAAGTCAAGGACATGCAGTCATCCTTGAATTATGGGAAGTGCATTTTGAAGCAAGTTTCCCACACCTCCAAGCACCCATTTTTTGTACTCTGTGATTTATGTTTTTTGGTCCCACTATCTAGGTATTATCTTCCAACGATTAAAACCAGTAGAGCACAGGCTAGTATTTTAAGCTTCAAAATGTTGACATCTGTTGGCTTTTCTGGTTTATTTTCCCACAAATCCCAGAAGTGGTGCTAATTAGATGAATCAAAGAACATTCTTACTAATTAAGATCCTCAGACCCTCTGATACCAGCCAACTTAATTAACAGAGATTATTATGTCCTATAACTATCTAGATGTTAGGATCTCCACTCACACTGTTTTTCATGTACATAGAAGTCTGAAGGAATGTGGCCTCAATTGGTACTTTCAAGGTCGCTCTTGTCCTAAATTCTAATCAAATTGTCTCCCATACAGACCACTGGGATACCACCTATAGCTGTATTACTCACAAAGCTTTTCAGGCTTTGTTGGCAAGTTAAAATCTACCTTGGGAAAAAGATCTGAACAAACCAACCAGCAAAAACTATCTGAGTAATTTCATAATTTCCCTACTTACTCTTAATACATTATAAAATCAAATCATCACATAAAATAAATTGGTAGGTCTATCAAGTCCAGAGTTGCTGTGAAATCTGTTTTGGGCTGGCCAGTCAATGTTACTGATTTTTGTCTCTCAGCAGACAAATTCTTTTGAGTAATACAATGGCCCGAGCTGAAAAGCTCAAAAGCAAATCTCCACCCTCCCACCTTACAGGCATTTGACAAAGCAATGTCATACATAGTCTTCTGTGGTCATATGAGTCCAGCTCAGCAGAACATAAAGGACATCAGCTCTCAGGCATCATCAGTACAATTCAATCAGTGATTGAAACACCTGCCCAACTTTTGCACAGCATCTCTTCAGACTCTGGCAAACAGATTGCTGTGACTGATGTCTCACTATGGCTCATCCCAGCAGGCCTTGTTTGATATTAAAGCAGGCAATACAAATAAAGCTGTAACATCTCAAGATAACTCTCCTACATGCTCCACATGCTGAAAATGTGTTGTGTTCTTCTAATTTCACTGCAAATATTTTTGCATGAAACTCGCTGAAACAATCTGGTTCCAGGAGCATGAAGAACTGATAGACATTTTTATTTTGAATCCTTCAGGATTCTATTTCCATTGGGAAGATATCCACCAGGGAGGACCATGAGCTCCGGCGGGCAAAAGGACGAGGGCCAGTGGGCAGCTTAATCTGGCACTCGAGGAACCACAGAGTGCTGGTGCCACCTAGAGGGACCATCGCATAAAAAGAGTGGAAGTCACTGCACAGGGGTGCAATAACGTGCCTTAGGTGCCAAGTGCTAAGGAAAAACCCTAAAAAGAGCAGTCCTTATCACTGTGCAAGAAGTATACACAATTGAAAGAAGTAGCAGAGTTCAAGTTATATTGAAAAGGTATCATATTCCTCAGCATAACTTGCAAATATATAGAACATGTACTTAAAAGAGCCAACCATCACTTCCTCTTTTCTCCAAGCCATTTCCCAACTGTATTCCTTCCCTTTCTTCCTCCAGTTACCTAAGCCTTGAGGAAACAGCCAGCAACATGACCACATTTTGAGGACAGATCCCGGTTCCCCATGCTGCTGGTGCACCATACACTACGGGAGTGGCTTGGCATGAAATCCCTGAAACGGGTTTATGGTTCAGTTCTACTGAATTTGCAAAAACATTAGACTCAGTCCTGAAATTTAGCAAAAAACATATTGACACAAGAATATTTGTTATTTCTTCACAAAGCAATATTATTGATGCCATGAGTGCTTCGCTGAGTGTGCTGCCTTGCAGGATCTACTGTTAAGATGGACTAAATCATAAATGCATCCTCAAAATCATTTAGGCAAGGTTTATGCCTCTGTTTAGGAAAGGTCCTGGATAGAATTCAAGAATATGTTTGAATCAAGCTTGACCTACAGTTAAAAGAAAAAAACAAGCAACAACAGCAACAACAAAACCCCTACATATTATATGTGTTTGGGATTTGGTTAGAATGCAAATACAGTGCTTGTAATGACATAATTCAATCCAATACAGGAAATAAAGTACTGTTCTACTCTCACCTAAGCACTGTGGAGGTATAGTTGTGTTGACAAAAGTTCCTCTGAAAATATCTATGGGTACTACAGACTTCAGTCTGAGACTTCAGTCTCAGACTGTTGCCACTCCTTTACGCTCTTAAAATCTCCTGACTTTAGGACAGCTTGAAGTAGCACTAAAAACTAACAAAATCAGGTTGCTCTGTATTTAAAGTAGCCAGCAGGAGCAGGGAGGTGATCACCCCTCTGTATTCAGATCTGCTGAGGTCTCGCCTCACGTACTGTGTTCAGTTTTGGGTCCTTCAGCACAAGAAAGTCGCCAAGGCCTGGAGTGTGTCCAGGGAAGGGCAAGGAAGCTGTGAGGGGTCTGGAGCACAAGTCTTATGAGGAGCAGCCGAGGGAACTGGGATTGTTCATTCTGGAGAAGAGGATGTTCAGGGGAGCCTTGAGGTCTCTACGATGACCTGAAAGGAGGTTGTGGAGAGGTAGAGGTCGACCTATTTTTCCAGATAACTGTGATATGATAAGAGGCAATGGCCTTTAGTTGCACAGGGGATGTTCAGGTTGGATATTAGGAACATTTCTCCCCATTAAGAGTGATGAGTCGTTGGAACCAGAGGTGGTGGAGTCACTGTCCCTCCCTGGAGATGTTCAAGGAACGTGTATATGTGTCACTGAGAGACATGGTTAGTGGGCATGATGTGATCGGCTGATGACTGGACTCAATATGAGCGGTCTTTTCTACGATTCTATAAAGACTTCAAAATATTGTTCAGCTATTTTTTCCTGACTTTAGATGTAGTTTTACTCTAGACCATAATAAGTGAAGGTCTGAACAGGACTCCTGCATGCGTAGAGGAGGGTGATATTAGGAAAAAAATGAAAAGTAAGTGTCCTAGGCTGCAGCAGTGCAGTTCACGGGTTGCCCCAGGCATCAGGGTGCAACCGGCAGGTTCCCCAGCGCTTTTCAACGTGCCTCAGCGCCCAAGGCAGTGGCAGCTCCAAACGAAAACATGAGAAAAACAGCGAACATGCCCGTTTGCACACAGAGAGAGGCACTAGATAACACTCTAAATACACACTTTATTTATCCCTAGCTATTTTAGGTCCGCAGAAATAAGAAAGCAAAGCAGCGACGGCTGTGAAAACTTCTCGCTCTGCAGACAGCGGCGCCGGCGCACTCCGAGGCCGGCCCCCCACGCGCCGCGCCGCGCCGCGCCGGTGGGCGGAGTGGGGCGGGCCTGTGGCGGGCGGTGCTCCGCAGGCACCGCCCCGGAGCCATGCCGGCGGTGCTGGCCGCCGCCTGGGCTCTGCTGGCCGCCGCCTTCCTGGTGTTGCTGCTGCTACATCGGGCACAGGCGCGGCGGCCCGGGGGAGGCACCGACGTCGCCTCCGCCTTCTTCCAGGATCTCATCCGGTACGGGAAGACCAAGAGAGGCGGGCAGCAGGCTGCCTGGCTGCGCCGCTTACAGGTGCCAAAGAGGTGAGGGGGGCCGAGCGGCGGCCGTGACTGCGAGCTGAGGGCGTTGAAGGCCCTCTCAGGTGATGTTTTGGTGCCCGTTCGGTGCCTGCAGATGTCTTCGGCTACCAGGAGGGTTGCGTTGTTCTGAAATATTAATACTCAGTATATTACTAGCTTATTTGTATGCTTTTCAGCCCCGCAGAGAAACTGCCTGCTCTAGAGTTACGGTATGGCTAAGTATATGGTTCCCATGAGGTGCTGACTGTGAGGCTCTGATGTTCTTTACTCTTGAATCCCAGTCCCATGCGGTATTTATGTAACAAACCTTACAGCAAGACCGGATCTGGGACTTGTCTTGGTCCCAGATGGACTCCTGAGTGTAAGTGTGACTGTACAAATATGCTGTGGGGTTGCTTTCTTAAATCAGTTCTCAGTCATAAAACAGAGTATCCTGAGTTTGAAGGGATCCACATGGATCATTGATTCTGTCATTGTCTTCTTCCTTCTGAATTCCTTTATAAAACATGCTACAGGGTGCTGATAATAGCATGTTAATACAAATATCTGGATATTGTGTGAACAGTCACTAATAAGGCGAAAGAACTGTCCTGCTACCCAAGCACAACTTTTTTTCTGAAATAGTTACTGCAACAACCAAAGTGTTGTGAAGACCTCTTCTTAATGGGTTATGTTCAATAGAATAAAAGAGGGAATTAAAACTCTACAGCTTTTTATATGTTACTGTGACCTTGTTGTTTTGTTCAGCTGAGATTTTTAGCTAGAACTGGCCTTTGACTTGAACACAGGTGTGACATGATCTAACAAGTCTGTCAGGACAGGATTAGGGTGCTATGTAACCCAAAGATTCAGTCATCCCTAATGAGGCAATCTATCACTATCACAGTTGTCAGCAATACAGTTTATGTAAGTTGCTTCCAAAGACAATGTTTTAATAATAATAATAATTGTGACACATATTAAAAGAGATGTTATCATGTATTATCTTTGTTATCAAGCTTCTGGCTCCAGTTTCTCGGGGATGCACTTAAGCTCTGTGGTAGCCACAGCAAGAAGAAGGGTTCATAAAAGCATTGGCTTTAGTTGTAATGCACTGCAAAGTATGGTAGGGTTTCATCTGAATCGACCTTTCTCCAACAGGAGTTTCCCACCACTTCTTAGGGAATATACTAATCAAAGAATACAGCTTTCTCGGTGAATTGATATCAAGCTCTAGAATGTATGAAACAATTCTGTTACTGCAGTGTTGAACGTGTAATCCTGCTAGCTGAGAAGATCCCGAAGCTAGCTGTTGACATGTTTTCTGTCCCCATTCATCTTGTTTCTGAACAACCATATTTTCACCAGCCCAGACTGGTTTTTAACTCTATTCTTCCATCTTGTCAAGTATTATGATTAATTTCAGGTTGGTTCGGCAAACACAGAGCATTCCTCTTTCATTGAAGGACATGTGTACTTACTGTAGTGCTGGATTGCTCTGTACGTTACATGCATAATTGAGATTGTTGAAATCTCACAGGGCATTTCTCAGCTAAGCTGGCAGGGCTTGTTTATTTTTTTTTGCTGGGACAAAAACCGCTGCTTGTGGGGAAAGTTCTCCAGCAACTGATAAGACATAAATCTACCAAGTAATAGTTTGGGGGAGAAAGAGCTTGAAGCTTCAAGGGAGAAATATGGTTTTGTCTATATACAAATTTCGTTTGTCTTTTAAGCAGAAAATGGTGGAAGCTTTATTTTTTGCTGTTGCGCATCTGCAGAGCAAACATCACTGCTTCTGCTTGGTAGGTGATAGAACTGAGGAGTGAACACCCAAAGGGGTTACTAACTGCTGATGGGCAAGCTGTGGTGGAGTGTGCATTTGAGTTTCTTACTTGGCCTCTTTATTGCTGTTGAGATGCACATGAGCTGTTCTTGGAGGTTGTTGTTTTATTTTGCTTCACTAACTAATGAAGTTGTCTTCTCACCTCCAGTTCTCCAAAAGAGAAGGTTTGAGTGTTCTAAGGAAACGTAATCTTGTTGATAGGTGAGCCAAAAAGGCATGTACTCACCACAAGACAAGCATGTCCTGCAGCTACATTTCCATCTAAAGAATGAGGAGAACATTAAGTTTAATGAAGGCGCTTTTTGTTCCCAGGTGGTTTATTCATTTTTATGTAGTTTCTATACTCTGGAATGGCTTTCTACTGATGAGGCTTTTTCAAGCTGAGTTCCTTGGAGCATCATTACCCCCATGGATTCAGATCTTCCATAATGCTTTTGGCAGAGATTTGCAGAACCAGAATGCGGGTAGGTATTATGAAGCAGCCACGTAAATATTATGAAACTCTGTTACCATCCTTGGTTTAATATGTATTCTTCATATGCTACCTTGTAAGCTGCTCTTAAACTAGGCTCCAAGTGACTTTCCTGGAATACCAGTTCCCTTATTCAGGGTGGAAATCATTCTATGCTATGCATTTAGTAACTTTCAGCAGTTCTTTTAGCAGGAACAACTATTAGCACCTTGTAGATGTAGTCTTGCTCAGTCTCTGCACGCAGCAGTGTGTCAAATGTACAAATACTTTTGCCAGTGCTAGGTTAGTTTAAAAAGAGGGTAAGGATCTTGCTTTGGGGAGGGGAAAATTAGTTCTTTTGAAGTACTGTTGTGGTTAAATTGGTCCTATCTCTCATTAAGTCGCTATTTTTTATTTGTAAGCAGACAGTGAAGGCTTCTCTGCACTCTTGGTTCTCCTGCTCCTTTGGCTGCATAGCTTTCAAAGACTTGCAGAATGCCTCTATACCAGCGTGTTTTCCAATGGCGTCATCCACATTGTGCAGTATTGCTTTGGACTTGGTTACTACATTGCTGTTGGCTCAACTGTGCTATGTCAAGTGCCTACTAATGTTAGGAACGGTAAGTACCTGCTTCGTTGTTGCATTTTTTTCTCCCATTTCTTTCCATCAAGGCAAATGGCTCACTTGATTTCATGGAGGACTTGTGTGAGAAGTGTGTTAATCAATGAGAAGTAATAATAACTTACTGGTATATTCCAAAGTAACATTTCAGTATGTTGCTTTATCAAGCGGTATTACAGACACGCTCTTGCTTGTTCACTAATTTTTGTCTTAAATCACCGCTGTTATTCCCTGAAATTCACCATTATTCCATCTCACTGTAAATACTCTCACAATTGTTTTGGATCAGTTTCTACTGAGATATATATGCTTTGTGAAGAACAATAATTGTTGCCAGTTTCAAATATCACTAGATAACTCCAGTTGTCAAACTGGAGATTGTTTTTTTGCCGTACGCTTTCCTTTCAGGTGAGCCTGCAGGACAGTCTTGGTCAGTTCCTTTGCCTTCCATTGAGAACTCCCCACTTCTCTGCCTTATATCAATCTGCCTCTTCTTTCTTTTGGTACTGTAATGTCTCCATTAATAAAGCAGAAATTTGAATTTTATGACCCGTTTCTGCCAGCACATTCCACTGAACTGTTGCTTGCTTCTCTGCAACACTTGAGCTGACTGTAGCTTTTCCCCGGGACTGCTTTATGCCAAGTAGTCATTACCAAGTATGTGACTTTAGCAAAGCTTTTAACCACTTTGAACCACATCAGGTCTAGTTTAATCAAGTTATTTTTTAAACTGCCTTCAGACTGTGTATGAGTTGGTAAAGCCTTTTTAATCTGGACCTGTTTTCTACTTATCTGCTGGATACTCAGAAATGATATATCCACTTGTACATAGGGGAGACCATCCTCAATACAGAGTTTTTGCTGGGGTAAGTGGTTTATAATGTGTATATATACCACTCACTGTGAACAGGACAAACTGTACTTACGTGTTGACTTGAAACATAGCAGTGTCTTTCATTAGGATAGTAAGAATTATAAACAGAATTCAGGTCTGAGATCTGAGACTGAATTATTTATCAGTTGTATGTAATAGTGTACCTAAAGATACTGGATCAAAAAACAAATTAGCATCTTGCTACTCAAATTTTGTGAGACACGTACAAAATATGTATGTACTGTTTTGGGACAATGCTCAGAAAAAGGTGAAACATATTTTAATGAAATGTATTTTATTCAGGAAAAGGACTTTCAGTGCAGATCTTCTGGTATCACATCGTAGGGATTGTGATGTACGTTTGGGCCTCTTTTCACCAGCACAGATGTCTTGTGATTTTAGCTAATCTTAGAAAAAGTAAATCAGGTAAGGTGTTTCATTTCTGTGAACAATATATTTAAGTAAATATTTGCTGGTTGTTTCAATAAGCTTCTGTAGCTTCTACCACCTTAAAACACCAGTATTTTTTCATAGTGTGGCACTCTTAAGATTTTTCAGTAGGTTAAATGAAACCATTTGGAAAAGAGATCAGACAGCTGAATGTTACATACGTATGTATATTTTTTCAGAAGTTACACTGAAGGGTCTAGCTTCTGTCATCCTAAAGACAGACAAATAACAATGCTTAGGACTTGTACCACTCCTCTGAACCATCACTTCTTTCTCCATACAAATTGAGAAAGAAAAAATGTAAAAATACATTTCCTTCTCTGTATTTTCACAAACAGCCAGAGAGTGATGTCTTACTTCACTAAGACATGCAAAGCTGCCAGATCAGATGGAGTGAACGATGTGATCATTTTAATGAGTGTGTTGTTCTGTAATTCTGAGTAGAAAAGTTCATTTAATGAATTGTTCTCAGTTTTTTTCTGTTTGCTTGCAGGAGAAGTTTTAAGTCTGAACCACAGTATACCTTTTGGAGACTGGTTTGAAAGAGTTTCTTGCCCTCATTATTTTGCAGAACTACTCATCTATATATCTATGGCCATCACATTTGGATTTCACAATGTGACGTGGTGGTTCGTAGTGATGTATGTTTTTTTTAACCAGACACTGGCTGCTGTTTTGTGTCATGAGTTCTATCAGGAAAAATTTACCACCTACCCAAAGCATCGAAAAGCATTTATACCATTTATTTTTTAGAATATGCCTTCTAAAGTGTATTTAGTGCAAACTAGGAAATGTTTTACTAAAGTCAAGGCAAAATTGCACACTTTCTCTATGCCATAGAGGTTAAAAACTCATAATTTTTATCTCATCAGAGTTCCTAATTTATGTGGGGAAATGTAAGGTCTCTGTGTGTCTTGCAAGCAAAGAAAAAGTTTAATGAAGCTCTTAATTAGAACTGATGAGATGCTAACTGGGTCTTTTCCATGTTTATAGTCCTGTTTTATGCAGAAAGCATTTACTGTTGTGCAGCAAGCCACAATACATATACATGAGAATTGAAGAGAAACGATAGTGCAGGGAATCATTTGAACTGTTGTATTTCATGCCTTACCTAATACTTAAGCATATTTATATGCATTCTCTTTTCTTTGCAACTCTTCAGAGGGAGGCAAATGATGCATTGTCTTTCTATGCTTCCCTGGTGGTAATGAAAACCAAGCAATGCCTTGCAACTGTGAGCACAGAGGAGTGGTGGAGGAAGCTGTGCTGGAGTGGTGACTCACTCAGCAGCAGCGATAAGCGAAGCACAAAACGCTCCTTGTTTATCCTTAATCTGGGAAAATCGTGGAAGGTTCTCTGTCTAGAGAATTTGCAGATTGCATCCTAAGTTCAGGTCCTTGACATCCTTTGTGTTTTGTGGGGTGACAGCAGCCTGCCCTGGTCCTTAAGGGCCTGCAGGGGCAGATGCGAGGGGCCTGCAGCTCAGAGGTGCTGCCGCTGGGGGAGGTGGGTTTTGCACTTAGGAACTGGACGGTGTGTCCTCCTCGTGGTCCTGGGAGGGGAGTAGAGGGCCGCTGGTGTTCCAGCGCGTTCTCCCTTCTTTGTGTATACTTAACAATATTTTGTATATGACAAGAATTTTTATGTACTTCGGTACATATCTTATGACACAAAATATTTAATTAAAAGATGTTTGATACCTTCCGATCCCATTTCGTCTAATTTCTCAAAATCGCGATAAATACACCCCCAAAACCTCCTCGAACCCCGGAGCCCCAGCTGCGGGACGCGGAGCCGCCCCTTCCCGGCACCGAACCTCGCCGCCTTCATTCCGAGGCAGCACTCAGGCGGTCTCCGGTTGCGCCGCGAAGCGACCCGCTCCATTCACCGCCCTCCCGGGTGCCATGGGCGGGCCGTGCCGCTGCCGTCACGGCGGGCGGGCCGGGTGGGCGAGCCGCGGCGCCGCCCCGCGCGCTCGGGCCGTGGCAGGAAGCGGTTGGGACGGGCGGCGCGCGGCGGCAGCTCCCGGCGAGGGGCGATGACGCGGCGCCTGTGAGAGGCCCTCAGCGCCGCGCGGGCCGCCATGGGCTCCCCGCCGGAGCGCGGCCGCCGCGGCCCGGCCCCGCTGTCCGGGGCCGCCGCGCTGGCGATGCTCGTGCTGCTGGCGGCGCCGGCCGGGCTGCGCGCCGCGCCGGAGGAAGAGCCCGGCAGGAACAAGGTGCCGGCGGCCGCGCCGCAGGGAGCGGGGCAGGGAGCCGAGCCGCGGGCCGAGGTGAGGCGGGACCGCGCAGCGCCGGCCTGCGTGAGGGAGCGCGTCCCTCGAGGCCCTGGGGCAGAGCGGGGGCCGGAGCGAGGGAGGGAGGGGCGGGAACGGGAACGCGGCTCCGCGCTCGCATTGTCAAGGTGAACCGTACGGAGTGACCGCGTGTGCGCACGAAGGCTGCGACTGAAGGAGGCTGCTCCAGAACGGGGGAGCGCGAGGGCAGAAAAACAGAGGAAGTGCAAAAGTAACGTTCTAGCAGATAGCACTGTAACGTTCGCCGGAGTGTTGCTTCTGGAACCTCTGGGGAAGAGGAACTGAAGCGTCAGTTATAGCGTTGCAGGTAACACGAGCGCTCCCGGCAGCGCGTATCCCGGCCTGAGCGCAGCGCTGCGAAGAGGGCGGTGGGAACGGAACGTGGAGGCAGCGGCGGGCTCCATGTGGCTCCATATGGCTGCGTGTGGCTCCATGTGGCCGCCCGGCCCTCACCTGGCAGCTCCGAGCAGCCTGCTGGGGGCTGCCCGCCTTCCGGAGCGCGACTCGAGAAGAGCTTGCATCGCGCTGTCGGACGTGGAGTTTGAATTGTGGGCGGTGAGGTTCTGGCGCAGCTGCCAGGTGGGAGCTGTGGGTGCCCCATCCCTGGAGATGCCGAAGGCCGGGTTCGATGGGGCCCTGGGCAGCCTAAGCTGATGGGAGGGTAGCTCTGCCCATGAGAGTGAAACTGGGAAGGCTTTAGGGTCCTTCCCAACCCAGACCAGGCTGTGACTCCATCCTCATGGGTCTCTTTTCCAGCTCAGGATGTTCTGTATGTGATTCTGTTGATATGACTGCTCTTGCTGTAGTCGAGCAAGCATCCCTATTGTCATCTGTGTTGGCCACCAGTGGCTGAGCTTTGGTGATTTTTAAAGGATAAAAAAAGTTTGCCAAAGTGTTATATTGCCATTTTCTGTTCACCACTCTGTTGAAGGGCACTCTGCTGGCTGTAATGAAGTGATTGTAAGTTACTGAGGTTAAAGCTGGCAATGAATTTTGTCTTTTTTTTTTTTTTTTTTTTTAATGTCAATAGGCATTATATTGATAAAGCTGGAGCAGAGAGGAGATTTTTCTTAAGTAGTTTAATGTTTTCTGCTTCAGTTATACGTGCCAAACAAAAGCCAGCCTTTTGGCAAGCTGAAGATAGAAAAGCTGTGATTATCTGTTTTTTAATGCTAAAAAAAAATAATTGAGGGATCTGTTACCAAAAAAAAAAAAAAAAAGTTTTGATTCATCATCTGAGAAGCAGTAGTTGACAAACTCTCTTATTGTAAGAAAAGAGCTTGTTTTAGCAGCTTGTGTGTTTGCTCTCAGTAAACTACATTGGGGAGGTGGTACCTGATGCTGTGCTGGACAGCGGAGCTTGGCCAAATGAGCTGATGTTTTTCAGTAGATAAAAATTTTTGTACCAAGACCCCATTGCTTACAAGCTGATGGGGGGAAAGTAGTCTCCTGCGTGTAAGCAGAAGAAAGTCTATCTTGTTGCAACTCAGGACTCTTCAGCTTGTATCAGTATTTAGGATTAGAAGTTTGAATACAAAGAAACTAAAATTTTATTCTTGGTTAGGGGGTTCCATTGCCAAGTGATCACATATAGAAAAAAAAGTTGTCAGCATACTGCTTGATGCAAGATAGGGAGCATGAAAATTTCAAACATCAAACTTCAGACTTCCCAGCACTATTGAGGGAATTCTGGCAAGTCTCCTGATGAAACAAGTTGCAATCTGTCTCTGTTCATGGAGGTGTTAACTTTCTTGGCCATCTCTGGTCAAGCACGTGAACAGCAGCTTTGTTGTTTTTGGGTCTGCTTTTAATTATAGGTGTCTTAATCTTCATGAAAGTAAACACTGATTGTTGAGGGAAATCTGGAATGTGCTGAGCTGGTTTGAGCACTGAGGAGCCTTAGAGCTGGTGTTCAACAGTGCGTACAAAAAAAAGAGTTCATGAAAAGTTGCATAAAACTTTAATGGGGCTGAGATGCAAAGATTCTGCGAGGAGATCCTGACAGATTTTTAAAGGATTCCCTTTTCTCCTGAGCTCTCATAATCACTCAATTTCTGCTTGAAGATTTGAAGAGTTTAGTTCTTAATATTTCCATCATAAAATTGCTTGCTTGCTTGAGTGTCGTAATGTAAGCAGACAACAGCTGTAGCAACAGCAATATAAAGTTGCTTCTCCCCTGTCTGACTGGTAGTGGCTCTCATGTTCCAGTAGTAGCATGCATGGTGAAGTACTGCTTTAATAATCAGAGCAGGTGCTTCTTGTGAAGTGACCACCTATTAATTTGAGGTAGGTGGCAGCCAGTTAATAATAGCTAATACCACATGGAGGGTGAATAGTTAAAATGCCACGCTAGGCAATGTGATGTGACAGGAGAAACAGAGAGCTCGGTACTTCCAGGAATTACATGTTCAAGCTTAATTAATTGGTGTTTGTTTTGTTTTGTCTCCTCCCCTGCTTACAGAAGGGACCCTCGCCAGTTGCTCCAGTTCATCTTGTCAATGAAGAGTCAACTGACAAGACTAATTTGGGCTTTATTCATGCGTTTGTGGCTGCTATATCAGTCATCATTGTATCAGAGCTTGGAGATAAAACCTTCTTCATTGCAGCCATCATGGCAATGCGATACAACCGTTTGACTGTACTGGCTGGTGCTATGCTTGCCTTAGGACTGATGACATGCTTATCAGGTTAGCCCTCATGTTGTTTTGTTTTGTATGTTTAAATGTGCTGAATAAGTCTGTATTTATTAGTAAACCCTAACTGAAATTAAATGGAAGGTAGTGTGAAGACAGCAGGTGTGTGCAGTCTTCAGTTTTGTGTAGATTTTGAAGGTTTTTTCTGGGGGCTGTGGCATTAGACTCTAAACTCCAATTAGGTGTTCACACTCCCTAGACATCTGTATGCTTTTAAGGAAAAGGAATTGAATTCGGAGAGCCCAAGCAATCCCTTAGCTTTTAGATTTCTTCATTCCTTTTTATTTTTAGCTCCTGTTAAATTAGTGTACCTAAAGAATGTAGGGCTGAGGTCTTTACCTTCCCGAAGTGAAAGATGCTTAATAGGATGTCACGTTCCTCTTGACTGACTTGTGTCTTTGTGTATGTATCTGGCTGTAAAAGTGGAAGATTACATTCAGTCATCAACCTTTGTGGTGCACAGTACAGAGCAAAGAGCTGGAAGGGGAGCAAGGTGTCAGATGACGTGGGGAGCTGTAGCTTTGGCTGCTTACACAGCTGTAACCATAGAATGAAGCAGCCTTTTAGGTACATCGGATGCAGACTGAATTTGGTTGTATGTGTGCTCATTTCTTAACATGCCCTCTACAGAAATACTTGAAATAACGTTCAGTGTTTTATATGTGCTGGAAACAGCCTCTTAACTGGTATCGGGTCTCAGTGTTGGTCTGAGCGTCTTCAGATGCATAGCTTTTGTGAATGCATTGTTACAATTATTGTTGCAGTCTTACAGCAGTTTCCATTTGTGCTGTTCATTCTGATAGCATTGTAAAAGTTTTCTTCCATTACTTGCTTAATAATGTTAGTCTGTGAGACTTGTTCCACTTTTGCACTGTGTGCTTCCTTTATTTAGTATCATAGTTGAAGGTGCACCCTGTGGCCTCTTTTTTACATCTGTCTGCCCATTACAGCTCTCCCTTTTTCTATGTAAAGTCAATGTATTCCCTAGAAAAGGAGCAGGGATTTTCCCTTTCTTTGCCCTTGTTTCCTAGAAACTGTGGCTAGAAATTCCTGGAGTTTTTGTTTTTGTTGTTTTCCAACCGTGATTTCATGAATTCCTGCTCATTTAAATTATCTATATCCAAATAATCAGTATGTGGTGTTGGTTTTTTGGTGTTGTTTATTTTCAAGCTGTGCCCAGAAACATTTTTGCCCTTGCGATATAACAAGCTGCATTGTCATTCTGATTATTTCACTGTTTTTGTACTTTGTATGTGGCAAGTAATGCTGTATGCATTTTGTATAATGCAGTATTTTCAATCTTTCAAACAAATTTTATATTCTTCTGTTTTATTTGGCTATGCAATAATACTGTTATTCTGCATGTGTACTGCAGCCTAATTTTATTTTGATCTGATAATCTTACTTTGGTAGTGACGGTGTGGATGCAAGTAAGGAAGGATGTATGCATATGTTAGCATGTTTCCACGTGGCTCATTGCACATGCAGTATGACACTGTGGTCCAAACAGCTGAGAACATTAGGTGTGAGGTTTTAATTTCCTTGTATCTACACAGGCCTTTTATGCCCATAACTGTGATCTTTGTGGAGTAGTCAATCTTGGGTACATATTTCTTCTATTTGAGAGGTAGTTTTGGCTGAGTTTGATCACCTTCAATACCCATAAAAGTAGATGCGCTGTGGAAGTAGTTTTTTGTTCTCTGAGTGGGATTAAAGAAGGATTGAAGTTGGTGGAGTGTAGAAGAGAGAGAGAGAGGAATAGTGGCTTTCAGGTATTTGCACTCAGCCAAAGAAGGGCATGAATTCAGGCAATTGGGTGTGGGTGTGCTTAGAAAATTTATCTTGTAGAAAATCTCATTTTGCCTTTATCTGATGAAGAAGACAGATCTGAAATAAATGTAAAAAATGGTTGGAAGAAGATGTCATCCAACATACAGCCATGTAAATAAATAGAGTGAATTGATGTTATACGTCATAACCAATCTAACGTGATTATAGATGAAATCTCTCGGTGTGCTTGGGGAAGAGCAGGATTTGTGTTTACCTTGAGTAGAAAAATAAATTTGCTTGGACTGGTATGGGAAAAATAATTATATTCATTCTTATTTTTGAAATTATGCATTTGTTTTCTTTTCAGTTTTGTTTGGTTATGCCACAACAGTTATTCCTCGTGTGTATACATACTATGTGTCGACTGCACTGTTTGCCATTTTTGGCATTAGAATGCTTCGAGAAGGCTTGAAAATGAGTCCAGATGAGGGCCAGGAAGAGCTGGAGGAAGTTCAGGCAGAAATTAAGAAAAAAGATGAGGAAGTAAGTCATAAACTCTCTCTGTGAATTACGACTAATGAAACAGTTATGGCTTTGAAGTTGCAGAACAGTGCTATATTTCATGTTTGGGATGTTCAGCTGTGGCTGCAATTAATAAGTCTAACACAACAAACGTGGTCAGCTGGATAGAAGTGGCCATATGGATGCTATTTCAACAGATGATTCCAGACCTGTGGCATATCTTACTTCTCTGAAGAAAAGGGGTTTTCCCTGTAGAATTTCTTTCTTTCTTTCTTTCTTTTTTTTTTTTAATGGTGTGTACTAACAGACTTTATAAATGTTCAGGTACATTTCTAAGGAATAGTAATCTTGTTTCTTTGGGTCAATTTTATCCACTCTTGATTTGAAAGCCACCACTTTTGAAGAGAGACTTCTGCTTTAGAATAGGTGGGAAGCAATCTGTCATTTAAAACTAGATATTGTTCCTGTTGTAACTGTGATGTGATTGCAAGATTTGAGAGTACCAGCAATTGGAAATCAGAGGTGATATGTATATATTACATTAAACACTATATATATGTAGTAAGCTTTAAAAAAATACCATCTAATATAAATAACGTGTTAGTATGCACAGCCAGTGGCTAATAGCATTTCAGATATTAAATTAACAGCTTTACAGTTTAAGTATTTCATTTGGATTGTTTAGATGACATTTCTAATCTTATATATTTTTTTAATTCCCTTTGTCTTCTACAGCTTCAGAGAACTAAATTGTTAAATGGGCCCGGGGATGTGGAAACGGGATCAACTGCCACTATACCTCAGAAGAAATGGCTCCATTTTATTTCTCCCATCTTTGTACAAGCATTTACTTTAACATTTTTAGCAGAGTGGGGTGATCGTTCCCAGTTAACAACCATCGTCTTGGCAGCCAGAGAGGTGAGTGCTGCAGAATGCTCCTTCTTTTACTCTCCTTGGATTGTCTGCAGGTGGGTAAAAGAGACAAAATACGTCACGTTCACACCTGCTGCTTTATAGTGCCTTACTTAATGTCACAGCTGTGCAGAGATGTGAAAATGCACGGAGGCTCTTCGTGTTGTTTTAACTATGGTCACATGATTAGAACTGCATGGGCATTTCTGAAAAGAGTTGTTTGACATCATGTAGCTGAATACAATTATTTGATAAGGTGTAAAGATAGGGATGTTACAGAACTACTTTTTCTCAGGATCCTGTGAGATGATACAGCTTTAACACAGCAGCTTTAAAAGGAGACCTTAATTCTAGCAAATTTGAAACTGTTGATAAGATACTGCTTTCTAAAAAATCTAAAAGAATTTGTTAAAGTTTGTGGAACTAAAATTCTGAACTGCTGTGCAGTAAGCAGTACCATAAATGAAATGATACTCAGCACGATGATCAGAGTTCATATAACTGTTACACATTTACAGAAACATCAGGCTTATTAAAAGGCTGACTATAAGCCTTCACTAGTTGCCCTGTGTTTTTTCCATGCATTGAGATCATTTACATCTTTTTCCTAGGACTCGTGCTTCCATCAGTGCACTCTCAGACCTTCCCCAGGGATAAATCAAGGCTGCATAATGAAGGAGGCTATAATCTGTAGGAACCTTTTGTCTATTACAGAGTAGGGAAGGCACTGAGAGCTTGAGAGGCAGGGAGCAAGTGAGAGAGGAGGATCTCATTGTTCAGTTAGCTACATGCCATCTTGGCAAACTGGAAATTATTACTACTGCCCCCACCAAAGAGTTTGTATGGTGCTGGGTAAGTTGCTTATGCCCATCCTATCACAGGTTGACTTCTCTTTTGCATTTTTCTGAGTGTCCCATTAAGAAATGTCCATCAGTCTCTGTGGTGCAGTCCATGAAGTACTGAGGATTGTGAAAGAAGACTGTGGATGTTAAGCTTTTAACATATGAAACATTTGTATAAGTGCTACAAAAGTACTACGGAAAATGAATTTGAAGTGTCTTGATCTTTTCTCATTCTATCTGTGGGGTTATTTTATACTACTTACATAAAGTATTCAGATACCTTACTAAATAAGTATTTCACAAAGAGTAATTTACATAGCGAGAATATTAGAGAAAATTTTACAGGGATTGAAATTTTACAGGGAGAGAAATTTTACAGGGATTGTCAGTAGAGTGGTAAGTCAAGTGTGAACTTCAGTGAAAAGAAAATACTCTGACTGCTCATTAAGTGAATAGTATCCATCCTGTCACAGTGAATGAAACATGGTTTCTTTGGAGGAAAAAAAAGTATAATGTAAACTGTCTCAGAGCATACACCAGGAGTAAGATTTAAGTCTGTCTTAATGAACCTAATCCTGACAACAATCCTTAAGAACTTGAATTAACACCATAGTAGTTTTCTGTGTGTAAGAAACACTCATCTGCCTAAATATTTGGAAAGGGAACTGAAATTCTATCACATCATGTTAGACGGATTTTCTTGGCTGTCTCTGAGCACTTCTACTGAAGACACTGAACTCATGGAAGAAGTTGTAAATTATTCTCTCCAAGGGACAGCAGTTGCCAATGGAGCAGAGGGCAGGACCCACCCTTTGCCAGTAGGCTGCTGTCAGCATGGAAATGAGGAGTTCCAGGAATACTGGATTCTGTTCCCAATTGTGGAAGCAAATGTGTTCTGCTGGCACAGCTCTGCCTCCCTCCTGGCCTTCTTAGTAGTTTTCTATCTGTTCTTTGTCCACTGCTCTTAGCTTCTCTCAGTAGCTTGTGCTTCTGGTTGTCTTGATCAGTCAGTTTTGTGTTTTCCTTATATCAGATAATTTCCTGGACAGTTGCTGTTTGCATGTTAGCGATTTCATGCATTCCTCATGAAGCAAGGCAATAGCTTCTTCTCTGAGCTGGAAGTCTTGCTTTGTTTCCCGAAGGAGAGGTTTGCAGGACTTAACTCCACCTTCCCTAGTTCATCTTAATGCAGTAGAAAATCAGGCTCTTACTTTGCCTTCTTCATCTGTCATTAAAAGGTTGTTTTTTTTTTCTGTTTCTAATGCTGAACTGTTCTGTTTTATGAGGTGCTTAATACATATGCTGTAATTTGTGAGCAGATCTTGGGAACTTCTTTTTGTTGTGGATTTGTTACTGTAGTGAGGTGATGCTCATTACACAGTGTTGTGTGAAAGCTGTTGTTGACAATACATTTTGAAAGCAGTTTATTATCCTCTGGACTTAAATTCTATAATAGTCCCCTCTTTGGTTAATTTTTCTATTGGGGCACCAGAGTATAAAGCACAAACTTGTTGACAAACTTGAGCTGGATAAAAAAGTTGGAATGTTTTAGCTATTGAACGCTTTCACTTGCGGTTCTTAGGTTCACTTATGAGTTTTTTCTTCCTTTATAATTAAGTTGATGTTCTTTCTGCTGGTGTGTATCAACAGCAGGCATCTTCCCATTAAATGTTACTTAATTGTTTAAGTGCAGCAGAGTGATCTCTGCATCTACATTTAACCACCTGAAAATGCTTTTTGGTTGAAACATCCCCAATACCCCTATATTAGTCAGGTTTACATTAAGGCTGTTTTACTAGCTGAAGGCTCTGTTACTGTTCTTTAAGACAGTGATAGGTACTGGAGCAGAGTAAAGGCTAGATAGTGTTCCACGTGCTTGATTCTGTGTAACCAAGGAGCCAAGCTATGATTCTTTCATGGTAGGAAGTTGTTGCAGAACTAGCTGGCTTTCCATTGTGCTGATGTTTCCTTTCCCTTCTGTGTTTTCTCCTCAGGATCCTTATGGTGTGGCAGTAGGAGGAACGGTGGGACATTGTCTATGCACTGGTTTAGCAGTTATTGGAGGGAGAATGATAGCACAAAAAATTTCTGTTAGGACTGGTAAGTGAAAACTCATTCCAGCTGAAAAATGTATTAATGCTGGTAATGTCTGTGATGTCAATGGTTGCATGTTTAGGAAGAATGTTTCTTGAGACTTCTTTAAGATCAGTTCAGTGTTTGGGTCTGTGTGTTTTCTGCAGTTTCAGAAAAGGAGGTGAAGAGGTAAATTTCAATGGAAAAGGTGAAACATGTATTCTATCTTGTTTGTTAAGGCCATAGATGATGAGTTGCTAATCTAGCAATAATTTAACGTGCTATCAATAAGCCCAGCATGGATCTCTGGCAATAGGAATAACCTTAGGTTAGGTCAAAGATCCACCTAACCTGTTAGCTCGTTTAGAGAAGAATGGGCCAAATTTAGAGATACTGCCCCAACTTCTAGCAGCTTCTGGCCATTGCAAGCAGTTAATGGATAATACTCATTCAGTATAGTTACCTGAACTGTGCTAGAATTGCTAATCTGCAGTGTCACTCCTAACTGATGACTTGCTCCATCTTGATAATATTGTATCTTATTTTTTTTCCACGTAGCCAAATACACAACAGCAGGCATCAACCTCAGCTTCACGCTAGCTGAAGGTCCTTCCTAAGGTCCAGAATATGTCTTTGTAGATAAGATTAAACAATGGGGTGGTGTATGGGCATCCTGACACTCAGCTAGAAATAGCGTCTACTGCTTCACTGTTTGCAGCATTAAGTTTTAAAAAGATTTTTCAGTAATCAGACTTCTTAACAAACAAATAAGTAAATGTCTTCCGTGACGCATTATAATTTATTTAACTTTCTCAATGTCTAATTCATTTTTTGTTTGTTTTTCCTTTCCAGTGACAATCATAGGAGGCATTGTCTTCTTAGCTTTTGCATTTTCTGCACTATTTATAAGTCCAGACTCTGGTTTTTAAATATTTTTCATCACTGCAAAAGGACAAGGATTGGAAGCATCTAGCAGCTATCCTTGTGTGGTTTTGTATATAAATGTACAGAATTATTATTAAACAAGCACCGAAGATGAGACACTGAACTTTTTATAGCAAATGATTGGTGGGATTGACACGTTTATGGACAGCCTCTGTGGTGGTGATTTGTTTGCTGTCTGGTTTGTATGTTCTGTGGCACCTGCTACTGTGGTAGGATTTGCGTGGTTTTCTTGTTTGCTGAACCTGGCTCAGCTGAGTTTTGAGATCTACGTCCATAAATGTTGGAGCTTGCTTTTTTTTTCTCCACTGTTACACATGGTCCCGTTGCTTCAAGAGCTAATTCTTACGCCTTCTCTGAAGCAGACCAGAGTGTTTTGTTTCATAATGTTGAACAAAATATTAAAGAGATAACAGTTGACTCCCACTTTCAAAGACTTTGGTTCCAGGACGTGCCTGAGGCTGGGTAATGTAAGCAACAAAAAGCTGGGGAACCGTTCCTATACCATTTAGTTGCTGAGCCACCAACAGAAAATATTATAAATTTCATTTAGAGGGCAAACTTCTTAATCAGGGATTTTTATCAGGAAATTTTGTGCTGATTAACAGCCTACCGTGTTCAATGTGCAATCTGGAGCTAGTAGCATTTGACTTTTTTTTCCTTTTTTTTTTTTCTTTTTTTCTTTTTTGACTTTCTAAACTTTATAAAGTACGTGGAAAGTAATTAAGTGGTCCAACTTAGTGGTGTTTCATTCCCAGGACTGAACAATAATGGAATCTTTAGATTTAGATATGTTCATATTTTTCTTTTTAGGAATAGAGATGTAATCTGGAAGAGTATTAATAAAACATAGTGTCTCAATTTGAGTCATTTTCAGTATTGTTTTTTGGCACTTCCATAATTCCTGCCACAGAGGTTAAAGTGATGATTTATTTAAACTTACTAAATTTATTTTGGATACTGTTATAAATACCAGCTATAAAAACTTTGAAAATGTTGGCAGCTTAAGATATGGGATACTGAAACACATGGTTCTCTCTGCTGTTTGGTAACTAGTAGATTCTGAGCTAATAGCTTAAATAAGATGTTAAGAGCTATTCAGTAGCAGTTCTGTAAAGCAGAAGATAGAGTTTCTAATAGCATCTATCTATCTACTACTTTAGCCTGAAGCTAAAGTAAGATCAAGTGCTACAAATTAGATTGTCCAAATTGTTGTTTGAGAACAGAGGGTAGGAGGCCTCCTCTTGGATTTTGCTACCAATAGAAACCCCTTAATGCTGAGGTTCTCAAACCCCAAAGATTGCAGCCGCTTGATTCCTTTTATGCAGAGTGGTGTGAAAACAGATTACAGCTCCAGGCCTAGATGTTCGTGTCCTGACCTGAAGGAAGGGTGCTGACGGCAGTACTGTTGTTAATTGCTGGGTAACGCACTGATTTGTTTAGTTTTGAAGCAAGCATTGTAACCAATTGCTGCAGCCTCTTCTTTCCACACCCTGTAAATGCCCTCTCTGTAATGTGTTCAACCTTTTACCCTCAGGGGATGCATTACCTGGATCACATTAAAAAAGAAAGAACAGGGAATCCAAAGCAGGGAAGAGCCTAAACTGCTCACTGGGAAACTGCTTTTTGTGTGGTGCTACCGCACAGTGTGTTCTTACACATGTGCTAAGTAGTGCTGGGTAATCACAGTGCTGCAGGCTGCCTGTTGAAAATTCTTGATCAAAAGCCAAACCAGTTGGCTGTGTCCTAAGGTAGAAACTTTCTGAACTTCCTATGCACTGCTTGAAACTGTTCTGGTATTAAAACAATTGTGATCAACAGAAAAAATGAAGATATTTTATATATATATATAAATCCATGCAACTTTCACATTTACATTCCGGTGTTACAAACTCATATGTGATGCAAACTACTGCTTTTGACCACTGCCTGGTCAAAAATAGGCAATACATAGGCAGATATTCATTGAGTTAGAATAATGCTCCTACTGTTTTTGGTTGTTTAGAGCCAATGTTAACTTATGCTTGGAAATGTATTATAAAATGAGACAGGTTCTCAGATTTTAGCAAGAGTTTTAAAAGGCACTATAGCAGATACTACTAACTGTAGAGATTTAATGTTGTGAGTTGCCTGTTGGAATTTTTCACCGTTCCAAGACTGGTGTAATCCAGTCATTGTATAACTGAAGCCTGCTGAAGGTAATTGGAGACTCCCAGTGTATTTTTGGCAGCACTGTATGAAACAGTGTCCTCCCATACAGCCGTAGTGCCCAGCCTCTAGCTGTCTGCTTTGTTGTCTCAGACAACTGCAAATTGGCTGGTTCAGTGGCTGGGATTTTAGCAGCTTTCCATACTGCATTCTGATGCTACTGATGCGTTGCCTTCAGAGAGGTGTGGCGCTGTTAAATCTTGAAATCCCTGTAGACTTGAGATGCAGGTTACTGCCGTAAGATGTGTATATAGATGGACAGATATCACACCTAAGGTGGCCTACCCTTATGGGCAGTCTGCATCCTAAGTTAATGCTTGCAGTTCTGGGAGAGTGAGCAGTAATTTCTTCTGCTCCCCCATGGCTATTTCCCCATCCTCCTCTCTACCCTCAAATTTGGAAGAAGTTACTGATCTCTAATTAAAAAAAAAATCCGTCACTGCCTCTCTACTTCTCCCTAAGCCAAGAGATGAAGTGAGAACTTGTGGTGTGTGCTGTCTGAATGAGTGGTTCATTCATTGCACATTTATCCAATTTCCTCCATCACTCAGTGAGTTGTAATGTGTTTAGCAGTGGAGTTGAGCGTAGGAGAATGGAAAATGATGTCTTTTCAGCAGCTAACTCGCTGTTGCTCTTTGGCGATGCAGATGTAGGAAGCTGTTCACCACCTTGCAGGAGTGTTCAGGCTGCAAGTTACAGCACTGAGAAGAGCAGAGGGCTGGGTAACCAGATGGGACTGACCTGAGATTTAATGTTGAAAGAGATGCACAAGCTGTGAAACTGTAGCTAAGCACTTGAGAAGTGTTGGGGAAAAAGTAGGGTAATGAATCACCTGACAGTACTATGACAGCATCCAAGTTGGCTTTCTCTCAGTTGCATGGAAGCAGTCAGTAACTAATGGTCAGTTCTAAAGTGGTCCAGAATGATTTGCTTTTGCCTTGTGAACAAGAATAATGATTAGCAGGGAATAAAAGCATGAAGAATAGCCATGAGAGCCAGGTATGGGTGTGATTTAATGTTTTTGACCATGTCAGCTTGCTCACAAGGATGAAATGCAATGCTTGCCTAGTTCAGTCCTGCAGCAACTCTCAGGTGGGGAGAAGGAGCCATTTTCAGGAACGGGAATTTCAAAATCTCATAAACATTGGCTGTAAGATGGCAGAGCAGGCTTGATGCTGTGCTGCTGGGACATGCCCACCTGGGCTTACACATGCTTATGTCCTGGGGTGTAACTGCTGCTTAGAAGAACATGGTATTTTGGGGGAAGGAGCTGCTTGTTGCATTAGCCAGTCAAGGCCCTGCTTTCCAGAAATGAGATGTATGCAATTTAAATAGTACTCTTCCTTTTAAATACTTCGAGTGCCTTGCAGGGTTGAATTAGAAACAGACTAAACTAGCTGGAACTTTGATGGTTATCTGCTATTTTGTTTCCTTTCGTGGCTGGAGGATGTTAAATATGATGAGTGGATTCTTATGCAGCGAAGATAAGGCTCTGCAAATCACTACACAGCAATATGAACATAAGCAGTGATCCAGCACTGACCTTCCAACCCTACTGAATTCCAGCAGACTTCCCTGCCGGTTCCAGGGGAATTTCCACATCAGCTTCTAAAGCAAGAATTTGCATTTCAGGCTGTGAACGCAGTGGAAACTTGAAAGTGCCACCTACAACTACTCATTTCCAGGCTTGAACACTGGAAACAGAATTAAATGGTACGGTCAGTTCTACAGGGATGGAAGAAAAACCTCCCGCCAGTCGAAGTTGTTTGAAATGAGGAAACTGGAGTTTTTAATTTTCAAGGTTCCTAACTAATTCACAGCCCTCATTACACTGCATGTGGCAAAGTGCACTAAGCAAAGATTAAAGTAAACTTGTAATCTTCAGTACAGAGTTTTTCAGAAGAAACCCAGTGAGCCAAAGTACAGGTCTGGCTCAAAAACCAGCCTGTGCTCAGAGCAATGCAGGAAGGCCTGAGTCCCATGAGCTGCTGCTTGGAGGTGTGATAGGCAGATGCTGCTTGTGGAAATCTGCAGGTTAATAAGTGGCTGTATTCAGAGCTTTCTCAAAGGCTGCCTGCTGCTGTACAGCTTTCCTTTGCATCAAACAAACTGGGCTGTTGAATGAAGAGAATTATGCAGTTTCATCCAAATTTACCCAGAGTTACACTGAGGTATTTCCATGATACCGGATGCTGTGTAGGAGGCTATGCTCACATGGCATTTTCTTGCAGCTCACCTTGCTGTGTCCCAGAAGCCAGCGCTTGTGGCAGGTAGCCACCTTGGGCTGATGTTATTGCTGAGGTGCACAGCAATGGCTGCAGCCATCTGTGTGATGTGCTACAGAGAGATAGCCTCAGGCTGATTTACACATACTTCCTATGTGAAAACAGAGTTACCAAAGGTGTTTGAAAGAGACTGAGCTACTGCGACTGCTTGAGATTGGAATTCTTGGTTGTTACCCACTGCCCTCTGACTGCTGAGGTCTGGAGTTTGTATCGCTGACTCTGAGCCTGGGGTGCTGAGGTAGCTAACCTTTGGATTGCTAATCTTCCCAGTTACCTAACATTCTCCTGTAAGCAGAGCTCCTGTTTCTCAATTTGCACAACAGTGTCATTGAACAGCATTGCTTCGGGTGCTGCAGTAGCTATTTATAGTTATAGCTCTTCTCGATAAGTTTATGGAAAAATATATTGATATTTCTAAAGTTCAGATCTAAGAAAAGTGCTAATTGTGCTGCGCGCTATCAGCCTTATTATTGGGGGGTGTTGGCCGTTTTTAATTGGTGCTTCTGCAGCTTGTTTTGTTTCCTGGTATGTGGAGTTGCTCAGGGGCTTGAGGTGGGACACAACTTGCACAAGGATGCTTTAATTCCCAAAGATAAAAGATTAGTAGCTTTACCATGAGCATCTGCTGTGATGATGATATAGAGAGATACAGCAGAGTGTAAAGAGTATTTATCACTTCCTCCAGGTATTCAGCTTCAACTGTGGGATTGCCTTCTCTCTCACCTTCCCTTAAACATTTGTTTAACTTCAAATTATTAAATTATTGCCCCTGGCATTCCCACTTTGCTCAGTGAGAGGATTAGAGCAGCCCGTAAGAGCGGCAGTGTAACCACACAACCACATAAACTGCATGGGCCAGCAGTTTATGAAGAGATACAGAGAGCAGACAAGAAAGGAGTACAGTATGCATTTTTACTGAAGTCGCACAAGTCATTTCTCTGGGGAGGGAGAGGAGGTAAAATTGACATCAAGCAACTTCTCACACGTCAGTTGTTGGGGGGTAGACAGTGCCTTCGTTACATCTGTGGAACGGGTCTGAGAGCACTTCACTGTGAAACTCTTATCGAAGTGACATTAAGGAACTCAGGAAAAAAAATTCTAGAACCTTAGAAGCTACAAAAAGCAAAATTTTAAACGTTACATTTATTCAATTAAAAAAAAATAAAATTGACAGTTAGTAATGGTCACACGAACACCAGGGAACTGTATCTACATTTCCTGACATCAATATGAGTGGCATTAGGGGTTGTTGGTGAACAAATACAAAGCTAATGCCAGTTCAAAAAATACAAAACAAAACCGGAACCCGAGACGCTGTGAAATCAACACTGCTTAAAAACTCAACATTCAATCCGATGTATTTTAAAATAAATAGTTTTTACCTTCCTTCTTTAGAAAACACAACTCCCCAACTGCTTTCAAAGCAGTAACACCTTTAAGACCGTTCCCGAAAGTGTTTCATAAATAATTTACCCACTGATTGTCTGTTAATGCAGCATCTCTCAGTCATAGCTAGGGTCTCTGTACAGGCCACACAGTATTTTGTTCAGACACAGTGTTTTGTTTTGTGTTTTTTTTTTTCCCTCCTTTTTATTTAGGTACAATTTCTTTGAATAGAGCATATCATGCTGGCGCAATTCATGCAGATGACACAGCATGAAGCATAACAGAGTTTAAATCACCTGGCTAAAAAAAAAAAAAAAAGACAAGGAATGTAGTGTTACAAATCATGATATTGAAAAAGCAACCATCCAGTCTCAGGACAACCACAATTTCAAATGTTCGCTCACAGTTGTCTCACCTACTGTAATTGGCTTAAATACGTCTTTTTAAATCCAAATTCATTTAACTCTTCAACTTTTTCCACCAGGGATAAGTAAAAAAATAAAAAGCTAATTATTAAAACTAGTCTCTCTCCTTTTAATCAAAATAACCATTTTTTTCCAGTCCTCTGACTGTACATCTAATTTTAATAATGATTTCAAATAGAGAAATTCATGACTGTGACGTCCAACATCTCCTGACGCTGTGACATCTACAACACTCATCACAATACCCGGGTTGAATTCTCTGAACGTATGCATGGTTTTTGAATTGACTTCAACATCTGCAAAAGGCCACATCTTTAACCCTGCGATACACTGTCACACACGTTATAATCCTAAGGGACACTCAGAATTACTGAGCAGGGAGGTGGGCCTCCAGATGAGTCTCTCTCATAGGCGACTGTGCAACGTAAAAGGTCTCCTCCCTAGGAAGCCACAATCGTTCATCCTTTCCCCACGCCATGTAAAACATGAAGCCAATCAGTTCTAGAAGCCTTTTTCATCTTGCACTTTGAACCTCAAAGGATCATTGTATTAAAGAAACATTTTCCAGAAATGTCTCTGACAGTTTCACAAATTACTCCTTGATGCCCCAACCCCCTTAACAGTTTCACTGACTAAAGAAATAAACTGGTTTTCAAATAATCTTTTCAGTAAAGTGCTTCTTATTACTCCAAAAAATAAAAATAAAATAAAAGATAGAAAGTGCTATTTGAATCTTAAGAGAATTTCTTTTTCCATGAAAAACTGCCTGATATAGCTTTCTTTTAATTAATTAATTTTTTACATAAAGCTGAAATGAAACCTACCTGTTGTAAGGATACTGGGTTACTGATTTTGGTGTTTGGCAGCAGGCAGGATGCCCACACAAGTGGCGACACACCGGAACCATAGTGCAGAAGGTAAACCTTCTAGATGAAATGGAAGGCATATGGAGAGCTCTTACTAGAATCTTTTCATATTTATATACAAATATATATTAAATATAATATAAAAATAGCTATATATTCTTTTTCTCTGTAATTTTCCTAGAAGCTTTTCTTCAAATCCTCACCCATCGCAGGCAAACAATATCTGTCTTCTAAACTCCATGCAACTGTTTCACTCCTTTCCATACCACCAGACTGTGCATTCACAAATACAACCCTCTCCTTAACAGATTCCTTCCCTTCTGTCAGAGTCATTCTGTGACATCTGCACCCCAGAACCTGCAGCATCGCAGCATTCCTTATCATACTATTGATTAGGATGTTGCAAATAATCTATGACTGTAGTAAATGAGTCAGGCAGAAGCAAAAGGCTGATTAAGAAAGAGGCGACAGCCTGGTCCTCTTCCCACTAAAATCAAGAACAGCTCAGCAACTGATTCAGCAAAGGGGAAGCCGCAGACATCTGAAATACACACCTTTGAGTCAGCAGCTGTGAAACAAAGCATTTGCATCCTTGCACAGAACACGGAACAAGTTCTACATACTTCTGTATAAAGTTTGCCTGATTCACGGTAGGTATATTTCAAATGGATGCTGTATTTTTCCAGTTTCTGTGAATTTCCCCACCTTCTATGCTTTGTCTACTGGCTGGTAGCTCTGTAATTGAACGAGCTCTCTCCGAGGTTACAAAAAGCTTGATCAAAGCGTACATTTCTTTATTCTCTTTCAGCAGCCCTGCTATCACTGTCATCTATTTTCTCTCACCTAGTTCAGCGTTTTACCAACAGACCTATAGCAGCACACAAGAGTATCGGGGAGGGGGGAAATGGGAAGAGAAGTTTAAATGGAGCTTCATATAAAAAGTTGCATCGTTAACTGGCTGGCTGTTATCTCTATTTTTTGTAATTCTCAGTATAATAGCTTAATAAACCTATTTTACCACTATTCCATAGTTCTAACAGCACTATTAAAGCTCTCCCAGGTTTCTTTTTTAGTGCTCTGTTATTACTGTAAATGGTTAACAATTTTTTTCTAACCTACTTCCATTAAGCAGCAGTGCTGCTAGCACAGACCTCTGGAAACGCAGCTTATTTTAGAAACAGGTGGATGGTGCAGCAGCAGAGCAGAGCAAGGCAAACTTTGTTACACGAAGCTCTACAGCAGTGGGCTTCAGACCTTTATCCCAGCTCAGAGAATGGCAGAAATCCTTTTAGAGAAGGGGAATTTCCTTGCTATGTCTGGCACTGGCACCTGCACCTTGCTGCAAGAGGCCTCTTGGAGCAGAGCGCAATCTAACTCTCTTTGGTACTGTATTTCTCACACTCCTTCCTTGTTCACAACTGTGCTTTTTGGTACCAAACTCTTGCTTTGTAAGTGGGGAACAACAAAGATGCAATGGTGGGACACCTGGAGAGGCAAAGGCCAGCCCCAAAATGCCATCAATGGCATGGGGTTTGGCTCACCCAGTAATACAATCAAACTGTTCCAGAGTACAGAACTGTCCGTCACCATTTGGTTACATTCATTCAACTCCTCCTCAGTATTCAAGATTAATCCAGCTTTCTCTCCCTACTACTAATTTTAACTGCTTTTGCTGTTTTATTTTAATTCTCAGATCTATCTGTGTTTATTTATTTTCTTCTAACGTTGTGGTTTTCACAAACTAGTACCATAAAACCCTACCTAAAATAGCACATCGTATCTGTTGGAACTTTTTATTTTCTTTATAAAGTGAAGTTGCCTTCTGAAGTCTTAGTTCAGTGATATCTCCTAAATCGACCACGATCTCCCCCAAGACGTACTCTAAACACTACAGAAGTGATTTTTGACTCTTATTATTTCAAATCAGGTTACCCTCCCTGCTCCTGCTAAAGGAGCACTCTTTGTTTTTACATCTTCAAGAACAATACCTTCAAGGTCTGAGATTGCAGAGACTCCTCAGTTTCTGACTTAGTGTTTGAGGGGGAGCAGCACTCAAAAACGCTCACGTTCTCAACTCAGATGGTTATTGAGATGATCACGATGCAGAAACAGCTATGAAGTAGATACACGAGTTTGGCTGACAAAGTACTAAGACTTCAAAATTGAGAATGGATACAGATTCGAGACACCGTAAGTCAAGATGTTCAACATTATCACCTGAATTAAAATCAAGGCACTATGGGTTTTTCTGTCGTTGTTAAAATGACCCTGAATTAGTTCTGACTAAAGAAAGATCTAATTTTTGAATGAGAATAAAAAGATTCCAACATGTTTTAACAAGTTACAATTCTCACCACAGAGAAAGTGGTTAAAAAGTGCCCAAAAGGTTATTAAATGTAAATATATTTTTTGTGCAAATTACTCCTATAACTGAAACATTCTTGAAAATTACCGTCTTTTTTTTTTTTTTTTTTTTTTTTTTTGTAACATTTTACATAAATATTTCCAACTATATCAAAAGATAGCTTTGGGGAATAAAATTCCAAACCATCCGCAAGGAAGCAGTGCAAATTCCTTTTTTTTTTTTTTTTTTTTTTCAAATAAAATGAATTAGGTATGAAACAATGGATGATACTCATGAATCTGAACACCCTGAACCCTGATGCACGACCACCAGTTCAAACGGCTTCGTCAATAATTTAACCTCGAGAAGTCAACTAACCAACACACCATACCTCACCGAACAGACTGTGACATCACAGACAAAGCACAAACGAGAGACTTGTGCCCACACTGAGGGTGAAAGTAACGATGCAGCATGTTGTAAACAAAGGGGCAGAACAAAGGAAAACATCAGTCTGAGTATGGCGTGAAAATTTAGGGAAACATATTCAAACCTACAAATAACAGATTACATTTCATGCATCATATAAAATATTTTGCTCTTTCTCCTTTTATGCAGACATATACACAATATTTTACAGCATCTGTACAACAGAGAACTGGATTTCACACAACATTTTCAAAATATTTACTGTCCCATAATCATCTGAAAAAATTAGATGTTTGTCGGACTATATTCCTGGCATTTTTTCTGCTAAATCAAACAATTGCTCTGTGTCCATTTTAATACTTTAAAAATGTACAGAACTGATAAAAAATACCAATATTTTCAGCATCCCTCTCATTTCAGTCACATTTTTTGATTTCACCTGGACAAATTGACACGTGGCAGCAAACCTTTTAGAGCACAGAAACTGGGACAACAATCAAAGTTGGCCACGTCCCTGCCATCACCTGGTGGTTTTCCTTAACAGATTCCAGAAGTTAGCTGTAGGTCTCAATACCGCAGCGTTAGAAAGGCTTTGTACTGCTACCTCTGCAACTTCAGTGCAAGTGGTTATGGAGCAGCCCTTTCCTGGTAGCTGACTTCCAGGGGAGGCAGAGCCCCCAGCTACTGTGGCTGCGCTTTGGAAGGATCCGTCATCTTGTCAGTTCTGTGCCGTGAGAGCTGCTGCTGCGACTGGTGCTGCTGGTGGTGGGACTGAGTAAAAGTGCTTTGCTGTAGTGGGAAAGCAGCAGAGAGGATAAGCTGAGCTGACTGATTCCCGTGAAGTAACCTGGATGTCTAAAATATGCAAACAGAAGAAAATTATGTTTTCTGCTGCTCTGAGAAGTGCAGGCCTGGCTGCTTTTTACTTTGTGGAAGAATTCAGTCAAAATAAACTTCTGATTTGGTCATTGAAGCTGAACCAACAACACAGAGATTAGCTGGCATTAATGGAGATACTTAGAGCATTTGATAAAGCAGCTGGTCTTTGTGATTTCCAGTGACAATGGGTAGAGCACATGGCAATCTGTCCCCATTTCAAAACACAAGAGCATAACGGGGCTTAAGGAATCTATTTTAACCATACACATCTGTTACTACAGTCACATAGAAAGCAGTGCCTTGGCATACCAAAGCATGACTTGGCATAGATCAAATTCATCCCTGGATAAAAATCCAAGGAAGAAAACCAAGGAAGCTGCCCCATCTGCAGACCCAAACATCTTCTTTGAAGGGGATTAATCATTACTGCAAATAACACTTATTTTTAATGTCACTCTCCTTAGAAACAAAAGATGATGGTGCTGAAGAAAAAGCAGTGAAGAACGGGTACAAAAGGAATTGGACATCTCAATCCAGAACAACTACATCGCTGCTGCACCTGCAGAATCAGACTGTGAGAAGGAGATCATAAACATGAAGGAAATCAACTTTTTACATGGGAAGGAAGTGATAGGACACGGGGGACTAGTTTTAAACTAAAGAAGGGAAGATCTGGATTAGATATCGGGGAAGTTTTTTACTGAGAGGGTGGTGAGTTGCTGGAAGAGGCTGTCCAGAGAGGCTGTGGATGCTCCATCCCTGGAGGTGTTTAACACCAGGCTGGATCAGGCCCTAGGCAACCTGATCTAGTACCAGATCTGGAAGTTTGGTGGTTCTGCCTGTGGCAGGGGGTTTGGAACTTGATGATCCTTGATGTTTCTTCCAATCCAAACCTATTCTATTCTATTCTATTCTATTCTATTCTATTCTATTCTATTCTATTCTATTCTATTCTATTCTATTCTATTCTATTCCATTCCATTCTATTCCATTTTCCATTCCATTCCATTCCATTCCATTCTATTCCATTCCATTCTATTCCATTCCATTCTATTCCATTCCATTCTATTCCATTTTCCATTCCATTCCATTCCATTCTATTCCATGAACACAGGCAGGAAAAGCCTCCTTTTCTCTCTTCTTTAAAGAGAGGGGGAAAAAAAGCAAATAACAACAAACCATTCGCTTTTCGTCAAATTCTAACACTTCAACAAGGAGGGAGGGCTGACCAGTTTATATTAAAACCCATAAACTCTTGCCTAGAAAGAAATGCCAGGACAGGAACAGACCATTGGAGATCTTCATCTTTCACAAACCTTGTTTTCAAAAGAATGAAGTCAAAACTGCATAAAAGCAGGGACAGACATTACCTACCTGCTAAACAGCATGAATGAGTGCTGAAATTCAAATAATAGGTATTCTTCAGTTCTCTTTTTGATCAGAGATTTCAGCTTGCAGCTAAAAAGCCTTTGCCTGATGAGTGGCTGAAATTCGATTTTCTTATGGAAAAGCTTTTTTTCTAACAAGCTACAATTTTCTGCCACTGGCCCAGGTAAAGAAAATTTTACTCATCCATAAATGGAATCTTAACTATTCCTTGACCATATAAACTTAGATTAAGTTTCCAGCTACTTACTCCATTGTAGAAATTCCACCTTTATCCAAGAAACCTCTTTTATTGTAAAAAGGAGACTGCACATAGTAAAATATTTTGTTCAACAAGCTGCTCAGGGAGATGGTGGAGTCACTATCCCTAGGGGTGTTCAAGAAATACGTAGATGTGGCAATGAGAGGGGCATGGTTAGAATGGGTATGGGATGATGGGTTGGCACTAGACTAAAAAACCTTAGTGGTCATTCTAGATGGCCATGCACAGCTGTCACACCATGAAATGAAGAGAATCTCGATCAGCTCACCACATGAATCAGCAGATTATGAGCAGGGAACTGTGTGCAGAGCTGAAGTTCAGCTTCATTGCGTTGGAAATGATGGTAGCAATGCTAGAATATTGCAAGGTTTGTGCCAGATGTGTCCCACGAATGCTCACAAAGGAACAGAAAGAGCACCTTATGCAAGCTTGTTAGGACCTACTGAACCAATATGATGCTGCAGGTGACAGTTTACTGGATTGCATCATTAGTGGTGACAAGACATGGTGTCAATGCTATGAGCTGGAATTAAAATGGCAGTCCACAGAATGGTGACACATGAATATCCCACTGAAGAAAAAGTTCCAGACACAGCTCTCAGCAGGTAAAGTGATGTGCACTATCTTTTAGGATAAGAACAGTGCAATCTTGGATTTCCTAGAACTTGGACAAACCATCAACTCTGACTGATGCAACACAACACTGACTAAGCTGAAGACCCAAACCACCAGAGTAAGGCTAGAGAAGAAGACAATCTTTCCCTTGCAACACAGTAATGCCTGGTCCCACATCATGTCAAAGACCATGGAACACATAGCCAGTCTTAACTGGACTGTTCTACCACACCCACCATATAGTCTGGATTTGCAACCTTCTGACTTCCAATTTCATTGGACCAATGAAAGATGGACTGCGTGGGCAACATCCTTCTAGCAACAATATTATTATAGCAGCTATGAAACAGTGGATCATCTCTGTCAGTACAGATTTTTACGAGCATAGCATTCAGGCTCCTGTTCATTGCTGGTGAAAAGTGCATAGCTAGTGGTACAGACTATGCTGAAAAACTTCTGTAGCTGAGAGCTTGCTCAATCAAATAGTGTTACTGTGTTGTTCTCTGTATCAGTTGTAGTTTCCATGGAAATAAATACAAGACATTACTTTCATGGCAGCGTGAGTATTTTAAGATAATTCTAAGACAAGCATGCTGAAAGTCTCAGGACTGACAAATTTCTAGAGAATGCTACGTTACCTGTAGGAACTGTTGCGGGTGCTGGGTCAGCTGTGGCTGAGCTGGTTGTTGAACTGCAGTGAGCTGCTGCTGCTGCTGGTCTTGCTGACTTTGCTGCTGCTGCTGCTGCTGCTGTTGCTGTGTTACTGGCAAAGTCTGTGGCTGCTGCTGTTGGGCAGCAAAAGTGGGATAAGCTGTCACCACCTGTCCCATAAACATGGTACTTGGTACCATTACTGCTCCACACGCTACTGGGGCTGTGACAAGTTTTGTTACAAGCTGCTGACCTTGAGAAAATCTGTCAATAGAAAAAGACATTTGGCATCACTTTAGGAAAAATGCATCAAGCTTTATGTGCTCTTGACAAATGCAGATTTTGTCAGGCTCATACCTTGTTGTAACACTACTGATTATGATAAGCCTATGAACACACACCGCCTTGGGTAAAGTTAGTTAAACAGCTGTGCGATTACAGCAACAAATAACATGGGTTTTATGCTACTTTTCCATACATGATATTATAAATGCTGTGGTTACATAGCTACAAGTCATCCCAATGTGGTCTTGAAAACTTACCTGATTTGTCTATCTTGTGTAAAAGTAGTTACTGCAGCAGCATTCTGGTTATTGTTCTGTGGTAAGCTAGAAGGAACCTGAACCACATTTCCGGTTGTTGGCTGAGAAATCACCATAGTGTTATACAAAGGTGTTGAGACTGTGTTCTGGGACTGACTGGCAAGAGAAGATTGTTGACCGTGTCCACTAAGTACATTTTGTTGATTATGCTGTAAAGGAAGAATATGTAATGAATCAGTCACTTGAAAATAGCCAGCTACTACAATCATCTTCCTCATTGTAATTACCCATGCTTTACAACTGCTAATGTTTTTCTATTACAAATGAATTCTTACTTTAAAGTAGACAGGTATTTCCTATCAATTGAGGATTTGGAGGTGGGACTGGCTCTAGGGCATCTGAAAATCTCTTAATCTCTTCTCCTCTTCAGAATATCTTTTTCCTTAATATTTCATCTGCTTGCATACTGTTTGTTCAAGATCCTGTCTTCCATTCCTTTAGCATCTCTGTGCCACATTAAAACACGCACATTACCTCAATCAATTTCATACTTCAAAGTCTGGAACTAACTTAATGCTAAAGTGATAAATTGTCCACCATTACTCTGTCTCATTACAAATCTTAAAAAAATATTATGGGATTTGGAAAAAAGTAAAGAGGAGGATGAACACAGAGATTACAATTAAAAGCAGCCTCTCTATAAAATTGTCAAGCACACTAAAACTCTTCAGCTTGAGAAAAAGACTTATATACATATGATAGAAGACTCTGAAATTATGCATGAAGAAGAAGATGAAAAGTGAGTAACTACTCAATGTATTTCTCAGTATAAAAGCTAGGTGGCAGGTTTAAAAAGCAAACATCAACAAATTTCGCAGGAACTAAAGCTGTAGAATTCACTGCAAGATACTGTGGATTTCAGAAGTTTAGATGCAATCAAAAGAAACTGGATAAACTCATAGAAGAAAAAATCCATCAAAGGATTTAAAATGCAAAAGGTATCATCTATGGCATCTGACTGAAATTGCTGAGGAGCAGAAAAGTCAACTTTAGAATCATCAATATATGCTTTTCCTGTTCTTATGTTTTTCTAGGCATTTACTGTAGAGATCAGTATCTGGACACTGGGTTTCAAGCTCAATTAGTACAAATGTTCTCATGCTGTACATTCTGTCAATAGAAAATTTATAAAAATTCACAAAAAGGCAAGCTAACTGTTTTCTGTATATTGGTTTTTCCAAAAAGCATTTGGAATTATTTCCACTTGTAAATTATTTGTATTTGTAATTATTCACATTTCTAAGTTTTAAAATTAAAGCAAGGTGTGAAATTGCATTAGCAAGAATGTAAGTACATTTCAATTGTAAAACTTTGAACATCAAGAAATAAACTTGATTTGAAGGACAGTCACAAAAAATTTGGAGGGGGAGAAGTCAGGAAAGCTATTATTGCATTTCTCACTAGTGAGAAGTTTACCTGTGATGCAGAGCTCTGCAAAGGCTGTTGCTGGATCATGTGTGGTGTACTTGTATGTCCTGTGTTCATCCCACTTTGAGTCTGATTAGTTTGAACAACCTGACCTTGCATGTTTGCTGGTGCAAGTTGCTGAACACTTGAAGAATTTCCAGATGTAAGCTGCACAGAACTGAAGTTTAGTCCAGAAGTTGACTGCTGCAAGAACATCTTAAAAAAAATCCTAAAATTAGCTCTTACGAAAAATCTGTTAATTGTTCAATATCTTAGACAAAAACTAAAATTATTTTCTTACGATATTAATACAAGATAAAGCTTAATTCCAGTTTTTAGATGTTCAAACAGCACTGCAATTACCAAGAGCAAAGGGCTAACTCCAATATAGGGTCTGTATTCAAAGACTCTGCTGTAACAGCTAAGAATGAGAATCCTGAATTTCAAATCCCTAAACACTGAGGTTTAATATTTGTTTTTAAATTAGAAGCAATATTTGTAGACTGACTTATAATGTAGGCTATAACTGTCTAAAGATTAAATTCTCTGAAGAATTTTTGCTTCTACTTGTGGAGCCTCTAGAAGTGAAACTAATTAAAAATCTCAGAATCAGTTGATATAGACATACACCAAGAAGGCAATCTTCCCTGGCAATTACAAAACCATACTGGTTACACTGAATTTTCCAATATTACCTTGTTTCAATAAACTGAATTTACCATGAAAGTACTTTGAGTCTTTACAAATAGTTAGACTAAAAACTACAATGACTCAGTGTAATAACGTAGAATGGGCAGCACTTCAATTTTGTATTCTACTTTCCATAGTCCTAAAAAAAGGTCCCTTTGCAGTGCATGGGATAATAGTTGTGAATCTCTCCTTTCAAGCACCTACAAAGCAATCTACTGCTGGAAGGCTTACATGAGATCACAGTAAAACAAAAAAGCACATGCCAGAAACTCTTATTCCACAACAGAATTTAAGCAACGCATTCAATACTTCCAGGAAGTATAGATTTTTTTACTCTTTATTCACAGTGCACACTGAAAATACTTAGATTCTTTTCTTATGATGCACTTTAGTTTTTTGTTTGCTTGTTTTGGCTTTTTCTTATTAAGTTAGAAAAGTCCAATCAATATGGTCATTCTTTTCTTCCTGATATAGATGCTGAAAACAGAACGACAAAATTGAAAATCCATAAAATACATATATTGGTTGAAATACAGAAATCAAGCAGTCAGGTCTTTGTTACTCTCAGCTGCTAGACTGGGTAATGCATAGAATCATAGAATCACCAAGGCTGAAAAAGACCTACAAGATCATCCAGTCCAACTGCCCACCTATCGCCAACAGCTCTCACTAAACCACGTCCCTCAAGACAACGTCTAAACATTCTTTGAACACCTCTGGGGTTGGTGACTCCACCACCTCCCTGTAGAGCCCATTCCAGTGCCTGACCACTCTTTCAGAAAAGTAGTATTGTGTAACCTCCAGCCTGAATCTTCCCTGGCACAACCTGAGGCCATTCCCTCTAGTCTTCTAGACTTCCTGTCTTTGTGGCTGAATAACTACTTCAGAATGCCACACAATGTATAACCACTTCACTAGAAGAGTTTGTAAGAGGATCTAAGCCTGACAGTTGGGACAATCTTCTAAGAGGTATGCATTCATCCAAGAGGCATGATTTTTACACTCCTGAGCTAAAAGGGGAAATAAATATTCATTTTGCACATTTAGAATGAATATTCTAATGGCTGCAGAGCTATTTAAGAAGTAATAACCACTACAACACATTATTTTACATTTAGTAGCACAAGCCACTCAACATTGAAAGAATACATTGGGGCAGAACTAGAAACATTCAGAAGCAAAATTGTAAGTACCCCAGGAACAGTAACATTAGTTCTACGAATTTTGGGCACACAAGGTCCAGAAGACAGCTGAAAAGGAGTACAGAGAATCCCACTGTGGAATGAAGTGCCCAAATCTCATTTTAGATCTCTAAATTCTCTACAGATCAAATGTGTATGAGTTACACTTACTCACCTGAAGTCCTTGACCGTGGACAATCTGAAGCTGTTCTTGAATTTTCCGCAACTCTTCTTGCTGCCGATGAATATTTGCCTCTATCATGCGTGTTCTCTGCTCCAGCTGATCTTTTAGGTGCTGCATAGCTCCTAATTGAGCTGAAAACTGAAAGACAGGCTGTAGTGCCATGTATAAATTATAAGCTGAGCAAAAATAATCACATTTAATTCACAAGTAGTAAATACACTCCTCCAGACTAGCGAAGAAATCAAGCACTGATTTTTAAACTGGTAGTAGTCATCAACCAAGGACAAAATCATCAGTACAAAAATGTCACAGACCTCATGTCTACATGTTTAACTGATGCACAAAATTAGTCTGCTTAGAACAAAACAAAACGAATCGCAGCAAAACAAATTGATTGCCACTCAAATCACTAAGACCCTATAAAAACTTTAGTAATTCACATGGTACTGTTCTGTCAAACAGAATGGCTCATTTTGAGAAAAGCATTGAAGGCAACTTTGACATCTAAGAACTCAGTTTTTGAAAGAGACATTAACTTTATAGTTAGATCAAGACTGTTAAAGAAATAATAAAACAACTTAGCAAACCAACTTAATCCATACCTGGGACATGCTGGACTGGAGCTGTAAAGTAGCAGGCTGAGACATCGTTGGCTGTGTTACTGGTTGTCCAAGAGACTGGGAGCTTAAAGACTAGGATTTAAAAGAAATTGTTCCATAACTAGAAGAGAATGGACTTCATACTTGACATGAAACATTTCCTTACATAAATTCAATTCCAAAATGGCATAATGTGAATATATGAAAAAACAGGTGTATTTCTTGAAATGCCTAAGCCTAAATATTAAAGAGTTAAGAACACACACAAAAAATTATAATATACATAATCTCTATATAATTGTTTCCCTGCTAAAAATAAGAAGCAGCAGGTATAAAAAATGAAAAACAAGGCCGCTTTAACATTCTTTTTCGCAATAAGGGCAAAAACTTTCCAACAAGTTTGGAAGTTGACACTTCTGTTCTTAAACTAAAACACAGCATATTAGCAGAATACATAATTTAATACACATTCTATTTTTGAAGTAAATGTGTTAGTTCATATATATAGTGCAATACGAGCACTAAGCACACAAAGCATTGTATTTTCTCACGTTACTAAGATTTCAGAAACCATATTATAGTATTTGCTGATATTCTTAGAGGTATAAATATATATGAATAACCTATAGGACTCACAGCATTATGTTGCAATTATGTATATAGTTTTATACACACACACACACAGATACATATAAAATGCAGAATCATATAAAGGAGTTCTGTGCGAGTGAAAGCATAGACTCAGATACATTCCTACGAATTCTGAAGCCCAAACCATAAATACCCACATGCTTAATTATTGCATTCCCTTAAAATGTAGTATACTGAAGGTGCATAGAAATGACAGCCAAATATCCCAAGTAAAAGTCTTACAGTTTAAATGTTGTGTTTTCAGAGGAAATAGAATAAAGGTTACATGAATTTAATAATATATTTTAAAGGAAAAACGTGCTGATTTAAGTATAAAAATTTTTCTTCAAAGAGTTACCTGACTGCTCAGAGATGATCTTCTTTGTGTAGACTTTTCATGAGCAGATAAGCTTTGTCTTGGAGGAGTGCTAGTGTCCACTGTCATCTTAGTTGGTGTCGCTGACAAAGTGGTTACAAGAAAATGAAACAAATTAATAGTAATCTCAATTCTGCAACACAATATTCAAATCACAGGAAGATCTTCCAGAATAAAAAAAGCTTAAGGCTTGGACTCTTTTTTTTTTTGGCCTTGCATATCCAACAATAATGCAATCTGATGGACTGAAACAGGGCAGTATAGGGGCTGCTACTGCAGTTTTAGAAGCAGAAACCATTACACAATGTCTGAAAATCTTAGTGGGAAATCTTAGAATATCTCTGACCCATCATAAAGGACATTCTCATCTGCACATTCTTAATAAAATGATGATTAATTGCTAGAGATGGATTTAATTAAGTAAAGCAGAGAAAGTCTTCATTAAGAAGAAAATTATATATTCAATAGTTGATGCTTACACGAATGATCTGATACTGCAGTATGTGAAGATTTTCTTGAACTGCTGGAGGAAGCGGAAGGTGTGGGGCTGGTATCAAACCTTTCCAGAGCTTCTTTGAGGCTCACTGTGTTTATGTGATTATCAGATCCAGAGTCTTGACTCTGAAGAGACACATAGAAACAACAGCTATTTTATCAGATTCAGCCCACACTGTACATTCCAGTAAGAAAACATCTGAGACCACACATTGGCTCATCAATCCCTTTCATCGCTAACTGCACAGAAGTAGCGTTCTAGTTTGCATCTGTAACTTCTACTCTTATTTTTATAACAAAACAAAGCCATAGAAGCCTAGAAACCAAAATGCATGCAGACATGTCACAAATTGACTGCTGAGCTGACCTCCTTCTCCAGCAACTCAGTTAAGTCTGAACACCTGTGTTAGGAATGAACTGCTTATCCTTTTGAAGAAGGAAAAGTTAATTCCATTAGAAGGAGCACTGCCAGATGAAACTTTCTGAACTGCCAAGGGAAAAACACCACAGTGTATCTGCACAAGCTGGCTCAACTAAGACTTGCTGAGCTTCCAAGGATGTTCACTTAAAACGAATCTTGCACACATCTAAGAAGTAGAAGAGAGTCACATAAGGAAACAATTCCTACTTTCCAGTGAATTCCTTTACGTCACCTTTGTGTGCCGACCTTGTTCTTCCAAGTTATGAGTCCTTCCAGGAAGAAAGAATATTTATGTATGAACCTAACTGCAGAAATCAGATCGTAGTAGGGACTTAGGGAAAATGACATGCTATAATTACAAGTATATAAACTGCCGAGAAGAGGAGGAGTGGAATAACAGTTAAAATATCCTTCGCAAACTTCTTTAACGACTTCAAATAGACATACTATTTAATGATTGAAATAATTACTTAAAAAGGACAAATAAGTCTTGCTGCTAAGTATTTACTACATGTTATTATTACTATGAAATGAAGATGAAGTGAAACAGTGTTTGTTACTCACCTTATCTGCTTTTATCTCTGGAAGAGACTCCTCAAAACCAAGTTCTCGCCGCCTTTCTGCTCTGACTTCTGCATAACTGGAAGAACAAACCAAATACCACTGCTAAATCCCTAGATGATTTTAAAAATACATCTCACAAAACAAACTCCTCCAACTTATCTTGCTTAGAAAGTACCTCAGGAAGTTTTCCAGTATTTCTTTACTATTTATTATTCCCTATCTCAAAAAAATACTAACTAGCAATACCGCTCCCGTGTAATCTAAATATCTCTAACATGGATTTAGCAAGGAAAACTTACCTTACAACTGTGTGCGTACAGACAATAAACTCTGGCCTGGAATTCCACTGGTGATACGTGATATAGTAATGTGTTTGCAGCCAAATCCATTGCTGTCCCTTTGTAAGGAATCTGTAATAACACGACTTCCCTTTCCCATATTGCATTACTGTAAAAGTGAGAAATAAAGTTTACTGTCTTTCCAGTCTATAAATACTTAAATTATATAATAAGCATTATTTCCCAACTCTTCATGTTCCGAGCCCACGTTCAATCTGATACAAAGGCTAAGAAGAGAATTAAAATTGTAGTTTTCTACCAGAAAGAATCTGCATTTGTCTGAGGAATGCAAAATTCAACTTACCAGTTTTGTAGAGCTTTTATATATAGTGAAATACTCATATGCAAAAAAAATTGAAGAAAATCATAGCTAAACAGAAAATTTATTCTACCACATGCCCAGACAGTTTTTGTATTCATTAAACATCACAGAGACTTCTAAATGCTATTAGAAGAAAGGGAGAAGTATTAATCAGAGTGCTGTGCACTCCAATTCACCACAACGAAAAATCTAAATTAGAAGTTGAATCTGTTTTCCAGTTCTGTACCAAAAGAAAAGTATCAATATCAGTAGTATGATATCATCAAATGAATAGGAGTAGAGAAACTTCACTCATAAACACAAGAAAACTTCACTCAAGCCTCTTAACAAACTTTAAACTGAACATCTAGAAAACAAATTAACTCAAATTTAGCAACTTGGTCATACTCACAATGCTCATGACATTTTGCCAGATTATCTAGATCATCCACATGATAATAATCATAGCCTGATGTTCCCAAAACTTCAAATGGAAGATAGCCTATTATTGGAGGTGCCCTAATTAATAGAAAATTTACAGTCATTTTCTTTTCACAAGAAAAAAAATCCATTATATACATTTTTTGCATTTTTTTTGCATTTGCATTTTATTTTTCATTTTTCTCAGAAAAAAATTAAACCCAACATAAGTTATGATTAATTAATACTGATTAGTGAACTCTACATATTATAGCCATTTAAAAGTGATTCAGCTACTACTGCTGCTATATATAGAAAGAATTGCAGCACCTGTGATCCAAGAATAGGAACTTCCATTCTAAGCTATGTCTAGAAGTGAATTCTTCATTGGGTTCTTCAACAGTGCACATTTCCTAAAAAGTGAAAAAAAAAACAAAAAACAAACAAAAAAAAAACTCTTTCAAAACTGCTCTATTCTAATTCATAAACTCTTCTTTAATTCAGGCTTACCTGAAGTTAGTGGATAACTTTACAATGGGTATAAAATTTGTAAATTTCACTGAGATTTTTGGTTAGATGCATAGCACTGCGGTAAAATCTAATGTCAGCTATGCTAGGCTGAAACTCAGTTGATTTAAATGCAGCTAGTACACTCATGCTCAGCATCTACAAGCACAGTAGTACAAGCTGTATGTGCTTATAATGGGTAAGAAGTACCATTAGGAAGATGGTCACCTTACTTTGGCTTTACAAACAGGATAGAGAGTACTCTAGATCTCTTCAGCTACTGCAGGAGCTTGCAACAGTACCCCATAGTAAGAAACACAGATATTTTCAGTTTCATATGACAGAATTCCTTATGACTTTCATCAATAATATCTGAAGTGCTATATGCATTTTCTCTAAAGTTTTCCTGTTCAGAGTACAGTTAAAGTAATATAAAAGTGATATGATAGAAATGTGCATACCTTGATAAATTGAGGTGTAGCTAATCTAACTGTGGCTATAAAGCAAACTTTGTCTTCATATGAAGGCCGGTGCGACCGCTGAATAGTTCCTTCAAAACCATTGTGTGCTGAATTGGGAACTGAGAGAAGACAGAGAAGAGGTCAACAAAGGTTACAACACAGGCATGCCGCATCACAAGACAAATGGATCAGTATTTACTAATGTAGTTTCTTCAGAATTTGTCACCAATGTGAAAACTGCCACATAGAATACATACACATATATACAAAGGAATAGTATTAATAGGAACACAACCATAAAGAAATTTTCACCACTAAAATTTCATAATTTGATGACTGGTCACAGCACTTTGGCCATGTTCAGTTTACCTTCCACAGTAACCACTTTTCCTATGGACTATTATTTAACTGTCTATAATCTTTTTTTTGTATAGTTGGTTATCCCTGAATGCAGCATTTTGCATTTGTTCTTAACAAATGTGCCTGTTTTTCTCCCCAAAAGCAATTTATTTTCTATACTTGCAGCATTTTGCATGTTTTTAGCATTCTTGCTTCACTGTATGACTGCAAACTATGTTCCCTTATCCCTAATATAAATGAAAATACTGACAAAACCCAGAAAAAAAACAAAACTTCAATTTGACAGTGAAAACTCCAAATTGACAGGTAACTTTTTCAACCTGTTCCTGCAGCTACTCCTAGCAATTTCAATTAACATGTGCTCCCTTACATGTTCATGGATAGATACTATAATCATGGTCAAAAGCTGTCTCAAAGCATACAGTTTATTTTTCTTATCCACACAGTGTGTTACTCTGGTAGAGAAAACTGGATGTGAATGCTGTTTGTATCTGAAAAGTCCATAATGGCTGCTACTCCACTCCTTGTTAGTTTCCTGAGGCTCCTAGATAGTCCAGCTATTTGTTTGGGAATATTAATTCTATGATTCTATGATTTCCCAATCTTGAATTGCAACTTATAAGCCCACAGTTCTCCAGCTCCTCTTTCTGAGACTAACACCATATTTCATCTTTACAGACCTGTTTTTCTACCTTTCTTACAGGCTCAGATACTTGCTTTTGGCTCTAACACTCAACCTCTCCCCATCCTATGAAGAAAGTCAGTTGATTTGCAAGACACAGTTGTTGATAATTTTTAATAATTTTTTTTTTTTTTTTTTGAGAAGTGATCTACTGAGCACAGCCCACAATCCACTTGTCTGACTAACCAAGCAGATGTGTCTCTCAAGCAGCTACTCAGCACAGGTTGCCCAAAGAAACTTAAGATACTGTACTACAGAAGTGGAAATAATGAATAAAAATAACTTTAGTGGATGAGAGAAGTCATTCAGTGCAGAAAAGTGAAATTCTACAACGGTCCATCCACCGATTTGAGTAGCAGCTCTGGCAACTGAAAGTAAAAATGGGAGGGGAAATGCAGAATGTGCATTTTTACTTGTCAGCTCACTGCAAGAATAATGAGAACGGCGGATACTTAGTATCCTCAAGTTACTCAGTCACCCGCTTAAATATGGATTATACTTAAATTAATTCAGGCTCTTACTTCAAGGTGCCGACTTAAATTTCTCTTATTTAAACTCTATTTAAAAATGCTTTGCAGTTTTGTTTAGCTGAAAGACTTCATATTTTGCTTTCAAATACACATACGTGTAATATCTGATGGGCAGTTTTTGTTTTCATTAAAACAACAAAAAATTGATGTAATTCTGTTTCAGGCTCTTCTTTTCAAAGACTGATTTTAGTTTTTGCATAATCATCCTAAGCTTGTTCAGGCATGAAGGTCCCAAAGTATTCCACTCTAATGTGACTGAAATTACTTACCATTATTCAAACACTTGAAATTTCCTATAAATTTTACATATTCATATGTAGGTTGCTCTTTTGGGTCTATTGTTCCTCGCAGCATATGGCAACAGAATTCTAGCTGATTTTTTGCTGAGAAAAGAACAAACAAATTAAAAGATTGCGTGGTTGATGAAACACACAGGCAACTAGAAATGGAAAGCAAGAATAATTAAGTTGTGTACTTTACCAAGATACTGTAAATGTGGTGATTACAAATAGCTACAGCCTTTGTTTTTAAACAGTGTGATATTAGCTAAACTAAAGAAAAAGAGAACTCATTTGGAATGTCTGTATGAAAGGACTGAATGTCAGTGACACAGAGATCCCTTGAAAAAAATAGAACTATTTTAAACAAGCATCTGCCCAAAACATAACTTTATGTCCTTCCAACACCCATGGCCTGTTTTCATTCTTGTCAGATGCTAGAATGGTCTAAATAGAAGCCATGTAAACAAAGTCATAGAGTGACACAACACAAAATTACTCTTCAGGAAAAAGAGGAACAGTACAGCATGAAAGTGCTTCCATTCAAGTTGCACGTTTCATTCTGCATGCTTCATCCACACATTTCCACTTATACAGCACTGGAAAAAAGAACTAATCACATACGATATGAAGTGGATTGTTTTTAATGCAACTACTTACATTTTAAGTATTCCGGTGTCAATGAATCACTTTCCAGCAGATGAGAAGACAGAATTTTATAAATTTCTGAATGTTCCCCCTCTGGGATAAAATTAAATACGCTCTGATCCACAAGATCAGACTGAAAGAAAAATATTTAATACATTTTAAAATAATGCAAGACATACAAAATCACAAGCATTACTATTATAGTGCAAAACAATTCCACAGATCAGAAAAATATCACTAAAATACTAGTAACTCTTTAATGTCACTTGCTGGATTACATGTGAACACTTCGCAAGTAAAAAAAAATCCACCATTTTCATTTGTTTTGACGCTGTGAATCATTTAATGAAAATGCCATGAATGCATCAGATGTGCATACACATTTAAGCACAGTGGAACTTCTATTAATCTCTCTGGGAGCTAAATAAAGCAGCATTTAGATGAGAAATTATGTGGTGGTGGTCTAGTGCATTGTAATCCGTCAGTGGCAATCAGCACATCCAAACAGTACTTTGTAACAAAAAGCAGCACCTCCCTACATCACATAGTTGACAATATTTGCAATAATTATATCCAACTGGGAATGATTTACAAATGTGTTTTATCATCAGTTTCTCAACTATATACACAGCACTAGGAGCATACAGATGAATTCAATTAAAATTAATGCATGTTTATATGCATAAATCTATTTGATAAAGTATTCAGAAAAGATCACAGGAATATATATTAAGAATATATAAATCACATCTAACAGAAACGGATAACTATGCCTCTGAGAAGTAGGTAAACTATAAACTTTAAAAACCACAATTGTGCAACTTTCAAAATTTTTAAGCTGATATCATGCTTACCTTATTGGAATTTGTTTGGCAGAACCATTTTTAAAATACGTCACTCCATGTTCTGCAAAGTTCTCTTACCACTACAACGCAAATAGCCCGTACCAATAATTTGTCCCCCTCTTCTAGAAAAAGCTCTGTTCCACTCATCAACTGTACATTTTTGAGTACTAATGTTTCTCATTTCTTAGTAACATTATTCAAAGCTAACTTCTAAAAACTAGAACGTTTAATTTAGCAGCGAGCAATGTCACCAAAATTAAAGATGAGTGAATGTAGTAAAATTCAAAGCATTCACCTAGCCTAAAAAGCAGAATCAGCAATAATGTATTTCTTATGAGAGTTCTTTGGCAAATAAGCAGTAAAAAACTAGTTAAAAAAAATCCAAAGGTCCTGCTCTTCAGCAATATTCTTCTGATTCATGTACAGGCCACGATAGGTGTGAACTCTAGAGGATCTCCTACAGTCACATCTGTTGTTATAGTCATGTTGAAGAGAAACTGGTGCTAGTCTGGTACTTCTTAATCTTGCATAAGAGACCACTGACTGCATTCTGCATATCCAAAGAAAATGTTTAACACAGGACACAAACCAGGAGCAAGGATTTGTGCAAAAGCATTAGAATACTGTACACATCTGCACTATAATGCCCAAAAGAAAAAAAATTATTAGTAGTGATAGTAAAATATTATCCAGAGACAAACCGGCACATTTCTGAAAGCAATTCATACTTACTGGCAAATGTTCAAGTAAAGGAGTTACACTTTCAGACACATATATTATATTTCCATCTGTCATAATTGCTAAAAAAAAACCATCAAGAGCCTGAAATTAAACATAATAGGCAGTTAAATATAAAGAAACTGCATATTAGAAATGCTAAGCTATATGCAACATTGAAAAGAATTTAGACCAATTTTAACTGAATTTACAATGAGAATTCTGTATTAAAACTTCTCAGTCTTGCTTTTACACTGTGAGCATTACAATTTCCATATTGCTCTGTTCTCAAATAATCTATGATTTCATAGGCAAGATTTTGGTCCTGACACATCTAAACGTTGTTAAGTTGGCTCTGTGGCATGCCATCTTGTCTGCTTGTTATTTTTAATTACACCATCATTTTAAACACCAGAAAGCTCAGAAAAATGAGCCGGCAGTAGAAGAAAGAAAAGGAGGAGAAACGATAAAAAGAACAAATGAAAGAGCTGGTGAAATCAACACATTTCAATATTTAAAGTCTCAATATCTCCAATTTCAATAAAAGAAACTTGTAGCAAGATCTTACTTAAATACTAGTGAAACACAGTTAAATACTGTGAAACACACTTCTGATTGTTTTATCTTCTACTTAACTCAAACATATTCCTGCTGAAAAAACATGACTGACTTTTGGTAGAAAATTACCAAACAGAACTGCATTTCTAAATAGGAAATTTTAAAGGTCACATCTTCAAAAATCTTACATCATTTTCTTCTAACTGTAAGTCACTAGTTGTAGACACATACTTTGTAAGAAGACTTGAGAAATACTAGAAACAGCTAGCAAAATCTTTAAAAACAGAAGCAACTCTTTCACTATCATATGCATTGAATGTACGTAGAAAATTCAGCTGTTTACCTTCAAGAAAACATATAGATGGAATTAAAATATAAAAATGAAAGATAAGCCACCAAACAAAAAAATGTCACCAGGGACTCAGAGCTCCCTAGGAGGTAATATTGTACTTCCAGAAAAGTAGAAATAACATACCTCTAACATTAACTGTGTGAACTCTTCATTACTAAGGAATGTTGGTTTCCAGTCCTGTCGAATCTCACTGGCATCTGATTGTGCAGTAATTTCTGCAATAAAACAAAAATACAATATAAGGATTCACACTCCTAGAAGCCACTGTTTTTTCCACTAAGTCGCATATTAGCAGCAGGAAATAGCAAAAGCTCCTCCAGTCTCCTCTATGTGTGGATGTTTCTCATTTATCAATTCTTCACTACTCTAGCATTTTCAAATTTTTCTTGTTTACAAATTCAAGGTATTGAGAGCAGCATTACAAAGTGAGAAGCTCTCAGTAGAGTAATTTCAGTGTGCTCAGTCTGCTGGTTTTTGTTTGTTTGTTTGTTTACAATAAGAAGCAGAATCCACTCTTGCCAATAAACAAATCAGATAGTTCATCTGGACCTGTTCCCAGTGTACCAAGATTAGTCAAAGTGGAAGTGGTCCAGAAAGAACCAGAAGCAACACAATCTAAATCTGGTGGCTGAACACAGTAGGACTTTCAACAGAAATGCAGGCAATCTTTGCTGAACAATTTATTCACTGCTAGAGTAATATAATGAACAGATCCAAGGACCTCGGGAGGCAAAGCAAGCGTCTGACCTTAGCCAATATTTTGTGCAAAATATTGTAATGTAAACCTGTGCAGAACAATGCTGGTAAGCACTGGCTGCCAGAGCTTTCGGTACCTTACTATGATAACCGCAGTCACACAAATATTCTGTCCCATTAGGTCAAGGACAAATGCCCAAGGCCTTAAAACATATCCGCTCCTACAGCTACATTTTTTCTTTTACCCTCAAAACCAAAAACAACCAAAAACACACACTCAAAAAACAACAAAAAACAACAATAGAATGAAAACAGCAACAGAAAAAAAAAGTAAGTTTAAGTTTATTCTATGGCACTATGCAGAACACATCTGGTGATGCTCAAACTGTGTTAATAATACTAAAGGAATATTTACCATATCTTAACATACCTTGAACTTACACACTGTGGGATAAACAAATAATTATTCACACACTTAACAGCCTACTTATTTTATTTTATAGCTAACTAATAGTTGCTTCCTTTGTTGCTACAGCTTTCTCATTAGCATACAAGCCAAGAAATTACTCAAGGAAATGGCTTAACTAGAGAAAGAGCTTGTTTTCTTGGATTTTAATCTTGTTTTCGGCAGTGTGAACCACAAGGTGCCATATTAAGAACAAGTGTACAAGCAGATATAGGGATTTGTCATTTACAGAAGTATCAGCCATACATAGTGTAGCCTTGGTAGAAGATGGCTTTTTTTTGGCTAAAAGAAAACAATTGGTAATGAATTTCAACATATCTTAATGTATCCCCCCCCCCCATCAGCTGATGCAAACAACCAGAGAAACAAAAGCACAGCAAAGATGTCCAAAGATATTTCTAGTTTTGACATTTCATATTCAAGTTCGAAAAACATACACTCATTGACTTATATATAAGTGGATATGTCTTGAAAATGAGAAAGTTCAGCTGCAAGCATTTATAGATTTCTTGCCTTTTTTTCCCCTCAGTGCTACAGCTAGAAGGTAAAAAGAAAATGCCTGTGTTCCAGATCTGCATTCCCAAATTCTCAAGGCATGCCACTCTCTCATCAAACTAGCCCAATAAAGCCTGCTGTGGAACACAACGCCAGTTAAAGCAGAAAGCCATGTAGATGTCATATAGCAGAGAGAGAGCATAGATTCCTTTGGATTAGCTTTTTCAGTAATTCATCTTGCTTTATATGGAAGCAGGAGAGACAAACCAACTGTTCAAAGCACAGTCTAAGTATCAAAATAAGTGCTTCCAACAAATACATTCACTAAAATGGATCAGAGCTCTCCTGACAAGCATTTGACAGCTTGCACCTTATGAAGCAACTGTATAACAGAGGTCTCCATCGGCCCAGCTCAAACAACTTCAAGGTTATTTAGAAAATAAATGCTTCTCTTTATGAAACAGACTTGTTCAACAGCTAGGGGATTAAATATGGGAAAAAAATATATATACTGATTTTGAAAAATATTGTCAAAAATATAGTAATACATCTGGTACCTAAATTATGATCACATGAATATCTTTCTTCAGAGGCTCTTTAGATTTTTTGGCAATCCCCTTAAAGGAGCTGCACAACTGTTAATGTTTTGTGTCCTTAGTGCATATCATAAATACTATCATAACTTACAAATGTATTTTTTCTTGTTACAGTTACCTTTGTGCTTCCGTAAAAAGTCAATGCTCTTCTGTAGTACAGTGGATTTATCCATCTTCCGAGCATTACCTGGAAGCATGGAACCCAGCTCTTTGATAAGAACATTAAACTGATCTCGACGTTTCTTTTCAGACTTGTTTCTGGACACTCTGACAAATAAAACAGAAAATGTTTTATAGCAATTATGAGAACTTATAGTAAGATATATACTACAAACCCCCGCTGAAAGAACTGTCACACTTACTGCAAATCACAAGCAACATTTTGAAAGAATGGTATCCTTCTCAAAGAAGGATGCACTTGGGTTTTTGCAATAGACCCCGGTTGGACAAAAATACAAATAAATACACCACAAATCTAGAGAATAACAGCAAGAGAAATGCCTGAATAATGTTGTAAAATGTGGTTACTTACAAAAGACTCATGTTTTTTATTCCACTGAGAAATCTTGGTCCAAGGGTACAAGCATAGGATATTCTTAGAATTAGGTGAACTGAAAAATTACCTTTTTGCTTTATCTTTGTCATCTTCTTCCACCAGACCATCAAAAATGCTTCCATCATTTCTGAAAGAACCAAAAATAACGAGGGAAAGAAAAAAAAACACACAAAAGAGAGAGGTCGTTATACATCATTTCCCTTAAATCAAGAAACTGAAGCACTGTTTTATCACTGTAACATCTCACAAGGACCACCATCAATAAACCAAAGACAAGTCTGCTCTAACTTTTTGTAGACTGTTTACTAAACAGACAGCATAAAGACTTACAATTCTGACACAGCCGAAACTAGTTTTAGGATATTTCTAATGCGAACTCAAAACTTTACACTAACATTTAATTAAGAATTATTTTAATTAATTAAGAATTCTGTTTTTCCATCTTCTTAATTAACCAATGAATTTACCTTATCCTTTTGAAAACATTACAGGAGAAATTTGTTGCTTCGACTTCTTCACAGCATCTATTACAATACTGGAAATACTTACAGTAAGAAAGCACTTGTTTTGCCTTAAATACATCAGTAATGGAAGAGGGCTCAGAAACACGCTATTCTTCATCCATGCAAATAATTTTATGCATATATAATTAACTCTAAACAGTAACACTAATTATTCATTATATTTGGTTCCTAAACAAGTATCACAATTTTTACTCAACTTGAAAATTGTGCATGCATTGCTAAAGAGTTTTTAAGATATCAAAATGAAAACATTTTAGTTTTAAGAAGCCTCAGTATACTTTAGACAATACTTCATTTGATTTCCTTCTAAAAGTCAAGTTGAAATTCTTCTTCTGTTTTCCAGACTGCTCTATAATTGACTCATATTTTATTTCTCTCATTTCTTCTGTCTGCATTCAGTTTATTTAGTGTTGTCTGCCCACTGGCTACTGAATGTCCAATCTTAATTTTTTAACCTCCTGTTTCCTTCCCTTGAGGCATGTAACTGTCCATTCAAAAAGCTTACTTCATCCCTCTGATTTACAGCGATAAATCATCAAGTAATCATATATGATGATAAGCAGTGATGTTAGGAAGTAATTATCTTCTGTCACTACATTAACATGAAACTTTCAGAAAAAATTCACATATTCAAAATGCTGAAGTTTCAGCGAGATTCAGCAAAACTTCACTAAAAAAATAAAAAGTCATGTAAGTATTTTAAAACATTTATCCTTTATATTTACTGGGTTTTATTCAGAATGGGCTTAACTTTCTGTAAATTTTATGCAAGTCTCATTTCCTGAAATCTCAAAAATGGTAATAATCAGTATATTAGGGACAGATGTTTACCCAAGCTGCTAAGAAAGTCTAGGGCAAGGAATCAAGTAGAAATCATGCCCCAGCTATTACTTTTCCCTTGAAATAGGTTACCAGGTCACTTTACTGTCATATGTAGCACCACTAATCATTTAAGTGTATTTGTTTTCCTTAATCAAACAGTGAAGTACTTTTAAAAAATATATATATATATTATCAAGTAAACATTAAAAATCAACTCAACTTGCACAGATGCTGTTCCATGTCTGAAAAAAAGTCATACATTTTAAGATTCATCTCAAGCAATAAAATAAACTATTTCCAATTATTACAACACAATACATTTGAAGACAACCAAAATACTGGCCAAAAGTAGCCAAAACCTCACCCCTCTTATTTTTTTTTTTGCATAAATTATCATTGCCTCTATATTAACTGTAAGAATAAAATCAGTAAAGAAAATATTTAACAGTAATTCCCTCAAAACTCACAGTTTCTATAAACATACCTGTCTGCAATGGAGCTCATTTTATGGGTGCTTATGGTAAAAAACATAACATAGCACACTTTAGTCTTGTGGTAGACATTTGTACGTTTGCCTGTAGGAAAAGAAAAAAAAATCAAAATGCAACTCAGGAGGAATAACCACATACTTCTCTAAAGCATACTTGTTTTTATTTGTTCTTTAAACTGCTTTTAATCTCCTCTCTGTCTCCTGCTCTGTACTGCCATCTTCTCTAATCTAGTCTCCATTACCATTATAATCTGGACTTTAATATTTTATTTTACATGACAGAGTTTAAAAGAGCATTGCTTCATTAAATGTCATAATCAATAAATTTGGACAAAGCCAACATAAGCCTTTTCCTGGCTCCAAATTTGGGGATTTAAAATTAAAGAAAGTATTTATTTCAACAAATATCTACTTGCTGGTACCCAAACATTACAGAACTACACAGGTGTACAGAAAGATTGAATGCCAAAGATAAAACAATGCAGTAAAATCTCTCTCTTTGACATAAAAAAGTCAGTAGTCAAAAGCTGCTTATGGAGCAGCAGGACTGGAATGTAAGAGATTAAGGAAAACTGTGTGAAACAAAAAGTTTTATAGAAGAGCTACAGTTGCAGATTTTCAGGTGTTTTTAAAATGCTATAAACTTAATATTAAACAGGAATTACATCTATTTCAAAGGAGCTCGTTTTAGTCACTTCAATAACTCACAATTTCTGAGAAGGAAGGATTTATTTGTTTCTGAAAGTGCCAAATCCAGCAGAACAGTGGTAATACCACAAGAAATATGGCAGCTGCTACTTCACGATCCAAACAGTCAACAAAATGTTCCAGGAAGAGCTAATCCCAGATTTTAACAGAAAGGGAAACTGAGGAAGAAAGCTTACGTTCAAACCAAACTTCAGAACTGAGCACAATGGGAAAAATAAATGAGAAAGCTGGGCTGCAGCACAGTCTCCTTCAAGGTACATAACAGAGTGTGCATGCAATTTTGCCTAAGAGCCCTCTTAACCACTTCTTCAAGTAATAAGGTCCACTTTGTATTGCATTTATTCTCCAAAGTCCAGCACCCTGTAGAGACACTTGAAGTAAACCATTCTCAAACTACTCAAATACTTCAAAATAGCAATTGTACTGGCCATTCCTACAAACCCAATTCTCTACATTTGTTGACCAAGGTTTATAAAGTAACAAAGCTGTATTATTTGAAAACAAGGCAGAAATGGCAAGAGAAAAATAAATTTTGAAAGTTTTTGTTTAAATTATTGTGAAAAGGAACTTAAAAACTATCTAAAATGTATATGTGGTGCATTTTTTTCTCTCTTTTTGAGGTCTGACCCTTTGCATCCAAGTAGCGAGAAACTGTCACTGTCAGTGATACCTGTCAGTGGATAAGACTGCAGAGATACATCCAATGAAATCATGCAACTTTAAAGCAAACAACACAAATGAAGGACTAAGCCTATTTCTAAAAATCAAATTCAGTCGTGTTCTACAGCAAAAAAGACACTACTTTGCCACTGCCTTTACTGTTGATGACAGAAAGCCAGAGGAATTTTATTAATTAAAAGAATACCTTTTATTTTACCTTTTATACTTCGGGACTTGTTAAAGTGTATGGTTTAGGGATGAAACGCTGGTTCTTCTCAAGAATAATGTGGAGTATCCTCTTTTACAGAAAAGCATTAAATTATGAACTGTAAAAAATCACAAAGGAGAGTTTTTAAGTCAATGAATTACAGAATTATTATTTTCTAAATAAAAAAAGTATTCAGGTGATTTATTAATGCCATATTCTGCCCACTTTCACTGTCAGAATTCACCTTGCTTTAAAGCTCTGTTCCTTGTTGAACTAAAACTATTTCTTCTCTGCTTCAAGCTGCTGTCACTTTATGTCTATCTTTAACCTTGACATCATTTTTACTTTTAAATGTGGTATCAAGCACACCACCTACATCTTTGCTTTCATTTGCTACCTGCAAAGCAACTCTCTACACCGTGATTTAAGCATCTCTTCTGCTAAAACTCTTTCTTGGCTCTCCACTGTCTTTCTCACTGATGCCTCCTCTTCTTCAAATCCTCAGAATTGCTACTCTCAGGACTGCAGAATGTATAGAATGCTGCTGGTGACTAGCAAAGTTGTCTAGCTGCATTATCGCTGCTGCCTCAGACAGACATTAAATTCTTCTTTCAAAACCCAGCTCAAAAACCATTCCAAAAACGTATTCCAAACTAACCCCACAAATGCAGTATTTGCATTAGGAAAATCAGTCTAAATGATCCTCAATTTCTCATTCCTCTATACTATCACTTTTCATTGGAATGTATTTTTACAGTCTTTCCCTCACACCATGCTACTTCCTACGTTTCTAAGTTACTTGAAATTGTTTTTTCCTCCTGCCTTTATCTCATTTCTCTCTGCCTTGCTTTCTGTTCTTAAAATAAAATGAATTCACTGAACAATGCGTTCACAAAACTTTCTACAAATCTTATTATAAAAAACATTAAATTCTAAAACGGAGGTCGTGATCTAAAAGCAAAGCTTATGCTACTCTCAAATTCATTAATGCTACTCAAAATTATTTCTGCACTTTTTAAAGTATTCAATTAGAAAAATTAAATGTCTTCTTCCCATGCACCTAGCAGAGACTCTTAAGTAGTTAAAAACCAGACATAAATATTAACATGGGAAGTTAAAACACAGTAGAACAATCTGCCAAAAAGAGAAAAACAATTACGGCATGATTCAATGAAGCCACTCACTCTTTTCTGGCCAAATAACCTGCTGCCCCATTGACCTACTTTTTTAGGTGCTTACAGCCTCCTCTCCTCTCCTGTTTTGTTCCGTTTGACAAGTGCAAACATTAACAGTGACAAGGAGTCCCATGTATGCTAGGTTACAGAGACTGCAACATGAAACCCATGTTTTTAAACTGCTTGGAGTTGAAGAACTCTGGCAACTCTCACCCAGCTCCTAGCAGAGGAAAATTTTAGACTTCATCTCTGCAGCGTGCAGAAGTTTGGGGGGTTTTTTTGCCTTTTTTTTTTTTTTTTTTTGCTTTGCTTTGCTTTGCTTTTGATCACCATTAACACCACAGACCTTAAGCACAGAACCATATACATTAATGTCTAAAACAAAGCCAAGAAAATACAAAGTTTTTAAGAATGTTTCAAAATGGGATTTCAAGATGAAGAGGACAAGAATATGTTTATGTTATGAAAGAACATAGGCAAGCTTAAACCAGACCAAAAGGAAAGCTAATCACAGTGGAAAAGCTTTTGTAACCAAAACCACATAGATCTCTAACTCAGTAGAAATGGCATGCATGTGAAAGCAAGCAGAAAGGTCTGGACGCCTACACACCAGTTCTTTCAGCCACAAGTGTTCAAAGGTCAGGAGTCTGTCTCTATAAATCATGAGTGCTGGGGTTTTTTTTTGCTCTTGCTTTTGAAAATTATTTTTAATATGATCGATTTTTTTGTTGTTGTTTCTAGTTATTCTATCTTTTGTACACATTCAGTGCATGCTTTCAAATTTTTCTGTCCAATTAAGAAGAATAGCGACTTACTATTTTTAGGAAAACCTAAGTTCCTCAATCAAAAACCTCAGCTGCTGCCATGGATATACAAATTATTAATACCCAACATTGCTCAATCTGTAGCAAAAGCAGGAAAGCTAGCAATACCGCAGCCTCTGTGCTGTGCTGACTTATCATTCTGAGAGTGACACGCAGTTACTGGATAGCAAATTAGTGCACAGCCAAAGAAACACAGTTCTGAGTAAGTCCTAGGGAAAAAAGCCACAATCCAACCTCAGGTAACAACAAAAAAATTTGCACCATCTGACAAAATGTTCCATGTTATAGGCTGAAGGAATTTCAGTAACCTCAGTCCGATTTTGTCATTGACTGGTCTGCATACTGACAGCATTAAATCTTAGAAACAAGTTCAAAGACTGGGAAAACTGTGAAATTACACCACAGTCTTTCTCATGACAAGTATTCTGTCAGGACTGGAACTGAAAAACAGATGAGGCAACAGCCAATTCTGTATATAGTCAGTGACTAAAGCTTTTATGTCTCCTCCGACACTTCAACAGTAACACTACTAAATATTTTTGAGAAAGAATCAATATTGTCTTCGTACTGTAAGAAAGAGGTATCTACATACATCTTAATTTTATAAGTAATGTTTTCATCACTTTACGGATTACAGTTCTCAGATGCAATTATTGGAAGATGACAAGCACTATTAAGACAAATAATTTCAAACAGGAAAGATTTTACAAAAAATATAGGAAACAATTCAGTTGTCCAACAATACAGTGTCTGCAAACTGAATCAGATTAACATCCTTAATACAACCTGATCTCTATGCCATAATCCTATTTTGCCAGGGGAACAAACTAGTGATTATAATCACTGAGGATTAGCTTTAGAAATCTTGTTTAAAGAATCAAAATCACAGGACAACAGTCTGTACTTCCACAACAGCAGATGCCACAGAACAGCGGGATACTCTTGAGTTACAGAGCACAGTAAGCAAGCCAAAGAGCAGAAAAGTCACACTGTGAGTGAACAGTCAAACCAGTACCTGACTCCCAACACAAGCATAGCAACAAGAACTTATTTATTAAACAGACCCTGAAGATAATTATAAACCATCTTGATACTACTTTCCAAGAACAAAGGAACATTATGTCTGCCAGTTTGCATTACAAACTTTTCAGACTTTACTCTAGTGAGACATCCCAACATAACAGGCCAACAGAGATCCATCTGTTGTCTCATGTCCAGAATACTGCATCACTATCACTCACACTTTCACTTCATTCCTTCTTTCCTGTTTCCCTCCTCAGTCTAATCATTTTTCTCTTCATCTTTTTTGGAGAAAGGAGTAGAGAGAAGAAGAGAAAGAATTTCCTTTGTTTAGTTTTAAGTAAGTATGGATTTCTGGAGAGAGTAAGAGAGCTTAAGATAGGTGAGCCATGTTCTCTAATCAGATTCCCATCTCTCCATGGTTATAGGAAGCACCTCTGTTCATCATTTCCCTGTTCCACACCAGTTGGATTGATCTCTTCTGAACCAGCTGATCTACCATCCTTCCACTTTCTTCTGAGTCTACTTCCCCTTTGCTACCTTCAGCATGAAGACTGGCACGGAGCTTCCTGCCCTCTGAAGAGTTCTGCATCAAAGAGCTGGCCTGGAGCACAATGCTTATTTCTCAATCTGGGCTCAGGCTCTGACTCACCAGTCGGACTTCCCAGCTTGTTCTTAGACTTGACTTCGTATCACAGAGTAGCCTGATGATCTGGGCTCTTGCGTGAACTTGATTACACCTTCTGATGGCAGCTTGTCCTTTTGGCTCCCTGCAGTGGCTAGAAAGAACTCAGCTAGTAGCCGCAAAGCTTCACACACGACTGGTCTTTGACAGCAAAGTCCTGAAGGCCTTCTTTAGCATTCAAGTGCTTATCAGTCTTCTTTTCCTCCCCTCCATCTCTTCCCAGGTACTTGTATTATCTTTAACTTCTCAGATATGAATTAAAATTAACCACAACTAGAAATAATCTGATGTGTTGCTTACGTATCCTTTCATATCATTACCAAAGATATTGGAATAAACTGATTATAATACAGATACACAGAGTTTGTCAAAGGATCACAGAATAGCTGAGGTTGGAAGGGGTCTCTGGGTGTCTGCTCTAGCAGTGACACCCAGAGCAGGGCACCCAAGCCCACGCGGTTCTGGAAGATCTCTAAGGAGGAAACTCCACAGCCTCCAGGCAGTGCTGGGTCACCCTCACAGTGAAGTGCTTCCTGATGTTTGTTTGTGCCTACTGACTTGTCCCTGGGCACCACTGGCTCCCTTTTCTTTTTGCACTCTCCCTTCAACTCTTTACAGAAATTCCCCGACCCTTCTCTTCTCCAGACAGAACAGTCCCAGCTGTCTCTTCTTACAAGAAAGGAACTGCTCCATGCCTTCCCATCATCTTCACAGCCTTTAACTGGACTCTTTAACAGTTCCAGATCTCTTTTGCACTGGAGAGCCCAGAACTAGACCCAGCAATCCAGGTATGATCTCAGCAATGCTGATTAGAGAGAGGAAGGACATCCCTCAACCTGCTCGCAATAATCAAGGAAGAATACAAACCTAAGCAGATTTATACAATAAATTCAAAGGGCAGTGTCTAACGACTTGGCCATCAGGTCAATATTCTTCCATATTCTCATGTAAAATATCTTCACATTCCTTTGTATTCACAGTTCTTTATGGGAGATTCTCTTCTCTCAATAACAAAGCAATGCAAGCATGACACAAATGCTGCCTGTAAATCCTGTGAAACTAGTTTGCACAAGAGGAGGCTGCAGCTACAGGTTTCAATTCCTCTTGCACCAGTTTTTATTTTATAAGGTTCCTCCCTGCCTCTTGCCACTCTTATTGGACTTTCACTGGAGGTTTGCATCCTTTTGACTCTGGCCACAGAAAAGCAGATTTGCAAAGTAATGTGTTTAAAAAGAACTCACATATCACACTCACAGTTTTAAATACAACCTTTATTATTTTGTTCTTATTAAAAACTGTGGCTCTATGTACCTTTGAAAATTTGCATAGCTGAGGAGGAGGAAACTATTAAGTAAATCTATGACTGCTGGGTTTTTAACAGGAAACCAAGGGTTAAGTCTTCAGAGTATGTTTTCTCACATCTAAAATCCAACTTTGCTCATAGTAAAGCCTATCTGAAACACACAACTAGTACCTCCTTATAGAGTATTTAAAAACAGTACTGCATGAATTTTAATCAAGGCAAGCTAACTTGTTAATGCTACAATTCAAAACTAGAAACGTCCATGCCCCTGAAAATCTATACTTTAATGAGATTTGGGCAGAAATAGCTTACACAGTCAGCTCAATAACAGATTCTAAACAGATGTTAGCTGAACAGAGAACAAAGTGCTCTAAACTGTACAAAATCCTGTCATTCTGCTGTTCTCACAAGAGGGATCTAAACTTGGTCTATTTTACAGAGAAGAAAATCCCACCTTCATTCCTTTATTCTCTTAAAGACAACTGAGAATGCATGCAAGTGACAGGTCAGGTGTTTTTTTCAGAAGCTTAAAGAGGTAATAATACCACGTACATGCTCAAAAACTGAAATTCCTACTGAAAATCATTAATTACTCCAGAAAATAATCTGTTTAGTACAAGATAATTATTTTCTACAGAATAAAGTTACCAGACAGACAAAAAAGTTCTTTTCACTTTATTTCTCAAGATTGATAAAAATGCAATGAAAAAAAACTTATTAAAACACTGTTACTACACTGAGAAATGAGACAAGTCAACAAGTTAAGCATTCTTCTTTCTCTGTCCCAAAAAACAGCAGGGAACAATGTTTAGATACAGCAAGTAAAATACTTTTTGAAAACTGTCCTGGAAATCATCCACTATCAAATTCAACAGCTGTAATTACTACACATTCAAAACAAGACAGGGTAGATTAGGTTCTTCTTCCATTCCATAAAACAATTCTGCTCTGTTTTGATAGAAATCCACATTTAAATGCAAAAAATGAGACCTTACAATTATTATTACTCAACAAAACACAAAGCATTTGTCAGTGCACTACAATTAATCATGTCAAGTGAGCACCTGCCAGACTTCTAGTAGCAGTGCATGTGTGTATTGTGAAGCGTGAAAGGTAATTTAAAGCAGTTATTGAAATGCATACAAATGAACCTTTTCAAAATTCTACCCAGGACGAAGAAATTTAATCCAAAGAATATTTAATACTTTAAATAATCCAAAAGATGCTCATAGTTTGTATGTGAAGAATCAGACCAACTAATAAAAAAAAAAAACAAAACGAAACACCCAAATAAAAACCCTTGGTCAAAATTTCTTGCTCTGTTACCACTACTACATTCTAAAACTCACTGAAATCAATAAGATGGTCAAGAAGGCCTCTAAGAACTTATGCTGTGAAAGTTTAAGGATTTTGTTGTTGTTGTTGGCTTGTCTGTTCTTTTATAAGAGACAAAGACTTATTCCTGCATAGGGCACTCATCTAGAATAAGGAGAGACAGACTCAGTACTCCTCCAGATCAGTGTATACATGAAAATTACCATACATAAGATAGCAGGAACAGGGTATGCATAGGCTCTGAAGATAAGGGCATGGCTATAGATACAAGTGACTTCATAGAGAAAGTATCTCTAATCCAGAGAAAGTATTTCTAATCACCTTTACCAAATTCCTTTGTAAAGGTGAAAATTTTGAAGATAATGTTAGCTTTTTACAAATTATTATTTTTGCCACTCATTTCTACAACTGTATTAAATTCCCTCTCTACTGCTAGCATTAGTAACTCTGATCACACAGGCAACACAGCCTAAAGCCAGACCAACCTAAGGGCAACCCAAACATTGTTTCATTCAGCTAAATCATCCACATTTGCTTCACCATACGGCTGCTCAGTGTGCCTGATGTTGGCACAAGGGAACGGGAAGCAGTCAATCACCAGGTTAGACATATTCTGGCAACAATGTCAGCTCATGATGATCTACACCATGTGTTAAATTACAACCAGAGAAAAAAATTAGAAGGAACAAGATTTCAGTTTCTGCTCAGAAAAGACAGTGTTGTAGTTCCGATTTGAGAAGTCTGCTCCATATATTAGATGAAACAAACATTTGCACTCTCTCATGAGTTGCTGTATCTCATGTGACAACATGGAACAAATTAAATTTCAAAATGAGGTTTGTATACGTGCACTATTTCAGACTAATGCAGAGCTTAGTTTCTTGATATAGAAAGAATTCCAGAACTCAGCTTTTTCAATGGGAAACTCATATAAAATGCAAAGCACATACGTATCTATACTTTATATTATACTTACTTACTCTATGAGATTATTCACCTGTAACTACAGAAATTTAATGAAAAAATGACTTATTCTAAGACCACAACTCTTAAAGTTGTGCAAGAGTACCAAATGGACAAATATAAAAAACAAACAAGGATAGTTGAAAACAGCAACTCAAAAATAAATGACAGGTGCTATAGAAAGCTAGTATTTAATCTGAATCTTAATTATTCATCTCATTCAGAAATGCAAGCGTAAATACAACACTTCAAAAATATTTAGTGATGGGCCTTTTTTTTTTTTTCCTAATTTGATTGCACAATCCTCAATCTGTGCAGCTGTGCAACTGCTTCTGATGCTTAGATTTCCCAGCACGCATGACTCACGCACAACTAAATTATCCTGTAAAGCATTTGGGAAGAGCAGACTGACTGCCTGTGGAGTGAAGTGGCAGAACACTTCATTGGAAGCTGTCTTGGAAAAGAAAGAGGAACTAAAACTTCACGTTTATGTTACCAAGAGAGGGAACACTTTCTGTTCAAATACTCAAGCAAAGTCTAAGTCAGAAATACCAAACTAGCAGCTTCTGCTCTCTGCAGCTCCCTCTCTTCCCCCATATCTGTATTAGCACACAGTTCCTGCTATATTCATAAGATTAACGAGATTTAGCAAGGACTTTTCTGTAATTCTGGTGTCTGCCAGTAAGTCCTTCAGTGTTTCCTCTCCACAGTACAACTATAGAAAGAGCAAGTTTATACATCGAATAAAGTCTGAACGCTATATTACAGAATTTTGAACACCCGCATTGTTGTGCTCTCCTTCATCTCATCACACAAAATTAGAGTTTGTCTTTTGTCAGAGCTTTCAGCACAACAATCCAGGTCCAACTGGAATTACAGCGATTGCAAAACCTGAAACACAGGACACATGCTTCATTACAATAGCAAGAAGTACCTTAATCAGGTAGGGGAAAATAAAAAGGCAAAATAAATTAAAAAGCTTTACAATTGCTGCTCAGACGAAATGTCTTAACTCTTGTCTTAGATGAAAAAATGGACAAATCCAAGACAAAAGATATTTCCTAGAAACCCCTGCAGAACAATCTGTAACTACCCTGGGGATAAAGTTTAAGGTATCCGTTAACCACCTCAAATCCTATAAACAAGGACCAAAAGGAAATGGAACATCACAACATTCAGCAAGTAGCATGGCTTGCTCAGGCAGGAAAAATGGTATATTATAAAAAGAAAGAACAGTATTGCACAAAGCATGCAGAAACAATACAGCAACAGTGTACAAACTTTAAACGTAACATAATTTTACTGTAATCATTCCTTACATACATGGTAATAAATCTCTGCTTAAATGTTCAAATATTAGAGTACTGAGCACAACTGAACTTCTAAATGTTCAATTAATGTTGTTAAAAGGAATACCACTGCAATTTGAATATGCATTGTAACTTCTAAACAACCGTCTTTAGCCATTTATCTTTCTGATATCCTATCAGTTTCTGCAGACGTCATGTTTGTTCAACTTCTTTCTTCATGCTTCTGAGCAGCAGCAGCACGCACTCCTTCCTTATGGCTCACTACTGACACAAGATGAAACCTTCAGAACTTGTGCTTAGTATGTGGAGTTCAAAAATTCCACTTTCTCATCTTCTAGGGGTCACCAGAAAAGCACCAAAGCACGCCAACAAATTCCTTGTTCCCATTAACTACAATTACAACCAAAGCCTTGAGTCTGGTCTTCTTAATAGCAAATTAGTTTGATAGATTACGAGACAGAATTCCTCTTCAAACATCAGGTATTTTTTTAATGAACATTTTCTGGAGCTTGCAGAGTAATTCAGCACTTGCAGCAGAACTAGTCTTAATCATTTTCCACTCTCCAAGCACCTTCAAAAATATTTTGAAAATCGTAACACTTACTGAAAGTCATAAAATATAATACAACTGTAGAATTTTTAGGTCTAGTGTTTTTAAACTTTGCTGCTCAGATAAGAACTTTCAAAACGGTATCAGCTATTTGGTACCACACACACTATATCAGCAGGATTCTTTAAGCACTTTTTAGGCTTTCACTAGCTTTTTTTCTTTTGCAACTTTTCCAGCTTTTATTTTACAGAACAATAAGATGACACTACTTCTATTTACCTAAACCCAATTCAGTGTGCTCACTCCTTGCCCCCTCAAAGCCGCCTCTGCTCTCTCAAGTTCTCAGCAACTCCCAAATTAGCATCACCGTGATTTACTCACAAACACTTACAACCTTTCCTTCCAGGTCATTCCTGAGGATACTAAAATTAGCAATGCTTAAAAGACTGCCATCTCAAATAGCAAGGAGGATCTAGTTAAAAATCAAGTTGCACTAGATGTGTCCTACAGCTAATAGCTGAAATCTTAGCAAATGAGGTAGAACATTCCACTTAGGCTCTTTTCTCACTTTATTAACAGAATCTGATTCAGACTGAGTATTTAAGACTTGAGAAATAACATGAAAAAAGTATTTAGCACTAGAGATTCCTAGGATCTTGCTAGGTTCCTATTTAGCACTGGTATCAAGGAATAAGATACCAATAGTTATCAGCATTCATAAGAAACACTGGAACTAATATAAATCAAATGTCAAGGCCACATGCTATAAGGCTAATGAATACAGCCATGCTTTACTTAGGCATACGTTAAGGCTTGATACAATTTATCATAGAATCATAGAATCACCAAGGTTGGAAAAGACCTAAAAGATCATCCAGTCCAACCGTTCACCTATTACCAATAGCTCCCACTAAACTATGTCCCTCAACACAACATCCAGTCTTTCCTTGAACATCCCCAGGGTCGGCGACTCCACCACCTCCCTGGGCAGTCCATTCCAGTGCCTGACCACCCTTTCTGAAAAGTAATACTTCCAAATGTCCACCTTGAATCTCCCCTGCTGTAGCTTGAAACCATTCCCTCTGGTCCTATCACTAATGACGCGAGAGATGAGGCCGACCCCCAGCTCACTACAACCTCCCTTCAGGAAGTTATAGAGAGCAATGAAGTCTCCCCTGAGCCTCCTCTTCTCCAGGCTGAACATTCCCAGCTCCTTCAGCCTCTCCTCATATGGCCTGTGTTCCAGACCCCTCACCAGCTTTGTTGCCCTCCTTTGAACACGTTCCAGGGCCTCAATGTCTTTCTTGCAGTGAGGGGCCCAAAACTGGACGCAGTACTCGAGGTGCGGCCTCACTAGTGCTGAGTACAGGGGAACAATCACCTCTCTGCTCCTGCTGGCAACACTGTTTCTGATGCAAACCAGGAGGCCATTGGCCTTCTTGGCCACCTGGGCACACTGTCGGCTCATGTTCAGCCGAGCATCAATCAATACCCCCAGGTCCATTTCCTCTACACTGTCCTCCCGCCACACCACCCCAAGCCTGTAGCGTCGCCTGGGGGTTGTTGTAGCCGAAGTGCAGGACCCGGCATTTGGTCTTGTTGAACCTCATCCCATTGGCTTCAGTTATGCCTAATGCATGAACTAATTTACAAACAGAGTGAGAACGAAATACAGAAGAGAGCAATATTCCAAAGACAGGTTACTTAAAATAATGAGGGCTCATCATAACTTGCTGACTTACAATTTTCAAGTTTTGACTCTCAACATTTGCCTTCATTTTAAAGGCTTGTTCTTGCCTCAATAAGGCCTCCTCTTGAATCTGCTGGATGAAGCACCAGAGTATTCAATTTTGATTTTGACTTAATGTCTTAGGGTTTTTTGCTAGCTGAAGTCTCTGAAACATGAATGTAAAGATTTCTTTTAGAAAGGGTTATACAGTTTGAACAGAGAGATGCTTTAGGCCTGGGAGAACAAAATATGATATCTAGCATTTTCATTAATATGCAATAATGTTGTGAATATAACCAATTTACTCTGCAAATAACTTGGTTTGGGGAAAAAAAAAAACCCACACGACATTTAATAGAAAAAAATAAATTAAAAAATACAAAAAAAAAAAAAAGAAATAACAACGTGAAGTCCCCAAAATTGTGCTGATATCTATGGTGCTACAACTTTAGATTTGTTTAATGATCACATTAAAGAACTGATGCTCTCATTGGCAATCTGGTAATAATTCTGGGGAACAAAATGCATCAAGAGCTGAAATGTGGAAAAATCTGATAAACAGAAAATATAACTGAGTTTATTCCTAATCATTGGCTTAGGCAGGCAGGATATCACTCTAGCAGCAAACGTTCACAAGTTCTTGGGACTTGGGAGAATTAAAGCTATACAGGAACAGATGGGGAGAACTCTGACAACTGTTAGTTCAAGATGAAGTGGTTTAACACTGGCAACCAAATATTACTTAAATTTTCAAAGCATTAACAAGTGCCATCTTTAACCTCAAACTGAGGAATACAGGAAAAAAAATAATCAGTATTGATTCTTGATACCAATGCATTAAAAAAAAAAAAAAACAGAAACTGCAGATATTTGTGAAGACCACCTTTTTTTTTTTTTTTTTTTTTTTTTTCCCTTGCTCAGACTCAGTGGCTGCAACAGAACTCTGGGCTTGTGTGATTAAAAATTCAAGGGAAAATCTGAAGTAGGAAGTACATAAATTTCAGTATTGTACATAAAATTATAAAAAAGTCATGACTCCTATTTTTCACAATTTAAGAACATAAATAGGGAAGAAAACCAGATTAAAGAACAATCAATTACAAAAGACAGCTGTGATATAAGTCATTTGATTTACTGTCATTTGCAGGTTCTTTTTCCCTATTTCCTTGACAGTTTGTATAAAAAGAAGCTGCAAAGAAAACCTCAGCTTCTCACTAATAATCAAAGCTAACAGTTTTGTCCATGTCACCACTAGCTAGTAAACTGGAGCAGTAGAATAGGATCAGTAGACCAAAGCAGCTTGTGCGGACACTGCTCAAGCAGGTTTATTTTGGGTTAGATTTCATTTAGTGTCTAGAAGCAAACATTACTATTACACAGGCCACTCAAAGTTTTCCAAGGATTTAATAATTGATTCAGGCCTGTATGTTCCCAGTAGAGACAAAGAGCACCTCACACCTGCAGCAGAATGTAAATGATTGTTTTCTCAGAAAGGAATGTAATTCAGTCACAGTGAACCAGTAGGTACTAAGAGGAATTAGTTGAGAGATTCTGTCCAAAACCATATTAATGACATAAATCAAAATGGTAATGCATATACTTCAATTGTATTCTTCCTTTCCAGAAAACAGGTATCATCTCACAAAACAGAACAGGCACTGATTCAACAAGAATTGAAGCTTTTGCTCACCGTCTTAAAAGCAAAAGTAAACAGAAAACAGTATGTGCTAATCTATTGGCTATTTCTTTCAGATTTTGTGTCTTAGTAATTTATTTTCCCCTTATTATCTGTGTTAGTTATTACAGCAAGTGAAAACTGAAGTTGTTGGCATCTCTGAACTTTCAGACAAAGCTTGCAGGATTTTTCTCACTTTGCAATTCACGTGGCTGAGACCAAAACAGGTCTATAAGCACTACTACCAAAATTCAACTTGCCCCTATCAAACTAAATTTAAAAGAGCTGAAGATGAACATGTGCTTGCTTTTGTCATTCAAACTCATCTCAACATCGAGCAGTAAATGACGATGGGAATTTAGAAAGAAAAAGGATTAATGATATAGCAATATTTGTTTATGCCAATATCGAAATGCCTGACCCTAATCATCTCAGAGAGCAGCCACAGGAACACCGTGCCAGATATGCCAATGGAAACGAATCAAGAAACTTATGTTATAAAAGAACCGCATTACAAATATGTTTTTACACAAGCAAAGGGAAAATCCAGGAATACACTGCATAACATTTACCTTTCTTTTTCTGAGCTATGTCATTTGCTTATCTAATCTTTTTAATCAATTTAATCTTTTAGATTTTAAGTTAAATGTCAGATTGTATCTTAGCATTGTAAGTTATAAATAGGATTTGGTCTCACATGATTAACTCATCCTGTTGCTTAGAATGATTAAAACATTCACGGAGACTCACCTAATTTCACCAACATTCAATATATAGCATATATTTCCAGAGGTTTTTGCCAATGAAGGAATAGGCTTCACACTGCATTTGCTGAAATTGAGATGAAAAGAAAACGATTTTCAAACAAGGTCTAAAAAAATGATCTTTTAAGGGAAAAAAAACTAAATACATACAAACTTAAGTTGAAATTTTAAGAGCTGAGGTATTATGTATATTTCAGAAGATTTATTCTGTGTGGGCCTGGGCTTCAAAGCAAAAAATAACAGAGTAACAAGGTAATAATAATTTTCATCAACTATAATAAAAATTCAGTTGAATGATTGTAAGCATCATTAAGCATCTGTGAAATATGAATGCTACATTCTAAATCTATAAAAATTGAAGCAGTAAGAAGTAATCCCATTTATTCCTATATGGAACATAAATTCCATCTTCCTGTAATTCATCAACACCAGAAACCTTTGGGTCTGGTTCAACACAAAAAGTCCAAAATCTAGAAAAAAAAAAAAGTTCAGCACCAACCTGTAATATGCAAAAGGTGGGAGGGGAAGCATTAATCAGTCCTCAATGCTACACGGTCTGTTTTCAGCAAAACAAAGTAGAACTACAGCCTCCTGCCTGTCTTGCAAATCTGTATTACTCTGTTTCACAATTGGAGTAATTTGACAAACAGAGCAGTGATTTATCCTACACAGCTCCTCTCCCTCCTTACTGCCTGCTCAAGGCATAGCTTCGCTTTGGTCAGCAACTTCTTGATTTAATTTCAGTCAGCTACTCTGATCCAAAGGTAAAACCTGGGATAAACCCCAAGCTGGCTCAGAAGCAATCTCTTTCTCTTTAAATCTTTTGGGTACCAAGAAACCATTTGCAGATCATTACCTCTCTAGAACCTACTAAATAAATTGAGATTTTTCTTCACTGTGATAGATAGAGCGGCCCCAAAAATTATGACAAAGAGATACTACCTGCCCTACAATGTTACATTTCCCATCTCCTATGGATGGGCTCTGATTGCACCACCATTCCTTCTTATGCTATGGAAGTACAGCAAGTAAGAATAAATCTAAATGATAGTGGTTTGACTTTTCTCCTGAGTAAATGGGTTTTTCCACAAGTGGTGACACAGGCACATTTCCAGAAAAGCAGAGGCTGAACTGCATGCATTTACATATGCACACACGTCAAGGAGAATAACAACTTTCAAATCTCTGTTCTCTTCCTATTTCTACGAATCAGCATTAAAAATATTTTCATCTCTACTTAGCCATTTGCTTGTACGGAAAACATTACGACAACATTTATGAATATTCTGTTTTTTATTTTATAAAGTAAATATATAAAAATATATTTGTAACTAATATTTATAGAGTAAATACAAAATGTTCTGTTGCTTAAGGACAGTTTTGAACTGAAGATTTTCAGCATTTAAAAAAAAAAAGACTGAGAGAGTAACATTTTCGTTTGACCTTTCATTTTTGTAAATGCAAAGGAAAACAGCCCATGGAGAGAAAAGTGGTAAATAAAGCTGAAGTATGCCCTGGAAAATACAGATTCTTGATAAAACAAAACAAATCTTCATGGTCTGAAAACGTTATTTTGAAAAAGCAACATCTATGATTTACACCATGTATAAGAAATCAGGATGCTCAAAAAATCCTCTGTTGTAACTTTATGTACAGCACACATTATTGCAAACAGTCCATTTTATTGTGAATCTTTCTGAACACAAAAGCAGCAATAAATAATCATAATAAAGAAAATTCGAACGAAAAAAGCTCAATAATTATGGAAATATCCTACTGAAGGTGCGTTGCACAAACAGAATGAACACAATATTGGGGGTGTGCTAAGGAAAAGCACTGAGAGCACAGAACAAAGTCTCCTTACTCAGTGCTTGTGCCTGACATTAGAAAGGAGCAGAGCAGCTGAGGTCTGTTTACCTATCACAACCCAGCTAGAGTATGCTTACTTGCTCTGTCTGGTTATAAATAAAAGGACCTACCTCACCTGATTTGGACTGATGAAACAGATGTAGGCAAATCAATGAGCTGGTAGAAACAGTATTTTTCAGAAATCTATCATGCTGCCTAATGTAAGAGTGTGGGATGGCACAAAGCAAATAGCCCAATACTGCAATATAACTGTTCTAATTTTCTCCTAAAATTCTATTTGTCTCCTAAGCATTTGAGTGCTTACTCTAACACACGCAGGTCTTATATCTTCCCATTTCTAAGATTAACACTGCAGCTCGAATCATGAAAACAGTATTGCCCTCCCCTTCCGTCTCATCCTCAGAGATAAGCTGATTTTTGGTAAGGCTTGAACTGAAGTAACTTTTGGCCAAGTTTGAACAATAAAAAGAATTTCTGCTCACTAAATCCTGTTAAATTACAAAAAAAAAAAAAAAAAAGTCTTCGAAGAGAAAGCCTAAAGCATCATTAACTATAAGCACACCAACCATCTCCAATGCATATAAAATATCAAGAATACAGAAAGGTTTTCTGTCAGTGAGACAAAACGATCTAGTTTGAGAAAGATTGGCACAAAGTCTGAAATATCTAAGTAGATCAGTATTTCTTGGAGGGCTTTTTTTTGTTTATTTTATTGAGAGTCACCTTAAAAGTTTAACAGTAACATAAGCTGCTCATAAAAGGCTCCTCAAACTATCTGCCCAGTCTCGTGCACTCCACTTTGCGTGATCATGGATATACAATCAGTAAACAGACTGCATGACAAGACATGAATGAATCCTGCAAAGATGGAAATCTGCTCCTCCTGGCCTGTCTTCAGCTGGATAGCACAGAGTATCAAATCAAGGCAGTGGGGAGATGCAACCCTTTCAGAAAGATGATGACAAGTGAACAGAGGGACTGCTAATTGGAACCTATTAAGATGCATTTGTTTGCTTTGTACGTAGTTGTACATTAATGGAGTATCATTACCACTTTAACAAGAGCATCTGTGAAAGAAGACCCCAACAAGCTGTGAGCGTAGCAATACATACGCTCATTTGCTGCAACACATCCCTGGAAGAGACACTAACTCAGGCTCCTAAAACAGCAGGGCCACGTTAGCATATGTCATTGCTAAGGACAGTGCCATCATGGGTTGCTTCTTTTCCTTCTGGTTTCTCAGGCACAACTGTTTTATTCTATGCTCCTGTCTACAGGATGGAAGCTTATTAAAAGCTTATTTGAAGTCTATTCCGGCACCCACACAACATTAATTTCAATCTCAAATTGAAGGGGAATGTCTACCTTGCCTCAGGTTGAAAAAAAGACGCTTCTGTTTAAAGCAGTACTGTTTTAGCAGCAATAAAATCTACATACTTACTTAAATTACCTAGAAATCCATTATGCCTTGAAGAGTGGGTGGATAGCTTTAGTAGTCCAAGTGTGATGTCATCTGAGCAAAAGTCTTTTTTGGCACAGTGTTCTGAAAAAACAAACGAAAAAAAACAACAGCTCTATGAAAATGAATCTAGTTGAAACAACTTGCGGATGAGCCCTTGATTGCTGCCCCATTTCCTCTGCTACTATTACGGTCACTTTAGTTCTAGCCCTAAAGTGTTCACAACTTCACACTCCTACTCTTTACTCCACAAAATTGGAATACACGTGAGGAAGGAGAACTTCAGATGTACATCCCTCCCTTTACTCAGCTCTGAAGTCTGAACTTCCTCCAGCCTGAAATCCCAACCTGCAGCCAAACACAAAGGCCTAAGGGTAGCACCACAGCTACAGTTCTAACAGTGCCTACCAAATGTTACAATTGCTTTGCAGCAAGTTATGCCCTTCTTCCATAGCATCAGTAACACACCAGCCACATTTCTAAGAAAGAAGTACACCGATACAATCTTAACTTTGTGTTGTGGTTCAGACAGTAGGTGTTATCCACGTCAGAACTCCTAGGGAACACAGCATATGACCGCACAAGAAAGAACAAAAGCCATCTTCCCCTCACTAAGGAGGAACAAACTTCAGTGAGTTCTGCTGAGTAGAAGCTAACCATACCCCAAATATTTACGTAAGCAAACACTACTTACTTCACAAAAACAACTCTCTGTTTCCTATCAGTGCAGTACTCCTACAAATAGGGAAGAGTTTTATATATATGGAACTGCTGACAATTCTGCAGGGAAAACCACTGCTAGTTATCACTGCTGATATCTTGCAGCAAACATTTACATGAAGCAAAGTGTATCTGTTAAAGCATCTATACATCTACTTCCACCACATGCAAGGAAAACAAATTTCTTTTGACATAAGATACGTAAAAGAAGAACTTCAAAATCCCTACTCCTCCCCATCTTGTCTCCAGATACATACAACACAGCTGGAAGATGGCACAATAGAGACAAAGAACGCCACAGACTGAACAAGGCTATTTCAAAAATATATTTCATTAGACAAGTCTAATGAGAGAAGAAGAAAGGCAGATTATCATCCATTTATCTACTTTCCAGGAGAACATTCTAATATCAGAAATCAATCTATTGAATCAAATCCCAGTAATAACATATAGATAAGAAAGGACAACTATGGTTTTTTTTATAGGACTGGAAAGTGTCTAGGTGACATTTTAAAAACATTCTATACAAGTGTATGAGATTACTTCCCATTCCTGTATCAGCAAAGCAAACAAGATTCAAACAACTCAATGTAAACCAACAATGTGTTTAATTTTTCCAGTTAAAGGTAGTACCAGTTTAACTAAGATCATTTGGAAAAGCAATTTCAGATAATGTAGCAAAAAACATTCCGGATCCTTTTTGACTTATATTAAGCAGTAGTGCCTGAATCACCTCTGATGCCAGGTGCTTCTACAATCTCACCTCAGTGGTGCCAAAACTCATAAAGAAGGCCAGCAGCTCACACAAAACCTCAGTGGAATGGGAGACAGCATCAGGAGAACACACGTGCCTGAGTTTTCAGGCCCACTGCTGTTGTTCCACCACTCCTTTTAAAAGCAACTGAATTGACAGTTAAATGTCAGGGTGGGGCAAGGGGTAAGGGAAAGTCTTAGCACTAGGATGTGTGTCCCAGCTTTCCTGCCAAACTGATCAAACCAGCACATTCCCCAACCCTTTTCCTGTCTCCTTCCTTTTTTTTCTTTTCATAAAAGCCATAATTTAGAAGTTTCTTCTATGTATTTCCTGTCTCCGTTTCCTACCACATCCCCATTCCTCTTCATCTTGATTCTGCCTACTCTTCTGATGTTATATTTTCCAAATCCTGCTCAGTAACATTTTCCTTCTATTCCTTCAAATCTTTATACTATTTGGATTTGCTTTATGCTGTCTGCTGCCTCTATATTCTCACCCTCTTCTGTGCTGATACCGTACGCTGTTCAAAAAATTACAACTTGTTTAAGTTGATTGCTATGACTTACATTCATTTGAATCCTTGTCCCCTTTTCTGAGATCATTCTCCTCATTTTCTATATCACTGACATTTAGATCATAAGCTCTTCAAGGCTGGAACTGTGTCTTTATCTGGGAAACATCATGCAAACCTTTAGCGCAGCACAAAATGTTTAACACTGCTAGGCTAGCAAAAAAAATATACAATCTGAAAAAAAACCTCAAAACAACAAAAATATTTTCACCTGAAAATTTGCATTTACTGCAGCTAAATAAGGAAATGTATTTTAAGCAAGGTTACTGAGATGATAACAAGCTACCATTGAAAGTAGCACGCAAGTTCCAAACTCTACTTTCACCCTTCAGCCACACACTTGCTAACAGCAGATTGATTACATATAATGAATGTTGCTGCTGCGGATGGCAAGAAAACCTTTATTAAATCATATTACCTCATTAAAATTGACAGTGAGGAAAGTGTGTGAATAGGGGGAGAACGTGCATTCCTACTCTGACAGTTCTTGGAAGACATGATTCATGCTGCTACTTGCTTTTCTACGCACAGACAGAGGAAAAGCTGATTTCCTTCAGAATATTTTTTACTATGAAAGCTACTTTAAAATAAGCACAAGTTGAAGCCACATAACTATTTTACATCTATTATGCTACTTTGTAACAAGCATATGGTAATAATGGAAGTTTCTGCATGCTACAAAATTTGTAAACATTACACCTGTCACAGAGGCTTGAAAAGAGTATCTGGCATTACTGAGCAGAGAATTGTCCAGGAATTAAAAGTAAGCAAACTAATTCTGATCAGAACACTAATTCCTCAGTTAATGATCAAAATACCCATTAACAGACAGTAGGGCACAGTTCCTATAGTTCTACCTTTCATGAGCACTCCTCTGCCCCGCAGTAACAAGCCAGCCTACACCCAATGATCTCCTGCACAGCAGAGACCTGCACATGCTAAAAAGCAAATCAATGCCAAACTTGCAGCGTGCTCTCTCTCCACCCAGTTTGTTTATCTTCCCCAAAACTGTAGGAATGTGACAGTCTGAGATCTGTCCTTCCTGCAATCGTGGTTGCAACTGGTCTGTGACTTCAAAAGCTATTGGCAAATATGTAAGGAAAGAATGGGATAAACAGCGTCAATCACTTTCCGTAGGAAATCGGGCTTAAAACAAAAAGCCACCTCCCTTGTTGCTTGCTTCCTGAGCCAAGCAGATTTTGGTGAAATGTTTCCTGATTTCTCACATCTTCAGATCTACGTTTCAAATATAAAACACACCCCTTGTGGACTAGGGGCTGGGAAAGTCCCTCCACACACCACCATCTTTCCCCTTAACACAGCCTGAAGCTTTTGGATGACCAAGGAAAACCAAGCCAGCCTAAGCCTCTGGCATTTCTCTGACAAGTTCCAAGGGAAGAACTCTCAATCTCCCACCTGCTCACATCAGCATGAGCTTACCCTCTCAGAATTCACACCCACCTTCTTGCGAGCAGCCACCAAGCTGCTGGAACGTTATTCTTCCAGAACAGCTTTGTCAGAGTGCATGCGAGTAACATCCACTACTCGAAAGACCAACACCAGTCTCTGACACCGCATTAAACATGCAGTGAAACAGCCACCCAAAATATCAAATACTCTTAAATGCCAGCAACTAATATTTACTACACCAATAAAAGCTTTTATCATCCTGGATGTACTTCACAAAGTGTAAAAATGGTAACTTATGTTTTATTTACTGCAGCAGCAGCACTGGAATTCTTGGAATTGGAAATACAAAGTTAGCTATATTAATGCAATTTATTTTAAAGTGTTCTTTCTTCCTCATTATGCATCTTACTATCTCATACTCAAATATTCTCCAAAATAATCATTTAATATGTAAAATTGTGTGCTTCTTCTCAGATTTTTGTTAATGCATATTAAGAAATGCACACATTACCATCCCTCTTTCTTCCAAGGGCCACTTGTTAAAGGGCTGTTCCTAATACGTTCACAAACACTCTTCTGATGGCATTCATAAGGCAGTGCTGGAACTTTGGGAATAACTGTCAGGTCAGCAGTTAATGGGATGCATATAGGATCAGCCACCTGAGATATTCTCATGTACTTAGGGAGCTGCATGCTAAAAACTTTTAGATTTTATCTACAATGTTAGTATTACATTGTAAACAATACTGTACCCCACTGTTAAGCATCTAAAAGTTAGACGCTGTGCTGGATGATAAGCCCACTCCCAGGCATTCCTCTTCTAGGTGTCCGATAGCTCCACCACTACCACAAGATGTCAGTAATTCAGTTCTAACATCCAACCTGAACCCCCTCCCTGGCATAACTTAAAGCTGTTACCTCTTGTCCTGTCGCTGTTACCTGACAGAAGAGGCTGACGCCTACCTCACTACAACCTCCTTTCAAGTAGCTGTAGAAAAAATAAGTACCAAAGTCAAGGACAGCTGCACTGCTCAGCAATACTTCTAAAAAAGTTAGTAGATACGCAGACATTAAAGGTAACTGGTAAACACAAAACCAAGCCTTCAACATCACTTGTTTCTGAGGACTAGAACACTGGTAAGGTTAGTATTTGCAATCCCGATGTATGTAGCTAAGCTTTTCCCATCAAGACACGCCAGAGAGAGGGAAAATAAGTGTTCTCATTTTTGTCCAGCAGCACAGTTACAACACAGTAAGCCAGAACAGAGAAATTACAGCCACTCTCCAGAGGGGTCCAGACCACAGCCTCTCTGCAGGTTCCATGCTGTGCTGGAAGCTGGATCAACTCCTGACCTCTCCTTCCAGCATCAGCCCTCAGAGCAAGTAAGAAAAACTGAGAAGTAAGAGGCTTGCTGGACAGCATGCAGACTCTCTGGGTCCCAACATGACAGAGAAGAGTTCTGGCTTCCATTCCCTAATGACATTTAAAGTTTTATATGGAAGAAAAGACTGAAGAGCTCTTGGAAGAGACCACAACACAGTTGCCTATCTCCTTCATCTCCAGCTCCAAGAAAACAAGCACTGTAGTGTTTTTCTTTTGCCCAGTTAAACTTTAATCACCTTCTAAGCAGTGAAAAGTGGATTTTTAGTGTTTGGGTTTTCGTTGTTGCTGGGAGCATCTGAGCTTTGTTTTCTTTTGGAAAGAGACATTAAAAAAAAAAACAACCAACCAACCAAAAAAAAAAAAAAACAAAAAAAGAAAAACACTTCTTCTACCTTGTCCCTCCTTTGTGCTTCTGAACCAAAGGGAGAGTCTCCAGGTTGGCCCGAGTCCAACCCCATAGGTGTGACTCAGGTGCGGTTTGAACATGCCTTCGGACAAGTGAATGCCTAATTTACAGATTGCCTAATTTATGAATACTAAACAGGCAGAGGTGCCAAGATGCTCCGTTTTGACAAGAGCACGGAGGATCTGAGTGAGAACAAAGCTTCAGGGTGCCCGGAAAACTTTTACAGAGATCTGTAAAAACACAGCCAACATATGGCTAAAAGTTCACGCTGGACAAGATATTTAGAACCCATCTAAATCACAGTTTTGTCTTCTCTCTATTCCTTTTGGGTCTGGCCAGATACCAAAATAACATGCATCAAAACCTCAGAAACACCTGCAAATATCTTTTTACATCTACAGAACCTCACGATGTTTACAACTCAGTATTTATTTTTAAATTCACTTAAGACGGATCTTTCTCCAAGAACTGTTTCATTCTGCTTTATCATACGGATATTAGTCCAATGCCATTTGCCCTGTGGTAGCAGGCTGTCATAACGAGTCAAATGGTTTTAGCTCTAGAACTGAAGCTTTCTCATACACTTAAAGATTATTAAACACTACTACAAGGACAAAGCATTTGTCACCACTCTTAAACCTCACTTGGATACATCTTTATTGGGAAGATGGGGAATGCCCACAGTATCTCCTAAGCTTCATAAGATTCTACCGAAATAGCAGTTCTGAATCTTACACAGTGTATCTACTTCTAATGGATCTACACTGAATAAAATATTAATATTACTACAGCTGATTTTATGATATAGTCAGCATTGTTCCTCAGAACATCACTGCAGAGTAAGAAAACTAATTCAGTGATTTTAACGACAAAATGTAACAGCTGGAAAGAGTCCAAAGGAGGCAAACAGTAAGGTGACAAAAGACTCCACGAACAAAGTCATGTTGCTTCTACTTATATTAAATACATGGGAACTGCAAAGCGCAGAAACTTTAAATGTACAATTACATATTCTGAAAGTAGCTATATTTAAGAATTTATATTATACATTAAAACTACGGTAAGAGAACATTAAGGCCATAAAATTAAACACTCAGGCATGAGGTATGCCAAAATTAAAGTGGCCTTTGCATTACAAAGGCATTTTGTGGCAGCTGTAGGGGCTGAGATTTCTATCCTTCAGGGCAGCAGGCAGCTGCATTAACCATGAGTGTTCTTCCTCTCTTCCTTGAGTTTCAATCTTTAACTCCTGCAACAAATGAACTGGGGAACACCTAACAGTTTCAAACTACACTGAAGCCCATTATCTGAACTAATAAAGCACCCAGCTGCAATTCTGAGCTGCTTTCCCCAGGTGAACCACAAAGAAGGGAATGAGAGAACCTCCCAATCAGAATGACTGTGTTCCCCTGTGCTAGCATTACACAGAGGCACTGGAATCTTTCACTTCAGGCTCTGCCACACGACCAAAGGTGCACTTCTTACAATTCCTCCTATTCTGAAGCACCACTGAATTCAGAATAACAATGCTGCTAGCAATTTCTCAGCATTAACAGAAAATAAGAGGCAGCCAAGTATTCGTACCTGTATTCATCAACTGCTAAGCGAGGCTGAAGCTGTGCAGCCCTGGACACAGTGCCTCTCTGTGAAGGAGGGGTGCAGAGCTAAAAAGGGGCTGTTTCCAAACGATGAGATTACCCACTGATTTAGATTCACAACTACTTTCAACACAAGTCTATTGTGTGCAATAAAAATCAAGAACTCTACCCCGATACAACCACTTTGTATAAAGAACCCAGAGGGTGATGTTTCTATTGCTGATTTATTAATATTCCACCCAGAGTTTGACTAGGGCCAAAAAGCAGCAAAAGCTCAAAGCTTTTGAAAGCAGTGATTTCCTCAACCAGGCCAATCTGCGAAGATTTATGACTTCAGTGAAATTCTATGCTAACAAGATAATTAGCCAACACTACAAATTAAAGTAATTACCGCTCCATTTTTATATTGTTGAGCATAAAAACAGTAAAATTAGTTACAGGAGGGAGTTTATGAGCTCTTTCAAGCATTTAAAAAAATACTCATTACTTTACTCTTATCCTTTATTTTACCTATGTAACTTAAACTCTTTGAGGTAAGAATATGATGCAGAAGAATTAAAAAACAAGGCACGCCTGAATAACATCTTAAAGTATCAAGCATCAAACCTGGAAGGCTTTCAGGTTTGTTTTTTAACCAAGTGAACTGTTTCTTAAAGAGCTAACTCTTCACAAAACTCTCAGCCCTTCACAGCACTAGCACTCACATTCAACCAAAAACCCCAACCCAAACATTCAGTATTTTATCTATCTGAAAGCAACGTCTTTGGTGCTTTCACCAAAGGACCTTGAACGGATACATGCATGAAAATCAGCACCAAGTCTACCGAGTAGAATTTCCCTACTAAAACAATCAAATGCTGCCTGATTTCAAACCCGCAGATATCCAAAGATAAAACCACTTCTACTCCTGTGTGATATGATGGAAGTGCGACCCAGCTGCTCGCACAGCCCTGCCAGGACTGCCCCCCAGTCATGGAGTATTTCTCAAGCACTTCTCTCACTAGCGCATTTGCCCTAACAATCCTCTTGCCTTCTGGCACACCTGTCATCCAGAGCAATGAACGAGGTTAAATATAACCACATCAAAAAAAAAAAAAAAAGTGGTTAATTTTAACCGGGATCGCTCCCGGCCTTCTGCGGGATGCAGCTCCACGCAGTGTGGTGCTGGTGGGGCTGAGGGCAGTGGGACAGGAGGGCCAGCAGCTCCGGTCTGCAGCGCTGCTTATCAAACCGTGCCATGAGAGCACACCTGCTGTCAGCATTTAGGAGATCGGTATCTGTGCTCGGTCACTGCACTTCTTTGCACCTCTGTGCGTCCCAGCACAGTTGCGCCTCGCTTTCCTTCTATCTCTCGCAGGTCAACGTCCAGCGCCTACAGGAGAGCCCAGCCCTTACGAAGATGTCAGCGTAAATACCCCGGGGGAGTTTACAAGCCTTGCTCCTCATGCAAACACATTCTGAGTTTATGTCCCGGGCCCAAGGTACAAGCCATTTGAAACCGAAACCAACCGGAACCCCACGGCCGCTTTAAGCGGACACGCGTGGAAAGCAGGGCGGCCCGGCCCGGCGCCGGGTTGCGCACCGACCCGCGGCACCCTCACGGCGCCCGGAGCCAGGGCAGCGCGGAACGGCGCTCAGCCTCAGCGCGCGCGGCAGCGCTCGGGAGCGCACTTGCGGCCACCGCCACCGAGTTTCTACGGGGAACGTCCGAAAGCACCGAAGGCTCGAGAGCCGCCTTCCTGCGAAGACCACGGCCGCCCCACCTGCCGCGGGGCCGCCGCCCGCCGCCCCGCAGCGCTCCGGGCCCGGACGCGGCCTGCAACCGCCCGCCGCGCTGCCGGGAGCGGCCGGGCCGGGCGACGGGCCAGGCGGGCAGCGCTCCAAACGTGCCCGGGAGTTGTGACAGGAGCAAAGTGGGTCACCGGGCCTAGCGGGTGCCCCGCGAGCGCCCCCCGGCCCCGCCGCCGCCCGCGCCCCGCTCAAGGGCGGCCGCCGCCCTCCCCGCGCCCCGCCGCCGCCCCGGCGTCGGGGGACCCAGCGGCGCCGTCAAACTTCGGCGGCCGCCCCGCGCCGTCCCCCGGCTCGCCCCCTCCTCGGGAGCCGAGACCGTCGGAGCCGCCCGCCCCGCGTCGCGCCTCGCTCCGCACCCCGTTCCCGGCGCGGCCGCCGCCGCCCGCCCGCCCGACCTCTCCCGGCGAGCGCCGCTCTCCGCGCGCAGCCCCGCGCCCGCCGCCGGCACGCAGCCTTCTCCGGCGGCAGCAGCAGCGCCGGCAGCCGGGCCCGCCAATCCCCGCCACCGCGCCTGCGCCGCCGAGCCCACCGCCGGCAGCCGCGGCGCCTCGCGCCACCGCGCGTGCGTCACGGCGCACTGCAAGCCGCGGCACGGCAGACCCTTCGCTCCGGAGCGCCACGTCTGCGCGTGCGCGGAGTGGCGGCGGGCGAACGCCCGAGCTGGCAGGTCGCCCTTCCGCGCGTGCGCAAGATCGAGGAGCCGGGTGCGGGGTGGGGGGGGGGGCGCGCAGGCGCCGTGGCTGCCGCGCCTTCATGACCTGGGTTCACCTCGCCTCGCCTCACCCCGCTCCGCCCGAGGAGGAAATGGCGGCGGGCTCTCTCTCAGCGGGGAGGGGGACCCCGGCCCCGCAGCGCCACCTCTGCGCCTCGGAGCGCCTGGCCGGCCGCAGCCCGTGCGGGGGTGAGAGAGCCGGGGGGCGGCGTCCTGCCCGCGGAAAGGGTGCGCTGAGCGCCGCTGCCGCGCGTCGGGGGGACTCCGCGCCGTCCCGCGCCGCGGTTTCTGCCGTCGGGGTGGGTAAGCGGGCGGAGCTCACGGTCGGCCTTCAGCGTCTCCACGTTCGCGTTTAGCGCCGGTTTGAGAGGCAGTCTTATCTGTCAGACGTCGGAAGCGGCCCTGGCAGCATTGGAAATCCCGACACCTATGGAAATCCTCCGTCTTGTGTATTCAGAAAATATGTTCTATCAGCGCAGGAACGTGCGGCTGAGACTGGAGGCAGCAGGACTGTCTGATAATAAAAGTCAGCTTTCTTTTTGTGCCCGCGTGTGCTTTTTAAAGCTTATATGAACTGCGGGATGTGATCGTATTGTGGACTTTGCAGAACGCGCTGTGGAATACAGTTCAACCAACAGCCGCAAACACGGCCGCCGTTAATCAGGTGCCTGCAGTGAGGGAAGGGAATTGATTTGGCTCCCCAAATCTCAGAGAGATTCATTTCTGGATTACTTTTCAGGTAGATTCGTTGCCCTGTTTGAGCTGCTTTGTGACTGTACACAGGCAGCGTGGGGACAGGAAGCCTTTTAGCAGTAACACTGCCAGAAAGCTATCCATGAGCGCGTTGGGTTTTTCTGTTTGTGAAATTGTGAACAGCATGAGTAAGAATACTCGGAATATTTACAGATTCAAAATACTCCATTTCTAGCTTTTGGTTGTGGAAAATGGATGTGAATAAAGCGATCATATCGTTACTTAGGTAAAGGGTAATGCTTCTGCATTTCCTCACAGTAAAGGCAATAGGACACAGCAGGAATGGAAACCCCAGGAGAAGACACAGAAACATTTTCAACAAAAAGGTGTTATTGCCAGAACTAGGACATGGCCAAAAAACCCACAGACTAAAGTTAGCATCTAGCTGCATGTATGGAATTTGACACAAGTAGTGCCAGTAGTAATCCTCCAGGAAACCATGCTAGAGATACATGCAGTGTCTCTTCCCTCAAAATACGCCTTGCAGAGAGCAACATCAGCCTACTGCAGTGCTGCAGTACCAAATCTCTCTTTGAAGCTTGCATGTCTTACGATTGCAGATTTGTCAGGCCATGCAGATCACACACCGCTGTACTTTCTGCCTGTCGTAACCTAACTGAAGCAATGTTTTTTAATGTGTCACCTTGGAAAATATTTTAAGGACTTCTGAAGGAACAGGTATTAGTTCTGTGAGGCTATTTCCACCCAGAAATATTGCGTTCCTAACCCTTATTGTCAATGTGAGTTTGCTGTGATGGTTCGAGTAGGGGCAACAGTTTGTAGATGTCAGATGATGAGGGTGGGTACTGTGTTTGTGCTCCTCTAACACTGCAACCCCTTAATGCGTAATGGAGGTTTGCTGCGAGGAAGAAGTGGGTGGCAGCACCTTTTTCATTGCAGTCACTTAAGGTGAATACCAGCGTTGCCTAGGGAATCATATCAGACATCGCTGATGACCTGTTTGCATTTGAAAACTAGAAAGGAACTAATATAAGTGGCAGAGAAGCTATTAACTCTAAAAATGCATCTATCCATTCTATTTGAATCTGCAAACTATAAGCTTCCAGTAGTGATACCTGACAGCAGATACCTACTTATACCTACTTTATCCTCTTCTGGCTAAAAAGAGAACACTGATGTTTATTTTCTTGTTTTTTTGAGGTACCTTCATGCCAAGTGTTAAGTGAACCATTTGTTTTGTTTTTGCATACTGATGCAATAAGCCATGTCAAGTCTATATAATCTTTAGCACATGGGGGTTAAAACAATTTTAATTGAGTCATTGGAAAAATTAACTATGAAATCCAATTTGGTTCACTGCTTGCAATAAATAAAAACACCAAATCAGGAGTGCGGTCACTTTATTCACTGACATAGTTTTGTTTTGCTTATATACACATGGACCATAAGCTATTTTGTGAAGTATGTCCTTATTTTTACTGGGAAGGAACAACTGATCCAACTATGTGCATTAGAAGAGTGCAAAGAGAATCCCTGATGCTAGAGAAAATTCTTGCATACCTGTCAGCCAAGCAAAAGTATTGGTCATTACATTCAGGGCTAAACCCTGTTTTTATATCATTGTACGCATCGTTTTCTTCAGCTCAGCTTTTCAGTGGGGGAACTAAAAGTATTTAGAGTAGAATCCCACTACAGTCATTGCACTGTGAATTAAAGGAGTCGAGCATGCACCTCTGATAGATAAAAAGAGGAATAAATATGGATTACAGCCTAAGTGCTAACAGCCTTCTCCCCTTCCTCTTCCATTTGAGCCATTTGTTTGAAAAGAAGCATGCAGGCTCTCAGTGTCCACAGGAGCAATCTCCGGGCAGAGATTTAATATACTACATTAGTTCAAAACAAAATCAAAAGAAAACAAAAACAAAAAACAAGTGAAACAAAAGCCCTTTTTATTCAGGTTTCAGACTATCAAAAGCAATAGAAAGCTACATTTGTGCTAGTTTGAGTCTGAACAGATTACCCACATGGAAAACTCATCCTCAAGTAATATGTGGTTTCAGTACATCACTGCTTTTTGTATTGATGTTTTCACGAACAGAAATGTTCTGCATTGATAATGTCATCATATTTATAATGCCCTTTTTGGGGTTTTCTTCCAAGTCACTTTCAATTGCTCCAACTTCTGCTAGCTTCCATTCAAGCTCTGTAACAACAAATGACAATTTATGCTGTTGATTGCAATACATTTACATGAAGGGCTTTTATAAACAGCCAAGCTCTATCTCAACAGCAAGAAAAAGCTGTTAAATGTTAACTGTGTTAGTGTAAAATATCTATGCTTGCCAAGAACTCTTAGCACCGCAGGATTACATAAGTTCTTTGCTTTTTGTCAACTTTCCTACAAAAATATTTTTTTTTTTCTTTTAAGCAGCAATCTTTAGATCTAACGATTACAAACGACATAATTCTTCTCTATAAAGTGAATTATTCAGAAGTATTTCTCTTACCTTCCACTTTAAGATACATCCCGCCACATTCAGCTACTCCGATGAACCTGGCTTTTATTTCACCAGTTTTGTATACGAGTATTGTGGGTAAACACCTGTCATGGTAACTGTGGATGCAGCTGTTCACAGAGGCTTTGACAAACTTGGCTTCTGAAAACTTTCTGGCTAACTGGCTGAGATGTTCATTGACTAGTAGGCACATTGGGATGCTAGGAAGGGATAAGAGGGTACGATCATATCTGCAGTGTAAATGATGTGTAAATTAATTAGCATTACTAAAATTAGACCTCTGACAAATAAAAATGCACTTTGGCTTACTGCGTTTCTTCCTCGTGTTGTAGTTAGGTTTGCACCACAGGTTTTATTTAGATGCTTCTAAGATCACTTTGATTTGCCCAAGTAATGACCTTCAATGCATGTAATAGGCACAGTTCCCAGAACACGTCAGTAAAGCTACCAGGTGCTTCAAGCAAACATTGTACCTCAGTTTTGTTACATGCAAAGATCTGAAAGCTCACCTTGTCCACTTAATGCAGGTTTAAATGACATTTTAAGTCTACAATACGTTTCGCTTGAACTGGCGTTCAATTTAACATTTAATTCTTTTAGTGAAAGCTAAACACCAGGGAAATATTTGCATAGCCATATGACCACCACGGGGCTGCTCATTACTTCCACATATTTGCAGTGCAATCGCCATATAAGCCTCCGTGACGACAACAACAAAGTGCGGTGGTTTTGTTTCCCTCCTGCCCGGTTACCGCTTACATGTCGGGAACTTGGCTGAAACGAACCGAAGCGCCAGTGGGTACAGCTTACAGGCGCCCCCTGGTGGCACAGCTCGGGGATGGGATTTGTTTGTTGGCTACGCCTCAGAGAGCCCATGTTCAGTCCTAAGGAACTGAGAGTATGTTTCTCACAGTCTCGTCTGCATAACGAACAAGTAAAGAAGCGATTCTCCAGTAAACAAAAACAACGAAAAAGAAGAAAAGATGCTTTTTCAATTCTTCAGGTTTGTAAATTTAAACAATTTCATTTGATTGCCCTATTTGTTGCTCCTGGAAACAACGCTCAATTCTTGGCAACTGAAAGGAATCAAATAAACTTCCTCCCAACGTGCTTAAAAAGAAAAGAGAAAGCTGGTCTGAATCTAAACAAATGTTGAACATTCCATTCTAATTCACAGTGCTTCTGCAAAACACCTGATGGAGTTGCTAACACATGCTGAACTAATCTCAGAAGCCCTTTGAAATTTCTGCTTCATTCTGTCCCAACTTCTGCTACTATTACCAAACATTGGGCAACTGCTGAACTAAGAAATTCCCTCAGCATTCCTGGATTTTCAGAACTGAGGCTTTCCAGTGCCGCACTTTTGATTTCCTATAGGAGAAACAGAAAAGTCCTGTCAGAGGCCTCCTGCTGAGCAACAGGGCTTCAAAGGAAGTTTCCTTAGAACAGAAAGTAGATGCACCTTCTCAGTGAAATGTGGAAATCTCTGAGATTTAGTACATGTTGATATGTACATACAGCTGTACAAATAACAAATGTACAGATGTTATGGTATGGCAGAGAGCTTGGCTACGCAATCATTACACCAAAGCAGGAAACAGAAATGATAGGTACGCTCACCTGCATCCTGGGCTTGTGTAGAAAACTCCAGTGGAGTGGATCCCCAGAAGAGATCCTTCCCTACTGGTAGTCAGCTCTTAAATGGGCCTAGGAGAGGTGGAGCCAGGCTCCAACCCTTCCAGCAGCACAGGTGAATTGCCTTCACCTGTGCTCCCAGGGCCGACTCATTGCTCGCCTCAGGTGATCAATCAGAGGTTCAGGCTGTGATTCAGCAGTTCCCATACAACAGCAAAAGGAATCTTTCACACAAATGATCAAAGCAAACTAATCTTAAAAGTGAATTAAAAAAAAAAATCAAGGAGGTCCCATGCTCAATGGAATCATTTCCATTGCCTCCAACGAACTGCTATTTTGATAGTCTGCTGTGTTTCATTTTTGTTGGTATTCCTGTGTAATCACCAGCTAAATTCCCTGTTTTGATGTACTCAGTACCTTAAACTAGAAAGTAATTACCTTGACCGATAAAGATGAATTATGACCCAAACATCCTCAGGAGCATTTGTAACTTCCTTAACATACTGCTCTCCACTGATTTCTCTCAGCTCCCCATACTTTTGCCTCCTCTGAAGACATTTCCATTCTAGCAAGCGTTGCTGTCTAATTAGAAGGCAGTAAGAAAAATAAGTATATTTGAAACATTTAAAATGCATTTTTAATAATATCTAGTACATTTTGCTCAGTTCCTTTTAAAAACCCATTTTGAGCAATACTCTGGCTCAAGGTCTTCTAGTATCATTTCAGAGCTAGAAAGGTTTCTATGCTAATCTTACTGAATAAAGCTCTGGCTCAAGGTCTTCCAGTATCGTTTCAGAGCTAGAAAGGTTTCTATGCTAATCTTACTGAATAAAGCTAATAAATAGTATATGAACATAAAAGAAAGTTTTTATATCAGCATCAACTTTGGGAAACTTAAGAAACACACTGCAAAGTGCCTTAATCATCTGAGAAAAAGCACAAAAATTGTACAGGTACAAATCATTTTCATCATTCTGAACATCAGTAATTTGAGCATGAACTACCAGTATTTAATGTGCGAATGCAATACAACACATTACAATGTTTCATGAAAATTGGAATGTGAAACCAGTAGATGGCAGCTTTCATCTATAAAAATAATTGCAGAGTGGAAAATGAAAATGCCTTCCTGAGATGTGAACTACAAGAACCTATTAATTTTACTGACTGAAAGCCACTGTTGGATAGCAAGACTAAATGTACGCACAACATTATACTTTGGCAACAATACGTCATAATTTACGTTCATAACTTTCCCTAAATTATGTGAATGATCAGCTTTCTATGTGAATACACTACTAAATGCATAGATTTTAGTGATTTTAACAGCACAAAAGCAATAGCATAGGTAGAATCTTTGATGAAATGTTTTGATCACATTCCACTTTTATTCTGTCTGAACTGCTTATGTCTGACTTTTCTTAGTTACGGTGTTAAGCTCTGCAGAATATCACAGAGTACTCTGTAAAATACACGTATGAATGTCCAAGACAACTGAAATAATTAAGTCTCTAAACAAGCCACCCAAGCTTTCTGAACTCAAAGTCAGAAAACACACCAACTCCTCGTGGTATGATAAACAGATTGGTATGCTATTCAATAGCTGCATGAGAACTTGGTTTGTACTACGGTTATGCCTAGGAACAGTATATGTATGTCATGGAAAGGACATCTTACTATATCTTACTACACCTGTACATCTCAATAGCCTTCCTATCAGCCTCATCAAAGTCATCTTCAGCCTCTTTTAATTCTTCAAGACTCATTCTTTCATATGGTTTCACTAGAAACAAAACAAAACAAAAAAACAACACTGGTTTTGTTCTCTAAAGTGCTTGCACATTTTAAATGTATGAAAATTATTACACAGACATGGAATTGACAAGAGTAAAAGATATGCTGATGTTCAAGGCCAGGCTAGACGAGGTTTGGACTAACCTGATTTAGTCCATGCCCATGGCAGGCAGGGTGGAATTAGATAATCTTTATGGTCCCTCCCAACCCAAATCATTCAACAGCAGTAACTAAAATGATGCAGTTCGCAGTAGTATGTCGTACTACTATATTTTTTATTATTTTAGTGTATTTTAACTGTATTTTTATACAAACAATACTCTGATCGATGCTGCCTGCGAGAATTTGGCAGAAGCTACTACTGAAGACACAACCTTCTCTGCTCTGAAATAATGAACAGAAACTCAGTAGAATCTGAAAACTGAATGAGCTGTAACTTGTCTTTCAGCTCAAGGGTAAAACTTGTCAGAAAGTGAGAATTACTACAGTACATTTAAGCAAGAGCCTTTGTTGCTCTATGCAAATATGTTTGCCTACAGGAAAGCAGTGGAAACCAAGAGGCAAAGTTTATAGTGCCACTTCCACTTCCTACACCTTAATGCTTTCTATCCTTCAAATAGAAATTACAGAAAGTCAAGGCTGGAAAAAATTGGCTGGGTTGGATGGGATTCTGGGCAACCCGATCTAATGGGTGGCGAACCTGCTCACTGCAGGGGGTTTTGAACCGGATGGTCTTGGATTGGTCCAACCCAAACCATTCTATGATTCTATGGAATCTGCAGTAATAATTTTGTAGTACTTTCAGGTATCTGCAAAGAAAGCAAAAATATATTTTTTTCATGGCCTCTGTGAAAAATCAGTTTTTAAAATTCTGATTAAATGAACATTTGCTCAGAATTAGATATTTATAACTGATTCTGCTTTGAGGGTAAATAAACAAGCTGGATTATATTCTTTCCATTCTTGTTTCCTTTTGATCTGTGGTCTATGAAGGTCTCTAATTTTGATTGGAAGAGATAGCAAAGGATGGCCCTCGTAGCGGCAAAGATTCCCACCATGGAGATGAACCTCACACTACACACATCTGCGTTCCAAATGCTGTTATTCTAATAGCATGTATTTTTAATTCGACTCACCTTCTTCTTCTTTCTGCAAGCGTAAAACCATTTCTTCAATTTCATCTTTTGGCTCTTCTTTTGGAGGAAGAATTCCAAATTTTCTTAACACGTCATTCCATTCGGTATCTTCATTTGGGTCCTGTTTTGGTATTATGGAAGAAAACTAAATTGACAAATCAGTCTTTTGATTGATTTTGACCAAGCACAGCCATTTTTCACTTTGGCACATATTAAGGATGTAACAACTGGAAATAGTTACGTAGAGAACGCAATACTTTAATGGACCATCCTCCACCATGATCTTCCATTTGTCATTTTTCAGTTCTAAACAAAAATCAGCAAGAAAATGGGAAAGAAAAAAAAAAACACCTCAAAATGTAGGCATAGACAAAGAAATCAGTATCCAAAACATCTGCTGAAGTTTTCTAGGAGACATGTGGAAACCTGCTTCAGAAACCCAGAACCACCAATGGCTTACTTAAACAAACAAATACTGCTAGATTTTTGTATTGGTATTTTTGTTACTAGTGAGAATAAACTACAGATATCTTGTATAAACATACAAAAGCTGCCTAGAATGAGGGGAAAAAAAAGGACTTTTACATTTTAAATGAATGATTATTGTTTATATGCCAACATAACCTTATTTATAGCATATGACTGTTGTAGGTATTAAGCCTACATTTGTAGTAATTTAATTAAGCCATTAAGATAAAGGAACCACATCTATTTATAAGGCTGTATTTATTCTCAAATTATCACAATAAAAGAATCTTTATTTTAACTGGGCTGCAACACACAAGGACGTCTTTCACAAGGACTGGAAATGATTTTAAAACAGGTTGTTAATCACTGCAGTATTTTTTGCCTTGAAATACAGTCTGAAAACCTCCATGAAGAGATGCCTGACTAGATTTTTACATATCAGAAATATTTAATGGCACTAATAATAATAACGCAGCATCAAATGAACAAGCATTACATTACAAAAAGGTTACCTGAGGAAACATCCAGGATTTGCATTATATTATTACCATGCCTGCAAATGATACCTTTGCCTTTCCAGCCAGGCAGCTGCCTTGTTTTTTTTTCAACAAATTACAGAGTTTAGCATGAACATAACAACACAATTCTAATGATACCGCAAAGCAAATACTAAGATATAAATGCTCCCAGGAATTTTGTAATGATAAAACAAGTTCTTTTGCATCTCGGATGTAAAGAAATAGGAAACCCATTAAGACAGTAAAGAGCATCATGCTATTGCTCCCTGGGAAGCACAGTGGGTCTGCAAGAAGACCTTTACCTCCGCCAGTTTCTTCTGGCACGGGTGAGGAAGTGATGCTCTGCAGGGCTGGAGCAGGAAGGAGATGGCAGCAGCTCATGGCAGCTCCTGCACCAGTCCTGCACGGGCTCAGCAGGGCCACTGCTCCCACTGCTCATTGCTGCTGCAGCACTCTGGCCTCGCGAACATCTACTGCTTATTGCTGAGAGAAAGGGATTTTGTACTGGAATATTTTAACTGTTTGCTTCTGCAACGCTCAGACATCCATGCTCTGAACCAGGAACGCCAACTCCATTAAATAATAAGCAGTCACGTTATTTGAAAAAGTGTTTTCTGCAGCATTCTACCGCTGAGAAGCTGATTTTATTGCTTAAATAAAAAGTACACTAGCAAACTTAATTCTTTGCTTACATTTTCATATGTGAATAAAGTTAAAAAAGCTCATTCTTTTTTTCACTGAAAAGTTGTGGATATAACCCACTAGAAAAAAAAAAAAAAAAAAGAAAAGAAACAAAAAGGAAAAAGAAAAGAGAAGCTGTGTATAAAGTAATTAATCAGATGATCCTGGGTCTAGAAAAACCCAAAGGAAGGTTTTGCTACAGTGTAATTCCCCAACACAATAAAATAACCTTACAGTCAATCTCACTGCAAGCTTTCAATCCTTCATCAAATACGAATTTTGACTCCTGCACAGTAAGGGTACGAAAGATCCCACGCTGGGCAATAAGAGGCCCACCCCTCCACGGGAACACAGCGCAGGCCGCCCGGCTCACAGCGCTCCCCCCGCCCCGCGGGGCAGCACAGCCCGTCCCGGCGGCCTCTGTCCCGCCCTGCCCGCCCGGCGGCTCCCCGTTTCCCCCCGGCTTCCCTCAGGCCCCCGGTTTCACGCCCACCTGCATGGTTCCTCAAGGCGGCGGTTGGGGCAGGACCCGGTTCTAACGGCCCCGCCTCCACGTATCTCTATGGGAGGCAGCTGGTGCAGAGTGAGATTCGCGGTGCACCAGTAACGGTGAGGAGCACCCACCGCATCTCTGGGCAACCCGTTCCAGTGCCTCACTACCCTCGTAAAAAGCAGTACCTGCACCCTGATTGTAAAAAACTGCTTCCTTATATCCAGTCTACATACCCCCTTTTAGTTTGAAACCATTTCCCTTTGCTCTGTCACAAGAGCCGCTAATAAGAAGTCTGTCCCTTTCTTTCTTACAGCTCCCCACTAGTTACTTTAAATATAATTACATCTTCAAGTATTTCTGCCCACCCCTGGTGTGAAAAGCTTAGAAGATGGAGAGGCTAACTTACTCTTTTGAATATAATTTCTTTAAAACTACACCAAAACCAGCTATGTTTTCAAGTAGACCTTAATTCTAGAAGAATGTAAGTAATGAAGTTAAGTCTTCTGAATCAGAGCCGTACTGTATCACTGCTCTTAAAAGGTAAAAAAAAATAAAAATAAAAAAATAACAGCACAAAAACTTTCAAAATGCTTTAGCTGAGTTAAAATCAAGAATTTTCTCCAAAACATACAATTTATTGCTAATGGAGCTTCTTTTATTTTTTCTTTCTTTTTTTTTTCCTGCCAGTGAAACACTATTGAGACACCCTGAACAAAGTAAAGTACCACAAGAACTGGAGTTAGTGCCAAACAGGCATTTGAAAGCTTAGGTTCAGTGTATGTCTTTTCTGTAGGATTGAGTTTACTCATACCAAGATAATGAAAGAATGTGCATTTTCAGTAAATACGAGAGCAAAATAATAATTTGCAAATGTAACACTTTGGCTACATAAATTTGCATCGTTATAAAAAAATGCCCTCTCAAACACAAAATAAATTAAGCTGCCATTCTAAAGACTACATGAGAAATTTGAAGAATATTCAGAAAAAAAAATGATAATCTACGTTGCAAACATTCTCATTAAAACAACTCTCTCAGTGCCTTTATTTGTACAGGCAAATAAATGTACATAGCAGTGTTGATGGGGACAATATCTCTTGCATGCATACACTGAGGCTTTTTTATGGTTCCATTAGACACAGTTATAAACATCACAACAGTAGGAAACAAATAATTTTAATATGCTTTTAATATAATCAAGGAAGTAAAGAAACATTTGAATTCTTCAGTGAATCTTATGTAAGAGCATTTACATTCTAGTGATTTTTAATTGTACGTTAGTAAGGAATTATCTCTGTGAGGAGAAACCTGTGTCCATATACTCAGTATTCCTGCAGTGTAAGTTCTACTTCAGGAATCTAAGATCCTGAAAAAATAAGAAAAAGTTTTAGTTATAGGTATGGTATAGAGCAAAATACTTAAAATGTTAGAAGTTTAACATTAGAAAACAGAGCATCATAATACTAGCACAGGATTTTTTTTTTTCTGTCCAAAGAATTGAATGATTTTAAACTAAAATCTGAAGTACACAATTTCAATATAAAGGTAGATCTTAGTTCAGAGTAAGAGCAGCAGGATTATGCCCAGGCTGTGGCAGGTTGTTGAGTTGGTACTTCTTGACACACACCTTTCATTTATCATTGATAACTTTTTAAACTTTCTACAGATCTGGGATCTTTTCCATTTCTTGCTTCCAGAAACACTTCGCTCTCTATTCTAGGAACTGAGTATCTGTAGCTTCTACTCACTTTAAACAAAGATATGTGGATTTAGCATATCTCCAAGAAGACTGTCTGCAGAACTCAAATTGTAAATACTGTGGCATATTTGTATAAAAATAAAGTAATTTCAATACAGGTGATGATGAAAGCATTAAATAAATACCTCCTTAGTGAAAATCCACTGATCTCTTCCCATTACGCGGCTGAAAGACAAACATCCAATAAATACTGTAGAAAACTGATTGGTTTCAGTAACAAAGTCCCACACAACCTGCTACCAACTTTGTTTCAAGCCCTACATAGCCAGAGACGTCTGTAAGTCTCCATCAGTCTAGCACAGTGGTTATACACTCCTAAAAAATAATCTAGAAATTCTTATTTTGACATATTTTAGAATACTAGTTCAATACACTAAGAAGATCCTTTTATGGATCTAATAGAGGCAATGTTTGTTTTTCAAGATTCTTACTATTTACCATCGTGAAAAACATATCAGTAGTTGCCTGCATTTGAAAGATTCTAATCACATACAATCTCTTTTGACTTTTTTTTAATTTCTTTTTGATACTTCAGTATCACCAAGTAGTTTCAATCTAGTTCTGTTATCCTGATTACTTTACAAGCATATAGTCTGTGCTATACAAAGCATAACTGAAGTCACTGGAAGTTGCATTTCTCATCTACTGCAAAGACAAACATTTCTAATGGAATCGCTTATGGCAGAAGACTCTTAACAGAAAAGTTCTCTCTGACACAGTAGTTTTCATTTTATTCCACTAATTTCTCTACCTTTTGTTTGGTAACAGCCTAGAGATAAAAAAAAAAAAGGAAAAAATAGTAGAACAAACCATACCCTGAAGAAAAAGTATCCTCTACTTTGAATCCCTCCAGCTCCTTGAAGATCCTCCTTGAAAAAAAATAGTATTTTAGATGATACCTACACTTGTGAATGAATCCCCTCAAAGAGATTCAGTACTACTATACAGTCTTGCCCCTTAAAACATACTGTGTACATGTTTTTCTATGCAGCTCATACTCTCATGTAGAAATTGTAGAAAACACATGAATGAAGGCCAAAATCCACTCTAAGCTTTGACTTATTTTAGATAGTTTTAGAATTAGACTAGTCTTTTTTATTGACAGGTTTCATCACAAAAACACAACTGGTCCCATAGTTTTGGAGTCTCTATGCATGAAACAGTTTGTACCTCATAGAAGGACAACAATGGGGAAAAAACACAGAACTGCTCAGGTTGGAAAAGACCTTCAAGATCATCAAGTCCTCAAAGCTTAAAAAAAAGTGTTTGGGCCCAGCCAGGGACTGAGTTCCCAGACTGACCCCAGAGGAACATCCTGACAACCCCTCTCAGAAAAATTCCCAAAGAAAAGACCAATACTTATGATACTCTATCCTATTCATGTTGTACACATTGAGAAACAACTGCCTACTAATCTGTGCAGCAAGGAGCAAAAAAAAGATCAGTGAGGAAAATATTAAGTACAGAGAATGAAGTATCCAGCTGCTCTAATGAGACCTTCATTAGAAAACATACTAAGCTTAATCACAGTATTTTCATTGTCTGTGTCTGTCCTGTAGAGGGAGGGACAGACCAACTCAGAAATGAAGTATTTCAGATCTTGAGCTTAGCAGCACACAGAATTTAGATGGAATGTATTTACTGTATGCTCCCTTAGTGATGATAGCGTTTCTCAATTAAAAACTGAGCTTGTGTAATCTCCTGGGTTATGATCATAACCAAAATAATCATAGAGAGAAATTGCTGCTTGCTCTATCCTAACACTCTAAGAATTGTGTGAAGCAGCATGGCTCCCATCATTTACAAACACGGGAATAGTTTCAAGGAAACTTTCAAAGGAAGTAGGGTTAAAACTGTACATCATTTTTGAGTCTTTTAATTTTGACATCAGTTCATCAGATACATCATTATGCTCAGTTTCTTAGCTGTACATATAACATCTGTGTGATTTTTATTTATATTGTCAACTTCCTTCTCTCATTACCTAGTTTTGAAATACCTATCTCAGATCTATAAACCCTTAAATATTATCAGCTTTATTTTATTTTTTATTTTTTTTTTTACCAAAAATACATCTGTAATGGAGTTTTGCAAGTTTTTGGTGTTTTTTTTTTTTAATCTTTTCAGATACTTGGAGTGCCCTACATTTTACATATTTAATTATTTTTCTACCTGTGTTATTTTTTTCTTGGAAAATAATTACTTCCAGCAATTTCTCTTTGCGCCCATGTTAGATTATGGGAAAAAAAATATATTTTTGATTAATGAAGTTTCTGTGACACCAGATCAGCAGTCTCCACAAGTCACAAACTAGGAAATGGAAAGACCCAGAAGATCTGAGCAATATTATACAGGACTGTTTCTCCCTTTACAGGTCAAGGTGGATCAGAAACATTTAATAGGTGTAATAAAGAATTCCCAAAACAAATCACTGTTTCTTAATGAAAGATAGCTCTGTAAGCATAAATATCCGTACCTCTTCTTACACAATGACAATAAAATGTACACTGTGGTGTGGTACTATGCCTGTGCAAAGCTTTCCTCATTGTATAAACTAAGGAGTTTGCTGAATCCAGCTGCATTGTTCCTTAATTATCTCACTAATTTGTTATGTGAGATTCAAAAAGATGATACTCTAAGTGATTCAATATACAACAATGAATAGTTGAAAGAGATATGCTCTTAAGCTTCTCTCTTAACAAATCATGCAAGTAATTGTTTAGGAAAAAAAACAGCACAGGCTGCATGATTTTCTGATCGGTTCTTCAAAAAAAAAAAGAAAACCACCTCTAATTTCATTGTAACTCATCAACACCTCCTCACTGTTGAACTTTTGAAACTTTATCAAGTATCAAGATGAGAAACAGCATTTTACTAAGCGAAAAAAATTGTCCAATACATTTTAATCACAAAGATGGTTTTTTCCTGTGTACTGCACACGTATCTGAAAAGACAATCTCTCCAGAGGAACATACCCTCCACAATGCACCATACAGACTTCACTATGGACAATCAAATCTTGATAGGACCACCTCTGTATTCCACTTTTGTATTATGTCAGGAGAAGACAATAAGCATGAATAGTGGTCAAAATAACCAATAGTCTGCAGTGAATTTAAGGAAAAAGCAACCTGAAGTTGGTGCAAAACAGGAAGTATGTGGATCTTAGGTTTTGCTATGCTTTATGTGAACTTTTAGAATTCTTATAAAGATTCTTATTCTGCACTTTTCTATTCTTTTCATAGCTGTATTATAGAGATGAGCATTAATACAGCATTAATTTTCATTTTTGAAATTTGAAAGAAATGTTCTAAATTTTGTGTCCCTCTGACTATCATCTATTTTATCAAAATTTTATTTCAGTATATTCTACTTGAAGGGAGAAGATGTATTCCTTTTCTTAAGTTTTGCTTCTGCTGATGCTAGATCAGGTCATAAAGTAATTCAGTGGTACTTTAACATCCATTAAAGGATATGAGAATGAAAAAAAGTAAAAGCACCGTAGAAAGAGAAGTCATTTTCTTCTCAAGAGACCCATTTCTGTTGCTTATTGTTCAGGAAACTGAGACACTGGGCAGAAACTGTAACAAAGAAAGGACTTTCTTATCTGCACCTTAACTTGAACAGTAATATTGCTTATACTTTTTTTTGGAAATCCTTAGCTCTGTATGTCATAAATAACATATGTTTAAGGAGTAAATATGGTTTTAATTCCAAATGGGGAAGGAAAAAAAGAAGAGCCCTTTCTACAAAGTAGAATTCAACTGCAATATAATGTATGGATAATCTGAAAGTATTTTTCTTTTTATAAAGCAACTACCCAGTCCAGTTTGAATGTAGGCTCAGTGTTGAAACAATATTCTATGCTAAGCATTTATTACTTTATGTTTAAAATGTTAAGTATCACCAGGATCATTTTTCACTAGTTACAGAATAGAAAAAAATGCACATTTCTAATGAAAACACATCAGCGTGACACTAAACACTGAAAATAAAAATGCTTTGAGTAGGAGGGTCTACAAGGACATTTTAGTTGTGCTAATGACTCGCCTAATGTGAGAATGCAAGCATGCACAGTTTAAGATTACATACGTCCACTTTGTATCTCTTCAGTCTTCTCTCATTAAGCTGGGGAACGAGTTGCAGCAAAGGATGCAGGACAGACGACTGAGAGGACATGAACATAGACACATGAGCAACAATGAAATTCTGATTTTATGATGCAAAAATAATCTCTCTTCTTGCAGTAGTACTTTACGGACCAGTGGGTACCAAGGACTGAAGATGTTATTTGAGAAACGTGATTTTGAACACTGAGTTGACAACAAACAGGAACATACATTTATATTTGCATGGAATGTGGCTTGCATGGAGATGGAGAGACAAGCTGTGCATCCTCACCTTTATTCCCTGGCAGATCAGAACTGTTTACAGACTTCCCCAAGTAACTGCAGTTATTCAGGCCCTGATCAACCTCTTTATGTGGTACAGAGAACATTCACATACACTATCCTTAATTTCTTATGGCTAGCTGCTACAGAGGTTAACATCTTCAGTCTCTGTTGTACCAAAAATTCATTTTACTTTAACTTAAATCACAGAAAGAGAAACAATTTTTTTTTTTTTACTAGAAAACAGTTTGAAGGGGGGGGTCCATTCTGAAGTAAAATTTATACCTGTGACACTGGTCATTCTCCATAATAGACAAGCTCCAATCCTGAAATCCCTGGTCCTGGTGAGACTTTCTATGCTGACACAGAGCCTGGGAAGCACAGTGGCAGTGTGTGCAGCCTAAGTCCCCAGGCAGTGACTGGTAGCACAGAATCATGTGGGCTTGTGGAGAGAGCTTCAGGATGGAGAGGAAGGGGAATGCAGTAACCTTTTAAGCAGGAGTAGGAATATAAGTAGCTAATTTCCCAGTGCCCTGATTACCATTAAAAACTCCAGAGAAGCTCTGCTGTGAAAATATTGACCGCAATATCAGCAGTACTCTCAGGAATCCTAGAAAACTGTATCACTTTCCAAGGAATATATAGCCTATTTCTGAAGGAATTTAATGAACAAGGCAACGATGGACATCAACATGTAAAGAATATCATTAAGAAATGAGCAAACACATGTATGTTTAACTTCCTCAAAATCCTACAGTGTACATAAAAAAATGTGCTGAAACAACAGATGATGACTGAAATTTAAAAGCAAGAGTGGATCACATTATTTGTTGGCTGCTGAGAATATTTCTACAGGAGAAGTACTAAACTATTTTTAAATCATGATTTTTCTCATAGTGTACTCCAAAATGTGAATGAGACTTGCATACTCTTTTGTCTGATATTTGTGATATCCTCTAATAGATACATACTACTTAATAATTAATAAACAATTTAATTAATAAATAAAACCATTTAATTAATAAAAATGCTTCTTAAAATTTATGGCCGCGTTTTCAACTCCTATGAATCAGGATTGTTTCATTGTATATTATGTTCCATCACCAGAAGCAAGTGTTTTATCTTAAATGTTTATTCTTAAATGTTGACTGTACAAGACCAAGATATTTGTTGTTTTCCATTTGCACACCTGTACATCAGTGATTGCCTCCCATGTTATTAAAATACAGTCTGTATATAAAATTTGAAACCCTTCTATCTGAGCCATTACAGCTGTAGAAACTACCGAGGAAAGGAACATCACCTTGGTGCTACTTAAAGGCAAATGTGTACTCACATGGAGGTGCTAGGCCACTTACCCTGACATCTGAGTTTCCCGAGTCATGAGTCTTAGAATAATGAAATAAGAACTGTTCAAAAAAATTAAAAGTGAGGTTTTACTACAAAATAGGACAAAAGAGTTAGGATTTTCTTATTAATTTTAGAGTGATTGTAAGACAAACATAGAAATCTTACCCTTTTCATGTTGTCTTTTTCATCTAAACCCTGTGGGAATAATAATCAGTAGAGAGATTTTTATTTGCAAAAAAAGAAGTTGTTGATGATTTTATTTCATAGAATCATAGGATACTCCAAGTTGGAAGGAACCTGCAAGCATCACCAAGTCCAAACCACGGCTCCATACAAAACCACACAAAATTCAAACTCTATGTCTGAGAACACCGTCCAAATGTACACAGAACTCCAGCAGCTCAGGGCTGTTATCACTGCCCTGATGAACCTGTGCCATGCCCCCCGTCCTCTGGTGGAGAACCTTTTCCTAACACTCAGCTTGACCATATCCTGACTCAGCTCCATCCCATTCCCAACCTGTTCCTTTGAGTCCTGTTATTGTCACCAGGGAGCAGAGATCAGCACTGTCCCTCCGCTCCCCCTGCCATGAGCCCACCCCTCAGTCTACTCTAAGCTGAAATCATGTTTCAAACTTTTCAGTACTGGATTGAAATATCATCATTATTCCTCAACAGATTTACTGTATGATTTTGCTTATCAATGTAATTACTCTTCTGAAACCCTGTAGAGAGCACTAGTAAGTTAGAAGAATTGATGGGTTTAGTGGGTGCTCCTTTTTGTCTTCCTGGCAGTGACAGCAGCAGACTCTCATCAGTAAATTTCTTACCCCATCAGAGCTCATAAATTTTCTAATCTAGAGCAATAAAATGCTGAAACCTTGTACCCAAGCTGGAGATCATTTTACAAATGGTGGAGTCTCCCAGTTGTCTTTAATAGGCACTGTATTAGGACACGTAACATTTCAGAGTAAGGACTGGCATGCTACTTTCAGCACTGAGTGGCACATGATTTACTGGGTCCTCAGAATCCACTGTAGGCACAGGCACACTGAGAGATCTTGCTTCAGAAATGTCAAGTAGTCTTTCATGTGTGTTACCTGTGGCTTCTGGAGAAATCCCATGACCAAAAAACAAAGTTCTTCCAGTGTACTGGACACCTAATGAAAAGAAAATAGGTATCACACTCAGGTATCACACTTTCATTCTTATCGTATAATAAATATCATAATTAGTAAAGCCACCTTTATTTGTCTCACCTGAGGCTGAAAATCTGTGGACATGTAGGTAGAACAGGCATCGTCTATCTGTAAAAGTTCACACAATCCTTCTTCATTAAGTCAAATTAATATAAGCAAGTTAAATAACTATATTCTTAAAAGTATTTTGTTCAGCCAAAAGCATGGCAAGCTTGTCCTGCATCAAATTCCAGAAGGAATTCTTACAGGTATGTTCATGAAATATTTTGAATTCAAGGGGGAAAAAAAGCAAACCACCAAATAAACATATATGCTTGATCTCAGCTATCATGCCTTCTATTCTCTTACACTGCTTGTGTCCCTACTAAATCTGTCTCCGGCTAAGACATGTTGTGAATGTCTGGGGCATGGACTATAAACTTCAATACCCTTCTGTTATATTTTTGGATTGTACAAAATGGCAAAGAAAATGACAAGGCCACTGCAAGTGATTCAATGCTCAGTCCTCAAACACTCCTCTGCAAATTGCATTCTGGTATCCCTTCAGGTGTATGACCCACACATCTCTTGAGTGATGATGATATGTGCCAGCACCTCTTACGCATGCTACTCATTTGTGTGAGTCACCAAGCAGTTTATGTCTGAGGTTCACAATGATTTCTTTGTCACGTGGGGAACCTTACAAGATTTTGTTTAAAACCATATCAAAACCTCCCTGGATGTTTAGCTCTTCGTCTTATCCCCCCAAAAGGCCAAACCTCAGCACCCGAGGAAGAGCCTAAGAAGAGACCTGTGGTTTAGTAAAAGCCATACTCTCCATCCAACAGCAAAATGTACTGCAAATACTTAGAGTAGGATGTAGGTGATTTGTAATGAAGCTCAGAGGATTTCTGTTCTGGGAATTTGACCGATCTCTCTGAACCACTGTAAACTTTTAGCATCTACAACACCCTATGGTAAGGCTTTCCTAAACACACCACAGAATACCATTTCCATTTGTCTTGGTCAGTCCTTCCAAAGCTCACTTCATTTAGTGCTATCATGATCTTTTCTTGGAAGAAGTAACAAAGAAGTGATTCCCACTCATCCTCTACCTGCTTTTCATATATTTTTTCTATATTTTTTTTTTCCAAATGAAAGCATCCCAGCGTACCAAATCATTTTCAGTGGAACTTTTAATCAGGGAAAGAGAAGAAGTGGAATAAAGGACACTTGAAATCATGGAAGAAATTTTACCCCAGCTGAGAGCTCAAAGTATTCTGTAAGGAAGAGAAAATGTCTCCAGAACTCAAATTGAATCTGCACAGCTTAAAAATAATGGGTGGGGAGCTTAACTTTTCATTATATAGGTTTTAAATTGTATCTTTTGTGACCCATTTGATATGCACCAGTTTTTTTCCCATTGAATATTGTTTAATCAGTGGATATACAGATAGTGTGTGTGTGTTATATATATATATATTCCAGGAGCTTGGCTAATATAATTTATATTGGAGGAAAATGAGAGAAAGTCACTCACCCTGTCCTGGGCTCACAAGATGAACTCTTGATGGAGCAGATCTCCAGAGAGAGATCCTTCCTCACAGTCAGCAGTCAGCTCTTAAATGGGTCTAGGAGAGGTGGAGCCAGGCTCCACCCCTTCCTGCAGCACACATGAATTGCCTTCACCTGTGCTCCCGTGGCTGACTCATTGCTCGCCTCAGGAGATCAATCAAAGGTTCAGGCCGTGATTCAGCAGCCCCATACAAATATTCATTATTGTTAGTAGAGGTGCCATCATTGTCTTGTTCACAGACTGCATCAAAATGTTTTGTTATTTAAAAAAGCGGGCAATGCAATGGGTCTTGTGATTATATTGTATGTAAAAGCCCTAAACAGCACTCTTTAGTGAAGAAAACACTCAATGAAAAAAGCAATAAACAAATAATGCATATCAGTATTTCAAGACAAAAGATGACGCATTTCTCTAGAGACGGGCTATGAAAAAGCATTTCAGATAGTGGAAAGCTAATAGCTCACAGGATTCCCCCTTCAAATAGTTTTTGTTTGTAACACAACCTCCTTTGTCTCTTTTTCCTTCATCTTGCATTGGTTCGTCTCTGGTATATTAGTTCATATTTATTACTTTCAGAGTAAAAAATGTAAAGGGAAAAATCTACGGTGAAGGACATAAACCAAACTGAATTCATTTTGGAAGCCTAAGATAAAAAGGTGCTTTTTCTTCTCAGTGAGGGATTCTTTGTTGTTATTTATTTGTTGGTTTATCCACTTGATATTTAGTTGGAGGGAGCTATTAGTGATCACCATAATTCAACAGCAGGATAAGCCAGAGACTTTTTTGTATTCAGTAAATACAAGGCAGTATATCTCTCAGCTAAAACCTGCATGGGAAAAGCAAGAGCTGAAGAAAAGCCATAGTTCGTGCTGATTTATTTTTAAAAACGCATATATAAATTTAATAATTCCTATTGCCTTTGATTCCTATTGCATCTTCTCAGTAATTTTCTCTCCTTCCTCAGAAATATGGCCTGAGGTTGGGAGTGTGTGTGTTATTTGGTGCTGGTTAAATAACAAAGAAATTAAAGGATGTTATAAAGTTCTACTATTTATGAAATCGGAATCATTCCTGGAAAATAGTAGTTTAATTTTGAGGCAGTGCTTCTGCTGAATGATCAACTACTCAAATAACAAGCAGGGAGGAATACTCCAAGGATCTCCAGTATGGATTTGTTGCCAGGCTGAGCAGAAGTATGTACCTATGCATCTAACTCTCTTTATTTAGACCTTAAGGCTCTCCTAGTCCTGTATTATTCTTGTTAAGCAATGTTTTACATCACTCCTGTTACATATTTTTACACCGAATTTAGTGTCCATACGCATTCATTTTGTTAACAGAAATCAACAGTAACCTTGCCTTTTCCTTCTGTAATCACTGACCTTAATCCAATGCTATAAATAACAAATCCCAACAGTAAATTCAGAAACATATAAACCAGCAAGTTTTCAGTCTGGAATTTAAATAACTCATTTTCACAAACTCCTTGTAACCGTTAGGATGTTACTTCGCAAGAGATCACTTTTCTCCCAGGAGCAAAGTACCACCAGGGCTTGTTCAAGTGCCGTGCTAGGAACATGACAGTGGTTGAGTCAATACTTCCGAAATGCACTGACAGTAAGGAAGAAATTTACACTGTGCAGCTGTACCCAGGGTGAGTCACTTGCTTTCTAATGTTATCAGAAGCTACAAAATTAAATATCAACAGAATACTTGAAAAATTACAGCAATGGCAGGGCACACAACTTGCAAGCTGAACCCTCTCTCTGTGTTATGCTCTGCTTCTCCATCTGCTCCAAAAGGGCACAAGAGTTCATGCCAACAAGTAACATCCTGGACTAAATTTCAGAGATGAGAATTAAAGTTATAGCTGCAATTGGTAAAAAACGTTAGAAAGGCAAACTGCAATAGGATGTCACCCTCTACCTAGTGAATTAAAATGCTAAGATGTGGTTGAATACTGTGTCCCAGCCCTGTCTGCAGAATGGAAGAAGCAAGAGACTGATTGAATGAGTTGAAACATTTAGTGCCTATCATACACAGACTATAAAAGTATCAATTGGGACACTGTACTGCTTCCAGAAACAGCAATCTCAATTTCAATGACAGCTAAAGGATAACTGTCAGCAAACATAATTCTCCACTGAGCCAAAGCAGTCTGTTCCCTGAATGAAATATCAACATCCAGCCTCTGGATACTGTTCAGAAATCTGGAAAATTATGTGTTTCACATCTTCACCAATGTCAGAACAGGTATGTGGGAGAAGTAGGATTGGAAGAGGAAGCACCTGAACTCCATACAAGAGAAAGCATGAAGAGGGAAAGCGTGACCACAGAAAAGGCTGGAATAAGAAACAGTGTTAAACGTATCCCTGTCCTATCAGGGATAAGCTGGCAAGGATGCTCCCAGCCCTCACCCTAGAGCCACGGGTTTTCCACAATTGGTAGAGCCAGCCTGCCCATAGAGCTCACCTCCTTCCACAGCTGCAGTTCCTGCTCTGCCTCCAACACTTGGGATGGCATCGGAACACCTGGAAGCACAAACACTGCTTAGTGATGCTGCGCAGCAGGGGTCATTCTTGTGAGTATCCTATGGCAATGATGGAAATAACACTCTGAACATGCTGTGATACCCACTAACTGCAAGGCCTAAAAGCAGTGTGTCCCAAGGAAACTTGCTGCTCTGGGCATGGTAAGGTTTCCCAGGAGTCATCCAGTTTATCCCTGTGCACAAGGTTGCTGCCTGTGATCATGCACAGCAGGTTCATGCTCTGTTTTTACTGATCTCTGCTGAGCAGAGATTTTACAGCCTCCCAGAAAGTCCATAGTTACCTGTGGTCAATTTTTTCTTTCCCCAAACAATTGTACCAAATTAAACAAATAAAAAATGAGGGTAGTCTTAATGAGAATGGCCAGGTAAGCAGGATGTGAGCCCAGCATCTCCAAATACCGCAAATAGCAACAGGAATAACTTCCAGGCATAAAAGTTGCAAAAACTCTTTTTGGTATTGGCACAGGCTTGAGATGTGTAACCAGTATGAATAGTGATAGAGGGGGGGTTAACTTCATACTGTGTAGAAATTGTTTATTTCTGAAAACTCTGCAAGGTTTAGTAAAACTGCCTTTCAATGAAAACTGTGCTTTTTTGATGTGTGCTTTAGTTCAAGGAACAACTCCAAATAAATTAAAGGTGCTGCAATTCTTGTTGTCATTTTCTGTTCTTAATTTGGAGTGTTCACGTTGGAGTGTTGCCTGGGACTGGTGCCTTTGTAGCCATGAGTGCACCATGACGACCCTCAGTACTGTACCTCTGCCAGTCTGTCACTGCCCACAGCCTCTGGTTCCCCAGGCTTTCTAGGGGGAATCCAACAGCCTGTGGAGCAGCAGGCAGAGAAGCCTGAATATTACACAGTGGTGTGGGTTTTTTTGTTTTTTTTTTTGTTTGTTTGTTTGTTTGTTTTTGGTGAAACAAAGCTTTTGAACAGAGAAGATGCAATTATTTCACCATATCATAGATTTCCCTTCTCAGCTCACTCACAGAACTCTGAGGGCAGGCGCAGTCCCTCTTTGTGAGCTCCCAGCAGTGCTAAGCAGCATCCCTCCCTCGCGCCATCCAGAACGCTGTTGAACCTACACAGGCTTCAGTAATTTGCACAATGGCATGCACAGGTTTTCTGGTAAGATATGCAGTGTAGCCATGGTGGGAGAAGAGTGCTCTTCAGGAAAGCAATCCTAATCAGAAAGAACATAGAAGAGGAACTCCTACAAGATTGATGCTGACCATTTGTTCAATTCTGCCAGCTGCTAAAAACCTCAACTTCTTGCAGGCAGCAGGGTGCCAGGTGCACAATTTCAGTCATTTCTATCATAACAATGTGGCATGCTGCTGTCATTCCTCACCCTCCTCATCCCTCCCTCTTCTCTCTCCCATCTCCAGAATTCATTTCTAACACAGCATGCGGTATGTTGAAAATACCTAGGACAAAAAAAGTGACTGAAAGTGACACGTTCTTCCACAGTACAGGCAAACAGAACTGCTCAGTGCACAGCAGCAGATGATGTAAAGTGCTTCACAAGGTGTAAGCATTCCATGCATGCAGAGTGGGACAGCAGCACGGACGAAGCGATAGGCAAGGCAGTGATTTCTGTCACAATGCCCATCAGCTGCTCTCGCTTCACAGTATTCCCTCGTATAAAAACAGTGGCTTCCAGGTGTAACACAGCACTCCCAATGAGATCAAAGATAACCGGACTCCCTGTTTAAGTAGCTGATCAGCTTCATCCTTCCCCACTTAACGCTACGATTACAACAGTCTTTTCCCCCTTTACCGGAGCGCAGTTTGGCCGGGACGCAGGTGGAGGAGCCCCAGTCCGCACCCCACCCCCTGTCCTGGGACGAGCCCCCTCCTGGCCCTGGCCTCGGCACCTCCGCATCCCCAGCGCGGATCCCACCCCACTCAGCAGCCCGACGGAGCGCTGCGAGGCTTTGGGTTTCGCGGGGACCTCTGTCCCTTCGCGGGATGCCGGGGTCACGCTGCCGCCCCCCAAATTTGCAGGGATGGGGCTGCGGGGAGACGCTCCTCACCTTTGCAGACACGCACGGAGGAGGCGAGGAGGAAGAGAAGCAAGAGAAGCGGGGACCCCGGCAGCCCCCCGCCGCTGCCCGGTCCGCGCGGGGGGATGGCCGCAGGGAGCTGCTGCTGGCAGAGCTGCGCCATGCCCGCGATGCCCTGCTCTGCCTGCCCGCCGCTGTCCGTGCCCCGCTCCCTGCCCAAACTTTTTAAATCGCTCTGACACGTGGACGAGCATCACCCTGACTCACGGAGCACACGTCAGCCGCCCCGCCCGCCCCGCCGGCCTCCCCCCGCCCGGGGCAGACCCCCTCTGCACCGCCGGTGACTCAGCCCCGCTCCCGGCCCTGCGTGGCCCCGCTCGGCCTCGGGACAGCGGCCGGACGGCCCTTGCTTCTTCACCTCTCTCCTCGGAAAAAATAAATCTGTGCTTTAAAAGACGCGTGTTAACATCTACAGCTATGGTAGCGGCCTCATGATGAGCACAAAGTGGCCGGCTGCCCCTTGCCGCTCATGGAGGGGGAGGGTGATGAGTTGGGGTGATGGAGGTGAGCTTCGGGCACTGCCTGATGCAGAACCCCATCTGGCAGCTGGAGAGGTGCGGGCAGCTCTGATCGAGAGGAGGATGAAGCCAAGTGGCAAAGAAGCCACCAGATGTGCCTATGTGTGACTCTGCTTCTCCGTCTATGCGTGTTCCAGGGCAGAATTGTGATTCTTTCTAATAGGGAAAGAGAATTTGCTGGAAAGAGCAGTGCCGTTGCATTTAATCCCCAGCATGATGGCAGGGGAAGCTCTGCACACCCCAAACTTGTCAATTGTAATGGAAACCAGCTTCCTATCTTGACACTGGGTGAGCCCTAGGACAGCAGAGAAGGCACACACACATGAAATGCCACACCAGGTAGCAGAACTCAGCAATGTGGTGGTACAGCCCATCTGAGGATTCAAAACTCAATGCAGGGCCACCAGCCCACAAGCAGTGCATCAGGGTGTTGGGTTGGTGCCAGCTGCCCTGTGTCTCTGTCATAGGAGGATCTTCTATATCACGTTCAATAGCAAAGCTTTCCTTGATATGAGTGGGGACAGAATTAATCCCTCTGTTGATGAGAAAATCATTTATTGGATCAGAAAATAAATTAAAAAAATCCTGTATTTTGTATTTATAATTGTATTTACATCTACCCAGTTAAAAGAGTTGTTTTAATCCAAAACAACGAACTGCCTCTGGTTCAGGTTTCTGTTAATAAAAGCAGAAGATATTTATTTAGAAGACATCATCATAAACGGGAAGTCATTAGAGCTGAAAGATATCTCCCTAATCTATCTCGATCCAAATACATAAATCAGCACCCTGAGCCTTGGCCTATGGAGGGATTTAATCTGTTGTGCATTTTGGTAATTAATACCTTCTAATTAAAATGTTCAAAAGATGCTGGATGGGGCTATGAGCAACCTGGTCTAGAGGGAGGTGTCTCTGCCTGTAGCAGAGATTGGAACTACATGATTTTAAAGGTCCCTTCAAACTCAAATCATTGTAAGATTGCTCAGAAAAATAAATTCCAGTATTTTATAAATTTGAAAGTTTAATACCAATGAACATTCTTATCCTGCCTAGTGGTGCAAATAACATTTTATGTATAGCACAAAAATGATACCACTTGAATTAAACTTATTCTCAGATGAGTTCAGATTAGCGCAGAGGTTGCATTTATAGGGGTTGAATTTACGTGATACCTGTTTTAAGATTGCAAACTGAACTATTATGCTGAATCCATTTGCATGAAAACATTAAAACTCTTTTGTGATAGGACAAGGGGAAATGGCTTCAAATGAAAAAGAGGGGAGATCTAGATTGGATATAAGGAAAAAGCTTTTTTCAGAAGGGTGGTGAGGCACTGTAACTCTCTGTCCAGAGAGTGGTGGATGCTCTGTCCTTGGAGACATTCAAAGTCAGGCTGGATGGGGCTCTGAGCACATGATCTAGCTGTAGGTGTCCTATTCATTGCAGAGGAGTGGGATTAAATGGCCTAAAGGGTCCCTTCCAATTCAAACAATTCTATGATTCTGTGAAATGCAAGTGAGCATTCTTGCAAACAGGAAAAAAAAAATGCATCTTTGTGTATCATGTCTGCTTTTGTTTTGTTTAATTGCTCAATGAAATTAATGCTACACTATTGCAGGAACAAAGCACATCCTAAAAAATAGCCTAGAGGATGTTTTGGATGCTGTAATTAGCTGCTTTGAAATATTTATTTTCTTCCTAATGTTGCTTGAATAGATGTTAATTACAGCCAGTGCAGAGGAAGTCAAACAGCTGAGTATGTGGAACCATCGGCTTCTCTGTCTTCGTAGAAGCCAAGGTCAGGAGGCACAACACTGAGTGCACTCCCTTGCTGTGCACATGCACTGCCCAAAGTGAAAGTGCATGATGGTTTTTCTAAGATTTTAGATCTAATAAAAATTATGAGGAATCATTCCACCTACGTATGAACTTAAGCACTAAGAGAGTCCAGAATGTGAAGTGGCTCAGTGTGTGCTAATGTGTACTGATGCCTCTCACAATTTAGATGGATCTGATCATACCTTTCCTCTTCTGTGGAGTGAAAAAGATGGATACCTGGATTCTTGTCTGTGTTCTGGGGGATTAAACTTTGTGGAGGGAAGTCTCAGTAATTAGTTAATGTCTACTTAGACATTGCACATCTTCAGGGCACTCTCCATATATTACTGACTCATAATGCGCAAGATAGTTCTACTGGAACAAGGATCCATGAAGGGATTTAGTTCAAGAATAAGCCTCTCTGAATAGACTTTCTTCACAGCCTTAATTCATAAAGACTTCCACTTTGTAGAAGTCTTCAATCTTCTGTATTTCCTTACAAATGAGAGACAAACAACAACAAACAAGCCATGTAAGGCATAATTAAGCCTGTATTTTCCCAGAATATTGTTTTCTTATTTTAGTCAAGATAATATCTCAGCTCTTTCTTCATGAGTAAGTAAAAATTTAATGAAAATGGCTGATCTCCAAGATAGTTCTTCCATCACAGTTTTCTTAAATAAAACCCGAGACTCATCAATGCCTGTGATTGCTTTAAAAACAGGATGATTAGATCTACCTGGAAGAAAAGAAAAAAAGATTTTGAGCATGATGTCAGTTACTGGCACATAATAAAATAGTGAAAACTCAGTATCACTTTCAGAATTAGCATGTTTCATAAATAAGATTACATTAACTGTGAAAAAAAACAGTAAAGGTGACACTGCAGACACTGAGAAAATGTCATCCTGTTTCAACACAGATGTGAGATGAGTTGGTCTTACACTGGGGCCTTTTCTCTTAAGGAAAGACAAACCAATGCTGTGGCCTAGCAGTAATTTAGTTTATTTTACTGACAATAGAAATCCAGCTAGGAAGAAGGCACCTTGGAAATGTTCCATAGGAGCTGCATGTAAGTATTGGCTTGGTAGTCTGAAGGGAAAGATTATGAGGAAATAAGTTGTTACCATGAGGAAGTTCAAGCACTGGACCAGGCTGATGGGAGAAGTGACATCTCTGTCCTCAACATCCAAATGGACAAAGCCCTGAGCAAACTTAATTCAGTGTTGAGTGTCATCCTGTCTGAGTTGTTCCATGGTTCTCAGTCTGAAGTGCTGGGCAGAGGAATCCCAACACTTTGCTCTCTTGGCTCTCTTTGCTCTTCACTCTCCTCCCAAGAACAGAACACTCAGTGGATGTCAGTTTTACTTAGAAATCAAATTTGTTATCCATCAGGCAAGAGATGAATAATAAATAGATTATGTTAAGTCAGAATAATGGTAAACAAAAATCAATTCTAGCAATCTTTTCATTCTTTTATCTCCCAGTTCTGGAAAGTTGCTCTTGCTGTAAGTTCATCTGTGATGCAGCTTACCTGACAGGATATAACGGATGTGACACAGGACATTATTTCTAAACCTTATAACATTTTTTTAATTAAACCAAACACAAAATGTAGAAGAATGCCAAAAACAATCCACAGAGTCTTTAGAACTGCTCTCCAAATATCAAAACTCAATAAATTCCCCTTTCCTTGGTTTGGGAGCATGCGAGATTGCTCATTCTATCTCTGCAGTTTAAGAGGTAACATATTTCTCTGTGCAGAGTTGGACATTGGAAGCCAACTCTTCAATTCTCTTGAGATGAACAGCACTGCAGTGATTAGCTTACATGGTGATGAAATTGAAAATTAACTATAATAAGAGTTTTGTAATGCATCTTACCTATCTGATCACAGACAGTGTGATGTGCTACATGAACTTTTCACTGACTTTATAATGAAAACCTGGAACTTAGAAAAGAATAAAACCCGTGTATGCATCATATCTTTGAGATGTGGAGACTCTGGAGACATTGCTCACCTCGTGCTGTCACTAACTTCAGATCAACTTCAATCTTGCAAAATGTTCCACACTGACCATTATCCCAAGTTCCTTGGCACAACAAATCTGCAGTCATATTTCTGGCTCTATTCAATATTATTTGAAAACTGTAAATGTTGAACTAGTAAAGATGCAGGATTAACTCCTCATGGAAGTTCTTGGAAGGCAAAAGTGACATTTGCTTACCTGCATGACTGTTCATATAGCTATTTATATAAATATGTACACTTATAGTACTTACAGTGTATGAGTAGTAAAAACGACACCTCAGAGAACTCAAAGCACCACTAAGCCAAACGGAAACTCTGTGCAGCTTTTCTTCTATGAAAAAATGGGGGCAGAAAACAACCAACTTTCTGAATCAGGCCCAAAGCTACATTCAGTACATTCATGCAGTTATCAGCACGGCAAAGTGCTTGCCTTGAGATGAAAGTTTTCAATGATGCTTTTCTGAGCAACAACCATCCATGAAAAAAAACAAAAAACTTCTGTCAGGAAAGATCAAGCTAAACATGTGATCTGAATTCTACCACTAGGTGGTCAGGTGATGGAATGGGCTGCCCACGAGGTGATGAAGTCACCGTCCTTGGAGGTATTCAAGAAATGTTTAGATGTTGTCCTACGGGACATGGTTCAGTGGGGCAATATTGTGAATGATCTGGAGGTCTTTTCCAACCTTGGCAAATCTATAATTCTATGATACACTCACAAAGGAACTGAAGATCTCTTTACAGCCATTTTTGATGCAACCCTGTTTAAGGTTAAAACAACACTAAGTATGTCTGAGTTTGAATCACTATGTAAATTAACAAGCTGTATGAAAACAGAGGTTCAGATAACAGCACTCAGCGACATAAAATCATGTTTCTTTTATCCTTTCCGGACAATCCTGTAATAACACCAAGAACATCAACACCATCAGAGAGACCACGAGCGGCTTCTGAGCTCTGCTTTTGCATTTGCTGTGGCAGATTTTTGCTGTCAGATCAGCTGAATCTCATTACTTTGAAGAGTCATGCTTCAGGAAGTGAACACCTTGAAATGTCATGACCTTTCCTTGACAAGAAAACATGTCACTAAGGAAAAGGGAATAGAAGTGAGAGACTGAGAATCACAATTAATGAAAATATATTTATTTCAATATAGATAGTAATGGACTTTATAATGAAAATACAATTGTCACCCCAATAGTTAAATTACTAAAATAGATAGAAAATATATGCACTGGTTTCAGTTGGTCAGTCCCTGGTAAAAAAAAACAACAAAAGGAGTTTATCTCTGATACTCTGGTTTGACACAGGTGAAGCAATTAAATTGATTTAGCATTAAATTGATTTAATAGTTGATAAAGCCCAATCAGTTGTCAATATATTTAGTGTCTGGTTTAGAAATTTTTATTTTAAAGCTACCACTTCCCTATATTTTGGGCTTGGAGAGTTAATACTTCATTAGCCACGCATGACCTGACAGATCCTGGCACTGAGTCCTTGCAATGAAAGCACTGAATTTAGTGACAGCTTCTGACTTTTATAAATGTTTAAATGAGAAAAACTGTTCAGATGCCGTGTTGGTCAGCAGTTATGCTGAAGAGAGATTTCTGTGGAATTACCTGAATGTTCACCAGCAGAAGTTTTGCTTTGGACAATTTCATTACCTAGTTGCTCAGGGCTGAAAATTTGTGCATAGAATAGTGTATGTGCAATATAAATTGCATATATATACATATATGCACACATCTATATAGCATATCATACATATATACATATACACTACATATTGTATATGCAATATTCTATGCAACAGGAGTTGGGATCAAACTGCAAAGATCAGCCAGGCATAAGAAGCAGGCTTTGGGCAATGATGATATGAGGGAAGACTAGGAGCAGCCCTTTATAGACGCACAACAGTTACACATTTGCCACCTTTACAAACCTTATTAACAACTTATGACCTAAATAGAAGCTTGGTTTCAATCCAAATACACTCAGAGAAAGAATGAGAACACACTGCCTTACCTTGCTGCTATTTCTAAACTGTATTCTTCTGACATTGTGTGCACGTTTTCCAGTCCCCTGGCCAAACGTATTTGGTAAAGGATAGTACTCTTACAGAAACAGATATTTTAAAAGGTTCAGTTTTCCTAACATCTCCCAAGAAGGTGAGCAGGGTATATATTACCTATTTTTCACAAATATTGAGACCGCATAGAATATTACATGTGATTTCTTAGATGTCTGAAAGGAGAGATGTCCTTGTTTGAATTCCTTCATTCTTATTTCAGTACATGGAGGCATCTTCCCTTTCTCTGGTCACTGTGAAAAGAGGACACGCATACATTCACTGGCCACTGCTGAACCCCCTGTACCTGCCACAGGACAGAAAGGCAGTAAATACACGCTACTGGGGCACAGCTATTGCTGACGGGCAGGGAGAAATGAGACAAGGGATGCTCCACTTCTTCCCTCCATCATTACCAGGCTCTATGCACATTCATGGGGCTCCTGACTTCCGACTTGATTTGAAGAGGAGGCGCTTTTGGTAATATCAAGTGATGATTGTGCTCCAGCTGCTTATGCAGAATGACTGATCACAGTTATTTGCAATTTTCCCCTTTCAGATAGCATTATTTCACAACTGTCAGTCTTAATTTTTTGGTCTGTTTAGGGACTGAAGTGTTGCTTTTTATGTGTATTTTTGAAGCTTGATTCACAAGAGGCAGTTGGGATATTATCTTCCATGAAAATTGACGCACTCCTGTCATTTTGAACTGATTTATACCACATTGTACATTTCCAGATTAGAGTTCTGAAAAATTGTAAGTGCTTATGCAGACTTAAAACATTCCCCAGCTGAAGAACACTTGCAAATTATTAATGTTCAAATGGGCTAAATTCCATATACTGTGGATGACTCAAACTTGTATTATTCTTTTCCTTCTGCTTTTTCTTTTTTTAAATGTATTGATGACTGTGATAAAGCAACTGCAATGCTTTTGCTATACCTGTGCAAAGAGTTGAGTACCTATGGCAAGCTTTCTCCCTGTCTTGGCAGCATCCATTTCTGTAATACCAAGTCTTCTCTTTGAGATTTCTTATGGAACGCCCACAGCTATGTAAAACAAATTGTGTCTGTTTGGTGATTTTTCTATTGACATTAATGCAGCCTGGATTGCAGCTCAAGGGCCTTTTTTTTTGCAAACTCACATCACAGCTACACGAATTGCTATATGAGAAACAGTTTTAGGTTGCTGAGGAAAAGACCTGTCTGTTTTAATGGCAAATCTAAGTTCAGTCTTCTTAGAATTCATTATTAATGTGTTCATTTTATTAAAATGTTCACGTTGAGAATATAGAAAGTCACAAAAGCCTCCTGAGCACTTCTAGTTTTGCACCTTTCTCTGTAAGCAGAACTATTCATACTGTCCTGGTGCCTTGAAAAATGATCCTGATATGCAGCTAATTCACTAGCATGAAGTCAGTCTTCTGTAGTTGCAAATTTTTTCCCACATACTGTAGGTGATAGCTGTGAGAGATTCGTGCAACCTCTGTATGTGTTTTGGTTTACTGGTCCTGATTCATCCCTAATCATAATACATGTCTTTTTGTTTGGTTGTTTTTTTTTTTTCTTCCTAAAGAACAGTCTTAGAAATAAGCAACTGAAACAAAATGTTGTGTTTAAACCATGGGACCATGGGCCTGTGAGTGCAGGAGGGCTCTTAGTTGACGTTTTCAACTCCTGTTATATTCTCAGATAGGTAAGTAAAATCATAGAATCCTTAGAGCTGGAAGGGACCTTTAAAGGCCATCTAGTCCAACTCCCCTGCAATGAACAGGGATATCCACAGCTGGATCAGCTTGCCCAGAGCCTGGTCAAGCCAGGGATGGAGCATCCACCATATCTCTAGGCAAGTAATACTTGTGGGGAGAAAAAGCTGGCACTCAGTGTTATGATGGCATGCATTTATACATTGTCAGAGAAGTGTCAGAGATCTCCTTATTTCAGTCTAAAGAATTGCCCCTTCCCCCCTCACTCCTATTAAAAACAAGAATCTGTTTTCTTTCATATTCTCAGTATAATCCTAAGTAAATTGTTCAGTGACCTTTTAAAAATAATGTACCTGATGATATTTTTATTGCAAAATAAAATGTTTGTTTGGACTAAAAAAAAAAAAAATTTTAAGAAATATGATTCACCTTTGTGGAAGAAGAAAAGAAGGAAAAACGTGGTTGTTTTTTTGCAAAAGTTTGTGAACTTAAAATAATTCTACAGACTTCTCTGGAACTGCCTCCTAAATCAGGATGTTGTAAAAAACCTCAGCCCATTGTCTCTTTACTGACTTCCATATATTGAAGTAACTGATATGCATTTGAAGATATTAAGAAAACTGTGGCTTTGAGTCAAACTGGTTTTTTGGGTAACAGTAATTTCAGCAGCAGAGTATGAAAGTCTCCATCTTCAAAGAGGATTCATTGTTATTGGTAAGAAAAATCCTGAACTGATAGTCTAAATTATTGAATGATACCACAGTATTTGCTCTTACATCTTTAACCAGATCCAGATGCAGAGCAGTCAGTGCAAAGGCTGCTTAATTCATACATTCCTGCAATCTTCTACTTTCAACCCAGATCATTTCCAAAGGCACCAGCTGCTCTGGACTGCAAAAGATCAAACAAAACAAACTATAACTGAATAACATAGGTACACATGATCTTGATTTTATGCTGGCAGCAGGAATTAGGCATAGGAAGAAATGCAGCATCTCTGCAACTAGATGAGTAAATTTGTTATTAAAAAGAAAACAATGAAGGCAGAAGAAACTGCAAGGTGAAGCACAGTCTCTCTGCTTAGAAATGAAATGTTTGTGGTGGTCACCAGTAGAAGAGCAACATGGATCAGCTCTTGTGATGCAGCAGAGAGGAGGCTGCCACACTTTTTCTGACACCTCACTCACTACTGCACTGGTTACTTCATGTTAACCACCATGGAAATGGTGGATGCTGAAGAGCATCAGCGCACAGCAGTATATTGTGCTGCCAAATAGTACTTCAAGAGGTGAATAACTCCATCTTGCTGAAAGAGCCATCCTTGTTCCCTAGCAAAGCTTGTTTTCCATCTCTTTTCTAACAGAACATCACAAAATTACATGCTGCAAACCGCAACTCTGTTACAAGACTTCATGCTGGTTTTTGGTTGACTTCCAAGTTCCAACTTCCATTTGCTTTACCTTACTTAGCTAGGAGATCAAATTAGATGCAGTAGCACAGACTTTGAAGTGTCTGTCAATATGGCTAATTTGTAGTTTTTATTAGTACTACTAGACCTAAATAGAAGTAATAATCACTTTTAGCCTGCTTTTAATTCCTTTCCTCCTTAATTTCAACAACACAATCACATTTTAACAATAAACAATAAACCATTTTGAACCGGATAAGTTGTTAGGAGTTGGAACTGTAGGATACTTAAGAATATCTCAGGACTATCATTATGGGTCTACAGACTAATATTGTCCCCTTTTATCACACCGAACCAACATGCTACTTATTTAATGTTATCATGAGTAGGAGTATAGAATGGGGCAATTTAGTTTCTCTCCATTTGGCGAAGATGGTCTTTTTTTGTTACACAGTTGGTGGTAGCAGTTGTGTATCATTAACAAGGACAGCAGCTAAAAATTACATTTGCATATTAATTCCAGTAGCATATTTCCATATGTCTCTAAAGGCCAAGTTTCTTCATACTGTTTTCCCACATCAGTGACAATTGACATCAGGCAGACTTCAGTATTGCTTTTTTCTAATATTTCTCTGGGTTTTCTTTTTTTTTTTTCTTTTTCTTTTTTTTCTTTTTTTTTTCAGCTACTTAAGTACTATTTGGCTTCAAAGATAACCAGATCATTACAAACCATCTTTCTGCTCTTCATCCCACAAGCACCATGGACCCAGGCTTTCAGTGTTTCTCTCCTAAATTGGCTGTCTCTGCAACATGCCAGGTTCCACTTTGCTTTAAGATGCCTGCCTGCTCAATGTCCTGGCCCTGAATAAAACTCCCTTTGTCAAACAGAACTAGCTTCTCACAGTGAATGCACAGCCATGGAGCTGGCAAATTTACTTCAACGGGTTTTTTAATACTTGTTTTATTTAAAACAATCTTCTATCTAGTAATTTCTCTAAGGTCAAATCCTAAAGCTTCTACCTAGCACTACTCAAGTAAAAAGGTATGGCTAGTGGATGGGAGGCTTTCCAGAGCTAGACCTTGGCACCTGGACATCTTGTATAAGGCTGACTTTATCTTTCTGCATACCATAACCTGGTCCTGGTTGTGGGACTGGAGCTCATTCTGTCCTCCCAGGCTACAGCTATGGCTCCTGAGGAACTGAAAGAAAAAGTGTAGGATGAGGCAGTGTTTTCCTCCAGCACAGTTGGTGTGTGAACAGCCTTGTTTTTCTCAACAATTCTGCTTGACAGGAGCACTGGGAGTCACAGTAGACTACTTTTATCTTTGCATAAAATGTGCAAGGACTTCTTCCTTGGATTTCACATATGTTGTTTTGGAAGTTGCTCACTATGGCCTAAAAAGCAATGGAAATTTGCCAAATTGGGGAAAAACAGCTAGAGGTCAGCCAAAAGTGTCTGTGATGAAGCTGATGATGGAAAAATGGGGAGAAAGTAAGTGGTTGTATGATCACCCTACATGCCATTGTGCATACCTAGAGGAATATTAGCATATATTAATGAGTTCTTGGAAAAGAACGAAGCAATGTATTTTGTATGTATGTCTTAATTGTTTAAATGCAGAACTTGAACTCTGAGAGAGTGTGTTTGATTTGTCAGGTCACCCGGTATGTATCATGAGGAACAAAGGAATGCCGCTTGGTGTTAAGAGAGTTTTCTTCACAAATTTCAGATGACATTTTCTGAGAAAAATCCTCATATTCTCCAGCATTTAAACGGATATCTGAGATGTTCATATTCACCCAAATTCCACAAAATTATAGGAATAGAGAAAAACTGTCTTCCCCATATACACACTGCAATTTTGGAGAGGAAACCACAGAGCTGAAAACCTATTACTGTTTAAGTTTACCCCAGACCTCCTCTCCTCAGGCACACAAGCTCAGGAAGACAAGTAATTTGTACCTTAGCTTCTTGGATCTTCGGTATTGTGTCCTAAAAGATATAAAAAAAAAATTGCAGCAAATTAGATAGGTTTTCCAAGAGTCCTTTAGAAGACAAACATTACTGTGAGAGCTGTGCTTGCTATAACAAATCATGCCCTGGGCATGTTTGGGCTGTGGCAGTGAAGGATTCAGCCCTGCTCTGTGTCTGATATAAGGCATGAGCTCACACCCACCGTGATGGAGTAGAAACTTCTTCCATCCCAAGCTGGAAGAGGCATTGTCTCAGACATAACCTTAACCTTCAGACTGCAGCAAAACTACAAGCATATTCAATACAAGAAGCCCTCAGATGATGAAATGACACACCTGCACCCTGACACAGGAGCAATCCACTGGGCTTTGTTCACACAAGACCCAACAACATCACACTGCATTCTGTATCCAAGAAGGAGCTCTGGGCTCTGCTGGCTGCCTGGTCAGCAAGCCAGAGGTGCAGTGCCATCAGAAGCCCATTGTTTGGTGTCTTGTTCTGTCATTCCTCAGGCCAATTATACCACCCAGCTCTTGGATACATGACTCTTACATGACATGTGGGAACTTTTGGTGCCATGTCTTGTCTCAGCTCATATCTAACTTCACTCAGAGCTGTGTGTCAGCTTTCTGACAGTACTAAGTCCTGTGCAGGAGCCCAGGAAAAACAGCCTGCAAGAACCTAGACCAACCTCACAGGCTGTGCTTTCCTCAGTTCTTTGCTGACACAGTAGACAAGACAATAATCCCTACAATTACAGGATTGCTATAGCTCTGAGGAATGATTCCTATCCCTGTCCCAAAGATTTTGAAAATATTTTTGAATTTGTGAAATCATTTTTCCTTATCTCTGATCCGCACTATTAATACCCAAGCAGGAGTGAGTTGGCTGTAGGCTCAGTATGTGAAAGGAAAAGGCAGAAGAGCCACATCCCTGTAGAGATCTCAAGCATCCCTACTGTAGCCTCTCCAGAAAATTGAGGTCTGGGGACAAGTGGACGTCTGTCACTGCCTAGAGATGAGCAGTCTCATGAGCTGATCTGGCAGCTCATCCAGCTCATGCTGCACCCAAACATGGTTGGCCAGTTCCTGCATCAGGCATTGGAAGAGGTTGAGTGGTTTGGACACTCAGAAATCCTGGTGCAAGATGATCTCTGTCTATCTCACTTCCTATGAGGAATTGGTCCAGGCATTTCTCCTCCAGGCAGCAGTGCAGGTACTGCAAGGTGTCATCTATCCTCTGCAGAAAGTGCCTTGCACACCACCATTCTGAAGGTGGTGCATGGAGGTGCATGACAGCAGTTTCACTTCATAGGCAGAGAAGTTGTAGCCCACCAGGAGACATATCTATATACATCTGAAGTGGATATTGTCCTCCAAGGCATGACCAATTTCATCAGTGGCAGTTGGATGCCTTCCTGTCTTGCTCTTCCTTAGCAGATGTCTGACTTGGTCAAATTCCCCTGCTGGATGAGTGCTTGTGATTGCAACTCCTCCTGTAGGTGGAAGTAGAAGGCCTCATCAGCCGGCTCCACTTGAGTGGATAATCTGTAGCAGGAGCCTATTGGAAGGCTCCCATTGCTGCCTCTGTCTCCAACTGGCACCCATAGGCATTCAGCTTGCTCATGAGCAGTTTTAAGAGACAGCTCTTCACATTTTACTCATTTCCTGACGTAGATAGCAATTCTCCCTCCCTCCTTCCTTGCTTATCCCTTCTGTACATCTTGTAGCTGTCGATAGCCACACTCCAGTCATAGCAATCATCCATCAAGTTTTGGCAATGGCAACTATATAGTGGTTTTCCAATAGCACAGTAGCTCCCAGCTCCTCCTGTTTGTTTCCCAAGCTGCGTGCATTGATACATTACTTTCAATCTTCCAGTAATTTTTGTTGATGAGGGATCCTTTGTACCAAGACACAACACAAACATCAAACAAACAATGTCCATATTTGAAATGTTTACTATCAGACAGGACAGCACTTTTTTGGTGTCTGGAATATTTACTTTTTTGGAAAGTGCTGGTTTGTCAAAAGCGAAAGGCTTCTACTTGGAAAGTGATCGTTTGCAGAAACCAGTCCTAAGGGAACTTGATGAGAACAAGGGAGCTACAAAATAATTCTGTGACATAGTAATCACATAATATTAGCTCCACATCAACTTGCTTATTACACATACATACATGTAATGTTAATGATTTGATGAGTATCATTTTATTTACAATTTTAGTCTCTTGTTTAAGATTGTTCTCTGCTATTTTGTACTTAAAATCATAGAATCACAGAGTTGGTCCGGTTGGAAAAGACCTAAAAGATCATCAAGTCCAACCGCAACCCAACCGTACTACCCTAACTCTAACAACCCTCTGCTAAATCATGTCATGAGCACCACATCCAAATAGTTTTTAAACACATCCAGGGATGGTGACTCAATCACCTCCCTGGGGAGCCTATTCCAGCGTTTAACAATTCTTCCTACATAGAAGTTTTTCCTGATATTCAACCTAAACTTCCCCTGGTGCAATTTGAGGCCATTTCCTCTTGTCCTGTCACTTGTCACCAGTGAGAAGAGACCAACCCCGCTCTCACTGCAACTTCTTAAAATATGAACTAGCATATTCTTAGAATATGAACTAGCTTCCACCTCAGTCTTTGTCAACTGATCATATTTGTATGTGTGTTTGTGTATGTACCAATGCTATTAAGAAACTGTTTTTCAACAGTAAATATTAAGATCTCAGTCTCTTTTTTTCCACCTTCATACAGAATTATCCATCTCTGAAGAAGGATTAAACAGCCATTCTCAGTTATATTAAGCGGCCAGAGCTCCATTTAACATCACTAGGCACTGTACTCAGGCAGCATCTCTAAAAATCTGCCCATTAGATTTGTTTTATTGAAAGTAGCCATGATGACACACAAACAAAACAAAACAGTACAATCCACAGGTTAATGAAAAGCTGGACACTTATAAACATTTTTTTCTGTTCCATTAATGAGCAAAGAATTTTCTAAACTAATCTGCCTAAATACATGTTGACAAGCTTCATGGGGAAAAACATTTCATTATTTTACTTCTCCACAAAGCAGAGATGCTTTGAGCCTAGATATCCTACAAATGCTGGCTTACAGCAATCTTGGTAGCATTCTAGAGGTCTGTAAAAATGCTGCACAATGGAATACAGAAAGTCTGTTGGATAAAAACCACTGCTTTCAGAAACCTATGAGAAAAGTGATAATGTTAATAACCTTTGATCCACTTTGTAATTCAAACCTTGAATGTTCCTACAGTTCTAGCCTAGTACTACAACATTGCTCACTAGCTGTTTCTGTCCTCACATTCAAGCACAGCTCTGTGGGGTTCTATGGAGAGAGCACAGTATGATTGCCATCACAATAAAGTCTGATTGGGTGCTAGTCTGGTCTCTAAAGCTGTTCTCTTGATCTCTTGATTGTGAGAGCAGCTACTTCTTTGCACATAACTTCTAGGTTTATCTGGTGAGGCACATCAAAAAGGCTCATTTTAATTTGCCAGAAATTCCCATGCCCTAGGTGTACGGCAAGAATGCAGGTTCTTCAGATCCCACTCATTATTACCTTATATGTATCTTAGGAGGACATCCTCCCTGTTTTACTAAAACAATGACAAATTTTTGTTTTTTCAATTTATAACTCCTGTACCAATTTGTTATTTTTATCTTGATAGTGAATAACATACACTATTCTTGTTCCTTATTACACTGTTCTTTTCAAACTCAATATAATCACAAATACGTGCAAAATTTCTGGTTAGATATCAACCAGATAAAAAGCATCAGAAGCAGTGTTAATGAGGACGTTTGCACTAAGGACTAAAAGTATCCACAAGATGAAAGGCACATGGTGCAGAAATTATCTTTCAGGTATTCTAGGTCCATTAAGTATTGTGAAGAACACCTACAGCTTGATTATCAAAATCAAAATAATATCAAATTCTTTAAAAAATGATTCAAGAAGAAATGAGTAATACCTGTAAGATTGAGGAGGGAAAGGCTGCAACACTTTTTAAAAAATTTGAGGGGAGAAGGGTAAGCAAAGAAGAAGAGAGTAGAAGATGATTTTCAATGAGAGTACCGATGTAGCAAGGGGGAAGTCAGTTTGCTGTAAGAGTTGCATTATAAATACATGGCTTTGCTACAGAACTGGATGTAGAAGATCTTCTTTGACAAATGTTTGTGTTTATAAACTTTAAATCCTTGTAAAAATAATCCCATGTAGACAAGTGATCAGAATAGAATCTCCACCTAAACTACCAATAAAACAACCTAAAAGAGACTGTACAGTTTGGCTGGTTAAAGGCAAATTTTATAATGCAATCAGAGAGCTTACAGATGGGCACAGGAAAGGGACCTTGTTATAACAAAAAAGAAGTGACTGTTGGCTGCTCTGCATGGGAGAGTGACACGATGCTGCCATTGTTTGTTAAATCAATTGAGGAAGATGTTCAAGAAATAAAGTGCTTAAAATATTCATTAGTTTTAGAAGGACATACATCTTCTTCATTAGCTCTGCCATTTGATTGAGTAAACAAGATTTTAATGGCAGTTAACAAGTGATGCATTAATTAATTTAGGAAATGATTCATGCTCTCTGACTTTTTAAATTTGCTTCTAATATGATAAATTCTGGCATGAGCTTTCCAATTACGCATAATGTCCTCTGTGCAATACTGCATCTTGAACATCAGGATAGGATGAGTACATTCTAGCAAAAATTAGGGCAAGTAATTCCAAATGATCGTGTGACTCCTAAAGTCAAGGTTTTCTTTTTCAAAAATTTGCACTTGTTCAGTTTTGGCTAAAGATGTATCATTAACTTCAGTTCTTCCACACCAACTAAAACATGCAGGTACCAACTGATTAATGTTGTTCCTTGGACATCTGGCATATGCACAACATCAGCTATTAAATGGATAAATAAACAAGCAAATAAAAACCAATCATCATAATAAAGAGCAATTTTTTCAGCAGTACCAGACTAGACCATCTTCCTGACCAAACCAATCAAATTGCTCACATTAGCACCAGGTTAGAGCTGAATAAAACATGTTTGTTATAATTAGGTGCTTTACCAGCACTTATGCAGCAATATGCAAGAAGGTCATGCTGACTCATTTTGAGTAATTTTTAAAATACAAAACTGTATGATTTATGGTTGAGATCCCAGTCTTTTTTGCATTTATGTTCCACACATCTTCATTCAAAGGTGACCACCATAGGCTCAGGAGCATCTCCATCCACCTGAGACAAGATAGAGGAGGAGAAATACAACAAATTGAAAATATGTGCCTCGCTATGGCTTTACATCAACACCTCTAAGAACTTCTAAGAGAAAGTCAACCCTAAATAAAGGATTGGGCTCCCTTGAGTAGTTCTTTAAGAAGTGTCATTCTGTGAGCAGCTGAATAAAAAGCCTTCAGAAGTTAGCAGGCCAGAAAGCATGATTGTAAGGCAGAAAGTCATGATTGTAATACTGAAGCTGATATGATCCATTCTCTTAAATGGACCTCAGAATGAGATTAAAAGAACACCATAATGAAATTTGGGAGGTTAGTTTTCTTTCATTTTATTAAGCTAAATTCCAAACTAGACAAGGAATCACACTGCAGGATGAACTGTGGGAATTCTCCTAATACCTGAAGGCATCCACACAGTTCTGATTTAAGGAATATGGATATATATATATATAATTTTTTTTTCAATGAATTAACTTCAGAAGAAAATAAAGATAACAAGAGTTGCAGCATTAGCACATCAACACTAGAAATATATTGTGAGATTGCTCTGATTACTCTGAATTTTCAATTTGTAGAAAACAGTCTTTCCCATCCTCTGGGCTCTTTAATCAGCCTTTAATCAAAATGTAAAATCTCAGCCATAAGTCTTGGCTCCAGAAATACGCAGTGCTTCTCAGATGGCTCTTGAGGCACCATCAGTCGTCTTTCCAGCCTTGAAAGTCTTCTTAGTTAACAAACCTCCAATGACTGATTATTGACATGTTAAGACTACTTTCAATTTTCAGTGAGTGCTTCAAACCTAAGTGGCGATGTGCAGCCTGTAATGACACTTCTCCTGTGCACCTGTGGCTTTGTGTGTGAACAGCTGAGCAAAAACCTGCATCCTGACTGCACAGAGCTACACAGAGGCCACGTTGAGTGCTAATATGCAAAAAGAGGGAGACTTTTTCAGCATGGGAAACATTTAACCTGTATCTCTCCTGCTGTCTTAGCATCCAAATCCCAGTTTGTGGAGTAGTCTACACTACACGGCTGGTGGCTCACCTGGATTTCAAGCAACGATGCAACAGTTAGTTGTGCAGTTGAGGAAGGAGAGATAAAGCGGAAGGGCATCCCACTCACCCTGCATACACTCACTTGGACCAGCTGAGAGTTCAAGAAGCTGTAGGATTTTAGACCTACCGTAAAACAAAGCCACAGCTTTAAAACTCCGCATAGAGCAGAGTCCATGTATGCTTGGAAACAGAGCAGAGATGCATGGGCTTTGCCAGCTCTAGTTCATCACAAGAAGTCGATCTGATGCCTGAAATTAGTAGCAAATTCACACAATTCTAAGCATTCCTTATTGCCTTGGTCTCAGTCTAGAGCTTTGTGGTCATTTTTAGGTACCTAATTTGCAGAATAGCTTGTGGAGAGATTTAGGCTCCATACTCTGGGGCTGACGGCTAAAATGAAGTAAATTTGTAATTTGGCACCAAGACATTAGGCTCCTTTGAAATTTCCCCCTTGTGCATATTCAGAACATAAATTTCATGTAAAGAGAGCTAACTCACAGCTGAGACAGTCTGCAAAACATTTCTCATTTCCTGAATAAAATCTTTCCTGCGCTATTAGAACTGGCTACATTTGCATGCAGTTATTAACAAATTCTCTCTAGTTTTTCTGAATAAAAAGTATTCTTTTTTAATATTTAGTTATGTTGCATTTTACTAGCAACAGTTCTGTGATATGTTAGCAGGGAGCAGTGAGTGAGGGACTCTTTTGTTCAGATGAATCTGAAAAGGACACAGTGAGTCTCTTGTTGAAAACCAAAAAGTGGCATTATGCTTGTTAATAAACCTCCTACTCTGATCTGAAGCATGTAGGGGAAATTACATTTCTACTGAAACAGAAATGAATTAAAAACATTTGACTGGGGCCTTTAGGTCTTTCATCAACACATAAAGCAGCTAACACAAGGCCTTGGGAGGACAAGAGCAAGGTATGTAGTGTGCTAACAAGTACACAGAAATGAGGCCAAGCAGTTCCTGAAGTAGAAAAGAAGAAACCACCATTACTCTGCTCCTCTCCACACAGCACTCAGGATGCTGATGGCTCCATGCAGCCACTCTTGTCATTGAAACACATAAGGACAAATGGTAGGAAGTTGAGGAGAGCATCAGAGAAATGGAGACAGACAAAAGTTTGTGAGCATAATATGCTGCATTCCACTGGTGTGCATTTGATAAAACTATCTATTTTACTCTAATTAAATCCCATAATTGCGTCACAGTAACATTCTGTATCTTAATAATTATATCAGTTCTCCATGTGACCTACCCTTTTCCAACTCTTTTCCAGCAGTAACTGGAAATTACAGTATAATCTGACAAATTTAAGGAGATCTGCAGAGGAAGGACCAATGTGCTCATGAGGTGCCTGATTCAATTTTTTTTAATGTCCAGAAGCCCTAAAAAATTAAATTTTTTTAGGGTTTCTGTCCTGCAAAATCCAGACTATTTTTGTTTTAAATTGAATTGGACCAGGGAGAGGAAGAAAATCTCTCTGTAAAGATTAGACAGATATGGAATAACATTAGGAATACCCAATAAATGTTTTATGAATCCTATTTTATGATACATCTGTCGCTTAATGAAGCAAAATTGGATTGCTTTGCAAAAAGATGACAACTCAATCTGTTAATTTTCCTGGTGTCATTCCTCCCAAACAACTTTTTCTAGATACAGACCTGTGGAACAGAAAAGAATCATCAAAACCTGATGGCATGGCAATCTCCCTGCCATAGAAAGGATAGAAAGGGATCCTCCAAGGAAAGGAATGAGCGTGTTTGGTTTTTCTTAAGATTTTTTTAAGAAATGTCAGGTGAGAGAAGCTTTCCTCTCTTCCAGTCAACTATTTTTCTCCCAGTACCAAGTTAAAATTGAGAGAGTAGGAAAGGACAAGTTGGAAGCTTTTTGCTTTGGAATGAAGAACTGCAAATGATTTTCAAATCATGCAGAGAGAGGTTGATTCTAGGTACCTTGCACGTGGTGGGATACAGACCCAGCCCTGGGGGAAGACAACTGTGTCTGCAAGACTTCCAAAATGGAATAATTTTATGTTTGACTTTCATGGCCACTTCAGTAGTAAGGGGAGTAGGTGATATAAAGTTCCTGAAAGAGTAGCTCAAGGCATACATTTATAACAAAATTCATTTTCTTTATACTACACACATATGCACAGATGCATTTACCCTCAGTTTTTTCTGTTACACAGAAATGAAATTGCACCCCCTCTTATTCAGTTTGGCAAGTAACCGCATCTATATGGAGGTTTGCACATAACTGATAAGCTTATGTGAGCTTACCCTGAAAGATCTTCCCAACTTCCAGCAAGGCAGCAGAATGCACAGTTGTGCTTGATCACAGCAGGGAGCCTATAACACATCAGTGCCATCACAAACTAAGGCTTTCTTCTCACTGTATTTGAGCTCATTGACTTCAGCTAAGCCATGGCAAATTCTGTTGGACAAAAGATGGGGAAATTTCCATCATCCAGATCAGTCTCCTGTATCAGGAAGCAACATATGTAATTTCAGTCATCAGCTTAACAAGTTCCATATGAATCAGAGCAAAGTCAGAAGGTTAGCGGAGCTTGGCTGCTATCGTAAGGCTGTTCCAGAACCTTCGCTTTCAGTACCTCAGGGCAACTCTATCCAGATGGGTGCAATGGTGCTTGTTTTGCCTGTGCTTCAAGCCAGTCATGTGCAGACACCAGTCCAGAAGCTGCATAACTGCGTTAGCACTGACTGTGCCTGCAAGGGATACGTGCCCTCAAGCCCAGGGCTGTGCCCACACAGGCTGATACTGTCCTACAGAGGCAGAGCATGTCAGAGCAATGTGGAGGCTGTGTTGGGTTGGATGAACAAGTTCATATGTTGATTTCTGCAAACAAGCTCATTATTTTCTATTGCTAGATGTTCTACAGTTTATAACATTTTCATAAATATGAGTACGCATGAACAGTTCAAGTGATTCACAGAGCAATCAAGCATTGAGCTTCTTTCTAAATGATACGTATTCAATAGGCCGTATATCCATCAGGGAGTGATGCTGTCCTTGGTCAGCTTTACGTGTAAGTAAAGTTCTGCCTATGCATATAGTCAAGGATTTTATATCATCCTGTACAAATCACTAAAAATGCACTGATGTGACAGAGTATAACAATCATATGAGAGATTGGTTTATTTAGTTTTGACACTGTTAAATAAGCTAGTGTGTGAAATCTTACACTGTAATATACATTAAATAACTGTGGGATGGGTATAAAAATATTACTGTAAATATATTCCTCAAAAAGTAGCAATAAAGAAAGGAACAGCAGAATAAATTTAATGATAAATAGTTATCATGCTTGAGAATATAGCCATGTACTTTTTGTACCTCGTTATACCTAGTAAAAGAATAATTGTACCATTTTTAAATCAAAGCCTTTTTCATTTAGAAATTAATTCCTACTCAAATATTTAAAATGTGCAGATAGTCACCTAAGTCTACTTTCATTTTTCAAAATGAACATAAACTGCAATATGAAAACATACGCCCAAAGAAACTATGGTGAAAGACAAATAATCTGCAAATCCAGGAGAGGACATTTTGAAGTGCAACACAAGGCACTCATTCCCCTGAATTAACTCCTTGTATAGGCCATACATATATCAAGCAGACACCATGCACTAATTCACCTTGAATTTCCTTGAAAACTTTGGTGTCAGAGCATTCAAGATCATTTGTTAAAGAGAAGCATACTAAAGCCTTAGACTCCACGAGGGAATCATTGCCTTGCTGAGGCTGAAGTAAAACAGCTGCATTTGTTAGCTAGGAAATACTGTACAAATAGCAAGAGTAATGCTGACTCCTAGTGGCAGAGAATGAAATAGTCACAGGATGATGAAGATGCATATCAGAACAGATGTGCGACCTAATGTGCATTTAGGGTTACTTCTACTTAAAGTTCTGGAGACAGGTTGTAATTACAGCTGGTGATTTATCACTAAATAGTTACTTCCTATCAGTAATTAGAACACCATTCTCTCATTTTCAACAAGCTAAGGAGCCACAGGCTTTTCTTTTTTGATTCATATTCTTGTAAGATTGACATAACATATGCCAAATTAGTCAGCAACCTCATGCCAAGATCATATATTACATCAGACTTCCTTCAGCAACAACAGTGGTTTCTGCTACTAATATCTGTATTTAAATACATATTCATTAGGATTTAACAAGTTATCATACTGAAATGAATAAGTGATAAACACGTTATAAATTTTTATCACATGTGAGCCACATATTTTTTTTTAAGGAAACAGCCCCTAATAAAATTTCAGTACATTATTGCAGTTGTTAGATGTGAGATATAGTACTGAGTATACATTGTTGTGTGCTAATATAATATTTAAATATCTTTAAAATGCATTATTGGATATACTTGCCATTTTTACTTACATTTTCAGCAGATTTATGACTTTAGGTAAAAACAAGAGAAAACTGACAAAAGTTATTTGTTTATAAAGTGTCATATTTCTTCTAAGAAAAATAGTTCTCTTTAGCTATTACTTCGGTACCGCTCCAATTTCTTGATATTTTTTTTAAACGGCGATCCCTTTGGAAGGACCTCACCAAGTCAAACCAGACAGCTCTTTCCTGCTGGGGCATGGGTTCATTAGGTATCACAGAGCACCATCTGATGGATGCTTTCCTACAGATTATTATGTTACTATGCTGTTCATTGGGATTATCTATTATGTTGGTTCCCCTCATTTTGTTGTAGTGTTTCTCTTTTTATCTTAAATATCAACAGACATAGAGCTCATGAACATCCCAGTCACACCCTGGGCCCCTAACAGAGCCAAAAACTACTAAACGTGTATAAATACTTGCTAGTTTGACAGGAGATGTATTTATGAAGGAACTCTGTGCCAGACATTACCCAGACATTCTACTAGCATGTATCAGTGGTATTACCAAGCTCAGCCAAACAGCGCCCACCTCAGCAGCTGTGAACAACAGCTGCTGGGTAGCAGCCCCCGGGGGATGAAATGCCTCATCCAAGCATTGCTAATCCTAGTTTCTAGTTTCTAGAGAAACTCAATCATCACCAAATATTAAATGGCTGCTCACTAAGTTCTTGCCAAGTTCATAGTTCTACATCTTGGGAGAAAGCAAGATGTTGTATTTCTCAGTCTCTTCACCCTTACGCTTGAGAAAAACTCTTTCTAATCTTTCTTGTCACTTAGGAAATCTCATTAACTGACTTTCCACAGTGCTAGGTTAAAGTTATATGCCAAAAGAGCCAAACTTATAGATGATGCCAGTTTTCACAGTTTTTGCACTAACATGACCCTAAATCAAGCTTTGGGAGAGTGGAAGAGCTTTTGTTGCCACCTCATCTGAGGCAGTATCATGCCAGTAAAGTGAAAACAGCAAACTTCTTAAAATAGTGGTAACACTGAAAAAAAAGGGAATGAAGAAAAAACATTCTCTCTGTCATTCCTTGCATTATGGAGATGGGAAAACCAATTTGCTACACATAGATAATAACACTGGTAACACACCTGTAAACAGAAGAAATTTGGACAGGATTACATCCATCAATAACAGTAGCAGTTCCATGTGGCATCGCTCTCCGAGTCTCCTTCAACGCTTATGCCCAGAATGGTATTCCCAAGAATGAAATTATAAAGGTTCTTCTTCAAAAAATCTTTTACTAATACAGAATGTGCATTTTTATGACATTATTATTATGGGCATGAAACAGAAGTATTATTATTTGACCTACTCTTTTGTCTTTAAAAAGTAATATTAAATAAACAAGTTCAGCCATAACCTACTGTGAAAAATACCTGACTCATGTCAATCTTATTAAAGAAAAAGGTAAACTTTTGAGAAAAATAATATAATAGAAAAAATCTAAAAATAGATTTTACCACCTCACATTTATAAAAACAGGGCCCAGAACATATCCTTTTCCCTCAGCCAAGGCTGACAGAGTTGCCTTTAAAAGTAAGTCCATGTCACACTGGGGTTCCAACTACATGTATACATTAATAATGTGCGTAAACCTAAAACTAAAAATAAACAACAAATGTGGTAATGGTACAATAAGCATTATGGATGTACATGGTTTACCGTCCTCACATGCCACATTTCCCTCTGAGGTTACCGAAATCCCTAAAACATATTTTGAATTTTAACGAGGCAAGAAAGTCAGTAAAATCAAATCAAAAAGAGAAGGCAGAATCAGGAAAAATAAAATTATCAAGAAACAGTTACTGACTCACAGAATCCATCCACAACCTTTGTAATTTCTTCTCGTACATATCTACACATATCTACACATTTCTGTAATGTCTTATTTTACTATATAAGATGATTTAGACATCAAATCAGTATTTGTCTCTTATGCAATAGTCAGTGCTCAAATAGCAGTAAATATTTAGTACAAATAGTAAGTAATATAGCATGAGAAATCACTGCATATCTCTTTTAAGCTAATTTTCTATCTTCTATTGTTTAGCATATTAAAAAAAAAACAAAACAAAACAAAAAAAAAACAACCCAAAACAATCCAGAAAGACTCAAATGCTTTCCAAGACGTAAGAAACATGCCACTGTTACATTAAAATGACTGAAACTGTGAGAAGCCAGTATCTCTGCTGGAATGAGAATGATGAAAAAGGCTGAGAAACTGCTATGCAACAATCCATGCCATAAACCCAGACCCTTCTGTTTAAATGTTTCTGGATGTACCAGCAGAGACAAAGCTGATGCACTTGTTGGTGTTCTGGACTACATGATACCACAGAGACCAAACACTGGGTAGCCACCATCCACAAACTATATGTACCTAGGAAAGGCTTGTAAGAAATCAATTTTCCCAAGGAAAAACACCAATTACTTCCTTTTACAGAAGGTGGATCAGACATATAGGCTAAAAGGCTTGACAAGGATGACCGTATAATGGCAGGATTCAAGTTGAAGTTCCTGGACATCCAGTCCCCTTTTAGTCTCTTTTGCTAATTTTCTGCCTTATTTCATTTGTAATCATGGCTCTTTATATGCTTTTACCTTTGGCACAAAATTGTATTGAACACTGACTGATACGATAAAATCTGTAAATACATTTCTGCTCACAGCTTTTATAAAAAATCACCCAAGTAAGAGAAAGAGCTTACACACGTTTAAAAGTTTGTGTGCAATGATGCTGTAACCAGAACATGTGATTGAATCTTGCTGGTGAAAGTCTGCGTGTGGTCACTCACTCTGGAGTTGGAAGACTACCTTTTTCAGACAGAAGGGCACTGATCCTTGCTAGCAGACCACTGTACACGAATGTTAGTGATCCCCACATAGTGTTAACATGAGTTGATAGCTGACCTGCTGCACCCAGACTGTGCTATGAGGCACGTATCCCTGGGCTGCAGGAAAACCCCAGCCAGCTCCTGGCCTTCACACAGCTCCCTCATGGTACCAGCAATTGTTTCAACCACAAGGCTTTGCTTTCCTCTAGAAGTCCAGAAAGAAGTTGTCATGTGATCATCCTCTTCGGAGAGTGCTGTTATCTGTAAGACAATCTCATAACAGTTTGAATGACCAGGAAGGAAGAACTTCACACCACAGAGGGAAACTGTGCAGCAAGCTGTAGGAAAATCCATCTGGTGTCCATCTGATGTTGCACAAATGTGAGGTGGCCAACATCTGAAAGTGATTTATTCATGTTCTACAGTCTCCTTTTTGTTATATGTCTATCTCATTAAGCCTTTTGTTGTCAGGTCAGTTTCTTACCGAGGTCCAGAAAGGAAGCTGCACCGTTTCTCTCCTACCCTTCACTTGCACAGGTGCAGAATTGAGGAGTTACTTATAAGTTTGCACCAATTAGAGTGAAATTATAAATTAATGTGTATTTTTTGTCTCAACTTGTGTCAACAATTCTTTAACTCAGTTTTTACCTCTGAAGCTGATATCTAACTCACTGCACCTTCCACTGCCCCTTTGTTCCATCTAATGAGAGGAATATCCAGCTACCTGCCCTACACAATAACTACAAATGGTATTGTGAAGAAAATTCTCAAGACTGAAAATGTGAGGCACTATGAAGCACAAAAACATTGCCTTGAAAATACCTAGATACACGTCAGTCTGGAAATTGCTGATCAACAACCTAGTGAAGCAAAAAGTGAAAGATCGTGCTGCCTTCAGAAGTGCTAGAGCCAACTGAAAGGCTTTGAAAGACCCATCGAACTCCTCACACTTAGCTTGGTTTCCCAGTTATAAACTTGTTCGAATAAAACACAGACTACAAGTAAAAGCTCTGGGCAGGCTAATTAAAGAACAAAAACTGGGAAACAAAGAAAAAGCAAGTGGAAACTCCTCTACCTCTGCCTTGACAGCCTGTGCACCTGGCAGCAAGGCATGCCTTTAGTAAGACAGAACCTTTACTTTAAATATGTGCCATCAGGTCTATTAGGGAAAACATCAATAATTAAAGTTAATGCCTGGAAACTGGCATCAGCTACGGGCATGATGACTCAACCTCTTGGAGATCCATTCATTACATTCAACTACAAAAGCAAGAAGTTATAAAAAATGCATGAATAAATCCTTTAAGTATTAACACGCTGCTTCTTTAAATGCTTGTCCTGACCCAGGTGGCACTGCTCTGACTTTTTTCACTTAAATGACCTTAGATTATTGCAACTGTCTCCTGGGATTAAACAAATTACTCTCTAAAAATGTGTTATTGAAGGTTTGTACTTTGTAAGAGAGACAATGCTCTCTGGCATCCTGTTTTCAAACTCATCACAAAATGTTAGATTTCAAAGCAAAGAATATAATCTTAGATTTAAGTATTTTGAGCTAGATATCTAAGTTGCTAACTTCACATCTAAACTGAGTAGAACAAAGTAAGAGCAGCCCAAGAACTACAAAAGAGTCTCCTATTTGGTGCCCATAAATTCCACCAAGCTGAAGCTGGTAGACCCAGTTCCGCAGCAGATTTTTCAGCCAGGGGTGCTAATGCTCAAATATCTTCAACACGAAATCAACAGCAGTAATAAATAAAAACAATTTTATGGGTTAAAAAAAAAAAAAGTAAATAGTCACAGCTCTCTTCTATTACTCAATCCAAGCTAAAAGTTGAAATTGGATATTAAAGGAAATACATATTTTGGATTAGGCGGTATATAACACAACTCTCACTTCTGAAACTTGTCCCATCTTTAAACACTGCTACCAAGTTTCGTGTCCAGTTCAGTTCACACACTGTTGTCCTAGATTTTATAGGCCACTATATATTATGCATTCAAGCGCAAGAATTCCCAATGGCCATTATCCTACCAGCTATAAGCTGTAGGATATTTTTGTTTTCCATTATTCCATTCATTATTACAGTTAATTCAGGTGTTTTTTTTTAAACATGCATATAATGCTTTGGATTTTTAAATGCCATTTAAGTCTTTTTCTGCAAAATTACAAAGCTGAATCCTGTGATACTTGGAGATAGGTTTGCCAGCTCTGTAAGCAATGAATTCTCAGTTCCCACTGAAACAAACGATGGCTGAAATGTACTGACCACTTCTTCCCTCTTAGTGTCAGGCCCAAAAAGAAGTACAGGGGGAATTCCTTTTCCACAAGCAGGCAGCAGAGTACATAACCAAAGGGCGATTTAATAGTCCCCTTCTTCTGGTAACAGCAAGCATTGCATCAGAGTTAATTTTAACTATGGCGAATGTAGCAATATGCACTTGATGAAAGTGCATTACTGCAGCACTTCCAGCAAATAGAGAACTGCTTAAAGTGTAGCTATTGCCAGATGAGTGGCTATGCAAGAAAGACGCTTTTGTACCCCTAACATTCATTTTATGTACTAACTCAGACATTTCCAATCCACTGCTCACAGCCCTCACACTGGCTGGGCCCATCTGCCCTGCAGCTGCCCCTTGCTCCACACCATCATGGCGGCAGCTTTTCCCGCCAACCAGCCCAGCCCGGCCCTGGGTGTGCAGACATTGCTCAGCGGCAGCCATTGCACTATCAACACTGCCTGGGCTGAAACTAGGGAACAAGGTATGCAGTGTGGTGCTAACTTGAGTGACGCATATGCATTTTGATATATTTTCTAAACACGGTTCTGTGAACAGCAATAATGAAATATTTATATATTTATAAATAAATATAAATATAATACATTTATATATGTGTGAAATAATGGAATTTGAGAACAGGTTTCAAGAGTGCCAAAAAAATCATCCATTTTTTTAATTTGTGACTATATTTTCAGTTGACATAAATACATTATATGCACAGCTTCAAAAGGAATATGTAGACTTGCAATCAAAAATCTGACCATGTCTCCTTACCAGACTTCCATAACCCCTCTCTTACCAGGGAGAAGTACCCCTTGCTTCACAGTCATGCCTCATTCACGTCACTGCTCTTTGGCAATACGTACATTTATGAACAACTGTTCTCAAGGATGAAGCACAGAAAGAGTAAAATTTCATCAGAAATCTCTGATGAGAGCCTTGAGAGTTCACTGAGGATTTTTACCACTGCCAATCGAACCTGCTTGATGCACTAGTTTCACCTAAACAAGATCACATATTCCATCAGTTTTATGGTTTTGTTGCCTTCTTTTTTGTTTTGTTTTAATTAAAAAAAAAAAAAGTTTCGTTACTTTTGTAACAAAAGTATTTTGTTACTTATGTACATTAATTATATTGCATATTTTATGAAGGCTGCTCCAAAAGTAATGCCTTCTATCTTATTATATTGGCCAACAATATTAGAGGCAGATGCTGGTAGTATGGCAGTAGAGGTGGAACCTTCCCACCAGTATTCCATTCCATTTTGTTGCCATGTGACAGATGGCAGCAGAAGTCTGACAAAATGATGTCTGACGGGGAAGTGAATATGAGGAAAAGCTGTGCCAATGAATTCCTCCACATGGAAAAAATGGCACCCACTGACATTCACTGATACTTGGTGAGTGTTAATGGAGACCTAACAGTGGATGTGAGCACAGTGAGGTGGTGGGTGATGCATTTCCACAGTGGTAACAATGAGAGTGAGTTACTTCTGCTGGTGCAGATTTTTATAAGCATGGCATGGTAATTGTGCTCTTTGTATCAGTTGTAGTTTCCATATAAATAATTAGGAGGCATTACTTTCTGAGCAACTTTCATAAATGCAGCCCAAGACAATTCCCTCTCAATCATGCCACTAATAAATGTGTGAAGAAAATTTATGATGAAGCAGAATAAAGACCACAGACATGAAGAAACCAGTCCCCCAACAGTTGCTTAGCATTTATTTACAAACCATATGAAGCTATCTAGCATCATTTTATCTAGCATAATGATGGATATACGTTTTTCTCAAATGGAGATTTTTAGTCAGCCTTGCTAGTGAAAAGTGTAACATAACCATACACAGATTAATCAATTATATTATGTGAAAAAGAGCAGCTATATAATGATGGTAGGATATCTAACTTTGTATAATTTTTAATATACAAAGCCTTAGTACAAAAGAACCCAAATTAGACCCAAATTAGCCTGATGATTATGTAGCAAAATACTTCAAAATGGAGAACTTACAGTAAATAACATTGCTTTGGATCTTGGAATCTTTCTTTTGATTCTAACTCCTATAGCTAATATATTGCCTGTGGCGTTCATTTCTGGTGTTTATTCAAGCAAGAGGTGAGAAAAGAAACCACTTACCAGATCCTCCAAATCCCAAGAGCTGAAAAGGTTTTTAGACATATCTTCTGTATTCCATTACTTATTTTACTGTAAATAGACAAATTCTCAACGAGTTTAAATGTCTATCTCTTTATGAAACAAACCACAAGTGCTGCTGACTCTATAATGTTAATAATACATAAAAAGCTAGTTGGACATCTACCATGTGAGAGGAAGATATCACTCTCTGCTTTGGAGGGCATTTCCACAGTCAAAATATGCATAATGAAACTCATAAGGAGCAAAGAAAATTAGGAAAATCCCTTTAAAATGGCTAAACTACTGCTGTCTAGCTATGGACATATTAAACATCTTGAAAATATAACAGAAAGTGGTATTGTGAAAGTGTGGGGTTTTTTTTCATATATTTGTGAACACCGTGGGAGATACAAAGAAGACTGAAGATAGGCTTCAAAGTTCTGGAATTTTCACTGTCCCAGAGTGAATCTCCAAGTGCACAGATGTCTTTTAAACACAGAATGAAGCAATGGTGTGGTTAGGAGGGGATAGAGATGTTGAGAAGATTGGTTAGCTTCTCGTTATAGTTAGAGTGAAGACATATCTTTTAGTTAGCTATTGAGACACATCTTCCAAACATAAAGAAGTATTTTATCCTTTGAGGAAACTGATTTCCATGTGGAACAATATCTTGGCTTTTGAGCTACCATGTGGCTCTCAAACTCAAGATAGCTTCCTCCTCAGAGCTATAATATTGTAAGATAGGTGAAAAGAGTGTAGATGCAATGAGCTTCCAGCTATTTCAGTGTTAATAGTGGTGCACTGTATTGAGAGCAGATGCCTATCCTTTCATCTGTAAAGGAAAGCTGGGTGAATACTCTTGTCTTCCAGATTATTATCTCATTCACACTACCCAGGTTTCCAAGATATTAGACGTTTCTTTCCATGGATGATCACATAAAGATTTTGACACTCCAATCATACAACCAGAAATGCTACTCACCTTTTAAATAACTAATACTAGAGGAGTTGATCCATAACAGTATGATTCTTGATCTCAGAAGACAGGATGCTCTCTCCTAGTCATTCTTATTACATGATTAAATGGGATAATACTTCATCCTCTGTTCCTTTGAGATGTTCTGTCTCAAACAGCCCTTTAAAATCAGAAATTAATCCAACAACTTTGAATCTTAGAGTAAAACAGTGAAGAGTTTCTTCTGATTCAGTAACTATGATATTATCTGAAATTCAAATTCATTTTTTTAAAAAGGGGGGAGGGAAGGAAAAAGACAATTTATGTGCTTTGTGCCTCAAGTTCTTTGCAGACTTTCCATGATCTCTACTGGGTTTTCCTCAAGTTTTTTCTCTGCCTGGATGGAGCTTATTCTTTTGTTTTTGCATTTATTTGCTTCTTTCCTTCCCATACACATACATACACACAAGAACTAACAGCACTGAAATATGTGAACGCTCCTGAATAAGATGAAAAGTGAGAACAGGAGCAACGTACACTGAGCGGCTATACAAACCATTACTTCCTAGGGATATTGTAGTCTCACAGTATATAAAACATGAAGTCTGTATATGCAGTACTAACTCTTTGCACCTATAAATACCCACTGAAACCCAGAGCAAATCTTTCGAGTAATAAAACTGTCTAGGGAATGGCAGACATAACTCACATCAGCACCATTCCATTCATTGCCTTCACTAGCAGTGGAATATCCTCCATAGTGAAGAAGAGACAGTGGATCAGTTTTGTTTCCTCTCCTCCATTCCTGCCTAAAACATTTACATAGGGAACAACACTTATTTTTGTCTGTGGAGTACTCTGCAACACAGGAGATTATCATAGAACATACGCTACTTTCACAGTTTTTGCAACAAGTAACTAGATTTCTGTGTTTTGAGTAAGTTCTCTTTAAAAAAAATCCACAAAACCATGAAAATAATGAACACATTGCTAAAACATGCAGAATATTTCATTTGACATTTACAAATTGAGATGCATTATTGTAATGTAGCTTGGCCATTACTTGGAGCTTGATTTATCTTCGCATATATTAAATATTGACTTTTATTTGCTTAGTATTGACGAAAGAGTCCAATTCAAAATACTTAACCTTTTATACCCATCTAGAACCACTATTTGATTCCATTAAATAATTCTGTGAAGTCTCCCCTTGCCTTCCTGTGCATGTCATTAAACACACCAATAACCAAATGTACTTCTGGGCCATCACTGAATACCACAAAGTGTCCTACAGATACTCTGAAATGTTCTAATAGGGTCAGTAAGTTCCCCTATTTCTCCATTGTCAATAGAGATGAATCAGGTTTCTTACTTCAAAGTTCCCTACAGAGAACATAATCGATTATCTCTGGTACCTGGCACGTCATGATATAAAAACTACAGCTTTCATTAGAACAAGAATATGGTTGGTGAACAGCATCAGAAATTTACTTCTGTCCTCAGGGACTCATCCTTTGGTTGCGGACTAACTGATTTAGAAATAATGAAAAAATAATAGAATAGATAGTATGTTCCTTATTTGTAATTTATATATATATAAAATCCTTTTCTTTACCTCTAAAAAGACTTCCATGTCAAATTGTAGTGCAATTGCCATACAAACTAGATCTTAGATTGTCTGCTATAACGCAGTCATTTATATATTTACATACTGTTTTATAATAAACAGAGTGCAAGGTCTTGTGGAGAGGGCAGAATACACGAAGCTACCTCAAGGTACATTGTGAAGATGGTGAATTTAAACCCTGCCTGCAGGCACTCACTGGCAAAAAAGAATCCAAACTTTTTTTTTTTTTGGCACAGCACCATTTGACTTCCACTGCAGTTAAGAGTCAGTTGGTGTTCATTCAGCACCTTTTTTCCCCTATTGTTAGATCAGCCACTGCATAAGGAAGTAAATTTGCTTAAAAATCTCATTTGCCGCATTTTCCTTCACCTTCTTCCCACAGAAAGCATACTACCCCCTATGCGTCCTATCACTCTAAACCCACCACTGAGTTTGTTCATCTTTGACCATCCCTGATTCAGGTCCTCGCTGAAGATTTCTCTCACATCTGAAGCAAAAGGAGAAGGGGGATGGGCTGTATCATCTGCTGCTATGCCCACTTCATTGTCTTCTGGCCTGCAATTTGCTACACCTCATTTAGACCATTTCATTGATAGTAAAGTGTTCAGAAGAGTGTTTGTGTGTCCAAAAATCTAAATGCTCCCTAAGAGCAACCTACCACTAATTGAGTTAGCTGAACTGGAAATTACCACATCAGTGTGAGCTTGTAATGGATGCATGAACACATCTGCAAGCTTAAGAAAGGCTTGGTAGAACAGTAATTATACGGTCAACTGAATGTACGGAAAGAAAAATGGCTTGGAAAACTCTTTACTTGGTGCATAATGGAAGTGATATTTAGTTTATCATTCATTCTTCTGATGAGTGAGACAGTCAGTGCTACAATCTCTTAAAGGAAGCATCAGTATTTATCAAATGGTATACAGCAAGCTCATGCTTACAGACAAGTTTTATCCTGTTTGTGCAACTAAATAGAAATATGTTAACTCTAAAATGCCTGCTTACTTTGTATCCACTAAAAAAATAGAATCTAGATTTCTTTGCTTATCACTGTATAAGAAGATCAGGAGTTGGATTCAGTGATTGTTATGGGACCCTTCCAAATCAAGAAGTTCCATGACTCGATGATTCTAAGTTTGCTCCTTTTAAATTAAGATATTGAAACACTAAATAGTGCAGAAAAATATCTTGTCTCGGCATGTCCTTCTTGCGCTGCCTAAATGGGAGAAAATACTCAGCAACCCTCTGGAAACTGTCTTTGAATTAATTTGAAACTCTAAAAAGTCCTCATGTATTGTAAAATCTTCCATCTTGAATGTTCATTGCCCTGAAATCAAACAATTGCTTTCATACATGCTTAATTATATCATTTCATCTCTGCTCTTCCTGTTCCCCCTCTGCAGAATGTTTTCCCCATTAAAATAGGAGCAAACACTCAACCTGCTTTGCTACTTCAATATAAGTAGTCACAGTTATCTCAATGTACCAACATATTTTAGTTCTGCAGTATTTATGCTTGATAATATATACTGAAGTGCCAAGTTTCCCCTGCGTACCCATATTGCCAGTGATCAATACTGTCATCTGCTCTTCTTTCATACCACAACAAAGACTGCCAAGTGCAGGTCCCTCAAGATCAGGAAACTGGTCTCAGCCAGATTAGTACTCCTACACTCAAGGCAGGAGTGACAGCTTCAAGTGAAATAGTCTGAAATGTCAGAGCAATTATTAATGTTGCACACTACAAGCAAAAGCTCTTTCTTCTTCTAAACGATATTTGCATAAATGCCATGGTTATGAATATCAGTATTATCAGATAAATTATTTATCAGCAGAAATCTATTTTACGTACCTGCTTGCAGTCTTGCTGGCTTCTTTGCTCAAAGCAACTATTCAGTAAATAATAAAGCTTTTCAAAATCTTTGTTCAGAAACAAACAGAATATGGAAATATTGCCCATGCATTTATGTGGATGGTATCTCACCTCTCCCCATGAGCACTTAAGGATTCTACAGCAGTTGTGGGGAAACATATTAAATATGAACGTTGCTTCAGAAAAAATACTGAAATACATCTTAATTTATAGGACAGATTGTTTATAAAATACTGTGATATACAGGTAACACATAAAATAGTTTTATTGAATGCTTTCTTCAACAAATGAAAACAGCCAGCACCTGCAGCCTTCCACTATAAGCATCTGCTTTGTACAGGAGCTGATGTGCTCTCTGCTTGGTCTACTGCAGAGTTCAGGTCTGAAATGTGTTCAGTGAACAAGGAGAAACAGCCAGTTGAGACAATCTCTTTTTTTTTCTCCGTTATAGTGGAGTTAGTTAAACTCCTGTGTTAGACTAATAGAGGCATTGTATTTTCAATATCCCTAACTGAAAATTGGTTTCCACAAACTGTGTTACTGATTTACCATCATTGAATTCTACAATAATAAATCATTTTAAATAGGATGAAGATAGTCATTTTACAGTGCTATAAATTCTCACTGGGAATTCAATAACAATTATTTGGAGTTATTTTCTTATGCATATATTCTTATGAAATATTCTGCAGGACTTTTTTATTTCAAGGATATAGAACAAGGTAAGAAGAATGTGAAAAAAATTTGTGAAAAACGCTAGGTCAGGTCTATCAGGGATCTGCACTGTGACATGAGCTCTCCAAAATAAGGACAAATGAACTGGAAAAAAGGGAGTAAATAATGAGGTAGCAAAATGCATTGACGAAACAAACAATTGGTCAAACCTAGAGCTGATGGTGAGTGACAGATGGAATTTTGCTGTACTGCTATGCTCATTTGAGGAGTAGAAAAAGAAAATAAAGTTGAGAGAAATGTGGCAGTGTGGCTCTTCTTATGTCAGTGACTGATCTAATCTGACCTAATCTGTTTAACCTCTTCTTATGTCAGTGACTGATCACTGACATAAGAAGAGGTTAAACAGATTAGGATCTTCCAGTTTGCAGATTAAATGATTAACAGGAAGAATAAAAACCTAGAAAAACCCAAACAGACTGGAATCAGAAAATAACTATTTTTTATTTCTTTCAGTATAAAAACTAGGGGTTATGCAAAGATACTATCGGACAGAAGGTTTAAAATGAACATGAGAGAATACTCTTTTTATCCAACTTATTAACTGAACTACAGAACTCACTGCCACAGGATGGTATGGAGGACAAAAGTATAAATCATTTTAAAATGAAATTAGATAATTTCATTGAAGACAAGTCTAGTGATGGCTACTGAACGTAATGGATTGAATACAGTCTCGGTCTTAGAAAGTCCTTAAGACGCTGACTGCCAGGAGCCAGCTGCAGCTTAGAAAAGACCATTTTACACAGGAGAGTAGCGTAGAAAACAATATAATCCTTTAGATAATATTTTTGTGATAATACTCTATGCCACAAAGAAAGTAGGATACTATAAATCAGGGGAAATCTCAGTTTTGGTCTAATCTGGTTGTTCTATCTTTTTGGTATCAGAGCTAGTGATACCATGTACTATGCATTCTTAATATGCAGAATACCTAGACATTACAAATATCAACCAGGTTACCTGTAAAATAGTCACCGGTATTGAAAATAGATCTCTTCAAGAATGAAACAATCTAAGTTGAACATTGCCCAGCTCACTTCTGTATACCAGAAAGAAAAGGTGTACAAGAATACTTGAATGGAAAAAAAAAAAAGAAAAAAAGAAAAAAAAAGCTTCAAAAAGGCTTGAACATTTCTATGTGTGCTACATTTTAAATATGAGAACAGTTAATGCAATGAGATTATTTGTATTCTTCAAGGATAGGCAGCTGGAGGGGACTGAAGCAAAGCAATGAAAAACGCCAAGGAAGCAGGAGCACACGTGTTGCAGTGTGTACATTATTTAAAGCACACATTTATTATTTAAAACATCATAATAATCTGAAACATTATAGCTTTGGAAACATGACATCTATGCTTGCACATAATGCAAGAATAGAAGTGCACACAATCACTATTCTCACATATCTTTTTTTCATCTCTTGGTTAACATTGCTGAAAACTGTTACAAAGCAGCTGCCCCCAGTAGGCACTGAGTAACTCAAAATTCATGAAAACAAGCTGCTAAAGACACAAGTGGTCCCCTGGAGGAAATATGCAGGCAAATATTCTAGCCACTTGAAAATCTACACAAGAGAGAATGCACCCACACAAGCAAGAGCAATAGTTTGAGCTAAATCAGAGTGCTGCTCCAGAAGAAATAAAAACAAGGTGTGGATTCTCTCGTGTCCAATAAGGCATTAATTACAATCACAGCTTTTCCTGTGGTGAGGACATTCACAATAGCTTTCACAGGCTTGGTCTGATGTCTGAGCAGGGAATAGCTCCCACACGTCCGGAGTGCAACTCTGCTACAAAATGAACCAGACACCAGACAGAAGCTCTCTGGAAACTAAGTTTAATTAGTTCCAGAATTAATTAATTATTTAATTAGTTCAATGGAACAACTTGATTCTGAAATGTTTTTAGATCTGGCAGACACAGTGACACTTCATTATCCTGTTGCAATATACTTCCAATCACGTAAGGGGAGAATGTATTTGTTACTTTTATTGAGTGTCGTTTCCAGACAATTAAGAAAATGTTCCGAAAAGAAAGAAAGAAAAGAAAAGAAAAGAAAAGAAAAGAAAAGAAAAGAAAAGAAAAGAAAAGAAAAGAAAAGAAAAGAAAAAGAAAAGAAAGAAAAGAAAAGAAAAAACAGTCTCTTGGATTGACTGAACAATGAATTTGAATTAATCTTCTAACCAAAATGACAAATTTGTGGAAATGTTGCACCTTCTGACCAAGCTAAATAATGCTTTTTTTTTTCCCAAATTTTGAAAAAAGTGTGCTGGAGTGAAAGATATTGATTGGCTGAAAATATTTTTAATGTTCTTTTAGTATTTTAACATTCTTTGCTGAAAATATTTTTAAATGTGACAAAGAGCCGTATATCCCAAGAAGTAAAGTAACAGAAAAACTGTATTTATATCATTATTGTATTATGGATACAAGTTTTGCTACCTATTTTTCTGTACCAATTACTCATACGGTCACAATACTTGGACTTCACAATTCAATTTTTCTTTTTTAAACAATGAAACATTAGTCATTAATTTACAGTTTTCATACATGTGTCACTTTGCACATGTATTTTCAACTTGAAAGACCTATAGCTATTGTTTCTAAAACTTCCTTTAGATAATAACTTATTGAAAAATTTCATGTAAGCTAGTATTTCCATAAATCCAGGTACAGCATATACTGCATGTGATAGAAATAGAGTGTCATTGCCACTTAACAGTATAGCACCTGGATTTCCCACTGCCAGCGTAATCAACATAAGCCTATGCTTGTTTTATGATGTTGCATATAGAGGAGCAAGTGTAAAAGTGCAGAATCTTTTCAAGCTCTAATTTTCCAATAGTAGAAAGGGAAATACTTGATTTCAGTAATCATTAAGTCTGCAATATAAAATAATTTTACCTGTGTTACTCTGCATGACTGGCTTTAGACAACAAACCAGAGGGACATTAGCCATGATATTAATAAATATGAACTTGAATCAGTTAACGTATGACCTCAATGAGGCATGCACGCAGCAAGGAGAAAAGCTAGAAAGCCAGACAGTTTTCAGACTAATGTGACTAAGAACTCTGCACTCATCCTTAACAATGATATTCATTTGATCATACTTGAAATAAACACCGTGGAACTGAAGTTTAACTACAGAATTAGAAGTTCAGGCTTCTTACAGAAAAGAGGGCCTCGTTTGTTTCTAATTTTAACTATTAAAATACATGTATTCTAATGGAAGCAAAGTAATTACAGCATAATTAACAACTTCCCTGCAGATGCTACATGAAAGCATCAGTGTGTTTTAAGACCTCTCAGTGGAAACAAACGAAAAAGGGTTCAAATGTCTTTCCTGGAGAATTTTGAGCTTGGATGTAGCTACCTGACAGTATGGTTCCTGAAGGTCGGATCTTGAAAACTTTCTATCTCCACTACTACAGCAACTTTTCCACTAGCAGCTTAAAATATGTTCAGTGAAGACAATTTTATCCTTAAAGAGTGACTCTACAGATTCATCTATTTTTGCACATCAAATGCTGCAGATGCAATAGACCTTCCAATGGACAGAACTTGTGATTTTCTCTTCACAAATCACCAGGTCAGCAGTAGTCAACTGATTTGGTTCTGTGGCTTCTGCAATGTCCGCTCATTGGCAGAGATCAACACAGCAAACCATGTGCAGGGTCCTGCTCTCCATGTCTATGGAGCAAGGATATTCCTGTCTTCATCTAGATCTTTACCAAGATGCTAATGGGAATAAAAATAATTACTGACATTGTGATATCTGCCTACAGAAGTAGAGAAAAGGGAACTATTAAAAGTAATTACAGGAAAATGCTCACTGTACATGTCGAGTAAAATTTGCTCACTGAAAAGTATTACCCAGAGTCAAGACTCTTCCCTGCCTGAGGTATGGAAAGGACTTGAGGAGATTGGGCTATACTTTTCCAATCTTTTTACCATCATTTCCAGTTCTATATCAAAATTCTGACAGGAAAGAAAAATACACTGTAGTTTTATTTTATTAAATTTAGCATTAGCATGCAACTTTTTAAATTTAGGGGTGAAATGTAAGAATTAAATGAAAACTAAGATAAATGTTACTGCGCTCCCAAGTCAAAAATCTCAGAACTTTGCCCTGGATACCTATTCTTTTCTCAGTGCAGCCAGAGAACCCTAAAGAGGTCAGGTTTGCAAATAGGCAAACAGCAGTGGCTGAGTTCTTCTAGTGCTGCAATTGGAATGGGAGATATAAGACCTTACGAGACCACTGTACAAGTTGTAGCTGCAATTAAGAGCAGACCAATGGCCTAGATAGGATTGATCCTGCCTTAAGAAAGACAAATGTCCTACTGTCCCTGTGAGAATTTCTTTCAGATCCAAGTAGTTTCTTCCATGCTCAGGACTCCCATGAAACCCAACAATTCAGAACTGCCTCTTGCCTTAATTATCACAAAATGTTTTGGCTCCACAAAGTTTAAGATCAGATTGTGCAATCTGTAATTGCTGAATCATTACGTTTCTGTTAATAATCCTTAGACTGAAAGCCTTTAGTTTATAACTGATTAAAGTACTCTTTTACAATGCCGGCCACCTCTGAAAGCATTTGGAGTTGTGTCCATCATTCCCTTACCAAGGTTTTGTGTTATGAATTGTATTCACTCTCAACAATGTTGTATTATATTTCTCCTCTAAGCGTATTTGACATCAACCTTTTTGAGTAACTGACACTATAAGAATTTATAAATATCTGTGTAGAATAAAATGTATTTTATGTCACACAGCTGTCAAATATGTGCTCATCCCCTAAATACAATATCCATACAAATTATGTAGCTGTACAGATTCCCAGCTCTTTATGAATTTTTAAAAAATGGATTAGATATCCAGCAGAAGCTTATAGTGTTTTAAGAGTGCTCTGTATCACATTGGTGCATTGATTTTAAATATAAATCCACATTAATCTGAAGTAATTGACTATCTACATTAATAATAATGTTCAATTTTCATGAGGGAAGAGAATGGCTCTTGTGCCAAGACAAATGAAATTTATTACTAGAGACGACAGAAGTTGGGATGAAAATCATTATTGAAAAGTATGAAAAGGCTTTTGAAAGAATATCTATTGAAGTTGCTCTGGGTAACTCTTCTAGAAAAAACAGCATTTGTTAAAAAAATACAAGTAAATAAGAACATAAAAGGGCAGTTGGGTTGGCTTCACAGCCTAATTTGTTTCAAACATGTTTATCAAGATACTTATTGACTCTTGATCAATATAATCCTCTGCTGGGCTTTTTTCCTTATATTTTTGTAAAATATGCCACCAAGAGTTACTGTTTTTGACACAGATGTCAAAATCCTGAACTAAGCTCTCAAAAGCTTCCAGCTATGTAAAAACTAACAATTATTTCTATGCGTAGAGTGGCCTAAGATTATTTTTAATTTCCTTAACTACCCTTTTTTTTCCACTGCTATCTTGAGGATTTTACACTCACAAAGAAAATTGTATGATGTTGAATGGAGTATATATGGATAACAAAATGCTGAATCCATCATGCCAGGATTTTATGCTGTTAATTAAATATGCCTCCAATTCATCACTGCATTGTTATGCGCTTTCCTGAACACAAACCTAAACTCTTACTATATATGTTAACTTACTGAAGGTCCTCATTTTTTTAGCTCATAAATATGTACTATTCAACATGTGTAAATTTTTCATCGAATTACTGCTTATGTGTATTTTAGGTTTCAACCCATGTTTTTAAATTTCATCCATAAAATAGCATCTATTTACTATTCTATGAAAAACTGGTTTAAAGAAAAGCTTTTGGTGGAATTTTGGCATGCTGTTATATTGTTTTCCAAATAACAGTCTTGACCGCATTTTCAGAATGATGAATTACAGTGCTCTGTATAAATTTGACAAATTAGAGCTTTAGTTAAATAAAACCTCAAACTCTTTCTCCTTCCTTTCAAAAAAAGAGAATAATGCTACTTTTTTTTTTTTTTTTTTTAATTGACTGGTTATATCACTAAGGAAAACAGTTATATCTGAGTTTTAATGCTATTTATCAGAATTGATGAGATCTTAAAGTCATCCTCTGCTTTAGCATCCACATATCCTGAAGTTAGTATAGCAATAATTAATAATAATATAATTATTATTATTATTATAATTAATAGGATCACAAAAGGAATTCAGGAGAAAAGCAGTAGAAATTAACCAACTGGTATCTTCCCATGTGTATGTCTACACTTCTACTTCAAAACTGAAGGAGTAACTCCAGGTGTACATCACTGAATAACATTCCTGCATGAAACACTGTTACCTCTTCTGCTGCTTACAGTTTTCTGTACAACTTAACTACTTTTATGCTTTACTGTACAGAGATCCAAGTTTCCTGACTGTCAAAACATATGAATAAGTAGACATGGTTTGGAGTCAGATCTTTTATGTAAGTCTCAGTGAGAAAACAAGCCTGAGAAAAGCAAATCATTGAAAAAAGGGGAAGAAAGTAACAATCATTCAGAATTTATATATATATAAATATATATATATATAAATATATAAATATATACATAAATGAAGTATATATATATTTAGTATGCCTCAGAAATCTGTCTTCACAACCAGGTCACTGTAGAGTATGAAATGGAAATGTTGAAAGATATTCTAAAACCTCATTTAAGATGTTAAATACACAGCCCTAAAGATGTGAAGAAGACTTTTAGACAACGAATTGAGTGCTAGCCGAGAAAACCACACCTGGCTGAAACCTCGAACAGAAATAGCTAGAGCAATATAAATCCTAATATAAATAAAATGGTAAATAAGGCTTTTCAGCCTATATTTATTTTCCTTCTTTCCTTTTGTTTGATAACATTGTCAAGCAAGGAGCAATGCTCCAGCTTTATAAGGGTGTGGTATTTGTTGGGAATTTAAGATGTGAGAACAAATGTACACCTTCCAGAGTGCTTCATCACGCAGAACACAGCACATTCCCACCTGTTTTGAGCAGAGCAATTGATATCTTTTTCATGCCTTATTCCAGTCAGCAGGAATGGTCAATGTGCTTATTTTTAATAAGGAAATGTCACTCTCAGCTCCTGAGTTGCCTTTCCTGGCGGACAGCCCCTCTGCTACTGATAGTGGAAGGATTCTTTTCCTTAGTAAAAGGTAGCAACTGGTCTTTTCTACATTGCCTTAGCCCAGTCGTTATTTGCTTCTTAAGACTGTTTTCATAAATGCTAGAAGCTTATTCATTAAAAACAGTTGCAAACATCATTGGTAATCCTTTCACTTTTGCGAACAGAAAACATGGTGACTGTTGTGCTGCTCAACTAATGGCTACTCTGAAACCCACCAAAATTAAAGGAAATCTTATTACTGACCTAATGGGTTTTGGATCAAACCCCAGGGTAATCATTTAGATGTATACACTAATGCACATCAGTAGATACCAAGGAATATAAAGACTCATCATAAAAACTGCTTCTGAAGCTGTTGAATTGCCTTTTCCCAGAACAGTGCATCTGAGAAATAACGAAGATTAAAAATGGTGAGATTTATCCTATTAGGATCTGCTACTACATCTATTAAAATTAATGTCCTGGATACAGTAAAGAAAAAAATGTAAGTTTGCGTGGAAATGGCAGGGCACAGAAAGGCACAGGAATAATTAATATTTGGCAGAAAGGTCTAATACAATTCCCTGGTGAATATTTCATTTTGTAGAGAGGCCCTTTGTAGATCACAGACTGTGGTATGGGGTATGCAGCTTCCACAAACATCTGTGATGTTGACAGTTAAAAAAAAATCCAAGTTAAATTGGATTTAAGTTTGTTTATGGCATTGGTAGCAAAAAGTTTTATTTGTTCTATCTGTGAATATATGGGAAGAGCTCAGGTGGTGTGGTGCTTGACGTCAGGAGCGGAGCCTGGTCCTGGACCACCATTTGTGTGCCCTTGCTGGCTGGGTAAGTTACTGCCTAACTGTTGGCTTTAAGTTATGAACTGTCAGGATTTTGACTTATAGTATTACGGCTAAGGTGGAACAGAAACCTCATAGATCAAAACATCTGCTTATCTTCTATAAGACTGTGGGAGTGTGGCTTTTTCTACTCAGTAAATAATGACACCAGCAAGAAGGCATATTAAGGTGAAAGCTTTTACTGACAGTTTCTGAGTAGTGTTAAATTTGAGCCAAATGGGAAAGCTTTAATTTGCAGAACAGAAGGATTTCCTACAGTAGTATGATTTATGTATGCTTCTTCATACATGCTTATGGCTATACTCACCTGCTTTTAGCTAAACGCCAGTTTGTGTGTGAAATAAGAGGGACTGCATGAGTCATAAAATGATCCTCTAAGTCCTTAAGAGTTGTATGTTTCTGAATTTGAGTGGGAAAAAAAAAAAGAGAAGGAGAACAGAACACCAGAAGAAAAGCAATAGGAAGAAACAGAACAAGGAAACAGAGACAACAGAAGAATGTGTAAGCACAGGGAAGAAGTACTGTGCAGACATTGAAGATGCTCTTTACCTTCTGTAAGAATCATCCTACAAAATCTGTAATATGCTGGTAACCAGACATGGAAACATAAGAGCTGCCTTTGTGCATGCTGTAAAGGGAGGATTCCTAAGCCTACTAAGCCTTACTTCCCTTCCACCCAAATCAGTAAAATAGCAGAGCAATTGGAAGAAAAAAGTTATTTTGTGAGTCACCTCCAAAACAGGGCAGACGTTTCTCCACAATGTTATATAATCATAGAGAGAAAAAAAAAAAAAATTATAAAGCATTCAAAAGATACGAAAAAAATGTTGATTGTCATTGTCCAAATGACTACAGGCCATCCCACTGTCAGCTCACCAGACCTGTCCTGCTATGTTCTCATCAAGAACAACACTGAATTACAGATTTTCCTGTTTCTTATTAAAATATTCAACATTAAAATCATCACTGTAACATCACATACATACTCAGCGTGGTCACTTAGTGTCCTGGTGTAGCATTTGAGAATATACTAAAGCATACTGCAGAAATAATTTAATCTCTAATACTTTTTTGAAATGTAATTTGATTTAAGAGGAGATACAAAGAAAACAGTTACATCACAGCATAAGGTCTTCCAAGCACTTCTGCCTATACAAGAATGAGGAGATAGAACAGCAGCTGTCCACCCTTCAGTACTGCTCAGATAGCAGCTGAACAGCCCTGCCCCACCAATGGCCAGACACAGCTTTCAGTACAGAGCTGCTAAGGTACATGCTGATACCAGACATACACTGTTGACCAGAGCAGCTTAACATCAATATTGCAGAATATCCCCAAAGACAAAAATAATGCTAATGCATCAAACCAAAAAACACTCCTGTGAAAACTGAGGCAAAATGACTTAGAGTTTGATAGAATTGTGAAAAAATAAAGCCTAATTCAAAATGTCTCTCTTATAATCCGAGGAACATCCAAGAGGGGAAGAGCAGAGCTCCACATAGCCACTACCTCAGCTCTCTCAGTCACTTCCAGGATGCCAGTGCCATGTCACTCACCATCCAGGCAGTTTTGCTATTATCAGCCAAACCTCTCACAAGGGAAAACTGATAGATAATTCTTCCAGAGCTGAAGATACTTTTCTGAAGGTACTGTAGCACCTCCGCATCTATTGCTTCAAACCTGCACAAGAACAACCAAGTACCAGAGATGCAATGTGAGCTACAGACTGGGGGAAAACCAAGTTCCCAGTGAGGCCTCTGGCACTTAGTACCGGCATTGACCCCTCTGACTGTGATGCTGGTAACACCAGTAGTGAGGAACCAAAGTCTGCAGGCTTATGCTTTGTGATAACATACATCCCAAACCTCAAGCTTACAATAATATTACTTTCCCAAAGCAGAGATGAATATTCATCAATAGATTCATGAACCACAACTATCTTTCCAAATACATGGGACCAAAAAGCCTATGCAATACACTTAGTATCAACAAGACAGGGTTATTCTCCCCAGTCCACAGCTACACAAAGGAGGAGCAGTTACCTGCTTTCATTCACTTCGTATCAGCAAAGCACCACAGACGTCTCTGGCGCTGAATAACATTGGAAAAAACCTCATTATTATTATTTTCTTTTTTTCACCCATTCAACTTTTACATGCAGCCAGGAATTCAAACACTAAAACAGACAACTGCAGATCCATAAATTAGAGGAATAAATGTACACCAGATGCTACCCACTCACACAAAGTATGGCGGAACTGCTACCATTTCCAAAAATGCTCCCACTGATGTATCCAGCCCCTCACACACGGAAACACACCTGCGTCCCCTGACCGCACCCGCCCTCTGAACACTCCTGTTGCACGGATCTGTATGCCTGCTCATTTGCCATTTGTAAAGAGCAGCACGCGGTAACTCCCCCGTAGCTACAAACAGCTGCACCGCCGCTCGTCCAGGGGCCGTCCCGCGGCGGTAGGAGGGGGGCGGGCGGAGGCGGGGCGGTGAGATGTGCCGCCCGGCCGCTCCCGTGCCGCAGCCTCGCGGCTCTCCCCAGGGCTGCGGGCCGGCAGCGGGGCCCCTCGGGGCTGCGCCCGGCGATGTCCCCCCGGTGGCAGCCTGGGCGGCCCGCGGCGCGTCGCTCGCTGCCGGGCGGATGCCATGTCCTCGCTGGTGAAGGAGGACCTGGCCAAGAGGCTCTTCGGGCCGCGGCGGCTGCGGCTGCAAGAGTTCATCGAGGTGGAAGGCTCGGGCGCGGAGCGCTGCTACCTGTGCGCCGCAGGTACCGGGCTGCCCGCGGTTGGTGCGGGGCGCGGGGTGCGGGGTGCCGGCCGGCTCCGCGCTGCCCGGCGGCGGCTGTGCCTGCTGGCGCTGTCCGGGCTGCTGTTTGCTGCGCCTTCCTGAGAGCATGAGCGCTCTAACCAGCAAGGAGACTCGAGGATCTCCGCACAGCCGTTGGTAAATGTGTGGGACGTGGTAGCGCTCGGAGTGATTGTTGGAAAGAGCGATGCTCTTTCCTCTATTAGGAGTTTGTTGGTTTGTTTTTTGTAAAACAAAGCGTAACAATACATCCGCTTTGCAGGAAGCGTTTGTCATTTTCAGAGCTTTTGCGCTATCTCTTGTCGTACTTTAAAGTCCTGCATACTGCTCAGTTACTTAAGTAACAATTAACTGGGCTTATGGCTTAAACAAATACATGTTTGAATTAGTAATTAGCAAGAACCGTGATTACAGCAAGACTGTGTGACAAAATTAATTATCTGGCTTTTTACTGAATTTGAATTCAAGTGCATGTGTTTCTTAGTGACTTTAGAACTTGGTTCCAGGAATTATGTTTTTAATTATTATTTTCATAATACTGGAAGCTGATGGGAAAGAGAAAAATTCTCATGCATCTTGTGTTCAGGAAATGTTCAGATATTGTTCCCAGGGACGTGATTCAGTGGGAAATATTGGTGTTAGGTGGGCAGGTGGACTAGATGATCTTGGAGGTCTTTTCCAGCTTTGGTGATTCTATGATATAAGGAGTTGGGTTGAAGGGAATGCTTTTTGAAGTCTGTTTCCTCTTGATGATCAAAACACACAGAGCAGATAGAAATCATCTCTGTACTTCAGAATTTTTTTGGCCAGTATGGGATGATGCCAACTATATTTTGTGATCCTTATGTTTGTAAACATCTGGTGAATAATTGTATTTTACAGATTAATGGACATACTGAGCAAGATCTGTTCCTAGCAGCCACATGATTTTAGTAGAAGAGATTTTGTACTTTAGAACTGCAAAAATAGCTTTCTTTTAAGACATGGATTCTGGAGTATCAGAGCTTCTAAATGTACAAAAATACCAACCTGATTCATAGTTTATAAAACAATTTGGTAGAAGCATGATTAGATTTGTGTGGTAGAACTAAAAAGTTTGGTGTTAGGAAACTTGCAAAGAGGAGAAAAAACATTTGCTATCTATACAATTTTAACTAAAAATCTCTTCCTAAGGTAGAGAAGAACAAGCCATTAAAGAAAGCCTCTAATCAGCTTGACTAATTGATTGTCACTGAAGATGTAAAGGAAAATGTATGTAGAGTATCCAATATTAAACTCTCTTAATATATTCAGGCATAGTCAAGTGAGTAGAAAGTAGAGTAGCACTCTAACTCTGAACAATAAGTTGCATTCATCTGCCAGCAGTTACTGTAATCTGCTGTGATTCTGTACTCTAAAATCTTATCCCCACAATACATCTTCACTGTATTCCTTTGTATTTCAAATTAACATAACAGAAAACAAACAAGCAAAAAAAAAAAAAAAAAAAAGTCCTAGTCAAACTACATGTAGGCAAATGTTTAGAAGTTGATACCTTTTCAAATCTATATTAAAATAAACTCTCGGCATGGATAACTGAACAATCTTATTTTTGTGCCATATGCCCAACCTTATTCCCCTTCCTTTTTTCACAAAAGCGAATCTAGGTTTTTGTGTGAAGACGAGTATCCTTTCATTAAATGGTTTCTTTGTAAGCCCTGGAAGAATTTAAAGCTGAAATGTAGCCATCTTTAGGAACTTTCACAAGTCCCCATCAGTCTGCCTGAAAACAATGGCAGGGCTAACATCAGACTATCCAGTGGAATAGAGAAAATCCAGGAAGGTCTTCAATCCGTGGAATCATTAAGAAATGATTTGTGCTCTTGAGGGCACTGACATAACCATTCCTGCCACAGGAAAATCTTTGAGAGTTTAATGAGTGATATACTAGATCTGAACTCTTGTTATATATCAAAAATGAAGTTGTTTTTAAATACATCAACTGAATTCAGGACCCAGTGATATATCTAAAATGCAGGAAAATTAAGATTTTTATAGATGAAAACTGTCCACCCAGGTATCACCACTGAATAGAGCATGCTCCTGGCTTCACTATTCTTAGTAGAGCAGCTTCTTAAACACATCTGCCTCTGTCCTTATTTTGAACAATTTCTGCTCATACATGAGTGATAGAGAAATGGTAGTCTATGGGTCTCAGAGGTGCCTAGGACATCTATTTCGGAAAAGACTGTGGGCTTTTGGGTTTAGATTTGTTTTCTTTTAACTCTGTGGGAGACATCATACTCCTTCACAGGGCAGCAAACAAAATGGGAGAAAATCAAAGTGAGAAAATAACTTTCTATGAGAAGTCTATTAGATGCATAAATGAAAATATTGTTCACAGAAGGTAATACACCAGTGATCTGTTGAATAAAAATCATTGAGCAACTATGACTGTTAGAACCAAGGAAAAAAAAAAAAAAAGCTAGTGATGTGTATTTCACAGCAGGCTGTTTGAGAAGCCACGGGCTGAGGGAATTACAATTAATTTAGACACTTTCCTCTTTTTTATTTGCAGTGGAAAGAAGCTAGATAATCCTTTGTTTCTCTTTATTTTGTAACCATCTTATAAAAAAACTCAGAAGCAAAGTATGTTTTAACATAAATAAGATAAATTTAGTTGAGTTTCAGAATGGATTTTCAAAATTCCAGGTAGAATTTAGATAAGAAAGAATCTTGGTCTTTCATTTGTAGCATCACATTATGATATCAAAGGTGACGGTTGGAATGATTAGCTACGTTAATCTACAAGGTGGCTTGGGGAAGTGCTCTGCCCAGCAGCTGCTATGCTGGATATGCAGAAGTTGTTTCAGGCTCCAGTGCTTTTCACACTAATTGTTTCGTGTTAAAGAAATCTGATCTTCTACACAGCACTCAATGTAATCAATTAATAATGGTAGTTATTACAAGGAATGTCTTTGAGCTCTTTTTATTTTCATTTCCTGTCTAAGTAAGAAAATAGTAATTTCTACAAAAATAACACTGAGCAATGTGAGGCTTTAAGAAGTATTTTCAATTTTACTTCTGTTAAGTGACATAATTACAGAGTTGATAGGGAAGAAGAGTTTTGTTTAAAAAGTAATAACTCCGTAAGAGAACTTCATCCTCAGAACAGAAAGCAGTCATACAAGAGCCTTGGAAGTGATTTGGCAATTCTCTGACTTTAGTACCCCCAAGGATTCACCGTCAAAGTAATCAGGATATGTGGATTATCCCCACAGTTCCAGTGCTGGAGTTGGGCCTTCACTGCACTGTTGGTGAGTTCAAAATGGAGGCTTTTGCACTGATAAGATTGCCTTTTCACAGGATAGGGAAGCTAAACACTTAATCTGTTTAAGACAGATAGGTTTCATGGGCTGAGAACGCTGGCCTATTTTTACTAACGTTGTCATTTAAATTATTATTTTAAATGAAGTTTAAGTATTTTATTATTAGAACTTTTGGGAAATATTTGCTTGCATATCATAACTATTTTTGTCTTGCAGTGTCTAAAAGTGAAGAAGTAGAAATATGTATGGTAAAACACTTTCGAGATCGAGAAGAGAAATATGAAGTAGTTGAAAAGTGGTTTTTAAAAGATCTGGAGATGATTGATGGAAAAGAAGCAGATACTGTAAGTGTTATGTATTATTAAATACACAGAATATAATTCTATTGTGTTGCAAGTTGGAATACAAGTATTGAAATGCAATTGAAAGACATTACCTGATTTTTTTTTTTTTTTTTTTAACAAAACGTAACAAAAAACCTCCCTTTTTTTTTTTTTAGTTTATTGCATGCGAGAGGGTCTAGATTGCACTTATATTGCTTGGGGTGTGGGGAGAAAGAGAGATGTTTCTGTTTATTTTAATTTTCATTTCTCCTGTTGAGATCTGAGGAACAATCTGGATGTTTTCTCATTTGTTCATTGTAACTGGGAACAGAAATTCATAACATGCAATTCCTGGTGCAAATTTGAATTAAGATCAGTGTATTTGAAAATATATTTTTGGCGACTCTACTCCTTCCATTTGAATTTAGGATCCTGTTGCTTTTTTATATATTGATGCAAATTCTCTTTGTTGTACAAAATCATCTTTCAGATAATTTCATTCACATTGCTTGCATCAGTTGAATAACTGAATAAAACAGCTTTGGCTAGCTATGACTGATATTACTGCTAAAAAAGTCATAATCTCTCAGATTCAATGACAGAAGGGTAAATGAGGCTGCAATACAATATACAATTTTATACAAAACACCAAAAGTAGAATTAAATTCTATTTTACAGAAGCTGTAAGAATGCTTTGAAGATAATGTCTTACTGTAGGTAAAGTGTTATAACAGGCATCCATGCATATAAAATGTAGTTTCGGAGAAAATTACTTTTTTACCTTTCATGTTTCAAATGAACATAAAATAGAATGCAGATTATATTGTCCTGATGACATAGAAATCGAGAGCCCACAAAAGGGGTTTCAGAGTCTTGATTCAAGGAAAATGACAGACTCCAGTTGTACTCATTCCATCCTGACAACTGTTCCCTTTTCAAAAAGTCTTCCACAGCTCCTGCATGGGCAATCAGCCACAATCTCTGCAGCTGTCTGCAGTCCCTTGTGCGTTGCTCTCAACTCTAAAACTAGGAACCTAAGAGACTGTGGAGTCAAGATCAGATTCAGAGTATCCGCGAATCGCGTGAACTCTTTGCAGCTTAAGCCAGAGGGAAAAATAGCCAAAGCTAATAATACTTTATGTACTCTCCAAGTTATCTTGCAGCTGGAGGTGTTCCTATCCCTTTACCAGATAAGGCAGCCAGAAGATTACCTTATTGTTTGCCTACATGGACTCACTGACTCCCAACTTTTTTTAAGTTGTTTTTTTTTTTTTTTAACTAAAATACACTTCGGAAATTATTCAGCCTTCCACAACTAGGATGTTTAAAATCTTATTTTTGGTTACAGAAAAGTGTAAATGAGCCTCAAACTCCTCATTACACAGTGATTATATATTCATCATATATAAATATTCATCATATTGCTATTTATATCCATAGAATTTAATAGAATTTAGCTGTTGCTAGTATTAATTGTGCCAAGAAGCTTGAAAGCACACAAAATTACAGTTTGGGCAGGAAAAGCAATCAATATTCTTCTTCTGACAGGCACATATAGTCCAAGGCAAGTGTGTTTTAGGCAACATGACAAATTGGTTCACTTCAAAACAGCATTGTATAATCACAATAAAGTGCAGTGTCTTCCTTGGACAAACTGTGAAAGTTTTATTTAGGCAAAACTCCTAATGGCAAAGAAGGGCAGCTACTTATAAACTGTTAATTAGTAAAATTTTACAGGACTCTTTAATAGGAATAGCAGAAATACACAAAGTCCATAGCTAATACTTTTTGGAATCCATAAAACTGAGAAAAAGAAAGCCTAAAAGTAGGTAAACAGAAGACAAGAAATTGCCATTCTGATGTCTATAATGCATGTAATAATTTTGTTCTCAATTTTTTTTAGGATAATCCATATTTTGATATGCACTTCCACAAAGTCTACAGTATGGAGGCATACAGTTGTGCATCTAAATATACCTTTGCTCGAACGCTGAGCAATCTGAATGAAACATATCTTAAAAAGGACTTGAAGATTGTGAACTTTGATAGCACCTACCTAAACGATGATTCGATCTGGTCATCCAACAATAGGGATTGCTTAGTACTTATGAGAATATGCTTCTATGCTTCCAACCTTTTATGTCTCTCCTTGTGTCCTTTGTCCTGAAGATGTATTTTATAACATTAAGGGGACTGGTCGATTTTGCTAACCAGCATTTTATAAATTATCTGATGAAAATGACAATAAGTGATATGTGATACCTGCTTTTTAATTTTACCTATAAGTCCAAAGAGGAACCTCTTTTTTTTGATATCCAACTGACCATGAGTTTATATGTATTAGAAGGGCCTCACTCTGGCAAGTAGAAATATATGAGGCTTTCAAAAAAATAGAACAGTGATTCTTAAATTCAGCGGTGGTTGTTAATGTAAGATAAGGTTGGCATTTGTTGTATGTTTATAGAGATATAAATCATTTTTCATGAATAGCTAGAAATATTTAAAAATATTTTAAGACCATTAGCAGTTCATTTACATCCTAGAAGTAGAAAAACAAAGCAAAAAAAAATTTTTTTTTGCACAAGAATGATGCATGTTTTCATTTTTCAAATGTATTGAAATACAGAACTCTGTTAAAGAGATCACACCTACATAAATACATGAATCAAATACTCATCCTGATGGACTGGAGTTTTGCATTTATGTACTATGGGACCAGTTTTTACCTATGCACTTATAGTGATTTTTCCTCCTGAATATAAAGTGCTCCCTTTGACTTCTTCATTTCTTATGATATTGTCATAGAAGCATAAAATGGATATTTTTCAAGCAGAATTATTTTATTTGACAGACCTTTGAAAACTTTTTTTTTTTTTTAATATCACTAATGTCTCTTTCTTGCAACTTGTTTATGTGCATGAACAGGCCTGGTTGGGGAACAGAAACTGTGTATGTCTCTTCTCTGCCTTAGGACCAAGAGTTATCAACATACTACTGGAAATCCTATGTAAACAGTAGTTTTTGGCAGTTAGTTACAATTACTTTGTAGGTGACTGAGGGACTTCTCAAAAATCATAGGATTATGAGAGTAACTTTCACCAATGTCTAGCTATGTTAGCATATTCAGTGCACTACATAAATGTGTATTAATACTTACATTTGCATTGAATGTGGGGTGGATTCTACTGAATAGTTGGGAAGATCTAACCTATAACAGAAAAATAACAGCTGGACTTGTGACAGTATAATATTACAGTAGAAATACAGGATGAATTAAAGCTGTATTGACCAGGAGCTGAAGAGGAACAATTTCAGCAAGAGGCACAGTGATATTTCTTGGTGTCACCCAGATAAGCTAGCTGGCTACTCTCCCCCAGAGTCAACAGAGAAAGCAATGCCATCCCAAAAGGTGATTCAGGGAAACTTCTGGTCAGAACTTCCTGCAGGAGAAAATTCATTTTCTCTATTGGCAGCCTAGAGAGTACAGAGAGAGTAGCTCTAGACTAAGCCAGCTAAGTACCAAAGTTGATAAATGTAAATAGCTCTCAGAAAATCACAAGCTGGTTAATGTTCTCTCTGAGTAATTGCCATCATGGCTTTTTTGTGGAAGGAGATCACGACTTGGTCTTCACTGTTGCGTTTCACATGCACTCCCACCTTCCAAAACATTTGTGCAAATGTACTTTGGATTCAAAGTTGAAATAAAATCAAATAAGTGAGGGTATATTTGAAAAACTGTATAAAATGTACAGCTTTCTACTTTTCTTTTAAAACGTTAACCTACTGCTTGTGTATAAAAAGGCCATATATTTGATTATCTTAAGTTACATATTTATTCCAGACTTATCTTGTAAATTACACACATTCTAACACAAAACTTAATAATTATGTATACCTTGACAGTTATGAAGGCAATTTATATGGATTAACACTAATTTTCAGCAATTTTTGAAAACTTACAGCTTACATTTGTCAGCTAAATATTGATAGAGAGAAGGATTGTATTTATAATTATTGTTTATGATATGCAGTTGTTCTTATCAGAATGTCTTTGAGATAACTCAGTCCAGCATTTGATCTATCACTACAAAAAGTATTTGCCCAACATCCAGGCTGTACAAAGACATTTTACAATAGCATGTATAAAGAAGAATATAGTTGTATATTGTGCCACGTTGTCTTGTTTGTTAACTTTACAATAATATATTCATTGTTTTCTGTGAAGTCAACAAATTCTTTGCTTACTAGGCACAAGGAATTATTTTATGGATGAAAGAATCATTCATATGGTAATAAAAAAAAGTAGAATCTCTAATAATTGATACCTCAGAGCATTCTTTTGAAATACAGTTGCAGTTGGTGACTTCCTGATCTATTGGTGCTATATTTGTCTTTTTTCTCCATACTTGAAAAATAAGATTCCTGCAGATCCATGCTACAAACAAACAAACAAAAAAACCTCAACAACAACCAACCAAACAAAAACATTTTTAATATCATTCACATAATATATTTTCATATCAACAAAAAATACACTGTTTAGGCACCGTTTAGGAGTTCATGAACTTCGGATAATTTTCATCAAGACCCTCTTGCCCCAAGCAGAGGCAAGGGTCCAGCCCCCCTCAGCCTGCTTGTGTTTATCCTCAGTTCAGCCTGCTTATCATCCTCCCTGGCTGGGCCCAAAGGCAGAGCTGTCTGTCTGCCCATGCAACCGTGTGATACCAGGTGTCTGTTTCCCTCTCTGACTGCTGCATGTATCTCAGCCTGGCAACCTCTTCTCTCAGCTCAACTGCTCAAGATGATCATCCAGTTGGGCACATCTGCACCCATGACACCCCTCGTCTACCGTGGTCCCATGAGTGGCCCCCATATTTCAGAGCTCCCTACTGTCAAAGGTTTGGACAGCCCTGTTGCTCCTTGGGAAGCCCGTCTGGGTGCTCAACACACCCCTTGGTCTGTGTTTCTACCTCTGGCTGTCTGCTGCACTGGGTGCTCCAACTGCCCATGCAAACTGCTGCACCACACTCTCCTAACATGCTACACCCTCCTAACATTCCACATGCTTCTGAAGTACCACACCCTCTTAACGTCCCACATCTTCCAATATAACACATCCTGTTCATCCCACACCATACTGGCCATTTGAATACATATAGGATATGATCCTGCTGCTGCTCCTGGCCCAGGCCTCTTTACTTCCCAGGTTTAAAACTTGCCACAGGATAAAGTGTTTCTGCTCAGATTTCTGTGCAGAGTGGTATCTCCAGTGCCATGGCAGGCTTGCAGTGCGACATGGGCAAGAGCTGGATCCAAAAACAACTGAGATCCAGCTTGATGAATACTTCACAGTAATAGCATCAGCAGCTCTTTTTGGAGGCTTATTGACCCAATTTGATTTTGAAGGCAGCCCCTTCTCAAAGAAGTTGTATTGAGTGACATGGACAGCTATGGCTTTGGCAGACGGATGATGACTGGTTCTCCTCCTACACCTGCAGTTGTGCTAATGACAGCTGTGATCATTTTGATCTCCTTCTGAGCACTGGGAGGAGATCTGCAGCTGAGAAGGAGCCCCAGGAGTGCTATAGAATACGAGCTGGCACTAATCACAGAATCACATAATCATAGAGGTTGGAAGGGACCTCTGGAGATCATCCAGTCCAATTAAAGCAGGTTCCCCACAGCAGGTTGTACAGGGAAGCATTCAGGTGGACTTTGAATATCTTCAGAGGAGGAGAGTCCACAAGCTCCAGGGGTAACACTTTCCTGTACTGTCACCCTCAAAGGAAAGGTTTTCCTTACTTTGGTGTGGAACTTCCTCATATGATGCAAACATTAACAAAGGAGCTATAACATGATACAAGGGTTCACTTCCTCTCACTTTGGCTGGAGATTTACAAATTGAAACAGGCAGCTCAGGCTTTACAGAGAAATCCACTGGCTTCTCTTTAGGGAGACTGTCACTGTTTGGAAGTGAATGTAACAAAGCAGAGTGTAAATGAAACTCTCGCAATATCCCAGTGCATCTGTGATCCAACTTCCCTTTTCTCTTGCTGATCCTAAGACAATAGAAGCTTAGAGGAGCCTTTTTTTCCATTTCCAAAAGTGTTTTCAATTACATTATACCTGTTCTATGCTGTCTGGGCTTAATGCAGTTTTAGAGGCAAAGATTTCAATCTAATTCCTGCCTATACTTCCTTTTGGTGCTCTTACACTGACGGTTAGGCATTTGACAAGAACTGTAGTTTTATTCTAACAATTTAAAACTGTGTAAAGAAAGACATTTCAATTTTGGAAGGGGATAAAAGTCGTTTACACAAGAGCAAATTCTCTTACCTTGGGGCCAGCTCACTCCAGCATCACGCATGTGGGAACTGCTCGAGGCTGTCCCACTAGGAGCAGAAGCTGCAGTTTGAAGATCAGCTCTGCAGACCTTTCCCGTGGCACTTTGTGGAGTGGGACCATGATCATCTGTATTCATTTGCATGCTGTATGTCTTCATGCACATCTAAAAGTAAATGGTTCCCCATGGTTCTGGAGTGCACACCAGAGCATCATCAGCCTTTCACTCCTTGAAAACAAAAACACTTCCAAAAATAAAACTGAAGTGAAAAAGCCTTGTGCATCTCTCCAGCTGTTCTCCAGTTTGGTCTTCAGTGTGCTCTGAAGTTCCATACTATGTACTCTTCACTAATCGTGCTCTCTCTTGAGTGGCTGTTTACCATATCAAGTGCCACTCACCTGGATGTGATAATGGTTTTTCTAGGAATTATTTGATAGTAATAGAAGTGCACTCATCTGCCTCATAATATTAGGGACTGGTTAGCAGGCACTGCGGGGACGGGTGATTAGTTGAACCAGATCTCAGAGGTCTTCCCCAACGTTAATGACTGATCTGCGATTCTACGACTCACACCGCGCTGCCGCCCCGCCCCGCCCCTGCCCGCGCCCCTCTGGGCTCGCTGCCCCCTCCCTCTCTTGCGCCCCCTTCGCGGTCTTTGAGGCCGTTACGCCCCCGCGCCGGAAGGGGGCGCGCGCCTCAGCCGGGCAGCCGTGCTGCGTGGTCACGTGGGCGGAAGTGAAGGCGAGGTCGGGGGTGCTGCGGGTAGTACGGAGCGGTGCCGTCTCGTCGCCACGACCGTCCCGCTGAGCTACGGCGCTGCGGTGAGAGCGAGGCGGTACCGGCGTCCCCCGTCGTTTCCTCTCCCCACCCCTCCCCGCGCTGCGTGCTTGGGGCGCTCCCCGCGGGCCTGGCCTCTCTCGTCGGCTCGGGACGACTCGGCTGTGCCTGCGGCCCGCGGGGAGCGGTGGCGGAGCGGGGAGGGTCGGGGCCTGGCGCGATGCTGTGTCTGATGAATGTCATGTATAAGTGGCCTTGTTTGTACCGCCGCTAAAGACAGAAAGATACAGCGGTGTCTATAAGGGCGTTTCTTAGAAGCTGGCTTGGTTACAGTTATCCTAGAGCGTTGTTTTGAGGAAGCAGTTTTATCTCCGGCTTGTTCCGGCTTCCTTTGGGACAGCGGTACTCGGGTATAAAGAATGTGGTCGTACTTCATCCCGGCTCCGTGTGAAGGTTCTGGTGGCAGTGGCTTGCAGTAAAGGTTGGGCTGTGTGTCAGAGCACGTCGTGGGTGTCAGTGCTGAAACGGTGGGGTCTGCTACAGCAATCTGTGGTTTAGAACAGCAGGTAAAATCCTAAATCAAGAAGGAAAAGTGATATTTCTGAAATGCGTAAGGTTTTGAGTACTTTGTGTGTTTGTGTTTGGGCTCCTGCTGATGAATAAGAAAAGCACAACCTGATGCAGTTTGGAAACAGAAGCTTGGCCTGGCACTTGATGAAGGGGAAGGAATATAGGAACACTGTTGGCTAGCAGCTAACAAAGAGTGTTGCACTGGCATAGGGGTGTCACGAACAGCATGGGTTCAAATGTTGTGACTTCTGTATTCTTCACAGTACTGGTTCCAGCTTGGCATGCTGGCCTCTGTTTTCTCAAAGCCTTTAGTTAGTGATTTTTAAAATTGCCCAATTCCCTAAGCTGAGAGATGTGGTGGGACGTAAAAGTGGGACTAGGCAGTAAAGTCAGTGTCCTTTCTTTTTCAATTGCTGTGGAAACCCTTTTTTGTTTGCTACATGTTTGTTAGAGAGTGCAACCCACGTATCTCCAAGAGAAAAACAACCTAAAATGTAACTGCAGCCTTATGATGAAACAGTACATGCAGCCTGCAGTATGTGTTCATGTTCTTAGCATACTAGAATTTTAGCGTGCAAGCTGTATTGGAAGTCTTTTTAACTAAAACCATTGAAACGTGTTTGTGTTGCCCTTCTTACTTCACCTGGAGGAATCTGTAATGTAAGGATCTGTTCTGAATCAGATGAATGGTACTAATTCCTTAATAATAAATAAGTTCCAAAAAAGTGTATTTTCCTTCTCCCTCAGATTCTCTAGACTCTTGTGGGAATTACACGCTTTGCTGGAGAACCACCTGTTTATACTGAATTCTCTTCTATAATTTTATGACTTTCTCAGGATTTTATTCTTGTTTAGTGCATGTTTAGTTAAGTGTCATACATGAATTTGCTAGAAAAGCAAATGTTTCTTCTGATCATGTTGCATGGGTACTTCAAGTCATTGCCGATGAAAATCAGAGCTAGTAGTGAATGTTGTGTTTTTAAAGTGGAGAAGAAAAGAAAAGCAACCAAACAAAAGCTGTTGATGTGTTCCACACATCTGAACAGCTTGTTTTTCCTACTTCTCTCTCTTCTAACCATTTTCCTTTTTCCCATTGCTGTTTTTGCAAGAGTGATTCATTTGTATGTTGGGGCAAGGAATGGGGGTGAACCCTTTGAACAGCGTCTAGAGTCACCTTCTTTCCCTCCCTATCTGTCTGCGTTTCTATGTGCTCCACGTCAGCCCAGAACCCTGTTCTTAATGAGGAGAAAAACTACAGAGTAAACTCTGTGGTGTTGTTAGGACTGTGAGTGGCAGTGCAGTTTGTCTGGGCAGTGCGATGGTGTGGTTTTATATGTGACTACATCACTAATGTTAAGCTGTATCTGCCGCTGCGTGGAAAGGTGTAAATGACACTCCTTCATCTCCTTGTACGCTCTCCTGCGTTCATTGCCACAGGCTGTGAGAATGAGTAATTGGTGGCTGTTTGGTACCTGTCAGCAGAAGTCATTTTTTTTAGAGTTTGGTTGGAGTATAAGGTTCAAGGTAGCCATCTGATTCCTGGAAGAAATCTCTTGATTTTTTTTCCTACATATACACGCTTGTTTTCTTTTTCTCTTTGTGAAATATCCTTTTGCTCCCTTGCCAGATTGAAGAACATCATAAATAAAAACCAAAATGTCTTCCGGTTCTGAGCTTTGTCCAAAGCTCAGGTAGCAAATTAGTCAAAGGTCATAGGCTTTGGGTTTTTTTTTGACCTAGGTCTTCAAATGGAACTTTCTGCCAGACACAATGATGCACTTTATTCTGCATTGCTGTAACAATTGATAGGCCCTTATGTGAGGATAGAGGATAGAACTGCCTGTTCCATTTAGTAGTATGTTCTGGCAAGGGCATTGAAACAGGTCTTTGCAAAACTTGAAAAGCAAAACAAAGAAACCCAAAGCCCCGTTTCTAGAGTTTAAGAGGTGTTTTACATTAGGTGTGTTAAATGTGTCTGAATACCTTCTGTCTTCATAACATCTTTCAGTTGAGAGAAAATGACTGCAATCAAGCATGCTTTACAGAGGGATATTTTCACTCCCAATGATGAACGCTTACTGAGCATTGTGAATGTATGCAAAGCAGGCAAAAAGAAGAGAAACTGCTTTTTGTGTGCCACAGGTATGTAGCAATACCACACTGCATTACGTGTCTTTGCCTTTTGTATTCAGTTACATTTCTTAGTTTTATTTACAACACATTACAGCATTAATTCTTGCCCTGTATAAATAGTGCCCCATTTCTAATGGAGAAAATCAATTGTAGTTTACACTTGTATTATTGCTTCTATTAAGAAAGGAGAGCTCTGTACTTTTACTCCTAGATCTCCATGTAATTTGGAGTTGAAGATTAAAAACTATTTATGTGAGACTGGTGAGCTGCTGAAGCAGGCTTTATTTAGTGCTCAGAAGGGGCATCTGTTAGACTTGTAGGCTGATCAACGTAAATAAGGTGCAACAAGGTGCTGATTAGAATTCAAGGCAGAGGGCTCTGGAAGAACACTGGAACTGAACTCCCCTACGAGTAATTCTGTTTGGAATTTGAAATACAGCAGAAATGGATGTTACTTTCTGCATTTTGAATTACTCTTGTACTTCACTTAACAGTGACAACAGAACGACCGGTGCAAGTAAATGTGGTAAAAGTGAAAAAATCTGACAAGGGAGATTTCTACAAACGGCAGACTGCATGGGCGCTTCGAGACCTTGCTGTTGTTGATGCCAAAGATGCTGTTAAAGTACGTGTAACTTTTTTTTGGGTTAGTGCTTGATTCAGAACGTTCTTTTGGTTCCAGGGCAGTGCTAGCTTCCCTGAAACCTAAAACTTAGTTTAATAACATTCGTTTGGGATTAAAATCATACATTCCTGTGGTTATTATATCTGCATTTTCTTTCAGGCTTCTCAAGAATATAGCCCTGTTAAACTGAGTAAGTCTAAATGTGCCCCAACAGCAATACTCTGAACATCTGCTTGGTTTATTATAGTGGTCTCTCAGTGATCATACGGTATTTTTGCTAAGAATCAATACATTTTTCTTTTTTCTGCCTTGTGCCTTACATAAAATACTATTCCATTCTTCATTGCCCCTTAAATTATGACCACCTTGCTATTGATACTGGCTACAAGAATGCAGAAACGTTTTTAATGAGCAGTATATAGGTTTGCAGGCGAGCTCTTAAACCTTCTAAATTGTGAAGTTGGAAGCTTGTAGAAAGTGTATAGACCTGATGTGTTAATAAGCTTCTCCCCTTGCCTACTCTCTGAGTTATTTTTTGTGTTGTCAGTAACTCCAGCTGCCCTTTTTGGCATCAGAAGGCAGTTAGTCATTTTGAGGACCATGTTTCTGGGCAGACAATGCTGTCAAATGTTTCTTTAAACTCTCACTAATCTCTATATTGTATTATTGTTACCTCATCTTCCTTGAGAATATACTACATTCGTTACTTGTATTTATTTATTTATTTGTTTTCACTAAGGCACATCAAGGTGCCAATATTGGTGTATCAGCTCAAGGTTGGCGTATGTGTACTTTCATTTTATCCTATCATCTCAGTAATTAAATGAAGAAACAATCTCTGCAGCTCAGAGAATTGTTTGATTGTTGAGCCTGTAACGTATCTTGTCTTTTGCAGGAGAATCCTGAATTTGATTTGCATTTTGACAAAGTATACAAATGGGTTGCAAGCAGCGCAGTGGAAAAGAACACTTTCATTTCATGTATCTGGAAACTCAATCAGAGATACCTTAGAAAAAAAATTGACTTTATTAATGTTAGTTCGCAACTTTTGGAAGGTAAATTAATACAATTTCTACAATATCTGCATGTTAAGTGCAAATTTTAATAATTACTAATATGAAGTGGATGTACTGAAAAAAAAAAAAAAAAGAATATTCTAACCCTTCCTTCCTATTCAATTTTATTCCTTTATGGTTTTTAAGTTTTAAAATAAGCAAGAAGACTAGATAACAGATTTTCCAACAGAAATTTTCCAACAGAAAACTAGATACTGTAAATCTGTTAACTGGGTCAAAATTAGAATAGTGAAATCCTAATATTGATGAGTTTATTGTATTTCTAAGACATCATATTTCTGAACAGAATAAAATCAACCTGTGAGGCTTGGTAGTTTTAAGTGTGCAAAAATCTTCTTCCAGTTTTAATTTGCTGTGAATTATAAAAATGCTTTTAAAAGTGGCGCTTAAGTAGCATGCTAAAATTCAGATGAGGTTTTTCATCTGGTTTCTAAATACACACTGACTCGTGTTAAATTCTGCTGGATCCTATCACATCTGAGTGACTGGATGCCAAAAAGGCTTTTCGTCGTTTGCTCGTGTTGTATTTGGCATTTTTATATTCACTATCTTTTAATAGTTAAATTTCTGCTAAAATCTAGCAAGTAGATGAATTTTGCATCACTTCTGTCAGAACTGGCTAAGCTGAAGATTGATATTAAATACTAGACTGATTTGAGTAGGGGAATGTGGATTAGAAGTGTAAAACAGGATAGCATTTCTGTATTTTGGTTTTGTCAGAAACTTTTTTATAGCTGACCTCTGCCTCTTCAAGTTCTTGTGATATGAAACCATTCAAACTTACTTCCACTTAGAAATACACACTGTTCATGCTTTGCCTAGCTAACATTCTCTGCTTCCTTTCCCTCTGCTTTTCCATACCTTTTAATACTCCAGAACTGCCTAAAGTCACAGAAGGTGCGTAACACCTTTTTTCTTTATTCTGCTGTGTAAGCATTTTTTTCCTTGAATAATGTGCTTTTTTTTTCTTACTGTCTTTGAAGAAAGGGCTTTAAATAATTTGTGAAGTTCGTAGAGATGAGCGATGCTTCACATTGCCTACATAGTTTCTGCCTGGACTACGTTAACATTGTATACAACGTTTTTCAGTCATTGTGACTAGGTGACTATTTGAATTAAATGCTGCAACAAGAATTTTTTTTTCTTCAAAGGCACCATTATGTAACTTTCACTTACTTCAGTACTGCTTTTTCTGCTGAGCAACTTATCTTTAGATAAAAATTGTCTTGCTGCTAAAGATGTATTTAACTTTAGTATATTTCCTTATGTTCAGTCTACCAAATTCAAGTCAAATTTCTACCAGTCTTCTGCTTGCAACTGTAGAATAATACTGTTACATATGATATTGATTACCAGCATGGGAAGTGAATGAACAGAGACACTATGCCCTTTTTTACATGCAGTAAAGGAAGCTGACTATTTGTATTTTACTTATGTTGCATGATTTGAAAATCATTGCTATTGAAAACCAGTTCTGGAAATCTTAATGAAACCCATGGAAGACTTGAAAAAAGTGTGTGTAGGTAGCAGATGCTTGTTATGAAAGTGATTTGCTAGATTCATTTATTTAAATATAATTGAATGTAAGTCAGTACTCTGAAATGCTTTTGACTTTCTGCTTTTGGTAACGTGTCTTACTTTCCTTCTCTACACAAGAATCAGTTCCAAGCGGAGAGAATCAAAGTGTAGCTGGAGGTGATGAAGAGGCGGTGGATGAATACCAGGAATTAAATGCAAGAGAAGAACAGGATATTGAAATAATGATGGAAGGGTGTGAATACGCTATCTCTAATGCTGAAGCCTTTGCAGAGAAGTTGTCTAGAGAGCTGCAAGTTCTAGATGGGGTAAACATTTCCTCTGATGTACAGTGTGTCAGCATGAAAACTGTTTTCGTTGATACTATGTAGTGTTTTCTGAAAAGGTAGCTAATGTTTTGCTATGTATTTAAACATAAATCTTCTCCTAAGCAGAACTATAACCTATATGTTATTATTCATCTTCCAGACCTTCTGAAATAAATTGCAAGCTTTCACATAAATAGGAGAGAAGATAAAAAAAGATATACTCTATATATAGCTTTCATGAAGGTGGAAATGCAGGGAGAATAGGCAATCATATTTATGTTCATAGGTTTAGATAGAAGAGTATATCAAAATGCTTTTGAGGTCCAAAAACGTCTCAATCTTATGATATAATTTTCTGTACAGGCAAATATCCAGTCAATTATGGCCTCAGAGAAACAGGTGAATATCTTGATGAAGTTGCTGGATGAAGCTCTAAAGGAAGTAGACCAAATTGAGATAAAATTAAGCAGTTATGAAGAAATGCTTCAGAGTGTAAAAGATCAAATGGATCAAATTTCAGAAAGTAATCACCTAATCCATCTCAGCTACACGAACAATGTGAAGCTACTGTCAGAGATAGAGTACTTAGTGGTAAGCAATTTTATGGTGTTTACTGTGTCTGTTCAGATTTGGTATAAATTTCTTCTAAGTTGCTACCCTCTTTGATATCTGTATGTTCTTTAAATTTACATCAGTTTGTTTCTGCTTTATCATTGCACACACTTCAGTAAGGTTTTATAATAGAGGAATTGTATTTATTGTTCTTGGTTTAGCAGGATAGCAAGTTATAACCTGATTTTGCTTAAGGAAATCTATTACTTTGTAGAATCACATGGATTTGGCTAAAGGTCATATAAAGGCCCTTCAGGAAGGGGATCTGACATCTTCTCGAGGCATTGAGGCCTGCACTAATGCAGCAGATGCCCTTCTGCAGTGTATGAATGTAGCTCTTCATCCAGGTAATGTTTCTGTTAGACTACAAGCTGACATAAAATTTATTATGGTAGTCTTTTAATCTGTGTGCTTTTCCAACCAGTCTCAGATGTTTTTTTCCAAACACAGAAGGGATTGTGACCTTTTGTCCTGTTGGTTCCCCCATACAGTATATTATGTTTGTACTCTGTGAATTCTTTTTTGTTTTTAGGACATGATATGCTTCATGCAGTCAAACAGCAACAGCAGCGATTTAGTGACTTGCGTGAGCAGTTTGCACGGAGACTTACCAGCCATTTGAACAGCGTATTTGTTCAGCAGGTATTATTTCTCATTATTTTATATGAAATTTTCAATCCTAAACTTCTCCTGAAAAGGATCACCAACCTAAAATTTTGTGATCTTAACCAGCAACTGAATGGACTTGTGAGGTACGTCGGACGGAGGTATTATTAAATCACGTCAAACTATAGTGACTGCAGAAGTCTCTTACAAAAATAGTTCTCTGTAGCGGATTCAGTGTCTGAGTTAAGCAAATGTGTCATATATAAGGATTTATTTTAACTTTAAGGCTTGACTAATTGAAAAAAATCATTAACTTTCATGGGTTGTGGAGGCTGCGAAGATCAGAGTTCTTGCTCTCTGAACTTCAAGGGATAAAAAAGAAGAAAGAATGTTTAAACCTTGATTTTTGAGCCTTTACTTAAAATATTCAGAGATCACTGTCCTGAGTTTTGTTTCCTAAGGGCTGGATGTCTTTTCTATCTTTTTCAATCTTTTTATTCCTTTATTGTTTCTTTTATCTCCAATTAGTTTACTCAGACCCTCCTTCAACTCTATAACAAGTCTTCCAATCTTTCAGTTCCAGTGAGTACACCAGCTTTCATACAAGCTTCTCCAACTAATTTTTTTGAGCTTGACTTACCCAACTAGTGGCTGCATCTTTGTATTTACAATAAGAAATCCTTACTGATCGCAGAATATCAGACTTGCATCCTCTCTCAGTTCCAGTATTTTTACCACCAGTGTTCATTTTCTTGATGGATAAACATTCCTTTGATCTCCAAAGTTTGCAGAGGCACATGTACTTTCAGAACATTTTAGTATGTGTATAACTGTACAGTGGTCTGAAACAGTAATATTTGTAAACAGAAAGTTAATTCAGTTTTTCTACATATTAATGCAGTTGAACTTTTGGTTTTTGTTTATTAGTCTGCAGGAGATAGAATAGAGTTATGCTTGAAAATTGCATAGAAAATGACATTTGAGAGTACAAGTCTGTTTTTCTTTTAATGGTAGGAAAGTGTTTCCTACGTTTTCTTCTGCAGAGAAATCAGAGTTCTAAAGCATGTTAAAATCTTTATCTTTAGCTCTATTCTTAAGAAAGTACATTTCTCCTATGACTTCTTGTATTTTGAAAAACTGAGTGCAGGCCATCTGTCCTGGCCTTTAAATAATGATCAAGTAGAAATTATCCAATGGAAAGGCAATCATAAATGAAATCTGAATCTTAGATTTGCAAATGAAAGTGGCTTTTAAGCAGAATGTCTTTTCTGATTATCTGCGCCAAGGATTTTATTATTAAAAATGGTAAGAGATTACTATTTCAGTGTAATGCTATGTGTATTAGATGAACTGGTATGAAAGAGATTACCAGTGCTATTAAGAATGAGTAACATTGCAAATTCACAGTTGTAAAAAATGTGTATTTTAAATTCTGGTACTAACTTTGACCTCATATTGTCTTCTGTATAAACTTACCCTATGTGAAGTTGTTGCTAATCAAGTATTAATCAGCAATTTAAACAAAAAAAGCATTACTGCAAGATTATGCTGGAGTAGTTAAATGTGATAGGTGAGCCTCTGCATTAAGCTTTTTGAAGAGGGGAAAAAAACCAAAACAGTTCAGAGGCATGGATTCAAGTGTTGCAGATGTAACAATTTTTTTTATTATTTTCACTGAAACAATATTGTTCTGTTAATCTGATGAACAGACTGTAGCTATTTCTCAATCCTGTTGTTTTGAAGCATCTAAGCAGAATACTTTAGCATATGAAGGGTTGCATTATTTGTTTAAAATGTTTATTTTAAAAAAAGTACTAAAGGAAAAATCTAGATAAGACGAAGATATCAAATCAGAATGGAAAATGAACATGTGCAGATATCTAAGGAGCTGCTAATACCTGCAAGACTTGCTTTGTTTCAGAACAAAGGTGAAGAAGCAGTTCCAGTGACATTTTGGCCTAAGTACAACAGTTTAGAAGTACAAACTTCTTTTTTAATGACTCATACAGTATAAATGTGTAGTATGTACTTGAAGCTTATCCTACTGACTTACAGATTATACTGAAAGTATATACTTGATCGGATTTAACAAAGGGAGTTGAGAAAGCCATCAGGTAGATTATTTTTAACAATAATGAATTTGAAAATTAAAATGCATGCTGTTGCGTGGATAAGAATGAGAATCGTGCACTTGTTCTGTATCCAGTTTTCATACAAGTTTATTGAGGATTTGTCTAAAATACTTATTTGTTTGCCCAGAAGCAATCACAGTATACAGTATGACCTCCACGGTCACTCATGGTATGTATTCAGTAGCTGTGGGGCTAATGCTGATTTCCAATTCTAAATCATGTATTGAGATAATTACACTTCATGACATTAGCTTTTTGCTGGAACCTAACTGCAGAAGAACTGTTTTCAGAAGGAACATTAGATGTGACTCTTCCCACTGTCTGTGAGACTAAATGAATGACGTTTTCTGGAACTTTGAGTGCCATTTGTGTCTCAGTTTCAATTTACACAGACAGGAGAACTTAAAATAAGCCTGTGTTTAGGTTGGATACAAAAAAGCATTCCAACTTTATGCGGAAGTGAGATTGTTCACATTGCCTTACTAAGTAAAGCTTAGTCTTTTACAATGAATAACAAGACTTTAAAAAAAAAAAACAAAACTGTATGATAATAACTGTAACTGTAGTAACTATATCGTAGAAGCCTTTAGGAATTTTTTAACCAAAGTTTCAAACTGATTTGTGCCTGCTGCAATACAGAAGGGTAAACCAAAATTTCTTAGTTCTGACTTTGTGATTCAACTTAATGAAAACCAAGGGCAGTCTTTAAACTGCATAGATTGTATTGTGTTAACTTGTAGCCAAGTTAGAACTGGCCAGGAATGCTTTTCTGTCATGGAATAGTCATTCACATTATTTAAAAAAAATTAGCAATAATTTGACTAACCTTTCTAAAATAACTGTATTACACCAGAGGAGCTGAAAACAACTTAGGACTGCTGAGACACAAATTGATGAGTTTTTATTGCTGTATTAATTACAAGCTGGGTGAAAAAAAAAAAAGTATTGTACAGAAAATGTTGAACTCATTTTTTCACCCTCAGCAAGTTTGCTGATGATACGAAGCTGGGAGGATTGGCTGACACGCCTGAAGGCTGTGCTGCCATTCAGCGAGACCTGGACAGGCTGGAGAGCTGGGCAGTAAGAAATCAGATGAGGTTCAACAAAAGCAAGTGTAGGGTCTTACACCTAGGGAGGAATAATTGCATGCACCAATACAGGCTGAGGGATGAGCTGCTGGAGAGGAGCTCTGCAGAGAGGGACCTGGTAGACGACAGGTTGGCCATGAGCCAGCAGTGTGCCCTCGTGGCCAAAAAGGCCAATGGCATTCTGGGGTGCATTAAGAAGAGCGTGTCCAGCAGGTCGAGGGAGGTGATCCTCCCCCTCTACTCTGCCCTGGTAAGGCCTCATCTGGAGTACTGTGTCCAGTTCTGGGCTCCCCAGTACAAAAAAGACAGGGATCTTTTGGAAAGAGTCCAGCGGAGGGCCACAAAGATGGTGAAGGGCCTGGAGCATCTCCCCTATGAAGAAAGGCTAAGTGAACTGGGTCTGTTTAGCCTTGAGAAAAGACGACTGAGAGGGGACCTGATCCAGGTTTATAAATATCTGAGGTGTGGCAGCCATAGCGGTGAGGCCAGTCTCTTTTCAGTGGTATGTGGAGACAGGACGAGGGGAAACGGACATAAGCTGCAGCATAGGAAGTTTTGCACGAATGTGTGTAAGAACTTCTTCATGGTGAGGGTGACAGAGCACTGGAACAGGCTGCCCAGGGAGGTTGTGGAGTCTCCTTCTCTGGAGATATTCAAGTCTCGCCTGGACGCCTACCTGTGCGACCTGGTGTAGGGAACCTGCTTTGGCAGGGGGGTTGGTCTCGATGATCTCTAGAGGTCCCTTCCAACCCCTACAATTCTGTGATTCTGTGATTTTTACATTGAGCCCTATGTTCCATTCACCCTGGTGTCACATAGTTACCTCTATATCTGGTCGAGCTGTGTAGTAGAATGCACAGCTGTGCTGTCATCTTGCTTCCTGAATTGACAGAAATCCTCTGAGTTCAAGCAAGTGAAAGCTTGAAGAAGCCAAATCTTAGATTGTTCAAGAAATATAAGGTGATCTTCATTTGAGAGGTATTATGTTTTTCAGGAAACACATTAGTAAAAAAGAGTATAAACTTAGTAGCTTGCTGTTAAAAAGATTGATTTATACTGCATGTCCCAAACTGCTTAACTCTTGTAAATTTGTACTGAAAATGTGTGTGTGCTTCAGAAACAATGATAGAATGTACGTGAACTAAACTAAACTAAGGTTTTTAAGATGCAGCTAAATTGGTTTAATTTGAACATATTTTTAGAAGAACATAAATCTCAGTCACCTCCTGGCTAGGAACTTGAAATGTCTTGCAGCATATGGAAAAAGACTTTTAAGAAGTAACTACAGGATTATTATGTTTTTATTTTTGTAATTTTTAAATAATATAATTATCTTAACTGTTTTTCAAAAACAGTTGAATGCTTGTCACTAAATCTCACTGAGGTGTACCTTAAATTCTTGTGCAAAAAAACCCAACCCAACTGACTTGCCCTTAATGCAAAGTTGTAAACAGCAAGAGCCTTACAAAGAACAAGCTTGCTAAGATGCATTACTGCCACACTCCAGTGGATGTATTATTTTTGGCATCTTTTCAGTCTGAGTCTGCCTTTTTTTTTCCTGTGCAAGATATGTAGCTCACTCCAAAACTAGTGCCTCCTATCTAATTCTATGAAAACTGCAGCAGATACAAAGAGCAAGTTCTCAGCTACAAAACACTATTTTTCAAAATAGGCACCATCATTTGCTATGCGTTCTCTCCAGTGAGAGCCTGTATGCTATGCTCGTGCACCAGTGGAGGTGACCTGCTGTTGCTGTCACTACTGCTGAAATGCACCACCCGCTGCTTCACCGTGTTCACACTCATCGTTTCATCTCTATAAATGTTCAGAAAGCATCTAGGAATATCAGTTGGTGCCATTTTTTCCAAATGGAGGAATTCAGTGGCACACTTTCGCCTGCACTTCCATGTCAGATGCCATTTTGTCAGACTGCCCCTCTGCTGCCATCTGTCACATGCAGTAACATCCAATAGAATACTGGCAGGAAGGTTCAACTTCTACTGTCATACCACTGATACTGCCTCTGATGTTATGGGCCAACAGAATAAAATAGGAGGTATTGCTTTCAGAGCAGCCCTAATATTTTAGTCTTTTTCTCTGAATGGGATGCTGTCTTTTTTTTTTTTTTTTTTTTTGAGTTTTTGAACCTCTGTAGTACATCTGTTTTGTGCTTCTAGAATTATTTTAATACTTTCTCTTATTCAAGGGTCATGATCAGAGTTCTACTCTTGCCCAGCACTCTGTTGAATTGACATTACCCAATCACCATCCATTTCATAGAGATTTGCTTCGCTATGCAAAACTCATGGAGTGGCTCAAGAACACAGATTATGAAAAATATGACGGGTTAACAAAGGTATGTGAAGTGCTCATTAATGATACAGAATTTACACAGTAGACTGTTTTGAACTTTAAATGAATTATCTGTGACTATGTGTGTACTCTTTTAATATTCCTTCATGCTACATTCACTGTTCTCTTGGAATAAGAAATGTCATGTTTGATATTTGTTGTATCCTGCATTTTTTTTTTCCAAGATGCTATGAAGCATCATTTGACGCTAACCTTTGTGTAAAGCAAGTTTACCATTTTATAATCTAGTAAGATAAATAACTAAGCTGTTTTCATGTTGATGTGCTTGTTCACCTTTATGACATTTTATCTTAACAGACCTTATTCTCTTCATTTCATTTGACTATCAAAAACATCAGAGGTTTCTTGTAAAGTAGATCAAATAGAAACATTTTGGCTTTCTGTATGTGTAATTGTTGACTGTCTTACATAAAACTGAGATGTGTTTAGATAGAGGTCAGTGGAAAGTTATTCCATAGCAGAAGTGTTCATTTATTGAAGTACTGTCATTCTTGAAGTTTCAATGCTAGAATATTTAAGTCAGACTCCTAGAATGTTTTAAGTAGTTATTCTTTTAGTTTCAGCTTAAGGAAGGTGTTAAGTAGGTGACTGACATCTTTATGGAATTCTTCAAAAATAAAAAAGTTAGGATGTTTTTATGTATTTTATATGCTAACAAAATTCTGAAGTAAATCGGAGAAAAACATATTGGGTCATATTTGTCCATGAATAAGAAATTATAACCTTTGTACCAAAAGATCTAAACAACAGAAAACTTTCAAACTTATTTCAGTTGTTGTGCCAATTATTGTCTTAAAATTCAAGCTTTTTTGGGGGGGAAGGGGGGAGGAGGGAGGAGGGCGGTGTTACAAATATAAATTTGGAATTCTTTGAGTCTTACAGTAAGGACACACAACTTGCATATCCTGAAGTTTTTTGGGTCTTTTGTTTTTTGTGCTGAAGGTGTAATTAAGGAGGACAAAGGAAGCTGTTTAGGAGTGGCATCCTACACTGAGACTGTGAACAATGGAGCCGAATTCCCCCCCCTTTCCACTCTTGAATTAAATTCCATAGTGCTCTTCCACGTGTAATCCTACTTGTATGTATCACATTATAAATGGTTCCTTTCAGAGGAGCAGTAGAGGTTTCTGGGGCCGTGTTACATACACCTGTAAGGTCCAAAACAGTCAATAGTTATTCAGTAGAACTTACAGTCTCACTGTTTTGTTTTATTTTAAGATCTATTTAACTGTTATCAAAATAAGTAAGTATATATTCCTGTTAACTAATTTTACATTTTTCATTTAAGAATTACATGGATTATTTATCACGTCTATATGAAAGGGAAATAAAAGATTTCTTTGAAGTTGCCAAGATCAAGATGACAGGCACAACCAAAGAAGGAAAAAAGTTTGGTAAGCTTCTAGGAGGCGTATATCTTTCTTTGATTTTTATTATTTACTTATAATGGGTATTTTCTAACATCTTGGGGCAATTTTATAATGGTCTAAAATTGTTCACTTTTTGCAAGGTGAAAGTTGGGTAAGAAATATGATTGATGATATTCTTCTAGCTTCCCCAAGGCCAAAGAATTACAACTGAATTCTTGTGAAATGGAGTAAGTTGGAAGGATAAGAAATGATATTTCTCAAATTTTAAATTTACACTCAAGTTTTTAATTATCACTCAATCTTATTACTGTAACTATCCTATTTCATTACTGTAACAAATTTGGAAAATCAGCTTTTGGAGTTAAAGAAAGACTGAGCAGCGCATGTGTTTATGTATGTTTCTTCTGCTAGTCTCCTTTTATTGAGACTTCAGATTTTGAAGAAGCTATTTTTAACTTTGATTCTACATGAGCAAACTTGTGTGAGATTTGCTATGTAGTCAAAAACTAGATACTTAGTAACTTGTAGGTCTTCCTATTTGAAGGAGTATGTGTTCCTCATAAGTAGAACATCTAGTATGAGTATAGAAGTGAAGCTTTAAAACAAAACTGAATAAGTAGCAACAACAGTATAGAAATATACATAAATTGACTATATTGTATTTTCAAATGCACAGGTTCAAAATGTTGAAGATATTTATATGTGTCACAGTTTGCTTGTTTCCAAACTCTGAATTCAAAACTAATAAGTTATTTCAAGCCTTTTTTGGGTTCTGTTGATGTTGGAGAACAGAGAAAAGTAATGAGAGTAAAGAAGTGGGATAGTGGTGTGGCTTTGAGTAAGGGGGGGAGGGCAGCTGGAAGGATTAGTCTTGGCGAGCTGTTGGACATGGAGGACAAGTGGTGCCATAGTCTGACATTGTCACAACAGTTAAATTTCTAAAGCCTGGAAAGCTATCTTACTGGTAGAACTGGACACTTTTATAAATACAACCTAATATAAATTGACTTTTAAAACATTATATCCTAGCACTTCATTTGTGATCTGTGTTTGTGATGAAATGGTTTTTGTAGCAGTTACATTCCTGATGTCTGTAAATGTTGTAATCTGACATTTTGGAGAAAGAGGTCCTTCAATTCACAAGTGCAAGAGCTGCATTTGAGAAGGCTTCTGTTGTGTGTTTGTGCAAATTTTAAGCACATTTGAACTTTGCACAGAATAGTCTAGGAAGAGAGTAACAAAGAATATTTTAACCAGTTCTCTTGGTTTAATTTCTTTTATAATGTTACGTTTTCAGTCATACAAAGCTGTCTGCTTGTTTGAGTTTTGCTGGAGATTGACTTGCATAGAAAACTTGGCCCAAGTGTGCAGTCCTGTGAAATCTGGTAGGCACCAATCACAAAGCCAAAACTAAAAGTGAAGACTCTCCTGGAATTCTAATGCTAGGAATGGAAATTATGCTATTAAAATGGCTAGCAGTGGCCATGTATTTGGGGCAACAAGCTAATTTGATAATGTATTACACCAATAAAACTTCACTCCTGAGAACTAATAGTGATTTTATTGGTATCACTTGCAAAGATGGAAAAGCAAATTATCTATGTTTAAGAAGCTATATATAAGAAGTTATATAAATACGATTTCATTTCATTTAAATATCAAGTTATGTATTTAGTTTGTAACAGCTTATAATGATGTGTAATTTCAAAACATTCCATATTGAATATAATGATTGCAAAGCTACTGGTTGTGCATTAATTCAAAATATATCACTTATTAGCAAACTTTTAAGAAATAGCGTAGGTGTATAATGCTCCAGTTGTACTCAGACACTGAGGATGATCTGTGTCCAAGCTGTGTTGGTTTGTGTTCCTGCTTTTTTTTGTGCTTTGGGAATAGCACTACTCTTTGAAACCCTCAAACGCAGTGGGGATGCTGGGAGAATTCTGGCATTCTGTGCTAATGCAAGGTTCTTTGTCTGCATTTTTATGGCAAAAAAAAAAAAAAAAAAATCTGAGTCATGAGCATTCACACTTGTCTTAAGTAATCTTTTTTTTTTTTTTTTTTCTGATGAAGCCAAGACTTTGATACCTAAATACCACAAAATCAAGTGTGGGAAAATGTGCTACTATTGTTATATGTTTATATTATGTGGCTTCTCAAAAGCTAGTATGATGCCTCTGATTGTCCTGGGCCTGATCTTTGCCTATAGGTTCTTCACGTTCTGTCATATGGTCCCATGCATTTGAAAACTGGGGACGATGAAGAAAAGGGACAAATGCATGGTATATGCATAAGCTAAACATACGTAACCTACACTTCTTTATTCAAAAATTGCCCCAAACCCAAGATTTAAAAACTAGACTGGAATTAACTTTGATTTTGACATTAAAATTGTCAATGGTGTTGGCTACTTGAGAACATCTGTTATTTAAGACGTGTTTGTTGCTCATTCTATCATAGTAGGTTCTGTTGGCTGCTCCATTTTGGGGATCCATTCTCATCAAAATCTTCCTAATACCACATACTGCTTTTAGTGTATGTATGCAAATGCCTTTTACTGGTTAGGGATTCTCTATGTACTCTACAGGTGTAAGGAAATTTTTGCAACACCCGTTTACTGTTAATTTCTTCTTGAATTTCACTTGAGGGAAGTGTTTTATTTGGCATAAACCAGGAAAAAAAACAAAAACTTGTTATTTTCAGTATAACTACACTGTTTTCATCCTCTTCAAATTTGTAGTAAACAGTTTTTGATGTGGCATGAATACAGAGATGTATTCTCAATGTAAGCACTCTGATTTGCTAACAACAGAAATAGTTAACCAGTCGTACAACATATACAAATGGTTTTTGCAGTTTCTGTTCTTATTTTATTTTTTTTTAAATTGAAGAGCTGGAAAATTATTTCTGACTCAGTATAAAACCACATAAATGCATTTAAATTTCTTTGTCTGGTATCAGTATGATGATTGATCTTGAAAACTGAGTCTTTTGCAATATTTACTCTTATAAATAAATCCCTAATTCAATGGACTTCTCAATTTGGGAGAACTTAAAGAATATTTTTAGCAATATGATTTAAATACACTGTATAGGAAAAAGTTTAATAACTAAAGTGTACTGTTTTCCATGTAGCTTAGATTCTCAATTTCTAGGATAGTACCTCTCCAACTAAATGTGTTTGCCATGTAGTTACTTGCTGCTTATAGTTCTTTGCATGTTTCTTTCCAGTTAGAGCTTAACTTGCATCTTGTGCATGGTTTGTGCAAACTGCATTTTAACTTGTCTTTGTCTTTGATGCTTGCAACCTAATCCATCCCAGCTACACTGCCTCGAAAAGAAAGTGCTGTCAAACAGGAAACTGAGAGTGAGTATGACTAGTTGCATTAGTTGGTATTGTCAGTGCATGTGTGTCAATGTAAAGATGTAGTGCTGCATCATGGGAAACCTACCAAATGCTATAGCATTCTGTTCTGTATGAAATAAACATTAGCAGAATCATTGTTTTTGCAAGGCAAAAATTAAGTGCAGCCAGGATTGCCCAAGATAGAAATAGAGAAGTGTTGCATGTAAAGACTGTGTCTCTTACTTTTCTCATGCTGGAAGCTGATCTAAAAGAAGTGTTTGTGCCCAAGCGGTTGTCTTAGTTTCAAACTCTTTCAGCTTTTATTGAATATATAGACTTGCATATGGCCCTAGACCAGGAAAGTCATGTCAAGATGCTAATATAGCAATTAAATGAAATGTGCAGGATTGCTTTCAAGCTTCTTTACGGTTGAGGTATGAGAAGTTTACATTTGGGTCAAATATTGATGACTTCTTGTGGTTTTGTGTTTGTTGTTATTTGTTTGTTTTGCATTGTTTTTGTTATTGGCTTTCTTCATCCTGTTTCAGCATTTCAGAAAACTTCAAACATCAACAGAAAAATACACCTCACCTAAGGGAAAGCTCTAGAATATCAGGGAAAAACGTCTGAACGCTAATTTTGCTCACAGGGGTGGGAGTAACATCAGTATAACAGCAGAGTTCATCTGGGACTGTGGGTCAGACAAAATAGCTGTGTAGCCAAAAAAAGAAAAAAGATAAGTTAAAAGTGGAAAGTGCCTGTAAAACTTTTGATTTTTATTTTTTCCCCTCTTCTGAATAAAATATTATTTTTATGGCAGCTTTGCCCAAAGTATACATTCACAAAGATCATAACTGATCCTTGCTTCCCAGCTTTCAAGGACAATACCCTAGTATTCCTGTATTTGACTTTTATATCTGTTAGAAAAATCCTTTTATAGCTCTTTCATAATTTGCAATGTGGGATTAGATACCTGAATTGTATTAAACTTTGAAACTTGAAGTATTTCACTTACTTTGTATTGAGAAAATAACTGATTTATAGGAAGAGCATTTTCTCCTAGAATAAAGTGAGTTGTTTGGTTTTTAACATAGAAGATCAAAAGTTACTAGTAGTCCTACATTTGGTAATGAACCTGTTCTTGAGGATTGTATTCTACCTTTGCGTCCCTCTTTCATGGTTTTTTTTATTTAACAGGTCTTCATGGAAGCTCTGGAAAATTGACTGGATCCACTTCTAGCCTAAATAAGCTCTCTGTTCAGAGTTCAGGAAATCGTAGGTCTCAGTCATCCTCACTGTTAGATATGGGAAACATGTCTGCTTCTGATCTTGATGTAGCTGATAGAACAAAATTTGATAAGGTAAAGCAAAAATGTTGTGTAGGAATTCTGCTTACTTGTGTATTAGAGCTGTGTATTCCATGTCCTTCTCAGTTATTAAAAAGAAGTATATAGTTTTTGAACTGGGTCAGTGTGCATTTTTAAGCAAATAGGAACTCAACTGATTCTTTGACTTTTTCTCAATACAAGTGTTCAGGAGTTCTGTTCCATTTTGGCAGTAAGCACAAGTGAAAGATAAGAAGGTGTAATCCTCTTTTAGCCAGGACTTGAGCATGGTCCTAAAGTCTTTTTTATACTCATTTCACAGGAAGGTCATTGTCAGTTTTCAGCTTTAACCAATTACACTATATTGTTGTTGGAGTATCTTCAGCATCTACTGTGTCCTCAGCATCTATTTTTATTATAATTTTTAATTTTCCTGACCCTTTTAAAGTCACAAAACTCAGTGGAATTAACACCTCAGCATGAGGGGGAAGGGAAGGAAGAGTACTCATTCTGAAAGAGAGATTCTTAATTTTTTTTTTTAATGAAAATTATTTTTCTTTCCTCTCTCTTCAAATCCGTGTTCTTTTTTCCATCTGGAAGGAAATACTGTAAGCGTTTAATGTTTTTAAATATAAATGAGGACAACAGTGGCAGCATTTTTTTCTAGAATTAAAGTGATAATTTTTTAAACAGTCTTGTAAAATGTTATGACTTTTTCTCACCCTTTGGGAAAATGTGAATGTGACTATTATATACAGAGTTGCAAGCTATTGAGCAAATAGTTATTTTTTTCAGTTACCCTTTTTAGCTGAATTTCAAATTCCATTGGATTTATTTGTGTAAATTATTCTGTCTTAATCCTTAAATATTTATGTAGAAATATTTATGTTAGACTGGAAATATGTCTAACAGCTGAGAATTTCAGTAGCTCATACTAATTAACATTATTTTTTTCCAAGATAGTGCTTCATTTTACAATAAACCTAATCACCATGAATACTCTTATTTCACCGCAAGGCCTGCTATTAGTTTCTGTAGCAGATACAAACTTTTTCTACAGAACGGGTTACCTTCTACTTGTTTTCTTCAGTGAGTGATTTTTACTTTTTGTCTTCTTAGCATACGGGGACAAAAAATGGTGGCAGAACCTATTGCTTGGTGCTAAAATTCTGAGGTGTTCACTATAGCACAAAAGTCTGTCCTTAGGCTAAGAAACTTTCAGTTGTGGGGAAGTACTGATTATTCCCTCTCATCCATTTCACATAGGAAGGGGAATAATGTTAAGATGCAGGTAACACAGGTAACACTCTTAGAGTTAAAAGCTCTGAGCTGTTTGTGTTTTTATTAGCTGAAAATTGGCCTTCTAACACTTACTGAAGGTAAACAGTAAAAATAGTGATTATATAAATAATATTTAATAATAATTAAACATAGTATTTGTAATGGTTTAAATTAGTCAATGTGTTGACTAAAATATTTGATTTCTTTAGATTTTTGAGCAAGTATTAAGTGAACTAGAGCCCCTATGTCTGGCAGAACAGGACTTCATAAGTAAATTTTTCAAACTACAGCAACATCAGAGCATCTCAGGAACAACAACGGTATGACTCTTTCTTCAGTGGCAGAACTTAAAAATACCGAACAAGTCTCATAAGAGACTCATTTAAAAGTTAACTTTGGAATTTATCTGGCTACTAAGTGATCTGGGTGATCACCGTTTTTTTCTTTACTAGCTAGCACAACCTTTAAATTTTGGCTGTCGGTACAAAAGTTATTTAAGAAAGAACTGGCGTGGTTCTTTTGCCATGGCCTAATTTCCCTGTAAGTTCACACTGAACATGCTGTTTTGTGATATTATGCAGGAAGGCAATGGGGAGTAATTGCATGTAGTGCTGGGGAACATGAACTGGAGATCTTATACCAGAGCCACGCTAACCATTATGTTTACTTTGGGGGGAAAATAAAAAAGTGATAATTTTATTGCTTTCATCACACATGCTTATCAGTTGAATATAAAATTTGAGACAAACTTTCAACTTTCTATACATATACTCCTTGTTCTTACAGAATGAAACAGAGGAAATGGATGGAGGAAATTTATCTCGTTCATACATGTCTGGTGTTCCACAGACAATATCATCTGAGTATGTGCTGATGCTGTTTATTCTTTAAGTCTACATGTGAATTTCTTTGATTGTAAAATTCTATAACAAATGTTCCCTTTTAGTGAAAATGAATAGTGAACTCTAAATTTGTAAGTAGTCACTTTAATACAACAGCAAATATAAAAAAATCTTGTACACAGAATGAATGTTTCTGTCTACAGCGGAATAAATACATAACTTCAGAGTGAAACTAGACTCCATAATATATAAAATATGCTTAGCAAAATTCTGAATTTAAGTGTGTGGCAGCTTTCACACAGAACATGTTTTGTTGGAATATTTCATACCTGTGACTGTTGATTTTTACAGTGAGACAGCTTTCTGAAAATCATGAGACATGCTGGTTGTAAATGAGACTGTTATAAGCAATAAATTTATCCAAAAAACATGTATCAGAGAACACTTCAAATAATCAAGTAAATGATCAGACTAATATTTTTCTTATGTTTTTTTTCCTAGGAAGGACATGATCCGACAAATGATGACAAAAATATTTCGTTGTATTGAACCTGAGCTGAACAATCTTATAGCACTGGGGGACAAAATTGATAGCTTTAATTCCCTTTATATGTTAGTTAAGATGAGCCATCATGTATGGACTGCACAAAATGTGGACCCAGCTTCCTTTCTCAGCACAACTCTTGGAAATGTTTTGGTGACTGTCAAAAGGAACTTTGATAAATGCATTGTAAGTTCTTTAGTTTTTCTATTTAAGCTAACTATACCATTATAGGAAGCCCACTCCTTTTCAATTTGATTTTAGGATTTATAGTTAAGACTTTTTGCTTTAATTTGAAGTGAAAATGAGTGTCTTTGTTGCTGTTATATTGGCCAAACTTTTTTTTAATTGAAAAAAAGTAATTAGCAGTTGTTTCTCTCTTCCCTCTCCATTCCAGTTTTCTTGAATAATGAGTTTTTTTTAATAATTTTTGAATAATGAGTTTTTAAGAAATACATCCTCTTGTTCTCAAAATTTCAATTCTGTGAGCTAGCTGACTCTTGTAGTAGTTGTAAACTTTTACTGAAGTTGATCAAGTAAAAATAATAGTGCTCTGGCTTTCTTACATTCCAACAAACAAACAAACAAACCAAAACAACCTCATGGACTTACGGGAAAATCAAAATCTTTATAATATGCTGAATAGACATCTAGTCCATTGCTCAGGTATTTTTTATCATTAAACAAAACACAGTTTTGTTAAACGTTAAGATTTCTCTCCTACTGCCAAAAGATTTACCAGCTTCTGCCACCAAGGAAGTTTGCTATTGTTAATAAGGCAACCTTAGTACCAGTACTTGTTTGTGTGACTGTTACTTTTGTTTTTATTGTTGTAAGTGTAATTTGACTCCAGGCCAGTGTGGTAACACTGATCATTCATTGTCAGAGCAATGTTTGAGGTACCTTGAGGTTGGTTTTTTTTTTTTTTAGCTTATATTTAGAAATAAAATTTCAATAGAAGATTAAAGAGGCTTTCTATGGCAAAATGAATTGTTTGCTGAGTTGATGCTGAAAAGTGAAGTTGTGGAATGGAAGTCTTAAATATCACTTGTTAATTGCTTCTGGCGGATAAGTTGTGGATTAGTTTTTGTGTTTTTTTTTCTTAATGTTAAATAAGCAAGCAAAGGAAGATAAAAGCTGGAAGATCTTACTTACCTTTCTTCCTTCGCAGTTTTTACTTTTAACAAATTTGTGAAGATTAAAAAGGAAAGAAAAAATAGTAGATGCTATAATTAAAAGATAAAATGATCTCCCTGATTAAATGTTACTTTCGATACGTTTATTTTTTTCTCTTACTAGTTATTATATGGTCTGGAGTTGTATTGTAGAGACTTGTGTTTCTTTCCTCTTAATTTAAGAGCAATCAAATGAAACAGATGGATGAAGTAAAAATCTCAAAGAAAAGTAAAGTTGGGATCCTTCTATTTGTTGCTGAATTTGAAGAGTTTGCAGCCCTTGCTGAGTCAATTTTCAAAAACGCAGAACGACGAGGAGATCTGGATAAAGCATACATAAAACTTATTCGAGCTGTTTTTATCAGCGGTAGGTCTTCTCATTTGGTAATACTTACTAAATTCCTTCCTCCTATGTAGGTATTTTGCTCTATTTAATTGATAATGTTCTGGGTTTTTTTAAGACTCCGTATTGTAAAGCACATGACCAGCATTGTACTGATTTAAAAACAAACAAAAACCCTAATTTACAGAAGTAAGTTGAAACATTTTGATAAGATGTAATCTTTAAAAGCAAACTATAGATATTTCCCTTATGTCATAACCAAAAGTTACTTTACAGGGAATGTGGTTCACGACTCGGGAAGGAGAGGGGAAATAACTGCAATGCTGCAGGTCCAGTCTGAAGTGAGGTGGAATCCCTGTCATTTGGATCTTATGCTGTTCAGCTTCTCAGTGTTGTTGTTGTATTGTTCAGTCCTTACGTAGCCTTATGTTCTGGCTAGGAATTTGACCGTTTTATAGCAGATGAGGTCCTTTGTGTCCTAGCCTGATACCGTAGAATATCTCTCCTATCCCTCCCTGTTTTCCCAACTCTGATCTGGAAAACCAGAACAGTCTTGTTCTCCTGTTTTTATTCATTTATTTTGTTATTAACAAAAAAAAAGAAAAAGCTGAAGTAACAGAAATGAAACTCCAGAAAAATTGTCCTTAGCTTTTAAACAACAGGGAGACCTCTCCACACTGATTTGTGTACATACCTTGAGACAACTCTGCCTATAGTGCTTTCCAACCACTGAGACTTACTTCTTTTTCAGAAGGAGGCTGAGGAAGAAGAAAGTTCTAGCAATAAAGCTTGTTTGAGGAAATTGTAGCACAGGAGTTCTGAACATATTAGGAGGTTGTGAAGATGCATCATTTCACAATATAGTGGACTACAGTTCATAAAGAGTCAGTAGAAGTTGATAGGACAGTGAATTTTAAAAACATTGATTGTAGCCAACTAGTCAGTACTTCAGAATTTACTGTTCAAGTGATGAAACTAGGCAGACACTAATAGTCAAACCATACACACAACATACACATAGAATTACTACTGTAGGAAGAATTCAGGAAAGTATATTTTAGATTTAAAAGAATTTCAGTTGAACTTAGAAAAAAAATTTCATTAGTACAGCATGAACTTCAGCAAGTATTTATGATGGGGGGGAGTAAAAGGGATAGAAATAATGGAGATAAAACAATATCAAAATGATACACAAAGTTAATGCAAGCAGTATGTTTAATGCAGTATGGTAGTTAATACACAAGTAATTTTGAAACAAGTCAGAAAAATGTAGCACTTCACATAGAATTAAAAATTGCAAAAAGAAAACAAACCAAAACCACTCTGTGGTTTTTATCACTGTGATAAAATCCCATGTTTTTTCTCTGTTCATCAGTTATGTTTTTCTGAATTTGATTGTCCTTTGGGAGTTCTAAATTTTTTGTTTCCCATATCTTTCAGTTGAAAAAGTAGCTAATGAAAGCCAGAAGACACCCAGGGATGTGGTAATGATGGAGAATTTCCATCATATTTTTGCAACACTTTCTCGGTTGAAAATTTCTTGTCTTGAAGCTGAGAAAAAAGAAGCCAAACTGAAATACACTGAACATCTTCAGTCCTATGTAGTCTACTCACTTGGACAGCCTCTTGAGAAATTAAATGTAAGTTTACTTCAGTCTAGCTGTGTACTACCCTACACAATTTAAAAGTACGTATATAACTTTCTCTTATATGGTTAGTTTGCAATGTCCAGTCTATTTATCACTGCATCTATCATAGTCCCTGTCTTACTATTTTAGACTCAAGCTTGGCTGCCTAAAGTGCTCTACTTTTCCCCTCACTTTTTTCCTTCCTCAAAACTGTTTATTTAATGCACAATTAATTGTGTAGTCAGCACTGTACGCTGCCATGAAAAATCTAGTTGTTTTCATCCACAGTTGTTACCTTGAAGAGCAGTCGGGAGCTTTGGAATGATCTCCCCCACCTCAAGTACAGAGACTATTGCTGTCCTTTCTGATTCATATAACTGTAAGAAAAGTTCTAGGAAATTTCTGTATGTCCTAAGTTGAGCTATGCATTCAACTTAATCTTGTTCTGCTCTCTGTTTCCCATTTTTCAATTGCTTTTTTCAATAAGCGGGACTCCAGGCTTTCGCAGCTTACAGCCATTTATTTTCAGAATAGTCTAAGATGTTTTTTTTTTTTTTTTTTTTTTTTTTTTTTTAAATTAAGATGCTTATTACTTCTAACTTTCTGTGGGTTGACCTGTCCGCTTCCTCTAGCTGCACTTTTTATTGCTGAGCATTATGTTATATGCTAGAGAATACACTTAGGACAGCTTCTCAGCTGTCCCAGCTGTGTCCCCTCCCAGCTTCTTGCCTCGTGCCAGTCTACTGTGGAGGAGGCAAAAGGAGGACAGGATGTGTGTGGAAAGTCTCGATGCAGTGCAAGCACTCTTGAGCTATAGCAAAATGCTGTGGTGTTATCACACATTACATCACACATTAATGCTGTTTCAGCCACAAGTCCAAAGCACAGCACCATATAGGCTGCTGTGAAGTAAATGAATTCCATCCTGTCCAGAGCCAGTGCAATGCTTCAAATGATGTTACACTTTTACATGCACATTTATAAGCATATTTCTTTCCATTTTTATTATGTTGATCAACATGATGAGGAATCTTGAGAAAAGAGGGCAATAATGAACCAATATTGCTCTTGTATATTTATGATTTATGTAGAAAATTTCCAATTCAAATGCTTTGTCAGTTTATCTGAAAGATCCAATGCTTTCCCAAGCTATGGTCTCACTAACTGAGTTTGAGGTTGGTTCAGTATTAGGTACGAGGTGGTACTGTTGACTGTTTCTATAGATTATAGATAAATTTCAGTTTTACCTTATTACTTACTTAGTACTGCATTGGTGTGCTGTTCCTTAATGTTTATGACTGAGCACAACTTATGTTAAAAAGAACAACTGTTGTGCATTCCCCACATTTTTGTTGAAGATGCAGTTTGACCAGAATGTTTACAGTTAATTAGTTTGTATTTATGACAATCATTAATAGTATTATTGTTTGTTAGCATTTTTTTGAAGGTGTTGAAGCTCGTGTGGCCCAAGGTATACGAGAAGAAGAAGTAAGCTATCAACTGGCTTTTAATAAACAAGAGCTTCGTAAAGTTATAAAGGAGTATCCTGGAAAAGAAGTCAAGAAGGGATTGGATAATCTTTACAAGAAGGTAGATAAACATCTCTGTGAAGAAGAAAACTTACTTCAGGTAAGCTAATTCATGGCTTAAGAATCTCTTGTATGTTTGCAGAAAGGTCTTTATTTTTTCTTTCATATGCGTATCCTGGGAGATGTGCCTAGCTTCAGCAAAATTCTGAAAACCCCTGAATTTTGAACTGTTTTGTGGTGCTTTGTTTTTAATAATCCTTCTCTGATCTATCGTAACAGATTGTTTTCAAGTATGGTGGTAGATTTCTGAAAGAAAATTCTTTTATGATTCCTTAACTGTCCATTAGTGAGTGATCTCTATTCTCCAAAATAAGATGGAAATAGAAGGAACTAGACTGAAATGAACCATTAACTTACCATGAAATTTGGCTTGTACACAGCAGTAGAATATAGTTCAGCTAGACTTTTTCTGATAGTGTATTATTTAGATCTTGTATTATATTATGTAAACTTTCTTGCTGTTGTAAATGATGAGTTAAGTGTGCCTTAACAGCTTTTAAGAGTGTGAATATGAATGCAGGTCTGGTTTGCGTTGCTTTCTTGGAAGCAACCTCTTCAAGAGTGACCTCATTTTTTTTTTTTTTTCTCTATTTTGTAATACACTTAGTAGGAGTGATGTAAATATTAACAATCTTTAAGAAATTTGGTAGGTAAAAAACTTTGAGAATTTTTAATGCAGTAGCTCACTTTACTGAACTTTGCTTTTGACAAGCTTTAGTTTTCATGTCACCTTAACTGAGAATAAATTAATGAGCTAATGCATCCTGTAGTTCACATTTAGTATACTGAACCAGTTGTCATTTCCTAAAAGTTGCTTTTGTTGGCAGGTTGTGTGGCATTCAATGCAAGATGAGTTCATACGACAGTACAAGCACTTTGAAGGGCTGATAGCTCGCTGCTATCCTGGATCAGGAATTACTATGGAATTCACTATACAGGATATTTTAGACTACTGCTCCAGTATTGCACAATCTCATTGAGGTTCTATCAAGGGACAGAGAAGCTAGCAAAGTCTGTGCCTGTATGATAAGGGAATCAAACACTATAGATGCTGTTTGTTTTTAAAAGGTGTATTTCAGTATGTATGTATAGCTAACTGTTGTGTATGTATACGCTTCAACTGTTTTTCGGGGCAAAGTGAAATCTTTGGTCATTTGTTGCTCTTCTACGCATTGAAATAGTGTTTGAAAGCATTAATTCTGTGAAACACTTTGTATATGTTTTTCCCCTCCCTTAATGTTCAGATACTTTTATTTATAACCCCTCTTTTGCTAAAAGCAGCAAGCACTACACATGTAGTACACAAAAGGGTACTACCATCTCTACTAGTACTTTGCATCTTCCAGATTACACAAGCATTAAAGACTGCCACATCTCTTCCCATCCTCGTTCCAGAAAGTATGGGTGTGGAACATAAGCAGTGGGAATCTGAATTCGTGTTCTGAGATGGGATGTGAGGGTGGCTGTCATTCTTGATTAAAATCTGTTCATCGCATTCTTTATGTCTCTGAGGCGTGTTATTTCAGAAAGGCAGCAATGCAGAGCTGCTTCTGGGGTGATGTCTCTGGGTACTGATGGAGCGCTGCTCTATTTCTCAATTGCTTTTTCCCTTCCTTTTAGTAGGCGTGATGTAGCATCACTATAAGCCCCCTTAAGCCTTGTTAAGCAGGAGGGAGGGCGGGGTCAGGCGCAGCAGAAGTTCCCCTAGCCCAGCCCGGGCAGCGCCTGACGAACCCTGTAGGCGCAGCCTGGCCCTTCAAGGCGGAGCCGGCTCCCCTCCCATCTTCCGCCCCGCTCCCATCGCGAGGGCTGCTGGTCGCGCAACAAGAGGCGGGGCGAGGCGGCGGGCGCGGGCAGCTGTTGGCTGCTCCGGCGGCGCGTGCCGCGTTGCTGTGGTGACGGGGCGGAAGTGGTTGCTGCGCCGCGCGCCATTTTCAAACCGGCGGCGGGGCCGGGGCGGGCCGGGCCTTACGCGGGCTGTTGGGGCTCCTGCCGCAGAACCGGCCGCTGCCGCCCGATGCGCTCTGACCGCGGGGAGCGCGGGTTGGCCCGGCAGCCGCTGGGCTCTCGTTCTCTCCTGGCTCTGCCTATGCCTAGGTGACACGTCTCGGCGTCTCCTCCGTGGTTTACCCTGGAAGAATTTACCTTCAGCAGCGTGTCGGTAAGGCTGAGCCGGAGGGAGGGCGGCGAGGAGAGGAGTAAGGGCGGGGCAGGTGGGCGCAGAGCGGGCCGGCAGCAGCGCGGTGTTCGTGTGCCTCGCCACACGGCGATCTGATCCTGCTGCTCACGCTTTTTTTATTTGTAAACGTGGTCGCTATCAGAGGCACGGGATACTGAGTTGGCTTGAGCTCAGGCTGTACTGAAGCTGTACTGCCGCTCTTACATGCGTTTTGTATCTCCAGAAAACCGTGTTTTCCTGATGAAGAGGTTATTGAAGGCTTAGTGATGTGATAAGCTCTAGGAACAGGCCTTGAGTTTAGGATGTGATATTTGTGCTGTGGTTATCTGTAAGGGCTGGGTTTGGAATTACTGGCACATAATGTCTTTCTAATTCTATTCTCCTGTGTGAAAGATTGTACAAAGGTTATTGTCCTTAAAGAATCTACTGTCTGGCAAGCACTCTGAAGCAACAACCCCCAGCTCTTCTGGTTATTTTAATTCCTTTACATCTTTCGGACCTACACCACAAATGACCTAACCCATTTCTTGGACTAATTTTGTTATCAAATGTGTCTCCAGGGAATGTAAGATAATACTTGTTTAATTAAAGTGGTAATAATGAATTGATCTGAATTTCTCAATCTTAAGGAAGCAGAAAGGCGTGACAGTGATTCATCCTAAAAGTTCTTGGTATCTCTTAATCCTAGAGTACATTTAAGAATGACACCTCACTTAAATGTTGGTTTCAGTGATTTAACAATGTCCTGTATCCACTTTTTGGTCATACTGGAGCACAAACAAGCATTGTTACTGGAGAAAAGCTTTACTCCCTTACTTGCTGTAAAGCAGTTTTATTCTTGCTGTTACTGTGAAACTCTCTCACGGTGATTAGTGGAAAAATCCTTTTTCTTAACAAAACATATGCTCTTAAATCAAGCAGATGAACAAATGCAATTAATTTTTTAACTCATCTAGTTCTTAAGGAGAAGATGAGCTTGAATTATCACATTACTTCTGTAGTAAGATGGATCTGTGAGACAAGATCTTGTTACAGTAACACAATCACTGCTGTCCCAAATTCAAGAATGCTTAACATTAAAGTAGAAATATAAGTACTGCCTTGTAAATTCTAAAAACAAGATTTAGATATGAAAGATAAAAAGTATATAGGTTTTTCTTGGAACAATCTGGATTATGAAAGATGCTACCCTGATGGCTGATTCAAGAAATCAGAAACTACTTCTTTGTCATCTTTATAGAGAGATCTTTTCACAGTGCAGGTCTGGAAAGAAAACTCATGTGTTTGTACTCTTAAAATCATAGACTTGTGGAATGGCTTATGTTGGAAAGGCTTGAAGTTTCATACAGTTCAACCCCCTTATGTGCAGGGTTGCCACTCACTAGATCACACTCCCCATCCAACCTGGCCTTGAATGCTTTCTGATGTTAGGAAATGCTCAGAGATAAACAATTAATTGGCAAGGCAAATATTTTAAAAAATATATGTAAATATGTTGAAAACTTTTTGGTTGCCTTATGATTCTGTTTTAGTTTACCTAAATTTTCAGAGTATGCTTATGTATTATGCAATAAATTACTTTTCCATTACTAGTTTCTGTGTTATTCCTGCTGTAAGAGACAAGTGCTGTAACAGATGATATTTTGCAGATGTCCTTTTTTTCCTCAGTTTTACAATAGCTGTGTTTACAATGACAACAGCAGCGGAGCGGAAGTTTGTTAACCTCAGGAAACGTCTGGATCAGCTGGGCTATCGGCAGCCCTTGGGAGTGGAGAGTTTACCTTTGGTGGAAAAGCTTTTTAGGTATTCCAAAAGAGATTCTTTATTAATTAAAAAACAAAACAAACAAACACATTGTATTCGTTTAGTAGATATTGTTTGATTTTTTTTTTTTATTTTTTTATGTGAGGGAAAATAGTTAGCCTAAAGATTATTTTCAAACAATCTTATTTCAAGGCTAACATTTGGTTTCAGCATATGATAAAGTCAAGTGGGTTTGCTTAGGTTATAAGAACATCTTAAGATTTATTTTAAATTGGTTATATTGTTAAGATAGTTTCTAAGGATCTACAGTCAAGGGAAAGTCAATTTTCTAACCTTACCAGTTAGCCAAAACAGTTGTTGCTGATAATTAGAAGACATGCTTATAGTTGGTTGTGTACTAATCCCCATTGTCTCTATCTGAGCATAAAACATTCACAACTCCATTGTTTGTTATTCCATTTAAAGAAGTTTAAGTTTGCTGTCTTTGCTGTTGCACAGGATAATAATAGAAGAAAAATAAACTTTCTTGTCACCTTCTTAACGTTTCTGATGTTTCGTGGCTTTGATGCAATAGGAACATAATAATTTCCATAGTAATCTAGTTATATCTGGCTAAACATGCAAAAAAAAATTGGTTCTAGTAATAGTTAATGTCTAATGCATATAGAAGCAAGTGAGTTTATTGAATTATCAGTTGTAAATTTCTCCATATCTTTATTTTGTGTATTTCTCCCGTCCTTTCCTATATACTTTTTTTAAGCAAATGATTTCTGTCTTTGTATTTTTCTTACTTTAATGTTCTCTTTGTTTTTCTTGCAACTTAAGTGTTCTACATCTAACGTGGTCTGGTTTTGTTTCTAAGGTTTTAATAAATATTTGAAGCAATGGTTTAGAGGGTGATAATGTTCTGAACTTGTCTGTTGGTCCTTGATTCTAGTGACCTTGTTCATACAACAGAGAGCCTCCGCAGTGCAAAGTTATCTGCTGGAAAAATTGAAAAAGAATGCAGCAATTATGATGCTATTATAGAACCGTATAAAACTGAGAATGCAAAACTTACCAGGGAAAATAATGAGCTGCATTTGGAAATATTAAAACTGAAAGAGCAATCTGATCGTCATATTAAAGGTAATATGAAAATTATGAGACTTCTTAAAAATTCTTCAGTGTCAAAAGTGTGGACAAATCTGTAGATTCATTTATCTGTAGTTCTACTTATAAGTGGTCATTAATTTTGATTAAGGCTCATGTGAAGATATTCCTTTTGTAATTAAAAAAAATATATATTAGTGCTTATGTGTACATCTATAGGTATACATCTGTAGGTATATGTAAACTTGCCAATGGGTATTCAGAAACTTTACGTTATGGGAAAAGAATATAAGTATCATTTGCATACCTATTTTAGTGAATAAAAAAGATAAAATTGCTCTTTCTCTCCCTTGAAGACTTGAAAGCCAGCTTAAGGAGTGCTGAAAATGAAGCAGCTGACTTGAAATTCCTCAATAACCAGTATGTGCATAAAATTAAACTGCTGGAAAAAGAGAGCAAAGCCAAGACTGAAAAAATTCAGCAGCTTCAGGAGAAGAATCTGCAAGCAGTTGTGCAAACTCCTGGTGAGTGAAAATAATCCCAGGTAATGTTTCTCTTGGCTTTTCTTTCTTTCTTTTTTTGGCTCTTCAGAATATACATATATTTTTTCCACGTAGGAAGAGAAATTACTGAAGTAAAATAACATCGTCTAATAGAATGACATTAACTTTTGAGACTTTGGGCTCTGAATTCAGTCTTCCTCTCTGTATGGAAGAAATTTCATCAATTGTGCTGTGGACAAATTTATATACAACTTGAATTCATTAGAATTAAAGCATTTATTGAGTTAAAGCGTGGCTGAAAGGCACAGTTGCTCAGTGGCTTTTATTTCCATTTTTTAATGCTACTCCTAATCTAGTCCTTTTTTTTTTAATATATGCATGAGTGTTTTGATAGCTAACTGATGCTATGTAAGTGAGTAATTCAGATTTTTATTAAACAAGATCAAAAAATAGCAAGATGCAAACTACATCTGCAGGCAAAAAGTCCAACCTTCTGAAAGCATACAGCTTTAAAAGATTTTTTTTTTTACTAACTTCAGATGCTAAGGATATTACTGTTGGGTTAATTACTTCTTGCATTGTTTCAATTTTTCTTCATTTTGTTTCAAATTAAGGGCGATAACAGAAAGCGTACTGTAAAATTAATTATTTCCTTCAAAGTCATTTGATGTTACCCATCTTTTTGGCATCTGAGAGAAATAATAATGTAGTGGGGAGAAAAAAAAATCATACTTTTTCATACCTTTCTATATTCTATGTTCTTTGCATCAAAGATGCTGTTACACTTCTGTCTGCCTTCCCTCATACTTAACTACTTTCCACCAGTCCTACAAGGTTTTTCCATGCTGTAGCATCAAAAACTTCACATACTTATTTGTTTGATGGAGAGTAATTTTTCCCTCTGTAAAATATATTTTGCTTTTTTAAAATATAATGCTACTATGCAACCAAATGACCTACTTTGCTCGATATGTTTATGATACAAGTGGTAGTAGAATAGAAGGAAAAGGAATACTTGTAAACGTCACAGAAGTTAAGCTAGTCATGAAATGGCTCTCAAATTTGAAAACAAAATGTTTTTTGTGATCTTTTACCTTAACTTTTTTTAGTTGTTTTCATGAACTGCTAGGGGAACTGGTTAACAGTGCCAAATGACCACTGCTTTTGTATCCTTTCTTTTGTTAGTAAATCTACTCCTTTCCTTTCTCCTTAATTCCCCTGTTTTCTGTCTTGTTGCTTTCTCTCTCTGTTGCTGAACGCGCATTTGTTTTCTTTAAAAAGCCAAAGGCTTTATTTGAGCCATTATTATTAAACATACATTAAATATAATAAATAAAATCTTAATGCATATAGATAGTGTTTAAGCTGGAAGGAAGGTAAATCAGTTACAGATTCAGCAGGTTCAAGCTGTGGACTATTTTGAGACTTAAGCACTGGAGCAAATGACTTGTACTAGACTTCGTGTATTTCCTTATTTTAAAACTGAACTTCAGCAAAACCAGTGCTATCTGCAGGAATGATGTCTAGATTGTACAAATTTTATTAACTTATTTCACTCAGATTAAAATGATGCTTTATATCAGTTCGGAAAGAGTGGAATAAATATAGAATTGCACTTTGTATAAAAGGTGAAGACTCTCTTGCTTTAACATCATGTAATAGCTATTGGACTTCGGGCTTTTTCAGGTGGCAGAAAAAGAAACATCCCATTCAGGCGTCAACGCATGCAGATAGACCAGCCTGTCCCTCCATCAGCTGTTAGTGCCTATCCAGTGCCTCAGCCAGAGGACCCATACATTGCAGACCTTCTTCAGGTGGCTGACAATCGGTAATCTAAAGAATTTTTACATGTTAAAGTTAGGTGTAAAATATCTGCTGCTGTGACTTCAACACCTCCTTCTGCCTTTCAAATTTGCCCGAGGTAAAAGGTTTCATGATGTTTTGAGAACTTTATAGTTCTTAAATAGGATTTTACTTAGCGATTGACCTTGCTGCTTCTGTTGAAGTTGCAATGATATTTAATACGCTACTTATATCCTTAAGAGATTTATGTTAAGATTTCTCTACAGGATTTACTCTTGCACTGAATGTTAAGTAAGGGATTCTGGAAAAAAACTAGACATAACATTTTGTGCAGGAGGAAACTGATCTTTTGTGTTTATAGTGGAAGGCTAGCACTTATGTAATACTATTTTTGGCTTGGAAACCTACATTACAAAAAGTTCAATACAATTTTTCTTATTCTGAGTATGCCTGTAAGTGGATTTACTTGATAAGGTTTTGTTAGTGAGGAAGCTGCAGGGGTGGCCTTTGTGAGAGGAGATCAAGGGCTGTTCTGTTCCAGACACAGCTGCCCTCAGCTGGCTCCAAAATGAGCCCACCGATAGCCAGAGCTGAGCCCATCAGCCAAACTAATGGTGCTTCTGTGAAAGTATACTTGAGAACAAGTTAAAAAAAAAAAAAGGCAGCTATTAGAGGGAGGACAAGTGGATATGCTCTGAAAGAGGCTGCAGTCTGTGGAAAGAAAAGCCACACTGGAACAGGCTCCTGGCAAGACCTGTGGCCCATGGACAGGAGCACATACTAGGGCAGATTTTATGGCAGGAACTGTGAGGTGGGGCACCCATGCTGCAGCTGTCTATTTTAGAAGGACTGTAATCCTTGGAGAGGATGCATGCTGAAGCAGTTTTTAAAGAACAATGTCCTATTTTTTTGCTGGGATGGAATGAATTGTCTTCCTAGTCACTAGTATGGTGCTGTCTTCTGGATTTAAGATGAGAACAATGTTGGTAACACCATTGTTCTAATTGTTGCTAAGCAGTGCTTACACAGAGCCAAGGACATACCAGCTTCCTATGCTGCCCTGCCAGTGAGGAGCTGGGAGGGGACAGCACTAGGACAGCTGATCCAGACTGGCCAAAGGGATGTCCCATACCCTTTGGTGACATGCTGAACAATAAAGCTAGGGGAGTTGGCTGTGGGGGGCAACTTCTTGAGGACAGGAGGTAGAATAGTGGGGAATGAAGGGGTGAGGTTGAGCCTAGGAAATGGAGGTGGGTGGAAGATGGTCTTGATTTGTCTTTGTTTCTTATCATCCTACTCAATTGCTAACAAATTAATTTTCCTCAAGTCTTTATCCCACTGTCCTTTTCAGGAGATGGAGTGAGCGGTTGAGTGAGGGTCTGACAGCAAGGCAAGATTGGCCTGCCACAGTATCTCAAACAATAGCTTCTATATTAATATTTTGTATCAGCAAAACAGTTTTCTTTTTGGTGAAATATTTCCATTCAGGAGCAAAGAGAAAATAACAGCATTCAATTATTGTGCATGGAGGGCTCATTCGTGAATCTACATGAACAGTATATTGCTATGTTTCAGAATACAAGAACTTCAGTCAGAAGTGACACAGTTAAAGGAAAAACTAGAGATATCAGAAAATGGAAAGAAGAATTACAGCAAGCAGGTATGTTTACATTTATTTCACTATTTTGTTTTCTTTTTTTGTTTTAATTATTTGTAATAGCCTTGATTATAATTTTATTTTTATTTTAACCTTGTAGGTGTTATAAAATGCAATTAGTTATTCTAATTCTTTCTTTCCTCTATGCTGTTTTGAATTTATAGCTTTGAAGACAGCAGCAACATTAAAATGTTACTCCACTTCCTTAGCTTATAGATTTACCTATTTAGAAGTTACATTAAATAAACAGTAGTTGATGATTATAAGCTCAATTTTTTGTACATCTAGGGTTTTTTTAGTGTAGAAATATCCACTGGTTAAAATTAATTTGATCCACAGATATATTAGAATAATTTTTTTATTGTTTGGACTGGTTATATTTCATTTTTATTTTTCAGAGGTTAATTCATGGACAGCAGATCTTACAGCTCTTTAATTAGATTGGATCAAAAAGACAGTACAATACGTATAAATGAGGGAATTGCATCAGGTGTTTGTGTCTTGATGTATCTTTCAATATCTGAGGAGTAGTGGACACATCTTTTCAGTCACATCTTGGTGAATTAAATTCTTTGGTTGCTCTCCAAAAGAATAATCAGCTAGGACTTGTTCCATTTTGTTGTTGTTGGTTCTTTTCTCTCCCATAAATTTTATTTGTTTAGTTTTATTTCAGAGAAATCGCTTTGTTCAGAAAAATGCGGAATTCAAGAAAATTGAATACTAAATTTAAAAATTTAATTGTTAGAGACATCTCTTCTTACTGAGCGCTACATAGGAGCATACCAGAACAAAGGTACTGTTAAGTGCTGTCGAAGATGATGAAGGTTTTCTTTCTTCAAAGGTTGAGCTTAGAGACAAAGAAATAGAACGCCTAATGCTAGCAGTGGATGGTGGTCGTTCTCATGAAGTTTCTCTGGAATCAAGAAGTAAAAGTAATGAGAAACTTATTGCTCAGTTAAATTTGCAGGTAATGAATGAATTGCTGTTGATTAGTCAAAATAAGAAATAATAGCAATTAAAAAACAATCCACAAACAACTTTTAGATCTTCTTTCAAAAAGAAAATTCAGTATTAGATAAAAATCAATAAATTTAACTTACTTTGCTTTTTAGGTGGTGAGTTTCTTGTCTAAAGAAATTTCTTGTTTTAAGAGCCTGTTTTTTGTATAGAATTTAATGTATGCACATCTGTTTATACTAATCAGAGTATTCAGGAAATTTCTGTATGATACAGTGTTTTGACTGAGTTTGAAATTACTTATTTTATTTTAAAAATGTATATGTGTACATTCTATTTATGTCTTTGGAACTAACTCTGGTATATATACTTACCAAAAAGTCTGCAAGTAATCTCATCAGATAGTGGGAAATCCTCTTAATTCCAATGGTCCTCACCTTTATTGCAACACAGACTTGTAAGAAAATAATAAGGTTAGGAATAAGGATGTTGTGTTTACTGTGCATGTTAGCATGCATACATTATTCGTCTCAGATTTCTGAATCTAAATAAGGCACACTGGAGTACAGATGAAGTATAGTCTATCTCTGAATTTATACTATGTATTTACCATGTGGATACTGATTGTGTATCATATACAGGGTCACAGAGAGCCAGGCTGCAGAGCTCATTAACTTCAGTGGTTCAGTGATGCAAAAATATGGTATGAGCTATGACTTGTAAGCAGTACTGCTGTTTTCAAGTGATCCTGAATTAGTAAGTTGTGCTGTAGATAAATTGATCATACAAAGTGAGCTCAGGCTTCTATACTATATTTTCAGAGCTGCATAAAGCAGATTTGGGGCCATCAAGGCTATTTATTCAGGCGTAGTGCCAATCTACCACTTTTAATCTCTGACAGTAAATGGATCGATTCTGTATAGTAGCATTTACAACCATAAAAAGACCCAGACTGTGTTCTGTGCCTAGAACTGAACTTCTTTCTGGAGTACTGAGGAAAGTTACGTGGAATTGGAAGTGCAGCACCTCTGATAGGTTGAGATATTTATTTTTCTTCTTACTCTGCCTCTCTTAACTATAATTGCATGGAATAGCATGATGGTAAAAACAGTGTTTCTGGAATGTTGTGTTTAAGATGCTGACGTGTTGAAGGCAAGATAGGTCTTGGGAACGTGATCTGTAAATCTTCCTTTTCTATGAAAGAGTTAACAGTGAATCCAAGCCTAGCAAGTATACTGGATAGATAGAAGGAAGGAACTGTCTTCAAATCTTGTGAAATCTGGGGAAACACTGAGTGCGCTGAGTTTGCTGGACTGGTGCCCAAGACAGGTTTCTGTGCAGATATCTGCTTTTTAGTACATTGTTTTCAGGATAAACATTGGATTTTTGAGCCTATGTAAAGATCAGTGTAGTAATTAATTCTTTCACCATGCGCATTTGTAAAAATAATATTTTTGCACGTTGATATTTATTGTTTTCTAAGAACATGAAGTCTAGACATTATTAACAGGATATCACTTTTAATATATAGATACAGCGATAGCAGACACTCCTCCTTATCTTCTAAAATATACTACCTAGTTAAATAATATATATTAAAGTTGTAATGAAAAATATCTTTTAGGTTGAATATCTTCAGCAGTCAAACAAAGAACTTGAAAATCGCATTCAAGACCTCTTGGACACAAAAAAAAATGTGACTAGTGAGGTAGTGCACTTAAGCAATAAAAATGAAGAACTCTGTCAAGAACTGAATGAAATAGACCATTTGGCACAGCAGTTGGAAAGACATAAGGAAATTGTGCTTGAAACTGCAGATAAAGAAATAGGAGAAGCAAAGGTAATCAGTGTTTTACGGGTAGGATCTTCTAAGCTCTTAGATGAAATTTCTCTAATTTGCCTCAATTTTGACTTTTTTTAGCTGCAGTAGGATACCTAAAGGAACGTTGAAAATATTTTTTCTGGTTTACGTAGTCATATACGTAATTTCTCACTAAAAGATTAATTACAGCAGTTACGTCTTATTACCGTGTTAGGTGAGATTAATTCAATTAAGGGGCAGTCTGTCTTCCTTTTTCTGTTAGCTCAGTATAAAACAAAATTCAGAGGTATTTAAACTATTGATACGTAATAGATGTTTGCAACAGTGAGGAGTGTATGGATAGTTTTTTTGTGAGGAGTCATGGAGTGATTCATTTAGTTGTTTTGTTCAAAATCAGTGTTTATGGCTAAAGTGTTATGCACATTCAATTAATAGGAGCTTTAATGTATGTGTGAACCTAAAATTTTGCAGTTTACAGGAACTAATTATACTTTGTTTCTTAAAATCCAATCTCCTTAATTTTTATAACAAAGGAATTGGTGTTTTGAATACGTAACTTTAAAAATAAAGTTTGTTTTGGTTGACAGAAGGAAATTGAAAGAAAGGATATTGAAATACAGAATCTTGAAGACACAATAACGAGGCTTAAGTCAGTAAGTAAAAATTCTTCCAGTTTAAATTTTCTTTGTAATACTTTTATCATACTGCCGTTCATGTTTCTTTCATAAAAATCAGCAGTGCTTCATTATTTTTTAAGTGAAACTTCTGTAGTATCTCAAAATTCTATCAAACTAATGTAATACATGTAAGAGCTGAAGAAGCTACATCATGTTGTGAAAATAAATGGAAAGAAATCTCTGTAGGCCGCATGCTTTACTATCCTTACTATACATTTTGTTATTTTTCTTGCTATTGGAAGTTTAATTGCCATGACATGATCATTTTTACTAAAATTTAATAATGATATCCAAAGAGGTTTTAATATAGGATCTACTTTGTCTCTTAATATATGAATAATTACACATTACTTTCCTAGTCAGAAGCAAAGCTTAATAGCCCTCACGGCAGTATGACCCATTCCTGAACCATCTATTTTCAGTGTGTAATAAGCTGTGTGCTGGTTGCATGCAATGTTTTGTTTTAGTGTTTCTAGTGAACTTGAAAACATGAAAATATTTTTAGAGCACCAAATTATAGGAAATATTAAGTGCTATTTGGCATATTAGCTGCAGGATTGAGTTGATTGAGATACAGCATTATGATCTCGTTTAACATCAACAATATTACTTAGTTCCATTTAAAAATATTTCTTGATTTAGTTACTACTTTTTCCCGTGTTTACATCTCACTGTACTTCTGGTTTGGTTTCTTGGAGTTAGCGGCTGAATTAAACAAGTGTGAGTCTTGTTTGTTTCACTGCTGATTGCTAACTGTGTCAGAAGTAATGCTTAAATCAGTAAGAGTTGTTGCCTAATGGCAACAATATTCAGTTAAAATGTTACATAAAACATCAGGATTACATGAAAGTAAACAGTGTTGAATATTAGTGGCTTAACAAAATGTTAGGTAATTAACTTTTCTTCCGATGTCTCCATTGGCACTTCTAAATTTTTGTAATATTTGTTACTTTAGGAGTTGTGCTCATGTCGTCGACAGAATGAGAGATTGAGTGAAGAACTCTTTGGAAAAGCAGATGATAAAGAGAATCTCGAACTACTGCTAAACCAGCTTGAACAAGAGAAACAGAGGCTGACAGAAAAAACAGAGAACTTTGAAATAAAAGGTAAATGATAAAATGTAGATTCCTGCAAATTATCTTCCTTTAATTTTTGAAATAGAATGTCTTATATGTTTAAGATACAATTAATAACACTGAGGGACTAAAAGCACTAATAGATAAATGAAAAAAGTAGTCTATAGGTCCTCAATCATTATTTAAGTGAAATATTTTATCTCAAAAGCATGTTTAAAAATTCAGCTTTCACAGTTGAATTGTAGTCCCACATGGCATCCTAATAGTAATAAGGCAGTTTCTTACAAAGTAATTTCTTTTATCCCATACTGTTTTTATCCAGTCTTTCTGAGTGAGTGACTTCAGACTGTTTCTTAAGACTTTTGTCCAGACCTTAAAAACCTCCACAGGCAGAGATTCCTCAGTCTTGTTAGGCAACTACTTCCAAAATTTAGTTATGCTCAATGTAGAAATGTTTTCTTTCTATTGCTTGTAAAAATAGCTTGATAGATTGCTTTCCCTTGTTTACCCACACCTGTGAAGAAACTGGTTCCATCTTGCCTGTAAACTCCTTGGTATTGTCTGCAGCTCTGAAGGCCCTCATGAGCTGTTTTATAGGCTGAACAAACCCTGTTCCTTCAGCCATTCCTCACAGGGCAAGTATTCTGCTACTAGACTAGTTTGGAGGCCCTTCCTGCACTCACCCAAGTTTATCAAGATCCTTCCTGTACTGCAAGGAACAAAACTGGATACAGTATTGTAAATGTGACCTAATAAGCCCTAAGTAAAAGGAAATAATCACATCTCTTGGTCTCCATCTCCACTGACGCAGTCCACTCTACTGCTAGTCCTCAACTGGTTCCAAAGCACACTGCTGATTCATGTGTAGGCAGTGATAAACCAGGATCCCTGCATTGATTTCAGCAGATCCTGTGCCCAGGCAGTTACTGGATGTTAGTCCATTCCTAATGCAAATGTCTCTGATGAAATTAAGCTTTCTTTGCAGTTGTTTTTATTTCTCTTTCTGCAGAACGGGAACTTGTCCTAGAAATAGAAAGAATGAGATTAGAATACGGTATAGCTCTAGGAGACAAATCTCCATCTCGTCTAGATGCGTTTGTCAAAACTTTAGAAGATGACAGAGATTATTATAAAAGAGAACTAGAGTATCTTCAAAAAATGATAAAACGAAGACCTAGCCCAAGTCGTAGGACTCCTGAGAAGGTAACATTCCTATTGTCAATACAGGCTGGAAAAATTATGGAGTACTGTAGATGATGTAAGGAGTTACCAAATATATTTTCAATAGCAATAAATGTTTTTTACTTTTTTAGATTGCATTCTTAGCATAAAAATTAACTTAGAATAATTTCAGTGAGCTTGTTTTTTGTTTCTCTCTTCACATTTTACAGTAGTGTTGATTTATATATTGATCAATTTGTGTAAAATAAATGGATATTAAAGAAACAACATTTGAAGTATTGTTACCTGGTTTGCTTTTTCTGGTTAACAGTTTGTTCTCATGGTTAAATTATACTAGTCATGCCACGTTTCTTGGAATTAAAATGTATTATGTATGTTTTTCATATATTGCTAATCATGTGAGTTCTTTCTTTCTTGTAACACTTAAGTGTCCGATTATCTAATTAGTATATTTTAACCTCAATTTTATAAATCACTTTGCAGAGTGAAGATCTGAGATTGATCACTAGAGAAAGGGATGAGCTACAGTCCATGTTAGACAGATTTGAAAAGCATATGATAGAAATTCAATCCAGCGTCAAGCTATTGACTGCTGAAAGAGACAGATTAAATATTCTTTATGAGCAGGTAAGAAGATCTTTATAATTGGCATTGAAATATCCAATTCAAACTTACTTTACTATTGCTTGTTCAAAAAGAAGGAACTCCACATTATAATAGAAATTGAGTATAGGCCCACTAGAAAATATGAGGAATAATAAAATAAATACTTACATATACTTTTTTTTTTAACTTGTTAATAAAATTGTGTGTTCTGACATTCATGTATTAACTTCAGAGTCATCCTAACATTCTACTGGCATTTGGAAATGAGAAAGATCAGGAGAGAATAAAAACAAAGGGTAAGAAAGTTGGGTAGAGATACAGGCTAGGTAGAAGTTGTAACTAAATTATGAGAAAACGAAGTGAAGTTAGTCTATGCTTGGAACGGCAGAAGGATTTCAAGTATGTTGGCAGTATAAGTTGTTATGCTTCCTGTGTGATTTTAAATGTGTTCTAGTTATCTAGGGAAATAGACTGTAATAGCACTTCTATTGTGATAATGGCATTGGAACTTTCTTTTTGTCAGTGTATACATTGTATTAATTGCAATCCACAAATGCTAACAAGTAAAAACTTTTTAAAGTCTCAGAGTGAATTAAACAGGCTGAGAAGAGAAGCAAAGCATCATTTAGTTTCTCAAAGTCACATGGGAGAAGATGGAGATGTTGCACTGGCAGACTTTAGAAGACTGATGGCAGAAAAGGAAAGTCTAAGAGAAAAGTTAAAGGTGAGACTTTTTTAGCTGCATTGCTTTACAGTGAGAAAAGGCTTTTAAATGCCACCGTATTTGTGTATGACTGTCAGTTCCACTTTTGAGTAACTTCTATTCCTATCTGATTTCAAATTCATTTAGCAGAACTGGATGAACTGTCTGAATTATCCTGGTAATCACAGTTCCTAGGTAGGGTGGCAGTAGAGGAAAGGGTTTGAAGTGTCGAAGTGTAGAGTACAGATATCACAGAATATTTTTGTATGTGCTTCTTTGTGATAGAAAAACCATCTTCAAAACTTTACGTGCTACATTCTTGTGACCTTTCTATTGCCCTGTATCTCTGTAATGTTTCTGCAACAACTCACAAATATTAATTAAATTAGAGCCAAATATAAATTTGCATTGTAATTAATCAAACTTTAAATTTATTATTTTTAAAATCTTGTGTGTGTATGTATAACTGCAGTGGTGGATTTTCAGCTATTACTTAAATAATGCATAGTGAAAATCCGTGTCTTATTCATTGCATGTAAACCAATGCTTTTACCTTAGATTCAGCAAGAAGCGGCTAACCTTGAAAAATCAAAGATGCAGCATGATATTTCAGAATTGGAAAATAATATTCAACAAGTAAGTCCATTTTTAACAAACTAGTTTTTATTCTAGAATAGGATAGATTTTTTTCCAGCAATTTGTTTTTTTCATCTCTTTTCAACTTCGATTTACTTAAAAGCCAAATTTTCTTCAACAGTAATGTCTTTTTATTTTTTTAATTGCAGTTTGAGTTGGAAAGGTGTGAACTAAAGAGTACGATCTCTATCCTGAAAGAAAGAATAAAGTCTTTGGAAAATGAATTAAAATTGAAGTCCAATAAACTTATGCAGACATCTGATGATTCTTCTCAATTTAAAGCTGAACTTTGCTCACTTCAGTAAGTCTGATACAAAATACTATCATCTTTCAGTGACAGTAACATAATTTTACTCTACACGCATAGCAGAGATAAGGTCTTAGGAAGGAGGTTGAGATAGTTGAAAAAAAAAATCTGAAGGAAATGTAAATATGAATAAGGAAAAAATATTGGTTTAGCTTTTCGTACCAAACTTCTCCTGGATGTATTTAATGACCAGAAATATCGATGGTTTTTGTGGCAAACCGTGAGTGAAAAATTTCTCCTTCTAGATCGGTTTCCTCCAACAACCATGTTTTCTGTTTATGAATGTAGCAGAGCAGAAAGTTCTAAAAGGACTTAGAAATGCAGTTTGCTAAATTGAAGACAGATGTGTTTGCAAACTGTAGGCATAGGACCAAATTGTGCTAGTTTTACAGAGGTGTAAATAATACTGAAGATTTTATGTTAAGCATCATTGATATTTGACAGTTGAGTAGTTCATGGAGAGCCGTTCTGTAATGGAATCTTGTTTGAGCTGTTTTTCTTGTCTCTCTTTTATATGCTAGTACTATCCAAAGCATACGACATTTTTGCATGTTGGCATCTTATGACCCTTAGGTCCAGTCAGAAGGGATTTTATTTGCTCAAAAGTGCAGGATTAAGTATACATAAATGTTTTGGAGGCCTACTTAAACTTGAAGGATCACTGCTGGTCCTTCAAATTGTTTCAGAGCTTCCATCAGGTATTTCATTCAGAGACAAGAAAAGGCCTTACAAAATGTGGAAATAGAAATTTGAATAAATCTAGGCAGACATTTGAAAATCTTGCATTTGATTTAGGTAAAAATGAGAGCGTTGGATGCAAGGTTATGCTGTTAGATTAGATGTTTTGAATGTTTTACAAATGAAACCAGTGTCTGTCTCCACACTACGACATACCCTCCCACCCCTTCACCCCCCTTCAAAAAAAACCCAAAAACATATATAAGGCAAAGCAGTACTATTCTGTACTATATAACTGTAAAGAGATGAAGTTCAGAAGCAATCCTCAAAGTTTATATAATACTCCAAATTACTCAAAAGCTATTTGTTGGTAAAACCATTAGTGTATTTGTTTGTAAAATTGTGACATAATTCGTGGAGCTGGAATATCTTGTGAGGCTCCTTACAATTTTAGCAGAAAGCATCATTACCTATAAAAAGCAGGAGATAAGGAAAAGGTCCGTAGTCATTTTAGCACTTGGTTCCACTTCGTTATTGCTCTGTTTAGAGCACCTTTTTGTCCTCTGAAGTTTTGTCCTAAATAGAGTAAAAGTAACTTTTACCTGCAGCTACGTTGTATTCTGGAAAAATGAAAAGCTTTTCTAGTAAGAAAAATCAGAGGACGTGAATGTTTCAGTTTACCATGGTAGTTTCATAGAGGTTCCATGGCTCCATTTTGGAATGGTGTTAAGGTGGATTTGCTGCAGAGGTCCAAAGCAAGGAAGTGGTTTTGGTCTCAGCAATCTTTAATTGCTATCATACAGTCCCATCATGAGGTTATGCTGGAACTGTTACAGAATTTCAAGCAGTTCAAGAGACGCAAGTTGAGGAACGCAAACTAAGAGTTCCCAAATGTCTTTCAATTGTGTACTGATTTTCCAGCCTCTTAAATGAGCAACTCCAGAGGACTGTGGAAGACTTACAGCACCGATTGTCTCTCAAAAATGATGAACTTCAGTCAGCTCAAGAAGAAATTGTAAAGCTAGAGGAGAAAATAGGTGATCACTAGCTATTTTTACCTTTCTTTCCTATTTTAAAGACAAGAATACTTACTGTGATATTTATAGATAGGTTAAACCAGAAGAGCACTTCACAGGATGAGGCAGTCAATGTGCTTAGAAGTACTATTACTGTTTTGGACAAAGAAAAGGATAATCTTCAAGAAACTGTAGATGAAAAAACAGAAAGAATTGCGTGCTTAGATGACAACTTAGCTAATAAGGTATGTGCAGAGAAAGTACTACTCTACGCTCTTATCTTGGGATTTTCAAAGCTGTTAAGTTTCAGGGAGGCATTTTGCCTTGAAAGCAAAGCCTGGGTAGAGCTGTATGCACCACAAGAGCTCCATGTTTAGACCTAGGCAATATGAAGTCATTTGCCAACTTAATAAAGTTTTAATTATTACTGATAACGTGTTTCCTGAACACTTCAAGAAAGTAAAAATATTTTTCTCTCTTTGCAGTTCAAGGTATATATTGAGATCCCATCTTTTTTTGATGACATGACAAGCCTTTCTCAATAAAGAAAAAAACCCTGAAAATTTGAATGTGCAAAGATGCAATTACTTATTGATGAGTGTTAAAATAAAGGTTTAAATATAAAGATTTTTAACTTGAGCTATCCTAGAATGTTGCAGTAATACCTAGGACAATTTTTGCTTTTATTTTCCTAGGAAAAGACAATTACTCACTTACGGCTAACGCTCTCTGAGTTGGAGTCATCAACAGAGTAAGTAAAAACTTTCTTCAGACAGTTTCTTCGGTGGTTTGGCTGTCTCCAATAAGTGTCTTCAGTGGTCTTAAAATGAAAGTAGATGGTAATTTTAATTACTTCAGTGAAAAGAATATAATTCTGTTTAAGACAAGTAAATGAGCATATGCAATAGAGTAAAATGTATATAACTTTTAAAGAGACTCCTCCTGCAATTAAATGGCAGGGTGCTGGGTTACAGTTAAGACAGCAATTACAAATTAGCAATTGTTTGTTTATTCTTATTTTTCCAAATCGGTAACATTTCTTTGTTCTCAATTAAGAACTGTTTTTTTAGTGTTCCAAGTACTCCATTAGGTAATATTAGATTATTAGATTTACCCAGTTAAAACTCAGGAGCTGATCTCTAATTTTGATAAGTTAATTCTTCAAGCTTAACCTGCAAGTATAGTCTTTAATAAAATATATTTATTTAGTTTTTAGCTGTTTCATCTGATCTTTCCACCTTGTATATTTCTAAGCATCATTTTTATTATTTGTATATCTTAATGCCACACCCTTAAGTTACTTTTATGCTTAGCTTATGCTTGTTCGTCAGTCTTTGGAGAGCGAGAATTGTACCGTTTAAAAAGAAAAGAAGGAAATAACTACAAAAAAACTTTCTGTGTATATAAAATCCATGTTTGATAATTTTCAGCAGTATGCAGTATAGTGTGAGTAGGGACATCTTAAATAAGATTTTCAAAAATCTCTCACTCAATAGCCAGCTGAAGGACCTCTTGAGCAGCAGAGACCGTGAGATATCTAGCTTGCGTCGCCAACTTGATGCTTCCCACACAGAGATTGCAGAAACAGGAAGAGTAAAGGAAATAGCTCTGAAAGAAAATAGACGACTACAAGATGATCTAGCTACAATGACCAGAGAAAACCAGGTATGAAGATAGTACGTACTGCTGAAGTATTGAATTATTTATTACTTGCTTATTGTACATGACTACTGCTGCATCTTGAGTTTGATTTATTATAATTAATTGTTGGCATTTCTTGAATGCTGATGTAGTAACAGTTACTGGGTGGAAAATACAAAAGCAATTAAGCCAGGAATTTGTAAATGCGTACTCAGTACAATAAGAGATACATAAACAAACCTTCCATTTAGTCAATCTTCCCCAAATTAAAAAAGAAATCTAAATAAAATAAATTGAGGACATAATTGCTTTTCTTATAATGAAATTTTCCTACTTATATCGCTTCATAGTTGCTAGTTATTGCTTAAAAAAAAAAAAAAGAGTAATAGGTAATTTTTAAAAGATTATATATAGGGAGGAAAAAAGAAGGTTGTTAGTTCATCAGAATACATTCTAGTGCATTGTGATTATTTAGTTTTATCCATCACTTTCATGAAGCATTGGATGTATTTGGTGAATTATGCCGCATTTTGAAATCAGGGTGTTTTGAATGTAGATATTAATGTTTATTTTCTAAGAAACTTGATAATGGTGGCTGTAAAGAAGCATTGGCTGATGCTTAATGTCCAGTTCTGGCAAGGTCAGTTTACTTTTTTTTGTGTTGCTCTACAAGAAGTCTACTCTACTGATTAATTGGGAAAGATTAGTTATGGGGAGAAAATAGAATAGAGTTTAAAGGTTACAAATTAGATTAAAGAAAACTTATTTTATGATATGACAATCTTGAATAGTCTGAATTTGTTTCCTGATTTCAGGAATGGATAAGGATGCACAGTTGATAAGAAATAGTAGAGGTTCCCTTTCCATTCTGTCAAAGTAGTGTGGGGTTTTTAGATGGTGAATTCAAAGGTGCCTGGAGAAAACATTCTTATTGGATTGTCTTTGCTTTGGTAAGGTAGGTGTCTTAGTGAGGTAGTAGCTTAGAATTTGGCTGTGTATTGCAGCTTTTTTGGGAACGTATTTCTTATGTGAGTGTGTATGTTGGATTTCTTTTTTTAATTTATTTTGGTGGAGATTCTGTTCAGGTACTTTGACTGTTTGCAGAACTTTATCTTTTATTTTTGTTATGTACTTTTATATTATTTAATTTTTCCTTAATAATTTAATCTTTCCTCCAGTAGTTCAGAGTCGTAGCTGCTTCCTAGCAGCTCGCCAGTCAGTAGCTTTAGCTGCTGGTGGTAGGTGGGAAGTGGTTTACAATTGCCTGGAGGGCTCAGTGTTACATTGTATGTATTTATGATCAAACTTCCAGCAGAGAGGCATACAATCCTTTTCAGTTGCTGATGACTGAACACTTTCCTTGTAAGGTGCATGCTACTAGTGCATAAATTAAATTTCTATCAGTTATAAAATCAAAGGTAAAATGAAATCCTTAATGTCTTGAGGGATTACCTATTTTCTTAGAGTATCCTAATTTATTTTGTTGAAAGATGAACTACTTCAAGTTGATGGTTTAGGTTAAATAAAAACTCTCAAGTAGAGGTGGTTGAGAGGTTCAGTGTTTGTCATCATCATTGTGGGTTCTGCATCTTGAGATGTCCCCCAGGGTTCAGAAGTTAAAGCAACCACTGTTGTGTAAGGCTCATTCTTCCAAAGAACGCAAACAGCATATGTGGTGTATGTCCACATGCACGCTTCCTAGTCATCATTGCTCCATTTGTTCTTATTTAGAATTCTATGAGTCTGGGATTCACAGCTGGGAAAGGCTGTGTGCTGTCTTGTTAATCCCTCATTTAAAGTACTGAGGAATAATGAGTTTTGTGCACTAATTGATTACTGTTCACTGAAAGTCTCCCAGTTCCAAATGCATGAGGTGGATGTCACCATGCAAGAGAATGTGCATATGAACAATTTCTAAAAAAAAATACCCAGTGTTTTTAGGGTAAGTAACGTTGTTTCATCAGGTTAAACATTACAAAAAGGTAGGTAGTATGCAAATTTGCTTTGTTGCAACTCTTCACTGCCCATTCAGTTTGTATAAGAATACAGCCATTGCTGCTCATCATAAGATTCAAATTCTTTGTTCAATTTTGGTGCTGAGATACAAATGCTTGTTTGAAACCACTGTAAATGCCTTGCCTTTTAAATCATGTTTTTCCATTCAATCAACTCTACTGAGTCTGGAGCTAAAATGTGTATTATAGAAAGATATTCTAAGTGATGTAGTACTCTGATTGTTTCTGCAAATCCTGTGTTACAGTATACAGATATGTGGGTGTATTATTGGAATTAGAAATGCCTCCACAGGCATTTAATAAGATGAAGTGTTAAATATCAAACTTCAGTGACTAAATCTTTTCCAGGTAGCTGTGGAAGGCTACCACAAGCAGCCTGCATTAAGCATATGTAAGCATGTAAGTAAGAGACACAGAAAGGCTGATAATATTAACATACTGTGAAAAGAAACATATTTGATAGTCAAGATAAAATGTAGGTGTCTTTTTAGCTCTTATAGCATGAGGACACAGCGCTGAACTTCAGAGAGGGTCAGAGTTAGCAGTTCCAAGATCTCAAGTAAATTCCCTGGAGCATTTTTGATGTTTAAATATGGTCTTAATAATACATTTAGTTAATTTACCTTGCAATTTGACTTTAAAGTAATGTTCTTTTGTTACAAAGTTGGTTTTTGTAGTGATTCGGCACACAAAACCGTCCTGTATCAGGAATGATTTATTCTGTGGCTAAAAAAATTTCCAGCTCCCAAACATGCGTATATCAAGTTTGCCAAACAGCAGTAGGCTGTGCTGCCAGAAAAGCTGTAGATTTTGTGAATTGATATGATATTCATTGTTCCATATTGTTCTGTGTTTATCCTTCCCTGGAAAGCGTTCTGTTATAGCTAAGGCAATAGGGGATATTTTTGAACCCTACCAATGCCAAAGGATTTTGACTAAACTACTTAAAAGTTTAAGAATAACATCTAGGGCATATGTAATTACTTTGCTTTACTTTACTGATACAGTAATGTCAAGAGATAAATTTCCTGTAATGCACTATTTTACCTTTATGTAATCATTTTAGGCTGTCAGTTCTGAGCTTCAAGATGCAATACGTGAAAAGGAAGAAATGAAAACAAGAGTTCATAATTATATAACTGAAGTTTCCAGATTTGAGAGTCTGATAGCTTCAAAGGTAAAGATACAATCTGTAGGCACCTATTGCTGTTTTTGGTAACGTCGTTAGGTTTAGAATATAACACAGTTTTGTTAGGGTATTGTAAACAAATTAAGAAATGTAGAATTCTGTGTCCTATTCTCTCCTTACCTACTGTCCCTTCTTCTTCTTCTTTTTTTTTTTTTTTTTTCCCCTGCTTTATCTGCAATATTTTTTAGTAGTGAATTCATATAAAACTTCGATTGAATTCTGGTGCATCAGAATTTCATTGATGTTTCAGTTCTCCATGACACTGGTGAATGACAAACAAATATTTGAATGTTGTTTTACTTTTTGAGTTTTGTGAGTTTTAACAAGTCAACAAGTAAAATATCTGTTACTCTATTATGATTATAGACAACAAGCAAGCATGAATTATAGTTGTTAATATTTGAAGAAAAAAAAGAGAAATTGTAGGTGTAGTTCTTCTATAAGACATTGTAAAAATAGCATATTGGAATGTTTTCTCCATGGTCGATAAGATTTCAATCTTTTTGCTGTCCTGACAAAACAGTGCTCTTGCTAAATGTATTTTATTCTCATACTTCAATTCAAAAATGTGAAGTGTGTGAATTAAATCTTATAAGTATTTAAAATAAGTGGACTACTCTTCTTGATTCTATATGAATCAATACTGCATAAGTCAAGACAACAAGAACCAGCAAATTTATGTGAAATTGGCTATAAAAGAATGAGTTTTGATCTGACTTCAATTTGCATAGGCTAGATGAATGTCTGTTAATTCAAACACAATTTATAAGTATAAACTGAAGCACAGAGGAAAACTAAAGGTCAGTACCTTTGAACCTTCAATTTAAAACTCTTGTAGCTTATAGTTATAAACACTCTTATCAACTATGTCATTATGTCCAAAGCTACAAATGTGGTGAATGGGAATCCAGTCATTCAAGTCAGGTACCAAGAAACTGTAGACTTTCATTCGCCAGTTATGAAAGATTAGTTTCGGGGATTTGTCACAACATGTGAATGTTGTCTGCAGAGGCAAGAATTTACTTTTCTGCATAGTCTTCAGTTGCTTGATTGTGAGTTTCTGCATCTGAATGCCCCTTTTTTTGTCTGTACCTTCCAAGTTGTGCCAGAAATACAGAAGAATTTCACAAACTTTCCTCACTAGATAAATCTCATTCCTGGTAGCAGTATGCTCATCCTGCTGTGCACTGAATGAACAGGAGAAAAAAAGAAGGGGCTAAATAAAGAAGAAAGGTTAAGCACTGTCTTATAATGTACATTTGCAGTTGGGCAAAATTAAAACTTTTGGGCAGCAGTTATTCTTTCACTGCATATCTTACAAGCACTAACGTTTTGTAATAGGCTGCTTATGCCCAGATGGATTATCAGTCTTTCAAGTGTTGCTGTAATATACACATTAATAAGAGTATGATAGGGAAAAGGGCCAAAAATGGTCTTCTGATGGAATTTCATTGATAAACTACTATGATGAGTACATCTCTGTAATGTGACCCTTGACAATACAAGGAGCCTTAAAACTTACTAGTAACGGCTAAATGTCAATACTTCTATTTAATAAAACTCAGTGCCATCAGCATTTATTTGTCATTTGGTCTTGTAAAAGGAATGATGCCCTTTAGTAATTGCCAAAATAAGAGGAGTAAGAGAATGTTTCTACTTTCTGATGAAAAATATATGGGGAGTATTTCATAGGTGTGAAAAAAGGCCGAGCCCGAGCTCCTTGAAGGTATGTTGATGATTGCAGAGTGTTTTACTGCTTCACCTAGGAAAAAGAAAACCAAGAATTGTTAGAGAAGTTCCGAATGCTCCATACACAAGCTGAGGACTGGGAAATCAAGGCTCATCAAGCTGAAGGGGAAAGCAGCTCAATACGGCTTGAACTCCTTTCTGTAGATACGGATCGGAGACATCTTCGAGAGAGAGTAGAACTTCTGGAAAAAGAGATTCAAGAGGTAATAACCTACACAGTGTAATTCTGTCAAGAAAGTGAGGTGTCAACATACTTTTTCTATTCTTGAACATAAATTAATTCCTACGTATAACTGCTTCAGTTATGGATGGTGAGCTTTAGAAACAGCAACTGATTCTGGTTAGATAGACTTTTTCCTTCTCTAACCCCCCTTCCCTAGCTTCCCAAAATTAGAATCTCAGCATGTACTTTAAGATCTCTTCTGTAGGGTGGTCATTGTTACTGTCTCTGTAATAAAATTTTATTTAGTTGCTTCAGAATATTTTTATCTATCTTTGTGAGCATTGTGTGAGCTTAGTTCGTGATTTTATCCGAAGCTTTGAAAGAAGTATTTGAAGCATTGGTGACTAGGTTAAATGCACAAATCTGATAATGTTTAATAAGTAGTAGTCCAAATTCCAGATCAGAATTACAAAGTGCAGTAACCGAAAGCAATGGTTTTAAAATAATGAGGTTTATGTTCCAGAAACAGTAACTTCATGGAGATCAAGGAAGTTTTGGAACATATAAATAGTTCTGGACTTGACCATATTTTGTTTCATGCTTTTAATTAGCCAAAAGCAGAATAAGAGACAAAGTAATGTGAGATGACTAAAGAAGTTAATTGTATTTTGAAGTTTGAAACTTTTAATTCTGTTCTGAATTCCAGCTTCCTTCCAATCCTGTCCAATACATGTGTAATTCTTAGAGATGGTGATTTAAAAATGCAGAGACTATTTATCAGTTGTTCTTATCTGTGATTTAGAAAGAGAAAAGAAAAATGTAATCTAAAGTTAATCTTTTAGGGAAAATTAATTTTTGAAGGCTAAAGGAAGTATTAAATAAAAATCTGTTAACCAGGAGATAACTATTAATATTCCTGAAATGGTATCCATATTTGTTTTTGTTTAGCATATGATTGCACATCAAGCTTATGAATCTCAGATCTCCTCCATTACAAAAAATATGTCTAAATTGGAAGAGGACATTAAACGTGAACATCAGGATAAGTCCTCTGTGTTGGCTGACTTGACTTCTGTGAGAGAACTTTGTGTTAAACTTGAAGCTAGCAAAGACCTTTTATCTCGACAGCTTGCATCTAAAAGCATGGATTATGAAAGGGTAAGCAGCAAAAGCAAATTTAATTTTTATAATAAAACATCTTTTGCTTTTAATGTTTTTTGTTTTTAATGGTTTTTGAGAAAAAGAATACATTGCTTCAGAGAGCAAAATATGTTAATTTACATCAGTTGTTTTCCTGGTTATTGCACAAATCAGTGTTTTTACTTAGTGATTATATTAGGCTTTCTCCTACTGGATTATTCAAGACCTTGAGAACTCTAGATCTCATCCCCACAGAATTTCTTTATATTGGTAAAATTAATGACAAAAACAAACAATTCTACAATTTCAGCAAAAATTATGAAACTAATTGAGCTAGCCTAGTCAAATAAAATCAAGTATAGTATGTACTGTTTTTATACCTGTGTGCAAATGCCTACACTATCCAAGTGCCTGCACATTCAGTAAACCAGTTCCTGGTAAAACTTTTTGACAGATATTTGAAAATTTCTTAATTAAGTATAGTTTTAAATATTTATCTGCCTTAGTGTGTTTTTTGAGCTCAGTTTCCTTTTCGCTTTTATGAAACTTCCAATCATGTTGTTTTTTACTGCTCTTCAGGAAAGAGAGCTGCGTGTTTTTGTAAACCAGTGTATTAATTATGAATAAAATTTGTGCCCTAGGTTCTAGGTGAATTAGAAGACGTTAAATCAGAAGCAGAGTTGCTGAAAAAGCAATTGTCCAGTGAGAGGCTTACAATTCAGAATCTTGAAACATTGCTGGCTACCAGTAGAGATAAAGAATTTCAGAACCATTTAACGTCTCATGAAAAAGACTCAGAAATTCAGTTACTGAAAGACAAGCTAACACTTGCTGAGGGGAAACTGTAAGTCTTAAGTTATATGTGTTATGTGGGTTACAAAGAGACTTTTTTTCCTTTATTCTGGCACTCATAGTCTTGATGTTCAGTGTGGCTGAGTAGATTTTTGCAGATAGACCTTTTGACCAATTGTGGCATTGTTTAGTGAAAAATTTCTCTTTGGATCTTTCATATCACTTTAAATAATAAATCTGGTGGAATCCAGCTTAGCACTAGCAGTGAATTCAAATGAGAATTCTAAAATAAACCTTCTCTAAAAGGAAGGCGCATCTTGCTAAGTTTGTTTTCAGAGTCTTGAGAATAAGCAGAAATTTCTCTCACCACTCAAATGTTTATTCCAAAATGTTTGCTTTACTTTCTCTGCTAGTCATCATTCTTTCTCACATCAGACTCTTTTTCATGTCAAAATCAGGTAAGTTATACCTTTCCTTAAATTTATTTGTCTGATATAACTCTCCCATCTTTTCAGTGCAATCACTAAAATCCTTTCCTCCGAGATCAAGGGAAGTGGTCCTTCCCCTCTTCTCAGCACTGGTGAGGCCCCACCTGGGGCTTTGTGTCCAGTTCTGGGCTCCCCAGTACAAGAGTGACTTGGACTTAATGGATTGAGTCCAATGAAGGGCCATGAAGATGATTAAGGGACTGGAGCATCTCCTGTGAGGAAAAGGCTGAGAGAGCTCAGGCTGCTTATCTTGGAGACCAGAAGGCTCTGGAGAGGATCTATCAGTGTATGTAAATAACTGAACAGGAGGGAAGACAGAGCCAATGTCTGTTCTGTGGTGCCCAGTGACAGGGACGATGGGCAGTGAGCACCAGTGGGAACATGAGATTCCTTCTAAACAAGCACTTTTTCACTCTGCCAGTGTCGTGGTTTTGTGATTTTTGTTGTCAGTATTCCATATCATAACATCATGTAGAGTACTGGGAGTTAAAGAGTTAATGCTCCAATTCCACGGATTGAGTACTGATACTGATTGCACAGAGAGCTTGGGGAGTCTTCTACTTTGGAGAAGGTCAAAAGCCAAAAGAACTGAAACCAATACCTACACTGAATGTGGACAGCACTTTCATAATAAGTCTTTATGTAAAATTTCAGTAAACTAAGTTTTGAAGTTTTCATTTTAGGTCTCATCATGACCTGGTAACACCATTATTCTTGTGGGGATACGGTAGCCAGTGATTGTAGTGGTAACTTTGCACTGAATAGCAAGATGCTGAAATAGCAGCTGAGTGTAGATGAAGATGAAGCCTGAAGTCAAACTAAATTTCAGAAGAGAATAAAAGAACTAATAGACCCAATTAATAAACATTGCAGTAGGTTGAAAAGGGAAACATGCAAAAAGTAAAAGGACAGATAATGCTTCCCTATTATAAGAAATAGAATATGACATACCTGAACTGTCAAAAGCTATCTGTGATGACACAAATGTGGAAGAAAATTGCTTCGGATTGATGTGTGTAAACGATGATCTCAGTAAAGGTATAGAGGATGATGGTATCGATCACTTCTGTGCATCTCATTGCTACATGTTTTAGATTTGCTGAATTTTGTTTACTTGAGAAAAAAAGAATTTTAATCACATATGAAGAATATAAATTAATGGAATGTCCTGACTGTGAAATAAAAGATGGAAATTACAAAACAAGGAAAGAATGAGGTTTTCATTTAATATAAATTAAGCTTCTTGCATGCAAAAAATACAAAACATTGTTTTAATCGCTTCATAGTATTTCTTTCAAAAGATTTCTTCTGAATGCATTTTAAGGTTCCTTTCTTCTTTATTGCAAATGTCAATACTCTGTTTATATTGGAGATTCTTCATCTTGCCAGGCTAGTGTTCAGGTAAAAGAACTAGTTGCATATGCTTCTGTTTTCTACTATTCAGTTTGTAGTACTTGGAGTCTAAAGAACAGAAGCTTTAAATGCTCACAACTGTGATTGAAGTATGTGAGAGTTGCAGTTGTGTCTTGTGAAAAATGCAGTGAACTTGTCAGCTAGAACTGAAACTTTGCAGAAGGTGTGCGTCAATGTTTTTGAACTTTATTTACATTTTTGACACTATTGTGCCTGCGCTTCCACTCTGTTTATGAAACAGTACTGATACAGCCTCTACCTTCAGAAGGATTCTCAAAAGTATAGCTTTGAAGCTCTTCACTGCCATAATATTGAACTCTGTGAAGAGTGAATAGTTGTATTACTCAAAATGCTTTTTTCATAATGGGGTAAATGAGTTACTTGAGACTACAGTCATCATGTACTAAATAAACAGCATATTTAGTAGCTAAACTACTTGATGCTAGCTGGAGATAATCACTGTGGAAAGACCAGATGCTACGTGAAAAATATTGGATCACCATGTAATTTTATTATAGGATGATTGCTGTGCATAGAGGTTCCAAAATTCTGTTGTTCTTAATCTTCCTTAATTTTTGAGTGACTTAACTCATCATCTCTAATTTTGTTTCAATGTTATTTACATGTACTAACCTCAGAATTCACAAAACTGCTTGCTTTCTTCATCTTACAATAATGATTTCGGGCTCTGAGTTCTTACCTTCATCCTGGAAATATATGCCAATTTCTGAAGGACTTTGAATAGTATACCATCAGAAGCCTTCTGCAACTATTTGCAATATGCTAGATCAGAATTACTATAGGAATTTTATTGATGAATATGGAAGACCAAGAAAAATGTTCTGCGTTTCTGGGGGCTCCCATCTCTTGAGTATTTTGCATCTCCCTGGAGTCAGAGACCAATGGGTGCCCAGACATGAAGTCTGATACTGAACTAGGAAAGGAACTTGTTTTCTCAGGATTGCAGTTCAGTGCTTACACAGCGAGCTACTACATCTTTCCCTTTTCCACAACTGATTTCTCAGCACTCAGCTTCTACTGGCTTTGAAGACATGGAATAATATAGCTGTTTAGATGACTCCTTTTACACTCAAGGAGCAACTTTTTTTTTCTGTTCTGTAATGCAGTTTGGAGTGTTTTGCAATCAATCGTTGAATTGTCCGGATCAGTGATTTGCTGAGAAACATTTTTAATTATATCACTTAAGATTTTCAGGGCTGCTTTTCTTTTTGATCCTTGTAGTTGTATAATTGACCCCAAAATCAGGAGTGTACTTGGCAAACCTGCAGATTTTGCGGATTTGAGCTTGTATTAATACCAGTTTTATTTAAATGTTATTCAGTTACGCTCCCTTCTAGACTGATACACTTTTTACTGCAGTTATATCAGTTATGTTTGTGCTTTTTGTGAATGGCTACTATTTTTTTCTTCTTTTTCACTGTACACATAAAAACAATTTAATATTGCAACAGAAGACAATCGGTAGAATAGTAATGTAATTATTTTGTCTGCTTTTATAGAACATCCCTGCTTACCTTTGCCTGAAAAAGAATAGTGTGTTGTAGTAAAGATGTAATGAGAGACTTACTAGCTTCTCACATCTTTCTCACCTTAGGTTCTGCCACAAACATGCCATTGAATTGGCTTGGCTCTCCCTACTTCTAATCTGTCTCTGTGATTTGGTCTGTGTGAAACAGCGTGTTGAGTTTCTGTTTTTGTTTTGTTGACTTGCTCTAATTCCTCTGAGCTCCTATCTATCGGCGTTCAAAGAAAACGTTGTTGCTTCTGATGGTTTTTTTTAGAAGCAGTCATAATAGAGAGGTTTCCATACTTCGAAGTAAAGTTGCGCAGCTGCAGACTGATTATGATGTTTTAAAAAGACAGCTAACAACTGAAAGATTTGAACGGTAAGAGGTTGTTTTCTTCATATTGAGGTGGTTCTCTTTCTCATTTTTAAAACTGTCGCTTTTTTTTAACATGGAAACACAATTTATATGGAAAATATGTTCCTGTTATGGAAAATCTAATTTTCTCATAACCTGATGTAAAACTAATAACTTGAAAATTGTTTAATTAAAAAAGAAAAAAAAATGTAATTTCTGATTTCCTTCCTACATTTTGTGAATTTACTATTGCATTATAAAGAAATTCATTATCATAAATGTGAGAAGAAAACTGAAAGGCACTACAAGAAAACAAGACTCTTTGCAAACTATTGTGATAATTGCCAAAGTAAAATATAAAACATTTTTTTGCTCTGACATCATGCAGTAGTGAAGTATTTTGTAACTGAAATTGCTGTCTGTTGGTAGAGAGCGTGCAATACAGGAAATGCGTCGACATGGTCTCTCTACATCATCATTACGTGCTTCACCTCCTCTCAGTTCTACATTAAGATCTCCTTCACATTCTCCAGATCGTGCAGTTGTAAAGACAGCTGATCAAGGAGCAACTGAAAAGTAAGTGATTTGATTTTGTCACTTTGTTTCCATCTAAGTTAAATGGTTTCTAAATAATACTTTTTTAATTATATGAAGTTCTTCAGCACTTTAGGTGGTGCTTAGTTCTTCTTTTGTTGTCTTCTGCTATAAAATATTAATTGGAAACAGTAGATGCAAAGTGTTCTCCAAAGACCATACAATGGATTCCCATTTCTGTTTTTCTTAATGGTCTTGCATCAGCTGACAGCTCCCAAATGTATATTGCCTGCTTACTACTGTTATTAATTATGTCCAGATATATTTTGTCAATTTATTACTGTTAATATTTATCTCCAAATGACAAATAGTTCATATTATGAGAAATAAAATTCAAGAGACACCATGTAGGAAGAAGTCCAAGAAGAATGAATTTGATCCCAACATGTTAGATAAAATAGTATCTAGATAAATAGTGCATAAAAATTATTACTGTATTTTGCATTGTTAGTGCTTAAAGGCTGTGAATATCTAAGAACATGATCATCAGAGTCCAAAAAAAAGGTTTTAATCAGTTTCTTCATTTTCATTGTCATTTTTATTCTTCTAGAGAGTATTGTTTTAGATGATGTCTGTTACATGTTACAGGCCTCACCGACTTCATGTCCTGTCTTTCCCATACTGTGTAACACATTGCAGTGAAGAATGGAAAGACAGGGAGAGAGAAGCAGTGATTATTTTGGTAAATAGCGTATTAAGCAATAAGCTTATAAATGTAACTATCTGTCTGCTAGCTCCGAGAAGCAGAATTCCAGACTGACAAGAGTTTTAAGCTATTTATGTTGGTAAATACATATGTCCTGTCCTTAGGCTTGCTTCTGTTAATAAAATATAAGTTTCCTGAGAACTGAGGTCAGTGTGGCCTGATCCACATTGCCAGCAATTTTTCTTCTACAAGTTTTTGACAATGAAACTGAGAAACAAAAATAAAATATTAATGAGGAGGACAACACAGCAGTTGTCTTTTTTTTTTTTTTCCTTTTGCTTCACTGGTGAGTCATTAGGCAAACCTTGTTACATATTAAATCAACACTTTTGCCTAGTAGTCTGTGGATCATTTTTGTATTGTTCTTAAGATAATGATAAGTAATATACTTCTTAGAATGAACATAATTAGTATTGTCCTTATTCTTTCTTGCTTTATAGTTGAATGCAGTGCAGGCTGGTTGATATACTTGAAGAATATCATGTAGTGAAATATTTTATCCTTCTACTTTTCCTACTTAGTTTTTATGAGAACTCATTATCAGATCCTATCAGCAAATATCCCAATTTCACAAAGTATGTGTTTGGAAAGGAAGTATTTTTTAATTCATATGCAAACTAATTTACTGTCTTACCTTATAAATGTATTTGTGGATAAGTACATTAGAATAATCTCTGCACGTCTATCACCATCTTTCAGTCCATCTACTTATTCCTTCCTGGGAACTTAACACAGTAAAGTGTATGCTGTAATTACATTGTTCTGTAACTGTATTTCTGTGATCTGATTTAATCCTCTCAAGAATTTGTCTTCCTCCTCAGCTCACATTTACTTTGTTAAGCACTTGAGCAATAAGTCAATGAAGTGAATAGAGTTTTAAATAGTATGCTAATGGTTGATATTTAGGAATAACAAAAGAGACCACAAGGTTGCTAATTATTACTACCTACTTCATCTTAATTTTCATTAATTTTCATTAGAATGTAGTAGCATTATTTTGAAATTTCTTTTCTCTCCCCTAGAAACGTGAGCTTCAAGGAGTAACCAGTACTTGAGCAATCAAACATAACATTTCTGTGTTATAAGGACTTATTATTGAAAATTATGAAGGATGACTTTGTATTCTACCTCTGTTTTCTTCAAATCAGTGATTACTTTTGTGAAATCTCTGAAAACATGTGACGTAACCAACTCTGCAAAATTCTGCCCTCCCAACTGTCTGGGATTTTTTTGTGGGTTGTTTTGATGGGGTTGGTATCAAGTCTGGCTAGGTTTTGTGACTTCTGCAAACATAATATAATTATATGAAAGAAATGAGTATATGATACGATTATCTCCTGTTTTCTATTATTATTTTATTTCTAGTTGCTTCTCTTACACGGTTACAGAAGTTTGTCTATTTTATTGTGAGCTAACAGGAGAATAACATACATGATTGCCTTAAAAGTGCTGAGCCAGTGTATGTTTTATACTGATGATGATAACCTATCTGTTTGGAATTTTAACAAGTGTTTTCTCAATACTTCAAATATTGTGAAGAATGTATATATTTTATGAATGTATTTTGCTTACTGAACGTTTTTCTTAATAAAGAATATCAATTGTTCTTTATTGTTTTTGTCATGTAACTACTCATCTCCTTTTGCTTAGTGTTTATGTACAATTTAAATGGTATCCCAATATTAAATAAAAAGTGAAAACTGGTATTTTAAAAGGTGTATTGAAGTAAATATTATAAAACTAATAAAAAAGTATATTCAGATTTCCAAATCATATTGGGAGATTAAAAAAAGTTTTTTTTAAAGAGTATAACATCAGGAATCCTTCACACAACTCAAGCTGTTAGAGAGGTGACACAGATCTTTATATTATGACTCATTAGATAAAAGTAGAGAGAGCTAATCTTTAAAATATTTAGTGTATTTAGCAGAAGAGCTACAAATTTAGATTATGAGGTGTGCTATCAGAATCTTATGGTATTCTCTTAATGTCCATCTATGCAGGATATTGTATATCAGATCACTGTTCTACTCCAGAATGTATGGCAGTTGAGGTTGATACGGTGTGTATTCACAGGTGGAGGTACTCATGTGGAGGACTGGAAGTGGGGGAGTTGACTGTTGCCGTTTCCATTGGCCAACAGGTGGGGCTATGACTGCTTAACGTTTTGAATAATAATTAAAAAAACATGATTACCAGCTAATATTGAAAGCATCCCTAACATGTAAGTAAACAACCCATTAAATAACAAGAAAAACTTTTTTTTTTTGCTTTTAGAACTTGTCTATTTTGCATTACGATTGTTACAGTTGTAAATTACACAGAATATTGAGTTAACTGGAAATATTGTCTCATATAATTGTAGATAAATGCTACTTGCAAGCTAAACCAGTATATTTTAATTTTACATACTGTATTTTTGTCAGTTGTGTTATTTAATGTGTCTTGTGTATGTATTATATTTTACTAATTAAAAACAACTTAGAACACATTCAGGAGTATCTGAAAATGCTTGTATCAGATTAGGCTTCTGAGCCACTGGAAGGAGTTGTTTATTTCAAAATGTATGCATCTATGCTTTTTACTTTTGATGTCTCTCATTTGCCAGTTATAGAAATAGGGGAGGTTGTTTTCTCTTATGGTTTATCACCATTTGTAAATAAGTCAGTAGTTTTTTGATGCTAATTCATTTTCTGCTCTCGGTTCTTTCAGTATTGGTTTCTAAACACCTTATTTTGCATATAAAGCCTTCAAATTGGAATCTAAATTAAAAAGGCAAATGTTCCATCTTATTGATAAATGTTTATTCCCACATGAAATTTATACTTTGTCTTTATTATTAAAACCATAACACATTAATAACCCTTCTTACATGACTGTCAACTGTAAAAATTAGCAGATCATGGAGCACAACAGGTACAATAAAGCTAGTGTCACTGCAGTGACTAAAGCCTGTGCAGCTTTCTGAAATAAAAACAATGCTGATATTCAGACATCATTTTACCTTCTGCTACTATTATTTTGAATACATTTTTGTAAGCAACTACAATAAAAGAAAAGTAAGAATTAAACAACTTTGCATTAAAATAAAATATTTTATATTTGAAAGTACAAAACAAGCCAAAATTTGTAGATTTAAATCAGTGGACTGTCATATATGAAAGAAATCAAATGTAAGTTGGGGATATGATCATCTCTGCTGGGCTTCATTCAAAGAATCTTCTGTGCTGTTCTCAACTGCTGAAAGACCAAAAAATCATGGAATCCTCATGACCTGTTTTAATTATCATCCGGGGTTAGTAGAAAGCAGAGTAGGGCAGACATTAAATCTTACTTAATCTGTTTTCTGTTGTTTTCTACAGTTGGGAATGGAGGAAAAGTATTAGAAGAATAATAAAGGTGAGGCTGTAATTATTGGGGCTGCTTTTTCTACAAAACAAGGCAAGTGTATTGTCAAATGTGAAGAGAATAAAAGGATGGTTTTTATGAACTTATTAAAACTTGAAGTGCTTGATTAAACTTTCTGTAGTTTTTTTTTTGACTTAATTTCTTGTGTCCTACTGTACTGTAGCTGAAATGCTAAGTCATGACCTGAAACAGTGATTGAGCACCTGGTGGGAAGGCAGGGCCAACCCAGGGGAACTCAGGTGCAAGCAATCTGAGTGACCAGAAGGAGTGGAGCCAGGATCCACCCCTTCCCAGATCTCATTTAAGGGTTGGCAGTGGAGGTAAGGGTATCTTGCTGGAGATCCCTGACTACCTGAGGCCTTCCAAAGGTAAGCAGATTTTTTCCTTTGTTTCTGTGTCCACAGTTGCTGCTTGTCCTTGTTTGCTGCAGCCAAAGACTTTGCTACCTTGCTATTGTTGCCGTACTTTCCATCACATTATGGTGTTACAAATGTTGTCCCTAAACTTTAATTTAGATTAATAATGTTAAAGAGCAATTATAGAATTCATTTGAAAATGCATTTCTTTTATTTTTTGTCACCCCAAATCTGGAAATAGTGATATTTCTGTGTGATGCTAATTAAAGAGGGCTAACTTTAGGGTTTCCATCTTTTCATGTAGAACGCTTCATGCAAAAATGGTGCATGTGTGGGAAGGCTGACCTATTTAAATGCCATTTCTTAAATGAATCTGTATGACCCCAGCTGGAGTGCTGGGATCAGGCCTGGGGCACTGAGGTGCAACAGAGTTTTGACTTACCCCAGGTCACTACTTCCTGCATTGAGAGGCTCTGCAAGGCTCTCAGTACCTCAAGAGGGCTGGGTGTAACCAGCAGAGAACCACCAAAATGATGAAGTAGTTGGAATATCTCTCACATAAGGAGAGGCTGACCAAGCTGGGGGGGTGTTCAGCCTGGGGAAGAAAATGCTTTGGAGGAAATACGTCTATAAATGCCAAATGGGTGGTGAGACAGTCTTAGTGATAAGGAAAGGACAGAAATCAATGGGCACAAATGAAAATATAGGAAACTCCTTTTAAATCTAACTATGCATTTTTTGTTGTTATTGTTTCCTCTTCTGTGAGAGTGGTCAAATGGTGTAACAGTCTGCTGGGTGAGGTTGTGGAGTTTCCCTGTCCATGGAGATATTGAAAACCTGCCAGGCTGCAGTCCTGGACAACTTGCTGTAGCTGGACTTCTTTGTCTAGTTCAGCCCTCTCCTCAGTTGCTCCTATGGTCTCACAGCTGCAGCCGATTTGGTGACTGATATTTTCCTGACAGCAGTGTGATTAGTTTACTTTGTCCATCTGTTGCTTGGAGGAGTGGCTGACGCATCAGAGGGCTGTGCTACCATCCATTAGGACCAGGAAGGCTAGAAAAATGGGTGGAGAACCTTATGAGGTTTAACAAGAGCAAGTGTAAAGTCCTACACCTGGGGAGGAATAACTGCATGCATCAGTACTGGTTAGGGGAGGAGCTCTGCAGGGAAGGACCTGGGTGTCCTGGTGAATAACAGATTGGCCATGTGTATCTGTGTGGCCAAGAAGGCCAATGCGGTGGACTAAAAAGAGCATGGCCAGAAGGTCAAGGGAGGTGATTGTCCACCTCTATTCTGCCCTGGTGAAAACACATTTGGAGTGCTCTGTTCTTGGCTCCCTGGTTCAAAGATGAGCAGGGGCTTGGAGCATCTCCAATCTGAGGCTGTTGAGCCTGGAGGAGACTGAGAGGGGATCTTATCAATGCTTACAAATATCGAAAGGGTGGGTGTAAAGTGGATGGTGCCACGCTCTTTCCAGCCTGTGCCCACTGACTTTTGCCCTTTCCCTGGACGTGATCTAGCCGTGTGCCTAGTGAGAAGACAAGGGGCAATGGAAACAAACTGGAACAAAGTTCCATGTGCATGTGAGAAAGAAAGCCTTTTTTACTTTGAGGGTGACAGAGTACAGGGGCATGTTACCTAGAAAGAATGCAAAGTCTCCTCTGAAGATATTCAAAACCCGCCTGGAAGCTTTCCTGTGCAACCTGCTGTAGGGAACCTGCTTTAGCAGGTGGCTGGACTTGGATGATCTCCAGAGGTCCCTTCTAGCCTCTATTATCCTGCGCTTGTGACATATAGTGAAATTATGCTTATTTTCCATGTTATTTTTGACTTTTAAAAATTATGAGTATAAAAATAATTTCTATTGCTTTTTTCCCCCTCAATATTAGATTAATCTACATTCAAAGTGAGGTAGATGGTGAGTTTTGGTATTGATCATGTTGTATTTCCCTCTCCTGTGTGTGGGACTAGGTGAGCATAGTCTGAGTGGAGCTGCTCCACCACAGGCTTGCCAGCGGTGCCTCAATCATGTCGAGGTGATGGGGTAGAAATTAGACTATTTGTTTGTATTTGTTTTTATCAACAACAGCAGCATGATGGTAAAGGGGGAGGGTGGGGAATCAGTGTGGATGCCAGTGGCTCTTTATACTTAGTTTCAATACGATTGTGTATTTTTTTTTAATACAAACAGAAATGAGTGGCAGTGTGGTTACTGCCACTTGTAAACAAAGCTCTGGAGGAAGTTTTGCACTGAGCTTTTACTTACGTTGACATCCGATTGTTTTATCTGACATGTGGGTTACTGGACTAAAGCTGCATGTGCAGTAAGTGTACCTGTACTTATTTTCTTTGCATAAATATAACTCGAAGGGTAGTAGACTCCTATCACAGCTGCTCCTTGCTTTTCTGTGGTGTATTTGTGCCATCTAGTGGACGTCTGTCTTTTCTCACGATCATAGCACACCGCAGATTCGGTTATTCCATGGGAACTTGATACATCGACTAAATTCGCAGTGAAACAATTATTTAGAAAGTCATGTGATTCTGCAAACATCGCTTTGCCAGAGAGGTTTACAGCTGCAATTGCTTTGCAAAAAAAGCGTGTTCTTAAGAAAAAATAAGGAAATCTCAATTCAGCTTATAGCTTCTTTTCCATGAAAGCACGAACACTGACTTTATCAACAAACATCTCATATAACTGAGCAAATTGAGCCGAAGGCTGAATTTACCTCTGTTCTAATGACTATCACTGAAGTTCTGGACTCTACTGTCTGAAATGTTTAAGTTCTGCAAGAGCAGCAAAGCAGAATAGTAAAAAAAAAAAACAAAAAACCTGAATCCTTCAAAGGAGTGCTGCAAAATTCAGCTCTGATAATTGAGGTGGTTTGTAGCCACATGTTTTCGATACAAATATATACGTGTAATTGCTAATGTAAAGATAGTGCTTCCTATATTTTTCTGACCTCCAAATAACATATCTGGTACAAAGGCTTCGTGCAGTGTATGCTATGACTGCAGTTATGCAGGGAATGAGAAGGGAATGAACAACTCTCTTGAGGTGTACAACTCCAGATTATTGCAGATGAAAAAATGAGTTAGCATTTATTCCAGAGTTGTACGGTTTATTTTTTAATCCATTTCCTAACCCCCCCCCTCCCCAATATATTTCTGACTCTGTAATTTGCTGATCTGCAGGTCATTAAAGAGTCTAAAACTGTATTCTTCCTTTAAATTATCCCAGTATTGGACACAGAAGAATGTGCACAATAGCTCTTTGGTCCAACCCAGCATGGGTGTTATTTCTCCATAAGATCCTGTTCTCTTCAACAAGAGCAGAAGGGGCACTTCTACCTGTAAGTTAAGGAACCTGGTTGCAAAGCAGTATGTCCATCCCCTGCCTCCGTACATGACCACACCAACCCTATGTCTGAAAGCAGGGTCCAAACGTACCCTGAACTCCAGCCTGGGGCCACGCCCACTACCCTCTGGTAGATGTAGAGCCTTTCCCTGACACAGCTCCATGCTGTTCCCTCGAGCAGTCTTGCTGTAACCAGAGAGCAGAAATCACTCCCTTATGGAACTGTGAGCTGCCAGGAGGCCTCCCCTCAACCTCTGCAGCAGCAGGTTTTGCCGTATGCTCCTCAGGAAACTTGGGATGCCAGCGGTAGTAAAACCTTGCTGACTCGCAGCCTTGATGGCTGATCTGTGGGAGTGGGACCCCGACAGAGGTGACAGAAGTACTGGGTGTAAGGATGCAGAAGAGACGAAAGGCTGTTTTCCCGCACTGCTGTGTTGGGGCTGACAGCTGCATTTTTTGCATTATTTTTTTTTGTAGTTCCCTCACACTTCGTGGTAAATGAGATTAGACAATGGTTTGCATGTCACGCCAGGCAAGCTCTGCGCTCAGACTTGGGTCTCACTGCGGGACGTGAACAAATCATCAGCAAGAGCCCAGGCACAGCTCAGGCAGCACCACGGTGCCGGTACCAGCGGGCTCCGGTCTCACCCGTTCTCCCTTTCAGCCGCCCAAGGCGTCAAACAGCCCGTTTCTGCGGCCGCGCTGCCCTGGGGCGGCTCCCGGGGCTGGGCGGTACGGTGCAGCCTGGCGGCGCTCCTCCCGCCACCGCCCCTCGCAGGGCGGGCCGGGCCGGGCAGGTATCGGCGCTGCCTCCGGGCCTTGACGCCGGCTCGCGCCCTGCGGCCGGGCTGCCCGCTGCTGTGGGCGGGCGCGTGAGCGCGTGAGGCGTTGCATCGCGCTGGGAGGCGGCACGTGGCGCCGCGCCCCGTAAGGCGGAGGGACGGCGGCGGCGGTGTCTGCGGCGGGGGCACGGCGGGGCGAGCCGGCAAGTCGGTAAGTGGCTGCCTGCCGCCGTGACCGCCTTTGTGCGACGGACGGAGGCGAGCGGGGGTTTCGGGAGGCGCTGCCGGCGGTTCCGTGGCTCTCGCATCCCTCCCGGCAGCCCTTTGTTAGCGTTTCCCGGCGCGTTCGCGTGCTTTGGGCTCCGCTGAAAAGCAGAACCCGTCAGGAGGATGGCTCGGTCTCACCCGGCGCCTGTCAGAGCGGCACCGCTTTGTCTGGGCGCCGTGAGCCGTTTGTCACAGCGCTGCCGTCGCGTTCCGGTGGGCGACCGAACCCACCCCGGGTGTGAGCGGCGTGCGGGCTGCCCCCGCCCCTCCCCTGGAGCCCCTTCCCCAGGTGAGCCGAGGTGGGGCTGTTCTGCATGGGAAACCGTCCTCTTCCCCTTGGGAAACGTGTGTTTTAGAGAGAGCTATGCGAGGTGCGCGTCCTTCCTTCTGTATGTCATTAACATACATCGCTTTCTTGGCGACCGGGGTGTTAACATCAGTAAATGACAAATCCGCATCTCTCCGGTTGCGGTCCGGTCGTAGTTCTGCCGTAGCTCTGTCGTTTCGGGCTAACCCGCCCCGCTAGAAGCGTACGGTACCGGCTGTGGGCAGCGACCTGGAAACCACAGCCGTGCGCCTGAAAAATTAATGCTCCGACAATGGTGGCACGGAAAGCGATCCGCTGCTCCGGGGGGATGGGGGGAGGCACGGACAGCAGCGGCACTGCCGGGCGGTACTGAAAGCCTCTGCACACCCGAATGTTGCGTGCCGGCCCCAAATAGCGTGCAGCCGTTGTGCAGGAGGGAGAGCTCTTTCCCTAGAAACAGAGCCCTTTATGCTGTCCAATGGCAGCCGTGTGTGGCAGGTGCTCTGTTTTGGCAGATTGAAGACAATACATTGGGGTCAGAACCGATTTTTTAATTTGATGTGGAGTAACGTAGGCTGAAGAGATTCCCCTTGCTAAAATAATTCCAAGCATGCCATGCATCGATGGTTGGGTCTGTATCAGGGCATGAATCAGTAGGCACGTTATGGTGAGACTCTGTAACAAAGCCACCAGCATATTGTAACGCAGCAGTAATTGCTAGTTCTGTTTGTAATGTGCTCTGTGGCGTTTGAATCCAAGTTGGGAACTCATCGTATTCATAAAACCAGCTCTTCCCTGGCTGGTATTGGTCCGTAGGTCTGAAGATTGTGTTTGGGTTGGGATATTTCATTCCAACAATGATCCTGAATGGAACACTCTGAGTTTATTGAAACTTTACATGAAATTGATTGGTATATTTATTTATGTCCCAGTTTTATGATAATTATGTGAATTATTCAGAAATCTTTATTAGTAAATACAGCACGAAGCAAAGAGATTGCTCCTAGTTGCCATTGGATCTTTCTTTTCCAATAGGAAAACATATCTCAGGGCATCCCCCTCCTCAAATTAAGGGGTCTTTTCAAATACTCACTTGGACAGTCCTGCATTTTAGAGAGAGTTGATTCACATCGGTGAGCAACAACAATTTTTTTTTATTGTGTATGCTATATAATGTCATTTTTAAGAGCACAGCGATGACAGACCCACTCAGTCCAAACCAGGAATGTCCTGCAATGTTCTGTGATACAGCATCGCTTTAGCTCATTTTTTGTTTGTTTCTTACAGGTGATTTTGGTTTGTTGTCTTGTGAAGGTTATGCAGGTGATAGTGGGGCTGAGCTGATAATTCATTTGGTGAAATCAACATTTTTTTTTAGCATCTCATCCTACAAACTGAAATACAACAGGTTTAATTTCGAAAGTGACTGTTATCATGGCAGTAACATGTCATTTTAATTGCAGATGGTAAAAAGCTGCATTTCTAGTTTCCCAGTTCTGATAACAGCAATGAGAATGCTGAAGTTCTGAGGTTTTCTCCTGCTTTGCCACACACTCATTCTGAATACTGCTTTGCCAGTTATCTCAGTCACTGAAAATTAATATATCCTTGTGAGCATCAGTGCTCACCCTTATTTCAGTATGTACTGACTGTAGATGTCAGGAAAGGTCTTTTAAAACATGAAATTGCTGACATAATAAGCATTGGGTGAAACGTGATGGTCAGTTCATGAACATGAATATATTTTGTTGTTGTTTTACATGGAATTTTTATGTAGACGCTATCTGCTTAAATGTCTGCAACGTGACATTTTTTTCTCATAAGCCAGGACAAGGATTTTTTCAGATTCTGAATGATTTATATTTGAAAATAGCTGACACTGATTGTTAGGAGGAATTTTTTTTTTTCCTCACACAAAATCAGCGCACGGCCTTTGTTCTCAAATAAGAGAATTATAGCAAATACAGACAAGCCTACCACTGGCAGTTAGAAAAGTACGGTCAATTCCTTTGGCATCAGCAGCCTCAGGGCAGCATGGTTGTGTGGAGCTGCCTTTAGTGTGGTGTAGACACGGAGCTGCTCTGAACATAGATGCTTTCATTGATGTACGTGTTTGAGCAGGATTTAATAAAGTGGTCTGAAATGCATGTTAAAATAGAATTCATTGGTTTCACATAATGTGATAGAATGCCACATAACGTTGTGGCATGAACTGTAATCACATTAGTGCTACCACTGGACAGGCCAAATTCTGTTTTTTATCTGTTCAGTCAGAGTTGGATAAGAAGCGTGTTTGTTTCCGCAGTGATCCTGTGAGTTCTGTCTTTAAGAAACAATGATTGCTGTGTCGACCTTGTTTCATTATTGTTTCATACCACTTCCTGGAGGCACTCCTCATGCATCTCTGCCTTGCATATTACACAATTTCTTTGTTTAAGAACAAAAACACGTTTTGTCAGAAGCGTACGACATTTGCACTTAGTTTACTTTCAGCATTTACATTTATGATTTCATACAAAGGAATAAAATTTGGCTTGTTACATATAAATTTTAATTAATAATATTCAAGAGCCAGTGTGTTACATGGGCTGAGTCACAGTGATTTGTTTAATTAAGTTTGGGGGGAAGAAAAATGTAAGGATCTTGCTGTGTATTATTTTGGGTACATGGCTTATGCTGCAGTTATACCATATGTGTTAAATGAATATAGTTCAAATGCTAAGTGATAAACGTGTGATTCATGCACTTTTAAAGACATTTTAAATTCTCCTTTGTGTGGATGCCACTTGCCAAGTTACAGAAATACCAGTTTCATACCTCGAAGAAGCCCATTTAAGAACATACTCTCCTCTGATTTCAGCTCATGGGACCAGGTGTTGTAGCTAAGTTATTGTAATTATTACCTCTCTGCTGACCACTTTCAGCTGTGGTAACTAACTCTTAGAGAATGAAATCATTAAAGTCAAGCTCTTTGCATCTCCAAAATTGCCAACTCTATCGTTTCAGTTAGAACAACTACCTAGCTTAATTTTCTTCAACTGTATTGCCTTCAGAAAACCTATTTATTCAGGTCATTTTCATGTAAAAGCTTTCCTGGTGCTTTAGTGCTCAGATGGACAAAATGCAGTACATGCATTATTGACCTGCTTGCACGTGTTTTTTCGTTGCTCAGCTTTTTCTGAAAGCCAGCAGTCAGAGCTGGGCAGCTCGATGAACCTGGTGATGTGGTGAGGCTGCTGTGGCAAATGAACTGAGCTGTACAGACTACTTTCATGTGGCTCTTCAAAGCAAGTTGATTTTGTTCAAAGTAACATGCAGCGTTTCCCTATGATCTTTAATAAAATCATGTGTGAAACTGTTTAGCAGAGAAAAATGAAGATGCAAAGTGAACTGGGGAGCAGTTTGACATAATGTAGACGAAAAAGAAAAATACTGATTGAAACCCTTGTAAATCTGTGAGTGTATTTTGGTGCACAGGTGATATAGTTTGGTTGTGGTACCATCTGCCAACAAAAATGAACTATCTCCCCTCTAATAAAGCTTGTTTGCTGTGAAACTTTGTCAGGTCTTAACTGTGTGAGCTGTAGGTAGCGACCTCTTCTCAAAGGTCTGCATTTTTACCATCTTCAGAAATCCTGCAAAAATTTTTGGTGTTACGACCTCAGGCTATTGTATTTTCACACATTCACCTGTGAAAACTTTAGCAAATAAAGTGAGAAATTTTGTGTTTCTCATTAAAACCCACTACAGCATTTGTAATGGTGATTTTGGTAGTGCTTACTGCATATGCAGCTGGCATGTAGTTGGAGGGGGACTGTGAATATTCTAGATACAGAATTAAAGTTAAATGATTTGAGAGGACGGAGACACTGTGGTTGTAATCAGCAGGGATTAGGTGGTAGTTCTTTGGAAGATCTGTGGTTTGTGATGAGTTGTGGAACTAAATAAAGTCATGCTACTGCGGTAGAGACAAGCCTGGAATTGTGATGTGCAAACAGGAGACCTGCATGAAGGATGTGAGAAGTGATGCTTCCAGCCTTGCAATAATCCTCTTCACCTATATCATTGTATCCAGTTGGAGTGAACATTTCAAGAAAGATCAGACACATTGGAGAGAATCCAGAGGAGAGGAATTAAAACAATAGGAGATTTAGAAAAGGTGGGCTTTGAAGGTAGAAAGAAGTTGGGGTTGTTTCAGCTCCAAGCAAAGAAGAGTGGCAGAGGGCACAATGTGATAACCTTCAAATGTCACAGAGCTGCTGTGAAGCAGTATTTTCCACACCTGTGCTGGCCCAGGTGATATGTAACAGGTTCAGCATTAGTGACATTGAGCAAAGAGATTGGTCACTGGATTGGGGTTTTGAGGATTTTAGAATCATTAAGTGTTGGAATGTTAGTTAGGAACAGTGTAAATGTATTTGATTCTTTAAGGAGCAGAGTAGTGGGATAGATTACACTTTGAGGTCACCTCTAGGCCTGTGAAACCCCAACGCTTTACTTCCTGGTGTTGACCACAATGTGACTTGTCCCCTCGCAAATGCTGTTATTGGACAGTATATGATGTTCTCCAAAGAGAGCTGGTGTGTGAGCAGAGATGACCAAACTTATTATCTCTCTTTTAGGGCCAAATCCATTCACATCCATTCATTTTTGCCCAGGCGTCAGCTGAGGTGCCTTCTACAAACGAAGAAAGTGTGAAGGACTGAATGCTCTGGGAGGAACCTAACCTGAGATCTGGGTAGCAAAGGCAAAGTGACAGGAATTAGAGAGCATTGGTATAAATTTCACAAGTGTGATGAGTAGGACGGTACATGAAGAAAGGGAGTACAAGACATGAAGAAAGGGAGAGGGGAACGTAGGCTTTGGGCAGATGACAAGAACTTGGCATGGAATAAAAGAAAGTGCAAGAACTCAAGTTTCCTCATAAAGATTTTGACTCTTTGTATGTGTTTATTTTAACTTTACTGATGTTACTGATTTTTGTTTTACCTGCCTAACCCAAGCTCTAATGGATACACAGGGTGGATCTGTCCAGAAACAAGATAGGTGGCAGGGGCAATAAACTGGAACGCAATAGGTTCTGTCAGAATATGGGGGAAAACAACTTCACTGTGCAGGTGATGGAGCACTGGCACAGGCTGCCCAGAGGCTGTGGAGTCTCTTCCTTGGAGATCTTCAGAAACTGCCTGGATGTGGCTCTGGGCACCTCTTCTGGGTGTCCCTGCTGCAGCAAGGGTAGGACCAGATAGACTCAATGGGCTCTGCCAACCTCAGCCATCCTGTGTGTCTGTGTTCATGTTCTCAATGGGAACTGGAGCTGTGTGCTGACAGAAGCTGTGGTCTCTGGCACCTCCGTCATTTATTGCAGAAGCAGGAAGACATCTGAAGAAATTGAGTTAGAAGGTGGCTTAATTAAGGCATTTTCATTCACTTGAATGATAAGCTTAGCTAAAGGCACTGAAAACTAATTAAGGCTTGCTATTGCAATTCTGACTTTTTCAAATATTTGTAGGGGTTTTTTTTTTTTTTTTTTTGCTTCTTTTTAAACTGGTGAGTAACGGGGATAGTGATGTAGATGAAGACCAGACTTTAATTCTCACCTAGCTTAATGTGAAGCATTAGTTATTAATTTCCCAGTCTTGCAAACGATGAGAAATGGAGTAGCCTCTTATGACAAGAAGCTCAAAGAAATAGCCTTAGTTTCCTATTTCTGCTTCTAGTGGCAAATAAGGCACATTTTCATACCTTTCTTCAGAAGAAATCATGTCATCAGCTTTCACAAAGCTGTCAGAGCATCAGAAGTTGCTAAGAAAGGAAAAATGTGGCTGATTTTTTTCCTTTTCTTTCAAAAATCCTGTTCCAAGCCTGTAGATAATCAGCAGTAGCCTGTGTTGGCCACTCTGGGGACTGTGATGAGGCACAGTGCTCTGAAGCTTTGGCACTCACTGCTCCTTGTGTTTGGAGGAGTGAATGGCACCCTCATCTTGTACATGGGGGTTTGGTATTATTCCTAACCACCCTTTTCCATCTTTCCCTGCTGCCAGTGCAAGGGTGGATTGTACTAAGCAACTCCTCTATATTTTTTTCTGGCAATTAGTCTTTCAAGTGTCCACACAGCCTGCTGAACGCTATCACAAGTTAATAGGTTCTGTATCCTGATACCAGCACCTGATATTTAATAAACTTCGTGCTTCAGGTGATTGTGTTTCCTGAGATGGGATGGAGGGCCTACTGGCTGCCCGGTTTAGGTTACATACTGCTGTGGATGCAGGAGGAGCAGCGCTGGTGTACCAGCAGTGATCAAAGGGTGATAGTGGGATGAGGTTTGTGGAGATGATGTAGGAGCTTTTGTCAGATTTACCAGTACAGCTAAAAAACACAAAGTAGGTAACCTTTGGAGCACCTCAGTGCTGTGACATGCCTTCCATTGGTTAAAGGCATTCCTCTGCAGCCCTTCCAACCAGAGGCTACAGACCAGAGAAATTATTTAAATGTTTTTTTCACCACCTAGATGTTTTTTGTGGAGCTATTTTATATTGTCAAAAGGAGCAAGAGAGATGGTGAAGGCTCATTAGTAATTCCAAAGGGAAGTTGAATGTTTTGGTTTGTCAGACTGAATGGTGACTGTGGCTGGGTCCTGTTCTGCACAGTGTTATCTGCAGACTACTTATTTTCAAGCTGTAGTTTCTCTGTTTTGTGAAATTGCCTTCAATTTGGCATAGATTGAAAACGAGGACAGGCCATTTCAACTCTAGGTGATTCTGAGATTTTCTTCTGGGGTATTTGGAGTAGTTGTCCATTTTTGGGAGAACAGGGTGACTTACAGCAGTGACTGCTCAGTGGAGGATAGTTCTCCTAAGGAAGAACAGGTCTTTCTGCAGCTCACTCTGCAAAGCTTTGATCCCTTGGATGTCACGCTGAATGTAATGAAAGTCTCATCTAACCATGTGTTGTGAGACAGAATGTGCAAGTATTGTCCTTGATTTGTGAATTGGCAGATGACCCAGAGATGTCTCTATGGAGGACTGGAGGTCCTACTTGGCTTATGCTTGACATTTCGCTAGTGCTAGAGCAGACGGGAATCTATACTGAAGTGAACGACTGCATATGTAGGTAAACCTTGTAATGCGCACACAGACTCTATACTGTTGCATTTGGCTTTGTACTGTTTTAAACCTTAAAGACCTTTGTGACAAGTTGATCGCAATTCTGTGGTCACATTTGAGCTTTGGTTATGAGAATCGCTATGCAGCGTTTCAGTAGAAATGCCTCTTTATCTGACCCACATCCAGGCAGTAGTTGTGCTGCCTTGGTCAAAAGGAGAACTTGTGTTGCTGTTGGATCACTGTGGGAGTACCTTCTGCACAATATGCCTGAGTTGCACCATTCAGAAGGGATGCCAGGAAGTTCTGTTTCCTAACAAGTATGCATGTTCAATTTCTGGTGGACAGTGGCACTGCATTGTGTGCGTATGTGAAAAACATGAGATGACATCTCTTCTCTTTGCCACTAAATGCTGCTGTGATGGTGTCATTGCTAGGAAGGTGTTGCCCATGCAGTCTTTCTTCCGTTTCTTTCACTTCCATGCCAGACGCCATTTTGTCAGAGTGCCCCTCTGCTGCCATCTGTTGCAGGGCAACAAAATGTAATGGAATCCTGGCAGGAATGGTCAACCTCTACTGCCATACCACCACCATCTGCCTCCGACATCATGGGCCAGCATAATAAAATAGGTGTTACTTTCCGAGCAGCTCTTGTACAGCAGTATGTCTCTTAACTGTGCTGTACCATCACAAACAGAAGGACAAATGTAGAAGGACAAATGTGCTTTGGGGCTGGTGCTGGGAAAGTTTTTAGTAGTGTCTTTTTTCAAATTGCTATCTGGTAACGTTTGTGCTCCATGGATGGAGCTTGTGTTGAATTCTGCATCTGCAGGGACAGCAGCGCCATCTTTGCTTTTCTCAGCAATTAACTGCAATTACCCACAGTCTCTTATCACTTAAGTTTCAGCTCTTTCTTGTGATTTCAACTTGCCAGTCTGTAAAGAGCCTACTTTAAGTTCTGTTTTATGCCCTTTCCTGACTGTGAGTGTCACTTTCGAAGCCTAGAGCATCTCCAACCTAGGGCTGTTCAGCCTGGAGAAGAAGAGACTGAGAGGGGATCTTACCAATGCTTATAAGAATATAAAGTGTGTAAAGTGGATGGGGCCAGCTCTTTTAAGTGGTGCCCAGTTACAGGACAAGGGGCAATGTGCACAAACTGGAACACAGAAAGTTCCACATGAACATGAATGTTGCCCATTTTGAGGGTGACTAAGTGTGAGAAGAGTAAGCAGGTAACTAATGTGGCGGCTTTCCTGGGCAGGTAACAAGCTGAAGACATTTATTTAATTAATGAAAGATGTATTCAGTGTATTTTATCTAATAACATCTTGGTATGTGGAGATTGGATGGTTTTGTCTCCATAAAAACATATGGACTGAAAGACCAGTGGCTGTTTTCAGACCTTTCATTGGGTGACAGAATGAGTACACAGTTTGCTGGCGCTCTATAACTGTCTGGAGTTTGTAAATGAAATAAGTGAGCTCTTCATTTAATGCTCAAAGATTACCCTCCGAAAACACACCGGCAATGTTTGCCTTTTAAATTACTGTAAAATACTGCAGGAGAGTCTCTGCAATGTAGGACACAGATACAGGTGGCTACAAACATCTGCAGCTACCTCGTATCACGCCCTGAATTCCCTATAAGCACATATTTGCTACAGACACGCAAAATGCATGTAGTTCACAATAAAGGAAATGACAGCTGTCTTTCTTACTTAAATGGCAAAAAAAATCTGGTGTACATATAATGAACGAGTTATGCTCGTGTCCTTGCGGGCACTCCTGGTCCAGCTGCACACAGTTGTGAACTCAGTTCCCTAATACGCTTCCTGAGAACAAGTGAAGCACAGCTAAGCTTGAGAGAATGTTGCTGCTGGAGCAGCTCCACTGGTCACTGGGTTTTATCTTTGCTGTAAAATGCTTTGTTAAGTTCATGAAAGATTAAGAGGAGAAGCAGCGCTTTGCCACGCGTATATTTGGTTTCTTGTCAGCAACCTATGCTCACCTCCCCTTGCCCTCATCCTTCTGGCCTTCCTCCAAGTTGATGCCGTTTTTGCAACTCGTGTCTAATTTTTTTCCTTTTCTGATGATGGAATGCCTAAGATTTTGCTGAGGTGCGATAAGCGTGACATGATTCTTTCTGTTTTCATACATCATTATCTTATTTGGCATAGAATTTTCTTGAAAAATAATTAATATTCATGTTCATATTTTATCAACTGCAAACTGCAGTCGTGTTTTTCATTTTTTTCCTGGGACTCCAGTGTCATGGTGTTCAACCTCATTTAGTGTATATATTTTTTTATTTCCCAACAAACAAAAGAAATGTGCCTCATTTGCCTTGCAAAAGATTCTTTTTTTTCTTCCTTTTCTTTTTTTTAATACTTAAGGAACTAACTTTCATCGCCATTCCCCAATTCTTCCATGGGATCCTGCCCACTAGCACGTTGTATTGCCAGTGTGTCTATCTGCTCAGTGCTTAGGGACAGGGACTGATGTGAAACCCAATCATTCCTCAGTAGAGGGAACTTTGGTACTGACTGTGTGGGACCAGGGCTCACTGCACTGCAGCGTGTTCTAGTGCGACTGCCCCTTCCCAGGCTGCACGGGGTGCCTGGGGCCATCACAAGCACTTGTCTGTTCACAGTGGATATTTCGTCTTTCTTTTTAATTTTTTTCTAAACCATATCTGAAGGGGGAATGCAGAGCTTGTTCACAGTGGGAGATATTTGCACTGCATAGATTATCTGTTCTTCTTCACATAAGAACACAGTAAAAGATAGTGTAATCAAGTACAATGAATGCCTAAGACAATTTGAGCTCTAATTGTTTACCTTTCTGGTACCTGGATTTCTGCTCTGCTATTACTTAATGCGTTAATAATGCTTATTATTAATTATATTATATTCTAATACATATAATAAAATTATATTTTATTATTATAATATATAATTATTGTTAATTATATATTATGTACTTAATATACTGGTACCACAACTGCTTATTATTTTAACAAGAAATGGTTTGCAGGCTAATGCGTGCTACAGTAGTTTGACATTTGTAACTCCAGCATATTACATCAAATAACACTGTAGTAGAGAAGAGTATTTTCCTTTAGGAAATGTTTCTTTTTCTATAAATTCTGATGTCTGCCGGGGGGCAACTAACTTTATATCTTGGTTTTAATATTTCATGTGCTGTGACAGCTCTCCTGTTCATAAAGCCAATTACAGCCAATCCTTTGCACACTGTTTTTATACGTGAAAGGTATTCTCTGGTCAACACGGGCTATTTAAGACACAAGCTGGGCTTCAGCAGCCTCATATAGTTGTCAGGATAACATATCACAGACTTGGTCACCAAAGGCACTGTTCAGCGTTGCTTTATGTGAGTAGTTTCCTCATCAGCCACGCTATTACTGTCTTGTAAAATAAGTAAACATCTATGGGATTTTATGTGTTTAGGCGTGTGTGTTTCTCAGATCTGTTTCCCACTTATGACAATGTTTTTTTTCTGCCATGGTTCATAAATTTTATTCAAAAATCAAGTAAATTCTAGATATTCACTTTTCTGCCCCCCCCTCCCCCTTTTTTTTTTTCTAAAAGAAACAGATGGTTTGTTTGCTTTTTGCATCTCCTCCTACATCTATGTCTGTTTTTAACTATGAACAGTTTAGCATAGCATTAGTGTCATGCCAGTCACTGTCATCATGCAAAATAAGAAACAGTATATGAATGTTACCCCAGGAAATCTAAACTAGAGTGTCTCTGTTTGCAGTGGCAAGGGGATAATTTAACCTTTGAGATCTTCTGCATTTTCAGTGTGAACCTCAGCTGCTCTCCAAGTTAGCAGGGCAGGTGAAAAAGCCACAGTCCAAAAAAACTGTGTCACTGCTTTGGAGCATTCCTCAAGTCCTGTGCTTGCTTTACTGCTGTGTGCGCCGTGCTAAAGGAAAACTCAATTTCCAGTGCTGGCTGGCTACCCCTTACTATGGGTGTCTGTGAACAACCCTTTGCTTTGAGGAATATAAGCTTGTGTGTCCTTTTTGCAAATAACCTGCTCTGGGTTGTAGGCAGGTGAGCATTTCCTCAGCATGGCGGATCTTTTCTGTAACTGCTAATGGCTGAAGCATTGCAAAGAGTAATGCTCCCCTGAAGTCTATCTCCTTCTTTAGAAGAAGGCTTTTAGGAAGGTTCGTGACAGCTGGATCTGAGAAGATATTTTAAACTAGACTTAATTGAAAGGCGTCATGAATATTTTTCATTTCTTTTTTAGCTCAGCCTATTTGAGTTTTTTGGTAAATGATCTAGGTCAAATCAAAATTAAAGTCTATGTGCTATTTATTGCATTTTTCCCTTTCATGCAGACAAAGCTTATCTATGTGTAGAAAAGTAGTGCAAAATGATTTAATGTCCAGTGTGGGATGTAAAATGACTTAGGGCATTAAGTTGGCAGAGGAGGAATACCAGGTTGGCTGTGTGACCACAGGCTGCCCAAAGGCAGAACCATGGGTCAAATGCCTTTGTGGTAGTATTGGCTGCTGTAACTTACCTGCTGTAACTTCAGGCTGAGGAATTAACCACCGTGTTCCTCTGCTTGATTGTCTGTGCAATATATGCGGCATCGCTTCATCTGCTAATTTGACAGTATGGTTATAATGTTGTTTGGTGCTTTTGTGCTTCTGGACTGAACAAAGGGGTATGTATTGTGGTACATACCTGGAGTTCACAGGGAATACGTTTCTCTTGAGCACGCGAATAAAAACAGAGAAGATTCTGAAGATGTTCTCACATTTTTTTATGATATGCGTGCATATGCCAGTCCGTGCTTGTGCTTAATGTATGTGGCACATGTACTGTGCTTGTGTTTCAAGGCAGCAGGGCCCGTGAGGCTGCAGCTCTGTTATGCCAGGCCAGCAAACAGCAAGTTCTTCCACTTTACATGGAAGATAAGGAGGTTTGACGGCAATAATTCTGGTTTTGCAGATGAAGAGAGATCAGATCCTTGCTAGCACCTGCAAGAATTTATGGCTTAGTTATGACAGCTCCATAGAGATGTTAAATTTGCTGTCTAAAATAAATCAGAGGTCACAGTGATATGCCTGGGAGTGAGGTCGGTTTTAGTTGTGTGGACTCCAGGCTGACTTTGCACAAAGAGGAAACAAGAAGAATCAGGGCTCCACAGGATCTCTTCTCTCACCATTCTGAAGGATTCATGAGTTGGGCAAACAGATCTGGATTAAGGCAAAAACCCTGGAGCGCCACTTTTGGGCTTTCAGTTTAGAAGAGCATCAGGATTTGCAAAAACAAATCTTTAGCTGACTTATTCATTAACTTGCATGTGGAAGTTGGCATCTCCTCTTTGTATCTTCATAACAGCAGACACATTTTCTTGCCTGTACAAGATTCTCTCATGCTTTAAGGATCAGCAAGCCTTGCCTTGGACTCTTAACGCAAACAACAGCAATTAAAATATATATATATATATATATATATATATATATTATTTTTTTTTTTCCTCAAGAATTTCCAGTTGCTGGAAGATTAATGCAAACGCTGTGCTTAAGCTTGATCTCCAAACGCCTCGCTCTGCTCTGAGATGGGCTGTGATGCTCCCCATAGTTTCAGCGGAGTAGCAATGCTGTCAGGCTAGGGAGATGTTTTTCACAGGTGTTGGGCACCCAGTGGTGCAGGACCAGGGAAACTCTGATTTGTGTTTTCTAATACATGAAGTAACCCTCTCATTTATGTCACAAATAAGGCAAAAGTATAAGAAGAAAATAGTGCAAGACAGCAAATGAGCAGAGTTGCATAATATTGGCTGAGTGTGGCAGATGAAGAGCTTTCCAAATAGCGGGGAGAATCAGTAGACCATGTACCTTGCATCATAAGCTGCTGTTGATTTTATTGGTTTTACATGGCATTTCTTATATTTCAGCAGCTTGTTGTGTGCTACAGATTAGACGTGATGAACTCCATAGTTGGCAGTGAATCTGTGACCCAGCTGTCCAAGGTAGATTTGCCATCAGGCAGCTCCAGTTTGCTGTGCCTGCTTTCCATCGTATCAAGTTGGTTATTTGCAAATGGAGTTGACAATATATAATGTCAGAAAACATTTTCTTTGCTGAAAGCAGCTATTGTGCTACACCTGATGACAGAGTAAATTGCTCTGGGTCACAAGATTCTGCACCGCACGACAAGCTGGGATCCAGCTCAGGGTATTCAGTCACCCCAAGGAAACAGTCACTGTGCCTTCATCCAGGCTGCTCTCAGGAATGGGGTATCAGTGCAAGCATCAAACATGTCTGATGTGGAAGCACTCATTCTGCTCCTGGTGGACAGGTGGTTGCCTAACAACTCTTTAAAGGGTGTTTAGCCTGTTTTTTAGCCAGTGTCTTCAGTTTTCTATCCAGATAAGTGAGAGGCAATTTTCATCCATTGTTTTTTAACTATTACATTTGCATTTAGACAAATAGGCTGAAATGGCTGCTCTTCCAAAGAACTTTTAAAGAAGAAAGCGTGCTGGCTGTTTTGCTGTGGATCTAACATCTTACCGTCCAGCTGGAAATGCACTCCTCTGTCATGAAAAGGAAATGTCCTCAATGTAGAATTAATATCTACGTATTTATTACAGTCTATGTAGTTGAATTCATTTGTCATGAACTAGGTGTTTCAAGAATAAATGTAACTGGGCTTTACATAGGCTTGGTTGCAGTATGGCTCTTTTGAGTGTTCGTAGTCATGTTTTAAGAGTGGGGTGAGGATGCAAGTAAGTGAAGTTAGCTTTGGCTAAGGAGGGGATGCTGGAGCAGGCAAGGCTTGATGTTAACTCTCCTAAACCACTCAAACTGCTATAAACCAGTGCACGTATGACAATGGAAACCAAGCCTAGATAGTTTGCTTCATGGCCCACCTACGCAGATTTTCAGCTGATGGAATAAATACAATATTGCAGGATATTTTCCCTGTCGGTGTTACAGAGAAGTTCCCTTCTCCTTCCAGGGAGATGACTATCCCTCTGCCCTCTCAGTGGGGAATTGGCTGGGCTGCAACATGATGCTGTCCTGTGTCCCCAGGGAAGGGACTAGGGAACCTGACTCACAGCAGTGCAGTGCCAGCATCCAGCAGGGGCTGGATGGTGTCAGGAGCATTCGGTGGCTGCATCCATTGCCAGAAGCAGCACACAGTGGCTGACACCTGGGAGGGGGTTGGAGAGTCCCACCATCAAGTCTTTTGTAGCATCTTTATATGAAGAAAAAAAAATGTAAGCTGGATCCCTTGGGCGGTGTGTCACATGGAGATGCGTAATGAAAATCTGGTAGTTGAAATAAAACCTTTCTTGCCTTTTTGCTTGAGTATACTCGCAGCTAGATAGCACAGACATGAGAGTGAGGAATGCCTTCAGCAGCCACGGTGCAGTTGATGGAGCTTTGTAAGATTGTGCTCCTGCTTTGAAGGAGTGCAGGAGAACCCCTCAAATGAGAAGGTCCTTGGAAATTATTTGTTTTCTTTGTACTTTGGGCAAATTTGATGCTTTTATAATTACTGTCTAGTCTAGCTGGACGTAGTGGTTGGCGACCCTGCACGTAGCAGGGAGGTTGAAACTAGATGATCATTGTGGTCCTTTTCAACCCAGGCCATTCTATGATTCTATGACATCAAGGCTAAAAATGCTGTGCTGAGTTTCCAGAGGTCTATTTAGAACAGTGATACAAGTGATATTCCTATTGCTGGCCATGGGGGACAGCAGTTGCAGATGCTTTCAGGGAGAAAATTCGATCATAAAGCGATATAGAGATCAAATTTCTCAGAATTTTATCTTCTAAACCTTAGCATTTTTGGAATTCTTAAATGAGTCTGTGAATACATTTCCCCAATTGTGAATTGTGTGGTGTGTGTTTGTTTTAAGCACCAGACTTATAAACAAGAAGCGTTCAGAGCAGTGAAGCAGACAATACAACACAAAGCAGTTGTAGAACAAGTAAAGCTGGGTAAAGGAGAAAAAAAATCTAGGGAGGGAGGGCTCATTTTTGCTGCAAATATATACCATATTGCATAATAGAGCTCTCTTCAGAAGAAGCACTATTCATGTTATGAATGGCCTTTTCAAGTGAACGTGGCTCACTGGCATGAGCACTAAGCGCTGCTATGGCTGTCAGCATCTGTTCTTTTATCCCTGAAACAATTTTTACATCAACCATCAGAGGCCAAAAGGATTTTTAACCGTGGTGTAGCACTACACTGTAATTTTCCTAATGCAGTCTGGCAATGAAAGATTTTCATTAAGACAGTAAAGCAAGTGCGGTTGTTTGTATGAATCTAGCTTAACAAAGCTCTTCCTCCACACCACTGTTAGCACAGAAAGCATTCATTTTGTGGAATGGCAGACAGTTTTTATGTAAATAGTGGGCAGTTCCTTCAGATGTCTGAATCTTAATGAAACTACTTTCTCACCCTAAAAAGTGATAATCTGAATTAACTGCTTTACTGTGATCACCATTTAAAATACAGCATTCTATTAATTCTGTTTTAAAGGAAAAGCCTTCTTTTGTATGTAATTTTCAACAAGCGCGCCCATCCCTTGTGCTTTGTTCTGGCGTCTGAGTGAGGTTCCACATGGAAGTGTCACTGCTGTGCTTGGGAAGCAGCTCCGCACACGCGGCTCGGCCCTGAGGATGCATGGTTCTGCTTCACAGCTCTGCTCTGGCTGATGGCCCTCAGCAAGGAGAGGATGCAGCCTTCCCAGACATTGGCATCCCTCCCTAAGGATGGGAGGCTATGTGCTCAAATCATTCAGAGCAATTGTATGGGCATTTGTACTGTGGTCCTCCATGTCAGCTGTGGGTTATGGACGTGCAGGCTTGGAGCAGGTGGTGGTATGGTGAGAAGGAAGGATGCAGGAACCATCACCCGCAGCAAGAAAAGTCACTTCATAGCATTTTATTAACCGTGCCCCTTTCCATTGGCACAGCATTTAGCAGTGTCAAGTGGCAGTGGAAGAAAGCAGTGCCAGTATTTCACCAATTTTTTTGTTCTTGTTTTTACTACTATTTGTATTGACTTATTTGTTTTAGCAGAGCAAGTGGGCTTTAAATCTTCCACAGCAGTTGCCTCCTGCACTTTCCTTTAGTCCCAGCCTACTCAATGCTGACTGTGTTAAAGTGATTTCTAATGGTGCTTTAGCTGGAAGAAAAATGGATTGCTCAGCATCCAGCTTGTAGCCCTGTTCTATTGCATCTGCTTTCTATTTTGAAGAATGTTAATCCTTTATTACAAGGATTAATAATCCTCTTAAAAACAAAACAACAACCAAAAAAACCAACAGCAGCAACAACAAAACAGTGTTATGTAAGTGGTAAATGGTGAATCCTTAGTATGCTATCTTGGGTGGGAATGTTTCATCATAAATAATTGTCCACATACTCATCAGTAAGAGGGACTCAAATCACCTTGCTGAATATTGCAGCGTGTTCCCTCCTTGCTGATAAGAAGTGATTTGTTTCTACTGGCATTAATGTGTCTGCAGGGGGTAAATTTTCAAAGAAATGTTTGGTAAGTTCAGTATCTGTCTAGTTTCAAAACTGAAATGCTAATGCTCCTGGAAAAAAGCTTTTTTTTCCTTATGCTTGAGGCATGGTAGGGTGTACTAGCTCCAGGTAACACTGTGCAGACTTCTTAAATACGTAGTAAAACAACGATCCTTACAGAAATAACTTGTTTCTTCATCATATTAATTGTGGTATCAGAGTGATGCTCCTCCAACACAATAAGCTACTGAAAATTTGTAAAAACTTTAAATCTCCTTAAGGTATGCAAATATATAACAGAATTATGGAGTTTGCATCTTGCTTTGTAGTGATCGTGTGTCCTAACCCATCCTAGTGTTTGGTCAGTTGTAATACAGCCTCATGTGCACACAACCGATCCCGAGTAAGAAAACCTTTATTTAAATAAGTGCTGTGTGGGTATTTTGGTCTTTTGGATTAGAAAAAGCGGATTATTTTTGATTCTGTAGGGGTATATGTCTTTTGAGGATTTATTAATTTTTTATCATCTTGTCCAAAGTCACATCTGACTTTGTCTCCAAATGTGAAATGTAATTATTAGAGTGATGGGTCCTCACCATGATAATAACTATACACAGGACATCATGCTACCTGGTGGCATCACATCGTTAGTTTCAATTACCTGTAACGGTAGTCATGATTTATGTTTGCACTGTGTGGGACACAGAGCAAACCTGGAGGCTCACAGGTTTAGAGATTTAGTGATGCTGGCCTATGTGCAGGGGAATCCATCTGTTTGTAATTTGAAATGTTTAAAGTTGCAGCATTGTTCCCGGTTCTGAAAGTGGAGGCTTACAGTAGTAATGATTACAGGAAGGTCAGTTAATTATCCAGAAGTTCCTTTTTCCCAAACACAACTATATTCCAAAGTCCTGATTTGAAGATTACGAACGTTTGCTCATGAATGTTTAACACCTCACTGCTTTTCCCCAAATGTCTCTTAAATGAAAGAGTGATGACTCAGGAGGGAGATGCAGTTTCTGCTGGGCTAGCTAAGCTGGCGGTTTTCATAATCTAATTATAGATAAGTTGTTAGGAGATTAATTGGAGGCCTTTGCAAAGCTCACCTGCCGAGTTTGCTTTGTGGCAGGCTTTGGCCTTCTTTCCTGCTCACGGGACCCAAGTTCTCAACTTTTCTGGAAATTGGAGCCTAGCGTGCCATTCTCCCCCGTTTCTTTTGCTTCTCACCCTAGAGCAGTAGGAAACCCCAGCAACCCCTGATTCTGATTTCAGATAGAAAGGATCCCATCCAGTCTCCTCTCATGGTGCTGGAAGACCTGGATAACACAGCAACTATAACCCACTAGATCCAGATCCCACTCCCTTGCCACTAGCTACAGACTAGTCTTTATATTTAGATATACTTAATTCATCATAGCTTGAGAAGCAGTCACTCCCAGAAGTCATCTTCCTGTTGAAAGTGGCACCAGGTCTTTGTATATTCTGACATGACCCAGCTGCCCCTGGGGGAGGGTTTTTGTCACTGGAGGAGGTGGCAGTATCCCACACCTTGGGATCATCATGTCAGGCTAAATGGGACTGCCTGTTAACCGTGGCTATCTGTCGTGTTTAATATCTGAAGGTCTCCTCTTTTCTGGCAACTGTTAAGCTTCAGAAATGCAGGCTGAAGCAATGGACCCATCCTATGTCTGCCCTTGGGTCTGAATGAAGGGAGCTGACAAGTCATGGTTTACTGAGAAGTGCAGCTGGACACTGCCAATGTCCAGCCCACAGTCCTCCAAATTGAAGCAGATTTTCCACCTAAGTGTGTCTCTTCTACATTTACGTGCCATCTAAACCCACCACGGCATAATCCTTGTGTGATCTGTGCAATATCAATCAAAAAGAGCAAGGAGAAAAGCAGTTTTTTCCCTGCCACTGAACTTTTGCATTAAGAGCCTTACCTCACCCTGAGTTAACATGTTTTGTATGCTCCTCTAGAGCTAAATGGCATGTTACCGGAGATGTAGAAATGGACGCCAAATTCCACTTTACAGTGGTTCAGATGTGCTGCTGAAAACTGAGTTGTTTGTTCTCACTTATCCTGGGTAGTTGTTTTTTTCCTAAATTCCTGTGTAGCTCATGAAGGCTGATATAACCATTAGTCAGACAAGAGTCAGTACTTCTGTTGTCCTTGCACTCTTCTGCACCTCCTCGGCAGTCAGAGCTGTAGAGCTAGCCATTAGTTTGGTCTGCCATGCTTTCCCTGAACACAGGACTACCTTCTTCTCCGTTGCTTCTTAATGGACAAAACTTCAACTTCTTCTAGTCTCTGTGTCAACTTCCAGCACTCATAGGTATGCTGGAAAATGGGCACAGTGCCTTGCAAGAGCAGCAAATTACCATGTTTCACAATTTATTTGCTGCACTAGGGATTCCTTTTTTTTTTTTTTTTTTTTTTTTTTTTAAACAGGTTTCCCAGAACTTTGGAAAAAAGGATGCCATGGGCACTCCATAGAACTGTTATCTGTCTGAAAAGTTCTGTACTTAACAAATGTTTTGGTTGTAACTTTCCTGCTTTATTATTCAGTGAGAAACAAGACTTGCATTTCTTCTTCCCAATGCAAAGGGAATTGAAATGAAACATATATTTAAACAAAACTAGGAATGTGTGTTTCAGGGAATAAAATAAGTACGTCCAGCCACAAGTTAGTGAGCCACTTATTTCTCTCACAGCAGTACAAGTAAAATTAGTGTTAGACAAATAGGAAAATTAAAATAAAACCCATCAACGTTAATATTTAAAGAAAGGAAATAGTTTTAGCCACGTGTCTGTCAGTTGGATTAATGACAGGGATTTGATATTTCTGTGATCACAACTCAGCTGTTCAAAGCATTCAGCTGGCCTCTAACATGTGCTTATTCTCCTGTGGAAATTTCTGGATTAGCCCAGTCAACCAGTTATTAATTTTGTTATTGGGATCTAACTGTCAGTTTTTTGATAATTCTGCAAAATGTCTTTTTTGATGCATTGCGCATACGTAACTTGTATCAACAGTCTGTATATAATCTTGCTTACTACTTGTAAAGAAATGAATGTGTTTCTTACTAAAGTCTTTTGCATTAGAGAGGATCAGTGCAAAATCACCTCCTCAAAATCTACAGCTTCTATGTTGTATAGCGGTTTCCAGTATTACTGGAAAATTGTATCATTTGTGTTTCTCATCCACCTAAGAAAAAGACTATACAATCATATAATTGCCAGAGCTGTAGAAAAGGAGAAAAATATGGGTTATCCTCCATAGCACATCTGTTTCTTTGAGACGAGCGATGTGAGTGGAAATATGCTGCATTTTATATAATTGTAATCATCACGTTTCTGTGTTATTCAGGTAGGTAACTGGGACAAAAAGCAACTCAGTACTTCCTTGCATAGTGCACTGTGCTCAGAGCCTGTGCTACACTGTGCACCGTATCAGAATACATTATACTCTCTAAAGAGTGTATATATTTGACCTAAATGCTATTTAATGGTTGATAGAGTTTTTTATTTAATCCAACCGTAAGAGTTTTATGCCTGTTCTGGAAGGAGCCATTTGAAGTAAACAGGCATTAGTAATGATTGAATTAACCTTGTCTAAATCTTCATTGCAAGAAAGATAGCTCTGTAGCTCAAAAAAATGTTAACTTCTGCAAAATATGGTTCCCTGAGTTCCTAGTCCTCCCCTTCCTAGGCCACCCATTTCTCATGCTTTTAAGATGTTTTAAAATTCTGCTATCTTGAGTGAAAATGGTATGTAGCCTGCATTATTTTCCTCTGCAACTGCAAAGGCATCAGTATGCATGCCCACAGTTTGTTTTTAGATACCCATCTGCTGAGCGAATATGAAAAATGCAACACTGACTGTTGTAGAACTGCTGTGTGATGTGGGACAGACTTGGGCCTCGGTTGTGGTCTCTGCCAGTCTTCCCCAGATATATGCTGGGAAGGTCATTGCTGGGGCTGGGTGGTCACAGAGCTGAGGAAATGCTGGGCTGGGATTAGTCTTGTCTGAAGGGGAGCTACTGACTGCATTGAGATAATATAGGATGGATAGTAAATGTTTGGTCTGTCATAGCATCTTCTGCTGAGCATTGTCGGTTGTAATTAAATTGCCTTAATTGAGCTCAGCGACAACTTTGGGAATGAAGTGACTAATTTTAACATTTCAACTGCTTATCTAAACTTAAGGAAGCTTAATATTCTTTAACTTAGCTTTTTGATCAGGGAACTTGCAGAACTGAAAGCCTGGATTTGAGAGTCTGAATTCTTGGTGTTTTTTTTTTTTTTTTTGTGTGTGTGTGTGTGGTTTTTTTGTTTTTTTTTTTTTTTTTTTTGTACAAGATTTCTTCTCTTGGAAGATTGCGTCGAAGAACTGCCATCCCTTTGAGCATCAGGGCAGATAGTGTCTTTCTCCATCTGCTGTGTTGTCATCCTACAATCTTAGGTTCTTGCTCTGCAAAATTCCAGAATTCGTCAGTTTTCACAACGTTCCTAAGCTTGAGTCTTCAGTAAAAGGCTGTATGTATGTGTTTTGAGGAACACACTTGCTAAATCAAGAGTGTTCCAGAAAGATTTAACTGAGCACGGAACTGATGCGCGTGAAGCATATGAATGGTTGGAGGCATTGGGTCTCCAGCTTCACTATGCCACATGGAATGATTGGTGAGATTTTGAACTAGCAACGATGGCTAGTTTTGTCTTTTGGGCCTAAACAGCTGTGGAGGTTTGCAGGTTATTGGTAAGATAAAGTTAAAATGGGTGAAATGGTTCCTGTTTGCTGAGAATGCATCCATGAAAGTGATAGGTCTTGCATTGGATACGCCTGGGAGGTGAAAATCAGAGACTGGAGTTAGATGCATTTTAAGCTTATATCTCTGTTACTTACAATTGAAGAGAATTGAAAAGGTTTTGGTCCTGGATTTTCAGCGGGGCTGAATCAAATTTATGACAGCTTGAAACACAAATGTTACCAACTTAAGTAGCTATATTAGATTGTTTTGACAGAAATTTGTAATGAGTATGAGAATACATCTGGCTCCTAGCTAATAATTCTGAAATATTTCCTGCATTAAAGATAGAAGACTTATGTATTTTTATGCTGCAGATTCCCTCTCCAATTATATCTGCTTAACATAATTTGATAAGTTAGTATTTATATATGATACAGTTAAGATTGTAGGAAGCATTTATTTTATATTTTTTCCCCTACAGTAAAAGCTTTTCTAAATTTTTAGGATATCCCAAACCCACCAATTTCTCAGCATGTTTTTAAAACTTTCACCAACTACTAGAAATATGTGATGCATCCTTGTAACAAGTTCTGTTTTGCTTGGGAGGCTCACAGAAGGATATGGTAGGAAAGACAGCATCCCAGAGGGTTTTTAAGGATTATTTTTTTTCTTTTTTCTTTTTTTCTCCTGGAGGAAGGGCAATTTTCCAAAAGCCTGAGGGAATCTGGTTAGAGCCAACCCAACTGGAACGGAGCAGCCCAGGAGCTGCTGCCTCTTGTAGCTCCTCTTGGAGCTACAGCAGCAGGTGATGGAGGAGCCTGTCCTTAGGAAATCAACAGTGCCTTGCTAGATGGTTGGGCCACTGCCAGCAGAGCTCAAAGCCAGTGGGAGCCTTAGTGATGGGGCACAGCTGCCTGCCTGAGTTGATGGATGGTGGGAAGCCAGCCCTGGGATCAGCAGGATGTGCAATATTTAAATGGTATGGTAACTCAGGTTGCTTTTCATTGGGATTTCATTGAAATGCTGAATAAATAATAATTATCCAGAATGGAAAATGCATGTGTCCTTCTATCATGAAAGTTACCGTTGCATACAGATACTACTGCTGCTGGATATAGGTCTGGCTTGCAGGGCATCAAACGCCCTGACAGACATTTATTGTAAGGAAGCAGAGATGTTGTTCTTGTTTTCAAGTGCCCTCCAGTCCTAGATGCCAGTGTGTAATGGATGTGGAAAAGCTGTAGCCAGCTGTGAGAACCTGTTGGGTTTACAAGATCTGTATCTGGCGTGTGTAAGTGAAAATGCTTCTTTCTTTAAATATCTTCCCTAGGAAGTCAACAGATGCATATGAAGATTTTTGTTACTTTTTGTCTCCAAGAAATATTAGGATTTGGTAACTTATAGACTTAGAGTGATAATGCTGTAGTGAGCTGTTAAGGTTGTTTGGCTCCTCCTCATCAGTAAAACAGTGTTCACCCATTTTCTCCTCCATGAACAGAATTATATTAATGCTACTTTGATATCAAATCTTGTTTCAAAGTCAGTCAACCCCAACAGTTTAGAATACTGTGTCACTACTTCTAGTTTGCATTGTGGCATTTTAAAAGAAGAAGTATTTCTGTCCTTCTGTATTTCTGCTTTTTTAGCTATGATTAAATATTTAATAGTCATATATTCATGCTTATTCTTGTTTATTATCTAGTATTCCTGAATCATAGAATCTCTCAGGTTGGAAAAGACCTTAAAGATCATCGAGTCCAACCAAGACCTTACCATTCTACCATAACTAACAACTCTTTGCTAAATCATATCCATGAGCACGACATCCAAATGGTTTTTAAACGCATTCAGGGATGGTGACTCAACCACCTCCTTAAGGAGCCTATTCCAGTGCCTAATATAATCTTATATAATCATTTCAGCTTTCTTTAAATTACTATAGGAAGGGCCATACACTGATATAAATACTGAATTATTGAAAACAATCTCCCAACTAGAAACATGAATAACACAAATGATTCTGTTACATTGGTCACTCTTTTAAAGAGTTACAAATTAATGGACCTTGTTAACATAGTTCTTCAAACAGTCTGCTGACTGTGTGGGGAAAAAAAAAACACCAAATGAGACTCTACTCACAACTGTACTGATGAGCTCAACTTCTGTTTTGGGCTCTAAATGATTCTGAAGTACTTTGCTTTATCTTGGTACAGAACTAGTTGGAACCCAGCTGGCTTCAGTTGTGTTTTACCATTTTACCATTTTAAGTTGTGAATAAAATTAAGAGTAAAAGAAGAAGTTGGCAGTACTTCAAAATCACTTAAGTCTCTTTCTTTAGGGTCTCAATTTTTTGGGGTGGGAGGATGATGGGCTGTTAGCTTCCAGTAAACTGTGAATGATTTTGCTAATTATTCTTACATGCCTAATGCCTGCATCCCAAATCATTCCTTTAAAGTACTAGTGATCTTTAGAAACAAAAAGCTGTAGTAATTGGTGGAAACAACTGGAAATTGATATTTAAGTGAATACCATGAAATACATAGAGTGCTGAGCGAGTCTATAGAAAAGTAAGTGTATAATAAGTTCATCTTCAAACTTCATCATCGAACTGAAATTGATTCTTGTATTTGTTGGCTAAATAAATTTTGGTTTTCCTCTTCTGTCATTCCAGGATTGAGTTATCAGTATCCTGGTCTTAATGCAGCTGGACCATAAGTAAAGGTCTATCCTGTTTCAGAAATGTTTGTTTGGGGAATAAATACCTGAGTAGCATCTCCTTCCCTCTCCCTTTCAAATTACTTATACATGGTTGAAATAGAAGTCTTTTTCCACAAAATATTTCCTTTTTAATTTCAAAGAGCAGAAGAGGTGTTCTTCTTATTTTCTTCTGACAGGGAATATCTAGATATCAAAGAGAACAGAGCATTTGAGCCTTTGTAAATTATTCAGAACTGCCATATATTTTACATGAGAAGATATTCTTGTGTAGCTTGATTAAACATAGGAAACTAATATAGCATGCATTAATTTGCAGAATGTCAGATCTTAAAAAGGCTTGTGGAACATATATGATACTATATATATATGTATATACACACACACATTCACGTAGGATATAAATAAATATGAAGTTTATTTAGATGAAAGGATTATTTCTGTAGAGGGAGTAAAATACTGGACACTTCTTACTTCCATGCTTGCAAATGAATTTTCTAATACTATAAGCATCACCTAAACTATGTGAAGACAACTACTTGCAGAGAAATGTGATGCTGAAATATAAAACTAGCAGGAAAATTATCAAGCAGCAATTTTAATTAAACATGCTCATGGAAATATCTCTGTTTAACTCAGTTTCAACTTTGTCTTTCAAGGAAAACGTTTTGAGCTGGACTTTAGCTGTCCTGTCGAGGGAAAATTCATTTGTTTTTGAGCTTTGGCAAGGAAGTTAAAAAAATAATAATAATAATAATAATAAAATCAGTAAATGTTTACACCTAGTGCATAAAATCCCTAAGTGAAAATATTTAATACATGACTACTAAAATTAATGTAATTAATATCCGTATGTGTTTGATGATATACATATGTTCCAGCTCCTCATACTTAATAGGCAATGGGAGGCAGATTCAACAAGAGATTCTCCATTGATGCCTATGGATCCTTGTCATTATGTTAAAAGCATTTTTGGATTTTTTTACTTCAAATAAAAATTTGCAATTTCTGTTTTAAAGAAAATTACTGCAAAGAAAAATCATATTAATCATAAAATCTTAGCATATATATTTTTTTTTCTTTGAGGGAAATTATTGATGGGTAGTTGTTTGATGTACATTTAATAATTATTTTTCTCTTCTCTAAAAAAAAAAATCACTGAATTTTTTTTTTTTTTTTTTTTTTTAGAAAGTGGCAATGTCATAAAGGGATGCACATAACATTTTTTTCACACTGTACTTCTGCAATAGGTGTGTGGTGTTGTGGCCACAAGTTCTAACCTCTCTCCTTCCCTGAAAGCACAGTTGAAGTGTGATCATCTGATAGGTCTAATGAAATCTGACTGCTGTTACCACTCTGCGTGGTGATGCTCTCATGTCTCTATTCAGAATAAAACAGGAGAAAATATATGGCCACCCACTGCTGTGAGAAAGGGTTTCATTATGAATAATTTGAGAATCACCAGGTTAAACTTGATGTCTTTGGATTTCACCAATGGCAGAAATCTAATCCTGCAGGTAGAGTGGAAAATGGAATTGATTTGCATCTAAAACTATCCAGAATAGCCTTATTTCAAAGCAATCATGCTGGTGTAAATACACGTCTAAATTTGTGTGTGCATGCACACATACATTTAAGTGGCTCCTGCCTAATTTCTAGTATAAACAGCAAAACAAATTAAGTAGTCTATATGTTTGGCCAAAATGGACTGCATTGAGCACAGGTTTCTGTCTTTATCTGTTTACTGTGGTATAAAAAAGACAATTTTGTGCCAGCTTGGCTGTGCCTGACTGTCACCTCACAGGATTGGCTCTCTGGAAATGGTGACACTGCATGAGAAGCCTGGGCTGGCATCTCCATCGTGACTTCTGAACATTTTCTGCGTAAATAAAATTAGTTTAAACGACCTGAAAAAAAAACTGTACGCATTATTAATTAGCAAAGTGTTATTGTGAAAACTTTACTGGTTTACTCTAGCATATATAATTTGATTTTGTAGACTGTGGTCCTTTGGTGATATGTGGGTGTCTATGTGTATATTTAAAAATAAATATATAACCAGTAGTACAGTATACCAGTTGTCCAATTTAGCAAGCTTGCACAGAAGTTCATGCATTGCTGACAGTTAATGAGATATTATGTTAGACCAGGAAAGGACTTTCCTTTGTATTTTGGCCACACTTTGGACTTGACTAAAATAAGTTGTCTGTTCCTTTCACCATACATATGGTAGAATAATTCTCCATCCTGGGGTATGCAAAAGACATAGCACAGTAAAGAAATGTACTGTTTGTTTTCTTTCTGTCCAGCTGGAATATTTCTTCAATAGCTCATAATGCTAATTTTATTGTTTCTGTAGAGAAAAAAAAAAAAAAATCTCTTGCTCAACCAACATAGCTATAGCCAATGCAAAACCTGAGCATGGACCAGCAATGTGAAATGTTCTCACTGGGGTGTGTTGGATGAAATCCTGCCTTCGTTTAAACTGGTGGGAGTTTTGCCACCTTCTTCGGTTGGACCAGGATTTTTCTCAGCATGTGCCATTTAAAGAATACTGAAAAATTTGGAGCAGTTTTGGTGGACCAGATGGTTATGTTTAAACCTCTGATGGTACAAAAGTAATTCATTTAACTTGCTGGCACAAGGCCCGTGTCTTTTCAAACTGGAAATAATTTATAGAGTTAAAGCTTTAACTATTATAATAAAATGGGGAAAGTGGACTAATATAGCAACATAATGATGTTAAATTGGAAATTATCTACTTCAAAAAGCAGTGACAATTCACAGTGACAGGTTTTCATCCCTAGTGCTGTGCTATTTGCCACTGTCAGACAAATCAAGTTGGAAGATCATTTTTTGGGCAACCAATTTAGCATTTCCGAAGTATGTTGGGTTTTGTTTGTTTTGTTTTTTATTTTTAATAAAAACATGGATTGCAAAGTGATGTCAATTGCTTGACTATAATGGGTTCAGAAAGTAATGTTCTGTACTGAAACAATACCTAAGGGTGTAAGGACAGTACTGTGTAATGCTTAGGACAAACTTAAACATTCTTTAAGACATACAACAACTTTTAATGAATTTCTCCTTTCTGCATTTATTTTAATTTTACTATCCTAGATAAGCTAGTTTCTAATGCAATAAAATGCACGAGGACTGCTGATTTTTTTAAGTGTAATCATCTTGTAAAAATAAGGCACGTATCCAGGATTTGTTTCGGATCCTTTACCAAGTGGCAGAAGTTGAACCTTAAGCAGTGACTGTGTAGGCTGTCATTGAATCTCTGTCCCCACAGGCTCTGTGGTTAATTTAAAAATATATATATATATGTACACGTATGTATGTATGTATGTATATGTAGTAATGGAGCACAGAGTGACTTACAGAGTTAGTCTGCAGAAGCCTGGAAGAGCAGAGCCTCATCCTGCCAGCACAGGGGTGTGCTGCTGTGAGCACTAGGATGTAAGGCATGAGAGTTCCTCTCAAGAAGTACTTCAGCAAAATGTGTAAAAGGAAGTTTGGGTAGCTTCTTTCCAGTCTCCATGAAGAACTACAGCAGCAGTCATCCCATCTCAGATTATCTACAGTTGATGTTGTTTTATTGCAGTTAACATAAAAACGTATTTTGTTTGTGTGAGGACCAACTAGCTCAAAATCAGTGTAAAATTCTCGTGATACTCTGCTCAGTATATAAAAATCACATAGAAGCCAAGCCAGTAGTGATGTACCTCACTTAATTGGGGCATGCTTAATAAGAAAATCTGTTTAATTGGGCTGTCTTCCAGAGAAGCTGCTCAGGCTGAGCCTGAGCGGAAACAACCGCTGCTTTAATGGAACATTATGAACAAAAAAATAATTTAAATAGGGGTGCAATTGGCTCTAGGGACTGTGTAACAATAATTAACTGGGTGATTAATTAGATATGAAGCTTAGGACTCTCGTTCTTAAATAAAGATCCTGACAAATAGGCTCCGCCCTCTTGAGGCTCTGCCCTGAAAACTCCTGGGCTTGTGTAAGTCTTGAAGTCTTCATTTCCCTGCAGCGTTCCTGGCCAGCACTCTTTTGCTCACAAGGCTATACCGTAATGTCTCCAGGCAAGTCACGTTCATTGCGCCTCTGTCTATGGGGCTTTGATCCTGCTTATTGTGTCTTAGGCTGCCTCAGAGCTTTTACACAGCTCTATCCTGGCAGATGTCCTGCAGTTTATTTCAGTGGTAATGAAAACAAGCAGATGACGGAACAAGTAACCTTTTTAACTTGCAATGGGTTTCTGTTTAAATCCGGCACTTCTTATCTATGTATATCTGTGTACAGAGGTGCATTTTATAAATGCATGTATCTCAGTGGCAGGTTCCTTTCCTGATTCTCAAGGAAGTTATTCCAGAACACGCTGCATTTCCTGTGCTGAACACTGGGTCTCTTTAGTATATTATAATTGTCCCCAGAACACTAATCTCTCTGAACTGCAAAATGAATCTGTGTATCTTACTTGAGAATGTGATTTTGTTGGCCTCAACCCCATATTAAGACACGGGATTTTGCCTGCCTTGAGATACTGCCTTCTTTTTCCTAATGTCCTACTTCGTTTTCATCCAATGTGCTGTGGACTTCCAGGAATCAGAAAAGGGGATCTCTATATGTAAGCTGGCACATGAGGTTTTCTTTAGGCAGGCAAACAAAGGGAGATCTGTGCTGAAGCAGATGGGAAACGCAGTGCAGAGGTTCAGTAGAGGGGAAGCTGAGCAGCAAACAGTGATGGATGTGTAGGCATTGCCCAGGGTGTTGTCCAACTCTGCTGTGCTGGAAGGTGCTGTCTGGATTCATTACGGCCTTTGAGATGAAATTGAAGACTAAATGGCTGCTCTCCTTTTCCAAGAAGGGAAGAATTTCTTGATTCATAGAGAGAATTTTGAGGAAGTAGTTACAAAAATTCTTCACATAGATCTTTCAGTGTCCTTTAGATGCCTGCGGTGGTGGCTTGGAGCAATCTGCAGTTGTTTGCTACTGACCCTATAGAAAGGAAAGAGCATGTTACTGCATCTGTTCACAGGTGCACTCTCTTAAAATTCATGCAGCAAACCAATTTTACCACCCTTCCAAAAAAAAAAAACAAAAAACAAAAACAAACAAACAAAAAAACACAAGAGGATGTTGCATGGTGTTTTATCCTTGTAATAACAATTGATATTATTTGCTTATGTCTTAACTAACATTTGCATTATTTCCAAGCCTTCTTTTCTAACCGTAGAGTATGTTTAAGAAGCATGAGGTCTGTCAGTTCCAGGCTGAGGTACCATTCCAAGAGGCTGGATTTTAATAAGCAGATCAAATGCTTGAGGAGTTTGTCCTGCCCCAAACTCAAATTCCCCAGTGACAGTGCTTAAGGGAAACCTGCATTGCTGTGAGTCTGAAAGCCTCCATTTTATTCTGCTCCTGAGCAGTTTCAAATTACGTGCAGACAGAAGGCCCCAGAAAAAGAAAAAGAGAACATATTGTTCTTGACTGAAGTGCAGGGACTTTGATGATACTAAAAAGTGAATATAAAAGTTCAGATCTATGAAACTGGGAAACAGAAACTGGTTTGTGCTAATCAATAGACTTCTTTTATAAAGAAAACTTTTAGGTAAAGATTGTTGTCTCCAGTATTGAAGTCAATTACGTAACATTAACATTTGGTTTCTTTTGCATGATCTGGAATCTCTATAAATAGCTGTTGGGTTTTTACTTTTTAGTAAAGCATCGCTGTCAGGGAGTTGTATTTTCCTTCTTGAAATGAATGTGGGCGTATGTGAATATGTAATGCAATTGATTACCCACAGTGGATGACATTTCTTTTCTTTACAGTGCTGAAATAGAAGTCAATTATCAATCTAAAATAGCTTGATGTTCTAGCCTTCAAGCGAATGGAGAACAATATAGATTTTGTGTGTGATGACCGTACTCTGTGAAATTCTCCTGTATGCGCTTCCTCTCTTTCATGTTATTGCAGCAAGTAACAGAATATTATTGGGAATAATACACTGGCTTGATGCATAGCCCCAGGAGATGGAAATAGTCCAGTTTCCCCGGACAGGTTCTGGAGGAGGAGCAAAGAATTGTGTTTCTTAGCTTATTTGGTAACAGAAGAACAGAAAAACTGGCTGAATAAGTTACTTCTGTGGCTCAGTGTTTCAGAACGAAATTAATCCTAAACATTCTATATTGCAGTGAGTGCACATGCACAGAACATGAATTGTTTTAGTATTATGCAGGCAATGGTGAAAGTCTGCAGCTAGAGTGGTCAACTATAGAAGGGCTTTCCTTGCTGTTTAGGGAGGTGTTTGGCTGTCACGTGTAGAGGAGTTTTGGACTTGTGTGCTGATATGGGACTGGCATCATGATCCACCATTATTTCAGTCTTGGAGTGCTTGCCAACTAAAACGTTTATGCAATAGAGTTGGGTTTGTGGTGATTAGGAGGCTGTTCAAATTCCAACCTTTGCTAGAAGATGTTTATACTTGTTACTGTTTTTTTTTTTTTCTTCCAGTTTTCAATACATGACTTACATGCTACTATGTACTAATAATTTAGGTTTCAATGTGTGTGGCATTTTGCTTTCCTTAGCTTTTGAATTTTTGTCCTCATCTGTGATGGGCAATTGTGCTGTGTATCGTTTTCATATACTTATCATATTGAATCTTTGAAAATGGTCATAGATATTTTGCTTCATGTTATTGAGTGTTTCTGGCTTTTTTTGTGTGTGTACATGCATTTTTGTTGTTCCTTCCCCAACTCAAATTGCTACTCTTTCACAGGCTGGAGAATGTGGTAAGGGAAAGTTCTGGCTTCGCTTTCCCTATAACCATTGGGTCCTACAGACCACTGGATAACTGATGATTCTCATTCAAAGTATGCCCGTTATCTTATCTTAGTCTCTTATGGCATTTATATCTCTGATGTGTTTCTAGAGAAAACTCCTTTCTATTTGCTTTACTTTAGCTACCTTACAGTATCTGGAATTTTTGTGCTGTTGTCCCACTGCTGTTGTGCAGAACAGGCACACACACAGTGATTTTTGGCTGGCATTGGGTTATCCTGCTCCAGAACCTATAGCAGCAGCTCTGTACCTCAGCTGACAAGGCTTGCTGAAAGCATATGGTTGTTGCTAATGCAACTGCGCTGCTTTTAGGATGTGAGATGGTGTCTGTGTGGTGGAGACACAGTAGTAGCATAAGGATGTGTTGGCAATGAAAATGATTAGGCCACTAATACAAAGAAGGTGTTTGCTTCCTTTCTTGCTACGTTGTCTTTTAAATGCTAAGGTACACTGTGGTTATTAATCTTTCCCTGCAGTTTAAGGAGTAGGGGTATGGCCAAAATGGTGTTTCATAGCTGAATCTGGACTTTCAATAACTGAAATGGTCCACTGAGCAATGCCTAAAGCTGTGAGCACACAGCAATTAAAGCTGCCCTGAAGTCCATAGAGCACATCTAATGCATTCTTGCTCCTCATGACAACATACATAAGCAGAACATCTTTAACTGCTACAAGATCACTCTGTTCTCTTCCAAAGCAGAGGCTTGTGTTGCTTGGGTACTGCCACCCACTCAGTTAGGAATCTGTTCCTCCGTTGTTGTTTTCTCCTTCTTTCTCTTTTAAAATATAGTGTCTGCTACTTGTGAGAATGCCCAGTCAAGGGCTGTTTCAGCACAGCTTAACAGTTGAAACTGTCTCAGCTAGGGGTGCCTGCTTAATGGATAGATGAAGTTTGATCCAAGGTTTTGATTTATTCCCAATTTCTGGATCATAGTCTTTGATTTCTGTTATGAACAAAACCCAGACCCTCAGGCCTCCCACAGCTTGGGGCATTCAGCCTCTGTAATAGATGCAGCTGACAGCTGAAAATTTCCTGGAGTTCATTCATTTGGACAGTAAAAATGCTTAGGATAGTCTTACTTCACACTGTTCAGAATTCCAAGAATCAAAGAAAGTGCATTATTCTTCTAAAGAGTTGTTCATTGCATGAGACGTGGGTTCGGCTTCATTTGCTCACAGACTTGACGCAGATCAGAGGGAATGTGCAGAATCTATTTAAAATATGCTCAAGAGAGCAAAGGAGAACAAAATCAAATGCATGAAAAACAAATACAGATGCGTAACAATCTTTCTGCTTGAGAGGTTACTTAGATTCTTTACTGGATTTTAAAGTGGATTTTAGTGTTCTTCTATTGCTATTTGGCCAAACGCGATATTGTGAGACCTCAGGCTCTCGATAAGTCTTGGGAAAGTCAGGAAAGGATGGCTTCAATATCTCAATGTGCTAGATTGATTTATGTGAAAAAACACAGATCTGCCATGTCAGATTTGTATGCTATTATAATAAGAAATACTGATTAAAATATTTTTCTAAGGGATTTTAGAAAGTCACACAGTCGCTACGGAGTATTCTAAGCTATTGTTATCGAATGCTAAATAAAATGTCCTCGTGTACAGTGGGCTGTGGTGAGGCATGGAATCAATATAACTCCCAGGGCATTTTATTTTCACATTGTTGTGAAGGGGAAAATAGGTTGATAACTTGCTGTTATCAAACAGCAAGTGTTTCATTGAAAAGCTGGAAGTGCTGACATAGACTTGGAAAAGGACTGTAAGTCACTGGCTTGTGAGCAAAGAAACTCAGTATTGCTAAATATACTTTATATTCCTTGTCACCCTTTATTTACCATCAACAACTTTCTTTGGTCACAGGTATCATTAGACGGCTGTTGCTTAGGGACCACTACTTGGAAACATTATTGTATCTTGAAAAAATGTTAATACGTGACTCTAGACAAAAATATATATGGGAGTGCAGATATTTGCCAGGTGTTAGTGTAGAAACAGTATTATGTATTAAATTTGCAATGGCACTGAAAATCTTTTGTTATTGTAAGTATTGGCGGGAGATGGCATGCTAGTTTTAAGATTTAATGAGTCAATCACATTATGGTTTATCAAAAAGTAGCAATTCTGAGCATCATTTTGAGATGTGGAGACCTGGGTGTAATGCTTCTTTTGATGTCTTCTAGGCGAGTCATTAAAAACATGTTTAGGGTTTTGAAAAGGCGTTACCATTTTGAAATGTTATTTTCCTGATCTTCACATGGCCTATTTCTGGCTGCTAGCCACTGAGACAGTTAAGAATCCTCTTTGAGCATAGCAGGTCTTCTTCCCATCTCCACCATGACGCGCATCCCCATCCTCTCTGGTCCTTGACATTGTGCTGTTACCGTTCAGCGTCTCACACAAGCTGTGTCACTCCAGAGTAATGAACCTGTCGTCCATCAGAGCAGCCCAGAAGCATGTGTAAGATTACTTTCCATGCTCACAAGCAACTTTTCAGTTGATCTTCTCACCTTTGAAATAGCCTCATGCAGTAGTTGCTAATGTCGCACCTTGGAATTTGGGGACAATTCTTGATCTCTTAGGAAGAATGTGCCCTGGGAAGGTGCAAAGTGTTGTTATTTCTTGAGTAGGCTCCACCAAAGTTGAAAGGCATTTTGTTCTGTTTTCCACAGTGTTATGCTGGAGGTGATTAAGTTAATACCCTGTTCTTGTCTGAGCTAGGCAAGATCACATTAGTAATGAAAATAGGAGAGTGATTTATTTCAGTTGCAGAAAGAACCAACTTTCTTATCAGAACCAAGATTTACAGAAACCTAGAAATCATATCCTAGCCATTTACATGCTATCTTTTTCATGTTAGTGATTTCAATTGCAGCACACAGTCATTTGATGGGTTATTGACATGCCATTTAAAGTTAAGTTTCCTCAGAGGTTAAATCCAAACCCTTCTGAGAGCAGCACAGCCCATACTGCATCATGATGAGGACAGACTAGAAAGCTTGTGAGAGCAGATGGCTCAGTGGGCCGTATTTGATTTGTAGGCATGCAGCTCATGTGAGCATGAAGTATTTATTTCACTCAGGAGCTATTCTTGTTTAAATACTCTTACATAGGTATCATTTTTAAATGCTGCAGTTCCTATTATGTTTCCAGTAATAACCACGAATCTGATTGTGCAAAACCCTTAAACTCATTAGTACAATTGGGGATTTCTGCTCAGAGAGCTGTTTTCAGGCACGGCTATTATGATAGCTAAAATTAATTCAGATAAAATGACAGTAGTGCCTTGCTAGTGGCCCAGATTAGGAACATCGATATCTCCTCCTGCCAAGGTGAGCTTGTAACCATTAGATCTGAAGTCGCTGAAGCTCTGGGGAAATGCTTTGTACGAAAAATTTAATTACTCTTAGAACTGGAAATAAGTCAAACTTAAAGCACTTAGGAAAACTGTGGAATAGTAAATATTTTAGCAACAGTAAATGTTTTGGAAAAGATTCAGCTCAGAAAGCAGGAGGTTCATCTAATGTCGGTAGATACAGACAGTTTCACCTCTACTGTAAAGGGAGCTTTACTGTGACCTTCCCTCCCCACCAATCTCCAAGCATTAGTTAAAATGGAATACAGATCTAGGTTTGAGTTTTTCCAAAAAAGTGTAGAAAATAAAATCCTATTCTAACTTTGTCTCTTCATTTCAAAATTCAGAGAGATTATGGCAGAACTTTGACATAGTTTGGTTTTAATAACTAAGTATCAGTTGCAAGTCCTAAATCCATTTCTTGTCCTCCTGGAAGTCTGGAATATTCTGTTTTTCCCTAATGGCTATGCAGTTAATTTAGCACAAACTGTCACAACAGAAAGTTTCACGCAGCTTTGTTGCTCACGAGGGTTGACATTTTCCACCCAACCTGATCAGTCTGAGCATTATTTTGAAATGTTTCAGAAGCAATTCAGTTTTGAATTTTGGTGAATTAAATGGAGGAAAGGGGAGGAATAAGCTTTTCCGTTTATTATTATTATTAAGTCAAGCATGTGCTAAACCACTAGAACTGAGAGATCTTAGCAGAGCTTACTCCCCAAACTTTCCTATTCTGTGGTCTTCAAATGTGCTTCTGACATCCTCCAGACTGTTTTTTTCCTACCGTTTTTCAGGCTGTAGTCCATATACAAAGGATTTTTAATAGCATTTTATTACCAAATTTACGAAGTTATTCTGAGTTAGCTATTCAATAATTGATTGATTGACTGATTCTTATGAGGAGCACTACAGGCAAATTTACAATGAATGAATCTGGAAAAATGATTAATTTTCTCTACAGTGGTTTCTATGAGTGATATACAACCACTAAACTGAGTAATAGCAAAAAAAAAAAAAAAAAATCACTTTTAAAAACAAGCACACTTCATGTTAGAATCAATGATCTGCATTGATCAGATCTTAATGGTGTGATATAGCTTTGGACAGTGGTAGTCCTTTGAAAAGCCTGTGGCTGCTTGACTTAAGGCTCCATTATGTCCTCATCAAACGTCCTTCCTCATCTACAGATTACATGTTCCCTAAACTGTATCCGTGGAACTGCTCAGCTTTTTGTCTTATTCATATGCGAAGAAACAACAACGTAAGTCTCCAATTAAATGAGAGTCGTTCAGTTTGCCTTGTAAGCACTGTGGTATCCAGTTTGAAGGGAAGGCAGAAGGTGTTGAAAAATTGAACGTTCTCATCTATGTGCTCCTTCCTGCCCCGCAGCTTGTTGCTGCGCTGTGCTGGAGGTTTTCTACCTGTTTGCTCACACAGCTGGTGGGAGGCATTGAGTCTGCAAGAGCAGGTGTGAGCACCTGTAGAGGGAGAAGAGAATGGACCCATTAAAGGAAAGAAAAGAGTAGACAATTATAATTTAGCAAAATTAGGTAATAACTGAACTATTTCATAACAACCAGGGTTAGGTACTGCAACTATTTCTCATATAACTTGCCTTGTTCAGAGTTATTTCATTGCACTCTGAAAAGCATCTATAATTTGTAATTAATAAGGTAAAACAATAAAAAAGTCTAATATAACTAGCCTTAGCAAAGGTCTTTTCCTTTTAGCTTACTGATGTTTGAAACTTGTTCAAGTCTCAGAGACTGGCAGTTCCAAATCTTGCTTTGCTTATAGGATCCAAGTTGCTAAACCTAGCTGTGTCAGAATTAAAATACTGTATGAAGTTGAAATAATTTGGCAAGAAGGAATCTATCACAGCCTGTTATTGTTGAGTAGAGGTGATAACACCTCCCTTGCAGTTTCACATGTTCTCTTTGTTTTAGTGGTGAACTTTCCAAAATGATATGGCTAATTTTGACAAGGGGAAAAGCTTTTCTGGCACAGGAAACTTAAACTGAAATACTCTGGTTGCAGCTAAATTATTTGGAAAAATTATGGTTATTTTTAGAGAAACACTTGATTCCCTTCTTAATGCATTTGATCGCTGTAATCCCATAGAAGTTTCCAGGGGTGAGGAAGCTTTCTAACGCACTTCTTCAAAGTCCTGTCTTTTAATATTCATGTGCCAAGATAAGATTCCACACAACCAGGAGGTTGCAAATTTTAAATTAAAGATACCTAAGGGAAAATTTTAACTTTTTATTCAATTAAAATATACAGCTGTGTACCTGGCATTTGTGAACATTTTGAATGCTTTCTCTTTTATGTCAGCAGCAGAAAGAGCGTGAGAGATGTTTTGGGTAAAGTTTTTTTTACCAACATAAGACTAAAACTGAGCACTTACATATTAATATAACTAGCTAGGTTTATAGTATATATGTAGCTAGGTATAAATTGTTGGCATATCATTACAATATGGATTCATCACTTCTTGCAAGATAGTCATTAAGGTTAAAGAAGACTTTTGAAATGAATTGCATGTATAAGATGAGAAGACCCAGATGTCTTGTGTGCAGGAAGGATTCTGCTGCTGCTACCTGTGTCATGTTCACTTTGTGAAATGACTTTCAACTATCAAGATTCAGATTTTTTTTTTTTCATTTTTCATATTCATTAATCACAATATTGACGTAATTGAACAGGAAACCCCTAATAATATGAGTAACAATTATACTGAGCAGGAATGGTAAAAAGTAAAGATGAATACTGTTATCCTGCATAGAAGGAAGTGTGATAACTTCAGTTTTCTCCATTCATGTAAAATGTGCTTGTCCTGCCTGTGATTAGCTCATGGCAAATGCATTGGTTCAATTTAAACCAAATTACTAAAGTGTAATTGCAATTCTACACATTATAACACAATTTAATACAATGTAATTTGGCTCCAAAGACAATTAAGGCAGTAAATTTGGCCAGAGGGTTACAATTCTATCATCTTCCAGTATGTTACAAGTTGTAGCATTTGTCAACAATAATAAAGCATATAGGGTTTCTTATCTAAACTAATTTATTTTTTTTCATACTACGTAAAACAATGCTATCTATTTTAATATATAATAAGGTGTGGACAAATTTTATGGCTTTTCAGTTCTTAAGTAGAAAACAGCCAAGCTGACAGTTGGGGAAAGCTGTATTTTTCATCTATCAGCATAATCTCTTCTTTAGATGAGCTGCTGTTAAAAAAAAAATAATCAGATGAAGAAACCCATGGAAACTTAGCAGTGTTCAGATGGTTTTTTGTTTCAAATAAATGAACTTTCCTCCCTCTCAAGCTGTCTTTTGATAATGTTTTGAGTGCCTTCCAGTGTTTGCTCTTTTTAGCATAGGGAATCATTTCTTCTAGTATCAAGGGAAGATGGACTTACCAAAGAGATGAAGGTGCATTTGTCACAGATGTGCATACTAGACTGGTTGTTTAGGCTCACTGAACCTCAAACATAGACAGATCAAGCTAGAAACATTTGCAGTATGCTTCCATGTGATTTTTTTTTTTTTTTTTTTTTTTTTTTTTTGAATTTTATTCTGAGATTCTGGCAGCAATGCTCTGGGACAAACATTTCTGGTAGTATTTTGGTATTTCTTGGAATTTGAAATAGATATTACAGAAATCTTGTGAAAGCTTCTTAAATGTTTTATTTAAAAATAGATGTTGAAAAGAACGTTCCCAATTTTAGCCAAATGATTCATCTGCTTGAAGTGGATTATCAGCACCAGTACTCTGTTTGCTCACCTGCTTATGCTTTTATAGCTGAGCCTCGTGCTTCCTGGTGCTGACATGCATACAGCTTCTATAGCTGGCATGTAGCTCTCCTTAGTTTTGCCTTCTTTGTATTTCTTTTTTTTTTTTTTCTTTTTTCTAAAAACAATTTTTCTAACTTTATATTTTCCATGGAATTCTCTAAAACGTAACTGCTTCCATCAACTAAATTTCTTAATTCCTGGTAGCACAGTGAGCACTTGGTCATTCCAGCACCATTGAAAAGTGTTTCTATTTATTACTGAGCAATATACTGAAATACTGAAGTGAAATAATGCTGGAAGTTACTGCAACAATTCTTGTTTTTTGATCTGTGGGAGTACTGATATTACAGATACGAAGCTGAAGAACTGTTTCTAATAATGATTCCTATTTTATTATGTTGGCCCCAGATGTTAGATGCAGATTTTGGTGATATGGCAGAGAGGTTGACCCTTCCTGCCCATATCCCATTCCATGTTGCTACGTGATAGGTGGCAGCAGAAGGGCAGTCTGACACAATGGCATCTGACATGGAAGAATGCGTGGAGCAAAGGGGTAAAAATGGCACCCGCTGGCATTCATCAATGCTTGTGTTTGTGGAGACCAAGCCATGGATGTGAGGCAGTGGGTGGTCCATTTCAGCAACAAAGCTGTCACAGCAGCTGTGAAACAGCAGGCCACCTCTGCTGGTGCAATTTTTATGCATGTAGCATGCAGGCTCTTGTTCATTGCTGGCAAAAATGCATAACTAATGGTAATGACTGTGTTGGAAAACAGTCTTTTGTAGCTGAAAATTTGCTCTATCAAACAGTTTTTTTGCACTTTCTGTAACTGATGTAGTTTCCATGAAAATGAAGAGGAGGCTTTACTTTCAGAGCAACCTACACACGTTTTCCCAGAGGTGTCTAGTATAGCTGTGTGGCTCAGCTGCACCTGGGGGTGGTACCCTCAGAACCAGCTGTGTCCGGCACCAGGCGGCCCCAGCCTCTCCTCACAGGCAGCTATGGACCAACACCTGGGCCCCATTGGGACCCTGCCCAACCTCCAGAGATGATGTTTGCTTTTTTTTGTGCTTTTTTTTTGTGTGTGTGTGTATGTATGTGTGTATGTTTCTGGAAATGACACTCAGAGCACAAATGCCCACAGAAATACTACAGCAGTCTTTGTTCCCATCTCCCTGTTGTGTGTTACTTTCATCTCCCCCATGGGGCATGCTGTGGGAACCTGCTTTCTTCAAGTTTCTGGCTGTTTTCTTGTTGAGAGAAAGTGGGTGCATTTAAGTGTTTCTGTGACTGACAGTTGACATTTATTTTATGCTACCTTGCTGCTGAAGATTCCCTTTTAGGCTTGTTGCAGAAAATAATAATAATAAAAAAAAATAGCACTGCTCTATAGGATTGTCAGTAGTTGTTACTTGGCAACAGGGCCAAACGTGCTGGATGCATCTCCAATTTAGAGAATGACTTGGTACTTGTCTAGGAGAACACAGAAGAACAGGAGAAATCATGTGACTGGTGCAATTACATACTGGAAATTAAATAAAAATAACACTGGAGGAATTTATCATCTGTCCTTCTTTTGATGTGGAGATAGAAAACACAAAGGTTTCCAGGTGACTGAAAATATCTGCTGGTGTGAAAACTTACACAGTTTTGCAAAATACAAAAGCAAAGACAGGGCATGTACTGCTACTGCTGTACGTATGTCTTTCTTCCTCTCCATATATTCTTTCTCTCTCCATATATTTTCTGTTTATTGTAGTGGTAGTGATGGATGGCACAGGCAGGTCTACCTGAATAGGGATATCTAAACTGCTTAAAAAGTTATTCACTTTAGGCAGTGTGCAGTATTTGCCACAGTTTTCATACAGAGGAATGTTTGTAAAAGTTTATCATTTAAAAAAAATAAAATCCAATAAGAATTCATGAAATATTATAATAAAGAGTTTATTAATAAATTTGTACCAAATAATAGTTCATTTTACAACTTTTTTTTTTTTTTTTTTTAAGGCTTCAACATCTAATATGTATTCCTTTTGGCAAAGAACAGCTTCTGCAAAACATGCATTTTCTGATTTGAAAAATAAACACGGTAAAGATATTCCTCTGCTGCTTCAATTTATTGGAAGACAGAGCTGTTAAAGTGAACAGAAAGTATGATGCTGAAAAACAAGCACGCATTAATCTTTCCCAGGAGAGGGAGTTGCAGCCAATCACAGTTACCAAAGGATGACTTTTTGAATAACTACATAAAATTCAGTGTGTTTCCTGGAGGTGAAAAACAGCTTAGCAGCCTTACAATTCAAACAAAACAAAACAGTAAAGGTTTTAAAATTATATTTTGTTTATTTAGCAAATCTGTACATGCCAAATTGGCATTTTTTCAAATATGTTCTAAGATGTCTCCCCTACTTAGATGGAAGGGATAAAAGATGGAATTTCTAAAAGAGCTGTTATTTCTTTTTAAATCCCCACAGATACAGGTATTGTTTAGTTTTAACTTGTATAAAGGATATTTTGCTATATTAGTGATCCATTTAATTCTCCTGGCTAGTGCTGAGATTAATTTGTATTTATTTTCAGCTTAGATCAAGTTGGGATAAGTAAAATTCTTTAAATTTTGAAGCTTTCGTTGTATTATAAAAACTTGAAGACTGACTGTGTGCCTGTGCCTGAGTGGGTGTATATGTATCTATTTATAAGCATGTATCTGTTTTACCTTTGATGTTACTTAACAGCGCTGCTAGGAGGCTTAGGAACTTGGCTGCTGCTAAGAGGTAGTTCTGCCTGTCAGATGGACAGATATTAATGTGCTTGTTGGGAAAGCTATAGATTTTGTTCCTGGAAATGTTGTGAAATTGAAAGAAAAATTATTCTGTAGTGCACTGTGTGAGTTGTTTCAAGAGGAGGGTAAACTAAAGAGTCATGATACACGCCAAGAAGAAGAATACAATTACTGCTCGCAAGTACTTGTCAATGACTTTTTTACTTTGTTTGATGCTTTTGCTTTTATTATATGAGGTTTGCTCCAAAAGTAATGCCTCCTATTTTGTTACCTTGGCCCACAGAGTCAGAAGTGGATGTTGCTGATAAGGTGGTAGATGTTGAACCTTCCCACCAGTATTCCGTTACATTGCTGTGTGACAGATAACAGCAGAGAAACAGTCTGACAAAATGACACCTGACATAGAATGGGCTGCCTGTAATCTACAGCCACAATTTGAGGGTCTAATTATCTTAGAATAGACTGAAAAACTGTCTGAGGCCAGTTGGAACAATATTATGTTTAATTTGCTTGTATACTAGTTATTCTTAAATGCAAAGCAAAAGAGGCAGCTTAGTCTGGTTGTTAGCTAAAATGATTTCCAAGAGCTGGCATGACACTCAGCTGTGAGTTTCCTTGCTGTGTACAGCTCTTAGGAGGAGGGCACTGCCAGTGTAGTGCTCCTCTGTCACTTCTCTCTACAGAGAGAAGAAAACTCAGCCTAGCATGGCATTCACAGAGCCTCTGACCCCACAGAATTGCCAAGAGAAGCACTGGCTTATTACAGTCGCTTTACCAGAGGTGTTTCTTCTGCTTTGCCAGATTTAGAAACACTTCATTTCTTTGTTGCATTTGTTTCCCTTTATTGTAGAGCTTGTGCATTGAACAACCTCACTGGTCTTGCAGAGTCACTGTCCTGTCCTCATTTAGACTCCGCTTAAAGAACTGCTGTCTTCATGATGCTATTAAGCAACTTGTAATTGTCAGGACAATTTAGAGTAACAGAACTTTTCTATCAGTGACTGAAAATATCTCTTGAATTCATAGGGTCTGCCGTCTGGGTACTTTCAATCTATGTTCACACCAGATGAAAGTAGTTCTCATGGCTTGCCAGGGCTGAAGGAGTTTTGGATAGTTGCTTGAGAAGTGTTTGATGGAACATTTATTTGGTCCCCTTCTTCCCTAGGATCGTAGTGGAAGCCACACGTTGCAGTCTGCATTAAAAGCTTTGCATCATTTAGCATCTTGCACATAATCACTACTTTTGTGGTGTTGGCTGTAGCAAAATATATTTTCACTCCTGTCAAGTGCTCCATTTCTGGTAAGCCTTTGAAATGTAGAGATGGGACAGGGATCTCCTCTTAATTATTGAATCATTCACTGGTTTGTCCTCAGAAGTCTTTGCTTTTTGCCACTGATGTGGTGGTTGAGATAAAAACACGAAGCCTGTCAAAAGGGATCTGCTTCAGCATCATGAGGATGGATGCTCTTGTGTTTGCTGCCTGCTGGTGCGTGGCACTGCCAGCTAGAAGACTTTCTACTTCTGGAGTGTTGTATTTGTGCCTCTCTAGTTACCCAAGGGTGAGGTCACTCAATTCATTAATGATTTATATTTATATAGTGCATTCTTCAGAGGGCTTCTAAGGCTGCTGGCAAATTTATTTCTGCACCAGAAACTAACTGAAACAGATTGTTAGTGATTTCTCTATAGATTCAGGAAGTCATTACAAGAAACTTCTCTCTTCCCGCTCTATGCTTGGGTATATGTTGGAGTTAAGCACAATTAATCCATGAGGTTTGTGCTCCCTGTGCACTTTGCACATGTGAGGTTCCTTAGAAAGAAGTTTCTCAGTCTTTCCTGTGCCCATTTTTTTTTTCTTCTGCTTTTAAGTTCTGTTGACTGTTTTGCAAACAAGTAGCAAGTATTTTATGCATGTGGAGCAGGATCCTACTCCACAGGCAATTTTATAGCTTCAACTAAGTCGGCCTGTAGCGCAGAATTCAATTTAGATTAAATAAAATTGATGGAATCTGGTCACATAGTATTGGAAGTAATAATTTTTCTAATTGTTTGGGAATATTGTGTGTATACACTGGGGAACTATTTTTTAAGCCATCAGTGTTTTTATTTGCATTTTAAATATGTGGAAAAAGAACAGAAGAAATATTACCTTCAAAATCCATGGGAAAAAAAAAAAAAATCCTGCAGCAATTGATGACCTGCCTTATTATTTTAAAGTAGTGCAAGAGAAGCTATAGTGTATTTTCTCTTGGACATTAGAATTCTATTTTGCACAGTGTAGAGAATTAAAGAAATCAGTCTTGGCAATGAAATGAAGAAACAGCAATGTTTTACTTTTCACTTCCAGAGTGTGCTAAAAACATTTTTAGTTGAAGATGTTTGTGGTCCTTAGGAAAGAACGTGTTATGCTGTCTTAAAAGAAAAAAAAACATCTGTGCATAGAAGCTGTGCAGAATAGAGGCTTCAGCCACTCAGGGATAGGTAGAATTTTCCTTAATTTCTTTAATTTATTTCTTAAATTCTGCCAGCATAAGTATAGCTGAGCACTTCAATGAAGCGTACTTTGATTCACACTTAGGTCACCTCCCCTGGTTGAGGTTAGCCAAGTGTGAAGAGCTCTGCTAGAGGGTTAGTCTCCTAGAGGAGTTCTCTCAAACATTTGTAACACACAAGTAAAACCATGGTTTTATTTTGATTTAGCTGCTGTTAAACATCAGTTAAGGTAAAACTGCAGCATGCTCTGCTTATACTACGTCATTGCTGTAGATTAATGCTTTGCAAAAAGGTACCCATTTGTTAACGTACTTCTTCCTCACTTCAATGCCATCAAGCTCCACTACACCCAGCTACGTTTTCTCTTCTTCATGCCTCATCAGAAGTCAGGTTGCGCAGACCGAACAGTTTCATTTACCCATCTGCATGTCCCCATGTCTTTAGATGCTGTGGTGCTGCTTTCTTGTGCAAATGCAATTAACCTTCACTGACCCTCACTGTGCTGCAGTGAATTGAGTGAGCGCAGAGGTGAGCAGGGCACACAGCTGCCAAGTGTGCACGAGCAGGGGGTTGTTAGCTCTCCAAAATCTATGTTTTTCATATTAAGGCCCGACAGGGTTTTCTGAGAAGGCTGTTCCTGCTCCTGTTTCGGAGATCAAACTGCCTTCTTACTCTGCCTGTTGCAAGCATTTGAATTTTACATATATGAGCTTTGCTGGGGAGATGACTTCTTAATGGTGTCAGTCTGACCCAATATTATGTCAGTGGCAATGGTTCTGCAGGTCCAACAAGGTTAATTCAGTTTTGTCGTATTTACTCATGTCAGTTATTGGCTTGTTATAAAATAGGGCTATACTTGAGAAAAAACAGGACATTTTTCCTGGTTATATTTCCTAAGCATGTATGTTACTTTCTGGATTTGTTCTCTTCCATTTGCACAAAATCATAGTGTGGCTATGGTTGACAGGGACCTCTGGATCCATCTGGTCACTTCTCTGTTCAAGCAGGGACACTCAGAGCAGGAGCCTAGACCCATGTCTAGGTGTCTTTTGGAGATCTCCAAGGAGGAGACTCTACAGCATGTGGGTAGCCTGTGCTAATGCTTGGTCACTTCACAGTCAAAAATTGTTTCCTGATATTTGTAGGGAGCCTCTTGTGTTCCAGTTTGTGTCCACTGCCTCTTGTCCTCTCACTGGGCGCCACAGAAAAGAGCCTGGCTCCATCTTAATATTCTTTTTTCTAGATTATTATGTGTTCTTGTAGATATTATTGAGCCATACTGACTGGTGGAATATGACTGAAAGTCAGCTCAGATCTTCTTCATGTTTTGTTTTGTTTGTTTTTTTCCTTCTTGGTTTTCTTACGTAGGTTTGCACCTCAGAAGAGGGTTTCTTGCAAGGCAAAGCAAGGAGATCTGGGATCCCCACTCTGACCAATACTGGTATTGAAAACTGACAGTTGACCATTTTTGCTGCTTATATTTTTTCCCAATCTCCTAGCAGTTACATGAATTAAATTATATTTTATGAGGTCTTATCATTTCAGGAGATGATATATACCAATGACAACAGATGCGCTAAGTTGCCTAAGCAACTTATCCCAGGATTCATGTGCTCTTCTTTGGGAGATGATTTATTAACCATGACTTTTACATTTTATGCTATTCATATGCTTTTAAATACTAGTTCTGAACCTTTAGGTTCTTGCTTGTCTTTCAAGAAAGTACATAAAAATGTAATTTTGGCTGAGAAAGGAGAGCACAAGTTGTCCAGCCTGTTTGGTTGTTATTTCCTGCATGTGTAGCAAGGGCATGATTTGCCATCTATGTTTGGATGGAAAGGAGAGGTACACAGGACTATGATGGTAGCTCCTTTTGAAGTAGAATTCGCTTTGATGATTTTCAAAAGCATTTTGTTTAAAACCTAGGTATCTTGTGGACAACTAGGAAAGGGAAGGTCAGATCATATCTGTTGGCTATTATTTTCTCTAAATGTACCATGGTATTTGGACTAAGGAGATTGCTTGCACTCAAATAGTTCAAACCCCAGACTCAGGGAAGAAGACGACATTAGATGAACTGAACCTGGTATTTCATCCCTTATGGGGAAAATGTCTGCTGCTATATATGCACAGCATTTCCGCACCTCTATCTGTGTATATGCACATGCATACATGAATGTCTGGGGCTTGTGTTCTTTCAGGAGTTGGTCTGAGAGAGACTAGAGAGTCAAACTCAAGTTTGGGTCGGTGATAAAAATGGAAATAGGATCTCAAGAGACTGTTTATTAGCTATTAGCATTTGCAGATGGTAAGAGATGCAGTGTCAGAGACAGGAATACAAAGCAGTGAAATAGTGTGGTGTGCAACACAAAGACATCTTAGTTTCAAAAGTGGAGAAAGAAATGTATTGGTGGCCACCAAGGAAATGTGTGATGTTCTTCAGTTTTGTTTTTAGTTTACAAACTAAATTTAGATATCAAAATTTATTACAAGTTATTAGTAAAGCTTGTATCTTATTATTAACTTGTTTCCTAAATCTGACTATGCCAGAAGTGCTTTTCTGAACTCTGCTGCTTTTCATAGCTAACAACTTATGGCAAGATTTTATGGAGTAAGTAGTCTAAAAAAATAGATTTTTCTATATTTTTATAGTTGTGTAAAATAATTAATTTGTGTGATAGTTATTTTATTAAAATAGATTTGAGAACCACAATTTTAAATGGGCTAACGCTGTTTCCGTAGAACCTGGAAGATCATTCTACACTAGAAAACATGCATTTCTTAGAGGGATCATCTTCCTTGCGATAAGAAACACAGACTCACAGTTTTCACTATTTAAACTGAAAGGTATGTGTTCTACTGCTTTAAAAAAAAAAAAAAAAAAAAGTTGTTAATATTGGCATTCTCTGTTTGATTATAAATATATATATATATATATTCTCCTTTAAATTAGAAGCTTCTTTTGCATTGGAAAGAAAGTAGTGTGAGTAAGAACAGTTATATTTACCTAGTGATACTATTATTTTCCTCTTGGAATAAATAGCTTTACTCAGCTACGCTGAGAAGTAGAAATATGCTCTTAGTAAAACAGAGATTTGTTTATTTGAATGGGTATTTTTAGATGGGGTGAAAGGTAGAGGAGAGTCCTTTGCTGGTATGAATATTTGATGGCTTGACATGCTGACTTGCCTACTAGTCTTGTGCTGCATGGCAAAATAACAGCTGTCTGGATTATGAACAACTATTGTCTGAGAAGCTGTAAATAAACCAACCAACAACAGCTTGAGAAACTGAAGCAACTTTTTCTTTCCTGATTTCCATTCTGGTTAGAGTTTTCATGGATGCTGGCGCCTGACCTCATTGCTTTTGGGTGCTACTTATTACTGTGGGATGCAGTGATTTTTTCCTTAACGTTATGCAGAGTATGCATCTACTTAACTTTCTACGCTAGAAATATATATTTCTAACATTGCACAGAATTTTACTACTGCTTTAGAAAGATGTGAGTAGAATAGTTTCCTGAAATAATCTTTCAAGGACCAAGTCTTCCCTTCCAGACTTCTGCTGGAATTTCCTTTTCATCAAAATGTTTCCATATATACCTGTATCCACTTCTTCCTCTGAGAGGATAAAAGAATGCTATTAAACATAAGGAAGACTTTTTTTTTTTTTTAATTCTGCTGGAATGCTTCATGAGCTTGCTAGCAAACAGCAACTTTTTTCTTTTCCTTTAGCCTTGAGCAGTAGAAGTCTATATTATCCCTAGGAGTTCAGAATACTTCGGGTTCTGATTTTCAAGAACAATAAACTAGTTCAAAGACTGATCCGTTGCTCACATCCCTTGAAACCTTAACCAATGAATGAAAACTGACTCCACGTTATGCCAGCCATTTATCGATTTAATACTCCCCTTGAGATGCATACAAAGTAGTGAGCCCACAGCCTCTTGCTTACTGCAGGTGCATTGGCCTCCTGGGGCCTGCTGTGCCACAGCCATCAGCATAAATAAGTCAGTTGCAGGGAAGGTCAGGGAAACGTGAAATTAGCAGCCAGCTCCACTGAAAGCCTATTACTCCAGCAGCTATGTTATGTCTGCAAGATAGGGGTGTTGGAGAGTCTGCTCTGGAAATGGATTTTGGTTGCATGCAGGATTTACAGATAAAAACTAGCAGAGGTCTTTGGACTGACAATTAATTACTGGTGGGAAGGAGGTATTTTCTGATAAAAAATGGTAGATTTCTACCTGTTTTGCTAGAACAATATTGATCTGATATGCTCTTGCAGGTCACAAACTTTCTATGCTCAAACTGTTGCATGTTTTCTTCTCATTACTGCATTTTGTGTCTGTAAACAAGAGAGCAGTTCTGATTCACTGTGTGGAACTTAGATCTGAAGCTGATGATGTGCATATATGAGATTTTTAACATCTGGAGTTCCTGGTTATTCACAACTATCAGCAGATTGAGACTTTCACAGTTTGTCATAGCATATGAGTACTCTTTTATTTTAATTTGGACTGATGAGCTCAGGATGTTTTCATGATGTTTTTGCCGTTCCATTCACACCTTGAATACATCTTGAATGTTACGAGTAGTGTAGAGTCAGTCAACAGAGCACTAATGTGTCATTTCTCAGCTTGAGCTGACCTCGCCTCCACCTCCAAATACGTTTTCTATAGGATCAGCACTGATTTCCAGTATTCATGTCCTGGCATCCTCAGAGCATCCATTTGCATACTCAGCCTTATGAACTTCAGGAGCAGTTGAATACTGAGGCTAAGAATCCCACAGTCTGATGCTCACAAGCTGTTGGCAAGCTCTTTTGTTTGAAGAGCAGTCCTGTCTCATGAATTGGAGCATCATTCTTGTGGCTAAGAAGGCCAATGGTATTCTGGGGTGCATTAAAAAGAGTGTGGCCAGCAGGTGGAGGGAGGCAATTCTTCCTGTCTACTCTGCCCTGCTGAGGCCACATTTAGACTACTGCATTCTGTTCTGAGTTCACCAGTTCAAAAAAGACAGGGATCTCCTAGAAGGTGTCCAGTGGAGGGCCACAAAGATGATAAAGGGCCTGGAGCATCTCCTGTATGAGGAAAGACTGAGTAACCTGGGTCTGTTCAGCTTAGGAAAAAGAAGATTGAGAGAGGATCTGATAAATGTTTATAAATATCTGAAGGGAGGTGGGGGGCAAATGGATGAGTCTGCTCTTGGTGGTGTGTACATTACAAGGAGTAATGGCCTAAAACTTGAATGTAGGAAGTTCCATACTAACATGTGACAGAACTGCTTTATAGTAAGGGTGATGGAGAACTGGAACAGGTGGCCCAGAGAGGTTGTGGGATCTCTTTCTGTGGAGATATTCAAGACCCATCTGGACACCTACTTGAGTGATCTATTGTAGGGTATCTGGTTTAGCAGGGGAGGTGAACTCAAGGATCTCTTGAGGTCACTTCCAACCCCTGCAATTCTATGATTCTGTGATTTTCTTATCACATTGTTCCTACAAAATACTCTTATTTGTAGCTGCCTGAGGATACAAGTGATTGTGTGAATGAATATAAGAAATACTATTTAACGCAGTATGAGAATAGGATAGATGCTATAAAATGTCTATCTGATACTCAATTATTTTTAGTTGTATGAAAATGGAAGCTAACAATCATAGAATGGATTGGGTTATAAGAGACCTCAAGGATCATCAAGTTCCAACCCCCTTGCCACAGGCAGGATTGCCAGCTGCTAGATCAAGTACAATATCAGATTGCCTAGGGCCCCATCCAACCTGGCCTTAAACACCTCCAAGGACTGGGCATCCATAACCTCTCTGGGCAGCCTGTTCCAGCACCACGCTAAGTAAAAAAAATAATTCCCTGTGACATCTAATCTAAATCTTCTTTTCTTGAGTTTAAAACCATTCTCCCTTATCTTATCCTTGTAAAAAGTTGATTCCCTCATGTTCATAAACTCCCTTTAAATATTGGAAGGCTGCAGTGAGGTCTCCCCACAGCCTTCTCTTTTCCAGGCTGAACAAGTCTGGTTCCTTCAGCCTGTCTTCACAGGGCAGGTGCTGCAGCCCTTGGATCATCTTCATGGCCCTCCTCTGTACCCTCTCCAAAAGCTCCACAACTTTCCTGTGCTGGGGGCCCCAGACTTGAACATAATATTCCAGCTCATGAGAGCAGAACAGAGGGAGACAATCACCTCCCTCTCCTTGCTGGCCACCCTTCTTTTGATGTAACTCAGGGTACTACTGGCCTTCCTAGCTGCAGGCGCACACTGCTAGCTCATGCTAAGTTTTTCTTTGACCAGGAGCCCTAGGTCCTCTTCAGCAGAGCTCCTCCTTTCTCCCCTTTTTGTAGATAGGAGTGATGTTTTCCTTTTTCCAGTCCCTGGGAACTTCATCTGACAGCAACAATGCCCTAATAAAAGCCAAAATACTTACAAGAAAACTTCAACAGCATGGTTTTATTTAAAATTACAAAGTTAGTTTCAGACTTTTTCAACGCAAAACTAAAAGCTGAGTGAAAACAAAATTTTGTTAATAGTTCACCTTTGTGCAATTTTACAGTTTCTATTAATTTGTTTAAAATTTTCTTCTTTCACAGAACAGATTACTGTATTGAATAATTACTATAGTTTGATTATTTTGAGGTAAGAAATTTTTTTGTTAAAAAAGTATTCCATACTTTTTGCTGGAAGAGTATTTAAAACTCATTTGACATCCTGCAGTTGGAAGAAAATCAAAGGTACAGTAAGTTCTTATTTTAATTTTTGGAAGTTGTTAGTTTCTCAAAAGGAATAACTGGAATCAAATACCACATTTTTATTTCAGCCAAAACTACAGTAAAACCATTTTCATATTTTTCATGAAAAATAATTGAGTTAGAATCACAGTTTATGACTGGGAGGAAACGTAGGAAGTTGCTATTTCAGTAGTTAGAAAAGGTAAAGAGAACAACTGGTATGAAACTCTCAAAGGGAAATCTGAAACTAATGAAAATTTCTCTCATTGCAATATCTTTCCATCTTTCTCTGTTTTTTGTTTTGTTTTTAACTACAGCATTTCAGACTGTTTACAAAAGACATGGCAGGCAGGAATTGCTCAGCTTATAAGAACCCCAAAAAGAGAGGAAGCAAAAAAGTCTGATCTTAAAAACGTGAATTAACACTCTTTCTTTCCCCCTTTTACCTAGACAGTGTGGGAGAAGAATGTTAACCACATGGCCTTAGCGGCATATTCTGCTTTCTGATCGCTTTCATTAAAGAAAAATCCCTATTTGAGAGAGGAAGGAAGACTGAAAATATAGAACGTCACATCCCATCTTAAGAAAGGTAAGGGAACATTTTTCTACTGATCCTTTAGTGCTGTTTGTTTTTTTTTCCCCCAGCAGATTTAGTGCTGATGACTGTGATGTCTTCAGTTAACATTAAGTTGAAGTGAAAATGCAGATAATAACTGAATACTGAAGTTTGTATTTTACCTACTCTAACTTATGTACTCTAACTTATACAACGGAAAAAAACATTATCATATTAAAGGAAAAATGTACTGTATGTATTACTGTACTCCAAACTATTCTGCGTGTACTTTTTGTGCATTTTTTAGGGGAAAACAAACAAACACCCAGTGTACACAACTGCAAATATTTAATTTCAATCACTGAAGTCATGTAAAGATACACATAGTCTCCAGTCTACTAAGCAGCTCTCATTTTGCCAAGAGAGATGTTTTGGGAAATACAGCGTGTTTGCAGAATGCTACCACTGGGAATTAGTGCATTTAGGCTTTTACCAGAACTGATCTGTACTATTTTAATTTCTGCAGGGTTTCTGATTGATTGGTTATTTGTGAAATATTTACAACTCGGCTTCCTTAGATGCTTCAGTTCTAATGAGTACTGGAAGATACTGAAAACATACTGAATTGTGCTTGTTTCCTCTGAAAGTGGAATGACAGCAGCAAAGGGTTTTGTCTATTTAGGTTACTTTATTTTATTGTCATTATTATTATTATAATTATTTCATTTTTATTTGTTTTATTATTTGATTTCTATTTATTTATTTTGCCTGGGAAGAATTTTGGAATTGTGAACGATAGGTAATGACTTCTTCCTAGAGCATTCAATTTGGAGTGTGGGGCAAACATATTCATCAGTGACTTCATCTGTGAAGTCAGTGTGAAGGTAAGGTAGTACAAAAGCTACCGTGAACTTACTCTATCCGTAGAGGCAGCTCCGGTCAAAATTTGGTTGCAGGGCTCTGTCTAGCATTCAGAATATACTGTTCATGCACTCTGCATTTCTGTAAACCTGGGTTCAGTCTTTATCTAATGTAGAGATGCTGTATTTGTTTTTTTACAAAAAATGTAGACTCTGTTGTTCACAGCTACTCACGTTACTTGGAAAATCTGTCATGTCTAACCAATATTACTATATAAATTGAAAAAGATTCTTGTCCTGACTTACTTGTGAATGTTATGTGAAAATGTATGTTTGACTGGTGTGGAATGTGGAAAGAGAATGAATGATAGGCAGATTTCATTGGCAGCTTTCCTTAAATGGTCAGCTGTTTTCTGTTAATATAACACAGGTGGGGGTATTTTCTTACTTTTTCAAAACAGGAAGATGTGAAGTGTGCTACTCTGTCAATGCAGGATGCTTCCTGCCTGTTCTCTCTAACCTCATCATGTTTGCATGACAGTTGTGTCTAAGGAGGATAGGTTCTGAGCTACCTTCTGTTCCTTTTTGATAGACTTAATTTATGCATGCAATACAGCAGTTCTCAAAAAGCACATTTTTCACTTTGCTAAGCCTTGGTACAATACACATTGCTTAACAAAGGAGTATTTGAAGAGCAGTATGAGAGTGGTCAGTTATAGTGCCATCTTCAGATTGGCTAATATGAATTTTGTAAATTAAGTATACATTTCAGTATAGTATTTGCACATATTTTTTATTCCAAGAGAAGTAAAGATAGCTTTTTTTTTTCCCCACAGTCTATCATTGTTCTTTCGTAATCTACACCCACGTGTCCTATGTTAGAATGTTCTTTTTTGTCACAGAAAACAGAATCAAAACTTTAATAGGAAATAATTCACACTATGAGTAGTGATTTTTGCTTATCCATATAGTTGTTTCTGTTGTAAATGATTTGTAAATGTGTTAGTCAATTTTTTAACAAGTTTATTGAAATCAAATATTTCACTAAACACATAGGTTGCTCCAAAAGTAATGCTTTGTGGAAACTACAACAGATACGAAGAGAACAATAACACTATTTATTAATAACAGCAAATTCTCAGCTGCAAAACACTCTTTTTCAACATAGTCACCACTGTTAGTTGTGTGTTTTTGCTCCAGTGAACAACAGTCTGCATGCTGCGCTCATAAAAATCTGCAGCAGCAGAAGTAACACACTATTGCAACTGGTGAAATGTACCACCCAGCGCATCACCACACTAACATCATCAACTCATAGAATGGCTTGGGTTGTGAGGGACTTTAAAGATCTTCTAGTTCCCATTAGATGTCAAGTTACTTTTGTTTTAGAACAACTGCTCATTTCCCTTGTCCACTTTGTCACATTCATTCATATGGGATTTAACATCTATTAATTGGCCTGCATAAAAACATTCAGAAAGCACTGATGAATGTCAATGGGTGCATTTTTTTCCACATGGAAGGAACTCAGTGACACACCTTTGCTTCACCTGCACTTCCATGTCAGACGCCATTTTGTCAGACTTCCCCTCTGCTGCCATCTGTCACACAGCAACAGAATGTAATGGAATATTGATAGAAAGGTTCAGCCTGCATCCACCTCTGACACTGTGGGCCCACATAACAAAATAGGAGGCATTACTTTTGAAGCGGCCCTTGTATATACTTTTTCACTAGCTCCTGCTGTCATTTCACATTTTCTAGGTTAAAATGTTCATCTTCAGACTCATATTTATTGGTAATTCTCTCCTGGTTCTCCAAAGGCTTCAGTTTTTCTTCAAGATGTGGCTTTTTTGTTTTCATCCTTCAAATAATTAGGAGAATAGAAAAACCTACGTTCCTTTTTGCTCTCTTAAATTTTCTGATTTCACTTGTATCATTCAAAGCTGTTTTTCTTTCATTTATTCTGTTAATTTGTTTTCTGTATTTTGCATTCCTCATTCTTCTTTCCAATAAAGATTTCTTTCTTACAGTAACTGATGACTATGGTTGCAATCAACTGTGGACTTCAGTAGAAGTACAAACTACAAGGATTTAATTAAATGAATCACTATGCGTTAATCAGCTGTGCAAATAATTTATTTCCTCATTTTAACAAAGAGGTCCTATCAAGAAGACAGACACCTTGGTGTAGTCAGCATAATGTAGCATTTCTTCATGATTCATTTTCTGTATTTCTGGACTTCCAACTGCAATGAATTTGAATGGTAATTGGAACAAGCTTCAATTTGAAAATCTGTGAAATGTGAATGAATTGGTTGTCTTCTCAAATTTAATATCAGAAGGTAGATTCCCACACAAGATCCCTGTGGCCATCCAGATTCCATCTGAGTGAATTTCTCAGTTGAAATACAGCTCAGAGACTTGCATGATTTTCGTAGAGCTTTCATGCATCCTTTGCTATTTTTACTTTGTTTCACTGCACGTGGTGTTCTTCCTAGAGATTTGCACTGTCCTGAACTGGCAGTAGGAAGAGGTGTCTTCAAGACAAGTTTATTCTTCAGCTCCATTATCTTTAAGCATTTAAGCAGTAAGGGCAGCTGGACTCTCCTAGTATGGCTGGTTAAGGTTTTTCATTGAAGTTTTTCATTGCTCATATAATTTGGCTAATTTTTGTTGATGTAATTGAGGGTAAATCTGTATTATAGCACTATTTTGAATCATAATCTTTTTTTTCCCATGGAGCATATGTTATTGTGTGAAGAAAGACTTATTGCTCAAAAAGGAATGATTCTGGAGATGACGTGAAAGTAAGAAGTGTTCAGTCTTCAGGCAAGTTTCACAAGAAAGTTCTTCAGGATGTTTTTAAGCTGTTATTTTGGTTTGACTATATATTTTTCAGAAGGACAATGCTGTAATTTTTAATGATTTTTTTTTTTGTTAGATCTGAAAGGTGTAATCTACTATTATAATATTCCTATATAATATAGACAGTAAAAGTGTCTCTGATTGAGCATGTTAATGTAGTGGTTTATTCCTTGATGAAACTTAAAGTAAAGAAAACACCCAGCTAAAGGATGTAATTTGAAGAAAATTATTTTCTTTAAAAAGGTTTCCTTTCAGTTCTACAGGATTTAGGTACTTAATGCAAAGTTTTATACTGTAATACTCTTCAACACTATTACACTTTAATTTAGCATTCATGTACAGCACTGTTTTTATTTGTTATGGTAAATAGAAATTCTGGATATACTGTTTAAAATATTTCTTATAATAGAAGTAATATTACATATTATATAAATATATAACACTGTTAGCTGTTCCCATTAGTGGTCAAAGAAAGAAATGCAGACAGGTGGAATATGTATTCTGCACAATGTGACTTTCTTATTACAGAACTGTGGTTCACTGGAGGTGCAACTATTAGTCCTGCTACAACTGTAATCTTCATTTATTAAAGATTTAATCATGTAACACCTCCTGTACCCACACAATTTTACTAACGCTGCCTAATTCCAAAGAAGCCTAAAATATAAGACACTTCATTGCAAGAAGATTGATTTAAAAATAAGAAAAAGCTTAAACTCTTGCTTGATTTCATTAACTCAGTGGTTATGCAAATGAATCACAGAATCACAGAATGGCCAGGGATCATGAATCTCCAACCCCCCTACCACATACAGGGCCACCAACCTCCGCATTTAATACTAGACCAGTCTGCCCAAGGCCCCATTCAATCTGGCCTTAAATGTACTGTACTTATTCTTTCAGTAACGTTTAAAAAAAGACAAACAAAACAAAAAAACGTATAAAAGCATGGCTACTGCTGAAAGGGATACTGACCAAAATGTTCACCCTGAGATAATGGGTACTGATGATTCAAGTACTGTAAAAATTATTTGGTGTTTTGGTTAAAAATTAAAGAGACAGAATACACTGTCATTTTATTTACAGAGAAAACCAGTTTCTTCCTCATAAATTATCACAAATAATCTGTGTCTGAAAGTCATAGAGCTGACCAGGCTGGTCCTGCAAATTCTTCTTAATCCAGATGACTCTCCCAATGTCTTTCTTACTGGAGTATATTTGATTGCTTGACCTATCAGGTAGCAAGTACTTTTAAAGGAAATCTGAGTTACAAGTTTTTTAATAGCAGGATTTGAGTTAGTAATGTGTCCCTTGCTTTCCTTTCTTGAAAAGATTGTCACAGCAGAATAAAAGAGCTACAGCTTATTAACTTCTAATTCATATTAAGTACATACAGGAAATTACATAGGCTTTGTGATATCTTTACAAAGTTATAAATGGAAGAAAATACAGTTCATTTGGTTGAGAGTATGAATTTGAATGAATGAATGAAGAAAGGAATACTGAACATTCTTAAGGAAATTTTAATTTGAAAAAATAAAATTAAAAATACCTAAAAGAATTGAAATGCCTTTCAATGTGCAAAGAAATCTGATCCGTGTTGAGCATTAGTTACAAAAGCAGAAATTAACAGTGCTTTCTGTGGCTTTAAAGTGTTTGTAATCTATGTCATCTAATTAACTAAAATCTAATTAACTAAATAATGGTAGTTTGGTAAAGACCGTTTCTACCAATGGTGTTTATCCTATGAGTCCAAAAGGACAGACTCAAGCGATTGACCTTTCTTGGGAGTGTCTGGCTCTTTTGGCTGCAGCAGAGTGTATAAATAGTAAATGATTTTTTTTTTTCCCCCCAAAAAATCATCTTATTTCTATTAAAAGAGATGGTTGATAATTCTGAAATGGAAGCAGGGGATTTTTAGATACCTGCAATAAATGACAGTAACAGTTTCAAGAAGCCTGAAAGAATATGTAATGGCAAATGTTAAGAGTAGAAATACTGCTGAAAGTTGCTCCTTTAAATATTATCATATGAGCTCATGAACTTCCTGCTAATGCTGCTAATTTCATGACCTTGACTTTCACAAGTCCCCAGTTCCACAAGGTAGTGATATTAATCTTTATTTAGGTTTCATGTCTAACTAATCTTGTTTGAATCTCCCCTGCCTCCTTATTTTTCTCCTCCACCAGCTTTTTGTTCTTTGTCAGTTTGCTATAAAATCCCAGAGTGGATGAGTCAGTGATTCCAATCTGTTCCTACTTAGAAACCAATTCCCTTTTAGGGATAGCAGTGTCATGCTTTAACAGTAGGCGGACGTGCTTTCTGAGAGGTTTTTTTCACTTAGAACTTTCTTTTATTAGATATTGACTGCTTCACTTTTCATTTCAGAAAAGCATGATCTCTGGTGTCTTTTCTTTTTACATTCCCTTTGCCCCCAAAAATCCCACTCCTCTTATTTTTTTTGACTGCACATCTATTACCAATCAGGTTTAATCTTAAGCAGATCCCTCAGTTTTCTTTCCTCATCCTTTCTTGTCTCCTTTTCAGTTGTTCATGCTCAGACTTGTGAATATCTACCTTATTCCTTCCTGCCTCCCACCACTGTTTTCCTCTACACTCCCATGAATTCATGACACTGGCACTGCTGGACCTTATGGCACTGCATTGCTACTTTTAGGTAGCTTGACAGGCTTCTAAGAAGCTAATCTCTTCCTTGCTAAATAAAGAAGAGACTGTAGATAAGTTGAGTAAGAAAAGGTAATGCCTGAAGAGAAGGGGATCTTTTGTGCTGTCTCCACAGCAATGACTGACTCTGTGAGCAAGTAAAGAGAGGCATGATGGGGTTTCTGAAGTACCATAAAGGTGGTTGTTCCGTGATCTGGAGCTGCAACCACGCATTTGGATGTAGGGTCTTTGCCTTGGAGGAGTGAAGAGGGAAGGATCATTTCTCTCCCTTTTAAATTCTATTTTAATCTATGAAACCAAAAGAGAACCAGAAAAGTAACACATGATAGTATTGGTTTCTGTTCTTTTTTTCCTAATTGGTCAAAATACTGAAGTCACTTCTGTCTCTTTAAAATGGTATGGTATTTTATGCTGAGACTGCTACTGAACTTGAAGTTATTTGAATGAATAGAATAACTTTGTGTGTGTTGAGGTATGAAGTGACCTCATTATCTACTCTTTCAGCTGTTCTAGTGTCTTTATTTCTCCTCTAGCTGTGTAACTTTTTTTGAAAAGTCAAAATCGTGGCAACATGACTTAGTTGAGATTTAGCTGCTCATCAGTAAGATAATACTGCTGAAATATTAAAGTTTGTGGCTTACTAAGGTAAGAAGCAACACTTACAAGCTTTACTTTACTTATGAGAGATACTTCTTTTCCATTGAGAGTTGTGATATTCCATTTCAAACATTATCAAATTTCTTACATTGACTTGAGTTTTTCCATTTGGACTTCCAGCAATTAAGGGACAAATAAGAGACAAGATTGCAGCTATATTCTCCAGAACTCTCTTTGTTACCTGACAGTAGTTCCCATGGGGCATGTATTGTCTAAATAATTGTCTAAATAATACCCCCCCATTTTATGTCATTCACCACCATTCAGAAACTTTCCTGGCATCCGGTAAAGTTATTTTTACCTGGTTCATTTTCTGTGACTTTCTTTTACTAGATTTCACTTTCTTGCTTCACTGTTCTCCACTGACTGCATGTAGCTTGAAACATTTGACTGAGTTGGTAAAATAGGTTTCTGTATAACCATCAGGTAAGCTTTCTGTTTCACAAGTCTAGTACCCATGTCAAATCTATATGGTTGCATTAATACCCTAAGATTTAAGGTAGTATATAACAGAAGACAGCAAGATGCACAATTTTTTGCAATAAAGCAATAAATAAAAAATCAGTATCTGCAGTTACTTATGGCAGAGTTTTAGCAAACCAGCTGCCTTAATTTCTTGTTGCATCCAAAATAGGTAAAGATGCAATATGGAGACAGATAAGCCCATGAGAAGGAGCCAAAATTTTAGTTTGCCATCAATGAATGGCATTACTTCTAATTCAGTGATGTGCATTATTTAATTATTCTCCACAAAAGAAAATGTAAAAACAAAGCATCTCTAGGGCATAAAATCTTCTTGCATTTGACATGAATTGAAGTTGTCTGGGGAATAACTGAGACCTTTTAAATGTCTACTGCATTACATCCTTCAACTATTAAAACCTGCTTTCACGTAAGTTAATGGAAAAAAGCTTTAAACAGGAAAATGAACTTTGATTGTACAGAGTTTAGTTTTGTCACTTCATCTTTCAATCCTCTTGCACTTAATGTTTTGATATATAAGAAAAGCTTGTGTTTCAGTTTTTGTAGATTCCCCTAGATGGGAAAGGCTGTGACATTGGTGGGAGGTAGTTTGGATGTGGCTAAGATAATGCTGATATTAGGGTGAGTAGTTCCTATTTTTGTAGGATTGTCCTCTGCTTGCCTTCATGATGGTTGTCTGAGTGATGCTCTTCCTCAGCTGCTGTTCCAGAAGGTCTTCTGGTAAACTTGTGGGATGATTAAATACTGTGCTAATTATCCTTGGCCAGGAGATTGTTTCATGGTCATTCGTGCATCTCCAATTTTGATGCCAGATTCAAAAGTCATTCTGAAAGCTACCTCTTGATGCCTAGGCTCTTCAATATCTTTCAGTATGTTCATCTGTTGATCTCCGAGCTGGATCTCAGTCATGGTTTTTGAAATAATAAAATTGCAAAGGATTTGCATAGCTGCAGAACACATCCAAGGGTGTTGACTTCAGTTGTGACCTGTGAAGTGATTGCTTAGGCAGCCATGCGGCCTTTCTGATAATCCAAAACATTATTATAAGCTCTGTGAATTAATTCTGTCTTGCTGGCTACTAAGCAGGATGCTTGTTAGGATGTAGTGCCAGGGGAGAAGGGCTTAAGTGGGCTAGGTGAAGTGATGTGTTTACTTCAGGGAATCTTCTTGTGACACGCTGGAGTGCAGGAAGCGACCCTTTTCAGATGGGTCAAAATGTCATGCATTTTGTTAGACCAAAGCTGTTTTCTTTTCTCTCGTTTTTTTTTTTCACTTCTTATTAATTAAAAATGAAATAGGTTGAAAGTCATTCTCCTGGTTCCTGAAAATGTTTTGTTAGTGAAATAAAATGTGTCCCTGAAAAACAAACAAACAAACAAACCAAAAATAACCCCACTAAAGCCATTGTTACACATAAGTCTTTATATATCTCCTGACAAGATGCCTCAGAAGAGAGGCACAAGGAAGATATTGCTACAGCCTTTTTATCTTCTCTCATTTTTAGTTCTGTTTCATTTGTATGCCTGTACTCTGGGAAAATGGTTATCTATGTGTCTGTATTTTCAATGCTTACCAAAATGTGGATGCTAACAGTTTGGGATTCTTAAATGTTTTTTCAAATAAATGAATAATTAGTGTTTAATTGAATTTACAAAGAGATTTAATAAATCAGATTTTGTCGAATGCAATATATTCCATAATTTAAATTCTCCTCTGCTAAAGACTTGATGTTACTGATCTCAAAAGCCTTTGCTATTGATACGAAAGTGCTAAGAACCACTGTTTAAAACAGAAAATGACCATAAACTTATTTGGTTTTACAGTGAGAAAGTGCAATGTTTCTCTAGATGGTGAATTTTAGAGGACACACTTTTTGATCTAAACTCCTTTGGGATGTGAACTGCTTACCATCACTGATCTTTGGGTAAAGATTTTAAGCCATGATTTTAAACAAACCTCATGTAAGAACTTAAAAGACTGTACTAAAACAGGAATTTTCTGTAGATAGTCTTACTGCACTTGAAGTTACTTGGGTGCTAGGAGTTTGGAAAATTAGACCATCTATGTTTATGACAAATTATGTATCTGAGAACCTGGCCTTACGATGCTGATTTTTGCTTAAATCCTAGTTGTAAAGATTTGTAAGACTGGCACCTCTGCAAAAGGAGCCATACAGAGTTTTATCCAGAATGCGGAGAAGTACTGTAATGTCTTGACTTAGACTGTATTGATTGAGAACTATGTAATGAAGTCTTTTTAGGTCTTATATTCAAGATTTTATTGCTTTCCAGGAGGGATCTGCGTCATTGTTGCTTCCTTTATGACAATATTATAGACTGCTTAACACTTGCCTCTGTTTCATGGTATTAACAGGATGCTTGAGAAAATACTAGTGTCTAGCATAATTTTTTTTGGAAAAATGCAGCCTCCAGGTTTCATGGTAGATTTTGATGTTTAATTGTTCTTGTAAAGCTGAAAACATAGAGTAATTTCTGACTTATTAAAAACTGCTGGTGTTACAGCACCCGTCAGGAGTTGCATAGTGTTCTGGGTCTACCTTTCTGCCCTTGTAGAAAAGGTAAGGTATTTTTGGCTTTGTAGCTGGGGAGGTTTGAGCAAAAAGCAGTTGTATAAACTAATGTAGCAAGTGCATTTTGCGTGAAAGATTGGTCAGGAGGTCCTAGCCATAACTCTAAAATCACTTTGGCTCTTGCTAGTTTAAACCTCCATGCAAAAACATTTTCCACTATTTGAGAAGGACTTTAAAATAGGGAAAATATATAATAAAAATAATGCTGAAATATGTGCTCTACTTGATTTGCAGGGCTGTTCTACAAGCTTTCCCTCATGTTCAATTTGTCCTTCAATTCTCTTAAATACAAACAAAAAATGCCAAACCCTTCCCTCTGGTGATTTCACGGCTTTTGTTTCTTCCTCAGAGAAGATCAAGTCTGGAGTTTCTCTGTCTTCATCTGAAATTGTAGGGATGATCAATTTATTTAAGAAACCTTGTAAGTACTTCACTGGTTCTGTAGATTATGGAGCACATGGTGTCCTGTCATTCAAAAGCTCACTGTTAGTTGTTTTTTTTTTTTGTTTTTTTTTTTTTTGTGGCTTAGTCTGAAGTACTTTCATTGGGGAGCTGGCTGAGGGGATGATGTGTTGTGCTTATGGTTTTTAAGCAGGAGCTGCTGCTAATGTATGTGCTGCTTTTGTCCATTTTTTTGGCAGGCATAATGAATAGCATGTGTATGCAGTGGAGTCAAATCCAAACCTCAGAGGTTATCCTGTTTTGTATTTTTGCTGGTAATTCCCTGTAGCATCACTGGGAACTATCTGCACCACACTTACAAACTTGACTCCCCCATTTTACGTTATGTCAGATGCTGTGATTTACCTTATCTTTTAAGATGGTCCTAATTTATGAAAGTTACGAATTTATGGATTTAAATTTTGAACTTAATAGAAAAATGTGTTCATTTAGGATCATCCTGATTCCTTTGCAAAGTTGTCAAAAAGGTTGCTGTTTTTAAAGCTTGCTACTATAGCTGTAATTTCTATAGTTTCTATCTGTATTAGCTGTCATATTATCATCTTCCAGTTGTACTGATACTGACATGTTACTTCATTTTTATTTCTTGCATTGGATTTGCAATGATTATTTGACATATTCAGAGTTTGAGTTAAATGATGTAAATGGACTGAAGCAGTATTAAATCTTTATGTATGTGTAAATACCAAGCATGCTCTGAAGCAGTTGATGGTGCTGGATCAATGTGGTGTCCTTCTGTTCACCTCTTTGTTGGCTGTTTTGGGGGTTTTTGGTGATGGGGAGAGGGGTTGTCCAAATATTTATAACGAACAGCATTTGTTTTTAACTTGAACCAATTGTTAACATCTTAACATGACAAAAGCTTTAGTCTGTTTTGAGGTTTTGTGTTTGTGTCTGTTTCTATTCAGAAGTAAATAATATCTGTTTCCATTGGACTGCGTGATGCTCTGCATGAGCTTGCACTGCTGGAGAGGTATTAAGTAAGGAAAAGGAAAAATGTTTTCTACCAGGAAAAGAAAAGAGAGAGGAAGGAATGTACAATAATTTTTACTCCTTGAAAAGTTTTGATCAGCTCTTATTATGGATTTAAAGTATGAAAGAAGTAAGAAGACACATTTTGCAATTGCAATTAGGGAATTCATGTAGGAAGGATAGATAGAAGTGTTTGAAATACCTGGCTAGCTCTCTGTTGACATCTGTTAATAATTCACACGGCCAATTCATTTATATTTTGTTGAGAAAAACAGAGTGGGCTTGAAATATAAAGAAGCTCTTAACTTCCTTTGTGAAGGGAGTGGGAGTACAGTGTCGATTCAGTGCAAAGAAAAGAATTTATTTGTGTGAAGCTTTCAAACTTTTTTAGTTTTCCTTCTGGCTAACACAGTCATTTATACCAAAGACATTCATACTTTTGTGTTTGATAAGATTTCTTCTAGTGCTTGTTCAGACAGGTTGGAATGCATGGCCTGACTGCCTGTCCCCATGGGTCATGACTGAATTTCAAATTTCTTCTCTGTAGTTTGAGTAGACTCACTGAAGTCAGAAATATGACATTCACCTAGGTGCAGTTCTTGTCTGAGTCAACCTTGCCTGTCGTAATTTTTACTAATTACAAAGCAACTTACACTTAATGACATGCCATTAATGAGCACCTTTTTCTTTGGTATGTGAATAAATTTCTATTTTGGTAAAATGCTTTATGAACTAATTAAAGATCTCTGCCCATTGTTGTTCGGAAACTTCTTGACTTGTTCTTTATACAACAGTGAGATAAAAATCTCATTTCCATACTCCAAAGATTCAGTCTCTTCATGTTTTTGATCCCATAGCAAACTGCATTTAATTCTTACTCTGGAATGTTGTTTCTCTAAATGACATGTTCTGTCTAGACTAAAGGGTAGAGTGAATGTCCCATTTTCTAATATAGCCTAAAGCAGGAATGACCCAGCTGGTTCAGGCACTGGAGAATAACAACAACAGGATGACTCCACAAACGATGCTTGGGATAACCTGGAGAACAGGTACAGACAAACATTACTGGTCTGATGGCATGGTCCAGGAAGGCAGGGCAGAGAAACACAGCTATTTACAGCGAGGTCATGTCCTCAGAACACATTAGCTCCAGCACAAAGCCTGTATCAGTCTTTGGAGGCTTTGCCCTTGTCCTTCAGCACCTTGAGGAGCTTACAACCACGTTATGTTTAACCACAGCAGATAGTTAAAAGCTAAGATGTTTTTAGTTTATTAAACAAACAAACAAAAAATCACAAAAAGACCCCAACCAAATAACAACAAAAATAAGTCTGCATTCTCCCTTCTTCAATTTTGACCTCATTCTGTTAGGGTACAAGTGATGCTGCTGAATCCTCTGCATTAGTTACCCAGGACTGGTGTCTCTGGAGCTTCTATTTGGGATTCCTATCCTGCTGTGAGGTATGCATTGTGTTTTCACCAAGGCTCTAAAGGGTGATGCTGTCTTTAGGAGAGTTGGCCTCACCTGAGGTTTCTGCTTCTAGTCTTTCCACTTCACTCTAAATGATTTATTTAAATAAAATTGGAACAAACACTTTGCCTTGAGGTTTAGTCAAAGCCTATGCAGAAAAATATTGAAGAAAAAGTTGTCCTGCATTGACTGGCATTAAAGTGTGTTCCTGCCTCACAGCCAGCAAGAATAATTTTTCTTTCTTTGTTAATTTTCTCATTCTATATTTAGTGATACAAAGCAACAACTACTATTGTTGCCATGCTTGCATCTGACAAATCATTAAGAAATTATGATCGTGTGCTGAAGATTTCAGGAAGTTCAGCCTGGATTTGCTTTGAGATGCCTTGCAGTATCTCAGCTTCAAAATGGATAAGGCAGAGGTGCTAGTTGGTTACATTACAGAAACTCATTATTTTTATAAACTTTTGTTGTTGTTGTTGTTTTTCTCTTATTTTTGTTCTGTTAATCAACTGAGTTGATCAGTGCCTGTACCCAGAATACTTCTGTTTCATGCTCTTATTCCCACATTCAAATGGCTGGAGAATACCTGGTCTGCCAGAAGGCACTCTGTGTAAGTGATATTCTCTGGGATGACGCTGTAGCACATTGCTGCAGGTGGCTGGTACACTGGGCTTTGACGACTGCTATACCTTTTCAGAGTAGGATAGGCACTGCCAGCATAGCTAGTGTGCTTCTGAAGCTTATAAATCACCCATCTGAATATTTGTCGATCTATATTCTGCACTGATGTCGTATCCTTTGTGTGCAATGCATTAATTTCCCTTGGTAGTAACGCCTTTAATTGTCCTCCCCAGAAAAGGAGGGCCATATGAGTACCTTCTATTTTATTTGATTCTGGGACATTGTAAATGGTAAGTAAATTCTAGTCCGGGCAAGTGGTTTTGAAGAAAAGATATTGTCACCTTTCTCAGTGAGATTAAATTGCGTTCAACTTCTGTTGCTACATTTGCTGTATTTCAGCAGTTCAGTGGTGATAATGGCTTGTGATCTCACCGCTGTGAGACAGCATGTGATAAGCATTGTTAGTCACAGTGGCAAATCCTGGCCTGGAATCAAACCAGCATGAAAATAGGAAATAAATTTTTTTTCTTCTTTATTCTCTCTGCCTAGAGGAAAGAAAACCCAAAGAGATATTTTTGAAAGAAACGTCTGGTTGCTGTAGTTTAGGGAGGAGTTGCTCGTTCACTCAAATAACTTTCTATAAATAAATTATTTAAGATATTTTAAAAAATGCTTAGCTTTATAAATGCTCGAGTATCTCTCTTTATGGCTGTTCCTCTTCTCTTCAATTTTCCTCTTCACAAGCAATTAATTTTCTGTCATAAAACAGAATCGGCAGAGGAAGGGGAGATTTCACTGAACATCACAGTATTAGCTGGACTATCTATCCAGCATCTATCTAAGTGCATCTATCTGAGTATTTGATGAAATCAGTGATGTTAGTTTTACAAAGAAGAAAAATATTCAGGATGTTTTCTGTTTCCTAGAAATAGGAAGGAAGTCTGAGCTGTAAAATCATATCAGATGTTTCTGGATTACTAGTCAATAAGTGTTTCAAGTGATATCCTGTTTTTCTACTTTGATTCTGAAAACCAAAGGCAAACCATGACCACCTTAATCCTTCAGCTGCCTCCAAACTGCAAGAACTCTACTGAAGATATGCCAGTCAGGTACTCCTTTTGGTCTATGCTCCAAGCTTTCCTTTCTTCCTTAATAAGTAACAGGGATATTTATGTATTTAGGTATTTTGTATATTTTATTATGACAAGATGAGGAATTGAGTCCATTTTAAGCTCCTTCTGGTGCAACATTTGGGATCTCATGCATTCAGGACACTGCTTAGTAATAGCTGTCAGGAGCATGCTGTTGGCATTTGTGCTTCTTGTGCTGACAAGGTTTGGTCTACAACTTTCATGCTTCCTTCACGAAAGTTAACATATTGTAAACCAGTGAGGAAGAAATGCTTCTTCTCTCAGTTGTTGAAAAAATGGAAGAAGAGTTTGTACTGGTTCAATACAGGAATTGTACTTGGGGATGGTGAGGCAGAGAAAAAGACTTTGTATGACATAATGCCCTGATGAAATGATCTTAATGGATGCTCAGGTATAAATGACTGCTGAGCCTGGGCAAGGGCAGCAAGGAGGCGTCTGGCCACATCAGGTGTGTTCTGTGCACTTGGGGCTGCACTGCAGCCTGGCCTTAGGCAACTCACATTGCCTTTGGGAGGCTGTTGCTCTTTGCAGCTGGCTAGTAGTTCAGATTTAAATAGTTTCAAGCAGGAGTTGTCTCATTTAAAAAATGAATCTGCTGAGGAAATCCCATGTTCATCAGAATTTTTTTTTTTTTTTTTTACTAAGAAGGAAACAGTAAGCTAACATATCTACTATATCGACATCAAGTGTTTAATGCATATCAAGAAACCTTGGATAAAACCCAGAATACTGACAGGATCTTCCGTGAACAGCTTTGGTTTATAAGCCTTGCCCTAGTACAATTAGGTTTTCTCCCTCCTGTTACGTAATGAATGAATGCTTTGTTGGTGAATCAGAAGCCACTGTGGTGTCTGTCTAAGTGTCTGCCTCGATCAGGAAGGAGCTGCATCTTCCTGGCCCTAGAGGTGCTGTACAAAGCTGACTGATGGGCAAGGTGGCAGGATGTCAGTGTCAGAATGGGGGGGCATGAGGAATGTGAGACTTTCTGACCTCCAGCAGTGCTCATTGGGATTCTTAATAAAACTATGAGCACAGAAATTATACAAATGGCTGATTTGAAATAAGTAGGGAAAGGAAGAACATGGGAGCTCACAAATGGAGAGAGGTGAGTCTCCTGCCAGAGTAAAGGGGCAAAGTGGAAAGGAGCAGCATCTACTTGGTTCGTCTTCGTAATGTCATGTAAATACAAGCACTGCTCTTCACTGTCCTCCTTTAATATCTCTTCCTTGCTGATAATGGTATGGCAATTCTCATGCAGCAGAAACTAAGTTATTTTACCTTGAATTAAATAATGTAAGAACTATACAGGTTTTACTTTTCCCATTATTTCACTGTGTAGAGAGTAGAGTTGCTCTTTTCTTGGTCTGGAAGGTAAAGTATATTTTATGGTGTTTGTTTGAACTTTAATAGAATGTGTTATGCTGATTCATGTTTCCTAACATCTGTTTCAGCTATATGTGATTTCACTGGAAGGTACATTCTTCAGGAGAAAGGAAATCACATTATGATCTCTTGTTTATGGAAATGTTCTTGCTTCTGCAGGTGGCAAGGAAAAGCAGATGTTTCTGGAAAGCAAGATTTGTTCTTGCTGTGTTATGGATATTTTAGGAAGTACTACTTGTTTATATCATGTAATCCAAGAATGCCTCATCTTCTCTGTGGGATAAAGTTTGCAAGAGATAATCTCTCTTGTAAGATCAGTTGATAGTCTTGGAAAAACAGACAAGTATTGGCAGGCTGTTTTTTCCTTAGTTGTACCTATATGTTTTAGGAAACCATTGTAACTGCACCAATTTGTTGCCTTATCCCTTCCAATCTTGTTTTCATTTACTGTTTCTCAAGAATCAATTTCATTTTGGATTACATTATCATATCTTAGTCAGCATGGAACTGTTGCTTATTGTCTTCTTTATGAGTGTTATGCTGTGATGCTAAATGTCTCACACAGCTGGACTTGAATTCTTTGCTGGGAAGTTAAATCACTGAATCTGAACCCCAGCCCTTATCTTCGGTTCATCTCTATTTTCTTCTCTGTCAGCTTACACATTTCCTCAAGCTCTGTGGTGTTAAGTGTTTGTGCATTTGGGATGTGTCTATCTATCAACGTCAGTTGTTGAGGTTTTTTGTTGTTTGCTTTTCTTGTGTGTGAGTGGACCAAGGGAAGATTATGGGAATAGAAAGAATCCAGAAACCAGCTTTCTGTGTGAAATTTGATGAATGCTAACAGGCAGTGGAGCTCTTATTTTAAAACATGGGACCATAGTTAAGCTGGACAGAGTCTGCCCTTGTCCTTACTTGTTTCCAAAGAATTAGTTTCCTGCTGTTGGAGGAGTGGAGACACCTCTCCAAGGAGTGCTGCTTTTGGATCTGCAGACAAGTACATTGCTTGCTCTCTTTCTTATCATTTAAATCTCTTTCCCCTGTAACACTGTGTTCCACCAGCCCTTGTGTCGTGGACTCTTCCCAGTTTTTGAAAAGTATAGGAATCACCATGCATTTGGATGACACTGAGGTATAGATACAAGCTATGTGATGGGTTTTGGAACTGGTACACTTTGCCAGCTGAAGTCTAAAGGCTGTGCCTGATTTGCAGGCAATAAAAACCATTTCACTTGCATTTGTCGTTATTGGATTTGCTTGGAGATGATGCAGGAGGAGTGAACATTCTTCTTGGTTTGCCATCTGTCATGAGGAGCAAAGGGGCACCGGCTGCCTTTATTACAATGCAACTGGACACTGCATGGCTTTATGCAGCTTAAGAGTTATATGACAGGTTAAAGATTATTCCAAACTGCTCAGCTACTCTTCTGGAATAAACTGAGAAGGCAGCATCTACCATATGTGCCATTATTATTCTAGTTAGTATCCAGCATTGTTTATCTGTCACCTTCACACCCTGTGAGGTTGTTTTTTGTGTGATTCAGAACTGATTTACTGGTAACTGTTTACAGTGATTTGAACAAAAGAGTCAGGCAGAGAAAAAGATTTAATTACTGATTTCCAGTGTTCTGTTGGGGCTGGATTTGCAGGATTGCTGTTTGCATGGTTAAGAAGAGAAGGAAATGGCCCAGATAAGCTTTCCTGACTATTTCAGCAGTTGCCCTTGAAACGAGTTAACAGCGTTGGGTACCCCAACTGTCTGCCTTATCTATCCCACTTTTTCCTTTTTCAGCGTAGGTGGGTGAGAAGGCTGAGCCACAATTCAGCTGTAGCATCAGACTTGAATGGCTTTTGCACAGGCCGTTATCTGCTGCATTGCAAATATTTTCATTCCCATTTTTGTAATTGTTCTACTGTTACAGGAAGGATTTTATGCTGTAGGTGATATCAGCCCATACTTTCCTCTGTAAAGTCTGACAACAGGTTTACATACTAGACTTTGCCTTAGCATTTAGAGTTGAGTACTCCTTATGCCTGCATCACCAGGATCAGGAAGGTTGTGTGCAGCCTGTGCAGGGAAGTGTGCTTGCTGGTTTTGCAGTGACTCACAAAGCCTGAATTCAAAGTAATGTGGCTGTTATGATGATGCTGGGTGAAGCAGGAATCAGCTAAGGGACATGTTAAATCACATGGGGACAAACAGACCTTGGCTGAATATATAATCATGTTGGCTTTCATTCATTTTGAAATGAAAGCTGTCTTACCTGTTCAAAACTTGGAGTGAATGCAGCTTGAAGCTGATGAGCCAGTGCAGTTTTATCCATGGACCTCTAGATGAGGAGGAGACAAGGATGATTTGGATATGTAACATCGTGAGAACATTTCAAAAATCTTGCAGTTAAATTGACTTATGCAGCAGATTACATTACCGAGCAGAACTGGGCACTTTCAAAGAAGGCTGAGGAGGCAGGCAATGTGGGAACCATGTTAAAGCAGCTCTTTCACCCAGTCTCATATCTGGTGCTGATGCTTCTCTCCTGCTTAATCTGCCATTTGCTTTATGAGTTTTTGCAGACAGTCTCTGAAGTGGGTGAAGGGCTTGGGGCATCTTTTGCCTAAGGAGAAAAATCTTTCTCTCTGCCTGATTGCCTGGTACAGGCTCAGTTAACAACACGTTTCTCTGAAGTTAGAATGGAGCAGCAGGTGGTTGATCTGGCTGGAGACGTCAGTTGGTTGGCACGCAGAAAGCAGATCTCAGGAACAGGGAGAAGCAAATGTATGTCACCTGGCATTCCAGCAGTTCATCTTCCTGTCTTTCCACAGCTACTGGGATGCAGTCTTGTCTTAACAAAGTTGCACAAATGCCATGAATCTTAACTGCTGAATGAGAAGGATGATACCAGTGTAAAAATCTTAAAGATTTCTAAAGGAAATGTGTTGTTAGGATGTATTGCATCTTTGTTTTATTTAAATCTAGGTTTCGTGCTTCATCCATGATCAGGTACAGATGTGCTCAGATTCACAAGGAGTCTGTTACAGCTTTCCTGTTGTTTGTGTGAGTTTGTTCCCTCCCCTGGATTCAGCTCAGGCCACCTGGCACTTTGGAAACTACTGGTTGTTGGAGGTAGCCAGATCCCAGTGTGCTCATGCATTTCTTCTCTCACTAAATACTCCGTCATCAAGCCTCCAGCAGCTGCAGTGAGTGTTACTTAGGCGTGGCTTTGTCATACACAGGTATAACAAAGTGGAACATAAAACCTGATGTGGTACTGAAGAATGCTGTTGCACTACAGAGATGTCTTCGTATTTCCTGGTCAAATGTTCCTACAGAAGTCTTATATTTTAAAACCAAACTGCTGCTTCCTGCTGAGCAAAGCCCTTAGGGAAGAGCATGGTGTGAACACAGGCAGTGCTTCTGCATGCAGTCTGAGAGAAAAGCATAGAGGAATTTAAATAGCTTACAGAGCTATTTGTCACCAGTACGACACGATGCTTCTCAAAACTGGATTAGGACAAGAGACTAAAAGTTGTCTCAGTCCACTCACCTGAGACTCAAAGTTGTCTTAAAACAACCCGCTAGCTTGTTTTAAGTAGATTCAGTGCAAAATTGCATACGGGTAGAGAAGAACTTTTGACAGTACAGTGCTCTAGCAATTCTTTAGTGCAATCTAGTCCAGATAAATTAATCTCTTGTTGGCAGTGTTTAACAAGAAACTCCTGGTGATTTTTGTTCAATGCACATTGAGGAAAAAGTCATTTGAAGCTATATTCATTTTATTAATTCTTTTTTGGAAAAATAAAAAATAACTTCTGGTTAACTTTTAAAATATTTTGTTCCTGTCTTCATGTCTGCTTTGTCTTTTTGCTGTGTTGTTTTGGTGAAGTTTTTAAAAAGTATCTCAAGGAAGAGATGCTTGGTTAAATTCTGTACTCCGTTACTTAGGGGGAAAGAAATGGTCAGAAAAATGCGTATTAAGTAGCTCATTAGCAAAGTAACAGAACTTTGTTCGTGTTCTCTTTGCTCATTTGCAAATTGGCATGCCTGTCTAGTTATGAGACTGCAAAAGGAAAGTCCAGCACGTGATTTTCAAATTCTTTAAATTCAAGACAGAAGATCCTGCACCTACAGTACTGGGGTAATCAAAAAGGTGCTTGTCTTTTGGTGAAAAAGACAAAATATAAGCATGGTACAAAGCCTAAAAGTGAGCCCAAAATTATGCTCTGGCCTTGCAAAATTATCCTTTTTCCCCTATTCCAATAATCAGCTGACACCTACAAGCAGATCCCTAAATCCAGGAACAGATGTTTTAATGCTCTTACTTTTGCTTTGTCAATACTGTACGTCAGCAGGGAATTGCAGCCCAGCATTTACATTGCAAGTGCTAGGCTGCTCCGGGCTGCTGCTTTGCTCTTTGACCGTGTTCCTCCTTTGAAGACACTAACCCTGCTTGCTTGTGAGCTGTGCTGGGTGCTGCTGCCCTCAGCCCTGCCTGTGTTTGTCTTGTCATCTACAGACAAGAAAAAAGCAGTCAAGTTCCAGCCTTTCAAGAAGTTATTTGGGAAACGGAAGAAAAGGGAGCCAGTGTCAGATTGCGAGGAAACCAAACTGAAGCCGAGCCACTCCTTTGGAAACGTCTGCAATGGTACCTTTTCCTCTGATGAAGAGCCAAACACTGGGCTGAGGTAAGTGTGTGTGGGTCGTTGGAGCAGCCTATGCAAACACAAAGCTTCTTGCTTCTGCTTTTGGGCAGTGCTTAATGGCAGATGGTTGTGTGCTGGTTGTTAGGAAGCAGGTGCATCTCTTTGAACTTGACACGTGCTGCTGCTGCAGAAACTGAGATCTCACTTCTTGCACGCAGTACTTGCTGTGCAGGTATACAAACAAGAAATCCCAGGGCTAAGCAGAAGTGATTTTGAATCCAGCTTCATGATTTAGAGTGTCTGAGTAGTAACATTATTGGCACCCCTTGCTTTTAAAATTGGGGAAAGGGAACTTTGAGCTGGCAGCTATAGAAATTTTATTGCATTCTTTTTTCTGGAAGGTGGTATCTCTGGTTCAAATTAGAAGTATCCTCTTTGAATCCATCCCTCTATGGTTTTTGCATTGTAATTAAACATATTGCTTTTATTCTGCTCCTATCTGAATATAGAGTAGAAGAAGGAAGTGTGCAGAGAGATATACCTGGTAATCAGATCCTATTCCAGTGGCAAGAGGGAATAGAAAGAGAGCTTGAGAATTTGCAGCAGGAATAGTGGGAGGGAGAGCATTAATAAAGTTCTCCACAGAAACTGCATGGAATTAATAAGTCATCAGTCTCTAACTAGATAGAAAAGTGGCATGAAGAACAAAACAACAGGCAAACACGAAAAGAAACCAACAACAACAGCAACAAAACAATAGCAGTAGCAACAACAAAACAAGGTGCACAAACTAAGTGGGTTCATGTTTCACTTTCTAACTGAGATTTTCAGTTGTTCATTCCTGGTCAAAACCTGTTTCTTTGGAAAAAGAGAAGCTGCAGTGGGGAGTGCGAGCATCTGAAAGTAGCTAAAGATCTGAGAGCATCAAGAAGCTGCACCAAATTGCCCTTGTCAGGAAATAAATGTGTATCAGAAATATGGCATGCACATTATTTTCATTGGTGCAGAATCACAGTTGTGAAAACGTGATATTTAGGTATATATCCCATTTATCTAACTATCTAAAAAAAAAAATTCTTGTTTTTCCTGTTGGTTTCTGCAATGCAATCTTCTATGCCTCTTTGGCCTGTTGAAACTTTTCAGTAAATCAAATCTGAAGGTAGCTGCATTGTAGATGGGAGATTTGGCTGACTGTTGTGGCATTGCATTACTGTATGCAGGATGCCAGGTGATTGTAAGAAGTTTACAGTGCTAGTGATCATGGAGTCATAGAATTGTTTGAATTGGAAGGAACTCTTAAAGGTCATCTTGTCCAATTCCCCTGCAATAAACAAGGACATTTACAGCTAGATCAGGTTACTCAGAGCCCTGTCCGACCTGACCTTGAATGTCTCCAGGGATAAAACATCTACCACATCTCTGGGCAACCTGTTCCAGTGCTTCATTACCCTTATTATAAAAAACTTTTTTTAATATCCAGTCTAAATCTCACCTTTTCTGTTTGAAACTATTTCCCTTTGTCCTATCACACTAGAACCCTGCTGAAAGAGTCTATCCCCTTCTTCCTTATAGTTCCCTGCTAGATACTGAAAGATGCATATCAGGTCTCTCCAGAGAATTCTCTTTTCTAGGCTGAACAGCCCCAGTTCTCTCAGCCTGCCTTTGTAGGCAAGTGTTTCATCCCTTTGATCATTTTTGTGCCCCTGCTCTGGGTGCGTTCCAACAGATCTGCATCTCTCCTATACAGAGGACACCACATCTGGATGCAGTTCTCCAGGTGAGGTCTCATCAGTGCAGAGGGGTGGGATCACCTCCTTTGACCTGCTGACCACACTTCTTTTGATGTAGCTGATATGACTGGCTTTCTGAGCTGTGAGGGCACATTGCTGACTCTTGTCCAGCTTGCTATCCACCAGTGCTCCTGGTGGTATACTAAAACTCCTTTTTGGCAGGACTGTGCTCTATCCTAACATCCCCCAGCTTGTATTGGTAGTGGAGGTTGCCACAACTCATGCTTGGCTTTGGCCTTGCGCTTGGCTTTGTTAAACCTCATAAGATTCTCCTGGGTCCACTGCTTGAGCCTAGGTCTCTATGTTTGGCATCACATCTGTCAGACATGTCCACTTTGCTGCACAGCTTGTGTCATCTGCAAACTTGCTGAGCGTGCGTTTGATACCACTGTCAATGTTATCGATGAAGATACTAAAGAAGATTAGTCCCAGTACCGACCCTGAGGGACACTTGTCACTGTCATGTGTCACTGATCTCTATCCAGATATTGAGCCATTGACCTCTACTCTCTGGATACGATCTTGCAACCAGTTCTAATAATCAGTATAATTTCAAATGTTTGAGTTAAACGTAGAGATGAGCTATTTAAGTAATCTAACACACAAAACTATTTATAAGCCTATGCTACTAAGCACGTTTTTGTACTTTTCATTATTCATATAGAAATCAACCAAAGCAAATACAAGTAACTAGTAGTATAGTTATATAGCTAAATTCTGGAGTAGTTTATAAATCCATTTGCTTCAAGCTCTAAGAATGTGAAAAGATGCCATAGTTTAAAAGTTTAGTACAAATTCCAATTTTGAAAAAAAAAGTAAAAGTTCCTTTACTTGGACTCTCTGAATGCAATATTTCAAAGGACATGGCATTAAACCTGACAAGTCTTTAAGACACAAGTATGATAACATCGGTTTTCCAGGGAAAAGTCTCTCAGGAAACATCGATCTATTGAGTGTGCTGTCTATGAAATGGGATCTTTTTATTTGTAAATCCCCATCCAGTTCTCCATAATCCTCATAAAACTGTTCTCAGATCACCTTCATAAAATCATCTTCATTAAGAGGAAATTATCTAACGATTGTAATTCTTTCTCCATGCTATGGAATGCTGCCTATGAAGTTGTGAGGATTTATGATCTTGTAAACAACTTTGCTTAGTATTTGCTGTAACTTTGTCAGCATGAGCTGCTGTTAAGATTGGCCCTGAAACACCCAGCTCTTTGCCCTCATTGAGCTATGCCAGACTGTGCAGCAGGTACTTCTCACCTAATGAATTCAGATTCTTTTCTGCTTATGCAGACTGCATGCATAAGCGGTGTGATTTCTCCGAACACATTAGTTCTAAGCTATTTGCTTTTCAAGCTGTATCCCTGTGCACTTGGTCAGATAATTTGTGAGACTGTATAAATGCACTGTTTAATTTTTATTATTGTGGAAGCCAGAAGCATTCCCTTGCAATTATGACAGTCATACCACTAAAACATCAACGTTATCTTCCTTTGAGCACTGACATCTTGCCAGGAGACCTCAATTCTAGAGATGTAAACTAGATACTTGCAGAATTGAAGGAAAATCTTTGTAATATTTACCCAATGTCTGCACTTGAAGGCATATTTCATGTGCATTTAAGGCATAGGATGAGTATTTTGCACAGTTCTCATAATTAGACTGTATAGATTGGCAAAATAAGGAGTAAACAGTTTATGGACTAGAGTTGGGGCAGGTTGCACAGCACCTTCTCAAGCTGTATCAGTTTTATTTGTTGTGACTGGAAGTTCCCAGGAGAGCCACCCTGGGGCGGTGAATGCAGACACAGCAGCAAACAAGTCAGACCACACATGCACAAAGCTGCAAGGTGTGTTAGCAGTAGGCTTCTGAGAGAAAAAGAAGTCTCCTACTTTGGCACTGCTGGCCTTTTTCAAAATATTTTTTGGAGAGAAAATAGTATGATAAAGATTATAATTTACTTAAGAGCTATTTGACCTTTACATTTTAATTTTGCATTACTTTTGAATTTCATGTCTGAATGAGCAAAAAGTGTACAAGCACAGATTTTCAAGCAGGGAAAGGGCAGGAAGCATAAATAACAATGGTCTAATGGTCTGAAATTTGAGAAAGAAGCCTATGGAAAGTGGCAACAAATGGTGAACTGCAGGGATGTAAAGGATAAGGAAGAGACCTTTTGAGTTACTTACTGATGGGAGGACTAAGCAAAGAGTTCCTTTCACTGTAAGTGAGGAGGAAATGATGGCCACAAGCAATTGCAATGGAAGCCACAATTTCAGTCCCTTTTTAACTTTCATCTTCAGTACAAAAAAAAAAAAAAAAAAAAAAAGGAAAAAAACCCCACATGCCCTAGTTGTACTTTTCAGTATTGTGTCTATTTTTAGTCTTTGTGAACTTTGTTCCTATGAGGGTAGCTTATATTGAGTTTATGATGCATACATAGGTAGGAGTGTCACAGCTTTGAAAGAACATGTTTTCCAAAGAAAATTGTTTTTTTTTTTCTAGCAGGTACAGAAGGGGACCTGTATTCTTGTACTTGTTTTCAGAGAAGTTAGAGGTAGCAGAGGTTGTGTGCTCATCCACCCTTTCTGTGATTGTTCCCAGATGAGCACGTACTTCAGAAAACAATGATTTTGTAAGCAGTGCATTCAGCTTGGAAATTTCTGCAGGTAACTGTGGTCTTTTCCTCCTCCAGTAACAGCATATTATGTTAGGTCTAGGGAGTGATACAATTTGCTCATTATTCATCTCTTTTATCTTCATTTTAGCTTCTGAATATTTCATTTTCATTTTGCATTTCATATGAATGACGACCAGCTCATCTATATCAAATATGGCCTTTGTTAACTAACTGCTGATCAATGGCATTCAGTCCCACTGTCATAGAGACTGACCTGAAAAATGAATGCAGCTATACTTTTGTAATTTCTCAGGTGACTCTTGTTATTCTATGGTAATTTCTTGACATGTACCTTAAAAGAATGTGTGGTGTTTGGTTAAACAAGGCAAAAGATAATGATAGGAGAAACTGCTCAGTCTCTTTCTGGACTTCACATTGCCTTCTGAGCAAACTCAGCCCCTACTGTGATGGCATGTTCTCCTTGCTGCTCACGTTTCCTTGCCAATTGCATGGGTGATACAGTTCATGTGAACAGCATCTCTCATGTTACTTTGAGAGTGATAGTGAAAAGAGTAGGACAAGCGTTAAGGTCTTCTTTCCTTAGTGTTGACCTGTACTACCTGTACATACCAGATTTGGTGCAGATGACAGTGAGCAGGATGTGAGGATTTATATTTCTGCTCCATGCCACCCCATAGATTTTATGTAAGGCTTGATCCCAAGAATACAGAAAGTCTGTTTTCAGTATCTCATTTAGATAGGCTGTTATAAAGCAGACATATCAAAGTACCTGTTGGCATGCATTCTTTCCTAAAATTTCTAGAAGCAGCTCATTATATTTTCAAGTCTTTTTAAAATAAAGTTTTGTTTCTACTTTCAGCTCAAACTTGGAAGCCTAATACATAAACTTTTAATGTTTGTGTTTATATATATATTTCTTTTCTGCATGACTATTAGAGCATTTGATCTCATGAAAGTGATTCACCAACAGCTCAGCTGTTGAGTTTCTAAATTTGAGAGTGGGGAGGAGGAAAACCAACCACCTAAAAGTTACAATTTTTGGAAATCTGCTTTGTCAAAATAGGAAGAATTAGAAAACTTTTATTTAATGTTTTTTTTCCCCTTGTGAATGCCTGCCTTCATTGGAATGCCTTAGATCAGTAGTGCTTGGTGTGCATCTTTTCCTGGAGCCTTCATGTTAGCAGCACGCTGGTTGAATTAACCTTCAGTCTTAAGCAAAGTCATGCGTAGCCCTTTTAAGACTTTTAGAATTCAAGCATGCTTGAATTTTCCTCACTTGTGTTAGCAGACACAGACCTGTGTTGAACAAGTTTCTTATTTCTGGGTTATGAGGCATATCAAGGGAATGAAGGGATGTTCCAGAACAGAGAAGATTGTGGTAAAGAGCAGCTTTGCTCTCACCAGTCCACTTTCATGTATTCTTGTAGAGGATTCATTACATGTGGTGGTGAAACTAGGGTTGTTCCTCCTTTTCTCTAATTTATGTTGCAGCTGAGCAGCACAAGAATAGGATCCACAACTGCTTTATGAGTGGCTATTTCTTATCTGTACTGAGTGGTAGGAAGATTGCAGAAAGCCTTTCTGAAACAGTTGCAGGTGTCTTTACTGAACATAAGACATAAGTCTAACATCATGCTTAGCATTTTTCTTGGCACCTCAGCTCTTGTTTTTCTCCTCCTCTGTTACTAACTGCATTAAGTCTTTCTTTGTACTTTGGAAGCTTTGTTCTCAAGTATGAGAGCTAGGACTTTCTACCTCCTATTGCAATTTTATCACGTATTAGTAATTTGCATGCAATATCTTTATTGTTTTTTTTTTTAGCCATCAGATATAAAGCTGGTTAATTATGTACACCATCATTTGTATATGATTTTGAGATCTCTTCATTACACTTTCTCAGTTACTCAGAGCTCAACAACACGTGTAGTGGATTCCCAGGTGAAGCGTAATATCCAGACCATTTAGAGTTCTGCTCTTTTCTCTACTCTGTGATATTTCTGTGATAGCTGGTGAGTGAGTTGACCGCAATCCTCAAGTTTATGTTACTTGCCGAATCACTGGAAACCAGAGTGCTGCCTTTTTTTTGCACTGTGAACTGACAGTTGGAGGATTTGGTGAATAATTATATAAAACTCATATGTCAAGAATTATCTCGTACTGTGTCGTTATCTTCCCACCAGGGAGCAGCAACAGTAGATTTGACACTGAGGCAATCCCACAACAGGGCAGGAGCCTTGCTGCCCAAAGTCCAGTCTCACAGTACAAGGATAGGGTAGAAAAACAAGGATAGTAGGGATAGATCCAAGTCCAATCACGTGCACAGATAAGACAATATCTGGATGATAAGGCAGTCCTAGGCTGAGCAAGATCAGTCTGTAGGTCAGGGTTAGGATCAGGTCCACAGTGAGAACACAAGGCAAGCTAGGAAGCCAATGTGTTGACTGGGGTCTGTATTTAGAATTAAAACTCACATTCCAGCATTGTGTAAACAGATAAAATAGCTACAAATGCATCTCAGAATTACAGTCCACTGTAATCTATTAAAGTATTAATGTATCTTTGGAATGAATAGATAACACAGTTTTTGTTTTTCATCTCTAGCTGCCCTGAGGACATTCATGGGAGAGGAAGAGAGTTGGAATCAGATTTCTTTTTTTAAACAAATTAAGTAAAGGCAAGCTATCTCTGTACCTGTCATTTCCCTGCAGCACTCTTCTGGCGGGTGACTCTCAGATGTTTTTGAAGGGATTATGGAAAGGGTCAATGCATGGCTAAAACACGTTTGTTCTTGCATTGCATGCTTAGTGAGTTTTTCAGCATTAAAAATGGCTGAATCTTAAAAATTTGGCTGTTCCTGGTTGGTTTTATAGAATTGGTTTCTATTATAAATTTAGAGCAGTGGAAGTCATGAGACTGTTTTTCATGTGGTTGTTTTTTTGAGTCTGAACATGAAAGAACAGAACAACGCCTTCTTTTCCTTTATTTTCCATTTTCTATTTCTAACTCTTTAATATCAGAGTGGGAGGAACAGTTATGAGACTCTGAAGAGGCAATTGGTGGTGTGAGATTTCTGTACGACAGTAATTCATCGTTGCAGGATTATGCAAGAGCTGAGAGCTGAGTGTTAACCTGCTGGCAAAACTTTCTCTTTTTGAGGACATCATGTTTGTCTTTGAGAGGAAAAGTAGCTCAGGAGGAAATTAGGTAAACTTAGCCTTGTATTCTGTGTAGTGTCACCTCTGTATCTACCACGGTTTACTTACAGGTGCAGTCCCACAGTAGTATAACTGGATCAAAGTCCAGACTGCAGTTGTCAGACTCTTTCCTGCAGCTCTCTGGATGTGTTTTCAAGCCCTCTCCTGCAGCTGGCATGGGTGCTCATGCCAGTCTCCTCTCAGCCAGACCAGGAAGACGTAGGTTTTATTTTTTCCAAGTTAGTTATTTACCTAAATAAGTTCCCTCAGTTGTTTCATGTGAACCATTAAGCAGGCATAAAAGAAGTGACAGGAACATGTGGGAAGGAGGATAAGGGAAGAAAGGGTAATACTTCACCCACTTATAATATGGAGTAGCTAGAGCTGATAAAAGATCCCATGCTATACAGACACAGTGCATAATCATGGATGACTGATGCGGATCCAAAGAACAATATTCCTGTTTGCTCTTGTTCTTAGTTTTTTTTATGAGAAAAAAAAATTATTCTTGTATTCGGGGATCTATACTGAGATGAAAGTAGGGCGAAGAAAGCTCTGAGAATTCATGGAATTTAAATTTACCTTTGCTCCAACTGTAAAAAAAAAAAAAAAAAAAAATTTTTTTTGAAAATTTGTGTACTGAAAGTGAAACTGGACCAGAATATTTGGGTAACAACACATCTTCAGAGATAACATCTTTAAGGGTTTGCTCTAAGTGCTGTGCGTTTGGAGTAGCACATCCATAATTATTTAATTCAGTCAAGTTTCTAGAAGTGAGTCACATTATGATTCAGTTATTTTCAGCACAGCCTGTGAAGTGTCATTGTCATATTACCTGCAGAAATACTTAGGAGTTGATGCTGATGTTTTCCTAGACCTGAGCCACAACTTCAACCGTGGCTACATCTGTAACCCATTTCTGTGATACACCTTGAAATCTATCCAAAGCCGTTCCTGGTGCCCATATGCACTTTAATTGAGGAGAGGGTTTTCTGAGACAGTCTGTAGATGTGAACTGGGAGGATTCTACTGTGTAAAGGTTTCTGAGAAAATCTTCAGCTGTAAGAATGGTAGTAGAAATAAAGGAGAATCAATTATTCCTACTGTATTATGACTTGAAATAAATGCAGTCTTTCTAAAAGTAGAACACAAGGAGAATGAAAAAAGGGGTAGAAAAAGAACCTTTGTGATATAATCTGTCAGACTAACAGCTGGAGAGACTTGAAAGAATCCAAATGAGTAAAATAAGTAAAATTCAAATAGTCTGGAGATCGCCTTAAATGCTTTTTAAACTCACCTGTAAAAGAAACAAAGTTACTACAAAGTCTGAATATGCTTTTTTGTGGTGTACTTTAGCCTAGAAAGATGTTTAAGAAGAAAAATTAAACCATTTTTAGTGGGTATTGGACATGGGGCTTTCAGAATTTCTCAGTCATGCTGTGCTGAAATGTCCAGAGTATCTGAAGCATGTTTTGAGGGGATACAGGAGAGAGAGGTCCCGGGTTAATTCACTGCAGGGTTTCATGCAAATGTTTCATGTTCTGACCATTTTTATTATGTTTGTTTTGGTAGGAAGTTAAAAAACCGAAGTTTTCAAAATGCAGGTTTGTCCTCAGCTCTATAAAACAAAAACAAGCAATGTTGCTTTTGTTCTTCTTCATCTTGTAACAAGGCGGAGCCTAAAATTAAAGCAGTGGGTATATGGGAGAGAGATGCTGTAGATGCACAGCATGGTCCTAACCAGCCAGTGTGGCTGCTTGTCAGAGATAGGGTATTGAGACTTTTCGTCTTAATGTTCCTATCATTGCAGGTCACAAATTTCCCAAGCTCTTTCACGTGATCTGATGTCCCAAAGGAGGCTTTCAGTGATGTTTTACTAAGTCTGATCACGCTAGTCATAAACACAGATTTGCATGTAGCCAAATCTCAGTGTATTGTGCATCACCAATGGGAGATTTTTTTTAGATGAGCTCACACAAGGTGAGATCTGACCAGGAAGGGTTTCCTCAGCAGAACAAGGAAGTGCTGTGCCCACAGTTGTGAGCCACACAGTCCACTGGCACTGACCTTAACAGTCTTTCTTCTTTTCCATTTTGGGGGTTCACATTACTGGGAACTTCCTGTAGTTGGCAGTTCCTGCTCCTGGACAGCTGAAGCTTTGGGATTTGAACTGCTAGTGAACCCTCTTTGGTTCAAAAGTTGCAGTCTGGCTTTTCCCCGCTTAGATATTAACAGATGCATTAATAAGGTCAAGCACCATTGGCAAACAAATCATTGGACTCTTCTGGTGCCTGAATATTGCAGCCATTGTCTACTAATTAGTTGTGGTGAACCAAAGGATGGGGGTAAACATGTGACATTTGATGTTACTTGTACAGCAACAAAAATTCTGTGTAAAGGGAACATCAGTGCCATGGGCACAATAACTGTGAGACAAAGCTGTGTCTGAACCATGGTATTGCTAGAAGAATCTGTGAGAGAGGATCCTCTTTGGAGCATAGTGTAATTGTACATCTTCAGCAGATGTCTTGGCTCAAAGGTAAAATTTGAACTGTAAATTCAGAAGTCACTGTCCTTGCCTTCTGCTCTTGCTGCCATTTCACATATTCAACCAATCAATATTCAAGTGAAAGAGTGGTTAGCATGGGCTGATTCATCAAATTTTGCATGTTCCCCTCAATTTTGGTCACAGGCAAAGGTCTGTGAGTACATAGACTTTTGTATTACCTTTGTTGAATGTAATGCTGGAGCTTTTAGTTCAAACTCACCTGAATGATTAAATTAAAAAAAAAAAAAAAAACAGCTTTCATTGAGCTTCATGTCACAACCCTCATCTTGCAAGCCAGACCTGCTCTGATTTTTGTTTCCATTTAGGGGACATTTCTGAAACTACAGTTCGTGGTCTGGTGCTTGGATGTCCAAGGAATGTAGCTTTCTGTCATGTCTTCCAAAGCCATGCAGTTCCTCCACAGCTCTGTGTACAGGCTGAGTCATGATGATTCAGTACAGAACCCCGTTTGGAAGAGAGTTTAAAAATATACTTTTATGGTTTCTCTAATAGAAGGTTTCTAAAAGAAGGCATATTACCCTTAGCAGCCAAAGGCAATCAAGTTGAGGCTTCTATTAAAAAAAAATCTAGAATAGTATATAGCATCAGTTGAATACTCCCCCTCTTTGATGGCTAAAAATGCTATGGAATATCAAACAACTCTTTGCTTGATTGCACGCTAATTTGTTTCAAATGAAGCATGTTGTTCAAATAGCAATTTTGGATTAAAAAAAATAGTTTTCCAGTTTTTCTGTGCTTGAACGCAAAGTGGACTGATACAGTGAGCTCTGTGCATGTTCCAAAAGCTTGGATGATATATTTAATGAACACAGATATATTCTACATATAAAAAACAGAGAAGTTGTAGGAGGCCATTTTCCTATTATTTTCAGGCAACCTGTACAAAATCTTGTAATAAACTGTAATAAACCTGTAATAAATGTCACGAATACCTTATGCAAAGACTACTCTGCAAGTAATGCCTCCTATTTTATTATCTTGATCTGTGAGGTGGATGTTGGTGATATGACAGTAGAGGTTGACCCTTCCTACCTATATTCAGTTACATTCTGTTGCTGTGTGACAGATGGCAGCAGAAGGGCAGTCTGACAAAATGGTGTCTGACATAGAAGTGCATGTGAAGTAAAGGTATGTCACTGAATTCCTCCACGTGGAAAACAGTGGCACCCAATAACATTCATTGGTACTTGCCAAACATTTATGGAGACGAGGCAGTGGATGTGAGTACAGTGAGGAGGTGGGTGGTGTGTTTCAGCAGTGGTGGTAGTGACAGTGGGTCATCTTCGCTGGTGCTGATTTTTATGAGTAAGGTGTGCAGGATCTTGTTTGTGGCTGGTAAAAATAGATAGCCTTGGTGATTATTGTGTTGTAAAATGGCATTTTGTAGCTGAGAATTTACTCTATCAAGTAGTGTTATTATTTTCTTTGTATTAATTGTATTTTCTCTGGAAATAAATAGCAGGCATTACTTTCAGAGCATCCTACATAATATAATCACTGTTATTTTAACCTTTTATAGCATTTCTACTTGTGAGAAAATATTATGATTATTATTTAAAAAAATGATGGCCATATCCTAGGGGACAAAACGCAAATCAACAAGTTGAATACATCCTATAATACATGAATAGGACTATGTTGCGTGCTATTAAACCAGCACATGTTTAAAGGGAGAAAAAGAGAGCATATGGTTTTTCTTAAGTATATGAGGGTTTAATTTTTTTTGTTTGTCTTTTTACTTATCTCTCTCCAGAAGGGTCTGCCTTCCTTGCTTTTGCTATTGTTTATATTGTTCTGTACTACATCTAGAAGGTTATGTTGGTTAGATTGGTGTAAAAAAGCTGTTTGGTGGTTTCGTTTTTTTTCCCCAAAGTTTGTAAGTTTGCTGAAGCTGTAAATGGGTTCAGTGGAGTTGAAAACAAACCTTTCAATTTAATAACCTAAGAACTCTCACAAACATTTTTTTTTAATTCTCAGTTCTCCTGAAGAACCTTTTGGTTTAATCTCTTTCCCGTTGGTTTACAGCAGGCATGTAAGAAGGTTGTCCCTAATGCACTCCCTACCTTTGCAACTGTGTCAAGTTTAACAGTAACATATGGGCATCTCTCTGTTTGTTGCTAATAAAACACATGTGGGATGGTCTTATATCCTTCATATCAGTTTAATAACATTTTATTGTCAGTGTGATTATACTCAAGGTGATAGAAATGGTTAAGTAATGAGTGTGACAAGGTCTTTCTTTAAAAACAGACTAGTATGGTGTTTTACCTCTGTCTGTGTTAGTCCTACCTTTACTTTGGACCTCCTGTCTTTCTTTCTGAATAACTTCTGGCTAAGCATGAAAGCAGTCTTTTTAGGTATTACCTTATTTAAAGTAACATATGCATCATCATCATCTACTCTGTATCCCAAAAGTAGTGTTTAGATCTGAGGCTTCTAAGGAAAATGGATTTAACCTTTCAGTATTTTTGTTAAAAACTATTCTACTTTACATCCTACCAAGGAGGGAAGCTGTATGAGAAGGAATCATCAGCCTTTTGGTAAGAGAGATTTGGATACCTCTCTTCTGAGAATGGTCAAAGCTTTCATATAGAGGACAGACGGGAGGAAAAATCTATGCAGCAACACAGTTATGATATGAAGAGATGCTCTCATAAGTTAATTGCTGTACTTTTTAACTGTTTTCCAGGTCTTCCCACTATTCTATGGGCAGTCGAGCTTTTTCCCATGACAGTATTTTTATACCTGATGGGAGAACAGAGAGTGAACAGGCCGTCCAAGCAATGTCACAGGAGAACGTTTTAGGAAAAGTCAAAACTCTTCAGGTAAGAAATTACAAGTGGGAAAAATATTTAAAATGTGGTGGAAAATGGTCTCTGGAGCTCCAGTGTGGATAAAGTTGGTTTGCTTTCTGGGCCTGAGGGCTGTTTTTGAGCTATGTGAATTATCTGGCCAAAAGCTGTCTTAACAGTTTGGATAGTTTGCAGGAGGTCTGGGTTTTAGTCTTGAAAGGTACAGCTGTGATGCTGCAAGCATGAAACTGCATGGGTGTCTGCATCTTGTGGAATTCATATGAATCGAACTCATGGGATTGATATCTCCTGATCCTTATGCTTTGGTTGCAGATGTGGTAGGGAAAAAGAAATGGGGCTCAGGTGACAGCAAATGGCCTACAGAGTGAGAATTCTTTGCAAAGCTCATTTCAGTATCATTTTGTACTTATTACATTTCTTTCGCAATCTTTTTCTCCCTGTTCTTTGGGCAGTGCTTACAAAAGGCAGATAAGTGTAACTCTCCACAATAAGAAGTACATCAGTAATTACATACCCAATTCAGTTGGATGTTTGCTTTGAAAGAGCTTTACATGACCTGCTTTCCCTTCCTTTCCAGAATTGTATCCCATTCCTGCTCTACCTAAGTTTCTGCTTTACTTTTTGTGTATCTGTAGGATTCAAAGCTTACGCTTATCTCTCTGCTTATCTAGACCTTGAAAGAGCTGTTCTTCAGGAGCATATATCAGTTTATTGCTGAGAATTGCTGGCATGTTCTGTCCAATGCTGGTAAATTTTTAATGCTGTGTAGGTGCCGCTACCATGTAGATGACTAATAAAATATCAGTGATTTCTTTTACCTCCAAACTGCTAACTGGAGTTCAGCTTTTCCAGTGAGTGAAATAATAAGCAAAATTTCAGGATGTAATTGTTCCTTTTTTTCCTGTACAGTGCTGTCAGCAAACATAGCACCTGAATGGCATTGACTGTGCTGACTAAAGATAAACTTTGAAGTAGAAACCATGCTAGGACAGCTCCAATTTCTCTGTGCTGTTTTTTCAGCTTAAATTTCCCTGTGTCATTTAGCGTTAATGCATTCTACTTGCTAGGCTAGAAGTCATATTTAAAATGATTACTGGCTCTGGGCAAAGATGTGCAGTAGTTGGACCTCACTTGCAGAATGCTTTAGTGTCCTTTGTATGCTAAGCCCGCTGATTTCAGCAGGGAGCTGTGCCCTCCTTGCCTGCTGGACCTTGTCTTGGCTTCAGTACGTTAGCTTTTCTCTTTGAAGTTTTGCTCCTTCTATGTCTGAATACCCTACAGTTTTGAATGAAAATTATTGCCTTCAATATTGCGAATGCCCATCCCTGGAAGTATTCAAGGCCTGGTTGGAAGGCAGAACCTGATGTAGTAAATGGCAACCCTTTCCAAAGCAGGGGTGCAGGAACTAGACCCTTTCTCCAATATCAGAACTTTGTGTTGAAATCCCTTTCTGCAAGCTCAGTCCCACTGGGAATGTCTGTACTATTTTGAGTTGTAGAATCATCTAGGTTGGAAAATACCTTCAAGATTATCAAATTCAGCTATCAAACTGACATTTCAAGTCCCATCACTAAGCTGTATTCCTTATTGCCAAGCCCACATATCTCTTATATACCTCCTGGAATCGGAATTCCACCAATTCTCTGAGCAGCCCATTACAGCACTCGACAACCGCAAGATCAAGGTAGAGCAAGGAGACAGTCATCTCTTCTAAAGCACTTCCAGTTTCTGCTTGCTTGGCAAGGTGCTTCTCAGCATGGGAGTAATGCTAGAATTCAGAGTTCTGTGCTGACTCTGAACTTAGTGTGCTCCAAGTGGAGACGGAAACCTCTGCATATTGTAACAATCCTCAGGAAATTGTGGGTGATGATACAGTAAACATTCATGCAAAACTTGAGTCTTTGTCAAAAAAGACAATGTGCTGACAAGCCCAACTGATAATATTATGGAAAGGGTTTTGAAATCAGGATAGAGACGCAAGCAATTTAATACTGATGATGCTGGATCTCATTCCACTGACCACCGAAGTGTTTCCCATTTTCACCTGGCATTTTATCTGCCTTTGAAGTGCTGATGAACTCACAAAAAGAGCTGTGTAATGATACAGGCCTGATGCGGCTGGTTCAGTTTCTTATTGTAGAAATTTTCTTTTGGTTGTATGTTCAAGGTAAACTAGTTCTTTCTGGCACAGCTCTCATTTATTTTTATTGATTTTTAGATTAGCAGCATTTATCTTATCAGGCTTTCCATAAATGGATTTGGTCATGTTCTAAGGTTTTAGTGTGTGCTAGAATTTGAGCTGAGAAAAGCATGACTTCTTGTTAACCTCAGGTGGGCTTTGTTGTATCCCGAAGCTGTTATTTTTGTGCTAGTTCAAGCAATCTACTATTGTAAAAGCAGTCATTTCTTTGTCCTCTGGATCTGCCAAGATTAATCATTACCTGGTTTTCAAGATGAAGCGTGAAAGTCTATCCTAAATCTGTTCCACTAAGAGACTACTGGTACTCTTAATGCTGAACTCATTTAATTAATCAGGGTCTGGTGCTTTACTTATGCAAGACTCTGAATGAAAACTAAGGAGTGTTTAAAGCCTAAATCCAGCAGTGTATCAGAACAAGCCAGAAAGAGACTCTGGAAGCATGTCTTTATAGACTTGCCTTTCAAAGGTAGGTTTTCTTTGTCCTTTCTTGAAAGTATGTTAGATCAATCTCATCCTATTTTGCAGCTGTGGTTGTAGATCTTACTGATTATATTTGCCAGCAAAGGTTAACGAGAGAGCAAAAGATGGTTTCTTTCAGACCCATAGAAACTTTAGTAAGATGAAAACCTGTTTTCAGTGTTAGTATCTTGGTGCACCTATACCACTGTCTCCCCTTTGCCGTGAGAATGCCATGGTGTTGGCACTGCTCTATCCCTGCAAGCAGGAGGACAGCTTGTTCACTGCCTCTTGCCTTCACTGAATATATCTCTGGCATCCCTCAGGCAGTGGCAGTAAGCTGCAAGAAATATTAAAGGTTGAGTATGTCTTACAGCTTACTGCATCTAGGAACTTCTGGGTAAATGTTTTCATTTTATGTGGATGTATGGTCTAAAACACCATTTATTACAGTGATTCATTATGATAAAAACGTATTTTGGAGATCTGGGCTTCTTGATCAAATTCTAAGAAACCAAATTTTAAATTCAAATGTTACTGGCTTTGTACTGATGAATGTCCTGGTAATATTTTTGTTGTTGTTGTCAGACTAATCAGTTTTGGTATCCATTTCTTTTAGTCATTAACATACTATAGCTAATGATCAAGCCAGGGCTTCCCCTGCTCTGCACTGCACATTTGTATTTGTCCAACCTGTTCCCCATTGCTCTTTGTATTTGCTATTGTCCAGACCTCAGCAAGGCTGTAAAGGCTGTTCGTTAAATCTCAGAGCTATTATCTTTTAACTTAATGCTCTTCTTTCTATAGAACTGGGAGTGAGTTTTCACTAAAAGATTGCCCAGCTTTATATTTTCTTAAATCACTTCTGTAGTGCCAATATTTCTAGTGCCAGTGAATCCTAATTTTTTTCCTTTTACATTTGACAATTTCTACTTTATAAACTGGATTTATTGCTTTTTTCAAATCATTCTAGCACACATCTCCTTATTCTCTCTTCCTCCTTTCTATTTATAAAAGCTCAGAAAGCAATTAAACTTTCATAAAAGGTTCCAAATTGCTGTTGACTCCAAAAGTGCTCAGACGCCACAAGTCCTAGGAGCGTTTATGATGGTATTCATAGTGTGGGCTCACCCTGTTCTTATACATTCTTGAGTCGTTTGATTTTTTGATCACTGGGAGAAACTGCAGGGCCAAGTGGGATTTCAGCGTTAAGGCTGTTCTTAGGGCATGTATTATTGATGAATTAGTAATTTTACAATAATGTAAAACTAGAAAGCGTAATTTATTTATATAGGTGGGCAAACAGGCATGAAAAATAGGTATTTGAGTTGAAGGCAAAATATTACCAGCAATTCTTCTAAGAATTGTTCAAAGAGGATCAGCCAGAATAATGCTCTCTATTTTAATGATTTAAAACTGAACAGGGAAAGTAGCTCTGTGGATCAGGGTTGGATTCACTCCAGAACAGAGCCATAAGAATGATGTGGTTTCAGAGGGCTGAATCCAGCATGCAGGCAGGCATGTACACAGAAGAATAGCCAAATTTGAATGAGAGAGATGTGCAGCCTGTGCAGGAGATGTCCATCTGGGCTCACTGCTGGTTAATATGGAAGGTTTTCTGTGGCATTTCCTACATGAACACAACAAATGTTTTTAAAGTTGAAGCTTTTTAATTCACCACAGGTGCCAAATAATGCAGAGCAATTTCACTTTTGAGTTTTATTTTTGAAGCTATTACCGTTAAGCTGATATAAAGATGTTGGTTCAGTAGTATCATGTTCTAGCAAATTATTTTGCATGAAGTAAAACTGAGTCTGCGTCATTGCTGTGGAAGATTTTCAAAATGGAATGAGTGCAAAAGTATAAATTTTTTTCTAAGTTCTCAATATTTCTTTGGCTTTATTAACTAAATGCATGATTAAGAGCCGCAGTACAGAATATCTTAAATAAAGCGGTGGGATTGTGACCCCAAGGTTGTGTTTTGGTAAGTACTGTACTGTACAGGTGGACCTCCTGCACCTTGCAGCATGTGAAGGGCACAACTCCTTCCAGTGAAGCCAGCAGTTGGGCACAGGTGAGCAAGAAGAGGTGGGGGTGCAGATCCCCTAGGTAGGGAGCAGCCCAGTGTGGTTGGTTCCTGTTCCTCTAGAGGGGAGGTGGAGGCAGCTGTGACTTCCCATGCACAGCTTTGCCCCATGCTGAATGGCACCTTGCTCACAGCCACCTGCTTTGGGTGTGAACAGACACACTTACGCATCACTTGAATCACGGAAAATGTGGCCATGAGGTAAGCTGTGGTTGGAGCCCATGCTCCAGCTTAGTGGTCCAGTTCATAAGCTCCCATATGTGGGCCCACTGGCTGTTGTTTCATGGTCAAGTGTGGTAGCAGTTTGTCACTGTGGATGTTTTATAATGTCTGTGCAAAATACCTGTCTGCAAACTGAGGGATGAAGAAACTGCACTGGAGTTGGTAAGACTGAAAGCAGAAGGTACAGGCAGGAGATGTTCAGCTGTTTCTAGCTGACAATGAGACTTTGGTGCAGGATGGTAATTTCTGACTGCTAAATTAATAGCCTTTTTGCACAAACCAAAAGAAACCAGGTGCATTTAACTGAGATCAGTATTCATGTGTGGATATTTCTGCAGGGTATTTAAGCATCCTGAGCGTGACTGCACAATCGTGGAACAGCAAAATGTCACGCCTGCAATTTCTAATGACTGGAATTGCAAATAACCCTCCTTAGGCAACTGTCGCCCACATGCTGTCAGCACAGGGTTTATAGATGTGTCCTGGAATATTTGTGTAAGACAAACATTTAAGAAATTCAAAGCAGATGCTTCTTTTCAGGGAATATGGTCTCTTCTCAGTGCACTTGAAGCTTAAATAAATGTATCTCTCCATCTCTGGGTTGCGCTACCTGAATGTGTTCCTCCAAGTCAAACCTGTGGATTTTATCTTCTCGTTCAGGGATGGTGCAGTCTTGGGGTTCTTATGATTGACCAGGTACAGAATGTATTTTTATGAATTTATAAGGAAATAGTTGCAGTTTGGTTGGAGTATACGCACATTTTCAGAAAAGGGTAAGGAACAGATTTTATGTTGCTTTGTGAAAGCAATCAGAATAAATTTGCTTAGTGGCAACAATAAGCTATTTGAGATTTAGATGTAGAATATTCAGCATCGGTTTTGTAGATGAGTGTGCACTGAAAGCAATAGGCCATGGAAAACTGTTAATGAAGTTTAAGTTTTTTTTTTTTTTAAGTAAATAATAACAAAAATAGCCTTTTGTCCTATAAGTATTGTGAGGGCTATTAGATTTTTTTATATCTTTAAAGTAACTCATGCGTGTCTGAGCATAAAAATCTTTACAATTCAAAGTAATTTAAAAATCTGTATATAGTCCAGAAATACTGAAGTTATCCTATTTCCTGGAAATATCTGGAAAACATAATTTCAAACCTTTATATATACATGTACATGATTTTCCATTGTAATCCTCAATGGCTATTAAAAACACCTGTACTTTTTAAAGTTAATCCCAGTCAGCACAATAGCTTCATTGACACGCAGCTCCCACTGTATGCTGCACTCACATTAGATCAAGAACTTGATCAGAAGACAGAGTAACAGATCTCCCTTCCACCAAAACAGTTTGCACCACATGTACGTGTTCATGCTCTCACTGTGGAGCAGAGGCACAAGTCTTTAGTTTTATGAGTAGTTACTAGAGTAATCCTGTCACTTCCAATTTCTTGCTTGGGAGAACTGTTTCTCAAGAATATGACTTTAGGATGAACCAGGGAGGAAACTCAATTTAGAAAACACACTGAATTAAGCTGTTCTGAAGCTGCGTTCTACTGGTATCGGAGGAGCTGTAGGAGCAGAGCAGAGCACAACTACAGCCTTCACAGTGTTTGATCTCTCTGACTCCCTCTTGCACAGTGGACATCTGTAACATTTCAAGTCAGAGAGCTATATTTGTAACACAGAAATCTGGAAAGATTTTGTGGAACCCTTGCTGTTAGACAGAGGATACGCTAACAGTAATCTGAGTGGAAATAAACCTCTGCCATTCAAAACTGCCCACTATTTCAACATGCTGTACTAGGTGAATTGCATTATTTTCTGTCAAAATTCACATGGGCACAAACAAACTGCATGAATTTTCACCAGATTTCTGTATCAAACTGGTAGATAATGTTTTGCAGTTGGTATAGGTAAACTTAGGCAAGAATGCCACTGAGCAACGATGAAAGGAAGGCTGATCTGACTTGAATCATTTTAGAGGTCTACCCTGTGGTATTAAAGGATTCCTTCCCTTGCCAGCTGTTCACCTGAGCCATGTTCATGATTTTGTGGTATAGGAAAAAGATACACTCTTGTTCTATGTGATACCTACTCTAAGCTTCTGTATTTCTCAGTGAAACTCGTATTGGGGTCCATGTAGGAACCAGATACTGGGCAGTTTGAATTTGGTTTGTGATCTTATCGTTTCTTTGTGATGGTAAGTCTTGGTAATTAACTTTATAAACAGTCTTAATGTAGGAGATAGATTATGAAAATAGATAGAAAGTTGCAACCTTCACAAAATTCACAATAAATTTTCAGCACTGATGAAAACTGAAGCTAACCATCCCAAACCAGAACTTAGGCAGTGAATTCCTATTCTTGGTCACTTTGTGGGGGGAATAGAGAGGGAAGGGCCACCATACTGCAGTAACATGAGCTTCAGGATGGTATATTTGTCTGGAGCCAGAAGTTGTCCTGAGTATTTCTGTGCCGCTTCCATGTGGAGAAGGAGAACGTTTGGGAGATTTGGATTGTTTTGCTGATAATCTAAATACCTTTTTATTTATTTTTATTTTTATTTTTTTTCCCCTCCCTCTTTTTGTTTTTCAGCAACAGTTGGCCAAGAATATAAAATTTGGGCAGCCTCCGCAAATGACAATTTCTGGGAGGACAATGGGGGAGGCAAATGCTAGTGTAGAAGAGGATATGTTTCTCGGTAGCCTCATGGAGATTGACTCTCAGCAGGACACGGTGCTCTCAGAGAGTGGTAATAAAGTAAGCACTTTACTGATGTTTTCACGGCTTTATAGTGATAATAAACCAGTGAAGTTCACCAGGGCGTAACAGATGTCTCCAGCGAGGCTGAGCCAGACTCAGCGGCTGCTGTATGTGGGTGGGATTGCATAGCTCATGCGTCTTGGACTGGTGAGAAGCGTGTGCTCTTGGTTTCCTGAGTTGGGTCCCATAGTCTTGCCAATCTGATCATCTGCTCTGAACCTCCAGCAAAGCATGTGTTACTCACAGAGTAGCCAGCAGACCGGATTTTTTAACTGCAACTGAATATGTCTTGAAGTATGGTTTTTCCAGCACAGAAAGCTGTGCGCAGCATCTGTGGCAAAACTGAAAATCGTTGCAAAATGAGAGAGGTTTGGAGACTAAATCCCCAAGATCCGTGATCTTGGGGTAAATACCCATATTCCTCTTGGACAGGAATTGAAGACATATAAGGTGGTGAAACATTTGGAGAATGATTTGTAAACCCAAATGTGCAGTGTAATTCAAATAATGATTCAGATTCTCTACAGAGACTTTGATACCAGGAACTGCAGGAAAGCGTGTATCTAGAAGGGACTTGTTCTCGTGCTGAAGAAACATAGCAAGGGATGGAATCTGGAAATTCTCTGCTGTGATGCTGGTTCTGGAAGTTGCTGAAATGACTGAAGGGAATGTGGCAGACAAATGGGCAGTCTCCCCTGCCTGAAAAAGGCTGACATTATGCCAGGGTACCCCTGGGGAAGGCACACAGCAACCCCACAACCCCACCATGTACATGCAGCCCATAAAATCCTGGAAGGGAACCAGGGTGTGAGCCTCTGCTTGTGGGTGCTAAAGCCAGCACTGGCTATGTGAAAGGCAATGAATGTCCTCTGCAGGTCATGCCTATGTTAAGATAAATGTACAGAAGAGAGATTTATGGCTGAGGGTGGCCCAGTCTTCATCCGCTTCAAGAGGCAGCATAACTCTCTGTTACTGCTTGCTTCGTGGCAGTAGTTGGAGCTGTCAGGGAGCTAGGCACTTGGGTAGGAACTGCACGCTCACACCTGTCCCTCAGCAGTCCAGAAATGCAATTAGAAGTAAGGTGTATTTCTTCTGGTTCACAAATAATCTCGTGAAGGAGTCAGTTTAGTTCATCCTTTGTGCCTCAAAGCACAGTGGGGCTGTGGCAAGTTTTGGCTACGTAGCCTGGAACTGGGAGAAGACTCCAACACCACTTCTGTGGATGGTCTTCGTGCTTCAGGAGACCAGAACGTCACCACCTAGTGACCTCCAGCTGGAAAGAAGAAAGAATCACAAAAAAAAAAATAAATCACAGGAGTTCCCTTGTGTAATAGAGAGAGATGTTCAGGCCTCTCTTTCAAATACTATGATCTGAAAACGGAATTAATGCTGCCTTGCGTAGTTCTTTCTCATAACACAGAAGGAGTGAACGTCGGTATTCCCAGGAGATCACGGTTCCAAGTACATAGGTAGATACCAATAAGTCAATGCTGAGTTGCCAGAGTGCTCAGCACTTTGCTTTATCCTGCTGAGCTCTGCTTGCTGCCTGCTTTATCAGAGACTTTTGCTGCATGGCACCTTGCTTGGTTTCAGTTACCGTCTCTTCTGCTGGTCTTGTAGCAGCTCCATGTGCTTATCTGTTTGGGTCTGGGGGTCCTGGTGGCTGGGACCATGTAGCACTGTAACGCTTCAAGCTTCCCATGCTGGCTTGTGGCTTCTGATTTTCCTAAATTGGATCGATGGCAAGACTTATATTTAAGCTATATTTTTATGCTTTGTACTATTAATCTGTTCAAAAGGAAATTTTATGCCCACTTGGTGTAGTGGATCCAAACATTCATTAAGTGATGAAGTAATACTGTGATAATTAAAAAATGTTTCCGGATGCAATTAATGCTGCTTCTACCCCTGTGCTTTAGAATCCCCCTGTGTGAGCTGGCTTCAAGTAGGACAGTAGCTACGGAGCTCTGGTAGGCTCGGGTCACTCTGTGAAGAATGGGAGTTACTGAAAATCTTGAGCTGCAGCTCTGTGCAGCAGAACTGATGCCTGATCGGGCACAGACCAGGTTCTTAGTTTTCACTGGGCCTCGATCAGGAGAAGTTATTAAGAGCTGCCTGAAATCCTGAAAAGTTGTACTCTTTCATTTGAATCTAGTTATCTCATTAAGGAAGTGTGTTTCGCCTTCTGTAGTGTCCAGTGACAGCAGTTGCTTCTTGTTGATACTAGTGACTGAAGGAGCAATGAGAAAATGATAGTATTTAGAAACAAGAATTGCTTATCCAGCAGTCCTGTAGTGACAGGAAATAAGACTTGAGAAAACTGAATCTACTATAACTGCATGACTTCACAAGTTCTTTGAACCATATTTATTAGATTCTGTAGTTTTAATATCCAGCTGTGCTAATCTTCTTTTTTAGTCAGCAGACACTCCAGATCTGTTGAGACCAATGAATTTGCCTGGAACAGGACAAATGGAAGAAAAGGTAACGAAACTTCTGAGTTAGTTTCCAGTTTTAGCTATTAGAAGCCTAACAGTTGATTTTTGCTTTAATACACATTTCTTTGTTTTGTGATCATCATCCAAGATCTTGTGAATATTGCATGGTTTTGGGGATAGTAAATCAGCAATCACTAAGATTGTGAAATCTGTTTCTGTAGTGAGAGCTGATTGCAGGAAACAGCAGAACTCTCTCTGCCGGTCCTACAACATTTCTGCTTTTGATGTATTAGTCACAGAGCCATGATTTTCCTAAGTACTTCTACTACTTTGTTATGTCTACATGTAGTTCAGTAAGCGTATGTAAAATGTTCCATCAGCTTTAAGTAATTGGTTCCCTAATTAGCATATGCTTAACCTCAGAAAATTGCAGGGCTGTCTTGAAAACGTGTGTGACTTTGTTTCCTTACAGAAAACGTTCTCTCCCTTTTTTTTTGGCCTTCTTTTTCCATTGGGGTTGAGCCAAACACAGGTCTCGGGATGACAGCTCAGTGTTTTACAGGAGAAGCTGTGGTTCCAGGCTCACTCTTACACATGTAGGCATCCAGTTCCACTGTACTCATGCCCCTTGTCTCACTAAATCACTTTGCTTGTATTTGCAGTTTCTGAACCAAAACATTTGAAATGCATAAGGAAAAGCACCAAAGCCAGTATTCTCATACTTCATTTTTTGTTGTTGCTTGGACATCTCCACATGGCTGTGGAGAGAGGCTTGTCTGGAGGCTCTGAGACCCTATAGCTTAGTCATCTACCACACAGACAGTACCTCTCTGTAGTTGCTCTGTTATAATGCTTAGATAAGTCATTCTGATTTACTCTTCCTGAAGCGTCCCATCTAAAGTATTTAAAGATGCACATCTTTTTCAGTAAGCAAACTTTAAAATGTCCTAAGGGACGCTGCTGAAAACTCTGCCTTTGCCCTTGTTGTTCCCAACAGCTTATGAGCAGAGCTGACATTTTTTGTGAAAAAAGTCAGTTAGAATATTGTGAGCAAGATTTAAGTGAAAGGTATGAAAATGTGTGTGGTTCTGGAAACAGAAAAATGTTACAGCTGTACAAAGTTCACAACTACTGTAATGGAAAAATAGGGCTTGAGATAACAAATAGTTAAAAGCTAATAGTTCCTTTGAATTCAAAACTGTCAAGTTTTGTTGTATGTGTGTTTGTTATGATATTTTTAAATCGAGTGAGCAACTTAATAGAGATTTCTTGTATTTGTGATACAAACAGGTAACTCCAGTCAAGTCATCCCGGCCAAAAAGACAATTTTCCTGTTCCGGCACAATTGAAACAATCAATCTGGATGCAGTTCCGCAGGCTGTTGTTCGTCTAGACAACAGTGCAGCTAAACACAAGCTGTCCGTAAAGCCAAAAAAGCAGAGAATGTCCAGAAAGCACAAGAGATTAACAAAGGTATTGAACCTTCAGTGAAATAACAAGAGGAGGAGGTTGCTTTTGAAGCTGTGTACAAAGTAGCCATAACTGAGTGCACCAGGAGTAGCAGAGGACTGCCTTAAGATGTAATTTATATTAATTGGAGACACCTAGTGAAAGCTTGGACAAATCTTGTGTCTTCAGGCCAAAACAAAACAGATGATTGCTTTATTTTGTTTTGAAATCAAGACCTAAAGATGAAACCCTACCTGGAGATAAGATGCAACAAAGTTTTAACATTGCTAGCTGAAACAAATGCTATTTAAATCTGAGGTACATCCATTAGTATTCTAGACTCGAGAACTTTCTAGTTCTAGCTAATCTAGTTAAAAAAGTAATAATAAAAATTAGGACATAATGGTCTGAAGCTTCTGGAAGAATGGTGCAGGTTCTGACAGTGCTCACATCATTGTCTTAGAGGAAAGAGAAAGACATGAGTAATGCAGCTCTTTCTGCAGCTTTGAGAGTGAGATAACAAATCCTAGTTCTAATATGCTTACTGCGTGGTTACTTTGGTTTTTATCCTGACATCTTATCAGCATTTATAAATGGGACTATTCAACTAATATCATATATAAGAGAAAGCACTGATCCTTCTTATCCACTCTTACAATGAAGATATTAAATCTAACCATTTAGTTTCTTTCTATTTAACTGGAGCCAAATAACAACTGTACAGATGAGAGCTGGGCAGGCCATTAACTGAACTGTTTTCCTCACGGAAAGTGCTGGACAGCACTGTTCAGGTGCAGCTCATCTTCGTTACAGAGATGAGAAGTAAGCTGTGGAAAAGACCTTCTGTTTATTGCAGGCACTGCACCTACTTGGCTGTGCTGTGAGGCAAACACGCAGAACCAGGCAGTAGTTAACATGTGCCTTGGAACAGTATAGCATTGCTGGGCAGCCCTTAGAAACAGAGACTCAGTTCGGTGTGGCTAGGCTTTGAGAAAAGCAACCAAATTCTGTTCCCCTGAGCACCGTTCTTTCCTGATTAGCACTGCAGTGCTTCTTTATGTTAACATTAGATTTGTCACAGAAGAGCTGGCAAAACAAATGCCCTGAGGCAGGTGCTAATTATTTCAAACTTTATGAACAAAGTTCTAAGTAATCGAACCGAGTGTGAAACTTCGTATTTCTCAGCCTTCTGAAATGGCAGATCTCAGCCTGGATTAATTCGTACTTCTAATAGCGACTGTTAATTTAACACCGTAGTTATCACTGTTGAGATATTTTCTTTCTGAAAAAGGCTATCATCTGTACAGGTGAGAGGCATGGTATTTGTGAAGAAATTAACTGTAAATTGAAGGCTTCAGATCTGAGTCATTATCTTTAAAGAAAAGACATTATTTTGCATTTGCAAGCTTTAGTTTTTTTCACTGTAAAGAATAACAAGCCAGTGGGCAATGTTAAGTAACTCCATACTTGTCTCCCTATTTCAGGGATCACAAAGCTTAACGATAACAGAATTTGAGCCAGAGGATCTAGAGACTGAGCTGTTTGTAGACAGATACCCAGGTTATAATGGACACATTACTGCAGACAAACTAATCCAGAACAGAGATGAGCCAAAGCAGCTTCAGCTGGCAGAGGAGAAAAGAATTGAAGAACACTGGGGGATCCTTGAAGCCGAAAAGATAAGGCAGATTGTAGAAATGGAAGAACAGAGAGAAATGGAAGAACAAAGGTGCCAAGAGCTGGAGGAGCAGATGCAAAAAGAGCAAGAGAGAAGGGACAATGAAAAAGAGAGTAGTCAGTATCTCCTCGAAGGAGAGATATCTTTGAAAACTGAACCGCAAACCTGCCAGGAAGAGGAGAGAAGACTGCTGGAGGCAGAGAAGAGGCAAGAGCTGGAGGACCAGACATGCCAGGAACTGGAAGAGCAGAGACAGAAGGAGTTGGAGGAGCAACAGAGAGAAGAGGTGGAGCAGCAGAAGTGTGAGGAACAGAACAAGCAACAGAGACAGGAACTGGAAGAACATAAGGACCAGGAATGGGAAAAACAACAGAGACAGGAGCTGGAGGAACAGAAGCACAGGGCATGGGACGAACAGAAGAGACAGGGAATGGAGGAACAGAAGTGTCAGGAACACAGACAAGAGCTGGAGAAGCACTGGGAACAGGAAGAGCAACAAAGACAAGAACTGGAGGAGCAGAAATGCCAGGAACAGGAGCAACAGAGACAGAAGTTGGAGGAACAGAGGCGCTGGGAACTGGAGGAACGGAAGAAGCAAGAGCTAGAGCAGCAGAAACACCAGGAATTGGAAGAGCAGAGGCACAAGGAGCTGGAGGAGCAACAGAGAAATGAGCTGGAGGAGCAGGAGAGGCTAGAGCTGGAAGAACTGAGGCAACATGAGACTGAGAAATGGTGTCAGGAGGAAGAGGAAAGAAACCAGATAGAGGAACAAAAAGGACTAATGGAACAAAATAAAGAAGAAAAACAGAGACGAGAACTAGAAGAGAAAGAGCTTCCAGAAGCTGAAATAAAACTGAAGCAAGAGAAAGAGTTTGAGGGCCCCAGCCAACAGAAGGAAGAGGAGGAAGAAAGACAGCATTTGAGGGAGAGAGAAAGGACAGAGGAAGAGCAATCCCAGCAGCTATTGGAGAAGAAACAGAGGCGGGAAGAGCCGAGAAAACATAAACTCATCAAACAAATGCACTTGGAAAGTACAGACATTGTGCAACAAGATGAACTGAAACAGCAAAAGGAACAAGAGTGGAACAAGCTGGAAGAGCAGAAAATAGACACAGAAGGGCAAAATCTTTATCAAAAGCAACAGGAAAAATCCTTGGAGCAGCAAAATGATAAGAATGAGCTGCGTTCTGGAGGGGCTGATAGGAATCCAGCAGATGACAAGCTCCAGGAAAGACCAAGACCCCAAAAAATCAAACAGCCAGAAAAAGGGAGTAAAACAGTAGAAGAAATCCTGGCCCAGAAACTGAAGAGAGAAGTTGATGCTCAAGAACAAAAGCGAATAGGGGAAGAACTTAGGTGGCAGGAGGTAGATGAAAGACAAACTGCATCCAGACCCTTCACATTTCAAGTGTCTTCTGGAGATAAACAGATCATATTTCAGAAAGTAAATCTGAGTCCAGTCATGCCTGCCAGAGGAGCAGGACTATCTTCTCCATCAGTCAAAGATAGCATGATGCACACCTCCAGCAAGGGCTCTCATACGCTCCCATCATCTGTGTGTGTACCCCATACAGCTATTCTAGTTACTGGAGCACAGTTGTGTGGCACAGCAGTTAACCTGAACCAGATAAAGGACACGGCTTGTAAATCATTGCTTGGCTTAACAGAAGAGAAAAAAAATGTGGATATTCCTTCACCAGAGAAGGCCCAGAAAAAATCTCCAGGTCCCAAACCCAGCAACAATAAAATGAAATACACACAAGAGGCGTTGGACCAAGCCACATTAGCTGAGTGGGCCTCTATCCGTTCTAGAATCTTAAAGAATAAAGAAAATGGCAAATACAATGAGAAAGACAGAGTAAGTGCCTGCAGACACAGCGATGACTGGACGCCCCGGGGACGAGGTTCTCCCCATGGTAACTTGAGGAAAACCCTATCTGCAAATGCAAAGTTCTCAATAACACCAGCGTGGCAGAAATTTTCAGAAGGTTCCAAAACCAATTCAGGCACTGAGAATGTAAGTGCAGCAAAATGCAATGAAAAAGTGGCTGTAGGAAGAAACATTGGCTCGTCCACTGATGCAAATGAGGATGTAGTATCCACTTTAAAGGATAACTTATCTGAAATGGCTAAAGAGAAAATAGAAACACACAGTGAAATTACAGATAACACAGAAGGTTGTAAATTTGCAAAAGATCTCCCGTCTTTCCTTGTTCCAAGTTTTCCTCGTTCTCCAGGTAAGGAGTTACCCCAATCCGAACTTCCAGGTGCTCTGGAAAATCAGCAGAATAACAGCACCAAAAAAACAGATAAGCCAGCACCAAATGGAGAAGAAAACGTTTCTCCCTTTGGGATAAAGTTACGGAGGACAAACTATTCTTTACGTTTCCATTATGATCAACAGGCAGAGCAGAGGAAAAAGAAAAGATACAGTGCAGGAGACAGTTTTGATGGTGTGCCTGACCCACTACTCACAGCTGATGGCGAAAAGGAATCTGCTGTTTTTGCTCCACAGGAGAGTACATCCCCTGGTATAGGGAAAGCAAATGTCCACGGGAATTTAAAAGACTCAAAAGATTCTTCAGTTTCTGTGTTGGAGATTTCACAAGCGGGCACACCACTGCCAGCCACCAGCCAGAGTGCTTTACCTCCTCATGAGAAACCAGCATGCAAGTCGCTGTTCCCACAGAAACCTGCCTTAGCTCCAAAGCCTGCCAGCCAAACACCTCCGTCATCTCCTCTCTCGAAAATGAACAGATCACACCTGGCTGATACACTGGGGCAGAGGTTTGTTAAGGCTGAATCGGATGGGGGCTGGAGAAAAGATGACAGAGCAATGCCTCCTGTGGCACTGAACGAGAGCAAAAATGAAGAGGAAGAAACCAGAGAAAAGAAATCATTTTTCCCATCTCTAAGTATTCCCTGGAGAGAAAAAAATGACAAAAAGCCTGAGCCATTGAAGAAAGGTATGTACTTTAAATTGCGATTGTCTGCAATTCCAAAATAAGATACTGAAGTCCAGAGGAAGAAATCTGGACTTAAACTATTTTTACCTCACGTATTATGTGTGGAGTGCCACTGCTTTGCATAGGGTTGTCTGAATGAATGAGACTTCCTATTTAATTCAGATACACATAAACTCAATGCAGCCAGTATGTCCTGCTTCAGAAAGTGAATTTCAAGGTGACAGAAGTGAGTTTTCCTTGATAGAGATGTTACCTAGTTAGGCAAATATGGACTTGTGTTCTATGTGTAATGGTGCCATCAAAGTGGAGGGAGTCAGTTTTATAATTTGCATCATATTGTATCTATTCTGGGGCAAACAGTATTTAGTTTAAAAAGATTCTCGACTTCTGTAAACATCAAGACTTCTAAAATTGCATCTCAGTGACCTACTTACAGTTTCTGTGAACACAGATAGACTTTTTCCTTTCATTTTTAAATGAGGATTTTGGAAACTAGTTGGAGGCACAGCTGTGCTCTAGGAGAGCAGGGCCTTGTGCCGTTTGAGGGTTTCTGTGCTCTGCAGGAGGACGTTTGCACCCACAGTGCTGCTCACAGTTACCCTCAGTGCCTTACACAGCTCTGTACTGACTACAAGACCCAATTTTTTACAAGATGCTTGCTGTCAGAGATGTTTTTAGCCTCAAATACTTTTTTTGCAAACACGAGTGTAGATATTTAAAGTTAGTTATGTGGTATCAGACTTACAGGTGCTTTGGCTACTAGTTTCAATGAAGCTTTTCAATCAATTGCTTAAATAAAGCCTGATGTGTTTCTGGGAATAGCCAAAGGCAACAAGAGCAAGAAGGGAGTAATTCAGGTTTTGCTGTCTCTGAACCATTTCAGTGGAGACATATGATAGTTTTGGAAAATCCAGAAAGCTCTTGTGCTGCAGAAGAAAAGGTTACATCCACCTTTCATTGCTCTTGAATCACCACACTGAATGAGAAACCAACTAATGCTCAAATAGCAATTTTAAAAAATACTAAGAGTGCATTTATCAGAGTACAGAACTTTCAACTTGGCTGAAGTACTGGAGTGTTGAATTAGGACTTATTCTTCAGGCAGTAAAAACTCATTCAGGATCTGACAGTTCCTGAAGGTCTGTGAATGACACAAAAGTCTATGAGCTTAGCTGCAGAGTTTCACAAGGTGGGAAGTTGTACTGGTTACTTGAGACAATGGATATTCCTTATTCAACCAACTACTTTCATGTTTTCTTTCAGAAAAACCAGTCCTACAGAGCAGACACTCTTTGGATGGCTCTAAATTGATGGAAAAAGTTGAAACTTCACAACCACTGTGGATCACATTAGCACTGCAAAAACAGAAGGGATTTCGTGAGCAGCAAGCTACTAGGGAAGAGAGGAGACAAGCCAGAGAGGCAAAGCAAGCAGAGAAGCTGGCTAAAGAAAATGTAAATATCTTTAGAAACACCGATGATTCCATTAAAAGTATTAGCCAGTTGTTATTATGTGAAGTATTTGCATGTGCAGTTGGTTTGTTCAGACTTCATAAAAAGATGACAGTGGGTAAAAAGCAGCCTTTTGCTCCAATAGAAGGTAATGTGCAACATTGTGACAGTCGTAGTATAAACTGTGATGCCTTAATATCCGGGGGAGTTAGTGATAATCATAAGCCTGCCCGCTGGGCAGCTGGTGCAGCAGAAAAATGGTATGCAACATGTTTCTTTCAAAGCTTGAGTACTGCTATATTCATTTATTGGTGAACATTAATGTTTGAATTCACTTCTGACATAATACTTGGATACAATATGGATGAATGAAAGAAATGAACTGTCATACAAAACTTTCAAATGCTTAAAACAGGTTATACAAGCAGTGATGCTGTATCTAGATACTATGGATGGTAAAAAGGGAAGCTGTGTGGTTAACTGTGTATTTTAATGTCTGTGATGAGACCTGTATTTCTCAGACAGATCTATAGTCAGAAACATATATAACTGGTGGAAGAAAACAGCAGTGGGTGTGAAGTCACCCTGTTCTTCTGTCCTCTGTGTAACAGGTAGGGTGGTTCATACTGTTCAATATTTTGACTGAAGTGACAAATTGAAAAAATTAATTCTGCTGCTTTCTTTTGCAAGCTTTTTAATAACTATTACTTTTAGAAGTATTGGAGTGTTTGGATTCTTTGCCTGAAAGGAAAGCAGAGGAAAAGACAAGCAACGAATGAAAGCATCAAGTGCGACACCTCTTACTTATGGCTGCCTTGTTACAGATTGTTTCTCATTTACCACTTTTCTTCTGTTCTAGGCTGCTGTAAGCAATCAATCAGATAATAAAAGCAGCAGCAAAACGAGCACACTGCAGAAATCTACACCTCAAGAAGGGGAGAAGAAAATTGAGACGGCTGTGTCAAGACTAGAACGAAGGGAGCAGCTGAAGAAGTCTAACACCCTTCCAACTTCTGTGACAGGTACAGTGAGAGATTCACCTTTACTCAAGCAGTAATGTAGTTTTAGAAGTGGTATTGCATGTTTTTGAGAAAATGAATGATTTTTTTTCTTCTCTCGGATTACCTCTACAATTATAAATGCATTTGCATTCAGCACAACTGGCTGCAGTCTCATGAGCTGCCAGTACATCATTTTAACTTGATTCTTCAAATTATTCAACTTTTTCAGGATTGCCCCAGATTAATTTAAAAAAAATAATATAAAAAAGACCCCACTAAGATATTAGGCTCCCTCCCCATGCCATATTCAACAAATACTTCTGGAACAAGATTGGTGAACTTAAGGGAACTTGATTTGCTGTAAATTGCAACTGCAGTATTGTTTTGCCTTTAGTTTGAGAGTTAGCTCCCAGTGCAGATGGTGCTGAACCTCTACTAAATGCATCTGTGTGGCAAATAAGACACATCATGTTCCCATGCATCCCCAGCTGAAGAGGAGAAAAACTCCCCCAGAAATCTGAGTACTCATTTCATTCAAAAATACAAACACCAACTAAACGAAATTGAGGCTACCCTGTCATTTTGGAATTTAGGATTTTTCTCTCCCAGCCAAGTACCTGGTCTGGACAGCTGGAAGCAGGACTTACTCCTTTACTTGTCACTTAGATAAATTGAAATAATTGTACATTCAAAAGGCAGGAACAATAAAGCAGATACATGAAATACCATGACCTTTGGGAAGTAACAGTTGTAGCGATAGTTCTAGGCAAAAGGTTTTGGAGAGGAGTACAGATAGGAAAAGATTAAACCTTTTTATAAGCTGCACTGTAAATAATGTGGGCTTCTCTGAAAGTAAATACAGGTATCAGCTGAATTTCAGGAGGAATCAGAGATTTTGAATTTCCTTAAAGGGAAAGTGTAGAACTGTGTTGGTCATAAAGGAAACAGTGACTGGATATCCATGTGATCACTGTCTACAGTTGGAGTCAGGCAGCCATTATCAACAGCACAAATATAGTACAAGCCAGTATTTCTACACTATGGATGATGATACACTGATTTGGGTTTCCCACAGTTAGTAGAGCAGTATAAGCAGAAGACCAGGCTAGAAAATGTTTAAAATAGGTTTGCTGAATTCTCCTCTAAAGGCTTAAAAAAAAAAAAAAAAAAAAAAAAAATTGAAAAGTGTGATCTATTTCACTCGAATCTTCTGCAACAGGAACTGCTAAGAGTACAGCCTTTAAAATAGCATTTTAAATGCTACCATAAAAGTTTGCATTTAAAATTACTGCAACCTTTCAAATTACTCAATTTTCAAAGTTTCTGCCTACAGCAGTAGCTCCTGCTACTGTTCGTTTACTACTTACAGCTAATAACGCATCATTAAAATTGCTCTAAAAAAGTAATTTTTGCCATCTGTGCAATTTTAAAACTTATTAAAATAGTCAAAAAGTGAAAATGCATCTAAAAGTAATTTGGACTGAGAACATTTAACAAAGCTTCTGGAAAAGGAAATTCTGCTCCTTCTTTATCTGATTATTTTGCAAATAAGTAAGATTTAACTAACAGAGTTGTAGTATTGTGTTAAATCAGAACACCTTTACAGAATTTAAATCTCTGAAATTCTCCAACAAAGTATAGGGTTCAACTAAAACTTGTTTTGTTTCTTCCTCCCCAAAGTGGAAATTTCAGATTCTGCTCCACCAACACCACTGGCAAAAGAGGTGGCCAAGAGATTCTCCACACCTGATGCGAACCCTGTGTCAACAGAACCAGCTTGGCTTGCACTGGCCAAGAGGAAAGCAAAAGCCTGGAGTGACTGTCCACAGATCATAAAGTAAACTGTAAAATTATATCTCTGTTGCTGCCTATTAACTGCTTTCTTTTTATTTATTCAGCTCTTAAACACATGACAAAAGTGAAAATGCATGTATTGGAGGACTGGAAACTGAATTGATTACCATTTTGCTCTAGCTCGCTGTAAAGCCTATTCAAGTCATATATTCCATTGCTTTGACAAATAGCTAAGTGAGGTCACAAATTTCAGAGCCAGTCTCTCTCAAAAATTCAAGAGTGCTCAGATACTGGATGTAAATTTTAGCCAGTATCATAACAAGGGGCAGAACTTCAGCAGCTCCTTAAATTCTCTTGAATTTGGTTCTGGAGTTTTAGATCTCTACAGTTGAGTGGAGATCTCAGAAAAGTTTTTCAACAGTCCATTGTTGAAAATTAATGCAAGATGCATGTTCCCTTCTCTTACTTCTAAATTTTCTCAAGTGTTAAACTGTATGAACTGTCAGTAGTTCTACCTGCTATTTAAAAGTGTCTTACCTAATGAAGAACGTTGGTAGACTTCTGTCCACCCGCAAATAATAGGAAGGTGGTTCGAATGCTGAGGTAATTTTTTTTTATCGTAGGGTTGTTGTGTTAATATTCCCTTAGTCCTAAGAAGAAAACAATTCATCCAACTTTACAAAAAAATTACTACTTATGCCGAAGTCAGCAAGTTTTTAGAAAGAAGCCTCTGCTCTGCTACTACCTGAAAGGAGGTGGCAGCAAGAAATGTCACTCTCTTTTCTCAGGTGACAAGTGGTAGGACGTGACAAAGCAGTCTTAAGGTGCGCTGGGGAGGCTTAGCTTGGATTTTAGGATGAATATTGTCACAGAATGGGCTGTCCTGGGAAGCGGTGGAGTTCCTGCTGCCAGAGCCATCTAAGGGATGTGTGCACATGGCAGTAAGTGATGTGGCTTGGTGATAGGCCTTTGTAGGTCAAGCTGATGGTTGGACTTGATGGTCTTGAATGTTGTTTCCAACCTAGGTGCTTCCAGAAGCCAGGGAGTCAGTATTTACTGTAGTCATTTAAGTGCATCACTGTGTGCTTGGCCACATTTAACATGCAGAGAGACAGCAATTGCAGATTAAAACTTTAAATTGTGTGTGACTGGGACTAAAGTAAGTAAAACTATTCCTGTGCTCCTATACTTACAGAGTTGGTCTCAGGAAGTTCCCACAGGAGCAGGACCACTTAACTGAAGTTAAAGTTAACTGAGACCTGAAAGCTAGGTCAATGAGCATCTCTAGAGTTTCAGCTCTGCAATTCTCCTGGTTTTACTTCACATGCAACTTTGGGTATTTCAGGTAAATTCCTGTACTTTGACCAATACAGACAGCACACTTTGAAAGGGTTTACTTACCCTCCTTAAGTGAGTGTTGACTTAGTGCCCATAATTCACTTACCCACTGTGGCAGATACTTTATTACTTCTCTGTACCTAAAATAGTGGTGTTCACTCCCTTGCTCTTGCAAAAAAAGGATAAAGTCCATAGTATAATAAAAATTGTATTATCCTTTATATCCTACGGAAATAGCTATATCTATATTTTTAAAAATCAGCCTAGTTAGCAAACCTGTAACATGCCCAACAAGGTTTTACAAGGCCGTATTTAACAAATTTGATGATCTCTTAGTAATGGTAAGGCTCGGAGGCACTTCAGGCCTAAAGCACGATAAAGGTTGATAATTTTGATGAAAAGAAGTTGTATTGTTATAGAATGATACCACATGCATTTCATGGAAATACTTTAGCCAAACTGCTGTATGCAGCACGAGCAGTAGCACTTCAAATTATACAGAAAACAGACTGAAATCTGCCATGAATTCCCATCCCAAGAATCAGAAAGGGCTCAACAGTAAAATTATTACTGAATACCCTGCTTCCCACCAAACAGAAAGCAAAGGCTTGCTATTGTGGTTAGAACAGCACAAACACACAGGACATGGTAGATGGAGATGATGAGAACAGCAGCAAGATGGTTTTTTTGAGCCTCCTAAGCAATCACTTCTGCTCATTTTCATATTTAAAACACAAACCTGTGAAGTAACATTTTTTCCATTAATGTAAGTATTTAGAATGTTTTATACGGAGATGAGGCAATGCTGTTCTCAAATATTTGGAAAAAAAATACTTACTGCTACATAGTAAAATCTCTGCAAAGAATTTTCCAAGTAAAGAATTTGGCCCGTAATTATTTCTGCTCTGCTAGCACCATGAATTAGTACTTCTTAAATCTATTCTTTTTGTGAATTTTGTAAGCCTGCAATATGTATTTGTAGTTACAAGAACTAAACTGCCTGAAATCTGTCTTTAGGATTATTCCTTGGGATAGGGATACAGGTTTAATACAGAGAAGGTGAAGTAAATCAGGATTAAAGTATTCCAGAAAGCATAGCAAAATGAGGTGCTATTGTACATGACATAACGATGCAATTTTCCAATACAATACACTTATAGCACACAGAACAGAGCTTTTGTTAAGGATGGTCTTAAGCTGAAGCTTCAAACCAGATTGTTTTTTTCAACCATAAAGGTATCTAGTGTAATAATGGAATCTGTATTACGTACAGAACTTGGTGGAAACATTTCTAAAAAGTACATGTTCAATAATGACATTTCATGATAAACTAACAAAAATTTGCACTAAATACCAATGAAGTGAAGTGTTACTTTGCTTTAGCTTTGTTACATCTGTTTCTGATAAAGTGTTGGAAATAAATATGTTTAAAAAAAAAACAAAAACAAAACATAACAAATAAAACCCAACCAACACAAACCATTACTTCTGACTTTAAAACACAAAAATGTTTTAAAAACCAAACAAACCACTATGTAGTATATTGTCTCAATTTTTGTAACTTATACACATTAATAGCATTTCTTCTGACCAGGTTATATGATTAACCTCTATGTTCATATAGTAATGTATAAAAAACTATAAGATGTATAATTGTGGGGTATTTGTTGTGTACTTTTTTAATTTTTCAAATGTTTTAAAGTGCAATTGTTTATTATACTAATGTCATTTTAATTCTAATTAAACTATAACTCAATCAAAATTATCAGGGATGTATCAATTCTGTGTCTCTTTTTGCTGTCTGTGTACTTCAGGTTTGCTTTATAACGGAACTTCTGCTGTCACAAGCGTCTTGCCTGTGCCCGTCTCCTAACAGTAAAATGGATGAACAAGACATGTAATGTAGCCTCTGCAACTTCTACTTACTTTTTAACTAACTCAGAACGTTAGAATTCGAAGTAGATGGTTCACAAGAAGAGAGATGACTGATAGTTTCTAAAACAGCTCTTTAAGAAGGTTTGTAATCAGGAAGATACTCTTGAATTAAGAGTACTTCTGTCTGCAAATCCTTGCTTTGCATTACTGACAATAATTCTTTTTAAGATGTTTGTGACAACAACAAAAAAATTATACAATTCCTTATGAACAGTACTCTGTAAACACTATAGATAGCATTAACTGAAATTTCTTCAAAAATAATTTGGCAAGCTTTGGTTTGAATACTACACACCTCATCTAGGAACTCATATGGGAATTGTCATTGACATTTAATAGACACTTTAGAATACAGTGACTGGTACTGACTTCCACAGAGAAAAATACAGACTTAGCTGAAGTGAAGCCAGGGAGGGCCCCAAGTTGCTATAGATTATTAATATTAATTATGTACACAGAATGCAGGCTACATCCTCAGAAATCAATAAAAAGTTAGACTGAACAAAGAATGTTGGCTACCTTAGCATCTAATGGAATTCCAATCAAACTAGACAAACACTGGTCTGATGCCTGCAAGAGGCAGGCACAGGCTAGGCTGGATTCACAGAAAGGAATACATTCCTCCCTCAGGGAGACAAGAATGTTAATTCCAGTTGCACAGTGTGGCACCTTACCAGAGTTTCTTCCAGCCGTACAAGTACTTGAAGCCAAACTACTGACTCTCATTTTCCTGCTACACAGGTAAAAGCACAACACTCCAAATGATTTGAAACACTCTTTCTTTCATCAGTCTGAGCAGGGAAATGAGGGAAGGACAGTGAAACTTGTGGCTAGTGCCGACCAGTCATCCTTCAGTCAGTACAGCAAGTCAACAAACATCACTTACCTGCATTTTCAGTGGTGCAAAATGCTGAGAAAGCTGCACAAAGCAACTCTTGCCTAAAGCAAAATAGGCAGAGAGATAGACAAGGCCTTCAAGTTCTTAATTTACAAATGTAAACAATTAAGCAGCAGCAGTCTAACATCCTTCTTGTTCCTTTTTTCCTGTTATGTACAAATCTAGGCAATAAACATAATCATTTCTACAGCCAACAACGAGCTTTGTTCCCCATACTACAGGTGATGAGAAAACCTCTCCTGAAAGCGTATCTGTTCCTTCTGCTGTTCCACTCCTGGCATTCAGGATCCACACTTTGCCATCTGTAGATACTGCTGCCAAAAGAACTTTGTTCTTTGAGTCATTACTTTGGAAAAGAAACGGTGTTCCATATACACTCGAAGTGGTTTTGAATTTCCACAGTAAATCACCCTCTGTATTACAACAGTAAATAAAGTGATCATGGGATCCAAAAAATACTTCTTGCTTAGTTAAGCTTGAGATGCATGGAGATGAAAACACTGGTCCATTAGTGGAAAACTGCCAAACCTATGGAAATAACATAACCACCCATTACCACAGGCTGATCACATTTTCAGTATGATAGCAACTATAAATTTTTAATACTTAGTTGTTGATGGAAGCACGTATAATTTCAAAATCATACAAGATTTCAGTGTAGGCTGGTAAATACTTTCCAAATTACAAGTTAAGTTTTACAAAGCACAGTAGGTAAGAAAAGAACACAGATATGCTGGAAGAGTTACTGTCTTCTGAGAGGCCTACACAGAGATAGCCAACTTAGGAAAAGAATGTTTTGGGGTCATCACAACACAACTAGTAATGAACTTTAAGGATTTTGTTCTGATGCCATTCTTTTCAACAAAGATGAAGTCTCATTAGTGCTATAGTTTTCTTCTCAAGCTAATAATGGTTAGAAAGAACCTTCTTCAAGTGAGTATGAGCTCTAACCACTGCTGCCAGGAGACAGAGGGCAGAGCTAAGACACTGAACAATCAGAAAAAGCTTTGGAATTGCTATGTTGCACCTGAGGCAAACAGAAATAGTATCATTTATTTTAATAAACCATATTCATCATGGCAGAACAAAACAATATTTAATTCCATGCTGACTTACTTTTCCAAAACTATCATCTGCAACATCTTTGCCACAATGCCAGTATTTAATAAACAACTAAACACTCTAAGAAAGCTTTACTTCTCAACAGCCATCCTCTATGAAGAGATGGCTTTAAACATTCTTCAAAAAACATGAAACCCAAAAGTATTTACTTGTTGGCACTATCATTTGCTCTGAGTATAAGCTCTACTACAATTTCTGTTACTACATCAAGCAATTTGGGACTTAGTGGCTTATTTCTGGTTTGGCACGGACTGAATGTTCTACAGTTCTTCTTTTGCCTCTGTATAAAACATGCTTCTATTTGGTTCGCAAAAAGATGTATGTTAATCATTAAGCCTCAGAAAACAGTATTAATAAAGAATGTTATGCAGTGTTTGGGAATGAGCATTAAACAAAAAAAATCCATCCCCTCCATCACCAACAGTTTTTACCTTTTCTCCACAATGAGTGTAACAATATAAGTTTCCATCCACACATCCAATACAAACACACTTCTCATTGCAGTGAGGAGAAGAGAAAAGTGGTTTTCCCAGGAAACTCCTCCAAATCTTATTCCCTGTCACCTGTCAATGGAGGTTGCACAAAAAAAGTTCTTCCAACTTGACCCAGCCATGCATACCAGAAGAAAACTCTTCGAATGTTATTCCAACAAAATAGTTAGTATACACTGGCATACTCGTTGCCTCTATTCCACCTTTCTCTCCCTTCCCCTAGGCAAAATAATTAATAATAAGCAGTAGTAGAAGTTTCAAGAAGGACATTGATTCTTAATTCTGTTCTCAGCTTCTCAGAATGCGAACAGGGTCACTGAAGTAGAGAATATTTTGAAAATGAGTATTGTGTCTTTATAATAAATACCATACTAAATGCTTCAACCTACAATCTATGATTGCCACAGTAAGCTCCTTTGTTATAAACAATCACATGGAGCTATGGCTGGAGTTTTCAACCGCCTGTTACTCATAATTATGAAAACAAACAAACAAAAAAACCCACACACCAAAACTTCTTATCCACAGCTCACTAGAGCTGCAACACCATATACTTAACCTTATAAAACTAGATGCAGACAGAAGTAGTATTTGGGTGCTACTGTGGAAATTTGTAGTGGGTGGAACATAAGGAAAGTGAGGACTAATGTTGGGTTGCGAGTGGTGTACAACACAAGTATCTGCTCCAAGTGACTGTTTCTTCTCTCAGGCAGGACCAGCTGCAAGCCAAAACTGCCTCAGAAAAATTATGAAATTGCACCACATTTATCAAGAATGCCACTCTCTTGGTGCAGAGAACAGAGCAATAGTCCAAGATGACAATGGGCAGCTCTTTAAATGACTACGAGAAGGGGAACACTAATATAAAGGAATAAAGGAGCTTCTTTCCTTATTCTGTTCTAATTTCAGTACATTCTGTGTATATTTTTTTTTCCAAGTCTTACTGTCAAAAGGACATAGGAGAGAAAACAAAATCTACAGGCATACTCTCACATACTAATTTAACTGATAAAATAAGTATGTGGGAATTGGAAGATGCTGATTCCAACTTTGGCTTACAGTTATGCCACGTAAATTCAAGCAAGTCACTTACATTCTCTTTATCACCAGAAATTATTATAGTGACCTTCTGTATAACAATGAGGCTCTCACGTGAAAAAGATTTCATAGTAATACACGATCGCATAATTTCTTCCATTGATAAACTGCTTTTAATTTCAGAAATGCATTTTGGTTTAATCTAAATTTGACATTGAGATTAAAGACAAGTTGGCAATGGTACATACCGGGTTGACAGCCAGTAACAGTCCTCCTAGCGTAGCAACATAAACATGATGTGGAAAAGTGCTCAGACAAGGAGATGAAAACACAGCTCCACCTTCGCAATGCAATTTCCATATGCACATCTTTTCCTGTAAGAACAACAATTTACAATTCCAGTTCAAGCTCAGAATTTTAAAAAGATCTTTTAATGTCGAAGCTTATCAAACAGTGTAGTTAATTAATAAACATTAGTTAAATTAAGATATAATTCACATAGTGTTATAGAAACTCATGTCAGTGGCACATACCAGTAAATGTACAAAATTCTGCTGAACAATCAGCAGTATCTGGCCTCCTAATTTGCCATCTTCCCTCATCTATTCTTTCAAAATGTAAGACTCTCTTCCCACCACTAAACCATTGTGTCACTTCTAGATGGGCACCCTATTCTGAAATACCCAAAGAGTATTCAGAGACTGAGAAAATTAAGATCTAGCTTCACCAGGACACTCCTTCACTAGGAGCATGAGAACACCACTAGAACTGTTTAGTAAAACATAATCCTAGCCCATTCAAGCAAGCACAACTATCTCAAAAGTTTTATGGCAGACTTCTGAGAATACCAACACTAACCAACAATAATGAACACAGCTTCACCTGGTGTGCTACAAAAAGGGTCTAATTTGCATATTGGTTCTTGTCTATGTACAAGTTAGCCAGTGTTCTTACATAAATATCCAAAGCATACATATGTTGGTCATGTGATCCTATGTAGACTAGTCCACTGGAAGGATCTACCACTGCAGAGCTTTTCACAGTGTCTTCTGTAGCAAAAGTCCAGTATGTTTCTCCGTCGGTGCTTTGCAGCACATACACTAAGCCATCATAGCAACCTGTAGGAAACAAAACACAACAATGGAAATAAAAAAAGAAATATCTCCACCTGTGGTGTGTTTTATGCTGTTAGCTGTATCACCGCTGGAAAGAATTTAGTTGACTAAGGAGGTACAGCTTCAAAACCTTTTCCAAAGCTGCTCCTCCTCCTTTAGCATCAAGTCTTTCCAATTAGTTTATACATTCTAAGTTGTCAATTCTGTGTGTTCTTTCTTAACTTGTCCTAGCTGACAGAATGCATATAAAGTCAGTGCTATATATCAACATCCAGCAGTCTTTAAAATTCCCGTACTATGATGGATTAAAAACTTCCTTTCCAAAACTTATGTTTAAAAGACAAAAAACAATCCAAATGTTAACATGTAGTTTATAAATATGTAGTCAAAGGAAACTACACTGTTCTTCACGGAGTTTGATTATCTGAGGTACCACATCCTAACTGCTGTCTCTATCAATTTTTAATGACGTTTTAAACACTCCATAATCACCCTTCCATACTTCTTTAAAAAACACCTTAAGGGTCACATCTCAATCAATCACTGAAAATTACCTGTACCCATGGTTTACTCCTTAACAAGGCCTTAATGAACTGGCATAAAAATCAATCATAACTGCATAATATATCAATCTCTATCTCAATGTATCATGACATTTAAATTACTTATGCCTTCTGATTCTGTTTTACAATAAATTCATTTTGAAGCAGATATGGAAGTTTATGGATAAATGTAGATGGGAACATTTAGAGGTAAGAAATATGAAAAAAATAATCTGAAATGAAAGCTAAAACAAAAGACATACCGACAACAATGAAATTTCCACACTTTGATACACAGGCAGAAGATTCAATACGATCTCCAAGGTTCTTCTCCCATTTCACTTCTCCTGTATCTAGATCAATAGCCTGCATTGCGTGAGAGTGAGAGCCAACAAATACAGATGCAGATTCTTCATCTTTAGATGATATTACAATCAACGGTGACGCATCAACACATTTTCTTGTATTTGACTTCCATCTTGTGCGTAATGCCAACTCTGCTGTTGTTACATAATTGCATTCTGCACAGATTTGCTGCACAGAGTAGCAGTCAGTTTTATTTTCTTTGTTGGTAATTGTTAAAGTTCTGTTCTCCTTTTCATGCCCTTGCATGTGGCTTTTTGTTATACTTGGAGTCACGGCATTCAAAAAGGATGGCTGTTGTAGTGACTCCCCTCCCACCTGTACTGTACTACTGGGTTGCATAAAAGAGCTGGTGAAATCCATAGAAAAAAAATGATTTCCTCTTCTCAGTGCTATAAATGAAATTAATCCTGGAGCAACCTTAAGATATCCTTCAGATTGCAGTTTAGCATATTTTCTGTGAATTTCCTCTCCACTGTTTTTACTTAGTTTTCTTTTCAAAACACTGTCATCATTTATTAGCTGGTCTTCATCTGGAAACACAGTTTTAAGAATATGCTTATAAACCTCCTCAATTGAACGGCTGAGAATAACTTCAAGGAGCCCAGGCACACCTCTGCCTACTAGCATCTCAATTTCATCATAAAACTGTAGTGCTTTTAAAGAATCTCCACCACTGTACAAAAATACCGCATCTTTAGAAATTCCACTTGAATCATCTAGGAGATCCAGAACGGACTAGAGAAAAGAAGGAAAGAGAGAACAGTTCGTAAGTGTTACACCATATCACACCCACAAAAAAATTTGAGTAAAATCCTAACCAATATCCAGAATTCCACTAAAAATTAACAGGAACTGAGCTCTGAAACTGTGCCAATAAGAAGAGCTGAGGAGGAACACAGAGACACTGCAATATTTTTTGCCAATTTATTTCCAATTTTTCCCAATTAAGGAATTAAGGCAAATTCTGCTGTGTTGTTCGGCCTTTTTCAATCTCAATACTGTTCATTAACGATATCTACACTATCTGTCAGTTAAGATATTGATGCCTGTCCTGGTTTTTGCTGGAATAGTTAATTCTCTTCCTAGTAGCCAGTATGGTCCTGTGTTTTGGATTTAGTATGAGAACAGTGTTGACAGCACATTGATGTTTTAGTTGTTGTTGAGCAGCACTTACACAGATAGAAGGATGTTTCAACTTCTTGTGCTGCAGAGGACAGAGGGTGCACAAGGAGTTGGGAAGGGACAGCACCAGACAGCTGACGGCTGTCCCATACAATGTGGTTTCACACTGAACAAGAAAACCAGAGGGGCTTGCTGTGGGGGAGCTGCTGCTGCAGCTTACTCCCTGGCTGGCTTAAGTTGGTAGGCAGTGAGCAACTACACTGTGTATTACTCATTTTGTATATTCTTTTATTATTTTCCCTTTCTCTTCTGTCCTATAAAACTGTCTTGATCTCAACTCACATTTTTGTCTGATTCACTATCCCATCCCACTGGGTGGGAGTGAGCAAATGGCTGTGTGGTGTTTGGCTGCCTGCTGGGTTAAACTACCAATCGTTTTGATAAAATTGATTGAAATGCTTCATTTTATTAATAAAATTTATATAAAGCAGTATCTTCTGCTTTTGAATGATTTAAGCAACTTACTTCTCTCTCTACTTTTGAAGCTACAAGCCCTTTCAATGTGTGAAGGATTCTGGATTGAGCACTGTTATTACAATAAAGAACAATTAATACAATCTCCTGTCATTGCACTCTCTGTTCTTTAAGTCTGGTTATAAAGTCCCAAATCCTCTGGTTTTGTAAGCTGCTTTCTACAGTTCAAACTCAGTCTAGGGCACATCCAATCCAATTGGTTATAATTTCTATAGCCAGCAACACAGCTCAGTATCAGCACAAGAAAAGCCAATTACTTCACCAACTTCTTTCTACCTTTATTTATTCAAGATCTAACTGGAGCAAATCCCATTTTCAGGTGACAATTAAAAGTCTACCTTTGAAAAAATATTACTGTTTTATATTATATTATATTATATTTAGGTAGTTTGAAAAACAAGACTTCAGCACACAAATTTAGAAACAATACAATCAAACAGCTCAAGAGACAATTACACAACTGTGCCACCAATTTAAAAAAAATAAAAAAGACTCTCCAATTCACAGTTATTTTTAGCAAATAGAAACTCTACTTACACAGTAGCTATTTTGTACAAAATTTCCACGTCCCAGTTCCCTGTTTCCCTTAGGGATACCTTACTTGGTAAGCAAAGCAGCATACAAAAAGCTACTGACAGATTACAGCTTTCGTCTGCTAATTTCTTATACCTTCATACTCTGCAGTTTTATCTGATACAGAAACATAAATTACTCCCTCCTGACCATTACTGAGCAACTGTATTTAAGTATTAACTGAACGGAAGGAGCTGTAATACTTGAATGTATAGGCAGCTAGAATGTTCTGGCTGCATTAGTCATACTTCTTAAACTTGTTAATTCCTGACACATGTATAATGATGCACTTGCAAAGATAAAAAGGCAGCTCAAAATACTACCTTCCATAAATACTGCAATCTTTCCCACAGTTCCTCTGCGCCACTCAGCTTACTGTCACGCCTTCTGGAGTTTAGATGGTAGTGGTAAATCTTGTTCAGTTCAGATATATCAACTTTGCCTTTGTGGAAAATAAAGTGCGATTTTTTTTATTGCTCTTCTGCATTTACATTTCCAAAATTCTCTCTACCCAAATAGTCATTTTAGTTTTTTACTGACTTCCTTACTAATACTCAACTGCACTTTTTTTTTTTTAATCCAGTCAATCAGATATACTCAACAGAATCCAATAAGGTTTTTGAACATTCACCCTAACCTCCCACCTAATCCCACTTTCAGTCCCTGATCTTTCTCCAAGTGAAGTCAGGGTTCTGTCGCAGACTGTGACAACAGCAATGGAGAAAACAAATGTGCAATTTTAATACTAAATTGATTTTGCTGCTTCTTTTTGAATCTTGAATGAAACATTATCAAACACACGTAACAGATGGCCATGATTTCCGAAGAGGAGTTAGTTATCTGATTTATGTGTTTAAAAAGCATGACTGGATTTTGGTCAATTAAAAAAAAAAAAAAAACAAGAACACAAAAAAACCTAGAACAGAATGATAATCATTAAAGTAAGTGGCAAAGGTACTTAAAGTGTCATTTACCGTGTGATGTTAAAGGCAAAGTTTTAATCTGTACAAGCTCATCAGGAATTCCATGAGTTGGCAGACGTTCCTGGAGTTCCTGAAGAGTTTCTCTCTCTTTTAAATCACCCCTGGGAACCACAAATAGAATAAGTTTTTCCTGCTGATACCAGGTCACTGCACAAGCTTCTACCTGACAAAGATCTTCAGCAGCCTGTAATTAAAAATATACATGTATTTTGAAACGTAGTTCACCTGAGCACAAGGAGTAAAAAACACAAATGGGTAATTTTTTATGGTAATTTAAAATTTGTATTTCTCTTATTCTTATATAATCACTGGTACATCACTTGTGTTAACTTAGATAGAAATGACTGTTGTCAGACACTATAAAGAATGAATGTAGAGAAACCAGCAGAGCTACTTTACAGCGTACTTCGCAGTTATCTAAACAACTTTCCTGAGTAAAAGCCTAGAAGAAATGCTTTCGTTAGGTCTCTTAGCCCAAACTGTCAATAAAGATAGAGAACATGTTTTTGAAGTGTCGACACTTGAATAAATGCTAAACCATCAATTTTTAACAAAAATACTACTAGATGATAACAGCTACAAGGGGTTACGTTTTTGCCTGTGTCTTAAATGAGTCAAAATCCCATCTGGTTATGCATTATTTTAAAAAAGAATGGCTTTAGTAAGATCCAAAAAGAAGATAAAAATGAAATTGTAAGCAATTGGTGAAAATAAAAAAAATATTTTAAAGTTTATTCCTATTTAGAAACTAATCCTCAAAACAAATGATTGGGATGCAGAAACTGAATGCATGCTGAGTATGTTTGCTGATGATACTAAAAGTGGGAGGAGCTGCGGACTCCTTCATGGAGCCCTGCAGAGAGATCTGAATTCAGTCCTGTGGGACAATGACTATATGAGCACGGAAACACAACATGCAGTATTTTTCAGATCTATATAGAGATCTCAATTCTATTGGAACAAAGCCCATAATAAGACAGATTTATAAGAACTCAGAGCCAAACTTCTCCATTTTAAGTACCTACATTAAGGTACATTAGTGATCACATTTTTGATAATACAATCTCTAACTTCCTTAAGACTCCAAAAGATCTTCTGAAAATGAATACATACTGATTTTCGATGATAACGATTTGTACATTATCCCTGCTCTTTCATACTGGCATACTCTGTTCATAAGATGCTACATTACCTGCTGCAAACATTCAATATTAAAACGTTTGCCATGACGTTTAATCTGATTGTCTTTCCGACCCAAAAAGAATATCTCTGCATTCTGTACTCTTACGAAATCCCCTGTTTCTCTCATTGTGCCCTGTGGTACGATTATCTCATCGTCAAGAAAGCAGATTCGTTCTTTACCACCTATAAAAAAAAGATTGTGGTCATTATTAGATGTCTATCTGTACATGAAGTAATTAATGAAATACTAAGTATTTTATCAGAAGTTTCTTATCAATGTCTAGACTTCTACACTGTACAAATTAGGCAATAGAGTTAATTCAATTAATACATACAAACTACTTCAGCTGACTCAAAATGCAAGCAGGGGAAAAAAAAATAAAAAATCAGTACAATTAAACCTGTCTGCAGCTAAAACGGTGATCATTTCCTGTTCATCATTCCAACAACCTAAAATACCATCAGAAGGTCCCCAGCCCAATGGAAATTTACAATGTTACTCTAATCTGTTTAGCAGAGGCAAGCACCAAGAAAAAACAAACAAACAAAACGAGAAAAACCAACACATTATTAAAAGTCAAGTAGGAAAAATATCTTAGAAGAATAAAAAAATATAAAGTAACCTATAAATATCTGTCCCTCGCCTTCTAGAACTGCAGAACCATTGGCATCTCTGATCTCAACTGTTGTTCCAAGAAGCGGTGATCCCAAAGGGACAGGGAAATCAGTTCTAAGTACGATAGAGAGAAACAGTACAAATCTTTCCTTTCTGAACACAAATGATTGAACACAAGAATGATTTCACATATAATCTTCTAAAAGATTATCTCTCAAAAACTCTCTATTAGTTCAAAAAGAAAAATCTTGTCAACACACATGGGTTTCATGATCATATATAAAAAAACCCCACACCAAACAAAAACTCAACAAAACCCATTCGAAAGAATGACAGAAAATAAGGCTTAAATGTACCCAAAAATCCTATAACAGTACCCAGTTTTTAAGCCTCTGAGGTTAAACCTCCATCAAACACAACTATTTTAAACACATGACGACTTTTAATTCATTCTTTCCCCATTATAGTTTGAGCTTTAATTCTTTGTGATTACTGATATTGTATTGGTGAGTACAGCTGAGTAGAGCATAACAGATTTTTTTCAGTAAAGCAAAATTTAAGAAAAAGTAATTTGAAACAACTTTGCAAATACATGAAGTTAGGCACAGGTTCCAGATCAACTTTGATCATAAAGTCTCTTACATCAACCTAACAGCTCTTGCTCAAACCCTGTTATTTGGGCAGTTGAAACCTTTCCTCCTCTGCTCAGTCAGTGAATTCTTTATCCCACGTTAAGCTAAATGCAGCCAAATTTTTTATTTTTGCCAAGTAAGAAGCTTGAGAAAGCATCCCTGATATTCAGTATGTTTACCCCATACCACAGGAAAGTGCTGCCAGAAATGCAATACTAGAAATTTTTTTACATCTACAAACAATTTAGAACAAGATTTCTAAATTTTTATAAAAGAACAAAAACAGAAGACAAACAGCACTTCACTTGAACATTATTATTAAGAATCTTGGGATTAGATATTTAATTTTGCTAAACATATAGAAAAAAGGGCAGCGGTGCAGAGCAGGGCAGACCAATAATGTGCTAACTTTTCTGCTTATCTTTTGATTTTCTAGTGTTCTTTAGAAATTGCTCCAGTTTTCATTTTACAGATAGCAAAAATAACAATGCACTATGCTCCAACTGTCCTACCAATACTAAGAAGTAACGATGACATAAAACCACGTGTCCTGGTTTTGGTTCTGGACTACTTACTTGCTTACCCCTTAGGGGGAGCAGGCTGTGATGTGAAAAGTGGGAGATAACAATCAGAGACTATAGGAGTTTTCAAATGTTCCAATTCTACCTCAGAACAGAAAAACAACACATTATCTCTGCAGCACAGACAAGAAGTAGGAAAAAACAGCTTCAGAAAGGAGAAAGTAACATTTGAACTCAAAGAAATCAGAACATAATAGTAGAATCAGAAAATGTCAGTGCTGTAGAAGACCTCATATTTTCTGCATAGCAGATATTTAATAACAGGACATATTACATTGCTTCCACAGAAAACTCCTTGCTTATTTATAAGGAATTTTGCAGGAAAATTTGAGAATAGTTTCTGGTTATCTTCCATTTTCATTCTTCAGCAGTTAAAGTACCTGGTTAAAATATCACATCACTTGTCCTATGAAATGGAATGTTTCAGACATGCCTACCTCAAGTCACACATGTAACTACCATGCATGTCATAAGGAATAATTACACATTTCAGGAAGCAAACGAAACACTGAGCTAACTGGCCTCAACACTCATTCAACTCTCTTTACGAAATACAACGAACAAAGTCTTTAGTAGAGTGAAAATGGTGGAGTGCTAAATGATGAAATTACTTCTCAAAGTCCATGTAAAATAACTGTGAGATCTTATGTCTCACTTTGTACAATTTCACTACTTAGTACTTGCCAAGTAACATCAGTGGGATCATTTGCTGCAGTACATTATCCAACGTTAGAAAAATAAAAATCAGTAACTAGTCTCCATCTCTTCATTTGTGGAGTTCTAAAAAACCATAGATAAAAGCCCTGTATCTCTAAGAAAGACACGTAGAATCACAGGTTTGGAAAGAACCTTTGGAGATGACATCAAGTCCAACCCTCTGCTTTAGCAATTCTCTACAGTAAGTCACACAGGAAAGTGTCCAGACAGGTCTTGAATGTCTCCAGAGGAGTCTCCACAACATCTCCGGGCAACCTGTTCCAGTGCTCCGTCATATTCAAAGTAAAGTTTTTCCTTCTGCTTGTATGGAACTTGCTGTGTTCCAGTTTGTGCCTGTTGACCTTTGTCCTTTCACTGGGCTCCACTGAAGAGAGCCCTATTTCAATGTCCTCCTTTGATTATTTTTGCTTCAAACAAGCAAATCTCAGAAATAACATTTTGAACTTGACAGACCTAAGTTACAAGTATAGCTTCATTCTAAGCCTATGTTTTTTTGTTTGTTTGTTTTTTTAAACTCCCGCTGTTCTGCTAAGCTTCCTCTATTTGAATATGCAAGATATCTCACTAGAAAAGCTTCCTGATGAGCAAGAGTAGGACTAACTGAAGTTACAGCTAGCAAATACCACCAGAGACAGCACAGCCCAACCTAAGCTCAGCACGTGGGAACACAGGCTGGAAAGAGGAAGAGGTCTACATACAGATGATTGGAACAGAGACCATCATGAAATACTATGTGAAAAAAAACAGTGCTACAAGTATGAAGGTTCTCAGACTGAAGTTTTATGGTTCAAGAATCACCCAACAAAAACTTCTTCTTGAAGGGGCTGTATTAGAGCAAGAAATCAATGGACTGACTGAAAAACAAGTACTTAAATGTAACTTCCACCAACATAAACACCTGTGAAGACTCTCTAACCCTGGACAGGTTCTATTCTGTTGATTTTCATCATTCACACACCAAGCCATGAAAACTGAAATTTCCTACCTAAAATCAGCACTGAAAACCTCTTCAGGAATCCTGTAGCAAGTGGCCCAGCTTGAAACCTCAGTTATACCATACAGATTAAAAATACTTGTTTTGTTCTCCTTGTGCTTCCAACTCTTCCAGAGATTCAGTACGGGAAACGCTTCACCACCAAGGGCTAAGACTCGGAGCGAAGTGTTTGCAGACAACACTGTTGATTTAATAATGTGAGTTCCAAATCTTCTGAGAAGTGTTGGTGTTGCCTAGATGATACATATTCAAAAACAAAACAGAGAAACCACTGTACATCATTTCAGTATGCGCGTACTCTTTCTTTAGCTTTATCCTATCTACTATCTTACCTATACTGCAGATCTACCTAACCATAGATGGCATCAACCATTGGATGTCAGTATAGATCATGCTGGTGTTTTGTGAGACTGCATGAAGTTTTTAATGAATGCTATCAGCCCCCATGCTCTTCTGTAGAGGGAAAAGGACACCATCAAGATTTATAGCAATTTAATAAATCAAAACAAAAGCAGGGAATAAAGTCACAGCATATTCAGAATTTTATTTCTGCTGTGGTGTCCTCGGCAAATTATTCATTAATTGTGTATTTAAAGCCTACAATCTCAACTATCACTATTCTTTAAAAAGGAAACCTGTCTACAAATATAAGTATTTCAGAATTATGTTAATGACAAAGCAAGACTTTGGGGGTTGATTTATCAGAATTAATAGATTAATTAAACTACACTAATTTTGTCCAAAGCTAATTACAAGTGAGATCTGTTTTAGCCACATTTCCCCCTAAACCCTGATTTAATCTTCTATTATCAATTAATGTTTTTATGAAATACCTTTTTACACTGGGCTTATTTGGCCAAGTTGAATGCTCATAAACTCAGGTAAATTTCCCAAAAATTAACTTCAAAGTTTTTATAACTGTGATCATATAGGACAAGACCTATTCCAAGAGAGAAGAGGCAAATAACACCTCAAACAAGAAGTGTTGCTGGGGAATCAGTGATTCTTCTTCTCTCAGTATTGTAAAAACAACGAATGTTTTAACATCCTATAGATAGCATTGTTTTAGTTGTATTTTTAGTGTAGATACTGCTATTAAAACTGTTCCTCAAAGAGGAAACCCACTATAAGATGCTAAATAGATGTAGACGTTTTTAACAGGTTACTCTGTAATTATTCTTAAGAACTAATGGATTCTTAAGATGAATGCTGGTTTTATCTTCAGTTCATTGCTTTATGTTGCAAGATGTTTGAGACTTTGATCAGAAGGCAATTTTCTGAACAGTTAACATTTTACTGCAAAAAGGATAGCACAGTCTGCTCTCTTCATGAAGAACACCAATGTCATTATTGTTAAGACTGCTGAAACAAATAACACACGTTAGCAGAAGTGAGAAGTGAGACACAGCAGTCACTCAGGTGTTGCCTACCTGCAGCACTGTCACATGGTGATGGCTAAACAGGGCAGTAGACAGCTCCACAGGCATCATTTTAATAGCATTTGGTACTATAAGAATAGAGGCTCCACTTGTCAAAGCAATGAACAATTCAACCACAGATGGGTCAAACGTTAGAGGAGAAGCCAGGAACAGCACATCATCCTGGGTGATCTCAAAAATTGATCTAAAAACAGAAAGCCAGGAATTATGATGCACCCTGATTAAAAAAAAAAAAAACAAAAACAACAAACAACAACTCTAAACTAGAAGAGCACAGTGGAAGAACGTGAAATAGATGTCTCACTTTAGCACTACTAAGGGATTACAGACTACAGTAAATATTTAAGCATATTCTGCCTTAATATGCAGACCAGACAATTTAAGCAAAAGGTCCTGTATCGAGACATGAACTACTGATTAAACTAACAAATATATAAATATATACAAATAGCCTAAAATTGAATTAGGTTTTAAAAACCATAAAACACATTAAATTTAACTGTGAATAATTAATACAGTTATCTACTTCTTTTAAGCAGCAAACCAGCAATAAAATACTTAAAACAACAGTATAATACGATTTGAAGTACACTCTTCAAAAATTCAGGCAAAGTACCATTTAAATATTAAACACAGCATGATGAAAAACAAGATCTTATGATACTATTTTGAAGCAACAAAAACAAATGCAAGGAAATCAGAAAAGAAAGGGAAGAGGGAAGAGAAGCAGTGTTAGGAAAAAATGCACACCTCTCTTCAGTGTTTAAAAGAGACCCCAAATATCAAATTTGTAGAAACATTTAAAGGAAAACCTAGAAACCACACTTACTTAAGATGCTGAATATTTGGCACTATACATGTATGAGGCACTCTGACTACTTTGGGGGTCCCCGTAGTTCCTGATGTATGCAAGATGTATGCTAAAGAGCATTTCTTGCCAACATCCTTGTGTCCTCCCTCTGATGTTTTTATTTTGAGATGCTCTAGGTAGACAGTATTTCCTAGCTGTGAGTTATCCATAACTTTGAAAGCTTCAAATTTATTTTTCACATTGTCTGCTTGCAAATTAACATCAGTACTGCTCTGATTCATTTGGAAGAGAGTTAAACCAATATGTTCTATTGTGGAAGAATTGTGGGACAACCAACCGACATGGGATGTCTGGAACTGCTGTAAAAGAAAATGAACAGATTAAACAGCAGAACTCAGACTGCATTGTTGCTCCACTATTGTAATAAAATATGAAACGTTTTTCACAAATCTGCCTCTCTACTTTTGCAGAACATACACCAAGCAGTTTTAAACTCATGTATACTTATGTATTAAATAAACACAGAATTCATAAATGAGAAATCAATTATCTGAGCAAATAATGAAAAGTGAAAACATACAAAAGAATTTCAGAGAAGATGAAGCACCCCACATTACAACTGTATGATCCAGTCTTGTCTATTCCCTTAGCAATAAGTCAGGGTACTGGATTTGAGAGAAGATGAAGAAAAGGAAACTAAACCATTACATGCAGCAACTGTTTTCAACTGTTGTGAAGCTTTCTAACTCCTAATCTTGAAACAAGAGTGGAGAAGTCTTTGAAAGTCACTGCCCAACAAGTTTACTTGGACAGTACTGTAAAAACAAACAGGTAATTTTTTTGAATGGAGGAAGAATACTTTCTGCTTCTAATCTTGAAGACGTTCTGACTTAAAGACTTTTGTCATGAAGAAATTAAACAAGCTCAACAAACCTTACATGAACATACAATCTGATTAGCTACACATTCCTAAACTGTGCTTCAATGCTTTTACTGGAAGTCTGAACACTCACTTTTATTTTGTCATTCTCAACAAGAATATACTGAAGATTGCTTTTCCTCATGAAGTAAGTAGATAATAGTGGTGGGGCATCTGGATCAATAGGACAGTAAGCACCTGGAACCTGAAGGATTCTAACAAGACAAAATTTAAAATGTTTTAAGTAAATTAAAAAATAATAATAAAACTAAGTAAAATCCACTTACATTTCACTCGGTCCCCCCCCTCCCTCCCCCCCGAGTCAGAAAATATAGTTATAACATGACTTTCAAGTATTTTTTAGAAATACAGTATGAAGCAAATCAGTATTGCCTTTTGGCATTTTACAGTGAGGAAAAAGATTAGAGCTAGACAAAAATATTCAAAATTCTTTTTGCCAAGCAGGTCGGCGGTGACAAAAGTAGCACTGACATCAACAGCAACACAATTTCAAAGCTTCTGCTATTGACTGTGAATAGAAATACAAACATTCATTTATATGTGTACAACAACACACTGAATACAATTTCTATTCTCACTAAACAATCTGGCGTAAGATCTGAGTGTGTACCAGAACTTTTTTCCTAATGAATAGAGGAACACTGAGTATCATTCTGCTGTTATTCACTGTGCCATACCTTGTCCCTTTTTTCTCCAACAGTTGTATAATGCAATCACTCCCTCTACTGGCTCAATTTGATAAAGGCAAGCATTTGAATGTATTACTCCACAAAACAAAACGGTAACTAAAACAGGAACAGCTCCCATAAATTTTAGCATTTCATCTAAGGCTGGGTTCCCATGTCCAATTAGGTATACTTCGTGCAGATGAATCATCATTGTAATGATGACAAGATACTGAACAAAGGCTTGGAAACTGCAGCTTTCTGCAAACTTGAACAGCGTCTGGAATCAATAAGCACTTAGGCCTGCCCTGCACTATGTACAGCAGTTAATTACTCAGCAATTAGAGCTCTAAATAAATGAATCGATAAACCAAAGTGCCTCGTCAGTTTCCAGTGACATTACAAAAGATATCTGTGTGGCTGCTCAGAGCATTGGGACAGAGGGTAAGTAAGGAAGGACGGGACCTGAGACAACCTCAAGCCAGGTCAGCTGTGAGAGCAGGCCATGCTGTGCAGCACTTGCTCCAGTCAGACCCTGAAAGTCTGAGTGGATGGAGCCTGTACAGCTTTTCTGGAAAACCTCCTCTGCTGCCACACTGGGTTTCCGTTAGTAATGAAGCAGTTTGTCAGCACACCTGGAAGGATTATTATTACAGCTCTCCTTTCACTGAGATCTCTGTAGTCAGCTGTGATGTGTGCTCTTTCTTTGTGCACATTTCAGGTGCAGTGTGAAGCAGGAAAATACAGACACATAACTAAGAGAAGCATTGATGCTGCTTCATCCGCTGAAGAAAATATGCTCGTGGTGATGAGGTACTGTATTACACTGTAAGTGTAACAGGTACAAGGATACAACTATTATTATTCATTAGCAACACTAAGATTTAAAAATTGCTGAATTAACGTTGAGATCACAAACATTTCCATTTCCTTCCCATTAAATAATCAATGTTTCTTTAGTGCTGCATTGCTAATTACTTTCTCCTACAACCTTCCTGTAATGAAACTGCATCCGTAAACTCGTTTAGCTTAAAGCATGAGATTTCTTTTCATACATTTTGCTAGCAAGACAAAAGGAATACATTACAAAACCGCATATTTGTTTTGCACTGGATATTTATTTTGTTAAATCAACCCCATTGTAAAACAAGAATAAAAATACTGGTCATTAATAATTGTTTATATTTCTATAAACATACTTAACCACACATTAAAAAAAAAAGTTACATTTTAGATCAATGAACTTAAGATTCAAAAACCTCTGGCACTGATTGTTCAAAGACTGATTTGTAATACCACAATCCTTTCATAAGAATCTGAGGCTCCAGTGCCTCTAGACTGTAAAGGAATGCAACAATGGCAAAAAAAACCCAACACTTAACAACTGTAGCATTTCAGCAGCACCAAAGCCAACTAACAGTTACTGCCAGTGGTATTACAATAGTATTACAGCATTTTTGTTGATATTAAAAACATTAAACTTGCAGTTTTCTTTAATGGAGATGACCATTAAAAATACAACACAGAATGCAGGTATTCAAACCATTACCCTAAGATCCAAGATGGTAAGTTTATTCCAGGACAGCAGTAAAGGCCTACTTCACACCTTCCTTGGGGATCACAGTACTTCTGAAGGAAAACTGTTAATTCCATGGCATGTTTAATCACTGTTGCATATGTGTAGAAAGTTGGAGGTCCATCATTGCATTCATCAAACCAAACAGCTTTTCTATCTGAGTACAGACTGGCCGCCTGAGCCACCATATCATGGAGAGTCATCTCTGCTGCACTTCTCCAGTTCCCCTTGAAAGATTAAAATAGAGTGCATTGTCATCTCCCGATTTATAATATTTTAATGACTTAAATACACAAAACAGTGCCAAAGAGGAAAAAAAAATTCAAAAAACAACTCCTGAACAGAAAGCACAATCCTTTATCACAACACCTTACACCACTGGAATGCAAAACCTGATACTTCCATCATTTACAACAGCTCCCATGCTAAGGGCTAGGAGTAACTCACTAATTTACAGGAGTCCAACCTTTTGCCTTGCCTGGGCTGCACTGAGTGAAGTGGGATTGTCCTGGGCCACTATACGTAGGTTGCACTGAAAGTAATGCCTCCTATTTATTTCCAAACTACAACCGATACAAAGAGCATGATAACATTTATTAACAGAGCAAATTCTCAACTACAAAACGTTGTTTTTGTACAACAATCACCCTGCCTGCAGCAGGAGGGTTGGAACTAGACAATCTTTGAGATTCCTTCCAACCAAAGCCATTCTATGACTCTACATAGAGTCACCACAAGCTATGCATTTTTGCCAGCAATGAGTAAGAGTCTGCATGCCACGCTCATAAAAATCTGTGCCAACAGAGGTGATGACCACTGTTGCTATCGCCACTGGTGAAACACACTACCCACTGCCCCACTGCGCTCACGTCAACTGTCTGGTCTCCATCAACATTCACCAAGTGTCAATGGGTGTCCTTTTTTCTGTATGGAGAAATTTAATTCTAACCCTTTTCTTCCTATGCACTTCCATGTCAGATGTCATTTTGTCAGACGGTCCCTCTGCCACCATCTGCCACATGGCAACAAAATGGAACAGGATAGCGGAGGGAAGGTTCAGCCTCTTCTGCCATACCACCAATATCTGACCGTGACATTGTGAGACATCACCATAAAATAGGAGGCGTTACTTTCTGAAACCCCTCATATAACACAGTTAGCATATGCAAGTAACAAAAGTCATCTCAATCTTTAATATTTTTTATTAAAATAAACAAAAAGAAGAAGGCAACTAAATCATAAAAACAGCGGGATATGTGATCTTGTTTTTGTGAAGCTAGAGCATAAGGGAGGTTCAATGGCAGTGCTAATAATTCTCAGTGAGCTCTTAAGGTGTTCATTTTTGATGAAATTTTACCCTTCCTGTACTTCATCCTTGAGTTGCTTACAAACGTATGTACTGCCAAAGAACAGCAACACAAATAAGGCATAACTGTGAACCGAGGGATGTTTTTTCTCTGGTAAGACTGGGCTTACCGAAGTCCGGCAAGGAGACATGGTCAGATTTTTGACTGCAATTCTACATATTCTATTTGAAAACATACTTTTATCAACTGAAAATGAAGTCACCAAAAAAAAAAAAAAAAAAAAAAAACCACCAAAGTTTTTTCGGCACTCTTGAAACCCATTCTCGAATTCCTTTATCAGAATGGAAAGCGCAGCTGCACATTTTTCTCTATGCACAGGACTGCATTTAGCCAACGCATCAAACTGCACACGCTCACTGGCAGTAGCTTCAGCTACGCCGTGCAGTGCTTTCACCCACACAGCGTTAACTGCGTAATGGCTGCCACGACGGCGCGATGCGGGGGGCGGCAGCGGGTTGGAAATGCCTGTAGTGACCCGTAGTGACTGACTGCAGAGGGTAACACAGATCAGCTAATAGCTTTCTCTTTAGTAGTACTGTGAAATAACCTTATTTTCTTTGCAAGTAGAAAATCCACCGCGCCGATGACTGGATGGTTTTGTCAGTACCGCTCCCTGCACCGCGGGGCCCTCCTGGCCGCCCGCACCGCTGCCGGTACCCGAGACGCGAGGCAGAAAGCTCCGCGCTCAGGCTCCCCCGCACACTCCCGCCACGCTCCAAACCCTCCCCGTCTCCAGGCGCCGCAGGCACAGCCCTGCACGGCCCGTCCCGGGGCACTAAGCCGCTCCGGGAACACGGGCGCCATCAGCGCGGCCCGGATACCACGAGACCCACCTCTGCCGGGGCCCTCCAGCAACACCCAGAGCCATCCGTTCACCGTCTCCTAGCAACCAAAGAACAGCGCTCTCAATTGGTGGAATCTCTGTTACCCCTGGTCCGCTCTCTAGTAATGCGTGCGTTCATTGGTCAACACCTGTCGCGCTATTCGTGCATCAACAAACGGCGCCCGGATCTCAATGGCGGGTGTGGATGGTGCCATTTTAGCCGCGGGCGAGAAGACGAGGGGGAGTTCTATAGCCCTGCCAGCCAGAGGGGAGAAAACAAACGCAGGGTCTCCGGAGCGAAGGGCAAGGTTCTGCCCCGCCGCGCACGTGCCACTCATCCCCCTCCCCCAGGAAGACGGTACGGAGCGCCGTAGGGGTCCTGCGGCGTTCCTGGAACGGAGCGCTTGCGGCTTTGGGTAACGCTCCGGGCTTGGGCTGAAATGCTGCCGCAAGGATGGGGTTTAACGTAGGACCCGAATGGATTTATCTCATGCCCGAGGGCTCTTTCTTTTTTTTATTAAAGATATCTCCTTGGCATGCTGCCACCAAAAACAGTGTAGAGACATTCCAAGAAACCAGTTCACCCTTTTTAATGTTGCAAGTGGTAGCAGAGCCTAGAGCCAGAGGAATTCTTCCCTTCAAAGTGTTGACAGCACGTGTGCATCCTGCTGTATGTGATACACGAGAAGCCCAGTAACCTCCTCACTGCTCAGTGAATAAAGTGGTGCTCAAAAAACATTCTTTAAGTTTAAAACATACATCCTTAAAATGAGGCATGCAGCGTAATTGAAAGTTATGGGGCATACGATGGCAGTCCTTCTGTAATGTGCGTTTTTATGGAGCAGAATGGGATTATGACTCTCACTGAAATCAGATTTATGCCACCTGATGCTCAAATCACATTTAAACAGTTCTTTCCACATGTAAAAATAGCACTTTTGTTGAAAGTCTTAAAAATTATTTGCATAACTTTCAACCTGTTCTACAAGATAACTTCAAATGGATTGAATTCTGCTTGCAACTGTATTAAACTGTGCAACTGGCTTCATCTCCTCACATCTAACACAAGAGCTCGATTTAGCCTTTCAAAAATGTTTGCTTTTTTGAAGGAGGAGAGAAGAAGGGCAAAAAATGCTGAAGTTTCTCAGTTTTCTCACACTTCTCCCTCCTAGTGTGTAAGAGTGGAGGTCAGAGAGATTGCATCCAGTTCCTTTTTTGCTCACTTTGCTGTCCAGGTAATGGGACTGTTAAAAAACAAAAACACTTGCTAAATAGAAGAGATCTATATACCTCACCCAATAAGTAGATCTGGACTTCCACAAAGAGTGCAATTCTCAAAATAAAGTAGATTTTCCCATTAGCTTGACTGCAATTAGGTTCTGATTCCACAGAGAACCTCCACAAGGCTCAGTCTTGTGAAAGTACTTACATCCTTTCTTGAATTGAGACTTTTGTGATCATGTATCAGGCACAATTGCTACAAATTCCACCTAAGTAAGCTCAATTTTTAATATAATGACCAGTGCTGTAATTCTCAACTATGTGCAAGATGGGGAAGAAAAAAGCTCTTAAACTTTTATTTTTCTCTATTTTTGTAGCAGTGTCACATGTAATTTTAAGGCCAAAATACACAATATTAAATAGATAATCTAAAATCAAGTTGCTGGTACTTTGTGAAAAAACACAGGTATACAAAATATTTTTTACAATTGTGCGTTCATTTGCAGTAGTTTCAAAAGGTGCTTTTCTGTTTCAGCTAGTGGTTCATTTTGAGGTGATCTTTATGTATACAAGTAACTAACTGTGACCAATTAAAAATATTATGCTAATACAATTAAAAAGTTCAATACTAATGGTTCTTCAAAACTCTTTCTTTTGAAACATTACATTTATTTTAACAGTAGTGAAGTGTAAAAAGAAGAGTCTGGCCAAAACAACACAATCTTCAGTTGTTATATCACACTTACTGTTAAGAAAGTGACTATATTTTTGAGTGAAGTTTGGACGTTAACATAGATAGAGCACACTGAGTAATAGCTCAGACTTCAGAAATTGTCAGGACTTGTCCTGGAGAAAACAAGATGTGAAACAAAAAATAAAAAATGGCAGTGCCAAGTGTTTTTCTCTTTCCACATTCTATTGGCCACTGGAAAACACCTGAAGATATGCGTTGGACTTCGGAAAAGAATTTTGAAGTTACAAACATAGAAAGCTTTTGGCTTACAATCTCCCTGAGTGTTCATTTTTAAAATCATGTAACAGACATTATGTTCATGGAATCTGGACACTTAGGTACAAAGGGCTTGATTTATAATGGCTATTTAGCTTATATGCTATTTAGCTATATATATATAAATGGCTATTTAGTAAGATATATTTTTTTAAAATCTAAGCAAAAGCTGCCAAGGAAGCAATTTGACTCTTCAGATTTTTTCCAAAAGAGAGAAGCAAGCTTCACATTCCTTGTACTGATTTTGATAATTTGAAATTACACCATATGATTTATAATTTGTTCTTCAACTTTGTGAATAAATCTGACACAGCTCACAGTCAGGGCAAGACTAAAACAAAAAGCTTTGGGACTGGTAAATAATTATAAACACTTTGGTTTTTACAATATTTTAGAGAAAATAGAAAGCACAACTGTGCTTCAAAACTATATGGTTTTATATTTTAATTTGCTTAGATAGTTTTTGTCAGCACAGACTTTATCTAAGCCATTTCCATAAAGACGTAGTTAGTAACAGTAATCAGTTAGCTCTGGTAAGCTTTACATATTACCTAAACGTAAGAAGGCTACTAGCAAGAAGGCATCTTTGAAACAGGTGCATTCATCAATGGATGAACCAATGTCTATCCACTAAAAATTCACCATTCTAGCTCTACAGGATACTCTCCAGTGAGACATGCTGTGCAATGACCAATCTTTCCAACACGCGATTTCTGGGTTTTAAGACTGTTCTCATTCTCTTTTCTTGCTTTGATGCTTTCTTGTACAGATGATACGAGCCCTTCCACAGAAAGATAAACAACACTGTCGGCCCCTAGAGGAAATAAAGAATTCATCAGTTAAAAGCTGCAATTTTGTTCCAAATGCAGTGCTCTTACAAAATGTGAGTGCACTGTTGTATTGATTACAATACAAGGTGGATCACCTCACATCAAGACAATAGTCATGAAAAATAACAAGACCATAACAAGCCTTGCCCTTCTCCAATTATTTGTACAGGGAACAGAATCACTGAAATCTAGACAGGAGGTTCTGAGTTGCAAAAATTGAAACAGAATTCAGGGTATGTATTAAGACTGTCTAAACTCTGAGCAGTTTCACAGACTTATTTTGCATTTCAGCTCTGGAAGCAGGTGTAACGTGTGACTCAATTCCCAAACTAAACTTCTTACCAATAATACCCTTTCTGGAACGTGGAGGAGCAGAAGAACATCATGTTAAAAAAAATTCAGTATTCAGGTCATGAAAATGTTGTAGCAGTAGAAAAGTTTGACAGCCTTTTCACATAATCACTTTTTCATTTACACTCACTATTTTATGTGAGTATATAAATATGTATTTATTTCTTAAATACAAGATCCTACAAACTTGAAATATTTCAACATGCCTTCATGATGATGATTTTGGAGAAAGGAATTAATTTTAAGATTAGACAGTATTTACACAAGAAATCTGAGTTTAAAGTTTTCTAACCACAGCTATATTCTTAAACCATTTTTAAAATACTTTGCAGCACAACAAGCCATATACTAGATTTTGTCACTCACAGTCCTTCACACAATTTCTATTACTGCTATCTCCATGATGAGCACATTATTTACCACGTCGCAAGCAACATTAAGTTACTGGTTCTTTGTTCTGCTGTAAATGTAACTTGCTCTAGAGATTAAATGTATTTAATTAACATTCTTTGATTAGTTTCAAATGTCATTTCTTTCAAAGTGATGCAAATTCCAAGAACTTAAATTTGTAGAAAAATCAGTGGGTGTTTACAAATTTAGGATACATTTTTATGAATGTCAAGAAAGTGAAACTACATTAGTTTTTCATTACACAACAGATTTTCACCTATTTTCTTTCTGATATTTGCCTACAGCAACACTATGTGTGAAGTGTTTCCCAGAAGGAGTTCTAAGTACTGGAAATATGTTATTAGCCTTTACTTGTAACTTATGAATTATTCTAATGCTTTACATTAGTCAGAGAAATTCATTAACTGCATCATAAAATATGCAGCTAAGTTGGTTTGAATCAGAGGGAACACACAATATTTAGTGTGTCAACTTTTACGATTTTTTGTCAGTTTTGCCATTCTTGCCTTGATGTGTTCTTTATTTTGATGCAGGCAGTAAATACCTTGCAGGTGAAAACCACCTTTCAAAAAAACCCCACATTTACCTATATAGTTCGCAAGATCATGAAATTCAGGTCTGTTGGCAATCAGTTCTTCTTTTGTTGGAATGTTTATTCCCATGTAACATGGAAATCTTATGGGAGGTGAAGCCACACGAATGTGCACCTGAATAAAAACACAATTTCAAAATAGTGCTATTAGGTGAAGTTCAGCAGATCGTAATAAAATATCAAAGTCCAAGTTCTGCAAAATAGTAATGAAGAAAGGAACACAGCATTTGATCAAAGCCACGGAATGGTTAAAAGTAAGATAACTTTCAGATTTGAAGACGCAAAGAAAGAAAGGTAATTTTAGAATTTATCATTACAATTTCCTAATGTTCCATAAGGTTCAGTCTTGATTTTGCTTCTCTTCCGTAGCGTTCAATTCTTGATGCAGGTGTTTCAGTTTACAAAGTCAAACATCATATGAAACACTTCTGCTTCAGTGAAAAACTTGCTTACTGTTTCAGTTAAAAAATCTGAATCAATTAAACAAATGTGCTGTGATGACTTAAAGCACGTCTGTTTACTGCAGTACGTGAATGTATTTAATGCATGTGGCAGTAACATCACACCAATACTTTTTTCCTCATCTTACCTAATCTGTTTTCTATTCTAGTTGTCAGTTAGCACTTTATAAATGGAGACATGTTCCCCTGTTCCTCTTCCCTTAATCTCCCAAAAATCAAAGCCAAAGAAACAAAATAAACTTTTCAACCCACCATGACAAAACACACACACCTGCCGCCTTTTTTTTTTGCACACTTGCACTTTTAAATAATGGAAAAATGCAGAGTACAAATAAAGTAAAAACCCAGTGCTTTACCCTCCCATCAATCTTGTACTTAAATGTGTACTGTACAGACTAAAAATGAACTTACCTCTTTAGCTCCTGATTCCCTTAGTAGTTTTATTATGGGAGAAATAGTATTGCCCCTCACAATTGAATCATCAATGATAACAACTCGCTTGCCTTTAAAATTGTCAGATAGAACACCAAACTTCTTTGCAACACCAAGTTGCCGTAACCTCATATTTGGCTGGATAAAAGTTCTTCCCACATAGCGATTTTTACAGAGTACTTCAACATATGGCAGTCCACACTATAAACAGGAGACATTAAACAGAGTTAGTGTCTGTAAAACTGGTTATTCTGTTACTGTGCTTTAAAGAAACCTTAGGATTCAGTATAATTTCACAATAACCAAACATCTTTGAAATACCTTATTGGAGTGGAATAATAACAAAAATAAGTGATGCAGTGACTCAGAAGGTGTGAGGCCACTCTAGTAGCCTGTGCTGAAATACACCACTACAAAAAAAAAGGTATGTGTAGATATACTTGAGAAAAGAAAGCAAATTAACACAAACCTTTTGAGCATAACCCAGAGCTGCTGGGGTTGCAGACTCTGGAACAGTGCTGACCAGGTCTGCCTCCACAGGTGCTTCAATAGCAAGTTGCTGGCCACATCTCCTCCTGACTGAATACACCATTTGACCTAAGAACAGCAATAAGTATTTTTCCTGGTATGCATAATTCAGATTTCCTCTCAGATTGCTGTACAAATGTCTGTGGTAAGTTGCAGGCATAGAAGTCAGTGAGAAAAATTTTGGAGTTAATAAGCAGTCATTCACACGAGCTCATTTTTTATTTCCACCCATCATGTCATATTATAACATTCAAAACTCTATCACTACACAGAGAATTAACACCCAGTCTGCCCTAATCAGGTAACTAAACTTCCTGTGGATGTTACAAAATCTACTTACAGGAGCAAAGAAGAAGAAATTATGCCTGCATGTTCACAATATGCATATTCTATTTTTAGTCTGTTTTCCTAAGCAAAGTTTGTGCAATCATTCTGTCTGTCTCTATCTACTTACTAATTTTGAATCAGTTGGCTATATTTACCCCACATTCGTTAAGGCAAGAAGAGGCCTCAAGAGCTTTGAAGGTCCTAAAAGTTTGGAACCAGGAGAGGAAACTGGAAGTACTGTGGTGACATAGGCAAGGTAAAGGTACAGAAGACAGTACTAGGGAACATGAGGGAAGTGGGGACATTGCTAGGTATGAATGTGCTGGCTAATATCACATCTCTAAGACAATTTTCAGAAGCTTCTACTGAAATAAAGACATTAGACTGACAGTCCCAAATACTTAGATAATTCACAGATTTAGAAGTTGTATTAAAAGTGTCTTCCTGAAGTAACCCTTTCTTCCAACAAAAACACTAAGATAACGTTGTTTAGCAGATTCTCTTTCATAGGTCTAATTATTTAAAAAGTTTTCTAAGAACTAATACAGTTCTTAAGTCTCTTGCTTTGAAGGGATATTTCCACTACCTTAATCATGTTTGTGGTTCTTTTTGTCCTTTCCATGAGGCTACGCAGGCAGGCCTGACTGAGGCAGTATACACAGACAGGAACAGGAAGGTGATGCTACATGCTTCTCCTGAGTCTTATATCCTCAAGAACTGTGCGAGCCCATTCTGTGCCAGCCCTGTTGTGAAAGCTCACACTCACTGCCACTCTGCAATGATTTGAGATCCTCTCTAGAGTCAGTTGTCCTCCAGAATATAACCTCCCATTATTTCGGGAGGCAGAAGGTTTGTACATTACATCTTCTCACCTTCAAAGATACTGTCTGGTCTTGCAAAATAAACATATTCAAAGATGCAGAATGCTGACGGATCTCCTTCCGGTCTTGGTACAACATCCAATGTTTGGACATCGTACCTGGATATTTTCACAATCTCTCCAGGAAGTACCTCACGATAGTACCTTGAAAGAGAAATACGCAGCATTTAGAATGACAGTTTTAAAACATAAACCCTATTGGTGGGAAAATTGCTTTAGAATATGATCTTTTTCTTGTCTTAGGAGTTGATCTGTTTTATGACCAACATGGTAAGAGAAGTGACCTTTACTAGAATGGCCTGAATTAGCACCTAATAGCAATAAATTAATACTGTGATACCACAGAATTCTTCCCATATGTGGGATGTAATCCAGTACAAAAAACACAGAAAAACACACCCACAAGAATACTATACAGAAGACAATAAAAGACTACTAAAGTTATTACATTCTTTCCTGGTTTTGCTTTTCTTTCTTCGGGTAGTGTGTTACCCAAATGCATATTTTTGTAATCTCGTATTAAGAAATTAAATATAACTGCTCTTTTTCTTTTTTCTTTTTTTTTTTTGACATCTCCCAATGAGCCTTCAATCTCTTTTTGTTTCAAGAAAGTGTTCCATTTTTCTTTTTACAGTGTTTTAGGTAGGGAGGGAATGTGAATCTCATGTATTGCTTTAATAGATCTAATGTGTTTGCACCTATGGAAATAGTTTCAAGTGCCTGTCACTTTTTTGAAACAAGGAGGCCATTTGATAGCCAGCATATGCTATTGCTCAAGTTAGTACAACCCATAAGCTACCACTGCAACCTCTTCCATAGCATTACTTTATAATAACATGAATTTCACTGCTAACTAGGGTAAAATTAAAATCGATAAGGATATTCAAATTTAAAGCAACAAGAGGCATTCTTGAGGTTGTCTTTACTCTTATTTCCTGAACATGTAATTATTTAACTTCCTTTACATTAACTCAATCAAAAAAATAAACTCTCAAAAGACAGAATTGGCAAAAAAAAAAAAAACCAACAATCCCCCTCCCCTTCCAAACAGTCAACAAACTTATCCTTCATGTCTTTACATTGTTAGAGATTACGATACTTGGCAATTTGAGGCTTAATGTTTAATTGCTGCTTGAGGAGACCTTTCAGATCAAGTGAGAACCAGAACACTTACTCAGCACCAATAGATAAAAAGCTACAGGATTCAGAGGAGACTACCCATCCTTCTGTTTCACTGTTATCTTTTCCTGAAATAAAAGATTTCTGTTATAGTTAGATTCCACAATTTTTGATACCACTCTGCATACCTAATACAGTACTTGTCTTGCTATGTTCTAGTTTGCCAAATGCTCAAATTTAAATTTGCAATGGTTAGCACTCCAAAATTTCTGTATCATTTTAAAAAATGTAAGCACCATAAAGTAGTTCTAGGCACAACTGGTAGTAACAGCATCATATTCCTGGTTCAGAAATGTTGTCTCCACACTATTTCAGATTTTTCCATTTATAGTTGAATTGCTCTAGATATATACAATTACTTCTGTTTAGACAAGAAATTCCTTATTTTTTTCTTATGTTAATTGTGTCCATAGCCTTTTGACTACAGTGAATATTGTACTCAACTCCAATAAAGATAGTACAGGCACAGAACAGATCAAACCAAATGTCTGTATGCTTTAAAAATCTTGAGTTTTTTCTTGTGCTCAAAGGACTTTATTCCCATCAGTTGATGTGAGCACTTGGAAAGTAGAAATACGTTGTCTGTAATCCAACACCTGTTGACTGTCTTACACAAAAGAAAGGAAGAAAACTGACATTTTTTCTGCACTGGATATAGTCCTGGATAAATGACTCCAAATGGCTCTGCTTTAGTGAGAGGATGGAGCAGATGACCTCCAAGTCCCTTCTAACCTCAGCTGTGATTCTGTTCGTCCTTGCTTTCCTAGTTTGGTGATAAGAACTTAGTTTCATTTTCAGAAATACACTGTTGCAGTTGGGGTGCCTAATTCTGACACTGTCATCAGGCAGTATTCACTTTTGCTGAAAACAGAAACAATGTTTGCAGGCTTCTTACAAATTACCTTTTCCTTACACCACTACTGTTAGGAATTTACAAAACTGTCTTTTGCATTACATATTTCTATCTCTACTTCAGTAATGCAGCTGTAATTACTTAAATTGATGGCTTCATGTGCTAACATGAATGTGCATATTCATATATATATATATATATATATAGGTGTATGAATATTAGTTTATTCGTATGATTTACCTTTTCCATTCATGTCTCCTACTGGAATAAGGCGACCAATGCAGAGAGGGCGATTCCCATATGGATCACGTACTGCATAGATTATGTCTTTATGCATAATTAGCAATGAATATGAAGTTGGAGTTTCATTCATTAAATTTTTAATTCTGCAATGAGACAGAGGTGAGCATAATCGTGTGTTGCACACCATGCTGAGAATAGATTGCTGTTCTTGCTTCTGAAACCTGTAATCCTCACCTTGCTACCCAGTCAGCAGTGTCGTCATTTTCTAGAGGAGGTGTGAAAGCCAGCAGCTGGGTGATCAATTCACTGTCAGAACTGGTTGACAATCCTACACCATGCCGCATAAGCTTTTAAGACACACACAAAAAAGGGTTATCAGTAGTAAAGTACTTATCTTGTCATACCTTTGCCTTGCTTCAATGCAGGAGTAGATCCTGTAGATTTTGGATGGAATTTAATAGCACAGATTTCACACTGAAACATCTGCTAAATTTTAAGCAGGTTCTTTAAAAAATACTCTTCCAGCCAAATAGACTATAAAATCTGTCATTTGATGATCTCCTTATGTTTGTGTCCTGATAGTGCTCATGATGAATTTTGCAAGCCAGAAAGTAAAGACAATATTGCAAACAAGAACGTTTCATATCATGATTACCTCACCTAATTATTATGTCTCTCTTAGCTCTAAACATATGATCATTAGGAATTAGTTTTCTCACTTGACATACAGAAGTGTTGACAAATAGACTAGAGAACTAGTGAGTTATGCCCTTTAGTAATTACAAATGTCTACTCTTTCCTGGGGCTTCTCCTCCCCCAGGGCTATTTGGATTATGATGCTCTTTCACAACACACAGTAGTTTGTCATTAAGTACTCATCATAGTAAACTTTCTGCTCATTTCTGCTTCATGCTCAGAAATGAATGATACTGGGTTCTCCCAGGAGATACTAACCTTCCTCCTCAGTCGTACAGCATTTGTTAGTTCCCCATTGTGTGCCACAGCGATCTTTCCATGAAGAGTTTCTACAACAAAAGGCTGGCAGTTCTGCAGCTCAGAGATCCCCGAAGTAGAGTACCTGGTGTGCCCGATACCAAGGTTTGAAACATATAGCTTCTTCAGGCTGTCTGCATTGAACACGTGATTTATAAGACCCATTCCCTTCAGGAGAAAAGGAAAAAAATTGTTGTTCTGTTGTTTTGTTTTATTGGCAGTGTGCTCATTTCTCCTTGTGCTTGTTCCTGGTAATAAATACTTTGCTTGTTCCTGGTAATTAATACTTTGCTAGAAAGGGAAATAACCCGAAATCTACAAGAAAGAAAGAAGCTGATTAGGTGTCACAATGATATGTCAGATACCATTACTCCTATTTTTAGACAAAATATTATACATTTTCGTTCTGAGGATTTCCACTGAACAATCTATTTCCTGACTAAAAATGCACCCTTCGAAAAACACAACCAAAGAGTTAAGGCATTTAAAAACGTAAGAAAAAAGAATGTCCAAAGGGAAGGAAAAGAAGAAAAAAGTTGCAAGATTCTCCACTTAGGATATACTATTGGCAAGTTAGTGATATATATGATTTGCTTTTATACTGGTCCATGACAACATTTATCAGATTGCAGTCATTCCCATTTATCAGACTGCAATCAATGTCAGAAGCAAAGCTTTTTCTTGTTTACTTAAAACAAACATTTCATACATCCAGGTTGCCTTCTATTTAAAGCAGAAATGCGTCAAAGCGTTTTAGTCAGCTGTCAGGAGCTTCTTATGGCAACAAGCGCTATGTGGCAACAAATTAACAGCAAGAATAGCCTGAAAAAAAAAACCTGCACACAGTAGAAATTAAGACTGGATTCCAAACCCTCCTACCATTCCAGCTTCTTATGCTGCCTGTGGAAAATGTTTATACTTCTAAGCCCCTGTTTCCCTATGATGCATGGTAACTGTGATGTACATGAAATCACACACGATAAGACTCTTCTAGGATCTGTAAAGTTACATGAGAGAGATTGAAAAGTCATGATTGCTTTATGGCCTGTGCTGTGGATACAATAACAACACAGTGGGATAACATAGGAAGGAAGGAAATCTGGTGAATCGTTTGCAGAACTCAACCAAAGCAGATTAAAGAAAGTCAAGCTTTAGAGTATTCTGTTCTTTGTCTGGATAGTCAAAATACAAAAAGAGTGAGGTTGCACATATGGTTTTAGGATACTTGCTGTCATGTTAAAAAGTTACTGCCACAAGCAAAGTAGTGCTTTTGCTTTAATGGTTCAGCAAACTATATGCCCAATCAAATGTCACCTATTGTCTCACAAATTACATGAAATCTGTACCATGTGCAGAAATGCAATCGTGCTCTTATTTCACTTAGGCTTACTTATGCCAACAGGAGATCTGGCACTTCACAGGTCCAATGTTAATGGATGTGGCTATCTGAAGCACTGCAATAGGTTAAACAAGCAATGCTATTCAAAACACATTTGGTGACACAAGTACATAATCTTTAATATGCATAGTGAAATATTTTGATGATTTAGATTGTGTCAGTGGGACAACGAATGTGAATTACACCAGTATAAAAAATTCCTAGTGAATGCAATCTTATTTCTGTATGTCCCAAGTCTGGTATATACCAGAAAATGATAATATATCTACTTTAATATAGATTTTTCTGCATATCCAAGCATGCAACAGTAAGACAAAACTCTCCTGTTACTGGTGTCACTACATCTATATAAGAGATGTACATTTTTCCACATCCTAGGCTAGTACAGCTATGACACTAATTTTTTCTTGCACAGAGTTGGCTGAAAGGCACTAACAGACAAATCTGGATGAGTCTTCTGGGAGAGTTTAAAACAAAGGATTAAAAACCTTCATCAGGGGCTATTAATCTACCTTCAAAGGCTGGTAACAATCAGAAAGGAACACATATCCATGCCTTAGGTGGTCCAGTTTGTACTCTAATCTATTGGCTTAATCTGTTGACAAAGGTGAGCTTGCACTAATGCACAGTGTTGTAAATCGATGCGGTGAGCAGCAGGCAGCTTTTCCCTTCTGTTTTTTTTCTGCTATGAAGAATGCCAGCTGGTGTCTGGAGGACAAATGGACACAGTAGCATCTTCACTGCTGAGATGTTTTCATGGTGTAGTTTAAAGTCAGAATCCTAAATGTATTTTCACCAGGGTAACAGACCCAAATGTTCCTTACATTAGCATAATTTCCAGGATTATACAAGTCAAATCTGTTGTACTCCACAGGCTGTTTATTACACTTTAGTTATTACGCTTTTTAAAAGTGTTGAATCCAAGAAAGGTATTTCAAGGATAAGAGTAAACATCACATGCTCTGCAACTCTTAAAATATCAAAGCTGATACAATGAGAAAGTCAATTAAACTCTTAGCATGACAGTTAAGTATGTCAGCTCAGTAACATCGAAAATCTGCAGATTATTTTATTGCCTGTTAGAATTTCATTCAGATAAGTAATTTTTACTGCAGGATTTATTTATTCATTTATTTTTAAATCTCACTTGAAAAGAAAGTTGCAATTCCAGTAAACCTTAAGGTAAGTTGAAACCCAAGCAGAAGCAGGAAGGAAGAACAGATAACACAGTGTGGAATTTGAGAAAATAGGCATTTAAAAGTGTGTAGGGGGAAGGATGAGGTTGTAAGTAACAGATAGGAAGGGGGGAAATTCCAGAAAAGGTGACAAACACAATGCTCAAGAGATGAGAGTGTGCACGAGGCATGGAACAGTCAGGCAGATATGCATGCTGCTGCAGCAAAACAGTTCTTACTCTTAAACTGATTTGAACAGCTTAATTAATCTTCCTCAGAGATGCCTAAACATAAAGATGAACTGCCTTCTGATGGTGGTCAGAGAGCACACTCATATCAAGTGTGCTCCACAGTTTTGTTTGCTGAAATAGTTTTATTTCTAGTCCTCTGCTCTTCCAGGATTTAATAAGATGATGATTATCTTTTTCTGGATGAGCAAAACCAATCCCTGAGCTTGCAGAGATTCTCCTGGCATATTACTTGAGGCTGTGGTCATTTAATGGCTTTTAACTTCCCTTGGGATTTTCTCAGCTTGAGAAAGACTGGGTGACCTTCTCAGATCTCCACTCAATCATTTACTAAGTTTATGTTTATTTGTAGGTGAAGTAGCTGCCATTTCCTTGATTCTCACTAAGCTAAGAATTAGTTGGCCATGTACTTCTGCAGAACCTGTACCTATTTTCCTTTTCTCTTCTCAAGTTGCATTGGTGTACTCTTCCACATCTCTGTAGTTAACACTTTAGGTGCAGGTGGAGTTTGGAAAGCACTTTTTAAGGTAACAAAAGCCTGATCTGGATACTTCTTTCTGTCTACTACAGTGTATGTGGCTACACCCAGAAGGGATAACATTGGTAGATTTGCTTTAAACGTGAGTTTAAACAGACAGAAATCACCCAAATAACACAATTAGATACTATCACTCTGACAATGCCAAAACAGCAAATGAAACCATGCTGCTTCCCCTCTTTCTAATTATTATTGCTGAAATATGCATCTCACTTGGGCATCAGCAAAACATTTACACTCTACCTTGTGCACTTTGAATGCTTGAGATGACTCTCCATCACTTGTCACAATTCCAGCACTCTCTTGGCCCCTGTGGACAAAATACAAATAAATATAAAGGATGGAAATACTTAGAATGAAACACCATATTATGCTATGGATTAGTGGCTTTTCATCTGTTCTTTACAACATGAAATTTTAATGTAAATTTATTTTTTGTTTCATTTTACACACTTGTATTCAAAATTCAAAACAGTGGTTTCTTGCCCATGTTGTGCTCTTTTTTTCAAAACAGTCACATAAGGTTTGTGCCTAAGCCCACTGAATTCAGTGGAAATCTTTCCATTAATAAGCATTGGCTCAGCCTCTTACTGCAGTCCAATTTCAGTGTAGGCATAAAATAACAGCAGATGTTTAATCTGAAAAGCCACTTTGCAGTGCTAGTACTCTAACACTAGCTAGCATCTATTTCTGTTGGGGTTTGTCTGAAGAAACTTCTGGTTTTGCCTAAAGGAATGCATTTTTTCTCCCACTGATCACCTACACAAATTTTTTGCACTCTTGCACCTAAGCAATCAAGCTAGCATTTACACCACTAACTGCTGTGTGAACCCTCTGGCAAAGTGCTTGAGAACATAAACCTAAGCTTCTGAACCATAGCAAAACAGTTCTGGTGTATGGTGTCATTGAAAATGGAAATGGTTCCACTATGGCAGACCATTCTCACATGGCAGCTGTGTTTTGCTAAGCAGAAGAGCACTATCAGCTAAACGGCAGCCTTGTCCCTAGCCTGCTGCTTTTCCTCCCAGTTGTCTTCCCTGACTCTGTGCAGAGCCCATCTGGTCTGCTCAGATCCCACTGCATTCTCGTACATAATAAGAAGTAAAAGGGAAAGATGTTTTTCTTAGAACTACTTAGAATATTTTTAGAATACTAGAAGCTGCTATTCATCCACTGGACTGGTTTAACTCAACTAAGGAATTATCAAGTATAAGCAGTAATAAAAGTAGCTGTAAACCTACATAACAGATTATAATCTACAACTGAAGATTTTCTTTAAGCCCTAAAACGCTTATATTTGTCACTAGACCCACTTATGTGTACAGCAACATTTAAAGAACATTTACTCAAAGAAAGCAGAACAAAACAAACTTCATACATATCTGAATGAATTTACTCTACAACTGATTTGAAAGATCTCTGAGGAAAAAAAAAATCAGAGATAAGAAAACCCTTAAGTACATTTATTTTAACTCAGGAAGATGTCCTGTCTGTTAATTAATGACTGGCAATAAGATTAAGGGTTGATACAACACATTCAGCAACTTTTAATCCAAATTTCAATATTATAGATGATTTCCAATTCAATATTGATAATGTCCCTTAAAACATCACCAAAATCAAACAGAGGGAGAGAAGCCAACATCGTGAATAAAAGGACTTTGCAAGTAGTGGGCTTACATCTTTTATGTAGTGCTAATAGAAGAAGAGTAAGCACAAGCAAAATGGCTTATGCCATTTTACCAATTCAGTGATTTTTAAGTAAGCAAGCATTTAATTAACTCATCACCGGTAGTAAATGGACAGTAAAAATGCATACAGAAATGCATACAAGAGCCCACAAGTTTTACAGCAAACGCCACTTGGCCATGCAATGGTGAGATTGTGCATCATGCCCACGTTGCTGCCACACCGCCCACACCGCCCCGCAGCCCACACAGCGGCCGGCAGCAGCTTCACGTTGCTGGCAGAGAGGAGCTGCCGCAGCGCTCACACACAGCACCCACGCACCGCGTCCACGCAGCCTGTCCCCAGCATGGGGTGGGTGCAAGCACAGCTTGCTTTCTGCACCCGTGTTTTTCTTGCTCAAGGCAGCAAGCCAGCCCAACCGGCTTTGTTGCCCTGATGGCAGCGCGGTGGTGACCCCGGCACCATTTTCTACACAGGGGGCTGAGAGGCCACTCCAGGGGACAGACAGAGAGCCGGCTGATGGCAATGCGGCTGCTGAGGGCACACTGGGGCTCTGGGTGCCGGTGTGGAGCTCAGGGCGGCCTGCAGCCCGCGGTGCTCGGGGCGGCGCACGGAGCCGCCGAGAAGCAGTCGCCTGGTTGCCTAGGGAACCAGATCTTGGCTAGAAATAGTGAATCATTTCCAGGTCACTCTCAACATGGAGAGTGGAGCGGGGAAGCACTGGACTGAGGAGGAGGTTAAAGCCTTGCTAAGCATCTGGTCGGAGAAGAGCATCAGGAAGCAGCTCCACGGCACCCTGAGGAATAAAGGAATATTCATCTATATCGCCAAAAGGCTGCAGGAGTTAGGAGTTTGTAGAGATTGGAAACAGTGCCGAGCAAAGTACAAAAACCTGAAGTATGAATACAGAACAGTTAAATACGCCCGCAACTCCGGGGATGCCACTAAAACCATGAAGTTTTTTCATGACCTGGATGCCATACTGCGATGTGAACCTGTCGCACACTTGGCTGCCGAGGGGAACAGCAGGTGCTCCACCACCGCACGGCTCAACGCCAGTCCCACCGCAGACAGCAGCCAAGGTAAAACTCTTTCTGCTTCTATATCCTCCCTTTGTTTAAAAACTACCAAACGAAAAGCCCCCAGCCCCAGGCAAACAAGCCCACAGCCTAAGTTTGCCTGCTCTGCACTGAGGCTGCCCAGCCTGCCAGTGCTGTAGAGCAGCCCCAGATGGGATGCACTCCGGCACAGGGCAGGACATATTAGCACCCACCAGTGTTGAAGTCTGTAAATACACTGTAATTCTCACCAAATCACGCTAACTGCTTGCATAAAGCCTCTGTAAGTACTCTGGTGTCAAGGCTCCTGCACAGAGGTCATGCGTTAAATTAAGGAAAGATGGTTGTGTGTGTTGCTTTTTTTTTCCTTTTAATTTCATTTGCGATACTTTGGAACCATGACTATTAGAGCTCCAGTCCTAAACTTAAAGAAAACTGAATGTAGATATGGAAAATGTCACAATTATTTCAAAAACTGTTACTTGTGACACAACTGAAATTTCTAGTTTTTATTTCTCTGTAATTGAAATTTCAGCTATGATGACCAAAGGTAAATTAAATTATTCTATAAGAGATTAACTTCATTTTTTTGAGAAACAGAGGGATATTTAATAACTTCCTATTAAAAATTGTAATGTGCCTATTAAAAATTGTAATGTGCCACCGAAAAGTAAAAATCATCATGTTTCAATATTCTGAGGCAAAACATGTAACTACAACTGCTCTTATTCTGAAGGGTTTTTTTTTTTTAACCAAATTAGTTGCTTTCCTTGTTTGATTCAGCCCTCTTTACATATGCATTTAAGCTGTGCTTAACATTTCATTAGGGTCAATCTGCTATTCGACAGCATTCAAACCTCCTCATCACATTTTGAATGTCACTGAAGCACAAGCTCCAGTAATAGTTGCAAGTATTAAAATAATATGGCTACAAAGAGAAATTCAAAGACAAGCTCCATTTGTTCCATTTGTATATACTAATTTACATTAATTAAGACTGTGAATCTTTTTAAAGAAAACAATAAACCCACTAAAATAGTATTAGAGGAGCTTGCCAATGGCACAGAGATGCTGGACATATAGCTTACCACTGTACTCTTCCAAGGCTCCTTCTACAATGCTGTCTTACAGGTCTGAGAAAAAGGAATTAACATTTCTCTTGCCACTGTTTACCTTAACTAAAAGCTCAACCTTAATTTGTCATCATTAGCAGAAAGCCTCTAATCTGTCACAAGTCACTTTAAAATAAAATGCCAATTTCATGCTATTTTAACATGTGCTGTCTGCACAATGTATTGCTACTACAGTCCATTTTTATTTTTAAATATCCAGAACTGAGAACCAAATCTGTGGCTGATACAAGCTGTTAACTCCTGAGGAGTGCACAAAGCTAAATCAGAGTCCCTCCTCTCAGGATCTGAACTTAAGTTATCCTCTGTGTTTTGATGCAGTTTGCACCAATTGTTAATCTCAATTCTCATCTGCTTTCGACCTCTTGTGAGTTTAAATCAGGAAGGGTTGATGGCAGTTATGACTCCCAAATTGGAGAAAAACACAAAAAATAAAATAAAAAATTTTTGTCCCCGAGGTGAGACGCTTCATTTTGAAGCATTGACACAATCTGTTTTTAAAGGTGGTATAATGAAATATATCTCTGAAATGCACAAGCATTTCTACTACTTCCTTTACAAGGAAAAAACGAAAAACAAAAAACAAACAAAAAACCCCAACTATTTTATAAATAGAAAGTAAATGAAACTGTAATAGTAACTGTAAAACTGTAAAATAACTGTAATTGTAATAATGTAACACAAATGGTAACAATTTAAATGCAAAGATTCCCACAGCCATAATTTAGCCACAATAGAAGCTTGCTAAGGAATGAATGTGCCCTGCAGCTATGCAGCACACACACATCTGCACCACGGACAGTGCGAATAGCCGTGACAGCATCAACTTCCTTCATTTAAAGACACAAGCCAAGTAAACAGCGCTGCTTCAGGGACAGTTGTGGTGGCTATGACAGGAGGAGTTGCCATGCCCAGTGTTTTGAAATTCAGTTGTAAGGCTGAAGTGGCATTTGTGGCTGTGCTGCTGCTGGTCAGAAGTGTCTCGTGGGTGCAGATGTGAATGTGGCACTACCACAGATGGCAGCGTGAGTTTGCACAGCCCGCTGTGCCTATCCACCATCAACATCACAGCTCTTCTGCTGCCTTCGGGAAGAAAGGGACTATTTCATACAAGTATCTCCTGTTAAGAGCTGTGTACATCTGTGTCCTTGTAGGTGTCCTCCTGAAGTTCTGTTTAGCCACTGAAAGTTACGGGAGCAGAGGGACGCATGGTTCTACCTCTCTCTTTTTTAGAAGGGGCTGAGAAGCCTTATTTTAACAGTTGGAGGAACTCAAGGCTTCTGCCTTGCATAGGAGGAGCAGCAACAACAAAAGGCTATCAGAAAACTAAAACCTGTGCCAAATAATAATATTCACTACGCAGATCTTATCTGGAGAACTTAGCTGTCGTAAAGTGTTATTTAACATGCACAATACGGATAGTGCACACTCCCAAAAGAACTCTTTTACCATTCTGCTTAGCCTCAGTTTAAATATTCATACTCATCCTTCATATAAAGCTACAAAGTTTTGTTTGATTATTTCAACTACTAGGATACTGCTGAGGAGGGGAAGGAAGGAGAAGAAGGGAAAAAAAGAAGTCAAATTCTATAGGACTGAATGGTGTTTCTGCAGTGTTTTCCTGATTTTTTTTTTCGTATCTTATAAAGTCAGCTTCCTTTAGAAAGTAATTTAGATAAGCTAATAGTTAAAATCACAATTAAATCAAAGAGAGAGGTGTCTGAGGACAAACTCACTTTCCTTGCCCTTTGCTTTACAACAGCAAATGTAGAAAAAAAAATCTAATTTCAGTTCAGTCAGAACAGAAATAGGAAATTGTTATCATATGCACTCAAGTTAGATAGCTACTAGAAAAGATCCTATGAAAATGCGAACTGCAAATGCCACACATATGTCGTTTTCATGTCTGGACTTTAACATTACTTAGCATTCACAAATATTCTATATACACAGCTTTATTAATAAGAGAATGCAATACACGCATGTAAACTTTTTTACTCATCAACTACTTTTTTCCATCAAATATCCTTTCTTTCAAATACAACGTATTTCATGTTTGTTGTTCTTATTTGCTTACAATATTAAGCAGTTTATTTTTAAAGTGTACCTTGTAAATAAAGCTTGTTTATCCCACTGCCCATTCAGTGGGGCTCCAACAAAGAGCTCGTTTCCCTCTCCACAGTTTGCTTTGCGGCTCTCAGGCAGATAAAGCACAAAGCCTGGCACTAGGGGTGGAGGCAGGAGCACACCTTTCTTCCTGTCAAGCCAGTTGCAGGAGATTACAGCTTCTGCCAGAGAAACAAGGTGGACAGCTGGCAGCAGTTAGAGATGAGGCCATAGTATCTATGAGTCATTCTGGGTCTTGCTGAAAGTCGGGAAGGATTTAGGATAATGTTTTCAAACAAATCTAGATGCAGTCAGGGATGCTACATTCCATCAGGACTGCACCTCATCACTGCTTGCTGTTATTACTGCAGTACTGCTGTGCAGGTAGCTTTGATCGATATGACCTACCTGGTTGGAAATGACAGCAGCTCACTCAGCATAACTGCAAAATCATCATTTCAAACTTCCTGTCAACACAGTGTGTTGAATACAGCACAATTTAATAGTCTGTCCTCTGTGAAAATTATGCTGACTCATAATTTGTGCTACATGTGCTGCTTTCCAAATGCAAGTAGCAATTGCTATAATGCTGCTTGTTAAAGAAATGTAGGAATGCAAAACTTTAAAAGCTAGATTGAATCCAGTTGGCTACAAATATCTCCATGCTCTACTCAAAGTATTTTCCCGCATTCCCTGTGCCATTAATCCCTAGATTTCCACAACTCTTTGTTGAACATCATTATCTTCATCCTATTCTTCTCTAAATGTTCTTTTTGGAAATATTTGTTTGGTTATATAAATGAATTCATGTTTATCTGAATCCATGTGCAAAGTCTACTTTTTTGTAAATCTTTACTTTACATTCTGTTTCCAAACTATAGTTTTAAAGTGCAACCTGTAATACCTAGAATCAGAAAAGTGTATGGGTCACTAGAATCAAGTCAGTTTCTATAAGAATTTTAGAATAAAATATATATCTAACAGGTGGTGTATGTAGATGTAAAGTAATTTAATTTAACTCTTGTAATTCCCGTCTTTTTATGGGGACAGGCTAAATGAGTTTAAATTTAATTTAAATACAAATTAAGTGTGGAGATTACAAAGTTACTCATTTCATCGTGTATGGACATTTTCACTTAAACTAATTTCTAATTTTGTCCATACCTATTTTTCATCTGAAAACTCTTTCCTTCCCAGGTGAATTATCAGTTTCTTTAGAAGACGATGAGGATGCACCAGGAGATCCACTACTTTTTATGTCACATGTCAGACCAGTTCAACTAGGTATAGTATGATGGAGCAGTGACCCAAAATAGCTTTCCAAGCTTTCAGAGGATTTTCAATAGCTTGAATATGCCATCATTGTCTGATCAACAAAGCTTTAAAATAATCACACCATTCCACCTTCTCCTCCCTAGTCTTAGTACTTAGTAGTCTCGTGCATCACTAAATACTTTTCACTGCATGTGATATGCCTCCTGTTCGACCCCCACTCCCACTCAAAAGACATCCCATGTTATAGCTTAATCATATTAACCATATTAGTTTTGTTAAATGCTACTGGAAAGCACGCCAAGTGGTAGTGTGTGATCCACATGTCAACTTGTGGATTTTCTCCAACTCATGTAACTTTTGCTTGAAGTAGTACTTAGTGAATGGCCTGAGCCAGGACAGCAGTGCAGAAGTCTGACCTCTCCTACTAAGTAATCCAGGTTCACAATAGTCTTCACAGCAACTGTGTCCTCTCTTCAAGCAAAGGGTGGTGAACAATGTTTTAGTCCAACAATACAACTTGAAACTGGCCAGTAGGACTCCTATAAGAGTTTTGCTAAGGAAAGTCATTGCAGAGCAAAAGAACAAATCTGGCAAGCTTTAAGGAAGGTGAATATCCTAGATGTGACCCCCTTCAAGAAGCTGCTAAAGACAACAGAGAGACCTGAACACATTTTGGGGAGAATAAGAGAGAACTGATGAGCTCATTCCTTCCCTGGATGAACAGCAGCAGTATCCTGAATCTCCCCAAGTGCTCTTTTCACTTCTGATAAGCCCTTTATGCCCTAGTGTACATCCCAGTCCCGGCTCAACTTTCATTACATAATCTCCAAGGTGCAATATTCTGAGAGAAAATAGGGCCCCAGCTAAACCTACGGCTTTTAATAGCTACACTACACTCTCTCTGCCTGGCATAACAAGAAATCAAGGATGAGACAAGAATGCCCATGCAACTGTATACATATATACTCATAAAACCAAAACTTTTATAGCCATATCTGAAACAAAGTTTACAGGAATAAGTCTGTGCTATCAGTGCTCCTACAGAACACTGCCAAGCAGATTTGTTTGGCCTGCTGTATGGGAACTGTTGAGTCACGGCCTGAACTACTTGATTGATCACCCGAGGCAAGCACTGAGCCAGCCATGGGAGCACAGGTGAAGGCAATTCACTTGTGTGACCATAAGGGGTAGAGCCTGGCTCTACTTCTCTTAAACTTCATTTAAGGGCTGACTGCCACTAAGGAATGATCTCTTTCTGGAGATTCCTCCTTTTGGAGTTTTCTATTGTGAGCTTAAGACACAGGCAAGCATTTCATTTTTGTCTCTTTCCACTATGATAATCTTAATCTAAACTATAAACCTTGAAAATACTATCCTAACTATGCTACTCTTCTAACTGTACATTTGCTAATTGTACAACTGCTAAATAACTTAATTTCTGGAATGCTTTCTATGAAGTCAGCTCAGTAATTTAAATTGCATAGGCTCTCAAGTATGTACTAATACTAGAATGTCTTCTCTAGTGCCACCCTTGATCTTTAGATTTCAGACAGTGGTTCAGACACCGCTAAAAAAAAACATTGAGCCCTTCATATCCATGTTGCTTAATATTTTGGTTTCATTTCAGCAGATTGCTCACTTTTTTCAAGTTGAAGAAGCTGAGAAAAATATCAAATATGGTATTTCTGATTATTAAGACAGGATATCCAAATGTGCTTTAATTTCACAATCATTTTTAAATGAATATGAGCTGAAATGAAGACATTAAAGAAAAAAATAGTGGTTATAACTGCTTTGTCTGTTTAAGGGTAAGATATTATTATTATTATTTTTTTTTTTTTGGAAGGTAAAGAGGAACCAAACAAGCAATTTTCTATTCTGCTCTACTTGCTCTGCATATAATAGAACAGATGATCAATCCACTGAGTCACTAGAACTCATTCAAACTAATGTTTATAACTGAAAGTGAGCTCAGTTGCAAATGAACTTCATAATGAGAAATACTGGACTATACAAGAAGTAAAGAAACCTTTTCCCTCTCAAACTACCATATACTGTATGGGTTTGACTGAGAAATGCAGAGGCAATAGAGGGCTGTCCTTTCCCTGGGGCTTTTTCCTCTGGTGTTCACAGTGCTCTCTGACAGTGAAGAATGAACTACTTTGGAAACACAGATAGGTGAAATACTTCCAGTAATACTAAGCAGAGACTACATCAAGCTTATCTGGTGCTGACAGTTGACAACCATGACAATTCCTATGCTTGCATTCACATGTAAGCTAGCATTTTCCCTCAGGAACAAATGAAGAAGGCATATGTCACCTGAAAATTACACTTTCCAGTAAAACATCAGTCAGTTGGCTGCTGTGGAATTCCAGTTATCGCAGGGCTAACAGGAAAAATACTGGTATTTCTTAGTACAGCTTTTTCACAACTAGAATGAATTACTGAGCAAATAATGCCTGTATCTAGGACAAGCTTGTCCCCAGACAGGTTATTATACTCAACTATATTCCACTTCTGCTGTCTGTGCAAGCAGAGGTCAGATATTTTTGCCATCACACAAAGCCCACTGACTATAATGTATCCAACCCCTGTATTCTGGCTTGCCCTGTTAGAATAAGCCGCTTGCAAAAGCATTTATGACTTCAGTATGACTGCAAAAAAAAAAAAAAAAAAAAAAAAAAAGTTACTGTTGTGGACTTTCAGTTTTGCTCTCTTTGATAAAACACTTTTTTTTTTTTTAATTTTTTTAAGTTATTTTTTGAAAAGATTTGTAAAATGCATGAGATAAAACTCCCAAACTAATTCCATAATCAATCAAAATGAAGTCTTTAAGCAAATTCGTAATTACAAATAAGGATTTCTTTTTCAATGCAAGAGATCATATTTCAGTGTTTACAGCGATTGTGTGGTATCTCCTTTACTTCCTAATGCTTTAAAAAAAAAAAAAAAAAAGCTGGAGACTGGAGAGAGTCATAATACATAATAGTAATACAGGTCTACAAAATAAGACACTCAAATTGTCATTTTTTTTCATTTAAAAATATGTTTTTTTTTTATCATTGAAATCTTGATATTTATGCTGACCTGCACTGAGAAAGGGAGCAGTTTTGTACTAGCAGATCCAGGCTCATTATCACAAAATGGGAAAATTCTCTCCACTTGTCTACTTCCCTCAAAAGGGGTGCTTTTTTGGAGTTAAAAATCGGATTCTTCAGATCCTTGCCCAATTTGAAGTTCTGCATGTATGTAAAACGAGAAGCATGAGATGAATGCAGGAAGTTAAGTCTTTATGCTAGAAAAATCATTAGGAACTAGCATACTTCATCCTCATTCTCTCTGTCCTTTCCCTACCCCGCCTACCTAACGAGGGTAACCTGTGTCTGTGTCTCTCCCCTACCCCACATGATGCAGGTAATCCACCGCCAGCTGTAGAGGCTTCCAAAACACCGGCTTTCATTCCAACAGTAGCAAATGAAGGAGGAAAACATTGGACTGTTAATGAAGTCAGAGCTCTGATACACATATGGTCAGACAAAAATATTCAGCAACAACTGGAGGGGACAGTGAGAAATAAAAGAATATTTGAACAGGTTGCTGCTAGACTTCAAAAGTTCGGAATTGACAGGGACTGGAAGCAGTGCAGGACAAAATATAAAAATCTGAAACATGAATACAAGAGCATAAAAAATGGCCAAGACTCAGGGAGTACAAGTAGAAGCATGAAATTTTTTAATGAACTGGATGCCATTCTGGGGCATGGTACCATGGAACGAGCAAGTAAATCAGATAATGAGGAAAGTGAGAGGCCTCCAGAATGGACAGAAGCAAAATCAGGAAAGGACTCCATAGGTAAGTACTCCAGCTACCCACACATCATTTAAAATTTTTAGTTTTAAATTTTTTGCAACAGCAATCTTAAAAATGAATCACAAAAAACCAAGCAGGTAGGTAAACCAATTTACTGGGTGAGGTGATGAAGGAACCCAGAGTAGAAATCCACTGTTTTGTCCAGTAGTTCACTTAATATTATTCAGATTTCCTCCAAGCATTTTCTATAGAACTAGGAAACAAAAAGAGGAAAACAAGATGAAAAGAAAGAGACACAGAGAGACAATTGTAATCAAAATGAAGTCTGAACAGACTGTTTGCAGCTTAGAAAAGAAAGGATCAGACTGCTACTGGACAAAAGAAGTGTACAGTTATAGGCAGTAGTTAAGAAATGTTTAACTTATTTTTTTTATGTTGTCCAATAAATTCAGTTTTACTGGACTTTTTGAGCTAGGTTCCCCAACTAGTGAGACAGCTATTGTAAAAATAGCAGAATGACTGGCATAAAGAATCCTGGCAGTTACTTGTTTTAGTGTGCTTATTGATGGATAACTTCATACTGAATGGACTAGTGCAGAAACAGAAAAGACCAATGAACCTACAGTGCATAAGAGTTAATTTTTGTGTGTACATCCAGGTAGAGGCATGTTGTTTAAAAACAAAACTAAAATCAAAGTAATTTATTACACAGTATACACAGTAACAATGATACATGGTGAATGACTTTATGGCCAAAAATATAAGCCTAGCAGGTTAATGGAAGAAGTCAATGAAGAAAAATGTAATGCAAAGATGAGTGGATAGTCTGATCAAAAATTACGAGAGCGTTTTGGGAGAAGTTTCACTCTTCAGTTGCTGTTTCTAGATTCTTTGTTTAGTAGATGTATAATGACTGCTGACATAAAGCAGATCAATAGGTTGGATGGCTCATTTGACTTGACACAGCACAGCTGTTCTTCTATGGAACACAAATGCAATGCCCTAATTAACACAGCATTATTTACACAGAAATACCTGGAGACACAGGTGAAGAGGACTCTATTAGTAATTTGTCTGAAGACCTACAGGTTGCAGATGTAAAGAAAGTTTCTGATTCAGGTAAACTGAAAAGTCTGCTTTTTTTATATAAATACCTAAATTTAGTGACCTCGGATAGATTTCTAAAAGAAGTGTGCATTGCAACAACAGTCAGAAAATGTAGTGGTCTTCAAATCAAAAGATATCACAGTAATAACCATATTTCTAATAAAACAGGCACACGTGCACATTTACAGTGCTCTGCTGAATTTGACAAAAACAGTCTATTAAATAACCCTTTTGAAGATGTAGCGACCACAAAATAAAGAAGCTATTGATTTAAGGAAGTTGAGTATAACGTATTACTACATTTACTTAAGCAGTATATCCTCAAGGTACATAATTATTCATCTCCTGCGCATAGTCTAATACAGTGTTCTCAATTTCACAATATTATTTGGTCAGTATTTAACAGAATTCTGTCAACACCCATGCCAGGGGTGAGAATTTCATTTTCAGATATCACTTTCTAGCTCATGGTGGACACTGAAAATGAAAGTCATACACTCCTTACAAAGAAACATTACAGCTTACTTCTGAAAGCATAACTTCCGGGGGAAGTGAGAGTTCAGCACTGAGCTCAGGGCATGTATGAAAGTCTGAAGGTTGAAGGATGCATCTTTCCTTGGCAGAGAGAACCTAATGGTCTCCTTCAGTAGCACAAGGTAGAATGTGCTCATAAGTAAGGTGTTAAGGAGTACTTCAATAGAATTTAAAATGGTCTAAAGTGACCTTGAAAGGTTTTAATGTCAAATTAAAAATCTTATGTCAGATGATGTTACTGTAAATACTTCTCCAGAGAATCTGGCAGATTTTCATATAAGGAAAGAAACAGCTATGACAAGTAAGTAAAGAGATAGTTGATGATGAAAGGTAATTTGAGGTATTCTGGGCATTAGCATTCTGGCTTCACCACTCAAGTGTAATTAGATTTATTAATTTAAGTTTATTTACAAAGAAATACAACTACCCTTTTACCAGATTACCACGGACACCTGAGCCATTCATTAGGGAAAAAATAGGTTGTCACAGAAAGTACATTTTCTAAAGAGACAAAATATATAAGAAATCCTAACTACTATTCAGTGAGATCTACTCAAGACAATTTGTAAAATGCATCAAACTCCATTTTCCCCCATCAACAAGTAAAATCACTACGTTGTAATAATACATAGACTCAGCAGTGCTACTAAACTGTCATAAGGCTTAGTTTTCAAATGCTTGCTATGTTTGCATTCCAAGAAGGTTACAATATTAACTTCTGAACCAGTTGTGAGAAAGTTAACCGTATATTTCTGGGACAGTTCTGAGCACTTATTTTTAACTTTTTAACATTCCTTTAGGATACGTGTAGTAGTTAGACAGCTATAGCTTACCATGGTTACCATTTCCCTTTTCAAATATGTGTATTTTAATGGCATTTTTTCTTTGTTTCTGGGTAATTGCAATTGCAGTCTCATTTGGTAGGCAAAAAATAAAATCGCAAGTATTTCACTACGTTTCTCTAGCTTAGCCTATTCACTCTGAAAACTACTGTTCCAACTTCTGTGGGGAAAAGCAGGCAAAAAACAGCACCCAGCACCCACTCTTGATAAGATGCCGTTTCAGTTTTCAAAATCCTTTTCTCCATTCCCAAATGAACAATACAGGATCAAATTATTTTATCACAGATGGTAAAAACTACTTTATGTTTAATGTTATTTATGGTACAATTATTAGGTACTACATAAAACAGAGAACAGAAGTTTGCTTCTTACATCACAGTATCGTGGGCACTCTATTCTCTAGTTTTGGTACCAGCCTTTCCTTGATAGTTCAAGTGAATTTAGGGTGAGAAACTGTTAAGTAAAGAGTTTGTAGCTTTGTACTCATAAAAAGCAGCAGGGATACCATGTTACAGGAGTTCTTCAATATCAACAGAATTCTGGTGATCCATAGCTTTTAGGGTGACCTCTGTTACCTATTACAGCAGAACTTCCATAGAAAACCTCAACAAGTATATAATTATAACCTATATATATTCATTTATTTATTTTTGTTTTGAAGAATTATAAAATAAATATGAATTCAGAAATTCAATTAACCTTGCTCTGCATTTTCATGCTGGGGCATCTTCCAAATTTGTACATAGAAACAGCAGGTGGAATTAAGTGCATATTTGTTTCTATGAACTAGAAACATCTGCTTTCTGGAAACTGCAGTAGCATAAAAGTGCAGAGGTGTATAAGATTCCTCTGCAGTGTATGTACTTCTCATGATCTTATGTGTGCATCTGAGTTAAAAACCACAACGACATTATCACCCACTGCCAATCATTATAAATAGTCCAGTCAGGTATGCCAGGCTCCAGCAAGGAAAAAGATTAAGACAGTATTAGTCAAAAGACAAATCCACCAGTCTGAGGCAAGTGCTCAGTTATTTGATGTTTCATTATTTTTTCACCACTGCACAAATGTATTTGCCACTTAAAGAGTAGCAAATGTCCACCTGGGAAGGAATAGATAGAGGTAAATAAATCCTTACACATTCTTTGATAGACTGCAACTGTACTGCAGTCTCTCAATGCATTGTGCTTGAAGAGCTTTCAGTGACTGGCCAGCAGAGTGCACCAGAGCCTTGTATCAATCACAAAACCATTCTCTGGTCAAAAACAGGTAAAGAAAACCCAGGGTCACTGTAAACTTTTTCCTGTCCTGATAACAGTTATCCATATTAAGTCAATCTGGAAATAAAACCGTATGTAGTCACTTCTACTGCCGTTTCATAAAACATGAGATTGCTATTAAGGGCAGCTAATACCAGAAATCTATTTAGAAGAGCCAATTCAAAATCTGTATGTGTAAGCACACATTCCAAACGTGTTACTTTGTAGCATGACCACAGACTGTGTACAGTGAAGATAAAGACAAGACCCTAAGGAATGCCAGCAGACTGATGCAAAAACATCTATGTGTTTTGTTTCCAAAAAATTACTTCTCTTGTCATTATCTTTGTTTTTCTTTGATGTGCTGCTTATGTTACTCTATGTCTCTCTAAGGACAGATTTGCGATAAGTTGTGACACTGCCATGGTACATTGTTAAGGAAAACACTTATTTGAAATGATTGTTTAAAGTTAAGGTCTTAAGTCAGAATGTACTCAAGGCCTTTATGTTGGCTTCTCTTGAATATTGTCTCTTGTGTGAATAGAATTTTTAAATGTACAGTCAAAAGAGAATGTTTTAATGCATATGTCTTAGGCTGGTATGAAGTAGGTGTTACTTTTGTATCGCACATGACATAGATGAGGGTAAGGATTAGAATACATTACTAATCTTGCCTCGTGAGCCAGAACACAGGATAAATAGCAATAGTAAGCACAGTGCTGAAAGAGAACATAGCTTGTTATCAGTCTGAGGAAGTAAATGGGAAGACTGCTACAATATTGCTCAGGTGGCTTTGTGAGCAAATACTCCAAATACAAAGTAGGGATTAAGCACATTTGCTGGCAATCATGTATAGCTTGACAAAACAATGTGGATGGAGCCAGTGTCTTTTATAAATGCCAGAAACCAATGATGGTTTGTTCTGTTTGGCACAGTCATGCTCTCCTCATGCCCTTCCCCAGAAACTCAGACAAATGGCTTAGAAAAAAAGGCAGGCTATCTACCACACATTCTTGGCTCACAAGAAAAAAGAAGGAAAGAAAAGCACATGATGCTGGTCACATCATAAAGAATGTCTGATGCAAACAAAGCTGTATTGATTCAGGGGGTAATTTTTAATAAAATGGCTATAGATCGTGTGCTATTGCTCAATGTTTGTGGGCAATATTCTTGAATGGACTGAGGCTGGGAGTCAGCAGCTGCTGTCATTGATCTGCAGTGTGGCCTTCAGCATGTAATCTCTGTATACCAGTTTCCTCACCTAGAAATGATGATTGGAGAGACCACTTGCATCATCTGCCAATTTGTCTGAGGGCACAGGGGTGGAGTTCCCCATTAAACAAGGGAGAACCAATGACAGAGGTGCAGAGCTCTCCTCCCCATGGAGGAGAGCCCATGGACCCGCTCTCAGTGTGCCCAGAGCCTGGGCCCCAACAGTGTGAGGTAAGCACTGCCACAGCTGCAGCAGAGGGGGATGCTCTGAGGACAGGAATGAAATACTTTGTCTCTATCAAGCAAGCAATCAGTCCTGCAGATCAATTATCTAGGCAGAGCACCCCCATGTTAATGAATGGACTCTTGCTCCAGCTGAGGCTAATTCAGTGACTCTTAGCATCAGTCACCTGGGAGTCTTTCAATATTTCAGTGGGTACTGAAACACCTCTATAAAAGTTACTATGTTACTTACAACCATGATCAGAGAACAATTCTAAACATTCTGATCCAGATTTTACTAACTTAAGAGTTTGCACATTTCATCCATAAACTTATCTGACAAGTTGTCACATGGTGTTCTGGAGTTATTTTATAATTGCTTACACTAGGCTTTTAAGCCCAGCATTGTCAAGAAGTGACAGTCTTAAATTAAGAGATGAAATCTCTAGCAATAGTTATCATTACAGACACTCTCAAGTTGGTGGTCCTAGAGACATAACTTAAGGACTGTTTAGTTAATAAGAACTCTAAATCTTTGTTGCAGAAATACTTGAAGATGAGGAGGACTTCAGCAATTCCACTCTGGCAGCTCTGGAAGCTACACAAATAAAGAAGGAGACAATTGATATAGGTAAATGAAGACCGTGTCCTGATATTTATAACAGCTCTATTTTAATGGGAACTGCAGATCTCTAAGATTCATGTTACTCCTACATATACTCATTCTACTTCTAGGTTATGATAAAACCTATTCTTGTTTGATTTAATACTGGGGAAAAAAAAATGCATAAACAGTTACCTCTCCTTTCCTCCATTAAAAAAAGATTGTATTTCATCTGATAACATACCCCTTATGCTACATGTGATAAATATGTGCTTGCTTGTGACACAAATACAGTTCTTTTTTTGTACACAGCTACTAGAGGGTGACCTGTCTCATAAACACTAAACGTTTTATGCCTTGTCTGTCTTTTCCAACTATTTCAAGACAGACCATTAAATTTAACACTGTTCACTATCCAACAGTTTGCATAAATATTCTGCGTTATCTTACTTGTTAAACTGAAATCAGAGGTGAATACATTCAACAACAAGTATTCAGGAAATATATTAAAATCACTTAAAATTGACATTAGAGTACATGAGGGATATTAACCTTCTGGAATAACTGAACATGGAAGCTATGGATGGTCATGGAAGAAAGGCATTAGAGAGAAAAATAGCGATGACTTTGAAATCTACTATCCAGACATCCTGAATCAAATGCTACTTTTACAGTATTACTGTTTATACCCAGAATTTAAATGAAAGAATAAAAAACTCAATGCAGCGATTTTGGAATGAAAATTCTTTGCCCTCTTAGACTGAAAGAATATTTCCATCGTATGCATCAGTATTTCTGCAATCCAGGCAAGGAGCTGTCCTTGGCAATTATGTGATCTGAAATTGGTTGTTCAGACCTCCTGTCCAGCACAGCTTTTACAACTGTTTACATAACTGTAAGGAATATGACACTGAGGACAACACCACAGCAATGCCATCACAGCAATGACACTGAAAACGCAAATTACATTAAGGATAAAGTAAGACTGTGTCCCTGAAAGTTCAGGGGCATAACAAGGCCACCTGAATGCAAAGAGAAGAGTTCATGCACGGTGAAACAGAATACAAATGATTGCTTTAGTCGCACCAATTGCCTTTTCTTGTCAAATATCCATTGAAGATAGCAATCACTGAGGTCAGAAGTACACAAATGCCACTGACAAAAGCACAATGAGATTAGAGTGCACCGCTGAGAGAATGAACATGAAAGGAAAGCCATCTTTCCTGGGTCACAGTTTAAAAAAGAAAATAATAATAATAATAATCACTCAAGAGCCCAGGAATAGAATCATAGAATGTTTTGGGTTGGAAGGGACATTTAAGATCATCTAGTTCCAATCCCCCTGCTACAGGCAGGGATATGTCCCTCTAGACCAGATGTGCTAGTGCTCCCTTTGGGTTCAAGGTTATATTTCCAACAGCTGAAAATGCAAGAATTTTCTGAAGAATTATGGGGTACCTAGTCATGAAATAGATGTTTATGAAACAATTTTTCTTGCTGTCATCCCAAGTTAACCACACACACTTTTTTTTTTCCAAAGAATGTACTTTCTGATTCTAATTTTCAAGAACTTCAATCCCTACTAGGTATGAGTGAATCTGCAAGAGCACAGCTGAACAAATGGCACCCAAAAATGGGTGGCATACCTGTGCCAGTGAATGTGCAGAAACATGCTATGCAAATCGACCTATATGAGAGATGCAAACCACTGATGTACCCCTACACATTTAATTAAGTATTTAAACTTGTGTGCAGCATCCACAGCTACCTTTTGGGGAACACGACAGCAGAAACAAAGATAAGGCTTATGAGATATGCTAACAGATAATTTGATTTAGGGAAGCATGTAGCAGAAGACTTATTAAAGCCCTTTAAGACTAATGGGTTGTGACATTTTTAATTAAGACAGGTGTTACCTGCAGAAAATGAAAATAATCTCTGTGATTAATTTGCCTATGTCCACTTTCTTTAAACCTGTGTGTTTCTATAGATGATGATTCTATAAGCTCTACCTCAGAAGACAGATCATGTACGCTGCTAGCAAAACAGATAGTTGGGACAGGTGAGTATTAATTTCCATGCATTTACTCTGAAAGAAAATTGCATTGTAATTTCAGGACCAAAGCTGGATCAATCAAATCTCTATCATAAATACTACTTTACTTTATTTGCTTTTGCCTCCTGTCTAGTCTTAGCATTACACCCAAAATTTAGTTTCTTATCTTTATTCCCTGTCATTAACAAAACTTGCATTAATATTTTAGTGAAGTTTTGTATTTATTGTATAAACATCATCTGCTTTCTTCTAAATATCCACATAATAAGATTTTTTTTTTCTTGTATTCAATCCCTGGAAGCACTGTCATTTGAATAATATTTCTTCTTGCCATTCTAATTTGACAAAACACTGGAAAGCCAATTTCTTACAACTGCTGATAAATTGTTGCTTTTAAGACTTTAAACTTATTGCTGTCCTGCACATAGCACTCAGACACATCTGTCTTTAGTTTGACAACAGAACAAAATCACAGAGAAAAAATGTTGAATTTTTGATGGTTTCCAAGAACAGGACATTATATATATATCTTGCGCACTTAGAAAGAAATGTAATCTCATATGGATATTAATATTGCAAAACTAAAAGATTTTTGCAACCAGAGAATTATTATAAATGTTAATTAATCCTTCAGCTTGTTACTTAACTGTTAACTACAATTACACTTTAATGTGCGTATAACTCAGCAGTATTTGGTTGCTTCATTATATTTTCAGATAATCATATCCCCTTGGAAGAAGCACAAAATCACTTTAAAGTGATCACAGTTAATGACACTGGAGCAGGAAAACACTGGAGTGACAATGAAGTCAGAGCTCTGATAAACATATGGTCAGATGAAAAGATACAGCAAATGCTTGAAGGGGCAACAAGAAATAAAGAAATATTTGAGGAAATTGCCAGAAGGTTAATGAAATGTGGAATAGACAGAGACTGGAAACAATGTCGCACGAAGTACAAGAACCTAAAATATGAATATCGTGCACTGCAGAAAGAAAATGAACATCTTGGTAATCCCAGGAGAAAAATGAGATTTTACGATGAAGTTGACTGTATCTTAAGAAGACAGCCTCTAGGTCCATCAGGCTGGGGATGTGAAAGTTCAAGCCTCCTGTCAGGTACTAAAAACTTCCACAATGAGATAAAGCAATTAAACAGAATGCTAAAGTTGCCTGTTTGACCCATGTTCTAGGGGTGAAGTACATGGTCATAATGAGGAAGGAAAACAACTAAAGAACATATATCTAGACTTGATGATCTTTGTGGGTATCCTCCAGCTCAGGATATTCTATGGATATTCAGGGTATTCTATGATTATTCGATTCTGTGCACTGTCAAGTAGGCAATAGTCAAAGAATAGCAGTGGGCTCTGGGGGAGTTTAGAATTAAGAAAATTACCAAAAAGTACAAACATATGAAGTATTCAGTGTTAATGGAGAGTCTTCATGCTTACGGAATCTTAAGTGACATATAGTGAAATGGTGCTAGAAAAATATGGCAGATTTCAGAGGTGATCCAAGAGGCATGTAAAGCACTTAGATAGACAAGAGATAGAGAGCTGCAAGGTGATATGAAGTGCAAGGGCTCCAAACATACAAACTTCATTAATTCAATTCACACCAGACAGGAGAGAAAAAAATCCATGGCTGTGATATGTATTTCAACACTTGTAATTATTACCTGCCTGGAGCAGAGGCAGATGCCCCTGAGAGTCAAAGCAATCAGGTAGAAGCAAGTTTGCCAAAGCATCTTAGAGCTCAGTGAATTATGGTAAAGTAGAACTATGATTTTTGTCAACGTATTAGATAATAATTTGCAATGTTGCAAATATTATTTGAGGACTTGAACCAGTTTGGTAGCAGAGGTCACAAGGACAGCTTGAGTAGAAATGGCTGAAGCCACCCTTACTGACATCCTTAAGTAAGCTGTGCTCACTCACGAATCGGAGCCCTAGTGAGGTGTCCAGTGGCACCATCCTGTAGTGCCATCAGTTGTGGCTGGAATGAAGTCCACACAGTTATGAGATGACACTGTTTTCCAGCTCCCTTGTTCTTACTCTAAATGATTTTCTTAAAACTTTCATTTTCTTCCACATCTAGAAACTGCTGAAAGTATCACTCATTTCTAGTCTTTTTAAATAGAATATTTCAGCCAAATTTTGAGCCAAATTGGTTGCTTTATATTTTATTATGCTAGAAAAGGGCTGTGTAACCTGTGCTGTGAATACTGCTGCAGAAAAAAGGAATTCAACAGCCATTCATAAAAGATGCTTTAATTATTAGCTTTGCTAAGGCATCTGCCAAGCAAGCATACATGTCTGCATCTTCATTTTGTGTGCCAATCCAGCGCCTAACTTTTCTAGGAGACTCCTATTGCTCCAAGTCACTTGTTGCAGTGCATTTGCTTTTACAGTATTAAGGCATTTTGGTTTGTGACTATCACAGAATCGTAGACTATGTTTTTAGAATCTCTGCAAAATACCTAGTCAGCTTGCTTCTCTCTTAAGTTTCAGTGGGAGATGTTACAGCAAACACTGGATCCTTGGGTATCAAGAGAAAAACATGGAATGATGGTAAGACCCTCTGACTTTTTAAAGCACCTATACATTATTATAAATCGTAAGTCATATTCTAGTTTACACTTAAGAAAAAAACAATCCTAGAACTTAATACCAACCCCCAAACTAACATTCTTCTTGAACCATCAACGATCTGTAAGAAGAAAACTCCAGATTAAAATGTGAACCGGAGGGAAAAAGTGCAATTCCTCTGAGTCCTCATCTGTGATAAGAATGAGGAAAACATCAGGATTTTTACTTGATTTTGATTTAAAAAAATCAAACGTAAGGAAAAAAAAATTCAAAAGAGGAAGCTGTTTTAATAACCTGTGCTGCTCAGAGGAAAATAATGACGATATCACAGTCATGGTTGTAGTTTCTTCATATTATACCATGTAGTCAGTAAATGAGAAATTTTGTGCCTAAAACTGCACAAGAGAAAAACGAGTTAAGACAGCTATTCTCAAAGAAATATGGTATAGAATTACTGTGAGAGAAAAATGAAGGGATGGACAAAAATATATGATATGCAATTTGACATAGGAAAGTAGAGGAGCTATTTTCATTCCTGCCAAAATTGGCAAGCCCTAAATGATCAATAACTTCAACAATGAGGAATAAGAAAGCTAGTTTTTGGGAGGTTCCCCCTTAATGTCTGTCTGCAGGCAAATGAACACAAGTCCAAACACTACAAAACTTTTGAATTCAAGCTGCTCAGTGCACTGTTACAACTACCCCAAAAAGACCAATTTTATGTGATTAAATATACTTTCATTTACTGTTACCTAGATAACTATGTCTTGCAGAAGGCAATAGGTAAAGCTAAAATTTTCAAATACAAGTGAGCAATATGATGATTTTCACAAGGTCTGCTCCTTTCCTACTAGTCATTTTACAGTGTCCCCTTATGCAACACTGGGTAATGCCTGCCAAAAGAGGGTACTCCAAGGCCAGTATGAGGAAAATCTAGCATGTGCTAAACTTCAGAGTCAGCAGTTCACTGACTTGTGCACTCTAACTAAATACTTTGCTTTTGTCCACAGAGATGTCACCCATTCCACTTAAGAAAAGTGCTTCTGAAAACACCATATTCCAGTTTCAAAAACTATTAACAGAGAGAGTGAACACAGTAACAGAAGGCAAAAAGTTGCTATTAGAAAGGCTTTGTAAGCAGGAAGAAATGCAAGATCTCAACAGAACACAGCTGTATGCACATCCTTCAGCCATGCAACAGGTTGGTTTAATGAACTTTCTACCAAATTAGCATGCAAAAAATTCTCTTGGATGGTAAGAAGTTAAACAGAGTTTTTTGTGAGAGAAGGTCACCCACATGAGTACACGGTTGCTCCCTTTTGATTTTGTCACCTTCAGTTATTTAAACTGAAAAAGGTATGAGTTTCTATTACAATCCTTAACAATGAGATTTTAGAAGTGGCATCAGTCTAATAAAAGATATAACTTCTCCCTGTATGCCTTGGCTCACCTACATGACACAAATAACAGGCTTAACTGAAAGCAAATACCACTCTGATCAAATAAAACATCTACACTTAACATTTCAACCCATCAAATATGACCATGTTAGGAAGTCAGAAATTCTTATGATAATTGTACCATTCCACAAGAGCAAGGCTAACGCTGCATAAACAAATTGAAGCTGATTTGATAACTCACTGCAACCAGATCTGCTCTTTACTCTTACTGGGTCCCGTATAAATCAGTTCAGTTTGCTAATATGACACAAGAACTGGCCCAGCTGAAAAAAAAAAAAAAAGGAAAAAAAGAAAAAGCAAACTATATTCTGTGTAGGTAATGAACAGAAGCAGCCCAGCAAGTTCTCAACTCTGCTAGCCCTAACTTGGAGCAGCTCAAATGTTAGGTGTATGTCATACTGTGTCTGCCCTCACAGAAGAAAGGGTGGCTTTAGGAAGGTTGTATGACAAAGAAGACAAACTTCACTTACAATTCTGAATAATGCACTCTGAGGATCTGCAGTGCTTCCAGAGCTTTGCTATCATTCAGTACAACAACCTCACCTGCACCCTAAATCCTTTTTCCTCTCCCAGAAAATAAAAAATACATTTATTATATTAATTAAAATAAGCAGATCTTTCAAGAAACAAGTATTTAAATGATATTGTTCAGGTAAGAACTGCACAAAAGCATGGAGGCAAATGACTGAATTCTCAGCAGCTCAGAGCAGGTAATTGGAGAATGCATTTGCAATCTATATATGGAAATTGTTCGTATCAGCACTAGAGGGTAGGTACAAAACAAGAACTGACAGGAGGAAAAAAAAAAAAAAAAAGAGAGCACGTGGCTTTCTAATGAAAAGGTGTTGTTTTTTTCCCCTCAGAAAACATGTCTGCACGTGCCACAGAGCAGGATTTACGTGACAAACAAATGTGCAAAGAAGGTGGATCTGCTTTTGTGTATTCTGCTTTGTGACTACAAAGCATAGCTTGTTTTTTAAAATTGTTTTAACATTCTTTATCATTCTTTTTCGCCATTCACATTTATTCTCAGTCAGTAGTGGTATGAGATCAAAAGTATAGGGCATTTGGCATCATCTAATATTTACTTGCTACTCTCATTTATTCGTTACAATTAACTTGAATATATAGGAAGATTAGACAGAAAAATCCAAGTGGTGTAAGGAAAGTCCTTCTTCATTGCAGCTGTGGTTATGATTCAACATCATTTTTTTGTTAGAGACAAAATAACATGAATGTTGCATTTAGAATTCCAGTGTCTAGAGCTATGGTCTGTCTCCTTTCGACAACATCATCCCGGGTAGTGATGATGGGCCAAATCACCAAAATGAAGGATTTATCAAAAAAAGTCCCTTGAAATTAGCAATTACTTAGGCCAATATTCTCATCCTTTGAGAGTATTTTTAGATCCACTTGAGCTTGTGGCTCTGTTCTGCTTTAAACTTGTAATAGTCACACAATATGTAGTCTAGGCACACTTACAAACAAGTTGAATGGAACCTGGGATACTGACACATGCTAAATGTTAGGTGTGAGAGCACTGCAGGAAAACTGAAAGGGCCTGGAAAATACAGCTGCTTAGAATTACTTTCTTAGCAACCACACTGTGGTTCCTGTTAAGTAGCATGGCCAGACCAAGTTGTTCACATATAACTGCTCCTGATAATCTAATATAAACTACTTCATAAAAATGATCCAGTTGAAAAATCAAAACCAACATCAAGGAATGATGGAAGTAACAGCAATCCTATAAAAAAACAGAGATCTTTGCTCTTTTCCCTTCTCAAACATCTTATCTTTTGCCAGAGGACCATTCAGACTAGCATAAGGACAAAACTGTTTCATCCCCAGTTTGCAAATCACAGAATGGCCAGGGTTGGAATGGGCCTTAAGGATCATGAATCTCCAACCCCCTTGCCACATGCAGGGCCACCAACCTCCCCATTTAATACTAGACCAGGCTGCCCAGGCCCCATCCATTCTGCCCTTGAACACCTCCAGGGACGGGGCATCCACAACCTCTCTGGACAACCTCTTCCAGCACCTCACCACTCTCTCTGTAAAGAACTTTCCCCCGACATCCAACCTATATCTTACCTCCCTCAATTTAAAACCATTTCCCCTTGTCCTGCTATTGTCTACCCTTCTAAGGAGTTGATTCCCCTCCTGTTTGTAGGCTCCCTTTAGGCTGCAATGAGGTCACCCCACTGCCTTCTTCAAATGAGGATATTGATTTTTTTTGAGGTACAGCAGATAAACATCACAATCACCACTCTGATCTATATTAAATGATCAATTCACCTCTAAAACATGCTTATTCTCTGATATGAATGGCTCACTTTATGTGCCTTTGATAGGGCTATTACTCTACAAGGTCCTCTGAATGCCCCATTTAGATTTCCTGGTAGATCAAACTACATTTGGGACAAATGCATGGAGAACGGGCTTCACTGAGCAGAAGTACTTGCATTCTTGGTGGATCCACAATCACCATTGTTGCTTAAAAGGCACTCTCCTCCAGACTCCCACCTTTCTTCTGCAGCAAAGTAACCTTTGTATTGGCACAAGCACTCATGCTCAAGTGAGCTGTCCAACCGTAAGTTCTAATCTGACAAAAAGCCCCTCCAAACAACTCTGTTGCTGGTTTTGTTGCCGTTGCTGCTGCTTTTTTTTCCCCCTTAAGATCAAGAGGAATGCAAGACATGGCAGAAAGAGCAGCCAAGATAGTCTGTTTTACCCAAACCTCCTGTGTCGTGTACAAGCCTCTCTCCATGCACCAGGCTCTATTGTGAAGTGTGGGAAGTCAAGCCAACTAAGAGCAATCCTGTGAAAAGAACTGGAGAGCTGTATCACACCTGCATGGATGACTTAACTAAAACGAGAAGAAAAATTAACAGTTTTACTTTCACTCCATGGCTAGGTTAATGTGATGGAATTAAATTCCATTGGCCACAATGAACATAACAGCTGTTCTGAAAAATCTTCCTTTAATAAGCATTTCAGCACCACTTCCCTCCTGTTTTTCCCACTGCTTATGTTATGTCATTCCAATTGCTTACTCTACATCCAGAAATAAGACCTAAGGCTGAGCTGCATTTTATGAAATGAGCATTAGATTTCAGTGACTTTAACTTACAACATAAACCTGCCTTCACTATCTGGAAATCAACATGCAGGAAGTTATATAAAAGCAGAGCAGAGCAACAGCTCACCACACCCAAAGCTCTCTGTCCTCTTCTTCCTGCAGCAGTGAGGGTTGGAGCATATAACTGAACGGGGCTGTCCACATGTAGCAGCACAGAATGGCCTATAAACTTACACCAATCTTAACTGAAGGTAAAGTGTTAGTATATCTACATGCAGTATGTGTCTCTGAAAGTACTCGGAATGTTTAACCAGCACATACAGCATAAATTTGCTGTAAAATATCACAAGGGCTCAAATAATTACTAGACAAATATCTTTTCCCAGTATATTCCACAGGTAATGTATATAGAAATATGATTAATAAAAAAACCCCTGCATTTAGACAATTAAAACATTAACAATACTACTCTTACCTCTGAGGATGGAGGATCTGCTACAGTTAAATATACTGAAAGTTAAATATACTACATAGAAATTATAAGGATCACTACCTGTAACATATCCATGCTCCTGAGAAAATTCCCATTCAAATACTGCTGAGTCCAATTTGCTCCAGTAAGACTCAGTGTAAGACAGGATACCAATAGCTTGCTAAAAAGCCTTTAAAAACCTATCTTGCAGTGAACAGGATGCATAGAGAAGGTAGATATATGATATACCTATATCATATGATATATATGATGATATTTGATATGCTATACTGACTACAGATATTAGAAAGAATGGCTAATTGGAAGCAATAAGTAATTCCACTGGAGAGAAAATGAAGTAAAAATTCTAAACATACAATGGTAATTGTTTTGGCATCACTGCATGAGTTTTAATAGTGGACAGTAAGAGAGAATGTATTAGAAAAGCATATCTTCTTCTCCATTTACTTTCATTCTCCTAACAAATCCCTTACACAGACCCAGCTGAACTGGGACAGGCAGGATTCCCTTACTTAACCAGGCTTCCCCCTGCACAGAAAAGGACTTTCAAAGACCTTGTTAAAAAATCAGTTTCAGTACATGGCATTACTGCCAAAAATATTTTCCAGAGAATTTTGCAAAAAGTTAACAGAAATCACACTTGTTCCAAGATTAATGTTGCACGTTTGTCCTGGTCAAGGACTTCAATGACGTTTAATAGATTTGCAACTCAAAGTACTCGTCCCCCCTCTCTCACTGCCCCCAAGAAAATCTCCTCACCAATATCCTTTAACTTGACTTTGGCACGCTGTTGGTCGATTTTACAGTGACTTTGTTCTCTAGCTTACTTTTCATAAAGATGACTTAGAATACCTGTTTTTAAGTTTTCTTAGTGTTAAATCCAAAGTAACAGTTTTAACTTTAACAGCCTTAAGTTTCATGTGCAATGAGAATTCACTGCTAACCCAGCTATAGGATGTTCCAAGACCAGATGAAAATCACTGAAAAATGGTCTTAAGCTAAATTGGGACTGTCTTCTTAGTGCAGGGAAGGTCTTGATTAGTGTGCAAGTAGAAATACACTCAGTTTTTGTTTCAATTCACAGTACATGACTATAAAGTAAAAGCCATATTCTGCCTTCTGCTATAAAGAAGTGCAAGTTTAAGCTCCAAATTCAGGCAGCTGTTTTTTTTAATTAGAGAGAAAAGGAAGGAAGGAAGGAAAGGAAGGAAAGGAAGGAAAGGAAGGAAAGGAAGGAAAGGAAGGAAAGGAAGGAAAGGAAGGAAAGGAAGGAAAGAAAGGAAGGAAGGAAAAAAAAAGCTTAGAAGTTGTTGCTCATGTCAGTGCAGTGAGATCCCAAGTCTGTCTTTCATGATGTGCCTGCTTGTGGGTTCACTGCAGAACCCAGCTGACACATATACCTGACTTCATGCAAATGAGTTTCAGTGGCAGAAAGAGCACCATTCAAATACACACATTTGAACTCATGCTAAAATATTTTCCTGGAGCAAGCCAGTGCACTGAGTTTCAAGTTTTCAGTTGCAAATATCCTCACTGTAGAAAATCTCTCCAGTGTCTGACTATCTTTCTAACACTGTAAAAATCTCACCTCATTTTAGGCCACTTAGCACAAAAAGCAAAGCCCTTCACATTGCTGAAAACAACTGTATCAGGACATAAAGCACAAAGAATTCATGCCATGTGTTCTTGTGTCATGTAACAAAAACTCTGTTTATGCATACAGATATGATTTCAAAGACCAGAAATTGTAACAACTTCCCAATAGCTTTCTTTTTTTTAGGTCATCTCAAGAATGCCTTAATATCCTAATTTTTAAAATCCAAGATGAATTAAAGGATAATTTCTGACATGTATAGCACAGGAATAATCAGCAATGTAAAAGAATTGTGACTGCACCCATCTCAAGCCAGTAGTTATTACCTAAGCATCCCCACTAACTTCAGTGTGAGGCCTAAAGACTATATCTTCCATTGGACAATGAAATCTCTGTTAGTTGCTGAGGGCATGGTTGGAATTATCCATTAATATTTACCGCATCTCTCTTTCATATTTAACCCCCTCAAAAGGAATATGGCTAAGAGACACTTCTTAGCTTTTCAGTTTAAAAGAACAGACTTAACAAAATTTACCAATGCAGTTAATGCTATATATCTTATTCTTGGTTTTCAAGAGGTGTTCCAACAAATTTGGTACCCTATTACCTCCAGAAAGGGGGTGGCACCTTTCACTACAACTCACAGCAGAATGCTAAGGAGAAATACAGAGAGGATGGACAGAAATGGTGAAAAAGGAGAGCGGAAAGTTAACATCTCAGCTATACAACACTTTTATTGACTGCTTGCAAATGTGTATCAAGTTGCATGGACTTTAAATTTACAGTGAAAGTAAACAAATTTCCTTTTACATAGGCATCAAAGTTTATGTCTCCAAGAAAGCATCCTTTAAAATCTTTGATTTACACTGAATTAAGAGATCAGCCAGAGGCAGGGTCTGTATGCCTTCGGAAGCTTATTTTGTAGTTTTGTATAACTTGCAAATTGCTTACAGCTTCAGCCACAACATTAGTATTACTATCATATACGATGCCACAGGAAATATTTAATATTAAAGAGCTCATGGAAATCAGAGCTGTCAAGTGTCCATTAGAAAAAGAGAGGAAAAAACTATTTTTTGAAAATCATAAAACAAGGTTGCAGCAAACACTGAGAGAGTAAGTTGCAAAGTGACAGAAATACATCGTTTTGTTTCCAACTAAGAAACTTCATCCAAGTCCAGCAGCGTGACTATAAGCATAAATGAACTAGGACGTTTTTCCAGGCTCTTTACTGAAAAATGATTCAACCAAAAACGAGGCCATTGATCACATGGCTTCATTCCTTGCATTCTGTAGCTTTATCATTCCCAATAAAAATGATTTTGATGGACACTGACGAACATGTATAGTTCACGAATGATACACCTGCAACCCAAAGAAAATTGTTAGGATGTAAGTGTGATGTAAGGATGCAGCATTTTACCTGTAACGTATGTGAGACTCAGATCTAACAGAAAAACTGGTTGTATTTTCTGCTGTTGATCCAAAACAAATTCGGAGCAACCCTTACATGTTTGTGACCTCAAAAATGTAGAGAACAAATCTGTGCATGTGTACTTAGAGCAGCACGCCTTCCCGAGTTGCCATGCATGTGAATGCTGCCTACCGTCCAGCAAGAGGAAGTTAAGCAATACTGTGCAGGTGTTCGTAGGCCAGCAGCCAGACGCAGCATGTGCGTGTGAGCCTGTGCGGGTGCTCCCACGAGGTCGCGCTTTCTACAATGAATAGCAGCGAATGTAGTTTCCTTTGCACAGCCATATGTATCTCAGGTAGACGGCGAGTTTTATTTTATTATTATGATACATCTGAACGGTTACGCCTAAGAGGAGCTTAAAACTCCTCGAGAACCGTTCTGTTTCTGTAGATTCCGGTCGGCATTTAGGCACGAGCATCTCGCACATGGGCACGACAGGGCATGGCAGGGCAGCGGGGTCGCTAAGGCAGCCGCGGGGCTGCCGGGCCGGGCGCATCCCTGCCGCCTCCCCGCGCGGCCCAGGGTCGGGAGGAGCGCACAGCCGGGCCGGGCGATGCTGCTTCGTTGGCTGCAGACGAAGTCCGAAGCGGGAGCTGCTCCTGAGGGCCCGGAGAGACTGCCCGGCTGGCGCGGGACGGGACGGGCCGGGCAGGCCCCCGGCCGCACCGCTCCCTCCTCTGCCGTCGGCAGGACGGCCCGGCCCGGTGCCCGGCCCCGCGCTAACTTCCCCCCTCAGGCTCGGCGCCGTCCGAGCAGTCGCGTCCCCCTTACCTGTGCTGCAGCCCCACCAGCCCCAGCGTGATCACATGTGGCACGTCCAGCTCGGTGGGCCACACGCCGGAGGCGATGCAGCCGAACACGCCGCATTCTTCGCGGATGCCCAGCTCCTCCAGCTCCATGGCGGCACGTGGCGGCGGGACCCGGCCCGGCCCGCTCCGGCGGATCCCTCCCGCGCGCTCCTACGGGCGCCGCGCGCAGCCAACAGCGCCGCGCCGCGCGGAGCCGCGGGTAGCCTGCCGGGCGGCCTCCTCATTTACATGCGTGGGGGGGCTCTGGCCTCGCTCCCCGCCCGGCCCCTTCTTCGCTCTCCACCCCCCGCCCCGCCGGCACCCCCCCGACTGCGGGGAGCCGACATTGGCCGAGGCGCGGACGGGGCAGCGCTCGCTCGGGGGGTGGGGATGGAGGGGCTCGGGTCGGCCCCGCCGCGTTGGGCGGCGATTGGCGCGCGGGCTCCACCGCCCCGCCTGCCCGCCCCTTCCGCCGGGCCCTTCTTACTCCCGCGGCGGGTCGGCCGCGTGCGCTCAGCTCTTCTCCTGTGTCCTAGGTGCCCGTCGCCGCCGCCGCAGTCGTCGCCATGGCCCCCGCCGCCTCAGGTAACGCACGCCGCGACCGCTGGGTGCCGATGGGGTGGCGGTCGCGGGGAGGAGGGCTTGGAGCAGGAGTCGGAGCCGTGCTGCCGCGTGGCCGTGCTCCGCTTTGGGCCGCCTGCAGAAAAGTTTCTCTTTGCGACGCCGTCTTCTGATTGTTTCTCGTTCCCTCGCCCCGCGGGCGGAGATGCCGCTATCCGCGTCCCGGAGGAGCGGAGGAGGAGCCGCGGCTCCGGGAGCCGAAAAGCTCCGCGTCTCGCTGCCGTCGCTGTCGGAGCGCCGCGGCGCATGCCGCTCAGCTGCGCTTCTGGGCTTCGGTGTCTGGAAAACGGCGAAAAAGTTGTGAAATGGGCTCTCGCCGTACCGAGCCCCCTGGGCAGCGCCTGCAGCCCCGGGCTACGTGTGGAGATGGCGCTGGGGCTGGTCGGCGCGGAGCCTCTCACGCGTGCTGACGTACGCGACCAAAACTCTTCGCATCTAAAACGCTCTTAATTTTATTTTTTTCTCTAGAACTGAAACTTGGTAAAAAAGTTAATGAAGGTAAAACGAAAGAAGTGTATGAGCTGCCGGATATCCCGGGATGCGTTCTGATGCAGTCCAAGGACCAAATAACGGCAGGGAATGCCGCCAGGAAGGACCGGATGGAGGGGAAGGCTGCCATCTCCAACACCACCACCAGCTGCGTGTTCCAGCTGCTGCAGGAAGCAGGTTTGTATTGCAGAGGTAGAATTAATGCCTGCATGCTGCACAAGTTGTTACCCAACACCACCGATTCCGTGCTCCTTCTTAGCCTTCCTGAAGGCTCTGATATATTTTGTTCAGACTTAATTTTTAGTTCACCTTTTCCTCTGATACTACAGAGCTGGGTGGGTGGCCCAGTCATTTGGAGTACTAGAGTATTTGACATAATCTTCTGATCACATATATCACTGGTACAGGTTCTCCCCTAGTCTGAATGTAGCCCTGGACCTCCCTTTTGTTGCTCAGTCCCAACTGATCTAAAAACCGTATGATCTATTATAAGAAGTAATAGATTTTAGTCAATCGGCAGAGTCACAGCTAGTATGTTCTATGTGTGAGAAAAAAGGCCTCTGTAGAATTTTATCTACTTCTGTACAAGTAGTTCTTAAAGCATTAGCAGAGATCGAGGTCTTCTGCGAACAGATTGGTGAAGAGGAGCGCGTGATTGGGTCATTTGGTATAACCTCCAGCTGCTGGCTTGCCTGGAAAGCCTGTTGTTGATGCATGAATTAAGCATCTTGCCTAAGTCTATATGGCCCGTAATTAACCTAATAATTTAAATACCCAATAGCCTATGAGTATAGTATGAATTTTAAATGCTAAGAAGGTACCTCAAAGATTAAGTGGCTTTTACTTGGTAGCTTCTGGCACAATAAATTCCAGTTGCATTTTAAAGCAACAAAAGAATTTCCAGGATTCTTTCTATTCTGGTTTGATTATTTGAGGGCATAAATTGCAGATAACATGAATGCCTTATTGTAGAAGTTTGTTAGCTTTTCGCAACTCTTCTTAACCTTAACTTCTTCAAAGGTGGTAGTTCAACAAATTCTATTAAAGTTTTTCTTTCCTTTATAATGGAACCAGTGTGAGCCTTTGAAAAGCACACATACAAGGGGGGGGAAAAAAAAAAGCCTTTTCTTAGGCTTAAAATACCATGAAAAGATTCACTGCATCCTTTAAGTATAGAAAAGTGCAAGATTTGGTTGTACTTAAAGTTTGTAGAGACTCTGATTCAGCTGTGGAGTTTGCCTACTAATGAAACTAAGCTGCCATCCTTCTATTTAGGAATCAAAACAGCTTTTGTCAGGAAGCAGAGTGACACAGCTTTCATAGCAGCTCACTGTGAAATGATCCCAATTGAATGGGTCTGCAGAAGAATTGCTACTGGCTCTTTCCTCAAAAGAAACCCTGGAGTCAAAGAAGGCTATAAGTTTTACCCGCCTAAAATTGAGATGTTTTACAAGGTAGGTTGCTCTCCTGTGGTGAGAATCAAACTTACAGATAGAACTCTGTAGTATCTTATTAAAAATGCTAATGGATAAGAGGTTGCACTGACTGACCTCCTCTTAAGGAGTTGCTAGTTCTGGTATTCTGATGTTTTCTTATGTTCTCATCGATGCAATACTGGCTTACAAAGCCATCAAAGAATAACAAGCCGAAGTGTATAAAGTAGATAAATCAAAAGTGCTTTTGAAAATGCTGAATGGTAAAGAGTATATTTAATGATGCGTTTTTTTTTTTTTTTTTTTTTTTTAAACAATAGTGTTATTTTCTAATGGCTAATTTTCCCTTATAACAACTGAACTTGCATGTTTTATCTGTTTGGTTCCTTAACAGGATGATGCTAATAATGATCCACAGTGGTCTGAGGAGCAGCTAATTGAAGCAAAATTCTCTTTTGCTGGACTTACTATTGGCAAGACTGAAGTGGATATTATGGCTCGTTCTACTCAAGCTATTTTTGAGATCCTGGAGAAATCATGGCAGCCCCAAAACTGCACTCTGGTGGACCTGAAGGTATGAAAATCTAATTTCCCATGATCCTAATTTTGACAGGAAATATATCTCTATAGTTCTTACAGAAGCTTCTTATTGTCTTTATAGATTGAATTTGGTGTTAATATTTTGACCAAAGAAATTGTTCTTGCTGATGTTATTGATAATGATTCATGGAGACTGTGGCCATCGGGAGATAGAAGCCAGCAGAAGGACAAACAGGTAACATTTTAGTAATTAAATTATAAGTCAATGGGAAAGGAGAAGGATTAAGAAAAATGTTTCTCCCTGTAGTTAAGCCTCTGTTTCTGTTTTCTTTAAATAGTGCGGGAGAGTAGGGAAGCAGAGGTGTCACTTCATCATCATCAAACTTAAAGCAGTTCTGCTTTCTGACTTACTGTATTGTTGAATGAATCATGTAATGACATCCTCAAGTGAATTGCTCTGAATGTACATTTGTTCATCTTCCTAAAATAAAGTACATGATAACATCATGCAGAACCTTGGTTGGCTAGTGCAGTGCTGCTGCAGGCAATGAAATCACTGCAAATTCCAACTTCAAATTATTTGTTTCCCTAAGCTTACCCACTGGGAAGCTATTGAAACCTTGATAGCCCTGTGGCAAAAAGCCTTCCATGTTACAAATGGCAATCAATTCTAATGTCGTGGTGGTGGTGGTGGTGTTTTTTTTAACAGAGAATGTTCTTAATTTTTTTTCCTTGCTTCCATATCCATGTTTAAAAGAAGTAGTCATATCCACTCAAACTCTTATTTTTGTAGAATTAAAGACTTTTGCTCTTTCCGTTTCCTTTTCTATGTAAAGAAAAAAGACTCGCTTTAGAATCTCTCCTGTAACTGTACCAACGTCAGCTCATCTTCTTTCCTTGAAATGGCATAAATACCTCAGTTGGGGTATTTGTACCAATGGTTGGTAGCAGAATGAATTGCTTTGTGCACCTGAAGCAAAAGATCAGCTTTAACGCTTGTTTTTTTGGTGTTTTTTTTTTTTTTCCTTTACAGTCCTATCGAGACCTGAAGGAAGTGACTCCTGAAGCACTGCAGATGGTTAAGAGAAACTTTGAATGGGTTGCAGAAAGAGTAGAGGTATTTTCTGGTGGCTTTTTTCTTCTAATGAACAATGTGTGTGGTTTTTGATAACTGTCTTCAGTCCTGTTGACTGTTTTTTTTTTTTTTTTTTTTCTCTCCTTTTTTTTCCTCCTTCTGTCTTCTCCCTTAATTCTTTCTTGTAGTTGCTTCTGAAAACAAAGAGCCAAGGTAGAGTTGTGGTATTGATGGGCTCTACTTCTGACCTTGGCCACTGTGAGAAAATAAAGAAGGCATGTGCAACCTTTGGAATTCCTTGTGAATTAAGAGTAACCTCTGCACACAAAGGGCCAGATGAAACTCTGAGGATCAAAGCAGAATATGAAGGTAGGTGTCAAAGAACTAATGAATGAGAATGAGCAGTATCATGTACAAAAATGACTGGTCAACTTAAGTATCTCTGTAAGCTTTTTTTTTTTTCCAGAATTTTTTGCTTGTTGAACACAGCAATAAGCTGTTGCAATGCAGTTCTACTCTTGTTAATTACATGATAGATGGTAGACTGCACTAAGCAATTACAAAGTAACATATTGTCTCAGAGCTTCCATTACACAAAAGCTTGAACTCTGATTATATCTCAGTACTGAACTTCTTTGCCCAAGCGCTGATCATGCTAATACCTGCATCAGTAGGAAGATACTACAGTAAATGTATTTCTGAAACAGGGAAGAATGGTGGTTTCCTCTAGCTGACTATAAATGTTCTTTGCTTACCTACAACGCAGATGATGCTGCCATCATTCTACGCATTTGTTGAAAATGTTCAATCATTTTCTTATGTGATGAGAAAAATATTTTAATTCAGATTTTTTACCAAGGAAACTTGACTTTTTCTCTGAAACAGTTTATAGGCTAGCAAGGAAGAGATAAAAATTAATTTGTAGGAGTATTCCTTACACAGAGGAAAAAAAATTAGCATTTGGGGACAGGAGGAAGCAGTTATAGAGGCTCAGAAGTACAAACGTGGTAATCACAGCTGAGATTCACTTGTTTTGAGATAAACAATAGTTTTTTCTAAAGTCTTAATTCAACACTTCAGCCAGAACTTAGCTGACTAAATCTCTCATTTTTAAATGTTGCTCTTTCCAAAAGCTAAGCAGCACCCATTACTCTGATACTTTCTCTCAGGGGCAGAGTAAGACATGCTAACTTGTTCAGTTATGATAAATAGTATCTGAGTTTTAAGGCTGTAAGATCAGTTGTTTCTACGAAGGGGAAAACTCAACGTAAATTTTAGTGCTGTGTAACAGAATGAAAGAAATTAACTGCAAACTGAAGAACTGTATAGACAGATAAAACTCCAGAAAAGAAAGTGGGAGGAAACAAGATGGACTGCCAATCATTTTTTTTTTTTTTTTTTTTCCTCTACAAGGAGATGGAATCCCAACTGTGTTCGTTGCAGTAGCTGGCAGAAGCAATGGTTTAGGACCAGTAATGTCTGGTAACACTGCTTACCCTGTTGTCAACTGTCCCCCCCTCTCATCTGATTGGGGTGCTCAGGATGTGTGGTCTTCTCTCAGACTGCCCAGTGGTAAGATGATCTTCAGCATGTGCAATTGTACAGACCTACTTATAGTTATTTTATCATAAACATGTACATGCACTATTTGGAACAGTGGTTTGATCAGTACTGAACAGTCTCTAGAAATCTTCCGCATGCAGTCTTTGACTTCTCAGCTGCAAAAAGCCCAAAGAGATTATGTACAAATACTCTTCAGAAAGATATGATCCTTTGCTTATCCTTGCTAAATATTTGAGTTTGAAAGAGGAGTTAGTAGTAATGGGAAGCTGCTGTTTCTGCTTATAGTACTCCACTTTACTTTGGTAAATTTACTGTGATGAAAGATCAAATAATATCTTTCTCTACAATTAACTTGATTTTTCTACAGCAGTGTATTGCTAACATATGAATTCTGATCACTTAGTGACTAGAACAGCTATTTGGCAACTTACAGGCCCAGAAGCCTGTTACCTCTTTCCTCAAACTTGTTGCTATGCTGGCTTTGGGTTTCAAATGCCATGGTGAGAGAAGTATTGAGACGTTTGACACTTCAGTAGCTTTAAAACTAAATCATGTGGCTTTTGAGGGCTGAAACAAGCACTGTCTTAAACAGTCATTTAGAGGCAATGTTTTGCTCGTGCTTATAAAATGTTTTTTGACAGTAGCATTCTGCCTTCTTTGCAGGTCTTGGCTGCCCTACTACTTTGTCACCTGAAGGAGCTGCTCAGTTTGCTGCCCAGATATTTGGGTTAAACAACCACTTGGTATGGGCCAAACTGCGATCAAACATGTTAAATACATGGATCTCCTTGAAACAGGCTGACAAAAAATTGCGGGAGTGCACCTTGTAAGTCCAACAAGTAACTACTCTTAGCTACACAAAGATAATGGCATGCATATGCATTTGCATCAGGATTTGCAGCTGTACAATGTGAGAAATCTTTTCATACAGAAGGAAGCATCTTTTAGAGCAGCAATTAAGTCTGCTATGTCCTCATCCCTCTCTTGCGTATTTTTTTTTTTTTTAGTATAACCACTTAGTAAAAGATGAGAAGATAATATTTTAGATATCTTTCTGTTATTCCAAAATAGTGCTGTTCTGCTCTTCAGTGTATACTGTTAACTACTGATGATGGTTATGTCAACATAATGATTTGGTGTGATTTAAATGGAAATCCATTTTTTTCTGTAAAAGTAACATTCTTCCATAGTAATAATGTATGTCCTGAAGCTTATTAACTCAATGGGACTGCTAACTAAAACTGTGCTGATACTGTTCTGCTTGTAATAATGGTATGCTTTCTTTTAGCAATAAAATGGCAACATGCTGTATTAATAATAGGCTAAGAATAAGAGCCTGAAAGAAATAATTGCCTTATTTAAAAAAAACATATATTTTTTCATGTGTACATGTGTGTATGTATATACACCCCATCAATAACTTTATTACATAATTTGAGAAGTTAACAGTTCTCTTGTTTGTGACAAACTAATTTGAAATGGAACTATAACTAGGCTTGTTGCCTACTTGCTGTATAACTCTTGACTAGTCCAGTCTTTGCCCTTCAAATATTAGATCTACTGTGGATGTATGTGATGCTGTCAAATTATCCTCATACACATCAATGTATCTATATTCCCTCACTCTGTTTCTATGGGACATATACTGAACTGAAGGTGGGAACAAATAGTAAAGCAGCAGAATACCAGGGGCAAGCCTAAGCATGACTGTCTTGTCTTTGCACACAACATTCTTCAAAGTAGGTACTGATTCCAAGAAATATGCAATTACTCAACGTATGTACAATTTATGCTTTTATAATTAAATAAACTATTTAATTCAAAGTTGCTTTGTGGAGACTTGATAAGATACTCATACAATAAGTCATCAGCTCTTAAGATACAGTAAACACTTGTCAAAGAACCCTATGTATTAAAGCAGCATAAAGTAGTAGATAATGTTGCTTACTGTTAGAGGAAGCCCTGATGCTTTTTCATAAAACATAGTTTTATTGTGTAGCTCATATTTGCTTAATGAGGGTAAACTGGATTGATTTCTGCTGCTGTTGGCCTTCACACGAAGGACCACATCTTCTGTGTAGCTATAGCAGAGTCCAAATAGTGCTATTTTTCAGAGTTGAGTGCAGCCTTCTTAAATTGATCAAAGCCTACAGTGAAGCAAAACAACTCTACCTCTTTGTGTAGTTTTGAGGGGAATTTGCTTTTTTTTTGTTGTTCTGTTTTTTAAACAAAAGCATAAAAAAACTAGTAGTACTTGGAGCTAGTTAGTGACAAGAAGGTTGAAACTTCATAGTAAAATATCATCTTTGCAATAAAAACTAGTAGTGGGGCCATGCTCTGTGCAGTGGCTTATTTCTTACATCAAATCACTTTCACCCCAATTATACTAACTTCATTTGTAAGGCTGTGCCAACCTTTGTTAGGCATGAGCACGTTAAGTGCTTTAGTTGCCATGGAGAAGGTCATTCTTCAGTTTTTGAGTGTTCTTCCTTTCTTGCAGTCTGTATTAAATCCTCAAAAGTGAGGAGGCCCCGTTTGTGAAGTTGCCTTGCAAAAAGTACTCACTGTAGTTAGTTAGCACTGATGGTGTATTGCTGAAATCAGAAGAGAAAACCTGCACTGTTTGTCAGTCGCTGGGATATTAAGATTGCCCTAGAATGCAGCAAATCAGCTGTTTAATATAAAATTCTTCCTAGAGTTCTTGCTAATAAAGGCAAGCACTTCCCATTGGTTAAAAACAAACAAAAACCCAACACCTTAAGTGCTTGTATCTTTGTAAAACAAAACCAAACCTATAATGGAGAGGTTACTCAAGTTTATTTGCATTTTTCAAGTTGGAATACCCGTAGTAAAAATCTGTGAAACTTCAGACTCTCCATGAGATCATGTCATCTTCAGCAGTTACCTGTAGTTCTTAAAAGGTAGCAGCAAGCAGAGGGAAGTACTGACAGCAGGACTTGTATTACATCCTTAGCTGCTTCAGGTACAGGTAAGTGGCATCTGGTCCTTAAGTCTTTAATAACAAATTTACTTCCAATAATACCCCCAAGCTCCACTCTGTAAAAACATTCAAAGGGAAAAAAGGGAACGATAAGTAGCATCTGAATATAGATAGAATTGTACGGAGTAAGTTGATGTGCTTGAAGCATTGACCTTGCTTTTATGGGGATGGCATAAAAGCATGCTGTTTTTTATGCTTCTTTTTTCCCCCTGAAAGCTACTTGAGCAATTCATTCCCAAAGAAAAACTACATCTGTTCCCTCACCAGAGGGAGCACACAGATGATTGATTTACAAAAACAAACCCTACATATAAAGCCCCTGCATAGTTCAAGTTCCCCTAGAACTGAATTGCAGTCCCAGCTCCATATTTCATTTCAAATTTAAGTACTTGCAGGATTATGCAATTGCTGCATAATCTGACAGGGACCTAAAGCTTTTGGGCCTGATTTTGGTATCTAAGTTTCCCTACCACTTAAGCATCTGCTGTTGTACTTGTGCAGAAGCATTTTAGGTCTTTACAGGGCAGAACAGCTAAGCTTGCTCGTTTAAGGCACATCAGGATACACAAAATCACTACTACAGACAAGTTATCAAAGCGTACCTATCCATTCAAAATATGAGACACATCCTACATGTCAGAACAGTCACCTGGGTTATAAGCAAATAAATCCCTTCTCTACTGAGAAGAAAAAAGTTCAGCCTCGTCCTATCTTAGAAGGGTAGTTTATGACAAGCATTTGGGAGACCTAAAGAAAGATCTTCATTTCCTCTTCTAGCACTGTTTCTATCTGTTTCTTTAAAAAACTGCAATAGAGGTTGAGCATCACAGTGCTGTGGCTACCTGTAGAGCTTTGGGTTTCTTCTTCAGCCATGTAGCAGGCCTTAGCCTTCTCTTTTATTATCTTATGTCTGTATCTGTTTATGTATGAAAAAGATTAGGACTTGGAAATACCTTGAGTTTTCTGAAAGACTTAATTACAGAAACAATACATTTCTCTCTCTCCCTCTCTTCTGATGACAGATGTCATCAACAGCAGGAGGATACCTGAGAGAAGAATAATACAGCAAAACTGCTGCCAAAAGCTCAACAAATGCTTGAGAATATCAAGCACCAGGTTTGAGTCTTTTCAAGGATCAAGTCTTCAACAGAAAGGAAGAGGTTGGCATCTATAGGAACTTAGAGCTTCTAAAATCCCAGATTTTCAACCAACAGAGGGCAGCAGGATGGAACATTTGGTAAGTATACAACAGAGAATGGACTACGGTAGCCCCAACAAGTACTCCTAACAAAACGCTGTCTGATGAAAGGAAGATGAAGGAGCAGGAAAAAAGGGAAACCAAAACTTACAACACTGTCAAGGAAAAAGCCACTTTGCCAAGCCCACTGTATAGCTCTGTGTTAATGTTTTCCTAGCTGACAGATTAGAAAGCTTTGAATACAAGGAACCAACTCTTACACAACAAAAAAGTTTTTCAAGATGCCATGTTCCAAAGTTCTATTTGGATTTAACAGTGACTGTATTTGTCTTAATATAGTACAGATCCCTGTCCTGAATTTTTCCTTACATCATTTCATTTTTAAAATATATATAAAATATATATCATATTACACAAAACATTCTTTCACCTTAACAAAACACAAGTTGTCAACTGGAAGTATGAAGTCATCTTCATCTACTTTTTCCTGTCTGTCCTATCTAGACGTGGCTGTTGTGATATGGCAAGCTCTCTGACTGCACTTGAACTACATCAGTTCTGATTATCACTGATGTAATTGTATTTTCAAATTCACGGTGCTATCATTTCGTTGGCCTTTATTTGTGAAAGCAGCTACTGTCAGCAGCATCTGGGAAAGTACACCTTCAACAAAAATCAAGGCTAGTTACATCCTAGCACTGAACATTTTACATTATTTTTTTTCTTTTCCCTCCCAGTTGTAGAAAAACACTTTAAATAAAAGAGTTACGGAGAGATTTCAGCATGGATCCAATGATCCTTAAAAACATACCTCCTACCTACTCACTTGCTGGAACAGCCTTTCTCTCATGCTTTCAAAGATGGAGCAAAAAATATCAAAAAGATAAGGACGAGCTTCCCAATTGCAAAACACTACACAAAATATGCATCATAGTACATATCTTTAAGATATACACTGAAAGGTCTATGCCAATCTTCAGTCCATCTTGCTTGTCTGTTCCATTCTAACTGCAAAGTGACAAAGTCTGATCCAAAAACAAATGAGGCCTCAAAAATCTTTTTTCTTTCTGTTCTCAATTTCTTATCATTTCCAATGGCAACCATGGTGATGATGTTTGTGGAACAGCAATTAGACAGTAATACTTAAAGTCTTAATGCAGTACATACTGATCTCAGTAACTTCATTTTTTTTTGTTTCTATTTCTTCAAATTTTCTCTTATGTTTTTCCCAATCCCAGAGGTAGAAGTTACACAAGCACAGGACACTTCCTTATCTGCTCTTAGCAGAATTTTTATTTCATTAAAAACTCAAGGAAATTAATAAGAACATCTGGAGACCACATCTTCTGTCAGGTTTGGGAACACACTGTTTGTAAACTAAGGCTCTCTGCATGAAAACAAAAAAAGAAAAAAAAAAAAACATAAATCTACCACTAGGTTTTCCTGTAAACAAAACAAACAAAAAAAAATATCATCTGCATTCCTAAGGAGATCATGGTAATACAAAAATTAAGCTTCTAAAGTTGTTAAGATACCAAACCATAGGAATCGAAGATCCTCCTTCTTCTTCCATTAATGCAAATAAACCTTTCCCAAATATTAAACCGAACTTACCCTGGATTGAAACCCATGTTATAACTAAATTCTGCAGATTCTCAGTTGCCTGTGGTATCTCAAACCTTATACATCAGAAGAGAACAAAGCCAAAACACCTGGTTAGCAAACTTGTGAAATGTTGTTCTGCAGGAACAGTTTCCCATGACTTTCAAATTCTGTGAAATGAAAACTTTATACTTCAAGTTACCTTGAGTAGATACAACAGTACTACAGAAAGACCCCAGCAACAAACTTGACTGACCAATGATCAGCAGGAGAGGTACCGTAAGCAGAAATACATACTACTTAACATCATGAAGTGCCCACAACCCTGAGTTGAACAGCTGCTCCTGGCAGCTGTACCTTGCAGAAGCTTCTCAACAGAAGGATATGGAAAATGAAAGTTAGTTTCTGATAAAGTTAAAATATTACAAACTTTTAGCTTTTATTGAAAATTAAATATATTAGCAAAAGCAAGATTTAAGAAATATTTTACAAATCATTTACATACAAGAAAGCCAGTATCAGACATATTCACAAATATGCAAACCGTTAATTACAAAAAGTACTTAATGGCAGCATGATGCTTACCTTGCCACTGCAGTGTGCTCTACTATTGATATAAGGCATAGAACTCACATTTGCACCAACTTAAAGAGTTCAAATAAAACTTTAAGCTTTTAAATCCTGGATGCACAATCCCAAATACACACGCACACTCTAAGAATTCTTCTTAAAAGCTCTATAAACTAAGTGTGTGCTCTGGAAGAACAGCCAGCCTGAAAAGCCCAGTAGAAATGTAACTGGTACTAGAGTTTAGTTTTCAGTTTCCTCTTTAACATGTACAGGCTTAGGTATGTAAACCATATTCACAGTTTAATTATTTTTAGACAGAAGTACCTTTTTTTTTTTTTTTTTTTTTTTGCATTTGATCCTTAAAATTGGCTGTCAGTTCAGCATACAGTTCATAATGTCACTGTTTTGTGATGCATACATTTACAAGATAACTTAAAAATCTGTGCCATATTCATGGTCAAGATAATTCAACAGGAAAAGTAATATTCAACAGTGATATTCAACACTATATTTCAAATATTTGTGCAAACAGCAAAAGAACAGTTGTATGAGGCAAACTTACTTATTTGCAAAACCTTTAATACCTGTTCTATGTTGTAAACTCAGACTGTCAGCCTTAAGTCCTGCAATTCCCACAGCTTTAAAAAGTCAGTGGCTAAAATTATCAAGTCTCAAAAACGTTCTCTTCTACATAGTGCAAATTGTAAAACAGATCATGTGAAAAACATATCTAGCTGGATTGACTTTGTGCAATCATCAGTGGTCTTCTCTCATAGTTAAGAAAGTGTGCATTCAAAGAACCATACGGTTCAAGAAGCTGGGCAGGCGGGAAGGAGAGAGAAAAAGCAGTTCCATTACACTTCTCAAACCAGTGCTAGATGTGCAAAGGCAGCAAAAATTCCAGCTGCTACTACAACCAGAATAGATTTACTTTTTAGGAAGACCCAGGCGGTTAGTCACTTGGACTGGTCCCTAGAAAAATATGTAAGTATATGTTGGATTTTTATCAGACGATCTTTTAAAGACATCATAGAGAGAACTGACAGCTGATATCTGGGGTCTACTGGGAGAACAGCTAGAAGCCACCAACACCAAGCAGGACCATTGGGCATTGCCTAAAAATAAAAGAAATGTCAGTTACTTATGAACAATGCTGACTAATACAATGAAGACATCAAAAGACAAACAAGTCAAAAACAAGCACTGGTTTGAATTTTGGTATCAACTAGAGAATTACAGATTGTAAGATCAAGAGGGTTCTGAGTTAATCTATTCTCATCCCTCTTCACCACAGAAGTCTATAAATAAAGCGCACTTATGTTTGATAAAGCAATCAATTGTTTTCAAGACAACACAGGCATCTCAGTTTCCTAAGGAAAGGATGGCTAAGTATAGGACAGTCACCTAATAAACGTCCCTGATGCAAACTAACTTCATATCTGTCACATTGCTCTTCAGGTTTGAGTATTCTTGATGCCTAACATAGATTACATTTATCTGTTGCTGCATGTGAAGGACTCCTCTATTTCTACCACTCCATTCCACTCTCATCTTGTTATCTTCTAGACAGAGCAAGACTGCTTAGCTTGCTTCTTCTAATTTTATAAAACATACTTTCTAGCTTTCCCCTATACTTTATTCAATTCCCTACATAGAGCCTGAGACATCATGCCCAGGACACAATACTTCTCAGTGGATGATGCATCACTGCAGAGCAGACTTACCTCAGTTACCTCACATACTTGCAAAAACAGTCTTGGCAGTGGTACACTCCTGAATGAAATTTTCTCCCTTTCATCTTTATCACACAGTTGACACTTAATGTTCTAAGTCTCAGGCACATACCTTCAGTCTTGCTGCCCAGCTAGTTACTCTGTTTGAGTGCACTTATTCCTCTTTGCTAACATATGTTGTTTTAAACCAGTCTTTAATTAAAATGTTCTAAAATTATTTCTGAAATGATACACTGGCCTCCAAAGTATTTACAGTCTTCCAAGATCAGTAGATACGGTCTCATAAAAATATATGTAGCACATAGGAGATGACTTTTTCCAGCCTCCCACTCTTTGAGGATCTCCCTGATCTTCATTAATTGTTTACAACAACCACTGAAATAGATGGCTGAAGCTAGTTCCTTAAAGTTAACATAAATATTTGCCAAATCCTAACATCTGCAGCAATTTACAGCACAAGCTCAGAAAGGAGGAAAGTGTTATTTGTGATTACCTCTGTCCCAGATTACTGCTTATACACATTACAGGAAAGAAAATACTAAAACATTTCCTATTTTTTTCCATTTGTATTCTAACAGCTTTATACAAACCAATAGTTCAAAACATTTCTATAACTGAAAGTGTAATCAGTACACTATATGTAAAATAGCATATCATCCTTTAATGCAGAAAAAAATTGCCAATTGTCTTTTGCTGCTCTCCATAAGGGAAGCAAGATGAAGTCCTGCTTCCTGTTAAGTTGAGGAAAAAAGTGTTTTCCTTTTAATGTTTAGCAGCTTTTTAACAATTGGATTTTGGTTTTCCTCACCTACCTTCCTCCAGTAAAAAACAGGCACCCAAGATTTGATATTAAATTACGTCTCACCTGTATATTTTCCTCCCTGTCAGGCATTGGCCCAAAGTGCTGAAGAATTTGAGTGCGGAATTTGTTTCTTAAGTTTTGGAACCAACTGCAAGCCTGACTGTAAACAAAGTTGTGAAGCTCTCTCAGTTTCTTCAGCTCTTCTTCATCAGCAACCTAGCAGAAGAACATTATGAAAACACCATTACAGCTGAAGAAAACTGCCATAGTTTGTAAGCTAACATAAAAAAGACATTTAATTTCAACTCTATTTAGTTAAGTTTTTGCACTCTCCTAAGCCATGGTTGCTAGTGGCTGAATTGCAAAGAAATCCTGTGATACTTAAGAAGAATTACAGCTTCACAAACTATTGTTCAAATAAAAAGCAAAATATTTCCTTCTTATTTAACAATAATTGAAAAAAGCTATCTTCTACGTCTTCCTTATATTGACATTGAATCCTCCACAGTTCTGTGGACCTAAAAATTTGACAGAGCCCTCAAAACCAATCAAGGAAAAGTCTTAAGATACCAGCTAAAAGTAGAAGTACTTGGACAGCATTCTGAATACCTTAATATCTTCCAAATACTCGATGTCTGCAGTGCAATAACCATCTTTCATCCCTCTCCGTAAAACTCGAAATCTCTTTCCACCAACTGTATCAACAACAGATCGTCCATCAGGCAGAAAATGAACATTCCTAATTTGCAGCATGCAACCATAATCTGCAAAACTAGAAAAGAGACTTTATCAGTAATGTAATTACACAGTTCTATGATGACAGTTGGCTTAATTTAAAAGACAGAAGAGAAAAGAAGCTTACTATTAAGAATGTAAAACCTACCCATTTTGAGAATCACTTATACACATCCCAAACTGTTTAGTCCCAGTTTCCATACTTCTGCGAATCATTAGTCGGTATCTTGGCTCAAACACGTGTAGAGGGCAAGGCACAGTAGGATATGCCATAGTGCAAACAAACATTGGAACATTCTTGGTCAAGCTTCAAAAGAATGACAAAAAAAAAAAAAAAAAAACCACGGCTTAAAACATAATTACTGAGCAATGCCGAGACTTTTTTTTTTACAGTATGTGTTTGAGGTCGTAAAACACCTGTTACAAACTTCAATAATAACCACGTTACAATAACTTCCATAATCAGTAAGAACACAGTCACTGAATACTTATGTATTGATTTGAATACATAACAGCAGTGAGCTGAAATGTCTAGTCAGTGACTATAGGACTTGTCACGAGAGCAAGAGTGTTTCTTGTTTTTTCCTTTTTGGTTAAGTTGATGCCACAATAACTGCATAGTAACCAGTTCTCCATTTAGGTTAAGTTCAACGATGCAACCCAAGCTATGGTTTTTACACTTGCAATGTCTCAACAAGGCATAGTAATTGAAAAAAACTAAGCAGAATCTAGGAATAATTATTAATGGGAACGTTTATCTAGAAATTCTTCCACTGGAAATGCATACCTCCAGGAGCTTATCAGCACAGCTGTGCTCTATCCTTTCAGCCCCAGTTTGTACTGATAGCAGGTATGCCACAACCCAGTTGCAAGACCTTACACTTGGATCTATTGAATCTCATGAGGTTCAGCTGGGCCCATTGATTAAGCCTGTCTAGGTCAAATACCATTCAGATACTAATTTCTCAGGTTTTCTAGGTAAAAGGTGTGAAGCTTACTTTGAGTGTTCAGCCGTTTCTTCAGCATGAATTCTTTTTCTCTCATACAGTTCATCAGACAAGTATTTCATAATTAATTCCTCTAGTAGCTCTGTGATGCTATATTTTCTGCTTGCAAGGTACTGTAAACAATTTAAAACAAAGTGTTTCTTTATTGATATATTAACAGAAGAATTGAGTCACATCAGCTTTTTTTTTTTTTTTAGAAGTGTGATACATGAAATGTGTGACAAATGAGATATATGTCCATGAAAACTTGAAGATATGAAGAGCTCTGAAATTCTTATATTTCTTAACCCCCACCGTTAATATTTGAAAATTCTGTTTAAGTTCTTACAGTCTAAACATCTCTGGTGTCTAATTCAGTATGTATTTCCAGACTTACCAGAATTTATTTTTCACATTACAAAGCCACACAAATACGGAAAGCGTATAGAAACCACAGAGAAGTCTTATTGAACAGTTATCAGTTTACTAATAATCAGGATTTAATTATATCATAAAGTAGGTGATCACAAAAATATAAAACCTCTAAGACTCTGAGGCAAACCTAGTCAGTTTGTATTGATATTTACCTCAAGTTTTTTCTTTCTAGGAGCAATCTATAATCATAATTCCTTGCATTTTAAGAAGCCTTTACAATGATAAAATGTTTGTCTATCTGAGTTCTACCGATCAACAGTACCTCCTTCAAACTCTCCTTACAGAGTGGACACTGAGGAGCATGGTCTAAACACCGTTCCAAGCAACCTTTGCAAAAAGTGTGTCCACAAGGTGTTGTCACTGGCTCAAAGAACAGCCTGAAACAAAGTTATTAAAAATTAAGATACCGTGGCAAATGTTTGTTTGTTTTCTTTATTAAGCAACACACACAACTCAGCGATCAACCTTTTAAATTTTTTTCCCCACTAATTATTATCTAAAGAGAACATTAATCCCATGTCTCCTTATGCTACCTTTTCTTCTATGAAGTTTGTTTCCATTCATCACTGCACTAGTTTTGTGCACGTTACGATTAATCCAAACACATCTCTATGCTCTAAATATTTAAACCTTCACTCCAATACAAAAAGATTTTGATCCTACTACACAGATATTCAAAATATACAAAATGAAGTAATTATTTAAAGAGGTATGTTGTTTTCACATTGTTTTGCACACTATTAACAGAACTATAGACAATCTAGCAGATAGACTATGTTTTAAGATTTCTATTCTAGAACAGAAGACTACTCAATAAAAACTATCCATCAACTGCATCTACTAGATTGTCATTCTGAAGTCATTTCCTTGATCTGAAATGCACAGGTAATCCTTCTAGCCATTAGACCTTCCAAATGAACAAATTAACTAGTTTTATTGGCTGAAAAAAACTCTAGCAGTGTATCACAGAAGATCCTCTCCTTTTTGAGCTACCAGCTGATACCACCACAAATTTGACAGGCAACTTGACTACAATTATGATGTAACACATTTAAATAAGCATTTAAATACTGGGATATAGGAAAGCCTGAAAATGTCAGTTTCTTAACTGACATTAGAGCTCATCACAATCTATAAACATCTCAGTTAACATGTGACAAAGATATGTAGTCAAACACCTATAATGAAAATATTGAATCAATGAGAAAAATCTTACCTCATACATAAAGAGCACTCAAAATCGGATACGTCAATCAAATTCTCTGGAACTGTTCCATAAGCCAGTTTCATGTCCCTGTTTGAATTTTCTAAAGAAAGACAAAAAAACCCACACCTTTCAAAGACAGGCACAAGAGAATAAATACTTCAGATTTTCAAATTAAGTGATCGCTTACCTCCTTGCTTTTTGTGTTTGTTTCTTCCATCTTCACACACAAATGTATCCTGCTCTGAAAATGAAAGCTTTCTTTTCAACAAAGCACCTTTTTCTCGGCCAGACAGAAGAGGTTCAGAAGATACTCTCTTTAAGCCATCTTCCTTGGCAAGGGCTTTTGTTGAGTTAAGAGCATGGGCAGATTGTGCACGATTTAGGCTTCCAATCACAGGCTCCAGTACCTCTGATCTTCCTAAACTCTACATAAGACAAAAGAACTGTACATAAGGGATAACACAAATGTAAGAACATAAAATATAAACATGCAAAAATGGTTAATCCAAACTGATATGCAGTCAGCTCATCAGTTAACTGGAAGAATTTGTTAAGACAATACTCAGATTTGCTTATCATTAACAATTAAAAAAAATATTTATCTTAAAGAGAAGAAAAACTAAACTTCTTACTTTGAAGCTATACTAAAAAACAAATATAAATATAAAAATATTAATAACAATAATATCAAAAAGTACTTTTTGCTTTAGAACTAATATAATATCTCGGTAATTTCTAGTAAGTAATTCACTTGAATGAGGTATATAATAATCCAAATGAAAAGATATCGCTCCCAAATCATAATTCTTCTAATTTAACCAATTGCAGAGAGCCAGCATTTACATTAGAAAATAAGCATGACAAATAAGGATATCAAGATGTCTGATACTGGCATATTAGCAAGTATTAGAACAAATTATGATTTCTATTACCTGATCAGGACAAAGTTGTAAATTGCAGTAAGGCTCAGTCATCTCAGAACCAAGCACAAAAGATTTATTTCGAGTATGTGGTGAACTCCAAGCAGATTCCTTCAAACTCTCTCCTAGAATCTCTGGTGACAGTACATCACACAATGTCTGGAAAACAAACAGCTAACTGTTCATAACAATGAAAGGAAGACCTGGGTATAGCTTCATTATAAACCTACTCACCAAAACCAACAATTCAACTTATATGAAGTTACTCCCCAAATAAAGCTTTATTTAAGAATGGTTAGAAATAAGCAGAAATCCATATTCCTGTATAACTAAGCATAATTTATCTTAGAATCATTTCCACTGGAACTGGATGATCTCCATGAACATTCAGACATTATCAATTAAATATTATGCAGTTTTTCCAATGCAGTTTGTATTATTAAGGAAAACGCATCTAGAAATTCTTCCACTAGAAGTAAGCAACCTCTTCAGGGTCAGACATTATCAATTCAGTATCACACACATTTCTCTGTGCAGGTTTTCATTACTGAAGAAACGCTGCTGTCGTTTACGCATTAAATAATTCCATTTACCATATTCAAGTTACCATTCCCTTTGCATTCACCTACAAGCAAATTCAGAAGCATTAATACTTTGAGGCATGTGCCCTCAAAATCTATACGTTAGGACTCTCCAACACAGCATGGTACATCTTGAAAGGAATTAAACCAACAGCTCAACCCTCTCCGTATGCATGACAGATTTTTTGATGGTCAATTGTCTACCACAACAGGAACTTTGTAAAGGAATCCAAACATAGGTAGTAATCCAGTTTGATATATCAAATTACCTTTTCTACTTCTATCTTGGCTGGAAGAAAATCTTCATCAAGGGCTAAGCACTGTAGAAACAGTTGTAAGGCATCGCCTACAAAGCCAGAGTCGTGCAGCACTTTTCCTTTCCGGAAGTAGACCTGAGAAACAGAAAACATGTTTACACTTCTGGTGAATATATAGAGCTGTAGTATTCACCTTACAGGCCTTACAACAGAGTTAGAACAAGAACCCTCAATGACAAAGGAATGCACCTCTTCAGCAACCTTCAGCCATGCACAGCATGTCTGACACATGTCTTGCCTAACTTAAGTCCCCTACACTGAAAATAACTATGGCATAGGCTGGTGTTCATCTCCTTCCAGTTAATTTGCTCTGGCTTAGATAAAAGCCAGACTTTAAAACAGACTTAAAATCCTGACTGAATTCACACAAGGCCTTAATCTCACTATTCTGTGCGGTTCTGGAAACAGAGAAGAGGGAAATTCCATGAAAATTATTACATATCCTTGTGAAACAGCTTTCACTGGACACCTTTTTTGCTGTTTTGTTGGAAGTCTTATAGCTTTAACCTGCATGAAAAGGCAATCCACACAACCATGCATTCCTTACATCTATCTATATTTAGATTCCTAATCCAAAACAACGAACTTTTGGAATTGCTTCCTCCAACTACATTTTATTCTTGAACACTAAATAAAAAAATGCTTACTATTTTATATAAGGTAGAAGGGAAAGAAAGAGATGAGATTACTGCATGTTGGTGAACTTACAAAAATACAATGTTGGACCCAACTCACACGAATTAAAAAAGTTGCATTTGCAGTAATATAAACAGAAACTCAATAAAAAAAATTCTAAACTAGATTTTGGACAATGGGCAAGAAAACTGAACCAGAAAAAACAAACAAGCAAAACACTGAATGCAGTTTCTATAGACTGCCAACATGAAACAGTAATCTTAAACAAGGCTGTAAGATGAGGGCGTGCATCTTCTCTGATGGATTTGGGCAGTTTCATTAAGAAGGAAAGCAAGCTAATCCTCCTCTTACAGGTACTTCATCTCCTTACACAGATAATAATTTTATCCATCAAACCAAGCTCAGTTAAATGAAGTCTGAGAAACAAAGAAAGGCACAACGCTCTCTGAATTTGCAGCAGCCGTGAAATTGCTCAACACAGGAGAAAACAAGACCGAAGCAGTTATCTGTCCCTGTGCAGCAAGACCTTGCTGCTCCTGCTGTGCTGAGTTCGGATGCTGCTGCAATAAGCAATATTTAAGTAGCAACAGTTCCAAAGGCCAATGACTCTCCAGTTGCCTGCACTGTCTGCAGAATTCAGCTTTCAACGATTTTCTCTGTGTTTTTCAAAGAAAAACTTTCCCAGCTCAAACAGCAAGTTTTCTTCACCAGACAAACAAAAAAAGGCAACTCTAAGAAGTTACATCACCACAAACTATCCCAACTCCAAGTACTGAAGCCAGTAACGAAGGCCCCAAATAAACACATTTTTTACTACTGCAAATAATATTGCAAAAGAATTTAATGCTCTCTCTACATGTTTGTTTAACTCTGGTAGCAATTGCAAAAGAAAATTGTCCTATTAGTATTCTTTTTTTTTTCCTAATCAGTAAGACTCAAAAAAAAAAACCTGAGAAATGTTGACTCAACGTAGAGCCAAAAATCCTAATCTGCGCTGGCAACAATGCTCACTCATCTCACATGATATTCAAAGAACAAATAGCAATTAAAACGCTCTCAAATTTGGGAAATGCTGTCAAAGTATAAACACTTCAGGGAAATGCAGAGCTTTAAAAGGACTAACTTTTATATAACATAAGAAATTTCATATTTTGGTTACATCAATGAGCCAAACACTAAGAAATTCTGCAGATGAAGCAGTTAAAGCTGGCTGCATGATTTCAGCCAGCCACCCACTCAAATAACATTCAGCTGAATTTAAGTTTGTAAATATTTTAAAACTTTTCTTAAGAGAATTTGAAAAAAGCATTGTTCTTAAAAAGAGAAATAAGTGCTAACAAGCAACTGTAAACAGCATGCAAGTTCTTCATAGTACTTCTCAACAAATCAGTTCTGCTCCACATCACTCTACATCCAGCATCACTATCGCATGTTGCGATGGGAAATAAAAGCACCTGAAATTGTTGATGAAAGCTGAATTAACAGTTCCAACTTACAGTGCTGACCAGTTGCCTGTCTCACGTATAAGTAACTATTTTAAGAAACTTTTGAGTACTTTGCATTTACAAAGAAAAACAAGAAAACCAAGTGTTTAAGACAGCTTGCATTATGCAAAATACGTTATGTTCATAGATAAACATAGATCTTGAAAAATTAGGAGTTTAATCAACTTACCTCTGGCCAATTTGGCATTTTAGAAATAACAAAGTTTAGATCTTCTATGGCTGTTTTATACTCTTGGAGGCCAGCGTATGACTCAGCTCTGTAGATTCTTAGCATCAAGTTACTGGAATCTGAAGACAAAATTAAATAACATCTTTAATAATTTGGAATGTTGTACTTTTTTAATGAGATGTTTTACAGTGATGTCAAAGCCTTACTGTACAAAAACATTTAGTACACTCTTCTGTACTGTACAACAACTGAGGTACCTCCTTCCTGCCTTTTCACCAGTATTTGGATTTTAAAAAAACTGGCAATGCTTCCAAGCTTATATCTTCCAAGATTAACTTTTGAACCCTTTTATATTTTAAAAGATTTAGCACCAAAGCTGACAAAATAAAGTATTGCTCAATATTGCTGTGACAACAGAAGTAGAGAACAGAGCTGATTTTAGTTTTATGGTACACTTATGCAAAATCACACAAATCTGTCATTTTTCAAGCATAGTGAATCTCAAGTATTAAAAAGTCTAAGTATTAGAAAGCTTCCTTTCAAATGTTTGACTTTTTATTTAGACTGTCCTTTATTCTGATAATGCCCAGCCCCTGCCAGCGATAGCTACAGACAGTGTTAGCACCTGATGATTTATCAGAGATAGTCTATACCCCTACAAGGACTGAAAAGATAGCCAACACCAGAAAGCCACTGATGCCAGCTGGCAGCCTTGCTCGAAGTAGTTGTGCTAGAATCACCTCCACAGAGGAAAAACATTCATGTGTGTTCTTTAAAGACAAATTCTCGTGTCCCAGATGCAGCATTTTGGACTTTCAGCAGAGGAATCTCAAAATAGGAAATCTCCATGTCATTTTAAACCATGACTTTCATAACACAGCTAACTGCACACCTGTGCTTTTCACCAAAATAAATACGTTAAACATTAATGTAATGTAAATAACACTCAAATTAAGTTCCATAAGCTTGTTTGAACAAGATTCCCTTGGAGGGATGCAGAGGAATCATTTCAATTCTATATTCTGTCTTAAGTCTACCCTAAATGCCTAGTTTAAGTTCCCATAATTTCCAGCGTTAGCTTGTTTTACACATAAGTCTGCTTTAGCAGCAAGCCAGACCAGTCAATGAACCAAAATATTTTAACATACTGTTTTATATTTAGATATCACAGGTAAAAGACTTTAACAAAAAAGAAACGGTAAGTAAATAAAAACTGTCAACAGATTTCATGGATGAAAATGAAGTGTGTGATTCAGCTATAGTTCAGTTTCCCTTAAAATACATATACTCCTAAATCTGTTTCTCTGCTTTGGACAGTTAACAGAAATCGGTGAAATTGTCTAACTTAACATGTAATCCTGCAGGTGCAAGATCACCGATGCCTGCTTTCTTGTGGCCTTCTGACTATTGTAGCCTTCTAAGGCAAGAGCTCAGTTCTTTTCTGTTGTGTTTCATTTTTTGGTGTCCAGCAGAGTCAATATTGACCTAAATTCCTTTCTTCAGAGGCAGCAGTGAGTGGGGGTCTTTGTTCTGTAATAAACTAGCAGCCTATTTGCACTTCATCAGTGCAAGGATTTCATCTTTTTCAGACTTTCAAGTGTAGAAGATGATCTCAGGAGCCCCAAGCTTTCCTCAAGAAGGTGGGGTTAGGGATAGTCTGAAGATAAAAACGTAAGTTAAGTCTAGAGCTGGTGGATAGTTTGTTCTTTATCCAAGAGAAAAGCATGGTTTGAACTGAACTGCTACAAAATTAAGGTCTACATCAAGGAGTTCAACTAGATTTCAGCTCTGCTGCTACACAAAAACTTCCAGTGAATCACAGAATATGCCAAGATGGAAGGGACCCATGTGGATCATCAAGTCCAACACCAGGCTCCACAGAGGACCACCCAAAAATTAAATCCTATGTCTGAGAGTGTTTTAAAATAAGAATTCCTAGGCTTTGTATTGTGGGGAAAAAAAAAGTTTTACAATGTTGCAGAATGCGTTTTGATGCTTGCCACTTAACAAGAGGACGTAAAATTATATGGACTGTTTCAAAAGTAAAGCCTATTGATTTCCATGGAGGCTACAACACTCACAATAAATACAATAACACTACATAACAAATTCTCAGCTGCAGAACACTATCTTTTTTTTGACACAGTCACCACCATTAGTTATGCATTTATCAGCACCAAATAAGAGCCTGTATGCTGTGCTCTTAAAAATCTGCATGGCCATCCAGAATGGGGTTTGTCTTTCATGTTGCTGATGCCATTCCTGAAACGTACCACCGACTGCCTCACTGTGCTGACATTCAATGTTTGGTCTCTATAAACATTCAGCAAGCTCTATCATCTGTTGCATGGCAACAAACTGTAATCGAATATTGGTGGGATGGTTCAACTTCTAGTGCCATATCATCATTTGCCTCTGACATCATGGGCCAACATAGTAAAATAGGAGGCATTACTTTTGGAGCAGCCCTCGTATTTCAATTCCTTATATCAGATACTAAACAAACCAGAAATAGTTTGTTTCAACAGTCAATTTTAACACTACAATATATTATATAGAGACCACTCTCTCCTAGCACATCAATACAAATTACTGCAATTAAAAACCAAAAGGTACTGAATATCTTCAGAGCAGAAATGTGTGCGCCAAATATTACTGCACACAAATAGAAAACTGTACAAAAGCTTACACACAAAAAACACCAGGTAAGCATTCATTTCTTTACTACTCTCAAAGCATCTGCTTCTACCTACTGTCAGCATGAGAATATCATAAATGAATTGCTTCTGGTCTGGTTGCCCGGCTTCACCTGGTAAAAGATGCGCTCTGCACCAGTGTTCAAAAGAACTGCAGAATGCAGTATTTATGAATGCAGTACGACAGGGTCATTGCAATGGTCAAGGGTGCAAACACCTAAGAAGAGGCTGAGCTCACTGGTCTTGTTTAATGAGGAAACACTGCAGGCAGCAGAAGAACCCAAGAGCCTCCTGAAATCCCAGAAGAGGCTGCCTAGATCACAGAACCTGTCATGCACAGCAGGAAAAGCAAGTGATGATGGTTATAAATCAGAACAACAGTAGTTCTGCCTTTATGTAAACAGAAAATGTTTCACTATGATGGTAATTAACCGTTCGACAGGTTGTCCTGACAGCAGTGGAATCTTCGCCCTGGCAGCATTTTCATGGTCCAACAGGACAAAGCCTCCAGCAAACTGCTCTAACTCAGCGTTTGCCCTGTTTTGAACACAGAATTGGTCAACAGACCTCCTAAGGCTCCTCCAGCAGGAACGGGTTTGTGACTGCACCAACCTCGGTTCAGAGAGCCGGGTGTGTTGGGATTAAAGCCTTCCTTTACATAAGTTAATTCCTTCCAACGCCTGCATAGCCCATGTTACCTATGTGAAAGTTACCAATCCTCTCATGTTTCCAAAAAGTAACTTCTTTCACGTTTCAAGAAATTGCCTTATGACTCATGTAAGTCAACGCTGTACTTCAGAATCTGAAGTAAAACAAAACAAAACAAAACAAAACAAAACAAAACAAAACAAAACCCACCTCTTCCAACACTTCAGTATTTACAGTAGGAAATGCGGGGCTGCCGAAGCGCTAAAACCCCACAGATGCACAAAACCAACACAGAAGGTCGTTGTGCCAGCACCACCCAGGTGTATCCGCCCCCGGGCCGAGCCCCGCAGGGCGCACAAAGCCACGGCCGTATCGCGGGCAGCCCGGCGGCCCCGCCCGCCCCCCGCAGCCTCGCCCGGCACCAGACTGGGCGCGGCTCCGCCCGCCATGATGTCACCATCATTACACAACCTGTCCCCGCCGTGCCTCGCGCTTATGCAACCGGGCCCGGCCCTCCGGAGCCGCGCGGTGACACTGGAAATGGGTCTCCGTCAGGAAACGGGGTTACACGCGGCAACGCGGGCGCGGCCGCCACGGCGACGCACTGAGCCCGGTCAGCGCGGCGGGAAGGAGGCACCGGAGCGCACCTCAGCCCACGGGGAGGCTCCTTGGGTCCTAGCGACAAACTTCGAAAACTTCAGAGCGCTGAGATGCAGCGCGCCGGGCGCATTCTTCCCCGTCCCTCCCGCAGCAGACGGGACGCCGCCTCCCCCCCTCCGCCCCCGGCTCACCTGCCCGCAGCTCCTGCCTGGCGGCGCCCAGCGCCTCTCGGAAGCGGCCCTGCGCCAGCAGCTCCTCCAGGCGCCCGCCGGCCCGCGCCCGCTCGCACTCTCTCGGGAACCATTTCTCGGCCAGCTGGCTGAGCACCACGCTGGTGCGCAGCGGGGCGGCGGCCGCGCCGGTGCCTCCCGCCGGCAGCAGCCGGTCCCGGCAGCGGCGGCAGCGGGCCCGCAGCTCCCTCCGCAGACAGCGGCGGCAGTAGGTGTGCCCGCACGGGACGGTCACCGGCTCGCTCAGGAAGCGCCCGCAGCCGCAGCACCGCAGCGGGCCCTCGGCCGCGCCTTCGGCGCCGCGCTCCCGGCCGCGGCCCGGCCCCTGCCGCAGGCGGTAGTTGAGCACCAGGCACTCCACCAGGGTCCCGAAGCGCCGCGGGCCGGCGAGCGGTCCGAGGCACAGCGACGCCAGGGAGGAACCCGCCGCTTCCTTCAGGCGGCCCCTACGCTCCCCGTCCGCCTCCTCGCCGAGCCGCCCGCCGTCTCCCGGCTCCGGCGACGCGTCCGAGCCCACGGCCACGGGAGAGAACGCCATCGGCTGCCGGCTCGGCCGAGGGGGGTGTGGCGCTGCCGCTCCGGCCGCCGAGCCCGGCGCTGCGCAAGGCGCTGAGGCACTGGCTGCGCGGGGTGGGGGAGGAAGCGAGGCACCCTCCACGCGGGGCGGGGGGCGTGTCACGTGCGCGCCTCCGCGCGCGCGACCCGGGGCAGAAAGGGGTGCGGGTACGTGTGCACTCCCCCCGCCCCACCCCGCTCCCGCCCCTTTCAAACGTCTCCACGCGCCCTCGCCCCGTCGCTTACATAAAGGACCGCGTCAGCTGATGGCCGGGCCGGCTCGCCATTGGTGGAAGCTCCAGGGCGGGAGCGAGGCGGTTACAAAACGCCGCGCCGCGCGCGCGTTCCGTAACAGGGTGGGAGGGGCGGGGCTGGCGCCGGGCGGACTGGGTGTGAGTCAAACGGGGGGGCGGGCTCGCGTGGGGGCGCGTGCGGCCGTTAGGGAGCGAGCGTTGGGTATAGCCCTGCTCTGTCTCGGAGGGGAGCGGGACGAGGGGGGAAAGAAGGGGGACGGCTGCTGGGAAAGGGGTCGGTCCCGCGGCTTCGGCTTGCGGCTCTTATAGGTGCTGCCGCCCCTCGGAGCGTCTCTAACTCCGGTGAGGGACGGGCGTTAGCAGTGCTGCTGGGGGCGGTACGAGGGGGAGCAGCCGATTTTCTCGAACGGTTTTTGTTCGCTGTGTATCGTGCCTGTAGGATGGCGGCTGATGCGGTCGCTGGTCAGATAATGCCGTAACTGCCGGTTGGTGCAGAGCATCTCCAGTTTTCTGGGAGCGTAAAATAGCGAGCCCAGTGCTTTTGGGAAGTTCTTGATCTCCGCCCAAAGCGTAACTGCAGCCCGTCTTGATGGGGAAATGTTTTGCGTTTCTACATGTTCGTTCGTTCTGAAGAAAGCATGGAGTCCATGGCGTGACATCCGGCTGTGTTTTCGGAGCTCGTTCCCTCTCAAACCAGTCCTCTGCGTTTACAGTGCCTTTCTGCTTCCTGAACTCAAATATAAAAGATGCTATGGGAGTTGAAATATCAAGGGAGAACGTGGATGGCTTTTAAATGTGGAGAGATAGCAGTCTTAAAATGATTGTACTTTAAAATAGTCAACATGAGTTAGGAAGTGACAGCCTCAGGAAAGATTGAAGTAAAAGGTACTTGGAGTGTGGACTTGAATGGTGGTGGGATAAGGTGGGGTGGTTTGAATCATCATGGATAGTTTCAGTGGTTTGGGGTTCTTTTTTAAGCTTATGAGGAAATATGAGGACAGGGTTTCAGGGAGACAAGCAGAGATTTCAAACAAAACTCTTTAGGAAATAGGGTGAATTAGCATCAAAGAGAGCAATACTTTTGTTTTCATTTCAGATTAGATTACCCATGGAAACAGAAAAACAGGGCAACATTCATGGGGTTGTGGAAATTCATTGAAAAGCTGGAGTTAGGATGATAATAAAGTAGAAATAAAAGCCCCTTTTCACCATTTCCAGTGAATTTTTTGAAAGTTCACATGTTAACATTCATACCGGTCATTTGGACAGTATTGTCAGCTCAAATCAGCTTCTTCTTTTTTTTTTTTTTTTTTTTTAATTCTCAGATTACAAGAATAAAATAGACCTTTGCTAACTGGGGTGTCTTAGAGCAGAAGAGCAGAGATTTATTCCATTGTCCTCAACTTCAAATCAATTAAAAACAGTGACAGACGAGAGTTTGGATTTGATGGATGAATGGGTTGATAGGGAGCCTGACACTATCCTGCTCCCACCATTTTAGAAATCTATCTTTAGTATCTTCCTTCACAGCTTATTCTTTATGTGAGTAGTACTTACTGTCACTGTAAGCCTTTACTGTCTGCTCATGTTTGTGACACATTCTGTTCTACATTCGTAGTTGCCCTCATTTCTCTTGGAAATTCAGGACTTCATGCATCCAAAAAACATTGTCGAGATTTAGATAGAAAAAGTTTTCTTCTTGTCCTGTGTGATTGCAGAAAGACACTGAAGCGTTTCACTGAAGACCTCAAAATGTTGTTAAATACATCAGCAGTATGTTGCAGGTAGGGAAGCCTCTGGATATCAGATGATTTTGGAGCATAGCGCATTAGGGTTGGGCCCAAGATGTGTTGAAAGAAGTTCATAGTAAAGAATCTCTTATATAAAATTAATCACTTCCTTGTCAGGAAATTCCCAGGACGCGGATCTCTGGAATGTGGCACATTACTTGAGGACAAATTTGACTGTATGTTCACCTTGTCCTAATTTTTAGATGCACATTTTTGATCGCTCTTGGAAGCGAGATACTAGGCCTTGTTAAACCATGCTATTATCCATTGTGGTTGTACTTAGATATTTAGGTTACATTTGTTCCTTCAAGCCTATATTTTCTCATGTTTCACTGTGCTACTATCAGAATGTGATGGTTATGTAAGCAGGGAATAAAAGACCTGCAGCTTTTTACTAGATTAGATAACACACATAGTTCCACCAACACTTGATTAAAAATAACACATGCAAGGTTTTTTTTTTTTCCTACTGTAGGATGAGATAAATAATACTTTCAGACAACACCACATATCCCTGCAGTTGCACAGTTTGTGTGGGCTGTTCTAAGAAGGACTCCAGGGATTGTCCTTCCCCTGCCTTCTGTAGAGCAGAATTTTACAACTGCTTGTGTAAGTCTTGGTTGTCCTCATTCAGGAGGGTACCTACAAAATGTTATGCCTTCAGTACAGTGAGGTAGAAGTACATTGCTTATGATTTTAAGCTATTGATTTGATGTTTCTGTAAGCGATTCCTTATAAACGTAGTGTGTGCAGCCTGATTAAATACAAGATGACCATAAGATAGTGTTTTAAGTTGTCTTTAATTATGCCTCTTGTAAATTATATAAAATAATCTTTAGTCAACGTTTTCAGAAATAACAGCACTGTAAACAAAATGAAGCAAAACCAATGCAGGCTGAGGGAGCAGGCAGTAGCAGGCAGTGGACCTGAAGCTTAATGCCTGGAAATCCAGAGCTGTGTCTGACAGTCTCTCTTGACGTACATCCCAAGAAAAAAGTAGCTAATCCAAGGAAAGTTGCTCTATCTCATCAGAAATGTGGTAATTGCTTTCCAGCTATTTTCCCTCTATTTCTTTAAAGGTAGTTACCTATCCAGCTGTTGTAAATTTTGCTAGGGTATGTACAGCAAAATGAAACTAGTTAGAGATTCAATTAGGTAAAATAATATTCATACTTTTTTAATTTTTAAACATTATTGTTCCTAAGAGTGAATTATTCTGCTAAGAGATTATTAACACCTTTTCTTAAAAAAAAAAAAAAAAAAAAAAAAAGCAAATATAAGAAAGAATATCAAGCTGTACTTAGGAAAATCTTGAACTTCTGAAAACCTTAGTGATCTTTGAATCACTTCAGATGTGGCTAAGGAATAAGGAATCCTTAGATGCAACTCAATTTTGTTTCAGTTTGTTCTTTGTTGCTTGGTGGACTTTTTGGAGCTTTTTTTTTTTTTTTTTTTTTTTTTTTTTTTGGCATGAGCTGCAACAAAGTTGCTTTTGCAGCTTGGCCTTCAATGTTAAGGTAAGCTTATCAGATCTAGACAGCTACAGCTATCTCTGGCATTTTTGTGCAGTACTGCGGTGTGGGTTTTTCAAGAAATTCTAACTCTCTTCTAACTAACTTCTGAAATAGGGCACTCAAAGTTATTTAATTACACTTACTAATTATGATAGCACTATCAAATAGAAAAAAGCTGCTACAGATAGGATAAATAGTAAGTATCCCATGAAAAATAAAAGGAAGGCAAAGCATAACAGACCTGAAAATACCAGCAAAAGACATATACAGATGCACAGAGAGAGAGAGTTTATTGGTGAGATCCAATAAGGGACTTGCATACCTAAAGCAAGCTTTAAGAGGAATTTAAGTACCGAGCTCCTTAAAAAGAGATCTAAGAAATCTCACACAGCTGTTGCCTGAGAAGATGCCTAAAGTCAGAAGACTTTTTAATTTATATCCCTTGAATGTCTAGGGTTTTAATTCTGCAGCAGCTGGAATAGTTCAGCACTTACTCTTCAACCAGTACAGTCTTCAACTGAATTGTCAAAGTGACTCTACTTTGTCAGTATTTTCAGGCCCCACTAAACACGCAATTGTATTCAGAGATTCTTAAAGTTAGGTGTATCTGGTTGCTTTTCACATTTATATGAAGGATGGTGAGATGGAGTAACTTTTTATTTAACAACCTATCTTCAATTACTTATCTGAGCTGGAAGATTCAGTTTGGTTCTGAGAGTTTTCAAACTTGTCTCATCTCTCCAAGTAACTTATCTAAAGTGTGACAGCATGAATTTAAATTGTATTGGGAGCATGAATTAGAAATGAGAATGTCACTTCCTGCTGAATGCTCTATTCTTTGGGATAAATCTCACACGTTATTTCTGTCCCTATAGACTTCGAATCCTTTTCTTCTCGATGGCACAACTTTAACGGGAACAAAGCAGAGCCATCTTTGTTTTTAATATCCTCTCTTCTTGGGTAGAATCACTTTTCTGACATATATTGATTTAAATCTTTTTGGTTTAACAAGGGCATGCAATGGCAATGGGTTGCTGTATGAGAGGTGTTTTTCTTCCTTCTGTTGCCTCAGCCATGATTTAACAGAACGGTAGCTGGATCCTACAGTTAGAGAGGACTGTGGAGAGGACACATCAGTGTCTTGTCCTGAGTTAAGTTTCTAAGGGCTTGCAGTAGCATTGCTGCCCTTCCTGCGGGCTGACGTTAGGTGACTCTGATGCATGGGGTGGTACCACCTCCTCATATGTACTAACTAGCATAGCTGGATATTTCATATGAATTTCTAAACTTTTATTGGGAAGGGAAAATAGAAAAAAAAAAATTGGAATTGCATAATTTTTATGTCCAGATAACTTATTCCTTGAGTGGTGCTGGGATTAAATGTATTCCCACCAAAAAATGATAATCATCACACTTAATTATTGATATGGGTGTGTATGTGTATGTTTTTATATATATTAGCATCAATTACTGTTGATGAGCAAGATTCAGTAATCTAATCTGATGATTATATTTTGAAGTTGTGAAAATATAGTGACTGCCTTGAAGACACCAATTTGATTTGCTTGTTTCCCTGTTCTCATGTTCATTTCATTTTTTCCCCTCATATGTGATATCCAGTATAGAGCTATAAAGGTATGCATTTCAAAAGATAGCAGAATTTTTCTATGCTTGCAGGACAATAAAATTCTAAATGTGATCAAGAAGTTTTTATTTTAGGCTTGTCTGGTTTGAAAACCTTGTTTAGCTCCAGGTATGATACAAGTAATGTTTGTCTTCTCTTTAGGAAGAGAATCCTTGGACTGATTGGACTTCTTCCTTCTGCTATTGTTGCCTGGTAGGAGATTCACTTAATCAGTAGATTAATAAAGTAGCTAAATTTGAAGTGGAAAAGCTTGTTTTTTTGCTCCTATCAATATACATTGACATATATTGTAACAATTCAAATTGTCATGACTTGATAGCTTTAAATTCTAAATTTAAAGAGATACAGAGCAATACACTGTGTAGTCATATTTATTCTTGATGTTCGAGTGCTTTTAATACAGAACTGCAAACTGAATAAACAGAACAAAAAGCAGAATAGTTAAAGTAGAACTAAAAAGGCTTTCAGTAAGGAAGAAATTGCTTTTACAAAAATGTTTCACTAAGAAAGTGTGCAAGACAAGTAACTCAGCCAGCATTTACTTTCAGTTTATCAGGATGTTTTCTGCCAGCTGAAAGTTACTGACTTAGGATTTTATTGAATGTACTAAAGTTTGTTTGTTTTTTTAGTATTAATGATTCACAGTGAAGAAAAAGGATAAGCTGATTATTTATAAATGAATATAGAGCAAAAATTCAAGATAATGATTGAGATTTGTGTTCTGTGCTACAATTTGATACTTAAACAATAATTGATTCTGATATCTTTTTAAATATTATCTGATATGTTTTTTGTTATATATACTTACATATGTTCTCTACTACATCCTTGTTAATTTGGGTGCTTTGCATCTACTTATGATCATCCTCTGAGATACTTAGTTTTGAATATATATTGTCAAATAAAGTTCTTTTGATTTTGAACAATTATTGACGTTCATTCTTATACCCTTAAAAAAAAAAACAAAAACAAGCGTTATGTTATATTTGTATTAAAAATACACCGGTGCTATACAAGATTTTTTTTTTCCATCTTAAGGGTGATACTTGATATCTCAAAAGGAAAAAAAAAAACTATCATTTTTGGGTAGTCAATAATAGTTGTGGAAGTAATTTCAGTCTATCTGTGTATTGATTTTAAGAAATGCACATAAAATTACTTTCAGCCTACTCACAGAGTGGCAAAAACCCCACATTTTTTATTACAACTGTATTGTATCTCACCTGGGATAGGGTATAAAATGAGACTGTCAAGTACCTCTACCTCCAGTGAAAGCTGATTGTGCTAGTTCTAGATAAATCATTGGGTTTTGAGATAGTTAATGATAAAGTAACCTGTCTCTGAAAATTGAAAAGCAGTTAATACAAGTACAAAATTTGGATTTACTTATTCTCTTTAGATTAACCGTTTAGGCTCAAAGGAGTATGCTCCTTGTCTTAAATATTTATCAACTATTTTTTTAATAGAGTTTACATGCATCTTTTTATTATCTAATGAGTGCCCCTTCTTCAGAAATTCTGTAATACTAGGCAACTGTTTGTAGTCAATGATAATAGAATATTCTTCAGAAACTGAATAGTACTCTTTATGGAATCTAGTGTTGTATGAAGAAAATGAGCTGGATGAAAATTGGTTAATTTAAACTTAAGGTGCAAAAAACATTTATTTAATTAAATGTCCTGTTTGGCAATAGTTTGCCCCTTAGCAGCAAGGTGGATTTTCTTGTTTATTTTGATTCTTTGGTATCCTCTTTCTGCTTTGACTTGTATCTCTTTTCTATGTCCTCCTTACTAGTTGAACATTAGTAGCATCACGCAGAACATTGTACACTGTAAGTTGGGTTATTACATACATTTTGTCAGTCGTTTGTACAATGTAGTGCAGGAAATGTTCTCCTCTATATCACTTCTGACAAAGGTGGTTGTTTGCAGGCTTGAATTCAGAGTCTATCTGTTTGTTGTTGGTTGGTTTTTTTTTTTTTTTTTTTTTTTTCCAACAGAGCACTGCATCATACAGCAGAAAAGTGAGCACGCTAAAATGAGTAAATGAAACATCAGCTGAGTAAAGAACATTTACTACTTCAGTTTTTCTCCTCCCTACCTTCTTGTGTTGTTTTTTGTTTTTTTTTTCTGCTGAATTTTGCAATGAGATAAAGCAATTTCTGGGCTCAGGTTGTTGCCCACAAATGATCAACGTGGAGACAAAAGAGCACTTCATTTCCTAACTAGATTCTATTCAGCAACAATATCAAAGAACACAAGTATTGTTTGTTTTTTTCCCAGTATATATTTGTGCAAATCTGTCTATGCGATGGTACAGAGTTTCAGTGATATGAATTGAGGCTGGTCACATTTTCTTAAAGGCATCTCTGTAGTGAAAGTAGCCCATCCAAAATGATCTTCATCGTATCTTCAGTCCTTGTCATACATTACATAAGCATTAAATTTTAGGGATCTCCCTTAAGGATCTACGTCCTTCGATTCCTGATCGTCTGCAAGTGATATCAAAACAGCTGAAAGATCGTGATACGCCCATGCGTGTGAGTGTATCTTTTAAAGCACATTGCTTGATATTTTATTGGTCTTTATACTTCTATCTCTAATTTTAAAAGAAAGAAAATCCTACCAAAAAATCCTGCAATCCTTTAAGTGAGCAACTTATCTTTTTGTTTTTCAGAGGTTTGTTGGCACTGTGTCCATTTTCTGTTTGCTTTTCTCTGAACTCCAGTTATGTTAGGTCATTACAGAAGAAATATTTAAAATCAAACATAATTGTAGTGTAACTACCAATATGTCATATTCACTTACAGTGTTTATGTAAATATTGTTTGGTGTTTCTATCACATTTCAATTTATTATCTTCCACAGAGTAATATCTGATGATTATGTACTTTACCGCGTCAGTATTTTCCCTCTATAATATTAGCCAGTTTGAGTAGGAATGCAGTGTAGCTTTGTTATAGTGTTTCCATTTAGTGAACTATTCTGAGAACAAGCCTGGGCAAAATACGAACCTAACAGGGCCACACTGCTTCTGTTACTTGAACTAACGCGTTACCTGAGCTACTTGTTCATTTATGCGAATGGTGTACCTTATCATCTCTTTTATTCTCAGCTCAGAAACAATTTAAAAAGTTTGTTCGTCTACAGCAGTAAAAAGAGATATATTGAAGATTTTACAAAACCTAAAACTGAACAGTATCAAGCTTTTTCCTTGCTAATCCCCTGCAGAAGTATAATTTTTGTGGTTTTTTTAATTGTACACTTTTGCAGTGTTTCTTCTAGGCCGTTGATTTTATATGCTGTATATGAAAGAAGACAAAGGAAAGAAAGGACTTCTTTTGAAGCAGGAATAAATAAGTTATATTCTTATACTTACCTTTTTTTTTTCCCCTGAAATTTTGAGAATCCAGTCAAGAAAACTTGGGTCATTTTAAGTATTTGTGGTTAACACACTGAAAGTTCAGACCTGTTTATGCAGGTAAATACTGCCTGAATAAAAAATGATTTTCAGAATCATACATTTTCCATGCTTATCATATACAGTTTTCAAAGAAGATCCCACACTGTATCCATGCAAACAGTAATTTAAAAGGATCATCAAATCCCAATTAAAATATTTGAATGTCAGTTGGGTTAATGTTTCATTAAATTAATTTTGTGTTAAAGTAACTGAATTAAAACAGTATCTTCAAGATGTGGATAGCTCTAATTTTGAATGAGTGGTAAGAGATGCACCTGTTCAGCCTACTGAAGCAATTTAAAACTAAATAATATGTTACCTCCATGCAGGTATTTCATTATTCACTGTTTTTCATGTATGTCTCTTCTAACAGCGCGTAATCACATTGTCTTTTCTGTAGGTCAGAAAAAGGATGATATTTTGCTAATGGTATTTAATGTCTCTTACCCAAATAACTATAGTGTTGTCATTATGGTTTAACTAATTACTTGTTTAATAGAAAGGACATTCAAGTTTCAGTTATCTGAAAATGGTGAGATAACTCAGGACTCACAAAAACATATCATACATGAAGTAACTATGCAAGTCTATTAGCACGTGCCTGCTGAGGAGCAAAGAGCAATGGCTTAGCTGACCAAGTGATGTATAAGTATCTTACTGTGATGCTTTATGCAAGCCAGCCTCCATAAGCATTAATCTTAATAAATCAGTTTTCTCTGTATTCCTACAGAAAGCTGGGATACACTGAATAAAATTTTTTCCATCTCTTTTAAAGCATAATATGTCTGATGCCTAGACAACAAGGAATCCATAATACCTAAATACGATACTATAGTGATAAATGTAGGCACTAGATTGAGGTTTCAGTCCTCCTGTAAAAACTGTTTTTGACTAAGAAGCAAATACAGCTAAGTTCTCACATTTAATCAACATATCTGTTCTCTGTTACAAATTAGATACTGTATTAGAGTATCTGAAAGCATCTTATAGCAGTTTTCTGAGTGCTCCTGTTAGATAAGTTAACATCAGTGTGTTTTTTGAATGGGAAACTGAAGTTTGTAGAAATTGGTTTTATTTTTTTTGTTGCTGTTGTTTTATTTTTTTTTTAATGCTGTACAGTAAATTTAGCAATAGCTTATTATTTGAGCTGCTGACATGTGCTAGAAGGTAGACTCTCATGTCTGGCAGTGGAACTCTGTTGACACAGGACTTACAGCATGTTCTGATTTCAGATTTGTAAGACACCTAGGGCTGGTATTATAGAGCCCTACCTCTCACTCACCGATTCCTGCTCTTCACTAAAAAGCTAAAAAAAGCTGACAAGCTGTTGTCATCATTTTCCTTTGTGATACATTGCAGCGTCTTGTGATGAAGTACTTGGTTTTGTCTTGGGGCTCTCAACCGTGAAGATTTGATGTAGGATTCAATGTGTCAACATTCATCACTCCTGTAATATTTCTTCCTCCCACTTGTACTGCTTTAAAACCTTAATTCCTTAGCCACAAATCTAAGCCAAAACAACACAGACTAGATGTAATTATTAATTCTTAATTGTAGAAATAAAAGATGCAGTATGATTTTATTTAAACATTTATTTAAAAATACTTTGGGATGTTTTTTGATACCTGTATTACCTTGATAAAATTGTAAGCAGAGTAATCTGATGTTTGCAGTACCAATGCTTGGGGACTAACAGACTTTCAGAATGCATGTTGTTTGCAACGTCATTAACAAGATTAATAGTCAGGCCAGTAATTGATTTCTACTTACACTACTGGGACTGAGCTGTTCCTATTCTCACTGAAATCACCTCTCTCCAGGCAATATGAGCAGTGATGTGCTATAGTAAAGCTGAAACAGATCTCTAGTCTTGATAATGTTTCATTTTAAGATAATGACTATCTTTCTTATGTCTCAGTAGAAAGCCATAATGCTTTTATCTGTTCTTACTGTAAATAATCTGGAATGACTGTTTTAAGCAATCTTGCTTAATGTAACAACTAATTATCATTGCTTTTAAATAAGCATTTTCATTTGTACAATATAATTGTCTTAAACATTCTAGTTACTTGATGTATTTGAAAATTGTGCATTTCAGTACACTGGGTTTTACTGTAGGTGCTATTGCTTTCACTACACATTTCATTTTTACAATTTTTGCATCATAACTACTAACATTAAAATATACTTACAATCAAAGTATTTACAGCTCTACACTGATGATCAGGCTCCCCATACCTGCGAGGACCCTGAACCTCTAGGTGTGGGTGAGAGGAGTGGATTCTGTCCCTCTGTAACAGTGGAACATGTCCAATACCTCCTCATGAAACTGAATGTGTATAAGTCCATGGAGCCAGATGACGTGCATTCAAGGGTTCTGACAGAAATGGCTGATGTGGTTGCTGAGTCCCTCCTGTGAGGAAGGGTTGAGGGAAGTGGGCTTGTTTAGCTCGGAGAAGACATTGGGGAGACTTCATTGTGGCCTTCCAATATTTGAAGGGAGCATATAAGCAGGAGGGGGAATGACTGTTTGCACAGGTTGATAGTGATAGGACAAAGGGGAATGGTATTAAACTAAGAGTAGATTAAGGTTAGATTTTAGGAGGAAGTTTTTCACTCAGAGGATGGTAATGCACTGGAACACGTTGCCCAAGATGGTTGTGGATACCCCATCCCAGGAAGCATTCAAGGCCAGGCTGGATATGGCTTTGGGCAGCCTGGTGGTTGGTGACCCTACACATAGCAGGGGGGTTGAACTAGATGATCATTGTGGGCCTTTTCAACCCAGGCCATTCTATGATAATGGGGGCTGCCTGTTGCAGTGAGCTGGCTGAGTTTATTCTGCAGCCAAGAAGTGCATGCAACACAGGCTTAAAGGCCAAACTGCATGTAGCATGGGATAACTGCTGTGTGGATCGCTAACTCCAGGACTATGTACGATGATCAAGATCACTATAGCTTAATACAGGTTAAAGGAAATAAATGTATCTTTTGAACTGCTCATAATATATTTGAGCTTTTCTCCTAAGAAAATGGTATTAGTTTCATTTGTAAGACTTGGCTATGCGTTCCTGTATACCTGCTTTACTTCATTCTGCAAACTTCCATCACCACTCAAAACATATGTATTGCTTTGAGAAGCTGCTGCTACTTCTCCTGTAGCAGATCCTGTACAAGTTTCTATTTGTTCCTTGGAGTTAGGAGCAGGGCTTATGCAAAACTCTCTGAAGATGCTTCAGACATGTTGTATGGGAAACTGCTAAATCACAGCCTGAACCTCTGATTGATTACCTGAGGTGAGCAATGAATCAACCACAGGAGCAAAGGTGAAGGCAATTTACCTGTGCTGCTGGAAGGGGTGGAGCCTGGCTCTACCTCTCCTACACCCATTTATGCTGACTACCAGTGGATCTCTTCTCGAGATCGCTCCTCTGGAGTTTTGCAGTGAGCCCAGGATATGGGTAAGCATTCTATCTATTCTCTTTTTGTTATTATAACCTGCTTAGCCAAGCTCTCTTGTTTATTTCATAATTATAATGTTTTTATATTCATTGATTATACACATGTCTATAAGGAAAAAGTTTTTTGCTATGAGGGTGGGGAGGCACTGGAACAGGTTTAGAGAAGTATTGGATGCCCTGTCCCTGGAGACATCAAGGTCAGGCTAGATGTGGCTCTGAGCAACCTGGTTGAACTGTAGGTGTCCCTCTCTGTTGATTGCAGGGGAGTGGAACTATATGACCTTTAAGCGTCCCTTCCCACTCAAACAATTCTATGGTTCTGTGCTCAAGAGCAGTTTGAAAGTTGTGAAGCAAATTTCATGATACAAATAAAAAAATCTGTTGTGATTTGTGGAAGGTAGCAAGCAGTGCTGAATGAAAGTAGAAGGATTTTTGTGATGCAGATTCATACACAAGCATGTATCCCTATTTTATTTTTTTATAGGCAATTATATTTCTGTGTAGATTCAACTCTCAGCATTTTCCATTTTGTATCATTACCTAACATAACATAAGAATTTTAGAGGGCTTGAAATGCCTATTCTGCTATGGAAGCTTCATTCTCTGGCCAGAAATACTTCCCATGATGCTGAAGAAAATACACGTTTCTCTAGCCAGATGTTATTTTTCTGCAGACTTGGCCCTTAGAAGGAGAACTTTGAATTTTGGCTAAAATTAGTAAAAGTGCTGACATGAAGATGCATTCAGTGCTTGGTAAACAAGTTTGAAACAATGTTTTAGATAAGATGAAGAGAGCAATGTAGTTCAAAATTGTTTTGCTTTCCCCTTAGAAAATTAACATTTAACAAACTGCTTAATATGTTAAAATACCCTTCAAGCAAGGAACTGAAGTCAATTCTGTTCGCATTAAATGGATAGTCCAGGATTTTAAGTAATTTTCTAACTACTTCTTATCACACAATGCATACCACAGGGAATATACATGTGTATGTAAGATAACTGCTCTTCCAGAAAAATAAAGACAAATGTAGAAACTACTGCAAATCTTTAAAATTTAGTCCTGTAAGTTCAGCAGTTAAAAAACAAAACAAAACACAGTTTTTAAGAGTTAATTGACAGAATTTCCTTTTCAGTGGAATGGTGTAGATATTAAAATTAACAAAAAATTAGTAACAGAAAAAGATTATTAAAAATTTTTTTTTTTCAATTATATGTAACTATTTTCATTAGGAATTAAAAAAAAGAAGAGCTAAATATTTCATCCCATTTGATTTGTTGTCAGAATTTGAATTTTGTGCGTACCACAGCATTTTTCCCATGCTTAAGCTGCGTAATCCCTATGGAAGCCAGCTGAGTTCTCAGTTACCAAAGCTTCGTTCATGTCAGAGATTGTGAGCATGTCAAGCAAGAGCATAGAATCTTTTGTGCTCACATAGAGAAGTGTTCCTGTAGTTGTACTTGCTTATTGGTGACTGACTTTTCTCCTTACATATCCTCTCCTTTGGAGACCTCCAGTAATATTGTGTCAGAATCAAAGGGGTTGAGAGAGCAACAGGAGTTCTTATGCTTTTTGTTCTTTTTGCTTGTCTCTTGCCTCATCTGGTATATCTGCTTAGGTGCTAGAACAGTGAAAATGCTGGGCATCGCCACTGGCTTCCAGTAGGTTTTTTACTAGAGAACTTTCCATTAAAAGCTGTTTTTGGGCATAAGCAAGGTAAGCAGTTGCCGAAGGTATGAGTCTGCTAGGAGAGTGTGTGTTATTTGGGTCATAACCTGTGCAGCAGTGTTGGCTTAGGGCAGAGTGGTTGGAAAGTTGTCTCACAGAAAAGGACCTATGGGTTCTGATTGGCAGCTGTCTGAACAAGAGCTAGCAGTGTGTCCAGGTAGCAAACAAGGCCAACAGCAGCCTGACCTGCATCAGAAATAGTGTGACAAAGGGGAGTGTGGAAGTGGTTGTACCCTTTTATGCAGTGCTGGTGAGACCACTTTGAATATTGTGTTTTTAGAGGCCTCTTGCTACGAGAATATTGAATTGCGTGACTGTGTGCAGAGAACAGAATGATTGGCTGAGGGAATGTGGATTCTTTAATCTGGAGAAGCAGAGTCTGAGGGAGATCTCATCGTTCTCTGGAAGTACTCTCTGAAAGGAGTTTACAGTGAGGAGGGTGTCAGTCTCATTTCTCAGGTGACAAGTAGTAGAAAACAGCCTCATGTTGCATTTCAGTAAATTTAGATTTGAAGTCGTGATGAATTTCTTCACAGAGGGCGGCAGTCAAGCATTGATGTGAGCTTCAGAGGGAAGTGATGGAGTAGGTAACATAGCTTAGTGATGAGACTCAGTAAAGTCAAGTTGATGGCTGGACTTGATCTTGAAGGTCTTTTCCAACCTAGATGATTCTGTGATCTGTGCTGGAGTTGGAGGAGTGTGTGCAGCATGCAGCCCCCTTTTCTTGTTGCTTTGCTTATATTGAAGCAGGAATTTTAGGGAGCACAAAATGATAGTTGCTAGCAGACTTGTCGGTAGTTCTTCCCTGACACTAATTTTAAGCTGTTCTAAGAAAACCACACAATAATCCATTTTAAAGTGCACAGAAAGTAGTAATTCCATAGTGTATTGTTTTGGCTTCTTGCAATTTGTCGTTCAGAGCTTTTTTTATTCTGTTGTCACATCAGCAACCCTTAATTATTACAAAGGATATAAATGTAAATTACACATACAAAACAAAAAACAAAAAAAACTAACAAACAAAAAGAAAACCCAGATACTAGCAGCATCACCAATGAATAGCTCCAGTTGTGCAGTCAGCACGTAAAAATATTTTGAGTACTAATGAGACAGATTTTGGTATCTTTGAAGCCTGTAAAAAAATTCCATTGCCTTCATGAGGCTAGGGATTTGATCTATTTAGTTATACATCTGACATAAATATAAGCTAAAGCAAATGGAATAGGCTAGTTGTATGTCTAAGCTTTCTATAAAAACAAAGCTTATAGTAATGGGAAGCTCATGTTACTGTTGTGCCCAAACATCAGGCAGCAATCTCTGGTCTGCTTTATGCAGAGTGTAACAGTTACTGTGTGCTAACTATGTGAGTTACTTGCTGGCATGATGATCCATCTGTTTGGCTGGAAGCAAGAGCTGTGAAGCTTAACTATTTTCCTGTAGAAAGACTTTTAAACGTGTGGAAGCAGCCTGCAAGCGCTCAGCTGAGTAATGGGCCCTTTCATGACAAGCTATACTTCGTACTTTGCTGTACACATAGATTTCTTTTGATTTCTGATGTTTGAGAATGGAAAATATTCTCCTGTTTGATAAATCAAACTTTGTTTCCAAAATAAGCATTTAAATAATTGACTAAACATATTTGCTCACTGAAGGGATAGTTTCATGAGAAGAGGATTAAAATTCTTGGAAAATCAACAGGGCAGCTACAAGTGTCAGGTGATTATATGGCCTTATGTAAGTCCAGTGTTTGGTGTCTAGCCAAGTATTTCTAAAACTTATAGGGCAACTTCTGTTCATATTCAGGCCAGCATAAATCTGAAAGCACTTCAAAAAATCAGAGAGCGTGTTTGCACTTATGTTAGAGCTGTTTTTGGAAAAGAATATAATGTATTTGTTGCAAGAAATGTCCTTACCAGGAATTTTCTACATGGGACTTAAAAGAAATTAATTTTACTCCCCCCGTTCCTGTTGATCCCCTTTACTGTATGGGTCAAGCCATCCTTATGGCTCGATTTTTGTCTTAATCATATCAAATATATAGTGGTTGTCTGATATTCAGTCAGTACAGTGGGTGGGTGGGGCGGTTAGTTGGTACATTAAATATTTGTTTTACAGCCTGGAAATGTAGCATCATAAAATAATTCTGTTAGTTTTTTTTTTTTTTTCCTTGGCGAAAAGTTGTTGAAACTAACTGTGAGAAAGTCTTTGTAAATTTTTTTAGGGTAGATTTTTTTCTTCAGTGCCACTTTTGAAGTGAATCATCTTAAATAGAACATTTATTCCTATGGTTGAGTAGGTTTTTAAACGTGTAATAATCTTTCAAATACTGTTTTTTTTCCAAGATAGTATCTGAAATAAAGTATTTTCTTGCACATCTACTCTTTTTATCTCTTGCTTAGTTTTTCTGCAGTTTATATCAAGCTGCTCCTACATTTCAGGTTTGAAACATCCTTAAATTTGGTGAGAGACATAGTATTGTTGAATAATTCTCTTTGACTCATGGAAATATTTACATATGTAGAATTGGAAAAGCAAGGTCTTACTCCAAGCAATGTTCTCTTAATGTGCTGAAGATGCCTGGCTAAATCTGGTGAATACTAATTAGGTAGAATTTGTGAGTCCGTCAGTCAGTCTTAGAGAAATTTTCCTGATCGCATACTGAATGTATCCAAAGCAAGATAGTAGATATAGTGAGTTCAACAATTGTTTTCAGGATTATTTTTCTATTAAAAGAGATTTATGATCTGATGTACAAACAGAAGCATAAAATGTTTCCAGATGACATCTTCCATTTTATTGTCACAGATCTCAGGAAAGGAAGTCAGAATTTGCAAGAATGCATTAGGAAATGTGTTAGCCTTTACTCAAAGCAGGAATTTGGGCATCAGAAAAGTACTGGAATGCTAGCTAGGCTTTGTTCATTGTCCGCACTAGGCTTTTAGCACGCTAGTTGCCTACCACAGTACCAGATGAATCATGAAAAACAGACAATTCTATTCGAGGGAAAAATATAGAATATGAACCCTTGCTGAGACAATCCAAATGCCATCTGTATGTTTTTTTCTGATGAATAGCTTTATCATATGTTTTTGTGCTGAGTAAACTATTTTCACATGTCTACCTGTCTACTCCAGCACATTATTTTGCAAATGATGAAGCACAAATTGCAGGACGATCTTTGCAATGTGAATTCATAGTAACTGTTGGATGAGGCATATAGGAGTGTTATGCAAGAACATTTCAGAGAAGAATTGAGAGATAATAAAGGGAAGAATTAAGATGTTAAGGTATACCGAATGTTTTATGGGAACCTTTACATCTAACCTACTTTCAGTAAGAAAAGTAGCCTTATTTGTTTACAGCATTTGAGTAATATGTATATTCTCTTCTTCTAGTAAGAACTTCTCAATCTATGTATGATCTCTATGAAACATAAGTATACTTTATCATAATAAAGCAGTAATCATAATTAAGCTATTTTTTCAAAGATTTTCATATTACCAAGGCCTAGAGATGCATATTCTCAAAAAGCATCATTACTTCAGGTGTAGTAACTTACATTTTTCCTCTGAGTGATGTTTCTTTCTGCTTAAAAAAAAAAAAAAAAAACTATTCATGATTTTCCTGCATGCTGTAGAAAACTATAAGCCAATGTTTCGATGCCTAAAGCCTCGCTGCAAATCCAGTTTCTGTACTTCATGCTTATGCCCTGAGAGAAGCTCTGTGAGAAGAAAATAATCACAGGAAAATTTCAGGTTTTTATGTACACTAAATGAAAGTTGTTTATAGCAACAGAAAATAAATACAGCCAGAGTTCACATTGAGCACAATGATGGAAACAAAATGATGTATTTGGTAACAATCCTTCCTGATCTTCGTGATGTTAGGTGTTTCTTGCTTCTCCTGCACAGCCCTTTTTAGTACTATTGCTTTCAAAAACAGAAGGTATCAAATGGTATTTGCACATTTTCACTTCATAACACTGTTAAGCAGAATACTGAAAAATTCTGCCTCTACAAAGCAATAAAAGTAAGATTTACTATGCAGAATACCTATGTTTCAAAATATGTTACATCACATAATACAATGGTACAGATACAAAGACCAGTAAAGACAAAAATTATTTCCACTGACTTTCATATGTAAGTCTCTCTATCTCAAAACATCCAAGCCGCAGTTTTTCAGTCTCTCAGTTCAACTCATGCATTATTTACTGTGAAGAATTCATTATACAGCTTTCAGCAATAGTGCAAAAGGACTATCTGAAATTGCATTGGTGCAACCTGATTAAATTTTTGAAGATGCAGCTAGGACTTTCATAGAATCCCAGAATCATAGAATGGTTTGGGTTAGAAGAGACCTTTAAGATCATCTACTCCCGCCCCCCAGTATAGGAAGGGATTCCTCCTGCTAGGGATTTGATTATGCTTGTATCAGTACGTACAGGAAACTGTTGACTAAAAGTTACACTTCTTTTTATTATTCCTTTCAGATCTTGCAATTTTTTTCCTGTATCTTTCATCTCAAAATATATTTAGTAAATAATTTATGAAGCACTGGATGTACTTTGCCCTGCTTTTGTGTGGTCAAAGCTGATCTGTGGCTGCATTGTGTCTTCATATGGCAAGAAGAACAATGTCTAATTGATATTCTTGTGCAAATCTTTGAGAGGGAAAAACAAAATCTTTGAATGATATTCACCTCTTGATGTTGGAATTCATTAAAAGTTGCCCAATTTTTCAGAATGAGCATGTCTCTCATGCTGCTTTCTGAAACATTATTTTAGTGGTAATATCCTAATTGTGATTAGAGTTTATTATGTCGCTTTCTGCCACACGTGCTAGCTTCTTTAGTTAGATACATGATGAACTATTTAACTGTGAAAAATAAGTAAGCAATGAACAAGAACAAGATTACAAATTGTAAATTTAAAATGTATAGAAATTTGAACAACTTGAAATGTAATCAGATAACAAGCAGAGCTGACAATATTTTAGCATTTCAGACTCATACTGCAGTGTTTTGTGTCTTGGGAAGAGGAAACTTTCTAAAAACATTTCCTGATACTATCTGCCTATACTAAACTGCTAAGTGATTTACTGAGTGTTTTCAAGGCTTGGTAATTGTACAGTTCTTCAATAATAATATATCACTATTTTTTATCTGGAATGAAATTACTGTGGAAATTATTTCTCTTGGTATTTTCTTGGAATCAGTAATATTTATTTTTTTCTAATGACATGAAGGTTATTTAAATGTTTTTAATTTTTTTTGAAGATCTGAAATCATTTCTGCTTCGTTTCTTTGTCTTTCAGAAAGACCTTTATATTTAGCAGTAGCAGTACTTTTTCCGTGTCATTCCTTGCCCTATTAGTGACGTCATTCGCTCTGCTTTGCTAAGAGTAACCACCTTTTTCTTTCACATTGCCTAATTTTTAGGCAACTGGGATCAGTTTGTTTAAACTTGCCCTTATCCTGAAACTTATGTTTCTATTTCAAATCTGAAAAAATAATTGTGTACCTTTTTTTTTTTTTTCCCTAACTACGTCACGTGGTCTTTTAGAAGATGATACTTTCCAACAAACCTTACCTTATTTACCTCAAGTAATTTGCATTCACCAATCCTTGGGTGAAACATAAATGTGTCTGAAAAAGCAATGTGACTAAAAGAACTAGTTAAGAGTTGGTCTGAATTCTCTGTTAAACTTAGAGGATGAGTGGGAGTTTATATCCAGTAGCTCTCTTCTATACAGTTATGGGAGACAAGTTTTGGTGGAAAAAAAAAAAAAAGTTCAAGACAATGTAAAAGGCATCAATAAGAATTCATAGTTTGGGTTTGCTGTTAATTCTCCAAAATATCTACCACGTTGTTGACAGAGAGTAGCTTTCAGAGAAGAACTGATCTCAGTCATCATACTTACATAGGAATATATATTTTTAAATAAGGGATTTGTTGATTTTTTTTTTTTTTTTTTTTCAGTCCTCTGATGGCCTCAGTTGTTCTCATAACCTTTGTAACATTTGATTAAGAAGTGCTACACAGAAGAAAGTCTACGTGTTTATGAAACTTAGTTTACTTGTAATAGAAATTTAAAATGTGGCTGATGCTTCCCAAATCGTGTTACTGGATTATGTTACAACATGAGAAAATTGACACACAACAGTAAAACAAAGCAGAACAAATATGCAAATAAGTATTCCCAAAACTCAGATTACAATTTATGATACATAAGCTTTGCTAATTTCCCAGAAAAGGATGTTGTTCCTTTTTCACATCATGAGTGCATGAGTCTGTATATCACATGCCTCTGTAAATAAGTGTCTTTGCAGATGTTTTCTCTTTGTTGAAAATACTTTTGCTCCCCTCAGGCCATGCAACACTATTAAATGAAACTATGACTTTCCTTGCTTACTACAGAAAATGCTTAGAACACTGTGGCAGGCATTCCACATAGCAGGGATAACTTTTTAATATCCATTTTAAGAACTATCTAAAGATTATTTCAGAAGTCTAACACATGTATTTTGTCTGATATAGCTTTTTATTATCAATTTTAAGAACTTCTTATAGTTTATTTCAGTGCTATATCTTGTTAATCAAAAACATTGGATAATTTCATTGGTAGTGATGTATCAGATGGTACCTTAAATATTGTTAATTCCATTGCCTGCTATATGGTCTGCATCCCTTAGGATAATTTCATTACTATCCTAATAACTATTTAATTCTTTGCCAAGCCTGTCTATACATCCTGTCTCTGCAATTCCTGTTTCTTTAATTTTGCAGTTCAGATTTACAGTTCTTGCTAATTTGAAGTATTATCTTGTCAACATTATCTGAGTTAGTCCATCTATTAAAGACTATTCTTCAACAGGCAGAATAAATACAATCACAAAACTAGAGGATTTGTGAAGCTCAAAATGAAGGAGGAAAAGATGAATGAATGAAAAGTCAGGAGTTACTGTGCAGTATAGGAAAAAAAAAAACTTAAATAACAATAAACTGATATATTCCCACTTATTTTATATTTTAACCTGAGAGAATTCATTATTCCTATCTTTTATGGTGAAATATTGAGATCACTTGGAAACTTGACAATTATTAAAGAATAATAATGGCTTTCATTTGGATGACCTGTTCAAATGTCGTACCTGCTGAATTCTGCGTAGTAAAATTTAGCTATATTTTATTAAGTAAAATGTTACAATTTAGCTCTGCTGATTAAATTTGTACCTGGAGCGTTAAATACTACAATCCTAAAATATCTTTGCTTTCCAGTCCAGGTTAGCCTGTACTGATGCTAGCTAAAATTAAGCAGTTTTCATTTAAGTACAGCTATCTGGCCTTAGCATACACTATAAATTACTTTGGACTCTTTCTGAAGAAATGCTCTTTGGCATAGTTTCCATATTAGAACAGTATAGGGAAATTAGGTACAAAACCGCAAGAGGTGATAGAGAGCTCTAAAGGATAGCTTTATGTTTTGTTAATGTCTGTGAAACCTTTTCTTACATGATAGAATGGAAAAGATATAAGAACACATTGTAAAGTTGCAAAGGTAGTACCATAACAAGCTCTTTCCAGCCACTCCTTTGTGCAGCGGCAAAGAATATAGATGCCTTTTGCAAAGAAATAACCAAGGGTGTTATGTCGTCATACAGCATTCAATTCTGGTCTATAGTCTTAGTTTGAACCAGCATGGGGGAAGGAAGGAATGTTAGGCATGTATTTAGTTTTGATAAGTTATTAGTGTTCATGCAACACTGATATCCTTCAGACACTCCGTAGGGCTGGAATGCAGTAGTTTTGCTGTCAGGAAATTTATTTTGGATGAGCCTGTGCTAATGATTGTGATTTTTCACCATTTTAATCGTGCCACTACAGTACCTCCTGTAGTGAGCTGCATTACAACCTTACTGCCACATGCTGTGACTCAAACACTTTTCACATGTGAATTTACTTTCTGTATCTATAGTAACTAACAGCTGACACTTTCACTAAGTGCTGTGCATAGGTTGAAGGTACATGACTGTTATTATTGTCTACTTTACAACTTATGCCAGAAGGCAATAGTGTATAGTACCTAAATTAGCTTGAAATAAAATAGTTCATGATCTGAAGTGCTTGAGCTGTGGGAGCAGATATGCTCAAGAGGCTTAATTCACCCTGTCAGAATTAAACTTCAAAATATCTAGAGATACCTTTGTGCATCATAGTTTAACCTTTTTGATCTGTGTACAGATAAACTAGAGTGGCTGAGTGGGCTGTTGTGTCCCCAGCTCTTATCACTTCCCTGTGTGCTAGATATGCCTTTTAGTTGGTGATACAGCAGTGACTGGGAGAATTCATATTCTTATCAAAACTTGACTTCTAATTAAAATACTCAACTTATAACAGGTGTCCTCCTCTGCTGAACTGCTTCTGTTCAACTCATAAATATTATTTTGCACATTATGTATATAGCACTAAATGTAATGACAATTACATATAAGTCACTCTGAAAGTAATGCCTCCTACTTATTTCCTTAGAAACTACAGTAGATGCAAAGAGCACAATAACACTATTTGATAGAGCAAACTCTCAGCTACAGAAAAGTAATGTTCAGTGTAGTCACCACTGTTAGCTATGCATTTTCACCAGCAACAAACAAGAGCCTGCATACTATGCTCATAAAAATTTGCATAGCTGTCCAGAATGGGACTTGTCTTTCATGTCGCTGTCACCACTGCTGAAATGCACTACCCACTGCCTCTCTATGCTGACATTCACTACTCAGTCCCCATAAATGTTCAGCAAGTGCTGATGAATGTCAGTGGGTGCCATTTTTTTTCTGCACAAAAGTATTCAGTGACACACCTTTGCTTCATACACGCTTTCATGTCAGTCATCACTTTGTCAGACTGCCGCTCTGCTGCCATAGTTTTATGACTGCTAAATTCCCTGTAGAACAGTTTCTTAATGATAAATCTAAAGAATTTGGTTTGAAAGGAAAAGCTGCAAATAAAGTATCAGAAAGCAAAGTGATGAGATTTTATTTCTAAGTAGCCTACTTCAAAACTTGTTGACCTGTCAATGTCTGGCTTGTGCTACTATACCCATTCCCTTCCACCCAGCTGTGATGGTTTAGGGGCTGTTGCAGCTGTTCATTTCCTCTTGATTTTTGTCCAACTTCTCCTTTGGTTTGGGGCTAGAACATGAATGGGCTTGGGAATAAAAACTGGGGGGAAATTACTGCTACTGTAATCAGTATTACTCTGATGATATCTTTATATCAGCCTTATCACATGATAGTAATTATGAAGAAAATCTGTTTCTCATGTTTCCTGTCATCCTCTCTTAGGGCATAAGTTAGGTTCCATACAGTTTCTTCAGGCATATGTTGAGAACTGTCATAATGTAAAATATTTTGTTGCCTTGTAAATGGACAGTTTCAGAAGAACTCTCCTTCTGTTATTCTTAAGTCAAACTTAAATTAATTTTACATTGCTTTTTAAATACAGTGGTTTTAAAACTGTTGTTGACAGCTTGACCTGAGATTGGCACTCCAGAATGAGTTAAATCTGAGTTTCAGAACAGGACAGTATGTTCTATGTCACACTGAAAATTAAAAACAGCTCCAGACACTGAAAGTTCCTGCCAGACTACATAGTATGTATTAAATCATTCACCCTTTATCTTGATACTTTGCTGCAGTGGTGCTTTGCTGTGTTCTGCCCTGTGTTGAGATAGTTAAAGATTTGTCCTCGCAAGAGAAAGTAATTAGGCTGAACAGAGTCACTGAGGCACTGTAAAATAGGCAAACAAAGCAATGGGAGGGAAATCCACAGTTTTTCTAATCCATTTATGTGATCTTCAGCTTTCCATCTCTATTTTTAAGAAGAGAGCACCTCATCACCCGTACACACAATGTGCATATGTGCAAGTTTTCCTATGCAAATCACTTTAGAACTTCTGAAGTGTCAAGATTCATTGCACCTCTAAATATATTAATTGTGAAATTCCTTTTGACTATTTGAAATTGGTCTCCACCAAAACATCCACAAGTAATGATGGTTAGTTTTTGTTGTCGTTGTAAAATAGCAGATGAAAAATGATCAGACAAGTACTGCAATATTTTTGCCGTAATTATTCCTTTTACCTGATAAATGATAAAGTAGGGTTTCAGTTTATAGTACATTAGTTGCTTGGCTGCAAAACCTGCTTGTACAGATAAACCTTGGTTAGTTTGTTCCTCCTTACTGCCCACAAAATTCCTTAGATGCTATTAACTATAGGGTAAGAGTTACATAAGGTATAACAGCTGTCCTTTTAGAAATTCATACTTTAGATTTTGTACAGATAAAATTTTGGATTTAAGATATCAAGTATTTGTCTATTTTTCAAAGTTGCCAGAACTCAGAACATAAAATTCACAATTCTCAAAGGCTTGATGACAAGGCATAAATGTAAAGCAAAGAGGCAAGAAAACACAATTCTGCAAATTGAAAGCTCCTAGCTCCTCCCAAAGTTTAGCTGCATTCCTATCAGACCTGTGAAGCAAGCTGAGGGAATTTCCTTCCTCTAGGCACTAGGCAGCAGTTTTCAAGTCAGATTGCTCCACAATACCTGCAGAAACTTGGTGAAAACAGCAGATTGTATCTTGCCTGGGGATTGTAGCTTGCTGCCTGAAAGGATGGTGGTGACAGTCTGTTCCCTATTAAAAATGTAGTAGTGCAGCGTATGACTTACATAATCATCCACTATGTGGACTGTAATAGAGCTCAGGGACAATACCCCTAGGGTTTATCTAAAAAGTATCTGAAGAACAAATATTGCTCATCAATGTTGCTTTTTCATTCACCTTTCTATGTCAAATATACAAGTTGAAAAGCATATATTCTGACAACTTATCCCCCTTGCACTTGTGATTGCACTAACTTTTACTTGAAAAAAAAAATATATTTCTAGTCTTCATAGAGTAGATGTTCTTTGCTATGTAGGTGCATTGCTGGCTGATGGTTAGCTTTTATCCACTCCAAGGGCCATCTCTGCAGAACTGCTTTCCAACTGGTCAGCCCTCAGTGTATTCCAGTACCTGGAGTTGTTCCTCTCCAGGTTCAGGGTTTCACATTCCCCATATTTAAGTCCACTGGAATGACAACATAATCATGTAGTGCACCAGCCACTCCTTCTGGTATATGTGATCTTGCTCAGGAGTACTCCATCACATTGCCTAGTTCATTAATAAAGGTGTTCATATTAGCCCAACTGTCAACCTCTGGGTTATACCACTAACATCTAGCTGGACTTTGATTCAACCTTTCTTGCTGTGTAATTATATTAGCTTGTCTGTGAGGATGTTATGGGTCAGCTGTGCTAAAGTCGACGTAAACATCATTAGCTGCTTTCCCTTCGCCCAGTAAGTTAGTCAGTTCTCGGTTACATGTATCGGATTGGCTTGGCATGATTTCCCCTTTGTAAATGCATGCTGACTACTCCCTATCATCTTATCCTTTATGGTTTTGGATCAGTACTGGGACTAGAATTCCTTAGCATCTTCATTAGTGACATCAACAGTGAGGTTGAGTGCACCCTCAGCTAGTTTATGAATGACACCAGGCTGTCAACACACCCAAGGGATGAGCTGCCATCCAAAGAGACCTAGATAGATATGAGAAGTGGGCCCAGGTGAGCATCATGAGGTTTAACAATTCAACTGCAAGGCCTTACATCTGGGTAGTGGCAACTATCAAGACAAGCTGCCAAAAAGCTCTTGGGTATACAGATGGATGGCAAGCTAGATATGAGCCAGCAGTGTGCCCTTACAGTACAGAAAGCCAACTGTATCTTGGACTGCATCAAAAGAAGGGTGGTCAGTGGGTTGAGGTAGGTGATCCTGCCCCTTTGTTCTTTACTGGTGATTCCTCACCTGGATTACTGCATCCTCTTGTAGAGTCCTTGGTATAGGAGAGACATAGGCTTCTTGGAGCATGTCCAGAGGGGGGGCCACAAAAATGATCAAAGTGATGGGACACAAGCTGACAGAGCTGGGGCTGTTCAGCCTGGAGAAGAGAAGGCTCTGGGGAAACCTAGTAGCTGCCTTTCAGTATCTAACGGAGGACCGTGAGGAAGAAGGAGACAGATTCTAGCAGGGTCTGTTGTGATAAGACAAGGGTATAATGAAGAAGCTTTTTACTATAATTGTGCTGAGGTACTGCAACAGGTTGCCCAGGGAGGTGGTGGATGCCCTGTCCTTGGAGACATTTGTGTTCAGGGTGGATGGGGCTCTGAGCAACCTGGTCTAGCTCTAGATGTTCGTTGCAGGGGAGTTGGACTAGATGACCTTTAAGAGTTCCTTCCAAATCAAATGATTATACAATCTATGAAATGGTTTCCTCTATCACATTCCTAGGGCTGTGAATTGTTACTATGTAGCTCACCTGCAGTTGCAAAGCTCAGTTAATAGGTTTGATAGGTAAGTGGTCCCATATGTTTTATTTTAGAATCACCTAAATTCTGAAATTTCCAGTGTCTGAATTTTTACAAAATATCTCTGAGTAAATTTCATGGAGGCTAAATTGAAATTTATCTTGCAGCCAGGGAATGGGAGGATGGAGAGAAGATGAATAAGTAAAAATTCTGCAGAGTATATTGCAAGCAATGAGGCTTAGAGGGACTGAGGAAAGAATTTGTTTGGGAATCATACAAACACATTATGCTTGGAATGAATGCAAGACTGTTTTTCCATTTGCATAGAGTCTTCTCCTGTAAGAGCAATGCCACGCTGCTGTCAGAAGGATGTTAAGCATTCCTAGTTAATGCTTAATTGGTTTTTATTTATGTATTTATCTTTGAGTAACAAAACACTGAAGGGTGACACAAAACCAATGGCTATACAAAGCTATGGGTAGACTGCATAAGACTTTGTTCTTTGAAATTATTTACTTCTACTTTGGTTTATCAAGAGTATGGATAGACCACAGGAATGTGGGTGGCTATTTCTATTCAGTGGGACAGCTCCTTACCAGGAGTGGATCTGGAGGGCATGCTGTTGGTTCTGTGTGGGTAGCTGACATATTGACTACCAGAGAAAGAAATTGAAAATCTCTCTGAGGATGACTCAAAGCAATGCTTGCTCTGATAGATAATTCTCATTTGCTTGCTAATCAAGGAGGACAAAGTAATTAATGCAGCATAGATACTTGTGAGCTGTTTTTTTCCTTCAATCTTTCCTTCAAATCTTTCTTCTCTTTTTAGATATGAGGAAATCAGACAAGAATCTAGGTAGGCAAAATGGAAATAGTGCATAGGTAATGCTGTTCTATTGTTTTTATCTACTGAATATACTAAAAAGTTGTGATTCTAAGTAGCATCTGTAAAATCCGATGTCATGTGTCACCTGAGACTGCTAGTTTGTTGTCAGTCTCTGTACGAAACTCCGTGCTTAACAGAAAATGCCTGAAACACAGTCTGGTTTAACTACTTATATTTGTGCTCACTGATACTATTTTGAGAGTGTTGTTAGGGAGTTTGTATTAGACAGTAGTTAGATGATATGCAAAGTCTGTAGTGTGAGGAATCAGCAAAAGTTGTGTGTTATATTGCATTTTTGTTGTTGTTAATATGTTTGAAACAGGCATACCATGTAGACATTGCTTAATTTTGTTTTTTAGGAAGCCTAGCTATCTTCATTCAATGCAGTCCTACTGTTGTCACTATTATCATGCCTGCACACCTCTAATTTAATGCACCTCTTAAGAAAATCTATCATATTTGTTTCATGTGGTTAATTGCTGCTTTTGTTCTAGTAACAGAAGAAAGAATTGTTTCATGATGACAGGACGAGAGGTTGCTTTAATTCTTTCTCCAGTGTCCATAAACCTAAGAGTGATTTTGGAAATCTCATTCCAGTTTAAGAGTCATCTCTGTTGATTCTCATCTTGTAATAGCGCTTAATGTTTTGATTACTCAGTATCTTGGTAAAGCACCCACAGCATGTATGAATGTATTAGGATATAACGTACTTTTCTAACTGTTGAACATCCAGATTTCTGATTTCAGTTTTGATGGGTAGTTTAATTATCTGCTTTGGCTTAGTAGCATTGGTACTTCTGTTCTTCTGTGGAAAGATTTTTGTCTCGCAGTTTTATAATCAGTTGTGTTTTGGCATCCAATTTGTATTTTTCCAAGAGACGTGGTTTGTACTGATAACACATCATGAGTGAAGGAAAACTCAAAGTACATTTTGATCTTCTGTGGGATGCTTATACAAGCAGACTGTTTTTTTTTTTTTCTTTTTTTCTTGAAGGCATTTTTGGTACGACATGTCACTTACTGGACAAAACCTTTAGCTGTCACTACGTGTAATACTACGGGTATTAGCTTGTTTTTTTTTCTTTCTTTTTTTTTTTTTCATTAAATGTTACTGCCTCCTTCCCTCCTTTCCCCTCCTTTTTGGGGGAGGTGCTTTTTCTAGACATTCTGGAATATTTTTCTCTTGTATCTGAGCATCCTCAGAGGATGGTGTTTCTTTATAGTGACTCCAGAGAATCATGCTACCATCTATCTCTAGTGTACTAGATCACTTGGGGAATTTTTGTAATAATTGCTTATTCCTTAGTCCAATGTGCTGTCTTGTTTATGTTAGTACTTCTTTTCATCACACTGTGATCTCTTAATCACAGTTAAGGATTTGACTGTACTCTGAAACTATTTGCTAATTTAACTTTGTTGTGCTGTGTGAGTGAAATTTTGTGTTCTCAAAAATCATACCGTGGTGTGATGCTAACTTTTTATTGAAAAGTTATGTAAGCAGCTGTAAGGCTTCTGGAATGGATTATGCCCTCTCATGCACATCCCATTAGATACACCAGAGTATTCCTTTGTCTTTTATTGTTGATCTAAACCAGATGTAATCACTAGGGTTTGCTTACCCAGCATGATCATCACTAAATGGAAGTTAGCTAACATGGCCATTTTGGTTGTTACTGCCTTTGGCAAAAGTGATGTTAATCTTGAAGAAACCAGGCTGATACCTACTGCTGAGTCTGGTCTTGACAACATACCCGTGCTCACTGCTTTTTGCAGCCTTGATTTGCTTGTTTGTCTTTATTTTCTCCTGTTCCTTTTTGATAGAATCTTTGTTCTTATTTGTAATATCAAATGAGATTAGAGGCTCAAGTCACTATTAATACTGCCTAGTGTTCACTCTGAGCAGTTCACTATTCACAATTAAGGTTTTTAATTCTTCCTTTGGAAACCTAATTCATAAATGACTTGGGTTTAACCCACATGTAACAAAATGAAAAGAAAAAGTAAGCTTAACTACCACTGCTTCTCCCATCTGGAAGTTTTCGTTTCCCTCAAAGCATGGCTACCCAATTCATTCAGTGGCAGTGGAACTCCTCGTAAAGCCAATATGTAGATGGGAGAAAATGTTATCAATGAAAAAGATACACACTGAAGTTAGAAGTCAGCTTCCTCTTCTTTCTTTGAATCTGACTGTCTGCCTTAATTTCTGCTATTGTTCTGGGGGTTTTCTGGTAGTGTTTATCTATTTTTTTTATTTTTATTTTTTCCTGTCAAAAGAAAGCCCTGCCTTTGACACAGATAGAGTCAAGATTTTATTGCATGTTTCAGAAAATCATGCCCAGCAAGGGCATGTTGCCTTACTATTTGATTATTTCCTTAAAAACCTTTCTGTTTAGGTGAAAAAAACAGATACATAATTTGTCCAGCCGATTAGCTTTGCCATCAAGATCATGCTCTAGGGATAAACAGGGCTTAGGAAAGGCCACAGGGGAGTGTTTGCACAGGAGCTACATTTTAATGTGTAGATGATGTGTCACGGAAGGATTCATTTTGGGCAGGAGCTAATTGAGAGCTTGATATACCAGCTAATTTTTGATGTTAAGCTCTAATCTAAACTGAATCTCTCAATGTTTTGAGGTTCACTAATTTCTGGAATACTATTTATTGCTTTTTAGAATATTTGAATGAATACATTAATAAAGATTTAATAGAGGAAATAATAGCCCTTTTTTTAAACTTCATGCACAGTGTAGTTGAACTACAATGTAAGCTTTTATTACCTTGACAACTTCATAATTATGCTTGCTTTGGCATTTAAATCTTACATCTGTCAGTTATACCTTGCATATTAACTGCTAACAAGGATCTGGCAGAGTGAAATCCAGAGCATATCTGAATTAAATTTGGCATTGCTGCAACAGGAAGGAACCAGTTAATGTCCTTGCATAATGCTTGTGTAATAGATTAGATTCTCTGCCTGACTATTCTAGTTGTCTCTGCTGGTATATAAAAAGCTTGCCACCTTGCTAGTACTCAATTAGCTCATTCACCATTAGTGAACTAGTTTTCCAGCTTACAGTAGGAAAGCACTTCCAATCTTCTAATTGGTTTATGCATATAATCTTTTCCACACACTAACAGTGCAAAAGTTGACTGACTAACAGAATCAGAATTAAACTGGTTGGGGGGAAAGGTGCATGGAAAAAACATGAATAAATAGTAAATTCAAGCTATCTGGAAAACATGTATGGTAAAAGTACCCTGTATTACTCCTTTGGTTCTTTTCAGTTATTTAAGAAAACAGGTAAACTTCATTAGAATTCCTTATCATTTATAATGAAGTAATGGATAACTTTTTTTTTTTTTTGAGGTGTACAATTGCTTTCAAGCTATCAAACCAACTGTGTCACATGTATGACATCAATACTTTACCTTACACTCTTTGCAATGTTTTTAAAGGATTCAAATAGGCATTAGTTATTACTTGCTATCTGTTTTTATTTGGAAGTTATATAATTTATAAAACTTATAACTTCTGTTAAGGAGGAAATACCAATCTATCTTCAGAAAGCACACTTACTGATATCACAACGATGCTCAATTCAGGATCAGTGAGAAAATATTTTGTGTATCCTCTTTTATGTCGTTGATGATAACCTTTTAGGATTTTTTTCTGGAAGAAAAACATAAACAGCACAGTTCTCTTTATGGACCTACTACACAGGAATTCTAGAAAGAGACTTTCTTCAGGCCTTTAGTGGTCATTGTCAAGGCAGAGCCAAGACTGCTGGGTCTGTTTTTATTGCCATGGGTTCTCTCAGCGCAGAAGCTGTGAATGTTAGTGGCAGAAGCATTTGTCTGACGAGGAATATCCTGAGACAGGATGTATACCTTCCAAGCCTCAGCTGTTTCTCCAGCCTTTCTTACTAGCCTTTATGACAACAAAAAATTCAGCAATGCCTCTTCTGATATCAACCAGAACTATGTTGATTCTCAATTTTGAATTCCATTTTAGAGCCACTTGCCTGACTTCCTGCCCATTAAGAGTTCATGAATAAAAGTGGGCAACTTATGTAACTCTGTGACTTCTTGGTTTGCATACTCTCCCAATTAATGAGGCTGTCAGAGAACATCATTGGCTGGCTGCTCTATAGCAGGAGGTAAGCCAGAAGCTGAACATGATAGCAATGTCAAACAGGCCAGTAATGATGAAGTAAGGTTGTGTGTTAGGGTCTTAACATGGCTGCTGGCCAGGTGCAGGCATAATTACAATGTCATGGGATCCATAGCTCATCTGGGAGACAGACAAATGATAGTGGTTCATCTTAAAAGCAGCTTTGGGAAGGGAAGGCAGCCCTGGTGGCAGTCTCCCCACAGCTGTGTCTGGAGGGGGCCCTTGACCACACTACCTGAATTGGTCCCTAACTGAGGCAACCTCTGAGAAAGGAGTATGTCCTCAGAACCCTTTCAGAGAGATGTAAATGTGCATGTAGTAGAACACTTCCAATGATTAATATTCTTTTTTTGTGCAGAACCCCATCCCAGTTCAGCGGTTTTCAGCATGAATTCCATGTTCAGTTCATGTTTGCAAAACACTGAGGTAGATTTCTGTATGTGATGGGGTATGCCCATCACCATCAGCAGGAAGATTAGGAGAACAATGAGCTCCTGAGTGACTAGCAGTTCAGTTCCGCTGATAAATGTGAAAGAAGGTATCTGATAGATCATTTTCCTCAAACTGTTAGTCCAAAGCTGACAGCAGAATCAGAAGCTTTATGTATTAGCAACCAAAAAGCTTTCTAGCAATAAGCCACCATTATGCAGTCATTCATATCAGATACTAGGAAAGATTAAATGTTCTCCTGCAGTGCAAAAGTGAGTCATGAATTCTTTTTTTAAGGTTACACCTTGCTCCATCTGATACTACTGTACAAAATATTGCCAGTATGATAGATCTTGAAATGCATATGTCTTTCATAATACTTGTCATCAGGAAGAGGTCAGATGGGATTTTATGCGTCTGTATTCTGCCAAGCGTGAAGATCTCTTCAAACTGACTGGAAAATTTTTGGTCTGCCAAATCTTTTTGGAAGATTCCAAATCCTCTTGTACTGTCATAGTTATTATTGATTTATCATAGTTCAGCAGACTTTCTTCTTTCAAGAATGCATACTTTTGTTTCTAACCTGAAAATTTGTTAAAATTGTACATTAAGGTATATATAAATATTAATTGAAATTAATGCTAGAAAAATAAGTTTGCAAATTCATGATGCAGAAAATTCTGTGATTCTTTCATATTGTACAGAATGACAATTTTTCTGGTTTTTTATTCTGCATTATCATGCTGTTGTCATTTTCAGACATTTGCTTGGATGGAAGTCAAAATAGAAACACATGGATATCTGTCATTTAATGTCTGTACCCTGAAGAAAGGGATTGGCACCCATGATGTTTTTCAGTCTCTTGAAAAGGACTGACTTAGAGAGTGTCTTTTATGAACAGAAATAGTAACTGTGGGCATAAAAGTAGCTACTGTTTGTAACAGGCAGAGACTTGCTTGAGATTCCTTATGGAATCCTAATGAAAAATTTCAAGCAAAATTCAACATATTAGAAATACAAACCAAAAGAAAACTAAGGCTTATTGGATCTTACGAGAAGGTGGATTTTCTCTGAAAAAGTACATACTTAACCAGTTAAGAAGTTTTATTTGAATGAAGGTTTCTATAACAAGCTGCCATCAAACCTAAATTACATCTTTGCTTGATACTCAGTCCTTTAAATTGCTTCATGAGAGTTTACCAATTAATTATTTGCCTCTCCTCTTGTGCTTCCTCCATCTCCTCTTCTCCCTCTTCTATCATATGTAAATAAGGGAAAATGTGGCTCAAAACCACTGTACGTGAATGTGAAATAATCTGTCAACCAGTCTCAAGTTCCTTTATGACTAGCCATTATTAGATTTGTTGAGAGTGAGAAAAGAAATATTTTGATTAAACTGACTTTGGATGTCAAAGACTTATTTTGCATAGATTGTCACATTTCTCAGACCTCTGTGGAAGAATAGTAAAAAATGGTCACCAATGCTTCTGGCTTGCTCAGTGGTTACTTTTGGACCAGTCTGTTTCATTGCACATAAACTTTCATTTCTTTGTGTATCTAAAACTTTTAACTTCCATCCAAATCCTCTTAACCTCATGTATATTTAAGAGGAACTCATTACAGTCTGTAAAGAATTTTTGACTCTTTTCCTCTTCCTCTTTCAGTTTTAATGTTTGGGTAGCTAACTGTATTCTTAACAAGATGTTTGTAGATCTGCAAGACCCAGTGCAGACTTAGTGTACTGCAGTTAGAGCATCAAGTCAAATGGATTACTTTCCCAATGTAAATAGTTAAATCAGTTTTCAGTTTAACACATATTTATGACTTACCTTCAGTAACAGTAAATCTGTAGAAGTGTCAGCAGATCACATTTCTATGATAAAACAAATGAAGAAGATGGAAACTTTTTTTTTTTTTTTTTTCCTCCAAGGTGTAATAGGCAAATGAGTTTATTTTCCCCACTCCTGGTACCCTCTGCAGAAATGAGAACCATTAGCAACATATGATATCTGGAATATTTGGCACTTTCATTACTGTTCGTGATGTTGAAGGCTTTTTTATTATGCTGAACTTGTCAATAGGATTTCTAGCTGTGAGTTTGGGGTATGTTCAGATAAGTAACTACCTAATTAATAAGTAACTAATTAAACTATTTTTATATAATTACTTAATTTTTAGTGTGTCACAATGAGCTTGAGTTGCATATGTAAGAAAATAGCTTTAATCATACTTGAAAATAAATTAGTTTTAGATTTAGTGCTTCAGATATTTATAGAAGGGCCAGGGCAAGTTTACGGTGCAAAGGAAGTATTCCTCTTAAGATAGTTTAGCTTGATAGTGATTAAAGGATTACAAATGCTTAGAAATGTGTACAAACGACATATTCTGTGTCTGTTTCAAACTTTATTCTAAATTAAAAGTGTGTGTGTGTATATATATGCATTTAAGTGTTTCTTGGAATTTGAGCAATGAAATACTTCATTTTGTGCTTTTTATTTGCTTATACTGAAACAATTTACACTGTGTATTTAACCAATACCATTAAGTTAGAAATGATGGCTACTGAATCTGCTGACCCTACTAGAAATTTGTATGTTGCTCCAAACTTCTCAGGCACAACATAGTAGATCTCTCTTGGGAAGTAATATTGACTTGTCTATTTTGTTTGCAAGGTAAATAGCAACAGGTTCACTTCAACACAATGAAAATACCTTTTGCTGAGGTATGTCTTTTCTCCTTCTCCCCTCAACTCAGGAGATGTTGCCCTGTAACTGAAAACATGACTTTAGTAATGGTACTCACAGTATTTTGTACTGATTCCAGATTGTTACAAGGTTAGTTTTCTTAGTCAAGGAAAAAAAAAAAAAAAAAAAAAAAAAAGGTAAGCTTTTGGTTAATCTATGTGCACAGATGTGCATCTTATGCATTTCCCATTTCCTGCTGGAACTTCAGAAAGAGGATATAATGAAAGAGAAGGAGAGACCCTTATGACGAATTTAATGTGCCTTGACTGGGGCAATTATTCCAGAAGCAGGAGTCCCACTCGCTGCCATAAAGAGAGCTCTTCGTGTTTCCAGTTTCTGTGCCGGTGCTGCCATCCGCTGGCGTTCGGAGGTCAGTGGCGATTGTCGTCCCCTCTGCTACCGCGGCGGCTTGCGGCAGGTGTCTCTGCTCCGAGAGCTCGGGCAAGCCACCTCTAGACTGTGCTTTACTACCTTTTTTGACAGTGTTATGTATTTGAGCTTATAATATTTCATTTGCAAAATCCTTATTATTCAAATATGTTCATTTCAGTTAAATGGTATTTTATATTTACACATCTGTGTGAAAAGTCTATTAGTTGCTGTATATCTAGTATCAAGAAATCCACCCTGGAGCATAGCACAATACCAGGCAGACGTGAGGTTTCTCCAGCTGCAAGGAATATTGTTCTGCCTTCCTCACCAAGCTGCCTTAATCTCTCTAAACTTCAGAGCAAACACGAATATGAATGCACGTAATGGAGGTAACGTTTCCAAACTGAAGTGAAAGTACTGGAAAATCAGGGTACATTGGTACAGATCATCCTGCCAGTGTGTCCCACTGTTTGGAGGCTGAACGAGATCTGGCTGGGCACTGGCTTCATTGCAGCAAAGGGACACTTAGAAACATTTAGCCTTTAACTGTGCCCAAAGATTTTGGTTAGGGTGCAAATATTTAATACTATGATGCGCTTCTTTTTTAATTTCAGCATGTATGGAAGTTTTGTAACTTTTTACAGTTTATCTACCACATATCACTTTATTTTTTAAAAGTTTATCTAGGCTAAGATACAAGCTATACTGAAGAATGAAGTACTAGATCTCATAATAATTAATAGCTAGGATTTAATTAGAAATCTTCTACTTTACTGCATTCAGTGTTTCAGCTGTTGTGTCTTTATCAAATTTCAGAGTCATACCCTCTATCTGAGACACGGGCTTATGTTACAAGTCTGCAGAACTCGTTATATGAATTGTTACAGGAAGAGGCAGTCATGAAGACATACAGTAGATTTTTTTTCTGGAAACTAAGAAGGAATATTTCTATACAAGTAAAGAATAAGAAATCTAATTCTCTGCAGAATGACTCTATTTTCTCTGAAGCTTTGATCTAATAAGGAATAAAATGACAATGGGATACAATTCAGTGTAGCTATCTGTGTGAGTGAGTCCTTTTTTCTTGAAGGAGCTTGCTGCAGGAATGAGGTTACTGTCCTTTATCTTCATTTCTGGACGCTAACTAAAGTAGAGGTGAAGGCTAGTGGATAAATTATTGATTTTTTTCATTTGATGGAAATTACATTTTCAGTTTCTACTGAAATGAGCTCTTTGGCCTCATTTCAGTGTATCGTAGCAAGAGTTCTGAATTTTCCCAGAGTAAGGAGAGTATGTGATGGGTGGGTTCTGACTTGCTGCTCTCTGAAAGAAATTCTTCAGGTTCTGGGTTTTGTAATGTGTTACATCTCAGTAGAAAAGACTGGAACTTCTATAATTGCACAAAGTGCTGCTGATAGAACAGAGACTTCTCATGTAGATTTATGGTGTATACTGCTGTGGCTGGCGCAGAGATGTGATGGAGATGGGGACAGGAGGGCTTGGCAGTTCCCAGGCCAACTGCAGATGTACCATCAGGAGAGGGCAGCCGAGGAGCCACATGCATATCAGAGGATATTCTGGGGTGCTGGGTCACACCATACCCCTAACACAAGCTGTGGTTGGAAGAGAGACAGATTCAGTATGTCTTGAACAGATGTAGGCTTGTTGTTATATAAAAAAAGAAGAAGCCACTTACAGGGAAAAGAGAGGAAAAAAAAAAAATATGAAAAAGTAAAAAGTTAACAGCTGCAAGCTCTTCATAGTTTGCTGATGGGAAAATTGCAGTTTGGTGTTTCTTCCACGGTGTGGTGCCAGGAAAGCCACTGACTGTAGCGATGTGGGATCCCTCTGATGACACAGGCTGAAAGGGCAGAGACCCATCTCGAGTGGCACAGCTGGTGGTGCTCATTGCTCTGCTGCATCGACTTACCCTTTTCCGAGGTCTGAAAACATAGCAGTGAATAGGCTACAAAAGAAAATGATTTTTTTTTTTTCGACTATTCTTTTTGCTTGAGCATTGCCGTCTTCTGCAAAAGATTATTCAGTTATGTTACATGTCCCTGGGAAAAGGCTGGTTGGTGGTCACAGTGCTAATGTGTTGGGTTTTTTTTCTCTCTCTCTCTTCTTTCTTTTCTCTTCTTTTTTTGTATAAACAGTAAATCAATAAGTCTCAACTAGGAAGAGTTTAAAAGTTTAAAAGTTGCAGGATATTGGCTTAAATGTTTCTGGCAGCTTTACCACTTTATGATCTTGTTTTTCTTTTTTCTCTCTTTTTTTTTTTTTCTTTTTCCCCCTTTCAGCAACAGTGACATTTTCTGGCTGCTGCCATTTTGTTTGCTCTCCATCAGCCGGAGACTGTGGCTTTACACATGGCACTAACTGTTGCTGATCTAGATACAAGTCCTGATGCCCTCTCAGCCTGGCATTACCACCTCTTTGCTGACAGTGACCACCCTAATTGTTTATTCTGCTATGATAGCAATTTACTTGATGGCTCTGTATGCTAAAAATTTATAATTAAGATGATCTATTTAATGATAGGTTTTACTGTACATTCTTTGTGCCACTCTTCTGCTTTCAAATTTGGGATAATTCATAGAATCATGACATATCTGAAATTGGAAGGGATGCACAAGGATTATCCAAGTCCAACTTCTGGCTTTGTGCAGGACCACCCAAAATTCAAACTGAGAAATCTGAGAAAATTCTGACAGTGGTGTCCAAATGATACTTGGCAGATCTGTTTTGGAGAGTGGCAAAACAAACAGCCATACTGAGCAGAACTGAGAAAATCGTAACTTCAGCAGCAGGCTGAAGGGCTGATTACATAATAATTTACAATAGGATACCCTATATTGTATATTTCTTATGCATTTACTACATATGACTTCTTTTTTTTTTCCATACCACTATTCTGTTCTAGCAAAGGCTAACTTTTGGCAAAGGAACATTACAGCTCTTCACAGGAATTTGTTCACTGTTGGAGTGTCAGAGTTGACATTTGTTCGGTGCCAGAAGTTACCATCCATGCAGGAAATTTTGTGGTGTTCCCAGCTCTGCAGCCTCGTGGGCTGGATATTTGAATAATTTCTGACTGCAGAAAACAGAGGCTCCCTAAGCACATCATAGAGCTGATGCACTGGTATTGTCTTTGACGAACAAAGACATAGGCTACTATTTACAGCTTTGTAATGTTTGATATCTTTTCATCTCATGCACACAACAAATAGAATTTGAATATGGACAGCTGATATTTCACAACAAGGTAGAAAGTTTTGACTAGGAAAAAATGCACCAAGAACAGTTATGTAAGATAGCATAATGTTCTTTACCTGCTCTGCCCCTTGCTTATCTCTAACGTTCTTTACCCAACCTCATAAATTTTCTCAGAAAGAGTAGTAGAAATACTAGTACACATAATAATTTTTAACTTGTTTGTAGACCTTCCTACCTCCTTTCCAGACTAAGGAATAACCAGAATGTTAGCCTCAGTTTGTGTAGAATTCATAGGACATTACCTGAGCACTCTGAACAAACTCTAGAAACTTTTGTACATTTCCAGGATTTTTTTCCTTTTTTTTTCCTTTTTTTTCCTTTTTTTTTTTTTTTTTTTTTCCTTTTTTTTTTCCTTTTTTTTTTTTTCTTTTTTTTTTTTTTTTTTTTTTTTTTTTTTTTTTTTCTTTTTTTTTTTTTTTCTTTTTTTTCTTTTTTTTTCTTTTTTTTTCCTTTTTTTTCCTTTTTTTTTTTTCCTTTTTTTCCTTTTTTTTCCTTTTTTTCCTTTTTTTCCTTTTTTTTCCTTTTTTTTCCTTTTTTTCCTTTTTTTCCTTTTTTTTCCTTTTTTTCCTTTTTTTTTTTTCCTTTTTTCCTTTGAGAACATGCTTGTTGTAGGCTCAGAATATCAGATCTGGGAATCCAAAAGAATTTTACTGAGAGAACAAGGATTCATTTGGAGATCAGCATGGTTACTAGATTCTCTAAAACAGAAGTGCCTTTCTGATAAAACTTGAGTTGATATATGAGTTGTATCTCATTGATTAAGTTTCAACCAGTAGACATTTCAATTTTATTGGTAGCATTACAGTGTAGTCTAACTGCAGATATACTGCATTTGTAACTTACAAGATAGTTTTGTTTTAAATAATTTACCAGAATCTGAGACACAAATATGACAAGGTTATCTATTTTTCCAAGCATTTTTTAAATTATTTCTGTCGTGCTTTCTGATTGATTTACACCTGTTGTTTAACTATAAGAACATGTATGTCTTTCAAGTTAGCTAAATACAGCATGAAAATACTGACTCATCTTCATCCTATTGCTGACAAATGCATTATTGCCCAAAATAGCTTGCGCTCATAACGGCGGTTGATCATTAGTATGAAATTCAGAAGAACACATCTATCAGAATATCTGATAACAAATGTTGACAATTTTTATTGCTTTGTAACATTTTTCTTTTGAATGTTTGATTTGCACAGTCTGTTCCAGAGCTCAGTAACAATGCTGGAGCTGGAACAGGTTAGCTGCTGATCTGATTGCCACTACAATATTCTAAAGTTGATTGAGCACTAAAGCAATTTCATACTTTTCAGGCTTCTTTGACTGTCACAGAGAACAATTTTTTTTCTTCGTGCTTTGCCAGTCTTCCACTTTTTCATACTAGACTCAAAATGGACTAAATGTCATATGGGCTTTTGTCTTGTTTGTTTGCTTTTTGTTGGTGTTTTTTCTTTTTTTTTAAAAAAAATATATTTTTAAGGTAAATTTTTTTTGTCAATTAGCTTTTCAGCCTTGTAGGTCAAATACTGCATCAGATGTATGCTTTCAGCTGTTTTAATATCAGAGAGGAAAAATTGCTGTTGATTAGGAAGTATGAATTCTGTAAATGCTTTCACAGTTTAATAATCTGAAAGTATTTCCAGTTGGTCTTTTGGTTCTTGAGTTGCTTTGGAATCCTGCCAGTATTTCAAAGCTTCAATGGTTCTGAGCAATTCAATGTTGCGGGTCAGTTTTAACATTTAAAAATTACTGTGAGTGGCTTGTTCATCTTTGTGTGCATATTCAAGTGATATACTATGTCCTGAATGTTTTCCTTCAGCATCATAAAAACTAGAAACCTCTACAATAGCTTTTTAACATTGATTAAAATTCCCCTGCTATGGCTACTACCATGAAAGTTTTGTCTGCTAGATTAGAACTACTGCCAAATCATTCTTGGGCCGTTCTGTCTTTCTGCAGATATATTTCCGTTTAAGGATGATGCTTCAACAGTAATTGCCTTAATTTATTTACCCACTACTTGTGCTATCCCCAAGCTAATTTGGCATTAGATAGCTCTTCATCTTGAACAATATTTGGAAGAAAGTACAGGTTGGATCAGGGCATGGTGGATTAAAACCAATCAAGTAAACTGATCAAACACATCCAGTGGGAAACAGCATGTAATAAAGCAAACAAATGTGTTTGCTGCAGATTATATTGTTTTCCCACTAAAATTAAAAAAAAATCTTGTCACAGGAAAAATATTGATGCTGTTGGTACATTATCATTTTGTTTCAATTAAAAACAATTTCTCACAGTGACAGGAGCAATCGTTCTTTTAGGTAAACGCTTTTCCTGATCATATAATCATAGAATTGCTTGGGTTGGAAGGGACTCCCGAATCCTTCTCTGCAGGGCTGCAGGGATTTCTTCTCCCAGTCTATATAAACACCTGGGATTGTCCCGACCCAAGCGCAGCACACTGCAATTGGCCTTGTTGAACCTCATTAGCTTCTCATGGGCCCACTTCTCTAACTTTTCCAGGTCCCTTTGGATGGCTTCCCTTCCCTCCAGTGTATTGACTGCACTGCTCAGCAGATTGTTTGGCACTGTTTTATTTTGCAGAATATACTGAAAATTGCAATCAACAAAGCTATACATTGTAGATAGTACAAAGCTACTTTTTTATGAAATGTTTAAGATCATCCCTTACAGGTAAAGTTCATTTAGGCATAGATCGTGATTCATAAAACACACTATGCTCTGTGGAAAATAAGGGTCCTCTATGTATTGGATACTGTGCTAAAAGCAGGCAAATAAGAAGTTGATGCATCAAATGTTATCAGTTTTTACCTTATTTTGAAGCAAAATTCAGGCTGTGCATGTCATCTCTGCCAAGAAAAATGCAATCATATTTGATAAGAATAATCTCCCCATTTATTGACAGTACAGGGGAAAACAAATCTGCTTTCTTCTACATAAGAAGAAAAACTCATTTTTGATGCTAACAATTTCAGTCAGTACACTGAAAAAATGTCATTTGTTATGATAATCCAGTAAGAGCACAGTTTTAGAGGAATTGGCAGCTGGGGACAGCAGAAACAAGGTGGGAATGGAATTGCAATTGGTGTGCTTTTATGAATGCATTTTGATGTTACCTATCCTTAAAATTCTAGAGCAGTGTTCTTTCCTACCTTCCTCTCACTGAAGTAATATCTGGAAGGGACTCCTTAATTTAATGAATTTTATCATAACATACCTGTGTGCTTTTATCAAAGACCCATTCCTCTCTGCTAGGATTACCATTACCTTTCACAGAAAAGGGCCTGTTTTCCAGTAGGGACTACAGTCTTCCAGTAGCTACTGTCCAGACTCATTGATCTGCCGAAAGAGGGCATCTCCCATTTCCAGCTGTACCTTGCAAAATTAAGTGTATTCATACTAGAGGAGGAAAAAAATAGATTTTAAATAGGTAACATGAAAACATCTCTGGAAGAAAATAAAAAAAGTGAATATGGCGTTAATGATAGTATGGTAGTTTTCATTGACAGGACAGTTCATATCACGTAGAAAAATATTAATTCTGAATCTGACTGTCTACAAGTGGTGTACTTCTGGGCTTTTTGTGCTTTTTCTAATAAAAGTGTGTGCCATCATGTAAGACTTATGTCATAGCTGCTAGAGTGACATGTTCGTAAGATGATGCCTGTGTTATGTACTGTATGCATGGAACACAATATGTAAGGACAGTAGAAATGCATTTAAGGTCTACTGAGGATGAGTCTATTGGAATAGTGTTAGAGGACTGTATGGAAGAAACATCCCTGGTGTACTCTTGTTCATAGTATGTTTAGTTTGGAGTCCTGGCAAAAAAAAACAATTACCTCTGGACTGCACCCAAGCATTGTGTTAGAGCAACTAGTTAATTTGCTTTAAATTAGACCCTAAGCAGAACTTGGATGCATGCAGTATGAGTAATCAAAGGATGAGCTGAGTCCCTACTCCGTGTACTCCTCCAATTTTCCATTATGCATACATTTTTAACTGTGAGAAATATTCCTAGTATCTTCTTTATATGTGGGTGCAAGGGCTGATTAATAACAAATACCTGACAGAATAACACATATTTTCATGAAGACTAGGATATTTAAAAAAAACAAAACAAAACAATCACATATATGTACATATACGCATAGGGAATATTTGGAAAGATCAAAAGCTTGTTTTCTTCATAATGCTGTTGGGCGCTGAAATTGAAGAGAGATATTTTGTGTCAAAATATCACACTGGCTCATTGCAGCATATGTGGAAAAAAAAATGTGATTTACAGCAGAGTTGCTGGCCTGCAAACTGTCTAATCTGAAGGAGTTATCCTTCCAATCTGATGGATAAATTTGTCTCAGACCTGTACAACTTTGATCATTTCAGTTATGCTGGCCACTTATTTCTGCAAGTTACTGCTGAGACTATCAATTTCCAGTAAATTATGAACTTGATTTTAGGAGTCCCAAAACTCATAGCAAGCCACAGTTCTTAAAATGTTGCAGTCTTAATTTAGAAAATAAACAATGTAGCAGCAACTCTTATGTGGAAATAATATAAAAATAGAATAATCAACTCTTTAGTACATCAAGTTGCCATATTATATCATGATATAATATAACTTTTGGTGACCCTGCCCATGGCAGGGAGTTTGAAACTAGATTATCTTGGATTCCGTGATAAATCATATTCTATGATTCTATGATAAATCGTATTAGGCTATGATAACTTCCAGCAACTTGTATGTATTTGTAGTAGAATGTGATTAAAAAAATAAACAAAAAGAACTAAATGTAAGCATAAAATAATCAGTTTTTACATAACACTTTAATTTTATTTAATAAGAAGTATTGAGAATACTCAGATTTTCTGTGAATTAGAATGTGGTCAGATTTATATGCCTTCATTTCCTGTGAAGTGGAAATGTGAAGTGCTGATCAGCTCTATTTTTAGGAGAACTTTGTAACCAATTAGATCTCAGTCAAATTAGTAGATCTTGTTTAAAAACAAAACAAAAAAACAGAAAAGTAAGCTGTGACTGTATTTCTGAAATGAGTTTCTGTATGTGTTTGTACATATTTGTAGTCAATTTTCTCTTAATCATCTTTATGCATATGCAAATTTGTTTTTCTTGATCACTTCCTCCCCCCTTTTTTTCTCATAGATAGTAAGTATAAAAAACTTTTTCTTACTTACTTACCATGATTTGTACAGGAGTAACCATGCTAAAGTCAGAATCCTAAGCTATTGAGTTGAAATTACTTTGAATTTCTATGTAATGTACATGTGACTATCTGAAAATTATTCTGCTAAAACCTTCTTTTCTGAATGATTACCTGATTAGCCTGCAAATGATTTACAAGGTTTGACCTTTCTGCTTCAGCTTAGATAATTATATTGAAAAAGATGTGACTGTGCAGTTTCCTTCTTATTATAGACAATGTCAGAATGAGTTAGGAGATTCCTGCTTATCTACTTTCAAATTCTTATTAGAGGGAATGTAAACCTCATAAAACTTCCAGCTAGTATTTCAAATTATAATTAAACTTTGTCTCTAATATAAAATGATAACAGCACCTTAGTCCTATAAAGTAAAGACATGTCTGAGTGTTTTTACATTAATTCAATAAACATGCACCTATGAACTAATGCAAAAACACCCATAGGCTCGCCTCTGCTCATCTTGCTATTGCTATTACACTGAAAGAGTAATATGAGCTCCAAAAGGAGCACTGCATGAAATACAGCCAATGGAAATGGAACTTGGCTATACTTGCAGTATTCTATATAGATTTAAAAAAATGCCAGTGTGCTGAGGATTTATTAACTATCATTTGTTGCCAACAGAGAAGTCATGATTTTTCATCTCCCTCAAGCCAAATAGGACAACCCTTTGTCTTCATCTGACAAACCACGGTATTCTGGTATAATCTACGGTAGTGTGTTTTACTCAACGTAATTTCTGCTCGTGTTTTTTTTTTTTTTTTTCCTCCGGATCTGTGCTGTACATTTGTACTTTAAAACCTCTCAGACATAAATAACATGTCAGTTGATTAACAACTTGGAAGTATATCAAGAACATCCGTTTTTCATACACGGGGTAAACTCTTGCCAGGAAAATTTAATAAAGTAATTTGAATCTGCTGAAGCAAAAGAATGTTGATAATGTTGGATACAATCAGCATTTCTAGCCAAAGTATAATACTGGCAGCTTGTTCTTTTTTTCTAGATAAAACAGAAGATTTGGACTTAAGTATTTAAATGTTTTATATGTGCCTACATTTATGGAAAAAGAAAAAAGAGGAAAAACACTGAAAAAAATCTCTCATGAGCAGCCCATTAACTTTCTCATTTTTTTGTTTCTCTGCTTATTAGTTTTAAGACATCACATGATGATTAAAAAGAAATTGATCCCTACGGTATCTTGCAATGCATCTTAGAAGTTTTTGTTTGCGTTCTGTCATTCTCTATTTTCCTTTGCAATAACAGAACTACATTACAGAAATTTCCCGTCATATAGAATTCTCTGGCAAATATTTTATCACCAGATAATACTAACTCATAAAATCAAAAGCTTTTTCTGAAAGAGGATTGTATTACTGCATTGTTTTCTAGACTTGTTAAATTTTCTGTTCCTTTACAATATTACTGCTATGAAAAGTGACTTTATATTATAATGAAATATGATCAAGCCTTAGATGTTTATTTTAAGATTAAAACCACTTTCAGGATTAGCTTGAGGTTTCCAATTGGTCTGACAGATTTAGCTATGTACCTTGCTGGTCACAAAACTGTCAGTGAAATTATTGTCATAGTCATATTTCTGTTTTAGCCATTCTTGCACCTCTGCAGTAACGATTTGGTTGAGGAATGGTGTATGTAAATGTTTTCAATGAAGCTTTGTTGTAATGGTCCAGTAGAATCACTGCAGTTAAGATGTTTGACAGCCATGAACAATGAAGAAGAATAAGCTTAGACCTGCTAAATTTTCACAACTGATGTGAGAGTCAGTGGCCAGCAGGGACAGGGAGGTGATTGTCCCCCTCTACTCTGCTCCTGTGAGGACCCATCTGGAGTACTATGTCCAGATCGGGGCCCCCAGTACAAGTAAGACAGAGAGTTGTTGGAGAGGGTCCAGAGGAGGGCCACAAAGATGAACACAGGGCTGGAGCACCTCCCCTACGAAGACAGGCTGAGGGAGCTGGGCTTGTTCAGCTTGGAGAAAAAAAGGCTGCAGGGTGACCTAAATGCAGCCTTCCAGTACCTAAAGAGAGCCTACAAGTAGGAGGGGAGTCAACTCTTTGAAAGGGTAAATAACAGCAGAACAAGGGGAAGTAAATAAGTAAGAACGCTAGTGAGGCCACATCTGGAATACTGTGTCTAGTTCTGGGCTCACCAGTATAGGAGAGACATGGAACTACTGTAGAGAGTACAACAAAAGACTATGACATGACATATAATGAAGGGGTTGATGCGTCTCTGATCCAAGCAAAGGCTGAGAGAGCTGGAAATGTATAGCACTTGAACAGATTGCCCAGAGATGGTGTGCATTCTTACCTGATGAGGTATTTGAAATGGAACTGGACTCAATTCTGAGTAAGTTGCTCTAGCTGACCCTACTTTGGCAGGGATGTTGGACTAGGCGATCTCTTGAGGTCCCTTTCAGCTACAAAAATTTTGTTATTCTGCGACAATACTGCTACTGGAAATGGGTAACATAGCACTGTATAGTCACGTGAAGTGTGAATGCATTATTAGGTATTTTAAATATGGATATTGCCTGCTTCACTGTTCTAGAACTTTAACACATTTCCAGACTCATATCTTTTGCCCAGAACTCTCCTCTGAGAGACAAATTGTAACCAACATAATGTGCAAAGTCTTCCAGCACAGTGTTTAAAACCTTACCAGCCTCAGGAACCCTGGTCTCATCAATGATTTTTCAGAGTTACTCTTTATTTCTTAGAATGTCAGTGTAGTAGTGTGTAAAAGAACTTCTCATTTACTCCTACTTTCCTCTCTAAGAGCTGGAAAAGCCCAGAAGAGAAAAAAATAGTCCAGTCTGATAATACTCCTTTTTGGGTCTCTGCAAATTTTTCACAGGCCGGATTATTTCCTAATGACAATTCCATAAGGTTTGACCAGTGGAAAAACTCTTCTTATAGAGGCAGTAATAGTTTATATGAGATCAAACAGTCCTGGTACAATGTTATGCTTAGATACCTTATACTGCATCTCATCTAGCTAGGTGTGTCTGCTCTGTTGTGCTATGCAAAAACATCCAGGAATTAATACAGAAAGAGAACACCTGTGAAATTGTTTCCAAATTATGATACATTAAGAGTAATAAAAGTGAATGCTGAGTTTGATTTTTTGCTTGCATAGTCCTTTTACTTCACAGGCTAGGTAGGGACAAGAAAATGACCCAACTACCTGTATTTGATAAAACTTATTTTGTAGTTATGTCAGTAGAATCCAACTGAAACAAAAGAGATACAGATACTCTATCAGCTAATCTCTACCTTCCAATGGTCTTAAAATCCAGTTAAGATGAAATTACTTGCCCTAACTTGTGGGTCCAGATTTTGCCACTGAATGAAACTCTTCTTTCTGTATCTATTTTCTTCATTTATTTTCCAGTATGGGGTAATTAAAGCTAGGTGGTTTGTAGATGAAGTTTTCAGGCACCTTTGGGAAAGGTGATGTTATAGAGACTTGACTGCAGTCTGGCAGTGAGTTTTTGCAGTGACTCAGCATAAGAGTTCAGTATGATTACCATATTTTGAAAATATTAATTACTGAAACATTACAACAACCACTGATGATAAAAACCCAGATATCACATTCTAGGAATTAATGTCTTCACAACTCCAAGTTAACGCAGCATATCAGAAACAGTGCTATATGAATATTTCATTAAAGAAAATAGAATGAGAAATACAAACTTTTTTTTCTCTTGGGCAACATCATATTTCAGTTTTGATTTAAATATTTTTGTTCAGATGTATGTCATATGAAACTAAACTAGTCACCATCTCTATGTTCGTTACACCTCCAGTTAAGCCAACCTAGCTGTTTCATTTGCAGAAACTGCTACCTTCATAATTTATGAGAGAAGGCTGTTTCCCACAGCGTAGCCAGTGAGAGGAAGTTTTACACTGTGAAATGCTTGTGTGGTGATGTCAAAACAAGAAATAACCTCGTAACTACTGGCATAGATTAAATTTAAATATAACTCAGCATGACTGAAAAATCTTCAGTGTCCTAGATTTGCACTTTAGGTTTCAATTTATACTAGGCGTGAGTAAGAGTTGTTAGCTGCATGAATAATACATCATTTTCTTCAACTCAGATCATTCCCTTCACATGTTTATTCATTTATGCTGCTTAAATGAACAGAAATGCTTATATCAGTATTCACTGGTATTCTGACAAGCTACAGGATAGATCAGTTTCTGCAGGCTTAAAAAATAAAAACCCAGAACTACTTACTCAGATACAATCTTTTAAAATGATGTTCTATATTTTGTTGTCATCTGCATTTGATTGCAGAAACCACCTTTCGTACTTCTGTATTGTTATTTTGAATAAAATTCTTGCATACATTTCTATACATATAAATATACACTTGTATACTTCTATATGGGTGTATCTGTATTTAAAAATATATTTATTGTACCAAAAATACTTTTTCTGGTGATTTTACAGTAGAATCCAAATACATTCAGAGTTTGAGACCCAAGGGTACATTTTTCTCTTAGGTACACAATAAATCCACACTTTTTCAGAGCTCATTGAGGCCATATGTAAGCAAGTTATTGGGTCAAATGGAGGGGGATGAAGACCTGAATTTCTCAAGCTCAAATGTTAAATGAGCTGCACAGCTCAGTTTGTGTCAATTTACAAAAATGAATTTGTGCCAAAAAGTAGTTTTATATGCAAGTAGCAAGAGGCTAGTTTTACTACTTCACCGGACATCTGTTTTATCATTCTGCAGTTTGTATCACAAGTCTTGTTATATTTATGTCAGTCACTCAAACTTGTGTAGGATACGTAAGTTATTACTATCTACAAGCATATAGTGACTGTATTTCTTCTAAGAGCACTGTTTCAGAAGTAACATCTTTTATCATGTTGGCCTACAGTATCAAAGGTAGATGGTGGGATGGCAGTAGAGGTTGAAACTTCCCACTGCTATTGCATTACATTTTGTTCCCAGATGGCAGCAGAGGGGCAGACAAAATGGTGTCTGACATGGAAGTGTGTATGAAGCCAAGTTTTGTCACTGAATTTCTCCATGCAGAAGAAAGATGCACCCATTGACATTTATTGACACTTCCTGAGTGTTAGTGGAGACCGTACAGTGAAAGTGAGTGCAGTGAGGTGATTGGAGTGCACTTCAGTAATGGAAACAGCAACAGTGGGTTACCTCTGCAGCATGCAGGCCCTTGTTGATTGCTGGCAAAAATTCATAACTAATAATGGTGACAGTCATGAAAAATACTGTTTTGTAGCTGAGAATTTACTCTATCTAAAAGTGCTGTTGTGCTCTTCATATCTGTTGTAATTCCCATGGAAAGAAATATGCGGTATTACTTTTGGGGTGACCTATGTGTATAATAAGGCTTAGTACTGTGTGTTAAAGTAGCACATTTCTATTATGCTGAAAGCATACGTTCAACCAAAAAATGACCTTTTTAAAGATACTAATGACAAATATGCCACACAGCCATCAACTTCTGTATAGATTTTTTTTCTCTTTCTCAGAGTCATTAATATAGTTTCCTCATCCTGTATCTTATGTCATTTGTTACACATTAGGTACTTAGAAATAAAGTTGCACACAATCACACAAGAAAATCTATGAGAGGAAGGGGACTGAATTCTTACTACTTGAATCCAAATTGTTGCCTGGATGCTACAGTACTACTCATTAATTTTATCAACACTTCTATCTTTGAAAACAATCTCTAAATTATAACTTACTAGGTAATGGAGTTATCCAAGTGAAAAAGTTAAGAAGAATCTACTTCTATTTAAATTTCATCCTCAATTCCTGCTTTCATTAATCTTCTGTATCCCACAGATTCCTCTCTGTACAAGAATGCAGTGCTTATTTATCTTTTAAAGAGCGACATGATAAGAAATCATCCATTCCATATTTATGAAACAGTAACCCAATGTGAAATAGTAAGGCATTGAAAACACCAGTGTTTGGGAACTATTAGTGGCTGTCAGTTTAAGAAGTCTTTCTCAGAAATAGATTTTCTATCAGTACAAAATACAGATTTTTCATCAACACAGTACAAATAGAAGTACTGGGAATTTTCACAGAAAAAGAAAATATAATTAATATGCAAAATGAAATAGTACAAAAGTCTTTAAAGCTTGTGCACAATTCAGTGAAATGACCTTAAGTAATAGTAGATTCCGGAGCTAGAATCCCACAAATTTTCCCATTTGTTGTGGCTTAGCTCTATTGTCAACCTTGGCTTTAGGAACATATTTTTGGTGCTTTTCCTAACGGTTTTACTTCAAGTGGAGTAAAAAGGGGACGGTTAGTGATAGTATCCTGCATGATCTGGATCCCTGTACTTTGGAAATAACTCTTCTGAAGTCAATACCTGGCCACATCTGGATTACAGCAGAGCATCTGAGTGACAGTAGCTTTTTGTTAGTTTGCCAGTGTTGGATTCAAAACAAACATTCTTGGAGAAGTGTGCTTCACTAACCTGCCTACGTAAACTGCTCTATTTTCTAGTCTCATTAGCATTCTCAGATGTCAGAAGCATTGCATTTCTCCTTCCTCCACACACGTGCTGCACATGCTGCATAGAGTGTGTGGTGAAAAACAGCTGTCTGAGATAACTGGTTGTATAGCAATTGGAAATGAACTGTGTTAAAACAAGGATGTTGGACAAGAGATCCATGAAAACAAAGGAAGGCTGATCTTCATGAAATAGTATCTGTATGAAAATACAACAAAAATGGTTCTCATGACTGCTCTGATATAAACTTACTGGAATGGAATTTCTTCTAAATGAGATATGCAGCATATGCCCATCTTCTGTAGCCTTATCATTCCTTTTAAGGCTGAATTCCTCAGCTTTTCAAATGCATTATTCACAAGCTCATCTTTAGGTTTTCTATGAGAGCACCCACCTTCAAGTATCTCTAGTCCTTAATGTGTCTTCCAGGGCTATGTGTGCTCATGATCTGTATTCCTAAATGCTTTCACTTAGAATGTCCTTAGAATGTCTTCTAGCACTTGCCTCAGCCGTCCACACATTGCACCAATGCCTGTATTCTTTCACACAATTATGCTTCTTTGTCAGTGGGGAAGAACAGGAGAGTGCTGCAGTAATGCCCGGAATGGAAAGAGACAATGACTGTGTCCTATATATATGATTTTTAACAGCTTATGTAGACTGTAATATTAAAGTGCTTTAACTTGAGCATGGCAATAGCAGATGCCATCATGTCTTGCAATATTTAACTGTGTAATGAATTCTTAAGAAAAAATAAGATAACTGTAAGAAAGCAATGATAATGATATTGAGTAAGTATAACAGTTTATGAAATGAGTGTGATGATGGCAGTAGATATAACTATAACAAACATTATCAGCATTAGTAACTGAACCATTAACAATGTAGTGTTATGGTTATGGCAGCAAATCCTGCCCCAGTCTGCGAAGGTCCTCAGTACTCCTCTCTTGGCCCTAGAAACCCACACTTCTGTCATGAGGTTCCCAGCCTAGCCTGCTATGCTGAGAAGGCCTAGATGTCTGTTCATTTCTGCAAGAGTAGATTCTTAGGTGCTGGGATCTTCAACTTTGATCTTTTTTCATCCCACCTTGGTAGTCTTTAAGTTGTCTTTTTGTCTCCTCAAGATGCTGTGACCTATCATATACTATAGTTTGCATCCTCAGAAAGCTTATTCATTATTTCTGTTAACTCAATTCACAGACAACTGGTCACTGTGTTGTTTGGTCGGCATCTTCATCTTCACAGAATCACAGAATTGTAGGGGTTGGAAGGGACCTCTAGAGATCATCGAGACCAACCCCCCTGCCAAAGAAGGTTCCCCACACCAGGTCGCACAGGTAGGCGTCCAGGCGAGACTTGAATATCTCCAGAGAAGGAGACTCCACAACCTCCCTGGGCAGCCTGTTCCAGTGCTCCGTCACCCTCACCATGAAGAAGTTCTTACGCACATTCGTGCGAAACTTCCTATGCTGCAGCTTATGTCCGTTTCCCCTCGTCCTGTCTCCACGTACCACTGAAAAGAGACTGGCCTCACCACTATGGCCGCCACACCTCAGATATTTATAAACCTGGATCAGGTCCCCTCTCAGTCGTCTTTTCTCACGGCTGAACAGACCCAGTTCACTTAGCCTTTCTTCATAGGGGAGATGCTCCAGGCACTTCACCATCTTTGTGGCCCTCTGCTGGACTCTTTCCAAGAGATCCCTGTCTTTTTTGTACTGGGGAGCCCAGAACTGGACACAGTACTCCAGATGAGGCCTTCCCAGGGCAGAGTAGAGGGGGAAGATCACCTCCCTCGACGTGCTGTACACGCTCTTCTTAATGCACCCCAGAATGCCATTGGCCTTTTTGGCCACGAGGGCACACTGCTGGCTCATGGCCAACCTGTTGTCCACCAGGACGCCCAGATCCCTCTCTGCAGAGCTCCTCTCCAGCAGCTCATCCCCCAGCCTGTATTGGTGCATGCAATTATTCCTCCCTAGGTGTAAGACCCTACACTTGCTTTTGTTGAACCTCATCCGGTTTCTTACTGCCCAGCTCTCCAGCCTGTCCAGGTCTCGCTGAATGGCAGCACAGGAATTATATTAATTGATTTATTTTAGTTCATCAATTTCTCTTTGGTTTTGTAGTAACACTAAGGTCTCATAGTTGTGACCAGCCATTTGATTAGTCCTTGTATTGTTTGTGTAGGGCCGGCAAAGTTATGCTAAGGCCCGTCTTGACATATCAGCTAACTATACTTTGCTATGTGATGGGCTGGACATGGCCTGCAGCCAGGCATCCACATAGACCCTCACTCACTGTGCTCCCCCACCTTTAGCACGATAAAGTGAGAAAGCAGAGCAGGAAGAGGAAAAGTTGTGGGTCAAAATAAAGACAGGGAAATCACTTACCAAGTACTGTCAAACAGATGCAGCTTGGGATATTTTACTTAATGTACTGCCAATTTAAACATTCACCAATGATTTATTTTTCCATGTGTCTAACCAGTATTTTCCTTTCTGTTACTTGTTGCTACTGCCTTCTGTTATTTCACTGTGCATCTCTGAGAAAAGACTGTCTCTCCCATTGTCTAGTTGAGGACAGCAATGAGACCTCCCTTAGCCTTCTTGAAGCTGAGCTAACATTGCTCTCTGTCTTTCCCTGTCTGTCAGGTATTCTAGCACCCTAACTACTTTTGCTAGACCCATTGCTGGGGTTCCAATGTCTTTTCTCCATCAGGAATATCCTTTTGGGTGCATTACTACATGTGCAATCTCACAAGTGACAAATTGCAGAGAATAATTACTTCCCTTACATTCTGGCCACATTATTAAGGCATAATTATTTTAGTAACATTTGTCGTTGTTGCAAGGCTATACTGCTCTTTTAATTCAACTTCTTGTCAATCAGGATGTCCAGGTCTTATACTGCAAAGCTACTTTTCACCTGGCTGGCCCTTAGGTTGTACTTATCCAGGAGATATTCCTTTTCAGGTGAGGAACTTTTTTTTTTTTTTTTGTTGAACTCCATGAGGCGTTCATTCCTCAGAACAGTGAGTGTGGCCTCTTGCATTTAGGCATGGCTCAATAGAGGTTATTCCTCATCTGGAGGATGATAGTGGTTCCACCAGTCAGTGCTGGTGATTCAGCATCAGAACCACCATACTATACCTTTGGGACGGGGTGGCCTGCATGAGGCTGCAGCTACAATGTGCTAAAATAGTTGTGGCAATCCAGCCCCAGAGCATCCTCTGGAGCCCAGCAGAGGCAAGTGCTCATCACCACAATATCACCACCAGCCCATAAAAAGGAGCCTTGTTTTTTCACTGAAAATTAATAATGTAGTGAGACTACTCCATGTTATTATGTTATTTTGTAATTAATTAATGTAAACTTGAATAATGTTATTGTATGCTATATGTACTATTGTTACATAATCACAGCCAACATTAAAAAAAACAGAACAATGTTACAAAATCTTGAAAGTCATTATTAAGTCATTGGAGGCATACTAATCAAGGATAAATATAAGGTTCTGTCCTACTCCAGTGAGAGCTGTCTTGGAAAGTAATTTATAAATAACACTCCTAATAGAACTTGCTTATTCATCAACCATTAATAAAACGCTATTTTCACCTTTTGAGTGCATAAAAAATTAAAAGTGATGTTTGCATAATGTAGAAACTGTGGAAGTAAATTCATTATTTTGCAGCGACAGTGGTTACTAAGGAAGTGTTTAGATACTGTATTTGATGTATTGTTTATCCCATATATAGATCTATTGATCCTAGCATTTCTTTTACACACAAGAAGATAGTTGAGTGAAAAATAATAAAATAATAAAAAACCCCACTTTCAAACCAGGGTTATTTCATTGATTTGATTTGTCATGTCAGCTCACAAACAGCTGTTCTTGTATAATGATTTGAGCAAAGTGGGGGCAGCTTAGGTTTGCTCTGGTAGAAGAAGGTATATGGAACTAGTTGGCACTTCTGGATTAATTTGCTAAGTTATAATTGTGTAATACTACGGCTCAAATTCACCAAAACTCTTAAATGTATAATTTCACTACTGTCACATAGTAGTCATTTAGGGTTTATTTCACTCTTATGTATGTGATTGTCTTCACAGCCTGCTCTTTATGTTTTAATGAAAATATCTTTAATAAAATGATTTTTTTTCTGCCATGCTTTAAGCAAAATAGCATTGTGCCAAAGCAAAAATCATTATTGAGCAGCTAATGTTTTTTGATCAAATTGAAGTGGAACAAATGAACCAATGTTACATAGGACAACAAAAAAATGAAATTCATTTTTCAAATGCTTATGTGTTAATGAATGGTGGCAGCTAGAGGAGCAGATGTTAATGTTTTGCATTCATTTAATGTACCAGTAATAATTTGTAAACATTAGGTTATATCTTTCTGTCATCAACACTCATCAGGCATGTCTCGTTTTTCAGCTTTTACATCCTACAGAGAAGGATGTGTTTGCTTCGTGCCTAGCACAAAAGGGCTCTCAAACTTAATTGGGCCCTTTGGCTTCTATGACAGTCCTATCTAATAGGGAAGAGCAGACTTACATGTCTGATAGGAGCATCAGCATGGGCATTTAAAAATGTCATTGATGTCAGTTAATGTTCATGTATCATCTGTTAATATTATTAGTATGAAGTTAAAAACAAAAGTAGCAAGATGTTATTAAGCTTGTAAATATGCTTTGCTTTTGTGAGCTAGAATTTTAATATCAGCAAGTTACAGTCTGGATTCTCTTGATAAAATATTTGATAGTAACTTAGTAGAAGTGCGTGTGTCTAATGTCACTTCTTTTTATGCTTTTCATCACCAGTGACCTGCAAACTCTAAATGTATAATCCTCTAGGGGATTCACATTTCAGAATGAAATAATTCTTGATGTGTGGAGTCACTGTGAAGCTTATTGAAATTTTTCAGCATTCTTTTGCTGTTGCAATGGTAAAATTTCTGCTGGGGTTGAAAATGGTAATAATCTTCCTAGTTGTTATTATAAAAAGCAGAAAGTCAGCAAACTTTGGTAAGAGTTATTTTTTCTTACTACCTCCTTTCTGGCTTAGAGATTTAATGCGTCTCTTTATAAAAGTCAGTTTCACTATAAAGAAAAATTATGTAATCATAGTTGTCAGGATTGTTGTTATCTAATCTGCTCTTTATGGTTATATCTAGAGACTGTTATTAAGACAAAGGCAAAATATTATCCTTACATTGAGTGAGCAGCCAAACACGGTGCTGTTAGGATCACATTCTGTGTGCTTTATATCTTATTCTTGAGCTACAGGAAAATCTCTAAGATCATCAGCACTGTAGCAGATAATTCAATGTGACATGGGCAGCACAACACTCATACAGATCAGAAAAAGAAAGCAAATGTATATTAAAAGCTAATGAAAGCAAGTAAACAATAACAGTATTAAGATTGTTTTTAAATAACGGTTAATCAATTGTTTTTATGGGCATATGCCATTCTGTGTCCTTATTTATTTTATGCCTGCATACCTTTGCTAAGGTCTTGTCTACACAAAACACTCTCAATATTGTTTAATTTATTCCAGTGGAACTATATAAAGCAGGCTAAAAGATGCTCACTTTACCTAAAAATATGCAAATTCTCTAACAACCTGCTCATCATTTTTCTAAATAGATAAGTAAGTTCTCATATCACTGATTTAACTTACCAGGTAAGGTCCTTGAACACAACAATGTGAAAGAACATGGGATGTTCCCATACGAAATAAATTGCGAGGATACAATCATATGTGCAAGATCTTAAAACAAGAAATCTGTTGACAGACTAGACATATCCTCAGACTCAGGGGTATGCTGGGAGCTTCTTTCATTTGATTTTTCATTGATCTTGATTTCAAATCTCCTCGTGTGCTGTCCTTTATACTTAGAAGAGTTTTCCTCCAACTTCCTTTCTAAGTTTTACTCATATCTCTTCTCCCTCAAATCCATCTTGAAACACATTTGTCTGAGGATCATTTCTTCTTGGGAGAATTCTTGTTGAGCACATTTTCAGTAACAAATATTGTGCTTCATCTTGAAATAATTACATTTTTTTCTTCCATCCTTTGATTATTCTCTCTTGTAAGGAGGAATTGTATCATAATTAGTTAAAAAATATGATGTAAAGACATGGTACTATTTGAAAGAAAGATCAGCCAGTTGGCTACACCTGTGACATCGTTTCACTGTGCCCTCATTTCCTACCCTCTGGGCCCCATTTTACTTTTAATGATATATGCCCCATGCCCCATGCCAGCATAAATGCAATTCTGTGATAGCTATAACTTATGAATTAGTGTATGTATTTTATAGAAACAAATGTCCAGACTTAGACCTCTTCAGTGACTGCAAGACCTAAATTTGTTTCCTAGTTTTAGAGCAGCAGTGGCTTGTGCAATGTAGCTCATTTCAGCGCTTGATTTATTTAAACTAGCTTAATGAGGAATGCCCTGTGAAGATTAATACTGTACTTCTTGTTCTTGTTTTGTTTAATGCATCACCCAGAAGCATATTCAGAAGTCATGCAAATTTGATGATGAGGAATTGGATTATTTTTTTCTCCTTGATACTCCAGATAAAACAGCTATGAACATAGAGATGTTATTTCTAATTTAGGAAATGAAGAAGAATTTTGGTCTTTAAGGTAAAATAACATAAAAGAAATGAAACGTTGAAACGTTGTTTAACTATAGGTTTAGGCAGAGCTCATAACTATGGAATTTGAATTTGTATTAACATTGAAGGCTGCCTTGAAAATAGAAGATCCTCTTGTAATGATTTACAACATAGTAAAGGAGTTGTTTCTTGCTAAAAACAGATGATAGCACCAACAGTAAAACCCTAGCACACAACTCAGCTCAACAAACTAGCTTGGATTTTGCAGTGCCCACATATTCATAGATTATGTTCCTGTTAGAATGGTATTAACTCTGAGAGTAAATAACTGAGTGTTAACTTTGAGAATAAATCTCTGAAAGTGCCGTTGCATGTGGTATTTTATTTAGTGTACTCCAAGGTATGTGAAAGAGTCTCAACAGAATGATGAACTAGACTATGAAGGTTATCTTTTCAAGCAGATTGAAATTTAGGGCATCTGTAGAATACCTAAAACATTGCCATCTTTTTTACTGCCTTGTGAAATTCATTCAGAGAGTTTTCTGATCTAATCCCAAAATGTTCTTTGTCATCAAATTTAAAGGAAGGTAAAAGAGGTTATAATTAATAATCTTTTATTTCAGGAAGTAGGACTAACCATTAGAAGTATTGGTGCCATATTCTTAAAAGCAATTAATAGTAAGCTGGCATGATTTTCAGACAAGTTGTCAGTATGTCACTAAGATTTACTCACCATTGTTTACAATATATCCTGAGAGATAAGCATAATCCTTTCAAGTTGTTTGAGGCATAGCATTAATATGATAAATGATAATAGAGATTAATTAAGTAAATGTATATTAAGAACATTGTAATTGTTGCTATCTCTTACATAAATTTATATACATGATGGTTTTACAGCCTGTGTTGCAGAAAAGAGAAATGAGCTGTGTCCAATTATAGCACATATGAGCAATTAGATTAAAAAATTATGTATTCTTGCAGGTTAAGTTATCATTCTTAAGGAAAACAGAAGAAACTTTCAGAGCAATTCTTTGTATCTAAAGGATGCTGGTGACAGACCAGTTTTGCTAAGATTATTTAGGGGAATTACATGAGATTACATTTCCAAGAATTCAGTGGAGATCTGTCATCAGTCATAGACCTTTTGACCTGAAGCAGGGAGTTAGTAGCTTACAGGTAAATGCAGTATTTCAGCTTAGACGGAATGGACCAAGAGTGGAATGATACTAAATGCCAGAATCTTCTGAACATGTACTTTTCTCAGCTGGGTGTTGAAAGGAACAATGAATGCATGATATTTTCCTAAAAGAGGAAAAAATGCTTTATGTGCCAAGTTAAATGTTTCCTATGATTGAAAAATCCTTGTTAAATACATTCATTTAGCAACTCTTATTTTGGCTTACAGAGGTAAATGTCTTTCTCCTGCCTGTATATTTAGAAAAAAAATGATGGAGCTCAGTTACTTCAAGACTGACACTGGATGATAGTGTGTATAAATCCAGTCTAGGGAGTTCTTTTGAGACTAACAAAAAGCAAAGTTAAAGGAACACTGGATTACATTGTTGGTTAGCACTGACAATTTTTATGGAGCAAAATGGCAGTTCTATTTGAGACTAATAGAGTATTCTTACAGGAGAGAAACAAAATAAAGAGAAGAACTGTATATTTTCAGATGCCTATAACAAATGCACTGAAGTCCCCAGAGACTACACTTTTAGTCAGCAGAGTTCACACCAACTGCCAATATGTTTGATGAATGATTTTCTATTACGCACACCAAACACTGTACTCCAAAGATGTCCTTTTAATATTTATACAGATATGACTTCATTGTTTCCAAGGCAATTTCCTCTAGATCTTTGTTCATTCTTCAGGGCCATGCCCTGAAGGATGCTTGGAAAATCCTAGCAGCAAGTCTAATTTCTTAATGCCAGAATTCATGTCTTGAGGAAAACATGTCCTGCTTTAAGAAAAGATATAACACTCTCTCTTAGGTGTACTAAGATAAAAAAAAAAAGACATGTTTTAAGGATTTACAAAATTCATTAAAACTTCTCAAGATACAGAGAAGCAATGCATTTTCCCAGAATTAATTTTGAGATATTTTTACTTATCTATATACTTATCACTCAATCATCTATGACAGGTGATGTAGAATAGGAGAGGTGTCTGAAAACTGGACGGACACCATTGTCACTCCAGTCCTCAAAAAGGGCAAAAGGAGGACCTTGGAAACTACAGGCCAGTTGGCCTCACATCTGACCCTGGATGACGGAGCAACTTATTCTGGATGTAATCTCCAAGCAAGTGTAAGAAAAATAGGTTATCAAGAGTAACAGCACAGGTTCATCAAGGGGAAATCATACTTGACCAATCTGGTAGCATTCTACGATGTCATGTCTGGCTGAGTATCACAGAATCACAGAATCACAGAATTGTAGGGGTTGGAAGGGACCTCTAGAGATCATCGAGACCAACCCCCCTGCCAAAGCAGGTTCCCTACAACAGGTCGCACAGGTAGGCGTCCAGGCGAGACTTGAATATCTCCAGATAGAGTAGATAGAGAAGTGGATGTTGTCTACTTTGACTTCAGCAAGGCTTTTCACACTGTCTCTCATAATATCCTTTTAGGTAAGCTTAAGAAGTGCAAGACAGATGAGTGGCCAGTTTGAGAACTGGCTGACTGGCAGAGTGCAGAGGGTTGTGATCAGCGGTGCAGTCTAGTTGGAGGCCTGTAGCTAGCGGTGCTCTCCAGGGGTTGGTACTGAGTCTGATCTTGTTTAACATCTTCATCAATGACCTGGATGAAGGGATAGAGTGTACCTCCAGCAATTTTGCTGATGATACAAAGCTGGCAGAAGTGGCTGACGCACCAGAAGGCTGTGCTGCCATTCAGTGTGATCTTCACAGGCTTGAGAGTTGGGTGGAGTTGGAACCTGCTGAAGTTCAACAAGTGCAAGTGTAGAGTCCTACACCTGGGGAGGAATAACCACATGCATTTGTGCAGGTTGACATGCTGGAAATGAGCTCTGCAGAGAAGGACTGAGATGTCCATGTGAACAAGTTGACCATGTGCCAACATTGTGTCCCTGTGGCTAAGAAGGCCAATGGTATTCTGAGGTGCATTTAAAAAGAGCATGGTCATCAGTTTGAGGGAGGTTCTCCTCCCCTCTCTACTCTTGCCCTTGTGAAGACATTTCTGCAGTACTGTGTCCTGTCTAACTTCAAGACAGACAGGGAACTTCTAGAGAGTCTATCAGAGGCCTGCAAAAATAAGTAGAGGTTGAAGCATCTCTCTTATGAGGAAAAGTGGGGAGGCCTGCGGCTGTTTAGCTTAGAGGAGACAGAGAGGGGATCTTATCAATGCTTACAAATATTGAAAGGGCAGGTGCCAAGTGGAGGGTGCCAAGCACTTTTTGGTGATGCGCTGTGATAGCACAAGAGGCAATAGGCACAAACTGGAACAGAGGATTTTCCATCTGTAATATGAGAAACAACTTTTCTTTCTGAGTGACTGAGTTGGAACAAGAAGTCCAGAGAGGTTGTGAAGTCCCCTTCTCTGGAGATATTCAATAGGGAACCTGCTTTAGGAGAAGGCTGGACTGGATTATCTCCAGAACTCCCTTCCAACCCTCGTGATTCTGTGAAGGGAAATGAACCATTCTAGACAAAGAAACTGAGAGGTGAATTGGCAATTATCTTATATCTGCTGGAGAATAAATAAATAAATGATGTATAAATATGCAATTAAAAAACTCCCTCCTGATTTGGAGCCAGTGCTATACTGCTCTTGAAAAGCTAATAGAGTAACCATTGTGGGAAGAACACTAAGAAAGAAGGGATTGGCAAGTAGCCAGCTAACACATGTAACATTTGTAGTGTTTGTGATGAAACACTAGAAGTATCTTATATTAATCCTAAAGCAGCTGTTACCTTGACAACGGCAGGTAATGGATGGTTGTGGTGTTCGTTTCTACAGATTTACTTTTTAAAAATTTAGGACACCTTGTCTTTTAAATGGCTTAGTATGGCTTCGCAATGATTAGCTGTTCGAGCTATTAATCTGTTTTTGTGAGTGACACTTTTGTAGATAAATATGAATTTGGGCAACCTGGCACATAGCAAATGTAACCTGCTATGTATATCATCTAACTTTGTGGCGTAGTGGGAAAATCTATCAGAGAAATGAAGCATATTCTGTTTCTATACTGTATTTTAAATGCAAGTGTTCAGCCTGTGCCTGAGCCTAGTCTCCTCTTACACACCTGCCAGTCTCACTTCAATGCCTGGAAAAATTATGGAAATATTTTTGAGAGGAAATATTAAAAAATACCTGAAAGACAATGCAGTCACTGATCACAGCCAACACTGATTCATGAGGAGAAAGTCCTGTTTAACAAACTGAATTGCTTTTCATGACAAGATTACTCAGCTAGTTGACCACGGAAAGTCATTTGATATTTTTGGATTTCTGCAAAGCTTTCAATACTCTTAAACAAATATTCCTGTGGGCCATTTAGTATATTTTCCTTTATGGAAAAGAATTGTTAGGTACAATAGTTATTTCTATCACACAATAATATATATTTTTATTTTTATCTTCTGTAGCACAGAAGTACTTTATTTTCAGCTGATGTAAACCCAATTATTTTGCAGTAGAATTCTATTTTTTTTTTCTACATTAATAGCATTGTTGGAAAGTGAGAACAGAGAAGTTTAATATTGATACTGAGAATTTTATTCTGATCAGTAGCACCTTACCTCTGGCTGCTGTGATATCTGGTGTAGCCTCAGGATATGAACTCTACAGAGCTGTTCTCAGAAAATTATGTAACCACTTGCTCAATTCTGGTAACTTTGGTTTTTGTCCAGGATATAACAACTTCTTCGGGTTTTGTGTACTTTGCATATGTATATTTCTTTTTTTTTTTAAATAGGAAAACTTTTGCAATTCCCCTCTTTTTACCAACACAAAAAAAGTATTCAAAGTTCAGGTCTGTGAGATTACTTAAAAGCTTATTCTTAGCAATGAAATGAAATTATGTAAGTAAACAGTGCTGGCATATTCATCAGTTTGTTTTGTCGCTCTAAGACTTTGTACAGCACCAGAAAGGCTTCAATATCTTTTGTATATTTAGTACTGCAGCTGTTACTAGTTAAGAGAACATGACATGGAGGGTTATCCAAAATGACCAACCAAAAATCAGCAGTGTTTCAAAATGGCCAACAAGATAATTGGCAGAGAAGCTGCTTCTCTCCTTCTGTCTGCCTCTCAGCAACTTTTATCTGGCCTTCCAGGATCACCAGCTTTCTTACTAGTATTAAGAGATTTGATTAGATGGGTGATATCAGCATCTATGGGGATGGAACTGAGAAAACCTGGAGATATGCTGAATGTCAGTTTGAAGGCAAGTGGGATCAAAACGAGCAAGTCTTATTCTGTGTCATAGCAAGTATTGACAAGCTTAATACAGTTAGAACTATGTACAGTTAGAAATATGACATCACATCTTTAAATACAGAGCAACAAAAGGAAGAAATCTGCCTTTGCATTATAATACAGTAGAATCTGTGTAAAGTTTTAAAGTTTTTAACAATTTATTTTTCAGGTAGAAAAACAGGGAAAGTACTTACAGTATTTCTACTGGCCTTAGTTCAAGATGGGAATAAAGAGAATTAGCATTACCTACTCTGTCAGGTCACTGCAGAAGGCTCTTTGGCACTCTAACGAGAGCAGTTTGGTTGCCAGGAAACGATAAGTTAATTTTGGAAGGTAATGCCCTCTGAGCAAGTAATGCCATCGTTCTAGATCGGAGTAAAATCTAATGCTCCATAGCCAGATGCTTATCTTTTAAAAGGATTTGCCCCTCTACCTTACTGGAATAAACAAAGCATGCTGCTGAATTGTCTATTGCTGACAAAATCCAAAAGAGTAAAGTTTTAGGGCATTGTTAAAAACAGCACAGAAATAATGTTCCAGCAGGCTCTTTCAGGTTAGGCCATCTGCTAGTTATGCTGGTACATATGTCAAAAGGCAGATCGCCAAAACAGTTTTCCCTGACCTTAAGATAAGAATGATACCAGTGAAATGTTATAAGGACATATTCAAGGCAAGTCTTCAACTGTACAGAATTTATTTCACAATTCATTTCACAACTGAAGCACAGAATAGTTCTCATAAGTTGACAAGTTACCTAGTTCCCTTTGCAGAGTATGAAGCCCAGTGTTTCTACTGATATTTTCTTTAGGTAGTATATATGTAAAAAACAAGATGTGGAAGGATTTCTGAAATTAAAATATTCCCAGCCCTAAGAAAACTTCAGAGTCCAACACACGGACGTGGGCAATGAATCTGGAACATTTTGCAGTAAAGCAGCAGAGAATCACACAGCTTCCATTCACCATTTCAGATAAGCCTGGAAAGGCTTTTTCTGTGTTAAACCCTAACTCTAAGCAAGCAGAGACAATCACAAGAGTGCAAGTTCTTCAGAAAATAACCTTTGAGGAGGCTATGGGGAAAGGCAATAGGAGGGGGATGTCATCAGATACTTGGTTGATGGGTATCGATGACTGTTTTTTGGTATTTTTCCAATTGTCTTGCCATATAATATGTAAGTCAAACCTTGCCATTGTCATGAGATGTAAAGGAGAGGAAGGATGAGGTTCAGTCCCTGCTTGCTTTGCTATATGGAACTGTACAACATAGGAGAAGGAGATGGAAGAATCAAAGAGCGTGAGGATAATGGGAGAAGAAGAGAGCTTCAGAAAATAAAAAGGAAATAGAAACATGAAATGTGTTTAAAAGGTAGGAAGGAAGAGATAATGAATGTGGAGGGTAGTGGAACAGGGAAAAATGATCTTTTGAAATGGAATTTTAAGTCCAAAAACATTACTTTCCTCAATTACCTATGAGCATTGCAGGAGAACAAGACTAACTTCCTCCTCCTGCTTATCTGCACTCCATATTTTCCATTTTGCATACTGATGCCCTTAGCAAAGAAACAGTTCCTTGTACTTTAGCCTTATTTTCTGCTTACTCATTTTATTAAAGTTTACTAAAAGCCTTGGGGAACAAAATGTATATCACAGTCTGCCTTTCATGAGTTTTCTGCTTTTGTACAATGTGACAAAGCTGTATATTTAAAAAATACCTCTCAGAATACATCTTCAAAGCTACTTTACCCAACCTTATTAGTCTATCTTGATGTAATTTTTGTTCAAAATATAAGGGTTTTGGATTTCATTGTCAGCATATAATTTCATATAAATTCATACTGTCTTTTCAGCCTGATGTGTGGGACCGAAATGGATCCACTGTGACTTGTAAATCAAGATATTCTCAGCTGTGACAAGTTCAAAAATTGGTAGAAAAGACTGAAATGTAATTCCATAGGTCTGAGAAGCATCTTATTTATTTACATAAGTTCCAGTTATTGCTGTATTTTTCTGATGGGACCAGTTTGACAGGAAACCAGTAACCTGGGAGGTCACTGGACTAAATTGGGGTAAACAGGAAAAAGAATTTTCATGACATATAGCCCAAAATGCAATAGTAATTGTAGTAATGATCATCTACAAATAAGAGTTTTCAGGTTGTCTGTTCAATAGGAAATCCTGGAGAGGATGACAGTAGCAATGGCAGGTGGAGGATCCCTGCTGTGCTGGATGGTGGTAATGGAGCAAACTGCATCAGCTACTACATAAAGACTGTTGAAGGAGATGTTTTTTTAGGAAGAAATTCTCTTCCTCAAAAGCAACACAATGAGAACAGAGCAATTGCCTAAAAGTGACTTGCTGTGGGAAGGAGGGAGAGAGAATTTTTAGACTACATATGTTTCAAAACGATCGTAGGATTGTGTGGAACTTCCTAAGTGTTGTTTAGGGCAAATATTGAATGTATGGGAACAGTGATCAAGTGAGGCTGGAGAGGAACTGTTGTCCAAGTGAGGCTGTTGGGCTGGTCTAGGAAAAATCACCCGAACCATGAAGCTCATTGGATTCAGCTACCTCTAGCAGCAATCATGAGCAGTTTTGTTCCTGTTACGTTGTGACTACTCAATATTATCATAAATGTTGTGCAAATTAATTCTGATGAAGCTAGTGGACATCACAATAATTAATATATATATATTAATATATTTTCTCAAGAATGCTATTCAAGAAAAATAAATGTTTTAAATCACAAAATGCAAGATCATACATATGGGTAAAAACAGTACAGGCATTTTTTAGACCACGGCAGTGTAGCCACTAATAGCAACTCCTAAAAAGATGTAGTAGGAAAGCAATACAATGTATGCCTTAATTCGGACACTGTACAAAAGGACTACTGGTAGGTTTGGAGTGTTAAACTAGTGAGTGAGAATACGAGTTGATCTGGCTTCCATATGTGACATTTTTTACTTTTCACAAACGAAAGAGGGATTTGAATTCTGTGTAAGCACTCCTGGTCATGAATACTTCTTCCTGAAGAGTATTCAAAATGAAGAACTTATGTCCAGCCTAACTTCCACCAACTCAATGTTACTGAGTTATATTATCTTAATATCCTTTTGGATTTGATCAGTTGCACATATATTGTTTTGTTTATTTGCGACAAATTTTTATTATTTCAGAGTAGCTCATAATAGTTGCTCAGTCAGAGATTCATGAAGTAGCTGAGAAAATTCACGTAGAAAAAGTCAATAAGTCTGCCTGTCAGGCAAAATAATTATAAACTGATAATGGAATTACTGTGTTTCCATGGAAAAAAAAAGTGAAGCCCCAAGGAAGATCTACAAAAGTTATTTGAAAATTAGAGAAAATGCCTTATAATGGAGTAATTAAAGAACTTAAGATAATGGAAAGGTGACTTGATTATGGCATATAACTGCCAGGAAAACATCACCAGTTAGTTATGCTATTTCAGCCTAAACAAACAGCATCCAAAAAACATTTGGGAATGAAAAGTAAGCAAAACTGCAATCAGATGTAAAAGCACATTTTTATTTTTTACAGTTTGGTTAATTAACTGTTGCAACAAGAGCTAGATGCTTTATGAAGTGCGAGTTTTGTGAAACACAAGAAAATGAGCTTCTTAGAAAGACAGAGCCAGAATTATTTAGCCTGTGATGGATACAAGAGTAAGATCAAATTATTTCTAGTGATGTCTAAACACTATGTCACAAAAGATTTCTGAAGGTTTTCATGCTTTAGATGAAAAACTGTAAGGATCTATACACCCAGGATGGCTGAAAACTGTTGGACAGGATGTTGAAGAGAGGCAAGTTCAGAGTGAGTTAATATCTTTTATTAAAAATAAGAAAGTACGGTTGTGTTTATTTATCATAATTGTACTGTATAGTGTAAAATATCTTTTTTACCTTCAAAATCTCAAAGTCTGAGTAAATAAATTTTCCCACTTAAAAATTGATAAAAATTTTCATTAAAATTGCCGTATCTTGGTAGGTTATGACATGTGGCAACTTTAGACATTAAGCCTCATACAGTTACTCAAAATTCTTCTGAGGTGGATCTATACATTCAAAAACATTAAAATAAGTAAGAAAACATCAAATTTATATTTTTCATTGTTTCATGGTTTTTCTGCTTGTGATTTTTAAGCCAGCATAACCACAATGATTATTCCTAAATGAAAAAGGATGAGTTTGTGATTCTGGGTATTAAAATGTTCTCCTCTAGCTGAGGTTTTTTGCCTAGGAATATCCCATTCAAGATGAAGCTTGTTTCAGCAGCTAGATTGAGAACTTCAGAAGAATAGATAGATATGGGTAAATTAGACATGCAACAAAACTATTATAATGACGTCATTTGGTTGGCTGGATAAAACAGAACTTAGGACTAAATTATTTATATTTATATATATTTAAATATTTTATTATTGAATACAGGATACTTCCATATCCAGAAAGGTGGAAAAAAATCCAATTATGAAGATGGACTGGAACCCATAGTGTTATGTGATTACTATACAGCATTCCTTTATGGTGAAAACAATCTGAGAGCATTACCACTAATGGTCCTGGACAGACGTGTTATTTTACCTCAACCACCCAAGCAGAGTGTCACCATATTAGTCCCAGGGCATAACAACAAGCATTGCTAAGATACTCTATTTTAGACGAATGTACATTTTGTGTGGTCTTGTACACAAGAGCTGCAAACCCAGGAGATTTTTTGAAGACGTAACGAGTTTTACATCTGTTACTCTCCAAATCAAATTAAAAACCATCAATTTCAGAGTCTTCCCATAATAAAGCTTAAAGAAAAATCACTGCTGAATATACAAGCATTTGTCCTTGTTCTTCCAGAATGGAGAGAAATTATTTAGGAGAAGTGATAGGAGAACTAAGATTACATGAAACTCCAACAAGAGTTCATGATGGACTTAAAGGTGGCTTGCAGTGGATTTTGTTTTAAAATTGAGCTTGTCTCTTTCTTGCTGGGTACTTTTAAGTTGAGAAGAGGCAATCATATGATAAATGGTGTTACAGACTGTGCTTTGTGTGAAACAATCTAGTCCTAGGTTACCGGTACATTCTCAGCTAATGCAGATATCATCAGTTCTCACACTTGAACATGCTCTCACATTGAACATGCTCTCACATTTGTGATACTACAACAAAATGCCCATGATGTTCTGATGTCAAAAGGATATTAGCTAAATCTCTCTGTCTCTCCAGTTTTTCAGCTATTTACTTTCAACATTTGTATCCTATTTCTTCAACTCTTATGGTTCTTAAAGGTTGAACATGTCTCGCAATTTCAATGCCAAATGCAAGTCCCCCTATGTTTTTAATCACCTTTTCATAATGTTAAATAGACACAATCAGGCATAATTTCATCTTCATTTTGAATTCACTGTAAGGTATGTAAATGTGATATTTATTTGGTCTTCTATTTTTTGATTGTCATGCCCACAGTAATTTGCGGTATCTCTTTCTCACTTCTTACAAGCTTCTGCAGAACAGAAAAAAATAGTTGAATATTCAGAACATATTATTTGTGATCTTTGAATATTTTAAATGATAAATTGATGTATAAAAGAGTATAAGTCAAAGGCCGAACTGATTTTGAGTGTAAGCGTTCTCTAAGGTGTATAATTATACTAGAGAGGAATTACTATGATTTTACTTGTCATGCCCTGCATGTTGGGCTAAAGTCAGTGTCCTTTAAAATCAAATTACAGTTTATTCCAATGTAGGCAGGAACTCATCCATTATTTACAGAAAATTTAATATTAAATGTAAGATTTTCCATAGGCATCTAGGGCACCTCAAAAATCTGCAATAGACAGGAATTGACAGAATGATTTCAGAATATAAAATGAGTTGCTGGTACTAACATTTGGAAGCCCAAATTATCTCCTCAACTTAGGTATGACATGATCTAAACAAAAAGGAGAAATTAAACTCTTCATGGCAGCGTGTACATTTCTCATGAAAAGCTATGTTAAATAATTGGAAGATGTGTAGAATCTTGAATATATAAAGCAACTTCCTTTTCTGGTAGTCATCCCACATGATTTGCGACATGAAAGTAGTTTTGTGATGAAAAAGGATAGTTTCAGGAATTTTTTGATCAGCAGAATTTTCCAGTAGAACAGTAAAGTTAGAAGGGATTATTTCATTATGATTTGCTTGATCTTAATTCTTTAACTTGCCTGTATTTAAGTATATTTAAGTGAATGTAAAGTGAAGCCTATCAGAAGAAAATAAATATCATTAGGTACAGTCACAAAGAACCTCACTGTTTAAAGAGGAAGGAGTCTTCCTCAGCCAGAATGAAATAATGCTAGATTATCACTCCTGTTAGCTCATTCTTTAAGCTGTTTGCAAAACCTGTATGTTATTCTGAGTTCTACTTGATGATTACTGTATTTACAGATATATCAATATTATCACATATAAAAACTAAAAACAGAGACACCTTAAGGATTTCAAGTATTTGTAACGATTATCAAAAATTCTTAAGTACATCAATAAAAATAACTGAATAATTCACCAGTAGAAGAACTGAAAACAGTTTGCTTTCTGTCAGCTTCAGTATAGAACCTGCTGGGGTGCCTCTTGATATTTTCTTCTTTTGGATTTCAGGGCATTTTAAGTTGATAGTAGCTCATAAATAGCAGCATTTATTCATTCAAAAAATATATTTGTGCAAATTTTATTAGGTAATTTGAGAAAGGCAAAATACCTGGGGAGCAGATATAGATTGATTGATTGATTTATTTATTTATTTATTTATTTATTTATTTATTTATTTATTTATTCCAGAAGGTAAATTCTTACTTAACCTTACAGTTGTGGAAATTCTTATTCTAGCCCCACTGATCTCAGTGCAGTTCCCTCCAGTTTACAGTGAGATAGGTAGAGGTTCAGGTGCTATACACACAAGAACAATTTACAGGAATATGAGACATTAGTCTTTACTTCTGAGTATTTGGAGACCTAAGGTAATGATGAGGGTATAATGAGATCAAATCCCCAGATAATTTTGAGGTGCTTGAATACTTCCATTCCAAAATGTTTATTTGTTTTTATTAAAGTAGATGCAATATACAGTTTCGTTGATAATAACACCCTGAAATTAAGCATCATGGCTATGGCAAAACATTTTTCAGGCCTTTAAGTAGACACTGGAAACTCCCTCTTACCTTGAAATCTCTTAAGTATTGCCATCTAAATTGAAATTTTATATAACTGAGTAGAATACTGGGTATTTTCAAAACTTGTGTGGGAGAATTGCTGTAATTAAAGAACTAGTAACTTCAAGATACTTACAGTTATTATGCAAGACTCACCTTTTCCCCTGTGCAAGCAGCAGTAATCATCATGCAGCACTCAGAAATATATTAAAATGTTTCTCAGCAAATATCACCTGCAGTTCTTGGTCTCATGACTCATTTTTATAATACTTTTACTACCTTCTTGTAATGTCATTTATGTTTTCCAGAACACTGAAGTTAAAGTCATGGAGGAATAGTCTGCTAATCATGCGAATAACCATTCATACAGCTGCTTAAGAAAGATTTTAACAGGACATGCTTCTTCAATATGGTATCTCAGTAAATTGGAATTCTGCAAAATGTACAGACATGGAAATCTTTATGCACATCATTTGCTTCACTGGAACAGTGATTATTATTCAACAGTTAGAAAGCTTCATTTCTTTAAAGTTGGTAGTTATTTCTTCAGCGTTGGTAGTTATGACTTTAGGGGTTTTTGAAGAGGAACAGAGAGTAAGTCTAGACTTTCGAAGTTTAATTGTACTCCTTAAATACTTTCAAATACAAAAGCAGCGAAGTATCTGTTGATGTATTTTGACTTTAGAATGTACTGTTTTCTTCTTATCTCTAAATGTGGCTTTCAATCCATACTGTAGGACTGAATATATTTATCAGGAGCACAGACTAATGTCTCAGAGAAGTAGTGAGAAGGAAGCTGATGCCTCCTGCATCTTTTGAATGAAGGCATTCTGAAGCCTGAAATAGTATTTCATTTCAGTTTGTGAGTTTCCTCTTTTTGACTGGGAGGCTTTTCTTGGATCAGTGAGAGGAAGCAGTACTCTGTGATATGCACATTTCTGAGAGAGGTCATAAGAGTCTACTGTATGTATATGAGTGAGTCTAGATACAATCCCTGAAATCCCTGAATTCCATAAGGTAGCCTGAGGTCAATTTTTTTTTTAAAGAACATATACGTCAGAAACACATGACAGTAAATAGTCGAGTTGGCATGATGCATTACAGTTGAATCTGTTATTCACTGGCAGATGGGCTTTCTGTATATCTGTGCAAGTGCTTTAGCTAAGATGCCTATCACAGGAGTCCAGCTGTTCTTCAAAGCACAGCTCATCTGCAGGAGAACAGACTCCACTTGGAACAGTGGCTGAGCAGTCAGGTGTGGCTCTATGCTTTTCAAAAACCTATTTAAAGACAGATAAACTGGGAGATGCAGCACAGAGACACAACGATGCTTTTGAACAAAAGCAGCCTGGCTTCATCTTAGCTTATTGCTAGAGCTGGTCTTCATAAGCATGCCTACATGGTTTTGGACAGTGACAACCTGGAAGATGAGAGAGGGATGGGGCCAAAATTGTGGTTCTTCCCACACCTTCAGAGAGAAAGGAAATGGCAATCTATTTTTTCTGTTCTTTGTGTTTTAGCTAAAAATGTGACACACACAGCAGGCTTGAAGTAGCATTGTGGCCCAGTCAGGGAGCATGCTGGGAAATACAATGGAAGATTGCACAGTGACTCTACAGCTCTGATTTTGTATGTCACTCATGCACATCTTTCCCATATCCTGAACGCCTGAAAGCACTCAGACACTTTGCTACATAGATAAGGAATAAAAGATGATTAAAGAGGCAATAATACTACAGCAACTAGGAAAAAGTGTTTGCTGGTTATGTTGTTTGTGGAACAGGGTAAAACATAAATTTTGTTCTTTTTAAGCAGTATATTAAGGTTGAGAAAGTAAAACTGTCTTCTGTGTAATGATCGTGTGGGAGACCTTTTCTTCTCATGGATCTAGCTGCCAAAATCAATGACATTAGAAGGTATGGTAACAACATTGTTCTTGAGTTTTCTTACATTTTCAGGGTCTGGAAAAGTACAAATGACCACTGAAGATCTAACACATAACTGTTATGTGTTCTTCTTGCTGCTTAGCTTGGGCACTGCCAAAGTTTCCTTCAGGATTTTCACTAAACCTCTAGGGCATGTTATAAAAAAAATAAAATAAAATTATAAGAACCCATTAGTAATTTTCAGCCAACTTCCAAAGAGAACCATAGGATTTCTTAAAACCAAAATATTGCACAGAGAGGAGGATTAAATACTGTAAAAAGTCTTTGAAATACCACCAAGAACATTAAGATTTAAAAAAATCTAACATCTGAGCCAAACTGACCTCCTTCTTTCTTGGTGTGACATATTTTCATATAAGAATTGACTTGTAGTCTTCACTGCTAGCAAGATTCCGCAGATCATCAGTTGCCAAGAAACAGGAATGTATAACTCATATCTGAGATATGGCATAGATACTGAGACCTTGCTCCTCTTTTCCTGCTAAATTTATAGCCTTCTTTACCTCCTTGCTCTCTAACTCATATTCAGAGGACCTGAAGGACATAGCCTCTGAGTCTCTGCCCCTCCGTTACAGAAGCAGCTGCTGCATTTATTTAGTAAACGTCATACTTGTTATCAAGAAGTTTTTGAATGTCTCTAAAAGAGGCTATTCTCATTGCTGGTATATAAAAACATAGTGTGTTGCTATTAAAATTTTCCTCACTGCTTCTCTTGTATGAAAAATGTTGTGTGTGCGGTAGGTAAAGTATAAAGAAAAATTAGTCAGATTAGGAATTCTATCTGCTTTGGTTGAGACTAAACAAAGAAAATTCTGGCTTGAGTGACAGATGATGAATAAGATATGATTTTTTCTTTTGTTTAAGGAAAATAAATCACAGAGTCCATTAGCCCATCCATTCCAGGATAGTCTCATAAAAAATCTAAAAGCTTTCAATTCTTCTGCATATTCATAATATGAATTACATATTTAAGTTGAAATCTGTTGGCAATTAAGAAAAACAAACCAAAAAAGCAAGAGGATTTATCAAGAATGTTGGATTCTGTTCAAAACAACTTCATCACAGTGGTAACAATTAGATTACTCTCTTGCATGCCAAATCAATCAGAAAAGCCTGAAAAACAATCAAACACATTTTTAAAAAGATTATTCTTTGCTGAATTTAGAAAGATTCTTTAAATAGAAAACTCTACATAAGAGTTTTTCTAAACTTCTTTTCATGTAGCCCAGTTACATTAAATAGGCGACATACAATAGCTATTTATTTTTGTAAAGTACTACCAGAGCACTCAGAGCCAGACAATATAATTAGCATTTCTTATTCCCTGGACACTTAGTAAGGCTGTTTCTAACTTTGATAATATAATGGAGAATGAGTCAGGTACACTGTTAGATAATTTTCCATTGTAATTATATATGCCTAATTTCTAGCATAAAATAAGGCAGATAATTAATGCTTCCTATTTTATTTAAAATATTTTAATCTTATTATCCCTTTCAAATACTTTTACAGAAATGACTAAATGAGACTGAAATGTAGAACTGATTTCTGCATATAAATTATAGAAAGATGTATCTTTATCTAAGAAGCTGAAGTAAGCTTTAAGTCAGAGGAAGCTTATATAACAGGGAAAGACAGGAAATTTAGACTAATCCTCTTGCAAAGAGTGGTATGAAATCAAGACAGAAGGCAATGTCCCTTAATAAATTGACTTTGGCTAAGAATACAGATGGATCACTTCCTTGAGGCAGATGTAGATGTTGCAGTACTCATCGCTGAAAGTCCCGCTCCTTCAGACATTCATCTGTCTGTTGGCATTAACAGCGTGGCCTCTGCCAAAGCTCATCCATATGGTAAGATTTAAGCACATAAGGACAGTATTTGTAGCACGTATATCTTGTCTTCAGCTAACTATCAGGAAACTTGAGTCATGTTTCAGAGAAACATTTACCTTTCTGTAGGAGTTACTTCACTAAGTCTGAACTATTTGGCTCTTTATCCATGTACAATTCCTGGAATTGTACCTTAGTCCCTTTGTTTCAAAACTTCAGCCTCATATTCAGTAAAGCTAATTTTCAGTGCTCTCCTTGGCCACTGAGAGCTGGAAAGAAACCACTGTGGCTATGTCTATAAAGCCATCTGAAGATTAGTGCAAAATTATCTAGACTAGGATTTATGTGAACTAACTCAAGTGTTGACTGTGTTATACCTGTGAATGTGAATCTTTGGAAGATAAATTAAGACTCTTGTGCTGAAATTCTGCTGAAAATGATTAACAAAGATATCAGAGCCATTAGGGAACTGCAAATGTATTTACAGGCAGGCAAGACAAGAATAAATATATTTCAACAGCAGTAAGTGATCCTGGAAATGCAACTTCGTGCATTTGTGGTAGGAGGCAGGGGTTGAAGAAAGCAACCTGAGAATATAGAACAAGATTGTCCCTCAGAAGCCAGGAGAGAGAGAGGAAGTTAGAACAGAGCTGTCCGAGTCTAAACTGAAATGTTTTTACCTACAACTGAAATTGCTCCTGTTTCTAGAAACACTGCTGAAAACTCCTAGAAAACTCCTAGAGAATTGCGAGAAATTGATAAAAGATGAAAACTCACACAGTTTTTTTGTTGTATATCACTGTTGCTTTTATACTTAATGAACATAACTGTCTAGATTGAAATTGCTCTTGCATTTTTATGTAGCTTTACAGGTAACATCTTTCTCACTAAGCTGCTTGATGATGACAAAAGAAAGCGAAACTTCTGCATATACCTTTTCTTTATAAGCAGAAAAATCTGTTGGTCGCATTCTTTCCTTTTCAGCAAAGGAATGCAGTAACTTGCATACAAACAGCAAGGACAGCAAAGACTGGTATTTGAGTCAGGCAACACCATTATTCTTACTGCGTATAAAAAGAACCTCTGTCTAGCTGATACGGTTGGTAGATTTTCTGTTTTAAAATTATCCTTCCTAAGAAGCGTATATGTAAAATCATAAGTTTTTTTGAAAGAGCAGAGCCAGCTTTCCGGATCTTTAAAGAGACTTACTTTACAAAGGCACACAGTTTAGCTTATCTCAAGGTTCTGAAAATTTCTTATTGATCTTAAGGACAAATCAGTCAGAGATGACAGAACTCCTGTCATGTGTTACTGTAAATGGTTAACAAACCCCAGGCTTTAGTGGCAAATTAAAAATTCATTTGAACATTACATTTAAATTACATAAAATTAAAACTTGCTGAAACACCTGTTAAGGCTTTTAAACAGGCATCTATATAGCTCGTATACAGCAAGGAAGACTGGAGACTTGTGTCCAGATAATCAGATGTAATACATTGCCAACTCAGAGTCTAAATTTGGTCCTTGGATAAGTACTTTGATCTCTCCCCTTAATCGTCCAAAGACAAAGAATGCCAGTAATTTATGTTCACTCTCAAACAACTTGATTTTGCTTGCTTACACTGAATTTCTTCAGGCAAGTTTGAACTGGTAGCCAGTAACTAGTTAATCAACAGAAAGCACTGCTGAATAGTAGTAGTAGTGAAATCTGGCTGCATTTGCTCTTTGCTGTCTTTCAGGTTTAGGAAGAAGTATAACACAGTAGTCTTGCTCTTAATCATTTCTTTTAGTTGAATCACAATGCTTTATTGGGGCTGTATTCCTCTTAGATGATCAAAGCTGCCAAGCATTATATATGTACTCCAATTTAGTCTGATAAATTAGTCTATTAGCAGATAGTAGTAGGCAATTATGAAATGCAAATCATTCCAGCTTTTTTAGAACAGGACACATTTCCCTGTGGAGTTAGTTGTCTATCTCTCTGTCCCTTTTCTACAGTACTGTGAGACTGGGGTGCTAAGTAGGAAACACCACCCAGTTCGACAAGTAGCTTTAGGTACTAAGTGAATGCAGTCAGAGCCATCAGAGACACTAGCTTTTTCACTGAGAAATAAAATAGGAATGAATAGATCCTACTTTGTTATAATAACAATATATTTTGACAAATAAACAGCTAAGGAAATAATTTGCTGATATTCAGTTAAAATTGTAGTAAGTTAAAATTATTGACAGAATAAACAGAAGATGCTATTAATCAATTAAAACTTATCGAGATGGCAAATCAAATATCTTTTGATGTGTTCTTGTTGGATTTAATTTGCTGAAATCTCTTCTCTGAGTTTCCTGGAATGAGAAGGCTAAGAAACATTATGTTTTGATGTTGCTGAAAGGAATGGTCTTTTAATATTAGGCTTGAGATTTGGTGTGGTATGGATAGAGAAAAACACAAAGGGTTACATTTTCTTCATTATATTTAAATTTGGAATTCTAAGGAGCGAGTCTTCAAATGTAGAGATGTTATAGTTTTGAAAAACTGAGAAAGAAAAACAAAATTATTTGCAAACAAGGCTTTCTTACAAATAAGAGAAAGCAGTGTGTAATGTATATGTAATGTATAAGTGCATATATATATATTTTGCCAGACTTCGTACAAAATGTAAAATATTCAGAGATTTTTAAATTAATTGTTTAGCTGATTTCAGATGGTAAGGAGTTGCTCCTTCTTGAAGAAGTGTTGTAGAAGTGAACATAATCATCACAAGTATATGCATTACAAGTAGAAAGGAATGAACTCAGTTCTGTAATATAATTTTATACTTCACTTGTCCTTGACTGCATGCTGATTTAAGGCATCCCTTGCTAAAAAGTGGCTGCTTCTGTAAGATGAAGATGCATACAGATGCAGATATCAGATACTGCACCTTGGAGAAGATGCTGTAGGTATTATGATAACAGTAGTTATCCTCCTAGCTGATGATCTTGTGCTTTTCCTCTGTCAGCTTCCTCTCTGTGGAGTCCAGTTATCTCTGACAGGAGGCTTAGCACTTTCACCTAGATTTCCTTTGTGGAAGCAAAGGTAATCAGTAAGGGCAAGCAGCACAGCAGTGACATATTGCTAGCTATAGAGTGACTAGATAGATAAAACTTCCCAATGTCTAGAATCAAAATTTGTTAGTTGCGGCGTCCTTTATGAGGATATTATAAAGGCTACAGTGTTGATTAGAAGGGCTGCTCTGTGACTCAGATGGTTAATCAATGAGTACAGGTTGAAAATCTGCTGAGAATAGAAAAACAAAGTGAAATGAACAAAGAAGCCACACATAAAACCCAAAAATATTTATTTGCAACAAAACCAAACAGAAACTAGGCAAAATACCATGATGTGGGGAGAAAAGCACTGAAAATTTCTGATGAGTGTGTGTTCCTATTATAAATTAACAAATGGTATAAAGCAAACTGTGAAGTAACACAACTGAACTAATAATCCTGTAGTAGAGATGGCTACAATTGTACTTATACTCAACAAATTACATGCTTCCACAAGTATTTAAATTTAATCTATATGTAGTACAGTGAAGAAAGCAAGTTAAGTTTCTAGCTGGGATACTTATGTTTATTACAGCAGTGTAAAAATCACAGTGAATACCTCACATTAGTAACATGTGCAAACTTGTGGACTGTGTCTAGTCTTGAGATTCTTACCATACCTATATTTTTCATTTGATCTGCACTGTGATCTCCAGCTGAACAGATCTGAATAGATCTCTTATTGATTAAGAAGATCCTAAGATACTCAAATGAAGACACTAGGGCTCAGCTGAAAGGTCTAAATTTAGTGTCATAACATTAATGCCATGTGTGGTGATCATGGGGATCCTGCTGGGCCTCCACAGGCTGCTACAGATGGACAAAAATCTTGTATAGTTCCTACACTGTATTTTTCAGTGTTCTGGGGATACTTCAGGTGCAGAGGCTTTTGGGGACTACATTCTAACCACTTCTTTTTACTTCTAATTTCAGGTGCTTTTCATGCTAGTGGTTGCTCTGTCAAGGCCTAAAAGCTTCAAGCGTGACCCACAGAGAATAATGTTGACTTCTCCTGTGTGATGACATTGAGCAGAACAACATTCTGCTTCAAAAGATATGTCTGAAAGTCTTCAGAAAGTGAGTTGCATGGGTAAGTTTCAAATGGCTGACAACTTCAAAGTCTCTCAAAATTTTGTAATGCATTTTGTTGTGCTGGTATTATGATCTAACTTCAGACATGTAAGGGAAGTGAAACTGCAGCTTTAGTAAACTAATTAATGTAAATCTGGAATAGAGACTATCACAGTGCTTCCACCCAGAATACACACACATGCAGTTAACACAAGACTCATTTCCTACCTGTCATGCAGTTGGGATAGGAGGGTCTAACTGGGGTGTGTTGCATATATTTTCTGCTCCTCGATGGCCAGGAGGAATTCAGTGAGACTAACCCCACTCCCATCACTAAAATATGCTGATGGGTGGAAATCAGAGCCCATGTGTTGGGTTGGGATGAACATTTTTGTTTGCTTGTTCTTGATAGCTGCAAGATGTGGGTACATACGGAAAGGAGTCCCAGGGAGTAAGAAGAAAAGAAGGAAGACAACACTCTTAGGAAAATAGTTTCACTGGAAGCTCAGGGGACCAGAAGTAGCTAAGGAGTCTGTCAAATTTACAATACTTCTGGTAGATAGTTCAGCCCAGCGTGTATATTCTGAACTTCTCTCCCACAGAATTTTTCAGTCTATATAAAAAATCCTTCAGAATTTAGAAAAAATCTCACATTCACATATGGAAATCCACTCTCAAAGTTTATGTACAGTATAGGAAAAGACATCTAAGTTTTAAGAAGAAAAATAGCATAAATTATTGCTCTTTTCTTACTTTGTACCTTGTTACCATTGAACTAACATTAAGAAGGTTTACAGCTTCTATCTATAAGAAAATTTAAATAGTTAGTAGTGAAAAGTTATTTGACTCCTATCAAGAATTTCTTATATTTTCCTGTTGGAGTGGTCCTTGAAGATAGAAGAATTACACCCTTAGCAATAAGAAGGCAAGTTTTTTTGGATGTGGAGAAGCAAGAGATGACTTGATGTACCAGGCTCAAATGTAGTGATCCATTGTACCTAATTTTATTCTGATAATCACCACAATTTTCTAAATGAAGCAAAACTAGTAATGCAGCTACAGTAAGTGTGATTTCATAAACATTATAGAAAACCTGTTTTAGTTTAATCTTAGGAATTTGTTTACCTTTTCAGGTCAATTGTTTACCTTTTCTGGGCAAAGATTTGTTCATAATTTTCATTCAGAAACTCCAATATTTGCTAAGAAATAGTTTTAAAAACAAGCATTCATTGTTTTTTTTTTTTTTGGCATAGTGGATGGTACAATGAGAACAGAAAAATTACTAAGCGGACAAAACACCATATTTATTCCTGTAGCATATTTGAACAGTAAAATTTCTCGTAAATGTCAGCTTACCAGAAATGACTTCATTTCTGTATACTATATACCATATACCATATACTATATACTATATGCTATATGCTATATACTATATACTGGTTTTAAGCAGCATTCAAAATCACTTGTTTATGGTTCTGTTTTTGCAGTGTTTCAGTATTGCTCAGTACACTAAAATCACGTGAAAACTAAGCCACATACAACTATTTCCAAACTGTGTCAGCGCTGTATATTAAATTGATAGCAGTCATTCAAACCCAGTAGCTCAGGCATCGAAAGACCCATCTGTATTTTGTTTAAATTCTAATTAGATTTGTAATGCATCTGGTAAATTCCTGCCCATTCAGAAACACAATAATTTCACTTCTGCCAAAATGAGCATTAAGAATACTAATATAGGTCAAGCAGTTTGCTATTAGTATGAGCAACAGCATAAATAACCCATAATTTGCATCCAAAGTGAATGAATAGCTGCCATTGTATGATTTAAAACTCTATAAATAAAAGAGAAGGCAATAAGGAAGTCCAAGAAAAAGGTTCTTGAGAGACAAAAGAAAGTAATATTACAGCTGAGTTGCTTTTCTTGCCTCAGCTTTGACAATGAGGTTGAAGAATAACTGCGGAAGTGAGTAGAGGACTGGAAAGAACTGAAAAGAAGGACATAGAGGACTGGAAAACTGAGTCTGAATCAGAACAAAGAACCCCTAAAACTCTTGGGACTCTTCTGAGTTTTAGGAGCTGAGTCTGAATAAGGTTTATAATCTCAGTTTTCCCTCATCACCTGGGATATCTGGACAAAAAACTGATAAGACCTTGGTAACAAAGCATGTAGAGTGAAATTTGCCATCCTATATAGCCAGTTTTTTCTGTGAACAATGTACACCTACAGTTCAAGTCTACTTTAAGCTATTACTAGATGGAATGTTTACAGGGGATCGAGACTGGTGTCTAGAAAGTTAAAATGAGCTCTGGCTTTTTCATGGACTTTTTGTGTGTTTGGAGACAAATAATTTAACTCCTGTGACACAAAGACTGTAAATATCTAAATACAGGTAGCAAAGTTTGTTTTTCAAAGAGAAGTAGATGCAGTAGAGGCCTGCAACTTCCTCCACCCAGAAAAGGGCAAGGATCACAGAAACACCAAGGTTGGAAAAGACTTACAAGATCATCCAGTCCAACCATCCACCTATCATCGATAGTTCTCGCTAAACCATATCCCTCAAGAATATGCATCTGCTTTAGTAGTGCACTTTTCACTCTCTTTTTGCATCTTCTTACCTTTACTTCTCTCCGATACTGAATTTCAGTTAATACTTGAACATTCATTGAAATGAATTTTTATTATATGCTTCAATTCAGATCAAAATGTCAAAATGCTGCAGGAAAGTAATCTTTATTCTTAGCCACAGAGAGAAAATGCAAATGCTTGAAAATCACTTGTCCTCGTGGAATGCCTGCATCATTTTTTGCATCATTTTTTGCATCATTTTTGCAGAGGCAAGAAATTTAAGTACTGAGGGCTTTGTCCTGCATGGAGACTGCCAATGAATAGTAATTAGTCCTTATAAGATAAATAAATCCAACTCTCCTTCCTTGCATGCCAAATAGGGTTTTATTGCTTCAGGATATTGGGACGCTGCTCAGTGTCTGACAATATACCACCCTAACATCTATAGTGCATTGATGCCAGCAGTCCTGAAACAATTGTGTTCACCTGCGTTCAAGATAGTTAGGCACCAAATTCATTCATGTTGTTTATTATACGTTCATGTTGTTTATTATACGTTATATGTTATACGTTGCTATACGTTATACATTATATGTTGTTTATTATACATTCATGTTGTTTATTATATGTTACCTTATTAAGAAACGCTCTGTCCCTTTGATACTGCAAAAACAAAAGGAAACTCAACAAACAAACCAAACCTACAAACAAACCAAATGAAAAGAACCCTCCACAATAAGCAGACAATCAAGTAACAACCTCAAAATCCATCCAAGTATATTTCTTTAACTTCTGCTTCTGAAAACTGTAAAACAAGCAAGAGGAAAGATGAAACTGAAATAAAATTTAACAAAAAACCTGTCAAAGAAGGTGTTCTCAATCTGATTGATAGACAAGTTTTTCTGTGTTCATCTTTCTTTCAAAACTTTTACTTAACTAGTTTTTACTTGATTTAAGTCAAACCTAAAATATGCATGAAGTACAACTTATCAGTGCATAGATTTTGCCCATTCTTACTGTCACTTGGAAACATTTCAGCTGATATCAGTGTTGTAGTCGATCCATCTATGCATTCGGGGTCTGAATTGTGTTTCCTAGAAAACGGTCAGTAGGTTACTTGGTTAAGACGTTATACAGAATAAGTAAGGAACTGGCACTTTAAGAAGTACTATATTTTTATGTGGATTTATATACTATTGCTTTTCACATTTATTTTTCAGTTAGTCTCTCTTTAACACCTTTAGAGTTGTGTTTCAGATCAATCTCTGACAGTGAATTAAGAAAGAAATTTCTCTCTCCTGTGATCAGTTCTGCTTGCCTTACCTCTTGCAACATCCATACTGACCTCACAAAGGCTTGTGTGGTAAGGTGAAGGCCTGTGAGGCTTGGTTGTAATATTTTAGTATTAAATAATAGTGCTTACCACTTACACAACTTGAAGCTTTATAATTTTCAAAGCACTTTACAAATCTTAACTAGTAAATCCCCACTGCAAATCTGTGAGGTAGGTTATGAAGGCCACACACTGAACATCTCCCACAAGATGAGCTTGCTTGCATACTAAGCATATGTGAAAAAATATATGTGCAGTTATGTCACTGGAGTCTTGAGTATTTAATTTTACTGGACCATAGCACTGTCACCTGTTGCACTTTTACTAAATTAGCTTTGATTTCTTATACTCTGTATTGTGACCTAACATGAAATATTAGCATGATTTTAAGGATATTTATTATTACTAAAACACCAGGAAACAAATAAGAAGCAGAGAATGTTATTTCATTCAAGAAATGACGTTTCTAGTGCTAATGATTGCAAAGAAAACAAAGGAAGCCTCTCAATCCTGAAGCTCTCAGGAGATTTAGTACCAATTTTGAGAATGCAAGTTTTATGTTACTGAGATTGACTATCAAGCCAAAGCATGATTATACTTAAGGGAACTTAAGGCTTCAGAAACTGCATTTCATTTAGGAAATTGTATACTTTCCTAGCTCATATTTTCTTTGAATTTTCATATCCCAGGAAAAAGAATATTGAATAGTTACTGCTTTAGTTGCTTTCAGGCTAAAAATGTCCTATGAAGTGAAAATACCACTTTAACTTCACAGTAATAATGTTAACTTTGTACATCTGATAACGTCACAAATGCCATTGGTTCCTTTTTTTGTTAGTTCTACTGGAAAACTTATAAAAACCATTATAATTTGAATGTAACATTACAATCACGTGAAGACCAAATTCACCAAGCAGAAGTGTAAGTTATTAACTCATGACTACTCCATTAAAAAGAATCTTCCGAAAAGTGAAAATTCTTTCTAATACATGGCTCAGAAAAGAAAGTGGTTTTGATTGGCAAGGCATAAATACAAGAGAACCAGACAGCAACTACAGTTTTCGTCACAAATTAGAACAAAAGTTTCTCAATTTTCCAGAATGTCTACAAAGTCAACGCGGAATTATTTATATTCCCTTCAAGACATCAGGAAAATGAATGCCTTCCTTTTGCTTTCATCTCCAACTATCTTCTCTGTAAAGCTGGCAATTTCTGTAAGAAAGAAGCTCTATGACTTGAGAAGACTGACCTCGATTTCTTATTTCCTTTCAGCATCAGCGTGGAAACTTTTATTTCCCTACATTTTACTGTTTTCTCCTGTCTTTGTTTTCCTTCCTTTTGTCTTCTTTCTTTTTCTTTTTCTTTCTCTTTTTTTTTTTTTTTTTTTTCCATCTTTGGAGGAAAATGACAACCTTGGAAGGAATAATTAGAATTCTCTGTGACCCTAAGGTAAAAACTGCTGCCTGATTCACTATTAAATTTCTTATCTAAGGGTGTGAGTTTCAGGCAGATCTGGCAAAGAAGAGTTTCCACATGAGAGGTGACAAGGGATAAGCAGAAAAGAGACCCTAGAAAGCAAAGGAATAAATGGATGAAACACAGGAGGAGACCTAATTAGCCAGTCTCACATGCTTGCCACTACATAATTTCAAATTCTCCAAGTGGAGCCTGGTATTCTGCAGACAAGCTCATAATTAAGTACAGAGTTGCAAAGCACACGCACAAAAGGGCTGAATTAAGGTTTCATGGGTAGCCTTCTGGCTTTCCCAACCTTTGGTCACTTAATTTAGTGACCTAAATCTTTTTTTAATACAGAAAAATTGTTTTTGATGAGGTCTTTTAATTGTTTAAAGAGGAGGAGTTGCTAAGGAGTGCAATTTATTATACAATTACAGATGCCTAGCACTTCAAAGGAAAAAGTATTCTATTTTTATTCTGCATAAATTTGTAAATCAGGCTGAGTCCATAATACCTGTGTGGATGTTTGTTTTTTTTTTCTTTTTCTTTTTTTTTTTTTTCTTTTTTTTTTCCCCTAAAGCCCATTAGGCTACATGATTATCATCTACTTCAAATGCATCCAAAGGAGAAAGTTGCTAGAGTTTATAGGACTGTCTTGGCCGTAGAGTGCCCCAAAAAGATTAGATTCTAAGGAGAAGTCTGAGTGAATTCACAACAGAAGTCTACATCAGAATCTTTTTCTAAGAGGCAGTTTTTTCAAGTTGAAGAGATTTTAAAACAAACCAATAATGGTGTCAATACATAAATTGGACCAGATGGTATTCAGAGTTTAGTGATTTTTTAGGAAACTTAGGTATGAAGTTACTGGGGGTGCTGAACTATGCAGCCTTTTCTTAGAACCAGCTTTGGTACTGGTACCTGAGGACAGAAATGCAGCAGATTTAATGGCATCTTGCAAAAAAAAAAAAAAACAAAAAAAAAAGGTTTCTGAGAGCACTGGGCTGTATCAGACCCTAGTTTGTACCAGACAATTACCTGACACTGCCTTACAGAACAAAATTAGCAGATGCATGTGGAAGAATGGAATAACAGGATACATGTCAACACAATCTCTGTAAAGCTCAGTTGTGTCTTATAAATCAGTCAAAGCTCTTTGAAGAAGTTAAGAAGGTTAATTGTGAGTTAGCCAATAGCTCTGACTGTTGGATGTCTTCATAATAAAGATCAAGGGCTTCAGCATTTCTCCAGGGCTTTGATATATTTAACAGGATATTAGCTTCATATGTCTCCAGTGTAGTTTTTCTCAGCCTGTTCTTCTCTTCCAGTATTACTGTTGTTTTTTGCTTTAGGTGGGCTTGTCAGACTAAAAGCAATGCATGTTCTTGAATCACTTCAGCAATTTTGAAAACCCTATTGACACACAGTCATGTTCCCACTATTCCCTTTTAATCCTGTCTACAGGTACCTTTAAAGCTGATTTGAGGCCACACAGAACATTTAATAGTTCAGCACCTCTAGAGCCATCAGTGCAATGCTGTGCTGAGTTCTGTGCCTGTAATATGAGCTTGTGTTGCTTTTTCATGCTTCTCTCTGTATTTATCTGTAACCTCATATCTAAACTATAAGCTCCTGGAACAGGACAAACTATGTTCGGTGTTTATGCAGCCCTAAAACTCTTGGGGTCTCCATTCGCTATTCTGACAAATATGGCTAAACGTGTGAAAGTATAGAAACAACCTGCCATTTTCCAGCTCCCATCACAAGCACTGGGAGGACGCTCGTGCTGCAAAACCTGGCAGGGACCCACAAAGGTCAGTGCGAGCTTAACCTTTACACGAGGGTTAATTCCCCCCTCCTCCCTGGAAGCTTCCCCCTCTTCCCATCAGCAGCTCCAGCAGCATTCATCCTTCCCTTTTTCCTTTGCAGGATGCGACGGGGGTAAGGAAAAGAGTTAACATTTGGCATTCCGGGGGGCGGGGAAGGGGGGAGCGGGGCCGTGCCAAGAGGGGGTGCCCTCAGAAGAGGGCCGAGCCCTCCTCTCTCCCCTCCGCCGAGGGCCCCCCGTTGGCACGGCCCGGCACGGCACGGCCAAGCGCCGCCTCCGCGCCGGGATGCAGCCGCCGCCGCCCCGCTGGTGCAGGTAAGGAGCGGGGCGGGCCGCCGGGTGGGATGCTCGGAGCACGGAAATCCCCGCTGCCATCCCCCCCGCAGCCCTTCGCCCCGAGGGCTGGCTTTTGGGGGAAGGGAAGGGAGGATGGAGGAAAAAAAATAATAATACAAATGCCGAAAAATTAGAAATGAAAAATAGCAAAATAGCGTCCTGATTGCTGGCAGCTCGATGTCGGAGAACAGAGGTGACCCTCTGCCGCCGAGCTGCTGACCCTCCCCGGGACGAAAGGATTTCGGGATTTCGAGATTTAACTTCTCCCCCCGCCCTCCATGCTCCCCGTGTAACAGTGCGGGGCCGCGGTGCAGGCAGCCCTAGCATCTAGCAGCGTTGCTGGCGCTGGGCTTGGCAGCAGCACTTGGGAAGGGTAGTTTTTAGGAGACATGCGGGGAATTTACAACAGAAATAACAAGTTTCTCTGTGATTGCATGGCTAATTAAAAATGAAGTATGCACTCTGAAGCGATGATCTCGAGCAATTCTGAGTCCTAATAGTTTAACGTATTTTACTCTCCCAGAATATTCAAAATACCTAAACATTGCCTTTGTAAATGCACGCAGAGACCTCACTGTTACTGAGTGTTCTGTGTTTACTGAATGTTTGTAAAGGGATTTCATTCCCGCTGAGTGCTGGTGGGAGCAGTGGGTGCTCAGAGAATCGGGGTCATCCACACCTGGTCTTTGGCAAAGTCATAAGGAGCAGAATTCTTACAGCAGTACAGCTGTGTGGTTGTGGTACACAGGATGACATTCCCTGCTGATGGAACTGCTTGGGTGATGTGTGCTTCTGGAGTTTGTGATTCTGAGCATGAAACTTGAGAAAGAGATAAGGAAAATATGCATCAATCTCTGCATGACCAACCAAGAGGGTCCTCTCAGGACTTTTTAATGCCCTGTAATAAAGCCAGTGGGGGGATCGGGTTTCATTTTGGTAGTTTATTTTCAATCCGGTGTATTGCTATATTTATGTCTGTCTATATGCTATTTATAAAGTGCCTGCCTCTCTGAAGGAGTGCGTTTTTATTTACTGTGTTCTCTCTCACATTGTGTTCTTGTAATGGACTGTGCACTGAGATGTTTCTGTGGTGCTGCTATTGTGTAGCTTACAGAGATGTGTGTTTTGGGAAAAATAGACACATGCAGGTAGCTGTGGCTCTGCATTTTAATATTGTCTTTGGCAAGGAGATGTTGAAAGGGGTAAAACATTGTCAAACGTACATACAATGCTAAACTGAATTTGGTGTGAAGAAAAGTCACTCCTCAGCATTTTCTGAGATAAAGCAAACATAAATCCATACCTGAAGTTATAAAGTCTGTCCAAAGATTGAAATCAGCCCTGAGCCAAGAGACAGATGACAAACACTTCCCATGCAAACATTCTGGTTTGCAGGTATTCTGCCATCCATTCTGGATGGATGACCCAGAAGAATAACATGGGACGGCACAAACAGCATGAGGCTCAGTTCTGCATAAAGTTATTTGCACATTCTTACCTTCAGCCATTGTTAATAACATTCCTGAGGTCAGCGAGATGACTGTGGTGCACAAAGTTAAGCAGTTATCTGTGTCTTTCTAGTACCAGGATCTGTGTTGGCATGTTTATAGCTAATAATAGTTACAGAATAATCCCATGTGGCAGAAAACCATGGCTGGAGGTCTGCATGGCTCTCTAATTTGTAGAGATTTAAGACATTGAAAAAATACTTCTGACTTCTATATGCTTACCAAGTTAATTTTAATAATTTTTAAAATGAAAAATGAACTTCTTTTGTTTAAAAATATACTTAGAAGTGGAGACACTAGCTCTTCATAAAACTTCTGTATGTGCTTTCATAAGAGGAGACAAAAGTATTAAGTGAATTGCTGGGAGAAAAGAAGTCTAATTATTTAAAAACTGAGTAAATATTCATGTCATAGCTAGGCCTTATGTAACTGACTGAAATTCATGGACAGTGTCCTGCATGTTTTTTTTTTTTTCCCCTGGAAAACTTCAGGCGTAATTTATTTAGGCCAGGCATTGTTCATTTTGGTTTGTGCTTTGTTACTGAAAATTATTTATTTTTGAATATTTGTATATTAATATACACATGTAGTCATTTCAGAAAAATAATTTATTTGAAGACTGAAGTTCTTGTAAGAAAATATTTCTAATGGTGTTACACTGTTTTTTATAGATATTAACTCTTGTTCTCCATCATAGAATAGTTTCCTAAAAAAAAAAATATATAAAAAAAAATCATTTGCATCTATAAAGACAATGGTATTCAAATATTTTCCTAATGGAAAACTTTACAGTGTGTATAGGGAATTGCAGCTCCCTCATCAATCACCACAGCATTTCCTTTCCTTGCTGAACAGGAAAAAATTCTTAGTGTAAAGGCCTTTCCTTGCATTCAAATAGAAGGCTTAGAAACACCAAGCTGGGTAAAACAGTACCATTACAACATAAAGCCTTTAAAATACTGCAGAAGAAACTCTGGTGAGTTAGGAAAAGGAAGGCTCTTGTCTAGGGAATTTGGTAGTGGAACGCTAAGCCTTCACACTGCCCAGCCCACTATGGCTATTAGTGGAAGAGCCCGTGTCTGCAACAGTGCCCAGGCACCTTGTGGGAGGATGCACAAAGCAATCATCAGTTGGATTTTTGAGCATTATGGTAAAAAAAGAAGTGTGGTACTGTCTTTACTCTCATTCTGATGGTCATGAACTAGGAATAACTTAATAACTAAAACTCTTTCTGCCACAAGACCTGTTCTTTTGAAACTTTATTTAGACAGCCTAGTGAACACTGAATGCATTTATGTAGTGAATATGAGCATTTGAAAATACGAAATCATATTTTCAGCTGTAATAAACTAGCAATTATCAGGAGTAGTTTATAAAAAAATATTGAAAGAATCCACATAGCAATTCTGTAATTACTGCAATATTTTATGTTTAATTTTAGGATCAAAGGTAACCATTAATGGCCTTAGTTGGGGATCCAGTTTGGCAATGTGCTGCTTATCTTTCTGTCACTAAGATATTAAGATTCAGCAAAAGATATATCTCCAAGTAACTGAATGTCTTAATTAAATTGGTTTGTAAAATTGTTTTAATTTGAGAGGCTTTGTATGTAGCACCAAGAAAAGTTTAAATACCAACAGTGATGAGCGTTATGAATGGGAGAAAAAGGAGAATTATACTGAATAAATTAAACTAATCTATCTGGAAATAGTACTCTAAATACCAACCCAAATCCCATAAGGAATTTAAAAAGCTATAATTCTAGAACTATAGGATGACATTAGGGAATCAAGTGTTATAAATATAGCTTGGCATGAAGAATAGGGACATATGGATAGGAGACAGAGGATGACAACAGTACTCATAAAAGACCACCGAGATTGATTCATCACAAAGGGTGAAAAGTATTAAATGTTTAACACTTGGTTAATTGCTGGTAAATAAGGGACAGAAGACAAGATAATTTTAAAAATATATGAGGTGTTACACTGACCAAGAAGAAAATTTAACTACACGTAAAAGCTTGTAAGTAGTGTAGTACAAGGAACTTGAGATATTGATGCAGAGCTCTTAAGAAACAAACAAACCAACTATAGCTGTTTCCAAGGGGAAATCAGTTAATTATCTTTAGTAATTTAGCTTCAAAACCAACCTCCATGTTAAAGAGTAGTAAATACATGTGAAACATACTTTCAGCTTTTAATTATTGTTGGGTTGGTTTTTTTTTTGTTCTGTATCAGTTAACTGAAATCTTGCTTATAAATTGAAAAATTCAAGCTTTATTCTTACATTCATAGACAAACAGACTCACAAAGCTTAATGTTGGGACATCTATGTGTCTCCTCCCAAACTGCATCACCTATATCAGTGTGTTTCCTGACAGATGCCTGGGTAACTTATATTTTTCAGAAGTTATTGATGGAGGCTCCATGACCCACTCACTCCAGAGTAATTTGCAATGCTTTTCTATCCTTCCCATTGCTTTTTAAATGTCTCAGTTGTATCTTCCTTGCTGTAGTTTAAGGCCACTATTTTTTGTCTGCTCTTTGCTGTGGAAAACAGCTTTTTTTTACTGCTTTCCTAGTGCTTTCTTATTGATGAATCAGTATGAAAAGGCTAAGGAGCAGTAGAAGATTTGCCTGGAAAAGCCCATTGGCACCTAGCTTCTGCAACCTATGTGTTTTGCAGTTCATTAATGTAAACAGCGATCAACAGACTTAACAAGTGTGGATTATGAAGATTATTGTATTAGTTATTTGTAAAAATGTTCTTCAGTCCATAGTATTTGTTACCACAGGAGGAATAGCTGATGTACTTCTGTTTCATAGCTAATCATGGGCAGAGATACATCCATAAGCAAAGAAAGCTTGCAAGGCGATTGGCACACAACCTCACAGTAAAATAGTACAGGCTTGGTACATCATACACTCTTCTGCACAATTACAGTGAACTGAAAATGATTCCAAGATTCACTTTCCAAGCTACAATTCTTTTATCAGCTGTTTTCCCTGCAATTTAACCCTTTTCTTCATACTGTTCTCATTACTTTGGTCTGTGGCTGTTGGAAAGCTGGATTGCCATAGGCAAGGACTGTTGTGTATTGATGTGCCCTGGAAGATCTGAAGATTACATCAGTGCAAGTCTAGCATCAGGGATTTTTGACTTTTTGAGAACCTTGTAGGAAGGCACCTTCTTTGCCTGGAGTTGGGATGTGTATTTTCTTGCAGTAGGAAAGACGAACTGGCATTTAATAGGACTTCTGCATGATTATGTGCCTTCTTTGAGTGTTATAAATAGCAAAGGATTTGTGTTTGTGCATTGTTGTCTTTGCAGAGTGTTACCTATCTACAGAACAGCACTTGTACCTAATGTAATAAATCTGCTTACAATGCAACCTTTCAGCTGTGTACATTATGACCCCTAGATGCAAAAGTGCAAGGGAAAAATTAAATGATTGACTGATCAAAGAATAGGATGTGTGAATAGTACTAGGTGTTGACTGGAGAATAAAACTAACAGAAAATAAATGTGATGGTGAATGGTTGCCACTTGGAATAATGGGAATTTGAGTCATAAACTTTTTCTTTAGTTCAGGACCTTGAAAGAACAGTCTGTCTGCTTTCAGTCTTTCATAAGAGCAAGATTCTATTTATCAGTAAGAAAAAAAGTATGATTAGAGTGATTTTATTTCAATTAATGACATTATTTTAAAATTCTAGCATCACACTGAGCATTTTGAGTAACAGTGATTCTAAGCTTGTCTCAAATCTTTGTTTTTCACTTCAGTTTGCCAAATTTTACTGGAACAATGCTACTGAATCAGGAGTTCAGTTCAGTAAGGTTTTAAACACACTGCATGGCCTTCCTCTTGCTCTGATTTCACACTGTGCATTTTCAAGGGATTGTTGCTGTTCATGCGTGGGTGAACTTAATTACCAGAGTTGTTAGCCTTAAGAAAACTGTCTTCTACTGTAACCTTTTGCTTAACTTGGATTGCATCTCATTTAACAATTCACAGCAGGATTCCTTTTATTCTGTTTCATTATCCTTTATTTACTTGTAAGCCTGTTTTTTATGTAATGATTCATATCTAAAATCACACTCCTATTTGTTGCTTTTATTAACGAAATAAAACACTGTAAATCAGAATGAACATTATTACTGTGATTTATAAAATCAGTCTTAAGTGTGGGCAAAGCTCTGACAAAGAAAACTGGTCAGGTTTTGAGAAGGAGTGTTATGATGTTTTGCAGCTGCTTCTTACCATTGGCTGTACATGTAGCTTTTCCATTGCTACGTATATTTGAATGAAAAGACTGTTAAGTTGTAAGCAAGCTGGCGGTTAACTGGAAGTGCTGCTCACCGTTATAGACAGTCCTGTAGGTGGGGGGACAGAAATCAGTAGGACTTTCTCACTCTTTATCCAGTTAGTATTGGCTATAGCTGCTCTTGTTATTACTGGAGAGCAGAGTAGTGTGGGAAATAGATCTGCCCTTGTGGTTATACTGTTCTATATTTAAAGTTATTATTTAAATTATTACATCCATAGCTGCAGTTGCATGCGTAACCAAGATTTGTGTTGCTGTAGCAACATGAAGAGACAACTGTGCTGAATTTCACAGATCTTTGAAGTAGGAGGTCTCATAATCCAAAATGGGATTGAGAATTCCCATCAGTGTGTGAAGAGCTTAGCTAAAAGGAGCCCTCATTGAGAGACTGAAATATTTCATATCTGACACTCAGGCTGAATTGAGTAAGTTCCTGCTGTTCATCAAAGGGATAGAGAAAACAGGCGGCTGCAAGAGAGAGAAGTAAAGGAAAGCCTGTGGATCAAATTAATCAAGAGCAATTGATTCGAAGAGAAATAGAAGGGATGCAGGATTTGATGCCAAGCATGAAAATCAGAGGATGCTTCCGAGAGGCCACTGAGAAGAAGTTTGTAGCATGTTCTGGATATTGTGACTGGCCTGGCCATAGTGACAGTCAGAGGGAGAACTGAATGTGAGCCAATTGAAGACTTCAAGTGTTATGCATCAATTTTAAATAGTGGTGGTGAAATAATATGTGGTAAGGTAGACAGAAGATGATGTGAAAATCTTTGGCTTAAATGGAACTTGAAGTGAATGCCAGAGTTTTTGGACTGAACACTACCGCCTGCATTTCAGTGTTAGGGCACCCCTTGTATTTGAAGGGCAACAACTGTTTTGACCTCTTGAGGCAAAGGTATTTAATACAATTAGCTAAATCACTTCCAACTCCCTCCCCTTCCCTCTATCCCCCCTTCTCCCCCCCCCAAAAAAAAAAAAACTAGGAAAAGAAATTCCTGATTTTTTAAAATGTTGTAAGCTGGAATTATTAATTTTTTGTTTTTTCATTTCAAGGTCATGTAGTTAAATGCTTCAGCAGTGATAGAATAAGTCCAAGCAACATGACTTTCCTTAAAGGCATACCCTTGAAAAGTCAATTGTTTAAACAGTTTCAAAATGTTAATGGGAAAGAAAGAAAGTAGATTCCCTTGGACTCAGAAAACTTTTGGAGAGAAGTGTAGCTATAAAAATATATGGTATGTTAGTGCAATTATTTCTACACCTTGTGAAGCTGTCATTTTTAGTTTTTTTTTTTTTTAAAATTTACTTGCTTTTACTTGTTTTAATAAAGAAAAACCATCTCTGTAAGACAGTCAAAGAACCTGTTTAATTCCTGTCATTCTTGTTCATATGCCACAGTTCCAGTGATGGACTGATGATCCATTTTCCCACAAGATCAACAAGAACTACACTGCAGCTTCCATCTATTATTTTCATTTCATAGATCATACACAACAAGGGCCTGTTGTAGTCTTGTGAGTGAACATAGATGAACCAGGAGGCACTGGCAGAGGAGAAAATCCTACTCTTCATCTGTTATCCAAACAGTTTGTTGGAGTCCCATGTTTCTAAAGCTGCCTCCCTATTCTGTGGACTTCCTGCAGTCTCTAAGCAACTGGCTGCCAGTTCATAGTACCCTTCATGCTCTTGCATCTAGCCTCTGCAAGAGCTCTTTGGCAGCTGTATGAGGTACCACGCAAGAAAATAAAGAATTGAGGGTGAGGAAAGCGTATGCATTAATCACCTTCTTCTGCTTTTCTTTTCTCTGGCCAATTGGATAGCTTCCAGGTAACCTGAGCAGAGCAGATGCTGAAGCAGTAGGATTTCTGGAAATCTTACATTTTCATTACCTCCTTTGCAAAACAGACGTTCCCATCATCCTGGAAGTCACAAGATAGGGTTTGGATGAACTGAACATTTTCTACGGTTTATATGCAGCAGAGACTTTGTCTGATATTTTTAAGGCAAAAGGGTTTCAATGATTGGTTTTGTTTACAAGGAAAAATTGAGGTACTGTCTCTGGCTTGCATAATTAGGTAGTTCTAAGCTTTATGTCTTCAGTGACATCAGGCTTGTGTAGTAGTGATACAGCTGTAGGTCAAGTCTGTCTCCACAGGTTTCTTGCCTTTTGTAAACAGTGAAATGAAGAGGTTTGTTGCTAGGGCGTTTCCTTGCCGTGCTGCAAAATGAAGCCTGACAGAGTTAAGGGCTTTGACTGGAAAGTCAAACTGGCAAGTCTCATTTCATCATGTGACGTAATTGTCTGCAAAATATATGTAATCAATAGGAATGGAAATCGTAATAAAATGGTACATTAAATTATTTGCATTTTGGTAGAATACTGTTATTCTAAGATTATAGCCAAGTCATTATCTTGATAGTGTGTATGAAATATATCCAAAAATAATAACCTCTAATACAGTGCTGTGGTACTCTCCCACATGTCCATTATAGAAGGGTCAGTAGCAGTCTCAGTGAATGAGAGAGTTAAGGCAAAAATGTAATGGGCTTGTGATTCTGTAGAAAACAAAGCTGAATTTCAGCCTATATTGAGATTAAATGAAGACATTTCATGAAAAATGTAGTAGAATGTTGCATCAATAGGAAACTTAACATCTTCTATGTCATGTCCAAGCTGGCTTTTGTGTTTAACATACCCAAATTAAGCTTTGGTTCAGGCAGCTATTTCTGTAGTTGTCATAAACTGAAATTTCTGTAGCATTTGGAAATCAGTATGAATTGTTGAAAACAACTCTGTCTCTTTTTTTTTTTTAAAAAAAAAGAACTGCAAAGATTGAGCAAACAGCTTCAAGTAGAAAGATAAAAAGACTTGTAAACACTGAACCACATAGTAACCAAACATGAAATATAAACTAGAGCAAGAAGCATACAAGATGACAAAAGAAGATAAATAATTGTTAGTCTTTGGAATTTCTACGTATAAATAGAGGACTTCTGGGCAACTGAACAACAAAATAGAGTACATTTCAAGGTAGAGAAGAAAGATAACTGCAAACATGAAACACATAAAACATGATCTGTTTTATTTAATAGTCAAATAAGAAAAAAAAAGAAAAAAAGAATGGGCTTTAGATTCTAAGGAGTAATTATTTGAAATTGCTGCAACTAACCAATCCTATTTGACAACATAGCTTGAAATAGAACTCTGAGAAAAATTCTGAGTTACTTCTATCACGTGATATCATTTCAAGTCTGTATTTCCAATAGTATCTGCTTTTCTTGTTCAGTCTGTTATAGTTTTATGCTCCTCAGGGTAACGCTGAAGTTTTGGCTACTGGGAATTTGCTAGTCTATTACTGATTTTTTCTCGCATGTAATATAATATATATGCATATATAAAAACACACACGTACATATATATATTTAGCTAGTAAAACCTCAGCTAATGCATCATAAAAGAAAACCGTGGATCAGGCCAGAAAAATGAAAATAGGTGCTGTAAGGACACTGAGCATAAATGTTTTGACGAGAGCTATTAAATAGGTATAATATATAGGTACAGTCTGAATAGACCACTGGGACAATTTGGTCTGACATAGCAGAGCGCATAAAACCAGCAAGATGGATAAATACTATTTTTATAAGTGTTCACACATACACTTAATGTAAAACACATAAATACTTTCTTTGTGGTCACTGGAATTAATTCCCATTTTATAAATTAAGAAGATAGTGTTTGTAGGATAGGTGTTTTGACTGAAATGAAGATGGTTAAGCAAGGGTAGAGAAATCCTGATATTTTTTTTTCCCGTGTAAATCTCAGCCATTTCATCACTGAAACCAAAGTCTATGGACCCTCTTTCGGGGTCCAGGCTATATTTGAAAAGCACCATAATAAGAGCTTGCCTATCTACTCATTGGAGAGTCTATTGTTAACTTCCTGGTTCTCTGTTCCTGCTGAATACATGTTCTGTTTTGGCAGCAGGTAAGCCTTTACTGCACTGGTCAAATTACTGAGGAATATGCATATTGTTGAACAGTACATGCAGTTATATAATGCTCCTGAAGGAAGATGATAAATTTAAAATTTTTCTTAAAATTTATGAAAAAAAAATTCATAAAATTTATGAAAAAAACCAGATCCTTTGGTTAAAAAACATAAATATGATGGCTATTAGATGTTTGTAATGATTTTATAAAAATAAGGGTACAAGTTTAGGAATTATACATGTCCATAAAATATAGTCTACAACAGTTCATGTTTCATTGTATATAATCTTCATTATGTTTTCAGGATGGAACATGAGGCTACCCAGCTAGAAAAGCAGCATGTGCATAGTGTGTATGAAAATACAGCTGCCTACTTTAATGATCTGCAGAGCAAAGCATGGCCTCGTGTGAGAAACTTTCTGTTGGAGCAAAAGCCTGGCAGTCTCGTTGCTGACATAGGTAAGCCATTCCCTGGGACAGCATGAAATATTGTTCATAAACTTTAGTAGTTTATACTTTAATCACATGTATTTGCTTGAGAAAAAACTTCTAAATTTATTTAGAGATTGCTTTAAAATTTTTTAAAAATAATATTAGATGTCATATGCCATTTATTTTATTTCTTTGATGGTGTATCAGGCAGCAAGTAAGTACAATTTTTACCTTATTTTGATGGACCTAAGCTTTAATCTACCAGTTTCTTCAGAGACGTAGTGGTCAGTCACTTCCCTGCACCTTTTTTTTTTGTTTTGTTTTTTTAAATTGTATCAATATAGCTCAATTATTTCGTGTTTCAGTTTCTTTCAGACTCTTTGTTTAAATACTTTTGGTCTGCAATTTGGAACTTTTCATTTGTTCCAAAACTCCTCCTATCATGGCTTCATATTTATGTTTTGACATGTCCATTCTTAAAAACAACAACCACAAATAGTTATGAGAATCCCCTTATGCTCCTAAATATGGATACTGAAATCTCAATTTTCTACTATGGCCTTGTCTTTCCTACATATTTAGTTTATATCTTCATTTTCTGCTGCACCTACAGATATTGTAAGATTTACCAGGTCCTCAAGTTTGCTTTGTGTTTGTTTTATGAATTCAGTCCTATACACCACATCATTGCAAACTAGTTGCTCCGTTGCATCATTGGATTTTCCTCATTTCCTAGACGGGTAAAATGCATTTACACTGCACAGTGCAATAATTGTACAAAATAAATTCTATATCTGCCTGAACCTGTCAGAGAAAAATATCTTTGAAGATTTTGTCTACCGTAATCAAAAGATCAGTTCTGCTGATGTCAAGCAGTCCTCAAAATAAAAAAAAATATATAAATAAATAAAAAAAAGCTAGGCTCGTATTATTTTGGATATGTGGATATGTATCTTTTATACATCTGCACCATTTTCACTGATAATCTCAGGAAATATCCTATGGCATCCATTCATTTGACAGTTGGCTTAACATGGTATTTCTCAGCCAAAATTTTTTGTCATGTCAATAAAAGTCATTGAAACCTTTGCTAAATTTGAGGCTTTATCAGCAAGTGTCATGACTGTTGCTGAAACCTTAAGATCGCCCTATTACAGTTTCAGCTGAAATAATTTAAATGCAGGTGAAGCATCTGGTCAGAAGGCAAATACTTACAGTTGCCAATAGAAGTATTCCCATCAAGGCACACAAGGTACCTCCTTTTAAGGGATTTAATAAGACCTACAGGAATCTGACAGCAGTGTTTATTTTTAGCATGCATTTTGAGAGGAGGGCTACACGGTAGCACCAACATTTTCAAAATAAGATGTTCAACTGATAGTTTTTTTTTTCTGTTTAATACCACCTTTTATTAAAATATTTTTGTTTGCCATGAAGAATGATAACAGTAGCAGAATGAATTATCATTTTGTGTAATTGCCTTATTATTGTTCATTCATCAGAATAAATGGCAATAGCGTGGCTGTTGTTAACAGCTTCATGAAGGAATCCACCCTCCTGATGACTCATTTAAAAGTGAATCTCCTGCAAATGTAGATTTTTAGAGTACTGGCAGTGTTACCACTCTATGGCTTCATTCCAGAGCAGACCATGTACTTCAGAAAACACTGTGATTAAAAAGCACTCCACCAAAAAACATGTATGTAGCAACTGAATCTTCGAAATGAATACAAATTTGACTTAATGTGTTCCTTCTACAAAAACGCTTGATTCTGCTCTTTTTTCAGGATGGAAGCATTGTGCTCTTCTCCAGCAGTTTCTGTGCTGTCTCTCCAGATAATGGTGCATATTAACATCAATGACAGCAGCAGTGCTGCAAGAAGCAATGACGTTTCTAAAGATAGCTCCAGGCCTTTAAATTGAATTACCAGTACAGAGATAGGTCTCTTTGCCAAGCTGCTACCCTGTTGCTTGGCTGTCAACTTCCAGAAATTATTTTTCACTACTGACCTGTAACTGCAGTGAATGTTTTCTAATCTAATTTTGAAAAATGTCTGTTACGCATGTGGTAGTGGAGAGCACTCTGAAAAATTTCAACTTAGTATAGCACAGTCTTTTAGTTAACATACTTCTATGTGGAAGATATTTAGGACTGTTCATTACATTTACATGTATTACAATGCAACAGAACGAAGACAAGAATTGTTAAGAATCAAGTATTGTCAAGACTGTATCTCAAGTTGAAATGCTCCTCCCTACCTTGTGCCAGTTACAGATATGGTTTCAGATTTCTTGCAGATAAATCCTTTCTTCTGCCATGCAGTCAGAGATCTTTCTGGCTGAGTCTGGGCCAACGAGTTCCTCCTTCTGCCTAGCTCCCTTTGAGTGAGATGTGCTGGAGAGGTACTGGGTGGGATTTAGCAGAGTCTACAGAAGTATTTGGCAGAGAGATTTATTGTAGGTCACTAAAAAGACATTGCTCTGAGATACTCAGCGTGGCTGCAGAGGACCACTCATTCCTCCTCTCACCTGCATGTAGCTTTCCTCCCCAGTAAACTGCATGTAGTGTAGTATAGCACAGGGCTATGTAATGAGTATTTTTATCTGTGATAGTTGTACTGTTACGTTCCTAATGGTGTGAACAAATAATTTCAAACAGTCCAAATGAATCTGGCTGGAATTAGGCTAGAAGAAGCAAACAAACATTTTCAGGAAACCTAAGAACCAGAGAAGAAAACTCGCTCCCAGCCTCACTCCCCATTATTTTCATATTTTGGGAGGAACAGATTGTGTCCATAACATACAGCTTCTGATCTACTAAAGAGTATTCTTTTCTTTAGGTTGTGGAACTGGAAAATATCTCAGTGTCAACAGTCAGGTGTACAATCTCGGCTGTGATTACTGTGGACCACTGGTAGAAATCGCAAGGAAGAGAGGTGAAGAAGTTCTGGTTTGTGACAACCTTAACCTTCCCTTTAGAGACCAGTGCTTCAATGCAGTCATTTCCATTGGAGGTAAGACAGCATACTGTCTCATTCTGTTTCACTGCAAATACATATTTCTTTTGATCATTTTCTTTCCAAGTGTCTTTGGTTCAGTTAAATGTCTTTTCAAAAAGTTCCCTAAGAATCACAGCATGTATCACTGAAATTAATGTAGTAAAAGTTAAAAAAAAATTTTGTTCCATTACAAAGATGTGCTGTTGACCAGGGAAATATGTAGATTATTTTTTTTTAATATGTGGTCTTGATCACTCTGTGAAGAAAATATTTCCTTCCATCATGCACTTTAAACAAGTAAAAATTAATATAGAATCATAGAATGAATCATAGAATGGCTTGGATTGGAAGAACCTTTATGATAATCTAGTTCCAGCACCCCTGCTATAGGCAGGGACACCTCACTCTAGACCAGGTTGCTCAAAGTCCCGGCTTTCCTGCAGGTCCCCTTCAGGTACTGGAAGGAAACATATAAACATGGCTATTTGTAGTTTAAATACATTACATGGTCAAGATACACTTTTGTTTCTTCCTTAAGAACTGTTTTGACTAGCAAATACACTGAAATGGAAAAAACATGTAAGAAAGCAAGAGCTTGAAACTTATATTAACTATTATGTATTAGGAATACAAATTTCTCTTTGAATAGACACAAAATTAAAATTCAGAACTATTCAAATACCTGTTGTCTGAGTGAAGAATCTTAACATCTTATCTCCTCTGATTTCTATTTTTGAAAATATTGCTCATAATTTGAGAAACAAAACCTGGAAGAGGGTGGATGAAGAGCAATAGTCAGAGTACCCAGTTAAAGTCTAGGTTTTTTAGTTCAGTGCTAGCTTGAACTTTCTTCAGGCTGTTTTGCAGCATGAGCAAAAATAGAAAATGGGAAAATTATTATTGATAGTAATCAACAGTACTCAGTCTATTACTGACAAGTATTTTTAAATATATGGTACATGTAAGCATATTTTAAAGGGAAGAAATGTTGACCAATATGTGAGTAATCTGTATATTTATTTGCTTTTGTATTAACTATTCAATATAATTGTCAGGTCTATCCAAATATCAAGTCTTGTGGCATAATTTCGATGCTATCAGATTAGCTGACTTTGTAGGATAGCCTACCTATTTAATATTTATACCAGTTAAAGGCCTGACAATATTAAAAGTTCGTGTGGTATTTTTGTACTTTCAGCAGTAATGGATTTTAATCTCTCCTGAACAGAGACATGATATGTCTGTGTCCATCTAATTATAAATAAAGTGGTTTTTATCCCATTCCAGGTAATGGCAAGTATTTGTGAGCAGAATCAAATACTCTACTTCGCTTTGCTGGAATTCTCCTCTTTATAGGATTTCTATTTCTGTAGAAGTACCAGAATGATTATGTAATTCTAACCACAAAGAATATTTAATCTGTTGAATGAATTGCTTAGATAGACCTAGCTGATTAGCCCTTTATTCTGGTGAACTAAGATCACATGCTTATGCTGTCAGTTTGATACCATTTTACAGGAGGTTCAGTGGTGACATATAAGTTACCTCCATTATGAGAGAAAATATCAGTTTCTTTCTCCCCATCTTATTTAATAGTGTTCATTTTTTTTTCCAGTTAGGAGGAGCTGGAAAAAAACATTGACCATATGGAAAACTCTTCTCAGAGTTTTCTGTCAGATGCTTCTGAGGGCCTAGTTAATATCAACTGCCAAGAAAGTTTTCTTTGGTAAAAAAAGTTCATTTTTCCCCTTTTTGGTAACGTAATCATCATTTAGAATTAAATCAGGGCTATCTGGACACAGTTTTAATAACTGCAACATTGAAATAATCTTTCTACAAGATTTGGCTACTGTCAAGCAGCACACATAATCTAATTTTTCTGAAGGTATGAAGATGACTTAAGCTGAGAACATATGTATTTTGATATATGGGTAGATTGAATGGTTGTGTGAAGTAGCTGCTTACCGGCCCATCTGAACTGAACTGTGGAATCAGTCCATATGTCATTTATTTGAATCACATATCACAATCTGATGATATAAAGAACAACCTCTCCAACATAACTGATCTCAGTCCAAGTTAAAGTTTTTGAGTGTTTAGAGAGCAAACAGCTGACTTAGCTATTCTCTGGCTGTTAAAATGGTTCCTTCAGGTGAGCCGGAATCTATAAACAATGCAGAAATCTTGAAACACAGTTCATTTCATGTTATAGTGAAACTTGGAAATTGTCCTGGAAAGAAAATTCAACCATAGTTATCAATAGTTATATTTTGACTTTGATTTTTTTGTTTTTTCCCAATACCTTTCTCAGGAATGAAAATGGAGACTGAGACATTTCTCATCTTTCTTCCTCTAAAATCAACATTCAATAAAGGAAATACTTTTCTACAGAATTAATGCACTGGAAAATATTTCTGTTTAATTTTTCTGACTAGCTCTCTTGAAAGCACACTGACATGAAAAACTTTTTCTTTTCACCAATATTACTTTTTGCTGTATTAAATGATAAAAAGAATGTGTGTTTCCTGTTAAGATAAATCTCAAGTGTGTTCCAAACCCCAAAGTCGAACTTAATATTACCTAACTCAACCAAAGGCCAAGCATTTCAGTGAAAGCTAGTCATACTGTTTTCTCTTATGGGTGATGCAGAGAAATAGAAACTCTGTCTTATGTGCCTGACTTATCTCAAAACTCTATTTTGTGATTGGATGAATGTCCTCCTTTGGGATTTGCCTGTTTTTATCCATTGAATGTGAACATAAAAGAGGTAAACTTGTGTTGCAGTACCAATAAATTCTGCAGCATTGCTGACTTGCATGGGTGATGATTGTGAAATGGCAACAAAAATGATTTAACACATAGAACAAGTTGAAAAAGAAAATGCTCTGCCCTTACTCATATCCAGTACATAATGTCTTTCCTTTTTCATAGTGATCCATCATTTCTCAACTAAACAAAGAAGAATCAAAGCAATAAAGGAAATGGCGAGAGTACTGATGCCTGGAGGCCAGATGATGGTTTATGTTTGGGCTATGGAACAAAAGAATCGTCACTTTGAGAAACAAGATGTATTTGTTCCCTGGAACAAGGCTCTGTGCTCGCGGCATTTTTCAGAATCGAATCAATCTGGAGATAAGGGAGAGTTTGTGCATGCAGTAAAAAGCCAAGATATATACCCTGCAGAGGTACTGAGCTCTGATTACAGCTACCAAACCAATCTACAACCAGAAACTGATTCAAAACGTCCCCACAGTACGGACCATTGCTTATCCAGAGCCTGCTGCATGAAAATTTCTGAAGAAGAAAATAGATTTTACAGTGCTCTTGGAAGATCTTTCCGCTCATGGTTTTTCTCCAGATCCCTTGATGAATCAGCCCTCAGAAAGCAAACTGAAAAGTTAAAGCCTCTGAAGAATGAAGGAGAATGGACAAACAGTACCGTGCCTATTCAGCAGTCACGACACTGCAGTTTGGATTTAGGTCATCACAGGGCACTGCTAAAAGAACAGTGTTTAGATGATGATGATGTGTTTGTAGAGAGCTCACCTGTCAAAAAACTGCCGTGGTCACAAGCCATACATGCACTGAAGGATTTGAGTTTAAATGGAGGGCACCAAAGTGCAGCTCGGAGTAAGGATGAAGAAGCTGCATTTATAAATGGCCCAGTGGAAGACAAGGACCACAGCTGCAGCTGTAATAAAGATGATGCTGTTAAGTCTAATGCCAGTAGGTTTTTCAAAAGAACTTCAACAACTGACTCCACTGACTCTGCTTTGGATTCAGCAGTGTCTGTTGGAGACCAAACTGGTGACACACTGGATACAAAAGCCTTCATGCGCTATTATCATGTTTTTCGGGAAGGGGAGCTTTGCTCTCTGATAGAAGAGAACGTGCCTGAGCTTCTGATACTTTCTTCCTGCTATGACCACGGAAACTGGTGCATTATTGCAGAGAAAAGAGGACAACAGCCGTAAACAGAACAAAACAATGTAGTGACTGAGAATTTTAAGCTGCTCCTTGTGTTCCTGTGACTGTACAGTGTGACATGGAATTTGAATCCCCTGTAGTCATGTGCCATTCATTCCTGAATTTATTACATATGTAAATATCTAGTGCAAAGCCTGTATATAGGAATGTAAGTGGCAAACGATATTTATGTTTTGTTAAACTTTTATGAAGTTAAAAATGAAGAGTTTTATATTGCTTTTAGCAAACAATTGTGTTTTTAAATATACTTTTCTATTGAAAAATAAAACTTTTTTATAAGACAAGGAAAGGATCAGGACATCTTTTATGAGAAGTATCATCTCAGTAGAACATTCGGGTTTTGTTCTTGAAATGCTGAAAATAGATGACATTATTCCCTGTTCTTGAAGTCATATGAATAGAGAGACGCACATTTTGAAAAACACTTGAGGATATGCTGCTTGAGTGCATGCTGTAGAACTGGGAGCAAGCATGGTCCTAGTGCTACTTAGTTTGGAGTAGAGTTGTTAGTGGGCAATACTATGTACAGAGCAAGCTGCATTCTGTCATTTGTGACTGATATTTCAGAATAAATGGCGGAATGAATTTTGAACAGCAGTTTGGATTTTTGTTTTGAAAATAATTTAATTTGTGCCTCAGTCGTAAGTTTGGTTCTGCATGTTGGCTCTCACTGATTTCCTGTGCTGCAAGTTTTCACTGGTTATATGTATATACAAGTCAGAGGGATTAGTGAGAATATCAGTACTAGGTAAAGGTTACAAAATCTCAAATATTTGAGATGCATATCTCTTTTTTTATAAGCTTGAATAGCCAAGATAAATAACACTTGGTATAATTAGTAAGATCCCAGTGCACATCCAATTAGCTCTCATATCAACTCTCGTCATTCATTGACATGAGAATATATACTAAATGGTGTATTAAACAATGTAGATAGAAAGAGGATACAAGTCAAATTTTGTATCTAAAATACAACTTTTCTAGTCCATGGTGAGCAAGTAGATGAGTTTTGGATTGGATTTTGACTTGGATGGATTTTGAACTGGGCGGATTTTGAGTTGATCAGTAGAAATCCCTGGTGGTACTGGCTATTTTTAGATGTAGCTGCCCAGGAGTAATTACTGCATGGTAATGTATTATATATCTATTTACTGAAGTAATGCCTGTAGAAGAATCATCTTTGTCTTCCTCTTAGTTTAGGATCCTTGTACTTTATATTTCCCAGGTATGTACCAAGTGCCAGACGCAAATCCTTATATTCCCTACTGCCTTTTGAAAATAAAAACTATCCATCTGAAACTTCTGAAATATTATTCCTCTCTGTCTGAGCCTTACCTCAGAGCATAGGCAATATTCCTTATGTGACTGGGTCCTGCTGCTCTCTGCTCAGGGGCTGCTCCAACTGCTTCCTCCATCTCCAGTTTCTGAAGCACAGTGCATAGAAGCCTGTGGTGGTAAATTGCAAAGTCGATGGGGGTCATGATCAGCTCCACACCTCATCTGCAATGTTGTCATGTCTGACCAGAAAGGCTTACCTCATTTCCTGAGAATTTCTGGAGAAGCCTGAGGAATTAGAACCAAACTCAGTTTCTTCCAGACAAATATGTTAGGGTATATTCAGCACCCCTAGAATTTGGGCCCTGTGTAGGAATGAAATTATTTATTTATCGTCCTATATCCAATCTTGAAAGCTTGTTCCTAAAGTCCAGCATGCAGAAACTCCATTGTGTATACATTAAAATATTCATTAAAAGTACAAATCTCTTGAAAACTTTATAACAAATAATGAATAAATAAATAAAATCCGGTTTCCCCTGCATTCTCAGTCATGCCCAGTCTACAAGATCTGGTTGCTGTAAGGTTAAAGGCAAATATGTTGTATTTCTTGTCTGACTTAGAGGCAAAATTGTCACCCTGATTTTGCCAGTATCAAATTTGATACTGACCTCAGTACATCTGCTCATAAGAGGCACATGGAGATGTCTTGATTGCGCAAGAAAACATGCCCCGTTTTTTTACAATTTAATTTACTGGAATCTGAACTGGCTGAACAAATGCTGCTAGTGTGTTAACTCTTACTAACCGTAATCAGAAGGCACAACTGTGATAAAATGGATGCAATTGAACAGATCTATTTCTGAAGGACTAATACAATTGTAACCTCGATAAATGGCATTTTGTCTTTTTTTAACACAAAGAATATTTATATTAGAAGTGCAGAAAAATCTTTTTTTTTTTTTCTGCTAATGGCAACTAATTTATCTTCTTCCAAACTCATGCAGGATCTTTAAAAGCACAGGTGAGGTATGAAAGCTGTAAGTAAGCCAACAAATCTTTTTCTGGCACATATTTATATATAAGTTACTTATGTGTGTGCTATAAAATCATGCTGAATGGAGAGCTGTGTATTCCACACCAGCAGAACTTTTTAAGCAAACTACCTTGGTGGATTTTGAAGAGAGATGGTGGCTCTAAGCCTGTAACATTCCTGCCATATCAAGCTGCATCATGCCTCTGTGGGGCTCTGTTGGTGTTGACACTGTGTTGAACCCATTTGTCTACCCATTTCCTTGCTCAGCTCTTTGATAGGAGTTGTGGCTATTTTAGCGCTCCATGAAAATGAAGTGTGTCAATATTAAATACATACAGTTTTGTAACTATCCTGTGCATTCAGCATTTCTATATAATATATTAATTCTGGCAGCTATCCATTATTTTATCTTCCATTCTGCTGATCACAGCCATGCTTAGGTAGTGCTCTGTAATCAGTTCTTTGTCTGTGCATAGAACCTATTATCTAGTATTTGACAGAAAATAAATCTTGGATAAAATATGATTTCATACAGAACTTCTGTGCTTTAGGATTAGTTAATAAATACATTAGCCACTGGAAACTGTGTATGGGTAAGTTCTTGATGAGTGTTTTTGAGAAGACTGTTAGTGCTATTTGCTCAGTGAGACCACATAGCACAATGCAGAGCAGGTGAGCAGCCTGATTTTCTATGAAGCCAGAAAATCTGTCTTTACTTTAGACTCACTATAAATGTGTTCATTTGAACTACGTAAATAAAGGTGATGACAAGTGATTTTCAACCACATCAGTACTATGTGTCATGCTGAGGATAGAAAAGGGTGTAGCTGATGGTCCAGCAGGATTATCTGCTACTGAGCTTCATTTCTGATCCCCTTCTGAATTATTTACTGTGCTCCAGGAGTAAGCACTGTGGCATAAGATAACATCGAAATATTTCGTTGACATTGTTCACAGTCTTTTTGCACCAATTTAAGTCAGAATAGAAAAAACATTGTAATTAAAATTATTCAATTTCCAGGTGAGATTACAGCTGTACTCAATTAAAAGTGTTTTTACAGTTAAAGTGATCATCAATTGTGCTTTTACAATTACACTGATCACTTTTTATTATGCTGATAAATTTATCACAGTAGTGACAAAGGACCTAGAAATAATTAAGCACTGTCCAGGTGAGTATATCTGGTAGAAAAGATCATGTAGCCCTTTGGATTTTAGTATAGAGCATGTAGCATTTAGATAATGGGAAAATAGTATGAATACAGATTGGGTATTGTAGGTAGATATGGATCAGTCCTTGTGAAGAGAGAATGAATAAAATTTGATGCAGAGTTGAGAGGGGCTAAGGAAAAAGAGCAAAGATAGGAAGTACACAGGGAAATGAAGGGGAATAGCAAAGGTGAGAGCAATCACAGCAGAGAAAGCAGTCAGCTCTGCTGATATTTATAATTTCCAGAGGGTCTAATTGATGTCGTCCTGCTCTCTTCATTGCACACACAGAGGGGAGAGTACACCTTTTTAAGTTTGTACTTTCCTGTGCACTTCCAAGGCGTAGGCATATACAGATGAAGATTGATAGGACTAACAATTTTTCCTTCCTTTTTACTTCATTGTAGCTTGTTGTGTTTTGATTCCTTTTATTCTTGTTGAGAGCTTCAGTTTATCCTGGTCAACATGACCTTGCACAGAGGAGCTTCCTCTTCTATCAGTATAGTGAAACTGGTACAAGGTTTGCTTGTAGAAAGGGTTGTAGGAACAGATTAAAAAAGTATTAAGGCACAAAAAGGTGCATATTTTCAGCTGTTAAGAGATGCCATTTCTTGCTCTTACTTTCTGTATAGTTACAGAATGTTATCCAGACTGAAGAAAACACTGCTCTGAGACTCTCCCTTAGTGCAGTATGTATGAGTGTGCTGTAGAAAACTATCCCAAACATGTGTGGGCATCTTGGATACTTAGTTGGAGAAGAGAAGGCATCAGGGAGACCTGATAGCGGTCTTTCAATATCTTAAGGAGGACTGTAAGAAAGAAGGGGACCAACTCCTCAGCAGGGTCTGTTGTGATAGGACAAGGGGAAATGTTTTCAAACTGATAGAGAGGAAATTTAGAATGGATATAAGGAAGAAGTTTTTTTCAATCAGGGTAGTGAAACACTGAAACAGGATGCCTACAGAGGTGGTGAATGTCCCGTCCCTGAAAACATCCAAGGTCAGGCTGAACTGGGCTCTGAGCAACCTGTTCTAGCTGCAGGTGTCCCTGTTCATTGCAGGACAGTTGGACTAGATGGCCTTTAAGGGTCCTTTCCAACTCGAAAGATTCTATGATGATTCTACAATTAATTTCTAGATGCTTGGTTTGCTACTACAGTTGTAAATATATTTAGAATTTTGCATTCAGATGCAAGTGATTGTGCAGCCCCCTCTTGACAGACTAATTACCGAAGGCTCTGTTACTCCTAATAATTTCATTTCTATTTCTTTCTAACCTCACTCATTTTCTTCTTTCTGAGCATTGTATTCCATGCATTTCTCATTTTTTACCCTTTAACCTGCATTTATGATAACACTTTCTGAGTATTCCATACTTCTAGCTCTGACAGTTGAAGATAAAATTGAGATAGTAACTTCTTAAATCCTGAAAGCACTATAGCAAACCTTAAAACAATGAATAATTTACAGAATTAAGGTCACTTTACATCTACAGTAGTGCAACAAATAATGGTATCACCTATACATCAGTCTTTGTTTTTTACGTCAGCTGTTTTTTATTCATCACTGTCTATTTTTGGGTGCCTTTTGAGCCCATTAGGTTATTCTCATGTCTTCCTAGAGCTTGGCATACCTGAAGACAGCAGGTGCCTGCAATGCTGCTGTGTCAATTCTAGGCAAACCAGCAGCACCTGCACCCACCCTCACTGTCTTCTTTAAACTCATCAGCTCTCCTACAGAGAAAGGTAATCTTAAATTGAAGTCAAATCATCTGATGAAGCAACAGCAAAGCTAGTAGGAGGGACCTCAGCAGTTACGATCAAACTGAACTAGAAACATTGAAGAAAAAACAGGTAAGGGGGACTCCTGACTTTAGAAATATTTTTAGATATAATTTCTTTGCCCTATTTGTCTCTGTTGATGGGATTCAATTTCCCAAACCAGTTGGTGGATGGAATAAGTAATGTGAGAACAGTTAGATGGTGTTAGGTTGCCCTCTTCTGTCATGATGAAGTGTGTTGATTTCTGTACAACACTGGCTGCTTTTTACTGTTTATTTAACATCTAAAATGCAATTTTCTGAATGAAGAAAAGAGTGCTCCATGACTTTCAGTTACTTCAAATTTTTCATGAGTAAAAGAAAGAAGTAAGAAGGAACAGAAGCAAGCAGATACTTACTATCTAGCTGAAAACATCACCTTGATATGCTAACAAAAGTGCTTGTGTACAGTCAGGTTAAAAACTGATGTCTTCTCCCATAAGATAAACAAGTCTCCCATTCATGGGAGTCATTACAGTAAAGCAGCAGCAAGCCTTTTCTGTGTCTCTTTCCATATCTTTATAGAAGAGACTATACTGTGTCAGAGCTACAGGGAACACAATGAGCCATTACTGGTCTGTTTCCTTACCATAAGGCTGACAGGAAGAGACAGATTTAATTATGAACATCTGGGGAGGGCAAATCAATGTTTCCTCTGAAAGGAGGAGTTAGCCTCCTGAACAGAACAAATGCTTTAGTGCAGAGAAAGTACAGTCTTTCAATACTGCATTCAACTTTTCTATTTAGAAGGAGGCAAAGCAGAGTGTTTTCTGAATCACTGGTCAAAACCACTTTCCAACATACATAAGAGAATGCTAGAAGTGAGGTGGTGATAACATTAATAGAGGTCAGGTCTCGCAGCATTCTTAGGTTGTTTTAAATTGATGTTCTAGTCAATGACATGGCCTTGAGAAGGCACTGCCTGTACTGAGCAGTAGCAGCTCTTATCAATATTAATAATGGTCAGAGTGCTCACAGCCTCCTGGGACTTGCCCTATCCATTTTAAGATCAGCTGTCTCACCAGTGACTTTTGGACTACTTAAAAAGTCACTCTAACTCCTGATGACACACCTAATACTTCCATGCATTCTTTTTTTTTGGGAGGGGGAGAGGGGTTTAATTGAAGGGGGATGGGGAAATGTTTTGACTACACTATAGTGAAACTACTGCTTGGTTCAGTTTCTGAGAGGTAAACAAACCATTTGAAAACAAGGAAAAAAGGACTACACACCATGGGCACAGATGAGTGCCCAGCCAGGTCTGCTTGGATGGAAGTAGAAGGAAAGGAGGGGGCCCTAGCAGAGCCACATGAATAAAAAAGATTGCTTGAGCCTGGAGAATCTGATCTGGGAGTAATTTTACCAAAATCTGACTCAGGTGCTTCTGGTGGCTTCCCTGATCTGGAACAACCTTGGCTGTTCTCAGAAATAACTATTTACCCTGGAATTTTTCTTTCATTGATTTGGAGGAGAAAAAAGATCCCTGGGAGGTTTAATTAATGCTTAAATGTCTGATCAGCTTAACAGAAGAGCAAACATCTGAATGAGGTTGTGCAGGTGTCATTGGCTATGGCTGGCAGATCCAGGTGGTGTGTCCAAGCGGGTTCAAGGTTGTGGAGCTTGCATCCAGCTCCTGGGTCCCTTTGGGAAGGGAGCCACCGGCACTCCCAGCTCTGTTTCTCCTTCCAGCCTTTGTATGAGACTGATCATGGTGGGACTGTGACATATTCTGATCTTCTTTCATTTACCTGATTGAAAGACAAGCACCTTGCATTCATAGTTTAGTTACTATGAAAAATTTCAAAAGCTCAGCCAGAGATGCCAAATCAAAGAGTAGAAGGAAATGTGTTAAGTTTAACAATAAAAAAAAAAGTGATTTTTTTTTTTTTTTTTTTTTCATGCCTGAATTTGCTTTAAGTTATATGTGTTGGCTTTGCTGATGTTGGGTAAAGTCCTTAATGGGGAATTCTGAGACAGAGAGCATGTGGCTGTTGTTGAGGTTCAGAGATTTTTCTGGCCGGTACAGGGTAAGGTCTGCAAATCTGTGTGTCCCAGATTCACCTTTTGATTTCAGTTCACATGGAGACTTCACTGGAAACATGAAATGATTTAGTGCTTTGTGAAGAAATCTTTCAAATATGAACTGAATTTATAATTCATGTCTGCATGAAATATTAAAGTATTAGTCTGTCTGGGCAGTTCACCCAAATCTGTGTTGGCTCATGTCTCTGTGATAACTTACTAGGCTTTTGCTTATTAAGAGAAAAGAAGCATAAATGAGAGCTCACTGAAGACAGGCTATGAAAAAAAAAAAACAAACATTTAAGCTAACAAATTGCCAGAAAGATATTTAATAATGAGGTTACGTAAACAGTTCTAACGCTCCTACAATGAAGTATGAAATAAAGTCGTGTGCAGCAACACCCATGTGATATAATAAATACTGAGATGTCAAAGGGGATTGCAGAACACTGGCAGGTAGAATAGTTGTACGGGGAGGTTGTGCCTCTGTTCTTGGGTCAGAATAGTTGTTCCCCATTTGGAACAAGCTACAGGAGATCATTAGATGGAAGGGGGGTCAAGCATAGGGGGAAGACATGTACCTTCCCAAAGCAATTGCAAGCGACACTGTTCAGAAGCTGTGTGACAGCCTCAAAGACCAACAGATGTTCTCTCTGAAACAAGGAAATAGTTCATCAAAAAACTTCGTGAAAAAGATATGGGGATGTCAATGGTTTTTACTATATATTTTCTTTGTAATTATTGTTTTAAATAACCAGTGGTACACTCAGGAAAAATGTCTTTGAGTTGTGGTTAATTTTGTCATTGTCCTTAGTGGGAAATCAGCCTGTGGGTTTTGGTTTCAGTGCAGCATTGTGGGATGTGAATTGTAGCAGGGCAGCAGCCTGGAGTGAGCTCTGCTGCTGGGCACTTTGGGGAACTGCTCTTTCTAGGAGCCCCAGTGTGCCTGAGCTGGGCTGCCCACCAGTCAACCCTGCCTGTGCCATGACATATAAGACTCATTTCCAACATAAGTGGACTGAAAAACCCCAAGTAAACAATGATCTCTCCCAAGCATGACTCACTAGGCATACCTAGAGAGATGTCACTCTTGGTGGATAGCACAGATTTGAGGCACTCACAGTCCCCTTCTTGTTTCCAGAGGCATGAAGTAGTTAATAATGTCTGCGTTCTGTCACTGGCATGGTCCAAAGCTGAGTTGCATCCTTGCAAGTGATATTTGGTAATCTGGGCTTTTTCAGAGTGTTAGCTCATTTAGCTCACTGAAGGACCATGTTGGCTAGCTTCGGTTCACAGCAAAAGCCATTCCTGTTGCCTCTAGTATCTATAGACTCGTGTGGTTTGTCGTTGTTTTTCTTTTCCTAAATACAAGCAGATTATAAAGGTAACATTAGGTGAAATATCAGCACACAGTCTGGGATAGGTTTCAGCTGGTTTGATCCCTTCAGGTTGCGTGGACCAAAGCTGGCTTTCCCTGTGCTGTTTGGATGTGTGCAGAGAACAGCATGATGTTACATTTTCCTGCTGATGCCGAGGTTGTTGTGAGCAACTTCATAGCAGTCTCCTGCATTTGAGTGCCAACTTCCTGGAGAGCAAATGCAAAGGTTTGAATGAGTGTGTCAGAAGAATTCAGAAACAGAAAACTGAGTGAGAAGAGATGGCAAAACAACAAATAGCAATATTTCTAACAGTTCTGGAAAACCTCACAACTGAGGGAAAAACTTAAAGTTGAGCTAGTTTTTAAAAAGGAGTTAAGAGAGGGGAAAAAAAGTATGAATATGGAATATAAGACAGTGTTTTTCTAGTATAAACTGGACAAAAGGCTGTACAAGGGACCACAGGAAGTTTTTAAAGTTTTTTTTTTTTTTTTCTTTTTAATTGAGAACTAAAAGCTCAACAAATAGATGTAGTTTCACTGAAGCCTGGACTAAAGACACTACACTGCCTAAGGGGATTAAGTGGATAATCAAAAACATTTTGTGGTCTCTGCTGTTCCCAGAGAACAAAACTAGGGACAGAGGAAAATCAGTTCATAAATGAGCCAAACTGAAAAAATCCCATAACCCTGTAGAAAAAGATGACTTTCCCATATCCAGCTAGAAGCCAACTTAAAAGTAGCTAAGTATTATGAAAGACAGCACAAACACAGGATCTACAGCTGTGTTCTAAAGTCCTTGGTTTCATTTGTAGGAGCAGAGATATTTGGAAGTGCTTAATGCTTATTAAAAACATAATAGTTACTTAATACATTCAAAGAGATGTAGAGTTATATTTATCTGAAATTGGAATGAGAATGTAAAATTGATTCTGTAATGTGATTAATTATTTTAACAGGCAAAATTAGAAATCTAGGTCACTGTGGTTGTAGAGCAGAAGATTTTGGGTGTCAGTAGGACTTTTTTGGGGGGTTAGGTATGAAATCAGCTTTTTGGGTAGTAGTACCATAAAGGGGATTGGCTTGTAAATCAGATCTCAGAACTTACCTATATATTAAGTTAATAATATCTGATTATTCATATCAGTTTGTATAATTTTGTGTGTTGGTTCCCTCAAGATCACTGTACCAAACCTAATATTCACACCTCTGGGATTTGAGTGGCATTGCTGGTAGTTATCAAGCTGTATTCTCAGCTACTTACAATAAGGTCTGGGCTTCTTCAACAATTGCATGGAAGATTATGTCTAAACACACTCATCCCCCTTGGCTGAGACAGAGGGATCAAGTCATAGGAATGTGAATTTTCTATGCCAGGAGCTGACAGCTTAGATAAGTTTGAATCGTGCGGGCAGAGGTGCTAGAAGAATGAAAGTGCTGTTCTAAGGAAGTGAATACAGAATTCTCTCAGTACCATGGAATTATATTTAGAGATCTTGTCTGCGAAAGAATCCCCACTATTTAATTCTAGTCCAGCTGGACCTTGTAAAGCAATTGCTCAGCAGGGCTTGTAGAGCACAGCACTGCACCAATCAAATCTATTCGTCACGAGAACATAGGGGTGATGCTACCTACATCAGTCTGTGGGAACTCTGCAGTCAGCTCAGCTGCATTTGGCATTTGTCTTGTATTGCAAAATCCCTTCACAGATGCTGAACATTAGGCAACTACTGAGATGGAATTCTGAAGCATGTATAAACTTAAGGACAAGGCAAAATCATCTTTGCATTTTTATCATTAGTTGGAATAAATGACACCATATGGTGAACTTAAATTTTGGAAGTTTTTTTTTTTTTTTTTGGAAGAAAATGCCTCTCGGTTCTTAAATATTTATACATAAGACATTAACTGGGGAATCAATAATTCTGCTTTACTAGGAGCAACAACTCCAGAAGATCAACTGTTTTGAGGATAAATTTGTTTGTAAGCACTTCAGGGGCTCCCAGATCTCCCATTTCTATAATAATAGTAATATGGATGCAGTCTGTGTAAATACTGCCTTAAAAAGTGCTGCTCAACAGAATCTGGGGAAGGAAAGCCTCAATTTTCCACTAGGTGTCAGTTAATCTCTGTCTCTGGTGAAGTAGGATCTAACTGCAAACAAAAACTGAGAGCAAAATGCAGAAGCGATCCAAACGTTGTTTCTGTGTGCACCAACAAGAAGTATTTTGAAAGACAGACTGAATAAACAGTTTTGTATTGAACTTTGGCCTCTGTTTTCTTATTTGCTTTACATTTGCCATTTACCAGACACTGAGAGGAAGCCCCAAATGCTCCAAGCCTGGTACAGTCCATCCATGAGCAAGTAGTTCCGGAGAAAGCTGGAGCAAGGGCAGGCGGGGCTGGTCTTCTGAGCCACCATTTTGTAATTTAATATCAGTCCTGGGCCAATGTATGATTCCACTAAGGGGAGGGTGCCTCAGCTACTGCTTGCTGCAATGGAAAGCCGAATCCAGCATGTTTCAAAGAAGCTTAAAGCGTTGAATTGCTATCATATTTAAAATAAAGCAATGACTTTTCAGGTCAGAGAGGTCATTTGGAAAAATGAGAGTGCAGCAGCATAAACCAGGAAATTATCTCCAGAGGGAGGAGAGAAGAAAAGATGGATGCAGAGAGAGGAGTTTATCAATATGGATTTGAAAAGGCACAGCTTTCCCTGATGGTGTCCTTGGCCCTGTGTCACTGCCTGTAATGGTTGTTGAATGTGATTGATCCGCTGCTCTGTGCACCAGGTCTCCCAGTTCAATGGCCTGAGAAAATCTGATGAAAGGACACAATGCAAAAATCAGAGGTATCTTTTAAACGATTGATAGTAGAGAAGTTATTTAGATGTATTTTAATATAAACCCTCTGAAACCCTGAATAATTAACTTACTAGATTTGTTACTACATTGCATGTTGTGGTTGTCATCAAGTGTTGTTATCTGGCCTGCCTATGTATAACAGAGAAATAACAATATTTTTGGTGGGTCTGTTGGTACAGCTTTGCAAGATACACAGAATAGACAAACTCAAGAACAGCTGATCTCCCCAAAACACCTGCAGATTTCTTGCTTTGATCTTTCTTCTTTAATACCTCCAGCTGTATCTCCCTCATACAATGTGTGTGATACTGTCTTCACTCATTATCCTCAGTTTTCCAACCTGTAAAACGAGAATAAAACTAGCTCCTATCTTTGCAATGGGCTTTCAACCCCTGACACTGAGAGCCTCACAAAGTAACTTCAAGGAACTGATGATAGTATAGCTGATGCTTTGGAGGCCACTGGGAACTGTCTTCTGCCACGCTTCCCAATATATTAGTCTCAGGTAGTGATTTGAATAGCTCAGCTGTGAGCTGCTCTCTGGAACCTGAATGGTGTTTGTGTCCTAGGGAAGACTCTTCTGTATGTACTGTAGACTCTAGTTCAGCACTACCTTTCCATTCCTCCCTCAGTAATTTAGTTATGTGGAGCTGAACTACTTAGTTAAATACCTCTCATTCAAGTCTTAGAATTCTTTTCCTGCTTTTCCTGTAGTTTGATGGGTTTAAAATCACACCCAGACAGATGTGATTTCACCGAAAAGTTCCTAGAGCTCATTTATATAGGGACGTTGCTTTGTGGTACTATAGGGCTGCAGGATGTGGCTGATGTTCTCAGTTTGAGCCAGGAGAGTGCACAGGGGCATCATGTCTACCTTCTCACATGCAGCTTTAATCTATGACAAACCAATGTGAACCAAAACTCAACAAAACTGATTGGTGGTGCTAAAACTTGAGTTCTAATCAAGACTGATGTCTTTGATGCTGGATTCTGTGCTGTTCTTAGGTTTTGCTCTCCTCCTGCTATTCGCAAAGATCCATGGTTTCTAGTAAAGCTATTTTCTTCCTAGCTGACAGACACCTTGATTGTTTTTATATGGGAATAAAATTTAGGATCTACTGAAGTCAGTTTTGATTTGCTGTTCAAATTCCCACCCCTCTGTAATCATTTCAGAAAAATGCTTGTATTTATGATATTTTATTTATTTGGTATTTCTATAACACATACTTCAGAGATTTAAAAGCCCTCCTTTGTTTTCTTGTGTATCCAGCTTGTTACCAAGAAATGGAGTGTACTCCTCTGAAATGGAGGCATGAGGGAAGTGCTGATTCCTGCTGTATGCCCTTGTTTTAAGCAGATGGAATCAGTGGCTTTCTATTAGGATCTGCAGAGCTGTGTAAGTAAAACTATTTCCTATCGAGATCTTCAGGGCAACCACTTTCCCCTGTTGAGATGCTGAAATGGAATTACTTGCTGGCTGTTCTCCTTTGACAGCTTTCTAGTAGCTGATTTCCAGTGGGCATCTGAAATGCCAAGTGGCTGAAAACCAACCATGTCTCATCCTGTAGGGAGTATTGGCCACAGAACTGAATTCCCAATCCTTAATTACTGTGTCTATATAGATGATGAGCTGCCTGGAGCCATAAACAGGTAGAAAAAGGCTCTAAAACATATCTATAGAACAAGTTCTATATTTATGTATAGCCCTGATTCAGATATATTAGTACAAGTTGTTAATACCACCATACTTTTATCATATAAATATGACTGTGTTAGTGATTATTGGGGTTTCTGGACATGGCCTTAGAACTTCAGAAACAAGAAGTTATTTCAGCTGACTGGTTGTATTTAACAGTGAATTTCAGACTTGCAGTTCTGTGGATAAAAGAACTCAGTGTACTTAAGGAGAAAGAACAATTTTTTTTCTGCTTTGAAAACAAACAAACAAACAAACAAAAAAACTGCACTGATTTAGAATCTATAATCCCCTGAGGAATCATGTCTCAGCTATCAGTACCCTCTGAGGCAGCACAGTGGGTTGTCTGCACTGGGATTATCTTATAGGTGTTGCATTTGACTCTCTTGGGGACATTTTTATTATTCTCTGTGGAATAACAATGAGGAAAAATGACCAAAGGGGAGAGTTTGAGATATCTTTAATGAGAAACTTCCTCCATGGCTAATTCTGCTCTCCAGGCAGCTGGCTTCATGGGGCGAAGTGTCACCTGGGAGCTGCAGGGAGAGCAGGATTGGAAGCAACAGCTAAGCTTATCTCATAGAATCTTCTTTTCAGTTGAAAGGGACCATTAAAGATCTAGTCCAAATCCCCTGCAATGATCAGGGACACCTACAGCTAAATCAGGTTGCTCGAAGCCTGGTCCAGCCTGAATGCCTCCAAGGATGTGGGGTATCCACCACCTCTCTGGGCAAGCTGTGCCAGGACCTCATTACTCTGATTGTATTCAAAAAAAATTAAATTGGATATATATATACATATTCTAATTTCCCCTCTTTTAGTTTGAAACCATTTCCCTTTGTCCATCACAATAAACACTACTCAGGAACATGATTTAGAGGAGGGTTGTTAGAGTTAGGGATATTATGGTTAGGTTGCAGTTGCACCTCATGATCTTTAAGGTCTTTTCCAACCTGAGCAATCTTATGATTCTATGAAAGGCTGCTATCAGGTCTCCCTAGAGCTTTCTCTTCTCCAGCCTGAACAGCTCCAGCTCTCTCAGCTTCTACTCACAGGGGAGGTGTTCCATCCCTTGAATCAATTTTATAACCCTCTGTGGATGTGCTCTAACTGGTCCACATCTCTTTTGTACCAAGGACTCCACACCTTGATGCAATACTCAAAGTGAGGCTTCACCAGTGCAGGGGAAGGATCCCCTCCCTTACCTGCTGGTCATGCTTCTTTTGATGCAGCCCAGGATAATGTTGGCTCTTTGTATCATGAGGGCACATTTTTGGCTCATGTCCAGCTTGCCATCCACCAGTACCTCCCAGTGCTTTCCAGCTGGGCCATGCTCTAACCTTGTATCCCCCAGCTTGTATTACTGGGGGTTGCTTCAACCCAGATGTGTAAGACTTTGCACTTGAATCTATTGAACCTCATGGTGTACACATGAGCCCACTGCCTGAGCCTGTCTAGGTCTCTCTGAATGGCATCCTGGGCATGTCTACCACATCACACAGTCTGGTGTCATCTGCAAACTTCCTGAGTGGGTCTCAGTTAACTAGGAGAAGCTGAGACTTGGTGTAGGGTACATCAGCTAAAAGTTTTATTTGCTTTTAGACAAAAATAGTCAGATATTTTAAAACACCTTTTGATGATCCTGAGTTTGTGGGTGCCTTGTTTGGTGACTGAAAACAACTAGTAAGGCTAGATTACTTCTGATTTTGTCATAGAAAGGAAAACGCCTGGACAATCTTCCCCTCACAGAAACCCATGCATTTCTGGAGAAAGGATGGTTATTCAGAATTCAGCTTTCCAAGAGGCTGATGACAAGCCCCTTACCTCTAAGTACTGCTAAAGATGGTGTAATCTATAAGCAAATGAGGCCAACTGTGGAAGGTTTTTTTCATCAGATTAAGGCAGAAGAAGGAAGTGAGGTGTCAAGGCTGAACCTGGAGTAGCTGCAGTGCTGGCCCTGCGAGGATGGAGTGACCACTGCCATCAGGTAGAGCACAAAAGCAGTGGGAAAATGCCCTCCAAGACAGCCTGCTGGCTCTAATGAGGGGTTTGCAGAATGAAAAGTACCAGAGTAAGAGACAGCAGGGCTACAGCAGGAAATGATTCCTGGAACTGCTGCTGCTCAGCCTCCTGTCTGCTCCTGCAGTGTTTCAGAGAGTAACCAGAGAATCTTATTTGCACTTGAAAAGCATTTATGGATTTTTGGTGCTTTAGTGAAGTATTCATGTCTAAATCACACTAAGTATGCTTGATCAACAATTGACTGAAGAAAGATAATAGTATTTATAGGATGATGAGCTGTAAGGAATGGCAGCCTGGGAAATATTTCCTTACAAAGGGTATCTTGTAGCCATGAAACAAACAGACTTGAAGCAGTTGTGAGCTGTATGTATCTTCATTTTATGCCAGTTGATGAACTCCTGGAACATAATGATAGGTATAAAACAAAAACAAAAAAAATCTAATTTGCTTAAAAACATTTTATTTTCTTTCCCCCCCCCAGTAATGATGATTGGGGCACAACTGATAACAACTTACTGAGTGTTATCTCCTCTGGGAGCTGGCTGGATGTGGTGCTATCCATCAGCTGTGGTTGATGGATGCTGCTGAGGCAGAAGCACAAATAGTGCTGTTGGTCGTGACACCCACCAGGCTCCATCCTGCATTCTGTCTGCTGTGCTGTGTGGTGCTATCAGAGTGATGAGCAGAACAGGGCAAGGCTCTCAACAAATCCTTGCAAATGCTTGGACTGCTTTTCTGTGTGTTCCTCTAACAAACTTTAAAAAAAGTTGAGAAGTCTGTGAGACTGCAGGCAGTGCCCTTGCAGCAAGGCGTTTACAGTGAGGTTTCCCTTCCTTTGGCCAAACTGGGGCCAATGGCTGTTGATGAGCAGCCCTGAGGGTCAGCGTGCTGCTGGTGAGCAGGGGGAACCCAATGGTGCTGGGCAACCTGGCTCTGCTTCTGCTGTGGCCTCAGGGTTTAACTACTCTGAGGTTATTCTCCAACTGGGGTTTCAGCAAGCTGGGACTACAATCAATGGAATTTACCAGAGAAATGTGGAAATATTTCAAAAATTAATCCTTGTAATCTTTTAAATTACTGGGTTTTTTTAATGTGTTTTTGTTTGTTTTCTTCTTTGCCCCAGTTAAAGCATTATTTAAGCAAAGCTTGTCAGTTCTGATGTGTTACAATTCGTTCCCATGATCACCATGCAGTATTAAGTCTGGTTTTCAAACACTGTAGTAGCATCTCTGGTTCCGAAATCTTTATCTTTATGCTCTCCTCCATAAAGTGGAGTTAGTAATCCATCTATTTCATCTCTTGTCTATCACAAGTAATTTGATTTGGAATTCCCTTGGAGCTGCGGGTAAAAAAGAAGCAGCTCAAACAGGAACTTGTTCTCAGCTTGGCCTCTAGGTGTTTGTCTCAGGGGTTTTGTGTGTGTGTGTGTGTACAACCTACATATATTACCTTTATATATCTATAGGTGAAACCTGGGGAATAGGCTTAGCCACGCTGTTGGGCTTTGTTTCTGAAGGAACCGGGCAGCAGAGGAGGATAGCGGAGAGTGAGCCTGTTTGTTTAGCCACACAGTGTTGGCCTTTATTTCCCTGCATCTTTTCTAAGGGCTATGACAACACTTCCTTCCTAGTGCATTTGTGTCACTGCCTGAAAGGGATGTGCCTAAAGAGGTCAGAGCGGCTGCGGGCGGGTTTCTTGTTTGTTAAACAATATGGGAAGAAAACAGAGGCCATGAAGGATACTTCCCGCCCCTCTGTGCCCCAGGGAACATTCTTTATAAAATTTGGCAGCAGCTCTTTCATCAGTAAATGGCTGCACAGAGCTGCTGGATCTGGAAAATGTTTTGACCATTTAGCAGCGGAGGAAGAGGAGGCACAGGAAAGGAACTTAAAGGAGATAGTGGAAAGTCTCATATAAAAACTCCAAATGGGTAAGATACAGTGGTTAACTCTTAAAAACAAACAAACAAACAAAAAAAAAAACAAAACACCAAAACACCACACAAACTAATACATATATAATATATATTTATGTATAAATATAATATTATATATAGGTTGTTACCAAGAGATTACAAGGAGAAGTGCATTACATTCCAAACAGAAGCACCACTCTTTGGAGCACAGCTCAGGGAACTTCCTGTGGCCTCTTTTGAAAAATATATTCACAAGTAAGCCCAGCAAATCAGTGGCTTGTGTAGAAATCAAAGCATATAAAAATAGTAATTCTATAAGCATGCTTCTCTCCAAGCTCTTAAAAAAAAAAAAAAAAAAAAAAAAAAAAAAAAAAGACACAAGAAAAAACACTTCTGAAGACTTAAATAATGAATTACAAGTGTTAATGATATACTGAAAGCAGTTACTACTTTTATAGAGCTGATGGCTAATGTTTCCAGAAGTCAGGGTGTGCTGTCTTTGTTCCTGAGGCATCTTAGTGCAGCTCTCTGTGCTTCTGTGCTGCTCTTTTCCAAGCACTAACCCAGATACAGCTTTATCCAAGCCTGGAACTTCAGACACTTCTAGCTCCCTAAGGCCTGCCTGTGGCTGGAGTTTCTAGCAGAGAAACACCTAACAGCCTGGTAGCCATGGCTGGCCTGCTGAGATCTGTGTAACCCTAAGCTATAGGGGCTCTAAACCCAATTGCCATCAGTGGGGTCATTCATTCCTTCTTTGTCTGCCTTGCCTTACCAGGGGAGATGTTTGGGGCACAGCACTTCCTCTGTCTCCAGTCCAATAACTGAACTGACTTCAGTTTGATAACTCTTCTGCCTGATCTGGTTTGTAACTAATGCTGTGAGTCTGTGTTCTGCCTCGTTGTTTGGATACTATTACTATATAGAAGTATTCTTGTTGTAGGTTGGAAGGGGGAAGAGATCAAACTCAATTTTATTTATTTAGTCTATGATTCAGTCATTCAGCTAGAAGCTAGATAATCTCTATTTTCTTTGCTTGCTCAATTCTTAAAAGGCCTCTAGGTACAGTTCTTTGTGTTTGCTGAGGCCTCCAAACCCAAATCAGGGAGACAGAAGAGCAAGCAGAGTGCAATATTAATGCTGCTGAGCGCTCTGTGACAGTCCTGGAATCCATGCATAAGTGGTTATGTCCCCTTCTAAATGTGGTTTATTTTCACTTTAATCGAATACTATGCCAAAGTTAATAGGACTATGTTTCTATGCTGCATGTAGCATTTGATCTGATAAGGAGATGGAACAGAGAAGGAATGCCCTTGAGGATGATAATTGCTGTTCTCACTATGTATGATTGAGCATCCTCTGATTTGGTTTGCTGCTCTCCTTTCTGGAAAGTGGATACCTCACCACTGCTGTAGCCACAGAACTAGAATTCTTCATTTTCGGCACCTGTTATCTGTTCTTCAGAGGCTTCAGGTACTAGAACATAGTGCCTATGTAGAGGAAGAGCAGGTGCTGTCTTCCAGCCAGGGTAACCTAATGAACTCCTTTTGTTTTTAAAAAGACTAACAAGGAAGGCCTTCAAAACTGTTTTTCTGTATATCCTTTTTGATGATAAGGACAAAGACTGCAAAATTGCCTAAAAACTTTCTATGTTCTGACAAAAAAGAACCCACCAGCATTCCTATAGATCAGTAAAATCCTCATGGGTGCTCTGCAGAGATTCAGTTGTACTGTTGTGTGCTGGCAAATACTTAGAGAAATGAAATGAGAAAAGTAAATACTGCTGGAGATGACTGACACAAAATGAGGATTTTGGTGTCTCTGTGTTCCTTTTCAAATGTGTAAATGGACTACTTAAAATATGCTCGATTGTACAGATGTCTCAAGTAGGGAACAAGGTGGCCTACAAGGGACTTTGCTAGCTGTGCAGTGAGGGTTAGTTAAACTATGTTTTAGGTGAAGATTATATGTTTAATCAGATGACAACTGTACCCTGACCTAAATATATTTTCTTTGAACTGTTAACTTGACACAATAGAGAATTCTAATGAAGTGACCTTTTGGTTTGTTGTGAATAAATATTCCAGAATGCTCTGCCGCTTACTGGGATGCTAGAAGTGTCAGAAATGTTTGGCCAGCTGGCTCCTCATCTTCTTTCCAGCAGAACCCCTCTGCTGTTGCTGACATCCTGCACTCCATCTTATTCTGAGCTGTGCTGTGAACACAATCTATTTCTGCTCCTAGCTGATGTACTTAAAAGATAAAAGTTGTCTAAAGCAACATTCAAACAATTTAACTAGAATCACGCTTTTTTGAAATTACCCTTTCATTTACTGGAAGTTTCTAGCAGTTCTAATGATGAGGCACAAGCACCCCCAAACCTTATCCCTCTTCTATGCTGTTCTGAATTTATGCTTAAAATGGGCTTATCTCAACAAATTGTGGGGGCTGGCTGTCATACTGTGGAAAGTGTTATTTAATTTAGCTCCTTGGAATGTGTGTAATGTAATTCAGTTGCACTAGTACTTTTAGCACTCTACTTTTTGAGTATTTTATATATATATTTTTTGAATAGTAATATTCTTTCATCACAGGTATTGCATTAACAAAGCATACTAACAGACCTTCCTAATTGGGATAGGCTTTGAGTAAATGTTAGAAAACCAAAAGATTGTCCCACTTCTCAGGTAATGTGCCTATAGAATAATCTAGGATGAAAAAGATCTTGAAAAGGTCATCAAATCCAACCATCAACCTGACTGACTGAGTCCTGTGCTGATCTTTATGTTTCTGGCATGTAGAAAGGAGGCACTGTACCTTAATTCTTAAACAAAAATCCACTTCTGCAAAACATAAGCTCCAAGAAAGATGTGCTCATTAGCAACTTCCAGAATAAATGTTACATCAAAGTGACTTTATTATTGACACTGTTATTTCTTACTCAGGGAAATAGCATTATTCAACATCAACAGATGAAAACTGGTGGTCTGCAAATCCTGTAATCATGTCAAATAATGGTCAGATGATCTCTCTTAGGCCTTCATAATGCTTAATGGAAATCAGTTAAGGAATGATTCCAGAGTTTTACACTGCACAGTTTTAGATGACTTATGCTCTTGCTTCTCAGGGAGAGATTGTCCCACAGCCTCAAAGACCTCTTGCTGTGTGGAAAATGTCTTTTCCTTTTCTCCTGCTTCAGATTTTCCATTAACAATTTTTTTTTTTCTCCCAACTTATACACCCACTTAGGCAGTTTGAACTCTTCTTCTGTGTTTTTATGACATTCCAGTGCTAGTAGACATTTACTACCTCTTGTCTAGTGGCCAGATTATGTATATTGAATCTTTCTGCATAAACGTACCCCTTCAGTGTCCTAATTTCTTTTCATGGGATCATCTTCTGCTTTGCGTTCTATCCCATCCTACATTGCAGTTTACAGTTCCTGGCCTCAGCTTGGAAATTCATTTCTTACAAGAACTCAGGAAGCCTCTGGCAATCAGGGTAGTGGGGAGGGGGAAGTGAGCAAGCCTTCAGTCTTGGATAGTGCTCTTATGCAAAAGAAGAATAATTGCAAGTTTTCTATTATCATCAATAATAAGAACAGCACTTCACTTTCCGTGCTATACTAGTTAACATTTTAGATGTTTGTTAATATTTTTTTTTTTTTCTCCTAGAGAAATGAAATAATTCTGCACTGACAGATGAGAAACATCTGGAAGCAATTTTTCAGAAATATTAGTATCTCACTGTAGAGGTATTGTAGAAAGAATATAGCTAATAGCTGTATTGACAAAATACGTTTTAGAACATGGTAAAAGTGATTAGCATTTTGTCTCTGCAAATTAAATGCATTGGTAAATTAAACCATTATCTTTATTTCATTCTCAATGATTGGGAACCTGTGCTTCTGGTACTGAGGAGGAACATCTGTGTATAACATTTAATTTTCAGATATATTAAGCAGAAAGTATCTTAGCCTGAGTTATACTACATGCAGGCTAACAATCCCCTCGAATAAACTGGTGTGAAGGTATAGCAGGTCCTGGTCTCCCCAGGGATTTGTTGGTACTGTTCTGAATCACTTACCGGTCTTGCTTTGTTGTCCTGACTATGTGTCAGTGATGTGGCTTTCTGGAAGTAAGATGAAGGCCAGTGATTATTTATGTACTTGAAGAATGATAGTTGTGTTTTCTTTTGTTTTCAATTAAAAGAAAGACTTCTACTCTCCTACTTAAATTTTTTAGAAAGCAGTACTGAATTTCAACATTATGAAGCACATATCAAACTGGCTCTATTCAGCATGGGGTTGCCGTTAAGAAGGGATAGAGGTGGCTGTTGTGTACCTCAAATTGATTTGATGCTGGATGAATATAGCCAATAATTTGGATTGTATGATGTCAATTGCTACACAGTACTGCATGTCATCATCACTATGGTTATTGGATGCTTTGGTCACAGCATTACACCAGTAAGAACCACTCAGCTTAAAAAAAAAAAAAAAAAAAAAAAAGTTCAGATAGAGCTAGAATAAGCTTCAGCATGCAGTAAGCCAACACTGAATCATCCCAATATAGGTGATGGTGATTAGTTGGGACTTTCAAAGCTGGGGAACTGGAAGGAGGAAAGGAGGATTTCCAGCTAATCCCATGCCTCAAAAAGCAGGAGTTCAGATGGCTGGAGAAATCAGTGAGAGTATTGATTCAGAAATAGGCTTGAGGCAGAAGGAGAAAAAAGGATGTGGAAAAAAATAAAAATGTTACAATGATCTTTTTTAAACATTTAATAGTGCACTTATTGGATATATTCTGTACAGACATCTATAGCAAGTTAAACATCTTCCTTTCTCTCACTTACATCATAATTGTGTAAAGCACATTTACAATAGAAAACATACTTGAGGTACAAAAACCCAAAAAGAATATCTGAGGTATAAATACAGGTATATTTTAAATAATCTTTACCATGCTTTATCTATGTTTGACAGTACACTGTGGGCAAGTATACATGTTTACAATAGAATGGTATGTACAACATACAATTTTACAAATTCAGAAGTGTTTGTTGTAGAAGAATATACAAGGTTTTCCTACTCATGAGGAACACTATTACTGGAAGTACTACATTATTTATTTTAATTAAAAAAAATCTTCATCAGAAAGCTTAAAATAATACTGACAATGGTAACAAAGTCTCAGTCAAAATTCCATCTTTCCACTCATTCATACTCTTGCCACAAAATACATTTATCACTTAATACTGCACCTCACCTTTACAGTAACACCTACTGAACAACACCTTTCTGGAGGACCTCAACACTTCCTACAGTTCACATACTTTAATTGTTAGGGATGTGGGGGGGGGATATCCCAAAGGAATTAAAAGCAAATAAAACCCAAAACAAAATCTCACCCTTCTCTCTGCCCCCAGCTGTACCCCTCTAAATTGCTCACATTCAGGTTCTGTTCACGTTAGCGTGCAGCTTTTAAGAAAACAGCAAAGGAGAGAGAAAGGGAGGAAACTCCTACAAAAGTCTTCTATCCAACTCACTCCATCCGCTGCTGCAAGAGTCCTGTGACTCCAGTGTTTAATTTTTCCTCTTGAGCTATTAGAAGATGGTAAAATATTTAACGGCTCATTAAAACACATACATATAATTAGTGAGGGTAAAATCTACAAATATTTTTTGGCACTATAACAATTGACACTACCAGCTCTCTTGCTTGTTAAGTAGGCATTTCATTTCTAAGCTGCTACGTTGTTTCAAAGTATATTTATTTACTTAAAGTTGCTATAGAATTGCCTTCACTCCCAAAAGACCATTTGGATAAGGAGTGAACAGTAGCCAGAGCAAGCCTACTGTAACATCTGCATAAGGGTTTTAACAGAGTTAGAGCTCAGCAGAATGGACAAATGGGAAGGATGGCTACTCCTGGTCCACAGGAGAGGCAACTGTATCCAGTATACCAAAATCCATCCTGGCTGCCTATCAGTGTACCAGACACATTTCAAGTTCAACTTCTACTATCCTTTCAACCAACAATACACTCATTCACTCTTTAATCTCTGTGCAGACCTTTCTCTGCTTATCTCAGTGAGAACACATTGAAGAGTACCAACTATTCCAGTGGATACATAAGTCCCTCAACACGCTACAAATAAAATGACATGGGTATGTACATAAAGCCAAGCATTTCATGTGGGAATGATGAGCCTTCACCATATTTCATAATACATTTTGCATCTAAAGAATTTTGCTTCTCAGAAGCAATTCAAACCACCTAATAGTACAATACTTTGTTTTTTTTTGTACAATCCTCGTATGTATTCCAGTCAAGGTCTACACTATAGACCTTAAACAGACAGGAAGCAGCTTTAAAGTGTATGGTATGGCCACAGACAATGCTCACAGTCAAGTTCTCATGCTGTCATCCTTTCATGACATGACTTGCAGATGGTCTGTAGCAGATGAGCCTCTGTTTTGGGTAACATCTATGTTGCTGAGGTCTGGAGTGTGCAGCCGTTCCTCTTCTTCAGTAGTCACCTGGATTTTATTTCCCTGTTCTCAAGACTCTGATGAGTGAAAGAGTCTCGTATCTTAACTACTTCAGATGCACACAAGTGTCCAAAACACTTGGTGTACCAATCTGGCATGTGACCCCTAATGGATGGGGAAAAAAAATAATGAAGAAAGTATCAGCAACATTGCACACATTTTTCTTAGTTAGAATCAAATACAGATGTAGCTGGTTTAACAACTGACTGTGAAGTCTCCATATTACTGCTTACTTGCTCAGCCTTGCTAATACATAGATTTACTCTAAAATGAATTTGCTGCAGTGAGCAAAAAGTTATTTAAAGTTTTGTGAGAATTTGGTCTGCTTCATTAATTTACTTAACATTAACATGTCCTTGCATTCAAATAAATACACCTGGCAGATAAAGTGGTGGGATTATATACCAACAGCTATGTCGGAACACAAAGTGGGGGTTTGTAATGTAACAAACCCTCCTTGCTGTTAGACGTACAAAGGATAATCTTCTGTGACCTCTCAGAGTCCTACGTGCATGCACTACAGACTAAGCTGCAGCCTGCTGCACTGCCTAAATTTTGCACTGTAAAATACATGTTAGCAGCACAAAAGGACAGAAGTAGAAATCCATACCTTAAATCAATTCTACACATGTAGGTAAGTTTAGATTTTCCTGACCCGCAGGGCTCAATCAGATACCTAGACAGGAGCACATTGACTCTGATACCCGCCACTGGAGCACGGTCATGATCCACTGAAGTTGCTAAAAGCACACAAGCTCCTTTGGGGAAGTTTGTCCTCCACGTTCTGTGAAAAAGGAAGAAAAAATATCTTGTCTTTGACAAACACCTAATAAACATACTTCAAACTGTACATAAGCAATCTTTTTTAATTACGTAACATGCTTTCTACAGAAATTCTGTTGACAAGGTTTGCGTGTGTGGAATATTATGGCTACAGCATTAAAATCTCTTACCTTAAGATGACAAAGTCCCTGGCTGGATGAGGAGCCATGCTGTTCTGGACATATTGGTATATATCTGTCTGACTATCCAAAGGTTCAATTACTTTTGAGTCTATAAGATCTTCATCCCAAAGATGCTGCTCTTTAAGTAAACGATTTAAAACTTCCTCTGGTGTAGCAGCAATTTCAATTGTAGTTTTCCATAATCGGAGTGGGGGACCTTCACATGCCTGGGGAAAATGAACATAATCCTCAGTTTTACATTTTCTTTTTATTTTATACTATTGGATAAATACAGCAAATTAAATATACACACACAAATGCACACATATACTGTACTAAGGTTGTTGGAATTTCAGACTGAGGTTGTTTTCCTACGAGGAAAAGGCATTTGCACACTGACTTCCAAATGATTTTTAAGATACAGTTATGTCCTCTCGTATGAACTACTGTTAAATTGTGGTGCTACCAAAAAAAATACCCTAACTTTCCCAGTTCATTTTTCTTAAAATATCCTAGCTCAAATCTGATTGAAGCATATCTCCGTCTGCTAGTTCCGAGCTGTGCAAGATCAGAGCAGAGAAACTTTGTTCCCACTGCCTGCATAACAAAAGTCAGCCTGTCAAGGCTTTGCACAAGTGAGTGAGGGTGTGTAAATGCAATGCAGTGAGCATTCCTGGGCTATATAAACACAAGAACTCCATTCTATGCATGTTCACTGACTACTGCTGAAAGACAAGTTATTTATAGATGATGTGCAATTGTGTCAAAAGATTATTATTTTTTCTCAAATCTATCCACAAAATAAAGGTGTGCACTGAACCATCTATCTATACCAAAACCTAGCTTGTATTAGAGATGATGCACTAAAAAGTAGAGTGGTGGAGCGAGTTAGTGTGCATACCTTTTTGTAGGCCAGATCTGCTTGCTCTGAGGTGGAACAGCTGACCCAGCCCTTAAACTTCTCCTTCATTTCCTTCAGCAAGTCGTCCATGCAGTCCTGGAGGTAGCAGTGGTAGTCAGAGGGCTCCATGGTGCTGCTGCTGCCCCGGAGCTCTTCCAGGCTGAGGGGACGGAGGTCCTGCTCCGTGTACGAGTTCCGGCCCTGGCTCATTTCTTCAGGTATCTGAAGGGTGAGAAGGACAAATCATCTTCTTGCAGCTCTCTCCCTAAATCCCAGAATTAGTGTTGCAGTTTCACAGTCACCAAAGGATGAGTACACATTATCTTCTGTTGATAAGATGCTCACTATTCCCTTCACTCTAAAGTTGGCAGTAGTCACACACTGTGGGTGAGAGTGAGATGCCTAGAGAGGTTTTTGTGTAAGTATGTGTATGTAATTATATCTGTAAATCACCTGAGCTAGCATACCAACTGTATTCTAAAAGATGTATTTGTCAGGTCTAGAACTCAATGTGAAGAAATACCCAAGTTAAGTTTATGTCTCTGTGACCTTGATTTGATGCAAATTAGTTTCTCAATTACAGGGTGCCTCTTTTTTTTTTTTTTTTTTTTTTTTCCCTGTGGAGTATCCCTTATTTGCTACACAATTCAGACTCAATCCCACAGCAAAGTTTACCCTGCAGACCGGCTGAAGGAGGGGCAATAGTCAGCTATAAGAGGAGAGACAGGCATGCCTTCAGTTGTGGGCTTTGAAAAGGTTTGATGACAGTGAGGAAAACCAGAACGCAGATTTGTCTAGTTCTCCATGCTGGGCCCCAGAGGGAGCATGCCTTAGTTGTTACAGACCTTCCAACCGCTGGTCTGAGAGTGTTACAGTTTAGATTGCTTTTGTGGCCTAGACTTGCTCTCTCTTGGGAATTTAAATATAAAGCAAATACTGGAACTCTTGGAAATAGCTTTGTGCTTTGTAATTAGAGCCGAAGCTCACAGATCCTCATGGCCACACAATAAAAACTGGAAGACCTGGTTCAAATGAAGCCCTCATGTAACAAAAATGTCCTGGATCCCAAAACTGTCTTGTGTTTATTAAGCACCCATGTCAGCAAAACGACTTTCCTGGCACTCCTTCAAATTCACGTGTGCACTGAGACCAGGATGCAAAGTTTTTTAAAAGGTTATTTATCACATACTAATCCTTATTAAAATAAAGAGACATTTGTAACTTTCCATTATACAGCAGACCTAAGCCATATCAGCCAATATTGCACCCATTGGTTTTGCAGATGTGTTTTACCTGGAAGAGCTTCTTGCATTCAGCAATCATATGGGCTAGCCCTTGTGTTGCAGCCAAATTTTCATTTAGGTCTTTCTGGTCAGGTTTTCCCAGACTCGGTTTTCTTTGCATCACCCTTCACAGAAAGAAGAACACACACACACACACACACACACACACAAATCCAGTTATTTAATGCAGAACAAGAAAGATATTTGATAAGAAAATAGCCACATTCCAGAATTTCCTGGTGGTGTACAGCAGTGCTGCTTGGGACCAGATTTTGGCATGCTGTTATTGACTTCTCTGGCTATTCCCACTAAACTTTGCTTTTGGCATCCCCCAGTTACTACCCTTTTGTGAAACTGCTACTATTTCACCACACCTATAAAAAAAGTAGGGTGACAGGACTGTTCTACATCTGATGCCTTCTGAGGCATTCAAGGTGATCAAAAGGGTCAACAGGACTGAAAGCAACAAGCTGTGCTCTCCAGAGACGTACCTTGGGGAGGAATTCTCTCTTTTGAGAGTGTTTAAATGGAAGAGGGAAGGTGCTAAGCACACCGCCAGGTTTGTTGGTGTCATCTGGTTCTCCTTCACAGCAGCTGTGACATCACTCAGGAAATAGAGAAGAATCTGTAGGACCTCCCTGTTCTCGTCAGGTAAAAGCATAATGGCAGCCTTGATAGCCTGGAGACGCTGATCCTTTGGCACATCTGCAGAATATTAGTATTTCTCTCATCAGCCCATTGATTTTCCACACACACAGCATGAATATATCCCAAAGCAAACTCCAGCTTCAAATATTTAACTCAAGTTTGAAGCGATTTCCTTCAGGATGCATACCATTCATAGGAAACATGAAGGAATTTTTTTTAACCCGCTAGTTTAACTACCCTCAGTAATTTCCTGCCTCACAAGAAATGCAAGCAAGAAGTTGTGCCTAGGCCAGAGTTAATTTTAGATTTAATTTCCACAGCTACTTGCTCCCACAGATGCACTAAAATGACAGAATCCTGGACTCAGGCAGTGAACAAGCAAACAGTCCAGTCGATTTAGAAATTCTTTGGCTTTTAAAGAAATTAAAAACATTAATGCATTTTAGAAAAAGTGAATTAATTGAATAAATTGGCTAGTAAACCTTTCTAACAATGATGTCATAAAATAGCCAGAAAGTGCTTTACCAAACACACTGGGTTGCTTTATCAAGCAAATCATTCAAAGTCATGCAGTGGAAAAAGAAAGTCAATGCTGTGGAGCCCCATACCATTAAACAGCTCCTTGGTTACTAACAACAAACATCCATCGGAAAAAATTTGATGTGTGTCTTTATATAAGGCCTTCTCCTCCAAACTTGAAGGGAACAAATAATGAAATAACCCAGACCAGATCTGCTTCTTATAAAGGGATTTCCAACAAGCCATCCATTCCCGAAGACAACATGAGAGACTGAGTCCCGGAGCACTTGTATCATCATTAGTACCACACTGCCCTGACTGCGCGTCCCATAATACATGCATTGCTAACCAGATATTTAATTGATATTTGCTTCAGGCTTCAGCAATTTCATAAGGCCGGCATTGAGTTTAGAAAGCAATTTTAAGCAAAAATTGACTGTTCTTCATGCTGTCTCCTAAATCTGCTCAAAACACATTTAAGCCATGTATGGGCAATTCCAGAGTGCAGCCTTGTGCGTAACTGTAAAGCAAAGAGAAAATTTGTCCTTTGTAGGGAAGCAAAATTTACAGTTGCTTTAAGGCATTTTGCTTCGCACAGAGAGAATACTTCCCGACCACCTCTGGGGACTGCTCAGACATACTGTGAAAGGAAAGGAACAGATACTTCTGCGATTCTGTGTCAAGCTTTTTCTGGCACTAACCAGAAAGAGTTGCTGCTTAATATGCACGGAAGTGGAGAGTCTGATTCGATTTTTCCATAAACTTTCCTGGGAATTGAAACAACACCAACACAAAAGTGTGCTCTGAAATAACAGTATGTATGTGTATGTTTTTATTTTAAACTGTCACCTCCACCTCCGGAGGTCTGAGGGAAGTTCCTGGATGATATAAACCATTTGCACCATCATCAGAGGGGAAGGCACAAAATACTGTAGTGGCTCAAGGAAAGTGTTTTTGCAGTGAGCTGTGTTGTAGCTAGGCTACCATGGGAAGAATACATGAGGAGAGAGCTGGATTGGCCTTAGAAAAAGAAACAGGATCAGCAAAGTGCCTGCATTGCATCAGTTTGGATCTCCATGAATATTTCAAGAAGCTCTCGGGTCCTGGTCACCAAACATTAATTCATCTTTGGCCATTTTATAAAATGCTTTTTAAAAAGCATTTAAAGTATTCCTATAACATAACAACTTTGAAATAGCATTTGAAGGGCAATGTGTTGTTTGGAAAGCACAAAACAGTCATCTATACAGCACCTGATTTATTTCACTCACAATAGAGAATGTCTCCTTTGCTGGAACTGAATCTATCATCTCAGAAAGATGAGTAATTTCTTTTCAGGTGTGTTGATAAATACATGTTTTGATGCCATTTATTCTAAGAACATTCTGTTTATGGTACCCATGGATAAAGTAGCTAAAAATTAGTAACAGAAAAGCTTTCAATTTAAAAGATTGTTTTAAAAAATGATGGTGAAGAACAAATACAAATTAAAAGAAAACAGACTATTATGGCAATCTTGCTCTCAGAAAAATAACAACTCAAAAGCTCCAGATTGTTAATGTACTCTTTGCACATCTCCTCTCCTTAGCCACATCAGATATAGCTTGAAAATATACTGTATTATATGCTATACTCAAAAAAGAAAGGAAACTCTACAGCAAGCAATGGAGAATTTATTTGTTCACCAGAGAAAGGCAAAATGAAAAGAACTTCTCCAGTAAATCATTACACAAACAGAATATAGTTCCTTATGTGGTAGCCTGTAATACGATAGCTACTACAAAAAGACAAAGATCAACACACGTGTAGCGCCCAGAAATTTCTGCTTTTGCTACACAAATGACAATTTGTCATCTAGCTTTAGAAATCTCAGTACTTACACTGGTATATCTGTAAGAAGGTCTCAGAGAGCTTGTTGGTCATGAGAGGCTCGGGCAGGTCACGGAAGAATTGCTTTAACATGTCTGCTACATCGTAGGCAGACTGGCCTTCATAGTTGACACTGTCTGTTGAACTCTCATTCATTTGACGCAAAGCCTGAATTCTTGATTTTACTCCAGATTTCCTAAATAGTCCAACCTAAACATATTTGTATATGGAAAAGTAAATACATTTACACTGAGTCTGGCAAATTTGAAATTTAAGTATGTTCTTTAACCTCTTATGTATGCGTTGTCATTTCACAGAAAGCTTTTTCTTGAATTGCTCATTTTATTCTGAGTGTACTTTTTCAGTCTAACCAAAGAACTAGAAAAAACTTACAGAATATTAGGAACGGGTGCTGAATGTGTATAGGAGAGAGCAGAGCAAAACCCACCTGATCCAGGCAGTGGTTACGGAGGTACCGCATGGCTTGCTGAATGCTCTGTGGAAGGGGCTGCCCGGTGCGCTGGACGTTGACTTGCAATGGTACTCCAAATACATTTCGGTCTCTATAGTCTGGCACCTTTATCCTTTTCATAAATTTTGGTACTGCCCTATTAAGCAAAAGAAATTACAAAATTGAATTAAATCTCTGTCAACCATTTATCTCATGGATTTCCAGTAATGCAGAAAGTAAGTGAAATAAGTGAAACATTTTAGTATGTTCAATAATATGAAAAGTATTGAGAATATAAACAAGCTAATTAATTCAGGTATTGGATAGGGAAAGAACAGAAAACACAGTTTCTCTAAGAGAAATGCCTGAAATTCAGAGCAATATTCTGCCTGTAAGTATTAATGTGGTGCTACTCTACCAATATTAGTAGGACAAAAGCTACAGGGTAAAACTGCAGGGGCCAGACTGAACTGCAAAGGAGTCAAAATAAATCCTGTGGTCAGTGACCCCTTATAACACTGCTTCTTTAGGTTTCAAGAAAGATGGACATTTGTACAATGAGCTTTTGTATGTCAACTACTTGTTCTGCAAAGTCCTCAAAGTGGGTCCATCACCCACCAGAGTGCATAACAGCAGAAACTGATGTAATACATTTGAGTTCATTAGCTAAAAACTTCAGCTCTATAAACAAACTCTTTGAGGGACCTCTCTCCTTGTCAGGGAGTAGTAACTGTTGTTACTCCTACTTCCTACTCCAGTTTCAATGACAGGCCTTTCCATTTGCTTTTGACTCCAAGGAAAAAGTTACTAAGTACAAAAGAATGATTTATCCCTAAGTTCCCAAGTGTTGCTTTCATGAAGGAAAAAACCCCAAAACTATTAAAATGTGAGAATATTGAGTTCATTTTCCTAAACAAGAAGAAAACTTACTATATGGTACAACACCTAATAGGACATGGTAGCCATGGTGAACAGGGAGACCTATTTAATATTTCAAAATACAGTACAGCTATACAAACACTGCATTATATTTACAGCTGACTAATCTGTTACATAGGAAAACAGAACCAATTTGTATTGCCATACAGTTAAGTTTAGGGCATTATTGATATATGTATGAATAATACTTGCTTTGTCAAAAAACATGCCAAAGGAATGTGAAAAAACACATTGCGATCTCCACTGAGAATCTGAAGCATGCAGGGATAACTGGTCAATACTTATTTCTGTCTTTCAGAACAAACAACTTCTGTATTTAGAAAGGCTGACATAATAACAGCCTTTGAACAGGAGGTACTTTGATGCTGAAGCTAAATACTCTCTATGACTCCTGGGGAAGGGAGGAGGCTGGCCTGTGGTAGGGAAAAGAAAAATTTTATTGCGTCTTTTGCAGCCTGAAGGTTACACAGGCTACACTACAGATAGAATAATAAAAGAGCTTTCTATTTCATTCTTTCAACACACAAAAACCAAAAACCCACACTCAACTTGGTTACAAACACCTGGACACAGGCAAAAAGGGCTTGCGACAAAAAAAAAACCCTTAAATGATGCTCCCAAACTATATTTTTTTCTTCCTCATCTTTTTTTGCACGTTAACAGGATTATCAGAACCCAATTTATTGTGCTTTGAAGAGAACAGACAGTTGTTGGATAAGAAGATAACAAGGCACTCAATAAGTGTCTCAATACACCATCAGGCCTTCTTTTGCTATGGAAAGCAGATATCTTCCTGCACAGAAAGCTGGCCTCTGCCTCACTGCTATTATTCTTTCATATGTTGCTATGAGCATGCTTCTCAATCATAATGAGATTAGCCCTACCTAAAGGGTTAACGATGTTAGTACTGTCTAAGGAAACCACAAATCACTGTCAGCAAAGGCTGGAGGAAGATAGGCAAATATGGAAAAAGTGGGACAGAGGGACTTGTTGTATGTTTCCAGAAGTTGCCTAGGACTAATGAAACTGTTGTGCTCAGACAGATGGCCTGTCTACGCATGGCACTGTGCCCTTACCAGCTGAAGCCATGCTTGTTGGAAGGTGTGTATTTCTCCAGGAGAGCAGTTAACTTCAGCAGTGAGTACTTCTGCAGCAGGTTCATCTGTGCCACAGACTGGCAATTGATCTGCAGAGAGGCTGAACTGAGGCTGGGCCGATGAGAGCTCTGGAAGCTGTGCCACCTCAGCCTGTGCCTGTGGAGATGATGGAGAACAGAGTAAGCACTAGTCATCAGGATGTCTGCCTCATCCACTGCAATGTGTGTGGATGAGAACATGTGTGTTGAGCTATCCTACATAAACTAGCCCTATCAGATATCCTTAAAGGGCTCAAATAGTGTTGATTTTTTTTTCCCCACAGAAGACCTTTCAGCATTAAGAGAGTCAGAATCTAACAACTCTGTGAAAAATAAAAAGCCCCAGATTTCAAGATATGTCAAATGGAAAACTAAAAGCTCTTCAAAGTCTCATTAAATTTATACATGCAATTGTAGGCGACTAAATGACAGCAGAAACCACACCCTAAATTATCTGCACCAGTTTTAAAGAAAAACTGGAAACAAAGCTAGAAAGAGTTCAGCCCCTTGCTCTATTCACAATACAGCCTTCCATCCCATGGTGAAGATCCCAACAGGAGCTTGGGGGCCTCTGGATCAAACCCCCCTCAAACCCCCACAGTTCTGCAGCAATCAAAGGAAACTAAACACTCTACATCTTCCTCACAGATTTAATGCCCAGGCATGTTATTAAGAAACAGCCTGCTACTGAAAAGTCAATTTTTTTAGTCAGTCTAAAGGTTTTTACTACATGCTGACAAGAAACAGATCATACTTCCACTGGCTCTCCTACCCCATTTAAAAAGCAAATAATCCTACTTGAGATCCCTCACCTTCCCACACACTATTTCAGCTTGAAGAATTACCATGCCCCCCAAACTGCCTTAACACTGACTTGCTGGGCAAGCTGTTTTTCAAGGATGACTCAAGCTGAACATATAAACAGATAGCTATGAAGTGTCAGAATCACTTTTCTAGAAGTGTTGTACAAATACTTTCCATGGTTCTAATTGTTTTTGGAGGCAAAGCGAACAGCACATGTATGCTTCAGTGGCTTCAAATGGTATTGCATGAAGGCCTTAAATAAGCACAGTGCAGCTACTACAAAGGCATCTGGTCCAACAGGGACCTCACTGGGGCCACCCCAAGTCCCACAGGCTCACCTGCTGGACCGTGTCAGTGAAGCACCCACTCCAGAGTCCCTTCTGTCCTGCATCCCCGAGGGCTCTTCTGTTTCATTAAGTGAATTCCCTGTGCTGTCAAGATCACTTGGTGTTGTTCGATCATTATCTACATCAAGATGGATCTGCTTTGGGGAGGAAGGACATGGGGAGATGGAGTCGAGTGCTGAGTCAGAGTCCCCTTCATCCGAGAACTTCTCTGACCACTGATTTACTATTCTTTGCATCCCTTTTACATGGTACAAGATGTCATCTAGTTCTGGAAATATGTCTTCATTTTCCAGATCAGCCAGGTCACTTGTACTGGAATACAGGATTGAGCCTGGCACATTGTCATAAATGCTCAGGCGGCTGCTCAATGAGCTAGCAGAGTTGCGCCTTTTCCCCATGCTCAGCTCTTTGGAGCTATCTCCACTGTTTTCCCTCTGAAGAGTGAGATGGCCATGTCCATGGAAACTCCCTGTCCTCCAGTTCACAGACGCATTGCTTTCTGTTGGGGAGAAGTTGCCATTGGAGAGCGCTTTGGGAAAAGTGCCAGGCTTATGATCTTCTGGAATAAAAAAAACAGTGTCTTCTGCAAAGCTTCCCCTGTTCTTGAAATTCTGCTCCATCACATCGCTGAACGTTGACTGGTTGAAGGGGTCAAAGCCTTCCAGGTACATGCCCACCCTTTTATTGTATGCACTGAGGCTGCGTGTGCGCGTGACAGGGCTGGGTGTGCTGACAGCGCTGCTCGTCTCCGACTGACTGCTGCTGCTACTTGTCTGGGTAGAATTGGAGACGCTCCTTTTTCGTACCATGGGAAGGCTGATGTGATTGCCATTGAGGGCAGAAATCTCCACACAGTTAAGTTGTTTCAGTTTATCTTCATCCATGCCCTCCTGCAGGATGGGCCCACTAATAATAAGGCCAAGCTTTGAAGGAGCTTTGTTCTTGCCATGGTGAGAGCTCTTGATTTTCAGACTCTCCATCCTCTTGAGCAAGCTCTTAGTTTTAGATTTAGTGTTCTTCTCATTTGCTTTTGTGTTGAAGCTGAAGCTATTCAACTCGCTGGGCAAAGGCAGGCTGCTGAACGAATCATCGTTTGCTACAAAATTGCTGGATGAACAAATGCTCACAACTGAGTTTGTCCTGGTGCTAGAGGCCTCGCTCTGCAGGGTTGGCTGGTGGCTGCTGGTGCTGCTGGTGCTGAGAATAGAGGCCACCTCTTGCCGCTCACTGAGATCAGTGAGCACACTCTCGCAGCTGGCTGCATTTGGGAGGAGAGGAGCCTCTGAGGAGGAGGAGATGTTAACATCCGGCTTTGGAGGGAACACATCAAGTTCTTCAAGCCTTGACCACCTCTTGCTGTCCCTCTGAAAAGTCCATTTGCCGCTTATTGCACATGGTTCGTCTTCATCTGAATCTTCACTCTGCAAAGAAGAACAGCCCTGAAAATGTTGCTTGCAAACTTACAAACAGCGAATTGCATTTAAATACAGTGCCCACTAAACTGATTTAAGCATGACCTCGTTCTCACCAAATTTAAAGCAAAAACACTCTCTTGCTTCAGGGAGAAGAAGATTAAACCATAAAGCCCATTACAGGAAAAGATTACACGAGACAGACAATTTATCTTAAGAGTTTTTAAAACACAAAGGATTTATGCTTTGTAAAAAGAAACAAACAAGGCAATCTGCTTTAACTTGCTCTTTTCTGAAAACTTTAGTATCCACAGGCTTTTAATTAATTGGTCACAGTGGATAGCCTTCAGATCAATGGAAATTCCTGGCATGCATAAAATTTTAAACTGGAGTCAGTCCAGGGTTGGGGTCCCCCTGGACTCTCTCCAGTTAGACTTTGTTGATAGCGGCTCTATGTTTATACTCCTTTTTGCAATTAAGAGATGTTTCTCATACGTTGTGAATTGTAGCAGCTTAATTCTTTACCTATTCGGGAAGTTTAAAGCCTCCACACTGTGACTAATGAGACAGCAAAAGAAACTCTTGCTCTGCTACAGTTTGATGCCTCCAGGCTCCTACCTGGTCCACTCTTCCTCCCACAGGCTAGCAGCTAACATTTTAAGAATGTCTTGCAAAGTTTCTTTCTACTTCAGTCTTGCTCCGGGCAGACTTTAACACTCACAGATAGCAAGCAGCAAAAGCTTGCTTGCTGCATAGCACGTAAGTAAATTGTAAATAGCATCTCCACTGATTATGTTTGATGTATGAGTAATGCCTGAGGGCACACTTACACGCACATCACTTATGCCTCAATCTTTTCATCTAAATCCTGAAAGGGAGTGATCCTGGGACTGACATATTTGGTCTTCCAAGTATCTGGAAAATTTTAAGTTGCATGCAGTTGAGAGAATAAAACCAATGTGAGATATTTTAATGTGACACCATGAAACCACAAAATAACCTTTGGTGTAAAGAGTAGGCACGACTAATTGCCACACAACTCCATGACTGCTGAAGCTTCACATGATTTGTTTAGACTATTTTAATTTAAAAACAAATATTCAAGCATGGCCCAAACTGTAACTATTTGTGTGTCAGGAATGTAAACATTTATAGTCTGACAAACAAGTAAATTATTCATATTTCTAGTATTTTACTTCTGAATACTTCAGCTCCTGATTCTCTCCTGGTGTTGTTTTTTTTTTCCCTTTCATTGCACATTTCATCAGCTCAGGAAAGTAAGTGAAACACCATATTTATTTTTTTTATAACCAAAAACATAAGGGAAACAGAGAAGTGTCATTCTCTTTGCTTTGCTTCCCAACTACTACAACCAGTGTTTCTGCCCATGACTCAAGACAAAAACCTAAGAAGACTGGATTGCTTATTTAAAGTATTTGAGAGGAAAAATGTCACCTAAAACTGTCAAAGGATAATTATGATGGTTTGATGGTGAATGTGGTTTGGATGGAAAAAAGGAGCAGTAAAGCAATCATAATTTGCAAAGAGGTCAGTGCAAACATAAGGAGTCATATATTTTTGTCGGCACAATTTTTTCCTTAGTGTTAAAGAGTTTTAATGAAAGCAACAACAAAAGGGAGTAAAATCTAAGGCCAGCTGCCAGAACACAAGAGGTGAATGAAAATCAGGAGCACTCAGACTCCGGAAGATCTGGGGTCTGGACCTGAAGTCAGATCTGGTCTGACCTCTAACAGCAATACTGATCATTCCATAGTTAACGACATTCAGAAAGGAAGAGAAGAATTCTTCTGGTGGTTATGAAGAGTAAGCCAGTGGTCTACCCCTTCTTTTGAGGAGTTCCTATATATGCTGCCACAGAGTGTTATCTTCTGGAGCTTGGGTACTGTTTCCAGCATACCACAGATAGGGAAAGAGGGGATTAATTCCTGGTAAACAATCCCAGCGCATTTGTATGCATTCTTGTTAAGGGCAGGGCAGCATTCTGTAGCCTTACTTTAGTCATCTTTATCTGCAGTCTGAATATCCCAGGGGAATGGTATCAACTACTGATTCATCCTAGGAACACACAGTTTTAAGACAGCTCTCAAGTGGTACCTTACTAACAAAATCTGGCAACTCAGCTTTCTATCAGCACTGACTTGCTGAAGTTACAGGAGGTGCTCCCTTATTTCTCATCACGCTCCAAAAGGATCATGAAGATCCAAGAAACCCTTTAACTCCTGCTAAACTCCCTGGAGATGTGCAAACTTCTAAAATAGGTATTCAATGCATTTTGTAAAAATTTTGCTTTAATTCTGAGTTATAATTCTGTGCAGCCCAAGCACAGTCAAATTGATTCTGCCTATACTATAAGAAAAGAATACAATTCCAATGTGATGGCAAAGAACCAGAACTGTGAAGATTACATCAAGGACGATGTTCTAACATTCAGGCCAGCTCATTATGGCTGATCAGGATCCCATCCATCATGCCTACTCCACAATCCTGCATGGTAATAAGCTACAACACAGCCTTGCTGGCAGGCAGAGAAGCCCAGTGCTTTTCAGACTGAGAACAGCATCTCATGAAAGAGCTAGCTAGACGAATAACCTTTATCTGTGTCCAAGCCCTTCAGTTCTCACTAAGAGACAACACGAAATGTAAGCAGAGTTTTGACAATGTGTCATTGGCAGGTTCTCCTCAGTTGTCATTCTACACTACAGCTAAACAATCCTCTAGTTTTTGTTGTTGTTGTTTTTTTAAAAATTTTAAGTTTTATTAATACACAATACACTGTAACAGAAAATGTCAAAGGTACTTACCCTTTTTCTGTGGGGACTGATTTCTAGCTTCATCACTGCACATTTGTTTAAAGTATTTAAGCGCCTGCAAAGCAAAGGAAACCATATTAAGAGAAAACTCCAGAGTTTTGGCACAAGCTATTGCAGTTCAAAAGCTTTTGTGAAGGCTATCCCTAAACTGCTTTGCATACAAATAGCCAACAGCAGGGTTTCACTTAGAGCCCTAATTATACTTAACCATTAACCCATTACATTTGGCTGTATTCTAACTTCAGAGGGAGGGAGGAACTGATGACTATTTGTCACTATTACCTCAATCAAAGTCAATAGAAGTAAATAGAAACTTAAAGTACTTGAGAAGTGCACTGTGACCGATGAATTGTAATAATTACATTTATGTAAATATGAAAGATTCAAACCCCTAAACAATCAATCCCGACATCCACTGCAAATACAGGAAAAGGCTTCTTGTGACCCTGCACATACGTGCCTATGTGAAACAGTGTCATTTTAAAATTGCACTTTACAGTCTGAAAGCTCACACAGGAAAACTTAATTTTCCACTTACTAGGGGCCCATTTTGATTGTGAGAATTGTGTAATTATTTTCACTATCGTCCTGGGACCACAGTTTTTAAAAAGCCCTCTACCTGATTTTTCTTTCCTAAACTGAAAGTTTATTTTATACGTACAAATATTTTACTCTAAGACTAAAATTAAAACAACAAAAATAAACTGATGCAGCAACAAGAGTTAACCACCCTCCCTGTGAGCAGTCTGCATGCACATCTTAAAAGTGCTGCATGAATGTACATAAGCATCCCTTTATTCTCTGATGAGCTAACAATCCAACATCCCCCAAACAAAATAAGCTCTCTTTCTTATCCAGTCCCCCAGAACACCAGTGTGGCTTGGCAGTCGTGAGAGGCATCACGTCCTCCTTGCCCTCCTCCTGCCTCCCTCATGGTAAGCCTCTGCTTGCAAAGCTGCACCATGAGCTAGGAGAGCTGCAAACTCATCTTTCACTCCTCAGTGGGTTGAATTTCACCCATAATAGCATGTGAAGGAGGGAGGCAGAGGAACAGAACTGCCTCATTCATGCAACTTCAACAGGGGTAAAGCTGAGCTTTAAAAAGCCTGCTTCATTCTTAAGGAAGTGGTAGAATTTATACCTAATTTCTTCCAGCAAAATGTAAAGAAGAACCTTTATTGGAAGCTTTGCAAAATTTGGAAAAAAATAAAAATAAAAATAAAAAAATGCTGACTTGTCACATTGCTTCAGATGAGTCTTTTCAGATTCCTGAAACTTGTAACTTGAATCTAGAAAATGTGTGCACAGGAAGGATTACTAGTTTCCTCTTTCCTCTCCCCTTTTATGCGCAGGATTGGTTGCAGATGGTATTTACACAGGGCTTGATCCTGAGGCCATCAAAGAAAATGGAAAAGCTCCTACTGGTGCTTTTGCCGCAGTCATGGGGTACAAAAGGACAGTTTGATCTATAATTAGACCCAGCCACAACACAGCAGAAAAGAAGAGAAACAGGAAGAATCGCCATGGGTCACATGCTAGGCCAGTGGCAGGTTAGGAAAGTTGTCCAGATCTCTCAATTTCCATCTTTGCTCTGACCTAACCCAGCAGGCACAGCTCTTCCCATTGTGGAGTGGGTATGTGACCTTACAGCAGTTGCGTTTATGGCATGGATGCCTGTCCCACCTACACATGCGCAAGGACTTTGTTTCTCTTCTCTTGCTTTATAATTGTTCTCTTTCCAAACTCCAGGACCTCAATACCAGGGAGTTGGTTTCAATCCTATACTGTGTAATAATTTACAAATTTCACAGTGTGACAACCTTTGCCTTATGTGGGAAGAGACTACCACTGAATCCACACATCAGGCTTTATCTAGCTCTGGCCTGTCTAATAGCTGATAAAGACTATCTTCGATTTCACAAAGATTACATCCACAGACTTCTCTCCTACTCAAATTAAAATCCTGAAATAGGTAAAAAAAAAAAAAAAAAAAAGAGGATGTTTCCAGAGGAGTATTTAAAAAAAAATATAAAATACCCCAGTGCACACCTCACAAAAATGACTCCGGGGGCAAGATAAGGTAACCCCCAGTGAGCAGGGTTAAACGCAAAAGCAGTGAGGCAAACAAAGGCTCTGTACACACCTGACATGATTTCATCACAAAAACAGTTTCCCTTTTAAACCTAAATGATCTGTAGTGATTGCCTCAGGTCTGTGAGTTTCGATATATACATCCCACAAACTGCTTTAGCTTTTACTTGAGTTCAACAGCACCCAGTTCTTTGAGCTACAGTACACCAAAAGCACAGCATGGCATGCAGACCCAGAATCACAGAACCACAGAATCAGAATCACAGAATTGGAAGGGACCTCAAAGTTCATCTAGTTCCAGCACGTCTGCTACTGGCAACAAGCCACTGAGTCCGCAAATCACTGAACAGGCAGGGTCCAGGCTTTGTCTGGATGAGAGCTAACTATATAAGTTATATTAACATTCACTGTGCATATTGAAATACTTCTTAAGCCCATAAGAGCGCACATTAATTTTCTGCAGATCTTCTCATCAAATTGATGCTGGGTAATGAACCTCAATTTTTTCTCTTCTGACTCCGGACACTCTCTCTCACTAAGTCCACTCCTGGGTATAAATCTTATCACTTCTCCATTGACAGGCAACAGGTCATGTCTCATTCTTTAGATCCATCTTATTTTGCTCTAATCTATCTCAGTGGCATCTTCACATGGACTCTGTGGAGACAGCGGGACAGAGCAGGACTGATGCAGACAGTGGCTGCAGCCAGTTACACCATCTTGCTATCTCAACCTCAATCACTACAAGACCTCCTACCGCCAACTTCTGTCTCTCTGGATGACAAGATAATGTTCTTTCCCATTCTTTAGGTAATTGCCTTTGGGTCAGCCTTCTCTATGCAGGACTTCATTTCCAGAGAGACTTCACTACAGGAGAGAGCTCCATATCTACCTGGTCCCTTCTCTTTATCCAGCAGAACGCAGAACCCTTACCTGGGCTTGCAGCCTCCTTCATCTTTGCTTTGTATAGCCTTTCTTCCTAACCAAGACCATTGTGACGTATCTGCCTTTCAGTCCCAGTCCTTGTACTGGCTGGCCCCAAAACACAATGTACTGGAGCTTCTCTAGGAAATGATGCACACAGTCTGCTCTTCCCAGTCATCCTATCAAAAATAGCCAAGCTAGCTTAGCTTGAACTTCTTTTAAGAAAGACATCCCAAATAAGGCACTATCCAAAATGTCAACTTGCATGACTAACTTCATCTAACTTATACATTAAAATACGGCCTCATGATACAAAGTCTTTGTTAATCTAAATACCAGTTAATTCTACATCAGCTCTAATCACTGCCACTTCATTCTGCTCTTCTCAAAAGAAGAAAATTCTCATCCCACAAAGTCAAGAAAAGTGAAAGGAACACAGTGTAGGAGATACAAGCATTTTAAACTAGAATTTTCCAGCTCAATAAATGTACGATTTAGCTGTAAGCTTCAGTTTAAAATATTTTCTTAATGGATTTAAATACTTTGTTCCTCATTGCAGGGCAAATTCCAGCTCCATTATACCTGCAGCTAACTGATGACACAGGAGCTTTACCATCTCGCCTCATTGGACAGTCCATATCTTGTTCCCAGAGTTCATCTGCATGTTATAACCTGCAATAGATGCCAGCTCTCCACCAATCAGACTGCACAAGCAGCAAATGCTGCTCACTTTAATCCATTGTAATCAATTTCTTGGATGAGAAATCCGGATGGTAAAAGATTTACAAAACCTCTTGCGCAGATAGTGTGGCAGTTTTCTGGTTATGTGTAAGGAGATTAAATAGGATTTTCATCACAGCTTGCTATGTAATTCGTGCTTAGCAACCACAGCCTTTAGGACAAGCGCGTTTCAGTACTTAGTTTCATGAGCACATTATGTGGGCAGTTACCCTCTGAAGATAAATTCCTGATCATTAGTCTACATAGAGTCTTACAAAACCACGGCCAGCAGCACAATCACTACATAGAGCAACCTAGCAAATTAAAGCAGAATCATGACTCCTAGGTTTTTAACCCTACATTTCATGATAAATTCACTAAATGACATTTACTGATCATTTATCTTCTACTGTTACCAACTACCATATCCTATCTCTGTAATTCAAATCTCAACTCACTTTTCACTTAGAGATTTTCAAGAAAATCATTAATGGAGTGGCTATTGAAACCTTTCCCATTTATAAAGGAATTTTACAAAATATTAGGAAACTGTTATTAAAGTTATGTTATTTTTCATGCTTAAATTAATAAGGTTATTAAACAACAATTGACAGTACAGTTTAGATGTAAACTATAATTTAAAATGCTTCAAGCTTAAAAAGTATACAGCATTTATTTATCTCTGTACTGAAAATGCAAATAATTCCAGAACTACTCTGATTTTCAGTAAAGAAACAATGATAGACTTATGGCTATGAAACAAGTCTAAGTTCTTTACTGAGTAAGATTCTTTACTATACACTGACCATGGCATGAGTCAAAATAAAACTGGGTTTGAGGAGGAAACAGCATTCCAAATGATGTACCCTCTCCATGCTTTACAAAATTAAGAGGGAGATGTCAAAAAAAAAAAAAAAGAAAAAAAAGAAAAAAAAGAAAAAAAGAAAAAAAAAAAAGAAAAAAAAGAAAAAAAGAAAAAAAAGAAAAAAAAGAAAAAAAAAAAAAAAAAAAAGAAAAAAAGAAAAAAAAGAAAAAAAAGAAAAAAAGAAAAAAAAGAAAAAAAAGAAAAAAAAGAAAAAAAGAAAAAAAAGAAAAAAAAGAAAAAAAAGAAAAAAAAGAAAAAAAAGAAAAAAAAGAAAAAAAGAACAACACACACACACACAAAACAAACAAACAAACAAAAAAAAACAACAAACCCAAAATCCAAAGGTAGAAATGCTGTGATAATGTACTGCTTTTGTCTAACACGAATTACAAAGGGTCAAATTCAGTTGTCCAAGATGGTTATCTTCTGTTTTATTTTAAATTGGGATTTGAAAGCTTCTGCAGAAATGTTAGCTTCAGTTTTAAAGCTATTTTGTAAGAGAGAACTGTGGCTTCAGAATGAAGTAGCTCAGCCTTTAAAATCAGTCTCAAGCTGCAGAAACACCTGTAGCCTCTTATGCCCATTACACAGAAAACAATTTGAAGATGGAAGCAAACAGACTGTTTTACAATTAGCAGATTTGTGAAGGACTGCCTAGTTTCACAAGATATATGTTTACTCACATCATTCTGGCTCAAAAAGTAAGATTTCGTTCTTAAGATAGAGAACTTCTGCTGGTCTCTAAGTTTGGAAAAACTGGTAACTGCTTTTATTGTTTACATTTGCAGCAAGTCTCAAAGAGATAAAGAAGACACATTCTTACTTTTAACAGTGAGAAACAACCTGCTGCCTTTTCCCTTCCATCTAAATAAATAAGCCCAGGTTTAAAAGTATTCTTGCAGGAGAACTGTAGACCCAAAATATGCTGGCTTGACTATATTTTGTTTTCCTGGCAAGGGAAGACCATGCTTCTGGGAAACAGCATTTATTCACATTGCTGTACTTTCTGTTCAATCATTTCACAAGTTCCAGAGCACACAAATAAGCAGACTGATGTATCACATTTTAATTTTGACCGATTTGGTGCCTTCCCTGCATCCACAGTGTGAATTTAACATTAGTGAAATTTTCCCTTCCCAATGACTGGACAAATCTGTTTTTTTAGTTGGAAAATCCTGCAGATATTTCTGAGCAACCTCAAAATTCCAGTTTCGCTCTTTCCCTTGCAAGTCTCGCACTGATGGCAAAAGTACACTATAAATGAAAACCCTTTCTTAAAGGGGTTTTGTAATTCATTAGAGTTACTGACATTTAGAGCTGTGGCCATTGTGCATACAGAATCAAGAAGTATTCATTCTGAAGACAATTTGGAAACCCGCCAGAAGCAATGCAATAGCTGCACTCACAGATGGCTGTCTCCTGCACAGTTCTGCTTCCTCCTGGCTTGCTAACTTGAGAATAATAAGAGCAAATAAAGAATAAAAGTAAAAGGTATACCTATGAAATAGGTACAAAGACTCTTATCACAGATACTCCTGCCATTTTCCTCCCAGCTTGGTTTTAAACAAGATCCCCAAGCATTTCTTAGCCCAATATACTATTTCAACTAAAAATGCATGCAGATAGTTGATAATAAAAAAGTCTTACAATGATGGCTATGCCAATAATAACTTGTGGTTGTGCGTTTCCCAGATTATACCTCTTCCTATTATACAGAAGAGTTTAGTTTCAAGATGTAGTGTGATTTCTTTCCACCTACCTGCATAGGGCCTCAATGGCATCTCTGTCCAGAAAGTCATGCTCTCGCTTGACAAGAGCAATGTCAATCGGAAAGAGGAGATCTGTAGGAATAGAGACAGATGAGGAACCACAAAATCTCTTTTTTTCTAGTGGTATTTCAAGCCCACCAGCTGCCTCTAGATGAACTAACCAAGATGCAACTGATTCTCAGATAAAGAAAAATCAGCTCAAATGTCAGAGATGTTCACTGTCTATATACTTTTATGTACAGCTTTGATAACTGAAAGCTGATACATACAGAGGGAAAAAATGAGCAAAGCAAAGATGAAACAACAGGAAAGGAAAGGAGGCAAACATGAGCTCCCTATCTGATACCAGAAGCTGAAACTAGTTCAGGCTACATTCATTTAAAATAAATGTACAAGTGATGCTTCAAAAGTAATGCCTCCTATTTTGTTATCTTGGCCCACACTGTCAGAGTGGATGGTATGCAGAGGTTGTATGGCAGTAGAGATTGATCATTCTGGATAATATTCCAATACATTTTGTTACCATATGGCAGGTGGCAGCAGAGGGATAGTGACAAAATTGCATCTGACATGGAAGTGCATATGAAGCAAAGATGAATTCCTCCATGGAGAAAAAATTTGCACCAACGTTCCTCAACACTTGTTGAACACTTATGGAGATCAACCAGTGGATGCAAGCAGAGTGGGGTGGTGGGTGGTGTGTTTCAGCAGTGACAACAGCGACATGAAGGACAAGCCATGTTCTGGATGGTCATGCATATACAGAGCTAAATAGCATCAGTCTTTCTCTTGCAACACAATAACACCACGCCCAGTAACAGTCTGAAGATTGTGGAGCACACTGCTAATCTTGGCCAGACTGTCCTACCACATCCACCACATAGTCCAGATTTGGCGCCTTCTGACTTCCATTTGTTCAGGTTGACGAAAGATGGACTGAATGGGCAATGTTTTCCCAGAAGTGATGCTGTCACAGCAGCTGTGAAACAGAGGGTCGCTTCCACTGGTGCAGATTTTGAGAAGTGTGGTATGCAGGCTCTCATTCATCACTGGTGAAAATGCAGTTAATGGCGGTGACAATGTTGAAAAATACAGTTTTCGAGCTGAGAACATGCTCTGTGAAACAGTGTTACTGTGCTCTTCGTATGTGTTGTAGTTTCCATGGAAATAAGGAGCAGGCATTGCTTTTGGAGCAACCTCCATCTAAGTACTAGTATCTCACAATATAGGAAAAAGGTCAGTAAAAACCAAATCGCTGGAATGAAAAACAGAATCTCCTTGGCTGTACATCAAGCAGTTTAAGTGTTTGTTACGACATTAATGAGATAGAGGCTGAAAAAAAAGAATGCCAAGCTGCTAGAGCCCATACTATATCCTTTCCTTAAAAGATTATTTAGATAAACAACTAGGAGAGTGAGGGGGAGGAGAAAATGCTGTCAGAAAGCTGTAAATTTACTACAGCTCTGAAGCAGCAACAAGATATATATTATTTACTGTCCTCCACAGATTCCTGACTGTCATTTAGGTCCTGATTTGGCATTCCTTGCACAGCCATACCTTCCACCAAAGCCACTCAGTGTTAAATACATGCAGTAATACAAGGACTAAGGTACTGCTGCAGTTGCATACAACTTTGTGTGCTCACAAGAAAATATATGGTAGAACAAAAGATAGAGAGGTGACTAGAAGTTGATGGTCTTCATAAGTCCTTTTTTTGTTACACCTAACTTATGCTGATGCTGTTTTTGTTGGTGTTGCTGCTACCAAAGGAGCCTGCAAAGGACAACGGCATACTGTTTTCACATGTCCTTTAAATGGGTATTGTTGGCCTTGCTTCCACATCTTGATCTCACTCTCTGCAGTCCCTTTGATGTTGGACAAGAAATTGATCCTAAACTGGAAACTGTATATAAGCTTAGAGTTTCAGAATTTGACAACTGTAGCCATGCGTAAGTCATGTGTTCCAAACACAAGTAATTTTTTAGATTTACAGCTTATTACAGCATGAAACCCACAAGACCTTATATTCAGCTTGGAGTCCCGTCCCCGCTTTTAACAAAGATTGGAATTAAAGTCACAGGTCTGCATCCCAAGAGAATCCCGGCATCACCCACAATAAATAAATAAATAGATAGATAGATAGATAGATAGATAAATAAATAAATGGAAGAGTAGTAACAAAAGGAAATTTAACTTCTGAACAGGCAAAGGAAATTTTTGCCACGTGCTGCTTTTGAAAGTACTATTATCATCTCATATTGCTAATACAGCTGCAAATGATAGTTCAGCTATTTTTAAGGTCAGCTCAGCATTTGCTGCAATTTCCAAGTTATCTGCTATATCTGCTATAAATAATGGACTTTCTAAGCTCATTCTTACAAGCTGGAATTTACTTTCTAAAATGGAGATGGATAAGAAAGTGCAGAACAGTTCTGCAACAATGCAAGCGATTTCACGGGATGGGGCGGGGAGGGGAAACAACTCTGAACAGTAATACACATTAAGAAGGATATTTAGGACGTCCCTCTTTAAATCAGACTTCTGTTGGTCATTCTGCATCAGAGCAGGAGTGGTAAAACAGTTGGGTAAATCTGCAAGTTTCTACCATGTCAGCATGTCAGAGAGAGAATAAAGACATGAGAGCTCTACTTGAGAAAAACCTTTGCAAAAATGGTAAATAATAATAATAATAATAATAATAATATAAAAGCAGAAATTTGAAGCAAATTTAAAACTCCAAGAGTGTTTCACAGTCACACTGGTTTTGGTATGTCTGTGTGCGTAGAGTGCAGCAGAAAGCAACCTGGTCTTTAAAATTTCTACAGACTGCCATTTCAGTCATACCCTTGACACTCCTGTAATCTTGAATATTACAATATATTGTCCCAAAACAAAGCTACATGCTTGCTCTATATCAATGCCACAAAGAGTTACCCTGCAAGCCCAGGTGCCTACCTTCATAGAGCTGTGCATACTGCGGGAAGCCAGCAGCTCGCAGCCAGTCACAAGCTTCCTTGGCCTCAATTTCTGGAAGAGGACAGAAACAGAGCACACTTGCATTAGTTACAGAATCACAGAGCCATTAAAGTTGGAAAAGACCATTAAGATAATCTAGTCCAACCATCAATCCATCATCACCACACCCACTAAACCATGCCATCTGCAGAGCAAAAACCTCTTCCCTAGCACTTTTGTTGTTCCTGTCACAAAGTAAGCGTAAAGATGCATTCACCATTCAGTAACTTTGAACTGAAACTCAAGTCTGCTTATATGAGCTTCCTTCTCTTCATATTACCAAACATATCCTAGAATTCACCTGCAATTTATCAAAAGGTCATGATTCTAGCGGTTAGAGAAACAGGAACAGATGAAAACTACAGGAATTACAGATTATTCTGCACAGGTTTTGTAAACACTAGAGACAGCAGCATTACATCAACATGTGGTTTTATTCCACAAATCTTATGATCCTCTTGGTGTAATTTTTTTGTCTTGATAGAAATTCCTCATAGAGCTTTGTGCTTTAACATCTTATAGATAGTATTGGCAGTCCAGGAACAACTGAGTCACTGTATTGCAGCAGGTATTTACTGCCCAGCAAGAACTCAGTTTCACTGGAAGTCTTCAAGGTATTTGCGAGTACCTTGGTCTATTACAGGAAATTCAGAGAAACTTTCCCTCTCACTGCCCAAAACAGTATGCTGCAAAATGAAATTATTCACATACATAACACCAAAAGAAACATTCTAAATATAGGCTATATAAGGCTATGAATAAATTGTACATGAATTTGTTATCTAATAGACACATAAATAAAGAAAATGTTATCTCATTAGCTCACAAACCAGGAAAACATACAGGGCATTTAGGGTATTTGCCAGATGTTGAGGAAAGTGATTGGGTTAATTCTGTTCTAAAAATTAAAGAAAGTGCTCCTGGGAATTTAGTTCACTGCTTAGATCTAGCAGACAGCGAACAATCAGAAACTCTTTATGTTCATCTGGCTTTGATTATATTCACTCTTCCTGATGAGCCAAGAAAGAAAAGCTTCATTATGTCCAACTGAGTAGACAATTTTGCCACCTACTTGGAGAGGTTATCATTGCTACCTGCTGTAGAAACTTTGCACAGAGTTCAGTACAATTACTCAGAATACAAGCTACTGAATATAGGTAAAGAGCCAAACACAACATAAGCAAAACAACTTGACTTCTTGGCACGTTATGAAATATTCCCTGTGAGATACAGGTATACAAAATTAAAATCAGATGAAAGAGGAAACACATTTTAGGGTCTTCAAAAAGACTGCAGTGGCCCCCTGATTTTTCAAACAGCTACAACAGGATTAAAATATTTGTGCTTTGCCAGACTGCTTTGCTAAGATACATATCCAAATCAAGGGGTTAAAGTGAGCCAAAGCATCACATTCCATATAAATAAACAGTCAAAAACCTACTCTCGCTGGAGTCAGGACAAGCAGATATTTGTGTAACTTGTGTTTGCTTCACCTTTGGGTTATAGAACCACATGAGAACAAGCACGTACAGACATATTGACTTAGCTACTCATTAAGAAAAAGCATTCTTCAACTCCAGTTGCAAGGAATTGTGAAGCTTTGCTTGAAGTTGTATTTCAATTTTAGCATCTTTGGGAAGTACATGGGAAAGATAGCAAAGGTAAAAAAAAAAAAAATCTAAAATTTATTTAAAACGTACAACAAGTACAGGTAACAGAATATTGCTATATCAGATGAAATGAAAACATTAAAGTAAAAAAAAAGATTAATTTTTAAGACTGTCTAGAATAAAACTGTATTTTACAGGTCACATCTTGCAGAACTGACTAGATTGAAAGAGAATTTCACTTGATTAAAAATGCAGCTATATATTCATAGCGCAAATGAAAGAAGTGTCAGATTCCTTACTACCACAGCAGCTCTTTCATCTGTTTAAATATTTGTTCATAGGTTATTTAACAAGCACCTCTCAAATATGATTTGGAAAGTATATCTAAAGCTGAAAAGTTAAGAATATGCATTTATCAGACTGCTTTTTTTTTTTTTAACTTATCTTTGTAGAAACTCCATCTTTTCTCCAAATACAAACGCAAGTTAGGTGGAAGTCATATTTAATGGTTGCCCAGGTATCAGGTGTCTTTGGAATTTTCAAGGCATATTTGCATCCAAATGCCTTCGAGAATCCCCCCAAGAAGTCCATCTAGGCAATGAAATACAGAGTTTCCCCCCTATCTGGCCACAAGAGTTGCAGAGTAATAAAGCACCAGTGCATCTGTCCATTAGCTAGGTTAAGTAAACATAATTTCCCATGACAAGCATATTTCTTGAGCACCTATCACTGTCTGATAGTGATAGGACAAAGGGGAATGTTTTTAAACTAAAAGACGGGAGAATCTGCTTAGATGTTAGGAGGAAAATCTTTACTCAGAAGTTGGTGAGGCACTGGCACAGGCTGCCCAGAGAAGATGTGGATATCCCATTCCTGGAGCTGTTCAAGGCCAGGTTGGAAGGGGCCCTGGGTAGCCCAATCTAAGTGGACATCAACCCTAACCATGCCAGGGGAGTTGGAATTAGATTGTCTTGAACCTAAGCCATTCTATGATTCAGGTGAAGACGTGAAAGTTTTCATCTGAAGATGTAAGCTGACATAGCTTGCTATGGGCAAGGGCCTGTTCTCACTCCCTCTTCTCCAGCCCAGCAGGGCCACTTCCCATCTACTGCTGGCCATGACAACAAAATCAAACACCTACGTCATTTAAAACCTTTACAATAACCAACAATTCAGTATACATTCCACACAAAAAATGTCCATGCAGCTTTTCAGACGTATGTCCTGTCCTGCCTCCAACAGGAGGTTCTTGCACAAAGAAATGCTGTCAAGAAAGAAACTGCACTATTTCTAAATGTTCTGATACACAAGAAATTCTTTTAGAAAGTAAAACAAAACAACAAAAAGAGGAATACAATGAAGTCTTTATTCTCAGTGTTGTGTAAGCAAACAGCAGCCAAACGTGTTAAAGAGGAAACAGGAAATTTTTATTGGAAACAGCTTTATTTGCTAGTCTACTTCACAAAGCTGACCTCCATGTTCAAATCAAGGGTTGGAGTTCCTTTTGTGTGTGCTTGGGAACCATTAGTCCTTATTTACCCACTTCCTGGGTGATTAGGATGATCCAATTCTTCCCCAAAGAATGAAAATGGGAACTTCAAACTTCTTTTGGTTAATTTTGGTTTCCGACACTGCAAATGTGCAGATTCAAGGTTTTACAACAAAAGTAACTCAATTCACACCTGGTTTTACACAGCAACTGTAGAAGAGAGAAATCTAAGATGCGTATCATCCTATTGGATGATATCTCCCTTGTCACTGAAAACAAAAAAAGCATAGTTTGATGGTATCATGTCCTTTCAGGAGAAAAAAGAAGAAAAAAAAATCATAACAGTATAGCTTGGACTAGGAAGATCGATACCCAAGTTAGAAGGGTGTTCTATTTTCCTGCTCTTACTTGCTTTTTGCTTCCATGAAACAACATGCAACTTAAGCAACAGCTCTTTCAGGGTCTTGAAGAAAAGGTGCAAACCAGATGCATCTTTGTACAGTCATGAATGGGCTTCATTTTCACCTAAGTGCTAAACATCATATGAACAGTTCTTTCAAGCAGATGGTTTCCTCTTGCCTCAACTCAGACACCTTTATGGCTATACTGACACCTCCACAAATCAGTTCTACTCATCTCACCTTTTGGCTCTTTTAAGAGAGTGGATTGTAAAAGTCTCTAGTTAGATTGGTCAAATCAATACTGTTAAAATAAAATCTAAGCTAAAATGGATTTCCACTGCTGAAGGTCCCTCTCCAATGCCATACCCAAGAACCAGTTTGTCTGGGATTCTTCTTGGTCTTAAATATTGACCATTATTCTAACTGAATAAATTATTCTAACTGAAATTCACTTCTTAATATTTTATTTTAGAAGGAAATAAAAAAAGGCAAAATTTGAATACAAAAACATTTTCTTGTACTAGCTTGCATGAGTGATTCTCTCCTATGCAGTGCAGACAATTTGATTTCTTACAAATGATAGAGATGAAACCACTTGCTCCTTGCTGCAATGCAAAAATCTCCAACTGCATGCTTGTTTCCCAGTGCTCCCATTTAATGGCTGCAAAAGGGCTTGTACTCTTTTTTCATTTCATATCAGAAACTGTCCCTACATATTGCGTCCCTCTGAAATTTCTGGTGATACACAAAATTGATGGTCAATTCTGAAACACTATCTTGAGAGAGCTATCAAGAAGCCCAAGACCACCCAGTATCATATTTAAGGCCAGCTGTAGCTCAGATACGAGAAATTTTCTTATTTGGATAGAATTCCACCGCTCAAGTACAAGCAATCATTTTTCCAAGTGCTTGAATTTCATCCCTGACATGCAAACTAAATTTCCAGCACCAGACTTGATCAAACTATTCCAACCACTCAGTTAACATGACTGAGTGATACATGAACTTAGATGCAAAATCTGAGACAAACGTGGAACAAACACTGTGGCAACTGTCCACAAACAAAAGTGGTTTAATTTGTCATATGCCTGCAGCTCTTTAAATGAGGACAGTACGACTTCTGAAGACTTAACCTGTTATGAATCCATGACCCCAAATGACTTTCATTTTGAACATGCACTACTGTAGCTTGATAATAATTAAATGCCTTTTCACAAGACTTCTCAGAGTTATACAGTTAAATATTCCTTAGGCAGTATTAAGTTACTGCTCCACACCTTTCAAGAATCCACTGAAGAAAGCAAACATTTAATTAAAGAAAGACAGCATCTTATAAGGACAATACCCTCAAACACCATGATTTGCTAAGTTAGTCAATAAATATTCCACATCTAAAAGCTAGAGAATTCTGAGAATCGCATTAAAAGTTTTTGCCAAGTTTCTAACACATTTGGAATCTCCTTATTCTACATGATTACTTACATCACTATTCTAAAATAATATTCAGACACATTCAATCTGTGAAGTATTACTCTCTTAAAGAACCAGCGAATCATAGAAAATACATAACAGGCATGGATTTTGTAGTGATGATGACCTTATAGGTTTTGAATCACAAGCTAACCACCTTCCTAAGAGGGTGTCTTTCTTCTTTTCACCTTTAAAGCTCAAAAGGCCCCTTTGCAGTAGCGGCCAAGTATTTTGGTATGCTCCTGTACATCTTCAGGCTTCAATTTATCTTCCATAGCCGAATGACATGTGCTGTAATCTCCATTTTACTTCAATAATCAATTCAAATGAATATGGATGCACACAATTTAAATAAAATATTTCTTACCAAGAAGTTTCTGGGAGGAAAAAAACAACTTCTTGAAAGAAACCATATATGTCACCAAGTGTATGTACTGCTTTCTAGTCATAGAAGCCCTGGAAAGAAGTGGTGGTGGGGAATGTTACTCAAGTATCTCTCAGCTATGCGATGATCATCGAAGAAACACTCTCCTTGTGCTACTGCTGGCTTTGGGTTAAACATGGAAATGACTTTTTCAAGTTAGAGAGCCTTGCAGCAAAACAGTAACTATGCTGCTGATGTTATGTATAAACCACAGGACACTGGGAGAAGAAACAGAATATGTTTGGAATTTGTGTGGGAACAGATGAAGAAGGAGTAAGGAAACAGATGTTTAAGATCATATATTGATATTTGCTTTGAAAAAAAATCAGGAAGCTTGAACAATTTTTTGTCAGCTGAGTCTTCTGAAAGAGCAAATGTCTTAACTCTACTTACAGAGTTTAAAGTTTGTTTATTCACTTAAACTGACTTAAAAATATATATATTTTTTGTATATCTGTGTGACTGGTTTACAAAATATCTGCATAGGCGTCCCTTAGCAGCATTTAATTTTTCTTCCTACCAACTGCAGCAGTTTACATAACATAGTAGCTTTTATTGCACATCAATCTTCTCAGCAAGCCCAGGATACACAATGCTGCTTTTGTGAGTCAAAACCTAATTAACGTGAATCTCCTTTTCATAGTCTTCAGCATATTGAAATCAGGTTCACAGTCCTTTTAATTATTTTCAACAATAACAAAATATCTAAAATGAGACTTCTTTCTCAAAGTCCCATCAGTTACCCCCCCAGACCAAGGAGGTCTTCATTGCAACCAGAGGAATTGCAGTGCCTCATAGCACTTACCATCAAATACACTGTAAACCAGAACTGTGCACTGTAAACCAGGATCACCATTTATTTTAAATGATTTTTCATATAAAAAAAGATTAAAAATTAGCTTTGTTTAAACAAAACAAAAGCTTTCCTGCCAAAGAACAATTCTTTTTATAGATTAAAGACAGTCGTTCCTCATTCATTTTTAAAAGGTTCAGAAATGAAGAGGAATAAGATGTTAAGTGACTTAAAAAAACTCTTAAGAAATAATTGGGCACGTGGGTTATTTATCTGGCCTGATTAACACAGGGTGGTCTTGGAGGAGGATTATTTGGGGCAGAGAAAGCATTTAGCCAAATCCTCCGAAGGAGGTCATGTTGACAGATTCCAGAGTGAGAAAAGAATCCTCTTCCAAAGATTGGGAAACAGTAGATGACTTTAACCTCCCATTCCCTCAGAGATGACTTGGTGAGAATGGCCTTTGAACAGGGATAGAAGGGTAGACATTAACCACTGTGACTCCTAAGCACAGCAGCACCCTCCTGGAGTGTGGGACACCTTTCCAGATCTAGGAAAAAGTAGCGGGTATGAGGGCAGATATGAGCTGCCCAATGGCTCACAGTAGGCTTTCTTCAGTTACTTTTGGATTTATAAGACTCGATCTCAAAATCATCAGCATGCATAAGAAGGACAATCTTGGAAAAGGACCTCTTTTGCACCATAAGCATTCAGTGCTCATTCCAATGAGGACCCCTTATGAGCCCTGTGTGGATGGTACAGTACTAGATATAAAGGTCAGAAGCTCCAGTGGCAGTGATACAGACAAACTTAAAGTTCATAGGACCCCAGCTGAACACTCATACACCTTAATCAACACAAAAGGTGCAAAACTGCATTTTCCCAAAACAATTATAACTGTTACAGTTACAATTATAATCTGACACTTACAAGCACCTAGACTTGCTGGTTCACAGGGTCACAGAAAGAACTTCCCCAAAACACAGGAATGCGGAGGATATATTTTTAATTTCAAGTCTTCCAAAAGGAAGAAGAATGGGTTTGGGAAGGTCAAACTGTGCCCATCTCTGGCTTAAGTGAATGTCCTTAATGCATCTCCTCAGGAAGTTCTTTGCACAGACTGAGAAGTGCATGTGAATTGAGAGGTTTATATATATTTTTTTACATAAATATATTTAAAACCAAGCCTAAGAAATTCTTTACCATTTTGGACTTCAAAAAAATTCACCACCAGGAATAAGTGGGCCATCACATTGTGTCATTATTAAGAGACAGGCTGGATAACATTGTTCCTGATCCTGTCCAATCTAGCACAGCACTTCTCAAAGAAAACAAATGCCAGTATTTGAAACAATTTCCCCCTCAGCATGCTCTCTCAAAGAAGAAGAGCTGCTTCAGAAAAATGCGTAGTATTATCAGTAACTGCCAGATAATGAAAACCAGAGAATTACAGCTAACTGATCAACTCAAGAATGACTTTACTGCTGCCAGTTATGTCAAGTGGCATCATACTGTGTTAACAAACCTACAGATTTCAAAGGTTTGCTGTGGAGGAAAAGATATTACTCAGTATCAACAAGCATGGCCAAGTAAGAGTCCTGTGAAAAGAACCAGAAATTTCCAACCATGTTCCTTTAATGGACTTACTCATGGTGGTTATTTTTTTTCCTTTAAACCAGGAGAAAGGGGAGGAGGGAAACAAAAGAAAAAGTAAAAAGAAAAGAAGGAAAAATTTAGAAATACACCTGGAACTGCTGAAATTACCAGAATTACTGAAGATCGGCACTCACTGAATAGCAAGAGATGATACAGTGTTCTATAATTCATGAAACACTGAGAACTGCAAAATATGCCAAACAGTATGATACCCAATAAAGGTGTATGAATTATATGGGGGTATCATCTCCTAACTTAGTGGAGATCAAACCAGCAAGTTTTCCACGAACTGCAGATCATTTGATTGCTGTATTTCTGTAATATGCACAGGAAGGAAAGGGAAACATCTGAAGTTATTTTTATTTCCCCAAGTCTTCTGGTTATACTGTATGAATGCGAGGGTGGGTCTGGCATTGTCTGAAACATGTCAGGGTCCTTTTGCATAGCCTCATTTCCTTCTTCCTGTTGCTAGGAAGGATAGTTAAGCATGAAAAGTGCTTGTTTACAGTACAGGACCATCCTGTTAAGCACATGAGCTCTCCTCCTCCATCTCCTTTTCACCAGACAAGGGTGCAGTTGTGTTTATACTGAAACCAATAGCAAAATTCCAATCTAAGGGGATTTATAAGAGTAATTTGAATCTCTGAAGAAACCCAAGCATAACACACTGGGATATTCTGACTAGAAAAGGAAAAAAAACCCAAACCACCAGAACAACAAAAAACGTTATCATGCAAACTGCATCTCTAAATATTTGCAGAACTCAAATTCTCATGCCTGAAACAAATCACTGCCTAGAATGTAATGGATTAGGAAAACCAGAACAGTAAAACCAAATCACTTCTCATCCCCTAAGAACCTCAACATAAACAGACAAGATTAGTCCATAAGGACAACCTCAGTTCTTTCTTCCCACCCTCACAAAGCACACAAGGTCCCTGGGGGGGCTCTGTGCCCAGCATTTGTCCTTCCTTGGGCCCAGCAGCATGGGCTGGGGAGATCCTGGCTTGAGAATTAACAAATCCTAGACTGGATCTATGCAAGATTCAGAAAAATAAAAAAGATGGCAAGATATTCTTGCTTTTAACCACTATTTAGAAATGGAATTTAACAAAAACTCCATTCAGTGAAAAGAAAAAAAAAAAAGTAGCTGCATTTCCCTTTCATAATAACTTGATTAACAAACCAAGTAACTTTAAAGGAAGATAAAGAGATCAGAGGTCCCAGAGGTTACAAAGGTAGTGCCAAATGCTTTGATTCCTTGACCTTGTAGATGAAAGGAGTTCTCCCAAACAGCATCTACGTCTTCCTTTGACTCTGCTCTGCTCCACAATCAAAGAGCCTCAGCCCTAATCAGGATTTCGCAGGCAAACTGAAGCAGTAACACGAACCAATAAGTTACAGGGACACAGCCCTGCTTCCCAGCCACTTGGATCCCTTTGGGCAGAGTAGGATGCTGCCAAGGGCACATGGAGGGGAGGCAGTATGGCAGAAACACCATGTTCCCAATGGGTACTTCATCATCTGACACAGATCTGATCCACGCTCAAGGGCTCATGGGGACTGTGCCTGGACACTGCCTGCCTCCCTACAGATCACTAGACCATTAAAATATAACCTGACCAGAGTAGTGCCACTGGTCTGATGCTGAGAACTTCTTCAAACATATCACACTTAATCCTGGAAAAATGAAAACCATCTTTGACTGATGAGTAAGATAGAAATACATTCCTTGGTCTTTTAATTCACATTTCCTATGACACATCAGACAGAACTTCGGACCCAGCCACAGACATTGCTCTCATGCAATTATCTCTTCAGTACTTTTATTTTCCCAAGGAGAACTGAGGGGTGGGGGAATGGCAGGGAGGAGAGGGGGGAATTAACTCTACTACCACGTACACATCTATAGGTAAGTGCCCTTGATTGGAAAAAGCACACAGTGGCCTAATGGCAATCCATCGCTCAACAGCTTCACAGTGGCAGTGGAAATCAAATCACTGCCAGCTGAAATGGGGGTGAGGCTGCAGCCGCCCCCGGCTCGGGCCTTCTGCTACCCGGGTGGCCTGGGGTGATGCTCCCCGTGGATCGAAGACCCAGCTGACCGTGGGGCGGGCTGCGGGCGGCCACCGGGCTCCTGGCGGCCAGGGGACTCGTGTGACGCACGACTTCAAAGACAGCACAGCGCTTCCCGGCTCGTAAGCACGTCCGGAAAGAAAAGTTTTTAAAAAAAATGTAAAGGAAAAAGAAAAAAAAAAAGAGAGAGAGAAAGAAAGAAAAGAAAAAGAAAATAAAGCAAAGGAAAAGAAAAGAAAAAGCATCAAAGGGGAGAGAGAAGCATGGAAAGTGAGACTTCGGTACCGCTCTGCTGCTTTGAGAGGGGACGCTCCTCACCTCCAAACCCCACCGCATTGCCCCAGCCCAGCCCAGCCCAGCCCCGTCCCGACAGCACCCCATCACCCCTCCGAGCTTACGAGTGAGGATCATGGTGTCCCGCCCGCCGCGGAACCTCCACGGGCACCCAGCTCCCTCGGTGCTGCCTCCGCGGCGGCTGGCAGCTGGCACCGCTGCCCGGCCCCGCCCCGCCCCACCCCCGCCCCCGCCCCGCTCCTCCCCGTCCCGCTCCTCGGGGGCTGCCCCACCGCTTCTGTCGTGATCGATGCTTGCGGCAGAAAGCAAACGCAAATCTGCACGGCGACTTCTGAGCGCCTGCAAAACTATCAGCGTGGAGAAGAGTGCCGTGAGATTTTTGGGAATAGCTGAGTCCCGTCGAAGATTACGATTGGTTCATTTTCCTCCAAGACAACTGCATATTTTACACTCTCTGCTGTTATTCCAAGTTTTAATTATTATTTCTGTGCTGTGATCTGTCAGATACAGAGAATGTATGGTGTGGTGCCTTAGCAGACAATTTTCCTGAGAATAACCATCTCCCCCTCCTATGGGCTGCGAGCAGCGGCCAGTTGGCCATAGCAGTGTTGTTTCTGGAAACCCCTACACGGCTCCAGGTCATTAATTTACTTTAATAACCCTGAAGAAGATGGAGCTGCACTATATCTTCAAGCCTGACTTTACATACTTTTTACCCACTCAATCCATCACCTCTTCATATCTGGGCTTCAGCTCCTTTTGGCACCGCCAGGTTTACCTGAGTGCCTGTTGTAGGCAACAGTTATATGCTGACAAGATTGGTGGGGTCTGTGCAATGGGAGTTCTTGGCTGACAGGGAGGGCGGGCACACGCTGAGCTCCAGCTGTCTAACAGACAGGGTAATCCCACCTAATTGGCTTTGAGGCTGCACTCATTGTCTCCACTCTTAGGCACTAGGTAGACTGGGAAGTGACAGAATAGTAATGCAAGGGATGGAGAAGGCTGGTTGTGGATTGTGCGTGGAGTCTGAACTTCAGGAAAGAGAGAAATTCACATGTTCCTTCTATAATCATCCTCTAAAGGAAGAAAAACCAGAACACCACCAAACTGCACAAAACATGGAAAAGCAATGCAGGTGCAGAGGGGCTTCCATCGCCGTGATGTGCTAGACGCAGAAACCCACAACACATCAACTTAAAACCCATGGTAAAAAGCAGAGCTGTTGCTGTAAACACTGCTTCCTGGCCCAAGTCTGCATCCCTGCAGAGGACCCACAGGAAGCTTCTGCAGGAGAGAATGGACATTTACTCTGCAGCAAAAATAAATGGGAAGGGTTTAGAGGAGTTGGCAGTGTGCAAGGGAACTGAAAACTGAAAGCAGGAGAGTGTGAGGATGAGTCAGGAATTCAGCTCAGGGTTATCAGCCTCAACTCCACCATTTTGTGAAGTTGCAAATGAATGGTGATGATGCCAGAACACCATGTGCGCTCCTGTTCTGCATGTAGAGCTAAGCAGCTCCCCCAGCCAAAGGGGAACTTCCATCCTTGTGTGGAGTCTATGGATGTTCTCAGCACTGCTGGAGCTGGGGAGCCCTCTGATGGAATGGTGTCTGCGGGATATGGCTCGATAGACGCCGGAGGATTATCACTGACCTGGATTAGATTCTTGCTGCTAATCTGAAAGAGAAATGCTTTGATTCTCGTTTGTTATCAACCCCTGAAGACATGCAGTCTCTCTGGCTTGCATTTTAACTTGGAATTCTATGGGGCTGCTTAAGCAGGCATGTTCTCAACTGAAAAGCAAGGCACCGCTCTGGCATTCACTGTAAAATGTACTCAGAGGAGCATTCCACCTGAGGCATGGGTGTCAGCGGGTGGCAGCCACCCCAATCACTCACTGGGCTGCAAGGAGCGTTGTGAAATCAACACAGCTTTGGTCTGTAATTTCTTTAGTTCCCAAACTCTTCAGTCAGCAGGCAGCTTCCTGACAGAGATGGGACCCCATAGGCAGCCTGCCTAGGAGGATTGTTTCTGTGCAGTATTGTTATCCTTAATGCAGTCAATAAGCTTGTGCTGGACGCTAAAGCAATTGTAAAGGCTTGCCCGACAGGCACAATTATTCACTGTAAAAGGTGAATTCTCCTTCTGTTGTAACTATGTAAGGGAATGATTGGTAGGACAGCATCTCATAAGAAGGGCCTGATTGTCCGTTTTTTCCCTTCAAGGCCCGGATGCCTCAATAGCTGACTGTGCCCTCCTCCTGGTGCTCCTCAGCAGCTGGCACACAGCGGGCAGCCCTGGTACAAGTGTGGGATTGTCAGACAAGCGGTGGCCATTCCAAACTGCTGTGAATGTCCTCTGAGCAGCAGCATGATGGATTACAGCACGTTCTGGTTTCCAGTCCTCTGGCTCTGGACTGGGACTCTGGGGTGTTTGTGTGCAGCATTTCCACAGCCCCAAGTTTTCAGCTATTGTCTAGGAAATAATTAAGTTTGCATTTTGTAGCACTTGACTTTACTGAAATGTAATTATTTAAAGGAGTCTTTAATTGTTCAGACCTCTTGACAAAGAGTGTTTGCACTTATCACTTCTTAGAGATAAGCAGTGTTACTGCTCCTTGCTCTTCATGGAAGAAAGCTATTGTTTCACACAGGAGTGAATCACAAAATGAAAGAAAGCATCTTCCCAAAGTACTTGTTAAAGTACTCAGGAAAGTGCACATTACATACATGGGGCTTAAACATAGGTGCTGCTCTACTGCCTTCAACAGGTGGGCTCTCTGTTCCAGAAATCTTTCTCTAGAAATAACCAGAATTAGAATTATTCCCAGCTCATCATGTATGGGGAGCTGTTACTTGTACTGATCCCAGAAAACACTTCTTTTTTTCTTTATTTTACGAGTAAATAATAAAGAAATAACCTTTTCCTACCCTTTATAATACATGTAACTGACTATTTAAAGGGAATGATCAGTGAGCTCTGTATTTTTATCTCTTCTGAATGCTCTAGAAAACAGTTCAACAGTTCAGGCTGAAAATGAAATTAGCAGGTTCACACTTTACTGAAGAAAGGCTCTATTATATGGATGCATAAAAGGATAAGAAATAAAAATTACACCAATTATGTAGTTCAACAAAGAGATACAATTTGGTAAAGTGTAAATACAGAGAAACTGAAAAATGAGGATGAGCAAAAATAAATACACTTATTTCATTTAAAATATGGAGGGTAAGCTCCTTAGCTTACATGGAATACTGCTGGTTTATGGGAATTAGTAGAGATATCTTTTCCATATTGTTTTTAAGACATGTTGGTGATTATTTTTTGAAGTCTAAAGGATTTTCTAGTGCTGATGAGTCTGCCTTCAATTAAAGATTAGTTTAAAAGTACAAGACTGTTAATTTAGTAATAAAGATAGCATTCATAATCGATCACTGCTGAACTTGAAATAATCAGGACTTAAACCCAAGGAATAAAATCCTGATTTCCAGCCACCTCTACATGCATGTGGTGGAAGTAGTCATACCAGAGAGTCCTAATGGGCATGCAGGTCACAGGGGAGCTGCCCTAACAGATGGCTGTAACACAACTTTTTCTCTGCTGAGGCATCATCCCTATGTGACATTTGCCTTGGTGGCCTCGTGGCAGCAGAGCTCCATAGCACCAGGAGCTCTCGGTGACATTTCAATAGTAAGAACCATTTATTCTACTTCATTTTGTGTGTTCATGTGTGACATCCAGTCTAATGAAGAAAAAAGGTAAACATTCACAGAGATAACAGTACCCTCCATGACAACAAGATGTATGATGCAAGTTTCCCACTATGAAAACAGAAAGACTGTTGCCTTAAATATGTCAAATTTTTTAAAAATTTGTTTATGAAGCAGCTGTTGTTACAATACAAATGAGATGTTTGACTTTTCAGCAGGACCCCCTGAACAGGTCATGTCAGCCACTCAGTGCCCAACGAGGGCTGCAAGGAGCAGAAGGAATGAAATTTTTCTTTTTTTCTTTTTTCTTTTTTCTTTTTTCTTTTTTTCTTCCTTCCTTCCTTCCTTCCTTCCTTCCCTCCCTCCCTCTCTCCCTTCCTTCCTTCCTTCCTTCCTTCCTTCCTTCCTTCCTTCCTTCCTTCCTTCCTTCCACACAGTAACTAAAAACATTATCCAAGGCTTTTTAGCTAAATGAACTTAATATTAATTAAACTTATTTCCTCTGGAGGAAATAGTCACATGCATCCACCTGGACCAGTTGACCCATTATGTGAAAGACTGCTGCTGTTTTAGCCTGGGGGAATCTCCAGGACTCAGGAAATCATTTTAAACCCATGACTCAATAAAGCACGATAACTATGGCAACTGGAACACATACACTGTGATGCCTAATTGCTCCTCGGTGTTCATCGGGGAGGTACTGTGTTGATACTATAGCCTAGAGAATGGCTATTGTTAATGTAATGTGAAGCTACCAAGACAGGGAAGAGAGAAAACACATGTTACAAAGACCAGTGAACAACCTCGGGCCTGGTGTAAGTCAGGACAGATCGTAATCCTTCTCAGTCCTGCTCGTGAGAGCATGCTGGACTGAGACTCAAAGCATCTGCAGTCTTGTCCTGTTTCAATGTCTAGGGCAAACTTGGGCTCTCCATTTGCTTTCTCATACTTAATTTTTCCCATAGACAAACTGGGAGAATAATACTTCTTTTGCAAAGTCCTTGAGTTGCACTGTGGAAAGTGCTGTATGAGATTATTATGCTGATACTGTACTTAATAAAAATTGTCTTGCAGATTGCCAGTTTGATGGCTTCTTTTATTGCATGCACTCAAGTTCCTGCTTATTGTAACTGAAAAACAGCTTACAGCGGCAATTACCTTGAGTTTTACTGGGAGTGAGGTGGATGCACACATGCAGACAGTTATTTAAGGGCACCTTAAGTAACTCACTGGAGTGTCAACACCCATAATGATATCTGAGGAAAGACGAGAGAAGTGGAGGGGGAAGCTAGCTGTCTTGCCAGTAAGAACAAACTGAGTTGGACAAGATTTATTAGGTGTATATTACCCAGATGAATGTGATCCTGACTTGAATAAGAGCCAGCAATAGCAAGGGGAGAGGGTCAGACAGAAAGAAGTGGCTGTTTGGCCTTCATCAACAGATTGGATACCTGGCAGGAATTAGGAGGAGGAGTAGAATTCTGTGCTCATTCTTCACTCAAAAAATTTAGCATTATGAACTCTAAATGGATGGCCAGGTCAGCTGAAATATGCTTCTTCCTCCCTCTCTGTGCTACATTTCTCTTTCTATGCCAATGTGTTACAGAGACTGAGAGTATGATATTATTTGTGCACATGATATGATACATAGAAGTGACTTACAGGCTAATAGGAGCTTGCATGTTTTAAAAAATAAAGACACATTCTGTTACATGACCACAAGAAAAAGAAACATGGAAGGCAGTTAGTTTGCTTTAAAATTTCAGCAATATCAAGGTATGAAGGGCTACATTTTTTAGCTTGCTTATTTTTGAGGTTTTAGTTTTGCCTTCATATCATTTTATAAAGAGACATGGTAAATGAGGTTGTTCCACAGAGAGCAATCTCTTTATATCTAACCCTACCAAGAATCAAATTTTAAATATCTAGTGTCCATAAAAGTCTTAAAAAAAAAAAAATACCAGGAAGATACTAAAGAGCTTAATTTTTACTAAAACAGAACAAAACAAAAGTTAGTCCTCTAGTACTCTGAAATGCTGTACTTTTTTCATCAGACTTGAAATTGTAAAAAGAGGTAGTAGTGACTGGAGGATGCTTTCACCCTTTGCCCAGTACATCTGATAAGTTGAGTTCCCCTGTTTTTTTTTTTGTTTGTTTGTTTGTTTTTGACTTTACAACAGTTATGTCACTAAAGCAACAATGAACTTCCTATTATTTTAAACTCAAAATGCAATGAAGAAGATTCTCCACTGCTGCTGTAGATGGACATTTTTAAAAGTTGTGTTTGCACAGCAATATGCAAGAGCCAAGAATCTGATTTGTAACTCTTTAAAACACAATTTATTCCAGACTGCAGGCTTACTCATACTGTGGCAAGCTATTCAGCTTCATATAGAACCTTCAGTACATCAACAAATGCTCTCTAAAGAATCCACTTCTCTTTCCATCACTAAGTGTCCAGCTGCCCTGTGAATGGGAAGTGACCCCTTGGGATCTGACATATGGCACATAGGGAAGAGATACAGCTCTGATGTTTTCCAAACTCACATGCAATTGGATTCTTTGAATCTTTTTTTTCTGACAGTTTGACTGAAGTTTTAATAACATATACAATGCATAATATAAAACATAGAGTGGTGCCTTATGGTCAGCTTTGAATTGATATAGAACTTCATTATTTCTTCATGAATCCCACCTAAATGTGTGAACAGCTTTATTTATATGATGTGGTGCCAACAAGGGTATGGATCCTTTCTGGTCACGTGCTTCTAACATGACAAAGTTCTCAAATTAATACAGGAAAAAAAAAAGTCTGATTCAGCTAACCTGCTTTTTGTTTGATCACAGCTTCAGAGAGTTCAAGGCAGCTGGGGCATACCTGCACTACGATCAATGAGGCAAGTGATTAACAGTGAAAGGACACTGCACCTTTCATGCTCAAACCAGGACTTTCTCTCCTTTGAAACAAGAACCTTTACATCACTCAGTAAAATTACAGTTCTTGTCTGCAGCACTAGAGTATAGAAATATTGTTGAATTTCTTTGTGACAAATCTTTATTTTTTCCAGATACAGAAGTTCTATTAAATCTCAAGATTAACAGTACTGCTTGCATCTGATTTTTAAAAAGGAAGTATAAACAATGACTTGAAAGGTGTATGTGCAGAATTTTCCATCTGATTTACCAGTAGCTCGTTAGAATCTGTCATGCATGTCATATTGACCTTATAAACTTAATTACCTCAGCTCTAAGAATCCATATGCTTGCCTCTCAACTCCTTAATGTAAATCAGTAACAGCACTAAGAAGAAACCCTACAAGATAACACAAAACACCCAGAAAATTTAGAATACTACAGTAAGAATGTGGAGCTTCTCTGCTGATAAAGTGTCTAGGATTATTTGCAAACAGAAGTAAAAGCCTTATTCCACTTGGCCCAGAGTGCAAATGACATCTGGATATTGTGAATCTCACATTGAAAACTATGAGCCAGGTACTCCAAAAGCATATAGGCTATACCTTGAAAACAGTAAGTTTTGAGCATTTTTTATTCATTAGTTTTGAATCAAATTCATGAATTTTATGTGATTGCCAATATGAAAAAACTGAGTGAAACCCAAAAACTGCTGTTCTTAGACAGGTATCTGAGGAGTTCAGTTGCTCTTACTGCTATTTCCACCACTTTTCAGGAAGTTATCTGACTTTATTATGGGATTTGGGCCACATGGGAAACTTCCCGCCTACTGTCCAGAACGAGAGCAAGGATAATTCAGCTGCAATCTTGCTCTGGAGGCAGGAAGATTGCCCACTAAGGCATGCTTTTAGCTAACCAGGGTCCTAGGGTATTCCCTCTGTTCCTTCTGATAACACCTATTTTTCCCGTAAGCCATGTAAAGAGCCATGCACATGTAATAATAGGAGTTTCTAATCTTTCTAGCACCTGTGTTGGGTATTTATTTCAGTTTCTTCCATTCATTTTTCCTTCTTTCTTTTCCACATAACTGGGTGCTACCATTAGCAATTACAAGGAGTAGAAGTGCCCTCCTTATTTTCTGTTTCTTGTCTTCTCTTCCTTTGCCCAGTGTATGTAAAGAACAGGTGGAACATTAGATCAAAGGCTGTTGAACAGTGTTCTCCAAAGAAAGAAGGAAAAGCACACAGACCAGAAGAAAAACATAGGTAGTTCTTAGGAGGAACTGGAAATATATGACTTAAAAGAGAAATATCAGAAAATACTGAGAGATGTGAGGTCACTGGTAGACTAAGTGAACTGGGACTCAGTCATTCGTGTCTGCATTTGTACAGCTAATATGAACTTAACAATTAATTTAATTGTTCCATGGAGCTAGTTGATACCCAGTACTCAGAATCTTTAGATATGAGCAGACATTGAAACAGGAAAGAGAGTGGGCTCCTAGCATCCCGCTGAATCTCTGCAAGAACTACTTTATAAAACAATTAGTTTTAGTGAAAATTTTCACAGAGCACACAGAACATAGTGTAAGGAAATTTGAGAGCCATTTTGTAGCTACTACATAACATAATGCAGAGCATAACAGAAAGCTCAGACAATTAAGATGCTTACTTGTCTTAAAATAGTATTTCTCATTTTGCACGATCTTCTTTCTAGATTAGAAAGGGTTTTGTTTACTTCAGGATAAAATGGAATTTAACCCTTGTTCCTATAAATTAATGTATGTAATTCTTTTAGGGTTGAAGGGTACACAGAAATTTGAGTACATAAATGCTTTCAGGAACGTGGTCTTATTTTCTTGATGATGGAATTTCAGGCTCTTTCACAGATCATTTTTATGATCTCAACCACACTCCATTTGAAACTTTTATACCTACTCCATTAAGAATAGATTCCCAAGAATGAAAAACCAGTGCTTTATTCTCTGCCCACTTGTACCTACTATTTCTGATGCGGCTGACAATGCCAGAAATCAAAGTACAGATTCTCAGAACAGCAAGGCTTTTCATTATGGTCTCTCTGCATGAAAAGTCCATGTGTCAGCTAAGAAAATGAATTTCTAATAATACTTGGCACTGAATGACTGGCTTGTTTCAAAGGAGTACACCAAGCACTGTTTATTTGATCGTTGTAAGACTGAAATTGGTTTAACCTATTTGAATTATTTTTGTCTTAGCCATCTTCATATCAAGAGGCTTATGCTGGATACGATAATCTGAAAAATCAACACAGTGATTCTTCTTTTTAATTAAAGAAATAAAAACACTAGTGAAATTTGAATTGGCGTTCTAAATAGTTTCTCTTTGTTATACAGTGAACAAAATCTTCTGGAGAATTTTCAAATTTATTTTCAAAATTTTCAAAATTAAGAATTGCTTTTTTAAGACAGGTAAATATTACTGAACTTCCTCTTTGCACAAAGTTAGTGTATGTTTGTAAAGATATTATCTAAAAGCATGATGTCCATTCCATTCTAAATTTAATTACCTGGTATCATTTTCTGAACATGCTACTATGCAAACTCTATGTGATCTTACAAATTCCGTGTGAATGTCCCTTTGCAATTTATTTGCAGTATTAACAAATAAAAGGTCTCAGATTTCCTTGTAGTTATAAGACATATAGTGTAAAGAAACAAATTTATACAATAAGATCAATTTAGAAATGAGCATCTGTATTTTGCTTTAGATTTGAAATTGCAATCTTAAAAAATAAATGCATGCATTGAAAGGCTAATTCATTTTTCTTGGTTCATATGGCAGCAGTTTTAAAAGTCAAGCATTCCTTCACAGGCTGAGGATGAATCAAAGTTCTCTGATTCCTGTAAAAATGTGTGCTCTATGCTCATAGTTTGTTCTGGATCAATTCCAGTGCATTGTGACTGTGGGAGCTAGAAAGGAAAACTCAAGGGAGTATTTTTAATCACTTTTACCTCTATTAACAATGTGATGCTATTTCCATTGTTCCTGTTATAAAAATAAGTAGCTGACAAGTTCCCCAGAATTGATTACTGTGTTTCAGTCAACAGATCAGCCGGCAAGAAATTGCAGCCTATCAGGAAAGGGAGTGGAAAGGAGCAGACAGAGAAACCTCAAAGGAAAGGACAAGACACTGTGTCTTTTGTCCTTTGTTCCAAGATGGAAATAAACTGTCTCCCTTTTGATAAGCTTGTCTTTTGATCTTTGCTTGCAATAATTAGGGTTAGACACTAAGTTATTTTATGAACTCTTTAAGGTTTAGGCCTAAGTTAACATGAATATAGAATCATAGTTATGAGTTATTTGTCCTCTGCAAACAATTTAAGGGGATTATAACTATTATGCAAATGAACTAAATATGGATGGACTTGGAGATGAGAGATAATTTCTTCCTGTTGAATTCATTTTGCTTCATTTTATAAATATGTGAATACATAAAAATAAATACATATAAAGTATATAGGTCTATTCATCTGTGACCATGTCAGAAACAGACCACGTCACTCTGTGCAACAGCTACCCTTTTCTTAAAAGGCCCACCCCACCTCGCTACAACCCCTATCCAGATCCCTCTGAAGGGCCTTCATATCCTCAGGTAGATCAACACTTCTTCCCAACTTGGTGTCATTTGCAAACTTACTGAGGATGCACTCAATCCCCTCATTCAAGTCATGAACAAAGATATTGGTATTAGGACAGGCACTAATACCAACCCTTGGGAAATAACATCCATGATTGATCATTAACTCCATTCACCACCAATCCCTGGGACCAGCCATCCAACCAGTTCTTTACCCAGCAAAGAGTACCTATCCAAGCCACAGGCTGCTAGTTTCTCCAGGAAGATGCTGTGGGAGACAGTGCCAAAGGCTTCGTTGAAGTGTAGGTAGACTACATCAACAGCCTTTCCCTCATCTATCACTAAGGTCATTAGATCATAGAAGGAGATCAGATTGGTCAAGCAGGACCTGCCTTTAATGAACCCATGCTGGTTGGGCCTGATGTCCTTGATGGCCTGTGTATACTATATGATCTCATTCAAGATGATCTGTTCCATAACCTTTCCTGGCACTGAGGTCAGGCTGACTGGCCTGTAGTTCCCTGGATCCTCTTTAAAACCATTCCTTTAGATGGGAATCACTGAATCATACATTCACAGAATTACTGAATGGCTTAGGTTGGAAAAGACTTTAAAGACCATCTAGTCCCAGCTAGATCAACTGTTCCAACTAGTTCAAGCTGTGACCCAGCTTGAAAAAGCAGGAGCTGATAGCAGTCCTCCAGTTTTATCATACCTGGTAGCCACTTCCTGATGTCCTGAATGCAGGCCTCAACCAGGCAGCAGTCGTCTCGTGAGAGATTATCTGGGCAGCAAAAGTGTGCCTCAGTGCCCTTTTGATATTTTCATGCCATTGTCTGCCAACTCAGTATCCTTAAGATCATGGTGAAGCTGGCATTGTAATAAGAATTACAAGACTAAGAGCTTCAACATACATTCTACTGCCAAGGACAAGATATTACCTTTGATTTGTTGAGATGCATCTTTGTAGTGGCATATTTTTTTTGCCTGTTGATTTGAAAAATGTAATTCTTAGTAACTTCCTGAAGAACGTAAAGGTATAATCATTTATTTGAAAATACAGAATTCTCCTTAAGTTATCTAATTGGAGAATTCTTGTATCTCCAATGGAATATATTCCGCTCTTATCAGCTGAATAAGTGATGCAGTCTAAACAGAGGGTAATAATGTTCAACTGGAATTCCAGGAAAGGAAGCTTAATGAGAACTTCCTGATTTAATCTTACAAAAATAGAAAGGTTGATAGGATAAATGAATCACTCAGAAGAACAGATTTTGCTTCAGTTAATTAAAACAGAACATAAAAATGTCAAAGTAACCTTTTGTTATATTTAACAGCAAAACTCACAAAACTATTTAGAGCATCATTTTCATGCATAAGATTGAGAAGGATCCAAGAAACAACTCAATTTTCTGAAAACTTATATGAAGTTTCTTCTCATTTTCTGGCCTGGAAATCACAGTGATATCTACATGGACATTTCTCATGCAATTTCCTGCAAGCTTCTGCTTTTGGTGGACCAGGAAAAGAGTATTTTCAGAAGTAAATTTGGAACTTCTGTTCCTGGAAGATATCAGCAAGTCAGAGATGCATGGAAATTAAAGAAAAACAAAACAAATGAACTATTTTGAGTCCTAAGAAAACATTTGGTTCAATTTGAGTTCACTTTGACTTCCTCAAAGGGATGGTCACTTAAGCGTGAATAAACCCACAGAGAAAGTGGAACTTACTTCTTGGGTAAGGTACCTGGTAAGTTAGTTGTAAGTGAGAAAGAGAGATGGTCCTGTGCCACTGGGAGAATGGAAATGGAAAGACTTCTGATGTTTTCCTATCTAGTTTCCACAAATTTATCACCCATAAACACTTTTGCATTTAGGGTACTTTTCATATTGGCTATATTCAAGTCAGGCAAGTGACACATTGTGACTGCCTCCTCTTTGCCTCCTAACAAGACAGAAGGAAAATAAGTTAAAAATGTGCGTGTGCTACTATAGCCCTCATAGCAGCAGCAAGCAGAATATCCAAAGGGCTGGCAGAGGCCATCCATACCAGAGGAACAACTGCATGCATTTCCCAAGGGCCCGGCCTATGCTACATCCATCAGCTACTCTTGCCTTGGGTGCAATACGCTTATTTTACATTTGAACATAGACATTTCATCTTCAAACCAACTTTTTTGCACCAGTCTGATAATTTGCATCTTCTGAGTATTTCCAGAATAGAGCTCTGTTCCATGATAAAGTGGTGGATGGGAGCCTTTTTGCCCTCATGCTAAGGTTTGGCATAATCATCGGCATTTTTTTCCTGATTTTTTTGATCCCAGGTTTTTGGTTTTAGCTTTTAGTTTATTTTTACCAGTTTTTACTATCTTCTAGTTTGTTAATTTATTTTGTTTGTGCAGCTGTAGGTTTTTCAGCTTTTCTTTATGAGGATATGAAGTTGCTAACAATGGGAGAGAAGATAGACACTTCAGGGAATAGGACTGCTGTGTGCTTTTATGATCGAACTGAGTGATGCCAGAGGAAAATAAGAGGCAGAGCTAGTGAAGTATCGCATCTGTACATGTAAAAGCTTCAGTTATGAAACTGTCTAGGAGTGGTTATAAATGATAGCATCTGCAGTTAGAAGACAGTCAGCTCCAGATAATATTTAATTAGCTAACATTCACCTCTATTTTATTCGTTGCTGATTCTACAGACAATTCCAAGACAGAATTAACCAGCTTATTGTAAACATTTGATTTTTCACAATACCAAGAATTAATGCATAGTGTGGTGAAGATGGAAGAAATGAAAAGTAGCACAAAAATTCCAAACCATGCGGATGATCTTCCCTTGTTTGGGTACTTATTCTGAGATAGTAAATGTGAGAGATTATCTCTCACATTTAAAAGGCAATAATCCTGAATAATACTAGAAATTGGGTCAGTACAAGTGAAGATAGGAAACAGACATCAACAGAAGGAAACTTATAGTGATCAGCAAAGAACATGATCTTATCATTCCCCACTGTGCCTGAAATATCTGGATATTTCATACAGCTGTGAGAGATGAAGCACTTGTCTGTGATGAGCTAAGGATGAGATGAGAGCCTTATAGTTGAAATGGAATTGCCTACTTTGGACTAAAAATGTACTTTATGGGAGGGTGTGCTTTACCAAGTATCTGTTTTGTTTTGGTACTTGAAATTGTTCTTAGATAACTCCCTTTGGAGGTTTAGCTACAACTACAGATATGTTTCAGAAGATTCTTCCATTTCATAGAAAAAAATAAAAGGAACGTGTTCATTATGTACAACTTTGCGAGATATATTTTTCATACATAGTTTGGGTAACTATTTTCTTAATGAGGAGACTTGCTGAAACACATTATGGTGTTTTCACATCAACTCTATTTTTCCCAGAAGTTTTTGATTACTGATTAAAAGTGAATGTTTTTCTACATCTTATAATTATTGCAAGTAATTTCTCAAAAGTCATTAACTGTCAAACTACTATAATCTACCTAAGTATTTTCCAGCTTTCCTAGGAAAAAGAAAAATTCAAACCAAAAACCTAGCTTGGTTTATAACTATAATTTGAGATAAAAAAAATGGAGTAGCTCTGTATTTGAGTGTAAATTATGAATTCAAAGCTAAACAATGAAAAAGGCCACACCTATCTGTGCAATTACTAGATTACAGAGCCTACGAATCTGCTATGAAGAAACACATTTGGTTGTATTACCGTGATACCTTTCACTGGAGGTTTGCAGAGCATGCCACAAACAACGTATTTGGTCTCCAAGTAATGTTAATGTGTAGGCTTTCACTTCACAGTAAGAGAAACTGAAGCAAATGGAAAGGATAGGCATTTCCACAGCTACATTCTGAACTGGCTGAGAAAACTGCGAACAAAACCTGGAAACCATTTTCCCTTTCTTGGAATTTACCTTTAGGCACCACTCACAGGGACCTATAACTCTCCAAGACACACCTGGTTTATACCTTTTTTCATTCAATTGTCACAGAAGGAAAAAGAACAGAAAGTCCCAGCACATATTGCATTTTATTTTGTATTTGGTGTATGGTATGTACTCAGGTATGCATCCCATGTAGTTTACTTTTGCCTTATCAGTTATCATCTTATTCATAGTCTTACTGTCTGAAAATAACTTTTGCGGTTATGTTATTTGAAGGTCTTGGTGCAGGATGTAATCTTGCCAGCATAGGTATACCATTCTGTACCACCTTACAAAGTAATTAAGTATTCAAGGATATTTATTTCCTTGTCATTCTAATACTATAGTTATTTGCAGCTTGCATGCACTGCTAACAGATGTTTTGTTCCTCGCATCCAACATTATGCAATAAGACAGTGAGTCCCCAGAAGTCCACGTCAGGAACACAAAGTACTCTAAGATAGTTCACTTTCATATTTTCTGGCATTTAGTGATGAGTAAACCTCCAAATGGTTTATAGGTCCATTTAGCTTAGGCTAACTATCCAAAAATCTGATTCCTAGAACTCAGTTTGCTCAAACTACAAAACCAGGCTAGTTACATAATTAGAGTAGTGGTACCATTGACCAAGTGAGAGAGAGAAAACTTCTTCATATTTTCCAGAACCATCCTGGTTCAGTTTGAAATCAACAGAAAATTTCCTTTATTTTTCCTTTTCCTTTCTCTAACTAGTATTTCACCCATTGTATTTGCTACTGTTTTCATATTTGGGATGAAGTTTTATCTCAGCTAATTCCACATAATAACTCTGACTACAGCTGAAAGATGCATCTTTTTATTTATATATACCTGCATGAGTACTTTGATGTAGATTTCAAATCTACCCTGATCATAATGTTTCTTGAGATAGCAATTGAATAGGAGGGACTTTATTTGGAATCTACTTAGAGAAGCATTTGAAGTCACAAAAAAACTTCCTTGGATGTACTGTTTACTGATATCAGTTGAGAGAAACACAGGCTGCAAAAGCAGATTTTTTTGTCACAACTTCAGCAGTATCAAATATTAGGAAAATTCAGTTTTGCAAGAGTGGGACAACAAAACAATTTAATCTGTTTTAAATGACTTTATCTCCTTTGCACATTATACCGCACCTTTTTGAAGGACTAAGCATAGATAAGTTGGTACTTGAGCACAGATGTATGAATGTACAATTAACATTTTGATGCTCAGAAAAAAATCCTTATTGAGGCAATTATATTTGAAATGCTGCATAGCAGATTTTTTTTTCTCCTAATGGGATATAACTGAACACTATTAAATCACTATTTCTTCATAATTTTGCAATGGTAATATTTTGCAGCCAGTGTCATTTGCTTTTTGCAGTTGTTATTTTGTTCAAGGAGTCCATGTATGAGTCAATTTTCTGTGAGGTTTCCAGAGAGAACCACTTTTATTTCCTTCAGTGCTCCAAGATTTGGCAGAGCCAGTCTCATGAGAATAAATCAGTGAAGAAATTGCATAAATTTCAATGAAGTCACAAATTATTTTTTCTTGGACCTGAACTCACAAAAAAAAGCATCAAGAAGCACAGATAACACGGTGATGAAACATAAATACACGAATCAGAGCAAAAACTGCAGAAACTCTGCAGGCTAAAGACATGATGGAAACAACAGATGGCATTTTAGATGGGGGTTCATAGGATGTTAGGAAGCTCACATAGCACTTCCTGTAGCACAAGCAGAGGCTTCCTATCTCAGTTGCACTGCCTGTGGAGGCTGCTTATGAGGGGCATCCATGAGATCAGTCACACACATCGCCTACACAGTACTTTCTTGGGGCAGATGCCTGCACCAGAAACAATCAGGCAGCGTGTAGGAGAAAAAGCCACTGGGAAGGTTACAAGCAGTGTCTGCTTTCATCTCTTATTGTTAGGTGTACTACAGGCACACGCAGTGTAAGCTCAGATAGAGAGGAGTTTCTTCGCTAACCCTTTCACTCCACTTTCAAATTCTGGAGGGAGTAAGTAGTTCTGCCCCCATTACCTACACCATCCACTGAGATATAGCTTTTAACTGCTCAAAACTCAAACTTCCCTGCCTCTAGGCCATGCTTGCCACCTGCTTAGAAAGTCTTCTCTCTTTTTTTCTGAACTAGTCCTTTGTCAGAGGTAGAGTGACTGACACATACTTTCCCAAGCATATTTATTGACAACCTACAGCTCCCACAGAGGGGCCTGTAGCATTGCTGTTGGTCCTGCGAGCCATGCAGCTGGCTGAGTGCTCAGGTAACACTATGGCCAACAGGCTGCAGATGGAGAGATGCTGCACAGCTGACTGAACTAATGAGCCTGGCATTAACAATCTTAGAGCCATACCTTCTAACCTTCTGTTACAGTTGGTGTAACAGCTGGAAAGATTATCATGGTGAAAGCAGGAAAAGAAACAAACAGGGAAGAAATGCTCACCTGTATCTGAAGATCTAGGTTTGCAGGAAAGATCCACAGACGAGGGATCTTCAGAAAGAGATCCTTCCCCAGGGGCAATCAGCCCTTCATGGGGTGAATTGCCTTCACCTGTGCTCCCACGGCTGATTCAGTCCCTTCCTCAAGTAATCAATCAGTGGTTCAGACTCTGACTCAACAGTTCCCATACACTTTCACTCTCCATTCTCCCAAAACTTGGTTTGTAGAAGGAATACTTTTCTTCCTTACTGTGTATGTGCTCAAGGTTATATTTGAGGCCATGCAGTTTCCATGAAGTCATTTCATGGAATGTAGCTAAATGCTTTTTTAAAATGCTGCCTTCTGCTTAAGGAGAGAACAAAATTAAGAACTCTCTCCCGGGACTGGTGCACAGCTGGGCTTGTATGGAAGCTGATCCATGAAAATCAATACATCTGCATCTGTTCTCCAATTGGATTTAGCAGGAGAGGGCATATGCATAACAGCCAGAAAAGGCACACTGAATATAATACATGCTGCTATTATTCAGCTGTTCAGTGCAGCACTCCTTGTTCTGCCTCTGAATGGTTCTACTTCACTCACTCCTAAGTATAATTGAAATTAGAGGGGAGCGGGGAAGGGCTACTGAACTCTTGTCACAGGCAGGGAGATGGCCAAAAGCTAGGAACTGAATGGCAATGGATCAGGGAAGGAGAAAAAATCCCCTGCAACCAGTTTTGTTGCTGAATCATGCTGCTGTGGGTGTCCGGTGGCAAAAGCAAAATGCATGTGGGCTTGTTAATAGTTGTAATTTATCTTAATAAATCCAGAAGTAAGGTATTTAGATTTATTTCCCTTTATTTTTCATTGATTTGGAAGAGGATCTAGCTCATGCTGTTTTTACTTGCCTCAGAAAGAGAAATTCATGCAATTGCTAATGGAAAAGGTTGACCTTAATATTATGCTGTAGCCTATGCTCAGTTTTACTATTTTTACAAAACCAAACAGAAATATTTAGCAGGAACAGACAAACAAACATGAATTTATTTTTCTGGAATAAAGATTCCAGAGAGAAAACAAGGAACTGTTTTAATGAAGAACTGAGATGGGAAGTGTTTCAGCACATATCCCTTTTCCACAGCACTGCTTTCTTATCTTATGAAACAGACAGACGCTGGAAAAAGTGAAATGAGAATGAGTTACTGAAGAGATGTGCCAGCCTATTCCTTGCTGATGTATTGGTAAGCGCTCCAGAGGAAGAGAGCCCAGTTCTTCTGTTTTTACAGCCAAACTATTACAGAAAAGCCAATGACTCTCTCCCTTTATTTACTGGGAAAAATAAGTAGGCCATGAGTATTTTCCAGACAAGCTTTAGCCATGAACACATATAATTTAGAGAAGCTGAAAAGAGTACACTTGCAAATGAATGTGTAAGTTGTCAATATACCCTCTGGAAAATCTGCTGCAGCTGGCTGATATTCTTACAAATAAGTGTGGGGTTATTATTTCACTGTGTTTAGGTCACTTTTGGACACAACATACTGAAGAGGCAAACATTAGCCATATTATATTAAGCAATGAACTTTCCATATGTTGGAAATAGTGTCATGAAAAGAAAGAGGGAATGCATGGATCATCACCAGTGATCCCGCCCAGCAGAGATTCTCAGACTTAGCCTGTTACCATGCTGCCTGATCTCAAAAAGGAGAGGGATATTATTTCTCTCAAAGAAATAAAAAATAAAAATAGACTATCTATCAACTAAAACCAAGACAAGTATTTCTTTCTCACTGTTGAAATGGGATATTATTATTCCCATGGGGATTAATCAGTATAGCTGGAGGAGACTGGCCTTTCAGGAGGTCAATTGAGGAATGCTTATGATTAATATTTTGGTCCATGGTCTATCTCTATGCCAAGTTAGTAAAGCTGTGTCATCTTTTACTCTCTTTTATTAACGTAACATTAAAATTCTACTAACATTGATGTTGCAGATTGCCCTTGGCTCTGAGAAGTAAAATAATACTTTATGGAAAAGATTTTACTGTACAAATAAGCAGATTTAACATCCCAGTTCGTTCCCAGCTCTCAGATGTCAGCATTGCCTATAATTAGCTGTGAGCTGGAACGTGTGTTGCCATGCAGTAACCACACCAAGCATCTTCCTTCACATCTTGATTTCCTATTTCAAATATCCCTGTCAAGTTTAGAAAATGAGTTGTTGAAGCAAAAGAGAGCAAAAGAGAGGAGAGTCTGGACCAGCGCGTAAGCTTAGCCCAGCATAGAATCAGCCTGTTAAATAAATACTTAAATAATAAAAATAATAAAAAAAAGTAGCTTTACAAAAAATAGAAAACTTTGTAGGAAAGCATTTCTTAAACAAATAGATGCCTTGAAAAAAATAACCACAGGTATTCAGCAGTTAAAATTATGTTTCAAAGTACAGTTTCCATTATGAAATTCAAAGCTCTCAAAATGAATGACGAGAGATTACAGTGGCACATTTGCAGATGCTTTGATTTTTTATAATCAGGATTAGAGGTCTGTGAAAAGCAAATGCCTACAAAGTCCACACAAAGCCGTTTCCTCTCAACAGGTATGGGGAGGGTATGTTAACCTCCCCAGAAAACCCAGTCCTAACTAATCATTATCATGGGCTGTCAGAAATAGATTCTGCTATTTGAAGCAAATGTAGGCTACCATCACTCTACTGACTTCCACTGAGGTGCTCCATATTGACTTTTGAGCAGAGCCAGCCTCCCTTTAACAGCAACAAAAATGTCAGCTACTGAGGTCTATAAACATGAGAGATCTGCTGTTTTAAGTCCCAGTTTTATTCTGCCACAGTTTTATTTGCTGCACAAATAAATGCATTTGCTGCCTATAGAGAACTGTGAACAATACTGTGTTGTGTCTTTCATTAGTTTCTGATTTTGTTTTCCAAGTGGCAGAAATAATTCCACAAATTTCAACTAGCCTGGAGAGCGGCTCTGTGGTTTCCACATGATTTCTGTGTGCAACTGGAAGTGTACATTTAACCTCTGCGGTTTTAATTGCTTTGACACTGGATATCCCAAACACTAGCACTTCTGTTAGATGGAACTGTTACTTTTTACAGAAATTAAGAGAGAGACAGTAATAGCCATTGCATTTAGTCATATGGGAGCTGTAGGGAAAGAGCTCTCCATAAAGGTGTCTTCCTTTCCTGGCTGTCAAGAGCTTGGATACTTTTTGAGAAATTTCTGCAAAACCTATAGGTTTAAAGAAAAGGGGAAGGGGGAGGAAGAGAGTTGCACATATATTTATTTTCTCCATACTCTCTGTTCAGTGGGACCAATACATCCTCAGACTGGTAAAAAGTATGTATTTACTTAAATAGAAATACATAATAAAGTAAAATCATTAATGTTGCATCTTAATATACTCCTATAAATGTCCAATAATGCAAATCATTTGGGAGAAAAAAAAAACAAAACAACAACCAAGAAGCAACTAGTAAGATTACAGATGCCATGATGTTAAATACTAAAGCAAGCAACTCTGGGATAAAAGTTGCAAAAGTGTTCAAAATGTACTGGGAAAGACACATCTTTTCCATAATGAGTTAGGGGTTGCAAGCATTCAGTGACTTTCTCAGGAAAAATCACTGTTTGAGGGGTTCCTGCTTTTGCAATCTCAAAAACCTTCCCCCCACAAAAGCTGAATTAGACATGAGTGAGTAAACATGGGATAAAAATATATGGTTATGAATTGTCCACTTGCTTTCGGACAGCTCTCCCTTGATTGTGATGTGAAAGCAACACTTTGCATTCCCATGCAGACTGCTCTTCCTGACAGCAGTGCTCAGTCCCAGGACAGCCATGGAGCTGTTTCACCCCTGCATTACAGGGCTAGAGTGAGGCCAACATTTCTCCTCATGCTTCACAGAGACTAAATCAACACACCTGCTTCTGAGAATCTGGTGCAGCCAGCAGCCAGCGATGTCATCTTTGGCTCGGGTGCTAGAACTTGATCTGAATTTTGTTCTTTAATTCAGGTTTTAACACTTCTAATGCAAGATAGTAGAGGAATTTTCATGACCTAAAACTTTTTCTTTTCCCAAAAGATGTGCAGAAAGAAAGTAAAACCCTTCTTGATTTAACTAAACCTTTAATCTTTCTTGTGAAAAATATAATGAATGTTACTTTTAAAATACAAATAAACTCTTTTACTTTGAGAGGCAAGAAACAGACTTTTAATTATTATTATTTTTTTAATTAGCAGTATTTTCTCAACAATAGTATAGCCATAGTCTGTGAGTGAGTTCACATGACTAATGCAATAAAGGTAAGGAAGGAACTCACGTGAATAATGGCTTGAAGGGCTAAGCTCATGGGATTTTTTGGAATGATTTCTTAATAGACACAAAGCAAAAAGAGAGTTTTAATTGAGGAACTTACTTTTACTCCACAACAAGGAATTAAAATGACCACAACATTGTATAGGTTTTCTGACTTTAAAATAAAATTGCTGCCAATCTCTACAGAAGTAAGATGGTACAGACTATGGTGCAGTAACACTAGCAAAGTTAGCATACAGATAATATAAACTCATCTGAAATCTTTGTTGCACTATCTAGGAATGGGCAGCATCATACATGTGCAAATCATCACTGCAGAGCTATGATCTAGTTATTACCAGCAGATATTTCACTTGCAGGCTGGTTTGGAATTGATGAGCTCCATGTGCTTCCACAGCAAACCAAAATAAACTTCAGTTTATTGGCATACTTTTTCCAAAATTTTCCAAATTTCTCCTCATCCAAAGAGAGAGACTGCCAAATAAATTTTGCCCAGTACCTAAAGGAAACTGCTCAAAGAATCTCCATATCTTCCTGCTGTGTGTTCTCCCACTTATTTGGTCACAGTAGGAACTAGACCAATATGCTGATGGAGTTCTCCATATTGCAAAGCCAATAGAGAATCTGGAGCGTTTCATAGAATCATAGAGTGGTTTGGGTTGGAAGAGACCTTTATGATCATCTAGTTCTAATGCCCTTGCTATAGGCAGGGACTCCTCCTTCTAGACTAGGCAGCTGAAAGCTCCATCCAGCCTGGCCTTGAATGCATCCACAGAGGGGGCATCTACAACCTCTCTGGGCAACCTGCTCCAGTGTCTCACCACCCTCACAGTAAAGAATTTCTTCCTAAAAAGAAATTCTATCTAAATCTACCCTCGTCCTGTTCAAAGATATTTTCCCTCATCCTGTCACGACATGACCTCATAAGAAATCCCTCCTCAGCTTTCCTGTAGGTCCCCTTCAGGTACTGGAAGGCTGCTATAACGTCCTTCTGGAGCCTTCTCTTCTCTAGGCTGAAAAGCCCCAGCTCTCTCAGCTTGTCCCCACTGGATAGGTGATCTAGCCCTCTGATCCTCTTTGTGGCCCTCCTCTGGACCCACTCCAACAGCTCAATGCCCTTCCTGTCCAGGGAGACCCAGAACTAGACAAAGTACTCCAGATGGTGTCTCATGACAGCAGGGTAGAGAAGCAGAATCACTTCCCTTGACCTATTAGCCACACTTCTCTTGATGCAATCCAGGATATGGTTGGCCTTCTGGGTTGCAAGTGCACATTGTTGGCTCATGTTGAGATTTTCATCAACCAACAATCCCAAATTCCTCTCCTCGGGGCTGCTTTCAAACCATTCTCCACCCAATCAGTATTTATATTTGGGATTGCCCTGACCCAGGGGCAGGACCTTGCACTTGGTCTTCTTGAGCTCTATTAGATTGGCATTGGCCCACCTCTCAACTCTGTCCAGGTCCCTCTGGATAGCATCCCTTCCCTCTAGCATGTCAGCTGCACCACTCAGCTTGGTATCATCTGCAAACTTGCTGAGGGTGCACTCAATCCCACTCTCCAGGTTGCCTACAAAGAGGTTAAATAACATTGGTCCTAGCACCAATCCCTGAGGAACGCTACTCATCACTGGTCTCTACTTGGAGATTGGGCTACTGACCACAACTCTCTTAGTGCAACTCTTCATGAATGCCATCTACTATTTAATGCTGCAAAACATAAATAATTTAAAAATAGAGCAAACAGATATCACAGATACAAAAAAGGATCACTTACTTATCCAAAATAATACAATGCAGCTCTTTAAAAATAGAAGTCTAACTTTGCTTTAGATTTCTAGAGAAACTTCCCACAGCTTCTGTGGGGTTTATTCAAAGGCAGTATTGGCCATGCTATTTCCTATGAAACATTTTAAACAAGCTGCTAAGGATTTCTAATTCTCTAAGACTATTACATATCTGATATGTTATCGTACAAAAAAATAACCCAGAAAACTGTGCTGTGAAAGTCCTCTAGTGTACTATCAGTTAGGCTTGAATTCAATATATCATTGAGAAATATGGATTCCCTGGTACTATAGGGATGGTTTTATCTAGAACAATATTTAAATATATTATATGCCAGCATAGATATGTTTAAATTGAAGTCACTATAGTAACTGTGACTCATGTGGGCATTCTTAAGTAAGTAGTGAGCTCAGGCATTTCAAACTATGTAGTCACGCAGTACCAAAGGGAGAATTGAAAATTCCCAGAAGGAGGCCAAAGATATTTTCCTTCATTACTCTTCTTGGACACAGCAAAAGATTGAGAGAAAATGAGGAAGAGAGAAAAACTGAGATAGGAGGATGAAGGAAGGTAGAAATTGAAAGAGAGAGAGACTAAACGACAGCAGTGTCCACAGCAATGTGAGGTTTGGCTTCTCTTTCTATCTCACCCCAGGAATAATGTGTAATTTTGAGAGAGTCATGACATTGCATCATTTCTCTTTTCCATTGTCTTGCCCAGCATATGCTCTTTGGAACAGGAAACATTTCTTAATGTTTGTAAATAACCTGCCAAAATAGACTATAATTTTAAATGGATGCCACAACAAAGAGTGAGAGAAGGCACGTCTGAAAATAAAAGTCAAGCACTGTCTTCTTAAATATAGAAAACAATGGACATACAAAATGAATACAAGCTGTGAGCTTAATATCTTACAAATAAAAATATAGTTGTATGACTCCTAATCACTGTGTCAAGATTTTCTTCATATCTTGCTTAAAATTCCCCTAAGATCTTGTCCTGTCTTGGGTTCATTATGTACTAAACCCACATACTCCTTGCAGAATAGTTCATGTATACTCTGGAAGCCTTTCATCCAAGTGCTGGCTCTAAACCTGACTGGATCCCTGAATGAACGTGCATGGTGAATACAAACAGACAATTCAGAGATATCATGTGAACCTGACAGTGGAAAAAAATCTTTGGCAATGCTGCTCCCAGACTGGCCAAGGAAGAGGTCCAGAATTCCTAACTCAGCCTAGAGTACTTACTTAGCCAAATTCCTTATTTAGCCCTTCTAATCCTGTAGGGAGACATCAGTAAAGAAATTGTATGCACGTATACAATAAAGAGAGAGAAGGAAAGGATGGGATATAAAGCAGTGCCAGTTTCTGCAACCTCATCTTTGAAAGCATTTTGTTCTTTTGTTTAACCAATCCTCACCTGGTTAAGCTTGATACCAACTAATGTACCTGCATATGAAGACCTGTCCTTGATATACAAATGCAACTAGAGCAAATTAATTGCTGGTTGTGCAATAGGCATCTTTAGAGAACTATGTATTTCATGTCAACTAACACAAACCCACTGAACATCTGCTTCCTCTCTGCTTCCATTTACCTCAGTTTGCTCCTAACCACCCAGGGAACAGACAACACCGATTTTGGCCAACCATCAAGCCAAGGCTGCTGCTCAACTCATGCTATAGATTTTTCATTTGTGCATACTTGTTTGAGACTACTCTATAAAACTGTTTTCTTCTTTCTTTTTTCCTTTTTTCTTTTTTCATAAGGCTTAGAGAGTCGCCTCTAGTATTTCAGAAATGTCTGCTCCATAATCCAGTTCTGTTAAAGATGGGAGGAAAGGGCACAGATGAATAAATTAAGGGACAATATTAAGTTATTAGCTTCATTCTTTTAGAGAATTGGATTAAAAAATTATATGCCTAGTATTTCCAATTGCAATCACAACCTTCTGTCCAAATAACACGTTGACTAAATCTTAATGGTGCTTTTGCTGCCATGACATACCACAAAATTCCTACTGATTTTTGCAGCCAGATTAACTGGTTTCATTTAGTATATTTTGCATAACTAGCATGTAAAATAAGCTTGAGAACATTTCATGATTGCTGTTATTGTTTGAAAGGAATATATCTAGTATTAAAATCCATGTAATTGAGACAAAACCTTTTAAAATTTCATCCCAGACTTTCAAGCCACATCATAAGCTAACAAATAAATTAAACACAAATCTCAACCACTCATCTTTTCTTTATTTAATTCTGATTAGCAGCTGGTTTGGGCTTTTGTCAAGACTGTGGGAATGAGTTAACAAGCTTAAAACAAGCATTTCCACTGCTGATTTGCAACGTAAGTTGTCCTCTGTAATTTAACAGCCGCATCAACAAAATGAACACTAGCAAAATAGCACCAGAAAATGCATTCCTTCTCAGACTGCTGGAGCAGGGAATCTTCAGGTTAAGGGTCTTAGGACAAATCTGGGCCAAATTAATAGTGCTTCCAAGTGAGTCACAAGCATGTTCTTCACTGAACAGAAAATCAAGCTTTTTCAGAGGAAAAGTAAGCCTCACACAGTTTTCTTTGTTTCACAAATAATTATATCATTATGTATCAATAGGAATTAAAACAGAAAATAATGTTAAATAAAATAAGTGTAGTGAGGCTGTTTAGAAATTTCAAATTTTCCACCACAGCTTCAAAGGTCTCCCCAGGTATCAAACCCTCCCTTGCCTTCACCATTTCTCAGTCAACCGCTTCCTGTTTTGGCCAGAAGACAAGACGACTTTTGCATGTATGAGAAGTACAGACATGTCGTCATACATTATGCGCTGTCATCAGCAGCTAATGCTAACTGGGGGATTGCTATAATGAGTGAGGTTTATAGAATGTTATGGATGATCAGAAACAGGACATTGTACTCTTAAACTAGGCCTAACGTGTGCAGAAAAGTTTATGTTGCAGCTGAGAGGCTTCTGGAAATGATAATAGGGCTCTGAAAAAGAAATGAAAACTCCAAAAATATTCAATGTGTCATTAATATGTGGTGAGTTTATTGTATGCTAAGGTGAACCAGGACTAATGAGAAATTTTTATTTTATTCTGTCTCTGATAGATTTTGCTTCCTTTAAAGAAAAAATGTTTTCCTCCTTCTCTCTGTTTTTTTTCTTTATTAATTCTAGGGCTTTTAAATCTTGCAAATAGTTAAGTGTATTATATAGGTGCTGACTTTTGTCAGAACAGTACTCACCACAAAGAATCACTACATTCTATGTATTTCTCAAGTAAAGAATCAGTCTTACTAATTTCTAATCACTCATTTGTACCCCAACTCTGAAACCCATGCCCTTAATCTTTCATCCAGTTGCATAATGCCTGGATACTAACTCATTCTTTATCGAGATAACCACAATTTTGGAGGATTTCATTCTTCTAGTCATTACTGGACTTTGATAGCAAATCTACAATGAATGTACTGAGCAGCAAGACTGGACCAAAGAGAGATCTGTATGGTTGACACTGCTAGATTGGGTGTTCTGTACTTTTCCCCATATCTGTAGCTCAGTTCAAAATAAAGAGCTTACAAGTCTAGTCAATAAATCAGCAAGAGAAGCAGATGGACAATATATCTGACATTTAGACTTCAAGCAGCAAATGACTCTAGGATGTTCGCTCATTGTGTACATTTCCTCTTTTTTTTTTTTTTTTTAATGCATAATTGTCATGAAAAAACTCCCACAGAAACTAACGTGATGCAAAGCTCATTGCTGAATGAGTGGTCTATTAATTAGATATCTTTAGAAAAAAAGGCTGCTCTATGATCATCAGATTAAGCTGAGCCCTTGAGATATTTGAAGTTTGTTCTGTCACTATCATATAAATACAACAGAACATGCTGACCTGCAGAGGTTCATGACTAAACTGTTTGCAAGGTTAAAAAGAAAGGGAGAGGAAAAGCCTTGTTAATCTTCTTCATTCCTAATTTTAATAAAAAGTAAATATTTTTGTAAAAACATTTCAAAGGTTTCCACTTTCAGCTATGTGGCAGGTCGAGATTAGGGAAAACCCAAGCAGCTCCTAAGGTTAAATACACTATTTGTCTCTGTCTTTCAAATTACATCTGAGTATATTTTGTAGATAAGTTTAGATAGGGTAGAGCTCAAACTCCTTTCCTTTGACTTTTTACCCAGTAAGTTCAGAGAAATATTTTCCTCTCATTGCAGATACTCAGCTCTGTTCTTAGAAGCAATAAAATATTTTATTACAAAAAAGATGTAATGATTCGAAGGTCCTATTCCATTATTGATACAATATTTTGCAACTAAAATAACTGTTCTAGTAAATGGCATTTCAGAAAATTGAGACGACTTCAAAGCTCCATTAGGTATGCTTTGTGGATTCTATATTGTTTACCACATGAAATCATTCAGATATTAACTCATTTATCAGCCTCGGTGAAAAATTGGACTTTTTACTTGACATCTGGTAGATAATTTGCTTAGTGTACTTTTATTCTGAGATAGGTAAACTACTATGATGATTTGCGTTATGTTATGGAAATTCTGCTTTTTAACTATGATTGGGACCACAACATTGTAATGAAGGCAAAGGTCATCTATTCAAAGACTGAAGATAACTTTTCACTTTTCAGTCTTGTGCTTGAACGGTTCCCCTAAGGTAGATATGGCAACAGTGGAATTAAATTTCATTTTCCTTAATGGCACTATATTTATTTATCAGGCAGGAAGAATCTATAACGTCACACAAGAAAAACAGTATTTACAACCTTTATAGATAAAGCTCTTCTAGACAACAGAGGACTAACTCCCTGCAACACCTCTCTCCCACTTGATTTTTAACATATTCAGAATTCATAATTTTGTATTTTAAAATCTCAGTCTGGGAAAAGAATGTGTAGACATTTGAATTTGTCTTGAGTAGTAGGCTCACTTCTCAGCTGCTGTGAGCTGACAGAATGCCAACATCATAACAAAAAATTTATATATTTATAATGATTGACTTTCTGAGCCAGAAAATCTTTGATTTCCTTCACCAGCAAAAGAAACAATACAGGTGAGGGTGGGCAGGTAAGTAGATTTTCCTCTTAATAACATAGAAAGATGTGGTGGGGAGAGAAGATCCCAACAAAGGCTTCTTCCATGAAAAGCTGCAAGGCTGATGGCCAACTGTCCCCTCTTCCGGTGGGCCCCCAAGAACCACCCAGCCAGAAACTCTCCTGGTATGATCATTGCCACCACATCAAAGTGGATTTTAGATGACAAAATAGAAAACAACACCAACTACCAAAGACAGTGTTTCCCTGTGATGTGAAGGGAATAAATATCCTGCTGCCTCCCAGCTCCAAGACGACCAGCAGCATTTGCTGTCCCTTCTTTCTGTGTCTGTAGCACAGCTGGCTGGTGGACCTCAGGAAATGATCTGGCCATACAACCCAGGAATGTGGTTAGCAGATGTCGGGGAGTCGAGCGCCCCTCAGATGGCTCACACATGTTTTCCACTTCCATGCCCTAGAGCTGTGCTGTAGTTGGCTTGCCACTGCATTGTCTGAGCAAATTGAATGAGCAGGGGTTTAAAAAGAAGAAAAAAGAAGGAAATATTGCACTCTACAGGTGCAAACTCTACAGCAAGGGTAAGATTTGAGGAGATTACCAGAGAAATAGTGTCAGTTCATTAGGGCAGGGTATATGGTGCCGCAAGACTGTTACTTGCAAGGATTGTTGTCTGGCCCTGCAGTCAATACATGGCTTGAAAAAGTGATTCCATCCCTTTATCCAGAGAAATGTTTCCACTGTTTAAGCCTGGACTTTAGAGGAAAGTGTTTGCTACTAGCCCCTGGCAAGAAACTTACAACTTATTTTCAGTCTTTGCAGAAATCTTTTTTTCTTTCCTATTGTACCACCATCCTTCTGGGAAGTGGGAAGTGAGAAATGCAGTTAATCCTAACTGTATGAGAAAGCTGATTCCATGGCTTATTTTTTTTTTTTTTTTTTTTTTTTTTTAGGTAAGCTTAATTTAGGAAAATGTTACATTCAGTAGGTAACTGATGTGGTTCTCAACTCATAGGATGTAGTTATATCCTGCCACAGTGTGGTCAGGAAAGATGTCTATTCCTTTTATCCAAAAGTTTAAAATTAAAAGCTATTTGTCACCAACATGACAGCTGTGTCTCTTTCTGAATGGAAAATAAAAGTTGAGTCTGCATTTTTTAAAACTTCATATAAATCTATATGAACTCCTGACAGGGAAAATAATCCTGTATGTATGTCAACATTCCACGGGAGGGTTTTAACAAAGATCACATGTTGCACATTGGAAAGCCAAAACACAGAAATGCTGCAGTTAAAAACAAAAGCCCTGCACATCTGAAGAACGCAGCCTAACAATTATTGATCTAAACAGCTGTCCTGTGCATGATAGGCAGTAAGGGACTAGTTCACTCAAATAAAGCATAAAATACAAAACTTGCTACAAGAATATGTTTAACTAAACAGGTCTTCGTTTTTGCACAATGTACATTGTTCCTGATCACAGCATATAGATTATTTCATAACTTCAACTTTTTTACATTGCTAAAGTGATTAATACAGTGCACCCCCAACACCCAACTGTGAAATCAGTATTATCATCAATGACAAAATTAGCTATGAAACTTGACTATGGAGAATTTTAGTCTAGTTGTTATTTGATTATGTTGTACCAGATTTATAGAATACACTTGCCAGAGCATATCAGTATGTTCCCATTATCACATGTGTAAGAAATGCTATTATTGTATCACAGAATGACAGTATTTTAATTCATAATGATAAGGAACTTTTTGAAAGATTAGATGATGTTCTAGGGTGATGCATGAAGAGAACAATAATTAAAACCATGTTGTCTTTTTTTTTTTTAATTTTTTTACTGATTGTGAAATTTCTAGAGAGCTTTGGTATCTGAATTTCTGTATTTGTTGACAGGAGAGGAAAAGCAGAGACAATAGCTATGCATGTTTGTTCAAAATGCCCTGCAAATACCATCTTTTTGATGAGTTTGGCAATAATTCAGTTTACTGATTCATATCTTTTCAGCCAATTAGTGCCTGTTCTGGCAGTAGGTAGATGTTGCAATGTGCATGCCAAATTGTTAGAATGGAATCTGACAACATAGATATTAATTCACAGCCATGATCAAAATCTAATTCATTCTGTATTTCAGTTTTTCATTGTAACACATTTCCCCATAAAACACAAAAAGCTGAAAGCAATCAAAATACTTGATCTCCTCCCTTCTCAGGATTAAAGATACAAATCCAACTAATAGACTGCATGATCTGGCAAAGCAAGTGACCCACATACTGCAATCTGGCACATTTATGCCTTGTGGATGCGAACTTCAAGTTTATGAAAAGATCTTGGCTTGAATTTCACTGCTTTTAGGAGATGGTTTATATTTTGTGTCTTTTCTGGTGTAATTCTATATAGAAGTACAAGAATTTGTAAAGTTTGATTTTTAGAAAAATGCAGTTATGTAAATAAATAATTAAATTCTGAAAGCTTTACTCATTACTTATCCTCAATTAATTTAGAGAGAGTTCGGACTGAATAAAATCTGCATAAGGATTTGGGGATTTAGATTCTTAGTATTTTTCCTCAAATTTCTCTGAATATCTTTTTTCATGTTTGGATATTTAGTGAACATCTGTGTTTGGAGGTTTGTTTTGGTGAAAAGTTTTTTTTTTAAACACAGTTAAACGTAAGTAGCATAGAGATAAATAACATTCCTGCTCAGTTAAAATACTCTTCTATTGCTTCTGTACGTGACTTGGCCCAGAGCTGATAATTATTCCCTCTGCATCACAGAAGTGTGTAGCAGATATTTTATGGCTGCTTAGAACTGGCAAAAAAAGGAAAAGGGAGGGGAGGGGAGGGAAGGACAACAGCATCTTTTTGTGACTTGGCCCTTGAGGGCTTGCCCTGACTTGGATGCCCTTTGAGGGGATCCACACAACACATTCATATGAAGAATCCCTGTGCTAGTTAGTCATGTAGTGCAGTTAGAGCCACACTTAAGCCAACAATGAAAGTAATGCCACTCAAAGGAACAGTGGCTTTATAAGGAGCTAAGTATGGGAGCAACACATTGGGTACTGGAGAATAAGCCAGTAAATAGATGACCAAGCTCTAGGTAGAGTTTTATTTTAGATTTGTATGTTCATGAGACACAGAACAAACCTAGAGATTGCTACTTGCCCAGTATCCATTTTGAAAGAAAAATAATCAGCCTTAAAATAAAATAGTGAAGTTACAGCACAGCAGTTACAGCTGCTATGCAGACTCCCTGCAAACAAAAGTCATAGACCCCCTGAAGTTACTGAGTTGAGAAAAAAAAAAAAAAAAAAAAAAGAGCTGCATTTTAGTCCTCCACATTTCAGGAGAGATATTTAATCCATATTTTGCATTGAGGTGCATTAAAAAACTGCAACTTAGCAATACTCATCTGCAACCATCTGCACTTACAATGGATGTGGCCCGACCATGTATCAGCTTGCTTATTCATACCTTCCTCTGTGCCACCTGAAGGGATTTGAACCTGTGCCTTTCAGGATTAACACTGGTTGAGCTTGAGTTTTCCTACTGTAGATTGCCCATACGAAGACTGAACTTGCATTAAACATGTAAAAACTTATTAGCTGTGAAGTGCCATCACCCCTCTGTGTGCTACCCAATAGGTCGCGTGTCCAGTGAAATGCAAGGGAGGTGACACAGAGGTATGAGCAGTATTTGTCTGAATTATCTTGGATTAATACCATAACTGCTTGGCTACTGTGGAGTAACACCACTGCTGTCTCTTGTTCTGCTTTCTCCTTAGGACTGATGACTAAAAAGAAGGCTTACTAGAATGGTTAAAAAAGTCTACATCAGAAGAAAAAATATTTCCTAATTCAAAGTGAATAAAGATTTTCTGTTTTAGTGTAAAATATATATTTCTCCCTAGCCTCTTATTTTGCTTTATTCAAAATCCATTCCCTTGCTGCTTTGCTTTGATGGTTAAAAATTATAGTCTTCAAAGTCTTCAAGGTTGTGGGAAACTCTGAAAAAATCGTTGTGGGATGATTTTAGGCCAGGCATGAGAAGAACAGTGTGGGGAGAAAGACTTCACAATAGCATATGCTACTTTTTAGAACTTATCTGGGGGTAAAACAAAATACTGCATTGGATTCAGGACGAGTTCCACCACGGTGTCACTCCCTTACTTAGGAGAAATGAATTTGAGAAATTTTGATTATCATATCTTTTCTATCCCTCTGAGTCAGAGCTTCATTCCTAGCCAGAGCACACAGCTGACATTCCCATATGAAATCAATTTAAACTCCTAAATGTTTTCTAGTATCCAGTGAATGAAACCAACTGCTGACATTTTATTTTGGCTAATCTTTTCGCATATTTCAGAACTCAATGTAGCAGCACATATGAAAACAGGCAAATTGTTTAAGTAATTAATAAAAATTTCCTATTAGAATCAAAAATAAAAGCTGAAACATTTCCTATTCACTTCTTTTGGAAATGTGTGCAAATAGATGAGAAATAAATGGAGTTAGACTTTGCTAATAAAAATCATGGCTTAGTTTTTTTATCTAACTAAATAAGCCTTAAAGAATAAAGAGACAAACTCTGCAAGCTAAATGAAGCTAACTCTCATTTTCCTGAAGTCTGCAGTGCAACTCTGTGGCTTGGTTGTATCTTCTAGCCAAAAATATCTTAATAGAATGTCTTTCCATAGTGCAACAGGGCAATACATATTTAAGATGCACACGAAAGCAGAGATTGCCATTAACTAGTATTTTATACTGCAGCTGCTGGAATAAATCCTGTTTCTGATATTCACTGCTTTATTCACTGAGCTTTAAAGTGGGATATGTTCCCTTTGACTGAGATCCTCAGTCATCATCTTTATGGTCATTTTCTTATTTTATACTTGACTCTTCCTAGCCACAAAGCTGAAGTCATTTTTTCACAGAGAACAGAAGATGTGGGACAAAATTCTTTCCTAACTTCAAAGTAGTCAACTATGGTTTTGAGGGATACAAACCTGGACGGAATTCTGGTCAGACCTCTTCAGAGCAGGGAAACAAAGAAGCCATTCATGTCCAGAAAGCATTTTGTCCCACCACCAGGAAGAGACGGACAGACCATAGAGACAAATGATGGAGGCATGATTTTGGGTTTGCATGACAGCAGAAAACTGTGAAAGTCAGTCAGGAAACCAGAAGCCTGCAGAAGGGAAATGGTTTGCACTGGTGTTACAGTAATTAGTGGAAACCCTGCACTGCTCAGATGATCAGTGCAGATGATCTCTTCTGGCTCCTCTACTACAGCCAGAGAGGCAGTGCTTATAGGGAAGCTGTATTTGGCCACCAAACCTCAAACTAGTGCTGCAAGGAGGGGAACACCAACTCAGGAGTTTGTTTCTGGGCCTTTTCTCACTAGTGTGAAAGACAGCTCAGACAGGACTTGCTATTGCGCTGGCAAACTGACCCTCTGCTAGCTGAGTCTGAACCTCAGAACATGCCTGTGGCATGCTGAGCTGCAGGAGCAGAGAAGAACAAATCATTTCAGAGGGAGTCTCTGTGGCCCGATGGAGAGGCTGATAAACAAATCCTGTTCCGTTTGGCAGTTTAGTGTGCAGACATACTTTTTGTATGCCTCAGGCTATGGGATACATTGTTAATAATAACTTCAAAGTCCTCTATGGACATTTCAAATCGTTGTCTTTGGTCTTTTGGATACTTTTGAAGTGCTGGCCAGTAGTAGCCAGCAGTGCCAGCAATACAATCTATGTATGGCACTGCCACCATGTCCCAAATACTCCTGCCTCCTGTCTTGGCATATCAAGTGCATTTGTTTGTGTGTGTTTACTGAATCAAAAGTTCCCTCTGCTGCTTGGTGTGCCTTGGAAGAACATCTTTGGCAACACTTTCTCTAATATAAGCACAGAATGCTTGCGTACCAGACAACTGATTAATGGCCACTTTTGGGAGGTGGGGATTGTAATTATGAGTACTTTGTTTTGTATCTAATTACATCATCCTTTTTGCCTGGCAAATTATCTTAAAAATGGCTTACGAGGAGTCTCAAAGGGAAAGGAATTATTTGTTTTGCTTCTTTGAGAAAGAACATTTTGAAGCATAGATCATATTAAAAAAATTCTAGGTTCATCTGACCGGGCTTATAGCTGCCTGACAGTAGGTCTCAGATATTATAGTACATTACAAAATTCATTGTGAAAAGGTTTGCAATAGAATTACCAACATCTACTTCAAATATTTTAACTGCGAGACAGAGTAACTGTGGATCAGCTTGCAGTGTAAACTTTACTTTGTGTAACAGAGGTGCTAAGCAATGTATTTACACAGACAACAATAGGAATGAAGAAAATGACATGAAGAACAGGAGCATATGCTCCTTCATTATAACAAATACTGCTGCTAACCCACTGGCAGCAGTCAGCCAGGGAAGGGAGGAGATATTTCCTTTGTACTTCTGACCAGATGCTTTTACATCTCAGTGGTGCTCATGTCCTGAGCATTTTTTTTCCTACCTGTGTAGAGGCGGATGTGGTTTCTTGGCCATTTAAAGCTGATATAAATGAGATCTGGGACCAAAATGTTGCCTCCTTCCTCTGCTTTCCATCCCCACCTATGTACTCCCATTCCTGCCTTTGTTCTTCCACAGAAGTTCACAAGGCCACACAATGACTTGGATCAGGAATCACCAGGGCTGAAAACTAATCTGCTAATAAACAAATAAACAAAAAACCAAATCAACTCTGTCTCCAAAAATCTGCACCATTTTTCATGAATTCATTTTCTTGCTCCAGCTCAGCACTTGGCAGCACGAACACTGCAGCAGCACAAAGGCAGGGATGGGAAGGATGCAGACTAGATTTACCACTCTTACTAATCTTCCAAGTCAATGGACTCTGAAGAAGCACAACACGTCAACTTTGGGGTGAGTTATAGGCCATTTCTTCACTTTCCTGCTCCTCCAGCTAATATTAGCCAAGAAAGCATGTGAATTTGCAACAGAAAACTGCCTTGGATTATGTTTATCAGCTAAGATCTTCTTTAACAACTTCTGCATATCTGTTCACTGGTAAAGTGATCTACTTAACCCCCCCACACTTAGACTTTATGCTGTTTTAGAAATACATCTTTCCTCTTTCAGTCATGAAAAGTTTCTTGATGGACATAGAGATGTAAGATTATCCTTTCTCTTCTCTCCTTATCTAAGCTAGCATCTCCACTCTTTCTGTTACAAAAGCTATCTCCATATGACAATGGTCATTAGAAAATATTAGGATGTAATTCAAGAGACTGTCATTGTGCTCCTCTTTTGCTTAAACATGCTTGATTAATATTTTTAATTAATCTGCATATCTATTCCTGACTTTCTAGTTCATTTTATGTCCTCATACAAAAGTAGTCATTAAATTGTGCCATTCCCTCAGAAACCTGTAATTTTGTAACCTAATAGGTTTCTCAAAAGAGCCATACTCAAATAAAACATAGAATATTGTATCTTACAGGAATGCCCACCATAATTACAGTATTTATTGCAGGTCTAACAAAATAAGTATCTGTTGATAATGTGAAAGCCTGTCTTAAAATACATAAACATATGCCTCTTTGTTTCAGTCAACATCTTTCAAGATTAAGCAGCCTGATTTCATACCAGCTGCTTCTACTAGTATCTTCTCTCACCCGCAGAAGGGACCAGAAAGTGTCCTGGCTGCAGGTCAGGCAGATAGTGACTTACCTGCACAACAACATACATGCACTGATGTGCCATTTTCAGCTGCCAGATCTGGCCTTATCATCAAACTTCATTCAGCAGAAATAACAATTTCTAATCTGTGCTGAAGGGAGGAGTATACAAATACCCAGGCTGGCTTTTTGCAAGGAAAGTCTGAGGAAACATTAGGCTAGACTGTCATTCTGACTAGCGGTCTGAAGTGGTTGGTACTTGTTAAAGGAAATATTTTAAAGGAAAAGTCAAAATCTGGTTATGTGAAACAAAATAAGGGTAGCAGGAATAATAAACAGGGGAAAATGCACAGTTGCATTTGCTGGATTACTTTTGAGCACACATTTGACAACCTGACAGAATTTTTAGTAAGTTTGGTATGAACTGTTCTAATTCTTCCTGGAATTATGAGGTACAACTCAACAGAGAACTAATAGTAGCATGATAGTAAAGATAAAAATATATTAAGAAAAGAGTTCTTGAGACTAGAAATTGCACATCACTGAGGAAAATAGACAAATAAGACAGCCATAGTTGCAATAGGAAGAGTGGGTGGGTTTGGGAACAGGCATTTGGTAACTCAGAGATGTTGGATGCAAATGAAGAGAGACATCTCCACATTCTAGGGGGCAAACCTCACAAAGGGGAAACAGATGAGCCTTCGGAGGAGTGTCTCTGCCTCTCCACTGGGTAGGGGCACTGAGAGTACCAGCTTTGTAAGTTAACTGATTGAACAGCCTAAAGATGTGTGAGATGTAATATTACACTGAAACTTATAATCTCTTATTTCTTCTGTTTGTACTAAAATCATCAAATACAGTAAATGTTCAGATTTGTAGCTGTTCATTGGCCATTTCTAGGCACCTCCAAAATCAGAAACATCTCTCAGTACCATTGTACAGAATTTTTGAAGTTTCAATATTCTTCACTTTTTTCTCCTCATAGTGATGATACAGGAAAGGCATCCTGCATTCTTTAAATAGGCTGTTTAATTTATGAGCAATTCAATATGCTGCATTCAGGTATGAGTTTTCTGATCAACTTCCAATTGATTAAATTACTAACCGTCTTTCAAAAATGCAGAAAGGCTTAAAGTAATAATAAAAAAAAGGACAGACAGTGGTGTCTGCTTGTACTTCTCAAGCTGATCAGTGAGGCTGGGTGTGTGAGAGAATGCAGCTGCTAACTGACATTCAAGTGACTGCAAGGAAGGTGTGCCGGAGAGTGTCAGCAAGACCAAAAGGAAGTTGAGTGATGAAATGCAGAAACATGTGGGAAGGTGATGGCTGATTACAGTGTAAGCCTAATAGAGAGCTCTGTATCAGGGCAGAAATGTCACAGAAGAAACTGCAGTGAGTGTCTTTTGTTTTTTCAGTCCCACATGAAGAATACAAACAGATGTTTCAAAGTAGCTTAAATGTTCAGCAACCTGACATAAAGAAATTCCCCTAAAGCACAGGTCTCTGTAAAGCCATTAATTCTTCTTATAGAGCATTGTGAAAAATAAAATTATATTTTGTATATCCTATGATGATGTAGATAGGGTGAGATCTGGTCAAAATAAGAGTGTGATGGGAAGAGGATCTCCTCTTCATGAGGAGTGGCTGTGAGAGCTGGGATTGTTTAGTCTGGAGAAGATGAAGATCAGTGGTGACATTATTGTTCTTTACAACTACCTAAAGAGAGGTTGTGGTGCGGTGGGGTTGACCTCTTCTCCCATGTAACTAGCAACAGGACTAGAGGAAATGGCTTCAAGTTGCACCAGGGGAGATTAAGTTTAGATGTTAGGAAGTACTTCTCTGAGAGTGGTCAGGTACTGGAATGGACTGTCCAGGGAGGTAATGGAGTCATCAGCACTGGAGGTGTTCAAGAAACATTCAGATGTTGTACTGAGAGACATGGTTTAGTGGAAAATAGTGGTGATATGTGGATGGTTGGACTAGATGAATCTTGAAGGTCTTTTCCAACCTTGGTGTTTCTATGTTTCTATGGTTCCATTTTATGATTCATACAGTTACAGCTGAGGAGTGTGCTGGCATTTCTTTGTCATTAAGCAAACCTCAGCCTACAATAAAGAAAACAATAGAATGACAGCTAAACACATGACCAGTATATATGTTATGATTAGGCTCAGCCTGTTTTCAGAGAAATATATTAAAAATTCTGGAAAACATCCAGATTTTCCAAGCACTAGTTTCTAGAAAATCACACACGAATCACCTGTTCTGTCTGCAGAAGGAGAATGCAGCTTTCTATGAAAAAAAAAATGACATCAAGAATCAGGAATTATAAAAGGACTTATTAGTCTCTGTAGTCAGACCTTTTATGAAATGTAGACCAAAACTTTATCCAGTGATTTCTGTATCAGGCTTACAGGTAACTTGTTTAAACAGTTATTATGCACTCTCCTTTAGCAGATGGTATGCTGCTGTAGCTTACTCATGTTCATCGCTAGGTATTCTGCAGACTCAGGATAAAAATCTCTACCACGTCAAAAAGGAGTTCTTCAGACTAGCTTTTTCCTGACTGTTTAGTATCTGGGACATCTATGATATAGATTTAAACCTGGTTCTCACTTTTCTAACCAAAATTGGAGGAAGTTGTATGTTTGACTCTTAGCTGAAATACTAAGGGCACAATGGCATAGGCTGTTTGTTTTCGTGTCAGTTCACCTATATTAACTGACACTTTGAGCATCCATTCTGTCCTTTTAAAACCTTTTAAAAGCGTTTGGTAAATCACTTTGAAAAAACCTTTTTTTTAGTTGTTATTTTCATAAGAATCCAAAATATTGAAAATGATGTCAGGCACTTGTAGTTTCTGTAACAAATAAAGATATTGAATATTTACTGTAGTTAAAACGTTGATAATCATGCAATATCTGTAATTTTTAGAACTTTTCTGACCATTTCAGAATATTTCAGACTACGTCTGTTCTTTCTATCATAGCTTGTTCTTTATTATATAGTACAATGGACAGAAAATCGAAAAAACTCTCATAAAATGTTGAGACTGTCTGAAGAAATCAACACTTCTAAGAAAATGCTCTTCATGCAGTATGATCAAGAAGAAATTTTCTTTTATTTTCACTGCTTTATCCTGAATTTCCATTATCTGATTAGGCACTGCTGCAGGCTGCGAAGGCTATGAATTCTTTGATACATGAAAACTACCTTATGTTACAAACATATTGGGAAGGGTGAAGGCTGACCATTCACAAAGACCAAGGAAAATGTTACTTTCAGAAATTGTTTAAATCTACTAAAATACAATTTTTATAAAAATATCATGTTTTTATATAGGAAAGATTTAAAATGCAGAAGTGTTTTTGTCTTAGAAGATAAGCAGCTAACTAAATAAATCAGTTTTGCTCCACATGCTTTGGTGTTTGTGCCTAGATCTCTTCCTTGTGTTTAGAAAAAAACTGTCCATGAAACAGTCATTTACAATCCCAGAGGTATGGAATATTTTTTTCTTGTTGAGAAATGTGACATTCTTTGCAAACTAGAAACAAATGGTGCAGATTCATCTGCTTAATAAGGACTGGGAATCTGAAGGAAGTCTGAGAATGTTGCAAATGCCAGTGCATTTTACAAATATATTTTTAGAGCAAGCTGAGGGGTGCTTGATGTGCTTTGTTGTGAGATATTGGTATTGTACCATGATGGTATCATGATGTGGTCTAGGTTAATTCTAAACTTGGAATTCTTTTGGTTTGTTTTCCGCATTCATTTTCTTCCTTCCTCAGCGAAACTATTTCCTTCCAAATGGTGTTTAAATTGGTATAGACTAGCCAGAGCACAGTCTGGGCTGGTTATCAGCAGGCCTCACAACTGGAACGAGTGTCTCTAGATTTCCTTATCCACCTCCCCAGCAGTTACTGTCATCAAAGCAACTGATCCTAGGACACAGATGAATAGTTGCTCTTAGAATAGAAATCTGCAGCAAGGTCAATGGTGTTCAAAACAATCTGACTAACAGCAGGAAATTCCCTCCAAGATTGCTAAATCTTGTTTACAAGAGATGTCTTTCTGCAGGATATACCCGACCCAACACTCTGCTAAGAATGTCATGTGACATAGCACATTTTCATGGGTAGTCTCAGAAAGCAGATAGGATGAAGTCCTGGCAAAATTCCCACTTCCTTCAATGCAACAGGGTTTCACACAAAGTGTTTCATTAGAGAAAGGGGAAAAAAAAATCAGTATTGAAAATCAGTCCTGTCAGGTGTTGTCAAGGCTGGCAGATGTGCAGAAGCAGAACGTGGCTTACAGAGCTTCCTTTCATGAGAATGGGTTGTAGTTAAACCACACTGGCCAGACAGATATAAAATAAATCCTGAACTAAACTATCTTGCAATAACATTCCCCAGAGAAGGCTGAGTGAGGGCTAGAGCACTGGAACTTTCATAGGAACGCCAGCACAATAGTTAATCACTCGTTTCTTGTTGGAAAGAAATTACTTATTCACAAATTACGAGAACAAGAAACCTGGAGGATATCTCTGTCAAAAACCTTCCAGAAATAATTATGTTTCAGAAAGTCATTATTTGGTCATGACTATTTTGCAAATAAAAACAAAGGCAAAAATCAACAGGTGATTTATCATTTATACATATCCACTCTATACTATATACTGGCAATAATTTTCATCTACTAAAAAAAATTAATTATGTTTCAAGATACAGTAAATCAAACCTCTTATTTTTTATGCATTCATTATGTATAATCATATTTTATCTCTCCAAAATCCAATCAATAATTCTGAATTCCCACAGCTCAGTTAAATCATCTACACTTTTCATGTTCTCAAGAGTCATTGAAATGCCTAGCAGAAAGCACTGACAAACACGCTCTGTTTATAACCACCAACATACACTTTAGCAAGTCATAAATGCTTGACACAATTTTCTCATTGCCTAAACTTTTAAAGGTCTAGCTGTTCACATCCATTTAATATAGGTGTTATAGCTCTGGATGTTATAGCTCTTAGTGTGACAGTGTGGGTAAGAAGTTACTTAATGTCTGAAAGTCTATTAAATGAAACAATCAAATTCTTCTCTGCCATAACCACTGCATATTCTCAATGTTTGGTTTATGTTCTCAGCAAAAACCTGTAAGAATTATCCTTTATCTTAAGGGATAAACACATTGAGGTTCAATGAATCAAGTGGAAAGAGGACCACAGGGGATGGGCTGCTAAACTGATACTTTTTCTCAACTCTCTCAAAACATACATACAATCACCAAATTTATAAGTACATGGCTTAGGATCCTCCTTAGATTTGATTCTTGTTTTGCAACTACATCAGCATCATAAGAAGAGAGGAAATCTCCAAAACAGGAGTTCCCAAGCTGTGCCATAAGTACAAACACTGGAATGTAAACTCTTTAGAGTAACATTCAAGTTTTACCCCAGATGTATTGCACATGCACACATCTTTTTGCATAAATGGCTCTGCAGTATGGTTTTAGGAAAAATCAACTTGGTATTTGCAAAGTCATACTCTATCATGAACATGTGGCTTTCTTTTTATTTGGAATAACAAGGGACATAAGATAGTATTTATACATTACAGACTGCATCTAACAGAGGAGTTGTGAGTTGCCAAGGGTCAATCTGACTTCACCTTTTGTTTCTAATTTATGATTACATTGCTCTCCAGCACACACTGCTAATGTGTCATGGAGATTAGTAGACTAAATTGCATAAAAAACGATGATATCAAAAGCCTCATGACAAAAATGTCTTCTTATTTGTTAGTCTAAGGACAAAATGTCCATTCGTGCCATTTTATAAGTTTAAATAAGAATGATCATTTTTGAAAAAAAGTGTAGATTACAGAAGTATTATGGATTTAATGAAGTTCTCATTATATATCTGAAAAGAAATAGCTTGGGTGAAATCGATTGTTAAGTGTATACTCTCAACACGTACGTGACCAACTGACTTCATCTCATGCCTTCAGTTTCTGGCCTGATTCTGCCAACAAATTTAATTTCACTGTTTGTGATCAGTGCTTACATGTAGGGCATGATCGAATTTATTTATAGGACAAGTTTTGTGCTTGTAAGGAATTACCCTAGATTCTGTATTCAGATTTACATAGCCCAGCCTCTTCTGTACTCATTTAAAGACAGACATAAAATGAGATACAGTTAGAGTCACTGCTTGCAAAATGTAAGCTTTCATACTTGTAGCATCAATTCTTGAATCGTATTGTGAAGAATAAATCCTGTAAGAGTTACAGTTTTCCTTTAGGAAGGTCTTTGGCTGTTATTTCTGTCTTTGGAAGGAAAATTCAACTTGAAGTGTACACAATCATTCTGCTAACCAAAGTCAGCACTAATTGAATAATTGTAATTTGCTTGAATGTGTGAAACAATGCATATATGAACAAAAAAGAGCAAAATAAAGAAATGAGCATTCTTCATGCATCTATTTCCCTTGAACATTTTAGTAAGTGTTTATGCTATTTCTAGACTGTTCCCAGGTTGTACTTATGACATACAATATGTAAAATTTGCTATTGGTCTAAAGCCCTTAGCTTGTCTTGTGTACTTTGTAACTGAATTGGATGGCTTGACCTTCATAAATAAGAACGAATAAGGATATCTTTCAAACAAGGATAGGGTGGAGAACACTTTAGGGAATGATATGGACAAGAGGAAACAAGGAGACCTATTTAAAGTCACTGCTTGTCCTCTTTAGCTGAAGAAATATATTAGGTTACAAATAGAAACACTAGAATTAAAATTATCTGTTTTCCTTCCTGAGTAGAAAGAAAGCTTTCTTGACATGTTTTACATAGAGATTTATTTTTCTTAAGATATGAAGATTTCTCTGTATTCTCAGAAATGTGTCTTTTTTGTAGTGCTGCAATTATTCAGAAATAAATACACTGCAAAACCTGACTGTGAGATCCTAGAGATCTGTGAGATCCTTGCTGACTCAGAGATGGGCAGCATTTTGCCATCCTGTACATACTGTTGAATCTACCAGTTGGAGAGCAGCGGGCACTGGGTGATACCAACATTAGGCACTGAGCACCATCATTAATCACATATGTGCAGTGCTATGTAAAAATATGTAGCATTTTCACTGCATTTCATTTACTGCCTCAGTTCTGCATACCAGATGGGAGGTGAGGAAAGAGTTCAAAGGACTCCTGTTATTGTCCTCTCAGGCACAGTTATGCTTGATGCATTGCAAGCTGAGCTACTCTCTCATTTCCCATCACTGCTCATTACAAACAAAAGTGGTCTTACAGTTCTGATGGGCTGCTCAGTCACAGGCATGCAGCCACTTTCAGTACTAAGAGATTTGTCCACAAAATATCTTCTGGTATCTTGCTTAGCAATCAGCCTACTACCTTGTGGCAGTCTGTATTAATGGCATACGGGCAGTAAGTGCTGAGACAAAGATTCCTCCTGTGCTTGAAACATCTGCCTGCTTTTGTTCCTTCCTATTGATACCATGGCAATGCTGTATCTATCTAGACAGATACATGAGACTCTGATTTTTTAGCTTTTCAAAACTCCATGCATCTGGGTGCACATGCACAGAAGCCATCTTAATGCAATTAATGTATTAACATAGGAGTCGTCTTGAGTAAAGACCAAAATACCCCATTTAAAGGGAAAAAAAATATATTGCAAAATATAATGTAGAAAAATATACATAGAAGAGTAGGAATAGTGCTAGATAGGCACCATTAGAGTTTCAATTCAGTACCATAATGTTTTTCCTATCTGAAAAAAACAAAGCTAGAAAAAAAAGCACTTTTTTTAAAGTTGTGGTTTTTTTTTTTTTTTTTAAATATATTTTTTGGAAAAAAAAAAAAAATCAGTATTTGAATTGGATGTCTTCACTCCGGAGAGCAGAAATCAATTATTTGGTCCCAGCTAATGATGATCTCACAAAAGGATTTTATTTATTTATTTATTTTTAACTGCACAAAAATTATGACCTTCCTTGCAATTTAGTTTTCTTTTTTAAAAGTGAGAGAAAACCTACTGTCATAATAGCAGATCCACTCCTGGGCTTGTTTGCAGTTGGGCATAGTTGTGAAACACACCAGCTTTTGGTGTTAGTTTGAAGAAAAGTTAACCCTAGTGCAGTGCTATCTGATCTTTTTATTTACATCTAGTATCGACAGATAAGGAGCATTCCATCTCTTAACATCCCAATTAAACTTAGACACAGTTTATATCAATCAGACTGGTAACTGCATATTAAAAACATTTAAATGTTTTTAGAAAAAGGTTGAAAACTGAAGTCAGTGTGTATTAGAAAAATAATAATAGCAAAAAGCTTTGTTGTTGTTAACCAGAAAGCTTAATCGCACATTCGATATAAAGAAAACAGATGTGCAGACACTGCTCAAGGAAACAGGGCACCTTTGATCTGCTGCCTTCTGCTGCTCACTCACAAAGGACAGTTGCTTCCATTAATGAGGCTTTTCTAGTTTATTAGGTTCACTGATTTCATGTGCCCAGAGCAGCAGGGAAATAGCACTACTCTGTAAGAAACCACTTTGATATCTTGTAAATAGAGCCATAAAGCACTCATGTCACTTAATGCTATAAGTAGAACACATTTGTAAATAGCTGGTATGAATGCTTGGTGGTATTTAAAGCCTGTGAGGGGTGAGAAGGAACAAAGGTAAAGAGTTGTTTGATGAGCTGATATTTGTTTATCTGTAAGGAATGAACTCAGGTGAAACAAGAAAGAAAGAATTCTTCTGAATGAGTCCAGGTTCATCAGAACCACTGTGCAGGAAACTAAGCATAATTCTACCTAAGTATGATTTCTGGTATACATTTAAATAATCATTAAAAAATCAGAAAAGGTGGTTAAATAATAATGTCTTATTTGAAGAAGTCAGAAGGTTCCTATATACTCCTACTACACTTACGAGATCAGCATAGCATGTATTTAGTTTCACCCGATTATACAATTGAAGAACTATACTATTTGCACACAGTGTCTCATATTTGTGACAGTCCATAAAAAATGCTTTTTGGAGAAAAAGTGCCTAACTCCTGATAATTTTAAAATCCAGATTTCAGAAAGATGCTTGTAGAGCTTTAAAGGCCAGTTTCTCATGTGTGTTATTTACTGTAGCAGCTGGTAAGAATCTATGAACAGGTGCGCCAAAAACAAGTAGAATAACATTAATTTGCATTGCTCTTTGCCTAATTTGTTAGCAAAAGCTGAAATACTGTATTTAGATTCTCAGTTTTATTGTTAATACACAAGGCTTTACAGAAATTAAGAATTTTAAAAGTGAGCTCTTTTCATTGTCCTCCAATAAATGCCACACTTTACCACTTTGTTAAAGTGCCTTGCATACAATTTTCAGTTTCTCCCTTTAATTTCCCTCTATACTCCCATGTAGCTGTCCACTAAATATACAGTTTGTACATTTCTTTATTTACCTGCAGTGACATTTCAATTTGCTATAATTTCTCTAACAATAGAAATGTCTAAAGCATGCCTTAAGTTCAAATTAACCCACAAATGGCAAAGAGGATATATAACTCAAAAAACTGATCTTGAATCTCCAGGAAGTTTATTGTGTTGCTACATAACAGAATTCAGACCTGATCTTCAATGCTTCTCTACCTTTTTACGTAAGGCTGTTTCCCATCCATCTTTACTCACACCTATTAGAACGTGAGTGTACACATTTGGGTCTAAGAAATCCAGTGCTCTGCTCATGCTGAGTTTGTGGGGTAACCTGAAAAACCCACTTTCAAAAAGATGTAGGCCAAAAAATCAGAGCTAAGTTTGTTGCGGTGCTTGCTGCTAGCTTGTCTAGGGCAGGCTTCGCAGTTGCTCTCTCTTCTTGAAAGCAGACACCCTGTCCAAAGTGTGGTGGTTAGCAGCATGTCCCTGCCCACTGCACCACTGCAGAACTTGATACCACCTTGGGCAAGGCAGTTTCTAGAGCAGCATGGAGTTTTACTGCTGTTTATACCATTCCATTGAAGTTAAAGGGACTTCAAATGAGCTGAATGTTACCAAGGCACTGTTAAAAGACTCAACTGCAAGTGAGAATAATGTCAGAAACCTTTTATTATCATAAACTTGCACGTATATATGTAGATGAAAAATGTCTCAGAATCAGCTTGTGAACTGCCACTGACTAAGGACTGAGTTAGAGATAGGTGTTAAGAAAATTTCCTCTACCCCCATCCGAGACCATGCTCACACACTGTGTGCCTTCACCGGGAGCTGGGAGAACTTTCCTGGGACTACATTACTGCACATGCATGTTGCTGAAAAGCAGGAAGAAAGAAGATCCTGCTCTCCTACACAAGCAGCACAGTGATTGCAAGTAAGGCTTTTCTGGAAAAGTCAGCTTAATGTTAGCTTTAGGATGTCAAAACTGCTGGCTGCACAGATTTTTCTTCTTTGCCTTTTCGTGGACAGTTGCATATCAAAGTTGAGATTGTTTTTTTCTGTGCACATATGCAGAGTACTGGAACAGCAGCAGAAAAACACATGGAGCTTCAAACATGAAAGAACTTTCTATTTTTGATTCTGAAACAGAGACAAGGAGAACTTCTCAAGTATTTCCTAATGTTATCAGATCTCTACTAATGAATATTTGGTGCAACTCCACTAAAATGAATGATGCTCTCTTTCCTGAAAATTTCAGTTCGTTCAGTACAGCATATGGCATGTGCCAGACTGTATGTGAGAGAAAATGAAAAATATTTTGGCGTAGGACATCTCTGCAACACCCAATACAATATTAGGATGTTTGGTGTTCTCACCTGAGTTCAATTGTGAATTATACTATAAAATATCTCCTTATTTTTTAAGAAAATTCTAATATGATTGAAATTTTTGTCTTGTTTATGAAAAGGCTGTTTTAATCATATTTTCTGTCTACTATAATTCTCCAGTTTCAGGCACTCATTTTTCTATATCCATAAAATCGCTGCCTTGATATAATGTATCAGGCCTTTGGATAGAAAAAAATGCATCTTGTAAACAAAATTAACGCTGAAAAGAGAGGAAAAAAAAGTAGGATACTTTATGGATAAAAATTAGTTCCAGTACACTGCTTTGATTTAATCAGAGGTAAGGTTTACAGGATCACTTATATCCCTCTAAGACCACAGTTTTTTGAGAGGTTGCAAATACTTCATGAGAATGGTTTTGAAAAGTTTTGGTTAAATGCAAGAGTTTATCTTACTCAGGCAGATGAGAACCAGCTTCAGTATAGGAATTTTATTTCCTTTATCCTTCTTCTGAGAGAGTCCTTGATCTTATGTTGTTCATCTAGCTTCCTTCATAAAGCTGTGCTGGGGCACCTTCTCACTAAAGCATCAAGGTTGTGCCATAGCCCAGCAGTTTTTCATGCTGTCAGAGGACTTTTAATGCACAGTAAGAGACAGCTGATGGCAATTAACAACCTGAAATTTATGGGATTTCCTGTAAGTGTGATCACAAGCCTTCTTGCTTTCTGCAAAAGCAAGTGCTCCAAAGTGTGTTTTCATTCTGCTTTTAAATTAATTATATGCCAGCGTTCACACAAATGCTAGAGAATGACAACAGATCCACATGGACACGCTGTTTCTATTGCCTAATGCGTGGGGGAAGCCAAAAATCAGCTCTGATGGTGATTTACAAATACTCACTTATTGGGTGTAAAACATAGGCTGTTCTTCAAGAACTGAAGTAGATTTGTTCTGGTTTCATGAAATAATTCCTGGTTGTTTTTTGTTTATTTGTTTTGCTTGCTTTTCTATTTTCCTCCTATTTTTTTTTTTTTTTTGTCCTTTTAATTCAATGAACTGTAACCAGTAAAAAAGCTAAGAGAAAAATAAATAATAGAGAAGTATAAGATGTACATTATACCCATGGAAATACAACACATCAAATACCATTGTTGCTAGCATTTTTACAAAGATAATTTGCTTAAAAATACTCTTTTTCAAGATAGATTATCCTGCTGATAATTCTTATATCTTGCTTGTAACACATTGTACAGTGTAAAATATTTCTCCTATTCAGGAAAAAAGTTATCTTTGCTCATTGCTGTGAATCCTCTTTCCTCAAATAAGTCCTCATCCACAGCACTGTCACTGCATGCAGAGCTGCATTAGAAGGTGCTCAGCACCTGTTTGAGGCACTGCATGAATGCATGGCTGTTGCCAGTCCTTGTCTTGAATAAATTTGTGCCTAATACTGTGAATAGGCTGCTGGCAGAAAACAAAAATGATAGGAATGAAATGGTGTGAAGCACTGAGGACAAAAGGAGTAACGGAGTGAATGATCTTAAATGCAAGGGGCAGAGAAGAGTTAAATCCCTGTGGAGATTTCCCCAGGTGGTGGATACTGAAACCTCATGTTTGAAATTACATCTTGCTGTGGTAGCTCCAAAGAAATGGAACCAGATGTGATCATCATTACCCATCAGGCCACCATGGCAAGCTAATTTTGCCAAATAGCCCAAATATACACAAAGCTGTAATGACCTTTAATTCCTAACAGCTTCAGTAGATCTTATTAAAAGCAGTGGTGGGCTCAGGGATCAGAAACTACCAGTTTCAACTTTCAAATGGGCTGTCTAAGGATGCTAACCCCGGTGACATTAAAATATAAGATGTCTTATGAGCAAAATAAGTATTATAAATAATACTAGTTAAAATATGTAAGAAGACTATAAACTTATGAAAAGAGAATTAAAGCTTCTTGTTAATCATTTTTGCTTTTTATAGTCCGAGGAACAAATGATAAAAGGAGATTGTTGTTATTTCTGTTTTTAAACACACAGATCTGATGGAGTGATAGGGAGAACAATATAGGAATTCAGATGATGGGATACCAGGAAAAGAATTCGATTTTATGGTCACCCATAAACTTCACAGTGACAGTTCAGTGCAAGGATAAAAGTTACAAGCTTCTTATGTAGGCTTGCTGAATTATTTCTACTTGTGGTAGTTGCACAGACTGAGAAATGTGGACTATCTTTTTATCGACCTCTGAAATCTCATGAAAATGCCTGTCTTGTTCATATTATGCTGGACAACATTCTTTCCTTAGTGAAGTTATTAGTGCATTCACATCAGCAAAATTCTTTGCTTCTAGTAGGACATGAGCTATTTAAATTTGCTGCAATTAAAAAGTATTTCCATTTGAGATCATCTAGCTTTATTACTTCATGTCCAGTAGGATGTTACAAAATAATTAGAACATTTTCCATGCTAATTTCAAGTTAACAATATCTATTATTAAAGAAAAAAGGTCAAGATGGTTAATTTCTAATCTCTGTTTTTTTCTCAGTTTCACTGGCTGTCCATCATTTCAACTGTCTTGCCTATCTGTTTGTCAAAGAAAAAAAAATCTTCAGATGATTATATTGTCTATGGTTAGCTTCAGTAAGAGTAAACATCATGAAACAGAACCATGCATATACTTTGTGACACTTCTAAATTTCTTATAGGTACAGAAGACATTTTCTTTTGTAATGAGAAAGAGAAGATATTTAATGTTTTACTATGTCAGACCAAGTGTTTAAAGCACATAGATGACAAAATATGGCAATAAGAAATGGAACAAATTTTACCAAGTACTTTCAAAGAAATCAAATTGGAAAGTGGCTTCAAGTTCTCTTTAAACTGCCATGACTGGGAAGTAAGCCAAGGAGTCTTTGTTTCTATAATACTTGTGCTGATGCCAATGATAAATATTTGTGCAGTCCTGCTTGAAATATCTGAGTGCTTGCTTGAGGGTCCCAGCTGATCACAGAAAATTTTATCTTCAAAATACTTGAAAAAATCACATTATAGAAGATATTACTGGTGTATGAAGATTCAGAAAACAAACATCTAAACTCTTTAAATAAAAATCAAATATACAGATTTCTCAAAAAACGTGCAAGTCATTGCGTGAGTTTTTAGGACATTTAAAATGCAAAAGGCTAAAGTTGATTATAATAATCTTTCTGGCATTAGAAAAGGAACCATGGTTGTTTCATTAAATCTCAGATGCAAAAAGACGAACTTGCAGTCCACCAATGAAGAGCTCTCAGTGGACTCTGGACTGACTTCCAAACTAAATCTAAAGGTAAAGGAAGAAGCATCAGTAGAGAACCTTAAAAATTCCAACAACAGAATTACTTTTGCTTAATAATGCTTCTTATCACATTCACTTCAACTCATTTTTGAAACCAAGTCTGATCAACAGAGCATACATATACTTGTGAAAGTTTATTGTATATACTAATATATATATATTATATATAACAACATATATGACATTGAGAAAAAAAATCACACAGAAAAATCATCTTCCATTTCTTAACTGATACAACTTTAAGAAAAATCTCTTGTGCTAGTTACAAGACTGAATGTTAGGATCGTATCAGTAGTGCAAATCTCATAAGGTTCTTAGGTTTCTAAAATATGTGGTGTATAGCTGTATGTCACCAGCACTTTCATATTAAAGAACTAGAATGTGGGATTCTTTGATTCTCTGTGAATGTCAATATGTGCAGTCAGCAAATTTTTAAAGCACAAAAACAAACAAGTTCATCAATGTAAATGCCTGACTGCAATCTGGTTCCCTCTGGTTCTGCAGAAAAAGAGATTTTTAAGAACAAGTTTACAGTTTTTCCTCTTCAGATCTGTTACACGAATCTCAATTACTGCTTTACTGGTCAAAAGCAGCAGGAGACAAAATAGTGTTCTGCCTGACATCTGCAACTGCCTCAAAATCTCTGTCAGAGGCTTCTTTACTGTTTCTGAAACCAGAAAACTTTCAGTTGAGTCTGTCCTCTATTCCTTTCCACAAGATCACTTAAAATTTATTTTTTTTATTTTTTTTTTTTATTTTTTTTCAAATTACTGATTACTTTTCAACAACTTTGTTGAGGACAAAATAAACCACTCCCTGTCACCATGCTCAGGAAAAAAAGATGTTTTTATTTGTGCTGAAAAACATCATGCTACCTAATCACTTTAGTACATGATTATCTATACCAGGACTCACTGGGCTCCAACTCTGGTGCTCAACAGAAACCAGAAATATTTACTGAACTACTGATCAGCAGCAACACTGTGGCAGATGAATCTCACATGTTTGAAGCTCTAATTTATCATCTTTTAATACAAAATTCAGGATGAACAGAAGGAGGCATGGCTTGAACTGTTATATCATGGCAAACACAATGTACCAGGAAGCTGTGTGCATGTCTGAGGGCAAAATGTTTGACAAATTACAGATATTCAGAGTAAGCAAAGACTGAGGCCAGGCTTCATTTGCAAATACTTCACACTTATGTCTCTGTCCCTCTGAACAAAGATGTGCAAATAGCACTGCATGGCACAGGTGTGTATAAGAAAACATGTCAAGTAAAAATGATGACTGGAGTGAAACTCCTTGACCTAGCCTTTCAAAGTGAAACTCTCTTTTACAAATATCAAGGATTCAGTTGCCTTGAAGAACATCAGATTAATGAAGCGAGTAAAAGCCAACAGAAGTATATCCTACATTTAATGTTATACAAAGTATACACTGGATTACAGAAATTTCCACTTTCTTCAGTCCTACAGACCAGAGTTGATTCAATGCCTGCAGATTTTCTGCTGTGATTGGCAGCAACATGCAATGGTATGTGCCAAACCCTTGTCTGTGGCTTACCAAGGCAGGCCGGTTGTTAATTCAGCTTGGGTGGCAGGTACTTTGCCTTCTTAGGGTGGCTGCCAGTGTTCAGCTTCACAGCATCAAGTAGCAAGAATAATATGTCACAAACTCTGAAAGGGTGGTGCGACATTTTGACACGAGCTTCTCAGATACAAACTAGAAGGCTTTTGGAGCACGCTCTGAGTGAAAGAGACAACCTAAGCTAAACATATGGAGTATGGTGTTGATTCTCTTACCTCCTCTGCCAAATGAAGCTGCACTGGTACCAAATAGAGACTTTAAAAAGTGAAAGCATAAGAAAAACACAGAATGTAGACTTTCCTTAGTCTCTATACATTTTCATTGGGTAAGTTCCCTCAAAGGAATGCGCAAAACTCTCATCCCTTCCTGTCAGAAACTACAAAATATAAAATGCTCTAGTTTTTATTACATTACTATTCGAAAGCTTCAGCAGTGGATGGGCTCTATTCCATTATCATGCAGGAGAATATGAGATGCAACTAAAGTCAAAGTTAAGGAGTGAAGAAGTAGGACGAACTCAGAAAAGTCATATTTTGCAGCCTCTATGCACATTTGGTGACAACTTTGTAACACATTACATTGCAAATGCCTTCTCAGATCTTACTACCAAGTAGTGCTACACTAGTACTTTTTTCTAACTGACTGGCTAGCTGCTTTCTATTACTTATTTTGTTCATCCCTTTTTGGATGTTTGATTTAACATTTGGAAGCAGGATCTGCCTAAACATTCCTCTTCTGTTATTTTTACTAGAGGCCTTTGTGTAAGACTGACACAGGTATGTGCACACTGAGCATGCTCAAACACAGCCATAATTCAGAACTAAGCTATGCTTGCTAAATTAACTTCTCACACTCTAGAGATACTGACATCAACAAGCAGCCTCTAGGAGATGTTTGCCGCATAAGGAGAATTTGGCCCATTTTGTCCCTCCTCTATTCCTACCAGAGCCCCTGTCAAAATGATAACTTGGGCACTGCTGGAGGAACTTGAGGTCTGGCAGGTTCTCTGCCTGTGCTGATCTGAGTTACCATGGCATGTTTCATGCAAATAATAAATACTTTTGTATAGGTTCTGAATTTATCTCCTCCCACTGAGCCCTAGCACGATTGTTTTACAGATTATAATCCTTTCAAAACAGGACTTTCTTGATCTCATTTTCTCACACACTACTGAGCATGCTGCAAAGTTTAATGCATAGTAGTGTCAATCAATGTACTTTGATATGTCTCTCCCTTTCACCCCTTCCACCAGACTTGAACTGTGCAGCTACATAAAATGCAAAATGCATGTTGAGAGGCTTTAAAAATCTGACTCAGCCTCTTAATGAGATGTGAACTATCAGGGAAGCTGTTCTGCCAGCAAGAAGTCTGTGTTCAGTGGGAAAAAGCTGATGGAACTAACCTTTGAAAATTGTTGAAATTCCTAAAGATGGAATTCTATCATATAAAATTAGCAAACATATAAAACATTTATTGCCATAGAGATGCTATACAGATGGTTGGATGTGTACTTTTTTTTTGTACTCTGTTTATTGCCAACATTTCCTTAAAAGAAGTATTCAGCTATTTCCTACTATGCAACCTACACTGTAACTGGGCTCCCCCCTGTGTCTACTGCAACAGTGGCATTCCTTCAGAGTAATAAATATTCTCTACATGGCAATTAGGTCTAGGCATGATTGTAAATGTAAAGTTCAGGAGCTTGTTGTTAATATTATCTTATGTTCTTATTTCCTGTTGTCTTTAGCTTAACATGTTTACTGCTAAATTGGAACATACTTAGCAAATCATATAGCTCATTTATTACTGAAAATAGCAACTTGGCAAAATATTTCCTAATGTCTGGGGCTGACCTTCCCACAGGCTGCATATCCTGGAACAGCACATGGTAATAAGAGAAATCAGTTACCTTGGGTCTCTGCCAAGCACTAATTTCATTTCTCTGGCTGCTCCCCTCCTTTCTAGCTCTTCTCCCTACTCTCCCCCCAGTAACGCTCACATATGTGAGTTGGAGTCAAGAAGTTGCAGTTGGTAAACAAAACAAAGACAAAGCTGCTAAGAAGTTAATGAAAACATCAGTAAGTCATGGCATCTGGATCTCATCATCCCCCTCTGACGTCAGAAAGATGTCCAGATGCTAACAGAACTGGAGCAGTTGAAATATTTTTTGAGCAAGCCTCTTCCAAACAGTCAGATGCAAAGCAGTTCAGCACTTTCAGCAGTTTTTAAGGAACGTTTCAAAAGTATAATGATCTTTCAGATGTATGAAATGTCTGCTTTGTGCTGAAATAAGATAGAGTTTGGGGTGCTGTGTCTGGGACTCAGAAGTCTCCACTTCTGGGAGTTGGAGAGCAGGCGGCTGCTTGGTTGTCTGTTACCAGAAGATATTTCTAGCAGGGACACAGTGCTCGTCACACAGCACACAATGTTTAACAGAAGAGCTTAAACTATCCACGATGATGAATTATGGAACTGGGCCCTGAGAGAGCAGGTCATAATTTTCATCTTTTTCACTCATTTTTAATTCCTGTCTGACAATCTATACCTCATGCAAGCCTTGCACGCTGAAAGGTATAAATGATGAGCCTGGTCTCCTAACAGGTGGTTGCCAGGTGTATTGGTTTTTGCTTTCCCCTCATGTTCAAGGAGATTGCTGACATTTTCCACATTTGGATACTCCTCTGCTTACAGAGAAATATTGTTGCTCAGTTCCTCTCAGACACATTTTGTAAGCTGCTAAGGCTATGTTCCCTGCTCCTTGGTCAATGCTTATAGAGAATCCACTGGAGTTCCTGAGAAAGTAGTAATTCTAAAAATTCCTAATTGCTGAAGTCCTGGGATTGAATTCCTCCCTTACACATCCCTAACATCTCAGGCACAGGACAGGATACAGAGTTGCTGGCTGTTCCCAGCAGTCCTAGAAATGGCTAAGATGACTGTGAAAAAAACAGAATGTTGAGAAAGGCTGTATTTCCACAATCCCCTCCAGCTGTTGCAACTTGAATGCATGAGGATTTTGTAGCAACCACTTTCACAATAAGCTTAGGGTACTGTATACTTCTTATTATAGACTTGGACAAAATAATGCCATTGTTGCATTCTCATTCCAGAAATGACAGTGGAACTCCATGAAATAAATGTTTTAAGTTTCACTAATGAAAGTGAAATGTAGAAGTAAAAAAAAAACTTTTCTGATTGCCCGGTCCACCACTATTGTAACTGAGTTTTGCCATAAGGAAATATCCATTAAAAATACAAAACAATAGACAAATGTATGCTATATATGAAGGTTATTATTTCAGATTATATTTCTATGTCTTCATTTGAAAGATGTAAAGAATCTTAAATCACATCAATGAAAATGATATTTTTTCTGAAACTTATTTATACTATAAGCTTGTTAAATAATTCCACGGATAACAACAAAGCTGTTGAGTACAATCAAAATGAGGAAATTTTACTGTGATAAAAATTATTTAACCATTTATTCAGAATAAATAATTGCTGTTTTGCACTGTATATGCTATGCCTGCTTTATTATACAAATGATTTCTTCTGTTATAACTCCTGTATGTTTACTTTCTGTAAATTACAGCCTATTTACAAGAAATCACATCAGTAGTCAATCATAGCCTATTTCAGGGCGAGTGGCTGTTTTGAATATTTATATAATAGCCTGAAAGAAACATCAGACCTATAGGAAGTTATCACCAGATTAGGCATCAGCCTTTTCCTAAAAATGTTCATATAGCCAAAATATCTTCTCTCAGGCTATATATCAAGTGGTCTCAGGTTTTGCAATGTATAAATCTTCTACAACTTTATTTCACCTACACACATTGTAAATCAGTTTCTCCATTCTTAGAACAAAACAAACACTTAAGGCAGTAATTTGTCTTCTCTATGAGTATAAATTTTATAGATACATGAAATGTAGTGCAGAAAATTTTTCTTTAGTTTGGGTCTTTAATAGCTTCCCTAAGATGAACTCTCCTTTATTTATTTCCTTTACATCCTATATACATCTGTACATCTATATATCTATTTCTATATAACTGTGAACATGTATGTATGTATGTATGTATGTATATAAGCCTGGAAGTATAAGCAATAGCTGGGAGTTATTTAAGAATGAGGAATTTCTATTTTCCCAGATTTTGCAACCCAGAAAAGGGCATATTTTAAGGTATCATAGTTAACATGAAAGTATAAATGAAAGCAGTAAGTACTGAACAAATGTAAGTACAGAAATACTTTCAACGAAGAACAAATTATGCAATTGAGAGAAACAGAAGATAGTGTATTAGGTGATCCCAATGAATGTAAACAAGATGTGCAAAGAATGCCATGGCTAGTAACAGGAAAAACTATATGATGATATAATGCTAAGCAATTATCATAAATTAAAAAATAAAAGGTCTGCTCAAAGGAGCCTGCCCACAAGATCTTCATAAGTAGATTCAAAAGTAAGCCAGTCTTTATTAGACGCATGAAGCTTAGATGAAAGCTGTCTGATTGCCTTCTGAGAGGAATCTAAATGGAACATAATTTAATGGAATTACTTTTCTGCAGTCCCAGAGTTCTCTTTATTTCTATATCTTAAGCAAGAACTTGAAAGGACATATATAATCTTTCCAGATGATTAAAACTCTGTTAAAATAGGGCATAATGAGAAGCAGTCTGTAACAGACCTTTGCAAATGATTGATTTTTCATTCTTCTGCCATTTAACAAAACAAAACAAAGAAAAGGAAGAATGACAAGACCTCACTTCATATTTACTTTAGTCTAAAATGAAAATATTCTAGAGAATGAATAGTTGAAAAATTAATTCTGGGGTTAATGACATACTGTGAGCTTTCATTGAACTTTAAGAAAAGAGTGACATAAAATGCATAAATGGTAAGTAGCTAAACAAATAATTTCAAATAGAAAAGTTGCAGGCTTACTATTTAAAATGTCAAATAAGTGATTTTGAGGGGGAGAGCTTTGATTGACTAAGCTAATACAGTAAAACTGGCAATAATTCACGAAACGCTAGAGTATCAATACATTATTTTTATCTGTAACAATAGATATTTCAGAAGACAATTTAGCTTTCTCATCAAGAAAAGTATAGTAATAATCAGTTGTACTCAGCAGCTGATTGTGATTGCTAAAAAATGCAAAAAACTCCAGGATCATGTCATGTGATAGACATAATAGGTCTTAGTAAAGTGCAGAGAAATGCTATACCAGGTGACCTACAGTCTATCATGCAGATAATTCAGCCAACAGTGGAGGAACCGGGAGAAGTCTAGCTACAACATTTTGAAGCTATGTATGATTCTGAGATGAGAGCTCTGGGAAAGCTCATCCAATGCTGCTTTCCTTCTTGTACATCCAGCCCTGGTCTGTACTGGGAGCCAGCGTGCTTCTCTTCCTTGCTCAGAATGTGGTCTGACATCAGTAAGGGGAATAAGCTGCATTTGGAATTCCCAAGGACATATTTCTATTTCTCACACACATAGTAACAGGAAACACTATGATTTTTGTATCATTCATTTAGAGAGCTTAGCAACTTGAGTCTCATTCTGCCCTCTTATTCATTGTTGCTCATTCCTTTGCCCCAAATTATACCCCATCTCTACTGGGCACTTTTGATGTCCCTGCAATTGAAATGCTTCCATTGTGTTTAGTGATTTATTTAATATTCATTTTCCACATTTTAAGATCACCAGACATGACTGTAAACATATGTCTAGATTCTTGTCTGCGCAAACTAAGAGAAAGACCAAAAGACACTGAGTGGGAAACCATGAGCTGCCATTAAAAGCCTGACCATGATATGACCACACTGAGCTGCAACTCACTGCTGATCAGGAGAGGCATTTTGCATGCTACTCCACTACAACGCCTTACATTTATACAAGTTTTCTTGGTTGGCCATGTGCTGTTGAGCCAGGGGCCATTTTGCCACATGAAGAGAGGAACATGCAGCTTCTCAGCCACTATATTAGGGTTCAGAACCAATGTGAGGGTGTTGTACTGTATTACTCCATCACGAACAGCATGCAGAGAGGACCTGAGAAGACAGTCCCTGTTCATTTGCATTCTTTTACCACATCAGCTCAAAACCAAGAGGTCTTCAGCTACAGTCTTCTGGTTTCATGCAACATTAGTAGCCTTTTGAATATTTTTTGTCCAAGAATAATGTTCTTTCATTTTGTTGTTCAGACTACATGATCTAATGCAAAAGACATATTAGAAAAATTTTGATGATTTTTTCCCAGAGTATTTATAGAGGCTAGATGCCTCTATACAGATCGTCAAACTGCCTGTTTGATGATTATATCAGATTATATTGCATGATTTGCTATCTTTCTGTGCAGACTACCAGATTGTTTTTAAAGGCAAAACACTTTTTAAATTACTTTTACTTGAATATTCTACAAAGAATGCATACTTCACATTTTCTCATTTCTTCTGCTCACAGCGAGTTCTTTATTTAAAGGTGTGTCCTGATAACACAAATTGCTGACCTAAGTGGATTTCTTAATTCAGAGTCATGACACTTTGCTATTTTTCGGTTGTCAGCAGTTTAAACTGCTGATATTCTGGACAGTAAACAGAACAGCAACATGGTTTATTGCTGTTTTGTTTCTCTTCCTGAATCTCTGTTGTTTATGAAGTACTTTCAGGAATACACCCTGATATCTGCACTCTAATTGCCTATTGCGCTGCTTAGGATGGGTGGTCAGCATGATTTTCTGACTTTCTGACTAACAGCAGCCCAAATATACTAAGGGCCTGACAACCCTACATCACTGGCAGAGTCTGGAAAATGGAACTGTCACTACTCTAAGAGTTCTCTAACATCTAAGCCATGTTTGATAAAAACTGTGATGGCTTATAACCATCTGCCAAGCAGAATAAAAACATGCCAACCCTTATCAGCACAGTTAAGGAGGCTAAAGGGGTCATGTTCACTCCTCATTTCTAGGAATGTGACAGTCTCAAGAAATATAATTAGCCATTGTCTATCCCTCAAATACTGAAGGTTAAATATATATGTTTATCAAGGACTTTTTATACCATGATAAAACCTATGTATTTCCATATATGGGTCATGTATAGTAGGCATAAATTACAAATCACTGTATGCTTTTGTATGTGAACCAGTGAGAGGAAAACAACTTTGCAGAAGACAGTGGTAATAGCAGTCTTCTGTGGACACAGGCCAGATGCGTGGGGAATCTGTTGATGTCAATGCCATCCTGAGCTGAACCATAAATTTAAAAAGTTCATTTCAAAGCACCCATATAAACATCTCAAGCAGGTGGAATGGAAGCTCATACCAAGGCAAACAACTGTCTAGCTGACCAGGCAACACAGATTGAACAAGGGCTCAAGTGGCCCCACTAGCTTCCCTTCTATAGATTTCTGCAATGTCCATTCCTTCTTACAAAGACTTTCTTCTCACTCTCCTTCCATTGAAGGTTCAGCAACATCCCAATATCAGGGTCTGTGCCAGCAATATCAGGGTCTGTGCTATGACTGCTGCTCTATGTCATGCAGTCTTTGAACTACCAAAGAGCCTCATTTTAAGAGCTCCATTTTTTAACTTTAACACACCTCTGAGATACAAAACATCTGCCCAGTCCAGTTTGTCATGGGAGATGTTAACGTCTGGCACTTTCAAAGCACTGGCACCTTGGTGATGAACTGCAGAGCACTGAAGTAAATGTGTTGTCCTCATCTCTGACACGTGTCCACAAAGTCTTACTGTAAGAGCACGAGGCCTTACTGTCAGAGCAGTAAAGCTGAGGTCCTCAGTCCAGAAAAGTCATTATCCCTGATCGGGAACAAAAAGCATCTTGCCACTGGCACACTGCAGAAGAAATTCCAGTGTTTCAAGCCATGTTTCTGACACTGTTTCTGTTTATTGTTATGATCACTAACTCTAACTACCTCCTGTAACCAGTTCTGTAATCAGCACACTATCACCAGCACCTGTGACACACCTAGCTGCTCTCATTCCTCCAAAACTTAAAGTGCAAGAGGATGACGTAAAAGTTGAGTTTACATTTGTGAGCCACAAAATCTGCTCTTGGTCATCTCATCCTGATCTTATCATTTCTCACATTTCTTCTCCCTCCTCCCCCGCTGTAAGTACACAAACAAACCACAGCAGTCCCTCTAGCAGGTCACACCCACTGTGCAGCTCCACTGCCCTGCTCTGAATCCTTCCAAAGCCATGACAATAAAAGTAACAGCTCCAGCAGGGTGAATGAGAAGCACTTGATCTAACAAACAGGCAACAACAGCAAAGGAAAATGAAATGAGTTAAATTATCCTCTCCTCCAGCCCTCTGCTGTAGTTTGCCTTGGGCTTTTGGGTCAAAATAAAAATGTGAACTGTGACTATGTAGTTGGTGCTTAATTTCTGTCTCAGCAGCCTGTCTCTGGCATATCTGAGGCTCACTTGGAGCTTGCAGCACAAGCAGCCCTGCCAGAGGAAATACCAGCCATGGCTCAGTGCGTGGCCCCGCTACTCTGACTGACACACTGCTTGGCTCTGGAATGGAACGCGCTGAGGTACAGCACAGCCTCAGAGCGCTGGCTCTGACTTAGCAGCAAAATAAAATGCTTCAGCATTCTTCAGGTCTAGGGACTGCAACAGTAGACCCATATTCTTTTCTTTTAGCTGCTCTTTATCTTGCCTAGTTAGAGCAGTGCAAACAGCTCCTGCTGTAGGCGTAACACCGAGGTAACATGACACAAAAGCAAAACACTGGAGAAATACTTAGAAGCGACACCAATTCATTATGCAAATGATACGGCTAATTACCATTATTGATTACAGTCCCTTGTGAATCTTAAAGCATGCTTATTTCAATGCCCTTCTCACCTGCCAGACGTCTGTCTCGCGTGTTTTTCCAGATAACATCCAAGGCTCTAGCAGTGGAGTCCCTGATGTGATCACTGAACGATCTTCTCAGAGGGGCTTTTGCGAGGTGATTCATAATGCAGATCGATCACTCATCTGCAGGTGAACAGCTGCAGGTTGGCCCCAGGAGAAAGGGCATCCTTTGCTCTGGGCTCTGTCTGAATTTCTCTCCAGCAGGCAGGCAGGTTACTTCATGGAATTTTTTGTCAGCCCTACGGAGCTTTCCCTTGAAGAGTCAGGCATTGCAGTTCTCACTGCGGATGCAGGAAAGCTTAGACTGCAGCCAGCCTACTGGAAAGCTGCCAAAATCTTACATCTGGAACAGTTTACAAATGAGCTAACGATACAGTCATTTAGATTTGGAGCTTTATTTGTGGATATCTATAGGATTCTAGCTTCCTGTTTAATCAAATAACTTACTGGACACATACTTGCATGCTCATTTATTAGGATAATATTTCTCTGCTTAACTGATATTTCAGGTAATCTTTCATGTTTTGACATGAAATAGGTAAATTATAGGAAAGAGCTATAGTTATGTTAAATATCTGTGGTTCTGGCATTTTATATTTTAATCACATTTTTCCAGCATATCACCCTATTTGTGGCACAAAATTGGGCCTGATTCTCATTATGTAGTACTTTATGCAGTAATGAAGGGATAGAATGCAAAATCTGGAGGAAAAGTGGGAAGGCAAAAAGGAAGAGGGAACTAGGCATCTGCATCTCTGTCAAAGATAAAATTCTGTTTGTAAATTTATGCATGTAAATCAGATGAATAGTCACAGTAAAAAGCCATTTGCCCTTGGTTATTTTGACCTTTTAAATTGATTACTGTCCTGTAACTTCCCTGAGGGAAGAAGAAAGGAATAAGAGGGTAGGTGAGATTCTTTTTCCCTTCCTATTATGTGTGAGATGCCTGTCCTAACGTGTGAAGAGGTGAGAGATCCCACCCTGAAAACCTAATTCCATTTGACATGAATGAGAGAAAGGGCTGTAGAATAAAGTTGTCCTCCTGTTAATTCAAGGTGAGTCCTTTATTTTTACAGCAGCAACTGCAGTTTAAAGTTGGATAGCATTATTTTCTTGTGAAGGGTTATGTTTTCATTAAACTGATTGATTAACTTCTCACAAGGTTGGCAAACACTGATTAAAGTTCAGAATAGCGAGTTCCAGCCTGTAGATTTACATTCCCTATCAACTCATTCTTAGTAACAAAAGTGTTTTTTCTTTTAATTCTGTAATAGATAATTTATTTCACATTTTCTTACTTATTGCAGCTTTTCCTGTGCCTTCTCAATTACCTGTGTTTGTGCTAGTCCTCAGTTCCTCTAAGACAAATCATGATCTCCTTTTGCAAGTGTAAAGAATGTACATGATCTGAAACTATAACTGAGGGAAGAACCCTCTTATCATCTGCTTAATGCAGATCATAGTTTCTTCACATCTAGACCTTTGTCTTTCATCTTTGCAGAGTATCTGCCAATACTAATATCATAAGTACATCTTTGAACAAAACTAATAGTGTCAAGGGATCTCTAGAGTTTGCAATTATTTTCTCCATTATACCTCTCCTACTTTTTGAGGCCTGATGGGGAAAGAAACAGCCAACTCTCTGGAGAAATTACACACTTTTGAAATACATTTTTATTTTTTTTCTATTCTGGCAAAATTTCCTTGTACAGTAAGTGACAATGCTTGCATAAGCAAATAAAGGCATTATGGCCGCAGTGTAATCTGTTTACTTGGAAACTTAGAAAATAAAGACACCATCCTCAGGTGACACCTGTTATTGTTTCTGTTAGTGACTAGCTTGGAAGAGTACTTACTTCATTTTTAAATGGGGATGCAATAAGCTGGAAGAAAAGCATGATCTAAAGCTGGACCTTAATAGGTATAACTGTATTTCAGTTGAATACCACTGTCAGAGGACAACAGAAGGCAACGAGGAGCAACTAAAAACCTGCTGAGAAGCCTTTCTTCATCTATATAACCAGCAATGCATCCCACAAAGAGTGAATTTATACAGTAAAAAAAATGGTACCCAGTTTCTGACACATCTCAAGGGGGTTACTTTGAACAAAGTCTCCCTGTGTCTCATGGAATGAGCGAATCCTCATAAAGAGCTCATTGGCGAATTAGCAAGTTACATCTTCTGACTCAGCTTCAACTGAAAGCAGCTAAGCTCCCCATGCTCTGAGACTGCTTGGAGATATGAACCAAAGGGAAGCGTTGGAAGATTCTTCTCAAAGGCATAGTCCTGATCCAGATTAAAATGCCAATAAAAACACCTTCAACAGTATTCATTTTAGTAGCTAAGCCCACTAAAGAGCTGCTCTGAAAGTACTGCTTCCTATTTTATGGAAGCAGATGTGGATGCTGGTGGCATGGCTATAGAGGTTGAGCTTTCCCTCTGATATTTAATTACATTTTGTTGCTATGTGACAGATGGAAGCAGACAGTCTGACACAACAGCATCTGACACGATATTGTGTGTGAAGCAAAGGTGTGGAATTGAATTCCTCTGTGGGGAAAAACTGGCACTCATTGACATTCATTGATGCTTGTTGAACATTCATGGAGACCAAACAGTGAATGTGAGCACAGAGAGGTGGTGTGTTCCAGCAGTGGCAACAGCAGTGTGACAGACATGCCACATTTTGGACAGCCATGCAAAGCTGTCAAACAATGAAATGAAGTGTCTCAATCAGCTCATCTGCAAGAATCAGTGGATTACAACCAGAGAACTGTGTATGGAGTTTAACATTGGGTCAGTGCACTGGAAACGATGGTGGCAATGTTGGAATATCACACAGTTTGTGCCAAGTGGTTCCCATGAATGTTCATGCAGAGCTGAAAGAACTAATGAGAGTCTGAAGGTGACAGTTTCCTGGATTACATCATTACTGGTGATGAGATGTCTTGTCACTGCTATGAGCTGGAGTCAAACTGGCAGTCCATGCATTGGTGACATGCGAATTCCCCATCAAAGAAAAAGCTCAAGGCACAGCAGGGAAAGTGATGTGCACTGCCTTTTGGGATAGGAGTGGGGTTATCCTTCTAAACCGGGTCAAACAATCACCTCTGCAATGCTGACTAAGCTGAAAGCTCAAACTGCCAGAGTGAGGCCAGAGAAGAAGACAACTTCTATCTTGCAACATGATAATGCCTGGCCCCATATCAGATTGAAGATCTTTTAATGCATCGTTAATCTTGTCTGGACTGTTGAACTACACACAACGTATAGTCCAGATTTGGTGCTTTCTGACTTCAATCTGTTCAGGCCAACTAAAGATAGACTGTGTGAGCAACATTTTCCTAGCAATGATGCTATCATAGCAGCTGTGAAACAGTGGGTCAGCTCCACCGATGCAGATTTTTATGAGCATGTCATGCAAGCTCTTTTTCATTGCTGCTGAAAATGTGTAGCTAATAGTGGTGACTATGGTGAAAAACAGTAGCTGAGAATTCACTCCATCAAACAATATTACTGTGCTCTTTGTATCTGTTGTAGTTTCCATGGAAATAAATAGGAGGCATTACTTTCAGAGCAATCTATGTATATTGCAGATTAGGGTTTAATTCTTTGAGCAATTTTGTGGGTTCTGTTACATACGTCAGCATGTTGTAGCTAAAATATTTAAAATCGTCTGTATAACCAGTCCAATGAAATCATAGAATTATAGTATCATAGAATTGCTCAGGTTGGAAAAGACCTGAAAGATCATTGAGTCCAACCCCAACCTAACCAAACTACCCTAACAATCCTCCACTAAATCGTGTCTGAGCACCACATCCAGTTTTTAAGCACACCCAGGGATGGTGATAAGCTACCTCCCTGAGGAGCCTATTCCAGTGCTTAACAACCCTTTTTTTCCCTGATATCCAACCTAAACTTATCCTGGCACAACTTAAGGCCATTTCCCCTTGTCCTGTCACCTATCACCAATGAGAAGAGACCAACTCTGCTCTTGCTATAAGCACCTTTCAGAAATTGGAAGAGAGCAATAAGGTCTCCCCTCAGCCTCCTTTTCCACAGACTACACAGCCCCAGTTCCTTCAGTCTCTCCTCATAGGGCATATTCTCCAAGCCCTTCACAAGCCTTGTTGCCCTTCTTTGGACCTGCTCCAGCATTTCAATGTCCTTTCTGTACTGAGGTGCCCAAAACTGAACACAGTACTTGACGTGAGGCCTCACCAATGCCGAGTACAGGTGCAGGATGACTTCCCTAGTCCTGCTCACGACACCATTCCTGATACAAGCCAGGATGCCACTGGCATTCTTGGCCACCTGGGCACACCGCTAGCTCATATTCAGCTGACTGACCATCAGTACACCAAGGTCCCTTTCCATCAGTCAGCTTTCCAGCCACTCTTCCCCAAGCCTGTAGGGTTGCCTGGGGTTGTTGTGACCAAAACACAGGACCTGACACTTGTCCCTATTGAAACTCATACCTTTAACCTTGGACAACAGTCCTAAATGGACTGGAAAATGTCAGAATAACCCAACAAAGGGCAAAAGAGGAGTGAAGATAAACTAACAAATCAGAGGAAGATGGCTAAGGAAATCTGAGAAGTTTGTTGCTACTTCACATGCAAATGGATATCCTAGGAACTTAATTATATTTCAGAAAATTCTTAATGAACCATATATCTGAAAACAATTAATATAAATAGGCTAAAGATATAGGTAGAAAATAAAAAGGCATTCATTTTAGAAAAGACTGATAGACATAGAAGGGAAGATAGCTAAAATGGTATTTGTACAGTCAAAGAAGGAAATTTGAGATGCATGATATTCACTATGGTCATAAAATAAGCTGAGAGATTGCTGTACAATATGAAAGCCTAAAATAGCTTTTAAATCCTGTTAGAAGGATGCATCAAAGCAGAGCTGCATTTCAGTCTGTATTGTTGCATTATTTAAGGAACACCCCTCATGGAATAATGTACTCAGTTTCGGTCTGGACCTCTTGATATCAAAAGATGTTGAAATGAAATCCACAAAACTATATATTCTTGGGTACCAGCAATTGGTGGCAGAATGGCCATGATGGCAGGGAGTCTTAGTTCTGCACTGGGAAACATGTACATGTAGAGGAAAACTGACAAGCTGCCCCTGCTGCTGTGCTGTTATCCAACAAGACCCTCCAGACTGCATTCCCAAATGTGACTCTGTCTTTGGAGAAAAGTTACTGAAACTGCTCAATGCCAGATTCTGTTCAAATAATAACTGCCTATGTAGAGATATTTTTCCCTTCAGCTCAGAAATATTCCCTCTCTCCTCACAAATACAGCTGTTTGTAGGGAGACATCTGCCCAAATCACATGCCTGTAAAAAATTTAGGCCTGTTTGGGTGGAAAAGCTTACCCCATTACTTTTGTGATCTTATGCTAACAGCCTGAACTGAGAGAGAATTTCACTGGTGCCAAGTATATGCGTACAGAACTTGGCTAGTGAATCTCTGATGGAGGTCAACATGAACGTTTTAGATTAATTTATGATGAAAACTGTTAATCCAAGCAGTTAAACTGAAGCACTGGGAATGACATGAAAGAAGAAAGGTTTTAACGGTGAAATTGACAGAGTGGCAAAGAAAAAGTATTCAAAGGAAATGGCTAGAAGTCTGGCTGTTATATTCAAGAAAGTACAGGGGATTATCTGGAAAACAAATATCCTCCTTTAGCTGAGAAATGGCTTATGCACCCTGCAGCATGTCACATCCAAAGTTCAGTTATCTATACACAAGTACAACAACAAAATGCATGCAAAAATAAGCAAGGTTCTAATCCCACAACTAGCATCTATGTAAAATGTATGATACAGCTCTTTTTGTCTGGAAATTCAAGACCAACAGCAGTCACAGATTTTTTAATTGAGCAGTGCTTATGGTGATCATAATACAGTCAGTACTCCAACTATCCTACAGTATTACTTTTTACTTGATGAAATAAAATGTAAAATATAAAGAAAGATTTAACAGTCAAAAGGTAAACTGGATGGGCCAGAAAAGATATGTGCTGGATTGAAAGTAATATGAAGGGAATCCGAAAGAGAGTGGTCTGTTGCTGACAAGAGAGGAATGCGTTAGCCAGTGTTTGGGGGAGGAAGGCCTGGTGGAGGGAGATGGCAGAACACATGAGCAGAGAAGCATGCGTGCCTGAGAATAGCTTCTGTAGAATCTCAGAGGCAAATATTTATACAGACAGAATCCTACCTGCTTTCTGGCTCTCCAGTCAGTACAGCTGCACCACTGCTTATAGTACAGCATCCTCTTCTCACCCAGCCCAGTCTGCCTCTAGACTGCAGACACCAGGCTGCTTCCACTTTTCAGGAATCTCTTCGGAAATGGTTTTCATAATAAAGACAAAGTTGTGCCTCTCTAATTTTGTTCTTGAGGCTGGATCTAAGTTGTAAAATGCTGCTCATTGTTCTTAAACACATCATCCACAAACCAACTGAGGCCACAAGGCAGAAGTTAATATCTTACAACTTACCAGTTCAATCTGGAGGATCTTAGCTTGCCAAACATACTTCTTTTTCTTTGCTCCTTTAGTGATTCTGACCTTACTTTAGTCTGCAAAAATAATATTAAAAACCCTTTCTACTTCTTAGGGCAAAGAGCAAATGAAGATGCATCTGGTACTGGGGGGTGGACTGGGATGGTGACCTCATTTTTGTGTTTTGGCAACATCCAGTTTCCAGGAAGTAAGCAGTTGTGCAAGCCTTACTCTCCTCAGGTTTGTTCAGAGTGTATCAACTTCCCCTTCTATGTGTTTATGAATGGGCAGATTCTTCCGTTTATCTCTGATTAATCTATGAAATTCTGGCATCTTGAGTCTGGAAGGATGTCTGCTTCCAAAATATGCATAGCCAGAAACATGTCATTTTTTAAGCATGTTACCATTTTGAGCTTTTCCGTAACTTCAGTACTGCCTGCAACAAATGAAAAGGCAAATTCAGACCATCTTCCTTGGGTGATCTGTGCAGCTTCCCTGAACTGAAGCACGAAACCAGCATTTCCCATGTTACAGAATCAAAAATATAAAGCCACAACTCTCTAAAAGTATCACAAAACAAAAGAGCGATCAAGAATCCAAATTTTGGGTCTAATAAAAACGCCTGCTAGGCACATGTCATTGTTTTATTTCTCAGCAGATGTCTCCAAATGCTATCTAGGAGACCAAACTGGGAAATAAGCCCTCTGAATTTGGGCTTTTACACATATCGCTTTTCAAGAGAAAATCTAGTACTGCAACATATACAATATCTAGGAGATCTGATACATATTAGATCTTTGGACAAGCAGCAGTTACCCATTAGAGCAGACTAATGGATTTAGAAAAATTTCTTCAGAAAAATATGCAAATAAAATATATTTTCTTGAAACAGAAAAGTTTCTTTCAAGAGAAGTTTGATAAATCTCAATAAAATGCTCCATATGATGAAGACACACCTTTGCTCAGTTTCCTTTATTTTTTAATTTAGATTTTCTTCTTCCATCAGAGAAGGCAAAAATATTTAGAAGTTTCATTTGGCATATAGACATCTTTTTGTAAGGATGGAAACTGCTGGGCAACTTATCTGTCTCATGGGCAGCTTGTCTGTGCTCAGCTTTCCCTATGGCCACATGTGGGAACCTGTCATCCTAATTTCCTCCCCCCATCATTGGTAGGAGGGGGAGGTATGCAATACTAGGGTATTTCCAAACAGAAATTTTAATGAAATGATCCATTAAAATATCAGAAGGATTTTCACCATTTCTTATACTAGGAGTGAAAATCAGCCTGTTATGGAAGCCCAGACCTCTGGACATGGAAGAAAGGGCAGAAGGGGAGAAGAAAGAAAGAGAGAGAGCAAGGAATTGAGTTTAGGGATTGTAGTGAGGAACATTCTTCTGTCCTCTCATGCTTCAGCTTCCTACTTCTATGGTGCTGATGGAGAACACTAGGATTCTTTCTTGCATCAAGAGACACTGCATGTTATAAATAAAAGAAAGTTAAAATGAAGTTTAGTTGTTGAAGGAAGAAAGAGTTGAACAGACTGCATGCCTTTCTACTCAACACACTTGATTTTGCTGCTGATTTGAGCATGATGTTCTCTTCTTTGCACCTTCTACATTTCTTTTCCTCTTTTCCAAGCTACAAGATACTCCTCACTGTTGTTTTTCTCTTTTGCCTTCTAAATCCTGCTCTGCCATGATTTGTACAGTTTCCTCCCCATCCCTGTCCTGGCAATGCCCTTCTCCACCATTTGGTCCATCGTGACCTCTGGTTCCTATTAATGGCTGCTCTGCTCTCTGTTGCTCCCTCCACTCCTTGGTGGGATGGGTGAGTGTTTCCTATCAGTGGGAGCATTGCTGTACTGGACGTGACAGGTGGGAGTTGCTCAGTGCCCTGAGCTCACTTAGAGCTGCACCTGAGATAATAGCAAATGTTTGGGTGGTGCTTACTGCAAAGGTGCTGACAATGGGAGGACACAGCTCACCCTCATATTATCGCATGTCCAACAGAGTTATTTGGCTCTCAGAACAGTGCTCTGTGCCATGTGTCAACACCCTGCAGTTAACCTTCGAGCAGCCTAGGAGCTAAATGGATGTTGTCTGGAGACAAGATAATAAACCACACAACTGTTAGTTTCCTGAGCTGTCTCCCTGGACAGGACTGCACACTATTTGCTTCTTCAGGGCAGCAGTCATGGGGAAGCCCTCAGGCAACTTACTCTTCTCCAGATAGCAGTCATCTGTATGCACTGCTTTTGTAAGCCATACAGGTTTTGTACCCTCATACCATGGTCCAGACCTGTATTTTTGAACAACAGATATGTTTGAGTTGTTGGGAAGGAAAAGCCCCAAATCCACTTACACCAGCAACAGTCCATGATGCTGACCACAACTATCATCAGTCTTGCCATCATGGATTTTTCCATGTCTAAACAATTAGACTTATTTTGTTGAAACATTGAGATCTTGTCAAAATAGCCACCATCATTATCTTTCAGTCTTTCATATCTCCTACAAGTACATGCTGGTAGTTCTATGAAAACTTGGTAGAGTAGCTTAAATCTTCCATTATACTTCTATGAGTTTCAAATTGCACATGCTCCCAAATAAACACTATTTAAGAGGGCTGCTCTATTAAACAGTGTTATTGTGATTTTTGTTGTAGTTTCTGTGGAAACAAATACAAGGAATTACTTTTGTAGTAAAACTATATAGTGAACTTAATAGTGTGATTAGGGTCCTGCTTTACAAACAATCCCACGAGCTTAATTCAACTCTTCTGCATTTCAAAGTGTAAGCTTATCTGGCCATTCCTGGACTGTGATTTCTCTATCACTTTTTGCTCCAAAAAAATATTCCAATGCAGGAAAACAGAAAACATTCCTAACCACAGCAATAAATACAAAATAATATGAAATTACTGAATAACATGAAAGAAGATACACATATGCATTGTACATAGTTCCACATTAATATCTTTTTTAAATGTAACTATTATAACCTATCCTTATGTTATCAGAAAATCCAGCCCTGTCTCTGGTGCCAACTGTTTTTTAAATACTGTAAATTATTGAGAAAAAATGGTACATTTAATGACTACTGTGCCATAGTTTAAGATTCAGATCAGAAAGGAAGTATTAAAGCCTCATTGTGTTTAGCCATATGTGAGGCATCTGTCTTGGGACATTCATGGAAGTATTGCTCTATAGGGGTGTCCAAACACCTCCAGTTACTTGACTGTAGGTGCCAGTACAGAATAGTAGATGTCAATAGGCTGTGAACAAGGACAAGTTTTCAGCATTAGCCATCTGTTATGCCTTACCAAAGCAAAGTAGTACCAAATAGCATTGTTTCTTCCTCCATCTCAGTGATCTGAGATGCAAATGGGCCATACCACGATATGTTTTTGCCAGCTGAGTAACACATTACAGCTTGAGTGGTCCCATAGCGAGTTTAGGACAGGATAATAAAGTCTCACAGAACAAGATACATGACCTAAGGTACTTGTTTCTTTCTCTTGGAAATGAAAATGTATCAGTATGCACAATACTGATAACAGCAAATCATGGATTCCACAAGGAAAAAAAAAATAAAAAAATAAGAGCCCAGACAGCTCAATAATTCCCAAACAAATCCTTATTGCTATTCCCTATTATAATTGGTCTCTATATCTTTCACAATTAGCTGTTTTTATTCCTGGCCTTATGTTTTTGTTTCTCTTTCCTGTTCACACTTTGCATCATATGAAGTTGGTGAGCTCCCTGGGTTAAATGATTTCCTGTTTAGAGATCCCTTGCACAAAATGATACAATATAAAAAAAAAAAGATGTAAAAGCAGTAAAATCAATGAGCTGGTCTGCAGTTACAAACACAAACACTGATTGTGAATAAAGCCAATTTTCTTGTAAAACATGGTTCAATAAGTTTAAAATGCTGTACTAGCAGCAGCTGGCTGGTGTCTGGGTGCGGGGAGCGTTATGTGAGCCAGATTCATCTCAGCCAGGGGGTAAGCAGGGAGGTGATTCAGGCTGCAGATGGAGATCATTCCAAGCAGAGTGATCAGAGATGCAAGAAACTTTAAACCAAAGAAAAAGTGCCAGTACTTGCAGGGTAAGATGGAAAAGTCTCATTCTTGAGAAGATTTAATGAGGTTTAGGGGACTCACATAAGTCTTCTTCCTTAGCACTGCCCTGTATAACATATGTTTTGTTAAGTGATGGAAAGAGGCTGAGCTGCTCTCCTCGCTTCTCATTCCTGCTGCTGCCACTGCAGCATTGTGAAACATGATCTCTGCAGAAGCTGTTTGTCACATGAAGACAGGCAGAATGTAACCCTGCTTGAACATTTATGGCTTCTAGGATGGAGAAAACAGGAGAAAAATCAGAGATCTTCGTAAGAAGTGAGGAAGCAGGATCCCAACTGAATCTAAGCTTTCTGATATGCACTATGCAGACTCTCAGTAGATTCTGAGATTTCACTAATTAAAGCACTGAGTTTGCACAGTTTGTGAATGGTAATTTTGCTCAAATTTTTACACAAGATAGGTGATTTATTTTTGACACTGTCTCAGTTCCTCAGACTCCTTGGTTCAGCTACTTCTATGCCATGCTTTCTTTGTGACCTACTTTGTGTGTTTCTTTTAAATCCAGTTCTTAGAGGAAAATGAAAGAAAAAAATATGCTAGTTTCCCCAGTAAGTATCATATTATGATTTGGTACAGGAATTTGCTCTTTTGCAGAGGTAGACCTCTTTCCTTCTATCTGAAAGTCTACTTGGCATAACAATTGACAAGCCACTGAGAAACTATTTCACAGCAGCTCAGCAGCGTTGGATGCTGGCTGCCAACAAAGCAGAAAATATTTTTCTCACCTGGGATACGTACAGCCTGGGAACTCTTTGCAAGCTCAGTCCTGGGCTGCTGCCAGCCCTTCGCAGGGTATTACAAGCAATAGAACTCATCTCATCTGGGCTTTTACCAACCCCAGTGCAGGGTGGAAAGTGATCTCTCATCAAATTTAATACAGCCTGAAAAAGTTGGTATGCACAGATTTGTGAAACAGAAGCAAGAAGATAGAGAGAGAGGCAATGGAAGGAGGAAGCAAATGTATGTGTTAACTACTGTAGTTCTACTTGCATGACTCCATTTGACAATTAAAATTCTGCTGCTACATAGGTGATGAGAGCTTTTCTTATGTACTGCTCTGGTGGATTTGAACAGGCTACTTTAAACGGTTGTCCTCTTTGCTCTGAACAGATCACAAGTTCTTGGGGTCTTTTTTACTGTAGATTTTCTTTCCAGGGCATTGGCTGCAATTCTATTATTTAAAAAATGAATAGATACCTCTATGTCTACACCAAAATGAAGTGTAGCATGTTACTTTGTTGGACGTTTTTCTTCTGGGGTTTGTTATTTCAACGGATGCTTGCAGTAACTGCTGATTGCAAGTTCTAATGCCTAATCTTTCAGAGATAAAGAATCTAGTGTTTCACTTCACCTTTTGTAAGCTTAATGTATCACAGACACAAGTTAAAGCTTTGTGGGTAGTGTCAAACATAATTATCCTGAAGATTAAAGCAGTCATCATATCTACAAAAAGATACATTTCGATATCCATAATAAAGCTTTTGTGAATAATGAATGTACACAGTATACCTCAAACACTTAAGGAGGAAATCTAAAACTGCAGCTAAGATTCTTATTAGATATGAATGTTTCCTACTTAGTCCATGAGGTTAACACCACTATTAAATGAGGTTTTAATGACATGGTCTAGTTTGCTATTTTAGGAATTGGATTTCTTCATAACTTTCCTTAATTTATTTTACAGCTAATCAGATAAATTTCCTTCTGCATACACTTTGTTGTTCCTGGTGACATCTGGTTTCAGACAAGGCATATCTACACTCTGCAGCATCACAAATGCTCCATGGAAAATCCTCACTTCGGTTTAATTACTGCACTGGCACTGTGGGCTGTCTAAGGAAGAATAGCAAGCCAAGTAAGGTATTTCTTCTTTACTATTCCTGATGTTTTAATCATAATACTACTTTTTTTTGTTCATTTATTAATAGAACAACAATTTACATTCTCAATTTGTTCATAAGGAACAAGCAGATATATTGCATTTGGTGCAAATGAATCCTTTCACAAATGCAGCGTGTAGTTTTAGGCTTTCCAGTACCACAGAGATGTCAACAAGCTTTGAAGGAATTCAGATAACAGCAACATAAATGATTAGGGCGCTGGAGAATTTGATTTATGAAGAAAGATTAAAACATGTTCTGCTTAGCCAAATGACAGCTTGTAACGCAAGGGCAGAGTAACGATAACAACCTACAAGTATTTGAAGTGTGAGCACACCAAGAAAAAGGTGGAAGTGTTAAGGTTTCAAAATACTGAACTTACACTGAAGACTGTTGTGTTTTCTTAGGCAAAGCTCCACAAATTAAAATACATGACTACAGAATCAAGGGGGAAAAAAGGGGCAAAAGGGAAACAAAGGGATGCACTTATCAGCTGTGGCACAAGTCTTCAACACAGAAAGTATATAAACATTCAAGTTATCAAAATTCAAATTGAAAGAGAAAGATATAATATGCTATGCTAAACAAGCAGAAAATAGTAGTATAGAAAGCACATATCGATATAACAGTTCATCCTACCTTTAGAAAGAACTGACCCTGAAAGTAAATTTGCTTTGTTCAGTAAGTTTCACAACTTCTTGATGACCTTCTACCCCTTTACATAATATTTCAGCTTGTAGAAAATGACCTGTTATTCAGATGACAAATTTGTCATAATGAAACTTCAGGTGAACACCTGAAATAGGGTTAGATGAGGTACCCTCTAACCCTAAATCTCAGAACTCACATAGCAGTGTGTGTTTATGGGCCATTGTGTTTATGGTTAAACGCAGATATTCCTTGTGCAAAATAAACCACAGAAAGAGACAGCAGACACCCACTGCACGCTTTTTCATGGATTGAATGAGCTCAGCTCTATTGGCACATGTTGGTAGCTTTCTGAAGGCACTACTATGGAATGAATGTGTCTTCAGGTGACATCCGCAGGAAAAGCCAGGAGATTTTTCCTTAGTCAGAGATGCTCTTCAACAGTTTGTGTGTAAGGAATGAAATTAAAGGGAAATATTTAAGTTCTTTTAAAACAATGGATTTTTAGAAGGATAATGACAAGTTTTTCAAGCATATTTTTAGTCAAATACTAGAAAAGATTACATGCGTAAGCCAAAACAAAATACTTCTTTAAGTTCAATGAAAATTCCCACCATAGTTTATATGAGAAAATGTACTCTCATGCAAGTATGCTCCTGTACTCTTGTACAAACTGCTACAAACTGCTTGTTTGATGATGATGATGAAGAATCAGATAACGAATCAGAGCTTGGCTAACTGGTCATAAAATTCATAAATTAAATGGAAATATATTTTTAAAGGTTAGAACTTAAACTTACATTTTTTTAAGAAAGCACATATAGAAAACCAAGCTTTAATGTAAGTCCTTTGACATTAAAAATGATTTGAAGGGCTCTGTTCCCACAAAGCCATGACAGTATTGAGTTTCAATTAATGGGATCAGAGTCAGCTACGTAATTAACCTCATTTCAGCTAGGATAACCTAATTCTTTGATGTTAAAAACTTTAAAAATATATAGCAAAAATATTCCTCTCTCTAGAAAGTTTCAATATCTGGACAATAACATCAATAAATACCAAATTTGGGCAGATAGAATTAATAGTAATGTTGAATTTTAATTGAACTTTCAAAGAAAATACCAGTTATGGTCTTTTCAGATACTGAAGAACTAATTTAGAAACACATGAGTTAGATCAAGGGTTTTCATTAGCCTTCACCTAGGGAATACAAACTCCTTTTTAAAGCTTACTAAGTGTTGGAGGTAAGAAGACTACTGAAAAAGTCTTTATACTTTCAATCTGAGATCTTTATGGATATCTATACACATGTTCTTGTTACGCTTTCTTCAGTAAATTACTACAAATGACCAACCAAAATACAGAATAGATATTGTTCTGATATATATCTCACAAAAAATTCTCTCTATATATTTTGATCCTGAGCAGCCATGTCCTTTTTTCTAGGAAATAATGCAAAGTAAATTTAAATATATCTCATGCTATATCTTTACTATTTTAACAAGAAATTCTGGATTATCTTCAGTTTTCTGACTATCATTATATAATCAATAGATATACGGATGGTATAGTGTACAATCAATGACTATACAGATAGTATAGCATATCCAGGAGCTTGGCTGATGTAATTATTATATTGAAGTAGGAAAAGAAAGACACTCACCCTATCCTGGGCTTGCGAAATAGACTCCGGTGGAGCAGATCTCCAGAGAGATCCTTCCCCCCTGGCAGTCAGCTCTTAAATGGGTCTAGGAGAGGTGGAGCCAGGCTCCACCCCTTCCTGCAGCACAGGTGAATTGCCTTCACCTGTGCTCCTGTGGCTGATTCATTGCTCGCCTCAGGTGATTAATCAGAGGTTCAGGCCGTGATTCAGCAGCCCCATACAATCATAATTTCTTAAAATCCTTCCATACAATGTCCTGTTCACTTGTCATGTCTATACTCATGTTTGTTGCAATGTTTTATATTCCACAGAAGATTAGATGATTTTGTGTCATTTTATGGAAAAGGGACTTTTTCTAAGTTTCACACTGCTGCCCATGTGTAAAGGTAAGAATGAATGTGTGTAATACAGTGAGAATCATGGACGCGTTTGAAGTTGCGCTATTCTGTTTATCAATGAAAATCATTCCATAAAAGGAGCTCTCAGAAAAAATAGTGGGAATAGTATGTGCAGGAAGAAGCTGGAATTGTGCATGCCCACAAAACCTGGCAAGCTTGTGATGACCTTAGGTTCATTCTGCTTGCCCTTGCCTAAAAACCAACATGCTGGATTCCTCTTTGACAAAAATAAGATAACTGAAAATGGTGTTCTGCATTACCGTATACATGTGCTACTCTTACAGTTACAAGCAGGGCTGCTTCTTCACTGAGGTTACATGATCTTTATACTCCTGGCAGGAAAAAAAAGATAGTAACAGTGGGGACTTAGGAACAATCTCCTTCCCTTAGCAACAGAGGGCCTTACCAAGAAGAGGAAGGACTAGATCATGGTAATGTATCAACAGTCTATGTAAATATATGATTTGATAGAGCTTATGTGATATACTTTGGAAAATGCTAAATGATCTACAGAAAATGTAGTCTAGCCAGGGAAGTTCAGGGTACTCATGCAATGGACATAGCACAGCTGAAAGAGTCCCAGATAGAAGCAGAAATGAGGTTAGTCATGTGCCTTGTATCAGGGAAGAACAGATAGGGATGGCTATGTGAAGGACACCTCATGAGTGTGCAACCATAGCAAACACAAAGGTGGAAAAGGAGCTGCCTAGTCTGTAAATGGACAGTCTGTAACAGTCTCAATCTCTGGAGGGAGTCCATAGTTGCTCTTAAATATCAGTAGCAGCTTTTGAATAGCTATGTGACTACCTTAAGACTTAATTCTAGGTCAGTTAGAATTACACCTTCTTAGCATTTAAGTACATTTTCTATGCCAAATATTCTATGCCTGTCTGCATGCTGTGCAGTCTTCATAAGAGATTTATTTCTTAAGACACTAGGAGCAGAAAGCTGCTGCAAGTTGTGTCTCACTTCTTTCTTTGTAGTTTTTTTTTGTCTGTGTCCCTTATTGCACTTCACTCTTGCTTTGTAATGAGGCAACCATTTGCACAGTTCACTGAAAGCCAGTATGCTAAAACAGGTTAAAAAATAGATGGACTTGGCGTGAATAATTTCAGTGACCCAGTTTGCAGTAAACCGTTAGATTTCTGAACTTGGAAGGCAGTGAACAACAACTTAGAAGGCTTGATGTAGCAACACAAAGGCTCACCTCCAACACAAGGCAATTCCAACCTTCAATCTAATTGTGCAACTATGGATCACAAGCTGGCCAACAGAATACATAAAGAAAGAAATAATTTTTGCAAGCATAGCAGATTCGTGTATAATGAAAAACAGGAATTATTACCTGTAAGCCGGGCTATAAATCACCTTTAAAAGCTGACATAATATATTTGAACATAAATCCACCCGAGGTCTCCAGCTAAACAATCTCTAAAACTTCTAGGGATTCATACTACTCTCTCAATATTTCAGGCAGGTAGATCTCATACAGGTGGCTAAGCATATGACAGCTGACTGCTGTAATGCTAGGAAATAAAAAATGAAGTATAGACACTATAAGAATGTGGTGAAAGTACTCAATTCCCATTGGAGGCCTGCTTTGTTCTGCAATTGGATAGCTTTTCTTTACAAAATATGAGACAATTGCTCACATTCTCCTGGTTAAATGCAAACAAACTCTTTAAAAGAATAAGGAAAAAATGCCCTAAAAGCATGCAAATGAGAAAGATGGGGGATACAAGTATATAGCACTAAGACATACATTTTACAAGAAACAGTATAATTTACTAGCTTGTATATATGCTAACAGAGGAATATGCACGTGGCTTGTTGGTGCTGTAGGTGCTACTGAATAAGGCAGTTTGATGACAGATTGTAATTGCTTTTTGGTCAGCTCCTTTGGTGTGGATAGTTAGAGAAATAGCTTTGCAAGAACGATATTTCTTTTCTATTTATGAGGAAAAGGCTTAAGAAATGAAATTTATCAAAAAGGAACAATGAAGGAAATTAATTATTGAATAAGAGTCAAGGAAGTTTTAGGAGGAAATAGTAGCAACAGACTTGCTTTGACATCTTGTGGATTGAGTCATCACATTTTGCTGATCATGCTAGTGAATAGGAAAATGCGGGACAGACTCCCCCATTCAAGTAACATAAAATGGACCGCAGTAAGAACTTATGGCATCCAAGACCAAAATGACAAGACTTGAGGCAGAACTACATACCAGAACAGTGAGGAAACCGATGAATGAAAAAGAGTGCTGTATTAGTTATTTTTGTGTTTGTCATGTAATAAAGCAAAAAGAAACATTATTTAAAAAATCCACACACTGTGTAAAACTGCTCAGCTTTAAAAAATTTTTTTAAAAGTGCCTTAGAAGAATTAAACTGTATCTTGGAATGAAGGCAAGATTTAATGGCCAGTTTCTTTAGCATGAAGACCAGAATACACCTTTCCAAACACTGTAATTCCTTAAAATGCTGAAATGTTTTAAAAATTGTAAAGGAAGGTGTACGCAGGAAAGAAGACATCCCATATTTCTATGATAAATGTGTACTTTGAATGTTGTGCTTTTTACACCGTAAAACAGAGTTGCTCAGTAACACACTTTCCTCATTTCTTCAGGTGTTTTTTATAATCAGCAAGTGTCTAATGGCTGCAGGCTCAGGAAAGTGTTAGGCCTTTGAGTTCACTTGACTGAATCAATGAAATCTGTTGCCTCCTTATCAGCCCAATATGCTGTTCAAAGTCTATTGGGAATGAAAGCAAATCTGTCTCCTGATGTGTGAGTACATCATGAGGGCAATGCTTGCTCACCTTGGATAGGTTTGGGATGTTAATTCAAGAGAAAACCAGTCCTGCTTAATGTGGAACCTAGCTCTTGAGGTTCTTTATTCTGTCACATAGGTGTGAGGTTTTCTCCAGTTCCATTAGTTTGTATCTAGATTGCCTATAAAGTGAGCATGAGTATAGATAACTTGGTGTTCATGCTACAGTTATAGCTATAGTGACTTTCATTTACCCTTACTAACAACTTGGCAGACCATACAAAATATATTTGTTCTTGATATATTAGCAGCAAAATGTTAGTAGTGGCTTGGCATTGTTCTGCCCACACCAAAGGCTGGACCAAGAGAAGAAGGAGCTCCGAGGAAGCAACATCTGGTACAAAAAGCTGCTATGCCAAGCATAAGGAACTGCTCCTCAGGGAGAAGGTCTGAGCCCAGCCTTTCTTGTCTAACAGAGCATGGTCTGCCACACCTCTGCTCTACAGCTATGCCCAGAGATTGCCTAGCTGGGGAATTTAAGGAAGCATCAGAGCATCTGAAAGTCATTAATATCTCATGCTTCAGCTATATGCATAATAGAGCAGCTGGACAGCTAATTTTTTTGTTTGTTTTTCCTTTTTTCTCCTGCATTAATTACTGTTGGATGATGTCTAAATAACTAAATGGAAAAAGTGCAGCTGCGGCTATTTGTAACCAAAATAATTAATTATCAGAATCTTCTTATTAGTAAAACTTAAAATAAACTGGAAGATTACTTGTCATAAAGGAGGAAAGTGGAGGAAAAAAATAGGTGAAAGCAGTACAAATAGTTGTGCTAGAATGCTTAGTGGGCCAATTAACCACGTATGACAGGGCGTATTACTTTTCCCCAACCTTGTCCAGAAGAAACTAGGCTAAAGTTGTTACCACTGAGAAAGAGATTTGCTTCATAATTTCATATTTGAGTCCTTCAAGCAAGGATGAACACTGAAGTAACCAGTGATAGACAAAGGATTTCAAAATGAATTAGTGTGATTGATCCTTTCAATCAAGATTATGCAATGATAGCAACTCGTTACAACTCCTTCCACTGCTGGTTTCAAATGGTCCCTGGTCCATGCTATCTCCCAGAACGTTCAGAGGGCTTGTCTAAAGAAGTGCTGGGTGACCTGGGATAAAACTACAACAGCATGTCTTAAGCCCATGTCCTGCCTTGTTCAGATGCTGCTGTGTGACATGAGGGCATCTTCAATCAGATGCCCTTTTGTCTTTGTGACTGACTGCTGGATGTATGCACTTTAAGTTAGATAATTACTTAACTTATATGTTACTCAGGCAATCCAAATGAAATGGATCTATGTGACTCAAACTAGAACTATTTTGTTTAAGAATGGAAATTCCCAGTTTTAGGAAGTACTTTGTCTATCCATCTCCTGGATTTCCAAATGGAGAAGGAAAGAGCATTAGTAAGCAATTGTATAGCACTATATAGGAAGCAAATATAAAGGAATATTGGAGGCCAGCCTCACCTGGTTGACTTCACTGCTCTGAGTACACGCTATATTAGTTTGGCCAATAGGGTTCAGATTTCAAGAAATACTGCTCTTGCATGATAGAGAGGGAGCTTTGGTGCTGGAATTTCTCCCTCACCCAGCAGCATTATACTTGCTGCTGCTCATTGAACACAGCTGGAAGTCTACAATAACAATATAATTACTTGTCTGTTATCTTTTACAATTACAATTCTCCATCTTACTTTAATCTATTGAAGCCTTTGTCCATGTGGCAGAATACTACATGAGAACTTATTTTTGTCTTATTTTATGTTGCTTTATTTTTTTAAGATGCTTTCTTAAAGGAACACAGGTAAGGAAGCTTAAATAAGCTTTTTTTTTTTTTTCCTCAGGAAAAGAAACAATCACTATATCTTTAGTTGAACTGGAATGCACTTAACACAATTTTCTCTTAAGAAAATAAGACAGAGGTTTAAGTTAGAGTCATGGGAACTGATGAATAAAGCACCAAAAAGCGTGAAACCCCAACACAGATGTAGCAAAGGCTTTCCAGATGTGAAACTCTTTCTATGGATCAGTAGTTAGCTTAATTTGCATAAGCTATAAGGATTATTCCAGGGGGGGGAAAAAAAAGTTTCTTTTTTTTTTTTTTTTAATCCAGCAGTCTTTTAATATAACTAAATACAATTTACTCTGCTGAAGATTTTAATCTAGATTTGCTTTATGAAAGAGTGACTGTTTCTTATTCTCTTAGTTTATCTATGGTGGCATACATTCTCTGGAAACGCCTTTGAAACGTACTGCAAAAGTTATGTAGCAGCTTCTGAGACTGGAACTTTTTCTTTGCCAGTTTTTCTAACTACCAGCTATATTTTCACATCAAAAACAAAATGATACCAAAGTTTTGCTTGCAACTGTAATACATACATCTTTACAGTTGTTAGTATGGCTTTTGGTGATATTTATGTTTTATACTCTTATGAGAAATGCCCTTTTATATTTTGCTGTTTACTCTGTTGGGGAATTTCCTCCATTTTCTGCATTCTGGTCTTTGATTGATCTCTGCAACTACTGCTAGAAAGTTATAAGACTTTTGCTGTTGCTGTGTAAGTTATATAGTATCCTAAATTTGATGATGGACGACTGGTATTGTTTCCTGGAGGAAAATATATGCCTTTTACAAAATAGAAGAAACACTCACATAACAAAATTACATTCAGTGTAACTACTTGGGCTTAATATTCAGTACATTTTTACTACCAAAAACACTTCTGATACATTAAAAATAATCCAAATTTGAATAGTGACTTACCCATTGAAGGTGTTGCAACACTAATTTGACACCTTGCCCAAGGTTTGAATTGGTATGTTAGAGTGTTCACTGATCTGTGAAAATCAGTGGTAGGACTATCATTAATTTCAATGAGGGAAGGATTTTACTGATTAATTTCTTTGTCAGTGGTTTGCCTAGACAACTTCTGAGCCCCTGTAAACCTTTAGCATCCACAATATCCTCAAGCAAGGAACTCTGTAGTATAGTTCTAGAAATGCTTCACACTTCGAGTTCCTCTCTGTGAAGAGACAAGTAATTGTATTTAAACAAGTGGTTATCGACATAGAGTAATCAAGCATAGAAAACTACTGTCCAGGAAGATGATAAAATAATTAAAAAAACCTGCAGAAACTTTTACTAATCTAACCTGTGTGCCAAAAACCACTGTTCTTCCTGATCCATTGCTATACCATAATAGCTGTCTTAATGGCTGATAAAAGGCATTTTTCCTACCACTGTTAGTCTGGTCTATGCTTCAAATCATGGCATCAGTTTTATAGTGAAGTTGTAAGGCTGATCTATATAAAAACACAAGTCTGAGATCTTGCTCTAAACAGGTGAATTTTAGGAAAACGTTTTAGAAAAGTAGAGTTTTTTTCCCCATGAGTTTCTTTCAACTTTCTAATCATTTTCCAGACACACATGCCTTGATAATGACAAAATTATACATGATAAAATTAAACATGATAGAAACTTCCATGTTTTGCCAGATCAGGTATGAATGCAAGATAGAATCAGGCTAAACATACAGTTGTGCAGAAACAAAAATAGTTTTTTTGGATGAGAAGTTTTACTCCACTCAAAGAGCTAGTAAAATCCATGCTGCCAAAATAAGCCCCTGGCATTCTGAACATTTTGGAATTTCATCTCTTCAAGACCCTCCCATGGTAACTACAAAAATCTTTTTAATGTAGACATTATCTTTGTTCAATAAACAGTGCTCTGCTTAAATAAATTCAACGATAGATAAAGTCTTGACAAAAATCTTAGTCTTTTTCTCCTTTTGCAACATGAAAAGACACTTATTTCAGGATGACACTGTAAATTAGGCAACCTAACTTGAGGAAACAGTGGTCTGTTTATCTCTTTCCTTTCCTCTTAACAGATGATTTGACTACTGTTCTCAAATTCCAGGCCTGTATTTTGGTAAGCCTTAAAATTCCTGGTTACTTTCCAATTTACCTTTCAATTCTGTTTACATGTGGCCAATGAGGGATGATGTACCTTGCTAGAACTTTGTACACCAAATATCTTCTTTTAGGCATAATTGCAGCAGCAGGTGCAATTGAATACACTTTAAATTGGACTTGAAATTAATACTAGGTAATGGAACTAAAAGAGGCTAGTTAGAGAGACTTTCACATAAATCCTTTTAGAGTTGGATTTAGCAAACTTAAACTTACAAAGTTAGCATAAGCACTATGCTATACATGACTACTGGTAACCTGCAGGAATAACTCCCTGTAGATTTATAGTGTGTTTGGAAGTTATATCTATCACTTCAGTGGTAGAGAGAACTGGTTTTCAGTTCTCTCTTTAATTATGATACTCACTAATTAAGCAACAATTTTATGCAGCTTAGAAACTTAAAAATTATTAAAATGATGTGGTGAAAAAATTCCTGAAGCTAAAACTTATTTTACAGTTTTGCAATCTGATTGGTTAAAATGTGTTTTATTATTCTTATCATGTAATTTCAATTAATTTCAAAAGGTACAACTGAGATAAGGCTTCAGGTGATTTAATCCTTGCACTGACATTACCTGATTCTTTCCTAAAACATCATGAAGAGAAGATTTACTAATAGACATAATCAACTCAAAATTAAATTGAAGATGATGGTACAGCAGTCAGGTGAAACAACTGATCATACATCAGTTCTGTGGTATCTACCATATGCCAAAGAATCACCATTTGATTTATTACCATTTCTTGATATTTGCAAAAAAATACATATATATATATATATACATTTACATGAGTATTTGCAAAAGCGATGAGAATACCTAGATTTGATGACTAGATGCCATAAAGTATTTCAAAATCTACAAGATAATGGAAATACTTGTAATGAGATGTATGGTGTCTTTGAGTTTATAGACAATAAATGATCTAGTGTCTTAGGCTGGCCATACTACTACATCTGCATAGAGTAATTCCCACAGGCATCACTTGCTATGCTAGAAGCCATTCAGAGCACAAATCAACAACTCTTAACAACAACAGAAAAGCATCAGTAGCCTGTGCTGCTGCAGTTGCATACAGCCATATACCATTGCACTACTCAGGACAGTTTCACATCAGGAAAACACTTCATCCCCAGGCATGACTAATCCAAGGTGTGCTTTTGGTGTTTCTCACTTGAGTTTTCAGCATGTCAGAGGAATGTAATTAAGCATGACTTGTCATCCAGCATCAAAGAGCCCTTTCTTTTCCCTAAGGACTTGTGAAATTGAGCTTTTATTCTAATAAGACAAGAGTTTCAAGTGTGCATGTAAATCCCAAGAACATTAACAGCATAACTCGGTACTGGCTTTGTGGAGTAAATAAAGCTCATGTTCCAGGTGATCTGGGACTGAAAGCGTTTCTTGATCTTTAGCTTTAACTGATGCTAGAAGGGAAAAGTTATTTTGTTGAACTTTCTTAAATGCTTTAAGATCTTCATATTAAAGATGACCTAAAATTGTCCAGCTCTCGCATTCATCTTCAACAACTCTAAAACAACTCAGAATCTCAAGTCTTATTTTCAAATGGAAGCACAATATGATCTGAGGGATGTTCTGAATGTTGTCTAGAAACTCAGAGAGCTAAATAAAAGCTTATCAATTTTTCAGACATTACTAGCTATCTTCCATAACTCTGTGCTTTGTACAGATTTTATCACCCACAATAACCTCTGCAGCAGATCACTGTCCAATAACAGGTGTCATAACAGAAAGCTTGTTTTTCATCCTCATATGCCTAAATAACTATGAAAATGCAGCCAATGGTTAATCTTAAAATTTGCTTCTGGGCATCTCAGCTGTTCAGAACAGTGTTTTTGGTCACTGAAAAATCAAGCTGATCATTTGATTCCCAAATCACCGGTCACATCCCTGTTTTGGAAGCAATGACCTAATGATTACTTGTCAGTATCAGTTAGGTTGCATTGAACTAGCTTGTGTTTCATATGAATCAACACAACCCAGTCAGAACAAAATTAAGGCCAGAAATAACTTGATTAATTAGCTATCACCTTTCTCTGTTAATCTTACTGTAGTTAAAAAAAAAAAAAAAAAAAAAGGGAAGGAAGAGCAAATTGTTCCTATTTTGTTTGATTTAAAAGCTATTTTTAGGCAAGGACTCTCTCAGTGTTCAATACATTAACAAACCACAATTGGAGCTGGATAACATAAAATTGAGCTACTGTGTAGTGTAGTGGATAACTAACTTTATACAGAAGCAACTTAATTAGGATCAAACACACTATACTAACCAAGGTACAGTATATGTCAGTTTGCAGTCTGCATGATGGTACTCTAATTGTAATGTGCTCAGGTTTTAGTTTAAAATAAAATTCAAGTGAATTTGCTGCAGGTAGAAAATTCATAATTCTTCTGTTGTATTTTCTACTGTGACAACAGATCATAATCATGAAACACTGTTTCTCCCAGTATTTTTACTTGCAAACTGGGATTTTACAGTCTGGAAGGATGAATAAGCAAGTGATAAAAAAACTGCTGGAGAGCAGCTCTGTGGAAAAGGCCCTGGGGTCTTGGCAGACTGTAAGCTGAATGTGAACTGGCAATCTGCTCTGGCAGCAGAGGGAGGTAGCAGCATCCTGGGCTGTATCAAAAGGAATAGGGCCTGCAAATTTAAGGAAGAGATCATCCCTATCAGTGCTTGTTAAAACATACCTACAATCCTGAGTCCAGTTTGGGGGTCTCCCTAAAATAAGAAAGTCATTAAAAGGGAACAAGTTCAGGGCCACCATGCTGGTCAGTGGCTAAGTGCCTTGACTAGTGAACTGAGGCTGCATGAGTCCAGGCTGAGGAGAGCAACAGCAGCCTCTCAGCAGCCCCCAGAACCTTATGGTAAGGTACAAAATTGGAACCAGCTCTTTGTGCATATAAAGAATACCTGAGACAACAGGCACAAACTGAAACCAGAAAGGATCAGATCAGACCTAAAGTAAACCATGTCAGCAGTGGAGCAGATTGCCTACAGAGGATATGGAGGCTCCATCCTTGGAGGTTTTAAATACCAGCTTGGACAAGGCCCTGGGCAGCCTGATCCCACCTCATTACTGGTCCTGTGGTCAGTTTGGATGATGGACATCCAAAGGTCCCTTCCAATAGATTTGCCCTGAGTTATCCCTTGTTCATCTGTATTTAAGTAATAGGTAATGCAGTGTTATGACATTCTTACGAGCTATCAATGTAATGAAGCTTGTATTCATGAATAAGTACTCATAAGTCTCCAACATCAATCCTTGTGTTTTTTTTTTTTTCCTAATTACATAATTTCTAGGAAAAAATAACTCACCATGACAGGGAATGTATGCATTCAATGTATACACTGAATTGGACAGCAAAAGGACAGCTAAAAGATTTAGCACAGTTGCTGACTGCAGTGATCACTCAGCTAGTGATCACTCACTATTTTTCTTTACTCTTAGTGGGGAAATATCTTGATTAGAATAAGATAGTTATATGATAGAGCTTTAAAAAAAAAAAACATCCAAAAAACCTGGGAAAATGATAAAGAAATCAACAGGAATATAAGTCCACTGCTGGCTCCCTCTTAAAGTCATCCCCCATCATGCCACCTGAGCCTAACTGCACCCTTTATGATTCAAGAAAATAATATGTAACAGTCAGCCCTGAGGAGTTTCAGGGCCCACACTGTTTCCATTGCCTTTAGCGTGGTTTAAAATGACTTTTATAGGAAAGACCTGCTCCCAGATCTACCATCACCTCCAAAACATGACAGAAATTGCCATGACACCTTAAGGTGAATAAGTTTTTGGTTCATGGACACTGGTACATGCATTTTAGAGTTTATGTGCTTATATCCACATGCACACCCTGAACAGGGCATGCATGATTTAAAAGTAAAGTAATTGATTCGGCATAACAACTATAGTAGCAGGCAACTAATAAACCACTAAAAATCAGCTTCAAAAGATCATGACACCTGGTATTTTGCTATAAATAGAAAAATAAAGAAAATCCAGCAACTAAACTTGATCATGAATCTGAAAAGGAAATGCCAACTTTATGTATACATTAGTATCATTAACCTTTTTCTAATAATGAAATAAGGGACAGTGAAATAGAAATATATCTATCGGCATTTGTTAGAGTTTGGCAGACATCCATGCATATTCTGGCAGCATTTCTGTAGCTGTTTTTCAATATGACAGATTGAAGTGTGAAAGCTCACCTGACGTTTTTATTTAGAAACCAAACATTCAGCTAGAGCAATTCACATAACTGTTTCAACATCAACAGTAAAAGAACAATCATAGAATCATAGAATGGAATCATAAAATGGAATCATAGAACCACTTAACTGAGAACAGATGCTTCATATTAAGGTCTCAGAAAAACAGTAATTAATAAAAAATTGTTCTACTAAAACCAGATACAATACTTACAAAAAGGAAAAACATCCTTTTGCACATTTTATTCTAAGAATATTGGCTGGAGATACTGTAAATTAGCCAGAAAACTAATAATTTTGACAGCTGACTTTTGTTTCTCTCCTCTTTATATGGAAACTGGTATCCCATGGCCAATAAGTTTGATCTGGGTTTGAAGTAAGTTATGTAAAGATGAACCTTAATGAATTTATGAAAACAGAGCATCCAGTGGTTGCTGCTGATAAGAGAATTTTCTGCACCTTAGGAAAAAAATAACACAACAATACTGTTAAAAACTGTTAAAAACCTCCTGTGTATAGGAGGAGACAAAAATATAAAATAAAATTGTACTCTCAATCACAGCCAGCTGTGAGTGAGTAAAATCAGTCCCTGAATATAGAGCATGTTTATAAAATCTAGTAGAGATTTTAGCTTTTTCCTTTTTCATTAGAGCTTTAGTTAAATATTTCTACTAGTGTGCCAAACAGTTGGTCCTTTACACACTTTCTTTACTGACAATGAATGTGAATGTGTCACTACTGAATTTCCCTGGTCTTCCTGCTGCGAGTTCTCACAGACAGGCCTGAGCTGTCTTGTCATCACTCGAGCACGCTATGCTCTGCAGCTCCGCTCACTATGTGGTCAACACCAAGAGTCCTCTGCTGCCTGACACCGACAGTTAGAGTCTGCCAGAGGAAACACCCTGCAGTTGAAGGCCCTTTTATCATCTGTGTATTTTTCTTCCTTGCAAATCAAAGGGAAATGAACACCAAAAGACACCGGATCTGTACTTTATTAAATAGGATCATTACCAGAAATCTAAAGGGGATGCAGAAAAATAAATGAACCTTGTTCACTGCTAGGCCCATATTAAAACACTAACGCCAATAAACTTTCAAACTCTTCACATCAGACAGAGATTTCATGCGGCTGCCTTTGGTGAAGGTTAATACTTTGTCATCTTGCTTGCTTGTTGACCATGGAATCGGCTGTCAAATCTGTTCTAACTAACCTCAAAGATAGATTCTTTTATTTTTGTCAAGGTAGACCTCTCTACGCTAGAAGTGCTGAGGTGAAGGAGCCACACAGTGATATTCACCTGAACAACCTGTGCACTTTTTCCAGAATACATCTTAAAAGAAAGAGAGAGTACATTGGTAGGATCAGTTAAACTCGTAATAGTGTCTTGCTGTTCTGCTATGAACTTTTTACTGCTAGAAATGAGTAGTGTCAATTGCACTTTTATGAAATTTACATATTCTGCATTCTTACACTGATCCAATTTTATATTTAAGAGCTAAAATTCAATGACTTCAAAGAGCTTATTTTATTTTAATATGCTAAAAATCTGTTCCACCAGAACACCACAGGGCACTTGTTTTATGCGCAGGAAAAATTTGTTATAATACTGAATATCATGGACCTATGGTGTTAATGTTTATTTAGGGCTAGACTAAACCTTCTGCTTTGTTTATGTGATAGCACATAGTTTTAACACCTCAAGAGAAATAAGCTGTGTTCAGTCTCTAACCAGATGTGTATATTCACCCTGTTCCTCCTGCTGGCTCTGTTAGAACAGTAATGTTTGTAAGTTACAACAGAGTTCATTATTCTCTTCAAATATTTGAGGATAAATTGGGAAATCATGAAGTTGGTCCACAAAGAGACACAGACAAGGCATCATGTATAGTCAATTCACCTTTGGGAAGATGGCTCCCGAAAATGAAGTTAGCCCTGAATAGGGCCTCACAATGATAATTTGAATGTTGGTATCTGAATATTGGTATCTGTTGCAGGACCCATCCTGACTATCCAGCTAGCGTAGAACAAGCAGACACCATTCTTGTAGTTTAAAGTGTGAGTCACATCAGTGGCGCAAATGCTGATATTCAGCCAGGTGAACCAAGGGTTTCTATGATGATTATTTTTATAGGTTACAAATCAAGCCAAGACCACTACCACTGACACAGACACTCTAATTATAGACAGGTGCAATGAAACTTTCCTCTCTCAAATTTCATCATAGCTCATGGACAGAATTTGAGAATAAAAATTACAACAGTGATTTGTAAACAAGGTAAGCAAAGGTACGGGAATACATAAATTATCCAAAATAAAGAGATGCATCAGAAAGAAACAGTGTTTTGAACCTCGTTGCTGGCCCACAACTTTGATTTAGGTGCTAATAGTCCTAGTCCTGAGTCATCTTTTGGCTTGAACCATCATTTTCCCTGACTGTGCTTGTTGCTTGATCTTCTACTTTAAAAGAGTTGTTTTGAAAGATTGATTTTTTTCCACCATTGCCAGAGGTGTTATAATGTTGATGCTTTTTTAAGAAGTCTTTCTGAAAAATATCTGATGTACATCATTTGCAATGCCCTAATTCACACAACTTGAGCAATAACGTCAGGCATGACTGATGTTCTGCTCAATACTCTAGTCATTTATAGATTTTTGCCAAGGGGATTCTGCAATTGCAGATTTTACTGCACTTTCCATGGGGGAAAAAATGCCAGTTAAGTCATGCAACTCTTCAATTACTAATTGACAAAAGTAGCAAAGTTGTTGGTTTTTGAGGTTTTGATGTTTTTTTTTTCCCTGAAAATTTGCATTTGATGTAGCCTAAATTTAGTGTAGAGTGGAAAATGCATAGTATTGAGAAAATACTTTATTTCAAGGATTAAAAATTACTATAAAACAGTCAATAATGTGTGAAGTAAGTTGCTTAAGCAGCTTGGTCCACTTAAGGGTCTAAGATTGGCTGACTATTGGAAAAGCATTCAAAACCATCTGGAATTTATAGAATAGGAAGCCTTGTGAAAACAGGTATTCATTTGTTTATCTAGAATTTTGGAACCAGAAACACTGAGTAGCAGCCTTTTACTTCTTTGAATTTCTCATTCCAGTCCTAGATGAAACCAAACCATATTAGGTAGGAAAGAGGAAACAAATAATTGCTAACTACATTAAATCCTCAAAATCAGAGATGATGTTCAACTTGATATTTTGGATGCACTTTAAAACCAATAATAATAAAACACAATCCAATTTTGTTACCTTTGAGGTCTTTGCATTGTCAATAATGAAATAAACCAGCCTTTACTTTTTGTTTTGATTTTTCTTTAGTTAGTTTGTAATAATATAAACTAAAAAGAGTTCAATTGCTCATGTTTTCAAATATTAAAAAAAGTACTTGTTTCGTTCTCTTACAGGAGAAATGCAAATATGTCACTATTTTGTGAACGTCTTCACACCTTACTTATGGCTCAGTCTTTCGTGAGTTCTGTGTAACGTCATTTATCTGGTGAACTACAAGCAGCAATGATCAAAGGCTATTTAGATCACAAAACACGGGAAGTGAACATTTGAGTCTTAAACATTTGAGCATTTGACAAAAGTAGTATAAGAGCTACCACTAGATGTGATTTCAGTCAATAAATCTGATCTAAATAATTACTTCCCTAATCATGCTCAATATTTCAAAAAAAAAATAACATAGTCTCATAACTGCTGAGTTGCAAAGGGTCAGCGCGGGTGAGGGGGGAAATCCAGAACTGATTTAAAAAAAAAAAAAAAAAAAACAACAATCACATTTCCATTCAAATTCCAGTTTGTGCTCAAGTTCAGGGAAATGTCAGCAAGATGATTCCATATGACATTATGTTCTATTTGTTTGTAATATTCAGTAAAACAAAAACATTTTATCAGTGAGGTAAAAAATAATACCATCTGTGAAATCTACATAGAAAATGATTCCTCAGCATTGATCACGGTTTCGGAACTGTTTATGAAATTCACCAGCTAAATTAGCAGCTTCCCAATCAGACAGCTCCATAGCTTTTACAGTGAAATTGTCTCCAAAACTTTTTTTTTTTAACCTATTCCTACCATTTTATAAGCCAAATAAAATAAATTATATGAACCAGGATAACACAAGAAAACATAATCAACAATAATAATAGAAAACCCTAGAATGTTGGGTGGTATTTGAATATTTTGAGGTAATGCTGAGACTCCAATAGCAAATTGTCTATTAAAACACATAGTGAAGAAACCAACAGAAACTACAGAGGTCCATAGAAGCTGGAGCATTCTTGAGTGTCCACAACAATGCCAGCTTTTATTTTTCACTAAGCTTGCTAATATATTTCACATATCAACACCAAAGTACAGTGCTCACAGAATACATATAATATACAAGAATAGAAAATTGGCCTTTTAATACTGTGAAAAATTTTGCCAAAATAAAAATTCTTATCTCCAGTGAAGTACTTCAGAAAAACAGAATTTTATGTCATCCTTACAGACAGATAGCAAAGTTCAAACTAAATCATCCAATCCCACTAACTTGAACCAACATATTGGCATCTGCGTTTGCTAATCAAGACATCAAATAAGTCAGAATAGCATCTATAATGTGAATGACATCTAAGGTATAGCTGCAATTCAATAAGGTGCTTTGCAAGATAACATCAAACACTGATTATATCTCTGTGATATCTCACAGAAGTCTGAATGCTTTTCAGAAAGAGAAATACCCCACTCATGAAACAATAAATAACACACACATTCAACAGATTTCTAAACCTGTACATTCAAAATCTCATAAAGACATTATTTTCCCAGTTAGTCACAAAATGCTATATTTCAGTAAGCAAATACAAGGATGTATTTGTATTAAGAAATAGCAAACATTTACTCACCAGCCTTCTCCTTTTCTGAGATAACTGGCATAGCCTGGAGAGAAAAAAGAAAAAAAAAAAAAAGGAAAAAAAAGCCACTGTTAAAAAAACAAAGAATTTAGGGAAAACATTATAAAATATTAATGTAAAATTTATGAGTGTCCAGAAAATCTGAAAAGAACAGAAGTCTCAGTGTGAGAAACATTGCCATTTGAATGACTTTCCATTATGAAACTAATAACTGCTTACAAAATAAACAAAAAAATGGATGAGGACAGAAGGGAGGAGATGGAGTTAACATGATATTCCAGTGATTTCATTGTGAAATAATCATCCTAGGAAACATGCCCACAAAATTCCAGAATACTGAATGGATCTGAAGGAGTGAAGGTAGAAGACTGTAGCTGAAGATGAGATAAAACACATCTTTCTACTTAAGAAGTCTAGAATAATTCTACCATTGAATTCATGAAATCAGGGTTTGGGCTCAAACATACCTGCAAAGCATGCTGATTTCTTTTTTTTTTTTTTTTAATCTTTTATTTCTTTTTCTTTTATTAATTTATCTTTTGTTTTATATATCTTTTAAAGAAAAGTAATAGAAATATTTTCACATTGCTATAATTGTTTTTGGCATTATACTTTTTCACGTTAAAAGAAAAGCATGCCATATTTTTCTTAAATTAAATAGCTTTTATAGGCTGAATTAATAGCACAACGGAATTTATATGGTACACATACAAACAATTAAAGAATACACAACTGTGATTAAAGTAAGAAAGGCCAGATGAAATATGGGATTGGGTGTGCAATGTATACAGAACTGCCATGGGAATCAAGATATTATGAATGTTGCTCTGAAAGTAATGCCCCCTAATTTGCTATGTTGGCCCACAATGTCAGAAGTGGGTACTAGTGGTACAGCAGTAGAGCTTGAATCTTCCTCCAATATTCTGTTACGTTTTGTTGCTGTGTGACAGATGGCAGCTGAGGGGCAGCCTGCAAAATGGAGTCTGACGTGGAAGTGCATATGGAATAAAGATGCATTATGGAATTCCTACATATGAAAAAAATGGCACCCGTTGACATTCACTGATGCTTACTGAATGGTTATGGAGCCCAAACAGTGGATGTCAGCATAGTGGGGTTGAGGGCTTCAGCAAAGATGACAGAGATGTGAAAGACAAGCCACATTCCAGATGGCCATGCAGATTTTTATGAGTGTGACACACAGGCTCTTCCATTGCTGGTGAAAATGCATAGCTAGTGGTGGTATCTATGTTAAAAAGTAATGCTTTGTAGCTGAGAGTTTGCTCTATGAAATAACGTTAGCGTTCTTCGTTGAATTTTCTATGGAAATAAATACGAGGCATTACTTTCAAAGAGACCTATGCATTTTTACAACCCTTTTGCTCATGGCATTTTATTCAGTAAAATTTTCCTACTCCCGACACCAGAGGAAAAGAAAGAAGGGGAGTGATGGACAGAAATCACAAGACAGACAGTTTCAGACTTCTTGAAATAGTTTTGAAAAAATTCATTTAAGATCTGTTCTTTCCTGCTCTATAGAATGTTTTATAACATTTAGAAAAATAAAATCAGAAACAATATACACTAATAAATACTTGAGACATGAGAGACATGATGTGGCAATAAGAACTGTCAGCTCTGAAATCATAAGCTGTGTCATGGAAAGAGGCAACAGATTTGGGGAGACCTTTCGAAGGTCAAAAGTTCAAGGTCAGGATGAAAGGCTTTAATTCAGTGGATTTAGGTGAAGCAGGTATAGGACTCCATGAGGATATGAAAGAGTGATGAGCAAGAAAGGTAATTTCTATGTAGCTTTACAACAAACTTCTTGGATTGTAATAATGTTGCCTGTAGCTGTAATGCAAGTCAATGGCAGGGTCTTTGATTTACAGCCAAAAATATATCATAGTAAATTTGTTAGATGGTAGGCCTAAGAGTTGATGTATATTTTAAGTGGGAGTAGCCCAGGTAAGTAGTGGCTGGAAATATACAGAACTATTATGCCTCAGGACAATTGTGTCACAAGATTAGTATTTCTGTTACTTAGAATGAAGAAACAATTTAAGTTGCAGGTAATGTAAAAACTGATTGAGGTTTGCATATGAAAGTAATGCCTATGTTAACTACACTAAACTTGTAGCAATCCACTAAGACTGATGGTACAGAGACCAATATGGAACACACAACCTAACAAAAGCAAGAATTTTAAAATGGAGTCATGTGGATGGATAGGAAAAAAAAATACTAGAACACTTGTGTAAAGAAATATATTTGAAATGGTAGCATTGCAAATATGTTTCCATAAAATAATTATGAGAAGGACCTCATACAGTGGCCCAGTGGTACAGTTCAGTATACAGCACAGTATAGTACAGTACTTATAACTTCCATTTTTCACTACTCCAGGTCCATAACAATGCATTACTTACATAAAAATGTATTATTGCCTCATTTTTCTTCTTGATATCAGATTTGGCCCTCTTTTTTTTTCCCCCCAGCCAAACATGATTCCAATTCCTTTACACGCTTTTAAAGTCAGAACTCATAGAATGGTTTGAGTTGGAAGGTTGGGCGATCTCAAGGATCATCAAGTTCCAACCTCCTTGTCACAGGCAGTGTTGCCAAGCACTAGATACATACTAGGTCAGATTGCCCAGGGCCCCACCCAACCTGGCATTTTAATGCTTCCAGGGATGGGGCATCCACAGCCTCTCTGGACAGCCTGTTTCATAACCACACCATATTTTCAGTGAAAAACTTCCCCCTAACATCTATTCTAAGTCTTTCCGCCTTTAGTTTAAAACCATTCCCCCTTCTATCACTATCTACAATTGAAAAAGTTGATTTCCTTTCTGTTTACCATCTCCCTTTAAATATTGGAAGGTCAGCAAAACTTGTTTTCTCTGATTTGGTCTTACTGAATGAAGAAGTGAGTTACTTATTTGTACACAGCACATAATGCAATGTTTTCCAGGATCCAAATATATTCTCAAATTCTAGTGAATAGAAATAAAAAAAAAAAAAAAACAACCAACCAAGAAAACCACCACCACTAACGAAAAAAGCCTCTAAAAAATTTACTGCAGCAACAAAAGTAATGCAAGTAAAATATTTTCCTTAAAACAGAATAGAAAGCAATTTTTTCAAAGAAATATCAGCATCCTTTCAAGCATAAAGACTGCAAGTAACAGGATTGTTTGTCTTAGAACATGGTATGGTGGTAAACTTATAAATTTTGAATCCATTAAAACAGTTATGAAAGATGAACAATTTTCTCCTAAAGTCAAGACTATAAATAAGCAAGTCTTGCTCATTAATTCTTTAGAATTTAAGAACTTGTGTCATTGTTTTAGTCAAGGATTTAGATTTAAGGATATTTTTTAGTCAAGGATTTAGATTTAAGGATATTTTTTAGTCAAAGATTTAGATTTAAGGATATTTTTTAGTCAAAGATTTAGATTTAAGGATATTTTTTAGTCAAAGATTTAGATTTAAGGATATTTTTTAGTCAAAGATTTAGATTTAAGGATATTTTTTAGTCAAAGATTTAGATTTAAGGATATTTTTTAGTCAAAGATTTAGATTTAAGGATATTTTTTAGTCAAAGATTTAGAATTGCTTAGCTTAGAGAAAAATGGTAAATCTTCCTATTTTATTAAAAAATGCAGTAAAAATAAAGGCCCAGACTTTTTTAAATCTTTATCCACAAAGTACTTTCAATTATGTGTGTTTTCTAAACAGAGTGTAAATCTACTGAATCAAGATGCTTTGCTTTTTTTATTTTTGGCAAAGAAATAAAATGAGCTAAAAATTGTCAGAACATTCTTTTGTTACTTAAAAGCTGAGAACAAAACCCTAAATGAACATAGCATTTCTTGAAACTTTTAAATAACGTAAACAGTAAGGAGGGCTTGCTCAACATCATCACAGGCAGTACTATTATTGGTTTAATTTTTTTGTTAGTACAGCTACGTATACTTGCTTACATGCTGTCCAGTGGGAAAACATGGTTGTTACTTATGAGAAGTACTCTCATCTCCAGTACACTTTTGAATTCATTTGGGACCTTCTTCCAACGAGTTCCATATGGTCCAAATGAATTGCATTCCCGGGAAGTGATTTAACATTTCTGGCAATGGAACAACTAAGCCAGATTTTCTTGCTTGGCCAGATGGGTTCACTATAACTTCACATTATTTCTCACTTCTCACAAGTTGTAGAACTTGACTAACAATTTCTACAAGATTGGGTCATTTAAAACAAACAAACATACAAACAAACAAGAAAGAAAGAAACCATTAAAGCCCTTTCCCACCCAAACCAAAAGCCCTGGCGTATAACCTTTTTACATCTCCTCACAGATACCAATACTCCCTTAATGTCAGACTTTTTAACAGTATGTGCCCTTAGCAGCTGGGGGAGGAAATTCCTCTGGAAAGGTAACCACGCATGACTTGCCTATCAACTCATTGCTGAAACATACCATAGACTTTTTTATACATATATATATATATATATATTTTTTTTTTTTTTTACACTTCAAAGCAGGATTTTACCCTAGGAAGAAATTACCTCAAATGTCATAGCTAATATTTCTGTATGCACTCTTGCTGTTTTGCAACTGATCCCATTTAAATACGCTGTCTGCAAACGTGAATATAAAGTACACATAAATAAAAATATCCCATGAATATAGTCAAGTTGCAGTTGCTCTGCACAAATATAAGTAACTACACGCAACACTGGATTAGATAACAATTTCCTTTGATTTTTATTAGAAGTTAGTTGGAGGACTGTCTTCTGATTAGAAACAAAATAGTGGAAATTTTTAGAAAATCAAAACTTAAAGTTTACGATCAAATGAAAAGTATTATTTGATTGAAGCCAGAATATCTAAATTTTTGAAGCTTTTAAGAGCATTTTTAACAGGAAAGAGATGTAAATACATAAGAAGGCCCAGAATTTCAAGTGACAACCATGAAAGATTCATTATGGGCATGTTGACGCAAAATACCCTTTTTGTATGCTTTCAAAGTGTGGGAGGCAAGACCAGGGATACTGGATACTTGAGCAAATAGTTCTGTGTAGTAACACAGACTGCATCTAACATTCGTTTACTGAAAAAGGAAAGAAAAAATCCCTGTCACATTAGCTTCCTTCTGTAACATAGTCAAAGTTCAGATATTTTGTCTTTGAGTATGGCAAAATAATTAGCACTGTAGCTTTTCTGAACAGGAGCAGTACAGCTAGATACTAAATGAGTACAACGTCTATCATGACTGATTCTTTTGCAAAGGGCTGTAATAAACAGGAAATTTCCATATAACCTCGAAAAGTTACTGTAGAGGAGCACACAACATGCAATTTCTGAAAAAAGTATCTATTGATATCTTTCTGGTTTTGGTACTGTCTGATAAACCAATTGGAGTGAGTCTATATGTCAGTTTTCCAAACACAAGATAGCTCATCTTTATTTTCAAGACCATAAATGTTCACTTTTCCCCTCATCCACATATTTTTCCCCAGAATAATATTTCTGAGGCTTTTATTTTTATTTTTTTTTATTGCAGAACATAAAGTACATCAGGCACCACATGAATTATATTTTCAGTTCTGCCAAGTAGTCATGATGAATATTTGACAAGGCCTTTCGGAACACTGTCAGCTCTCCAGTCGTTCAGGTATGCATTTGAATAGACATGCTGAGAAGATCTGATAAATCTTGATCTAAAACCATTTTTCTATTTTTTAATGCTGAATTAATTATTTTTCAGTTTTTGTTGGTGTTTTTTTTTTTTTTTTGCTTATTTTGGTGATGAATGCAAACTGCTGCCATGCTCACACATTTTCCATTACTTTCTAGTATTCTTACTCTCTCTCTCTTTTTTTTTTTTGGTAATATATCTAAATTGAGCAAAGCTACAATTAGGTAGAACTTAATAATCTGTTTCCTGGCAACTTATCAACAGTCAGTGAAAAGCTTAGGTCCAAGAATGATCTCAAAGATTTATAGATTCCCTCAAATAAAACACAGGTAGGCAATGATTACAAACAGTGGAAGAAATATCTTCTATTGCTCAGAGTGAAAGGAAGACTACAGGGTAACCGTCAGTCTACTAGGATCTAGAATGGGAAAACTTGGACTTCATATAATTATGGGCTAGTGTCTTTTCCTGAGCTCAGGCTCTTGATAAGATAAGCCTTCATCTTATCTTTTGGAAGCACTTCTAAATCAATCACCTTTTACAACTGCAATTAAAAATCATGGTCTAAATTTTCACTTTACTGGATGCTTTAGTTGCAAAAAAAGCTCTATATGCAAAAGTTTTAAACAGAACTATATTTTTCACTGAAATGACTTACTTTAAAATCAAATCACTATTTCAATTCCTAGAAAATTTGTAGTTGCATATTAAGGAACAGAAAAGACCAGTCTTCAAATTTTGTAAGCAAAAATGACTTCTATTTAGTGTTTAAATAGGATAGTTGTTTCTGAGACCAGAAACCAATATGTATATTTAATTATATCTATTGCCTTCCTTCTGCGTAAACAGCCACTGAAAAGAATGAAAACCTCTAATGAAGAATGATCTGCTTAGAAAGAATACAGAATCTGACAAGAAAGAATACAGGTACAATTTCCAAGGAAGTACTAATGCACCAAGTGACAAAACTCCGTATTCTGTTAAACAGTGGCCATAGTAAAAACTGATGTCATCACTACTCAGACAGAGAAGAGACTTGAGGAATTTTAAATCTTCTCAAACTATACATTCTATACCCTCAGGAGTACTTAAATAAGCATTTTCTGTTATTTAGAAGGCATGCACTAGTTTTCTTAATTTGCTTAAGTAAAAGTTAATATTAACTGGGTTATTTTATGGAATAAAAATCAATGATCACTCAGATGGCTTGAGATTAGGGAAATACTGCATTTCATACTCTGGAATTTCCTCAGTGATAACCTCATTACATGGTACTGACTTAATATCTCCATTGGAAAAGTTTTAAACTAAAGCTTTTGTTATTGATGAATCAGAGCTAGAAAGTAAACAACTAAAAAAAAGCTTTTTTAAAAAGTAATCACTTAAGAAGCCATTTTTTGGTACTGAATCAGTATTTAGTACTGAACTGAATTAGCATAGCAATAAGGTAAGAGAAAAGTCAAGGAAGATTGATATAATTATTTTGAATTATTTACAAAAAATATTTTATTAAACTCAAATTTTAAAAGTTGTAAGCTTGCTATAGTTTTTAAAATTTAGATTTTTTTTTCCTTTAGCTTAAGGGATAAGGAAAAACAACAAATTTCTGGATAGATGAACTTTAGAAGTGGAATTCAGCTACGTCTTTTTTGTAGTCATTCATTTTCCTGAAGATTGCAATTACTAATAGTAGAGCAGAAAATAATTAAAATCCACTCAACAATAAAGTTTCATCAGTTACTTAACTCCATTTAAAATTTAACCAACACCACATTCAGAGGCCTCTAGTTAGACTTTGACTAGACTACAAATTTCTGTTCTGGTGAAAGTACAAAGCTGTATGCTTGCCTGCATATGTTCTCCTTCAAGCTGTTTTATGTCTCTCCCCAACACTTTGTTTGCTGGCCAGATATTTCTGTTTGTTCGAGCCTCTTCATGCCACTGAGGTCATGCACAGAGACCCCATCTAGCCAGTGTAAAATGGTTGGCAGTCCTCTCCCCTCAAATCTCTTGCCAAGAGCATGCACTAGGACTGGTCTGGTAACTTCCTACAACTTCATCATTCCGCTGTTATATTGCTACCTTTATGAGTGTGGAAGTACAAAAACAAAGATTTGGGATCATTCTCTTGTACCACATTGGTGTTACTATGGACTTGTCATAGTATAAGCTTCTGGTGCTCTGAATTCTGTCAGGGTCACACCGACTTATGTGACAGATAATGGGAATGGTTTATTTGCAGCTTCTTCTCCATTAAGGAAAATTTAGCTGTAGTATAGAATTAAGTCCTTATTCTTTAAGGGTATTTCTAGAGACTTTAGTCTTCAGAACAGCAGCTGTGAGCAGCTCAAAAACCTGAGAGTTACCATCACACTTTTTGTGAAATGGATTTAGTAATGACTATGATTCTTTTCGTCCAGCAGTTGTCAGACCTCACATTACTTGCATATCAGGACTTGGAATAAAAACAAACATGTAAAATAACCTTGGTTAGGAACTACCTTCGAATAGTTCCCTGGATAAATAATTGTTTCCACTTGACCTATTCTTTAACTGCTAGACAGGACTTACAGCTTCAAAAGAGGCGTCAGATAAATTTTAATGTTAAGGAACATTTATACAGCTTATGATAGTAACATGACGTGTGCTTCATCCAGTTCCACTAGTCTCTTCCCTAAAGGAAGATTTAGCAGAGGGTTGTTGGTGTTAGGGTAATATGGATAGGTCGCGGTTGGACTTCATGATCTTTAAGGTCTTTTCCAACATGAGCAATTCTATGATTCTATGATAACTGGAATGTAAGCATCAAACCAGAGATATGACACTATCTAGAACTGGAAAAGCTCCAAGAGTGCTCATGCTTTTCATCAATTAGCAGAGGTTCTATTAGGGTTCATTTACATATACAGAGATTTTTCCCAAGCTTAGAAGTCATTTATTTAGCTAATGTTTATCTTATAAAACCTTTTACAATAACAAACACATCAATAAAGCCTGAGACATAGGCAAATGTGAACTATTTAGGAACTAAAGGGCACCCAGCTCTAGGGCAACAGTAAAAGATAATTAAAATCTCATGTTTCTTATTTGTTCCCACATCATGTAATGTGTACAAATGCGATTTTGCCTTAAAGCTCTTAAATCTGGGGACTGCTTCTGTATGGCTGACAGAAATTCCAGGTGATCTCAGTCTTCTCATCTCTTTATATGCAAAACTTGCAACCTTAGAATCACTCCATGTTTCAAGTAAATAAAAAATTCTTTCAATCATGTGATGATAGAATATCAAAAATTACATGACAACTGTAAGTTACCTAATACCTTTGAGCATCTTCTCCCAGAGTAAAAGGGGAAATTAAAAACAATGCAATCATTTCTGGCCCCCTCCAAGAAAACAAAGAAGCAATTCCTACCCTTTATCCCAAGAAAAGCAAGTCATTCTTACTAATTTTGAAGGTTGTAGATGTGAAAATCAGAAAGCTTGCCTCATTCCTGCATGTGCCAGCCTACTAGAATGCAGAAGTTGAGAAAGACTAGCGATATAAATCATCGTATATGTAAATGAGCCATCTGATTCTAATGCTCTTTCCATGACGTCAGCCCAAATCTACTAATTGATTGCTATCTACAGTTTTAAATTTTGCTAATATTCGTCTCCTGGATCTCTCTGGAGTCAGAAGAAATAAAATCATATTCAATCATATTCAAATTTCTTGATTATTAGAAATACAGGATTGGTATTTATACTACTTAAGGAAGATGTTACTGTGTCCAGCTTTATATCATAAAAAAAACAAATTGGATGTAGAGCACTGCAATAACTGACTGATACCAAGAGAAGTGACACCTAGTCATGCTCCTATGTGAATTCTGATCTTGAACTTTATCAAGGCATAGAAGAACAGATTACTATAAATGCTGCACCTCTTCTATAACAGCTAAACCCCTGCTTCCTAGAGAAGATTGCAATTCATCACTCAAGGAGATGAAGAGTCACATAATAATTATGCTAATAACAGAGTGATGGAAAAAAGAGGGGGATAGCATGCTAGACAGAATCAGTGGTAGATCTAGAAGAGTCACTTTAATGTCAAGTAAAGAGTGTCTTATTTTTACAGGTGTCAGAGGAGATCAGAAGATTGTAAGTGTAAAATTAATACATTCCAGTTAGTTATCACTGAGTCAGCTTGATGTGATAGTTATCGTATGTCTTTCTGGTTTACTAAAGCAAAACAGATCAATATAAATGACCCTATTTTCTTCAACAATGAGAAAACAAATGAGCAGAAGCATAAGCACACAAGAAAGTAGCTTGGAAAAGAGGAGGAAGTTGAAGGAAGAGACCAAATACTGAAATAGACTGTCTGGATCTTGTTTGCCTATTAGACCATATCCTTGGTATCTGTTCTTTCTGCTTCAACTCACAGCAAATGTGAATTTAAAAATCACCAAACAACACTACTGTGACTTTGTAGTATTTCTCTAGTTCATACAAGAGAAGAGATGAAATGGATGTTTTCTTGGGTACTGCATAGGCAGCGTGCAAACTTTTAAGCACTTGTAAAGGATGTAGGTCACATAGAGTAATTAAAAAAAAAAGGTGAGAAAGAAAAAATTATTTTTAGTCCGTCCAAGAACTTCTCTTTCTTTCAAAAGAATTGAATTTAACGATATTTTGGTTTTTTCTTTTTTTTAAGTAGGAAACACATTGTTTATATGAAAAAACTCCACCCCTTTTTCCATTAACGAAGGGGCAAAAAAAAAAAAAACTTAGAAAAACACAACAAGGAAAGATGAGATGTTCCTTATCACTGAGAAGGAGCTTTGCCTCCTAAAAGGGCCTAAGGAGACTACATGCAGAAGTATTTTTAATCCAAGTATAACAATCTAAGTTCTAAAAAGTACCCAAAGCCCTTGAAAAACCTCTTTGGAAAACAAAACATTAATATGCACAGCTGTTTTATGGTAAAATGTTTATAACCAATTTCTCATTTTTTTGTTCCAGAAAAAAAAAATCTACTTTAATACCTAAATTCTGGTCAAACTGAGTGTAAAACTTCTTATGCTCATGTAGCCAAAAGCTTGGTTCCTTCAACTAATAAACCAGATAAATACGTATTTCATCTGCCATATAGTTTCTTCATCTGGAATTACTGCCGGTATGAACACTGCTCCAGGCTTGGTGTACATTTCTTCTCCTATTTCACTTCTTTACAATCTTTCAGCTCCTTGCTTAACTTGGTATTGTCTAGGTTAAATTTTTGTAGTGTATACCACATGAATTGACACACACAATTCCCATCTCTGTGCAGTAATGCCACTTTATTCCCAGGTACTATATGTCAAGCTAGCATCTTTGATGTCATAAAAATCCAGAAACAATCAGAAATACTCATATCTGTCAAGTTTCTCATGCTGCTGACATATTTTACACCTGGGAGCTGTTTTGTAGTTGACTTCAATGAACTCAAGGTTCCACTCACCACCTTAAGCTTCAACCATAAAGGTGACACTATTTTTTTTTCCTAATTACCAGGTACAATCTTTTTATATTCAGACAATAGTTAACAACAGCTTGTGGAGGATATATTCCCTGTGTAAATCTTATATCTTATAAATTTTTATAGGACATTCAAAAGTTGGGGTACTCAATATTGGAATTCACTTATCTAATGTAAGTTCTGAACATTACCATTTTCTATAGAATTCCCATTTTGATGGTATATTTCTAATTGATGGGGGAAGAAAAACAGTACTGTTATAGAGCAGAATTCTGCTGAAATCAGTTGGATGTTTGCCAAGTACTCCAGTAAGGAAAAGCTCAATTTGACACTGTCTGACTCAGAACCTCCCCCTTTATGCTGTGCCCATTTCCTTCTAAGAGACAAAGTACTACTGTATGTGTGTATTCTATGTGCTACCATTAAAATCCAGAAATTTCAAATCTTTTACTAATTGCTATTTTTACTACTAACACAGTCTTTTTAAGATCATTCCTTTTCCAGAAATCTCAAAATTGGTCCTCTTTCAAGATCATTTTTTTAATTTTGTTTTGAATTTTAGTTTTGTTTTCTGCAGGCATCCAGTAAAGAAATATCTCCTCAACGTTTGTGTTCCCACGCTATTTCCATAAAAATCTCTTCTAAGCTTGCGAACAGATGCGCTGCAGATCCTAAGAGCACTGAGTAGGTCCAATTCTGTGAAGTGCTGGGCATTTGCTGTATTTCTCCAGGATCATGCCCTAATAGAACAGTTTCTTTCTGAATTGTTACATCCTTCCCAAACTTTGTGTGGCATATTACAAAAAAATACAGTTATGGTTTCTAAGCTTTCAAAAGTTTCCTGCGAGAAACAGCATGCAAGAGTCCAAGTACACTCTTGGCTTTCATACCAATACCAGTCCCTCGGGGAAGAGTTTGACTTATTCCATATTTTAGTTTAAGAGAGACTCATTACAAGTATGAAACATTTTCTGCAACAACACTTTTGACTGAATCTCATGTTCACACTCTGCTCTCCTAGAACCAATATTTCACAAGCATTTAAAAATATTCCTCTCCATGAAGAACTGTGCAATGGAATCTAGAAAGCCACAATTCCTACAAAAGTAGGATTTCTTTTTTTTTTTGAAAGCAGGTAGTCTGCAGACTGGCAAAGCAGATTTCTGACAAAATAGCTGCAGTTTGAATGAAAAAAAGGATTTGGGGATATAATTACAGGAGTATGATAAAGTTTAAATTCATCCACGTTACTCCCTGGTTTTATGCAGTTTGAATTACTAAGTTGCCATGGGAAGGGTAGATTTATTTATTTAATGAATTAGTTTCTTGTGTCTTGGAAGCTAAGCAAACAGAAATAGGGCTTAGTGAAAATCAACAAACAAAATACTAACACTGTAGCAATCCTTCTATCATTAAATTGGTGCCTGTTTTTCATTGGAAAGAATACAGCTTTTTTTTTCATTGGAAACAACACAACAACCCTTGACCACCCATGCATTTCAGACTTCCTAAATGCAATGTCTGTATGCTGAACTTGAGCAAAGAATATATTGTGTTAGCAGAAAGTTACAAAAAAGTCTCTTGTGACAGAAGTTTAGAATTAAAATTATATTTTACATTTGCCTGAGTTTTGATTGGAGAATAAAAGTGATGAGTAGAGTATAGTCATTATCTTGTGGCTACTGAAACAGAAAATATTTATTAGCTGGTGCCAGGGAGAGCAAAGGAAAGAAATAAGTCAAACTACAAATAGATTAGATCAAGACTTTTCAGTCTGCCTTTTTATGTTCATTTCTTTATTAGTTTGTGCTTCTAGTCTGGTCAAAAATTGAGATCATGTGATTCACTTTTGATAGGCAAATCCTACTCCCCACCATCTGAATTTAGCATGATTTAGAAAGAGAGGGAATGAAGAAGTGGGGACTTAACAGACTAGAGACTATTAATAGAAGCTGGATGTCTTCCAACCCGTGAGACTAAATGAAATCTGCTCAACCACGCTGTATGAGATGATTCATGTGACAGCAAGGCCACTAACATCTGTGAAAAATCAGGACACTGATGCTGGCAAAAGACATACCCCTTGTCCAAATGAGGCAAAGATGAAAAGATTTTTAATCTTTCCATCTTACCTCTGTCCAAAAAAGATCATGGACCACAGCTTGGAATCAGTTTCCAAACACTAGTAACAGGAAGGTAATACTTCCTGTTTTTTAGCTTCTTATATGAACCTATATAAAATCTGTTGAAACAACAATTTCAAACTGCTGTTGAAAATCTCAGTGTTATAATCACTAATAATACAATACTGAAAATTATTTCTTGCTCCTGTTCCTATTGCAAGTTGCCTAATAAATAATAAATGTTAAAATATTAACTAACGTAGTTATATTTCATATTGTCATTTTCTTTTTAGCTTTTTTTTTAATGAAAATGTTGAAAAACCATGATTTCCACCTGAGTATTTTTCATCTTTTATGTGAATGAACCTAATATTACAGAAATTTCATACAATGAAGTAAAACTGAGCAGCTAGTCTGATTTTTGTGTTTTATAGGCAACTAACCTATCATCTACTTCAAATAAGTAATCTTTAGGAGACTAAACTATTCAGGAGAGAGTCAAGCTACAGGTCATAGGTGTTCTGGAAGTAATTTAAGTTATTAACTGAAATAACCCAGGTAGAAAAAAAAAGCATATTTTGTTGGGCACCTTGTGAGGAAGGGAAAAAATATCAGTATCTTGTTCTAGAGATTCTTCCTGAAAATTGGTTTAGCATAGGAATATACGTAAACAGGACAGGAAAAAAGCCATGCCACCACTCGTCATCTCTACTCTGCATGTTATCTCCATTTGAGATTAATGCTTCAGAAAAATGTACAGCAGGTCCTTGGTTCTCAGACTATCCATTGCCAGTCAGGGAACATCACTCTTCTGATGCTACGGGTGATCAAATTAAATATTGGGTTATATTTTATTAAATTTTATTTCTTGTTTTCTTGAAGAATTAAACCAGGAATGTTTCAGGCAACCTGTTTGAGGGCAAATTATCTTCCCATAGCCCAGTAAAGAAATGATTGTGCATGGAGACTGCTGGAGTGAGAGAGACCTCTGCAACCATGTTGCACCTTTCCAAAGACAAGCAGGAGGAATGGATTCAACCTTGTTAACTAGGCATTAAGTTAATTTGTTTTAAAGACTTAATTCAAATCAATGTCATCTAGTAAAACACATCAACAACTATCAACTATCCTTTTACTATGAAAGTTAAAGTTGTTAATGTTAACTTCAGTTGTATTCTGTTGCAAATGAATCCTCTTCTGCCTTTGCTGGCAAGACTTAAAAGCCGTCCACTCTTTGATATCTTTTCCACATTCCTATTTAGAGTTATCAAACTACTCATTACCCTTTGGGCTGATTCCTAAGTGCTTACCAGGAACTGAAGATATGATATGCTATCAAAGTATTCACTTCTAGCCAAGTCTGACACTTCAGGAGAAGTGACAAAATTAAACCCAATTCCACATGTTTGCATATTTAATTTGAATTACATGCCGATAAATGATGTTTTGCTGGAGTACTCACTGAGCATGATCCCTGAACACTGTTACAGCTCTGCTACAAGAAATTTGGTAAAAATAAACACCAATTAAACATGCGACAAATCAATGGAAAGACTTCCTTGACACTAGCAAGCACTGAATTGCATCCTACATCAACCAAGACTATACTTTCACCAGACCTCTTCTGACTTCAAACACTAAGACGCTTGATATTGCTTTGGTCAATTCAATCTCATCTTTATGAGATACTTTAGTTGCCTTCTCAGCTTTGCAATCTACAGCTCAGAGAATGCTTGAAAGAGTTGCTACCTAGGACCCAGCTGAGCACACCACCTTAAAGGTGATCCCATTGTAGCTATGCCATGTGGTATTGCCCATAGGAGGGAGGGAAGCTGTTGAGTTACCTCATGCTCAGCGGGTCTTCTGTCACCTAGTTCATAAATCAACATGATAACACAAAGCCCATGCCTTGCTGCCAGCTATAAAAAGGACTCAGAAAACAATTACCCTCCACTACTCTCCAGGTAGTAAATGTAAAATATTAGGGGTCAAGACTTCTGATTTATCCTGTAGTATTTAGTTAGAGAAGCCATATAAAAGGGAATATTGAAATTTTGCTTAAAATGTCTTCTGACACAATTCAACCTACAATAACTAATTATTCAACTCAGTACCGTTATTCTTTCTCAAAGTTACTTAAGATATTGTTACAGGGAATTAATTTGTCACTTATCCAGACTTCAAGATTAACAGCTTAATTATTACCCACTTTAATGACAAAAATCTTTTAAAATTACGTGGGCTGTAGAGCAAGGTTGCTACAAAGAAATACTCTGTTAGTCTGTCTCATTTGGATGAGTTCATACATAGGTGAAGAACAGCTCTTTAATGCAGTTGGAACAGCTTTAATGAAAAGCAGATCATGCAAAGACTTAGAAGAATCACAGACAGAACTAGCACAATTTTTCTTATGAACTGTCTTTTAGTGGAAGGACAGCTGCATGTCACATATGAGTTGAAGTCAGTTCGAGAGCATCCAGAATCTGATGGTCAGAACAGATCTACTTGATGCAATGGTAGAAATGCAAATGCTATATAAACACCAGACCTCCCAGTGATGAATGTGATGGTTGAACTGCACTGATGCTTGCAACAGTAGAAACTTCATACATGCATGGACAGACCTCATAAGACACAAACACATAAACAGCATAATTGCTAGTTTGAGGAGCTGAGCTACTAGAACTTCAGTGAAAACAAAAAGAGATCTAACAACTAGAACTGCTTCTGTGGGAACTTCAGATAACCACATGTAATTCAGTGGGAAACAGGAAAAAATTTCCCATGCATTTTATGGAACAAGTTATATACACCACGTGGGTTCAGACAGTATGGTGACTAACTGCTTGGAAGAACTGAGTTCCTTTCTTATTTTGGAGAGTGATACTGATGGTGATTGGGGGTAGAATTGGCTAATAATACTGTCAGATTACAAGACAGCAGGAAATATGAAAACAGCCAATATTTTGCAGTAAATCTTAAAGATTATCTGCTAGTACATGACAGTGATGTGAAACAGAAGTAGAACATAAGAATAACAAACAAAAAAGTACAACAATAAAAATCTAGTATTTAGGAGAGAGAAGAATCCTTACAAAGAAAGATCAAATTAGACAAAAAAAAAAAACAGACTTTTTTTTTTTTTTTAATTCCCTCAGTCTGTTTTGTATCAATAATAACTGCTTTTATTTGAATTCCTTACTTGATTCCTCATTGAAGCTTCTTTTCTACAGTGTCCCCTATATTTTCCTGGCCTAGAGTAACACTTTTGCAAAACATTTTCCTTATTTCAAAAACAACTTACTCACTGCATTTGCTGTCTGAAACTCCTTTCATCTTTATCTGTAAAGACAGTCAAGACTCATGAATTTCAGATCGTTTATTATCATCAGATTCTACATAGTGCTGTCCAAAGTATTTTCATTTCTATTCTTTCATTCCTCACTTCTGATTTATACTCTGACTGTGATTTTGGTCTTATCAATTTGTTACTTTCCAGTGTGCTTTTTTTCCTGGATGACTGTAACATGAGAACAAGCATAGGTGCAAGCATAATGCTTTCATTCTCATAAGGTAGCAGACAAGTCCTAGGCTGCAGCAGGTGATAAGAAACTCAAATGAGGCAACTGTGAACACAGAAAACAAAGGAACAACCTGCTTACCCGTGGAAGGCCTCAGGTACCTAGGAATGTCCGGAAAAATACCCTTGCCTCCACTGCCAACTCTTAAATGAGGTCTGGGAAGGGGTGGATCCTGGCTCCACCCCTTCTAGTCACTCAGGTTAATTGCATGCACCTGAGCTCCCCTGGGTTGGCCCTGCCTTCCTACCAGGTGCTCAATCACTATTTCAGGTCATGACTTAGCATTTCCACTACAATGACAAAAATGCTTACAGTACTTTGTCCATGAGCTTTTTCATGTCTCCCTCTAATTGATATAGAATCAAGTAGAATTCTGGTTTGTCAATTATTCAGTTTTCTCTGAATTGCTCTGTTTCCCTTAAAATCCTGTCCCTAGTTTGCTGTTGTTTGAAGTAAGACAATAAGAAAATGTTTTACTTGTTAATCATTCTTTAAAATAATAATGGTGATAGTGATAACTTGTTAGTATCTTTGCTTTCATTCTCATAAGGTTAGCCAGCTTACGCTTCACAAACGTATTTTTAAGTGGTGACAACAGTATTTGCATTACTAAAGCACTCAAAACCCACAGACTTGTACCACAACCTCATTGTGTAAGATCCTGTACAAACAGGGCAAAAGAACTACACATACACCAAAAAGAATGCAACTAGTCTAAAGCAAGAATCCTTATGCAGACTGATGTGGAAGTATGAGGGTTTTGAGTAGTCTGAAAACACTCTGGTCTTGACTAATTTCAAACTTCTTCAGAAACCCTAGCAAAAGAGTACACTAAAGAGAGCACTGGACTAGTCAAGATAGCTTTGTTATGTATGTGGGAAGAGTCCTTAGGAGGAAAAAATTTGAAGGGATCCAGTCTCCTGTCCAAGTTTACCTGAAATTGTGAATTTTATCCTATAAGTATTTTTCTGAAGCACTTAAAATCACAGAATCACAGAATTGGCCAGGGTTGGAAGGGATCTCAAGGATCACGAAGCTCCAACCCCCCTGCCACATGCAGGGCCACCAATCTCCCCATTTAATACTAGATCTGGCTGCCTAGGGCCCCATCCAATCTGCCCTTGAACGCCTCTAGGGATGGGGCATCCACCACCTCTCTGGACAACCTGTTCCAGCACCTCACCTCTCTCATAATCCTAAATATCTATGGAATTTAGAATATTTATAATCTAGAATATTTTTCAAGAAAAAACTATTACCATAGTTTTCCAAAGAAAGATTTTTTTAAAAAATCTAAAAATTACTACAGTGACCACATTATTTTCTTTGTGAACAATTTTCCCATTTGCCACGAAGCATGAGCTGTCTTCATCCTTTCCATTCCTTCTACTTCCAGTTTCCTGTCCAAGAAGACCATCCAGTTCCAAAAGTTCCCAAATGCTCACCACCTGTGGCACACACCTGCTCCAGAGGCCAATATGCTCATATGACTCCTGTCCCCTTTGCCTCCCTCATAGCTAAGAGGATTATGAGAAACAGTGATAATTGGAATTTTGAAGACTGTTCAAGAATTCACAAAACACGTTAATGTATTTCATGTGCTGCAAGGGCTATACTCAAATGCCTCTATAGTGTGTAAGGATAAGATAATTCTAAATCTCTGTCATTGCCATAAACTGACATATCAGAATTTGTGAGCTGCCCAGATCTATGACACAATCCATAAATTATGCATTAAAGATTTTATTACACCATGAATAGCATCACCTCTAAATTAATGTTCCTTAATATCTATTACTCTATGAGTCATGGATCACGTGACTGAAGCATGTTTATGTCAGTGCATTCTTACATTTTGAATTTGTTGCCAGATTAGGGTTTGAAATGCTATTTATTTCCCCACACCAACCTTTCTCACTACAACTTTACAGCAGTTTAGCGTACTCATAGCAACTAGGTCATTAAAGATAATACTAATGGTCAAAGGAGACTTCACAAGAAAAAGGAATTTCTTGAAAACTTTATCATAGTGACAACAGCAACAACAAAAATTATTTAAAATTTAAACCACAAAAACAATTGCTTACACTTATATCAAATAATGACATAACACAGCACTGAAAGTGTAAAAGGGGTGCTAACTTGAAGGAGTCTTCTTCATATACTGTGATAAACTCCACCTTCTTCATTTACAAGGCATTAAGGAAGTCTGGAATTAGCAAACAAAGGCATTACACAAGTATGGCAGCCAAAAGAGCATGCTGATGGGCAGGCACCCCTGAAACACTGCTCTGGAATCCTTGCTTCCCTGCTCACACTGCTGTTGGCAGGCTGAGAGTAGCAGGGGAGATCTGATCAGACTCACGTTCTTCAGGGGCCTGTAGCAGAACCACTGATGACCCCAAGTGATTAGAGGTCAGCAAACTTCAGCCTGAAGCAACCATGCTCTGAACTTTGGCACATTCTGAGTTGACTCCTGCTGGTTTGTTGCCTTTGGCTCTTATCTTGTAGTTTAGCAAGGATTGTGAAATTCTGAATAAAGTTACAAGACAGATTGGTTCTGTCTCTATGACTCAAGGTCTCCCTCTTCAAATGTCCTCAGTCTTCAAAATTCCTTTGGCAAATCATCTCATCTATCAGCTAACATTTTCCAATAGGTGTGTCAAGGGTCCAACGACAAAAAAATTCTATAAATGTTAAAGGCTGTACAGAAACATGATCAGAGATTCTTTAAGGTAGCACTTGGACAAAACTACCTGCATTCTAACAGTCTGTGCAAGTATACACTTTAACCTGTAACTGAGCAAACTCTGCTTTGAATTTAGTACTATGTGATGCTTTCAGATGAGAAGAAGGGAAGAAATATTTCAGAAAAGTGCATCTTTGGAATATAGGAATAAACAGAAGAGAGGAACTTTTTGTAAAAGTTAGTAAGACTTATACGTCTAACTTCACTGACTCCCAAATATCCAGGTTGCCCATGAAATAGGGCTTTATGTTACTTAGACTTCTGAAAACTTTATGTAAATTTTACTTTTGAGGCCGAAATTAGAACTTTGACAGGAGTCATAATCTCTTCGCCCTTGAAAGTACAATTGAAGAATATATTAACTCATTGGACTCCATTTTTTTTTTCTTGTCAGTTTTTTTCTGTCACTGAGATGGTCTCAGAGTGCTGTAAAGCAATACTTAATGAAATAAAAAGATCTTCAGTCGTAAAGTGGCAGGTGGACACGGGAAGATATGTTAATAATAATTAAAGTATTTCAACATCCATTCTCCCCTGCCTCTCTTCCTACCCCTTTTCTGAGTTCTCAGAATCAAGTAAGAAAATGATTACAGAAATTTCATTCTTTTGCCTTCTTGCTTCCTTAGTTGAAGCAGTTACTGGAGAACTTCTTATTCTAGAAAGGAGCTTTGAACTGCTCTCAGGCTAAGGTTTTCAGCATCTACAGTCTGATTATGGATACATACACAAGACATAATCAAGGCATTTTCAAATGTAATTCAAGAACAGAAAACCACAGTTCAGCTACAGAGGTAGCAGAAGCAGAGACAGCAAAAGTTTCCCTTCCTGAAAATCAGCATAGTCTCTGGGGTCACATAAGATGCAATTTTCAGCATTCAATGGCACGTAGGTCTCTCATTTTTGTTCAGCTCAGCAGATGTCTGCTTGTACCTTTGGCCATCTAAATGCTTTTAAAAATATCTGTACTTTAGGTAATTTTCAGAAATTGTAAAATAATGGCTCAATTAAGAAAAAAATTCTGAATAATTCAGGACCTCCTGAATGTCTTCTTCAGCATGAAGGAAGAAGGATGGCTTCTTGGTAACCAGAATTTCTGATTTTTAAAAATATTTCTTCCCTCTTTTTTTTTTTTTTTTTTTTTTTTTTCCTTTAAACATGCAGTCTAACAGATCACATGCTCCGATTTTTCTTTCTTAAAATTTCTGTAATTCTAAAAGACTATTTGCAGGATATTCTAAACAATATGAGATACTGTTTTTTCTCCTAAGAATAGAGAAGTCTCAAAACACTCTGAAATCCCTACGCATGTTGAAACATCACTCAGTGTTGGCAACTGCAAACTGGATCTTTCTTGAACAAGTACAGTGTTGGCAAAGTAGCAAAACAAGAATGAGAAAGAAAAATTGCATGTGACTGTGTAGCAAAGTTTCACAAACAGCCAGCAGAGTTCAGTTTTAACAACTTGTAAGCTGGAATTGGCTGTATTACTCTGTCACATTTTTGGTATCTGCTTTATTCCTATCACACTATTAATTTGCCCTGAAGATAATGAATTCCTGATTTTTTGTTCATTCTACACATTAACCATGCAAGTCTGTGAAAATTCATTGCTCCTGTTCAGATGAAAGCCTTATATTTAATTTTATTTTTCTAGACAAATCTGTGTCATTTCCAAAAAATACTGAATTTTAAATATTGTTAGCTTCAGGTTTTCAAGATGTATCTTTGCCAATCATTTGAGTTTCTTTGAAACTCAGACATTTTAAAGAAGCAGCCAATTAATCTCACATTTATCTAATTTTGTGTCTACTCATCAATATTCATAAGGTGTCTTGAACACTCCTAAGAACATCCAATTACAATATAGAATATTGTTTGAGAGCTAAAGCTTTATAAAGACAGTGCTAGCATTCTGCACTCTGGGTTTCTGGGAGATTGTCATCTACTCTTCCCCTCCTCTCCTTTCTCTTAAATGGAATCCTCCTTTCAGTCTCAATGGCTTGAAAATCCTCATTGGCTGCTTCTCATGTGCAGTTTTTGTTCACCTAACAAATACTACAGAGCAATAAGCTTAGTCCAGTGCTAAATATTGTCTACTCAGAGCAGGAACTTCAGAATGACTCTGGGAGACTGGAGAATCTCTTCTCTTTCACTTTTGAGCAGCATCTGACATTCTGTATTGTAATACAATATATTATATACATTAATCTGTATGTAATGCATGCAATTTTATTTAATTTAATCATATTATTTCAGTACTTAACGCAAGGTAGCATACAGAAGATTCCTATGCATATGTTGGTTGTGTTTTATTTTTCTTTTAAAATGATAATAATAGCAAAACCATTCTTAGTAAATGAAGGCAAGTAGAATAAAAGTTCAGAGTGTAAGCTATACTTCAGGTGAAAAAAAAAAACTCCAAAACTTTGCTAATCTCAATATTAGAACACGGAAAGTTTTAAAGCATGGTAGTAAATCTACGAGAAAAAAAAAAAAGAAAAAAGTGGCAACAGACTGGAATGTATGGTTTCTATATACAGAAAGCGCAACAAAATCGAAGCCCGTGCCATTCAATTAACAATTTACAACACCTTCCTTGTATAGTGCACTGTAGAAAATGGCAGGCTGTTTCATTTCTGTATTTCCAGACGCATGTCATTTCCAACCCCATATTTAATAGTGTGTAACTGCCTGAAGGGGAGAGATCAGAATGTGTGGCATGTCTCACTGAGAGGAATTTTGTGCATTAAAAAACCCCAAACCAAACTCTTTCAACTATTAAACAGAAACGCTAACCAACCCTGGCTTTGAAGGAAAAAAAGAAAAAAAAAAAGAGAGAGAGAGAGAGAGAGAAGAAAGAAAAAGAGACAGAAAGCACAAAGCAAGACATAGAAGAGGGAGAGACAGAAAGAGACAAAGAGAGCATAGGAGTAAGTGAATTCCTTATGAGAAAGGCGTATGTAAAGGACAAAAAGAAATGGTTTTCCATGATGTCACTCACAGCATTTCTGTGTCTGGAGAAGTGCTTGAAAAGGCAGACATGGATTTCTTCCATTCCAGTAATGCAAACTATTCCTGCCACGTTTTCAAACCATGTTCCAGGAGTAAAGAATACTGTGTGTGCAGCATGAAAGAAGATAAACTAGATATTTATTCACTACCACCAACCAGATTTGAGCAAGCTGACAGCCTATGCCCTACCATTTCCTCTTTACCTTTTAAAACCCATTTTTTCCAATTTCCTCCTACTTCATAATTTTCTCCTCCCCTTACTTTTTTCTCCTACATTTCTCACCCCCTTCAAGAAGTCAATGCAAAGATCTTTTCCTACTTCTTCACTAGCATGCTTCTACTTTCCTTCGATCTCCCTCTCCTGAGAGATCAAACTGTTGTCGCTACTGTTTCAGCACAAATTCTGCGTCTTTGTCCCCTCATTCTGTGCTCCTTTGCTTGTCTTGGATCCGAGCCTGAAATTCTTTCTTAGATAAAACTCACAGGAAATTCTCACCAAAAGGCTTATTTACATATGACATTGTTTCTTTCCCCTTTCGTACTGTTTTTCTTTCTTGGGATTTTGCGTATTCCTTCTTTGGCTCAATGCATATTATTTCAGAAATTACAAATCCAAAAAAAAAAAAAAAAAAAAAAAATCCAAATCCAAAACAAATCCAAAACAACACTAAACTGATAGTGCACTTAAATAGCCAGAGCTGCAAGTGGAGAAACAGACTCATGGGGGCTGAATTCAGTCTTAACAAGACTTTATCACTGATTTACGTTGCCATAAAAGTCACAGGTCTTTGGTACATATCCTGGAAAACATCAAATATCTATATTTGCTATAAATGCAGACAACTTTTCCACCTTGTTCAAGTCATAGGCAACCATGTTACCCATAGGAAGAGAAATAATTCGAAAGGTTAGAGGGAAAGGCAAAACTGTATCTGCACAACCGTGCCAGTCATGTTGCTGGGACTGCTGAAAGAGCTACAAACCATGGAGAAAGCATAATGTACTGGAGGGCAGTATGCATGATTTGGTGTTAATAACTCTACAGACTTTAAAACAAAACACAGCTCCACAATAAAAGAAGGATGGGCAAGTCAAAGAGAAAAAAAAAAGAGAAGAAAAAAGAAAAGGATATTAAAAAAAAAAACAAAACAGAAACACAAAAAGTATGAAAAGATTGAACAAAAAAGAAACCAAAGGTGAAAAAAATATATATAAAAAAGTAACAAAAAAGGAGAAAGGGAAAAAAAAAAAAAAACACTGAAAGAAAGACCACTTCAAAGATTCATAGCTAAGCTAAAGCAAAGCATCATTTTAAAAGTCATGCTGTTCCTTCCTGTTTTTATATGCACAGTTCTACCAAAGGCATTCAATTCTCATAACATCCCAACATGGGTCATATCTCATCAACCACTGAACTTTTGCATATGTATACAAAGAGATTAGTTGAAAACAGTTTTACATTAAGTAACACCACTGTATAATAAATAGAGCGCTCCCAATCGTCCTGTGTGACTTACTGTAGGGAAACTGCTTTAATGGCAGGGTGATTTCTAGAGACCCCTTCCAACTCCTCCAGTTGTATGATTCTGCAAAATGGTAAGGGTCTTGCAGCTCTCAGTCCACAGGATGATTTTCAGTTTGTGCTATTTAGTTCAACTTTTGCAGATCCATGACACTTATTCCTTGCAAGATATAATAAGCACACACAGTTAATCCTAGCTACAGGTCTTATGCTGCACTGTTGGAATGAATAAAATTGCAGCCTTTATCACCTATTGGTCTTCCACTAGCAAAAATTACAAGTTCTTTCACAGCTTTGAGGTTCTTTAGTCTTCATTCCCAGAAAATCTGAAACCCAACTTTCTGCATCAAGTCTTCAAGTAGCTCTCTCCCTTTCCATTGCATTGTACTGTCTAGGAATTAGGACCTACTCACAACTTCTGGAACCCTCCCTTCTTTTCTGGACATTTTGAAATATATTGTTACTACTGGACAGGATGGAAACAGTCGTCAGTCCATGAATATTTCTATTTTAATATTATGCTTTTGAGGAGAACATATTCTGCTCAATTGATTGACATTATTAAAAATCCTTATGCTCCTACTCCACATGTGGTAAGATTTTTCTTCCAACCTGGTCTCCAGTTATTTCCTTTCAGTGACAGCATTCTAAAAATGGTGAGATATATAAATGCAGTAACTCATTCAACACATCTTTTGTTTTATCAGGAGATTTCAGATTCCATCTTTTTAGCAGTTTCCCAAGTTTAATATTTGTTACTTGTTCTGAAATCACAAATAAAGCAGAGACAGCATGTTTCACTAGGACAAGTTATACTGAGATAAAGAGCTAGACAAGAGAAATAGCTTCCACATAAGAGAAACAGCTCATGTAACACCTTTCACCCATAGTATGCTTATGGTTGTACTAGATCAGTATAGATAAGATTTTTCAACCTGATACTTGCAGTAGATTACAGAACGTGTATAAGGATGGCATTCCCAATGGCAGCTGAAGGGATGTATATTGTACAAATGCTAGGCCATGGGTGTCCAACCAGTTGGCTTGTGGGGACCACACTGAGCAAACAGAAACTGTCTGGAGCTGCATATAAAATATTTAATAATTTTTTTTATACTTACATTATGTTTTATTAAAACATAAACAGAGAACAACTTAAAACATAAAACTAGTGGGATGCTTGACTTTGTTTTTCTGAAAGTAATGTATCAGATAGATCTGATGGAAGTGGCTGCAGCTCTCAGTGAGCTCTCAAAGCGTTCACCGGCATTTTGATGAAGCATTACTCTTCCTGTGCTTCATCCTGGACAATAAGTGTTCATAAATGTACACATTGTCAAAAAGCAATGACATGAATGAGGCATGACTGTGAAATGTGGGGCATATTTCTCTGATATGAGAAGCCTTATAAAAGTTTAGTAAAGAAATTTGACCAAAATTCTCTTTGTGTTGAACGTCTGATTGCAACCCTATATATTACATTTGAAAATTCAAAGGTAATGTATTTATCTGTTGAAAATAGAGATGCAAATATACCATAAAACTGATTTATTTATTTTTTTTTAGAAATCTTGAAACCTACTCTCAAATCCCTTTATCAAAGTGGAAAGCATGGCTGCATATTTTTCACTGTTCACAGAACTGTGTTCAGCCACTGTATCAAAATGCATGCAATAGCTTGCTTTAAGTGTAGCTGCCATAATTTAAGTTTCATTTTAAATGCTGTTATTGTCTGAAACATAGCACAGATGAGTCGATTTTCACATTGAAGATGCATGCTTAATTCATTTAAGTGAGCATTTTTATGTCTTTATGTCTTTATGAGACATTTTTAGTCTTCATGTTCTGGCACAAATTTTCTTTTGGAGTCCATAAAGAATTTGATTTCACTTTACATAGTCTATTTAGCATTTTATTCCAACTTAGCAACCTTTCTTCAGAAAGTAAATGACAACTCCTTCATCAGCATCCATACTTTCAAGGTACTCCTAGAACTGCATATGATTCCATCCCCTAAATTTCGTGAAATTCTCTGATTGCAAATCTGATGATGATTTGCATGACATAATCAATTTTTAAAACTTTCACACATGGATCTTCTTGATGTCCAATGCAGTGATATTTAATCAAATGTGAGTTGTGATTTTTTTTTTTTTTTTGGTTTCTCTATTTTGTCTTTACAAAGCATTCCTTGATACTCGTTAAATTTGGCAGCAAGTTTTTGCACATAATGTCTTCTCAAATCGTAATCTTTGAAAACTGACATGATTTCCTTGCAAATTAAGTATAGAGCTATATTATTTGTCAGCACAGCACTGTGCCCTTCCAGTGTCTTGAGGCCAGGTTGTTATGCTTGGTGTGGCAGTAGAGAACAGAGACCGCAGAGCAAGCTGTACCGGGTTGCGGGCTGGGTGTGCCTGTGCTAGGCTGTGCAGAAGGGGCCAGTAACCTGTGGGTCCTGAGTCAAATGTACCTCCCATGATTTCATTCTATGAATGACACAAAGACTGTGAAGGAAACAGGCAGAAGCTTCTATCTGTTGCTGAACATATTTTGATGGGTTATAAATGCTTCCATAAAGGTATCCAAGCACTTTTTGAGACCAATTAACTTTTACCTTTGAAAATATCAGCAAGTTCCATAAAAACAACTTTAAATCTTTAAAGAAGATTTGCCCATTGTTTTATGAAGTGCTAAGTAGTTGCACTGTACTTTAACTCACCTACAGCAAAACTCATGCAATACCATTCAAATGTATAAACTATAGCAATTGAAACAAATTAAACTGTGTTTAATTCCTTGAAGTGCATTTTTATTTTTGTGTGTGAAGGGAATCATAGAATGGCTTGGGTTGGAAGGAATCTCAAAGATCATCTAGTTCCAATGCCTCTGTCACCTACAAAGTTGCAAACCACTAAATCAAGCACTAGATGACGTTGGCCAGAGCCCCATACAATCTAGAACTTTTTCTTGTCATCAGCCAAAGTTATAATTACTAGTTTTTACATGGTACAAATAATTTTACTGTTTTTTTCCACTCACAAGCTTCTGACAGTGATTCTGAATAATTTCCCATATTTTCTCATGTATGCAGCAGTAATTTTGAGCTGAATTATGAGACTTACATTCTTTAATGGAGAGATGCACTGCATGAATGACATGCTGACAGATAATTTATGCTTGCTTTTTTTTTTAAATGCTACTAAATATCATAAAAGATTTTCTTAGCTAATTTTGAAGAGTTAAAATTTCTGACATACTGACATACAACTAAACATACTCCAGGAACTTCAAGAATTAAAACTTGGCAAGGATTCAACTCAGATCTCACTGGAAGAGCACAGAACAGAGACTCATATTAAAACTTCTCAAGGTACAAAACTGAAGAACAAATGGGAACATTACACAGTGTCTGACATTCACAACACAATGCCATGAAAAGTAAAGCCCAGCAAGTTCTCAAAAGTTCAAACTCAACCAATTCTACAGTAAATTCATATAAGTTAAAAAAAGATATTAATATCCTGACATTCTATTAAACCTAAATTTCTGAATGGTTAGAGAACGTGGGACTACTCCTACTGATTTCATGTAAAAGATGCACTTTTGAAGAATGACATTTTAACATTTTTAGATAAGCTTAACAAGATATTTTTTCTTTCAATTGTAAACCTATGAAGTTTACACAAAATGTACTTTTACTCGCTTCCTTCACAGATTTATGTCTAATAAAGCAGACTGAATGTTTGCTAGTCTGGAAAATCAGCTCATAACAGATAAAACAATATTCAACATAGTGTCAGTGCAAGTCTAAAATCTGTTCTTTAGTATGTTGTGAAATTCCCTTTGTCTCTTTATCTATGGGAGTTTCAGCTCTTCTGAAAATGACCACATATTTCTGGATTAATTATCCACACTGACAATATTCACCCACTGATTGCAGCACCATGTTTAAGCCAGCTCCTAGACCTAATTGTGATAAATAGCTTTAAGAAGAAATAACTCACTGATTTATAATGTTCACCTGTAAGGTGCTAGCAAATTAGAGAGCGTGTGCATGTTCACAAACCACCAGAGGAAGAGATAGGATATGGCACTATCTCGTGACTTCATGAGAGGCCTCTATTTGATTGAAAGGCTTGTAAATAACTAAACAAGATGATTTGTGAATAATGGGTAGACCAACTCTTTTTCCTCAATGATAATCACTTTCAAATTGATATCTGCATATTTCTTCCCTTTCACAATATAAACAACAGTTTAGGAAAAGCATATTAATCAGCAGGTGACATAAATGTTCATTTACACTTTTTTTTTTTTTTACTCAGAACATCTGGCAATCCAAGTCTCACTGTGCTACTTCTATATATCAACTGAGATACAGACAACAACTAATTAAAGGTGATTTATACACACTAATCATTCTGTTAAGTATTTTATAGAACAGACATTACCCTAAAATCAGACAGTAATCTGTCAAGTGAATCTTCATTGGTACCAGCTTTTAAATAAATAAATTTGAATTGTTATTCAGAATATAAACATATAGCCACAAATGCTTTTTGCAATAATTATCTTAAATATTTAATTTTGCATTCAAAATGTATATTCCTCATTAAAAAGAGTTGTGAATTATCAAAAAGTGATATTAAATTGTCACATTATTTTCTAATTCTCATTTTTTTCTAAATTCTCTGTAGCTAACATTTACCTGTTCCTGTAATGAGCCTCAGCTGTTTCCTACACACTCCTGGGAAGCATAGCAGGAAATCGGATGCAGAGTGTTAAGCTGAGGAAGTGTTTTTTTTGTTGTTGTTTTTTTCCCCAATATAATTACTAGTTTTGAAAAAATACTGAAATAAAAAAGGAATTTTCTGAGTAATTTATTCTTTATTACTTGTATATTTTTCCAAGACATCTCTATTCATCAGGTAAACAGAGACTGCCCTTTGCCGCACTAGTTTCAAAGTAATTTAGAGCATCAATCTGAACCCTTGTATTTCACATTCCAGCTCTAATGATATTCCTGTATTCCAGACACACCCTTTCCTGAAATTCAACATATCTTTATTTTTATGCAGAAATCTGACACATTTTTGGGTCATGGTACTTGGCAGTACTGAAGTCATCTTACAGGAACATTATGGAAGTCAAATAATTGAAGCACAGAACTGACTCTCAAATTATGTAAGATAGGATACCAGTAATGCTTTTGGGGATAAGGCATTCATTTGGAACTGAAGGACATATAACTGACATTTATATCATGAGCCTGAATGCAAACTCAAGCTGTGCTGTGTTAAATATCTGCGTAACAATACTATTAATCAATGGGGCATGAGTTAATGTTTTGAAAATAGTTACAGAAGACATGACGTAAACTTCCCTGGGCAGGGGGAAGAGTGACATAGGACAGTACACAGCATCTAAAAGGAGTATTCTTTGTCCTTGTGTTAGTTTGTTCTGATCAGTAAACATTTTAATTCTGTATCAGTAAACAGCCTTAATTCTGCAAAAATGTATTCATACATACATTTGTATGTCATTTCTGATATACACTGTTTTGTTGATTTAAACAAGATTAATCCTCTGAGAAAACACACAACTGATTGTAGAATGAGATTTAAAGACACAAACTGAGTCTGAAATTTTAAATTGTATGACTTTGGGTGATTCACATGACTGAAGTTCAAATTATTTGCTCTTAGAGAACCTGGAAAGATTTTCTCTTCATCTGCTTATGGATCGTCTAAGAACATACATGAATTCCTGCTTTAAATCTTGAATACTGAAGTTTAAGCTACATAGATATTGGTCCTGAGAGCAACACAGTAAAATTCATTCCATTACAGATTTCAGTTTCCATTTGTCAAACTTAGGCGCAGCAGAACTGATAAACACAATGCTGATGTGCAGAAACATATTTGGTTCCAAGCATCAGTAAGCCAGGCTTGCACTGAAGAAATAGGAGTGCAAAACATGAGTCACCCTTCATTTCTGAAGGGCTTGGGAATTCTCTTTCACAGACCCAAATGCAAATAGTATGTCAGAGAATCCAGAGTGCAGTTTCTACATTCCCTACCAAAACAACATTTCCATACATGACCAGAAATAATAATACTCTCATTTTTCTTTGCTCATGTAAAAGAGATGTATGTTGTGATCGCAGATCTGAGAAGCTCTTGTATTCAGCCTCTTTGCCCATTACATTACAGACTGACATAACCATGATGCATTGACTGTAAAACATTTAGACATGATATCTTCCTGTGAAAACATACCCTTGCTCATGCTCTTATTCTGAGCTACTTCAATATTGAAAGCTTCAAGGATTATCAGTTTTTACCTGAGTATAAATTTTTCTTCTAGAAAAGTAAGTTTCCTTTTCTCAAACATGAGGTTTGAATAAAGTGAGAAAAATGAAAAACATTCAGGATTTTGCAAAACAAATAGAGACTATTTTCTGGGAAGGCTGTGCAATGTTTAGTACTTTTTCCTCACAGTTGGGTGTGCTTTAAGCAATAAGCAACATGCCAAAGAATCATAGCACTCTAGCATAATAGGTTTAATGCTCCCAAACCCACATGCCTCCTACGGTGAGACACATGCAGATATGATATTACATTGTGTCAGTTATTATGCAGCAGGCTTAAAACAGGACATGATTTTTATGGATACCAGCACTTAATGTACATATAAATGGCTGCATGTGTGAATATAAAATGAAGAACTCCTAATGTGAAACTTAGAATTCATCTAAAAATCTCCAACATCTTATGCCCATTAAAGTATGATGTTTTCTTCTTTAATTGTAAATTCAATTCTAATTAGAACAGAGTGGAATTTAAAAAATATATATATTTCTAGAAGTATCTCTTCACACTATAACATCCATTAAAATTTCCCTCCCACGGAAAAGCATCCACCTTCAGTTTATTATGTAAGTAAGTTTATATATAAGTAGTTCAATTACTTCTGTACAAGATGAAAAGCTTATGAAACACGACACGGTCGACACTCTCAGTCGTGCACTATTCTATTCAGTCTGATTGCCTGTAACGAGGTTAGTGTCTTATGTCCCCCTTGAAGTGCATTTACAAGACGTAGGCAGCAGATGGCAGCACACAGTGGAAAAAAATTAAGAGTTAAGAAAAATACAATTAACAAAGTTACTGCTCTAGTCATAAACTTTTCCTTCCGTTTATAGGAAAACAAACAAACAAACAAAAAAAAAAACCAAAAAAACCCCAAACAGTTATTGTATGTAATCAGACACTGTTGAAAACAGTGTCAGCAACACTCCAGAAAGAAGGAAGAATAAAAATAGTTTCTACAAACAGGTTGCAAGGAAAGACAAATGCAAACACTCATCCTGATATCATGGGAAGAACTCAGAAGCAATAAAGCTTAGCAACTCACAAGATGGGTATTTAGTTAAGATTCTCAATGTTGTGTTGGGACTGAACTTGGAAACAAAAGCAAACAGCCTAATATATATCTGGGTCATTCTGTAACTACATAAAAAAAAAAAAAACACCAAATGTTTCACTGCAGTAACAAATTCTCATACACTTTGATCACTCAGGAATCACAGCTGAGGAATGGTGAGAGAAACTGTCCCTGACCAGTGCAACACGAGAGAGGATATCATAACTGGAATCAGTATTTTTGGTTTAAATTCTGGATGCATCTAAATCTCATTGCAAAAAGTGTTAACACAGCTTTTAAGAGCTGTAGTTTTTAGAAAGCTTCATGGAAAACAAAAACAAAAACAACACACCTCTGCCATTCACAATTTACTTCTTTCATTAGAAAAAGTAAAATACGTTTGGGGTCAACATTGGAAATTCTACAGATATGGAATACAGACAATGGGGATCAACCTGGAGTCAAAGAAAAACGTTTTGTGAGAAATGAAAGCTGGCAAGCAATATTAACTTCATAGGATCAAATCCTGAAACATTTTCTTAATCTATTCATGAAAATTCACAATTTTTAAAGGAATAATATTTTAACTAATGTCTCAGAGTATGAATTTCTTTCCCAAACATCTACAAGAGTGAATTCTAGTTTTGTCTTAAGGACTAAAAGAACATAAGAAGCACCATAGTTAAAAGTTCAGTATACAAAAAACAAATGTATGATTCAGAGGGACCAAAATCTATCACCTTTCTTGCAGCATGACCCACTGTGAAAAGATTCCATGCATGAGTTCGCTGAAATATTCTAGATGTTGTTACTTAACTATACGTCACTGTAAAAAATAAATAAATAAATAAAGCATGGAAGATGTACACATTTGAAGCAGTGGCTTCCCTAATAATTCCTCTTTAAGAATATATAATTCTGAAATCAAGGTTTCCTAGTACTTAACATCAATTTTAGCTTAATTTCATAAGCTGTAAAGCAATGCAGTAAATTAGCAAGGAACTTCAACTCTATTTTTTAAAGTTATAAAAGTATAAAATATTATTCACAGAATGAAAGGTCTTTCCCTAAATGTCTGACATTTTAAAATATAATAAAAATCAAAAGCATATGCGAAAGGCAAAATTATTTAAATACATATAAATGATTCAGTTTGCAATACTGTCACCTAAATAACAGAAGCTTCCTTCTCAGTCCAGTAATAACACTTGTGAGAGTGGGTTTACAAGCTCATCCAAGCTTCCAATGAAATCAGTAAGTGCAACTCCCATTCTAGAGCTGAAGCCAGACCGGGTCATTTTGTACTTGTGGGTAAAACTGGTCCCTAAAATAATTTTGAACGCATTTTAAGTGAGCCATTACAGCTAATTTGAAAAACCATCTCCTACTAGTTATTCTGGGAATAATAGATTTCTGATTACCATTGCATGATGTGATTAAGGCTAGGTTGAAAAACACTAAGTAAGAGAGATAGGACAGCTAAGAAAAGCAGCAGGAAATAATCACAGCTGTTTGTTTTTTTTTTTTTTTTTGTTCTTGTTGTTGTTTCCCCTCCCCCCCCTTGAACAGAAGAACAAATAGACTTTGAAGAGCAGATGTTCAAGGACAAAAAATTGACTTCTAGGCTTTTGTTGCTATTGACCTTTGTTTTATATTTAGGAAACAAAAAGAGACAACTACGATTGACTCAAGCTTAACCTAACTGCTTAACTTTTAAATACACAATGGAAAATGCTATTGCAATTAATCTCTTGTAATTAAAATATTTAAGTTTCCTAGCTACATATTTTTTTCATAATAATCAAGATAGATTTCAAATTCAATTATTTCCAGTCTTAATTGCTGAACAATGTTATTAAGTATCCAGATGTGTGGCATTAATTACAGAAGGCAATAACATATTTGCATTCCCTGCTCTCCAAATCTAGACAAGACACTCAGTGTTTTTCAGTATTTCTCATGACCACTCTGGCAAAAGCAAGTTGACATGCTATATATATATATATATATATATATATATAGAGTAAATCACCTTAAAAAAAAAAAAAAAATATATATATATATATATATATATATATATATATGCTTCCTGAATCTAAAGTCAATATTCAAAACTCATTGTTTATTTTGGAGTCTGATAGAAAACCCAGAACATAGCGATGCGCTAATTACAGAAACATTAACATTATTTACTGTGTAAATGTAAGTAACATAAAGATGGCAGTAATGTTTCTTAATGTCCTAAATTACGTGGCTATGTACCTATACTCCATCACACAGATCCATGTTTCACAAGGCTGCCCACTCATGTACCCAGACACAATTTTTACATTGTCAATAGAGAGTGGTCAACTGTATCAAACTGTTATAATAACATATAATAGTGCCAGATTCTTACTTAGGGTGAATGATATTCAAACATACTTCTCATATACATAGTAATGGCGCTCATACTACATCCTGCAGAATCCTTTCCATATAAATAACATTTTAGAAATGCTGTGGAGAGAATGCTGTTCTTCCTTGTGACGCCTCTGTATAAGGAGTAAGGAACACTGTGTTCCTTACTGTGCCCACATATGTTCATTTATATGTTTGTGCTATGTGCACACATGCTCCAGTGACAAGCATGGATTTGACTAGTTGTCAGCGCATTTTTATGAAGTGCCAAATAACTTGTGCATGTACATACATACACAGACATGTTTCTTTAAAAATAATATTTACTAATTTACTAATTAATTTGCAAAGAAATTTTTAATTCATACTGAATTTTAAGTACTGGAAAGGTTGCATTGCTGAATATTTCATAAAATCTGACAATAAAGATTTAAAGTGTCCTGGTTTTCCATTAATCAGTGAGTCAATTTCCACCAAGATTGTCACATCAAAGTCCAGAATAGCATGGCATTATTAGATTTCTTTTATTTTTAAATACATATGGATCTTAATCTTGAATGTATATAGTCTTTAAACAATTTCCCCATCTATTAAAGTCCTGTAAGGTTAATATCTTCTGAGTTCTTCAGGAACTAGACTTGAATCCCTACCTGTCTTATAAGGCCCATCCTCACCACCCTCAGTACCCACCCTCTGTACAAGATGCCTTGCTTTAATTGTGCATTGTTTCTGATGCAGTCATGAGTTAGATACAGTTTGTTTAAAAATACTGCATATAATTACATAATATAACTAATTACAGTTGTACTCTTGTTTACATATTAATACACACAACAAAATAAGTTGTCATTGGAGACTGAGCATCTGGAATCCTTGAAGATCTGCAGTTGCACACAGCAAAGAGGAAGTGAAAATCATCAAAACAGTCCCTCAGGATTATAGAGTAGATTGCTGAGTTTCCTGTGTAGAATAAACCTATTACTACACCAGCTACTCCAATAAAAAAGAAGAATTATGAAAAGAGTCTCCCTTACAGAGAGAACACCACATCTGAGGATTTTCATGGGTGATCTCTACATGAAAAATCAACAGATATCAGAGGTAATCCTGACATCTTTTCTGGGGAGTGTTCTCCAGCAATGCTATTTACCCTTTTTGAAATACCATCCCGATTAGAGTCCAATGCTAAACAAGACCTTAAGAGTATGAGAGCCCCTTTTCTATCAGCATGAGATGGCAGTCTAGCACCAAACAGCAGGCTGTCTAGCTGCACGGACCAGATGAGCAACAGCAATAGTAATGCCCAAGATTAAGGACTGAGATTTGTTTTCACCTAGTGCATTCAAAAGAAAAATATGCTTTCAAACATAGCTTGCAGGTAGGGAGGCAGCTGATGTTTTTGCAGACTTTGATCTACAACACATACTAGCACTCAGTTTGTGGATCTGTAGGGTACAGAGACAAAAAATCCAAAAGGAATAGAAGATATCTGAACTCAGTCTTTACTCAGTTTTCAGGAGAGCTACACTCAAGTAAAAATGATATAAATTTTTACACTCAACTTTGTTGTGGTAAAAATGAGAATACAGTCTTTTTCTGAATACACTTGGTAAATAAATTCCATCCCCAAATCCCACTATGGTAAACTGCAGCAAGTAAAACTTTAGGAAAGGAAGTTGCTTGGAGAAAGTTTAGATTCACTTATCATAAATGTTAACGAAACAGGACTCTGAATTGTAGCTCTACAACCCACACAATATTTAGAGAGTAACTCTACAAAGTAGAAAATAAACATTTATTTACAATCACATACATTAAAATATATATCATAAAATAACTGTCCTGTATATGTTTAGCATAACATATTCAGCACAGTGGAAAAAAAATATATATATTTAAAGAAAATTAACACATACTGTCCAACTTCATAGAAAATAATGCACACCTCTGCAAAGCCAGGAGATAAGAGTTTCCCAAATATCCACAGAGACGCCCAAATTTAAAAAGTGATGTTTAATACCTCAGAGAGTGTCTTCTCTCTTCTCAGGACCTGGAAAATGGGATATCACCTTCCAGCATGACATATGTACTTATTTGAGAATTTGCGCTGCATTGTATGCAGTGACGGAGTGCAGAGCACTGTATTTGCTATAGTTATGCACTGATGATGAATTACAAGTGAATTTATTTTTGTACAAGTGAACAATCCTGAATATAAATGTTTATTAGAACTTTCGTTACTGCCTCCGTCAAAGGCATTCATTAACTTGCTATTATTGCAATGTAGCAAGTGACAGTTTGCCCTTGTTTTACTTTCTATAAACATATATATTTATGCTAATCACACTCCATATTTTAATGTTTTATCCTAGAGTTACTGCTGGTTCAGTTACCAGCAGTGATAGTACTGATGAACAGACGGAGCATTCATTATGCTAAGACTTTTCAGCTGAAGTTCTCTCTGCTTTGTAAGATAGTGGAAAGAATAAGCACAAGTGGGAGCAGAAATATGCCAGGAGTTTCTGCAATATTCAAGTTTTTCTGCACAAGTGAGCGTTATGAAGAAGGATTCTTCAGTAGATGGACAACGGCAAAAGATAGAACCATTCTTCTGAGAGCTACGAATGGATACAGAAAGCCGATATTACCTACAATCTGAGTAAACTACACAGCAGAGTGCCTGGGAAATCAGCAAATCCTCCCTTATGAGTAGTGTAAGATTAAATAAATATACAGAGAAAGAGTGCATTCAAGCAACCCCACGAGCTGCTTAGAAGAATTTATCTTAAAAGGTGGAAATAGTGCCTAGTACCTGCCTGTTTACTATACAACAGGAATACCTCATTTTGAGTACGTTGCTCAAGGCTGGCACAAGTCCCTACAAAAAGGTGCTCTAGCATTTTTGAAACTGCTTGACAAAAGTTCTTTACCATCTAAATTTATAGCCCAGATTTGTAGCTCAGGAAGTGTAATTTCAGCTTGCGCACACTGACACCTGTAGGAAAGCTTCTCCCTGCTCAGAAGCTTCCCTCCAATCCCAAATGTATGCAACTGCTCACCAAATTTGTCCTTGGAATGACATTTTCCCTTCAGCAGGGTAATACTCTTCTTGTAGTATACAACAATTTAGCCTTTCAAGAGGACTATGAGGACAGAGTTTGGGTATCATAAATCAAGCTATGTGATTCAACTGTCTTTCCCCCCCCGCCCTCCCCCCATCTCCAAATTTCAAGAGATTTAGGAACTGTTCCAAGTGACTCCACTACAGGAAACATTATCTTCCAAAGTAAAGTAGAATAGCTCTATTAAGCTAGTTTCTCAAAGAAATATTTAGCTTATTATAATCAACACCCAATAATAGCATGTTTTTAAATGTCAAACTTCCCATTTGCCTAATGATTCTCTGCCACTCAGAAAGCACCTTGAAACAGCTGGCATTAGTAGTCCTTTCTCTTCAGTGTCACATGCATAACTCTGTATGAGCAATGTAGGGAATAGTATAAAATTACTCTATTTCATTTCCAGCTTAAGACTGTGTGTAATGTCAAAAACAATCTTTGTACTCACCCCAGCCTTTGGTTTAGCTCCAGAAGTGGCTGCTGAGCAGAATGACGTTTGATCAGGAGTATGGATGCTAGGAGACAAGCTTGTTTGAGAATGTCTTACATCTGCTCCACTTTCAGAACCAGATTCACCATCCTGGTAAAAATTAGAACTCTTTTTAGTAAAATGAACATGAAATAGAAGTTTGTCTTTTAAATAATGTGTATATTTATATAGAATCACTCAAAATTATATGCTTAATTCCCTGTATAACTGTAATTCTATCTATTCTTTTCTATCACCTAGACATTCTCCTGCTTTCCTATTCATCATGGTAGTTTGTATTAACTCCTGTTATGAAATTATAAATCACCACTAACATCAAAGCTAAAACTCCCCTAAGCAGTAGAATGCAGGGTAAGAAAAATCAGATTTCTGCAGCCCTGAACTGACATTTTTTTCTAGTGTTCAGCATTTCCTGTGTGCTCCCACCTTCTGTCTCCCACTACACTGCAAACTCAGTAAACATCTGTAAGCCATTACACAGTTGAAATGACATCATTGTACCACAGTTCATACTATTCAGAGGTACAGCTCCCTAGTTTTTTGGGCTCAGTAAGCGCTTCCCAGCTACTTGTAAGAGCATTTTTAACTAGAAATAGCTTTTAATGACACTAGTTACTTTTTTTTTTTTTTTTTTTTTGAGAATAAAAAGAAATAATGTTTTATTTTTGAGGAAGTAAAAAGAAGAGAATGTTTGACTTAGTGTACAGAATAAAGATAGACGTTTGTATTGCTTGCAGATACATTGCAACACTTAACCAGCACTGAGCAGCCCATGTCAAGGAACTGCCTACACTGGCCAGATTATTAGCTGAAATGCAGCCTGAGAATATAGCGCTTGCAAAATAGCCTGAACTATTAACCCCAACCAACACTGTGCAGATTAAGCCTTAGTTTCCTAATATCATGGTCCTAGAGTAGCTGAAATAAGGAGCAGAAATATCTCAGGAGCTCCTGAACTGGAAATAAGTGGCGGTCCTTGGATTCATTAATTCTAGTTAAGTGCCTGTCAAAAAGAAGCTGCTGATTAGACAGATGCCTCTGTACCTTTTTCTGGTGGGCTTCTTTGCAGCTTGGAAACAGGCACCACCTCTGATTGTCTTGAAGGCTTACTTACATGGATTGTCCCAGCACCCTACTTTGTTGCTGGAAGTTGCCTAAAAGGCTGTCATTTATTAGCAACATGCGTCATATTTGAGTTTTTCCTCTTCCATCAGTGCCCAAGGAGGGGATGCGAATACATTGAAATCCAAAGGGAAAATTTTAACTATTAAAGGAATATTTATGTAATATTCTATAAAAATGATTATTTTTATCTTCCAAGACCACTGAAACCTAAATACTGCTTTCCTCATCTATAGACCACTCACTAGACTATATTGCAATAATGAAGTCTGGCCTTAATGGGAAAAGACCAGTAAAAACAAACAACCTGAATATTAGCCTAGACATTTTGGGGCAGTATTTCTCAGGTTTCTTAAATTGAAAAACAGCTGCTACGCATGTGGATAAAATTAACAGGAAGCCTGCATGAGAACACCTTAGGTCAGTCATTTCAGGTTCTTCACAGCTACATGTGTAAACATTTTTCAGTAAAAAAGAACACATCCATCACATTTGTGTCCCACATAGTCTCTTCTGTCTACTCTTAGCAAGGAATTTTATTTATTTAAATACTTCATTTAAACAAACAAACAAAAAAAAATTAAAAAATTTAGATAACTTGTATGATTTTGACCAGAATCTTATTTTTAGTGATGGAGGATTTCATAAGTACATTTCTGCCAAAAATTTCCAGGACCATCCAATGAACAGAAGAGATAAACCTGTAGCTCATAATTACTTTCAAATCGAACTGTTTATGTGTCGCTTGACATTAAATATGTGCTCTGAGACTAGGGGTGATCCAGACTCTGTGTTGCATTTATAATAAGTTATAAAAAAGAGAGCCAGGCATTTTCTGAATCCGTGGTCCTTATTTTTCATCTGGGGAACTTTCACAATGTTCTTTAATAAAAACATCCTAAAAGAAAATTCCAGATGCCGCTTCTACTGCCTTCAAAACACACACACACACACACACAAAACAACTAAACAAGACAAATTATGTACAAACACAGCTTTAGTTATGAAACCAATAAGCTGATAAATGTGAGGAGTATAAAATTTTATAAAATTTTATTTTTCTTTTTTAAGATAAAGTTAGAAAAGATTTAACTTAGAAAAATAATAAAGATATCAGCTTACAGGTATATGCCTCCGTTTGTATGTTGGAGTGCTGGATGGAGAAGAACCTGCACTGAGAGCATTTTCAATATCCTGATCCAGCTGGTCCAGTTTCATAATTAACAGCACCATTGAATCTAGCCGTGATCGATCCCGATCTCCTGTTATTTCCTAAGGAACAGAACATTAAAAAAAAAAAAAAAAAAATCACTAAATTTGAAGTAGTTTTTTAGTAAAAATATTAAAAATTATAATAGTTTTTTTTTTTAAATACTTAATGTATTTTCACATCAAATTAAGAAATAGCTTTGTTTTAAGTAATGAATGCTTCTTTTCAGTTAATACTAATTTATTTATTTGGGGACGGGGTGGGACTCCATTGTATCATAAATTGACTGAGAATTGATTTACTGCTGGGAAAACAATTTACATTATTTTTTTACTATATATTCAGCAAATAAATTTAACAGATGTGCACACTTAATACAAATTCATTGTTGCTATTTCTGTAGTGCACCTACTCTTTAAAGAGCTACTGATTCCAAACACTACTCCAAAAATCCACCCAAGTTAATTAATTTGATTGTACAAATTCAAATGTTAAAAGTTAGTGTATGACTGAAATGGAAAAGGAAGTTAAAAGAAGCCGTTCTACAGGTGAGGATAACTGCAAGTATTCCTTGTGAAGATCATCCGCATAACAATGTTTCAGTTCTTGCTGTTTTCTGTCTTGGTTGGAAATGTTTGATACAGATGAGATACATTAACAGTACAATAAACATAGCATAGTAGATGCTCTGTTTGGAAAGAGAGGAAGTTGAAGGATGTTAAATTCCACTAACTTACTTGAAATAATATTTTTACAATTTTTTTTCTCCTCAAGAAATGGAAGAAAAAAAAAAAAAAAGTGTTATAATTGCTTCACTGTGGCTAGCAATAGGGAATATAAATGCCCAGATTAGCCAGTTCTGATAGTCACCCAACTGTTTTTCAGCCAAACATATTTCTCAATTTAGTTAGAATTCTGTTAGTTTTATTATAGACTGCTTCAAAGATTTTGTTAAACATGAATTAAATGACCTCCATTCAAATTAGAGGAACTGTAGAAATAAGATGTTCATATAAGATATAGCCTACAGAGTATATATGTGAAGCCAGAGCTGACCTTACTTAAAAAAAAAAAAAAACAAAAAAACAAAAAAACAAAAAAACACTTAGAAAAACAGATACACACATATATCACGTCCACAGTAGAGTTTTGTACAGTATTCGTAGCAAAATTCCCAAATGAAGGCAGCTATATTTCATTTCATATTAGAGCATGATATTTTTGACTGGCTTGTTGAAAAAGCTTATGAGTTTGCAGGACCTCCTGATGAAACTAAACTGAGGTTAGAATGATCTTATGCCAATATTACCTCAAAACAGTGTAGCAATCAGTGACTTGGGTTAAGTTGCATCTTCAAAAGGAAAATAAGTGTCCTAAGCAATTCAAGATTACTTATTGAGACTTAATGCACCATCATTCTAACTCATTCAGCCCACTGCCTACAGGCCGCACACTATCCAGTCCTGTCCACCCTGCAGGTACCCCCTGCCCCATGCCATCATGGCATCAGCTCTTCCACACCCATAGCTCAGCAACAGCCAAACATTGTGGTGCTATTAACACTGATGAGTCTTTTTGTATATTTGTGACTCCGTTTTCAGTTGGCATAAATACATTATCTGCACATTTTCAAATGGAATATATAGAGTTACAATCAGGTAGTCAAATATCCGATTGTCTCTTTACTACACTACTGTATACCCTCTCTTACTAGAGAAGGATACCCCTCACTTCACAGTCGTGCCTTATTCACATCACCCCTTCTTGGCAGTATATACAATTACTGTTGAGGATGAAACACAAGGAGATTAAAATTTCATCGAAAAAAAATCTCTGATAACGTTATGAGAGGTCACTGAGAACTGCAACCACTTCCATTAAACCAGGCCTCGTTTCACAAAAGCAAGGTCAAGTATCCCACTAGATTTATATTTTTGTTGCTCTTTTTTAAAATTATTAAAACATAAGAAGTTGTAATATTGCTAATATACATAAATAACATTTTCCATATGTGGTCCAAGTCAATTTATCCTCACTAAATGGGGCCCAAGCAAGGCAAAAGTTTGGATACCCATTGTCTAACTGGTTTTAAATGGTTGTTCAAAGGCTGTAAAATAAGATCATTTATCTCATCTAACCTGCATGATTTCAGAAAGCACAGCAGAGGAAGAGGCTGCTAGTAAAACAGACATGGCCTTCTTTATGTTGTGAGGTCATGTTCACCATTCTGGTAATGTAGTTGCCACTTTACTCATGTTGTAAAGAATGCACAGTAAAATCTTCATCTAGAGGGAACTAGTGCTTCTGTTAACATGAACCTTAAACATAGCTCCCCAACATAACTTAGACATTTATTTCTATTAAGTTTACTGGAAAATATCTCATGGCAAAGGCTAATTGGCATAAAATTCGTAACTGAATGATAGAAAAAAAAAAAACTGAAGTGAGTTGCCCTAGCACAACAAAATGAGTGCTAGTGAATGGGTGGGATTATTTCTTGTTTGTTTTGTTTTCCTAACTTGGAGAAACAGTAAGCATTTTACACAAAGTAAATAACAAACAAACATTAATAAAATAGACAAAACTGGAGTTTTCTTTAAGCAAACGTTAGACTTTTCCTGGCAGAGCAGACAAATTTAGAGCTTATTCTCATCTTAAAAACTGAAAATACTGGAAAAGAATCTGTTGAAATGAAATGATGGCACAAATATTGCTCAAAGTGATATTCAGCCGTGACACAACAGGCTGCTTTTGCAACTAAGCCCCTCCTTAAGACAATAACATCAGTATGGTATTTAGCTATTTTGTTCAGTAGTCCTAGCAATGGTTTGTGGTCCTGATTTCTGTTGACATAAACCTTTTCATGGGAAGTTTTAACATTTCAACCATATTTTTTGGGTTCGCAGTTTACTGAATATCACAAAAAAAACTCCTCTTGTTTGGCCATGTCACTACTAAGTTGTATATAAGCCTAAAAATTATCCCCAAAATAAAATATACAAATAAGAAAAGGCTGATCTTGAGTTTGGATAACTGGGGACATTTAATACAATACTAAATAAATATGAGATCAGTTTATATTCATATAGATTTAACCTTCATTATTCTTAAATAAATCTCCATCAGCTTTATAGTTTGTCTATTTTGCATCTCTCCAGTGTGTATATTCTGAGATTTTATCATTAAAGTATGATCTGACTTAAAGCCAACTAGATATTAGAAATTCAATTGTTCTCATTTGAAAACACAGTATTTCCCTTATGTTCAGACTATCACGTCTTCCTACACTGATAGCTAATTATCTTCCAAATAAGCATGCAAACATACAAATTACATTTATCAAATTATACAGAAATCCTACCATTAGCTTTATGAAATCAGAACATAAGCATTATTAGGTTCCTGGTTGAAGATGGCCCTTACAATCTTAATTCCTGTTTTTAGATATCAGGCAGTCCAAGAATTTATGATGAACATACAGGATTGGTCAAATTTGAGATGTTACTGGTTTAGAAATTTTATTTTCACAGAATGGCCAGGGTTGGAAGGGACCTCAAGGATCATGGATCTCCAACCCCCCTGCCACAGGCAGAGCCAAAAACCTCCCCATTTCATACTAGAACAGGTTGCCCAGGGCCCCATCCAATCTGGCCTTAAACATCTCCAGGGAAGGGGAATCCACAACCTCTCTGGGCAGCCTGTTCCAGCACCTCACCGCTCTCATAGTAAAGAGACTTCAACTTGTCTCCACACAGTGAGGAGATATTTAGATCATAAACTGGGAAAAGCAGTTGTAATTTTGATTTGTATGCTCTTTACTGTGAGAAAGGAGTTAATTGAATTTGAACATATTCATCTTTTTATAACAGAATGCATTATATTCATCACCAGAATTAAGAAATTACTCCTAAATTAATTATTGAAACTCCAAAGTTAAGATCATATTAAAAGAAATCCTGATATTTTTACAAGGAAAGCAGTTCACAGACTCTGTTACTAGCATCAGCACACAACACTAATTCAATGAAAATATCTTGGGAAGCATGGTTATCGAGATTCACCCATGCTTTTAGACATTTTTTTTGCTATTTTAGAGCTTATATTCCTATTGAAAAGAATGAGATTTTTTTCCTCCTATATACTCCAGTGTTTTTAAGACCTTGTTTGTCTTTTTACCACTAAGTTTGCTTCAGCTTGCATTTGCAAACTGATATTGTTTAATAGTTGTCTCTAAAGCACTGCCACTCTGCACGGAGAACACCTGCCAAATTCTGAATATAAAGGTATTTGCGCATAGTGTTCTATTCTTGATTTTGAATGTTTCATTGGACAAAGGCAGTATTAATACTTCATATTTTTAGAAATAAAATATATGCTTTTTTATTATTTAGATTGCAACTTTTATACCCATATTATCAATATCTTATGATTTGAACCTACTCAAAAAGAAAAGAAACTAGCCAAGTAGTACAACATTAATTAGTTTTTGAGTAATCTTCTGGGGGCAGGGTGAAGCAGCAACTGTATAATATCTCACATAATCATCTTCCTATTGTAGGCCCCTTTTTATACATACCTTTTTTGATAGAATAGACCTGAAGATTACATTTGAAAAGAAGTATGTTCACTTGAATATAAAAATCTATATTAGTCTCACAAGTTTTTTTTGTTTTGTTTGTTTGGTTGGTTTTTTAAAATGTACAGAACTAGTACATAAAACATGCTACTTTCTCTTAGTACACCCACATTCCCTTGTAAGGACTCATTTTTGAAGCACTTGCTGGTTTCCTGTACAGAGAAGACACCCCATTAGTGTTACCTGTGGCTAAGGAAGGTAAAGATGACCAGCACCAAGTAGTCCTGAGCCAGGACCACAAGGGCATCTCCTGTCCTTGCCCATTTTTGGGACTTGCATGCAGAAGTGCTCATAACTTCTTTGAAGAGGAGACCTTGGTTTTCAGAGGTAATTCTACTGCACCACTGGGAAGATCATCTATCATAGAATCATAGAATCACCAAGGTTGGAAAAGACCTAAAAGATCATCCAGTCCAACCGTTCACCTATTACCAATAGCTCCCACTAAACCATGTCCCTCAACACAACATCCAGTCTTTCCTTGAACATCCCCAGGGTCGGCGACTCCACCACCTCCCTGGGCAGTCCATTCCAGTGCCTGACCACCCTTTCTGAAAAGTAATACTTCCTAATGTCCAGCTTGAATCTCCCCTGCCGTAGCTTGAAACCATTCTCTCTGGTCCTATCACTAATGACGCGAGAGATGAGGCCGACCTCCAGCTCACTACAACCTCCCTTCCGGAAGTTAGGGGAGACCTCATTGCTCTCTAATAAGCCTCCTCTTCTCCAGGCTGAACATTCCCAGCTCCTTCAGCCTCTCCTCATATGGCCTGTGTTCCAGACCCCTCACCAGCTTTGTTGCCCTCCTTTGAACACGTTCCAGGGCCTCAATGTCTTTCTTGCAGCGAGGGGCCCAAAACTGGACGCAGTACTCGAGGTGCAGCCTCACTAGTGCTGAGTAAAGGGGAACAATCACCTCTCTGCTCCTGCTGGCAACACTGTTTCTGATGCAAGCCAGGATGCCATTTGCCTTCTTGGCCACCTGGGCACACTGTCAGCTCATGTTCAGCCGAGCATCAATATCCCCAGGTCGATTTCCTCTACACTGTCCTCCAACCACACCGCCCCAAGCCTGTAGCGTTGCCTGGGGTTGTTGTAGCTGAAGTGCAGGACCCGGCATTTGGTCTTGTTGAACCTCATCCCATTGGCTTCAGCCCAGCTCTCCAGCCTGTCCAGATCCCTCTGTATGGCCTCTGCTACCCCCAGGCAGATCCACACTTCCAGCCAATTTGGTGTCATCTGCAAATTTACTGAGGGTGCACTTGATGCCCTCATCCAGGTCATCAATAAAGATATTGAAGAGGACAGGCCCCAGCACTGACCCCTGGGGAACACCACTCATGACCGGTCACCAGCTGGATTTAACTCCATTCACCACCACTCTCCGAGCCTGGCCCTCCAGCCAGCTCCTTACCCAGCCAAGAATGTACCCATCCAAGCCTCGGGCTGCCAGCTTCTGCAGGAGAATACTGTGAGAGACAGTGTCAAAGGCTTTGCTGAAGTCTAGGTAGACCACATCAACAGCCTTTCCCTCATCCACCAGATGGGTCACTAGATCATAGAAGGAGATCAGGTTGGTCAAACAGGACCTGCCCTTCATGAACCCATGCTGGCTAGGCCTGATCCCCAGGTCATCCCATACATGCCGCATGATCTCCCTTAAGACAATCATCTATGCATTTCAGATGGCATTAAATTACTGATTCTTGTTTTCCTTGCTAAAAATACCCTTTATGAAAAACAGAACATTAATAAATTGCCAATTTTATGCTGTGAAGGTGTTTAACTGAATTGAAAACAAGTACTAAGAATAACGTTGTTTTGAAATACTGTTGATTTTTACTATTAGATGTATAAATCTGATGTGCAATTCTAATCTTTCTACGTTGCACTTTACAAAAACCTTGGAAACAGCCTAAAGAAAGACTCTTCATCTAAAGTTTTTAGTGTCACACTGTACAATTCCATACTGGAGTTCTATTTTTCATCATATTAAAGAAGTGCTACAGGGGGAAAATATTAAAATACAGTGAAATAACTTAAGTACTCCATTCCATTTTGGCATAAGATACAAGGCCAAACACCAGCAAAGATCACGATAAGGTTACTATTATAAACCACATTCTGAACTAATGTTTAGAATAGACTGAATACAGAAAAAATAAAATAAGCAGACACTGGTGTACACATACACAGAAGTGCAGATACACTCATGCATTCAAATGTCCACATACATTCACACATGCGTCAGGGAAAGAATTTTTTCTGATTGTTAAGGAAATTTAAATAGCTAAATCTTACCACCTATAGCACTAGATTACAGTCCCCTCGTTGCATTTCCATGATGCAATGGAAAGAACAGTAATAACAGCACAGCAACAAAATCCCAGGCTACAGCAAGTGTGAGTTTGCTCAAATGCAAGAGCTATGAGTAGACATAAAGGAAAGAAACTGCCTACCTTCAGAAGGCTTCAGGTATGCAAGGAACTCCATCATGATATCCTAGGCTCCACTACCAATCCTTAAATGAGGTCTGGGAAGCAGTGGATTCTGACTCCACCCCTTCCAGTCACTCAGGTGTATTACATGAACCTGAGCTCCCCTGGGTTGGCCCTGCCTTCTTACCAGGTGCTCAATCACTGTTTCAAGCCATGACTTAGCATTTCTGCTACATCTCTCTAATATGAACTTTTAAATTTCCATTGTACCTACAAATATGTTTGCAGAAGTAAGGACTTCAGAGGTATGATATAATAATTGTGATCTTCAGAACAGTATCCTGTAAAAGAAAGTTAATAAATATAATAGCATTTGAATGCCTACCTTTTCGAGACATATTCTTTTAGTAAATTATGGAGGCTCTGGAACAAGTTACCCATCCCAGTGGTGAGTGCTCTGTCCTGACATTCAAGGTCAGGCTGGATGGGGCTCTGAGCAACCTGGTCTAGCTGCAGGTGTCCTGATTAAATGCAGAGGAATTGGAGTAGAGGATCTTTGGTGGACCCTTCCAATTCAATCAATTCTATGATTCTACACTTACTATGGTTCCAGAAAAAAAAGATCCAGTTCCTTCCTGCAGCAATAGATGCCTATGAAAATTTGCCAAAATAAAATTCCATAGAGCCACAGAGCACAGGCATGAACATAATCCATCTTCATTAGATGGAAAAAAATATAGTAAAAGCCAAATTATTAATTGCATTCTTTCCAACACAAACAATATGGGTTTTATTGTATGGGTTTTCTTTCTTTTATGGGTTGATAACTGGACTAGATGATCTTAGCAGTCTTTTATAACCTTAATGATTCTTTGATTCTATATTTTATACATTGGTGCTATACATATTCAACTAGGCTATAACTCCTTACAACCTAAGGAAAAGGCAAGCTTTTACCTTTACTAGATAGTACTTCTGTTTGAAATGACTTCAGCTTTTCGAATTATGACAGCAACTTGAGCATTTATTATCAGATGGGAAAAAATATTGTGATTAAATACAACCTCATGAGTAAATGATGACAGATGCTGCATTTTTTATATTGCAAGAACATTTCAGATGATTTTGTCAGTAACAACGTATTTCAATGACCAAGTTACTGCTTTACCATTATGAAATAAATGATTGAAAATCATACCACAAGACTAAACAGTGCTTTTATTTTAATTATCAGAAATTAAACTGGAGTCACTGATATTATGAATTCTTGCTAGAATATATATCTGTATTCAAAAAATTTGTATGTGTATTCAAAAAAAAACCAACAAAAAACAAACAAAAAAAATCCCAACCACCATCAACAACATCAGAAAATTTAAATAAATTAATTACAAATTATGAATCTCTATTAGTTTATCTACCACAATTTTTATATACTTTTTAATTGGTATATCAGAATTTTTATTATCTCTATGAAAGTTTAAAAAGTGAAGATTTTCTTAAGACTTCAATTTCCATAGTATTATAAGTTAATTTCTTCAGTTTGTCCTTTTCTCACAAATTATGAATTAAGATTAATTAACTGTTACAAATATTTCAAGGAAAAAGTGCAAAAGTTTACAGGATAAACTATCTTATCTTTAAAGATTGAGTTGACACTTGTTCATTAATATGAGTGTGATTTCAGTGAATGAAAAAAGCTGATTAAAACAAATGAACATACACAACACAATCCCCTTGCTAACAATAGGCAGAACAAATAAGGTATTATTTGTGTGTGTGGAGGGGAAGTTTCCATTCAGTGTACACAGTCCTAGCAACATAACAGGTTGCAGAATATTTTCCATATTTGCTTTTATTTCTTGAGCAAAATGCACTAGAAGGTACCATGGAAGAAATGTGCTGTTATATTAATAACAAATTATATAAGAAGAGTAGGTTTAACTAGTTACTTAATCTTGTAAAGTTTGGCAAAAAGGCTTGCTTGAAGAAATCCAAGTTATCATTCATATTTTTGGGGGGAGGGGAGCAATGTAAATATTTAACTGCTTCTGACTTTTATTTTAGTTTCTTGTTACTCATCCAAGTCCCTTGGGTCTATTTATGTATCTCTGTATACAGTCACGTAAACACACACACATGCACTCATGCATACTCTCTGATATGCACAGCAAAGAAACTTCATGTATTGATGATAGGTTTAAATTTGGAATTCACTTCTAAATATAGAAGCAAATAGTATAAATATTTACCTGGAGAGGCTATTAAAAACCATAGATTACATTAGCTTACTATATCAAATTTGCCACAGAATTTTTATAACTTGAATGGCAAAATGCAGGAACATTTTGTAATAACCCGCAGCTCATTGAAACGAACCCAGTATTTATGGCATCTGAGTATCCAGTCATCTATTTAGAAATCTAAATAGAGACAAAAAGTCCACATTTATCATTCTCTTTTCTGTAATCTTCCTCATGTTAGCAATTTACATGGGAAATTCATTAGTCCTGTCCACCAAACACAGATTGCAATCCTTTTTGTTTCTGTAGAAGGCCACTAGGAAAGAAACAATTGAGTAAAATTAAGACAGTGTGCGTCCAGCAACAAATACTTTCTTCCCTTGTATCCAGGAGCATGATTGTGGAGACCTCTGAAGAGCTTGGAAAGACTGAAGTGAGGGAATCACTGTGGAGAGAACAGCTCAGCCTCTTGCACAGAAAGATATATGACGTAGACAGGTATGGATTGACCACAGTGACTCTCAGGGAGTTCAGGAAACCCTGTGTCTGAAAGGACATCCAGGACCAAAGCACAGAAAGTGTGAAACTAAATGCATGAGATGGACTTTAAATGGATCACTAGATATTCTGCTGTGCTGCAGAATGGACTTTATTTATGCAACAGTATCACAGCATCACAGAGCAATCAAATCTTGTAAGCCACATTCTACTATCTTCTTTCAGGTGAAAAATAAAAATGTCTTAAATAATTAAAACTCTAATGTATCAAAAAAAGAATTTTAAGGATGCCAATTGAATGGGGTGATGTAATTTGGGATATTCTGCCTTGAGGAGACCAGCTTACAGTCCTATTGCCAAGATGGACAAAACCAAAGACATTAAATGTTTCTCCATCTGATTGCTATTTGGCAGTAGTAAAGATCAGATACACCAGCAGAAAAAAAAATGAGGAACAAATTAGTACCATTAGAGTGAGAAAGTATTAGAAATGTAAAGCAGTTAGTAAAAGACCAGGAAATATTAATGCTTTTTCAAAAAGGATACTTGTGCTACAGAAAAAAATAATAATAATAAAAATTAAGGTAGAGTTATTTTCTGCAAATGTAGAAGAGCAAAAGTCATAAAATTTTTGCCATATACAAAACTTTTCCTGTGCTGTTAATATTTTGTCTTTATTAATATCTCTTCTATGCAAAGTTGTTTGGATATCTCTTTGAAATATTTTGTTGTTGCTTCTGGTTCATTTCATCAGAAAAAAAAATGTACTTACTGAAGATTTTGAAAGTCATGGAAGTGGTCTGAAAGAATTGTATAAAGATATTCTTAGACTTACTTTTATGGCAGATGTAGCAGTAGAACAAAGTTCCAGAAGTTGTATCAGTCATGTTTTTCCAGTACAGGAAATTCATGACGAGTAGTGGAGGAAAGCTGAGAATTTAAACTCCTATCCAGTAAGATTGAATTTGTTTAGAAACACTGAACTTCAAAATATCGCTGTTTCTTTTAGAGGTAATATGTTTTCTGCTACAAAAACAATGGAACAGATTCTCAGAATGCTACTTATGATTGCACGTGACATGCATGACAGAATTTATTTAGTTATTGGTATATAGAGAAAAACATTTTAAAAACTGAATGACCTTTTAACTACAGGGCTTAAGCAATGTGAAATCCCATAAAATTATTATAACAATGAGAGTATTTATTATGAGACACGTATCTGCCAGAATTGTTTCTTCCTACAATTGTAGAACCATGTTAAAAAAGAACCATATTAAAAAAAAATAAAGATTTGTGCTCAAAAACTATTTGAACCCAAAAGTCGAAGATCTGCTAGCCTGTCTCTGTTTTTTGCCTTTCCACAGTGCTGCAAGACTGATGCTTTACTGTAAATCCATTTGTTCCACTTAGCTTCTCTGTATTTTCCATCTGAAGACTGATCATCCTGTGTTGAAGTGTGTATATGCACTTGATCTTGACTCTAGTAATGAGATGGCTGAACATTTCCGTGGCTCACAGAGACTGTCCATCTCTTTTTATTTTGAAGTAATCTTTAAGGACTACTTTGATTACCAAGACAAACTCTAGTGGATTTTTACCATTAAATCCAATGCTAAATCTTTCAATAATATCAGTGATATAAAATATGTTTTAATTCTATATGAGATTTTACCATACATGATATTAATAACAGGTCAGAATTTCAAGACTCAGATATACCAATGTGTTAAGAACTAACTTACTAAGTACTTCTGTTCTGTTTGTAGCTCTGCCCGAAGCTTAGTTTTATAAAACCAGTATCTAAATTACAATCTGACAATATGTTATGGTTGTTTTAATTTTTTCCAAAATTCATGATTTTACTACAAGTTGCAGTTTCCTTATTTATTCTCCCTGACCACCCCTCACTTCATGCCAGCATAAGTCTTCAGTAGTGAGCCAGCAGAGATCCAGCTGAACACAGACCCTAGTAAAGAGACATTGCTGAGCAGAATCCACTCACTAGTATGGATCCCTGTATAATCATGCAGATTCAATATCAGTGCTGGCCAAGGAAGCAGGAGAAAAAGCCATATAGATCTTTTTTTTGCAAGTCTGGATTTATGTTGGTGCAAAGCGACCACATTACTGTAAACTTATTTTTAGAGATAGGGTTATGCTGATTTCAAAGGCATTGTAGAATCTGTTTTTCTTCAGGACACCACTACAAAGAACTTATGGGAATCTAAATATTTCTAGGATAGCTGAGAGAGAGTCTGAAATAATGAAGTACTGTCAAAAAAAAAAAAAAAAAAAAAAAAAGCAGTTAGCTGCTGTCCCTTATCCCTCAATGCGCACATGCATCCGTCTTTAGTTTTGCCAATCTATACATATAATGAAAAGCTAGAGATACTTTTTTTAATGTGCAAGTCTGTAAGAGAATATGATATCATGAGAAAATCCATTGCTAATTTTTTTTTATACTCAATAAAAGGATTTAACGTGTTATGTTTCCTTGGAAAAGATCTTATTCTTTCCTATGTGAAAATTGGACTGACTTGATAACAATTACTTTCTTATTAAATTACTTCTGCATAATAAAATTTGAATTAGGGGTAGTTCTGTTTCACAACCTGCTGCACATTTTTAAGAACCATGGTTAGTGACTGAAGAGCTGTAGATAAAAATCTTGATCTTTAAGACAGATAAATTTGTGAATAAAACAGAACAAAGTTAGAGTTCAGGTTTGGTTAATACCCAACACTTCTGAATATTCAGAACTTCAGCAAAACCATTTCAATGAAAAGAATACAAAATCAGGTGTTGATACCAAATTTCATGCCTTAACCATATGAAACTCTAGTCATACATAAATCAAGCCTCCTAAACCATCACTGGGACCAAATATTTGGGGAGAGGAAACTTCATCAATGGTACAGTTATTCCTTGTCAGCCACATCAAGAAAAATTCTAGATGGTTCTAAAGGACTTTATCTAGCATACTTTCTCTTAAAATTTGAGTTATTAGAAAACAGTAATAAATGGCAATCAGAGGTTTTGAAAAATTACAGAATTAAGGGAAGCCGGGCCAACCATGTCTTACAACTAAGATGTCTCTTGCATTATATAGCCAAGTTGCTGCAGTTAAGTTTCTCTGAAATTCTACAGCAATTAGGAGATTTCTTCTGCAGGGCTCCTGATTGAGTTAAAGCAACCTAAAAAAAACACCTCTGTTTACCTCAGACATCACTGAATAGCATCTGTCTTCTGCATATTGTCGTCTGAAATTCATCAAAGCTGAATGTCTGATCATGTGGTAAGTGGTTGACTGGAATTTTGTAGAAGTCTGTGGTTCAGACAAGTTATTCAGCCTTTCTTTATAACATATTCAGCTATTTCATGTATGCCTTTGAAATATGTTTATGCACACTAGAATTATTCTAGCTGTTAAATGTTTCTTAATGGCATTGATGTGCGGACAGTGCAAGGCATTGAAAACTTGCTTAGACACGCACACTGGCCTGTAAAACAGCCCCTAGGGTGGGATGTCCATTCACATCAAAGGACATAAGCCATGTAACACAACTAGAAAACAAAGTTACTCTGAACAGTCTTATTCTTTTTTCTTTTTTCTTTTTTTTTTTTACCCTGTAGAAGTTTCTTAGATTTTTCTCTGCCATCCACTTTTTTTTTCTCCGAACTTCTATTCAAAATCCTAAAATGCACATCCAAAGATGAAGTTCATAGCAACTGCTAAAGCAATTTTCCATAAGCATTTAAATAAGTAAGTTCTACATACTTAGATTTAAACATTTACTGCTTTTTTGACACTAAGTTTGGCATCCCAATTCTAGTGATTATTTTTATCTGGAGCCACCAACAAAATAGATTCCAAATGCATTAAATATTACACAATATTAAACATTACACATTCATGTACACTATTAATGAGCTAACAATAGAAGGTCACAAATTCATAATAAAAAAAAAACAAAAACCTGGAAAAGATCTTAAAATGTCATGTCATCTGTCTGCCTCTCAATGACGGCACTGTCATACCTGACAGATGGTTATCCAGCTCCTCTTACAAATCACCACCACTGCCCCCAAGCAAAAAAGATTTTATTAGCGTTACCTTCCTCAGCACTAAAAAATAAAAAAATAAAAATAATTGCATTAATTCTTATTTTTGCCAATTTTCACTCTTTGTGACAGTTTTTTTTTCTTTTTCTAGGAGATGGTATGACATTCTCCCTGGTCTCTTGTTTATGCTGATTACTCACCTGCCACTCAGCAATGACAGAAGCTGCTTCTCCCATTTCTTACCACTCTGACATCTCCCCTCAGCCTCTCTGGCACCCTCCTCCTGATGAATAACTTGCAAAACTATCAGCCTTCTAGGTACATTTCACCTGCAGTGAAAATTCATCACTGGGAATGGAAAAGACCACTATGCTCAAGGGCACAGTATTCAGGGCACTGCTCTGTAGTTGCAAATTAATGTCATTTGAAGCCATTTCAACTACCCAGCACTTGTGAGGTGGAAAAATATTGGCAGCAGACTGAGATCTCCAGGCAACAAGAAGCAGGTGAGATGAATGCTTGTCAAGAACAGCTGAAATACAGCTAATCTCCCAGGCTGTGGGCCTCACAGGAAACTATCAATCCCCAGAGTGCTGTTAGTCCTCAGACCACCCTCACAACAGCCCCTAAAATGAAAAGGGCAGAGACAATGCCTTTGTAAAGGTGCATGAGACAGAACAAGGAGCAAGGGACTGAAGTTCAAGGAAGAGAAGATCAGGACACACAAAAGGGAAAACTGTTTTCTCTGGGACAGGCTGGCAGTAAAGCAGGTCACCCAGAGATGTTACATGTCCTCAGGTTTCAAGACCCCGATTCTGAGTGACATGGTCTGACCTCAGATCTGGCCCTACTTGCACAGGAGGTTGGATTAGAGACCTCCTAAGGTCCCTTCCAACCAATTATTAACGCTGCCCCTATTTTATTCCATTACTATATAGGAACTAAAATATTATCTACAAAAATCACTGGTAATGCAAGACTGTATTTCACTTACTCTTCATACTGCTATTTGATATGTATTCCCACTGTTCTGTATAGCCTCATGTAAAATGCTCGCTAGTAAAATCCTGGAATTATGTCCACCCCCAAACTAATTACTATCTATCATATGATAACTATTCTTTTTTAGGAAGTAAGACAAATAGCTTTGAAACTAAATAGCCTTCTTTTTAGAAACACTCGTAATTTACTGCAACTGAAGTGAAAATTCAGCTCCAATAGTATTCTACTGGGTATTGTATGACCTATACCACGTCTAGCTCAGAACCCTTGCTTCCACTTTATTCCTAACTTACATGCAAAGGTATTAGATGGAAAACCAGATCTAGATTTTATTCTTCTGTAGTGCTTATTTATCTACTTCAGATATGCTTTTACAGTGAGACACTGAAGAAGTAAGCTTCTAAGTCTTTCTTACTAGGAAGTGTGAAAACATAATATTAAAAGAAAGGAAATTCCTTAGAAACACTGATACGACTGTATACTACACCAGTATCATATCTGAATTCTCAACACATTTACCTAAAAAATACAGGCTGTGTTTATACTGAAAATCAAGACAGTAGTAAGCAGTAAACAAGCTAAAACTTGAGTTTCTTAACACCCAATGAAGAGGTAACAAGAAATGCATTAGAGGACTTGAGCCCAGTTGGGCCAGACTTAATGGAAGTAGCTGCTTTTGTTTCTCAGTTTCAGCTATGCTGCAGCAGGTAACAATGTCAATGTAGAGATCTGACAGTCAGGATCAAGAGGAAGGAAAAGCATCATGCTCTGTAATTGTCTCAGCAGAAAGACAAGCTCTTACCTCTCAGCTCAGCCTGCGGTGTAATTACATGTCTGCACATCTCCGTTTTGGGAAGCTGATGACTGACAGTTTTCCTTTGCAACTGCTGTCTCCCAGGAAGAGAAGGAGAGAAGAACTTATCTCTCAGAAACAACTGATGATGATCAAATCAAGTTCAGTTGGTCAGTCAGTGTCAGCATATACATCCACAAAATGACCAGGCAGACAAGAGTCAGGAACCTGGCAGTCTGAATCCAGGTGAACTCAGTTTTAACTGAGTCTCAGTGTATCTACATTATAAATATGATCATAGTGATGCATGCTATTCAGAGAGACCTGGACAGGCTTGAGAGGCCAACCTCATGAATTTCAACAAGGCCAAGTACAAGGTCCTACATCTGGATCAGAGCAATCCCAAGCACACATCAGGTTGGGTGGAGAATAGCTTGAAAGCAGCCCTGAGGAAAAGGATTTGGGTGTGTCAGCTGATAAAAGATTCAATGTGAGCCAGCACTGTGTGCTTGCAGCCCTGAAGGCCAACCATAGCCATACCATTGAATCCAGGGAGGTGATTCTGCCCCTCTGCTCTGCTCTCATGAGACCTCCACATGGAGTACGCCTCTGAGCCTCTGACACAAGAAGGACAAGAAGTTATTAGAGAAAGTCCAGAAGAGGGCCATGAAGATGATCAGAGAGCTAGAACACCTCCTCTACAGGGACAGGCTGAAATAGCTGGGACTCTTCAGCATGAAGAGAAGGCTCTGAGGAGACATAGCAGTCTTCCAGTACCTGAAAGGGGCACACAGGAAAACTGGGGAGGAACTTTTTAGAATAGCCTGTAGTGACAGGACAAGGAGAAATGGTTTTAAACTTTAAGAGGGTAGATTTAGACTAGGTATTAGAAAGAAATTATTTACTGTGATAGTGGTGTAACACTGGAACAGGTTGCCCAGTAAGGCTGTGAATAGCCAGTCAAGGCCAGGGTGGATGGGGGTCTGAGCAACTTGGTTTAGATAGAGGTGTCCCTGTCTATAGCAGGCAGGTTGGAATTGGATGACCTTAAGAGTCCCTTCCAACCCAAACCATTATATGATTCTATGATATGTATTATATATATGTATACATACCTATATACACACAGGGAAAATAATGGATTCAAATTTAATATTAGTCCCACATGTGGCTCTACCAAATCTGTGGCTCTACCAAATCACAGGTTTAAGTTAGAGTTCTCTCAAAGGGGAGGCAGAATAAAATATACAAAAATTACAGGTCTGGGAAAAAAAATTAAATGTTTTAACTAAAGTTCAACAAACTTGGATTACATTCATTGGAGTAAATACAATGTTACTCCTAAAAAATTCTGAAAATACTTTAAATGATTTAATTGTAAAGTTTTAATTTCTTTTCATTTTTTCCCCTCACCTAAATGCACATTTATTCCAGTAGACAAGATTTCATTACCTGGAGAATTACAATAATTACAGCTATAAATATTACCAAATCTCAGGAAACACTAGAAAATTTTGAAACTAAATGTAACATTTGTAACTATACTATATTTGCAGCAAAAGCTTATGTTGAAAAGACTATTTTTGAACGAAAATGTGAAAAAAAAACTCTGGCAAACCATTAGTTTGTATGAAATGTGAAAAAGAACACATGAAAGAAACCTCATTATCATTATGAATGAGAAAAAGATCTGAAAGGAAAGAAAAAAATCCACAGTTTCTCACATCAGAAAAAAATAACAGTGTTGTCAATGAGCACCTTCCTATGATCTTGCTGCCACGTTGCTGGTCGATTTTAACTGTACTGAAACACAACTACAAACACTGAAGGAGGATGTTACTAACACTGAAAAAAACTGCATGGGAAAAAAAAAAAAGGAATAAAAGTGGAGCAGGCCAAGAAAATAGGATGCATCGAAGAAAGAAGTGTTTTGGACAGGAGAAACAGAAAACTACAACAATAACAAAACCAAGAAACAACCCCAAAGAGAACACAAAATTGAGATTCTTGGGTATTCTGTTCTTCACAAGTTGCTTGAAATTTCATATAGTTAATGGAGTGTAAGAACTTTGGATATGAATAGCATATTGTAAGGAATATTTAAAAGGTGTTGATCGTTACCATTTTGAGAAGGCATTTGAAAAGGCTGTTAGCTTGTAGATGTGACATGGAAACTTATTCGTCCAGATTTAATTGGATCTCTTCAGGAAACTCAGCTATCCATTCATGGTATGAGAGCCATATCAACAATCCAGCTTCAAAAGAATCACACAAATCAAATTACCTAATTTTTTAAGTATTTTTTAAAAAGTTGGCTTGCACATTGCTTAATTCACCCTGCTAGGTCACTAGAAAAATCAGAACAAATGTTTGTGGCTATGAAATGGGCTTACCTCATATAAGCCACTTCTGTTAATTCTCTTGACTTTGGATCACAAAATGGGTCATTAATAATCCATACAATTTTGAAGTAACATAAATTCTAAGATCTAGGGTTGAGGCAGTGATCACAAATCATAGTTCTCTAATTCAACCTACCTACACTCAACTGAGTTTTTAAGAAGGAGATAAGGACTGAGAATGGCATAATAAAGTTTCCTTTAAAGTCTTCAGCTTGAAATATTAAAGTTATTTTCTGGAAATTAAATGTTTATCTGAGCATATTTTTATCTCTTCAAATTTGGAGACAACAGTTTTCAGGAGTGTTGGATTTTTTTCTACATTCTTTTTTTTGTCTGTCTCCTTGAGCCACAAGTACCTAATTTTTCCGCTGTGTTATGTTGTGTGTTAGTATGAAAAATAGAATTTTGACATTTGTGGTTTATTAATGATTGAGTTAAAAAAATATATCAGTATTGTAAGCACATTTGCACTGAACAATAAGTAAATATTTAGGAAGGAGGGAAATAGAAGAGCGCCTTTCAACATGTTGAGTATGGCTCTGCATATTTAATTAAAAAAATATATAGGTATAAGGAAATCAAGAACATAAGCTATTAAAACTGTAAAAATATTAACAATCAACTAGTATAGAGCACTTGGTTATAACCACTAAGACACAGTAAGAACAGAGAACAAATTCAGTGTTCCCCATGACATACCTGTGGCTACAGATGATACATAGTTTGTGAAATAATTGTAAATGAAATAACTGCCTAAACTAAATAAATAAATGTGTCTTTTCAATGATGCCACCCCATCTTGATGTAGAATTTCTGTATTTAAAAAAAAAAAAAAAAAAGGAGCTCAAATTTCCCAAGATTTGCCAGTGCCAGTTGGGTAGGATAAGGGAAATTTAATCTCTGTGACTCCCTTGAATTGCCCCCAACCAGTCTTCTGAGGCTAGCCCATCAGGTCCTGCAAGTAGGATGACATACAATCCATGCTCAGTACTTCTCATTAGATGAGGGAGAGTAGGAGAGCCTGGAGGAGGGACCTATCTGATTAACATCTCATGCTAATGAAGAGTCTCTTCTCATTCAGTGGCAAATTAACATAAGGGAGGTTTAAAAAAAAACTGTAAAGAAATGGTAGAAAACAGTGAGATTAGAAAAGCTCATTCAGGTAATAATTTTGGCAAACACAATAGTTATCTAATAACACTGAGCCTAAGATCAAGAGTGGCTTCACAGTCTTGAGAACCAAGGAGCAAGAAGAGCTTGGAATGATCAGAGAGAAGCTACCGCTGTGTGAAGACAACTGCAAAACTGAGAGAAGCATGGGGACAATTAGTAGGACAGATTGTTTAACATTATCTGCAGATGGGATGAGTGGACTTTACCAGGAAATAAATGTGGTCATTGGAGGCACTGAATGAAAATTCTTGCCAAGTCCTATCAGCCTTATTCAGATCTGTTGAATAAGTCATAGCTGTAACATATCTGAAAGTTAGTTTCTGATTTAAGCCTCACTCAAAAGATTGAGTGGAAAATTAGTAAGTAGAGCTGTGGTAAGGGCTATAGTATAGTTGGTCCAGCAAACAGAATATTTAGCAAAATAGTTGCAGTATAACTTCAGTTTCAAATAATGAAAAAGTTTCTGCAATCTTTAACAACAAAGGCATGGCAATTAAATGTAATGGAATATTGGTGAGAAAGTTCCACCTGGAAAAACAGGAACCAGGCAAAGGTCTTGTAATGGTTTTCTGCCTGGTGATCTTGTTTACCCTCTAGGTGCATAACCTTCAGCAGCTGTGTTTCTGGGAGAGCCAATAAGCTCCTCCTGATCATGGCCTAAACTGATGTCAAGAGTCCGATTCAGCAACTTCTGCCTGAATGTAGCACTACTGTGTTGTGTTGTTTTGTGTCAGTGGTGTTATACCAGGACAAAAACATGGGTCAGCATTCACAGATGTGGCTCTGTAGCTCTAACCTTAAGCAACAGAAGTGTAACCAAGGGTAGGACTCAGGGGAGGCCTTCCTTGCTCTTCTGCGAAGCAGGCTGCACTTAGCTTCTCAGACTAACTCTGTATAGCAGAAGCAGCATGCACTGTAGCGATTAAGTAACAGTATCAGACAGAGACCAGATGCTAGCAGAGTATAAATGCATTGCAGAGACCTCTGGTGAGTAGGATCCAGTCTCAGCTGGATTGAGAACCCTACCACGTCCACTTGGACCAACATCATACATCAGGTTGTATTGCCCTCCCTAACAATACCTAGAGATCTTCCTTCTTGCCTGGGGATTTGGTTATAGCCCTCTCAAGGAATTTTGTCTAATACTATGCCTTGGAGGAATCAGCAGACTCCATTACCTGGCAATTCATGGAGTGTGGTATGTACTTTTGGAATTCCCGTGAGTTATCTAATGGTTTCGTAGGGAGCCGGGGCTGTGCATCAAATTCTGCATGCTCCTTTCCCCTTTAGTAAGTTATTTGTTGTATGCTTTGCCAAGACCGATTGTTTATTAGTGTCTGTTTGGAATTGTTATCTGTTGAGCATTTGCTAACTGAGATTGTAATTTCTTAAGGTCATTGTACTAAATAAATGTCTAGTTAACCACCTGACTTATGGTCAATGAAATGTGTTAACTGAACACTGTGCAACACCACTGACTTTAACACAGGGAATGGTGCGTAGCAGCAAATCTGTGCGACTGCTGACCACGATGCGTTACAAGCCTATGTTGTGGTATCATTCAATAACACTGATGGTGCTGTGTGAAATTCAATGCATTTAGAGAATAGTGCTAACAGAAATTGGTAAAACCTGTGATTCTCATTTATCAGTAAGATTAAGGATTGTGTCTTCTGGACACTTGATTATTTATATCAAGAATCTGATACCCTCATTTAATTTATGAGATTGGAATATAAAGAGAAAGCCCAGAAATCAGCTTGATCTAATTTTCACAAATCCTCACTTTTGTTTAGGATGCATTTTCAAGCATCAAGTAGTTCAAGCTTTCAAGTTAATAGAGTAAAATAATTAACTTTCCCTTTCTACTCAATTGGTGTTACTGAATCTCTGAATATTGTGTGGTAAATTAAGATTGGTGGAATCAATCAGTTAAGAAGCAAGATGGTAGGTACCAAGATGTTCTGCATAAACATAGTTACGGAATGGTTTGGGCTGGGAGGCCCAGGACTGCAAAGACTTTCTAGTTCCATCCTATCCTGCTGTGGACAGGGACAGCTTCCACTAGATCAGGTTGCCCAAAGCCCCATCCAAGCTGGCCTTGAACAGTTCCAGGGATCTGGCATCCACAACTTTTCTGGGCAACCTGTTCCAGGGCCTCACTGACTTCACAAGAAAGAGTTTCTTTATAATGTCTAATCTAAATCTACCTTTTATTTTAAAGCCATAATCACTCCTTGTCCTATTGCTACATTTCCTGATAGAGTCCCTCCTCATCTTTCCTGTATGCACCCTCCTATAGACAACACTTATTTATAGGGCTGGGAAAACAAAGAAAAAGAAAAAAAAGGCAAATATATCAAGATTCAGTGAGTGCTGGTAAACTGGATAACCAATGAATAATTAAGAATTAGAAAGAAATAGAAAACAGACTGTATGTGTTAATGTTTTCCCTGCAGACATCTGCGTATTTCAGTTTGTCTGGATTCCAGCAAAGCACAATTTAAATGCTAAATCTTTTAAACAAAATGTTACTTATATAAATAAATGAATCCCAAATTCTACTTGTTCTTTTGTATGCAAATGTCTAACAAGCCTAAGTTTTTCAGTCTCTTATGATGCATAAGTACATGTCATTATAATTATCAACCTTTTTTTTTTTCTTATAATAGTAATGATAATAATGATAGCAACAACAATAATAATAATAATAGTAATAATTTTTTCACACTTTTATTTCATCTGGACTGCCTCCACAGTTTCCAGCTGGGCAGGCTTCTTTTCCAGGTGACTCATTCCCCTTTGTGACTATGCAATACGTATCCTAATACGTAATGGTATGTTACTAAGAATTGTTTGCTTATATATACAGAAAAGAAGCTTAATTAATCATGAAACAATGATGTAGTAACAACAGCATGTCTTCAAGCAAAAGGTATAAAACCACCAAAAAATCAAGTAAAAATGTTTCTTTCAAAATCTGCCCAAATGGAAGCATTAGTATATTTTTTATCCTTAAATTCCTCTTTCATAAATTAAGGTTTTTGTTTGTTTTTTGATATTTTTTTTTGCTAGCAATAAAACGAATTACAAATTTTCATTTTAGATGCTTTGCTTTTCAGAATTAAAATCAGACTAGTTTTACTATGATTCATATTTCAGAAATTATTCATCTTGGAAGACGCACCCAGTGCAACACAGTGACTTTTGATAATGGGATATTTTTTGAAAATATCTTTTTGTTGTTGTTGTTTTTTCAGACATAACTGTATGTATACATAACCCCATACTTAAAAATGTTGCCTTGCTCTCACACAACACAGTGTGAGCAATGAATTATTAGCTGGAAATCCAAACAAAAATCTTCTAAAATTTAAGTTATTTACTCGTGCAAAAGCACATTAAACAAACAAAAATAGTACTGTATTATATAATCTTTGGGAAATATATAATATAATCTTTGGGAAAATAATGTCTGTTGAATTTATCAACAATTGTGTAAGGCAATAGGGCAACATGCTTCTTTGCTTGTTATTTCTAGACACATAAGAAAAACCTATAGCTATCCTCTCCATGTAATAGGCAAAGATGGCAAGGAGTTAAATGAATGAACACATTATTAATTGAAGCTTTACTGTGCTCTTTAAAAATAATAGTTCATCTTCTCTGAGATGAAACAGTAATAACAGTAGACCTTTCTCTTTATGTAGAATGACCATACAACTATATAATTATTTAAATACATAAGGAAGTGAATAAGATGTTTTGCTACATTTTTAAAAAAACTTTTAGATGTTGGTTTTCCCAATATCAAAATAAATAAACACTGTCACCACATCTTGTGACAAAAGCCTAAACCGTCTTTAAAGGTCGGCATAGCTTTTGCATGAAATATGTCTGCAGAGGGAAAAAAATTCTTGAAGGGGGAGAATGAGACTTTTGGAATAGTAAACTACAGAGCAGCTGGCATAGATTAGCCTATGTCCTCATTCAATCAAAATGTTTCTATTAGAGAACTTGAGATAACTAGCTTGAGAGCATTTAAGTGTATTCCAGTATTTTTTTTCAATTTAATCAAGCATTATCTCTTGAGATATGACTGCATTATCCCCATAGAATTTAAGAATTACCAAGTCTACACAATTACATACATATTGGTTGTAGGTTGTTGGGCTTGATTTTTAATCGGAGGTGTATGCCAACTTCTATCAGTTTAATAGAAGACACAGCCATGATGGAATCAGGAAAGAAAGTAACATCATATGAAAGCTTTAGCTACAGTTTAATGCGTGAGGCCAAAAGCATGAAACTACAGCCTCAAGGAAAGAATGTGGGGAAAGAACCCAACCCAATCTCTAGCCACTGCCAAGGAAAGCTGCAGTGAATTTACTGTCAGCATCAACTGTCCTTCCCAAGGAAGAACAGCACCAAGAACACTTCAGAACTGAACAGCATTTGGACATGTTGTAGCAAGCAGTGAACATTACTGATATTTCCTACTATGTGTGGAAGAAAGAGAAATGCAAAAGCTATTCTAAAAATTTTCTGTAAAATATTTATAAATTCTTGTCCCATTGTTACCCACTGTGATTTGATTTGAATCCTGCTTCCTCTGAGTCATCAGTGGGACACAGAAATACCAATATGTCTGTTTTGCTAAGTGTGTTTATTAATGAGTAAAATACCATTTGGCTCTTTTTCATTTTAAAAAAAAGTTAATATAGCTTATCATCAGGCCCAGATTACTAGATGACTGGAGATGAAATCTGAGGCCTTTTTAAGTAGCTGGGAATTATCTAGCCACAAAACTAGGATTTCAGCAAACTGATTGCACTCTATCTGCTATGCATATCATCCATGGCAAGCATACCCAGGAGAGGCTTTTTCATTCTCAGAATTTCTGTTTTTCCAAGGCTCATTTTCCCATTCTAAAGGAATGTTTCTGACTCCATTGCCACTGGAGATGTTTATGCTTAGGAAGATAAATGCTTCTAAATAAGAGGTTCTCTTCAATCATCATATAGGTACTTACATACCCTCAGAAATTGTTGGACTTTTAGGCGATTCCTGAAAAGAGATTGATAGAGATAAGAGAAACATTTACTTATGGAGAAGTGAATGACAGGAAAAGGCATTGGGAAAAGTGTCATTAATTTTCCTCAAACCTCTGTTTGGAGACCTCAGGAAAAATGTAGTAATGAGCAAGAGCACACCTAAAAATTGCTTTGCATGGGGCTGTGCAAGCATCAGAAATTCATCTAAATACAATCTGATGCACAGCAGCTGGAAAAAACAACAACAACAAAACAACAACAACAAACGAACAGATAGAGATAGGCAGGATGCTTCTCCCAAATCTAAAGAAGGACTTGAAGCTAAGCAACAGCGCTGGTCACCAGACTAAGCTCCCTCTGTTTTTAACTCCACTTCTCTGATGCATCCCTGGAGTGCTAACATTTGGAAATGCACTGAATGCTCTGGTTAGTGGAGTAATGACCATGTTTGCTATGATTGTGTCTGCTGGGGTATGTTTCATTGCTGGTTCTCATGTTACAGGCTGAGTTCTGACAGCATAATCAAACTGGAAAAAATGTAAATCAGAGTGTTTGTGATATTTGTTGAATGCATACACTGTCTTGCTGCATTTAACAAGATGATTTATTTATTTATTTTAAATGTTCCACCCCCACCTCCCTTCATCTCCAGAGATTTTCAAAGTAGCTCTGTGTAGTTTTATGTTTATCATAATTTTTTCTTCTTTTCCTCTCTGAGACAGGAAGCTGAGTGTTTTGACCTCATCTGGATCTTTCCCAGTGTCAGGAGGTGGTCTGTTCAAAAAGATTCCACAACACTGATCTCTTCCTGATTTATCAGATAGTTAGGTCAATTAATAAGGTCTCTACTGTTTTTTTCTACAGCTGTAAAACAACCAGTGGACTCTTCTGACGGCTAATTATCAAATCTTTTGAATTTTTCTTTCAAGGAACAAGCAGTATCTTTCCGGTTAGTAAATTCCACTGCAGCATTAACTAAGCAAAGATTGTCTAATTGTAAGAGCCCTGGCTCACATAAAGCAGTTAATGTAAGTTAATGTCAGAGACCTGTTTCTTGCTTATCATCTTCTCTGTCCTGCTATCAGTATATTTTCTCATAGTCACTTTGTTTATAAGAGGATGATATGTCAGTTGTTACACACAAACAGTCCAGCATGTGACAAAGAATAGGGTTCTTCTGCATAACTTCTGTGGGCATGGATAGAGAGGGTATAGCAGTAAGTGACAGATAAATGGGCAACATTCCTGGTTTGTCATTTTCTCTGTCTGTATCATCCCTGTCAATATATTCAACCTTTGCGCTACTATTGCCTCCGCACTGGACTGGCCATATCTTGTCCCAGGTAAGGCTGTTCATTTCACAGTAAATACAACTCAGCAAAAATGTCTCATTGCTAGTGAGAAAGCATGTTTTCTAACATGCAGTGAAATCAAAGAAATGTGGGTGGCTCTAGTGACTACCGAGATAATTCTTTTAAAGCATTTATCAGAAGTAAAAGTAATCAGAGCATTCTTAAAAGATTGTATGTCCCAATATGAACTGAGTACTTCTGCTTTATTCCAGAATAAATATTTAATTTTTGAAAAAGTAATTAGATGGCTATTTCTTAACAGATTACACTGAAATTTCAGAATTTCTGTCTATCAGAGGTCAGTCAATAGGCTGAAGCTTGCAAAAAATCCCCAGATACTTTTTCTACTGTCTTTCTTTTTCTTAGATGTCTTGGATTCAGTACATTATGTTATTAAAACTAGGATATTCCTTTTGTAAGTTTTTTATTTAATAGGATTCAATTAGTTACTGAAAACATGTATAATGAAATGCTCATTTTGCCTGCATGGCACACCCTCACAATTTAACGATGTACTGGGATTCAAGGAACTCCCCAGCTGTAATACCAGCTCTGCCCTTGACTCAGAATAAATGACTTCTCTGTTTTGATTTATTCACACTTGCTCTAATGTTGCTATCATTAACTCTTCTCACAACGTGCTAACTTTGAGTTAGAACCTCTAAACAATAACTCAACAAGATTTTTACTGTAAATTATGCAATAAATATTATATACTGCTTTTAACAGAAAGTTTCAATAATGAATATTTCTAGAAATTATCATACTGCCTTTTAAAGCACAAGAAATTCACAGATGGAGATCATTTCTAGAGGACAAACTGAACTAGAAAAAATGAATGCTTATCTTATTTCCCTATAGAGCATGCAAAGTGATATAATCACAAAGCAACTGTTCCACACTCTGCCAAAAATTATCAAAACTATTGCCATGTAATACATCTGCACACAATACGAAGACCCCCAGAGAAAGGTAGAAGACTTTGTGCTTTGGTCATGGTAGAGAAGAAAAATCTCACTATTTATCACTGAGTAATGGGAACCATTCACGCACACAATGACCAGCAATGTAATGAAGTAGATGCCACACATCCCTCTCGACATGGAGCTTCCTTGTGCATTACAGTCAACCTTTTCTGTGCTTGCTGGTATAATGGTCTGGGTGTAAGACTTTGACAGTGTTAAATAAAAGAGAGCACCCAAGCTACATATATAACCCAAATTCAAAATGTTCACTATAAATTATACTTACTATTACACAATTCTACGCACAGAGGACTTTTCCCCCTGCGTATATAGAATTATATTTCAAACTGAATCCAACCACTGTATACCATTGAATCAAATGTTGGAGTTCAAAATAAACAGAAGAGTTTTAAAATAATCTGTAGACAAACACTTCCTTTGCATTTTTTATACCAAGTGTAAAATGAAAGCCTAGGGATGACCATGAAAGAGAGCCATCTCTATTTTCATCTCTTTTAATACTTGGTATTTAATCATCAGCCTTTTTTTTTTTTTTTTTTTTTTTTCCTTCTGTTTCCCTTGTATAACCAAGCCTCGCCTTTGTAGCACACAATTGTTTCCTTACCAAGGACTGGAGCTAGTCTTAATGGCATTGGTGGGGGATATTAACTATTTTACTACAGGGTCCTACCACCTAAGGCCAACAGAATAGTAATAGACAAGTAAATAGTTTCCTTCAGCTACAGGCAGTAATTAAGAAAGTAAAAGAAAGCTAATTATTGTCAGAGACAAACATCCTAGTATAAAAGACATAGCCTCGCTTTAATTTCATTTCAGACACACATTAAGAGTAGTAGTCTTTATACTGTGTAGTATTTGTTACTTCTCTAATCACTTTTTCACACTGCTTGCATTGTGTCTCCTGTCTAGATCTCCACCATATATAATTTAGTTTTCAAAAAAGTTTTAAGTTGAAGTGGAATAGGACACTGACTTGTAATGCTCTGGGAAATACACATCAGAAGGATGCATTCATGGAGAGCTGAACAGCTGGCCAACAGAATGAACAAATTACCACAAAACTACTGGGAATTAGTGAGAAAACTAGAAAGCACAAGTATGGGAGGAAAATGCTCTTCTCTAAGTTTTACATTTTGATGTACATACAGTCTGATGTATCTCAGGCAGCTGAAACAAAAAAGCAGTCTAAAAATTTCAAGAGACTGTCAAGTTTGCTTAGGAGCTAAATTTTGATCTTAAGATAGGAACCCATATTTTCCTACCTAAATTCCTTCCTAGGGAATATTTATCAAATACACCTAACAGGAAACTGCTGCATTCTGACTTCTTTTAAAAATCTGTCTTGAGAAGATTTGTTGGTAGTTAACTTTGTCCAGTCATAACAGTTACATGTCTTGCAGTCAGTTTTGCCAGGGTTAGAGGAAAGTCTGGAAAGCCTTTCTGCATCCTCATATTGCAAATGATTGAGTTGTACAATGCTATGACCTATGCTGAGAATGGAACAGAGCTTTCAGATTTCCTTCTTTTAATCCACACCTTTTGAAGTGTGCAGACATGAATCTGCTTCTTTTTGAAGCACTTCATTACAATCTATCAAATCAGCCATGAAGCTAAAGAAAGATGCAGTGTGGACTACCAAAAAGAATCCAGTTTGCTTTGTCTCTGCTCCACAGTGTCACTTTTAACACTTAATATTACATTAATCAGAAAACTCATTTAAAAAGAAAAAAACAACACACTCCTTGCCTAATGTAAAATACTACAATAGATAGGTGTCTTAACCCACCAGCACAAACCTTGCAGAAAACAATGGAAAAAAATTCTGATTCTCTGGGAACTGCAAAGAATGCTTGAAGATTGTAGTTCCAGAATAATACGTGCTATTGCATGATGAGAATATAGATTTTCACTTCCTCATTTTGGCATGGTAGATTACTTATCAGCAACAAGAAAGAACACAGAATGGCTAACAATTCACATATGTGCATTTTCACAACTGTATGATAAATTTTCTCATATATAACATACCTTGCCATGTGCAGACAAATAGGAATGTGATACAAACATCCAAAAATAGAATGCAGTTTAAAATACAGATAAAAACTGTTAGATTATAGGGTTCCACAATACATGTCATGAAAGCAACGTCACATCTCATACACTTTTACTAGTTCAAAGACTCAGAATAATGAGTGCAAAAACATCTGTCATGGACCAATATAGGATAAGCCCCTTCAGCCAGACATAATGAGCACTGGGGAAGATAAAAATAGATGAGGGAGAAAAAAGTGTTCTAGTAATAAGAATGGCAGATAGTTTATTCTTTAGCAAATCAGCATGCTGGACTTCAAAGACAAAGGTTTGACACCTGCCTTTCACACCAACCTTGTTCCTCACACATGTATTATTTCAGCAGGTGGGACCAAAAAACACATCTGGGTCGTCAGTAAGAATCAGACACTGGTTCTTGTGGATCCTCTGTGTGCATGAAAGCAAAAGTAAAGTGTACCGACAAGAATACACAAAAGGGGGAAAAAAAGAAAAAAGAAAAAAAAGCCCCAACCTCAAAAACAAACAAACAAAAAAAAAAACAAAAAACCAACAACAAAAAAAAAAACCACCCAGGAACTACAAACAAAAGCAGCACTTACCTATTCTGACATTCTGAATAACTTCCTCTTTTTTCTCTCACAGGAATTGCTTGTATATATATATATTTTTTTCTGACCTGTGTATTAATGTGATTACTTAGGAGTGATATGCTGAGTTAAAAACAGATAGGTTTCTCCCCATTTTAAGGGATGGGTTACTTCTGGGTTCATTAATTATTTTTGTTTTAATCTTTTCTTTTTCCTCCTATAGTTGCAGAGCTATGAAATTAAGAAATTATGTACTCACGTGAAAACATTTCACAAGCGACATTTTTTTTATTTATTAGGAGTCAGTATTGTAACTGATTAAAATAGCTGCAACAGTAATTAAAACAAGAATATACTTTCAGCTACTAGCTCTGTGAAATCCTCATTTCCCACCTCCAAGTGCCATGCTTCAGCAACAGTGAGGTGATATCATGTCATGTCATAAGCAGAAGCTCAGAGTTTAACAGATTGGTTATAATTGTGTTATCCCATTTTGGTCAAAACAAAATTTTCATAAGTTTTTAAAACGGCACTCTTATAGCAGAGGCTGGTAGAAAGCATAGAGATGGAAAATCTGTTTCTATTTCAGTTGTGTATCTGGCAAGATGGAAAATTTTTTAAGTCTACACAGATGGTAAATAAATTTCTGCTACATGAGGCAGTTCCTGGAATAAAAAAATTTTCTCAAATAATAAGTGCCAATTTTTTTTTTTTTTAAGTTAAAACTTATTTTTAACTTTCCCAGGGACATGTTGAGAGAACTGCAGAAGTGTCCTTTCACCTCCAGAATTCTGGTCTAAATCCAGAAATAGCCCCTAACACTGCTCTCAGCATAGCTGAGTTTTCTTTACACTTTAAAAGATGTTTCAAAGCGAAGATCAAAGCTTCACAATTACACTTAGCTGCTGGTAAACATTCCTGCTGAATGTCACAGTTAGAAAATAAAAAACATCTTTTTGAATCCTGAGACAATCATCAATGACTAACTCTGCTGACATTTAAGCTGTCATTATTATGCTCCATGAGGCAGCGCTTTTGCTTCACAGAGGATAGGCTTTCTTTGTCATTTTCTCAGGGTTCAAGCTGTTAGAAAGTGAAATAGAAGGGACTAGGAGGGGAAGCACAGAACAAGGGAACAAGCCACTGTACACTACATCAGCTGACCAAGTTATAATAAGTTATTTTATATATACACATAAATACACACACACACGTATTTAAAAGTCAGATAGACTTTTATAAGGATTTGAGTAGAGGTTTTACCCAACGACAGAAATGCGGGCTGGGTAATGGGACTATGAATGTCTTGGTGTTTAGAACAGAACTCTGTCACAAAAAGATTTAGAACAAGTCATGGAAACCTATCATCCTTTCTCCACCAACTTCATATTCCCTTTTCAACCTGTTGAGTGTATGGCTCTGTGTGCCTCCTGCATTAAGCCCGAAATGAAATTGTATGAAGTGATGATACTCACAAGCAAAGAAATGCACAATACTCTTAAATCACTGAGTGATCTTTCCCTTACACAAACATGAGAAGAAATAAATGTAAGAAGTCTAATACTGCCACACTGAGCTTAATGCATGAAATAAGGAAAAAATAATCACATAATTTCTGGAAAGGCAGGAATGAAGGGGAAGAATTAGTAATTTTTAACAAGCTCAGAAAAAAGAATATGTATAAGATGAAGAAGAATTTTTTTTTTGTCTGAAGGTGTGGCTGACACTAAACAAAAGAAAAAGAAAATACATTCTAATTTGAAGTTTCTGTTCCCAGGAGAGCAGAATTCAGGAACATAAGCTTTTCTTCTGAATTGGATTAAAGCTACTACCTTCCCAGTTGTAACTATTCATAGGCTTTAGTCTGCAAATGTGCAACTGATTCACGTAAAGCACACGTTGCAAAAGAACCTGCAGTAAGCAATGCAATATGATTTTTCCAAAAGCTTAATAGAACGTTTGGGAATTACAAGTCCTGCAGAATATCATCCAGAAGAATGTTAATCAAGGGACAGTTATGGAGAAATGTCTCCCAGAATTGTCCTTGAATTTTACCATCAGTAATGAGAAATGCTTGGAAACAGTTCATTTAGGAGTTGTTTCTGTGAGCTGAGAAAGCTTTGTGCAATTTAGAGCTGAATCTACATGGAAAATAAACAGATTTTCACCAATTTATTTTCCAGTTTTCTCCCACCTATGTGACAGTCTCTCAATATTTCTGTTTGTCCTACTTCATTCTCTTATCTACTTCCTTGCTGTTTTTACCTCCTATATAAGCGTAAAGCCTGAACAGGGTACTGCTCATCTACCACATCAAATTATCATCTAGCAAATATTAGAGAATTTTTGTAAGCAGATGAATTTACAGTGCAGGAATAAATTCAGTGGATGTAGTGAAGTGTCATGCAAGGTTACAGTCACTACTGAATTTCCACATGACAAATATAGCTCTGCATTTAACAGAATAAAGGAGAGTATTTAAAAAAAAATCTGGATGTATAAGTAGCACAGTTTATGATCCCAAATTTTTGCTTCTGGTCACACTTTTTCACTTTCAGCACAGTGAAATATAACAGCTTTTAACATATTTTGGAACAAAAATTTTGTGCTTCACAAGCCATAAGCTTTAACAGCACTGAATTTTTTTCATGCATTTCTTCTCTTCATTCTGAATAGCCATGAATCACATTTCAATGATTATCAGTGCATGTAAACCATTTTTTTTTTTTTAAGATAACAATAATAACCCAAGATATGAAAACCTGTAGTACAAGAACAGAATCAGTTTCTTAAGATTTTTTTTTTTTCCTGTTGCTGTTATTAGTGGATGTATTGAGAAATATATTTTAGGTTAAAGAAAAACTATCCAAGTGAGTAAGACATTCAAGATATCCAGATAACAAGCTTTGTTTATTTGAATCTGTTTTGTGCAAAATATTTGGGAAGGAGGCATCCCACAGGAAAGGATAAACAAGTTTCCATTTAACATAAATATTTTACATATTGCATTTGCTATTTTAAGTCTTACGTACGGTGAGACTGCAAAAACAGTATGAAACTCAAGATATGAAAGTTATTACTGTAATAGGGCACATTATCAAAGGACATCCTCGGGTTACAGAGAGCCAATTTTTCATTAAGAGAGCATGCATAAGCCAAACTCCTTGTATTCTACCATTGTAGAAGTGCGAGACTATATACTATCAGCTATAACAGACTTATGAAGGAGACTAAGGATCAGTCATACATTTACCCCAGCACACACATACATACATATAGAGTCGCACTGTTGCTCAGACTTTTTTCCTTGGGGAAAGAATATCCTTCTAAATTTGAATTCATAACCATTTAAGGCCATATCCTCTGGAGCTTGGAATGCTTTTTGGCAGCAGAAGCAGTATTATTTCATTTTGCAAAGCAATGTTCAATACACTCTATCTGTGACATAGACCATCTCGTCACCACAAACCTCTTATATTGCCATTGCGAGAGAGAGCTGCACAAAGACATGAGCATGAGAAACACATTTTTAGATAGCTTTCAACAAGTACTGCCATGTTGGGAAGTAAGCGTAAGAAAAGCTGTGAAAAACATTTTGCAGACTGCTCCCATCCTGCTAGAGTTAAGCCCTTTGGGGCCTCAATTACTTTCTATACTTTTCATTATTGGAATTGGTCAGATACCTGTGGACTTACCCACCAGTGTACTACTATGGCCAAACACTCCTTAACAGCTGTGGTAAAGCTGTTACTACTGCAAAGTCTTAGCCACAAAAATGCAGTGCATTTACTATTCTCATGCCATTTTAGGAAGTCAGTCATTGGTCCACTTACCATGACCTAGAAATAACAATTTATAGACTACAAACAGGAAAAAATTGTCCTCTTCCAATCAGAACTTCCTAAAGATTTGTTTTAAAAACAACCAAAAATGTTTCCCAAGTTTCATTTCTATCAATTACTTCAAACTCATGCAAAATTGGAAATTTCTCAGTATTAACTGTGTGAAATGGATTGATTGTGAAAGTGTCTAATATCACTTTGGTGGAATGATCGTGTGTGACTATGAACCATGTATAAATACAAATACTTTCATGACCATTTTAGGTAGCTGAAATCCAACTAATGCACAACTTGATGTGCAACAGTCTCTCGGTTTGCAGTCTAGACAACTCTGGCAGCCTCTAAAATTTATTGCAGAGCACTGTCACAAAAATGTGCCAAAGTAAAATTTGCATAAAGGTTATACTGTAATGGCCTGGCAATCATCCCATCCTGTTCTGAGGTTGTTTTAAATACTTTTCAGATTGTTTGAAATACATCATACTTCAGTCCAAACACAAAGGAAGTCTGTGGGAAAGCATTCTTTAGCTTCCCAGATGGAGACAATATTTATAATACATATTTTTGTGAGAGTGATAGAGAAAATTCATAGTCATCTAATCACATTAATAGGAATGTTTTATGATCTCTACTTCCACTAATTACCATAGCTAATATGCACGATTAAAAAAATTAAAACCAGTTGTGTTAGACAATTTATATTTTTTGTATTACATCTTCATTATTAAATGGTAAATTTGGGAAGTAAATTTTCAATGCAGAAAAGAGAAATATTCGTGACAGCCTAGATGGTTTAAGTTTTTCTTTTGTTTTCGCTTGTTTGTTTTTGTTATTAAAGAAATCATACTACTCATTTTGCTTTACTTACAGCTATTGCCAGATTCTTCCTAGTGCCCTTAAAATTATGACCATTTACTAGCAATGTGCAAATGCAGCAAATTCTTTGTGGTGAAGCAATTGTTGATCTCTGTAGCCCACTGTACTAATACTACAGACTAGCTCTGAGACATGAGTTGCAACTAACCTTCCAAAAGCTGTTGTGGCTTCAGATCTCTCATCAGTTTAAGATAGTGTTCGTATTAACGTTATGAGTTTGGAAAAACAGATCTACATTCTTTCCTAAAATGTTTAGAAACTGAGTCTGAAAATGAAAAGAGATGCGGATGCAGAACAAAAGCATGAGAAAACATTCAAACTGTTTGGATGGTCATCTTTAAAAAGAGATTATCAAATTTCCAATATTTGCATTCACTGTTGTCCTTCACAAAATCATTCCCTAGATGCGAAGATGATATTATTCATTCTTGTGTATGGCATAAAAGTTGGCCTGACTTGTGCAGGAAATAGAGTAAAAGAACCGTATGATTCAAATGCAATTTTGCTGTGATGTGTGCGTCTACAGTTACTAGCTTCTGTTCCAAGGTTGTAACACCCAAGTTCAGCAAGGCACTTAAACATACTCAAAAGAAACCCACAGTCATTCCACTGACTGCATTAATTCTTTCCTAATGTCTGTATTTAAGCAGTGAAGCCTTGGTCTCCTATGACCACTGTTGTTCATATTTTTGGAATTTCTGATAGCCTTCATAATCTGAGAATGTAGGAGATCACATTCTGCTTGTTGAATTGCACTAGAATATTTGCAAAATAATGTTTTTTAGAAAATACATTATGGGAAAACAAACTACAAAATGCATACATCATTAATTTTTTTTTGGTGGGGAAGGGGACAAATTAAATAAAATCACTAACTTTTACAGCTATGGAATCATAGAATCCTTATAGTTGGAAGGGTTTCTGAAGGCCATCTAGTCCAACTCCCCAGCAACAAACAGGGACAGTACAGCTAGATCAGGTTGCCCAGTGCCTTATCCAGCCTCACCTTGAAAGTCTCCACAGATAGGTCACCAACCAAAATCCTAGGCTACGTAGGGTTACATTACAGTGCCTCACCACCCTTACTGTAAAAGATTGTTTCCTTATATCTAACCTAAATCTATGCTCCTGAATGAAGCTTGAAACCATTTCCCTTTTTTCTAACACCTCAGACTCCACTAAAGAGTCTGTCCCCTTCTTTCCTGTAGCTCCATTTTAAATCATAGTGCTCTAGCTGACCCACATTTGCAAGTTAAAGCTTAGGATAAAGTAAATTCAATTTCCTATAGCCAAATCAGGATATAGCAAAATTAACGTTCCAATTTTTAATTGTTCCTGCATTTTCTTGTTATTTATTTCTTTCATCTTCTGTGCAGTCACGTTTTCAAGACAGGACATTTGCTTAAGTTGACCTGAGTTTGTTAGAATGCAACTCCAGCTAGTTTGCAAGTCCACATCAGCCATTAATCCTTACGTAGCAATAATTTAACCTAGAACATCAATAAAACAATTTCCACAAAGAAATACACTCTAATAGCTATACTAAATTATAATTTAAAAACTGAATTGAAAATGAAAGTACTATTAAATTATCCCAGTTCAACAAAGACAGGATTGTGGCAAACGGAGATTAAGAATTCAGAAAGATATACTTTGTGACAATTCTGGAAACTCGTGTCTGGTATTTTTACACAATACAATAAGAAATAGATCTAAAATGTTGGATACTATTGTTCACAACAGATTCACGCTACTTTTAAAAGAAGAATCTAATGCTTTCTCACTCACCATAAGAAGCAACATGCTAGTCTTACAAAACAGAATTTACTACAGATTATAACAGAAGAGAGTCAGTCTTCACACCTCACAAACTCAAGTAGCAAATATGGACAGAAAAGTCTGAATTCAACTAACAAAACTTTTCTTTTCAAATATTAATATAATAGTAATTGATGAAATAATGAAACAAACTGTATTGCATCAGTACAGAAAACGCAATACCACATTTCAGAGCTCACAGTTTTAGCATGGGGAAAAGGCACTACTTTATAGAACTTGGTCACCCTTTTCTATCCAGGCTTCTTTCTTCATTTACTGCCATTCTCTTGATTATCTTTTTCTTAAATTTATTTGCATCTTATTGACACTGGCTTATATTGGTCATATCCTTAAGTATCCTTTGCAAATCACAGAGCATATAATCTAGAAATCTGGATTAAAACAGTATCAGTAATAATAGGCATTAGGAAATAGCCCTGATTGTTATATTCTTTAGTCTTGTAAGAATTTCTTAGAAATAACATTGACTACTTGAAACTGGAAAGCTTTTCAGTAGGCCACCACAAAGAGTTAGAAGTAGTAAATATAAAATGGAGGTTTGATAAAAGAGCAATGAGGAAATCATACTCTGAAATTGTTGCTAATTTTCAGAATCACATAAGTAAAATCTTTTAATGAAACTTAAATGCAGTCTAGGATCACACACGAAGAGAAACTGATAAAAATTCACCAAATATACTTCAATTAGTTTGACATTTCAATTAGTTCTTCCCAAAGTAATATCCTGGATACGTGTTCTTGGAAGGAATAGAACTGGCATAAACTCCAAATCACCAGGCACAATATATCAACTACCTTTCCTAAAACCTATCATATATTGATCTCCTATTTCCTTGCACTTCCTTTGCAATAAATATACCCGCCGCTCTTTCACTGCTCATCTTACAAAATTTATTAATACTGTTTATCAAATATCTGCATAGCAAAACAATCTACAAACAGTACCTCTATCTTATAGGCCACAGAGAACATGCATTCCATAGAGTTAATAAGCCCACATTCAAAATAGATGAGCTGCACAACAGATTTCACTGGCAAATTTTGAGAGAAAAATCCGATCTAACAAAGAGAACAGGCAGGAGTGGCAACAAAAACAGTTATAGTCAGAGCTCTACTGTACATACTCAGACTCAGCCAACTTTACACCTCCCAGTAAAATCTCCCTCCATCTCGTGCCACCAGGCTCACCACAGAGAGCGCACAGGTGAAAACCAAGACTGCTCCACTTCCTCCAAGACAGTCACGATGCACAGGTGAGCAGCCGGCCTCTCTGAAAGGTTCCCCAAATGGGCGGAGATGGGTGTGCCAATATGTGCCAATGCCTGGTCTGGATATGAAAAGCAGCACCTGGGAGAATACTACAGCTTGCAACACTAAAACTGTCAGCGATTTTGATAGGAAGTGAGAATTTATTGTGAAACGTTACTACTTTGTGTTGAAAAATGGTTTCAACTAATATATTACAGTTCTGATACATTTGTGCACCTACTCAGTAGTCTTCAGTGTGGATTTTGCTGGTTATCTCTAAAACTGATGAAATGTGCAACTTGGAGAGCATAAGAAAATATTCACAAGATTCTTCACAAGAATAACGGCCATTGTCCCCCCCCCCTTTTTTTTTTTTTTTTTTTTTGGTAGTATTCATTTGAGAATAAATAATGCTTTCTGGTTTTACATAGTATTGTTCTCTAATGCTTCCACTGCACTATGTGTGAACACACTGCAAGCCATTGGGATTCCTGTGAATTAAAAACATTATAGAGCAGTCATTAGTTTCAAAGATTATTCCAATTTTTTGGAAAATAAGAACTTATGATTATAACTTTTCTAAATCTAAAATGTATTTAACCAAGGATAGCACACAGTAGATTCTAACTGCTGTATCCGCATTCAACAAATTCATTTATGCTTTTGCTATTCTGCACTATTAATTACCATCGGTTTTATATTGTGGATAAACAGAATTTGTTTTCAGTCAAGAGAGAAGGTGGAAAGCTTGATTATTGCAGTATCTTTCATTTAGAGCTAACATAATTATCTTCTCACAATTATGTTCATGCCCTTCCTACTTTGGAAACCTAGGAAGTCTTCTTCAGAAAGCAAAGGAGAAGAGGGTGCTGTGCATCAAACATATGAATGCTGGCAACTTGAAAGAATGCTGTAACAGCTGGACCTGTTTGCAAAAAGCCTTTGCAGTGTCAGCACATCCATCAAGACTAAAGCAATCTACAGCAGTAGAGCTAGCATTGGTCAAAGGTACTAAACTTTAAGACCTTAAGCCCTCAAAATGACATTTATCTGCAAAGCAAGCTCCACAGATCCGTGCTATCTCTCCTCAGCTTTAGTCTGAAAGCATCAGATCTAAAGATAAGAGAAGAGGTCATGCTCTGTTTCCACAATTAAAAAAATATGTTAACCAGGAACAGGTTTTCAGAAGAATTTGTTACCAGGAAGAGCAGAATGATCTCTACTCAGAGGTCCTAAGATCTTAGTTATCACTGAGATACCTGATGTTCAGCACTTTTCTGTGATCCCGCAAGGCACCATCTCAAGGTGCAAGTGCCCAAATATTTCTAGCAATTTACCTCCATATTCTCCTTCCAGTATTCTGACCCTTATGAATATGTATTTAGGTGCAACAAAAATTGATGCTGAGCATTAATCAGACAATGGTACGTTTTAGGCCTTGACCGTACTGTTTGAACTGCTGACCTTGAGAGAAAAGGTTTTATATATCATTCCCAATTCCTTAAGTCTTCCTGTCACTGTAAAGCAAATACTTGACTTTCATGGATGGTTTCAGTTTCAAGTGAGTTGTTTTTCTAATGTCTTGTTAAAGTTACAAAAGTGGCTTTCAGGAAGCGTTTGTAAACATGGGCACATTTTTCATTACAGATCATCACCAGCAGAGACAGGCGTTTTTGTAATATAACGTATGATTAGCTATAAGTCATAAAGCACACAAGCAGGAACATTGTTTGTAGAAGTGTCCTGCAGACTTAGTGATAAATAACATCAGAAGCAACAGCATATCACAGCTTTCCTCTTTTTGGTAGAGTTCTTTAACCACAGTGTTCCAAGATACAGTGTTCCAATCCTCCAGATCTTTAGGCTCTGTCCCCCTTGACCATGAGCACAGCTTTGCAGTTGCAGTTGCTGCATCCATGGAACTCTCATCCTTCCCCAAAGAAACTTATTTTGCTTCTTTCTATGGTTAATTTACTTTCTTAGCTATTCTCATTGGAACCTTTACGTTCTACATAAATACTTAAAGGCACAAACACAAAGCACTAATATATTCTCAATTTTAAGATACACAATAACTACCATTTTCAAAGCTATTACAAATACAATACAGTGGAAGTTATTGTGTACAGAGTCATGATGTATCTGTACATAATAAAAAGAAGTTAAACCCATATTTTCAAATAAGAGTTTGAAACTACACTATAAAAATGAAACCTGCTAACAGTAGGAAAAGTATGCCTGAATATGAATAAATACACTTAGTAAAAAAGAAAAATAAATGCAGAAAGAGTGGTTGATAATATAATTATGTAGTTAATTAGTTATCAAATATGGTATAAATTGGAACTGTTATCTACCCATTAGTTAAGCTCAGCATTTCTGGTCCTTCTACGTGGTTCATCCTGTTTTTAATTGTAACAACCATAGCTGCTGCAGAGTCAGTTGAAGAGCTACTGCATTAACAGATTGCATGAACTACTAAAGGAAAACTGGCATTCTGAGCTTCTGAAATCTTTTGCAAATGTTCAGCTTTCAAACATGTAACTTGAGTGTTAATTTTGCCACAGGAGAGCAGTGGCCAGCAACTCAGGATACTGTGTTGGCATACAGTACTTTAGATATGTGAGTTTGTGCTCTAAGAGTTGCAGTTCTACTGAGATGCTACAGCTGATGAAAAAAAAAACAAAAAACAAACAGAATTAATAGAAACCTGATTTACGAAAAAACAGTCAAAAAAGGCTGAATGATATCAAATTAAAAAAAAAGAGAGAGAGAAGGGAGGAGTAAACAATTAGACACTGGTTATTAGCAAGAATTTGCAGTGTAGCTGGGAAGGCCAGATTTCAGGATGAATCCTGTAGTGCCACAGCCAGCAAAACTCCTTCCACAAAAGCCATTGGAAGTTTTATTACTGGAGAATCCGTCCATTGAAAGCTTCAGAATGATGTTCCTTTTCACTTTGTGTGGAAAGGGAAACTCTCTGGCTGCTTTAAAATTACAAAACATTGTTTTGTACTTATTTTTGTAAGAACATTTTCTCACAGGACTTAGCTGAAAACCAAAGAATTTCAATTTTTTTTTTCCTTTTTCTTTTTCCCCCCATTTCTTTTCTTCCTTTTAAAGTTTAGTTCCACTTTTCCACTGTACCTCCACCCCCTTTTTTAAAACAAGACTTCCATGCCACTGGACACAATTTCTTTTGTAATACAACTAATTACACCTGATAGGAGCAGGAAAAAAAAAAAAACAACGAAAAAACAAATCCATTGAAGGTGCTTATTCATTTAGCCGTGATCAACACACATAAAACATACCAAACCACATATATATAATAAAGTGGATACAAAGTGCATTTCAAATTCACAGCTCAGCCATTTTTTAACATTAAAAAGAGTTCTTGAAACCAAATTGTTGTATAGTCACATTTTTCTCACTATTTGAAGAAAAAGCTAAGATAATGAAAAAGGCTGGAAAAAAAACATCTCCAAACAATATGACACAGAATCACCTTTGTAAGAAATTGAGAGAAAAACATTAGAAAGAATCTTTGGACTTTATGAGCATCCTACCTTTTTTTTGCGCAGTTTCACTTGACTGTCTGAATATTCTTGTGTGGTCAAATCAATCCTTAAATGTAAACACTGAGTGTCTTCTGCTGAACTGACATTTGAAAGGCATTTGTTTTCAGGGGCCACTTGAGGTTCAGTGAAACCACTTTCATCCAGACAATTTTCCACTGCCGGAACATGAGAGCAAGGAAAAGATTGCATAAGGCACTCGCTGGGTTCCACCGCTGAGCGTGGCTGTCTATCACTGCTGGGGCATGTATCAGAAGAAATCCCACTCTGTACCACATTACATTCAGACTTTCCAAGGCTGTCTTTAAAAGCATCAGATTTCCTGCGCTGTTGTGCAATTACAGCAGTATGAAGCAGCTGTTTCCCAGGCATGATAATTTCTTTCACATTTGGAGAATTAAAAAGATTTTCTTTCTCTACTTGCACTACTTCATTTAAGGCTTCATAACTACAAAGCTCCAGGCTTTGGCCAATACTGCCACAAATATCTCCTTCCATCTTCTCTTTAGGAACTATGTCACCATCTCCAATTATGCCAGATATTTCAGCTTCCTCATTACCTTCTGTTTTTTGTACAACCCGTCTTAAGGAGCCCGCTCCATTTAAACTCTCTTCTTCATCTTTTAGTTCCCTTCCAACAGCAGTGATGTGGTGATTAACACCATCCAGGTTGAGTGCAGGATAGTCATCATCATTATCATCATCATCATCAGACACATGGACTAGAGTTTCTGTGCTGGCCTCCAGAAAATGTTCTTCTTCATGGTTTTCATTTTCATCCAGTTCCTTTGACATATTTCCAAGCTGCTTTGCAGGGAAGCCAGCTGGCTCTCCGCCATGACACTCTGGAAATGAAGTACATTTTTCTTTCCGGTCCACACTCAAAATTTCATCTTTTTCCATACTTATCTGCAAGTTATCAGCTACAAGTCCATGACGACATGCTGTATTATACTCCACAGACTCCAAAGCCAATCCCATCCACTGGGTTACATGCTCTTCCCAGCTTTTCTTTCTGATTGCTAGAGACATGTCATAACAGTTCAGCAGCAGGCTGCAGCATACCTTCCACAGTGGAGCAGAGGTGTCATGGCTGCTGTGCGCTGCTCCAGAGGGAGAGAGTGCTTCATCATTTTAACATCTGCAAAAATAAAACAATAACCAAAAAAACCCAAAACAAACAAACAAACAAACAACAACAACAACAACAACAAAAACACCAAGGTTATTGAATCAACTCCAAATATTAAAAAAAAGAGAGAGAAAAGAAGAAACAGTTTAAACAAAAGTGTAAAAGCAAGATAAGGACGTGGGACCAGAAGGACAGGAATTCAGAAGACTGTTCTGTCTAAAGTTTTAATAGTTTTCATACAAAACTTGACAGTTTTCATAATTCAGTAGAAGTTTTTTTCTAATTACTCTCCATTATCATGTAAACAAAAGTGTTATAAACAACCACATGGATAGGCAAGTAGCTCAAGAGCCAAAATTTGACAATGTCTCTCTTCATTGTGTCTGTCATAAGATATTTATTTCAGTGGATATAAATTCCATTATGTCTTATGACTTCCTTGCACACTCAGTTATTTTGTATTTCTTCTTCATCCAGAGATACCCCTAAGCACAGCACTTTGGCAATTTCTCAAAGAAGTAAAGCAGAACTTGAGGGTTATTCTGAATCTTGCCAAAGTTATAAACCATTCTCTTACAAGTAGATTTGGTCAAGACTTTTTGCCATTCAGTGGCTCTTATTTCTCTGATTGCTTTCTTCTCATTAGGACTATTAGCTATAGTTATAAGCATCATATGAAAATGCAGGGAGAATCAGTCATTATGTGTGGTATAAAAAAATACAGTAGTACAAAAATTAATTTAAGTTTTTGGTGTATTTCTTACAAAAATATCATAAAACTTGAAACCCAAAACCAAAGCAAGCAAACAAGCAAAGAAACAAACAAAAAAATCACACCCCGAGACTGGTGAATATAGTCAAGATCTAGTAACATAAAGAAGGGACAAAGCCTTTGCTTAGGGCTCTACAGAAGGTTAACTTGTCAGCAATAACTGCATGTGTCATCTGAATTGTCAGGATCTGCCCCATCCTACTGTCACCTCTACCTATCCATACAGGTATCTTTCACTGGCAGTTGTAATCAGGCCTTCTGCATGACAAGATTTGAGATACATTAATCTCGCTACATTGCTTGTATGGAATCAGCACAAAGAAAATATCTCATAAAGATTTACTCATTATAAAAGAAAATCAACAGGTTCTTCATCAAATACCAAAACAGAACTTTTGGCCCGAAAAACATCAGAGGTTGAAGGAGCAGGTGCTTCAATTTTCACTCTATACATAAGAACCGTCAGCGCTTAGGATGGATCTACTTATTGATTTCAGCAATAATGAAGATTAAGCACTAAGTTTCTTCTGGGTTACTTCAGTCCAAAAACACAAATTCACAAGGGCACAGAACTGCCTTGGCAAATCACATGACCAAAGGTAAAATAAAAAAAAAGTATTCATCTTCAAGGAAATGCAGAACTATGCCATGCAACCAAACCTCAGTAAAAAATGTCTTGATAAAGTGACTATTAGGATAGAGTTGTACATGCTCCTAGTTCTTTAACCTTTTTAGTTGATGGCAAGCTTCGTTTCACGTTCACATTTTCCACCTCCATGGAGACTGTGCTTCAAAAGAAAATATGTTCATAGGGTAAAAGAATTTCATGCACAAGTCATTAGCGTGTGGGAGGCAGAGGAAAATGGAAAATAAGACATGCAGCCAGGCCAAAAAAAATGATCTGCTTTCAGAGGCAAAATTTGGTAGTAAGAATTTAATTCAGCTTTAAGTTTCTCTTTTCTTTCCTGGCTGAATATGAGAGCAAGCTTAATTGTTAAAGTGTAAAGTCAAATTACTGCATAAATGTCCAGTGCATTTGCACTATTTTACTGGCTTCATTTCAGATCCATATATTTCTACTATTCCTAAGTGTGCACACCTCAAAATTACAATGGGATGGAAATCAATAAAGACAATGCTATTACTGTCTCTTGCATCTTTTAGATCCTAAAGTACTTTGTAAAAAAATGAATTCGTATTACAACACCACAACATTATATTTTGACTTCTGAATAGGGGAAGCTTTACTAAGAGGGGCTCTTTTGTTTCTGCTGTCCTGAATTACTGCTAGAAGTTGCAGCAGAGTGCAATACATTACCCTCTATCTTCTTTCTGTCCCCCTCTTAGAAAACTCCGTATAAGCTCTATCTCCTTTACAAAAAGTAAAAAATGGTTGCTGCAGCCATACATGAGAATTCAAAAAAATAATAGAAGAAAAAAAAGAAAAAAAGAAAGAAAAAAGAGCCAAGTGAAAAGCTAAAAAAATGTAGCTTCCAAATGGAATTCATGCATCCCTTTATCTCAGCCCTAGGCTGCTGGTGGTGTGCAGCATGCAAGCATTCAAGGAGTTAAAGGGTGCATGTTAATCTTGCTGCATTTAAATGGAGTTACACGTGTGCCGAAAGGGGAGAACAGATCCCTTACTGTTTTTCATTTTTTGGATGTGGAGAGGTATATTTCATGGGGGATGAAAAACAAATAAATTTTACTTGAGGAACCCTTCTGTTTTACTGGCACTACCACTAGTTTTGGTGATACTACTGCTTAGTAGACTGCAGGAAAAAAAAAAAAAAAAGATTAAACAGGTGAATACCAAATACTTTGCTTGAAATACAAGACAAAAAAATACACGACAATGGAGTCTTCATTGTTTTCTAAAATACAAGCTTTCAGTAGGACTGAGTATGAAATATTTACCTTACAGATGCTTGCTATCTGGGCAGTCCCAGTTCCCTGAAGTCCTCTCTGGCATGTGATATCTTCCATCAACCAGTCTGATAAAAACTCACTTTCCTTCCTCTTCCTCTCCCCAAGGGCTGCATTATCTGCTACATTTCAGCTCAGAAATTCTTTCCCTGCTATAACTACATGATAGTCATAGGCCAACAAGCAGCTTTCCTCTTTTCCACCTCCACGTGCAGGGTCACCTCTTTACTTTGTACTCACATCTGCTGTGCTTGGGAAAATCCCTCACTCCAAACCTCTGAATAGGATCCATAACCATGTTCCTCTCTCCTCCAGAGATAAAAGTGTGCTGCTACTTTTTTTTCTGCTAATGCTGCCTCCCTTTTTCTTGATGTGCAGCATCTTCTGTCATCTGAGAAATGCTGCTCTCAAGTCCATTTATACTCCACCAAGGGAAGACACAACCCCTTTCTCCCATTCATTATCATACCACTAGATAACTTTAAATCAGTTTTTTTCTAAGTCAAGCAGAGGAAGGCTAGCAGTCTAATTCAAACTTAATTTCTTTAAACAGACTTAAGTTTAACTAATTTTCAGTCACTGACTAGCTCTATGGCTAGAGAATGACAAGTGGCAGTGAATTTAGATTTTCTTTTGCTAGCAAGAGTCAGTGTTACTAAGTTTTCAAACAGACCAAAAGAATAAAAGAAACATCAGTAGGAAAACAATTCTGAAAAGACTGATTTTGTTCATTTTAATTTCATAGATTTTTAAGTATACACTCAATGCCTGTTTGTCATGAAGGATTTTGAAAACTTGAAAATTTTCAATAGAACTGTTGTTCTGACCACTAAAAGATGCCAGCTTTTTCACTGTAATTCCAGTTTCCAAATTTTAATTAAAAAGTACTCATTTTCTAATAAGTATTTATGTACGCTTTTATAAGTATTTACTTGAGTATTTATAAAACTTAAAGTCTTTCTTGAAATGTTTTATAGAGTGAAAATACCTTTTCTTCTGGTTAAAGCATACCATTGGGATACAGCTGCTGCAATAATTCATGCTCATGTTTGGCTTTTATTTTTCTGTTCCACTAAGTTTTATACTGCTCAGGACTATTAACTTCCTGAAAAATAAAGTTTGAAATAAAATATAAAAGATAAAGACTTCTCCTGGACAAAGTTTCTTGTTCTGTGGTATGATTTAAAGAAGATTCATAATATCGATGCAGTAGGCAATGCTTGACCAAAGAAAATGGCAGGGGGCGGTGACACTGAAGCAGAATCTCCCTTGAGAACCCTTTGAGACGGTTTGCAGCGCTTAGAAAACAAGATGCTAGTTTTGACAGATTTTCTAATAAATTACTGCTGATCTCTGTTCACTGTGAGCTACAATGGAAATGAAAAATAAGACGAGCCTTTATGCTTGCTTATGTTTGGAAGTTTTGCATAAACTCTCATGGAAGAAATAGTTACTTTGCAACAGAAAACCTGTATGAGATGAACTGGCTGGCTATCCTATAATTAGATTGTCTAACACTTTCCTTAAAGGAGGATTCCTTTGATTTTTCCTCAGTAGCTCAAATTAAAGAGTTTCAAGGAGGCTTTCAAAATTCAGACAGAGAAGTATCCTCTCTTTATCCCATGAAATACCAGTTACATTCAGGTATGTTGATCATTTTCTAAAATGCCTTTTCCTTTCCCTTCCCAAGGAAGCCTACAAGAAGCATTTTTAAAGAAACAGACACAAAACCCCAGACTTGATAGCCTGCATCAGCAGCAGCAAGACCTTGAAGTTGGAGCTGGAGTGAAAATGAGAAGGGAAGGAAGTAAACTTTCTCCAAAAGGCTGTATCTGAGTGCACCAAGACCTGTCAGAGACGAAGCTCCCCTTCTTGGGACCACAATGGAACACTGAAACTTCCTGGTTTCAAGAGTGGGGCACAAAAAACACGGCTCTGGTCCACACTGGTGTGGAGCACACTCTGTTTTTTCCATGGTGGACAAAGAGATGAGAGGAGAAGTGTGGAATCCAGCAGCTGCAGCCACCCCACAAGATGGGGCAGTGCAACCAATAGAACCACAGGACATAGGGAGTGATACAGCGAGAGCAAGCACAGTGAGCATGGCCATGCACAGAGCACCTCAGCAGCATCCCCAGCAGTACAATCCTTACCATCCCAAGTGAAATTCAGTTTTTGCTAATACTTTGCATGGGATGCAAATCCTATTTGGAAAAGAATAAGGCGAAAGCATATTCGCTTATAAAGTTACGCTGAGATGAAAGAATGTTTCATTAAATTTTTTACGTAGTAGGCATACGTAAGCAACTAAGATCAAGCAGAAATATTTGTTATCACTATTTTATCTTTGTTGGTCTCTGACCCTAGTCAGCAAGCTTTGTTTAAGGAAGTCTGAGAGAATGGGATCTGTTTCCTATAAACTCATCTCACATCTTCCTGTTCTGGCTTACATTCAGCTCTTTCAGTAATTCCATACCAAGCTCTGAGACAGAATTTTGTTTACAAATAATTTGAGATAAAACATAAGCCTCTAGGTCTTTGCATAGTTATTTTAAATTGCCTGTTTTAGAATTTGCAGTCCTTCCTTCTCTTATTTCCTGGACACAAGCCACTCTTTGGATTTAACAGAAGTGGGGGCTCACCTTGTCTGCAGTTTTTATATAAACAGGTTTTTTACAGTACATTTGTATGGATCATTCTAAACCCTGATGTTTAGGAGCAGAAACATAAGGAATTTTTGCTGCAGGACTGAGTACATGATGTGCTTTCCCTAATTTCTTTTAAATGTAAAAGATAATCATATAGTGGCATTTTCATCCATGAATTAGTGGACAGTAATAGAAGTAGCTTTTGTGTACTAGTGAAAGGTGCTAAGGAAGTAATACTCAATCCATAGCCTAAATAAATATTTCTAAAATAGAGAGAATTTTTGTTCCCCAGTTTCTCACAAAATGCTTGAAGAGAACCATGAGTAATATTCAAAACAAAACAAAACAAAACAAAAAACCAATCTCAAACACTAATACTGGAACTATATTGCATTGTGTTTTTAATATGCAGTGAAAAGACGCTTGGTCAGTGTGATTTTAGTATTGATACTTGTTACAGACATATGATCCAAGTGCTAGACATGATTATTCCTACCAGGTCATACTTTATAATATAGTGTTTTAGAAGTAGGCTGTTCCAATGCACCACCAACTTCTGGCCACCTTAAGATCATTTAAAAAAAAAAAAAAAGGTGAAAACAGATCACAACCTTAAGATCAAAAGATAACAAGACTCGGGTTGGAACATCAGTGAGAACATTTTTCAGAACAAGAAATCAAAGTGATCAGGAATGAAATGGTTGGATTGAGTAACAACTCAAATGAGAAATTGTGGAATTTGTAACTTTGATAGTTGCTCACTAGGTACATAGGAAATGTAGGGGGACAGAAATGATGCCTGAAAGTCTCAAGGAGTTAAAGTGAGAAATTGATCCTTCCAAGCTAAAGGCCAATGAGTTTGGAACCAGATATGTGTTTTATGTGAGAAAGGAGATGCACTGAATTGGAAGGGATCATGACTGGGGCTCAGGTCTGAGAAGTACAGCCTTTCTGGGGCACTCTTGTTCCACTCTTTTTTTTGTTGATGATCTTGGAGAGGAAGGGGAAGCAGAGGCATGTTGGGCCCAGAAATCTTCATCTCCTCACTAAACTCCTGGGGTTATCTCCTCAAAATAAGAAAATTGGAAGAACAGGAGGATTTTCAGCCTTGGGCTGCCGGGAACAATGGTAGGGTATGCCTAAACCTCCTTTCAAAATCCATTCAAATCCATTTGGTCCTGACCTATATATTTATAAGTCCTTCTATTCTTTGTAAAGTATAGTAAATTGGCTGAAAATCTAATGAAGAATGAAAAAGGAAAAGAAAAAAAAAACAACCAAAACCCACAGAGATCCAAAAGTGAGAATAAATAGATGAGCTTTGTTTGTTTTGTTTTAAATAAGGAGGGAAATTATTAATAGATTTACAAAGATTGCTATTAGAATATTTGCTATTTATTTTATTGAGAAGCAGAAAAGTTATGACAGTTAGTTAATTTAGCGTTTATTTGGAAATCTAACTGAAAAATTACAGAGAGACCCGATTGCAGCGACCATCTAGGAGATAAAATTGTATGTAAACTTCCCTGTCAGTAAATACAACTGAATGCAGATAGGAAAAAATAACTCCAACTATAAATGTATAATAATAGTCTCCGTGTTATCTGTTAGTAGTCAGAATAACAGAAGTAAATATGACTGTGGTTGGTAACCTAGAACCAAATTTCAAGCTCAGTCAAAATTAGAAAGTACACAGCACAGTAGGAGGTTATATTTAAGGCTATTTAAATCCTTTATGTAAATGATATTTTGCATATTACAGAAACTGTTGTATTGTCCAGCAGTGTAGTAAGAACTCAATACATTAGATGCCTCAAACTATAACATTAGATTGACAAGTTGCTCATTCAGACACTTCAAAAGTCTTGCTTGTTTAGTGCAAATATTATTGATTCATAAGATCTGAACCCAAGACTGACCAATGTGCCTTAATTTGTTGTTAGAAAATGTAAAACAGCATTAGCTATTTTTACTTTCTATTGCTCTTCTAAAAAGTGCTCATCATCATTACAAAGAAGGGCTTTTACTTGTAGCCAGCATGTGATTACACTGAGCTTTAGCCTGGTTACATTTATATTTTATTTCCAACATTTAGCCTCAAATCAGCTGATCCTCTTCCTCAAGGATGAGAAAGGGGAAATGACAGGATCCAAACTGATCCACAATTATCCAGCTTACTTAAGATCTATGTTATTTACACCCCATTTAATTATCAAATCAAAACCAATTTAAATAACAATAAGCATATCCAACTTTGTATTTTTGTACTATTTGACACTGATGAACAGTTAAAGAAACAGAAATAATATTTTTAAAAATATCATGGTGTAATTATTCTTCTTTAATGTAATCCTTAATGATATTTTATTATATTAATGACACACATTAAATTCTTATTAGCTGATATGATAATGGAATGTTCTCCACCACCTTCACCACAGCATCATTTCAGAATGACAACAGCCATCAAGTATATAACCACCTGATAGAGAAATCGGAGGCCTTAACACAAAAATTCCTTTTTCAAGAATAAGACCTCTTAGAAGGGAATTTTATTTTTGTGCTTTGGTGTCTGTCTCACCAATCCTGCCCCCAAACTCTTTCTGCTTTCCACTTCTGCAGAACAGAAAAAAACAACTTAATTGGCAGATTCCGTACACTTTCCTTCCTCTTCTCCTTGACTGGGAGCAACTCGACAAGCAGACACAAAAGTAAAAAAGGCTGTCCCATAGGACATGTCAAACCAGAAGACTGTGACTATTACTATTAGTCCTAAAGTAGACTAACTTTTTCTCAAATCTCTCTCTCTCTCTTTTTTTTTTTTTCCCCCTAAATTTCTCATGGTGGAAGAAATGCCATTTTCTAGCCAACTCTAGTAAAATACTAATTTTCTAGCTACAGGAAGTTCTTTGGAAAACAATATAAACTAACCAAATTGTTTTCCTACTGCCTTTTATATTTAAAGTTCTAATAGTGTGTTTCCATTTAAAGATGAGTTGCTGGAGCTTGTTATAGACAAGAACTGTGAAGCCCAAGGCACTATGGGCAATGACTGCTGGTAACTATTGCCCTTACTGAGTAAACCACAAGCATGTATTCATTGCTGGTGAGCACAGGACTAAAAAGTAATTTTGATGCTATTATATGTATACTTCACACATAAGACACTGAAAATCATTTTACAGAGTGGCCTGAATTCCAGACTCATCAGTGATTTCTCAGTTATGTGATGCTTTTCTCCTATTCAGTATCTGTAGCCTGCTTGGGAATACTCATTCAACTCTGCAAACTACTGAATGCAGATAGGAAAAAATAACTCCAACTATAAAATATAAAAAATAAAACACATTACCCTCCCTCAGTCTGAAAACTACTTGGATCTAATTTCTTTACCACTGACCAGTTTGTACAACATGAAAAATCTTTTTAAAATCTTTACTTATATTTACAATGGAGTTGATGCTGATTCTGAGTTTGCGAGTTGCCACGAAAGCACTGACATCTCCAACAGACAGGTGTTTAATCCAACACTACAACTTTCAGTGTGTTGAATCTTGGGCCTCTCAGGACTGATCAGAAGTGGGGAGTTCACTGCTGTGGACTGAACCAGTGAATCCAAAGTAATTCGTCCTATGCCTGTTACACATTTGTGTCTTGCAAGAGAAAATGCAAGAAAGTAGCTTTACGTGTTCCTATTAAAGACTGTAATACAAACTTGAGGTTGTTTTATGTTTATTACACTGCAGTTATGCAGCTTTACTAAAAATATGAAAGTAGTTAGAATAGGGGAGTATATTGCTGGTTTTTCTCGCCTCTTCCATTTTTATTTAGTTCTTTAAGCAGAAAAATATTTTTTAATAATCTTCTCTTCTACTCTAGATCTCTCTCATCTCCTGGTATAATTACATTATAATTTTGAATCTCCCTTACACAAAATAAAACTTTGGATTACAGTGGAAACTTTCCATAAATATAGCTACATTCAACTTGGAAGATTTATGCATAAGGAACATTTGTCACAGATGAGGTAAAGTGAATCAGACTACAGAATTCTTAGTAATATGGCATAGAACTACCCTGGAAAGCCTAGAACTGATAGAAAGCTAGAGGGAAGGAGAAGAACTTAGGATTCAGAGGTAACAGAATTTTCCTGAAAGTGCCTCTTCAAAGGCATTTTAATCTAAGCCTACTGGAATTTGAGACAAGATATAAAAAAATACCAAACAGAAAATATCACAAATCAGAATGAAAAAAAGGAGAGCCCAGAGGAAAGTGAAGACTAGAAGATTACATTGTGTGAGTTAAATAAGTCTTCATGCAGATATATAGAGCACAGGGCAAACCTCTGTGTTCAGTGATAATGCACAATACGTCAGAGATAAAAGTCCAGGCATTTGTAATTTCGACTTAAGAGATTTTCCTCATTCAACAGAAACAAGTAATTATGATAACAATGGAAATTCTCTACCAAAAGACTGCACTTAAATCTAGAAACATCAGCAAATGCCAGTGGGGAATGAAGAAACAGAAAAACATCTTGAAATGCAGCCAAGAGCCCAATGAAGTATTTAAATTCAGTAGAGTTAATTACTTTAAAACATCAGGTCACAGTCTTATTTACATAGGGTTTGCATGTAAAAATGCTTTATGCATTTGGTTTGGGGAATACTTTTGTACATACAGGTATATATACAGGTATGCATGTTTACCTGTACACACATAAACATAAAAAAAAAAAAAAAGTGTACACCTGTGTAGATAGCCAAGTTTAAAATCCTTACTAAATACTGAAACTGATAAGCATGTTTGGAGATATTCAGAACTCAAGTAGACAAAGCCCTGAGCCGCCTGTTCTAGCTGACCCTGATTTGAGTGAAGAGTAGAATCAGAGACCTCCAGAATCTACATCCAATCTCCTGATTTTAGGAAGGAGATCAGGGTCTGGCTCTTCTGGGTATGCTATTTCAATTGTTCTTTTTTTTTAATTCTTTTTTTCCTCTCTTTTCCATTTGTAAAAGGAATAGGACACCAAGATTAAAAATATATATATATTTTAAGATTTATTTTTAATCCAAACAGAAAATGGAAACATATGGCTACAAGAAAAAAAAGAATGTTCAGAAGTATATAAATCCTTTTTATTAAAAAAAAAAATTGATAAAATTGTTCATAAGTTCTCTTCCTGCTTCTGCTACAGCCCTCCTCAGGGAAGCTTAGCATCAAAGTTGGTAATTTTCAGCAACAAAATTCATTTTAAGAACAACAGAAAAATATATTATAAAATTCAGCATACAATTTCAGACAATTAAGAAAATAAAAAAGAATAAAATTTTGAGATTTATAAAAAGGACAAAATGGACATCCTTCTATTTTTCCACCACATTAAAGCAAAACATAATATAACTTCAGCAGTTCACTAGAATTACTGTAAGACTTGCCTACTCAAAAATTGCCTACCCAAACAGTTATTTTTGTTTTTCACTTTCTTTTCCAAGGAATTAAATTTTGCTTTGTATCACAAAGATCTTCATGAATTAGGCCCAAATATTCCAATTTACTTTGTTTAGGTGTCCTGATTATAGAATTTAACATTGAAGTCAACAGATACAAGATACAAAAGAGTTTGCAAGGATATAAATTCATGCCAAAGGAGAGCTTTTTGAATCTCTTCTATTATAAGAACTTGATCCCTTGCGTTAGTTTTGCTCAAGGCTGGAGATATTAATTAATTTGCTTTATTGTTCAAAGTAATCATCTCATGTATTGGCTTTATGTGTGTTTCAAATTAAACGATATTAGCATTTTGGAGTGAACAGAACAGGTCAAAAGCTACAGATGCTCAGTGTTAGATTGTATTTTATCTTTTCACTGCTCCTTTTGCGGGTGTTTGTTTGTTTAATAACAATACCTAAGAAAACAGTATAGTATAACACAAAACTTAGATTAAGGACCTGAATAGCAACAGGGATTTGTCTTCAGAACTATTCAATAAACATTCTAAATGAGAGTGTAGGGCACTTATGTGTGTTATATTTTCCTAAGGCCTGTGAGAAACTTCAGAGTTAAATGAGAAAGTATTTTCTGGAGTTTATCCCATTGTCTACCCTATAGCTCAACTGTCTCAGGTACTTTTATTTGCAAGTGAGGTCAAGTGAGGTCACTCTTTATATCCTTTAAAAGACAGAAGAAGATGCTACAGAAGATGCCCCTTGATGTAGAATAGTTGTTTTAATCATTTTATATTTTCTCTTCCGTTTAAACACAGTCCTGACTGAGTACCTACATGCACAACTGCAGGGGCAAGTATGGTAACAGAGTGGACTGAAAGGCACATATATTAAATCCCTTGGCAAATCAAAGTTCCAGATGAATTTCATGGGAGTGACACATAGACTCAGTTGGTCAGATTCTTTTCTGAACTTTATCTCACCATGGACCTACCACAGCTCTCCCAGCTCAGGACTAAGAACTACGGAAGTTGTGACTACTACTCTGACGTTCACCCTAGGGTATATCCAGGAGTAACTTGCTGCCTACCAGATGTTTCCTTCCCCCTGCAGATCCATGCTCTTTATGGCCCAGAGCTTTGAACAGCATGGAGAACATTCTTCTACAAAATGGGTTGGGCAGTAAAGCTCACTTCTCAGTCTAGTATAACAGAGAAGATACTGGACACCATTCCAGAGTTCTTACTTCTCCTTCTCTTCCCTTCAAGCCACAAAATCATTTCATTAGTCACCAATTATATCAAAACAGTATTTAGTAAAAATACAAATAAAAAACTTCATAAAATTCTCTTCAGTGTATGTGAACAGATGACTCCTGTTACCGAACAAGCCAATAAATATATGAAGTCTTAATGATGCAAGAAAGAATTTCTTACATTACTTAAAATAACAGCTGTCCTTTAAGATATCCAGGATGACAAAGGATACTACATTAAAAACCATATATATAGATGTGAAAAATGCTTAAATCACCACTTTAATAGCTGCAGCTCTGTTCACACAGTCAAAAATGATATCTTGAGTTTCCTCCTAAGCACTTAAGCAGTGGATTTTTTTTACTTTTAATAGTTAAACCTTAACTAGCTTGAAAAAAAGAACTCACACATCTTCACCAAAGTTATTTAGCCAGCTGACATTCGCTGAATCCTGCTTTCCTTCTAAAAGCTAGCACAGTACACCCCAAACTGCATATCTAATTAAAGGTTACTAAAAATAACCTGCTTTAGCTAACAAGGAGAAGGATACCTCGAAATTGCATATTTAGAGTGTACACATTTAGGAGTGTATTGTCAGTTATACTGCAAACTTCATTTAGGACTAAGTAAAAGCTAAACAAGACCATCAGAAGTATAACTGATATATCTACCTAAATCTCTTCTCATCGTCATTACTGCCGGAGGGGAAGGGAAGAGAAGGAAGGAGAAGGTGGGGAAAGAGAAAACAACATAGCCCTAAATGCCCTCTCTGTTGGCAAATGAGGTGAAAAAGGATATCATTCACACTTCTAGATTTCTTATTTCATGCCTATTAAAAACATGCAGGCAAGACCATGCAGTTCTATTTATATATGAATGCAAATAAACAAAGTTCAGCATATCAAGCATATTTTTAAAAGATTAAGCAAAATGAACAAGAAGATTTTGTTATAGCTCTGGCACATTTTGATTAACAGGATTAGCAGCATACAATTAAATTTACATTTTCAATGATACTTATTTATTTACCTCCAGTTTTAGTGCTGGAATCCTGAATGCTGAAAGTCCCAGTAGTGCTGGATGCTGCTTGTTTCTTTCCTGTTTTTTCTTTTCTTTCACTTAAAAAAAAAAAGAAAAGAAAAAGTATTTTGTTTTATTTTAAAGTATAGGAAGATTCTGAGACAGCTTTACGTAAATGAAGAGAATGTCTGTCAAACTTGGACATGACCTTCTTAAAATCTTTGGTTAAAAAAAAAGAAAAAGAAAAAAAAAGAAAGAAAGGAATAAAAAAGTCCTTTAAAAAAAGGGATAATAATAATAATAAAAAAACAACAAACAAAAGAACCCAGTCCCAGTTAGCTCCTGCTAGCATAAAAGTTCAGATTTCACTTCTGAGATCCTTGCTCTATTCTAAGCAGTTTTCCTCAATGTGTGATTCTAACAAAAACACCCTCTGCAGCTGGAGGGAGCCTTAGCTAAGCACGAGCCTGTCAAGCTTTTCCCAGTGACTTCTGTCTACTAAATTCAGACTGATGTTTTGTGAAAGGGGCCTCAACAACCAGGCCCAGATTGCCTGAAAAGTATTTCCTGCCTTTGAGAGAGGGAGAGAGAGAGACAGAGAGGGAGAGCGTGTGTGTGCGTGCGCGAGGCAGAGAGAAAGGGAGCGAGCGTGCAGAGAGGGGGAAAGGGAAAAAGACGCCCAGACTGAAAATTTCAAGATGTTCAGCTTAACACACTGCTGAGGTATTTCTGTCAAACTGGAAGGTCTCTGCTACAGTTACATAATGCAAACATGTTTTGAACCTCTCCCCGATGTTTTCTTTTCTTTAAAAATATACATACATTTTGCACATCTCCAGGGTTCATGCAAAGATGACACTTAACTCGAACAAAGGGGGGATGTCTCCAAAATGTCTCATCTTGGTACCAGGTAGTAGGAAAAAGGAAGAGAAAAATACAATTTAAACTTAGCTTACAAAGGCTCTTGTACTATTCTGATCAGCACGTACACACAGTTCGATGGATACCATGCACACGCATATACTAATAAAATTGCATTCGTACTCAAGAGAATTATCTGGATCTGAGAAAATGAATGTTATGGTTTAAATGCAGTCATATAGCAGGCAATGGTATATGTTGCTTTACCTCTTCTGAGAATCCTCCAGAGTCACACAAATCCAGCTCTGCGAAAGCAAAAGGACAGACTCCATCTTGATCATATTAGTATTTTGCTGACATAAAACACTTGTAACTACTTCGTTCCAATTTGACAGAGTGCCTGAATCACGTCTTCAGAGTAACCCACAGCATCTACATCCTCTGCTCTGCACAAATTTAGTGAATATCATCTGTTTATCTTTTCTGCTTTCTTCTGCCTCCTCTGAATGACTTCCTCTTAGCCGTTCCAGACTGAGAACTTGGATTACCATTTGGTTTTGATTAAAACCAGACGGACAGCTCTGGAGAAGTTTGAGTAAGCTAATGGAAATGACTAGTATGGCTTTAATTATGGTATCAATTAATAATAAATGCTAGCTGCTCGTGTAATAACAAAAGCTAATAATAAAAACACAAAAATTACCTATTTGTTCACTGGTCTCATATTTAGGTGAAAGAATTTAACAAAATTTTATTTAGTTTAATTCAGTGTGAATCATAATAGTAATGACCATGCATAATTTCCAAACTGCTGGGTGAGGTCAAAAATTTTTTGCCTCTTCCTGAATGAAAGAAGTGGTGTTGGTAACTTCGTCTTTCAGGGTGGGTCAGTCATGCATCTACCTTCTGGCAACTCCTTCTGCTGTTGCAAAACCACTTTAATAATTATCAATCTGATTAATTTGATTTACTGTTTCTGCTCAGATTATTGATTGGCAGCTTTAGTCTTTGTCTGACCTTAAAACAGAGCTGGAGATATAGTGGAAGACATCACGCATTCTCTCCACAAAATAGCCTGAACATAGTGACAGGAAGGTCTCCGTTCTGCAGGTCTATCACAACTATAACAGGATATTTATTCTGAAATGAGATAGGAAACCTTCATAATTACTAACTGCTGATATTTGAGCTTATTACCAGCCTCCAGCAACTGTCTTTTAACTGTTTGTATAATACCTTCATTAGCTGGAATGAGTCTTCTTGAGGGCATTTCTTCAGTTAAAAAGCCAGTTTTGTAAGGCTGTCTCCAGCTCTCTCTAATATGGTCATATCTGGAGCTAATTTGTTAAGATTCAGTTCCTCAGCATGTGGAACTTTGTGCTAAAGTCTGCTAAATTTGTCGAATGTGGTCTTCATTGTCATCCATGTAATTTTGTATATGCATTTTTCAGCTTTAAAATTACAGTATTAACTTTGAAATTTAGTTGCAAAGTTATGCAGGCCCAAATGGAAGTGGGTTTGATTTTTTTCCCAGTAGCTTTTATGTGTATGGATAGTGGAGGTAGACAGCACTAAGAGGAATGGCTTACCAGTCTAACCTCTGCAACTTCAAAGAGAGAGGTCTTTGAAGCCCACGCTTCAAATGGCATATATGGTGGTTCTCAGTCATAAGTATAGCTAGAGGTAAATAACTCTGCAGAATGATTTTTAGCTATATTTAGCCAGAGATCCAAATGCAAATCTTTTACTCCACTCCAAATTGTGATTTGTATTATTTTCATGAAGGATTCCCAGATTGGAATTAAATTCCAGTTGGAATTACAGACTATGAAGGGACACATTTTATTTGTAATTATGGAGTTGCGCAAATTGCGCAATTTTGAAATTGGTCTTCATAGGAATCAAAATGAAAACAAAAAACTGTTGGTTTCCTTACAGCTAAAATTTACTCAGAATGTTGTTTCAGTTAATAGCAAAATAGAGATTAAAAACTGTAATGCAATATTCTAAAACAATAAACAGATACTTCAGGGCAAACTATTAATCAAAATGTTTATTTTCTAATTAATTTTCTTAGGCCAAATATCACTTGACATTCCATCAGGAAGCTCTGTTTTCAAAAATTTGCTTCTACATTTATAGAAGGAGAAGAATAATTGGAGTATGAATATTTTGCATAATAAGAAAAAAAAAGTTTGCCTAAATTCAACCAGATACTGCCAAATGTATAAGACAGATGAAGGCAGCTCTATTATTAAACATTTTCAAAGTTTCAATATTTGTTTTTCCTTCACAGTAGAACCACCAGATTTCATAAAGTATTTCATACTTCTACATTTCATACTGAATGTACCAGCATTAGTTCATGAATATGCTCCTTTCCTTGTGTTGGAGCATTAAGAAAAATTCATGACAAAAAATTGAAGCGTACGTAAGTGTACAAATATTGCTGTGCCCTTGGAAATAAAAGTTGTCAGGATCTACAGCTTCTAGATTAGCAACAGTAAAAGTTCTGCAAGACACTGCAAAGCTAATAGCTTGATACAGGTACATGATTATGTAAACTGAAGTTAAGCCACAGTTTCAAGAACTAATCAAAGAATAAGTGGTTACAGTCTCACTGGAATATCTTACCCAGATTTTGGTCTTGCTTCTACTTTTATTAATCCATCACCATACAATGTCATAACTTGGAAAGAAACTCAGAATGTTGGTATTGTTGTTTCCTGTTGTAAGAACTCTGCCTTCTGTTTTGGGGATGTCTTTCAAACACTTATGAATTTCCAAATCAAGCCACAGTTCTTGTTTCATAGACTTTAAATTTCAAGTAAAAGTAAATCATAAAGATCTGTTTTTAAGTACTGTAGAAAGTTACTGTGGTCGCAAAGCAAATTAAAATGATTGCATGGATGTGGGTGGCATATTTTATTTCTGTGGAACTTAGACACTGATATGGCAAGGTACAGGCTTACATATGGTAGATGTTAAAGGTAATACCCTTAAATATTGTGTATGAGTAGACAATATACAGTCAGGTTCTCCAACAGTCTTCAACTGTGGGTGAAGACAATCTTTTCTTTAAATCTCTTTTATTAAATGAATGTTCTTGAAAGGACACTGAAGAACATTTACTAGAAAAGTCACATTTTGTTGCTGTCATGTTCTTGCAATAGGATCTAAATAGCTGCAATAAACTCAGGGGAGATACTTTGGTTTGCAACCGTTGAGAATGTGGTCCACTTTTTGCAACTTACTTGTATTCAGCCTTCCTAATTGCTTTCAGACCTGTGGAATGATGCAGCCTCACAATGGCCAAGTCTATTCAGCATAACCTATACAAGATCTTCTTAAAACAATCTTTTCCATGTTGTTTTTTTCTGCGTTTTTCTATTTAATGATTTATTTATTTTTTGTTCACTTATTTGAAGTGGAATCTAAGAACATGAAATCTGTTGATCCACTTTCTAAACCCTCTGTCTGAGGCTGGATCCACAAGGGCATTCAATAACAAGCTGGCAGCTTATCTTCTTTTCTTAGTGTAGTAATGTGTAACTATGCATTGGATGGAGAAACTGCCCTAAACTTCTCAGAGTCCTTGCAGTGAGAAACTGTCAGTGGACTTCCTACAATTCACGTAAAAAATCAACCTGTAGACTTTTGGCAAATGAATTTCTAAATCAGGCAGAAATACAACTATTTCCAGAAATAGAAAAGTAAGGACCAACAGTTTTATATGTGACTGTAGCTCTTAACTTAATCCTTGTCACACTGAAAATACAAGACACACTTCTAGCTGTTGCCAGTGTAACATATGACTTAATGAAATGTAAAACATCAAGAAATTGGGTCATAATTGTAATTTCTAGATTATTCAGTTATTGCATGCCTACCTGTGTATATCCTAAAAATATCATGTCACATACAATAAACACAAGTTTAGCTTTGACCAAATGTGTGTGGTGGGCATGATATGTGGAGTTAGCACTGCTGTGTACCCTCCTCTCCACATCTTTCTGCTGTTGCCTGTGTAGTCCACGTTCAAACTATGTGCAGCCAACTCATGGAAAATATCACTAAAAATCACATAAAAATGCTGAAACCTTATGATCTTGTGGGGCCACATTACTAACTGTTCATGTGGTTTGCAGGCTGGACACATGCTATATAGCATAAAATGACAAGGCCCTGTTTATTTTGCATTTGGTTATGTACATAGTGTTCAACATTCTTATAGAATCTGTAAAAGTTTGTGCAAACTCTGCCTTTATTTTCTCTTTAAAAGATACCCTAAAAATTTACTCTTTAGTATTATATTTCATACCATTACTAATCCATTTCATCTTCAGAATAAACAAGAAAATACTTATAGTGGCACTGTGTTTGTTCTTAAAACAAATTGAGCAAGGCTGTTTGTCTGTTTCCTGAGAAAATACTTGGGAGACATAAATATAATTATCACCATTTTCTTGTAGAAACCAATGATTACTCAAACTAAATGCAACCTTCCAAAACAATAGGGAATTATTGGATTATCTCAGATAGATTCCTTCCTTGTGTCATTTTATTTAGTGTCATTAGCCTTAGCTGTGCAGTACTGACTTAAAGCAGTTTGTGTAATAATCATAAGAAATACATTTGATTAGTGCTCATTTGAATGCCACTATATATCATCATATATGATGATAGAACAATCAATCTGTACAACACAGCATTCATTCAGCTCAAAATTGAGTACAGCAAGAATCTTATGGGTACATTCAGCAAGAGACACAGTACTAGATAAACTTACATTCCGGAAATACATTCAGTTCAGGCTAAATACATTTATAGCTATAATATATTTATAGTTTTCAATGCTATCCTTAAAAAATCTTTTCAGAAGATTTTTTCTCAAGGTATCAGAAAACAGATTTGCAAAGATATCATCATCCAAAATAAATTTTGTGGAATACATTCACATAACGCCAATATTATGGTCTAGAAAGACTCACAGAAATTTTCTGCCTAGTTTTAAAGTAGCTTAGAGCTAAGAGACAGAATGTTTTTGGGAGGGTTCACAAATGCTGATGATCTTGTGCCATGATACGTAATTCTGCCATGATACGTAATTCAGCCACTGTTATATTTGACAGACTCTTTAATTAGCACCTTCACTGCTATCAATTTCCTTCACAATTTTAGAAAGCAGAAGAAGAGTAAAGAATAATTTGATCATCTAGACTGTGATTCTGTCTTGCCCTGTTCTTGTCCCCTAAGCATAAGGCTCCCCAGAGAGCTCAGAAAAAAATAGCTTTCCGCCCTTCAGAAACTTGATTTGATTTTGGGAAATTTGGTCTAGATCAGAATATAAAAGAAACTAGCCAGTAAGCTCAGAAAACAAAAATAACTTAGACATTTCAGACATCAATTTGGATAGCATTTTAGACTGCATAATGAACGCTTTCTAATCTTTAAGTTGCGCTCAATTATGGCTCTGATGAGGGATGGTCATTTCTTTGGTAACATTGATTTTTTTACATTTTATTTTATATGGGTGGTTTTTACTTACAAAAAAGAGGCAGAAAAAGAATTTTGCTTTAGAATTTGCTTTAACGTGAAAATTTGGTAAGCATAAAAATATGGAAATTCCAAATGACATATACGATAGTCTCAGAAATGACATTTAATTCTCTATTGACAATTTTATAATTTATTTTTATGAGTATTTTCACAGTATTCCATAACTTACTACTTATGTTTTCCAATAAAGAAATTCCAAATCAACAACCATGTAAATCAGCACAGGTTTGTTTCCAAGAATTGCTATTCTTTATAGATTGGAGTTTCCCAGCTGGATATATAATTGCTCTCAGCAGCATACTTAATGTTGAGATCATACCAATTACAAAACATAGACAAAGACTGACATTCTACAAGACATGAGATAGATTCCTGATAGGAAATAGGATCTGGTGTATTCAGAAAATTACTGAAAAAATAAGCATGGTATAAGGTGCATGCTTTTCATTTCTGCTAAGAATTCCATGGGTGCAGATAAAATACAAAAAACAAAAAACAAACAAACAAAAAAAAAAAACAACCTCCATACCCCCATAGGAAATAGTTACAAAGATGTATATACTTTTTTGATAGAACCACTTTCGTATAATACATTATTGATATTATAGACAAAAAATTTCCAGGATGTAAACAAGATATAATGAAGACACTTAAGGAAACTGGAGAGCTAAAGCAAACTACCAGAGGAATCCTTCCTGTGGAATGGTCCTATTAGGTTCTTTTCTGACTTCCATTTACTGCTCCTATCCAATGAGATGGTGTACTGAGACAAATGTGCTTGATCATTTGACCTTGTTTTGTTACACAGTACCACCATTCTTACATTATTTTTTCTTATGACTACCACCTCTCTATACACAATATCTGTATATATGCATAGTTGAAGAAAAATCAACATTTTGACAGCACTTTCCACAGTTTTTGTTGTTGTTGTTTCTTGGGGAGGAAGGGGGAGGGTTGATTGGTTAGTTCTTGTACTCATTGGAGAGAGAGGAGAAAAGCAATTTTTATTATAATTTCAGTTGAGCATCTGTTTGTTAACACTATGAAGTGATTTTTCTGAAAACATATGTACAGGAACTCAAAGTATAGATTGATTTACAGGCAAATGTGCACACTGCTATGAGCTGCAGAAAAGGCTTTGGGGTCAGGAATGTGATTGGGTACTCCAGTGGATCAGTTGTTATTAAAGAAGTCTGTCTGTTACTGTGTCCAAAACAGGATAGCCTGACCCATCATGAATGTAAGGAAGGTAATTCCTCCTGCCTCTTTCACTACGGAAATTCAGATTGTTTTTACTTCCAAAGTAAACACACTTTCTGGGGAAGGATTCCCCTAGACTTGTCTTGAGCTATCCTGATCTGTTCAACAGACCCAAACTGGATGATGCTGAAATAAAAATATCTTTTTTCTTCTTCTTCTCCTAACTTTAGCAGGTATTAAACTGCAGCTGACTGAAGAAACACCTCACATTCATGGCAACTTACTGTTAATACTGAAACCTGAGAGTGATGAGCATCCAAACCTGTTTGCCTCACATATCCCACCATCTCCCTACAGCACTGTGTGAGATAAACTGCCATAAACAGCTAAGAGCAATTTCAAAATCCAAGTTTGCACATATTAAACCACAAGTACAGTATGCAATGACTCAAATGTGAAAATATTTTTATGATAATCCTTCTAGTTGGCCAGATGGTAATTAGAAGGATGCTGTGATGAAAGCAAGGCCATCAATAACTGTAGCAGCTTTGTGTTTTTTTTCCAAATGTGTCTTCCATCCAGGAATTAGATAGGAGTCTATGGGGACAGAACAATCACTTAATGAAGACTTTGGTAGAGGATTGGGGAGTACACTCACTATTATAAATATGAACAAAGACATATCAGCAACATGAATGTTAAGTGGGTTGGGAGATTACAACCATACATTGCATATGAGTACAATCACATTGCATGCACCTCAGCATATGCTGAGCTATGTATTTCTTAGATAAGCATTTTAAAAACAAGCAAATAAAAAAATTAAAATTGGAGAAATTGATGATTTCCACGTTAACCTGCCCCTAGAACTCTGAATGAAAATAAAATCCAGATAATGCCTTAATAAGCCAAAATGAAATATCTGAGATGTAACTGCTGAAGAAAGGGTGCTGATAATTTAGAATTAAATACTTTATTTCTGTATAGCTTTTAGCAAATTCACCAATTCTGATAAATGGCAAGTTGTTCTATGAACTACAGGTACAATTAAGCCTGGTTTCCTGCTCTAACCCCCCACCCGAACCCCAATCCTTTTTCTTATAGTTAGACTTTCAATGTGAAGGATTTGAGCTGCCATAGAGTCCTCTGTCTCAGTAGCATTTACTCTTCTTCAACTTACTTTGAGCCTAGTATTTCCAAACTGATAGCTTTCAAAAGTTACAGAGTTAATCAAGAGTTTTATATATCTTGTTTATTAAAGAAACAGACCTTAAAAAGAAAAGAGCTTGAAGAAAGATATTTCTGAAAAACAATAAAGATTAAACAACAGAAATGCACTGATAATTTTAATAAAACTGGAAAAAAAAGCTGAAAGAATGTTTTCTAAACGTTTTCTAAACTGAATGTTTTAAGTTCCTTTACTCCAAATGGCTTATTTTTAAATCATCTTTCCTTATTACTTAAGTATGTTTTCTTATTACTTAACTACAAAGCGTTATATGCAGACAAGTCCTCAACCCTTTTTTTTAATTTATTTTTTTTAAATAAAAATCCTGCCACTGAGCTAAGACCATCAGCTATTCCCTGAGCTTTTCATGCAGCACTTGCTGTACCACTGTCTACTTGATCCTGTGCTCTATTTAGTCTGATCTTGGACTGCACTACTTAGGAATACACTGGTAAGTAGTGCCGACCAAAAAAAGTAAACCTGTGAAGGAAAATAGCTGAGGAAGTGAGGTTTACATTACATGCGTTTCAGAGGTTTGCTTCTAAGAACTAATGCTGTTCAGGTGCCCTAGACTGAATGAATTAGTATGCTCCATGCAATGGTATTTATTGTCACCCCCAAGACAGAGAAGCTTCTTGGGGCTGCTCTCTAATGCAACCCAAAATTTAGTAAATAGGGATGACTGGAAGATTTGCATCAAATTACATTCCTGGTTTACACTTACTTGTTAATGCAGAAGCTCTACGGGCATTAGATGCCTGGGAAGAAAGTTCAAGAACCTCAGTAAGGAAGTTTCTGAAACAAATTGTCTCAAGTGAAGCTTTTGCTTGTTGGGGAAGAGATTAGTTGTTGTTGATCTTGATTAGGCATTACAGTGATTTGCTGATCTGACTTTCAAGATGCAATTTATTGAATCCATTATAATTACCATTATCACTGTTATTCCCCTAAAAGTGCAATGCTGGTTTTGTGTAGAAATGAGATCACATACTGCTTTCATCTTGAAGGGTTTCCGTTTCTCTTTTGGCAGAATAAATATTCTATTCATCCTTTGCTGATGCTTTCTTCCTCTTTCCATTCTTGATATTTTCATTGGCAATATTTGATTCTTGCATGGCATTTTAAAGTAGAGTACATTTCTCCAGATTTAGTTTAGTAAGACATTTATTTCCTCTCTCTCCGATTTCCTACTTTTCTTACTCTGACTACCATGATTGTTCAGAGCTTCCCAGCTGCTAGAGCTAGAAATGGCAAAACTGTCAATGATAAGGCTGTTTTTACAGCTTTCATTTTTAAGACTGCATGTTTAGCTTAAGCAAAACGAGGATAAGCACAATAGCAGCCTTTGAGTTTCACTAATATTTGAGAAAAAAAATGATTGTTTCTCAGATAGGGTTGATCTCAAAGTACAAGGGACAGAATAAATAAAATATATCACAGTAAATAATAGCATTATCTCCAATTTTTTTCTTATTATGAGAATGAGTTGGGTTGGACGAGACCCTAAGAATCATCAATTTTCAACCTTCTTGCCACAGGCAGGGCCACGAACTGCCATATCTGTGGTACTAGATCAGGTTGCCCAGGGCCCCATCCAACCGCACTTCCAGGGACGGAGCATGCACAACCTCTCTGGGCAGCCTGTTCCAGTACCTCAGCACTTTGTAAAGAACTTCCCAATCTAAACCTTTTCTTCTTGAGCTTAAAACCATTCCCTTCCCCATTCAGTCTCATAAGTCAGTCTCAGACTTGCTCTGGCCTTACAGCAGGGGGGAATTTACTCCCCCAGTTCCCAGTTAGAGGACCAGGGATGTAAGCTTCAGGGACATGAGAGATACGAGAATCCTGGCTGCCAGAGAAGACCAAGGCAAAAGACTCATTTAGTACCTCAGCCTTCTCCATACCTGTTGTAGAAAGTTCTCCTTTTTCATGTACCAAAGGAGGTACGCTCTCTTTTGCCTGCCTCTTCCAGTCAATGTACGTATAGAATCCCTTCTTGTTGTTTTTAGCATCCCTCATCAAGTTCAGTTTTATCTGTGCCTAGGCTTTCTTAATCCCCTCTCTGCAAGTCTGAACAGCATCTCTGTATTCTCCCCAGGTGACAACACCTGTGTTTCCACAGCTGGTACAATCTCTTCTTTTCCTTCAATCTGACCAGCAGGTCCTTGCCAAGCCATGCTGGTTTCCTGCCTCCCCTTCCCCTTTTCTTATTCTGAAAGAAATAGAAACCAGATAAATGAGAACAAAAACTGTTTTATTTGTATTTCATCATTTATAAGAGTAACTCCAATTTGTTTTTCTATAATAAACAGGAATGTTTAACTTGCCAGAAACCTCCCATCTGACCTAAACAAGTAATTGCAGAATATGATCTTTCTGACAACAGTTTATGCTTAAAAAACAGTCCAGATTTAGAACATTGGCACAAAATGCAACTCAGCATTGCTTGTAAAATCCTCTTTTATATAGCCTATAATTAGCAACTATAGTAATCAGATTTCTCTAACATACAAAATAGCAAGGCAACTATAGAAAAGGAAAAGGCATCATGCAGCCAAAGTGGGTAAATAATGTTTAGATAACAGTTTTTGTCAGCTAAGTAGTTAAAAAATAATGCAAGATCATCAGTTTGATAGGAGCCCTACTTTCACACCCTTCACAGTGTACTTTAATACCACACACTAAAATACACACCATATTTTAAAATTAGCTGAAATCTAACAGCCTAGTTCCTTACTGAAATGAAAAATTAGCTAAAATGCATCTAAAAATAAAAGTAAAGCACTCAGCATGGATAAGTTTGAATACAATTAATATATTTTTGATGTGATTTATAAGGTAAGTCTTGCAAATGACATAAATATTTTATCAACATAAAAGCTCACTTCAGTTAACTCTAAGCTGTCTTAGACATCCTTTTTATATTCCTGTGCTTCCTTACTGAACTTCAAGAAAGAAAGAAAGAAAATTATAATTCTAAAGAACTAAAGGGAAGATGTGAAAACAATCATAGAGAAGTCTGATACAGAACTCTCTCGCTACCAAAACAGTGATCCTACTGGAGAACAACCAGAAAAAAAAAAGGTCCATTCTAACTTAAAACTGAAATATTGCAGCTTCTTGCTAAACACAACCTACATTTAACGCTTTATATTTTGCTTTGTATTCAGCTCCAGTGTTTATCATAAAACTCAAACATTTTAATTGTTAAAATGTTTTCTAAAATATAAAATTGTGTAATTCAAAGAAAATTGACAAAACAAATACTTCTATTTTTTTGAGAGGTAAGCATTCCAAATAACACATTTCTCAATCTTTATGCTATATTTCTCGGTAAGGGAGAAACAGAAAAACCTTCATACAAATCGTGATTTACATCACAGTTAGAAATTAATGCAGTAATTTACAGAGGCTACTAAAAATGCTTAAAAAACCAAACCTTTTCCTCTGTGAAGTAGACCTATTCAGTTAAAAACACACATAAATGATTTCAACTTCTACACCTATGTACAGTTCAGCAATTTAAACTCAAACAGAAGGAAGCAGTTGTATATCACATTGGAGCTGAGACAGCTTGGATATTGAGCTGGTCTGAAGGATGAAAAATTTTGGAACTGATTTGTTACAAGCTCCATGTCTGAGTCCAAACAATTTCCCAGTTCATGAGCTTTTACTTGCACTGCAGTAGAATTTTCTGATTCCAGCAGAATTCAAAACTGAAATCAGCACTTATATCTATCATGGGAAATTTCTGGAAGAACTGGAGATTCATCCTGACAGATATATATAAGTTTAAATGAACTTTTAATATTTTGCCTTGACAAATGGCAATTCTGTGGTTCCCACATTGATCTGTCTTTCTCCACAGATTTCCAGGTACCACTATTCACGTTTTGGAAGATTAAGTTTCTGCTTCTTCTAAGAATTAAAGTTTATTCATGAAGTACTTTGCAGCTTGCTTCATTTAACCAGTTCAAATAAGCCCCTATTCTCTCCTGCCTGTCATAAGTCAAAGCTGCTAGTTAAAAGCCCCTGGTAGTACCCCATTCTTGCTGTCCAACCTGTACATGCAGGCTGAGACTAGAATAGATGGAGATCTTTCTCCATCAGTGAAGGACTTCTACAGACTGACAAAGCAAGACACTGGGTCAACATAATGGTCAAGCAGAACAAGGGAGCAGAGTGAAGCCCTTCAAATCCTCAGACTTAATTAGCAATAAAAGGGCAGAGATAGAAGCTTTGCTCCTTACAGACACTCCAAGGATTAATGACACACTGTAGAGGATAGGTCATGGGGGCAATCATCTATCAGATGAGCCTGCAGATTATAATTTCCTGTAGACATTTATACCATTTTATACAGCAGATATAGATGGAGAAGGAGAGAAGACCATAATTAACAGCAACATATATCATGCCTATTTCCCCTCACTATGGCCTTTTACCCATCTAACACAGTCATGCTTTGAAATTACCAATTTAATCCAAGATCCAAACTGCATATTGGTACAATGTGCCACCTTCCCCTACCCTAAAACTTGGGTGCTGTAATTTCCTAGCAGGTCTCACAGATATTCAGAAATTATGTAGAGTTACAGTGGATTACTCCCAGTAATAAATGCAATGGAATTTTTTAAATTAAATGAGATAAAAACCCTGAGCCTAAGCTTTCAGCTGTGATTCAGGGCCTAGTTTGGTGCAGTACAGCTGTAATGGTGGCTCAGTTTTACTGAAGAAATTGCTATGAAAGTGCAAGTAAGTAGGAGTTGTATGAGAAAGTGCATAAATTGGAGACATGCAAGGTAAGAAAAATATAAACTCAGAAGCATAATTGTTACGCTACTTAGCATCTTGAGGACGGAAGAGGAGCAATAATGACCTAAAAATGAATAAAACCCTACAGGAAATAAAGAATCAGAAGGTGATCATCTCAGGAACACAGAAACAATCTGTTAAATAAGCAGAAACCAACACTTCCCAATTGTTGCCTAATAACTGCCTTGTTTGAAGAGGATCATCAGGTTTCTTATCTGGATTGTGATCACCAGACTAACAAAATTACTTAACATGTACTGCCTACGTGTGTCAATGGAAAAAAGCATTCCATTATACTCTTAATTTGCAAATATTCTTCTTGCAAGGTCTCCAGTGGCTAGCAAAGGATGTTTTAGAGTGATTGAGTGACACTGGCACTGAGGCTTACAAATTGTTATGGAAACCATTTGCCAAATTGGAGTATGCATGCAGCAGCAGATGTGGCAATGTAACATTCAATATGAATGAAACTACAGAAAACAATGAGGTACAATAATTGAATATTATATTATGCACTTTAACCCATCACTGCATAGTGCACATTAGTGTCACATCTTAAAATATATTTTCACAATATTTTTACAAAGCCTTCAGTTATGAACATAGATTAGAGAGTAAGACATTATTACCATTTTTAGAGTGAAACAAAATCTACAGAGCTCAGTGATTGCACAGTCTTCACTGTCTTGTCCAGCTTCATAGTTTATTCTATTACTGGAACTTTTAGATAAGAGCAATAAGCATGTAGATTCTGATGCTATTAGCAATGATTCAGGTCTAATAAGGTAATGTTTATGGAAATGTTTTCCTATCATAAAGTTTAATTATGCTAAAGATACATAGAAGAATTTTCATGCATCTTCCATACTCAATTAAAATTTTCTGGGGAAAAGATACATTCCTGTGCCACTTAGTAATATAAAGTAGAAGCAAAAGGACATTCATAGTCAAATTAACTAAAAATTTATATCTTATTAAGTGATCTCCACGACATGTGCTTTTTATTAAACAAAAACAATACAAACAGTAAATGGACACATTGTGTGGAATAAGGTTCTGTATGTCTGCCTCATGAGTTAGGGCATAGTATTTTATGAGTTTTTTGGAAAAGACTTGAAGGTTTGCTGACATCTGTGACTGTAGGATTCACTCCTAAGTGAAACTTGGGTAGTGTTAATTGATATTTCTGCATGTTAAGGAGGCATGAGAGTTTGGTGAGAAAATGATTTGATAAAAGTGCCAGAACAAAACACCAGAAACAGTACAGACAGTCACAAGAAAGAAAAAAGCAAAACTGAGCAAGCACATGCTAGGCAAAAGTAGGAGGTTTTCAGAAAAGATCACTGGCTGATTTGAAGTCTCTCTTACTAGATTGAAGATTTTCTTCTCTCTTGGATTCCCATATCTGTCAAAGAAACTTGACTCAAGAAGCAGGAGTCAAAGACACAGGTTGCAAAGAAACAACAGTGTAATAAATGCTTGGTTATATCCTTGTTACCTAATGAATTCTCTCTGTCAATTCCAAACACATATTACTAATGTCTGCACCAACTAGTACCAAAAGAGTACTAATACTAGCAATACAGGCTACTCATACTGAACCCTGCTATGTTTTTCAGGTTATTCATTATGAATTCCTATGAGCAATGTTCACATCCAATAAAAAAGTAAAATAATCCTGGAATGGTGTATATCACATGGCTTACACTTAACTAGCATTGTGTAAGAGAGTTTTGATGCATCGCCATCAATCATTGAAATGACTACAAAAGGATTAATTTGACATTTACTAATTTTGTCAGCTCTAATTGAACAACTGAGTTGTGGTGCAAGGCTAGTGATGAGATTTTAGCATTATGATGAAAAGTAGCTTCTACCAGGCACACTCAGCCGATAAGAAAAAAAAACCTACATGTGGAACAATACGCACAAAAATCCACTCCCCACCTCCACTAGCACATTTATTCCAAGAAAAGCTTAATATTAAATACCCACCCTTTAACTATGCCAGTGTGGTTTTGTGGTTTAATATACTACAGTATGTAAAAGGTAAAATAGAGCTATGGCAAATATTTGCCTGTATGCTCACAAAAAATTAAACATACCTAAATATAACTGCCTCAGTAAATCTTTCCAAAGCCCATCACTAAAAAATACTGGATGATGAGCTCACTCACAAATTAACTTTATATATATTCCTCTCCCCTACTAAAAAAATTTGGACTACAAAAATACAAAAAGGTCTTGCACAAGCAAAATGTAGGCACAGCCACCATGAAGCAGCTCCTACATCTGTGAGTAACATCCAGGTCACTCTGCTTGTTGGACTCAAGACAATAAAAATGGTAGGTGAAGTTTAAAGAATTTTGTGGAGGATTTGTGTGTGGCCAGTCAGTATGATTAAGATATACACAGTTCCTAGCTCATTCAAAGAGATTGTAACTGGTCAGAGTCCCAGTTGTGCAGTACAGAAAAATTGGGAAAAAAAAGATTTTAAGCACATTCCTGAATAGGTTATTTTCAATAGCCCTTCTCAGAAGTCTTACAACCAAAGCAATGGAGAATAGAATTATGAGGGCTGCTCTGAAAGTAATGCTTCCTATTTTATCTGTTGACCCACAAAGTCAGAGGTGGATGTCAGTGGTATAGTGATGGAGATTGAACCTTCCTGCCAATTCTCTGTTGCCATGTGACAGAGGGTAGCGGAGGGGCAGGCTGGCAAATGGTGTCTCACATAAAAGTGTGTATGAAGCAAAGCTGTGTCACTGAATTGCTCCAAGCAGAAAAAATGGCTCCTACTGACATTCACTGATGCTTTCTGAAGGCTTATAGAGACCAAATGGAGAATGTCAGCACACTGGGGCATTATATGATGCATTTCAGCAATGGCCACAGTGATGTGAGAGAAGCCATGTTCTAGATGGCTATGAATAGCTGTCACACCATGAAATGAAGGGCGTTCTCAATCAGCTCATCCATGTGAATCATATAATCTTAGAATGGCTTGGGTTGGAAGTCATCAAGTTCCAACCCCCTGACACAGACAAGGCCACCAACATCCAGACCTGGCACTAGATCTGGCCCCATTTAACTGGGTCTTGAACACTTCCAGGGATAGAGAGTCCACAACCTCTCTGGGCAACCTGTTCCAGCACCTCACCACCATCCCTGTAAAGAACTTCAAGAATCATCCAACTAAAACCAAGGAACTGTGCATGGAGCTGAGTATCAGCTTCAATGAAATGCAAAGAATGGTGGCAATGTTAGAATATTGCAAAGTTCAGTCTAGGTAGGTCCCACAAACTCACACACAAAAAGAACACTGTATGCAAATTTGCCAGGAGTAGGCTAAAGGCTAGCTTCCAGAGTCAGGCCAGAAGAGATAAACTTTCTCTTGCAACTCAGTAACACCATGCCCCATTCCAGTAGGACTGTCCAGATTTGGCACCTTTTGTCTTCTATCTGTTTGAGCTGATGAAAGATGAATTGTATGGGCTGTCTTCGCTAGCACTGATGATTTCATAGCAACTGTGAAACAGTGGGTGATCTCCACCGGTACAGATTTTTATTTTTTATTTTTATTTTTACAAGCACAGCACACAGGCTCTTGTTCGTCACTGGTAAAAATACATATGTAATGGTGGTGACTATGTTGAGAAGTAGTGTTTGTATCTGAGAATTTGCTCTAATCAAATAGCATTGTTCACTTTTGTGTCTGCTATAGTTTCCGTGTAAGTAAATATGAGGCATTACTTTCAGAGCAACCTACATATTTTTAGTGTGCTAAAAATTGTTAATGAATTAAAGGGAGTCCAGAGAAAAAAGGGGACTGGACATATAAAGAGAAAATAAAAGCTAAACATGTATCTCTGCTACATGATAACTATCAATAACATCAATGTCTATAAACACTAGCTACAAAAGCTAGACTAGCATATCATAAAGGACTACTGCACAGTGATTTAGTTATTGACAATCAATTTATTACTAAGGATGAGAAACTCAAGAAATATAGAAACCAGGAATAGAAAGGCAGACACCTATCATAAATAGGTAAAACAGAAAATTCAAAGCTACATCCTGAACCTAGATAGTCCATCATGACATGTCATAGTTAATACCTCTGTAATGAAGCAATTTAAATTTGAAGGTAGGTTAACTTGAGCTCAGCAAAAAGCTCAAACTGATTCTTTCTTGTATTGTACATTTCAGCTGCTCTGCAAGTACATTCCACCACTACAACACAAAATCACATGTGAAAAGCATTCTAATGTTTTAAACTAACAAAAAGATTTAAATTGCTTTGTGCCACCCAGGTTATACTCATTTCAGACATCACACAGTTATAATATCTATTAGTAAGTCTATTCAGTAGAGGAATTTCAATTTCACTGCATGTGAAATCAGTGGGCGCTTATGTTTGTACCTACTGCATCTGTCTTCCAATAATTCTTTACATTCCTTTGAAGTGGATTAATTTGTGTACCAACAAAGTCTTTGCTGTTTGGGAAACAGTATTTGGATGCCATATGTTTTTTACATATTTATCTACAGTGAAGACAAAAACAAACAAAAACAATAAGTGTACCTCTAAAAGCAAGCATTATGCTTCAGATTACTCTGCAACTGTACTTTGTATACTTAACTGCAAATAAATTTCCACACAGTCTAAGAACAGTCAGATTCACTAAGCTCCTGAAATGAAGCAGAACAACCAGAACGGATTGAAAGAACTGTGAAAAGGATGGGGTCACAACTAGGTTATAATTTTATTGTCAAATCAAAAGCAATGAGTTAAAGAAGGATGAGATTTTAGCCTTAAAAATGTTCACACAATCCACCCACATTAAGATTTTGCTCTGAGACACACTGCAGGTTGAGGTTTGAGCAGATATTACCAATTTAGGCAAAGGAAGAAAAGACAAAGACAACTATTGCTGACTCTGAAGAGGAAAAATTGACTACATGCAAACAGTTCTTCTCTGTGCATAAGCTGTACCATATAGACCAAAGCGGACATGACTACCCAGTTTCCTGGATGTGTCAGCTAGTAGCTATTTATCTTCTGATTTAATAAATTTTACTGTAAGTAGATGGCAGCCTCTGCTAAGGGAATGCCTCTTATTTACTTCTCCGGTTTATACTTTGGAAAGAGCCACATCAGATTCCACAAGGTAAAAATAGTAACTAGATTCTAGAATTTATATAGAAATATGCTCTTCCTGTGCACACCAAGTTCTCTACCTGAAACAAAACAGTCAGCTTTATAAAGCTTTCTAATCTTGTCACTTCCACAGCAACTCACTACTCCTTTCCCACTTTCTCAAAATTTCATATCCTACCCATCCATTTCTCCTTATCATCAAGCACATAGGTTTTGCCTTGTCTTTGTTGCACCTACTCAGACTGAGGAACACAAAACATACTTTGTTCAGAGCACAAACCAATTTATGAAGTGGGTTTGTAGACTAATGTTTGACAGTATACTATAAGCATAACAGAATATACTTAAACGATATTTTCTCTGCATGCTATAATTTCAGCATTTCAGCTCTAAGATAATATTCTCCCCACTGAGTATAGCAATTGCATCACATTATACCTCCAATAAAGCACTGCTTAAAAAACCCGTTTACAACAGATCTGATTGCACTAAATTCCAACTGTCTGAACTAAGATGGTTCAAATATTACTCTCAAATGTCACCAATGTAACTTTGTGATTTTTATGATGCATATAAACTTATGCACATAAGCATGAAAAGCACAAAGAGTATGTTATAGAATGATTTTTTTTAATTGCTTCAAAAGTAGACTGTGATTCTGTCCTAAACACATAAAACCATAAAACCATTAGTAGAACCCACTGTCTACTTCAAAACTCTTGAAGACTTCTGTTCAAGTTGAACTACTTCGTGAAATAGCTCTGTTTCTTTCAACTTGAGTTTCCCAAAAAAAAGTACAAAATCCATTCCCTATTTTCATTTCCCAGGACAAAATTCTTGCCAATGAAAAATTAGGCAAAGTAGGCAAACCATCTAGCCTATAATGATAGTCAGTCTGTGCACAGAATTTAGTGCATCGAGATCAAAAGCATATGGAAAGCAACACACTGCTTGTAGTCTCTCTCACAGGTAGGAAATTGCTGCGTGACATCTTCAGGCTGAGGAGAAAATTGTTAAACCGAGAATAATTCATGGTGATTATTTTATCTCCTTACATCGGATCAGCACCAAGGTAGCTCTCTCTGCCTTAGCTTTCATCTCTATTTGGCAATGTAGAGCATCTTTACATAAAGCAGATGTTAGAGAATTACTTTATCAAGGAACAGCCATCCATCATATCTACTATTGCCCCTCGCACATAAAGTAGCATAGAACTCCAGTTCATTCCACATTAGGAAACTCCACAGCTTCTGTCAGCCCTCCTGCCCAGAAATGTTACCAGCTACTTATATTTTTCAAGTGTAACTGAAGGGAAGGAAAAAAAAATAATAATAAAAAAAGGAAAAAAGGAGGCAATAAAACCAAAAAAAACTCCTGTTGCGAGTCTGGCTGAGAGTTGTTTTCCTTCATAGCCATCTTTATATTGGTGCATTCTGGTTTTGTGACTAAAACTGAGTTAACACAGTGTTTTTGTTGTTGTTGTTGCTGAGCAGTGCTTGCACAGCACTGAGATTCTCTCTTTTTCCCACTCTGGTTTGAAACTAGTGACCTGAACATTTGGGAGGGAATACAGCTAGGACATCTGCCCTGGCCAAAGGGATAGTCCATGCTATATGATGTGCTCAGGAATAAAGACTTAGGGAAAGGAGAAGGAAGGGTGGACTTCTGTGGTTATGGTGTTTTTCTTCCCAAGTAAACTGTATGTATGCCAAGGCTCTGCTTTCCAGGAAGTGGCTGAACATCTGCCTACTGATGGGAATTAATAAATGAATTCCTTGTTTTGCTTTGCTTGCACACTCAGCCTCGCTTATTGTTTTTATCTCAGCTCATAAATTTTCTCATTTTTGTCCTTCCAGTTCGCTCCCCACGCTGCTAGGGAGCAGAATAGCCCACTTGGTCTTGCTTGAATTCTTAGCTTGGCCATACAGATAAAGTGCTAATGGAGTAAGAAACGTCTTCCTTATGTTGTTGTCCAACAAATAGTAATGCTGAAGTGACTTCAGTCAACCACATTTCCTCACCCAGAATTTGTGCAGGTACAGCCAGAACTGCAGCATGGCAGATGGTCCATAGAATGATGCTGTTCATGTATAGAAAGTACAGCAAAAATACATGCAAAATATTGTTTAAAGTGCTTTGTTTTCTCCTGTGTTATTTCCTCTAGGTTATTATACCAATCACCTGGAGCATAAATCTGTCATCATCTCCATCTGTTCCTTCTTCTAAAGCAACTCCCCAGTGCCTGTGACTGTTTTTCTTGTATACAATTCTTTATCAAACCTAATTGGAAACAGCATTGAAACCAATACTCATCATCTTTCCAGGCATGCTGCTTAACCCTTCTGCATCCAGAACAGTGTTGAACACTGCATCCAATGGTGCAAAGGGTTTTCCACTCAAATGTTGGACCAAACACCTGCTCACCATTGAGACTATGGTTATTTCTAAATATACCATGATGAAAATAAACTTAGAATTTCAAATTTTCCAGGCTGCCAGCTATGAACAGGGACAGAAACATGCTACCATGCGAGATCTTGCGGAGATGAGAAGAGCAAAATTTGGTTTCTTATACCACAGTATAATGTTTACCATTAGGACAGATGTAGATGCTGAGAGAATTGTAGAAATACCTTGGAAATATTAAAAAAAAAAAAAAAAAAAAAAGAAAAAAAGTTCAGCAAGTAGTGCTTCTAACTACAGAGGCTGATTCCATACCAGACACAGCATCTCTCCTCCCATTTTATTTCTAGCATTGTCATTAAGAATGGCAAGGTCACAAGGAAAAAATAAAGCATGCTTTAGAACAAATAAAAAGAATGTAGTAAGAGGATATATTTTACACAAAACCTGGAGTTTAATGCTTGGAAATCATGACTGATTCACTAGGCGCACTGCAGAGCACAAAGGAAGCATGAAGTCTCTCATTTCCAGGCATTACCAGTTTGTTTTCATTTGTGCTCAGTGATGATATATCTAAATCTTTTAAAACTTTGGATTTTGAACAGCTGAAGCACTAAACACTGTACTTAAAGATGTTTCACAGACCTTTAAAGCAGATGTTTTACTATAGGAGTACAATAAGGTGAGTCTCTGCATAGAACATACAAACTTTGTAAATGAAAAAACACAAACCTTTAATTTCTTGATTAGTTTAAAGGTCTGACAGTATATTATCATAATGCTTTACTTCATTTGTTAGTGTATTTAACAAACAGGTACAAAGAAATCCAACCTAACTTTATAATTTCAAAAACAGATGTTTTAAGGCTACATATTACATTAGCAATCCATAAAATAGTAAATAAGAGTTGCTAAAGAAAGCAAAGTGTTCTCTTGCAGAGAAATCAGTCAGTAAAATTTAAATTCACTTTCATACAAATATAAAATGCCCTAAAAATGACTCATAGAAACCAACCAGCTTTTTAAAGTCAACATTAAATGTATTCTTAAACCACAACTTTGGATAAGTCTATGACAATATCCTCCAGCAATTTATAATTTCCTTCAACTCATACATTACATCAGCTTTAAGATATTCCTATAGGAGTTTAAAGTTTAACTAAATGACCAGAAAAAGTTGTTCACTTTCTTCAAATCATGTATTTCTGCTTAAATCCCAAATGCCAGATATTCTGAATGGCAAAAATATTTTTAACTCAAAGCAAATATATGAGACAGAACAGAACACAAATACACAACTTCTTAGTTTATTGTTCTAAGTGTTAGGCTGTTCCTAGGAATGGTAAGATTATGACTTCACCAGTTATAACTTAAATCCAACTGTGATAGCTTTACTTGAACAAATTTCTTAAATATTTAAATATCTATTTTTCAAGGAGTTTAATACCAGATCTTGAGTTCTACCCACATACCTGCAAGGTTACATCTTTTGGTCTCTGCTTATATCATAGAGTAGAATGGTTTGGGTTGAAAGAGACCCTTAAGATAATCTTGTTGCAATCCACCTGCTATAGGCAGGGACACCAGGTTTCTCAAAGCCCCATCCAGCCTGGCCATGAATGCTTCCAGAGAGGGGGCACTCACAACCTCACTGGGAAACATGTTCCTGTATCTCACCACCCTCACAATAAAGAATTTCTTCCTAACATCTAGTCTAAATCTATTCTCTTCGAGTTTAAAACCATTTCCCATTGTCCTGTTGCTACACACCCTTCTATAAATTCCCTCCCCAGCTTTCCTGCAGGCCCTCTTCAGGTACTGGAAAGCTGCTATAATGTCTCCTCAGAGCTTTCTCTTCTTGAGGTTGAAGAGCACCAGTTCTTTCAGTCTGTCTTCACAGGGAGTAGTCTAGCTCTCTGGTCATCTTCACTGTCCTACTCTGGACCTGCTCCAACAACTCCATGTCCTTCCTGTGTTGGGGGCTCCAGAACTGGATGCAGTATTCCATGTGGAGTCACTGGCCTCCACTTGGACACTGAGCTGTTGACAGCAACTCTCTGAGTGCAAGCATTCAGAAAATTCCTTATCCAGAGTGTGCTCCACCCATCAAATTCATTGTTCTCCAATTTGGCAACCAGGATGTTATGCATGACAGTATCAAATGCTTTGCACAAGTCCAATAGATGACATCAGTTGTTCTTTTATTCACCAATGCTCTAGCTCCATTATAAAAGGCCACCAAGTATGTCAGGCTTGACTTGCCCTTAATGAAGCCATACTAGTTGCTACTAGTATATTTTTCATGTGCCAATGCCAATTTGAACATATGAATACATACATATTCATATGTATAGCCATATGACTCCTTGTGATATTAACAAAAATTAATAAAATAATTATTCTAAATTGCCTTCCCAAATTCATGCATCTAGCTTGCTCTTAGCTTGACATGAAATAGATACTTGATATAACAAACCCACTGGTAATCCATTTAGTTGGATTAAACACATTTGGTTGAATAATCAAATATTTCACCTTTAAATTAGACTCCCAGAGGAAACAATTCTTTTTTCACTTTGTGCCTAGTCTTCTACCCATTTTCAGGAGGGGGCTAACACAGAGGTTAAATGAAGTACATAGGGTTGCAGTCCTATATTTGTTTTCTTGTGTTTCTGAAACTGCTAAGCTCTGAATTTTAACCTCCAAAACACGTCAGCTTGGACAGTTTTCACATGTTCTCTCCCACTAGTAACTATTCTTGAACAGCGTGCTTGCAAAAGCTTGTATTTCCCAAGAGAACTTTGCACGCTTCTGTTCCTTTACTAAGTCAAAATACTCTTCATAAAAATATGTTATTATTTTTTGTTACAAATTTCAGATATATTGTCAAAACTATGAATACAATTTTGTCAATGATATATTGTCAAAACAATGAATACAATTTTGTGACTAAAAGCAAGGACCAACTAATTGATTTACATTAGTGATTTACATTCATTAGTTACAGGATCCAATTGTATTCTGCCCACCACCCTATAGAAGTATCTATAAGGACTCCTTTGACTGCTAGTTGTTTGATTCCCCTTTACATAGGGAATAGTCTCTTTGGTATGCTTGCAAATTTATTTCTACAATTTCGGTTAAAATTTAAGGAAACAGATAAAAAGTATGCAAGCAGCATGACATTAGTATCTATATAACCAGTTGTCTTATTTTTTAATAATATTTTTCATGTTTCTTCTTCAGTGTGTGAGCTGTTTAGGTTAAAAGCACTTTTGGACGATATTTTTGTCTGTTTCCTAGTTAGAACCTGTTATATCACATTCTAAACTTGATAAATAATGCATAGCAAAGCAAGCTTATGGTGAGTGAATATTAATGGCAGGGATTAGAGCACAGAAACTAATCTACAGTCAAAGAACACTAAAGCACAGAGTACTAAGTGACATAAGTAGGCTAATTGGATGCTTTTTACAGGAACTGCTTTTCTGCAAACTTGAGATTTACCTGACAGAGATTTACTTGACAACTCTTGGCATGAGAAAGAAAAAAAAAATCCTTCTCTTTTTTGTCAGATCTGTGTTTGACATCAAGGGGGATAGACAAAGATCTACCCAGTACCTTAATGGCATTTTTTTTTTTCCTTCTTTATTTATTTCAATAATGCTGTTTTACTCATCTCAAAATCCTTTTCCTACTCTTGAAGTACACAATTAAGTTAAATGTTATCTTCTTATTCCATCATACAAGAAAATAACTACAGAAGCTCCCAGCTCTTTTTCAGTGGTTAGGACAATTTAGATATCAAGAATTCCAAACTCAAAGGCTGGAATCTGCTTCTGACTTGAGGAATTATTAACATATAAATATTTCTTAATGAAATTGATAGTCATATATTTTTCAGCCAGAGATACGATAGAAGTAGAGATCAGTACTTGTTACTAGCCTACTCCACAGATGGCAGTCTTAGGAGTCATAGGAGAGACAGGCATTCAACGAGGCAGAGCATTTGAAGTTCACGCTTAGGTGAGAGAAGGAAAACGGAAGTAGAAAGAGCAGATAGTCTACCAAAAATATTTCTTAAGTAATGGTCATAACTGCCTATGTAACACTGGAAATTTAGCTGCCTGCCCAAACTATCACTCAGCCTGATCAAAGTCCGGAACCAAATCAAGCCAGCAGAAAAACTTTGAAGGAAGATCTGAGTTACTAAAATGTAAATGTAAGAAAGTACCAGCAGTAATGCTGTACTATGCTACAGATCTCTCAAACTAAAATCCAGTAACTGTGGTAGATAAAACTCATAAATAACATCACTGTCAAATGCAAAATATCTAACTTATATGTAAATTATAACACAATATTTTCAAACCACAAACCCCTAATCTTATACATAGCTACATCCTCTGTAGAAGTCAAGATTGTTGTTCTACAGTATGTTCAACAAGTGTTACAGAGAGAGTGGAAATTGTAAGCTATGTTTACGTTGATACTTTTGGAGACTTTCCTTTTAAAAATCCTACATAAAATAGGAAACTGTGATTGAGGCACAGTGCCACCTGAATTTTTGAACAAAGCTGGCAAATGTGTTATTTTACTGAAAACCTCTTGTGGTTCATTTGCTTACACCTAGATATCTACTGCTCTTCTCAAGGCGAAAAACACAGCAAATACATAAAATACATCATTGTATACATAATGAATAGCTAGCTTAATGCTCCTGCATGCATCAATACAGACTGTGATACATTATTTAACTACCCTTTCAAAAGAACATACTTCTAAAGTGTCACTTAAGTAAAATGGCATTTGAGAGATATCTTCACATTTCAAAAGACTACAGAATAATTCTTACCTTATGTAAACACATACACCAATATTATCATATAGGTATGTAGCTCTGAAATATTGTCTCCTATTTATTTCCATGAAAACTACAGATACAAAGAGCACAATAACACTATTTGATAGATGAAATTCTTAGCTACAAACACTTTTCCAGCAGAGTAACCATTATGAACTATGCATTTTTGCCAGCCGTGAACAAAAGCCTGCCTGCCGCACTTGTACAAATCTGCACCAGCAAAGGTGATCCACCGTTGCTGTCACCATTGTTAAAACATATCACCCACTGCCTTACTATGTTGACATCTACTGGCTGGTCTCCATAACCATTCAGCAAGCATCAACGAATGTCAATGGTTGCCATTTATTCCACATGGAAGAATTCAATTCCACACTTTTTCTTCTTCTGCACTTCCATGCAAGATACCATTTTGTCAGACTGCCCCTCTGCTCCACATGGCAGTAAAAAGAAAAGAAATACTGTCAGGAGGCTCTACTGCCATACCACCAACATCCACCACTGACAGCAGGTGCCAACATAATAAAATATGAGGCATTACCTGATAGTTAATAAATTTTCCATGTAAGTATGTATTGATATCCAAATCATAGAATGACGAGGATTGGAAAAGACCTTAAAGACCATCAAGTTTCTACCCTCCTGTCATAGGCAGAGTTGTTATCAAGTAGAACAGACTGCCCAGGGTCCCATCCAACCTGGCCTCGTATGCCTTCAAGGAGATATCTCAAGTTCATAGCTTTATACTTTGCTAAGCTAAAACTTACATTGTGAAAACAAACTAGAAATCTCCATACATTTGTGTATATTTTTAATAGCATACAACTAATTCTAAGCCTGCAAAGATGCGTCAATTAATACATCTGTATTACCTACAAGGATTAATAAAAATTGGGATGTAAGTATCTTATTGGTTTGCAGATGATTATTAAGGAAATCAAATTTTAAATCTCGTTGCAAATCACATTTTCCTGGTCAATTAATTTTCAGTGAAAATAAATCCATATATAATGGAAGAATTAGCCATGCCATCTGAGGGTAAGAAAAGATTTTCTTTGGTTGTAATTGTTAGACCCTAAGCAATATGTTGAGCCTCAATCTGTGTGTACATATTTGTACCATATTAATGGTTTTATGACAGAAGAGAGTTTGCTTAAAGGGAAATACTTCAGTTCTACTACTTCAGACTAACTAGTATGAAGTTAGCTTTTGTTAGACAAGGATAAGTACAAGGAGGTGCCTGCTATAAGAGGAAATTTGGTGAAATCCCTTTTGTTGGCTTTTTTTTTCCCCCCCACTGCTACTTCCTGCTCATTTATGGTTCTGCATACAACAGTAAATTACATAAACATATTTTATTGCAAATTTTCACTTTCAAAAAAGAAGAATTCCCCAAATTATGCTTTAATTACATGTTATGCTACTATTCCATACTCTTCTATGTTACAACTCATATTATAGCATTACGAGACATTTTCTATTTGAGAAACTCCATTGCATTTCAAAGGTAGAATCTGTTTCAGACTTAAAAGACAATCAGGCATGGGAAAACATACAAACAAACAAAAAAATGAAAGAACACTCCACACTGAAATGACAGTAATAGAGTAAATGCAGCTTGTGCAGATTTACTTGACATTAGCTACTAGTTGGCTAGAGACTTCCAAACCAAATTATTGCATTTACAAGTAATATCATTTCTAATATATGCAATTGTATTATCAAAGAATCACAGAATCATAGGGGTTGGAAGGGACCTCCAGAGATCATCAAGTCCAACCCTCCCTGCCAAAGCAGATTCCCTACACCAGGTCACACAACTAGTTATCCAGGCAGGTCTTGAATATCTCCAGAGAAGGAGACTCCACAAACCTCCCTGGGCAGCCTGTTCCACTGCTCCATCACCCTCACCATAAAGAAGTTCTTGTGCACATTTGTGCGGAACTTCCTATGCTGCAGTTTCTGGCCATTTCCCCTTGTCCTGTCTCCACGCACTGCTGAAAAGAATCTGGCCTCACCACTCTGCCCCCACACCTTAGATATTTATAAACCTGGATCAGGTCCCCTCTCAGTCTTTTTTTCTCAAGGCTAAACAGACGCAGTTCACTTAGCCTTTCTTCATAGGGGAGATGCTCCAGAATCTATCTCCAGATTTATATATATATATATATATATATATATATATATATATATATATATATATATATATCCTGATATTATTTTCTTATTAATATATATATATATATACACATTTACATGTATATTATTATTGTACATGAATACAATACAAATATATATTTTAAAATAAGAAAATAATACCAGGATAATCCTAATTTAATTTCCTTACAATAGTTGAGTCCTGGGAAACGCTTGTATGGTAATTTCAGAAATACAAAAAGCAATTTAGAATATTCTGGAAAACAAATGGATTTTTTAGTCTGGAATAAACTTATTTGCCAGGCTAAATATCAGTATGAGGGTCCCCTCATTCACTGAGCTGCCTTTATGAGTGTCAGGAAGTTAAAAGCCTTGTTAGCCATCAGCTAATCAGTTTGGTAACAATAAGTAGAAACATGTTAAGAAGATTGTATCAATATAATTCATGAAGACTGCCTGCCCTCAGGACTCTGCACATCAGTTACATTAGAGTATCAATAAAATCCGTATTCCTGTGATTTCCTTATCCCTCTGCTTTTCATCAAACAAGACTAGCAACATGTTATTTCTTGCCAAGCATGAAAAGAGTCAAATGATTTTTCTCCCCCCATACACAGAACCTACATTCTGCATTCCTCTCATGAAGCTACAGAACTCATCTTTTTGCTACACAGCAAGACTGCTTTTTGGCTGGAGCAAAGAACACGGGAGGATGTGGGGAAGAACACATATAAGAAATAAAGTTTTAGCTACAAAAAATGAGTATTAATATGTGGGATAACTTCATTTGTGGATACAAAAGAAAGACTCTTCCTTTGCTTTTGTTTTTTCTCCCTTTCTGTTCCCCACTCTGGAAACCCCCTTCCAGTTCAAACCATGCAAGGCACTGCACTTGTGCATAGTCTGTTTTATTCCACAGGGAAGAGTGGAAAAAATAAGAGAACAAAGCAAGCGATGTGAAAACTTTTCACAACTTTTGGATATGAATGACATTCAAGTATGGAAAGTAAAGAACGGGTCATTGTTCATTGTCATCTTTTCAGGGAAGCAATTTTCATTCCACTACATTGTCACGAGATAAATATTCCCAACACTTTTTCTCCCAAGATACAGGAATGGAGAAAGACTGTTCAATTCACAGCTGTGTTAAGCACTGGAGCAGAGGAGAATGAGCTGTAGTGCGCCCAGGGAGGAGAAGCTCTTGGAAAAATAAAACAATTTTTCCAATGGACAAAGCACATGGAATAAAGTCTGCTAAAGCTATCAGACAGCCATATCAGTGTTGAATATGTCAAAAACTGTATAACTAAGAAATCAAAAGAGCCACTTTTTTAATATACTAAGAGATAGCCTAGTTACTGTCAAATAACAGAGGAGAATGAGGTACGTACTGCTGTGTGATTCAGTACCTCCCTGAAGCTAAGTAGCTCAAACACAACAGGACCCTGATCATGAACCTATGAGATGAGAGCCAGATCTGGCAATTGTAATATTGAGTTGTATATTTTTTATTATTATTTTTAAGAACCTTGAATTCATACACCCCCAAAACATAGTCAGAATTCCAGTACTAATAGCCATGTTCTGAACTGAACCTGGTTATTGGATGTTGCAAGAGAAACAGTTACTAAGTCCTTATCAACATCTTCCTTCCTATTGAATGTTTAAACTGATAAAGTAAATGGTTTATCAAAGAGGCATAGCATACAACACTTTTAGTGGATATGGATGAACTGTTCTTTTCTGTTTTTAGCATAAATGAACCCTAAAACTCACAAGCAGCAAAGCCTATCAGCCCATCAGGCTGTCTGGCACATGCTTTACTCCACTGCACATTCTGAACCACAACATGTTCAGGTTGATATGGAAGAGGTGTAGAGCTTCAAGGATGAAGCTAAAGCTGTCAAGACTGCACTGATAGCTGCAAAGTGTTTTTGCCACCAAGACAATCTCCATCACGATTTCAAGAGACACCGAGGAAATGCTGAAAGCATTGTAATTAACTTGTACCCAAGACTGCGTCTTCAGGAAAGAGTCCATGGTATCACAACAGTATTGTCAACTTTTAACTACTTTAAATGCATTCACATTTAACACAACCTCTATGCAATTCTGGAGCTTTACTGTTTTCTGATGCAAGTGTGTTTCATTCTAGGCAGTTCAAATCTATTTCTTAGTCTTATTCAGATATCTCTATATTAAAATTGTATCTGTTTGATATTCACATTATGAATAGCAAGACATTCACATATCTTGCTATTCATGGCATCTTCTGCTTCTTCATTATCAACCACCCGAGACAGAAGTTAACTCATGCCAAATGCCTATTCAGCTTTGCATAACAAACGGGGCTGGACCACCAGCACCATGCAGTTCCTTTCTATCTCTCATTTGTATAATTTTGCATTTCTCCAGACACTTGTGTTACCATTTGAACAGGAATTACTGACTCCATCTACAGAGCAGTCTTTCCTGAATATTTGTTTCCTTCCTTTCTCCACTCTGAGAAAAAGTTAAATTTAGACTTTCAGAATGGTTGCTGCTGGAGGAGAAATGAAGAAACAGGACATGGGCCAAAATTGTGTGACAGATATGGGCTCCCACTAATTAGTGAGCGAACAGGATTAGCAGCTGAAAATGAAGATGCTCATAATCACTGCCCTTAGAGATGGAGCAGTTGGAGAAGTACAAGAAAAGCAGTTCTCCTTCCAAACTTTTTGGAGGCATGGATAACATGAACATTAACAACTGCTATGACAATTTGCATGTCTGAGTCATAATAATAAAATTGACTTACACATGCCTAGATTTCATTACATAGACTTCCATATGTTTCTGTCAATGAAGTAATTTATTCTGTAGCTGATTATATACATAAAGAAACCAGTCTGACAAAATTAAATTCCTATACTACCTTACACAGCAAGCAGTATCCAAAGCATGGAATACATTTCATAGACTGAGATTTCCCAGCACTCTCTAACTCAGCTTTCAGAATTTTTCAGTAGAGGAACATTTTAAGAGCAGGTTAAAATGATTTTTTATTCGCTTACAGTTACAAGTAGGTGCTCTATACATCATATCGACAACGTAGACCTCCAAAGTATAAAAGTCAAAGACCTTTGCCCTATCTAAAAGCAACATGCTAGATAAAAACAGGGAATTTCAATTAAGGATGAATGTGCAATTACTTTAGGGAAGAATAAAACCAAGCCATCCATTTGGAATATATGAGCAGCTGTTTAAAAAAAAAATGCTGTGTGATCATTCAATTAGCTCACAACCTTGAAGGCCACAGATCATTTCATTTGTCACCACACTGATTAGGCAGCTCTACATTTTGGGGGCTGTTTGCCATTAGGTTATTAGATCCAGATAATTTATTTTTTTTAGTTTTACATGAATACATCCTACATTAGTTAATTAAGAAAGTTAGAAAATTTGTATCAACCCTTTTTATATGTATAATAAATTACTATTCTCAAAACACAGACAGATATTATACGTATTTCTTTAAGGCAAATTATGAGTAAGGACTTAAAACTGAAAATCGTCATCTCCATTCTGTTAACTATGAAACTACAAGACAGAAATAAATACTGAGGAAGCAATGCTAAACGGGAAAAGCTTAAGTATTTTCTCAAAATCATAAAAATCAACATGTGAAGGACAAAAGCCATTTCTAGTATTTTTACTTGTCCCTCCTTTTTCTAACAGTAAAATAACCTTCACACCTATTAGTAGTTTGAATTGGAAATACACTAATTCTAGCAGGATTTTTTTTTTTAAAGTAAAGGTAGTTATACAGTTTTTAAAATACCATTTTTTTTTTCATAGAAGCTGAACTGTCACTGTAATATCTGAAGTAATTTTATTTAAAGGAAAATTAATTAGAAATGCTTTCTTGTTTTGTTACAAGGTGTATAAAAGATCATTCTCCTACCTTAGTAAAAGATGACTGCTTCTGACTGGAGCAATTTTACTTGCATGCTTGTAAACTCTTGAGCAGTAATCCTGTTATGTGTCTACAGCAGTTTCATAGGGGTGGGACTTCTGTCTAATAAAAATTCACCAGGGAATCTTCCTGTTCAAAGGACACTGCTGCAGAAAAGGCACTCTACATTTGCTGTCATTTGCAAGGTTTTAGATGATTAGATTAAGACATAGGGAGTAAGTACACTTACAGATATTCAGTGATACAGAATCAAATATTTTCTACATGGTAACACTTGGACAAAAAGACTGAAAATTGCATTATGCTTTACAAGAGAATTGTAAATGTGCATGTATACACACATTAAAGAAAATAAATATGAGAAAATCACTTATCTAGTCTGTATGGGTGTAGCATACTGGCATAACTAGCATGATGAGTAATTTTAAACATTTAATCTGAGCAGCAGAAACTCGCAATCATATTTTAAAATGGAAATCTATACTTTAAACTCAAAATTGTACTTTAGAGTACAGATTCACTCTTTAAAACTTATATTTTATTCTATCCTTCATAAATGATGAGCTGTCCATAAAGCAGATGCACATCCGCCCACTGGCAACCATTAATTTCCCCTGTGCAGTAGCAGCACAGATCTAATGAAGGAACCCTGTAATATGTTAACTAACTCAATAACATCAAAACTAACTTCCTACAAGCTCTGTGATTGAGAATGGTGATGCTTATGGTGATTATTAAGATCTATGAGCAAAAAAAAACTGGAGAATACATGCAGTCACAAAAAGCAGACAAACATATGATAGCAGACTTACATGGCTACCAAAAGCGACATTTCTGACAAGTTACAGCACTGAATGTGACAAAGACTGAATAAGTGTTCCACTGTTCAACCAACCTCTTTAGTGAAGCTAAATCATCCAGCATTTTTCTCATCCAGTTCACAGATTATAAAAAGCAAAATAAAGCACAGTTTATGTCTAGATCTAAAAATCAACAAAACCAAGTTAAAAACAGAACTTGATGAATTTTAAGAAACCCAAATTGAAAACAATCGACACCCTCAATTTTTGCTAATGTCTAAATCAGAAAAACCTCTAAAGGAATCAACATAGTATAAAGAGAACTATATGCCTCTAGATTGCTTCTTTACTTATTCACAGATGTTCAAGTTGAGGACAGGGTTGAGAATGTTCCTAGCTAGCTCTTTCAAAATGTGAAATTGGGCCAAGAAAAGAGATGGTTCTTTCCCTAAAATATCGAAGTGACTCTCAACTTTTCTTATTTGCTACCTCACTACAGCTGAGAGTCATACCTTTCTCTATGAATTCCTCTGGTTCAGCATTGATTCAGGGTATGGAAGACAAATCAGCTCCCCTGCCTTTGATTTCATTTCCCAATTGTATGCAAGTACCCTAATCAGCAAGACACAAAGTAGCAGACTACTCACAAAGTAGTCTACATGTTTACTACATCTTCTTTTCTAACTGTTTCAATGAGGATAAAAGAATCTGAGGTACTTAAAAGACAAACCAAAAAAAATAAACAGCATACTAGAAAGTTCAAACATTAACGTAACCTGAATAGCAAGCAGGTAACGATCTTTACCTAGAGTAGAATTTTAGAATGTTATTTCAAGAGAAGTAGAAAGAATGTACAGTTACTTAAAGGGCAGAAGCAGAGAGGGATGAGAACATACTGAGCTAGTCAAAAACCAGAACAGAAAAAAAGGAAAAAAGGAAAACAGTAATAAGTAATGGTTTTACATCGACTAAATGAAGTGGTCTGCTGGTCTGTACAGAGCTTTCATTACAAGTTCAAAATATGTATATAGAGCATACAAACATGAAAAATAGTTCTATCAGAAATAATTTTATTTGTAGAACTTCTCTAACTGAAAAAGAAAGGTTCAGAAGTACTGATTGTAATCACAGAAGCATAAGTTTAACCTTTCTGATAAAAATCTGAAAAGCAATATGAAACTTGTTTATAATTTTACTCTTACTTTAATACAGCCAAAAAATGCAAGCTGTTTACCTAAATTAACCTTGTTCTTTTCTCAATTATATGTAGAATCTTTAGGACTACTTCCCATAGCTCTGAGAACAAAATCTTCCCATCAGTACTTTGATTCTACTCTTCATATACAGTAATTGCACCCAGTAGATCTGAGAACTTAATTATTCTGACTTAACAGATTGATTTTACTTAAGACCTGCTTTTATTGATTTACTATGCAGTTGAAATACTATTTCATCTTCTGGCTTGTGCATTGCTTGTATTAAATTACTAACCATTTTTCATCCACTTCATAGATTTCTCTGTAGAAAAGTAACCTCAGAAAGCACAGGTATTGTTTTTAAGGAAAAAATTGCATGCAGCTCCTTTGTTACTGTTGGATAGTCAAACTTTCAGTAACACTTTTGATCTTTGATAGCTAGTGAGTAACGGATACAAGTCTCCTTGTATAAATATTCTTTAATCACACTAAGTTGTAGCACTTTGTAAACTTTGTAAATGTATTCTTTGATAGAGGAAATTAAATTTTGTAGAATATTTTTCTGTGAACATTGGTTTGATTTACAGGTATTGTGTTGCGGAAACATAACCAGTGTTTAACAATATCTGCAACAGCATGAAAACAATGAATACTTCAGTTAATGACAAAAAATACTGAACTTATTGAAAAGTGCATTCCATTTGCAAGATGTAAAAAGAGACTAACTCTGTCAAACAAATTTGAGCAGAATTATTATTCAGAGGCATTTAACTATTCTCTTCCCCTTTCAGTCAGAAGAGGAGCTGCATATGCATCTATATAAAAACATGCAAAGTGCTTGACAGTTTTCTTTATTTTCCAAGCTGAAATACATCAGACAGTGTGGAAGACTTGAATCCTATGAACTGCCACAGACTTTATTTCAATAGAATGTTGATGGCACGTTGGCTGTCACTCTATTTTAGTGATGTATACATAGGTTGTGTAGGGTCACTTCTTCTGCCTCTCTGGAGAAGAAAGTACTGGTATTTCTGAAGAGCCCACTTCAGATTTTCTTGTATGAAGGGCTTTCAAATAAGAAACATGAAGTGTCTGTCCAACTGCCTTGTGTTTCTAATTAAAGACTTTGCAGAATCACGCATAAGAGCCTTTTTGAGAAAGTCTATTCAAGAAATACTATTCTGTTCCATAGTATAAGTATCTTTAAAAAATATATTTTAATTGCAGAAAAGTAATTTCAGCAAGTTATAGATTTGTAGGGAAGAAAATGAAAGAAGTGCAAGACAGGGGTGTTCACTATAGCTACACTTGAGTACATCAAAGAGTGGATATTATACAGGGAAACAGTATCGCTGTGCATACTTACTCCATGAAGGGTTGAGTCTTTGTAATCTCTTCTAAATTAAAAATAAACTCTCAAGCTATATTCTGACAACATTTGAATTTAAGAAATAAAAGACTGCAGTGAGAAAAGCTGTTGCAGAGGAGGTCGGCAAAGTCTTCAGTACTTTACAGATGACTTGCACAAAAGACTGCACATAATTATTAGTTAGCCTAATATTCTAGTCAGCCTAGGACACTTCAAGTTTAAGATTTGCTTTCTACAGTTTTCTTCTAGAGATGCATCACTGCACTAGTATACTACTTCAAACAGTTTACTTCCTTCTTTTCTACTTTACTTCTACTCTACACATAGTTTTAAGCCTCAGACTTTGCAGTTTATGCCAATACAATTCTTAATGCATTCCTGTTGCTATGATCATTTTGTTTACAACTTGCGGATGAAGTCGCTCATTCATATTTTTGAGAATATTCTGGGATTTTTCATTGACTAAATAGTAACTTTTAACCTTCTTGCCCTACATGCGTGGGCAGTACTTCCTCTCTGGGCACCATGTGTTATACTTGAACGGCAGCATTAGCTTTTGCCAGCATCAAAAGCATTGTACTGGCATTCTGTCTGTACTGCAAGTAAAATTAATAATTGCATCCATTCTCTTCTGAAGGCTATGCACTGATATGAAAGGCACTCAATACACTTTACTGAAATTTCTTTGTATAGAGAAGTAAAATCTAATGTGTTAGAGGAAATTCAGAACAGCATTCCCTATGTTTAATTAACAGGTGTAAAACGGTTCAGTAGTCATGAAAATGAAGAGAACAGCTTTTCTTCAAGTGTGAATTTCCACAGAAATAATCTTTTCTTCCCAACCCAAAGGAAAGTATCTTACTTTTCTACTAATATGAAATCTAAGAGAAAACACCACTATTTCTTAAGTACCAGCACAAAAATCTAATAGATAAAGTGTTGAAAACAATGCAGTAGAATAAAATACTGGCAAATATAATATTTGCTGATTCCGTTGCTTACATTATTTTTTGCATTGTTTTCTTATAGAAACACACACACAAAAACCAAAAGCTCTCCTTTTTTCCCCCACCTGTCCCAAAAATCCAACACCTGGGGCACATGTGAACAGAATAATTTTCTCTTGGATTAAACTTAACCCATAAGTGGCTACTGTGGTAGAAGTGAGTGCAGACTACAGTTTTGCTCTCTTACTTCTAAGACACTGGAAAGTGTTCCTCACACTTGATGTGCATATTTATTGCATTTCTCATGGATAACTGGATTATAAATACTTTCAATTTGATATTCATAGACTGATATCAAAATACTGTAACATTTCCTCAGTTTCCTGTTTCCCACGACTTCCATTTGAGACAGCCTTTTTCTTTCTTTTTTTTTTTTTTTTTTTTTTTTTTTTGTTTCTCTCATGGTTTCTGTGAAAATGAATGTAGCCTCAAACAGACTTAAGACCAACATTTAGAAACTATTTTGTTCTTCTTTCATTTCTCACCCACACTTTTTTCCCTTACTTATGAAAAAGACAACAAAAATAATTCACAAATATTTGGATGCACTTTTTGTCTTGTTTAGAAGTCAAGGTTTTACAAATATTTGGAGAGATTCATACAAAAAGAGTAATTATGATGGTCTAGATTACTTGTCTTTAGCTGTCTCCTCTCCATCTATTAAATCGAAATATATGAGACTTGGTTGGAAAGTTGAGTGCATTTCTCGTGAGGAAAAAGAAAAAAGGATATTTCACATGGTTATTCCAAGAGCTGGGAGATCCACTTGAATTTAGCCATACAAAGTTAACACAGATCATCAAAATCACTGAACATTAGTTAAATGATGCATGTAAACTAATTGATAAAGTAATACTTCTCTGGTGTTTTTTGTTTTCTTCCAAGAAACATAACGTATCATCAGAAAATATATATATATATATATATTTTTTTTTAAATCATACTTCAAGACATTGCAGACCGACAAAGCTGTGACAGATGGTGCCTGTTTTTCTACATGCTGTGAACCTGATCTCAGAGAAAACACAAAAATTGGACTAAAAAGTAATAGGGAAATGCAGCATAAACTTAAGTGTTCAATGTTGCAGTATCTAAACAGTAAAGTTAAAGGGACTGAAAGAAGCTTGATCTATTCACCTAGAGAAGAGAAGGCCAGGATAGCCTTCTTCATAGTCAAGTATTTTCAGAAGTACTCTACAAGTATTCTGAATGTTTTGCAGATTAACTTTTCATAAAAGAAATAAAATATCAACCACTCTGGTGGGGGAGATTACCGTGTCCCATGGCCTCAAGCATTAGAAGTTAATAAGTGAATATCCTTAAGCTCAAAAAAGACAGTCATCCTGTGCTCCACCTCAGGCCTTCATTTGCCACACAGGACGGCTCTTCTACCTGCAAACTCCCTCTTCTTGCCTTGAGAAGATTGCAACATGCCAGAAGCCAGGACGAGCAGTAAATGCAAGAGTATCACAGAAGTATTTCAACTTTTCTTCCCCTTGTAAACATCTTAGGAAAAAAAAGACGGGTTCAAAACAAATACAGAATTAAAATCCTCAGATTTTACAGACCTAAGACACCTTTTAAAATAAGATTTTATACTTGTTTTCAAAAACTGCTAGTTAGAAATTTTTTTGTGTACAATTTCCCTTGACTTAGAGCTTCCCTTTACAACTTGCTCTTTTAAGCAGGAACTTGCTGGATTTCTTAAACAAGATGGTTATTTACATAGAACAAATCTCCCAGCATAAAGGCAGTGTCTCTGAGATATGTACTGTGTCAAATAAACAGATAAACATATATAAGAACACGTTTACTTCAAAAAGGCTTTTTATGCTGAGTGGTTCTCTCAAAGAGAAAGAATGTTCAGGTTTTCAGAAACAGCAACCATTGTAAAGTTTAACAACTGACAATAGTTTCTACACAATATGCCTTATCTTGGCACCCTACTAAGAAATAATCTTACTGGTTCCTGATATCAGACTAGAAAAATTCCACCCCATTTATATATACCAGGAACAGAGAAATCTCCTTAGCATGTAGGATTCACTTTTACTTTGAAGAAGGTATGGGAAAACAAAAATTCCATTAGATACTTAAAGGTGAGATTTAGTAAACAATATGGTTTTAGCTGATGTTGGCAGGTCACTTCCAGTGGCTTCATCAATAAAAATGGAATAATGCTTCCCTTCCTTATCACAGAGGGAGGACTGAAGAATGACCAAGTTTGTTCAGCAACTGACAACATTAATAACTTAAATAAGTATTTTTAATCAAAACTGCAACACTATGTTTTTCCTTGTAAGGCACTGACATCAAAGTAACATAGGAGATCAAGGATAGTATTGGCATAACTACTTTGAAACAAGAAGAAAACAAAAGCCTAAGACACAAGTTACTCTCTACATAGATAATAGAACTAGAGATAAAGTTGTAAGAGATCTTCATGCTACACACATTCACCAGTCAAGAAGTGTTAATGGGTTTTCACCACATTGTCTTTTATAGTTAAAAGAAACAAATATTCCAGAAAGAAATTAACTCAATAAGTAGAGAGAAAATATATTGCTATGGAAGAGACATATGGCAAGCTATCACTTCTATCTTTAACTTTTGGGGAGAGATAAGATGGAGGAAGGAATAGGTCAGAAATTTCATACATATTTGTCCAATCTCTCAAATATGTTATTATTAAAAAAAAAAAAAAAAAGCAAAAAACTAAAATATCAACTTGGTATTTCTGAGAAATGGAAGGGGAGAAGAGGAGGCAGGGAAGTTATACCCACAAAAAGAGAAGTTTCATAATGAAAACGTGCATCTCAAACAACAAGAACTACATTAAAAACAATGTATGAATGACCAATTTATTTTCCTCTATTCTCCCCTCCACACCCACTTGCTTGCAGGCATGGAAACTTCATGAATTTTAGTTCTGTCTTTGAACTCCATTACAAAAAAAAAAAAAAAAAAAAAAGAAAAGAAAAAAAGAGAAGTCAATGTTATTTTTTTCTGAAACTAAGAAGAAACACACACACACACACACACGTCTCATGAGGCTGATATTCAAGATCACATCTTTCATTATTTCTTATCATACTGAGAGGCTGAACAGAGGCTTTGTGCCTCCACATGCAGAACTATGAAAGATCCTGACATATCCACTCCTATTCCAATGCTGCAAAGGGCACATAAGACAGGATGTGCAAAAGCACTTCACAGAAATGAAATTTTGCAGTTTCTTCCTTCCTTATTCACAGCCCATTTTATGAATGAGAAGAGACACTCAGAGCAATAGCACACTACCACATTAATTACAGCTAACCACAAATAGATAGCTCATAAGTATAGGACTCCCATATCATGTTTGCCATTCATTCTGTTATTTATTTTATATTAAATAATATTTTATTACAAACTCAAAATGAAGTTTAGATTTCTCTTATATGCTTGGGATTAGAAATGAGAGGTTTGGTGTTTCCTTGTTTCTCTTTTTACTCCTTTTTGTCCTCAGTATTCAATATTTCACAGCAATACACAGAAGAATTATCCTTTTTTTTTTTTTTTTTTTTTAAGGTACAATTTCAAGTGCTCAAAGGTGAGTTCTATGATAAAGCAACATCATAACTTCAGAGCTTGTGAGACTAAGACAATAGATGAAGCAGGATAAATAGCATAAGCATAGAAAGAAAAGGAAACATTTTTATTTAGTGACAAGAATTGTAATAAGCTCGATTCAGCATTTATTTGGCCTACATATTCTAATTATAATTTACTAAGAGGTTTGTGTTGCAAATGCACATCTGGACTTTGTCCGTTCAACCACATTGTTACTTGTCCTGCTATTTATTCCAAATCTATTTTCACATAGCTCTACAGAGAGCTTCCTTTTCCCAGGGGATTTGCTTCTACCAGATGGTATTCACATGTACATATTATGTCTAGATTTCAGTAGTTTTTCCACAACTCTGTTTTCAAGTAACAGAAAATATCACCACACAGTTATGTCTCTGTTAGAGAATTCTGAGGGAATGAAGTTACTGCAGTGTAATGAGGTTTCTAATAGGAGAAATATATGTTGAAGTTGAAAGATTTGTACTGTTTCATGTGCTCCTTGTGATAATACTTCTAGGTATTTTCAGTTTTCATCCCAAGTTGTTATACCCTACCTTTTTTTTTTCGAAAATTTCTTGCTGTGTAATGGCATTATACTTCCCAAGATCAGAACTAAAGATCAGAAGTATATGGTCTTTTGAGTCTATATAAACATTGACACATACGCTGAAAAATGTTGTATTTAAAAACACCCCCCAACCCCTCCAAAAAAAAAACAAAAAAAAACTATGAGAGTCAGAATAGATTAGAAGACTACTAATTAATGTTGTTAATTTAGCTTCCTTAAAATTTAACTACTGTAAACATGTTATCCTGAAGGAGAGAGATTTGTTTTAAGAACAAATGCAGAAAGCATTTTTAGCAGTAATTTTAAGATAATTCAGCTGTTGGAATTTTTATTTATTTATTTAATGTTATATGCATCATGTCTAGTACCTAAAATTTATCTTGCATAATTTTCATGTATCAGTACAAGGATATTAATTTATGGTTCCACTGAATATTAGTGAAAATCATCCATACTGGAATGCAATTTAACAGGATCCAAATCTTCAGCTCTCTTGGTAACACAATATTCCAACGTATGACATTTTAATGTTATACTTCACTTTGCGGCAAGTATTTCCTTTACCCTATCAGTTTCCTTCTTAGGTAGAAGTCATTCATTAGACAAGAAATAACATTTTTCTTGCTCAAATCTGTTAAACTTCACTAGGTAATAGTGCTGTCCAACTGATATTTTAAGATGCATCTACAGCATGTTATGAGAAGACAGTAAAAACATTAACCATGCGTATTAAACACATTGAAAAGCCACTCAAGGAAACTGGATAAAAGAGCCATCTATACAGATAACAACAAGCATCACAACACTGGGACAGGCTCCAGCAACCTATAAAAGACTTAAAAATTATGCAGAGACATTAAAATATTCTTTTACAATACTAAAATAAGAAAAAATAAGCCACGAAGATATTTTCCTTATGCCCAGCTCTGCTGTGGCACCTTGTCTGCATTCCCACACAACAGCCTCCAGGCCTGTGAATAGTGAGAAGAAAACCAATACCAGGTGTTTAGTGAACACTTTAACCACTGTTCTTTGTTTCACAACACAAAGAACATTTCCAACACACCCACCAACATCTGACAGATGTAAGAACTGATATACAAGAAATAGACAGTACCTAACATTCTGGGTCCCAGAGATCTCCAGCCCTTCTATGAGTAGCCTTGTTTCCAGTCAGACTGATCATTTTCACAGCTTCCCTTTTTAAAGCATTTATTTACAGCTATTGAAAATCATCAAAAAGAAAAATATCAACCATGGCAGCTAACCATCTTTCTTACATCAGCATTTATAGTATTGGACACACTCATATTCTATTAATCTTTTGATACTGGACAGACAGCTTTATTACTTGAAAACCAACTTAACCATCCTTTGCCAGCCACCAGTTGTGTTAAATCCAGCAATTATGCAAGTAATAATTACCAGAAAAATCAAGCAATTGCTATTTAAAATTGTTAACATTCTGCATGTACATATTTGATAAATAAAAAGGGAATATTTGAGCTAAGCTCACCTCAGCATCCACCCCTGAAAGATTGCTTGTGATCAAAACTCTAAAATGCCTAGGAGAAGGCAGAACAGAGATGAGATTCTTCCTCTGCAGCACAAGACTGAAGTAACATAAGTCGACAAGACAGTCCTCTTTTATACCATCATTTTTAGTGTTTTACTCCATCAATAGAGCTATCAGAGAAATAAAGAAGCTGCTGACCATAAAAACATAGTGTGACCCACCTCCCTTCCATTAAGAGCTGTTGTATCTGCAGTTATACCATAGGGATGAAGTTAAAATGGGAATAGTTAAAAGCAAAGTTAAAACATAAGTTTCTACTTTCCATCCTCATCAGAAACAAGAGAAACTACTCTTGGAAGAACAATTCCATCTTATCTCTCTAAAGATGAAGTCATGAGTGTCTTCTAAAAAGATGTTTTTTTCTCCTAACAATGCAATGCTTGTTTCTTGCATTTCAATTGGCACCACTTCATACTGTTGTGTTGTGAAGAACAATAGAGCCAGTTGTAGAAACGAAATGAGTCACAAACAACACATGACTTGGGGCATGTAAGGTAGAACTGACTATAATATTTTGTTTCAGTTGCTAAACCGTGTAACAAAATCATGTTTGTTTCTTACTTTAATCCAGAGTTTTGTTGTTGATCTAAGTACATTTTTTAAAAATGGCATTACGTAACATTCAGAATTGCTCATAAACATCACTAAGTTAGAGCTTTTATAGCCCTGATGCTTGCATGATACAAGACAATTGTCTTATATTTTTTACCATCCCACAATGCAAATGTGAGAAATATCCCTGGCAAGAGCAGCAGGTGCAAATGAGCTCCTTCATGCAAAATCAAGTTGGCTATTATGACAAGATAGTTTTGTGATTCTAAACATATTACATCCAGATCGAAACTGTATTTCTCCCCCTCTCCTAGAAGAAGGATCAAAAGGCTCCTAGATAGATAAGCAGATGACTGGAAAATTTGTTTCTATTGAATTTCCTTTCTTGTTGATCTTTTAATTCTTTTCAGAAAGTTATTCAGGAAATAAGTAGCTGTTCTCATATTGTTCTCATCTGCTGGAGTCAAAAGATTATCATCTCCTAACTATTTCTAGGCTCACAGCTCTTAAGTGAGAGAGCAGATTCCTACTGCACAGTGGTGTCCTCAGGCATTCCTATTGTTTGGGTACAGGATTAGGAAATATATATATATATACATTCTTTAACTATTACACTGGAATCTGATTGCTCAGGAGAAAGGAAATAAGTTGTATGAGCAGAACTTAAAAGGTAAAGTAGCAAGATATGCCCACAACTTCCTCACAGAGTTGAGGCTTCTATCCCAAATGGAACAGCACTTACAACTGTTTCTTCCAGTACTATCCATTTAAAATGTTTTTTGTTGTTGTTGTTGTTTTTTTTTTGTTTGTTTGTTTAATTCATTCCCAGAAGGATTTTAAGAAAAGTCAGAACTGCAGGTATTTATACTCAAAGAATTCTAGCACAAAACTTTCTCAAAAATAGTCTCCCACAAAAGCATTCAAAGCTTTGACAGACAAGGTCTAGTTAAAATAAATGTATTTGTGGAGAAAAGGTATTCTGTACCAGAAGACATTTGGAAATCAAGTACCATTGTTGTTATTTCATACTGACAATATCAGAAATGAACTACAAATTTCATAGTCTTTCCTTGGCTAAAATAAACAGGGTTTTGAAGTTATCAAAAGTCCAAAGGCTCAGTTTTCATTGTGAAGTAGTATTACAGAAAACAATTCTCCATGATACAGATGTGAACTCACAGCAGGATGCCTTTCAGTTCAAACTGTTCAGATTGTTGCACTGAGAATGTAAATTCAAATCTCCTGCTTTGAAATATAAAAACAGGACACTAAGCTAATGTGTCACATTTTGAAGGCTGGGTAGTCTACGAACATCCAGAGTGATGGATGTTCAGTAGATAGATGCTTTCTAAGATGCACTAATGTAGATCTGTAACATTCGACCAAACCGAAGCTGGCAGTAATAATATATTTAATTCTCTATAACAGCGATTCTTCACATTTAATGTATTTTGCATATTATCCACCATGAATATAGTCCTATACAAATAAGTATTTGAATTTATAATTACTACAAAATGTTACCTCAGGAAATTTTACAAGTGGTCAATTTGATTACATGCCTAGGACAAAGTAGTTGATAAATTAGATGCACGTATGTATAGTCCAAGAGATTAAAAAAGGATTTTTTTTTTCTACTTAAGTTTGTTTTAGCATAAGATACAGGTGCTAACCTATGACTTGGCCTTGTTCTGAAGAAACAACTACTTTCAAGATGCTCCTGCACGTGGAACTTGTAGCAGGGATTCATTGCTGAATGGCTTTAAAGCCTACTTTCCTCTCAAAACAGCATTCTGCTAAAAAGCCTCATAAGTAAAGTAACTCCAGTTAGGTTGAAAAAAATCAAATCAAACAATCTGATCAAACAATATAACATACATTCAGTTCTACCAAGATTCAGTATTTCTTGACTGACAAGAGTATGGCAGTTAAAATGATATAGAGGTTCTCAGAGTAAAGAAATCATAGCAGCTATAAATATAATACTAACATATATAGTTATGAAGCTCTAGGTTTTGATTATTTATTTAAGGCTCGAGGCTTTTATTGTATTAATAGCACTAAAGTATGAAAGCTTAAAAAAAAAAAAAAACAGACGGGAGATATTAGGCTCCCCCATACAAGCAGTTTCTCTACATAGTTCTTCTTTCTAGATAACAGATAACAAAACAGACATAAACTGTAGGAACATATTTGTTTACAAGCACTTATTTAAGAGAATAGCTGCTTAAACTTCTGAAGAAGTAAAAATGTTTTAGTAATTAATTAATTAAGACCATAAATCACTTAAGCTATATTTGTCATTGAATAAACAGCAGAATATGTGCACTATTTTTACCTTCTGTGGCCAACAGCACAGACTTACAGGTAACCCAGGATGAGCATTTCCAAATGCCAGTTATCTGTTACAACAGAGGAGTTCAATATTACCTAGCAATGTAATTTTGCATACTGATTTCCATGTAAATAAGATGACTATGTGCCTATCTAGTCATTGTAGACTATTTAGAAACAAACAAAAGATACTGGATTTAGAAGGAAGATCTATACCGTTGCTCTGCATAGAAGCATAGACAATTGTGCCCCTGACACTCCAGAGGAGCAGAAAAACGAGAGAAAAGAAATGTTCCTTCTTTCCCTACAGATTTATCTGTTTCTGCCATCCTTATTGTTGCACACCACTTGAGAATAACTCATACTGTAAGTGGCAGGGATGTGCTTCAAGAGACAAATCAACACTTATATTAACAGTGTTACTATAAGAAAAGTAGAACAGTGACATCAAGTGACAGGATTCCTACAATACATTTCTGAGTGTACGAGAAACATCTGCAACAAACCCCTATAGAAATTCCAGTTCTTAAATATTAATAACTATGGACATGAAAAGCAGTATAACTAAAGTGTAAACACTATTCTTGGTCTCACTTGTGCTTAAATATTCAGCTTTTCATTTAAAGTATTCTTAAGTGAGGTTAAAGGAATTTAAAACAGGCTGTGGTTAAGATCAGTAACTTAAGGCTTAAGCAGCAACTTTAAAAAGACAAAACCAGAAAATCCAGCAAGTATCTGAAGAGCTTATAAGACCTTCTCATATGAAAAGATAGTAACATCTTTGAAGTCATGGAAAAGCTATTACATATAGGCAACATGTATGTTCCATCAAATCCTGCTTCCACTCTTAGGGCAGTACCAGTGAGTTGAAGTTCTACAGATTTTAAGTGTGGTTAAGTGTCTCTCCCTTTCTTCCCTGGAGAAAAGTCTTCTTCAAATGAAACCATTATTAATAAAGCTCAAAAGTCCATGAACAGTGTTTAGCACTGCTCTAAGCTTAATCATAGAACACACATGCTGAACTACCTTATGAAGACTGTCCTATTCTTTAGACAGTTATCTGTGAAATGAGATACAGGTTTATTATTTTTAATCTGGCTTCTTTCAAGAAAATACTCCAGAGTTAACAGCTTCTAGTCTTCTGTCAGATACTTTGACCACATGACAAATGCCATACTGATAGCTCGAAATCTCCTAGAACATCATAATACCCAAGTGTGTTGTTACTGACTTCCAAGACAAATGAAAGATATCTCATACTTCCTACAATTGTAGCATCATTCAGTGTCTAGTGAATAGTAACACGTGGGGGATTTTTGTTATTTCACAGCATAGGAAAAGGTAAGGTACTTATTCATTAAGTCCACAGGTCTTAGGCAGTATATGGAGCTGGATTCTGACAATGTTGAAAAAAAACCACATTTGCTAGTGAAGGACCAGCTCTTCTCTCCACAGTATTACCATTTTTTACCGGATGTAAGCAATGAAGTTTAATCTGGGCTTTCTAGAGGGCATGTACACAAGGCATTTTAGGGAAAGCACAATGAACTGATCTAAAATGAATACTTCACTCATGCCCTTCTGAGCACCAAATGGATCAAGGGAAACAAATGAAAGTTAAAGAAAGTTGAAATATATTAATGAGAATGTGATATTACCAGACACTGTCTTTGACTTCACTCTAGAAAGTTATGTCATTTTGCATGACGGAATGCTATGCTTTCAGTATTTATCAATCTAGTACTCTTAGAGAATTCATATACAGCACGAAACAAATAAAATATTCCTAGGTTCCAATCAGCTATACTGTCCATAGAATCATTTCTTCTCCACAGTGATATTTTCTCCTACAGATTAGGTGATCAGATATTGCACAGATACCTAAATGTCTTGCATTCTTAATTTTCCTTGCAAATGCTAGTTAGTGCTTCTTTCTTTCCTGCAGCTCACGACTGTTTAATAAGGGCTTCTAGCACAAGCAAGACTGTCAATGCCAAGCTTCATTTAATTTCCTAATTATTGTGTCAAAGTAATCAGAAGAGACACAAAGAAAATAAAACTTATTTCACTTCTGTCAGGTTTCTGCTCAAGAAGCACAGAAGAAAAACTCAGTTGATCCAAACAGGGTTAGCTTTGGTTTTGTTGTGTTTTTCCCCCCTTCTGATGCTTAATCCTCATTGTCATATAATGGTGCCATGCCAGGGAGCTGCCAAGCCAGATACCAATAGCAGAATGGACAACACTGTCGTTAAGGAATGTGATACTCTCTGAGAATGAAGCATATACTAACAATTTGTTAAAGGGAACTCAGGAAAAAGAATATTGGATGCCTCTAAATTCTAGAATTATTTGTCTTTTAAGCAATTAATATACATTGTAAGTAAGTCCTTTGGCATTCAAATTAGCTTCTTGAATAAAAAATATCATATAGTTGTGTTAGCAATGGTATGTTCAAAACAGAGGTTAAACAGATACTGGTATGCACAGTAATTCTGAAAACATTAAAAAGATTCTAGCAATTCTAGTATGTTATGATCTAAATTGAGTGAGACATACTCAAACTCTTGCATATATTAAGCAAACTGTCTCTTCACACAAGATATGAAAGAACATTGAAGACTTCCTTTATCTTTTTCATAGAAAATTTTCGAAATAACAAGCTTAAAGCCTCCAGGGTAACAGGTCTTCACAAAACTGAACTGCTTTATACATTTTTATATTTCTGCTGAGATTTTCAGTATCTTTAGGTACAAATTCATCTATATCTGAAATCCATACCATAAGAAATTCACATATTTAGTTATTGAGATATCACATCTTTACGTCTGTGCACAGGATAAGACGCTCATTTTGCACTGACCTTCTCATTCATTATTTTTTGCTAAGCAGATACTAAGTGTTAATCATACCATATGGACCAGCTGTTTCACATCTATCTGTTTTCTTATCTGTATTCTGATCTAAGCACTGCATATGCTTGGAAAGACTTGTGCATACTACATATGTAGTATTCAGTTTTGTCCCAAATTTTATCCTTCTTGGAACATTTCTCACAGCAGATTACACAGTGGGAAGCCAGCTGAAAACAATCAGACTTAAATTTGACCTCTCAGCCCTTTACAGATTTCCCATGACTTTTGTGTTGTACTAAAGTTTTCTTCCTTTACACAAACAAGCTTCAATTTGGACAACTGTCAATACTAAAGCACCAGTCCATGGATCACAGACAACCAATCAACAGTCAGTAGAAATATTCTCAACATCACACCTTCAGGAAGAGACAACTCTTAAATTCAACTATCTTTAAAATCACCACTGGCAACTAAAACATTAAGAGAAATACCAGTACCTACCTTTTGTCACATCCCACCCCCAAGAACAACCAACATCATTCCAGCAATATTACAAAAGACATGAATTGCAGCAGTTTTAATAGCAAGTATATCTAGATCTGCTCAAGGAAAACTCACCTTATGTCTCATGAGAGCTGAGCATCAAAAAACAGAGTACTTCCCATAACAGCCACTCATCAACAGCTGTTTTCTTCTCCTAACAACTGTGGAACCAAGTTGACTTTCGACACTGAAGTTTTTCCACATACAGGAATTCTGATGCTTCATACCAGCTCTTCAACCACAGATAAAGAGTTCGGCAACTTCATTTCTCTTTCCTCAGAGTCCTCTCAGGAAAATCTTTATTTTTTCCTAGTATCTAAACCATAAATTCAGGCTTAGGTTCAGACTCAAAGATGCCTTCGCAAACAAAATGCATCCTCCCATGAGTTTTACAGTTTCTCTGAGGTACATCCAAGATATTTTCCTGCTCAGTAATGCTCTAATATGATCTTATCATTAGCACAAACATTACTATCATTCCTACAACTTTCTACAGCACTATTAACAATGATAAAAAAAACCAGCCAGCCACTCTCCGCTCTTTTCTTTTCATTCAGGCCTTCTACGGGGATTCAAGACTTTGCCCAAAACCACTCACAGCTGAGGCCTACCTGTAATTGGGGCTCATTAATTACTTACTTGCTTTGGGTGTCTGGTTAACTTTTCCAAGTCTAGGAATGTTTGCATCCTCCTCTCTAAAGCTATACAGCAAAACATCTGGTGTTGCTTTCAGCATGGACTGAGAAAAGGATCTGTGTAGAGAATTTGCAAAAAATTCACAGTATAATTACAAAAATGTGAAATAGAAAGTACTAAGTATAAAATATTTTGCAGAACATAAGGGGTAAAAAAAAAGCTTCTAATGTTGTAATAGTAGCTGCTGAAAAAAAGGCAGACTTGTAACCTATATCAATGTCCTCCAGAAATCCAAGCATAGTTTAAAATTCAGAGCAAGAAAACAAAATTTGTATGTATAAATATATATATATATTTATGAAACTACATAAATAATTTATCTTTAAAATAATCCAGATGATATAAATTATTCCACAGAATAAGGCCCCATTTTAATGATACCATTAATTTGCTAATTATGTGTTATTTTCATAAAATAGGTTACTGTGTTACCACTTGTCTTCCTTTGCTTTTTCTAATGGATAACAACTGCCTGATCGCTTGTTTTATATTGCTTAATTTTGAAGATTTCATTAGAGATATTACTGCTTTGCCCTGTTATAAATGTGATCTAAATCATGCTGTTTTTTTCTCTATGGTTTACATGCTGCTCTCTTTTTCTCCCATTTGATCAAAAATCTATTCTCTCAAAAAGAAAAGAAAGCATCTGTTCAATGTTTGATTTTCTCACTGGCAGTTTAGTAAGAGCTGTATTTGCATCTTTCCTGATATAAAAATTAGGATGGCTGATCTTTCCTACTACATTCTTTTGTATATCTCCTCTGTTCATTGCTCAACTCTGTTATTAGTGCAATAGTTAAGAGATGGTATAAGGCCAAGTTATGTACTGGTATTTATTTAAATTATTTCATTACTTTTTTTTTTTTTTCTTTAATGCTTTGGCTAACAATCTCACTCATGGTTAATTGCCTCAGAATCCCTTTTAATATTATGGTTTACTTACAACCTAGATCAACAGAACAAATAAAACAAAAGCTCTTATCATGTGCCTGTAGGTCCACTGAAATAACTGAGGACATTTAATTTCTCCTGTTTCATCATCATCCTCCAGCCAGCCTGGAATATAACAAATAGGGCTTGCATTTCCCCCCTGCCTCCCCTAACAAAATCTGCCTTGTACAAGCCTTAGTTTCAATTCTCTTCAAAGAAACACTCAGAGCTCTGCTTCTCTTTGCTTATGTTAATGTGATACATCTACAATGTCACTACTATTCTGAGTTTCACCAACTGGGCTAGCTCTGCAGTTTCACATGGATGTGAATTTGTGCACAAGGGAGACTTTCCCCTGTTCTTGTCAAGCACATTTAGTACTTTATGGCATACTGTTACAGCAAAGTAGCCTGCAATGACGAGGACCATTAGGTCTGTATTTAAACATTGAAGACACAAAGGAATAAAGACCTCAACAATTTATTATATTTCATTATACTAGAAAAGTCTATTGAACATAAAAACTTCACATTCAGAAATCCTGAATTTATGCTTGTTTCAAAAGCTCTGAACTCAACCTGGAATTACATCACATTTGCATTAGGTAACGGGATTCATGTTCAGACTTGCTGCTCTTCAGAAGACTGTGGGAATAAACTCAGGGATTTGTCTGCACCAGCAGTTTTGCATCTTGCATTAAAAAAAAAAAAAAAAAAAAAAAAATTTCCCTTTTTCTCCTTTGGGAATTCTAAAAACTTCCCTGGAAATATACCACAGATGTTATACATACTAACAAATATGATACCAAGAGAAAGAAAAAAACTAAGAATATACATGAGTATATACAGCACTGCAAACTAAAATAATTGAAGTATTTTTCCACATTAAAAAAAAAAAAAAAAAAGCAGAAAATATCCTGAAATTCACTTTCCAAGCCTTATACCTGATAAGGCTTTTATTTTTATTTTTATTTTTTTTAATCTCAAATAATCCTGAGAGAGTCTTCTAAATTAATTTTTATTCTGTTATGTTTCTCAAAAAATCATACCACTTCATACAACCTTAAAACATAAAAATGGCCAGGTACGTGATTGACATTTAAGGTATGCTACATAATAGATTGTCTCTATACGTTCCTGATTACTTGAGAAAATTTTATACAGTTACCTAGCTAATGTCAGAAGCATTACATTTGATTAATAGAGAATATCAAAGGGTTTGTTAAAACTGATAAGCTAGAGGAAGCACAAAAGTATTTATTAAAACATCAATTTTGTATTCTTCATTTTGTTTTCATTGTCTTTTCTGCTGTTTGACAACTTGAATGTGTATTATCAATGTAGTGGTTTTTTTTGTTTGTTTGTTTGAATCCACACTGAGTGGATATTTAATACCTATCTGCCATCCATGTCAGGAACTCTGAGATCAGGATGCTGAGTGAAATCATTGAAAACTCTCTTAAATAGGCAGTAATTTATTTCTACTCAAGATTGTCCTTTCTGCACAGGCTTTGTTCCCTCTTTCCTGAGACTAGTATGCTTTAAGTTTGCATCCCCTTCAGTATCTAGGATGTCGCCTTTAGGACAGGTGAAGCATGCAAGCATGGAGAGAGTAAAGTCTTGTCTATCCTTCCAAACCAATGGCACAGCCATCATTGCATCAATTCTTTAAAAGCTGCTTATCCATCTTTACTGCCTTTCTCTGGATGTTTGTTTTCCATTAGTTGTCTTCTTTGGCTTGCATCCTGACTGTCATACTTGTTTATAGTGAACAGATAAACTGATGGGGAACATGACGTTTATAAAAATGGGGTCTCTAAGTACTGCATTTTTCAAGCTCCCATACAAAATCACTTCAGTAATTACAGCTCAAGGCTTCTCTGCTTCTTCATTTCTTTACATGGCAATGTAAACAGTGATCTACTTCATTTTTGTGGCATGATGTGTTAATGTTCCTTCCATTGCCTTTATTTGTCAAATTCTTCATAATTTTGCTCTGCAGTTGAAAATCCTTTTTTTTTTTTTTTTCCTGAAAATGCCTGCGGTTTCTGCAGTACTGTTTGTTATTCTACTGATTTCACTTGTTCTTTCAGGCTGTTATATTTAAGACTGATGAGGCATTCATGCTCTGGCAATAAGCTTTTTAAAAGTACACTGAGTTGTATAGGTAAATTAATTACCACAATTAAATGCTTGTATATGTTTAGGAACGATTGTTGACTTTCTCCCCTAAGCACATTGTCTTTAATCAAAGACTGCAGAGCTGAATATAATCAATTACTTGCTGCCTACTTCTACTAAAAATATCCTAATTTCACAGACAGGTTAGCTGACTGACTACAAGATAACTTACTGTGCATACAATAGGTAAGCAGGAAAAAGCTACAAACTCATGCTGGAAAAAGTGGTTTATGGTAATTTCAGATCTTTCTCAAATGCAAAAAAAAAAAAAAAGAGCTCATAAAGTGAGAATTTTATACATTTAGAGTTACTAGATTGCCAGCTGCTTTTTAATCTGTAGCAAGCAATACTATGCACCTGAGCGTGACTATCATCACAACTCAAAAAGCATATCTTTGCTACAGAGTTTTAAATAAAATTAGAATATTGAATTATTTAAATAATAGCCTGAAAACTAGACTGTCTTAGGAGTTATTGTGTTGCAGCTGCTAGACTGTCTGAACTTAGTATGGGAATTTCTACTCGAAAATGCAGCGCTGAAAATGCCTTCAGCATGGAAAATACTATCAAAGAATTTCATTGAAAAAAGTGTATTTAACAGAACAAAACCAGGGAAAGAAAATTAAACAAAGAAACAGAACCAGGAAGCAAAAAATCTGGAAATCTAGGCATCAAAAGATTTGCTTAATTTTTATTAACTCGTTGTTAACTCACTGAAACTGTAAAAACTTATAAAGAAACTAATAATGTTTCTACTACCCTTTACTGCTTTTTTGTTTGTTTGTTTGTTTGGGAAGAATTTGTAAGAATTACTTGGCAGCATAACACAACCCTACTATGTAATATTGCACTAGGAAGATGTAGTTAATGCATATCACCTTTGCATAGCAGATAAAAACCTACCTCAGGAGATATGACAAAACACTATAAAGGAAAGCTGCTGAAGAGAGCTGATATAGCGTTACAGAATCCAGGAAAAAAAAATCCTACTAGCCTGCTGCAAAGGCTGAAGACAGGTCATGAATATTTATGTTGGTCACAAGACTACATTTTCTGAAGTGAACATGATGAAGGGAGAAGAGAAAAAGAGAGAAAGAGCCTATGTCCTTGTCTTCCTCCCTGGCCCAGCCCACCTGTGCAACACAGGTGACCCAGATCAGTTTGATTTCTGTGGAATGGCCTTGCTACAGAACCCACGCATTGACAGGACAGCTGGCCTACTTTCTGCCCACTGTGAGGCTTTGCAGCGCCTGTGAAGCTTTTTGCAAGATGTCTCAGTAATAATCTCAATGTACTTCCGCAGTTATATGCAGCAATGCACCATCTGCTCTAGAGCAGGACACAGAGCAACCTGCTCATCTGTTCAGAAGATCTGTACTAGCAGCTGGAGGCTTGTTAGATTTGAACCAAACAGGAGGAGGGGCAATTAGTGCGTTCAAATCCAGGTTTTTCTCCAACAGGAGCTTTCCAATTTTCACTGTCCTTTTAATTCTGAACTATGATTTCTGTAGTAGCTTAAGGAAACCTGCGAAGTTTTTTGTTTTTGTTTTTTAATCTTGGTAAGACTAACTATGCTACCTTATTTCAGTGGATTCATAACATTTGTTTTCATACTCACTAAAACTTCCTCAGTGATGGACTGTATCAGAGATATGAAGCTGAAATACACAATTGCTAGGAAGACAGTGTACTGTTCCATGATTCCTCTAAGTGATTTCACTGTTCCTGGTAATATGATGCAACTATTTTTGACAAAACCTTGTCACCCTATAAATCAAAATCGTGCTTCGTAATATCAAGTCTAACCTCTCTTTTGAGCGAAACACATGTAAATAACTCTTGCTCCTAAAGGACTGAAAAATCTCACTTTTCTATAGCTCTGGTTAAAGAAGCTAAGTACTGGTCATGGTGTCATGACTGACTACTTTAAAACTTTTTTGTTTATAAAATCTAGTACAATAGCAGCTCTAAGCTGAAACGTTCTTCTAGGTATCCAAACACACCTTCCAGGCAGGTTGTGATTTCTTGGCAGACTAGAGTCTCTAGGAAAAGAGAATCAAATAAGACTCCAGCATAGAATACAATAGCATACAATGGAACCCAATTGTGGCTGGGATGAATTCCCACAACTGGAAACTGAGTCCAGGTAATCTAGGTAGAGCATTTGGAAACTGAGCTTTAACTTCTCTCCTCTGAGAGTGCAAGGCATTTTCAAACGTTATATTCTGCATCTGTTTTGATTAATCAAGAGAAAGGCAGGACACATTACTTCACAAATTCTGCCTTTCTCTTCATTAAGAAGATCATAAACTAGCTTACCAAAGATTTATTTCTTTTCTTTAAGGCAGTCTTTACACACTTTAGGACACTCTTTACAGACTATATGTTCAGGCTGCAGTTTAAGAGACTGACTCTTACCTCTGTGTTTTTCTGTTCTGTGAAGGATTTCTTCAAGAAACTGACTGAAACAGCTTACCCTACAAAGTGCATGTTGATGACTGGGAAAAGGGTATGGTGGGATAGATTTGGTGGGCTGATATAGTTGGGTTTAGTGTTAAAAGGCAGTAATAATTTGATAGGTTTTTAAGTGGTTTGAGATTTTGTTCTGCTGCTTCTGCTGCACAACAAAGTGGAAAAAAAAAAAAAGTGTGATAAGAGTAGATCTTGTTGGGTCTTACACAGGTACTGCCAACTTTAGGAATATTGGATAATTGACTTCATAGAATAAAAAAAGATTTTCTTATCCATAACTATGGTCATGATTCTACAAGGTGCTAGGCATTTGATAGTTTCCTTAATGCTTTGGGCACAACTGTACACAGAGCAAAAGCTCCATAATTTGTAGTGTATCCTGTCTCCACCAACTTCTGGAGATGCTCTTGGGTAAATTTCTTGCAGTCATAATGCAGAGCTTTTGTAGTTGTTAAAGTAAATTGTATTGAATAATAGATGATTCTATATATAGTTTCCTCATGCTAGTAAATTGAATGGAACTTATAGCTGTTTTACAATGCCTTAGGGGGAATATTTTCAGTAGATTCAACATTATTTTTTGCTGATTCAGATAATAATAGCCCCACACATGACAAGTACCAGAGAGAAGGATTTTTTTTCCTTTTAAGGATATTATATCTAGCATGTACTTTCTGTTTTCAAGTCATTTAAATTCATAAATTCATATATTTGGCATACATAGTTTATATTACAATCTTTATGAAATTAAAATACAAACCAAACATAACCTATCCCCTCAATACTTCCTTAAAAGAAAAAGAAGTCCAGATTCCCAGCAGGTGGCAGCCAACTCTAAATTTTAATGTTGAAATTAGCTCTCTGAAGAGTATCAGTGGTAAAATCTAGCGCATAAATGATGTAGAAATAAGAAATGCTTTAAGAAGTAATTTCACATGCTTATTGTCTTACCTGTAGGTTTTGAATCTTATAACATTTAGAATTTATTTTTAAAAGTGATGGCAAGTTATCTTGGGTTTTGGTGACAAAATTTTTCTTCTTTAACCTATGACAGTTTAATACTGTTCTATTATTAAGATCTATTAGCTCTATTCTGAGGAAAACATAACCGGTTTTTTGCCTGAAAAATGTTCATGTTATAAGTTTAAAAAAAATTCTCGACTTATTGATCATGTGGAACAAGTACTAAAATAAATACTACTTACCTTTCCAAAAGACTCTAAGATAATAATCTAACATTATTTTAAATATACTTAGAAATCATTATAGATTTTTTTTGGTCAAAATTGTTTTAACGCATAAGGCAAGTACCCTTACCCAGATAAAGACTGAGCAGAATGAGCAGCTTCAGCCTAAAGAAGGAAGTTATGTGCATCACATCCAATAACACAATGACCAAAATCCACTTTGCTACTAATTTATTTGGGCCACTATACAAAACTTATTTTTCAGTAATACTATCATCATGTCACAAAAATAAACTGATTATTCAGTACACAACAAGTATTACATTAGAACAACCACAGTATCAAATAGTCCATGTCAAAATATATACATTTGATTAATCTATTATTGAAAGTTGCTAGAAACTCCTTCTTTTTGTGGCCAAAATGGAAGTTCTATCTACATACTATGTCATCAGAAAGACTGCAATTTTCCCCCATGCACAGTGCCAGCCACCCAGTTAAGCCTACCCAGCTAAGAGGCTGTTGTCTTGGGTAAGAGAAAAGATTACAGGTGGCTGAGGAAGAGCATATTTTCCAGCCTATCCTGAAAAGACTGCTCCTGGATCTGGTCAGAAAGTGGCTTTTAACCTTCACTACTTAATGTCCTTGCCCATATTTCCAGGGCCAACCCCAGAGCACTTGGAGACAGAGCCAGAGTACAAGCGTATAAGAGCCAGTTAAGCAAAAGCATATGTTTGATGAGAGGAAAAAACATATGCTTGTGCAGGTGCTGACTGCAAAACTGTGATTGATTTCTTCAGGAGATTCACTTCTTGCCCTCCATCTAGAAGGATCAGGATGTGAATGCCATTTTTTAACTAGCAAGGTGTACTGTATTTAGTGCCTACTGTGACCAACTACAGAGTTTGAAAAGATTCTCTAGTGCATAGTCACACCCAAATATTTGAGCCTTGTACCTGTTCTAATTTTTCAGTATTATCATATAAAACCAAATTGAATCAATTATCATGCTTCCTGGGAGGAGTTTTAAGAGGAAGAACATGCCAGTGTCCAGTTTGACTGTGATCAGAATTAAATCTAGATGCTAGATTCTAATTTGTTTAAATTAATCTACAACTAAATCTGAAATTGTGCAAAGATGAGCTAAAATACTGTTGTGGTTATAACTCTCCAGTTTGGTTCCTGTGAATAACTACCAGCTTTGGAGCACTGCTGTCTACATTTTATTTAAAGGAGAAGGACAATTCCGAGGCTGTCCCTATGAAGCTAGTGCAGGTGAACAATCAGAATCACCTTTTTGAAAGTCTCCATTTTACATGTGAAAGATTTTTTTTTCTCTTCAGTTTTACTGAATGCTCGAACTTCCACCAATCACTTAAGTATCTCACATACTTTTCACCAGATCTTTTCTATTTGCTTTATAACAACCAAACTGAAAATCTTTCCAGTACTTCCTGAAGTTCTTATGTGATTTAATATCCTCTCTTCAAAGGTGTGTTTGGAGATGGGAGTTTATCTGACCTCAAACATGAATTTACATTACAGCAATTACAATTTGTTTCTCTCAAATTGCTATGTTTTTGCATAATCCTACTTAAAATGTCACAAGACCTGAAGGCAGCACACGAAGAACAATGCATCAGAAGCAACAGACTAGGAATCTGTGCACTATGTTCTAGCCTATTAAGGCACCAGGCTTTCTTACATGAATGTTTAAAATGACTGAAATCACTTTAAAAATTCAAAATCCAAAAAATTAAATGTGGCTTGTGTTAGCAGTTTAAGATTATTTACTACAAAGTAGTCTAATGTTACTCTTGCTTATTTGTCATGAATTCTTTTTCCTTTTAGTAATACTTAACAACACCGTAGCATAAGAGAGTGGTTTCTGAGCTGAATACTGCGCAGATAGTTGTGAAAACAGAAGTGAGCTGCACCTTTAGTATAACCATTAAATAAATGTTTCATCATATTCTGTAAATTATTTGGTATCCTGCCATTTCTCAGCCTTACAGTTCACATTTAAAACTGAGAAGTATAAAAATATTTTGGTGTTCCTCAACCAATCGAAATAATTCAAAGTCCCACGAGCTTTATTAATGAGCTTGCCTCTCTGTACCTATGAAGCTTCATGTTGTACAGCTTTTCTGTATTATAGTTGAATCAGGTTTTTTCCCTTTAAATAATAAGCTAGATATTTTTCTACAATTTAGAGCATGAAAATATCCAAGTCAGTTTGCTCCTTTGTAAATTCCTTATAAAATGATACAAGAGTCAGTCTTTGGTTTAAGACTTCAAAATCTGGAAGTATTTTGACATACAAAGCATCATACCTCAATTAGACGTTGATTTTTCAAGTGTTACTTTGTGATCATTTTTTTCTACTAACAACCCATGCAATTGCAGATGCTATTGACTTTTTGTAACAGTGATCACTGTAAATAAATTAATTGTACAAAGAGTCAAGAGGTCAGAACCTCCAAGAAATCAATTGAAATCTCTATGTTTGGTGAGAAGTAGATTCCAAGCAGCTGATATTCTTAGATTTGAATACTAATCCAAAAAGTGATGTCAAATTCAGAATGTGGGGGAGAAGAGTGCACGGGATATAATGGAACATGCTAGTGGTAGTAATAGGATAGGAAGAACAAATACATCAGATTTTCTAAGGAATTTAGTAAGGAAAGTACTGCCATATGTCTATAAGATGGCTGAAACTACAAACTGAGATGTAAATATTTAATTATCTGTTTTTTAAGAAATCATTACAGAAGCATAGTAGGTTTTCTTGTGTACTAAGAGAAACCCAAAAAATGCAGTGATCTAAGAGAAATGACGTCTGAGGGATGCATTTCAGTGGAGTTTCTTTACCTGTATCTTTAGATTAATCCAACACTGAATCATCTATGTAACTTTTTCCTAAAGTTAATTGCTTATACCACTACGTACAAAGTCTGCCAGAGCTTTTTTTTTGGAGGACTATGAGTAGGCACTTGCATTGAAGACAGTATTTTTTCAAATAGAATAAATATAAATATAAAGGATTGCTCTAGATGGGCTTGAATTAGAAGCTACTTTGTCTTACTGTTGCAAAGACATGAGGATATAAAACTTTGAAATTTTGAATATGCTAATTTAACACTTCCTTAGTTCACTTATCACAAATCTAAGGCATAACTATACGTGATACATCTATCTGCATGAGTACATAGACGTACTTACACAAACACTGTAATGTTGCATAGACCATAAAAATGTCAACTAGTATATTATCTGCAATTGCTTATATGCATTATATTTAGTCTGATTTATCTTTTTTTGCCCTTCTTATTTTTTTTTCCTACAGAAATCCCATTTGACTCCCATTTCTCAAATTTAAGTGCAACCAAAAACATCCACCTTTAGGACCTGATCCTGTTTTTCCATTACTGCACTGAGATAGTTGCTGCTCAGGTGAAACATAACATAAAATTACAAAATTTAAGAATGAACACACAAATAAGAATTAGGGCTTATGCTTGAATTCCTCTTGAGTCTAATAGTTATATGTATATGTATAATTAATATTTCATTATAATATATTTTTCTGTCTATGGGTAAAATACAATATACACTCTAGAACAAACAGGAATTTTTTTCTAATTCAGTATTAGGTCCCAGTATGCATTCAATGTTTTTGAAAAATGAATAATTGGCATTCCTTAAAATATTGGTTGCGGTATGTATGTTTCGAAATTAAAAGATTTGGCATGACAGACTTAGCTCTTGGAGAGACCAGAATACAACTTACCTGTCGTGGCAGATGTGGAACATGTCTGAGTTCTGGACATTCATCTAATAATAATCCACAATTACAAACTGAAGTGTGAGCTGTCCCTTTTTGCACTGTCTTTCCCTGGAACTCAGGCACCATGACTGAGACGCAAGGTTGTCTTGTGGTTCAGGTGAATTTTATATTATTTGCATATGTGTCCCGGGCTTATTTATTAATGTAATTGTTTACCGTGTTTTCTAATTTTTGAATGTGCATGATTATGCATAAACTGTGGTTATCTTTCTGCTAGACTTCAGTAACGTGAGAAATAAAACAACAAATAAAAATTTGTTGTTCCACTGCTTCGCTCCTATTCTGAAAGAGTACTTCCCATTTTATTTATATACTTATTTTGCAAGCTTTTTAGCACTGAGATGGGAGTGTCTCAAACATACAAGTGCTTGGCTACAATATGGATTCCCACACAAGGACTGCAGGCCAGCAGAGGTAGACAGCAACTGCATTATTTATGAAGCCAGCAGGGTCACCACTGACATTTCTGCACAAGGGACAGGATGTATTTGCAGACTAGTTGATGCTTTGAATGCCTTTTATATGCTATAGGTTCGAGCATGTTTTCAGCCAGGTGCTGGCACCAAAAAACAAATCCTGCCATCTCCTCCTCATCCTTACTCTCCCCATAGTATGACAGTGCAAATATCTGGCCCCACAGTGAGCCAGGCTAGCGAAAGGACTCCTAAAAAATCCCCAACACACCTGAATGGATTATTTAATAGCTTAATTTCTGAACAATGTTTACTCTGCACTGAAACATGCATCTAGTAACGTCTGGGAAAGGGAGTGACAGGAGGCCTGGCTGCAATTTTGGTGGCATTTCAGTCCTAGGAGGGCTTGAAGAGTCTGTTGAATGCAGAGCTTGTGTTTTCAGGATACAGATGTTATAAAATTCACCAAGAGAAAGCTATACCCCCAAGGAACTGACCTGCAGATTTACAATCCCAGGAACTAGGCTTTCCTAATCAGTGCAGCTTCTGAATTCTACAATAACTATCAAAGCTTATAAAAATTATGCATGCAGTTCACTGTTTTTCCAAATCATTAGGAAAACATCCTGAATCAGTTGCATGTATTCAATTTAATCACAAACTATCTCCTACCTGAGAGTAGGCAATCCCAATCCGAATTTCTTTCTCATTTGTAGCAAGGCCACAGACAGCTCCTTCAGTGCCCGGTTGTGCTGGCAGTCAGTAATTAATTATCCTTTGTAAAGAACACATTTTGATCAGCCAACACAGTTGAATAGAGAGAATTGCAATCCAGAGCTCATGTGCCTCCACAGTTTTGTCTGTGCAATGTACAATGATTCTAACATTAGCGTATATTATAAAACCATAATTGCTGCATTAGCACCATTGCTAGCCCTCTTAACTTACATGAAAACCTGGAGTAGTGAGGTACTTTCCTATATGCTGTGAGGGACTTGGTTTCATTTTGCTGAGTAGCCAAAAGTTTATACTTGGCAAAAATCCACATTAGTCAATGGCAAATAAAGTTTTAATATTATTTATGCTTGTTCATACAATTTTAAAAGTGCATTTTTGAAAATTCATTATTTTCATTAAAATATTTTAAAATGTATTTCCTCAATTTATTAAATAGGAAAGAACTTCAGCCACAGTATTCTTGGTAACAATTACTCATCATTCTAACAATCACGACAGAAGTGTTGATTTCTATTTATCGTTTCTATGCCTAGGCAGTTCTTAGTTATTATGTTTAACTAAAATATTACCTGCTAAAATACTGATTTAGCTTATGACAAGGCCTTTATTTCCCCAAACAAATTCTTCCACTTTGTTCTTGCTTTTATCAATTTTGAATCCTACTTTTCTTGTTCAGAAAAGCAGTCATCTGATTTCCCAGCACACTTGGGGTTAAATCAGAAAGTAGTTTTCTCTTTCAAAAATCCCCAAAGGAAACAGATTGTTTGAGCTTATTCTATATTATTAGGAGTAGAGTGACCACAAGAAAATTTTGTTAAACATGTCTATAACATTTTGTTCTAAATTCTGCCTTAGTTCTTGCCATGTCTACCATTTCTATTCAGGACAAAAAATGAGGGAAAGGAGAAAGGAAATACATCAACTGCTTAATAATGTGCTGAAAAATCCTTCCTGAACTACCTAGATGCATGCCCAGATACAAATCTTGTAGACCTATTTTTTTCTGTGAAATTATCTCGTTTCTAACATAGTCTAGGGAGGACACTAGAGAAGCTGTTTAAGATGTTAACATTAGGAGGAAGTACTGTTGATTAAAAAAAAAATTAACACAAAAGTGAATTAGAAGGAAAATTTTAAACAACTTTTGCAACTTTCAAAACATTCAAAGAATTTTTAAAAAGCATGTTTAAAACTGTTATTTTCTACATTCACAGATTCTGGCATGAGAGGCAAGTATGAAAAATTCACAAGCAAGGATGCTATTATGGTATTTCTACCTTAACAAGAAAAAGATACGATAGATCTTAAGATGTTTTGTTTTCATTCTGGTTCTTTTCAGCAGTATTCCCTTATGTAGCAAAATACTTAAATTCTTATCTTATTCTATCTTAAGATAGAACAGGGAGGGATGTCTCAAGAATATCTAGTCCATACATACCTACATCATTCCCCCTGGATGTTTATGCATGATACACTTTAACAGCACCAGAAAGGTCAAAGAAGGGGACTGCTGCAGTTAGAAAGCTTTTCCTAAAAATACAAATGATTAATTAGTATATATTTCCTTTATCATAGAACCATAGAATGGCTTGGGTTGAAAGGGATCTCCAGGATCATCAAGCTCCAACCACCCTGCTGCAAGCAGGGCCACCATCCTTCATATCAAATACTAGACCTGGCTGCCCCATCCAACCCGGCCTTGAACATCTCCGGGGAATGAGGCACTCTCTGGGCAGCCTGTTCTAGCACCTCACCACTCTTATAGTAAAGAACTTCCCCCTGATACTCAACCTAAATCTTGCTTCCTTCAACTTAAAACAATTTCCCCCCTTGTCCTGCTATGATCTACACTTGCATAGAGTTGGCTCCCCTCCTGTTTATAGGCTTCCTTTAGGCACTGGAAGGCTGCAATGAGGTCACCCCCAGCCTTCTCTTCTCCAGGCTGAACAAGCCCAGCTCCCTCAGCCTGTCTTCATAGGGGAAGACTTTAAAATACTTTAAAATAAGTCTTTTTTTCCCCTCCCTTTGTATTTAACCATGATGAACAATAGTTTATATATAGTTACATATTGAATAGTTTATATCTTCTTTGTAACCACTTTGCAGATTAGAAGCTTTTTGATACATCGTGTACTTTCTTAGGATTCTCTTTTCTATTAAAAAGAATCAACTGAGTGAATTGCTCTGCTTGGTACTGAATTTGACCGTTGACATTTTTACACAATTTGCTCACTTTGTCAAGAACGTTTAGATTTCTTGTTCTGTCCTCCAAAGAGCTTGCAAATATTCCTAGCTTGCTGTCACCATTAAATTTAATAAGTGTACTCTCAGTTCTGTGATCCAGGTTGTTAACACTAATCTTATGAACATGTCATATGGAACAGTGTCAAAAGCCTTATTGATGTCAAGGTATAACATAACTGTGGATTCCCTTTTATCTGCTAGGTCAGTTACCTTGTCAAAGAAAGAAATTGGAATAGTTTTTGACAGGATTCATTCCTGACAGGTCCACGCTCAGAGAATTTTGTCTCACTGTTTGCTACATACTCACAAATGGGTTGTTTTATAATCTTGTGTTCTTCCTCACACAAAGCTTGGATGAGTGGAATAAGCCTTTCCACAACTTCCTCCCCTCATCCTTGCAGTTCTTTACAGAGAGACTGCTATATTATTGTCCCCTTCTGTTACTGCTAATGGCAGCTTAGCATAGCATAGCTAAACAGCTGTAACCAGTTCCTGTTGTATTATCAGATGAATGCATCAGGCCCTTTGAAGTAAAGCATCTCTAATTTTTCTAAATGTTCTCCTACCTCCTGTTTCCATTTTTTGATCCCTGCTTCTATCTTATTCTGAAAATGTCATTTTATTGGTAAATAACTTTTTCATTAACAGAGGAAAAAACTCTTCTTTGTTAAACAAACTTACTTACACTTCTGTCTGCCAAAGTAAAGAATTGATGTTTCTGTCTCTTCTAACAGTACATACATGTGTGCAGAGACAAACATAACATTTCTTATTCCCATTCTATGTTATTTTGTAATGGTAAGTGATCTTGCAGCTTTAACTTCCTAAAATTTATCAGTGTTTTTGTGCTATTCCCAACTGTTAATTTCCCTAAATATTTGGTCATGAGGGACATTACAGATGTGTCTGTCTACTTGCAATCTTCTCCTTCATACTATACATTTTGGCTGTTCATGTATTCATAAACTTCTTCTTTAGAAGTTGTCAAATCTTCTATATTCTTACTTTTGCCTCTGAATTTATTTTTTTTTTCCAAGAGGCCTATCCATCACATTCCCAAAAGCCTGCTATTCTAATAATTCTCTTTCTGTAAAACTTGTTTCTTAATCGTTCACACAGACTGCTTACTAACTTACTTCAAATATTCACCTTTCTTTATTGTATGCATTAAAATAAAATTTGCTTTTAACTTCAAGCATAATATTGTACCAGGAATATTTCAAGAAGGTTTGGACTGCTCTACTATGTCAAACACTCTCAGAGTGTTAGACTGAAATATATTCATCACTGTCACAGAATCACAGAATCACAGAATTGTAGGGGTTGGAAGGGACCTCTAGAGATCATCGAGACCAACCCCACTGACAAAGCAGGTTCCCTACAACAGGTCGCACAGGTAGGCGTCCAGGCGAGACTTGAATATCTCCAGAGAAGAAGACTCCACAACCTCCCTGGGCAGCCTATTCCACAGCTCCGTCACCCTCACCGTGAAGAAGTTCTTACGCACATTTGTGCGAAACTTCCTATGCTGCAGCTTATGTCCGTTTCCCCTCGTCCTGTCTCCACGTACCACTGAAAAGAGACTGGCCTCACCACTATGGCCGCCACACCTCAGGTATTTATAAACCTGGATCAGGTCCCCTCCCAGTCGTCTTTTCTCAAGGCTGAACAGACCCAGTTCACTTAGCCTTTCTTCATAGGGGAGATGCTCCAGGCCCTTCACCATCTTTGTGGCCCTCCGCTGGACTCTTTCCAAGAGATCCCTGTCTTTTTTGTACTGGGGAGCCCAGAACTGGACACAGTACTCCAGATGAGGCCTTACCAGGGCAGAGTAGAGGGGGAGGATCACCTCCCTCAACCTGCTGGACACGCTCTTCTTAAGGCACCCCAGAATGCCATTGGCCTTTTTGGCCATGAGGGCACACTGCTGGCTCATGGCCAACCTGTCATCCACCAGGATGCCCACGTCCCTCTCTGCAGAGCTCCTCTCCAGCAGCTCATCCCCCAGCCTGTATTGGTGCATGCAATTATTCCTCCCTAGGTGTAAGACCCTACACTTGCTTTTGTTGAACCTCATCTGGTTTCTTACTGCCCAGCTCTCCAGCCTGTCCAGGTCTCGCTGAATGGCAGCACAGCCTTCAGGCGTGTCAGCCAATCCTCCCAACTTCGTATCATCAGCAAACTTGCTGAGGGTGGCCACTATCCCCTCATCAAGGTCATTGATGAAGATGTTGAACAAGACCGGACCCAGCACAGATCCCTGGGGGACACCACTGGTTACAGGTCTCCAGCCAGACTCTGCACCACCAACGACGACCCTCTGCGCTCTGCCTGTCAGCCAGTTCTCAACCCACCTCACTGTCCACTCGTCTATCCCACACTTCCTCAGCTTTGTTATAAGGATGTCGTGGGAGACAGTATCAAAGGCCTTTCTAAAATCAAGGTAGACTACATCTACCGCTCTTCCCCCATCCACCCAGCATGTGACAGCATCATAGAAGGCCACCAACTTGGTCGAGCACGACCTCCCCTTGGTGAACCCATGCTGACTACTCCTGATAACCTCCTTTTCTCCCAGTTGTCTGGAGATGGTATCCAGCACAAGCTGTTCCATCACCTTTCCAGGGACAGAGGTGAGGCTGACAGGCCTATAATTACCCGGATCTTCCTTTTTGCCTTTTTTGAAGACTGGAGTGACATTGGCTATCCTCCAGTCTTCAGGGACCTCCCCTGTTATCCAAGACCTCTCAAAAATGATGGAGAGCGGTTCGGCAATGACCTCCGCCAGTTCCCTCAGCACATGTGGATGCACCCCATCAGGTCCCATGGACTTGTGGACCTTAGTACTGCCTAGGCGCTCACGCACGTCCTCTTTCCTGACTAAAGGGAAGTCTCCCATTCCCCAGACCCTCTCACTAACCTCCAGGGTGTGGGATTCCTGCGGGAGAGCCTTTTCACTGAAGACGGAAGTAAAGAAGGCATTCAATCTGTCCTTCTAAACAGGAGGCCTGCATAAATCCTTACTGTTCTATCCTTTTCTTTTATTCTTTTATCATTACATTATGGACAAAATTACTGCCTTATAGATTTATTTTATTTTATTTTATTTTTAATGCCACCATTTTTTTTGAAGCAAATAATGATGTCTTCATTTTATTATAATTTTCAAAAAGCTTATGAAATTTTGAAGAGGAAAAAGAATAGAAAATTCTATCTCAGTCTTCAAATGTAGTTCATAACATAACACGTGCACATATTTTGTCTGCGCTTTCTAGTAAGGATTTTTAAAGTGGTCCAATGGTACTATATATAATAAAGAATGTTTTTATATTAGGAAACAGCATGATCCTACCGTGATCTAGTTCTACACTGGAGCAAGGAGATTATTTACCTTTTCTGAGTGACTTTTATCTACCTACCAATTTACAGCTGTACAGTTTCAATAATCCCCAGAAGAATTTTCCTATCTTAAAGTTGTTAGTGGTGTTGGAACACAGATATGATAGTAGCTTCAGAGAAGAGCTAACAAAATACTTTCCAATGCACCATGTTAGAGCAAAGTATGAATTTGACATGCCGTATACATCTGTAAATCAACAAGTTTGTGGAGTTGTAGGTGAACAATTTATATTTCTTCCTCTCCAATTTCTGTATTTGGTATTGAAAAATGAAGGAGTATAAGGGATGGTCTCCGTGGCTCCTGCTCAGTCCATTCACTTTTTTTTTTTTTTTTTTGGTCTGTCTCCACATCATTTGCACTTTTCATGAGATCCCATTTATATCTGGATTCTGAACAAAGATTAGTTACCCTGGATAATAAATAGAATTGCAAATTTCTGAAAAGGTACCTCTAGAAAAGAAGATCTGTGCTTCAGTATAAAATATAATCCCCTTTTCAGATCAGCCTCCACAGCCTGGGGTTAAATATCACAGATCTTGTTATGCAATATCTGAAGGATTTCAAGGCATCAGATTAGTCTTACTACAGAGCAAAAAACTGCCTAAAGAAATTCAAAGAAATAATAAAGTGATTTTATCTTACAAGTCTGCATTTGTGAGAACTACAGTCTGTATTTTGTCCTGAGGTTAGTTTCCCAAGCTCAGTTATTGAAATATACAGAAGCAGTGACTCATCTCTTTCCAGATATTATGTTACAGATACTAGTCTTTATAAATATATATATATATATATTTTTTTAAAATAACCTATTGCTGTAGACTCTACTGGCATTGGAGTATGTGCACCAAATCTAATAATCCTAAAAATACCAGATATTTAAAATCCATGCAAAACAAAGATCTGAAAATAGATACCATCAAAACATACTAACACAGAACACTGCTGGTTCCCTCCATCACTTCTGTAAATATTAAGTCCTGCTCAGGTCATGGCAAAAGATAGAATCACATCAAACTGACATCACAGTTTTTGCTACCTGCAGTATGCAATATAGACTTTATATTCTATGTTATTTCCTATCAGAGCTATCTACCTAGCTGTGTAAAGCTGTGTAAAAAAAATTTGATTGAATGATTAAGTTGGAAGAACAGGTGTGCAAAGGTAAGCTAAGAAAAAGGGAGGGAATGCAAAGATGAAATGTGATCTTAATGTTCACAGGAAGTCTCGGAGTCTATGGGTGGATTGTAAAGAACATTAAACAGCTGTCATTAGCCAGGCTGCCTAAATGTACTGATCTAGTTTTACCAGACATGGGAGTATCTCTGTAAACCACATGATTTATGCTAGGGGAACATTGTCTTCTCAATCACTATTATACAGTTCTTGCATTTTGTATCATCATAGGACATTCAAAGGACATAGGTTTCTATATAATCTATAGTTGATAAAGACAAAATTCCCTAGACTTCTGCAGATAACACAGAGCTGGCAAAACCAACTTGCTATCCCTGTGAATGCTAGCAAGATGTCTTACAAAATTTCTTTTTATTGAGGGTTTTGTTGTGAGGCTTTGAAGAGAGATTTATGTTAACAGAGGAATCAGTAATAGATATACTAAATGTAACCATTAGATAGAGCTGATTTATGACACATTTAAAGTATGTGACTGTACGAATATTAGTACAATATTTATGAGCAGCATAGGCTACCTTCTTCATTACAGTTCTTTGCAAGATCATTAATTATCTCTGATCACAAGTGTTAATATGCTGTTAGAATTAGTATTACAATTAATTTTAAAATTGTTGAGATTTCTTTATCTCAAAGTTATTATAAATGAAAGAATTTGAGAGTCCTTAAAGGCACAGAAAATTGAATTTTTCAAATAACAGCATATGCATAGCAAAAGCTGAGAAAGATCAAATCATATTTCACACTCTTTTTGAATCAGCAATCATGCCTGCCTTTGAATTTGAAAAAGTCTTAGTGAAAGAGGACTCTAATACATTTGCATTGTCTATCAAATGAAATCAAAACAATTAAAAGAACAGATTAAGAATGTATGTTCTCTAAGTGCTTATAAAACAAATTTGAATAAATGATAATAAAAGTTGATTTTGTATAAAGCATGCAATCAAGATACTTCAGAAACTAAAAGTTATTTTTTCTGATGGCTATTAAGCACAGGGCCTATAAATAAAAATAGAATATATATATATTTAGTGTATATTTAGTTACGTACATATATACACTATATATGGACCTGCCAGAAGAAATGGGAAGGAAATTATATATGTAGGACTGGGTTGGGAAAGTGTTATTTTTAAAATAGAGATTAATAGCTAAAAGAAAAGGAAATTAGACATAGAGCAAGGTTTTAAGAATGGAAAACAGAAAGGAAAATATGAAAATATTTACAGAAAAGTAAGATATTTCCAAAAAAATAACACAAAAGAAACAAACTTAGTAAAGAGAAAACTGAAAGAAAAGAAATTGTTACATTTTTATGAGCTTAATGAAACATCAGTTTGTGGTATGGAAATGAATCAAGTTTACCCTTACATAAAGAAAGGGAAAGGCACTGTACTTAGAGAAAGTGAAATGAAGATAGACACTTCCAAAACAACAACCCTGAAAACAAGGTGAAAGGGGAAAAACAGGCAAAGAAAAAGATGGTGAACTGTTGGAGCCTATACCTGTGTCAGGAAGTAAAGCTGTGGTGGTGACTGGCAGAAATAAAAAGTGAAGGCCATGAGTAAAGGCAATAACACTGGGGAAGTAGACTGAATTTTGGTGTTTTGCTCAAAGATTAAGTTATGTGAAAAATCATTTGATTTCACCTTAATGTGCAACAGCAGGTTACGAATATAAATTAATATTAAAAATATATACTTTGGACATAAATATATTTACATAAATTGCATTAATGAAAAATTAACACAAATACATTAATATCACAAATATAAAAATCCATGTTTACGTAAGTATGGTGAATTAGAGTTTATTGTAGCTTTAACAGCTGATTCCACAAGACTTCTGTATTGTGAATTAGAGAATTTTCTTAAGTTACTATGTTTTTTTTTTCCAATTTTTATATATGTAATGTTTACAGTATGTCTACCATGGGTGTTAAATTATTCATTTAAGGTTCCTGAAAAGGTTCCTGGCTGTAGAGTAATTTAACACTTTTAATTGCTTACCAGCAGAAATCTGGCACTGTGCATCTAGCTGGATAATATTATCTCTGTGGCGAAGGTTCTTGTTCATAACATCATTTATGGAGCATCAGCACCCTTAGCATGTAGATACCCTGGAGCACCCAAGCTTTTTAGAATCTCTTTCCCATTTGAGAGCAATAACCACATATGCTTTCAGATGCTGCAGTGGCAAATTTGTTCATTGTGGGTGCCAGCTGGAAACAGAAATTTTTGTTTGGGGCTCAGCAAAGAAAGATCATTTGACCATTTGTTCTCCTGCTTGGATTGTACAATTCAGGTTTGAGGAATCTGTGAGCAGCCAGTAGCTATTTCCATAGATGTGGTGAGAAAATCTCCAGATCGATGAGATTCTGTTCCAAGAGCTCTCCTGACAGTGGTCGCTTTTTCACCTCTTTGTAAGGTAATACTAATTGGTTAGAGTAAGGTTCAGTGGTCTCTGAGTCCCAAGGGAAATGTAATTGAGGCATTTGCCAGGAAAACAAATAAACATGTATATTCTGTATTTCATCAGCACCTGGAATTTCACACAGAACCTCTTTCAACTCTGCTTTGTCCATGCTGTTTTCTTTTTGATTTAGCATTGTAATCCTCCCTTCCCACTTTTCTAGTTGGTAAGATAATAGCTCTCTTTTTGATGAGGTCAAGCTATGGTAATCCCTTTCTTCTCCACGATTTGTTACTCATGATGAAAGTCTTTGAACCTAAAGGTTTATATTCAGAGAGAGCTCTGTTTTTCTGCTGGTTCCTGTACTCTCAGACTTCTCCTGTCTCTGTGCAGAGATCCCAGCTTGATTCTTTGCCTAAATTTTATAATTTTATACTGACTGATCGTTTTATTTGAACATGAGGAGTTATTTTCTGGCTTTTTTTTTTTCTTTTTCTTTCTTTTTTTTTTTTCCTTTCTATCTGAAATAAATATAAAGAGCTGGATAGAAATGAAACTGAAAAACAGCAATATTTTGAGAATGGTTTTACCTCTCCAAATCAAAGTTTCTATGCTAGATAAAGGGAAATACTTTGACTTCAAAGCCTACACATGGCAGTTGTGAAAAGTAGATATCATATATAATTTAGAAAAAAAATAAAGGTAACATAATAGGCAGCAATCTGTAGAATGTAAAAATTATGAAATGCAGACAATTGTCTCTCAAACAAAGACCATAGATCAAATACAAACATTTAAAGAGACGAATGCATATAACTTCTGAAGAGTCCTGAAAGGAGATACATTACAGTGTTCCACTTTAGAAGCGAAAAAAGAAAAGCACAGCCTAAACAAACAGCCTAAATTAAATACTATTTGGCTTCTGTTTAAGGATAACTAGAAGAAATTGCTGAAATTTGATGCTATAGAAGACACTTTATATTCAGGGAAAAGTAGGAATGATCTGCTATTAGAACAAGCTTCCAAAAACTTTTATTTCTTCAACTTGGGTGATCTTCTAAAAGATTCTTTTGGTCAAGCCCAAACCAATTCTTGGGTTCTGACACATAATATGAGATTTAAACTGTCTAAGGTACAAAAATCCTAACTGGTTGATCTAAAAAAGTCTTAATCTTTCTGCACCTGTGACTGTAGTATTTTGAAAGTAAGAGAGGTGGAAAATGCAAACCATCTTGCCCTCCCAACTTAGGAAGCCTTGAAGCTTAACTATGGCCAAAATCCTGAGGACACCTTTTGTGCCCTGGACACGCATAATAGCACAGTCAGGACATGGTCATGGTTATGACATGAAAAAGAAGTGATTTGGCATAGGCGAGATTATAATAGTCTTGACCACCCTTCTCCTCACAGTTACACAGCATCTGATTTGCTTCTCACCTCCTGGCATTAAATTTACAGTCTATGGGCCGACATTCTGCTTTCTAGAATAATTACTTAGTTTCACTGCTCAATGTTAGATCTACTTACACTTTAAGCCAGGTTTCTTTAACAGCCTTGTATGACACTGTCCTTCCTTTGCTAATTCTTGGTTTAAAGAAAATAAAGAAAGCTTTTCTTCTTCTACTTCCCAGCAGATAGTTTTCTACACTTTTATTTCTTCTTCATTGTGCTTGTGGCATTAAACATCTTCTGGCATGGTCATTTGATACAGATGCTGAAAGAATAAGTGGAAGTTGCAGTCACTCAGGCATTCATCTGCTTGCAGTAGAAACAAATCCTTTATTGTAAGTCCCCTGGAAGTACAATTGATCCAGCACTACTCTTTCATATAATAAATTGTAGAAATGTGAACTTGAAATTGTTTATCAGCACAAAAGTAACTCTCAGGAACTATTCCATTTACAGAAGAAATACAAAAGCATACTAAGCTAGCTATATTTCACAAAATCCAAAGTACGTGTTTTAATACAAACTAGGGTAACAGTTTCTCACAGTAAGTGTATTGGAAGCAAAAGAAGAACTTTATAAATAATTATTATTATTTATAAAAAAGTGCTCCAAATTAGTAAAATATTTTCCAAAATTCATAAATGTAAAAGGATCTCTCCCAGAATATATTTTACTTTTGCATCTTTAAAATACCTACTGAATTTTTTGAAGATCCAAGACTTAAATATTATGTGTATTTCTGCTTTTTTTTTTTTTTTTCCCCCCAGATTATTAGGAAAGAATTTAGATAAGATTTAAGATAACAGTAAAAGTAAAAATTGTCTACACTATTTACAGCTTATCATAACTATGTACATTGATATTAGCCCTTAATGCAATCCATTCTATACTGGTAATAATGGGTACAAAATCAACCCTTGCTGAAGAAAAAAAAACAAAAAACCCTGAGCTTTATGTGAAAATATTTTGTCTTTATACCTCTTTAATATTTTTATATGATTACTCATATAACAAGAAATTTAGAATATTGCTTTCAGCCCCATATCTCTTTTAATGTTGTAGTCAAAGAACTGTCCAAGGCTTCCATTTCATATGGCTATGAGGGAAGAAAAGAGTTAGGAAATCCTTTTCTGAAAAAAAAAAAGTATATAGATATATATAATGGCTATAATATATATATGCACATATAGTTCAACATGGCTTAATAATCTATACATGTTTTAATATATATACAGTTTAATTGGGTATTCTGTGACTGAAATTACAGTAATGTGAATATTTCCAATTTATATGCAAGTGGCTGAAATTCATGTCTTAACAGTAGTATGCTGTTTATATGTACACCTGAGGTACACCCATATGATTTAATATCATTTTATTCTTTATTCTGGAAACTAAAAGTTAAGCTGACTTCCATTAAAGATTTATTATTGATTCTATTTCATTAATCTTCTACATAAATACTCAGAATAAATTATGAATCAGGAATATTAGTGTTAAAATTTAATTAGAAAAATATTGAATAATTTTGTTTCTTTTTCCATGTTTATGCTTTTCTATTAAATAAAACAGAAGTGTTACCTGAAATCTGTCACTGTGAAGAACATAGATTTTGTTGAAAAGAAACAACTTTGATTCCCAAATAACAGTCCACTGTAAAACTTTTTTTTAATAAAAATATATTAAAAAATAAAATTTCAGTTTCCTTTCATATAAGTTACTATTTACCATGCGAATGCTGACTGCCTCTACATTTTCTAGCCTTGCCAGGATATTTGTTCTATTTAATGAAAGTATTTAGCACTAGAGAACCAACTTTAGATCACGAATGTCCTTTTTTAATTTTAAACTATATTCACATCAGAGATGCTACCTTACAAGCAAATGTATGTACGGCAGAAGCAAGAATATTGTTTGAAGACAACAGAAATAATAATAGTAATAGAAAAGCAATACAATAGTTAGTAAAAAGATAGTACTTCAAAAACTTAGGCCATTGCTACTTAATTACTGTTCTCTGTTACATTGAAATAGAAAGCAATTGATGCTGAGGAATGCAAAGTGGCCATAATTCTGTAATCTAGACAAGATTTTTCTGATTAATACTGTACACTTCTCAGTTGTGATCATGATGTATTAAAAAGGCAATAGGTTTAACAAATTATTCAACAAGAACTGTAGAGGGAATATTTAATTATAATTGATATTCATGCAACTCACAACAAAAGTTCTTTAGTGATAAAATGGCTTAGAAATACAGAAGGCTGGAGACACTGGCCCTATCAACAAGCCTCCTTAATCTTTCAATTGCTTCTAGATCTACACTGAGCTTTAGAATCCGTACAAAGTGATAAATTACAGACAGTACTGAAATGAAGAGTAGAATTATAAACTAAAAAAGTTATTCTTCTGGTAACAAATTTTCCCATCCCTATTGAAAATTTAGATGTATCATTATTTCTGTAGACTATTTCTGTCCTTTTAAAGGTCCTGGCAACAGAGACATTAAAGATACACTCCAGACAGTAAGACTTAACCATATTTCAGTCTGTTTATCTAAAAACAACCTTTATTCCTGTCTCCAGAGTTCTTTGAAAGCACTGGATTTCTGATTTTAAAATTACTTTTATCTTTTATGTGGTGAATTTTAGATGCTTTTGCTTCCTTCCACGTATAACTCTTGTATTTATGCACAAGTTATTCACCTTTACTGAATTATTATTTCCCATGCAAACCTACACCACTTCACATCAAAAATGAGTTAGTTACATTTCTGCAGTTGTTCTGTAGCATAATTCTTCACTCTACTGAAGAAAAGCCAATGTCTGTCATTATCTGTGAGCGTTCTGCTTGTTGTCATAAAGACATACTTGGGAGAAAGCTTTTTGAAGAAATACAGTCATATGTGAATTTGTATATACATGCACACAAAAACATAGAAAGCTTTTTGGTCTGCAAAGCGATTAAATTATAGACAGGAAAACATTAAGAAAAAAAAATCTTTCAGATGAAATGTTCTATACACCTGAAAATACTCAGTATTTGCCCTGGATCTGCAACCATTACGCTGAATAGACACTTCGCCTTTTGCAAACCCACATGACACGCTATGCCGGATTTGATCTGCTCTCACTTCTGGACAGTTTTCTTAAAATACTGTAACTTTTTTCCCCAAAAAGGAAAAACATACATTACAGTTGATAATTAATAGATCATTCGTTGACATTGCATAGAATATCTCTGGCATGAAAATTTATGAAATATGATTATGTGACTGTTCTTAATATGAAGCAATCTAATCAAGAGTAAATGTTAGAATCTTTAATGTTTAAAATCTTTATTTTTACACACACTTTTTATTTGAACATGTAATACAAATGAGTACATTAACTAATCTTTGTAACTAGCAAGGAATGGTTCAAGTTATTGTAGCCAGATCAACTGAATAAAAACTTTTTTTTTTTAATTATTCTGTGTTGCACAACTGTTGTTTATTTGCTTTAAAAAAGTAACTGAGTTTCTCAACTTATCTATCTGCTGTCATTGACTGTCTACACAAATAATATCTCCTAATATTTATTATTATTAGTTGTAGTAGCATTAATATTAAATAAAACATAATCTCATTCACTAGCTAGCCCTATGTTAACAATATTCATTTATATGAGTACCCTTGACTTGTTCCTAAAGGGTTTCTGTCTTTCTCCTTTTAAATGCTGGATAACAAAGTATAGCAGCTTAATTTTACTTTGGTGTTCCCCTTGCACAATCATCAAGCCTACTGCAAAGTAAATATAATAAATAGCTTTTCATTTTGAAAAATGGACAAGCTAGAGAAAAGCTGCTTTTTTTTTCAGATGTACATAAATATAAATGCCAACTTCCTCAAGCAATACTCATTAAATAACCAAGTCTCTTTGTGTATAAAATAAATTTGTAAAATATATATGCTTTTTGAAAATGGTAGACCTAAACCTTGCACTTAAGTATTGCTTGAACAAGGGCTGCAGCCTGAGTTTTAGTCTCTGACTCCATTCAGACTTTTATTACATCCTGAGGACCAGGCAATTTTTAGCCTACAGGTTTGTCATCGCTGTCTTTGGCAGACAGACCTGCCCTTGTTCCACTGTCCCTTCCATCTGGCTGGATGCCCACCAGCTCCAACCCAAAAACACTTTGCTCTCAGCAGGGATTATGGTATTAGCTCATGCATGCTGCCTTCGGATTATCACTGGTGTTTGTTTATTTACCTTTGAGACCAGGAGGAGCAAGTGCAAGTCAGTCTCCAAAGATCATGTAAAAAATCTGTAAGCTTCTGCAAAGGTTGTACTTCCAGCCTGAAAGAGAAAGAGAAATTTGGAAAATAAATATTCTGGAGGAAACAGTGCTTAGTTGAGACTGAATGCATATTGTCTGGCTTTGCTTATTCAAGGATGCTTGTACATATTTTACAATGGAAAATGAACACTGAGTTTTGAAAGCAGCTCATTTTGTCCCTTTGGAATATGAAGCACTTAAATATTGTGCTTGTTTTATCATCGAGCTGTCAGGCATGATGTTCAGAAGTACCTACTGCAATCTATATTGTTGCACTTTGCTAGTTAAGATGCAGACCTGAGGGGACCAGCAAACTGTACTTAAGAAGTATAATAAAAAGTGGTGTTTAGTAGGAGTTCATCAAGAATCTCTTTAAAAGCAGCACTGGGGCATCTGTTTAAAAAGCTTTCTGGGAATATCTAATACAAGACTATTTTGCTATCTCATTATACCAGTATTACACCCATACAACTGATTTTATTTTCAGTTGTATTACAATTGTTTAAAATAAAAAAAAATCCCAATCAAGAATGAATTTAGCTCACAGAGGTAGGACAGACCTCAGTCTTTGTTTACAATATTAACCAGTTTATTCTCTCCTCAGTTACTACTGAATACTTATAACAAATATTTAATATGGTAAACATAATAATTCCTGGATTAAAAAAAAATAATAATAACATTTTAACTAAAAACATACAGGTAGCTATGTCTCATTCTCTTAAGGAAATATGTGCAATCTTTATTATACAATAGTCATTAAGAAAAAAAACAACATACTAAAAGAAAAACAGGCATCCAAATTCTCATTCACTATTGGCTGAAACAGAATCATCATAGAATGGCTTAGGTTGGAAGGTACCTTGAAGATCATCTACTTCTAGCCCCCTGCCATGTACTGACTACCATCCACCAGCTCAGGCTGTCCAGGGCCCCATCCAACCTGGCCTTGAATGCCTTCAGGGATGGGTCATCCACAGCTTCTCTGGGCAGCCTGTGCCTGCACCTCAGCCTCCTCTGAGTGCAGAATTTCTTCCTAACATCTAATCTAAATTTCCTTTACCTTAGTTTAAAACCATTGTCCCTTGCTTTATCATAATTATACCATGTAAAAAGTCACTTTTCCTCCTCTTTAGAAGCTCTCTTTAAGTACTGGAAGACTGCAACGAGGTCCCTTCAAACCCTTCTCTTCTTCAAGCTGAATAAGACCACCTCCCTCTGCCTTTCTTTGTAAAAGAGGTGCTTCATTTCTCTGATCATCTTTGTGGCCCTCCTGTTCCATGTCTTTCTCATGCTGGGGACCCCAGGCCTAGATGCAGTACTCCAGATGGAGCCTTAGAAGGTTAGTGTAGAGGGGGACAGAAGTCATGGAGGCAGATAGTATCAGCTGAACAACAACAACAACAAATTTAAATGAGAAATATATAGACAACAAACCTATAAACAGATAATAAATGGAACTTGTAGCCAATTGAACAAGGGAGCATGAGGGAAATAACCTTTACTAAGAGGCATGCTCAGGTATTCTCCTTAAATTGCATTTTCCCTTTCACTATTGGAGGCAGAACAGCAAAGGCAATGGACTACCAGACTCGCCAATAGGGCTTTTATGCCATTATGATTTGGCATTGGTTTCAGATTCTGCAAGAATGTGCAATAACACTTAGCTCAGGATAAGATCGGGCTGCTCACGGTGGTCAAGCTGTCACTGGTGATGGAAGGAGAGTATACAAAACTGGCTGCTTCGGGAACCAGACCAAGGCTGAGCACTAGGATTCACCACAATAAGCATTTTCTGTTGTACAGCTACAGTTTGCAGTCATGTTCCCTGTGAAAATGCTGAATGATGTTATAGTAATTTGTTAAAATGTTTTGCTCCTTCCGTCAGATTCAGACACAAATGGATGTGTGATTCCTGTGTGTGTTCGTGTGTGAAGTTGAAGCTTAATCATAATTTTATAAATTATAAGCATCTGCAACGGTAATAAACCAATCTAATGCTGAAACAAAACTAGAGGGAATGCATGCCTTGTCTTTTCCTTTGTACATTTGAAACTCATTAAATGAAACCTCTAATTTTAAGAGATGCCTGGCAGCATTACTGATAATGTCAGGTGCTCTGCCACTGTGGATGTTAGAGCACTATGTTACATTTATACAAAGAATTGAAAATAAAAAGAGAAACTTCTCCACAGAATCTACTTTGACAGGTGTTTAGCATAGCAACTGCGTTGTACGGTCCACCACTCCCAAGCTAAATATGAACAAGGAAATCTGCAAATCTAGTAGCAGTACAGATAACTTAGCTCCATGCTTTACCTACTAATTAGCTTTGCTTTCAAAGTTTTCCCAGTAGGGCTAATTAGTCTCAATTCTTTTATCTCCCATGTAAACCAGTGTGGGTCTCCCAGAGGCCACAACAGAGTGGGCATCCAGGGAAGGAGTGACTGTTGGGCGACCTTGGCTGATTCATCAGTTTTTTTTAAGTAGGTTGTCAAAGTCAGCCTTCCACTATACGGTCAGCCTCTATTTCTGCCTCATTTCCTCTTTCTCTCTCTCTTTTTTATTTTTTTACTTTGGAGTAATTTGCAAATAATTTACTGTTACTTTGGACTGCAAAGGTGAAAAATCTTATGTTAGCAAACATCGGTATTATGATACCCATACTCAGTGAAGTTCTGCCTGATTGCATGTCTCTTCTGCGCATTGGAATAAAATAGAAATGAAACCATGTTGAAATATGTTAACTCACAATTTTCTAGAAAACTCTGTCTGTCAAACCATTATGCGACTCCATTCATTGTTGGTGAATTTCCTGTATTTTTTGCATTTATTTATTTATTTATTTATTCTATTGGGGGGAGGGGAAGGAATATGACTTTTTTTCTTTTTTTTAAATTCTTACTATTTGGCACAGTTTCATATTTTTGAATTTCAGATCTCAAGGCAATCTATATGTAAAGCATTGTATTTGTGACATGCAATTATTGTGCTATAACTAACAAAATAAGTTGGCTCTGCAATTGTTGTAAGAAAAATATGGTACAACACTCAAAGCTTCCTACTGAAGAAAACAAATAAAAAAATCGAGTGCTATTCCTGCAATTCATTTCTAGACAGAACAAGTGCTATATTTTAAAAACTGCAGTTACTTGAAGCTTTATACAGCATGTTATCAGCTTTAGTAGAATTCATTTTTTGAAGGTAAGTGATAAAATACTACTATTGCTACCTTAAAACAATAACTCTGAGACAATAAACCTCCTGGATGAAAATTTCATATCTTTGGACCTGAATTTTCTTTCCTTAATAAAAATCCTCAAACCTTTCAACTATGAATTTTCCAGCACTTGCAGTATGAGGTTTTAGTTCAGCAGGGAATAACAGTGCAAAGTACATAAACAGTTCACTAAAAAACTGCTGATGTACTTTAAGGTTTCACAGTAATAAATGTAACTATACTCATTTGATGCTAGTGTCATTATAGAATACTTTGTACAATGTATAATTATACATGAATATGTACATTTATGTGTAATACCTGTCATCTATCTGTGAGAAAGATGTATTCACATTGGAGATAAGGATTAGCTACACAGAATTGGTTAAGCAGGGCCCTTAGGGGTTGTTTAACCTTGTAAAACTCAAAATAAGTCAGAAATTAAAGGTATAAGTCAGAAAAATATTAATGTTTAGGAAATATATTGAGAAAAAATGCAAGTGATAACAAAATGAGAATGAATAAAAGACATTGCAAAATGCAGAAGTAAGTGGATTTCTGATATAGTTTTGCAGTAGAAATAATGAGAAAAACAAGCACAGTTTTAAACTTAAGTTTTAAGTAAACATTGACTTTTTAATGCAAGGGATGATGTAACTTGCCTATCTGTACACCTGTGAGACTTGATTCTATCACCACATTATCAGTTCTGCTTCTATATATGTTGAATCAAATCTCCAGATGTTTTCAGATGAAACATCTAGTCCTGGATAGGATTCCTTGATGAGGAGTTACAGAACCAATTATTTTCAATCAAATAAGTTATCCTGTCCACTGTCAGCAATATTAGACTGTTTCTGTAGCAACTGCTTACTGGGAGAGGGGGCTGAAAAAAAAAAACTTAGTGAGTATTCACGTGATGTGAACACAGTATAGTGATAAAAGAGTAGTCTTATCTGCACACGTAAACAAAAGAGGATCTCTGCTGCAGAAGATCTCGATATGTTATTTGGTCATGTACTGTTTAAGAAATAATATGCAACAGAATTCTGCCAGCAGATACTGCTTACCAGCTGAAACTGGCAGAGGAGAAAGACATGTATATTTTATATGAGAGTTAGTTTGAGCTCTGACATTTATTTGATCTTTGGCTTTGGTTTTTCTACAAAGCAGTTGTGTTCAAGCAAAGAACAGACAGTTTCAGTGTTGTAACAGTAAAATACAAACCAACTTTTGCTGCCTACAGAAAGGTTTTGCTTGTTAATGTCATTTCAAAGGGAATAAAACTCCAATAATTTTTGTGTAGTTCTAATTGAAGACTACCCTGTTAGGCTTCTGTACTCCTTCAAAACTCAGATTATGATTGGAAGCTTTCAAATTTCCTGAGTTTCTTCATCATTAAACATATGGTTTTGCATTATACTTAATACCATTATGACTTCTTATACTAGGTTTTCCTCTCAGAAGTGCATTTCAAAGAATTTCTCTGTCTATATTTTTTAGTCTTATATTTTGTCTTTTTTTTCCCTCTTCAAATGTACAAATATACAAATATACAAATGTTACAAATATACAAATGTATAAAATGCGTTTTAAGGATTAGTAGTGTTATTAGAAACATAGGGCTGGATATTCCCAGCATGTTAGCAATGTTATTATTATTATTTTAATTTGATACACATATTTTTCAAGATACATTTTAAAATTATTTTCTTTCTTTGTTAATCTTATTAACAAATCTAACAATCTTATTAGGCGTTAATCTTATTCAGGCCTGGTTGATCCATTTGTCTAATACAATGGTTACAAATGTTTTGTTCAGAAACTATTTCCAGCCTTCTTAACCAGATTGACACTTCCAAAACCAAAATCATAGATGGGTCATGATTTAAGCCACAAAATATTTCCTGGCATTTTTGTTGAACATAGACGATCAGCTTGATAAAATTGAAAATTCAGGCTCAGAATGGCCTTAACAGTTTGCTACTCCAGTTATTGCAAATAAGTCACCATTTTTACTTTCACCATACAAAAATATAGAAGATGAGTCTGTGACTTAAATTTTTAACTTTCTCTTCTCTTGATTTCACCCTGTCCTATTTATTAATTATGTAGTGGCTACTGTCTTTGGGCTTGTTTTGCATTGTCTATAAAGTATTTTCAAAACTGTTAGTCAACACATCTTCCAGAATGTAGAAAAGAATATTAGTGCACTAGAACACCATGTCCTATGGCAGTACTTTGGTTTATATGCAAGATATTCCTGGATATATACATCAAAGTAGAAGTTTCCAACTACATTATAACTGTGCAGTTGCACTTTATGCTTTCATTAACAGGCTTTCAAATTACTTTGTACCTGTTGATAACACAGATCTTAAGCTTTCTGAATGTTTAGACAAGCATGGTTTCATTAAAACACTAAATACAAAACATTTAAAAGAAAATTGTTAAGCTTCAGATATCAATGGAAATAATATATATAAAAAAAAAGGGTTAGAACTATGCTGAGATTTAACTAAGGCAATCAGCCCACAGATTAGAATTTTAGCATGCATTTCAGTAGAGAAACATCCAAACCTCTTCTATCAAGCAAAATCTCTGATCTATAGAATATAGAATTTGTACCTCTCGTCTTTAAAAGAAAAACTTGGTGGTGCTTTTTTTTTTTTTTTGTGGGAAAGGTGAGAGTTGTATTGGGGAATGGTGGAAGAACAGATGGAAGATGCATAGAGACCTTCATATTTTAAATTATAGAATCCTGCAGTAATTAGGCATTTATTCCAAATTCTAGTATAATACACCAGAAATTCTGAAAGAGAAAATAAATTGTTCACTTTGGCACTCATGGAAATCCAAGATGCTTTATGTACATAAAGCTTTGATTTAGGAGGAGAAGAGGATGGATAAAATACAGTTCCTACCTCACATTAATTTTGATTCAATTTTAAAAATTATTGCAGCTTTCTTGGAGACAAAAAATTTCATTGCTGTATAAAAATTGATTATAATGAGTTTATCATATATTGCGTAAATCAACTAACTCTGAATTCTACAATATGCTAAAAATTGAATAATTCTACATTATTTTGCTTGAATATATATATATTGCCATATATACACCCATAATTTTTCATGCAGAGACACATAATTTGTTATGTTGATTTCAGTTAAAGAGAGATCCATTTCAGAACTTGGCTATTATAGATGTAGGCAGCTCTTTGTAATACTTACATATTTTCAAACACAAATAAGTCTGAGCAGTAAATGTCTCCAAGACTAGCATAGCTTCAGAAGTAAATCAAGGTGCAAGATGCAAGTTATAAACCAAGTGAAATATTGGATTGTCTGAGATTTTTACTATTAGAATGTTAATAACCTTTCATATTTAGTGCCTTTCTACTTAAAGAATTTCTCTTCTTGTCTTACTTAGTAATGTTTGCAAACTTAAAAGATTTTTTATATTATTTTATCAGAGTGGAGAAGGACTTGCAAAAACACAGTAAGTGACCTATGAACATAGAAAAATTTCACCTTATGAAGGTTGCTGCCACTAGGAAGCTAAATCTGCTCTAATGGCATTTTATCTCTTTACTAGAAGAAAATATACTCAAAAACTCATAGAATCAGAATTTGCATAATACATTTTGGTTAATGAAAGGATTTGACCCCAAACAGCTAAAGTATTAATGAAATTAGAAATAATTAGCTGTGAAGTTTGAATTCTAATTGAAGTCACAGTTTCAAAGTGTAGGAGAGAGAATTAGTCTGCATTCAAGTCAAGGAAAATATAAAACAGAATAGAAAACAGCATGGAAAATCAGTATTGCAGTTAAAACTACTATCTGTAAGAATGATAGGGTGGATTTTCATTGCATATGAATGATGTAAGAAAACAAGAAATTCAGAAACAAGAAATTCAGAAACAAGAATTAAATTTAGAGATCACACAGTCAGGAAAAACTGTGATTTCTGCTATGAACTGATCTACACCAACTGATAAATATTTGTGTATCGTAGTCAATCAGAGACCTTTGCTGAGACATTTATACGATGATGAAAAAAGTGGCTAAGGTGAAATAGATGCAAAAAGTCACTTCAGGTAGCAATACTCTGTGATGCTGAGTCAGAAAGAAGTTAAAAAATCATCTATGGAACTATCCTTTAATCTACCTTAAAATTGAAGGCTAAAATACACTTATTTTGGTTATTCCAGCAAAACTAAGACCCGAAACAAAGATGACAACCTAAAGATCTATTATCTTCAAATCTATAGCATTGAGCAATAGGGAAATTATCCTTTAATTTCAGATATAGTCTTAATACAGAAATATTTTTATATAATATTAAGAGCACATAATATTAACATATTAATATTTACATTCTGGTTGAGTATATATGGAAAAACATATATTAGCTGTCATGAAGCAATGAATAAATTACTAAGATTTGGGTATAATAAACATTGTCAAACACTTGACCCTGAACTGATCTAATAGTCATTATTTTCATTGATTACTTGTACAATACAGTCTCATAATCTAAGGTAAGTGGAAACTAGAACTAACAAGATTTAATCAGATGAAAATATATCTGAGGCTCCAGGGAGATCACATTGCAGCCTTCCACTACTTAAGGAGCTTATAAACAGGAGGGAGAGTGACTTCTTACACTGACAGATAGTGATAGGACAAGGGGAATGATTTTAAATTGAAAGAAGAGAGATTTACATTAAATGTTAGGAGGACATTTTTTACTCTAAGGGTGGTGAGGCACAGGCTGTCCATATAAATGCCCCCATCCCTGGAGGCATTCCAGACCAGGTTGGATGGGGCACTGAGCAGCCTGATCCTGTGAGTGGAAACCCTGCCCAAAACAGGAGGTTGTAACTAGATAATCCTTAAGGTCCCTTTCATCCAAAACCATTCTATGCTTTGAAGACCATTCAAAAGGTCTCTTCTGAGTATCAGGATAAGATATAAGGGACTTAAACCTGTATAATTACAGAAGCTTCTATATTTAAAAACAAATCAATTTATTGATTTTCAGGGCAGAAAAGTGCTTACCCAATGCCCATAGGCAATATAATATTTTTGGAGATTAAAAACATTACTGTGAAGATATTTATTTGCGGTTTGCTACTCCATAGAATTATTGAAGTTTCTGAAATAAGTCTAGAAACATTTAAAAAAATAATAAATATTCATATTAAGAACAAAACAAAGATGCATGCATATGCTTTCTGGAAAAAAAAAAAAACAAAAAACAAATACACACAGACACAAAAACCCCATACATTTTCCTGGAGAAGTCTTGTGTATTTGGGAAACAAGGAGAGAATTAACATTATATACTTTGAAAAAAATCTTTTCTTAAGCATCTACTTCAAGATGTTGCATAGAGCACTTCATTGTCACTATGGAAGCAATCGCAGGGATTTACTGTGCTGCTGGATTGCCATTTTTTTCTGTATATAGTGTGTTAAATGTACACCTGATGTTTGGGAAGGAGTTATTTGGTCATATATTGAATAAAATACTGCAAACATGATCATATATTTGCTCTTGCAGGTGTAGCAAAGGGAAACGTTCCAGTATAAATGATTAAGCCTATACTTCCATTTCTATGCTTTTATTTAAAGTATGAAAACTTCTTTTTATGAGCTGTTGTATTCCACTGTAAGACAACAAATTTATACTGTACATTTTTGTTTTCTTTATCACAGCACATGGTGCACAGTAGAACATAAAATCGCCTTCAGTGTTATCTGGAATCAGAAAGCATATTTACATTGTCTTTTTTTTTTTTTTTCTTTACATTAACTTTCAATAGAGGCATAACTATGTTTCGAACAGAGAACAGCACTCAAGAAGTAATGAATATGGAAGAACAATGCTTTCTAGCCCGGTTTATACGTCTGTTGGGCAGAAAGAAACATAAAAACATTGTAGATGAATTTTGTAGATGCATCTGAACTCCACATTTAATGCTTAGTCAAGCAAACCTTTTGCATACTGGAAGTCAGCAATACTACTACGGTAGAAACTTCTGCTTGCCCTAGACAGTTCTAATTCCTCTTATTCTTCCTTCTTCCCTTTGAAGCTAATACTTGAGTTCTAATTCTTAGAATAGGATTACAGTACGATCTAGTCTCTTAGTATCCAAGATGCTTGAATTGAAATGGCAAAGCACTCAAGTGACAGCTCTGATCAAACTGATAAATAAAGGAGCATTATCTAGGTTCCAGACAGAATAATTTACATATACAGTCTCACCTGTTCACTTACATTATCTGCTAGTGAAGAAAACTCATGCTGTAACAATTTCAGTAATGAAACATGTAAGTTAAAAATTGCATAATCCTATCAGTGTGAATAAGAATTATATACAATCATAGATAAAGAAAGGAGCTAATAATTGCAGGAAGGACAAAGGGGTAAAATAAGTGTAATTTTATATTTGCTTAGCCTCTCTTATCTTTTGTTACCATCCCTTCCTAAAATTTGCACACTGCATCATTAGATTTGTGAGTTCCTGAACTGAAATTAGATTTAAAAGTGTTTCATACACACATATTACAGATGGAAGCATGGACTTCTTTCGTTATATGTCATGACGCTTCTAGAAGCTCTCTAGACATTGAGATTTTGAGGGTATTTGATTCAAAAAATACTGAGATAGAAATATTTAGATGAAAACATGATTCATTGAAGTTGTCATTTTACAACAGTGATTTAAATAGACATTAAACATCAATAATGTAAAGCAAACCTCTAAGTAACTGGTTTCCTACAATAACAACTTGCAATGAGTAATCTATGTCACATTAATTTTTTTGGTTTCTCCTAAGCATTCACACTTCCCATTCCATTACACAAGAGGGCTTGAAAACATTAAAAACTATGAATAATCAAGCTCGCAATTAATTTAAACGTCTATTCTCTCCTTTTATGAGCTCAATGAAGGACTGATAATCTGGAAACTATATTAATTTAAATTAGATGGAAGGAATGATGAAGCAAACTCCGTAGTTAATAGCATTTTACAAGGTTTACTGAGAAAAGAATGTGAAGGTAGGTGACATAAATGGAGGGCAGACCTTCTCAGAGACCCCAGGCTGTCAGCAGCAAAAAAACCCCAAACAACTATATTATTCCACTAAATTAAATTAATCTTCTAATTCATAAATTTCATCTTAGAATAAACAATATGGTTATCAATGACCCTACTCTGGATGAAGTTAGAACTGTGGGATCAAGTAGGTAATCACAAATAGCACAAAAACATAATGGTGTTTTATAAAAATCTAGTTATGAGCTGGATGGTGAACAAAAATTCTAACAGCATATATGGCTAAGAACACAGTCAAAATGGCTGTGCACAGGGCAGATCGAGTTTCTTCCAGAATTTTCTGCAACCTCGCTTAAGCACATTAGAGAATTATAGTACGAACAGATATCGCTCATAACAAATCTACATATATAGCTGAAAAATTAATGCCTCCTATTTATTTCCATGGAAACTACAACAAAGAGCACAATAACACTTCTAGATAGAGCAAATTCTCAGCCACAAAAAATTATTTTTTCAACGTATTTATCATCCCACTTATGCATTTTTTACCAGCAATGAAGAGCTTGCACGTGGTGCTGGTAAAAATCTACCCCAGCACAGATGAGCCACATCCTGGCTCATCTGACCACAGCTGAAAAACACCATCCACCACTTCACTGTGCTCACATTCACTGCTTAGCCTTCATAAAAATTCAGTAGTGTTGGTAAGTGTCAATGGGTGGAATTTTTTGCACATGGACAAATTCAGTGACACGTTTGCTTCATATGATCTTCCATGTCAGATGCCATTTTGTCAGAATGTTTCTCTGCTGCCATCTGTCACACAGCAACAAAGTGTAATGGCAGAAAGGTGTAACCCCTACTACCATACTGCCAACATTGCCTGACGTTATGGGCCAACATAATAAAATAGGAAGCATTACTTTTGAAGCAGCCCTCATATGTCACTATAAATGGAATCCATAAAGAAATCTGCCCTCTCCCATTCCGTTGCACTTGAATAGTCTGTTAGCTACTTATCCAGAGAATAGCTGATTTAGAGAGAATTTTATACCGTAAGAAATCCTAACTCTTCAGCTTCTCTTTTTTATTATTTTTTCCGCCTTAAGCAAAATTGACACAAAACATTCTTACACAAAGCAGAGACTGAGTTCAGAAGAGCCAACACAATTTTGATCTATTTTAAGATTTTTTTTTTTATTCCCTGTTCTTTCAGTCTTTTCTCATAGAGCCTTAAAAAAAAAAAAAAAAAAAAAAACACTAAAAAACACAAAACACCAAGAACTTTGATTATTCTCTCTTTCTTCTAGGTGTTCCCAGCAGGTTCATATCTTCACTGGAAGTGCAGTGCCCTGCACTGGACAGAATGTACTAGCTGAATCTCAACAAGGAGCAAGAGAACAAAAAGCATTATTTTATGTAGCTTGCAACTCTGATCTACTTTGTGTATTTTATCCCAGAACATCTGCCAAATGGAGGTTTTTTGTAGCTGGTGGTGCTATTCTTGATAAGATCTAGGGAACAAACTAAAAAAAAAAAAGACCATAAAATCCAATCTTTCTCAAACCAAAAAACAAACAAAAAATAACCCCCATACTAATATTTTATTGCTACAAGAAGCATGTACTGGGAAGTCATTCTCTGTGTTTTTTGTTTTTGTTTCTTTCTTTTCATTCTTTCAAAAGAACGATGTTCCAGAGGAACTTAGAGTTGAGTTTTATCCCTCAGCTGCATAAGGATGTAGTCTATTCCTTCAATATAATGGTAATATAAAAGGATTTTTTTTTAATACACTTATTAAGTATACACAGAAAGCCATAAAAATAAGATGAAAATAGATATTACCAAGTTTAATTGATTTTATGTGGAGTTCTGCAAAGTGCCTTTTTACTGTAAAACTGGTATATCACTCAATGTTGTCTTCAGGAATTCTGGTGGTATGGATGACAAGCTAGTTTAGAGCATCAGCAAGTGTTACATTTGAAGTGTTAAAGCTACTGGTGTGACAAGCAAGACAGAAGTGTACGCCTCTTTCAACAGTATGTCTCTCAACCTACATTTTCAATTTAAACATAGCTCTGCTTCTTTACAAAGTGTAGCACACAAAAATATTCATGTTCAGCTTATTGTTTCTGCAGAGCGTAAGAGGTAGAAGCAAGCCAACAGCAAAGCCTTGTAAGAAGCTATGAAAATTCATGATTTGTTAAAGAAAGATGCTTTGGGAGGCTGAAAGAAAAAAAAAAAAAAAAAAACAGAATTATAGAGAGACAGCAGGTTATTGTATTGATATGGGGACTTCTGCATTCCTGAGATACTTGCATAGGATACAAAAATCTGTGATTGTGCCATCTCAAAATCATCAAAATGGAGATTTTTTTTTTTCCCCTAAAACCTATGAGATTATTTCAGATTTTTGCAGCACTTTTAAATTAAATTAAACTGTGGGCAAAATATATATTGGATATCTGCTTTCAACATGAAGAAAAGCTTTGCTGGTTACTGAAACATTCACTGCCTCAGTGTTGCCATCTGAGATATTAAGATAAACAAAGCATATGTATACTTCCAAAACAGTTAGAAATAAGGAAAAGACATTAGGTCAAAGCAACACTGCTCTTAAGATATTGTCAGCTAAACAGAGGTAGGTATATTTTTTTTCCTTCCTGAGAACCACCATCTGGTGCATTGAAGTACCTGCATTAACTAGGTGATGCATACACAGGTTTGGTGTTCATATGTACTTTTAGTTTATAATAACCGTGCTCAACATTTACCTGCTCTTTGCTGGCATCTTGAGTTTGTCAAATTACTCAGCTCTTTAAGGTGTTTCTACCTGGGTTCCATCAATTTTCTTTTCATCTAGTTTGAATATCCTCTAAAGCAAATACTTCTGAACAGTGATGTGGTGAATTAGAGGGTCTTGTTATTATTTAAAGACATAAATAATAATAACAACAGCAAAAACAAAAAAAACCAACATTTTTATTTGAATCTCAGGGAGCTCTGAATGTATGCTTGGCTTTTTCAGCTTCCAGAGCTTATCACTGACTTATCCATTGGTCAGGGTAACAAGTGCAAATACCAAAACTCTCTGCAGTTCTTCAGCTGAATCGTGCCAATTTCCAGAATACTGGTGCATATCTGGGGACGTGTCCCATGTGCCATAGTTACTCATAGCCACAGGGATCCCTAGGATATCTAGTTCTTTCCACAGTTTTCCCTGATGACTCCAAAGGAAAGTTTTTTCTAATTCAGCAAATTCTCAAAGTGGATAAGGTAAAACAGATAAGTCATTTGAACTTGGGATTATTTATTTATTTATTTATTTTAAATAAAAAATGAAGGAGACTATAATGGCTACCTCTGTTCAAGGTAATGGTACTTTGTAGGCAATCATCTCTTCCCTAAGAAAGATTTCACACATTCTTAAAATCTATCAGTATACAAAATTTCATGATTAATTACCAATTTTGTTCCTGATAATGAATTAAAAATGCATCTGAGCTGTATATAGAAATTTCATTTGAATGAAAATCATTATAATGAATTCAGCAGTTAATAACTTGACCATGTCTTTTCAGTCAAATGATTGACATTGCAGTGTCAAATCAACAAATCAAATTTGTTGATGCATCGTATAATTAAGCTTTAATGATAGTTTAACTTTTTTTTTTATTATTATTTATTGCTCAAAAATAACCTGGAAAGATTTTCATTACCTGAATCTTAACTGACAATGTAATTTAACTTTCTTTTAAGAAAACAATTACTAAACATAGCAGTGACCGAATCTAAATAGTTTGTATTAATATTTGCATGACATCAATCTACTTCTACGCCGGTTTAACAGATGTATTTTTGTTGCAATTCCTTTGACAGCAGATAGTGAGGACATAAAGAGTTGTAATTCAAGCAATCAACATTTTCCTCCATGTTTCATGGTGTACTACAATTTCACAAGACTAAAACACCCAAGAACTAGCCTTTAGATACAGAAATTAGAAGTAATGGGTAGAGAGCAAGATATGATGCAAGGAATATCTTGGAACTGAGCTTGGTGGAATATGAATCATTGATGGCACTGAAAATCTTAAAACAAATGGCAAGTTGTGAAAACAGAGCAGTGAGTATGCTTTGCATACACAGCAGAAATCTATGGGATTGAAGTTAGTGTTGCATGCTAAAGATTGAGTTTTGTATAATATTCATAGCTCTCTATCACGGTATGTGCAGTTCAGCAGTGTATATAGATATTTAAGGAAAAGAATCAAGTTCAGATAATTAAAAATTTCCCCTAAAGTCTGGAAGAAAATAAAAAGCAAAAAAACTGTAGGAAAAAAATATATTAAATTCTTCCATTAGGCAAAACGTTTTCTAAGGAAAATATTACCAATCAAGCTACTACAAGACTTACAATGCAGTTTTACTTCTCGTTATAACCAAACCAAACAAAATGTTCTTACTGACAGTGAAAGGAAGGGAAGCTTTTTTAATCAACTAGCAGCATTCAAGGATTTCAGTCAGGTAGCTGTATGTAACTGTGGGAATTAATATGACGTCACTGTCTGGAATTAGTCATGGCAACTATAAAGAAACGAAGAAAGTTATACGTAATGACAAAACCTAAGTAAATCACAGGATCTCAAAAAAGTATATAAATCTTTAGTGCCTGTGTATTATTGTGATGTATTCAAAAGAAAATATTTTGTCCATCTCTAGTAATATCATATTTTCTACAACACAGATCTAAATTACTTCACCTAATTTCACAATGATTTAAATACAGAGATAGTGTTTAAACTTTTTTTTTTTTTTAATTTCCAGAATAAAAGTTTTGCAACATTTTCTGCAATACTTGAAAGAAACATTGACAGAGAGTTAAAGCAAAATATTTGAAAAAAACATGTACTTCTTATGTCTTCAAGTTATTTTTCAGATCCCTATGGAATAACATTCCTCAGTCTGAAAGGTCACAACTGCAAATAAGTTAAGACTGCCAACAGATAGAGCATCATGCTGCTATAAGGAATAAAACAATTTATGGAGTTATACTTCTCACAACAAACCTTTAGACAGATGATCACCTGACATCTTCAAACACATCTTTGTGGAATATCATTTTACCTTGCTTCTATTGTGAGAATATATTCTAAGTGTCCATTGTGAACTTTACAACAGGTATTGAAACAATAAATCAAGTTTGGAGCATTTTTGACTGAGATAATCTCTCATGGTGGCGACCCATGTATTTCACTTTCACTTCAACAATGAAGTGTCAATTGAAAAAATAAAGTGTGTTATTACTTTAGTAACTAATAATAGGCACTGATAGCTGTTAGATATTATAAAATGTTTATAACCAAAAATTTCATAGAGAGGCTGTGAGGAAAAAGAAATTAATCTCAGAATGAACAGTGCCAATAAAGCAAAAATTATTTTTCTAATTATACATTAACGTAGCACAGATGTTTTTACTTTCTTAGCTTTTTCCTCCCATCTATGTTTACTTCTAAGCACAAACTTCAGTTTTTTCCTACAAAAACAAATTTCTAGTGTGTTTTATCATTAAATTCTTACAAAAAAATATGTTTTTATAGAACAAATTCTCCTTCCAGGAAAGGAAACACTACTAAAAAAAATACGCACTGCAAATTGTGGTAGGTTATAATTATTCAAAGTATTTCACAGTCATAATGAACAGATGGTTTCAGGATCAAAGTGATATCTAAAGCTTCTTTTTCTGAAATGTTCTATAACACCTTTAGAATTCTCAACACTTCTAGAGTTCCTCATGGCTAAGTTGAGCAGAAACAAACTCAGATTCCAGTATAACTGATCCACTTCTAACATTCTAGACACAAGCCAAATACTGCAGGCAGACATGTAGATCTCTCCAAGAGTAATGTGTGCTACTATATTGCCATGGAAACTACAACAGATAGAAAGAGCACAACAACACTATCTGATAAACAAATTCTCAGCTACAAAACACTACTTTTCAACATAGTCACCACTGATAGCTGTGCATTTTCATCTGTGATGAACAAGAGCCTGCACGCTGTGCCTGTAAAAAATCTGCACAGTGGATGTAACCCAATGACACCATTGTTGCAAGCAAAAAATTGCCCACATTATCATACACAACAAAATGTAATAGAATACTGTTCAACTTCTACAACCAAAATTAACCTTTGATGTTGTGGGCCAACATCATTAAAGAGGAGGCATTACTTCTGTATTAGCCTTCTTGCAACTCTAATGATTATAGAATCACTCAGGTTGGAAAAGACCTTCCTTAAAGATCATTGAGTCCAACCATGATAATATAATGTATTTCTGCTTCCTTTGACAATAACTGTAGCAATGCTTGTTACATTACAATCTAACTCTTTTTATTAGTGTACAATTTTAATATGTCTCAAGAGTTGACATTAAGTCTTTCAGACAGGATATCTAGAAATCAATAAGAAAATCTTTCATGTTATGCTCCCTACAATGTTGTTTTGTTTTATAACAATAAACATTCATAGTATAAAATGTTTTGCAAACTTTTAGATGAATTGGATGCTGAAATCCATAGTATAGACAGTCTATGTGAGTATAATTGACTTCCAGGGGACAGTGCAATAATAACTTTTGAATCTAACAGTATTGGACTTAACTATTCTAAAAAAGATTGCCTCCAATGTGTACGCAAACAGAAAGCCTTCATGACTCCAGGAAATGGATTTGCTACAAATACTGATTTATTTTAGCAGGACTGCAATCTGCCTTTTGACTAGAATCTCAGATGAGATACATTCAGACATCAGAAATTCTGATGAAGTGAATGAACCAAACATCCAAAGAAAGGCAGGTCAAGATAGCTCTCAGATCTGATCTTAGTGAAGTGTAGGTAATTACAGAGGGTTTCTCTGCTTGTGCTTTTTTTTTTTGTTTTGTTTGTTTGTTTGTTTAAACAAACACCACCTCCTCTGAAGATTTGTTGTTGGGTTTATTCTGCTCTTTAAAAATTGAAGATATGTATTTGTAATCTGACTTGACTTGAGCATGATTTTACGTGGACTTACACGAGCTTCTCCTTACTCAAAAGTAAGGCCAACCTGTGAATCTCATTAAATGCCCAAGTATTCTGGCAGCCCCCACAGAAGCTGTGCTTTCCTGGTTTATGAGCTTCCATCACAAGGAATTGCAGAGGGAAAAATTTTGCTTTGGTGACTCTAAAAAGCCAGGAAAGCAATGGACAAGATGGTCAGAAGCATACCTGAACTTTGACAGCCTTGAGGGATTTTGTGACACACAAGACTAAATGCAAATGAGTCAATAAAATTTTGCAGTACTTTGTCTACTCAAAGGTCTCTTATACCTCACCAAATATTATTTAATGCAAAACTGCAAGAGCTGTTGTGCTTTCTTTGTACAACAGCCAGGAAATATTGCTAGAAATTTAAAGGCAGATTCAGACTGAATGATCCCATCGGCTTTAGATTGGAAGTCATACTACATCAGCCTGGTTTTTTGGCTTTACAAACATTTGTTCCAACCTGTGTTGGACATGATCCTGGGCAATCTGTGTTGGGTGCACCCATTTGAGGAAGAGTGGGTGACCACATGACCTCCAGAGACCCCTTCTACACTTAACAATCCTGTAATTCTTTGTGAAGATGTGTCATAATCATATTATTAACTGCTGAGTAAACTTTATGTTTCTGCCACTAAAACAAAAATATTTGTGTATCCTCCTGACTTCTTGGGGACAGCCCTGGTCAGTCATGCTGAACCATTGTCTGGTTCGTTGCTGTGAAAAAGAGATGTTATTTCTTCCCAACTCTGCCTTCACAGAAAAAAAATCCTAAGAGTGGAGTTAAAACATACTGATTTCTATGCATCTGAAAGTGTGTGTATAGACATGAATGATCTGTAATAAGATTTTAAACAGATGAAAAGAAATAACATCTCATGATAGTCTTTACAATGTTTTAAAAATCATTCATCTTTATATTGAAAAGCTTAGTTGATGGATATTTCTTTTGAACCCTCTTTATCAGAAATGTTAGTACTGATGTTAAAAAATTTAGCTTTTAACGTGATTTTGCTGGATATGCTGTAGGCTAGAAGGCTTTATAGGGCTGTATTTCAGTATTCTTTCAGATGCAGTTAATGATTAAACAGGCTATCAAAAACAGAGTCAGAATATAATAAAAATAGAAGGTAAAAGTTGAAGCAGTAATTTACTAAAACATTTTTATTATAAGTTACCTTACCATATATTCCTCTCATTTTCAAATGATGATAGCTTGAACACAGTTCTAAGTAAAAAATATGTTAAGACACGGTATGGTTTGTTTTGTCTTTTTGTCTTTACTTTTCTAGTAGAAATCAGTTAAGTACATGGAACTCAATATAAAAAAAGAATTTTGTTTTCTATAAATGCAGTCAGACAGACATTAGTATATTACGCAACAACTATAAAAAGAAGTTCTATAACGTGTGGGCAAGTCCTACAATTTAAGTAGAGAATTACTCTGAGAATTACTGATACTCACAATGCAGATTTAATGCATATTTTAAGAACAGCAATCATTTCAGCACTTCCAAAGTCAAAGGTCTTATTACATTTTTTATTTGAAGAAACAGCTACCAATGTTTTTAACATCATACTGCAGAGGTTTTGTAGCTTTTCTGGGAATTAAAATCATTATGATACTGTACATAAAGATTTAATGCACTAATATTTGCATTTTGTGAGCAAAAGAGAACTTCTGTTTTGCAAAAATATTTAACGCTAAGTGTTTAAGAAATTGAACTACTTTTGACGTTGGGCATACTTGGAACTAAAGATATTAAGAGCTTCTGAAATTCTCAGCTTGTGTTACTGTATTTGTATTGTATTCTTTCTTCATCATTCATGTGTCCAAATAGGAGAGTGCATTGCTAATAAAGTACTTAGAATCATAGAATTGCTCAAATTGGAAAAGACCTTAAAGATCAAGTCCACCACATCCTAACCATACTACCCTAACTCCAACAACCCATCACTAAATCATGTCCCTGAGCACAACATCCAAACAGTTTTTAAACACATCCAGGGATGGTAACTCAAACACCTCCCTGGTGAGCCTATTCCAGTACTTAACTACTCTTTCTATAAAGAAGTTTTTCCTGATATCCCACCTAAACTTACCCTGGTGCAACTTGAAGCCATTTCCCCTCGTCCTGTCACCTGTCACCAGTGAGAAGAGATCAACCCCACTCTCGCTGCAACCACCTTTCAGATATTTAAAGATAGCAATAAGATCTCACTTCAGCCTTCTCTTCACCAGACTAAACAGCCCCAGTTCCCAGTGTTCTACCAATCCTTTATTATATCGTAATCTACTCACAATTTTCTGTAATGGGTGTTTTTCAAACATGAACTTCACATCCAATGTTTATTTATACTCTTATACAAATCTTCAGACTTTTTGAGGAATCATGCACTTAAACTATGGATTAACATAGTGAGATGGGGCCTCCTGCTACAGTATGCAACAAATAAATGTATTTGAGGAACATTTTAAGAAGAAACAGACTTAACAATTTAAAAAAACAATCAAGCCAGAAACACGCAATGATAATATCTGCAATACTTAGAATAATAAACAGAATACTTATATTCACCATATTACTGTATATAGCCAAATGAGACAATATCAAAGACAATTAAATCAGTTTTTTCAGTGATGGAGTTGTGGGTGATGGAACTGAGCAGGACAAAAGTAGTCTAGACTGCTAAGGTTGCATTCTATTGTACTCAGATCAATTAATCTTATCCAGCAGGCCCAGTGAATGAATTTGAAAACAACATTTATATCACATTTTTCTATAAATCTATGGCTGCCACAACTCAGACATAAGAGAAACACAGAGACCAATGAAAGCCAAAATGGCATAATAGTCAATTCATACCGTAGTAAAAGATGACAGTAAAAATGTCATATGGAATATTTTAAACCCCCCCAAATATCAACAATTTCACCATTTCTTCTCTGTGTAGAGACAGATATTTAAATTATTTCATCTCAAGTTTTCCTTATTTTAGAGGATTATGAATTACTCTTGCTCCCAAGAGTTTGCTATCTGGCTTCACGCTCTTAAGTTTGTCCACCAAACGTAGCCACCAGTATGACCTGGTATAGCAAAACTTGATTGAAATACAAAAGCTAATACGTTCTTCCTGATTTTAAAGTTTAAAGCGTACTTTAAGCATTCCTCACGTGTTCTGATTAATACATTCACTTGTCTACATCTTAGTGGATACACAATCACTTCAGGATTCTGTCAAATGTGTGCTAACAATTATTCTATCGCAACTAAATTATTATTGCAACGTTAACTTTGCATTACAAGTCAGGGAGACTCTAGTTTAATGGAAATAGTGCCTATGCATTGTAGCTCAATCAGCAAATCAAGTCACTAGAACTTTCCCATAAAATAAGCCTATCAGTTTGCTTACTCTCAGTAAGTGATACATGTGTTTGAAGAACTGTCTGGACCAAGAGAGGTAGCTTTTAGTTTGAATTTAATACATCTGTATGTCTGTCTTCCATTCACATTTTCTTTTCTCCAAACCATTTGATTTTTCCTCACCACCTTTAGAAGTTTTGTTTGAACTTATCTTACAAATCAGACCTGATTTCAGCTGAGGACTTTAAACCACACCATCACATGTGCGAAGGTGGTTGCTGTATAACCCTTGTAAAATGCCCTTTTTGTAAGGCATCATTTACAAAACAAAAACAAAACCCCCTCCAAAAAAACAAAACAATAAAAAAGAAAAAACCCAAACAACTAATACTAATATTTACATTTCACTCACCTGTTTCAGGACACGATAGGATAGAAATAGGGAAGCTGTATCTCAGAAAATTAGGGATGAATATAGCAAGGAATGGCTAGTTCCCTAAAATATGAAAAAAAACCTCTTCTTATTTCCCACCCCCTCTCTTCTTGCCATCTTTTCAAGACCCTTGCATCTAAGACAGGAAAAGGACAAGTAATTGCTTGCCTTTGCCAGCTTGATTTACAAAAAATGCATCAGCTGTTTCCTGAGAGTTGGAAGCTACTAGGCCCCAAGCTAGGGCCAGCTGTAGCTAATTTAAGGAGTCATGAGTGCTGAAAAATAGGAACTGCTGTTGTAAATGGTAGGCACGTGAAATTCAAGTCTCAGACAATGAAGTTAACAGGGCTACAGGATTTTGCTGTATAAGCAGATGAACCTTCACTGACTTCAGGTCTATTTTTTACTTTTCTCAGTAATGAACTTGTCTCAGACTGCCTCGGTGCTTATGAAATGTGGGAAACCATAAACTATGATTACTTTTTTTTCTTACATCAATAAATTTCTGTTTATGCCTTCTGTTCCTTGTGTCACTTTGTATGCCTACCTCAGTTGGCAGGTGACGTTATAGGCAAGAGAATTTCCTAGCAACTTCATTGCATAGCAGATAGCACTTCAACTCAATTGCAGTTTATGCGGTATGAACAATTCAAGTTTCAGCTGGGATTCAACGTCAAACTTTAGTAGAGTATAACACACTGACAGATTTTTGCAGTGTTTGCATGTCAAATTTACAAAGTTTGTCTTCGAAAATATGAGAATATCATTTTTCTTTTTCACCTTGCATTGATCAATCTGATCTCATTTAAAATTTTTCACCATCTACATTTTTAAAATAATCCATGTTTTATAAAAAAAGGCCTTCTGACATATATTCTTATTCCTCTGTAACATTTGTTCAAACTCATTTTAAATCACATCCAAGCTGTGAGAACTCTTTCTTTACTTGTAACTCTCAGTATAAAATGGAATTTTATTTTATTTTTAACCTTGTGAGAAGCTTTCAGTCTGGATGACACCTTATTCACTGATCTGCAGCAAAAAAAAGCCTTTCCTGTAGTTCTCAGAAGTATGACATTTAATCCTTTCATTGCCTGGTATCCACTGACAGGCTGCTAAATGCTCACAACGTGACCTGGCCAAATAAAACCAGTCTACCTGTAATGACACAAGAACAGAAGGTCAAACACTACTCGGTATTTCAGCTGTGAAATGACATTAATGAATTATTAGCTACTCAAAAAATATGCATCATATCCATAAAGGTAACTCTGACTTTAAATGACATTATTAGCATTGCTCTGCTTTTGGAAGCTTGCCTAAAAAACATTATCCAATAATAATTCCTCCATGAATTACTAGAGTGCAGCGATGGGTAAGCATATGTTGATTTACACCTACATCTTTGATTTAAACTCTTCTGTAGTCATACATCAGGAGAAAAAATTCAACAGTTTTCAGTAAAAGATTTTGAACAGTAAAAGAAAACATATTTTTGTTTCCTTATAAGCTTATGCATAATATTATCCTTATCTGGCATTTCTAAAAGACTAGCGTGCAAGCCACTGAAAAACATGCTGCAGTGCATTTAATTTATAAATTCTTTACATTACAAGGCTGAAATCATTAAACTTATGGCTTCTATATGCCTTGAATCTGCATAACACAACCTACAAAGTCTCATGCTGTTGGTAGTCAGAAACTTAAAGAATCTTGACTTCCAGTGGTTTGCTAGTGCATGTGAAGGTGGCTGGATATAGTTTGAAGTATGAAGTGTATGTAAGATGCAGTGCAATGACATGCAGGAATACTGCAAGCATACTTCTTAAAGCACTGGTAAGGGGCTATAACCTAACTTCGAGGGTAGGGAATGGCTGGAGAGCAGCCCTGAGGAGAAGGATTTGGGAGAGTCAGTTGATGAAAGATGTAATGTGAGCCAGCAATGTGTGCTTGCAGCTCAGAAAACCAACCGTATCATGGGTTGCATCAAGACAAGTGTGACCAGCAGTTTGAGGGAGGTGATTCTGCCCCTTTACTCTGCTCTCACGAGACCATTGTGGAGTACTGCACTCAGTTCTGGAGCCCCCAACACAAGAAGGACATGGAGTTGTTGGAGCAGGTCCACAGTAGTGTCGATAATCAGAGAGCTCGATCACCTCCCCTACAAGAACAGGCTGAGAGAGCTGAGGCTCTTCAACCTCAATAAGAGAACTGTCTAAGGAGAGTTATAGCAGCTTTCCAGTACCTGAAGGAGGCCTGCAGGAAAGCTGGGGAGGGAATTTATAGAATGGCATGTAGCAACAGGACGATGGGAAATGGTTTTAAACTGGAAGAGAGTAGATTTAGACTAGATATTAGGAAGAAATTCTTTCCTGTGAGGGTAGTGAGGCACTAAAACATGTTGCCCAACAAGGTCGTGAATGCACACCCCTGGAATCATTCACAGCCAGGCTGGATGGGGCTTTGAGAAACCTGGTGTAGAGGGAGGTGTCCCTGCCTATAGCGAGGGAGTTGTCCCTGCCTATAGCAAGGGACTTGGAACTAGATTATCTTAAGGGCCCTTTCCTCCCCAAACCATCTATGATTCTATGAATTATCTGCCTTGGAGACCAAGAGATATAGATAGGATGAATTTGGCAAGATCATGTCATCTAGTCTCTGGTTTAGTAAAATGGTTCTGACATGCACTAGTGCATATTGATGCAGTTGCTGCATCTACCACAACCACTTTTTTTCTTGTCAACTTTTTGCAGTTACACTAGTGGAAATACATAAGACAATTGCACTGGAGTATATGGTTTTTCCAGCAGGTCTCCGCATGCCAGTTAAGGTATTGATAATTATCATAACTCTATAAAACTGTGTATAGCTGGTACCGTGAGTTGTTCAGAGGCTGTATCTGTTGTCACGATTTACAAAAGCCACCTGGGATCAGCCAAGATCAAATCTAATGCCTCAGGGTTACAATAACTATGTGATTTCATTGAGCCCTGGTCCTTGGCTTTATAGCATACAAAGAGTTTAGACTTTTCATGTGTTAAATTGGGGTTGTAGGCTGATTTGTGTTCATCAGCTAGAATTTTTCAGTTGCTTTGATGGGCTATTATAAGGAAATGAAAATTCTTCATAGGAAAGCACATGTATGATCTAAATATATACCCAGGGCCAGTTTCAGCAGTGTCCAGCCCAGCATTCTGTTGAGAGAATCTCTAATGCTTTGACAGAAATTTTCCATGAAATCTGCCCATTTAAATGCAGACAATGGTTGACCATTATTTTATTCTCTTGTACTGATGAACTTACAAGTCACAGGAATGTAGTGGTAACAAATTAAGGTCTTAAAAATCCGAAAAATTGCAGTGTGTATATAATCAGCATTCTAGAACCAACCAGTCAAGACAGAAAACTTTTAAGCTGAGTTAGTGTAATACACTCTCTCATGTTCCTTTGTAATTAAACATCAGTAGAAAGGACCCACACTTATTTAATCTCCTAATCAGCACCAAGGAAGTTATAAATGGTCAGCCTGAAAGAAAATCAAGTAGTGAGTACAGAGTTGATTTTATTGTTACAATGAGGAAAAAAAAATTCTACAAAATATTCTATAAGAGGACAGCTGACCCAAACTGGCCAAAAGGATGTCCCATACCATGTGGTGACATGCTGAACAATAAAGCTGGTGTGGTTGGCTAGGGAGGTGACTGGGCATCAGTTGGTGGGTGGTGAGCAATTGTGCTCTGCCTCACTCATTACATATATTCTATTATCAGTTCTATCAGTATTTTCCCTTCCTTTTTTGCCTAATAAACTGTTTTCCTTTCAACCCATTACTTTTACTTTTTACTTTTTTCCCTGATTCTCCCCCCCTAACCACTAGGGGGAAATGAGCAGACAAGTGTGCAGTTCTTAACTGCCTGCTAGGTTAACCACAACTTTTTGTCACTGTTCAGTACATATTCAGTACAACCAAAAGTAAGACATCAACAGGCACCCACAATGCCAGCACTGTAGTTCAGTAAGCTGAGATCCCACATTAGTGGGATCACCAGGGCGCGAGGGATGCTAACTCCTCGGTTTGTTGATTGTTCGTTACATGCTGCTGAAAGTCCTGTTCTGTTTAAAAAAAAAATATATATATATATACAGACATATACATGTATACATATGGATGTTTCTGGGTGGGAAAGGGCAAAGTTTTGTGGTCATAATCTTTACTTTGATAAGGCAGAAGAGGGAGAATTTGTGCCTGAAATTTGTGGGTCCTCTTGTTTACAAACCGTTCAGGGATTGCATTCTCTTCTGGTAGACCTGTTTTCTTCTCTGCTTCCTGAGCTGCTGTATTTTCATTTGCCATCTAGTGAACCGAAGTTTGAAGATCTGGAAATTTTTTAGGAAGATGGTGCAGTTCCTGCAAAGCTCTGATAAAAAATGGGAGTTTTTCAGACAGGCAAAGATTAAAAATAAATAAATAAAAAAAAAATAAAATCAATCTTGTCTAAAACTGAGCTCTTAGTGACCTCTACAAACCATGTTAATTGAAATTTCCATTTGAACAGAATCAGTAGATACAATCTGTTTTTATTTTTGTGCTGCAAATGACTTTAAGAGATGATATATTTTTCCCATTTGATGAATATCAAGAAGATACTAACCTTGTAATCGCTTCACAGAGAAAAAGGCGTCCTGAGTCTCCATTCCATTTCTATAGGTTAGGATGAGATTCATTCTATTGGACCTTGCAAAAACCAGACATTTGCTGAAAAACTTTCCAATTGTTTTTATGCACAACTGATTAATTCTAAAAATAAACGGAAAAAGATTAAGCAAATTTCAGGGAACTGTTATTTTATTTAGAGCACTATCATGAACTTCAGAGCTGTTCTCTTCATAGTAGTATGTACCCCCAGCTCTGCTACTAACCCTAGCTTGCAGCTTTCTGAGATACTGAAGAAAGTTCACTGTGCTCCCAAATCTGGCGCTAAATAAATAACTGTCCATCATAGGTGTCATCTCAGTCTGATTAAAGTCTATTAGAGAATCAAAGCCCCTGGAGACTTAAACTCCTTAAACAACTCTTTGAAGTACCTCTGAAAAATATGGAACTATATTGTCATTTATCTCAGCAATACACTAAAAGAAAGGTTCCTAATTTGTTTTACTCAATTTTGTTGAATAGGCTACACACATGACCTTCTGTAATACGTAAAGCCAGCCCATTCCTTTGATTCACTGGAGAATATATTTGGAGCAAAGTTCGTCAAATGACAAAGAAGAATTAAAAACAAAATAAAATGCACCCAAACAACAAAAAAGATCTTTTTTTTAGCACAGTTAATCTTACAGGTTGAGGAGAGGAGGATAATTTTCTCATTTAAATAACAGACAGCTAATCAGGCAAGGCAGAGATATTTTTATTGCCAGCTCCCTCAGTCCCCCATTACCTCATGCCTTAAAAATTCCTCAATGCAGTCAATACAAGTTGTTCATAAACCTAAGTAATTTCTCCCATAGAGAATGTAGACTTGCAATATAGAAGTTCTGTAATATATACAGTATCACATCTGAAAGGAAAACATTATTCTTACAGGTAGAATTAGCGACTACCATATCATTTCTGTAGTTCTGTGTGGTCTAAGATTTCCTCTTTACTCAGAAACTCGAATGCATGTCTTTTTTTTGTGGATGATCTTGATGTAGCTGTTATATCTCCTGCAGAATCCTAGAGCTTTCATCCAGCTTTTGTTTTGCCTTCCATTCTAGCCTGACACCTTTAACTGTGAGCAGTCTTCCATGATGCAATGGGTTCCCACAGGACCATTCAAGGACAAGTAAAAAGCTGAACTGTGAAGTGACCTCTAGGCCACTTCTTCATTTTCGTGCTTGTTAGCAGGTTGTTCGTGCACAGTTTGATGTCAGACAGAACACATTGCTGTAGATCTATTTTGTGCTTTACTTTACTCCCCATGTGGCACCATTTTTCTATTATTTTCAAAGAAAAAGAAATTGTGCTCTAACAATACATAGGAAATGAAAAACTTGCCTGGAAATGTGTGTGAATTATATATATCATGGAAACACAGAAATTATATTGACAGATCATACTGGGGAGAGAGAAGATAGATAAGATTTCTTAACAGGTAAAAGAATGCCATTCTTATTTGGTTATTGGTTACATATATATTTTTGTATTCTTACATATAACCCTTTTTTTTTTTTTCCTATTCTTTTACACACACATACACACGCACACATGTGCTAATAGAGATTGATTTATTTTTTTTTTCACCTAGGTTTAGATCAAAATACAAATGAAGCCAAGATGGATTTTGCCTTCGAGGGAGAAGTAATAGAGCTCCATATTGCATATTATTTCCAGGTGGCTCACACATACTTGAGTAACAGGTTTTTTTTCCCCTCTGCTGTCTTAAACTGGAATATTTCAATAATCATCAGTTTAAAATTTCAGCTTAGTATAAGACCATTCTGCATTGAAAACTTTGCTCTCAGGAGCTCTCTGTGAGACAGAGCTGTAGTTTGAAGTAGTTTTGAAACAATTTTTTATGTTTCAAAAATTTGAAGATACGACATCGACATCTCTGATTTTTTTTTAGCATTTGAATTTGCTGTTCTGCCTCTTTACACTAGCAAAAATAAACATTTCTTAATAGGACCTCGTTTCTGCAAAATACACTGCAAAAACAATCCAGTAATTTATCATCAGGAGATTTTCTTCCAAATTTTCAAGTCAGCAATATTTTATTTTTCAATGGGGAATGAAGTGAAAACAGATTTGGTTCTAGGCTTTTTCCCATTTCCATATGTCCTCTAACTGGAAACAAAAGTAGCTACAATCTTTTTCTTCATAAATTCCCCACAAAAGGTTAAACACCACAGCAAAGGTTAACATCTTTGGCCAGAAAGGAAGGGAACATGAGCAGCAGGAAAGGGAAGAAAATCTTCAATGAATTTCCTCAGTAACTTTTTGATCAATCTCGCCTACAGCACAGAACATTATTTACAATAATGCTAGCAATTCCACTGCAAAATCCCCCAGGGAGAATGGAAAGTATCCAAACTCCCTGGGAGTGTTTCGCTCCTGTGATTTCCCTGCTAAACACGAGCTGGAAAGTCTTAAAGTAATTTTCCCAGTCTCTCATGCATTTCTGGAGGTCACTGTTCTCGAACTATTTGAAAATAATAATGCCTAAAAATGTTCCCGGTGATTCAATGAAGGCTAAACTAGCCCCTTCAATGTGCTCTTCTCATAAAGCTTAGTATAATTCCAGAGACTTACCCAGGCATCACTATGCATTTATCTTGAAAATTTCTGGGATCCTGTTCCTTTTGGTAATACTCCAAAAATTTTATATGTCATATTTGTTTTCTTTCAAAATTTCCATGAGAAGGTAATTTCAAGTTACTTTTCAGACTGCAAGTGTAAGAATATAGGGGACACTGACATTATCAGCCTTTTAAACATGAAGGTTAAGAGCCTGTGATTATTAAGTTGTTACTGAAGAAAAAGAAGCCCCGAGTCAGGTTTTCGCAATCACTTTTTTTTGCAGTAGTGAACAGAATTTAAAAGAGAGCCACAAAACCTAAAACAATGGAAAGTAGTTCAAGGAAAAAAAAATGAAGAACAAAAGTAACTTAGTCAGTTTAGTGACAGAAAAGGTAAAAAGCAATTTATTTCTTGCCTATATATTCCCTAAAAGAGATACAATGGAGATTACTATGAATTTTTACTTAGAACACTGACAGGAGTGAACATTGCATGCTGAAGCCGAACTACTCTAAAATAACTACATACATACTTTTTTTTTTTTTTTTTTTTTTTTTTTTTGCATTAAAAGGTTAATCCTTCAAAGAAAGTTACTAATTCCATAGTCATTTTTCCCCATTAGCAGAACTCCTTAAACAAAGATTTAAATGATTTAGAAATTTAAATTATTAAACAAAAGCATGTAGTTACATGAAGTCTCAAATTCTATTCACATACACAATATTTTACTGCAAAAATATTCAGAACACCTATTTTGACTGAATCTTTTTTTTTTAATACATTAGTTACTTTTTCACTTTCAGTTTTGATTGAGATGTTATACCCTAAAACAAAAGTTTTATATTTAGTCAAATGAAAACTAACCCACCAACTTTCACACAGCTTCAATAGTCTCGAAGCAAGCTTCTTGATTTTTTTCTTTGCACATTTCTTTTCAGCTAGGCTGAAACATAGTGGCACAAGTCTCAGGAGAGATCATTCACCTGCCCTCCTGTCAAATTACATTGCAGAGTCAACAGTAGCCAATGAAGTGTGATATCTCATGCTAGACTTGCAGTTCCTGATAAATCTGGTCAGTAACTCTCGCTACTCAAGGCACTTTAAACAATTAGATATTTAAATACTATAAAAAGAAGTTGAGAACATGAACTTAATAGGATACAGTCAGATTGTTTATATTATTTCAAGATTCCTTATTATACTTCAAGATTGCATTTTAAGAACAACAACACAGTGGGAAGAAGTTGAGAATTCACAAGTAAATCTGCTGGACTTCCATCAGAAAAATACAGATACTGTTTTTGACTCTGTACCTAGCTCCTCTTGCTAATCCACTATTACTTTAATAAGATAACTTGTGCAAACACAGCAAAACCAATTTTCTGAAATGAAGTAGCAGAATTAAAATTATGTCTGTCTACAGTCACACAAAGACCAAGATCTTGGAAATTCCTAGGGAACAATTCCTTCGAGATGACATCTACATACATTTGCCTAAGCAGCAACCTAAAACACTGTGGCAGCAACTTTAACATTGTGCGTATTCAGGTACACTAATAGCTTTACTACTTAGAGCATAAGTGTACAGCACGTCTAAACAGGATAAGAACTAAGACCTGTGGGTATTGTAATTTCATCTAAAATAATACTAGAAGCTCAAGATTCCCATATTCAAAGAATGCCAACATGTTTATAAAATACATTCTAGTTATTTATTAAGTATTACTATTGACAATTTATTTTATAATGTTACAAATCTCATTTTAGAGATCAGTAAAGTCTGTAGTATTTCTACAGCTACAATTAGGCTAATTTTCAAATATTTAATAACTATGTAATTTAATTCTGTACAGAAGCTTTTTTTTAGCAATTAGATTATAATGTGTGAACTGACAGCCAAGTATTGAGGAGGCTGAGCAGTCATCTTAATGGAAGTGTGCAGTAGCAGAAAATTAGGAGAAAACAATTTGATAGGAAGAGTATTTGAGAAACAGTAGCCTAAAGCACTGCAGCACAAATAAATTCAGGGTTGAATTCACTTACTCTGTTGACTTAAGCTCATTTTCGAAAGTAACAGGTTTATCAGGTTCAGTGACTTCCTTTTCTAGGCTTAAATTTGAGATTGCAGAGCACACTTCCCATAGTTCATCTGCTATCCTCCTCATTTTATCTTGAAATCTGAAATGAGGAGTTATCCTGCAATCAGTAATTGTTGCATGAGAAGACAAACTATTCACCTAGATAAAAATTTTTATTTCCAAAATGCATATTTTCTAATATTTCCTCAACCTCTTCTAGAGGAAGTTGTTTCATCTTCTCTCAAGAAAAAATTCCTGATTAGTGGAAATGACAGATATAAGCAAGGAAAAACAGATGAACAATGCATTATAATTTAAAAATGTATGACAAACTAACCTGAAAAGATAAAAGATCAAGACATTCTGGGAGTCCTCCATACAGTTTTTTTGTTGTTGTTTTTTGTCTGTAGCAGTGTGTCAATGGTTTAAGGGCTGGTTTGGCCCAGTTCTGTGACTAATTGGAGTGGAGGGACCCATGGGCCCATGCTCTGGGAAAGGGGTAAGGGAAAAAAAAGGGAAAAGGTAAGGAGATGGGGCTAAAAAACAAGACAGCAGCAATGAGCTAAGGGAGAAAACTAATTTACTAAATATTATAGTAGAATGCAAGATAATACAATATAATTGGAATTTAAGCTAATAAATTAATAAATAAATAAATAAATAAATAAATAAATAAATAAATAAATGAGAGTGCATCCAAAAGCAAAGACCTCAGTCTAATGCTGAAGGCAAGATGGCTAGGCAGCACACACCACAGAGATGAGCTGTAAAAGAAGGGAAATCTTGTGGCTTGCGAGAAGTTTTATGTTTCCCTCTAAACAGAAAAGGGAAACAGAACAGTGAAAGTCTTCTGGCATGTGTAGTTGTTCTCTTCTGAGAACCAGGTACTTGGAAATATCAACTGTCCACAGAACTGGAGCATTAGCTGTTTAACTCCCAGTACACTTCATGATATTATGATGTGGAATACTGATATCAAAAAGAAAAATAATCATAAAACCATGACACAGTGACAAGGAAAAAGTAGAAAAAAAGTAGAAGTTAGTTAAGTTTTCCTGTACCAAACTGATTATCTGGGAATTCATCTGAGGGAGAAGTCATCTGCCCACAACCGTTTATGAAAGGGCAGCCTCAGCTGAATGAATTTAGAATACACACCTTTGAAAAGAGCTTCAGTATGAGGCACCAGCTTGTTGTATTCTAACTATATAACGGTTAGAAAATAGCTATTTCTCAGCTGATTTTTCAATCCGTTTTTTGCTCTAAGGTATAGCCTATCTTAAACTGCAGATCCCTCAATTGTGATTTGCAATATAGAAAACAGATTAGGAATGGATAATAAAGAATGAGTAAACTGTAATTCATACCCAACTGCACACATATCTGAATGTGTGAAAATTAAGTTTTATTCATTTATTAATGAATGCTGTAAAATACTGAGCAAGTATTTTGACAGAAAACTGCAAACAGCAAGAGATTCACAGCAGCAACACTGCAGCTATTCTGACTGGATTTGAAGAAAAATCTGCAATGGTTGTCAATGTTGGGAAGCCTGCAGTGTAATAACTAATTCAGTGAGAAAACATGAGCTAAATGTTGTAATTTACAAAGATAAAAAATGAACATTGACAGAAAAAAGTAGGAATAAAGTTATATTTCAGAATAGAAGATTTCCACGTATTTGAGAAGTCAGATGCTTATGACTGCAGTCCTACTTAATTGCAGACTTCTATTAACCAGAAGGAAAATGAAAAATTATGCTATTATGAGATGCAAAGTGAGGAAAGAATGCAAAACAACTTTCTAATTATGATAAAGATGTTCCAGAATGGACAGCAGATTTTAAAAGTGAACAGAAATACTTAGCAGCTTAGCTTATGTGAAAAGAAATAACATAAGAATAAATAAGGAAGCTGCATTTCTAATACACAGAAACGTGAATAGAAGAATACAGAAGACAGGGTTCACGGCAAACATTCTGTGTCATAGTCAGAGGAAAAAAAATGTATTTCTAAGCTAACAAGAAGGGATGATTACATATACCCAAAGGTGGTAAAAATATGTAAAAGATTTTTTTCTTGTTGTTGCAATTTATATAGAACGTGACTGGAAGGTTCACAATCATTTGAAGTTAATTCATAAAGCTGGTATTTCAAAATGATTCTTATCATCAATCTGGTTATATTCAAGCTGTCCTCTTTGTCATGGAACATGAAAAATTAACTTCTGCATCCCTGTTCTGCTAATGGAGAGAATGAAAAAAGTTGGGAAGCAGGGGTGTTTTATGTGAGGCTTTTTCTGTATAATTGAGTAAGGATGGGCACTTGGATGAAAGAAATAAACTTACTCCTATCTCAAGTCAGCCATCCAGTCCTCAGAACAGTAACTACACTGCCCTGTAGCTAGATTGCTGCTGAACTAAGTTTGTGCCAATGCAGGTTGCAGCAACTACGTACAGGTAGACTTTAGAGAAGGGAGAGCAAGTAGGAAGATATAAAAAAAATGAATGAGCAGTGCTGGAGGCTCTTAAGAGAATACAGACACACAGTTAGTGGCAAGAGAGACTGGGAGAAGAACATATTTGAATGCACTTGAAATAACATGTAATTTTTGACCAACCCATCAATGTACACATTTGACACCAGGTAATTAATACACATGAAAGAAATGCCATGCTAGTGAAAGAAAAGGAGGCCTAGGTAATTTATATTATGTTTTTCCAGGCAGAAAATCTACACAAATCAGAGATTTTTGAAATTTTTACTATTAATTCTTAGGGAGAAGGGGAAGTTCAGAAAGTAAAAAATGTAAACAACCCAAACTGAAAACGTTCTTAGATTAAGCACATCTAATAACTTTCTATGTAAAGGATATGGGAATTTTTTATTTCATTAGAAGTTTTGTTTATGAAGGCTGTAAACCTTGTGTTCTGTAAGAAATATAATTTTGAACATATCTATTTTTGCATAGAAAACACTGACATGAGAAGTGAAAAACAATTAAGGCAGAACAATATGGCAAAACTCGAACATTTCTGGAAAGCTGCCCATTATATTAATGTGGTGCTACTTTAATGAGTGAAAATTATCAAATCAATTCCAACAGGTCTAGTAAGAGACGATTCCTCTGATCCTGAATTATTTAGGAAATTAAATGGAGCAAAATAAATGAGACAAATTAAATTCCACTGCTGTCTAAGGAAATGTTGGGACGAAGAAACAAGCACAGCTTCCAGAGAGCTTAAGCATTTGTTCTGAGCAAAACTGGTGAAACTGATCACATCCAAAATTAAGAAGGGAATATTTTTAGCATAGGCTACCTATAGTGAAGCAAGTATCAAAGAGAGCTGTAGTGCTAAATTAGGTGCATGTGAAATCCAGCATGCGTGTGGCAGGTTTATAGCATTTCAGAGGCAAAGCAAAACACAAAGAAAGAAAGGGTAAAAGTAATGAGTTATATACTGGTTTCAGTGTTAAACATATAGTCGAATTTTGGAGGCAAAAGAGCTCTTTTGTTATGTACTTTGGGAGAATAACCCAAATGGGCAAACTCTGGTTGCCATGGGAGCCATTGGTATGCAAGGGACCGCACAGAAAACATTTATTGAAAAAGCCTAATGAATTTGGACTTGATTACAAGGGATGGCACAGGATTACTTCTCGAGGGGAAGAATTAAATCTGAGCTTTGTTATTGGTGCAAAATAATTGGGACTAAGATAAAGGAATCTTCTATGCCTTTTTATCTCACTTTTTGTCAGGCTTTGGTGTGTGCATAGCAGAGACCTTCACAGAATTTTCTACATAAAATGTGCTAGAAAAGATACTTCGCTGGTGAAGGATAACAGGGCAAGGAGAACACCTTCAAAAAAAAAAAAAAAAAAAAAGAAGAAAAAGAAAAAAAGCAAGAGATGAAGATGGACAGAAAGCTCTGATAGTTACAATAATGCAACGCATGGATTTTAATACCTGCCAAAGAATAATTCCCAGCTGCAGATTGCCATCCTTTGAGGACCATAAAGGCAATGTCAGCACGCAGGATAGCCCAAGCAGCAGGTTGTATAGCACATAGATTCCTATCTCTTAGGAAAAAGATCATTTAAATCAGCTCCATGCTTTAACACAGAAAATTAGATTTATGTCAGATTTATGATGGTGAGGACATGTTGCCTCTTTTCTAGGACGTTTCTAGCGAAATGGAGTAAGGTCATCTTACAAGTATTCATAAGCATTAACACATGTTTAAGTCTGACAGCTGATCTGGGGGATCCTACTGCCAGAAACACCAGCCAAAAAGGAATGGTTGTGCAGTAGTCTACCACTACATAAAATGTTCTAGGTTTTAATTAATAAAACATACTATTACAATTTTCCCTCACATTCTGAGTGAACTTGAAAAAGCAATATATGTTTTCTTGAGTATAAGATGAATTTGAAAAAGGAGACTGCTCTTATATGAGCTAGATAGTCACGTATGAGAATAAGGGAAACAGGATTTAATTCACCTGTCAGATCATGCAAACATCAGCATCAGAGATAAAGGAATAAGAGGGAATAAACAGGCTTTTCCTGAGGTGATGACTTTAGCTCCATCACCAACTGGAACAGCGTAAGGGTAATCCTCTATGCCCATTGTACTAATATTGGGATAAAAGTTATAAAGGTATTATCTATACATATCTCAGCATTAAGTGCTCTGACAAGCAGGGACAATTAGCAATATGGACACACTTTAACTTATACATCTGTACTATAAAAAAGTGGACTGTCATCTCATTATCACGCCTAGATTTCTTGCTACTTCCTCTGACACTTAAACAAATTTATCCTGTTTAGATAGCAACTGCAAGATGAGAATGTTTAAATGTTTCGTGTTGTAAGCACCACAGTTAGATGATCTACTCCAGAAATAGCAATACTACAGCTCACTGTCAAATGATTTCAGATAAACACATGAGTGTTGGAGTAAGGACAGTTGTTCAAGTCCCTGACTTCACCAGTGAGGCACAGACCAAAGTTGTAAAATCTGGGATTTTCACACCAGCAGAAAGCTGCATGCTCCAGGCAGCTTTCAGCTGAAGAGCAGCAAAGATAAGTGCCATCTTCAGAAAAAAACACCTGCACACTACAGTGGGCAGCACTCCCTGCTTGGCCTGCCACCTGCAGCGTGCTGCCCTCGGAAAGAGGAGGGGAAACAAGAACGAGTACATATAGGAGTTTCACACAGGATTAGACTGAAGGGAAGCTTGCTCAAGGCAGTAGTTGTACAGTGGAAGACTGCAACCCACACCAAGCATTCTCCACCCATGATCTGAGAAGGGTTAAGTCAACATAATCTTTTTATAAATCTCGTGAAGCTGCATCCTCCCAGATCAATCCTCCCTTGTCTATCATTCACTTCATGCCCTACTCAATCTGGAGTGGTTTCTTTTAAAATAAGCAAGTTTGGTTAAAAAAAAAAAAAATCCACAAGTTTTTGATTGTTTTCAGTAGCATTGCCACTGACATCAAAACAGGACGGTATGTGTTTCTGCTTGTAATTTATGTGACCAGCACCTGTGTATTAAATATTGGGGCAGAAGGAATCAGATATTTCATCCAAATCAGGTGCACTTCTTATTCACCTCATGAGATGGATGACTCCTTCATTAGATAAGAAGTGCTCAGACTTTCCTCACTGTATAATGAAGTGCTAAAAGTCAAACATAAATAAAGCTTATCATTAGAAAGAGAAAGCTGTATGAAACAAACAGCAAAGGAAGTTTTGAGAGACAGAGCACAGCTAGAAAGCTCAGGCAAACCTATGTTTTAAAGAACAACATCTGCTACAATAATCAAAAGCAAATCCCCAAGGCAGGATTTGTGAACCTACACTGTGAGTGCATCACCTTTTTTGCCAGAATGGAAAAGGGGTAAAGAAGAAAACGATGAGCAAATAGATATTATCAGAGTGCTACTGCTAACGGCAATAACACAAGCAAGAGGAAAAAAAAAAAAAAGTTTCCACTACGTTCCCCAAAGGAAGGGATTTTTTGATTAAAAACATGGAATCTCTCAAAGATCTCTCAACATTTCTCATAATTGCTCTAGCATTAAAAAAAAAAAAAGAAAGAAAAAAAAGACAGGGCACTCCAAATGCTGGTGAGATTTCTGGCTAAATAAGAATTTTTGAATTTTAATAGCATAACTAAAAAAATTTTCAGAAGTGGCTCAGAAAAAAATGTGAAAGTTTAGAAAATCATTGTTATAGTTTCTATTTTGATAACTTACATATAAAGTCTATTCTTTAAAGTATCTTTTTCTATACAAATGATAGTTTCAGAAAACATTTCATGAATTTTATGTTATTTCATTCCAATGTTCTTTTATATTACAGTTTTAATTAAGAAGTTTCTGGCATTTGATCCTCACTCAAGTAAAAGCAAATTAAAGCACACACTGAGCTTTTCTACATATAAGCTCAACTGAAGACAAGAAAGATCTTCTGAGAACAAACCATCCATACAGATTCTCAAAAGAGAATCTGCAGAGGGGAGCAAGGCAAGGAATAAAGCTGCATGGATGCTATCAACAATATACACTGAAATGAAAGAAAAAAATTCTTCACACATTGTCATAGGCCAAAACAGCCTTGGAAAGTTTTTGCTTAATTCACTGCAAATTTAAGAATAAAATAATTGATTCAGGTATAGGTAGAAATAGAACCTAAACAATCCAACACAAGTAAATCTCCTTTCCTCTCCTTCCACAAACTCAAGCCAAACACATTCCTAGCATCACCTCCCCCTATGTTTAGCTCTCAACAACTCTCTGAGAAGAGCAAGTGCAAAGGGAAGTGCTACTCATTCCCTTCATCATGAGGGTGGTTGAACACTGGAACAGACTTCTTAGAGAGGTGGTTGGTTGACCCTATGGCTGTCAGTATTCAACAGGTGTGTTGAAGAGAGCATTCAAGGGCTGAAAGATAAATATTTTGGTTTTGAGTGCTGCTGCTCAGCCCCTTCCCCCTATGAATAAATAAATACTGATCACCATAAGAAGTTACTGCATCTCAGGATGACTGATTAATCAAAACAAATGCAAATATAACTGTGTAGTCCTACTTTCCTGATAATTGCCCCTGGAAGCAGTGAAATTGCTTCTGATAAATTCTTTGTGATACCAGGCCAAGCATTATTAGGAGCGCTAGTAATCGTAGAAAGAAAAAAGTTAACTCACTCAACTCAGGATAGGGCCTCTAACTACAAAACACTCCTCAAGAAAACACCTTCATCCAGGAAACATTCTCATTTTGGAGGCTAGCCGTTAAATGAAGCCAGGAAGGGGCAGACCTTGGCCTTCACCTCTTCTTGTTATATGGGATGCACAGGTGAATTTCTTGCACCTGTGATTCCTGGGCCAGCCACTCCCTTCACCAGGTGCTCAATTATCAGATCAGGCCATGACATGAGTTCTCTTACACCTACCAAAATTGAATTAAAAGATATATATATATATAGGGTTTTCCTGAGGATGGAGATCTAATCTTGATGAGAATGTCCCTCTGTCTCCTCTGAATTTGAGACGAATTGCTGCTCTTTTTGTGTAGGTGGTGTAATGTAAAACAATGTGATCTCCTAATATGAGACTTTAATATCCTCTTTAAGCAGTGCTTTACAGAATGCAGTTACTGTATGTTCAAATTTTTGAATCTTCACAATAGCTCTTAATTAAAGACATGATACTCTCTGCCTTCAGGAGGCTTTTTCCCAAGTACGTATGCCAAATTAATTTTGAATCAAGCTAGAAACATAAACATTTCTCTTAAAAGTCTCAAAGATTTCTGTGGTAAATGTCTTAAGTCTTCGTAGGATTTCAAAAATTTTTTCCTCTCCTTACCACAGAATATTTCTCTGACAGAGGAAGTAGAATAAGCTGTTCCTAACAGTAACAGCATAAAAAAGTATTATTTTAGATAAAATAAATGATAAAAGTATTATCCAATAATGTACACACAATATTTTGTGATTCATAAAAATCTTTAATCTGATTAGTCATGAAAAGTGAGGATCCAGCATATATATTTGGGCTCTCAAAATAGATTCATAGAGTTTAAAACCAATACTCGTGAAGAGAAAAATTGTTTTTGGTTCATAACCGTGTCAGGTGTCTGGTAGACTGGCTAATATAGAAACATAGAATCCTTGGAGTCAGAAGGTCATTTACAGCTAGATCAGGTTGCTCAGAGCCTGGTCCAGGATGAACTTGTAAGTCCCAGGGGTGGGGCTTCCATTCCATCTTTGGGCAACCCATTTCAGTGACTCAACACCCTCACTGTAAAAGACTTTTTCATTATATCCAACGTATTTCTTATCCTCCAAAAGCTAGTCCAAGATAATAAATGAACTGACCGTGTGTCATAGCTACAGATCATGCATGGATCAACTTTTAAACAAAAAATTAGATAATGCTAAAGTTATCTCCACATAGTTATGAACATGAAGAATTTACTGGATCATTAAGTGCCCCATATATAATAGTATCTAAACAAATAAAGCTATAATTTTCTATGTATACTGAATAAAACTGGAGTAATAGTTATTTAGAAAAACAGCAAAGATTATTCATAAGTAATATGGGTAAGCCTTTTAATTGTTTGTACCTGAACATTAATATTAAGATGCATGTTTCTATTTTTTACACTGGAACTATGATTTCATAAAAGATAAACAAAGCAAAACTTACATAAAACACAGTAAGATTTATCTGAAAAATTTAGGCAACTTCCACTGTTTTTTTTCATAAATTATTCATAATCTCTATGAAATTAAAAATCTCCATGATTGAAAAAAAAAAAAAACATTTTCTACACAATTTTGAGCATCATGTAGAATCACTTATTCCCTTGGATTGTAAAAATCTTTGCAACATGCCAATAAAATCAGGTATTGAATATGAAGAGAAGGAAGACTTCAAGGAACAAGCAACATCCATTTCCCATTGCCAAACCCATTCAAGGTTCCATGGCACAGAGGCAATTTATGGTTGAATGCAAAAAGGAAAATAATTATATTTTAACTAATACTTGAAAGGCTGTGCGCGTGTACTTAGCAGAGAGAAGGGGTAATTACATGGACACAATTACATCCTGTTGGAAATTTCTTATTGCTCTGCTTATAAAGTTGTAGTAGGCAAGGAGCAAGGATTGATGGTGTGAAGTATCACGTTCTTCAAGAAGGAGCACTGTAGAAATTGTGGATTAGCGCTTTAGTGCATGTTTTGTCCCAGTGATTTTCTAGCTACATTCAAACTATTCATAAACATCACAACAGTGGGTGACTGTACAGCACAACTTGTTCTCTAGCTGCAACACTCAAGCTCTTATATCATTTGACCTGCTGATGTGACTTACATGCTCTTTAAATAGACTAAGGAAAACAAAATTCAGTAGCTTTGCAATTTTTTTGAAAGTTCAACATTATGTAGAGTTGGTGGCAAAGTTGGAGGTTGCAAGGTGCGAAGTGATATTATTGTCCTTGTGTACCACTGAAATAGAAATTATGTTCCCCTATAAGTAGAAATTTCCCTCTAAGTTGAGAAATAACAGAAAAGAACAAGACAAATCTTTTTTCAAGTGGTTTTAAGGTACTACACTGTCAAAGGGTAAGCAGTTAGGGCACCACAAAAGACTGATTTTCAGTCTGGTTTACAGACTATAGCACAGTTTGCTTTCTACTTACATAGTAGTAAAAAACACCCCTTATCTGCACATTTTGTAGCATATGAAGAAGTCAGTGTTAGTTTTATTTGCATTGCAATGATTCAGCATTAGCAGTGGACATACTTGGGCCAACAACAAGAGGAGGGTCAAGCACTCAGGTTGCAGACTGTTTCACAGAGTAAACTTAGCCTCCTTACTCTATTTGTTTTGTTTTTTAAACAAAATCTATTACATATAAAGAATTGCATACATCTAGATTAGCAAGATTTCTGGCTGGATTTTTGCTTCCTTTCCGTATCCTTCCTGATTTTTTTCCTTTCCACAATGGATTTAAAAGAATATTTATATTCTCTATTTACGTTTACATGCAGACTGCTATCTCCTGTCTGCTCACTCTTAGGCAAAGACTTCTAGACTCAACAACTTCATTTATTTTGATCTTTCTACAAGTTATATTCTCTAAGTATTTAATTGTCATAGATCTATCTCCAATTGCGCTTGCCATTGTTTAATCGTGTCCATTTTTTACAACTCAAAATTGCTTTGAGTTATATCTTCTGTACTTTTAGCCTTCTGCTTCACATTGCCTGTAACTTTTCTTTCTCTTGCTGAACACTGACTACCAGTGAACACCAGACACAATATCCCTCAGAAATCTATTTACATGTTCCTCTATTGAAAGGGTGAACTTTTAACAGTTTTCTGCCCAGTTTTAAGCTAATTTTGCATAAATTTTCCTAACTTGCATTTAAATATCACATCTGACAGATATTAAAACTTTTAGGAAACATATGTTACACAAAATCTACCGCATTCCAACACAGAAGGCAATTGGGATCATTACTTGCTTTCAAAAACAAATTTTAGCTGTTACATTGTTTAGTTGTTACTTTCTAGATTTCTACTATATTTATAGAAATAGGTTGAAGGCTTTCCAGTTAACAAATGTCTCTGATGAGCAGCACTTTATGCTTTGACCTTCAGGTCTATGTCCCCAAATATTTATGTAATTCCTTCAAATTTGTCCTTCATACTTATACTAGGGCTATGAAATTTTACATGGACTTTTTCCAGCGTAAGAGCTTATCATTTTCAAATTTTGGCTTGAAAACATATAAGTAATATACAGCCAGATGGAAAAACAAAATTTGAGGTGCAATACATTACAAGAATTCAGATTCATGCAATACACTTAGAATAATATAGGCTTGTTTCTTTTAATGTAGATATGAAAATCTATTCAGGTAAGGGAATATTTTATCACATATGAAAGCGGGCAATTAAATTTTATGCTTGGTAGTCCCGTGTACCTAAAGATATGGAGCACCAGAAAACCAAGTATTCATCACCCAAAGCCCCAAAATGTTCCCCACACTGAACTTCTACAAATGGGGACAGACAAAAAGTCCAGCTCATGCCAGTTTATATGTAAGTATACTGTATTATCCATATAGATATCTGCTTTAATGAGGAAATATTTATTTGGTAGAATAAAACATATATAAAAACTATATTCAACTTTTTTTAAAATATAGAAACTATACACATCAGCAATGTGTATAGAGCCCTTTATCCACTAAAAATCCAGTTCTTCTCTGATCCTTGACTTACTACAAAATATGAGGGGTTAAAGAAGCAGAAGAAATGTTATACAGCACGATGGTTTGGGGCCATCTGAATCTACACGACATTCAAGAGGAAACTAAAGAACTCTAGAAATCTGTTAAGCAGAGCGTGCTGCCCAGCACCAGGCAAAGGAGGTAAGGAGGTAAATCTTGTTAGTGTCAATGGAAACTGATAGCTACATTTGCCACATTACATTAATAGCACTCCTGGCTTATAACTTTACAAATGGAACAGAGAAAGAGAGGCATGACTTGCTTGTTCATTATTGTGGTAATATATCATTAAGCGAGACTTCAGATGAAACGTGAGTCTCAATGGTCTTTGCCGAGAGAAGCTTGAAATTCAAGAGGTGGGGTAAAGAAGAAAGAGGAAAATAAAAATGCATTTACAGTGACAAATCTTTTCATGGCCATATCTCTCACTTTGTAAATCTCCATGGCTTCTTCCTTTGTTGTTATAAATTGTCTTCAAACAGATGGCAATAAAGCTTTGTCTCTGCTCTAATTTCCTACAAAGTATGGTGGTCTGACAGATGTTATCTCTATTCTTTTTTCATTCTTTATTATTACAGAAGCTTTCAATTCATATCTTATAACTGGCTGCTGGAAGACTTTCCAAAAATATATGGTTTTGGAAACTTAAATTTACATTTCTCAATGACTAAGCAGTTATAGTCAACTCCCTAGTATATCTATCTCATCTTAGTGCTCACAAACGTTTCCAGCATATAAAACTGTGCATTTATATAAATATATATATGTATATAATATATAAATTATATATATATGTATATAATATATAAATTATATATATATATACATACACACACATATATAAAGGACATATGTATGTATGTCAGTGAATTCAGGCAGAAGCTAGTATAAGGAATATAAATTTACCAAAGACAAACCAAAATCAAATGAGCATTTTCTAAGGACAAGCAGATCAATTTTGAGACAGAATAGCAGGTGTTTACCGACAGAACTGTGAGTTTTTGAAACCAGCAAACAGCAGGTACATTATGTAGTGTTGTACAGTCATAAATTACCATAGCTTCGGAAAAAAAAAAATAGGGCTGCCAACTGCTACTGACTTTTTGAGCAAATAGTTCGAGAGTTCTGAGGAGAACAATTGATGAAATCTACAATTTCATCTAACAAGATAAATGCAATCACATTGGTATGCATCAACATTTTAAGCACTGCATTCACAATTTGTTTGCAAAACATATATATAAGACATACTTAATTCAGTGAGACACACAAGAATTCTGTTTTCTGTGATGGCTGTAAATCTAAAATATATCTGCTGGTGTTGTCTACTTCACAATGCGAACATTGTTTCTTTCGTCTAGCTGCTCCTCTCCAGTCTGGAGAACTACTAAGGTATTTTTTTCATTTTTATCTCTACTGCAATCCCTAGTGATATTACAAAACACAGCCAAAATTTTCTCATAATAATTTTTGCTGAAGTATGTTAATAAGATATTAAAAATAGAGGTTGGGTTAAGGATTAAATTGAGATCAAGAAGTCAGTTTTCTTAGCCTTGTTTTCCTTCCTCCTTCTAGAGGAATGGAGACATATAGACTAATTACTCAGTGCCCTTTAAAAGACCGCAGTATCCAGCCCTTCTTTTTCAGAAGAAAGAAATCAGTACTAAGTAATTGTTTAAAAAAAAAAAAAAAGTGGGTGGGTGGGTGTGTTAAGATATCTCATGATAGGGATTCATTCTTCATTTTCAGTGCAGCAGACCAAAACAATTAGATGAACATGGTGTCATAACACAGCTGACTGTATTTATGCTTTCATCAGTATTCAATGGAACAACAGCTATAATTGTGAGTCATTGCAGCTTGGTCATATGGAAATCAATACTACCACCACCATGTCTACTGGGACAAATAATATGAGATGAATTTTCTGTTTATTAGAAAGTCAAGCTATTGTTGCCTTTTTTAAACAGTTTAGCTATTTAGTTTGTTGGCAGAGGGATGAGTTAGCTAGAAACATCTTTAATTACCTTTTCTGTCATTTGACAAATCTGATTATTATCAAGGGAAATTAGACATTCAAAAGTAATAAAAGAAAGGAGGACTTTCTATTCTAAGCTATGTCAGAGGTCTTCTATACAACAAGAATAAGCGAAAAGACTTATCAGATGGTTTTTAATTGAAGAGGAAAAAAACAGAGTACAGTTTAATTAAAAGATGCATATGCTTTAACCACACCTTCTGTTATTTTTTCATATCATATCTGAGGCATTAATTTTATTCCATTTGCCTCTAGCAATGGGGCATAGGAATACCATTTCACAGAAATCATCATTTTTTAATCTATTATATTTCTGAAGTGAGTAGAATGCTAGTATGCTGCAACAATGCCTTACATTTAGTTTCAATAGCATTAGCAAGATTGAAAGTTCTTACTCAGGCTTCAATAAAAAATAAATTCATGAAATTAAAATCACCATAGTTCCATTGTTTCTTAGCAACACCTTCAGACCACCAGAGGAGAAAAACAGCCTTTGTTTATCAACCCATTTCCTTCTTTTCATATCCGAAAAAGTAATTTGTCAATCAATAACGAAATAACTGCTGGGATACTAAAAAAATATAAAGCTAACAGGTGAATAAATTAACTGCAAATCTGTCAAAGAACAAAATATTAGACAAGACCAAAACTTGTACATTGTCCAATAACTGGGCCATAGTCATCCACATCAAGGTCAGTTTCAAGGCAGAATTAATTTAATACTTTTCTGGTTGTTTTCCTCTTATCTTTTCTGTTTAATGTGGGAAGCACTGTTTCATGCACTATTTCCAAGACTGGTGTGAAGTCCAGAAACAAGATACTGCATTTCTGCATTATTTAATATATTTTATTTAACAAGTCCATTTATTATATCTACCTTCATTAACAGGCATTTATTAGGCCCAGGATGGAATACCCATGACTTTTCCTCAAGTTCCCACTTATACTTTTTATTGGAAAATAGGTTTAAAAATCTGTACGAAATTACAGATTTCAGATACAGAGGTGGTGGTAACACTAGCAGATTGCATGTATTAATAATGTGGCTTTAAGTAATGTGTTGACACTATGGGTCAACTGACAGGAGAGTTCTCAAAATATTGTAATGGTAGCTCCAAAGACTCAGGAACAGACTGTAATATTAAAAACTAAGGTTATATAGCAAAGTGATTGGAATGAATTGGTCATGCCAAATACTGCGTATAGAAATAGCCAAAGGTAAATGAATGAGACTAATAAAACAGCAAAGGTGAAGAAGAAAGATTGATTCTTCTACAATTTTTTTTCTACAAAATTGCAGTGTATAAATTTCTCTTAGAAACATTTAGGCTCTCCAATGTGGAGTGCATTTGAAAACATTATCATTGTTTTCAGCAGTCATGTTCTTACTTTGCAAGCAACACAATTTATACAAAACAGATCCCACTTTTAATAAATAAATAAAATCATGCTAATGACAAAGCCTATATTAGTAACTGAGGTAGTTCATACATTAATATTACCAGAAAGTACCACTACATCTTTTTCGGTTCAGTGTAGAAATAAACATTATAATAATTTAGAGCTTATTTTGTCTTTCCTCTAAAGAAAAATGTGTTCAAAACTGTTGGAAAGAATGACATGGTACTTAGCCCTAAACAAATGTGTTTCTTTTCTCTTGGTTGTAAATCTTTCACAATCTGCATCTCAAAGTCCCAGGATGCATGTGCAAATAGAAAAGGAATTTGGTTAACAGCAGAGCTTTGTTTCCTTTTGGGAGGTCACAAAAAAACTCAGCAAGACGACCCAGTCTCCCAGTCACATCTGTTTTCTTCCTGACTATGCTCTTAGCTCCTTGTAAGCTGTACAACTTGAGTTAGCTTGGTTTAAATACATAAAATACAAAAAGCATAGCTCATAAATCTGATTTTGCTGCTGACTCTATCTACAGATCAATATGATCTTTATCTTCAGTTTTGCTCTGAGAAATTCTAGACTTCCAAGTACATTTCAAGCCTAAACAATCACAAAAAAAAAAACAACCCTATGAAACATTAATTTAAAATAAATAGAAATTCCTGTGTTACGCTCTACTCCTCTCTCATCCTCTCTCTCAAAAAAAAAAAAAACCAAAAACAAACAAACAAGAAAAAAACAAAACCAAAAAAACAAAAATAAAACAAACAAAATAAAAACAACCGAATAAGATGACCTACCAAAAAATAGTGTAATCCACTCATGAAATTGCAAGATACTCTTTGAATCCACAGTCCTCCATGTTTCATATGTCATTGTTTATAAGTCCTTATTGGTTTTCAGGCTACATTGCCACTAAGCTTACTTGAAAGAGTCAGTGGAATTTAGTGCATAACAGAGAGAGTCTCCCTCTCTCAGATGCTCACCCAATTGAATATGATTTCAGGGACAGTATCTTTCCTTGGGACAATTATTCCAAGTCAGAGGTGGAAGGAAGGGCTGGCATCTACATTCTGTTTCTCTTTTGGTCCTTTCTCTTCATGCTCCTTTCTCTTCAGCTCCTCCTTCCCCAGTCTTATTTCTCAACAGCTGCCTTTCTGGGAACCAAAGACTCCTAGAGAAAGATTTAGTTTGACATTAGAGTATTCACATTTGGGACTATCTAAGCTCAAGATTAGATATCCATACTTGAATACACCTAAGTTCCTGAGATAGCCAAGGAAACTGTTGTCAGCACAGGTAATGGCAACATATACGGTGCAATCAGTGAAGCCCAGAATTCAGTGTTGGTCCTTTTCTTCCCTCACCAATAACTAAGCACATGCTTTAGGGGAAATTAAATTTCACAAGCTGTCCAAGCTTCATTGACTCTCTATTGCTAATGATAGTAGTAGGAGCCTCCTAGAACTTTATACATAGACACCGCAGTTCAGAAGCTTTAATTAGGAGCTGAATCCCACCCCTGCTGACTTAATTTGGAAGGCAGCTTATTCTGCACTTTGCAAAATGACGGGAAGAAGAAAACATGCAGGCAAAGGAAAATTGGCTAGCCATAAGAAGTCACTGAGAAGCAAAATTCCAGATAATACAATGTGAGTGAATGTTACAGGGAACATATTACAGTCCTGATTAAAATGGAAATTTGGAGGAAAAAAGCCATTTAATATTCCCAAATGCTGTATTTTGTTAGATAATCTGTATTTGATTTTTCTTTGGAACACTTAAATACCCTCTTTCTATTCTCTTACAGAGGATGTTAAGACCTTAAGAGCAATGAAACAGCAATGGAATACACGAATTTTTAGTTAACAGTCATTTTCTTCTAGAGCATTTGAAGGGCACAATTTTAGCCAAGTTTATTTTCAAATCTGGGACTAACATACAGTTTCAGTAATAATAGTGGAGTTTCATGCAAAGAAGTCAGCAATTACCTGCATTATGGCTGCAAATAAAGCAAATTAAGGAATGTCTTGGATATGCAGCAGCCATCCCTCTCCCTTTCTATCAACACAGTCAGGGATAAGGTATAATATAACCTCTTGAACTAGATTAGAAAAAGAACCTACTAGAAATAAAGTAACAATTGTGTGCTGCCTGGGAGACAGGCTGAGTATATTGGCTTTCCACGACATTATGCTTATATATAAAGATAAATTAATGTCGGCACTGCTCTTGGCTGTCTGCATTCACAGGCAGGAATGTAGAGTTCATTTAACTGGATGAATTTCAAGTGATACTAGAAACTTCTGCCAGTGATCAAATTGAATCTTCCCAGAATTAACAAGACAAGGGTCATTCCTGCAGAGAAGTGTTGAAAGGTTTGACAGCCAATTGCTGACCTTTGCTAGAATGAATATATGTTTTAGAGTAAAAGGCAGGAATGCTCAATAGCTCAATTATATTAACTATTTCTGTTTCCTTTTTTAGAAGTCTGATTAAAGAAATTTTGCTTTGATTATTTATATTACCATGACAAGCACCCCAGGAGTATTTATCTCCCTAAAGAATGCTGAATTTATCCATGACAAGTGTTTTCTCTTAAGAGTTTCTACTTTGTAGATTTTTAGTTTATGTCAGTCATACTTTGTCAGACTGAGAAGTGATACTCTGCAGTGACAGGTTGCTTATATACCATTTCCTTCTATACTGAATCAAGATAACTTTCTAAAAACGTGTACTAGATTAGAGTATATATTTTTAATCACCTGCTAATCAAATTAGTCTCATTAAATCAGTCACATTTTTCACATGTACTATAATATCACTAGAAGTCGTGATATAATCTTTTATCTTAGTTTCTCAACTGATACACATTTTTCCAATGTTCTTACTGATCATCCTTGACACTTTCTCATTTATGTTCCTTTTTCTTGTATCAGACTCTGTCCCTTCACATTGTTGAGTGGCAAGGGAGACAAAATAAGATGAAACTCAAGCAGCAGATATAACTGTAATTAAAGCATTGCTTCAAATTCCTCACCTGGAAAAGTCAGTCTACTCTTATCTAAAACTAGAAAAGTAACGTATTATTTATAGTAATTTCCACACCATTATCATTTGTACATATATAAAACAGAGTAAAACAGTATTAAAAAAACACTATTGAAAGGACATGTGCAGCAGCTGTTTACATCTCCATTATCTAGAAATTAAGTAAAATGTGATCCTTCACGATTTCTCCTGTTCTCATGGAATAGATCAGAATTCTGTAGATTAGATATAACGATGGAAATTTTTTATGGTGAGTATATCTGACACATTAGTAAAGACAGAAGATTGCAGTAATGCTTCAAGGTCATGTCAAATAACATTTGTTTACAATAAGTTGTCAACAAAAAATATTTCAGCAACCCTAAAGTATTTAGACAAATACGTAGAACAGCACTGAATATAGACTTCTACACTTGAAAAAATATGGTGTGTTTAGCCATATTTGACACAGCACTACACCACATGCAATCTCTTTGAAATCAGCGATGCTGAATAGGGAATAAACCTGCACAGGTTTGCATGCTGCGTGTATTTCAAATGCAGCATCAAATTAAGTTAATTTCAAGCTATCTACTGTACATCTAATGCTAGAGACTTTGTTATTTACCATTTACACACATTCATTGTGGTTGTTTATTGCCCACTTGAGTCAAACTTCCTGCCATTTAGCTCCCTGACGTAGCCATATTTTATTTATTACTTCCCATAAATTGAGAGCATGCAAAGCCAGATCAGCATGTCATATTTTTTCTCCCCATAAATACCAGTATTTACAATCCTAATACAGTAACTACTTACAGACTTTCTTATTTCAAGAAAATCTGTCCTGTGGTTACAATTCAGCCACGTAATCTGGTGAGTTTAAGTCACTTGGTGATCTTATTCATTAAGACAGATATGTGATTTCTTGTGAAGGTTTTTCTGTCTTTTCTTACTAGTCTAACTTTTGCCTTCAAAAGTTTACACACTGAAGAAAAGTGGACATTCAATATATACATAGATTGTTGCAAAAGCAATGCCTATTTATTTCCAAGGAAACTACAACAGCAAAAGAGCAAAAAGCCACGAGTTTATAAAATAAATTCTCAACTATAAAACACTATTTTTCAACATGGCCCTCACCATCATTGCTAGTGATGAACAAGAGACTTCACTCTGTACTTGTGAAAGTCTGCACCAGCAGAGGTACCCACTGTCACTGTTGCCACTGCTGAAACAACACCCATCTCCTCACTGTGCTCACATCCATTGTTTGGTCTCCATAAACATTCTGTAAGTGTTGATGAATGTCAACAGATATGTCCACCTGCACTTCCATGTCAGATGCCATTTTGTCAGACTGCCCCTTTTGTGCCACCTGTCACAGAGCAACAAAATGTAGTGGAATGTTGGTGGGAATGTTCCACCTCTCCTGCCATACCATCAACATCTGCCTCTCATGTTGTGGACCAACATAATAAAATAGGAGGTATTTCTTCCACGGCAGTCCTCATTACAAAAAAAAAAAAAAAAAAAAAGAACTCTTATGTATGCTAACTGCATTATGCCATTTGTATTTTAAAGCTGCAAAGCTATGACCAGGCAGTAAGAAGACTCATTAAATGCTTTGCGTGCACAAGAAGATGTCAGACTAGCTCTAAATGTATGAAAGTCCACATTTTTCTCTGTAGTACCACACTTTTGCTTACAAAGCAAAAAAAAAAAAAAAAAGTAAAAACACACACAGCTCAGAAAAAAATTAAAGAACTTAAAGAACAGCATAATTTAACTTTCAAATTGTCATTATTAATTAAAAAAAAAAAAAAAAAGGAGAAAGGCCAGGAAGCTTGTAATACCTACCAGATACAGCCAGGACTCATATTACCATCTACGTGATAACTTAGCAGCAACTCCCTAACGCGCCCTACTGACTCCATGCAATAAGTTATTTTTCAGAAGCTTTTAAATTGAGTTCTTTTTGGTATAAGAAAATATATGTGAAAAATACTAGATGCATCTTAAACATTTCCCTTGCAATCGCAAAAGATATTGCAGTGTCAGGTAAGAGCTATATTTTTCCTTCTGTTCAGCAATATTTTCCCTTCAGTATAATTCCACAGAAGAATGTGAAATGACTAGTGCAATACCTTTTGTTCCTGTCTTCCTCTTTACTATCAACAGAGGAAAGAGGTTTGGCTATCATCTTCCTTATTTTTGTTTACTTACTCTTTTTTTGTTGTTGTTATTAAATCAGAGGAGTCCAGCTGTGCCTGAAAAAAATAATTGAAGCCAAGAAACTCATTTCATTATACGCATCTAAGTATATTATTCTCTTACACATAGATTACAGCCTCCAGAATAAGTCCACTCAACTATTTTATGGATAAATTTTTGAAGCCAGATAATTTTTACTATAATTTCATAACCACTATTGGGCTTCAGTTGTGCTACTTGATCTGAATTCTTGGTGTACCAAGAGTTACATTCTCCTTTAATTTCTATGAGCTGTGGCAGGCAGATAAAAACATATTCAGGTTAGATATTAGGAAGTTTCTTCTCAGAAAGACTGCTGAGGCATTGGAATACATTGCCCAGGGAGGTTGTAGAATCATCATTCCTAAAGGTTTCCAAGAGAAGGACAGATGGTTTAGTGGGCATAGTAGTGATGGGTTGATGGCTGGACTAAACGATCTTAGTGATCTTTTCCAACCTTAATGATTCTATGGTATAAAATCACAAAAGCAAATGTCATGTTTTGTTCAAATCAAATTTACCATTTGACAGTTTACTGTAAAAGTACTCCTGCCCCAAATGGTGTTGAGGGCCATTTAAGAATGCTGCTTATTTACATCCAAATATAAAAAGCTGTCACACACTAAGAGCTTTTGTTTATATAGAAACCTCAAATAGTAGAATGTATGTAACAAATGTGTTTCAGCCCAAACCAGTAAGCCTTAGTCTAGAGCTTATGGACTTGTGTGGAGCCAAATGAAGAAGGACAGAGGACAGGAGAGTCCAATGGGGACATGAGCCTCTTAGCAGACAGCATTCACTTGTTTCACTTCCACTTTCACTTCCACTTACTTGCTTCTTGTTTGCATTAAGCATCAGGGGTCTATCAGGCAGTGCTATTCACACTCCATGCTGAGAGATGAACAGCTGAAGAGGAGGAAAAGCTGGAGAAAATCCAGGAGCTGTGAAAGGATAGATTATTGTGGGTACAACAGACTTGAAAAAGATTAATGAGCCCACAGTGAGAAGTATGGACTACCACTATTAAAGAGACCACCTCACTGTGAAGGTGGAGACAAGGAAATCTCCATCAGTATATTACAGATATTGCATGCAAAGTAAAGGGAAAAACTGTAATGCAGCCCTGAGCATTTAAAAAAAAGTTGTAATATAATACTGTGTTGGTATTTGGCTAGTATTAAATAGATGAGAATACAACATTTTTCCTTTAATTCTAGGAAGGTAATTTACACTTTGTCATGGTTTTATGATTTTTGGTTATCAGTATTCTACTTCATAACATCATGTAGTGCACTGGGAGTTAAGGTGTTAATGCTCCAGTTCCAGGTACCTGTCCAGAAGAGAAGAAGAACTACACTCCCCTGGGGGCTTTGCAGCCAGAGAGGAGATACAACTCCTGGCAAGGTCACCCGATGTGCTCTTCTTCATCGACTCTTTTTTGTCTCCCTGCTGCTAAACCGGACTGCACATCTCACCTCAGTGTTATGGTGAGGCCTATCCACCTTTCATACATTCTCTCTCTCATTATATTTGATTTATTAGCTTCAATTCTCATTATATTGTATTATAGTGCATTATCTTGCATTCTGATACTATATTTAGTAAATTAGTTTGTTTTTCCTCAGATTGTTGCCACTGTTTTTAATTATTTTGGAGTCCCCTGCTCCCTTTTTCCGGAGGCACGGATTTTGTGAAATCCCGCTAGTCACGGAACTGGGCTGAACCAGCCTGTAAACCATTGACATACTTCTAGTGACAGAATTTGTGTATTGCAAGATGGCTACTAAGATTTTCTTTTTACATGTAGAAAGTAGAACAATATGGAAAAGGTAAGAACAATATGGGGAAGGTATGTTCCTCCTGAGATATCATACATGAAATATACCATGTTTTCAATCATATGTGCTATACAGTTGATTTGTCAAATGTCACCTACGTTGGACATTCGTATGTGACACAGATTTTGTACACAAGTGAATATTTGACCTGAGAAAAGACTCAAACGAGATCTGTAAGTCTACATATACCATTAAGTATTTTCAGAATTAGATCAGCACTCAAACAAAAAGTTATGATGAGAACAATCCTTTGCCCCCAAATACTGTATTTTATATAAACTGCTTTAAAGGTGTACACATACATACATGAGACAAAATGAAACAACATTATCACAGTCTGAACACTCAGAAAAATCTCTTCCCAAGGATCCCATTCCTTGTAATAAGAATTGAAGATAAAATGAATTTACTCCAAGAAATTTTCAGAATACAGCCTTCAATTTTATGAACAATTTCTGACTATTTTCCTTCCAGATGCTGAAAGAAAAAATCCCACAGAGGGTTGAATCAGACATTGTTAACTGTAATGGAATATAAGACCCAGTAAATAAGAGCAGTGCTATTGTTAAGGAGTCTTTCAACTGCCTATTTGTGTAAGCATGGATAAAGATGTGATATTTCCCTTGACAATGTCAGACACAGAAATATTAAGCTTTGTACAAAAGTTCAAGTTCTTTTAAGTCCCTCTTGACTTTTTACAAGAGTTTATACATTGACAGCATTTATCAGTTACAGATGCAATGATGAAAGGAAGAAACTGAAGATAGTAATACATACACTTTTCATTCTGTTTTCATCTATGAAAACATTCAAAATAATGGGAGATAAATATTGAAGAATCTCCAAGTAAAACTCAGATTTTGCTGCTTCAGTTCATAATCTCTGGAGTACTACTAGGTTAAAGGACGTTCTAGGACATTAAATAACTTACAGTTTTCCTTCTCAGGTAACTTATACATTCATTAAAACAATTATATGTAAAATTCCATTTAAATACTTTACATTTTCACAAACTATGATTAAATGTTAAACATATGAAATAAATGCCAAGGGTTTTCCACAGTGCTTGTTGTCTAAAATATGATTTGACTTTTTTGAAGAGAAGGTCTATTTCAGCAACATTTTACCTTTATAAGGAAGTAGAGAGAGCTTGGAAAAAACTGAAGAAAGAAGATACTCAGAAGTACTCGCCATAGACATGCTATACCTTCAAGACTGTACCTGTAAAGCTAACTAAAAATAGTAAGAGATGTACATTTAATATGAGTAGCTCATGTTGATGGTATTTATTTTCATTTTATCATTGGAGTAGAGAAATTCAGCAATAACAATATTAAAGTACCCCTGCTCATACCAGCATTCAGTAATAAGCTGCTCCAGTCTCCATCTTGAAGCACATTTTCTTTTTCTGTATCTTTCTATAGTTATCTAACAAATGTCCAAAAGACAAGTTATTCAATGCCAAAAATTGTCTAAATAAGATCTGAAATGCTTTAGCATCCATTTTAATCCGAGTAAAGCACAGATCTAATGAAGATGTGAATACTACCATATTCTTAATGAAAAATGATTTTAAGAGGGAACAGTAAAATTCAAACTAAATTAATTCACTATTCAGTGTAAGAAACTAATGAACATTTACCTATTTTGATCATAGTCTTTTGGACTCTGGAGAAGAAGTAGGAAAACAGGCATCTAAGACTAGTTGAAGCTATTTCTGTATCACCTTCAAGTATCCTTTTTTCAATATTTTAACAACTGTAATTTGTGAAATACAAGTGCAAACAAAAAGATAAAAGACGCCTATTCTGGATATTCATTCATTAATCCAAAGGGACTAGAAGTGTTATTGTACACTTCTATTGTACATCTAGTCAGCTCTCAAAGTCCTGCCAGAAACACAATCCAAAAAAAAAAAAAACCAACCTCTCTGACTCCTGTAGAGGGGTGGTTTCCCCCGTTTGCAACCAGCACTGAAGGTTACAGCTGAAATTTAGCTTTCAGTGTCACTCAGTGTTATTTGTACGACAACTGAAATACTTAAAGTACAGAACTTAATGAGCTTCCTTGGCAAAACAATTTTCATTTTGTCAGATCAAAAGAGAACAGAAGTCATTAGAATCATTACTTATTACATGTAAGAGAATAAACGCAGAAGAAAATCCTCCAAACCTGAAGGCAGTAAGCCCAGAGAGCTCTCACACTAATCATACACCATGTCCATTAAAACCAAGATATTCAGTCAAACCCTTAGAAACCACTAACTTGGGCACAGAGCTCACCAGCTGAGTGGCCACTGGCTGAATTGCTTAGCTTTCTGGATAGCCCCAGGGAGGTTGCCATTAATGAATCCAGCCAACGTAGTGCATCTCCTACTCCCCAGTAGATAGGACTGGTAGCCCAGTCCTTCTTCAGATAACTGAGAAAGACAGCCAGCAACAAAGTCAACCACCTGGGGAAAATGAGCAACTGCCTTCTCTCCCATCAAAGAGATCTGAGAAGGAAGCAGCTCAGCCAATGGCCTGTCAGGTGGGCTGTATGAGGACCAGGTTATTTCAGTGATCCAAGAACTATTTATTCAGGCCTCCTAGCAGCTGGGAAGCCCGGCAGCCTGGAGACAAATTGCCAGGCTAATAGAACCACCCAGGTCTGCTTCAGAGGAAGATGGGTAGGAGCACCAACATTCAGCAGAGGAATACTGTTTTTGTTTGTTTGTTTTTTACCCAAACTATATGGCAAGTTTTTTTTTTTGTTTTTGTTTTTTTTTAAAAAAGGAGGTCCATGACCTACAAATGTTGTTGCAGTTCTGAACAGATAAAAATACACCTACAGAGTGTAGATAGAATAAGTAAAGGAATACAAGACTATGTGGAGGGAACAAGATTAAAATCTTATATAAACCATAAAGCTCTAATGGGAAATATCCTGCCAGCACATTTCCCCTGACAGAGCTGTGCCAGGAAGTCTGGATTCACACAGATCTGCCTGTGCCCAGAGAGAACTTCTGACAATTTCAGTGCTATATGAGGTACCACAGCAACAGCTCTATGGTCTGTCTGCACCAAGCAGACATTCCTCCATCCCAGTTTCTTGTGTGCATTTTTTTTTTGCTTTGAATCCCATGTTCTAAACTTTGAAAACCCAGGTTCTGAACCGTTTCAGCACTCCTGAGCCTGCTCAGAAGAGAGAGAATACTTTGTACTTGAAAACCACACAAAGAGTTGGAGACAGCAAAGGAGAAGGATGACAGCATGTGAACATAACAGTTTCTGTAAATGATTTCTGAAAACCTCTTCACAAAAAACCAGCATCTTAATGCCTTTCTATGTGCAGAGATCTGTGATGTCAACCTGCGACACACCACCATCAGTTCAGACCTTTAAAAAAGGCTTTTCCCAGAGCCATGTGACATGTACCCTCCAGCTCCTCAGCAGGTACACCCTGGGGTGCAAGCTTCTCAGAGAGCAGCAAATTGGATGGTTGAAAAGCATGTAGTGATGGCTCATGATCTCAGCAGGGAAAATACCCCTGTGGTTACTATAACATGCAATGTATTGCACAATGAAAGCTCTGCTGAAAGGAATGTGTTGTTGTTTCAGTAAGACAGACAGGGTGGTTTTGAATATCCTGACAAAATTAGTGCAAGCTGCACACCATTACAGAAAGCTTTAAAAGCCTCTGTGATGCAGCAAGCTATCTAGAATGAATAACTTTTGAGGAGGTGCTGCTGTCCTGTGGATCTACAATACTGTCTTGCCATATGATAAACACACTAGTCCTCTTTCAATGCAGGTCGTCAAGTATAAATGACAGAAGTAAAGTAAAGCTTTGAAGCAAGTACACAAGCATAAGGTGCAACCCATTTAGAACTGGATTGAGCTTTTCAAGGCAGAAGAACCATTCCTTTTATGGTGTTCCAATCCACATTTTCTTGGTCTGCTATTTCAAATAGCCAAAACACACTCTGGTGAGGAGAGTCAAGCTGAATAGTTATTCTTAGCCATGAGGTCTATTTTGAGGTCTGAAGTCATATGCAGAAACCTTTAAATCAATTAATCTTAACTAATCATGATTTTCTATGTGAGTCCAATATCACTGCTATGTAATATTTAAAAATGCTTCTAGAAATACATAAAATACTACTTCTTTCTTTCTTTCTCTCCTCAGTTTGTGATAGCAGAAGTCAGAAAACATTCCGCTTGTTTATATAAATGAAGATGGCTCAAAGAAAGGATATCAAATGGATGGTATTCAAGCAGGCAGAAACATTAAATTGCAGCACTTCCTTTTTTTCATTGTTACATTGGCTGCTTAAATCTGTCCAGTGTTGGGTTTTGTGTGGCTCATTAAGATCAGTATCTCTAATCTCAGGGATGACCACTGTTAAAAACAAATCCCTCTTCTGCTTTCCAAACAGCTATGGGAACCTAATTCACCATGACAGAGTTACACATAGTGAGCCACTTGAGGTCAATACTAAGATAAGAGTTTGTTCTATCTTCTATTCTGGTAAGCCTTCTGCAACCTTTTCCTCCTTTTTTACACATTAATAGTTTGGCCAACTTCAGATCTTTCCTCATTTTCTCCTAGTATGTGGTGCATTGTTCCTTGCACATCGTAGGATATTTCAAAGAAAACTTAAACTTCCTTCCTGAGTCATGCCACAACTTGAGATCTACCACTAGCTTACTTGTACAGGTGAAATGGGAATTTTAAACTAGATCAATTTCCAAATTCAGTGAGCTTTTGCCTCCAACGTACATAAGCTTGACCAAAATGGTCACAGTACTGCAGAAATGTTTGCACATGGGGTTGATATTAAAGGCAGAGGTGTTATTATCACATGCCCACAGACTAGAACAGACTACATTGCTCAAGAAGCTGAAGTGTGCCTCCGTACAGTTTAAAAAACCTCTAATTATTACTCAATTTTTTGTTGCGAGTGTAGAAAGCAGAGAATTTTTGAGACTTCCATCTGGACAGGTACCTCTGTCAAATGTCAAATGTTTTATTGCATTATGGTTCCTTCCATTGAACTAAAAAAAAGAAAAAAAAAAAAGAAAGCAAACCATTCAAGTGACCTACTTGGCACATTCTGATGACAGACATTGTGACTCTTCGATCACTGTCCCTAGGACATCTGAACACATATTTCAATAACCCTTCCTCCTCAAAAATCCTTTTCTGACCCTTTCATTTACTCTGGATCCCTCCAAAAGTTTATACAGTGTTTGTACTCTTCTCAAAATCTGCTGGATCCAGGAGCATTGTACCTTTGCTGCCACTTCCTAACTTCCTAAGCATTTCTAGAAATCCGTCTGTCCATCAGACTACTCTCAAAAACACTGAGCTGTAAAAGGCAAACAAGGGGTAACAGTGTGATGATTTTTTATTTTTTTTTCTGGGTGCTCCCTTTCTTTGAATAGAGGTCTTTTGACTGTCTCAGTTCTTTCAATAGTTTTCAAGCAACATTTTTTCCTCCGTGTTACAGGAGATTGACAGTTTAGCTAAAAGGAAAGGAAATTCACCTGTTGCCATCGAGAAGTTTCCAATTTCCTTTATATTTGCCCTTACAGTTTGGCATACCTTAAAGGGAAAATATTTCTGTAAGCTAACGACTTGAGATAAGACTTATGCTCCCTTATTACTTATATACAACATTAGAAGAAGGCAAGAGGCTTTAAACGAATTAAAAGATAATCTCTTCTTTTTAAGGCATACATTCCAATTGGACACGAATTATAAAAAACAAAACAAAACAAAACAAAACACAACAACAGTAATCTCAGTATGTGGACTGGGCATGAAAAGAGGACAGCATAGGAAGTACGCTAAGAATGTAAAGTAACTTAATATAAGTGCATCCTTAGGCTGATCCGATTGTCTCAAAAGGATATCATGTGGATGAGTGCATCTCCCTGAGACAAAAGGTTTATCTATTATGCAGTGACAGATCTGAGCTGCTCTGAATTCAGTTTGTGAATAGTGAATATTGGCAAATACTTTGAAAAGTTTACAGTGTGAATATATTGAGACACCTCAGCTGCCTGACACAGGTAGGATGCAAAACAAAAACAAAAACAAAAAACAAAAAAACAAAAACCCAAAACAACAACTCTCTATATGAAAGAACTATTAAAGGGCATATCCATAGCCATTGAGTGATCAAAGCTTGATCTCATCAATATACATATCCAGAATGAATATAAACCAAAACAATTACAGCACTGAAATATGCTGGACAGAATCCTGCTTCCTATCTCAAGGGAAGATAAAATTGTTTAAGAAGCCAAGAATGATTATTAAGTGTCATATGCAGAGGCAGACAAAACAGAATAAAAGAGACAATGAGAAGTATTTTCATGGAAACGGTATAGATTATTTATCGTACAACAAGACAGCTTTAAACTTGTGCTTTACTACAAATTACATGAAGTAAAAGTGTTTACAGTACAAAATTCCCACAAAGGAATGAGGTAGAAGCATTTGTTTATGACAGCTATTAGGATTAACCAACTAATTCTAAACTTCTCCCTTATGCAGACATATCGGAGAGCAGAATTAAATAAAAGTGTCTATTAACATATGATAGCACAGCTCTGATATCTGAAGGTTTCTCTCAAACTTCAGGACAAAATTACATTTCTATTTACATCATTTTGTAACCTGAACCCATTCAAAAATAAGAATGTTTTATAGAGAAAATAAAAAGTAATATCTTTAGGACTAAAAAGAGGGAAAGGAATAGTGTATCTGAACAGGTTATGGAAATTAGGATTAAGAATGCTGACCAGTGAATACCCTTAGATATAAAAATCAGAGAAGAAACGCAAAATAATAGCAATAACATGAGTGCTGTTGTGTCAAGAATACATCTCCCTAGGTCAGATCTAAAGCATCCTTAGGCCTGCCAAGATGCAGTCTCAGTAACCATGAGTAAAAATGCAAAATTTTCTTTCTTATCTCTAGTTAGTGATAGAATAAACACCAACTTCCCATAATCAGAAGCATGGCAGAGAAATATATAGAGAAGAAACACAGAAATGAAGAATACAGAGTTGGTTGGAAAAATAGAAAAGTCTCAATGAACTTCAACTGTTTAAACATTCTTCCATCTTCTATTTTTGTTATAATCACAACTTGACAGAATATTTATGGAAAATGGAAACTGGTTGAAAGAATACTTTTGCCAAGATTTAAAGATTTTTTCTTTAAAAAAGAAAACCATGGAACCATGGCAATTAGACCTGTGAGGTAACATTTTGAACAGAAATATTCATTAAGAACTGGTAAAATTTTCTAGTGACTATGATGACTGTGAATAGGTTTACAGTAGGCTGACAAATGATAAATCTAAAGAACAGCAGGAAAAGTATTAAGGGCAATGCCTGTGGTCAGAAGTTCTCTTTCCCTGCATCACAGTTACCTGCTAGACATTAGCAGAGAGACAGTGTTTGAACTCTATAGAGAAGGGAAAGGCTTGAGGCAAAGGTGGAGATTTAGGACTCAGTTACAAAGTATATAACCAAAACTTGTACGAAACAAAAAGTAAACAATAGGAAAAAACCACTGGCCCATGAAAATATTATATGTATTTCAGTATTACTTATCATTAAGTAATGCCTCTGATAGATTTATGTCAACAAGATGTACATACTGATGAAGAGCTTTAAAAACACACATTTCGATGCAGAACTAGTTCACTTTTGCAGAGTACTTACACTATACTGACTATGGGAGAAAATTAAATACATAGCCAAAAAGTTCAAGATCAAACATTCTTCTAGAACCTCAGAGTTCTATCCTCTATGTGACTGTATAGTTTTGGATGCACCACTGTGATGCCTTCCTGCTAGTGCAAATGGCATTACACAAGGCAGACAAAATTTGATTTTGACTAGAATTGTATTCAGCGTGATTTGACAGTAGTTGAGCCTGACATTAACAAACAATTCTATTAAGCAGAAGATCCTTCTCTGAGTTATCAGTTTAGGTCTGCATGCAAACTACTTCAGAAGTGAAGGTTGGCCTTCATTATAGAGCATTGCATAATGCACAGAATATGGGAGTGAAAATTTTTGTGTTTCACAATAGTATTTCTACTATTCCCTTCTTCTGCAACAGGTCACTTAAGACATTTCAAGAGTTTTGTAAGCACGCAGTTCCTAGATTTGGGTACTGGAGTTATCTGCTCATGACAGCAACAGACACTTCTGCCTAACCCATCAGTAAGTGACAGTTTGGTTTGATTGATGTGCCTTCAGTTCCCATTATAGCTGAGAACATTGCAACAAAAGAACAAAAGAAGTTGCAACAAAATCTGTTCTCTTTATTCTCTTTAATTCTCTTTACTTAGTTTTCCTAAGATAGAAAATTACAAAAGTTCGATTTTATCTCATAATAATTAGTATGTAGAATCTGAATATTTCACTTGCTTGTCATTGTTAGATAAAACACAATGAGAGCATAGCAAACTGAGTGACTGAGAACAATTCAGTCCCCATGGAAGATTTTTTGACTGATTTGCAAACTTATGTTAAACATAAAGAATAATCTACAGAATTTCAAATTAAAAAAAATTTAAGAATAGGTCTAATACAAAAACTTAACAGTTCATCTTTTTGGCGGCTTAGAATCTATTATTGCATGGAAAATACATTCCATGTATTGGTGCAGTATTCCTGCATTGTAGCATGAGCATATGGCTTATTCCCTTAATTAATTAAATAATTAAATGATTTTGATACTTGTAATAATATGGGAAAAAATAAATGTCAAAATAGTTTAACACATCCTCACTGAGGGCTTTTGTGTTTATATTAATATATCTAAAATATGGCATTCTCCTTAAATTACCAGCCAGAATCATTCTAGGATCAGAAACTCATTTTCCACATAAACATAGGCTTTCTCAATAAGACATTTTCTTCCCACTCTTCCTATTACAGTTGCAGAAAATAATGTACTTGACTAAAACAAAGCAAACAAACCAACCAACTGCCACACTTTTTGCACCATTTTGAAGGTTTTTCATACTTCCACAAGGCTGTATTACTGAGATCTGAAGTACTCTATATATTGATATATGCCACTAGCCACAAAAATTTTAGTAGGTGTACTACGAGATCTTAATTTGACTAATCAAAGTTATTTGTGCAGGTAGCCTTCTGTAACTAATTTTAAGAAATCATGGTAGTCTAACATATACTGGCATCTGGAGCACACAATCATCTTTATGCCTTACTACTGCAACTTTTAAACAGAGGACTCCCCACTCTCTAGGGATGAACAAGTTACAAACACTTGTGACTGGATAAGACTTCAACTAACTGTCTGAAAATTCACACAGTGCAGGCTATGATTCTACAATTAATCATTCTGCAGTTGGAAGAGGATTGATTTATCAGTCCTTAGTACCTTACTTTCAAAATGCCACTGCTTTATTACTTATCATTACCTCTTTAGCAGCTGGCACTAAAAGTTTCATCTCTGTCCCATATCTTTTATTTATTTTAAGGGAAAGTCTTAATCTATCCTTAGGAATCAGGAAACCAAGACTTCATGGCATGGGATCTATCCTGGACACCTATCTGAAACAGCTGCAAATAATTACATGATGTTTACCTACTGCAGGTTCCAAAAATCAATTTTCCCCAAATCACTCTAGTATCAAATATGTTCATTCAATTATTTTTTTTTTTAATTCAAACTGTTCTTGACCTTGTCAAGTCAATGATTTAATCTCTTCCTTCCACTGCAGTATTCTAAAGACAATGAATATACCGGATCTACTCTGTTATTCTACTCATTAAGTGAGTAGACCTAGACAAACCCAAACACTCTACACGGTAAAGAGTAATAATTTCCAAAAGCTCCTTCCTGGACGTTGAAAACTGTAAAAGAACATCTTTCCTACATTCAAATTACTTCTACTAACGATGCTCGGCTAGGATTAGAAAAGGCTCCATTCTCTGTGTAAAGAATCCTGGCTAAAGCTACTTTTTCTGTCTGCTGTAGTGAGTTTTTTGACATGTGGACACTAGTTTGTTAAGGTCATCGATTCATTTTACATAGTCCAGTAAACAGCAATCTTAATGAAGTTTTTTTGGCTGATACTCCATTATAGCTGGCATAATAAACAGCTGACTAAAGTATTCCAGTGTTCAGTGAACAATGATAGAAGTGTCTATTAAGGGCATGCAGCTATGCCAAATATGATCATATATAATCAGCTGCACCAGAAGAGCCTGTCGACACATTGGAGAATATAGTCAGTCAGATGATGCATCTGCTACAAGTGGCAGCTGTTGTGCTCTGGAGTGTAGACAATTAGACATGAATATACTCCTTGGGCTATTTACAGCACTCAAGCATGGTATTAGATGACACCTGTTAAACTGTAATCCCTATGTTTTTTATATCTACTCATCATAATTATTGAAAATACAATTTAAGACACCTAAAGAAATTGGATTTCATAAATAATGGTGAGCTAACAGCCATACTGCATTTATTTCTGAACTTTCTTAGGAGAAGCTGTTTGAATAGTTCACAGCCAAACTATGTACAATTATCCTTACCAAGTTCACAAAAGCCAAGTGCCACACCTAAAAGAAGTGTGTGCTACATTGTAAATTTTTGTATCTAATTACTAAAGTAGGGGGTCAGTATCACTGCAAATAAGGTCACATATGTTTTGTGGAGAATATTAAATGGGAGAATTATAGAAAAAGCTGATTGTAAGGGTATGAAGAAGCTCAGCATAAATCTTTGTCTTCGTCTTAAATATGTATGCACGCAGGGAATTTTATTATTAGATTTTACTTCCTTGGACCATGTGGGCATTTTCCTTCACATCACTAGATGTGATGATAATTCTGAAGGATTATCAACCCTTACATTTTCTCTGAGTGAAAACATTTTCATATATGGAGTAAGTAATTCAGTGGTTTATCAAATTATTTTTTATGTATTCAAGAAAAAATGACTACTGCAGATGTCTTTCGAATACATCAATAACAGGAAAGTATTAAAAAGTCTTTTATAATAGAGCCTCCCTCAATTGTAGAAAAATATCAGTCCCCTAAATGTCAAGATAACTTATGAAAACATATTTGAATTTTGCAGTCTGGAATATCATACTCAAATTCCTAATCTCTTAAGGTTTGTTCATCATGGATTGAAAATAAACAATGTCAGTAGTTAGAAGAAGATAAATATCAAAAAGTCAATCACATTTAGAAAATAAATACTGAACTCTTAACATCCATGTGAAAAGTTTCTGACAAATGTTTTTTGCTCCCGCTTCTTCAAAACTATTCTACGCAAGCATGAAACAAAAAGAAACTTTTAAAGAAGATTTTACTCACATAAGATATTGAAAATATGGTTCCCAGGATGCAAGAAACTTGTAATGCATTAATTACTTTAATATCCCTAAAAGTTATTAGTTTGTCAATTTAGAAGGTTTGTTTTCTCTTTTTAATGCACAAGACAGATCAGCTTGACATCCTACCCCCCCCCCAAAAAAAAACAACACACTTCCCTTCAATGTTTGTAATGATTCCATTTGCTGAAAATTCTTAATCCAATCTTGTTTTCTACATACCTTGAAAAATGTATCTCAAAACTGCTCTTATACCTGTAAATCTAAGTCATTGTGAGGAAAATAATAGGCCCCACTAATGCTCCAAAGGAAAACCAATCACAAAAGAGACCATTAAAAATAGAAAAATCCACATATTTTAACATCTAATGCTGCAGACCTGTTGCACGCCAGTTTTGCTCAAATCTTTGAGGAGCTGTCACCCTAAGAAGACACCAGTAAGGGGACAGGATCTCTGGGCCAGCTCTCTTCCCTTAAGCGATACTCACATTCCTTCATCACATACGCCAACAGCACAAAATATGCCATGATGTGGTATGATGCCTGCCTCAGAAATTAAAGCCAGCCCATGAACTAAGAGGCTTGATCAGGAAGCAGACCAGAACTTAGTCAGGAAGCCAAAAGTCCAGCAGGAGGAAGGAGCCACAAGCTGCAGAAACTCCAAGCACTGATCACCAAACAATCACCCAGCAGTAACACTTGGGATCTCAGAGGCTCTTTCAGCATCTGTTGCCCTTTGTTGGATTGGTTGAGTGAGAAAACAAGGCTGGTCTGGGAACAAGTGCAAATCTGTGCTGGATTGGTGGGGAGATTTTGATTTAATTAGAGAAAGGCACTTTCCTTAAACTTGATGGGGTTGGAAACCACACTGGATCAATCACAATGCAAATGCTTTGCCGAGCACTTGGAAAAATTCAGCAAGCTGCTCTGAATGCAGAATTTCCTCTGATACTGTCTAAATGTCACTTAATGTTCTTGCAGTGGTTTGTTTTTTTTTTTTTTTTAAAAAAAACTCCTCTTCCTCCACTTCCCAGCAAAAAATTCTTTTGCATCTTAACTTGCTGACTGTTCAGAAAGCAACATAATTATATGCTATCTCAATATATATGACAGCTTTTATGACTATCATTTTTATTGCAATAAATATTTTAAGAACATGAGGAAAAGCAAACTAAAATTAGAAAAATAATTACTAAGAAAGGAGGAACTACAAGAAGTTATTTAAAACTGGATTTTGCTAAACAAAATGGTCAAACAAAACTAAAAATGCTGCTTCAGCAACGTGCTTTTAACTAAGGTTTGGAAAAAAGAGAGCACAAGCTCCAGTCTTCTAAGACCACAGTTTTCTTGCTTTCTGTCAAAATTTGATTTGTGTGCTTTGAGAAGGGTGCTACATGCATCTGCAGAACTTCAAGGACCTTATGGTATATATATGACTCTTGATGTTAGGAGAGATGAAGAATGCCAGAGGGACACATGTACCCTCTGCACCAACACTTTGAGAGTAATAGATTTTAAAATCCCTCAGTAGTCCTATTAAGACTGCACTTTAATTGAAATAGAGACAGTCTGCTGGCACTGAAAATTAAAAAGGTTGTAGAGAAGTATTTATGCTAGCAGCTGGGTGAAAGCCAGCAGGCACATAAGAGCACCTGGTTCAGACTGATGTGACCCCTGAGAGGATGTGGTTAACGTTCAGTGTCTCTGAAAGGCCAGGAGGGAATAAACATCACGGTCACAATAAATAGAGTAGACAAACCAGACTGCCAGCTAGGTTGGCTGACTGGCATGTGCAATGTCAAACAAGGAAGCAAGGGCAACATATACAAATGCTTCTGCCCAAGGGCTGCATGCCTGAAATAGAGGATGAGGACAGAAAGATCTTTGTTGTTGATGATACTGGTGTTGTTTTAGTGCAGTGCATTTCTGTAGCAGACAGGTCTCAGGGGCTAGATCACCAGGGAGTATATGCAGAAGAAGAATTAAATCCCATTAATAAGGTGTTAGCAAGAGGTCAGGGCTTGGTGGGATTTATTTCAGAGTTCTGGACCATTTTAAGAAGAAACTGAGGAGGAGATTGGGATTGTGTTTGAACAGCCTTTGGAAAAGGCTGAAAAGTATGTTTAACCTTCATGGCATCATGAAGGTGGCGAATAAGGTGGCTTCATCAAATCCCACAGTATCAAAACTAGGGGCTCTCTTTGAAATTATTTGAAGATCAGTTTAAAGGAGATGAAAGCAAGCATTTATCTGGGCAGCTGGTGATCATCATTTGGAGCTTGCTGCCATAAAAGACAGCTTCAAAGAAGGATTAGAGAAACTCACAGAGAACAGATACTATACGTATATATAGGTACCTATTCTATATGTAGTGGTGGGGGATACACCCCTGGCTGTGTAATTTGGGCAGACTTGTATGCTGACCCTAAACACAATCCCCTCCTGCCAATCTTAGAGATTAGTCTGACCTAGACTTAGCCATTGCTTTGAGGAAAACTGATTAGCGTGATGTCTAAGGTATTTTATTTGGGGGTGGTTATGATTGTGTGATTAGAATTACGGCAAGACCTTTACACTTGTTCTGTAAATGCATGCTATTTCCATTAAACTTCAGAAGGCAAGCGCCTTACCCTGCAGAACTGTTACAATGTTAGTATTTGCTACAGACTCTTACAGAACGTGTGGTAAGGAGTCAATTACGATTGCAAAATTTTGCTCAGAAAATTATCCTTACCTTACATAGCCGATAAACAGATCTTTCCATACAGAATCTTATATTACAGACCCGACATTTTCAGAAAGACTGTGAAACCTGGTATTTGCCTCCTCATCTCACTTCCACCATACCATGATTACTGATTACTGCAGGTGTGAAGAAATCTACTCTCTCTCCAGTTGTCTGAGCTCTTCTGCATCCCATGATAATAAATAGGGAGGTGGTGCAGCTCAGTAGCTTGCCACAATTTACAAACCAATTTCTTTGTTGTTTTTTTTTTTAATCCCTCTCCAAGATTCCAGTGTTGTGGAACAGCTGGCAATATGCAGTGGCCATCTGCACTTCTTTCATCTTTTGAGATTTCAAATTGATTTTCTTCAGCCTACCATGTGGAGTTAAGGGGTGCTCATTGCCTGATGATGTGTGTTCACACCACCCAATGGAGCTGGGAAGATAATTTTAGTATAACACTATCAGCATAAGCAAACCGTACAGTGGCAGATGAGCTGTGGAAGTAAGCTGCCTTTGCATCTTGTCTGCAGAGTAAAAATTTTATCCAAGTTTCAAATATAGATTATATCTAGCCCTGTATATGTGAAGTTTAGCCAAATACCAAAAATTCACTTTGTAGATTGATGGCATTTATCCTCCAAGACACAACAGAGTATGTTCAAATAAAACAAGCAGTGTATTTTTAGGACTTGTTCAAAACATTTTCAAAATAATAGATATGGAAACAAATCAAAAATAAAAATGGAGATGATGCAGACAATGTGCAGAATTCAAACAGATTTGAATAGAGAAACATTGATTAATGTATCTTCTCAAGAGTGACTTTACTCAGCTAAGCAAAACTGAAATACTGTGGAATATTTAGGAGAGTCTTTAACCTTCATTATTTCATAGTATTTTTTAGTCCTACAGGATAATGCCTTACTCTGCTTGATTTCTGAAGACTAATCCAGCAAAATATTTTATCATGCTCCTAAATTCAAACTTCAGAAATTCCATTAAGCTTACTGGAAAGACTCCCTACTTCAAAGTAAATACATGTGCAGAGCTGTGAGAGAGCTTAATCCAAATGTTAAGTGTAGTGATAAAAGTAGCATTCAGAATATTAATAAATAAATCTAAAAGATAAACTGATGCTGCAGTAAAAAACAGAGCAAAAATATATGAATTTTGCACAGAAACATATTGCAAACATCAAAAATTAAATCCCACTCATACCATGGATATGTGAGACAATGTAAAGCAAGATAAAATATGAAAAGGATGTACATGGATTAACATGCAGCTTAACGTAACTTCTAGATAAATTTTGTTAATAGAAAAGTTCAATAAATTGAAAGCGCATGTTTCACAGAAATTTATATTAAAGAACTTTATTTACATTTTTTTAAAAAATTGATATAACATAATTTTTTGTACTTCACAACATGATGATACATTGTACATTTCTAAAAGGGAATAATACACCATTTAGAAATTTTTCTTTGGAATGTCAATACTTTGTCATCACAATAATCTAAATGAATTGGTATTTTCTAGGCAAACTATACAGTGTCAAATTTAATTAAATGTTGGCTTGTTAAGTTTCCTAAAAATAGACAGGAAAATTGCCTAAATCAACCAAAATTACACTGTTCTGAAAAATGTGAGACAATGTGATTTAAATGTATTTTTCCCTTTCAGTTCTCAGAAAAATGTGGGCATTAATAAAGTTCTGTAGTTTAGATATATAATTTAAACCTCATAAAAGTACATAATGTACTATAGTTAAATAAAAAGATAAAACTCAGATTATATTAAAGCCATGCAAGATTTTGGAAACTGGGGGTGAACAACCAAATCATTTCAGGAAGCAACTCCAGTAATCTGGTTAATCATGTGGTGACTTGCTCACAAATGTAGGCTAACATGCATGAAAAGAGATGGTTATTATCACAGCACTGTAGAAAGAACTGGTACAGTGTCCTAGACTTTTCCAAAGAAAGCTGGAAGTTACTATAGCTTAGTATCAGAATTTTAGTAGGTCTACCATACTTTAGCCTTTCATTCTAGGACATGGTAATGAGGTGGCAATAATCATCATAAAGAATAAATTTTCTCATGTAAAATTTGCATTGTTTAAGATCTAATGCATAACTACAGAGATAAACTATTTCCTTACGAAGTGGTACACAAAGACTCGTCTGGGCTTTAAACCTGTGAAATATCTTGTGGATATACATATTATGTATTAACAAAAGTACAAAACCACAAACAAAACCTTTCACCAACCCAGCTTTTTAATTGGTGACTCTACCTTCCATAACACAAGAAAGCTGCATTTGTCTCTGAAATGCTTCCAAGAAGGCCTTTCTTATATACATACATTTATATATTTGTATATATATTTCTTGAGTGAGTGAAACAAATCACAGTAGAAGTTAATATTAGAAGCTATTAAAAAATGTCTAATAGAGAGAGAAAAAAAATACAATCTAGAGTCTTACCTCAAAAAATCCACCACCAATAAAACAAAACTACAGGCTAGTCTCCATATCCTAACTCTTCCTCCAGCGGTTTTCCATTTGCCCTGCTGTACGCTAACATATGTCTTACTGACTCCCTTCTCTACCAAGGAGAATCTTTTTGTAGATACAACTTTCTATTCTTTATATAGCTTCAATGTAAAGTCCAAAATTTTCTCATCATTGCCAGAGCAGCGTCAGAGTTTTGGTGGTATTATTGCCTAACCAATCTAGTCTTCTTCTGTGATGACATGACTATGTCAGTGGACAAGGGAAGAGACACTGTTGTCAACTATTGAGGCCTTAGTAAGACCTTTGACACAGTTCTCTGTGACATCCTTCACACTAAATTTGAAATATATGAATTTGATGGGTGAACCTTTCAATGGATGAATGAACTGGTTGTGAGATCATACCCAGAAAGTAGTGGTCAATGGCTCAGTATCTGGATAAGATCAGTGAGAAGTGATGTCCCTCAGGGTACTATACTGCAACTGATGCTCTTTAATACCTTCATCAATGAAGACAGTGGGATTGAGTGCACTTTCAGCAACTTTGCAGATAACATCAAGCCGTGTTATGCAGTCGACACACCTGAGGGATGGGGTGCTATCCAGAAATATCTAGATAAGCTTGAGCAGTGGGTCTAGGAGAACCTGATAGTGTTCAACAAATCCAAGTGTAAGGCCTTACACCTGTGTGATGGCAACCTCCATTATCTATTTGCTCTGTTTGCTATCTAGGGAGCACTATTTGCTCTCTGTACCTCCCTGATGGGAGGTTGTAGTGAGCAGGGGGTTGACCTCTTCTCTTGTGTATCCAGTGATAGGACTAGAGGGAATGGCTTCAAGCTGCGCCAGGGGAGATTCAGGCTGGATGTTAGGAAATACTACTTCTCTGAAAGAGTGGTCAGGCACTGGAATGGGCTGCCCAGGGAGGTGGTGGAGTCGCCGACCCTGGGGGTGTTCAAGGAACATTCGGACATTGTATTGAGGGACATGTTTTAGTGAGAACTATTGGTGATGGATGGTTGAACTGGATGATCTTTTAGGTCTTTTCCAACCTTGGTGATTCTATGATTCTGTGATTATTAGTACAAGCTGGGGGATGAAAGGATAGAGCACAGTCCAGCCAAAAAAAGACTTGGGGCTACTAGTGGATGGCAAGATATAACCCAGCAATGTGCACTCACAGCTCAGAAAACCAACTGTATTCTGGGCTACATTAAAAGAAGTGTGGCCAGCAGGTAAAGGATAAAGTTGATCCTGTCCCTCTGCTCTCTACTGGTGAGACCTCATCTAGAGTACCGTGTCCAGATGTGGAGTCCTCAGTACAGGAGAGACATGGACCTTCTGGATCGTGGCCCAAGGAAGGCCACAAAAATGATCCAAGGGATGGAACACTTTTCTTGTGAGGACTGGATGAGAGAAATAAAGCTGTTCAGACTGGAGAAGAGAACTCTGGGAAGATCTGATAGCAGCTAAAATGGGGACTGTCAGTAAGAGAGGGACAGACTCTTTAGCAATTTGTTGGAACAGGACAAGGGTAATGGTTTCAAAATAAAAAGAGCGGAGATTTAGTTTCGATATAAGAAAAATGTTTTTTATAATAAGGATAGTGAAGCACTGGAATGGATTTGCCCAGAGAGGTGGTGGATGCCCCATCCCTGGAGGCATTCAAGGTCAGGCTGGAAAGGGCTCTGAGCAGCCTCACCTAGCTGCAAGTGTACTGTTCATTGCAGGAAAGCTAGACTAGATGGTCTTTAAAGGACTTTTCCAACTTGAACAATTTAGTGATTTGTTATGAATGACTTATTTCTGGTCTTAGAAATGATTTCCAAATCAATGGTACCCTGAAGGTTTGTCTGTGCTTTCGTAGCTGCTATCAAATTTTTCTCACACCTTTACACTTAGAAATTAGGATTATGGGAATTCTAAAGATAAGCAATGCAGTGGAAATCAAGGCCAAACCCCAGTGATAAGAAGTCATTTCCCTAAAATCTGTGTGGAGCAGAGATCTAGTCTGGCGGGACACTGAAAACATCAAATATATTGCTTCCAGAAACAATGCAACCCATCTACCACCAGGAAAATATTAGGATGAAATATAAAAACGCAGCAGCAGATTTTTATTGCCATTTCCTTTTATGAATGATCTTGGACATCTCATAATTAGTTAATTTGGTTTAGACAAATGAGTGAAGACTGCACAATGTGACTGTCTAAAGCTCTCCATGTGTGGGAGTCCAAGTGGCACTTGTTGTTATAAATAGGAACAATTTTCAGAGAAAGTTACACTAATGTTAATGATGCATTTTAGAAGCGCAGTATAAGAAAACATGGAACATGTAACTTGATTTATGCATAAACTTTCAATTAACATTTAAAACCTAGTCCAAAGACATGGAATTTGTCAGTGCTCCTACTGCCTTTAACAGTATCTGAATCCACTGGGATATTTTTGGCTTTTTTTGCCATAAACAAAAAAACACACATACAGAGAGTTCAATGTCACTTTCTATTTGAGAAGTTCAAAATTTATACTTTTTCATGCTTTTCTCCTTTCCAGTGGTGTTTTTCAAAATAGTCCAGAAAGGAAAATTCCATGAATACAAAGATATAAAGACATTCATCTCTGCCTGGCTTTCTGTCCATTTCTCTGAGTTATCACTAGGCTTAGGGAAAAGCCTAGCCACTGTTTTTTATTTTTCCATTTAAAACAAACAAAACAAAACAAAACAAGACAAAAAAAACGCAAAGCAGCTTTCAATTATATTTCTGTTGTCTACTCTTGCATGAAGGCCAACTTGGACTCAATACCTGTGCATCAGTCTTCTCTCCATTCCTACGCAGACCAAACACAACCTGCCTTTTTGTCCAAGCCATTGCAATACCATCTCTTACTCACCCTGATAAACACAGGATTAGAAATCATTCTGACTGCTGTTTTCAAAAAGGAGAACTGCTGCAGGAGGCCCTCCCTGTTCACATAAACATATATGCTTTCATATCCTGCTCAGAGCCACAGTAAGCTACCACAGCTGCCTCTACCACTATATAGATAGAATATTTCCTTCCATCAGGGGCTCCCGACCTCCCAAAAATCATACAGAACAACAGAACAGAATGTGATTGAAAAAGAAATCAGGTTCTTAATTTATGTAGGATGAATGAGAATGTCACCCATGACCTACAGGAACAATTATTTCATCTTCTATTTTTTGTAGATTTATTAAATACATTTTTACCATGTAACATTTAGGTTGTATATAGACACTGACATTTATTAAAATAAATGAGTGCATTCATAGAGAGGGACAAATAATGAGCTCACTAATTACTTTTCTAGTGTATTTTCAAAAAATGAAAATGCTAACAGGATGGAACAGCATGTAAATTTCTTTTACAGTATTTTAAATACATTCACTAAATGAGAAATGTTATTTGAAATAAAAAGTTATTAAGGATTTCATAGTCCAAAATATTTCTCTATTCATTCTAGTAAATTGGATTACAATTTATATTCACCTGAGTTTGTTTCCATCTTATGTAACTTTTGTTTTCACTAAGCAAATAAACTTCCTCTTCGTTAGAAATTTCCCCTTTGATACAGTTCCAGTATGCTACACAGGAGCTTGATAAAGAGACTTAGCAAAATCCTTTCTGTTGCCTATTCCTTTATTGTTTGGGGGGAAAAAAAGGATGCTAAAATGAACAGCTGATGCCTAGCTGAAGGTAATGGTGGCTGGGAGCTAAGGGGGAGGGTTTTACTTTCTCTAACTGCTTCAGGATTTGGGATAAGAAAAAATGAATTAAAATCACCTACAAAGAGAAAATAATGATGTGTTTTCCTTTTTTTTTTTTTTTTTTTTTTTTTTTCCAGTGGTGAAGAACGACTGCAGGCAGGCTTCCAAAATACCATAAAGCACACAAAAAATTCAACATCTGACCTTCAGGAATGATTCTCTTGTGTGTAAGTCCTTCTTGTTAATATGCTCTGGATCATGCTGGAAACTGAACTTTTCCCTCACAGGTCTCACAAACAAGAGGTATATGTGTGATAAAAAAGGCACCTTTTCTTCTCAGATCAAGTAATGCATTCATTGAACTTGGTTAAGCCAAAGGTGGCTAGATTTTTAGATAAAAATGGTTCCAATAGTTTAAACACTATAGAAACTGAGACATTGGAACAGCTCGGAACTCCTTAAGTAAAATATCCTGATAATTTTAGTTTTCTTAAAATGGAGGGAATATTTCTTATTCTGATTATTTTATTTTCTCAGACAAATAGGCTAGGTTTATTTGTGTTCTATGTAATATTTCCTCACATCACACCAGGCTTGTAATATATGTGTTTTTTTTTTCTTTGTGTGTTCTGAAACTTGTCTTGGTTGTGGTCTGTATAAGATATGTTCAAAGATCAAACAATATTTTAAAATTCAAAAAACCATAATCTACAGGCAATTTAGTGTTTCAGGGGAAACTCTCTTTTTACATGCAGAGCTTGTATTACATTCTGGTTTCAATGTGGGCTGTGTTGAACCAACACAATGCTTATGCAGTTTTGTTTTGTTCTCCTTCACTAAATCTTCCATTTATCTTTTTTATATCATTTAGTTTTTCCCTGGATTGGACTAGCCCAAACCAGAACAAAATGGCTAAGAGTATCTTTTCCTGCTCTATCAGCTATTGTCTATTAGTCATGTGAAACTAAAAATGACCCACATTACTGACAGGTCTATGCAACTCTTGCTCATGTGCAGAAACTGCAATTTTTTAGGCATTATTCAGTTAGCTACTGTTTGGCTACTGTGGATATTGCTAAAACCATAGCATAGCACAAAGGAGCTCAGTGCAAATGAATCACCTGCATGCTTACCCTGCTTTTTGCCACAGCTATGTGCAAGGCTGTGTGGTGAACAGAATTGATACCAATTGAAAAGCATGTAGGACTTGTCCACATTGATGAGACCACCACAACCTCTGAGATGGCTGTGTAATTGCCAAGTGGCTTGTTGGTACAGTTTAAACATATATTTTGTATTTATTCTGGTAGGCTACAAAAGAACTTCTACAGTATAATATGCTTTTACAGTAAGAGATGCAGGACTCTTAATTTTAACTTTAGTAAAGCTGATATAGAAATAAAACCCATACTTTTTTATATTCTAATTTTCTTTACACAAATACTACATTTAAATATAGTATATGTTTTCAAAACTATGTTTGAAATAAAATTCTATTATGTTGCGTAAGGAGAAAAGCTACTACCTTTCAGCTAATTTAGACAGAAGAATACAAACAAACTAGAAAAACCAAAAATTTTTCATTAGTTATTCTGCATCCTCCTCCCACCCTTAAAAAGTTTCCCATTTTGTTATTCCTGAAGTGAATTCTTATATGTTCCCTAATCTACAGATCACATTTATTCATGGTTCTACAGTAGCACCAGATAAAAATGCAAAATCAAAGGAAAGAAATACAGGAGATTTCAGACTGTGTTAATTACATGCTGCAAAATTTCTAACTTTCCAAGAAAAAAAATGACATTTCCAACTTCCAAAACCTTGCTGTTATTTTCATTTAAAAAATGAAGAAAATGAAATAAAAAGTCTTAAAGTTTTAGTGTACTGCTTTTGAATAATGTTATCTACAATTATGACAGACAATCTGTGAAATAGAAAAAAGATTTGTTTCACATAAAGCAAGAGTACAAAAGCACAGCTTTTGTAATTTTGGTAATATTGCAGTTTTATAAACATATTGCATAGTATGTGTAAGAAAATAGTTCCCATCTTTTTATATATTATATACACAAGAAAATCATTAACGTGAAAATTACAAAACAAAAACGGTTAGCAGACCTTTACTGAATACTTATTGAAACAATATGACACTCAACCTTTGATCCAGTTTACATATTCATTACTGTGAATCAGCTGATTGTAATTCCATAATGTGTTTTACTTTTTTTATTATTTAAACAATGATTTAGAATCTTAAACCAAAACCATAAAAAACAATACAAAGTGTTAGTAACAGAGTATCTTAAGCATCCTTCATAAAATCCTTCTAGGCATTTATGGCTGTATCTTCAACACAGACTTAATAGCCCTCTGCATCTAAAATGTTTTAAAAAGTGAAATTGTGTTGTCCAGTCAAACCACCATTTTACAAACAAAACAGTATAGCTTCAGTTGAAAGAAGCAATATCTTGGCACATTTTGGAATATACACTCTCCTCTTTTTAAGAACACCGGAAGATTCATATTAAATATGAGCAGTAACATAACTTCACAATGTTGAAAAAAAAAAAAAACTGGGAAAGAGTGAACAATCTACAGCTCAAAATGCTGTACAAATCTAAACTATGTTACAATTTCATGTTGTAATTACAACTTGTTGTCTCTTCATTCCAACAGAATTAGTAGAAGCAGCAGTGTCGTAGTGTTAGATAAAGTAGAAGTGTCAGTCTTTGGTCTTATCGCTTAACCAATGAATGAACTGCAGTACAAAACCATACAGCTAACAGTGCTCAGACAGATTGCTGATGCTTTTATTTTTCTTTTTTAAACAAGAAAGAGACAGTATCCTGTAATATAATTATGAATATTTTTATAGAAGATAAATCTCTTGTCTGCATTAAATACATGTAGCTAATAAGGTCTTTTCGTATATTTCACTGTTGCCATACGGATAGCTCTGGTAAAGTCAAACAGCTGCAATACCATCTTAGTGGTTCCAAAACATTTGAGTACAAAAAGAAGCTTTATTTGATACATGTATTCATATACTAGAAAGAGCCTCAAAAGAGTAATTTTAGTATTTTTTTTTAATTGATCTAATATTAATGATTAAAAATACCTTGAGGTCTTCAATCTTTCTCTACAATTGTCCCAACAGAGTGATTTATGATTTATTAATGGGAAACTCATCCTTAGCTGGAATAAGAAGCGACATCTCTTTTCTGAAACAAGTGATCAAAATTTTTAGTTAAATAAGCACTCTGGTTAGAGATACAGCAGGAGCTTTATATAACACGAATACTGGACATTATACATGACTAATAAGGACTGAAAGAAGTTGAAGAAAGGGCCAAGAATCTTTGAGGAAGGTAACAAAAAATAACTAAAAATTTCCAAATGGTTCTGCATACAATGACCTTTATTTTATGCCTCAACATTACAAAACCAGGACTGAAATAGTAAAGGTATGGCTCTATGTTTTAACGTGGTATTTGCACTGAAATCTTTCAGTTTTCTTACATCTGAAATGACGTGATTGAACTGTGTCACTTTTTGAAGCACACCACAAACCAAAGAGCTCTCTACTATTTGCAGCTCCAAACATTGAAAAATACTAGATTTGTTTGTCTTCCCACTTCGAAACACTGACACTGCTTATTGGTGTTCTGATGTTTTTAGTTCTTTCAATGCACTGAAATCCCTTTTCTAATACTCCTTGAAGTCACGTGGGCTAGAAAAACTCTTTAAAATGAAAACTGATCTTTTCCCCGTCTTATAGCTTTCAGTTGATGTAAATATCAATATTATGAAAGTCACCAGAATATTAAGACATTTATGAGAAACATCTCATAGTATCCTGAAGCTCCCAAATTTACTTGTGCTAATATTGTTACCATAAATAGCATGGGGCAGATTGAAATTACTGCTAGCAAGAAAATCCTGATAGTGCAAAGCTTTGTGGACTTACTGGATTGGTTTTGCCCAACATACCATCTACGTATCTGTCCAAAGTTTTCCTCATACACAGAGGTAAAATATTTCAGCCTCGTAAATATGAATGCAGTTACAAAAGATATGTAGGTGTGGTTTGGGTTTATTTTTTTTCTGTTTGTTATAAAGTTTCTGTCTATCTGTTCAGTGTCTAGAAATGTACTACAGGTAAATTATCATATAATGTGGAGAACAAACAAACAAGAAATGTTCAATGGAAAATCCATGACAAAGTATCTGAAAGCCATTCCTGTGGATTTATTGGAGAATAAAAAAAAAAGACAAAAAACAAGACTTAGTCAATTTGTATGAAATTTGTAAGAAGGCAAAATTTAATTTACTGAATAGGTAAGTCAGTAGAACCTTTTCATCTTTGAAGCAACCAGTGTTTGTGTGCATGCAGAGATAATGAATCCATATGGATTTATCTTGTATTCCTGGAATACTATTTATCTTTTCATCCTTGGACTTTCACACCTCCACGCTATTACTTGTGTAAAAAGTAGAAAAAAAAGTAGAAAAAAAATCTATTTCCTTTTGGTTTAAAGTGTATATTGCATGGATGGACTTTCAAATGTTATATTATCTCTGCTGTTGTCTGTATCTGTTTCTGTCCCTCTTACTAATAATCTCCAAGCTTCTATTATATTTTCTTGCAATATTTTCAAATACATTTTCCTAGAAGTGAAATAATAAATTATTAAATTAACAACAAATTATTTCTTAATAGCCTTCTTTTGAAGAAATAAAAAAATCAATTTAAAATCTTGATTTAACTGCTAGAAAACACAAGTATAGCATTCTTGCTACGGGGTGAAATTCACTCCTCTGAAGAGAGCCAGTGGAAAGACAAGCACCAGTTAAGCCATGCACACGTCTTGTGCTGGTCTCCTGCATAGGATTGAATTTCACCTGAAGTTGAAAAAAAATCAACCTTATTAGGTGGTAATAAAATAGGTAAGCAAAACATTCGGTTGCTTCTTTTCCTATTTTTTTCCAAAGACAAAAAAATATACTCTGTAGAAATACTCACCTTTCACTCTTTGCCCTTCAGAGTTACCTTGCAAAAGCTGTCATTGAATTGATGATCTTATATTCAGAAGCCTCTGAAGCTACATGCTAGGTGATATAATTTAAAGGATAGTATTAAAAAGCGCACTTACCTTATGTAATCAAGCCATCTTCCAGAATAGGAAACATTTTTATACTGTTTTACATTCCTGGGTTCTGTAAGTTTCAAGATACTCTTGTTAATCAATGTTGTGATAAATTTATGTAGCAGTATACCAAAGCTTTTTTATAAGATTTCTATTACAAATCAAATGAATCAAGTATGAACCTTGATACAAGTAAGAAATCCCGTATTAAACTGGTCAAAAATAAGAAATCAGCAGTGAGATCTTGGTGCAAATGGGGCTGCATAATTTAAACACAGACCTGATGAAGTCAAATAATATTAATGTACTTATTTAATGTATTTTCTTCATATTTAATGTAATTTGATATATGTTTCTATATATATATGTATTACTGTTATTTTGAAACCTTAGCAGCAGGTGGTAAACAAAAGAGAATAAAAAATATGAGTGTCATACCACTTGTTAGTGAATTGCTTCTCTGTATTACACATTGCATTAGAACTAATGTTTATGCTGTGTTCAAATGGCAGCAGTTAGCTAGAAAATGGACAGATGTACCTTTGAAGATTTTTTTTTCATTTGCCAATTATAATTACTTTATGAAGAGCAATACACTGGTCAAAAGACATATCATCAATATTTCCCTCTTTACCCTGTTCTTCTTTCCCAAAACCTGTATGTTCTACTGAAAGCAATCGCTTCACATGCAGTAGCCACAAAATAAATATATAAGGCCATTCAGATCAGACAAACAAGAACAGATGTCTTTTTCACTCTGAAAGGTAATATTGCTGAGCACTTCCAAAATTTACCTAGTGTACAAAACCCTAGACTGAGTAGACAAAGAGTAACAACACACTTCTAAAGAAACCAAACTCAGGGAGGGATTCTGTCTCTTTTTGTGTTAAAAACCATTTACTGAATTTAATTGTTTAGTAAAGCAAGCATCACACAATGCTTCAAAATTTTAAAATTCAGGGATAAAAGTTTACATCCAAAAAAGATGAATGGAAAATTGTGCTTTCAGACAGTAGAGTTAATTATCATACAGGGATAACCAATTCATCTCACCATCAGATTCTGGGCAAATTTGTTTATGTACTGTATATATATATGTGCAGTTCATATCCAGGTCCTGCAAAAATCTAAAACTATGTGCTTCACTTCATGTAGCAAAGGCACCTGTGTTATTCTCCCTTTTGGACAAAAGGTGATATTATGTTCCAGGTTTCCTGATGAAGAATACATTGATTTCTGAATATCTCACTCCCATCTCTACGTTGAGTGGTAACACAAACCACGAGAGAAGGCAGCGCTGTATTCCTGCTTACACTGGAAGAAGTTGCTCTGCAGGCCATTTGAAGCGTTGAACTTGTCACAAGGGAAACCGAGCAGAACTGTGAAGCAGAGGGATAGTAACAAAAGGCTATTCTGGTGTGAGGATAAATTGGAGTCCTTTTAGCTCCATAAGCAGATGTTGCTACTGGATTGACATGTGGAGCCTGCTCCTGCTGGGGACAGGTAAAGTTTACCATTGGGACAGATGCAGATCTCATAGATAGTCTGGCGAGGAGCTGAAGAGCTCGGTGAAGAGGAGAAGGAGCCCACTGGTAGATTTCCCAGGCGGATTGTATCTGCATTTAAAAATATCTACAAAAGGGGGAAAAAAAAGAATAATACATTTCTTTCAGCATTGTAGCATATTTTTAAAAATGTATTTGAGACAGAGTCGTGAGATTTTGCAAATATATAAGCTGTCAACATTCCTTGTTCTTCAACTGTGCAGTTGCATACCCATTAATACCCATTACTGCAGTATATGCAAATGGTTCCCCCAACATGTTTATTCAGATACAAGAAATGTCATACAGAAATATTTAGACAGTATTCTTAAACAGCTCAAATTTTCACTTGTGCAATTTGTGATTAAAATTTATTCATTCATGTCAGTAGCATATCCTTGTTCTGGAGAAGTTTTTACTTTAATGAGGGTGAAGAGATATTAAAGTACATTCCCTAGTGTGCTCCTGTAAGCAGCAGGAAATATGTGCTGAACTGTGCTAAACTGTAGGGGCTTAACAATAGCTTCATTCTGAGAATAATTAAATAAGGATGCAGATTCACATGCACAAAATAAAAAGCTTATTTGACCTAAATTAGGAGGATAGAATATTTCAGGTTAAAGTCCTGTTAAGGAGGTCATTGCGCTATTCCCATTTCTTTCTGAACATACCAAATGACTTTAAAAATTGTTTTTTTTTTTTTTTTAATCTTCTTCTATTGGAAACAACAAGACACAGTATTAAACAGCAAACTCGAATAATGTTAATAAATCTGTATTATATTCTATAATATTTACACTTCTGTTAAATTTTCAGGATGCCATAAAATCAGGTAAATAAAGAAAAAACAATGCAAATCCTCTACTATTCCCACTAGTACAAACAGATGAGCTTCCAGCTGCTTGGAGGTCGTTTTTTATGGAAGGAGTAAATGAGAGCCAAAGCAAGATCAGCCATTACCTTGGATGCAGACTACGGTAACCAAGCAAAATGGCTTTATCTCTGCAAATGACTGTAGAATCTTAGGGAAAGGTGAGTTCCTTAGGTAGTTGTTAATGATTTTTATAAGGTATTGAAAATCAACAAAGCCAACTTGACACCACTATAGCACAATGTCAGCAGTACATTTAAGGGACTGCGAAGATATGACATTTGACCTTTCCAACAGTAAATACATATTAGTTTATGATAAAACCGGTGGTATATAGCAGAAAAGCAGTGCAGAAGCACTACAGAACCCCTGCTGGAGAGAAGTGACTGACAGGATGGGAAAAAACTGAGAAGAGAAAGCTGAAAATCCATGCAATGACTGATGCACAATCATGTTACCATCCACAGCAGAAGCAATGCAGATGACTGGGATGGTTGAAGGAAATACAGGCTGAATGTAGCCCAAAATAATATAAACCCTGTCAAGGCTTCCTTCTCCCATCATTGATGGGAAGTAACACTAAAAGGGACAGAAGGAAGAATCTCAGAGGCACAGATGACAAGTGCATGGCATGATGCCTTTCTTAATTCTCATCCTTACTGACAGGAATTCATTACAAAAATAAATGCAGTAAACTGTTATCTTTGTTCTGCATTTTTTATAACAAAAGAATGATGCATTTACACACACAAGCTGTTTTCAAAATACAATTTCATAAACCTGAAGTAATTAGGAGTCAGTAGAAATAATTTAGATGGAAGGAATGTGGACAGAGTTGAGAACAAATTAATACTGTTCTATTAGAACTGGAACTGTAAAAGATAGCAAATGTGAAAAATTCAGCTCAGATAGGAGCAAATGTAACAGTAACTACAGAAAGCATAATAAGAAAATAAAATAACAGATGAGAGAAGCAAAGAATTTGATAGCAAACTAAAAACTAAAACTGGTAAAATGCGGTAAGGAAACAAAAGATTAATCATCAGCCAGTGGAGTTAATGCAAATAAAAAGTACTCTTTCATTTCTAATGCAAGAAATAAAACAAACGTTATCAAGTCCACTATTATCACAGCAATGGTGCAGTTATTAACAGGATTGAATAAAAATAGAGTACCATTCAACAGTGTAAGCTTAACATAAGTATCAGCACATCTTTTATACTGAATAGTGTTCAGCATCGTTCTGTACTCAGAGAAAGATCAAACACTGATGTCAGAACATGATAAAATGCTTTCAGTTTCAACTGTAACTCTGCCGGATATTAAACAGGAGCCTTGAATGTCACATACTTGTAATCAGCAGGTTTTGATAGCTTGAGAATAGTTCTAAAAAAAACCCAACAACCTGAATAGCCTTTTGGCATTTAATACCTTTTTTCACTAAGCCTTAGTATACTTGGAATATCAGAGAAGATAAGTAAAAGATTACCTGTTTTTTGAAAGAAAAAAAAAAAAAAAGAAGAAGAAAAAAAAAGAAATTAGAATGTTTTATATGTGATAATATGACATTCGAGTATAGAAGACTTTCATGTTAAGAAAATCCAACTATACCAGATCAGTTACATATACTTTTGAAAGCAAGAATGACTGGCCATGGTAACAATTTAGTTGAGGTAGTAGTGGGAAAGGATTGTGAGAAGTACGTAAATCAAAATTAAATGAATTCTAAAAGAAGGCATGTCTTGATTTAAAAAAAAAATTAATTCAGAAGGGAAACAGAAGTCATATGATGCTCGAGATCATGCTAGAAGATGAAAATCTTTTGGATGCTTTGAACTTTGTTATTTTTTATTATATGTACTCATTATTTCTATGTCTTTGCTTACATCAGGACAGCTACACTTCTGCAACTCCTCACTGCAGAGATTCTGTAGTGTACTGTCCTAAGGTTTTAATTCAGTGGACTTTTACTCCAGCGTGCACTGCAATACAGTGTGGCTCAGTTACTTCAAGATTAAATTAAATGATCTTTTCAAGCACATCTGTGCATGTATTTCCACCAGCGCTTTCAAATTTCACACTGTGATGTTGATGAAATCAGATTTTTATGATGCCATGATCTTGAGTGGTAGCTCTAATGTCCTGTTCCAGCAGGCATCCCACAACATCTGGTGAGCAATGTGGATAGAGTGGTACTGTGTTGCAGAGAAACTGAAGTGTATTCTTATGAAGGTGTATCTACTGCAATGAGTCTGACAAGCTCGATGCCTTTGTAGAAAGCTGGGAAAGTAGTACAGTTTAGACAAGACTCCTATAGCTACACTCTGGGAATGCCCAAGATGAAGAAGTTTAATAAAGTAGCTTAAAGCCAACCTTAAACCTACTCTGTACATATGCAGTTAGGGTTATCAATAAAAAACTAAATTTACAGATGCAACATTGATATTTATTATTAGTTACTTCAGGGAAAAAAAAAAAAAAAAAAGCCCACTTTGTATGGAATTTGAGAGGAACATAGTTCATGTTTCAGGATGCAACCTTTTCCCTCCTAAATTTTGGTAAAAACTCAAATTCTTGTCAGAAAAATCTTCCAACAAAACTTAAACTACTTAACTTTTTATGGCTGCTGTAATGAAGTGTTTGAAGAGAAAGGAGGTAGAAAGAAAAAGAAAGAAGAGTATTGTGTTCTCAGTGAATATTGTTACTAGATGACAAGTCATCAGGGAGGTGCCTGTATGAAGGGTCTTATTCTAATCCTTTGTCCTGCCATAGGTAGGAGATAAGCCATTTAATACTTCATATGCATGAAGATTAAGCAAACCCATTACGCTCTTCTGATACTCACACCTTAGCAGATAAATAGGCAAGGAAAAAAAACCAAAACTTTTATCCATTCTTGAAACACTGTGGGAGATTGACTAAGAAACTACAAAATGGAAAATGCAGGCTACTCACCGAAATAATGTTTTACATTAGAAAACAGTGTATTTAGCAGGATCATTCATTCTATATAGCTAAGATTCAGAAATTGCAGATCACTGCACTGTTTTGTGTTTTGACCGCCTTATGAGACTGAATGTGTACAAGTCTATGGGGCTGGATGGTGTGCATCCCAGGGTTCTGAAGGAGCTGGCTGAGGTGGTTGCTGAGCCGCTCTCCATCATATTTGAAAAGTCATCGCTGTCAGGTGAGGTCTCGGATGACTGGAGGAAGGGTCACGTCACTCCCATTTACCAGAAAGGGAGCAAGGAGGACCCGGGGAACTACAGGCCAGTGAGTCTCACCTCTGTGCCTGTGAAGATCATGGAACAGATCATCCTGGATAACATGCTTGATCACATGAGGAATGGGTGTGTGATCCGAGACAACCAGCATAGCTTCACCAGGGGAAGGTCATGCTTGACCAATCTGGAGGCCTTCTATGATGGAGTGACAGCATCATTGGACAAGGGAAAGGCGACCAATGACATTTACCTAGACTTGAACAAGGCCTTTGACATGGTCCCCCACCACATCCTTATCTCCAAATTGGAGGGATGTGGATTTGATGGTGAGCCACTCGATGGATAAGAAACTGGTTGAAAGGCCACAGGCAGAAGGTGGTCATTATGGCCACCTCTATGTCCAGGTGGAGGCCGGTAATGAGTGGCATCCCCCAGGGGTCTGTCTTGGGACCGGTGCTCTTTAACATCTTTATCAATGACATCGATGACGGAATCGAGTGCACCCTCAGCAAGTTTGCTGACAACACCAAGCTGAGTGGTGTGGTTGACACGGTTGAAGGAAGCAATGCCATTGAGAGGGACCTCGAGAGGCTAGAAAGATGGGCCCGGGTCAACACGGCAAAGTGTTTTGCACTTGGGCCGGAGGAATCCCAGGCATCCATGCAGACCAGAAGGAGTGGTCCTTGAGAGCAGCCCTGTGGAGAAGGAACTGGGGATCTTGATAGATGAAAAACTTAACATGAGCCAGCAGTGTGCCCTTGTGGCTAGGAAGGAAAATGGTATCCTGGGCTCCATCAGAAGAGGGGTGGCCAGCAGGGACAGGGTGGTGATTGTCCCCCTCTACTCTGCTTTTGTGAGGCCCCAGCTGGAATACTGCGTCCAAGTGTGGAGCCCCCAGTACAAAGAAGACAGCTATTGGAGAGGAGGGCCACAAAGATGATCAGGGTACTGGAGCCCCTCCCCTATGAGGACAGGCTGAGGGAGCTGGGCTTGTTCAGCCTGGAGAAAAGAAGGCTGCAGGGTGATCTCATTGCAGCATTTCAATACCTAAAGGGAGCCTACAAACAGGAGGGGAATCAACTCTTTGAAAGGGTTGATAACAGCAGGAGAAGGGGAAATGGTTTTAAGTTGAGGGAGGGGAGATTTAGGTTGGATGTCAGGGGGAAATTCTTTACAGAGAGAGTGGTGAGGTACTGGAACAGAGAGGCTGCCCAGAGAGGTTGTGCATGCACCGTCCCTGGAGGTGTTCAAGGCCAGGTTGGATGGGGCCCTGGGCAGCCTGGTCTAGTACGAAATGGGGAGGTTGGTGGCCCTGCCTGGGGCAGGGGGGTTGGTGATTCATGATCCTTGAAGTCCCTTCCAACCCTGGCCATTCTTTGATTCTGTGATTCTGTGTATCTTAATGTCACGAAAAATGTATTAATATTATCCTTTTTTTAAATTATTTTTTTTAAAGTACATCTGGTTTCGGATTAATTAAAATAGCAAACTGAATCAGCCTGTAGGGCATGTGAAATTAACAGAGAAACTGTACACTTTAAATGAATATTCTTATGTTCTGTACTATTTAATGTGAAAATTGAGAACTTTCAACTTGCACATTTTCCACGCAAGATTTTATTTTCACCAGGGCTGTAGGAGTACTGTATGAGACAGAGAGACTGTGAGAATGAAGCAGAAGACTGAATATAATATTTTTAGGAAATTATTTTACTATCTCCAGTTCTGTATTTTGGAGAAGGAAAAAAAAGAAAGAAAGAAAGAAAGAAAGAATTGGCAGTTTAGCAAGATACCAAAGTATATTATTTGAAATGGCAAAGGATATATAAATATTTGGTCTCTCTACTTAGAAAATTTGCAATCAGTTATTTCTACGAATTAGCAAAAGCCTCTGCAATAACAGCACTATTAACTGGCAGACACAAACATGTAAAAGACTGTATCTTCAAAGAAATGTCAAAGACTAACTAACCCAACAAATCCTAACCTGTGCCTTGTGAAAGTGTTTAGAATATCAAAGGTACCTGTGATGTTTATTAACTGAGATCTGGAAGTCATCTACTCATCAGACTGTGCTGTTAAGCTGTCTGAACAGGGACAAGGAGGAGAGGAAGATAAGAAAGAAAATACAGTTTATCTACAAAAAAATACATCAAAATTGAAGGAAAGTACTTCCAGTGGGTAAGATACAGGCATGAGGTAAATAATCAATATTCATACAAGCCATGTTATATAGAGATATGAATCAGCCTTGCCATGTATAAAAGTTCTCCCCTGGGTCCTTGACTAAGTGCTCACAACAGAGATTATACTCTGAGTATAAACAGCCAAGTGGAAGAGTTATGATTTATAAATATTGAAAAAATGAATTAAAGTATGGCTGGACTTGAAAGATCATTCTAAAGTGCTTCAAATTGTATTCAGTACTAGTGTGGTTAAAAAATAACAGGAAATTGGATGAAATGTAGAAAAGAAGAAGAAAAACTGAAAGGATGGTCAGTATGAAGAGACAATGTAATGTGATCGCCCTTAGGCTCTTCAGAATTAATTTGAATTATAACAATTCAAGATTTTGTCTAATCTTTTTGCTCTAATGCATATGCTACCAGAAGCATACATAGAAATATGATCATATAAATTGGGTCGCTAGACTCCTAACTATGTATTTTTCATTTGCTTGTATGTTTTTATTTGCTGTAGACAAATTACAAGACATATACTGCAACCTATTGTTCTAATAACTACTGCTGTTTTTGACATTTATTTTAAAAATATTCAACAAAAACAGCATTCATTGAAAGTCTAACATACACTAGCACAGTATCTGGAACCATATCTGTCTTAAGAATCAGTGCTATTAAGGAAAATGAATTTCATAAATGGGGTGAAACTAGATGTACCAGATATCCAGAGAGGGACAAATTACCTAGCACAATCTGCATGTTCAAAATATATGCTCTATAGAAGTAGGATCAATTGACCACAAGAGAAAGGACAGCTGTAGGCCAAAGTGTGGTCTGATGTGGTGAATGATCTCTGTCTAAAGATTATACTTGACACACGTGGATGAAGCAAACTTCTTTAATTCTGTTCCATTTTCTTCCTCAATATTATTCTTGAAAGTACTGCCAACTGTAAGTGATTTGAAAACTAATATATATATACATTAAATATACTGTAAATAGTAAAGTGCGCAATTCTTGACAGAATGGAAGAACTTTTGTTTCAACACCTCAAAACAGAAGTGATATTTATGAGAGTTATGCTTCATTTTAAGCACATATTTTTTTAAATTCATGTTAGATGGTCACAAGCATACGTCACATGATAACTCCACTGTATTTTATATTGGTGGCTATGGAAACAAAAAATTTCTAGCGTATTTATTCTTTCAATTTCAGGGTTGGTCAAATGGGATTGCTATGAATGCTGACCAGTAGAAGTTTACAAGGTCCAGTACTTATGGTATGGTCCATGACAGACCGATACACAAGAATTCCTTGAATCTAATTCCAAATGGTATTACAAATCTTTAGAAATTCAGAGGACAAATGTGACTTCTTTGTGATATATGTACCCAAACCAGAAAGTGAAAGACTTGATTAAAATATTTCTGCTCAATCTTGTGAGTAAAAAAAGTCATTAATTACAACTCAAATCTGAACTAGAATAAAATTTAATCTTCTTGGAAAAATGTTTCATTTATAAAATAAATTATAAATTATCACTTCTTTTTCTAGTAAAATTGCTTATGGTGTTGGTCTTAAAAATTTGCTTGCAAACAAGCAGTTCAAAGATGGATGCTATAAATTAAAATACTTGTTTTGGTAGTTTTGGAACATTTTTAGTCATAGATTTCAACATAAGAAGTTTTTTATTACTTTAAATTTACGGAAACATGAATGATTTTAGAATTTCGTTTCCTAATAGTATGGAATTTTAATGATTTTAAAAATCTGTCAAAATATCTTTATATAATTTTTAAACTCTAATTTTCGTAACAATTAATTAATAAAAATATAGAATATTTTCCTTTCATTTTTACTAATCACTTTCTTCCCATACAGCAGTCACAAGTTAATGGTTAAGGCCATGAAAAAGGGCTTTCAAAACAAAGCCAATTGAAAGACAATTGTTAGACATCTTTTATGAATTAACTGGATTTTTGAGATCTATATCCTGCCATTTCTTATTTCTTATTGACCACACTTCATACATACCAAGCATTTTAATTTAATTTTGCAAATATTTAAGATCAAGTAAATATAACTCAGCTGAATCAAAATGATCTATGGAATGTTGTTCCTTTGCTCAGCCATTTCTCTATGCTAATGGCAAGTAGCTTGCAGAAAAACTGGTTGCATTACAATAAATATATTTAGATTCTTTGTTTTGTTTTGCTTTATAACAAAATTACAACTACAAAACTCCACCAGAATCAAAGTTTTAAAATGGTACTTTTAATTGAGTTTAAAAGTGAAGTTTACTTCACTTTGTTGAGTATTAATCTCTGTATTAAGTACATTTTATGGAGTTAAGATTCATAGCAAAAGCTAGTACTAGTGCATGATGTATCTACAAAATAATCTGAGGAGCATGTTTGAGTTGTAGACAAGTGTTAAATATAAACTTGGTCTCTTGTACTGATTTTGAGTAAGCACTTTCTGTTAAACAGTATTGCTCATTTTAATGTGACAGTTAATAAGTCTCACCAAAGGATCAGCCTCATTATGACCAAATATTGTCCACCACCATCCTTATCCATGAAACTGTGTACCCTTCAAATCCATATCTCTCATAAGGATAAGGATGTGGTAGGACCATGCAAACCAAAGGCCTTGCAGAAGCAAATATATTTATAGAAAAAAAGAAGTGTCAGTGCATCTTTCTCTTTTTATTTATTTTGTCTTTGCCAAAAAAATAGGATACAATGAAAATGCAGAACCTAGGTTACACAGAAGCTGCTTGAAAAAGTACATAACAGCTGCATGAGCTTCAGTAGAGCTAAGGCTAGTTAGCAGCTTTTCCCTTCAATAAGTGATGTATTTCAAAACCATTAAAATTAGTTGCTAGACCAAATGGTTTTTGGCATGAAATAAACTATTCAGAAAGGTGTGATTATATCAGGTATTTCAGGTATATTTCTATGTCCTTTTATACTAAGCAAAATCTAGTATCTGTGGAATTCAAAATTGATCTGTACTTTTGCAATGTGCTTATATGTGAAAGAAGCAGCAGCCAGCTAGCAGTCATTGTGCTGAATTACCAGACAAGAAAAGTTATTTTTCTTCTTATGTGAACCAGTAGATTCAGCTAGAGCTCAGAGCTTCACATTGCTTTCTGCTTGTAAACAACGGCTACTTTAAACCATTAGTTATGGTTTATTTATAGAATAAAACATAGTTCACAATTAAATGCCAAGCTGTAATTGAATCAAAGGATTCTGCTGATGCCTTGGCTCACAAGGGTGCAGCTCAAGAGTTTTATAAAGAGCAGTAGAGTGTGAATAAAAATTACAGCTCCTAGTATTCAGTCTGGGATCATGCATTATAATGTGTAATATGGCTAAAAAGATTATTATAATACTGTAGTAAATAAAAAGAAGATGTATCAAACAGCAGAACTGAGAATGTTGCAGAGGCTTTCATTTTGTGATGTGGGAGGCTAAAGATTATACTGCGTGACAAATAAGGGTAAAGGAAAATGATTTTATAAACATATTCATGTTCTTCAGAAGATATTTTCTAAAGTTATTCTTAAATAAAAGAAAAATATATGCTTCATAGATTAATCCACTGTAAATTTATAACGATTGTCTACATGACTAATAATGATTTTTTCCAGATTCCATATAATTATTTCCTGATATTATACAGCAGTAATATGCTATATTACTATAGAAGTAATGCTATAGAAGGACAATATTACCTTGTGTATCTTTGGTGCCTTAGTAAATAAGCTTATAAACTTAAAAAAAAATTAAAAGTTAACCAGTATGGAAATGATACAAAAAATCATGTATTGTATTTTTTTTACTAGTAAAAAAAAATGTCTTTCCACAAATATGGCTCATTGTTTCCCTGAACCAGATCACAAAAACAATATTCTTTTATTCATGAAAGAAACCTGACTGAGAAAACATATATTTTTATGCTAAAATAAGGGTTATTTTTTATATTGATTTTGTTGTTGTTTACAATGTGTTTTCTGAATTATTAGTAAAGGTTAATGGTTTATAATTTTTCTCTTATTGTCTCGAAATCCATGGTGTACCTCTTGGGCTTCAATCACTGACCTCAATCAATATGTTGCTATAGACATTTTGAATATCAGATGTTTAACCTTTTTCTTCACATCAGGCTGTAATGCTCCAGAGTGGTCATGGTAACACTGCACAGTTATGCTGTGTTCTTATCTTTCTGCAGTTTCTTCTGACCCCCTCCAGTGTAAGAGATGAAACACTATATCTCAGGATGGATTTTTCTCTGTGTATTTACTGGATCTTACTGGAACTGCCAGTATTAATGACATATTTAGACACCTTGAACTTTGTCAGATATGTGTTAGCAGACAAGAACTACTTGGGAAAAAAATCACAGAATCATAGAATCATAGAATAGCCAGGGTTGGAACGGACCTCAAGGATCATGAATCTCCAACCCCCCTGCCCCAGGCAGGGTCACCAACCTCCCCATTTCATACTAGACCAAGTTGCCCAGGGCCCCATCCAACCTGGCCTTGAACACCTCCAGGGACGGTGCATGAACAAACTCTCTGGGCAGCCTGTTCCAGCACCTCACTACTCTCACAGTAAAGAACTTACAGGGTGAGGGAAAGGGTGGGGAAAGGTTGGTATCTTGTTCTCTCATAACTATCAATCTAACATATACATGGGAAATCACAGATGAGTAAAGTCTTATTTACCATGACCAGGAATATAAAAAACATTTTTAATAGGAAGTTCAATTAAGCTTGTTTTACACTGTCTTTTTTTTTTTTTTCCTGTAAAGAATTTTGTTCTTAGCTGAATTCCAGCAATGCAAAAGATAGTTATTATAACTTTTCTCAAGTTCCTATTATGACAATCTAGCTGAGATTAAGAAATTACTTCCAAAAACATGTTTTCAATGTACGCTAGTAGATACTTAAGAAAAATTAAAAATCATACTATATACTTAGTACATTTCTGCCATTCATGGATTATGTTCCAAAGCAGTGATCCAATTTGACATTTTTTTCTTGATTTCACATAGGTTTATACATGAAGAATCCATACCAAATTTTTTGTCTTATTTTGTCACCAAAATATGATTTTGGTGAAATCAGACAATGAACACAGCACTGAAATTCTCTATCCTACAGAGGTATTAACAGTCAAAGGAAAAATACGCAGTATGCAGAGCAAATCTGTTGAAACATGTTATCATATCTTAATAAGGTATTAATTCAAACTTTTCTCTTTCAGCTTGTCAAATTCATCCAAAATTACTTTTTACCATCATCACTTAGCTGTATTTTTCCCAAGGGTATGCCCAAAGACTGGACTGGTTTTTCTTGAGTATTACATTAAAAACTGTTTTTATCTGTATCCATTTCACTTTTTTCAGTGTGCATGAGATTTAGTAATTCAAATATTTGAAAAAAGAAAAATAAATAATAATAATAATTGAGCTAGCCAAACAAAATTATTTTAATATAGACAAATGCAGAATGCTTCCTGTATAGTAGTCATGCTGCTGAATAAATGATCCTTGCATTATTTATTTTAAGCTGAACAGGGCAGTAGAACATTTTTCTACTGGCTGAGCTTACCTCCCCTTCTGTAGACTGTAAGTGCAGTTCTTTTCTACATGTAGCCTTTAAATCTCCTGCAGCTGCATTGATTTGCACTCCCCTGGGTGCTTCCATCACCAAAGATCTAGTTGGAGATTCAAGTCTGAAAGACAAAAACAACCACTGAGAAAAAAATACACTGAATCAAACCACCAAAATAATCAACCAGACTTAAAAACTACAGTACCACAATGCATGTAGATACAAATGTATTTTGAAAGTTAATGAAGCAGAAATAAGTTATTATACATACACACGATTTTCTCACTATTCTCTATAACCCAGAAAATAAAAAACTGTGTTTAAATCTATTCCTGCCTGGGACAGCATTTAGGCATATAATGATATATGGGTCTGCCTACTGATGTTTGCCTATACTGAAAATTCAGGAACTTACAATTCCATGTATTTCTGTGAGTGCTACTGTAATGGCAATTTAATAATTAAACTTTGCTAAGTGACCAATGGCAAATGTTCATTTCAATAAAAATTAAGCAAAACACTTTAACAGTTTTAAATAGTAAGGTAATACTGAATAGAATGGCTTTGCCTTCACAGGCTTGTTTGTGTTTCACAGAGATGTAGTAGCATTATGTATGAAAACAGGAAAACATTCCAATCTCTATTACTGTGGTTTTTTGCATGCCCTTTTTCTGTTCTGCAAAATACTTATTATGCTTTTTAATATTGATATAATAGGGTCAAACTACATATTACTGAGACTTGGTATCTCTCCCTAGTGCAACTATTGTTGTTCTACTCCTGACAGATTTTCCCTTTCTTTCTGAACTCTATACTCAAGATTCTCAATTAAGCTTCATTCAGAACTAAGATACCTTCTTATCTATATTCTATCTCAGTATGCTGAGATAGATCTCTTGAATGGGAAGAACCACTGCAAGGTTTTGATAGTAGTAGTGTTCACAGACTGAATAGGAAAGGTGATCAGATGTATTGAACTGGAAAACAAAAAAATGGATTCTGGATGGGTTCCGCGATAGACTTACTGCATAGCCCTGTTAGGAATGAGACAAATCTTTTAATCTATTTGTATCACAGTGATACAATGACAGAACACAGTTCTTACTCGACCTGAACAAAGGCTTTTTGTAAGATGAAATATGTTAGTGATAGAAATAGCTAGAGTGAGCAGCTCAATAAAAACATTGCATTTCCCTCTTTAACAAATTGTATTCTGAGTGCTAAGTCAAATCTATTCCAAAGTATAATGAGGTACTAGGCATGTTATAGATATGAGTAGTTTATCAAAGAATTTTGCTATAGAGAAGCCAAATGAAAGGTCTATCAGGGAGTGGAGTAACAGAATTTCAGCATATTTTAACCACTGTTGTTTGTTTTTGTTTTTTTTTTTTAGTGTACTGAGCAGTGATGGATAATTTGAAATCAAAATGCCACATTTGCATGCAAAGTAAGTTACCAAGATGGTATCTGTGAAATATTTCTGTTCATTGTATGTCACACACATTCAATGGGACAGAAGGTCGAAACACAGAGAAAAAATTACTTAGTAGCACAAAATGAGACTATTAAAAGCAAGTGTTCAGAAAACAGCAAAGTATTTTTTTGTAGGTAGTAGAAAAATCTGTATTTTTTATATGCTTTCAATTTTTTTTTACAGTCTATATAGGAAAAGGTTAACAGATCATTTTGTGCTTCGTTGTACCAGGGAAGAATCTAAATATCATAAATTTTTAAATCATGAACTTCAGTGTTTTTCAGGTGGTTGTCTGATGTGAATTTCTGATGGCTATAAGAAAAAGAGTTTCCAAAAATTTTTAGAAACCAAATACATACACTAGAAACAAATGAACAAAGAAAACTAACAAAAGAACTACAAAAAATAACATTCAAAGAGAAAACTTAGGTGCATTTCTGTGTAGAATGTTTAGAAATGAGGCTTTTGAAAGCACTATGTTGGCTTCATGAAATTTTACTTTGAATTTCAAAAGAAATTGAACTCTGCAGTTCAATGTTAAATGTTTGGATATTTCCATTCCATCCATAATTTTCAGCAACATGATTTTGTGATTTATAAACTAATTTCTCATGATCTTAAGATTTCCCATTGGAAAGCTTCCATCTTCTAATAATTAGGATAAAAAATGTTCCTTAACTATATACATTACACTGATTTTAGCAAAAACAAAACCAAAGAAACAAAAAAAACCCACGCAAATATTTCTGGTTTTATATAATCAAAGTCACTCAGACATCAGAAATTTTCTAGTAGAAAGACAAAAAAAGTCTATTTAGTAATATCAAACAAAAATAATTTATAATTTTGTTTGAAAAATTAACATTTTTTTTTCTGAAGCACAACACAAGTTGAGTTGTTCCCTTCTGTTTCATCATTGTTGTTCATTATCTATGTCAATTTTATAACTTCCTATTTGTCTAAAATTAAGACATTTGGAGCATTAATTTCTGAAATTGAGAAGTTGTTAATATCAGACTTTGACGTACTCTGGAGAAATTTCTTTTTCAGGCAATAGATTTTTTTAGCAGTTTTCTGAAATTAAATATTTTGGTAGAAATATCAGTGAATGGCTGATGATCAGAGAAGTAGTTTTTAAAATACTAACCATCCACTAATAAAACTGAGTGCCTATATTTATTTTACAGTTACCAATGTACTTTTTTTGTTATTATCTTTCAGAAGATACACATCTGAAAAGTGACTTAGTTATGCAATCTCCTGCATGCTATTGGAAATGGAAAAGCCCATGCACTAAGAGATTATTTTCTCAATCTTTTCAGATAAATTATATTTGATATGGAGCTTCTTCAAAATATTTTTGTTATATTTCTGAAAGCTTTAATCTCTATTATAATACAATTATAACACTCCACGTTGTAATTTACCCCTTTAAGGAAAAGCACATCATTAGAATAGCTAACCAAGAATTTGCTTTCCTTTCAGATTTACTGATGGGCTGTCACATTGGCATTTACTTCACTGAGATAACCTGAATTGTACAATCATAGAATCATAGAATGGCCTGGGTTGAAAAAGACCACAATGACCATCTAGTTTCAATCCCTCTGCTATGTGCAGGGTCACCAACCACCAGACCAGGTTGCCCAGAGTCACATTCAGCCTGGTCTTGAATGCCTCCAGGGTTGGGACATCCACAACCTCCTTGGGCAACCTGTTCCATTGCATTACCACCCTTTGAGTGAAAAACTTCCTCCTAATATCTAACCTAAACCTCTCCTGTCTCAGTTTAAGACCATTCTCCCTTGTCCTATCACTATCCACCCTCCTAAAAGCCATTCCCCCTCATGTTTATATACTCCTTTCAAGTAGTGGAAGGCCACAATGAGGTCTGTCCAGAGCCTTCTCTTCTCCAAGCTAAACAAGCCCAGTTCCCTTAACCTTTCCTCATAGGAGAGGTGCTCCAGCCCTCTGATCATCTTAGTGGCCCTCCTCTGGACGCATTCCAAGAGCTCCATGTCCTTCCTGGACTGGGGGCCTCAGGCCTGAACACAGTACTCCAGATGGGGCCTCACAAGAGCCGAGTAGAGACGATCATCTCTCTCTCCCTGCTGGCCACCTCTTTTTTAATGCAGCCCAGAATACAGTTGGCCTTCCAGGCTGCAAGCACACACTGCTGGCTCATGTCCAGCTTCTCGTTCACCAGGGTCCCCAAGTCTTTCTCCACAGGACCGCTCTCAAGGAGATCTTCCCCCAGTTTGTATACATTCTTGGGATTGCTCTGATCCAAGTGCAGCACCCTGCACTTGGCCTTATTGAACCTCATCAGGCTTTCACGGGCCCACTTCTCCAGCCTGTCCAGATTCCTCTGGATGGCTTCCCTTCCTTCCAATGTATTGGCTGCACCGCTCAGTTTGGTGTCATCTGCAAACTTGCTGAGGAAGCACTCGATGCCATCATCTGTCATTAGTGAAGATGTTGAAAAGCACCGGTCCCCAGACCAACCCATGAAGGGCATTGCTTGTGACCGGCCTCCACACTGACACAGAACCCTTGATCACAACCCTTTGGCTGCATCCAGACAGCCAATTCCTAATCCATCGAACAGTCCATCTTCAAATCCACATCTCTCCAATTTAGAGAGAAGATGTGATGAGGGACCATGTGAATATAATATTGCTCATATATTATATAATACAATATAAATTTATATAATTTTATACAATATACATCTGTATATAGTATGTATATTGTATTAATATAATTTTTAAATAATAGAATACAATATAATTTTGCTTTCCTAACCAGCACACAGCTGTGATGGAGAAGGTAACTAGTGCTATTAGTGAACAGAATCTACAACACTCTAAGGAAAGATGAAGAAATATTTAAAACAACACTTTCAAATAATATAATCTTTCAATTCTTATATGTGATTCAGAAAGATCTATCTAGAGTGGAGAAAGGCATTTTTTTCTTTTTAATTATCAAGGGCTAATTTTAAAGATGAATTTTAGAGGATCAAAGCTGCATGGATTTGGGCTGAATTCATTAAAGCATTACAGCTAAAAAAAGAAAGTTTTCAAATATTTTGAGTATGTTACTTTGAAGGTATTAAAATATTTCTCATCAGAAATACAGAAACATTTATTTTTCATTTATTATTTTCTGTTTACAAGGTGACCTAGATCGTATTAGAGAAAAATAATAATAAAAAAGAAACAAAAGGTTTAATTTTAGGTTTTAATAAATAATTTAGATTTATTTCTTGCACATCCCTCAAACTCACATGGGATATAATTAATCTATGATATTTTTGCTCTATTGACTAGCAAAAGGTATTTCCTAAAATGGAAAGAAAGAAGATTCCCATGTGCAAATGTGAATAATTTATTTGCTTCAAGTCTATCCAGTCCACACTATTTAGCAAAATGACTAATATGAATCTCTAGCACTCTGGAATTTGTATTCCAAATGGCGGATTAAAAAATGCACTGCCAACTAGAGAATGCACATATAATGCAGGAGCTCATTTCCCCTTACGTATCTTGATGTCTAAGGGTCAAGACATACTTCAGTACTTTTAAGTATTTAATATATGATGATGGGCTTCCCATCTTGTTGTGTTTTTGTTGTTGTTGTTACAGTTGTTTCAAACTCCTCTTATCCCTTTTTCCACTTCTTTATAAAATGGCATTCCAACCCCAAAACACCGTAGAATTCAGGGAATTCTCCACTGAAATGATTTTGTTTCAAATTAGAATTAAGATATTTTTTTTCAAAACTACTTTTGAAAATTTAGTTCTCCAGTGGCCTCCAACAGTTGTAAATCCCCTCCCCATTTCTATTATTATTAAAAGAACAGCTGTCTGTTTAACTTTCAAGCAAACTTTGAAGTCAAACAAACTCTTGCCTACTGAAGGGCGGAAGGTATTGGACAAAATTTGGGTGGCAAACTCCAATAGTTTGCATAAATAATAACCATGAACTTTTATGACCATTGTGACAAAAAAAACTAGATTACCTTTTTTAATAGATATTGAAACCATTCAAACAGAGGATTCTTGATTAGTTCATTTTGACATCATGATAAGAATGCTGGGAGAATAAGACTTCATTCCTTTCAATCTCATTATGTACATATATTTGTATAATTAAAAATAGTTTTGATACTTTTACACCCTATACAAGTTGCATTTAATTCACTGCTAGAACAGTTATTTTTTTCTGAAGCTTACTATATTCCAATGTTTTTAACCAAATGTCTGTATTTTCAGGAAGAAATCAAAGATTTTCTTGAAATGCAAGGGAAGATATGCAGGACTCGTGAGTCTTTAATGTCATTCACTCATCATCAGATAACCTTTATCAAAAGGCAAAATTCTCATATCTTCACAGGAAGCTCTCTATATGTGGGAAACTAACCTTTAAGGACACAGTTTGGCTTTCTGTATTTTGTGACTTCACAGCAAGACCTTAAATAAGAGAAAGTTAAATAGACACCTTATGGAATAGCTAATATCACAAACTACTAAATATCAACATAACCTGTTTTGCTACTCATTGACAATACATTTAAACGAAGATGAAACTTTCATGATTTAAATTAGAACAGCATTCAGGACAGCATTTGCTATTATATCCATTCTCTACACGTCACTGACTCTGTGTCAGCATGACTTTATTACAGCTCCTGGAATTTTCATTAACCCAGAAATCACCTTGCTGGGTTCAAATCTGAGTTCTAATTGCTCCATACATGCCAACGATCTCAGTTCAACAAGTCTGCATTATAATAACAACACACAAAATAATAGTGTTTTAACTTTAGGTGACATAGATAAAAATCAGAAAAATAATTTCCTGACACAAGCAAATAAAGGCAGTCAACTGAGAATATATATGTATATTGTTACTGAGGAGGAAAAGAAAGTAATTCAAAGCATTAGAGAGTCTTTTTCAGTGATGTTACTAAAGGGCCAGAAAAAAATGAAGAAACAAAAGGTGAGGCACACTGAAGAGAGCAAATATTTGAAACAAGAGCTTGAGAAAATAATCAGGTGATGTGAGGAAAGTTAGTGCATGCTTCTTTCTTAGAGTGAGTTAATTAAATCTGTAAATAAAATTAATCCTGAAGAAACCATCTTTGCAATCACCCATCAGGTGATCAATATTTTTTGAGGGAAAAATATTTCTTTGGATTGGTATAATCTCGTCACCTTTTATTTCACCCCCATTTTTACTTATCTTCAAGTTGTTAATAATTCTTTCCTTTAAGAATCTTTCAAAATAATATTGTAAAGCATTGCATACCAGTGAATCCAGCCTGAAAGATCTGACCTACTAAATACTCCTTGCACCTATTTTTCCATCCATTTCACTGCAACTGCTACTCTTACTAATCCATCAGACTCAAAGTACTTATATTATAGTTTGAAAACTTCATATATTTTGGTTATTTGACCTTGTTTTCATGTTTAGCTCATGCAAAGACAAGAGACAGAGATTATCCAGCACCTCAAATTAATGACATGAAACTCTGTAAATTTTGCTATCTATTGTGACAACAGTACTTTCTTCCTTCATATCCCATCTCCCACTGGAGTATTTTTCCTTCTCCTGAGTCAAATATAATTATCCTCACTGAACACTAAATAAATTACTCTTCTAGTTTAAGAGGCTATTCTATCTGAATAGGAACTAACATTTGAAACTCATTTCCTTCTTATCTATTTATTTCAATGTATATTTATTTTGCTTTATATACGCATGTAAAATGATTTATCAATACATAAATATAAAGCTGATTACATTGTGTCAATTTTCCCAATTTTCACTATACCTATCTCAATTTTCTACTAACGTATGTGGAAAAATATATCTTCAATAGCTAGTCAAATGTTGTTTCCAACTATTTTTGTAATAGATATGCTCAAACACTGAAATAACTATTTGAACACCAACCATAAATTCTAGAAATATACATATTGAATATTTTCAGTTTATTAAAAACTAATATTAAGAAGGAAGCTAGAAACAGAGGTCCTTAAAAATAACGTATGAAATAAGTTGGCCTTTTTAACTCTACTTCATCTTCAGAGTTTTGATGAAATTTGTTTTATTATTTGATTTCTGAGTATAATAGATGAGCAGAAGAGTCCCTGTTCTTATCTCTCTGTCTGCTCTCAATTTATTGTCAAAATTCCTTTCTAATGTATTCTATGGTATCGGGGTTTTACAGAACAGGTACTTTGTCCTATTAGTAAACTACTCCTAAATTGAAAGAAAAGAGGGTCCTTAAGAAACCATCAGGCAACTCAACGTGAAACAGATGCCTTGTACCAGATTCTGAATTCTTTTAGATTTAACGTACAATCCTACTATCCTGGGTTCTTCCTTACTGGTTGATCAATTTCCACCTCATTTTATGCCCAGCATTAGCCTTGCAGGATTAGTTGGTAGTCAATAGTATGCAAGGCTTGACAGAGAATAAAAACTATTAGATTTGATTTGCAGGTATCTCGAGAGCAACAATAAAGAAATTTACCACCTTATTAAGAAGGTTATTGAGGTCAAAACTATCGGCATTTAACTACTGTATGCCTCTTTTATGAATAGATATTACCAATTATTGCAACATCTTTTAATGCACTATTAGCCTAAAACATATTTGGTGGCCTATCATATTGGTGGTTTAGTTTCCCTGTGTTCTTGTGAGAAAAGTTAGCAAGAGAAATATGAAGATCAAACTATTAAGATATTTTTCACTTTTCTAAGGCATGATTCTTTTATGCTCCTTATCCCAGTTAATGAAAGTCAGATTTAATTAGTTTTTGGGTTTCAATACAAAGGGGCTTACCAGCTTTCACAAAGGATTTTGTATAAAGTATTTTCTGAAAGCAAAACCTTGTTACTTATTATTTGAAAATGTAAGATGTGAACAAATAAAGTGGTGGGGTACAAAGGAAAGAATTTTTTTCTATCCTTTAAAATCTTATCTGAACTGTCTTTTTATACAACATATTTTTTAATACCATATATTACAGATGGTTCTTTGACTGAAGACTTCAAATTCTGGATATAGAACAAGGAGTGTCAGAGAGGCAAAGCTTTAGAAATTTGAACCTAATATCATCATCTTTCTGGCTCCTCATCCAGAACAGATTGAGCTAAAATTCCAGAACTTTCAGCCCAAACGCTGTGAAACTTGTGTTGTAGTTGAAACTGTATAGTTCAGTTTCATTCTTAGTAATCAAGGTTGTCAAAAATTTCCACTGTTTAAATTCAGCAGGTAATTGTTTTACATAACCAGTGGTATGAATTTTATTCCAACATCTCTTTTTTGAATAAAATATACATGTTATTCAAATATACTCATATCTTGATGTTTGACACTTATTATTTGACCTTTAAAATGTATTCTCAAATGAAAACTAAAGGATCATTTGTACTTTAATTAATCAAATTAAATTCCTGTGTCTTTCAGACCTGTATATAACTATTCAAATGAACATAATGTATTTGCATTTATACACTGAATCCTGCTATCAAACTGCAAACATATGTGCCTACTGAAAAAATGAATTTTAATGTAAGCCAAGCAAACTTTCTTCTTTCTCATGTCACCATTAACTTCAAAAATTCCAAGACTCGGGGATACTGTATTTTGGAAAAAAAATATATCACATTTAAAGACTTTCAGTATTATTTGCTGGACACTTTGACTAAGTATATGTTAAAACCTTAATCAATGAATGGACCCAAAACAGAACACTGAAACTCAATTATCTATATTTTGCAGTCACTCTTGGGCATGTAGTATGAGACAAAGATCAGTTGTGTTTAGGATGCAACTATTCTGTTTTGGAAGATAAAATATCTGCAGGTTACCTTCTAGAAAGGTTCATGCCAAAAGCCAAGAAATCTCTGTCCTAATAGTAGTTATATTCATTATATGAAGGGAATATCACTGAATTCTACCTAACACATAGCAGCACATATGTATAAAACCTTTCAGAATACATTGTATGTAGAATTTAGTAAGAAAAAAATCACACATAAGCTAGTTCTGCTTGACCAGACAGCAAAAGTTGCTGTTTCTTTTTAGCTTTTCTTGTTGCTTTTTTTTTTTTAATTAAAAAAAAATGGATTGAGTCCATAATTAACTAGAAGACAAAAAAACTGAATGAAGATTCAGTGGAATTCTCATTACTTAAGTCCACCTTGGAAAATTGAGATGAAGGAATGGTGGAGCTGGAAAACATTCAGCAGCAATAATCATCATGCTAATGAATAAAGCCAAAAGACAGGAGGGATGAATCTCTGAAATACAAGCTGAACAAGTAATGTGAGGTGGTTTTAACACAATTAATCCTGAAGACACAGACTTTTCTGTTTTACCGTACATTTAAATTTTAGCATCATTATTTAAATATCAGAAATAATTAGACAAAACATGGTCTTCACATTCTTTGAAGTGTGGCAAGTTCCTGCCTCTTTCTCAAAGTTCTGGGCCTTTCAAAAAATCTGTCTTCATGGACAGCTTCTTAAATATGATGCAATGGTCCTTACTTGCCAGTGACCTTAAATACCTTTGCAAAGATCAGCGAGGACATTTAACCAGTACTTTACTGTAGGAATTCCCTGCAAACAATGCCAGGCAAGTAAAGCAAGGGATAAATAAGATTTAGAAATCTGAGCAGAATTCAAACAAAAACTCTTTTTTACCACTTTTGCAGAGAGAAACACAAGGGAAGACCTTTGATTTTCTTTGTCATATATTCCCCTTGTCTATATTAACTACAGATCAGCATTTACTGGGGCAAGTATATGCACTTCAAGATAAAGCTTTCACTGTATAGATTTCTAAATTGTGTCTTTCTTGGTGTAGAGATGTTTTAGTAAGTTTTAGAATTGATTTTTCTTACTGTTTACTTTTTTAACACTTTTGTGAATAAGCCCAGCAAACACTGGAGTTTTGAAATTAGCAAGTGTACACTAATGTGATAATGAGTTTTTGAAGTGTACGCACAAAGTGCTCAAAAAAACCATCAACCTGGAAACACTATTTAAAAAAAAAGTTGTTTATCTAGACATAAACTCAATGATAGCTCATAAGAAAATAAAATGTGCATCTGATGCTATCAAACAGTGCTGTTGTCAATTAATCCTAAAAGCGTCTGACTATTCTGGGAAAAGTATACTTGAGGATTGTGCTACAGGAGACAAGTCATTTCAAAAAGTAGTGTATTTTACCATTTTGTGTGATAGGAGTTTGTGGGTCTTTCTTGAATAGTTAGAATAAATTTGAGCGTAATAGTGATTTGGAAATGTAAGAATCATTAAGAAGGCAGTATAGACCACTATATCAATATTTGCTTTTAATCAAGCTGTAATTAGTTTTGAAGAATATCTGATTTTAAAACTCCTTGAACACCTACTTGAGGTCTTGGGAAGGTTCTGCTCGGATATGGGGTGTCTCCACAGAATGTCCAAACACTGCCCCTTCCGTGCCTAAAATACATAAATAAAGTACAGTTACTTTGAAAATAAAAATACATCAAAATAAATGATCACAGATTGATATTTTTGGGATAAAACATATACTTAAATGCTGTATTACTAGCTATCAATGTTTCTTTGTATTTATGTTAGCATTTCTATTCAAAATCTGGATCGATCACTTGAAACAGTAGACCTCTGCTTATCAATAGATAAATTTCAAATACAAATCTTAAAACATATAAACACCCAAGCTTCCCAGTGTTGACTTGCCTGAATGCTCATTTTAACACTTTATAGATAATGTTGATAATGTAGAGAAAAGAATAAATTAATTTTGTTTGACAAAATCACATTTTTAAAGTACCTACTCTTTTTGCATGATGCTCATTTTGATTATTTGAGATCCCAATCTTTCAAAAGTTTAGAAATCCTATTTTCCATCTGAAGTTCCTTGCCTAAATCTCTGATACATCTCCAGTCTTCTTCCATAATGGTTTTCAAATGACTTATTTGAGATGTCCTTTGTTGGTGTGTTGTTTTTGTTTTTTTTTTTTTTAATTATTTTTATTTTATTTTTATTTGTTTAATTTTTTTATTTTTATTTTGGTAGGGGATTGTAAGTTTACACATTGTGAAGATAGCATGGGCATTGTATAATGAAAATAGCCTAGAACAATAATGTGAAAGACTTTTCAATGAACAATAAATACAAAACAACTGAATAGAAATATATCTAAAACAAGTGATTTGTTCACATTCTATCACTAGAAATAAGATAAAGGAAGCTTTCTGACATAATTATAGTTGATTGTTAAATATGCTGGGAACAGTCACCGTATTTCATGGACAGAACATTTTCTTGTGTTCTGAGACCTGAAATCTATTAAGAATATATAATATCTCATAATGGCTGCATAAATACTGGTCAGTATGGTCAGTGCTTCTGTAATTGTTTCAAAATTTTAAATACAATACAATATTTTAAATTATTTAAATATTTAAATATTTCACAACAGATATTTTGGTTTTTAATTGAGATAGATGTTTAGAAATTTTGGCAATTAATGAATAACCTTGAAAGAGATTCTCACCCTCCTATAAATTGGAGCGAGACTAATCTTTAGAAAATTAATCCTACCACGAGCTGGAAGTAGAGCCTCAGAATATTTAATCAATAAAGCTTTACAGTGTTTAAGAGAAAATGTCCTGAACAAGAATATAAATAAATATGAAAGTACTTAAGTCAGAAAGTTGTCATTATTATTCATCTTCTAAGATCCATTTTCATAAATAAAATTAAAAAAAAAAAAAATCTTCATTGTCCAATACTCTACTAGTACAGAGAATTCACGAGAGGAAGGAGTGAGTTCTGAAAGAAATGAAGATTTAGGGTTTTATCTTCAGAAAACAACGCATATTATAAAAGTATCTTAGCAAAGCATCCTGAAAGCAATTTCATTACAACTGAAGCTTTGAAGATGTCACAAGAAAAGAAGCAAATCTGTGTGCTATAAACAATGCTGCATGTTCTGAAGAACCACAGGCAGGAAAAAAAGAAGCATTTCTTTATATATAAAAGTATTCATATAGGAACTATGTAGAACCTTCTTTTTGAACCTGACATTTCTTGGCAATTTTGCTACGTTTAAGAGGCAGGAGTAGCATGTTTATACAGCCTGAATTCCTTTTACTCCAAACTGAAATCCCATCTATAATAGCATACAAAAATTCCAATGGAGTTGAAGCATCAGAGTGGTTCTAGACCCCATTCAACTCTTTCATCAGCAAAACTGAATATTTACAAGGGCAATGGCTTTTTGTATTTTTGAAGGTGGAAATGGGATATGAAGATACAAATAACTGAGCAGAATGTCAGCTTTATGAGAAAACCACTTCTTTAATATTTGAAAGAGGAGAATTAATGCAAAGATAGAATAGCGATGGGTCAGGCACCAAATCAATTGGAAGTGCTGGAGATAACTGGCAAAAACTGATAAGAAAATATAAACGACAGCATTTTCTAAGCTACTGCTAACATTTTTTATATTCAGCAGTGGTTGTTTAAAATTAGAAGCCATTTTCCCACCTTACAAAACTGAAATTTGGAAAGAAAGGTGGTCTTGTTCAAGCAGACTGTACTATATGAAGACATAATCCCACTTTTTTTTTCTCCTCATTTGCCACCAAATCTAAAAGTATAATAGGCCTCATGGTAAATACTTTATGCTCAAAAAATAAGCTCTCACCTAGGAAGTTCAAGGAACATCTCCTTTTTACTTTACACTGGGAGAAATGCAGGAAACTTATTTTTAGGAAGGAAAATGAGAAACAACCAGGTTTTTCTGCAGTAAAACAGTGGGATCAAGAAAAATGGAAAGGGACTGTAGAGCAAATGGATGACATGGATCAGCATTACTTAAAAATACAGAACATTAGAAAAACTATTAGAAGCTGCTCTTTAATTTGTGATTTATTATATGGCAAATCTGCTTTTATACTGCTCCAACAGGAAGTTAGATCACACAGTTCAGTATTAGTCAGGAAATGATGCTAGAAAAATGTGATTTTTTTTGTGTGTGTGAATAGTACTTATATAACAATACAAATCAGGATTCAAAGTGAATAACATGACTTTTTAATTGAAGAAATGTATTTTAGGTGTTTAGTTGCTCACAATACTAAAATGCTTATTTTTTACAGAAATAACCGAAGAATATTATGATTGTATTCCCTGACTTACAGAATCATAGCCAAGACCTACTTTGAGATGAGTCAAATTCTAGACAGAGATTAAGATAAAGAGAAAAGACTCGAACCTTCAAGCCCTTTCAAGTGTATCTCAAAAGAAAGTAGTTCAGGGAACTGAACTCAAAGGAATGTGAGTTAGAATGGATTGCTACAGAAAGTGAACCTTTCAGAGGAAATAAAATAGCAAGGGCAGTATGTGCAAAGGATGTAAAATCAAAACTGTAAGTTTAACTGAATAAAATTACTCCAACTTCCAGCTTCCATTGGAAAGAATGAGTTAAGTAAAGACTTTGCTAAGGGAGAAACATCAGTGAAGACAAACTATTGGTCAAAGAACAGCCTCCACAGTTTTCTGTAGAAAACACAAAAAATGCCAGAAGTACAGCTCTGTATTTACAGAAAAATTTCTTAGAGCATAGCAGTTTTACACACAGTAGATGCTTAAAATACACTTTCCTTTTTTTTTTTTTTAAACACAAAGCAGATGAAAGTAATCCCATCAGTACAAGCAAAACTAGTCCTACATTCTCATTGAAAATGGAACTGAATAGTCAGAATTCAGAGAGATCAATGTAAACTACTAATTTCTGCTCCATTTACTGGTTACTGAAATTCAGCCTTTGAGAAATGATGACTTTCAGAAAAAGAATAGAATTACATTGTTGGTAATTGGTGCTGGATTTATATTCACTTATATATGTATACGTGGAGGTAGTGTTGTCATTTATGTAACAAGCAAATGATCCTTGATTTATGAATTAGCTCACAGAACAACACTGGAAATTTTTAATGACTTAATAACCGAAAGGCATGAAAAAAACAGCATATACACTCTGCAAAAAGAATATAGGCTAAAGAACTGATGAGTCAAGAAACAAAACTAATAAATTATCTTGCCGAGAAAAATCCACTGCATATTAACATTATCCCACTCACATTATTCTTGCAAGCAAATCACCTCAAGTGTACTGACAGTGGATTTGTGTAGCATTTTGATGTGCTCAGATTATGTAGCATTGCATTATCACAGGCGCAGTTGAATCTTATTGCCTTGATCTTTCCCTAGGCTTTTTGGAGACAACAAGTGAATATGATGAAGTGCAACAATTTGGCAAGTGCTAGACTCTAATGCCAACTTGTCCTGAGTTACAGATTTTAAAGAAGATAAATAATTCACAAATTCTTCTTTCAGACTTGCCATTTAACTCTTCACAAATTCATTAAGTTAAAGTAACCACCAATTTCACAGAAAAATATGAATACTTGCTCAAGATTGCTTTATCACTGCAGGGACCTTGAAAACGGACTTTATATTCTAAAAGTTTAATTGCTATTAAAAAAGTTCAGTTCTTAATTCTTTTACCATGTGCACATAGCTATTACTTAGCTATTGGTCACCAGTAAGACATTGGAAAGGTTGATCACTGCCAGATTGAAAATGAATCCTGGAAATATTCATCTAGACAGATAAATAATCATAGAACGACCACTTTCTTCATTATTCCACCTGTGCAAACTAGAGAACCAAAGGAATCAGAATGCTTTGAATCATATGTTGATTGTGTAGCTCTTCGAGGTTTTCAATTTTAATAAACTGTTTGAAATGTCATTAAACTAAGTACTTCTAATATATATATATATAAATTGCAAAGGTTTCAGGCATGATTTTGATATGGCCACACTAGAGGTATAATTCAGGCAGAAAGATGCAGTACTTAGGCATCTGATTCTAGATGCAGCTGTTCACACGTAAACTAAAGCACTGGCACTTAGGAATTGAAGGCTTCAGAGATAAGCCACTGTTTAAAAGTAATTTGTGAAATGAATGATTTAGATTTACTCAAGGACCTTGAATACAACAAACATTTGATGCATATTTTCTATATAGAAACCTTACTTAAGTAAAGACTTGTACTTAGCCTTTAATCTAGGTAAGAAATCTCACTTCTTCAATAAATTCATTGTCTTCAGTGTAATAAATTTTGATCAAATCAAATCCACGCTCCAGTGAATACTTGTTAAATTGCAACAAAAATCTTCTAAAATTACTGTAACTTGAACTGAGTACAAATACTTTCTAAATTGTGTCCTAGGGGTGGGCAGTAAACTTTGGTAGATCTTGCAGTGCAAATTAAACCTTATTATGTCTATATATTAAGTTAACTTATATACATACTTGCTTGAAAGTTGACAACCAAAATCTATGTTTGGCCAACATTTTACATAGCTTAATATGCTAAAAAAGTGAATCAATCTTAAAAAAAAAAGAAAGAAATTAGCATAGGAATTACATAATTGAATTCATATTTTTCATATACAATCCTTGACAGATGGAGATAAATACAAAAATAGAAAGGATTGACAACAATCATTTTCTGCTTGAATTGCTAGAGTCTCCTTGAAAGGCTACAAAAACTAGACATATTACATAGATTTAAACCTTATATTTAAATTTCATCATAGTCGTTAAAAAAAATACAAACAAACAATAATAATTTATCTTATTTATCTTCCTAAATAGAAATGATAGTCTGGATCTGATGTCTGTTTTGTTGTTGTTGTTGTTGTTGTTGTTGTTGTTGTTGTTGTTTTCCTTAAGATCATGCAAAGGTTTCAGGATTCACTGCAGTGGAAAACACTGCAGTTGGAGTTGTCCTTGTCAGCATTCAAAATACTGAATTTTAAATTGTACTATTCTTGTATTTAATTGATCAAAAAAAGGAGATTGTTTTCAGTTGGTTTTAGTAGTTATCCTAAGATGTAAAAAGCACAGGCTTATACTCTGATAAATGCTTAATCAGTAACAAATTAGAATCGCTGTTTCCTTGATTAAAAATGAATGAATCAATGAATGAGAGGACTATCAAATAGTCAATAGCTCAATAACCAGTGGACTCACCTAGGATATGAACTTGGATGTCTCACACACAAAATGAAGGCCTTAACTTTAAGTCTACTCAAATTACCTAAACATTTCGACTTCATTTTCACTAGAAGTAAAGTGTCACATCTGTATGGAATATTAAGGAAAAACTGGAATCTTGCAGAAGTAAATATGTGAATGAGAAAGCTATTTCTCTCCTAGTTTCTAGAGCAACTAGTGATATTCTTAAAAAATCTCATTATATACTGCTTCTCAACTATATAAATAGGAATGTTAAGACAGTTTGCTTCAAGGTCTAAAATAGCTATATCTCAATTATTTAATAATTTTTAATTGGTGAAAAAATATTATCAAAAGTACAGTTTTCTGGCTCTGCCCTTCCTTAGCTCTTTGCAGGCAAAAAAAAAAAAATGCACAAAATAACAAAGATCTTTCAGATGATCACTTCACCACCATTTTCTACTTTAGATCAAAAACTACTCCTTTTTGAATGAGGATCCAGGTTGACTCTGATAAGCAGCTGATATTTGTAAATAGTGTTACTAAAAACTGGAATCTGAATTATATATTCTGTCTGCCACCAAAACTGTACAAAATTACAAAAATATAAAAATGTCCAAGACTTAACTTATATGATTCCAATTATCTATACTGTTCTGATTTCTGTACTTCTTGCTGTTTCTACCTTCACTCATAGTTCTACTTTTCTGAGATACTAGCACCATCTAATAACAAGTGAGATTTTATGTTCTGCAGTGGAGGTTTAAAAAACCCAATCTCATGATGTTGCACTCTTTGCTGCAGAATGTGAGTATGACTCCAACATCATCAGTTTTTTAAATATTGTTCACACCTTACAACTTATAAGAATAGAGATTTGATAGAAGAATTTACAAAATGTGAGAAAGAACATTTCCAAAGGAAGCTTCTTTGTATGCATTTCCAATATGCATTCACTTCTGCTCTGTACATTGCCATTACTACAGCATAATGAAAAGTTCTTACATTTATGCGATAATTACTGTTCTGTTCTTACAATTTACTTGAGTTTTATTTATGCAAAAGGAAACCATGAAGTAGTAGAGCTATTATCCAGGTTTTAAAAATAGATCTACTATATCTTTTTTACTACATAGTAATTAGAGTGCCATTGATAAATGGTGATCAAATATTTAGAAAGTGTATTTGTTTATCCTGTAGAGGGCACTAATACACATAGAAAATATCCATTGTATAGGAGTATATACTGTATATTTAAAAAGTTACTACAAAAATGACTTTAATTTGTGAATTTGTGAAAATATGAAAGTGTAAGAAGAATCCTCACATGTATTTTAATAATGCTGAGAGATACATTTATATAACATATTTTGTGCCTGTTTAACCAAAATGAAACAAATGTTAGCATCTTAAAATACTAGAAGTCATAATTTATATTTTTGAGAAATGCCAGTTCTATCTAATTTCTATTAGATATTACTACTAGTTATCTTGATTATCACCTATTATGACTTCTTTTTATTCCTGTGCTTTACTGATGTTTTTTGTTCCTCTCTAGAAGAAAATTACTCAGCTGAATACAACACATTCCAGCCTGGCAAATGAGCAAATGACTTACTTAGATATGCCTTGGATGCATTTTCAAACAGAAATTCTGCACTTATTTGGGAGAAGGTGAATGTATAACAATACATTCTTTTTAAGAATATTCCCACCTTCAAGTCAGCATAACAGTGAAACAAGCCTTTCAATTAAGCAACAAAATGGATGCAGGTGTATTTCTGTATATGACTGTATACGAGCAAAGGCCATGTTAGCAAACATGTGTATGCAAGATCTGTATTAATCACCAGAAAAACTGCATGTTTTCTGCAAAGGACAAGCTATCATTGCATACTGCAATACACTAAATTTGGCCAAGTTACATAAGTTTTCTCAAGGTAAGACTTGAACATTTTTTCAGTCAAGGATGACAAGAGAGCTGCCAAATGCCTTAGAGAAAAGGATATATGGCAGTAAATACAGGTAGGTCTCCATTTTCAAGATGGGACTGAACTGGTCACAGAGTAGTTTGTCACTGCTCATACTAACAGTCACCATGGAGCAGTTATCAGATGCTTGATTACAACCAAAATTCAGATTATCTGGCAAACCTCTTAACAGTCTAGCTTTCCTGTGAGTCTTGTGGCATAACAGTAGTCTGGTGTTTGCTCTTTTATTGTTGGTGAGTCAGAATAGACTTAATCAACTCTGCCATATACCTACCATAAATTTATCATAAGGTTTAAGCACTTTTAATTGCCTTGCTGCTAAGGAATGTCAGTCTAAAATCAGCACAGGGAGGCTTTACTTCTGCATCAAAATTCTGAGTGGTCAACTGCCAGTGAAACCTCATGTTGTGGTTTAAATCCACAGGAAGTTCAGCACCACAAAAAAAAAAAAAAAAAAAAAAAGCAAAACACACACACACAAAACACAACAAACAAAACAAAACAAAGTAGGGCTCATAGGTTGAGATCAAAACTATGTATCAAGATAGAAAAAAGGAGAAAAAGATAACAGTAATGATTTTATATATATATATATATATATATATATATATACACACACACACACACAAGATATGTGATGCACAAGCAATTATTCAACACCTGCTGACCAATGCCCAGCCAGTCCCAAATCAGTGGCTCCCAGGCCAGACAAATCCCCACTGTTTTCAAGCTTTTTCAAGTCATATGGTTTGGAGTATCTCTCTGGCCTGTTCAAGCCAGCTTTCCTGCTTCTGTCCCCTCCCAACTTCTTATGTCCCCTTGCACATTCACTGGACAGTATGAAAAGCTAAGAAACTGAAATGTCCATTGTTTTTTTCCTAAACCCATAAGATAATATCATAGAAGACATTATGAAGGAAAAATCGATTCTGTCCCAGCTAAGACACCTAAGACACCTTTTGTTTATGTTCTCCTAAAAATTAAACTGCTCTACATTTAGGCACTTCCAGAATAGATATTGAACACCAGGTCCCAGAATAGTCATTTCTGTGGCACAGAATATCATGCTATTTGACCCTGTCTTGAATCGAAACACTTCTTCAATTTAGCACTTAAAATTACAGAAATATTATATTTCTGGTGTCCAGCTGCCTACAAAAGACCAAGTTCAGAGGTGGAGTAAGAGACAAAACAGAATTTGTCCTGCTCTTCAAACTACACCTAAGAGAGATTTTTCTGCACCATCCAGTTAACAATCTATCATGATGCTTAGTAATCCAGTTGTCAGCTTTTATATCCTTATTTGGAAAGATCTCTGTTCTCACGATCTTAAGAATTCCAAATGAATTTATTTCCTTTAAATTCAATCTTTCTACTCTTTTACTCTTGCCTTACCTTCCAGACATGTTAGCATAGGAAGTAGTGATTTGTTTTGTTTTTCTGTAGGATACCCCCTCTATTCCTTTCTTTGTTTTTCATTAGAAGTTCCTCTTAATGTCTCTACTAATTTTTCACATTAATACTTTACCAACATTACATTATTCTGAGTTTTGTTGTCTTAAAGAAAAGACTATTTTCATTAAATCTTTAAGTTCAGAAGTTCTAATTGATTTTTTGCTTTAATCCTAAAACTAAATATAAACTAAGTAGGCAAGATCAGGAATGACAGTGAGAAGAAAAAAACCCTACAAGTGTAAAAAGCCAGAAAGCAGTCCTGACAGCTAAAACATGAAACAAACTTGTTGATAAATATTCCTTCTGCACAGCATGTTTTGTCTACTGGGTTTTCTCTACTCCACACTGAGACTGTAAAAACACATTTTAAAAATTGTCCATCATTTGGTAATGCTGCTAAGATAAAAATAGCAAAAATAATGTAGCTTGTTCACTTGATATGAAAATAAATATTTCAAGAAAATATGTTTCCCTCTGATGTTTAATGAGAAAATTCTTTCAGATGAAACTATCAATTCCAACTCCTGGAAATTTCCCAGTTTATGGGAAAATATATTTTCAAATTCTGCTACTACTAGTATTTTGCTTTGTTTATCTTGGATTCATCTTGCGTTTTGGTATGAGGTAGCCTGGTACTTTGAAAGCTTTATGTGTTGCTCTACGTAGACCTTTGACAACCATAACTTGCTTCGCAGAAAGTGATGAAGAGAAAGGACATGAAAGATTACTATTTCTAGTTACACTGTAAGCGATGTAACCTTGCCATCACTTCTATCAGACTTTATCAGATGGTTTTAGGATAATGGTAGGAAAAGTCTTAAGGGAAAAGTCTCCACCTGAGTTAAATGGCATTTTGGCATTTGTAAAGAAATAAAGCTAGAAGAACGGAAAGACATTTCAGTTCATGATCGTGTGTGCTATGCAGAATTGTACTATATGAATTGAAAATTTGAAAAATAACTAAGATCAGAAATGACAGTCAGTGAAATCAATGAGAGTGAATTTTAGAAACATGCTAAGCGTAAAATACTTGCTAGTGAAAGCAGATTCATTTATATGTAAAGAAGTAAAAGATAATTTTTTTTCCAAGGAATTTAAATACTGAATAGGAAGAGGTCTAAATTATTTATAAATTAAAATAGAATAAGGATGATAATTACTGCAGAAAGAAAACCAAGTGACTCAAGCCACAGTCCAAGATCCTAACAGCTCTAAATTACTCCAGTGTCGTGAAGTTGCTCATATTTTAGTTCCAGTCTCATAACTCATAGGACCAAAATTCTAGCACATATGCATTGTAGGATTAGTGCCAGAATGCTTAGCTATTGGCTATGCAGATTCAAATCCAAAGAATGATTAGTAGAGTTCTGGAAATTGTAAATGTGCTTAAACCAATGAGACAACTGTAATGACATACCATGAATGAGAAAAAATCCATATTACAAAAACCTATGTAATTCATAGTTGCATGAAAAAAAAAAAAAAAAAAAACTGCAAAAATACTGACTACTTCATTAATGAGTCCAGATTAAATACAATGCGTTGATGAACTTACGTGACAATTTAATGTATTTGTTCAGGGCTCATTCTTGGTCCTATACAATCAGAAGGAAAACCTTAAACTGATTTAAAGTTCTATTTTGAATTCAACTTGGTGGGAGTAAGCAAGGTAAAGAAAAATAATTTCTTTTATGGTTGCTTTCAGCAAATGAATTTACTGACAAGATTGATTGCTATTGTGATGTTTTGAAAGTGAGTATGACAATATCTTGGTATTTTTATTCCAAGTTCTGCATACGCAACTAAATTCCAAGAACTAGGTATATCCAATAATGAAACAAACATACTTCTGATGCATGTCAAAACAGCTTGGACTTCAAATTCTAACAGTCACAACAAAGTAATCATGACCAAAGTATTATCATTAATTATTTACTGAAATTGAAATGACAGTTAAATACAAGAGACGTGTACTTTATTCACAGATACTTCACAACTGAAAACTCATATATTTGTACACTGGAACAGCCGAACACAACTTTGAAAAAGTATATTAGCTCTATTATTAGAATCTTCTGTGAGCCTGGTGATAATCTTACATGCTATGCTGTCAAAGATTCCTAGATAAGTTGCAGAATCACAGGGGTTGGAAGGGACCACCAGTACTTCAGTTTCTTTAGCCCTGCTAAAGAAGATCCCCTAACAAGGGAGATGCATAGGAAAGTGTCCAGGCAGGCTCTGAATTTCTCTTTCCAGAGAAGGAGACTCCATAACCTCTGGATAGCTTGTTCCAGTGCTCCGTCACACTCAAAAGAATGAAATTTTACCTCATGTATGGAATTTCCTGTGTTTTGTTGCTGGGAACTGCTGAAAAGAGCCTTGACTCCCACTCATTAGATATTTATAAGCTTTACTTTTGGAGTGACCTACATACTTTTAATTCAAATGTAAATGCTCATGATATTTTTTTAGCCAAAACGATGGCTTATAATGCTTGTGTCTTGGTGTGCTGAATTTAATACTGTCAGACACTGTGAAATGTAAACTTGTCATTAGCCACAACGAGGATAGGAATTTAAATTCTCATTGTAGGCTGAAGGCTGCAGGCCATATTTCTGTGGGCGATTTATTTTTTTACTGGAGTGGCTTCCTATGGGTGAAATTATCCCTAGCTTATAGAGTTTGCTATGTATAAGCTTTGAGATGTACTGCAGAGCAGAAATTATTTGAATCTACATTCTTCATAGTTCTGTCTGCCTACCTGGTTTATAAATAGCTCTATGCATAACAGCAAAGTCCAAAGTGTGGTAAAAAGCTGCTAACTTCTCTGAATAAAGCTTTGTCTTGTATTCATGCAGTATCTCCTTGTGAATACTTGAATAATGTGATGCAGTGTATCTTATCCAAAATCAGAAATACAAATTACAGACTATGTCATTAACAGTTTTTCCATAGCCCAGTCACTATGTTCCTCAGCATGTTTTTCTGAAACTGTCAAAATTCAAAATCTTCTCCTTGCAAACCAACTGCCATTATGCTTAGGTAACTGCAGCCTTCCAACAACCTATATATTTCACCTGCAGGTTGATGTAAGCACATACTGCCTGTAATCTGAGCTGGCTGGGGACACATTCCATGCTTAACAAGAAGACATAAATGTATCTGTGCAGTGTCCTGTATAAGAAATTTATTTATTTTAACCTTCCCACAAAACATCCAGTTCACAGATAGCTTGGCACTCACACATACAAGCTTGTAATCAACTCCACAGATGCTTCTCAAGAAGAGTGCCCTGGGAAGCTGCTCTGTTGTAATGTGGTTAGATTCCTGTAATAGTAATCAGTGCTCTTCCGCAGAAAATTCTGGACATTAAGTGATTCCTTGACATCTAAATAATCTCATCAGAAATCTTATTCACTCAGTACATTTTGAATTACACATTACTTACTCATCATTTGGGAACCACAGAAGTTACATATATGTAATGTATTTTTGTTATTGACAAATGCTGATGTAAGAATCCTGGTTCATTCAGAGTTCAAGATCCTGAGAGTCTGGTACATCTACTCAAAGGCTTGTTTTTACTGCAACATCAAATACAGTAATTTTACTATGATCACTTATAACTTGTCTAAGTAAGTGAGATTAAAGTGATTTACTGCTTCCCTTCATCTCTTGCAACTTCACAATCCAAACTCTATTTGTCCTAAATGAGAACCTACCAATGAACATGGCAAATCCAAGATCTTTTCTCCTCTTCATACTACAATTCCTAGTCAGTCTCTGAAGGAACTAGATATATATTTACTGTCATAAGAATGTAAATCAAATAAGCATTTATTTTTCTACATTTCAGTACTTGTTATAAATATTTTAATTCTGCTCTGTCAATCTAATTTGTAATTCATATATATTTCCCCATAATTTTTGTCATATTATCTTTTATAGCCACAGCCCATATTTCTATTTTACAATTTCATTTTAACTACTTTGGAAGACTTTACTACATTTCAATTACATGCAGACTCACAGTCCTACAACATAATCTTAAAATCAAAATTGAGGTAGTGGCACACTCATCTACATGTTAATCCTGGATATTATTAGAACATTATTAGAATAAAAGTGTGGAAGAACATTCTGGAGTTTCCTTGATACATCAAGGCTCTGATCTTTCATCCAATGAAGTATGTAACTTTGATCAAAGCCATGCTGAACTCCTTATAATCATAAATTCTCATGTAATGAAGAAATATGTGCAGAACATCACACATTTTTCCCTGACACTACTCTGGTGTAAAGGTAGATTTGACCCACATCTGCCCTGTTATTAATGTGAGAATGTTTACACCAAAACTGAAAAATGTTATTTCCTAATGTCCTTCCCTCTCTTCCACCCTTTTACATAACTTCACTATTTGACAAGGGAGAAGCCTCATAGCAGGTCTTGGTGGTCTGCAAAGTTTTTACACCTCTTCTTTGTGTTTCTCCTAGTACCACTTCCTATACTTTATTTAGTGTATCTTATTAAACTGCTAACTAAATATTTGTTTAAAAAAAAAAAAAAAAAAAGTCAGAAGACAATCTCTAGTAATGTGCACATACCGTGAAAGCTTTTTGTCCTGGTTTCAGCCAGATTTTCTTTGTAGCGTCTGATATGATGCTGTGTTTTGGCTTTAGGAGAAAAACAGTGTTGATAACACACTGATGTTTTAATTGTTGCTGAACAGTCCTATACGGAGCCAGGAATATTTCAGTTTCTTGGTTTTGTGTACTGTCCTGTAAGCAAGTGTGCTGTGGGAGCACAAGAAGGTGGAAGGAGACAAAACTAGGACAGCTGGCCTAAATTGGCCAAAGTGATGTCCCATAACATGCGATATGTTAAAAAAAAAAAAAGTGAAAAAAAATACTATACTGCATTATAATAGACTTGTGTTTGTGATATGTGTGATAGAACAGCTATTGTTGCTTTCTGATACTCATATTTTGTTTTCTTTGCATCATACAATGTTTATTTTCCTCCTGGAAATCTATTTTCAGTAATTTCAGCTTTAGACTGAAGTAAACAGTAAAGCATTTTACAGCTCATTACAGCTAAATCATTTGGCTAGAAATTAGTAATTCTGATGCAAAAAGCTTTGTAGAGATAGAGAAATTGGGATATAATGGTTTTCAGTGTATGCCTGTCAGAAATGCTCTTCTATCTTATACTCTTCCCTTCCTCCTGTAGAATATTTTTATTGTCTAATAAAATGACATAAGAGTAAACATAAACTGGGCCCTAGCGATCTGAAGTATAAAATTTTGAAAATAACCTTTTTATAAGATATTAAGACAACAAGATGATTAACCAGAGATTAGAATCAATGATCCCAACTTCATTATGTCATTTCCAAATAGATACTTAAGACACTGATTTCCAAAGGATTAAAAAAAATAAATTACTCTTTCAATTTGCAATTACAAAATACCTTCACATATTTTTCTAAACATACTACCATATAAACTGAAAATTAACAATACATACTTTGTATTTAATTCTCAGACCTACACAAAAATGCTCAGAAACTAGTAAATCTTTCAGTATGGCCTCACGTTGCACCAGGGTAAGTTTATGTGGGTTATCATGAAAAACTTTACTGAAATGGTACTTAAGCATTGGAATAGGCTCGCCAGGGAGGTGGTTGAGTCACCATCCCTGAATGTGTTTAAAAAACATTTGGATGCAGTGCTCAGGGACATGATTTAGCAGAGGGTTGTCAGTAGTTTGGTTAGGTTGCGGGTGGACGTGATGATCTTTAAGGTCTTTTCCAATCTGAGCAATTCTATGATTCTAGGTAATGGCCATCCTTTTCTATGTGATATCTAATAGCTGACTAAATATTTCATATATTTCATTTTCTTTCTTTCTTTCTTCTCTAGTGTGGAAGTAATTAATATCAAAGTCAGTTTTATAATACTAAAATAATCATAGCACTTTTTTATTTTTCACCATAGCCACAAAATAAAAACCAGCACTAGTAGTAATATGTTTGATGAGAATTGACAGGTATATAGTAATCCCCGAATCTCAGATAAGCATACCAAAGCAGCATTAACTTAAGCTTTCCTAGACTTTCCTTTTTTATTATTTTTATTTTGTGCTTAAAATAAATCTACAGCCAGGTGTATTTCAAAAGTGAAGGAGCTTTTTTCTTTTCCTTGTTCTTTTTACAAGGAGCACTTCTATACACCATATTGAGCATTGCTGAACAAATTTACTTTAGTTCCTCTGCCTTCTAATACCACTGAAGTCAACAGGTGCTGTGGGTATTCATACTACTTTGAAGATAAAATCAGTTGAGCAGTGCACTGTCATTACAACCACAGCACATGATCAGATTTCTTAATGGCAGGAAATCTAATCCTCTGTGCCATATGTTAGACATTTTATTTTGTAACTTATGGTAGACACTTTGAAATCCTCTGTGTCAACTGTATGCTTAAGATTAACTTTCACAGAATTTAAAATTCCGATCAAGCATGAGTCTTGATAGGGTTCTAATGACTCTCTTCTTCCTCTCACATTATTCTCGTTATTCTCTTACATTTTGTTATTTAAAAAAAACCCTTATTTTAAATGTACTAACTATGAAGAATGCTATTGACTCAACAAACACTCATTTATCCTTCTCATAAATACAAATTTGGACAATAGGTACAATTTAGTATTGGCTACTGTGGCATCACTAAACAGTCTGCTTGTGAAAGTTTTTTCTTTTCGTTTAGTATTCAAAAATCCTGTGGCCAGAGAAGATCAACAAATCAGAGAGGAGTGAATAAGTACTGGAGCACTGGAACAGGTTGTCAAGAGATATTGTAGAGTCTCCTTCCACGGAGATATTCAAGACCCTGTGTGACCTATTGTAGGGGACCTGCTTTAGCAGAAGGATTGGACTCAATGATCTCTTGAGGTCTCTTAATTCATACATAAGTTGGACCTGGTATTTCAAATACAGAACAATCAAAATCGTAATAAAGTACAAAAGCTTTTACCACTGTGAAGCAGCATTACCTAATCAGATGATATAGCAACTACAAAAAAATGCTTTATTAACAGTAACATATAAATCCAAATGTCTGTGCTGAGGGTAATTTTTACCATGGCTGGTCAAGCAGAGTTAAAATTCAAATTTGCCTTCGTAGGAATTCACCTTTTGAATTACGCAATATCTTTCAGTCAGTAAGGGAATGAGAAGAGAGGGAGAGGACTAACATTCATTTAGAAACCTTACAATTAACGTACCTGTTACTTTCAATCTGTCAGCTCCAATGACTATCTCATCTTCATCTGCAGAAAATAATACTTTTCCACCTTCACTTGCCCTTACTTCAAATCTCTTACACTGGGCCTCCACAGCATCAGCTCCTGAAAGGAAAGAGAATAGTTTATCTAAGATATTTTGTAAAAACAAAAGTATTCATCTGCATGCATACAGTACCCTAAACAGATATATGAGGATTTTGTCAAATAGTTTCCTTTCTGTAAGCCTGGTAAATAGTTTTTCTTGTAAAGTAATGTTAAATTAATATATAGAGTAACTTTTCCATTATTTTATACCAAGACGAAATTTAAAAGAACTGCGGAAAACATCTATTTTGGTGTCATGTGGAAGGTAACACAAGAATTCATGATGTACTCAAACTTTGTGAACTTGATGAAATGTCAGTTCAGACAGTGCTTTCAGGGCACTGTTCAGCCTGAAGTGCAGCTTCTTTCCAATGGGAAAAAAAGAGGACAAATAAAAGAGGAGACTACACCATGAAAATCGGATACTCAGTGCAGAGGCTAATGATATTTCTCATTCAGTTCTATTGCAAATTTGAACAGCAGAATAACAAAAATGAATGACAACAAAAAAGATTTCAATTTATTTCAGACTCTATGAAAGAAAAGTGCCAAATGTCTCAAAGCTCAAAAGATCTAAAATAATTATGAAATCAAATAGATCTATGGGATGACAGTGTAGAAAACTGGAAGTACCAAATCTCAAGTGCTTTGTAATTTATAGGTATTATCTTTATTCTTCATATTTTGTCTGCTAAACTGCTTTTTAAAATTTCTTTATTTTATCAATCAGTGAAAGCAAAACCTTTGTTCTGAAAGTAGTGTTTTAAAGTGATGAACAGAACAAAGCATAACCAGCACAAGAAAAAATTCAAGATTTCAGGAAATAATTATCTAACAATTTTCTCATTAATTCCTAATTAAATTTCAAATGTACACCTGGAACAACCCAGTACAAATGGATTAAAATTTTACAGAAGGCATCAGTGACAAAGAAATCATTTATTATTTCAGCTTTATTTATCTGTATCATTGGTTTACTTTCATTTTGTGGAATTTTTCAGTTTAATATATAAAAGTACATTATCAAAATATATAAGAAGAAATACAAAAAAATGTGATAGCTCATTTGAGGTGAAGAACTGCAATATCAGGCCTTAATTTGAAGAATCAGCTATTAAAAAAATAATCTTTCTATTAAGAAATACAGGTAATCCAAACTATCACTACAAGATTAATTCTAGTTTTTTATGCTTTTACTTCATGTTGCAATCAGGTACTAACAGTGCATTGCTTAGTATTACTTACTGCTGGAAGAGTGGTTAGTATATTCAAGCCACTTGAGAGATTACAAAAAAAAAATTAATACGTTAACTTAATCTCTTTGATGTGGAACCAGATGTGACTGTTATGAAATGGTTTGGAAAAGTTAAACTGCCTACAGAGTAATCAATGCTATCAAAATGGAATTCTGTTTCATTACATTTTCATTTCCCAGTTGAAATAAGAGTAATCAGTTGCACGTGCAGTATAATATTGTATTATCTTCTCAGTTGTAATGCACCTTGCTATGTTCCGAAAAACTTTACAAATCTACATATTTAATAAGTTTCTGAATTTCTAATAGTAGTACCAACAAAGAGAGAATCATCTCTCTGTATGAAGAAAGCAAACCTTCTGAAATTTTACAGCTCCAACTTGTAGAGCAAACACACTATCCACTATGCTTATTTTCAAATTATCCAGATGACTGTATCTCCTTTAATAATGAATACATCAGTTCACAGAAACTTGAAAGAAAATCTAAGATTCTTTACTGAAATGTAACTTATATAAAACATTTGACCACGCAAAAAACTTTCTAGCTGCACTGAAGATAAATGGACTTGAAACTGAATATTTTGTCTACTTCTCTATATATTTAATCTGGATTAAGGTGAAACTACACCAAGTTCTCTTGCTGTTTTGTGTCAGGAAGAATTATTTACTTGCTGTTTAAGTTTTATAAAGTTTAATAATTAAATAATTAGAATTCTGCAAAATTTAATTCACTTAAAGTATATAGATGATGTATATTTTATACACATCCACATATCATATATACTGTTATAAACATATGCTTGTTGTGCAATAGACTCATAATTGAAACTATTATTAAACCAGATGCAATGGATACAGAGAGTTATAATACTGTAACCAGGATTAAGACAAATACAGATAAAATTTCAAGCATAAACTGTGTGAACTGAACTGAAATTCATGTTTTTAAAGTTTTGCTTTTCAAAGTCAATATTATAATTAAAATATAACTTTGAAGATGGAAGCACAAATCCTGGGTAGCAGATAATGGTTTCTTTCACTGTATGGTGGGGGCACGTACAGTCATCACAGCTTTCTACCCAGCTCAGACTTCCCCAACCAGCAGAGCTGAATCTCTTCCCCATAAATTTTGTGGTTATGTATATTTTGCTTGGTGATGCCCTGTATCATGTTTTCTGCTGTGAACAATCATATAAAGTGTTTTTTTGTTTTTGATGTTCCTTCCCCCCCCTCCCGGCAGTTCCCACAACGTTTATCTCCTTTCCAGTTTTCCATAAAATAATAAAACAAATCTAATGACACTTCTAGGATATGAAGTCTGCACTAGAAGTAATGCTTCTAATTTTATTATACTGGTCCAGAGCATCAAAGGCTCTGGTTGGTTCTCTCCACCTCATGATCTACAGACCCATTAGTGTACTTAAATGACAAGTAGTATAAATGAAAGCTCACATAAAGTAGAATATGGAGTAAAACAAAATAAACAAACAAACAAACAAACAAAAAAAGCGCGAAAAGATCAAATTAAAGAAGATGATTAGCAGATTTCCCTTTCCTTCTTAAAAGATACGTGAATGTCAGAGACATCACAGCAGTCTGTTCCATAACAGAAAACTGCATTCTATACTACATTTAAAAGTCCTGTGTCTGAGATAAATTTTATCAAGACACCCTGTACATCTAGAGATGGTACAATTAAAAATCTATTACTGAGATAATATAGAATTGGAAATTCCATAGTCTTGTAATAGGTGTAAACTAGGACTTTATATCACTGGGGTTTGTGATTTTCGGTGGACAATCAGACAAACATTTCCAAACTTTAATACCTACTACCTACTTATATAAATCTCTTTTGAAGATAGAAATTGAGGCTAATTTATCACAGATAACTCAGTAAGACACCTGCTAAAAATCTAAGCTGAACATTGACTCTAAGTCTTGAATGAAATTACTCCTCACCCATATTTTTGATAACTCTTTCTGCTGCCAACTCAACATCTTTAACAGCAGCACGCTACTGACTTTCTTATTTGAACATCAGAAAGATCTCACATTTCTCTCTGTTCATTTATACATTTTTTATGTTTTCCCAATTAAGTTAAAAATGACTTCACATTTATTTGTCCTTTTTTTTTTTTGTTCTTCACCTAAGTCATTCCTAGTTAGAATAATATATTCTTACTAATATAAATGAGCCGTCTGAACATCAGGGGAAGTTTTTGTTTTTGTTTTTGTTTTTTAAAAAAGGAGTTAAAATAAAATCTTAATGTCCTGTCAGGGACTTGTTAAAGGGCCAGATGCTGTAGGTAATTTAATAATGCTTAGCACACAGCAGCAGCCTTGTGAATGTCAAGACAATTGCACAGCACATGCTTTTGCAGTTAAATGATATATTAAATTATATTAGCAGTTAATACAGCTTAGGACAAAGTGATATCTTTTGAAGATATATGCTGTATCCCTCAAAACCTAGATACCAATGAATAATGCCTATTATTTTTTTCTTTGGAGATTTTTCTGTCATAAAAGGAAATTACTTTTTCCTGCTCTGAACATTTGGGTAGTAGTTATGCTTTCTGTATTGGCCAACAGTGCATGGGTAAAAACAGCATGACAGATGGCTATGAATTAATATTTAAACACTAACACTTCTGTACCACCACGCAAACCATTAACGACCTCTTTCCGCTCAAACTTCTTCTACATTTAATCCAACCACTGCACAGAATTGCCTGTCCACTATTCAGAAAAATAATTTCTTTTCTTTTTTTAAAGACTGAGAATTTAGATATTTAAGAACAGACCCAAAATATCATTTTTCCTAATTTTCATCTGGAAATACTGGAAATATTCATCCTTACATTTAACATGCGGTGAGGTAGAATAATGTAATGGTTTTGGCTAGGATAGAGTTAATTTTCTTTTAGATGCTCATGTGATGCTGTGTTTAGGATTTTTATGAAAAGAGAGGTGATAGCACACCAATATTTAAGTTGCTGCATAAAAGTGCTGCACAGAGCCAAGGACAACTGCAGAAGAAAAACGAACATAAACCTCTTTGCATATGACTTTAAGGCTGCCAAACCTTACGAACTTATTCTGACTTTAGAAAGCATCTTTTCTTCCATGTGCTTGACCTTTTCTTATCAAATCTATATTACTGAAAGAAAAACACACTAGAGACCAGGTATTTGTTGTTTCAAAAATAGAATATACAAATATCACAAATATTATAAAGATAAGTATCAGACTAGTATGAAAATAACTTTGCATGTTTTTCTTTTTGTTTGTCAGTTGCAGACAGCAAAAGATATTGTTTTCATTTGATCAGTACATCTTCAGATACCTACTAACACAATCTGTACTTTGTATACTAGGTAGAAATAGACTTACTGAGCTCAGACAAAGGCAAAGAAAAGAAGTTGGGTCAAAGCTCTAATACGGAAAAGTTTTAATTTCTAAAAGTTTCTGAACTTTTAGAGTCTCGGTATTTCAACAGGAAAATTATTATTTTTAAGATTTGTGAATACTGTGTGAATTGTGCTAGTACTGATGAAAATAGTTGGAAAAAAAAAAAAAAAAAAAAGGATCTTTTATGCATAGTGGAGAACTTTGCTATTGCTGTTCAGAACCAACAATGAACTTGTGCTCTCACCTCAGAAAGTACCAAGCTAAAATTGCACAAAATTTAAATGCTGTCTTACTACAGCTTTCATTTCTGTTCCTGGGGAAATGCAGAATTCTTGATGTATCAACTGACATTGTATGCTCTTCTACACAGGAAGGAGCTTTTAGGTTAAGCAATGGCACTGCTTATCAGAAAAGATTACTATTTGGGCCTAATAAGTAACAGAAAAAAGCGTACCACACTTTTTATAGCACCTATTTATCGGACAGTTCATAAGCAAGATTCAAGATTATATTTAAAACCATATAATATTTCAAATATTAAACAGCAATGCTGTGTTATGTCTGCACATGACATATAACTAAGATACGAACGATATTGCTTAAAAATTGATAATGTACCTAGATGACTAAAAGCATTCTTAAATATTATGTAAAATATGTGACTTTTTCAAATGGATCTTGTTATTCAAATGCAAATTGAAATATGAACCATTGGTGATATTGTGTATTTAATACTTTCGTGACTTAATTATGTAATGAAAGTTTTAAAAAAGCATTATTTTCCAATGAGGTAAGATTTCCAATGAGCAAAGTTTAGTTACAACAGCCCATGTTGAACATCAAATATACCTGAAACTAACTTACAAATGAAACAGAAGTAAAAACTGGAAGAGTTGTTAGCAACATTTTTTTTTTTAACTAGTCCATTAACTATTCCTACCTTTCAAAGCTGAAGCAAAACAAGGTGGAAGGCTTTATATTATTGCCAGCTGACTTTAACAGAGAAGTGCAGAAAAGAAAAAAAAAAGAGATGAATTTCAGTCAAATAACATGTTAATCTTTAAAAGGCTACTTTGGCAGACCAATAAAGTGCTGGCAAAAGGGTAGAAGTTTTGACCAGTTTTCAGAGCTGCTTATTTTCCTAATCCCACACTTCAAGACAATTAATTAATGGTAGTAGTTTATCACAATATCTCAGCTAAATCCATTAATAATATATCTAAACATACCTTATGTGAGCTGCACAAAAAATTTTTCATAGCCCAGATGGTTTTTAAGACTTTTCTAGAGATTAGACAGACAGAAACAGACAAGATCACATTGCCCAGTAAATTATGAGAAGGGATGAGACTCAGATTCCAGCTGGACATTTCAACTGTTATGAGCAACATGGCTTGCTTTCTGACTGGTTCTTGGCTCTTCTCACATGCTTTGCCAGGAGGACACTTAAGGCCATATGGCCTCTCAGGCATCACTCATCCTACCATTCATGGTAATGTCCACAGTAGAAACACGTATTTTACCCTGCAGTAAGTACAAGACAACCAACCTGCACTAGAAAACCACAAATTTACCTCAGTTTTAAAGCTCTAAAAATGACAGATGATTTACACTTTCGACTCATGATAAATTGTTTATATTCCTATACTTAAAATGTATTGGAATTTAAATACTATACTTCCTATGCTGGCCATAAACTTTCGTAAGAAAAACTATAACAGTTATACATTCAAAGTTAATAATCTTAGGCTGTATCGATTTTCTAATTATTCTCTCAATCAACAGGTAACTGGCTGGTAAAAAAAGGGAAAACACTAGATTACAGAATTGTTTATCAGAAAATTAAATACACAATTCAAAACTACTAAGCAATAGCAAGCTATACAAATAATTTAGCACTGAAATTAGGAATTCTGTGTTTTCTTAGATTAGAAAAGGAAGAGAGAGAGAGAATAACTGAACAAATAAAAACCCTTGCCAAAATGAAGAGTCAGATTAATGAGAAAATCCCTGAAAGGAAAATTTTGAAGGACCGATTTTTTTTTCCTGTCTATTTTAGTTGAGGAATACAAATTCAGAAAATCCTGACAAAGGGATAACTCAATAGCAAACTTTGGGTGATATGTGTCTTTAACAGCTACTCATAATCCGATTGCACCACTTTTTTATCAGAGCATTTTTTTTAATGTAAAAATAATACAAGTGGATTGTTTAATATATTGTAGATTTTTGAAGATTCACTTTTGTTTTGGGACTACATGTAGGCAAATTTCTCTTTAAGGGAAAGAAGAGTGATGACAAAAGATATCTACAATAAAATGGACTGAGGTGTTTACAAAGGGAACACAGGAACTGAAGCATTTGCAAAAGGAACATGACTGAAATAGCTGTGACTTTGGAAGTGAAGGAATAGTAGGATTTGCTAAGTGGAAGGGTATAAGCAAAGCTGGGCACAGGTGACTGGCATATGTAATTTAGATAAGAAGGAGGAAAGAGACTGTTTCTAGAAGGTTACACACCTGTTGCTTTGAATGCACAATTATTTCTGCCCCAATAACCCACATGATGGAACACAGCAAGTAAACAAGGAAATTTTCTAAAGAAAAAACAAAACCAAAAATCTTGAATACACAACAGAAATTTTGTGGTAAATGGAAAAGTCATCAAATCTGACTACTTATTTGAAAAGCTTTATCTTATAAAATCAATTTAAAATCATCATGAAATCAAGAATTTGCCTGTCTCTTCTCTGCTTTATGCAACAGAAAGTTTTGGAAGGGAGATAGGAACAACATAGTTTGAATGTTAGGTGCCCATCAATTTCTTTGATTTCCAATAGCAGAATGTTCAGGCTTTAACTGATTGTACTCTGATAGTTATGTATGCCTAGACCAACAAATATTACATTATAAATTTCACAATAAGAAATAACTTTGTATGTATTCAATATAATATGAGGAATTTATGTAAAAGAAAGAATGCTCATATAGGTAAAAATAAAGGCCATACAACCATTATGAGAAAAATAGGAATATGAGGAACAATATTGTAATTTAGCAAACTCTCCCTTCCCAGACACTGCACTATCTGCAAATCCATTAAAGAAGCTTACAGGTGTTCACTGTAATGACTGTAACATAAGAACATGTTTTCATCAGGCCTTTGTGTTTTTATAATATTATTATCTATTGTGACATCTTTAGATAAAATCACTGTTCATTGTTAGAATCACTCAGCAAGAATGGTGCCAGCAATAAGAGTATCTCACGTATTTCAGTCAAAGTGACTATCTGCCACAGGCAACTCTTCTCTTCAGCAATTAGATTAAATGGAAGTTTATTAATACAGCTACCAGATGAAACAGAACTGTGTTCCATAAACACACTGGCAAGTACAATATGGCTAGAACAGGTGTTTGCTTAAGTTTCCTCATCTGTATCTGCTAGTTAGCCTGTTTACCTCTGTACACTCATTTGATGTGGTTATTGGAGAAAATCAGTGCAGATGGTGTCCTGTTATACAAGGTACTTGCCAAAGGTTTTTTTTTTTTTAAAAGAAGCTACAGTTTTCAGCTGATACGAAGGCTCAGTGTAGATCACAACTAGAGTTTAACTTAAAACTTTACCAGTGAGCACACCCTTGATTTAGGAGGAAAAAGGGTAGATAAACAGAGCTTAACCAAGAAGTGAAGAAAAAGAAAAAAGAAAAAGAAAAAAGAAAAGGAAAAAGGAAAAAGGAAAAAGGAAAAAAGGAAAAAAGGAAAAAAGGAAAAAAGGAAAAAAGGAAAAGGAAAAGATGTGGAGTCTAAGGGATATCTCCTTAAATTTATACATACATTACTATGTTACATATTCGTAAATATTTCATTGTGTTCCCAGTCAATATGCATTGTTTTATGACTTTGTACAATACTATTAACAAGCAATGAATATCTTCAGTACTACGATAGCAATGAAATCATATTACTTCAATAGTAATACATATTTACTAGAATTAAGTATAATTTGTGACAAAAATTTTTTATAAATTGTTGAAAGTAACAAAGGCAGGGAATAAATATATTTAAAGAAGAATCAAAACAAAGAATCTACAGGAAACAAATAGAGGATTTTTTATTTCTATTTCATTTGGAATGTTGATTGGGTAATATTTTATACTTTGCAAAATATCAGAGACTGTTTGGTAACAGGCAGTATGATCACTTTCCATTTATATGTTCTGGTGTCTAGGAAAGCATTTGAGTTTCTGTTTTTTTTTTTTTCCATTATGATACTTCAAATGATTTTCAATATATGCTGGTACAAATATATTGTAAGAATAATGGGAACAAACCAAATTTCCACTGAAATAATGGAAAAATGACAGAACTTGTAAGAAAATGATGGTTATTTTCCCTTTGAAATTGTTGCTGACTTTTTTGTTTTGTTACATCTGTCTAAAAAAATAATCTTTTCTTATTAAGCTGTGTTTTAACTACGTATGCCCATTCCTACTTTCTCTGCATTCAGCTAATGTTAATTATACTTTTATGATCCACTGTTTCTTTTTGGAATATGGTGACAAGAGTTTTTCTGATTCCAATATTTTATCCTCTGTTTTAATTAAGTTATTCATAAATCTAAACTCACATACATAACAGTCAATAAAGAACACTCACCTACTGTCAGTTGTCCAGTTAACTGTCCCATGTGATTTCTTGCATTCACTGTTACATTTCTGTCAGACTGTAAGACCAGTGGGCTATCCTGGGAAACATGTATAAGACAATAAATGAGAGAAAAAAGTATTGAGGTAGAATTAAGTTAGAACTAAGCATGCATGTTGAGAGGGGAGTTGTGTCAAATATAATCATTTTTTTAGAGTTCTAATTTTTGTTAAAATGAATAACAATAATTCTCTTCTTAAGCCTAAATCCTGAGAGCATAGAATCCCTCATTTAGAAATCAGAGTTGAACCTAATTTATACAAACTGGGCTTTAGTTCTTGAGTGTAAGACAAAGTCAAAAATTCAAAAACTTAATACAAACCTGTTTAATTATTCTTTTCCATATATTCATTATATATACTTTTGAATACTTTTTTAACTACCTCATCAACACTATTCCACATAATTCTATTAAGCTGTACAACTTGAAGAATTTGGATTGCATTTACCAAAACTTTTCCAAACACAGCCATGAATACTTTTGAAGGTAACAAATATCATTATTGCCAAAAAGCAAAAAATAAAAAAAGAGAGCACTACAAGACAAGGTCATACAACACATCATTTGTTCTCTTACTATTTTTTGAAGGCATGTTCACACAACCTTTCTGAGATATCTAGACTTTTTTTTTTTCAGCTTTCATTTATATCTGTTTGCTCAGCCATAATAACTGTAAACAATTTTTCTTCAATTCTGATTTGTGAAAGTTTTTTTTCAGCCCAAGAAATAAATATTCCAATATAGTAGGGGGCCTATACTTCTTCAGAATCCACAGAAGCTGCAAGAAAATCAACTGAGCAGGTGATGTAAGAAAAGTATAACAAATACCAGTACACACCTCTTGGAAACAGCTGAATAAGTGCCTAATATAGAAATGATGAAAGGCTAGGAAAATATTTTGGAGAATTATTACCTAATCCTTCTGATCTTAGATTTTTCCCTGGACCTTCATTATTTGATATTTCTGTATTCAGCTTATTAGATTAAATTAACTTCTTTTTGTGAGGGTATGTGACAATAAAAAAGTTATTCCCATTCTTGAAAGATTTTAAGAAGAGAAAGAAAGGAGTTAAGGAGCCATATAAACAGATTTATTTTTAACTGGATGATGCATTCAGTTTGCATTTTGATCTTCTACACCCTGTAATCTTTTCCTTTTAATCCATGGCTATCCTCTGCAAGTAACACTTTTCCCAGATGTTTTCACAATAATTATGAATCTTAACTGGTACTCAGTGCCCTGGAAAGTCTGAAATTATTCTGAGATAATTTCTAAGAGCTCAGGTCTGCTTCTTCTCTCACTGGACCCTGTGACCACTTTCATGTCCTTCTAATTATCTCTGCATCATGGAATCTGGCAGATGAAAGTTGCTATTGGACTTGTCTATATTTCCAGATAAAGTGTTGTAATTATCAGTGAGACACTGTGTTCAGTGTGACTGTGTTGAGCTGTGCATATGATGCAATCAAGGGAGCTTCTGGCAACAAAAGCAGCTGCTTAGAACCTTTTTCTCAACACTTGATTTGATTTCCACTTTCCTTATGGTCCTTTGAAGATCATTAGCTCAGGAAAATTCTGCTCTGGGAAAGGAGGTTGTCTTGGCAGACAGCTGCATGGCCAGAGTATATTTTTAAGGAGCCCTTTTCACTTTTCTATAGTCAGTAGAGGAGAAGAGACTTTTCAATTACAGTAATCTCACTCTTCGCAAGGGAAGGTGCTCTCAAACCTATTTTTGCCTTCTTAGCTGAGGATTAGGCAATTTACACTTAAGTATTAATGATCTGATCTGACCTTACTAAGAGATTTTTCAAGGTAACCTTGCCTCGTAGGTTTCTTATGCTCAAGCTCCAATTGTAAATAAAGACCTTGGATATCAAATTTTCAAAGACAGGATATTGAAAGTTTAGGTGAACTGAGCATTCTTTCTTCTCCTTTCCTTCTCTTAAAAGATAAGAAGAGGGATAGAGAAGCTAAGAACTAACGTCTGTATTCCTTACTTCCTAGATATCAAGTATGTAGCTGCAAGCTTAAAGTATGAACCAAATAAAACAAGTAGCTAACATATCAATTCAAGTCCAACATTTTATCTCTAGCATGTGCTGCACCACTGTTTCAACAGGACATGCCTAAAGAACAGTTTCAAAGTGTTCAAAGGTAGACTATTCAGAGGACATAACTACTTAGAGAAAGCTTTGTTAAAATCACTGAAATTTTAGATCTACAAGACGACTATACTATGAAATGAATGTCAGTCATATGAATGCAAATTAACAGATGTCTGCAGTGTTAACATGGTGGATAATTTTAGGTCTGAGTCACTAGATCTGCCACTCACTTAACGTGAGCTTAAGCTTGCACTTTAATGGACATGATGATCATCCACAAAATGCCTTACATTCAAATATTGATAGGGAGTTAGAAATTTATCATCATAATTTTTTTTCCTGGAAATTAGAAATTTAAACCAATGTTTTGATTAATATATAAAAGGATTAAATAAATAAAGATAACTCAGCTCTCCAAATACTATGAATAAAGAAGATTTGTTCTGAAGACAGATAAACCTTTGAAATTAGTTACTTTCTAAAGTAAAAAAGTATAAGAACCATATTGGTATATTAGTAAATCATTTCATGTAGTTAATGAAAAAAGTTCTAGGTAATATAAGGTTAAAAAAATAGAAAAAAACTTACACATCAAAAGAGTGCAAAGATACAATCCTACAATGACTTGGCTTGGAAGGGACCTAGCTCATACTCTCCTTCCACTGGCAGGGACAACTCCTTCTAGACCAGGTTGCTCAAATTTCCACCCAATCTAGCCCTGAACAATTCCAAGGGTGTGGCATCCACAGCTTTTCTGGGCAGTCTGTGGCAGTCCCTCAACCCCTTCTAAGTAAAGAATTTCTTCTTAATGTCTTCTAGTTTAAAACCATTTTCTTATAAATTCAGGTTTGTTTGTTTGTTTTTAATCTAAAATCTAATTCTAAAGTGGAAACAATTGTAATTAAGGAAATAATGTATTTAATTTGTCAGTTTTATCCCTACAGTACTGACCTTCAAATTCACTTTTTATTTTAGAAGTGTCATGCAAGAATCATTAGTTTCCTTTTATCATGGAAAACTGGAAAGGAGATGGACTCTGGAAATTATTTGGTTAAAAAAAAAAAAGAAAAAAGAAAAAAAAAGGAAAAAAAAAGAGAAAAAAGAAAAAAACAAAACCTGAACATTCTTGGTGTATATCCACAGTATCCAAAAGAAGATACAGTGCAGTGTACCATTAAGCAAAGTACACATAATAACAAAATCTGTGGAGAAGAAAGTTAATTCTGCCAGTAAGCGATGTTCTTGTTAATCTGTTTCCTTTATCAGTATCATTACACATTCCTACCTTAAAAATGCTCATTGGGTCTCTGACCTCTTACTGGTTGCATGTATCATCTAGCTTCATGACACAGAAAACCTGCTAGGTATAGTAATTTAAATAGAGTAATATGCAGTCCTCAAGAGAGCCACATGTACTGGTAAAGATGCACAGTGATTTTTGCTATAGCCTCCAGACAAAAATAACCTCCTTGTTTTACTTCCTCATATAATGCACCATGAAATTTTTTATTATGGCAGGACTCAGTCATGCATAGAAAAGCTTAGTGATAAAGCAGAAGCAAATATTTAAATAGCAGGAAAAAAAAAGATGTGACTTTTCTGGAACTGATTTAAACATCAAACAAAATTTTAAGTGTACTTCAAATGTAAACATCTCAATTAAAAAGAAAACAAGACATGCACTGGGAGGAAGTTAATGTGTTAAATGCCTACAGCTTCACTCCTAAGACATTAAGCTTGTGAAACAATGAGTAAAATAGTATATTACTGAGTTGCAAAGCCCCCAGAAAGATTTTTCTATGACAAATATAGGAAACTAATGCAGGTTTTACAATCCGAACCCAAAACAGTAAGGAATGACTGTCCATGCTTGCAAACTATCATTTCTTGTTTTTTAGGTATATCAGTTATTGAATAGATTTGTGACATTAAGGTAAATCCAACCATCCATTACATTATTTTAAATGTTGAAAAACAGTGTTCCATTTTCTGTTTGTGTGGAAGGGTAAAATACATTATTCTGCTATATTGCAATAAGAAAGTATTTCTCGTGCTTTTTTATTCTCAAGTATTAGAACTTGAAAGACAGTAGCAGATTACTCCAGGAACAAGTTGAAGATATTTTTAGGAAGAAATGTAGAAATCAAACTATATCCAGACTTTGCAAGTTCTGGAAATGGTTTTAAGTTGAGGGAGGGGAGGTTTAGGTTGGATGTTAGGGGGAAATTCTTTACAGAGAGAGTGGTGAGGTGCTGGAACAGGCTACCCAGAGAGGTTGTGGATACCCAATCTCTGGAGGTGTTCAAGGGCAGAATGGATGGGGCCCTGGGCAACCTGGTCTAGTATTAAATGGGGAGGTTGTTGGCCTTGCCTCTGGCAGGGGGGTTGGAGATGCATGATCCTTGACGTCCCTTCCAACCCTGTGATTCTATGATTCTGTCCTATCATTCTCTATTGAGAGATCATTTCTCTACAACTTAAATTGTTTTCATTTTCTACTAAATAGCTGAGAGACAAAAAAAAAACATACTGTAGTCAGTCTGATAACTTGGATACATGTACATGTTTTAGAGGATTTCCAGTTCCTGAGATATCTATGACTGAAGAAAGGGAATATCACTCCAATTCATTTGATGTATAACAGGAAGCACGTCATTTTAAATACAGATACATCATACTACAAAATAAAATGCTATCCACAATCTAAACAAAGCAAAACAACAACAACAAAACAAAAACAAACAAACAAACAAAAAAAAACCCTTCCAAATTAAACCTAGTCCATTATATGTTCACCTGATTCTGTAGGAAATCTGACATAAACATGTACACTCCAGCATGGCAGTAGGCTCTGGGTCCCATTTTTGTGGCACCTTTCAATATCCAGCAAAGGACTATATGGAAGCAATATTTCCATCACCACTTTTTATTTCACTATTATCTCAATGATAGAAAATTTCAAACTTCCTAAGCTTTAGGCTTAAGAAGGATGAACAAACTCTAACAAATTACATAAATAGTGACGGGGATCTGAAATGAATAGTATAGCTAAGGCAAAGAAGCAAAAGAAAACTTGCTATCAATAAGAATTGTTAAAAAGTCTATTTAGTGCATATTAAAATTAATAAATTATATATAAATATGACATAAAAGTAAAGCAAAATAAGCCAGATATTTAAAAATATTTTATTGAAAATTTTATTTTAGATAAATATTACACTTAACGTTTTATAGAAAGTTAAGGTGGTTGTAACATATGGTGAAATGATGCTACCAGTATTAGCAGCAGCAGCTTTAATATAAAGTCAGAAACAGTTATCTTTATTTTTTGTTTCTTCACATAGCTATATTAGTTCCTATGATACTGAGATTTCCTGATAAGACTTCCTTCAAGCAGAATCAGTCACTGTTGGACCTTAATTATCTTGACAATATTTTAATTAATTAATATTTAATTACCTTGACAACTAGCACTGCTAGTTCTCTATCCCCATATTAAACAAACAGAAGTACACATATTTCAAATGAACTCTGATATACCCTACCAAAAAGGGTGGGGGGAGGGGGAAGAGAGAAGGAATATTATGGTTATTTCATTGAGCCTTCCACTGAAAGCACTTGTTACTTATTTCATCAATTGTTAGATGCATTCTGGCTTCATGTTCGATGCAAGCACTATCAATTCTATGGGCATTTATCACTGGGCTTTGGTCAAGACATCAAAAAAGAAAGGAGAATAAGAACAGCAATGACAGGAATTATGATCAATTTGCTGATTATCTCTTGTAATATCTATTACGAAAAGTGTACTACTCTACATATTCAGAAAGTTTCTTTATCGCGATAACCAGTGCTGAACACATCAGCATCTATGGCAACGGTCTCAGCATGTATTTTATCAGCTGTAAAGCATAGCAATTCACTCCAAAAATGTCTTTGCAGCATTAATGTAACATCTGTGGTGTTACTGAGAAAAGTCCCTTTTGGGGGACACTGGCTATAACAACCACATAACATTGCACATAGTCTTCGGCTTCAAGCAGGAGAAGCTAACTTGTAACTCTTTTGTTTTAAGACAAAACCATGACCTACAATTCCACACAGTCACTCCAGTCTTCTTCCATACAATTCCCCATCTTCTCATTAGAAAGAATCAGTCAAGTCCTGTTATTTCCTTATCCTTTTTTCCTGTTTATTAGGCTACCTTGGATGATGCTGCAACTGTAGATCCTCTGCTTTCCTCCACCCTTCTCTATTACACACCATTCTTGACTCTATGGCTTGAGCTGAATTTCTGGAAGGAAACAACATGTGCTGACAAGTGTTATTCCCACCTGAGGGAAGAATGTGGTCATCTCATATTCATTATCCAGAAAAGAGTAATAAAATCCACAATTGACAAAGATTGCTCTCATAAAAGGGAACTAAGGTGGCTGATACTATTTAGCTGGCACAGATTATGAAGACGTATGCAAGTAGCTAATTAGTGAGATACAATACTCTTTGTTTTTTAGTACTGCAAAATCTTGAATTGAATTATTATTTGTCAATAAAATATATAGTCTTTATCAACATATATTGCAAGGCATCAATACAATTTTGAGACTCATGATTTAGAAAACATCCCATGCACACATCCCATGCATGTCGTGTACTTAACTTTAATTCTGATATACTAACATTTAGAAATCAACCTTTGAAGGTATTAACTAAGATTCTGTTGTTGCACAATCTTTAAACTTGTAAAACATTCAATAAGAAGCTTTGCCATTAGTGCAATGCAAACTTGGCCCATATCTGAGCTCACAATTTGTTATGTCTCCTCTAAAACTTGTGATCTGTGGACAGAAGATATTCATCCCCATATTTGTTGCAGAACATGACTTGGTGGTTCAATGAATTGCTTTTCTGTTAGAAAATTTGCTTTCAGACTTGCCAGTCACAGATTCTAAAGAGTCGTTAGCCTTGTTAGGACAAAATATGAAAATAAAATTCTGTATAGATGGTTATGGTTCAGGAAAAGAGACATGTCTCTTTACGGAAAAAAAATTTCAGTGGTAACAACACTGAACCACTGATCTTTTCCAAAAGATATAATTGAAAATTTAACTTTCTTTTCTACTCTGAAACTATTAGGCATTTATTTCTATTTCTACAGCTAGCTAACTTTTCCATACCAGATTAATTTTCCACTACAAAGATTAAAAATACTGAATAATTTTTCCCTCCACTGACACAGACTACAACAAGTATTGTCCTGTGACTCTGCTGCTTTTCACACTGACATTTAGATTAAAACAGCTTGAGAAACAATACAGACCTGGATCATTTCTTCAACCTGTAGAATTAATCAATAAAGTTCTAAAGACTGAATTTCTTTTAAACTCAAGATTGGAAAACAATATGGGAAAATAAAAATTAGTTTATTTCCTATCTTTATTGCTAAAACAAGTGCATTAGTGTTTGAGAATTTTTTCCTACTTCTGTGTAAAGAAATAAATGAACTTGCAGGCACATAAAAAAAATTAGAAAAGGTTATAAAAAAGATTATTTGTTTTTATTCCTTAGTACTAACACTATAGTGCTAAGTTGTGCTTCTGGCAAATATTCACACTCTTGTAAAGGTAGAGGTATGATCAAACAGCTCGAGGCAATTCTGTCTCTATCCGAATGCCACAGTATTGTCAGTGCAAATCATTATACTCAAATTTCTATTATAATCTTATTGATATTATTTTATAACCTTATTAAAACTTGTGTAAAATATTTCCAATACAACTTATTTCTTTCCAGTGAAACAAGAAGAAATTTAACAAGATTTTCTTTGTCCATAAAGGCAGTGAAAAAAAATGCTCCATTATGTGTTTTCAGCTCTGAGTTTCGAGCAAATGTAACTAAAAAAAATTGACTTGGTTTGTGCATGCCACAGAATGATTTCTGTGAAGAAAAAGTCTTTGATTTAGAATATTCAAAATGTACAAATATATGAAAATAATATCAAAGTCATTTAAATGCTGCTTATGCAACATTATAGTAAATCAAGAGATTTAATTTAAATTTTACAGAATGTTCTTCAGGATTACAGGAGGCTGTCTGGTAATTTTTTCCTTTCTTGAACCTCGTCAGTCCTTCCAGGATTTTGGACCTTCCTGTTCTTTGAAAAATAATGACTTAGAACATTTTATGCTTAAACTCAAGTGTATAATTAAAATAGAATTTGTCATAAACACTTAGCTGATGTAGAACTATGCAAAGATACCGTTTAGTCTACCAGTTCTGATTTAAATAAATATTAAATTAATAAAATTCCCATTGTTATATTGTAATTAAATCAATGCATCTTCCCATTTGACCAAAAAATGCAATGAAAAGAATTTATTAGTTTTTCAGATATTTAATTGCTTTTTAAAATTGCTTAACAATGAAATAAACAAATCAATATTAGCTGATGTACATTCAAAGAGCCAATTACTTTAAATATTTTCAGACAAAAATTTTCCTTCTTCTTTCCCTTACGAGCAGGTTCTCATAGGATATTTGTTATGGAAAAGTGACTTATATTTTTTAAACAAAGATTACTAACAGGAATATCAACTCTGAAAAATTTAAAGAACAAAATATGCCTAAAAATAGAATGCTATAAAGATAATAATAAAAATTGAAATAGTCATCAGAAACTTAAAGATAATTTAGAATACTAAAAAAATGGAAAATGTTTCAGAATTTATTATTTATGCAGCTGCAAAAATAAAAATAATTAAGAAAACAAAACTAGAAAGACACCATCTTGAAGTGAAAATAAAAGCCATATACTGAATATTTCCCAGCTCTGGTTTCAGTAATGTAAGAATGTTTTTTCAATAATGAAAGGAATTGTGTTTTTCTTCTCTCAGGATGCAGTTTGGTATTATCTTTTGCTCCTCAGCAAAGAAAGAGCTTACACTACTTTTAACTCCAGTCTTCACCCAGTTTCTCAAATTATATGGCTTACCAAAAAAAAACCAACAAGCAAACAATAACAAACAAACAAAAAAATTAAAATGTTTAACCAGAGCTTTTCATTGCCTTTTAAAATACAATTTGAATAAAACCACTGAAAGAGAGAAGTCCTGAATTAGAGGACAGGGTTAATCAACTACTGGTAGCAAAGAACAGAAACTTTTTTGAGATTAAAGAAATATTTCATCATTAAAGGTTCTAACAAAATCTGAACATAGACCATAATTTTCATTTGTTCAGAATCTGACCATGCATTCATTTGTCACATTCATTAAGGATTCAAACCAAATTCAGATAATAAGTATTCAAAGTAGAAGAGGCCAAACAAGAACTGATCTTAAAAATTCCAGTTTCCCTTCAGAAATCAATTTAAAGCAATATCAATTTAAAGCAATAATACTTCTGATATTTTATATCAGGGTGACATTTATAGTTAAGCTCTTATAACCCCCTAAAAATGCCATTAAGAAATAATTTCTCACTAGTGAACTGCAAAGACTTTGGGGCTGTCTGAACTTTATAATGCAAACTGTCTTGTCAGTCAAACACGGACCTGTTGTAATCTATTTTATCTGCCTCTTAATTGGTAACTGGCTGCATGATAATTCCTCCCCTGAAAAGCACATTGCTTTTGTTTTTAACTTTATCCATTTTACCATGGGGGATTATGCAGATGAGTACATGAGATTGTCAGGCAATAAAGTAGAAAGCTCTGTGAAAAATAAAACAATTCTAACAGACTGATACGTATTCACTCTTTTTTATTTTCTTTCTTTCTTTTTTTTTTTTTAATTCATCCTGTTGCTCTCTGCCAATGACACAGCAAAAAACCTGAAGTGCATTATTTCAATAATATTAGAAAATATTTTCTGCTTAAATGTCAGAGTAAAAATAAATTTCAGCTATATTTCAGCTAACCTGCAACCCTTAATTCAGAAAATCTGTATTGCTCAATTTTCATCCTCTGAAGATATTTATGTTATGTTTTAAATTTATTCATCTTTTGTCCTGGATGGTTATGTTTCAGTTAGTTTTGAAAACTATCCTTATATATATATGGATGGTGTAACAGATGTATGAACCTGTATCAGGACACGTTTGAATCAAAACATCTATAATATAAAAGCATAGATCTTTTAAATTATTATGATTCTTTTAATAAATCTCAACATAGTATCTTCAGATCTCTTATTCACTAACTTCAGTAACTCTGCTAGCAATTATACAATGCTTTCATCTGTCTATAATCAAAAATGAAACATGCAGAACAATGCATAAGATGTGGGAAAAACACACCAAAACTAGCTTTGTTTCATCTGGCTAACATTTGCTAGTCAATCTTCTTTTCAATCAATACAATTACTACTACCATGATGATATATGGTTGTATTTCTCAGTTTCCTGAGTCTTAATTCAACTAATTTGTTTCCTGTGAAACTATCAGCAAAAGCCCGTACTTCGACCAGTCTTCAAACATTAGCCATCCATCAGATCCTCTTTCAAGGAGTCTGTCATGAAATTGCATTTTAACAATGTGCTCTTTCTAGGTCAGTACTTTTCATGTACCCAATATCCTTAGGGAAAAAGACTTCTAATTAAGAACATTTCTACCCTGAATCAGCATTTGTGTAGCTTGTACAAAAAGCTAAAACAAATGTATTAAAACAAAAGTACATAAAAGACAAGGTAAACCTAACCATAACCTACATTATCTTCCTCACGTACCATAAATCATGCAAAATTACTGCTGGCAGTGGAAGCATAACATTGTTAGTCAGTGTTCACATAGAGGGAACTGAAAGTTTTCAGAACTCATGTTCTTTCCACTGTATCACATGAAACAGACTTCCATGCTGTTTTCATGTTAATATGCAAATTGAATCAGGCAGGAGACAGTCAATTTCATTATTTGTTTTACTTTCTATGTTGTATCTACAAATGATAGTGAATATCTCATTTCAAAACCAGGAAGGCTATATTTTCAAAACAAAGCCCTTTCTATGAAAAGTTTCCAAAATATAATGTTCACAACAATGAAAATATAAAGAAGTTAAATGCTCTCCTATACAATCTCTCCAGTTGCTCTTTTTAACCAATGCCCTAGCTAATTCTTGAAGAAGCAGTTGGAGACAAAGTTACAGATTTTAACCTTATAATCTCTCATCATCCCTTGTGGGAGCATGAACCCTTGTTATCTCATGTCTGAACAATACGGTATGTCATCCACATAGAAGAAGGCGTCATAGCCCCAGCTCCCATTTTAAGCAACCAGGAGAGGCAGTCACATCTTCCCTGGCCCAGGCATCTAGATATCCTTCTGTTCACTTAAGAAAGGCCAGGGAAGGACAGATACTGTGCACCTGGTTTTCATGCTAGTATAAAACAAAGAACGGACAAAACCGTCACCCAATCCAGGACCTGGGAAATACTCCTGAGAAGATTTCTCTATCAGTATTTTTCTTGAAAAGCTGGTCTGCAACGTTGCTCTGTATGTTTCTAGGGCAGGTTCCCAAACTTGTTCCAAACTCCCATGGAATTTTTTTAACTCTAAAAGAAGAACATGAACTCAGTATCTTTTGCTCAAGGTTATAAAAAAGCCTAAAGTACTCTGTCGTCTTTTTATACTCTTAACCACTCATCACTGTGATTAAGCTATCAGTCCACTGACGTGGACAGAGAACTCATGAAGAGACTTCACTCTCAAGGCAAAGTCCTTCATAGTCATGGAAGTTCACTTTGTAGAAAATGACTTATTGTTTAAGTGATCTTTTCTAATTCAGTTATCATTTAATCCAATATCCTCAACTACCAGTTCAGTACCAATACTTAAGAACTCTTATCATAATGAAACAAAAGCCAAATTCATGTTCTAGATGAAATTTACTGCAAGAGAGACAAAAAAGTCTTCCCAGTCTCAAATGCTATCCAAACCAGCAACAAATATATTTTCTAAATTATTTTTTCCTTAGGCCTTAGACAGTTCAGACTTTTGACTTTTTTTCAATTACTGACATGCCACACTCATAAGAATTCACTTGCAGTGTCACCAGGACCTAACACAGATTTTATCAGACACTATCATAAGAGGCTCTCAGAACATTTTAAAACAGATTTCCACAGCGTAAGAGTATTGGAATCTAAACCATGTAAGGTACTTTATCCACTCTTGCAAAATTGTCTTGTATCAACTACTTCAGCTTGCTTTAAAATCATAAGAAAATGTCCTTTATACCATAGTATCCTTTTAAGCTTGAAACACCTCTGTCTTGTATTGCCCTATATCTCTTCCTTAATATATTGTATAAAATGCATACTTATACTCTATGTTGCACATTCACTTTTACCAAACATACTGAATCCTTGTTTCTGGCGTCCGAAGGCTCTTCCAAAAACACAAATCAGGAGGACTGAAAAATTTAGACACAACCATTCTTAAAATGTTGCAGCAGAACAATAAACAGGATGGAAAATTCAAAGAATTTAGAAGTAAAGTAAAGTCCTGTTTCACATGATTAATTTTGAGGTTCTTGTTCAGAATATCACAGAATCACAGGGGTTGGAACAGACCTCAAGGAATCCATGAATCCGACTCCTTTGCTAAAGCAGGTATCCTACAATAGGCCACACAATTAGGCTTACAGAAGGGTCTTGAATATCTCCATAGGAAACTCCACAACCTCTCTGAGCCACCTGTTTCAGGGCTCCGTCACTCTTACCATAAAGAAGTTCTGCCACATACTAGATTGGGACTTCCTGTGTTCAAGTTTTAAGCCATTGCTCCTGTCACTACACACCACTGAGAAGAGCCTCATCCATTTGCCTCCTACCTCCCTTCAGATATTTATAAACATGTATAAACATATATAAATATGTAAGAAATCAGTTTAACACTGGATTACAGAAGTCTAATTTTCAAATTCCAGTTTCAAAGCTTGAGGTGGCAGTAACTAAGTGATTGAATTCTTATAACTTAAAATGTTTTCTTAAGTCTTTCATTCCACTCTATAGCATAGATTAGATTAATTTACATGCTGTAATCTCTAAAAGTGTAAGAAATAAAAGTATTTTGCTTTACTGATGTTAGGAATAAAGGGATTCATATCCAGTTTAAACAACAAAATAATTAAAACTCTGACCAAATATTAACTCAATGAAAGACTATCTGAAAAAATTAAAAAATTAGCAAATTTTAGCTCATTTAGAATTTTTAGGCAATAGTAAGATGAAAACACGTTTGTGTTTAAAATCACAGGCCTCTTGCATTTGAGAAAAAGGAAAGAATGTATAAGGTTGCAGACATATATATACAGACTTAAATGTGAACAAATTCAAGGACTGCTAGCAACTTTCTCAGTGATTTTTTTTGGCAACATCTATGCTGCCTTTCATAATCATTCCAAGGACATACAAAAGTGTCTACCTGTTCTGATAGTGTTCCAGTCTCTTATTCTTTCCACAGGCAGCAGAGTGTCCAGAGCCCCTTTGGATCTCCTGAGGACAGCTCCTTCTCTATTTGTCCAGCCACCTAGTAATCTAAGGCTCATGTAAAGCATGACTATAAAGCATAAGGAAAATTTTTCACAATTGTTTTTAATTTACTGTTAGAACCCACACAAACACTTCTGAATTAAACTAATTTCATAATTAATTTGAAATAATAGTGAATCATATGAATCAGCATCACCGAGCTGCCATATGCCTAATTGTACAAGGATTTTTAAAAGTTAAGACAAAATTGTATGGCATACTGACAATTCATATTTATTCTAATTGCAACAATTTGGTAGAAAATTGCATTGGCCATTAAATCACTTTCAAACATTCTTTCTCAAAACAAAGCCAGCCCTTATCACAATGCCAGCTGTCAAGGATGTTTTGTACTTTAGAGATACAAACTCTGGATGTATAAAAGCCAAAATGTCATTGCCAGCATAGGAGCTGATCTGTCCAAAAAGCAAACATAAAAATAATACTGAATGTACCAATTTCTATGATTAGTACTTTTAATAGCTCTCAAGATGTTGTTTTGTTATACACCTACTCTAATGAATCAGTACAAGTATTTCACATGTGTTGCATGTAGATTTGTCTAGTTTGGGACTTAATATTTTAAGATCATGAAATATTATCAGAAACGATAGCCTTACAAAAATTATTTTATCAATTAAAAATGAAAATAATTTTCTTAATGGATGACTGGTTCAAAAATTGATCGAAGTATCTGCCTCACTTCTCTTAGGGGGGGGGAAAATCTGAAAATTCCTAAGGTATATAACCAGCTACCAACTGCTACTTTCTTCTGGACTGAGTACTTCTAATCCATACTGACTGTCCTTTTCTTTCAACTATACACTGATCTTAGGTGTTGTTGTTGCTTTACATGGTAAGGAATTTCAGGGGGATTTAATATTTGTATATCTTGTATATGGCATAATATGCATGCATCTTCAGGCTATCTTTGTGTTATGCAGTATATATGTAGGTTGCTCCAGAAGTACTGCCTAATATTTATTTCCATGGAAACTATAACAGATACAAAGAGTACAATAACACTATTTGATAAAACAAATGTTCAGCTACAAAACCATTGTTTATGCATCATTATCAATGACAAATAAGAGCCTGTGTGCATAAAAATCTGCACCAATCAAGGTGACCCAATGTTGCTACTGGCACTGCTAAAACTCACCTCACACCTCAGTGTGCTCTCCACTGTTCAATTTCCATCAGCATTCAATAAATATCAATGTGTACAATTTTTTTCTGCAAGCAGGAATTCAGTGACATATCTTTGCTTAATACACACTTTCATGTCAGATGCCATTTTGTCAGACTGCCCCTCTGACTGCCATCTGTTAAATGGCAACAAAATGTAATGGAATATTGGTAGGAAGGTTCAACCTCCTCTGCCATACCACCCATTATCTGCCTCTGACATCATGAGCTACTGCAATAAAATAGAAGGCATTATTTTCAGTATAGATTGAAATGCTACAAATTTCTCATTAAAAGGAAAATTTGTTTCTGTTCTGGAGCATGAGACTCTGAGAGATTAAAACAAAATCTGAGATTTGCTTAGATTTGCTTTTCAGTCCTTGAAAATAAATGTTGAGCCTTCACCAAGAGTTGTTTCTTTTTAAGATAAACTTTTTTAGACTTATCTTCAATGCTCAATCTTAATGCATAACTAGCTAAACTAACTAAAGCTTATTCATGTGCTTATTTTTTGAGAGCTCTTCAGTTAGCGCCAGACCTTCCAGAAACAATTTTGCATTTTATGATATTGTTGATGAATTTGCTCTACAAGGTCACGCATTTGAAACCATAGCAACAGACAGCAGTTCCCTTCCTTTTATCTTCAAGGAACATATCATTGCGTTAATTTTAAATTGGTTTACTCTCATCTTCTGGGCATGATACATTGTACTGTTGTCAAACTATGAAGCTCTATATATAGAGAGAGACTAAAATTAAATTTTACATAGTATGATCTCTCCTCTTGCATGTGATGATTGCCTATATCACCAAAGTTATCCAAGAAAAACACTGAATTGCAAGCCAAAAGCTACTAAGGAGGGAAAGCAATTTCACACAGCAGTCTGAGAAATGCCTAAGTCCAACAATATTTATGAAATAAACATCTTGTCTCTTTGACCAAAAAAAAAAAAAGTTTTAAACTTAAAGATCAGAACAATAATTAATCTAGCTTCCAACACAATGTAGAATACAGAGCTTTAAGACAGTAACTTCTGAAATAGTTGATGTTCCTCATCCATTCATTAAGCAAACCACTATACTCACCTCATTAAAAAAAAAAACTATGTATATATTTATTAAAATACACATGCAGACCCAAATTTCTAAAATAATTTCAAATATATGAAAACAAAGTACAGTCAGAGTTCAAACCTGGAAGATTTCCTTATAAGTAAGATAACCTTACTTATGTTAGTAGTAATGTGTAAAATTCTTGTACACTTTCACAGAATTGTAAGATTGTGAGTGATAAAATCTTAGAGACATCAGGTGAGAGAAATTATAGCTGTTGAATATCTCTTTCTTCACATAAATAAATTAGCTGTGAAATTCTTTCAAGAGGAAAATTTCTTATTGCATTTAACAAGATTTGTGTGTTCACACTCACAAGATATCTGTATCTGTTTTACAGCCCAAATTCATCCTCGAGGCCACTTCAAGATTTAATATACTAACTACAGCTACCATATATAGTGGTCATCTCCAGAGTCTTTAGGAAAAGAACATTTTTCAGGAAATATAGAAGGACTGAAAACGCTAAAAGTAATGCAGGTAATAAAAAACATCTGCATCCTTTCTTGGCATTTCAGGCTGTATGTATGAAGAACTTTAGAAGTTATTGCACCAGCTGATATTGCCTTAATTTACTTTACTTTTACTGTATATATTAACATTTTAAAAGCCATCAACCATTAAGTATTATCATTATTATTATTTGATGCGGATGGCATAGACTCAGTTTAACTGCTGAGGCAGTTGCCTTCCCTATTTCAGTCTCTTGAATTGCATAAAATCCTTCTATTTGTTAAATGCTTCCAATTTATATCACATATTTGCCAACATCTAGAAGGACAGATCTGGTTGTTTTCCAAACAAGTCTGAATATCCTTACAGAAAAACACATGGACAGATGGCCTTCTTCTCTACTGATGTTAACATTAGAAATGTGCTTGAAGGGAAATTCTGTCAACATCTCAAGTCATATTTTTCCTTATTTACTTCAAAACATTATTTAACATGGTAAAGTTCATTGGTACATTTTATATTAGTGTTCTATTTGATCTTATTGACTCCTAAAGATCTTCTGGATATCTCTTCATCTTACTGCTGTGAAAGTAAAGCATGAAGCAATCTACTAAAATAAAAACTATAGAAGAACAATATTTTCATAAACATTTCTAAATATGTTCTGTACTATTTAGTTCAGTTGGAATAAATACTATCCCCAACGCCACACAAATATTTAGGTGGTATGAAAAGAGTACACTCTCAAAATACTTTTAGCAAATACTATTGGCAAAGACCCAAAGCCTGGTCAGTCACACATCAAAATGTTGATTCAAGTGTGGTTGTCTGAAGATTTCTAAGTCAGGATAATTAATAAAAAAGGGGGAAAGATTAAGCAAAAAATGTTGAGACAAACTTGACAAAGCAAAATATGGAGACAATGGCAAGAAACAAACTTCCCAGTCTCAGCAACTGATGGGCCATCAAGATACAAGTACCAATTCCAGAAAGATGAACCTGGACTTTGCAAATGATAAGCCTGTGAAACAAAGGTGTTCTGCAGACTGGGAAGGTGCAGAAAACTACAGAGCTCTGCAAAGTCATAGAGGAAATGTGAAGGGGAAAAAGGAGGCAAGAATAACAAAGAGGAAGAATAGGTAGTAAAAGGCATTAAAGGGTCATGTTTCTCCTGCTGTTAGTATGGCATTAAAAAAAAAAAAAAAAAGACAAAGAGAAAAGACATGGATAAATCTGTCTTCCATGCTTCCATACTGAATTAGTCCTGTCACCATATCTGAACTAGAGTGAACTACAGCAAATTGTATAAGTTAGAGCATCTTGAAGTCAATACTGAGAGATAGTACTCTACAGACTGTTGACAAAAATCATTAGGATATTAAGGTAATTCCAGGACTTTTTTATACAAACCAAATGTTTTTTCTGTAGATGTAATACACAATTTTTCTTCATAAATTCTTGTTAAAAATTGATTAAAATAGAAGAAGTACACAAACTTAATTAAAATTGAACCTTAAATTCATTATTGGGGGAAAGAAAAAAAAAAAAAAAAAACGGAAAATGCTTACATAGGGGTTTATTGTGACTACATTTCCAGCAGTGAATCACCAACAGAGATCTAAATGGGTTTTTCCTCCTGCTTTGAGATGTCTGGATTTTTAATACAGAAAAAGAAAATAGCTCTCTGTACCACAGAAAGTGAGAAAGATAATAGGGTCTAGAAGACAGGTTATGTTCAGAATTTTTTTCCTAATTTAGTGGTATGCTACAAAGAATTTCCAGGAAAGCAAAAACTAAAAGAAACTGAGGGAAAAATCATTTGTTCTCAAGTATCCGAGTCAGGTTTCTATTGGAAATATTACAGTATAAAATACATTTCTATTCTTAAAAAATTCTAAATACATTAAAATAATAATACAAACATTGACAAATTGTGTTCAAAGCTATGTAAGGATTTAAAGGTGAGGTTACAAGGAAAAGCATCAAGATGACTTCTGTGAAGATTAACCTGAAATCAAACCTAACTTATAAAAATAGATTTAACCCCCAGTAACTTATTACCCATGGTACCTCAGATCTCTTCAGTGCTGAGCTTTTTTTTTTTCCATGTCCATAAGCAAAAGTCACACTATCTTATTTGAACTGAACATCTAAGCACTTCTGTTCTGATAAAAACTAGCAAAATCAAAAATCTCAACTACAATTGTATGCTATTCAAAATGGTGGACTGCACAAACAGCAATTGAATTAATTAGTCTGAAACATGAGAAAGCCTATGAATGCACAAGCCTTAATAATCTATTTTAGACTCTTTTCAACACAACTAATGAAACATTTATATTGTTCCAGATTCATTTTATTTAGTAATTTGTTGATGGTTATTATTTAGCCCATTCCAGATTTCAACTATTTCATGTTAAAAAAAAAAAAAAAAAAAGATTCCACTTATCTGCTGTAATCACAAAGTTTCTGTTGAAGAAAACTCAGAAACATTACTTGCGTATGGTCCTGGAAATGAAGAACTGCGGATGCCTTGCAAAAATCAAGGCAATTGTGGGTGGATGCTCTTTGAAAGCAACCAGCTAGGACGCATTTTTATGGCTATATACCGAATAAACTATTTTCTTTAGTAAAAGATCTGTAGCTATAAATATGAGCTGGTAGTGACATGTAAGGAAAAGCTGACATGTTTAAGTTGCAAATATTCAACAATCTTTAGATACTGTGGCAATCAGCAGAAACAGAAAAGTAAATTTGTCTATTATTCTATTTAATCAAATGCATGGCCAAAAATGGGGGGAAAACAGATGAGCAGATTTCATGTTACTCTTTCTTGGCAACAATTCAGAAAGTATTAGTGTCCCATTGTGGGCATTTGTGGGTTTGCTTTCTGGCTTGGGATCTCATCCAATGAATATGGGTACTGATCTGGAGGAACAGCATTTTGTAAAATATATCATTCTGCTGCATGTTCAGTCCTTAGGTTTACTTGGGTGACAGTGCATAAAATATGGATTAGGAACAATTTACTGAATATTCCAATTCTTAAGGGCTGGGCTTCTCAGAAGAATTGAAGGATTTGTCTGAAGATTTTGTTATATGCAGCCTGATAGATCATGTATATAGAACAAAGCAGATCTCTTGAAAGCTGCTTCAGTGATGAACAATCATGAAGCATGACAAGGTACAAAATAGCATGCTTCACCGAGGTCACTAAACTCCCCAAAAGAATTCAGTTTAGTAGACTCCTAAGTCTGCAGTCTGCAAGCACAGAAGAGAATAATAAAGAGACAGGTGCGGAAATTATGAAGATCATTATGGACATTACATCATTATCTCTCCCTGGGTGTAATTTAATGCTTCAAATGATTAGCCTCATCATTATTTTCTTTTTATAAAGAATTTTATTTAAAGACTGCAGCCTTAATTTATGTAATCAATTCTTCTTAGTTACTGTATCTAGGAAAGCATATTGAAATTCTCAGTAGATTTCTATCTAAATCAAAGTATGTTTTCCAAACTATTATGACTCAGTGTAAACGCCCATATGTTTCTGAGCAACAGTTTACAGTAGATTTTAACCAGTCAATTTTGAAAACTGATTAACACATAAGATATGTAACAGTATCATCTCTACAGCTCTTCTCTGGTATTTTCAGTCACTCCTTTGTGGAATCAGCTTGGTAAGTTTTAATTAAAATTGCAGGAAACCACTCACGTGCACTAGCAGTCCTGGGGTATATGCAAACACTCAAGTTCATAAACTTAGCAGTGACTGTTAAATACATACCCTCTTTATTGCAACCCTAAAACAACATACCTAGCCAATAGTAACTGGACAATTCTCTGTGATTTCTGAAGGAAGAAAAGCACTCCCATTCGCAGATGTTCTTCTGGGAAAGATGTGAACACAAGGTACCTAAATTGCCTGTGAATTGATGATATATGAGGGCTGCTCTGAAAGTAATGTCTTCTATTTTAATACGTTGGCCCACAGTGTCAGAGGTGGATAGTGGAATAATAGTAGAGGTTAATATCTTATTACATTTTGTTGCTGTGTGACATGTAGCAGCAGAGCAGTCTGACAAAATAAATCTGACAAGGAAGTGCACAGGAAGCAAAGGTGTGTCTCCATGTGGAAAACTGCATCCAGTTCAACCTCTACTGCCATACAACCAACATCTAACTCTGACACTGTGGGCCAACATAATAAAAGAGAAGGCATTACTTTGGGAGCAGCCCTCAAAGAACTGAATATTCTAGAGTCTAATATAACAATGATGCTAGTACTTTCACAAAATTACAAGAAAAGACACTGATATACAATGCTTAATATCTGTTTTTACTAGCAGGCGTATAGAGAGGTCAAAAGATTTTTACATCAATCATTTAATCCTTTTGCTCATGCAGCAGAAATTGATCTGAGAATCTGACTTCTATTTCCCCAGTAATGACCTTAGTAAGAAAAAAATGTATTTTCCCAGTAGAATGTACTTTAGTATGTATTGTCATTTTACTGTTTTCCTTAACATGGAAATTAAACAAGTGAAATACTGTTAACGTTGCCAAGTCAGGAAATTATGAAATCAGCAAGTTGCCATAGTTTCTGATAGCTCAAACCACCTTCCTTTTTACTTTTGCACTTTACTAAAACAATAATCTCCTAAATGATACCTGTTATTGTTCAAATGAAATGTATACTTATAATGTAGCAAAACTGCACTAAAAGACTGGTGCATTTAACATTCATGCTTCATTTCTTTGTAAACATGGGAACACATCAGGAATGGTGGAGGATGGCTACCACATTTATACCTCTGGATTCACTACATGTATGTGGTGATGGTCTTCTAATAGCACACTGGAATTAATGCAAACACTGTTTTTTAGACATTCTGAACAGTTCGTGTTTCATTTTTGAATGTTTTTCTTCTCCGAATCACACTCAATCTACCAGAAAAGTCTGTTTTTTAAATACATTTACCATAAGGATGAAAACTGTTTGTTTTATACAGGTGTATTTACATACAAAATATATATGCTCCTTTCAGTTCCTCTTCCCTCAAATAAAACCTGCTAGTTCTATATGTTTCCAACATTGCAAAAGAAATTCCTGAGTTTCTTACTTACATAACATCATCTAAAATAGCTGTGCAATGCACTTTTAAATCTCCATATGCTCTGAAAAATTTTAGCCCTAAAGATAACAACCTGCTGATTATTAAAGTCTGTTCAAAATTTTTAAACCTAACTCATTTACCTCCAGTGATAATATACTGTGAGCAGACACTGACACACCCACAATGCTATATTACTTGAGACAGACTGACACTTTTTGCAGGGTATTAAGGTAATCTTTTCCTGTAGTAAGAAGCTCCCTCCTGGGGGCTACTATTATGGTTGATATTATTATTAGATCCAATTTTTCTACCCTATCAAACACTAGAAATGGAACTTGATAATTTCAATGGCAGTGTATCAGTTTGTATAGTCTTCTAGAGCAAACTGGCAAAGCCTCTTCCCACCTTGTACTCTCCTCCCTTCCTTCCTTCCAAACTCCTGATTTGGGAAAAATGGAGAGAGATCATCTGACAGTTAAATAAACTACTGCTTTCTATAGTCAGGATGGGCAAATATTAGCCTCTCTTGCAGCATTGCATTTTGTAACAATTTCTGAGTCTGGAGATGATTAGTGTCACTCTGAATAAATGCTATACAATGGAAGAGTACACCATACAAATGAAAAGCGAGAATAGCTTATAATGATGCAAGGACGCACTTTTAATCAGCTGGGAACTGCGTCTGGAGAGAAGATAAGTCATCCACATATCCTCATTTGTAATCCAGGGATTAGGAATCAAATTTTGATGAAGTGAACAGAAATGCATTTACTACAATGAGCTGAATTGCTCATTGCATGCTTACTCTAGGAAATATTAAGGTGGCTAAAATCATTTCAAAGATTACATTAAATCTACAAAATTTTAGTTGGAACCTGGCCTGGAATGGAAGTGCTACTCCTCCAGGTTAGTGCTCCAATTATAGAAATAGCTGCTGGAGCAGGTCCAGAAAAGGGCCACAAAGATTATCAGAGAACCAGATAAGCTCTCCTACAGAGACAGGCTAATGGAGCTGGGCTTGTTCAGCTTGGAGAAGACTCCAGGTAGACCTCCAGTCTTCCAGTGCTTGAAGGGAGCTTACGAGGAGGGGGCCCAACTTTTTACATGGTCTGATACTTATAGGACAAGAGGGAATGGTTTTAAAGTAAAAAAGGAAAATTTGGATTAGATGGTATTAGGATGGTGAGGTGCTAGAAGAGATTCCTCTGAGAAGCTGAGGATAACTGAAGGCATTGGGTGGGGCCCTGGGGCAGCTTGATGCAGTAGCTAGAACTAGATGATTTAGAGTACAAGTCCCTTCTAACCCAAGCCATTCTACCATAATATTACATCCATAAGTATCAATCACTGTTCCTCCTATGGCCAACGAAGAATTAAAATTAAAATAATGAGGGGGAGAAGGAAAATATTACACAAATCACAAATTACACAGAATCAAATTACTATTATCTACTGGACAGTTAAGAAAGTAGCATTAGCAGATTGTGTGTTCAAGTTGTACAGTATTATATGTCTTTTTTCTACAGGTACCAAAAGTTGTAAGTATCTAAAATATCAAGTCATGTGAAACATTTCAGGGAAACTTTGCCTAGAAAAAAAAAAAAAAAAAAAAAAAAACAAGCCCATTTCCTTAGAATATAAAACTTCAAGCTTCACTAATATCAATCACAGTGATAAGATACTGACAACACTTTCACAAAGTCTGGGAAGGAAACCAAATATCTTAATTACCTGCAGGTAGATGTTGACTAGACTTTTTACAACAAAAGTGGTTTTCTCATTAAGTTTTTTTATTAGGCATTTAAGCTTAACAAGAATAAGGTGTTGAACTTCTGTGAATTATCTATATTAAAAAGATTATTTCTGCAAGCTTGGAATCATAAGAGTATTTCAGAGCATTTCTTCTATGTCAGAAAACACCAATTTATCTTCACAGCTGTTTTGATTGCCTCCCCTACCCTTCGTAAATACAGATAAAAAATAATGGTGGAAGAAGCTTTAAAGACTAGGCGTGCAATCTGCATTACACTGCTGTGAAAACAGTGACTCAAAAATTTGCTCATTGCAATAATGAAATACACTAGCATAAAAGAAGAGTAATTGCATGAGATAAAAGAGACAGTGGGCTTAAGTTATGCAAATCAAATACAGAACTGAACACATGATTCTACCATTCCCGATATATCTGATTACATGTATTTGAGATCAAAGTTGGTCTTCAATTTAAGTAAAAATGATGCACAGAATTTGTCCCAGCAGGACTAGCACATTTAAAGGGCACAGCTTTTACTGTTCAGTAGATCTTGAAAAGTCTGCTGGCTATTGATTTTGTTTCAGATTCAACATTAAACTACCAAGAACCTAAGTAAAGCCCAACATAACCTGATGAACTTGTGTTATTCATACAGGCTCCTTGTTACAAAAGCACTTCTACTCAACAGGTGAAATCCCGCTGTAGCTTATTGTATAATTAAGAATTACCTTGGTTGCATTAAATTTACATTAAAATCATAACAGCTGTTCTCGAGTTATTAGGCTGATAAGTGAGAGGTGTTTTAGGGGTGTAAATGACCTTTCAGCTTTTCAATTTATAAAATTTGTGTCAAATCAAATACATCATTGAAGTTGTCAAAAGAGTTGGAGATTGGACATGCTGACTAACTGATAGCTGGGTTTTTCATCTGCACTGCTGGAGATATATCCAAATATGTTGAAAGAAGCATTTATTCAAAAATAAACTATGAACAGAAAAAATAACTGACAATTTAAATGTTTGTATTGTTCTCTGCAGGGCTTGCAGTTGATACCCTATTAGCAGTATATTGTGTGGAAACTGATAAAAATACCGGCTTATACAGGAATCTTATTTTAAAGATTTAAAAATAAGGGTATTAACTAAAAACATGTAAAGATTAAACCAGTAATTTGTATGTACCTTCTTTTGAATTCTCTAAATTCAGATAGACCATTCAGAGCTTAGTTGATTTAACTAAAAACAGAATCAAGCCTATAATGTACAATATATTGAAAGTTATGGATTCTATTTCCCTTCTGTCCCAATAAATTAACAAGAAATACTGATAAAGCATAATGCTAACAAATTTAAAAAAAAATATTTAACAAAACAAGTTAACAATCAAGTCAAATTGAATTGAGAGAATCAATATGTGCACACAGAAATCCACATAGTTTAAGAGAGGATTAGAGATTATCACAAAGAAACAGTACATCTACTGCTACAGTAGATAATGCAGTTAAAAACAAACAAAAACAAAAACCCAACAGCAACAAAAAAACACAAGCTATCTTAAATTTTCATACTGTGAGTTCTGAATCAGGCATTAAGTGGCAGAAATTGGGAGAACTGAAGAAGCATAATAATTAAACATCACACATCCTCCCATGGTTCATTCTCAAGATTTCTGTATTTAACATTTCCAGAAACAAACAAACAAAAAAAGTAGAACAGTTGATCTAGTTACTAGAATTAACTATATTGCCAGTAATATTAAGACAATTAATACAGATTTGATATCTTTCATCTGATACTATGTCTGAAAATTCAAGCTACAGGAAAGAAGGGGACAAACTCTTTAGCAGGGTCTGTGGTGGGAGAACAAGGGGAAATGGCTTCAAGCTTAAAAAATATATTTAGGTTGCATACAAGGAAGAAGTCTTTTACAGGGAGGCTGGTGAGGCATTGGAACAAGTTGCCTAGAGATGTGGTGGATGCCCTGTCCCTGGAGACTTTCAAAGCAAGGCTGGATCAAGATCTGGGCAACCTGATTTAGCTGTGCGTGTCCCTGTTCATTTCAGGGGAGTTGAACTAGATGACTTAGAAATGTCCCCTCCAATTTCTATGAAAATCTAGTTTTAGGAATCCCTATGGTTGTGATAAGTAAAATAACTGCTATGCCTCTACCAACTAGCAAAAAGAAAAAAACAAGCTTTCTTAGGTGTTGTGGGTTTCTGGAGAATGTATCTTCTGGATTATAGTCTGACTGTAAACCCTCTCTATCAAGTGACTCGGAAAAAGAATGATTTTAAATTGGTAGTCCTGAGCAACAAGCCTTTGAAAAAATTAAATTGAAGATAGTTCATGAAGTTACCTTTGGGCCAGGCTGTGCAGGACAAGTTGTAAAAAAAGCGCTCTGTCCACTTGGAGCCGCTGGCAGAAAACCCCAGCGGAGACTCGAGGTCAACCCCCAGTGTTTTGGAGTTGAGGATTCAGAGGATTCAAGACCCACTACACTCCAACTGAAAAAGAGATATTGGCAGCATATGAACGAGTTTGAGCTGAATTGGAAGTGTCTGGTAATGAAGCTCAGCTATCATGTGGCAACAAAACATAACAGAATACTTGCAAGAAGGTTCAATGTCTACTGCCACATCACCAGCGTCTGCCTCTGATTTCACAGGCCAACATAACAAAACAGCAGGCATTACTTTCATGGCAGCACTCATGTATATAGTCATTAAGGCTATATATATATACATATATATAAAATAATATTATCTTTTTTTTTTCTCTTCTGTCTTAATTTTTATTTCAACCCATGAGTTGAACTTTTTTTTTTTTTTTCCCAGTTATCTTCCCATCCCCTGGAAGGAAGGACGTGAATGAAAGACTGTTTGCTGCTTAACTGCTTCCCAGATTAAAGCACGTGGCCTCAAGAACTAATTACTTAACAAAAGCTGTATTTTGACCAAAATCTAAGACTGATCTGTTATTTCTTGATTTCTCTGCAAAGGTCTCCTAATTTTAAAAACAATGAGAAACTGTGAATTAACAAGTCTCCTGAAAAAGAATGCTGGAGGTAGTTCTACTTCTTGCCAAATGCAAAATCACAACCAAGCAACAATCCAACCAACTCCTAACTGTTAATGCTATCAAGAATAAGTCTTCTCTCAATAATATGCTTTTTTTCACTCCAAACTGAAAAAATACATGACTAAAAAGGTTCTTATTTAGGGCTTATCTGTAGAATTGATTTTCATTTAGATTCCTTACAAGCTGGGCATGCAAACATAAATGCACTTAACTTCTGCAAACTCTTGTAGTTTAGAAAATCTCACTTAGCTTGCTAGCAACATAATACTAGTAATAAGTGCATTTCTGTAGTCTTAAAACTGAAAGTATGTACCACAAATCTTTCAAGATTGACATTGGGACTGGAAAACATACATTTTATATATTTAATTCGAATTTTTATTAGGTTTAAGTAAAATCAAGCTCCCAGAGAATTCCACAAAACTAAGTTATCTCATATACTTGGTATAGAAAATGGTCATGTCTCTATTCAGCAATATTTTCAGTAAATTCATATCACTACTGATACAGCTCAGATTTGGTACATTTTTTCTAAAATACTAATATTTAAAATTTCATGCATTTCTTGGGCTATTTCAATTCAATTAATGCTATTCAGGTTTTATAAAGCTTGGGGTTTGTAGATAACTCCTTTTAATTGCCTTTTCTGTAAGTCCTAACAGAATAGGTTAGGATGAAAATTACTAGGCACCATGACTAGAACTTCCTGTAATTTTGTAAAGGTAGGAGCTTTTGAGGATAATTTATAGTTTACATTGGAAGAGAGGAGCAGTAAGAAATATCTGAAGTTTGAAGGATGATAACACAGTACTGTGGCAGTTGAAGGAGATGGAACACTAGGCACAAATACTTATTTTTTCATGAAAAAGAATCCCTGTTTCTAACATAATTAAATATCTCAACTGATCGGATGTACTATTTTTTGAAATCTTATATTTACAAATTTCTCACTTGTTTGCCAAACCTGAATCACAGAAGTCACTCAAATATAAAAAAATTAATCTACACTTGTGTTTTCGTTTCATATATGCTTGTATCTACCTACACTCAAGTACATGCATACACAGAGATTCCACTGTTGTGGAAGGATACATTTCAGACAAGCAGGATGGATTATACCTTCCTATTTTTCTATCTTACCTTGACAGTGTAGCTGCTGTTTACTTTCATTTGCTCTACTTCTAGTGTTAGTGCTCCTGCTCCTCATGCATCTCCAAGGATGAAGACATTTACTAGAAACAATTTATAACAAAATTGTTTATTCTTCTTCCCCAGTCAGGACCAAAATCATTATCAATTTCTTTTTCTTTTTTTTTTTTTTTATAGGGAAACTGTATGGGTAGCCTCGTTAGCAGATCTGTTTTAGTAAAGCAATAAAATAAGGCTAGGACCTACTCTTTCTGATTAGAAAAAATAAATTTCTTGTCAGCTGTGATGTTTATGTCTCGCTAGTATTAAAAAAATAGAAAATAATTTAAAGGAGAAGGATGAGCTTAAGATAATGTTTGTAAACTTCATCTTCTAGAAAGAACCAAAGTAATAGTAGTAATACTGAGGGCACAGAATATTAATGATAATCTCAGTCTGCTCAATATAAAATAGTCCACAGTAATTGAATATTTCTTTACATTGTACTCATACCACTACGACCTCTTGTTATCATACACTCACATCACCTAACAATCCAACAACTCACACAATCTTTTAAATTATCTAGCCTTACAACCTTCCTAAATGGAAAAGTGCTGTTATCGCTGTTTTACAGAAAAGAAATTGATACAGAGGTCATCTTGTCTGAAATCCAGAAAAAAAAAGCCTACTGACCTTCTAAAATAAAGAATAATCCCAGTTCCACTTCTCCTAGGCTTTGTACCCATTGCAGTGCAATAAATAAATAATTAAATAAAAGAATAAAGATGTAAATTTTAAGCACTCACATGAATCCTAGAAACAGTACCTCCTTGTCTCAAAAGTGGTATGAAATACCACTGAGAAATCTTTTATCTTTAAAGACTTACCTCTGTCTAACTAAGATGAATTATTTGTTTACTCGCAACCTTACCCTTTATACCTGCCTTAGATTGGAAGAAAAAAAAAAAAACATTCAAAAGGCTAGCAGATACTTGTTCAATTTCCCAGCTTTGCGCAATAATGGTTTATGTTCATTAACCCTATTAACCCAATTTTATTGAGAATTTAGGACAAAGTAACACATTGTTTAGTCTGGAAATTCTATGTATTCAGTATAAAAACAAATTAGTAATACATTAAATTACCAAAGATTCTTCCAAGATACTGAATGGAGCTTAGTCAAAAGGCAGAGTAGGAAGTAAAGTCTACTGTCTAAGGTCTACTGTTTATGATGAGCTGCAGAGTAAATAATTAGCTCACATAAAATAATTCAGGTAATCAAGAAGACAACTGTATTCACAACAAAAGCAAAAGGGTTATCCTCATGAGAACAGTGAAAATAAAAATTTTCCTGCATATTCTGATAATATATGGATTAAATAGTATAGGGACCTGTAAAGATAATCTAGTCTAATTGCCTGACCACTTCAGAAGTAACTGTAAGTTACAGCATTACTGAGGACACTGTCCCAGCCCGCTTAATGCTAACCTGCTTCTCTAGGAGGTTCTACACTCACAATACAGAAATTTTTCATAATGTCCAGTCTGATCCATCCCTGGTGCAATTTTGTGTCATTCCCATACTGCCATTCGTTTATGGAGCAGAGCCCAGCACCTCCCTCTACTCCCCTTTCTCAGGGAGTTACAGAGATCAGTAAAGCCTTTCCTCAGCCTCCTTTTCTGACTGAACAGCTCAAGTATCCTCCTCATCCTCTCACTCAGGACATGCTTTGCATCCCTGTTACCATATTTTATGCCCTCAAGTACCTTACTTTATATATCGTGGATCTCAGAACTACACACAATATTTGAGGTGAGGCTATGCCAACAATGAATGTAGCTGAAGAATCACTTCTTTTGCCTAGCTGTTTCAACACGGAATTATAGAATAATCCCTAAAATATTTCTCTTAGACACTAAAATGTCCTCAAAGGGCTAAATAAAACAAAATAAAAATAAAATACAGAATGAAAAAAAAAAGTATGAAAACCTTTAGAAGGAAAACACTGAACAAAAAAAAGAAAGGTATTTCTGTGGAAGTATAACAAGTGAACAAGTATATACAAATGAATAAGTGAATTCTAATTCTATGCAGATTCTTTCCCCATTAAACCTTATTCAAGATAGTTTCCTATTTGTAGAGACAAGCAAAATAAATTTACAAGCAAAAAGAACAGATACTTAGAATCCAAAGCTTTCAGAAACTAATGAACTTCTAGAAATCAAAACTGAATAAAGTTTCTTTTTCATTCTCAATATAAATAATTTTTCATTAATATTTCTCACTTGGAAATTTCAGTCTTTAAAGATTTCTCTATCACTCTTACTTGTTTTTGTAATCACAGAAACATATCCAAAGGGTCTGTGAGAAAGCACTTAGCCTAGATCACAGTTGGAGACATTAATTAAAACTTCTGCTTAAACCTGCATTGACAGTTTGATTAGTGGAAGAAATAAATTGGTTGTACCTACATTAACAATGCAATTATAATAGAATTTTAGAATGAAACTTTTGGTGCTGAAGTACCTAGTGTTTATTCTGTGTTTTTGTTGTTTGTTTTGCTTTTCTTTTGTTTTCCCTATGTTGACAATATCAGCATATTCCAGTTAAGTTTTGCAGAAAAGTAATCTGGTTTACATGTGCTAAGACCATGCCATTATGTATACCAAAGGAGAGTAATAGAAAAGAACCAGAAGATGTACTTTACAAGTACACTCTCGATGAAAACTGAAATGTTAGATGGGATGAAATAGATTATAGGAGGTTCTGCTTTAAACAGCTAGAATCACATTTGAAAGGGATTGTAAAATGAAGATTAAATTCTGAGGTTCTGTCTGTCCTGATACAGAGAAAAAAGCAATTCACTGGAATTTATATTCAAGAGCAAATTTTCATTTAATCTATTAAAATAAAAAAATAAAATATTACATATTAAAATTCTACAGAAAATATTATAAAATCAAAAATATGCATAATATCATAGTAAGAGTTGAAGTGCTTACTGACCTTCATATAAGGTCATATAAAATGGAACCACACACATACTTAGTATATTCAATTATTTTATGTAAGTGTAGCCTGTTTTAAGGAATAAGTGATATGGCAGCAAATGTTTTGTATGAGCTGAAATTTGAGCCAAGTGTGCAATTAAGTCTTTCTCATCTTTTCACACAGAAAACCACATAGAAGAAATTGGTAATCTCAGCTTAACTTATTTTAAGTAAGTTTCTCATAAAGGATAATTTCATCCCTGTCCTAGGATGTCTCCATTTCTGAAGGGCTTTGGACACTTTTGACTGGACAGGAAAATCTTATCAGGCTAGAGCTGAAAAGCATTAGATTCCAGATGGGAATCACCCACAATTAAATCTTGGTTTATGTTAGTTTGTTCCAAGTTTGCACTTGGTTTATTCATGTGGAGGAATTTTAAAGCAAGAGTATATTATGCTGGATGCATCTGCAATTCCTTCCGAATTATGCAGTACAACTTGTGATCCTGACCCGAATGTCATGCATACCAGACAGATGTTCTCTATGTATCCTCAGGTGGGTTCTATGTAGAAAATAAGGTACACGGGAGATAAGAAGATGATTTGTGCCACCGTGGTTCTCACTCCACTAAAAGATAGGGACAGGGGTGAAATGTGGTGTCCCAAACTGTAAACTGAGAAAAGATATTAATACAATTGTACACAGATATTTACATCTGAGTACTAAACTCAAAGTGAAAAAGAGATTTATGCCTGTTACTGTTCCTGTAATACATGCACGTGGCAAGATTTCCTACACAGAACTAGCTATTGTTTTGAACTCACACAAAGCATCTACGCCATGCTCACCAGGTGTCACTTCCAATACATGGATCGGAAATTACACCAAACTGCAGAAATACAGTTAAAAGTCCAGACTAATCAACAGCTGCAACCTTAGAAGTGCACAGAAATACACAAATACTGGTGCTGATTCTATCTGTAGCCGAGAACAAATCTTAATGCTCTTCTAGCAGTATGAAGAATAGCTGATAAATAGCTTAAAGTCCTAAGAACAAGGTACAAAGCACATCTTGAGAGAGTACGAACGTGGCCTTTTACATATTCCACTGAAAAATAGTTTAGATATTCACATCAAATTTCTTTGTGTGTGCGAAAACTTATGAAGTATTTCAAGCTATTGTTTTTCAATAAAGAGGAGAAAATTTTGGAGGAAAAAAAGTGAACAGTAGGTGCCATAGTTCAGTATAAAGTTTACTTCCCCCTAACCCCCTCAACGTACTGGTCTTTTCTATGTACTTTTTCTTCCCCCTACTACTCAATCAAGTCCCATGAATGTAAGATAAAGATGCACTTCTTCATTCTTGTAATCGCTGCTTTTGGTATTCTCTCCATCTTACCTTTGCAGTAAGTATTCACAATTTTTCTCATTTTCCTAAGAACAATGTTATATTCACCTTATTTGTACTGAATAGTCAGTGAAGCTACTCCAAAAATGAGTATACTTTCGATATGAATCAGCATTGCAAAATACTAGCACATACAACAGGAGCGTATCTTACTAATACAGAAGCAGAATCTGTATCTTGACAGAACATGTGTAGTACCTCAGATTTGGATAATCATAATGATAGTTTTACTAAAGCATTTCTAAAACCCGATTTTCTACTTCTAGGATATATAGTAGATGCAAAAAAAGCTGATTCACTTTCTGAATCTTCTGTGTTAAGTGTTTTGGCTCATCCTGCCAGAAGAGTTAACCGTTTCAAAGCGCCTACATTTGATTAAAATGACAACACAGGTATCAAGGACTTTTCTTGGGGATTTTGTAGATGTGCAGTTTACTCAAAAAGGAAATACCACAGATTTAAAGAAAGATTCTGATCTGGTAAATACCTATGGAGAAACACAGCGAGAAATTCTTTTAAGACATTTTTTATTTATATCCTAATTCTAGCAAGTGAAACAAATAATAAAAATATTTATAGTCATTCTATACTCTTAGCATAAAATTCAGTTTTCCTTCCTACTAAAAATCATTGTGACACTTTTCATGTAGGTCAGTATTGAAGTGCCAAGTTCAGTAATGACAGATATTTCACTGTTACTAATGAAAATTAGCTAGGCTCCAGACCAAAACCATTTGACCATCACCAGCTTACACCCAGGCTACTGCAATTACCATTTATACTTGCACAGACTTCTGCAAGAGCACATACAGTAGTAGCTGTTGGCAGAACTGTGCATGACAGATTGCTGCCCTAAATTAACAAACCTTGTGAAATGCAGTTACTTTCCTAGCAGAACAACTGATTTGAATTCAGCAGAGGGTACAAATGAGTCTCTGGCTGAAGCCAGCTTTACTGTAAATCCCCAGATGTTTCTTGTACAATCATAATGCTGAAATTGTAATTAACAATTCCAGTGCAGGATGTTAACTTGTTCACTGCTTCTGTTATAAGACTTTTTCTTTCCTTGCGAGTTTTCATTATCCCAATCTCACTGATGAACTATAACATCTATAGTCTGATGCTCATCCCAGTTTTTTCCAGTATTCACTTACTACTGAATTTCTTAAATTACCCTTAGTGTCTTTAAGACACAAATAATACATCAAACAGCAGTGCATTAGTTTTGCTTTTCTTTTCTAGTTTGACATTTTTTCTATAGCTTGAAGATTTATCCTTAGAAAATTTAAGATGGCAATTAGATCTAAACTTTTCTTGATGTTTAATTTTAAACTTTATCAAATAAAGCAGAATCTCGATAAGTTTTTAAAGTCTAATTTATTACAGAAACATTTGATGTATCAGTGGTCTAGACTGCACATTGTTGCTACAGTTGAACTTTAAAATAATACAGATTAACTGTATGCTTATACTTCGAAAGCATACACTTTGTAATGAAGACTTAAAATTGTTTTGCATTGTGCAATTATTTTCATGAAGATGCTCTTCAAGTCAGTAATGCTTTCAACTAACCTTAGTATAATTTGTTATCAATGTCAGATGCAGGACAGTAGGACAGGGTCCAAGCACTGTTCTTGTTCCAAAATAAAGTGCTTACATTTTTTTCTTAAATAATAAATTCAAAACTTCTTTGGAGTAACAATAGTACCAAAAAATTCTACCACTAAGATGATGAAAAGTAGAACTTACGTATTTTACATCTATAAACCAAAATTATTACTCGTATTTTCTTACATACAGAAGATCTGTAAGAATGTTACCGATATATCTTGCAATGGCTAACATAATGAAAAAGGAAAATGATAAATAACTAAAATACATTTGTTGCTGCAACTGCAAATATTTTAGTAATTCTTTATTACTACTTCATTAAGAAGTCTGTAGAACTTCTTGTACTTGTTTATCTTTTCTACCTCATCTTTATTTGATACTTCATTATAAGTAATGTTGCAGTTACACATTCCTAAAATGTTGCAGTTGCACTTCCTAAAACAGACAGAAGTTCAACAGATTCTGTGAGAAATTAATTTGGAACCATTAAAAAAAAAAAAATTAATAGAGGAAAGGATGTCAGACATATACAAAGGAGTCTGAAGTTTCAATCAAAGCAAGAGATGGATTGGAAACTTCTTCAGGGAGTAGTAAAAAATAAGCAAAAAATACTCTAAGAGAACATTCAAAAGAGAAACTTTCATTGCTATTAGTGATTAGTTATATCAGAAACTGCAGGTTTATACCATGATATATTTCTTATGATAACAAAATGCTGTATACTAAGAACCCAAAAACACACTTAGTATCCATAAAGTCTTCAATTCTTAACAATGATCAGTAAATGTAAACTGCTATATATAGATATATACACTACAAATATCTGCTCATGTGTCATGGAAAGATGAAAAATTAACAAATGTTGTAGATTTTGAAAGCAGTGAAATCCAACTTGGTTCTCCCTGAAAACAAAAAGACAAAAACACTTCAAACTGGAGATAGTAATATGTATGCCTTTTTTTTCTTTTTTCTTTTTTTTTTTTGTATTTGCCAGTAGTAGTCAGAGGCTGTGGAGGAACAAGCAAGTTGTTACTATAACAGAGGATTGGTGTCCTAATCACAGAATGTAAAAATAGATGTGATATTTACTCCCCAACTTGTACTTGGAAGTAAAGGTAAGATTCTGAATATTCATTAATTTTCTCTATTATCATGCAAGATAAATTCTGAGCAGTGTCTCAAAGCCATTATATTTCTCCAAAATAAACCTGTATTTTCTTTTCCAGATTCATTTTCTTTTTTTTTTTTTTCCTAACAGAATACAGAAATTCTGCGAACAATACTAGGGGGAAGAAAAGATCTCAATCTAATACAGTGTAAGTCTGATAAGTTTCATAGACAGATGGAAGAACTATCATTTTCTGAACTGGCTCATAAAACTGTGGAAGTAAACTTCTCTGACTTTACATCAGCTGTCACTAAAACAAAAATTGCTTTGTAATTTCTTCTTGAACATTTCCAGCACTTTTACAGTAACATGCAGATTCTGTTTTTCAGTTTGACCACTTTTGTTTTCAGATCATGAATGGTTTATCTACTTTATATGATTTGTCTGCAAATATTTTTAAAGTGCAAAATGTCATATAAAATACAAAGTATTCTGAAAACAAAACTGACATTAAAAAAAAAAAAAAGACTTTAATAGTTCTGTTTCATTCCAAAATATGAAATAAATTTATCCATATCTATCAAGTAAAATAACTTTGGCAAGTAGGCTTCCATCTCTTGAATAACGTGTTCTATATTTGAGAAAATTTCTGAATGAATAAAAGATATGCCTTGAGAAGCTTGAAAAGTTTCAAGTTTCTTCTTTGATTAACCCCTACAATTTTGAGAGTGATCTGATCTGAAACAGGAAAAGGGTGTAGTTATCAGTTAGTTGGGAATAACAACAACTCTGAACAGTTTTAATTATTTCTCAGGTTCTCTTTTGCTTCTTCAAGTTAGTAAGTTATCAAGTATAAATTAATCTCAGTCTTGAATCATATGCAAACTTGCTGAGGCTGCAGTCCACAGGTTCAGATCATTCATGAAGAAAATAAACACTATCGGCCTCAGTATTAGACACAAAAGTACGCCATAAGTGACTGCCTCCAGCTGGATCAACAAGCACAAAATTTTAAGCCAGCAATTCAGCCTGTTTTCAGTCTATCTCACTGCCCTTTCATTTAACATGTACTTCATTCAAAAAGAATGTGGTAGGACATAGGGTCTTGTCATGGTTTTATGTTGTTGTTTTTTGTTTTCAGTATTCCGCATCAAAAAATCATGTAGTGTACTGGGAGTTAAAGTGTTAATGCTCCAATTCCAGGCACCTATCCCTATACATTACGGAAGTCATGGGATATGGCCGTTCCGGGTGGGATGGTCTCATACTGCCTGGAGTGGGTGCTGGAGGATGCTTTCCTGGCCATTCCACGCTTTTCAGGTTTGACTCGGTCTTGGGAACTCTCTCTCCTATCTTATTTGATTTATTAGTCTTGATTTCAATTAGATTGTATTACAATATGTTATTTTGCATTCCGGTATCATAGTTAGTAAAATAAGTTTTCCTTATAAGGAAAACTATATATATAATATATATATATAATATATATATAATATATATATATATAATATATATATATAATATATATATATAAGTTGCCACTGATTTTTTTCTCCCTTCCATCCTTCCCATTTTGTGGGGTGGGGGGGAGGTCAGGGGCCTACTGCCCCCCTGTCACGGGCGTAAATTGATCTAGTTAACTCCATGACATGACAGGTCTAAAGACATGATAATCAACAGCAGTACTTCTCATCCACACACTCCTCACCTTGTTGTAGAAGACTGTCAGGTTGGCCAGGTATGGTGTTTCTATTTCATAAATCCATGCTGACTGCTCCCAGCAGAATTTTTCCCACACGCGCATTCATTGCTGTCAATACACTGAGTCTTTGGATACAACGTAGATATCCTAGTAAGCTTAAAGCACAGTGTTCACTGTTCATTTTGCCAGTTTTGGCAAAATGTGTCTTTGCATTCTAAAGGCCTGCAAGTAAGAGCACAGCCTGATTTGAAAGAAATTCATTACAAATTGTCTCAGCAGTCCCTATCTATATCATGGCTAATAGACTGGAAGTATTTGGGAAAGATAACATATATACTTCACTTATACTTAATGACATACAAGGATATTTTCACCTAACATCTCCTATTCCTGCCCCATTCCACTTTTTTTTTTTTTTTCCCCCTACAGGCACATGCATATATTTCTGCCTAGAGATAAGATAAAGATGTTCTCCTTTTCAAGTCTTTTTTTGTTCCTGGTTTGTATCATATTTTGTTTGGAAAAATTAATAGAAATCATTCTTAATTTTAAATATGAGTGGTTTTTAAGGGTTTGCATAGCCTCTGTAAATTCCTATGGTGTTATTTTAAAGTTGTTCAGGGAAAAAGAAACAAAAACAAAAATAATGTAATTTCTCAGATAATTCACACAGTTAAAACAGCACAAAGTAAACTCACTTTCAATGAGTAATAGAATCACATACAGGATATGATAATCACCAAAAAGAAATATCACAGTTTCAGTTAAATTTGCCCCAATGGAACACAGACGCATTACATCAAGGAACTATTTTAAAATTGAAGATGCAGTTGATGCCAAAACAACAACAAAAAATAGATTAACAGTTTCTACTTAATTAACTTCCCACATCTTTCTGAAGAAGTGTTCCCAAATCAAATTCAGTTCCTCAGGCTCATATAAAATCGAGTGGATATAGCCACTCATGACTTTATTCATGAGTTGCAATCAACCAAAATAAAGATCTTCAATAATATTAAGTCAGAATTTTCAGTATACAACCAGACATCTTCCTTGGATGAGCAACAAATCACAGTAATAATAAGTGGAGTCCAGGTTGACATGAAAAAATGATGTGTTCAGAACATAGACTTGCACAATTGGATGACCCCCAGATAAGTTTCAGTGAAGTATAGCAAATCAAGGGCAAAACCATGAATCATGATGGTCTATCAGCTGTCAGTGAACAGTGAGTACAGCCAACTCAATTTCAGAATGGCAGCCGCTACAGAGATCACTAACAAATATGAGTGACTCGTCCCCTGGCAAATCTTCTGATTAAGAAACCTTTAGATCTTCTTCATAGCCAATAAACTGACACTGACCTTTCAGTACACTGGAACTACATCATGTTGAGAGACAAACGACTTAAGGAGCCCTTTTATTTATGCCATACTAATGGCTTTATCTTCAGTGACAGGTGAGCGATCCCAAGGGTAAGGCTGAAGAGTAGATATTAGAAACATGAACTGTGGACCATTGCAGATTTTATCAGAAAGGTATGTCATCAGTAACTGCAAGCACTGAACTTTGCACTGAGCAGTAAAGATGGCAGACTCTTAGGTGTCTTTGTGACTTTACAAAAAAGCCTCCTAATTGAGGCTTCCAGGATATCTATACGCCTCAGTAGCAATAGGATTGAAAGAATTAAACAAATTATACTGCATGAACATGTTTTATCAGCTGCAAATCTAGCTAACAGATAGCTCCCATATAAGCACAAAACCTTTCTTAGCACCAGCTGCTGCATCCTGCTGATAATATCATCAGCTTCCCACCTCACTCTGTCTTGTTATGCCTGTGGAAATGCTATGAAGCCCAGACCTGCAATGCTGACAGTCCTACAGAGAGCTCCCAGGAGTCAGTCTACAAATCACATCACTAACGCAGAGAAATATAGGTGTTCCACAATAACACTACTGAATTCATTACAGTTTGCATCAGGGGTTAATTGGGTGATATCACTTCACTGTCCCTGTTCGTTTAATGGGAAATGGGTAAATGTACTTAAAGAGCAACTTTCCCTTAAGAAAATAAGCAGCATGTGCATGTAAGAGAACAAATTTGGCAGTTTCAGATGTGTTTTAGATTCCAATGAACCTCTGAACTCCTGTGTGCATCAAACTTCAGGCATTACTTCTATAGAAAGAGGGTGGAGCATTCCCTCTTTATCACCCAAATAAGGGCACTAACATCAGCTATTCAGAGCCCACTGTACTAAATGCATCTCTACTGAATGCAAGGAGACTTCAGAAACATGGCTCACACATAGATTTCTACAGCACAAACTTCAATTCTGTAAGTGACAAAACACTAATAATGTGCAGAAGACACATACCTTAGAATACTCCAAGTACAGATACCACAATCCCCCATCCCAATGTTTAAAATAGTGCCAAGGTTGTTTTCATAATTTCCTCATATCAGTCACATTGGTATTGAAGGTACCAGAAGGTATTGAAACTTCAGTGAAATGAAGCAATGTGGAATTGTTTTGTTTTGTTTTGCTAGATAATGAATGAATTTAAGTTGGGAGATAGATATCAGTACATATGCAAAACTAAAAATATTTTAGTCAAGATATTTTGTCCTGGTGATATTAACTTGAAGGCATTTACAAGATACTTCACAAGCCTTGACTAATGTAACCTTGAGACAGGCTACTGATAGACTTTACATCCTACATACTTACATACTTACATAGTTCGTCACATTGTTTACCAGCTCTGACTGAAATTAGAACCATACTCAAAGCCCTCACTACTCTCACTTGAAACAGAAGTTTCCATATTTATTTCAAGAGAACAAATGTCCAGCAAAATTAAGCCCTGTGAAAGAAAATATCCCAAATCGTAACTCTTGTGTACATTTACAGAACATGGAACAGACATGATTCAATTATAGAAAGTAACAAGGAATAAAGAAAAACCATGACTATGCAACCTCTACAAAAACAGTATGCTCCTGAAGCGTGAGGGTATAAGCTATGTAGTCTGAGAACTTTACACAGATTTCATCAAGTCTACATATTGGAATATTCATATTAAGCAGGCTCATGATTTAGGCATGATTTTAAAAGGATTTGTTGTGTTTGGTATGAAGGTCTGACAAATTAGTATTCTATACTATTTTTTTCATTTAGAAATAGATAAAAGACAAAATATTCTAACTAACTTGAAGAACACTAAAATTACAAAATTGTCAAGGAAACAGTAGAACATTATAGAAATAATAGGCACGTGGCCAGTGTTCCCCACTGTAGATGCCTTTCCAATTTTGGAAGGCAGAATCTGATCTTACTGATCAATGCTTAACAGTCATTTATTTAATTATGCACTGAGTGTTTTCTAAGTTGCTTTGCTTTGGTAGGTGTATTGTTTGTTTTTAAAATTCAAACATTTTAACCAATATCAAAGCTATGATATTTGCATTTATTCAGAAACAACTCTACTTATTTTTTAATGTTAGCTAGTAATTAATATTTTAAGCTACTATTATAAAATAAACATTATGAGCAAGGTTTTGTAACTGGATGTATAATGAATTGAAAAATCGAAGATATATGTTTATTAAAGCCTTAAAGATTCAAAATTGTTGAGGATGAGATTACTAATCTCATTATGAAATGGTTTTCATTACCAAGAACAATATTTTTTCTCTGTCAAATACTGAAATATGGTAGTTTTACAGAAAAAAAAGACCAATAGACTTGACATTCATCTCATATATCTATTAACACAAGAGTGAACTAATTAAGAGAAATGGGAAGCTGTCATGATCTCATTTATGAATATACCTGAGACATTCCATATACAGACAAAAGATAGATTTTAACAGACTCTAAAGAATTTTCCATAAAAGTACTTAGGGCAAATACAATTTCATTTTTGCCAGCTTTAGCTCTACACATATTATGATTCTTTGCACATGGTTGATTGAAAAGTATTGTAATATTCTACTCTAATTATAGATTATTGTATATATTGTGAAGAGAATTTAAGAGACTTTGGTTTCTAAATCATTCATACTATGCTGGTGATGTTGAATAAATAGCATGAATGAGTGAAAACTCCTATATCAAAATGATCTGCACTGAGTTTCTGAAGAATTTTCTTTTCCTTTTTTTCTTTATTATAATCTGCTACCACATAATAAAATGACTGCATTTAAACAGCATTTAAAAATGGCTTGCCTTGAAAAATTACAAGCTAGAGACATTATACAGTTCAACAAGATTGTCTGTGAAAAAAAGAAAAAAAAGAAGAAAAAAAAAAGAAACCACCCTAGCTAAAACAGGACATAAAATCACTGACAATTTCAATACATTTTACACAAATAACCCATCTTGTACTTCTAGACTTAACAACTGATGAAGAGTTCAGATGCTCCATTCTCAATGCCAATATCATTTCAAATATGAAATAATAGAGGTTTTGAGTCTTAAGGATGATGCATTTCTTTTAAGAGGCAAGCAAAGTTTCAGGAAAAAAAAATGACACGAAGGAAGATTTCACCGTTCACATATTCTCAAAACAAACCTCTATGGATTGCTAATTTAGGAGGTGTAATAATGAAACTGTGTAGTTTGAGGCTGAAGAGATTCATTTATATTAGCTGTAAATTAAGGGAAAAAAAGATTAAAAAAACACCTACCTTTCGAGAATTGATTTCTTTCACGTATAGTGGAAGTAGAAATTCAGATATTCCTTCAAGTCGTATTCCTTTTTTAGTGACTCTCAAATTTCCCATTCCATCCTACAATCAATAACATATATATACATTTCACTTTATGAAATAATGTTATCCAGAACAAGGTGAAAATAACAGTATCTGGCCTAATATCTAAAAGTAATAAGTACTAGGATACAAATGGTGAAGTGAAAAGTCCCACAAAATAGAGAAAAGTAATAAATGCTTTTTTATGGTTAGTAGCCAAAGCATAGTAAGATCTGTGGTCAACTGAAATATGACTGAAGATATTCAGAATGTCCAGTCAATAAACAGTTTTGAGTAGAACAGAGACAAATATAATTATCTACTGGAGTCTAGTCTGTTTTAAGATTACTATTGTATCGTTAAGTTCTTGGATCTCTGATGGTTTGCATTATAAAAATACTATGAACTCTCTCTACATTGCTTTTCTTTTGCTTTTCTGAAGTACTACCATCTGGTGCCTAGAAATGGAATTTCAGTGACATTATGTCAGGCCACAGGAAAACATCCTATGGGGAAAAAAAAAAAAGTTTTTTAATTAGTAATTGCTCATCTTTACTAAGAACATGTTACTAGTGAAAAGGACTTCAAAATGAAGTTTTGTTGTTTTTGTTTTGTTTTAATCTGGATAGAAATAAGAAAAGGGCCACTCTAAAAGGCTGGATGAAAAAAGCCAACAAAACGATCCAATGCACAACAAAATATATACAAATTAAAGCAGCACAGCAATGCTTTAGCTGTACTCTTACAGTTAAAGCAATGAAATCAGTTTGATACTTACAGACAGGATCATTTTGCACACTGATTGAGATTTAAGACTGTACCTGTTACTATATTCTTGACAGAAGATAATGCTTCACTGTGCAGCCAGTGGAATACAACTTGACTCACTTCAGTGCAAAATTAGCAAATGTGACCTAACTGATGATTAAATTATTAGAAGCAATTACTAAGTCTACTGTGGCAGAGAAGCAAGAACTTGTAGTTCTGCTTTTGGCCATATTGTATAATCTTGACCTGCTGAGCAGTCCTACACAGCATGATGGCAATATCTCCAGCTGATACAGCTGATGTTGGAAGAGGACACCAAAGTACCCACATTTATACTTACCTAAAGATAGTCTAGAAACTATCATGATTCCCTTTGCTAAAACAAATAATGATGCCAACATGGCAGGTATTCAATTGATACTATTGTTATCTACATCTGAAGTATGACTGTAAATAATTTAAGAGAGGAAAATAAAATGACATTTTATACAGTGCAATTCAACTGAAATAATTTCCCAAACTCAACAAGGATATAGTGTCAGACAATTTTTCAAACTACAATAGATCTGTAAAAAATGTACTTTGGGGAATTATGCTTTCACATTTCAAGTATGAAAGTACTTCTAGATATCTGACTACAATACCAGAAACTTTCAGAGCAATAAAATAAATATAACTTCACTTCAAAGTAGACAAAATACAGAATGACAAAGGCTACTCCTAAGGTTACGTATTTTACAAAATGTACTTGCTAAAGTATTGTGGCACAAGGAGAGCTATTGCAGACTCTGTAATGGTCTATCTAATATTTAGCAAAGCTTGAAAATGCTAAGCCAGTAACTGCCTTTCTGTGTGTTTGTGTGGCAAAAGAGCTATTTGTATTCTTTTTTTGACATCTTAATCATCAAATAACGTTCCTTAAAGTAACTATGCTGTATCTTGATCTTTATAGATAGATAGATAGATAGATCACTATACATAGATCACTATAGATCACTATATATAGTGATGTATATATGATCTTTTCATATACAAAGGTTACAAATAGCTGATATTTTGTAACAGGGTGGAATACAAAGCAGTGGTGTCTATTTTTGAGAAGAAAGATTGATAAAAAAATTATACAATGCTTTTCCAAGTACAGCCTTCACTAATATCCATTAACTCTAAATTTCAACAATTTCATTTTTCTATGTATCTTGTAGGACTAGCAGATAAAATAATCATAGGATAAAATAACCTGAGAAAGGAGAACAACCATGTTATAATAATTTGGCAATGAATAAATACTAAACAAGAACACACCAGTTTATTTTTTTTATGTACAAACACATTTTAGAACGGCAAATTCAATATGTTGCTACATCTGCTTGTGCAGAATGTCTGCAACTGCCAGACATAAAATACTATTCACAATGAAATTGAAAAACAAAATTCTGAAGACTGGAAATGCCTAGAAAACTTTTATTTGAGCCATCTTATTTGTAGGCATATAATAAAATCTATAATCATACAAAATATTTACCCTTCCTGAATCCCTGCTTTTTTCACACAACTTTCACACTACTCCTTTAAAAGAGAGCTAGAATGATTTGGGTTGGAAAGCACTTCAAAGAGCATCTAGTTCCAATTCCCTGCTGAGGGCTACTTCTTATTCTCCTACCACCTCACTATTTTCTTCGCTACTGATTTATTGTAATCTGTTAAAAGTCTGCTGCTCTGAAAATAGGACTGTCAATCTTCGTCTTCGCTTCTGCTTTCCTAAGCGTTTATTATTGAAGTTCTTGAGTTCTTCACAATTCTTAATTAATTTTCAAAATACTTCTGGTGGGTTCACACTGAGTGATACTGTTCTTATGTTACAGAAAGAGAACTGAAATACAAAAATTAATTTGTTCTTTTCTTTTTTGTGCTTATCATATTCTGTTTGTTTTCAACAACAGGAAGTTGATGTACACAGAAAATTTAAATTGTTGTGGTCTCAAACAAACTAAAAGCACTAAAGTGTCAATGTGTCAATGTATATACATACATTTTTTCTGAGTGACATTTCTAAGACCACATCCTTCATTTTTTTCCAAAATTCAGCTACCCACCTACCTAAGTGCAACAGTTTGAATGGAGAAAGACTCTGAACATACAGGAGCATTCCATTTTCAGTAAAACTATTCAGTATGAAAAGACAGACAAGGCATTCCGGATTGAGAGTCACAAATAGTGTGATAAGATATAAACTGAATAGGGTACCTGTGACCTTAACAGTTTGACAAATGCAATAATCTTCCAGAAAGTAACTTGCTGGAGAATGTGCAATATCCGTTATGAAATAAGACTGAACAGTAAAGTAAGGAAAATAGTTAGATATGCATTACAATGCGCTTAACAAGATTCTCCTCCTTCACAAAATCACTGCTTACTAGGTTTTCTTCATCAAAAATTCCCCATCCAGTTTCAGGAGGGTTGGAATAAATGTTTCTTTCATATCATTGAGCTAAAATTAGGCTGTTACAGAGAAAAAAAAAAAAATAGTCATACTTAAAAAGTCATTAAAACTGAAAAGATAAATCAGAAACAAATCCAGTCTTCTCAGTCCATTTAATGCACCCATTTGTATGAAGATCAATCTATCTGTGATGCTCCTCCCAAAAAAGCCAAAAAGTAATATTAAATTTTAAAACAGAACTGGAGAAGAGTTTTGTCTTAAGGTATACTTGCAACTTCCTACGTATATGATTCTGATGTAATATTACAATTATAATTTGGTTTAGGCAATCCTTTTGCTAATCATCCAGGTAAACTGCCCAATTTACTTAATGATTTCCAGGCAATAGGTATTCAAATTATCATTTGCATTTGTGATTTGATTTCATTCAAGTACAAAAATACACTTTAATAAAGTATACAAGTATAGTCTTACAACAAATAAATACTAATACAGTATACCATAACTGGCTTGGATAGAGCTAGTTTTCTATATAGCAGCTTGTATGGAAATACTTTCTGGATTTATGATTACATCAGAGTTCACAACACACCAGTGTTTTGGCTGTTGCCAAACAGTGCTTGCACAGAATCAAGCTGTAGAGTGGCAGACAGAATGCTGTGGATGACTGGGAAGATTATCTACAGTAGTAGCTATAGTGATGATAAAATACTAGATATGCAAAAGGAGGAAGTTGACAAGGCAAATTATTTGTACTGTGTTCACACACACTAAGGGCTGGATCTCATAAAGAGAGCTACATTAAAATTCTAGCTGGAGGAAAATGGTGTTTGGGCATTACAATAAAACATAAAACTATGAATAATAAAACAAAAAACTATAGTCAGCTACTGGCCTGTGTAAACAGAAGGGGAGGGGGGAGGGCGCAGGGACCAGCAATGAAAATACAGGGAGTTTTCCTTGTTTGCAAGGAAAGGTTACGTGAATTTCACAAACAGCAAATTGATAGAAAGATATCAAGGAAAAAACATTGCAATGGCAAAAATTGATGTAAACATCGCCCTTCATCACTCTGCTGAAACTAATAGCTATAACTGTGCAAATAACATCCAGGAGCAGGGAAGAGTGGGGAAAGAAATGACTATAGTACAGGACTACAATGTTTGAGGCGTATGTTGTGACTGAGGAAAAAAATATAGCTTGTGGAAATGTAGCAGTAACGAATAGATTTTAACTAGAAAAGCTGTAGAAAAGGAGAAAGACAGACCACTGTGCAGTATAAGTGTAACTGAGTATCCTGAATAAATGTTGCCCGTTAGAATGTTTTTTAAAGATATAAAGCACAGTCTGGCTTCCCCAGTTAGGAAAGTAAACTTGAAAATGCAAGTCTACGTGGGATTGCATTAACAGAAAACATCTCTCTCAAGAGTAGACAATCACTTCAAATGCAGCTTTGCTTTTTTTTGTTTTGTTTTGTTTTTGTTGTTGTTGTTGTTGTTGTTGTTTTTTACACAGTCTGATTTCATTCTCTGCCATGGATAGCTATGTTATTTTTCATAGTAATGTCAGTGTATGAATATTATGACATTTAGTGGTGTATGAAAAAGACTGAATTCCATGTTATCCCTCACTGTATTTTAGATTAAGTTACAGCTTTCCAAGAATTATTTTATTTGTCTTTTAAAATAAATTATTAAAAATATGTTTCTAAAGCCAAACAATAAATAAGAATGTACAATCTGACTATGCAGTTCTCCCCCTACCTATCCAACATTTCAGATATTTAAACAATAAGAAAAGATTTCCAGACCTGGTGAAAATCTAATAGAATATAACAGTTCCAGTAGAAACCATGTGGTGAGAAGGATGTGAAGTTTAAATCAATCAATGTAGAAAATAAAACAAACAAAAGCAATCTGCCAACACCTCTTAAGCTTTTGGAGACAAGAAGTTATTTCCTTAATTTGGAAATTGTTCTCTGCTTATAATTTTTTTCAATGTTCTGTTAAGTGAGCAAGACAGAATAAGTCTGTATCACGATTTCCATACTAGGTGAATTCCTCTCCAAGACAGGCAAAAGTATTAAAAAGCCATAGTCCACAAATAAATAAATAAATAAATAATAAAATAAAAAATAAAATAAAAAATCATCTAATACTGACATGGAATATCATTTTGAACTCCTTCTACTTTGAAACTCATAATCCATTCATCTTCATCTGCAACTGAAGGAGGAGAAAAGTAGTACAAAGGATCTGGTGCTTTTTGGTGTTCTCACACACTGCTATAAACCCTTGACAACAATAGTGAAACGAAATGGTTTCCTAGTTGTAGCCAGGACACTTCCATCACCAAAGACAAAATTCTATAATTCAGTTAATGGGCAGTCTGACTAACATAGCTCCATTTCCATCCCAATTTAACCTTGTACAATGAATCTTCAAAAAGTCAGAAAATGCTGTATGCTCCTTATAGTTCCACCTTCCATACAGGTAGAAGAAAAGTAAAAAAAAAAGGAATGGCAATTATTTTTTCCCCCCACTGTATTCAACAGCAAAATTATGAGCTGTTAAAGAATTTCTGGTCAGTCAGTTCAGTCAGTTGCAAAGCACCAGAAACTAGGTAATTGCATACTCTTGTGCAGGTGTTAATATTGCTTTAACTGAACTATTTTGTTAAGACTGTTAGTGTCTTAATTAGATTAATAATAAAAAATGGATATGTGTGTATGTATGTGTTTATTTAATCTACATAAATCACACAGCTCTTCAGTCTGCCTCCCTGCCTTTGAGGCTTGGTCGTAATTTCAACACATCATCTTGAAGATGCTAATTCAGTCATGCTGAAAATTTAATCACACATTATCCTTGTATTTTATTTCTTATATAAGTGGTTTCTTGGCTTCAAAAACAGCAATGAAAGACTACAGATTGTCCAGCATGCTGACACTGGATGACAGTAAATAAACATGCTATTTACAAAAGTGGTCATCTCTGTTGATGAATCTGTAGGAAACATTTAAATTTATGAAACAGTTTGACATTTGTACACTCTCATTTTGATTTGTATGTATGAGGCTTATACTGAAAATGTTAGAGCATAGGCTCCTTCATTTCTCTAGGAATCGCTACAAAGTATTTTTTGGAACTACTCCTGTATTCTAGTCTTCACACTGAGCTAGCGTTAGACTGATGGTAAACTAACAGCAATTTGAAATATTAAAATATGACTTATGATATGGGTGGAGATGCTTTGTAGTTAAGTCACATATGAAAACAGATTGTATACAGGTGGGATGACATGCTGCTTTTTTTTTTTTTTTTTTTTTTTTTTTTTTGGTTTTGCACCTTGTCCTTTCTCTGATCCAGACATAGGCAAAATGTCAACATTCATATCGCTAAACCCTACAATATGCAATAATTATGGGGGGGTAGGGGGGGGGAACCCTACAGAATTAGATAGATCCTGAAAGTCTCTGTGCTTTGATTTGTAAAGAAAAAAAGATTTGTTTATTGCAGAGAATAAGCTTTTTGCTAAGAAATTCAAACCTATTCTCTGTGAAAGAAAACTATGATAAAATATTCACCCATCCTCAGTAAATGCACTGTTCAAGTTCTGTGTGAGATTTCTACTTACACTATTAAAACATTTCTGGACTGAGCATCATGCAATTGGAAAAAAATGGGAAAGAAAAAAAAAGACTAAAAAAGGACTAAGCATGCATTGGAAACATTTTTAGCAGAATCTATCCCCTTCAAAAATTAATAAATTATATAATGAGTTAAGTAGTGGGCTTAACTGAGAGGTTCTGAAAAAGGCTACCATTTGCATTACTACAAAATGAGCTATAACTGAGCTATGCCAGATATAACATAGTATTCTTTTGTCCTTTTTCTTAAAGACATATTACATAACTAATTTAACTATTTTACTGTACTTTCTAAACCAGGTACAGCCAACCTGCAAAGCAGCATGCAGTACAGTCCTACCCACCCTGCAGCCATCCCCACCCCTTGCCATCATAGAGGCAGCTCTCCCCATCAAGTGGCCAGCTCCAGCCCCAAGTGTACCCCCATTGCTGAGGAACAGTCAAACATCAGTGTGCTAATAAGGCTGCCTGAGCTGAAGCCATGGCACAGACTGGGCACACGGCAGTGCTAGCTTGAGTTACAACAAAGAAGTCTCTAATAAGCACACTGAAAACTTGCTAAGAACTGCAAACACTTCCCAAAAACCAGATTGAGACACTAGTTTCACAAAAAGTCACATATCTCACTAGTTTATAATTTTGCTGCTTTTTTGTTGCTGTTTTATCAACAATCTTAAAATGTTATATAGCTTAGCTGCATGATACATTTCATATGTGACTCAAGATAATTCCTCTTCACTCAAATCAGCCCAGGCAAGGTTGGACACCCATAGTCTAAACCATATCTGTAGTTAGAAATACACTTTAACACATAACTTGATCCTCCAGAAGTGTAATGCAACTACCTTACCTCTGTTTAAACATTATGACAGATTACTGCTTAGGCTAAGTAGTCATTTAGTTGCCTGTTCTTGTATGTCTTTTTCAGTTTTAATGCTTCTTTTTGCTCCCAGTCTGCCATGTGTAAAGCGTAAAACAGCCAGAACAACCACAGCATGTGAACCCATAAAGTAGCTTACTGCATGCTACCAGGGAAAGGAAAGTGAAAGAAATGTCACAAAATTGTTTCAGAATAACTTTTCTTCTGAGTAAAAACATACTCAATAGACCAACCATCTCATAAGTGATAGGTTTAAGTCCCTTCTGTTTTTCAATCAAAAAGAATTAAAAAAAATGCAACCTTTAATTTATTTTTAAAGGGTATTATAACCACAATGATCAAGGGATTTTCTTCATCTCCTTGCAAACAGCTTCTTAATTGTATTTTTTTTTAACCACTTAGATCTATTGATTGTCTCCAATAGGCCTAATTTTAAAGGAACATAGTACGTTCGCATACATCAAAAACTTCCTATGCTATAGCTGAACTCTTGACCACTGAAGGACAACGCTATGCATTTGTGAATTAACAATTCGGCATCCCAGTGATTTATTTTTAAATAGAGCAATTTAAGAAAATGATTGGATAAAATTTTAAAGAATAGGTTAGTTTCACGATCCAGCCTTTTAAAAACACAAGTTTTTACTTTTAACAAGTAATGTAAGTTATCTCTGCTGTCAAATCTTTCTCAGTGATTAACTATGAGGATGCTGGGTAGATAGAGAGTGGCTACCTGCAGTGGTGCCCCCACAGGAATCCTAGAATGGAATTCTTCAATGAAGATTCTGTGCACTGGAGTAACACAGACTTACATACTTCTAAAAGCAGAGACCAGGAGCATTACAATCCCTACAAACATGCTTTAAAAAACTCCAGAAGCAAAAGTAGTGAAACCAAGAAGCCTAAATGATCAAACAGATGTCAATAATATGCCAGACAATAGGATCTCCAGTGAAAAAGAAGGTGGCCAGCTGGAAAGGAAAGCAGAGGTACAAGACATGGATAACAAACCAGACACTCTTCAGAGAAGCAAATGATAACCAAAAGCAGCCAATGATCCAGTCACTAAGAGAAAATAAAGAACATAGCTTAGTGGTGGAAAAAAAGACACTACATGTCCTTAGCACTGAGAAGCAGAGTAACCACTAGTCTTTCTCTGAGTTTGGCTTCATTTGAGACTCACCAGACATCTGGTTATTACTTCATGCTGTTCATTTGTAATTACAGTAACAACTTAGAAAAAGAGATAAGAATTCAAACTCATGTAATACATCCTATATAGAACAAGTAGTAAGGGACCTTGAATGAACACCTTCATTCCGAGATTCAGACAACAGCAAGAAGAATGAATTTCTAAAGGACTGTAAATAATGGTTATAAATAAATAATAACAGTAATTAAAAAAATATATATATTTCCAGGCAGGAAGGATGATGTAGATTACATATGTGAAGAATAATCCACAGCACTCAGCACAGATCTCACTGATAATGCTGAAGGTCAACACCCTTTGTGAATACAGCAGGAGACAAGCTGATTAGAAAACTCCTGAAATACTTTCATTAAAAGAGTAATTAGGGTAGAGTCTGCTTCAGATTTTACTCTAATTAATAGAAGAGAAATAGCTAAGAATGTGAAGATTAAGAGGTAATGTGCTTGAGATTGGTCACAAAAGGATAGAGTTCTCAGAAACCAGATTAGACAGAAAATAACTGGAACTAAAGGCAATGTATTTCAAGAAGGCAAACTTCAGTAAGAAGAATCTCAGAGAAGATATCCTGGGAGACTTTCCTAAGGGGAAAAAGGAATTACAGTGTAACATTATCTCCTTAATGAACCAGTTTGCACAAAGGAGAGAAAAAAAAGCTCCTGATAGATTCTGAAGAATATTACATTTTTTGATGCTTTTTTTTTTTTTTATTTTCTCTTTCAGTCAAAAGGTCAACATAACTGGTTTCCTGTTTTAAATGGTGGTCCAATGACAGATAAAGTATTAAGATCCAGCAGGGGAGAAATGAATGCATTTGAGAATACTTTCACATGTTAGGTATTTTCAAATCAGCTAAGTAAAACAATTTTTATTCTAAGTATCAAAAATCTGCAAGACATAAATGTTTAGCTAAAATACGTCTACAATAGTGACAAAGCTCAAAGAAGTCAAGTGCAGCAATCCCTCATTTCCCCACTTACTCCATGTTGGCTCAGACTGTGGGGCAGTTTTTCTGCATTTGAAGGGGATTCCTTTTGGATGAATTTAAACCAGAAGTTCTTTTCAAAGTGCAGCAACAGTCTCTAAAAGGAACAGAAAGGTTCCAATCAATGTATAATCTGCAGCACAAGCAAGTCCCACAGCAAGTAACAAGTGCACACGCACTGATAGAATACTCTCAAATCACAAAGAACTCCTATGTTCCTACTTCTCATACCTCTTGAAAGGTAAAGGCCTTGAACTCAGTAACCAGGTCACATAGATACCAAGACGGTCTGCAGACCATCTACTTTTCTTTTTCTTCCTTCTACTACAGTATCCTTCATCAGGAGTCTTTCTGAGTAGCTTTTTTTCTTTTTTTTTTCTTTTTTAAAGCAAACACCAACAACATTTTGCAATGTTTCCTTCTCAGTGGTAAAATCAACTTCTGTCTTGCAGGTTCAGTATCATCATATCAGCATGTATAATGTCAAGGTTTTCAGTTATGCCCTCATGCATCTTTAAGTTCTGCATCTACTGTTAGTCAACCCTAGGACTCATCATTCCCATCTCTCCAAACTCTGTATACCCTCTCTCATTTACACCACCTCTTCCTCATACAAATGAAGATCTGAGAGGCCAGAATCACTTTCATGGTGTCCTGTCCAGCATTTGGCACTGCCACAAGACTTCAGACAATATTTATCCCAAACCAAGACCTAAAGTGGCCAATACCCAAATTCAGAGTCAGGAAGAAACAGGTACTGCGTTTTATGCGTAATTCAACAACAGTAAAAATAAAGCCTACTTCCTTGATAAAGGTCATAAGAGTACCAGTGTGTTATTGTTCTCACTACGAAGTAGACCAAAGAACAAACTGGTGTTTGATGAAGAAATACTGAAAAGCCTACGCACCTGAAAGCAGAAGCTTGTAGGATAGCTTTAAAAAAAAAAAAAAAAAAAAACCACCATGTGCAGCAGGGATGTTTATTCCAGGGGTCCAGATTAACAATAAATAAATACGCATACCTATAGTTTAGATGTTGGGTCCTTGGCATAAACTGCTATTTTTAACGGATCCATTTGTAATGTTATGCATTAGTTTTCACTACATAGCTCCCAGTTGCACAGTCTACATGCACAATGTGTTTTTTTTTAAAGGATGAATGAAAGCAAACTGTAAAGGTGAAAACCAGAAAGGCAGAATTGGTACATACCTTTCAAAAGGCAAAACAATGGCAATGAAGATCAACCTACCTTGAACTCCTAAAATATTATGAACTTTATATCATAAAATCATAGAATGGCCTTGGTTGAAAAAGACCACAATGACCATCTAGTTTCAACCCCCCTGCTATGTGCAGGGTCACCAACCACCAGACCAGGTTGCCCAGAGTCACATTCAGCCTGGTCTTGAATGCCTCCAGGGTTGGGACATCCACAACCTCCTCGGGCAACCTGTTCCACTGCATCACCACCCTTTGAGTGAAAAACTTCCTCCTAATATCTAACCTAAACCTCTCCTGTCTCAGTTTAAGACCATTCCCCCTTGTCTTATCACTATCCACCGTCATAAACAGCCATTCCCCTTCCTGTTTATATGCTCCCTTCAAGTACTGGAAGGAAAAAAACATTTCCTTCTCTTTCCTTGTCCTAGCCTTCTCTTCTCCAAGCTAAACAAGCCCAGTTCCCTCAACCTTTCCTCATAGGAGAGGTGCTCCAGCCCTCTGATCATCTTAGTGGCCCTCCTCTGGACGCATTCCAAGAGCTCCATGTTCTTCCTGGACTGGGGGCCCCAGGCCTGAACACAGTACTCCAGATGGGGCCTCACAAGAGCCGAGTAGAGACAATCATCTCTCTCTCCCTGCTGGCCACCTCTTTTTTAATGCAGCCCAGAACACAGTTGGCCTTCCAGGCTGCAAGCACACACTGCTGGCTCATGTCCAGCTTCTCGTTCACCAGGGTCCCCAAGTCCTTCTCCACAGGGCCGCTCTCAAGGAGATCTTCCTCCAGTTTGTATAAGTACTGGGGATTGCCCTGATCCAAGTACAGCACTCTGCACTTGGCGTTATTGAACCTCATCAGGCTTTCATCCTTATCAACCTGTCCAGATTCCTCTGGATGGCTTCCCTTCCTTCCAATGTATTGGCTGCACCGCTCAGTTTGGTGTCATCTGCAAACTTGCTGAGGAAGCACTCAATGCCATCATCTGTCATTGATGGAGATGCTGAAAAGCACCGGTCCAAAGACTGATCTCTGAGGGACACCGCTTGTGAACGGCCTCCACACTGACACAGAACCATTGGTCACAACCCTTTGGCTGCGTGCAGCCAGCCAATTCCTAATTCATCTATACCAGACTAGATAATCAAACTATCTATAGACAATTCAAAATTGACCATGATATCAATGAAATGCAAAGCAATGAAAAAGCCATGATTTTTTTTTCTATAACTGAATAACAATGGGCAATGCAGACACACATTAAACAATTTTAAAAAATGACCTACAAGAAAGATCTAAAATTGATGGTATTACTTAGACTGGAGAAGGGGAATTGAGAACAGACAATAAAATTATTAAAATATGAAAATACTTTCTTCATGCCTACTGATTAGATAGCACACAATAAGATTAAAATGAGGGTATTAGTGAAACATTTTGACTTTAAGAACTGGAACAGAAAGATATTGCCTAGTTTTGCAATACTTAAACATGAAAGAATATTCTGAACTTCTTGAACATGCATCTCTGAAGAATAATGCACAGTTAAAGCTATGTTGCTGTAGAAGAGAAACACAGGTGGCTTTTAGATGTCTTTTCTGGACATAGTCTATAATTATTTTAAGATTTCCATGCAGAGGCTACTACATGATTACACAGTACATGTCTATTTCACTGACCAGCAAAATGCAAAACACTTAGATTATGTAAAACCTACACAAATGTTTTGCCCTACTGTTTCTGTAATGTGATAAACTGACAATCTTACGGGATTGCAAAAACACAATCTGTTTTAGTCTTAATAATTAACAAAACTCATATACAGTTGCTCGATTTTTTTGTTTGTTTTGTGGCAGAATTAATAATGGAATCAACACCATTTCTATTTCACATGCAGGCAGTTTGAGAATGCCTACACTACTACAGAGCTATTACACATGCAATAGTTTATTCATGTCAATATTGTAATACATTCATTTACTCATATTCCTCATAATACTCATATTCCTCATAAAAAAAAAGAAGGGTAAGCATGATACTTTTTTAGTTACAGAATAGGAGATAAAGGAAAGAAGTTTCCTGAAAAACTGAGCTAACCATAGATAATGGACCAAAAACAACAAAGGTGAGTTGAGATGTGTCATCTCCCTCCAATGCAGTGATAATCTTTACAGATGAATTCCGTTAAGCATACACAGCACAGTCTATCCAAAGAACACAATTCAGGACAAATGTCAGATTTAGCTATAAAACTGGGCTTCCTAATGGTGTCACATCAAGAAAAAATACAAAAATGCTCTATGAACAGAGACTCTTAAAGAGATCAAAGTAAGAAATTGGGAGGAGATTTCTATGGGAAAACTTCCACTAGAAGAGATAGGATATGCTAATGCATTTAAGAAAAAGAAAAAAAGAAAAAAAAAAAAGTAGTGAAGGCATTTCTTTATTCACTTTAAAAGAAACATCCAACTGCTTGTGTAGACAGCATCTGGGGAACGAAGAAAGAGAAGGTTTGGGTCAGTAAGGGATGAACAAAACTGATACAGCTCTGCATTTATGTGAGAAAAATAATTAGGAAGATTAGTTTTTTGTATACTTGCCCCTCGAAGTGAATTATCATTCATCTCTTTTGGTCTCTCATCATTCATTGCAATCACAGTTTAGTGATCTATTGTCAAATTGATTGTTGTTTTGTTTTACTACTCTAAAAGAAATTCAGATGCTTACAAGGAGGTCAAATAAATCCTACTGTGGTCAATTCCATCAATTTTCTGTTTCCAAAGGTTTCTTCAGAGTACTGGATAAGTACACTGGGTTATGGAGGGAAAAAAACATACAAACAAAATAGTGAGTGGCATAGTACCAAAAAAGTAATCATAAATCTTTAAGGTCTTAGATGTACAATCTTTACTGTATGCAATGTGAAGGTATTTTGTTCTAGTGATAAATAGAAATCTAAAAAGTATTTTTTCTACAAGCTCCTTATTTTGATGCCATAGAGTGTTAAATGAACTCAGTTATATCAAGAACACAGAGAAGTTTGGAAAGCCAAATTTCATTTTAATTGCATTTTTCATTAGCTAGTCTCATAAGCAAAACTGATGATCACTAAACAAAGTGTATCTTCATTATAATACAACACCCACTGTAGGAACACAGCTGCATTAGTTTAAGTGTTCTACATAGGAACAAGTTTTCTTATTATTTAATAACTCACTGTAGATTTCAAGGATGCATTTAGCAATGATGAGATGAATTAATGCAGCCACTGGACTATGTGGAGGGGGGGAGTAGAGGGAATCAAACCACCCAGCAAAGCAAATATTAATACATTTCTGTAGTAAATAAAACTTTACATCATATACATCATCATACACAAAACTTTACATCAAAAGCAACAGACTGCTCTTTTTGTCCTTTAAACTCTAACGGTACACAGACTTACTACATTTCTCAAAAAAATCTGATATCTTTACAGAGTCAGAGCTTAAATAAATGTTACAACTCTGAAACTAGAATCTGTAGTCGCATGTGTAGGAAAGTAGACCAAAACAAGAACAATAGGAAAGGGTGCTAACAGTTACACATTATGTATAGGTAAAGCATTGTTTTCTTCCACACTGATATACCAAAAAGCCTCCAGCTTTAAATAACTAAGAAGTTTTGGCAGCTTCATCTGTTTTATTATTCCTGTTGGCACAAGTTGAATTTATCATATTGGTCTGAAATAGATTATGTGTTGTTTTATTGGATTATTTAATTATGTATTGACATCAGCGTATGTCAAAATTAATGGCTTTTTAATGACACTGCATGCTAAAGATTAACTGCAAATACTGAGAAGGCACAGATTTAGAAACAATTGATATGACAAGATTATAAATATTACTATACATAACACTGACACACACAAAAGAATAAAAATAGCTTTGTCTCCCTCTTCCTTTCATCCTGGGAAGGAAAGGAGAAGAGAACAGTAAAAGCAGAATTTTTATTTGATTGTTTTATATCAAATCTGTAAGGACTCTGCATAGCGCCCTTTTTCTTTAAACATTTCACTGAAAATAAGACAAAACTGAAAGAAAACAGAGTGGATATCATATCACCATGATATTATATAGCCAAACATAAGACACACACACCAATTTTCTTCCTTACACATGGTTTTTAATTTAAGATACTTCTCTAAATTCTAGCTGCAAATCAGGACAGAAAAACACTGCATTCCTCAACCTCAAACTTCAAAAAGCACACCATATGAAACAAAGAATTGTATTTAAAATAGTATAAATATTTTCCATATATATTTTGTGTCTTTGAAATAATACATACCAAAAATGGCCTTCAGCCATTTGGGTCAGAAGCCTGCAAACTCGATATGATTAAAAATCTATTAAGATAAATTCTAGGGGCAGACATTTCTTAAGATATTAGATGTAATTATGAGGTGGTTGATATATTAAAAGAAGTTACTGCTTAGATCCTAGAAATAAATATAATAGATGGATTTTGGCCTGCTAAATTTGCATTTCTCACCCATATTTATCTCAGCAAGCCTCTCTGATGCTGGTGAATGCCTTCCCAATCTTGTAGTTTCATAACTGTAACTCTCTTAATTGAGCAGTGACTAAGATCTACTTACTTGTTACTACTTCATTTGATCTGCTTATCAGTCTTTGTTATTATTTAGTAATGATCTTGATACGGATTAAACTGATCAGGTTTCAAAAATCAAGTAGACTAATTTTGGTTATATGTAATGCCTCCAACTTGTAAGGGTCTCCAACAGGCTTTAATCTTGCATTTGTCCTTGTCCTTACTTTCTTCAGAGAAAAGCAACAGGATTTCAAGCAGTGTTTATTTGCTTTTTTTTTGTTTTCTTTTGGTTTGAAACGCCTCCACCTGCACTAGAAATGAGGCTTATAGTAAGCTCTTTTTGAAAATAATAATTTAAAAAATCCTATACATTACACAGGAGTCGTAACTAAATTCCATCACAACATGTCCTTTGTATTAAAGTTCGAAATATTTTGTTAGATTATTTTTGATTGATGTTTAGAAGCAATTTAAAATATAGAGCACTACAAAAATTTGTTGCTTATGGAGCATAATGTAACAACTAACATGGAGACTGTTATAATACTAATCTGTATTCAATCTCCACTCTCCTTAGGGAAACACTTCAGTCAACTTTACACAGACAATAAGAGTAGAAAAAACTTTCAGTATGGCTAATAATACCTCTAGTCTCCTATGATTGCAGAAATAGTTTAGTAAGTTCAAAGCTTAGATATAAGAAGAACCCACACTATCTGATCAGCAAGAGATTTCTGTAAGGAAAGTGTGTGCTGCTTCTAGCTTCAGAATGCAATTTAATTCAGAATCATTTTTCTCTATTGTTTCATCATTTTTTATATAAACTTTTTGACATGCTTGTCTAAAGCATAAAATTGTAACACATATATACATTTATCATGGCCAACTAGAGCCCACTGGCTCTATTTATTGAAATTGAGAAAATCATATGCCCTTCTAAAGAAAAATTAAATGTAACGTGCAGTCAAAAAACTGCCTTTGAAGCATTTATATAGAGATATATGCTTACCTGATTCATCCCTATTTGGACTATGGAAAAACTAAACCTTGACTGAAACTACTTAGAAATTGAGAGTTTGTCTAGAAGAAAAAACAAAACAAAACAAAACAACAAAACCATAAAGATCTCTAGACAAATTTGATAGTTTGGCAATTGGAATATCCACTTTGGATTCAAAACAAAGCAAAACCTTTCATTTTTATTTCCTTAAAATTCTCGCTCAGAATAAAAGGCCCTCCAATATGAGGAGACAACACTTGTTTCCAGTTGAATGGTTTTCTGACAGGCTTTGCAACATTTGTTTTTCTTATACTGTAGTTTCTTAGACAGTAATTCAAAACATTCAGTAGCTTTTGAATGTGACTGAATTGTCTAGAGATCAGGGATTTAGAACATTCCTAAGTCCTGGAACAACAACATCTCACAACCATTGAAAGTAATTGTACGGATAAGTTGGAAAATGTGCCTAAACCACTATCTAGTCACTTTCTTTTGCTTTTTTTTTTTTTTTTTAATTGTTGCTTTATGATACTTTAAGTTTGATTTCCCAACTGAGAAAGACACAGATGTCTGTGCTGCCATACTGAAAGTAGCTTCTAAGCTATTACATTATAAGAAAGGCACCGTCAACATTTCTAAGTCTGTAGCCTAAATCTAGGTTCAGAAAAAGTGATCTGTTTTTACATAGTCCAATTCTAAGCTAACTCTACATGCAAAGAAAAGTCTAGATAGCAACTAACAGGAAAAGAAAAATACAATGTTAGAAAACGTGGGATCCAGGGAAACACAAACCATTTGTCCACCAGATAAATAGGGCAGTAGTTAGAAATCTGCTGAACAAACTTCAGCCAGCTCCAAGCAGACTGTTCTAGGCATTAATGAGTCCCATACTGTCCAATGTTAAGTTCAAGAAATTTACAGATCATACTGAACAAGAAAAAGATGCAAGCAGTGTTGAACAGCAGAGCTTTCTGGGGAAATCTGGTGACAAGGACAACAACCATTTCACGATTCATACTGGGACAAGCATAGTTAGGCACTGTGTTAAGAACAACGTCCACAACCGCAGGCTGGTGAACATCAAACTGAGTTCCAACTCAGTTTGTGCTGAAAACGATCTGGGGTTACATCAGACTGAATGTGAGAAAACAGCACGCTCTCATCAAGGCCAAAATGAATGCACATTTTTCAATAGTGGGAAGAAGACCACTAGCAAAGTGGAGAAAATTCCTAATCCCATCCACTTTTTCCTGACAAACCCTCATCTGCAACGATTTTTTATTTTTTTTTTTTTCTATATGCTTACACAAGATCAAGAATGAAGCTTAAATCAAAGAAAGTCTTTCATAGGGTTGCTAAGATGGACAGGACTTATAGGACGATGCTGAGGAACCTGGAGCTGTTTAGTCAGGTGAAGAAATGGCTAAGGAGAATATAATGCATATTTGAACTCAACAGGAAGCAGTCAAAAAGATGTGGAGCTTCAGCAACAAAAGTGAAACAAACATTCATCACCAAAAATGGCAATGTTTTGGAGTCTCAGGCTGAACATTACGAAAACATGTTTTCTCAGAAGACAAAGTTGGTGTGGGAACATGATGCTGAGGGACTGTAGCAGCTTCCTCTTTAGAGGCTGTCAGGACACCTGCTTCTTCATGACCCTTCATGCAGGAGGCTGAATTAGAGCACTCCCAGTGGTCATTTCTTCCAATATTGTTGCAAGTATTTGCAACCAAGAAATTTCATTGGACATATTTGCGCCTGTTTACTTCATCATTGCTTTCTCTAAGATTAAAATATTTCAAAGATTGTAAGAGTTCACAAATGGGATAAAGAATGACTACAGAAATGAAAATTTTGCATACAAAGAAATGTTGAAAAACTGTTTTTTAATTTAGAGAGGGCAAAAATAACGTGGAATGTAGCCGACAAAAAAACAGCTAGAAGTAGAACGCGAAAGACTGTCACAAATAGCTGTCACTTGATATGAAAATGAAAGACAGAAGCAAAAGTAAAATTAAAACTGAATAGGATGTACAAATATCTGTACAAATAAATCATAAAGAACTCAATATCATAATTTGGTATTAAATCCCTGTGATTAAAAATATAACCCAGACATTAAGTGATAGAGATGCGTAGGAAAAATAGACTGTTAGGATAACTGAACACTCATGAACACTTTCTGAAAAAAATCCTGTGAAGCATTTGGTGCTGCTCACTTGCCAGCGTGGAGGGCAAGACAGTACACTGGCTTACCTGGCTTTAAAGGAAGGCTCACAGAAACAGAATACAAATTTGAAGCAGTTTCTACCTTTTAAAAGGCTGACAGCTCAGAAGTACCTATGTGATGAGAACCTGGGTTTGATCTGTCATTTTTTCCCCATAATAATAAATCAAGTGATGATACAATTTATTCTATTATGCCTTTTGAAGTCCAGTTGATGGAATAACTTGCTCTTAGCTCCAAAACAATACGTTATTACTGCCAACTGCTATTTATCACTTCAGATTCTTAGTGGTATTAATTATTTATATGGTAAAGCAAATTCAAATCTTAAGATGTAAAATAAGGACACAAAGTCTCCTTTTATGTATATGCCTTGAAATTTAATGTATCAAAAACCTTCCAATTGGATATTTTTCCAGCTTAAACTCATCAAATTACAATAGCTTACAGAAATACTTTGTGCTGTGCAATTTAAGTAAAATACCTGTTCACTGTGCAATTCAGCATGTTTTGCACCAAGATTAAGTATTTGCAGTTTACAGAAAGCAACCTTACAGTCTTAATTTTTTAGTAAATTTTGTAACAAATCAGAATCACCAACTGTTTTGGAACTTTTTGCATTGAAACAAAGAGTATGCTTCCAAGTATTATTCAAGACAAAAAAACAAAATCAAAACCCACAAACAACAAGCACATGGCAAAATTCAAAATTCTCTTTGTAGAAACAGGAGTGATGACACTTGAATTTAAAAAGATTGGTTTCATAAAACATTTGGCATTCTAGACCATTATGCAGAGGTGGCAAAAAATTAAAATCAGTGGGGCAGGTACACTGGGACAGTTGTCAGGTTAAAGTTTAAATAATTCTAGGTGTTCTTCTCCTTAAGTAAGCATAAATATAATCAGCCAAAAAAAAAAAAACCAGAATCTATCTAGCAATTAGCATTTAGTTTTAGCAGCAATTATGATCTAGAATATATTTTAAAATAAGAAATCCTAGGAAAAAAAAGAAGTTATCCGAAGACTATATCATAGCTATTATATTATTGCTTACATTTCACTTACTTCTGTATGTATGCCCTATTTTCTTTTCTTTTTTTTTTTTTTAAATTAAGTTTTAAGTACGATTCTATTTTTCTGCATAGAAAAAACTGTGGAGAAAAAAATACATGAACAGACTCTGAATCTGGGGAAAGAAATGCACTCAAGCATCCTATAAAATCTAATGGTAGCATTGCATATAATGTGACCCAGAAGGTTTAGGTGGAAAGGGGGAAAACAAATCAAGAAATAAACTGATCACAAACTAAGTTTATGGGAAAGGTATGTTATTTAAGAGATGTAGAAGAAGTTGGAGACAGAAAGGCATATAACAGGGACTCCAATAGCACACACATGACAACATAATGGCTTTAGATTCATTTTAAAATAACATCTGATTTTTTAATATTATGCATTTTAGGGAGTAGCGTCACACAAAATAGATGCTTAAATTACATTGCTTGGCAGATTACAGTAATCTAAGGAATTCTTAGCTATGCTTTCTGATGGAGCGTGGTATCTGCATTTCAGATCTGGTCCACCTGACAGTAAGGTATACAATCTTCGTAGACAGACAATATGGCCCCTTTAATAGGGACACAATTACAAGAAAAATGAAGCAATAAAAAGCAATTGAGGACAATAAAAGTTTTTACAATAAAGGATTTTGACACAGTTTGAAAGCTCAAAGAATGCTAAATGGCAAATTTCTCAATTAAAAAGTAAAATTTTCAGGGATTACATAGTATGTTTACAAAAGCATAAGTAGATGTCAAAAAAGTCACATCAGTCTTGCACAAGACTTCTAAGGGCATTCTGTTTCTTGATGAGATGGAAAATTATCTTACAACCTTTAGGAGGTATAAAAGTAGATCTAATGAACAAATAAGAATCCCCCTTAATACAAGGAAAAAAAATGAGCTTCTAAAGAAAAACAAACAAACAAACAAACAAAAAAAAAACTAAGTTCAAATCATTATGCAGGTCTGCAGTTATGTCCTAGAGTTCTTTTTGGCTTACTGTTTTTCTACTGGAAACAGAAATTTACTGAAAACCATGGTGTTTCTGTCAGAGCATCAGTTCCAAATAAAATTCAATCAGAGTGTTTTGTTTTAAACGCATTCCAGAAGAGTACAAATTGTTTTATTCTGCTACATCAGGCTATCCATTATGATTTCTAACTCTTTTCCAAACCTTTTCTTTCAAGATAACAACTCTCACCTTGGTATACTCAATGGTTTCTGTCCTTAGTCAAATTAGTTTAAGTAGTTGCGTATGGCATTTACAATTTATATGAATGTTTAATCCATATGGTGTTGTGATTAACTGTTAGTGATTTGTCATCCTCAATGTATTTATCACACACCCAATGCTTTTATTAAGCTCTATGTGCTACTGTATATTTCAATAATAATCTCTGGTATCAACTTTGGGTCATGGATAGAAGTATTGATTATGAAATCAGGTGAGATGATGACACCCATTTACAATCCACAAGCAGCAAGAAAACATACTTATTATTGAAAGAGAAAAGGAATATAAAATTTTGTCAAAAAAGTGTTGAAGTACATTAATCATCACTGCCATTGTATCCAACAATACGCAGTCCAATTGAGAAAAGCTGCAAGAAAGATGCAAGTGAAGTAGTATTTAATCTCAAATATCTATTCCAACAGAGAAATAGGTATTCTTAAAACCTATGGTTAGATGTTCAATGCAGCAAAGATGCAACAAAAGCATTAAATAGCATTATATTGAAAAAAAAAAAGCTTTCAAAGATGTGGAGGCAGAACTCTGACATTTGTGCAGTCTGTATTATGAATTCTATATGTCCAACCAGTGGTAAGTGTCGTTTTAGTTTTTTTCTACAGGACCAGACTCATCATAGATATAGAGGAGAAGATCCTATACCTGATTGAGATCAGGGATCATCAGTGTAGCTCAAACAAAAGAGAAGAGAATGTTAACACTCTCATAAAAAAAATATATGCAGAGTAAAACTCTAAGGAAATCAAAAATCTTCTTTTCTATATTGAAGCTATTTTAGGAAAGTAATCCAATATTTCCATTTCTAATCAAGCTTCTCAAATGGAGGAAAAAAAATGGTTGAATAGAATTTGATTTCACTGCAGAGAAAAAAAAAGATAAATGAAAATCGTTTTGAATTACAAAAGCAATTACACTAAGTTTTATTTGTATCGTGTTGCTCTATCTTCCTTAAAGTTTGGAAAACACAAACATTGATTATTTATACTAATTTCCAATGTCTTCACTTTAATGGTCAATGCATACGCTTAATGCAATTTATAACAAGATGACAAAGCAAAAATTCCAAAACTATATGACATACATATATACAGAAACACACACAGAAACAAAAAAGATGGGTGGAAATCAGGCACATCCACTCCATGGAAATGTGAAATTCTGAAATATTCTTCTTTTCTAGAACATGTTAAGAGCTTACAGAAATTCAGCTTGCCGCTTTTTCATTATTATAGATGTTGTAAATGTTGACTTTTTTTTTTTTTTTTTGTGGCAGGGACTAAAAGTGAAGAATCACATCACTCTCAAATAGCTGCTATTTCTGTAAGTAATGGGCTTATCGGTAATGTGTGATACACTAAATCCTTGAAGACAGAACCCTGTTCTGACATCTCACATACTAATAAGTAAAAATAATGTGTCAAAACAGCTAAGCTAAAAATTTAATCTGTGTGGCCCAGTGACCTCCAGTACTTATAGAATCATAGAATACTCTCATATGAAGAGTGCACACAGCTTGCTATAAGTGCTGAGAATATCTATAATTTAAGTTTACAACAGAGACAAGAGAAATGGTCCAGTCCCTCCAGAGCAGACCAGAATGTTTCTTTTTCTCTCCACCTCCTTACTCTTTCCTGCCCTATAGCAGCAACCCTGGAGTAAAAAAAGTGTGTGCATGACTAGGTCTCAAGTCCCGGGTCTCATTTTCAAAATTTTTCTGGTGTTTAGAAATCTAAGTCCCATTAAAATAAATTTAAAATAGACAGTCTTTTCTTTCAACTAGAAGCTGCACTTTGATTCTCTGCAGTTCCCTTTGTTTTATCTCCTCTTCAGTTTCATTCTTAGAGTTCTCCATCCAAAATCCTCAGTAAAGTACGGTCCTCTGAAACATTACTTTGACTTTCTCAGCAACTAAGCCACTTCATAATTAGCAAAGTCCCAACCAAGATTGATCACCTAGAGTCTAATTAAATACTGTGTGAACGTTTCCTGATTGCATACAACTGCATTATGCAAAACTTACACAAAACCTATATAACTATTCTTCCCTTGAGTAATTTATACCAGTAGACTTTTTTTAATACACTTTGTTCCATCCCAGCTTCATTTTCCAAAGCTTATTAAAGATTATTATTTATCATAATTCTCATAATATATAAAAATTTCAAATACATTCCTCTTGCAGAATAACATCATAAAGAACAATGCTTACACAAGAAATAAATCTTTCCCTCAAGAAACTGAGCCTCAGGAGGATCACTGCCAGATTTCCCTTCAATTCTGTCACTGCTCAATTTAGGCATTTAAAGTATCAATAAATTCAGAATTCAAGACATGAACTTTTATCCAAAAGACGTAGTAAAATTAGATTTCTTCTTCTGAAAAAAAGAAGAAAAAAAAAAGCATAAATAATACTGTAGGACAAATTCCTTTGGATAAAAACATCCAAGTTGAATCCCAGGACATAATGCTTCGAAAATGAAAGAGTACAATTAAAAGAAAAGAAAGACTGCAATTTTTGTCACCCAAATTGTCAACTTCAGGGAAAGCCTGGGTTCATACAAGATAAACAAGATCAAAGCACACGTGAAAAAAAAAAAAATTATTATAGCCCGATAACAAAGAAAATATGCCAATAATATTGTGTCATGGTTTTACATTTTTTTGTTTTTGGTTCTCAGTATTCCGCATCAAAACATCATGTAGTGTACTGGGAGTTAAAGTGTTAATGCTCCAATTCCAGGCACCGTATACATTACAGAAGTCATGGGATATGGCCCTTCCGGGTGGGGCGGTCTCTTACTGCCTGGCAGTGGGTGCTGGAGGGTGCTTTCCTGGCCGTTCCAAGCTTTTCAGGTTTGAATCGGTCTCGGGAACTCTCTCTCTCTCCTATTTTATTTGATTTATTAGTCTCAATTTCAATCAGATTGTATTATATTGTGTTATCTTGCATTCCGATATCATAGTTAGTAAAATAAGTTTTCCTCCATAGATTGTTGCCGCTGTTTTTTTGTTTTCCTCCCTTCCTTCCCATTTTGTGGGCTGGGGAGGGGAGGGCAGGGGCCTACTGTCACGGTTGTAGATTGATCTTGTTAACTCCGTGACATATTGACATTAAAATCCATGTTTAAATTTGAAACTTCATAAAAATGGCCAATATGATTTTCTCTTATTCTAAAACTAAACAGTTGTATTCTCATTCTAAGGAAATTTGCTCCTCTCTATTTAGCTGCACGTGAATAACCATCATTACTTCAATAAGAATTTACTTCAAAATAATAAATCCAGAACTATGAATTAAGAAGTCCAAATCATAAACATTTTTTTCTTAATATCAAGATGGTGAATTAGCCTAATTTGAATAACAACACATTGAAGGTAGTTCAGTGAAGGCTTTTCTAAGAATTCCTGTCAGAAAAAGCAAAACCATTCAGCAACATTTATGCTTGCTTAATTCCCAAGGGCATTTTTGGCAATACTAATTAAGGCAGTGCTTTACAAGGGTTCCTGCAGCTGCAGGTAATTGGCAATCACTAGCAGGAGGGTTTCAGTGAAGGTTTACTTTTATAAACTAAGAAAAAAATCTACCCAAACCTTCTTTATTTCTCTAAAGCGTAATCCTACAAACAAATAATGAATTCTAACTGGTCAAGTTATTCAACCTGTCAGTTACATCAGGCACTTCTCAGTGATGCAGAGCAAGTGAACAAGGAGCAGTGGCCTAAAACTTGAAAATAGTAAGTTCCATACAAACATGTGGAAGAACTTCTTTACAGTAAGGGTGATGGAGACCCAGAACAGGTTGCCCGGAGAGGTGGTGAAGTCTCCATCTACAGAAATACTCAAGATCCATCTGACTACCTGTGAGACCTGCTTTAGCGGGGTCGTTGGACTTGACAATCTCTTGCAGTCCCTTCCAACATCCACAATTCCGTGATTCCGTGTAATATATATAAAATCTTCCCTTTTGTGACTTAATGTCAGCATTAACTGAAATTCCTTGTTCAAGCAGCATCATTTCTCTAGCAATGATACTTCAGGCGAATGTCTCAAAGCAAGCATCAACTTCTTTATGATTATGTCTGGCAAGACATAATTACAGAAGTTTAACTGATGCTCAATATATACAATCAAGTTCAATTAGCATAGTTTTCTACTGGTCTCTGTCATACAAAAAAAATCACAATACCACACAACCAAAAACAACAACAAAAAACCATGAAGCTATAACAGCAATTTTTTTTCATCTTTTTCCCCACGCAACAAAAAATATTCTCTGTGAATAGTTATTACAAGTGCAAAAAGTACTTCAGAATGATAGCTTCAGTTACGATAGCTGTAAGAAATGAGTTGATTTACTCTCCCTAAGTTCAGGCTATCTTAGAAAGGCATCTCAGAAAATTAAGCATGGAGCATCTAAACTCATAAAATACTAAGTTCAAAATATACATAAAATATGAATATTTTGCTAATAATTTTTGTAATTTTACTAGTAACTCTTTTGCAAATGACTTATGTTGTATGAAATATGAGACACACTGATTCTGTAATTGCAAATACAGTATTCCAAAATGCATGATTGTCATTCCAAATAAAAACTGAATTGTTAGATACTAGTCAGACAATTGTGGTTTTTTTGTTTGTTTTTAAATGAGGTTGAACTTAATACAAGCAATACTACGTGGGTCTTATTGTAGTTAACAAAGAGAAGTCCTCTGGAAAGGATTTGTAAGTACAAGTGGCAAGCTTATAAAAAATCAATAGTAACATGATGCTTATGATAATCTATTCATTACCCAGAAAAATGAAACATTGAGATCAAACTCATGACTAATTGAGATGTTGTACTGCACAGTGTTTAGTGTTTTTTGGGGTTTTTTTGGCCAAATCTCCCCATACCACAGTTGAACTGGAACAATTAGAATGTAAATTGAATGATCTGCTTACAAAAGCTGTACATGCAAGCATTAAATGAAGAAAATTGGTATGGGCAGAAAGAGAGGAAAAATAGTTCATTTGTGAAAAGGAGCCTTCCTAAAGTAGGAACACAAGGTCAAGGAGCACAGTCACAGATTGTTCTTTCTTGCATTCTCCTACAGCCTACAGAGTTCCCTACTGGTTTTCAAATCTTCGAAGTAAATTAGCACACTTGGATGCAGTTCTGATCTTAGTTTAGCATTAGTTCATTTCAACCAGAACACTGGCAAGTCCATGCTGCATGGAAATCTACCTCCTCTGTATTAATGATTACACAGGAGGTTCCTGTTTCTTTTCACAGAGGGGTTAAAGTGAATGCTTTATTTCCATTCTTGATATTTTATTTACTGTTGCTGCTTCTTTCTCCTCTTGTGAAATTATGTTAAGCTAAATTAACTCTAGGCTGCTGCTGAGACAGGCATCTGTTCGCTCTTTCTCTTGGCGATGGATACCTGGCCTCTTCCTTGTGCTAGCACTTCAGCAGGCTGCACTCTGAGCTAGACTAGGAGGAAAAGTTGGTTGAAAAGAAAAACATTCTTTATATGTGACCAGATGAATCTTCCACTGAATAAGTAGTTCCAGTAATTATGTAAATATTACATAGAGATGTTTGACAGGTTTTAGCCATGCAATATAAAAGTATGCAACAGCATCAATCACTGTGCTATAAAATATACACAAATTGCATAGGCACCTACCCTATGGGGAAAAGCAGAATATGCCCAAGTTTCTGCTGCCAAGCATTACATGTGTTTCTCAGAATTATTCACAGAGGTTTTGTGATACTGCTGATAGTTTCAGGCTCTCTTCAAGCAACCCTGTTTTCTTTTCCTAGTAAGACAAATAAGTGACATAGAACGAAGTCTCTATGTGCTCTTCTCAGCTGTTCTTTGGGCTACTACTGTGAGATTCTGTAGATCAACATGTTCTTGTGCTTCATTTCATATATGAAATGAAGAGGATATTTCTGCCATCACCTTTCTTTTGTAAGGAACGATACACTGCTTTTGACCAAGTCTAGCTCTCTGGGGGAGTTTCTCAACACAATTCAGGTCCAACAGTAAAAAAATTATAAACACATAATCTATATTTCAATACATGTAATTCCAGAAGTCTATCCAGCTCTTGATGGTAATGACTCCAGATGGTTTTTTTTCTGTTGAATGGGAAAAAGAGGCATTTTCACATAGTATTTTTCGGTGCTAATGTTACTGATGCTTATTTAGAGTAAGCATGTTTACCAGTGTTACACAGAAAAATCCTGTCATGGCAAAACAGGCACAGGCATACAGATCCATAAGCTACTCTTGGCACATAATTCTTTCTTCTCTCCATCCCAAATGTGGAAATCCATACTCAGGCTTGAAATGCATATGCATCACTTCCATGTTGCTTTATCAGACCCCATTTTCTAGTCCTAAATTCAGGTATCTTACTGTCACCAACTTATCTGTCTGATTAAAGTAGCAAGGCTTATCAAAATTTATGTTAGTATATATGTGCGGTAAGTAAATTTCATGAGGTCCTGTGTCACCACAAACAGAATAGTGTAACATTATTCATTTTCTAGTTTCTAGAAACATGACCAAAAAAGTAAGATTGCACACCGCGCATGATTCGCTTTTACAAAGATGAAATTCTGAAGAACATTAGTACAGCAAGGACATAGGGCCATTCATGTTGCATGTTAAAGGTGCCAGTATAAACATGCACCATTTAGAAAAGTGTCTTCAAAAATCTTCCTTTATTATTCCAAGATATGAAGTTGCTACTATACAAACTGTTTTTCAGTAGAACTGAATATTTTAAGTTATAGTGGCCATAAAGCACAATCATTAGGGACTTACTTTTAAATAATCAAAATTTATTCTAACTTGCAGAGGCTATGGTGTATTTATTATTATGTCAGTATCAATTTATGTAAGCTTTATGTATTAATTTTCACTAAATTTTAAATATTCCTATTTCTCTACATTAGTTTGTAAGATAAAATCTTATAGGAAAAAAGAACAACTTTTTCAGAAAGGGAGTATTTGAGCCAGTTCAACACTCAGAATAAATGAGAAACGGTAAAATTTACTGTGAAGTCAAATGCTTACAGGAATTACTTTTCTGTTGTTTCCAGAATACACAATCACGTAAATGTACAATAGACAAACAGCTGGACAAGACCAAGGCAATCTAGCATGTTTACTAACAGAAATGGATTATATTTTTTTAGAGAACCATTATCAAAGCTAGGCTTTTCAAACCAATTATACATAATAACTTTTGTAGCTTCATTTGCCAGGTAAAAGCTCATTTTTTAAATTTTTTTTTTAATCATTTTGAAAGTGTTACAAATAACAACATTTATGCCTCAGCCTTTTCCATGAAATATTATAGAGAAGCACCTCAACTACTCATCATAGCCAATCAGTGTTGTCTATGAGAGAGGCAAGAGAAACCCTTCCTCAAAGTTCAATTTGGACTTTAATTTAAAACTGGATACTGCATGCTTTGATTTATCAAGCTCCTTTTGGAAAAAAATCATAATAAAACTCTGGTTCCAAAATGGTTAATGGCAGCACTCTGACTTCCTCTAATGAAAACAGAATTTAATTCCCAAAGCTCAAGAGTAGATGATTGGTTAAGTTCATAATAAGATGTCATTCTTTTTTACTAAAGAAAAAAAGTAGTTTGAATATACTGTTTTTTGCTGTGAAGAAAATTCAGAGTATTGCTCCTAATGATATACTTAGTAGCATGCAATTATGGCAAATAACCTTTTCTTAAACCACAGTCATATTCAAACTACCAACGAAAGTGTTCAGCAGTGGAATATAAAAATCTTCGTTGCCTCTTTGCATGGATTCACATACACACCTGGATGCTGTATGGCCACACTGTCAGGCTGTATTATGACTGTTCTCATCCTACAGTTACATTTAACCAAAGCATCAGTTACTTGATTTCTCCAAGAAATCTGAATAGGCGCATATATGAAAAAATGTAGACAGCCATAGGTTGGATTGCTAGCATGAGCATCCATAGCTGAAACAATGGCCTCCAACCTCAGTCATGAAGGCACACTGTAGCCATTAAAACTCTAAATAGTAAGGTCTCATTGCAATCTACATTTCTCAATTCAGAATTTTAGAGAAGGGATACAAAAGCAGCAGAGACAAATGAGCATTTTCAGTGACTTTTACCAAAGTTCAGTGATTGACCAACATTCAAGTTTCATCATTTTAGACAATGTCATACACAAACAATTAAATTCTGCATCTTTTTTTCCTATCAAAAACATTGTGACATAACTATGTTTCACTCTGGTGTGAAAACATGACAAATGGCAGAAATTAATTTCATGATGCTTTATTTTCACATAATCAAGATTCCTTCATTCCAAATTTCTGCACCTCAAGTTTCTCTACAAAACACTTGCATTTTATATTCCTTAACTGGCTTGATACTGATTTTCTAAACTTATTGTAGGCCTGCAGAAGCACAACTCAACGTGTGGATTTAAATTTACAGTTGTAGTTCAGGAATGAATCTGCTGATTGTTCCCACTTACGCTACATAAATCTCAAACCACATAGTGTAAGCCAGCATATTTTCCAGCAAGTCATTTAATTTCCTCTAACAACTAATGGGTATTCAATCCATGGTAAATATGATTCAGGAAAGTAAAATGGCTCATATTCTGCTAATTCCACCATGAAACTTTTAACTTCATGAAACAGACCAGAGCAATTAATCTCATTAATAGGAAAATGCATTCTTAAAGAAGTCTTTCTCAAGAGCAGTTTGATATCTATGATGAAATAAAGAAAGAAAACACGCCCAGGAGGTTGAGCAGAGACCAACAAGAAAGGCAGCCACAAACTCAGCTACTTCTGCTGAATAAAGGCAGATTTTTTTTTTGGCTCACCATCTGGAGTCTACTGCTGCCAAGCACATCTTGTCGTCATTGGTCATGAATCCATTGCTGAGCCACATTACCTGAAGATAACAAAGGACTATAGAATGCCACTCCTCCATTACTAACAGGAAGGACTAACTGAAATTATCATACATAAATCCAATCTAGAGAAAACAGTAAATAGCTTTCCATATACATTAAGTGCAGCCTATATTTTAAAATTTCAAAAATGCAATAATAATTGAGAGAACAATGTAATATTTATGTTGATAGTGCTTTATACTTTTTTATTTTTGTTCTCCTTTCAATCATAGCATATTTACATTATTGATACACAGCTTTGGTGTGTGGTCATCTACTGATAGCTAATGGTTTAGACTATAAATGCAAATAAAACAGCACAGGCAAATTATACCATAGTGTCTATAGTCTGCTGTTTCATTTAGGTGTGCACAAGTGCAAACCTATATGAACTGAGTCAATCATCGAAAGAAACTAAAATATAATTTATGCAGTCATCAGACTATTCCAGTAATTGTCATTCTATGGAATTCAAAATTACTGGTAAAAATCTAAAAATCTTAAGACTTCTCAAGTATGATCACTGTCAAAACAATTTAGATATCACAGTCAGAGAGGACAGTAAAAGATGGTATTTAAGCTGTAAAACACCATCTGAGGCTAAACAGATACAAAGAACGCTATTCTGTTTTAATCAAATGTTTATTACTTTTAAATAGCATACTGTTACTTGCTGAGAGAAGAATAGAAGCTGTGACTCAAAACAGGGATATATGACTAGACAAAATATCTAGGCTGATGAAGTCCAGTCCCTTGGCTTTCACGGGGCAGTAACATTACTCACTCAGCAAGGTCACTCATTTTATTTTTTAATACCAGACCTTGGATTTATCAAAGAACAGCCAGAAAAGAGTAGAATGAACATTCATACACATGCTAAGGGATTTTTGACTGAAAGGGGAAAGTCATACCTACGCAAGAGAGAAGTTAGTTAGTAAGTAAATAAATAAATAAAATGGTTTGGGCAGCAAGAAATAGTTATTATATTCTTAAATTGTAAACTACTCTATCCTTGTCATAAGGGGTTATGTGCATTTACTCCCTTCAAGGGCATACACACTAGGATTTAGACAGCAATGGATAGCTAGTTTCTGTTAAGAATCAAGATTACTTCTCTAATGTAATCTTAAACTACAATGCATGGGGTTATGAAAAGGAACAGACATAACCTGCTTATACATCAATAGACTCTGTTACTCATCAATGTAATATAATTTATAATTAAATACCTGTAGGGTACCTGCTTTAGCAGGGTGGTTGAAACTTGAGGTCCCTTCCAACAACAGCAATTCTGTAATTCTGTAACCAAACTTAGCAAAACAAGGCAGAAATAGTGACATTAACAAGGGTATTATTATAGCTGTTTTATACTATACATCTTCAGTGTAGATCAGCAGAATCAAGAATCAGTTTATGTATAACAGAATGGAACTGAGAACATTAATGAAGACCCCTGACACACTGCTACACTGCTCAGCTTTTTATATTTCTCTACAGTTTTTGCAATATCACAGAAAAATGTGTTTCTTATTTTTATATATATTACAACTCAAAAAAAGCATTCATGAAATAAAGTTATAGAAAAATATATTTCTAATTGATTAGATCCTTTTAAGCTATGAAATGGCAAGGCTTTTGCTTTAAAAGACATGTATTTTTTTATTACATTCATTTTTCTTTCCTTCTCTACTATATTCATATATTTCCTTAAGTTCAATAAATGTGCTCAAACCATTTCCATAATCAGTGAAAATACAGAAAGCATACATATATGTAATGTGATTTATCTATATTTTTGTAAATAACAAAACACACTGTTTCTGTTTAATTTGAAGTTACGGGAGAATAAAATGGAAGAATTGAGGAAGCAACAACAACAACAACAACAACAACAGATTAAAGTAAAACAAATAAAATAGTTACAAATAATACTAAATAAACATATTCTGTTTAGTTACCTATCTGAATTACATCCAACTATTCTATAAACCAACTGAATTCCAAAACTATTCAACACTGGTTAAGAACTATCAAGGAACACTAATGGTAGCAGGTATCACAAAATCTACAAATATATGCAACACCTACTTACTGCTACTGAATTGAAATTCAATCCCTTTGAAAATAGTTCTGCCAATCAGATCAATGAATATGAGAGGAGCTCATGTTGTTAAGTGTATTTACTTACCAACAACAGGTGAATTCAGCATAAAGCCTACCAATGAGACACACACATAATCATGAACAATACACTGGAAAATACTCAGCGTCTCACCAGAAGTAACAGATAAATTCAAGAAACTTGTATTTGAGAAATACAAAGGAAGATTTTACATAAGAATTGTTCATCTACCTGCTCTGAGTGCTCTCTACACTGGAATGGCAGCTGCATGGCCAAGAACATGGAGAGCAGCACTGAGCTTAAATATTTGACATCCAAATTCCATATACAAGTTACTCAACCACGCTGGATATTTTCTCACAGTCTAATTTAAGGAAAGAGCAGTGTGTTCTTTCAGAACCTTCACAGTGGTTTTTCTGTCTTAAATTTCATAAAAGGAAAGAAAGTGAGTAGACTAAAGCATGACTGCACGATTCTCATTTCATCCTCTATATCTATCTAGAAAAGTCTGTACAAGACGACAACAGCATTTAGGAATAATGCTTTTTTAGTGTTTTGGATTCTAGACTGAACATAACAAATCCATCAGCTTGTTATTTGCTCGGCAATTATACACATAAACCCAATAACTGCATGCAGAAATCTTTCCAACCTAGGACACAAATGCTAAACCTAAGAAAATACAACTTTCTCCTATTATGAACCCAAGAAAAGTCACAAAATCACTGCTTAGGATTCCTCACAACTTGTCATAGCTCAAATTCTTCTCCTTGCAACTGTTGATATGATGTTTTATATGAAATGAAAGCATAGTTCCCTCACCAGAATTCTTCTAGCCAATAACCAGCTAAGTTCTCATAAAAAAAATGTTAATACTAATATTTGAAAATTCAAAACTGTTCTGAAAACAAACAAACAAACAAAATGCAGCTTTCCAAGCTTACTTGTGCTTAATTAAAATCTGATGCCTTTTCATTTAAAACAAATAAACAATCCTATCTCTTTCAATCATTCCCTCCTTTTGTGACAGCGGATACTTCTACTTATGTTGTTTTCTGTAACTACATACAATTCCTTAGTTTAGGAGATTTCAGCACTAGGATGATTCCTCTGATTTCTGCCAGTAATCAGCTCAAAATATAATTGATTTTAATTATGTTTAATTGCTTCTATATTATGTAGCTGTTGCTGAAGATTTTGGATGCTAAATGGACTTAGTATTTAAAATTAACTTCTGAATTCTTGATATTTGCAGTGGCAAATAAGAGACCAAAAAAATAGAGGGAACAGAAGAAACAAAGTAAAAATACCACCAATTCCTTTCAAATACTTATTTACGACCTGTACATATCTGAAGTTTCCATTTCCTTTTGTGGGGAGTTCCCTCATCAGAGAAAAAATTCCTTTTCTTTGAACTTTATTGTATGTAAGCAATTAGATGTATTAAGACTTAACAAAACTTGACTTTGGAGGAGTTCCAATCAAGAGAGTATGTTGCACAGTGCTAATACGTTCTGTTATGTATGAGCACTGCTCTGAAAGTAACGCCTTATTATATTGGCCTACGGCATCAGAGGTGGATGTTGATGGTACAGCAATAGAAGTTGAATCTTCCCATCAATATTTTGTCATGCTTTGTTGCTGTGAAAGATACAGTTAATCTGCAAGTACCTTCTTATCTTCTTAGCAATTGCACTAGAATTGTATGTTGCCAGTGCAGCATTTACCAAGGTAGAGAAGAGACAGGGTGACTCAAATTCAGAATTTTCACTCATTTCTAGCTTTTCCTTTTTCTTCTTTTTATATATTCTTAATGATTTATTTACTTCTGCTTTTAATTTGCAGGTGTAGTTCTGACTCAAGTACTTGAAGATAATTTGTGACTTTGAACAAGATCTCAAATATGAGGTTTTTTTTAATGAACTCATTTTCTAAAAACAGAGAAAAATACTGTACCAGTATAATAACCTTTTGTGGCACAAAATATAATAGGGAGAAGTTTAACATTTTAATAACCTTTAAAATACTTTGAATAACCTTTATTAACAATTTCTATTAGAAAGTATAGTAAGGAGTAAAGGAGTATCATCTTCACAATTCAAAATGCAGTTATTATCAAGAAAAATGCTATATCAGTTACACACGAGTACTGAAACCAATATGCAAAAAATAGACCATTTGGGGATTGTGGGAAGTAGTGTGAGACTTTTTGTCCCTGTATACCACTGTTTTACCTTCCCTTCTAGCTCTGCAAATTTCTTCTGTGCTACCCAACCATCTCCCTCTTGTCTCCGCATCTGACATTCTTGTTTTTCTACTCAAGATTACATTTCATTCTCTGTCTTTGTGGTCCATATGGTTCCCCTTAAATATAGATAGGAAAGAGGTATCCTACTCATTCCAAGGAGGAGAAAGTCCAGGCAAAGAAAGGAGAGACAAAGACTGTCCTTGAGACTGACTGGAGGACATAGAACAAGCAGTCCATGCTGCTATCAGGTGAAACAGATTACAGGAAGGTTAGATCTCCCCAGAATATGCAAACATACACATTTGAGTGCCCCCTCTATACCTCAGCAGCAGAAAAGGTAAGTGAACATAGTGGAAGGAATTGGAACAGAATGCCCAGAGAAGCTGCAGATGCCCCATTCTTTGAGGTGCTCAAGGTTAGTTTGAATGGAGCCCTAGGCAGCTTGATCTGGTGAGGGATAGTCATGCCAATTACATGGGGATTGGAACTAGATGATCTTTGAGGTCCCTTCCAACCTAAGACACTCTGTGATTTATTCTGATAACAATGACATAGTGCTAATTAACAGGTTTTTATTTTTCTATTTGTAAGAAAATACTACCATCATATTTTCATAAGGTTTAGAGGTACAGTTTGATAAAAAACTGGAGTCTATGCCAAATCTTTCCAGGATCTTTCTTCCACACTCCAATGGGAGAACTCATTTGGCAAATTCATCCACTCATGTAAACTGTTTTAAATTATTCTGTCTTTGCTTATATTTTGTGTTTTAGATGTTTCTAACAAACAACGTAAGACATTCACAAATGAAAACTAAATTAATAATAATCTGTGCAGCTGCAATGGAAATGAGTGAAAAAGAAGCATCTCCCAGCACTCACTGCACCTCTCACTTTTCCTTACACTCCAGTAAGTGTACAGTACACCCAGTACTGCGTTACTGGGACTTCAAACACAGCACACTGTAAAGACAATTACTACAGCTAACATCTCATTTAAGTGATGCTAAGTTTTTATTATGAATTTCTAAGACCTGGCACATTACATATAAATTCCCTAGCAGCTGTTAAATGCGTGACACTCTTACTATTTTTTATCCTGAAATTGTATTTTTATCTACAACAGTATTTTTAAAGATGATCTCAGCAGATAACAATCAAACTTTAAAATGTGCTTGCAGCTTCATATAGGATTAATATGCTCTGTCTCCATGTAAGACAAGTTTAGCTTATATTATCAAATGTTTGTCCTGCACAGTTGTTAAAGCATTAGTGATTTGTTTTATAATCAGAAATTCCTGTTCTAACTTTGATCTTATTAAAATACTACAAAAGAACAACATTGATAATACTGAATGGAAATAAATATTTATCTGAAATGAAAATCATCTGCAAAAATAGTTACAGAAATTAGGCGCGGACAGTTACTTACATTGCCAACAGCAATGTAGTTAGTTTGCTAAGGCACTTTACTGATTCATATTTCTAAAATATTGAGTTACTCTTTAAGACATACTTTCTCCTTCGATCTAGTCTTATCTAATATCTTGCATGTTTTTTTTTCTAAATTTGTATTATGATACTACCAAAATAAGTGACAGTGGCTTCAATTTCAACTAATAATTAATAAATATTAAAAGCATACCAGTTGAATTTACTGTTTCAATTACGTAGCTTACTGTATTCTCATTTCAGAAAATCAAGAGACTTTCACTTCCCAGAATTTCTTTGTATTTTTAATACAAGGTACGAATCATTTGACCTCCTATATACTTCCCTAGTATATGGGTGTATGGGGCTCCTAAATCACGGCCTGAACCTTTGATTGATCACCTGAGGTGAGCAATGAGTCAGCCATGGGAGCACAGGTGAAGGCAATTCACCTGTGCTGCAGGAAGGGGTGGAGCCTGGCTCCACCTCTCCTAGACCCATTTAAGAGCTGACTGCCAGTGGGGAAGGATCTCTGGAGATTCACTCCATCAGGAGTTAATCTCACGAGCTCAGGACAGGGTGAGTGACTTTCTCTCATTTCTCCAATATAAATTATATTAGCCAAGCTCCTAGATATATATATATATATCATCTGTATATCCATTGATTATACAATGGGCTATATCATGTGCTATATATCATGTGCTATCACTCTGGAGATTTACTGTACTCATAGCTTAACAAATCATTGAACCTACATAGGAGGACGTTTAGAGGCTGCTAATTCGCCATGCTTCTGGTAATTCATTCAAAATCAAGTACATCCATGGTCCAACTGTGTTATTTTCCTCAATCTCAGTTTAAAATGTAATACAAAGGTGCTTCCCTGAGGCTATTTTATTAATTTAAGAGTAACTAAGCAGCACACAGGCATTAATAACTAACATATTACTTTACTTCTCATTTACTTGTAATCTGTTCCTCAAAGCCCAGTTCCTGCAGAGGGGGAATTTAAATGCAACTCATTAAAATGTCAAAAGCTAACAGTAAGCACAACATGTTCCCTTGCAAAAACAAACAGTGTTCTGCCTGTTGAGAGACTTAATATCAAATCTCTATTTTAATATTTTAAATTTATGTGTTAAATTCATTCATAGCAACAGTTATATATTTCAACTGAAGGACAAACTGGACAAAAAGGGAATTTTTTGAAAATCACATTTGACCAAAGACAACTGATTCTACAATCTAAAGACTGGTTCTATAAATTATACTGTATATTTTTATCTTAGCAAAGCTTTTGTATTTTGTGTATGGTCTCCCATTGTACCCTAGTAGCCAAAATAAGGGCAAGTGGACTGTATGAGGAATTGTGGACTGTATGAGTGAACTGGAAAATTATCCAAATCATCAATATCACAGGAACAATCAAGAAGAAAACAAAGAAGAGTGAGAGAAAGAAGCTAACAAGCAACATCATATGACTAAAGCGGACATTTTTTTTTCCTCAAAATCAAAATATCTCAAGCTTTTTGGCTGATAGTCATTACACTGAAAACTTACATTCTACTTTTATTCACATTTAACAGCATGAGATTGTTAACAGCATGAGATTGTGTGCTTACTAAAATACATCATTTACTATTGAGGTTGTACGCAGTTATTTTCACAGACTATAATTCTCTCACAGTCAAGATTATCTAAAAGGCTCATAGCCAGCACAGAACAATGGACTAAACAAACTCAATCCATTGAGCCCAAACACTGGATCCACTGTTGCTAATGAGTCTCAGAATCACAGGATGGTTTGGGTTGAAAGGGATTTTAAAGGCCATCTAGTTCTACCCTTCCTGCTGTGGACAAGGACATCTACTACTAGATCAGGTTGCCCAGGGCCTTGAATGCTTCAAGGGATGGGGCAACAACTTCCCTGAGTAATCTGTTTCACTGTCTCACCATTCTCATAAGAGTTTTTTTTCCTAACCTAAATCTGCTTTCCTTTAGTTTAAAACTATTAGTGATTATCCAATTAACAGAATCATGAAGTGACGGAATTCCAGCAGAAAAACTGACATAGAAAAGAATTCTAAACTTGTTCTTTCCTTAAGTACACAATGCATTAATGGATGTGCAGAGCTGTACAACTGTACAGAGATGCACAAATCATCTCTGTACAAATGTACAGACAATTAATTCAGGAAGTATATACAAACCTACTAATTTATTTCTTCTGAAGTTTCAAAATGTGTTTGAGTGTGTATAAAGCAGATTATACAAACAGATTGGTAAATTGTCATATACTCATTAGATGCAATCACAGAATGATGGGGTTGGAAGGTTCTCTGCAGACCATCTAATCCAATCGTCCTCCCTAAAACAGATTCCTTACAGAAGGTTTTACCAACTTATTTCTTGTTAATCTACTGATTAGAGAATAAATACTTCTGAAAAGAAAACTCCAATTAGAACTGTCACTGAGCTTTTCCGTGAAAAACAACTTTTTAAAGCCTAAATAAAAATAGTAATTTTAAAGAGATGAAAGAGAACAACTTATCTAGATGGATTTTACATCCTACTAAATTTTGATTAATATTTATGAGCAGTTTGTAAACGTTCAGAAAAAACTCAAAGATGTTCATAAAAAAAAGTCCATGAAGAGCTCACACAAAGGTTAATACATTGGAAAAATGTCAGTGCCCTGTAAGTTACAAAAAAAAACTTCACACTTTTTAAATTACATTTTAAATCTTTACTTTAAACCTTTATTTTAAATCTTTATTTCCTGTCACAGTTGAAATGTAATTGGAGAAATCATCAATCAGAGTAAAGAAAAATAAATAATACTCAAGTGCATAGCATATATTCACCGAGTGAATGACATTTAATATTTTCCAATCATCTGATGTTTAGATGTAGCATGTAACTCTAGCTGCAAATTCTGTTCATTCACTTATGCTGTTAAATTTTAGAGATTTTAAAAGCAGTTTTCTTTATACTCTCAAACAGTCAAAAAATAATGTTAAATATTTTTGCATCAAAAGGATTACTCAAACAGCAATGCAAAGAAAAAAATAATGACAGTATTCTATCTTTCTATCTTACATAAAACGTGATAAATATGTAATCAAGGGAGGAATAGGGATTTTGAACCATTCTCTACTGTCTTAAATCTCTTCCTCCATATCTGTAGCAAAAGTGCACATGATAAAGTAGCCACAGTCAAATGCCTCATAATTACCAGATTCTAAAATACACAAGGTTTAGCTGAATAATTGTATTTAAAAAATTAAATATTAAAAACCAGTATGTAAATCATTTGGACAGAGAAAACAATTATTCATTTTCCAAATGAAAATTGGATTTTCACCTGGATGAAGCATTATTTTTCTTACATAATTAAAAATATAATTAATTCTAGCAATTTATTTCCTTCCTAAAACGTGCATTACAATTTGTTTGGTTGAAATGAATTATCCACGATAAAAGTTGCAATAATAGTGTCTACCCCGGATAATCAAATAAAGAGAACGATAAGTTACTGCAGATTATACAAATACCCTAAAACCAGCAAAATTATACATCACTTGGCAGATCAGAAGCTCTCTACTGACCCTTAGATTTTATTTCAAACCTGTGATGATCTGAGACATGCTGAAATGCCAGACCCATGCCTGCTTTGAGCCATCAACTTATATGTCTTTTGTTCTTGCTGACATAAATTTCAGAAATCCTTTGATCTCATGTAGAATGCCATGGCTCATCTTGCATAAGAAAATCAGATGTCTCATATTGATCAATCTCTGTTCCTAAATTCATATAAACGTTTCTCAGGAAAACATAGGACAGTCAGCTTCAATAATTTTGTGCTAAACCATCAATCTGTGTTTTGTCTCACCAATTATTCTACATCCTTCTGATAAGCCTCAGATCAAGGTCTAGAAAACGTCAATTTCATTTAGATTGAAGAGATAGTTTTCTTTTCTCTTTCCCTTTTCTCCATTTTCTTCTAAGTCTGCCCATTTTCAAGACTCAGATTGCATTCCCCTCTCTTTTGTTCCACATTGCTATGAGACTGAATCCGTCCCTATTAAATACCTTTTTCTTTTTGTACTGTAATTACTACAGTAAAAAGGTGTAGTAAAGGTGAGAGACAGTTTTATTACAAGTAATAAATATTTCTAAAATCATTCAGGCATCTAGCAATTGTTCTTACTTTATGTCACCATCGCATTCTGAAAGATCATAACAGAGTCCAAATGTATTTCTAAACTAATAAAATGTATCGCTTTTCATTAATTGGACCAAGTAATAAAGGATCAACTAATGAATGATTTCTACATATTTCATGCACTTCTAGCATACTTAAATATTTCAATAGATATTTAAAACCATAAATCATATAAAAATGACGCATTGAATACTTGATGTTTCCCTGCTAATGTATGCACACAAACTTCTATGGAAGGATTATAAAACCTCCCACAAATTACTCATTACTAGTATGTTAAAATTTATCTGCTAGAGACATGGAAGATAATCATAATTGATAAGAATATATTTCTTCTAGGAGTGGCTCTCAGAGACTCCTAGAAGAAATATATTCTTATCAATTATGATTTTTTCTATTGGTCCCTTGAAGACCACACAAATACATTATTCACAGTTCTGATAAAAAGTTGGTACTTTTGCATGAATTCTGCTTAAAACATTTAATTTCTTCAATTAAATCCACCTGAGACTCAAACTTCACATTCAATATTCTGACTAATAAGAAAATACTGTGACCATAGGATACATACCATATGTATATCATACTCTTTCTCATCTCGCTATTTCTTAGTTATTATAACTTGCATATGTGCTGGATTTAATATTGATCACAGTGACATGAGCTGGGCTGCTCCTGTACATGGATTTCTATTAATTTAGGATGGAAGTTGTGTACAAATGAATATAGGATTCCAGGCACAGACTGTAATTTATGACCATACTGCATAACCATACGAATCATAAAAATAGAAGGGAAAGAAGATACCATATTTCAATATTCATACAGATTGTTGCTGTCTTTAAGTAACTAAAGCTTGCACAAGTGATTTGATATCTTTCTAATTTCTGCTAAATAAGAAAGCATTACTGCTTTCCCAGAAATATAAAATTAATTTAGACTGCTTTATTTGCCCTATTTGTAACAAAGACAACCACTGATTCATTAGGCTTTTTTCCTTTTCATCTATTGAGTTTGTTATTAATGCTTCTGACTTCTAATATACAAAATTAATGTTTTTTCTTTTCCTTCCAGTTAAAAATGAATTCACATCAATAGTCCTCTACAAATTATCTTCTATTCAAGCAATAAAATTGTGCTGATCTAAGCTTGCTTTCTTTGATAAACTTTTAAGAATTCGAAATTATCTTTTCTTGAAAAGATAGACACTTTTATGTCATACCAAATTTCACATGAAACACTAATAAAAGCCAGTAATGGAAATGAAGTTAATTCCATTTTCATGAAAGAAAATATTTGGTAAAGTTTCCTGATATACTTGTTGACCTATTTATTCAGTGAATTGCTGTCTACTAAACACTGTACACTCAGCTAAAACACATTATTATTATTAAATAGAAGGTAAACCTCCACCAACTGAATATCAATATAAAGAAATGAATATAAATATGATAGCTAAAATATTCATTCTCGCCTAACCTATCACAAAGCTTGAAGTTGGCGTTGCCCTATTTTATATTCTCTATAGCAATACTAAGCATTCACTTCAAATATTAAAACTGTCAAAAGAAGTTGCACGAATGTTACTTTAAATGATATTGGAATCACTGTAGCACATGGTAAAAGATATTGAAGCTAACTCACTTTTTTGTCATGTTACAGATCTATGCCTCTTGCACAATTCATAAATTCTATTGCTTCATGAAACAAATCTGAAGCAATGAGACAAACGAAAAAACAGTGACTTTGTACAGGCAAATAACTTTTTGTTCTTATTTGCAAAATAAACACTGTCCAGAGGCAATTTTCCCCAAGCATTCAAGTTTTAGATACTACAGTGACTTTCCAAAGCTGTAAATACAGCCATGTTAAAATTGTTTTAAAAAATAAAAATTCCAATTTTTACAGCATTAAGTAGAGTGCAAAGTATTTAGTCCCATTTATCTGTAGGGAACTTTACTAATATTCTGCCAGTAAATCTGCATAATTAAATATAAAAATGAAAAATCCATGTTTTCTTATTCAGAGATAATTTGCAACAAAAAACACTGAATTGTATATCTCAGGAATAAAATAAAATATTTAAAAGCTGCAACCATACACCAAACAAACAAAACCTCCATAATCTGCAAATAAAATGAAAACAATTCACAGTTGCTAAGAAGTGTTGTTGAACAGTATTTTTTTTAGACAATCCTAATTTTTAAAGGAAGATGTGTTTGCATAAATGCCTTGTACTGTAAAATATCTAACCAATCCATGTGATATTTGGCTATTTGTGGAATCTGTTGTCATGCATGTATGTTAAAAATAATAGATGTATATTTGATTTCAGATTAGCTACCTAGCTGCCTTTACACTTTGGGTTCAAAGATTTGATGTCTTCCCTCTCATGGAAAAAAAAAAAAAAAAAGCAAGGAGGTAACAGAAAAGATAATAAATAATCCTAAATAAGGATTCTGCACATTAGTTTCTGTACAGCAAATTAAACTATGCTATACTAAAAATGATAGTTTAGAATGGAATTTGTATTTTTCTCTGTAAGATCTAGAAAAGGAGGTAAAAAATATTAAATGGTAGTTGAAATAGTTAAAACTAATTCATTACTATAGTTTGAACAGCAACTATGTGACACTCAAAACAGGAGAAAAGTAAATCATTCACATCCTTTTTTATTTCAAATGAAAGAGAACATAAGTTTTACCCTAAAAGCCACCGGTTCCATAAAGCTATGCACACAGAAGTTTAAAAGTGAAATCAGAAATTGTACATAGTCAATTATGTAAATAAGAATCCGTGTGTGTACATACATAGGTGTGAGCACATTTTTGCTAGCTTTTAATTTTCTAAACTTTTTTTCAAAGCAATTATAAATCTGAGTAGAAGTTATCCTTAAAAGAATATACAGACATTTTATAGAAATTTTCAATAAAATTTGTCATACGGATGATGTCTAAAATTTGGGGTTAAAAGATAATAAGACAGAGCTTATACATCTATCAAATAGGAATATCAGAAATCCAACCAGAATGTTGGGCAACTCACCTATAACGTGATCTATATATGATCTATTTGGGAGACTGTATGAATTTGAATTTTGGTCTCTGATATCTTGACTAAGTCTCTTAATCATTAATAACTAATGATATCTATGATTTTATTGCGTGCTCTGGACTGGAAAAAAGGGGAAAAAAGTTGTCTTGCATTCATCCCCAGATACAACATCAGGTTTTTGAAAACTAAAAGTTTGAAGAATGTAGAGTAACAGTTTTCAACCATGATTTGCTCCTTTGAAAATGAGAACTTTTTACAGTATAAATTAATAACAATACATGATTGCCACTGAAATAAATGAAATGTTCAGATGTGACAACATACTTATTAAAAATGCAGCAGCCAATACTATCATATATAAGACTACTTGTTCAAAACCTAAAAACCAACTGCTGCCTTTGTAAATGAAAGAAGTCTGTTTGCCAAACAACCAAATTATTATCAAGAAAAGATAAGTACAGTTATTATCAATCTACTTCAGACATGTCAAATGCTAATCTGCTATAAATGAGATATCAACAAAAATTAGCTAAGACATAGTAAAAAGCTTCTTATTTCTATTTACAAGTGTGCTAAGTTGTCATGAGCAAATTGTATGTTTATAAGCCCCAACATTGAAAGTAAAAAATATTTGAAAGATTGCCTTGCTCTTCCACAGCAACCAAAAACCAAGAAAATGAACTTACCTGGTTGTATTGTCAAAAGACCCACTTTAAGAGGAATATATAGACAAATTGTAATGATGCAGAGATTATTTAATAGTTGTATGTATCTGCAGTGTTACACGTGCAGCTATATAAAAGGAAGGCTTGATTGCCATGTGTATCTTAGGGCAAGCATTCAAACATCATGCAGTCTAGCTGCTGCCAAAATATGGAGCCAGATCTAGGCAGTCAACAAGCAGACTACATTCAGCTGGGAGCTGAAGTACATGAACTCTAGCCAGGAAATCCAAAGCTGCTCATGCTCTGGTTATGTTTGAAGCTGAATAAAAGTTCAAAGTTCATGTAAGAAATAATTTCTGTTTCAAACTAAATAATGAGTTGACTCATTCCTGATTGTAAAAATAATTCACTCAGTACAATAGAAAAGAGGGTTGTTTATCATGTATCAATACAGAAATCACATGCCATGAGACCAGACAAAATTGACTACAACACTGCAAGTAACTACAGCAATAGAAAATACCTGAACAGTACAACTGCATTCTTAGATGTGTAACACAACAAACAAATCTTTTCATACATCTATTTCTAGCAGGAATGCAGAATATGAAGACACAAAAAACTAGTTATACAACCAAAACCTGTAAACAATTTGTTGCTAGTATTTTCTAACATATATATCGCAGTCACAAACCAACACAGCAGGGATTCCTACTAATTACACTTTTTTTCAAATTCAACAAAGCCCAACATCAACGTAATGTAATATGCAATGAAATAATGTAATATCAAGTAAACACCAATATCAAATGATTTTGTGTGTACCTGAAAACATACAAATGGACTGGTATTAAATACCTTCCACAGTCAAAAAGAGGACTCAAGTTATGATGCTCATTGCCTCAAGTCACTTCACAATGTCACTTCACAGAAGAGGATTCTTTGAATTTCCTCTTTTAAAGTGTAATTTTAAATAACAAGCAACATTGGTGTGCTCATAAGATTCCTCTACTGAAAAATCTACAAATTGAACTCAGAAAGGTTTAAATTGCATCAACTGGCCAGTAGCTTCATCTGAACAGTTAAAAACAGAAAGTCAGCAGCTAACACATTGACACTGACGCAATTGTCATCCACCAGTGACAAACTATGCCCTGGCTTTTCATGATCCCTTCAAGGAGTACACTACTATTATTTTTATAAAAAGCTCAATATTGGTTGGTGCTTAAACAGTAAAGAATTTAAAATAATATCAAAATGTCAAAGTCATTCAGCAATTATTTTCTCATGGGTAGATTCCTCTTTAGTGCCTTTTAAACAGCTTTCCCTTTCAAATGGTTCCAAGTTGTACTTCAGATCTGCTATCAATGCTGAGATATAATAACATTTCTTAGTTTGCATCTATCTCAATATATACATATGCGAGTGGAAGAAATATATGTGCATTTCAAAGTTATAGCATAATTTAAATACGTGAAATTAAGCTTAATAAACAGAATTATTTTACTCTCAGAATGTTTGTGGCTAATTAATATAATTCCTTCAGACTTGATAGAAATTTTCCAGAAGTGCTCCTGTACATATTTGTAGACATAAGGGTAAAGATTTTACCAATTATGTTAGCCATCTTATATCAATCAATTTGACCCATATAGAGTCATTAATCTGAATACTAACCAGTCCATTATATACCAGGAGAAGAATATGGGTATTTTTCAATGGAAAACTAACAAAATGATCCAAAACTAACAGCAGGATCTGAAGAAAAGTTGTTTACACAAGCACAAGGAAATACTGACAGATATTCTCATTCTTTTGGCTTTGAGTGATATCATATACATACAGTTATTATCTACAGCTTTATAATATTAAATAATTTATTGTAATGTAATTCAAATTACCATATTTTTAAACAATTCCGTAGTAAATACGTACATTATAAGATAAAGTTTGAACATTCATTTTTATTTCATAAACTGCATATCAATATTACGTGTTCTGTTTTCTGGAATAGTTTAACCACAGATCATTCTATGAATATATATAAAGTTGGAAGGCAAAATCTAATTAATCCTACAGCAATATATTTTGTTAAAGCCAGTAAATATTTTGATGTAAGAAGAAAAATGTTTGATAATTTCATGCTAACTCTGATAAACTCCACAAAAAAAAGATCTGCTGGTCATACGATCATTAAATAAAAAGGGTTCTGTTACTCTTAATTACAAAACTCTTTGGAATTATTTTTTTCGGATTGTTCAAAACAAGCATAGATAAAAATTTTCACATCTAATATCGTTAAAAGGTATATGCTATTCCAAAACAGTGTTCTCAAGCATATGTAACTTATTTTTGTTTTTATACAAAAGAAGCGATCTGTTCCAATTCTGTTTTCAGAATTGCTTACATTTGTATGACTATGATAAAGTGGAAAAATTAATATATATTTTCTAATTGGAGGATTAAAAATTAATTCATTCTAGTCAGTGGCATAGTATTTATCTGCATTTGGAACAAACTCAGGAGTCTTAAAGGTGCACATAAACTTTGTGATTTTTCACTTGTTATACATAGTCACAAAATACTGAATTCTGAAGTTAACTGCATAACATTTTAAACTTGTAACTCAGAGTCTGCATAATTATTTTTCTCAAGCTACTGAAGTTAGGTCTTCAATACACAAAGCAGTACAAAGAAGAGCTGAAACAATTCTGTAGTTCCCTGGAGTAGATTCCTGTACTGATTGAGTGATTCACTACAGAATTTTAGCTGTGTAAAAACTTTGAGGCACAAAAAAAAAAAAAAAAAAAAAAAAAATTTCTAAATATCTTCTCAGTTTTACTTTAAAAAAATTGCATGATCATTAATCTGAATAGCGCTACATTGTCTTGTATCATAGAATCATAGAACAGCCTGGATTGAAAGGGACCACAATGATCATCTAGTTTCAACCCCCCTGCAATGTGCAGGGTTGCCAACCACTAGGACCAGGCTGCCCAGAGCCACATCCAGCCTGGCCTTGAGTGCCTCCAGGGATGGGGCATCCACAACCTCCTTGAGCAACCTGTTCCAGTGCATTACCACCCTCTGTGTGAAAAACTTCCTCCTAATATCTAACCTAAACCTCCCTTGTCTCAGACCATTCCTCCTTGTCCTATCACTATCTAGCCTCGTAAACAGCCCTTGTCGCTCCTGTTTATATATCCTTCAAGTATTGGAAGGCCACAAAGAGATCTCCCCAAAGTCTTCTCTAGTCCTTGTAGTGTGAAAGGTCAAACATTTCTCAGGTATGGAAGCAGCTCCAAATGTTTTATCGATAAGTAATCTTCTGCATAAAGAAAAACGCTGTGCTTCTTTTAAAACATCTTCTTAACATTTTTAATTTTCTATGGTTAATTCTCCTCTGGATAAATATCAGACTGTTTTGCTGAAGTAAACAGTCAACCTAATCACGCTTTTAACATGAATAGCAAAAGCATATGCAAATATCATGTTTAGCAAGCATATTATGCTAGAAGAAATAAATAAAAACTTCTATCAAGTTCTTCAGTTCATGAATATTGAAGTCATATAGTTGTCAAAATATGAATACAGTGTACTTATCCACTGTTAGAAATTCAAAAGTAGCAATGTGTTTGTATAATAGTCCCACCACGCAATGATCTCATGTAATCCTTTGAATTACAGAGCATTATCAGGTGTAGAACAGATGTATTTAAGTCTGTTTTTTGACAGTTTTTTATTTCCTGGAAACCAATAGAGAACTGACTTGTGGTGTGACCCTAGTAATTAAAAATACCACTGGCTAAATCAAAAAGTTGCTTCTGAAGGTCAAAATTTAGAGAGAAAAACTACATTGATTATAGCAAAATTGCCATTTTAATCTTGTGACATACCAAAAGAGACTGCATCACAGTCAGTTAGTGAACATACCTCCTACCTTTACTTGAGTAAAGCTTTGGGAACAGCTGGGCAGATAACAGACTCAGCTAACACTGGCATTTTATCAGATAGATGTACATATGAAGTACAGACACTATAAAATTCACTGTTGTAATAGCTTACAGATAGAGAACATCTCATAAAAACCTTTGGCTTTTATACCCACCAACCTGATCTAACCAACATCAAAACTGGTTTTGTGTATTCTAGGTGAACAGAGTTCAAAAGACCAGTAAATTCAAAAAATAGTAATGACTTAAACCGATAGCATGTTTCCAAGTTGAACTCAACTAACTCATTTTCCTCTTCAGAAAAAAATATATCATACAGAACAGACAGAACAAACACCTACTGATCACTCACTATGGTGGCAAGAAACCAATAGAGATTAAGTCAGCCAATATACACTTTTTCATGGCAAAATATAATATCCAGGTATATTTTCTGAGGATATAGTTAACATATCATAGAATCAGAGTATCAAAGACACACAGCATGGTTTGAGTTATAAGGAACCTTTTAAAGATAATTTAGTTCCAACCTCCCTGCCATGGGCAGGGTTGTCACCCATTAGATCAGGCTGCTCAGGACCCCATTCAACTTGGCCTAAAATACCTTCAGGGACAGAACATCCACAGCTTCTCTCCCACTGTCTAAAATAGGGCAAAGCTGCACTTATATAAGAACATATACAAAAAAATATAAGCATAAGTAGTATGTGGCATTTCTAATCCAAAAATTCAGGATTTGTGCATAATACGAGAAAGATAATTAAAACTACAATTTATTACTAGAAGAAATAGGATACATAAAGTCACTGTGATACTTACCACTGTGAAATTCATGACCTTCAAAATCCATATTGTCATTGCTAAGTTAACAATCATGGTAACCAACAGCAGAAGTACAAAGAAGTATAAGCACCTCTTTCGCCATCCATAAATTCCTACTGGGTAAAATTGAGGATTTTCAGTCCTTGAAAGGCTGTTCTGTTGTGTTGCTAAAATATACTGCTCTCGTGTCATCTGGAAGAAAAAAAAAAAAAAAAAGATATAAGTAACAATGAGAGCTCTGTATTTTACAGATTTTATTACATGAAGATTATCTGAGAACATACAGCAATCAATTTCTACGGGCGCAGAAGGGAATGAATTAATTTGGAATAAGCCATAAAAATATTAACTAAGTATTTAGTAAGAATCTGGTGTTTTTCACTACTTATGCCCCAAAATTGTAATAAATACTGAAGTATTTCATGGCTTATATCTACTTCTGAAGACAATTTTAATGTTCTTTGTGAGGTCATTCAGAAAAAAATTGTTTTGTAGAAATAAATCATGGGACACTCATGTACAAATAAAAGAAAATTCTACTTCCAGAAATGTTTATCATAAATTATCACTTTTTTATAGTAATCAGTAAATAAATGTAATAATTTATACTATCGCATATGCTTATATATGTTATGTTTTTTAAAAAGTATGCCATTGTACATACCATGTTATACAAAACAAGAAACAAGAAAACCTTACTAAGCTTTAATTTTCCTTTAAGATACAGAAGATATAGATACCAACAACTTCTGGCTTTTTATTTTTTGTTTTTTTTGGGTTTTTTTGGTGAGCCTAAGGTCTTCTAGCAAAACAAGAAGCAGTAACTGTTTGCAAACAACTTAAATCTTAGCACTAAATCTTCTTCACAGCAAAAATGTTTAAAGCATTTAATAAGAAACCATGTTACGCTTTCTTAGCCTTTTTTCTTTCTAATCATCAACTTTCTTTTGTTGAATTTCCAAAACACTAGAAAAGCAAATAAGTTACTTCAGTACTTTTAAAAAATGAACTGCATGAACCTCGTTAAACTGTACAATATGACAGAATATCAAAAACTGTTCACACGAAAAAAGACAGCCTAGAATCCTGATTGATACATTACATACATGATTTATTTATATATAGATGTATTCACATGTATTTAATGATATTTATAAAGGTAAAATATAGTAAATATGAAATGATCACTGACAATATTAATTGACACAAGAGGATCTCAAACAAACAAATATAATTTAAGTGCTCCCTCAACTTTTACTATCTTAAGCTTGTAAATTGAAGGTGCACATATTGCTTGAGCAGTCTAAATGCATGTGATAAAAAAATAAAAAAATAATTCCAGTGATATCATAACTTGTAAGAATTCAAATTCAATTAATATGCATGAGATACATATTTCAGTAAGTACAAAGATATTAAATAAATTCTTATACTGCCCTGAATAAGTATCAAAAACAATGCAAAAGAAATGATCACAGCTCTGTGAACTATTTAATCACATTACAGCTGAATATTTAGCAACTTTTAGTTATCATCTTCAGCTACTCCAATGTTTTTTGATCTTTTTCAGTATCACAACAAACAAAAAAACTGATTGATCATATGGTATGAAACTTAAGATTGCAGTCATGCTGATGATCTTGGCTAATGACATTTTGGGGCCACCATGTGCTACTGGAATAGATACGTTAGATGAAAATAATTAGTGAACACAGAAGACCTATCGTACATTTTCAAACTTTGTTTTACTTTTTGGGAAAGTTATTATGTCAGTATGTCTTATAGAGGCAATCTATCAAAAAAAAAAAAAAAAAAAAAAAAGACCAGGAAAATATACAGAGAAAATAAGGAGCAAATAAACTGTATCTAGACAATGAGATTGTTGGTATAATTGCTGAAGTTAGGGTAACGACTACTTAACAAGTCTTTCAGAGCACGATTATACCTTGCAAATAATTCTCTACACAAATACAAGTTTGTCTTAATAGCCAACATTTCTTTTCTAATGCCTGAAAAAAAATCAGACTCAAAAGTAAGAAAAGAAAAAAAAAAAAGAATTGTTTTTCTTAATTACAAATTTGTTAGTCTAACACAAAAGAAACAGTCCATTATTTGCTCTTAATGATAGGGGGAATAAAGCTATATCATTTTTTTCTTTTTTGAGGTAAAAAAAAAAAAAAAACTTCCAGCTCTCAAATCAGCTCAACGCATACTCTAAAACATCACAGATTCCATTAATCCTGAATTTTTGAAAAAGTCACTCAAGAATACAAAAATGTTGAAAGCTGTTTTTTTTGTCATTTTGCTCATGAAGTGAAAAATACAAAGGAGGAGGAGTAAGACACATTTGGATAGAATAATCTTAAACTGTAGAGATGGAGTGCCAAACAGTCACTTAACAGAAATATTAGAGAGCATTTACAAATGTTCATATAACTTATGCCTGTTTGTAAATCAGGCAATCTAATAAAAGACTGGTGTCTCTGTGAGAATGGGGTAAGGTAGGTGGAAAGAAAAAGTTGTTAATAAATGATTTGCAAGAATGATAATGTTTTTCAGAACTGAAACAAACATTCTTCTTTCATACTCTGGGATTCCTATTTCAAATTTGTTTTTCAAGCGGGTAAAGCTTTTGACTAACAAGATGTGTCACAGCATTACTGCACAAGCTCAGGAGGGAGAGGAAAAAACCTTCCTACAGACAAGTTAAATCTGTAAAAAAAACTGAAGGACTGAATTATTCAACACTCATTCCACTACGATTCCATTCAATTTGGCATCGCTTTCTGTGTTTTGTTTTGTTGTTTTTAATGTTGTTGTTTGAGGCAATATAAATTTGAGGCTACTGCAAACAGAGCTGGTCTAAAGTTAATTCTTCTAGTTCATGTTCTCTATTTCTTTTAGTTTTCTGAGAAGCCTAAGTTGAACATCTCAAGAGTTTCACAAACCCCATGGCAAATGCTGTAATTTGGATTGCTTAAGAGACAGAAAGTTCTCTAATCTGACCCAGATTTTCTGCTAGTCTCAGTTAATAGAATTCACTTGGCAGTCCTTCCTATTAAACAAGCCTTTATACTCCTATCTTTGAGAAAAGAATTATTCAGTAGCAGGTTAAAAAGTGTTATAAAAAGCCTGTCTGCATTCCCAAGGGTGTAGAACTGAATTAACAATGATACTGAATGTTTGAAACATCAGTACAATGATCAGAACTAGTCTGAAATTTTCAATGAAGATTGCTTTTATTGAAAGCAGTGGAATTTATCCATTTGATAAACTCCCAATAAAACAGGAGATAAAATGTCACCAGACACTGACAAATATGTTGGATGACTGATAAAATTATTCCTTCTTCCTTTCCCCTTTCCATTTCTTTCCCTTTCTTTTGTCCTTTCTATAGAGCTTACAACATTTTTAGAACATTCGACAATAGGAATTCCAACACATTTTATTTGCTATATTTATATTTGAAACAAAAATAAAGCATGAGATCTCTTACATTTTTATTCTTTTGAGAAATCAAATTTTTTATGATATTTTTAAACAGATATTACCAGCACAAGCATATCAAGAAGTGCATTTCTAGGAATTATTTAATACTTCTATCATAAATTGAAATGTTTATTAAAAACTACAAGCAGTTTTCATATCTCAAAAAATATTATCACACCAATTATTTAGCTACATTTAAAAAACTTAAGTAAATATCTGATTTGACATATATAAACCCAAAACTGTTGGCAACTCATATGCCAACAAAAAAGTTAAAAACCAGTATGAATTTTGTTACCCCAATTACTGTAACTGTAACCAGTCACATGACTGGTTTGAAGCAACTCCACTACTGATTAATTCTCTGCATTATTTTCTTAATTCGTGGACATGATGAAAAGTCTTTACAGCAACTGTAAAATATACAAATATAGTATGACAATGACTGGATCAAGTCATATTGTGCTGTTGTAAGGAATGTATTAGCAATCAGATAACTTGTACAAATAAAGAGAAGGAAAAAAAAAAAGTATAGCATAGAGTTAGCAGGGAAAAATCTACACATCAGAGTTGAGAGAGGAAAAAAAAGACACCAAAAGCAGATTGCTTAATCAGCCACAACTCAGGACATCATATAGACAAATTTATCAGAACCAGCTGGCTCTTCCCACTCACCCTGACAGTGACATAGCTTATGACCACCAATTCATGATGTGTCCACCTCTCCCTTTTTGTTACACTACAGCCTGTCATTCATTGTTTCCACTCTACATATATGAGACATTAACTAAGATTACAATTGAAATATTACTTCATCGTCGTCTTTACAGATTTCATCTGGAAGTTGACCATATATAGTGAAAAATGTACTGTAACATTTATTAAACAGTAAATACACAAATACTTAGTACACATACACCCAACTCTAACACTAAAATAGAGAGTTGGATGTAACCAATAAGACATATGTTGTAACAGTAAATAAGAAGGTGATAAAAAAGCGGCTTGAATTTCTGGAAAAGTCTTTACAAACAATAGAATGTAAAGCTTTTTAAATCTCTAAGATCTATATAGAGAGCTCTTGCTATCATTTTCAGAACATGTTGAAGAAGCTAATACGTTTCTTCTGCAAGACTTTGGTATGCTACAATTGATATCTTAATCTACAAAAAACAGAACAGGATGATAATCATTGTGGTTAGTGGGGATCATACTAAAAATTGTTAATAGACTGACAAGACAGTACAACTGCCCTCCTAGGGAGCTAAATATTGGAAGGAGAGATCAACTTCCTTTGAAAAGATTTGCAAAATCTATCAGATATTCAAGAGATCCTAAAGGCACCCAAAAGTATGTCAGCAACTGATCCAGATATAAATGGTCCATGTGGGACACGAATGGTTGGCTCCATATGATAACAGTCACATCAGTTTCGTACACATCACTAACAAAATATAATATCATAAATCCTCGTTATCCTGATAGACAGTTTTATATTTATCAGCGTTACTGTTTCTTTTGTTTTGTATTTCTTTGTTCTTGTTCATCAGGATCAGTTACAAACAACTTTTACCACAACTCAGAAGCATTTAGAGAGTGAGATCTTCCTGAAAACCACAATAGATTATGTCCCAGAACAACAGAATGGTTGAAGTTAGAATGGTCCATCTGGAGGTACATCCATCATGTCCAAAAACCTTTAAATAACCCAAAAGATGAATGTTACAACAACATATCTGGATAACCTATTCCATTGGTCAATTACCATTAAAGTCAAAAAGTATTTCCTGTTCAAAGGGAATCTTCCATGTTCCAGTTTGTGCCCACTGCACCTTGTTCTCTCATTGGGCACCACTGAAAAGAGCTTAATTTGGTCTTCTTTGCAGTTTTCATCCAGGTATTCACATATATGGATAGGATCTCCCTCAAGCCTTCTCTATTCCAAGATAGTCTCAGCTCTCTGAGTCATTCCTCATAGGAGAGATGCTCCATGCCTATTATCCTCTTTATGGCCCTTTATTGAAATCTATTCAGCAATTCCAAGGTCATCCCTGTACTAAGGAGCCCTGAAGCAGATGACCCAGCACTCCAGGAGTAGTCTCACTCAGCTGAGACTTCCCTCAGGGGAAGGATCACCTCTCTCAACTGCCAATATTTTGCTTAATGCAGTCCAGAATACCATTAGCCTTCTTTGGGACAACGGCACATTGCTGGCTCATGTTCTATCTTCTATTCAATAATACTCCCACCTGAGATGTAGATACACGCCATCGCCTTAAAAAGCATCTTAATCTTACAATGATTTTCTTCATGTACTGATCAATGAGGAGAAAGTCTTTACATTACGTACATCCTCCAGTTAAGCATTACGTACTACTCAAAGTTTTTTTTGGAAATATTTATGTTTCATATTTTATATTGACTAAGTCAATTCTACATCCATATCAACACCGCATTACAGTGAGAGACGATTCACGAAAGGTTTCACCCAATCTTCAGTTTACATCAGAAAAAGTTTACTTCCAGATTAACTACACTGGATGTCCCGATTAGTTCTACAAGGAAGTGATGCCAAATCCAAGGGACATAAAGATTTTACTTTTTGAGTTTGATGCTTACTTGTGCAACCATAACTTTTTTGGTCCAGGCACATTCAAAAATGGAGGTAGACTTCCAGTCAAAACTCTCAAATCATGCTCCTTAAGCAAAATAACTGAAAATCCCTTAGCTTTCGATAAAAAATCTAAAGGAATGAACATTCAGATAAAACAGATCTTCACCATAAATCCATATATAAATTCAGCCGATTACTTTTAAAGCTTAATAATTCACAAAAATCTGTTTTGTCTTCTTGGCCAGAAAAAAAAAAAAATGACATTAGCATCAACAAGGCTTCATCCAGCGTATCTATAGTGACAATTTGCTTTGCTTTATGTTGTCAATTAAAATTCCTTTTATTTTTTTGCTAAGTCAATGGAATTAGATTACCACAGAGACTTCATTACAGCCACAGACAGGACAGCAGCTGAGGTATGCAATTTTCTCCCTACAATGTCAGTCCTCACTAAACAGTTTACTGGAATAATTGTCTATGTAAGGACAATAACTGTTTGCATCTTGAATATTGTCCTCCAATAAAATCATCACTTCATAAAAATGGATGCAAATGAGCTGGTTCTATTACCACCATCATTTAGTAGGAACACTTATGGCTGTTCTGTATTTAACACATTTAATTGTAATATTCATTGCTCAATGAAGTTCACAGCATGTTAGAAAGAATAAACAATCTGAAATGAACAGAATCATACTTTCCCCACTACTCTGTGATTTGAAACATTTCAAATAGTAAAATGCTGTACTGAATTTGTCAGAAAAACAATTAAGACCAATATCCAACATATTTTCTTTAATCTTATAGTCTTTGCTCAACATCAACTATCAGTATCCCTGAAGACAGATTAATGAAGTAGATGGTACTTTCAATTAAGTCAGTAAGAATATCCATGTATGAATACAGCTCATACAGAATATATCACAATGTAAATTTATATTGTTCAACATAGCATAAAGTATGGTTTATACATCCATAAATTTTGATATACTTAACAAAAAGATGAAGGAATAATATGAAAAGATGAGCAGAAGGGAACAAGGCCAAAAGTTCACATTACATTCAATTTTATACCTATCTTGACATTTGGCATTTCTGACTTTTTTCCTTCCCTTGGCTACTCAAACTTAATCAACTATGCCCATTAAGTGTTCTGAACAAGAAACACTTGCTTTCTGGAGGTGTATGTGGGCAAAATTGAAGGTGTAAAGGAAATATCTAGATAAGAACTGAGATGCAGCAGAGAAGTTAAGGCAAATTAGAGATTCTTAACTCTATAAAGGCCACTGAAAGAAACAGGTATAAGCAGGAAGTGAGGGGAGAGAGGCAGTAAAAAGAAACATTACCTACACATGAAGAATACAGAATAAAGAAAACTGATGACTTATTGGTATAATAAAAACACATGACAAAACCTTCCAAACACATGAAAGTATGCTTCATGCTTGACTCGACACATAGGAAGATTCCAGGGAACGTAATTCTACGGAGTAAGTCTCGCTCCAAAAACAAGAAACACTTTTATTTGCATTCGCTGCAATTGTTGCTGTCAGAGAAGCATAAGACCATGTAGCTCTGAAACTAGAGACACTAGGACAGAAAATGAAATATAAAAAAGCACGTGGCTCTGTTAAAAGACAGAGAGGCAGGCAGTTTTCTGAAACAGTAACGCAGGTAGAGATTTTTACTTACTTTCCTGAAATTGAATGAGACTCATTTCACAGTGTGTTCTCCCTGGCATGAAAAGACTACAACTCAGTATAGCTTGATGAAGAGAAGACTGACTGTAATGAAACAGAAGAAATTTTTCTTTTCTAAAAACTGAGGAGATACTGAAGCAGTATCCAGCAACTACTCCATTAGGTCTTGTGAGGTACTAGCAAACACAGCTTTAAGAAGGAGGAAACCTCTGGAACTACATTGAACCAGCTTTATGAATAGCCAATGTGCAGCTGTACACTGCAAGAAGGTAGGGTCAGCAAAACAGAAAACTGACAAAGATGTGACACTGATTAGCTGGAGTACTCAGATGTCATTAGTCAGTAAGTTCACAAGAACAGAATATTTAAAGGAAATTAGTCACAGCAAAAAGTCAAAAACTCCTAACGGTTTAGAAGATAGGAAAAAAAAAAAAAAAGATAAAACTTCAAAGATACTAGTTTGAAAGATAGCTAACAGCTATAAAGAGACAGAACAACATGTAGATGTCCTCAAGCAGTCTGTTCTAGCCCCACAAGTGATTCATACTGGAATTTGTAAATAATTAGATGTCCATGGACAAGGGCAAAACTGAACAAGCAGCGAGGAATATTCACATGATCCAATCAATGTAATTATGCAAGGGCAGATTGTATGGAAAGAAGAAAATATTAAAAAAGAAGAGACAACCGAAGATAAAAAAAAAAAAAGCAACTAATTTTACAGTAAACAAACTGGGAGAGAAGCCAATTATTCACTGTTAAAACTAACAAGATTAAACCAATTCTCTGTGTATTTTGAGGAACCACATAGGGCACTGACAGAAAAAAACCTTAGTATAACCTAAGAATGAGCTGTGGCTTTCAAAGCAAAAAGCAACTCTCATGAAACTTCTAGAGGCAGCTAAAATTGGCAGCAACACAACAAAATACAAAATAAATAAAAAGGAAGACGATTCTTCAGTAGTTTATCACTTTATTATACTTGTCTTATCAATAAGCAAAAGCTTCACCAGTTTTCTTCAGATAACAACTTAATGTCACTCTCCAAAGTTTATTTAGCTAGTTTAACTTTGACAGCAATGAAGAGTCAATCATGAACATTCTCAACAGCATCTCAATAGGAATTAACATTTTAAGTGCAGCAAAAATAAAATGATGGAAGTATGGTGGGAAAGAAAAGAATCTCCAATTTGATCAACTTCCTATATGTCATCTACACTTTCATCAAGGAACCCAAATCTCCAAATAAGAAATGTTCAGAATAGTTCCTCTTGTAGTGAAAAAAAAACTTATAGTCAAAATTCAATTTTGCATACTAAAAAAATTTCCCTATATTATATTTCTGATTCTGATTACTGTCTACAAATAATTTCTAGCTTTTATCTTTAGAATCAAGAGCAAACTGCTAGCTTATGTTGCAATATCATAGATGGCAGCAGAGGGGCAGTTCAATTAAATGGTGTCTGACATGGAAATTTGGATAAAGAAAAGATGTATCAATGAATTCATCCACGTGAAAAAGATGGCACCCACTGATATGCGCTGATGCTTGCTCAATGTGTATGGAGAACAAACAGTGGATGTGAACGCAGTGAGTGGTGGTTTCATGTTGCTGTCACTACTGCTGAAATACAAACCATGTTCTGAATGGCGCTTCAGATTTTTATGAGCATGGCATGCAGACTCTTGTTCATTGCTGGTGAAAATGCATAGATAATGGTGGTGAGTACGTGGACAGAGTTTTGTAGCTGGGAATGTATTCTCTTTATCTATTGTAGTTTTCATCAAAATAAATAGGAGGCATTACTTTCAGTCCAACTTATATATTATCAGAAATCACCATGTTTTATTCACCAAATAGCACAAAGTGCATATAACATGCAATAAACACAGACTTCAGTCTGACTTAGTGTTTATGGTAGGCTCAAGTGGTAAAGTTAGCACTGCACTGCACTCTCTCCTCCATAATGTTCTGTTGTCTTCTATACAATTCAGCTTGAACTATGGACAATCAACTCATGAAAGCTCTTAGAGAGATCTCAAAAAGCTGACTATGATGGTATTATTGTGAATAAGTCACCATTCTATGAACTGAATTATTTTAAATAATTGCTTTAAATAGTTGCTTCTGAATTTATAACTAATGACCGGTAGTAGTTTGAAAAGCAGATACCAATATTTTTTACACAGTAATTGCTTTGCTTTAAAATTGAATAACATCATCATAGTATTGCAATTAAAACTTTTTTTTTAAAATACATATCTTAAAACAGAAAAAGTGTTATCTGAATGTATAGCTTAGAGTTACTAGATAGGAAGACTTCTAAAGTCTCTATAACTTTCTACTTAAGCTTGATGCAAAAATTGACAGTAAGAACAAACAAATATTTTCAAAATATATCTGGTTCTGAAAGATGTAAGTTAAGCAAGTGCAAGATTAGTCTCAGTACATATTACCAGCAAGAGGGAAGAAGGTTACTTAAACTCTCAAACAACACATGCCCACTCCATCCCTTCTTAGTCATATTGTTCTCATTGCCTTTGTCATTTGGACAGAAAATTTCCAATGAGTAAATGAAATCTACTAAAATTTCTGTTAAGCTAAGTTAAATCGAAGAAATGGTGGAATTTTATTAATAACTACGTTTGAAACTGCCATCCATAGTGTGTATAATAAAACAAGTTACATAATTAATTGCCCATTTCTAAAATACACATTATACAGAATTTCCCTGAACAGAAATTGGTCACTTAAAAAATAGCACAATAATTTATTTTCATTTTCAATTATCTGTTCTTACATATAACATACAACACCAGCCACACGAGGACAAAAGCATACAAGTTTCTAAAAGCAGCTCATTAAAAATGTCTTTGTTCCAACAATATTCTATTCTACATAACTATTGCTGCCAATACTTCCTGGCAAGGTGGCAGAGTGCTTTACACTATCTGAAATAAGTGAAGATAATGCAGTGGGAAAAAAAAAGAGAAGAAATTTGACGCTAATCCTGTAAGAGGCTTTGCAGTGGTAGCCTATACTCCTTACTTCTGCAGAAAGCTTTTCATTCTTGGAGTAAACCTTTCAATAGCAGTACAAACTTCCCTAAGGTCTTCAACACAAGAGAATGTCATATATTTTAAGTTTTTTCCTTCACAAATAACTGAAAATACAACAGCAAAATACATATGCTATATTAAACATATAAAATTCGTTCAGAAAGGAAATGATATACAGTGCAGTGTTACTGTAGTATTTTTAAGCTATCCTGATATATGGCTTTGAAATATTTGTGCTTGAAAGTAAACGGTTAAGATTATATAATAGGTTACACACAAGGCATTAGTGGAAGAAATTTGATGTAAAATGTTACCTTCCAGTACCTTAAGGGAGCATACAGGAAAGATGGGGAGGAACGCTTTATCAGGGAGCGTAGGACTAGCACAAAAAATAATGGCTTTTAACTAAAAGAGCATAGGTTTAGATTAGATATAAGGAAGAAATTCTTCACTATGAGCAGGGTGTGACACTGGAAGAGGCTGCTCAGAGAAGTTGTAGACATCCCATCCCTGGAGGCATTCAAGTCAATGTTGGACAAAGCCCTGGACAGCCTGCTCTGGAGCGTAGCAACCAGTCCATGGCATGGAGGATGGAACTAGATGATCTTTTAGGCTCTGTCCAACACAAAGCATTCTATGATTCTAAGGCTTTAAGATTAATTTTTGTGTTAAAATAAAAATCCTTTAATATCCTTTTTAATACTCTCATCTTTTCAATTTGTAGATGATTTTTTTCTGAAGATGATTTATTCTTATATTTATTTCTAACAACAAGAATAAAGAAATTAAGAAATGATGAGCTATGTGAGCTAAGAGCGTAACTTTTGCAATATAATTTTAACTCCTGTCCCTTTATACTTCTTTCAGGAAGATTTCAAAGTAGGAGCTTTGGTTATTTTTAAATTAAACTGCATTGTAAAGTCTTTTTTTTTTTTTTTTTTTATAGGTAGTGTGAGAAGATAGTAGTACTTGAAGCCACAAAAGAATTCATCATTACTTGTAGCCACACAGATCTGCTAGTGCCACAATCAATTATTTTTAAATGAAATTCCATTTTTAAATGAAATTTAACACAGTTGATTAGGAAAAACTGAATGGTGATGTATGTCACATAATGGCCTGATTTAGGAACTTTAGAATTTCCACCAGTACTTTTAAGAAGTGTTTTTATCTATTCTTCTGTCATGTGGTACTTACTGCACACCAAACATTTCTTTATTCTAAGTTTTCTGAAGTAATCTTCAAAGAGAAACATGAAAGGCAATGCATTTCTTTCTAGCCATATTAGTATTTGCTTGTTTGAATAATTGTGTTGCGTTGTATTTGACAGCCAAATTGCCTCCTGTCATTAGTAAAAACAAACTTTTAATTTATGCTCCATTTTTATACTGCTAACATTTCAGACATGTTCAAGCTTTTAGAAAGCTTTATGGCGGGTACTGTTATAAAGGGAACTAAAATAATTTATGATCTCTCCCTCTTCATCTTTGGTACAACCTGCAACTTTAAACAGAAAGGTAAAATAAGAATTTTAGGCCACTATACCCAATACTTATTTTCCCCTTAGTATGATCAGCAAGCTTGGGGAGGGGGGAAGTCTCAGCCACTGCACAGAACTCCAATTTTTACAACTCTAAGAACAGCACAAATCCAAAATGCTTTTGAAAGCTATACAAAGTTTTAAATCCTCCTTATTAAGTATACATTAGTTAATTTTTTCTTGCATTAATTTCAAAATTACCATTATTTAATCAATTCTTAATTTTAAAAAGCTTTGAAACTTAAATGTAATATAGAATTAAAACAAATTATTCATCAGAAGGATAAACCATGTTCTCTGCAATTTTCCTCATTAAACAACTACCATAAGAATATATTTTGAAATTTAAACTCTGCATTTCAAATTTTACCTAAACACTGAAGTTTCTTGGCACTTTCTACTAAAAAATAATAATAATAATAATTAAAAAAAATCAGTTCCTTATACTTTCTAAAACTGATAATGTTCACTGATATGCACTTACATGGATTTGGAAGACAACAAAAAAAGAATGAAGTAGATATCCCATCCATTGTGAAGTAAAAAATTTGATACTGAACCATGGATACATACATCTAAAATCCAAGCACAGTCTATTAAGATATGCATATCCACATGCACACATTCACAAAATAAAGAAAACTTTTTAACAGAATTTTTGTCCTTAATGTAAAATATCTGCCAGCAAAGAATTAGTGGAGAATCCTAACTAGGCTATTTACAATCATAACTACACCTATGAACATGATGTGTAAAACAAACTCACAGACAAATCTGGAGATTCACATCATTATCAATCAGGACACAATGAGAAGAACAATTTTTAAATGCTTTTAAACATATTTAAACATACATGTGAACCAAAAGATTGTTTTGTTAATCATTATGTCATTTGAAAAACTAAGACTGTTCTTTAATGACCAGTATGACCAGATGCCATCCAGCGTTTTTCATACATTATAGACATTAGATAATTGTGCTATCCTACAAGTAGGATTATATGACAGGATTAGTTAAACAGAATCATCATAAAGTAGAGAATTACTGGTTTAATCAAACAATAGTAAAAAGAAGAATCTATCACCAGAACATTCAACACTGGCTAATGTTTATACGTCTGATGAATCATAGGTATTTCAACCTAGCAGGCCTCAGATGGAATTGTTTTTGGATTAATATTGCTTAATCAATGGCCTCGAAGATAACACACTACTGCATATAGTCCTAACATTAAGCTAAACTTCGGTGCAAAATAGTAGTAATAATAAAAATAAAGACTATCAAAGATTCAAAAAACACTCTCCTCTAAAATTCTTTCAGTTCAAGTTACTCTCTTTCCTATGCCTTATATCTTATATATTTAAGATTGAGTCTTTCATCTAATTGTAGCTAGTATTTCTCATAGTACCATTTCACCTGTTACACGTGTACTCAAATTGATACCATTACATTTTACTGATAACCCTAAATAGCCTTCTTACATTATTTCCTCAGTATCTAATATTTCATAAGTCTTTTCTATGAAACCATCTAAATCAACATGTGATTGGCATCCTGTTGAATACAATGTGTACCTGCTCACATAATCCTAGCAAGAAGTTAATAGTCAAAACAGCATAAATAACAGCCACCTCACAACCTAAAAAAGGCGTTTGACAATCTAAATAGATTTAGATCAATGAATTAGATGTCAGTAAGTCACCTGGATGGAATGGTCTTCAGTTAAGAGAATCAATCAGAAAATGTGGTATTTCAGGCAAAGCTCTGTGGTGTCACTGCAGAAACGTGCGGCAGCTTGGTTACAACAGATGGTCAAGTGTGACCTCCACTGATTAAAGAAGATAATTTCTTTCCAGGAAGTGATTTAAGCAATAACAAACCATTGAGCACAACTTCTATTCCTGGCAAGCTCTTAAAAGTCTGTTCTAGAGAATAATATCATCACTGAGCATGGTCTGTTGGAAAGAGTCAGCCAACTTCTCCAGAGGAAAATCCTAGCTAAGAAAACTGTTGAACGTTCAAGGAAGCAATGGGTAGGGACACAGATAAGGGGAAACAGTGAGCAAAACTTCTTCAGATTTTCAGAAAGGCACTATGAAGTTTCCACAGAAAAGTTCCAAAAGATGAAGGTAAAGATTGGTACTAGTTTTATTCACTGACTTCCAAATGACATGGAGAAGGCAGTATGCAATGTAGTTTGTATCTGCAAATGATACTGAGATCTTCTGGGTAGTGGGGTAACTCCTGAAGACTGCCTGAAATCAAATGAGTGGACAACACTGTACCATGCAGCTTTTGGAACTGATAAATTCATGTACTGATGAGAAGATCAATCTAAACTATGCCTAAATGACCATGAACTCATAATCAAGAGCTAAAACAAAGGAAAGGAATCTAGAAGACATTAGCAGTATTTCTCTGAAATCATCAGCTTAATGTAAAATGCAAAAAACAAAAGCAAATAAAACAAAGGGAATTGTTTAGGAAAGATGTTGAGAAGGAATTGTCATTTCCTACAACTTGTCATTTACCATGGATTTGATATTTAAATATAAACAACAGCTGTTTTGAAGTAAATCATGAGATATTTCCACGTTACATTCTTTAGGACAACTCCACAGATGGAAGCATCACAGCATTAAAATGAATCAACTCTCAAACATTAAGGTAGACTGATGATCTACTTAAAGTAACTTTCTTATAATTAATTTTATTTTATTTATTTTTTTAAATCATCTACCAAAAAAAAAAAGGGAAAGTTGTCCAATGTTTAGTGTTGAATTTAACTAATACAAAATCACAAGAATTACAGTTAGATATCTTTAGAAGCAAATAACACTGATATGAATTAATATGTTCAAAGAAATAATTTCTGTTGGTAAAAAGAAGCAGTCAAAAATCTTAGCCCGCATTCAATTTTCTGAAATATCTAAAAAACCACTTAAAGGATTACAGAATTACTGTAATAAGTGAGATGAGTGTTAATGTTAGAAGAACAGTGATTAACAAGAGAGGAATTCGGTGCATACTGCATAAATTCTTCTAAAATAAGGGAAGAGGTATTACCAGATAAAACAAATGAAAAATGACTCACTAAGCATCAATATAAGAATCATTAATATCCATTCATTTTATATTGGAGTCATCTTGTTATTATTACATTTTGCACAGATATCTTGAGAAAAATATTGAAGATATTGTAATAAGGTAATTAAGGAGATAAATATTTGAAGAGAAAATGTTCTTTATAGACACATATGTATACATATCATGTTAACAGTGAAATAGTTTATCAGAAAATCATTTTAGATTGAGAAGTAGTAATGGAGCTTCCTTCTTCCCAAAACTAAAAGTTGATCAAAGCATTTATTTAATTTCAAGATGATGCTGACATTTCCTTTATTGTATTCATGAACATCACTAATGTAACAGGGGTAACAGTTGAATACTGTTTAAAGATTATCACTGCATCTGAATGTATAAATTCCTGAAAGGATTCCAAAACATGCTTATGCTACACACAAGTTCATTCTCTGTACTTTAACTTAAAAACACATTTAGAAAATAAGGGCACAAATTAGCAGGATCAGTTCAATTTTAAACCTTACCATTTTTCTGACTATTGTATCCTTCTGTCTTCTATTTTCTAAACAGGTCTTAGTTTTAAGTGAGATCTTTCTTCTCATCCTGTAGGTGCTAATTTAGTTCAGTCCCTCTGTCTGCTTTTATTGTACCACTACCTATCCAGTGTGTTAGGATTGGAAACTTAAAGGAGTTCATTCCTAGAACATTATTCTCAGACTTGCTGCTACACTTCAATTATCTGTTTCCTACAGCTCTCATTAAGAAGATCAATAAATAACTATTAAAATGACTTCAATAGAATTTAGTTCAATTTACCTAATAAACCTCTTATTTTTGGTTTCCCATTGTTAGAGAAATTCCCTCAACTTCAGAAGTTGTAACAGCGCCCAATGGATGTGAACTACTTTGTCATGCACTACCTCGTCAGCCATACACTGTCAGGCTTTGTCTCTCCATACAGAAACAAGAACATTTCCAGAAAACCTCTACTTAAGTCTGTCTTCATCTGTCTGCCACGTGATCAAAATTTCCTCTTTAACTGCTCATCATCTTCTCTAGTGTCCATAGGATAGAAGGCCCTGTGATTCCTTTCATCATTTTGTAAAAGCTTTTTCTGTTACAAAATCTCATGAAGCCTACCATGTACACAATTTAAACAGGTGGATCTCCATATACCTGGCAAGGATATTTCTCCAGACTGTTTAGAAAAAGTCAAAATGACCAAAATAATTGCTATGAAAGTATCACAATTTATATTGCTAATAAAGGTAATAATTTAACCCACTTCAATTGGCTCAAAACAAACAGCCAACGTTTACTAAAATCATGTCATAAAACAATGAAATATTTTGGAAGAATATACCTTTTCAAGAGTTTAGTAAAGTCTCTCCAGAATTAATATAATTCTGGAACACCTTAGATTTCAGAAGCCACTTTTAGAATTGCTTTTTTTAGAAAATACATTTGTATTATTTATTTGTGATGATTGATAAGATCACTAGAATGTTCTACTTACAGGCTTACTTTTTTCCAAGTATCAGAATACAAACACCAAGATGTAGAAAAACTCTTACCCTCATAAATGTCTGTTGCTAAGCTAACACGTTACTATGAAGATACTCAAGGAACTGCAATATACCTCCCAGGTTTAACAGAACCCTTCTGGGGAAAATGGCCAGTACAGCAGTCTTCAGAAACTTTCTTGGGATTGAATTGATACATAAGTTGATCCTGGACTTCTCTGCTGCACTGGCAGACATTATATCCCAACTTTAATTATTGTTATATTTATATGTATTTCAGCTCCACGTGTTGTAACAAATGTTTAGCCATTTCAAGAAACAATACAAAAAATAACAAAAATTTCTGTTCTGTTTCGAAAAATTCAATCTTTTTAGGGAAGTCTTTACACTCATAAATCACAATCTTAGCTGACTAAATAAAGAACATAAGATTCAGCTACAAGAGTACTAACTTTTTGGCAAGTGACCAAGTAATTATCTAAGCATAAGTGTCTCTAAGCACTACAAGTACAAATCTCCATCTTTATTTTTTGCAGTAAGTTAAAAATTGACAATATATTTATCTACTACATTAAGTCAGTGATTAGCATATTACAATCAGAAGTAGCAACTTCTAGAAAATGAAGCACCTTGACAATTGCAATATTATCAAAACATTCTAAAGCTCCTTGAATACACAGTGAAGACTTCAATATGAAAATAAGTTTATAAAATAACACTGCAAAAAAGCAGTGTCAGATATCTCAGTATATCTATGAAATCAAGCTCTACTCTGAAAATGAATTTTATGATAATTTTAAAGGAAATTCATCAGCAAACCAAGGGTATATTGATGAACCAGTACTGATCCTTTTATAGGATCAGTATTCTTCAGCTAATGGCTAAAGAACACCCTTTAGTCTTGAATTTTTCCAGTAGAAACATCAATTAAATGGAAAGATTGCCTGAGTTCTCAGTTCCACATCTTACTGAAATACCAAGACATGTTATACTAGATGTTGAATATTGGGGAGAAATTTATATTTCTGTATGTTTAAGTTGATTTATATATGGAGCTGGTAACTTAAATTTCACTATACTGACAACTGAAGTGATAAAAATTAGACAAAGAAATCTGAAAGGAGAGAAAAGGGACCCAACTGGTTCTCTAAGGCAATCTTCTCACCTACCAATATAGCAGATAGCATTTATTCAGTATTATCCACAGATGCTATGTTTCAGAGTAAGTCTTTGAAAGGAACAGTTAACATTACATAAACACCACACTTTTTGGTGAGCTATTTAAATTAATTTAGAAGAAAAAAAATTAGATAAGAGGCAGCCATTGCTTTCACTTTGCATATTTGAAAAACATTCCCTAGAGCTAAGCTGCATATGTATAGTGAAAGAAACACTAAAGTTGTGATGATAAGATTTTGTGTAATTGAAAGTCCTCTGAGAACTGTTTTTCAACTGTTTTCTATGTGCATGTCTTTTTATGTCATTCACACAAATTTAATTTGTCTTTTGGTCTTCAAGATAACAAGCTTCTAAAAATGGCATATTTCTGTCATTTTTTTTTTTAATAAAATAACTACATTTTTGCTTGGATAAGAAATTCAAAAATGTGCAGTGAACAAAGGCAAGAAGTTCTTTTTAACTATCTGCTAGCAAAACTTTGATATGGAGTACAAGTATTCTGTAATAATAGCTTTCATCATGTAATACTGAAAATAAATATTTCTTATATTGTGCATATAAAATATGAGCTATCCCTTTGAACCTAGAAACTGTCTTCTTTTTTCCTTAGTTCTACTAGGGACAACTCTATTCTCCCACCTATTTTAACTTCACAATTATAAGACAATTTCTAGAACAATTTTTCATCTTTCTATAGTATTCCTAAATGTCCCAAAGTCTTCATTGTCCATATTCCAAATTAGTACATCTCCAAGCAGAACTAACAGAATTATACTGACATATGTATCAAAATTTTATTCTAATGACCGAGTGCTATTTTCTCATTTTGGTAAAGCAAGTAATCAGTTTTTCAGCCTTTATTGATACTATTTCTTTATCCTAACTAGATAGATATCAACAGGTAATGAGTAGAACACAACAACGCTCTGCCAGCATTTCTCCACATAGCAGCAATGTTTCTGTTGTAAAAGCCCAATGAGAATAAGACTGCTGCTGAATAACCTCATAGCAAGGACAATACATTAATGTTTGCTGTAGATAAGTTCTTATAATTTTTTAAACCTGAATATAGCAGAATAAATATTACAATGAGGCTTTTTTAATCCAGCTTTGAGCATTTCATTTCTTCAAATATGAAAACAAATGATAATGACAATCAAAGCTGAAACTGAACATTCAACTATTTGGGACAGTGAAGAATATTTACTTCTTCAAGGTGCAAGAGCTAGCAGCCTGGTAAATTCCTTTCTACATTCATATGACCAGAGTTAAATGTAAGCATGACATTAGAAATTGGTTTGTGTTGATTCTTGTGTTGGTAAAAAAAAAAAAAAAAAAATCTGGGAAAGGTTTAGATCCCTTGCAAGAAAAAATAAATAAATAAATAAATAAATAAAATGCTCCTCTATATATAAAAAAGTAAACTCCTCTATATTATGTTTACTGTCTTTATAAATCTCTCCTACTCAGAAAAATGTTGTGGTCTGTTTCCTTATTCTTTATTTCTCCGAACATTATAATTTACAAATAATCCTCATCAATTCCCCTATAGTAAGACTGAAGTAATGATCAATTACTGTAAGACCAATTTCTGAACATAACACAATTATAAAAAGAACCTGATCCCTGCAGAGCTTTCAGTATAGTGGACACACCACGCTCTCTCTTTATTTAAAATTCTGAATTGCGTTCAAATCAAAGTAGCCTGCTTTCAGACTACTTTGATGATAATGAAAAGCATGCTGTGAAATCCATTCGTAACGTATTTAAATGTGTAAATAAAGTTGAAAATTTGTAATAATTAAGTGGGCAAAGGTTCAAAAGGATAAATTTTATGTATGGAAGAGATAAGAGAAAAAAATGAGGAAGAAGCAGACAAAAACACTATTCTGAAAATCTAAGATATATTAACAAACAAATAAGATAGCAAGTGAGTGCCTCAACTACCAAGAAGAAAATACAAGCAAATATAAATAAATGTTTAAAAAATGCTTAAATAAATAAATAAACCAAAAATGATTTTTTGTTGTTTAGATGAACACACTTCAATGATTTGTAATGTCTTGTTCATGCTTATTGAACAAACATGGAGTCCACAAAAACAACTGAAATAAGAATGAGGTCTGCCTCAACAGGCAGAGTTTTAAGCTAAAATAAAGCAAATCTGAAAACTGTCAAAATTCATAGATGTGAAGTTTGGAACATAACCACATCACAATTTTACTGTTCAAAGCACGGAACATAGATTACACAAAACTTCATCTGGTGAATCGGATTTTTTGCTGCATTTTGCACACTGTGTACTGGATACTGACTTCCAATAAATTTTACTGCAAATACTTCTCATTTTGAGAAAGAGCTACTCTGGGTATCAGATTTGTTAGTTTCCTGGAATCTCTTTATTATTAAAATAATTTTCCTCATTTCTAAACCACTTGCTCTCTCACCAGCCTTTGGAACTGTTAACTAAAATTTCATATCCACGCTAACTGAAATGAGTAATTTTAATTAAACATCAGATAAATTTTATTGCTGAACTCCATGGATATCTATGCACAACTGTTAAATATTTCAAGAAGTATTAATTTTGAATCCTTCTGTAGCTGCATACCTGGATTTTAAAAAATGACAAGAGAAAAAATAGTAGCAGCATTGCTTTTAGAATGTTATTTCATACCTATGTTGATTTACTTAAAATAAATACTTAGACTTTTACATTGCTCAAGACAAAGATAAAACCTGAGGCTAGTCTGACACTCAGTGCTTTATGTCATTTCACATAAGATAGCATTGCCAAAAATCTGCAAAAGCAGAAAACATTAAATGATGGTATTTGATAAATATTCTAGGGAACACGGCTGTTCAGTAGTGATATTTCCAAATTTTGCAGATCTCTTGCAAAGCACCCGCAGGCAAAAGTTAGTACAGATCTTTCTTTTTATTTTCCCACCTCTAAAACTGTGTGTTTTTCTTTTCCAGATATCATTTCTAAGTCTAAGTTCTAGGCCCTCACCAAAAATAGAAATCCCTTACATAAGGTTAATGCTATACAGTGTTACACAATATCTCATATTAGTCCTGTGTAGCATAGATAAATAAATGAGATATGAGAAGTAATGTTTCTACGTATGGGTAGCTGATAAATTACCTTTATTTCTGATACATATACATACACAGGGCCTTTTGATCTCTGTTGGAAAGACGCGTACTCCTGTGTGTTGTTTTATATAACACAGTTTGACTTACATACTTAGAAAGTCAAGTATTCTCTCTCACCCAACAGTAAAACCCAAACAGGACAGTGACAGACAACTGCACTCTCTCCTATCCCCCATTTCTTTTCCTTGTTAGGAAAGACTGATTTATTCATTGCTTAGTGAACGACCTCTTAAACTTACTTCATATATTGGGTATCCCTCTAGTATTAATACCATTTTGCCAGGGTTTTGTGGTGTATTTCTTTTCCCCAGTTCATTTTAAAAATACACTTCCTACTGTCTGCCAATATTTCTGAAGCTCAGATATATTTTTAGGGTGATGCGAATAGATTATAAACTAGCCTACTCTTTCAGTGGTCTTTAACCAGCAAGTCAGTGCCGGAGTGCAAAGTGCTCTGCCAACAAGAACAACACCAGAGCGCAGAATTCACAGAGATAGGAAAAGGGAACCCCATGAAAATAATTCAGAGAACTGGAAATGCAGAAGAGTGTCCAACAGAATCTTATGCTTGGAAAGACTCATACCTTAGGTATCCAACAGGACTGTACAGCAGAAAGAAAACAAAAACATGTAGCTATAAAAAGTTAATAAAGCATTTAATAAAAGGGTTATAAACAAATCAGTAGAAATTAATAATTGTTGATTCTTAAATAAGATAGTACAATATAACAAGATCCCCTACAAGGAGAATACTGTCAGCAGCATTTCAGTTCAACTATCCTGAACAATTGCACATTACACGTGGACTCTTAAGAACACTGGTACTTTTGCTCAATCTCATTAATTAAAAAGATCTAAAGAAAAGAGGTTACACAAATCCAGTTTCATTTGTTCTAAACACAACCATGGAGATAGATTTGCAATTCTAAGCACAAAAAGATTACTAAATAATTCTTCTGCAGTGCTGTTCATTTGCATAATTAAAAGCTGGCAACTCTTCATTCAGTGTTCATTTCCTTTACCTACTTGCAAGATTTTCCAGCTTTCTCTGCGTACATAATTAAAAGGCAAAATTTACAACTTCTAAATAAATAATACTAATCAGCAACTATCTAGTCTAAAATTTATAAACTACTACTGACATTTATTTTTTGCTTTATATTACAGTTATCTCTACCCTCTAAATTAGCCAAGCTTCGTTCTGAAGTGAATTCAAGCATTGAGCTTTTCCTGTCCCTCAAATTACAGGTCCAGAGCTGTTCTGTTCTTGATTTGTTCAAATCAAGAAGCAGTGTATACTAAGTATACAGCGATTCAGGTGGAGACAGAACTCCTCCATCTGAACAGTCACAAGTCCATAGAACCAGACAGGCTCCACCCTAGGGTGCTGAGGGAGCTGGAGGAGGTGATTGCCAAGCCACTCTCCATCATCTACCAGCACTCCTGGCTATCTGGAGAGGTTCCAGAGGATTGGAGGCTTGCTGATGTAACTCCCATTCACAAGAAGGGCCATAAGGAGGATCCAGGAAACTATAGGCCTGTCAGCCTGACCTCGGTACCAGGGAAAGTTATGGACCAAATCATCTCAGGTGAGATCACATGACATATGCATGATATCCGGGGGATCAGGCCCAGCCAGCACAGGTTCATGAAAGGCAGGTCGTGCTTGACCAACCTCATGTCCTTCTACAGCTGGGTGACCAGACTGGTAGATGATGGAAAGGCTGTTGATGTGTCTACCTGAACTTCAGCAAAGCCTTTGGCACAGTCTCCCACAGTATTCTTGTGGGGAAACTGATTGCCCATGGACTGGACAGATATACCCTCTTCGGGTAAGGAACTGGCTAGAGGGCCGTGCCCAGTGGGTAGTGGTTAATAGAGTTAAAGTGGTGACCCGTTACAAGTGGTGTCCTCCAGGTGTCGGTACTGGGGTCCATCTTGTTTAATATCTTTATTGACGACCTCGATAAAGGTCTTATGAGGAGTGGCTGAGGATGCTGGGATTGTTCAGTATGGAGAAGAGGAGGCTCAAGGGAGACCTCATTGCACTCTACAACTTCCTGAAGGGAGGTTGTGATGAGGAGGGCTTTGTCCTCTTCTCCCAGGCAACAAACAGGACCCGAGGAAATGGCTGCGAGTTGTGCCAGAGGAGGTTTAGGTTACACATAAGGAAAAACTTTTACTCTCAGAGTGTGGTCAGACACTGGAATGGCCAGCCCAGGGAGGTGGTGGAGTCGCTGTCCCTGGCAGTGTTCAAGAGGCATCTGGATGAGGAGCTACAAGATCTGGTTTAGTAGCTTATGGTAGCAATGGTAAAGGAAGGACAGTTGGACTAAATTATCCTGTAGGTCCTTTCCAACCTTGTAATTCTATGATTCTATGAAGTACAATTGACAATAAGCATTGCAGAATATTTCAGAGTGTTGGGAACAGGGCATCACCACAGGCCAACCCAAATCCCCCCCACACACATCTCATATCGAACACACATCTAATTCAGGAGTAGAATTTAGTCATTTAAAGGAGTTCTCACGAGTTCTATTTATCTAGCGTTTCCTACTACAGTAGTAAAAGCTAAGTGCCTTTACATGGAAATTCAGCTCTAAATCATACTGAACTGCCCTCTAGAAGAGCCACTCATCCAGCAGCATGATGCAAACAACTCAGAGAACTTAAGCTTCTCTCAGCACCAGCAACCTGGGATAAATGCCTGAAATTATGCTAATGAAGCTGATCATTGAACTAAACGTAAACAGCAGGAAGAGCCATGATTGCCCCCAGTGTACCTCAAATGCATCTTCACATTTTGCATTTTGGTACATTACAAAGCTTTTATAGTTGGATAACTAGTTAACAGACTTACAGAACCCACTGCCCAGCATAAGTTTGCCTTCTGGTTTTCACATCCACTTGCTAAACAGTGAGCAAACTGTAAACTAGATTTATACTGCGATGAGCAAAAGTCGTCTCAGCAACATTTATAGATAGGATATTCTGACAACTTCACAAATAAACTGAGAATCGTGAAAACAAATTACCAAAGCATGTGTTATAATTTAACAAATTACATTATCAGACTTATCAGTAAAAAGTTTCTAGAAGTGATACAGCAAGAATATGAATTATCGTATTTTTTAGCAAGAATCTGCTTTATTTCCAATGCTCTGTTGATAAAATTATCTAAACTACTGTAATAGCGTACGCATGAATACACTTACTGAATTGCTTTTTCTATTTACTATATATAGCATTCCATCAAAAACACTGAACTACTGAACTGGCACTTGGCAGCATAATTATATCTATTTTATTCTGTCAGCGATCAGGTTGCACTTCGTTATTAAGTTGATGTTCTTTTAAAATACAGATGGGTGACATGGCAAAAGCATATGTTATAAACTATATTGGCTGCTAGGAAATAGAAGTGGCAGACATCTGCTGAAGTAGACAAAGCTGTTCGCTCTGAAGCCCCCTTTAAGATGAAAATTTTGAAAAAAAAGCCCTATGTATGAACGTATGGAAAGTAATACATATCACAGCTGATGAATCTGAAAGGAAAGCTTAAAATTCACCTAACTGTAATGCAATTGAACATTTAATCACTAGTTACTGAGGCAAGTATAAAATTTAAGATGACAATTACCAAAGATTGACTTCCATGCAAAATACACTACAGCTTTTATTAATCACACCCATGAATGACTGTATGCATTATAAAAATATTTGTAAACTTTAATAGTAGGATCCCTCTGAAACTTGACGATAAAAAAGTAAAGCAAAAAAAGCCTAACTGAAGCAGAAGACTCCACTTCTTTTTGATCAGAACTGCCCCTACATCTCCTTCTCCTTTTGCACCCTAGTCCTCAATGACAGAATCCAACTCCGATTGTTACTGGTGACAAATGCAGTGAGTCACACTCACAATGAGCTGACCAGTAATCTATTTGTTGAAATTCTTCATTATGCATCAAATTCTACACAGATTACCATAAGTAAATCTTTGAAATAATTTTTTCTTCACTCAAATGAGTTACACTGAAGTTCAGTGGAAGCAAGCAGTAAATCAAGCTACAGAAGGTTTCTAGTATTTCACAACTGAAATGGTTAATCAAAAAAGCAGAAGTAATATATTTATATTAAGTTTATATCTAACTTAAACCACGGCTTAAAGCCATTTCCCCTTGTTCTATCACCACAGGCCCTGCTAAAGAGTCTGCCACCTTCCCTTCTGTAGCTCGCCTTTACATATTGAAATGCTGCTATTAGAACACCTCACAACCTTCTTTTCTCCAGGTTGAAGAGCCCCATCTTTCAGCCTATCCTCATCGGAGAGGTGCTCCATCTCTTGGATCATTTTTGTGGCCCTTCTCTAAACGCATTCCAACAGGTCTGTGTCCCTCATGTATTGAGGACTTCACATCTGGATGCAGCACTCCAGGAGGCCTCACCAGTACAGAGTAGAGGGGCATCATCATCTTCCTTGACATCCTGGCCAAGCATCTTTTGATGCAGCCTAGGATACAGCTAGATATCTGAGCTATGAGGGCATATTGCTGGCTCATGTCCAGCTTCCCATCCACCATTACACCCCAGGTCTTTTTCATCAGTGCTTTCATTTCCCAGTTTGTATTAGTAATGGGAATTGCCTCAACTCAAGTGTAAGACCTTGTACTCAGATTTGTTGAATCTCATGAGGATCACCTGGGCCCACTGCTCAAGTCTAGGTCCCTTTGGATGGCACCCCATCTCTCTGGAAGGTGAACCACATGCCACAGCTTGGTGTAATCAGCAAACTTGCTGAGGGTGCACTCAACCCTACTGTCAATTTCACTCATGAAGATATACATGTAATATATAAGCTAAGAATACACAGTATATAAGCTAGGAATTTTCTTCAAAATTAAGCATATATTTTATCCCTATTTAAAATAGATCATACAATAGTGACTACGTTAGAAATTGCTTGCTGTTAAATCCTGTGTTATAATAATTATATGAAATCCAAACTATGGCTGATAATTCATCAGGAAAGTCTGATGTAACACATTCACCAGGTTTATCAGTATTACAAGAATATAAGATATAAGGTTAATATTCAGTGAATAATTTTCCAGTACTCATTCAAATATAAAAGAACACGGTCCTTGTTTTGTAGAAAAGAGAATGTTTCTGTTCATGTTCAGGAAGTCAGAAAGCTTAATGTAAAAGCCATAATGTCTTTTTCATGCACATTTGTACACTATGCTGAATTTATTCTCAGGAATGTGTATATTTTCAGTCCAAAACAGATTTCTAAAGCAACACATTTTTCAAGCTACTTGATTTGTGTTAAGTGACAAAATAAAACAGCATTCAACTCTGACTGAAAAAACAGTAGCACTTCTCATTGCTTTTCTGTATTTTTTTTCCTAAATGCATTAATGTGGTCATCGTAATCATGTTTTCTAATATATGTTAAAATTGCCCCAAAATGAACTATAAGTCACAGGACAGACTAGATGTAAACTATGCATTTCACTTGAAAAAAGACAGACCAACTTATTGGCAGAACAAGAAATAACAGAAACCACCAGCAATGCGCCTGAAACAGCCAGGAGGTTCGCAGAAGTCATTTGGACAGATTTACACAAATCTGAGCTGAGATTTCTTTTTCTGTGCATCTCTGCTCCTTTCTCCACTTTCAGACTTGCTTTCTATGGAAAGCATGCTGTTTCCAGCTTTCAGCTATCCCCTACCTCCCACCCTCACACTATCCTCTAGAATTTCAGCAATATAATGAATATGTGCATGGAAAACATTTACATATTAACAAGTCTACCTGCCTGAACTGGATGAGTAGAGCTCATACTGCCTAAGACTGCATTTACCTGGTTTAGAGAGATCGCTTCTTGATACAGTTATGTCAGTAGGTACCTGGATGAAATCAGCAAACAGCTTTTAAACTACACGTAGTTTGACGTCTCTCAATGGGACTGCTCAACAAAGACAAATAAACTACACTAAAAAAATTAAAACCAAAACCACAATTTTGACACTCAACATCCTCACTTTGGGATAATTCTCAGGCTACCAGTAACAAGACATTAATAACACAGACAAAACTGCTACAAAATTAAAAATCTATAGGAAGACCAAGCCTAAGTCACATACATGGCAACTTTCCTTCGATTATTTTGAAGACTCTAAGCAGGCTGACTGAGGTCCCCACACTGACATCATACACAAAAATCTTTCTTATGCTAGTCCTTCAGTCCTTGAAGCTGCTTTCATGCAACCATAATCTTTAGTCCCTAACCTCTATTCATAATTTACATAAAAACAACAACAAAATGCTTTGATCACTTTAAAACAGAATATGTAACAAACATATTTCCTAAATTGAGTCCAAACAGATAACAATGGCATTTTTGCAGGAAGTGCTTCTTTTTTTTTTTAATACAAACTATAATAAGGATTACTTGCAACCGTTCATAGGAGAGTCCAGATGATCAGAGAAATGCCCATCAACCACTACTTCCATAAACACTCTCACTTATTGAAACAGTTACAGATCTACATCTGTACATGAACATGCTATTTTTTTCAAATACTTTTTATCATTGTAACCAACAAAATACAACTGTTTCCTTGTAGAATTTGTATATGTCTGCCATATCTACAGTATGCATTTAAAGAAACAAAAAAGCAAACAAACATTTTGCATCTAAGGTATTTAGTTGTTACTTTCAAAGCTCCCTGCAGACAGAATTGAATAGTATTAAATTTAATTTTAAAGCTGAAAAAGAACAATGTTTAAGTTTTCAGTGAAATCAAGCATCATCTCAGTAATAACATAAGGTTTCAAGTGACATTCTTTTATTCATATAGTGTAAGCTTAGCATCTTTTATTAAGTACACTTCAAAACTCTTCAAAACTCTTATTAAAAAAGTCCCATCTGCAAGTGCTTACTTGTTAAAGATCTTAGTTCTAATGTAAAAATTAAATTTTCTCCTACTTTTGAAACTCAAGTAGCAATCTCATTCAAGCTCTACCATCCAATACAAGAAAATAATCAAACCACATAACTAATCTGTCATTTACATCTTGGATATGTTAATACCCATTTTTTCCTGTATAGTTTAAGTATTTTCTTATTCAAATGTGGTTAATACCTTGTCCATCAACCCTACGTAAGTTTAAAACAAGCACCAAAAAACGGTAACTTCACCTGTGATATAATTATTTAAAAAGCAAACAAATATACAAGCAAAAAAACAACATTCATTAAGGAAAGTGCCATTTATGACAACAAAATCAGTTTTATTTTAATCTAGGAGATATATTTTTTAAATTCATCAGTTAAAAATAGGTGAATGACCATTTAGAAAGGACAGTGTGTGCATACTCCTTACTATCCACTGAGTTAGGGAATTTAATATTAGATAGTGATAATGATATCTGTGTCTTCAGTAGCAATGCTATTTTGAGACTGAAGTTTTACTGATGTTTCTCATTTAAAACTTATTAACATAAGAGCTGCTTTGAGATCAATTTATACAGACATTATTTTCAACAATCTGGAAGTATCATTCACATCAGAAAGTGGTGACTCGCATTGCAATTATCATAAATAAACATTAATTTTCTTTCACAGATTACTTAGAAGTGGAAAAAATGCAGCTTATCCTAATAATTTAAAATAGTGATTATATTACCAGTCTCAAAAAAATACCTAATAGCAGAATCACAAAGATGAGACTTTTCAAAACAAAACAAAAAACAAACAAACAAAAAAAACATGTTTTATTTAATTAAAAAAGATTATTCAAAGAACGCATTGTGGAAATTATGTTCAGTGCCAGGCAATCAGGTCTGAAAACGGTAAGCCACAGCACAGAATATTCTTGTCAAGTTGGTCAGAGATGTGCAGCCTCATATGCTGGGTTGGACAGTTCCCAAAGTGAAAAATTGAATTAAAAAAACAGTGTCAGAAAAGCAGTGCTTTTCATATACATAAGAAGCACATCTCATCCTTAATCACATTTCTGTCTCTCCTTATTTTGCAGTAAAAATGAACTATTTTCCAGCACGATACAGAATTCTACACAATATCCCTACTGCCTTACAGACTAATTTTTGGCAGCAGCAGCAAGGAAGAACAGTTTCATCAAGAGCTATAAGGTTGTAAATGGAAATTCATACATTAAGCATGACAGTTTTTCATATTTCTGATTTTTTAAGGATACATTACTTATTCTTTCCTATGATTCAGATTACTCTGTAAAAGGCAGAAAATTGTTAGTTTCTCCAAGTTACTGGCTCTTAAATCTCTAAAAGTTATCAGTACTATGAAACATACCTAAGAATATTAGACGTAGCATTTTTGCATGCAAAGTGATCAGCAAACAAATACTGAAAAAAAATCCCTTATGTTCTAATTGAAAATTTAATCAAGGTAAGTGAACTGCATGATGACATATTTTCTTCAAGACACTTTTTCATAGTTACTTTGACATAAAATTCTGAAAGTATTTAACTGAAGTTTGTTTATAATGATTTCTATATTATTATTTTAGGTTGCATCATCAGCTAGCATACTCAAAAGTATGCTCCTACTCAGAAGGTTAATACTTCAAATATATTAGAAGTCTTGGTGACTTAGGACAAACAGCAGTAGTAAAATACAACTGAAAATACTTGAGTACATAAAATGAATTGAAGTCTAAGTCTAGACTAGTCTAAATTAGAGAAAATTAGGCAGTGATATATTTGATAAGATAGCCTCATTACTATTTCTAACTTTTTAATGAAACATTCCACATCCGTCAAGTGAGCATTACCACATAAGGCTTTTAATGATAATTTATATATTCCATGGTGTATGGGAACTGCTGAATAACAGCCTGAACCTGATTGACCACCTGAGGCAAGCAATGAATCAGCCACAGGAGCACAGGTGAAGGTAATTCACCTGTGCTACTGGAAGGGGTGGAGCCTGGCTCCACCTCTCCTAGATGCCATTTAAGTGCTGACTGCCACAGAGGAAGGATCTCTTCCTGGAGATCACTCCTCATGGATCACTCCAAGCCTACAACAACAGTAAGCATCTTCCATTATTATCTTCCTGTTGCAATAATCTTAGCCTAACTTTCCTGTATATTTCTTAATTATAATATCTGTACACTCATTGATTATTCACGTGGCATTATTAATAGGTGAATGTTTACCAGCTAAACTTGTTAGGGAAATGAAATCTCTTCCCCAAAGTGCTTAATTAATGCTTTTTTTATATCATTCTATATCAAATGAAGAACTCCGCATATTTTCAAACTGTTATAATAATACACTATCAGCCAAACATATATAATATATAACAGCTTCACACACATTTCATACACTGCACTGTATATTTAGCGATAACCAAAATCCCTGCAAAAACTGGGATTTGTCTTCACGCCTTCTGACTTACAAAAGCGATACAAACATGAACCACCACAAGGAATATACCCTCTGTGAACTCAGCTGCAATATTGCTCCAAAAGTTCATTTCAAAATAAAGAAATATATATGTATAATATGTAGAGAAATTCTCATAATTTTTAATCTTACTCAAAGCTTTTCCTGCTTCCTCATTGATTTTTAGACTACTTCTTCAGACAGATAAAGTAGAGGAAGTTAAATAGTTAGCTTACTGTATCTTTCTAATCTTTTCCAAACCCTGGATTCATACTTCTCTCCACTTGCAATTCAACAAGGTATCTCTGAAAACTTCTGACATCACATTTGAAAAAACTGGACATTTTCCACTCCAAATTCCAAGAAAATTTATTTCTAACTCCACAAATCTTTAAGACTTAGTATTTGTTAAATATATTTTATATATATATATATATATATATAATTCTTTATAATATTTTGCTTATTTAACTCTTCCATATGCTTTTCATTTTTCTATTATTACCGTATAATTTATTAAATAAGTCTATTACTGATCTTTTAAAGACAAGTTATGTAATTAAAATAAGCTGGTTCTGATGACAAAGTTAGCAAAAGCTTTGGTTATGAAATTTTATTCTCAGGTTTAAAGAGACTTTACTAATTAGTACCTTACTAATTAGTAAGTGATAGCTTAAAAAAAAAAAAACAATTACCACAACCACCTTTGCTTACAAAAATCCATCCATTCTACTTCCTGAGGGAAAGCTTTGAGAACATATCATTGGAATTCCATGTCATTAGGAGAAAAGAATAGAAACTTCAGAAAGATTGGATGTTAAAACACACAGAAAAACAAACAACAGCAACCTCCTTGCCAGTGCAGTTAACATTTTAAATTTAGCAACAATAACAGTCTATATCATCACCTCCTGCTGGCTTTATTTGAGCTATCGAATCTATGGATTTTTTCTTAACAGAGAAAAAATGTCTTGATAAAACATATGAACTGATACAGTTGGCACTGCAGATACAAGCCCTTATTTCATCTTGCAGAAAGACTGGTACTTGGCATAGACCAAGGAAAAGATGACAATCACCTGCATTTTGTGACAAATGGGTTGACAAATGGGAAGAATGTATAATTAAAAAATATTCTTATACAAAATAAGAATTATTATTACCTTTCTTGACTCCCCAGTTCTCATACCACACACGTACCCTGGTGCCAGAATCAGTCCTCATGAATAGTAAGATGGATTAAGCAAGTCAACTGCCCTCTCATCTGCACTGTTAGGACCGTGTTTGGGTGGTGTGGGATGGAACAACAACTGCTGACCAATTTCTGTCCCGTGACACTAAGCATCTGGAGGAAAAGAAAACATAAGCTGTCTGATAGCGACTTGTTAAATGTGAAAACATATTTATTCTTGCGCAAATAATTATTGACGTGAGGTTTCCTTTACAATTTTGCCTGTGCTACCACAATCTCATCCAAACTTCAGAATCTTCAGGTCTTCTTTAGTCACTTGTTAAACTGAAATGCCCTCATCTTCCTTTTGATATTCTTTGTAATAAATGAAACACTTGGGATTTGTTTTTTGTTTGGTTGTTTTTCTTGGTTATGTATGTTTCCCTTTTTGCTTGCTCTGCACTCATGACTCTCACTTTAAAGAGCTGAAGATACTTTTCTTAGTGCTTTTGCACAGAATAAACAGACCTCCTAGGAATAAATAAGAAGCAGAATCAGATGAAATGAGAAGTAGAGAATGTAGGATGTTACTTCACAAGATAAGACACTAAAGCCTGTTATAAGCAAAACAAGAGAGGAAAGGGTAAAACAATGGCTCTCTTAAATCCTTACACTCTTGACACCCTACCATATACCACCAAAGCTGTAGTTAACTTTATTTGGTGGTAGACTATTGAGTACAAAAACATCAAGGAAACTCTGTTCTGTTTTTGAAAGCAAGAATTATAGAAAGGTTTGGATTGAAAGGACCTTTAAAATCACAGAATGGCCAGGGGTGGAAGGGACTTAAAGGATCATGAATCTCCAATCCCCCTGCCACATGCAGGGTCACCAACTTCCTCATTTAATACTAGACCAGGCTGCCCAGGGCCCCATCCAATCTGGCCTTGAGCACCTCTAGGGACAGGGCATCCACAGCCACTCTGGGCAGCCTGTTCCAGCACCTCACCACTGTCTCTGTAAAGAACTTCCCCCTGACATCCAACCTAAATCTTCCGTCCCTCAAACAATTTTCCCTTGTCCTGCTGTTATCTACCCTTTCAAAGAGTCAATTCCCCTCCTGTTTGTAGGCTCCCTTTAGGTAATGAAAGGCTGCAATTAGGTCACCCCGCAGAGGGGACACCTGTATGCGAGACTGAATTTACGACTATGTAGACACACTGACAACCTGAGAAAGGAAGACTTTCAGGGGGGTCATTTGCTTCACAGTAAGCATGCAAACATACCTGCAAGATATCTTATGAATTCACCAGAGCCAGATATTGTGATCTATATAAGACTGATCAGCCACTATCTAACACACAGTACAAAGTCATGCCAAACAAATGTCTCTTTAAAGGAGACAGCAGACTGAATTGTATTTAGCAGTTAACATTATAGAACAGCATCAGTAAAGTACCTGACTTTCACCTACTGACATTTTCTTCAATATGGAACCAAGTTTAAAAAAAAAAAAAAAAACCATGCAATGTTCAAATCTGACAATGACAACAGAGGATTTTTACAAACATGACAAAACAGAATGAAACCAGTCTGAGATCTGGGGAAGTGCCAAACTTCATGAGAAATACGTTCTACTTCTCTGCAATTGATAACACAAAGGAATGAAGGCGCAAATTGGAAGCCTGAAAAGACAGTGTTTGCCACCCTCGAAGATCTACCACCACACACGATACACATCTTATCAATTAGATAAGTAACAGTTATTTTATCTTTAGAGCTCAGAACAGGAAAAGTATATGGCAAGATGAATAGCATTGTAAGCAAGAAGATATGACATCTGAACTATTAATTATTGAAATGCCAAATACTCAGAAAAAAACCACCCAAAGAGCAGCCTCCATTATTCCTTCAGTTAAGACTTGGATTCATACAGATCATTTATTACATCTAACATAGAAGTCACTATTTTACTTTTGTTTTTCCCCCAGTTTCTCCCTAGTTTCAGTAACACATCTGTACATTTCCATAGGACTAATAGAGGCCTGCAAGACAAAAGTTGGACAGTATTTTTCAACAACTGTCCCTGGCACTGATATCACTACGGAATATGTGGAAACTAGGCAAACACGCTGCTAAAAGGCACAGAGCATCATGTTACAGCAGGTCCTTCCTATCATATTCCTGATACGCATGAGAACACATTCTGTGGCCACAGAAGACTATTAGAAAACAGCACCATTTAGAAAGATCATGGAATGGATGTCTCATGCTGTTGGGTCTCCAAAAACTTGTATAAGAGGCACTTGGCACTGAAATTCTTTTATTTATTTAAAATTCAAAAGATATTTTGCTACTGTTAAGAAATCTCAGTAATTGTTAGGCACATTAAAGTGATTCCTCACCTCCCACCACCTTTAAACCATTTTTAGCGAGGGTGGTGGGTAAGTCCTGGCTCTGTCTTGACAGTACTTTTAAAAACTCTCTTAAGAGCGGACAACATTATCCTGTTGTGTGAAAAACAAAGTATTTTATTTTAGGAGATCTGTGGTTAAAGCTTTCACCATTCAAGAGAGATGGGTGTCATTCCTCTCTATGCTAAAACAGCATGTAAATCTTTGAAAAATCAGCCACAAACTCAGACTATAGCTTGGAAAATAGGCTTCTCAGCCTCTCTTCAGGAAATTAAAAATTACATTTATACAGATACAGACAAAATCATCTAGGCTTCACAGCAAGACATATCCAGCTCTACCAGCAGAATAAAGTAGAGAAGTGAACTACAGAAAGCACTCTACATTCTTTTCCTTCTATCTATGAAGTGTAATCTTGAAAGTGAGAATGAAGAATGCTCTCTTTGGTCTAACATGTTACCACGTTTGTAAAGACAGTCTCTTGGCCTTGTGACAATTCACCTCTATCAACTAAACAAATCTGCACAGGTGAAGAAAAGATAAAAATCCAATCAACATTCATCAAGAACCCTTCATTTTATAACAAGTGAGAGAGAAAAAACAAGACTAAGCATACAGTTCTACTATTCCTTTAAAGTATTTCTGGACACTCTACTAGGAAACATGGTAAAACATTTCTCCATTTCTGAATTCATGTTGTTCTGCTGCTGTCCCGATGTACAACAACTCCCGTATTTTTTTTTTAAAGACTATAAAGTGAACTAACTTAACAGTTTCTCATTTCATAAGTTGAAAAATATTATCTGTTCAGAGATAGGCAGAATTCAATAGAATATGACTATAGCAATTTAGATGCAATTTCTATCTACCTTTTCTCATCTGCATAACTCCGCTCTACTTAATAGGCCTTGAATTTGAATGCAGAGCATAAACTAGAGCCCTAGTTCTCATGATCTATTCAATCTCTTTGCTTAAAATAAACAGTATTGTAATTTTACCTACATTGTCAGGTAGTTTAACTCAAAATTTGCCAACCTGAATCCTCCTTCTATTCAAATATCATTCTCTGAATCAGAAAACAGTTCAAGCATTCTGTGCTGAATTTCTGCACACTGAAAACAAAATGCATGCCTCATAAGTGCAAGTTATTTTTTCCCCAAGGAACTTTAATATTTTTTTTTTTGTGTGTTCTTAAAAAAATTTTAGAAATCAGCTTAGTTATAGTTGCACATTTCTTGATCATATTTTCAAGCTTTTTTCTCCACATCTTAATGAAAAGAAAACAGAAACAGAGGTACAAAGGAATGTTGTGCAGCAATTCTAAGAAAAAAATCTAAGAGTTTTCAGAATCATGGATCATCTGCACAGAAAAGGAAACAGCAAGATGGTTTTTACAGAGCTAATATTTTGTGCATTCAAATTCCTTGTTTCAGCTAAATATGGATGAACATGGAGTAGTTTTGTACCTATTTTAAGGCTTTACAGTGAAGAAATGTGCAATGATCTACAGTAATTTCTGTACATCTTATTTGTTTTCCTGACCAAGCCTGCTTATTATCCTGTAAATAACCTTTTCCTCAATCTTGGGCTAAAGATTATTTTTTGTGACAAGTATTAAGAATGAACATAATTCATTCTAGCAGATTCAAACATACTAAGACCAAAAAGAGTTAACACTGACAATTGTGTAAAAGTAGCTAACTATTCTTTTGACTAAAGTTTTTTAATTAGTACATTCAACACACTCCAGAAAGGTGTTTTCCACTGTATGAAAAAGTCACCAGAATTCCATGGTTTTACCTTCTTTTCCCTTCTTCAATCAGAAATTAAACAACTCCTCCTTATTGATCAAATGTTACACCAATGAGCCTGTTAATCTTTCTCTAGAACAACAATGCTGCTGAAGAAAAATGTTTTACATCAACTTTCCACAAAAGCATACCAGTGAGCATGGTTGTGGTTACATGAGTAAGGCTCAAAATTCAGCAGCTTCACTGACTTATCTTCTCAGCAGAATCATCAGCATGGTTTTAATGAACAAATTACTTACCAGCTTGCTTCCATACATCTGGCTCCAAAATATGATATAAGAACTACTCTGTAAATGGACAAGTGAAGCCAAAATGTAAATGTATGACTTCAGAAAGGATGAGTGTACATTCATTTGATATTTTTCTGTGCAGGCCCCAGTTGCTCATTTTCACTAAAAAGTAATTAACTAAATACAATATAGCGGTTTCCAGCTTATTAAGTTATTTTCACAGGAATTTAAGTAAATTACTTATAATTAGAACTAATGAAATCTCTAAGAGCAAAGGGTTGAACTGCAGAAATTTGTCTATTGACTGTGACTCCTATGTACTATAGTATTAAAGCACACTCAATCTTTATACACAAGCACTCAGAATAAAGGTCTGAAAGTTCAATACTTATTCTCTCATTGTTCTAGCACTGTATGAGAACAAAGTAAATAAAAATGAAATAGAGTATAGAAAAACAAAAATGACTACATTAATTAAAAGAGAAAAATTTAAGTCAATATGATTTAATGTGGATTCCCACAGAGACTGGAAAAAAATGTCAACAGTTATTTTTGATACACTTTGTGTTTTGGTTCTTTATTATAAGAAACATGGTAATAAATTCAAAGCTTTGGCTGCATTAAGCAAAAATTGGAATAACACCATTATTTCCATCAAGTCACCAGAAAGACAAGACAGCCAGTCTACAGAATACAGGTCAAGTTTAAAATAAAAACCCTTTATGCCACTGCCTTAAAAAACAGCACAAACCCTCAAGACTGACTCTATTAAAGGATTCTGGATGTCCTAGAACAGTAAAAAACTTCATAACCACATCCACTATTTATTATATCAGCAATTAAATATAGATACATACATTCATATGCTCTTCCTTTTCATACTGCAGTTCTCTTTTCCTCACCTCCCTTCATTCTGTTTTGCTCTCTTATTTATGTGGTCTATTTAGTTTTTAATCTTTGTCTTCCTTTTACTACCTCATTTTTTCTCTTCCTGCTCTTTTCTTGCCCTCACTCCTTGTCACATATAAGCAGGAGAAAGAATTGTGGATATGTTCAAACAACAGAATCAAGTGAAGTAATACCAGACATAGCCTATTGCCAATCCCTGGAATTCTTCATTCTAAGGGTAAAGCCAGCAATTCACAGAGACTGCATCATTGATGCAATACTAGCCTTACCCAGACATACCCAGAAAAAAAAAATTAAGACATATTTCACTGTTGTACAGATTTCATTGTTGTTTTTATGTCCTGAGTAGGTACTGCTCATCTCATCTTTTACTCATCTCTTTCACCCTTTCTGCTCCCTCCATTATGTCTATTGCTACTCACAGCCATTTCATGAATACCTCAACTGAAGTATATCCACTGACGGTTACAACAATCAATCCTTATGAAATGTCAGCAAGCGTAAATTGACTAACAGGACTCCTTATTTTCTACTACTTTTTTAAAAAAAAAAAAAAAACATTTCTAGAACATTAAGTTTCCCTATCAGCATTCTCTATTGCTCCCAAATGAGATAAGCCTCCTTTTCTGTAAAGAATGTTGAAATATATTCAAGGAGTCACTATTTTGTTATATACTGCAAGCTGACAAGCACTAAAAGAAAGACAGAAATACCACACCATATTTTCAGGTAAAACATCATAGGAAAATTTAAATATTCTACAGCATGTAAAGGTGTCTCTTAACAAGTGATTGGCATCCACTGAGTCTCTTGAAGGACCACAGTTCCTACGTGATTCAGAGTTGCTGTCTATCTTGAAGACCATGAAGGATCTGTTTCTCACTGAAAGAAGGATTAATCTGGAGAACTAAAAAAGACTACGGAAAGAGACTGAAAGCTAAGAAAGAATAGGAATTAGAGCCTCTAGTTTGCTTTTTTTAATGCATTATGAAAATAATTTCTACTGCAAAATTTTTTAGGTTATCTATAGCATTTTCAGTATCTTCAGGTCAGAGTCCATGCAACCTAAACAGATGTGCTGAGAAAATAAGTATTTAATGATCGCGATATTAAACTTTCCATTACATAAAATACTAATCTAAATAGGGTATTAAATATATATATTTTTTTTCCCCCTGAATCATTAGTTCTTGTTCCAGCTTTATTTTAACTGGAAAAAAAACAGTAGCACATTTTCTGATAATTCTATTTTAACCAGTTGGAGTTTTTAAAGATTTTTTTTATACCATGCAAGGCCATTAAAATTGATAAAATAAGGACAGTGACAAGAACCAATGCTACTTTCAACTCACTTATGTCATAGTGAAAATTCACATTTCAATTAATCCATACCAATGTTGTAATCTACTCTCAGCTTCTAAAGCCATCAAGGTTTTTCTCCTACATTTTGTATTGAATCATCTTGATTAACTCAGAATTTCCCAATTACATTACAGAGAAGGCTTCACATTAGTGCCACATAAATAAAAGTCTGTCAAAATCAATATGGTAACATTGGTGACAGAATATGTGCCTTTTATTTGTACTTCAAAGCAGAGACTTTAATATATTAAATGTGTGTCAGAATTTGTAACAGAATTCTACATCAACATGCCTGTATTTCCCCTTTTCTTTCTTTCTTTCTACCTTCAAACGCATCCCTCTATTTCCTGATTGAGGATTTTTTCATTCAAATGTTAATGGATTGCATCTGAGATGATAGCATAGGCATGGAGAAAAAGATAAGTGATACATCATAGTACCTTTTCCTGTGAAATTACATTAGCCTTCTGGGACGCTGATACGATGAATTCAAAGATTCAAAGATCATTACACTGCTTATTACATTTTGTATTTATCTTCAGTGTTGCTAAAGCTTTACAGAAAATCTAATTTTTCTGAAGCTGCATTAATGTCAAAACTGCCACTTTTAGGATGCCAGACTTAATTCCAACTGGCAGACAATGCACAAAAGAATCTAGCATCAATCACAGATAAAGGTTTGGCATATCTGGCAAAGAATTCAACCAACACTATTTCTAAATCACTGCAGGATCTTTGCTCTTCTATTCAGTTCATGTTTTATTAAGCAGAAAGATGAAGTGTGAGCAACGGAGTGAAGAATGCACTTAATCTTATCCCATTGTGTTATTACTTGGGAGATTTTTTATGACTGATCTTAGTAACTTTTCCAATCTCCATAAAAGAACTCTTACAGAATATGTACAGGGCATTCCAATTTAAAAAAAAAAAAAAAGAAAAATTCTCCCCTCCTATTCCTGTTTAGACAAAAACCAAAGAACAACAGCAACAACACTAATGTAATACTGTACAGATATATCAGCCAACCAGCAGTCTTTTCACTGCTGTAAGTCAATTGGCCGCTTTTTCCATATTAAAACTAAGATTTCATAAACTAACAAAATTACAGTTCAGATAAACATAAAATTTTCTGTTTCTCTTTACTGAAATCACATGACTGTGGAGCTCATTAGCTCAATTCTGTACGTCTGCTTTTTAGACATTTGGCTAAATAAATTCTAGCCATCAGGACTGTTTTTCAAATATTACCATCTTTATGTTTATATGCAGATTTACTACCCTTTAGATTACAACTGATTTTTAGTAGAATTATGGTATTCTAAAATACAAATGTCAGTCACTTAAGAGGAATTCTAGAAGTAAGATGAAACTAATATGAAAGACGTATGGTACAACCCACTGTATGAAGTGCAGAGCATTAAACAGGGTAGTCAATGTTTAGAGATACTGTAACTTCAATTTTCCCACTCTTCTGTTCCAAACCAATCATTTCCCCTGGATATTTCTAAATAATGTGTGAACTATTCTGTGACACAGGGTCATTCTTAACTCTTGCTGTATAAGTAACTCACAGAAATTTCCTTCATTGGTATTACCTGTAGTAATAATAAAATAACTACAAATGCTGAATAAAATATGTGCATATATGCACATAAATCTGTAATGCTTTGTGTAAAATTTAAAACAAGTTATAGGTTTAGAAAAAGAAAAAATGCATTGATAGTAAAATGCAGCTGAATAAGAGTTTGTTTACTCTGGTTTGTACTATTTTTTTTTTTTTCAATAACTTCTTTCTGCATCTTACTAATTGGAAGCACTACACCTAAACATGGACAGTAGAAACAACAGAAACTGACCATAAAAATGCAATAATTCTATGCTTCTGTGGTTAATCAACATAATTTATAATTTCTCCCCACAGAGACTGATCTGAAGTTCCAATCAAACAAACAAACAAAAAAAAACACAGTAAAAGGAAAAAAAAAAATCTAGATTGGCAGAATTATCTGAAGTCCAATTTGGGTATGCCTAAGTAATGGACTGAATTTAACAGCAGGAGAAGCATTTAGCGAGCACAATCTATGTTAATGCTTTTAGATAACAACTCTAAAGGCTATACACATAAAACATTACTGTTTTAATAAACTTGGGTTAAGTCTGCAATTCCCTTCGCATGAAAAAGCAAAATGCATATATTTGAGCTTTCACAGTTAATACAAAGGATATACAAAAGCACATTTCCTAAAAATCAGATTATCTTAATTACCAAAACTTCATTTAATTTCTGATGCACACTAGTAGTAGGCTTACTTTATTCTTATTAGTATTTTGTTTTCTTAAAATGCTACTCCATATTGCAACATTCTCCTGTCTTATCCAGAAGTTACAATATTCCTAAAGCAGTCACGTTCAAGATAGTACTAGTATTCTGTGACTCCTAGTCTCTGAAAAAACATACAGACACAAACAGAAATTCCTGAGCTTGCTGTGCCATGAACTTAGCAATGTACTATACTGTTGTCACCTTTCGAGTGACCTTCTCTATCACTGAATGATTATATTCCCCCCTTTTAGGTACATCATATTTGCCAGAAAAAGAAAGAACACCTAATAACTGACTGCTGCCTCTTGCTATTTCCCTATGCTTCTTTAAGGAAAGTGTACCTCCATCTTCTCCCTGAACTCCTCAAGAGCATAAGAGGGCAACTAGATGCCAAGCATTCCTTTCTCCAGTCTGAACCAAATATGATCCTTTCCTCATTCAGCATGCAGTTCTACCCCTAACCATGCTAGTAGCCCTTCAACAGCTTCTCCAGCTTGCCTTGTATGAGCAGGCCCCAAAATGGGTCATTTACAGATGGTGGTGGAAAACGAATTGGCAAGGCAGCCTTAAGGCAAGAATTTTCAGCCACAATGGATTAAAGCAAGACTGCAGGCAAGAAAGGCAGCAGCATGGTACACCCCAGCAAAACAAGACTACTGATGCAGTGGGTCAAGTCCAGCGCTGTGAGGTGCTTAAGTGCACAGAGGCCTAGGAAAGAGTAAGAACTTCTGAAGAAGACTGGCAAAGATCTTCCTATCCTCCTTAACAGAAGGAGGCTTTTCTCAGGAGCTGACAGAGCTAAGAAAAGGCTAAGAAAAGGCACTGCTAGTGTGAAATGTGACAAAGGGAACTCTTCCTAGGTGTAAGGAAAAAAAAAAACTACTAGAAGAGTGGTCAAATAATAGGAAACGGTAGGATTTCAGTCCTTAGAGATTTGTAAAACTTGATGAGGCAAGACATGCAGAATTGTGTCAAACTGGACCTGTTTTCTACACAAGGTTGGACAAGAAAACCTCCTTCTCATCTTAAATAACTTGATGATTGAATGTGTGATTCAAATTACAGGAAAATCTACTATTGGGAAATGCTGCCAGTTTATAGTATCACACTGCATATATATTGAAGTGAAATTTCACAACAAAGATCAAGGTGCATTACGTAGTTCAGTGAATGTTTCTTTAACAATATTGCCTTAATTTCTTCTAATTCAAATAACTCATCTGTGATTGATATACATCATATCATCTATATCAATTGCTAAGAAAAGCTTGTCTCTTTATTAGTGTACTATCAAATAATAATTTGAAAAAGTACATCTTGAAAACAAATAAATATAAATTCAGCTTCTTGGAAGACTAAGTTACCTTATTTACTAGAAAAAGCATTTCAGAACAGTTTCCGGGCTGCAACAAGTACCGAAGTTTTCTATTACTGTTGATCCTTCTCTTTCTGCAACACAGCAGAACCTGACCAGAGTACCTTAATGAATCCACAAGCAGAAATATTTGGGATGTCAGACACTAACAGTGGTGTATTTCAATAAATAACACAGGCAGAGTTGAATTAGATTATGGAATCTAAAGTACAGAAATGTTCAAAGTTCTCTGTAATAAAAGCTGAAGGAGTTATGCTTGAATTGAGCTTACGTAACAATACCCACCTGTAAATATTTATTTCAGTGGAACCACTATTACTGAATCTTTCAGGCTTAAAATATTACCACCCTTACTTCATCACCTACTATGAAAGGGGGGTTGAAAATGGAGATGAATTGTGAAGGCTTTGGGATATCTTAACTTTGCAGGATAAAAGAGCAAAATAAGAATTCTATCTTTAGAGCATGATATAACACTTGACAATGAATGAAGAATGAAGTCATGTATAGACTGAAGGAAATATTTAACATCTACTTTTTGAACTTTGTCCACCTTATAAAATGATAGATAAAAATTTCCATGGAACCACTATATACATACGAAATGAAAGATTACACATAAATGAAAAGGGTTGAGATGCAACATAAGACAATACAGTTAGTCTTAATTCAGTTATTTGCTAACTTTGAGATTCTTAATTATATTTCTTTACTGTCACGATAGTTAAGAAAGTTACGTTGTATTTTGCTTCTCTAATAACATTTAGTTAGCAAAGCATGTCTGTAAGACAAATTTAACTGCTGCTTTGCTAAAATCTTAACACTATTGTTCTAATACCTAGTATTTGTTTTTACTTTGAGAACCTCAAAATAACTAAGATACAGATAATAAGCAGAATATGCATTACCTCTAATTTTCTTACAGCTGTTCACAAAAAGTATCTTGCAGCTTTTAAATCTCCACAGCAGATTAGTTTTACTTTAAACTGGCACATGCTACATTCACTGATTTTAGAGACTCAAAGGAAACGTTTTTGAGATATCACAGATGAAAAGCTTTCTCAACAGTAACTTCTACAATCCCACAAGACAGTTGACCATCTTCTTTATTATTTCTTATAAAGTTTACTTATAAAGTTATGAGTTTATGAATTTATAGGAGTCTCCATTAAGCATTTAAAATTTGATCAAACTGATAAAACATAAGTTTACTTTTTACACAAACTTGTAAATATTTTAGTTACTGTAAAAAAAATTAACGCTATCTGTAATATCACTTTAAATTCTAATAAAATAATTTATATAAACTGAAACTGATCATGATCTGAATCAGAATATAAACTCTTACAAAAGAAAATATATCCTTTATTAATGCTTAAAGCAATGATGCTGCTGAAAATACATAGGACAGTAATAACTGAAGATACATTCTGTTATGCAAATCTTCACTAGCCAAAAAAAAAAATCTTGCAAAACTCATTGTAACCTTGTAATATTTTTATAAACCACTATAAACAACAAGAGCTTGTCTGTGAAAACAAACCAGTAACTCTCAAAAGCATCTCTACAACAGATATGGAATAGTTATGACACGTCCTGCAGAAAATATTTCCAAAATGAATAAGTGACAGAAAGAGACTTATTTTAATATAATCTGCAGTAACACTGAAATACCACAACCATAATTATGTTGCTGGTGAGTAGTACTATAAAAGATCAGAATTAAAGTTATTTGACTGCCTTAGTGATGCTATCAAAATATATTCAAAAGTCACATTTAATCATCACATTTAATTTTCCTTAATATTCAGCTTAATATTCAGCTCTTTAAAAACCTCCTTATCCTTTATTTTTAAGACTATATCAACCCAACTTACATTTTCATACAGTTAGCACTTATGCAGAAACAAATACTCGCAGACAAATTTCAGATTAACGACACAATTATCAAAAATCAAAAAGGTTATTTTATAGAATCTGACTTACTTTTGGAGTTTCCTCCTTCTCAAATTTCAATTAATCTTTCACAGTTCTAGCAGGAAAAATCTGACTTTTTAAAAATGTACTATTTCATGTAGAACTAAATCATTTAAATCTCTGGGTTCCAAAACACTGTGATAAAGGGCAGAGGCAGGAGAAAAAAGGATGGAAAGATGAACGTAATATACAGTTTTATAGAAAAGCGGATAATGTAAACATATACTTGCAGACCTGAAACAATCAGCAGTCAAACCCAATAGTTTGGCAATCTTATTTTACATTCTGAAGCTGCAAATTCTTTCTTTGTATCAAGAAGTAATCAAAGAGAGACAGATTTTTTTTTTAAATCTTGTCAAAAAGAAATGAATTACTTGAATTCCAGTTCCTGCCTGTGATAAAGCAGATGCAATTTGCTATTTGGTACAACTTTTTTTTTTTAGGTCAAAATAAATTTCATTAAAATAGATTGATTACACACAAATAAACCATAAACAATATTTTTTTCAAATCCTTTTTACAAGTGTAAACAAAAAACCATTAAATATTCTACCCACTTAAGCATAACAATATTTCCTAAATTCGTTCATGCAACATGATTATTTTACATTATACAGCAGTAAGAAAAACTAAGTTTGGAGTACAGCGGTCAATGCACACAATTACCTCAGCAAAATTTTAGAACTTTTTTTTTTTCAAAAACAATTTTTGACTGACTATAACATTATCCTGTCCAAGAAAGCATTTGGTAAATAATATCTTCAGTTTAGCTAAACAGAACTGTAATGCCACTCGAGGACAAAAAAATCTCTGCATTTGGTAACTGCATGGCTTTTTATCTTTCAAAATTTAATATGTAAACTAAGCATATTGCAAAAGATGTGGCCAAAGTTTATATTACAGTACTATTAAAATCTTCTAAGACTACACATGGCTTTCAGAGCAATAGTGGGATAATTCAGTGATGTCAACTTCTGCAGAATATGACTTAGAATTATGACAAGCATATACAGCTATAAGCAAATCACAACTTGTGACATTATAAACTGAATACCTTTGCAAAAGTTATTGTTGCTAGTTGAATGTGTTAATTTGCAACACATTCCTGTCATTCATATCCCATTTTAAGTGTCAGTCCGATCAGTTACATAAAGATTAGATAAGTCTGCTCTCCCAGTCAATATCTATTATTTTTTAAGGGCAACAATGATTTCCATTTATTAAAGAATATCTAGTTACTGGTATTTTTAATTATGAAAATAAATGTTTTGGCCATCAGCACACCAGCAGGGCACAAGAATTAGCGTTCTTTGTTCAGAAACAATCAAAATAAAACAAAAATTTTCTTTGAGAATGACTGCCATCTGTGGAAATTAACAAAAGGCCAGAACACGAGATGAATTCTTTAATTCCTGCTCCTGCAACCACAGCAGTAGAACTGGTGTCCCTTTTTCTCAGAAAAACAATTAAGTTCTGAATAAACAGTATACCACACCAGAAGACCATACTTCACAAAGCAAAACTCTGATCTGGTTTCTTAACGCAATATCAGTCTTCCTTGAAAGCATGTTACAAGCCTTAAAGACAGCTTTATCAGAAAAAGTTACCTAAACCATGAAGTTTTCAAATGAATTTTTTGTCTAAAACCTAACACAGAAACCAGAGTTCTACCAGATGTAAAAATCATTCCATCTATTCCATTCCATTTATTTTAAGAGAGAACAACTCTAGCATTCCTCCACTGACAGACAGAGAAAAATCACAAAACAGTAATATAAAGCTCCCTTCAAGTTCCTAATAATAAAAGAGGAAGCAGAAATCTTCCACTATACTGAGGTTACATTCAACCTATTGAGTTAAGGATGATTGATGTTAACAGTATAAATTAATCACTTTTTCACTCTCTGAACTGTTCATTTTCAAAAAACTGACATATGGAATCAAAATTGATAATACTGCACCCTCACTTTTAAGCAGTCATACTTGCCAGTTATCATAAAGTTGAAAAATCAGTTACCTACTGTATACATTAATCTTACTCCTGGATTTAAGTATAGGGCTCGGTGTTTAAAAAGTCAGATGTAAGAAGATATTAAAGTCTAAATGCAAGTTAAGAGGATAAAACGGAAAACTGCAGCAAAATATCTTAAGCCCAAGACAGGAAGATAAAATTGCCAAAATGGTGGACGAATATAGAGAGGTTGAGGATCCACTAAGGAAAAACTTAATTGCAGAATCCTAGTGAGGAACTACAGCCTATCTAAAGAAGATAAATGTGTGAAAATGCCCCCAAAACTGAATATAGTAAACAAAAACCAGGTTAACATTGAAGGCTCAAGAGAAATTACTGCTAGTACTCAATCCCTGCTGGGAAGATAAAACAGACATTGGCTTTAGTTACTTTAGCAGCCCTTAGCAGTCAGGTTCTGCTGCTGTCTGCAGTACTTAGTTATCAATGCAGTAAAACAGGTATTAATCAATACTCCAATATAAAAGTTTTAGTTCAATTCATATCAAAATACAGCTAGACTACAACACATGCTTTCTCATGGCTAACAGGTTAGAAATACTAAATAAGGCTATAAATAAGGAAACATGAGAGAAATACCTGAAATAGCAAAAAGGAATGCAGTTGAAGCCTTCCAGTACTACTACTTTATGTTATATGCTTTGTTGTAAGAAGCTCCAAAAAGTTGAGGCAGGCAAGAAAACGTGCTTAGTAGCTAGAAAAAGGAGGAAACATAACTAACTACCAGTAATTAATAGATAGTATTTGAAAAGGGGATTTTCAGTTCAACAAAAGCCTTTGCTTTTTTTCCATGGAAGTAGTGTTTACTCTTAACAATTTGTCCTTCCTTTTATTTTAACTTACATTTTCCATTTCAATTGGTTTGCAATGAAGATCGTAGAGATTCTGTCCTGTAATACCACTTTGTAATGATCCCTTTCAAATTTTACCTACTGTTCTTGCAAAGCAGACCTGGAAGGTCACAAGGATATATCTTTAAAAAAGAAATAAACAAGAGAAATAGCTCTTGTGCACTAAAGTAGAGGAAAAATTACCACTTCTGCCACTATAGTTATTTCTGGTCTAGTAGGAAACGTAAAAGACAGACTTGTACTCTAAAAAGCAATAAATTTCAATAATTAAGTCCATGTTTTGACAGAATATCCCTCTGTGGTTTTCTTCTAGCCTACTCTTCCCCAGGAGTAGGATGCCATACAGTGGCCCAACAGGTCATAGCTGGTTCTAAAGGAGATTTAAGCAGTTTATTATCATGCTTGGAGAATCAGGCGGAATATATCTATTCAAAGCAAATCCATGAAAAAAATTATATTTGGAATAAAAATACAGTTTACACTGTAAGCAACAATTTATGAAAAGGGTTAACATGACATATTATGAAATTAGGTGCTTTTCTGATAAGTTTGCTCATTTAACAATTTTCCAAAGGCTCTCTTACAAATTATGTTCAACAATCTCACTGCATATTCTTCCCCTCCCTCCAAGGCCTCCAGTCTTATTCAGAGGAATGCTACTACTTCCCCTTCCATGGCAGTTGTTTCTTATAACCAGTCATTTCAGAACTTACATGGGAGCATTCATACCTTACTGATTAGGTTTTACAATAGAAACCTAAACAAGACTAAAGACAGACATCTTGACCCTTTAAAGAAAAATCAAATTTGGCTGCAAATCTGGTGCTGATTACAGTGATTAGCCTGTCAGGGAGAAGTTCCGATTAAACTAAGTAGTTATTTTTAAAAACAAACCACTCAAAACATCAAGCCTCTGTAGGACAGATCTCCTTTCCTTTCACATACCAATAGAACGGACTGCCTAATTTAAAACTGCAGCGAGAAAAGCAATTGGACTCACATGGTTAATAACAGGAGCGTCTCCTAAAGCATCACTATAGACTAAACTGGAATTGCATTTTGCCTAAGTATGACGTCTCCAATTGTTACACAATGCAAGTTGTTTCTCAACTGAATTTAAAAAAAGAAACAGAAGTCAGCTTATATGTGTTTTTGCTTGTGTCTGGTCACTTAAGTGCCACATCTAATATAATAAAAATAATAGAAACGAAATGTGTATATGTTATTTCCCTAATAAAATGATTAACACAAATCCTAGAGAAAACAGTACTAAATGGATTCCTCAACTCTCTGGTAGTGTATTTGCACTGATAGCCTATAATAGAAATAATTCTAATGGGTGAACTTGTATAAAGAAACTTTAAGTAAGCTTTAAGTAAGTGATTTAACCTCAAAACTAATACAAGCATAATGCAAGAAAAAACTCACTATTGCATAGAAAAACTTATATTTGGTGTATTTCATATTAATCAAATACAAAAGTAAGCTGAAATAAAGATGTTACTATGCCATACTCAAGAAAACAAGCTTTCAGGATTAAATATACTTCTAAAATATGCAAGAATATTCTGTCACACTCATACACTGACAAGCTCCTGAATTTCCTACCACTACATCAGTTAAACTAAACCCAAAGGATTTAATCGTTTCCCTGTATTAAGATTAAATCATACATAATGCCAAGAAAGAATCCCAAAATATTATACAAAACTAAGTTAGCACTAAGTATATTTTTCTTCCTATGGGAAATTGTTTAAACTTGAAATTCAACTACATAATTACTTCTACAACTAAGTGTGTTTTGGTGTTATGCTTTATTGAGTATATCCCAGTAAAAAGCTGCCAAATTCCAATTTTGTTAGTGCTACTTTATTTCCAATGCCTAGCACTCCAGGCTTCAGCACATCAAAACATTGCTCCAGAAGGTTCAAGTTCACTCTACCGAAATACTTATGAACTAGAAGTAGAGCTTGGTACCCTAACATGGAGAGGAATGAAGTAAAGAAAATGTTGAAGCTGTGAAAATCATTGCTAGAAGAGCAATGTTTCAAACTTTTTTTTTGACAGCCATTTTGTTATCGATACTCTCCAAACCTTGCTGATGATATAATAGGACACTGGACAAGTTGTATCATTGATATAACCTCAATTTTTACCACTTCTGATAAAATAAAATGAAAGACTGCTTTAAAAATAAGTGCCAAAAATCACAGCAGTGATTTCCCCTTCTTGTCTTTTTAATAACCTGATATAAAACTGTCACTAGAAACTGTTTTCTTCATTCTTGTTCAAGCTTCACTTTCTTGGCCAAGACTGCCTTTGTGCTCTCTTATCCTTAGAAAAACAGCAAATGCTTTATGAAACAACCATCCTAACAACAAAAGCAAGCAAGGTTGGAAGGAGCGGCTGAATTAAACACAAAAACTACTGAGTTTTGACATTTCCATCTAAACTAATGAGTAATTGTTCTGAAGAATGACATTTCTTACATGAAGACCATTTTAATCCATGTCCTCAGACAAAATAAAAATTTCACTATGGAATGACTTCTCATTCAAGGTGATTTTACACAGCAATGTATACAGGATGACCACTGTTTTAATGTAGACTGTCATTGAATAATTTCCATAAAACAAGTCTGAATTAAAACCAGCACACAAGCACACTGAACATTATCACATTGAGTTCTAAAGCCTACCATATACTAACCTTTAAAAGAAAGACACTACAAACTTCCCTTTATACAGATACTTGCGTGTACTCAGTGGTCTCTACTTTCTAGATTATAGTGACACCTTCTGAAGCTATTTCCCCATAAATTTAAACAGTGTTAGCATATTCACTGCAACAAAAAAGTGTTTATAAGTTGCAAGTGAATAACTATTTATAGCCTTGGAAGATCCAAGGTAACATTTCAGTCCTATACAACTCTATATGAGGAAATGATATAACTATACATTGCTGCAAAACATTCATCAGACCTGAGAACTGAATTTGGTACACCATCCTCTTTGTTTCCAAGCATTCCAACTAATGTGATTCTTCAAGAAGTTAGTTGTTTATTTAGTATCTTTTTTTAATCCTGCTTTTTATCTTCAGCTGCGTTCAGTAATGACTTCTCCATAGAACCACACTTACCATTTGTTTCTAGTGAAACCAGCAGCAAATAAAATGAGCAATAGAGAAACTAATCCAAATGGACAATAAAGTACCTATGGTAATTGTTTTTGTTACTTGTCAACTCATTTATTTAGGACACTGTACAGGAGGAGTAACCTGTCTGATTACCAAGAACATCTAAAGAGCTTCATGTCTGACAAAAATAACACTGAGCCTGGGAAACATTGAATCACCATAAGGTACAGCCTGTGTGCCTGAAACTCCTGAAGGAACTCTGGATTCCTGAACTCTTGTTCTCTACTCAGAGAATCTGAATGTTGAAGGCAACCATTTCCTATGAACTGTGAGACTGTCTAGATACTACTCTGGACATAATCTATAGCAAAGATCACAAGATAAATGAATCACTGCAATTCGCTATACAGGAGTGACCGTCAACAAAACATGACTTTTGGACATAAAAACACCTGCAGGATTTGTTTTCCAGACTTCATCCTAGAGCTCACTATTGAGAAAAAGAAAAAAGACATTTCTATAGTTCTTCTCATGGCTTTACCAGTTATCTTATAAGCAACTGGACATTTCAAAAACTGGGTAAAATATCATACACAAAACATGTTATGCCAGGCAGACTTCACATGAAGTGACAGACATTCTATAAACAAACAGCAGAAATATAGGAAAACTTCTATGCAAAATTATCAAAGATCTTCAGAAGTGTTCTAATCTCTCAGTAACACAGTCGACAGAGTATGTCACAAATAACACTTACTGCTTAAAGAGAAGGCTTGCATTTCATAAATTTAAGCTCTGAAGTAACAAACATGGAGCTGTATTAGGGGAGGGCCAGATAGAGATTAAGAAACGTTCTTCACCAGACACAGTGGGACCCTGGAACAGGCTGCCCAGGGCAATGGGCACAGCCCAAACTGCCAGAGTTCAAGGGATGCTTGGACAGTGCTCTCAGACATAGGGATTGAATTTTGAGTGGTCCCTTGGAGCGAAGACTTCATGATCTCTGAGGGTCTCTTCAAATTCAGCATACTCAATGATCCTATGGATAAGCAATATCATCCTTCTTTAACATGGAGTTGTAGAAAAGTTTGTAGATCTGAGATGAAATAAACTGTTATCCAAACTGTTATCCAAACTGTAACAACTAGCTGCAATATATGAAAATGCAGGCATTGTCTGATGGAAAAAAATCAGACTCTTCATTACCTCGTATCTCATTATACTTTTTCTTCCTACTTATTTGGAACTCCTTTCTTCTTTCCATTCACTGTCTGACAAAACCAAATTTTGTTTCTCTAAAATTAGTACATGATTACAAAACAATACAAATTATATTCAAGGTCACTTCAGTACTATACAAGTTCCCATCGCAGGTGTCATAGCATGTCTGTATGGGATGAAATACAATCTTTTAACCCCTCTTATACTAATTCATCCCTTCTGCTATAGAAGGAAAAAAGTTTCTGAGACTTTTAAGAACATCATTCAGCTCATCTACATGAACTGGCTGATGGTGATAACCATATTGAAAAGTAATGCTTTGTAGACAAGAATTTGGTCTATCAAATAGTGTTAACGTGCTCTTTGTATGCATTGTATCTCACACAGAAGTAAATAGGAGGCTTTACTTGATTTTGACGCTGTTTTTATCATGCAGTGAACTCCTCTTTTACTTAAGATCAGTTCATATAAGGTTGTCATACTAAGTATGTATACAGCACTACTAGGGTTCCCTTCCACCCCATTCCCTCAACTTCAAAAATAAGCCTTACATACTAACTAGAACATCCTATCTTCTAAAAGTACATAATACTTGAAATACATTCAGGATACAAGATGGCAAATACAAAATTCTTACCAGTAATAATACGCTATTTTACTGAAACTGAATATTAAAAATAAAAACTCTTAGCATTGAAATAGTAATATTGACATGTATGGCTTACAGTTTCCCCACATTTAAATAAATACTGTGCAGTTTTTCTTCAGCAATCTGATAGTCATATTCCACTTTTCAAACTATTCAAAACAAGATTATACATTGTCAGACTGCATTTGAAGAAAGAATTGACATATAAAACTGCATTTTCATAATCATAAATCGGAAATGATTCCTGGGAATAAATGAACTGTATTAAACAGAAGCAGTTTTCCTCCCAGTTTAAACATGAATTAACTAAACATTAATTTAGGTCCCTTCTACCAAGTAATCATTAATATATTCAGTCTAGTTGAACAAAAAGCTCTTGATAACTTATTTTTTCTGGTTAACAATGCAGTCAAAATCCTGAGAAGTAGGTTAGCATAGGAGTTAAAAAAAAAAAATAAAGAATAGTACAGTACTGCATACAATACACAAATGGAAATTTCCAGAAAAACCTTTTCTAATTTCTCTGTGATATTATGGCTCATATATATGAGCTGGGTTATCTCAGTACCAAACTTAGGTGAAGGCTTGAATTTCCAGAGTCAAGAGAGAAAAGAGAAGATGGCAAATCTTATCTTGCAAAACAATAACATCACATTCTATACCAGTTTGAAGACCATGAAGCTCACTACCTTGTTTTACCACATCCACCATCCAGTCCAGATTTGGCACTTTCTGACTTCCATCTGTTTAAGTTCATGAAAGACAGACTACATGGGCAGCATTTTCCTAGCATCAATGTCACCACAGCAGTTGAAAAACAGTGGGTCACCTCTACTGGCACAGATTTTTATGAACACAACACACAGGCTCTTTTTTGTTGCTGCTGAAAATGCATAGCTAATGGTGGGCTATTTTGAAAATTAGTGTTTGTAGCTCAGAATTTGCTCTATCAAATAGTGTTCTCATACTCTTTGTATCACGGAAATAAGTAGAAGACATTAATTTCAGAAAGACCTATATATATGCTCCATACAATTATTCCACATACTGAAGTTACAGAGTGAATTTCATAACATCTGCAGAATCAGCTAAGTACTGTAGAATGCCTTCTTCCCCAGTGGGCAGCGTGTAAGACATTAATAATATTCAAAAAGCTAATTGGTAGTAGCTAAAAACAAGTGCTGTGTGACAAGAGTTTCAAGTATAAGCAAAGAAGAGGAAATTCAGGTGCTGTAAAGAAACAGTAAGATAGAGATTGCTAAAGTTAGAGATGTAACCAACTGTTCATAAATAAATGCAATATAGTTGCTAATACTAAATTACCCATACCATTTTTGGTAATTTTTATTAGGTAGGATACAGTTCTGTTTCTTAACATTATGCTCATTTATCAGCAATTGTGGCAAGCACCCACACAACATATCTACACTTCGTATTCCTGTGAATGTAGGCAGGAAGGTAAGTCTCTTGATGAAAACAAATTCTAAATCTCAATAAATCATCCAGAGACTGAGAAGGATTTACTAGGTATCTGACTCAGAGCATATTGAATGCTAGAAGGAAAGCATACACTTTTTTTTTTATATACTTCAAGATTATTTATATTCTAAAATAACCCAGAAAATACACCTTACTTTCTCCTCAAGTGACTCTCTAATTAATATTTTGGATATCTTCATCTTAAATGAAAAACAATCAATTAAAAGCACATTGAATTTTATACTTCGCATTTGTTTTTTATCATTTATTAAAATATCTGCATAAGCTATGAATATATTACATTCATCTGCCATCCTCAATTATCTATTGGCCAAGTTAAATATGAACAAGAAATGGCAAGATACAACTTAGAATAGTTTAGATTGCATGAAGCATAGAATAATGAAGAAATGCTTTAGAATTTCTATTATTAGGAAGCAGAAAGTGTTCATCTTAAAATAAATAGTATCATAAGCATTTCATTAAATGCAGTATTCTGCATTAGAAAGCCACAGCAAGATCACTCATCCTCATCTTATGCAAAACCTATGCCATATAAGATCACTGGCTATAATTTCTGCATCACACATTAACTTTTCCAAAAATCCACTGCTAGTAATGGAATCTCCCTTATACTTGCAGATATGTTTCAATTAAATGTAGTGAACCAATTTTTAATTTGAATCAGATTCATCTGTTCACGCATCTTAAATATTCTCCCAGCTTTTTCCCCCCAGAAGCAAGAGCCCTCTTTCGCCATTCTTTCCTCCCCAATAAACTAAATTTGTATCATAAATCAAAACAACTTCTGAAATCTTATTAGATGAGCTTACATACTTTTCAGTAACTGTTGCCTGAGCTTTTCCTCAACATTCCAAAATCTTTTAGAATGGCAAACAAATGAATGTAAACTAGTACTTGAAGTAGTTTCACTCATATCATAAGAAAAAATATAAATCTATGAATTCTTTATTATGCTTCAAAGTTCTAGCCTATAAAATATCATCTGAACCACAGCAACACAATTGAAGTTCTCACTTCATTTCAAGGGCTATTTCACCTTTTATTATTACTGAATCATTTAGAAGCAGCATGATTATACTCTTTCCTAATATCCCAGGTACTGCACTTGGATACAATTAAATACAGACATGAGTTTATTTCTTTAATTTGATAACATTTATAGAAAAAAAAATCATTAAACTATTTTCTGTTATTTTGGGCATTCTACTCCTATGAGTAGTGTCTGTGACAGAACACATTAGTCAAAAACATTTTGAATTTGGAATGTGCGTACATAGACCTATACATTAAAAACAAACTCCTATCAAATGGAAACTTCTGTCATCAGTCACAGAAGTGATTCGTAGACTATTCTGCATGTAATAAACACTTTGCTATTTACACACAGTTACACCCAGAAACCTATGTCACACTTGTATGTACAGAACAACAGCAGCAGCACCTCAGAATTTGTAGCCTAACAAGATAAATCTGACTGTAACATACATATAGTCAAGAGAAAAATAGCATATTTGAACTGAATTATTTTTCCAGGAGTAATTCTATCTTCATACCGCTCTGAGACCACGCTAATATGGGCAAGTTGTTCACTGTTCTAGGCTCATTCCCTTTCAGTTTTTACATTACTCTCATACCAAATGAAATTACACGAGTTGCCTTCAATATGCCATCATAAAAAAAAACAGCTTTTTTTTTTTTTTTTTTTTTTAAATGCATAGTCATATATCCATCAGGGAAAAAATCCTTCTGCAAGCCTATTGGCACTGCATTATTTCATGCTTATATGACCAAACTAAATTTCTGAGCAGGACTCTGACATCATTATGCTTCACTTAATTCAATACATACTAAGATATAGATCCTGCCTTATTGTACTTTAATCAATAAAATGATATGCACACATGCTGAAATAACTCACAGTTCTGCTAATAGTATTTAAAATATTAGCAAAGAGTACAGAAATTTAACATGATTTTACAGTCAAGTGACAATATAGATGAAAGTGTTGTGATAAAGGGCATGAATGCATATATAAATATATCCACATATAACAATTACAATACAAATAAACATGTATGCAGTTGTGTGTACTATGAACGTGTGTATTTATCACACACAGCAATGATACTTGGTTTTTCCCAATTAACATGCATCTTGGCACATGTTGCAAAAGAAAATAGACTAAACATGAATAGCTGACTACAGTTAGCTCCTACTTACATTCAGACAAAGCTAGGAAAAATTTTCTGAGTAACATTAGACATATATGTTGATCTTGCTGGCACAGTCTTTATAAAGGAGAAATATGAAAGAACAAAACAGGATTTGCATTAAATTCTGATGTGCATTCATCTGCAACAATATCATGCAGAGTATCTGAGGTGAAGGAAAGGTATGCAATAAAAAAAAAAAGCAGAGTCATAAGGCTCACCCATGAATGCTTCAAGTTTCTTTCATGTAGCAGAGAGCACTGCTCCAGATAAAACCTTATAGAGGATGCAGAGTTTTTGTAACATCTGTGGCAAAAAAAAATAGCTGTATAAAATGCCACTAACTTGCCATTACATCTTTTTGTCTCTATAATTCAAATTTGCTCAGGCTTAGGATGCTTTTCAATTACATGTCTTTAGTAATAACAACTCAAAATTGCATTGTTATTGAAATATTCACTTCAAAATTAATAGTTGATAATTTTTTATTTTAATCACTGAAACCGCGTTTATCATTTTTCAAGAAGCATTTTGGTAATATTCTCAACAACATGCTTTAACTCTTGGTTAGGCATGAAGTTGTCAAGCAATTACACTTGAACACCTTTGAAGGCCCTTTCCAAACAAACACTTCTATTCTAATAAATAGGAAAATGATTTACATAAAATTCAAGTTGAACATAATGTACAATTTTTGATGAACTTAATTCTCATTGAGTATAAAAATATATTACAAAATAATTGAAACTGAAGCAGTGTAACATTACAAATAATTGATCCTTAATTCAAGAACCAAATATAAAAAATAAAGCCCCACTTTTTTTTCTGGACTACTATTCACATTTCTTTTATCATTTGTAGTTTTCAAGTGCTTTCATCAGGTAAGAAAAAAAGGCCTTTCACAAAAGCTGCTGCAAGTAATTTAGCATAATGATGGATATTGCATTTTAGAAATGAAACAGTATACAGTGTTAGCAAGAAAGGCATATTGTCCAACCGTTAAGGCCCAGACTTTGATGCAAGAAATTCAGAGGCTTATTTTAGTCTTAAAAAAAAAAAATACAGCTGGCTTCATTTTGGATTAAAGTACTACTAGTAACCACCAACACGTAAGCTGAAATGAATAACACACCCGTATTCAAAGTACATCTTTATTTGCAAGACCTATCAAAATTATCTTAATCATTTACTGTTTCTCAATCTCAATTTGCAAGCAAAATTGATATTCTTCCTTGATGAGCACAAGTATGGTGAAGGTGAATAAAATAAACCCAAACAATCCATATTCAGTTCTCCTGGAGCTGAAAAAACAAAGATGACAGAAGAAAAGGAAGATGAGACTTAAAAACCTAATACAGGTAAACATAATGAAGCTAAAAGTCCTGGAGGGTTTTCTATTTTTCAAGTGTTAATTATTATAAAGCATGCATGTTATACAAAATAAACCTAGAATTTATATTAAGCATCAGCCTCATTTTCTCAAGAAATCAACATTTTTACGCTAATTTCTTTTTCTAATTAATCTGAATCTGGTACGATTCATTTTAAAAAGTGTCACGCATAATGTTTAATGATTAATATAATTTGAGAACTTCAGTATGCTTGCGACTATTTTTATGTTTACTCCTCTTTAAAAAGCACAATTTAAAACTCTTAAATAAAAGAATTAGACATCCTCCTCATGAAATTATAATACTTTAAAGAAGCAGTGGAATATTCACAATAGCAACTCTTGACATAAATATTCATAATTAGATTTCCTCCACAAGTCTTTCTTCTAAATCTTACTTATGCAACAATGCACATATTCTTCCACTCACCACAAGTTCCACACCATATATGCTGGACGAATGCAATCAAAAATCACTGTTTTATGATACTTCTTCTATTTCCTCGATCAGCTACTTCCACTACCATACATAAGAGTAAGCACCCATAGAACAGCTGCTTTAACCTGAAATCATGAGCATCCTAAGCAAACACACCTGCTGTGTTTGAGGTGTTCAAAACACAAGGAATGCTCTAGCAGTGCTATTCCCAAAGCAAGTTAAAAGTATTTACAAGCAAATGTTAATAAGCTATTCAAAAATTTAATCATATGAATTTAAAACTTTGTCATTTGTATGACAAATAGTGGAAATAATTGTAAATAATCTTTACGAAGCATAACATATATGGGAGTATGCTGCCCTGATACTGTTTGATTATTACATAGAAAGTGCTAGAATTCAGCTCTCAGAGAGCAATATTGCTTAGTTCTACAGCAATTTAAATTAGCTTTCTCATAAAAATCTTAAGTGGTGTTTAAAAACAGTTTGTATACTAAAGCATTCTTGAATAAATCCCATGCCTCTATAAAAACATTAAAGTATATCAGTAGACTTCAACATTTCCTATATATATGCTTTTTAGACAAAAACAGTGTGTTTCTCCTTTTCATGATGATTAACAGTTTTACATTAAATCCATGATCAAACCAAGTTGGCTTTTGTTTCTATACATCTCAGGCATAGTCTGGCAATACATACTAAGCAGTTTCCTGATATGGTCAGTCATCCAGCATCAGCCTTCTTCACTATTCCCCCACTCCCTCAGTAGTAGGAACACGTGTTCAGTAACACTGCATCACAAAAGTAGTGTCAGTGCTATGACAAAGTGTTGGCAGCAGGAGCAGATAATGAACATGAGAGAGGATTTTACATCACCTGCTTGGAAACAACAGGCCTAATGAGGCTTAGTTTGTACTCCTGGCCTAGAAGCATTTCACTCACAAGAGCTGCACTGGCACGACCTGGTGCCCTGAGATTAGAACACCATATAATGCAGAGTTGCAAGAGAATACAAGAGCACATCCATAACAAGTAGGGAAAATTCAGCTGGTAATGGCTGTTCTTGTTAAAAAGCTGTTACATAATTTACATCTTTAAAAAGCCTGTTTTGTGAAAACAAACGTATGCATGCATGTAACCTTCGCAGTGCCTTTTGCATTACAGCTTCCCCCTTTCAACATAACATACTGACAACCCTCACACAGCACAGAAAACACCAATTCTCATTAAAAATTGGGACATACAACACTTGGCAGTTCACTGCAGCACAGCAGAACATTATGTATACTACTCACTGTGGTTTTGTGATCCAACCTTTGCTAATCCCTGTGAAGCTTCAGTGATAAGTTCTAATGAGATGTTCCGAACTACTAGAAAACCAGCTCTCCAGGATATTCTCTTTCAAAATTAAGCAATAATGAATGCAAAGATATGCTTTTCCTTTCAGTAATGCAAATACATTGCCAAATTCAATACTGCTACCAAACAATTACAATGCTCAGCACAACTTTGTACTCATTACTCTTTGAATAAAGAGAAAAATGAAAAAGTGTAAACAATGATGCAATTGCAGTCTGGAAAAGGAAATGCTTTGCACTATAACAAACTACAATTGCTAGACAATGAATTAGAAAGCTATTCTGGATGGACAGACATCCTACAATGTATTCTAGGCTGGAGGAATTGTTCTGCAATTGCATTTAAGGCACGCAAAGAAGAAGAGGGAAAGGGAAAGTTGACTGTGCCTCGTCTGTCCAGAAAATAAGAAATATGAACTTGACTAACAGAAGTTTGAATTCAATACATAAGCTAAAAAATACAATTATTTTCATTCATGAGAAAAATAAAACTTTGCATTTTTCACATAGGGAATTACATCTAAAAGCAGAGCAAGTAATTAAATGTCTTGACACTAGACCTGCTGCTAATTAGTCATACTAAAAGAGATTAGAGGCCAGGCACTTTTCTAATTATGTGTGAATGGCTTATGAAATCTACAAATCAAAGTGTTTCAATATTATAACGACCACAGACAAATATTTTGTGATACACTGTCAAAATAAATGCCATAGCCCTGCATTCAAGCAGAAAATGCCAACTACTCACCTGTTTCACAGTCACCCATCCCTAAACATTAAGGCAAAACCTATCCCACACTGGACCCTTCTCCCCTCAACCTACCTCTTCCATTTCCCTACAGTCTTTATAAAAAAAAAGTATGCTTTAGTCAAAACAAGGACCAGTTCCATTCATATGGCCCAAACCTGTCCCTGGTGTTGTGTTTAGAGTTCCACTGAATGAGAATCTGCTACGTCTTTGTTAAGACCAACTCTTCCCTCCAGTGGACAGAAAACCAACTTTTCTGCCTCTACCCTACAATCAGTTAGATTCTCTTCTCACAGCTTTGCTCAATCTGGGCACAGTTTCCAGTCAAAACAGATCACAGAAGATACATGACAGGATAGCATGGAAATGGAGAAACTACTTCCTCTCCACAAGTCCTTTCCAAAATGACTGCCGTAAGAAATTATGAAATCATCTAAACCCAAAACTTCATTCACAAGAATAAATTTATTCAGTTTGTATCTCCATATATCATGTGAGAAATCTATATAGTCCCTTCCTTGTGTCCCTTATTTCAAAAGTGTAAGCACTTCATAATGTTCTGTTGCCTTTCTGGCTGTTAATTCTACACAGCTTATAAATAAAGAAAACATGCATTTTAAGGTTAAAAAAAAATCCATAACTACACTTCATCCATGATAACAAGTAAAATATGGCCTAACTGTAAGCTATATTCATCTGCCTTTGTCATGCTCCACATAGTTGCAGAGCCATTTTATTTCCAATCAGATTTCTCTACCTTTTATTGAAAGCCACTATACTCTTTCCTTCAGGTTATGTTTTTGTTTTGTTTTTTTTTAATAACCTTAGATCTGACCTTTAAAATGGCTTCAATTAGCTTCAAATCAGTAGGTATTTTTTAAAATAAGTATTCTAAGAGAAATCTGTATACAGGGCCAACTGGAAGTCTACACAGATAAGCAACTGATGAGTTCTTACTAACCTCTTTTTGGCTTTGTATAATCCTCCATATGTTTGTATGACAGCAACATTCAGGAAAATTTTACAAAGTTATCTACTAACATGTAGAAAATGACACTTTGTTTCAAATGTGTATGCTTAACAGCATAACACTACTGACCTCAAAGACTATTCCACAAAGTTTTACTGGTATCTCAGACATAAACCCACAGAAAATAAGTACATGAAAAAGCAAGTAGATGTAAATAGAGAATATTACCACTGATGCTGGGTAACAGCAGTTCATAGAAACATTTTCTTAACTTTAAAAACAGCTTATTTTTGAAGAAAAAAATTCAAAAGCTTGTTACGTTACATAGCATAGATGATTTTATGTCATAAAGTGAGGGTTTAATTAATTTAGACCACAAAAGATAATTAATAGCCTCTATCATAAATCCATATACACATACTAACAAAAAAGACGATGTTAACAAGATTATAAAAAGAGAGCAATTTACTTCTATTAAGTATAAGACATTAAGCTTTCAAAAACAAGGTACTGACCTAGAAGTTACACAAAGCTGCTGAGCAAAGCTAAATCTAGATAGAAGTTGTATCCCCAGGATAACTAAGTTCACAAAAAGTAGTTCTAGGCAGTTTAACTGTACCTAACTATTTTTCCTAATCACTTACTCACTAAATGACTTTAGTCATTTAGTCATAAACCCACAAATTTTGCTTTCAGTTTATTGCATATCCTACACTGTCCTCCACAGACAAGAACTTCAACACTTAGTTTGAAAGAACTGTAACCTTATAGCTTTTTAATGCACATACTATTAATCAATACTTTCATTTAGTAGAAAATAAAGAAAATTAGATTAATAAAGCCTTTTATAAAAATCAGAAAGATCAACACAATGGAAAGACAATACAAAAGGCGTAACAACAAAGGTATTAACACAACAGAAAGGTGCTATAAGAAAAACAAGTTTGCTTACCCGTCTCCAAAGATCTAGACTCAAAGGGAAAACTCCAGAGAGGAGGGAACTAGACAAAAAAAATCTTTCCACAATAAAAGTCAGCCCTTAAGTGAGGGGTCTAATAGAGGTGGAGCCAGGCTGCACCTCTTCTGGTCTCACAGGTTAATTACTTTCACCTGTGCTCCCAAGGCTAACTGGGTCCTTTCCCCAGGTGCTCAATCAGTTGTTCAGGCCATGATTCAACAGTTACCACACACCTTTTTAAGTTAATTAATTCATTAAAAAACACTGAATCCATTCTAAATCAAGATCTCTTATAATTACCTTAAAAGACAAGTTTAGCCAAGCTATCTCTGTGAAGTCTGCAGTCTCTTACACGAGAAAACAGACGATATAATCAAATGAATCCCTAATGATGCAGTTTACTACTTCAAGAGAAAAACACCACTATAAAATTTAATAATGGTCCATCTATGACCCAAATTTTAAAACATCAATATTATTCCCAAATCAAAGAGCTTTAAAATGAATGAAGACTCACAAAACAAATTCAACCCTCTTAAAGGTTTAAAAGGAAAATTAAATAAAATTTAGTTCTATGAAATTCCTAATCCTATTCATGGGATGAAAATAACTGTTCAAAAATTAGGAATACTACTAATGCAAGTAAGCCAGGAAAATATCACAAATTTGCAAAATATAATTCATCAGTAATTTTTAGAGCTGAAACAGGTAGTTACTATAGATAGTTATAATGAACATGTAAAACATAGAAATGATTACCTAGCATTATTACAAAACTTTCACATTTCAGAGCTTTAGTTATTAAAATGACCTAGTACATTTTAATTATAGAACTTGCATCTGGCTTTGCAAAAAGAAAAATGATATATATAATGTTGTTGTAAACCTCAATGAATAAACCATGCAAGCTCATTTCAGCTCACCATACGTGGGAGGGGGAATATTTATCCCCCAGACATTATGTTTTCTTTCCTTTTGAATTGTTTTACATTATCATGAAAAGAAGCTTGATAATTACGATATAATTACTTGGTAAAAGCATTCCTTGTTCACAAAGGTGCTAAAACAGGCACCAACTACTAAGAAATAGCTGAAAGACCATCTAACTTTACCAGCTACCTCCCCAATAGAAGTCATAGAAGTCATAAAAAGTGCCAATGTGACCTCAACTGCTGCAAGTTGATTGGCATTTGCTCTCTCACATTTCATAAATAAACAAATAAACAAAGTCTAAAACTTCCTGCTTAATGAGGCTTGGAGCAAATACTTACTTACCCTGCTTACTCTGCCTGATTTCGTGTGGGGCTGTGCAGCCAGGTGTTCTTTTCCACTTACCTTTTGAAAAACCACCAGCTCTACCACTGCAGACACCGCAAGAAGCACAGTAGCAAGAAAAAATACAGGAGACAATACAAAAGTACAAACTGGCCTAGGAGGGCAGGTGCTTGGCACAATGTGGGAAATACTTTGCCACCCTAGGAGCCATTTCTGCAACAAGTCACAAGATCAGGCTAACTCACTGGAGAGAAAAAAATTTGTTCCTTCACCCTGATTCACTGCTAGTCATGTAAACATGGCCAGAGAGTGATGGAGACAAGAGGGAGCGGCAGGAGGGGTTTTACAGAGGCTGAAAGGGAGCAGAAGAGAGGGGGGAGGAGGGTGTGTTGCATCAATAAGAAGAGGCTGAGCGAAACTTCTGAGGCTAGAGCAGCAGCAGGCCCATAGGCCCTGCAGGAGGAAGTGTATGCCTGCCAGTCTCCCTGTGAATAGAGAAAAAAGCCTTGTCTGAAGCACCAGGAGAAGACTGAATGGACTGTGCAGGAGAGGAGCACTTTCAGACTGAAAGGAAGACCATAGAAAAGAACTTGCCCCTGCAAGGACACAGTGAAAGAAGGAAAACTGGTTCACCAACTCATTTAAAATTCCACCTTACCCTGCAGATCTGAGGTTTTCCCATTTTACAGTTCACTTAGGTCTAATAAAAATCAGTTTTAAAGATTATAAAGGTTTGGTGTTTTGGAAAGGGATAGAGCTTGCTTATTGTGCCAATGAGATGATCCCAGGCCTACTTCCTATATCAGTTTACTTAGCAAAATGGATTCAGGCAGAAAATCGATATAGCAACAGCAACTTTTAAAATTACTCAATCGAATTTGAAGAAGTGTGCACTCCCAGAAGAGAAACCCCAAAATATTATGAACAATCTATTGTTCTAGGGAATCAAAGCAAGCATAGAAGAAGGAAAATCAATAGTCCTTCAGCCACACGTAATTTCACAGTATCAAATATGTGCAAATATTTGTGGCAAACATTATTGTTTTCATAGCCGATGGGTCAGCTGAAAGCATTTGGAGCTGGTGGATTAGAAAGTTCATTGTTTATTGCTATAGGCTGTTATCTTCCTTTACAGAGCCTACTGCACCTGAATACAGACTCAGTTTGAAAAGTAGAGTACCAGCCCTCTTCTCCTGAGCCCTGCACTGCATCATGCACTCCACATATTATCAAGTCTGGGGGATAAACCCATCTGCTGGAGCAGAAATGTGAAGAAGTGACACTTCTGGCAGTTCCACAACACCTCAACTTTTCTCCAGCCTTGGTGGACTGGAAAGAAATTGTTACAATATGTGTAGGAATGATTATAGGTAACGTCAGAGCCGTGGTAGGGGGTCTCCTTGCTCTCCCAATGAATGTACACAGCTAACAGGCAGCACAGATTTATACAACTGTTCTCATATTTTGCCACTGTGCCAATGGTGTAAAACAGCTGTTAACTCAAATGAGGAAGTTGAAAGATTTATTACATCATATAACAGCAGTGGTGGAAGGCCAAGAACATAGCCTTGTTTGAGGTGTGTTATAATCCTGACAGACTGCCAGAATCCATAACTTTGTGTATTATATTTAAAGTTCTGTTCTGAATGAATATGAGTATATCACTAATGTGATCCTGACTAGAATTATTATGAAATGGGAAAAATTATTTTGCTCAACATTGCAAACACACACAACAGCACTGTTACTATCTGCTCAATGGTCACCAGAGGAGACTTGCTTATGATCAATATCACTAAAAGCATTCTGTTTTGTATCTATTTAATTGGAAACATTTATTAGCTGTTTTGAAGTATCTTTTTATCAAGTTGAACAGAAATCAAGTGTCTACTACACTTCAGAACCAAGTACTAACCCTACTACTCCTAATGTTGTAAAGGAGTCTTTTCTCTAATGCCTCTATCTCCCTACAGTATGGAGCACATCTGGTTGTTTGTTGTTTTTTTTTTGACTACTCAGATGAGGAGTCTTGAGTACTCTCTGCATGGGAATGTAAAACACCCAGAGAAGAATGAGTAAGATGAGCCTCTGGAGAGTGATGCTAGAGTTCTCATCATTACATTGATTGACGCTTTACTCAAATCCTATTAATGTTGATTGTATCTTCTATTCCTTTCAGCTGTTAAAAGGAGATACGGGTTGAGAGAATACTGCCAGAGAGGTGGAAAACTTTTTCAAAAGATAAATATCCAGTAACAAAAAGTGAACAGAATTTTTAAATGAATCATGGATGATGTGACTTTTGTAATGAAAAAGGTAGCAAAGCCACTACATTCTGTTAGATGAAACAAAAAGCGAATTGACAGTAGGGAAGAATGAGTTACTCTCTGTAAGCAACTTACAGCCTATTAAATTAGCAATATACCATTTCCGGTCAAGAAGAATTGATAGAGGCAGACTAAAGTGAAAATACATTCTGATACAGGCATAGGACAAAGAAGGAAAATTCTACTGAGGGGAAGAGCACCTTGAAATGGAAGGAAAAATAATTCAAAGTGAAAATTTAAAAAAAAAAAATTATATAGAATAAAAATAGTCTGAAACTTAACAAATGGAAGCAACAGAATTAACATTTTTCAGGGTATACTAACGTTGTTAATGAAGCCGTAAGGTCTAAATATTCTTACAGTATAAAGTGCAATGCAAAGAAAGTAAGAAAATTCCATACTTTAAACTGTTTTTTTAGAGGAAAGTGCTAAAAAAAACCTGAAGGTGTGGCACATAAAACTGATTATGATTTCCAGTGGGATATGACAGTTGGGAGGGACCTGATCCGGGTTTATAAATATCTGAGGTGTGGCAGCCGTAGTGGTGAGGCCAGTCTCTTTTCAGTGGTACGTGGAGACAGGACGAGGGGAAACGGACATAAGCTGCAGCATAGGAAGTTTCGCACGAATGTGCGTAAGAACTTCTTCACGGTGAGGGTGACGGAGCTGTGGAACAGGCTGCCCAGGGAGGTTGTGGAGTCTCCTTCTCTGGAGATATTCAAGTCTCGCCTGGACGCCTACCTGTGCGACCTGGTGTAGGGAACCTGCTTTGGCAGGGGGGTTGGTCTCGATGATCTCTAGAGGTCCCTTCCAACCCCTACAATTCTGTGATTCTGTGAGTTGTTGGCTAGTCTTACCCTGAACATGTATTCCCCCTGATTGTTTAGAAGCAGGAGATGAGGGAAAGAGTCAGATCTTTTTTTTCTTGGCAAAATAATATTGTATTTTGTGAACATTTGTTTATTTCCACCTTGACTTTATGTACTGATTGAACCTTTGATCATCAGACTCCCTCATATCAATGTCCCATAACTTGACTCTTCTGAATTGTTTTGTAGCAGCTAACACAGTTTTGCAATTTCAGACATGGAAAAAGTATTACAATGCGCTTTTCCAGTTAAAAACAAATGCACTTACCTATGTTTTAATGTATTTGTTGAAGCACAGATAATCTACTGTGCTTTTTGGTCCTTTGCATTTCACACGTAATTAACTTTATCAGCTGGTGACCAGCTAGTTCCTAAGGATGTTTGCCTCCATTCCAAATGGAGTTAGAGCTGAAGGACTTCCTTAGGCCCTAAGCTACACAACTGATAGGAATAAAAACAGTAGCCAATTTCAACATTGCTTTCCTAGAATAGCTATCAAAATCAGAATTAGAAGAAACAGCTTTGTGACAAATTACAACATTGTTTAATCAAAGTTTTTTAGGCTTTTTTTTAGTTAATATGAGCAAGTATTTATGTAAAATAACAGCTTCGTATTTTTCCTCTTTCATTATATCTAATTCTCCATGGACTCATGTCAAATTTTCAAAAGCTTTTTGCCTTGGCTATGACAATTTTTGCAGTTTTTGGGAAAACAAACAAACAAACAAACATTTTGTTCTCATGTTCAACAGATTCACTCAGATTTTTTTAATCTTAAAGGGAGTCTTGATGCTAAATGCTTTGATATGTTCAAGTCTTTTCTTTTCTAGAAATCTACTTTTATGCATACTTCAGTTTCCTTCCATCAAATGCATTTAAATATTTCATTTAACATAAGAATTAATTCTGAGATCTATCTTGTTATGTGTTGTGAGCATTCAGGGTATCAAGTTTCTCAATTCAAGCAGTGTATTGCTTAGATTTATTCATTTCAACCATTTCCCACTGCACAACAACATGTGAGTAATCTGTACTCAGTAAGAAGAAAGAGCCTTGGCATACAAAAGAGAGTTGTTCTAGCTACCTCTTAGCCAGTATGTCATTCTCTAAAGCATATTCTTCTAAGTTTTTGTTTAAATAATTTTAAAGTTCAGAAAGACATAACAATCATGCTTTTTCTTTATTTCATTTATTACCACTGTTACATTAATTTTTCTATAGGGGAAAACAAGTTTCTAATATCTGAAATGCACAAACTCTGCAATACAGGTTATTTTTCAATCTAGAGAAGCAGTATTAAATGTAAACTTGAAACACAGATTTCAAAAATCAGAACAATGTCAATTTTCTTTTTTAGAAGTAACATCATTTTGTGGTTTCTTTGCACCTGCAGAAGCGCAACTGCAATATTTAAAACCATATACCTAGTAACCAATGGGGAGAAGAGGAAAAAATAAATAAATTTGTGTTTTTCAGCTTCCAGAACCAAGGTCTTGAGATAGATGTAATGATAAGTAGCAGCTCTGGGACTAATTGAGAGTAGCACAGCCATGAGTATGATTGTTTTCACTGCTGTAAAAAGGTATTATATACTACAGTTGACCTCTATTACGTGAAATATATATGTATATAATGAATTTCAAAAGAGGGAGAAGAAACTACCATCACTCACCCACAATTTTTTACAGTAGGAGACATGCACAAAACACCTACCACCTCTACCAAGTCAAAATCACTGAGATCTGAACAATTTGGTGCCCTTTCTGTTCCCCATCTTCTACACCAGCCAGACAGCTATTACTGTCTTACTATTAGTATTACTAATATTACTATTAGGTGACAATTCCGTGTTCTGCTGGAATCACCTCAGCAGCGCAGAAGTCAAGCTTGCTGTGCATATAGTGGTAGATGGTGACTGAATACATTGCAGGCTTCCTTATATCTGTATGACACATTGTAAATGCAACTGAAATGCCTACTCATCCACTACCAAAAAAAAAAAAAGATAAGAGATGATAAAAGATAAGAAATGATAAAAGATAAAATCTCTTACTGGGCAATAAAACATCAAGTGAGATTTCCATAACTTTACTATGTAATTCAAAGTATAACAGAAAGTTTGATTAATTCCTTTTGTTATCAAGTATGTCACTTTACTGCCACTTAGTATTTGTTTTAAAAAAGAAGTTAATTCAATAGATTAGGCACACCCAGAATTTGGTGGGACGTTTAATTAAATCAGACTTTTCTGAACAGTTGTTGGCTGATGATGCAGGCAACATTCCTAGGGCTTAGGCAGTCCATATCATTTCATAATTTTTAAAATTGATTTATGTTCCTGTTTTGATGCCCACATATACCCTTGAAGAACACAGTGGATTTATGCAAGACAATCACTAGAAGCAGCCACAATCTTTAGGAACTGGTTGCAGTCAAGGCAAGCATATTTCTCTTTTATTCCACAAAAGCCCCAGAGCTCCTCTTCCAGTGCATTAGGTTCATTCTTAGTATTTCAAATCATCCACATTATTTTAATTTCTTACAGAAATAAAGATTTGGTACCAACCTCACAAAAGTTTTCGCTTGTACACATTTATATGTGTATATGCAATATTCATATCTAAGCATGTCTTTGTTTAAATTGCAAAAGTGATTATGAATATAAATTCACATAAATGAAGAAATCAAGTTCCTTTTCCACAGCAAAGTATAAGAAATGTTCATCACTGAGACTGGCACCATTCCACTCACCTGTATTGCCTTGATTGGCACTCTTGGATTCTTCTGAGCAGATGTTGTGGTGAAAAATACAACATTATGTGGAGATGCAGCTGGTGATGTGATGTCCACAGGAAAGTGAAAGAATTATCCTTCATGTTTCAAACCTTAGTACTTGATGACAACCAAGATCTTTACGAAGTAAAAGGCTAGTACACTTGCTCTTTCTGACCAGGCAGTGCTGTGGCTGCTCAATATTTACTCAAAGCCACAATCACCTTCTGATCTGAGGAGCAAGTGACTTAGTGATTCTCTTCCATTCTGATTGCTATGCACAGACAGTGATGAAAAGACAGATTATAAAAGATTAAGTAGTATTCCAGTCCCCAGACAGTTTACTTTGCCCTTTTGCGAGTTGGTCTAATGCATCATCATCTATCATAAATGGCATATAAAAAAAGTGCTGGATCTTTAAGATTATCTATGCTCTAGTGTTAAATAAGAAAGATAAATCTGCAGAAAAAAATATATAAAAATTAGGAGCTCACATTAATTCTAGTCAGCAGTATAAAGCTGGTTTCCTTTCCTAATAGGATTCAAGCCCTACTGTCCAATAATTCAAATTAATACTGTGCCTGAGGGTATTAAGCAGCCTTTCTGTTACCAAGAATTGCCTGACAATTGTATATTTCTGTTTCATATGCCATGTCCTGCCAGTATAATAAATTTAATGGACCAGAAATCCACATATGACCTGTCAGTCATTTCAGTGTATTTTTAAGTACAATAATACATTTGCATATTTTTATTAAAGTAACTTTTTTCTACAGTACAACATCCAATACATTGTAACATAATGATTGAATTGCACCATGAAAATACGAAGTTTCTAATTACATCAGATTAAAATAGCAGAGCATTTCAACAATTTTTCTGCTCTAAGACACTATATTATGTATTATATAGAAAGAAAATAAATATAATTAGAGACCAAATACTACACTCTGCTCCATATTTGATACGAAGATAGTGAGGAAATACTAAAGAAACTGATTTGATTTTTGGCAAGAGTCTACCCTGAAACAATATTTTGGATTTCATCAAGCTCAAGAATAAAGAGCTTCTTTGAAATGCCATCACTGTACAATTAGTTACGTCTTTCCTTCGGTTATGTTATATGGCTTTTTCCCCTAGGAGTACAAGGGTTTTGCACTCATAGTGCAGATTAAAATACATCTTCCACAGGAAAGTTATCTCCTGGCCTCAAAATCACAAGATAACTCTGGTAACTCCATTTTTTATTTTTTTTTTTAAATCACTGTAGACAAACTGATGCTGAAAAGTTATCAAAAAAAATATTAAAAGGAATTGTGTGGTTGAGTTTGTAGGGGCAGCATTCTCATGCAAGGCTCCTGGAAAAACAGCTGAGGATCTTTTCTCAGCCTTTTGAACTCTGAAGAGCAGTATATATATATATATATATAAATATATATATATATATCCAGTAACATAATACTAACTAGGAAATTAAATGAAGAGGCTGTGAAATCTACTCCAAAGTAAAAATTCCTGATCTACGTTGTGAAGAGGCAATTTCTCAGGGACAGGAATTAGAAATGAGGAAATGCATGCAATCAAGTTAAAAGCATAACAGCAGTACATCTCTATATATTAATTTAATGTTCTGGACAATTACCAAATGTGAAAATAATTACCATAAAATTTGTGGGGAAAAAGAAAAGCTACTAAACTACTATTTTGACTCCTCAAAATCTACAACATGAGCTATCAAAACAAAATAAGATTCACACAATTAAAAATGCTACAAAAACAAAAGTATATAACTCTGGTGGCTTTTTTTAGGGGAAAAAAAAAAGCTGTTTTATGATTTTCTGACATTTTGTGTGATTTGCATATTTTTTACAAATTCATGATTTTAAAATCTAACATTCTTTCATTTTGAATTAGGTCTTGTAATGCAAATTTTTCTACATTTAATGTGTTGATTCATAGTGGTAAGATGCAGTACATGATGTGGCATTATGTCTTTACTGGGGCTGGAGGAAGGAGAGACAAAGATGGCTACCTGTATCACAAAGTGTTCACAGCCAATTTGTATGCTATGCAAAGAAATAAACTCGTATCTGTAAAAAGAAAAGAAACAACAACAACAAAACACACACACAGACCATTCTACAATACATATGATGGTCGCATTTTGGCTCCACATTTATTCTGCCACTCCAATTTAGCGTAATTTAGAAGCACCATTCTATTGGCAAAATGCCCATTTAATCAGCAGTAATTATCCAAGTATAGGCCAGTAATCAACATAGAGCTTTACAATGAATTTACATCATGCTCACTTTTGTAGCATATAACATATTTCTGCTGCAAATATGCATATTCAGTGTTAAGCATTTGCCTGGTAGTAACATGTCTCAATTTCAAAAAAGTATGTGGTTGCTGACATAAACAGTATTGCAGCAAGCTATATGGTTTGAACTAAACTTGGAGTCAGACCCTAGATTTTGGTGGTACTGAACAGCAAAATACAAGCCTCTAAGGGGAAGCCCCACAGGGACAGCATGATACACTAACTGGGAATAACCACCACTCTTTCTGAAATTCATTATGCCCAGGCTAAAGCATCTAACTCAAGACTTAGACCCCTCTCATAAAATGAATTAATCATCTAAGTGTCTAGCTTGCCTGAATTTCTGCACAACCGATTGTGATTTTTGAAGAAACTGTGGAAATCAGGAGGCCACAACTATCTCTTGCATTGGTTAAATTATCACTAAATGGGAGATCAGATCACTTTGTTCTGCAGAAAGTCTAAAATAAATATAGCCTTCTTTTACGTAATATAACTCTAAATCACAGATCTGTTTGAGGAAAAGGATAAGTTATCTTGTCTTTAAACAAGAAATGTGACTGACCAGTCAGCCTAGCTGTTAGCTCACTTTTAGGGGTGAACAGGGAGATTCGGGTTCTGGTTCTCTACTGTGCTGTATGGAATAGCACATCTCCCTCAGTTGTCTCTCTGAATGCTGCAGGTCATGGAAATGTTATAAATATCAGCTGTGTCATTCTCCATGAATCCATAGCAAGGAAAATGTTCTTTAGTAGAAAGACAAGAGATCTGTAAATTTGTATGTGTGATTGTAGGCAGTTATCTAAAGTATGTAAAAAAACTGCCATGGAGGAGAAAGTGGAAGTGAGACAGTAGTCTGAGCTTTCTGAAATGTGTTTGGTAGGCAGTTTAGTGTGAACATTTTAACTAAATTTTATCATCTGGCACTTCAGACTTTGAACTTCAGTTCCTTTTTTTACCAAGATCAGAGATTTCCATGGAATTTTTAATCATTCAATACAGAAATGCTTGCATGCACATCTTTCCACCCCAGCTGTGAAGACTGTCTTGAAGCAGCTACCCTGCTGCTGTATATTATTGCTTAATTTAAATAAAAAAAAAAAAAAAAAAAAACCACTGATTTTCATTTGGTCCTGTAAATCCAGAAGCTATTGCATTGAATATATTTTTCCTCATAAAAGAAAGGTGTCATAAAAGTGTCTGTTGCCTTTTATTTTTTTCCTTTACATTATTGTACAATTCAGAGATTTATTAGAATTTCAATAAAGTAAGCTATTTAATCTGTAGGCAGAAGTGGTATTAAACAGCTGGCAAAAAAAAAAAGTGCACAGAAAAAAATCAGAACCACATCACAGAAAAAAATCAAAACCACATCCCTCTGCTGATCATATTCCTTATTTTCTATCTCAAGTATTTCTCTCTTCTACTTATTAGAAATTATTTCACCTGTATTCACATGCATTCAGCAAGAAAGGAAACACTCCTGGCAAAGAGAGTCAAAGGGAAGGAGATTAACTAAGTTCCAATGAAAGAAAGTCACAGTCTCTGCTCTGTGATGTAACATACTTAGCACAGTATGAGAAAAACTATTAATATTAATATAAAGAAGTAGCTTTAGAACAACCTAATGGATCAGGACTGCAGTAATCTCCCTTAAATGTAGAAAGGAAAAAAAAAAGGAAAATAAAAGGAACTAAGAATTCTGATTTTTACTTAAAAGATTAGGAATAGAGTTCAAGCTATGCCCACATCATTGACTAACACAAGCTAAGGTGAAGCCATTGGCCAGATAACCAGTTTATCACTGAAGTGGGGTGAATCTATCAGCTATCAGTTGCTCAAATTTTAGCATTAAATTTTATTAATATAATATTTTGAAGTAATTCTTTTGCAGAAAATATGGCTTTCTACCAACTGAAATAAAATAAAGGATGACAGTAATACAGTCTGTGTTCTATTAATACACATTTTGTAGACTAACTCAATTTTAAGTTTGAATTCCTATATCTAAGTGGAGAGTAAAACCAAACCAAACAAGCAAAACTACATAAACTCAAATTAAGTGACATATTTCACCTCATCTAGAAGAATTCTATTCCCATTTATTCATACTATAAGAAAACAAATAATAACAAGAACAAAAAAAAACCTTGTTTTGGACTTTGAATAGAAAATTAGAATCTTAAAAATTTATAGGGGGCATTAATAATTTTACTGGGATGAGGATGGAATACCCTTGCTTATTTTATGTCAAGCTTAAGATTTGATGTGTTTAGCTCACAGATTCTTTTTTAATAAAGTATTTCAGTACAGTGTTCAAAAAAAAATTAAAAAGCAAACTAAAATGCTTTCACATTTGGATATTCGAATTAATTCTAGCTCTCTACATGGCAATTTATTAGCAGGATTTCTCATTGCATGCCCTTATTCCACTGTGGTATGAAAGTAATGTAGCATGACTTTTTTGACACTAGAAAATGAAGAGCAAAGCATTACCTTTTTAAAGGCATGAATAATTTACCGTTTCATATTCTTTCATAGCATATAGAGGTTTTATTCTCTTAAAGTAGAAGTATTAAAGATCACTGAAGTGTTTGAATGAAAAAGTTCTTAAAGAAAATGTGATAATTTTAAATGTAGAATATTTCAAACATTTTTTTTAACAGTAAAACCCAGTATTTCTTTTTCTTATATCAGAATGTATTAATATCGAAAGATTCATACAGTTTTATGATTCTCATTTCCCTTTACAATTGTTCTGTTTCCTGTTATAGCTGACCCTTTTTTTAACTAAATGACACTGCTTGTTGCCAAATTACATGGCTCCCAACCCTTTACATATATTCTGTTGTGTCCCAGAGTATCCCAGGTCATATGTTTGCCAATTTAAAAGGAGTAGTGCTAAAAAAATATGCTTAGATATTCATACCAACAGAGAATTATGTTGTTCATATAAATAACATTTTCTTAAAAACAGAACAATAATGACACTGATATTTCTTATCGCTAGCAGCAATAGAAGTAATAAGATATCAAAAGCAAGTTAAATAACATTTCAAAATGTATTTTACTATATAAGAGGTCTATAAAAATAACATTACAATATGCTGTTCTAGTTATATTAGATTAATTCACAAAGAATGTTCATTTTTTCTTAGCCAGAAGCTATTTGTGGATTTGATTTGCATTTATTAACTTGGAGTAAGTTTTTGAACAGCTAGCTAGACTGATAAAGCCACTGTTCTTACTGTCTTTTACCCAATAGTTAAAACTTTAGGACAAGAAAATCTGATTTTAATCCTCACGGAAAGGGGACTTAATTTAGGTCTTCCAGTTATTCCATAAATATTTTAGAATATCCAGAAACTCCATCATCCTCTCTATTCTGATTTACTTGAAAGTAAAGCAAACAAACAAAATTTTCATTTAAAATGAAGAGTCAAATAACAAGCTGGCTGATGAGCAGTTTGAATTAGCTATCTGAATACCAATAATTGAAACTTGCCAAATAGGAATTTTTTGGTGTTTTATTCCTACTTTACTCACTGCAAAATCTTGTACCCATAAAAGTTTTTTAATATATTATACACCAGCTGGTTAAAACACAATATTAACAGTTATGAGAGCTATTTAGGTCATCTCAAAGAGAAGAAACAAATTCAACCTCTTACTGGGTTTTTCTATGGTTAATGTTAATATCAAGTAAGAATTTCATTATAAAACCACATTTTATACAAAGCCTAAATCTGCTCTTTTACTTTATGGCTTTCATTAGAGATGCATAAATTAGAAATTAAATATTTTATTAAAACTTGTCACAATCAAATGTAAATTCTCATTGCTTTGCAATTTTGCTGGAGTTCCCTTACAAAGCTGCTAATATACATATGCACTACATCTGTGTACTGCGTATGCAGAAAAAAATAAAATTCTGCATCACATACATAGTCAAAATTTGTTGTACAGTGGCACGAAGCCAATACAATGGCTTTCTCAGTTCTTAAAACATTCATGTACAAGGCCTTTATGATTTCTTTGTTTGCTGGCTGTAAAGGAATAACATCTGTCAAACTGTAAGGCTACCAGTTATCTTACCTACCAAAATCATGTAGTAAAACATAATAGCAAGCTTCTACTTACTCATTTAGGTGAAATATATGAAGGAATCAAGAGATCAGGTTTGTCTTTACTTAGAGGAAAATTAGAAACAAAATAGACAATGAAGGAAAACAGGAAAAGACAATTGAGGAGTTCCTCTAGGACGTGACTGTCAGACTGCAATCCCTGTTCTGTCTACAAGAGAGAAAACTCTTTAACCATATTCAGAAGCAAAACGGTATCTAATTTAAGAAACTGGCTTTTTCATAAAGTCAAGTCAAACCACTTTGCCACAATATGCTTTTTCTAAAATGCTTACACCAAAGTAGAATCCTACATAAGAAGCCAGTGCAACATGAGAGGAAAGATGCTAAATAAAATCTTCAAAAATTTGGGATTAAACCTCTCCCTGTAATTTGGTTGCAGATAGTACTTTTTAATTAGAAAGATGTTGAATAATGTCATCATAGACTTCCATTTATTTTTCATATATTTTTTTCAGAGTTTCAGAATCATTATACCAACACCAGGAGATTTTCTGATCATATGTACGAACATAAATGTATCTTTACGATGTCTGTCCAATCTCTTGAGCGAACACACAACCGGAAAGTTGTTACAGAGAGCTAACTCTTGCTGGAGGCATACTGATTAGACTAACAACTCTCTCAAATGTTTTTTCAGAATCATGTAAGATGTTCATTCCTATGATAATGACATTTGTCTAGTGGTTGAATGAATCCTTGAATTGCCAGCAGAGAGCAGAAAATCTAAACCTGTATTTATTACTCAAATTGCAGTTATCTGATGCACATACTTTCAAATGGCCTACATACTCAACACAAAGCAGCCCTAATTATTAGGCATGGGATGTGAAATAGGACATTCAAAGGATTATGCATTTTTTTAGTCATACTAGATGGCTCTCAAAATCATGTTTCCTTGTATCTACCAAAATTGGAAAGAAATCTGTGCTTAGAAATATTCACTAAGCTGAAATATCAGACCTTTTTAGTGAGCTGTAGCAGCAACCTAAAGTCTAAAACCTATGGCACATTTTAGTCAAGTTTTTCTGTTATATGCACCAGAGAGATACAGAAAAGTAATAGAATTTTACTCTGGGCAACTGTTTTCATAGGCAAACGTGGTTTATGTTTATCTGAATTGCAAGAAACATTTCAAATGCAAATGTATGAACTGGATTAAATTTGCATACAATGTTCTTTTTTTTTTTCATTTAGAGTAATAAATATAAATGTCAAAGTTTTAGGTAAGATGATATAACTATTTGATCCTGTGAGATTACTTCAAAAAGAAAAAGGAAAAAATAAACAGTTTATAGTATCATAAAATCACTGGAAATTTTCAGAGACATTGGTATATTTTAATTTCATGCAATACCACAGTAATACCTTATTATTTTCAAATACACCGGAAAATAATTCCTTAGCTTTCTGAACATCATGTTCGTACTTTTGGACTATATTGACTTAAAGTACAAAATAATCTTTGTATTTGTACACTATTGACTTCAGTCTTAATACATCTCTTAAGACCTGAAGAATTGGATGCAGGGATTCTGGGATCCCCCCATCAAAGGAGAAGAAAAAAGACTAAGTTGGAGGAAAATTACTGAAAAGGGTGATTCCACATTTGGTCTCATTTCTGTAATCATTTTCTCTCCACTAGTAGTCCTGTCATATCATATTTAAGACAGTGGAAATGGGTGAACTGCCATCTGAATCTCCTTATTTTTACTGCAAATCTGACCCATGCTTTACAGTAAGCCTTATGCATTAAAAGCATAATGGGGAAGCCAGTCATTGTGCTCTTAGAATGGCAGAAAAACAACTTAATATACTTAGTTTTTATCTAAATAATATTCCCTCTTATTTTTTTACAACTTTCTATGATTTTCTCTGTTTTCCACCAACACCTAATAATGGTCACACTTATTACATATTACATACAGACTTGGAATTTGCATTGCTATAACATGACAATATTGCTACAGCATCTTTCCTTACTGTATGCTCTTTGTCCATTGTTGGGCCAAAAAAAATCATCTTTACATATGAACTGGAAAAAAAAAGAAACAGGCTGGTATAAAAAAGGTTGTGAGGTTAGAAAATAGTTCTTCCTAACAAAAAATACAAAGGCACCTGGTCACATTATGAAGAACCGTTTTCATCTGCAGCATATTCAATTACAATACTGGATTTCTTCCAAGTGTTATATCTCTAAAGTGCTATACTTGTCACAATTGTAACATCATGCACAGCTTAATCATAAGCACAATGAGAAATAGCAGGCTTGGGACAACTGTGGACCTCTGTGCATGAGGTAGTAATAAAAGGATTTTTTTTTCTTCTATGTGCATAATATTTTATAAGAAATAATATTACAACCAGGGTTGTGTAAGGAAATGGATAAAATTGAGGAGATGCCAGTTTTATTTTGTTTCAATAGTAAAAAAAAAATCAGAGAAGTATTTGAAAAGCAATGAAGTTTGCTTTGAGATCCCACACACTTCCTAAATGAACAGAATCAAAGTTATTAGAAGAAAGGAGCTATCCATGCTTATAGAAAGGAGATGTGAGAAATTCATACTGCTCATCATATACAGGATTTGTTTGAAATCTCTTCCTCCATTCTTCAGAAACTTAGATGTTGTTCAGTTTCAAAGGGAAATAACTGCAGGAGTTTATTTATTAAAGTATTGGCCACCCACAATGAAATTAATTTATCTCATTAGACATTTCTTTCCTTAGACATCATCTGAAGCATAAATTTAAGTATACACATTCATTTTCTGAAAATTAATTTCCATTCTTGAAAAGATGATTGACTGTCAGTGCTGCAGGATCAAAAGAAGAACAAGAATTTCTTTTTTGTCATTACATAGTTAATTAAAGAGAAGTCATTAAAGAGAAGCGGACAGTGATTCGCAGACACTCTTGCCTTCAGATCAAGTTGGAAGACTGATAGAGGTAGCAAATCTAGGATTAGAACAAACCAATTTTTTTTTCTCCGGTCCCTAAGTGCAGGAGTAATGCTACCCGTATTACTAGAACGTATTACTAGAAATTACTACCTAAATATTACCTTACCACCCTCTTTTCAGATGATTCCTGATTTTCCTTCTCTTGCTTGCTTGAAGGTCAAAAATTGAATTAAACTGATCTTTTGCATTCAAACCATACAGTTGTGTTTGTTTCTTTTTTAAAAAAATCAAACACATAAACAAAACAGAAGAACCTCTCTATAATTTCTATTACTTCTGCTCTACTTTACATTAAATGACTCCTACTGTCCTAACAGAAATTCTGATTTTTAAGGAATTTGGAAAAAAAGAAGTGGGAAAAAAAATAAAATAAAAACCCAGAACACCAACCATGAGGCTTTACTTGGGAGATATTTTCTACTCTTCTCCAAACGAAATAAATATATAATTTCCAGGCTATACACATATATTTAGTTTAAGACTGTTTGTGTGTATTTTCAGCAAATTGGGCTAATCCAGGCTCCAAGAAGAAAGAAAATGGTGAGAACGATCAAATATTATCCAACTCTATCCTATCTATTTTTATAAAAATAAACTTTTGGAAAGTTGAATACAATGCTTTACAAAAAAGAATAAGTTCTCTGCAGCAAATGTTTAGTCTCTTTTTCTGCTTGTCAGTATTTAGGTGTATATAGCAGATGATTTAAAGTATATAACAGTTACACTAGCAAAGTTAAGAGCACAACAAATCCAAAGAGTCACAGCATGAAGTGGAAAGGCAAAGATGCTGAGTAAATAATAAGAAGTACATTTAGCCACCTAAAACTTCAATCTAGAAACCTTAATGTTAGAGCAACCCTTATTCATATGTATGTTACATTAGGTTTTCAGGAAATAATCCACAAGACAGATGCATATCTGCTAGACAAGGTGAACAACTGAGTTTAAAAGAAGAGGATATAAAGAGAATTTAGAAGAGAATTATCCTGAAGAAAGAGGATATAAAAGAATTTATTTTAGTGTGTAATAACAGTAACTATGCTTCTGTGTGAAGGTGAGAATCATCTTTTAGTAAGCCATATTTTGCCAATAACTTATTTTCCCTACCAGTAGTTATATATAAAACAGTTAGCGATTCCTCTTGAACTGTATTACTTAATGTTCAATAAGTACAGCTTCCATCAAAGAGATAATAGTTCTGCTTCGCATTTACATAATAGAAAAGGTAAGAATTGAATTCCTCCTTGGATGATAGCCCTGACATTTCTTTCATTTCTCTTTGCAGTAACTAGAACATAATTTGTTCCAGTCAAAAGGGAAACATATAGAAATAGAAAAGATATCATACCTCTTAAACATAGGAATTAACTTTAACTCCAAGAAGAACCAACTAAATTTAGTTTAGAAGAGCTTGGGGGTTATACTGTTGTCCCTGGTAACTCCATAGAAGGAGGTAGTAGTGTTTCGTTCAATTGTTTTTTTTTATAATTAGCAATGGAATAACCTGATCAAATACAAACTCATCTTTGCCATATGTAGGCTTTTTAGGGTGTGTTGGTTTTTTTTTTTTAATTATCATCCAAGAAAATCCTCTTCTGTGGCCTCTTCAAATAAGTACATGCTATAAAGTTCAATTAGAAATATTGCAGAAGTGGATTTCTAGAAGTGACAAGAATCATGTAAGAAAAAGGAGCCTTAGATTTGTATTTAAGCTCTGCAAAATACTACCTATAATAAAACACAGATAAAAGCCAATTAGTACAGCAGCACAGAAAATTTTGATTTATTTTTCATTTCCCCTTTCCCCTCAACTCCTCTTTCACTAAAGGCAAGTATTTCCAACATATTTCCATGAAATTGGTAAATTTTCTCCTTGGGAAAATTCACAAATATAATTATTACCAGACTCAGACCAGCATACGTAAGGGTTATAATATCATTTTTATCTTACAAACACTGCGGAAGTAATGCTTGATAGAAAGCTACAAACACTGCAGAAACATCAACGTATGTTCTGTTATGATATGGTTATGTGCTATAACATTCCCATCAGATTGATTTATGCCAGGAACTTGGATATTTTTTGTGCCTTCCTAAGACAGGGCCACAGAGGATTTTTGAAATGTCTCTAGGTAACTATCTGAGAATCGAGCTGAAGAAGAAACGTACCATAACATCTTACCATCAGTAATGGCAAGTTATAAGTAACTCAGAACTGTGCAAACTTTTTGGTTCAATAAATATATGGAAAAAAAAAGTTGTTGTTATTTATGGGAGAAAGCAAGAATCTTATCTTCATTTTTTGCTCCACTGCTCTTTCAGCTGACAGCAAAACAGATGTATGTAACTTGGATGCTATCTAATATGGCATTAGGAATAGTATAATTGCTAGAACAATAGTATATTGATAGTTACTTTTATACATTAGTATAGCTCACAGGAGTCACAAATTGACTATGCTATAATGAGGGTCCCTGTATGGACAGCATGGAATTTAAGAGATGAGACAGTGTACCAAACAAGAGTCTTCAAATGTAGAGAAATTGCAAAGAGAAACAAAATTAAACTCTTGTCGATACTTGCATTAAAGCAGCAAAAGAAAAAGAACATAGAGCTTAGGTACAGGATAGGCATTAGAAGAGTATTTCTAAAGGATGGAACGAGGAAATAAGGAGATTGATTGTACAGATTGATTGTGGAATCGCTGTTACTGGAGGATTTATGTTTGATAGGTTTTTTTTTTTAAAGTAAAGGATAAACACAGAAAAGGGAAAACCAATCCTTTCTTAGGCAGACATTCAGCTAGAAAATATTTTGAGAATACTTTTCTAGTGTTGAGTATACGTTTTTAAATCTACTCATGAAATTACCATGTTGATACCTCATATTTGAAATATATAGTAACAGGAAAAGTGCAACTTTATTGGGAATGCTTAGCAAGATTTCATTAAATTGCATATGAACTCAATTAAATGGTTAAATTCTTTGAAAGAAGCCATAGACTTAGTTCAGTGGTAGTATTTCTGGAGAAAGAATTCTTACTTTCATTTGAACATGGAGATGGAAAATAAAAGTCAATGCAACTTTGCTTTTCTCCTTCCCCAGTAGCATTCACTCTGTTTGTAATCACTTCAGTCATCAGCTTTTCACTTTCACTGCAATGCCCAGGAATAAACTACGTCATCAAAAATGCAGGCCAGAAAGGATTCACAGCTGAGACCAGTCCTTGTTTTATTTGCAGAGACCATTAAGTGACTTAACTCCTGTCACTCTGTTCTGAGAAAAATCAGAAAATTGTACTATGAGCATACAGAAAGTACAAGCTTCTCCTTTTCAGAATGGCCAAATCAGTGCAGCAAAGTACACTGAAAAGGATCAGAAGCTTATTTTTGCCTTACAGGTATATAGAAGCAACTCAACACATGCCATGGGTGAAAAAACTGGGAGTGTAGGATGTACTTTTTTTTTCAAGTGCAGAACACTTTTAATGCAGAAAGTAATTCAAGCAAATACTTTGCAGAATTAACCCTGTTGAATACAGAAATGGAATAGGAAATCTCAAAGATCTTCTAAATATTTTCTTGGCAAGAGGCCTGCAGAATTTCTTAAGCCATCTGTATCCAAATTCTTAGTTGTAGAATATTTCTTTAGCTCTTTGCAAACCGTAGAAACTAAGATGTTTCATGTAGTAGTTTCTCTGAAGCCGACAGAATTACGATAGATTAGTATAGCTCATTCATGTACAACCCTAACCCCCATAAGACTTCTGGCAAGCTGTCTCTTTATCAGAATCTGATAAACACTGTCTCATGCTGTATTTGTTTAAATAGGCTTGCTACATACATTTCATTTAACAATTAAGACCCTATTTCCAGCTGTATAAAACACCTGCAGCTTCTGCTGACTTTCTTAGGATTAGAGGATATCCAGCACCTTTGGAAACCCCATTCTGCTGAATCTAAATAAAGGAAAACAAGTAAATCACTGTATCTACAGATTCATTAAGTATATTTATCTATACTTTAAATAAATCAGGGCAAAAGAAAAAATCTCTAATATCAGCTACTACTGAATGTTTCCATCTTTGCAATCTATGGCTTCAGTTCAATACAAAATTAGATAAATTTAAAAATTTCTTTTTTCTTAGCAATGCCCTTCAAATCCTGCTGAGCAGTAAGGGTTCTCTGTCTGAATATTTTCAGTGTATATAAGAGGTCTCAGATAGACAGCTCTATTTCATAGGGAGTTTCGGACTGCAGCTTTCCAAACATAAACCAAGACCACACGGTGCCAGAAGAAATAAAAAGGCCAGAGTCAGCATGCATTTCCCTTTTGTAATCCAATTAATGTTAAAAAAAATCATGTTACCATGTTGGGTAGCAGCTGCAGTAAGTGAAATTAATTTAATACTCAGTATTTTAAGAATTACTGTTTCATGTTCAAATTCTTATAATTACCATCTAGCTGTAGAGAACCCATACTTTGCTGAAACTTGTTCAGCAAATTTGCCATGAAGATGGCAGTAGAAGCAGCAAGGTTTTTTCTTCACTGCTGTCCTGAGGCTTTTTTCAAATTCCATTTCTTATTGATAAGTCCACAAAACCAAACCAAACATCACTATAATCATTTAAAAGTAACTTTGACACCAAGAGAACATTTGGAGATAGAAGGAGAAGAGAAAAGAAAAACATATTTACAATGTCAGGTACAAAGTCAGTATGAATGCAAGAATTTTGCACTGGCACTACATATTTACTTTGATAAATTAAGACTTCTAGGCCTGCAAGGGATCTACATGTATCTTTTTATTTTGAAAATGTAAAATGAGTTTTTCTATTAGAAACATGTTTTCTGCCTTTGGGAATCTAACAAACAAACAAACACCATTGTTTTATCATTAAAATTGGCCAGATACATTTTGAGTTATGTCATTCCCTCATCTTTCCAGGGACAAACTAAAAGCATTTTTTTAAAAAAAAGAAAAAATAAAGTATTTATTCTCATATTTTCTTACTGTCTTTTCAGAAACAAGAAGTACTAGAGAGCTTTTTCTCATCAATCCATTTCTTGGAGAACCTTTTGTACTGGCAGTTTAACACAGCTAACATAGAATTCTAAACTATATGGTCTTCATTTTCATTTATGTTAAAACTAATATTTTTCCATCTGATAATTTTATGACTACTAGACACATTAAGTTGTAAGAAACGGTACATACAAATTAGAAAAGAGCTACACATCAATAAACAGAGTGCATATTTTTAAAGACGGACTGTTTCAGACCCTGAAAAATCATAGTCTGAAAAAGACCAACTTGTATATTCTTTAAAACTTATAAGCATCTATCAATATCAATAGAATGATAAAATCCTCATTAACGATTTTCAGTTTTTTTTAAAAAACTCCAAAGGCAAATACTTCAAATGAAAGTCAGAGATAAGGAAAAGCTTTACAAAATGCTTTCAGTAGGAGGTATATCTATGCATGTATATTAATAAATCTTCAAGTCCCTACAGGCCTTTACAGGGATAATCACTGAACGAGGTATTTTGTTGCACCAGAAAATGTTTGAACTGAAAGTCTATTTCTAAGTAAAAGTAAAACAAAAGCTTTAAACGAAAACAAAATCTGATCTGTACATTTGCATACACAACTCCTCTATTCTTCTAACTTTTTTTTTTGTAGTGTCTGACAGGCATTTCCTTCATTTCTGTGGAAGCAGATTGTGCTGTACAATAATTATATTTCACCAGTGCAAATCCTATAGAAATTTACAATTATCAAATGCACTTGTTTAGTCTAAACAATGATAAGAATTCACGTGATGTGTTTCCATAAAGGCAAATAATATGCTGTTCAAATTGTATGCATTTATTGGAATTTTGGTTTGTATGCACAAATTCTGATAAGTTGCTAACAGAGACACACATGGCTAAGGTTCTGTTTTTGCACAGTATTGTGCTTACTGCCAAGAGAATGCAGAAAGGAAGCAACTCTTGAATTTTGCATCACAAGCACGAAGAAGCAAGAAACAGAACACAATACTGACAGGTCAAATGTGTAGGTGTTAAAATCCTTAAGATAATATCTGTTTCTCTTCTCAAAAGTAGTAATACTAAGTAGCAAGGTTGGAGAGGAGGAACAGATAAGATCTGAATGAAGATTAATGCAAGTTAGAAAAAAACAGGTTGAAAAAGGAAAGAGAGAAGAGAAAGGTAGCTGTAGTTGAGAGAAATCAAAAGAATCTATAAGTAGTAAAATACCCAGAAATACCCAAGGTATCTAAAACAGAATGTACAGGTAACCAGGCTGCTAACAGTCCTCACTTTCAAGTCACTATCCTGTGGAACAAGTGCCACAAATCTGTTTGTTAACAAATAATTTGTTAACCTATATTCTGAAAATGGCACTATTTTTATCATTTATGTTAAAATGAAGTTCTGTGTTTTGACTGAGATTTCTTCAGTGCAGGAAAACCCACAGAGACAGTGACTGAATAGTTAATTTAATTAAGCCAGAATTCTTTCAAGAATTAACAGCACATCAGTAAAATCTGTACAAATTACTATGTTTCTTTGTTATCACTTCACACACACATTCACAATCATTATGTAGATTTATTTTCATTCATATAGAAAGCATTCTATGTTAATACGTGAATTAGTATTTATTCAGGTAAATTATGGATTCTACTCAACAGTTAATCTTTTTATTATTGTATCATCAGAATTTCAATTAGATTCATTAGTTAAGAGTTGTGCTGGCTTATTCGAGAAAGATAGCAAAGAAATTTGGCCAATCAAGAATGCTACCTAGCAAATATTATTTACTTCAGATCACCATCAGCTTCAATGTAACTTAAAAAAGATGAATAAGCAAACTAGAACACAATAGTAGTTAGAAATGGTGTTTAACATTATTCTTAGGAGATGCTGGTTATCAGTGACTTATGAGAGCTATTGATTTCTCGAATGTGATCTGCTACGTGGTGGTTTGGTTTTTGTCACTGGAGTTTTAATTTTGCTAACCTGCTCACCGAGTGCTCCTTCTTTTTTCCCCTAATGGATTGCTTTCATATTGCCATCAGGCATGCAATTCAAGACTTCTGTCATTAAATCTATATGTTTTTGAAATGACTACAACTTCTGGCTATGGCAGTAATGTGATCTTGTGATTCTTCACTACATACTTTGTCACCAGTGCTGTTCAACTACGTGGCCATCATTATTATTCAGTAGCAACTTTGCTACATTCTATCACCAGATTTTGGCCATCACCATTTCATCATAATAAACATTTTCCATTTCGATTTAGAAGACTAAACTCTGGGACTAATTATAACAGTTTATGGAGACAGAATTTGCACAGAACCACATGACAAAGTTTATTCACTAATAACTGATAAAGGTTAATTAATTAAGGGTTTTAATTTCAAGAAGAAAATTTGAAGGCAAAGCATTTCATGTGATTTTTTAATATGATCTTTTCCTCTGAAATTTATTACCTTTACGACTAAGCGTACCAGAACTGTTCTTTCATCTTTAATAGATGTCACCTTCACTATAAGAGCTACAGTTGTTAGTGTCTCTGATGTAACTGACCTAAAAAATCTGCTGCAGCTGAACCAAAAAGGTTACCATTTGAGATAGCATTACCTGAAAAACAGAAAGAAGCATCCATCTTCTTTCTAAGATATGAATATTCAAAAACAGTAAGCTTGTCGGTTAAGCAAGAGGAACAATAACCAATAAGCAATATGTCCTTGCTGTATTGGCCATGTCCTGTGCTCTGCCTGTATAAGCAAAGAAGAAAGATTCTAGGTGATCTGGTGCCTTTTAGGGAGATCCATCACTACATACATTTCTTTCAGTACAATTCTGTGAAGGTTGGGGAACAAACAAAAAAGTCAACTAGTTTCTTCTGTTTCCATAATCCTACTATTTGATGAAAAAAGTTCTTTAAGCTCACATATCTAAATACAAGTCATTGCAAATTAAAATACTGCATGCAGCCTCTGCTGGCCTGCATTCCACACCAGTGCTTTTCCCAATCCCATCTCTCCGATTTTACTTGGAGAAAAAATCAAGTAAGCCTAGGAGACAACATAAAATGAATTAGTAGCTTGACAACTACTTAATTTATTTCCTGAAATTAAAATACATCAAAAAGTAAAGAAATTGTAGAAGAGTAGCACTTTGGCTTCCTCCAAATGGTGTCCCCTATAGTGACCTAAAACACAGCATACTATAGCCAGAGAAAAGACCAAAGACATCAAAAGCAGATTTGCAATGAGGTAATGGCTGCATAGGGGCATACCACAAGGAGGCTGCTTTCTTTCCATGGCGTCATCTTGGAAACTTTCCAATTAGGAGCACTTCCTTCATCTTCCAGGTATCGTCTTAGAATTACAACAAACGTAAGACTGAGAAGCATCACTGTATGCACACAGCTAGGGAATAGTGGAGGGTGTTATTACCTGGAGCAATTCTTACTGATAGTTATCTCTTCACTGAGATAGAGAAAACAGCAAAACACACTTTTTCGGTTTAGCATTTAACTGCTTTCTCTCTACCAGTCCCTTTACAGGTAGCTACTGTTGGATATCAATTTCTTTCATGATAAGTATATGAAAAGAAGGCAGGAGATCTTGATAGTTTAGAAGCAAGGTTAAACACAAAAGTATCTTAAGAAAGAAGAAAGATAAAATCTGGTAGATTGAAGTAGATCATATGATTGAGATAAAGCTTAAGACAAGGTAAATTAGGTCTAAAAAAGCCTTAAACTAAGTAAAATAAAATTTCAAATAAAAAGCAATTTTACTTGAAAATGATCATGCTATATCATAAACTGTCACCTCATTAGCTTTTTAGCTAATTTTAATGATTAGAACTATTGGTATTTTTCAAGAAGGTACTGGTAGCAAACTGGCAAATACCTGCCCTTGAACAAAAAAAATATGACCATATTTCCTTTCTAAAATGTGATCAGCAGTGCTCTACACTTCTGGTTCTCTGGATTCATGTATAGGATTAAACAATAAGAAAATAGTGTGAAAGTTGCAGTCTGTTTTTACAGTTTAAGGCAACCTTATTTTTATTTTTTTTTTCCTTTAGATAAAGCATTTTAGGGCTAATATAGGTTAAATATAGATTTCTCGCAAAGTTAACTTTTCTCCAGATTATTCATTTTCCTATACTATTTTCTGTATTCTCCAAAATTCAAAAACTTGCAACAATGCATTAATTCCTTATCTCTGGGAAAGTATGCAGCTCACAGCAGGCCTGGGAATGCCTTGGATTTGGAAGACTGTCAAGATTTTATGATTTTTGGTTATCGGTATTCTACTTCGTAACATCATGTAGTGCACTGGGACTTTAAGTGTTAATGTTTCAGTTCCAGGCATCTGTCCAGAAGAGAAGAAGAAATATATACCCCAGGGAGCTTTGCAGTCAGAGAGGAGATATAACTCCTGGCAAGGTCACCTGATGTGCTCTTTTTTGTCAGACTCTCCTCCCTGCTGCCCAGCCGGACTACACATCTCACCTCAGCATTATGGTGAGGCCTTTCCACCTTTCGGACACTCTCTCTCATTATATTTGATTTATTAGCTTCAATTCTAATTATATTGCATTATAGTGTGTTATCTTGCATTCCGATACTATATTTAGTAAATTATTTTGTTTCTAGTCAGATCATTCAACAGCAAAAGGAAAACTAGAGAGAATGTGGGCCCCTTACTAAGTGAGGGGGGGGGGGTTCTGGTAATGGGGGATGCTGAGAAGGCAGAGATACTGAATGCCTTCTTTACTTCCGTCTTCAGTGAAAAGGCTCTCCCTCAGGTTTCCCACACCCTGGAGGTTAGGGAGAGCGTCTGGGGAATGGGAGACTTCCCTTTAGTCAGGAAAGAGGACGTGCGTGAGCACCTAGGCAGTACTAAGGTCCACAAGTCCATGGGACCTGATGGGGTGCATCCACGTGTGCTGAGGGAACTGGCGGAGGTCATTGCCGAACCGCTCTCCATCATTTTTGAGAGGTCTTGGATAACAGGGGAGGTCCCTGAAGACTGGAGGATAGCCAATGTCACTCCGGTCTTCAAAAAGGGCAAGAAGGAAGATCCGGATAATTATAGGCCTGTCAGCCTCACCTCCATCCCTGGAAAGGTGATGGAACAGCTTGTGCTGGATACCATCTCCAGACAACTGGGAGAAAAGGAGCTTATCAGGAGTAGTCAGCATGGGTTCACCAAGGGGAGGTCGTGCTCGACCAAGTTGGTGGCCTTCTATGATGCTGTCACATGCTGGGTGGATGGGGGAAGAGCGGTAGATGTAGTCTACCTTGATTTTAGAAAGGCCTTTGATACTGTCTCCCACGACATCCTTATAACAAAGCTGAGGAAGTGTGGGATAGACGAGTGGACAGTGAGGTGGGTTGAGAACTGGCTGACCGGCAGAGCGCAGAGGGTCGTCGTTGGTGGTGCAGAGTCTGGCTGGAGACCTGTAACCAGTGGTGTCCCCCAGGGGTCTGTGCTGGGTCCGGTCTTGTTCAACATCTTCATCAATGACCTTGATGAGGGGATAGTGGCCACCCTCAGCAAGTTTGCTGATGATACGAAGTTGGGAGGATTGGCTGACACGCCTGAAGGCTGTGCTGCCATTCAGCGAGACCTGGACAGGCTGGAGAGCTGGGCAGTAAGAAATCAGATGAGGTTCAACAAAAGCAAGTGGAGGGTCTCACACCTAGGGAGGAATAATTGCATGCACCAATACAGGCTGGAGGATGAGCTGCTGGAGAGGAGCTCTGCAGAGAGGGATCTGGGTGTCCTGGTGGACGACAGGTTGGCCATGAGCCAGCAGTGTGCCCTCATGGCCAAAAAGGCCAATGGCATTCTGGGGTGCCTTAAGAAGAGCGTGTCCAGCAGGTCGAGGGAGGTGATCTTCCCCCTCTACTCTGCCCTGGTAAGGCTTCATCTGGAGTACTGTGTCCAGTTCTGGGCTCCCCAGTACAAAAAAGACAGGGATCTCTTGGAAAGAGTCCAGCAGAGGGCCACAAAGATGGTGAAGGGCCTGAAGCATCTCCCCTATGAAGAAAGGCTAAGTGAACTGGGTCTATTTAGCGTTGAGAAAAGACGACTGAGAGGGGACCTGATCCAGGTTTATAAATATCTGAGGTGTGGCAGCCATAGTGGTGAGGCCAGTCTCTTTTCAGTGGTACGTGGAGACAGAACGAGGGGAAACGGACATAAGCTGCAGCATAGGAAGTTTCGCACGAATGTGCGTAAGAACTTCTTCACGGTGAGGGTGACGGAGCACTGGAACAGGCTTCCCAGGGGGGTTGTGGAGTCTCCTTCTCTGGAGATATTCAAGTCTCGCCTGGACGCCTACCTGTGCAACCTGGTGTAGGGAACCTGCTTTGGCAGGGGGGTTGGTCTCAATGATCTCTAGAGGTGCCTTCCAACCCCTACAATTCTGTGATTCTGTGATTGCCGCTGTTTTTAATTATTTTGGGGTCCCCTGTTTCCCTTTTTCAGAGATGCGGATTTTGTGAAATCCCTCCACCCCGCTAGTCATGAAACTGGACTGAACCAGACCATAAACTGTTGATAAGGACTTAGAGGAAATGGAAGATGTATCAGAAAGAAAAGCAGAAGAATCCAAACTCCTTACACAAAGCAGATGCTCACATCACTGATTCTGTCTTTCAAAAATTAGCCTTCTTCATTTAGTTAGTCTCTGTCCTTCAGGATTTTATTAGACAATTCCCTCTCAAAACAAGATGATTCCTGCACATGTAAAGATGTATAGCCAGCCATACAGAGTTTACCCCGCTGTAATGGATAAAGCTACAATGTAATATCTCAAAAACACACATTTTGCTTAATGCTGGAAGTCACTATAACTTTCTAGATGTTTACAGTAGCATTTATGGACTGTTGCTTGTACTCATCTACAGGTTTGCATTTTCTGACTCTTTATCAGCCATCTTATCAATGCAGCATGAAACCAAACTAAAAATGCTTCAAGTCCTATTAATCTCCTTTTTCCAGCTTTCATCTAAATAGAATTTGCTCAACTTCAGTCTTCTGGGAACTGGCTGAGCTATAGATAAGCAGATCCCCACCAGGGAACACCACTGGAATTAAAAGGCTGCTGATTCCTCCACACATTTCCCTTTAGCAGAATAAATTAAGGCTATTAATTTTGTATGTGGAGTTCATAGGGCATCCACTGATCCCACCTACTGCTACCACTAAAACAGATGTTTTCCTAATCTAAACTTTGAAAACAATATTGTGCTTTAGAACCCAAATTGGCCTTCTCAACAGAAAAAGTCAGCCAAAACTGATGACTTGCTGAGAAGATTTATTTTACAGAGTATTTCAGCAGACATCCCTATATGAAGTATAGTGAATGAATTGATCCACCAAGTACATTAGTGGACAAGACACCATGAGAAAGCCTGTCTTTTTTTTTTTTTTTTTCTATTTCATCAATAGAAATTTATCTAACATATCCATACCATCCAGTAATTTATACTAAACACTAGTTATACTATGTGTATAGTTGTGCGCTATTTGTACACCTTTATAATGCAAATCTTTGCATAGGTGAATCTGTTGCAATGAATACCTTGTCTATGAATTATAAAGAAATAAATACAAGACTAATAAAATTTCCCAGAAGAATGCTTTCATTTATATAGTTAATTACAGAATTTTCAAAATGCATTCTTTGTTGTCCAGAATGTTAGTGTAAGACTGGTAATGACTGGTACAGTTTCACTCAGTAAAAGAAAAAATCAGTACTATTTCTCCAAATCAGAGGATTATGTAGTGTGTTCAGCATTGTTTGTTACATCCTCTGTCCCAGCCTACAGACATTAAGTATCAGTGAAATTATTTATACGCATACACAAATCTCAGAGAAAATACCAAAGTGCTGCTTTTTGTGAGACAATATACAAGTTAGGGATATCACCTTTCTATTCAGTTCAAGTAAGTAGATACTTACATATTTAATATTTTCTTCACTGACACTCCTGTTGTCTCTTGCCATTCCTGTTGTCTCTACAGGAGGCTTTTATTTCATAGAATCATAGAATCCTCACTCCACCTTTTTATATACCTTTTTTAAATCTATATGTGGTATATACAAAAAACTGTAATTATTAACCAATTACCATTTGGGCTGTAGACCAAAATTTAAGGGCAGGTAAGTCACCACTCCTCCATTGCCATGCTCCCAAGAAGTTTGCAGTAGTTGTCTGATTACTTTTCTGAAACCAACATGAGCCTTTCAGCTTGGAGGAACCGGCAAACTTGATCATGGTATAAGTAAATATACATGGTATGATTACTTATGGACACATCCAAATAAGCCAAACAGAAAAAGCTGAGAAGGCAGATAAAGGAAAACGGGATTCATATGGTTTCATATTTTCCCTACTGCAGCTTAATAACACATATAGAGAAGGATGGACTAGGTATTTCCTGAGGCCTTTGTATTCTTGTTTTCTTTAAGTCATACTGGTAGTAAACACTTAACAAATGCCTGCAATTTTTCTAACTTTTTTAAATTTTTCTTAGGAGCCACATCTGTAGTGAGATCTTCATGCACTCTATTAACTAGATTGGACATATATATAGTTTCAAAAAAGTTTAAATTTTATGTTGTGATGCAGCTGCCTTTTTCCATAAACTTCATTGTAACTTTTACGTAAATTTTGTAAGCATAAAAAGTGTGTGGAAAAAATTATGGTGGAAAGCAACCTAAAACTTTTTAAACTTTTTTCTTTTTTTTTTTAAAGAAAATTTAAAAACTTTTTAAATTTTCTAAGAGAAAAAAAGAAGAGTCAAGAGCTGTCTCTTCGTTCTCCTCTTATTATTCAATGAGCAAATCCTCACAGGCTTGAATAGGCACTTAGTTCAACATTCCAGCAGGCCGTGCATGTTTCAGCAGACCTTTAGCCTTTAATCAAGGATATGAAGCCTTCAGAAGTTCAAAAGTTTGCTAGGGATTTGATGGAACCCAGAAACTGTGGTATAAGCAACCGGCATTTCAAGATTGGAAAATTTCTGAAGCCATAGATCCTGCATTTCTGTGTTATGATTTAGCTCACAGCTGACTCTGGCTGTCACAGCTGGGCAGCAAAATGACAAGGCCATCATTAACTACAGCCTTTTTTCTTCACATCTTGCAAAAAGAATAAAAGTTCAGTATGTAGCAAATGGTAGAGTTGATAACGTATAGGCCATGCATTACATATTAGCCACAAAAAAAATTTCCTATTTCATATTAAACAAAATAAAGAAAAAAATAAAGAAAAAAATAAAGAAAAAAATTAAAAAATAAAAAATAAAAGAAAAAAAATAAAGAAATAAAGAAAAGCCATCAAAAAAATAATATTAAAAACAGTGAGGAAGAGAGCCATATAGCAGAGGGCTAGTTACTACTGTAGTACAATATTCAATCCCTTAACAAAGAGGAAAACAGTAATTTGTACAATTGAAAGTTAATATACCTCTTGATCATAATTCAGACCATTCAAGAATTGCAATTGGTAAATTGATCTATTCTTTTTTCCAAGAGTGTTCTTTTTCCTGATTATAATGTTAAAATGTTGACAGCTACATGTTTTCCCTATCAGAAGCAACAACTCTTGAAAACCACAGCAGCAACTATTTTCACATCACTGCTATTGACAGTGGAAGGACTAATCCTATTAGTCCTTCTATCTCCTTCTCCTTTTCACCAGTTATTCACCTATGCCTCATATGCAAATACCTTCAGAAACTTTGCTTTCAACTGCCAAGTCTATCAATCAGCAGGCTAATGTAGACCTACTTTAGTCCTACCTTCTAAGAAATCTGCCTAAATTGCATCCTTTGTCTCGAAGCCAGAAGGAGACCATGCCAAACAGTACTAAAGTGATAAAAAACTGAGCAACTTCTTAACTTCTTAACTGAGCAAGCTTCTTAACTCTGTGCTACAGTGGAGCTTGGAGGAATGGAATATTTCTTTCTCCTTAATGAAATTTTCTTCTTACTCAGTCCCAATTTGTTATTTGCTTTTCCAATTTGTCAAACCATACAACCCCTTAATTTAGTTCACAAATTTGCAACACTCACTACCAAGCCAGAATCCCGTTTTCCTTTATCTGCCTTCTCAGCTTTTTCTGTTTGGCTTATTTGTGTATACATACACCACAGAGAAAATAGACTTGATATAACACAAGAAAATTGTTCAGTATCTTACTGTCTAATATAAAAAATTTTACATACAGCTGATAAGGTGCTTACGTTATTTATTTATTTATAAATAAATGTGTTACACCAAAATCTGAAACACTATAATAAGCATTAACAAGAAAAGAAATACATTTTTAATGTAATGCAAAATAGATTTTTTTTCCATTATAAAATTTAAGCTACGTTAGGGAATCCTTAGACCTCTACTGATTCTTACTTCTGAATTCCCTATTCATTACCACTACACAAGTCTTACTTCATAAAAGGCTTCTAACCAATTACTGCAAATAAAGGCCACCTTGTTGCAGTATACTGTAGTCATCTGTTTCCCCTTTTGATACAGTTAAGGATACTTCCTGAATAATAAGTTCTTCCTTTTTGTGAGCACATATTCAAATTATGTGTACCAGTGGAAATCACATTAATACATAAAAGAGGAACAAACAACCTAATATAGAAAATTAAAATATGAGATGGTTGGTGCACAATCAACTGGCATTTCTAATCCACAAGTGTGTGCATGCATGACTTTATTAAAGTTGAATTGGTGAAGTCCCCAGCGAGATCTCTGAATTTCAGCTTAAAATGCCATTCTGTTTTTTTCTCCTAACATGACCAGATTTTTTAAATCATTTAAAAATATGTTTTATTTTAAAATGAATAACTGCCATGCTGCAGTTCTTGCATTTCAACTGCAAGTGCCCTTTCCAGCAGAATGCAAATGCATTTCTGACAAAGAAAACAAAATAGCTGTTATATCAGGATGGCTATAAAGAACAAAAATTAATGAAAAGGTTGCTGTAGAAAATGTGAGGGGAATCATAAATAAGATTAAAATTGAGCATTTGTTTAGAGAAAATAATATCTAAGCCAGAAAATAAAAAGCCCCTTGATGTGTTTTGGCACTACTGAATTTATCACACAAGTTTGAGATGGACATTATTTGTAAAAGATGATATATTAACAGTGGCAGTAACATTGCAGATTAGGAAAAAAAAAAAGTTTGAATTATTGCTGAACTCCAAAAATATTTTGACTTTGACTTTCATTCTTCAAATATTAAATTTAGAACTGCTGAAAACCAGTCTTCTTAGATGCCTTGAAACATTTTTTTTCCTCTCACGTGCATTTTCACATCTTTTATTTGATTCACTATTCCTTATGAAACAGCTTGAAGAATGTTTTCATAAAAAGTGCTGCACAGCCTCATTGATCTTAGTATTGCTAAATATTTCCTGTGGATCTAAATTTTCCTCGAAAATCTTTTATTCCATTACTCTAAGCAGTTGCTCTGCAGACAATACACTACTTAAGCAAACTAAACTAACAGGTCATCAAGCAGATAATTTCAAACAGTTCTCCTCTCTTATAGGTTGTATACCTGCTCTACAGACTTTCTCATGGATAGATTTCGTTCAGCATCTAGTCATCACCTTAATCAGTTGAGATTGCATTATGACTTATATACAAAATAAGTATCTTAATGTATCAGTTCCATCCTGCCTAAAGGTAAACAAACACCTAAACCTGTGGCTGCAGTTACTGCACTTCTTCATATCAGTCTACTATTCTTTTATCTGTCTTTTTCATTTTCCTTTTGAATTACGGCATAAAATTCTGACTACACTGAGTTTTTTCTTTGGAACAAAGAGGCAATGATTTTTGAATGAAATTATGTTAAACCCAATTACAAGGAAATAATAAGAATATTCATGTTCACTGTTTCTTCTACTCATTAAATGTGAATGAATATAAAAGATATTTCATTTAACATAAAATTAAAATGATTCAATATGTTGTTATTCATTTTTATATTTAAGGATTAATTTAGAATAAAGCAGGGAGTTTTTCACTTCCAGAATTTTCATTCATCTGTAAGATTTGATGAAACTTCTCCTTTCTATCTGAATGAAAAAAATTCACATGTGCAAAAATACATAAAAAATTTACTCACACAAGTATTAACTGCAGAAGTTAACTTTGAAATCTGATTCATAACTCAGAGACAATTTCAAGTACTAGGACCAAAAAGATTCTTTCACTTCTCAAAGTATTGGTGCCGATAGAATTCCTTCCTGCTCAACTCTAAACATGCCACAGGCAAATTTAGTTTTGGAGGCACATGACTGCAGAACATTTTTCAGCATAAAGTGTCATCAGAAAATAATTCTTGAAGACCATTGCTTGCCTAAGGAAACAGGTCAGTATTTCTAGAAAAATTCAGAACTCATTCTAGAATAAAGCTGTGAAGTCACAGAGATTCTTCCTCAGATGTTATTTATTTATTATCTCTCAGTTTGGGTCTGCTGTCAGAGGTCCTAAAGCATGCCAGCTATGACCTGCCAGAACTCCTCCGACTACATACATTATGTTTTATTTTGAATAAAATATTCAAAAGCAAATTTATGCACAAAATTCATATTATTTATACCTGTGGGCTTTTTTCTTTTTGCATTTGTGTGGGGTTTTTTTGTTTGTTTTTTGTTTTGTTTTGTTTTTATGAAAGATGAATGATGAAAGAATTCACATTGCACTAAATAGACTTCAGTACCATTATTTTTTGATGGACAGCACTGCATTACACTGAAATTCCCCTGTGTCTACCTTCCTCTCTCCATCTGGGCCAAATAGGATGCGAGGAACTTGGGTCTGAATAGATTAATCTTTCAACCCAGGCTCCTGGGGATGCTCTGCATTTTGCTCTAAGTTAGCAGGTTAACATTCTTGGCATAGATGTGAATGTAAGTGAATGATCCAGCACTAGATTGCATAACATCCTTAGATGACAGAAGTCAGGAATCTGTGTAAGACCACTGTCACCTCAGTAATGAGCACTGCATATTTATCCTTATTACAAGTCTGAGTTAGATAGGTTTGCCATGTACAGATTGGTACAAACTTGACAGCTTACAAGAAAATGTGTTTTCCAGTGGAAGATGGAAAACACTTTATTCAAAACTCTCTAACATGCACTCCAAAATGAGTCAAACAATGAATATATATTTTTACCTTAAATTACCAAGAGATAAATAATCACTAACAGTAGACAATAGAAGGTGGGAAAAAAAAAAAAAGATTATTACAGAGAAGAGATATGTGAAATACAATGCATTAATAGAGAAGCAAACAACTCTGAAGAACCTGCTGTAACTGCGTGACAACTATGTGATTTGTGTAGCAATTTACATCATTTTACATGGGATAAATACACAAAGAGAAGAAAAGTTTAACTGTATAGAAGGAATAAAACCACTTATTTTAGTGTCAGAACAAGAAAAGACTTTTACAAGTAACAAAAGACAACAGTCTCAGTAGGTAAAGCATAATTCAGAGATCATGACAAATGCAGAAAGCAAATAGAAGCTTTAGTCAATGTTTGTTTTATTCTTTAACAGAAAAATCACAGATGATGAATTCTGCTTGTGCAGTTGTGGGCTAAAATGATGATTACACAGTAAGGATAGCAAGACTGACTGCAGAAGGAATCTCTGATTTTTAGTGAATATGAAGTATACTTAAGTATAACGTGTGCAGTGATCATAGACTCTTCTCGATTATGTTTCCAGCCAAAGAAACAAACACACTGTTTTCATTAAGGAAAATTTCTCAGGATGGAACATAAAGAACACTGATTTGACAGAGACTCGGTCTTAAAAAATTATCGAGAATAGGAATTTATCATTCTTGTGGTGTATACTGTTTTTGTTGCTTTCTTTGCTACCAAAATACACTATCCCCAAAGGAATTAAGAATTTAGAAAATATGGTGAGGTATTGACAATTTAGAGGGGGAAAAAAGCATTGTTCAACAGAAGTAATTAGTATGAAAGATACCTTGTATCTTAAAAGAAAGGAGACATTTCATACCCTTAAAGTGAGATTAGAAATCAAAGTTGAGATGAACCATCAGGAATTTTAAAACTTGTAGTCAGAATCTGAATTAAACTCCTGTCAAGTACCACTTGTTGTTCAAGTCTGAGTTCTAGACTGACTGTTGACATTCTCTAATTATCTACATACCTATCAGTGACTGCCTTAGAAGAGAACCAGAATCTCTTTGTGAAAGAGTTTAGGAGGCAACAACCTCAGAGCTGCTCATTGGAAGGACAAGAGAAAGGAGCATGGAGAGTAGGGTACATCTTAAGAAATAAAAAAAGCGCAAACAAACAAACAAAAAAAGTTTCTTCCAGGGTATCAAGACAGGGTTAAAGTTATGTTGGTTTCCATTACTGCTACTCCTACTATTGATAAGAGAGTGGAAAACGTTGGGGCTGTTAATACTGCCCCTTCCCTCTATTTGCCTTGTCTATTATACTGAGTCATGGTTGATGCAACTGAGGATAGGGCAACCAGGCAGAGAACAGGCCAATGGGAATTTCATCAAGTTTAAAGACAAAGTCCTTCACCCACAGTAGAAACCTGTTCTACTGCATAGTGCCAACTAATTCACTAGTGGCTCTATAAAAAAAGAGCACCATGATTATGAGTACATTCCTGCAGCATGGAGACGTGTACTGTGCTATTTGCCAGGTTAGTGGTCCCACGTGCACTCCAAGACATCAATCAGTGCGTGCCCTGGCAGCTGAAATTCTCCCAGAATTGCAGTGTGCATTTACATACTGGGTGCATATCCCCAGCACACGTTAGAACCTACAACACATTTCTGGACTGCACTGTAGAATTAGAATACATCAAGCAAAGATAGGTTTTTACGTATGTAGGTTATTCTGAGGCTGCTTTTCTTTACAACTATTCTTTAGAGTGATGCATCTTATATAATTATTTTAGGAGGAAATTGTAAAGAAAATCATCTCCCACATAAAAACTTAGAGAGTTTCTAAATTCTGGTAAGTAAACACAGCTCAGGCAACTAATTATCTTGTCTGTTCAAGCACTGCTGCTGTTCCTACCGATGGTAAGATGCAGAGCAAGGTATATTTTGAAATGATTTTATTTTGCATTAACTTTCCCAAATATATTTAATGTAGTATCCTCATCTGATTAGCCAGAAAACCTTAGAATAATGAAGTCAAAGTCAGTGCTCCTCTGTTTAGAAGCCTGTGTTGAGCTGATAAATGTCACAAAAAAATAAAGATTATTTTGCAGAATTGCCTTGACAAATTTTTGTTAGCCTTCTAACAAGATGATCCTATATTCCATTCAAGACCTGCTCATAGGTCTTTAACAAATTTATTAGTCCTCACTGGGAAAATGTTTCAAATACATTTTTGATCTTCAAGTAATTTCACATAAGATACATGAATGACATTTCATATAAATCCTGTTCAAAAATGAAGACTGCGATCTTCTTTAAGATTCCCTATTAGATGGATATTATCTAGTTGGCAAAGTGTTTGCACAAACTTCATATAAAAGAATCATATAATTTCTTCAACTTTCATGAAATACATTAGATATAAAAACATATCATGACTCCTTTGAATGGAAAATGTTTTTTAAGCTTTTGTGTTTAAGAGGCTAATGTCTAGTTTAGTATATGATTTGAAGAAAAAATTAAACTATAGTATTTTATTGCTATATTTTCAGTTAAGAAGAAAATCTTGCAAATCTGCCAAGCTCCAAGATGCGTTAACAATGTGCCTGTATCCTTTATTTATGCTTAGAACAGCAGCTTCCATAGAAACTTATTTTCCTCAGTACATGTGGGCTCATTTTTATATCCTGCATAGTCTGATAGATGATTTTACTCTTCTGCTTTACAGAACTTGATGGAGTAAGGATTCCACAGAATATTATTGGATACTAAAAACTGACCATTTTGCCCCTACTGAGGAGTTCAGAAGGTGATTTTCAAATGCCTAGAGAATACTTAAATATACTGTGGTTTTTTCCTTTTCCTATATTGAATGGTTTTAGAGAGGTATTTGAGTTAAAGACAATGCATTCTGTCATTTATCAATCACAGTGTACAACTCCTCATGAGGGACAAGGAAATGCCAGTGATATATGCAATAACCTTTTCAGTTGTGATCATGACTTCCGACACTGGAATGCACAGCACACACTCCTCTGGGGAGTAGCTTCTGCCAACCCTCCTTTTCCTCAGGAACATTGTAGTACCCTGCTCTAAAATCCTACATATTGAATAGCAAGTCCCTAACATGGGTCTGGTGACACTTCAATACAAGGTATTTCATTAGGTTCTCGCCTCCCACATCAGAAGGATTCCACAAGGACATTTCACACATTGCAGATGTCAAAGTGGGATCAAATACCTATGTATAGATACACTGATTTCTCCCAAAGCATGACATTTTGAGACAGAAATGCTTTCACACAAAATATATGATACTTTGCTGCATGCCACATTGCCAAATGAATATAGAATAGCATCAGAGTGCATATAGAAACAAATATAATTAAAAAAATAATAATAACAATGAATGTGTATATGCTGTGTGTGGGAAGGATTTGGTAAAGCAAAGAGAAAAATCCCAATGTTTCACCTATGGCAAGTAACTTCCTCTTGTTCTTAAATCTAATAACATTCCTTATGACTGGATACTACAGTATTCCCAACTGGAGACACATTTGAGTTTTATCTGTTATATTAATAAATGACTACATGTTGCATTTGTTGAATTTTTTAAAGTTATCTGTTTATATGCAGATAAACTATTTAACAAATTCTTGTCATTATAGATTTTATTTTTTTAACTGAGCTCTTGCATATGATCTACACTGAAAAATGATGATTTCCCTTCAGTGGTTCAGTGATTTCCCATATCTGAACTCCTGTTTGTATGCAGTATTTCATGTACAAATATTGAGTTACTAACTTGCGAATTACTACTGTGATTTATCCTTCAGCAAACATGTTCACTACTTTCATATTCATCCCCTCCATTTTATCACAGTTCTCTTACATCACAGTTCTTGATGTCAACTATACTCAAAAATTCTTGCAAAAGCATTTCAGAACTCTGAGTAAGTTGCCTTCTCTCATGATTAAAGAAGTCTACCCAGACAGGATGAGTATGAATGCTGCCAGAAGTCCTCTTCCTTTTTCCAGTGACAGATCACATTCCAACAGATCACATTCTGCTTCAGAGCTTAAAAAGAAATCTTAATGCCTTACACTGCACCAGACATTTTATTGCACCTTACTTTCCTTTGCAGCTCTGTCAACACAGCTACATACTGGCTAATTCACACAGCAGATTGAATTTCACCTAGTGTCAAGAAAAACAGTGCTTACTAACCATATCACACTCTTATCCACTCCTATAATGTAAAAACACACAGCTGTTAAGTTCAGTTATTTATGGGAAAGATGGGGGGCACAAATAGGAGTTTTTGTGATGTTTAAAAATTGCTTTGTTACTCATGCCGGAAATGTTGGTAGCAGAATGCACATGCACCTTCTTCTTTTGGAGAAATAGCAGTGAATACTTGGCGAACATTGCTGATGTGAAGATCCGTAATTAGATCAGACAGAATGTGAAAAACGTTGCTGTCTCAAACTCTTCCATCCTCTGAGGTGCTGGTCAATATTAAGTGCACCTCACATGTGAAAACGTACTATTCCATCACACAAGCCATGAATCTCAGGATGATTTATCCTTTATTACTGGGGAACTGACACAGAAATATGATGTCCTACATACGTCTTTACTATAGAAATGATGTCTACGCTCATGTTAAAGGATTCAATTACCATGTTATGTTGCTCATCTTATAGCAAGTTCCATCAGTAATTCCTCAAGTAGTTGGTTGCTGGTATTTGTACTATCAGAATGCCTTTTCTTTTGCTCCTATAAATATGTTAACATGCTAATGCTTAGCATCTAATGATTTGAAAAGATACCAAAGCTAAAAGAAATATTGCCAACATTTCCTATCAGAGACATTTTTTAAAAAATTAAATGAATAAGAAACATCAGCTGACCAGTAGTCCAGGTTTAAATCATTTTTACTTAGGCATGCTGATTCTGACCAATGGATCTCCACCTGCAAAATTCACAGATGACAGACACTGCATGTATGTATATTAAAGCTATTCAAATAAGAAAGCTGAGCAGCTCTTAAGAGTAATGTGCTGATTCACAGTCATTTACAATAGTTATTTATATTCATACATGCTCAGAAACATTCACCTCTAAATAACTTGGGTTGTGGAGCTCTGTTTCAGATAAGTTACGTGTAGCTATAATTTTAATCATATGTACAATTAGGTGCTTATATGGCAGCTTCTCCTACTTTAAATTGCCCTGTATAACATGTTTCCTTCCAGTACAGGAAGAGGACTTCAAGTAATGTGGAAATACTCAAAATACATCACTGCGCCAATAAGTTTTCCAGAAATAAATACTACACTATGCTTGCAGTTCAATTTGCTAGGAAGAAAAATGTCTATAGCTTTCTAGTAAAGTAGTTGTTGGCTACACTTGTTAGCTCCCTTAAGTTTCTTATAACACCAGAATTTCATGGGCATTTTACTTAATATGCTGAAACATTCCAAAGTCCCATTCTAAGACACCAAACCACCCCATTAAGTATGTATAGAAACAAAGTTTTACTGAAATATATTCCTACCAGACTTCACAGGAATGCTTTTATGGTTTTTGTGGTTCTGAGTGATCAACCCAAATGTCACACAATGATTGCATATGGAAGTGGAAGTAAAACAATATTTGTCTCATCTTCTGACTTGTACTTTCAGGTGAAAATATCCTACTTTAAGAAAAAGTAAAACTTCAGGAGTCCCATCAGGTGCTTCATTTTTTGCAGAATGCAATACCGGGCATATTTCTTCCATATTCACCTGAATTAACAACTATCTAAATATAGGTGAGAAGATGTTACCTTATAGGAAGAAAAACTGTTTTATAATGTGTTAGCATAATTTTTAATTGGCTTTCTAGAGAACAGCATCTTATTCCTGGTTTTAACACTCATCTTCAATATATTAAATTTCCTGGGAAGTCACACTTAAATTTGCCCACATCACCTCTATCCCTCCATAATATTTAAGTAATGTGGAGCATATGTCTTTGCCAAAGTCATGAGCAGATATTCAGCAAAGATTACCTATAATTGTGCTATCATTTCAGAGCATATGAAATCACAGCATACGAATGACTCAGAGGCCTAAATCTAAATAAAAGAGTAAGATTGTTTTTTCTTTCATCTCCTCTCTCGAGTGAGTGCTGACTGCCACTGATGTATGCAATACAAGAGGTAATTTATACAATAAATTTAAAGGGTTTCAAATAAGGATGTAAAGTTTTTACAAAGTTGAAGAAATATCAAGGGATGGGAAAGTTACTTCCTGTCCAGACCTGTTACAGGCATCTAAGAATTAATTCCTCACCATGCAGAAATTAGCTAAAATTTATATCAAGAAAGATCAGTACATGTAAAGCCATTTGTGTTTAGAAAAAACATTTGCATCTGGCTTTTTACTGTTTTCTATTTTTATAGTTCAAGTGTCATGAATACTCTTTCTTTCATCTTTTGACAAGCTTTCACAGCTCCACGCACTTCATCCTATCAAATATCCTTCAATTTTTTATTTTTATTTCTTAAATGTGCTGTGATTGAATTTACATTTTGAAGCTTTCTTTTAGTGTTATGTATTGAGCATGTCTAAGCTTTGATTTGCAATTACCAAACAGAGATAAAAATAAATATACAAGCACTAAATGAGCTCCTTTTTAGGAGAAGTACACTGCAGGTGAAGCACAGAATTGACGTGTACACAGTATCAGCAATGAAAAATTCTATTTAATGTCTAGCACAAGAAAACTGAGAATGATTTTTTATCTAACCAGTATTCTTACTGACACCTGCAGTATAATTGTATAGATCTGTTGTTCCTGTTTTAGTTTTGCATTTACATTCTTTCTACCCTTCACTCTTCCTATTGCTCATTGGTTTTTATTTGTCAGATAATTATGATATGAGTAACACAGAAATGATAAGCATACATAACTACACAAGTCCACAATTTTCCAATTTCCCTTCCTCATCCCCTCTCAGCATTGCTTCCCCCACTTTAACACAGCAGTAATCACGCAGTCTAGTACTGCAACCAAATCAAGTAGTCCTCCAAATTCTGGTAAGAGTAATAACAGTCAAAATTAAATGAAAATCTATTATTTCAGCAATTTGATCACAGCACTGCTCCTTTTCCATTCTGGTTACCACTAGATGACAATATGGAAGAAGTCGTCTGTATGCCAAACTCTAGCTTTCAAGTTACTCTTTCTTCAACCCCACTAGATCCTGGAAATCACATCTTAAGACAGTATAATCTTGACTTTTTTTTTCCTTTTTTACCCTGTAGTGTTTGTTTCCATATTCTCTATTTTCCCCCTTAACCTGGTTCCAACAGAGGAAGCCTACCTTTGTTCAAACAATGTTGCAGAGTGACTTCTTCACTTTGAACTTCAGCTTTCCAACTGCTGTCAATCCCTACCCCATTCACAGCCTCACCAAGCAGTAGCTGTAACTTGGTTCTTAAAGCATTCATTTTTGAAGTTGCAGCTTACCTATGGCAAGAACACTGGACATATACTCATAAATGGCACAACAATAACTGTATTAAGTTACAGAAAACCGCTTGCTTTCTCTACTGAGCTAAGAAAACACAATACAGTGGCTATTGGTTCAACTACAGCAGTCACACCTGCAAAACTGAATTTGCTACAGAGGCACTGCTGAATCAAAATGTCTTCTAATTCTGAGCAGGAAATATGTTTTACAGTAGGTGGAGATTTTAGAGTGCACCTATCCAAAATGTTTATTGTTGAGAAAATATTTTGGAGCATCACAGAAGTATGTGCATAGTGGACTGTTAAGACTAAAGAAAATTCAGCCTGTATTATACTATTGTATACAGTGCCATATCCCCTATAGTGCACTTAGGAGGACAAAAAACATTGAAAGAGGTCCATCAGCCTATATTTATGTGCCTACTCAAAGAGCAGCATGTACTGCTAGACTGCAACAAGTAGTTAGAAAAGATCTGACTTAATTCCAGTTTAAGCATTTTGCATCTTTAAAAGTGCTACTGAATGCTGACACAAATTTATTCATTACTGCATGAATGCTCTATTGAATGCCTCTGTGTAATGATGTTAAATAGCTGCATGAAGAAAAGCATGCAAAGAGGTTCTGATGAAAGATAGTTATGAAAACATGCCAGAGAAGAGTGGCTCCCCAGTAGACTACAGTATAGCTATAAGTCTAACAAGTTCAAACACTGTAGAGGACAGAATACACTGTACTTGGAATATTTGAGTTTCTTCACATCATCTTGCTTTTTACAAACAATCCCTGAAAACTAATACGTAATATTCTTCTAAAAGCAAACCAAACACATACACATCAACTCAAGACAACATTTTGCACAACAGCATATATTAACAATAGAATATCGCAAATGTATAATACTGCGAGGTCATGACATATTTAATACAATTAATAGACTAAATGGTTTTTATTTGTTTGTCCTAAAAGTATGGTTGTTGTGAGTTTCTGTTTGTTTTTGATGTTGCAGACTAAACTCATTCAGTTAAAGCTGAATATGAACGCCTTTTTTGATTAAGAACAATACAACTAAACAAAAACAAACGATTAAAAAAAAAAAAAAAAACAGAAAAATAATGCTCAACTTACGTCCTAGAGTATAATTCCGATCTGCTATTCTTCACACAAACTCTTATAATTTTGCTCAAAGCAGTACAGTACTAAAATTTCAGACATTAATACACCTAACTACAGGTTTTCTTCTTCTACAAGCTCACTACTACCCCCTCAATAACTGTACAAATCTGGAATTATGTGGTAGAGGAGAGCTCAGCAGTGACCTAAAAGTTCTCAATATGGGCAAAATTGTCAGGCTAGAACCAGATACTGATAGACAAAGATCTAAGGCTAGTGCAAAAGAGGAAACTCAGAGAATCATAGAATCACTAAGGTTGGTAAAGACCTCAAAGATCATCTAGACCAACTGTCCAGCTTGGTTCTTAAAGCATCCATTTTTGAAGATGCAAGAACATTAGACACATAGCCATAAAATGGCACAACAATAACTGCATTAAGTTAAAGAAAATCGCTTGTTTTCTCTACTGAGCTAAGAAAACACAACACAATGACTATTGGACAATATTTCTCAATAAACCACATTCCTCAGTACAACATCTAAATGTTTCTTGAGTGCCTCCAGGGACAGTGACTCCACCACCTCCATGGGCAGCTGGTTCCAGCACCTCACCACACTCTCAGAGAAAAAGTACTTCCTAACATCCAACCTGAATCTGCCCTGGAGCAATTTGAGGCCATTCCTTCTAGTCCTAATGCTAATTATGTGGCAAAAGAGGCTGACTCCCACCTCAACACAACTTCCTTTCAGGTAAAGAGAGATAAGGGTATCCCCCGAGCCTCCTCTTCTCCAGACTGAACAATCCCAGCTCCCTCAGCTGCTCCTCATAAGGCTTCCGCTCCAGATCCTTCACCAGCTTCATTGGCCTTCTCTAAACAGTCTCCATGACCTCAATGTCTTTCTTGTAGTGAGAGGCCCAAAACAGAACACAACACTTGAGATGCAGCCTCACCAGGGCTGAGTACAGAGTGATGATCACTCCCCTGCTCCTCCTGCAATACTGATTGTTGATACAAGCCAGGATACCATTGGCCTTCTTGGTCACACTGTTGGCTCATATTCAGCTGAGAGTTAACCAATACCCCCAGGTCCATTTCCTCAATACAGTTTTCCATCCATTGTGCCCCAAGCTTGTAGCGTTGCATGGACTTGCTGTGGCTAAAGTGCAAGACCTGGCACTTGGTCTTGTTGAATTTCATCCCATTGGCACTATTTAACCTGTCCAGATTGTTCTGTAGGATCTTCCTATCCCCAAGCACATTGACATTTTCTGCCAACTTGGCATCATCTGCAAACTTACTGAGGGTGCACTCAATGCCCTCATCCAGGTCATCAATAAAGATACTGAAAACGACAGGCCCCAGTACTGACTCCTGGGGAACATCAGTTGTGACTGGTCACCAACTGGATTTAACTCCATTCACCACCTCTCTCTGAGCCTGGCCAGAAGTTTACCTGACGTCTAGGTAAATTATGTCAACAGCCTTTCCCTCATCCACCAGGCAGATCATTTGATCACAGAAGGAGATCAGGTTCGTCAAGCAGTACCTGCCTTTCATGAAACCACACTGGCTAGGCCTGATGGTATGGCATGGACATCTGGGCATTAGCACTGACCATTTTGCTCTACATACCTACTCCTGTGTCACACCAATGGCCATCACAGATCTGGACAGTGCTCAGGTTATTTTAGCCAGCAGCTAGAAGTCTTTCTGAATTGTGATGGATATATGGGCAGAGGTTCTAATACAGCCAAGATAAACATCTGAGCCCCTGGGTTCTGCGCAGACATCTCATTTCATAGCTCTGAATTTCACCTGAAGTGACTATCCAACTTAGCACTTTATTCATTCATAGTCTTTACACATGAGGTATAGAATAATAGAATTGCAAGGTTGGAAACAACCTAAAGATCATCTAGTCCAACCAGTTTCCCATTACCATTGTGGCCTTTAAACCCCATCTCGTAGCTCCTCATCCAGATGCCTCTTGAACTCCACCATGGATGGTGACTCCACCACCTCCCCGGGCAGGCCATTCCAGTGCCTGACCACTCTCTGAGAGAAAAACTTCTTCCTTACGTCTAACCTAAATCTCCTCTGGTAAGCATCCTAGCAGGTAATATGTTTAAATTAAATAGATCAAATTCAGATTTTTTTAATTACATCACAGAGCATTCAATATAGCATGCTATAGAAGAGCAGGAAGGATATGCATATGCCAGGAAGGAAAAAAAGTCATTTACATTTGTGCAGCCAGATTCAGAAATGTATGTGATAGGAAAAATAGCAAAGGTTTTGCTATTTCCGTTGATAAGCAGGTCTACATTTCCAAGTGTATTTTGCATGATGTCTATACCAGGGAGCATTCAAGGTAAGTGATTCAACCTTTCTGTAATGGTAATATTTTTAATTCATTCCGAAGCTGGGAGACACGCACAGTCTTAGCATAAAGCTTAGATTAGAAAGCAGAACTCTTACCATGGGATGGATATTATTTAGAAGATTTTTTTTTTCCAGTAGCTTCATGTTGGGGCTCCAGGCAATAAGCATGTAAACAACAGTTGCTATTTACATTCCACAGGGAGATGTAGAAACTGCTTTTGTTATTTATAGCATTTGTGAAGCTCATACAACAAGTTCAGCGTATGTGTAGAATTCTCTGTAGTAAATTCATTCTCTAGCACTTCCACTTAAGGAAAAAAGCATCTGCTGTCTTTCCTTTCTGCTCATTAGCTCTCTAAAATTATAAGCAACCAAAATAATTTTACTCCCTCATTCGCACAAGACTTATGAACACTACTATAGAGTTCAATGCATACATTTAGAGTAGTTTATTTAATGTGTACTTATGGTCCACAGGAATCACAGATGAAATACTGTAGTGATTGCTAATGAAATTGATTGCTTCTTTCATTACATACTGTAGATGTCATTACTTCAGGTAGTTTGGTATTTTCCAAATCTTTAAACATTCCGGCTTTCAGATTACTGTAGGATAATTTTAGGAAGCAAGTGAAGAGAGATATATATATATATATAGCAAGAAAATATAAGGATTGCTATGAAAGTAATGTTGGCCCACAACATCATAGGCAGTTGTTGATGGTATGGCAATAGAGGTTGAACCTTTCCACCAACATTCTGTTGCCATGTGAAAGATAGCAGAAGAGAGGCAGTCTGAAAAAATGGCATCTTTAATGGAAATGCACATGAAACAAAGGTATGCCATTGAATTCATCCTTACTGGATGAATGACACCCACTGACATGCATCAGTGCTTGCTGAATGTTTATGGAGACTAAACAGTGCATGCGGTGAGGTGGTGAGTGCTTCAGCAGTGGCAATAGCGACAGTGGGTCACCTCTACCGGTGTGGCATACAGGCTCTGGTTCATTGTTGACAAAAATGCATAGGTACTTGTGGTAACTATGTTGAAAAATAGTGTTTTAGCTGAGAATTTGCTCTATCAAGTAGAGTTATTCTGCTCTTTTTATCTGTTGTAGTTTCCACAGAAATTAATAGGAAGCATTAATTTCAGAGCAACCAACATAGCTATTAATAGCTTAACATAATAGCAGCATATAAATAAACCCCAAATTCCAATCCTAACACACTTGATTTTATAAGTGCTTATAATGACTTAGAAAGCAAAAGGAAGATTTATAATATAGTTCAGAGCATTAGCAGAAGTTGAGCTCCCCTTTGTCGCTCTTTTATGCAAAGCCACGGGAAATAAATCATTTTCAAAATAAGAGTACCAATCAGTGCAACTACTTTATTTTACAGAAACTCATTATACAGGGAGAAGAGCTTAATGGATCCTTTTATTTTGTTCAGTAAATCAAAATCAGCCATGTGTCCATAAAAATATATCAGTTAAGAAGGCACTTCAATAAAACTACTGATTTTGCCATTAACTTCATCTGATAATTTAACCTGAAGGATGTTAGCAAGACTGGAATAACATCTAAATATTTGCCATAATAATCACTTCAGGATAATACAAAATCAGAGACTTTATTTAAAAAAAAAAATCTTGTAACATAACATTATTTTGGGCTTAAGATTTAAAAAACAGTTAATAGAAATTATTTTTGTATCAAATATATTACTGAATATTGATATCTAGCACTTATTTTTCTGTACCTTAAATATAACTAATTATGTTAAAGTTCCCACGGTACACAGAAACTAAGAAAGTGTACTCCCTCTCAAATAATGTAATACAGACAAAATTCAACACAAATAGAGAAACTGAGTTTGCAGGCATATAAGAAAACCCATCATTTTATAGTTTCTACATTTATCCATGGCCTTCAGAGCTTTCCTCTGTTTAGTTATACACAGAATTCTTGATGTTACCAAGCATACATAACTGTTTATACAATTGCAATAGTTTTAATGACTGCTCAAGGATCGATGTTATCAATGTGCTCTTTCTGAGCATATTTGAATGCAACCCCTGTTCTTAGCTTCTTATACACTTACAGATTATGTTTCATTTGGAGGAAAAATGAGCAAGTGCTGCAGTGAATTAAGACATCAAGGAACCCCATATATCCATGGATTATTTTGTCAAATAGCCTTTGTTCATACATAATTATGAAACGAAATATTCATTTTCATTTCTAATTACATTTTTGAATTGAGAATGACTTCCTTTGCATCAAATCTCAGTTTATTTAAATAGACTCTTAAAACATTGAGTTATCAGGTAAAATAAGTTAGGTATAGAGAGTGGATAATTTCTTTCATAAAACATAGCTAGTGCTATAATACATTTTCATGATTGTCTCTAGAACTGGCTTGTTAAGGATCAGATACATCTCAAGGACAATTTACACTTGATTAAAAAAGTGTAGCTGAATAATTACTATGGTTACTGTTACTGTAGTTTTACTGTTACTACTACATAGTAATCACACAGTCAAAATTCTAAGAATACAAATATGTTGATTTGGAATTTAAGTAATGAATTTTACGAAACAGTGTTTTCTCATCATTACTATGGATCATTTTAAGGTGAACAAAAAGGTGTCAGGACAAAGCTTTGATACTGCTGCATCCATTATATATGGATGAATGATTGATGCCTTAAGAAAAAAGAAGGTGCTTTAGCCTGAAGTTACTGTCCATTTTTTTTCCCCAACTTATTATCAGTTAGCTTACTATCAGACTCTGAGGTCCAAACTGTGATGGGACTTGAGAAATACAGAAGGAATCAATAAAATCTAGCTGGGGACAGACATGCACTTACGTAGTGAACAAATGAGAACGTACACATACCATAATCAATCATTGCCATGACAACAGAATGTTAAGATGCCCCCAAAGTCAATATTTTTCAATTGTATGACAAATAGGAACTCAGATTTCTCCTAGGAATACTCTAAAATAGCACTGATGAGTTCTGAGCTGTGGGAAACTACCATAATATTTTATTAATATGCTGTAACAGAATTGTGTGTCAGAAATACCAATAGTCATAATTCTAAATGACAGTTGAGCAATTTGTAACCTCAACTATGAGAAAACTATTGAAATATGAGTAGCTAAAGGAGTCTTTACTTTTTCCAGTTGCTACTGAGGGTCTTGAAAGTTAACAGTTCACTACTTGAATTGACCAACTGTGTCTTCTTGTGTCCATACATCCTAACTATGCAACTAACATTCACGTAAGTGTTCTCAGCATTGTGTGCATAAGCTAGTAGTTCCATATTTATACCACATCATCTTCCTCACATTTCCAGTACTGACAAAGAAACAGCTCAGCCTAGCTAACAGCTGTATTTGACATCTAGCATTCTGATTATCAGCTCAATTTACTAACAAAATACGGTAGTGAGTAAACTAGCTAGCTTTTAAAAGAACAAATCTATATTTTTTTCCCCCTCAAGAGTACTTATTTCTTGGAACAGCTTCAAACAGAAGAGTTAATTCTACTGTACATCAAGAAAATATTAATGCCAGTACTCTCCTAAGTCTCAAGTAAACTGGTTACACAGCAGACAAAAAAGCAATGACAAGCATGCTGTTTTTTTTTGTTTCTTTGTTTGTTTTTTTCCCCTACCTAAGAGCAGCAAAGTCTGCTACTGAAATGTTAAACAAATAGCAACTGAATGTTAAACAAAGTATTTTGACATATGGCTACCATCTTCCCTCCCCCTTCTTTTTCATCTACTCCATAGGTAGAAAATGAGTGGGGATTTAATCTTGTTTAGAGAAGATTTGGAGCCAAAAAAACAATTTCTGGAGCAAACAGGGTAGTAGGTTCTCAGGCAGAGCTAGAAGTATAAAGCTTACAACATACTTCTGTTTTCATACATTAATTGTATCTTAAAAACCCTGTGCATGAACTTAATAAAGGATCTGTAAACTTCAGTCACTGAACACTGTATTACTTTTCTATTCTCTCTAATAATTGGCAGAGCTTGTACCCAATACAAGAGACTTGTAGTTGGTATAACATCATAATTTCAGATTCCATTTGAAATTTCGGAGTCACAAATATTAGTTTATTCCATGACTGTAAATATTCAGACCTCAAATACTTTTACATAGTTTACTTACTATAGTCAAACATTTAGCATATAGGCATTTTATATTAAAAAATAATTTTTATATGCAAAAGTTTGGGACAAATAAATTATGCTAACATTGTAGTTGATAGGTTATATAGCATTTGATTATCATTATTTCCTCAGAACATTTCTTTTTAGGGTAACTTGCTCTTTCTTTCCCCTACCTTTCTCTACCTAATCTTTTACTCTTTCACCCTGTTTGTCTTCTGATGTTCTGTGCTTCTCTTCATGTTTAAAATACTGCCTGCAAGAACTTTAATATTTTGTTACTGTAGCAAAACAGCACTGTGCTCCAGTAACTGATTTGACTGTTGTATAATCAATGAATATACAGATGTTATAATTATGAAATAAACAAGAGAGTTTGGTAAGCTATAAGTTACTATACCAAAAAGAGAATAGATAGAGTGCTTACCCTTGTCCTTCACCTGTGCTCCCAGGGCTGACTCATTGCTTACCTCAGGTGATCAATCAGAGGTCCAGGCAGGGATTCAGCAGTTCCCATACAACTGTCCAGCATTAGTCTTGTTAAAAAAATATATCACAAGAAAATATGGTCTAAAGTATGTCATCAACAGCATAGTCCTTATACTTGCCAGCAAAGTGTTTTCTTTCCCACTCCCACCTTAAAGAAGGTAATGCTGATACTAACTCATTAAAGTATATTTACAGAATAAAATGAGATGACCTATAGGAAGACAGATGAGGACCACTTCCAAAATGACCATTTTTAAAATATTGAGAAACATCAGGGTGGAGTTCAATAGACTAACTAGAACAGCTTACATGGTGTATATCTGTAGCAATTCCTAAATTCACAAATACTCAAAGACGACCTGTATGGCGTCCTTGTCATTTCATAATTCACAATTTCTAGCAGATACCTAAAAGCATACTAGACAAAAAAAATATTAAATACAAGATCTTTTATTGATCTCATATACCACCCTAAGCCATACAACATGGAAACAGAAATCATATGCCAACATCACTGTTTCCTAAAACTGCATCATAACTCTTGGAGTTATGCTGAGTTGTGTTGATAAAGAGACTGCTAAATGACTGAATGTGATGAGGTACTACAGAATTCAACAGTCCAAGCTCCCAAATCATTCTATCTTGTTTTCAGAGCATTTAGATTCAATGCAAGATTAAAGAAATAATAAAACTCTTTATTTCAGATATTAACGTTGTTACGGACTGTACCATTAACCTAAAATACACCAGCACTCACTTCCAATTATTTTACTGTAAAAGTTCTATTAGCATTGCTTGCAGTACCTGTTAGCAGTATGCTGTAAAAAATAAACATGGCATTTCAGCCAATGTGATACTCTTGCTGAAGCAAAGAGCACTTTAAATGTACCCTTTAAAATTCCAGTCGTGTTGTACAGGATGCACATTTATACGGAGGCCACAGAAACCAACTGAAGGATTTTCAGTTAAAATTACTTAGTGTTGTTGACAGAGAATATAGTCAGCAACATCAGCATCACATTCTTTTCTGAGCTACTAAGATGGCAGCTAAGAATAGTAACTGCCACACGTCTCTCAAATGAAGTTCCTACGCTTAATTTCGTACTCTGTTTTTTGTTCAGATCAACTTAAAACTGCAGTTTCAGTATAGAGCTCTTTTTCAAACAGATGAACTGCAACAATCATGCCCTCTCAGGAGAGCTTCAAACATGAACATTAGTGTGGCATGAAACTGAATTATACTGTTTTCAAACAGCTGTTCTATCTCTTCAGCAAAATAATGATGGCAGAATTATATATTTACTACTATATAATACATATCATTTTTCCATTAGTTTTATTCCTTCAATAAAAACAGAAACCTGTTGCAAAAAGCTCTAAGATATTTTACAGAAAGTAACTGCTGCATCAGGCCTCAAGTCAAACAACCAGATGATGCCACTTGTACAAATGAAAGTGCTGGTTTCTTTCCCCTCCCTGAATCTTCAAGGTTTTTAAAGTGTAACAGTAAATGGTATAGAAATATGATATACTAAAAATATGCGTACATACACTTTAGTTGCATTCAGGATCTATGTTTGACAACTAATCTTTGTCAAACTAATTTTATTGCACTATTAATCAAACTTTGCAGAGTTACTTTGGAGGGCTCAGAGCCCAATACTGAACGAGGAATTCTTATCATAAAAACATCAAGATTGGAAAAGACCTCGAAGATAATCTAGACCAACTGTCCAGCTATCAACAATATTTCTCAATAAACCACTTTCCTCAGTACAACATCTAAATGTTTCTTGAGTGCCTCCAGGGACAGTGACTCCACCACCTCCATGGGCAGCTGGTTCCAGCACCTCACCACACTCTCAGAGAAAAAGTACTTCCTAACATCCAACCTGAATCTGCCCTGGAGCAATTTGAGGCCATTCCTTCTAGTCCTAATGCTAATTATGTGGCAAAAGAGGCTGACTCCCACCTCAACACAACTTCCTTTCAGGTAAAGAGAGATAAGGGTATCCCCCGAGCCTCCTCTTCTCCAGACTGAACAATCCCAGCTCCCTCAGCTGCTCCTCATAAGGCTTCCGCTCCAGATCCTTCACCAGCTTCATTGGCCTTCTCTAAACAGTCTCCATGACCTCAATGTCTTTCTTGTAGTGAGGGGCCCAAAACAGAACACAACACTTGAGATGCAGCCTCACCAGGGCTGAGTACTGCCTGAGCATACCTGAGCATTATATACCAGATGATCCACAGACTATAGCAGGATCTTTGCAGATTTAAAAATAGTTAATGCCCTGTTCTCTGACTGAATTAAACAGTCAGTAAAACTATTCTCACAAGCATATTCTCGCAAGTTACACAAAACTAACAGGAACAGTTTCAAACTAGGTCTTCTATAACAGGATATAGCTATGAGGTTAACAGTAATTCAGCTCTTACCCTGGGAAAGGCATCTTACTTTCCATCAAACACTGTAATATTCACACTCAGATGTATGTTGAGTAATATTCATTAATTAACAGTCATCTTCTGGATTTGCTATACATTCAAGACAACGTAGAGTGAAAAAAAGCACAGCTGGTAGTAGAGGGTGGAGAGGAAACCCCCCGAAGAGATTTTGTTCCTAACATGCTATAATACAGTTTTTGTTTTCTTTCTTTTGACATAGGTCTGTAGTTTCCTGTAAATCCATACAGCATATTGGTACTGATACACTGCTGTCCTTGAATATGTGGAGTTCCACACAAAGCCAGAACACTGAACAAAACAACTTAGTCTCTCAACAATGAGAAATCTTGCAGGAGAAAACTGCTCTTCAGCAGAAGTGAAAGACTGAACATTACTCACAAATATAGAAAGTAGTATACTGAATAGTTTAACTGGATCTACCTAAACACTTCCCATTTCTTGAAACTGTCATATACTTTACTGCTTTTTGAACTTTTTTGAACTTATTGATGTGGCATATACAAGCTTCAGCTATATAGGGCTACTCATGCATAAATTTAATGTTTATAACAATTAGAAACCTCCTTTGTTTCTTTCAAGATGTCTGGGTCATTGTATTCCTAAGACAATGCAAAAGTCTGAAGGAGGAGTTCGTGTTTTCTTAGAAGTAATTGCTTCTAGCTTAAATCTACATATACGTACTGCTTATAAGCTTTTGATAATTTGATATCTCCAGGTAGAAATGCGACAGCAGAGATTCATAACTGAGGTCTCTTACAAGAGGCAGCTAAAGTAATCTCTTCTTAGAGAAATAAACAGTTATCTCCTAGCAACTGGATAACATTCACTTTCCACAGTGAATTTTAAGGAAATTGTCCTTGAATATCATACCTGTTGAGAGGAAAAAAAAAATACACAAAGACTGAGTTTTGTGCCATAGGATTAAAGGAAGGCACAGGTAAGATTCCGTAACTGAAGCCAATTGCCTTTAATTATTATTTTCATCTTTTGTTTTTACTTCTGATACTTCATGATTCACATATAAGAAAAACTTCAATTAGAATTGTGAGTTTGTTGAAATAGTTACCTCTTTGTTCTGATGCTATTTTAAAATCCCAGATATTATTTAGATTTATTTTACTACTCATTAAATTCCTACATTCAGAAAAATATGCCATCTCTATCCTGAAGTACAGCAGTATCTTAAGACTCTGATCTGGACGATGGTGGCTCCTCAACTCTCAGATTGCCCATGCTGGGGTATGGCACAGATTCATAGCAACAGTAAGAGGATCAAGACAGCCAGAATAGGACATTTTTAGCTTGCAGGAGACTTGACAGGAGCAGCTATAGTGAAAAATAGAATGGAGACATGAACAAATTGAGCAGAATTTGGGCTGCCACCAATTATGGGTACCCATAAGACTGAATGCAGGGACTTCTGAGAAAGCACACACTAGCATCACCTAACTGCATGGCCAGCAAAACACTTCCCTCACCCAGGCTGCCACAACCAATATATTAATAAAGACAGTATCATGTTCCTGGCACCACTGTGAGAAATAAACTGAAAGAGATGATAACAGCAAAGCATGAAACACATAACTACAAGGAAATGAAAAGCCTCACCAAACCCCAGAGTCTCAGCTTGGCAGAGAGCAGAACAGAGCCCTCCTCTACCAGGTGAGCAGCTGTTGCATACTTGCCTGTGATTTAAAAGCATGGCTGTTAACTAAATACAATTTGGCAGAGGCATCCATTGAGGCTCCCACTAGCATGCACATGCTGAGGTCCTCAGAATGTTTGTGTTCCATTAGATAGATTTTAAGCTGATTTTAGCATTCACACAGTCGCTGCAACCCTTTTCTGAACAGGGCATGCAGTATGTGAAACATCAGTAACAGGTTTTCAGAATGAGTAGCAGCGGGACTGTAACCTGTAATGTACAGTTATAATAACAAGGCTCACCAAAAGCCAAGTTAACAATATATGTTTATACATTAATTTGGTACTCTCGGGTACAATCCAAAACTACTGATATAAACAGAGAAAGATTTCTAGAAATAAATAAGCATCTTAGCAGAATCTTCATATTCAGTTACTGCTGGGAAAAACTTTTCAGCCTGAAAGATGAATTAATGACAGCTGTAATTAATTAACAGAGCAAATATCAAGACAAACTGGTAGTTATCTTCTCTTTTACATCACCTGAATCTGAAAAGGCTAATAACACTGACCCTCAAAAAATCTCAATGAAAAATTAATCTCTCTTTATTTAAACACTGTTTATAAACAAGAAGAGTGATTTTATTTATGTCACTTAAATCCATTTAAATCAGTCAACTAGCTCATCTTGATCTGTAGGTAGCTCAAGTAGAGTTAATGATCATTTACTGATTAGAGGTGGACTAGAATCATAGAATATCCCAAGGTGAAAGGGACCATAAGGATCATTGAATCCAGCTCCTGTCTCCACACAGGACAACCCAAAATTACCTATCAATAGTAGGTAACAATGGTATCTATAGTGCATGATGGAGGTTATTAATCAGGTACCTCCATGAAAAAACAATTCATGAACCAGATACTCATGAAATACCATTTACACTATGAAGTCTTAAACAGGAATTTTAAAAAATTTTACACTGCTCACTAGTCTTTTTCTTTTCTGAAGGAAGAAGACAGCAGGAGTGTGGTGAAAGAGGAACAGACACGTAGCCTGAAAAGCAACTCTAGTTAATTACATGTGCTTTTTTACATGCAGCATTTGGGAGATCATAAATAAGCATACACTGAGCATTACTGTTGGACACAATATATGGATTTGCTGTACTTCTTTGTTATGTGATGGCATTTTATGTTTTCTGGATCTGAATTTTGAGTGTCAGAGCACTGAGAAAAATATACATCAGCCATCTGAAACAGCACAGTGCTATAAGCATCAGCAGTCATTGTTAAGCCTTGCTGTTTTGCAGGATTCTCATTTACTCCGCTCTCCCTTCAAAAAGTGGAATTTTGTTAGTTGTGCTGTAAGTTGTATTATATCAATTAATACGAGGATACATTTGACCATGATGTCACTATGTTCCAGCCTTTGACAGAAACTACTATCTGTTCCAATAACATCCTGTAAACTACATCCTTAGGGGGAAAAAAAAAAGTTAACTTCATAAGCAGCCTTCTTTTCTTTTACATCACTAGTGGAATATTTATATATATGCTTGTGTATGTATATACACTGAATGTACATTATGTATGTATTGAATGTACATTAAAGTTTATATTTACTAAACATAAAGCTTTGATATAAAATATTTATGACAGCATTTGGGGTTTAATCTTTCCTTAATGAATCTGACATAAAGGTATTTCATGATGAGATCAATTGGATCCTTTGTTCACCACTTTAATTGACCTACTTACTAGTCAAACTCTCCAACAGTTTAATAGTATTTTCCAAGTATCTCCTTAAAATTCTGGAAATTTTTTTCCCTGAAGCAAAAAAGTTTGTTTGCTCAAGTGTACAATGAAATGGTATCTGTAGGACAAAGCAGTGTAGACCTATTGGAAAAAATTCCACTTTTAGTGGCTGAAAAAGCCCTGATACTGTCATAAATCAGAGAAGTAGGATAGATGTGCCTTTTTTCCCCTGCATTAAAATGTTAACTGACACTGCATAATAATTATGTTTGAAGTTTGCAATGAGATCATGTGCTTTTATTTGTCATCTTACAATCTTGTTTAATCTTTATAACAGCATAAATAGAACAGAAGTGAATAGTTACAAGTCAGCTGTAGAAAACACCCCCAACTACAGAAGGAAGAACCTGCAAGACAGGAGCCTTGATTATCCAAGCACACACTGGCCATCTGATCTTGTACACTGGTAGTAAGTAGGGTAATCATTTGCATAATTACAGTATTGGTTGCCCAGTTCTCCCATATGTTCTGTTAAACAAACCTCTGGCATTATGAACAGGCTGTAAGCTGATACGTAGGAACTGAAACAGAGATAGCCAAACCACTAAAAGGAATGGCAAAGCTTAATCAGAGAAACTTAATCATAGAACAACTTGTGTTTAGAAGGGACCTAAAGGATTATCAAGTTCCAACCTCCTTGCCACAGACAGGGCTCCCAACCACTAGACCAACTACTAGATCACATTGATCAGGGCCCCATCCAACATGGCCTTAAAAACTTCTAGGGACAGGACACCCACAACCTCTCTGGGCAACCTGTTCCAGTAACTCAGCATTCTCTCAGTAAAAAAACTTCCCCCTGACATCTCATTTAGATCCCCCTTCTATAGTTATCTACCAGTGTAAAAAGTTTATTTCCTTCCCATCTGTAATCCCCCTTCAAATACTGGAAGGCCATAATGAGGTCTCCCCACAGCCTTCTCTTCTCCAAACTGAAGAAGTCCAGTTCCTCCAGTCTGCCACTGGAGAGGTGATCCAGCCCTTCGATCATCTTCATGACCCTTCTCTGGGCCCTCTCCAAAAGCACCACATTGCACTGGACGCATGAGGCATCACGAGGGCAGAGTAGAGGGGGACAATCCTTCACCTTATTGGCCACCTCCTTTCTAATGAAAAAACCCAGGATCACATTGGCATTCTGGGCTTTAAGCTTACGCTGCTGGCTCCTGTGAAGTTCTTCAGCAACCAGAGCCCCTAAATCCATCTCAGCAGGGATACTCTCAGGTTCTCACAGTTTGTATACTTATCTAGAATTGCCTGACCCAAGTACAAAACCTTGCACTTCGTGATTTTTTGTTTTTTGTTTTAAATGGCAACTATACCAGGCTAGCGTTCAACAACTTAATCTCTGAAAGAGACAGTGAGAGAAAGCAAACTAATGCAGATAATCCAGTGGCATCTTTGCCAATTAAGTATTGAGCCTAACTTTCTTAATAACTAAATCATATGACCTCTCTCTTTGGATGCTTCTAACAAATAATCATGAAATTAAACAGGGCTCCCTGTTATCAAGCATTTCACATGAAGTGAAAATTTAAGAGCACTTTAAAGTAATGCCTGTTGTCTCAAATATTGAGATAAACATTGTGTCTAGGATACTCATCTAACTAAAATTTTCACAGGATGGGTTGCATAAAGTATCTTCACTCATCTGTACTTTCTTTAGAAAAATGCCATTTACACATTCCAGTGAACAGATCTACCCAGAAGGGATTCAGTCTGGAACTCATCAGTTTCTTCCTAACTACCATTCTAATGTGGCAAAATGGCACATTTGTGACCTTACTACTTTTCCAGACCACAACAAACATTCTTAACTTAGCAACTTTGTATAAAAGTCTCAAAAACATTTTGCATCTGGGTTAAAACATTCATCTTTTCCTTCCCCTCACTTCCAGAAACCGTGGATGTTCACAGTATGTTCAGTTTGATTTAGGCAACATCTAAATTTTGAATCAATACTTCGTTATCTCCAAAACAACACAGACTCTTAGACCATATCTACACCAGAGGCCTGAGGATCCAGAGGTTCTTCTCTGGATCTTCCATCAGAGAAAGTTTCTTTTGCAATACGGCTTTCATGTTAAATTGTTGAGAACGCTTTTGCAGTATTAATCTAGTCTCTTCAAGAGATTACAACAGCAATTGACTAATTCTGTTAAAAAAATCAATGAAATTCCAAAAACCATTAAATAACTGATGTCTAGATAAGTATTTGGATACCAATGCCAATAACACTATCTACGGGAGAGTATTTCTTGTATTTATCAGAAAGTATTCTTCAAACATGATTTATTCTAGAGGAGTGAGTACAAGTCTTACTGAAACAGAAAGTATACTCTGTCTAAACTTGCTGAAAGGATTTGATGCATTTTATACAGTTGAAACAAGTACAGCACATTTTCTGTTGGATAGATGTAGGAACCGTATATAAGTTGTAATAGACCAGTTTGAAACTTTTACATATAAAGGATATTTACATGCATCCCTTTCACCTGCTTACACAGCATCTTGGCAACCTGAAATGTTTATATATCCTAATCTCACAACACTTAAATTGCTTCATCAGATGTGGTACAGCTGCAAATGTAGGGTCTACCACTGTATCAACCATTATGGAGTCCAGTCACATGCCTAATTGGTAGTCAAACACTTCCTATTTGTTGAATATGACAGTTATTATTTGATCCAAATGATCTTTAATTGTCATGTCAAACTGCATTTATCATACGAACTTGGTAGAGTGCTGTAACTTTCCCATGCGTTTGGCATAAAGCGTTGTTGCAGTCTGTTACAATTTAGATATGGCATCAGGCATCATTTTTATTTTCTCCCTAATAGCTCCTGGTCCTGGACACCAGAACAAGTAACATGCCATGCCATAGGGACCATTCAGCATCTGCTGCCACCACAGCCTTATATGGCACAGAGAATTTGTGCTGTGTAGCATCTGCAAATTAATCCCTTCTTGCTAGACTTTGTCATCTTTAAGATTTCAGCAAAGAGCTGATAAACTGTTTGACTGGAAAATAAACAAGTACCTATCTATTTTTAATCACCCAATTCAGTACTTGTTTGAAGTTTTCTTTCCATACCTATCAGGGGAATGTATGAGGTAAGTACCGAGGAGAGCTAACCCTTGGCTCCGCTGTTACCCTGCCCTATATGTAGGTTTGCCCTTTCACATAAGATTTTGTCTCTTCCAGGTTTACTGTTGAATTTCCCAGAATTTAGCATCTTGGCATCAAGCAGCCATCACGTGACATGCAGCAAGGCTAGTTAAATATCTCTAATGCCTCACATTACAATACCTATTTACCAGTTCCTTATAGAATCTCATTTACATAAATCCCAATGTGATTTTTTTTGAAATACACCAGTTCATTGAAATCTCTTTGAAAGGGAGCAATAGCATCACACAGCTCAAAAGACAATAGCAAAACACTGCAAATGTTAAGTGACACATCATTGAAACCAACAATTCTGCTGTTTGTTACAAGTCATCTTGCCTTCCTCATTCCTACTTGGTCATAAGCAATTAATTTTGTTACTTGGAAATTCTGCTTCTCCACACACTTCAAAAGATTGCAGTTTCAGATCAAGTATGAGGAAGAGCTTTCCTTAGAACAATAATATTTGGATGAATACTTGAGACTGAGTTTCTAATTCTTTATTATTTCAGATAAGAATGTGTTGGGTTTTTTGTTTGTTTTTGGGTGTGTTTTTGGGTGTGTTTGTTTTTTTTTTTTTTTTGTTTTTTTTTTTTTTTTTTTTTTAAGAGCACAAAGCCAGAGGATCAGGAGTCAAGTACTGCTGTTAACTTGACTCAGAAAACAGACTCTAAATAAAGCACTGGTATTTCATTTAGTGCCTCCTGTCATACCAATAGTTCTTTGCACTGAAAAATAGCTATTCTAGGGAGGTGAGATACAAAAATACTCACTTTCATGGTTTGGATAGCCCACTAGTATTTCACACAAAATCCATTTTTTTCTTTTAAGATGATACTTTTCATTACAATTTACTAAGTACTCTGTAAAGGATACAGGCTTACATGAATACTTAATAAGAATCCATTGTTTCTGTGACACATTGCTGAATGAATGATGTATACTCAATGGACATACAGATGGTATATAGTCAATGGATATACAGATGGTGTATATATATACACACACCATCTGTATATCCATATATACATATATATCCAGGAGCTTGGCTAATAGAATTTATATGAGGAGTAATGAGAGAAAGTCACTCACCCTGTCCTTGGCTCGTGAGATAAACTCCTGATGGAGCAGATCTCCAGAGAGATCCTTCCCCACTGGCAGTCAGCTCTTAAATGGGCCTAGGAGAGGTGGAGCCAGGCTCCACCCCTTCCTGCAGCACAGGTGAATTGCTTTCACCTGTGCTCCCGTGGCTGACTCATTGCTCGCCTCAGGTGATCAATCAGAGGTTCAGGCCGTGATTCAGCAGCCCCATACAAATGACAAGTGCCTTCAACACTTTGGATTTAGGACTATTTTATTTTGACCACTAACTTTCCATTTGTGCCTCTTTCTCTTCCTCATTTCCTGTTCTGTTGTTTTTCAGGGCAATCTTTTCAGGCAGAAAACAGTTTAAACACCTCTGACTGCTTAAACTACCACCTAACTTCATTTGGTTAGTGTTATTTTTCCTGAAGAACCTGAATATAAACAGAAGTGGGCAGGTGTTAGAAAAAGCAGTTTATCACTGTAATTTAGTGAAAAAAAATAAAAAAATCCACCACTAGAGGTAAAAAAAAAAAAAAAATGTTTTTTTCACTATCAGGATTTGAAAGCACTGTTGAAAAAGTCAAAAACAACAGCTGATATTTAATAGGGAGTCTTGCTTACCTGAAATCCAGCAGCTGTTAGTTTGATAAACTCAGCCATACACAGCAGATACTCTCATAGATGATTTGTGCTGTTGGTATTGATAGCAAACAGCAGCCTAGTGCCCCTTCACGCACATAACAGCTTTACCTTTAGGCAATTAAAATACTAGAAATTACCAGCACTAAGTTATTCACTCACAGCTATTTATAGAAGACTTATGACTCTATTTTACCCAGATGTTGAATGTCTGAAAGCAGCTGTAAGGCAGTCAGAAACACCCTAAAGTTCACAAGAGAGAAGCCTATATCTATCTCTGCTAAAGGTAGAGTCTAAAGCAGCTATGCTTGCAGTTAACAGTGACATAAAGAGATTTTGGGATACTTGCATCTTTACTTGAGCCAGCATCCTGGGTAAACTATCATCATCTATCTGCATAATCACCGAAACTCCAACTCAATCACACAGGCAGTCATTCTGCATCTATACACCTCAATTACACTATATATATGCACTGTACAGAAAACATGTTTCAGAAGTGCTGCTTTTGATTGAGAGTGGCTAAGTACCACAGAGTTAATTGGAAGATGGAGTATAAAGAGATATTACAGGCAGAAAAAAAAGAAAACAACAGCAATAACAGAAAAAAAAGAATACTATAACAACAAAAAAAAAAAATCACAATCAAATACAAGGTAGAGTTATGTTCGCAAGTGAACATTTTCATTTCAGGTCCACATCTATAGCTCTGGGAGCTCATATTTAATATTCTGAGGAGCATTTAGCTGACAAATTTAGTCTCTAAAGTTCCTATCTGCTAGTTCCCTACTGTCTCCTCCCACCTCAACCTCAAGAAGCAGCTTGGAATTAAAATTTCCCTCTCCTCCCTTCAAAAGCCCTAGCTACCTTAAATGCAGTAATTTCATTACACTTATTAGATTAGGTACTTGCTACGTTCTCCAGCAAATTCTAATCCCAACACATTTTAAATACCTGATAAGCTCACTTTTTCCTCTACATTTTGAACTGGTGAGGTTAATCAGAATTAAAGAAATTAATTAGAATCATATGCTTAAATTTCCACTTCAGGCTGGTTTCTGTCACTATACGTACATAAGTAAGAATGAAATCATCTTTGGAAAGAAAATGGCTCCTTTATTTAACGTTTTCCTCTAGACATATATAAATAAGTCACAAAAAATGAAAGAAAAGGCTATGGCTGAAAACAAGCTGACCATGAACCAGCAATGTGGCCTTCAGGCAAAGAAGGCCAGTAGGCTAGGCTATGTCAGAACATAGATCCCTTCCATCTACTGAGCCCTGGTGAAAAACTTCTGGAGCACAAAACCCAGTTCTGAGCTCCCTGATACAAAAACTACATGGACCTCCTGGAGCAAGTCATCAAAGGGCCACTAAGACTGTTAAAGGCTTGGAGTATATCTTGAACATTGCAAGACCCTGAAAGAGCTTGAATTCTTCAGCCTCAGGAAAAGGCTTAGAGAGGATCTCATCAACATATAAATATATATATAAATATCTGATAAGGGGAAGTAAATAAAAAGGAGCTAGGCTCTTTTCAGTGGTGCTCAGTGACAGGACAAGAGGTAATTGACACAAACTGAACTATAGTTCTAAGCAGTCTAGTCTAACTGATCCTGTGTTTAGTAAGGGGTGGAATTTGATCAACTCCAGAGGCTCTGTACAATGTCACACATTACATGGTAACTTTGAAAAACAACAAAAAAAACCCTCCTTATTAAAAAAATATAATAAATGTGAAATATTCCAAACATAACAAAATCTGTCAAAAAGATAATGTATACAGAGATCTACTCTTTCAAGTATTTTTGTACTTTTTAAGACAGAGAATTCAAAAAAGCATGATTTTAAAGAAAATGACAGAAATATGACTATTTTTAAGCTTGCAAGAGAATATTAAATTAGCAGTGGTCTAATGAAACAAAGCTGTTCAGTTAATAATCTTCTCTCCTGAGTCTTGCAAACCAAGTTCATTCTTTCATTAAATTCAACTCTGCAAGGATTATTCAAAGTGAAAATGCATCTGAACTTGCAATTTAAATATTCCAGATATTCTTCTGAAGAGTTTTTTTAAGGCATTTCCGTGCCTGAATGCCATTAACTTTACTGTATTGTAACCTAATTCTATTAATTGAAAAGTGTCACCAGTTTCACGTTTAACCAGAGAAGCAGGAAAGACCTTAAGAAATGACACATTCCTCATTACAGCCAGCTTGTAAAATTACATCAGACGACTGAAGTTATTTTATTTTTCACTTCACAGAATCACAGAAGTTGGAAGGGACCTCAAGAGATAACAGAGTCCAAGCTTTCTTCTAAAGCAGGTACCCTACAATAGGTCACACAAGTAGATGTTCAGATGGGTTTTGAATATCGCCGTAGGAGACTCTGGGCTACCTGTTCCAGTGCTCCATCACCCTTACCATAAAGAAGCTCTGTCACATGTTAGCACAGAACTTCTTATATATAAGTTTTAGGCCATTGCTCCTTTTTCTATCACTACACACCACTGAGAAGAGCCTGGCCTCGTACATTTGCCTCCCATCATCCTTTACATGTTTATAAACATTTGCCAGATCCCCCCCTTCAGTCTTCTTTACTCCAGGCTACTCAGTCTTTCCTCATACAGGAGATGCTCTAGACCCTTGATCATCTTGCGGCCCTCTGCTGGATTCCTAGGAGATCCCTGTCTTTTTTAACTGAGGAGCCCAGAACTGAGCATAGTATTTTAATTGTGGCCTCACCAGAGCAGATGGGTGTTATGTGTTAAAAAAGAAGTAGATCTATCATTGGATGATTTTCTCTCCTCAACCCCGGAACCTGTCTTGTGGCAAAAACAAAGGCTAAACAATGGCAGAGGAAGCCAAATAAATCTTTGCCTGTGAAAAAAAGATAAGACAATAAAGGCAGCTAATTACAAGCACTACATCAGAGAGGACTCCTTGATCAATATTGCTTTGCTCTGAGTATTAGGACTGATTAGGAATGATCCCTGGTACCCACTTCCCAACAATGCTTCTCCTTTCTTGTTCTGAGGTGCCAGAGTTAATGAGTCTTAGCATGGCAGAACAATTTAGGCTGAGGGATCTCTCTCCGGGATCAACTAGTCTAATTCTCCTGAGGTAGTTGCACACACTGCAGATGTTTTCCACCCCAGTTATTTATTTTTAGTCTAGAAGTTGTGTATTTTAGGAAATCTATTAACAACACAGCCTGTATTATTAGCATCATAATATATTAGCCTCAAAAAACAAGTAACTTTCTTCAGGAGAGTTATTCAAAGTGTCCAAGTCTCTGAGCAACCCAGTGAGTTAAGTCTTCTCATTGAAGATTCAGTGTCTGAACATTTGAAAATAGTCTATAAAATAGGAAAGAAAACTAATCAAAAAGAAAAAAGAAGACTACTTCCTCATATGCTGACAACTTTTATATGTTTGAGTGCTAGAGAGTAAATGACTTATTCCTGTCCCTATTGAAGTTACTCAAAAAGTTTCCATTATCTTTCCAGGAGGGAGAAACAACCATTGTGGGTTTCTGAGGATGAGAGATAAATGTGGGTCATCATGGAAAAAGACCAAAGCAACTGAATCAAGAGCATAGACATGCTTTGGAACTAGATTCTTTGTGAAACCCTGAATTCTGCAACGTTACTTTTCTTTTGAAATCCATCCAGTTCAAACCCTGACCATTACAATGGGACCTTACAGGAAGATAACTTAAGATTAGAGTATTTTCATGAGGTGCCTAATGTCTGTCTTCTTCCCAAAATAAATCAGCTAAATCCAAATAATTAGTACTTTTGCATGAGGAGATGTTCCAAAATGGACATCCTATTTAACTATGTCCAAAAGCCATATTACTGTGACGTTGTACACTACCTTCCTATAGCCACCCCCTAAAAACACCGCTGAGCATGCTGCAAAAACAGGTAAGGCCTTATCTCCTTGTAATCCTGCTCGTACAACTGCTATGGCTGATGATGAGAAAGTACATCTTGCTCCTTGGGAAAGCTGTGAAGCATTTCTACATTGCCTTGATACTCCGGACAGTTGCTTCTAACCAGGAAAGTAAAATACTTCTTTCTGGCACCATGAGGAACTTGGTGCAGTCAGAGCATCATAAACCTCTCTAAGCCATTGACAACAGAAGCAGACACTGAGTCTCACTCTGCTTTTGGACAACAATCTTCTATGTTGAAATAATGATTTCTGTTTATGCTGCGCATACTGGCTTCTGAGAGGTCCCTGGTAAACACTTACACTCACTGTTTAAAGGAGTATATAAACTCAAAATGCATTAAGTGGAAATGCTTCTATTTGCTTGTTTCAGAAAATAACATATAATTTCATGTACTTACTCTCCTTGAAGATAATTTAAGGTTATATTGAAATTTAAATTACCAAAGGATAAACAAAATCCAGACTGTGCTATTTCATTCTTTTTTTTTTCCCCCTTTTATTAAGACTTTAAATATTACGAGCCAATCTTAATATCAAAATTACACATGGGTAGCAGGTTTTTTTCTGTGTTATAAACCACATTAAAACCCTATTTGCTCACAGGCTCTTCCATTGCTTGTCAAAAGCATTATTCTGCAGGTTTTATTCCTGAAATATTTTTATTGCTGGAAAAAAAAAAAATGCTGGATCTTATAAATATTTTGGAGTTTGAATAGAAACATTCAGACTTAACACCTTTTAGAAAACAGTTTTACTGAAGAAATACTTAGTAGCAAATCAGCTATTACTGCAGTGGAAATAAAGACTTCCATTTGTTTCAGTATAGCATTCAATAATTAGCTTTTAAATCTTTCAAAGCAAAAATTTCCTCATCTTAATGAAATTGCTGTAGTTGCTACATTACCCACATTATAATGAAGTTTCATTTACGATGCGTATCTCTGGTAACAAAAGCGGTTTTACTACTTAGCGGTCAGTTACTTCCAAATTTTCTTCATCCTGTTACAATTTCAGTTGTTAAAATATCTTAACGGACCTGAAACTTAATGAATTAATTATTATTTTTCTTTGGGTAGATGCCCCGGGTAGACTTAAAGTTGTTTTAACAGAAAATAGTTTATTTTTGTATACAACAAAATTTATATTTGTCCAGTTTGTATTTACCATTTTGTGCCTGGTGGAAGATACTGATAGGCTACAGTTCATAGATATATTTACAGAATATTAGTTAATGTTAGATAGGTTGCTATCACATCTGCAGAAGCAGAATGGGAGGAAGGTATTTTTGAACCCCATCAGTTTTCTTATTTCGGATATTTTTCAGTCCTGAAATTAGAGAAATCTAAAGTTTAAGATATGCTTCCAGCACTAAATGATTAAAAGTCAAATTTTCAAAATGCTTTCTCCTTATGCTAAATTTTCCTAAATATTTATTCCTCTTGCTCAATTAGTGGATTGTATACTAAAATGGCATTTAGATCACAGTGTCAGGAGAAACGTAATAATTCAAGAATAAATAAATGTATGTGCACATCAGGTGTCATTTTATAAGTTGTCTAAAAACAGTCCTTCAGAGCACAACCAGAAACATGAGAGTTCTTAGTCTTTGACAAGAAATTCTGATTCCTGAAGAGAAAACAGTTTTTTTTCACTGATTCAAAAACCTAAGAGATGAACTGAGCATTTTTGGCCACATGAGATACAGGTATTTACAGTCTCATAGACTGCTAATTGTTATCATCGATGATGTTTGACTGTGAAATAATAATGTAGAATAGCTGTATATTTAAAAGAAAGTAGGACCAGATGCACTCTGAAAAAATTACTAAGCATTCAGAGTCTAAATAAAATGTTTTATTAAAACGAAGCCAATTTCTATCAGACTCTCAGGCTGTGAATAACCACTAAAAACCATAAAGACTAAATAAACATATGATGATGGATAGATGAGAAATGCAGGTATAATTGATAAAAAAAGATAAAAAAAAGTACTTTTTATGCACTGTCTGAAAATTCCTCATCGTTACTGTATAGTAATATATTTTGCAAGTCTACACATAAAGCAGTTTGGGGGATATTATTTGGATTTCACCAACCACAGTCAGTAAACGTGTCAGACAGGTAAAGAAGATTCTACAAAGCCAGTCCTTGGTGCATAGCATTGAAACTTCACATTTACATACATGCACAAGGAAAATATGAGTGCTTTTTTCAGCTAGATTTCTATTTCATTATGCTATTTTATCATTAAAAGGCTTCAAGAAGAATTAGGAAAGAAGACCACAGCATTTCCTAAATTTCCATCCCAGTCCTACATCCCCAAGACCTACAAATTTCTCTGAAAATTGGCAAGCATAAATTCTCTCTCCTCTTTTAAACTTTCTGCTCCCAGGGAAGAAAGTAAGCTGCATTTTCAATTGAGTACACAGATCTAACAGGTCATTTTAAAAGGAAGGATATTTAAAGTCCAGTAACACCCTTTGATAACAGTAGAATTCTCAGAGTTTGGAAAATAATTTCACATCACTAAAATTCAGAACATGATTTCAGATTTTTACCATTTTGACATAATACTTAGTCCTTCTAAGGAGTCCATAAAGTATGGCAGCATCAGAGATCCTCATCATATATGAAGTTTGTATAATTATTTTAAAACTTCGTATCATACCTCCCAGGATGTTTACTTTAGGTTTGTTTTCCAGTTTTTTCTTTGTTCTTTTTAAACCATGCTGTCATTCTGTGGCATAACATGACATTTATTTTAAATTTGTTTACTAAAAAAATAAAAATATTTCTCCTTTTTTTAGCTATGTTTGTTTTGTCTTTTGCAGATGCTCTGCCAGACTGAAGCACATGAAGGCAACTTTCAAAAGACTAAATGACAGGAGATTTTATTCAAGCTTTTACAAATTTTGTGCTAGATTCTTTATAATTTATTAAATTTTGCTTCATTCTAAATATCTGAAAAACTAAAATTCCAAATACTCCTTTGTTCTGTGTGTGATAAAGTATCAGAAATTAATTTCACAGATATATGTAGGAATAGATTATGCTACCTTATTGCCTGGCGTGGCATGAATGATCTCAGAATGTGATCATTTCATTTAAAAAAAAAAAAAAAACATATTTTTTACATACTCATATTTTGGTTATTTGCTACTTATCTGAAGGTAAGGAACTTAGGATACTTACAGTTAAATTTTGCATAATTTTAACAACTGTAATGAACAAGTTAATATTATCTTCTAGCATTATTCTAGCATTAGATAGTGATTACTGAATGCCTGACTAGTTTTAATCTGTTTAAGAATCACTGCATAATGGCACAAACTGAACGTTCACCACCTAGATTCTTTCATTGCCATGTTGGTCACAGCTTAATGGACTTTCATACATTTAATGAGGAGGAAAACATCCAAGGGACTTAGATGAATAATGTACTAGGTTTAAACAAACATGTTACCAAAGGTTTGTTTCCACATCTGTTGAACAGCTTTAAACATGCTTAGCCACAACAATATGCACAAAATTACTGCTGGGCTATAGAGTTAAGAATACTAAAGAACTGTAATTCAACATCGCCATAAAAGGAAATAATGCATTAGTCTGCCCTGATGTGCTAGTTTGCCCTGCGTTGACTTACTGTGCTACATCTGTTGAGGCTGATGATAATTTGTGCCAGATGGAAGAGACATGGATTGCAGCTGCAGTATGTGACAAATTTCCTCCTAGAGTACAAACCACCTGAGTAATTTATTTATTTTGAACTATTTGAATCATGACACAACAAGAGTTGGAAGGGACCTTAAAGACCTAGTTCCAACCCCTCTGCCATGAGCAGGGTTGCCATCCAATAGATCAGCTGCCCAGTGCCCCACCCAATCTGGCTTTGAATACCTCCAGGGATGGGGCATCCATAGCTTCTCTGAGCAGCCTGTTCCAGCTCCTCAGCACCTTCTGAGTATAGAATTTCCTCCTAATCTAAATTGGCTAATTTAAATCTCTTCTCTCTTAGTTTAAGATGTTTTACTTCCTGTCTTATCACTATCAGACCGTAAAAAGGTCTCCCCAGAGCTGAATAAGCTCAGCTTCCTCAACTATCCTTCATGTGAGTGATGCTCCAGACCTTTGATTGTTTTCATGACCGTCCCCTGAACCTGCTCCAACAGCTCCTGTTCCATGTTCTTCTGCTGGCAGCCCCATGCCAGCACACACACTCCTTCAGATGGGACTTCAAAAGGGGTGAGTAGAAAGCAGATAGGCACATGCTGCTGGCCTTCCAGGCTGCAAGCACACACTGCTGACCCATGTCAATTTTTTCATCCAACAGGACATCCAAGTCCTTCCCAGTAGGTTCTCAGGAACTTATCTTGTCTGCAGAAATATCTGGAATTGCCCTGATCCAAGTGCAACATCTTGCATTTAAACTTATTAACTCTGATTAGGTTACACATGCCCACTTTTCAAGCATATTCAGGTCCCTTTGGATAGCATCCCTTACTTTTATAGTGTCAACTGCACCACTCAGACCCTGCTTGGTCATAGAGCATGACCACAACACTTTGGCTATGACCACCTAGCCAATTTCTTATGCACAAAGTAACTCACTTTTTCTCATGTTAGTGCTAAAAATGTGATGCAGGAACACATCAAAGACCTTGCAGAAGTCCAGGCAGATAACATCTGTTGCTCTTACTTTGTATACTGATGGTGTCACTACATCAAAGACAACCAACAAACTGTCCAGTCAATTTGCCATTGGTGAAGGTGAGCTGGCTGTTTTGTATCACCTCCTCATCTTGTATGTCTTAACATACCTTCCAGGAAGATGTGTTCTCTGATCTTCTCAGGTAAACATGAAGCTCACCAGCCTGAAGTTTCCTACATTTTTCTTTCTACTTCTCTTAAAAAATGGGAGTGATGTTTCTCTTTTTTACAATCACTGTAGATTTCACCCGACAGCCATGACTTTCAAATACAGTGGAGAGCAACTTGATAATTACATCAGCCAGTTCCTTCAGGAACCTGGGAAGTATGTCACCATGCCGCACATTCAGTCTCATGAAGTGGTCTTGAATGTTGGAAAAGATCTTGGTCTCCCAACCCCTGTTTAGATATTCAGAACCATAAGGGGCAAAGAGTTATTTAAGACAATTCTGGAGTACTTTGAATCTTTTTAACAGCTTCATTCTGTCAATAATAATCAAGATTCAGGTCTGCCAAATTGCTAGGGTGGGGGTAGGGGTATTCTTCATCCAAGAAAACACTGAAGAATTTGTATGCTAGATAGATGGAAAAAGCAAGTGGGGTGATTCAAGCAGTTTTCTTCACACTCTAGGAAGGAATTGAGTTATTTATGCTAGCTTTGATGGGCTCAAAGCTTATAAGCCTAACTCTCTCAAAGTATTAAATCAGAGCATTTGAATATATTTTTGTGAAATCGAATAGATGATGCATTGATTCAAAAATCAATGAATATAAATATTAACCATGTATGAAGGTCAAAGAGGCTGAAACACATGTTTTGAGGTAGCTGGGAACAAGATTATTTTACTGTGTGGATGTAACTTATATTAGCTCCACGTAAGCATAAAAAATACTAAGAATCAGAGCTGGATAACTACATCACAGATACATTGGCCATAGGTAATATGCATAATTTTTGTGCTTTGCATTAAAATAAGAGGGCTTTAAAAAAACCCTTATATAGCATAATAAAATTATCATTAGGGGAATGTATGTATATCAAAAAGTCCATATAAATAAGAAACAGAAAGAAATATAATGAATGAAAATGCAACAACCATATTGGGGGGCATTAGTGAATATTTCATGGAATTTGTTAACTTCAATGGATTGACTAATTAAACAGCAAAGTTCTTGTGATGAGATACAGCAATGTATCTCAAATACAGCTAATACTTGTAGTTTATAAACAACTGCACAAAAATACTGTATTAAAAGCAGATGTAAAAAGATTCAGATGTTAAAAACAACTAAGTTTGTCTACAGAAATCTAGAAGCTATCTTTGTATATTTGAAAAAGTGCAGTTGTTTTTTCTGTATGATTGGTTCCTTATTTAATAAACACCATAGAAATCCTTACACTTTACAAAAAAATAAATATTTTATCACTTTACTGTCAATGGAAACTAGCTGAAAAAAAAAAAAAGAAAAAAAGCTGATTAACTAATTCAGTTGAGTGTTCTTTTAAAAGAAAAAAAGCCAAATTCCTCACAATTAAAAATTCAGGCAGGAAAGATAGTGGCTAAAAGAATTAAGTTATTTCAACTTTATCCTAATACATGTGACCTCTTTCAATCTCAGTCCATCAGCATACAAAAGTTATAACTATATTTTTACTTCTTGTGACCCACTTGGAATGAAGTTATTACAAGTTTTATGAGAAGTGGCTGAAGGAGTTGTGATTGTTCAGACTGGAGAAGAGAAGGCTCAGGGGTAACCTTATTGCTCTTTACAACTACCTGAAGGGAAGTTGTGGTGAGGTGGATGTCAGCCTCATTTCCTGAGTAACTAGCAATAGGACTAGAGGGAATGGCCTCAAGTTGAGCCAGGGGAGATTCAGGTCGTATGTTAGGAAGTACTTCTCCAAGAGAGCGGTCAGGAATTGGAATGGACTGCCCATGGAGGTGGTGGAGTCACTGTCCCTGGAGGTACTCAAAAATTGTTTAGATATTGTACTGAAGGGACATGGTTTATTGGCAAATATTGGTGACAGGTGGACGCTCGGACTGGATGATTTTAGAGGTCTTTTCCAACTTTGGTGATTCTATGAAAACCTCTGTGCATCTGTTGTACTATTCTGAGAGTATTCAATCAGAAAAATACTGAAGACAATTAACAGTCTTAAAATCACTCACTAGCCCTTTCTGCATCAGCCAAATGCTCTGATTTTCTAATAATTAAATCACCAATTTATACTAGGAGACATTAACCTAGAGGTTCATTCAATGACTGATACTATTGAAAGTGATAATCATTTGTGTTGCATTAGTCTTCAACCCAATTAAGTTAATTGAAGATGATAATTAACCATATTAAGCAGACATACTGGAATACTAGAAAATGTATTTTACTCTCTGATTAAAAATCTTTCATTTTTAGGGCTCATTAGACTAGCCTCCAGCCTTGAGTTTCCAGCACTTATTGTTACATTCAATCTAGGGTGCTCTCTTATCTGTTTTATAGCTAGGGAACAAAATGCTGCAGCATTACTATCCAGTATGCTAAACATAACATTTTGGCAACAAGCCTATAATAGAAAAGTTGTAGAAGCTCAAGATTCACTGTCCTCACTGGACCTATTCTGAAATACTGACATGCAGCTTTAACTGCAAGTAAGGACAACTCCACAAATAAGCAATTAAAGTGGAAAAAATAAACAATTGTAAGAAAAGCAAGCAAGGGAGTTATTAGGTATTTACAAATAATGGTTAAATTAACAAAAAAATCACAAGAGATCAATTGCCTAGGTAGAATCTTCTCACACCACCAACAATTTTAATTAGCTTTTTATATTTAGACATTATCTTTTTCAGTGTATATTCAAGTGCACCAGCACGTTTTTTCCCCCCCAGTCAGCAAACTCAGGAATGAAATCCTTTCTATGACAAATGGTTGTCACTGGGCCTTTTGCTCATACAATACTAAAATCAGAGCTTCAACCATGTCCAGTTTTCTTGAGATTTCTCTTTAACAGAGCTGAACTGAATTCAGAGTTCTGTGCTCTTGGAAATGCATATCATAATCTACAGCAGCCCAAAATTCTGGGAATAACTAAAGAATTCTATAAACACGCAAAAGCTTGCCATTTTCATAAAGCATTCAAACATTACTCATTCAAGATTCTTTGTTTCTTTCATTCAGAGATGTAGATATCAGACCATTCTGAAATACTGGGGGAAAAAAAAAAAAAAAACAATAAATTGGGCAATAAGTATTCCTTTAAAGATAAAGTATTAGTCCCTTTAAACTGCTACTGTGAGAAGTGTAAATAATAAATCAAACCAAGGCAATGTTAAAAAAAAAAAAACTGGATGTCAAAATATTCTGTTTCTGAAATTATGGAAGGGTCTACTTGAAATGTCCAGATTTTTAATTGAAACAGGTACAATATATAGCAAATTGATATTTGTTGTTAATAAATATCTTTTTTTCAAATTAAAAAAAATAGTGTTTACAATCATGGTTCTGCCTATTAGTTCTACTGAATGTAAAGATTTGTACAAAGTCATCTGCTCTCTAATTTCATTTGAAGCGGTGAAGAAAAAGATACTGTATTCCTTCCAAATACTTAAGTGAATGTAGACATAATGCATTTATTCATTTGGCTACTCAATCTGAATTATTTTTGATTACTCCATCTCTGAACAACAGTTAACACAAAGGCGCACAAAGGCCAATTTCAGAAACTGACCAACTAAAGACATTCAATCCAACAGTTTTTCAAAAACAATTATCAGGAAACTGAGCCATTATTGGAGACTAATTCATTATTCTTTCTCTATCTGCACAGTCTTTTACTCTATGAGGGCAGCCTTTGAATAAAATAGAATACAATTGATATGCTGAAAAACTATTAAGAATTGCATGTTATTGTCCAAAAGCCATGCGAGTGAGTACATTAATGTAACATCATTATATGTAATTTCTCTATTGATTGCTCTGTAGAAACCAATTACTCAGTATGACAGTCACATCAATATCGCTATTTGTGGAAAACAACAGTTGCAACAGAATTAGGTGCACCAGTCATAATACAATAGCAAAGATTTGTTATTTGATGTAAACAATCATGCTATTCTTGTTAGAAGAGGAGGAATTAGGGGAGGGAGGATGCAAAGTAGAGGGACAGAGTCTTGAAAAGTCCTTCAAGATAGGAATTCCTATTCTCCTGCACTAAAGACAATAAAGTGTTACAGGAGCTGCAGCAGAGAGCTCAGGAAGTGCAATGAAATCAAAGCCTGGTCCCCCTTGATGAACATTTTCTATAGAAAACAATTCACTTTTTGCTCTGGCCACTGTGTAGGGGGAGAACATTTGCTTCATACCTTCCAATATGTTGCTATACACTGACAATACCTGTGCCTGTTATTTTAGATCCCTTTCCATTGCAACTGAAATAATTGAAGTCATTTGAGAAAGTTAATGTACTTAATTATTTTCAGCACATAATTTTTGGAAAGTACTGCCTCCTTACTTCTTCCTTGAAACTATCCTTAAATACAAAAGCCAAATAAACAGTTCAAGTTAAAGATCCAGTGTAGTAGAGCAGAAATGCTTTTTACTACGACCTACAGTTTCAAAAGCGAGTTCATCAAAATTAAATCAACTGCTTGTGGCCTGGTAAGATTACTTGCTTAGGATCAGTTTTAGTTACTGAGAGCAACGTGAATTATGTACCAATTGTTATCTGTGCAATATTTTTGAATAAATAATAGTGATAAATGCCTCACATGCTACCAAATTAAATATTAGAGGTTCATATCTGTACATTTACTTAAGACACAAGAAAATCTCACATTCTAAGAACTCTTTGTAATGTGCATTAAATAAAAGGTAAATACATCCTTGGTGTGTCCTTGTTGACTACTCCTGATAAGAGAAGAAGGTTATCAGGAATAGCCAGCACACATACATCAAGGAAAAATCATTCTTGACTAAACTGGCTGCCTTCTATGATGTCATCACCAGCTGAGTAGATAGGGGGCAGGAGGGGGGAGGGCAGTGGATGTTGTGTACCCTGACTTCAGCAATGCATTTGACACCATCTCCTACAACATCTTTGTTAAGAACTTAAAGTATAGAAGAGATGAGTAGACAGTGACATGGCTTAAGAACTGGCTAACTGGAAGAGCTCAGAGGGTTCTCAAAGTGTCACAGTTCTGTTGGAAGCTCGTAACTAGCACGAGTTTCCCCGGGGATCAGTTCTGGGTCTGATCTTATTCAACATCTTCATCAATGACCTGGATGAAAGTACAGAGTCCACCCTCAGTAAGCTTACTGATGATACAAAGCTAAGAGTGGCTGACACACCAGAAGGGTATCCTACCATTCAAAAAGACCTGGACAGACTGGAGAATTGGGCAGGGTATCACTTGATGAGATTTAACAAGAGCAAATAGAGCCTCGCACCTGGGAAGGAATAACTGCATGCATCACTACAGGTGATGATACAGGGGATGACCAGCTCGAGAGGTGCTCAGTGGAGAAGAACCTGGATGTTCAAATGGACAATAGGATGGTCATGAGCCAGAAGTGTGCCCTTGTAGCAAAGAAGGCCAATGGTATCCTGAGGCGCATTAAAAAGAGCGTAGCCAGCAGATTAATCCTCCCCCTTTACTCTGCCCTGGTAAGGCCACATTTAAAATGCTATGTCAAGTTCGAAAAAGACAGATCTTCTAGAAGAAGTCCAGCAGAGGGCCTCAAGATGATCAAGCATCTGGAGCATCTCCTGTATGATAAAAGATTGAGTAGCCTGGGGAAAATACGATTGAAGGCAGGGAGGAGGATCTGATGTTTATGAATACGTAAAGGGTGATGAGAGGCAAATGGATGAGGCCAGGCTCTTGGTGCTATGTAGCAATAGAAGGAGAAATGGCCTAAAACCTGAGCATAGGAAGTTCCATACAAACATGCAGAAGAAGTAAACTGCTTCTGTACTCCATCACTGTAAAGGTGATGGAACACTGGAACAGATTGTCTAGGGAAGTCGTGGCATCTCCTATGGAGATGTGCAAGACTCATCTGGATGCCTACCTGCTTTAGCAGAGGGATTGGACTTGATCTCTTGAGGTCCCTTTCAACACCTGCAATTCTGTGAGTCTGTAAATAGATGATAAAAATCAAACTAAATGATTATACTGACAATCTTAATTTCAATGTAAATCTATAAAGTGAGCTCCAAAAACTACAAAGTTTTTTTTCTTCTATTATGTTTGTAGGCAACCAAAAAAAAAAAAAAAAAAAAATACTGTGGTTAAGATTTTGGTCTAGTTTACACTGCTGTAATCCAGATTAATTAAAGCAAGTGGAATCAGACAAAAAAAAAGTTAAGGAAGAATTGGATCCTAACGTGATATTTGTTCATTTTAAGAAATTACTTGGAAATAAAGTTTCTGAAAGCTTCTTACAGCAGCAGCTTTTTTATAAGCTTTATTTCAAGACTTGAAGGAGAATAGGAAGAAAAAGCATTTTAAAATCATTCTTGATCGATACCTATTAACAAAAAAAGGTAAAATGTTTTTGTAGGTAAAAATTCACTTCATTTCTAATGAATTAAAGAACAGTAATTCTTAGATCATATTCAACTAAAACAACTTCTCATACTTTAACAATTATTTCAAAGAATCCTATAACAAAGCTATTACACTTATTTAAAAATCCTGAATTATAGTCAAAACTGTATGCATTATACTTTTCAAAAGTAATAACCATACTGATCAAGATCTAATGTCAGATTATCTTCTTGATTAAAATGAGTCTTTTGCTTTATAAAAATCACCTGTTGCTCTTGTTGCCACTAAAAATTTAGAAGCTTAGAGGTATAATATTTACTTTGTATGTTATACAGAATTGTACAGCTACTACTAAAACACTTTGTGCTTATGCATTTACATACTAATTATTCCTTTTTATAACCTATGGCCTGATTTATAATTCTTACTGTCTTTTCAGTAATATTCCACAATATCTATTTTTTTCTACTATTTTTTCTAGCTGTATGTTTTGTCTTGCCACGAGAGACAATTATGTTCCACCAAGCATAGATAGCTTTTACAGGTTTTTTGTTTTGTTTTTATCACCTTTTTTTTAAAAAAACAAGGATAGAGGGAAATGAACCTGTTAAATAGTAGATAGGACTAGGACTACACAAGGTAACAACAAGCAAGTTCTCAAGTGCCCATGTGTGTAAATAATCCTAACAGAAATTTAAAACATAGCTTTTGCTAGGGGAATGCATATTGCTTTCATTTTCTATTCTCTTTCATCCTAGTAGCTTTTGCTTTGAAAATCCATGTTTCCAGGCAATAACAAGGGCATAAAGTTATTTTCTGCAAATCGTGCAGTTCTAGCAGTCTTTGTTTCTCTCAAATATCTCTCCTGAAAAAGTTGCATAAGCATTTTCTGATTACACATCAAAGTGTTAAGTAGTTTTAATCCGTGCAAAAGCCACAATGCTGTGTACCAAGGTGCTAGGTCATTTTCTTTAGCTCCCTGACACAGATCCTACTAACACTATTAGGGACTTCTCACTACTCTTAAGTACTAAGCAAAAACAAGAGGAACAAAAATGAAAATCTGCTGGTACATTGGAAGTAAAAGGGGAGAATTTCATCTTTTATATAAGGCTCAGAGCAAGTGCACATCTCTGCTGTATTCATTACAGTTCTTCCAACTGCTGACATGGAAAGCTACACTTGCCTCCTTGTCCTGTCCTTCCCTTCCTCCCAGCAGACTATTCTCAGCCGTCCTGAGCCTCAGCGAACAAAAGCAATGGAACCTCGCAAAGTAAAAGGAACTGCATTCTTTTTGAGATTTGTCCTTCCTTCTGTTGCTTCCATTTCTCCTGTTCTTGCAAAGACAATTTTCTAACTCATTAATACTCATGGGCCAAGTCTGGGACACGTTTCAGTTTAAGGAAAGTGGGAGGCAAGTTGGGTCTTGCTCTTGTTGGCCTGGTACCATGACAGCTCCTTCAGAGGCAGCATTAGAGCTGCTTGCAAGCGAATTGTGGAAGGCCAGAAGCAGCAGCTTCAGTTGTGCTCCAAGAGCCACAGATTTTGATGCAGAACAAGCAATGAGATTTCACCTTTCACCCCTTTGCTCCAAGAGAACAGGTACAGAGAAATTCTAGATCAGATCACCAAGAGAATATGTTTTAAGTATAATCAGTGCAGTATACAACACACAAACCATCCTCCTTTCCCACTATATCAGACAAAAAGTAGTATTTTTAACTATTAAACCCATTATCTTAAGACATGTAATGGACATTAAAAAAAGCAACACTACTGAAATCTTGAGTTAAATATTTGGGATTAAGCTTCTTAGCACTTCCCCTTATCTCCTAAGTATCCTAGTGTTAATTCTGAAATGAGATCAAATCTGTCTTTTTCCGGGGTACTAGGCTTTATGTAATTCACTTGAAAAAACAGTCTAGCCTTTCTAATTTCATAATGAAATAGAATAGCATAATCTTGTAAGATAACAAAATTTCTGTATCCTATAATAGCATGCTCAATTCCTTGTTCAGATATGAATCTAATCACTCTTTCTCTATGCAGTGAGAGGATCCCCAGCTCAAACACTCCCAATAGAGCTCTCCCCATATTTCAGTCTGCCTGCTTATTGGATGGCCAGTCTCAGGATACTGCATTAAGGAAGGAGTCAGTTCAACAGTTTGCATCCTACAACCATAACAGTTCCACCCTAGGACTCAGATTTGCAGAAAAATCAGGTGAAAAAATATTCTTATACATTTATTGCATTATACAACCTTCAGAAGTGTGTGAATTTGCTTTTTTGGGGAAAAAAGCAAAGTGACTGCTCCAAATCTATAATAGTTTCATTCAAATTTGACTGAGTTTGATGCACTCATTTCTTTTTGCCCTTTAAATATTTTATCTGTAAGTCTACACATTGCTCAGATATAGTGCTATTTTTCCCCACTTGTAAACACACGTTAGAGAAATCCTCATAACTGAACTCAGATGACAATACGCTGAAGCACTTGACAGTCATATCTCCTTGATAATTGGTAAGTTTTGCACTATTTCCAAATACTTGAACTCTCACTATGTTATGAATTCTGATCTTCATAAATTTAGCCATCAAAAACACATTTGTATAGTTTCTGTATCCGCATAAAACCTTCAACTTTGTATCTCTCTGAGGTGCAGCTGGCCCATGGTAGGAACTGCAGTCAGAGTGAGACGTTGAGTCTGTGTTCTTCCAGCACGGTTATAAGTTTTACATCATGCCAAAATTCATGATGTTGGAAAAGATTTTAAGAATTAATGAGAACAGCATAGCCGCTATAAATCACCTACAAACAAAGGTGTGATGATCCCAAGAGAAAATGAGTGATTTTTACCTGCTAAGCACAAGATTTTCACATGAATGTTATGTGAATATTCCATAACTATGTTTTCAGTTTATTGCTTGACATCTGTATGGGAACTGCTGAATCACAACCTGAACCTTTGATTGACCACCTGAGGCAAGCAATGAATCAGCCACAGGAGCACAGGTGAAGGTAATTAAGGTAATTCACCTGTGCTACCGAAAGGGGTGGATCCTGGCTCCATCTCTCCTAGATCCAATTTAAGTGCTGACTACCACTGAGGAAGGATCTCTTCCTGGAGATTACTCCTTGAGGAGTTTATTGCGAGCCTATAACATCAGTAAGCATTTTTCATTTATCTTTCCACCACAATAATTCTACTTAGCCTAATCTCTATACACTTATTGATTGTACAACGTTTTTTTATATTGTATTTTGTATGATGTAAGATGAGGAGCTATAATGAATTGGAGCTATAATTAATGTTATGAAAGACATTTCAAAGTGGAATGCATAGAAAATATATAATATCAAGTATTTTTTTTTTTTACTGACTTTATTATTGCTTTCTGTACTCTTTGCTTGTTCTCTCCTTTCCTACTAACATCTGTTTTCACTCTATTCCTTCTTCCCTTTGATTTTTGTGCTTTTCTCTCTTTAATTCTCCTTTCTTCCTCAGTCTTCTAAGGTATTTATTCCTGGCCCTACCTGATTCACATCATCACAACTTGATTCACAACATCTTTAGTTACCCTGTTCCTCTGCCTTATTCAGCCATAATTTGGGCTCAGCAAGAAAACAAAACCATCTCACACAGGTTAAGACCTGAAGGCAAAAGAATGTGTTTTTTCCCTTCAGTCTTTTCAAATGAATTCATAACTTTATCGAGAAGATATTTTTTGAAATTCACTACTTTAACAGAGAAGACACATCTATTTGCTGCTTAGCAGTAACATGCTTCAGAACCACCAGTCAAGCAGTATGATTCTAGCGTTCATATCTGATAGCTTCCTGTGAACTACAGTTTAAACTGTACTCTATGTAGTAGGTTTGAACAGACATACCGTTAGCAGATCATCTGTGATGTCCTAAACATTGAGTTTAGTCTTTTGGATGCATGTAGTCACTTTTTGCTACATACATGAATTCTAAAGAACATATACATGAATTTAAGAGCTATTACATTCACTGGTCACCACTTGCAATTATTGCAGTTTTGCTGTTGGATTGAATCAGTGACAAAAACATGGTAAACACATAACACCTGAGAAGCTTGAACAATTTTTGGCTCAAAGCCTGTTCAGTAGCACTCATTTGAGACATAGCCTGCTCTACAAGCCTTTGGGCTTAGTGGTTACCATAAAGCACAGTGGTAAGAGAAACACATGCTGCTGGACAATCAGGAAAAACCATTTTTAAGTGTTGTTCCTGTTAGGCATTCAAGCTGACTTGGGGAGGGGGGAATCACCTCAGGGTAGAAGACCACCATGTGACAACTACATGATCAACCACTGATTACCCAAAAGGAGTAGGCATGCACTATAGACAAAACATAAGTACCAGTGGTGACTACTGTTGCCCCTGACAACTAAAGCAAACCCTGACAAACCAAACAGAAGTGTCCTCATAACCAGCTGCTCCCCAGCAACCAAAATGACATTATGAAGAGGATAAAAACTCAAGGAGTTCTGAGGTAGAATGAGTACCCCTCCACAAAACTGCAACTGTGCGGCTCAACAAGACATCTCTGACTGATTTGCTGCAGGCCTACAGACCAACAAAACATTGTTGGATCCTTGGTGGTGACTATCCCTGCTTTATAAATCATTTGCTAGGATTTCTCTCTTTACTATCCCCATCTTCCCCACATTCCCTAGCTGTTTAGAACTTGTAATAAGATCAACTGATAGCATTTGGCCTCTTCTGCTCTCTTAGTCTTCCTTTAGGTATACATGTATATCAAACCACTTCCTCCAATAACTGGAGCAAGACACTGCTGATTTTATTCACTACACAGTTAAACTGAAACATTTTCCTCCAGCAAAACCTTTCATAGACCTCAAAGACTAGGTACAGAAGAAACAAACACAGAAGTATACCACTCCAATTAGCATAATATTGAAGGAAGCAGATGAGCAGACCCTTTATCCACTTTCATACTTTGAACAGAAGTTTTCACCTTGTTAAATGAATAATAGCTCTGATGAGACTGCCTACTAACATTTTTTTCTTTTTCAAAGTTTTCTTTCTTTTTAACTACTGCAGTGCTTTTATTGCCCACAAGTTTCCAAAAAATTTAAAGAATCCCTTCTACATATATACCACATTAACAGTCTTCAAACAGTATTGAATACAACACAGAATAAAGCAGATGGATTAAAAAAGCTGCTAGACAGGAAACAAAGTCAAAAGTACGTCTTTACCATTTCCTAATTTAGTAATTTGTCTGTAAGCCAGCCACCACAATTCAGTTCCCAAGTTTTCAAAACATATGTAGACTAATAATAATTTCTCAGTATTTTTAGAGTATCCATTATATTGTACTTGGTATAAACATGTACTTAAGAGAAATGGATCATGTATCGTTTCATACAAAATGAAATTCTCATACTCTATAAGAATCACACTTACAAAGAAATATGAATATAAATGCAGTTTATCATGAGATAACTCCCTTTTTTAAATGTGTCCTTAATTGTGGTATTTCATTGTACTTACTATAAGGTGTAAGTAAAAGCGATGAAATAAGTATTTTACTTTTACAGTTTCCCCTTGAAATTAAGGAATGAGTCATTTCAAAGAAAATAAGCACAGAAAACATTCACAATTTTCTTTGTGAAAATAAGCTATTTGAAACCTTAAGAAGTTTATAAAATAATCAATCTCAGTTTCTCATCTATAGATGTTTCTGAGCTAATAATAAAGCAACTCCAGCAGATTGTCTAGGTGAAATTAAATAGAAGATTATATATAATTATATATATTTAAATGAATTATACAAAAGGAGAAAAATAAACTTCAAATAGACCTCTTTGTTACAGTACCTGTTGCAAAGAAAATGAAATTACAAGTTAGAGTTTTAACGCGTAAAATGTCTTTTAGGAATAGCTTGGAAATTGCTGGCTGTCACATATAATAAATACAGTCATTCATGTCACATTTTCCAGATATTTGATAGAACTCTCAAGAAAGAGATTATCATTATAGCAAAAGCACAAAATCCTATTTAATATTACTTACTTTAAAAAAAAAAAAAAATAGACTGACACTACATTTTTTGTGACCAAACACACTAGCCCACCTTCCTCATAAAATTATGCATGTTGCTGTTTCCAGATATTGCTGAACCATAATCTAATGTATTTTATTACAAATTTAATGAAATAATTTGAGTTACAAGGTATACACTGTATTTCAGCACTCAGATATATAAGTGCGCAGACACATACATGTTTTACTTCTATCATTAAAGAAATCCAGTCATCTCTTTCCCTGTGCTGGTTAGCTTTGCTACTTGAGAATGAAGCCCCACACTACTATGGTCAGTTAAATGGAAGAGTCAAATCTCAACACAATCAAGATATTGAAAATAACTAACCAAGATGCTAGGAAGCTAAGAATTTATAATTTTTTTTTTTTTTTTTCAATTGTCTATGATCTAGTATGAAGAAAATCATAGACATTTTTGAAGTCATTGCATGGTTGATCTTAGGTGCTCTCACATATAGAAAAACAGCCTTTAATATTTGGGGTGCCTTTGCTTTAAAAAAAAAACTAAAAAAACACACCTCTGTCACCATCTACATTTGCGTTAATATTGGCTACCAACACAGAGGGAAGTTACACACATCACTGTCTTCTTTTCTCTTTGATAAATACACCTCTGAGAAAGACAGACAGTAGAAGCACTATCAAGTACTTCTTGAGACAGTAAACAAATTTGTAGGTACGATTTGATCAGCCTCGGGTGTTGGTTAGAACATGCATGTCGTCTTCCATAAGTTTCAAAGAAACTCTGGGATTTTTGAAATACCTGTCCACTGTAATAATATTTTCTTAGGCAGTCATTATGCTTTCTGTGATTCTACCATTTTCATATCATCTGGGTCATTCCAATGCTGCCTCTCCTTAGTCCTTCTCACAGGTGGGCTATGACCAGTAGCCATCTCAGTAACATTTATTTCACCTCTCTTTGGTCAGAATTTCTAGCAACAGTCACTCAGAAAGCAAGAAACAGACTGATAAATGTTGTGCAACAGCACAGAGCAGTACACCCAAATAAGTTAAAATTATGCTTCTCAGAATAAAACATAGAGCCAAACAGGAAAGCAAAAAAAATACATACCTTAAACCCTTACACTACTGAAGTCTTGCTCCTGACATCAGCAACAACAGTATTTGTCTCATAAAAAAAATAGATTTGCAACTTCAACCTCCAGGGAGGGACTATTCTGCAAGAAAGCAGTAGCAACATGTTCCCAAAGCCATACAGAAATGCTAATTAGACACTTCTCTTCTGGAATGTATAACACTGGCTTCTCAAAAAAAAAAAAAAAAAAAACCACACCTCACTTTTCCAGTAGACACATTGGATGGGAGCTTTTCCAGTTCCCACAGTCTATAAATAGACTGAAATTATATTTTTTCCTGATACATAGAGGGAACATGACAACATGAAGCTTGTGTATCTGACTTTTAGCAACAACAGTAGTGGAATTAGAATAAGCTGAGAATTTGCAGTTGCTCCAGTGCTGTCAGGCTGATCACTGCAAAGCCAAGGAACATGTTTCTCTGTGCACTTATTACGCTAATTACTGCATTAAAAAGTGCTACAACACCTTCTTGGTTAATTTGTTTTCCTGTATTCAGATAGCAGTTGTCAGTTTTGGTAGTGTACTGGATCTTGAGTTCAATCTGAGTATTATTCATTTGTCAAAGACTCTCCCCAGTTGACAGAGCTATGAAAAATGCAATTATACAAAGCTGATGGAATTTATTTTTTTAAGAAGCAGAAACTGTCATATTTATTCATCCTGCATGTAGAAGCCTGCACACAAATATGTCAAAATATGAAGACATTACAGACAGACATTGGCAGAAATATTTTCAGGTCTTTAGCTTGTTTCAGATAATGCCTGAATTACCAACGTAGTTTAGAAAGCATGAAGAATGAATGTATTCAAGCAGACTAAATTAACAGCTCTTTTCAAAAAGGATCATAATGAAGTTTTCCTCTTTACCTGACTGATGTTACCTTAAAACAGCAAGAAGGCCATTCATCTTAAGCAGTAACTGTGGGAAATAAAGCCTGTTATCTTTATGGCTTCCTATCTTTCTTTCTTCAGCAAAAATAATGCAAACACATACACTGAGGACTAGAAAACAGGGGGGAGCCACATAAAAAGCTACTGAAGTTGATAAAAGCTTTAAAGCCTCTGTATTCTTTTTTCTTTTCTACTTCTACCAGCTACAGTACAAAGAAATGGGCATGACCTCCACAAAACCAGTGACCTCATAACTGCTAAAGCACTTTGAAAAATACCACCACTCTCTCATAATGGAAGGTCCCACCAGAAAGATGAACTACACTTCTTTTCTACTCACAGGACACAGAAAAGGACTTCTTTCCAGTCACCAGAGCAAACTGAACTTCTTGCCTCTGGGATTCGAAATATGGACATGGAAATAGGAACTGGCAGTCTCAGACTGTTCTAAGTGGAATCAAAGTACACAACTTCTTTTGCTGTCAAGTGGATCTCTCCTAATTCACTTTGTATGGTATATTCTAGATAATTAAAAGCTGGAAAAAAAGTCTCTTATAATTTAGGACAATGGAAGATGCTGTAAGGATGGAAGTTAACCAATGTACATACAACTTGTTAGTCTATATTAAAATATGTTTTCTCTGTATATATGTGTAAGATGGAATATGCAATATATAGATGCATTTTGTCCACAAATAATGCCGCACTAAATTTCTAAAAGAAAACTGAAAACCAAAAGTAAGCCTTTATGATTTTGGAGTAGGTTAGATTCACAGCCTAAGGGTTGCTTGAGAAATCAAGAACCAAGTTTCACTTTATTTCCGTCTGGAGAGAAAGAGATAATTTGTGATTAATTCTGTATTTTGCTTTCATTTTCATTGAAACAAATACATAATAAAACAAAAGGTGTTTAAATTATGATTCCAGAAAGCTTAACCTGGAAACACGGAAATGAAGATTTTCACATCTGTGAGGTAACATGCTGGTTAATATCCATCACTAATATCAGTTAGAGAGAAAAGCAGATACACTTAGCATGTGGTTAATGGAAAGTCTTTAATTGCTATCACAGAGAGGTCCCTGGAGAACAGAAGAGTCAATGTTTTCCTCTACTGATGGCTGAAACGTTTCAATGGTTGCAAAATTAATACACTATAACAGGTGCGGATCCTCTAAAAAACTATGAAGTGGCTTTGTTTCTTTTTCAGATAGTTAGTGTGCTTAATGTCTAATGTGGAGCCATGCTGTTCAGGTCTGTGCTCAGAATTGTTCCTACTATGCCAGAGTCCCTGCATAGGGATATAGTGGCAAATCCCTACTGACTTCAGCAGGGCAGAAAAGCCTCACATCTCCAGTATTGTAACACACACCAAATATACTTCAGTTGCCATTTCCACCCTCTTCCTGTTCTCCAGTAATATCACTCCCCAGCCACCAGCTGAAGTGTGGTCCTAATAGAGGGCATTCAACCTTAATACATTAATGACCAACAGCCATAGTGCTTGAAGTGATAACTCAATCACTGAGTAGCATTATCTCTATTCCTGATGAGAAGCTCCCTCAAATGTCATGGCAGCATTTTAAAGCAGTTTTGTTTACTGAGCAATTAGATTAAAAACCAGATATGTTTTCACACACTTCTGAAAGCTTACTGTACAGAGTGAATTCATGCTGAAGCAAGTTACAGGATGGAGATAAAGCTTAACGAACTTTGAACTTGTTTTTTAGAGGCATTTGATGTTTGGAACAGCGTTAAAACACAAATTTTTAAATTTCCACTGAGCAGAAAAATCTGGAGATATTTGGACAATCATGAATTTTTTTCATGTTGACATATGCTAAGACAAACTTTGATAAATAGTAAGGTTGCAAAACCAGCCATTCAAAATGTAAGATGCCATAAGTCAATGTTATCAGTACAAATCCAGCCTTGTTTGCGATTTAAAAAGTGAAAACATACAGCATTCTATAGCAGTTTTGAGAAGTAAGCAAAGTTCAGTTCCAGAATTAAAACTTTAAAATCAGTTTCACATATTTCTGTTGTGCAAGTACATGGAGGATTCTCTAGCAACTGCAAGTTGTCTCTGTGAGCTAGCAGAGGACATGAAGCGAACAGCATTTGTACTAAGGTTTCAAAGAGTAATGGCAAACAGCAAGAAAGTTCTACCTTTCAAGCTCTGCAGAATAGTCAGAATCAGTGTGCCCAGACCTCTCAACTCATAGTTTTGTTCTTCCACCTAATACATACTATCTCAGCCTGCCTCATTTCAGTCTTGTTTTCAACAGGCTCTATTCAAGACTTCCTCACAACTCTCCTGCTCTGCTCTAACCTCTTTAACCAAGACTTCCAGGATTTCTCTCTTCAACTTCACCTTTGTCTCCAGCCGCACCTATATAACCTCCATTCTATCACATTTTCCATTCTGGTTTTCATCCCATTTCTCTCATCAGCATCTTCCTCCTAATTAGTACCATCAGGCTTCTCTGTCTCAGATCTCTGAAGTTATGTCTGAAGGAAAAAGTAGAAGAGTTCTAGGTTGATTTAGACCTGAAATCCACATGAAGCACATTTTATAACTACATTTCACTTTTGTCGCAAGCATAGCTCAAAATAAAGTCATAATTCCTAATGTTAAATCTGTAATATCGAGTACACTTGCATATTTTATAACATGAAGTAGTTATTTCCCATTATGTGCTTTTGTTCAACTAGGAAGCATGCCACTAACAAATTAAGGTGAAACAAATAATATCCTTATGCATCTTTTTGAGACATATATTATTCCTCCTTTGATTTTTGATTTGTTTCCTTTGTTAAAACCAGGAAGGGATTTTTCCTACACCCAGAGTTGAGAATGACTTGGGAAAAAGCAGTGGCTTTAACTCATTTATTTAAATACTGGTAGCAACAGGTCTGAAGTGACAAATGATTTCTGAAAAAAAAATAAAAAATAAAAATAAAAAAATTGAATCTTTCAAGTAGAGAAAATGTCATTTAATTTCCTGTTAGAATATTTACATGCTTAAAAAAGTAGGTCAGTATTAACTTGTAATTCTAGTTCAATTTTATTCTCAAATATCTGTCACTTGTTAAGTGGCTCCTTTTGAGCCTGCCAGACATTTTCAAATCCAGCCTTACTGGAAAATCTCTTTTTCCCCTCACTTTTCATTTAAGCTTAATCATTTTTTCCCCACTGCCAACTCTTATCTTCTTACTCAGTCCAGTAATCATCCACCCCTCCACAGCAGCTCCTCTCTTTTATTTCCTATTTAAGCCATCCCACCAAATTACATGAAGACAAGGAAATCAGGAACAATACAGAATATGGAGATGTCCTTGTTGTCATCTGTTACATTTAAGAAAATTTATACTAAAAGTAGAAAATTTGTCTATGTACATTATCAAGGAATTTAACATGCAAAGTTTCAAGAAATTTGGGCTAAAATTTTCATATCAGATGTATGTGGGTGTAACATCAAGCTTGACATGCCTAGTACACCTGTAGGTTTTACTTCATGTATTCTAAGTAGCAATATTGCTTTTTCAAAAGGTTTTGATTTATAAACCTAGGAGAGTGAATTTAGACTGAAGATATACATTTAAGTTAGCAAATATACATTTTTCTCTTGAAAAAAATCATGTTGATGCATATGGATGAACACATACATCAGTAGGACAGGCATATCTGTAACAGATTAAAATAAGTTCAGCTTTGTTTGCCCAGAAACGTCAGTTCATCAGTGATATTCAAGATACCTAAAGAAACTAGGGAAAAAATAGAAAAGATAATCCTACATGAATTGACTGTGATGAATGTTGGTTATGAAATTAGTGAGATTTTAATCAACTCTCAGCAAATGAACTGAAAAGAGTTAAATTCTAAAATTATTGAAGCATAATACAAGTAATTAGGTAAGGCACAAAAATGCTATTTCAAATTTATGACAGATGTGGCACATATCTATAGGAACATTCTTTTGGGATCCTCTTCACCAGCGCTCTTTCTTCAACAAGAATGAGCATAAGAACAATTAATTATTTTTCACTTTGTTCTGCAGTGATAAGACATACTGCCAGTTACTTGTTGCACTAATTGTTCCAGATTTGAAAAGTACAAGATTCTAGTTCTTAACCCTGTCAAAGCTGCCTTCGCTTCACCCTTATTTGCCATAGAAGTTCACAGAAAAAAAGTTTCATTACTATTTTAAAAGGCCATTTTCCAAAAGCAGCTATTATATTAATGGCTTGTTGACAGGTTTTCCCCCTGAAACACTTACATCTCCTCATGTCATTGTTTATACATTAGCTAAGATATGTTTGACACAAACAGGTTAAAAATACCAAATACTCATGCCTATCTATTGTATACAGAAAATGAGGCATATCCTACTAAAACCAAGATGCCTTACTGACAGTGAGATTTTTCAGCTTTGATATTAATATAACCCACTATGTTATTTCCATTGTCATATTCTCCAAAGGAGTAAGAATAGAGAAGCTCACAACAGGAAATACACAATAAAGCTTAGCCCATATCAAAATATACTGACATATATTTATTGATACGAACATTAAAGTAAACATACTAAAAGCATTTACCGCCTGGCAAACTTTATTCAACTGCTGCACAAATGATCTGCTTGCTAGTATGAGATATCAACAGATCCAGCAGATCAAAGGGGACAAGACAGTCAAAGAAAGATTTCCAAAAGCCATCGTCCTGCCTCAAGATGATTTAATAAGCATTGCTACCAGTCCTGGACAATACAAAATTCAGTTTAAGTACTGACTGGGATGCCACCTTCGTACCTGTTCAGTGGACTTTTGGGACCCATGGCAAGGGGACACATTAGGAAATATCCTAAGGGCAAAGGGTGTTCATACATACAAAAAGTGTTTCAGGATAAGAAATAACTAGGGAAAACACAAAGTTACCACATCAACTGCGACACAAACATATAAATCAAGAGCATTCATAAAAAGGAAGTTATATTTTTTAAGCCTTAGAAGAAAAGGCAAAACAAAATAGAGAAATGACAGTCAGAGATGGGAAAGAAGAGTAACATGGTAGCCTTCTAGGATACTGGGGGGAAATGGCATCAGATCATCCCTAGGAGCACTGGATATGCCCTTTTGTTTAGCATTCAAGCTGAAAATTTCCTGAAGATTCTTAGAAAAGTATTAAGACAAAAATGTACTATGCTATTAAGTATGATTTGAAATTGCTGTACTACTACGTGATTCTTTTCAGTGACAATATTTTCCACCTTGGTAATAAAAGACTTACTAGCAACTTGCATAACTTACAGTGTAATAAGGTTGCAACAAAAAAAAAAAGCCCAGATGAAGCTATGTGAAGTTATGTGTTTGTTTTGTTTTTGTTTTTTTTAAAGCCTTCATAAATCCTATTAAGTGGTGCATACGTATACATAGACATGTATGTATACATATACATACATACAAATCTAAATTATATCTGAAAGACCACAGTATTGGGGTGAGTTTGCTCCTGAACTCCAGATATCACTATAAAGCAACAGATTGAAGGAAGGTCCTTCTTATCCAGTAGATAGATCATCTGCTCTTTGGCAAGAAGCAGATAGCAGAAAGGCAATGGATTGCTCTGAATATTCTGCTGGATTACAAACAGAAACACAGAGTACCAAAACACAGACATTATCTATTCAGGCTGAAATCTTCTACTTGTTATTAATGGAGAAAAATAAAAGGGGAGAACCACTCCATTTTCACAAATTGCTTCCAAAGCTTGTCTGCTCTATCAAGTTCTCAGAGCTATCCAAAAGGAAGTCTCACTCCTTCACTCTGTTCTTAGGACAGGTAGGATTAATCACTTGGAGTCTTTAGAAAAAAAAAAAAAAATCTGATCACAGAAAAAGACCAAGTAGAATTAAGAGGCATTTGAAATGAGGCTAAAAAACTCCTTTGGTGAAATTGTCTTATCTCCCTTTAAGATTAAAAAAAAAAAAGACAAACTACTACAGTTTCAGATTGAAGGAAGGAGATAGGGGGATATTCTGGTGTACTTAAGTTGTCTGAGAGATTATCTGGTATTATTTCCTTCAATATTTTTAGACTCTTTACCTATATACAGTCCTGTGCAAATGTGAGAGCTCAGTTTTCAGTTCCAAAGGCTGGATTTATTTAATCATACATTAATAATAATACAGTAGTATAATAGTAGTTATCTACTCATCTATCATTCAGTTATAAACTGGAAGCTGCACAGTACTAGTTGTAAGAACTCTTGGAGGGACCATCTCCCACTTCAAAAGTTCGCGGTTGTAGATTGCATATATTATTTCAGTTATGATTGGTTAATTTGCAGATAGTTTTATCAGCAATAATAAAGTGCCGTCATATTCAATCTGGAATCCTTCTGGGTTCTCTGATTTTTTTCTTACTGAGAGGTATTTGAGTACCTTAATCAATATTGATTTCAACAAGCATTGTCTGTAATACGCATGTAGAAGTCAGACAATTTTTGCTTCAACATCTGAAAATGCAACAGCTTCAAAATATTATATAACCACCAGTCAGAGTTTTATGTTACTTATTCCCCTTTTGTTTTGTAGCTGTGGTCTTAGTTAAAAATGCAAGCTTCATTTCTAAAATGGATAATTTTTTATTTAATTACTCAAGACAAATGCAGAGCTAAGAAAAGTCATCTTCAGAATAAATACACTTATTTGTTTCCAAGAATACCAAACTTCAGTTCAAGGATAGTTTCTTTCTAGCAATAAAGCATATTGGATTCCATGTGGAAGACTCCTGGGAAAGAGAGTAAACTTTCAGTAATGACATCAAAAACTGACAAACACATGACAGCAAGACTGTACCCTGGAATAGAGTATATCAAGTATTATTACAAGCTGAGGGTCAGCTGTCTAGAAGCAGTTTTGCAGAAGTTGCAGAGGAGGCTGTGAGATTCTCAGTGGTCTCTGCAGTTTCTTGTATGGATAGGCTCGTCCCAGAGGCGAATACACTTGAGAAGTAAAATATCAGTGTTAGGGGAAAAAAAAAAAAAAAGTTTAATTAGGAAACAAACACACCACAAGATAGTCAAACACTAAGACAGACAACAGACCAAGGAGGTTGTGCAATTTGTGCCCCTGGATATAACTGAAAGTCAGCTGAACAAACTGATTGACTAGACCTGTTCTGAACACGCTGTGGGAAAAGGCAAGCTTCAGAGGCCCCTTGCAGCCTAAAATATTCTACATTGCTATGATTCATTCTGTTTTCACTAATTCTACAGAAGTTTCTCCAAATCACTTTAAGAATAGAAAGACAAAATAACTTGAGGAGTGAGCATAGAAGCAAAATAGGAGTGAACTTGATGCTCAGAAATAATTACTTCATTATTATCAGAACCAACAGACAAGCAGCATTGACACTAAAGAAAATAAATTATGCTGATTACTCAGCAGTAATTTACTATTATATTCTTGGTAGAATTAGAAATAAAACCAGATTGTAAGATAAAGAATGAAATTTGTATAAGTAGAGCAGGGAACACTGGAAATAAAGAAACATGGGAAAGGATAGACATACACAGTAATTAAAATTCAAAATAAAATCACAACAGTTCTATGTTTGAGAGACAAGTACAGGGAACAAAGCTAGTGGAAAGTGTGAGGTTAAACTAATTAGACAACCACCACTGTGCTACAAGAGTGAACTGGCGGAAAAAGAAAATACAGTCACTGCCTGGGGTGCACGTGTTGGAAGAACAAATTTGAGGTGGCAATGAATAGTGAGACTCCAAAAAAGATTAAACCAAAAAGACCTCCTTAGGCACATCAGTTTAGTTGCTACAGAAGTTGATTAAATCCATCAAAGCAATATGCCAAAGTGGTACTAAAGAAAGCAGAAACAACAACAACAAAATCTGTGTGTGTCAAGAGGATATTTACATTAGTAAAGAAAACATCTTCTTGATAGAATGAGTTATGTAACATTTTTAAAACCACAACATAAATATTCCATTCTATAGCCCAGCAATTTGGTGTTTTCTTTTGCACATGGTGGCAGGGTTTTTGAATGCTTAATAGATAATTACTCAACAGACCATAAGAATACTTGTAGTTTTCATATCCCTTCCAGCAAAATCTAGTAAAATTAAAAACCTCTTGGTTCAGATGAGGATCGGAAGTAGTTTTAGGGAATTAGGCAAGTCATTAGTCTAAATGTGAGAAATTATATATTTGAGCATTTGACAATCATATAGGCAATAGTATTTGGGCATATTTTTGATGACAGAAATCAGGACTTAAAGAAGCCGGCCTCTATCCAAGGTCTTCATAATCATAATGAATGCTCCCTTTTCCACAAGGTATGCTTCTCCCTTTTCCTTACTATTCCTCATTCACTAATACTTAAAGTAGAACTTTTAATCAATGTAATCCTACCTGCCTTTATATCAAGTTTCTATAGCCTGAGGTTAACTTCTGAATTCTCTACCACTACACCCCACTTGGACAGAATGCCTAGCTTTTCTGCAAACATTTTTTCTGTTGCTCTCTGTATTTAGTCTTTTAAAAAATGTTTATCCAGAGCCTGTAAAGCTCATTAAATACTTAATTTTGCTATCTATAGGTACACTCAGTACTCATATCCTCTGCAATTTTAGTCTTCCAGAAGGTAGTTTTAAAACACTGAACTATACAGCTACGGGATACATCAATTAGTATCAGCTCCATTCATTATATACATTATAGACCAAGGGTAGACTCATTCCATAGCTTCAGTTATGAGACTGCCACTAGTCAACATATAAGAATACCGAGAAAACTAAATGATGTTTTTGTTAGATTTATGCTTTCCATTAGGCTGGGCTATTAGGTCTTTCTTCTGCATTTAGTGTCGTCCATCCAACAGAAGAGTAGCCAACAACTATTCACAAATGAAAAATGAGGATGCATTTACAACAATTTATTTGCAGTCTAGTGGTCCACCAAGAACCCATAATATTCTAAATCCCTCTGACTGTTCTATCTGAAGTTCAAACACAGACACTAATCAATTACAGTCCTGTTGGACTTAACAGAAAAGAAATTCATAACAGTGAACACTTGCTTGAGACCTTCAAAATAACATGGGTTGGGTTGGTTTGTTTTGTTTTTTTTTTTGACAGTTTTTTTTATCTTAAGTAAAAGATACAGGGGTGGGGCTTCATAGGTTTTCACAAAATTCACTAGTAATATGCAGAGAAAAAACAAATCCTTATCACTTTGTTCTCATAGAAAAGATGAGCCATTTTTCCATACAGCCTTTTTTGAAACTTCAGTCCGTACTCCTTTCTTATACAGAATCTGAATTCAATATGGTACTGCTCTGCTCTCAAATGGAGTAGACATTTACTTCAGTTAGATGTTTTCCAGCTCTCTCTTATTGTCTGAAAATTCATACAACTATTTACTTTTCATTAATTATTTTTCAGTCAGTGTTAAATATGACAACCTAAACACAGGATCATCTCAGCCATAGGTCCTGTAAGGATATGTTAATATAAGTTGTCATTTTCTTTTGTCATGCCAGCCTGAACAGATAAGCAGGACAGCCTTTGGAGAGAGAGAGAGAAATTAGAAGATTAGTTCTGTAATCCTTTGTAGAATATTGTAGCTCAGCAGCTTCTTTGTGAATCAGGGAAGGTGACCCTGATATCATTGCAGCTCATCAAATTTCACTTAATGAGAACTCAAGAGGGCACTACTGAGAAATAAAGTATAGATGGATAACTGGAATGAATTTGATGATCCTACTGTACAAATTGCATTTAGTGTTATCCAATTAGCTTGGTACATTGAAGTCTTGGAGGAAAACTCTAAGCAAGACAAGATTTACAGAGAAGAGACTTTTTATTATCTCTCAAGTAATATTGTTCAATATACACAAGCAAATTTTCAGGTCAAAGACTTTATCCAAAAATCTTCTCCCTTTTCTTCAAACCATGTTAGCTAATGTAGCAGTCTTCCTGAAAGTTAATCTTTTCCTTATAAATCACAATAATCACATAATTGCAGCAACTGAGGGAAGAATTATCAAGAATGTAGATGATAAATTCATCGATTCATCAATATTAATTAATAAAATTTAGGGGTTTTTTTCCCCCTAAAAGGATACTGAATCTCAGTCAGTTCAGCTTTAAGTTTTCGTAAGAATTTTCTTGTTAAAAGAAGATATAACTGGAAACAACTTGCAAGAACAATTTCATTTTGTCTACTGAATACACGACTTGTTTTCGCAACTTGGGCATTCTAAAAACATTGGTTCTGCTACTAAACCTGCTTATTTGAGGAGATACCTTTGAAGTTTCATTTCTTTAAAATTACACATGTTAATATCTTCTCAAGGACCTTATTGTGATCTTAGTATGTTTAATCTATTAGATAAAACTGTTCTTAGAGGGTTGTGGTCTAGACTTTCTATATTAACTACAGACTCATCATAGCAAATTTGACTTCTGTGTTCACATAGCATCACAACTACGGCATGTTGCTCATCAACCAGAACAAGTAACATCTAACAGACTTGAACAACTTATTTGGTTTTGCAGGCATAATTAGTTGGAGACTTTAAAAGCCGAAGTGAAATACAACCATTTTCTATATTGAATTAATCTCCATAGGAGATGTGAAACATTGTATGACTTAGACAACATTCCATGATCTTCTCAATTATTTTTCCCTAACATACAAAGTAAAAGAAACCATCTTGACAAAGAAAAGCAGAAAGGAATAAATAATTGTCTAAGAATTTATGAAGGCTAATAAGAACTCAATTTTGAAAATGCTTTTGACTCTCTATGTTCATAGGTGGCTTTCTGCAGGCACCAGCTGCAGTTCTGAGACCATTTGAAAGCTGTTCCTCTTTTTTTAATAACAGCTTCTGTGACAAATATGCTAATTAACTGCAGAAACCCACTAGAAAGCCTTCAAACTGATGTCATGCATGACTAGTAATTGAGTAATGGTAGTTTGCCTCAACTGATAAAACTCTGAAGTCCTTTCCCCCTGCCCAGCCACAAGAAGTTGACAGAACAGCGTTTCTGTCAGAACAGACTGACTGAAGGACTACAAGTGCCCTCCTCTGGATATCAGATGCTACTCCAGTTTATTCAAGGAGTTTAGATGACTGACTTGTGACCAGGTGCCTAAAACATCCTGTGCTGAAATGTTTTTCACTATACATATATGTCCTGTGTATTAAAAAAAAAAAAAAAAAAAAAAAGCAAGTTTGTATTGTAAGTTTGCTAGCTACACAGACTAAAGTGCACCAGAGAAATAATTTAAAACATACCAACCCATGTAATTTATGAGATTTAGCATTATTTATAGCTAATTCCTCTTCAAAGATGTTTCTTAACTAATTGAACAGAAAATTGATCTTTAGTACTATCATTTTCAAGTAGGATTTAGATTAAAAGATACACCTTTTCTTTTTCCAAGTCTGAAAATATATTTTCCAATCACTTGGCTTCTAATATCAATCCTGATAACCTATATATGAAAGAAACGATTAGAATGGCAAAACAAAAACAACAACAACAACAACAACAACAACAAAAAACACCGCCAAACATTATCATGGCTTATAAATATCTACCTTATTGTGAATTGATAGTCAAGATTTCTAATTCCTAGCTGTGCTGGGAACATTCACAGTACTGAAAGTATCAAAGCACACTTGTAAGTTAGTGTATGTCTAAAAATAGATTTAAGATGTTTATTATAAGCTTAGGTATCCACGTTTTGCAATCTGGGCATTTACGTTCACATACATTTAGAGATTAAAGGGAATGCTGTGTGTGACAGCATAATTTGCATGTTAATGATTTTGCAAATATCAGAAGGAACATTGGAGAGATATTTTATGCTGTACACAGAAGCCAAAGATCATACACAAGATAAAAGCAACATTGAGGAAAATGTAACCTAACGCATTGATTGCATTCCACTTCAAGTATCAAGAAAACCATCAGTTTCCTTTCTGACATACAAGCTAGTAACAACAAGGATGTCCACGTGAGCTTGAAGAGTCCTTTATTAAAGACACCTCTAATAACACCACATAGCTCACATTCCCAATATCAACCTGCACAGTGAAAGACAGAACACAGAATTCTCAGGCTACATATTCAGATCAGCATAGATATATGTTATTCAGATCCAGCACAATACACAATACATTGCAGCAATCCTTCCGAGAGCCACTCATGAAAACAACCTATTGCTTGTTTCCAGCTTATAGAAAGGCAGACTTCAACCTAATTAATCAGTAAAGGAATAGAACAGCCAAATTAAAAACGAGAAGAAATCCAACTTGGAATCTGACTGTATCCTAGGCAAATGCAACTATTCTCAATGTTTCACAATTTGTCTTCTCTAATATGAACGTATTTTTCTTCAAGTTGAGAGTCTGTACATCAAAACACAAAACTAAACAAAGTTCTTTACATCATCACAACTAAGTGATGATACTGACTGATCAGGACTTACACACATGGTATTCTTGTTATGCCCAGCATTGAGTGTTCTTTTAATACAGGAATTTCAAAATTACCTATTTTTTAAATAATCGTTCCCACCACACAGTCAAACCTATGGGCTCCCAGGTCAAATAATTTGCACCATTTTTAACCTCTTGTTCTCTAAACTGACTTTACTGGTGTCTGGACTGCTTCCAAGCACATCTTTATCTGAAGAAACTCATTAACATGCTGGTTACATCATTTGCTAATTACTAATGAAAAACTTAAATTAGATCAGACATAGAATTAATTTGTGAAACCCCACAACACACTTCTCCTGCCCTTTACATCCCAGCTCAATACGCTGTTACTGTTATCTTTCATTTAGTGTCTTTCCAAGTTTTCATACCTTGTATTAATCAAACTGGTTTCCATTAATTTTTCCAATGGGATTTTACAACCTTTTTTTTTTTTTTTAATTCATGCTATCAAGAACACTTCATTAAATTTTAAATATGTGAAAGTTCCAACAGTTGCTCTTTCAGCTATTCATTATATGTTTTTAAAGTTATGTCAGCCTGATGTTCCCCTTATCAGATTTTCTTCTTCAGTATTTCATATTATTCCAGTATCTTATCAGAGTCCTTACTTTCTCTCAAATTTTTTGGGCCAGTTTTGATTCTGTATTTCAAGCTTTGCTTCTCTTATCCTTAAAAATGTATGCATATTATGAAAACTTGCATAAGCATGAAGTACAATTTCAATGAAGGGTGCCAAGAAGGGGATTAAAAACCAAGCATTCAGCAACCTGCTTTGAAATACCAAAATAGTGCAAACTCCTTTGGTTGACATTCTTGTTTACCTTTAGAAGTTTTCTCCAGTCTTTTGAGCTCAATTTACCTTTGCAAGTTTAGCTTGAATTTGGTGATAAATTTAACAGGAAATTGTTTTTGAATGAGGTTTTTATTCAAGAAAGTTGAGAGGCTACCATTAGATCAATGAACGGTATGTTCCGTCTACTTATGTTTCTGATTTTTTTTCTTCTGTTTTAATTGAATTATTTTTCTCCACATGTTGACTTCATTATAATGAAAATTTGACATGCAGCTGACAACAGCTGATTTTCATTTTAAGCTTTCATTATATCTCACCCTCAATTCTCATCTGTTACCTGCATTTCTCGTGAAGGAGTATTCCTATCTTTACAGGCAGCACCAGGAGTATTGCAGGAACACATTAATAGTGACAATAACTTCATCCAAAAGATTTTCCTTAGCTGTTCTCCAGAATCAGTTCAGTCATCTAATATTTGCACTTTACTACATTCACCATTACTTTGCTATAATATTTAACTTAAAAGTTGACAAACAGATCTTGGTTGCATCTTTTCAAGTATTAAAAAGAATTTGAAAGCATGAAGAATTTGAAATGCTACCTCTATGCATTTTTTATGTACACAGATACAAAACATCATTGAGTGCATTATCATCTATGCACATTTCTCATACTCAATAAAGCTTTGGCTGGGAAAATTAGCATCACATAAAAGCAGACACCTTTATTTAGAGATGTGTGATTTCAAATACGAGATAACAGCAGAACAATCTGAAACTTTCAAAATAATCAAGAACAAGCAACATTAGGAGAAGATAGAAGACTTTTTGACCAAAATAACTACTAGATAATGGGCAGATAAAATTATACTTTTCTGAACTTCCATCCAGACAGTACGAAAAACTAGTATAAAGTAGTATAATTGTCCACATGGAGAACTTGAATTTAAAAAAAAAAAAAAAAAAACACCTTAAATCCACTTAGTACAAAAGGAAATTTTTCTCAAGGAAAAAGTACACTGGAAGAGATTAAGCTTTTTTGATCTTGAAGAAGCTTACTATTACTGACTGTACACGCATACTGCATAGGTCCCACTACAGTGAAGAAGTCTTTATAATCATTAAATTAGAACTTCATTTTGCTCACAAACCAAAGCAACACAGCCAAAAACATCTGCAACTGCAATGTTCTGCCTTTTCTATCAGACAAAGCAGAAGTTCTCCTATATTACAAGAAATTTTTTAATACGTTTGAACTGCATACATATGAGCTTAAGAACCCTGAGGTGTTAGAAAAACAATATAGTGCTTATAACACTGCCCTAAGCCACAGGGTAGAACAAGATAAGCCAGTAGATACACTCAGATAGAGCCAGGAATCCTTGTGTCCTTGTATCACGATATTCATACCTACTTGTACACAGAAATTCCAGTTACTTGCTCAGTCTTTTTACAGAACCTCGTAGCTAACACCTTTGAGGCATTATAGCGAAAACCTGAGCAATTCAGTTAGGGTAGAATTCATGACCTTATTTTTTTTTCCTAGAGTTTCCGTAGTTAGAGTGGGCCTTTAGCCATATTAAATCTCGTTTCACAGCCACGCTATACAATAAACATCAACATTCACCAGAGCTTATCTGCAGCTTACAAAACAAAAAGTCTTCTTAAAAATGGATTAAGACATTTCTCTCAAATTGAGCACATGGCCTGTCAAGAGTCAGCATGGCTTCTGTAAAGAGAAAACCCACTCATGACCCTACAGGAGATCTCAGCACATAACAGTGAGCAGATGGTTAAGAAGACCGAGTGAAGAAAAAATTATTTGGATGCCTAAGATCTCCTTGAAAAGTTTCTACATTAGAAATTACTCAAGAAACTGAATCACCACTGGATCAGATAAAAAACAAGTTCTTTTAGAAGTTTAAAACCAATTGAAAACCAAAAAGCAAAGAGCAGAACTTCATGATACTGTTCAGTGATTATGGAAATAAGCAAGGAGAACAGCCCACCATAGTTTTCAGATAGACCTATTTGCATTCAGCAAATCCTCACTAGTGACTAGCAGGAGACAAGTACAGGGCAACCACAGAGTAGGTGGATGACACTGAAGTCTTATAGTAGCAGATTATACTTAAAGCAAAAAAGAAGTAATCTAAATCTTCTGCCTCAAATGCAGAACCAGAAGTAGCTACATAGGAAACAGTTCCTGGAATCATCGATGGTTCTGTGATACCATTAACACAACACACAGCAGGAGTCTAAGTGAAATAATTAGCTGTTGAGCACCTCAGAAAAGGTAATAAGTATAAAGCATAGGGCATATTTATAAGAAGATCCTTGAGAAAACCTTGGAAAGCCCACATCTTGAACAGCCCATGCATTTCACAAAATACATATTTGAACTAGATAAAAACAAAATACGCTAGATTCCATAGAAATACAGACTAAAACGATTAAAACATTGCAGGAGCTGCCATATAACAAATGATAACACTAATTCAGAGAACGATACAAATAAAATGTTTTAAGCTTTAGAAACTCTTGAAGGCAATGATTAAGCAAGCACTACTACTCACTACAATCTGTAGCATCAGAAGTAAGAACTACTTGATAAACTTAATAAAACTCGCAAAAAGCTATTTTTAAGCAGGAAAAAATAAAGTACCTTACACAGACAATAACACTTTCTATAATTTGTTGCTACATCCAAAGGATACAGAGACGACAAATACCAGTAAATTCAAAAGACAACAAAAACCTCAGTCAACAAACACATAAATAGAAATTAAAAAGGCAAAAGCAAGACCTTACCTTCTTCAGAATCTGATCAGCCTTGTAGTAGAAGAGGAGAATGAAGGAAATAGTGATAATCTGGTGCTTTCCCTAATTAGCACTTCCCACAGCCCCTCTCACAGCTGGAGAATACTGAACTGAATGGCACATTGATCTGATTCAGGTGCAACTTCTTATCCTATAATGTTCTTAATCTACATCACCATTTTACCCTGAGAAATTCACTTATTTTTTTGCAAACATAAAAGTACAATTACTAATAAAAGCGACTGCATGCTTACCAGGCAGCTTATTAACTCAGCTAAAGCCATATACAGATCTTCAAAATGAAATGAGTTTATTTAATACAAGGAATAAAAATAATGCATTATCGTATCATTTTTCAGTATAAAATGTTCCTTCAGCAATATCCATTTTTTCACAAAGGTGCTTTTATCAACTGAGAAATAACATTACATATATATGTTGCTCCAAAAGTAATGCCTCCTATTTATTTCCACAGAAACTACAACACATACAAAGAGCACAATAACATTCCTTGATAAAGCAAATTCTCAGCTACAAAAAAAAAAAAAAAAAAAAAAAAAACTATTTTTCAACAGTTGCCACCATTAGCTGTGCATTTTTGCTACTGATGAACAAGATCCTGCATGACTCAGAGGTCACGCTCTGTTGCTGTCACCACTGCTGAAACACACCATACACTTCCTCTCTGTGATCATATCCCATTTGGTCTCCACAAATGTTCAGCATGTATCAATGAATGTCAATGGGTGCAATTTTTTCCTCTTGGAAGAATTCAGACTTCCTCTCTGCTGCCATCTGTGACACAGCAATAAAATAAAAGCAAAGGTTGGTGAAAAGGTTCAACCTCTACTGCCATACCACCACCATTTTCTTCTGATGTCATGGGCCAACATACTAAAATGGGACACTTGGCTTTCACAGTAGCTGTCACATTTTAAGCACTGTACATGAAACTTCGTCATTCTGCACTGACTTTGACAAATGTTAAGTTCGTTGCTAAATTCCAGCTTGTGGTGTATCATTTTGGGGATTGCTGAATTTTCTACTTGTGAAAAAGAAGAAATCTAATGGAATGCATAAGGTCTTCCAGCACATTTTTCCCTGCATGAACTGAAAGGAACACAGGAATGAACATGACCAGTACATGACATGACCATACTTAAAAAAAAACCAGTCATGGCTATTTTAGGGACCTCTTATTAAACATAATGATGTAACTAAATTGCTGATGTTTTTCTCTTAAAGGGATCAAATTAAATCTATGTACTTTTGATATTGGATTTCAATGCTTTCCTTTTCAGAGAGAAATATATTCAAAGGGATAATCGTTTTCTGACTAGTGAAGTGGAAACCACAAAAATTCTGTTCAGATAAAAGCTCTGGTCTCTTATCGGGGGTAAAAAATCAGTAATAATTGGATTTGGTCCAGATTAACAGTATTTCCCAGTTTTTTAGGTCATAAATATATTATCTCTTGTTTTCTGCATTGCATGTTGCAGAAGAACTTTCAGCATTCATTTGTTCTGTATCTGTGGTGATAATACAAAAGCACCGCACAGAAATTCTGTAACTAGTGAACAGAGTCAGCAGCAATAAAGCAGCAATCCTGCATTTCTAACCAGAGAAAAGCATACTGATGCCCAGGGCATGGAAGCGTTCCCATTGACCTCTTGCATTACTAAGTAGTGGCTTCACATCAGAGAGTATAGGACCATTATTTAAACTCTTTTCTCCCATCTTTCTGTACCTGAAATTATTAAAAGTAGAAAATTGTAAGCTCCGCATCAGGAACAAATCCTAATAAAGTGCTCTCCATTGCAAAAAGTTTTATTTGCTGTATATAGGAATCGATACATGATTAAACTTATTAAACCATTTTTAGTTCTAAGTACTAAATCTGATAAAATTTTCAGATCCAGATGTCTGGTAGAACTATTCTAACACAAGTGCTTCTCCAGACCTGGCAAAGCTACTTAATCATCTAGCAGTCAGACCGTATGCAAGTCAGAAGGCATAGCGAGGGAGATTTCAAGTGATAAAAGCCACCTGATGTTTTTTGGTCTTTCAAGAAAAAGCCTGTGAAAACTAAAAGGACAAAGCCCAAATGTTGTGGTTTCATTTGAAGACAATAGAGATACATTAAATATGCTTTAATTCATAGATGATGATAGAACCTCAAATCAAAAAAATCTCATTGTGTTTACACAGGCTTTATTTCAGTTGTTCAGCTATACTGAGAGCTTCTGTAGATCATGACCTCTAACACACAGCTGCAGCAGTATGTCAGAGACAGAAGAACAGATGTTAAGTACTAATTGAAATTAGGCTAGGTCAAAAACTTTCAAGAAAAACAGAGTCTATCACTGAGTAGGACACTGGAAATAGCAGTCTTTCGCATTAGCATACCACACTAGGGAAAGTGTTCTTCAACTTTCTTGTTTTTATTTAAATAAGTTATGTACAGTAGGAGATCCAAAGAAAAGTAGGTATTATACTATTTGATTTTGACATTTATAAATTCTCAAATGAAAACACTGAAAAGCAGGCCATTTGAAAATACTTTACTGAACCAAACCTGTTTAGGAAATTAGCAGATGTAAATCACGAGAAATCATTGAGCCAACATATGATTATGATGAAGAATACAACTATATTTAAGCACATATTTAATTAGAACTATGCAAATCAAAATAGGCAAAGTTATTAGTGCAGTGGATATGTGAATCAGATGGACACTGAAACTACTTACTGCTTTGTTTGCACTATATAACTTAAAGTTACATAGGCAAATTGCAGCTCAGACACACTGTGTAGGCATTCTGCAGAAAACCATGCTTAATTTGCTCTTACACTGGCTTAAGAATACCACCTGCTGTGTTTCAAGTGCTGCAGCAATGTATTGCGATAATATACAATAGGATAGCATAGTAAACAGCCCAGGAGCTTTTTGAATAAAATACATAGTCCTAGTTAGCAAACATGCAACCAATTAATGCAAACTGCCTACCACTTATAATATTTTTAATGTACTGAGCTGTTCATTGTAATTAATTTTCTTTGCATCTCCTTTGTCATCACTAATTTTATTTCCACATTCCAGTTCTTTTTCTGTAATTTGCTCTTTCAGTAATAATTCATAAGCTCAGCCACCAACATTGTTCACTTCTGCAATCACTTTCAGAATAAACAGGTAACGCCTCTGCCAATATAACTGGAGATTCATCTGAACAGCAGATCTGTTCTTCTGTAGCTTTTCAATAAACACACAAAGAAATCCTTGAAGATATCAATGTTTCTGAATTATCCACAAACCATCCCTAAGCCTGGCAAAATTTAAACAAAATAAAAGTAACTTACAAAAGACTAGTGGTTTTACTTCTACATCTGCAATGGGAAATAAGACACCATGGCAGACTTTTCTCTGATTTTTAAAAGCAAAGACTGTCCTATATACTGAGATCCCGCGACTCTGAATTCTGACTAACAATTTCTAACAATTTTGCTTTACCTGAAAAAAAAAAAAAAAAAAAATACAGCATTAAATTTGTGAACTGAGTAGCGTATGCTAAGAGATAACCCAACTGGAGGGAAAACAAAACAAAACAAACAAACAAACAAAAAAAAAAAAAAAAAACACCTTTTCCTCTATGAGGACAATCAAGCAGTGGAGCAGTGGAGCAAGGCTTCCCAAAGCTCAACAGAGTTAAGCCCTGACTAAGTATGCCTGATCTCTTTTCAGCAGAAGGGGCTGCAGAGCTCCTGAGGTCTCTTCCAACTTGAGTGACTCTGTGATTCTGTGATTCAGAAACAAAATAAAAGAGGAAAATACTGCTTTTCTTTTGAGCATCTTTCACACATGCTCCATTTCAGCATAATTTCAACATAAGATTTATATACCTTTTTAAAATGTATTTTCAGCACACATACGAGTGAAAGGAAACACTGCTTACAGCTCAGCCACAGACATTAGCATCAAGTATTAGTATTCAACATACTGCATGGTTTCTGTATTTTATTGACAGCATTACAGCAATTTATTTGGAGGAAATCTATTTGTCCGCTTTATGTCAAAACTTAAGAGGCAGACTCTAATACTGAAAGTAAGCTAGCAGGAACATAGAGTCTCCTGATAGCAGTAAGACTTGTAAAAGACAGAGGAATTATGCTTGAGCCCATCAATCTGATACCAAATCCCAAATAATCTAAACTGATCATGCTGTCATAATTTCTGTAGCTCTGTTTTTATACCTGCCTAAATAAAACTTATCTGTCACACACTGGACACAGACAGACAGTATTTCATGAATTCCCATGTATTAAATGTGTTTTAATTTGTTAGTTCTGCAGCAAGGAGACATTCAGTAAGTGTCTCCTAATGAGCTGCACAGTACTACAGGGAGCACACCGTACAGTTCTTTAATGTTGTTAAAAGACACATCCTAATATTGCTGAAATCTGCACAGAGCAAGAAAACAAAAAAACCCTTAATAATTATACAAAGAATCCTTAAATTTATACAGTGTTTCCGTATCTAAACTCAGCCTCCAAAAATCCAATGGGTGTCTGTGGCTGGAACCTACACTTTATCACAATTCAAGTTGAAAATATTACATTAAATATGACAAGATATATGATAAATGCAGTGTTATGGTTCAAGGATTCACATCCATGATGTGAATACATTACGTACAGTGACAGTTTTCATAATTTATACACCATTTTAGGAGTACTATAAAACTATAGGAACAATTTAAAAATCAGATCCCTGTGTAAGTAAAGCACATATTTACAGCATGTCTTCATGAGTTTTCATGTATTATTTTCTGCTGATGGCCAGATCCTAGGGCAGTAACACTCCTTTTTCCTACCACTGATGTTCAAGCTTTTGTAATTTAATTGAAGAACTAAAAACTAAGATCTGAGTAACTACTGAGTATACCATGGGCAAATACCACTGATAGCCAAGTAATTACTAGAATAACCCACAAAGAGATACATAGTTTACTGAAATTATGATGTAAACTCACTGTGGAAAAATGAACAAGAAGGAAGGTTTTTATTAAGTATTGGAGAAATTAAGTAACTGTTTCTTTCTAGCTTTCTTCTTGTTAAGATTTGGGACATGATATTCTCTAACATCTCTAATATCATGTAATCTTTCTAGTCTGAAGTAGCAAGGAGATAAATGCAGCGCAGGGGGACATGGGACACTCTACACCACAGCTTAGTACATTACTTAAACAGTTGTGATATTGATTACCAGAAAACAGAAAGAGACCTTACTAAGTACTGAATGCATATATATTCCCATGAGCGTAGGATATACATTAAATATAGAATAAACAGATTGAAAAACAGACTATTGCGCTGGAAAACATTGGCCAAGAACAGATGATCAGAAATCTAATTCATCTATGAACCAACAAGAATAATATAATCTTTACGTATGTCTATATAGATAAATACCTAAGATATATTTGTACTTAAATACATACTGTTACATAGATCCTGCACTATATCTAGCTCTTCTGCATATCAGAAAGAACTCTTCTGGACCTCCCTTCTCAGAATAGACACTGAAGGACTTTGGGCAATGTTGGAAAAAAGCCACAAACAAAATTTGAATACCTAAGAACAAGCTTTAGAATTAAAGACTCAAAGAGCTCAAGCTGTTACTTTTAACAAATATAAGGAACAACTTGATTACTCTAGGGAAGTATTTCAGAGAGAAAAAAAATAGGTAGTAAAGGGTTCTTTAATCTAGCTGAGAAAATGAAACAAGAAACAAAGGTTAGAAGTTAAAATAACACATATTAAAATTTAAAATTAGGCACACATTTCTATTCCAATCAATTAGGAAGTACACAGATAAATTCTTTTCCTACTGATGCCTTTTGAAGAGCTTTTTTTTAATTTGAAAAGACACAGTTATATTTGAATTTCTGATCACACTTCCTTATGAATTAAAATAAAAGTGATTATATAAGATGAATGAACTTAGACTACAGAAAGGACAGGGAGGAAGAATGCCATTTTTTTCACTCCTCTGTCAGAAGAACTAGAAACTTGGCGAAATACAAACTTAACAGAAGTTTCACTAGGCATACCATAGTTTAAAGAAGTCCATCATAGTATCAGTGCTGTGGCCATGGAAAGAATAAGTTTAAGCCAGAAATTTTGAGCTGCTTAAGATTTGGGACATTTTAGTTTAGAATTCTTAGATCCACATGAGCATCCATGAAATTTTGAGTACTTTTTGATTTCATTACTTTCAAAATCAGAACTGCAAACTCTTAACATTTTTTATAAAAAGATCTCTTCCATGTAATGTCTGTCATTTCCCATTCTGAATCTAACAAATGACACCATAACGAAATACCTCACCAATGACTGAACAAACTGAAATAAATACAGTCAAGCTTTCAGTAATAGTATTCAGACAATGTTAACAGATTATATTCTACAATGAAAACTGTAACAGGAATAATAATTGAAGGCAACAGCCAAATCCAAAGTAATATAATACACTGAAGTATTCTAGTTAAAAGTTTTCTAGTCATTTTGAAAGACTTAGAGGCTTAAAATAAGTTGATAAGCTGATAAGTACATTCTTTAAAGAACAGGAGAGCAGACAATTTTTGATACACTGCCATTTACTATATGATAAGCATGGAAAGACAGATACTAAGGAATTTGAGTTGTTCTGCAGTTTCCTAGTTTTATTTTATCAATAAAGAATTTAAACTACAGCAAGCTGGTTGTAGCATTTATTTACTGTAAAATTCATTTTCTCTTTGCTAATTTCTGTGCTAATATTTCTGGCTAAATTTATCTTCCTGGTTAATCTTATTCTATCAACAACAGCAGGAATAACAACCTTTTTTGCCTCTTTCCATAAGATACATATTATACAGAGATGCCAATCTATTGCATCACAGTTCTTCGTTCTTTTTACTATAAATTAACCACCTCCCTTATCTGAATATATATTTGACTACACAAATGCACAACATCTAAAATTTTTTAGTTCTAAATTAGGCAAAAGAATTTTCAACACTAATGGGTAAACTCTAGAAATTACTTTAACTCTAGAATTTCATTTTACCATTCCATTTCACATATGTTGTAAAAAGTTTTACACTTTTATCAACTTTTGACTTCATGGCTATTCAGCCATTTATTCCACTGGCTTTCTTGTGTTTTGCAGTCAATGAACTGTTTGACACAAAAGTCAAACTGTTCACTATTGCTCAAGTGTGCCTGCCCCGCAGCTGCCTGGTTATGTGGAGCTTCTGACAATCCAAATATTCCAGTAAGTCAACAGTGAATGTCAGTCAAGATCTGCACTAGCAAAAAATTGCACATATTCTTCTACAAAGAAAAAGAGTTGCAAAACCATGTCTCTTCTGTTTGCTTTTCTTTCCTGCCTAGAGTCTAAGAACCAGGGAACTGCAAAACAGAAACTAGTATGAGAAGCAAGGTATGCCATTTGTGGAATGATCTTTGTCACTATTATTTTTCTGGTGTTAACAAAATACATTTCAATGAAAAAAAAAAAAAAAAGACTGAATAGAATGAAAGAGAGGCAGAAAGTTTGGTTGATAAGTATTATAGAGTGAGTAATGATAGAAACCTCCGTCAAACTCAAAAAATCTGCAGGTTTGGATCCAGAATGATACTTTAGTGTCAGACAAGCTTGGGTATAACATTACAGACAGCCCAAAATATCTACAGAGACTAAGAACTGAAGACCCGTCATTCCTTCTCCAATAGAGGAGGAAAATATTTCTCATGGGCTAGGAACCGAGTACTTCTTGAACCTGGATACATGTCACTGAAGTCTAATTTAATATGCCTGACTGAAAAGCAATACATTAATCTGTTAAAAAAAGAAAAAAATCAGTTTCTAGCAGGTGATCAAGTTTTCAGCCACCTGCCAAATTATGCGTCAGTAGCCAGTGGGGCAAATTTTTCATGATAATGGAACTGTTGATCAATTGCAATTTAAGGAAGTAATTTCATGACTAAGTCAAGCTTGGTGCTATGTCAGAGATGTTCTCCAGTCTCTCACAACTTTTTATGCCTGAAAAGGAAGTTACTAATTATCCTCAGTTAAAAGAGTCTTCAAAGTCAGAGTAGCTGTATGCTGACATCATCTTCTCCTGTACAGAGGAAGAATATAAATGGAAAGAGCCTGACTCAGTATGCTGCCTGCTACTGAAATTTAAATGAATAACCTCATGGAAAGAGTAAGAGATACTGAGTTGCCATGAAGAAATCTGCTCCAAACTCACGACTCACAGCAATGGTACTCACAGCACCAGGTCTCCTGACTTCCTCATTTACAATTATTCATTTTTCAGCTATCTGTGGGGAACAAAGGCCATAAATGAGAAATTCAGTCCTGTGGAGTACTTTAATTCATGACTTCCATAAAATAGAAACAGTGTTATAAAATGTTCCTCTTCCTTTCTGTCTTTGATACCATACTCTCACTGCCTCAAGAATAAAAACATTTTTTGCTTCTTACTCAAGACAGCGAGAAAGTGTGATATAACATAGAAGTCCTACTCTGCATCAGCAAATTGTGACAATGTTTTTTCCTTAATCTTCTACACATTTTTTTAAGAAATGTTCTTCTACAACTCACATTTTACATAGGCTTACTGGCACTGTAAATTTTCTCTGTCTACAGTTTTAGCACATCTGTGTGAAAGAAGTTGTTCCTGTGAGAAAATATGTGAAGAGAAAAGCAAACATGGGAGATACAAATGCGAACAGGATCAAGTTACTTGTGCAGGGACTTAGTTCTATGTCCTGCCTGAGCACAAGGGGAAAAATAGATTTAGAAAAATAGGGAAAATGTGAGCTGGGTATGTGAAGAATCACATATATGGTACTGGATGGTACCTCCTCTCCCAGGGAGGTGGTGCAGTCACCCTCCCTGGCAGTGTTCAAGAGGCATCTGGATGAGGAACTATGAGATATGGTTTAGAGGCTTGTGGTAGCAATGATGATGGGAGGGCGGTTGGACTAGATGATCTTGCAAGTCATTTCTTGCAATTCTATGATTCTATGGATGGCAATTCTGGTGTCAGAGCTGTAGGGGTAGAGCATAGGGATAAAAGAGTGAACTTGGGAGAGCAGAATAAAATAAAGAATTGGCAAGGGTTGTTTTAGATATCAGTGCTGGCATGTGAAGAGGATAAGAATAGAAATTCCCTTCATTTCATTTCTCCACAATATTCACAACAGCAAATGATAGGCAATCTTATATCTAAACACCATTTGAGTACACTGCAGTAGAGTATTTGAAAACATAATTTCTCAAGAATTGCCAGAGAAACAGACTTCCTTCTAAAGTGGCAAAAACCAAGGAAGGTTGGAGGAATAAAACATTGAAGTAATATACTCCAAAGGAAACTGCAGGATTAGAAAAATGTTTCTATTTTCAGTTTAAATTTGGACTCTGCTTTTTTTTTTTTTTTTTGAGGGTCATTAAGCTGCATTTTCTGCTTTCAATACATTTTGATTAAATCAGCTGACAGAAATAAATTCAACTGAGCTGAAATTTGGATTTTATAGCAATATTGATACAAAGCAGTGGGCATTCCTGCTGAAATAATGGCATTTGGCCCGAGAGACAGTATTTTGAGAGATTTCTCAGATTCCTCATACATCTAAAAACATATTCTTGTGCTGCAAGTAATTAATGAGGAAAGAGGAATGGAAGGGGAAAAAAAAGAGGTTCTCCTCATGGAAACCACAAAATAACAGTTTCTGTTACAACTTCCCAGTAGTGTAACTTGCTGAATACTGGTCAAGCCTCAGAGCCACAGCAAGTTTTAAGGAGTGATATAAAGGAAGATAAAGCAATGACTTTATAGATCTCTCTATCTTGGCAGATACATGCAGTACATGTAGGTAGTTTCCTACGTGCACAAAAAGCTACATAAGTAAAACTTGTTGTGACATTTGATACTGTTTTAACTGGCAATGCAGAAGCTAAACTAGTTAGTATATACAGTGAAGTGAAGATATTCAAAGAGAGTCTCAATTTAAAAAAAATATAAAATGATTAAAACAAAAATCGGGCATTTTGAGCTAGTAGATTTGTTTGCTTCTTTTTAAACTTTCTTTCCTTTATGCAATTCTATACTGGAATACTAGTATTTACTATGGTCAATGGTTTACGGGCTGGTTTGGCCTGGTTCCATAACTAGCAGGGTGGAGAGATTTTGTAAACCCCGCGCCTCTGGAAAAGGGAAACAGAGGACCCCAAAATCATTAAAAACAGTAGTAATGATCTGAGGAAAAACAAAATAATTTACTAAATATTGTATTGGAATGCAAGATAACACACTATAATACAATATAACTAGAATTGAAGCTAATAAAACAAATATAATGAGAGTGTCTGAAAGGTGGAAAGGCCTCACCATAATGCTGATGTGAGATGTGCAGTCCATTTGAGCAGCAGGGAAGAGAGCCCTGACAAAGAAGAGCACATCAGGTGACCTTGTCAGGGGTTATATCTCCTCTCTGACCACAAAGCCCCCTGGGTATGTAGTTCTTTTCCGGATAGGTGCCCGGAACTGGAGCATTAACAGTTTAACTCCCAGTGCACTACGTGATGTTATGGTGTGGAATACTGATAATCAAAAATCATAAAACCATGACAATTATCCATATTAAAAAAAAAATGGAAGTAAATCAAAATAACTTTACCTATTTCTTCCTCCTATGTCTGTACCAACTGCACTAACAATCATTCTCTCAAGCATTTCATTAAAAAAAAATCCACAGATGAATATTTTGCAACACTTCTCTGCAGACAATCCCAATTAAAAAATACTTCCTAATGTCTACCAATCCCTTGTTGTAACACTAGCTCATTAATTTACATATTTGGCTAAAGGAAACAGGTTAATTCTATCTTCACCAGGTCATGCTTTCTAGGCATCTGACTATTCTCCATGCTTATCTTCACAGCCCCTCCAGCTGGTCAGTATTTTATCTGAATCACAATAACCCAAACAAGAATACCAGATGCTTGGGTTTTTTTCTTTTTAATTTATTTCTTCTACAGCAATGTAAAACTGGCAACTTCTCTTCCTTTTAATAAAATATCCTGTATTTTTTATGTAACTTTTGCCTAGCCAATCAGTTTCTTTCATTGCTCAGCTGATTATTCTTAATGAAATGCAGTAATTTGTACTTGTTCTGCTTGAACCACATCTTGCTTTTCAGACCAAATTGCCAATTAATGAGACTGTTTTTGAGTCTTAAACCTCTCCTCCAAAGTGCTTGCAGATATGCCCCCATCCAATTTCACTTTAAATAAAAAAAAAAATAATACATTATCTTACACTATTCTGAGATTACTGGCTTTGGCTTCCATTGGTTTACTAAGTATTATAAATGATTTTTTCACTTTTCCACACAGAGATATTAGTTTCCACCGCAGTTCTGCATCTTGGGGGGCATAATGCAGATACAGTTATATTTAACATATTTTGGCTACTAATTAAAAAGGATAATATTAAACTTTCAAGAAATAATGCTTAGCTACTTTTTTAGAAAATTCCAGAATAGACAAATTCTGAGCTCACTAAGCAAGTAAGCACTTGCTTAGGACCTCTTACCAGTTTTTACCTAGTATCTTCTAGAACACACATCTATATTTTAAAGCAGCAGAGTATACAGTACAGAAAGAAAAATAGAAAAGACAAAATGTTACCGAGTAATAAATCAGGTATATACTGAGAGAAAAAAACAAGAGCACAAAAACCAAATCCTTGTTCTAATTGTCTAATATAAACATTTGCACTTTGCATAAGGATTAATGGATTAAGCTACTTTACTATCAAAGAAAAAAATTGCTGTTTGTGACCTAGTGTTAAACAACACCAAATGACTTAATCTGGTTTACTCTGAAGGCAAAGCTGTATTTAGCAGTGGATTTAAGAGATATATACACCAGTTTCTTACATAATTTTATTATCATACAAGCTATAAAAATTTATACAATTTTACTCATGTATATATATAATCTTTTATAACTGGCATTTGCTCTCCAATTTTTTTTTTCCTTTTTTTTTTTTTTTTTTAATAGATAGGAAAAGTACACTGGCAACAGAAAATATGACAAGATAATCTTCATGATATTGTGCCTTAATGAAGTGACTGGATTCCTAATGACAAAGTGATTTAAGTGTACGCCAATTAATATGCGAATTAGCAAACGCTCATGTTGAGAAAAACCAAAGCACTTACAGGCCATAACTATATCATAGATTTCAGGCAATCTTCTCTCTGTATTTTATTACTTCTATGGAACATAGCACTCAGCAAATAAAAAGGGCTAACTAAGTACTGTATTGTGTTTGATATAAAACATGGAAACACTGTATAATACTTCAGATGTATTTTGAGGTGCAAAAGAGAATTATCAAAGTGTAACAGCTCACAGTGTTACGACAAATAAGCAAATGTTGTCAGCAGAGTGGAACACCAAATTTACCTTTGAGCTTTGTCTCCTTAATCCTTACATTTTATGCTACATTTGTTGAACACTATGACTTAGCATGAATCAGACAATTAGTCTGCAAGAATTAGTTTGAAACTTGCACTGGTTTCAGCTAGACAAAATCAAAATTAGAATTCAGCTGCATAAGCATCTTTATAAATTTGATTATATTATAAAAATCAAGTGTAAAAGTAGCACACTGTAGAAAATATCATTCACATCACAATGGCAACAGGAAGAAAAATGAATAGGGCACATACGTTTGCAAGAATAGAAATAAATACAAAATATTTTCCAAAACAAAGAGAACTAAAAACATTTAGTGTTCTGCTTTAATCCTAATATAACGCTAGGCGCTACAGAATCTGGACACAGGAAAGATTGTAACTCAGGTACCATTGCAGCAGTTTTAGGTCTCAGATTTGGATTTCCAAATGTTTTGTCCAAAATCGCCTATTAGTATACTAAGAAACCAGAAACAGGCTGCATATTTACTAATATGAAGAGACTTTTGAGTTCATGGTTTCAGGGCTTTGGAGAGCAAACACACAGAAACTTTAGCAGCAATGCTAGTAAACATAAGTGTTTAAGGACAACTGATTACCTTTCATCAGGCACATAAATAATGCAGTTGAGAAAGTGGAGAAATTTTTTGAAAGTAGATAGTTTATTTCATCTACAATACACTCTATATTTCTTATTATTACCCATTGAATTCTACCATGCAGAATAATGAGTCAATGTGTGCTTTTAGGCCATCAAGAGAGAACATAATTTAGGACATACTGAACTCACCTGGGTCAGCTGCTACAGTCTGAGCTTCAGAGCCAAGTCTCTGCAGCCCAAGTCTGTAACAGCTTGACTGTATTCATTGCTGACTTGGATGAATACTTGTAATACAAAACAAAAGTTTACACTTGTAGGCTTGGTGAAAAGTAAATATGTAGTTACTATTTCTGATTTGTACGCTTTTTCAGATGATTTAAAATAAACTTCATTTTGGCTGTCAAAAACTGTAAGTTTTTATAGATGGTGTTTGTTTTTATAGATGGTGTTTGTTTTGGTTTTCATTCTCCTGTTTATTTAACATCACAAAATATTACACTTTTACCAAACACACACACAAAAAATAAAAACTCATGAGTGTAATCCTGTACTTTTCTTCAGATAAGAAATATAACCAACATTATCTAAAGTCTTAACAATAACCATAAAGTAAGCCATAGTAATTCCTTATTTTTCTAACAAAATAATGGATTGTCCTTTTTACTGGAAAGCAAATTATTTGTTTATAAAAATAAAATAGAAACCTCTTCACTTATGCCCCTGAGAATGCTGCTTTTCTTCAGATCAGTTCAGTGGTCCAGGTAATAAATGAATAAAATCACTACTGTGAATGATATTTTTAATTGGAGAATACATTGTAACTCCTAAATTTTATTTTTCTAGCAGAAAATGCAGTGTCCTGAAGTTCTGCCTAATGTGCAATTAAAAGTGCTGTTTCAAAAGTAATGCCTCCTACTATTTAAGTTGGCCCACAATGTCAGAGGCGGATGTTGGTGGGATGGAAGTAATGCTCCCACCAATATTCTGTTATATTTTGTTGCTGTGCGGCAGGTGGCAGCGAAGGGGCAGTCTGACAGAATGGTGTGTGACACAGAAATGCACATGGAGTAAAAGTGAATCACTGAATTCTTCCATGAGTTAAAAATGGCACTCACTGACATTCAATGACCCATGAAGCATTTGGAAATACTTTCTATCAGGTTCTCAGAGGCCAGGGGTGTTGATTTTTCAAATGAACAATACTTTGACTTTCTGACAAAGAGTTGGAAATCTTTGTGTTAATAAATTATTTTTGAAAAAGTCAGCAAAAAATTATGCAATGCACAATGAATGCAACTAGTTTCAAATTGGGGTTGTATACTACACACATACCTGGGAAAGGTGCTATAGCACATTTATTCAGGTGATTTAGAGATGGCTACACTACTTTCAGAAACGCTATATAACTTTTCAAAAAAATATTAGCCAAAATAAAAAGTGAGAAAATTAGTTACTCTGCATAACTCTCCACTGCTCATTTGAAAATGTGATAATGACACTTATTTGCTTTATTTTGTCCATCCTTAAATTAGAGACTTTCAGACCATTCCATTATTCCAGATATTTAATGTCTTAAGGAACAATTGTATTAGTGTCATGCATTTTATTCACCTGTTTTCTTTATTTACTCATATTAAGCTTGTAACATAAATGTGACTAAAGCATAATTTATGATTGCCTTAGGCATGTCTTCTTGAAAGGAATTCAGTCTTAACCTGTTAACATCGAGGGACTGACAATTCATCTCTTTCCTTATTAAGACTAATCCAGCTGCTACTTGTGCTCCCTTTTATAAATTTGTGTGCCTGATGGGAATATGTTTACGTCCATGCTCTGGACACATATTGCTACACCCTTCTCTTTTAATATGCTGAAGTTACTCTTCATTCTATCAAGTCAAGTCTCTTTTTTGTTTGTTTGTTTGTTAAATTAAACAGGCTCATTCAGACTTTCACTGGAGGGTATTTTTCAAGATGCTCCTGTTTCAAGCTACTTGAGCTAATGCAGGCATTAGAAGCAAAATTGTCCTGTTATTTAAGAACACAAAAACAGCCATAACAGATCAGACCAATAATGGGTCATCAGAGGAGGGTGCTTAGGAATACAACATAAAAACAATGACAACAATTTATGGACCTTTTCTTTAATATCAAAGTAGGAGTGGCACTGATTATATGTATCTTCTCTTTTATTCAGTTATCTCCTGAAGATTTTATGCTGAAATTGTTTTAAGAACCTTTGGTGAAGGACCACTCCAAAAGTATGTTGAATGGTCACACTAGAGATCCCTGAGAGCTACCTCAGGTTACCTTACCCATCCCTCACCAAATAAAAGGACCCTGAATGATGAGCTTTCCCCTGTTATGCTCTCCTCTAAACCACCAAAAGTCTTATCCAGATGTAGGTTTCGGAACAGAAGGATTCCCTTACACTCTACACCCACATTAAATTATCCAGCTCTCTCTTCTGAGAAAATGTGGCTTTATGGAAAAAGCTGACTGGCGTTGGGAAGTATGTCAAGTACAGTTAATTTCTACTGAAATATGTGGAAGACAAAAACCATGTGATACATTAGCATAGAGTAAAAGGTCAATTTGCCCTTGATTAGAAATACTTATACAGGATACTACTGCTGCTGCTTGTCATCCAACAGTATGGCTACTACAGACCTGTACAAAAACTTTCACACAATATTGCAGCACAATTACTTGGACAAGGGTACATCACAATGCATAAATGATCGTTTTACATGTGAATAAAGAGTTAGAGCTAGCTAGTTTGTTTGATTCCAATATGGCTAAAATATAATTATTTCACTTGCAGAAAGATTCCTATTGTGATTCCCATAACTATGTAATACATTTTCAATGCCCCATATGGCATCTGCATGCAGAGCACTCCTAAACAGTAATTGCTGGTATAATTCTCACACATAGTTGTGTGTGTATTGCAAGCATGGATGGATTCACTTGCTGAAGCAGAGCACTTGTTTTCCTTGCTGGAAACCGGTGAGGGATAAAATCTCTATGCTGCACATTACAGATTCCAAGTTGCTCAGTGCAAACAAAGGAAGAATTTTTTTGATGACGGCTGCAAAATCTATAGCACTGCCCCTTATACTTATGACTAGCCTCCATATGCTTCCATTTCTTACAAGTACTGATGAGCTGTAAAGTATAAGATTGTGCTCGGTCTTCTGAGTTGAAGACTGCAGCAAGGGAAGATGGCTGAGTCTTCTTAGCAAGGCCGCTGGGAATTGAGTCCATACATGCCAATGTTCCATGACTTTGCTAAAGGTGGATGTGAAACTGTGCCCTCTGCCTCTTCAAGAAAAATAGTCAATCAAAAGATCCTCATGATGATTAATTGCTACAGCAGTTATGGAATACTGAGGTGTCCTTGCCAGTTATCATGGAAAGCTTCACATTTTGATGCCTATTGTCTTTGTTGTTACACTGTCAGCTACAAAATGCCCATCATCAAGCACACACACACTGCTGCAGTAATTATACCCACACACACTGTCTTGCTTCTACATGTTGATTGAACTTCTGCTGTGGTTAATAAAATTGTGTAGTGAAAAAAGCAATGAGACAGCAACAAGGTCAGAGAGCACAAATCTGTTAACTACCTCCCCATTCAGGGCCAGAACGCTTTTTCACCTATTATGTGAACATTTCCACTGATGCACAATTTCCACTTTCACAATGCTGAGTTCATATTTTCATGTCTAAAAACCTCAGCAATATTTTACATATATTTTACTGAAATTAATGAAATTTCTCTGATGAGTTCTTATAAAATAAAACATAAACCAACACAGACTAATTCTACAATAACTTATTTTTTAAAGCAATGTTGTCAAAAAGAAGTTTAAAAAATCTAAAAATAAGAAAAAATGAAATCTATACAGGCCCATAAAATCTGTACAAACATATGGCTCTCTATATAAAAATATACAGCTCTTAACATACACACTATTTATAAAAGGGTTGAAGAATTACACTGAGATGAGCAAGATTCAAAGAGACAGGTGGCTTATGTGGCTTTGGTTCAGCTAATAAGAATATGAGATAGGAGCAAACTAGCCAGCAAAAAATCTTTTTCATAAGAGACAAGTGTTTTTCAGAAAAGGCCACAAGGCTAACTCAGAAAAAGTAAGGTAAAAAGGAAAAATGGAAAATAAAAAGAAACAGAATCAAAGATCTTCTATAATGCTCACTATGTTCAGTTCTCTCTATCCATATCAGCTGTAAGCTTTTTGAGGAGTCTTTTTCTGTTTATTTATTTATAAAACAGCACATGATCTTCCTTTCCAATCATGCAGATAAAGCAGAGGTTTCATGCAGATCTTGTCCTCTATAGAAAGGGTAGGAAGAAAAAGTCCTTCCCAGAAGCAAATGTTAAATGTCCTAAAAATGTGTTGCAATGTATTAACTTTCATGTCAGTTTATGTGCAAAAGAAGCCTCAATGATGCAGGGACCCAGGCAGAAAATGGGAAAGGCAGCAACTGACTCACAGAGGCATAGAGGATAAGATGACCTCTAAGGTGCAACACTCTACCACAGTGGAGATAGATCTTATCTGATGGTCACTGCACATAGGTCTGCTTCTTCCATGCTGCTCCTCCTGGGGGAGGGGGAGGGGGAGGTACAACCCACACATAGAAGAGCTGGAAGAAGCCTCAGGACTGATAAAATGGATAAAGTAATTTTCTGTCACCTATTCTTCCTCACTGGTATTTTGTTGCAGTATTAATTACTGCACTTAGCTAGAGATAAGCTTTAAACATAATTGTTCAGAAAAGTTTTGAGAGCAACGCCCTCAATAAAGCTGCAGTGTTCTTGAATTCATTATTTTGTACATCACACCTAAAATCAGGTTTGCTGTACTTTTTCCAGGAGTCAATGCGTAACTATATTATTGTCCATAAATGTTATTCTTTCACTTGACTCAAAATGTACAGAGCTATTTTCTTTCTGAGGCTGACAGTTAAAGCAGATCACTACTACTAAAATACCTTTTCTTAATTTACCCCATGACCATTAACAGATATATCTTCTCTACCAGAATATGTGGATATTTATTCACATAATAAACCTGATCATAGCACATTCAGAGGAAAAAGTATAAACTGCCAAGTGAAAGCAGATTTCTGCCTGCACCATTGACATTGTTTGGGTTCCAAACACAGTGAAAAATACACTTGGGGCCTGTGATAGTTATTTTCTAAAAATATATATATTTTAAAAGAAGTTAAATTGCATAGATACAATCTTTAACATAGCCTTGCCAAAACTGTTGGCACCTGGTCAGAAATATCTATTTACTCTTGATCCAGTGTACTACTCCCAAGAGCACTGAGAAGGCATTACCGACATCACTGTATTTTCCTTTCCACTTTGCCCTTAACCACTTTAAACATTACAGACTATCACTTCTGATAATGTAAAACATACAAATGAGAAAATGGGCCCACATTCTAACCTAGCCATAGTCAATGCACATTGGCTGAGTTCACATTTCCATTTTCAGCTCATCAGCATCCTCCACCACCGAACAAATTTCTTAGTGAGGGAGATGTTTTAACACTAGCATGGGAAAAGCAGAATTTTGAGAGAAACACTATTTGTCTGTGCCCTGCCCTTCCCCTAAAAACTCTCTCTACTCAGTGACCAGCCACCAAGTGAGCATGCCTTGCTGGGAAGTATGTATAGCAGCATTCTTGGAGTCTTGAATAAGGGAACAAAAGAATTCAAGATCTCACAGGTTAGAAAGAAAAACCAAAGCTGTAATGTATGCAAACTGCATCCTTTGATGCATATTTTTAGGTGTGTACTGATTGACTTGTCTCAGTATTTAAAATTAAGTTGCCTTTAGGCAGTCAGATCTCTTTCAAGAGCTAGTGATGATGACATTATTAACCTCTGGTATCGAAATTCTATTAGTTGTTCCTGATTTATCCTGGTAAACAGCATTGCCATCTCATTCATTTCCTTGGCCTGTGAAAATTTACAACTCGGATTTTCATTTGTTTTGGTTTGGTTTGGTCTGTTTGTTTGTTTTTCTTCAGAATGTACCAATATAGCAAATTACTCATCAGATTCATCCTGACGATGCAGGAGGGATCCATTGCAATTTTAATTCTTTTTAAAAGATACACTTTAAAATTCTTTTTTTTTTTTTTTTTTTCCCCAGGAAAAAGCTGTCTGAATGGTTCTTGATTAAAATATAATAATTTGAGCAATTCAGGTAATAGTTCCTCCTGTCTCCCCCCAAAAGGTTCACACAAAGTTTTTCTTTTAAATAAAAAACAGGAATTGTGCCTTTCATTACACTTAATTGTGATACAACTCACACCAATAAGATAAGGATTAATTTTAATGAAACATAATAATGATCACAAAGACATCCACATTAATCCCACTTTGACTTTTGGATATTGGCATCTCTAAGTTCACTGGAAGATGAACAACCACCTTCCACATATTCTGGTTGAGAGCCCCAGCTCAGAAAGTCAAAAAGCATATTTATTTGCCACATAGGAGTACCGTATTTCCTTTTCTTCATTCAAATCACATTTTTGTAACTACTTCTCAGCTAGTGTTTAGAACACAAACCTTATCAATGCTACAACAGGGAGTCTCATGGTTCTCTAAAGGTGTAGTCCTGTTTGCTTCCAGTTGACAAGGCATTTAACAGGAACACATTTGCCATTTCACAAATTTCCTACAGCAGTAAACTTTGTTCCTGCTGACAGCAGAAGTAATTGCTGCATGCAGAATATAATTTGTTATTTTAAAAGTTTAAATCTGTTTTCTTTCTTCATTTTTGTGCTCTAAGATTACACTGAAATCTGTTGTAGATAAAGTAGCACAGAACTGCATTGTACTGACTTGAGTGAGGCATGGAAGGTACCTCCACTTAACTCATGCTGTTCTACTGCCTTCTAGTGGTCATAAATCCTGCCATCCTATTCTGTTCTTCATACCACTGACTTTATCTGGAGGAGATTATATGAAGGTGCAGGAAGGTGCAGGTGTTTATATTTAATGTTATATAATGTTTTTGCATTTGATAAATTATTAAAATATCTGTAGTGTAAAATGTAAATGAGTTCTTTTATGCCCATACACTACAAGGACACCTAAGAGGACAAGTTTTCCCTAAGATAATGTTCAGTGAAAGCAACATGGAATGGATCCCACCCATAGATTTAGGGGAAATCTGCATTGTCCAGGCATGCAGGCTTTGGTCCTACACTTAGTTCATAAAACAACAGAGCATATCACATACTAAATTGGTATGTGGTATATTTTACCACTACCCAACTCAGATTGACAATACAGCATCAGTTGCTTTCATAGGTTCTCAAATTTTTCTCCTGTTCTCATCACCTCCTACACCAAAGCAAATGCCCACAAACACATTTCCTACAAATTTTCTGAGTAACCATTTGAGTTTTCTAGTGCTTAAGAGAGATAAATTTCATCCTATACGGGATGTCGTGTGTCTTTATATATTGCACACACCACACGTTTTCTACTGAGTGGTAATATTGGCATGAAACATTTGGTTTTAAAAAAATACAAAACACAGCACTAAATCTGTGAACAATCAAGATATCCCAGTGATGCAACAGCATGAACAATAGTACAGACAGCTGTACAACCATTTTGATCTAGCCTTCCCTTCCCATTTGAAATCTTCACATTCCATTTGGCTATTCTAAAACTGCATTGGCAAGCTATGCATGTCTGTTACAAAATAATAGCTCTGTAGTCTGATGCAGCAGCATATGCTCAAAACAGAAATGGATTTTACCCAATATAATCTATAATTCTTGACACAGCAGGTGCTAGGCTTCAGTGCAGCTCTCCTAGGCACTCTCGTTTTTGCTCTGTACATCATGCTGCAGTTTGCTGCCTACTAGGTGCATTCCTTCATTGATCAAGACTTAGAAAAGTCCAAGTTCAATAGGACAGACAGCACCTTGGCAAAGGATGTCTTCTGTTTTACAACTGTCAATGATACGATGGAGATTTTATGATGAGACACAGAGACATTACTCACATACCCGTAATTTCATTAACTACTAGTGCAAGTGGTCTCAGTAGACTAAGTAGATGGCATATTTACATGAACAGTGAATATTATCTACCTCATCTAAATTAATGCTGAATGAAATAAGAAGCTTAACTAGGTAGAGGTCTGTTCTGGGCAAATAGATCATTTTCCAATCACATACTCACTTGCATCTCATAACGAGTTGAGGGAGGCATCCGAAGGAAGGTATGAGATCAATTCTAAAGATAGTATCTAGTTATCCTGAAAGCAAGATCTACTTTCAGAAATGAGACTGTCAATGCCAGTACTGAGGAAACAGCACATGCTAACTAACTTGTTTTTAGTCTCTGAAGAATGATATTCTTTTCCCGTTTTTTTTTCAGGAAAATCTAATACAAAATTGATGAAATGGGATAATAATTTTCCCTGCATGAAGATTAAGTGGGAACATGAGTCTACATGATAAAGAGCGTTTGCATTCATCTCATGTCTGCTCAACTGCAAAGTCATTGAGCAGCTAGCATATATTTCAGAACAGGAATCTATCTGAAATAGTAACATCAACTTCAGAGCTCTACAGGAAGTGACAGTCAATACCAGCTTGCTGCTGGATATTTTTGCAACCACAGCCTATGAAGTTTGACAGAGCTCAGCAGTCTTGTGCTAGGAATGAAACACATTGTTTCAAAAGAAATAAAAGGGAAGATATTTATTACAAATATTTACATAACATTATCTATCTGAGAGCATGATAATGCACCATCCTCTCTGCTGGTAGCTGCCTGAACCTCCAAAGAAAACAGAATTTTTATATGGTGTAATGTTAGAAACAACTGTGGTGCTTTAGGTACCCCACAAACTGGAGTAATTCAGCTGAGTGATTTCTACAGAGTACTTGCCATCTGTTGGTGATGACTCAAGCAAAACAAAGCACAGATGGATCTTAGTCCCAAATTATGCCTTTTTATTTTTTTTGCCTGAACTTGTCTAAACTTCATAGGTGATCAGGATGCTATTCATTTTGGAGGAGTGCATTTTTATAGTGACAGGCTCCTAGTCTGCAATTACTCACAGCTAATTTTCAAACTGCTAAATGAAATAAAAAATGCTATGAATTCCAGCTTTAAGAACAAGTAGCCTTCTTGGAAAAACTTCCAGTCTCTTTGTAACACATTCAGAAATGCACTCTACTGTTTATTAAGGCATAGATTATTCAGCTTCTTTCCTCATATATATATTAACCAGTGAATGGGATTTACAACAGCCAACCATCTCAGTAGGGAGACTTCCAAATTAGCCAAGACAAATTACCACAAATTAAAAAATATTCACACTGAAACTTTACATATTTCCTGAATCTTTAAAACTTTGACAGGAGTCTCTCTATCAGACTCACATTCTTAAAGGCTCTCCTGATGTCCAAGCAACCACTTTGAGTGCAGAAAATTGGCTTTTCTTCAAAACAGAAATAAGTTGTGGTACAATCACCTTTTATCATTAAGAAATAAAATTAGCTTAAGTTAAGAATAAAATCCCTTTCCCAATAAAGGCAAGACCTGGGTATTTTATCTTGCCTGGCCATTTGTCAAGTGAAAGCCATCCATCTCCTATTGTATGCTGAACTCATGCTTGCAAAGAATTCATAATTCTTTGCAAAAAATTCAAAGAGCATCATCTTTGGATCACAGTATTCTAGAGAAATCAACGTATCTGAAAGGTAAATTTCAATGCTTTTAAGCAGGACAAATCATGAGACGCTCTTCTCCACCTAGATGAATAAGAAATCTTAGTCATTAGTGGAATGTAATCAATGTGCCTAAGTAATACTATTACAGAAATCTGAGGCATCTGCAGACTGCCGATGTCTGATGGAGGAAATGGTTTTTGAAGGCTGTTTTCCAGAATGGAGTCTCTGTGGGTGCTCTGCACATAGCAGAGACACCTTCCTTGTAGCACCTCCTAAAGGAAACGATGACTATTCCTGGAAAACACAGGACTTCAAACTCTCACAATGACACTGTTAATGACTTAATTTCTTCCAAAGCTACTTACTGTCAAACCACATTTATGCCAGAGTCACAAGAAGTGCTATCAGAAAAGAGAATGAAGAGAGGGCACTCGGCCAGAACGCTTCTCAGGACATGGTACATGTGCAATGGTTAGATAACTTTCCAAGTTCAAATCTAGCATAATTTTAAATATAAGGCTTCAAATTGAATGCAAAGTGAAGCCCAGATTCTGAGATTTCATTCTTCCTTCTTTACTATAAGTAAATAACTCCTGAAATTTTAAACTGGTTTTCGACTTTTGTCATAGCTGTTGATCTATAATCAGACACAGAACAGATGAAAAGACTCTAATGATTTTTTTAGTTCTAGTTTCAATTGATTTATGTATATTAGTGATTTGTTAAATGCAGTTCATTTCATGAAAACCTCCTATAAAGCAGCTAATTCACTCGTCTTCAACTAGCTAATAGGAAGTGCCATTTATGGAATGCTTATTGCATGTGGACTAGCTTTTACTAAAGATAATATAGTTTTGTATTATTGAATAACCTCAGATGGAGAAAATGTTACCTGTAATTTCAGTGGTTTATGGTATTTTTTTTTTCTAGCTCCAAGTACTAATTATTGTACTAATTATTCAGATTATTTTGCTATTCTGAGTTAAATTTAATTTCCATAGAAGTTTTTGTGAACTAAAATCTACATTGATTTTAAAGAGCTGTAGTGCTATTACCTACTGAATTGGGGTGATTGCATTTTTTGTGTTAAATACAAAGTGTGTGGATTTTTCCCCTTTCTTGGAAGCAACTCAAAATGCCTTAAAAACAATTTTGAGTAGGAAAAGACCTACATAACTGAGAAGCAGAATTATCATGAACACTGGTATTGCAAAGAGAAAATAACAAAAATACCTGTATGGATGTGGCTCAATGGCCCAAACTTTCCACCATGATATAGATGATAAGGCTAATAATCTGTATGCAGCCTCCATGATGCTGTAACTATAAATTCTTCTAATCAGGATCACGTTATAACAAGCAATGCATTTAGAATGCGCACATTCAAAATCATTTGTGGTTTTAATTGGTATACTTTTTATTCAGTGTATTAAATTACCTTCTCATAAGCTGAGAAGAAAGATGTTTTTTCAGTTTACTTCTGTTCACTAACATTCTAATTTGTCTGTTGTAGAGTTGTAGAACAGACAGGTAGAACCTATAAATTCCAGGACATGCTGCCCAAATGAACTGAAGAGGATTGATAAAACAGTGAAGTATGGCTAAAGGTCAGGTTTTCATGCCTGAGGCATTTTACTGCTTGTGGCAGTGATTTTGAGATGTATCACTGCTGTACTGCTGCTGATGTAACTAGACTGATTTCACAAAGCACTACTAATTTTAAATTGAAGAAAGGCACTCTGTCCCTGTATAGCACTTTTCAAGCAGAGCAATTTCTGGGAGGTAAATCATGCAACTCCTCTTACTCTACTATCTAGAGGTGTAAGAAGAGAGGTATGGACAGAGCAATTTCTTTTTTTTTTTTTTTTTTTTTTTAAACAAAAGTATTGAGCATCACAAGCTTTCTTTGACTTTCTCAATATGCCTGTAAATCTGCCGTTGTGTAATGTAATAATAGAGCTAATCCAGCCTTGTGTAGCTGCAGTAATGCAGCTAACAGAGAAAAAAGCCTCACATTTTATTTCTCCCACTATTGCGTTGTAGCCAACAGGTACTTGAGAAAGCAAACCCAGTGCCGGTGGATAGCAAACTCACAACATCTTTCTTCACAAAAGGCTTTGTTAAAATGCAATATCTTAGCATTAACAAAGGTTCTGATGGCTTAGTATTCATTCTTAGACTGTTAACTAACACTCACTTTACAATGGCATTATGTGTCTGCAGACAAATATATAGCAGGATATTAAGTAGTTTTCTGTAAGCTCTTTAAACGTACATTGTTTCAAACTAAAGAGAATGGTGTTTTCCATGTTCTCCATTCTTTTTTTTGAATGGAGAAGATTATAAATGTGATTTTGCCATTAAAAGGCCCCTGAAACCTCCATGTCAAAGTGAGAAAAGTGTTATACATAACTGAGCAGGTTTTTGTTTTTGTTTTTTTTTTTTTAAATTTAAATTCTTATTTTTGTCCTTTGTAATGCTGGATCCTTAGAGGATGCGAAACAACTAGGTCGGACATGGATCGTAAAGTTTATCTAAAATTGTGCAAGGTGAAATAATTTCACAGGAAATGTCTCTAGTGACATTTTTACCATAACACTTTAAAAATAGTTTTGCTTACAGCCTACTCAGGAACTCGAGAAAGCAACATCAATCATCAAAAGATTAAGGGACATACCAAAAAAGTATAACTGGGTCTCCCAGATACATTTTCAGTGATTTATCTCTGAGAGGCTCTAGCATAACATATACATTCTTTCAAAGACTTAAATTCAGATCTATAGAATCAACCTATGTTACAGCAGTATCACACACTAACCTCTTCCATTTCAGGAAGAAAAATAAAACATTGCTAAGCTTTGTGTAAAAATCTCACATCTATTCTTTAATGTAGAGAATATAAGGGCAGAGGAAGACACAGCAATATTTATCCCCAAACCATGGAGTAGAGGAAGATAGAGTGCTTTTTCTCCTTTTAACCAGGCCTTCGGATTTTGATGTATTTTCCATTTAAAGAGCTTTGAGCTTAGCACAGCTATAATGAATAGTGTCAAAAAGCAGGTTAGTATAGTTTCTTAGTAGCAACAGTATGGAAATTTTTTCTGAAGTATATACTGAGAGCATTGCTGTTGTCTTGACCTTTTTGCTACATCTACTGAACAACTATATCTTATGCATAGAATTCTCTTCAGCTTCTCAGACTATGTCTAGTTTTTAAACATATTGGGAGGCTGAGAAAAAATCCCACAATAGGAACACAGAGAAAAAGAATTTGCAATTACACCGCTTTGGAACCATTTCATCTTGACCTTTCATGAAGGAGGGTTAAATACTGAATTATTTGGTTGTGAATGCAAAAGTTAACTGTCGTTACTGAATATTGTTGATATGCCCTTAGTAAAAGATTATGATTTCTTGGAGGGATACAGGTAGAAAAGGGGAGGATTTGAATTAAAAAGACAAATGCCTTAATATTCTTGTTTAGATATCTGTGTTCCAAATAGAGACATAAAGAGGTAGACAACGCTGAGAATATATTGATTGTTATAGAGTACTATACTTTTAACAGTGAAATGACTAACTTAAAACAGAAATATAACCTCCTACCTAAGCTCATCAAAAGTCCTCCCACTTCACACCAAGCACGTGAGTTCCTAAGACTCCCTCTTCAAAGCATTAAAAAAATAATAATAAAAGATTACAGAATTCTGAGTATTAGCTCTTCTGCTTGATTCAAGCAGCGAAGTGATCTGCAACATTGTTACATTTAAGACCACAAAATTATTGAATCATCTCTTGTTTAAACTCTTGTAGTTTCTCTGTTTGAATTTCTTCATGAAACATTTCATGAATTACATAAATTGCATTGAATGACTATTATTGCAAGACCCTATTTGTGTTCAGTTTCATGGAGAAGTTAAGCAAGCAGTTTTGTTTCACTAGGAAATGTAGAACTATAAACAAATTACAGATATTCTCCCATGAAGTGAACAAAGAAATTCAGCTCATTTTCACAAGATGATTCAGAATTAGTGTACAGGGTTTAATGTTTTTGCATTTTAAAAGTTGCAATTTCAAGACACTTAAACATCCTCTTTAAAATAATACCTTGGGACTGTAATGACAAATTCTCACTGGACCAACATTTCACATAGAAAGAGATGATTTCCGAGATGGGTTTTATTCCATCCTAAGAATCCCACCGTTATCATACGCTCAACCATAAACCAACTTTCCTCCAGAAAAGTATCAGACACAGATCAGAGGAAATACTATCTCCTACCATCTAAAACCCTGCAGAAATTGTGATTGCTAAAAAGAATAGGAAGAAAATTAGACTAAATGAATTTTAGGTCAAACAACAACTGGACAAACACAAAGGACAAAGCTTCTAATGACCTATTCACTGTCAATAGAAGTCGAAAATCAACACTGCATCAGGAAACACAGAGGCCTCTCCATGCTGCTTTGTGAAGCAAACTCAGACAATTTCAAGCAGTTAAATACAAATGCAAATGTGCATGTTAATTTGCAAAACTTATCAACATATACAAAATACTAAGCTCTATAAAGTACATAATACACTCACACTGCCATAGTTTCATATGTGTTCAAAATGTAGACAAATGTTGACTACATCAGGTGAGAGAAAATGCTGCATAGCACTACACCTCAGACTACAGCCAACTATGGAAGAATTGTCTATTCTCTTTTCAGTCCTACTCCTTTAAAACAAAAGCCCTACAGGCTTATGATAAAACGTAGGAGGGAAGTTCGTGTACGTATATGAGACAGATCAAAGGAAAAATAGAACAGCCCCAGATCTCAGATGGAGTAGTCTCTCTTTTTGGTACTGATCTGTTTCATTAGAAATTTATGCATGGACTAGTAAAGAGAAGCACACCTGCCCTCATTAGCAAGTGTTGCACACACATCACTTGTTCAGTTTTTCACTAAATAGCTTTTCAAAACATACAGTCATTATATATATATACACTATATAAATTCAGAATTCATTACAATCAATATAATAAATATACACACATTTCAGACTGAAATTTAATGTCTGACTTGAGACTTAAAATATTTATATACCATACAGTATGTATCTCCAGTATCAATATTATACATTATCATTAGAGTCAACACATTTGACTTGTTGTACAGCAGAGAAGTTATCGTTACCCTTTTTGATGCTTTCTTGCATACATAGAGGAAAGCCACTATTTTGAAAAAACTGTTTAGCATGTTTCCACAACTCTGGGTGAAGCTCTTTTATGTCACCCTGTTCCTGAAGCTGACATTTTCCCTATGAGCCCTCTGTGTGGCACAACGTGGTGGAGTTCAGCTCTGGGTGCCTGCTAACTGTATGCCATAGCATGGGGGCTGCATTGACCAAGAGGGAAGGAGTGGAGCTCTGAAATGACTTCAATTCCTCTGAGACCGGACGGGAATGGGTGGAAAGCTTTACACAACTTTGAGCAGTGTTGGCACTACTCTTCATGGTGTCCAAGCCCAGCAGGGTGACCAACTGAGAAATGAGGTCATTCCCGAGCGCATTGCCTTCCAAGGCCTCTGCCCTCATTATATTCCCGTTCGTGGGAATGTGGCACTTCGGGTTGATCCCCAGTGCCTGGTGCAGTTCGGGGTGGGATGCTCGGGTCCCGCCGGCCCTGCACCACCCCCTACCGGCCACAGGCACCAGAAGCAGACCCGGGCACGGCTCCCTCTTGGTGGCAATCGCTCCCCGGCAGCCTCGCTGCAGTAGCAACACTCGGGAGAACCATGGGGAGCATTGTGCAAAAGCGGCTCGTCCGAGAAAGTTGCCCAGATTTCAGTAGCAGCTATAGAAATGCCTCCTTTTGAAGCTTTCCTCAAGGAGAAAAAAAAAAAAAAGAAAAAAAAAAAAAGATTAAAGCGCTGATGCTCAGAGGCAGTACCGTTTCCTGACTGTGTTGTTTCACTCAAGGTCGAGCTGCCTGTGCACGCTGCAACATGAGTCTTAATTGCAGCGCGGATGGCTGTGAGATTAATGGAAGCCTCTTCGACTAGAGCAGCCTCACTCCCAGCGGGATGTGCCTTCCTGCAAAGTTAGCATGCATATATTTTCTGCAAAGAACCTTTAAAATCAATCTGCTAAAATAGAATCACTCCCTGGCAGAGGGCTGTCCCCGGGAACCCGGCCAGGCCGAGGCGCAGCAGCTCGGGTAGCAGCAGAGCCCACTACTCGTCCAGCAGAGCCTCTGCCATTTGCCCCCTCCGTTCTGAGCTCATCACATGCAACACTCAAGCAAGTCTATTACTGGTGTAGGTTTTTCTTAGGGGACTTATAGCAGTTGCCACTGGGACTTTGTGAGGAACTCGGGTTGTTCCTTTTCATCCCACAGCCACATCATGCTTTGAGACCTGCCTCTACGAGCAGGACGGGAGCACACTTTGGTGCTTCCCAGAGTTTCCCTACCCAGCACAGAGCCCTGCTCATTGGGGGGAACAAGGGCTCTATCCGAGTGTCCCAAAGAAGGCCGTCTTCCTCTTCCTCTTCCTCTTCCTCTCCATCACATCCTCAGCCGTTCAACAACACTGCCTCCCAAGCTACCCCAACCCTCTTTACCCCTTGTCCGTATCGACGGACAAAACTTGTTTTAAAATTATGATGATGATGACTATTAGTTTAGCCCAGCTGGGCTCGAGGCTACCAGCAGGTGCGGGCAGGCTTTCTACCACCGCAAAGGAGCATGCTCAGCGTTTTCAGGCATGCTCTTTCTGCGGGGAGGAAGCCCGAGTCGGGCCGGGGGGAATCCTCGCGGCGGCCCCGTCCTAATGCAAAGTTTGGGGCCGGGGCTCCATACAGCGCCCCGTGCCCGCGGCCCGCCGCTCCCAGCCGGGCATGAGGACGAACCCGGGCGCTGTGCCGCAGGCGGGTGGATCGTGAGGGTTCCCCTCTCTCCTGGCGGCAGAGGAAGAAATGCCCAGGCGAGAAAGGCATCGCAGGCAACTTCTGCGGGGAAACCCGCCGCCCTACTACCCCCTCCTCCCAGGGCTAGAATTGCTGCTGCTCCTGGCGCGGAAACAACGCCAAGAAGCACCACCATCATTCACCATCATTTATATTCGTATGACGATGCCCGAGGAAGCCCCGCGGTGCTGCCCACGCCGTCCCCGACTCCGCGCCCCCCGCCCGGGGCTGTAGGATCCCTGCAGCGCCCGCCCCCGGGCGGAGTGTCCGAGCCGCACCGTGACCGCGGGCACCCACCCTACCTTGAGCTCCTCCGTGGCTAGGTTGCCTGATCTGTCCATTCGGAGAAATTGAGTGCGGAGCGTTAGGGAAGAAGGGAAGTTGTGCCCCCCCTCCAAAAAAAAAAAAAAAAAAAAAAAAAAAAAAAAAAAGGAGGGGGGTTAATCTAGTCTCTCAGTTTCCAACCTAAACTCAGCCTTGTCCTCCAAAGCCCAGCAGCTCCCCTCAGTCTCATTCTCCGCGATCACGCCTCCACCGGTTAAAATAAATAAATAAATAAATAAAATAATTCACTTTTTTTCAAGGAAAAAAAAAAAAAAAAAACTCCTTTAAGGATTAAAGCGACAGGTGATCTGTCCCCGGTGGAAGAGATTCGCGTCCTCTGGCAGTGAAAGGAGGAGACAGGAAAAAAGAAAAAAAAAAAAAAAAAAAAACACTCCGTTGAAGATTTGGGTTTTTTTCCTTCGGCAATAAGCTCAGATGCCGACGAATCGCTGCATCCCGAAAAGAAATCCTGCTTCCTCGGACGGCATCATGCAGCAAATTCCAAGGAAATGTGTTCAAACTGAAGAGTGTATGATATGAGCCGCACTCGCCATGCCCACTCCGGTGGCCAACTGAGCACCCTGCGAGAGCAAGGCAGCAGTGATGAACGATTTCGGCGGCGAGATAACAAAACCCCCCAAGTCCCGCATAGATTCCAAGATTGTTTTGCAGCTGAAGGTATTCTCTCAATAATAATAATTTTTTTAACAAATAACAAGATAAGAAAGTCTGTAGGGGTTGATCTTCTTCGAAGGTTATGCTAAGAGTTGGGAGAAAAACAGGAGGATCTCTTGCAAAAGAGAGAGGGAGAGAGAGATTTCCCCTTCTATCCTGTGTTACTGTCCTCCGCCGCCAGGTGCCTGACTTCCCTGCTCGCGGCCCGCGGGGATCTCTCCGGCTCCCCCGGCGCAGTGCTCCCTCCCCCGCCTGCTGCAGCCCCGGGTCTTAACGCCCGAGGCCGCCAGCACCGCCCCCACGCAGTCCAGCGCCGCCCGCCCGAGGGCTCCGCGTTGTCCCTGTGTGTCTGGCGGTGCCACTCAACCCCTCTGAGCAACCGCTGCTGCCTTATGCATAGCTCCCTATACGTGTGTATAGATGCAGATATCGATGTACAAACATATAAACACACATACATATACGTGGATAGCTCTGTGTGTGCCTAAATTAATAATATGATATGAAACTTCCCATCATGAGGCTTGAGATGCGTGGGGTTTTGTTCATCTCTTGACTACTGCTGCAGCTTCAGTGGAGCAGTAGTTCTGATGACACACTGGGTAAAGTACGAGTCTCTTGTAGGGTGTAATTTGCTAATCACCTTTTCCGAAGGGTTCACTGATTTGCGGCTCTCACGTTGCACCAAAAAAAAAAAAAAAAAAAAAAAAGAGCCAAAATAAATAAATTAGATTTTCAAATTCAGATTGCTCCCCGCCAAGGTGGTGATTTTATCAAGCGCCTTTATCATAAATCTGGCTGCCACTTGCAGTTTGGGAGACCAAAGCTGTGATTTTTAGTATCCAGCTTTCAGTCTTTGGGGGGCTTTATTTATTAACTCCATGAATGGTAAATTCAAAACTATCACTTTCTAGTACTATCGCCTCCTCCTCTTAGGCATTTTCCGTGCTACTTCAGATAGAAACAGGATTCTTGATAATTCAATATAAATTAGATCTAATAGCTCAAAGTGCGAACTGTGTTTCCACTTCCATACAGATTTCTTTTCAGTTTCCAGCACTGCAGGGTTAACATAAGCCTGAGCCCTGGGTGATGGGCAGCGATAGCCATTCCTAAGGACTGAATACAGTGCCCATCTTCTAGAAAACTCTACAGATGCAAAGCAAACACAGGCAAATGACATTTTTCCTCTTAGCACAAACTGTGCATGACTTCCAGATTCATTGTGAATGCATTGTAAATATCATTATTATCATTAATCTAGAAAAGCAATTTATAAAGATTAAAGGCTTGGTCTGGTGTTCCCGTGTGAGTCAAAGACTTGTGTCGGAATAGAACACTGTCAAACTGGGTGCAATCAAGGTATTGTAGAACCTATAGGAATTGTAATGAGTGTTTTGTCTTTTTTTTTTTCCTGACAAATACTCCCCCTCCCCCAAACAAACAGACAAAATAATCAGAGTGACTTATGTACGAGAAAGAAAAATTCCCTCAGAAGGCACCTCTATGCCTTTCCAAAAGCAGTTCTGGGGAAAGGAGATGATTGCCCTGTTGTGAGATACCTACCAGATGACATGGTATGAGGGCACCTCTGAGTCCTGGCCAGGGTTCTTGGGTAACCAGAGAACCCTTGAGCCTTTTTTCATCATCCAAGCATGATCACATGATGCTTAGTAGGTCAACAGGTAGATTCACAAAATGCAGCTTTCTAAAAACCAGAGGCCTGCAGCATTGTGACCTTCTGTTATCTTGCTACTGCCACACCACAGACACTGTTGAATGGGGCACTCCACAGTTCTACTGAGATTGGCACAAAATACATGGGGATGGGTTACACTGAGAATCCTCTGCTGAGTTTTGTTGAAATTGGTCAAGAATTTAGGCATGAGACAAGGAAAATTGACTGGGCAATAATGTAAACCTCACTGCCTTGAAAAACAAGGCTAAAAAAATTGATTTTATCAGTCTCTTGAGTAATGCGTTAATGTTCTTAGGTGATATGCCTCATCAAGCGACTTTAAAAGTGTTTTTTTGTTGCCAAGTCAGGCACACCTAAGTTAATTAATACTAAGCTTCTACTTGCTTCCAATATCTTAATTTTTTTTTTATCTTGTCTGTAGTCAGTAAGACATTTCTTATTGCAAGGCCTTCATTTAGAAGACAGGCATGACTCAGATATTCATAATTTTCATCCTCATTATTTATTTATGTTCTTATGTCTTAGTGATTGCATATAATGTGGATCCTTAGAGGGGGGTTCTGTTTCATCCAGCACTGTAATCAACCATATTCTGCATGTGTCAACACAAAATTTTATGGAAAGGGTAAATATTATCATTAGCATTAATAGAGGGGGAAACTGAAACAAAGCCAGGAGGCTAGATCCAGAGAGGAACAAGCAAATCTTTAAGTAAATCAGTATCTTAGTTTTGAAAAAGAGCCCTGAGTCTGATGCTTGCAAATGAAGAACACAAAGCAAGCAGAAATCTGCAGTCTGCAAGCAGTGGTTGGCCTGTTGTTCAGCAGGTCAATATGCGGTACACCAACAAAAGAATTCTATTATTTTGTATAAATCTGCCCTAGCCATTATATCAACTTTATTCAAGTATTCATCTGCTTCATTCATGTACAATTTCCAACTTTTTATTCCAGATAAAAGACCACTATGCCAAAATGATCTTCTGCCTTCTCCTTTGTCTTTCCTGTACCCCTATCTTCTTCCTACATTAGGCATTCCCAGGAAGCAAAATTTGTCAGGATATAACTAAGGATTGCATGAGAGAAGAATCCTAGGAAAGTAATTATCATTAAAAATCGAGTTTTTAACCTGTTATGGTCAAGCTTAGGATGTTTTTTGTAGCTTTTCTTCTCCTTTTATTAAGATTAAAAAGACTTGATTTCTGCAAATTCTTGTTGAATGTTTTTGTAGTGCGGTGAACTCTGGAGTACAAGAGCAGAATATAGAGTACTTGCCGGACTTTGTAATGATAGTCCAAGCCAGAGTAGAATGTTAACAAATCTGGAAAAGTTGCCTGCTGGGCTTCAAAAAATTAAATTCTGAAGTCATTCAGGGCTGCATGCAAACAGCAAGGGAACATATTTTCCTAAATAAAGTCTGAAAAAAACATTTTTATTATCAAAAGGTATAAGCAAGTTCATGTCAGGATTGTGGTCAGCTCTCCCTGTGATCCACAGAAACAGTGAGCAAGACTAGTTCAAGTCTGTGCTGTGAGAAGGTACAGCTTTTCAGCAACGTATTGTGCTTCTTAAACAGATGCAGTAGACCCAGGGCTGCTTTGTCATTCCAGAGATGTATGTCCCAAACAACATGTGCTGTGTCCACTACAACATGTTCATTAACATGTTTTATCTCATCTTTCAAAGAGACTTTTTCTCAGATTGAGAAGATTCCAAGATAGACTTGCCCAGAAGATCTTCTTTGGTGTATCTGTTTTGTCAAGGCATAGATACTTCTCTGGGTTGCTTTAAGTGTCATGTGGCCCGTACAGAATGATAAACATTTTCAAAAGGTGAATTATTTTTTATAGGTTTGAATCATCTCTGGAAGTGACTGTTTCCTTCAGATTGTACAGGGAGTACCCAGAATTAGATGGCTGAATCTGTGACCACATGCTCAGTAACTTAATACAGAGACTACTTGAACTCATGCCAGGGTTGCACATATGCATCTGAAAAAAAGATGTTGATCATAATTAAATCATTGAAAATGATGGAATCTTTAATAACAGTTCATAAGTATATTTCATTCATAAAACTAAAATAAAATGAAACAAAACCCTCCACTAATCCAGTATTTAAAGATGGAGATACAGACTTAAGCATCAGAGATGGGTAAAAATAAATGAGTACTAGAATAGCTCTCAAACAGAATGTCTACATTTTTCCCAAGTTGTAAGGGAAACCCATATTCCTGAAAATATTTTTATACTGCTCAATGTGTAATTATTTTTTTTAATAGAAATCAGGCTAACATAAGTAGATGTATATTATAAGTGTCTCTTAGTAAGCATATTCTGAGAAATACAAAATTGAACCTTTGAGCAGAAGTCATTAAATGTCAGTACATCTTCCATGCTTCAGAACCCATCACAATCCAGAAAGAATAATTTTCCTTGGCCTAGTAAAGGCTTCTAAACTGCAAGAGGACCACAAACTTTTGTTGAGCCCAAGAGCTTATGGGAGGAAGGAAGAACCATAACATTGTAGAAACACAGCAAAGAGAAAATAAAAACAAGGTTTCCCATGAGTTATTATATTTAACTTTATCACATGAGCAAATAAATGTGTTGCCAGAAAGAATGGCTAAGACTTATCCCAATTATTTTTCTATTCACCTGCAGAAGTACTTTAAAATTGAACAAAAACATGAGATTTTTAAAGATACATTGTGCTTGATGTTCTCAGTTTGTATTGACTTGAAATTACTATGATCGTGAGTACAAATGAATGTTGTTGCAGCATTGTACTTACTGTATGTTGGTTTCTTAACTTGTGATCATATCATTTTTTTTCTAGGCTACTCTTTCATGACAGAGATCTCTGAAATGAAAGCTGAAGGCACATAGGAAACCTAGAGAAATATACACAATATTTGTATTGAATTAATAATAGGAAAATCTTAAGAGATAAAGCAGCTACACTTGAACGAGGCCTGGAAAGCTCATGAAATAGCTTCCAAAAGCTTTTGGACTTGCCTTTCTCATCAGTCCATCTGACTCAAGTAACTCTTCCATTTTTTCTCTATGCTCTTTCTTATTTTTCAAAGGTTCCATCCACCATTAACTACTTGCAAATGGTCATATTTGGAGACACCACTATAAGGTCTATTTGAAAGCTAATTGAGGGGAAGTACTTCTTAACTTCATAATACAACAATTTTAAATCGTGTTCACTCTTAGGACTTGAGATTCAAATACAGCCCATCAAGCCTATAGTTCCCTGATGTGATGGAAACAGTGTGATAATAACAGTACTTGTTGGAAAAAATTCATCATAATGCCTAATTTGCCGATTAAATTAATACACTATAAGCAATTTGTTATTCAGAGAAAGTGCAATCTGATGACAAGAAGAAGAATGGTTGTTGTTTGCTGTTTATTTTTATTTTTTTATTTTTTACTAAGAGACCAAAAACAAACAAACAAACAAAAAAAGGCAGCATTTATCATGAAAAATGCATTTTCTACCGAATTGCTCCAAAAGACCAAATTTTTCATTGGGTAGTCCAACTGAGAGATGACTTACTTTGGAATACTACTTTTGCTCTGCCAATGATCTACTCTGTGATATTATACAATTCAGTAATTAACTTCCTTTATTGCTACACAACTTTGAGATGAAAGAAATAATACTTACCTGACTGTGTAAGTTTATGAATAAAAGAATCAGTCACAAAGTATTGTCATATAGTTGCAGACTACCAGTTTGGATATTCTCTGTTCTCACTTTCCGCTCTACAAAGCATCATCTTTCTATAATAGAAATAATTTAGGATGTTCTTATTAATATCTTTCCCCTTTTTAATGCATACAGATTCCCAAACAGCTAAGTTTCCCGGAGATATCATTTACTGATCTCTAGCAAGTGAAGTGGACATTTTAATAAGTTAATATGCAAATAGATAATTGGGCTGAAAAAATCTTTAAACCTTTAGCTATAATTAAAATAAATGTCACAGTTCAGGAACACAATTTCTACTTTATGTAGGAGAAAATAATCATTTTCTAGTGAACTGCTTACAGAAGTTGGTGTTTTCCATAGGAAATAGTTTCACAGTATGTTCAATTTCATCAGGAGATAAATGCTTTTCAGAGCAATGGCATTTAGACTGTAAGCTCTTGAGGACAGAGACCTTTTCTTTTTAATAACTAAAAAGTACCATGCAAAGGTACATGTATATATTAATATTTAACACACAAATATTAATAAAACCTTTGAGCAGGGAGCATACTTGCTCACAAAATCAGATTAGATTACAACTATGAATGTAAATATAACAGTCTTAAGAGTTGTAACTAGAGGTATTCCAAAGTAATACCAAGAAATATCTGAGTGCTGTGAATTTGCAGTCTGTACATGTTTGTAAGTCAGATTTCTCTGCAAGTATGGGATTTGGGTGGCTTGGGACTTGCATGATTAACTGCGTGTTTGCATGTGTGCATGGACATCTGCTAAACCCAATTAGTAATCTCAGAACCTAATGACCAAATTTAACTTGCTTTAACAGAGGTCTTAAATAGGTCTTCTAACTAATTTGTGAATGTAAACTTTAAGCAAGAAAGAACAAAGACCTTGTTAATACCTTCACAAAGAGGACAACTGCAGGGTAAAGTGAGAGATCTCATACAAGATATCAAAAAAATCTATAGGAGAGAGGTAAGTTCAAAAAGATTTAATCATAAATTTGTATTTACCGAACATCAGAGCAGTCCATACTCAGTCAAGGTTGGTGCCCCTTGCTGATCTTCCAGTGTCTAACAGTGAAAAGTCTTTGATAAAAAGCCTTTTTTTTTTTTCTTTTTTTTCTTCCCAATAAGGCTTTTCTGTCAAGCAGGGTCTCTGTTGTCTAATCAGGGGTGAGCTTATGGTATACCTTAGTATAATTCAATTAAAATGTCAATCAAACATAAGAAAAATCTAAAAGAAATCAGGTTTTCTTAGATACCATGCTCAGACTTCTTGCTATCTGTTTTTTATATGATAATGCTATATTTATTATATGTATGTATGAAAACCTAATTAGCTGCTTTTTATGTACAAATATATAGTCTTTATATACAAATATGTGCTATTATGTTCATTTTAGTACTTTCAAGAAGTTTTCTTAATACAGATTACCAAAAATAGCATCTCTTACTGGATTGAATCAATCCTATTGTCCTTAGCCTGGATTTCCCATACCTGTCTTTTTGGGCAATACCTCATTTATATGAGGTTTGTATATATTTAAATATATAAGATAGATCTAAGTGACTGCTGGACATGTACTCCAGCATATTTCTGGAACTTAAAATGTGAACTTTCTTACAGGCTGTAATCACAGAACCTGATTGAGAAATCTTGGGTATTTTCTATTTCTTCAAGTATAGAAAAAAGTGCAGAACAAAAAAATGTTTTATAACTTTCAGTTAGCATCTTAAAACACTTTAATACAGGGACATAACATTGCTTCCGGTCAATCTTACTCACATTTGGGGAAATATTTAAGAGCAGGCACAGTGTGCCACTTTTAGGAAGACATTTTCCCTAAGGAACAACAGTTTATCATGGAGGCTGTTGCTAGCCTTTCCAATGCATAAATTATTCCTCTTTTCAGTGATGTGCATATCTAAAGGCAAAATCAAGTCCTAGTGCTGGAGGGAGATAGTTTTTGTTCTAAGAAATGAAGTCTGGAAGCAAGCCATTTTGCTTAATCTCAGTGAGACATTACCGTTAAGTTTCATATGCTCTGCAGTTTCACTGTTTGCCTCAGGTTCACATACACATTGAGAATTTCTTAAATATCTCAAAACAGATGAAAGTTCCTATACTCATTTCAGTTGTTGACTAATGTTCAGTAAAGCAGCAACAGTGAGTATTCTGAGGACATCAGATCACTGCAGACCTGGTTTCCTAAGGACCCAACTCAAATCCAGGCTAGTCCTAGTAAATGACTGTTGGTGACTGTTTAGAGAGGTATGTGGAATGCACTGACAAGTACATAATGACTTAAAAAGCCTAACTATTTTCATCTATTACTATCATGTAACCTATTACACAGAAGAGGATGCTCTCTTAGAAAAGTGACATGCAGAGAGGCTAGGACTGAGGATCACGGCTCATTTCAGACATTCTCCCTTTTTTACTCAAATGCTATGAAGTCTCAGTGATTATACAAATAAAAATATTCACGATAGTTCAGGTGAATTTAGCATGTAGCAACCCTGACAGTCTGAAATTTGTTCACAGTGCGTGTCAGTTTTAGAGCATATCAATTTCAGGGTTTGAAAAAGTAGAACTAAGAGGCAGAAATAAAGGTATTTTAGGTGGTAAAAATTGTAAAACTGCAATGTCTTTCTGTGTTAAGAACTTTTTCCCAGGAGTGTCAAGTCAGCACATTCCACAAAGGGCGAAAAGCTTATTTTTAGACTATATTTAACACAATTCTCATCCAATGAAGGGGAAAACAGATCATCAATACTGGCGATTATTAATGTAGGGGGTTTATGACTTATGATGAAATGTGATGAGTTAACCTTTTCAGGAAGGCTATGTTTAAGTAAATTATTAACATCTGTTCCTTTATCTGCTTTTTATGAAACATTAATTCAATTCCTAATACATCGTATGCATAGGGTTATCTTTGTCAGAAAAGACTGATAGTAGTATTCACTCACTTTTTAAAAGAAAACAGTACAAACTTGATAGTTAAACCCAGGAATGACAGAATATTAACTATGCTACTAAATTCTCTACTGCTGCTAATATTTTTCCATAATCCTAGCCTACTTTTTCTCACTTCTTTTCCAAGGGATTAATTCTGCTCCTTTGTGTGAGGAATGTTAGCAGGGGTTAAGAATTGCAAGAAACAAAATTGTGAGACATTTCTAAAGGAAGTTTTTGTTCTAGTAGACAAAATTTCAAAAAACAACCAAACAAAGCCCTTTTTCAGTGCAAGATATGCTCTTGTCTCAACTATGCATCTGCATGACCTGTTTACAAATTTTTCTCAACACACTTTTTTGCTACTCTGTCTCTTTGTGTCATATTTGTCTGCTCTAAAAAGCCAGGAATATATTTTTATGTGTTTTAGAACTACTAAATAAACTAATAATAATAATACTAGTAATGCATCCATGATCTGAAACATTCTCTGAGTTTACGCAATCTTATATACTGAAATATATTATAAGCAAATGTGAAATGATCCTCTTATAGATTTACATAACATGAATACATGTCAACTTTGTGAGTTTCTTCATTCAAAACATTGAAGGTGCTAACTGGAACTCATTCAAATATTTTTGTCAATGCCATTGGTTCTAGATGTTTAGCTCTGAAATACTGGCCTTCCCAGTGGCTATAAGAGTTGCCTCCAGCCTATCTTTTATCTGCACCCCAGCAGGTAGCCAGCCAGTAGCAAACAAGGGGCCTAACATCTTTTGTTTTCCTATTTGCTCTGGTAGAACATGTTACTCACTAAGTCCAGATAATGATAAATGTTAATCATTTGAAAATGATCCACAAGAAGGTAATTTATTTATCATTTTTCACCTGTAACGACAGATGAAGCAAACAAGTACAAGGAAGTGAATTTTCCATGCGGTACACATATGCGTTCTGGAACAATGCCTATGAGCATGATGGAACTTGGACTCCTAGGATCACTGTGAAAATGACAACATGCTTCAATTTAAAGTGGTAAGGAATTAGTAAAGTATACAGATGTCCACTGGAATAGTAATCAGTAATAGTCTACTAATATTTGCACTTTCAGAAACAAAACCAGAAACCATCAACATCTTTAGATATCCGTTGATTGGAAATGTGAACATAAGAAGATCTTTATGCACAATAGACACTCATGACTTTTTAATGTTCACTTCCTACTAACTCTTAACTGTGAAAAAAAGGCTAAAAAGATTGTGATTATTATATAAATTTTTACTCTTTGCAAATGTGCTATGTCTGTCAATAGGTTAAAATTGTAATTATGTGAGATGTAACTGAAATATGAGAAAATAGTTTCTTCTCAAGGTGTCTTTTTTCATTTCTGTGGGGAAATCAAAAGAAAAAGAAGGGTTTTTTTGTGTGTCATTACTATATTTCAATGTTTAAGAAAATATGCCTCTAAAAATTGGCAGCAATCAGAATAAAATCAAAACACTCCTCTCAGAAAAACACATAAGCATTTTATTTATGTTGTTAGACTTTGTTCCTCTTCCTAGATTTCAATATTTTTGCAAATATACCTCTGTGTTAGATGACTAGACTATTAAGTTACCCATAACAATTCATAGTGAGTCAGGATATATGATTTCCAACCTGTTCTATATTTTATAATTTGAAATCTAGATTTATGCTTGCTGAGAACAAAAGACAGAGGAACAGCAGTATGAATCGTACAATTCTACTCTGGAATTTTAAATTCATTTGGCTGATGGACAGGTAAGTTAAATACTCCTAAACAGTGACACACAGGTAGCATGTGCCACCAGAATCTTCACACTGCTGCTACTCCACCTTTTAACTATTTCTGGTTACTCTCACACCAGAAACCTGTCAACAGACATTTAGAGTAGAAGTCCAGCTTTAAAATAAAATTGAAAAAAAAAAAAATGCTTGGACTAGTATCATTTTGTTTTTGCTATAAGTGGGAATATTTCCAATTTTCTGGGTCCTTTCACAAGATGAAGGAAAGAACGGAGTGGCAGCATAGTGATGCCAAATTACAAAGAACTGGCTGTACAGACAATCCCATCTTTCACTCTCTTTCCACAGCTGAGAGGTTGTGCCATCTGCCCTTTCAGCCTACTGAGCGCTGTGCTGCTCTCGAGGATACAAGTTCAGAGTCCTCTTTTGTCAGGGTAGATACAAACCAGCACTATACAGGCAAATGTGCTAACCTCTGATATTTGGGATATCCCAATATCAGAACATGCCCATCTCATAAAGAACATTTTTTTTTCAATTTTGTTCAAATTTTTCACTGGAAAAAAGAAATGCAAAAAGCCCTTTCTGCTAGGTCACTGAAGGATTACATGACCGGGGCTGTTATGCCTAATGCCTGTCACCTAGGACCATGGATATTTTTCTTTGTTGAAAATGTAAGCATTTTTATGTGAAAGAGAATTGTGCCTTGAACAAAGTGGAGTGAAAAGACACCAGTACATTAACTGGATTATGCAGGGCACTGCCAGCATATAAAGCCTCTGTAAGACATTGTGCAAGGGTTTGCAGTGATTTTTGTCCAACAAACTTGTTTCATTTTGACTAGAGTAATACTTAAAATCCTACCAATAGGACAGGATGAATAAATTAGGAAAATAAGGATAAAATATTTTATAACTCTCTGTTTTTAGTGTATGTTGGATACTAAAAGATTTTCCAAAAGAATTCTCTCATAACAAGGAGGGCAATTGGATGTGGCTTTAAAATGAGAAATTGCAAAATGGAATGACTCTCACAAGGATATCTTACTATCCTTTTGTTGGAGAAAATTCTGTTGTCAGTGTTCAAGATGCTAACTGATTCAGTTGCTGTCTCTGGATGCCCCTCCACTTCAGGAGACCCTTGCAAGGGAGGAATAGCCAGACAGCCTGCCCACTACCTCTAGCTGATGGAGTGAGGTAAGCCCTCACTCTGGCTTTTGGTATTCTGGGAAATGTAGTATAGGAGAAAAATGTTCATTTTGTATTTGCTCTGCTCGTTTGTACACTACTGCATGTGAAGTAGGGGGTGTTCAGTGTACGGGTGATGCCTGCATTGCATGCTAAGTCCAAGAGATGTGTTTTCATTAATGAACAAAGAGCTTTTTTGATGACATGCTCTAAGAAAGCTCCTTTTATAAAATGGAGGGTGCTAGAAAGCGTGTGGCTGCCACTATCACCTAATAGAGGTTACGCACTAGTAGAGAGAACAAGGGAGCTGGCAGAAGCCTGTCTCTAGCTTTCAGTTCCAGGCTGCAGGCTTTTATGTTCATTTACAATGCAATCAATAAGGAATAGCTGAAATTGGGCTCTGGAAGCTTGATTTTATAGTTTGCTAAATTCCTTTTTAAAATCTGTTTAAAATAAAAGAGAAGTTTCTATGGAAACCTTCCCTTTTATTCAAGAAGAGATCTCGAAGTCTCCTAGGCGCCGTCTCTGCCTCACACACCCGGCTCTGCCTGGATCTGCTCCGAAAGCTGCAGTGCTTGGTCAGCCCCCCCGCCACCATCAATCTAGTCTTATCCATCACCTCCAACCTACACGGCAATGCAGGACCCCCTGCTCATGCTCTTCTAGCTCCTGAAATAGCTGGTGGTGAAGAAGACATTCTCCTGGCCTGCAAAGCCTCAGGCAGCAGGCGATGGTTGTAGGCCACACACTGTCCTCTGCAGTAATCTGGAGTAGGGGCACCTGGGCAGAGGAAGCATGAAGCAGGGGAAAGTGGGGACATCAGCCTCCAACACCAGCTAGGAGGTGAAGCAGCTGCCATGATCCAGCATTCCTGGCTCAAGTACAGCTTTGGGTGTGGAGGGGGGAAGAAGAAAAAAAAGCGAGCAATGAAGCAAGCAAACAGTACAAAACAAAGACTTCCCTGAGATAATCTGTTTCAGTGCTTTAACTCCAAAAACAAAAATTGATTTAAGTAAAAAAATAACTAGGTCTTCTTTTTTTTTTTTTTTTTTTTTTTTTTTCCCCTCATTACTACCATTAACATCAGCTGATAGACAATTTCTTTGTTTCTCCAACACAGAAAGTGTAGGGCAGCTCACCTGCTTGAAGCTCCAGAATTTCCTTTCCAAAGAAATCTGTTTTCTCAAGTCTTTCTTCCCTCACAGTTTGTGAGATTCTGAGATATTTTGGCCTGTTGATGAAACTGTATGCACTGCTGCTGCATTCAGAATCTTCCCCCAGGCCTCTCTTCCCACTGCCATGCCCCCAAGCAGCCATGTACAGCCTGATCCAACCTGGAAGTCGAGTCACTGTGTTTGTTGCACGACAGAAATTAGGATTTAACAGTTTGTTGAATCAGTGACTATCGCCCTTACCAGCTTTTATTCAGTCTGAGCTGGATATGAAAGAAAAGGCTACAAAATCTGTTCAGTGAGGATCTAGTTGGTATCATGGAGTGTTTGTAGACAGACAACATAATAATCAGATGTAAATCACCACTTCTCATAAATTTGATAAAAATTCTGTCAAGGATAACAAGCTGTATAAATAAAGTATTTTGCAACCATGTTCCTTTCAATTCCTTTTTTTTTTTTTTCAGCACAGTAGTTCATTATATGACCTACTGAATAAAGAAAATAATTCGGTTTTTGGACCCCTTTACTTTAAAAGAGAAGAGTAAAATATGCAAGTTTAGAAGCATATATATTTTTTAAAAAAATAGAAATAATAAAAAGTAAAGCAAATTTACTTCATCTGGAAAAGGTAATCTAGAAGAGATATCGATGAAAAGATATGTGTTACTATCTGAGAATTTTCCTGAACCTCATTTTTCTAAGAAAAACAGGAGTGATGGCCCTATACCTTTCAGCTATCTTTGCTGGTCATTCCTCACCGCAGAGGAGAATAGATTCTGTGCATGTTCCTGCTCCTGGGCAAGATAGCTGTGCTAAATCAGCAAAAATGAGATATCTCTTTAGATATGGAAAGGAAATATTTTCATTTTCCATTTGAAAGATTTAGCTTTTTCTATAATGATTAACTAGTATATTATAAGATTATAAAATAGTCTGTTCAACTTTTTGACAATTCCGGACAGATTTTATTACAGGAAGTAGTTTGGGGGACAAGAGACAAACAGATATTAGTGTGGCAAGTCCTTTGTGGGATAGATTCAACCCACACGTCCTTCAGGATCTATGTGGCAACACTGTAATAAAGTAAGGGCTCCATTCCATTGTAGACATACTATGTGAATAAGAACTGGAAGTTTATGTATTAACTTACGAGTTAGCTGAAGATGTAGTTGTCCTTTCTGCATAAACACAAACAGAGTTAAGCAAACAAGTGGCAAACCTTAAATAATTATTGCTATTAATAACAGACTATAGTCTGTTATTTTGATTATATTATTTGCACATGCTGGTCCCACAGCTTCATGATGAAGCTGCCAGAAGTATTGTTCTTTAACCTCAACTGTCATCAAGAGTCTTAAATTATGGCATTTTTTAGTGTTTCTTTTTTTCAGCAAGAATTTAAAAATTCCATTAGATAACAGTAAAAATAAAAAATAGTTACGTTTGTCAATCCTACTCCCAGGTTGTTTAATTATTTCTTGTCCTTTGAAGTCCCTAGACAAAAGATCAAAATAATCAATTTCATAGTTCAAAGCCAAGATACCTCACCGGGATTTGCCACGATAAGTAAACTGCTCGCCAGTACATGTCTGCTCACACAGAGAGCTGATTATCACCTGAATGCAGGAAGTTTCAGAAGCCCCTTTATCTAATCCAAATGTCCCCATGGCTTTATATTCACTCCATACAATACTAACGCCTTAGATGACTTAGTAGAGTCCCAGGCCTCTGTATCACAAGGGCTGGTTATAACTCCTGTGTTGTTCACATACCATTAGCCAGAACAGCAGTTCTGTATTAGTTCTTCACTTCACTGGAAAAGATCATAGAATCATAGAATCGTTTGAACTGGAAGGGACCCTTAAAGGTGACCTAGTCCAACTCCCCTGCAATGAACAGGGATGCCTACAGCTAGATGAGGCTGCTCAGAGCCCCGTCCAGCCTGATCTTGAATGTCTCCAGGGATGAGAATAAGGAGGACAGCAGCCTATGGCATCTTTTTTGCTTCCAGTCCACATCAAAATCATATGATATGCCACACCATCTTTGTATGAAAGTATGCACGAGGTTGGGATTCTGCTATCTTGGCCTTTATGTTCACCCTTCTACATGGGATTTCTCTGACTGCTCATTCTTCTGTCAATGTAGAAATGTAGAGTTCAAATTCTACATGCTAAAAAAATCCCCAAATATTTAGTGCAGTGGTTTTGGACATTGTAAAAAGGGTGTTTGATGGACTCAGATTTGAAGAATGTCAACCACATAAAAAGGAAATGGATTTCATTCATATCCAATGAAAAAGGCTTCAATTTGCCCTGGGTCATCCCATTCTTCAGGAAAATTATGAGAACAACACGGTGGAATGAAAATATGTAGTCCTTATTGCAGGCAAAGAGCTGAAGCTAGACACTCCCATATATTACAGCTATTTCTTTCTCAGATTCATCTTCAGGCTTTTGACTGCATTTCCCTATCAGCTCTTTTGTCTGTCTTGGCCACCACCTGCCCAGAGAGCCTCTCAGATCTTCCTGCCTTATTTTACCGGGGTCCCCCAGCATCTTTCTCGCCTTTTGCCTCTTCAAAATCCTTTCCGTGCTGCCCTCCCGGCCTTTGCAAATTGCTGCTGGTGTTTGATTAGACAACACTGTTATAAGAAGTATCACCTCTCAGCTGCAGTCCCATTGCCAGGGCATTTTACAAAAGAGATGTTCTTTTATGTGCACACAGTTAATGGATAATGGGCCATTATCAGGAAGCTGTGACTTTGTTGGTAGGTTTTCTTCTGGCAGTAAAAGCCTTTATTGTTGTTAACACACGCATTTCTAGAGCATTTACATAAAGCAATTAAGGACACATTCAGATTGGCTATTATTGTACCTAATGGGGACATAATAGGTACGTAATGGATGTTTAGGCATCTATTATGCTCGCCGGTTCAAAAGAGCGAAATTAGCAGGTTCTTCTTCCAGGCCAGGCAGAGGAATTGTCATGAAGACCGGGACTAACAGACATCTCAGCGTCGCACATTATTTGCTTGAATTCATTGTCCTGGGCAAAGACACGTGGGGTTTCTGAGCTTCTGCTGTGGTTCTTTGTTCTTTTCCTCAAAATAGAGCTTGAGCTACTTGTGTGGCGTCCTGGACTTACTCCTTTTATGACGGGCTGTGATGACTTATCGCAAAATCACTCAAGCTTCTTGTAGTACAACGAAAAGATAAAGTCCTTTCCCTTAACATCATAGTAAATATTTGTATATATATATATATATATGTATATTTAAGAACTTTATTTAAACTATGAAAAGAATAATATATGTATGTAAAAGCTATTAAGATTAGGGTTGTGAAATCTTAGTGTCTTTTTAATATGCAAGCTAGACTACAAATACTAACTGCTTTGGTAGCTTGTTGAAAATGAACCACATTTTTATTTCAAAAATATGCTATGAAATTAGTCATATTCCCAATGAATTAATACTTAAAACATTTTGCAACGTGAATAGGTTCTACGTCTGTAACAGCACATGCTGGTGCTCAATCCAGCTCATCCTTGCAGCCATCCCAGTCATCCAGATTTAAAGTAGCTGCCAGGAAACAAGATGCAATCCAGTGAGGTATACAGAAGCCACTATGCTGGAAAGCAAAACAAAAAACAAACAAACAAACAAAAAAAAACAGAAAACACACACAAAAAAAACAGGTCTTTGGCAATGGTCAAATAGCTGGAAGGAAGGATTTTCATTGGGAAGAAAAACCACACGCACAAAACAGCAATGCCAACCCCTTCCCAAGAATGCAAAATGTATTGTAAAGCTGGAAAGTCAGATCAAAAGAAAATAAACTTGGAAGCTTTTTAAAAATAAACTATTTTTTCCCCTCAGATTAATTATAATCAAGCCGAGGCAAGGAGATAGGCACTTTTAGCTCACTCACTTGTGAGTGGAAGCTCAGCTATCTTCTCCCCAGTCTCCTGGAGCAGAAGCTTCCTGATGCCTGGGAACAGCAGTGCCTGGGTTCTCACTCTGCCTTGCTGGAATTGGGAAACAAATAAGACTTTTTTTGCTCCTGTGTGTGGGAGAAGTGCTGAATTAATCATGGCTGTAGGATCAGGCTCATTATAGACGGAATGGAGGTAAACTTTTTCTTAAGCTATGGTTCAGACAACCTCAGTGTGATTTTCAAGTACACCATCCTTACAGAAGCTGTAGTTCTGGTGATTAAATATTTAAGCCCAGTACTCAGAGGGCCTCTAATTCTGCCTGTGGATCCCCACAAAAGCTCTTCAGACGTTTCAGATATTAAACCTCCACAGAACTGGTTTTTGCTGTCATTTGCTGGTGAAACTCTACACCATCTTTTTACGATACAAGCTGAATCCTGGCAGCAGAATGCATTATTTTAAACTTAAAGGTGAAGAAAAAAGCCCGAGTTTGAATGCTCTGCTAACAACTATCCCTTGGCAGCTTGTAGCCCAAGTACTGGAAGCCAAGAGATAAACCAGTTAAAAACAAAACCCAGCACACCAAACATGCAGCAGCAAGAACTTGTAGAATTATTTGGGTTTTTCCTTTCTGGTCTCTTCTTTCCATGCATAGAAATCTCCTGAGATGGAGGAGTCCAGCACCTCCACGCAGACCCAGGAGAGCCAGGTTCTGTGCAAAGCTGCTACTGGCAACTGTGGTTATCCTGTGGCTGCTTTCAAAGACAAAAACGTTGGGCTTTTAACCCCACCGTCATTGCACTGAGAAAACCAAGGCTCATGAACATCTGGATTTGAAGGAGTGCCCTTACGCAATATTAGGATACTCTTCAGTCTTCCTCAACTTCAGTTGCAAGACTGAATTTAAACAGCTCCTACTTCATAAATCTTTAACTTGATTTGTTTGTTGATTTATTTCAAAAAGTCAAGGCATTACTAGCACTGCAATAGAAATGCAGGATTCAGATTTTGTGGTTGGTGAGCTTTGAGTTGCTCACCCAGTATGTCCAAGGAGTAGTATTGTAGGACATTGTCATGTCACATGAGACAAAAAAAAGCCCAAAACATTTGAGAAAAAATGCTAGTCACACTCTTGTAAACTAATATTTTATTAATTTTTCACCTACTTTATGCATTTATTCATAAGCATCTTGTAAACATTTAAAGACAACTGTTAAACCATATTGCATACATTTGTTGTTTTTGTGACAATTCAGCAAACATTTTGCCTTATTACTATAATTAAATTTTTTCTATGTTTAAATTTGATATTCTAGCAAGTACCTGAGCCTAATTGATAAGCGTACTGTGCCTCTCATTTTAGAAGTGTAAAATAAAGTCACTTCTACACATTAACTTGCCTTTGAGGCCATTATATAACACCCAGAATTCATGGGCTTATATTTTTATTCCTTCAGCTCCTAAAATTGAAACAAATAGTATAACCTAAAGATTAAATGTCTGTAGTTTCATAGTCAAAGGAGCTGACATAGGCAGAAATGAAGAACACAAAATGCAGCCTTCATTATTGTAATCTTTCTATCACATTCCTAATGACCCCATAATTGCAACAGTCAAAATAATCACATCTTGTGATGTTAATAAAAGGTGTGATAATAATATATCTTTTAGAGGAAATCAGATTTAACTGTTCCCATTTCCCTTGGTCATTCTCTTTCTCTTCATCATACTGAGAAAATAACAGTCTTGATTGAATATGATACAATCACTAGATCAAATATCTTACATTTAATACTGATTATTTACTCAGGATTATGCAAATAAATAAGTAAATAGAAATGAAATTCTACCAAATAATCCATCTCTACTGCTCTAATAGGGACTTCAGAAGACTATACTCACTGATGTTTTTGTAAAAACTGATGTTCATAAAAAATAGAACTGCAGCATATCTTCTCAGTATCTAAATTTTTAGTTTTTATTAATGAAAGGACTCTGGGATAGAAGTTGATATAAATGGACCAGGAGCATAGGAAAGGAAGCAGGGTTGAAAAACTGTTTGACAAATACATGGTATGAAAATCCATGGAAGACTGTAAAATAAAAAAGACCATTTTTCTCAAGAGATACAATATCCGGAAATTGTTGGAGTCTGGGGTAGGATTTTGGTGCCGTTCTTTTTATTATTTTTATTTTTATTTTTTTAATCCATGCATGCAATGTTGGGTTATGAGGCAACCAAGGAGCTGAAGGTATGAAAAAGGACCAGTAAAAGAGTAAAAGCTAATTAGAAGAATGAATGCTGTGTAAGACTATGCATTATCCTACACATTGCTTATTAAAATTCCTCTTAAAAATTGAAGCAAACAATCAAGCAAGGAACCTATCACATTAAAACAGCAAAGTAAAATAAGCTTTTAGAAACTAAAAAAAAAAAAAGAAAAAATTAAAGCCTTGCGCTAAAAGAATAAAAATGTGAAATAACAAAATATTTCATCCATTAACATGCTTTTTTTTTAATATAGAACCCTAGTAATAAATGATAAAATTGATTTCAGGGAACATGTTTTTTTAAATGTGTAGAAATTAGTAAGGAAAAAAAAAAAAAACCCACACTTTTTCAAATGCATCAGAAGAAAGAATCCAACCAGAAACAAAGTTTAATAGACAACTGAAACGTACTGACTGATCTTGAGAAAGTCAAGGCCATAATATAGAAGTTAAATTAGTTCTATTCAGTGAGACACACAAAGAATGAGGAGGAGGGGGAAGGAACTGCCTTGTACATATTAAAGTGTCAGATGTCAGAATAATTTAATAGAATACATTGTAGCAAATCATCAATACAATATATTTGTTAACTAAGATAAGGAAATTCAAATATTAAAACTGCTGAAACACTGAATCGGGTAAGCAGTCTATCAGTCAAATCAGGCTCACTGAAGAGCGGCAAAAGATATCCAGATATTTCTAAACAAAACGAGAGTGTGACTTCAAAACTGAGACTACCAGTACATGTAATGAAAAAGTTAGACTTATTATATTGCAAAGTAAATATACTGCCTTGGAAAATGTTGATGTGTTTGATGCAAAAGGAATGTGATTTCCAACATAATTTTTGCTTCAGAAAACTTTTGGAGTTCTTTGACTCAGTGGTGTGAGTAAAAGATATGTATGCTAAAATCCACATCTGACTGTGAAGGCCTGCAGAAATATCTTGTGATATTAACTCTGTAATTGAAAATGAAATGGCAGATGAAACTCAGTATCAATAAATGCAAAATAGTGTATTTGGTGGAAAAAAAATCCACAATAGTCCTACTACAGATTCAGAATATTGAGCTCTGAAAGACCTTGTAGTCATTATTAGTAACTTTCTGAAAGCATTAAGCTCCATGTTCAGAGAGGGAGAAAGCGGTAAATAAAACCACTCATAAAGTCATAAAGAACAGAAATTGTTAATAGGACACTATATGTCTAGTGAGTCTATGTCTTGACTTCTGGATGTGATTCTGATCATCCCAGTTAAAAAGATGCAGAAGATCTAGGACACTTTCAAAAGTGGAAGATAAATCAGATCAGAAGTATGGAGATTAAAAATACACTTAACTTTGGAAAAGAGATGACCGATAGGAGGGGTATAAGATGGGATTATGTAAAATCTTGAACAGTACAGATAATACAGATAAGGAATGTTCACTCTTTACTTCTCACAGCAAAATTGTTTGGGAATAGGTTTAAGACAAATTAAAGAGAAGGTATTATTCATAATTAAAAAATACAAGGCAGTTGTAATTGCCATGGAAAGATAGAGCTAAAGAAGGACTTAAGAAATTAATGTACAAGCAGTCTTCCAAGAACTAATAAAAGCAAAGAATAAAAGCAAAGGTCTAGAGTCAATCTCAAAAAACAGCAACTACAATAAATAAATAAATAAATAAATAGTCCTTTAAATTCTGGTTACCAACAAGTAAGGAACTGTACCACCAAAGCTGAAATGTTTTAATTGTTCCTTTTTTTTCAACCCCCTCAGATCACTCACTACCATCACTAGGTAACCTAGTTAGATATTTCGTAGGTTTGATACAAAAAAGAGATTTTTTTAAGGCATTAATATTCTTTTTTTTTTTTTTTTCTGACTTGTGTCCAAAGCCATACTTTTATTGTGAGTTCCCTCCTGCCAATAAATGCTATGCATATGAAAGATGTGTTGATAAACAGGAATTTTCAAAATCGTTGTGGTGATTAAGGCTGTTTCTGCCTTAAACATTAGGAATTATCAGTGCCTTCAGTGTCTTCTATTATCAGTCATAATTTCTCTTAACATATGAATCAACCAGCATGGACTGCATTTAAAATAAAATAAGAATTTAAGAGAGAAAGCTTTGTAATTCATTTAAATAGAGCTTTTGTGAAGCATCTGAAAGAGAATTTATTTTGACAGATAATTTACTGATCACATTATCTAAAGCCTATCCTGTTCCTCAGTGAATTTTGTTTCATAATTTGTGGAAATGGAACCACTGAAAAAGAACACCCTTCATTTGTTTCATTGAACTTATTAAATATATAAGAATAAATTGAAATAATAAATTTAACCTGGAAAGATTTCATCAATTAACAAAACTTTTATTATTGCTTGTACAGCAACATTGTATGTTTACATGAGGAATTGAAAAACATATGAAAACCAGTTTTCCTAATTTTAATTGTTCTGCTATCACATTGCCTTGCATTTCTCCATATTCTGTATTCTCAGCATCAAACATTACTAAAATTTATGGTGTTGATGAAGTAACTACACTACTACAAACTTTCTTCTGGTGGAGTCCCATCAAATGACAACTATTGAGTCAGAAGAGCATGCTGTGACTACCCAGTAGTATCCGACAGTTGTGTTTCTATTATTTTTTTTCCTGCCTTTTCTTGGGCTCAACTGCTCTTCAAACCAGCTTTTTTAACTGAAAGTATTTCAGTTTTATCTGAAACAAAACTACCAATTCAACAAATTGAACTGCAGTCTTCTAAACAAGCCTCAAAGCCTCACTGTCTTTTGTCAATGAAAGCTTCCAGATGTGCAATCCCCACTCATTGTGAGAAAAAAAAAAATGAACTCTGGCTTGTTGATATAAATCTAGACTCAAGTCTATGAAATAACAACATAATGTAAAGGGCCCACCTGAATTTAGCAACTGAATATCATAAATCTTATCTAGTTAAAGCATACCTCATTTCTGTATTTGATATTTTATTTGCTGAAGCTCTGAAGAGAGATTTTTCTGCAAAGCTACATATTTCATCCAGTGGAGATCCATAGGATAACTGTAGTGCAAGAATATAATCTGTTCACTCCTACATATATGTTCACAGTTGCAAGCTCAGCTGCTATTATATGAAATGCACTTGTATTTGATAAAAATGAAGAGTAAAAATATGTTATTATTCTTTATGTCTTTGAAAAGGGTGATCTACCAATGGCTTCACTCTATATACTAATCTATTAAAAAGTTATTCAATTCTCATTTATTCCTCATGCTCATTTTATGGCTTCTACAAATCTAAATGAAACTCCTGAAAATATAACACGTCATTAGGCTACAGGATTTTCTCTGTCTGTACGTCACATTTTACTCATTAGGTTGAATGTATTTCCTTAAACCGTTCCTAAGTTCTAAGAACAACCTAGGACATAATTCTGAGAAATTTAGTATTAACAAAAGTGTACTTGCAATTTAAAGCTACAAGCATAGAAAAGTAATTCAAGAGAAAAACTTTGTGTTTATGAAATTTCCTGGGCTGGTTTTGAGTCTCTCCCTGACTTGTTGAGAAAGTGAAGTTCTCTGTGCGTTTTCATAACATGTAGAATTCAGTCAATATGAGAATAAATATATGCAAGTAATAATAATAAATATAGTTGAATTATCACTCACCTTACATATTGTTTCTGAGTAATAATAAAAAAAAATTAGTTATAATTATGGTGTTGGCAAGCAGACAAAAGGCAGAAATCTGGCTGAAGATATAGTGGCTCAATAAAATATGTTAAGAAAATATTTACATAGTGTATGTCAAAGAATCACAGAATTGTAGGGATTGGAAGAGGCCTCGAGAGATCACCGAGTCCAGTTATCCTCTAAAGCAGTTCTCTACAGGCAGGTTGCACAGGTAGGCATCCTGATGGTTCTCTAGTATCTCCACAGAAGGAGACCCTGCAATCTTTCTGGGCAGCCTGTTCCCATGCTTCGTGACTCTCACAGTAAAGGAGTTCTTTCTAGTGTTGGAATGGAACTCCTCGTTCCAGCTTTTGCCTGCTGCTCATTTTTCTATTGCTGCACACCACCAAAAAGAGCCCCCCTCCACTAACTCAATTCCTGCATTTTAGATATTTATAAAGACTTATGAGATCCCCTCTCAGTCTTCAGTAGACTGAACTGTCCCTGGTTTCATCTTTGACAACTTCTACTGGACTCTTTCTAGGAGACTTCCGGGCTTCTTGAAACAGAAAGCCCACAACTGGAGATGGTATTCCAGCTGTGGCCTTATCAGGGTAGAGTAGAAGGGCACCTCTCTTCGCATGCTGGCCACAGTCTTTTCACTGCACTCAATGCACTACGTTGATACAACATTGTATATTTCTTCAACGCTAAATTTCATAGATTAGATTTCTGGGCTGCCTGAATACACTATGATTTTGCTCATAGCAATGATGCAACTATTTCTGGGTTAACACGAAAAAAAAAATTCATTAAGGTATATTTTTCCTTTTTGAAATATTGGACACAGGAAGCACAGCCTTGCATGATTTCATTAGTTCCAGGCTAAAAGCCGGCACAAGGTTTACTTCTCTTTCACTACTATTTTTATTTGTTATTTTTTCCAGCTTGTCTTTTATTTATAGTAGGTAAAGATTAGACTCAAATGCTCTAGAAGTTCCCACTATACACACTTGTCTAGGTAGAGGTTTTGATTAAACTATATGACAAATTCAGTGCACGCTCCTGCTGCGATTTAGGCAACCTAATTCAAACACCCATTGCAACAGTTTAAGTAAATGCTACATTCAGAAAAAAAAAATCACTTCCTGTTCATTTTTTGAGTATAGGAGCAATTTATAGATGGATATGAATTCATAGGTTAAGAGCTGGTGCTATACACGCTGTCCACCCTGCTTAGTAGTTTGCTAAAGGCCACAGGAAGAGCCCACTCACCAACTGGAAAACCTCCAAAGTCATTTTCAAAAGCAATGTGTAGAGTCTGATTCTCAGGAACAAAACATGATTACAAAACATATGTCTTAATCCTTTGAATAGACACATTTGGCAGGTATTCTCAAGCAGAAGCATAACAGGCACCACACAGCACACAAAGTGGTTGTACAGTAGACTTCATTACAGTCCACAGAAGGTTCTCTTTCAGAAAATGGCAGCCAGATGGAGCACTGCTGTTACTACCAATGTTTTATCTAATTATATCGCTCTCCCAAGCTGGGAAGACCACAATGCATTCTCTTCACCTATCAGGAAGGATTGAAATCCGTACCAGTGCTCCCTCTGCAAGTGTTACTTCATTAGTGTTTTATTTTAGTTGAATGGCACACTTCTGAAGAGACCTTCCTAATTGCTTCCTTTTAGAGCACTTTTTTTTAGCACTGTTTTTCTTGTTTTCTTCACTGGAAGTCCTGAAGTATATTTGCTTGTGCCTTTTTGAGTGATAATACTTCAAACAAGCTGTGATCTGAGTACCCATACCCTCCTCTGTGAGTTGTCTCCCCATTTCTGTAAGGTTAATTTAATTAACAAAAGTTGTGCATTAACTTCTCGGTAATTTCTGTTACAGTAGAAACAACCACATTCATGGACTTTTATATAGACTATTGTTTGGTATTGCTCAGGTTCCCTTTATAAACCTTAAGAACAGAGTTATATATCCAAGCATTCCTCTTTCAGTCAGATACAATTATTATATGGGCTAAACCACAGACAAGTGTTAAAGTTACTGCAATTGTCTGAGAGGTGATCATTAGAAGAATTTACAAACTATTTCTAGGAATATGGAGTGCTAGTGCTCACTTTCAATGAAGCAGGTGTCATGGTTTCATGATTTTTGGTTGTCAGTATTCCACATCATAACATCATGTAATGCACTGGAGGTTTGACTGCTGATGCTCAAGTTCCAGATGCCTGTCTGGAGGAGAAGAAGAGCTACATTTCCCGAGAGGGCTTTGCGGTCAGCAAGGAGATATAACTCCCAGCAAGGTCACCTGATGTTCTCTTCTCCGTCTGCGCTTCTCCGTCGGCTCAACTGGACTGCACCTCTCATCTCAGTGTTGTGGTGAGGCCAATCCACCTTCCAGACACACTCTCTCTCTCTCTCTCCTTATATTCTGCTGATACTATATTTAGTAAATTAGTTTGTTTCACCTCAGATTGTTGCCGCTGTTTTCAATTATTTCAGGGTCCGCTATTTTCCTTTTCCGGGGGCGCAGATCCCTCCGCCCTTCTAGTCGTGGAACCAGACCAAACCAGCCCATAAACCATTGACAGCAGGATAGTCATGGTTTCCTTGAAGCTTCATTTTCTCTGAAATCCAGACTTTCCTTTTCTAAACCTAGAAAATAATTAGAAAAGCCAAAATATAAAATAAGACTGTTCCTTACCTTGAGTTTTAAGGAAATAATTCCTCAGACCATTATCTGCATTAAGGGACTTGTCTGCCCGACCTATTTCCATGAATGATACTCAAATAAAATATGCAGTAAAAAGTAATTTAATAAAGGTTGTAGGTAATCATGAAAAGAAAATTGAAGAAAAAAATTGTGATAGGAAGCACGGACAGGAACATTGTTAAGCTGCTAAACTTACTTGTGTGAGATCCCAGAGTCTGACAAATGCGCTGATTCACTGCTGGAAAAAGTAAAACCTGGAATTTCACCATCTCTTTGCATGAAGAAAACACTGCTGCTCAGTATGACTTTTTGATTTAATTACAGTTAGATAAGTGAAAAATATCCTACCAAAAAAAAAAAGAAAATAGTCTTGCCTGAAAAAAAAAAAAAAAAGGAATCACAGGCATGGGTATAAAAGTCTTTCAGCTATGTTTATTCTCTGCAGTATAGAGAGTTATTTGCCTAGGATTAACTGATGATTAATTGATGAATCAATATTTCATCCAGGCTGTCCTTGCATCTTCACAGATATAGCAAAAATGAAGTTCTGATACAGCAATAGAAATAGTTATTTTCATAATATGACCCATATCATACAGTTGGGTCAAATATTACTTTCAGTATCACTTGATGGAACCTAGCTTGAAAAAAGGTAATGCAGCTGAAATAAGAATAGTGGGAACTCTGGAAACAACATTCCTGTAGCTACTTTGTATTTTATGTCTTACTTTGTGGCAGTAAATCAACATCAGCTGATGTGATCTAAATCCAACTCGTAGACTTCATGGCTGACCAGTCCAACATACTGTAAACTTCCTTGCTACAGTCTACGTGACAGAATAAAAGTCACTTCTGGGAATGCAGTCTGACAAGTGCAGAATCATTCTCAATACTGCAGTCCCTGAGGAAAAAGCTTTTATCCTGTCAGAGACTTTCTACTTTAGTCCCAACCTTAAAAATCTGTATATATGTATCTACATCTGCTTATCAGTAAAACAATTCCTGTTATCTCCTGAATGTACAAATATTCAAACTAAATGTAAAATTAAAACAAAATATTAACTGAGTTTAATTTAATAACTGCATATATTAAATTATTAAACATTTAATCTTCTTCATAGAAGTCAGTGAGAAATATACTGTCACTCTCCCCAATGAAGTAAACTGTTGAAAATGTAAGACTTTCAAATGAATTCAGGATTCTCAAAGAAAAGCCACTTCTAGTTAGTGGAAAAAGAAGCAGCGATTGATCAAACCATTCTACATGAAATTATACATTTCAATGAAGATGCAGATGTACTGCATATTACAAGCACTAATATTTCTGGAATCTGAACACTTCTCCTTCTCCAATTTAAATTCCAGTTTAACAAATGGTACAACAAGCCAGTAATGTTTTCACTGGTGATTGTATTAGGTTAATTAGAGCATGTAAAGGAGCAAATTCAGAAGACGCTACCATTTCATCTGCATAGCACTAGGGAGTTCCTAGTGATGGAGAATTTCAAGACCTAGTTAATTACTACATAATATCTTACATTCAGAAAATTTTTCCATTAATATACAAACATGCAATATCCATTAAATAGAAAATATATGAAATAAGGTTGACTTGGAAATCTTAGTCATACTACTTTTCTCCATATGCACAGTTGACATACCTTAATAATTACTCAACATACTTGAGAGAGAGTTTGAAATACTCTGGGTATTTCAACAAAAATACAAATCCTTTTCCCTTAATAAGTTGCAGCACTGGACTTGAGTCTGCAGAGCTATGGGTAAACCGAATAAGACAGAGATGGTAGGCTACACATAGCTGTTGAATTCCTGAATCCTGCTTTTGGGTCTCAATGTAGATCCAAATTCAAATAAAAGAACACTCTCTTAATTGCCTACAATGGTCCTGTCTGCAAGTACTCAGAATGGTATCTGACTGTACATGCCTACTTGCATTCCTCATGGTCTTCCAAAAAGCCATACTACCAATCACATCAAAAGAGTGGTTTTGATACAGGTGACATATGCATATTTTACACTGAAGATGTAAAACAGGTTAGAGTGGCCACTCCAGTCTTTAAACCCAAAACCAAGTTGGATCTAAAAAGAAACATGCAGTAATCTGTTTAGATTTTCTAGTTCATCTTAAATTATGATCCCTGAACATCATCCAGTATTCTAAAATATTTAGAATTTAGAGGTGATAATGGTTTCTGTGTAATATTTCATGTAATTTACTTTTCGGTGAGAGTCTTTCTAAGGGCATTCTCTACTATCTTCCCACCTCTTCCCTCTATCTGCTTTCTTCTCTCAGTCTTCCTTTTCCCTTTGCCTCTTTTCTCTTTTCTTTTTCCTCACCTTCATTTGGAGAACATGAAAAAATGAGAGCAAAGCCAAGGAAGTAAGTTTTTCGCTTCACTTTGCTTTAAAGCGAGAGAGATTTGTGGTCATCCTAATTTCCACCAGTAATGAGTTCCCAAATCCAGGTACTGCTGCTGAGCAACCCATCTTCTGCTCTTACGGGTTTCACACACAAAAGGTTGACGGTTTCATCAGTCCTAAAGGAACACAGCTGTCAGGGTACAGCACTTTTGCAAGAAATACCAACAACCCCCAAAACAACCAGACAAGTAAAAATGTATTCTCCAGCATATCTGAAGGTAATACCTTGGATAACTCTGATATAACATGTATTTAATTTGTATAGAAAGCAGTATGTGCTTTCTTAGCATGTTTATCCTGAAGTATGCGTAATAGAAATAAATGAGAATCTTTTTTTAAATAATGAAGTAAGCAGTTGTGAGCTGGAAGAAATACATATGTATATGGGCCAAAACCTTGACTAAGAAGATGCTATTTTTACATTCTCATTTCCTGACTGCAGCTGTACCTCCAAGCCAAAAGCAAAAAGCTTGGGGAAAAAAAAAAAAAGAAGTCTAGAATTCAATTCTTAAATCCATGTTTAAAAGCCTAATAAAGAGCCATTTGGAGGATTTATTTCTAAACGCTTTAGATGGTGCAATTATTCTACTTTTGGACTCAGAACATGGCTTTAGGCACCAAAATTTGGGTCTGAAAATTGAGACTATTTCTTAAAAACCTTTTTTTGGCAGTGAATGTCTTAGATATTTTTTGGATGCTTAAGACTGTATCACAGCAGTTTCTTTAGTTTATCACTGAAAGTATAGGTAAGATTGATTTTTTTCAAGATTTCTTGTGTTCATTGGCACATTAACAGCAAATAAATTTACTGGGGAGCTGTCTCCCAACCTAACCCTTACTCTCACAGGCAGCTAAACAAAATCCTTGATGCAATTCACTTTTTCTAACTCATTATTTCAAATAAATCATCACTCAGTGCTTTCAAGTCCATTTATGTTTGATTAAATATTTCTGTTGCGTTTCACAACCAAAATTTTTAACGCTCAATTCCCAGTGACCTATCACTCACCATTTTGAACTATTATTTCCGGCCTCTGCATGGCAGTCACAGGCCCCAGCTGCTCAGCTGTAGAAAACATTTTCTCCTGCAGCAGCAGCAGCTGCTGGCCGCTTGGCAGGCTCTGCAGCCAGCTGGGGGGCTATGATGTGGTGGTGAAGCCAATACATGTATCACTCTCACTCTTCAGTACAAGACTCAGTGCTTGTCTTCAGTTCAAGTCATCAATGTCAAAAAGCTATTAAGAGGATTTTTAATTGGTGCAACAAAAGCCTGGTCATTGTCAGGTCATCAAAATTTCAACACACAGATTGAGGCTCAAAGGCTCCCAAATTTCTTTGCTCATTGAGCAGGCAAGCAGGCTGTCTGCCAAACCAAAAAAATGTTAGTTTTGTGCAGTCTTACACACGACCCATATATTTGTGACAGGATTTTCAATATGCCCCGAAGAGCTGTGATTCCTGCTATTCACTGCCACCTGGAGGAGTACAGGTTAAGCTAGGAGAGCTTTGCTACCTCCAATTACAATTTAACTGCTCAGAAGGGCTTTCAGATTTCAGTTGGCACCCTGGCAGAGAAATTAGGCTGGGAGCTAGGTTTCAGTTTCAGTAAAGGGGTGTGTGTGTAAATCATGCTTTGTTAAAGAAAAGCAGATCTGATATAAATAAAATATGACTCTTTTCCCCAGTAAATTGTGTCCATATTACTTTACTACCTTTTATCACGCAGTGCTAACACAGTTGGATTCCATGATTTCATCATTTTTAAATGGACCATTTATTTTATTATTATAAATAATAATCATAACATATGTAAAAAAATTAACATTTTATAAACTCTGCTGTATTTCTGTTTACTTAGTCATTTTCAAACTCGAGTAATTCTAGGAAGTGCTAAAGCTGTTCTATCTTTAGTTTCCTGACTATTAAGAATTCAATATCAAACCTCTCATTACCAAATAATTGTGATAAATCTATAGTATTTTCTTGACTGATAATAGATATTCCAATAAAAATACTCATCCAGTGTTCCACAGATACTGAAATTAGTAGGAAAGATCTAATAAGAAAATCTCCTCCTATTCTTTCTAATACTTTACCAATTAAATGTAATTTCTGTTCTACTGCTGTAAGGCTGTGTACACACTCCCAAAGTGCCTATTAAAGTATATATTTACCTAGTAAATATTACTAAGTTCTGAGGGTAGTTTATAATTCAAATCATGGACTGGATACACATTGATTCTTAGCAAAGGTTTTCAAGCGAGATTTTAAACATATACTGTTAATGATTTAGCTGTCTTATCAACAAATACAGCACACTTGAAAGTGCAAACGCCTCCCGATGAGCATACTGGGAGACAGCTCCAATGGGATATGCAACCATTTGGCAAAAATCCACCTGAGGACTGCACACCTCTTTACATTAACGTTATTCATGGAACATCACGAAAAGTCTCTCTTTGGATTCCCTCCAAATGCATAAGTTGCTGATGAGGAGAGAAAAGGAAATTCAGCTGCAGGCACACTAACAGCCTATAATTTTGCCATAATGGCCACCATCAAGCAAGTTTGCTCTGTGATTTCTGCTGGGACATGCACTCACACAATGAGCAAGCTCCAAATATGCTGCCACAAGCTTGTTTGGTCTTACCCACCCTTATGCCCCTACAGTCTATGAAGGACTTTATTTCCTGCTATATTTTCCATTCAAATTTTAACTGAAATCTTTACAACCAACTGTACAACTGACAAACGTAGAGATGTTATAGTTATGAGGTATACAAGAGAGCTTGGCTACATAGTTATTACACCAAAGCAGAAAAGATAGGACATTTACCTGTATCCTGGGCTCGCTTATGGAACTCCAGCAGAGTGGATCTCCAGAAAGAGACCCTTCCTCCCTGGCAGTCAGCTCTTAAATGGGTCTAGGAGGTGGAGCCAGGCTCCACCCCTTCTGGCTGCAATTGCCTTCACCTGTGCTCCCATGGCTGACTCATTGCTCGCCTCAGGCGATCAATTAGAGGTTCAGGCCGTTCCCATACACTAACAAAACACTTATAATCTCTTCCCCTTAGAAATAGGTCCTTTTAATTTTTTTTTCCCCACCTAATTTCACACAAGATCATTCCTTCCTCACACATCAAATTATTATGTATATTTTTCTCATATTTTTTCATATTTTTCACTTTTTTTCAAGAGTTTTCTTATTATTTCCCTTATCGCAGTCTTTCTCATTCTCCTTTTTGGAAGGGTTCTGAGTCTTTTTCTCTTCTGCGATAGGATGCTTGCTTGTTTATTTCATAGAATCATAGAATTAGCAAAGTCGGAAAAAATATCTAAAATCATCTTGTTTGACGGTGTCATACATTTTGAATTTATAGTTGGATTTACAACCCCTCTATTTTGCCTTTCCTTTAGTTTTTCCTTTTCAGTGCTTTCCCATACACATCTTCCTCCGTATCCCTCACAGCTTTCCTTCCTTGTCACTGTGTGGCTTTATTTAGGGGAACTACCTGCACTTGTAATTTGCCATTAACGGGTGTGCCAGGAAGGGAGAGGAACTCAAGAGCTGTATTTAAGGTTGACTCACTTTCACACCTAACACTAGTGTAAAGACTGTAGGAAAATGGATTGGAGTTTGGACTGGGATTGGAGTTCTTTCCCAGCTCCTGTTCCCTTGGAAACAACGTGTTACTACACACTTTAAGTAAATTTGCTGGGAGTCATCACTGGAGTAGGTACACAGAGTACCTCCACACAAAGTTAAATAAATGGTGTTGATTGGTTGGTTTACTGGTGGGCAAAACTGGAGAGCAGAATATCTATGGCAAGAGAAATAGCATCTGTATCTTTCATTCAAGCCTGGCTTTAGAAGTAAGGGATTTCCATGAATAAGCATTAAGGAACCACAACTCCCCAGTCACCCCAGGCTGGATGTGAGGAAGCTTCTGATCACTGCTCTTCATTCACCAATAGAGAGGCTGAACACCAGGAAGCTGAAAATATGAGGGGATGTGTGATATTTTTTTTTTCCATTTCAGACTTTCCAGCAGGAAGCACAGTAATGGTAGGAGGGGAATAGAGATGAAAGTTTTCATCTTTTTAGGGAAAAGAAAGCATGTGCAAAGTGCTGTTACCTAAGTAGAAAATTGTTATCTAAAGCTAAATTTAACAGAATACTAGTCTTAATTGTCCTTTGGAAAATTTCTAAAGGAATCCTTAGAGGCAGTTCTTTGGCTGACTCATTTTGCATCTTCATAGGTGGACTTTGCTAAAATATGGAGGCAAGGGACCATGGCCTGAAGTTTTCTGAAAAGAAAACAAACTATTAGGCAGATACTGCTCATCAGAACAAATAAAGTGAGAAGCTAACAAATGTTACAGATTTGAGAAATTACGCAGTGAGAAATTACCAGCTTCTGCAGAGCGTTAAGGGAGAAGTTATGAGAAAAGCAGCTAGTTTTCACATATCGTTTCTAGGTATAAAGAAGATTTTTTTAAAGGAATACAGTCTTGTGTTGTCAGCAGTACCTAGGTAAGCATATCAACAAAACCAACCAGTGTTATCAAGATAACTATTTAAGTTCTACTGGTTAACAGCACAAAGTAAGGCTGATATTACCTAGGGAACACCACCAGAAATAGTAATTACTGTTGTATTTTTAATTGGACCTTGTTGAAGGGTATCTTGTGGAAAAACAAGAATTGGAAAAAGAGAAGACAGAAGAACCTGGTCTAGTGTAGTACTGCAAATGCACACCTGTATAAATACTTAGATTTTTGCCTAACAGAATAACACACTATACAGCTCTGTTGTACTTACATCATGTAAATGTAAAGTTAACTCATCTTTTCTTTACCTTGAAGTCATGCAAATTGGTATGGTGGTAGAGGAAGACTGAAAAATCTATGTGGAGGAGACATACTCTGTAAAGACTTGAGAAAGCAAAATTGTATTGAATTGTATAGGTTTGATGGAATGTCTCCTCATATAACAAGGCCTGTGGGACAGACAGTGATTTATAAAAAAGAAATTCTAATTTGCCAGCATCTATGAGTTTACCCCCTATAAATAGCTGATATCTGGCACCACATCCTGGAAATAAGTTCAATATACATCTTCAAGTTTTATCAACTCAATTTATATGTTACTAAGATATATCTGACTTATGGAAGGAGCGTTGGTTTTGCATTCTTACATTGAAAATTTTTTTATTTTTTATTTTTTTTCATTTTAAACGCAAGTACCTAATAGGAAGTTTTTACTTTCTATTATACTAGTTTCCCAATAAAGGCTAAAAATTGATATCTATTTTTTAATAGACTATCTAAATTCTCAATGTTATAGCCATAAGAAGTTGTAAAATACAAAATATTTTAAAAGGAGGTAGAAAAACTTCAAATATCTAACAATATGCATACAGTTACCAATATCAAAGAGAAGTAGCAAATACATATAAAGCTTTACCTTTTCTCTATAGCAGTATTATAAAACTTACATAGGTTTATCCTCATAACGTTTAAGGCCTTAGCATTTCAAGGCATGCCTGCTCACAGAAATATTGAGAAATTTTGGGCGCATCTGAATGCAAGCTAATCAAAATTCTCTCTATGTCTTACATATCCCTTAATCTTGCCTGTATTTAAGATTCTAGGATAATGAAACTACAGTTACAAATTCTAACTCCTTTCATCTGGGATACAGTGGAAATGCTGACAAACTGGTTAATAATAATCCGTTAATTGGGGAATCCTTATCAGCTGCATTCACAGATTGAGCTTGATACAAAAGGGGATCAGTTTTGTAAATCATAAACTTGTCTTTACTCACAAGGTTTGTTCATACCCTTTTAAATTATGGTTAATTTTGGTTTCATGAAAGATAATCATGTTCATTTTGAAGAAAGTAGCAAAAAAAAAAAAAAAAAAATCAGTTGCGTAGTAATTCCCAATAATTCCAGTTTTCTTAAGCTAGAACTTGCAACATCAAAGATTCTCTTCTTACTCTCAATATAGTATTAGTAAGAAAGTAAGATTCCCCCAGAGGATAAGTCTAACTGAAGATGGAGCCATGTATCAATTAACTGCTTATAAGCTTCAATGTCTTTCTATATCGTGAATTCAGTCAATTTATAGAATTGTTGTGGTCTTTTTATAGTGAGTTTGGCACCAGCCAAAGCTGCTGATTAGCAGCAGTTCTCTCCTGAGTAGTTCTCTCCATGAACAGGGCTGTTTCAACCACTGTATCACCTAGGTTTCACATATGGCCTACTTCAGCCACAGTGAAGTCAGGAGAAATGGAAGATTCTCTAGTTGCAGTGTGCAATAACTGACCTTGATCAATCTGGTCTTCGAATTATTCCAATTATTCAGTTGTCTGCAGAAGTCAGTCAACTTCGACAAGCACCTCTGCACCATTCAGAGGACTCAGCACCATTGATTTACGTAACATGAAAATCACCTAGTTTACCGTAAGTTTCTCACATCCATGACCATAGAAAACTTAAAAGTTTTTTTCTCAGTGTGAATTCAAAAGTCAGAATGTTATCTAACAAGTGTTTGTATTTCCTAATCTGCTAACTGGCTTGATGTTATAGTCTTTTCGCAGAAAAGTCCTTATTAAATAGAAATAAATTTGCCACTCTCTTGTTTCATTATTTTAAATGTTTTCTATGTTGTCAATAAAATAAAGCACACAGTTATTGAAGTAATTGAAGACGTGCGTATCTATATTTGAAGCAGAAGTAGATTCTGGGGAAGTATACAAAATCATTTGCTGAATATACGTATGTGTCCTTGGTAACTCATTAGTTTGCCTTTATAGAATACATGGAAATACATTCCTACACAAGCTTATACATGTGTGTTAAGAATACAAATGTGCTTGTTTTACACACATTGTTGCATCAATATTCAAAGTTTCCTGGGATGACCAAAAAAATAAAGCTTTTGAAACCTTTGATTGAATATGACAAAGATCACAACCACACAAAACTATCTGATATTGTCATTGCAAATACAGATTATGATTACAATTTATGGAACTGGATTCCAGAATAAAGTGTTAAGATAATACAGAAGGTCTCCTTGAGAGCTACAACTCTTTATTTTTGAGAGTTATAGGTCTCAAAGAAGCAGCATCATATATAGGGATCACTTTGGTACTGCCTTTTGACCTTTTGTCTACAAATTATATAAAAAAAGATGGTTAACTTTTCTATTACTCATTTTCTTAGCATGAGTTTGAAAGAAATGACATTGTGTCTGTTTGAAGAATCTGCAATGGCTATGTTGGTGTTTGATCTAAGTGACTTGGATGTAATGCATCGGAAAAAGTAGACTACACTCACTTTTCAGATTTGAGAGCATGTTTCCATAAACCACAAATAGAAATACAGCTAGTGATCTCATTCCATATGATATTCTCTTCACAGGGAAAAACTGTTACAAAATGTAACACATTATTTATGACTGTCACTATCTGGTTGGAAAAAGCTCAGGGCTGGGATAAGAACAAATTATGAAGGTCAAGTGTGAAATGCATTCCTTCTTAAAAATGCAATAGAAAACTTGAACTTCATTTACTAAAGATCATGGGTCACTTACTCTGTCTGCTATGGGCACAGATATCCAATATATGGCTATGAGATTGCCTTTAAGGGGATGCAAATAGAATCTGCTTTTTATCTAAAGATAGTGCTCCTTAATTTGCAATAATGTAGAATTAATTCAAACAATGAGAACACATAAACAAGCAAACCAACCTTGAAAAAAATCTATTTCATTTTCTGTCAGAGTTATTCACATCAGAATCACCTAGGTTACCCTGGATAGATACATCTATTCACATAGTTCTATCTCAGATCAGGTGGGAAATGTTACAGGTTATGATTCTCATAGCTATTCTCTCTTGTGTTTTTTTTTGTTTTGTTTGTTTGTTTGTTTGTTTTAATTTAAACTCATCATTCAGTCAGAGTTTCAACTTTACAGGAAGAAGCTGACAGCATATCATAGAATCTTAGAATGTCTTTGGTTGGAAGGAATCTCAAGTATCATCAAACTCCAACCTCCATGCCAAATGCAGGGGCACCAACTTCCCCATTTAATACTAGACCAGGCTGCCCAGAGCCCCATCCTACATGGCCTTGAATACCTTCAGGGATAGGGCATTCACAACCTCTCTGGGCAGCCTGTTCCAGCACCTCACCACTCTCTCTGTAAAGAACTTCCCCCAGACATCCAACCTAAATCTTACCTCCTTCAACCTAAAACCTTTTCTCCTTGTCCTGCCATTATCTACCCTTATAAAGAGTTGAGTCCCCACCTGTTTATAGGCTCCCTTTAGGTACTGAAAGGCTGTAATTAGGTCGCCCTACAGCCTTCTCTTCTCCAGGCTGAACAAGCCCAGCTCTCTCACCCTATCTTCATAGGGGAGGTGTCCAGCCCTTTGGTCATATTTGTGGCCATATGGTATACTGTTCTATCAGTACAGTCATGTGCATCTTCCCTGTAAGGAAAGTATGTCTTTCAGAGAACTTAAGTACATTACAGAATTGCAGAATCACAGAATGGCCAGGGTTGGAAGGGACCTCAAGAATCATGAATCTCCAACTCCTCTGCCACATGCATGGTCACCAACCTCCCCATTTAATACTAGACCAGGCTGCCCAGGACCCCATCCAATCTGGCCATAAACAACTCCAGGGATGGGGCATCCACAACCTCTCTGGGCAGCCTGTTCCAGCACCTCACCACTCTCTCTGTAAAGAACTTCTCCCAGGCATCTGACCTAAATTTTCCCTCCCTCAACTTAAAACCATTTCCCCTTGTCCTGCTGTTATCTACCCTTTTGAAGAGTTGATTCCCCTCTTGTTTGTAGGTTCCCTTTAGGTACTGGAAGGCTGCAATGAGGTCACCCTACAGCCTTCTTTTCTCCAGGCTGAACAAACCCAGCTCCCTCAGCCTGTCTTCATAAGGGAGGTGCTCCAGTCCCCTGATCATCTTCGTGGCTCTCCCCTGGACCCTTTCCAACAGCTCTAAGTCTTTCTTGTACTGGGGGCCCAAGACAGACACAGTACTCCAGATGGTGCCTCACAAGAGCAGAGTAGAGGAGGACACAATCACCTCTGTGTTCCTGCTGGCCACCCGTCTTCTGATGTAGGGGCTTCAATGTATACTATATACTCAAAGTTTTGCTATCATTCTAACACATCCTAATTTTTTTTTTCCTATGGAAAGACTCCTTGCAGTAGTAAGTACTAGGGGAGGATTTTATTTCTTTTAGTATCAGAATAGTGTCCAGTACTTTAAGACCTTTGTCACATTACTTCCTTGGGCAATATGAACTTCTGAAGGCAAATAACTGTAAACAGCAAAATGTTTCTTTTTGTCTCCTGTTTTTAGAATGAGAAGCAACACAGTTTTAAGGCAACTAGTTGGGGCTGGGCTTCCATGTGTTCAGGCTTCTATCTGCTATTTGTTACTATCAGAGTTCAGACATGAATCGCTGCATAACTAGCCAATTTTTCTAAAAAATATAATTTTCCTCAGTTCATATAGAAAAAGAAATATCCTAATATTTTTCAGATGAAGAACAGAAATAACATTTTCTTAATAAGCTACCTAGAGTCCATGAAGACTTAGTTTAAAACTTCAGTTTGCTTTGGAGCTCGTCTTCTCTTTATTTCAATAAAATAAATAAGTTGACCTGGTAATATGATGATTATTATAAAAACAGAAATAATAAATATGTCAAAAACATGAATTTAAATAATATTAAGCACTGCCAAATTAATATATTAGTTCAACAGTAATTAATCTAATGAAGCATACTAAAAACCAAATAGATCTGAATATGTGTTTGAAGCATTTTTTCCAAATACACTCCTTTATTTTGATAATATCCTAATATTATACCTGTAAGAATTAAAAATCTTTAATTTCTTATAATCCTTATGTTGATATGAGAAATCTATTTGGTGCTTGATAATAATATCTTATAACTGAATGAGCTAACCTGTGTTTTAAAAGAATTTACATGTACTTCAGCCTTAAAATTTTCAGACAGCAAAGAACACCAATGGCATCCTGTCTTGTATTGGAAACGATGTTGCTAGCAGGAGCAGAGAGGTGATAGTCCCTCTGTACTCAGCTCTGCTGAGGATGTATCTTGAGAATTGTGTTCAGTTTTGGATCTCTGACTACGAGAAAGTCATCAAGGTTCTGGAGTGTGTTCAGAGAAGGGCAACAAAGCTGTCTGAAACACAAGTCTTACGAGGAGTGGCTGAGGGAACTGGGATTGCTCTGTCTGGAGAAGAGGAGGCTCAGGGGAGACTGTTGCTCCCTACAGCTACCTTAAAGGAGGTTGTAGCGAGGTGGGGTTGTCCTCTTCTTCTGCATAATTGGCAATAGGACTGGAGAGAATGACCTCAAGTTGCACCAGAGGAGGGTCAGATTGGATGTTAGGAAAAAGAGTGGTCGGTTGCTGGAATAGGCTACCAAGGGAGGTAGTTGCATCACCAACACTGGAGACATCCAAGAAATGTTTAAATATTGCACTGAGGGACATGGTTTAGTGGGGCAATATTGGTGGTATGTGGACGGTAGGATTAGATGATCTCGTAGCTCTTTTCCAACCTTGGTGATTCTATCATTTTTATCAGTACATTCCTCCACAAATTCAATTATAAAAAATGTAAATATACAGAGAGAAAATACATAAATTAAGTCAATGTAATAGGACAAAAAAGGAAAATTGCAAACATCAAAACTGCAATCTAAGCATCTCCTTCTCATTTCTCAGCTACAGACTTGGACTTGTTAATTGCATAACAGCTGAAGTACTGCATGTACATAAAAGTGTAACTAACTGAGATAAGTAAACCTACCTGCTATGATGGAACTTACTACGAGAACAGAATTAGTGCTATCTATAAAGTGGTATATTTGTAGATGTTCAGTCTTCTAGTTTCCGTAAGAGAATGATTTTTTTTCAGTCTTTACAGATGTTAGAGATTTTATAATCAGAATCCAAAGAAATAGAGTTCAAGCTGTAAGCATAACAAACTGCTAAGTGATAGAGAAGCACAAAGACTGGGAAAAAAAAATGGTGGAAAGCAATCTCAAGGAATTACTTGTCACAAAGATCTAAAGCAAAAAGGTAGAGCTTTGGAAAAATAGGATTCACATGCTGTAAAGGGTTCTTAATCCTTGGAAGAACTTAATATATCCTGAAATATGATAATTCTGATATGCAAAAAAAAAAATATATATATTCTAGAAAGCTTTTATTGAAGTCAGTGAAATATTTTAATCTCCATAGAAAAATTTCAAAATGTCACTGTTTGCATTTCATAACATTTTTTTTTCATATAAAGTATCAAAATATTTAGCTGAAAAGTACCTTTCTAACATTAAAACCTTATTTAGAGAAAGTAACATAACTTTGTCAGAGAAATGATGGGGTTAAAAAAAATGGAATAGATATAGAGAAGCATCTGTAACCTGGAAAAATCTGAGTATTGTTGAGTTCAGCAGAATATATAACTGCTTTAAATAATTCACACTAATCTCTGAGAAGAACATAAGTGATATGTTGCATTGACACAGGCTTTGACAATCAAACTGTGTGAATCATATGTACTGGAGGTTTATGCATACTAATAACCATGGTTTTCATGTACCACTGTTCTGCAACGCATAGTAGTATCAAGCTTTATTTCAAAAGCTTTTCTCAAAAATGTATTTTGCATTCCAACACATACAGCCATAAAACTCATGCTCTCTTGAGTGAATCATTATTAATTGTGTGATCAGTGAACAGTACTGAGTTTAGGTTTCCAAACAAATTTTTACTCTTAAGTATAAATACATGAGTACCATTCATGTGAAAGACAAAGAAAACTCATTTCTCAAGAACTGTCACCTGTTATTAGGCACAGAGAAATTACGATGATAGCTAGCATTATCTGACACAGGGGAAGCATTTAACCTTGTCTACTCATAATAACCTTGTCATATGAGATCCTGATACATCCATTCAGAAATGGGCACATCTCAGTCTGTTACTCTGAGAGGAAAAGAAAGCGGGCTTCATGGGAGGAATTATTATTATTTTTTTAAACTCTTGTTACTTCTTTTTCTTCCATTTAAAATTGTTGAATTAGTACGGGGATAATAAAATCAATTCCCCAGTTATTTAGTAAGATATTTAATTAAAGTCATATTTAGCCTTTGGCAGTAGGTTACTGCTGAAAGGTTAGAATCCTGGCATGGACTGTATGTTGTTATTTGTTAATATTATAATCACAGAATCATAGAATCACAGAATTGTAGGGGTTGGAAGGGACCTCTAGAGATCATCGAGACCAACCCCCCTGCCAAAGCAAATTCCCTACACACAAGTAGGTCGCACAAGTAGGTGTCCAGGTGGATCTTGAATATCTCCGGAGAAGGAGACTCCACAACCTCCCTGGGCAGCCTGTTCCAGTGCTCCGTCACCCTCACTGTGAAGAAGTTCTTACGCACATTCGTGCAAAACTTCCTATGCTGCAGCTTATGTCCGTTTCCCCTCATCCTGTCTCCACGTACCACTGAAAAGAGACTGGCCTCACCACTATGGCCGCCACTCCTCAGATATTTATAAACCTGGATCAGGTCCCCTCTCAGTCGTCTTTTCTCAAGGCTAAACAGACCCAGTTCACTTAGCCTTTCTTCATAGGGGAGATGCTCCAGGCCCTTCACCATCTTTGTGGCCCTCCGCTGGACTCTTTCCAAGAGATCCCTGTCTTTTTTGTACTGGGGAGCCCAGAACTGGACACAGTACTCCAGATGAGGCCTTACCAGGGCAGAGTAGAGGGGGAGGATCACCTCCCTCGACCTGCTCTTTTTAATGCACTCCAGAATGCCATTGGCCCTTTTGGCCACGAGGGCACACTGCTGGCTCATGGCCAACCTGTCATCCACCAGGACGCCCAGGTCCCTCTCTGCAGAGCTCCTCTCCAGCAGCTCATCCCCCAGCCTGTATTGGTGCATGCAATTATTCCTCCCTAGGTGTAAGACCCTACACTTGCTTTTGTTGAACCTCATCTGATTTCTTACTGCCCAGTTCTCCAGCCTATCCAGATCTCGCTGAATGGCAGCACAGCCTTCAGACATGTCAGCCAATCCTCCCAACTTTGTATCATCAGCAAACTTGCTGAGGGTGGCCACTATCCCCTCATCAAGGTCATTGATGAAGATGTTGAACAAGTCCGGACCCAGCACAGACCCCTGGGGGACACCACTGGTTACAGGTCTCCAGCCAGACTGCACCACCAACGACGGCCCTCTGCGCTCTGCCGGTCAGCCAGTTCTCAACCCACCTCACTGTCCACTCGTCTATCCCACACTTCCTCAGCTTTGTTATAAGGATGTCGTGGGAGACAGTATCAAAGGCCTTTCTAAAATCAAGGTAGACTACATCTACCGCTCTTCACCCATCCACCCAGCATGTGACAGCATCATAGAAGGCCACCAAGTTGATCGAGCACGACCTCCCCTTGGTGAACCCATGCTGACTACGAAATAACTAGCTCTTTTACTAAATGTACCTGAAGGTCAGTATTTTACCTACTTTTTTGTCATTCTCTACTCCTGTTCTTTTCTTAAAATGACAACTAAGAAAGAGAAAAGTAAAAGTATTCTGATTTCTAGGCAGAAAATGAGATCAAATTACTATTCTGTCATTCATCTGCTTGATGGCATTGTTGATTGCTAATAAGCATGTACTTGATCTATCAGCCTTCATTGAGGTTGTATGAAGGAATAATTAAATATTTCTCTACAACTACATGAAGAGAGGCTGTAGCGAGGTGGGGGTTGGCATCTTCTCCCACGTAAGTAGTGGTAGGACTAGAGGGAATGGCCTCAAGTTGCACAGGGGAGATCCAGGTTGAATATTAGGAAAAATTTCTTCTCCAAAAGAGTGGTCAGATGCTGGAACAAGCTGCCCATGGAGATGGTGGAGTCGCTGTCCCTGGAGGTGTTCAAGAAATCTTTAGATGTTGCACTGAGGGACATGGTTTATTGGGAAATATTTGTGATAGGTTGACAGTTGAACTGGATGATCTTAGAGGTCTTGGAGATTCTACGATTCTTATTTGAAGATGGCTGAAATAATAGAAGCTACCTTGTGCTTAGAGGCACTGATCTTTGTAAGGCTTCTGGAAAAAGAGCTCTGGGAATAGAAAAACATTTTTCTGGAATAGATAATAAATGCTATGGCAAAGGAATTACCAAGTTGTATGGAAAGTCTCAAGGGTGAGATTGAAAAGCATGAAAAAATGAATTTAACTAAAGGAAGGAATAATGAGAAAACCTTTTTTATTAGATATCTGACTAAAAAGCTGGTGTGAACTGGTGTGAAAAATGAGAACTGTATTTTGTTGTTTATTCCATCTCTGTGCAGGGACATAAGAAATATTTTCTTTAAAATAGTCTGTCACCCAGAATGCGTTCCTGACTATGCAAATAACCTTCTCCTCTGGTCTGAAACAGTTCTTAAATGTTAGCTAATCAATTAGCTATATAGGCAGCTATTTTATGCTTGTCAAGGGAAAGTGTTCTCTTGCCTAATACCATATCATGTCAGATAGTGACAGATGATTATCTCATAGTTTCCAAGTAGCAATCTTGATTGACTCTACAAGAAGGAATGTTATTTCAAACCTCTTTTAGAGATTCTATTATCCATTATTTTACACACTCTCTAAAATTTCACACCAGGTGGGTTTCAGTGGCAGAAAGGTCATCACATCAGTTTGAAAGTGAATAGGACACAAAAAAGTCAGTTGACTTTCCAAATTGAAGTTGAGCAATTCTTATTTCAAGTGGCTTGTGTCACATTGGAAGAGAGAAGTGAGCCAAGCTGTATATAAACGCTTGAAGAAAGAAGCCTTAAAATAATAATAATAATAATTAATAATAATAATAATAATAATAAATTCTTAATATCATCTGTAATAGTAATATTATACTTAGAATAATAATTCTAAGTTAAATGTGCTCTCTTAACTACAAAGACCACAGGATAGGACCAGACTTATATAAGATCAATTTCTGACCAACTATGGTTTGAGTATTTAATGTCATTTTAAATTTCTGTAGCAAAGATGGCAATGCTTTCATGATGCATCACCTAATATAAGCTATTCCTTCTAGGAAGTCATGTTTGCATTTATCAGTATGTAACTTGGATTATTTTTTAATTAACAAGATGGGTACAAGATAGATTGCTTTTCAGACTAAATGTTTTTAGTATTTTCATTACAAAAATCTCTATGATACGTAAACTTTTTTTCTTTTTATGAACTGAAAGCGTAATCCTTCATGTATTTGCTCATGTCTGTTCTTAGAAATCCCAATTGAATGATGGAGCATTATTCCCATGAGTATGGCTTTGTCCTATCTTCATAAGATTGAAACCATAATTACAAGAACATATTGGATAAGGTATTTTTTCCCCCTAAATCCAATTTTACATTCTATTTTTGTTGTTTAAAAACTTCTTCCATCAATACCTGTAGTAATTTTGTACACATAGCCGTATATGTTAATTTAAATATTTCTTGCAGCCACCTTCTGGTGAGATGCAGCATCTCAACCATTAGACACAAACCGTAAGGAATATAAATGAGACTATAGAAAAGTAAAATGCAGAGGTTAACAAAACAACATTCTGCTTCAGAAATTTGCCTGGACGTAATTTTCCCTACCAAAGTAAATCTTTAAATTGGACCTGTTAATAGTGCTTAAGTGAACTGCTGAAATATGAGAACTAAGAATATTTATTCTATTTACAACTGTATGTTTCATTAAAAAAAATTATGGCATTTTCTACTAAGCATTGCTCAGCTGCCTATTTATTTATATCACTCTTGGAAGAAAATGGAATTTCTTATTTGTTTGTGAAGCCAATGCAAATCAGTTTTTATTTTTCTATCAGAGATATTTTAAAATTCCACATATAAAATTTCAAATACAAAACCCTTGATTTTCATTAGTTTATGAAAAGGGAGCCGCAGAAGGTTCAGTGATCCAGAACCTCCTCTTTGTCTTGTGTATTTTAATAAGTGTTGTAATCAGAGTACAAAACTTCTGTTTCCATTTACTTAAAATCTTTCAGTTTGATGAAGTGAGCACTCTTCTATAGTACTTGTTAGTTTTTTTCTCTGTTTTTAATTTTGCAAATATTGGACTCCATTCTACTGTACTTTCTGTGTATTAATACACCCTCAAGTGGTTCCGTTTTTTGAGAACTGTTATTGATTTCTGTAAACTATTTGAAAATATAAGGTTACTCTCAAGCTCAGGTACCTGTAGGAACTGTCCTTCGGAGGAAGCAACATAGCTTAAGGTCAACTCCTATAGTGTTCCTACAATTAAGTTCTACTGTCCAATCTAGTCTATTAGCTTTTCTCGTATATGCAGCTTAAATATATAGCATATCATAGCATAACTGAGATGGGAAGAGCCTAGTGAAAGTCTATAGTCTGTTATCCTTCTCTACCTAAGGCCAGCTGTGAGATCACATCTGACTTTTCAGACCCAACTGATTCTTAAAACCAACAAGAACTTGCCTGTTCAACCTCTGTGGGTGACATGTTGGACTTTCCTTGTGGGGAAAAAGTTCCTAATTACTTCCAGTCTGAACATCTAATTTCAGTATATTTCCACTGTCATTTATCCATGCATCAACATGAAAGCCTCATTCCATCTTCTCAGTGCCTTTTCTGGAGGTCTTGGTAGGCCATTTTTAAGTTCCCCTCAACAAAAACTTCTCCAGGCTGACCCAGTCCTACAGTCTCTGTACACAATGTGAATGATCCAGCTACCAACCAGCTCAGTAGTTCTCCCCTGGACTGCCATTTTACATATGTTCTTTCTGTATTGGTCTAATAAGCACTGTGTAGAGGGGGATAACCCCTTCTGAAAGATTGCCTGTGCCCCTGTTAATGCATTCCAGGAAGCTGATCCTGATCCATTCTGCTACCTGGGCACTGTTGGCTTCAGGCTCAGCTCATACCCACTAGGGGGATCTTTGCTTTCTCTTCCACAGAGCAGCCTCAGCCCCGCAGTCCCCAGTTCGTATAACTAGAGGAAGCTGTTTCTTTCTAGGTTCAGGAGTTTGCCTTATTCTAGTTGAATTTTGTACAAGTCCTTTCAGCCCAATTTCTTCAGCCTGTCTGGGTCCTCAACGGGCAGCCCTGCACACGAGCAAGTCAACTGGTTCCTTCAATGTCATGTCAAATGTATATCATTGAGTAGAGATGTATGTATATATGTACTTATATACATACTGGCTTGTCTATTGGGCTTAATAGCCTGTGCACAGTATTTAAAAAAATAATTGTACGTTAGTTATAGTATCCTAATTACTCTTGCATCATGTATCCATCATCTTATGTTTTCTCTGCCACAAATAATAATTTGATGCCAATCAGATATTTTTAGCATCTGTGATTTAATAATACCTTAAGTCCATTTCCATATACCCATGAGTATACTGATCTTTTTTTTCTGATTTGATTAAGATGTGCTTAAGTAGCTGTTGGGATATAAGGGATGCTAAATCAAACTAGAATTTGAAGTGAATAAGAACCATGCTTTCAAAATTCACCTGCAAGTTCAACTTTATTAATAGTCTTCTCTAAATGTTTGCTTTTTCTTCCCCATCTTGTACAAAATTTTATTTTGAAAAATGTTGGCATTGTCAGAGTTGGAACAATAATTAAGTCATAAAAAAAAACAGTGACATTCTAAAGCTATGAAACAACAAGGCATTGATGACTAGGAGGGCGTTTACACTGAAACTTTTTCAACACATTCCCAAGTTGAATTTCTGGGGAGAATCCTGAAACATGTACTGCATTGTAGAAGGCAAACCACAGGTTCATATTTTTCTCTTCTTTCAGTGCACTGCTATAGATCTTTGTTTAAACTTCTGTCAACAAAGCTGAGATTCCCATGCTAGCTTAACAAAGGTATCCTGATTTACAGTCTGTCCTCAAGTGCTTTAGAACTTTTGAAGAACCCCAGTATATTTGCAGTATGCAACAGTTCAAAGTCATCCTCCAGTATTTAGATTCATGTAAATAAGTATAATTACATTTATCTGTTTTTTATTCTCTACAATCATATTTCTTGTTCTTGAATTTGTGAAGAGTTATCCCTTCCTATCTGCTGCAATTAGAAGAAATGAAAATATTTCCAGTTAGGTGCTATAAAGTTGGAATTCCACCTGATTGCTGCAAAGTTGTCTGAAGGCTTATCATCAGCAGATAACCTGGATTTTCACTGATTCTATCCTGCATTTTCTTCCACTATGGAACTACTTTTTTTTTTTTTTTTTGCTATCCTTGAACAACCCCAAGTACAAGACAAAATGATATATTTGTCTTCTCCATTCTCTTTCCCTTAACTAGACCGTCAAATCTCAGTTCATGTCCCCTGTGCTGCAGTTTCTGACTTTGTACAACCCAGAGTAAAAGAAAGAAGAGGAAGGGAACAGAGACGTATATGGATTTTGGACATGGAGTCAGTACATAGAAAACAAACCTTCAATCAGATACAAAGTTAAGAAGGAAGAAAAATTATGGTAATGACCACAAGGCATAACTAATAAATGAGCACAACAACATTTTGAGAATGTGTTACTAATAGGGACAGGCCTTCCAACATATACCACAAGCTTAGTATTTTGGTTGTACTAGCTATTAACCAAAGGGATGTTGTTCCTGTTACAGAGATCACAGAGGTTATTTGCTGGCAGGCTCAAGAGTAGTTTGAAGATGAATATGATCAAGTCATTCATTTCAAGTTCTGAAAAGTGTGGATGATATACAATGCATGTTATATATGGATTGTAAAATTAGAAAATCAGTTTTTAAAATAGATCAGAAGGCTGTGCATGTAGATCAGTACAGAGACATTTCATGTTCTGTTAGAAGCTTATATTTAATGCTTTTATTTATCATAGCTTTTATGGAAAATTCCATGGTTCCTCCTTAGAGAAGATTAAAAACTTCTTAACAGTGTACGTATATTTTGTTTCTTGATATTACTATATTATTTAATAAAAACAGCACATGATATTTGAAGAATAGAGGATACATAAGCATCAGCATGTCAAAAGCAGGAATTCAAAATTCTGGAAAACTAATTTTTGCCTGGATTTCAGAGAAGAGTTAAATGCTGCTGAAGAAGAAAGAGCTACAGAATTACAGTTATTTTCAGATACTCCATACTGCATTTAAAATGTACATCCAGCTGCTTCATTTTTTACCACTTTCCCACATCTCTGTACTTACATTGAATTCTCCACTATTTAAGAAAATTTTGATTTTTTAAAAATCTTTCTTCATTTTATTCTGTGTACCTTATGGATTTTTCCACAAGTTTTTGTTGTTGCTGTTGTTGTTTTTCAATCAAACTGCCATTTCTGGGAGACTTGATTTGAATTAGCAAATTCAAAATCCTTTTCCTTATGCTTCAGTTTTTTTCTTCATGACTTCACTCTTTGTGCTTGATCAGTCTATCAGACTATCATAGATATTTTTAGACAGTTGGTATCTAGGTAGCTTATTGCTAATAAAGATATTAGAGAGTACTCTAAAATAATGCTGCAAAAAGAAATATTCATACAGCAAAGATACAAGTAGTCCTGACAAAGAGCTAGTCATTTCTGATCTCACACTCTGCCCACTTACAGGACAAACAGCTCCACAATGAAATGAAGCAGGAAGGGTCAGACATAGTTTCACTTCTTATGCACTTTTGTAATAATAGAGATAACTAGCATTTTACCTCTGTGGATCTGTACATGCAGAAATTGGTAAAAGCTAGAGTAGATATTTGGGAGTATGTAGAGAAGAGAATCTAACCTTCCTACAGAATAGCATTGTGAAGTTGGTCAGTGAGAGACAACCTCATTTTCTCACATGTATTGTGTCCAATCTAGCTGAAATCTTTTGACCCATTCTACTTGCATGAGAGCTCTTTCTCACTCATATGTAACACTCATTCCCTTACTGAGAAAGTACAGCTAGAGAATGTACGCTAGTACACACAGTGCTCTAGCAGCTCCAGAGGGGTAATAAATGTTGAACTACATGAGGAAACTCTCCCAAATGATTATTACCACCAGCTTTTCCATTCAAAGTGGTAAAAAGTGGTATTCATGATTTGTCATCAAAAAAACTGCCTGCCTCAAACAACATTAAGCCTGTTCCTTCCTTTCCCTTCCTTGATTCTAGTTCCAAAACTTCATGAAAATATTTTTGACAAAGCAAACCTCATATAAGGTGGGATTACTTTCATTTTTACTACCTTTAAGTACTTCACAAGAGCAGTGCCACCCATCCTCCTCAAATAAACTAAGAGCTCTCGGATGCTACTGTGGTAGTGCTGGATAAATTTCTTTTCTAAACTTGAGGCTGCTACTGCTTCACATCTCCATTTTTCCACTGTACATAAGAGATTAAATGGAAAAAGGCATTATGAGTTTCAGGTGATATCAATGAGTAACTGTTATCTGATAAAATATCATTCACAGCCAAAAGGAACATAATCTGTTGGCTCTTTTTGGTTGGGAAAACCCTGCTGCTGCTTCCTATACATTTTTCTCATCAGAGGTCCAGCAAAAGAGTTGCTATCCAAGTGTAAAATCAGTTCAGGAGGCCCTGAAGCACCTTAGAACACCATTGATTCATCCAGTGAAAAATCACAAGAAAGATAACATCTGACAGGAATAGCTTCCCAACACCACACTACGTTATATTTTGACAACAGACCATACAAAATATAATTAAATTGATTCATATAATTTAAGGTAAATGTCACTGTCAGTTCCTTGAAGGTTTTTGAACTCTCTGATATTTCACTAGCAGTTACCTTATAATATTCTCAGATTGAAACAGGGAAAAAAAGATTTTTCTTTTTCTGCTCTTATTTGATTTTCCAGCTTTGTATGAAGTTGTTATTGAACTGAATAAGTTGAAAACTTAATGAAAGAATATATCCTTCCTGCAGAAGAAAAAGCGTATGTCAAAAGATTAATATTTCGATAACATAATTCCAAATGCTACGCTAGAACTTTCTTCTACTTCATTATTAGCATTTAGAAAAAATATTTACTATTCTTTTTTTTTCATTAAACAAAAGTTAAATTAATGTAAATTAATGCTATTTTTTCCTGAGTTTTTCTGCTTTTAATATTATTATTTTGGTTTCTATCTTGTTTGTTTGGAGTCTGTACTTCCATATCCCTGTTTCCCAGTCTGTTACATACTGAAGTATTGCTGGAGCTAACTAACATTCTATAAAACACAAATTGAATGTTTTCTATAGGCTCTATGTGGTGTCCACATGTCTCAGTGGGAGACTTAGTTATCCTTTAACTATGGGGTGGGTATTTTCAGTACAGAGTGCCTGACATGAATGTGAAAGCTGTGTTTCAGTACCACAGAGTGATGTTTACTTGCCATAAAGCTTTTTTCTGGGGGGTTGTCTGAGCTTGTGTGGGAACTGGGGCTGGAATAATACAGACGACTCTAATCTAAAAGGAAAAGAGACCAGTGTTGTATTTCCCATAATTTTTAAATGGAAATGGTTGTCTTGGAGTCAAAAAGTATGGTAACAACTAACAGTAAAAAGCTAGTGGTCCTATGCTTTGGTTTCCTTTCTGACCTTGCTTTATTTCTCGTTACGAATGTAAGTACCTTGAAGCAAGTGCGTGCTCTGAAGTAATGTTCTTTAATAACAGTGCTATGTACACTAGGGGCATAAAGGACAGAAAAAGCTGTCAGTGATTTCCTGATTTCTGCACTCCTTGCTTGCAAAAGTTTGCATAGGTACTGACTGATTATGTATTGACATACCTACTTAAGCCTGCAACCCTGGACCAGCTGCTGCCACTTCCCTATAGTGGTATTCAGTGCTCTTCCATTGAATTCTCATGGACATACATCTGCCTCATTCAGTGAACAAAATATTTCTTTTCTTCCTATTTTGTGTAGATACTTTCTAGATTTGGGATAGGTTTTTAACATCAGTGATCTACATTGCACCAGTGTAGGAAGTCCTACTTCTCATCACATCTTCTATAGTGCCAGTATTAATGTTTCAAAAGATTAGTATAGAGCTTGAGAACTGGCTTGCTGGGACTCAGTTTCAAGTGCTCAAAGCGTGCACAGAAATCATACAATGATCTCCTTGATCAGATGTGGGATTTGGCCACTCTGTGCCTTGTCAAATGTCTGATAGAAATTCTAATTTACTAGCGCTTGTTCTCTAGAGTTCATCTAATTAACCCTATTACCTGTTGTGATTTCACAGTGCAAAACATCTTACATTATTTTTGCTGCTATTCCTAAGCTGTCTAACAGCTAGTTCTGTACTTGCCTGAAGATAAAGGCAAATGTGACAAATAATCCATATACATACTTGTTTTTTGTAGAGGAGGTTACACTAAATGCACCTGAGACATGCCTAAACTGTGATCTATACAATTCTCTGTGAACTATACATTCTCATTTCAGGATAGTTACACAGGCTGCCCATTTTTGCTTATATGAAAGGCACTGTATTTCATGCTTTTTCATCCTTTCTAGTTTGCACAAGGCATGTAGAACTGTTTACCAACTTTTTGCTCTGCTCTCAATGAATAGTTAACAATCACCTGCACACATTTATTTTGCTTAGAGGTTTAAATCACTTCTAAACAACAATTACAGAGGAAGATAATAAAATAAAGCGGGTAAAAACACAAACAAACAATGAGTACAAGAGGTAATATATATATATATATTTTTTTTTTTCATGCAGAAAGGAGGATAGTTCAGTCTGCAGAAAAGTCTTGGAAGACTACCAAGAAGCAAAAAGTTTTAAAAACCTTTCACATGTCTTTAGCAAAGGGATAAACACAACTTTATAATACTGGGAGACCCTGACATGTCAGGAGGAAAAACACTCATTTTTCCTTGCACTCTGATAGTAATAGACTCTACAAAATGTGTACAAGCCCTTTTAGCAATTGGCAATGAGAAAGAAGAATAGGAGAGAAATAGGTGCCTGCTAGGGACAACTGGGAAAGGTCTCTGATGTGCTAGAAGCAAAAATGCATTATTTAGGATTCTCTGTTAGATAAAAAACAACATGATTCATAACACTGCTACAGAGAGCTGTAGTTGCAATGAAACAAATTATTTTACTCATCCACTGTGAAAGATGAGTGTATATTTCTATCTCTTTATGTTGTTTCAACTACATTCTGTTTTGTTCTTTTTTTCTTTGGAAGCAATACTTTCAAATTAGTTTTATATTAGCATTCTCTTAATCTAACTAGTGGAAATTAAATGTATTTTAAAACTAGATTTCCCCTTCTAAACTTTTCTCTTTTTTTCTACTTTTCTTGTTTTGTGTGTGTGTGTGTGTGTGTGTGTGTGTGTGTGTTTAGAGGGATGGGGGGGGGAGAGAGGGAAGGGTTGTGTGTATGTGTGTGTGTGTGACCAAGCTACTTTTCCTAATTACAACCTTATTCATACTTCCACCTTTGCGCCCAGCAGCAATTAACAATGTTTAGAGAGAACCTTCATGAGACTTAGTGAGCATGACTGAATACTAAGGCAACAGAGGTTGTATGCAGAATGAGGTAGGTAGATGTAAGTATAAGAAAGAATAACCAGGGAAAGTCTTAAAGGCCTAACCTTACATTCACAGTGTGTATCTTGTGGCAGAGGAACAACAACAAAATGTCTCTTTATAATACCTCTAGTAGTTCTGTAGGTGTCTTTTATGGACTTATAAAAAGACGTTCTAGATACATAGTTTGTAGGCAGAGAAACACTGAATTTCAAATGAGCCATGCAAGTTTGTGACAGCTTTTCTCATTTTAAGGAAATGAAGGACTGTCAGAAGAAGTGAGTTGCCTCCTTGATCCATATGATTTCCAGCTGAGCTTGTGAAGCTGAAGGTTTCTAGGAAGATAGTAAATGACTACAGACTTGAAATAATTCTTAATGTTTAGTCTTTCAAGATATATGTTAGATATTTGGTAAGTAAATTTCTTTGCATCATTTTACTCTCTCATGTGCAGACGTTAGAAATTGCAGTTTATTACTTTGATTTTTCACTTTTCATCCATTTGTATAATTTTTATATCACTGAAATGTTTCCATCCTTATAATGTTAAAAACTAGATATTTAAGCACAGTAAATGTTGCCCTATAATGTAATTATTTTGTCATTACTATGTATTTTGTTTGCTTAGACTTTGAAGAAATACGTTCATACTTCAATCTTTGTTTATGCAGCTCCATTAAGTGTTGACATTCACTTATTCCTGGCTCATTTATGCTCTCCTCTGACATCGACAGAGCCAGCTACTATAGGTTTGCTTCTAAAAAAAAAAGATTACTTTGATGGTATGTAACATCCCATAGAATGAATCTGGACACGTGCACACATACACAATTGCATCCATATGCTTACTCATTTGACTAAATAGCGTACTTGCTAATGTCACAGGATATTCAACTTCAGAATCTGATGTGCCAAGTTGTTAAACACTGGTAATATCTACTCAGATTCTTTACTACAAAATTATTCTAAAGTTGAGTCAAGAGTTCACATTTTAAGATTAATATAGAACAGATAAAAATATAAATTCTTACATTTTCATTTCCTCTCTGATGTACTTTAGTGCAGCAATTTTTCAAGCAAAAAATTGCATTTATTTCAGTAATGTCTCTGAGTATGAGCTTCTTTTCAAGATTCGTATGATCTCTCAAAAACCCCTAGAAAATGTAAGTAAAGCAACTTAGGAAAAAAAAAAAACAACAAACAAACAAACAAAAAAAACAAAACAACACAAACTCAAAAAAACAAATTTATTGTGTATACTGTCTCTGTCCAAGTTCTGACAGGTCTGAGAAGAGCTGTATTTTAATTGTTTATTGATCTTGTGTGTCCCAGAATACACCATGATTAATGATTTTGATATTAGAGGAAAATATTTAATAAAGGTAACAGTTATTAAACAATTAACAGAAAAACAGCCAATAACAATGCTGCAGAGCGGAAAGATGAAAAAAGAAAGAATCCCTATGAAGGAGCATTGTTGTGAAATAAATATAAAGAAGGGCAGGTCATTAGAATATAATTGTTTTAGATTCTTGCCTTATTATTCATGATTACAGAACTGTAACTGTTGCTCTGGCTAGATTAGTCTCCCATTAAGAAAATGCTTGGGAGTAGTCTCTTTCATGTTTTCTTCCTATATTTCTTTCTTGTTGTATTCCTTTCACCAAGTTTTAGTAATTTGGACAGGAAATTGAAAATAGGTGGAGATGTAAATGAATACTGCATTCCAACAGTCCCACTATTTCAGCGCAGTCTGCAGATTTTAATGTGTTGGTGTGTGTTATCATCAGCCCTGGTGAAATTTCTAAGTGAATCCATAATCCACTTTTCATAGCTTCTGGATTTCTCTATTCATGTTATAATAGTGTCTAGTTGCCCTGAGACAAGACTGCTATAAACTTCTCTAATTAAATACAAATATATTCCACTCCTGGAAGGTTACAAATACAATATACAGGTTACAAATAGAATATAGGTTACATATAGAATATACAGGCAAATAGCAAACAAAAGAAAGAATTGTTTAAGAGCATACTAAAGATAAGAGGGTGAGGAAATGCGTGAATAATATTTTCTGACGGAAGACTGAAGGAGGAAAAAAAGCATTACCAATGACACAAAAAACATTCATTTGGGCAAAAAAAAATAAGAACATCCATTTTTTATATTGAGAAGTGTGTTTCATTCAACATAGAGAAAAGAAAAAACCCCAACCAACCAACTCTTTTTAATACACAAGTATTTCATGTAAAATAGAAAGGAATCAGTAAAAGTGGATGAAAGCCATCTACCTCAAAATGTTATGTAGTATCATATAGAATAAAAAGATGAGTTCAAAGTCTTCCAGAATAAGGAAGGGATTGGCAAAGGTCCAATAATTTCCAGGAAATTGTATGTTATATAAATGATGGCGTTTCATTACTAATAGTTTTGGGAAATTAGAATTTTTTTTCTGTCTTCAAAAAGATTACAAAATTGTCATCATAAGCCATTTTTAGCTTTCTGAAAATTTTCAGCCATTCAACCTCTCAGTGGCAAGCTTCGGGTAAAAACTTTCCTAACTTTTTGTGAGAAATAACCTTATTTGCTAGCGGTTTGGTAGGGACAGAATCTGGTTTACTGTGTTCTAGTTCACATTACTTGTCTATTCGCTATTGAACCCATATTACAGACACTGTGGCATATAATTAAAAAAGAAAAAAAAAGCAACTTCATGAATTTTCGATAATTCAAATTTTTGACAGATGTCAACTAATATTTTCATTTTCATTACCTTGTTTTCTGTTGCATTTGGATCTTTAATGTCATATCAAAGATTTGTGTTTCACTCCAGAGCTGGAAAATAGCATGGCTGAGAAAAGAATAAGAATCTTTCTGACTTGAAAGTCATAAATAACATGAAATTTTGTTTCCAAGGAAACTGCGGATTTCACTTTGATAGAAGCTACACCATAAAGAAGGTATAAAATCCATCTTGTAAATTGTCTCTATAGATGAAAAAGTCATGCAAAAGATTTGCAGTTTTGTAGACTTGTCTTTCTTGCCATGAACAGAAAAGAAGCTAATTTCTTTCATTCCATATGAATATCAACCACTAAAGACAACAGTGTCAAACTCTAAGAAAATCAGACATCAAGTAATATTGCTACCTGTGAAAAACAAAACCAAACACTAAACTATTTCAGAAATCACAGTGAGACCCATTTTACTCCACTTAAATAATGAAAATCAAGAATATCTCCAACCTTTTGAGTGGAGTCACGGTCTTGCTTTTATACACAGTTTTATATGGTTGGAAAGACCCGCCACTGTTATGAAACTCTGTCGCTCTACTAAAGTTTATTGTTATAATCATATCAGCTGAACAGTTGACACCTAGAATATAGAATCCCCACCAGTATTCAAAATAAGCCCACTTTATAGCACTAAGTGTCACTAAAACCAAGTGCCTAAGGGTAAAGAGATATAATTACTATATTTTCTGTCACTTTTATTACCAAAAGGAAACTCAGTAATGGATCTTCTGATAATAGTTTTTCACACAAAAAAAATCTCACCATTACTTCTCTAAATTGCTATGAACTGCTTCTCATAGTCTTCACAGCTTAGGATATAAATACTCTTCTAGAGGTGATGCGTGCCTGAGACAAGTGGATTCAGTCAACACTTCACCTCATTGCAGAGTAATTACAACTAAGTTTTTGATGTCTGAAATACATGAAGTTTCCTGAATACTTTTTAGGAAAGTTATTAATTTTCAAACTGTTCCTTTTTACCTGGAATACAGTCAGACATTAAAACATTTCTTAAAAAGTGTTAACGTTGGATTTTGTTTTACATCCTAAGTGATCATGATAGTGACAAAATTTCAAATAAATATCTTGATACTTTAAGTCTGCCTGGCAGGGAATCTAAACAACCTAGATTTGAATCACTTCTTCCAAAAATTATTGTTTGGGAGTGTGGGCACCAGGACAACATGCCATTTTATGAAATTCCTGAAAATTAAATACCACCTTCAGTAGATGAAACTTGGTATGGAAATAACTGTACTAAGGCAGCACTGTTTTCTGCACTCTTGTTGGTGGTGTTGATATGTTCAATCATGCGAGCTGGTTATTAGAAGTTTTATATTCTACAAAAAAATTCCAATCCAGACAGTTACATTCCAATATGGAAACAGAAGGAAAACATTGCCTCAATACCTTGAATTGAAGAAATTCAATTCAATTCATTATAGAAATTTATAATCCTGTTTTAAGGTGAACAATTTTAACATGACATTCCATTAAAGTTCTTAACAGAACAGCATGTAGATGACTGGGATAGAGTATGTACCCTCAAAACTGAGTTCTGTGATAGAAATTATTAATTTCAAAAGATTCATTTATTTGCTGATCTTCTTGTTCTTCTCTGCATTAGCTCAGTGCTCCTTTTGGGCTTGGCACTAAACAATAAAGACAATTTTAAAAGAGTGTGCAAGCCCCTGGCTGTATGGGAGCTGTTGATCACGGCCTGAACCTCTGATTGACCACCTGAGGCAAGCAATGAGTCAGCCATGGGAGCACAGGTGAAGGCAATTCACCTGTGCTACTGGAAGGGGTGGAGCCTGGCTCCACCTCTCCTAGTTCCCATTTATGTGCTGACTGCCACTAAGGATTGCTCTTTGTGGAGTTTACTGCAAGCCTATAATATTGGTGAGCATTTTTCTTTATTATCTTTCTACTGTGATAATCCTACTTAGCCTAACCTCTGTACACCTATTGATTGTATGCTGACTTTGTTAAATCAGCAGCCCGCGTGGGGCCTAATTTCAAGCAAGACAGTGGTATAACACAGATGTCACAACATAAATTTATGTAAATAAAAATTACAGTAAGGCAATCTTGTGAGTATTGTTTCTACTATAATTTTAAATGAAGACTTGCCATTCATATTAATTTTATTGGCATTTGATGTATCTATAAATGAGACAGTTAAAGAGCTGGAGGCATTCTTGCAAAATTACTGTCAGCTGTGAAGAATGTGGTAACTCTTGTGAAACTGCTCCCTTTAGTGACTTCAAGACTTGCTTCTGAGTAAGTAAAGTATATCTTATCCTATAATAAAAATAGGATATAGCTTCTATGTATACCACTGTAAGAGGAGATATGCATAATGATGGATAGAATACAATTCAATAATTTCTTAATTGTGAGGAGATAAAATATGTGAAAGAAAATGGGAAGAGGAAACATATTCTTATCCACCTATGTTGCAGACTTCTTTTAAATTATAAGGTAGTTCTTTACCTCAGAGAAATGTCCATTTTATTGGAACCAGAAGGACAGCTTATTCATTTACAGTCATACTTTCTCAGAACTTACTAAGGACAATTTCAGTGATAAAAATGGTTTTAGCACCTCAGAATTACTCTATCCTTAATTGCAAATACTTTAGCTTTTCCTAAAGCAGTTACTGAAGTGCTGCTGTAACAGCATATATATGTCAGTCATGTAAGACTATTTGTTCTTTATTCTTGTGAACACTGGTAATATGTTAAACATAGAACAACCAAAGAATATACTTATTTGTTATGTAGGGAGGATTTACTCTAATTTTACTTTTGTGAGCTTGTATCAGAGTCTTATAATTTAAAATGGAATTCTATATGAATGTGATCAACATATCCTTTTTCATAAAACAGAGTTGATAATTTTTTCTGGAGATAATTTGAGGGTGGTTTTTTTTTGTTGTTTTTTTGGCTTTTTTTTTTTTTTTTTTTTTTTTTTTTTTGCTTTAAGGTTATATACGCACATACAAAGAGAAGGAAAATCAGATCTAAAGCTTACTTATTCCTATATTTAGTTAATAGCAAACTGGGAATAATATAGCTAGTACCTACCAATCTATCTTCTGTCTGCAACAAATGTAATGAATTTTAAAATACAACTTCATCAGACAACAGAGAGTTGACCAAACAACAGGAGAAATTAAATTTATGAACACTTGTTACAAGGCTGCTTCAAATAAACCTTCATTTGAAGTAGGTGTATTGTGTGTGTGTCTTCAAGTGAAGGAAATCTAATTTATTTTTTTTTTCCTTTCCCCTCACCCTTTTATTTTTTCCTGAGTATCTTCCAATGTTTTCTAACAAAAACAACTCGCACGGTTATTCTCCAGTATGTGTTGGATTAAGACCAGGGGCAAAATGAAAAGATACCTGCTTTAACAGGATTCTAAGAGAAAAGAATGTTTTCTTCATGGAAATAAATACATAATAAATACATAAATTTATGCATTTACAGTACATTGAGTAGGAAGATAGCGAACAACTGAGACAGAAGAAATTAACTCCTGCAGTTTCCAGTACTTTCCTGCCTGCCCTCACTAAACACCTGGTTATGATAAAATTAAACAAAATGTCTCTACTCTTTATGAGTAGAAAGAGGGTATTTGCATGGCATCCAAACTTCTAACAATGTAAACAAAAGTGATACTAGGGGTTTATGCTACAAGACTGCCAAAAGATAATATAGGAGACAGTCATTTCAGAATCCTTGATGGATGAATCAGTTCCTCAAATAGAAGACTTCAAACATACACACACAATTATATATAAATGTATATTTGTGTGTGTGTGTGTGTGTGTATGCATATGCATTCCCCTTGGTACATGTGAGCCTGTATCTGAGTAATATAATCTCTATTGATTATTCATAAACATTTGGTTGTTATTAATCTTCACAAAAGCATTTCTAATGCAGAAACATTGGATATTAAACCTCTTTAGCCATGGTGCTGTATCTGACTAGATTTAATGTATCTTCCCTGCTCCATTATCTTTCAAATGTTGTATGCTCCAGAGTGTCATATTCTTTCACATAAACTCAAAAACTTGAACTTACAGTACTGAACATTCATATCCCCTACTTTTCTGTGTGTGTATATATAGTATAGTTCTTTAAACCTAATCTCTCATTTTCATATGGTGCTGAGTTTCTTCCAGTACCTGTACACTGAAAAGTTAAATGTTAACTAGTTTAGCTCATTACATCATTTCATGGTTTCATTGCTCTGTGATTTCATGCACCATCAGCTTCCTGCAGGATATTTTTCTACTGTACAGTTTGTTTCAGAATTGTTTTTTTTTTCCTGTATGAAGGACTCATGTAAAAACAATACACGTGGGAGGAAAAGAGGGATGGTTTACTGAAAGATTTGTATTGTATACGTATGAAATTTATATAAATTTTCAACAGAATGTTGTACTTTCCACAAGGTACATCTGCATTGCCTATCAGCTGCTGCATATTGGTAGATTTGGAATGTTGTTATGAGTTTAATTACTGAAAGAGGCACATCTTCAAATCAAGCCCTGGGTTGTTACTTTGTGTTCAGCGCAAAATAGACCTGTGTGATCTGTAATCATTATTCCTACTGTCCCTTGCCCTCTGTGTAACCTTTTCCCTCTGTGACCAAGCTATCTTCTTGTGACAGACGTGAGGAGTTTTCAGCGCTGTAGTAGTTTGTATAACCCTCATGGATATTCTATTGGACTGTATGCCAGTCTGATTTAACACCCCACCGACGTTTTTCTCTCTTGTAATCTCTGTTAATGTTTGGTTTTCACCTACTATTAGTTGGCATTGATGTTTGCTTGCACATAAATATATCTACTCTATTGGAATTTCTCATTAATAGCATGCATGAATTTTTTTTGGTTTTTCACATTTAAAATAATTTGACTTTTAAACATGTTTCCGGATGTTCATCTATTTTACCTGTTTTTTCATACATTCAAAACATTATTTGTTTTTCCATTTCCTTTCAGGTATGCAAACTGTTTGTCATTTAAGTATATTGTTGCTTCTGTGGTAGACCAAACCTTACTTAAAATTACACATGTAAATTTTGTTCATATTTAAATATAAACAGAACTTGAGGACTGCTTCATATGCTCTAGAATTATTTACTGCTCCCAGTAAATGAATCTCACCACTAGTTCCTGGACTCCAGAGAATTTATTTCCAACATTATCCTGGCTGAATTAATTTTATACATACTACAAATGCAGCTGTCAATTTTTCACTTTATCATTAAACTCAGATGTTCTTCTATCTCCTATTTAATTACAAAAATGCATGTCACATGCACTTTTATCTTTCTTGCTGACAATTTTTATCTCTTCAGCTGGCACATCATACTAAATGTCTTTTCACATTTTTTCCCAGTAACATTAGTCTGGTAACAAAAATCTATCTTAATACTTGCATTTCATGAGTCATTCTATATCCAAAAGAAGTAATATCAACTTTCTTAAAAGATAAACTCCAATGGTTCCTTCCTAATGGTCAAGTTTTAGCAGATTTGGGCTACTTCTACATTTTTAAAGGACTGTGCCATACTTTGGTATTTGTGTTTGGATACTGTGATGATTTAGTGATTTAGGCATTGTGGTTGTTAATTCTTGTGATCTTTATCTCCTTTCTTTTTCAATACAAGAAAAAAAACCCTGTAGTAATATTACCTTTCCTCTTGCTGTTTATTTTCCATTTGATCTAAAACTATTAAGAAGTGCTGACAAGGAATAGCAGTAGGTCAGTGATTTAAATGTTAAGGTAAGCTGAATGATAACTCAATCTAGTAGTTATGGGAGAAATATAGCAGGGAAGTTAATCTTAAAAAAACAAGTTTCCTAGTAAACTCCTGCCGTTTCCACTGTAGAGTTGTTAGCAAAGTACATCATAGCTGGAATAGAGGAAACTTTGGAATTTACATTTTTTCAGCTGCTTAGATCTAAAGACCATCTATTTGAATCAAATGTGATAAATTTTCTCCTGAAAAGATGTTTCTCAAAAGAAACCTGCAAAGAAAAAACACCTGATTATATCCGTAAGTTCTTTCTCTAATTTTTATGCAAATCTATCGGCTAATTAGTCGAAGTCCACCTGCCTCAGTGGATAGTAGATATCCAAATGCACAGGCTAATGCCAGAGGTGAGATTTTCTGATAAGATGTAAAACATACTGGGACTGGACTTATAAAACACTACTCAATTTTTGGCTGCAATTCTTTAAAAGGATTGTGCCGAAGCAAAACATCTTCATACATCTAACTGGCCCCTTTCTGATCATAGGCTTGCCTCATTCTGATCAGAGTTTGAAGATGAGCAGCCAGTAACTGAGGCCTCCACTGGGTCTCCTGACTCTTACTCTTACAATAAAAAAATTCCAAGCAAATCCCCAAATGAAATCCCTTTTCAGCCTTCCATGATATTTGCTTATGCAATGTGCTATTACCTTATTTCTTAAAATTATAATAGAAAATAATAAATTTGGCTTGTGTTTTTGTGAGAAGAACTGAAATAATGAATATTTATAACAGATTAGGTCTACAAGGCATAACTTGCCATTTGATTAGGCTGTACATAAATGAAATATTACTATAGTTTTTATTTATTTTTATTTTTATATTTTTATATTTTTTATATTTTTATATTTTATATTTATTCTTAAAAATATTTTAATATTAATAAATAGTAAATTTTACATAATTATAGACATTGCTTTAATTCCCTTAGTTTTGATACTTATACCATGCACTTAATTTACACAATGCATTTTGAGATATTGATAGGATTAATGTTATTAAAGTTGTTGCTTGGAGATAACTCTTGATATTAAGCACAATACTATTAAAATTTATTAAGAATCAAGTTCCAATCTTCTCAGGAGCAAAACTCTATCACAAGCAAAGAGACAAAACAACAACAACAAAAAAACAAAAAACAAAAACAAAAAAAACATCACACATTCCATTTATGTGGAGGCAGTGCAGGGTACAGATAACTCATAAATACTCAGTGTTGATAACTTTACAGAGGTAATTAGAGTATAGGTAAAGGAATTGAGATTTTTTTTTGAACAAATATAAAAATGTTATGTATTTCTAACAGAAGATCTATGGAGATGCACATAGTTTATATACCCACCTTTTGTTTAGATTATAACTGTACACTTTACACTGATTTTTTCAGAAGTAGAAAAGGATGATTTTAAACAATACAAGTAAAGTTAACAATATGTTCAGAGTAAAAGGTTGCGTTCTGCGAGCTGTTTTTGCACTATAGAAAATCAGTGTCAATCAAATTAAAAAGTTGAGTCAGATGCAGAAATACCTTTTTAAATGTTTTTTGTGAGACTTACAAGAGTACAGAAACATTGACTGTAAGATAATGAAAAGTAACAAGTACGCGTATTAGATGATGTAAATGTGTCCTAAACCATGATTTTGAAAAACTGTACAGACCAATTAGAGCTCAAGTAACATTCATTACAATGATAGAACATAAGAAGTTGGCTTTTGATAATGGTCCTAGGCATATGCCAAGTTAAGATATTTTCAAGAAGTTTGAAAAACGTATATTTATAAAGTAATATAAAAATTACCCTTCTGCTTTTTTGCTTAATGAAAATGATGTCAAAAAAAAAAAAAAAAAAGCCTGTTAAAGAATGATTTGTGATGTAATGCGTACTAGTTGTTTATATACTCGCTGGCCTAAACTAAAAATACTCATATAGTTGAAAGTTTGATTCTTTTGAACCTCATAAATTGCTATTCATATTTTGAAAGTGTCAGCTTGCAGTTCTTGCCTAGGCAAAATATAGCTTTGAAAATTCAGACTGGCTGAAGTTGAAAGTATAGACTGAAAGCAAATTACCTTTCCATAAAATTATCAAGATGTTCATGCTTTCCCACTAATAGCCTTATCCTTGAGGGATAACTTTTAAGAGCTATGAAGTCCCTATCTATATTTTTTACATTCAGGATTTTACTTTAACTTCCATGAAGGCATAGACTTCACAGAAATGGAAACTGGATTAGCCAAACCCTTATTGGCCTTTTTTTTTTTTTTTTTTTTCCCTTCTTGGGAGGAGACTGCTATAAGGACGCCTTGCACACTGTTGTGAGATCTTTCACTTTTCAGAAAAGTGATAGCAGATATTAATGCCTTATTATCACGAACTCCAACAATCTTAAATCTTCTCTGAGAGATTTAGCTTCTGGGATTGAATAAAATTAAATTAGAATTTTACGTTATATAACAGATTTCTGTAGTAAATAGATTAGAAAATATATGATTATGTTTAAAAAAAGTACTTCTCACAAATCTGCTATTTTAAGTACAAAACTTTCAGTAGTTGGCTTAATATTTTTACATGATTTAGATATACAATGATATTTTCCTTAGCTAGTCATTGATTAGTTTGATATAAGAGAAGTATCTGCACCACAGATTGGTTAAGTGTTAAATGGAGCCATTAGGTATATTCAGAATTACAATGCCAGGAATTTCTTTCTGATTAAAGATGAATGCATAAGAGGCATTTTGATGTATTGCAAGTTTCGCTACTATAATTGCATTGCTAAGGTGGAAAATATATCTTAATGGACCTTGAAATTAATGGTATATTGAAAAAAGCGGACATATCATGACAGGCTTGGGTGGTGGTCTAGCTTTCACCTGTGCTCTCCTTTATTTTTGAGGTGCTGGTTAGAAGTTTTATTTCTGCTTAATATGATAGATGGGAAAGGATAGTGATATTAGATGTTGTCTTGTACTGAGTGGTCAGGAAATGAGTACTTTCTGGATACAAAAGAAAGAAGAAGTGGAGAAATAGAAAATCACATGGAAAGTATGCAACAGAAATGCTGAACATAAATAACAATAGATAGAAAATAAAATTATTATCTGATAATGAGTAAAAGTTAATTATATAGAAAATAAGATATGGTCAGTCCTATAAAAAAACAACATCCAGTGACTAGTAATTCAATTAGAGATATTCATAGTTTTCAGACATTTTTAAGAAGAAGGAAGAGGAAGTGATGCAGTCCAGATTCTTCAAAAAAATATCTGAAGACATCTACTGAACATGTCCAATGCAATATATTTTGAGATCCTTTATTGGTAACTGATTATCTATAGAGAACTAGAGGACAAAAGATGCAAGTGTAGGTATTCAGATGTAGCACAGGAGATGAGAGGAACAAAATGCATAAGTCCAGTGACTGAAGGTGATCAAAAAGTGACAACTTGTTATTCAGTCACATTTTTTCAAGTCCTGATAAGGGTGATTGAAGAGTGACCAGCCCAAGGAGTGGTACTGTAAGGAATATATGACTATGGGGACCACTATTAGAATAAAACAAGCTTTTCTGCTGTACTGATTCTACCTGAAAGAAAAAAGAAAACAAAGAAAGTAAGATTAGATAAATTAATGATTTCCACATAGGGCTGTAATGATCAAGACAGGAGACGTAAAGAAAATGAGAATACACTGAGAAAATCAGGAGTGAAAATATAGAAGTTCTTGCACAACCTTCCTAGTATGTGGGTACCAATGAATTAATGAAAGCACATTGCGGATAAAACAGTAATAAAATGGGAATTTTAAATATAAATGTATGAAGGTAAAATTGGTAGTGTTGCATTGTATAGTCTAATAATCAATGTGTTTAAGATCTGTTTGGGTCAGGGTCACTCTGACAAAGAATAATGAAAGGTTCTATGATGATATTGGTATAAATTGTAAGTTTTGTGGCTACTGTGTTCATGAAAGTTTCTTTATCAAAGAAGTCACCACTGATGGTGATTGTCGAGATGAATGGAAGGCCATGTGGCAGGTTTGGATTAAAAAAAAAAAAAAAGCTATATTACTCAAATTAACAATAACAGACTGCAGATTACAGGAAGCTGAAATATACAGCTTTAAAAATGAAAATCTGAAGGGAAGAATTTTTAATTATTCTTAAGACTACCTGACTAAGAGTAACAAACAGTGCTTAGATGTGGTGGAGGGTGTGGGAAAGAAGCTAACATGGAAAATCATAGTTTTAACACTTGGATTCTCCAAGCAGCATAACAGAGCAAATATTGAAGATTTCAACAGAGAAGTAAAAAACCTTCAAGTACATGTTCATCAAAGGCAGCTCATATTAGAAATAGTAATTTTTGTCCTTCAGAGAACAACTAATTTTTCAAGTCAATTAGAGACTTTGTTTCTCTCTAGTACCTACTTAGTAAAGGTTTTGACAGTGTACCATCTAGGAGACTACTAATCCAAAAGGGGAAAACAAGTTTAGTGCATTAAATGTAGGGGAGAAAATAAAGTATGTAAAATTGAGACAATGGACTTTATTAAAAAGAAAGTTGTTGGGTCACAAAGATTAATCTTTCACTGAGGACCTTTACACAGATAGAATGAAAATATTGCACAAAATCACATAGAATTGTGTAGTATAGTTCCAAGATGGTGAGCCGAAAACAATATATAATAATGAAATGTTACAATTTTGTCTGTTTATATTTTGCAAAAATGTAAATACTGCATTTACTTCATTATCTTCAGTTCATCTGATGAACACTTCATAATGCATTCTTTATTTCAAAATATGTGTGTATGTACATATGTGTATACACAGACAAATGTGTATATATAACAACCAATGCTGTGTGGCTATGAAAGACCTGAAAAGCATGAAAAACACTTGCGGTTGTGCTGCTGATAGTACACTAACGAGCAGGTTGTCTGTGGTTCACTGAAGAACTAAAAGATTGTGCACAAAACAGATGTGATATCATGCTACAATATGCAGTCCAGGGATGAGCAAATATAGCATGCAAAGATTTAAATATTTTGTACCTGACCTTGAAAACATGCTTAATGCTTGGCTAATCTAAATACCTGTTAAAATACATGCTAGATGCATGACAGAGGTTTGTTTCAAATAAGATATGAAACATGGATATAAAGGATTGTTATCACTTGCAATCCCTGGTTGCCAGCTTCTGAAACCTTCTGCATGCTGTTTAATCACTGCTACACAATGTTATGCTTATTATTTGCCAGACCGGGATAAAGGACAATGAGTGACAGCTTTGGTATTTGGTCAAGCTTTGTGGCTGGATGAGATAAATGAGTGCCTTCTCTGGACTGATATTACAAATAGCTTCTAAGCAGTCAATTGAGGTCATTGAAGAAGTAGTTTTTGCAGTGCCAGCAATGATCAGTGTGCCAGAATGGCCAGTGGAAGAGTGATCCTGAAAGAACCTAACAGCAAAAAAGACATATTTTTGCTGGTGATAGTGTGTAGTATTAATGTCATTGATGACAGTTAATATCTGTCATCCAAAATTTAATAGCGAATTTCAACACTCTCATATGCAAGAGGAAATTTCAGCTGATTTTTATACTGAGGTAGAGTAATGAGACAACCAGAACTGTTGATCTAGAATGTTGGACTAAATAGAGAGAAAAGCTTGTATAATCTGGGAAATTGAAAGGTTGAAGCTGAAGACTGAATGTTCCAGTGATTACACACTATGGAGAAGACTCTAAAGTTCAAAGGGGGAAATTCAAAACAAGAAAAAAACTGATGCAGATTTTGCAAAAAATAACTTTGGTTGGAAATTAGAAATAAAGACTTCCTAATTTTTGTTCAGTGACTTTCCAAAACAAGTTTAAATAAGATTGCAGTGGAGGCAGAAAACTTAACAACTTTTGCGGTAGACCTTAATAAATAGAACAATAAGATTACATGTTTGTTACATTGGCAGCAAAATCAGACAGAAAGCTCCTTTTTACTTTCGTGCTCTGGGTTTCTGCACTAGCATCATTTTATATTCTTATAATCTTATTCTTTACAAGTAAACAATTTTCTTCATTCATACTGTGCCCAAAACATATATTTTGTTTAATTTTGCCTTTATTTCTTTGATATATCTCTTTCCAGCTGGCACAAATCAATGAATTACTGATGAAAGCAAAAGAGAAATGGAGTTATTTTTTACAAGTCTTCAGCTCCTTAGGACATACTGCTACATGGAAAATGGGGAGTTACTAATATTCTAATCTGTATGCTACAGAGAAAAGGCTTGAAGCCTAGTGCAAATTTTATTTGAAGTAGACTATGTAGCAGAAACTCAGAGGCTATGTATAAAGCTGTTGTGATTTCTGTAATATTGCCAGATAAGTTTTCCCATGCTTTCGTTGTTGCAGTTATTTACTGGATGTAGAAATGGCTGATGTACATTTGTTGTTGTATCTGTGTAAAAAGTTTGCTATCATAGAGGAACTTACCTACTTGAAATGCCTGGTGATAATATATGACGCTATTAAGATTAACAACCTTGTGATTAATACTAGAGAGCACATTTGCAATCAAATGGTCTGTATCAATGAGGCATGTGGAGAACATTTTGTACATGAGTTCAGCAGTTCATGGAGTGGTGCCATTACTGGCATAAAACCACCCGTTATTTATCTCATGAACTCTGTTGTAGTGTTTCAGAAAGCTTAATCTTATATAAAACAGTATTTTTCATGTCTTAAAATAGATGCTTGTAATATGGCTTAGCATGTGCACATTGGCAGCCAACCTTGACCACACTGTGAAACAGAGTGCAATACAATATGATCTCCATTTCATGACTGCAGGCAGAAAACTACAGAAAAAGCTCAGTGTACATTTTGCCCATTATTCAGATGAAGATGCAGATGTAGAAATGAATAACTGCTGTGTTGCTTTAGAAAATCAAAGCCACCATTAACACAGTATGGAACAATGGGTGTTCTGCGACTTCTGCCAGTTTTGACTTTAGAGAAGTATTTCTTACTGTCTTTAAGCACAATTTGCAAAACAGGTGGCTTTGAAAAGGAACAAAACACTTTTTCACAAATAAAGATATTATTATTATTTTAAATATATGCTACTCTTTGAATTTCTTATTAAAAGCATGATGATTTCTTGTTTTAGAAGCAATTAATGATTGCTTTTTCATAATTAATTGGATAATCAGTTTAGCTTTACCTTTACACCACTTTCTTTAAACACTAAGGAAAAATGTTTTTGTTTTATTAGGAAGGTACGGTTTTACAATATTTTGTAGAAGACTGACAGATTTTAGGATAACATTTACTTAACAAGAAATAACTTTAAGAGTAAAGAGTGTAGATGCTGTGCAATCTGTTCTAGCTGCACTCACAATCTCAGTTGCTGCATGCATTTTTTTCCTGGCCTTTCTGAAGAACAGAGTTATTATGGGACTGGATAATAAAGCAAAATGTCTGAATATACATAAACAGGTAATAGCACAGAAGAATGTTTAGTTATTACTGAAACTTATGAAACCTGCAGTTTCCACGTACATGCAGATCTCAAGGATCTCTAATGAAACCCTCTCTCTAAAATCCCTGTTATCAACTCTCCCTCTACTAGAACTTTTAATTATGAAAAGGTGAAGATGCAGGGCCCACCCCTAGTGTGACTTAGCCATGTTATCTTGACTCAGACTGCAGAGAGAGCCTGTAACAGTTACAGATGGAATATTGCTGAGACTGTCAGTAAATCAAGAAGAAAACCAACAACGAAGAGTAGTATAAAATCCAAACGGAAAGCGAAAGCTAGTTGGTATTGTTGGGGCAGTTGTCTTTAGTCTTTAGGTTGAGTTGTCATTAGAAGGATGGCTTTCTTGGACTGATTTAGTACAACTATTTCTCATCTAGAAGTAGACAATGGCTGTAGAAATGTGATTTCAGTTAGCATACTGACAAAAATTCTGGAGACTCTTTACAGAAATTTTAAATTAAGCAAAAGGACAGATGTAGACACAATTTTCCAAGTAATAACAGCTGAGCATGGGTTATTTTTCTGAGAGATTAAAGAAACTGGGAGAGGTAAAAAAATGACTGTAGCAAGATATACTGGTAACAGAATGGCTGTTAACATGTTTATTGGAATTACTATGGAATGTTTATTATGGACAAACTGCTGTAGCCTGCTATAAAGCAATATAAACATAATATAGTTTAACATATAATGCACAGCTGTGAATTGATGTTGAGTTGGCATTTGGCCATAGCATTTTATTTCTTTTCCTTGCTTCATTAATGATGGAGTTTTTATAGTTTATAAGTATCACTGATAATTGATTGGTTTGGGTTTTTTTTTTTTGGATGCTGAATGGAGGATTTATTTTTTGCTTGTGTGATTCATGTAACTATAAGATATGTATGGATATGTATATCTGTCTCATTAACATAACATATGATCTACATAATTGTCACATTTGGAAATGTCAATTTTCAGTTCAATCTTAAGATCATGCTAGTATAGTGATTTCTCTTTTTTTAATAGATAAAATTAACATACAGTGACATACTAAGAAAAAGCCTCTTTCACTGGAGTCTCCTCTTGGTTGTACAACATACTCACTGCTTCCTCATTTACCTATTTAATATACCATCTCTTCTTAAAGAAAAAGAGAAGAAAAATACATATCACTAAACAGTATTAGCTAATTTCAGTGCTTATTTTTGGGAAAGAACCATTATCTATTCTTCATCATTCATTCAAAGACAAAAATGCACTATTCAAAAATTGTAATGACTCATATATTGACATTAGTTCAACCTGTAGCCATATTTGACATATCATAATCCAGAAGGAAGAAAGGAGATTTGTTTCCAGCAAGTGACTTGTCCCTGTCATTGGGGAAAAAGTACATGCAAATGGGCTGGCTCTAGATGGTAACTTCACATGCTAGATGTCACCCTCTTTCCCTTTTGACAGCCTTGATGAGAGTTTTAGTTTTTTTATGAGGGCTGCCAGAGTAGCCTTCTCAAGAATTGGAGATATGTCTGCAAGATTTTCTCCCCCATATTAAGGAACAAACTTAATGAAATCAATGTAGAAATCAGAATACAGGTGCAGTACAATAAATGCATATTAGTTTGCCTGTATAACTTTTTTCACCAAGCATATCTTGCCTGCAAGGACCAGGTAAATTATGTGCTGCGAATCACAGGTCAAACACTATTTATATTTTACTGTCCTAAGGGATATTAGCTAGGACAATTCTCTCTCTCTATATCTTTCTAATCTGGTATCCTGTTTTGCTGAGTAAAATATTTTTTTTCAGAGAAATAAATGTGCTAAAATGCATGAAAATATAAAAATACATTAGTCATTCCCTTATTCTTTTGAATATGTTATTGATTTTCAACTCTTTGTCCTGATTCATAAAGCCTCCATCAACACTATTCCCTAACTCTACAATTTCTTTTCTTCCTTTCCCTATCGGAATTTTTTATAGGTCAGAATCTTCTGATTCATGGTTTTGTTCTAAATATAATTCAGAGACTGTGGGTGCCTGAGCTTTTAGTGTATGCTTTCACAGTGAAATGAAATTCCTATTTGTACTTGGAAAGCTGTTTGTGGATCTGGCTTTTTGAAACAGAAATGTATATTTCTTTGCTGTTTTTACTTTGTTGGAATGCAAACCTCCTTGGGATTCTGCAAATGGCACTTTACAAATGAAATTTACTACTATTGCTGTTTCTACACAGAAAAAGCCACAATTAGCCACAACTGAGTTGCAGGCTTACAGCTCCCTGTCCACTATTACAGTGTTTGAAAGTTCTCCTTTTGGGCTCAAACACCTTCTGCTTATGTTAAGCTGAAAAACTTTGGTTGACTTGTTGATTGAAGTTGGCCCAGCTATTTGTTTCTGTTAGAAAAACAAGTTTTAAAATACAGAATCTGTAAAAACACAAATCAGCATCTATTTTCAAATTATGATGCGTTTTTCAAAACTAGTTTTGATTAGAACATAGACAATTTGAAGATGTTGGAACATGAAGGTCAGATGTTTACCTGCTGTAGATATTGTACTTTCACTCATTTAAATGAGGCTTTCTGTTAATAAATGGTAGTTCTTAGACATCTTTCTCCCATGTGTTATGTCTCAGAAATTATCATTCCTAATGATCTGGTCCTAAGTGGTGAGTGGGAATCAATGTGTATCTGTGATTGTGTGAGAAGTCACTTGAAAACTTAAGTCATAGATTAATATTAAACTTTTGAAAAGTTTGTCTATTACAGTTCAAATATAACTTCATATGAGATTTTCAAATGGTATTTTTCTTTTTCCGTTAACACTTAGACAGCAAGAAATTAAAAGACTTCATTATTCTATAAAATTCTGTGCAAAACCATATCAACTATTAATACAATAAACTTTTAGGTTTATGGATTACTTTTTAATAAAGTAGTATTGCTTGTTGTGGCTGAAACTAACTGGGGGACCATCTGTGTTAACTTTGTGAAACAAAAATAGCTTAGGAACATACAGGGGAGAAAAATCGCTTAATTGCCTACATTTAGTGTAAGAACCTTAGTGTAATATAGGAAATGCTTGCTTTCTTGATAAAAATAAGATTTTAAAAATATATCAGCTGATCTAAAATTGTTCAACAGTTTCTTCTGGAAAAAGAGGGAAATAGCAGATTAATAAAACTTGTAAGAAAGTGATACAGATTCTGTTTCTTTCTCTTCCCACCTAGTGTCTACAGCATTCATTTCCATTGATGGAGACACAAAATCAATTTTCTCCATTGGTTGAAAGGAATTAATTCCATATTGTAACAAGAAGTCTGTCCCATGATACTGGAATGTATTTTGAGGTGAATTCCACTCAATATTTCCCATTGACTGTGACCCTGCAAATACTGGGTGTACATCAGGAAGATGGACGTAAGGGTGTTTTAGTTGTTCTCCCATGTTTGACAGACTTTGTCTTCTGAGCCTAGTGGAAAAGTGTTAACTACAGATATAGAGGGAATGCTGCCTTTTGTAATTTGATCTGAGACATGAAATCTTATTCAGGACAAGAATATTTAAGTAGAAAAGCATTAACAGGCGAAAATGAAACCATCTTACACCGGAGTGTTTTATTACATGGTACTTAGCACACTCTGGAGTAGATGAAATCCAATGAGACAGAAGATAACACTGAATATGGGTCAGCCACCATGACAGGAGAAATACAGAACAGTGTAAAATTGCTGGGTCTGGTGCTGTCATCAGCATTACCGTATATATTGTTCAGTAAATATTTTCAAAATAGAAATAAAGTTATTGCTTCATGTTGAATTCATACTATCATATTTTGTCTCATTTCTGAATTAGTACATAAGTATATACGTATGTATTTATAGGCATATGGAGGATAGGGAGGTGATACTGGAGAACCAGCATGGTTTCACCAAGGGCAAATCCTGTTTGATCAGCCTAGTAGCCTTTTATTGATGGTATCACTGCACCTGTGGAAAAGGGGAGAGCCACTGATGCCATCTACCTAGATTTCAGGAAGGCCTTTGACATGGTACTCCACAGCATCCTTCTCTTCAAATTTGAAAGATATGGATTTGATGGGTGGACTGCTCAGTGGATGAAGAACTGGCTGCAGGATTGAGTCAAGAGAGTGGTGCTCAATGGCACAGTGTCTGGATGGAGATCAGTGACGAGTGGTGTTCCCCAGGGGTCAGTGCTGGGATCTATACTCTTTAATATCTTCATCAATGACATTGATAGTGGAGTCAAGTGCACCCTCAGCAAGTTTACTGATGACAACAAGCTGTAGGGTGTGGTTAACCAGGGGGAATGCAGTGCCATCCAGAGGGACAGAGACAAGCTTCAGCAGCGGGCTCAGGTGAACCTCATAAGGTTCAACAAATCCAAACGCAAGAACTGTTAGGATGAGTTCTTACATCAGAAAGTCTGCTTTCTGGCCTCTGCTAATACCTGTCAGTTGGCATGGGGAAGCAAAGGCTCACCCTGACCTTCCTGGAGGTCTAGTGGTTGGCAACCCTGCACATAGCAGGGGGGTTGAAACTAGATGATCATTATGGTCCTTTTCAACCCAGGCCATTCTATGATTCAATTCTATGATCTTGCACCTGAGCTGAGGCAACTCTCACTATCAATACAAGCTGGGGGATAAAAGGATTGAGTGCAGCCTGAAGAAAAAAACTTGGGGTACTGGTGGATGAGAAGCTGGACACAAGTCAGCAATGTGCCCTTGCAGTCTAGAAAGCCAGCTAGATGACCTTTAAAGATCCCTTCCAACTTAAAGGATTCTGTGATTCTATATCTATATATAATGTGTACATATATACATGATGTGTTTGCAAAATATGTATTTGTATATGTTATATAAATTCAAATAGATTTTTTTTCTCTTTTACAACCATGACAGATGGTTTTGTTATTCCTGCTTGCTGTGTTTTGCTCTGCCAGATTCCTTTAAGTAAGGAATTATCATCACAGAGACCCAGGTTATACTGACATTTCTAGGGAAACGAAGTCCTGATGAGATTACCCTGTCCAGTGATGTCTTGAAATTCTCTAGTGATGGGAACTCCACCAAGACCCAGGGGAGTGTGTTCCAGTAATCAATTGCTCTCATCGTCAAGAATTTCTTCCTTATATCAAGATGAAATGTTTCCCAGTGCAACTTGTATCCATTGTCCCCTGTCCTCTCCATATGGATCATTGTGAAGAGAGAGATTGTGTTCTCTTTGCACCCTTTTTTAAAGACTGCAAAATTGAAAATTTACCCCCTGAGCACTGCCTCAGGAGTGCAAAGGTCCAACTCCTTTGGTCTTTTCAGATAAGCAACACAGCAAAACTGAGGAAAGCAATGACAGTAGTAAAGAGTGATAGAAAGGTAACTTGGGACATAAAAGGGGGAAAAATGTGATATTCTGGGAAGCAGAGAATAATCTGGGCAACTGGGTGTGGTGCGTGTGCTCCTGGCAGAGGAAATTACCAAAAAGCTGCCAGGCTGAAGGAAGGCCTGGAAAAAAAGGGCTGCCATTCAGTGAACTTTCGTAATACGTTGTATCTCACTTAAGTCCTCACAAGAATTCTTTTTAAAAGATCTTTCTACTGTTTCAGTTTTTGTTCAAGTAAAACCAGGATTTTGAGCTGAAAATAGCTGTTGTATCTTTTTGGAGGCAGCAGAATGTCTGACTAGATTCAGTCAAAGCAGAAGCCAGCTAATGTGTCATCAAAACGTCAAAACTCAAAATTATCTGCTGCATCCCGATCCTGTTAGTCTCAAGGCTAACCTAGAAGATACACAGGGAACCATCTTAAACCCTTTACTTCCTCTAAAATAGATGAAGCTGTTAGGCTGAAATGTGCTGAGAGGAGTGAAGTCTATGAGCACTTTGAGATGGATTTGCCAGAGTGGGAGTTAGTCTGTCTAGGCTGACAACAGCATAAAAAGGTCTAAATAGTACAGATTTACCAGCAACCATCTCTCTTTATTTTAAATGTTTTGTACCTTTGAGGAATGAACAGAATGTGCTGTATTTGGAAAAAGCTCTATTAGCTGCTCCAATAAACTTTTGCTGTAGTCTCCCTAGAGGAAGCCCTTAAAGGAAAGCCTTTAAACACCTATATTAATTCATATTGGTACTCAACAGTAACTCGGGCCTTGGTCTAAGTTTTATTACTGATGCTGAAAGTCAAAGATCATGCACTTGGCAAGACCCTGTAAAGGATTCCTGAAAGACTTCGTTTAGTTGTGTTACCATGACAATAGTTTTTTCAAGTACTTCCTGCTAATGAAGTGTCCAAAATGTCACATTTTGTATTTTTTCCATTGTAGATATCTATCAGCAATATTTTCATTTCAGAGCAGGAGAAACTGAGGAGGATCTTGGGCCTGCTCAGAAATGCAGGCAATAGGAATGCTTGTACATGGGCATGGGACAAAGGGGAGAGAAAGAGATGGCTGTCTAGTAGGAAAGATGGGAGGAGTAATAACTTCTCACCTAATCAAAATCACCAAAGACAGGTCAGAAGTGGTCAGTCTGAACATAAATGGAGCTCACAGACTACAGGGACTTGTAAGCTTGAGGGTGAGAGGGCCTTTTGAATGATTTTGTTAAATGGTAATTAGCAGTGCATTCAAAACCAGTAAGCAAAGGCATTCTTCAAGTGTTTGTTAGCATCCATCTAATGCAGCATCTTAAGTGTTTTAATTACAAACCAGAAAGCTTCTTTATCCTGAGGGATAATAGAAGAGAGTAGATGCAGGTTGAATGTGAAAATGAATGAAAAAATCAACAGTGAACATAAGCGCACGCATCCTCATCCCTGACTTAAGGAGAAAAATCCAGACAGAGCTCATGGACCTCTGCAAAATCTTCAGATTTGGCTTAGACTCACATTAGGACTTGAGGACCACCAGAAGACTCTGACAGTGTTCCGTTCCTGTTGCGCACCCTTCATGAGATACTGTCTCAGCAAGGCTGAGGCTCATACCCTGCAGCAGGGCAAGATGAGCAATGACCAACTGAGAGGAAATACAGCTATGCAGTGCCACAGCATGTGATGAAAAGCTTTATCCAATCTTGTACCAAAGGAGCCATCCTCAAAATAACATCTATATATCAGAAGGGAGTTTTCTGCTCCCAGCCTGCGACACCAAAATGCTGTCTGCAGGTGTACATTCAGTAGTGGCTGGCCTGCAGGCAAAGGCACATTGCCTTTTAACCTCCACTACTTGAATTAAAATTCAATAAAATACCAGTCACAAAGATTTCTCTCTCATACATGCAGCCACCTGTTTAAACAGTTGCAGAAAACAAACAAAAAGATAACAAAGCAAAGTAGCAAACAAAACCATTCACATTTTTTTCCATTCCCATCTGCAAATATCTGGTGCATCAACCTTCTGTAGATGTTTTCAGCAGATTCTCTGATTTTGTTCATGAATAAATATTTTATATAGTGACATATATTGTAGAAAGTTCTAATTCCTTTAAAAGCATTATCAGATAAATAAGGGAAATACTAAGTACATTAAGCAGTGCATATAGTCTACCTTGATTTCTGCATCAAACGCCTTGCTGTTTCCCTCAACATCCTTATAACAAAGCTGAGTTAGTTATAATAATTACATTTTATATATTTATATTGAACTAAATGTACTAAGACTTTTGGTGGGTGAAAAGTAGACAATAAAAAGAAAATATGACTACTAATGGTACAGTGGAATGTATGATGGGTACTTGATGGCTGCACAGATAGTAGGAAGTGAACAACATTTCTATGATGTTTAAGTGGATGATTCACTTAGTTGGTACGGTTTACTCTGTCTGAAAAGAAGCCGTTGCCATTTAGCAAAATGCCCTTTCATAAGGTCAATTCTAAAATATTAGAATTATTGCTCTTGATTTATGTTCTTATTTTCTACATAAATAAAGCTATGGCCGCTTTCTTCCAGTTAATGTGCCACAGCTTAATTTTGAAAATGGAAGTGGGTACAAGAGAGGTCTGATTTTAATGGGCTATACTAACACCATTACAGATTGACTGAAACTAGTTATTGAAAATAAGAATAGGACTTGTTACATGCTTTGCAAAATCTGCAACAGGTAAATCCAATAAATCCAGACTCAGTCACCAAGTTCCATACTTAAAAAAAACCCACAAAACTAAAACTCCTGCCTGCAGATGACTTCTCCATTTTGGTATTTAACATTTCACTTATTTCTAACAGAGGGACTGCAGTTAAAATTCTGCACTTTTATAGTTCTACTTTTCAGTGATTTCTTCATGGACAATAGTATTTCGTCCTCTATTTTACACCAGTAACACCCTGGTTAAATGGCCATTGTGCCAGGGGTACTATGTATGCTTTTTGAAAACACAAGAATATTTTCATATCAACAATGAAGTGTAGGAAAGGTAAGAAGGAAATAACATGCCAACAGCAGTGATACATCTGATATCAAGGACAGCTAATGGCAGTAAAAGAAAAAAGACAACCAAAATAGGGAAAGTGGGGAGTCCGCTACTACAACTACATATACATATGTCCAAACCTAGTGTGGTCACGTCTTCCTTTTTACTTCATAATATCCTGTGTGTTGGAAATGTGGGGTATTATAGGATGTTACCCATTTAACATCTGTTTTGAGCTGCTGCTATTTCTCATGAATTTATTTCTTGCATTTCCTTGTGCATTGGAGAGGAAAAGTACATTTTGTTGGGAAGAATGAGGGCTAGTATGAGAGAAAAATGTGCTTGCCGTGAAATAGAGGATGAAGGCATCAGTTAACATCTTCAGTTAAGTGTGAAAAGGAATATGCAAGCAGATTTTAAAGCCTTGAAGTAGGTTAAAAGGAGAATTAAGCAGTTACAGCACAGTATCAGAAAGCTCATGTGTGATGTGCTTATCCACAGAGACAAAAGCTAATATACTTATGCCATAACAAAAAAAAAGAGATAATAAAAATAAATGATCAACACATGGCAGAAATAAGGTAAGCACAGATTTGCACAGAAAACAGGAAAAAAATCTGTACTGATTCAGGGATAAGAAAGATAAAGAAAAGCAAATTTGTTTAGAAAATGAAATAACTTTCACAGCATCTAAAATTCCATATGTGCAGTTGCCAAAATAAAGTTGGACACCAGCATTTATTGAATGTGTTATGTAAGATACTCAGACATTGTTTCAGCAGTATAGATTTTCATATTTATTTGATGGCTGATTAGGCTTTTGGAAAAAAAAAAAAAAGGAAGAAAAACAAAATTAAATGCATATTATATAATCCCTTGCCACACTCAGAATCCTCTCCATGACCTTTATCTTCTGGTCTCAGTAATCTGAGATTTGATTAGACAACAGCTACCAATAGTTCTAGTAGTAGTTAGTCTCCTTTTAGTACTAGACTAGCTCCTTTGCATTCAGCCTAAAAGAGGAAATAAGGAGAAAAAATGCATTGCTGTCGTCTTTTACTTTCACAAAGTATCTGTTACCTCTACTCTGACATTCAGGGCTAAAAATTATCACATGGTGGTCTCAACCATTTGCAGAAAGGTTCCTACAGAGCTGTATTTTCTAAATCTCAGCAGATGGGAAACTTTCTAAGTGCTAAAACAAGCTTGCAGACACATGGGGGAAGAATTTGTAGATATCGTAATTTTGCTTAACTTTATGTACAATGTGACATATGATCCATGGACTAATTCAAACAGACTAAAACAGGTGGTCTTACTGTCAAAAATAAAAATAATTGCTAAATATAAAAAAAGTATTTTAGAACTCATACCACTGATACCTCTGTGATGGAAATTAGTAAAATAAAAGGAGTAAACAGTTAAAAATATGTAAGAAATAATGTTAATACATTTGTATATTACTATAAGCTCTGCAGTCTTAAAATGGAGACTGCTGCCCCAAATTGTTTTCTGGTATTAATCCAGATCAGCTCAAAGCCTGAGATTTATGTAAATCCACACACTATTTTGTTCATTTTACCAAGAAATTGTGGTTCCAATTTCTGCATATAAATGCAGTTGGAAGAAAAAAAGGAAGCAAAATAAACATTGTATGATCTACTGCAACATAAGAAATCTTCAATATGACCTTTATTTTGTAGTCAGTCATCCAGCTTGATGATCTTTGGAATTCTAGTGTTTAGCAGAAATAATGATGCAATAATTTCTCTTGATGTTGAAATTGTAAATATCTGGATATAAGAAAGAATAGGTATACATCAGTATTGCTATATACAATACATGCACAAGTATCAGTAGTATCACTTGTAGCTAGCATTTTATATTTTAAATTCCTGTTGATTTCAAACCTACCTCATACTTACAATAAGCTCTGAAATTATGCTACTGAATTTTATTCTGTCATAAAATAACTAATTTCTATCTGTTCTAATACAATTCTTTATGACAGACAAGATAGGAAGTTTATCTGAGTACCTTGAGCAGTGTAGGTAAAACTGATCTATCATTCTCAGCATTGGCAATGCAATCTCCTGTGAATGTACAATAAGAATCAGTTTCCATCAAAATAGATATTTTTTTCTCTGAAGCTCAAGACATACTTTCACCAAGGCTTACAAAATAGAAATATGTATGTTGTTTGACTTCATTTTAAAGGTCATAAAATACATTTTTAACATTTAATATCTTTTATGTCTCTTTAATTAAGTTATATCATTCATGTCTTTCTCAGGCTCTCCTTATATGAAATTCAGTGAAGTATAATGAACACTATTTACAAGGGCAGAATTACAAGATTATTGCAATATGTGCGGTTTGTACTCTACAGCTTGAAGGTGAGTGAATAAGTTTTCCATCAATTATATTTATAATTATTGTTGCTACATTACTTTAGAAAATAATGAACTGCTGAACTATGTCTCAGTTTTGACTCAGCACTTTTACCAAATACGTTGGCTTCAGTAAGAATATAAAACTTATTTCTCCTCAACACATACACTGAAAACAGCCAATAGATACAGCTGTTAAGAGTTTGTCATGGCTCTGTTACCATCTGCTATAGTCATAGCCAGGGCAGCATAGAAGAAGATTTTACTAAAGGATATGTGTTCCTTCAGGGACCAGGTAGCCAGTTCTACTTCTAGTGCCTTCCACATCCTCTCAAGAGGAGAAGAGAGAAATGGCAAACTTTCTGTTGCACATTTGATAGAAGACCCTTTAAGAGAACTTATGTTTGTATAATCAATGAATATACAGACGTATAATTGACAAATATACAGAGAAGTTAGGTTGGTCTCCAGAGAGCGTATAGCTGGAAAAATTATCACATTGGAAAGGAAGAATTGGAAATGAATGGAAAAGCTTATCCATATCCTGAGCTTGCAGGAAAAACTCCAAGAGAGATCTTTCCTTAGTGGCAGTCAGCCCTTAAATGGGTTTTAAGAGAGGTAGAGCGAGGCTCCACCCCTTCCAGTCACACAGCTAATTTGCCTTCACCTGTGCTCCCATGGCTGACTCATTGCTTGCCTCAGGTGATCAATCAGAGGTTCAGGCTGTTTCCCAAATTGATTGGGTTGGTCTACTGATCAAGCCCTCATCAAGAAACATTAACAGTATCCTCCCTCTCTGCTTAATGGCATCTCTTGAAAAACACACAAGGAAGCAGAAGATGCCACATCTTAAATATAGGTTAGCAAGTCATGCAAGTATGAATATAATGTCTGTTAATATCTGTATTGATGATCTTGATGTGGGAATTAGTACACTTTCAGTGAGTTTGAAGATGACAGCAAGTTAGGAAGAAGCACTGATCTATTTAATTCAGTTAATATTTAGATCCCTCTGTTAAGTTAAAAAGACTTGACAGAGGGATCTGAATAGGCTGGATCAGTGGGCTGAGGCCAATTGTATGAACTTCAACAGGACCAAGTGCTGGATTGTGCACTTTGGACACAACCACCCTAGCTGCTGAAGTCTGGAGGACACAGCTTATGAGTAGCGGCTGAGGGAAATGGGATTATTTCAGAGAAGCCTTGGGGAATCTTTATTTCTCTGTACAATGACCTGAAAGGAGGTTGTAGCAAGGTGGAGGTCAGTCTCTTCTCCCAGGTAACTAGCAATAGGATGAGAGGTAATGGCCTCAAGTTGCACCAAGGGAAGTTCAGGTTAGATATTAGGAAAAAATTTCTTCTCTAAAAGAGTGGTCAAGCATTAGAATGGGCTGCCCAATGAAGTGGTGGAGTCACCGTCCCTGGAGGTGTTCAAGAAAAGTATAGATATAGCATCTAGGGACATAGTTTAGTTGGTATGGTGGTGACGTATTGATAGTTGGACCTAATGAGCTTATTTTCCAACCTTAAAGGTTCTATGAAATATCTAAAAGATCAGGTATCAAGTTGATGGTGCCAAGCTCTTCTCTGGTGCCCAGCAATAGGACAAAGGGCAACCAGCACAGACTGGAACACAGTTCCAGAGAACTGGGACAGGCTGCCCAGAGAGGATGTGGATTCTCCTTCTCTAGAAATGTTCAGAATCCACCTGTGCCATCTACTGTAGGGAACCTGCTTTAGCATGATCTCTAGAGGTTTTGTGATTCTGTATGGAACATACTGGCTTTTAAAATGGTTTCTGTAAAGCAGGGTTTGGACCGTTACATTGTGGATTTAGTGAAATCTTGTTCTGTGAGTACTCTAGTTGGTCAGATAATCTATTAGCATCTTCAGTAACTCACATGTGGTAACCCACATGAAGGTTTCAGAATTGTGGCACTATGTTAGTTTTGCTGCAAGCACAATATAAGATTAGTCTATAATACTTCTGTTATAAAAATCTGATTCAGTGAAGTGTGCCTGAATATTCTGAACAATTTACAGTACAAGATACAGTTTTCTAAGTACAGAAAGATATTTCTGGCAGCTGCACTTTTTGTAGAATGAGTGAATAGTCCAAATCTTCTGACTCACTCCTGCATGCTATTCACCAGGGCATACTTGTAATGAGTGGGCATATTCCATGTACAAATGCAATTCTATTGATTCTACAGCTGTGTAGTCCAAAACAATACAAGCATTGTTATATCTCCACCACATTTTCATCACTAGTTGTACTGTACAAAATCAATATCTCCTGTAGTCTTCTGTCCTGTAAAAAGGACTATTTTATCAATATGAAGGATCTGGCTCAGAAATGATACATTTTCAAATGCCCTTTATTTGCTAACTGTTTAATGAGCCCTTGTTTAATATTAAACAAAGGAAAACAATTTGAACAACAAAATTCCTCCACTTCCTTTATTTCCAACTTCCACCAAATCTATTTTGTTACTTAGTAAAATGGATTACCAGTATTGTTATGCAGTGCATAACAGCTGAAGAAAATGAGCAGACTATAGTGCTTAACTACACACAGTGAAGGAAGGATATTTCATTTTATTTTATTTTATTTTTATTTTATGACACCTTACTCTGGCAGAACATGTTGATTAAACAACTGTTAATGCCACATTGTAAAACCCTGATATTGTTGGTATTTCATAAGGAATTAGTACTAAAATCTCAACTGAAATTTTCCTATCTGAATGTAGTCTTATTGAAAAAAAAAAAAATCAAAGTGCCATTATTACCTGTTCTCTGAGATAACTATACAATATGCTGTGCCTAACTTTGCAAACAGAAAAAAAAAAGAGTCAAATGTTTCTAGTTTTCTGGTAATAATGACTTTTTCTTACTTTTTTAAAGCTGATGTCACTTATGAAGTCACTATAATGATATAATGCTTTTGTGTTCCTTTAGTTCATTACTCTGTGCTGATCTTATCACAACAGCATTATTCACTCCTTTCTTTGATAATTAATATTGATTGCATGTTAGTCTGTGAGTAAGTAAAATGGCCTTCAGTCTCAGATAGTAGAAAATCTACTTCGAAATTTAATAGATGTTCTTTCCATATGTTATAGCTTGCTTAATGGTGCACTTCTTTCACAAAGGCAGTTCTTATTGTATTTAGAACATGAAGAGTAGAGGAGGTAACTAGTTTTATTGTTGCTTATCCACAGGCTGGGGGATGAGCTGCTGGAGAGGAGCTCTGCAGAGAGGGACCTGGGCGTCCTGGTGGACGACAGGTTGGCCATGAGCCAGCAGTGTGCCCTCGTGGCCAAAAGGGCCAATGGCATTCTGGAGTGCATTAAAAAGAGCGTGTCCAGCAGGTCGAGGGAGGTGATCCTCCCCCTCTACTCTGCCCTGGTAAAGCCTCATCTGAGTACTGTGTCCAGGTCTGGGCTCCCCAGTACAAAAAAGACAGGGATCTCTTGGAAAGAGTCCAGCGGAGGGCCACAAAGATGGTGAAGGGCCTGGAGCATCTCCCCTATGAAGAAAGGCTAAGTGAACTGGGTCTGTTTAGCCTTGAGAAAAGACGACTGAGAGGGGACCTGATCCAGGTTTATAAATACCTGAGGTGTGGCGGCCATAGTGGTGAGGCCAGTCTCTTTTTAGTGGTACATGGAGACAGGATGAGGGGAAACGGACATAAGCTGCAGCACAGGAAGTTTCACACGAATGTGCGTAAGAACTTCTTCACGGTGAGGGTGACGGAGCACTGGAACAGGCTGCCCAGGGAGGTTGTGGAGTCTCCTTCTCCGGAGATATTCAAGTCTCGCCTGGACGCCTACCTGTGCGACCTGGTGTAGGGAACCTGCTTTGGCAGGGGGGTTGGTCTCGATGATCTCTAGAGGTCCCTTCCAACCCCTACAATTCTGTGATTCTGTGAGTTCCATTTACTGGCTTGTGCTTTCATCTGAATCTTTCCACGCTGCTTTCCCTGGAAGAAGATACAAATGTGAAAATGAAAAAGAATATGAATTCCCTTTTTTTTTTTTTTTTTTTTTTTTTTTAAGCCTCAAAATACTATTATTGATCCACTGACTATTTACATGTCTTCCTTTAATGTTCTGTCAAATCCAAATTCTGTTAACGGGAGCAAAACCAATATTCTTCTTGCTTAGTCCTGATCAAAAACGGGGGAAAAAAAGCTCTGAAGATTCCTGAATTATATTAGGGTTATTCTTTGACTCCTAACTTTTCATCTCAGTTCGATCATGACGTTGTTGGAAAATGTATAAGTCATCATAGAAAACAGTGATATGAATAAACCAAAGCAATAGGATTATTTTAAATGACAGAAAAAAAAGATAGGGCATAGAAAACAATTTGTAAGAAATTTTACAAATTAAAAATTTTGAAGTAAAGCATAAAATGATTAATATTAGGTTAGTATTTTTAATCAGAAAATCGAGAAGCTACGTATTTCAGAAACCAAGGCATAGATTTTGTAATACAAGCTCGTGAGTTTGACAAAGATGAAAATGCATGCCTTAAAGTGATGTCAGAACAGCTCAGCAAAACAGCTGAGCATAGATTTGAAACAGAGCCTACACTGGTGTGTCACTTCATTTAATGTCAGAGGATGCCATCCTGAACCAACATTGTCCCTAGAAAAAAAACAAGAACAAAAACAAAAAAAGCCCCACTTTCATTAAAATATGTGTAAGTAGATAACACAGATCCAATGAAAAAGAACTTCAATTAATAGAAAACACACTTTAGTAATATTGTCTTTACCACCACTGGGCATTTCCTTACAAGAATGCCAACGTTTTGCAAATGGAAAAATATTTTTTATATTTACATAAATCTGATGGTAACACTCCAGATTTGAGGCACCATTCACATTTCTAACATTGGAGTATGTCTGTTGCTTACTACAAACGAATACAATTCAGATATTTTTTGCCTTGGACAGCATGCTTGTTTCTGCCTCTCCCAGACTCATACATCAGCTGAGGGGCTGAACCAAAGGCTACATTAACATCTAGTTACCCTGAGAAATTGGAGAATAGATGACAAAGGTACAGGAGAAAAGATACAGCAACATGTAGCACAGATACTTTTTTTCCTTGTTTCCTTGAGGGGGTAGCACTGTTTGATAGGCAATGAAACACCTGGCTGGCCATAATTCCCTGGGGCACTCTGCAAATACATGACCTAATTGCAGCTGCTGTTAGATTCAGCAATTTCTAGCAGTTTCAAGAGAGTAGTATTCAAGGAATTTTGTTAACTCCAAATTGGAGTAGCATCAATTCAAACGTTGTCATCAGCAGAAATTATTTATGTTTGGTAGCCTTACATATGTGTTACTCTCTTTTGCTCTGCTAGCAAATTGGCTAATCTGCCAACAGAAATACTTGCATGTGGGTGGAAAGAAGGAACAAGAGCTGCCTGTCAGCTGTTGTCATGTGAGAGAAAAAGCTTGCAAGGCTGTGGTCACAAGACAAGATATATGGCCTTCCAGACATTTGTAACTTAGTCATGGTCCTCCAAAGCACATTAAAAATACTGATCTAGAAAACTCATGTTTGTATCATTATGCTTTTATGAAGATCAGTTCCAAATCAAATGTAAGAAACCAATGTAATTTCTATAGCAATGTGATTTTCTAAATTCACCTATAGATTTTATAAGCTGGAGGCAGTTATTAAGAATAACCATTCTGGATTCTAAGTTAGCAAATAAAACAATTTCAATGAGACATTTGTTATCTCAAAATTGTCATTTAGATGAGCTTAGAAAAATAGCTTAAAAAAATATGAAATTATCTTGACTTAAATACTCCATGGAGTTGAGAATACTCATCTTCTATAGACAAAAAATATTTCATTAATTGTTCCGTCATGAGTCTTATTTCTAGTCCTGATTTGTACAGATTTGTTTTGATTCTTTATCTGCCTGTAATTAGACAAACAGCCAGACCTTCAAAAAAATCCAGACCCTTCTTCGAAAAGGATGAATTTGAATTTTTAACTTTGCACAACTCTATTAAATAGATTTAGCACTAACAAATACCTCTGTGCAAATTCTATGCAGTGGAAAATGCACCTACAACCATACGCAAAAATAAGAGAAAAATAAGAAAAGTAATGCATGGAGATTCAGAGACAGGCTGTTCCTAAAAGAATCCCAGGTCCCAGAAGAAACTTTTGCTTTAAATGCCAAGAATTCCTCCTGATTCTAGTCCCTCCTAAATAGTGTAAAAGCACTATGTCTTATATACACATTTTGCTGCTAGACAATTCAAGACAATTGTGTGATTGAGATGTAAGGAATAATCTTTTGCTAACCGGATGCTGAATCTATCCATTAGGAAGTTGACAGTATCCTAAAAAAAAAGAATTGGGGGGCACTATTGGAACATTAAAGATTAAACATTTTCCATTACTTTCTATCAAGTTTTAACCTTTTGTCGTAGCTGTTTGTGTAGCTGCTTCTCTAGCTATTCACATCTTTGTCCTCTGAATATAGACAGAGAGAAATGCATCAGAGTATCTCTCTGTATTTATGTGGTTGCATGTATTTTTATTATGACTGGTAGCTGTAAGGCTGAAATGGGAACTTTTCACTTTTAAACACCAGGTTATCTGAGGGAAATATTTAAAAATATACAGAATGCAATGTGAGGAAGTGGGAATTCCTAAAAGCTGGGCTTCGAAGTGGAGCCATTTCTGAAGTGTTTATGTTGGGTCTATGAATCCAAATGAATCCAGTGTGTGAGGAAATCCTTAGCTCTCTAAAGTAAATAGAGTTTGAAGGTAGATAGATGCCAGTTGGACTAGAAAATTTTGAACAAATTGGTAAGAGCTTTTAGATGTCTGTAAGCTCCTGAGAGAACTGAGGGAAAGATATCCTGAAGGAACATCCATATTTGCTGAGAAAAAATGCACTACATTCTATCTTTCAGTATTTGAATTTGAATAGATAAAGCTAGTCTCAGGATGAATGTTTGTAGTGGTAAAATGGTGTAGAAGCTGCAACTGCTTGAGTTTAGTACATAATAGGAGTAAAGAAAGCTTAGCAATATAAAAATCAGTCATCTGACAACTGTATTTTTATCCCACTATAGTATTCAGGCACTCTTCTGAAAAAAAGCAAGTTTATCCTGAGAAGTAATAGATAAAGCTATGAATCAGCTGCTATATTTGTGAGCCAGGGAAAATACTGTCTCTTAGATTTTTTGCTCCAAATGTATTTGTATTCTGAATCAACTGTTATTAAAGCTTTTTCAACATACAGTTAAAGAAAGAGATCTGCTCAACATATGTATCTCCAGAATTTATAGGCTTGCAGTAGGATAAGTAAAATACCACTATTTGCTTCAGCATCATTTTGTCGTATAGATAAATCTATAATTTTTAATTCATAGCTAACCATTTCTTTTAATCTCAAATAGAATATTTTACTATCAGTTGCATAAGGAGATATGAAGCTGTTCAAAGCATTTCTCTAAGTAAAACACTTAACACCAAGGCCTGTAGCAAACAACACCAATTCTTTATTAAAAGATAAAGAACATCCCAATGGAAATGGCTTTTGCTGTCTGAATTAGTGTGCAGAATCTACCATGATTTCATTTTTTGAGGACTTTTTTTAGTTTTTAAATGCTGATGTGATATTATGAAAGTGAGTACAGAATTCCAGCAATGCCTTGCTAATATGCTGAATGATAAAAATTAGCATTAGTCTTCCCTCTACAAACTATCTATTGGCACAGGTGGTATTTGGAAAGCTTGCTGCTGGCTCAAGTGTCTTACCATAAAACAGTTTTAATTCAGTGCACTGACACTTTAATTTGTCTGTTCTTTGCTGCCCAAAATTAAGAAATGGGCATCATTCCAAGCTATTTATCCAATATCATTTGGAAGCAACATTCCTTTTGACTTCTGAATAAACTGCAAAAATATTTGTATACACAGGATTTTGAATTTCTGAGTTACTCCTTACATTACATTTCCAGCTGGTTTAGTTTGCTACTGAGAAAACGCAGCCACTTGTTCAGCAAAAAGGAGATTACCATGAAATAAATCACTATGTGTGTGTTTTGTTGTGTTTTTGTTTTTGTTTTTTTTTCCAAGGAAATTAAAGGTGTATGGAGCACCTTGATTCAATGTAGATCTGCACTGCTATTCTAGAATCTGCTAGCCAGCTCAGCACAAATAATTTATTTTTATTTATACACATAACAAGGAATATCAAGGTCAATGTTTCTTTCAGGAATGAAATTATGTGAAATTGTTTGCGGTTTATTTAGTTCTCACAGTCACATTGAATATAAGCTATTATGCTTACTGTATGTGCGACCGTTAAACATCCAACCAAAGACCATTTAAAACACCTTTATTTCTATTATCTTTGAAAGACAGCCTCAGTCCTACGAAAAGACTTTTATAATAAAACCTTATCACTTATGGAAATAATTCTTTATGGAAAACTCCCTGGAATTTGGGCTTAAAATAAACGTGGGATTTTTTTTTATTTTTTTATTTCATTTTATTTTATTTTATTTTATTTTTACCAAAACCAAGATTAAAATAGTTTGTTCAAGGACACATAGTTCATAACCAAAAGAGTGTTTCACAGTCATGATGGAGTGAAATGAATTCATGAAAAAGAAGGAAGTTGGAAAAAATTAGGTCAGGGAAAAGAAAAAGGGCATCTCATAAGTTCTATTCAGTTCACAGAATGTAATTTATCCTTACAGAAAAATCCTACAAAAACTTAACACAAACAATGACTTGGTCTTGGTCATGCTAGGTTCATTACCAAAGATGGATATATATAAAAACAATTGATCATATCTACTTTGAAGTTTAAACATTGGTCCCATAACAAAATAGGAAATAAGGAGCACCATCCGCCCCACATCTTATACATGAAAATGAAGAGAAAAGGCATTTGACAGGTAACATTTATACAGAAGGCTGTAGCTGCATAAATGAGTTCATGCAGAGAGGATTTCTAGTGCTGTACCTGTTATGTTATCATCATTCATATGCTTGATGAAGTGAAAGCAGAAAATATAATGGAGGAGCTGAGGCTGATTTTAAAAAGACTGCTGTTTACAGATTCTTTCTTTTGTGTTCTCCAATCAAGTGCAATTTATGTGTGGTCCCAAGAGACTGCCCACAGCAGAACCATATGCATATTTTTGTCACCTGTTTTAGTTCAGAGCTATTCTTAAAAAAACAAAGTCATGCATTTATGCATGTAAAAATAGCAGCAGCCACTGCTAATGAAAATGTGCATGGATAGATAGAAAAAAGAAAAGGGATGCAGATAGAAAAAGAAAGGGATTTCTTAAGTGCAGTGCAGATCTGACTCAAACCCGAACAAATCAATTATGTTCATAAGTTCGATGCAGTCTCAGCATCCGCTGAAAAGGTCTAGCTGAGGTAGGTGCAAGAACGTTTGATCTCAGAGATATCAGAATCAAATAAAGAAATGCAACCTTATTTGGGTCTTCTGAAAGCAGTGCTAGCTCTGACTGGCCATGCATTAATGGAATTACATAATTGTTTTGTTTACAAAAATGCATGAACTGATTTTTCATGTTTTTGTGGACTTAGGTATTTAAACTGTATCTGGTCTCAGGCTGGTAAAGTCCATCTACTGCTGTTATGTGTTACAGAGTTACTGGCTGTGATTCACACTGGATTGAGTATAACTTCTCTCTTCTCTATTCCCTTGGAAGAGTTATGGATTTGGAGAGCTTCAGTACATTTTAGCCAGTTTAGAATTCTTGTGTAATTGCTTAGCATAGGCCTTGCCTTTAACGGTAGTAAATCTGGATCCATTTTTATTTGTTTCTACCTTTTCTAACATGACTAATATATAGAAGCAATATACACATCTAGGAATATATCTTAATCCACAGAGTGTTAAAGGAACTTGTAGGTGTGCATGTGCTGTTTATTTCTTGACTGAAACATTCATTTATTCCAAAAGCTTCATCTTAAGAGTGCTCAGGGGGACAGTTGTAGGCTAAGGTGACTCGCTTGGGCTATGGTCTAGGTACAGATGTAATATGCTGTCAGGAGGTGATGGACTCCATGATTGTTTTCAGGTAACGGAATGAGAAGCAGGAGTCAGATACAATAAACTCTGATCTGTTGCTCTTTGCAACACACAGGCAAGTAGGAGCCAGACACAAGAAGGAGTATCTTCACATTCTGGTCCTCAGCTTTTCATCCAAGGAGAACTGCATCAAGGTCTGAGAGGCCTAATAGAAGGTGGAGAAGGGGAGGGGGAAGCTGCACCACTGCTACTGCTCAGCAATAGCCCAAACACTGGTGTGTTACCATCAGTTATAGCTACAGATTCCAAAACAACTTCACACTGGCTACTACACAGACATTCATCTGTTTTGTCATTTAGTTAGGTTGACCAGGAAATATGAACATCCTGACAGGTTCCAGGGCCATCTTCACCTTCTGTAGGCATTTGAGTTGTATTTAGACAAGTGCTATAGATTACTGCATTAGCATGTACATCTCAGATTAAGACAAACTATTTTCTCCTTCAGTCTTAGAAATACTGCTTAATATAAATTAAATGAACGTTACTAAAACTAGCATACCTCATAGAGTGTAGACAAAACAGTTGGGTTATGGAATCTGGGAAGCCAAAAGAAGCAGCAAATATCACTTGGTAAGTCAACTTTACTTACATATTGGCCATCATCCAAAGCCAGTAGCAATTCATTAATCTGAGGTATTGAATGTACATCTGAACCAGATATAACATTTAGCTTCCAGAAATCAATACAAAAATCAAATTTGCTGGTAAGGTTCCGGAACTAATGTAATTAGGCTGTAGCATTCTCTGTGTAATGTTATAATGACTAATTGTAGAATCTTCCATAATTTACCTTTTACTATGTTCCCTAACTGTTTAAGATCTGAGTCATCTCTAAAACTCTCTCAGGTTAAGGAGTTTCTGCTATAGAAGTAATCACATCTAAAAGCTTTTAATTAGCTATCTACCTTCTCCTTGCTGCTCAAAAGCTGAGTATTCTCAATCGTTATTTCTGATCCTTTCATCAGACTTCTGAGGTTCCAGCTGCTCCTGAAATAAGCTACTTGCCATATGTCTTCTGTGTCTCCCACTGTTTCAGAATAGTACCATGATAAATATGAGCCCTTTTCCATTTTCTCCACTGGCAAATTTATTTCCTAACTCTCCCTGCATGCCTGTAACTTCAAAAGCCTTTGGACACTAATTCATTTTCTTCAAGAAAAAAAAATCTGATTACTCATTTCTTTATCAATAACAGATAATAATTACTCTGAGTACTGCTTTTATCTGTTGATCTATTTCTAGTGAAAGGATTGAAAAAGTTTTGGCATTTTGTCTGCTATAGTATGTGCAATAGAACATTCTGATTTGCAGTGTCTTATTTCTCTTAGGTGGGCCCACAGACCCCGCAGAAAGATGTCTTGACATTATAATAAGGATGAAAAACTACATAACAAATTTCAAATTTTTAAGATCTCACTGATTCTAGAGTTCAACACTCAAATGTTTCATTTAGCGTATATTTGCACCATGTAGATTTAGTGTCATAGATGAAAAAATGGCTTAAGTTGTGAACACTAAGCAGATAATTGGGTGTATGAAGAGGATGAATAACCAAAAGTGAAACACAAATGCCAATTCAGCTTGAGTCACCACTGGTAGACTGGTGGTCAATTCAGTAGGCTCCAGGTGAGCATAATCAAAAGTCTAAATGTTTCTACTGGTAATGGAAATGCGATGTATCAGAACTCTTGTAAGTCTAAGTCTGTAACCCAACCTCTAGGCACCTGATTTTCCTGATATATATGATCTGTTACTTGTCTAATGAAACATCACAATAACTGCCTGTGTAATCTTAGCAGGAAACATATCAGAAAATGGATGATGCACACTCAAACTGAGGCATTATTTTTCAATAGTTGGAATATCTTCTTGGAGTGAAGAGGGGAAACAGATGTTTAGCTATAAATGCATAGTCATTCATACTTTGAATTCCACATATATCCTTAGAGACAAAGTTTAAATAGGAAATTGCTAGTTTACTTGCTACAAATTGCATACTGTAATATATTCTGTAATAGTTATATGACTGCTGTCAGCCGCTTGTGTTGTATAAAGCTGGATGTTGTCTTCGTTCATGGAATTTGGACAATGAATAGTCTGATTGTCATCCAATTAATTGGTAAAGAACTTGTGTTACAGTGACACCTTCCAAGATTTCAAGAACTTTCAGATTTCCACTTGATTGCTCCAGTGAAAAAAAATAAACACCTGGTTAGCAGTAAAAGACAGAGCAGCCACAGGACTGAGATGAATACCTGGATAAGGTGCTAGGAAGGGTTTTCCAAGACACTTATCTTCAAAATAAGTGTTAACTAAATTCCATTTAATGGCGTCAAATTCTGCCTTTAATTATATCTGGGAGACTTAGCAGAGAGAATAATGTGTGCAAGGAGATTTTGGCCTTGAAGATTTTTTTTTTTCTTTTTAAACCAGTAAATGGAAGGATATATCATGTCTGAGGTCTTTTGCAGAACATACAGAGCTGCAGATAGGAAAATTTTCATTTTTTACATAGAACTTGAACAAAGATGATATAAAGTCATTGATTACAAAAAAAAAAAAAAAAAAGAAAAGAAAAAAAAAGAAAAAAGTGCTACCATGCTTCTGTTGCAATGACAGAAGTTGAAATTGTTCTCCAACTCAGGAAGATAATCTCATTGTCATTGTATTCAACCTGAAGTTAAATTATGTAACTTCAAGAAAAGTAGTTATGGTATATGCATTATGTACACTGTTAACATCTCAGGATTTGCATTTTCTGAACTATTACATCATCACTTCAAGCTTGGTTTTTAGATGACAGGAGTCTGCTTCTAAGAAATCACAAATGGCAATCCAAATATATTTTGTAACTCCACTGAAGTATATCTGATGAGTATACTTCAGAAACTCACAGAGATAAGAGTGAAAAACCACTGTAGGAGAACACAGTTTTTGAAGGAGTAATTTTGGGAGCAGTGTGTAAACACAATTCTTTTATTTTCTAGAAATCAGTTTTGTTTTACAGAAACATTTGTAGTCATTGATACAAATGCCATCAAAAACAGATAATTACACGCAATAATAGAAACAAAGCAGTAAGCTTGTGGAATACATATAAAAAAATAATTATTATAATGTTGGAAATAGGAAGCTGAACAGTAAGCACTAAGACTTTACATAGAAAAAACTCACAGGGACAAATATTCAAGTATTGAGCACTCACAAATGATCAGTACTGTAGAGCAATTCATATCCGCTACAACTAGACAAAAGCACATGGAGAGGAGTGTGTTCTGCTTGCACCCTAGCCTAAGAAGCCTTCTACCTGAGTTCTGAGTGTTGTCATTTCTGCTCTCCTCTAAAGGGCATGGAGATACCTTAATGCAAGTTTTTTTTCTGACAACACCCAACCCTACAACCCTGGAACAAGTACCTTTGGCTGCAGCTAATATACAAAATTGCTGTGGGACTCTCCATTCACACAGCATCTTCTCATTGGCTTGAGAGATGCACTGAAAGTCCTTGCTTGATATTCCTTTCTATTTATTACCTTGTAGTTATGCCTGTGTCTGGCCTTTCACCTTGTTAATCCTCAGTTCACCTCACATTGCCTTGAAGATTGATTTCTTTGCTTGTCCTCAGATCTGTCTTGCTGCTTTGAATTTTCCCAGCTGTGGCTGATCCAATTACTGCTATGGAAATTGCTTTGTTCTTCTTACTTAACTGCTTCAGGGCTGCATCTCTTGTTAGTGAATCTACCTAGACATTGTTCTCAGCTCCTGGCTTATTCTTCACTGAGGAGCAACCCACTGATGCAACCCTGGCTGTTACCTATCAGCTTTCCTGGTATGTGTTTCAGTTTATTATAAACAGCACAAGTTTTATTGAGCCAGATGAATCAGCAGAGAGCTAACTGAGTTGCAAAATGACAAGGAAAGTGGTAAAATTTTAGTTCCATAGTACAATTTAATGTGGATGTAGAAACTTTTTTGGTTGCCAAGCTGTTAAGTATCATAAATGTCAATAAGTGAGGTCTTGTATATAAGATACGCTGCAGGACAGTGATAAACATGAGTATGTGGTGAGATTTCAGTTCTCTGTTTATTGTCTTCTCTTAGCTATATGAAACAATAGCATAGCAAAACAATAACCTTACTATAATTAGTGAAAGGAGCTACCATACAACAGCTTTTTTATGAACAAATACGGGTTTCCAGAGCTATGTAGGTCTGTAAAGACCTCTATGTAGATGTAAAAAATAATATTAGTTTTAACACCCTTACATATTTAAATACTTAAGGACACTTCAGATTATGCCTTTTGTGGACTTAATATATGAATAGAAACAGACTTGCATATAAAACATTTAAAAACTGCTATCAGCAGTACAACATTTGTCTCAAATGAGAGAAACTTCCAGTCACTAAGAGAAAATTCTGAATGCCTGACCTAATAATTTTATTCTGGAGCTTCTTCCTGCAATGCCTGAAAATGCTATAAGCATTGGAAAGAAAGAGTGTGCTCACCAATTTATAGGCTTTTAATAGATATTTTTGACCCTTGTGGCTTATGATAATGACTGCAGCAATAATCAGTAAAGTTTAGAAGCTATTTTCTTTTCTGTTATTATGGGAGGAGAACTTATTTAGCTACCTATCTATTTCTAGGCTTCAGGTCCTGCAAGTTCTCTTAGTCTAAATGGAATGATGCTCAGATCCAGGGATCACCTGTGTCCATTACAGCTGTCCTCTAATAGAGAACTTCTTGAAGTCTAAAAAAGATCATATAAGCATCTGCTTACACTACCAGTAAAGAGGCATGAAAATCAAAGCGAAATAAAAATCTAGCAAGCTGTGTATAGTTTCAGCAAATATTTTTTTAATATACTCTAGCTGAATTTTTCTTCTGGTTGAAGAGCTATATGAATCAGTCATCATCTGAGCAAGTCATAACAGTGTTAGCCTGTACTCAGCTGAAACCACAGCTACTATGGCTGCTGACATTTCTTTTCATTCATCTGTGCCTCTGTTGCTCTTCTGTATGCCACCCACTGTTTGTTTGCATATTTCTACATATGCACATTGAAAATTATGCACTATCATGCTCTATTTCTTTAAATTTCCCTTTAAATAAAAAAGCTTTAGACCTTCTAGATGCATGGCTTATGATCAATATAAATATAAATGGAATAATGTTACCTCGTGATAGCCACCTCATCTCTTCTCTGATGGGTGTTTCTCAGTTTCTTAACAAATATATTAGCTAGGATGACAAGTTTCCCACCTGTTTGTTCAGATAGGTACATGTCAGTACAATTTGCTTATCAGAAAGATTCAGATTTTCAAAATATTAGGATGTATTGAAGCTCAAAACTACTGAGTATGTCAGGAAAAATTATTTTAAAACTTAATTTTCCATTCAGAAGCTATTAGCTTGGAGGAAAAAAAGAAAATGGGGTTTGGTCTCTTTTCACTGGTGACAGGCGACAGGACGAGGAAATGGCCTCAAGTTGCACCAGGGTAAGTTTAGGTTGGATATTAGGAAACACTTCTTTACAGAAAGGGTTGTTAAGCACTGGAATAGGCTCCTTAAGGAGGTGGTTGAGTCACCATGCCTGAATGTGTTTAAAAAAATGTGTTTGGATGTGGTATTCAGGGAAGGATTTAGCAGAGGGTTGTTAGTTAGGGTAATATGGTTAGGTCATGGTTGGACTCAATGATCTTTAAGGCCTTTTCCAACATGAGTAATTCTATGATTCTATGAAAATGAGCTTTACTACACCAGTTAACAAATATTCAAGTTTTAATGAGATGAACGGTTAGAGTGACTGCTAGAGTGACTTTTACTACTAATTGGGCTTTATATAACAAAGATAAACACAGTTATGTTATAAGGGTTAACTGAAAAATGAATGCTGGCAGAAAGAATTCAGCCACTTACAAAATTCTGTCACAGTGTTTCGGACCTTTTGGGCTATGAATGTGTTAGTGAAGACAGTGAAGTGCCACCCCTCCCTGCCACACACGCACCCTACACCTGTATTTTCACCTAGGAAGGAATATTCTGAACTTGAATTTATTGCATTTTCTTATAATTCCCTTCAAATAAGTTGATGAGACTTGCAGTTATGTATGTCTTAGAGAACTGTATTCTTCAGTGCACAGAATCTGAACCCATACTTCACAAAGGCAGAGGTGCTTGTGTTACACTAACTGTGATGGAGTATGCATTTGTAAAGGCACACTGAATTTTGTTCATTCAAAGCTGCTGTAGGTCTAAGCTAACATCCATGTTGACACTCAGCTGGATTGGCAAACTGGAGCCCAAACTTGTCCCTGCCAACCTTGAGAAAAAGTTGTTGTTTCTATTACTCCATTAAGCTTCTAACTTTTTCACTGTATACGCAAAACATAAATGTTTCCTATTCTTTTGGTCTCTGCTTATGAAGTGAATCAATAATTGATTTTTTCTACATATATACACACATTTCTGCAAATTCAAGGCTATATTTACAGATAAAGAGAAAGCTGGAATTATTTTCTCACCAGTAGACTGGGTAGATGGCTCTCACAGGAGCTGTACGTACTTCCCCTGGTCACTTACTCTATGTGCAGCACTTGCATGTAAACGTGTCAATATGTAAGAGCCAAGCATTCCCCTCAAGAGTTTAGTATAGTATGCTTCACAGTAAAGCAACCTTAAAACAGAGTATTTCAGAAAATTAACAGCCAAAGGAGCTTAGTACAAAGATCGCTTTAAAGTTCACTTAAAAAAAAAAAAAAAAGATTGAAATATTTGCGGTAGACACTTATTTTTCTTTAACTTTGCAAGTTCTGTTATGAAAAGCATTGACTAGCGCATTATCCCTTGGACTTGCAGAAGTGAAAAGAAAAAGATACTAAACGCTAACAATACAATATGCAAGCTAGATACGTTGTGATCAAAAGTGAAACATTCAACATCATTCTAAAAACATCCGATTGAAAAATTACAGAAGATGAGAGGGTGGGAAAAAATGCTCTGGCTACTGTTGTAAAAGCCATTCTGCTATCGCTTTGCATTATACATAGGTTGCACTAATCCTTAACATCAGTTTTAAAAAGCATCTTTCTAGTCCTGTTTCCAAATCCTGTAGAAGTCAACCCATAAAGCAACTCTTTCATAGATTTTTTTCATGATTAAAATGTGACTAAGATATAAAGAGTAATAAAATATTGAAAATACTCTGAAGTTGTATGGATTGGAGACCTTTTTTCCCTAGACTGTCTGACCCATTCTGTATGGTTCGAACACCACGCAGTAGGAGATAAATTCATTATTGAGTTATATTCATAAAACTTTCACAATGACTTTTATGTTATCCTAGGGAATTTCTTCCTCCTGGTGTCAAAGTGAATAAGATTTGACAGGTGTACCTTGTAGTAGTTAATTTTCTTTATTTTTAAGAACTACTGAAAATTTATCTGTGATATGAATTCTCATTACCTAATTAATGGTATACCTAACCACCTAAAGTTACTTAGAAAGCAGAATTACATATGTCTGTGTATTAACAGGAACATATCAACTGAATCACCAAAGTTCAAGTTTACCAATAATTACTCTGTGTCAGAATACACATCTCTTAAAGCCCCTGTGACCTTCTATTTTCTATGGAATTTTCTATTTTTCTTTCCTTTACTGGGACTCACTTGCCTCTCAAGCACATCCATTAATGAGTATTTGCTTATTGAATTCATTTTCTTTGATTATTCACTGGAATTAAGCTAATGATTTTGTATAGCTTTTTACGTGATATCCATACTTTTCAGTATAGGATTTTGGCAAAGTTTGACTTGTAATTGAATATATTGTATTGAGACTTCTGCAAGACTTTCTAATAGTTTCAATTGTTTAGTATAGTAGCATTTATTAAAAATGGGATAAATCATGAGGGTAGAAAGAGCAAAAAAAGGTGTAAGTAACAGCAGTGTGTTCCTACCAGTTCTCACTGTTACGCAGTATACAGTAGTTAAACTTTCTTGAAATGAGATGTGGATGAAAAGATACCTGTCTTAATAAGCACCTATTTGTTTGTGTTAGTTTCAAAGATCATGCCTGTCTAATCTCCTACCTTTTTCCTAATAATCCTTATCTCAAAAATTTAACTAAAATACAAGGTTAAAACTATTTTTTCACACTGATTCAAAGGATTCTAAGAGAGGAAAATATAACGCTGTAGAAGTCTGAAGTGAGTTGCTGGGTATTGAAGAGCAGTAAGCATATATATATTTTTTTCTATAAATAAGATTGCTATGTTGATTTCTTATCCCAAAGAAAATTCTTACATTCTGAGACAAGCTTAATGGAATTCAAATAGTTAAAAGTCCATTTAAAAATCTTTTATCTGATGTTTCTTCTGTTACTTAACCTGATGGACCAGATGAACTTGAGATCACTAATTATTCACTTTTTGAGAGTACAAGAAGAATTGCTATATTTGTGTTAGCAGAGCCAGATTTGAATTACTTTTTGTATTTGTAGGTATATTTGAGCATATACTAGCTCTCCAGCTCCAAATCTGGAGTCACATGAACTTCAAACAAATGCTAGACTCTGGTTTCAATTTAATATCTTACTGCAGTTTCTTTCCTACAGAAATAAATCTTTACTGCTTACTAGCTGCAATTAAATAAGGTCAAGTGTTAGTGATGGTGAGTGCAAAAGAAATTGTGGATGGATCTCCAGAACAAGTATTTTGATGTATTACACAATTCATTCTCAGCAGTCCAAATGGCAATACAACGTCCACAGCTGTGCTTGAAAGAATGTAATGAGGAACAAGAGTTTTTATTTCTGAAAGATGTGGAGAAAATGTGTACTGAATGGCTATCACAGGAATACTGTTTGAACATATAACTTAGCATGGGGCATACTGAAATTTTCATATTTTATTTCTGGGGTGTCCTGCTAGCCTCTATCTCAGGGTGATTATATAGATGTGCTGGATAGACATAGCAGAATACTTTGGAAATATGAACACAAATCTCACAAAACTGGATGCCTGATTTGGGGCTACATTCAGAATTCTGTTCTCCTTAGTTACAATTATCTCTGCATTTTAAAAGATGTTTCTGTATAAAAGCACATGCCTTAGAAAGGAAGTCTGCATTCATGCTCTTTCTAAATACAAAGGGGGAATATGGAAATATATTATTTGTGTTGCACTATCTAAGAACTGGGTGAGAGCTAGTAGTGCTTAGATAGTGAAAAGGAGTTAGAATTTTAAGAAGGCTTTTTGTAATGTAAATCAGTAAAAGAGGGAGAAAAATTATTCTACAGTTCTTTTCTTCAATGACTTCCATCTCTTTATAGAAGAGGAACCACATAGGACTCTATTGTGCTTTAAAATCCATGAACAGCAATCATCTCCCTGAAAGAAGTTTTGCTGCACAGGAACAATGATCAGACTGTCTTCCAGTGCCAAGCACTAATTCCATCACCAAAATTCTTTGCAGAGGCTCAATTCCTGCTTCCAGAGTCTGGCTTCCTTTCCCCTCTTCTTCCTCTCAGTTGTAGTCAATCAGCAGACTCAGAAGGAGCTGACTGTTTTAGGAAATGACATATGGAATTAAAGACCAACACCATTACGAAGGACTCAAACACCACAGCTGGTGCTTAGAAAGAACTGAAATGGGGTGTCCCAGGCTTAGTTTTCTTCCTTTATATATTCAGCAGAGCATTTATGCTTGTTTTTGAAAGAACTGTTCGATTATATTTATTTCAAGAACTCCAGGTGGAACTTGTAACATAAAATAGCTCTTGGTGATTTTATCCTCAAACTTTCCCATCATGTGGTACTAAATAAACTCTGGAGATGATATCCAGCAACTTTAGATTTACTAGATATGTAGAAATTAAGACCTGAGTGAGGAATAAAATCTGTCCTGAACACACTTGACTATAGATGAAGACAGATTTTCACACTATACCTCACAGAATATTAGATGATTAAAATCTGTGGGGATTGAGAAGTCATTAAGTGAATAATAAATGTTGAGTCAAAAGGAGTCCTGAATTGGATGTTTTCGTATGGTTGCTAGTAAGAACCTAGTAGTGCTAAATTCAGTAGTAGCATTATAGGAATAAACAGGGAAGAAACGTTTGGAGAGGAGAAGTGGGGACTAAACAAGAAAGAGAACAAGCATTAGCTAAGAAACACAAACTTGCCATTTCAAAGTGTTTTTCCCTTAGAATATCTTTATTAGAGCTTCTTATGGATTTCTCTATATAGGTCTTACTTCACTGATTTGTGTGGTACTTACCCAGAAACCTTAGGAAAGTCTGTTTTATGTCTCTTTGTATAATTTTTGTGCTAGACAAATATTTAGTGGTAATACAGCTCATTGATAACAGAGAATACATCACCTTTATTCTATTTCTGTTTCATAAAGCTAGAACATTAGCAACTTTTTGATAAAGAATATCCTTGATGTAGAATCTTGGAGAAAATTTGCTTTAATGAGCTAACTTCTTTAGAGTGCTTTCTGTTTCATAATATTCTTTCTATCGTGTGCTACACTTTCAGCAAACACTGACTTGCTTTTTGAGGGCCACATTGTAAGTCTTGAAACATACTTAAGAGCTGGGCATCTGTCTGTTCTTATGAATCTGTGCTACTCTCTGAATGTGGCATTTTAAGACATCTACTTAGAAAGTTTCATTTTCACATGCTCCAGATTTTAGCAATTCCAAACACATTGCCCTGTTGAAATGGAAGATCATATCCTCTCAAAATTTTCTCACACAAACACAACAGGTCTGAGGGGAAAAAAAAAAATCCAACAAGCTGAGATTGTCACTTAAAAAAAAAAAAAAAAATTAATTTTAAACTATGGCCTCTAGTTTACCTGTGAATATCCACTGAATTACAGTGATAGCAAACTGAAGCGTCTATGGCATCAGTCACCTGCCTATGCATCTTTTCTCATGTAAGAACTCCTATTTACTTTCTTTCCCCATGAAATATTGAGTTGCAAGGATAGTATGTTCACATGATAGCAAACATGTTTTTTTTTAATAATCTAATGAGTTTTGTTTCTCTATATTACTAATGTGACTATATTTCACTTAAATCTCAGCTTACTGGGCAAGGAGCATGGGAAATAAGGATTTATCTCTTGCTCAAAGAGAGAAAACTATATAGATGCTAAACCTAGAATTTCCGGAGGTTGAATATAGGTTCTAAGTGAGTGCATTGATTAACTATTATTGGAAAGCCTGCAAATGACTGTTTCTAAAACTAAATTTTCAAGCTTCTACAGCATAACGTATCTGGAGAAATTTTCTTTTGCTAATTTTGCTCAGTGCTGCTACTGGAGTGCTGCAGATGAGATAACTGAAGGCCACTAGAAAGTTTGCTGTTGTGCCTTCTAGACTTATGGTTGCAAGATTTAAACAACTATGATTTAAAATTGCTGATCCATCTGTTAGAACTACTATGTGTCTGGGAGAGCCCAGACAGTTTTTCCTACCTAGGATTGCCTTGGTGACCTAGAAGACTGTATGTGGAACTTCCAGATGTATAGCTCTGTGTTCTCAGCTAGCTTCTGGACATCCAGAAAATCCTGCACGTGTTCACCCTTTGTGACCTGGTCCTATGCCACGTAATTGCATGAGAGATGCTCTGGAGAGCTGCCACACTGACTGTGGCGTTGCAGGAGGCGGCTGCTCTATGGCGCAGCACTGTTCAGAGGAGCAGGATGAAATGTTGATGTGCTGCGTAAGTGTAGTGTGACTAACAACCTGAAACCCTTCAACAGACTGTACTGCAGATAAGCTGTGATGATTCGTACCTGTGAAACTGGGAAGAGGTTAAACCATTTTCTTGCATTTAAAAGATACCATAGAGAGGAGAGAACGGACCTTTCTCTGTGACTGTGGTAAACAGTGAAAAGAAATGGTCTTAAATGACTTCAGAATGTGTCTGGCTATGTTTTCTTACGTGTAAAAACTGCAAAGCGCTGAAATGGATAGCTGAGTGAGTCTGCAGTCTTTATTGCTGGGAATACATAATGGCAAATTAAACAAGCACCTGCCAGGAAATACAGATCCTGCTTTACAGAGGACTCTGGGCTAGATGATCTCCGCAGGTTCCTTCTAGGTTTATTTGCCTATCATTGTGTGCACAATAAGTCTGACGTGTCCCAAAAGTTTCCAATTACTGTGCATGAAGAAACCATCTGTGCAAAGCAGTCTCAATATGGCTGTTGCTTCCTGGAAGCATTTTACTTAGCAAAACAGAAATATAACATTTCTACCCATTTATACAAATGAAACAGTCTGATACAGATATTAATCTGAATTGTTTTCTTTTTTTACTTAACATCTCCTTAAATTTGAATTTAAGTCACATCTGAGTCTCCCAAGAACAGTGTATACTGGAGATATCTAACATCATGCAAGCTTTCAGATTTAGTCATGCCTTTCCCTAAAAATTATCAGCACATCAAAACAGTACTTGCCTAAGTGTCTTCAGAATCAGGTCTCTGCAAGAAATCTTGGTGTACTGATACAATTCCTCTTGTTTAAGGAATGCATCAAAACACTGTTTAAACTTTTCCTCATCGAGGGAAAACAATCATGACTGTAGCTGAATAACAATGTTATGTTATGTGGAGGATATTTGCTTAGCTGTCTATAACTGCAGCCTTAACATGACGTGATAGTCATTTGTACATAGCTGAGCAGAATGGCTGAAGCTGGAATCAAAACTGTTGAACAAATTGAAATTCCTCAGCTTCAGAAAAGGTGATTTCAAAATGTTTTTGCATGAGACACTTATCATAGAAAGCTGTGGGCGAAGACTATGAGAAATTATAACCAGATAGAGCAACTGACATTTGAGAGCCAGTGAATCAAATCTTAAAACAGCCAAAATCACTTCTGAAACTTTCTTAAAGTGATAAACATGCCTCTAGTTTATTTAACTTCCTTATATTTAGATTATTCTTATAGATGGATATACTATCCCAATTTTTGAGGTTTACATAGTGCAAAAATATTATCAATGCATATAGAACAATAATTTTTAAAGCTTACATGGTAAAAAATGCAATATATAGTTAACATAAGATCATGTCTATTCAAAGAATGCAATTTTGTAAAGCAGTTCAGTATTTTTAGAATTAAGAATATAAAAAAGTGGGACAAAATGTATTGTACTGTCTTTTTCCACTTCTTGTTTCTATTGCTGCTGTTTTATTGTAGTAACAGTTGATGGTACCGATTGATTAGATCTGGGGAATGCTCAGACCCACAGAATGTAAATCCTGTCTGCAGCTCATGCTACAGTGAGTTTTGCACTCTTGGAGCTTTTCTGTCATTTCTAAATGAGTAACCCAGTCATAATAAGGCAGGAGTTGGTTTGGGGGAATTTATTGTAGATTTTGAGCCTAAAAGGATGAGGCAGAAAGAAGGTGGAGGATACAATGAGAAACAATAAGAAGAGGAAAGTTTGCCTAATATTAGTTTTGAGTTTTAAAGTTGGAGCTGATCTTGTACAAGTTCCATGCTATAAATTCGACTCTGCTGAATCAACAGACCCAAAGAAAACTTGTTAAAACCCAAAACAAAACCTGAGTTTCACTAAAATCCTGAAGGACATCAGGTCTGTCCTTTAGCTCTTATGTGATAGAAAGAAAATTTGTTCACAAGAAATGCTGAGAACCAAGTTTCTAAACTAAATGTTTCTAAATGTTTAGTGTTCAAAATCTGATATGTTTGTACTTTCCAAAATTATGAAATAATGAAAATTATGAAATAACATTAAAAAAAAAACAAACAAAAAACAACATATTATTTTTATTCAACCAAGTTGTGCTGCTTCTGAATAGATAAATTTCTGAATAGCATATTCAAGAATCTCAGATACATGTTACCTCTACACAAGAAAAAATACATTGAAGACAAAGGTCAAAAGAGTGAAATCTGAAGAGGAATGTCCATGTGTGGAGGCAGTGAAGGAAACATGTAAGACTGAGAACAGTTAATAGTATCTTTGTTAGTAGACCCTGAATATTACCTCACATCTACATGAGGCTTTCAGTACACCTAAATCAGAAAAATAAAGAGAGTCTGAAACAAAAGACAGACATGACACCCAGAAGAAATGGAAGGACAGACTGAACCAAACAATAAACAAGTAAGAGACTGTGACAAGAAAGAACACACCAGAGCTATTAGACACCTGGAAGTCAGCAGAGATGCCAGAGACTCACTGACTTGAGACAGGCCAGAGAAAATCACAGTTACTGACAGTTCCTAATGGGAGCAAAAATCAGCATGTTGTTCTCAGTTGAAACAGAACTCAGAAAAAGTGGTGAAGACTTGAAAGCCAATGTTTTTCCCTTCTGCACCCTGAAAAAACCTTTCATCTGACATCTAGGAAAGTGGCTTTGGTAGATGAAAGCTGAAACTTAAGTCTCTTGCTTCCTAATTCAGACTGCTAGAAAGGGAGCATAGGCAGCTTCAGTGATACTGGAGGTGTAAAGGAAAAATAATACCCGGGTCAAACCTGTGGGTGGGGAAATGGAAGGAAATAAGAGTAAGGAATTTTTTCTTATTAGGGGATTATTTTGGGTGGTGGTTAGAGATTCTCTTAAGTGTTCTGAAATAAGATGCCTGAGGCGATTTGAAAATCCATTCTTGTACCCAGTAACAAATCAGTGGCTGCTTGCTCAGCTTGCTGTATAGCTCACTCCAGGGCTCTGACTTGCTTTGTACTCTGTGTAGAAATGTAAGTTCACTACAACAGGTGCTGTGGTGCTGTGCCTAGCTGGCTTCAGTTGGAACTGTTTCATTAAGAAAATGCCTTTTATTCTTTCAAGAGTTATTAAAATCTTTTTCTCTTGCTAAAGTACAGAAAAATAGCATCAAGTAATTTTTTGTTGTTTGTTTTTAAATATGTCTATGGCTTTGCTTTAACTGATGACATGCCAGTTAACTTATTTTGGTAACAGATGAATACATTGGCTTCAGTGAAGTTTCTATACCTTCCAATTTAGAGAAGGGATGGCAAGAAAATATTTTGACTCTATGCCTGCAGACAAAAAAATACCTGGTCAGAAGATATGCAAAATATGGGTTTTATGCAGGGTTTAAGAGGGTTGAATTTGCTATTTCTGGGACAGATTTTTAGATAGGATGAATCTGGGGAGTTTGATTAACTAAGACTGTTTAATATTCTATCAAAGACTGTATCTGGTATTGTCTTCAGTAACAGTTCTGTAATTTAAGAATGTTCTGTTTGCATCTTTCATTCCAGGATAGCTCCTCATTATAATTAAGATAACTCAATTTAGGAAAAATACGTGTCCACCTAATGCTACTGAGCCTGCACCCTGCTTGACTACAATTACTGAACTCTTTAATACTTCTAGTGTCATGTAAAGACTGAGGATCTTTGCTTGAAATACTGTATGTTGATGAACTACTACTTAACTATTGGTCTCTGCATTTAATATATATACATTTCTTTTTCTTTATAGCTTACAAGTTTTACAGTGTGAACACTTTTTCTTTAATTATTCTTTTAACAGTAGCAAGCCAGAAAATAAAATTATATAGTTGTAGTCTATGAATTTGTAAAGGCCAAAGGAGAAATGTGTCAGTCCCATGTATGACTTAAGTGTATTTCATCTGTACCTTTCTTCAGGGACTCCCTATTTGAGGATGAATTAGTTTCTGGAAATTAATAATCAAGTTAGATAAATCTGGAGGAAAAAATGAAAGATTAAGGATGTAGTGAACAATTCATATCTCTGCCACTCATAACAGCTGTTAGAAATACCTGCTAGATGCTTTCATCAGCTTTGCTTTCAACCTGTGACTAACAGGATAGCTGAAAAGAAATGTATAGGTTTTTAAATTTTCTTTTAAAATTATGTCACAATACAAGTTACTTCAGACACGAGGTGAATGAGAGAGGACATGTAAGAGGTGTACTGAATAGAGAAGAAAATGGAAATATAAATTACATAGTCATATCCTCCTTCACAATGAAAGAACATTATAAAAAACTGGAAGACAAAACATTGTAAAGTTACGTATACTTGCAGGAAAATACTAAATTAGAAGCACCACTTGATCCCATATTGAAGAGATGACAGAGTTTCTCATTGGCTTTAACGAGCTTTTGTCTCTTGTTGTGAGATGAATTTGAAAGATGAAAGACAGAATGTGAAAGGGACTTGTGCCTGCTGGGAGAAGAGCATGCCTCATTCCAATGGGAGATAGTTTTACTGTGTTTTCACCAGTGAAAAGCCTTGCATTATAAGGCATCATAATAACATAAAAGCAGAATAAAGAAAGAGTGGTCATTAACAATTGGATGATACTGATGTGCATAATTTAGATATAGCGCAAATAAACCCTTACTAGGAAATTCAATGAAAAAAATCCACTCCAGCAATGAACAAGTCGTAGAATCATAGAATGGCCTGGGCTGAAAAGGACCACAATGATCACTGAGTTTCAACCCCCTTGCTATGTGCAGGGTTGCCATCCGTTAGGACCAGGCTGCCCAGAGCCACATCCAGCCTGACCTTGAATGCCTTTGGGGATGGGGTATCCACAACCTCCTTGGGTAACTTGTTCCAGTGTGTCACCACCCTCTGAGTGAAAAACTTCCTCCTAATATCTAACCTAAACCTCCCTTGTCTCAGTTTAAAACCATTCCCCCTTGTCCTATCACTATCCACCCTTGTAAACAGCTGTTTCCCCTACTGTTTGTATGCTCTGATTTGGCAGCACGGACTTTTAACAGGTCAGTGTGTACCATGTGACTCAGCATGTGTGCAGACAGCTAACAGATATGTTAACAAACAGTTTGACACCATTTTTCTGTCAGAATACTTGGAAAAAAGAAGTTTCTAATGAAAGTTGCAGATGTCACTAAGAAATGAACTGAAGTGTGCAGAAGCAATGGAGAAATTGCACAGAATGTGCTCAAAGGATGGAAGTTAGTGGTGCAAAATGCAAGGTACCTCTTACGTATTAATAATTTCTGCTTCGATCTCTATCCCTTTAGAGAGAAACAAATGGGATGTAGATGTGGAGTAGTACATCAGTGAGCTTGGTGTACTAGAGGTGTTCAGGAAGCCCAAACTACCATTGGAATATGGCTGTGATGAAAGAAGGAGGGAGAGGAAGATGTGGCCTCAACTATAGACCTCAAGTTATAGACTTTGTTCATTGCTCTTTTCCAACATTTTTCAGGATACATTAGAAATTATTACAGAAGTGATTAAATGTGTTCAAACCACCTTCGAAGTACAAAGGCAAAAACTGAACTAAAAACAACGACAGAGACTATGTAAAGGGAAGGCTAAATTCTTTGCTCTTGCAATCAGTTTTATTTGCAATCAGTTTTATTTCAAAACTAGCTCATCCTTAGTTTCTGCAGTGCCTCCTTAGCATAAATGTTAGTGTCTGAGTCTCTTCTGGCCTTCGCAGTAATTAGTGCTGAACTTTGGCTCAAAGCACCTCTGAACAAGTTGTCATCCCTCATTGCTGATTCAGTCCTCAACAAAGCTAAGCTTCTCTTCAAAGTATGAGACATCAAATGAGTCTTAGCATTTTCAGAAACAAACCTTAATCTGATGCTCTGTTTTTTCCTACCTATGACCTAAGTGCTCATATAGTTAAGGGGAAACTAGTTCTTCCCTTTGGGAACTCCTTTCAAGGAGTGAGAATACTGCATGGTTTTCATTTCTTATGCTGCAGAAATACAAACCACAAAATTTCAAAGACCCTCCAGATAATTTCATTAAGGAAAATAACATTACTCAACAGTCTTGAAATTCTTGTTCAGTGCATATAAGGGAAAAAATATGTTAAAGAATTTCAATATAATCTCTCTAATAAATATGTTTAGTTATTAAATATTAAATAAAAAGTAAAGCTGTTCTGCTTACATGCTGTCTACATTGAAAATATTTTACCTGTGCACCTGTGTTAGACTTTGTGTGTTAGACTTTGTATTCTAGACTTGTAGGAAACTAAAAATGCAATTAATTTGTTGACATAGCAATCCTCTATGTCTTTGCACAAATGTGGGCTTTTGTTTTATTTTCATATTGCTACATGCAACTACGCATTTTTGCAAAATAGCAACTGAAAAATATGTTAGATAATCCCTAAGCCAGTAAGATTTCTTTTAAGTTGCATGAGGCTCTTTGACAAGATGAGCTCAGTGCCTGCACTGCAATTCATTAAGGTTTATATCCAATTTGCTTGAATGTTTGACCAAGAGATATTGCCTGACAGTACATTTGATATGTCTTGCACTGAAATTCTGACTTCATTACAATTTGACTGTTTAGAATCTTTTAGTTTGCATGTCTCCTTTATCAACCAGAATATTTTTCTCCAAATTCTTATTTTGTGCACATTATTTCTTTTATTCTATCTCCATATGTAATTTTAGTACTTTCAAGAAAATGTATTCCTTACCAATAGTTACTATTTTTTTGCTGGACTTTGTTTGTCTTTTATAAGGTTTTGATCACACTCAAACAGACACTGAAGGTTGCTAGGCTTACTTGAAGATAAGTAACCTTTAACATTAGTGATAGAAATAGTATCATTGTTCTTAGGAAATCTTTAGGAAACTGCCATTATGCAGAGTTTCAGTGCAACCATTAGAGCACCAATTTTCTTCTATATAAATATAACCTTAAATGGGCAACAGTCTTGCACAGATTGTCTAGCAATCACAAATAGGTCCTTTTAGATGTACTTTAAATCTGAGTGGAGTAGATCCACATATTTTATAAGCAAAAGAGAAGTCATGAAGCCATAAACAAAATCACTGTAAGAAATGTATGGGTTGGTTTAGAGCAGGGTGAAGCTTATGTTTAATTCACCTAAAAGACTAACACTAACTTCAGATGGAATTGAACTCAGTCCCATTCTTACACCACCGACCACAACATTTTAAAAGTGTGTGACACTGGATATACAGTTCTGTGCCTACTGCTATAACACTGTCTTTTATCACTGAAACTAGAAAAATCACTTTTAGTTATTAGCAATAACCCATAACACAAAAGCTGGCAAGTCTGTTTCTGCTCTATAGAAATCAAAGATAGGCTCTACATGAGACCAGTGATCACTCAAATCCAATATATTCTTCCTGGAATTAATAAGTTGGAGAAAAAAATGCGCGAACAATATGCAGTAACCTAGTTTTAGGAATTTTCTTTCAGTTCACCCAGTTAGTAGTTACATACATCCCGAAGCATGAAGAAGTAAATGAATTCATTTTCTTCAGTGTAGTCATATAAGATCTTATGGTGTATCCCGAACTTGTGTATGGAATCCATACATTTGTAAAAATATATGTTCAATGTATAATATATTACTTACATGCGTTTGAATTTTTTTCCTTTATTAACTCCTGCCTCTATCCCTTTTTCTCCATCTACGCATAAGTTTTAAGCTGTCCTATGTCCACAGGGGAATGAAGGGAATTGCATGCTTCAACAGCCCGTCAAGGCATGGACTCCTGAAGCCATGCTGTTAACACAAGTCCTGCATCTTCAGACTGAGGCTTCTGTCTGAGAGGCTATTTACAATACTGAGTTTATCCAGAGGAGCAGGAAGAAAGTTTCATTGCTTACATATAATCATTTGACAGCTCTTGTGATATTTCTGCACTAGCACCCTTTCAGGAAAAAACTTCAGCAGCTCTTATTTCTAAACTTATCCTGATAGAGGTACAGATCAGGTTGCTCCTTAGTTAGCTGTATATATTGCTTTAACTTGTACGAGGAGATTTAACTGGTAGCTTTCCCTCCTGCAACTACACTGCTTCTCTGTTCATATCAACTGCAGATCAGCGTTCTGTTTCACCAACAGCCTTTCAAATACAGAGCACAATCTTCATTCTAAATTAGATGGGAGAAGGTGATGGTGTGTCATTGTTTCCTAGATTTATATGAAGCAGACAAGAAACCAGATTGCAGACAGTGATGCAAGAGATATTTGTCTGATAACAAGGTCTAATTTGTACATACTTAAGTGTCAAAATGTTTGTACATTTTTTGCAGGAAGACTAATGTGCTTGCATAAAGCTTTATATGAGAACTGCCCCAAAAATAACACCTCACATTTTACTGTGTTGGGCCATAATGTCAGAGGTGGATGTTGGTAGTATGGCAGTAGAGGCTGAACCTTCCCACCAGTATTCTGTCACATTTTGTTGCTGTGCAACAGATGGCTACAGAAGGACTGTCTGACAAAATGGCATCTGACGTGGAAGTGCACATGGAGCAAAGTTGTGTCACTGAATTCCTCCATGTGGAAAAAATGGCCCATTGATATTCATTCATGCTTACTGAATGTTTATGGAAATTAAACAGTGGATGTGAGCACAGTGAAGTGGTAGGTAGTGTGTTTCAGCAGGGGTGACAAGTATGAAAGACAAGCTATGTTTTGGACAGCTATGCAGATTTTTATGAGCACAGCATGCAGATTCTTTTTCATCACTGATGAAAAACAACTACAAGTGGGGGCTAAGTTGAAAAATAATGTTTTGTAGATGACAATTTGCTTTATTAGTGTTATTGTGCTCTTTGTACCTGTTTTAGTTTCTATGGGAATGAGTCATTACTTTAGGAGTGACCTATGTATTTTACTTCATGTTTTTACAGCTGCTATTTAAGGCTTTTCAGAGGAAGCAGCAAAGTCTTGCCACTGAGAAAAACTTTCAGTGTTGTTATGCTTCAAAAGCTGAAGTCTTCTGTGTCAGCTCTAAGAAATAATAGAATGGTTTTACCAATAGCTTAGTTCCTCTATATGTTCAGCTTTCTGCTAAGATATCAGGAAATCTGAGATATCTGGGGTGCATTAAAAAGAGCGTGGCCAGCAGGTCGAGGGAGGTGATCCTCCCCCTCTACTCTGCCCTGGTAAGGCCTCATCTGGAGTACTGTGTCCAGGTCTGGGCTCTCCAGTACAAAAAAGACAAGGATCTCTTGGAAAGAACCCAGCGGAGGGCCACAAAGATGGTGAAGGGCCTGGAACATCTTCCCTATGAGGAAAGGCTAAGTGAACTGGGTCTATTTAGCCTTGAGAAAAGAAGACTGAGGGGGGACCTGATCCAGGTCTTAAATGTCTAAGGTATTGGGGGCAGCAGTGTGTGGAGACAGGACAAGGGGAAATGGCCAGAAACTGCAGCATAGGAAGTTCCGCACAAATGTGCGCAAGAACTTCTTCACGGTGAGGGTGACAGAGCAGTGGAACAGGCTGCCCAGGGAGGTTGTGGAGTCTCCTTCTCCGGAGATATTCAAGATCCACCTGGACACCTACTTGTGCGACCTACTTGTGTGTAGGGAATTTGCTTCGGCAGGGGAGTTGGACTCGATGATCTCTGGAGGTCCCTTCCAACCCCTACGATTCTGTGATCCTGTGAAATTTTTGGCCCATTCTTAACATCCAAAATATGCACTTTCTTCTTCAAATCCATTGCTGCTCCCCCTAATCTATTGCTGAATTCTACTTTTCCCCAAAGTTCTAAGCACTTAAATATAGTCTACAGAAGCTGTAGAATATGTGCAGAAATAATTGTGGGTTTATAACTGCAAGGAGTAAGGGTACTTTTTCAAGTTCTGTAGCTCCAAAAATGTTAAAGCTTGTAGCAGCCCTTCTGCACAAGCTGATTGACATTAAGAGATTCCTTTTTTCCATAAAGTTTTCACTTTGTTTTACATCTCTTTTACGCTCTCAGCCTCACCTGAAGCTTCATTATTACAGATGAGAATTAATCAGTTGGGAAATAACCAAGGTCTGTAATCTGGAAATCAGATATTATCAGGTTTCATTATTCAAACATGACACTTGACCTTGCAAGTTCAGCATGAGGCAAGGAGGAATGTGAAGCACTGATACATGGGTTTTTCTAATACAATCTAGGAGTGCTGAGATGTGCAGACATCTGGCTGTGTTTGTAGAGTATAACAATTCAGTGTATAGTGCACCTACATTAGGGCCTACATCTCACTAGCTGTGCATATTCTACACAAATGGTCATGCCCAGCTGGTCTAACTCTTTCTGAGGGTTTGAAGCCCCCCGCCCACATGCTGAACAACACTTAAGCATATATGCCTGCTCAGAAGAGTCCCAGCCAGAAATAGGGCAGTTTTTTGAAAACTATCTATCTGGCATATATTCAGTAAAAGATTAATGTGGACAATAAAATTAATTTATAAATGGCATTTTTACCCTGTAAATTATAATGGCAGAGTTAGCTGTGGATAAAAGGACTATTATTCTGGCAAGTATTTCTGTGAAAAAATAAAAAATGCAAATTATTAATGAAAAATCATAATTAAAATTTCTATGCCTGAATTTTATCACTTTGAGCCATTCTGTTCAGAAATGATAAAAGTAAGGATATTTATAACAAGGTGTCGGTCACTATTTATATGACTGCTTAATCCATTATGGACTAGATGGCCAGTTAAGAAATCACAATGCTGTGAAGAAAATTCCCAATTTAATAAAAAGGATTACTTAGTTAACTAATATTAACAACTTCTTTTTAAGATACGCATTTAAGAATTGAGAATAATGCTTATCATAAAAAATAGAATTTATCTGACCTTTAAAAAGATGTTGTATAGCATCTGTAGAATATTTATCTAATATCCATTAAGACAGTTCAAAAATTACAGGAGGAAATCATTAATTGATGTTCTATTAATGTTGAATAGAACCCTCTAGACTGAAATATTGTTTGGGTCAGTGGCTGTGGGTAGTCATGATTTTACCTGTTCAGTAGTAACTTTTAAAGAATCAACCACATGGTATAGATCTACTTTCTTCGATAAATTTACTCAACTTTTGTTTTTCATTTCTGTTAAGAAATGAATTTGATTTTAATCTTCTCATTTTCATTTGTTTTGAATTTTCCAACTGGCAGCTATTACAGATTCAAAAGGCAGCAAAATATTAAACAGCGTATCCTACAAAACAAGAAAACGTAAATATTCTGGGACCAACCTAAACAAGAAATAATCTAAACTGGAGAGACCAGTGGTGCACCCACAGAATAAATGCATTGCTTCTCAAATGGAAACATATATATAAAACACATAGAAACATAATAGTAGATTGCAAGTTGCAAGAAGCTGGGGTGGAACACATCCTGGACAGTTGACCCAAATTAGTCTCAGAGATATTCTGTGCTTTACAACTGCAAGCTCAGTAAGAAAACCTCATGGATAGGAGGAGGAAGATGGGATATTTGGGGTTATAGTGTTTGTCTTCCTGTACAATTGTTACATATGACAAGCCCTGCACTCCTGGAAGAGGCTAAACACCTACCTGCTAACAGGAAATACGAATTCCTTATTTTGCTTTGCTTAATATAAAACTTCTCTGTTTTCGGAAGGAAAAATTAGTTTGAACTGGATAAAGGTCTGATAGGCATTTCTGAGTTCAATGGGTAATGAGAAAATGCCAACCCTAGTTTCATGTCATATCTACAAAACTGGAAACAGCAGCATTAAATATGTATACATAAAGAACATTATAAGCAGATAATTGTTCACAAGATGAATGGTCTTATCCCCTAGGAAGGTCTTTTGGGCAATCGTATGCAACAAAAACAAGTGTTTAACTGACTGTCTACTTTCCTTGTAAAGAAAATTCTTTTGAGCTATGGTAGATGTTACTCAATGAGTGCCAGTGTTCTTTTGTGCCTAGCTATTACCAGCCCTCTGCCTAAAATCTTGTGGAAAGTCATTTTAAACAATATGGTGGTTCAGCATGTTTTCACATTTGCAGTTATATTAAAAGATTTAGATGAGCTTTTCTGCAATTGGCTATTCAGTGCTGTAATTCACAGTACAGCACTTTGTATTTGATACCAATTCCATACATTCTACTCACAATGACCATTTCTTGCTCAGGAGCTTGACTTTTCCTTCCCTGGTATATGAGCCAGCAGGTGAAAGCAGATATCTCCACCTACATGATCTCTAAAGCAGAAGTGTAAGAGAAAACAGACACTCAAGTTGAAAAGTTAATCTCTGGATACAACAGACAGTTTTATTTTTCAATGCTAAAGATTAGCTAGTACCCTGTGGCCTGGTCACCACAATGCTGGTGGTGTCCATTGGTCAGATGAGTTCTTTGTTTCATTTTATGGCATGTAGTGGCCTTTGGTATAGTTTAGCCAGCAGAAATATAAACTTAAAACCTTAACTAGTAGAAATTAACATTGAATAAGTCCTAGAAGTGTTGCCATTGTCATATTACATTATTGCTGAACAGATCTTTTTCTTTCCTCTTTAGTATTGCTTATTTTAGAGAATTATTGGGGTAGATGCATGAATAGTAGACCATTAAAAACGCTACATCAGTGTTCTTTGTAAGACAGATTTTTCCATTTTATCAGGAGCCAGCTGCAGTATCTTCCATAGTAACTGTAAAAGGAAGAAGCTATGCAAAGACTTAATTACATGCAGACTATTATCTTTTTATTAGTCTAGATTTATTTCATACTGTAAACTATTATTTCTATTATATCCCCATTAAGGAAAAAATCAATATAGTGCTAAAGACTGGGCAGTAAGAGGACAGCATCAAACCGCTCTTAAAGCAAAACCTGCACCTTTCAAATGTCTTTGGAATCAGTTTGTAGAAGTAGGAGTGTTGTTTTGTTTTTTTTTTTTAGTTACTTTTTATTTAACTACACTTCAGATGTGCTTTTTGGAAGGAGCAAAGAGTTGAGCATATTGGTTTTAGAGAAGGAAATAAGGCACTAATAATTCCCATTTTGACTTGTAACAGGTCAGTGACTGAACCATGACAGTCTAGGTGTTTTACTTTGCAAGCAGGGATGTTGTACAGTTCTGAATCAGCACTGTCTTTTCATGCAAGTAGAAATAGGGGCTATACAGTATTACAGTGAAGACTCGACTCCATTTAGGAAAGATCAGATCAGTCTTTCTACAGCTGTAGCCTGATGGTAATTGAAGTGATCATAGGGATCAAAAGGAGCTACAATTCCTTTTGCCACTTGTAAATACCTTCAAAAACATTGGAAAGCCAGGAAGGATGGTTTTCTTGCAAAACAGATGCAAATTGTCCAAACACACTTGATTCACACATTTGCCCTTGTGGGATTACTGAGAAAGATACAAATTAATAAAAATTACCTCTAGAAACAAGCTAAGCAATGTCTCAATTCATTTCTGAGGACAAATTTCCTGCATCAGTTTCTGAACCTTGTAGTCTTTAAATTTAGTCATTACCGTGCAATTTAGATATTGATTGTGACTGCCTTAATTCTGGTTACAGCATTAGTCATCAAATCTACCTATGAAGTTTTGTACTCCCTTCATAAATTAAGATGTTTCAAACTTCACTAGATAGACTTAAGGAAAATTGTTTATTGCATATACGTTTAATTAATTTTTCAAAAAACTGTCTACTTCTAATTTAAACTGAAACACAAAATATTTCAATGGAATGTTTCAAAAATCATTAAAAGAATCTTATATCTTATCCACATATTACAGTGTAAAATACAAACAATGAGGAATGCTAACAATTTGCATTCATATTTTATTTTGTAGATTCTAATGCTGTAATTTTATATCTATTTTTTTCTGTATGGTACATGTTCTTAACTAGACTGTTTCAGTTCTTCTTTTCATTCAGGATGACCCTCACATAACATTAAAATGTAAATAATTACTTCCTTTTTTTTTTAATTCACTAGGTGAAATGTGTAATACATATTAATTATGTATTATATATCATAGATGTCATATGTTCATTGTTATACACTATATACTGCACACTATACACTATATAATTTATTATGTATCATCATAGAATCATAGAACCATTAAGATTGGAAAATTCCTCTAAGATCATCAGGTCCAACTATCTCTCAATTAGTTTAAAGCCATTCCCCTTGTTTTATCACTGTCAGACTGTGCAGTTACCATGTAGTTGGTCTCCCTCCTGTTTATACTCTCCCTTCAAGTACTAGAAAGCTGCAGTGAGGTTTCCCAGAGCCTTCTTTTCTCCAACCTGAACGAGCCCATCTCTCAGCCTTTCTTTGTAAGTCCATTTCTTTGTTCATAGTCAAGGACCAGATTTATCTGAGGTTATTAAGAACTGGTTTTCTCTTGTGAATTGTTTTCAGGATTCTTTTGTTTGTGATCAAGTGTTGCAGTTCTTATTTACAGATGTAGAAAAAATGATTTTCTTAACTATCTTCAACCTGCTGTGTGAGCTAAGATATTTGACAAAAGTGCTTTGTTACCATCATTAGTCTTCAGGTTTTGTCAGTAGTGTGGCAATGGATTTTTTATCTAGAACAGTAATAAAAATGCTTAACAGTAGCAATCAGTTGCTCTCTGCAAAGCCCCATAGAAGTACACTGATTTGACAATTTCTTATTAAAAGATATTCTGATATAGATATAGACAGGTAGTTGTTCTAAATCTATTTTACTAAGTTACTTAATGACAATTTGTTAAAAAAAAAAAAGGCATGTTATTCTAGGTAGAAAAACTATCAAAGACCACATTTATTACATTTACAGTTATCTTTATTCACCAAAATTGTAATCTGATAAAAAAAAATGAATATAACTTAATATGCTATATTCACAATAATTCAAAAGTCCTGAAGATTTTCATGGATTTTGAAACAGCTGCCATTGCCACCTGCCTCAATTTCACCAGGACATTTATGATTTTATGCTTGTCATCACAATTTTTTTTCATGTAAACCTTCAGGACGAATATTGCCCATTTTTTCTTTCTTTATATTCTATTATCTACAGTTCCTGAGCATGGTAAAAACACACAATATTGTTTTATTTCTCTTGTACCATCTTTCTATGTACTGGAATATTTAACAGAGAATTTTAACAGTAATAAAAAAAATAAAAATAGAAAAATAAAAAGCATAGTAAAAGTAATTCCTAAATTCACTACGTGTAGATAGGCAATTGATTTGCTTTTTTTTTCTTTTTTTTTTTTAATCCAGTGTTTTCACCATCTAAAATTTTGCTTTTGTATGGAAGCAAGCTTAGTCTGAATTACTATTAGAGAGAAAAATCATAGAATTATAGAATCATAGACCAATAGAATGGTTTAGTTTGGAACGGACCTTTAAGATCACCTAGTTCCAGTCTCCCTGCTATAGGCACAGACACCTCCCTCTGGACCAGATTGCTCAAAATCCCCATGCAGCCTGGCCTTGAACATTTCCAGGGAGGGGGCATTCACAGCCTTTCTGGTCAACCTGTTCCCAGTCACAACCCTCACAATAAAGAATTTCTTCCTAATACCTAGTCTAAATCTACCCTCTTCCAGTTTAAAGACATTTCCCCTCATCTTGTTGCTACCCGGCCTTCTAAAAAAGTCCCTCCCTATCTTTCCTGTAGGGCCCCTTCAGGTACTGGAAGGTATAATGTCTTTAAGATCCATATTTTTCTTTGCAGTATGTTACACAAAGCAGCAAACATCAAATTAGCAGTAATAAAGACTGTTTCCACGTCTGCCTATCCCTGTATTTCAAAGGCAATCCACAACAAGTAAGGGTTTATCTTCTTTTTAGTACAGGAGAGGTGAGTATAGTACAAACACTGGGTAGATGGAAGGATTTTCCAGAGCATACTTTGGGTGGCATTACTGATTCTACTTTTCAGGGAAGGTTTGGAAGTAAAAAGAAGGTAGGTGGAAGAGATATCTGAGCACTCAACAGAGCATATCATGCTGAATACCCAGAGCATTTTTTAAGCTAAAACTATCCATCAGCATATAAGTGTTTTCAAACTCTGAAAAGAGACTCTAAATTCTTCATTAACTGTATGTTGAAGGAATTAAAAAAACAAGTCTTCAAATTTATCTTAAGTAATTCTGCTGTTTTCTGTTTTTGCCTAACAGTACCCTGTTCTACAATTGTTGTGTTCTAGGGTTGTAACTCTAGTGGTTACATCCCAGATAATAGAAACAAGTAATCTCAGTATTGGAGGCATAACTGTCACTAGCCTGAATTTTTTTTTTATTTTTTATTTTTAATGAGACTTTCAGTAAAGATTAAGATATTTACTTACCACAGAACTTCCAAAATGACCTAACATCTACTTCTGCAAATTCTACATCACTTCTTTCAATGTAAAAAATAGCATCTTTTTTAATTTTGAAGGTAGTGTCCAAATTAAAATGATACAGGTATGATTCTGTATTTCAATAGTAATAAGCACAAAAGTCTGACTAAAATATGCAGGCATAATTGTTTTGAAGGTTAGTTTCCTAGAGCAATGGAGGGAAGATAGACTGACAAACAGTAGAATGTCCTCCTTTACCAGCACCATTCACATGTGACATCATCACAAATGCACCTGTCTGTCTAATGCAGGTATAATAATAACGCAGATTCAAAAATGAATGGTGTGAGACTTACTGACTCCAGCATAAAATAACGTGCATTATTTCTGTCACGGATATTACATCAACATAATTAAATTGGAAAATGTAATTAATCGAGCATCCCAAGTAACTTCACATGGATAAGGTTAATTTACTTCTGTCCAAAGCCAATGTAACAGGCTACAAAATAGGTTGGTAAGGATTTGCCTTTTGTATTGCCTTAGATGTCTTTGCAAGGTGCTGTCAATGGAGAATTATGTACCTACATTCACATGAGTATCCTTTTGGGATGTTTTTAATTCATCTGTGACAGGTATGATTCATCAAAACATTTGGGAAGACAAATGTTTTCTCCAAAACGTTACAAATATGCAGCAGCGAAGTTTACCAAACATTATAGAATTTCGTTATCAACTGGAATTTTGGCAATCTAGAGACAAGATTGGTATAAAGACCTTGAATATATGTATATATAACTAAGTGTCTTTCATTAGTTGTAAAATGAACTTTAAGTGTGCTACTTCCTTGTACAATTAAGGACAGAATTGTTCTTTCAGATGGACAGAAAAAAATACATCTGATGTCTCACCTCTATCCACTGTGGTAATAACACACTAAAGGGAAACAGGAGTAGGGAACAGTGCAGTGAAGGGGGACATTCCTCAGTAAGATAATGCAAAGCTGGCATTATTTCTATGAAACAAACTCATATAACTTTTTCTTATAGGATTTTTCCCCTTACTTCCTCTCTTACAGTAGACAAATCTATAGAACCCTTAAAATCGAGCAATGTGTACCTGGGTATGCTTGAACGCCAAGAAGTTTAAATGCATGTACTTTTCCATTTTGACATGGTCGTGTCCATAGCTGTGGGAATATAAAAAGAGCTATTCAGAGCAGAAGCTGTGGAGCAAGATATGGAATGGATCATGGCTCTGATTGGATAAGCACCTGCATGTATGGTTAAGGAGTGTTTGTAGAATACTCTGTTGGCACGTAAAGGTGGATGGGAAATTTGTAAGGGCGGATGGGAAATTTGTAAGTGCAGATGGGAAAGCTAAAAAAAAAAGGAAACTTGTGAATATATATAAGTGATATGAGAAATTATAATAAACAGTTTGGATCATTCATATCTGAGTACATGCATCAGATGCTGTACATAGTAACTTCACAGTATCTTTACCAAATATGTAAATTACTTCCTGTAATTTTCATAACTATTATTGTGCTATACCTACACTTCCATCCGTACAAAGGGAAAATTTCGTAATTTATCTGCCAGTGTATGGAGATGACTTCTTCCCATCTCTAACTTTCAACTTTCTGTTGCCTATTGGGAAAGGACCTGAAGTTCACTGTAATTAACTCTCAGATCCCTTACATCATGTAGCTTTCCTACTTCTTCTGTAATGGAAACTAATAAGCAATTATTGACAGCTAAAACTTCAAAAAGCAGTTTAAATGAATTTTGAAAGAAAACCGGTGCATATGGGAGAATGTAAGTTAGGCTGAGCGTGTCCGACACGCACAAAAACAATCTCTTCTGAGCTTCTTATCAGGAAGAAATCTGCTACCTGCTTTACAAAAAAAAAAAAACAAACAACAAGTATTCATTGCAATTTTTAATTGAAGCAGAACTTAGAAGTGAAGAATTCCACTTACAGGAAAACTCTCGTTTTTAGGGAGAGACTCCCTCTGAACTGAATTTATTTTTCTCATCTTTTTCAAATTTTCCATATAGGTTAATGGTACAATTAAGCCTAAGAGGTGTTTTGTTTTTTTTTTTTTTTTTTTTTTTTAGCTATTATTTTTTATTATTATTATCCTTAGTATCTTTAAAGGGTGTGAGAATAAGTGCTTTCTGCTGGGACTCTAGCTGGTATCAGCCAAGTATCCAAGGTTTATGCCCAAATGTTTTATGATTTCTATGGCAGACCCATTTTACTTTCTTATAGTAGGACTCTATCTAACTCTGGATGGAAACATGCTTGACATTCAACAACTGGATAAAGTGGATGAGGCTTTGAAATTAATTTAAAACACTTTGATTTACCTTGGGCTTGCACACACTTTGAATGTAAGTTAGGTTTAAAGTGAAATGTAGGCTCATGGCTGCACTTAGATACATCCACTGCAGCTGTAAGTTAGCAGCTTTACTCTATATTCTTTTCTTCCTGGTTAGTTTGTTCTCATCTTTTTTTGTTGTTGTTGTTGTTCATAATGATAAACTGGTAAGCTCTTCTGAAAGTTAATCCCCTGATAGCTTTGTAGGTCCTGTGCCAGTCTCTTGTTAGCTTTGCTGCTTGTACTTCTGGAACTAATTTGCATTCCCCAAACCAGAGCTGAACCTCCTTGCTCTGAGTGCTTACAATTGCATGGATATGCAATATTTAAACAATTAGCTGAAGAGTCCTACCCATAGAAGTTAACATAGGTTGAAGACATTTTACATAAAATGATGTTTAAATGATTTTAAAACCGACTGCTTTTTTTTTTTTTTCTGGTTTATCTTTTAATGGGAATAGATAAGCCATATGTTTATGACTTTTAAAATTAATACTCAACTCTAATTCTAGCATCATACTTTTGAGACTTTACTGCTTGCATGACTCTCTCCTCCAGATGACGAAGCTCAGCTCCTTGTACTCGCGTCATTTTCTACCTTTGATCATTACAGTTACCATTCTTTTGTAGCAACTCTTCAATATCATAATTTGCATTTATAAAAATAAAAAAGCCATATAAAAGATGATATCAGAGAGATGTATCTCACAAGAGAAATTCTTAGCTAGAATGTCCTTTCATTGCATCAGTGCTGTGTTGCTGTTGGTGGAACGTTTAGGGGACTATCTGAAGACAGTAACAGCTTAGATAATAGCTGAATGTGAAATTCATTGTGTTCAAGCAATAGGTAGGCTACTACCCAGAAGAGATATTCGGCATTCCTTTTGGTGCTCATTATATAATAAAATACATAATAGAAATGGGTAATGTCAGATTGCCACAAGTTGGAGTTTTTTCCTTTCTTTTTTTCTTTATGTTTCCTTACTTTATTTTTCCCTGGGATGTTTAGTTTGTCTAATTATTTAGCTCATTAATATATATGCATTTTTATGGCCAATCATAATTCCTGAATGTTCATTTTTAACGGTGGTTGCATTCACACTGATTTGTGCAGACCTGTCAAATATAATCTGGCAGCTGCAATTAGTCAGGCTAAGGCAGTAACAGAACGGTGGAGACAGAGGTCAGGCCTTGTACAACTCCCAAACTGAGATTCTTCATAAATTAAATTGCAAGTAGTACTAGATGAAACACTGTTCTCTAAGGAAAGTAACAATTGGAGAACTCTTTCTCCCATTAAAATTTCCTTTGGTGAAAACATACTTGCCTCCACACAACTATGACAGATATACAGAATACAGGCATTTGTGTTTGCCCCCATCGCCACAAGTCCTGAATGCAATTTGCAAAATTAACTTCTATTTCCTCTCTTTATTTCTCTTCTTGTCTCTTCTTCCCTTCTCCCATTTCCTTCCCTCTCCCCTTTTTCCTCTTTTTTTTTTTTTTTTTTCCAATTGATTGCTGAGTGGATATACACCAGAATACTTTTTCAAATCTTCCAATGTATAAGAGGCTTGTGGAGTTCCCCTAGGCTAGCACTACCCTGGTGCTGATCATGTAGCTCACACAGTGCATATCTGCCAAATTAGCTCAAGTGTCTTCACATCAACTGTGTCACTGCTCTTAGATCCACTGCGCATAAAACTAGAGTTCATATGGTTTACACATGCAGTATATGTATGCTCCTACAGTGTAATGCTGACCTGGGTCTGATAAGTGCTTTATCAAAGAAAAATGATCCATTTTTCTTTAAAAAATGCTTTAGTAATGCAGATGATTAAATGCTATTAACAAATATTAATGCATATTATGATACTGAAGGTAGAAATAGTATAGTAACAGTGAGCAGATTAACTTATTGGGCTACATATAAATAGCATTTCTTATATTTCCATGTGTCCTAGATAATATACTAGAAGAATATAATTTGTTGTGATTAGATTAATTAGACTACTGGGAATCATTTTTCAAGAGTTTCTATCATTTTCATGCTCATATAAACCTAAATTGTGACTGAGCCATTATATTAATATAGAGCTGAAGAGAACTTTCAGTTTATATTTTTTGACTATCCCTTAATTGGGATGGATGATTCCATCTAACATTCCAAGTAAAGCACTTGGTAAAAAGTATATTTGTTTAAATATGTCATAATAATGATATATGAGCATGACATGACACTTACCTTAAGTTCAGTCAAGAAGTGAATAGCTGTTTGTTTAATAATTAAGTACTTGCTTATGTAGCAAAAGGTTATTGTAAGACTCTTCGGAAGTTTTGCACTTTTGCTTATTAATTTTTCACATATTATAGTGATATGTTCATCTTCTGATGTAAGATTCATTGCTCATCTTTTAATTAAATTGGTAAAGAATAACAAAGGATACTACACTGTGAAAATTTCAATTACATTTTACTAATTTCAATCCACTTTTAAAACATTTGATGTAAAATTTGATTTGAAGCCTATGGAAAGTATGTTTACTTTGGGTTTTAATCCCAAAGCACATTTTTGTACTGTAAGCATTCCATTTTTATCTTTAGCTGTTAGATATCTATCTAAGCATTTATATGTTTTTAATATATAATTTTATATAAAAATCATTTATGGGCGGAAATAGAGAACATAAGCTCAGTTACTTTGGTACCAGGCAGATGTTCCCAGATGTAATTGTTTCATTCAAGTACTTTTATCTGTTGATATTAGTAATTCTCACAATGTAATGTATTGTAAATAGTAACAGTAGAATGTATTTCCTTTGCCTGTGCTAATTTTTATCAGTAACAGAGATGTCATGAACTTAAACATGTTGTTTCTGCAAGACTGGTCATCACATCCCAATCATGAAAAGTCTTCCTATTGGCTTGAGTTTTGGAAAATGAAGGAACCAAAGTTGTGCCCTCCTGTAGTTCTCTTTGTTCAAGATCATCATAATAAAATCTTTGTTTTATCACAGATTTTGGTCTTTAGATTCCAAATCTTCCACAACATACATATATAAACATCAATTTCTTAGCAAGAAACATGTAAGCAGCACTCAGCAAACAAACATATCTAAGAAGTTTTGTGGGCTGAAGTAAATTTTTAAGAAATTTTGACTACAACCTCAGTGAAACAAAACAAGTTCAACATCTCCTGTGTAATTAAATATGTATTTTTACAATTTCTGATTCAGTTTGTGTCAGGAATAATTTTTATTGATGTAATGTTTTAGACTGTTTTTACAAATAATTCAAGCAAGTCATTCTATGTTCTAAAAATATCCTTGAGCTGAAAGAGATCTTTTCCAGTTAACTTTTCATAGAAAGCTGCAGATTTTTTCAATGTTTGAAAGTTAAGAGCTTTGAAAATAAAACTTAAATTGTCCGTTAATGAAACAAAACAAAAATCAAGGTAACAGCCATGAACAGGCTGAGAGTTTGTGCATTAAAATTAGGGATCAGAACAATAAAAAACATCTATATATACTTATTGACTGTAATCATTCTATATTATCCTCCTGAATTAATAGTATGAATTTCCTTAATGTTCACTGAATCACAGCTTAGAGCTCACATTATACATTACCCGTTATTCTAATTTAAACTGTATTTTACAAAGTGTACATACTATATGTAGATACAATATTCCAATTTTGGTCTCTCTAGTTTCTAGAAAGCATTAATGCTGTCCTAATATAATTTTATATATCTTTATTTGTTCATGGAAGAATTCTCTTAGAGAATCACCACATAGCAATGAGAGGTTATGTTTAATGAGTTTCTAACAAAACCCCTAGGTCACTATTTAACCATTCTCTAACTGTTCCCTAAATCTATTGCTTTTTGTTTGGCTTTCATTTACTGATGTTAAAATGGTGTAAACCAAGTTAAGAAAAAACTGTAAATGATGTATTTTTAAAATGCAGGAAGATGCAGAATGAAGCTTCTAAACAACATGGATTTCCTCCCATGATGTGAAGCTGATTCTATCAGTGACATGAGATGTAACAAAGTTCACAAATCTAAGAGCCTATTAAATAACACATCTGACAGACTTTGCTTAATCATGTAAGAATTTGAACTCTGCTCTGACAGCAGTCTCACCGTAACGGAACTGGGTATTGGGTTACAACACTGTGTTTCAGATAATGGTAAAATCTCATCTAGATTATGCGTTGTTTATAATAAGATGTTATGAGAAGTTGTTAAGAAAACTATAATAATTTAATCTGATTATTGTAGGTCATTAAAATGTTTCCATTACTTTTGTTTAATATCAGATATTAAAAATTATCTTCATATGCTTGATGACTATCATAATTTACCCACTTATGTTGTTGTTTCATTAAATATACATACGTTTTCTCTGAAATTTACATTGAAAAAGTTTCTTTGATATATAAGTTTATTTTCCTTATGCCAGGAAGATGCACCTTACTGTAAGTTGTCTTTTTTTTTTCCTAGAACCATTTGAATTTTCTCGATCTCACAGAGACCTATTGAAAAACTCAGGAACCGACAGTTAAAACCATGAACAGCACAGATGAGTTTTTTTACAGAGAAGAATCCTGTTTCCTCTTTAAAGAATATCGAAATGTGTTTTTTTTTTCCTGGGATATTAGAGAAGTTCACATATTGCCTGTATCTTTGGTCTATCCATCTCTCACAGGCTAGAACTTCTTGTCATACTTTCTTTCACTGCAAAACTGTAGAGTAAAAAAGTAGACTTTTATACTTGTACTAGAAAGTTTGAAAGTAACGTGCAATAAACAAGAAAGGGGCAATTAAAATTTTGTGTGCAATCAATATTCACATAAGAGTACACTTAGGTGAATGTCCGCAAGAGCACTCATTAATTCTCTCTTGATATCATTCCTTAAGATATTATTTATACCTGAAATACTGCAATTTCAGCTAAGTAAGTTTGTAATGGCTTATTTAAAGTAACCAAACACTTATTTCAGTTACATCTGATATTCTTAACACTTTTAATAATTAAAAATAATTTTTACTATCTACCATAACCTAAAACATATTCAGCAATTATTGATTTTTTTGACTAATCAAATGCTAATTTGCATTTCTATTGGAAGCATACAATCCAAACGGGTGTTTAACAGAAATATTTAGCATTTTAAAGTAAAATGGCTTTTCAGTACTGTATTACAATTATTAATGGAACAAATTAAACCTTATTGTGTGCAATAAAAAGACTCATTATTGGTATGGAAATAATGCAGGTTTGTCTTAACTTTTCTAGAGAAGAAATAACTAGGATTCTCAAAGGCATCACTTGAACTTAGACATTTCCACAGGGAGACATGTAAAAGAGATTGTTACTGAATTAACCATTTGTGCTCCTTGATTTGGGACTTTTTTTTCATAGTTCTTTCATTTGTTAATGAAATATTAATCTCTAAGACTAGTAAGTATTTTACAGGCCCTTAATTTTTGTGATTCTCAAGATACTGTAAAAAAAAACAAAACAACTAAATTATACGTGATCTTATTTCTACCTATTCTAAGCACCATTAGGAAATGCAAAATTCCTAATGTTCTCAGAATTGAAATCACTTTCAATTCCATTTCCACTTTCCATTAATATCCGATGTATTACATTTGTAGATGAAATTTTCATGAATAACGTTAATTTGTCCCAAATTCAACCAACATTTTGATGTCTACTTTTAAATAAGCCACCTGTATAGTCAATGAAAATGAGTGTTTCCAGAGAGTGATTCACTATTATCTAAATTAGCTGGTAACTTAAATTAGTTTAGAAAAATTCTACTCCAACATAATGTAGTGACACAAATCCACTGTATAACACCAGTAAAGATCAGTTTGACATTTGTACCAAACATTTACTCCAGATTCCAGAATGAGATATTAAAAGGTACAAGCAATTTAATATTCATGAGATATCTTTCTTTTTCAATAATCAACTGCCAAACTGAGTTTTCATGCAAAAAATAGCATAACTGTGGGCACAGGAATGAGTAATGGTGGTGTTCTTTAAGTGTTGCATGAGCTCATTAGCATATGTTTTATTATTAGTGTTTGTCAACAATGGAAAATTTCAAAAAACTTTTTGGCCTAAATATTAAAAAGCAAGAACCAGGCTGATCCACAAATTATATCTTCACCATAATCATTTTAATTTATTTAAGGCAATAAACATGAACACTTCTTGAAGACAAAATAAAATGTAAATTTTAAATTAATTGGAAAATTGTATGAATCTGCATTTATTATTGAACGTTTAAAAATGTATAAATGATCTGCAAGTGATTTTGCCATTCACTGGTGAACTGCAATCTGCAATTTTTTTTCCGAGTGATTTTGTTTTCACTTTCTTAGCTCCCATTTTCACAGCCAGGTGCTGTTAATGTAGACCTGTAACTTTCCTTTAAGTTTAAAAATATATTTGTTCTATTGTGGATGATATACCACTGCTTACAGATGAAGGAACTTCTAGAATAACATTATCCAAAATCATATTAAACAGTAAAAGACATCAGGGCTAAAAAAGCATAAAGCTAAAACAGTCTAAGACTTGTTAACCATGGTCAGGATTCCCAGCCAGATTTGCTTACGCTTTATCAACATGGGTGATCTGTGCTTGGGTACTGATGTCAAAGGCAATAACCGCCATTGCCTTATGTGGCTAAGTATCTTTTTATATATTTAAGTATAGCATTTATAAAGAAAATCCTTCCTTATGCTTCTATTTCTAAGTTTTCCAAAATACATGAATTATTCTATTCCTCGAGTTTTTTTTTCATCAAAGATAACACACAAAGCATTCAGTATAATAATATGAAATTAATTTATAGAAATTTTGTAAAACAAACAAAAAAATCCATATATATGGCATGTTGATGTAGATGAAAATGATTTTGTAGTCCAATTTCATCCAGTAATATTTCTGCATAATATTTTCTTGAATCCTAGATGAAATTAATGAAATAGAACAATGATAGAAAAAATTACATCAATTGAATTTGTATACATAAGAGGTTTACTAAAATTAAACATAATGAAAAATACCAAAGAGAAAAAAGATAGAAAGTTCTGTAGTCAATCTGCTTTCACAATGATTTTCTATCATACTGTAAAAGAGGTATAAAGCATGATAATAAAATTTATGTGCAACAGTGAACACAGCACATTTTATAGATGTATTCTTGAGGAAAGGATCAGTGTTTCACTCAGAAAGAAAATAAAATACGCTAGAAAAATCATATGGTTTCAGCTCTATAATGCATTTTCAATATTTCTATCCTGGTCAACTGTTGCCTGAAGTCATACCTTGCTTTCTTGCTTTTGGTAAGGATGTGGAAATGAGGAGGAGAGAGACAGAGAAATGTAACAGTACACTTAGTAAACTGGTGAGCTTGTATGGATGACAGGTAGCTAGGTAGTTTTATCTTCTTTACTCAGACTAAACAAAGTTCAGAAGAGGAATCAGCAAGTGCTGATCTACTGCTAACCACACCCCAGGAGCAAAATTTTTCTAATGGCATGCATTAGGATCTGTGCAATGCCAAAAAACTCAAGAGCTTCAATATCTTGAAAAGCACATCTGTGAGAGGTAATACTCCCACTGATTTCCAAAAATAAGAATAGTTTTGCTTTACATTGACACTTACTGACAACAAATGATTAATGTCAGCTTGTCTTTCTGGGAGGCAGCATCTCCTAAATATTCCAAGTTTTGTTCGGTATGTTTATCTTTAACATCAGAAAGAATATATATATATATATAAAACTCAGTACACCAAATCCCCAGAGATGTGGCTTATTGGTTAAAGAGATACCAACGAGGAAAAAAAAAACCCACCACCAACAAAAACCTCTCTGAAGGCTGATGGCTGAGTGCTATAAGAGAATGTATCATTCCATTTGACTACGGGAGTAAATCCATCTTTGAACATAAAAGTTTGCATCTTCTGACTGGTGATTCTTAAATGACCACAGAGAAGTAAAAAAGATTGTCTTTAGAAACTGTGTTTTGTCTGAAGTTTGCAATCTTTTCTCTCAGAAGTAGTCCTTGCTTTGATACTTTGTAACATCCATCGCCTAAAGAACAGGATTACATTAATATAAATTTCTTGCAGAAAATTCTGACACGACATTACTCATTTTGATCCAAAATCACAATGTAGAAAACTTTGAAGTTTTAATTAAGAAATGTCCAAGAGTTTTAGCACATTAATTTTTTGAAAAATATATAAACATTTCTGAAACTAAGATGTTTCATCATAGCTTAATAAAATGACCAAACCACTTTGTTTTGGGTCAGGTCAATATTAAATCACTCTTAGCAAATGCAATTCTTGTTTCCTTGAAGTTATAGCACAGAAGTCTTATGTGATATTTCTCTCGTCATAACAAATCATGGGCTTGCTCAAAACTGAGGACAGGCTACTAAATGGCTGTGTAGTTTTAGAAGATGTAATGCTGCACTCCCTCCCAACTTGGCAATAAAGTTAATATTTTCTTAAACTTATTCTATCTGAGATGTCTGAACATTATGTTTAAATTTTCAGTTGAAAACATATTCTGGAACTGAGTACTTCAGCTGAAATGTGGTTTGGGTGCTAATTACAGATAATCAGGAAAACACATATACGTATCAAGTGAAAAACCCCAATAGACTTAAAAGCTACCTGCAGAAAATATTGAATGTTTTTAGAAATTCCTTCTTATCAAAACTCAGTTCAACAGAAAAACTAACAAAACTAAAGAAGTAGTAGATGAAACCTGGCAACCAGAGCAGTAACTCTTTCTTGTATATGGCTGGACACAGCTGCCTAATTCATATAACTCTTCTGTCAGGAATTGATTGGCTGTAAAAAAATGTCAGATTTAAATTTAAGGGGGTTATTTGGGGATTATTTAATACAAAAGAAAAGGAAAGATCATGCCAGCTTGAGTTCTACCTATTCCTCCTCTGAGTCTCCACGTACATGGATTAAAAAAAACAACAACTAATTACATAGCATACAAACAATATTCTTATTACAAGGAAAGCAAAAGGAATGTTAACAAAGTAGGCAAGATAGGAAGATCATAATACTTGTTAAAGTGTTACTAAAATGTTTATGAACACTTTACTTTTTTTTCTTCCAGGAAACAGTTGGACTACTCTTCCATTTATGCAACTATCTTTACTCATTCTTTAATTTTTTTTGTTTATTTGTTTTTAATGTTTCTGAATTGCAAGTTTTGATTTTAGTTAATCTGATCTGTTGGTTAGTCACGTTCACATTAGCTGTTCCTCATACTGTTCTCCCTACCCAAACTTCACTGCAGTCTGCAGTGAAATGAGATTTCAGGCAGTCCATTAATCCAACTCCAGCACTGCACTTCTTTTACTCTTTCGTCTGTAGTTTCTTGAGAAAAGAGGGAAAGGAAAACATCCTTTCACTTTTAGGCCTTCATTAACACGATCATACATGTCATGATTATACAGCAGCTATGTCTGTATAAAATATCCTTGAGGCTAGCTCTATCTCCAGATAGCTTCAAAGTGAAAAACAAAACAAAACATAGTTGCAGGTTCAATGGTTTAATTGTGTTGCAGCTCCCAAATATTAAATCAACTATATGAAGTCTCCTTTATTCAAAGAGCTAAAATAAATAAAAAAAAAACATCACAAGTAACATGAATATGAAAGTTCTGAGGTTTGTACATACTGAACATAGGTTAGAAATCTGAGCAGAAAAAAGTCAAATTGCCCATGCTGTCATGCTGCTGTTTCCTGCTCACGGTCAAGACTTTCAGGATTCTTGAAAATTGAGACTTTTGATTAAAAGTAAAGATAAGGTCCTTGACAGATCTCCATTGCGTCAAAACAATTTCTTAGCATTTTGAAGGAACCAGCTTTCCAGTGGTTGTCATGTTCTCATAGTTTTAATTCTGTTCTCACAGAGTGAAAATGTGAAAGGTCCATGGTTCCTGAAGCTCAGGAGGAGACCAAGAGGATTACAAAGAGTTCTGTATTTAGCAAGAGTATCCTGAGATTTTTTAACTACGTATTGCATATTATTTCTTTTAGCACATTTGTTAAGAAAAGCATCTCTTGTTCAAGTGTGATGTTTCTAAATGTAGAGGTGAGGGAAAGATCTACATCTTTTAAAACATCATTCTGATAGGAATATTCTGGCAGCTTTTTTTTTTTTTAGTTTTTTTTTAGTTTTTTTAGTTTTTCTTTTTTAGTCATTTATTATAGGGAAGTAGATTCCATGGGAGGCAATACCATGATATCATACTCTGTTCTCCAGGTCATTTAGCTTATTATATAGAGGTTAACACGGTATTGTGGTATTGATAATAGCAATACTAAGACACTTTTTGTCAGTCATGTTGAATTATTTGTACTGATGGCATTACTATTCCTAATACAAATTATATTGGAGAAACTATTTTGGAAGTATAGGCTTCTCAATAAATGCCTCTGTATTAGACTACGGTAAGTTGTTCCTACTGTTTCTTTTCAGCCACAGACTATAAAGTGGGTGTAAACATATGAATATTGCCTTTCTTTATATATAGTTGAGAAGCAGAGCCCACATTACTGACAACTTATGGTTACTGTTGTCCAGTGACAGAATCTGACGTATGTGGATAATGTGATTTTTAACTTTCTTGAATTTAAGAAACTTAGATCAATTTTAAGTGTCTAGTAGATTAGCTGAATATGATCCATAGTTCTTGTGGACAAGAGTAACTTTTCAAAGACACATTGCAAATATAAAGGAACACCACAGCCGTATTTAATATTTTAAACACATATTGCTAAGATGTCTGTAGTATCACTCATCTAGTATCCCATACTATCATAAAAATACCATCTAAGAATTCTGTGCCTAAAATAAGTACACTTTTGAGTACTCTCTCAGTGCCTCAGCTTTCTATTTTCATCTGGTGTTCTGATTAGAAAAGTAATAATATTTTTGAGTGACATAGCAAAATCTCTAAAGAAATGAATAGTTCTGTCTGTGGCTTCAGCACAGATGTGTGTAAATAAGGTACACAGCATAAGGTGAACACCTGGAATCTGAAAAACAAAACAAAACAAAACAAAACAAAACAAAACAAAACATTGGTGCTCGTTAATTTAATATTACCCAGCCTGCCCACTGCAGTGTGTGTTCCATGGAAAGAAATGTGATTGGTGATTTGAATAGTGTACTGTGCACAAAAATAACAAATTTAAGCTGCATGGTTAATGCTCTGAGAATAAAATCAAAAATAATTTTATTAGTGTTTTACATGAATATTATTTTCTGCATAGATGACTTTCTGTGTGAATAGTGAAATGCGTATGCATACAAACATGGAAAATAAGGGTCTTCAGTTTTCTATTTTTTTATATAGTCTCAACTCATGATTGCACTCAGCATCTCTGGCAGCTGCCATGGTGGCCAGCTGTTTTGGGGACAGGGAATTTTGGCCAGCCGGTAAAGCTGCTCACCAAGCCCCAGCTGCACACTGATATCTCTGCCTGCCTAGGGACCACTGCTACCTCTCAGGCAACAGCTTTGGTAGATGCCGCCCCTGATAAACCTGCCAGCAAGCCTTCATCGCATATCACTGCGTTAGGACCCCGTGCGCTGGTGACCGACTTTCCTGACACCGGGCCCTGCCACGCCGCCGCTGGCAGCGCCGCCAAATTGGCGTTGGATCGCACCCGCCGGCAAGCGGCGCTGCGGATGAGGACTACATTTCCCTAGAGCATCCGCGGTGCGGGGCGCTGCGATTGGCCCCGATCTGCATCCAATCGACGGAAGGAGGTGGACAGCGGCGTCGCAGGTGCTCTCCTGCGGAGGCCAGCGGCTAGCGGGAGGGGGGAATATGGCGTCGGGTAGCCGTGTCCTGCGGCGGCTGCTGCACCTGTCGGCCGGGAACTGTCTCCTCCTCTTGCTGCTGCTCCTCCTCTTTCTCTGCGGCCAGCTCGGGGGAGGCCAGAAAAAGAAGGAGGTAGAACCTTTGCTTCTTTCGCCGTCGCGCCCGGCTGAGGGGTCGGGGCTGCTCCGCCGTGCCTCCTCCCCGCGACGGTGCCCCGGCGAGGGTCTCCGTCCCCCTGCCCCTCGGCTCCGCTGTCCCGGGCACCCCGAGGGCCGCCTGCAGGGCGCCGGGCAGCGGCTGGCCCCCGCCCCCCGAACATGGCCGGCTGCGGGGCCGTCCCTGCGCTGACACGGGCGCACCGGGGGGCTGAGCGGCAGCAGGAAGAAATAAAACCGTGTGTTGCGATGCCACCTGAATGCCCCCGGCTAATAAGTAATGCCGAAGTGATCGAAGCGGGCGTGTGCTATGCTGGTGTACATGCTGATTGCCGGCCCGGGGCTTCTGAGTGTAAGCCGTGGAGGAAGGGGTGGCTTTCCTTAGGTGGCAACAGAATGTCTGTCTTCAGCCGAAAAGAAATGTGCAAATATTTACCCTTTTCCAGGTTTTAACGCTAGTGCAAATGCTTGCTGCATCAGCTTGCCCGCAGTTCCAGGTGAGGTTCTGCCCACCTGGGTGCCAGGCTGTGCTGCTACCAAGACATCTCACTGAGATCTGTGCAGGCAGAATGGCCACAAACATTGGATGGCTTTGATTTTTTTTTTTTTTAAGTACATAAATTATTAAGGTTCACAGCTTTCAGGATATAACGTAGTGTGTAAAATCCCAATTTCACCATCAAAATGATAGTCTGACTTTGTGGTCCTACCAGGTTATGTAGTGCCTGTCCACATAATTTATTTGGGTATCAATGTAGAAAATGAACACCTGAAATCTATGCATTCCCCCCGTTGTTTTTTCTCTCTTTTTGTTTGCTGGATAATTCTGTGCAACTGGGAAGCATAGACAATAATGTATTGCTCTGTCCTATAATTAATGTATTTTTTCAAATCTTTACCTTTTTCATCTAATAAAATGTGTTTAATGTTTATCACTATTGATTCCCTTTTGCTGTGATGTACTGGCTTAGCAACTTTTGTTGACACTTTCATGTAGAGTGGCAGCTGTGCTACCAAGATAGCTGAAATAATCTTTATTTCTTTTTAAATGAAATCCTTTCTTGACAGTAAATAATGGTAAATTAAAATGGCTGTCTACAAAGTTTACCAGTTTTACTGCAGAGTTGTATTGTGTAACAGGATTGAAACATGCTTCTTACTCAGCCACTATGCTAGTACTGTTCAGGATGGTGGTCCTCCTCTGAAAAGCATCTGTATACTTAATATGAAACTTCAACTTTCTCAGAGTAATCAGCTTGGAAATCACCTCTACAGAGTACTTTTAGTGGGGGGAGGGGAAAAAAAAAAAAAAGCGTAGAACCTTGTGATAGACTAAGTTCCTGTTTACAACGCTGGTAGTGGCAGAAGGCAGAGATGATAGAAATTAAGAGTAAAGTGAACCTGTTTATTCATATAAAGACTGACCAGATTGCTGTAGCTTTTATGGCAGTTGGAAAAGTGGTTCAAGTTATGGTGAATTTTTGCAAAGTGAACCTTCTTGAGGGAAGTTAATGGAATTGAAAGGAACTTTAGTGAAGACAGTGTTTTTTTTTTTTTTTTTTTTTTTTTTTTTTTTAAATCATCAGCTATATAGGAAACAGTGCATAAGATGTGAATTGTTGCTGGTGGCTGGATCAGCTATTTGAATGTGGAAGATGGAAATAATGACTGCAGAAAGGAGAGAACTGAGTTAATACATGTGTTTCAAAGAACTTATTGCTAGCAGAAAAAAACTAATAGAGGAAACTAGTGAAAACTGGCATGACTTTGTGTCACAGATTCATTGTACTGATTGTGGAATACTGTGTTATAACTGTTTAAGGTGGAAAATATGTCAGTTCTTAAGTCACTGAAATACGCTGTCACGTACAACAAAATACTCTGATAACTTCAGAAACTCTTTGTTGTGGCATATCACAGAAGGCTGCTGAGTTCCAAAGTAAATTTTTTTATATTTCCAAAAGTACGAAGAACTATCAATGAATGGTTTTTAATTATTTCATAAGTAGCTGAGCGCTGCCATTGAAGTTACATTTCTGAAACAGTAGCATGATGATATAAACATATAAACGTTCCTGTTTCTTCCTTTGTCCTGCTCTTCACTTTTCTGTTTTGCTCTTTTACCCTGGACAGCTTTTGGCACTGAGGAAATGAGTAGAAAACATTGCAGTCTTTTTTCTTAGCATTCCTCTCTGTTTAATTTCTGGTGATGGTCATAAATGCAGCAAAAACCACCCTGGACAGAGCTAGGGCCTGCCCAGCTTGCAGCAGTGTGCTGCTGCCTGGGGTCACCATTGCTTCAAAGTGAGGACTTCTTCCTCCATCTCCTATTGCAGTTCTCGTTGTCTGTAGAATTCTTTCTTGCGGAGAGATGTTCTGGTTGCCTATTTAAATTAAAGAAAAAAAAAAAAACAAACACAAAAACACGGCAAACATGTAGCAAAGCCAGTGGAGAAAAAAGCAAAGAAGTAAATATTAGGAGAAAAGTCTTGTGTACTGTGTTCAGTTTTGGGCCCCTCTCTACAAAAAAGACATTGAGGACCTGGAATGTGTCCAGAGAAGGGCAACGGAACTGGTGAGAGGATTGGAGCACAAGGCTTACGAGGAGTGGCTGAGGGAGCTGGGATTGTTTAGTCTGGAGGAGGCTCAGAGGAGACCTTATTGTGCTTTATGACTTCCTGAAAGGAGGTTGTAATGAAGAGAGGTTTGGCCTCTTCTCCCAGGCAACAAACAGGACCCAGGGAAATGGCCGCAAGTTGTACCAGAGGAGGTTTAGATTAGACATAAGAAAGAACTTTTTCTCTCAAAGAGCTGTCAGGCACTGGAATGGCCTGCCCAGGGAGGTTGGTGGAGTCTCTGTCCCTGGCAGTGTACAAGAGGCATCTGGATGAGGAGCTACGAGATATGGTTTAGTGCTTGTGGTAGCAGTGGTAGTGGGAGGACAGTTGGACTAAATGATCTTGCAGGTCATTTCCAACCTTGCAATTCTATGATTCCTGAAGTAGGAGCGTTGAACACATTCAATGGCATATGTAGTATAAAGGATCGTTATCTCTCAGGATCTCTGATGCTTTTAACAAAATAGTGATAATTAAAACCCTTTATTCTCTTTCTTCCTTGAAATTTTGTTTAACATTCAGCTTGAATATAAAGACTTTTTGAACTTTTAATCATTAAAATGTTGTGATTCCTCTCTGGACTGTGGAGCACTGCGTGTCTTTGCTATTGAAACAGTGTGCAGGCAAATGTTTGGCACTTACATGAAGTATAGGCTCCTCTTTAAAAGCTTTATTGAAAATCAACATGTGGATAGGGTTGAATTTTTGAAGGAAAATGCAGTCTTACCTGTAGATTCAGCTTGAAGTAATTCTAAAGCTGTATTTAAAGTGGAAGCTTTATATTCTTTTGGGTAATTTCCCATTTTCTCTTTTGTTGCAGTAGGGAGAGAGGAGGCTTTTTCAATCAATACTTAAAGCTTTTAAGTAACTGTCCTGGTTTTGAAGTGAAATAACAGCTGTAAGTCATTCCTCAAAATGTAAAAATCTTTGAATGCAATTCTGAGTGTTTTTTTCTCAACTCTGTCCTTAGAAAAAAAAAGAGAGAGATGGGAGGAAGAGAAAGGGAGGGATGTGATTGCAAGAATTCTATATTTTCTGCCGATCTTCTCAAGCAGCCAAAAACCTTGATATCTCTTCCCTCTTCTGTTCCTAATTAACTGAGGTTTTGGAGAAACTTCACAAAATTAGCTTGCAGTTCTTATTTTAACAAGTGTGTATGTAGAGAGATTTGATGTCTCTTGTGATGGCATACGATAAGTGAAATAAGGAATACTTACAGCAACAGCCTGACAGTGTTTTTGTAATTGGATTACTGAAACTTTTTTCTGCCCAGATGTCTCCATTTGGCTTCCTTGGTGTCATAAGACACAACAGTGGCTTAATTGATCTTTTCCCCTGTTCTTCTCTGTAATCAATTATACAGTGCATCCTTTGTAACCACATGGAAAATACAAATAGTATCTGCTTGGGTTCTAAGTGCTCTGGTAAAATCAGTTGGTATAGTTAGAGGGGGAAAGAAAGCTTGTTTGATTTGTCTTTTATTACTTATTGTGGATATAATGTTATAATATTGTGTTATTACTGTGGACGTTCAGGTTTATTTTCTTTTCTAAAAGTGTTTTGAAGGTTGCATTTTTTGGCTAAGCTAGTGATTAGAACTAAAAAAACAACAACTTTATATGGTATCTTTTATCTAATAAATCTGAAAGCGTTCATAATAAAAAGTGGTGTTTTTTCATCTAATGCTGTTAGATCTAGTATTCTTAGATATTGTACTTACGTTAATATTTGATATGTATATCAAATTTATTAAATTAAAAAAAAAATCCATAACATGCTATTACCATGAAATAAATTGAAAGGTATTTCTGTAATGATCTTCCAAGCTGCATTTCAGATGCAATGTTGTAGTAGCATAGAAAACATGAACACGTCCCTTACATTCTGAGAAACAGCAGCAAATTTTGTCATTTCTTTGGGAAGACTTTTTTCCCTTCTAATAGGATTTGGTAGGGTTTTGTTTTTATCTGATCATTGCATCTAATACTTTGAAATGCCCTCAGTTATTCATCTTCCAGAACTGCAGTTGGAGTTGTTAACCTAATTATGCCTTTCCATTACTCTTTCTTGCTTTTTTTCTTTGAAATCCTAAGCAACTTATTCTTGAATTTCATATATACCAGACATTAACCTTAGTAAAGTTTGAGTGTATTGCATAAAACACTTGTATATCAACATCATAACATATGTGGTAATTAGAATTGTGCATAGCCTTTGTGGATTAAAAGTCTGAGCTTAAAATTCTTCAAGGTTATAGGCTGTAACATTCACTGCTTTAAAGATAAAAACTATTTTCTTTTCTGCTTTTTTTTTTTTTTTAATAGTAATTTCCTATCATTATTGCTATCTGTTGTAGTGTTACAAAATAAGGATTTCAGTTACATTCCTCATCTTGTTGCCAGGTCAACAAAGATAGGCTGTAGGACTGAATCTTGCATAGTTCCATTTCTGTTCAACTTTCCTAGATTTAGATGTGTATGTCTTCATGTCTGGGCTACTGTAAATGTCCCTCTAATTTTTTTTTTTTTTTTTTTGAGCATGTACAGCAGAAGTAAAGACAATGTAGTGTAAAAACCTGTAAGATTTAAGGTTAATATTCATGAACTTGATTGTTTTATGAAGACTTTTGATGCTTAGCCTGTTTTTATGACATTAAGTAATTGCTGGTTGTTATGCTAATTTACTAGCTAATTACCTTTATACTGCATATTATCAGGTTTTGTTTAAACATTCAAGCTTTTACATTTTCTTTTTTAGGTTCTGTTAGTGACAGAGAAACATTCATAATCTAAAGTTAAGCCTTTAATTCAGAACTGCATTGTCCTCTGAGCACATATTTGTTTAGAATAATTAATTTCTGCTTTCATATTGCTTTTTTTTTCTTTGCTGAATAATATGGTAATTTTATTTAAGTAAAGTGTGAGAGGTATATATTATTTACTATCTCTTAGGCTTTTCTTGGTAACTGTAGCTGCTTTACTTTTATTGCTGAGTCCAGTGGTCCAAATAGTTACTTAACATATTTTGATTATTTTTCCTTTTCTTCGCACCAACTCCATATCACTTTCCTCTACTTCTAGTAGTAAACTGGAATGAAACCTAAATTGGATTGAATCCAAGGTTAGTAAATTCACTGGGGTACTGATACACTAAAAATATGAAGTCATTTTTACTTTTAAACCTGTTTTCTGTGAATCTTTGTCATTCTGTAAAAGTTATAGCTAGAAACTCAGAGTCTGCATGGGAGATTAATGTGTGAAATAATAAAACTGAGCAGACAGGTTGCTTTTAAATATGGCTCCTTTTGATACTCTACTTCATCAAGGTTATCTAGAGATATAAAGAATACAGGTAGGGATCTATTTTAACTGAAAGAGTTGATATATATTTTTTGTAGATAATGTGGAAGATGTAATGTAGATAAAGCGAAGAAATGAAATAACTATATCAACATGTGTTTAGGCATCTCTCAAAAGAGAGAAATTCAAACTGCAAATAGGTGAGGCAATTGAAAAGGAACTTAGTAAAAGGAGGAGTAGGACATCTCATCAGAGGGCAGTACCTTCACTCAACATCACTGTATAATCAGTGATGTTGAACTAGGGAATAAGAAATGAAAAGCAGAAAAATGTTCCTGAAATCTTATCTTTTTCTAGAGCTTGGATGCTTAAGTCAGAGTTGTAAGGCTGTGCTGTCTCCTGTGCTGTTCTGAATTTGATGTCTCTCGCTTATATAGGTGATATATTACATAAAGTGTTGTGTGAACTTCAGCTGTGGGAGTAGGAAATAGGGATTATGACTGTATACCAACTCTTCAATGAGGACTATGTACATAGACCTTAAAAAAAATAAATAAATAAAATAAAAAAGTAAAATGTGGATGTTATGTGGATGTTATCACTACATTAGAGTATTGTGGATTTTTTTTCTTTTTTTTTTTCCCTCCAGACAGCGATGTAATTATGTTTATGGTGGTATCTGTTCTGGCTTCTGTTTAGATTGTGTAGGGTGGTCAAGTATTACTACTGATTGGATATATAATATGGCTTCAGGATTTCTTTGGAGATGTGAAACTGAAATGCTTTCAGGTAGAAGATAGTACTGAATTTGTACCTCCTCACTTTGCCAAGCCAAGAATTTAGAAGTGTGCATGAATTCACACAGCAGTAAATGGGTTTTGGTTTCAGGAAGCTTTTTAAAGTGAAACTTCTTTGACTCCTTTCAGTAAGATTTAGGTTTTTTTGTTTGTATGTTTGTTTGTTTTTTTTAATACAGATTATGCCAAAGGTCAGGTGCCTAGGAAAGGTAATGCATTTGCTGCCTTGTTTATCTATCTTACTAATGTGGGACTATAGTCATAATCTCATGTGGGATGTGTCCAGAGCCTAGAGAACACTGAGAATTCTTCATTCAATATAAAACTATGAAGAGTTAGAGATTTGTATTTGCTTTTATGTAGTTACCTTTCTGACCTCATTTCTAAAAAATGCTTTAGGTTTTCATCAACCACTTATGCTGCCATTAGATTGTGAGGACACTTCAGCCTATCTATCAGTCTAGCCATTGAATATTGCAAAAAACAGTCCAACGAATCAATCTTTGTGATGATGGATGACTGAAGTTGATAAGATTATCAGCTTCCAGCCACGTGCTTTAAATGGAATTGCTGTTAGTGGCATGTTAGTAGGCAGATTTCTCCTTCAAGTTCACTCAGCAAGTCATAGATTCCTTTAACATACCTCGTGCTGAAATGCAGCTTGCTCAGTGTATGACCTGATCAGGTAAGAGTGTTGATACAGAAGTATATTAGAAAGTACATAATAAGATGCATGCACTTTTCAAAAGACAAGTTTTATTCACCTAATAAAATACTATTTTGATCTAGTGAAATATTCTGTTCATTCTACCTAGATGTGTCCATCTGTTACAATTTAGCAGTGATTCTCATGAAATCCAGACGATTTCATTTAGTAGCTTGATGTAGGAAACTGCTCCAGCAGTATACTATAAGGAACTGCAGTATGACTTTGCCTTAACAAATGTTTAGTGGGCTCAAATAGTCCAGCTTAAGAAAGCCAAGTTCAGTGATCAAATGCTATCAGATGTGTGGGTTCTTTAAACTTTTTAAAATCTTCTGGAAGATAGAGATGGTACTGCTAAGTTGTTTGAATTCTTTCTTATTTTTGCCTTATAGTTCAGTCGTTATTCGTGTTCTGGAAAACCATATGTTGGTTCACCTTTATATATTCCAGTGGAAAGTTTTTCATCTTTTAACTCTATGCCTTATTTCTATGAAAGCTTCCAACCTAAGTGGGAAGTGAATGGCAGAAATTCTGTTGAAGTTTCAAGGAAGTTAGCAGTCCTTGGAAAACTAATCCAAGATGAAAATCTGGGACAGTTACACCTTTTCTTTTATCCACAGCAGATGCGTTCACTTACTTAGCATATCTCATTGCAAAGGATGAGGCAGAAGTTTTAAGCTGTCCAGCTGGATAGGAGTTGCTCATTAAATACTGAAGTTACTGTGGTAAATATTTTTCTTTTGTTGTGAGACATTTTCTCTGCTAGGCTAGATGTGGATAGCAGCTGTTGCCTACATTTATAAGTTTTCTTCATATCTCTGCTTATTGATAGCAATGCACTAACTTCTTTAGTGGGCAATTTGTTTAGAAACTAAGATAAAACATTATTAATATCCGCTGGAGAAGCTCCAGATATTATCATTCCTTTTCATTTCCTCTTTGCTGCTTTGGCTTTAGGCACTGCTGATCATTTTCCACTTAAAATGCATGGTAGGCTTTTTCATTTTTCTTGTTGTTTTGTCTAAGCTGGATAAATCAGGCAATACAGATAGCAAAATACATATATAGTGGTTTGGCCTGCCCTATTCAGAATAGCATTTACCTCTGCCTTGACAATTGAGTTTTTGTCTTCCTGTAAGTCTAAACCTTGGTCCTACAAGGGATAAAAGCACTTAAACCAGAACTCATGGAGAATGTAGCTTCTAGAGTCCAAAGTCTTTATCTGAAATGGTCTCGTGTAACTGCATATTGGTTCTGCAGGTTGTTAACTAAATTTGTCTTAAAAGTAATAGGCACATGAAGTTCTGCTTTTACACATACAGAGGACAATTCTCATCTAATTTGGTAGCTTGTATTTTAGCCCGTTCTGTGCATGAAAACTTGATGTTCTGTCATTGTTTGCTGTGAACTTATGTAATGTTCAATATAGGATTTAATTTGTCAGTGGAATGTGTCATCTTGTCCCTTCAAATAGTAGCCTTGTGCTTACAGCATATCTGGGAAATTGAAATAGTGACACCATTTCCCAGAAATCAGTTACCCTGCTTCATAGGATAAATGCTTGGCAGTCTGCTGTTGTGGATGCTTGGGTCCTCTTAAGGTGATCTGTAATACTGTTAAAAAAGAGTAAAGTGAATCAGCTGTTGTCCATCTGTGAGGCACTGTTTTCATGTTAAAATGGTCTCTGAGTGTGTGAACTGGATTCTTGTATTGAAATTAACGTGAAACATAAACTCCAGAAATGCACATACTGCACTCTAGCTGCTAGTTTACACTCGGTCCTTGGTTGAGAATTAATTTGAAGTAAAATACTCAAAACGTAGAGGATTTGAATATTAGGACTGAAGACCTAGATATTTTTTTCCTGCAGATCTTTTTGGATTTGCACTACTTGCTAATTCAAATGTATACATTACTACAACTATCCTCTTGTGCAGGCACGGAGCTTCAGAGAAGGTTGAAGCATTTGCTGAATCAAAGAGGAACAAGAGGGAAAATAATTTTGATGATCGTTCAGGAGAGGGAGTTGTAGAGTTCCCAGAACTGTTTATATACTTAATCCAATAACTGTTTAATGTAAAATACTGCAATGCATTCTGTTCAAGTAGGTTTACTTGTCCACCATCTGGAGATGAGTGCTGCCTGCCAGACTTCTTAGTTGGGGAACAGACAGAGGACAGTGAAAGATGTCAAGGTTGCTTCTGAGTAGTGAGTTCTTCAGTATAAGCCCCGCACACTGACTTTCTCCATCCAAGCTGCAATCACTTTCTCAGTTGTAACTGCTGTTATCAGTGAACGTGGCTGAAGGAAGGAAATGTAGAGTGTGCTATATCCAGTGCCCTAAGTGCCAATCCCTGAATTAAAATAGAAGACCCTGAAATGAACAAGAAGTATAAAGGTACTCTAATCAGTACTTTCCTTTCACTATTCTAGGCTTGTTTATGTACTTAAAGCATTTGGGCTGTAAGTATCCAGCATAGCCAGGAGAAGCTTTTTCAAACCTGGAATTACTAGCTCTGGTCTCTCTCCCTGGTTGCTGTACGTCACAGTGCCCTAAGTTAACTACTTCAGTGTGACTTAATCAAAGTGTCACATTACTTTTATATGTACCAGGCTAGTGAGAGTATAACACAAAGTTAGTGGTGTTTGATTTAGTTTATAGATAGTCAGATTTGGTGAAATTTGACTCATTGAAATACAAGATGGGAGGGACAAAATTAATTGGTTTATTTTAGTGAAGAATGTTTTATAAAATATATTAGTAATAGGGCTGCAGTAAAACCTATGGGACCTGAATTCATCCCACTTGAAGCTTCTAGTTGAGATATTTTTATTGGAGGTTTAGCAACCTTTAGTACCATCAGTGGCAGAAGAGAAGGCAGTTCCATGCATGTATCATTGGAATGATATTTCTATCAGTTATGTTCATTTTAGAAGATTCTCGAGTGATGTGAACTGGACAGATCTAAAGTCTGAGTACATATTATATGCTCAGGTTAAGTGTGGTTTTGTAGAAAGTAGAACTTTAATCTTTAGTTACATTTTTCTCATCCCAGTGTGTTCAAGTAACAGTTACAACTGTGTTAGTATGTTAGTCTCTTGGCATGTATCTTAAATACCTCAATAGTCTAGCTGAAGCTGTTCAGTTATGGCAACATTATTTTTTTGAGCAACCAATGCATTGTGCTCTGATGCAAAACTCGTGTTCACTTGGCTGAGAGGGGAAATTATAAGTTCATTAGCTGATACAGCAGCTTTGTTTTCAAAAGTAATTTAAAGTCTGTACTTCTCCCAAGAAGTCATAATAGAATTTTTCCTAAATTTAATGAACTGTTAGATAGTAAAAGTGTTCGAGGAAACACATTTTTACTCAAGTTTCTACACTGAATCTTGAATCTACGAAGAGTTAGCAAAAATATTTAAAAATGAGCTTATGGTCTCTGAGACCCTTTCAACTGGTTTTGATCATATAAGAACAAAAAGTATACAGACCTTTAGTAATTATATTTCAGCTAAATTTCAGAAATTCTTTTCAGAAGGTATAAGTTTAGACTTCGTGACATTCTATTGCTAGTTACTGAGCACATTTAAAGATTTTACAGAAAAGCATGCTGACCACGTTAAACAGTTTTGATTCAGCATTCAACAACTGTATGGGGCTGCTGAATCATGGCCTGAACCTCTGATTAACCACCTGGGCGAGCAATGAGTCAGCCACAGGAGCACAGGTGAATGCAAATCACCTGTGCTGCAGGAAGGAGTGGAGCCTGGCTCCACCTCTCCTAGACCCATTTAAGAGCTGACTGGCAGTGGGGAAGGATCTCTTCTTGAGATCCACTCCATTGGAGTTCATCTCGCGAGCCTGGGATGGAGTGAGTGACTTTCTCTCATTACTCCAATATAAATTATATTTGCCAAGCTCCTGTGGATATATATATGTACCATTTGTATATCCATTGACTATACACCATCTGTATATCCATTGATTATACAACAGTAAACAAACTTCTTTGGTCTTATTAATTGCACATCTTAACTTATATCTAATTACATGTTGGTATGTGTGATCTGTCAAACTATTCAGAAATAGATCTGAAACTACGAAATAATTATTTCATGTTGAAATGATTGAGAGTTTTATCTATCTCAGGAGGTATTTCCTCTTGACCAGAGGCTGTCCATTAATTTTAGCACCATGCTATGTCTCTTGTCTTGTAAAGAATTAGTTACCAGTAAAGATGGTATTTAGATGAGAGGAAATTCTGCTCAAGGAACATTTAATACTACTCTCTGTTGATGTATGGGTAATTGCAGGTATGCAAGAACTTATGTCGTGCAGATGACTGACAGGAAGAAGTAAAGTTTTGTAAGAAGGCATTATTGTTAGAAAGTGTTGAGGTAATAAGCACAGAAAAGAAGAATGTTAAATTCAGTGATTCTGTTGTATTTTTGTGGATTTTTTTCCTCATGTGAGATATAAACTGCTTAGAAACCCTGACGATAAACTGACCAATGAAAGGATGACATAATAGAATAAAATTAAGGTGATTAAATGTCAGAGACAGAAAAGAATATGTGGGTAACTATTAGTAATAAAATGATGCTGAGATAGCATAAGTGAGGATGGATGATCTTTCTCACAGTGAAAACATTAGTCATGAATCATGATTGAAATTAGTTTGAAAAAATATTAGGAAGCATGCTACTCTGAAGTATGCATTAACACAGGTAATGGATACAATATACAAATCACTTGATTTTTACAAGTAGAGCTTACATTCAATTAATGGTGACGCTCTCAAAACTTTCTTTACTGCCTGCTATCACTAACATTGTTTAATTGCTTGTTTTATCTTTTAACTGAAGATTTCACCAAAAGGAAGGGGTTTGCTTTCTGTACAGTGAAAAGTGGGAAGGAAAAATCAATAGTCAGAACCTGAATCCTAACTTCTTAAAGTTTCTTGAAGTCTGCATGTTATGAAATTACTGCAGGCAGAGGAAATTGTATATTTGATGGACTTTTGCTATATATTTAGAGAAGCACATGGTCAAAGAAATCCAACTTCTGTACAGTAGCAGATGTGAAAAGAAAAGCCTGAAGATCTTTTTTCCTCACACACTTGTCAAATTATTGTCACTTTTATCAGAGAACATTCCATTTGGGCCATGCTGGAACTTACCTTTTTAAGGAATCAGTACATCCAGATTGTTGTCTGCTCTATTAGTCAATGTGTAATACTACATACATAGTTGCTTAGAAATACTTAAAAGAGCAGCCCAAAGAAAAAGTGATTTTTGTCATCTCTTCTGTATAACAGTCATGAAGAAATGTGTATGTGAAGTTGAAAATGGTGGGAGGTTCTGAACTTCTCTAAAAAACAGTGTGCAGCATGCCAAAGGCACACTGGTAGATTGTTAGTTATATTCTGGAATTCTTTTAACAGAAAGAGATTTGTGACAAATGTTCCGTTTTATCTCCCTGAAGATTTTGGGCTTCCCATTACTGACACAGGTACTTGCATTAAATTAACGTAGATTGGTCTTGTCTTTTTTTCATAAATACAAACAAGAACTTAGGGAAAAGCCCTTCGCAGAAAGTTCTTTTTCTGGCAACAGTTTTCAAACTGGATTGAAGGTCTTCAACCTTCTTGCTCCTGGTTGGATATGAAATTACTGCAAGCAAATGCTACAAGATGTTATCTAGTTCTGATCTTTTTTTTCCCCCTTGCTGCCACTTCAGACCCTTCACTGCATATATTTGGCAAGCCAGAATTGCACCTTTTTCCCCTACTTGCCTTCTGAGGTAGCCTTTCCTGTGGATAAATGTAATGCATTTAAAACTGAAATTACAGGATGATTGTATCAATTTTTTTGAACTTTCTTACATCTCAGTTATGGCTTTGTTGGAGTTCAGATGTAACAAACATTTTTCTCTGCACATCTGTTTGAAGTGGAAAATAATAATGTGCAGGAATGAAACTTTGTCAATATCAGAATCTTTTACACTGTTTGAAAATTTATTGATGCAGAAATGCTTATATTTATATATTTTTATTCCTACCCATACTCTAGCCATAGTTCTTACTTTGTTTTTATAGCATTGTTGGCATGCTGTTTAAGGCCCTTACTGGAACAGGTTGCCCCCGCCCTGGAGGCATTCAAGATGAGTTTGGGTGGGATTCTGGGCCGCTTAATCTAGTGGTTGACAACCCTGCTCAAGGCAGAAGAGCTGGAACTGCCTGATCTTTAACATCAATTCCAGCCTAAGCCATTCCATGATTCTATGGAACTGTCTTTGCTATGTAGTAGATAATCTCTGGTTTGACCAGAGCGACGTATATGAACTGTGAAGTCTCCATCCACCAGAATGGAGAATTCATGTGCAAAGATAAGCCCAATAAATTTTGATTACATATCTGCCATAGATCAGATCTAGATATCTTCTTGGATAAGCATGTGGAGGAAAGAGGACAAAAATACTGTTTTCTTGCCACCAACTTTCCATTATATCTGATGGACTAGAAGAAAATTAAAATCATGCTTGGAAAGTAGGAAGTAGGAAGGTATGTATTTTCAAAATTAAAAAAAAAAAAAAAAAAGATGTAGGACTAAAGACCAATTGTCTGTCCAAATCTTACGTGCTATCTCATACTGCCTTTCAAAGCAACCAGACTAATTTGCCACCTCTTTTCTACCCAGTATTTTTTCTTAGAGCTAAGGATAGCTTCTAGGCTTCCTGACTATAAATATTTTATTGTTGATAGTAAATAGGAGGGAAAAAGGTAGTACTATGTTAAGAACCTAGACTAAAGTTGTGTTGCTCAGTAACGTAAAAGACATTAGGTCTCTTTGATCCCAGGTGTTCAAACTGAGCTCAAGACTTCCAGTTGTCTAAGGTACAGAGTGAGATTTATGATTTGATGGGATGGAATTAACTGAATGCAAGATAAATGAGCATTATTGTAATTATGTTTTTATGTCATGTGCTGGGATAGTTCACTGGTTGATGCTCTTAATTTCTGGATTTTGAGTTTGCAGCATATTCTGAGATAAGAACTGTCACATGAGCATAAAACTCTAAAATGAGAGTTTTTACTAACTTATTTTAGTGATCACCAAAACAGCAACTATAACATATGCATAAATATCAACATAGAATTAATTTCCCATTTGCTTATGTACCAACATCAGTTGAAAGCCAACCATGCTTGATATGAGGCATACCTATGCTTTACCAGTTGCATTACCAGATTTACAGGTGATATTTTAGAATGTGAAGGTATATTAACGTTTAAACTCATCTCCAATTGATTGGTAAAGTATTATATTTACTTTGTTATTTTTAATTTTAATGTAATTAATTTCCTGCTCAGAGGTTAATAATGGTATTATATTTCATTTTGTAAAATATAAATATTATAAGAAGTATATCTCAGTGTTATTCAAAATGTTGATGTAATGCAAAACCAGAAATAACTTCTCTGTAATTCCCCAGCAGGTGTAGACTTTATTGATTTTTTTTTTTTTTTTTCCTGCAGGTAGAAATAATTCTACACTTCAGTATTTCATTTAAATGGATAACAGTAGTTCTTTTTTATTTACGTTCACAAGAGGATGTTTTGTTTACCTAGACTCTTATGAGAATAGAAATAAGATGAGCAGAAAAGTGTGCGTGCTCTTTTCCAATTTCATATTGCCCATATTTTTTTGTTGTTTCATTCTTTTCAACTTAGGGCTAGATCTCATGTCTTTGGTCAGTACAAATAACTGCTATGTATACTGTGCCTCCAGAAATCATAAGGCAGTCATATATACACTCATAAACAATAGTAGAAGCCCTTACCTGTAAACTTTGTTATAAACATCTTAGAGAAGGCTTCAGTGCCTCACTGATGTATTTAGGAATGTACCTACTGCAATCCTGGGCTTACAATCGAGTTAGTATTATGCAATAATTATACATAGTATACATAGTGTTGTCAGCTGCATTGTATCTAAGATTTTTCACAAAGTGTGTTCTAAAATGGAAATAAGCCATTTACTGTGTCTCCCTTATTTCATGTCAGCTGCTTTTACACTTTGGGTAATGCTGTCCTTCCCTTGCTTTAGTCCCATCCTTCCTACCCTCCCTTTTCTTCTGCTATAGCTGTGTAAATGTTTTAATGTAGAAAAAATTACAGCTACTGCTCAGTAACATGCCTGTGCTCCAAAGAGAGTTAGCTTAAGAGTAACCCACGTAATGCTATTTGTTTTACAGGAAGGAGTATGTGCCTTATTTTAATAGCACTATACGAAACAGAGAGCAAAGAACAACATTTAGTAATAGTGGTGAGGAATCCTAAGGAAGTTAGAATACAGTCTGCATGTTTGTTTGTTTTTAAATGTGATTTTTCTCTTACCTGTTGTCCATCCTTGCATATTTTTAATTTTTGGAAGCTCAATTCTAACAGATAAATTAAGGAATAATCAGATTAGTTGATTACTCCTGTGGTAACTAAACTGACTTTATTGAAATGGGATGGGGGAAATGTAAGGTGTCTATATTGGATATGTTTCTGTCTGTGGCATTTCCACATTCATTTTACTTCATCCTCTGAATGCTATTTTGATCTTTAAAACAAATTTACCATCTCAGCAGGTAGTTGTCTTTGTGTATTGGTTAGTCATCCAGACCTGTCATTTATCCTTGAAATTCTCTTATATAGGCAGAATAAATAATTTCCCAAACGTATGGTAGGGAATGCAGTCTTCCTGTAATAGCTGTTGCTGCTAGCATTGACTTTAAATGACTTCAGATCAGAAGAGTGTTTATCTTTTCATTACTCAGACTATTTTTGTTGGCCATCTTTCTCTGTTTTTGTTATCTCTTTCTGTGTAATTCTCCTGGGGAGCAGTTTGGTATCTATGTTGTCTTTGGACATTTGTCTATAAAACCTGTAAATAAAGAAACAGTACAATTGCAGGTAGTCCTTTATAACCTCATTTTTTTTTTTTCTTCTGACAGGGATTTTGCAGTATTTTTTTTAACACTTCTAGAAATAACTTCTAACTTTCTGAGTAGACTTTCATTGTACTTTTTTTTTTGCATTTGCTTTTGTTTTTCAAGGTAGATTTCTCCTTGTCTGCCAAACCCTCTGAGCTTTTATGATACAGAGTAACTAGCTGTAGTCTCAAGTCATTACACAAGGAGTTTTATTTTGCTACGTGACTTCATTCTTACTCTTAACTGGAAGGTCTCACTATTTCCTTCCTGTATTCTAAGTGCTCTTTTTTTTTTTTTTTTAAAGTATGTGTCACTTCATATAACTTGTTTTTTTTCTGTTAATTTTTAATATTCTCTTAGCTTCTTTCTCTTCTCTAGAAATTGAATATTCATGTATTTGATGGACATTTGATGCCTGCTCAACTCATCTTGGAATGTTTATGGCTGCAGAGGGGAAAGTTACTGGCCAAAAATTGTTTCAAAGTCAAATTTAAGACTTCCGCCATTCATTTACTGCATTATATTGTATTTCCTTTTTTCCTTACTGATAGAATGTAGTATTTTCTTCCATTGTTTTTTCATACTGTAACTCCCAGTGCTTCTACTTTTTTCTTCATATTATTTTTCCTTTGTCCTTTTTTTTTTTAATATCATAACTATTGCTTTTGTGTTTTTCTATATTTATCTAGGTTTTTTTCCTTGTTGGCTTTGGTTTCATCATTCACATATTTTTCTACAATATTTTCAACATTTTTTCCCAAGAATTTTGATAATTTTTCTTCTTATTGGTGTACTGCTTAAAGAGGCTACTCTGTGATCTGTTTTTTTTTTTTTTTTAATGTTCTAAAACAGCTGTCACTTTTTGCTCCCTTAAGATGACAGGTAAATGAAATAACAATGTAGAGTGAGTTAGATTTTTATGTACTAGTACTGGAAGAAGTACATCAGAAGTACATCATTTTTTTTTCTTCTTCCAAAAATCTGAGTATTATGTCTCTAGATTTGTTTGGAGTGGAGTTGAGAGACATGTCTGGAATCATGGTAACTAGAGACAAGGGTACCAAGGAAACAAGAGTTTCATTTCATTATTTGTGAAATAAATTCTCATACCTTTTTTCTCTATTTGTATGATATATCCTAAAATCAAATACCATGTGCACATTTAAGTTGACGTGTATGCAAACATCCTATTGATCAGGACCAGAGTAGATTCAGTTTACAGCATTCAAGGAGTAGTGCACCTAATGTTTCCTTCGAAGTCTTTAACCCTTTCAAGTGAAGACAACTTGAAGGATTCTTTTTATTATTATTATTTTATTTGAGCTTTTAAGGAATCTATTTTTCCTAAAACTGAAACATCTGTTTACTTCTAAGTTCATCAAATTGTATAGAAAGCTATTCTTTGGCTTCCACTCCAGAAAGAAGTAGTCAAAATCTGCTTTCAAGATGCTATCTGATTTGATACAGATTTTCTTTGAGAAATTACTAGCAGTACTAATCTGATTAACATATACTTAACGTCTTGTGCTCTCCTGTTGCCCCTGAAGTTTGCGAAGTAAGAGCAAGTAGAAATCCTTCAAGTATGATTATTACCATTTCTGACCATAAGGTGCTAAAGAATGTTTTAGCCTTATAAATACTTGACACGTTGTTAATAAAATGAAATATTGTATTGACTCTGCTGCAGCTAGCTTGTCTAATCATGAAATGAAGTTCTGAGAGTGAGAGTGAGCACAATTCTGTTTCTTTGAGACCACTCTCTTTTTGTCTTAAGAAATTTATTACATTCCTCATTTTTGACTAAAAGGTCTTCATTGTAACTGTAGGGCTCTGTTTTCTATTTCTTTCTGAAAATTCAAAACGGGCAGCATGGGTTAGCTCAAGAAATATCTTCTTTGCTTTAGTTGAAGGAAACAACACAACTGGAAGGGTAGTGTATGAAACACTCAAACCTAACGTGATCTGTTGAATGTTTTTTTCCTTGTTTTTTTTCCCTCCCATCTCCACTGATTGCAATACTCTGACATGTGCCAGGCCTGAATTCTGGACTCGTGATCATTCTCTGCACTAATCTATAAAAGAGATGATTATCACTCATTAAGCTCTAATCTTTGCCTCTCATGTTATCCATCTATTGACAGAAGACTTCACAGAAGTGATTTTTGTTCTGTTACTGTGCTCTATTGAGAGAAAATCATTCAGATGTTATCTTTCAAGAACAGCAAACTGCTTGCCGTAGTGTGATAATCACAGAAAATCTTTTGTTCTCTTTCCTCTTGAGTAGTGGTGAAAAAAATACCTTGTGCATTCAATATTTTTTAACAACAGCCATTATCTTAATATAATATGGATAAGAATGATTAAAATCATTCAGATTGAGTTCATCCAATCCCAGTGTTCTTTCTCAAACAGCATCTGAAAGGAATGCTTAGGGAAGAGTAGTAACAGGAAAACCATTACTCCATTGCCAGCCCATAATCTCTCACCCTTCTACAGCATTGTGCTCAGTCCTTCTGTTTTATGCTAATGGAGCTCTCTGAGGAATGCTCTGTTGTGATAAATTCAGCAATCCTACATCTTGCATAGCATTCTGTACTTGGCAGAGTTTATGCAGAATCTAGATCTGTAATATGTGGAGAGGATTGATCTGACCCCAGATTAAGAGTATCTAATCAGATGTAAATTCTGCTGTTGTGCGCCTTCTTTTGTGGGAGAGTTGTACTTGGAATGTACTGAAATATTGTCCTCCATTTAAGAAGCTGGAGAGTCCATTTTCCTGCTGAAGAACACATCTCCTTCAGGATAATTGGGTTGATATTTTGACCTGTTATTAATAATATTCTTAGACTGTGAATGCAGCTTTCTATGACTCAAAGTAAATAAGTGGGATCAAGCATTTTTTTGGCCTTTTTACTTGGCAGTACTTTTTTGTCTTTAAATATATTTTAAGCAATAAATTTGGACTTCATTTTATTGTTGAGATAAAGGTATGTTTTGTTCTTCTGTGCAATATAATGACATGCAGATTGCTGATGTGGAATATTGGGCAGCCAGTTTTTCAGATATTGCACATTTAGCTATGCTTTGAGGAGGAATTCTTTCCTACTGTGGGTAGCTGTCCTTCTGCAATGTCATGCATTTCTGAATGGGTGAAAGATTGAAGCATTCTATTTTGTTTGTTTCTTAACTTATTAGCAAAAAATATGATCTGTTGGAAAACACAAGTTTTCCATTGTCTAGCGCTTTGCATAGTGAACTGGCAGAGAAGTGAGGGTCACAAAATGCAGGAAGAATGAAATTTTCACTGTGTGTAATGGAAAAAATTCATTATGAAGAGGATACCTGAGAGATACAAATAGATTGGATCAGTTTATGCTCATTGAGTGCACCTAGGATTCCTGGTGCATGTAGCATTTCTGAAATGTAAAGAAATGTGAAAGTTTCTTAATCTACCTGGCTAATGTTTCTGGGGAGAATCAAATTTTACAGCAAATGTGACTGGTTTATGGTTTGGGGTTTTTTTAATCCTAAAGCTGTTAAGTGCACAGCTGTGTACTTTAATAGACAGCCATGAATGGACTGTAGACAACAAGTGCCTTATAGAAATGAATTAACTACAGAGGAAAAATTAAAGTTTAATATGGTTGTTTTGGTAAAGAGATTAGTTGTCATGTGTGGTAATCTCTAACTACCAGTTCTGAAACTCTATACAAAAGAGAAAAATACACTTTCTTGAACAGGCTTCTTTGTTTTGGATTTACTTAAGCAAAAAACTTAGGGATTTTGTAAATTATATGCTTTCTGGTGTTGAGGATGGCTGGTGTGATAGCACGAGGCTGTACTTTCAGTGGTAGTCCCTTGAATTTGGAATGAACTTGTGATGGAGATCAGTCCATTGTAAAATGTAACTGCTTTTGAAGTATATCAGCAATCAGTCTATCTTGAAAAATTGAACTAATAATGATAATGTAACAGTAATTTACAGTAAACACAAAATATGATTTTATTTTGAATGGTTGAATATATGAAACACAATCAAGAACTTAAATATAGAAAGAAAACAGGTGAGAAACTGTGAAACACTAAACAAAAATTTAGATGTAGAGTCAAAGGAAGCTGATTTTTAGACTCTTACTTTGTGTATTGGTTATAGGGTGATAGGATGAGAGTTATGGTAACCATTTGCAAGAGAATACCAATTGTAAGCTGTTATGGAGAGCATGAGTGTGATTTCTGAATAAACATTGCGGAAGTGCTTATTTGATCAAATTATTTCATATGCAGATAGTACTGGCATGGATGAAACAATTGATAGGATATTATAGCCATTTACAATAAATGTGTCAAAAATATATTTGATGAATAATGAAGTAATTGAAAGAATTACAGGAAATATTTGCAAGCTACCTGTAAGGGAAAGGCTTGAATTCAGTCCTTGAATAAAACCAAATATTAAAGGATGGCCATGACTGCAATCTAAGCCTATCTGTGTAAAGAGGGATCTGCTAAATAAAGTGTCTGTCTATCAGAAAATTTTGGTTTTGGTTTGACACTTGAAAACTGAGACTTAGGTAATGTGAGAGATTAGGTGCAAATTTTGTATTGTATGATACTTCATTAACTTAATACTTTCATAAATTTAATAGAGGATTAAATTTATTTTATCTTCTTGTGGATTAGTTTGGTTGTGATGCTGCTGCTTTTCTTAAGATGTGAAAACCTATCACCAGCACAATTTCACTGTTTTTTATTTTTGAAGTTCATTCTGTATGTTGTGTGTTCTTTCCATATGCCACATACTTGTATCAACAAAGCATAACTGTCATGCTGAGTGACAAACCAGATGTACTTGTCTCTTTTTAATTTTTGGGTTTCTGGTTTGAGTCAGTTGGATTGTTTGTTACGGTGTTAGCTGAGTGTTTCATTCAGAGTATTCAGCACTGAAATTAGCAGTGATGATGTTCTGAATGTCGTTTGTAGATCTTAAAGTTGGAGCAGATGAATAATGAAGTCTTGCTGTCATAGCTGTTGAATTTTCCACAACTTGAAGAAATCAACACTGCAGTGATGTCTAATCAATCAATTCATTTATAGATTATAGAGTTTTCATCACAGGCCTCAGAGCTGGAATCAAGATTTTTTTTTTTTTTTTAGCTAATGTATGTCATTTCTCCTGGAAAAAAAAGGAAAAAAAGGAGAGAAAAAAAAAAAAAAAACAACTATTCACTTTTTCTTAAGGAACAAAAATAATTGTCTGCTCTGCTCCTTCCTCCTCTTTCCTTCTCTTCTGTCCCCTGGAGTACTTGAATGTGCTATTATTGTGTGAAGGTAGTGTTTACTGTTAGGACAAGGTTAGTTGTGTATATGCAACCATCAATATTCTGTTCAGTGATTTGTTTTTTTGTAATTTTTTTTTATATCTCACCATCTTTGTTTGTCAGAAGAAATCTAATGAATTATCTAAGTAAAAGTACTGGACTAAGCACTTTTAGAAATTGCATTTATACTATCACCAAATTCTTCATAAAATTCATCTTTTATCCGTAGTTGGTAACTCCACTTTGAATGTCATTGCGAACTTCCTTGCTGATCTACTTTGTATGCTATCACCTGGACAAGAAGATGAGAACAAAACTGTCAACTTGAGGATGGCTAGATTTCACACTTAATTTCACGCAATGATTAGTAACATTATTTTAATCAATTACCTGAGGAAGTGATCAGCTGTGGCTTAGGCTGTAGGGATGATAATAAGTGTCAAAGAGTACATCCAGACACTATTTAGTAGTAAAGTCCCTGTCATAAGATGAAATTATTTAAAAGAAAGTAATTTGACAGGTAAACTGAAATCAGTTTTTTCCGTACCATTAATCTGGGGAGAAGTGCTTTAGGGTTTGCAGAAATTTAATAAATATGCATAAGGTGATATTTTGTATTCCACATCCTTTACATTTATACTGGCTTATTAAAGATTTAATTAAGTTTTCTAAAAAGGGAGAGGATGCAGTCTTGCAAAAAATGTAGATGACAGTGTGGGTTCACAATAATTAGGGCTTCAGGGATAAAATAAAGGGTCTCTACAGTTAATGAATATTAAAGCAATGTCTCCTCTGAAAACTTAAAAAATGACAGCGTTTTATTTATCCCATCTGCCTTCTGTTTGTATTCTTGCTCTGGTCTTTCAATATTTGTGACAAATGACATACCATTTACTTCTGCAACTATTGGTAGTAAACAAATGCTTCAGAATGTATTTCATTTTTCTCTTCTGTTCGTAAGCAGATTTTTTTTTTGCCATCTCCCTAGTCTTTATTATCCTGCAGTGTCTTTATTGTCCATCTGTTTAATTCTTCAAAACAAAACAACAACAACAACAACAACAACAAAAAAACAGATCAACTTGAGTAATATTTTCCTATTGAAGCAGCATCTCAGGATACATTGTAAAGTATTTGTTTTTACAGACACCTTCTTAAGTTGCTTTGGCTTTTGTTACCTTTTTTCCAGAACCCTCGCAATGATTAGACAATAGATGTGAAGTAGATTATCTACTTACATTCTTAATTGATTTCTTGCATGTTGTATGCAGGTGTAGGTAAACAAACAAAGGAGATCTGTTGTCTTCCTTTATTCATAGCTTCCATGCTTCAAGGGCTAGAGTTCTCTTGGTTTGTGCTTGTCTAGTACCTTGTGCGGTTGCATTTTGCTCCTTGACTAGGACTTCATAGGACTCTTTTTAAAGAGCAATAGTCAAATCGTAGTTCCTTGCACAAAATAATTAAGAGCGTAAATCAGAACAGTGTTATGCTTGTGACCTAAACTTGTCTACAAAAATCTTTGTCATTTAGAGTAGAGGAAATGCATTGTTCTACTATTCAAAAGGTCTGTTCAGTACTGAGTTACTGACTTGAATACGACTGCCATGAATTCTTTTTTTTTTTTCCTTCTTTCACGTGTGTAAGGTCTTGAATGTAGCTTCTTCTTTCTTTAAGCTTTACAGACCATATTTAAATATACTTTTTGTCCTTGCACTGAGTATAGCAGAAGCTCACATCCTTTGTTGTGCTTACACGTTCTTGGCTGTTTTCCCAATCTGCTTCTTACTTTCATTGTTAATCTGTATTGTTGATCACTCTTGTTGATCCCCTGTTACTTTTAAAATGGAAAAAAGAACATGAACCTGTTAAATCTAGTTTGGACCATGAAGAGAGAGAACAGATAGCTGAGCTTGCTCAAAGCATTTGTTACTCTTCAGGAACTGAACTCTCACCAGCACAGCCATAGCCTCTGTGAGAGCCTTGGATTGCCACTGGTATAGATCTTCTGGCAGGAGTGTTTTGAAAATGTGCCCTTTCCTGAAATTTCTCTTCTTGGTTGAAATTTCAAATTGTAATTGTCAAGAGATTAGCGTGTATACCTCTCTTTTTGTCTCCCTGACAGTCTGTTTAAATGCCACAGTAGCAGAAGAGTAAATTTTCCTCTTGAGTTAGCTGTGGTTTTTAAGTGGAAACTTTGATATGCTTTATTGAGAGTATTTGTATTTATGTAGAAGTGCGAACTTTTGTTTTAGTGTTACAGAATCTGGTTAACTTATCCACAGTTCTTCATTCAGGATATGTAAAATGACTTAGTAGCATACAGATTACTTTTATTTGTTTTTTTCCTTTATGAAGAAATGGTAAAAAGCTATCTGGGCTACATACCGCTACATATTTTATGGGATCTTTCAAATACTTTTATTTCTGTACACTTATTTGTCATTTGACCCATATGTACACGTAATTTCTAACAAATGTTTTTTCAGGAAATTATAATTTCTCTACCACAAAACTGTTACAGTGTTGGTCCTTTGTCCAAACTCAGTAGGCCAAGCTAATAGGTTGTAAGGAAAATAGGTGAGTTCAGTGTAGCTTGTGTTATTTGGATTCTGTGTATAAACAGATTTATTTGGATGATAATATTCTATAGTTTCAGTCCTTCATATTTAACTTTGTGTGTGTATGTATAGTCCAGAATGCTATTTTTAATTTTTATTTTTGTTTGCACTAAATGTTCATTTTATGAATGATTTCTTTACTGGAACTATATATTGTTCTGAACTATATATATTGTTCTGCAGAGCAAATTCAATTCAACTGAACTAAATTCTTGGAGAGGGAGATAAGTACTTACGCACAAGGATAATAAATTAGAAAATAATGCCTCACATACTTATTTTAAAATTTGATTCAGAGCTGCAAGTTGACAGCAAATCACATAGTGTTCTTGCTAAAGGATAGCTCTCTGTCAAATGGAGATAAAGTGTGTTCTCAGTCTTTGTGTCTGTAGGGATTAGGACAGTAATTGCATCTAATTTTTGGTAATTCTTTTCTCCTCTGTTTGGTCACTGATGTATTAGTTCAGTGAAAATGTATGGAAGAGTTGAAGTGTCCGTTGTGGATTTCTTAAATCTGGATATAAACTCTCTTGTTTATGCTTGATTGTTAGGCGCAGTAGAATGAGGTGCATTTGTTTGCTCCCCCCCATCATAATTATCTTCTGTCTATGGAGGGAAAAGTATTATATAAATTGACAATTTTATTTAGGGCTGTGCATGTACATAATTCTATTATTTACATATTTCTTTTTTTCATTTTTCCCCTCATATTAGAGGGTATGTTTTGTGACTGTGAATAATAAAGTTTTGTGGAAAAGGTATTTATTAGCATGAAATATAATCATTCATGAAATTGGTTCATGATGTGAAATCTAAAACCCTGGGTCCCTTGAACAGCATGATTAATTGCGCCAGGTTAAAATTGGAAGGAGCTAGTCAGCGTTATCTTTGCTCTTCCTTTGGCGTATTTCTTAAGAATAGAAGAAGTTCGAATCTCTTACACAATGAAAATCTCCCAAATTGATTATGTTAAAAGCTTTGCAACCAATGTGAAGTGAATGTTCCTGATTGGTGTTTTTCCTTGCAATAAAGCAATTTGGTTCATGTTCCTGCATGTGCAGTGAATACTTAACAATTTTGATGTTAAACATATTTATGAGATCTTACCTTTTGTTTTTAAGTATCTGTAATCTTATTAATAGCACTTCTTTTATCAAAGATATTCCTCGCTTACTCTCCTGCCCCAAAAAACTTTTTTCTCGCTTAATCTTTGCGTAGTCAATTAACTTGCCACTTAGGTCATGTTTGTAATGTTAAGTTGGCAAATGAATAGATCAGAACAATGAATAGATCAGAACTATGTTCTCTGCTTCAGTTGCTGGCTCAATTTTTATGATTTATCTTTCTAACAGGGAGATGTGAACTTAGACCATTGTTCTATCACAGCAACTAGATCCATTGGGGTAGTTAACGTCACTATTTAATTGTAATGGCAAAAACTGTAGTAGGATTTGTTGGGGGAGTGGTGAAGTGATTTTCTGTAGCGTCACATCGAGAAAAAGTGCAGCACTGCAGACCTTCTCTTTTGTAAAGGAGAAACTTTTGCATGAAAACTGCTTCTGCACATTGCTGAATTTATAAAACAAGGTTTCTGCCATGCCTGTTTTATTATAATTTCTTATTGCACACTGAATGGGAATTGAAAAGTGAATGAGTGCTGGAAGGTAAAGTGGTTAACTAGCGCGTTAATATTGACATTACAGAATGTAGATTTCTAGACTAGAATATTTAAATGTGAGATAATAAATTGAATTAGCTGTAGTGTATCTTTTCCCTTAGCTGCTAACGAAGAACAGAGGAAACTGCATACATTTTATTTGTACACATATGGATGTGTTTCTTAAAGATAACACGGCCTTTGGCTTCAGTAATTTTTCAGTATTTATCCTTTGTGGAGTTATTTTAAAGACGAAGATAGCATTTTCTATTTCAGCATGTCCCTTAAATACAAATGATGGGGACCCAGGGCAGTATATAGTAGGATATGTGTGCTCAAGTTCCTGCAGTGTTTTGTAGGAGTCCACAAATTTATGTGGATTAGGCTGGTGCTTGGCCTGGGCTGATGGAATTGCTGTTATGAGCTCACTGTACTTGAGAATGGATCAGAGTGCCTGCTTGTAATCAGAGACAGAGATGTCTAGTTCTACAGTTAGGAAAAATAAAACCTGGAAGTGCTTCACTTACTCATCTGGTTCCTCTGAAAACTAATTTCTAGTTATATGTCTGTTCTTCTTTTACAGTTATACCTCTTCATTTCATTTTTTTTCATTTTTCTCCTTTGGGGAACTCCTTAAATTCCACCACTGATAAAATACTAATTTTTATCTAAAAACTAAATTCTATTTTTCTTCTCTATTATTAAAGAACTCATGCACAAAAGCACAAGAAAAAATATTAGTAATTAGTTATGTTTCTTTAAACAAAAATTCAAATTGGATATCCAATCTTATGATACAAAACAAATTAATTCTTTGTAGTTTTTAAGAACAGCAAAACTTTGTCTTTCTTCCATTCTTAAGGAGTAACCTTCATATGTTGAACAATCCAGACAAGTACATACTAGACTTCTGAGGAGAAGGAAAGTCACCATAGCCAAAATAGCCATTTGATCATATGTCAGTGCACTGAATTCTTTATCCAATTGCACTTAGACGATATTTTAACACATTTACAGTGAGCTGCTTGCTGTGCAATCTGAACTTTTATTATTTATGATGCTACTGAAATTTTCAAACTTTCATATTCTTCAATGTTTTTTGGCATCTCAAATTTTAAGGAAGACAATGCAGCTGATAGCTGTGGTAGGTATTAAGATGTTTCAGTATCTCTGATAACAATACTAACTTTTCTACTTTCAAGCTCAAAAACCAGTTTAATCACATTTTTCAGAGTAAAAGCTTTGATATTCTCGTTTTGTACATAGACTAATTTGTGCAGAAAATAGCATTCTTAACTCAAAATAGGAAATATTTGTTGTTTATTACTGCATCTTTGCTCTGAGATCAACCTTTTAATTCTCTTACTATTCAATGTGTTGTGAAGAAGCAAGTGAAAAATTTAACTCTATTGCTTAATTTTCCCATGTTCTAATAAGAAAGGTAACATTTATTAAAAGTGAGGGTGCCAATAGGGAATAGGTACTTGAGAATTCACTTAGTAATCTATGACCTCTGCCTATTTTGTTTGTAAGATCTGAGAGATTAAGTAGCCAATGTGCTCATACCCAGAATGTTTTTCAACCAGATGCTTTTTGTGGCCTGTAGATCAACTTAAGTGATCTTTCTATGCTTGTGTGGAAAACCTTGTTTGTAAGAATTCTGCTGATGTATTTAGTTAAAGGTCATTTAGCCTTATTTAAAAGTTTTCATGATCTTTAATATTGTCTGTATTTTAAATGCCCACTATATAGTAACAAAGTAAGTTGAAGTACTGCTGTGTTCCTTGATGGAGCTATTAAAAAATAAATAAATCTTGCATTCATTATTAAACGGATTGCATCAACATTATTACGGCATGTTTAATGGAGCTGTCATTGTTTTCTTGCTCAAGCAGTATATTTCTGATTACTAAGCATCACTTATGTACCGTATTACAATTTAATTTCTGTCCTTTCATTCCCCTCTTACTGTAAGTTTTTACTCATGGAGCCAAAGCATCTCTGATTTGTATCATTCAGTGTGCATTCATTTAAATGATTGTTGAAGCTAAATTAATTAGCAGCATTTATTTTAATAGAATGCCCCTTACCATTCTTCCTTTAGAATCTAGTTCACTGTGAAGTGTTAGTGATTTTCCCATAGATACAAGTTTATAATAAGCTTTTTTTGTTGTTAAAATAAAACTTGATTTCATTGTAGCAGATCTTTCCGTGATAGAAAGAAGCATGTTATTTGAAGTAACTTATAAAATTGATGATAAGGAAGTAAGTCCCTTTACATCATTGCACATAGTTTGGTTATCTGCTATAATCTAGTTTGATTATCTGATTACTGGTTAACTCTTCAGTGGTAGCACAATAATTGACAGCTTTAAGAGCTCAAACTCTGTGTGGTGGTTCCAACGTGAAGAGAGCTCAGCTATGAATGGCTTTTTTTTACTGTTTATAAAAAGAAAAAATCTGACTAACATTTAAGTTCTTCATTTTTTCAGAGATGCAGTTCTCAATTCCCTAAGATTGAGTCTTGAGGCACTTGCCTGTATGTATGTAATTTCTTTAATCTTCACAATATTTTGACCAACTAGCCTGAGCTAATTCTTTCTTTTTGACTTAGCATACAGTAATACTCTGAACTCTTGTTCAGTTTTTGCCCCTTTTCAAATGGTGGTTCATTGCCAGCATTCCACCAAAGCAAAAGCAACCTCGGATTTCAAAAGTGATGGGGCTACTGTTCAGTACTGTTCAGTACAGAAACATGCTTTCCATCAAATGTTTTGAAATTGAAAAGGTTCTGAGAAAGGTCTGAGAGCACTGAGACTGTTTAGCCTGGGGAAGAGGCTCACAGGAATACTGAAGGCAATATAAAGAAGGTTCTTTTCAGTGGCATCTGGTTCAGGATAAGAGGCAATGGGCAGAAGCTGAAACACAGGAGGTTCTGTCTAAACATCAGGAAGCACTTGTTTGCTCTGGGTGGCTGAGTACTGGCACAGGCTGCCCAGATGCTGTGGAGTCTCTTCCTTGTAGATCTCCAAAAGCTGCCTGGATGTGAGCCTGAGCACCTGCTGTGGGTGTCCTTACTTGTGCAGGAGTTGGAATAGATGGAGTAGTTGGATCCAGAAGCCCTTGCCAACCTCAGCTGTTTAGGAATTCTCTGAAATTGCTCTAGAAATGTGAACTTAATCTACAATCAGGCAGGTTTTTAAAATCTAGCATCATTTTATGGAGGATGAAATCCAGGGATACAACCTGTTTTTTGACCTTCAAGCTTAAAGTTTGTTTCTAATTGCCTGTACTACATTCCAAAGTAACATCAAAATCAACTTCATGTTGATTTTTTCTATCTTCTTCCAATTTTTCCTGATATGGATACAGAAAATATTACTGGAGAAATAATTCTGAAGAGAATTTTTTTTTTTAAGGATCTTACTGCTTTCTTCAAGAGTGTCATTTTCTTGTTGTTTATAAAGTACATGAGATACATTCTCTGTCATGAACTGTTTTTGAACACGTGAACAAACAGATCCTGGATTACCAAGTTCTAAAGGCTTGCTCTGTAACAATGTATTTTATTAGTAGTTTTCCTATTTTAAAGAGATCCAATAAAATATGAGAATTCATAATAAAATTGATGGGGAAGCATTTGGGTATGTATTATTGTTTGAAGAAATGGTCAGCTTGTTTTTAGAAACAGTGCTTGAGAATAGCTGTTAAACCGGAGTCTTAAAAGAGATTGATTTTTTTTTTTTTTTTTCAAAGACTCTATGGATATTAGCCTTAAAAGATAGAAAAAAGACATTGGGAGGGCAGGGGGAAGGGGAAAAGAAATGGCTTCTGCCTTGTTTTTTACAAGATTTGGCATCTGAGTACTAAAAGCAAAAAATGCCATGCCTTTAAATGATGAGGATAGTTTATTAAGGCTGCATGCTGATTATCCAGAAGCTGAAGATGTGAAGGGAAAAGAGGAGGATCAAAAGTTACAAAAAACAAAAAACAAACAAACAAAAAAAAACCCACAATGTTAGGAGAGTCTAGAAGTTGATATTCTTTGTAGCAAGAGAGTGGTATACAAATTATGTAATAGTTATTAAATGGCTTCCAGTAATTACTTCATAATTCTCTACTGGAGAATTATAACCAGCCAGGTTAGTGAGTACTGTGAGGAGAGTTCTGCAGCAAATTGAACATGATGAAAGATCTTGGAGGATGTTTGGAGGAATTCCTGAAACTACTGGAAATACTAGTAGAAATTAATGTAAAAGGCTGTCTTAGCTAAGCATGTGGTTTTGATTAGAACTCACAAATATTTGAAAATGACAGACTGAATGAATGTTAACGTGTGTCTCGATGATCCACAGCTGCGAGGTGTGTTTGTAGACTAAAAGGTTTTATATTGTGAAATTATAGTTGTGCACAGAACTAACCTAAAATATCTGTTTAAAAATGTAGATTACCTATCTACAAAGGTCAACCATATCAAGTTACCAGGAATCTGAAGAGTTCTAAATATTGAATGAAACAGTCATTTGTAAGGTGAATTGAACTATCAGTGCAGATCTAAATTAGTTTCTAACTTTTTGCGTAATTTTAATATTTTGCAGTGTTTTTCTTATTTTTTAACCTCTGTCCTACAGTCAAGAAACTTTGTAATATTTTTTGATTGGTCACTTTTAAATCTCTTCCAGTGAGAATGAATGGAACTTGTTAAGTCTTCCTGTACAGCATTTAGTCTCAGAATCGTGGTTGTCTTATACTGTGCTGTCCAAAGTGTAATATCCTTTAGGTATAAAGGTGACCTAAACAAGATATACTATGAGGTTTAGCAAATGCTTTTGTTTTAGTATCATCTCTCAAATTCGTAATTCACCCTTCTGATGTTTCTCATTCTGTCTTTAATTACCTTTATACTGTGGAAAACAATAGCAACAATGAATTAGAAAGTAGGGAGAAAAGTCTATAGTTGTGTTGCACAAGGCATCTTATGTAGGCCTATTTCTGTATACTCAGCAAGAGATGAATGCATTGTTTAACGTAACACAACAGGGATATGTGCTTGTTCACATACTAGAACCATACTCTATAGTTAATACTGTTAAATTTATTTTAGATGAACTATATAAATATTTATATCCGTGAAAAATAAAATTTGTGACAAATTATGAACATGATGGAAAGTATTAAAAAAAAAATTAATTTCCTGTACTTTTGGAAACTATCAAATTTGGATTGTACTTCCTAGAAATTCATGGAAATCCACTGGGTCAAATAAATCTACATAAACAATTATGTAGGTTACTTTCTAGCCTGCATTTTTGACTGAGGGGAAAAAAAAATGTATCTTAATGTAATTTCTTGTAGAATTATCATATGATAGCTATATGTAATAGGAAATTAACAAGGTTTTTTCTTTAATTGCTAGTAACGGATCTTGTGACCTAAAATCAAAAACATCAGTACATATAGTTCTCTAGTGATTTATTTACTCAGATCTTAAAAGAACATATTGCATTTATTCTCACAAAATCTAGACTATTTTGCCTAATGATGAAAATCAGTTGTCTGACTTGAAGAAGCAAATCCTGTCTAAATCATCACAAGTATATCAACTTCAAGTCAGTGGAGCATAATATTGAGTAGTTGTAGTGTGCCAGCTTACATGGGTTCTCATTATTATGTTTAGATGATGGCTTTTTTGTGAATAGAAATAATACTTTTGTCTCTTTTCAGAAAAGTTGCTGTTTTAAAAGTAGTCATTTTACTTTTTCATGTAAAAATGGAAATAAAGTGCATAAAACAATTGCATAAAATTAATTATACAAGTATTTTTTGATTAAGGTTTGTGAATGATATGAACTATTTGGGGTATGTTAAAGGTATGCAGGCATGAGGTGAACAACAGCAGGGGAATGAATGACTTTAAATAAGCAGTAACATTATTTATTCTTAATTCCACTGTCTTTCTGCCATTAGCATATTGGACCCAATAATTACGTGTTTGTGATTGTTTATCAGAAGTTTTTAGAGAAGTTAACTATTCATGCAATGTACAACTGAAATGTATTTATAAGTACAGCTAGTTTTTCTTGTTACATTAACAATAATAGTGTAAAAAATGTTACAACAGGTTGAAATTTAAGGTAGATGTCAGGTTAAGGGATATTTATGAGTCCTTTAAAACTGTAGCTAACATTTATATACCTTTGTTACAGGAGATAACTATTGTAAATTCACTACTTTTGCTTTTTTATACCACAGATTGTGAAATTAGAACTATTCAGCTGAATTTGAACTTTTCATCAGGGAAGATAGAATGGCTTGCTAATAAATGATGTCTCAGCCTTACTAGTGGTAGACAGTTGACTGAGGCCTTGTCTAATTCTTAGTATTATTTTTGAGGCTTTTTCTTAATACTAGTGATATCTTCTTTTACAGACCATGACCTTAACTTTCCAGAGTTAAGATTTTCCATGTTCACAAGACTAATAGTATTGAAGGAGCGCTCCAAAGCTAAAATCTCTTCTGAAAGTTGAAGGAGGCCAGTACTTTCCAAATGAAAGGAGGCTAATTTGGGCTAATTAAGAAACTGAAGTATTGACTAGGATTTTTGGGACTTTGCTTTGTAAGTTACCTATGCGGTGATGTTCTAACTGAAGACAAGGAAAATCAAAGGAGATTTAAAGATGAAGGAACTCAAAATAAATTTTATGCAATGTAAAGCACTTAGGAAAATCTGATTATTCAGTTATTTATTTTCCCCCAGCCATGAATGATTTTATCTGAGTCTAGAGAAATTTACAAGTTTTAGACAAGGAAGATTAACAGTCAAGTGAGGGTAAACATCTTCAAATATTAGGTTGTGGTTATTGTTGTTTATCCTTTATCTTACAGACATTGTGTTTATGGAGAATGAGTGAATAAAGCTTTGTTTAGAGTTGCTAATCTTCTAGTCACAGAGTACTAAAAAGAAGGCTTGTAGATGCCAGGCTCTACTGATTTAAGAAGCAAGAAAGAGATATGGACATTGCTGGGAAGCAATCTCCAGCAGGGAATTGTTTTGTTGGAGGCTTTTAATCAGCTGCAGCTGCCAGAAGCCAAGCCTGCTAGCATCTTCTTTCTTATAACTTGCTACAGCTTGCCTTCAATTTTGACAGATAGCGTAGGTGTTTCATCACATCAGTGGAAACGGCCATTTAAAACAGAGGAACTGTAACTACACTTTTGTTTTGTTCTTGCTTCATTGATACAGACAAGTTAACATGGAAAATTCCTTTGTTAGCCATAGGGACAAAAGCAGAATTACGTAGAATTGTTCTTCCAAGAACCTAATTTCAGTAGAGTTTGCTCTCCTGGCTAATAGGATTAAGGCCAAAACATTAATTACTCTGCCTCCACTGAAGCAACAAAAATGGTTTTCGTAGGTGATCCCTTCATTGAAAAATCCCTGTCTTAAATAAAAAAAAGTGCTTTCTGTTGCTTCAGAAAGTTTCTGTATTTTGATTTTTTTCTCAATTATGTTTATAAGAGTTTAGTTTTGAAAAAATGTTGTGCTTTATATTTGCATTCATTTCAAAACAGTGTAAGAATGGAAGCAATCTTAATTGTTTTGGTTTTACACTTAGCATTTATGTTGTTTCCATGTCTTACATATTCTATTTCTGAGTGGAGGGGGTATCTAATGAAAATAGATAAACGATACAGAACTGCCTTCTCATCCATTGATTTAAATACACTGTGTAGCTGTTTGCATGAACAAAATTCCAAGTTTGCTTAAAGGAGAAATTTCCCTTCCTCAGATTCGTTTGTGATTTTTTTTTCTTCCTCCCCTCTCTCCCCCTCTTCCAGTGTTTCAACTAAAATAGTCCCATTGAATGATCAGCATAAAGCTGGTAAATTAACTGGTAAATATTTATAGCAACTTTGCAAATAAATAAGCTTAAGCAAGCACAGGGTCTTTATTTGTATGGAACAGAAAAGCAAAAATGAGTTACTGTCCGTGGTTTTCTCAGTAATGAGTAACAATTGTTCCTATATCTCAGTCATCACTAGATGAGTTTTGTCTAGTGAATTATAGAGTCTTAGGGACCTTAAAGATGATCCAGCTCCAAACCCCTGTAGGGCTGTTACTCAGCAGATAGGCTGCCCATGGCCCCATCCAATCTGGCCTTGAGCATCTCCAGGGATTGTGCATCCACAGCTTCTCTGAGCAGCCTCTGCCTCACCACCCTCCAAGTAAAAAAATTCTTCTTAATAACTAAACTAAATCTCCTCTGTTTTAGTTTAAAGCCATTCTTCCTTGTCCTACCAGTATCTGCCTGCGTGAAATGTTGGACTCCCTCCTGTTTATAAGCTCCTCTCAAGTATTGAAAAGCCACAATGAGATCTCAGACCCTTCTCCAAGCTGGACAAGACCAGTTCCTTCAGCCTTTCCTCACAGAAGAGGTGCTCCAGCCTTCTCATAATCTTTGTGGCCATCTTCTGGACCTGCTTCAACAGGTCTGCATATTTCTTGTGCTGGGGGCACCAGGCCTGGATGCAGTTCTCCAGCTGGGGCCTCACAAGGACAGAGTAGAAGGATACAATCACCTCCCTCTCTCTGCTGGCCAGCCCTCTTTTGATGCAACCCAGACCTTCAGGGTTACAAGCATGCACTGTTGGCTTGTGTCCAGCTTTTCATCTATCAGGACCCCCAACTCCTCCTCAGCAGGGCTGCTCTCAATGAGTTTTTCTCCCAGTCTCTACATTTACTTGGGATTGCCTCCAACCCAAGTGCAACACTTTGCACGTGGCCTTCTTGAATCTCATAAGATTTGCGAGTGAATCGGATTTAATCATGTTCTTTTATCTAGGGATGTGAAGGATTCTGGCAAAAAGAAAAGTTTGCCAGGTGCAAAGAGGTGAGTTACTAACACATCTGCGGAAGTTCGTAAGCCTCAGGGTGATTCCCTTGGTTGACAGTTTTTGTACTTGTATGGTTTGATGGTAACTGGGAAATGAATTATGCTGAAGGATATCTTTATTTTCTGTGCAAGAATAATTTTAGATAGATCACCTTCATTTTATTTTCTAACAGTGCCTTCCTGTGTATCAATAAACTTTTTTTCCTATCAAGTTTTTTTTTCCTTCTCTTTCAAACTGTTACTTTATACAGAAGTTTTTTTTTTTTTTTTTCTTTTTGGAGATACAACTCAGTCATGCCTTCGTTAGACAATTATTTTCTCTTATTTTTATTCAAGTTTATTTTAAAAACTCAATTTTCTTAGAAAAATATCTAAGATACATTCTCAATTGTGAAATCTCTAAATCCAGCCTGCTATCTTCAGCATTTAAAACATACATTTATTTCCCTTTAATAGGCTGCTCATTTTCAGAGCATACTAAGAAGTACCTTTTTGATACTAACTTAAAAGTTGTAATGCTGAAATCTGCCATATTTCTTGAAAATTGATACTTCAAAGTAAAATGCATCACTACAACAGAAGCTCATTTAACACTAGATATATTTCTTTTATTATTGAATGAGATGAGCAGCATTCATTGTGCGAAGATCTTGTAAATGACGGAACAGTATCAGACTTTCAACTGTCTACACAGTGTTATAAACCGGAAGGCCTTAAAATATAGTACATTCCACAGATTTGATTGCGAAGTTTAGAGCTACTCTAGAAGATCGTTCCTATTAATAATTCTGCAGGAGTAGAACTTTCTGGAATAGAAGTGGGTTTTAAATGTGGTCGGATAATAAAGTGCAGTCAGTGACCTAAGATTTGGTAATCTAGTTTTATGTTGTGTATAGTTATCCACCATCTATTAAATGGTAGTTTTATATATGAAGTATATTGTTCAGAATCCCATGAAGCAAGTAGTAAAATGGTACCTGATAGCTTCATATTCCTGAAGTACTAGCTTGGCTGCCTCGTGTGGTAAATTTACTAGGTTAGTTTGTTTGGTAGTTTTTATCTGATGCATGAAGAAAAAGCCTGCTTTCTGTTGGATTTGTTTGTTTGTTTTGGTTTGTTTTTAAGATGTCTCATAATATCTTTTTGAAGTTAAACTACCAAAAAACTATTAAGTCTTTTAGCAGAAGAAAAATTCTAGAATTAATTCTTTCATTGGTATTCTCCTGATATTACTGTTGTAATCTCCCATTCAAATTGATAGTTATAGATCTCAACCAAAGTAAGTGAATGTCAATGAAAATTCAAAGGATTATTTTTAGGCTTAGTAGGGACAAAAAACTGTTTCAAAACTATTTATGACTTATGCTGTTACTTTTGGAGCAGCCCTTGTATGTATGTTGGTTATCAATATAGCCTTACTGATTTTTATACTGATTTTACCATTTATTTATTTAATAACCTATTTATTAACCTCATCTCCTTGGACAGTTCTTGCACAGTATTTGAGTTCATCTTTGTCATACCTGTCATTGCATTCTCTTTTTCCCAGCTCCTCATTAGTTTGTCTGCCTACTGCCAACTCATGCTTGCTTTGTTATAGGTCTCTCATTTTCCAGTTTTCTGACCTCAGTTTCTCTCTTGCTTGCTGCCCCTTCACCTTGTTTCCATTTCTGTTTATCTTCTGTCCTTCCAACCCTCCTGCAGCACTCAGCTTCTGTGTAAGTCATATTATCCAGTTTTCTCATCTATTTTTTCCTTTCCATAGCAGATTTATCTTTCATTATAATATTAACTTCCTCTAAGTTGATTTTTACTAAATAGAGTACATGATATAGTGTTTCATTTTCTTAAGCTACGTGGAGGTTAACTGCCATACTGGTATCTTACATTCAGTCATACTTGCTTAACTCCTTTGTTTAAGTAACAAGCTGTATGTCTGATTTCATTTTATGTATCATTTCTCTTAAAAGACCAAACAGTTGGTTTAAGATGCTTATGATCTACTTGTCTACATGCAAGGATAAACTATGCTATAGAGTTGCCTTCTAACTTCCAGCTCAGTAGGAGCTCAGGGAATGCAAAATTAGAATATAGTCCCAGAGTGCTTCAAGTTTAAACTTAAACATTCCTCTTCTCTGTCCTCAATTACAGAATCTTCTGGCTGAGAAGGTGGAACAGCTAATGGAGTGGAGCTCAAGGCGCTCGGTCATCCGCATGAATGGAGACAAATTTCGAAGATTTGTGAAGGCTCCACCTCGTAACTACTCTGTGATAGTGATGTTCACTGCTCTCCAGCCACAGCGGCAGTGCTCTGTATGCAGGTAATTTATACTTTAGTGAATTTTTTTCCATCTTTCTCACCTCAGTTTTCAAGTGAACGTTTTAATCATAGTTCAGTAAGAGTAGGATTGTTCTTTGCTTGGAGTGGATATTTACTGTTTAACAGCCTCATGTGTTTTTTGCAGCATCTTTTTCAACTTTTTTTTAATCTATATGACAATTTTCAGAAGTTTACTCAGTGTTTTTTAATTACAGTTGAATAAAATGTGTATTGCAGAAAAAAACAACACAGTTTAAGAAATTGCTTTATGCTTTGGTCTCTCCAAAGAAGTTTTGTGATAAAGTGAATAATCATTATTATTTAATGACATGACATCCCACTAATTCCTTCTGTTAAATGATATTCAGGCCTTTGGTAGAGATGCGAGTCTGTAAATTCACAGATTTGAACAGTTGTTAAAATGTAAGCATATTTTCCCATGAGGACATACATTCTGAGGAATATTGTCTGACACTGCACTTTTGATATGTGCTGGTACTTCCTTTCAAAGTATATATTGTATTAGAAGAATGCTAGTACTACTTCAAGATCTTTTTCTGCAAATTTCTAGTTCAACAGAGTTAATCCAAAAATGATTAATGGTAGATGTGGGACTGGGGCCAAATAACTGAAAGCTAGTCATGTATTTAATTACCTTACTAAATCAGAAACTGAGCTAATAAAACTTTCTTCAGCCAAAACATGCATTGGAAATTACTGAATCTAGTAATAGGTGGGTTTATTTTGCTGGGTGTTCTAGACAGTATCTAAATATTCAGCAAAAGGCTGCATAGAACTGTGAAATAGATAAGCTTTATAGGAAAGAAGTATTTCTTGGTTTTAAGCAGGTGCACTGTAAACAATATTCAAAGTTGATAAATGTAGTAAGTAGCTTGTTGGATTTATTAGGTGATGGAATACAACTCTTACAATAGAAATTCAACTTGAGTGGTGTCGTAAGATGTAAACCTGTAGTTCTGTATATTTTTTCTTGAACTTTGTCATAGATTTTTTTAATTGGTTAATTGCATTCCTATATTGCATTCGTATGAGTTTACCATCAACTTTGAACTTTCAAGGAAACAGTGTAGGTACTGAAGTTGTCCAACATTCCTAAGTCAAAGGAATATTTTTTACCATTTCCTGTGCATGGTGGCTATTGTTTGTTCTTTGTTTTGCCAGAGTTCAGCTTTAGGAGATGAAATGAGTGTTGAAAGTTTACCACATTTTAAATTGCTACTTATTTTCTTAACAGGTAGATAAAAGTACAGGAGTTAAGCTTTAAAAGGGCTCAGTGTATTATCATCATAATGATAGTAGCAAATTCATTCCTTATGTAATGCACAGTTTTTTTTGCAAGATGTGAAAACAGCGTAAATATTGCTGTTATTAAGGAAGCTAATTTTGCTTAGAACTGCATATTGTTTAATGAAGTTAATTTTGCTCATAATCTTTATCCTGTAGTATACCAATCTAGGCATTTATGTACAGAAGCAACTAAAAATCTTTAAGCATAGCAGAAAAAATCAACATTACTGCTTTCAGTTAGGACTGCTTAAATGATTGTGAAGCTGAGATCCTCTCTTTCATGTTGAATAAAAGGAATTTAATGAGGTTGATCATATTGCGCATAAAACCATTATCAGGAAAATCGACATTTTCAAATCAATGGCTAATTAATGTGCAGAAGCACTGATAGGATTTATAGAACTGAAACGCATGTGTTATTTTATTGTTAGTTATTCAGTAGCCTATTCAATAGCCAGTTTGCCTAAAGGAAAAATAGATTTATAAGTAAAGCTGTAGTGTTCTGCGAAGATGCTTCTGTCCTAGATTTAAGTTAACTCTTCATAATATTTTTGAAACAACTGCATACAAAAAAAAACAATGTTGTATTTAAAATATAACACCTGTAATCTTTGAATAACTGTCCCAAGAATTAGTACATTTTCCCCCTAAAAATTAAGCTTACACACAGTTTAATTACCTTTTCTAAAAAAAAAAAAAAAAAAAAAAAAAGGGATGTGGGGGGGGTAGTGTCTTTTCTCTTTGGCTAGATTTGGCATTTCAGTATCTCATGTAAGTGTCCAATTTCTAAAGAATGATATTTTTGAAGGGAAAGTGTAGTGTACTGCTGCAGCTTGAAGCTGCCTCAAAAGCTAAACATGAATAATACAGCATTACACAAAAAGAAAAATAAGATTAATAACAAATAAGGGAGCAGTGGTGGATGACATGCTCCTGTTTTGGAGAAGAGCAATGGAAGCTGATCATCAGAGCAGGCCATTGCAGATCTGCACATCTGAAACCATAAGAGATTGTGTATCCTATTGTGTTAAAATAACCTATACCCACGTATACCTTCCTATACACGATTAAAATTTCTAAATGTAGCCAAATGAATGAAGTCAGAATGAGCCCAGGCTAAGAGTAAAATCTATATGATTTATCTTGCAAGTGTTTTGAATGACTGTGCTACTGTGCAACTGTGATGAAAAGGTAGCTTCTTTCATCACAAAAGTTAGCATCACCTTTGGGACTCTTTGAGAGTGAATGTAAAATCAGTTTGGTGATCATGTTCTCTACCAGGCTAAGGATTACTGTCTGTCCATTGCTGAAGTGATGTAGTTTGGTCATTGTCTAGAAGGTATTAAGGAAGATGTTTTTCCTTCCTTTTAAACACCAGAGATGTTCCAAATTTTGGATGAATAATGCTAGCCAAATCTCAAAACTCTTTGGTTTTATATCTGTATATTAAGAACCTGAATGTGGGGAAATTACCCTTTTTGTCTCAGAAAATAAGTTATTTTTCCGTGTGCAGAGGAGAAGACATTGTCTCATCGGTCACATAACAGTTACAGGTGTATGAAAGCATGTGGAAACAATACCAACCTAAAGTGCTGCATACAAAAGAATCCTTTGGACTTCTAATGTTTGGATGAAACCTGTGTGTAAAAATGAACCTTTCAGTCAAAGTAGCTGATCTTTTTCATTAAAATCCAAACATAATGCATGTTTTATAGCTGTTCTGTAGCAAAAGTTACTTACTATCTTAGTACTTAGATCTTTAGTACTAGTGGAATGAGAAGCATTTTTCTTTCCTGCAGGAGATACGTACATGATGTGATGCATCAGCTTAAGGAAGGGTCCAATGGAAAAAATATATATACTGAATGATTTTTCTTAGCTTGTCAATTTTATGAAGCTTAAATATTCAAGCAGTGCTTGGCTTCTTTGTACCTGATACACATCATATTGTTGCATTTAATGTTTTCTCTTTACAAATTTTTTCTTGATTTGCTTATAATTTTTTCATTTATTGCTTATAATTATTTCATTAAAATATTTTAAAAAATATTTTAAATACATACATTTAAAAGTTAGGAATTACAATTCTGCAGTATTGATTTATTCTGTGTCCAAAACAGATTAACTTGCGGATATTTCTGAAAAGGTAACAAACAGCAAGTTTGTCATCTTTGAGACACGGATTGATTTGGTGATCATCTGAGTGAAACATTTCCCGTACTGTTTTCTGGTGGTTGTGCTTAGGAAAGAGGAGCCTGAAATGACTAGTAATAGAGAGAAGCTTGTGTAGCCAGTGATTTTTTTTTTTTTTCTTTGGGCATTGACCAGACTATTGTGTTTTTAAAAATTTTGGAAATTGCATTGCACTGAAAGGTGCAGTATTTATTCCCATGAGATGAAGTTGCATATGTATCTATAAATAGGTGTGTGAGTGTAAAAGTATATAAATGTATTTTTATGTAATTAATAAAACTATGTAATGATGTTTTGCAGGTGTGGCACATGCTTTTTAAAGACTTGTTACATTTTGAGTGACTAGGCTGAATTATATAAGAAATGATTATTTGTATCTTTTAGAGCAAGCTTGTAGCTACTGCAGAAAGCCTGCTGCAGAATGATTTCCAAGTCTTTTTTTTTTTTTTTTTTTTTTTTTGGTATTTATTTCAGAATTGTAATAGGTAAGCTATAATTCAGTGTGTATTTTGTGTGTCTTTAGGTGCTGAACTTAATTTAATGTGTGTTTCATGAAGGATTCTTAAATTTAACTGTCTTCTGCTGTTGACTTACAATGTGCAGTAGGAAATGACAAAGTATACAAAGGAACAGAGGCCGCGTATTTTTATCATCGTTTATCCTATCAGTGAGAGACATCTAAGAGGTTTTTTTTTTTTATGTGGAAAAGAAGGGAAATCTATTAGTCTCACTGCTCAAGATAATATCAGAGTACTGTTTTCAAGTAGCCAGTCAAACAGGAAAGCAGTTAAAACTAAAAACTAAAAAAAAAAAAAAGTTGGTCAAGGAGATGTTACTAAAAAGAAAAAGACAGGATCTCTCCATCTGCCTCTGTGTTCTGCTGGTTGATCGAGAGCAAAAGAGCAAATAGCGAGAAAATCATTGCCATGTGTCTTAGCTGTACTGAGAGAGAATTATCTTTTGAACTCTTGTTCAGAAAAGGAACAGGGGGCATGGAAGGAGTCACTGAAAGTTCTACGTACATTTGTTTTTCTAGTACAATTTAGTATCTTGATAGAATCATAGAATAGCTTTGATTGGAAGGGACATAAAAGATCATCTACTTCCAACCCCCTGCCATGGGCAGGATTGCCACCCATTAGATAAGGCTGCCCAGAGCCTTGTCTAACCTAGCCTTGAATGCCTCCAGAGATGGGGCATCCATGGGTTTACTGGGTAACCTGTTCCAGTGCCTTACCGCCTTCTGAGTAGTATCTTAACTCTTAGTATCTAATCTAAATCTCTGTTCTTTTAGTTTAAAACAATTTCCCCTTGCTCTATCACTAGAAGTATGGGTGAATTCTGTTTTCTAGGATACTCCTTATTTTTGAGAGAGAATCCTTAGTCTTGTTGTTTAATGCTTTCCACTTCTCAGATTCTGTAAAATATGATCTTGGTGTATCCTTTTATCTGCAGAATATTGGACCTATTGGAATGCTGTATATAGAACAGCATGGATTTAAACTAGCTGCCTGTTATTACTAATATTTAGATGTCATAGCGCAATTTTTAACTACTATTCATACCGTATCATTTTGTGCTGTGTGGGGAATATTCTGGACATAGTGGTAGGTTCTGTCATGCTTTTCTGAAACTGAGTCACTGTAAATAAAAACATAGAAGCAAATAAACATTCTGAATTTGTTATCTTTATACTAAGTAGCAGTAGTAGCAGTAGTTAAAGTATGTCTTTAGCGTCTTCCTCTCTTCTTTTAGTGAAAGCTATTCCAAATAACATACAAGAGTTATTTTGGAGTTAAATCACTGTATTGATCACAGTTTACTTAAGCAGATGGGTAAGAACTGGTAGGTCACCTGCTAGTCCATTCTTTGGCAATTGTACATTCTTTAATGTTTTTTTTACAGTCCATAGTGTGCCAAAAATGATGTTTCTACTGCTTTCTTTGGCAAATAATTCCACACTCTATTTTATTCCTTCAAGAACATTCCCTTTGTGCTTTCCATACTATAACGCTTGGGCTAATTGAGTAAAATTAATAAAATTTAATGTAACTCGAACTATACAAATGTCATTATCTGCCATAGACATCTACATAATGAATCTTCCTAAATAAAACTTTTAATATCTAATGAGTGTAATACAGCAGTACTTAATGAATGTAATGTAAGAAATTTTGTAGAGTGTTTGCTTAGCATCTTTCTTTTCAGTGTGTTGAATATTCCAGGAAAACCTAGTAGAAAAAATTCATTTTGATCTGTTAACTATTTTCTAAAAGCTTGATAGTATTACTACTGGCATTGCTAGTTTCTAAATTGCTACCTATTATTACAAAATTAAGAGGTGACTAGCAGCAATATCATTTAAATCTTCCCTAACAAAAATCCGGTCAAACTTAACAAGAACAGAGCTAACGTTATTCTGATGAGTTCATCCCAAGTGTGCTCTTGCTGTATGTCTATAGAGTATTTTATGTAATTTATAATGATAATAATTTCATACTGGAATAATTTCATACAATAATTTTATACAATTGATGTTACTTAATGTAAACAAATGATAGAGTTGTTATTAACTAATGGTTGGGGTAGACAAGTAGATAAATGGTGATGGAGTTTGATATTAACTGATGTAAATTGGAGGTTGAATTTTTGACGTTCAAGGGTTTACATTAATATTGCATTTAAAAAGGAATAACAAACACTTCAAAAATTATTAATGCAATTTGTTGCATCAGCAGTGTATCTCTTGGAAGTGATACAGAGGATGTAGTTTTTGTAATTTAATATAGTAATTGTAGGATGTTCTTCAGTAGTAATTCCATAACTTTGAATTCTTACCACTCCTAGTTGCAGTCTCCCCCTTCCACACTAAGAGCTGCTATGAGGGTGAACTGCAGAATGCTTTGCTGTCTTCAGTGCTTTGTTATAGAACATTTGTATGCTCTTACAGAAAATTTAAGAAGACTTTTTGCAAAATATTACCTTTTGAAGGTGTATTCTACTAATCATATATTTTTCAAAATTGTTTAACATAAAGATGCAAAAATACATGGAGATCACAAGGGGAACAAGAGGCTTTTGTCAAACAGTAGGGGCATAACTGGAGTATCCAGATTTCCCAGAAATAGTTTCTTCACAAGTGAAAAGTAGACTAAGAAGAATGCTAGCATGAAGATGAAGTGATTTTTATCTTATTCTTATAATGAAAATGGTCCTGCTTTAATATAGCAGGTTCTACGGAACAATGCCCTACAGATACTACTTGATTTTACAGCATTCCTTTGATGTTGTCTGACTGCCCTCTTCAGGATGACAGTGAACATGTTAGTCTGCTTAATGTTGATATGTGGCTCTAGAAGCAACCAATCCAACACATAATCCATTATCATTATTGCAAATTTAACCTGTTGAATAACCTGTTTTAAGTTGAAAGTTGTATTCAGTCAGTAAGCGTGAAAGTTGAGTTGTGTTTTGTAAGATTTATTTTTTAAGGGGTGGAGGTTTTTTTTCATGATACATTTTATACAACAAAAATTTATTCCTAAATACAAGACAATTCCACTGGAGTAGTGTGCAATATATATCGTGCCTAAGGCTGGTCTCAGTTAAGAACAAATGGGAGTGAGAGGTAGTTTTTTACAATACCTATAGTTTTCTTCCTTTTCACTCTCAAAAAATGATATTTTAGTGTTCAGTGCAGAGTTTCTGTCTTGAAGCTACAGTTTTTAATTAAAAGGTATTCTTTGCCATCATAGATGTGGAAAATACTGCTATAGAATAGCATTTTGAGAAAAGCTGCAGAATACCTTTTATACTGCTTTTGCATCTAACCGTATGCAAATAAAAGTTGCCAACTATTGGAGTGTTGGTTTGAGGTTTACAACAGATGCAATTAATATGATTAATCACTAAAATGGAAGTAGTTACTGACGGAGATGTAAAGATGAAAGTATTGCAGGGATCCTTCCAGGTTGTTTTCCTTTGCTTTTTATTGAATTATTTGATATGGATTTATCCTGTGGAAGAATTTGTTTTATATTTCTGTCTGTTGTTTTGTGGCTCTTCTCTGTGGGTAAGGATTCCCAGTGTTTCTTTTACTTTCTTCTCAGTGCAGACATGACCAGGTTTAAAACAAATGAAGCAACCAAACCAAAACAGAAACAACCAGAGCTATGAGAAAAGCCAATAGAAGCCTTTCTTACAAATACAAGTAGTAATAAAAATGACTTTGTAGTGATGATGGAAAGCATTATGTAATGCTGTTACATTGTGGAAAACTATCTTTTATCACTTCCAAAACATTTTATAGAAATAATCTTGAGCATTTTTCTGTTACTTACAAACCTCCTGTCACTTTAATTGCTTCCCCAATGTTTAACAGTTTTTTTTTTTTTGGCATATTGAATAGAGATTTTTTTTCAAAGCTTTTTCTATGCATTTGCTGTTTTTGAAAGAATACTGTAGTCACATTTCTTCATGATTTTTCCAGTAGTTTCAGCATTCCCATATCCTCTTCCTCAAATAAATCCTGGTATTGCACTTGAGGACTATGTAAGTGTCTCCATGCATAGACGTGCTTGCAGATTTCGGTGATGCTTGCCACTAAGGCCACTCCTGAGGTTTTTGTGTTTTCTGAGGCTTTTAAATGTGAAAAAGATCTGAAATGTTTCTGCTTTTAGTTAAAACATTTGTAATTTTAGAGAAGGCAAGTATGAACCAGAGGTGTATAATGAGCTGAGACTTCTTTTAAAATTGATAACATGGATGTTGAGAGTGATATTGCAACAGGAATTAACTGCTGCAGCTGGATAGAGTGTCTCTTTTGCCAGTGAACGTCACATGGATGTATGCTTGTTTCTTTTAGGCAAGCTAATGAAGAATATCAAGTTCTGGCTAATTCGTGGCGCTATTCGTCTGCTTTTTCAAACAAGCTGTTTTTCACAATAGTGGATTATGATGAAGGAGCAGATGTTTTTCAACAGGTAAATGCTGCATATTGTAAAACTTTCTTAATATTATTTACTAATGAATGGACACTAGAAAACAATTATTTTCTTAGATACACACGTCTGTATGCACTTCATGTGTAAATTCATTCTAGTTACAAATAACAGATGCTGAAATTTCTGTGACTCTAACAAGGGCTGCTTATGCAAGTAGCTACTTTTGGTATTTTCCAAGTGTGGTTCATAATGTTTATTTATAAATTAATGATATATTTATGCAAAATTTCATCAGCCCATTGGGGTAAATGTAATACAAAAAACATTTGTATTTAAAAATTTCCTTTAGGGGAAAAAAGTATTTTAAGACTTTTGGTTCACTTTATATGAGAAAATATTCTTCAAATTTAGAACTCTTTGACTGGAAGTTCTTCAGGCAAAATAAAATAGACTTTTGGTTTTCTGTATTGACTGTAAAGAGTGAGGAATCAGTTCCTCACTCACTTAAATTGAGTAGTCAAGAAAAAACACATTCCTGGAAAATGTTGCTAATTTCTGCACTGATATTCTGTTTGATATTTATCTGTTGACTGAGGCCAAAAGTGGAGATTAAGAAGAGTACCAAGTTTTGAAGCTCTCTATTTTGAATAAAATTTTCAGGGAAAATCTCTAACATTTAATTTTCAAAAATTTAATATTTTTGAAAGTTTAATTACTGTATTTCCTAAATATTTTTGCTTCCAATAGACATTTTGGAATATGTTCTGTTAAGTATGTTTGTCAATGGTTTACATTTTGCTTTATTAATTTTGAAATAACCTTTAAAAATTTAATTTTACATTATCCTTTATAGATACAATAATAAAAAATGTACTGTTTAATCTTGCCGTAAGTCACTGGTGCGTATCAGAATGGTCTGGTCCAACTTTTTACTTATGTAGAAGAGAGCAGCTAGAGTTTATTTCAGATTACGTGCATTTAAAATCACATAAAAGTTATGCCAAATTAGATAAAATGTGTAAGTTTTACGTCTGCTTCTGAGAAATTCAGTGTTAAGCACGAGACACCAATTACCAATGACTTTTAACATGAATTTTGGAATACTTCTGACCTTGTGCATATGTATGCAAAGCAGTACTGCTATAGTGATGCCGGAGGGAGGGGGGGGGAAGGGGGGAAAGAGGGGGGGGAAGGGCAAATCAACAACAAAAAAACTCTGTTTTGCTTTTTGACTTTTCCCATTTGTAGAGAAATGACAAAGCATCTGCAAACCAGCTTTCCCTAGGCCCTATATAATGATGTCAGAAGGTTTCTGTCTCTCTCTAGTTTCTAAATCTTAGCAAATATTGTGTTAAACTATTTCACAACAGCTCTTTTATCCTTTCTAAGGATATTTTTATTTAGATATTAGTTCACTAAGGAAGTGGGCTGTTTTTTACTTAGATGAAAAATCTTTAAATATCAGGTAATTTCTAATGATAGAATCAGTTCTGTACTTGATTCGATAATGTTTTGGTAATGTGATAGAAGTCATTTTGCAGGAATGAAACAAACAAGTTAACATAAGAAATAAGCATCTTTAGGTATGAAGTTACTAACTTTTTTGCTGTTTTTCCTGGTTTTATAGCTTAATATGAACTCTGCTCCGACTTTCATGCATTTTCCTCCAAAAGGTAAACCCAAGAGAGCTGACACATTTGACCTGCAGAGAATCGGATTTGCGGCTGAACAGCTAGCAAAATGGATAGCTGACAGAACAGATGTTCATGTAAGTTAACAATTTTAAAAGTTGGAGCCAAATGTATGTACCTTGGTAGTTTGAGACAGGCAGATGATAAATGTCTTCTCTCCTTAATACCCGTTTTTCTCTTGAACATGGAATCTTGACAGCATTAAAAAAAAATATATATATATATATATATAAAAGGAAAAAAGTAGTAGTCATGGTAGCTGCAGTTTGAAGATTGTTCTTCTTTGTAAATTATATGTGGTCTTTTCCAGATGAAGTGGTGATATTGTGATAATTAGTTCTTAGTAAGTAGTATGTGCTTGCAATAAAAAATACAAAGTAAATAAATCCAAAGCAGCTGCTCCTAATTCAGACACAACATGCGTATCTGTTTAAAATTATAATTATTACAATACATTATATATATGCATTTTTATATGTCAGCTTAATTTTCTTAAGAGTTAAGAATGGAAATATTGTGTATTTAAGTTTTCAGATTAGTAGCAAATCATTAGTGGTTAAAAACTGTTTTCCTATTACCAAAGCTAGTACTGTTTCATCGTATTCATGGATACATTCAGTGATTGGTCTTTGTTAACACCAGACTTCAGTTGCTCATTGTTTGTCTGTAATGAAGGTATTCTCTGTGTGTGAATTTCTTTGTGATCTGTATGTTTGCACTTATCTTTTTCAGATTAGAGTGTTCAGGCCTCCAAATTACTCTGGTACAATTGCTCTGGCTCTTCTAGTATCACTTGTTGGTGGATTGTTATATCTACGAAGAAATAATTTAGAATTCATCTACAACAAAACTGGCTGGGCCATGGCAGCTCTGGTATGCACTTTTTCCATATGTATATGCTTTGAATTAGTTTCCTGTTTTAACGTGTTTTGTTACTTGCATAGCAAAGTAAGATCTGTCAGTACATACATCAGGGTAGTACTAACAGATGAAGATTCGCAACCTTAATCTTGAAGCTAACTTGTCAGCAGTGATTATCAGAAAATTAATGTTTTTCTACAGTTGTTAGCTGCAGATTATTGTTTGAACTTCAGGAGAAAAATATGTCTAATAGAAAGTGTTACTGATGTTTGTTATCATTCAACATGCTCTTTGTAAAAGCAGTAGTGTTACGGTAAGCTCAATGTGGATATTGATATCAGAGTATTGCGTTAGAGTAATGAAAGGTTAAGAAAATAAACAAAAATTTTATAGGTGTGTAAGAAAATGAAACAAAAACACAAAAACAGGAAGATGGAATTCTTGCATGATGGATTCACTAGTACTGTCCTTAACAATTCACTGTTAACCTGTATGAGAGATTTTACAGTGCTAACTATGAGGGAATTTTAAATCTAGCCAATGAATTGTTACAGAAAGTCAACTAAACCAAGGTCATAAATAAAGAACTAAGTTTGAATGTGCATTGAGCATAAACTGAAACAAAGTTCCAAATGAAAATGAGAAAATTATTAGGTTGAGAGTGACTGAGTACTGGAACAAGCTACTCAGGTTGAAGAGTCTCCTCTGGAGATATTCAAAACCTACCTGGACACTTTTCTGTGCAACCTACTGAAGAGAACCTGCTTCAGCAGGGAGGTTGAACTGGATGATCTTCAGAGGTCCCTCCCTACTCCAAAGATTCTGTGGTTGGTGGTTTGTTCTCCTGTGATTCAACAGTACAAGACAAAACACTACCTTCTTATGACACTCAGCTGATGAGCTCACTGACAACTTTTATTACATCAGTTCAAGGAAGAAGTTACCTAGTACTTGGTAGGTTGTAATTCATTTTGATCTCTAAATGATTAACAAGATCTTGAAGTGGGGTCACTGTTCAGAACTCTTTAATGTTTGGCTTTTGAATGCCACTGTTAAATAGTTGTTACTGATAATGCTGTTCACTCACATGCTATTATAGCATTTATTTCTTGCACACATGGGTACATAGTATACATTCTTTTGTTTAAATGCCGAGTTAGTCTACCCCATACACTAAGCAAGGATTGAAATCCAAGATTTCAAATCAACTGCCTGAAGGACTGAATTTAAGTTTCCTTTCAATTTAGAGAACCAAGGGCAGAATGTGTTCTTTGTTCCAGAATGTCATTTGGAATATGCTGAGCTGTAGCACAGAGTTTTCACAATTCCCTTCCAAAATAAATAAGTTAGTTCCATGTATTTGTCTAGATTACTGGTATTTATCAATGATAAAATCTGGAAAGTATCAGAAAACTTGTTTGATAAGGATATGTAGCAACTATTGGAATCTTACTTGAATATTTTGAGGTCACCTGTGTTAAACAATAATGAACACAATAAAATAGATATTTGTGTCAAAAATCAAATAAAAATATGTAATCAATAGAATTTCCTGTGTTTACTGTGTTTAACCATGCACTGTGTCTGTGGACACAGCAATTCTATTCCAATTTCATGCCTCAGTGTTTCCTACCAGAAGCTTTATATTGGGAAGGGGGAGTGGGAGGAGTTGTTTTCCATCTAGCAGAGGTTAAAACTCAGTTCTTCAAATGAAGAGTAATTCTATTACAATCTGCATCAAATAAATAGTTGAATACATAATTAACTTAAGAACTAAATTAAGGAAGTAAGTGTATCATTTTTTTTCTCAAAATATTTGCTGTTATCCCTAGGAGCTGCTTGACATTTTACATCTGTACGTAACTGTAAACTACAGCATAGGAACATTCTAATTACAGTGAACCAAGCTCCTTTGGAGAGAGTCACTGCCTAAATGTGATCAGACATTTAAAAAAAACCAACACAGTATTTGTGCCTTTCACTACTCATCATCCTACTGATTGCATTAATAGGTAATAGTAGAGTTTAAAGGGATAAAAATGGCATCAATGTGATTTTTTTTTTTTTTTTTTTTGCTGTTTCAATACTACTTCTGGTACAATCTGTTTTAAAGATGAACAGCACTTGAAAGGATATTTTAGAAAAACATCTTATCTCAAAGTAAATAAGAAGATAGCAATTAACCATGACTTCAGCTATTTTTTTTTTAAAAAACATGTTTATTACTCTCTTCCCTTCACAATGTTGTCAAAGCCCTATGGTGAAAAGTGATGTTTGAGCAAAGTTTATCCAGTTACTGTGAGTCCCTTCAGTTTTAATCAAATCTATATGGACATACAAGTTAATGCTGAAATTTCTTTTGGTGGAGTCAGCAGGGAGTCTAAATTTCAGGCTTTGCACAGATGACCTCAGATCCTCTGTATGTTCTGTGAAATGACTAGAATGAGTCAGGATTCATAGAAATGAAAATGGACAGCCATTAATATATTGATTCAAAGATATGTGATTGCAGTTGTCTCATGTTGGTACTTTTTTTCTACCACTGGAATGTACTTTGTTTACTAAAACTTTTTTAAATGTTTTTTTGTTGTTGCTCTTTTGAAGAGCTTTAAATCTCGTAAATATTGGATAATTGCTTTTATTTGTTTTTAATGAAAAATTGACAGTGCATTTCTTCCTAAAAAATAGAAGAAAATTCACTCTATAAAGCGCTTCTATAAGCAGAAGAAAAAAGTACCTGAAGTGTTGACTAGATTTATATTTGATACAACCGTCAACAGCAATGAGTTGTCTTAGAAATAATATTTTCAGCAGTATTTTAATTGCAAATAATTGGAATGCCATTTTTAATGGCACATGTAATGGTTTTGATAGGCTCAGAATCGAGAGAACTTTCAACTCATGCATTGATTCCAGCTCCAGTTAACAGAAGACTCAAATTAGTTTTGTCCTCAGCATTAAATAGAACAGTAGCAGTGCAATTAGCTGTTTTCATTGCCTTGTGGAATCACCACAGACTCAGTAGCACCTTGTATGCCTTAGGCATTTTTACTTGCAACATTACCCAGAAGACTTCTAGAATGGCAAATGCTGGTGGTTGAGTACCTAATATTAAAAAAGATATCTTTTGGAATCACACCCCAAATTTATCCCCTATATTATTTTAGACTTTAATTCAATTCTTACTAATCATCCATGGATATTTTTCATTCTATGTGTAGTGCAAAAATGAGGAGGGATTTAGACTTCAGTCCTTAGATATTTGCAGAGTCATTCATTTTATACTGATAACAAAAAGCAATTCGGGTTCTTGTCAAGACTCTTCATTTCTTAAGCAGGGAGTAAAAGGTCAGATGGTGTAAGCTGAGCAAATTTCTAACATTTTAGATAAGGAATTGCTACATTTGAGACAACGGTTCTAGTGCTGAGAAAATATTTGTTCAATTGACTAGAATGTAGCAATGGGAGAGCTTTTCAAAACAGTTTATTTACCAGATTGTCACCATGCTTTTCTGTATGTAGTTTTCAGTTTCATTTTCGATGTGTATTTCAGTTTTGCCTATGGTGTCTGAGAGGGCAAAGTCTGTGTCAGATTCCAAGATACCTGCCTAGGAATTGATTCTTCTGGACAAAGAATGTCAAATCACTTGAATGAGAAGATGAAGCATGTATTTACTGTTGTCTTAACAGTTAGTGATTATGAGAGATATGATCTGTGCCAATACACTGCACAGTGCTTATATTGTATAGTACATTCATCATCAGTTACAGCTCCAAAAAAACTTGAAGGCTGCTATTAACTTCCTTACCTCCTCCTGGAAAGGAGGATAGATAAGCAATTTGTTTTATTCCAGGATACAGAAGGAAAAAATCAGACTCCTATACAGGGGAACTCCAAAAAAAAAAACCAGCGACTAATGCAAGCTATTAAAGTATTTTTTTTTTCCCCATACTTAGAGGCTTTAGAGATGCACATCACATTTAAAGATACAGAAATGCCTTCTCTTTGCTTGTGTACTGTAGTTCCTGTCCTTGAAATGTCTGTGCCTTGCTAGAGATTCTAAGTGATGGACTGCTCTTTAGAAATCGAGTACAAATCCTGCAACCTTTATTGAGTGCAAAAGCAAATTTAAACTGGGTAGAAGGGATTAAATTTCTTTAGAACAGTGGTTGTGAGTTGGATAAAATGTGCAAATCTAAAGTAATTATAGAAACTGGGTACAGAACTGGCTGCCTGGGTCTCCTCATTTTTGAAATTGGGCTTCTATTTTACTACATTTATAAACGAATCTAGAATTTTCTTATTTTTTAATGTATTATAAAATTATTGCCATGTTTTGGGATCTAAGCTTGTACAGAGATTTAATCAGCTGCTTTGCGTTGTATCTGCCAGTAGGAAGTTTTATTTTGAAATGGCCTTTTAAGCCTCTAATAATTTTATTAAATAAACTGGCAGATCGCGTTAAGCAATGCTTATACCTCTGAAGATGTAACACATTACACCTAAATCATTTGACAAAATTTTGACGGTTTGAGAACAGTAGAGATATTTTCTCTATATACTTGTAAGGTTGCATCTTACTAGTACTTCAGTGTTCTGGAGGAATTCTAGATGCTTAGTTACCTTGCGTCTACTCTTAGGAAACTTTTGGTACACACAGGCGCACCACTGGTGAATTCGGACCCGTTCCCTCTTATCAGAACTACACCTGAGATTTTTCACTGTGAAACCATTGAGAAAGACCCCCATTTGCAATTTGTTTACAAGGTTCTTGAGCAGACAGACCTGTTTATATATATGGTGTACTTATGGTAGTTGAGGTGCACTTCGTTGAAACCATCTTGTGGATATTTAGTCCTGGAACCGTAAAGAGTTGAAGCAAATTATTGGTCCTTCCCCCTCTCTGTACTGCTTTTGTTGATCATTCTGTTCCACACTTTGCTGTTATCATTTAGATGCAGAACAAGGTAACTAGATCAAGAAGCTCCTAAAATAGCTAAATCCTGAGCTCCCCTGATAATTGAGGTGGCATGTAGCTGGTAAAATATTTTGGGAGTATGATGAGGAGAAAGAAGGGGGCAGGTGTATGAAAGGACTGTCCTTGGTGAGGTGTGAGTGGTACAGTAGAACTGCTAAAGGAGGGACTCTACTCTGCCTGGGTAAATGGAGTGGTAAATCCTTTTAAGTTTGTAGAGGAAAATGCCTCAGCTTTAATCTTCTTTCTACACTTTTAATCTTTTCTACCTTGACAAAATCCAAGAACACTGGAAAGAGACGATTTCTCTGCATATGAGTTTTTTCATTGTAATCAATACCGTACAAAACTTTAAGGTAAATATGAAGTCATTAATCACACGTTGCAAGTCATTCATAGAAATGAGTTTGTAAAAGATTGATCCTGAGAAACATCAACTCACAGTAATAAGAGCTGTAGAAAGTTTGGATCCCAAAGCATGGGATCGTGTGGAAACCAAGGGATTTGGAATGCTAAGCACAGGATATCATGCTATCTGTAACATGTGCATCAGTTCTAAAAATAGTGGGGTATATTTCAAATAAGTTTTACAAATATTAGAAGGCTGTAGATTCCAATTATAAATACTGTGGAACAGTACCTCAGTGATAGCAATAAGTGAATATGGAGTGGAGCAAAATAAGCTTGAATGTCAAGTACTATAGGTAGAATACTGAATGCTTGCTTTAGGAATATGATGGAAATACTGAAGTATCTAAAGTAGATTAAAAGGTTCTTCCAGTATTTTCTCCTAGGTATTTTTTGTTAGGTGCTACTGTGTTGTGAGGCAATTTATTTATACTAGCAAACATTAGAGAGTTTCAGTAATTTGAGAGAATTCTTAGTTATGAAGTATATAATTAATAAAAACTGAGTTTTTTTTCATGTTTATGTATGGAAACAGATTTGGCTCAGGAGACTGTGAATTAAATACATTAATTTAAGAATAAGTAAAATGATCATTTTCATTAAAAAAACTGTTCTTTTTTGATGTTTTACTTTCCAACTGCGTAACTCTTTGGTTTTCATCTCTCTCACCTCACTTTTCTTACCCTCTTCAGTTTCTACACTTTTGCCTTCACATAAGCTATCTATTGTATGATTTGTCACCAAAATTACAGTGTAAATTCCCAGCTAAAATGATTTGCAAGATGTTTCTCTTTGCCAGTAATTGAAGCATATAGTCTTTTCACTTTATTGCATATTCATAATTAAAACATAATCTGTTTGCTGATAATCACTACCAGTATGCTTTCATCTGCCATATTAATTACAATACTGTTACACCCCAAGTCCTGTTATGTAAAAATGTATCACGCCTTATATTTAGAACTAAGAATTTGCTCTTATTGTAGTTGAAATCTAACAGCGTATTCTAAGAATTATTATTAAACCAGATATGGTAATTACATTAAAAAAAAAAAACAACAACCTTTTGCTATTTTCTTTATATTGACAGAAAACTTTCAATAGTAATGACACATTTAAAATTGTTATGTACATAATTCCTATTATCTTTCCTTTCTGAATGTCATGGTTAGTCTTCTAGTTTTCTTTGGAATTTGAGATCTTTTGCTTTTGGTCTGGGAAAAGGGATTATTATGGTAAGCTCTTGGTGTTCTAGGTTCTTCGTTGGGAGAAGGATAATTTCTTCTTCTTTGCCCTAGGAACTACTTGGGGATACTTTAAAATTTTGTCCTTTATTCTGTGATCTGTAATTACACTTTAAATCAAAATTTACAGGATAAAAGGATGCATCTTTTCCCTTTGTTACCCCTAGGACAGGTATTTACCAGCTTCCTTGTCTCATTTCATTGTCTTGTTTCATTTCACTAGTGTCATCATGTGCCCCCTTCCCTACCATTCCGTACTGTGTCTTGTGTTACTCCTTTTGATATCTGTGCTATCATCTCATGTCTGCACTACACCATTTTGTTGGTCATAGCTAATTCATCCTAATGAGAGCAGAAAAACAAAATTTTTGCACTACAGAAATCCTCAAAAGTAATATAGATTAGGCATAGCTATCTGATCTTTGTCTATAAAACCTGTCAAGATTCAGTCCTAAGTTGTTTGAGGTTGGTTCAAAGTGTATTGCTAGACAGTCCATACTGGGCTCAAGAGCTATGGTGGCTTAAATTTATTTCATAAATGCATTCCTCATATTATTTCCAGAAAAGCTGAAGAGCTCCTCCCCATCTTTTTAGTAAAAAAACAAATTTATCTTCTCTGGTTTAGCAAGCCATCCTAGTAAAAATAAATAAAAATTTTACACCTACTTATCATTGATATGACTGTACTATGCTAGGGGGAATATACATATACAGTAAAAATGAGAGTATATGTGGATGCTGGATTAATATATATTGAAGTTTTAAAATGATTATTTGTACTAATAAATCATAAACATTTACATATTTAGAAACATATTTATCAGAAACATAACAATTTTTCTCGTTTAGTAATCAGAAGGTATTACACTTTCCTCTTTAAGATTGTCATAATGACTACTGCTATTACTATGATTTTAGTCAATGTAGATTCTGCAGTATAACCATCTGCAAGTATTTGACAGTTTTCATAGATTCCTAACCTAGCTCCAGTAAAGGGCATTTCCTTTTCTGTTGTCACAACTATTGTATTTTGTCGTGACTAAAATGAATCACAGTCATTTAGGACACACAGTGGGAATTTCTTAAATGGGTGGATAATTCGATTTTTTTCTGGTGTGTTTTTACATCGTTTCATTTACCTTATAGCAAACTGCTAAGCTAAAGATTTGTTGTAGAGGCAGAAATAACTTCAAGAAAGGTTGCAGAAATCTTTGTAGTTTTTGAATTGTAGTTTTCAGAATATTTGCAATAAATGCCTTCCACAGTCATGAGTGTTTTCTGCCGTATAGTTATGTAAATGCGACAATTCCAAGTACACATAAAGAGATGATTATTTCAAGTCAGATTCTGAAAATTTGCCTTTGTAAATGAATGACTGTATTGGTGTTCTGTTTTTCTAGTGTGTTGTATTTGCTATGACATCTGGTCAGATGTGGAATCATATCCGTGGACCCCCATATGCTCATAAGAATCCTCAGAATGGACAAGTGGTGAGTTAATTCTTTTAATTTTTTTCAGGGGGGAGGGAGAGAAAATTTCACTTACTACACTGAATGTGTGACTACAGATATTTGCACTGTATGATACTGGCCGGAGTCTGAAGTCTCAAATTCCAAGCATATTCTGTTACAGAATTTTTGGTGTTTTAGAAAATTCTACTGCCTCTGATTTGAACAATGAAATTTCATAATTCTTTTATCATGCTCCCAGCTGCAGTGAATGTACTATAAAGTGTTTCATAGCACAGAGATTCCACTGCTCAGTGATAAATGGGTTTTGTCTTTTTGTAGAAACATATTCTCTCTCAATGTGGAAAGCTTTTTTTTTTTTTAACTTACACAAACGTTTGAGATCTATAACCTCTTCATCTTATGCATTTTAGTTAGAAAAGTTGACAGAAGAAGCACATTAAAATATTTGCCATTTTCCATTATATATGTCAGATTCCTGCTGAATGTTCAGAAGTTTATGTAATGCTTTTTTCTGTATTTCATTACTCCTTCAATTTAAGTTCTCTATCAGCTTCTTGGGAAGTTACCATTATCTGAACACTCCTGAAATTGATATTACATGCTGATTATGCTGTCTTTGAAAGAGTTTTCATACTTGCTCCTTTCTGCTCATAAATTAACAAATGTTCACCAGAGCTCACAAGGAGAAACTCTTTGCCTGCTTTGGGGCAGGGCAGGTAAAGAGGACCGTGTATAGTTTCTTGTACTCTTCCTTATTTACTGCTTTTCTAATAAATTGTTGTGAAACTTAGGCAGGAACCTTTTCTGTGCATGTATGGCATGTTCAGCCATGTTCAGCTTTGACAATCGCTAGTTAAAAGAGACTGGCTGATATCTTGGAACTTAAAAGAAATTTATTCTCTCTGTGTCTTAATTGGACTTGCAAAAAAAAAAATGTTTTGATTACTGATCTGCTTTGTATCAGGAATATAACAACATACTGAGATCATAAAATGACATAATTCAATCTGTCAACCTTGTTATGCAGAAGTAGAGCTAGTAATGTAGTAAATAATCTATGTAGAACACAGTTCATGTGTCAGTGCTTTAATCTCATTGGAGCTGCCTTGGTCAGTATGTAAAAAGTCAAATTCTAAGAATTTAAAAAGATACAGGTAAATACAGGATCACTAAGCTCCTGATTAATTTAACATATCACTAACCAGTAGTGTTGCAACTTAAAGCTCTGATTTTTGTAAGTGCTAGAAGCTTAAGCGTTTTGCAGACCATTACATGACATTTTTTTCAAAAAAATGTTATTGAATATGTTCCTGTTTCATTTTATGACAGTCATCTATGTTCCTCTGAATCTTAAGTCATAAAGCTACTTATATAATGCTTCTGTAAGATGTATTCAGCCATGATAGTAATAAGCGTTGTTTTTGTATTGTCTGCAACTGCAATTTTCATATGTGAATGAAATTTAACTCATTGCTTTATTTCCAGTGCTGGATACCAATTCCAAATTTACATGCCAATACAAGGATTTCTTGTATATAGTACTGACAAACTGCTTTCAATGATCTTAGCATTTAAACTCTTGTTTCCAAGAGAAGGCACAGAATAGCTCACCAAGCTTAGTTGTTTTATTGTTAGATTCAACTTCATAATTCTTAGCTTTTTGAATTTCCTAAGAGTTAGTAGTTCATTCTCTACTGTAGGGTCTAGTATGCTACCAGACTTTGAGAGGGATAATATTTTGTCTTTATCATGAGCTGTTTCTTGCTATCTCCATTTATTTGCTTTGTTCTTGTCATAATTTTAGTTCATACTTCAATTCTCTTCATTAAATGTCTTTAAAAAAAAAAAAAAAAGATGAAAAGGCATTTGTTTCCTTGCCTTAAACAATACTAGTTCTTAGAATCATTTTATTGTAGAAGTACAGCTAACGTTTCTTAAAAATTTTTAACTTCTGCTTGGCACTTATGGTTCTTTGCTTGATTACCAAAATTACTTTGATTCTGTGATTATATTCTTGGAATGAAGCTTTTAAGCCATATTTCTGTAATTCTGAGTAGGTCTGTTCTGTGAAGTGGATACACTGTCTGTCAGCGGTTTACGGGCTGGTTCGGTCCGGTTCCATAACTAGAAGGGCGGAGGGATCCACGGATCCGCACCCCTGGAAAAGGAAAATAGGGGACCCCAAAATAATTGAAAACAGCGGCAACAATCTGAGGTGAAACAAACTAATTTACTAAATATAGTATCAGCAAAATATAATGAGAGAGAGAGAGAGAGAGAGAGAGAGAGAGAGAGAGAGTGTGTGTGTCTGAAAGGTGGATCGGCCTCACCACAACGCTGAGGTGAGAAGTGCAGTCCAGTTGAGCCGATGAAGAAGCGCAGGCAAAGAAGAGAACATCAGGTGACCTTGCCGGGAGTTATATCTCCTCGCTGACCGCAAAGCCCCCTGGGGAAATGTAGCTCTTCTTCTCCTCCGGACAGGCACCCGGAACTTGAGCATCAGCAGTCAAACCCCCATTGCATTACATGATGTTATGATGTGGAATACTGATAACCAAAAATCATAAAACCATGACAGCTCTTTTACTGAGGTTGTTGGAGTTGCTTTCTGTATTTATTCCTGCATTCAGCTAATTTTAGTTTTAGGATTCATATATTATCTTTCAGTTCTGTTTTATGTTGACCAAACTAGTTCAAACTAGTTGTGCTACATTTCTGTCTTGATGTTATCTGTTGTATTTTTGGATAACAAGTTGAAGGACAAGCTTGATCTAAAAATAATGAAAATGGTTTTGAAAGTTTATAATTTTCCTTCATTATTTAGAAATGATTGGAATTTGGAAAGTTTGTGTGGAGGGGGAGATATTGTATTTTTCTTGTCAGATATTAGATGACTTTCTACACAAGCTGATGCTTTGTGAAATGGATAATAGTTTTGCTTGCCACTATATTACTTGGATTCTTTTCCTGTGTCTTGTATTTTAAAAGCTTGTTAAAACTGTTCAAGTGTAACAAAAAGTATGTTAAGAAGTAATTTTTATACATTTTGATATTCTTTTAACGGATCAGATAAAATATAAATATGTCTTTTACATTACAATATTGTTTTAACAGTTTTAAAACGGAAGATTTTTATCCAGGAACCGTCTTTAAAATATCACTTTTCAAATTGTCTCCCTGATGGAGATATCTAGTAATCTGTATGTTTCTGTAGTTAAATGAAAAATGTTTGACCTCTCTGATTCATTTTTCCATTTGCCAATGTAAAGATAAGGTACTCTGAAAATTTATACTTGGACTATGAGATACTGAATTCACAGCAGCTTTCTATAGCTAAGTAGCAAAAACAATTTTCATGCAATCTAATCTAAATCTAGTAAAAATGAAAGCAGAAACAAATCACCAAAACAACCACCTGAACTATTTCTTGGAACTATCATTAGAAATACCTTCCCTCTCAAGCTCAGTAGATCACAGTAAATAGTCTTTTTGCTTTCAACATTTGTCTAAATATGTATAAATGCAGATTGTATTTTGAATGTGTGATTTTTCTGAAGGTAGCCATGTTATTTGGTTCAGCTTCAACATATAAAAATGTCATTTTCTGTATGACAGAATATATCTATACTATGTATTTCATTTGGATTTTTTTTAAAGTTCACATAGGTTATTGTTCCAGCATGTAACATAAGATATCCAGATTAACCTTGTACCAGAGCAGTGTTTTGGTGCATCCATCAACAATAATTATAAATTAACTATTGAAATTAATTTTTTTTTTTCACTGGAATAGCTAATCATGCTAATATACTTGATAGAAGTGAGAAGTAGGTTATTTACTTAGGGTTTATTCAGTGAAATAGATTTTCCGTAGTCATCACAACTGAATTTTCTTGGAAACTTTTATCTAGTAAACGGTTTCTCTAGTCTTTTCTTAAAATTTCCTTCTTGATTCAATCAAGAGAAGCCTTAGCAATTGGCAGTGTAAGGAGATGAGCTAATGTAAAATAAAACAAAGTATCAAGTAATTCTGTTAACAGATCAGTGCATTAAAATGAACAACACTGTAGCATTTGGAAAACTATTAACAGATGTATCCCTCCTAATGTTTGAGGTTGAAGGAGGGGTAGTCGTTGGCTTTTCAATAAATTTCTGTGTAACGCGTTTCCACTTTGATATTAGAAAAGGGCAATCTTACCCAACATTTTGCACCCATTTTTAATGTGGGAAGAGAAGTAGGTAAGAATTCTCATGACAGAACTTTTTTAGATGAGAGATAAGAACCTCTAAATTATCAATTCTTTACGCATACATACTGTGAAAGTTTAGATAGGCTCATTTTATTGCAGTACTGTATTTTGGCTCAGTAAAGATAAAACACATTCTCATCAAATAAAAGTGGATTTTGGACAATCAAGCAGGCAGCAAGTATTTTGTCTTGATAAAATCCAATTAAAAAAAAAAAGCAGCCAGATTTTAATTGCTACTCATAACAACAGAAATTCAATTTTAATTGATCAGTATTTTCAAGTAATAAACAGTTCTTCCCACTGCCCCCCTTCCTTTTAAGTATGTGTTGATAGTTTCTAGAAGCAATTCAGTTTCATTTGGAAAACGAACTGTTTTGTGCATAAGAGTTTTATATCAGAAGTCAGATAAAGCTCAACTACGTGAAGCTGCAAAGCTCATAACTCATTATATTTTCCTTTTTGTTTAGTCTTTTTATTCTTTTAAATTTTGTTTCCTTCAAGAACAGACAAGGTAAGTTTTATCCTGTTCGGAAGATACCATTGACTTTAATATGATTAAACTTTGCCAAGCAGTATGCCTCTTCAGAGTTTCTGAAAGTCTGTCTTTTCTTAAGTGGTAGCGTCGTTATCGGATCACAAAAATACTCACACTGGAAATGAGAAAAAGATATTAAGCTTGGAGATGCTATTCGTTGTAGCTGAATAGAACTGAGCAGATGTTATTCCTGTACCTTAAGATTGTTGTTTGTTCTAAAACCTTAGGAAGTATTTTAAACAATTTTGAGGGAGTGAGGAAAGAAGAGAGAGAAAACTCTACCAGCGTTCCTTGTTGCATAGCATAGTCTTTTCCTACATCAGAGAGATTATTTTACAAATATTTCATATTCCGTTCCAGAAGATAACCAGATAACCTTTAACAAAAGTGTATTGATGTTCCTTTTGTTGCAGTAAAAGTTCAACATTGTGTGATGATTCAAGTATCAAAATATGTTCTATTCTCCAGAGACTTCCAGGGTTAAAGATCTAGTATGTTCTTCTGTTGAAGAGCAGTTCAGTCTCCATACAGTTTTCCAGTAAACATTGGAAATACTGTAATTTCAATGTAACAATGTTAGATTTTTCTTACACCTGTGAAAAATGCCAAGAGAAAGAACAGGCATTTGAAGGGCTATCTGAATTTTGCTGCTTCGATTTTGTTTTTAATCTGGAAGTCAGCAGTTATTTACTACTTGCTATTTTGATATATATATAAAATGTATTTTATATGTTTTCAAGGAAACAAGTTAGTCTGATTGGTCCAGCTCTTGCACCGATATTTATTCCTTTCTTTAGCTAATCTTTCATGTTTACTGACTGTATCTAAAGGAACAAATAATAGAAGATGACTAAATTAAAAGGTAAACTAAAAAGTCTTATTCTATACACAGATTGTACTTCTGGGTCTCTAATAGGCAGTAGGATCCTGCTTTCTATATAGCAGATACTTCTCTGAGTTAAAACCTTCTGCTATTCTGCTATGTCCCAGGGACATAGATGTATTGCTAGTAAAATGTTGTGTGTGTGAAAACAGAACTTCAAAACTGAGCACTGGAAATATGCAGAAATATTTGGGCGTAGTACTCACAGCCATTTTGTGTGGCAGTAATCTGGAGAGAATTTAGACAATAATAGATACCTTGCCTTCTGAGTGTGCATTTAATCAGAGGTATATGCAGTAAGTGGAAGTAATTGGGATAGGATGGAGTCCTGAAAATAGACAGATCAACTGAAACTGTAAAAACACAGCAATTTGGGGGAGAACACTTTCTACAGAATGAGTATACTACCAAGTTAGCAAGTGCAGTCCAAATTTGTAATACTGGTTTGAGTTTTTTCTTCTCCTTTGCTTCTCAGTATTTTTAACATTGACATCCATTTCATATAGCCCTGTAATTCTAAGTGTGCAAGAACTTAGAAGCAAGAGGGGCCTTGTATGACCAGTCATGGGCAAGTGCATCTTATCAAAATCTTAAACCTAGGTTTTGTTCCCACACTCATTTCGGAGCACCACTGTAGCACTTTGTATTCTAATGAAAAATTTTGACTGATTTGCCATTTGTTTGTCATTGCTTGCCTCTGAGTTGAGTTCCTTCTTGTCTCTTTTGTATATTTACAGATATCCTTCCTGTTGGCCTTCACTTTCTAAAGCCTAGACAAACTCTTCTTTCCAATAAAATAGTATTTTGTTCTTTTGACTTGCTTCCTCTCCATTATAACAAACCTTGATTAGAGGTGATGATTAGTTTATTAATATATTGCAAGTGTGTTTTGTATCCTGAATCTGACTTAATTTTCTGATGGGCAAATCACAATAATTAAGAACATGCTTATACTCACTTTTCTCAGTTGTTTTTCAGATGAGAACATAATTTGTGGAAATTCTTCTCACTTCCCAAGCAAATAGCTTTCGTTTCTTCCCATGTAATGTAGTGTAGTTTTTAAATCTGATTTTTTTTCTGACGTTGGCTGAATTTGTTAGTACTTGTTTTTGTATATGTCATCAACTTGATTCTTAATAAATTAGTCTCAAAATGTGGGCTTCTGTTAAATATTTTTAAAACCCAGTCGAGCCAGTTATTCAGTGTTCTATAATGTTTGCTCTAAAACCCATTTTTCTAGCTTTAAATGTAGCAGAATGAATTACTAAAGACTAGAAAAGTAATACCACATTTGTTTGTCAAGAGGATTAGTTGCCTTATGGAACATATTTTGTCTTCTGAATATGTCTCAATTTCTTTGGAATAATTACTTCCTCTCATTTTTCATGTTCCTTCATACATTTAATTGTTCTCTATTTCAAATTCATCCAAAAGCATTTCAAGTTAATGAAGGCTAAATTTGCTTTCAGAATCCATAGATATACGCTAGCATACTCTGATATACTCGGGATAAATATATAAAAAAATAACATTACTTTTAGGCTTTAAGGTACTAGATTTGAAATTAGGTTTTTTGAGTTTGCCTTTGCATGGCATAGATGCATTCTGTCAGCTGCAAATCCCTGGCTTCCTTTTATTCATCAGTAGCATTGCTGAGAACAGAATTCAGAAATTAGGTCATTATCACTCTTTACTGCATATTAACTTCTTTACTTGCTCTGTTTTAATGGCTGAAATATGAGGTATCTCTTTTCATTTCATTTGCAGAGCCAACTCAGCTTACTTCTTGACAACTTTCATTTTATCTGCAAGCTTTCTGACCTTTTAGGAGAGAAATGTATTTGCTAGTCAGTCTCTTTTCCACTCTTTCTAAGGTCTGGTTCATTGTTATTCCATTTGATAATTAATTAGCAAGGTCTGGAATCCATTCCTGAATCGTCTTTTTATCTATCTATCTATCTATTTATTTAAAGATGTGTGGGATACAGATCCAAGGTAAGTTGAGGAATATAACTGTTAGCTTGTGATTCATTGAGTTCACCAGATTTGCTAGTATAGATGACTTCCCTCATTAATTTTTCATTTCACTTGAACTCTTTTGAAAAATGAAATCATAAGTGAAATGTTTTAAATGTTACTGCTCATCTTTTAGTCTAATTTATTAAAATTATAATGGATCATTTTCTCTGCAATGTTTATACTTCTTGTGACTTCACAATGCCTTTTCTCTTATGAAAACTGTACTTAAAACAGTGTTGCTTCTTGTTGAACTAGTGAGTGACTGAAGATATAATCTGCCAGTTGTCACGTACATATCAGTGATGCCTGCTGTTATTACTATCTATTTCAATTGCTATGTAGAAAATTAGTCTTATGTCTATAATGAGTTTTTTATAAATGCTTTTCAATTGTTCAGCTTTGTGAAATCCTCCACCATGAATGGAGCCTGCGTTATCCATTGAAATGTTGATTTTTTTTTTTTTTCTTTCTTCAGGGCCTGAAATGTTCTTCTAAACCTAGCTTATTACTTTCTCACTGCCATTTTTCTGCACCTACTTAGTTTAGATAAGGAGTGCTCATTAGAAAACCTTAATCACTTTAATTTCCACCTTATATGCTTGAATCATGATTCTGTGATTTGGTTGTCATTACACAGGATTCATGAAATGTGTTTCTTTTGAACGAAGATAGAAGGTGGACTCCAGGAGTTCACTCAATATACCTCATGCTGCTCCTTTTTCTGTCAGTCCATAGAACCAGAGAGTAACTACTGTGAAGTAAAACTACTTGGAATACTGTGAAGTAAAACAGACTGGGTTCTGAGAATCAATAGGTATTTTACCACTTACTCATAGAAAGAGCCTGGGAGTCTGCAGCTAAACATAAGCATCTTTGCATCAGTAGTGATGATCATCTTCAAGTCACGTATTGATATTTCCTCTGATATGAAGGATGATACTGAGCAGGGGGTTACAGTTCCATGGAGATATTCCAAACACGGGTTTGTATTTGTTCCTGGGACAAGGCATGTCTTACATTTTACCATGTACGCTCTGGTAATGGTTCCTCAAATGAATGTTCATCTGTTTCTTGCTGATATACGTATATATAAAAAGCACAGCTGTAAGTACCTTTGAGATGTGTCAGCATTTATCGTAGCAGCTACTGCAGTCATCATCTATGATAGGCTTCTCTTACAGAGCTGCTCCTCTGCATCTATGAGGTTGTGATGCAGACAGTAATGTTTTGTGTTCTCTGACTATTGTTTTGTTTGGGGTGGTTTGTTTTTTTTTGCTTTGATCTGCTTTCCCTTCACAATTGCTGATGGAGGGCTAATTACCAAATGCCACAAAGACAAATGGTGTTCCCCAGTTCTTGAGCAGAGAAGACTGTAACAACTTCTGCTACTGTAGGAGTTCTTTGTCTTAACTGCAAACAGCATAATACACTGAACTATAAAAGGATAACATTTATTACTCCAAGAAATAAAAATTCTTTCATAAACATAAAGAAAAGTGCTCAGTCTTCTAACAGAACTAACAAATACTTCGGTTTATAGGTATATGTGTATATTTAATAATCTAAATATTCTTCCTTTCAGTTTAAAAGTTGTTTCTGTTATTCCTGATGATTTTAATTTATCCAGCTTAAAAAAAAGTGAAATAGGACACATTCAAACATACAGAAGTGCATTTTAATATCTATTAAAAAAATAGTGAATTTCTCAAAAGAGTTTGCTAGAAAGGGATTGCTAGATAGTATTAAAAATACTAGTTTTGAGGGAGACAAAAGACTAACCTTCAAACTTTTTCTGACTTTGTCTCTTATCTGTCATGCAAGTGTCAGAGTCATAATGTGAATACTCAAGAAGGCTTTGAATTGTCAATAGAGGAAGCTTCCTCTTTGAGGTTATATTCACTAGAACGGAAGAGATAACGCTATTATCAGTGTTCTTATAGTGTAGCCAATTTCTCATTGCATGTACTGAAATGCAGTTTTTAATACAGTTTAGATATTAGTATAATGATAAATACATCAGACTTTAAAAACTGAATTCCAAACTGTATCTGGGCTGTTTCAGTATAAAGTTCTACTTTTATATGTCTCAGATATTTGTGAATATTTTCTGAAAAAAGTGATTTTTAAACGCATTTCTACCCCCACACATCTCCACCCTCTTTTTTTTTTTTTTTTTTTTTTTTTGAAAGTTGACATTAAAATCTACATTTATTTCTGGGATGTGAACATCAGATCAAATCTTCAGCCTGCTGGAACTTTAGAGTCTGGCACTGGAATATAAACATAAATACCTGCCCACTGTATGATATGCAAATAGCATTATTTATGATGACTAGACTAGGGTTTTTATGCTCTTTTTGATAATGCATGCAAACTTAATATTTTAATCACTGACTGTATGAGTTGGTTTGAACTGGAATTAATGGACTTGTTACTTTCATCTTATATGTATTGATTTCTAGGTTTCTATGTGTTTACTAACATAGAAAAATCCAAATGCGTTTCAGTGCATTGTGCAAATTGTGCATGGTAATACAATAACTCTAAGTTTTTATATATGGCTTACTTCAAACTTGCTGATATTTACACTAAAATCAATTGAGGACTTAATCACTGCTAGTGGACATAGAACTGTAAAGATTTTCTTTTCATTTGCTTTTGTTTGTAAGTTATTGTTAGCCATATGTCAACTAATTCATTTGAGATCATTTCAGTGAGATTTGTATGTTATCTTCATTACCAGATCTAGGTAGTCTGAAATCCTTCCTTCAGTTAGGTATTCTGAAGTAAGACTTATGTTTTGCTTGAGTAAATTCTCATCCCTGACCTTCTGGTGTAGAGGTTAGCAAATAACAATTGACAGTTGTATCAGTGCTTAGGTTGCAGTAACCATCTCATATATATCAGGTGTATGAAAATAGTCGCCAGTGGCCATCACTGTAAATATTAAAATAAAGTAACCATCAAATATGCTAAATGACTAGAAAATTCTATGCAGATAAAGCTGTATCTCAGCTGAAAGCTAGGTTATTTTATTCAGTATCAGAAAAAATATTCCATATTTTATAAATATTAGAACTAATCAGTAGTGAACATAGATCTTCATTTGGTATTAACAGTATCCTGTATTGTGTAAAGTTGGCTATGTTTCCCTGTTAATATCACTCAAGAGTCTGATAATAAACACTTTTTTTTTTTTTTTTTTTGAAGACTCCAGATGAGTTCATACAGTGGCCATTAAATCAACTTAGGATATTGTGGTAACAACTCTACCAGTAGGAAATTTCAGTGTTGGAGATTTTATATCACTGATAAAATGTATTTTCTAATATGTGAAAGGTCGGGCTATAGTACCCAAGGACTAATTTTTTTCTCATTTCCATTTAGTTGTTCTCAGTTGCCTTCTCTCTTATGCTACCAATCTACAAGTCTTCAAGAAGTGAAAATAATTGAAGAGTGAATAAGTGTTTTCTCAATTCTCTTGTTGCCAAAGGAGTAATTCGAGTTAGGAAAAAAATAAATAGATAATTAGATAAAAATAGGTAAGATACTTACATTCAATACTTAAAGCAGTATTATTAGCAAATACATACTTTCATATTGCTCTGCATACATTACTGGATTGAATCCTATTATCATAGTTTTAAAGAGATGCAATTCAAATAGCAGTAGTTCGGTTCTGTAAGAGGTAAATGCTTTGCAAAATGTATGCTATAATCTGTCTTCAGAGTTCCAGAAAGGTAGGGAAGAAACTTAATCTAAAATGCTGCAACAAAAACAGGAGTTTTCTTGTAATATTTGTCATATCATAGTCTAACTTTTCAAAGATTAAGTTTTGTCTTTAAGATATCTAAACAATTGGCATCTATATTTGAAGTTGTTCTTTGGTTTTATTAACCAGCTTAGCTTACCTTTTTTGAAAGAGGAACTGCAAGTGTGAATCAAGGGACTTGTCAGTATTGCCTTATTATTAGGATGAGCCTGGAATCTACTGAAATATCCAGAATACTCTCCTTCCAGAAATATTCTTTTTCAGTGATTCACTGATTTGTGAAAGTAGGACATAGAATTTGATGCCATGGATTAAAGACTACCTGGAACAAGTGTTTCTAGAAAAGTTTGCAATGTCAATCATATATTATTCAACATGGGGAAGAGATTTCTTTGGCTCACTGATGTGTAACACTTTAACATTCAATATAAAAAGAAAAAGCTTGTAGCAAAAGTCAGTGATATACAAAGCTGGCAGCAGCTAGTCAAGAATAGCTTGAAGTTGTCACAGAGCAGGCAAAAAGAAAAATAAAATTTAAAAGGAATTATCTTACATGACTGATTTGTGACTATGACTATAGAGTGTACCTAAATATGCAAGAAAATCTGCCACAAAATGTTCGTATATCTTCTGAGTTCTATCTACATGTTTATATGTTTTTGATTTCCAAAACTGTTTATGAGATTTAAAGATATTTTTCAGCTAGCTTATAATGCATCTTTTGGTTATGTGCTCTTTATAAGCAGTTCAAGAAATATAATTATACTCTAATTCTTCATAGAAAATTAATAGCTCTAGGCTGAAAAGTTGGTATTAATTCTTGGGTAAGACAAAGACGTACCTCTTTCAAGTCTGTCTGTAAGAAAGATCTGCAAACAAAAACAACAAATTCCAGTCAGCTGGTTTTCTAAGGAACGAGGCTACATATTTTTGATGAATTGAGCCTACTGGAAACCTGGTAAAAGCTAAAGGAAAGTTGCATAGGAGAGGTAGAAACATTACTGGGTCTGTTCCATGGTCACTAAAAAGCTTTTGTGTTAGCAATTACACTTGATAAGTTTTCTCACTTATACTCTTTATAAACTATAAATAAAATCTTTAAATCTTAAAGATATGTCATCTTTGTAAGCAGATTGAAGAACTTAGGAAATGCAATAGAGATACATTGAGTCCATTGTTTTTACTGAATTGATTTTCAAACTAAGAATGGAATGTTGTGTAATTTACACTAAAAGACAGTGTAAGCTTCTAAAAGCACAAGTTTTCCTGGTTTCACATGGGACGGAGTTTACTTTCTTTGTAGTGACTGATGTGTTGTTGTGCTTTGGCTATAGGAGAAAAACAATGTTGATAACGCACATGTTGTAGTTGTTGCTGAATACTGCTGTATGGAGCCAAAAACATTTCAGGTTCTCAGCTTGTACTCCTGCAATCCCCTGTCTTGCACGATTCTACAAGGAGCTTGGAGGAGACAGAACCATGACAGCTGATCTAAATTGGCCAAAAAATACCCTATGGCACCATGCAAAAAAAACTATAAAATAGTAAGGTATTGGCTGGAGGTGGGAAGTACAGCCCAGGGGCTGGCTGGGCCTCAGCCAGCTGGTGGTAAGCAATTGTTTCATGCAGAAGAACTGTGGAAGAGTGTTTTCTGCCATTGTACTGCTTTGTTGGAAATAACTATGGAATGATTTGAATGGAAAAAAACACTTGTACGTTTTTGCTATTAAATGCCTGTAAAACGATCAACTCTTAGCAGACTATTCAGGAGTAAGATCTTTTGGTTATAAGAGCCAAATCAAAATAACTTTTAAATATGCAGTAGTCAACAGAGTGAACAGTGTTTAGAATTATAAGGACAGTCTACTGTAAATTCTGTGTTTCATGCACAGTTTAAATGCATTCCAGAAAAACAAAAGCTCAGGAAAGAACAGAAAGAACACAGGATCAGCTTAACTATGGAAGTACTTCTGTACGTGAAATGATAATGGCAAACTAGGAAAGCAGATGACATGCAGATTTGTGTGAGGTCTGTTAAATAATGACATGGAAAGTAGGACGAATTTTCAGTTTATTCTGATTAAATTTGAAGGCAATGTCTTCAAAAAAAGGTAGTTCTACACATTAATTAGAAAGCTGTAAAACTCCTTGCTTCGGGCTATTACAGATATTTAAAATTTACAACTTTCAAAAAGCTGCTGCACAAACTTATCACTAGAGAACCTGTTCAAAATGGTAGTTTCAAGACTGCCTAAAACCAGGAATACTGCTTGGGCGACAGTTTCTCAGAGGGATTTAAAGAGACCATTCTAGATCACAACCAGGATGTAAATATTAAGCTGTAATGTCATTAATGGGTTCTATCTAAATTATCAGGTGCAAAGTTGTTATTGTCTTCGTTCACATCTTTTAACAAAATAAAAGCAAAATAGTTGAAAATTAACTGCAAATAATTCAAGTGTGTGTAGTTCAGGAAATGTGAAAATGCTGGAAGTATAGTCACAAAAACATCTTAATTAGTTGATCATTTAAAAAAAACAAAACATGTTGAGAAATAGTAGAGAGATAGTACTGGCTGTTCTCATCTCGATTTGTGATTATAATCATTGAGAAGAATGAGCACATACATTACACATAGTAGCTTCTAGCCATCACAGTTCTTTTCATTGTTGAGGTGGGTATTACAGTAAAAATCAGTGCTTTACTTATCACTCCCTTGCTCAACATCTAACTTAAGCTTGTTTGCAGAACCTGTTCTTTGGTATTATTGAAAGGTACCCAGACTTCAGTGTGCTTTTTTCTTGTAGCATCGTGTTTAGTCTTCTGAAGATCAGTTAAATGTTACAAAGAAATAAATGTTAAAATAAAATTCTTTAATAGAGAGTGAATGATTTTACTTAATAGTTTGTAACATGCAACTGCATGGCTTATTGCATACTGTATATATTTCTAAATATTGACATTCTGCAATTCTATGTCCAGTAAAGCGTTAGTGTGAAATATTGGCTCTCTTGAAACAGATAGCAAAACACCTATGACTTCTTTCAAACCAACATTTCATACATATTATTTTTTGTACACAGAAGAAACCTCTGTGCTCTCTTACAAATAGAACATAAAAAATACAAACTCTGCTGTCATTGCGAGGTTTTGTAACTGGAGCTTTAGAATTCATTATGTACTGTATATAAACTAAAGAGATGGCAAAAACTTTCCTTCCTTTGTTTTCCTTTTATTTAAAAGATATTTTGAGAAATTGCCTCTTGTGCTAAAAGAATTGCTAATTATTTTTTAAGAACTGAGAAGAATCCTGAAGATCCAAAGACTTTAAAGGGGACAAAATTCATTATGCAGCCAACAGTGGCTCCTCTAACAGTGGGAATGAGCTATGTGTCAAAGTGATGAGATGTCTGGAGAAATGATCTTTGGACTGTGTTTATGTTGTTAAGTTAAAGTACTTGCCTGCATAGATCAGTTTTGAAAACTGATACAATACTAGGGGTTTGGGGAGTTGTTGACTTGAGTTTTGTTGTAATTCATTTAAAAAACTAAGAAACACAACATTAGAATTTGCTTGTCTCAGCAGTAAATTAGTGCATTAATTAAATTTAGAGAAGTGCAGCAGGTTGAGGGCAGTGTTCAGCCTTGATTCAGGTTCAGCTAGTGAAGAAGTTTCCCACAGATCTGAGTGATGAGACTTCCAGATCCTTGATCAGCTTGTTAGACTGTTTTTGTACGTTAATTTTTGTTAAAAATGTATATATAATGTCTTTAAAAACTATACACAGTCCTTAACTTACCCAGCTTTTCCCTTCTCTATAGAACCTTCAACGGTTATTCTCCTTTCATCTGAGTAGTTACTTTTGCCTTAATTTGCCGAGTATAATTTTTTATTCTTGATGCATGAAAGCTGTTGTCCTATGCTTGCAGTTCTTCATGTGATGAAATGTACCTATACCCACAATTGCTGAGAAGATTGTCTCTCAAAGCCTTCTAGGCTTCTATTTTTCATAAGTTACAGCATTTCATAGGTGATAAAATTATTATTTTTTTCACCTTTCTAAACAGCATATCACATTGTTCCTAAATCTGCAGATGTTATTTGCAAATTTCATAGCAGCAGATTATTCAGTGTAATGCCAGATTCAATATACAGTACCCACGTTCACCACTACTAAGTGTCACCAAATGAGTTCTGCCCCCAGAGAGGTACAAAAAAGTTTTATTTTCTAATTTTATATACAAAATTGCCACAATATATTTGGCCTCACATTTTTTTTCTTAATGTTCAATTAATATTTCTTGTTTTATTTTTGCAAGACACAAAGTTCAGAAAAAAAAAATTCTCAAATACAAAGCACTGAAAGGATATTCTTTAATTTGTAAGCTTTCTTGGGAGGTATGTCAATTTTATCCAGATATGTAGGCTGCACAGATTGAAAGCATCTTTTCCCTGTCATTTAGCCTGAGGAAATCGATAGAAATGCTTTTCAGACCTTGAACTTTTCTCTAATTTTTTTTTTTTTAATTGGGAGAACAGTTTTGTATGTGCTCTGTTTTGTATTTTATTTCTGTTTATGTTTCACTGTAATATTCTCTCACCTTCTTACATTTTCTTTGTGTTATTCCATCTCTTCTAATTCATTTTTTTTTTAAAGTGGTACTTTGCATTTAAACCCGTAACAGCACTGAGAATCGTAAACATCTCCCTGGATTTACTTTACCGTCGCCTTCGTGGTATATCAGCTTTTCAGAAATTCATGTGAGCAATTAATCTTGTGGATTTTTATTTGCTTGTTTAGCTTTTTTGTTCTGCTTTTTTGTTGTTGTTTTTGGGGTTTTGTTTTTTTTTTTTTTTTGGCCTATTCTCAGTGGCTGTGTCAGATGAGATGATCTCTCTTTTTCGACTTTCTTCTTCAACCTCTTTCAGGCATCACAGCTCTTTCACATTTAAAATACAAATGCTATTACAAAAAATGTGTTGTGGTAGTGGTTTCATACTGATAGTAGTGTGATGGAGTTGAGCTGTCTCTCTCAGTATCCATCCTCAAAAGAACAGGGGAAGAAAAAGGGCTCATGGGGTTGAGATAAGGATAGGGATATCACAAATTATTGTTGCAGGCAAAACAGACTAAATGTATGGAGATTAATGTGTTTTTTTTTGCCTGTTTCTTACAAACTAGTGCAGTGAGAACTAAAAGTCAACTAAAAACGCCTCCGCCCTTTTCTACCTCCTCACCCCAAGTGATGCAAGGAATAGAGGAGGGTGGCTGTGGTCAGTCCATAATGCTTCATTTCTGCTGCTCTTCCATGGTCGCTCTGCCTCTGCTTCATGTGGAGTCCCTCCACAGGATGCCATCCTTTCCAAACTGATCTTGGGAGTTTCTCACAGGCTGCAGCCCTCCAAGTTCTGCTCTAGGGTGGTTCCATGCCTTAGGGCCCATCCATCAGGAGCAGACTGTTCTAGCACAGGTCTCCAAATGTGGCAGCTCCCTCAGCCCTCCTGCCCCACCAAAGGCTCCTCTCCCCAGAGCTGCAGCTCCAGCTTAGGGCTGCGCCTGCATGGCTGTCCATGGGCTGCAGCCTCCTCTGAGGTACATCCACTGCTGCATGCACCATGGGTTCCTCCATGGCTGCACATGAAGATCTGCTGTGTGTGGTGCCCATAGGCTATAGGTGGATAGCCTGCTCCACCAAGGACCTTCTGGTGGAGGAAACTTCTGCTTCATGCCTGGAACACCTCTTACCTTACTTCTGCACTAACTTTGCGGGCTGCAAGGCTACTTCTCTCATATTTCTCACTCTTCTTTCTCAGCTGTTGTTGCACACTAGTTCTTCCTTCTTTTAAATCTGCTCTCCCAGAGGTACAATGAGTGTTGCTGATGGATTCAGCTCTGTTTTGGAGCTGTTTGGAAATAGCTCATATCTGACACGGGACAGCTGCTGGGCACTGCTCACAGAGGTGTCCCTGCAGCCCCCTACTAACAAAATATGGCTATGTGAGCCCCATACAGTTGTTGTCATCAGTATTTAATGTTTTAATTGGCAAATCAACGTATTCTTCTAAAGAATGAACCATCTTAGGTTTTACTTTCCACCAACCTTGCCTAAATTAATAGCATTTCTTTTCAAACTGTTGAGGGATTACTACAGTCTAACTTGAAAATCTAGCAATTACTTCAATTGCAACTTCAAAGATTTGTGTGGTTGGAAATTTAGTTTGTGCATGCTTAATGTATTGTAATCCTGAGTATGTTTACTTATCTCATATTAGAATTATGCAGTTGCAGTAAGATTTACTCAACACTGAAGTAGCAAAACAAAATTTTTCTGGGGAAATTCTCAGTCTTTGTTCATAGCTTACATCTGAGAAGTTAATTACAACAAAAATAGAAGATTTCTAGCCAGTGCAAAATAAACTATTGGTTCTATACCACTCTCTTCTATCACTTAACAGTGAGTAGTGGCCCATTAATTGTTCTGATTTTTTTTTTAAATTCCAAAACCAAAATGTATCATGAAAGTAAAATTTAAAATTTGAGTAGTTTTATGAACTTAGACCTAGTTGAACTTTGAGTCAGACACCAACTTCTGATATCTGTAGAGTGTGGCTAAGGTTATTCTCTCCTGAACTGAAAATGTACTAGGATTTCACAATCAAATGTTTGTAAAAATCTTTTAACTTCTGTGTATGCAGCTGTCAAAGTCTCACATGAGCAAGCAGTTGTTATATCTTACCAGAATCTCTCATTTGGCATCATTGCTTTTTCCTGAGTACATGATAAAGTTCTGTCGTCTATTGATTTTCTTATTTGAGGTATTAATAGTTATGACTTCTATAGTAAAACTGGCATTTTAAATATTTCTGTACAATCTTGAATGTACTGGTCATTTTGAACTTCGTTGCTTTTTGCAATCATGTAACTTTTTGGTTCTTGACTGTGGGTTTGTTTGTTTTCTTAGTCAGAGATGGCTGACAAAAGGAACTTAAACTGCAGCTTCTCTTACCCATAGCAATATTTGATTTGTATTCATCGTAGGCTGGAATACTTGTTAAGTGTAGATAGGTCTGAGGTTTTGTGTCATAACATATAATTTTTACCTACAGGCTTTTATAGCATATTAAGTTAATGCTTGCAATGCTAAACAGAACTATATAAAATACATCATTATAAATTTGATAGCTGCTGAAGTACAAGATGCTTAATAGTATAACACATCTACTGAAAAAATGTGCTCTCTTGCATTCTAATAATTAGGTAATATCTGCCAGTGTGCTAAACAACGAATTTAAATAAGTGACTCCCACAGCTGCCTTCATAAATCATGGATTCAAAGCATTTGTTATTGTGAAATAAATTCCTATTTGTCAAGTCTGTCTACTTTCAAATGTTATATTCCAAACATGTAGTGATTCTTTTGTTCTCAGTTTGCCCTGGTAAAGGCTTCACTTTGCTCAATTTCTACGTCATGTCAGCAGTACTTTTTATAAAATAGGCTAACTAGACCCAAACTGCCATGCAGAAAATTGCTCTGGGCGATGCAGAGTAATTTTTTTAATAACTCAGCTGAACAATTCTTTATAAAATATAGGCTTATTCCAGAATATTGATGCGAATGTGAAAAAGCAGTATATCAAGTCTTACTTGGTTCTGATCCATTTTCTCTTCTGAATTTTTTTGTTCAGACTTCTTTGTAAAGCTGTAAGTATTAATTACCTGAAATAAAGACTAAATAAGAGAGATTATATTTGGAAGAAGACAATTAACATGCACCTTTTTTCCATTGAGAAAATTCTAGTCTAGATGTGGGTTTTCTGTTGTGATGAAGTTACTAAGGTAGCTTGTAGAGGTGTGGGGAGCAGAGAGATTAAATACAAAAAATAAGTCTTGGGAAAAAAAAAAAAGTTAAAGAAGGAATGTAAATAAGCTTTCTTCAAGTGTTGTTTGCTTGAATTCAGATTTCTTAAAAGCTGGATTAGTGATGTTCTTTTTATCCCAAGAGTAATGTTGATATGTAATACGTGGAGCTGTAGTATGTAATAAAGTTTAAGTTTCAGTATTTAAAGCTTTAGATTATTAAACTGGTATCTTAATGTAAAACAGAATCACAGAATTGTCAAGTTTGGAAGGGTCCTATGTTAATCTCATGATCTAGTCTAACTCACATGCTAAATCGGGCTCCCTAAAATAGGCTGCACAAGAAAGCATCCAGGTGAGTTTTGATTATCTCCAGAAAGAAACCACCTCCTTGTCTGGGCAATCTGTTCCAGTGCTCTGTAATCCTCACAATTAATGAAGTTTTTCCTCATGTTCGTATGGAACTTCCTACGTTCCAGTTTGTGTCCATTGTCCCTTGTTCTGTTGCTTGATGTCACTGAAAAGGCTGTAAATGCTTGACTCCAGCCTGTTAGATATTTATAAACTCAGTTAAAGGAATAATAGAAGTTCTATAGTGAAAATATAGTTCTTCCTTTTTAATGATTTAAATAATGACACTTTACGCTCTCACGGAATCGCAGAATGGCCAGGATTGGAAGAGATCTCAAGGATCATGAATCTCCAACTCCCCTGCCAGATGCAGGACCACCAACCTCCATATTTAATACTAGACCAAGCTGCCTAGGGCCCCATCCAATCTGGCGTTGAACACCTCCAGGGATGGGGTATCCACAGCCTCTCTGTGCAGCCTGTTCCAGCACTCACCACCCTCTCTGTAAAGAACCTAAAAGAACCTCTCATATAGTTTGGTACATAAAATTGGCTTCAATAAAGAATAATAATTAAGGCTTTGCTGTCACATAATTACCAAATCCAAGGCATACTCATATTTGTGTGACTGTAATACATGTAATGAAAAATTGTTTATAAAACTATGGTGGTAGTTCAGAATTTTTGAAATGGTTACTTTCTTTTCTACCCAGGCATCCTTTGCTTTTTGTGATCATCACTCAAACAAGCAGTAAAAGCAAAGTCTTTAATACTAATATGACTGTTGTTCTATAATGGCAATTGGAGCTATATTCCCTACTGTCATTTTAAGTCAGCTATCAATCTTCCTTTCAGTGATCCACTGTTTACACTAAAAAATGTAGTTGAAAGGGGATGAGAGACCCACAGTTGTGATCAAGTAATAGTTTTTTAATTTTTTTTTAAATTGGTTTGTTAATTCGTACTGTATTCACTCAAATACTAACTTTTAAAATAAGTGTTAAGGTTATATGCAGGCTATGCTTTCATTAATGCTAAAAGCGACTCTGGTGGGAATGATTCGTCTGTTTTTCCTGTTCAGGCTGTATCTAATTTGTCAATTATATAGACTTATAGGGAGGATCATTGCACACTGTTCTAGTTGAAGAAGCCATATTTAGGTCTGTTAATGCAAAAAAAACCCCTACAACAGTTATAAATATTTTAAGTTTCCATGCTTAATTTTGCTGGTCATGCCTGCTTAGTATTTCTCCTTCCCTAGTTACTTAGCATTTAAAACAATGCTCCAAATATACAAATATTCCCATTATACCTGCACAAGATTATGTGCAGCTCCAAAAAGTGATGAAAGTTACTCTGAAGCTTACTGTTAGTTGTGAAACCTATAGTTGAAATAACTTAGTATTTCCCTAAACTGTGTGCAGCTGAATCAGGGGCTGCATCTACTGTTATTGAGATAGGTAGTTACACCAAATTCAGGATTGTTCTTCACATTCCCCCATTGCTGTTAATTGGTATGGGCTCCAGTAATTTGGAATCAACATAGTTCATTCTCCTGTTTTGGTTTCCTGATTAGAAGTTTGGGTTTCCTGACTACATTTTGCCTTCCATATGGTAAGCAAGTAGAACATATTCCAAAACAACTAGTAATAGTTGAACTTCAGTTGTTCAACTTTCACTAATATAATTGATTTCATGCTCACCTCTGGCTGAAATAATGTTTGTAGGAATGTCATTTTTCTCTGAGATTTTTGCCTTCCTTTTATAAGTTGATTTAAAAGTTGCTAAGTTGTTAAGCAAAGCATCACAGCTACAAAGTTTCCTTCTCTTAGGCTGGTTGGCTAATCTGTTGTGTAAACTTCTCACTGTACAAGCATGCTGTTTCAAAGATGCTGAAAATTTTAATTTCATCTCTGTTAAAGTCTCTCACATGTATCATAATGCCCTTTCAGGGAGAATAAATTTGATGCATGCCAGTCTTTTAGGTAACTTGGGAATTCAGTGTCATAAAGGTAAAAATTATTTTATTCCTAATGAGAGTTCAGGTCTGATTTTTTTTTCCTCTTAAATTCACTAAGCAGTGATTAATCAATGGATTTCTGTATTTTCTGTCTTGTTATTATTTAGTAATTAATAAATTATTTAAAAAAATTAAAAAAGATTTCTCTCAGTAGGATAATTTCTTGTTCAGTATTAAAGCTACATAGCTGAGCAGAGATTTCACAGTTTTTGGATTTGCAGGATCACCTCTACTAAATAATTCCTTTCAGAACACTTCTAGATGCTCCAAATAGTACAGTAAAAGCTGTTTAGAGGCAACCAAATTAGGTAGTATAAACCAGGATTTTTATACCATCTTAAATTATACCAACTACCTTTCCCAGCCAGTTAGATGGCAAAACTAAGCAGCATCTCTTCACTTTTGCTCTAGGCGTGGGAACCCAAATCGTATTCTGTACTCAGTTCCAGATGGACTCTGGAAGTCAGCCAGCACAGTCTGTCTCAGCTAACCAGTCCTGTGAAATCTGGCTGCTTTCTCTGAACTGTTTTGGTTTGAGGCAACAGTGAATGCAGCAGAGAGCTCAGGCATGGAAGATATAACTCATATCAGCTAATTAACAAGTGAATTAAGGAGTCTGTGTGAGATTGTTACGCCTAGCTACAGTACATAATTTTTTAAGATTGTCAATGTATTTCTTAAACATGGAGGAAATTATGCATAGCATTTAAGCCACCTAATCAAATGTGGCTAATATGTTTTACAGTCACATTAGGTAAGAGGTCATCTCAACGTCTGTACTAACAGTCAAAGCAAGGATGTTGGGATTGGTTAACATATAACAAGTTTTATTTGGGAGGTCCAGTGCTGAGTTTCTAGATTGCCTGACTGTTCTGTACCATGCAGAGCTTGAGCATAAGCTGAACAAAATTACTAAGCGAATAGACACTACCTCTAGTAATTTGGTCTATGTCTCACAGTTTTTGTGTATGCACTGTAACTGTTTTCTTAGTCCTCATCTTGTTGATTTGAAATTAGATTTCATGTAGAGGATAGCCATTGCTTAGAGAGAGTACATACTAGCAACACAACAAATAAAATTTTCACCAGAGTGGCCTTCTGTTGGCTTTCATTTGATTGGAGATGTTCATGGAGCTAGTAGCTTTCTAAAGTTTATTTTCTGTGGGTTGAAGCTAAATTAAACTGATCTTATTTAATTCTTAAATAAAAGAAAGATCCCTGAAAAAAACCTACTGTTTCAAGTATTTACTGCACATTTCTTGCTGTAGTGATATATTTTCAGTTTGTCAGAAAAAAATTATTATATCAAGTTTTAAATTAGGACTGAGTTTATATTTATTTTGTTTTTAACACTACATTCAGCTGTGAAGCAGTTAAGCATCATTTGCAGATATGTCTTTTTATTACTGCATATCTTTAGTAAAAAAAATATTACTGTAATAAGCATTTGAACATTATCGTAACTTTGGAAATGAGTATATGATTAGATTAGTCAAAGGTTTCTGAGCTCATTAGTAAATGGAGTCACAACTTAGTATGTTTTTTCTACTTTTGATAGAGATATTACTTCAAATATTTATTTACTTTTTCAGTATTAAACTCCTTAAGATAAACTCATAGCCTACTGGGTTCTTAAGTTAAACTTCTTATTTGTGAGTATGAACACAACAGGTACTATTACCTCGTAATAAATACATTTTAGAGAGCATGCTCCAGGTGAAACTATGTTGTTCTTTAGAAAGCATGATATGTAAACAAGAAGCTGCAATGAAGGAGTTTGAAAGCTATGAGCCTGAATGTGTTTCACTGTTCCACTGAATCTTCCTGGAAAAACTCGTACATAATCATGAAAACAAACAGTAAAAATTTATCCTAGTGTTTGACCTCGAAGTGTTTCTTTACCGAATGAATTATATTTCTCCATACCATGTTTGACCTTTTTCTGCATAAACACTTATAGTGATAAAGTACGTGAATAGTATTGTGAGAGAGTTTTAAAACTTGTGCATTTTAAGAATTTAAGTACTGCAGACAGTCAAGGTACTTCTAGATGTTAATTTAAAAACATAAAGAACTCTGGTGTAATAAAGTATTCTTATTATTGTTTATTTGCTCTATAGATTAAGAGAAAATAACAAATTGTTACAGCTAATGTAAGTTCTTGGCAAAATTGATTGACTGTAATTGAAGTAGGCCATTCTGAAGACATACTTATAATTAAGTAATCCATAGCTTTGCATGATGTTCCTCTTTTTGATTAATTTCATCCTGAATGTTAATGTGCTAAATTAAGATAAATTGATAGTGTTTTATCCCATTTGTGTAGAGTTTATAAATTTATTTTGCAGTAATTAACTGGTGTGTTACTTTACTTCTTTCTACTTACATTAGCCTGAATTTGGCTTATTATCCTTTCCAGGGGATAATCTTAATCTTGAGATTTCTTCTACGTGCAATCTAAATTTGATATATTAATGTATGAAATCTTAAATCATGAACATTCAAAACTGAGTTTGGATAGAATTTAGTCCACAGAAAGTAGTTGGCAGAAAATAGGTTTAGATTGGGTATAATGTGATAAAACCTAATGTAGGCAAGATGTAATCGGAATATTTTGTTTGTCTGTCTGTAGCTGAGTTCTCTGCCATCTTTGTTGTCATGTGGATGTACAGCTGTTTCACAGCAGGCCTCCCATACAACTGTAAAGCATGCAGATGCGTTTTTTTCTCCTCCACTTCAGGAGATCAGCAAGCAGTTTCAGAGGTGATCAGCTAGTTAGTCCTCACCTCCTTTGATTTGTCACCTGTTTGCTTTTCTGTGCAGTATCAAATGAAATTATTGCACAAAGCCAAATCCAGTGAGCAGGGCCTTGTGATATCTTTCCTTCCCAGCTTGCTCGGGCTGAAGAAGCAGGGTTCCTAAGTCCCTGGGATGCATCCTGTCCCAGTGGCCAAGCATGTACCATAGAATGCAGATACACACGGCACTGACAGGCTGCCTGTTTGAATCTGTACAGAGAACAGTGCCTTAACCAACACCTGCCTTAAAGCAGAGCTCATGTACACATGGCCAACACTAGCAGTCTAATCCTGCTTTTCCCTTTTCATCATCATAAATGCTTACTGGTGGTCACATATAGTGCTCTGCATAGTCGCTTGGAGTAGTAGCTGGCCACAGCTCCCAGTCCTCTCCAGTTGCTGAGCTATGGCTCTTATCTCCAACTGCTGGCACCCAGGCATGTTTTCTTGCTTAGCAGCTCCTCCGGACAGAAGTTCTCTAGCAGTCGCATGCACAGAATACAGAACACACAAAAACTGTCCTAGTAAGAGCTGACTAAGGAAGGAGATCAGGCTGTGGGGATGAGGCAGGGCTCAGTCAGACAAAGGAACTAACATCCTGCTTACATTCAGCAATCTCCTCCTGCCCCTTCTTGCCTTTTTCCCATGCTTGCTCTTCACCCATCCACTTTATCTCTTTTTCTTTGCTTTTCTCCTCCCAAATGAGCAATCTACCCCATTCTTTATATCCATAACCACCACCTTTTGCTTTTCTGATACTGTTCTGTGAGTCGTGCTTGTTTTACAAGATTTAACTATCCAAAAGGCCCTGAAAGTCCTCCCTAGGGTTAATTTGTGAATACTGGCTGTCTCATATAACTTCACCATAGCCACATGTGATATCAAGCTGTTCCTCACAGTACTGCTGGCAGCTTTTATCAGACACTATTCTGTCAGACTCCTCCTCTGCTGCCATCTGTCACAAGTCCACAGATTGTAACAGAATATCGGTGGAAAGGTTCAATCTCTACAGCCTTTCCACCACCATCCCCTTTTAATGTTGTGGGTCAGTGTAACAAAACAGGAGACATTACTTTGAGATCAGCCCTTTCATTTGTTTTTAGGAAAGAGTACTAGAACACATGAAATCATGTTTTGGCTTCAGTGGAAAACTCCAGAAGTTAATTGTACTGCCTTAATGCATGTATCTCACAGATGCCTTTTTTTCTTTTTTTTTTTCTTTTTTTTTCTGATTTATTTATATAGCATATATATTCTGCTTTATGTATATAGCATTAACAGAAAGAGAGAATAGAGTACAGATAACATTTAACTCAAGTGATTTACTGAACGTGACAACTATCAGTCTTGAAGGGGAATCACAAGCATATGCTGTACTTAGGGAAATTTAAAAATGTATTACACTGTTATCCTTGAATAGCTTAGTGAGGGATTATATGTATGTGCCATCTGCAGTTCTATTACACTAAATATTTAATGAGTTTACAAATAGTAGATAAATATTTAACACTACTTCATAGAAATTTGCATTTAGTAAACAATTGTTTGTAACTGCCAAATATAATAGCCTGATTTAACTAAATTCAAATTGCTTCTGAGAAATTAAACCTGAGATAGTACAATGTTAAAGCTATAAAAGGACACGTTGTTCAAAGAGTTAGCCACTTATATTTCAGGTCTACTATTAATCTTTCTAGCACAGCATTTGCTGTTGTCTCAGTTGTGGTAATTTTGTGATTGCATCTGTTCTGATGGACTTCTGCTTTATATGGTCTTCCCCCTTGATACTTCTAAAATGAAAGAAAAATACTGAGTTTATTCATGAGTTTATTTAAAGCATTTGCCTAGAGCATTCTCAGCCAGATAGACTTCACAGAGTTTCCAAATGTGAAGTGGATTAAGTTTCAGAAAGCAGAGAAGATAGCAAAAATGGAAATCTTACTTCTCGGTCCCTTAGCAGTTTGTAGTCTCAAATAAAATTTCACAAAAAATATGCCTTGCATGTAGGTTGTTCAGCAATTTTGCAAAGGGAAGGAACTGTGAAAATGAAGACTCCTCACATAACCAGTTCCCTTATTTTAGTTATCTGGATTCAAGATAACCAAAATTCAAGAACTTTATGCAATTAAAAGGTGCTGTGGATCACAGTTAAACTATTGAGAAAACTGAATGAGAAATGTTGAAAAGTTGATTTGTCATTTTATATATATATATATATATATGCATGTGGTCATTAAATGTATTCTATTTTAGGTAGTTATGAGCTACAGATGGCTACGAATTTCAAAATCTGATGCGACAGTGGCCATCATGGTATATAAAACTATTATTACATATGTGTAAATCCATATCCTTAGAAATAAATCTGTACCTCTTGAGTAGCCTCATAGTGTCATTAACTACCTGTAGGGTAAGACACGAGGATAAATGCCAAATCATTCTGACTATTGTCTCTTCAGGAAAAGCTGTTTGCCATTGTTTTTGTGTTAGCTACTTGCCTTCCATCTTCTAAAATGTTCTATTTTGGCTTTTGTCTATTCTTTAGAATAAAGATATGAAAGTTAATTGCAGAAAAAGCACAAGTAATTCCTTACATGCAGTAGTTATGATACATTCCCCTTTCGATGTAGGTTCAGTCAGTGTCAAACTCAGGTGATTCACATTATATTGTTAAATGCAAGTTATTTTTGTCACTGAAACAGACTTCTACTTTCTCAGCTTCTGCAGTGCCATTCCTGGGACTGACCTGCTGCCGTTGTAGAGATGTACCATCTTGTTGTTCTGAATATTTGGAGAATAATGGCAAGGGGAACAGTCTAAGGAGCTTCATGATTACCTTAAGTTTATTACTAAATATCTTGAAAGGATAGCTTACCTAAGCAGATTTGGAATAAAACTTAAAAGGATAAAAAAGAAAAAGATGTATTTATGGAAAATAAAAATGTATTTAACATTTCATCTAGTGTTCCCTCTGTATCCCTTTTAAGTTAATCTGACATCTTTTTATGTCTTAGTTAACTGTGCTATGGTGGTGAGGTTTTTCTCAGTTAAGATAACTACTCGCTTTACTTTTAGCCATTCTTATTCCTTCTCTGGGGAAAGAGCAATAGGTAACAATTGTTTCTTATTAGCTTTTTAATATGCACATAAAGTCTCCAGAACTGAATCAAAGTTCATCCACTTCCTTGCAAACAAGGCTATGCCTTTGAGAACCCACATTTTAAAAGATATAACATTAATCGCTTTGAGATGTTTAACCAGAAATTCATATTCATCATCTAGTTTTCAAAGCAGAATCTTTGCTTTAGGTCTTCTAGGCAGGTTCCTTTCCATGTTTCATTTTGTTTACTATAGTTTGATTCAAACTTTTTGTTTGCAAATGAACTCTGTCTAGTCCATGTATTTTTCTAAGTATCTGCTGATATCTAGGCCTCTAAGTATTGATAATGAGAATATCTCGTTTCATAATTTTTCGTTCTTAAAGATTTATCTTTAGAGAGATTGGTCTGCTGATGTGTTTTGTGCCATGAAAGCTTCTCAAACAGCTCCTGGAAAATCCTGAAATAAAAAAAATATATATGTGATGAGGTAAATATATACATTTTACATTATGCCATAAAATCAATTTCTTGGGGAATTTTGTGAAGAGCCAGGTAAAGAATTCTAATTGAATACTTAGAATGAAAGCTAAGCAATCTAATGTTGGTGAACTGTTTGAAGAGAAGAATGATTCCTGTGCTTATTTCATCTGTATGTATGTATGTGCTTTGAATTCTGTTTCATCAATCATGTTACAATGGTTTAAATTGCTAATGTAGAAGTGTAAAATGAGTATAAAGCTTGTCAATAAAAATGACCACTCTTATCTAAATATTTTACAAATACAGAAGGTATTCATAGTCTTAACAGTAATACAACAGCCACTTTTATTAAATGAAGATAATAATGTTCACTCTTCAACACAGAGCATATTTCTTTTCATTCCCACTGTATATTTTCGTAAATTTTAGTGTATGTGTAGGCAGCAAGCAGTAGTGATTATGTGAAATTGCATGTAGGTATGTATTAACTACATAGTATTATTAGACTAAGTTGCACTTTTCTGTCAGAAAGTCCATTGTTTATTTCACTTCACCTCATATGATCAAATACAGTATATATTTAATTATTAGAAGGTTTAGGTTATAACTTGGTGTCATAGCAATCAGAAGAAATAGATATGTACTGTTAAGCTCACTTGAATCCAGATCCAGCAAATGTATTTACGCATATGTATGTATGTATTGCTTTAGCTGCATGAGAAATAGTGACGGTCATTACTTGCAGTACTGTGGTCGCAACTGATTCAGAGTACATTGGAGAGGAAAATCTTTGTAGTTTTTTTCATCACCGTGCTGGAGGAAATCGTGGATAAAACAATCTAAATCTAGCCTGTATTTTTATACAAAGATGAATTTGATTGAATAAATGTGAATATTTGTTTTGACAGCGGGATTGTGTTCTCTAGTTATGGTTTTATATGCTAAGAGCTTTTTTATACCACTTTGCACAGGGCAGCAAAGAATGGTGATTAAGGATCAGTCTATTAAGGAGCATTTTAATTTCATCTTTAATTTTTCTTAATATGAAATATTCCCATTTCCTTCCTTTATCACTCTATTTTGCCTTAGTGAGATTTATTAGGGGTCCTGACAAAAAATCAGGAAATATAGATTGGCTTATTGTCATAATCATACTGCAGTGAGGTAATCACATGAGATCAGTAATCTTTATCTTGCTGAGGAAAAAAGACATTTTACTTGAGAGATTGAGTCTTTAGATCCATGAGCTCTTATGTGCTTTAGCTTTGAATTGGTGATTTGGATGAACATAATAAGTTGAATTTTAAAAGCAGTAGATAACCATCCATTGCGTAAAAAATGTTTTATAGTATCTTATGAATGACATATTTAGACAGTGAATTAACGAGAACTTAACCTGTGTGGATTAAGGCATTCTTTTGAATCCTGAAGTGTCAGAGCGTTTCAAATTGGAATTGTTCTGAATCTTGACATGAATGGTATTAGGCAGAACTATTCAGAATAAAATGAACTAAGGCAAAACGTTAGAGGTAGAAGAAACAAACTAAAACCCTGGAACCATGTGGAGGGCAAGAAATTTTCTTTACCTTATCGGGAGTGAGCATTTTTCTGTCTATTTAATTGGGGTGAAAATTGCATCTGTGCTTCAGAAGAATATGTATAAAAATACTTTGAGAACAAAGTATATTTAATTTCACATATGGTAGCGTAGCAAGCTGTATTGAACAATTGTAATTGATACAGTAGAGGAAAAGATAGAAGCTTGTTCATTTTGTGCATTTACAGTCCTTGATACTTGTTTGATATCATGGCTAGTAAAAAGTAAACACTAACAATTTTTGAATTGTATGCTGTATTAGCAAGCAGCATGCAAAGTGAGCTCATTAACAATGAATATTTGGAATTATTCACATTTAGCACCCATGATTATGTTTATTACAATTTCATACGAACAAAACATTTTGTGTATGAATTTTATTTATCATTTTTTATGGATCTAAGAATACTTTCACTGAAAAAGATGGAATATAGTTTTCATAAAGTAACTTCAGTCACTCTAAGAGCAAAAGAGACTAACTTATTAAAGGCAGTATTTTAAGTTTCAGTTTTAACTTCATTCAGTCCTGTGCTGAGGCATGTCCTTGATTTCATCAGCATTACTTCTCTGTATGTCCTGAGCAAATAAATGCATATACTTTCCTCCACTTTAGCAGTGTGAAAATAACGGAAGCATATGTTTTTATATTAAGTATTACATCCTGTGTATATGTATGATTTTCCTAAATGTTGCTTATAACATTACTTTTGACTAAATTTAGATCCATATGTATATGTTGATCAGCAGTATCTGCTGCAGTCTATATTTTTCTGCAAAACAGATTTTATTTGCATTCATGTATGCCCAACTGTGTCGTTTTCAATTGAATTCTTTGTTTTGAAGAGGCTTTTTTTTATTTTTGTTTTTCAGAGTTACATACATGGAAGCAGTCAGGCTCAATTTGTTGCAGAATCACACATCATTCTTCTACTGAGTATCCTTCAAATTCATGATGAATAGAAAAAAAACAAGCTGTACCGTTAAATGAAATTGCATTCACAGTGAACATCTTTGAACTTTTGAACAGGTATTGTGTTTTGCCATAGTATATGATTAAATAAACATTCAGTGTTGTTTCTTTATTTGCTACAATGGAAAGCTGGTATTACTTTTCACTAACATATGCCTTATCTCTTTTTTACTTCTAATGCCTGGTTATACCTCTAATGTTTTTCATTTCAGTGCTATTTTTGAAGTGGTAGAAACTAATTTTCTTCTCTTTTTCATTCTTTTTAAAACGTTAAACATTATATTTTGGGTTATTTTACTTATTTTAACTGATAGGAACATGCTAGCTCCTTAAATTGAAATTTACTAATAATGTATAAAGAGATGTTCTGTCCTCTAGTAGTCTTTGTGGAGTCTTTTTTAATTATAGTTGTTTTTCTTACTACCTCGTCTAAATAATTTGCATTCTGTTTTTAGGAGAATAATTAACCCAGTCCCATTAGTTCTCACATTATCTCCTGACATTACTTTCAATTTTTCATTCCTATTGAGTGAGAGCAAATTACGCTTTTTGTGGCAAATATGTCTTAAGAATGTGTAAGAAAAATTAAGAAAAATTCTTATACTCTTTGGTTTAAGTCTTGGTTTTCATCAGCTTTGCCCAGCAAGTGGAAACTGTGGTCACTATTAACTGCTATTAAAGTAGAATTGTTCCTTTACAAGTATTTTCCGCTGAGGAGAACAAGAGGAAAAGCGATCGTGTTTTCCAAGCTGTGAAGTAGTCACTGGATCTCAGACTTTGATTATCTGATCATAGCTACTCCCTTGTCCTCTATCTGACATGACACGTGAGGACATATCCTGCCCTTCATCTGGCTTCTCCATCTGCTGCTTTCTTTGGCATTTGTAATCCAAAGAGAACAACACCATTATTGTCTCTTCTCACTTCCTTCTTTTCATCATCCATTTCATTAACATAGCATGACTTTTGCTACCTAAAACTTTACTTGCTCCACAGATAGCCATGTCAAATTTAATAAAAAAAATTATGATAATATTTTTTCAGATTATATGCAGTATTCCTTATTCAACTATATTAATACATCCCCTTCTGTGTCCGCTCCCAGTTTCAAGACAGGATAGATACAGCCTTCCTTGAGCAAATCCAGTAAAACACCACAAAAAAGATTAGAGGACTGGTGATCTCTCATCTGCGGAAAGACTGGAACTGTTTAACCTAGAGTAGAGAAGACTCAGAGAGGATCTTACCAGTCAGTTTGTGTGATTTCCTCCCTCTTGGATGGAAATGAAGTTGATGGAGCTAGACTTCCTCAGTAGTGTCCTCTGACAGAATAAAGAACAAATGGACCCAGAGAGAACAGCTTAGTTTCTCAATCTGAAGGTGAGAAGACACTTTTTATTGTAAAGGTGATAAAACATAGGCTGCCCATAGGTGCTGGAGAGTCTCCATCTGTGAAGACATTAAAAAGCCAGCTGGACATGATTCTGGACAACCTACTGTAGCAGGTTATTTGATTGGGGTTGCTGGACTAAATGATCTCAAGAGTTCCCTTCCAACTTCAACTGTTTTGCTATTCTCTGAATTCTGTAGCTTTTGTAACATACCCTAGTTAATGTTGTGTCAAAATGACATGATATTTAGTAAAGATTTAAAGACACTTTTATCATTTATATTTTCTAAATTTGGGCTCCTTTGGAATACAGTAAAAGATAGCTTTATCTGAAAGCTGCAAAGTCAACACTCAGTGATTAGTAATTTAATTGATGCATTTTTAAGCAGACATGGTAGATGGAAATAGTATGCATCTTATTAGTACCATCCCTAAACCTTCTTTAGCATAGTCACAATTATTTTTTCTTTTTGCTTTCCCCAAACTGCCACAATGAAAAAGAAAAAAAGAAAAAGTTATCTAAAACAAATCTCATTTGCTGCATGAGAATGGCAAAAATAAAAGCAAAACCAATCTAAGATTAAAAATAAATAAAACTTTTGTTCATGATGTATTTTGTTTGTCTGACTGAGAGATGAAAGTGATATTCTTTTGCTGGCAGAGACTGTCTTTAAACTGAGAAGTTGGCTAACTAAATTAAAGCAGCTGGCTGAAAGAATACATTTAGTGAGATTGTTCATTACCACTTGCAGAAAGAATTCTCTAAGGTTTCATTTCACAGCTCAGTACTATTGAGTTGGGATTTTGGACACAGGCATTTCATAAGTGACATGAAGTCCTGACAGATTTTTAACAGTTATGCATGAAAGAATTAATATTTCTCTATCCTTGCTAGTAGTAATTATTAGCTGCTTCATTGCTTCTTTATTACTTGTTTATTCAGGAAATGTTGACAGAAAATATGGGAATTAGTAAAAAGTTTGCCAAACAGATAAACAGTCATACATTCACTGCATTTGTTAAAGTTTAAAAGGTGCACTGAATTTTAAAGGAAGACAGTACTTCTCTGGATTTGTCCATGCTTCTTTTCTTTGCTTCTTTTTTTACTTCAAGGTACTTAGAACAAGGACAAAGTTGTCACTTCCTGCTAGTTGCTGAAATGCAAAGTTGTGTTTCTCCATACAGTAAATTTTTAATATATTTGGTAAGAAAATATGAATTTCTGTTCCAATTCTATACTTGTTTTTACCATATAAAGATCTGCTGTTTTGGCCAAAGCTGTAACTGCACAAGGACAGTGCTGGTTAAGAAGGACCTGTGAATATATTATACATACTGTTTCATTTATAAAACCAAATTAAATTCAGTATCATGTGTACAGTATTACTGACTACATACTAGTTGCATGCCTAAAATTATTACAAAATTTAAAACAAATAGTTTTAGTTCAGAAATATAGTTACTACATCTTAGTGGTAACACCCTGAAAGTAAGTAAATTCACTGTAATAATGAAGCACATTGGATGCTAAATCTGTAAAACACTAAAGAAAAATAGCACTTTGATTATTTGTAGAGATTAATTTTGTATTCCTATATATTTTCCATCAACTAAATACTGGCATTGCACTTAGCAGCAGATCAGACTAGCTGGCATGTTTGATTTAACATCTTTCTGAAGGCATTAAAAACAGTAATAAGTTTTTCAGAACAATAAAGGAAGCATTATTTCATTTCCAAAATCCAGTTTTTGATTCACTTTGAAGCTCTTTAGAGATGGCAGATGGGGGCCATCTTACTGAGGCTGCAGTTCACAGTATCTTACAACTTGGGTGAAGATTCCTTGTAGTAATTCAAGAAAAAAAAAAAATCTCTTTTGATATTGACCTTTGAATTTCAGGTTGCAATAAATAAAAATTTGAATAGACTTTTTAAAATTAGATAAACAGTTCTTTATGTAACAGGTAGTCCTTTTAATTCTGATATTCCTTTTATCCTATGAAATGAGGATTTGTAGGTCTTTCGGAATCACACATGCTGCTTCTGTTGTTTGAAATCAAATGGTCCTGTGGTCCATATCACATGGGGATGCTGAGTTGGCTGTATACACAGATATTTCCAGTCAAATTCCAACGCAACAGAGCTTCATTGCATTTGTACTTATTCTGAGAGCATTTTAGTTCAGAACAGTATCTCCACCTTGTCAAGACAAAGATCTCATCTATCTAAATTGTACTATATCCAAATCTACAGAGTTGACTTAGCATCCCAATACAATTTTCCCATTAGAAAAAATGCAGTGTGCGGTACCTGTTTGTCAGTGCTTAAGCTGATTGAGAATTAATAAACATTGATGCACACACATGAGTGCCTGTTCAGTCATTCAGTTGGCACTCAGGCTGTTAGTTCTGGTATGCATCAAGTGTATTGAGCTCAAACCAAAACTGCCTGAGCTAATAAGACCTAGTGCATGAGTACCTGGCAGAACAATGAAGTAACTTGCTTGGTTATGATTTATGGTTCTTCTTTGGTTTCATTTGGATTTTTTGCCAACCATAGTGTAATCTTCAGTAATATTTTCATGCAAAAAGAATTTTTACTTTTTTCAGACTGGCTCTGCCCCAATTAGTTAGTTTGGCAATGAAGTTCAGCTAATGTCTGTTGAGTTTCAAAGCATTCTGAGTTTCCTTCCCAGGAGCAACCAAAACTGATTATCATTTGCAATCATTGAAGTTTCATGTAATACATGGCAATATTTATTCCTATATAAGCCTGATGATCACTCCTCTAAGCAACTGCGTGTAATTTATGAACAGAACAATTTAGGAAGTTACATAGTTTTATCAATATTGTGACTTGTCTAAGAAGTAAAGTAGTGATAGATAAGTCATCACAGAAACAGATCGACACTAGAATAAGTACGGCAGACTGTGCAAACAAAAAAATACATGACTTAAGAGCATAGTATTGATTTTTTTAAATGGAAATATTTTTATTGTTCTTGTTAAATGCATGTGAAAGCAGTAACTTATATGGGAGCTATCAACATGTTAGACATTGCATAGTCTGTAATGAAAAGTTTTTGCCTCTGAAGAGTTGGAATATCTCTAAGGATGCTGGGACTTCATAATTTACACAGACGAATAAATGTATTCACATAAGTAATTGTTCAAAGACAATGTACGTAGTATTTGTTAGCTACTACTACATAAAAAAAAGAGAATATATCTTAAGCACATTAGAGTTAACAATAAAGCTTAGCATATTCTCAAGTTGATTGTCATAGTTTACATCTTTGTGCAGCAATGACTTTTAATCTCATCTTTAGATGAGTTTAAATCATCAAACCATAATTGGCAAGTTAGGGATTTTGTAACTAGACTTAACATACAGAATATTTTTCTTATTTCTTTTTAATACTTTTTTGGATTGGTAATGGTACAGTATTTTCTAGCAATGAATTTTTGCACTGCTAGTTTCATGAAACTTTGTTGTGTGCATTTGTTAAATCATGGGAATTAGTGTTTGGTGCTTTTTTAATTTTAATTTAATTTTTCAATCTGTTTCAGGCTTCGTAGAATATAGATTTATCTTTCTTTTCTCCTCTCTATGCTGAAAAACTGTACACGTTTCTTACAGCAATGATGTTTGAGACTGCTGGTGTCTGATTTTTCAGCTCTTTCCTGGCAGAAAAGGGGTCACAGAGAATGACTCAGAAATAAAAATCAGGTATTTGTAAAGAACAAAAAAACTGCAGATGGAGATTTAACTGGGGAATTAAGAGCTGTCTTTTTAAGAGAGGAAAAATATGAAGTAAACAGCACAGTCAGTGCTGCTGTTGGTATTAAATGTAGCTTTATCAGTCATTGAAATGTGCAGGGCTAAGCTGTAATTATGACTGTGTGAAGATACAGCAAGAAAGGTAAGGAGCAGTAGGGATGGAAAGGAGTTGTTGAAGCTGCAAGACTTTTTTTCATTTCACTAACCAGTACTTCTAATGAATGCCCATTGTAATTCCTTGTGAAATAAACTGACTTGAATGTAATGTATCTTTTTCTTTATGCAATAAAATTAAATCTTTACAATGTGGATTAAGCTTAAAGTTACCATAAATATTTGTGTTGTAAAGAGCTTGTTATTAAGCAAATTATTTGCACAGAGAGACGTAAATCTAAAGGCACTGTTATAGGAATTAGCAGTTAATACTAACCTGATAATCTTTCCCATTATTACTGCTAACCCTACTTAACTTTAATGCTGATGAAAACACATGCACCTAAGTGAAAATAGAAATGTCTCTCCAGTTTGTTAATTTGAATTCCCAAGGCAGAATTGAATGTGACAGCTGTGTAGGTGGATATGAGATGTTGATTGAAAAGGAAAAAGCAACCTGATTGGTTATGAAGAAAAAGACAAATCTTTTCCATAGCGGTTAAATTACACCTATTATGAAAGACATTTCCTGTCCTACACTGTGAATTTAATGAAGTATAAGGAGTGCCTCTTTGGTTTAAGGAAACTTAAGCACAGAATGAATTTAAATGGAAACTGCTTTTCCGTGTGTCAGTAGAGCTTGTGCAAAGGTAGTCACTGAGTGTAGGAACTTGAAATTAGACCTAGAAATATATTTGTTTAGATCTCTCTTCCAAGACATTATCAGTTATTCACAATGGAATCAAATTATGTCCCCCAGAAATTATGCAAAAGAAGATGCCAATCAAAGCAGTGAGATAAGCTTTCTATTTGTTCAATCTTAAGGGTAAGAAAAAAAAAAGATCACCACTGTTGAAAAATATGTAACGAATGGCTGCCTGACTTCTACCAAATGTAAGAAAGCATAAGGAGATGCTAATTAGAAAAATCAATAGTATTGTGATTGATGTTTCTTTCCATTACCTCATTCACCAACTGATTTGATCTCAAAATAATTCGTAATTATGACCTACTGAGAAAAATACTAAAATCTCTTAGATGCCACCGAGATGCATAAGGACTTTATGTTTGTAGCTGGGTATTTGTCAGTACAACATGTAGTGTTTTTCATTAGCTAACTGAATGACAAGTTCGTGAATTGCTCTCAAATATGGTGTGTGTCCCATGTATGAAATTGCTAACTCGGTGATTTTTCAACTATTTTCAATGTCTGACTCTCTATAAATTTCCAGTGGAAGTGCAGAACCTTGTGAAATAAATTTAGCTGTTGCTCTGGCAATTGCCTGATTATCTGCCTTTTACAAATATCTGACTGTTAGTACACAGATGAAAAAGCATTCTCTAACTGAAGGCTGAAGACAATAACGTTTTTCATTGTTTCTCCATCAGCTTATGGTTTTAATGAGTATTTTAATTGTTACGTGGCATAATTGTTTGGCTGAAAGATGCAGAAACATAGTCAAAAATTAAACTTTTTACCTTCTGTTACTAAATTGAACAGTCCTTGACTGCATTCAGCTAAGAATAAACTCTATCTGTTATGGTATTGCACAGATCTTTATAAGCAAAGGAAGGTACAATACTAGCCTAGAGTCATATATGATGAGATATGTGATATTCTTTAAAAAATCCATAGATGCTTTGAGAGAGCAAAAGAAAAAATGTGTATGTGTGCTAAAAGATTGTGTACTAGCAAAGAGATCAGGCAATGTACTGAAACAAGTATGGCATTTGAAATGTGCCTCAAAGTAATATGACTTTCGGAATAAAGTATGAGAAGAATAAATTATGTATTGATAAATGTCTCAAATACAGCTTGTTTTAAATGATATGAATAACTAGGATGTAAATCAGGCTGTAAAACCTGGAGTTGGAGAGATTAATATCTGATTAGAGATTTAGCACAGGGTTAGTCAGGTATATCTATGCTACGTTGTTGCAGTTGAGTTAAAATGCATTCCAGAATCTTTATCTTCTTCTAAAGTTTTTATACAGCCTTCCATTTTCAAATGGCTAAGAGCATCACAAGAGGGCAGGTTCCATCAGATTATCCCTGGATTAAAATGACAATCTCTGTGAAAATCTCATGAATTGAAGTTGACAGTAATCAAATGAATAGGGGAACTTTTTCACTACAGTGGATTCTATATTACTATCAGATTGATTCTCTGTTCTGTGCAATTGATGGAAAAGCATCAAAAAAGAGAATGTGGTACTTTAGTTGACATTTAAATGAATGAAATGCAGACTTACAGCTCCTTCACTGTTGTGAATTGCTGGTTTCAAGAAGTTGAGGGGAACTTGAGTGCCAAAAATAGTGTAATAATTCATAAAACTCTTGAAGAGCTAAAGCCAGAGTCTTGGTCTGAAAGAATGTTCAGAGTTTTTACTGTGACTGTCAGTACAGCTACAATTCAGGCAATTAAATATATTGATGTTTGACCTGATTGTGTACAATTTATGAGTGAGTTACTTTTGCATTCAAATAATTCTTGAACTATGCTCATTTTATCAACATATGGAATTATCCTTTACAGAGTTCAGACATCAAAAGATTGGTTATCTTAATCTTACTTCATTCCTCAGCCATCAGGTCTACTTGAATCATCCACTGGAATGGTTATGGTCTAATTCAGAATTGATGGCATACTGAAGAGTAGAAGTGGAACATCAGACTCATTGTTCATGAAATGAATCAACAATGTCTTTCATTTCAAAACGATAACTTTTCTTGATTAGTTTATTCACCCTATCATAAAAAACAATAATTACAATAATCAGATTCTCAAGATGGAAAAGTTACTAACACTTCATTTTCAAGAATTGGACATAGCTAAGTAGTATTTCCTGAATAGAATGATTGGAATGCATGTTATGTTTGGGTTTTTCAAATGTAAGCTGAAAGTTAAATACACTTTGAAACTGTTCAGTTAAAGTATAGTTAATCTATATTCAATACATCTGAAATTATAGCAGGTATTTTAAAGGTTTACATATTAGTAGGAAGAAGCTAAGGCAAATAATTTTCTAGGTTGGTGGGATATGCCCTCTTCTCGTAAGGGGACAGCATGTCATGTTTTACTTACTATTCCTCAGGGGGGAAAAAAGGGTATACAATAAATCATAGATTTTCCTACTAATCTTGATACCCCTTTACTAAAGCTGCTTGTATTCTTGTTTGTTCCATGCATGATAAAGCGAGTGAGAAGTTTTTAAATGTTGAGAGATAAACTATCCCCATTTTAGTTAACAATAAATTGAACACAGAGTTGAGCGATTTAACATTTTGTCTCTTAGTTATTTTTGCTCATATATTATTAAGTGGTCCACAGATACTACATAGTTCTTCTTAATATGAATAATGTTGATTTAGGATTTTTACTCTTAGCAGTAATCCAGCAACATATGAATGAGACCACTGTACTTTTTTTTACAAAGTTAACAAGTTTTCTCTCAACTGATTTTCTCTCCTTTTTTTTTACCCACTCACTAGCGATTATGACTAAATTTGTGAAGTAAAGATATAAATGGTATATGACATTAATAACTTACAGACTGCCAGGCTTTCTTCTTTGGGACATTCTGGCTGGAATTAATAGCAATTAAATTTTCAGTCAAAGCATGCTAATAGAAACTACCCAGAATTTATCTTTTCAGAGTAGTTTCGTAATGCATAGTGACAGAGATCAACAGATCAACAGAAATCAGAAAGCAAGTACATCTTTTCATGCTGTTAAATTTTTTGAAGATGGAAGACCGTCCAAGTAACTACTTGACAAAACTTTACATTGCTGAAGAAATGAGATATGTTAAAAGATTATTTCTGGAACAGGACTGTTGCTTTTATTTTGTGGAATATCAAAATAACGTAAAGACATAACACACAGTGCTAGAAAGAGGAGCCCAAAATAGAAATGGTACAAAGCTAATGGTTGCATTAAAATCAGGACTCAACTAAAGTTTTGCTTCAGCATCACAGATTTAAAGTAAGTGACTCAATCACTGTTAAGAGTGTGAAGTTATAAAGCCAGTGTCATTGACATCAACTAAGTGAGGATGAAAATCCAATGATGACTGAAGTTAGAAAGCAACAACTGAAGCAAAAGTACTGTCAATGTGAAGGAAGTTGGAAGGGTAATGATGTGAGTCTCCAAAAGGGGGGGAAAAAAAAGCACAGTTCAGCTGGTTATAGATCTGCTCTCAGTTGCTTTTGTCAAACTGTTCTTCCCATTAATAGGAAAAGTGGATTAAAAATCATTGTCTGTTTAAAAATAAAAAACCAAAAAAACTCCCAAAAACTCGTATCTGCCAAATGGGTTTTTAGTGGGTTTTGTTCTTTGTCACTGCTCATGATTCAGTTAAAATAAGAAGAAAACTAATTACTGTTATAAATCTAAATGAGAGATTGGTAAAATAAAGTTGTTATTAGATAATTCAATGCTAGGGGCTTTTATTGATAGGGTAGAAATATACGTGAAATCTGTGTGGTGTTTCTTTCAGCCCCTCTTGCAAGTTTTTCAATTCATTTTTTTGCATTCTTAACATTTGAAAGCAGAGAAATGAGTAAGTTTTATGACACCCTCTCTAGTCTTCCGTAGAGGCATATGAGTAGCACAAGAAATTTCCAGTCTCTTGTGCTCAGGGAAGAGTTTTAGAAGGTGATTTTTTACCTTCTCTTCTAATTTGTATAATAGTGTGGATTCCATTCCTCCTCCTCCTTCCTCCAGCTATTTTGGGAAAGATTTTAAAATATTCTGTGAAGCTTACAAATTAGCTCCTTGGATGTTTTTGTTATGTTTTCCATATTACTTAATTTATTAAGTACTTTCAAAATATGTATTTTACTGAATTTTGTAGCAGAATTAAGATAAAATCCATTCATGAACAATGCATTGAAATATACTGTACATTATCTGTAACACTAGGCCTAATGTGAACTTTTAAAGAAATCATGTTTAAAGTTTCCTTTAGCCTGTGGCTTTAATGAAAACATGATTAAACCCAACGGTGACATAAGGGAAAATATGTTTGAGGTAGCTTATTTTTAATATCCATTAATAAGATTTTTGATAACTGTGTGATGAATGAGCTATATGTTTAAAACATGGCAGGTCCTAATGACCATTATAAAGCATTTTCACAGAGTCACAGAGTGGTTGAGGTAGGCAGGGCCTTCTGGGTCCATCTGATCCCACCCTTGCTCCAGCAGGGATACCTAGAGCAGGTGCCCAGAGCCACATCCAGGTGATTTCTGAAGATCTCCAAGGAGGAGTCTCCACAGCCTGTGGGCTGCCTGTGTCAGTGCTCCATTACCCGCACAGTGAAGAGGTGTTTCCTGATGTTCTGTGTTCCTGGTGTAATGCAAGAAAACCTCTTGTGTTTCAATTTGCTCCAAGAAACAAAATTGTCATTATCTTAACCTCCAAAGTCCTTGTATAATTACCTACTTTTTTATTCTTGCTTTCCTTTTATCTTTCATCTGCAGTCTTCACAGCAGTAATATAATGTCTACGTCTGAAGCATTCACAGCTTATTTTTGCCTTCAAGAAATTTTAGAGCTCTTCTTTCAAAACAGCCATTCAAAGAGAAAATAATAGTGATTCTGATATCTCTCTTAGCATGGATTTAATAATAAATTCCATTGTATATTTATTCTGACTTTCTGATGTCTTCGGGGATAAAGAACAACAAACTATAAATAACCTTGAGACTGGGAATCCAGGGAGATTATTCCCTGGAATTGCTGGGCTTTGGTTGTAGTCTTTCCCTTGCTTTTCTCTGCCATTAAGAATATTGCATTATTCTCTCTAGTAAAGTGGGCAGCAACATTGGAAAGATGGGGAATGCCTAATTTCAGGAGGAAGTAGATCCCCAGTTTTTCACATTTCTAAACAATGATATTGTGCAAAATTTTCTGAAATTGTGAGATATAGCTAAGGTGACACACTCCTGCTTCAGTGTGGCATTCATTCATGCTTCCTCCTTAGAACAGATTTTAAACACAGTAAGTAGCAACCATTCTTTTTTATTTATTAAGTTTTAAGTAAGCAATTAATTGTATGGTTTAAGATCTTGCTAAATTGTTTTATCATTATGTAGTTGTTTGTATTCCTAACAGTAATAATTAGGCAATAAAACTCAGAGTGACTGAGGACTTTGCCTCTGGGATGTTTCTCTGCTGCAATTTCACACTAAAGACTAAGCAAATGTCTATTGAGAGCAGCTTAAGGAAAAAGCAGTTGTGCTGCTTCAGTTTTCATTTAAAAAAAAACAACACTGTGGAATAAGAATGATTTCTTGCTCTTTTAGTCTTCATTTAGTAAAATACTTTACTTTCCAATATGTGAAATATTGGAAAATGTTGGAGAATATCTATTTCCATAACTATTGAAAAGCCGTATGTCCTATATAAGGACTTACTCTTTAGAGCTTTTTGAACCTTCTTTCCCCTTTTATGTAGAATGCTCAAAGGAAAATGTTATTCCTACTTTTCCCCCAGGTGAATCTGTTGGTTCAGTAGATTGTGATATGCAGTTTTATATATAAATATTTTTTATCAACTTGAAAGCTTTTGCTTTTAGCTGTGCCTTTGTGGCTTTCTGAGGTATCCACACATCTGCTGTTTCCTTGACAATGGTGATATAGATGCTGCTATTACCATGGGAATGGTACTCCTGAATGAAGCTGCTACCTCCAAAGGGGATGTCGGGAAGAGGAGAAGTAAGTTACTTAGTACAATTAAGCAATGTTATCACAATTAAAAAGATATTGAGAAATTACAAATGACTATCTGATTAAGTTTTTAAAAGCTCTTCCTTAAACTAATTTTTACATGTTGTGGGGTGGAGAAGAGTATAGCATAGAGCTTGAATAGATTATATTAGCGCGTTGTAGCAGTAAAAACAAGTCTTAAGCATCCCCAGACAACTTACAACTTGACATTCTCTATGATGTAGAAAGGCATAGTGTGAATGTGTCTGTGAGTTAAAGAACAGGAGTTTCAAAGCATTTTCAGAATGAGTTTAGGCATTTAAGATGCTCATGACAACATGCAAAGGAGAGAAAAAAATTCTTGTTACATTTTGTACAATATGTCTTTGAAGGAAAGTGAAAGCACAACAATGCAGAATATATCCTAATATGTAATGTCTAAGGGCTCCTAGCCAGAAGTGTTAGTTTTATGTTTTTTTCTGAATTTCATTTTCATTCAGAGTATCCAAAAGATTTTTTTGGTAGTCACTTGCATAAGAACACAATATGAAAGCATTTTATTCAGATTTAAACTTCTTACCATACTGCCATTTTCTTTTTTCTCACATAAAAGGTTGAAGATTTTTAAAGATACCATCATTTCTATGCTATTTATTTGTTCTTTTAAAATCCATTCTTTAGCATCTTGTATGTAATATACAGCATTGCAGATAGGGATAGCCAATAATGCTTCATAATAGTAGGTTGAATGTTTGTTTACACTGATTTGAGTGTCATCTTCAGTGAGCTGTAGAGATATAACTTGATTTTGTGTATTCTTCATGGATCTTAACTAATACTGATTTTGAAAAAGACATTGACATTAATTTAATTGGCATGTGTTGTTGGATCACAGTTGCTTCTGTGATAACGGGTGTGTGTAGTGACATGGGCTATAGCGCAAGTTCAAACTTGGTTCTACTTACGGCTTTCATTTGAATACTTTCTGTGTTGTTCTTGCTTAACACTTCATTATGGTTTGAAATCACGTTTATGACTGGCAGTTTCTGTATGATGAAGCATGCATAAAATCTGTACAGGGCTAATTTTCTCAAAATAGTTGCAGAAGTTTTAACAATTAGATTGATATATATCAGTTTTTACATAGTCAATTTTAATGAAAAATGCATTCATTTTCGGCTTCACTGACTTCTATTTATTTCCATGGAAACTACAACAGATACAAAGAGCACCAACTACTTGAGAGAGCAAATTCTCAGCTACAAAACAGTGTTTTTCAACGTGTTCACCACCATTAGCTCATTAGCTATGCATTTCAATAGCAATGAACAAATGCCTGTATGCTGAGCTCATAAAAATCCATACCAGCAGAGGTAACTCACTGTTGTTATCACCATTGCTGAAATGCATAACCCACCACCTCACTGTGCTCACATCCACTGTCTGGTCTCCACAAATGTTCAGCAAGCATCAGTGCATGTCAATGGATGCCATTTTTTCCACGTGGAGGAGTTCAGTGACACATCTTTACTTCATACACACTTCTGTGTCAGATACCGTTTTGTCAGACTGCCCCTTTGCTGCTGGCACCAAAATGAAACAGGCTATTGTTTGGATATTCAATATCCATTGACTTACTACCAACATCAACCTCTGTTGTGGTGGGTTGAGGCATTACTTTCGGAGCAGTACTCATAGGTGAGATGCATCTCAGTCATATACATCAGACTGTAAAATGTTTCTTTTTTTTTCTTTCACCTGCACACAATTGAGTGAGCTATGATGATTGAAAAGGTTTTTTGCTGCTACTACAGAAGTGTCAACTGGTGTATCAGATTTGATTTGTTAATTTAAGTATTTACTTTGCTAATTCTTTCTTAGCCTGAAAAGGCTCAAAGAGCTTGCATCTGGATGCTCTCAGGAGGTCTATGTCACTGTTACTTAACTTCAATACCCAAAGACATAATATTTAAGAGTAATTTCTCTGCAGCCCTGGAACTTAATACAGTGAAATGTTTTAGCCACTAAGAATTCGATAAAGCAGTTACTTAACAGCCTTTGCAGTTACTTTAGCCTTAGATGGTTGATTAGAGGCAGCATGATTCCATTAGTCCAGGGATGTTTTTTTCTAAATGTGTTTTCCAAAAGAACAAGCAAATACCTGAAATGACATTGCTTGATATGTATAATTTACAGGGTTATTAAATCTGTTATCAGCAGTAAGGTGTTTGCATCTGCAAACATTTGAGTTGCAAATTGCTGCTCTCTTTTCTTGAAAGTACATTTAAACTGACAAGTTATTTTTTCTTAATAACCATAAATATTACTTCCATGTGTATTTGAAATCCTATCAGAAGATAGTGAGCATCAGTAGGCAAGCAGTAGTGTTTCTGTATTTCACTGTCAAAATTCTATATAAATGATTGACGTAAATAATATTCTTTGTAGAGATTCCAGTTTTAAATCTTTTATACGCTAGTAAACAAAGTTATTTTCTTTCTAGTAATATGCCTGGTAGGCCTGGGTCTGGTGGTCTTTTTCTTCAGCTTCCTGTTGTCCATATTCCGCTCCAAATACCATGGCTACCCATACAGGTAATTTCTCATTAAATTCTTATCTTATATATTTTAATAACATTGTCTAAATTTAAGAACAGTTTTTAGGTAACAAATCTTTAATTTTTACCACTGGAATCTATGGGAGTTGGAAGAAGCAGGAAGAAGGGTGATCAACTGAAGCAAATCAAAAAGGGATGGAAAGCTGATGGGATTAGAATGACTGTTAATGCAGACCAGTTACATTTGAGTACAGACCATGGCTTATGCAGTGCTCCATGAAAAATGTGAAGGAAAAATTATGCTTGAGTTTATAAAACTTTTTACATATTTCTTTCTGTGTTTCAGCTGTGAGTCACCTGTAGAGATTGCCTAGATTTCTGATTTACATCTTGCTCATTTGTTACACACTTTTTTTAATAGCCTGCCAAGAACTCATATCTTTTTCTCATGATCCTGATAGTATTTTTAGATTTACCTGAAAAAGCCAGGCTAAAAGAAAAAGTAGCATGCAATTAAGTTTTCTGTGCTATAATAATGATGGACTAGGCTATTGAGATAAAAACAATGCAATGACATTTCCTGAGTTGTCAAGTTTACAGAACAAAACATAGAAATCTGTAGATTTCACTCCCAAAGCTTTGTTATATAAGAAATCTAAAATATTTTTAGTGAGAAAAGTCAATCTTCTGTTGTTCCAACTAAATTCAAGATTAATAATTATTATGTATATATATGTACATATATACACATATAAAACATATTTATACAATTGACAGTCTTAACATGCTATGCAAGGCTTTACAGTACAGCTAAGATGTAAAAAACCAGCTAAGAGCTGTTTTCCCCACTCCAAGTGGCAAGAATGCCACTTAAAATGATGAGATTTTCATTATTTCCAACGAAATTCTTTTCTCTAAACTAGTAGACTAATAAATCACGTATTATGTATTAGTCTATGTTACTGTTTACCACGGTTGAAAAAAGTAAGTGTATGACATTCATGTTGTAGTGCAGATATAGTAATGCTTTGCTGAAAGATCTTTTGACACTATGAATTGTCATCTAATGCATGTACAAGATGTACATAAGGGAAGTATTAGCAATGCAGATTCAGAAATCTCTATTTTCAAGTAAGTAGAGAATGAAAGAACGGTCTATTAATATTATCAATTCTGCTGGGGTTTTTTTTTTTTTTTTTTTGTTTTTTTTTTTACAGTCACTGTTAGTGAGTCATATGGGGAATACTAAATTTTTTTTCTGATACTTAGTGTTGATTTCCATGAGTGGTCTTGTGTGTTAGTACAGAAGCCCGATTTGTATTCTCAGTTTCGAACCACTACTCAAGGTAGTTTAACTCTTCTTCTCACAGTATGCACAGAAGGTCTTTTCCCGCTTTCTACTCTGTTTTGCTAAGGAAAGTGATCTGCAAAGGGCCCTATAGTATAGTATTGTGAGATTTCATTGGTATGGATTATGTAATTTGCCATCTGGAATAGTCTGTGCAGCCTCTCAGCATCTTCTCTGGAAACTACCTTTTAGCCTTGCCATTAACATGTCAGTTGTCTCAACCATCTTCATGACAGTGTCATACTCTTTCTGAAGAGGAGTTCTTTGGCTTATGTGCATACTTAAAAATTCTAATGAAGTGAGTGTGCAGAAGGACCAAGTATGTAAACTCTCTTATTTTCTCTTTGCCCCTTTAATGTTATATTCTACACATTAATTTCAGTCATATCTGTTGATAAACATTCTTTTTTGTCTGACTTCCTTAGCATCTTTCCAAGGATTTTTTTTTGTCTCATCAATAGATCCCAGTGTAATTATATCTTAAAATGTGAACTATGTCTGTCTCTTTACTTTAAGTGGTTGTGATTTCACCTTGAAACTGTAAGTCTTTATGTGATAAATTGGCTTCAGGCTAGTAAAATTTTAACACCACTAGAAACAGTGCATACTAATGATTTATTAGAAAAAAAGAAAGGATGCTTATGTGGGCTTGCCTAAAATGACATTTAAAGAAAACAAATTGTTTAAATGCTATGTGCACTATCAAAAACATCAATTTTTGTCTTACTTTAAAAAAATCCAAATACACAGAATTGTTTGTGCTCTCTGTCAGTAAACTCTCAAATATGTCCTACGTGAAACAGGATGCATCAATAAAAACTGGAAAAGTAACATAAACTACTTTCAGCCTGCTTATCTCCAGTGACATCTGTTTAGTTAAGATAAATCAAAACAGAGTTAGATAAACATATAACTGGAGTAAAAAACCTGATAAATTTATTTCCTTTTCTAATGTGCATAAATTAAAGTACTGGGAATGCTGTTACCTCCTTGATGCTGGTAATGCCTTGACTAATGGTAATGCCATTATTAGTGTTAATTTCTGTGACAAACAGAAAAGTTTCCAGAAGAGTGCTACAGGACAGCACAAGTCTATACATATGCTCTTTAGATGGCACGTGTGTGTGTAGGAAGGGAGAGTAACATCATTTTAAACTGCTTCAGACATTTTCAAATTAGGTTTTGATTCTCCCTTCCATAGAGTGTTTTTTCCTGAAAGTTAGGTTGAGCAAAAATAATGTTTTAATGTGCTGGTAAAATACGTATATGCAGTAAACCTTTGGAATGGGAGATGGGATGCAAAATTGAGATCATCATGAAAGTTTTTTACAGGGTACATAGATTCATGATAGATGAGTAAGCACGTAATAAATTTCTCTCTATAGTCATGTTTACCATGGCTAGGCTTTTTATGCTATTACTAAACCAATTTTTGTGGGAACAGGATAGAATTTTTTTTTTTTTTTTTGCTAAAACTTTTATTTTAATTGTTGTCATTAATGGTTGAATGATAATACATTAATTTTGTTTCATACTGTTGTACATTTTTCCCTTTATCCCTTCTACCTGCTGTAGGGAACCTGCTTTAGCTGGGGAGTAGACTTAATGATCTCTGGAGATCCCTTCCATCCCCTGCAATTCTGCGGTTCTGTAATAAGACCAGGAGTATTGATACATCCATTTTAGAAGCCTTCTCGATCCAGCATTGAAATTGGATAAATGATGTATTAAGCATCAGATATTCAATCATTGAGCATTTCACTACCTCAACATAATGTTATCATAACTAGAATACATGCTAACAATAGGGAGAACAATTTTAACTATAAGCCAGAAGGATGAAATCTAAGTTAGCTTTTGTATTCAGAAGAGAGTTTGGAAAGTTCTATGCAAACCTTACTTTAGGTTGGTGCAGTCCAAGAAAACACGTAAAATATTAAGAATGAGGAGGGACAGTAAGAACAAGGGAGAATACATCAGTACATTAACAGAGTAGTGTATCACTGTGAATAGTAGCAATAAAAATATTTGTAATGCTGGATTCTTTAAGAGAAAAAGACAAAAGACAAAAGTCTTATTTGGCGTATAATGGTGTTTAAAAAAAAAAAAGTTATTCATGATTTTTTTTTTTTTTTTAATCTTTGGCTGAAATTTATGAAGTAGGCTTTTTGAAATTTTTAGGGTCGTTTTGTTATTGATGGCACTTTTTGTTGTCCTTTCAAGTCTAGGTCTTACCATGCACTTTTGTTTTAATGTGATTTTTAAATAATATTAACAACAGAAAATGTGAGGGTTTTATGTAATTTTTTATTAAGTTGCTTGCACTATGTATCTTCTTTATGAATTTTTGGCACCTGCAATTGTGAGTTTCATTATCAGATTAGCCTTTAAAGCAATTGCAGTTGTGTATTACTGAAAACGTTAAGGTGAAGAAGTTTTAGTTAAATAATAATCAGCCTTCAGAACTATGACTAATAAAATGAGAAAATACATATTCTGAAGTGACTAGCATGGAAAAAGAGGTAAGCTGAAAGAAAGCACAATAAATAAAAGATGCCTTATTTTCATGAAATAAACATAAAAGTTAAGCTAGACATGAAGTATTTGTTCTTTGCCTAGAGTCAGAGCAACAAGAACAGACAAGATGTGGAGCTGGATATCTTGCATTTACTGTATATGTCATATAAGAAATGTCTATCCTCAATTTAATTAAATTAGTTTCAGTAAAGAAATCTTGAATAATACTGAACAACTGAGAGTAGTTGAGATATAGTCATCTATTTCTGTTAAGCACTAAGATTCACAGTTGGGTCTGTAGCACACAACAAAATAAACTACTTCCTTCAAAACTGAGGCAATCAGGATAATTCTGAAGGACAGGAAAATGATAATACACATTTACCATTTTCCATATTTCTTCTCTTATTATGGCTGGACAGCAAGTTTTTCAGGAAAAAAAAAGTTGCCTACTGAAATGGAAAACAAACCAGTTTCTTCATCAAATCATCAAATGTTATACTGAGTACAAATAGCCACAGACTTCCACGGTCCTCCCTGTGAGATTTCTAGTCCTTTAAAGAATAAGAGCTCCACATTTCAGGTATCTGGCTCCGTAGTGCATCTTTTAAGATCAATTTAAACAGATATTACCCAACTTGTCCTTACAGTTTTTTCTGAAACCACGCCCCCTCCCCATCTTTTTTTGGCTACTTTCTGTTTCATGATTTTTATAATGTTTTAGTGTTTTGTGTTTTTCAACCTTTGGCTTTTTTTCTTTCTTAGACTTCTATAACTTCTGAATTATTTTTGCTTTTTACCTTAGCTGCTAAACGTGTGCTTCAGTTACAGACAAACAGTAACATAGATACAGTAGTATATATGGTAGCAGAATATTTATTCAAAATGACACTGACATATTTATATTTTCCTACAGTAATATCTTTCAGTTTTTCACCACCCCTCATTTTGTCATTGCTACCTGCCTGATTACCCTTTTATTTTCCTGCCCCAAATTTTCCCACTATCTTTTTTCCTCTCTTCTTCATTCCTTCTTTCCTGTACATGGCCTTACATATCTATCCTACAGCATTCTCTTATTTCTCTGTTCTGCACCTTGCAATTCTCTTTGTACAGTTGTTCTCGCATTTCCTTTTCAATCCTTTTCAATAATCACTTCACCCTCTAGCACCCAGCCAGCTGCCATCTGTTTTGCCTTCGTCTGTATGTCTTGCTTAATGAGCATGTCAACTTTTTGCAGCAGGGAACATCTTTATAGTGGTACTGTCTTTTAAGCTCATGGCACTTGCATGGCTGTTTTGTAATGAGTAGTTAGTTATGCCATGGATGGAAAAGTGATGAAGTTAATATGATGTGTATACTTGAGCACACTGTATATCTTTGAGGAGTCAAAAGTTCTTTCATGTGAAGCTAGAGGCAGTCAAGCTATAGTAACCCTTCAGTTCAGCCTGTCATTATTTTGTGCTTATAGAATTAGCTCAATCTGTGGTTGCACACAACTCCTTCTCTCTGCATTCCCCTTTGCAAAGATATCTCATTTGTTAATGTCTTTGAAAAACCTCAAATAAAATGTATGACAAGTGAAATGTAAGCTTTTTAAAATAAAAATTTAAATACAAGGTTTTGTTCCAGGGATGAAGAAGCAGCAGTGTCATCTGAAATTCCTTAATTTATTAAAACATTAAGAACATAAGAGTCTGGAGCCTTACAGAACCTTGCCAAGTCATTTATACCCTCCCCACTCAGGGGCCACTTCTACAAGGGAAGAATGATTAAAATAAATCTGAAACACCTCCCAGTAGACATAGCTTTTACTTTTAGGTAGTAAAAGCAGGTGCAGAGCTTGATTGAAGAGAACAGATGTTTGAAGTGCATTTTGCTTTTTAATATGAAAATATAAGTTTCAGTCACTCAGGTTTTTATTTGATGACTTTCATGCTTATTTAGTAATTATCTAATGAGATATAAACATTTAAGAGATTATTACACAAACATTGAATGGCTTTTCAAATGAATGTTTTGAAGTCCTTGTTTATTCTCTTGAAATAATTGTAATACTATATTTTATAGGCATTTTTTCAGCTTTTAATCATGTTTCCTTTCTTTTCAGCTTCTTAATTAAGTGAATTCAAGAGAGATTCATTTAGAGCTGCTTACCATGAAGATAACATCAGTATCAGCTTATCTGCCTGCCACTGTTAGACGTATTCAAGACTATTTAGTTGGCTCATCTGTTTCTGTGATAATTTGTATAGTATGCAGACAGAGAAACGAATACAGTTTTACACAATGAATGCTTAATTTATAGATATATATCATAAATATCTCATTGGGAAGTACTAAAATGTAATGCATAGTCTGTGCTCAAGAATCTGAATAAACTTCATTATAATGGGCTTAAGGCTTTCATATTAATTTTAGTACAAGAATCCAAAGAGTTTTGTCAGGTTTTAAGTCTGAAGTTTGTTAAATTGTTTTAAGATGCAATTTAGAATATGATCAAATAATTGTTTCTTCAACTAATGTTTAGAGAAATACCATGGTGGGAACTATAATGAGTAGTATGACATGTATCTTGCCATTACTTTGCTTTGAAAGTGTAAGCTTAAAGAATAAAAGGATTCAGCTTAGAAGTTTAATTTTATTGGATTGATTATACACTGACCATGCTAACACAGTGCTATGGAGGATTTCCTCCAAAATACACTGTAACCTTTGGTAGCTGTGATGCTTCTAGAGGTAGTACAATCTCACATTTTGTAGCTAACATACAAGAGCAAGGATCAAATCTTGGATAAGTCACTTCTGTACCTGCTCCTACCTCATATGAAATGCTCTCATATGTAAGTATATACCTTTGTATATGCCTGCATATTGTATTTAGTGTAGCTCAGGAAACAAGAATTGTAGACATACAGTTTTTCCAAGTTCCAGTTCACTTTCACTGGCATTCCAGGAATGAAATCAGATTGGAGTTTCCTTCATATATTATATATGAAGGACTCTGAATGTGAGGATGAGTTTCTCTGAACTCTACAAAACTCACTTCATCAAACACTGTAGGTCTTCATTTTCTGGGAGCTGTAGAAACTGGACAGATGGAAGAGTTGGATCAAGAGGAGCCTTATGAAGTTCAACAAGGGCAAGTGCAGACTCCTACAGCAGAGGAGGAATAATTGCATGCATCAGTACAAGTTAGGGGATGATCTGCAGGAAAGAAGCTCTGCCAAGAAGAATTGATGTGTCCTGGAGGCCAAGAGGTTGGTCTTGAGCCAACAGAGTGTCCTGCTGGCCAAGGTGGCTAATGGTATCATGGGGTGCATTAAATAAAGTGTGGCCAGCAGGTAGAGGGAGGTTCTTCTCATCTTCTCTGCCCCAGGGTGAGGCCAAATCTGGAGTACTGTGTCTAGTTCTGGGCTCCTACAATTCTGGAAGGTATATTAAGAACTGGGAAACTTATTAAAATGAAAAATAGGAAGGACAGGGTTAAACTGTTGGCATGAAACTGTTGCAGAGTTGTAGAGCAATATTTAAACTAGAAACTGGGGGAAAATTGATAAACTAACACCTGGTTTCTAGCTCAAAGCATGAAGGCAGATGTAGTCTTTTCAGAGGAGCACTGAATGCTAGCTAGGAAGGCACATCATAATGCATAGGGAAGACAAATCGGACTGCCTCAGAGCACATATCAGTGTGTGGAAGATAGGACAGAATTTACAAGGGCTTTGTATCAACTTAAAAAGCAACTGGAAGAATTAGAATGTTTGGTATCAAACCACAGTCCTAGAATAACATACTTCAGAGACCTGGTGGTAAAAGTGTGTGTGTGTATAAACACATACATATAGTCTCTCTCACACACACACCCCCCATTATGACACTGTTGTCAGGCTACTGACTTAGAAATGTCATACCATATATAGGTAATAAAATAGCACCATGTATGAAGGATAACATAGACCTTTGTGCTGTTGTATCCTGTGCTCCTGTAATAATAGATTTAATCCTTGAGAACTGTGATACTGACCTCTGATCAAGATAGTGATAGCAATCAGGAAGTGAGATAAGAGAAACTGCAATGTTCAGGCAGTGGTAGTGAGAGATCTGATGAGACTAAGTTTTCCAATGGCATACACAGTGACTTCCTGGAACAAATAATAGATCTCACAGTTAATAACCCAGTCAAGAGCAGCAGCTTGCTCAGTACGCGGATACCTGTAGAAGAAAGATTCATGGGACAATAACTTGTTAAAAGCAAGAACAATAAAATAGGTTTAATATTGTTGCAAGAGTGGACAATCAAAGTGAAATTGAGATAATCAGTTTCAAAGAAGGAGCAGTAAATGAAGGTAATTAGAATAAATAATGGAAGAATCTGAATAGCAAGACAACAACAGGCAGCCTGCAGACTGTTAAATATTCTATTAGGTATCTAGTTAAACATGTGCCACAACTCAAAAAGAAGTAAAGAAACTCACGTAGATCAAAGTTACAAAAGCATCTTAGGGAGTTCTGTGTTTAAATGCTGGCAAGGGGAACAGAAACATTCATAGAACATCACAAGTCAACTGTGAATATAAGAGGGCTAGAAAAGTAATGTGAAGATAATGTTCAGGTTGGTAACAGCATTGTAGTACCAAATTATTAACGCAACAAGAGCAGGGAAGCAAGGAGGGAACTGATGAGAGAGCTGGTGACCAAGGTTTAATTTAAGAAGGGGATAACCACTGTTAAGACTGTGACATAGAGAATGAGTTCTCTGTATCAGATAAGTCAGAAGAGCTACTTCATTCAAGCACCTTCTGTGTATTAGCTTTAAATAAATAAGCTAGATGTGGTAACTTCTCAGGACCAAATTGCATTTATCAAAGATCTCTGAAAGAAATCAAATGTGAGGCTGCAAAACTACTGACCGAAGTGCCTTCACCCATCAGTACAGATTGCCAGTGTGCCAGAGGATGACAGATCACAGCATAGCTCCCATCTGTAGAAAGGAATCTAGAGGGAAGCCTCAGTGCTGTGAACCTGTGGAAATTTCAAGTCCCAATAGGATGGTCAAGTCTGTAATAAAGAGTAAGTTAGTTTACTGAGGGTAAAAAAAAAAAAAAAAAAAAAAAAAAAGTCAGCTGAGATTTGTGGGACTGCTTACAGTTTCACAAAGCTTCTACGGGGCTAGAATGGTATTAGAGAAGCATGTGGTTAAAAGCCCCTAGGCGAGGCTTTAATAAAGAATCTAATCTGAAATTGGAGAAAATGTCCTTTTCATGAATTGAAAACCAATTAAAGGATATCAAGTACGAGATAGGGCTTCCTATACTCACATCTCTTGATAGAAAAAGCAAAAGCTTGGAACAGATATCACTTGAATTCATCAACAAATGGCACATGCAGTGCAGCCTTCCAACTCATAGATTTGGATATTCAAGTGCTGTGCTGATGGGGTGAAAACTCTTAAATAACCTCTCAAAACTTGATGAATCCACAAAAAGGTGACAAATGAGCATCGATACATGTACAAGAAAGTGACTCATATCTTATTTGTTCATGTAACTCAGGAAAGGTGCCTATCTCACATTGTGGTCAAATAAACGCTGTGGGAAAAAATACAAAATTTAGCAGAATCCAAATACACAGAATAATGTATTTAGATCTCAAGAACATCAGTTATGAGAACACATGCAAACAGATTTTAAAATACATATAGAGAAAATTGTCATTAACAACTTGAAGATGTTTTTCCTTATATGATGGCATCAGAAAAATCTTAGAATCCTCTCACAATGCTAATGCACAACATTTTATGAAGTGGTAGAATTCATTCTTTTGTTTCTATTATATTCAGAAGAAGCTGATAACTCAATTCCTGTCCTACATCATAGGTAATCATTTCCAGCACTATGAATTTATCACCTTAACTGCAGCATTCACAGTAGTCTGGGGACTGGTTGTGGTTTGATTTAAAGAACAAACTACAGCACTGAGAAACAACACAGCTGTACTATGGGCAATAAGAACTGCACATCTACACACAGCAGGCAGCATGGAATCCTTCATTTCTTACGCTTGCTCTGCTGCATACTACTTGGCACATACTCTCCTTCTCTACCCCCCCAGGTTTAACTACTTTCCTACAGACCTTGACCTTAGGAAGCGGTTTCAAAAGCATTTGCTCCTTTTTTTTTTTTTTTTATCATTTTTGTTTGCCTACAGCTTCTCCCTTCTGTCAGTTCTTTTTTTTGTATCAAAGTCTTTCACGTTTTTACATGGATCAAACTCAATTCCAAGGAAACACATCATACATTTGTTCTGTTGTACTTGGATAATAAAACTAGATGTTGATAGAACTGGAATAACATGTTGTCATTAAAGGGACTGTTTAAATGCAAATATAAGATGCATAAATCTGAAGGTGGGGAAAGGCATGCAGTATCTTTTAAAGTACTGAGATTCTAAATGAGCAAGAGTATGGTACTAAAAATCTTGATGTCATTTTGTATTAGTTGACATTTGCAGCCATAACCACCTAGAAACATATTAAAAAAGAAAATCCGTAATTGAGGACTGAAGCAAAGATTTATAGCAGCAAAGCCAAGCTACTGAAGTTCCAAAGGTTGGTGAAAATATTCACCAGTTTATTTCCAATAAAATTCAACTTGGGATCCTCTTCAGAACAGCCCAATAAAACTCTGTCAACAATTGTGTGACATTAATAAGGCTTGGTGTCCTGTTAAGGATCAAGAGCAGACCTCCATATAGATGCAGGTGTCTGGTCAGGCATATGCACATGCAGACTCGGGAGACAGCCCCTGAATGATTTAAGATGCCTTAAAACAAGTTAGAAACTTTGGCAGTTATTCTTGTCATTCCTTATAACCCACACAAAGCTAAGTATGATTTTGCTCTTTATGTCTGATAGTACTGAATAACTAGATGAGAAATAAGATTATAGGTTATTCTCTCTTAAAAAAAAAAGTGTTCTTTCATACTCTTATAATAATGAGCTGAAGATTTTATGCATTTGTTGAGGGGTTTGGTTTTTTTTTTTCTTCTTTTCTTAAACCCTCCCTCTATTTCTCTCTCCTAGGATAACTTCAACCCTACATCCATCTGTCCCCCCTGCCAGTTAGTTATGGTATTATACAAGACATAGATAAAATTAGTACACAAAACAAAATCTTTTTCCTTGTGCACTGCAGTAAATTTGTGATGTGGAAAGCATCTTTCCATATTTTCAAAAGAGGTTTTTATTATGCGCTTGCACAGATCTGTACATTTCATTTGAGATTAATAACTTTCGTATGCACCAGTTTATATATCGGTCCCTCTAAACTACTTGAATTACATAGGGAATATTTATCTGGTTTGTATTTAGCCCATCTGTCTTGCATTTTAAAAACAATTTAGAAGTGTGAACAGTAAAGAAAAAAATCTCAGAAGTTCCCGAGTTAGAAAGATTTGTTTCATATTCTAGTACTTACACTTCTCCTTTAGGATTCTTACTCTTTAAAGAGAAAAAAAAACAACAAACAAAGCCTCAATGTAAGGCATTTTGTGTGTGTGCCTGAAGCATTCCTTAGTAAAGAAAAAACACACCAAACAAAAAAAGGAACACATGAATGCATCCAGGCTGCAGTGCACACAATTCCACAGTTATTTTGTTTATGTTCTGGTAGCATTTGCAAGAGTCTTATTTTCTAGGTTTAATGATAGAGATCAGGAAGCTTTGTATTACATATAGAGGAGAGATGTTTAAGTTCAATTCAGTTATAGTTTATCTTGTAATGGAACGTATTTTTACTAGCAGTGGATTCTTTTTGCAGAATGAAGGTAAACATAACAGTTTACATCTTGTGTGAAAAATATTTCCACTGGTCAAAGCTAGTAGAAGTGTTTTTTAATACTAGAGAGAGCTTTTCCTTTTCCCAGTGGGGACATATTAATTACACAGCTTCAGATACAGCATTTCTCATGTTTTAAAATTGTTGCCAGATCAGGCAAATCTCAAGGGGACAAGAAAATTAGTCTGAAGTGCCTACTTACATCATTATCTAAATGCCATATTATTTTATAGCAAGATGTTATGCATCCCCAAGACCTCACTCCCCATACAGACTCCTGCTGGGAGAAACCTGAAGTCTCCTTGGCATCTTAGGGATGCTTTGAGCACATGTCCTCTAGCATACAAGTTCTGGTCACTCATATCATGGTGGACATGTCTATTTAAAAATAGATTTGTGTGTGTCACAGACACACAAACACATACAAATGCTACCACTCATGATCTGCAGAAGTATATTACTTAACAACAGTACAATCAGGTGCTACAACCCAAGAACTACTGAGATGCAGTGTAAATGTTCAGATTTTACTTTATTTTTCTTTTCACTTCCTCACCAGAAATTACTTCCATAAAGCAACTCCGAATAAGATACAACTCTTTCCTTAGATAGAAGGGGACATCTGAATGTCCCTAACGTCTCCGTTTATTGCAAAAACTAAGTTGTATAACAACCTAGAAACACATTTTGATCACTAATCTCTCTTCAACACTAGCATATAATAAAAGTGTGTGATATATAACCAGTGCATTGTATGCCAAAGTGTCACACTAGTCTCGTTTTCTCCTTAAAAATCCACATTTTGTGGACATTCTTTCAGCTTCTTTTCTTGCTAAATCTTTGGTATATTGAAAATCCTCAAAACATCCTGTTTCTCTAAGAGGCTCTATACTGATACTAGCATACAAGTAGTACCACTTCTCTCTCTGAAGAGAGATTGTACTTTGACTGTCATTCATGTTGAGGAACACCTGAAGTGCATTAAAAAAACTGATTTCTAGGTTACTTGTCCTCCAAACACCACTTAAGTTTGATTCATTTCAGGAAAGCACATTTTACTGTCATTACAGGCTTAAGTGAATATTTATCATCCCTTTGAGGAAGGGAGTTCCCTTTCTACAGGTCTCAGTTTTTGTGACACTTAAATCAGCAGGACTGAATGGTGCTCTAGTGCGTCACATACTAATAAAGACAAAATATTGGACAAGATAATGATAAATGAAGATGTAGACTAGAATGCCTTGATACAAATAAACTAGCTTTTTCAGCACTGCTTGTAGGTGGGGTGAAACAAGAATCAGTACTCTTAGAAGTCTAAAGAGAAAGATATTGATCAATGTTTAGATTTAGGATATTGTTATGTACTTGGTTATAGATGAAAGAAAGCTACAAAATGTATTCTCAATACATATTAGACTCTCAGTTATCACACTAAGACTGCATTTTATTAACAAGTGCATTCATACAGTCTTTGCTGGCTTCCACATGTGTCATACTTCCTAAACTAGTGGTTGTCTTTTGAAGAAATGATGGAATTAAGCTTTACGCTTCCCTAAACGTTTTTTGTATGACATGTTCTGTGTTCATGGCTCATTACTTAAACCTATGTTATTACAGTCAGTAGTATTCAGTGGTATTCAGTTCAGTAATAGAAAAATCTGCTCCTGATATAACTGAAAGCAGAAAGCCATCTTGGCTGTAAGGAGCTGTTGGCATTCAGCGCTCGGTGCTGTAACATGCACAAAGTACCTAACTTCTGTAGTATTCAAAGATAGAAAACGCACACAAAGTATTTGCATGATGCTGATTAAAGGAAATGGCTAGGAACACTTCATTCAAGCCAACGATCCCTAAGAGATCCCCCAAGGAGAGGAAACTGCAGGTGATCTGAGCTTAACAAAACAACTATTTTCAGTGTTACTGCCTTCATGAAGGGAAAGTTTATCCATTTCTATATACCATAAAAGAAACAGTATCTGATGTTATCTAGTGGAGAAGGCAACCAGCTTTCTAAAACAATTAATTCTGATCACCAAAGCAGAAAATGTAGTTGTCTTTCTTAATTGTAGTCAGCATAATGTTTGCTACATATGCCATCATCACCTCTCTGCTGGATTAAATGCAAATATTACAACTGAGATATTTCATCAGTTGATACAAGATGCCAGGTCACACCACTTACACAACCTAGCAGTGGTAAACAAAACAGTTTGCTCTACTCAACCCCGGTTTGTTATTAGATCTACAGTCAATCTCCAAACCAATTCTGCTAAATAACTTTAGAAGCAGAAGAACCACAATTTAAGTGGTTGCTCTTGACATTGAAATTTTAGGAACACCAAAAGAAATAGCTGTACAGAGTCTTAATTTTAGTTCTGAGAGAATTTGACTGCAATTAAATCAAAACTCATTAATAAGCACACCTCATTCTTTTTACAGACAGCATTTTTCTTCAAGAAATAGCTTGGCAGTTGCTGTGACCCTTCAGTTCAGCACCAAATACCTCATCAGATACAGAGGCCAAAAATTATACAGAGATACAGACGTTCTAAGTCTTGAGTCTGTGAAGATGTACACACAGTCAAATCTAAGTACAGTGATCTGGTGAGCTTAAGAGGAGTAGCTGCATACTCTGAGCAATTAAGGAAGGTTTTTAGATGTATCTAAACAATCGCAGGAAACAATCACATCTTGAAAGGTAATGTTCACAAATACAGGATTACTGTTTTCTGATTAGTTTTATTTTGTAAAAACAAGTACTCAATCTTTAAGATAAACCTCTTCACCTCATACCCCTAATTTGTATATCAGTAGTACCATAGTACTGCCTTGTGAAATCCAATGCAGTCCGTAACATTGGAAATTGATTTACATTTTATTGTGTTTCTTTTTAAGTATAGTTATGTAAGAAGGTTAACCATCTGTTATTCTTACTAACGTGTTTTTTTCTTGAATTACTATACTCTTCTTAGTACGCAGTCAGCTTTATTTTACTTGATCTCGACCAACATCACAGGATTTAGCAAGTCATGCAGAAAACATTACTTACACCCTATAATAGCTCATTCCTTAAGCAGTACATTGCTCTTAATTGCATAAAACATGTATACCATTCATCTATTTAGCCTCAAGAAAACAAATTAAAAATAAATCTGATTACTGTTTGAAAAGAAAAAAAGAAATAACAAAACAGTACTACACAATTAGTCATGTCCTCTAGCTAGAGGATATAGGATTAATCTCGCTCATGGATCTGATGCATAGTCTTCCATGTAATTAGGATTACAACTTTATAAGATACAAATTAATAAATAATCCTCGCTTATAAAAGCAACAATTACGTTTTACATGAATCTTATGTGAAGTAGTTGCCTTCCTACTTAGGAATAATTGATTGGTTACCAATTTGCTCAGTCGGGTAGATCTCTGGGCTGGGTTCTTACTCACTTATGCTTCCAAAGGACAAAGGACACACATTTATGCTGACTATCAGAATGAGATTCAAAATCCTAATAAAAAATGATATTGCAAGAACAAGAGTTCATAGTATTTCTGATAAAGAAATTAAATGAAACTTAAAAGTCTCATATTTAAAAGTAACTTTCAACACAGTACACATGGAATTTAAAACCAAAGCAGAACAGGCTCATGAAACAGAAAATACAGTGCATTTCACATTAGAAATGCAAGATATGAGTCCCTGCTATTTCCACCAAGAAATGATAGTTTTCTTGAATTTAATTTAAAGTTCAAAATTCAATTTTTTTGAAGTTAGCTGGAATGTGAATGAATAAAAGTGTATAGGTCAAAATGTAAAGTACAAAGAACCAGTGAGCCTTTATACTGTTCTTCCCCTCTATCTGCATGTAGTTTTACTGGATATTATGACAGATGATACAGGTTGCTTGCTAAGTTTACTCTATAGCCATATCTACCTTCTCTACCAAATCTGTATCAAGACAGTAGGACAGTTTTTCTCATAACCAGACACAACCCTGTGGTGAAGACACATCCTCCAGGGCAGCTGCACCTTCTCCACCAGCACAGGCATCTTACAGTCAGGCAGTAGGCCTGGGACAGACCAAGCAAGTCAGTACCTCCTGCATAGACAGATTTACATTACTCTAAGCAGTAGAACAATCCAATCCACATCTAAAATAAGAGGGGACACCACATAGATTTCTGCAATCCAAGGCCTAGGAGGGTACTAGGAAGAAACATCATCTATGTAACAAGGACACTGCAGGCATTAAATAACTCATGTTTTGTTCCACTTTATGCAATTAATCTGCATTCATCCTCTGAGTACCTTAATAAAACTCATCCTTTAAAGATTGCAGTTATCCTAAGTTCAATAAAAAGATAACTGAAATTGAGCTGTTGCTATCTCTGATCAACCCCAGAAAATCCCATCTCAGATAGACACAGGGTTTGAAATGACATCACACTTCACAGCTCTCAGGAAGATGTACAAGTTTCCTCTCTATCTGTTTCCAGCACAACACAAAGAGCACCAAGTCCATGAAGCATATACTGAGTGCTTTGACACACAGAAAGCTGAGTGACTAGTGAGGCTTACATGCATATCCACACAAGAACAATTTTCACAATGCAATGAGCCAGTGCAATGCCAGGGACACTGTGCTCTAGCCCCAGAAAGGAGCCTCCTAACACAGCAATCCACCACACCACAGCCATATGCTACTATTGCTCACAGAATCTATACCTGCATACCCTTCAAGTCTTCCTTACCCTCTGCAAGGCTCCAGCTGCACTCTTTTTGCCCTGCCTCTTCGTGTTTTTTTTTTTATCCTCACCAGCTGATCCTGCTGCCAGGTGCCCTGCTTCGTTCATGAGGTTAACCCTTGTCTCTCACAGCACATTTGGTCAAAATTAGCAGTGGCTACTTTATGTTTTAAACACTTTCTCTAAAACATGCATGTTAATACAATGTAATCAGTAATTAGTAAAAAAAATAGATTTATTTTGTTATCTAATTTTAAGTTTCTATTAAATACAAAATGAAGCATGGTTCTGGAATTCAAAACACAGAAGCCTTGAATCAAGAAGATTATAACAGTGAAAGACATCACTTGCACTTCCTTTCTTTCTGTTTCTTCCTTTCTTTTATTCTTTTTTTGATTGACATCACTGTACTTACTAATATATCTGAGCTATTGCTGGAGTCTCTTGCAAAGGGTGCGTTCATTAAATTTTAAAGCTTGGGTGTGCAGTGAGTGACTGCCTGTGAAATGAAAGCTCTGTTCTAGTGAGATTCAAAGCTGAATACAAGCTCAAAGGAAAATTGCTTCTCTTGTCAAATCTTTCTGAAAACTTTGAGCAGATTTCTGCTTAATCATCTTCAAATTCACTTGACTCCTAAACTAGAGATGCTTTTTTGTAGCAAAAGCAAGATTGTTTTGTATTATTGCTGAACTCAGGTACTGCTTGCACGTTGATTGTTAATAACTGAATGCCTTCACATAATCCTTCACATAAGACAATCTTAAAAGTTAAATGTTCCCGTAACTCCAGGGAAAAAAAAAAGTAATCTACATATATAAATAAACATGACTTTCCCATTTTTTTCAGGCTGTGGCTATGCACATCTAGTTAGAAAACACATTTCACAGGCTTGTTGGAAAAGTATTATGTAAAGTAATTTATCACTAAACATACCAAGCTTTTTACATCTTTGAACTAATTCCCTCTGATCTAATAGGGAATGTTTAATTAAGAATAATCTTTCCTAACTGTACAATCAATGAATATACAGATGATATAGTTGTACAATCAATGAATATACAGATGATATAGTATATTCAGGAGTTTGGCTAATGTAATTATTATACTAGAGTAGGAAAAAAGGACACTCACACTATCCTGGACTTGCATAATAGACTCCAGTGAAGCAGATCTCCAAAAGAGATCCTTCCCCACTGGCAGTCAGCTCTTAAATGGGTCTAGGAGAGGTGGAGCCAGGCTCCACCCCTTCCTGCAGCACAGGTGAATTGCCTTCACCTGTGCTCCCATGGCTGACTCATTGCTTGCCTCAGGTGATTAATCAGGGGTTCAGGCTGTGATTCAGCAGTGCCATACACTAACTAAAAGGAAAGGATCACAAAAGAGAAGATTAATGGTCATCCCTCACACATAGGCTGCTCTCTGACAAAGTCTGCAGATTTTTCAATGTGAATCTATTTGATGAACTTACTGTCCACCTTTACTGCTCTTGCCCAATGTCATATGGGTGCAGTCCATCAAAGTAACTGTTCATGAAGAGTAGTGTTGTACTGGTGCTTGCTGCCAGGGTGAGAAATGAAGCTATACTGCTGGACAACACTGTGGTTGAAAGCTTTTTTTTCTTCCCCTGAAGGTAAGTAAGAAACAAAGTAAGAAAAAAAAAGTTACAATACTAAGAAATGCTGCTGCCCTCACACCTCCTGTTGTTAATCTCTTTCTACCTTTCCTAAATCAAAGAAAAACCAGAATGTTTGTGGTAATAAGAACAGAAGTGCAAGTTCAGCTGCTGAGAGCGCTGAGTCAGTAGTTGACATTCTGCAGTTACACTGCTCTCAGCAGGGTATCCAGGTGGACATCTCCTGTCTACCACAAAAGCACTTAACAGAATCCCTGCAGGGACCCATCGCAAACTTTGGTGGCCACACTAATTGGTACTCACTCATTCTGCCCTCATACTGCTTCTTCTTAACCAAGGGCACACAATTCACATCTTACATCCTACAAATGGCATTGATACTCATTGTATGTAGCTTAGAGAAGGGCAGACCATGAAGATATCCAAATGACAAAAACAAAATCAGAGTTCTTTCTATGAACATCAAGAAAATTAATGAAAAACCACAGCTATGGTTTGCCCAAATAATCAGTAAAATGTGATGACCAAGGAAAATATCAAAATTTGAGCCCACTGAGAACTACTGATCAGCAGAATCAATAAAATAAACAAATTAAATGAATGAAATAGAATAGAATAGAATGGAATAGAGAAATGACTAAATTAAACTAACCCAAAGAAATGCAAACCATTCCATATTAAATATAATAAACTAACTGGTAGACTGTATTCAGTTTATGTAAGAATTATACCATTTCTACTGAATTCAGTGTTGCTGTTTCTCACTAGTGTCTAACAAGTATAAAAGGGTAATAGAATTGTTATAATTATTCACAATAATATGGAAAAAGAAACACATTTGCAAAATTTGACGATAAAATAGAATTAGATATTGTGTAAATATCTATTGAATTTCACTGAAAGTTGTAAAAAGATTTTGATTGTTCATGTGATTTTATAAGATTTAATGTTTGATAATTGTTTTTGATTGATTACATGTGCTATACATTTATAAAATGTATATACATTTATTACTGTAAGGAATTGTCTTCCTTCTCCCCTTCTGTATGCTGTTCAATTAATAGTGAAAACTGAGTAGTTTGAAGGTTCATAAAATCTGATTCTAAAAATACAGTTTATGCTGATAGTGTCTTTAAGACTTTCTGCATTTGTCATCTTACCAGAATGTTTCTAAAGTAATAACCTGCATAATCATTTGGCAGAGATTGTTATGGTAGAGAACTGTCACCAGGAGTCTGTTTTTTCTGATCTTTTTGCCCTCTGATCAATTTTTGTTCAGCAACAGCTTCACTACCTTTCCCTGACCCTAGTGCTGTTTCCCAAGTACCGTATTGAAACATCAATGACCACAGATTCTTTTTTTTTTTCCTCCTCAAAATATCTTTCCTGTTTTCTTGCATATTTATTTTCACCTGTTTCTATTATGATCTCACCCAGCCAGAATTGGCGATACATGAAAGTACATACAGCTACTGGGGAATCAGTTGTTATCTGCCGCATTTGGATTGCCACGGAGGTAAGGGCTTGATGTGTGTCAGGCCATTTTGAAAAATTTTCAAGTATGGAGGTGTTCAGGACAGGGCTGGATGGTGCTTTGAGCAACCTGGTCTCGTGGGAAGAGTTCTTGCCCATGGCAGGGGGGGTGGAACAAGATGATCTTTAAGGTCTCTTCCAAACCAAACCATTCTATGATTCTACAATTCTATGATTTCTGACTATGAGTTCACAGGATAGTTCCCAGGATTTAGATTTTGCCAACCTGATTCCTCTGAAACTGCAAAAATATAACAAGATTCATGTGTGTTCTGCTGTGTGTTAAACTCTTCCACTTCTCTTGACCTTCAAATGTGGTTGGACTGAGACAGAGGGGGGGGTAACACATACAATGAATTACTTTGAACTGCTGGAAGTAGATATCAACTTTTTCAGGTGTTTATTGTCTAAACATGTAAATATTAGCACTGATCTAACTACATATGCTGTATTTTATTTTTTATCTTCATCCCGTGGTGTCATTATACTGTTTGATTTTTTTTTTCCCCCTGAAGGCCTTTATACTTAATTGACAGACAGAGTAATGCCTCTATGCATCTTGTAAGGGCCTCGGGAACTTTGGGGCACATTGAGCCTTATCTTAACTCTATTTCCGCACTTTGGAGGTTTGTCCATCACTGATATTATCAGAATTACTTCTTTCAATGCCTCAGGAGAAGAAAAAAGTTCCAATATCATCTCCACTGATCTACTGAGGAATATTAAAGGCAGTGAGGATAAAGATATAAGTGAACTTGAAGAATGAAGATAAGTTTCCCCTGTGGTGTACTTTGCTCATGACTATCTCTGTCTCTTAATTTGCACTCTTTTATTCTGCAGAAAAAGGAGCTGCAATTCATAGCTATCTTTCTTTGTTTCTTATCCATTCCCTCGAGATATTCCCACCACAGAAGTTTTAATTGTATTGTCAGTATTCGTTAAACTGTGCTTTAACTTGAAATTCATTTTCTGTCATGAATGGAAAACTAAAAAATCAGATCTCCTTTAGGAAAATTATTTGAATTACTTTAACCATGAGAACTGGTTTTGTTTTGTTTTGTTTTTAGAGAGAATGAAAAGAGACAACAAATCTAAATTTTTAAACACATACACAAATTGACTTAAACAATAATATCAGCTAAGAAAAGTAGATGGCTGAGAAAGGAGAGAGGACAAAAGGCCCTGAGAACTGGGGAAGGAACTGCCAAAATGAAATAATTGTGCTTAACATGGGCTGACCATCTCAATACAGATGGAAAGAGCAAGAAAAAAGCCACAGAGCATGCAAAGAGATGGCAGTGAGGCACAACAAGCAAGTACTCCTTGTAGACTCCTGATGCCATTTTAAATTAGAGATTGGTGTATTTACAGTTAACATCAAAAATAAAATAGTAAGACTCACCTGACTCAAACTCCATTTCAGTTTAACTTCTGTCAGACTGTTTTCTCAACTGTGGTCCCAGAGCAGAAGGAGAACATGGTCAGCCAGGCGCTTACTCAGGTGTCCTTAGAGAGGATAAACTGCATAAGAATCCTGTTTATGGGACTGGCTATATCTGTATTCAAAAACCCTAGGCAGAGAAGTTAATTTACAATATTCTCCAGTTAAATAAATACGTGAGAATATTGTGCTCTCCAAAGTCTAGTTATCCATTAGGTTATACATATCCTTTTGTGTGTAGGCTCATTATAACTTCTCCCTCAAGTATTTTACATTCTTGGATGTACTGTACTTTAATTTCAATTTTAATATTTAATTTTGTTTTTATATATATATTTAAAATTAATTCAGAAATTGGAGAAACCTGACTGATTTTAATAATTTTGGTTATAATTTCTGAACTATATATTTCTGCTGATTTACAGCAGCTGACAGATGATTAAAGCTTAATGTGTCCAGTCACCAGTAAGTTATTTCCCTTTCTGCATTCACTGATTAACAGGAAAGGCGAGCAATGAAAGTTCGGACAGACTGTAGCAAATTAGTTGAGTTTCCCACTGTGGAGAGAAAGCAGCAATTCCCATTACTAAAGAGAGAACAAATAGTGCCAAAGTGTCAATATTCTGACTTTGACAGAATCCTTATCCAGTTATCCAGGGGAAGAGGAGGGGAGGGGAGGGGAGGGGAGGGAAAGGAAAAAGGGAAGGGAAGGGAAGGGAAGGGAAGGGAAGGGAAGGGAAGGGAAGGGAAGGGAAGGGAAGGGAAGGGAAGGGAAGGGAAGGGAAGGGAAGGGAAGGGAAGGGAAGGGAAGGGAAGGGAAGGGAAGGGAAGGGAAGGGAAGGGAAGGGAAGGGAAGGGAAGGGAGTTCTCGAACATTGCTCAGTTTTTCCAGCTATTCCACTTTTGAAAACAAACAAACAAACAAAAAAAAAAAAAAAAAACACCCTACTTTCCTTGAACAAACAAGATATAACAAGATATGACAGCTAGAAAACAGAAACAGAAAAACTGTGAGTGGATCATGTATTCAGGAGAATACATGAGAAAAACTAATAGAACGACACTTAGACCATTGCCATAATGCAAAAAATCATAGAGTCAAAGACAAAATTTTAAATCTACATCTTCTGGAACTGGTTTGGCTTTTAGCATAAGAACAAAAATTCTGGATTTATTTGTTGTGGCTTAACCTGTCAGGCAGCTGAACACCACACAGCCACTTGCTTACTCCTCTCCTAATGGAATGAAGGAGAGAATGAGAAACAAAATAGAACTCACTGACTAAGATAAAAACTCCTTACTAAGACAGAAAAGGAAAATAAAAACAGAAATGTAATGATAATTATATATATTCTTAAAAATATCCTGCTCTGAACAAGGGTGCAAATTTCTCTTCACTCAATGAGTGGCCCCTTTGTTTGTATACCACAGAGAATATGAATGTACACTGGACAGTCCCTCTTTATGTCAGTTTTAAGAAGGCAAAGTAATTGACTATGTGCTATGACTGCTCAAAAGGCTGTAGAGTTTCTCAGGATCCAAGATCAGGAAAAATAAAAATTGAAAAAAGGAGGCTGGGTATGTTACCTGTTCACAATAATAGAAAATGCTAATTCTCACTTGTACAGTATTTCATAAAACGTTTTCCTTTCAATCAATTCACTTTAGATTTCCCTTTTCTCCATTGAAAATTAGGCAAGAATAGAGCTTTTAATTTTATGTGGATTTGCTAGTAGTTCTTTTCTTTCTTTTCTTTCTTTTCTTTTTTTTTTTTTTTTTTTTTTTGCCCAAAGTCTCTAGAGAACTGTATTGTTGCAGAATGCCAGCATTCATTGAATTTGAGCAGTTTGCTTCCTCCGAACACTCCTCTAGTCTCTAGTGAATTGTTTTACACAGTATTGTTTCTCTATCATGCTGTCTAACCCAATTTAATGGTTTCACAAAATGCTTATGATCGCACTAAGTGCCACACAGGTAAATTAGATCAGCGTAGAAAATAAAGAATCAATGTAACAGCTTTTAACAGCTTCCACTTATGATATTCAGTACTTCAGATATTTTTTTAAATAGTTCCTGTTGTGGATGGAAAAGATAAATGAGTTAATGACACCAGAATCTGATCTGAAACAGTTTTGATTGCTCTTATAACTTGATTGAAGAATGCTCAACCAGGAATCTTTTATTTAAATCCAGAGGACCCATTAGACAGGAAGCAGTCTCTTCTGACTGAAGATATTCAGAGGATTCTCATGCACAGGCTTCTCTTTCTTAATCTCTAGTGATGTTCATGGGTTCAGATATAATTGTACTGGGATTATATGAGTCAATTTGCTCTAATTTGGCAACTCATCACACAAGCACTTGCCTCATGTGTAGATATGGAGAAATGTGCACATAACCATTATGCAAATTTAGGTGCCTTTGGAAGGAGTACAGAGAACTCATATTTCTTGATTACATCTCTCATGGGACAGTAACTGAACAATATCCTTTCTCTCTCATTAAGCTGAAATCCTATTTCAGTGTAAACTAAGCTTATTAAGATTCCTAGGTTTGTCACTGTTCAGTTTAGCTAGCAGACAACATTTTGAGAGAAATTTGGACTACTGCTTGTCTGGCAAATACTTAAACTCAGTATTTGAAATCATCATTGCCTAATCAAATACTCCCAGTAATTTAAGGCAGAACACAGTTGGCATTCTCATCTAGCAGAACTGGGCAGATGATGCTCTTTGAAGATGATAATTTTTTTTTCCCCCCCCTTGAAAGGATGTTTGCTGTATGTTAGCTTTGTCAAGCTTTGATTTAACTAACTAATGTTAGAACCTTGTGTCTTGGCTGTGAAGCTATATAAATCTAATGCAATATTTGCAATCTGTTGCAATATTTGTTCTGGTAACTATCTGTATCTGCAGAAATAACTATTATTGTCATATCTAAATGCTGTAATAAAATAAAATAAAAAAGTAAAATACAGATAAAATCCTGATCTGTGAGATGCAAGCAAATTTTTTTTGTCTCAGTGTCTTTGAGCCTAAACATGTATGCATAGCATCCACGTTTTTTAAGAGTCTCTTGAGCAGACAATCAGGAATCCATGAGATTACATTTCTTGCTTCAGTAAATGTTTGGGAATGTATTGACCCACTTCAGCTCATTTGAAATTATTTTTTCTTGAAAGAATGAGTAAAGGAGAAATGCATTTAGCAGGCTACACCTAAACTATAATACTGTGATTCTTGAGCAGGAAAACAATGGCAAGTGGCTAATAAGCAATATAGATAGAGTTATGCTCTTTTATTATGCATTCTCTGAAGACATTGGGCCTCCTTCCTGCTGCACTGTGTTGCAGCGATGCAAAAAAGAAAAGCAGTGCCTCCTCATTTCCAAGAACATGTGAGACAGCCTTAGAATTCCACAGACAGTTTGTCTGGGAAGCTTGTAAGAATTGAATGTATGTTGCAGCCATGATTTTATTTCATGTTTTTCGATCTGAAAATAATAATTATTTATAAACTCCCTCATGATCTTGAGCTCAGTTGAAAATGCTGAAGTATTTTGCTAACAGAATAAGAACAAACCTTTATACTTCAGAAATTTACAGGTTTTTTTTTCAGTCTCTTTTTTTTCTCTGTATGGCAGATGATTCAACACTTCATCTTTGAGACAAATGCAACAGCAATAACTCAAATGTCTTATTTTAGCTATTTTCATTTCCATGTACACTGTATTCACTGCTAGATTTGGTGATGTTCCAAGATCATAACTGCCCTACATCAGGCATTGTCTTTCAAAGTGCTGTGGGATCTAACCTTGAAATATTTATCTAATAAGCCAATATATATATATATAAATATATATATATTTTAGGGGAAATACTCTAAAGTACTACTGTGTTTAATTCATCTTTATGTCTCAACAATTATGTGCTTAAGACAACACTACTTTGCAATTTAAAAATGCTTAAAACTGTGAAGCTATAGGGATTTGTATGAAACTTCCTTAAATATGTCAAAGATATTGTAGTTCTAGCATTATCCATGAAAGGTAGAAAATGTGAAACATAAGCTCTGCCCTCTGCGGGCAGAATGCCGCTGGCAGCTAAAACCGAAGGAATGGACTTATTACCCTACATCTCCAGAACAGCAATAGTTGCAAAAGTCACAATATTGCCTGAAGGTTATTTCTTATCTTACCAAATGCCTAGAGGGGACAGCCAGTCTTTGTTCTCTCACATACACTGAGATATATTTCATATTTCACTTAGTAAGGGAAGGAAATATTTTTTTAGTGTTTATTTTTACCTCTCTAGAAACATGTTTGTATAAAATTTCATATCAGTACAAGAATGTAAATAAAATGAATATACAGTGACAGAGAGAAGGTCTGGTTTAAGATACGTTATATTTTCATACTTACTGACTTATTTGTATCACAAAAATATACCTTCCATACTAATGTAGTGATGATATAGAAGATCACATTAAAGAAAGCAAAGAGTGCAGCAACTGTTTGCCTATTTTTCTCCATTAAAAAAGGCTGAAGACTTAAATTTAATTTTAATCCAAACAATTAAAATCAGTCAGTTTGAAAGTGTGTCTGGTAGAAAATGTTAATAACAGTTCTGATAAAAACAATGTCAGAGAACCAAGCATCTCTAAGCTTCTATTGCTTAAAGGAAATAGTAATCAAACTCATCTACAGCTGAAGCATGAACACAGTCAGACAATGAAGACATCAAATATAACAGAAATACTTTATGCTTTCTTATAAACTGTGCTGTATATGCTATCCCATGGTTAAACCAAAGAAGGAAAATTATTCTTTTACATGAAACGAGAATGTCCTGGCCTAAGACACGAGAGTTGAGAGATAACAGTCTATCACTTTAATAGCATCTCATGTATCAAAATGACTTGAAATGAAGAGTCAACTATTCCAGTGCCAGTGTCACTCAATTGTATATTTTATAGGTAAAAAGCTTCCAAGCATTAGTTCTAGCATTATTCCAACCCAAAAGCCATCATGACTAAATGCTTTTTTTTTCATGATTAAGATGCTTTTTTTTTTTTTTTAAAGTAAACAATAACAAGAACTAAATACTCTGATGGTTTCATTAAACATTTTGATTCAAAACAAGAGGCAAAATAGAGGGACACATATGTGAGTCGTAAAAAAGATGGAGGTGTACAGCAAGAAGGGCTTTACATCTTTTAGGATAGCCAAACTGCTGAGCCAATTTGAGAAGCTGAGTTATCTATCACAAGAAAACAAGAGAATAGGAGCAACTCATTGGAATGTAATAGTCTACCAATTTCCATGAAGGCAAATGGTATTCAAAAGAAGCAATGTGCCTGCGAATTAACGCTATATGGTCAACAATAGCCTTCACTCTAGTGCCTATGATAAAAACAGAAATGTTCATGAATACTCCTTCTGTTAGGTTTGACAGAAATAGGAAATCAAACAACAAGCCAGACTGGAAAAAAATGGTGGTTAATTTACTAGTAGAGAAAAGGAGAGTAGAAGTACAGAAATAACTATACTGTTAGAAATTTAACTTCTCCAAATAACGTGCTAGATAGCATGTGACCCAAGTGTTACTCATTTAATTCAACTTAGCTTCCAACATTGCTATGACACTCTTCAGTGCATGACCTATCCCTGCCTTCTCATCCTTTAGGCTATTAGGCTACTTGAGATCGGGCTCCTTGTTCAGGTGTCCTCAAAATTTTCTGCCTAGCATTTGTTTCATGCTTCCTTTTGTGATCTGCTTCAGTCAAGAAATATAATTTTTTTCTAATTCCAGATCTCAAAGCATTCAAATCAAAGTTCAGAAGTACCTGGTCATAACGCACCTGCTTTTATAGCAATGGGAAGTAATCACTTCAACAGTCAGGGCATCCTGGTTCTCTCTGAGCTGGAGGATTGACAGGACCCATGGAGAAAGCCATTCCCTGCCTCCAAAGGAGTCTGTGGTTTCTCCTTCTGTGAAGTAATCATAGGGATTACTGCATCTCATGTTCCATCTAGACAGAAACAAGTGCTCCTGGCTCACCACTTCCATTGATCTCAGACCTCTGCTTGCTCTGATATGAGGGCCAGGAGTGAGCTTGGACTGAAAGGCAACTGCAGATCAGCAGGACTACATTCTTTCAGACTTTGGGGAGATATACTACTCTGGAGTCCCACCAGGAACAAGGATGAGCGTTGATCCTGCTGACACACCAGAAAGATGTTCTTTCTCCATGGAGAACCTAGGAGCAGCTTTAGAAGAGGAAAAAGAGAAGATAAGCATCATCAGAAATACCACTTTCCACTACATAACACAAATATTTCTTAAATTAGTTTCTAATACAGTTCTAGACTTGCCTTTCTTTGCATTTTCTTTTGAGAAAAAAATCTTGTTCATGAGTACAGCATACTCTTACAACACTAGTGAGAATACTCCTTGTGATGAAAACGAGAAAATATGCAGCCATTATATTATTAATTTTATGTTTATCCAGATCAAAGCAATATTTATAGTGACTGCCTATATGTAATTACAATTTAAACTAAAAGGACTAGTATGTTGATTTGTATTTCAAGTAACATCTGACTTTCTTTCTAATAATGCTATGAGAAATATTAACATTTCTCCTGTAAAGTTGCTTTTTAAAAACAGCCTATTAAAAACTTCACTTATAAACTGCTGCACATGGAGACCTGTGGTGGAGGAAATTGTCATTGAAGGATGGAACCATGGTAGAGCAGTGGTTGAAGGGCTGCAGCCTGTGGGAAGCCTAAGTGGGATCAGTGTGGGAAGGATGGCATCCCATAGAGGGACGTCAGTTGGAGCAGGAGCAGGGAGTGACCATGGAGGAGTGGCAAAGATTAAGCATTACAGACTTACTTATACCGCCGTTCCCTGTTCCCCTGCTCCACTTGGGTGAAGAGGTCAAAGAGGGTAAATGGGAGGAAGGTGATTTTATTTTTTTTTTAGTTTCTCACTGCTGTAGTCTGTTAGCAAGAGGCAACAAATTACACTAATCACTCTTATGCTGAGTCTGTTTTGCCCATGATGGTGACTGGTGAGCAATCTCCCTGTCTTTGTCTCATGAGCCCTTTTCTGACATCTTTTCTTGCCTTGTTCCTTTGTGGAGGGGGACTGAGAGAGTGGTGAGGCAGAGCTGAGCTGCCCATCAGTGTGAAACCACCACAGTGAGTTTCACAGGAGTCACTTTCCTGCTATTTGGCATTCTCCTGGAAAAGGAAAATAGGACAGTAAAAATCAATTTTTTATGTTACATTACATTGATGGTTTTGAATTTTATGATCCTTCGATTCCATAGAATCTTTTATTCTATAACTATCTCTTGAAGTGAGAGAAAAAAAATCAGAAAGTTTTGCCAAATAAAATAATGTTATTACTAAGAGCACAGCCTTTTTAACAAGTGCCAACTGACAATGCCAATTATTCTAGCTGCATACAGAAGATATAATAACATCTTGTGAAGAGTGTGCTGTTCAAGTACTATTACAAAATTTAATTGCATAAAAACATGGTCGATGACTCTGCAAAAATAATTACTACTATTTGTCTGAGCTTATCAGTTTTGTGAATTTTGAGACAGGTGTTGATGATGTCAACCCCTGAATGTCAATACAACCAACTATGAACTTCAGTTTCCTGATGTATTTTTGATGACAAATATTGAAAGTGAATAATCCAGTGCATCAACTGGGACAATACAAATGGATAAACTATGTACCCAGCACTAGGGCAGGCAATTCTGCTGTGGATTCAATCTTATTATCAGTTTGGAGAGGAAGTTTGCTACTGCAAACTCTACTGCATATTTAATGACACAAGGAATCTCCTTGGATCAATTAAATTTTTTGTTGATTTTTCTGTTGGGTGAAGTTGTTTCCTAGTTTAGTAATGCTTACTTCAGTTTAGCTGCTAATGGAAGATTTATCACTCATATCTTTTCAGCAGTCATAAATCTAATATATACAGCAAGCTGTTTCTTAGCAATAAGAAAATGTATGATTAGTTTTTAAGCTGCAAAATATTATTGACTGTTATAGCCAAACTCTCATAGTTTCTAAAACCAGAGCTTATGATGTCTGACACATTGTGTGGAATATATTTTCTTTATTAACTTACTTTGATGTGTGTTGTTGTAAGTTTAGAAATAGTATATGGACTGCAAAAGCATATATTAACTATCTAACACATCTCGGGTGTTTTTCTATTTGAGAGATTTTTTGGTAGAATGTCACAGAAAGACTTAGTCTTGCCAAAGAAATGACTGCTAGTGAAGCTGCTCCAATAGGGAATTTGACCTGTACCACAATCTCCCTGTACAGGGAGATTATTTTTTTTAAATCTTTTATCCATTTGGAGGAGTAAATTTAATTCATGTTTCTGCTGACACAAGCTGTGGCTTAGAAGGAGAAACCACAGTTCTAATGGCTAGTACAGTTAAAGCGGCATCTGACTATTCACTCCTTTCAAGGACTTCAGATTCCTCAGAAAAGGAAGTTGGTGGAAGGAAAGGATGCAGGTGACAAACAAGATGGGAAATACTCAAGCACTTTCACTTATGCATCTGAAATTAGCAATACATTCTGAATATGAATGAATTCATAAATTCACACAAAGAAAACAAATAACATTCCATGTAACTGTTTCCACTTCATCGAGTGTTATTGTTCCCGATATTCTAGATTTTACCAGGGAGAAAATAAAGGTCAACAGACACAAGGAAAATAACAGCGATAGGGGTCTCATTTGTTTACTTGTTTGAACTTGAATTCTTTTCAGCCCAAGTAAATGCATTAAGCACTGATGTTGGCTACCAGTCTTCAGGAATAGTACAGTTTATACTCTCATTTGTTGAAACACTCCAAATGTTTCAAATACTCAGAGAGTGTCTGGGCATCATTCTGCTTGTGGGAGGAGTATGCATCAAAATTTTTGCATGCATGTGATTTCTTCAATTATTAAACTGTTTTTTATCTCAACTCATGAGCTTATCTTGTTTTTTCTCTTTCATTTCTTCCTCCTATGCTGCTAGGGGCAGCAAGTGAGCAAGAGGCTAGGTGAGAGCCTAGATGGTGGCTGTCAATGGGCAACCCATTGCAGTCACCTAGGGCCCTGATTTTCATGACACCTCCAAGTGGCACAGTATTTAGCTCAAAACTATTTTAGTATTAAAATATATATTATTGCCATCCATCTTATTACTAATATTTATATTTGGCATATTGTCATTGTAGCCCAATAGAGAAACAGCAGTAAGGCACTCTCCTAAACAGTTCTAACTTCCAAATTTAATGAAATAATCAAGGGCAAGCAAGCATTGCACATCCAGCCAGACTTTGAGGCAAACTTGCTGAGAGCAAAACCAATGATTTTTATGTTATGCTTTTCAAAACAGTTATACAGAGTGTATTAGACAAAGTAGAATGAAATGTGGAACTGCACTTCCCGGATTGACTTTTAGTTGGATACTTCTGGATACTTTTTCTTCTTTGTCAGTGACTACATAATTGCATTTCTGTCTACGACACCTTAAGGTTCTGCATAATATCAACTAAACAGAGACTGTTTTTATTTATAACTTGTATATTCAAAGTGACATCATATAATAATCAATGACAATGTCTAGAGAAAATTTATAAGATTTTTATTTTTAGAATCTAATTTTCAGGTTAGAAATAATAAAGTTTGTTGTTCAAAGTGGTGTTAATACTTCCCTTAAATTCTCCCTTTTTCTCTCTCTCTTTTTTTTTTTTTTTTTTTTTTTTTTGTAGCTAAACTGCCCATGTACCAATGCAGCCACACTGGTCAGTTGAAAACTAAAACAAGGTTATATTCAATAATGTATGCCTATATGTTATATCAGATATATTTCAGACTTTTCACAATATATTCATACACCTGCACATCAATTTCAGAATTACTATTGAAGTAGTGCAATGATTTTAAAAGATGTTGTGATAAAGAACCATAGCAGCTCAGGGCATTTCTGTCTAAGTTGTTTTCCATTAAATGTATTGTTTGATATCATTCATCTTCAACATGTTGTGTTTCCTTTGGGCTTCTATTACTATACCTTCTATGTCAGTCCCATTGTAGCAATGACAGTGATTTATCAAGCACATTAAATCTGCAGTATCTCTGGCTAGCAAAGCTAGTTTTTTCAAATATTAAATCTCAGATGTGTCACATTTAACCTGCCCTGAACTCCTGAAGCAAGTCTCTGTTGCTTTTTAAAAAAATCAAATCAGATTTTATTAGGAAACTTTTTACCTCAGCTTATAATACAGCACTAACAGTGGCTGAAGTAAGAGGTGTCATAGAAGCTAAGAACTACTTATACAAGAAAAGCCAACTTATCCCAAGGAGGCATTCCATTTTCAACTTATCTTACCCTTTACCCTCTGATGTGTCATTGTCCCCTTCAATTTTCCATCACCATAAAAATGTCTAGCTGTCTCTTAAGATGATTTCTGCCTTTTGCCTCACAGGGTGCAATGTACCAAGCTGAGCAGGTTGGCTTGCATTACTTTGTCAAACCAATTCCTAATTTGGAGCTACCATTAGATCATCTTGAAGTCTTCCTTTTTTTTTTTTTTCTGTGATCAGTAATGTTGACACATCTAAAGAACACAGAGAAACATAAAAGACTACAAGAAGATGCTAAAGGGAAGATGAAAGGAACAGAACACCTTTAGCTTTGTCAGATATAAATGAAAAGCTGTAAGATGACAGATACTCAAAATACAAGTGTAAGGAGTTAGAAGAATTTTTCAGGTCAGACAGAAGGAAATAATCAACATTCATGGAATAACTGCATATGATGGATATTTTTATAGTGGTATATATGTATATATATATTGGTGTCAGATGCTCTCTGACCGCACAAAAAAAGAAAAGTTTTTGTTCTAAAGAGGCTGAAATCTAAGGTTGTCAGAAACACGAGCAAGAATAAATCACCAATACCTACACACTCTCTTCCACTATATGTTGTGGGAAGTGTCTGTGCCTGTGAAAGTCCCTACCCTCTCCTAACTCTTCTTAGTGCATATATTAGATTACGTAAAGGTAATGAAAACAAACACAATGAAATTAGTGACTAGATGTACATACACGTTGGTTGTGTGTGTAAGAGTGCATGTTCAGGAAAATAAATCACATTTTCCTTCACATACTGACATATCTAAGAGCTATTCCTCACCAGTGTCTTTTTTAGCATTGGGAAGGCTTTTTTTTTTTTTTTCCTTTTTTTTTTTTGCCATGATGGCTGACTCCATCTTCACAGACATTAGGGTTAAAACCTCATCTACATTTTTAAATATTTTCTAACAGTAGGATTTATAAATTATAGAAAGTATAATAAAGGATTTGTGCTCGCTTGATATATGATGAGGCTTCCCCCTTTAATAATAAGAGATGTATTTAGCACATCTGTGATGTAGCTTTCCTACATAAAGTTGCATTATCCCACTTTTAATACTCCCACTCAGAGCCAAATTTCCATTTTATTTGAGTCAATTGCAAAGCTCCTTTACTAAAATAGAATACAGACCCAATAGATAGAACCTTTAGATAAGTTAATCATCCATTCCTGTTAGGCATGGCTATCGTTTACCATGTAAGATTGTATGCTAGTGGGCTGAACAACCAGCTGAGGAAGATGAATAATGTTCTCACCAGTGCCAGAGATTCAGTCCCTGTCCTCAGGGTTTTCTTTTATTGATTTATAAAACAAAGTATTTCAAACAAAAAAACCCAAGCCACTTAAAACAGCCAGAAATTTTCCGGCTTCATACCAATTACTTCTCCCCTTCAGGCAAGGTGATAAGGTAGAAATAATGGCTACTACCATCTTGTCTTAATAATTCCATCTCTACACGTGGAAGATCAGAAAAATCTTTAATTTCTATGGAATACTTTTCAGAATGGTGCAATTAATATTACTTTTATATTATCACATATGAAAAGTGTTTCAATCATTTTGTGGCTTGCTTTATTTACACTGAGAATATTCAACAATTGAATTCTTTCACAGAAAGCTCAACTCATAGAGCTTAATCTTTTTTCTGTAACTTTTACTGTTGGCAGATGGTGATGAAGAATAAAAGCCTCCTCAGAACTCTGATATAAATAGGGCATAGGTTGGAAATTATGGTGAAAGATTAGTAGAGAGCATTACTGTAGTTGGACTTACAGAATAAAGTGGAAACACAAACTGATGTAACATCTCTATTTCAATTGAATTTACTACCGAACACCTTTCCCATTATTATTCTTCAACTAGCATTACATAAACACACATTTAAGAATATACAGTTACAGAAACACCTTGCAGATCAGAAGGCATTCATCTGCCTGATCTTTGGGGATAATGCCTGGTATTGCTCAGGAAAAGGGTATGGTAGTTTATATGAAAATAGAATTCTAGTTTTAAAGTTGGTAGGATCTGATGAAAATTGTACTTACAAGTTCAGTACAGTAGGGATCAAAATGAATTGTGCCTTTATCACTCCAATTTCTTGTGCAGTTCCAATTAAATTGGCTTAAACCAATTTCTTACTCAGCACTTAGTTTACAGCTGCTTTTTTACTTTACTTAGTTCTATAAGATACTAATGAAGAAAGCTTTCCAGATTAAGATATATATATATCTTATATCTTATATATTTATATCTTATATATAAACAGGAAACATAAAAACAAATCTCAAATGTTATGGAGACTAAGTTAAACAATTAAAAGCCTGGTGACATCTTTCCAGAAATGGTCTCATCCACTAAAATGATTCTCCCATGCTGCCTCTTCCAGAAATTTTGGAAAAGGTTGGGATCTGACTGAGAAAAGTAGTAGTAATTTTTTGCTGAACCCTACTTCTGATGAATAAAGCCCAAACCATCTTGAATCCTGACTCAACATGACTTGATTAGGTCAGACTCTTCCACTATCTCCTCAAATACAGCAATCAGACTGTAGGAAAAGGTTATGTAGCAAAACCAATGTAAATTTCATAGCACAGCATAACAGATAAAACTTTTCTGCTTCAGTGGAAACAGCAGGAGTGTTGGGAGCAAGAATGCAACAGCCACATACACTTTATATGCCCAGAATAAAAGGTTTCTTAGGGTTATGCAAGGACTGACTTGTACAGCTTCAAATATTAAAGCATTTCTCTCTCTCTTGTGTATCAGTGAGAGGAGCTGTCTTCATAAGAACAAGCATTAATTATGCTTATTTTAAACTTGGTTTATATGTGTTTTAATCCGGTATTGTCCTTGTATAATATAACTAAGTTGTGAACTCCAAAGAAAGTCAAGCAAAGACCAAAGTTAAATACAGATAAGGACCATTTTATTAAAGTCCAAAGTATGCAAGAGATAGAACATCAAACCACTGGCAGAACATACCCAGACCAAGCATAGAGGGAATTACAATGAACTAAATAAAAAACTGGTTGAGGTAACCATAAACAACATGGTAAGAATGCAAGTGCCTTGCTTGAATTGAGATAGGCATCATTTGGGTCTTTGATTCAGCCTCAAGGCACATCTTATTTTCAAACCCAACGACAGATTTCCTTTGAACTCTGGGCATTCTTGGTAAGAAGTGTTCATTAGCTAATGCATTTTTATTAATTATACAGAGAATTTTTTTTTTTTTTTTTTTTTTTACTTCTTTGTGCCAAGACCCTGCTTTTCTAGTCTTCATTTTTGTATGCTTTCTGTTCCCCGTTCGCATCTCTGGCAGTCCTAGCAACCAGAAATCAGCATAAATTTGATAAAATCTTTACAGGATACATACGCTCACATCGTTTTTCTCTAAATCTACTGCATATCTTCCTATCAATAACTACTCATATTCATTTTCAGTTGCTTTCAGACAGTATTTGTAGTAAACTAAAGTATACTTTGTCTTCAAGTACAGAAGTTGTCTTTTACACTGGTGAATACAACCTGTTTCTTTCTTTGCTCTAAGAGTGCCACATACTTATTCTTGTGTGTGTGTGTGCGCGCGTGTGTGAGATTGATTTCCCCTTCCCTCTCAGTAGATTTACCAGTTCTGTCAGTTGATTTCAATGTCCTGCCATTTTTCTGCTAAGATACATAATGAAAGTATTTTAAAACATTGAGTTCCAAGTTTATCTCAAAGAAACTCTACTAATATTCTTCTTTAATCCAATTAAGTCACATTGTTGTGTTTAATAGGTTTTGCGAGTTCTTCATGCATCCTCCACTTTCTCAGTTCTCTCTACACCATCACTTCCTATAAGTCAAATGAGTTTCTTTATAGAGGAAAAACAAAAAACAAACAACAACAAAAAACAAAGAAAGGTATTAATTAGTGTGCCATGATCCAGTTGTTGAAACTATGCTGCATTGTACACAGCTTTTAATTCATCTCCAGGTTCCAATCTGCTATTTTGCAAAGCGTTTTTTTTAAGCCTTGTGTAGTCCTTGTGAAGAGATGTACAATGAAAGATCCCCAGGGTATTTTGCTCTCTTTGTTAATGTTTTTTTTTTTTTCCTACATTTACTGTTCTCTGTGACTGTGATAACCCTCAGTCTAGTCATAAATCAGACTTGATAGATAAATAAAAGAAAAATATGCCAAGGGACCTATACTATCTGGTACTAACTTTTCTGGACCTAGACTAATCCAGGCTTTGTTTTTGATCTCATAGTCAATGTTAGTGTCTTTATAGCTTTGAACCATAAAGCTAAATATTAATTTAATCTGGGAGCCATGCACTAGCTCTTCTCTGATGTCTTTGTCATGTAGTCCCTTTTATTTTCTCTCCCCAAGAACAAGCTTTAATACTTCCTTATAATTCTTGACTGCTAGTTTAACTTAATTTCCTTTGCTGATCAGTCCTTCTTTTTCCTTCTTTCAGATGTCATAATACCATATGTCGTTTGAAAATTGAGTTTAAGTACCATAATTATTCCTATTTCTGTATTATTTAACTTACAATTTTACAACTGGTTATTTTTAACACCAACTGTATGTTAAGTACTTACCAAAAGCTTAAAATACTGTTCCCTCTAACTTTCTGATGAAGAAATCTGTCCCAGGATAGCCAGCTCTATGAATTTCTCCTTCATTTATCTGTCTTTGGTAGCACTCAGGCCTCTCAGAGGTATGTATCTGTTGACAATATTTCTCTAGCAACTCCACAAAATCTCTACTTGTAATTCATCTGTTATTATCCTCCTCCATAAGATTTTGACTCCAAAACATTCTGCTTTATACATCTCATATTTCTTTATTTCCTGAAGTTTTTCATATCCTTAAGGATTACTTTATATCTTTAATTCTATCTGTCCTGAACAATGCATATATTTTTGTACCTGTTTTCCTACCATGGTTGCTGTTCTAAGATGCCTCTTTTACACAGAGAATATTTCTCAGGTCCTTCACCAACAGCTCTTATTCCTCAATTTTGTCACTAAAGCTGCCAGCATTTCAATTCCTTTTTACTGACCAGAAACTAATTTCCTTAGCTGGAATAATCTTACACTCTTTCAGCTAACTGACTACAGCTCTCATCTATACAAGTACCTTCTGATTTCTATTCAGTCTCTGATAATCTTTTATCCATTATTGTGCTTTATCTATCTGATTTCTTTCACCCTGTATTTTAAAATTACAAAAAAGATGTTTAGAAAGGTAAATAAAATAGGTTATTAAGCCTTGAAAGAGAAAGCAGTTTAAAAGTCATTAAATTGGATGTCTTGGATTAGGGAGGGAAAGGAGGAAACATTATATAAGCATAAATATATGTGTTCATTTATTTATTTAGCGCTAAAAAATTCTTTAGTGTTAAGAGGTAAACATTAGAAACTATTGCTGATCCATCACTCCATTTTATACTATTTTCATTCATATAAATATTAAAATATGAATTTTTATTCAAATATGAATTTGAACACAATCTCAGATAAGATCTTTTTCTTTCCTTAAAGTATTCAAGAGGCAGCTATATTTATGTAAATACCTTTTTAAAGTGAATGCATACAGAACATTCTCACAGGTCTACAAATGAATGAGAAGGCATAATTTAACTAGCACCCCTCAGGAGTGTTTTACTTAGATTTGCTGCTAAGCAAATATGCGCAATTAGTCCATCACAAATGCAAGATAAAATTGCTTAATTTATATAATCTGAAAACCATTGAAAATTAAATATTTTTAATTACTTTGAAAAACTCCTCCTTCAACTTTATGTTCAAAATTATGAAATGATGATAACACTGCAACCAACTGGCTTCAATGCATTTCTAGTTAGTTTTAAATTTAAGATTTAACTGGTTTCATGTAATAATTTACAGTTGTTTAGCTATATTATTTGTAATTTCACCTTTTTTTACTATAATATTTAAACCACATCGAGTCGCTCCTGGTTAAATGAGAATGTGGATCATCCTTTCCTGCTGGTCTTTCACTCACTAAGTCCTCTGTTTCACTTCTTAAAATAAACAGGATCCTTACAGGACTGCAGATACTAAAGTTGCCTGGGATCTTTCAAATTAAGGCTGAGATTCTGCACAGGGTTTTTTGGATAGCAGTATTTTATTGTTTCCTTCCAAACCCTGTTTGAAAGACTCTACAACTGTACAAAACTCTCATTTAGCCCTGTTTTTTGGAGCAGATTTGAGCTACTCAAATGTAGTTATTATTTCAATAGGCATTTTGTGAGAAATGAGTGGTTTTGAATTTTTTCCATGTTTGTTCTTATCTCTATTTAAGAAGAAAGCAGTTTGAAAAGTAGAGAAAACTCTGTTCATTATCTTTTAGCTTATGTGTGGGTGAAATCAGTGTTGCTTTTTCATTACATAGATAGCAGACTAAGGGCATCCCTAAAGTAACTCAGTACAGCTTCACAGTGGGGAAATTGATAAATAGTCAGCAAGCCTCACAGAAGTGAATTTTTCTCTAAAAGTGAAAGTATATTTTCACTATTAAAAATCCATTGGTTTATTTTATATATTTTTATCCTGCCTTTTCCATCATGCTTTTTTTTTTTTCTTTTTTTTTTTTTTTAATTAGCGTATAGATGAATAAATAATTCTTAAAGGCAAGCCTTCAAATACTGGGACATCTCTTGGAATTACCTCAAAGCTCTAGATTTTCACACTAACCACTAATTATTGTCATTCTCTCCTAAACAACACAGAACAAGACATAGGCACAAAAGCAATCTTTAGCAATTTTAAAATAAAGCACTATGTTTTCCTAGAAGTATAAACAAGAGTTAAATTAGGGAAGTTTCATGACCATTCATATGCAAGAGATTAGTTAACTTGGTCATCTGAGCCTTACAGCCTTTCAATATACCCATGCTCTTCTCATAGGAAGTTAGAGTATTGGCATGCATAAGATGTTTGTAGGAATGAAGAGAAATGTGAATCCTAAGTTTATAAAGGTTAGGACACTACAGTGATTCAGCTTCTTCACTTGAAAAATAAAGGCTTAACTTTCATTTTTTGATATTAAAACTTTCATATTTGATAAACTTTGGAAAACAAGTGACAACTTTCTATTTTCATTATATCATTTTGCTTGCATGTTGCCTTTGTTTTCCTCTGTCCATAAAGTAGTACCACTTCACTTTTTTGTCTTACCAAAAAAAAAGTTGTTCAAGACTTATTAAGATGATAAAAGTATCTGTCTTTCCAAAAACCAGTGCAATGTCTGAGCTACTAAGCTACAAGAAAAAAAACAGAGAACGTAATTGACATTGCCCAGATAGCAGCTGGCAAACCAGATATCAAAACTCCTAGAAGTTTTCTTCAGAGCAAAGCTTAGGGCTTGAGCCAGTAAATCCTAAGCAAAGCATACTTTAAATCTGCTGCCTGGCTTTATATTTTGAAATATCTTTTCAATTTTCATATTTTGGAGTATGAACAATGATAAACAGGATTTTCCACTCTTCAAAATGTGCTGTTTAGTGGCAGCCCCAGTGACTTAACTTTATCAATGCACTCAAGGAATCTGAATGTTACATATTATTGTTTATTCTAAAACACCGCACAACAAGCAAAACAATATCCAAATCTACTTGCTATTAGATGCTAATTGCTTCCTATCAATCTTCCAGTAGATTTTTCTGCTCCCTAGAATTAAACTAATTTATAATGTTATTTTGAAAATAAAGATGAGCAATAGCTTGAAAGTAAAATTGTTTGAGAAATACCCTCGATAATTTCTTCCTGTTTTAAAAGGCACATATAAAAACCTTTGAGTAGCAGCATTTTTGAAAGCCTGTAGAAAGCAGCTGCTTTTGCACAACTCAAAGAGAGCGAGGAAGGGGCACAGAGGTGAGAATCATATCATATCATACAAATGCTAAAGATTCCCTGGGTTCTCTTTGAAAAAGAGAAAATCTCATGCTCCTGTGGGGATGATGGAGAAATTGATGCATAGACAAGCAACTTCCTGCTATTCCAGAATCCACAGAACCATTTTTAATATGGAGAGCTTGACAGGTCCCTTATGCTATAAATATCATGAAAGGATAAATTTAAGGACAAGGTGTGATCCCACAAGATACTACACAGACAAAAACATGTATTTTTAAAAAGAACAGAAGAAAACAGCCACCAAAAAAAAAAAAAAAAAAAAACCCACAAAAAAACCAACACAATATTTCTTAACCTTCTTGAGGCATTAAAGTAGTATCAGACAAATCTGTGTCAGCAGAGGGTTACATTAAAAGTGACCTCCACACTCTTCCTGAGAGCAGGAAGAACACTCATCTTTTTTGGGATACAATTTATTCTTCAAATGAAACTTAGGCAAAATTCAAAACAAAACAATTCCCCTGTCTACTACAGGTAAGGAAATTGAAGGAAAATATGCTTGTCACAGTATTTTCTTTAATCTCTGTGCTTCAGGCCTGTTGCAGGGTCCTATCTCCCCCTCTGCCTCTCTCAGCCAGAAAGAGCTGAGCCACTTACTGATTTTCATAATCACTGGTTTCTCTCCCAGCAGGTCTCATAATTGAACAGGTGCAGCTGGCTGCAGGCTAAGTGAGTCCTAAATTGTTAAGTTTTCCTATTAAACAAACTGATGTGCCTTCAACAGGATATCCTCATCACAATGACAGAGTGCTCTGAAGCCCTCTTATTTCTTTAGATTCCTGCCAGTTTTTCTAAATGAACTCTATTATTTAAGTCTGAGATGGTCATGGTAATGACCAGTTCTCACATTCCCACCCACCATTCCAAGCTTTCACAACATCAGCAGCACTCTGCCCTTACATCACTGTGCTTTTTTCCCTTGATCTTCTATCACAGAGAAACACTTCAAAAGGAGAAGAAAAAAAAAACAAAAAACAAACAAAAAAAAACAACACCACAAGAACACAGAAACGTGCATTAAGTAGATTAATTTATGGGCAAGTTATAAATCAACTTCAGGGACTACTTGGGCTCCTAACTACTCTGACTTACCTAGGCACCTGACTTAGACATCTTTCCTGACTGCTTGTGGCCCTGCATCCCTAAAATGGGTGTAATCCTATCTTACAGTGCTATTGAAAACAAAAATACAACAGAAGAGAGGCAAATTGAGAGATGGCATTAGAGAAGTTTTTAAATAGATGTCTAACTCAGTAAAGATAATAATGTACTATTATCACTTGAATACAATGCCTCATCTTGGCCTCTTTCCACATTTACTTCACTTGAAGTTTTTTTATTCAACTGTTATTTAATTTAAAAAAAAAAAAAAGCAACATAAGAATAACATTTAATCCTACACATTTGTGCATTTGTAAAGTAAATATTTTAGGCTGATGTAATGAACTTCAGAATCTGCTAGTGATGTAAAAACTCAAAATTATTGGCTGGTTGGTCACTACAGCCTCCTAAGCTTGCTTCTAATGAGCAATATATGCCACATAAGGAACACAATGTTCAAAGAGGAGAAATGATTTGATATTCCATCTCTCTGTGGCACCTGCAGCTGAACTGATTGGAGCAACTCAGAGAAAACAAATCTTTTATTCTGTCTGGACAATCATCATAACATAGCTTATTATCTTAGATGCAAACTAAAATGCAGCAGGAAAATGGAAAAGTTTTTCTCTGATGGAGCACTAGCAACAGACAATGATTTGTTGTTTTTTAATCATATTCCTTTTAGCATTCCATTTGGTTGAGTACAAGAAATAAAGTTCTTTACATATCAGTACATAAATGAAGTTGTAGATCTCAATCATATTTCTGTATTAAACCAATTCAGCTTGCAAATGAAGTAAAGAGAGTATTCATTTTAGAGACACAGATCTTCATGAATTATCCCCAAAATAAATGAGTATCCCTCCTGTTCAGTTACATTTGAAAATAATGTAAATTAGTTTAAAATGAATTTTAATGCAAATTAGAAACAATATAAGGCAGTTGATTTTCAGTTTTCTTAGAGAGAATCACCATTAAAAATGCCATTCAGAACAATTGTATCTACATATTCTCTGGCCATCCTATTATACTTTCAGAGGATTTTAGAAAAATGACTGTTTGAAATTCATATTGGTTTGTTTACATTCAGCAAGTCCAAGGCTGGAAAAAAGGCCCTGCAAAGTAAAGCTATCTTGCTGAGATGATAATTGTGTTTAGACTATGATTCCTCATTTCTGCTGTACTAACACACACGAAATTGTATTACATTAAATAATAATTGTTTTTCTAAAGGAATAAAGTTAATTTCATGCTGCAGTATGTTAACTTAATACAGCAGCACACCATTGCATTAATACACTTAACTCAATTTTATAGAATGCCTTTATTGCAGAGATCCATGAAGCTGCAAAGCTTGGCTTTGCTAGGCTTTGTAGGAACCTTTTCATTAGTTTCAATTTACATGGATATATGCATCCTGGGATTCACTTTAATTCATGAATTCAAGCCCTCGAGTAGCTCCTGTGTTTTCATCAAAACATAAATTACGTATACGAAATTAATTCCAAAAGGACTGTATACAAGAACACAATCAAAATCTGCCAAACCAGCTTTCATTTAACCCCAGAGGTGCTTGACAACTCTAGGCACATTAAGGGTTTAGACTAATTCTCCCTGCATGTCTGCAAATCTGCTTCAGGAAAAGCCCTAAAGCTCTGCCATTCTGATACTGCTGAGAAAATGAATGCATGGCTCACACCCAGACTCTGCCAGATGCTACTAGGAGCAGTATTTCTCTACTTCAGAGGGCATGCCTAGGTAAGCCTGCTAAAGTCCATGAGCAGAGAGTGCCCTCAGCCCCTCACATAAGCCAGGAGCACCATCTGGGCTGGGAAGAGTGAAGGAAGCCCAAAAGGAGGTCAAGTGTGCAAAATAACAGATTGTCAGAATGAAAACATACAGCCTCAGCTCACCTCTGACTTCCTCCTTAGTTTCTGTTTGCTCTAATTTGCTGACTCACCATGAAGAGAATGAAGTTTTCTCTGTGACGCATACTTCCAAAGGGCCACTTATCGTGCTGGAATACTTGCAAGCATAAAATACTTATGTCTTTTATAAATATTTGAGCATGTGTTTGGGGGTTTGGGAGAGGAAGAGGAAAAAAAAAAAAAACAAAAACAATGTACTCTGTCTTTTTTTTTTTTTGGTCCCAACCATGAATCAGAAATACTGGCTACTGCCTTCGGAATACACATTCCTGTCTTCTAACACCTAACCGCTGGTCTGGGGCATGGGAAATTCCACCTCAATAGTTAAAACTGGAAATTAGTGCTGCTTTGTTTCTCTCCTGGCTCTGTGCAATGAGTTCAGTTATTTATGTTGGAAAGAAATGCTCAGCTCAGTGGTGTGAGAAAGAGGCAGAGACTCATGCACTCCTGAGATCTTCAGTGCCTGAGGGCATTTCCTACCTCTTGTAGCAGTGAACTTATCTGTGCTCCTTCAGAAGAGCAAAAAGCTAAGATGAAATAACTCCTGCATTATCACCAACCCCTGAGTGTTTCTGTGCTACTCTTTCCTGTCACCCAACAAAGGCTGTGTTCTCCTTCCCAGTCCCAGATGATTAAACACTATGATTTCTCCAGGACTCTGAGAGAATTCTCTGGGCTCAGAATACTAAAAAGCTAAGCACAAGGACCAGTCCTAAATGAAAAATCTCTATCTCACTGATGACGAGGACTGGAAAGAGCTGATCAACTGAACTATTAAATCAGGGTTTTTGTTTGTTTGTTTGTTTGTTTTTTCCCCCGTCAGACAATGAACTCTCTGAAAGAAACAAAAGAAAACAAAGAATGTTCACTTTCCTCAGATATACCTTTGGGTCACCTGAAACAGAGCATCCACTGTCCTAATTTTCCAGTGAGTCAGTACTCTTTAAAGTAACTGAAATGACCTGGCCATAGTTTTCAGAAGTGGTGGGATTTGGCGCCTTCATGCACATCCAGCTGTGCAAGGTGAGCTTTCTAACCTCACTGAAGAAGAGCCAAGCAGTGTGTGTGCATTTGAGTCACATAAAAACACGCATTTTGTGTGTGTGGAACCATACATCTCTCTACACTGTTAACCACGACCTCTTCCTGCAACTCTGTTAAACAGGTTAGTTTCACCCACCGTTATTCTACAAATAGGCCCTTTAAAAAATTGCCATTCTAATTCCCCAGCAACTCATTTCCCCAAGCAATTTCAGAGACCACAACCTACATCTGTGAGTGACTCAGGTACATCCAGTACTCTAATTTTCTCTGAAAATGAGTGGGATTTAGCCATCTGAATTCCTTATGAACTTCTGCAAAACGTATCCTAAATAACTTGCTAAAGGTCACAGAGGGATTATTTAAGAAAATTAGGAGTGTTGCTCTAATTCCCTGAGGTCCCATCTGGCATTCTTACCATCTCCAGAACCTCTCTCAGCAGCTCTACCATTCCTCAGAAAACTCTATTTCTACTAATACTTCAGTGAAAAATACAGCCATTTCTGGATGCAGTCATCAGTTTATCTCAGATCAAGAAGCTGTTTTGTAGGGAACCCAGCCTTTAAACCATTCCTCCATGCACTGTAGTATCTCTCATTTCTTTCACTCTGTGACATACTAGATATTTACGAAATAATTTAGGATATATGGAGTGGGTTATATATGTATATTCTATATACATGAAGTATATACTTCAAGATAATACAACCACAGTTGTATTATCTTGAAGTTAGGAAATGTGGGAAGAGGGGGGAAATAGAGGTAAGGAGGCTGAAAAGAGTCTTTTGACATGCTGCAGTGAACTTAAGAAGTGTCACTCAGAATTTTAGACAAGCTCCAGTACTTATGAAATTGGCTTCTCTGACCTCACCAGCATGAAAAACACATCTTCAGTAAAACCATCCAGTAGAAAAGATCATTTGGATTATAGATGATTGTACTAGGGAGCATTTTAGGAGAGAGATGACTTCTTTAAAAAAAAAAAAAAGAAAAAGAAAACATTTGCCCTGTATTTAAGTCCTTCATATTATTTAGTCTTACTTGCTAGAAAGTCTCTGCTTGAAACAGGGAAGAATATTTTTGTATTATTTTATACAAGAGTAGCTCTTCACTTGTTAGCTGATGAATGCAGATTCAAGACATACAAGAAAGGTTCAAAAGATGTAAGTTATTCCTTTTGTGCCAGATATATTTCATATATGTAAATATTTTTTCTGTAAATGTACAAGCAGAGATATTGATGCAAATATTTAAATGCAACATAATACCTTATATTGTAAAGATGACAATAAGAGTTTATTAAAAATAATAGCTATTGTTATTCAAGCAGACAGGATTAGAAGTCACAGTTTCTTTAAAAATGTAGCATTTTAGAAGCAGAAATATCATTAGTAATTAAATCTGTAAGTAAAATATTACATACCTCCATATCTACCTTTTTCCTGTAGTTCAGGCAATCGAAGTTCTTACTTTCTGCTCTAGCTTTTATTTATGGTAGGAAAGGACTGATTTCTACAAGCTAAATTTAAAAATTCCTGCTTGTTTAAGTAGTAACAGGGTTCAGCTGCAATCAAACTGATTAATATCTGTTCATAAATTGGTTAATTCCACCCAGAACCTAAGTATAAATTTGTCAATGCTTAATGCATCCTCTTGAGTGTTGGAAGTGTCTTTCTGTGTTAACTTTTTTTTTTGGTACCTAAGAAAGAACTATTTTGACCTCTATTTTTAGGGCCTGAAAAGAGATCACAGCTGAAGACTGGCCTGTTCTAGTCAGAATCAAAAGCATTTGCTACTTTTGGTTTTAGTGGCATGGTAAACTATTTCCTTGTGGACATATTTTCCTTCTTTTGATTTGTCTTCTTGTGGCACAGATTGATTTTTCTCTTTTATTTCCATTTCTGTGCTATCTGTAGTTTGACTCTTTGTATGCCCTAGCACTGTGTGCATAAAAATCATTTGATCTCCAAGTTCCCCCAGAGCCTGGAATCTCACTGAAATGTGAAGAAAGCAACAAGGAGAAAGCTAACTCTCAGCAAGAAGTTATTACAGTGAGAAAACACTAGTAGGGGCTCAGAAATTTTTCAGATGTAAGAACTCTTTGAAGGGCAGAAGGAGATGTTATTTCAAACAGGGCAGCTTTACATCTCCTGGAGTGCCCTCAGCATTAGTACTGGTGCTTGTATACAAGTGGTGTACAGTTGCACATGCTCAAAGGGATTTAGGTTTCTCAGTCCTGCTGACTGGCAAATGGTAGAATTTCATGGGAGACCAGGTTTGTGATAATCTAGGAAACTCTCATTTTCCACTGTGCAGAATTCAGGTACCAGTCTTCCTTTGCTGGAAATCAGTTAGATGTCAAAAAATAACTGAAACTTCTGGGGTTTTTTTAAAGTAAGAGTAGAAGGTGATGAGTGCAAACTGAAAGTGTGAAAAAATAGTCATTTCAAGTTAGGAAATATAGATGTAACTGTTTGATCAGCAGTATCTCGTCTGATTTATGAGAGCCCAGAAGCAACACCTCCAGAGGGCAGTTAAAATATTTTGTGTGACTGATAATGACCAAACATTCACTTCCTGAGGCTGAAATGTCTCCTTTGCATTAATTAGATCAGAAGTAACTCTTTCTCACAGCATTGTTTTTCCATCACTGTGTTCTCTTTATATTTTGAACAATATTTTCTTTGAAAAAAAAAGAAAAAAGTTTTATGTTTAGAAACAAGCCAACCTGTGCAAGAAAACAACTGAAATCTTCTGACTATAGCCAGAGAAAACTGCAAAACTAAATTGCAATAACTGCAACAAATCACTTGAGAGTTTTAAGTCCTTTCACAAACGTCACCGCTGGAGGAACAGGCTGACCTAAGTAGGCAATTCCTTCCAGGCATCTTTTCTGTAACTTTAAGATGTGTAAAGCTTTGATCCAAAACTTTAAGGAAATATTAGTGGCTCTAACTGAATTTCAATCTTCCCATTACCACTAGTTATTTTATTATAATAATGTAATATTAAAAAGTATTTTTTCTCACGCTTCATCAATACTTTATCAGTGCTCGATGGCTTTTGTACCAAAAACAAATAGAAATATCTCTGAAAACAATTGTGAAGATTTTAAAAATGTGCTCTATTAAATAGGCAATACATTTCTGACACGGATGTGGTAGAATCAAAACACTATACAATATGTGGAATAGAAGCTATAGAAAAATTACTAGTTATTTGAATTCTGTTGCTAGCTACCTTGCCTTATTCCACTGAAGAGTTAAAAGATAAAAGAATTCTTCTGTATGTAAAAGGTGTGTTAGCATTCTATCAAAACAAATTATGGTTTTGCAACATGTAGGGCAAACTTTTAGTAGACAAAGGTACACTGTTTATGGTGTACCATTAAGGTGAACTGCAAACCTCAAGTCCTTTCTCACAACAGAGGTACTCCATGAAATAAAAGAAAGACTCAAGAAAAAAAAAAAAAAAAAAAAGATTATACAAAAGTTGTCTCTATAGCAGATTATTAAAAAGAAAAAAAAAATAAAACCCAGAAACATAAACTCCTCCAAAGTGGCATGAAAATAATTTCATTTAGAATCTGAGAATAGTATTCCAATTGAAAAAAAATCATGTTTTTACTGCACAATAACATGAGCAGATTTCTACCCTTGCTTTATTCTTATTTCTTGTTTTCATCATTCTGACTTTACTGACTTAGAGACTGGTAGTTTGCAAACAGCATCTAACGTTCTGAGGTTCAACCTTTCAGTCTGCTAACAGAGGAGTCATTTTAATTAAAATGATAATACTTTCAAATGCTAGATTTAATTTTTATTTAAGCTAAGCACCATGCACAGATTTTAAAGAGACAAATGATTTGTTTAATATATTTTGATTTGTACTAATTTCATCTATAAATTTTAATGAAATATCCCAAATTAGAATCATTATGCAATACAAAAGTGAAAAATAGTCATAACCAGGAAGGATTCACATGAATTTCTCCACAAATACAAGTTTTTTTGAGTGAATTTTATGGGTAACTATGTGTACATAAGTGATAAAATAATAAAAGGGAAAATAAACTTCTTCGACTTTGAAATATTATGCTACAAGCAGTATTTTAGATGTCATAAAAACATTTCAGATTGAATCTTCATATTGAAAAAGGCAAATTTATCTTTCTATACGTTGTACTATATATTAGTATCCAGTGATCTTAAGCATGTCATAAAACAACTGAGCACTTATATTTTCTGCTAGCAAAATTTTGTGGTGAATTAAAAAATTAAGAAAAAAAGACCACTGTCTATGACTTTCTTTACACATTCTACTTTGTTCCTATCATGTGCAGAATACTTAGCATTTAGCTGTTTCCACGTCTCAGTTCAAAACATTAAAATATGCAAAAATAAATACATATAAAAATAAATTGATGATCCCAACAGTGAATATTTTAATTTGCTGACCCAGCCATGGGCACTGGCTTGAGATGCACTGGCTTATCTGCCAGCTAGAACAACTTGAGCCTCTCATATGGCCATTAACTTCTCAATATTTGTCTTTAAAAGCAATATATTTGTGGCTATTTCTTCCCAGTAAGTTCATGTTAACCATACCTATTAATGGAACAACAAAGACTTTTCTGGTTTTATGTAAACATTTTTTTCTGGAATTCCTCAAAATATTCAAATATAGAGTACATCATACTTCTGCCTGCTAAAAATCCTTCACCTCTTTTTGTATAAAACACTGCAACATTCCATATATTTGCCTTCACCTTCCAATGCCACTTTCCTACAAGTTTCAATCATTCTTTCCAGAACTGCCTTCTGAATATTGCAGACTCACACACTGAAAATCCTGGGTTGCTTCCCTTAAAAGCACATTTTTTCTGGCCAATAATTCTGCAGCTTAGGAATCTCCTTTAACACATATCCAAGAAAAGAACTTATATCTGGAAATTTATCATCTTGCTGAAGGTTGACTTGAGATCCCAGGGATTATTGCTCTAAGACATTATTGCTATTTGGCACCATTATATTTGTGACCATAGGTGCCTGCTGAAGGACACACGAGCCACTTGGCACGGGAACTTTCAGGTCTGAAAGTGGCTACATGTAGAGTAAGTCTGTGCTTTATTTTCTCTTATTCAGCAGCAGGACTAAAGACTTCTTTTTATATATTTACAATAGACAGCTTACAAACACAGCTAACCAAAGCCTGCCAAAAAAATATCCTTTTAGAAAAACATCTTAGACCATTTATAAAATTTGATGGCAGCTTTTGGTTGAGAAGAAAATGGTTGGGAGATAAGGAAAACCTCAAAACACTTGATTCTACCACTTTCAAATAAAAATGTTTTAATTTTTCAAGAGGAAATCTATACCACATTTACTTTTGATTTAATTAACAGGGAAATGAGACAGTATGGAAATTTGCAAATAAAATAAAATAACATTATTTCCTCAGTCAGAAATGGTTTGAGGAGATTTACAGTGTGCTATTCAATTTAACAAGATATATAAGGGAATTAACTTCAGGTCATCTCAGAAAACTATCTTCCAATATTTGTATTCAAAGACAATGAAAAAATTTATATTCAGCCCCATTTTAGTGCCCGGACCAGTAACTTGGACTGTGGCTTCACTGTGGATTTGCTTATTTAGTTTCATGTCACCTGTTGTCAACGGTTTACGGGCTGGTTCGGCCCAGTTCCATGACTAGCAGGGCGGAGGGATTTTGCAAAATCCGCGCCTCTGGAAAAGGGGAACAGGAGACCCCAAAATAATTAAAAACAGTGGCAACAATCTGAGGAGAAACAAACTAATTTACTAAATATAGTATCGGAATGCAAGATAACACATCATAATACAATATAATCAGAATTGAAGCTAATAAATCAAATACAATGAGAAAGAGAATGTCCGAAGGGTGGGTAGGCCTCACCATAATGCTGAGGTGAGATGTGCAGTCCAGCTGAGCAGCAGGGAGACAGGAGGAGAGCCAAAGAAGAAGAGCAGACAAAAAAGAGCGCATCAGGTGACTTTGCCAGGAGTTATATCTACTCTCTGTAACCTGGGGAATGTAGTTCTTCTCTTCTGGGCAGGTACGCAGAACTTGAGGTTAACAGTTAAACTCCCAGTGTACTACATGATGTTATGATGTGGAATACCGAAAACCAAAAATCACAAAACCATGACATTCCACCCCTTATTCTACATCACTATATCATGCTTAATATATACAAACAAAATATAATTACCAAACATTAAACACGCGCACATACAAACATCAACAACATCAAATTCCCTTGTGGTACACACTGAACATCCTCGTTTCCCTCTCTCTCATTATATTTGATTTATTAGTTTCAATTCTATTGTATTATGGTGTGTTATCTTGCATTCCGATACTATATTTAGTAAATTAGTTTGTTTCTCCTCAGATTGTTGCCACTGTTTTTAATTATTTTGAGGTCCCCTGTTTCCCTTTTCTGGAGGCACGGATCCACGGATCCCTCCGCCCCGCTAGTCACAGAACTGGGCCAAACCAGCCCGTAAACCGTTGACAACTGTCTAACAGGCTGGATGGACTTGGATATTATTATGCAAAGACCTGAGATTCCCAGAAAGTGTGTATGTTTATTATAAACCCATGTAATCTCAGAGTAAATCCAAGATATGCTAAATAAGAGCATGCACACTTAGAGAAACAAAATGAAGATGCATACAGTGTGTATTTTTCTATGTAGCTAAAAAGTTTCTCCTCCTCAAAAGAACCTCCTCAAATGACATTTCAGATAGTAGGGCTTCTTTCAGAATTGTGCAGTACAAGTTTTTAAAACACAGAGAAGTTATTAGTGAGATAGATGCATCAATAAAATGACCCTGTTTTAATACAACTTTTACTGAATTCATTCCAAATGTATCAGTGAGTGTTTGATTTTTTTTTCCTGGTATTTTCTATGAACAGATTTTTAATACATGATCTTGGTTGGCAAAATCTCACTCACTAACATTGAATAATTTCATTGAAACACTCTTGTTTCCAAAACTCATGGAAAAAGTCACACAAATTTAAATTTGTTTTGTAAATCCCCTGGGGAGAAAAAAAAAAAAAAAAAAAAAGTCTACACTAGTAGTAATTACTTTTCAAACAAAATCATTCTTAAAATGAAATAGGTTTAGGGAAAAAAGTCTCGGCATATTTTTCATGTCTGCTGAAAATTTAATATCTGTAAGAATATTCTAACATTTCCAATACTTTCAGTTTTTCTAGTATTTTTCATAATTTCTTTTTATTAATTTATATTTAATAAAAATTAATTTATTTTTATTTAATTAATAGTGCCAGAACATCAGAATTAATGTTTGAATAAATGCAACGATAATAGAAATCATGCAGTACTTTTGAGAAAGCAGTAAAGTGCAAAGAAACAACAATTTTTGAGGATATTTATTGCATTATTTCAAACATTATTGCAGAGCAATGTTGTCAAGGGTGACCTATTGTCCTTTATCATTCACACTGTAACCACAGTAATTCCTATGCTCCAAAGCCCCCTTGCTTAAACAAGTAAAACAAATAATAATCCTGAGATAGTGATTGATCAGGACTTCTAAAGTGTTAGCTACATAAAGAAAAACATCTTCTGATTTTGCTTATGTAAAGAATAGTGATCTGAATGGAATCTTTAATAATGGAATCCCCTTAAAAACACCTTGGATGTCTGATAAATCTATTGGGCTAAAGAGCAAAGAACAGAACCCCTTCTGTTTTGGAACATTAATAAAATAGCCTAATTATGCTCTAAATCTATACAGCAGCCACCTAATGTAGTGATGGGAATAACATTAGTGGGAACACACACTAACTGGATCACCAATATAAACTAATTTTTTTTTTTTTTTTTGTAGTAGCATGTATTTATTCTAAATTTACACTACAAAAACTGAAGTAATGAGTTGCAAGTAAATGGATTTCTACTTATTTTGTAGGAAAAACAAAACAAAACAAAGCACTCTATAGTCTATATTACACAATGGTAAAGTTTTAAAATATTTAAACTGTCCTGTTTTAGAGAAAAAAAATGCAGTTTTTGAAAGTTAAACTACTGTTATTAAGCATAACCAAACACAACAGAATGCACACACAATGCTATTTTCAAGATTTTAAAGAATTCTAAATTTCTCATGAAAGCTAAAAATTATCTATCACACTAACTAATGAGTAAGCACTGGCTTTGGAGCAGGAAAGTGAGATGGGATTTTAAGGAAAGCAATAAATATCCACATCAGAGGAGAACGTTGAAGAGAACAAAATATGTAATGTTAGATACTAAACACACCAAGGAAAGTTTAAGGATTGAATCTAAGCAAGATGGTGAACGTAAAGCTAGAATGGGTTTACAGTACATTCTATACAACTTTATATCTGTAAATGCAATCCAGAGGTAAATTCTCCCTAAGAGTCATTGCTGTAATGAGGCAGTGGTGCAAATATGTTTTCATGGTTGAAAGACAACTCCCCTTCTCCCAGACTTCCCTGTAGCTAGTTTATATAATAGTAATAACATACGAGGAAGGGCAGAGGCTTCATTTCTATGGTATTATGTTAAAATTATTGTACTACAAAATGAAAATTCTGGTAGTTCTACATGGAAGTTGATAATATTAGAAATGATAATATGCTCTATTAAATAATTTAAACAGTGTGAAAATTCTATCACTAGATGTACATCACATCTAAGCATAGCGCAATTATCTAGCACCTACACTACTAGTTGCTAACCTCTTATGCAATGTTTTTTTCTTTATTCTCCATACCCTCCATTTATTTAGCTAGACATAATTTACACCATGTTCTTCCTGCCAGTATATCTATATACTTAGTGCTTAGCCAGGGTAAAGGAAATAAATGCCCCAACAGGATTAGCTCTACAAGTATTTCTAAGTATTTCTGATGTTTATTATTACAGTCTGTACATTTCTAGTGTTTAAATAAAACATGGCAGAAGATTTTTAAATTATAGAATGAGATGCAGAGAAGAGAAACTTAGTGTGATAAAGCTACTTTTCTTAAATATTGAAACATCAATTTGACAACAGCTGAAATATACTAATACAATAAGTCAGAAAAGACAAGTTGACAAAAGTGGACATTCAAAGTGAGGACTACTGAGAGTTTTCCTCATGAGAGTTTCTACCTATGTGACACTGAAATTCATTTTCACACAGCAAACAGTAAAAATCACTTATATTTGGAATACCATACCCTTCAGTGTTACTACAAAACAAACAAACAAAGAAACAAACAACATACATTTACATTTAAAATACCTAGGATTTGAATCAAGGTAAAATGCGCTAAGTATGCAACACTGAAAAATGTACTAAATACATTAGTTCCCTTAGAAAACCCTCCTTTGGAAACTGGTTCATGCAGTCATTCATGAAGAATCCAAATGTTACCCTATATGTGAGTTCAGATACTGGGTATGCTTGGTGTTTATCGGAGGCAAGTATCATTGGCTGGGATTTGCTGCACATTATGCAATCTGTAGGAAGAAAAACTGCCAGATGAAAAATAGGTTGAGTACACATGGAAATGTTGTAGATATATGTTATAAACATAGTTAGAAACCTGTGATGTGACAGCTTTTTTATTATTTTTATTTTTCCTAATGTACGATAGGTATCAGTCAGTACAATGGACTGAGTTCATTTTGTACTGATTACATAGTGTTTGACATCAGGTTTTTCACAACATTTTTTTTCTGTTCCATGTTGGCCAAACAATTTAATGTTGTCCACAGTCAACTCAATTTTAAAACCTTTCTTTGTACTTTATGATAAGCAGAAATGGGATGTTTTCAGAGCTAATTTCTAGTGCATTCAAAAGTTAGTGTAAAAATGTCATCTCCAGTATGCCTTCCTTTTTTCCTAGATGAACTACAGATAGGTTCCTTAATTAAAGCTGAAAGGAAATCAGAATTTGAAAGGAAAGAAAATAAAATGAGAAAAGGAGTCAATGAAATGCTGAAAAGTTTGGTTTTGAAACTTGACTTTAAAGACATAAAGTCATCTGGAATGATATTTCAGGTGGTGAGATAGATCATTTGTGACAGATCTAGAGCAAGTATGTTACTGCACTAGGCATACTATCCTTCACTGTTAGGAAGTCAGTCTGCAGCCTGACTTAATGAATCGAAATATACTCTAAATACTGAACTTAAATGCTGAAATCTTGACTCAGTTTTCTCTCTTTGATGCAATCTGGGTTTGGTCTTAAGGTAGAACTAAAACCACACTTCATCAGTTCAGTTATCCATACTAAATGCTTTAATTGTATGAATGCCCAGTCTGAGATCACGGATTGGTTTACAAATATTCTGTGGTTTACTGTTTCAGTTATCACTCAGAGTTGAAGACGGTGCCCAGCTTCTTGAAAAAATCAAGACCACAAAGTCCCAGTTGCCAGGAATCAATAAGGCCAAATTAATTAGCACTTCTGAAAATGTGTCCAGTAACTTTTCTTGATGTGATTAAAATTCAGTCTTTGATAGGCAAGAAAAAATGAACCTTGACATGCATATCAAAGCAGAAAAAGTAGGAGTATAGTAAGAGTTTAGGAGATGGAGAGTTCCTGCATTAGGTGGTAGGGGTTGTTGGCTATATTTAGCATTCACTAGACTTACATAATTATGTTTCTAGAAAGTTTTCTAATAAAAACAGAAACACATAACAGAAAAGGCTCTCCAGTGGAGTTCAGCCATAGATGGAGGGTGAAGCAGGAGCATGGGCTGTGTCACAGCAGAGCCTGCCCCTCAGTGTCTGACCAGAGCAGGACTGCCAACAGGAACTGTGTCTGGCCATGAACATCAGCAGGCTAGAGGCTGAGTTGGAGACCTGGTAGAGTCAAGGTGAGGTCATGCGGGGCTGGGATCAGGCACTAGGGCAGGGCCTGAGCCTGCAAGCAATTACCATGCTTAAGGGTGGTTGGTGGCACAGAGAACAGAAATGTTATATAGAACTGTGTTTTTATTAATTAAAAAAAAAAACAACATAGTAAAAATAAACTACGAAAAGCAACTCAGCGTTATTACTGTTCTTAGAGTAGCTTCCTTTCCAAACAGCTGCATCTAGGTTCTGCTTGAAGAAAGGTGACAGAAGTACATCTGCAGTATTTCTGGGAAAAAAATCATTTTCCAAATAACTGGTATACAAGCAGATTAAAAACCATCCTACCATCCTACACAGAAGTCTGGTATTAATTATTTAATTGGTTCAGTAACAACACTACTATTCAGCTTTATTATATACCACTTAAATTTTCTAGTACTATGATTCATATGTATGTCAGTTCCTGTGTGTCTCTGTAACTTTGAGCAAGGATGACAAGCTGCTAGAAAGCCAGAACAAAATATTTTAGTTTATTCGCTGAGGCATTTTTCTGAGATAAAAGTGTGGAAAAATATTTTCAACTTTAATCTGTTATGCTAATCAAAAATTATATTCCTGGAATCAATTTGATGACACTAAAAGCAACTCTTCTGCACACTTTTATTGGTAAGTAGACATGTTTTACTTAGTTCAGGGTAAAAGAGGATCTTGCCTCCTCTTCCATACTAGCTTGAGAATAAGATTACACATGGTTCTGGAGGTGAAATCAGTTGTTCTTTGAAGGAATGATGAGAAGACAGTTTTTAAATATCATGTTATCTAGCTCTTTAAGTGTAGCCATTTCAGAAATAAATTATGAGAAACAGGTGTGTTTTATTTTGTTAGAAATAAATCAGCAATTTGCTAATTAGTATGCAAAAATGAGAACAATGCAATGCAAGTGCATGTTGCAGAAATATGCTGAAAATGGTGGTTTAGAAGGGTGACTTTTAAAAGAACAATAGAGGACCAATAGCACTTTCTGGCTTCCTGGGGTGTGCTTGGTATGTCCCAAACACTTGCAGTGCAAGGCCATGATAAATAATTAAAGTCTGGTATCAGCAAATATGCCATCTCATTCTTTAACAGGCTAGTTCTGCTCCACCAACAAATTGTCCTACCCCTCCTGCAAGAAAGTTTTGGCTGCAAACTTATTTTTGGCAAACTTATTGTGAACTAGTTTGTTCATGACCTTGCGACAGTGCACCTGCAAACCTAGCAGGCCTATAAGGATGCCCGAGAGGGACCTCTGAGGTCATTTTTTTCTTCTTCATCTTCTCAGTGGTCACTGTTGCTGTTTTGGTTGCGGGACAGCATTGGAACTTCTGCAAATAGGCTTTTTAAATAGACCGATGATCATTCTTTCTTCTATTCTTTCTTCGTCTATTGTTCTGAATTACTCTCTCTCTGTTTTTGTCAGTTTTCTCTTTTAGCTCTTTTTCTCTCATAAAATTATTAAGTAATTTCAAGATCCAAAAAGAACAGCTTTTTAGAAACTGTATCTCTCATATAGTTGTTAAGTCATAAAACTGTTAAGTGGTTGTGAGGATTATTTTGGTTCCTTAAGGCATAGTTAACCACCCAGTTTAAAATAGATTGTAAGTATTAGAGTGCCAACATTTTTGGGATAATTGTTTGCCAAAATTTCTGGGATAATTGTAGTATATAGATTTTCCTTAAAATTGATGATTTTGTGTGGAGCTCTGTGTATCATTTTACCTTAATCTGACAGGGGTTATTCACAAATCTAGTCACCTCTTCCCTCCCCTTACAGACGGAACGTGATAAGCACACAACTCGGAGACTCTTCCATGATGCTACCAGAGCTCCCTGAATGTAAGAGTATGACTTTTCTTTTCCTGAAAAGTGATACCTCACTTCCCTATCCTTCCACTTCAAGGGCTCAGCTTCTGCAAAATGCAACTCCATGTAATACACCTTATCATATAATGTATTTGATCAGTTGAAATATCTTTTTTAATTTGACCCAGATGGAGATATGAACCAGTAAATGTTGCTGAATCTTTTTTACCCAGTGATATTTAAAACTAAATTAGTCCAATGTATAAGAGCTTATTGTGGATGATGGAATGAAGTAATATCTTGCATCATAGCTGTATGCTTTTCTAAAGGCAGTGTAAATATTAGAACAGATTTGTTGTAGTTTTGAAAATAGTAAATCAATTACATGAAAAAATATGTTTTCAAATTGCTTTGCACAAATTATGCAGCTAAGAGCTGAGATCTCCTTCATCTTAGTCTTAGACCAGAAACCTGCATATGCCTATGACACAACTATCAAGAATTTTAATTCTATTTTTTATCAAAATTGAGACTGTGTATAACAGAATGATCTGTACTCAAAGTAGGTACCTAACCACTGCTATTCCACCAATAACACAGACGGATCTGTCGATTTAAGTTGTGAAACATATGGCTTTAGTAAGGAAGAAATGACAGTTGAGCTAAGTATCTTTGACAGAGTAACTCTAGAAGAAGAATAAAAAGTTACTTGCTTTGAAAATTGCCTTGCTTTCTTCAAAGCCCACACTCTTCACTTCACCCTCTGTCATCTTAATATCCATGAGTTCTGTTTCATGTAAGAAGTTTTTCATGTCTTAGTACCTTTCAAAATTATATGAGATGCATGGCCATGAGCAACTGTCAGGATTAGCATTACTGAGCACAGAACATGCTACTTCTTTCAAGTCAGAGAAGCCAATTGCTTTCATTACGCTAAAAACTGACCACGGATTATATATCTTCTTCCATCTTCTTCTTAAAACTATTAGTAGTGTATAATTTCATTATAGTTCGATTTATCTCCTTAATATAAACTTTCAATTTCTTCTGACTTGAAAAATTTTAAAACGCCTGGCTATGACAAATTATTCTTAGTTTCATCAGTTATTGAACTACATCATTTATTGAACTTCGTCAGTTATTGAAGCTACAGTTATATAGAAATATTTCTAATTCCTAAACACAGAATTTTTAGAACTTCTATTTAGTTTTGATAGTATTCTCTACCTGAAAATTAAGAAGTCTTATGTAACTCTAGCGTTTTTTCATATAATAAAGAGATCAAAAATTTTGTACACATGATATTCCTGCTTCAACAGAGGTTTACATGTTTCAGTGTTACTCACAAGTAGTCATGGTTCAAATTTGGTTACACAATAATAATTTCAGACAGGAAAAATATGACTGACATGTACTATTGGATATCAACTATGTATGAGACATTAAAAGTGAATTATTATTCTGAAATGTGAAAACAATAGAAACATCACTTACAGCAGGACATTCTGTAGTGGGGAAAATATATAAGGACTTCTGAAAAAGTTCAGTACCTAAAATAGTAAATATATCATATTAATTTCATACTTAGCCTTGCTAATGATATGTGGCCCATTGATCCAGTCTCTCCAGATCCCTCTTCAGAGTCTCTTTACCCTCAAGTAGATCAACGTTCCTAACTTGATGAAATCAACAAACCTACTGAAGTTACAATCAATTCTTTAATCAATACAGCTGGAAAGGAGATTAAACAAAATAGGCCCCAATACTTAGCCCTGGGAAGTATCACTCATGGCCAGCAGCCAATTGGATTTAATTGGCCACAATGACCCTCTGGGCCCAGCCGTCCAGACAGGTAATGGCAACTCCCGCTATTAATACAAGCCAGGGGACAAAAAGATTGAATGCAGTCCTACCAAAAAGGATGTGGGGGTAATGGTGCATGGCAAGCTAGGCATGAGCCAGAAATGTGCCCTCACTGTCCATAAAGTCAATTGTATCCCAGGCTGCATCAAAAGAAGCATGGCCAACAGGCTGAGGGAGGTGAACCTGCCCTTCTACCCTGCACTGGTGAAACTACCTGGAGTGCTACATCCAGATGTGGAGTCCTAAGTACAGGAGAGACACGGACTTGTTGGAGCAAGTCCAGAGGAGGGCCACGAAAATGATCCAAGGGTTGCTACACCTTTCCTACAAGGACAGGCTGAGAGAGCTGGGGCTGTTTAACCCAGAGAAGAGAAAAATTCCGGGGCAGATCTGACAGAGGCATTTCAGTATCTAAAGGGGGGGCTATAAGAAAGAAGGAGACAGACCTTTTCGCACAGTTTATTTTAATAACACAAGGGGAACAATTTCAAACTAAAAAGAGGAGATTTAGATTGGATATAAGGAAGAAGATTTTTATGATAAGGAACAGATTGCCCAGAGAGGTCGAGGCTGCCCCATCCCTGAAGACATTCAAGGTCAGGCTGGACAGGTCTCTGAGCAATCTGATCTAACTGTAGTTGTCCCTCTTAATTGCAGGGAAGTTGGACTAGATAACCTTTAAGGGTCCATTCCAACTGTAGCAGTTTTATGATTCTTTGACAGAAAAGAAACATTCTTCAAATGTTGATCATTGCATGGGGTGCAACCTAAATCATTTAACACAGGATCACAATGACAGCTCCAGACACAACATTTGAAACTATCTAGAGCAGTAACTGATAAAAGCAGAGTTGGAGTAAAAATTTAGGACTTGGTGCTCACTACTCTCCTTTCCTTAAGGCCTGGCCAGCATATATCCAATATTTACTTTTCTCCTCTTTGCTGTGGACAGGCAATTCCCCATCTAAGGTCTGAGTAGTTGGTGGGAGTTAAATTTACCTGCTTTGTTGAGTTCTTCTCACACATAGTACCTATATCCTTGTTTCAAGATTTCACGCAGAACAGTGGATGTTATTTAAGAAGATATCCTCTCATGTTTCATGCCATTTAAGGTTATAGCAATCTCTAGATAAATAGTTAATGATGTGGAAAACAAGCGTGAAATCTCCAATTAATTTCTGGCCTAAAAGCCAGTGAGGTCTGTAGAAACATACTTAAATCTATAACAGACACATAGACCTTCTCAGTGTACTGTTAATATGACAGATGTGGCTGTCTGTATAAACACTCTTCTTAATTTATGTCTTTTAGCAGTTTATATATTATAGCTTATAAAAGTAAATGTTGCACAAAGGACAAATAATCAGGTCATACAGACCATCTAATAGAATTAATGCCAGGAAAAGAAAGCATAATGTAGTACATCAGCACAAAAGCGTAGACACTTGAGATCATGATTATATGTTTAGTGATGCTACAAAAATGCCTTTTTTCCTTACTGTAATATTCCTGAACATGTATCATTTGAGACCACAATAAGTATTTAGTATGTTCTTGAAAACTGAGATGTAAATATGAGGAAAGAGCTGCTATTAAAACCAAGATGGCTGTATTATAAGCCAGAAGACTTAAAAGGATTACGTTTAGAAGGTTAAATTCAATGTCATTCTTTTTTCAGGCATGAATCATAAAATCCATTTTGTTGACTAGAAACCAGATGCAATTCAGAGCTTGCATAAAACATATACATGTAGAGGGAGAGCAGGGGGAATACAATTAATTTTTGAAACAAGAATGTAATTTCAGATTGTAGCAATAAAGATCCATGAAAGCTGTCCTTGGCTATTAACTAAATCCAGAAGTTGTGATTGTTATTGCACAACCGTTTTTTTTATTGCACTTTATTTCTTACATGCCAGCTATTCTGAAAATTGCAATGCACTGATAGCTGTCAGAAGCTGTGAATGTAAGGAACAACTCAAGTGTTTCTGGAATATCCCCTATGTTTTGTGAACTTTTCTTATGAGAATCACAGAAGGTCAATATTAAAAAATATTTTCTTCTGGGATGAGTAATAAGTGGTGCACAACACTTAAAAGGAAAGATTAGAATAGCTTGGAATAGCTTGGCTTGTATTAGTCTATCAAATATAGGCCACATAGGATAACTGTCCGTAAATAAATCAAAGAGAAAACAGTAAGGCGGGGGGGAGGGTGAGGTGGGGAGGCGAGAGGGGGAACAGACAAACTAAAGGATAAGTAGTTAAAGGAGTTGTTGCTTGACACAAGAACAAAGCAATTCTGAGCACATTTAGGTTGTACATTTGAAAGTTCCTAGTCTGGGTAATAACAGCATAACCTAATTTACTTAAAAATAGGTCACATCGTGAAGGAGTAATATGATAACAGCAAGCAGGTTATTCTAAATGCCCAGCAGGTTGTTTAAGTGATTTTTGTGCCCTCAACCTCCGGTCCCTTTTTTTTTTTCTTCTTTTACATTTCTATTGATCTCAGTAGTTTTTGAGTTATGTCTTTTCTGAAAGATTTTGAAAAATAATTTACAAGAAGAGATTATTCATTTTCAACTATTCCTAAGAAAGGTAACATATAATTAAATAATTAATTTTTAAGCACTTAACTAAGTACATTGCTAGGATTGAACCAATTTTATTTAAAGAAACATATTCCTACATAGGACAAAATAAATTGCTCTTGTCACAAAAGTCTTCAATGTACCCAACCATTTTCTGCACAACTATGTCTATCCAACAGTAAAATAATCTGTTTCGTGGTCTGTTCTCTTTCTCTCTACATACTGCTAAAGATATTCTACTTGCTGTAGTAATAAGTACACAGCTGACTTTTGAAGAAGGCACAAGGTGTACCAAGATTTGACTCACCACAAGCGCTTACAAACTGATAAATAAGCTGCTCCAAAAGTAACTCCTCCTATTTTATTATGTTGGCCCATGTCAGAGGCAGATATTGGTTCAGCAGTAGAGGTTAAAACCTCCTGCTAACATTCTGTTACATTTTATTGGCGTGCAACAGATGACAATGAGACAGATTCCCATATCCCCTTATCATTTCCCAGAAGCTGATTTAAAAATCCTCTTCTCAATTCTGTGATTAACCTGAACCCCATTTCAAGATACAGTTTAAATTTTTGCATCTACTTTTTAGGCAATCTGAACATGACTTTTACATCTGGTCCTTAGTGTCCACTTGGCTGTATTCAGATAAAAATCTACAATTTGCATAGCCTCTTTTCCCTTTAGTGAATATGGTTCAAAATTAAGGAGGAATTATTTCCCCAAATGTTTTTTAAAAAGGGAAATGTGATAGATACTTCAACACTATCAACAAAAAAAATATTGTTTTATATGAATACTTATGATTTTAGACGTGTAAACAAATAGTAAGCATTTTAAATACCTTAGCACTATAAACATGTAAGAGACTACATGGAAAACATCCATGAAGGACACAAACCACTAATAATAAGATGAGCAATGTGTTGAAGAAAACAAGGTCAGATTCTTCTTTTTCACTCATCTGTATTTTAGAAACTATAGCTGTGTTCATATCTGTGTTAAAGGTGAGACCTAGAAGGCCAGTGATTCTAAAAACAAATCTGTCATGCTATTGGATTGCTATCAATGACCAGAATTTTAAGTGGGTCTTAAAGTCATGGCATAATAAAAAAGGGTATATCTGTAGAGGACAGACAACAAAATGGAAGAGTTTAATAACATCCTGATCTCATCTCAATCTGCAGAAGTGGAGAAGAAAAGTCAGGAATTTTTTTAGCTGTATGTAAGTAAAGAATTGATATATGCTTAGGACAGGTCCAGAAGGACCGGAGCCAAGCAGAATGTACTGATATATTAAATAGTTACATTTCTATTGGACTGCAAATGACATTGGTTGTTTCCCAAATGTGATTTTAGAAAAGGCTTATATCATCTTTTCTTTTGTTTCAGTTTCTAGGGCATTAAAATATAGCAGCATGTAGACTCAAGCAGCAATAGCTTTATGAGCAATATGGCATACATTAAAAATGCTGATATATTGCCTTAGGATGCAGTGACAACAGAATATACAGGGAAAAAAATATTTCCAGAGAAGTTAACTTCTCTCTCTAGCAGTCATGTAAATGAGTCTAATACTAAAGCATCAAGCTGGAAGAGTGGAAGGATGAAGCCATTTTTAAAATCACAAGTAGGGTACAACATGGGCAGTAGCACAGGCTCCCCTAAACTGGCAGACAACAGCTCTCTTGTATGAGCAACCCAAAATGTAACAGAAAGGAGTTTTGGGCAATTCTAACCAGGATATCAAGTCTAATTATGTTGCAAGTGCGTTACACTGCACCCTAAGACTCAGTCCTCTGTTGAAGCATAGATCAAAGCTCATTCATCTTCCAGGTCTTTTCAATCTCTGTGCAGGCAGAAACTTAAATCCATAGTGTTTAAAATAAGAACTTTAAGGGTTTTACATATCTTTATTTCACTGAACTCTGCCTCTATTCCTTCCCCAAAGTGACGGATCCAACATTTAAATGAACAAGTTAATATTTAAATAAGATTTTCATAAGCTTCACAGTTTCTCAGGCGTGACAAAAATCTCCCTTCTAACTATTCCCTTAAGCCCATGAAATACGCGATACACCATACATGAGATTGATAAAGTGTTTTCTTACAAATAACTGGTCAAATATTTTTATGCCTATAATCTGAAGTAGCACTGGCATAACATATACTTAATGCTATTTTGTTGGTGACTCTTTTTTTATTAATATTAATTTTCTCTTGTAGATTGAACATGAAGGAAAGGCCAAACAAATCTTTCTACAATCTTATTTTCTTCATTTTGATCAACGCAGTTACAGTTTTCTAAGCCCATGAGACAGAATTATTGCTGGTTCTCAGATATTGCACTGTTACTAAGATCCATGTCTTTAGAAGAGTAGAAAGGATACAATCAGAAGAAACTGGGACAGCGTGAGGATAAATGGTTTACACAGCACAAACACAAATTCTATCGCTGTGCCCATTTTGGTTCTTTCATCCTTTTTGTCTTTAAATGCTAAATCAATAGCAATAAGAATATGGAATAGAGAAAAACTAAAAGGACAAAAGATGGCCAGCTTAAAAGAAGCAAACAGCTGCTGCAGAGACAACATATACAGCATTCTGCTTGCTTTCTGCAAGAGAGAGACACTAACATCAAAGATAGTTTTAGTGCTTCCAAGAATAGATGTAACAGAACAAAGAGTAACCAAAGATACAAGGGTTGCCTTTGTGAACAAGAAATTTTTCATGGTTAAATTATTTTTTCATATAGTAGGGCTAAAATCAAAGTAGCCTACTGTGGTTTTATTTGCTTAAACACTTTTATCAACTAAACTTAAAAGTCTAACATTATAAGTCAAAATATGATATCCTTGTTATTTTTTTCATTTATTTTTCTGGAAAAATGGATACAGATGATTAGCTCCAATTACTTCTAAAGTTCTAATTTAAGCATGCCTTGACAGTATCTGTGAAAAAAGTCTCAGAAGCACAATTACAATAATGCAGCAAGAGAAGAAAAATATTTTTGAGGTTTTGATGAAAAAAAAAAAAAAAAAAAGGGAATCTTGTTATAATCACCTCTCTGAAATCATACCTTGTCTTTCTTTTAAAAGTATAAATATGGCGTAGTGCTATAATTATAATCCTACAGATTTAGTACTGCTTTAATAAAAATGAAAATATGAAGTACTATGAAAGCATCCTTAAGAAGCAGCAAAACCTCTGAGGAGTGAACAGTTGGAAATTTGCCAGTATTGTGATCACATTAATATTCAATAGAAAACTTACATTCAGCACATTGGTAATAGTGAGGTCACTTTAAAGTCCAAGAATTCAATGATATATTTTTCAATTTTATTTACTGTAATTACTGGAAAGTACTTCACATTTGGAATCTAATGTGCAGAAATTTGGTAGGTGAATCGGGGATATCTTAAGAACGAGGCAGAAATTACCATGTGTTTTATTTTTAAAAACATGAATAGAAAGATCTAGGAGTGTTAATAAGGCCTGATTTACACTAAACCTTTTGATTTCTGTAAAAACCAAATATAAATAATTATTTATTAATGATTAACGTATTTTTAGTTTGTTACTGTTTGTATGTTTACATTAACTTACGTGAATTAATAAATGGCCTAGAAAAGTTTTCATTTATTTCAGGTTGAGAGAGGTGCACATGTTTTTTTCAAAGAACAAAAAAGAGATGTTTCTGAGGTACTACTGGATGCGATACACTATACATCCCCATACTGTATAATGACCAAAAGTATTCTACTGCCTTATCATCCCTGAAATCAGACTAACTACCAACTACTCCTAACATAGTATTAGAGCCATTGGTGGGAATGGCAAAGCTGCTGCTGATTTCAAGGGAATGGTACACGGGTTAAAAATCAGTTGTAGAAGCCAAGACAACACTGATGAATATAAACATATATTCATTAAAATACATCTATTTGAAGAAAAGATGAACTGAACATGTGAAATATTTTGTTCTGATTGCTTTAAATCTGGTATCAAGCAAATGCTTCTGTTTTTATTTTAGTTGGACTACATCCTATATTACAGGGACCATCTTCACATACACAAATGCTTATTCAGAGGATTTGTACTCAGGCTTATGAATGCAAATTTGCCTTTATACAAAACTCACAACAGCAGCATCTCCATCTTGAGCTAATTTAAATCAGTATGAGAAAAAAGAATGTTAGTATAAAATGTTCCCACTTTCCTGCTTTCTATGAAGACGTGCACATCTGGCTTGCTTTGTTCTTTGCACTTGAAAAATGTGTAAACAATTTTGTTATCACAGTTCTTGTTCCATACTTGATAGTATTTCACATTCGAAGCTCACAAAGTAAGTTGTGCCTGCAGCTTTATTAGCTCAAGCTCTTACAACATAAGCAAATTGCTCAGCTGAAAATAGTTAGCAACTGAATTAATTAATTCATCATTTATTAAAATGTTTATGCCTAGAAGGCTGGCTTTGAGAGTCAGTTTTTCTTTCTAATATTGCATGCAATTATATAACTGAGATGGGATATGGGATAGTACTGGATATTACAGCATGGCATTGGACATCACTTAGGGAAGGACAAACAATTCACTGAGGAAGAGAAAAGGAGCAGGCTCTGACACTCAGAGATAGATTTCTAGATTTCCACTGTCATATGTAACCATATCATCCTGGCAGTTACTTGGTGTGAGAAATAGTAATATGGGTTTACAGTAGTTGAATCTGCTCATAAAAGTGAAGGCAGAAACCAAAAGCAAACTTAAAGTAAGTTGCACAAAGCAAGCAAAGCAAAACTCCCAGACAAGCACCTGGACTCAGCACAACTGCCAGAGCAGCCAAACAGCAGCAAATTTTATCAACCAAGAAGTAGAAGTAGGCATTGTTCCTCAGCCCTGGACTTCTCATCGTTCATGTATCCCATAAATTCATATGGAACCCTATATCCTTGAATAAGTAAAGATTAACATTTTGCTGTATGTAAGAAGGACTATTTTGATAAATACTTGCACTGAAGCTATAGTCTTCTGCTGTGTGTAGCGTCATACACTTCATACTACACTAATGATTACAGTCATAATGATAAGAAGTAGAATACTGTCCTTCCTACTTACACCACTTTCTAAATCAAAAATTTGACCACTGGGAACTTATTTTTAATTAAGCACACCAAATTCCACAGTAACCTCATCAGATGCAGCTATAAAATGCAAATGAATATTCTGAAGGTAGGATTCAACTGGCCAGGCTTGTGTTCTTAACCATATGCACTGTAATGTTTTCAAAGGCTGTCACTTAGGAGCATACTATAGATGCTATTTCTTAGATTTGCTGGTAATTCAACATTAATTACATGTGACTTCATGGTCAATTTCCTAATAAATCCTAATAAAGAAAATGTGTCCATATTTTCTTCAGCTTCTACTTCAAAACTCTTGTATTTCATATCACTAATAAATTGCTAATTTTAAAAGATACATTTCTTGAACAATTGGAGTTTCTGCTTCATGAATCACAGCATCATATTTTATTATGACTTTATTTTTGTATGATACACTGTAGTTTTGTATTATACATAGATGTTGTTTTCACTTTGCTGCTTACCAACAGAAAAGCGTTGCATTCTTTCTTCAGTGCCAGAACTGCAAATCCTTAGAGTAATATGTGGAAGAATATATTTTTCCCAGGAAAAGAAAAAAAAGACAACACAGAGCAATATGAAACAAAAACAACAAAATAAAAGAAAGCAAAAAAACCAACAAAATCAGCACAGAGACAAAAGAGCAACATTAGTGGTAATACGTAGAAAAGCGTCAAATATTTCCTGCAAAAAAGTGGTTTGTTTTCAGATTCACATGTAAAAGCTGGATATAGATTGGCACACTGTCAGACCTAAGATATCTGACACAATAGAAGTGATTCTTGTCCACGATTACTTTTAATTAATTCTGCAGCTATTATGTCCCAGTTAATTTCTCCTGCATAGGAGTAGCTAGCTTTGTCAAATCTTTGCATATTAAATAGTTTGATATTATTTGTCCCTGAAAAGCATCACTGGGCTTTCCTTAATTCCTTTTCTTCACACTATTGTGTCTTTTCTGTAAGATTCAGCTTTTTCTTTCAAAAATATTCTATTTTGAAGCCAGAGAACTTGGCATTTTCTAATCACTGACATCTAAATATATTTTTCTGTTACTGTATGATCACGAATTAACAGTCTTATTCTGACTTCTCAATCCCAACATAGCCAAACTAGAAATTTAGCTAGTTTCTACTGTTTCTTAACATTACCTTATCAGACAGTGTGCCCTTGTGCTTTGACTTCATTTTCACACTTCATTTCAAATCCTTTTGATAACTCCTAGAGCAAACACTCAGGCCAGACAGGAAAGAAGATTAACCCTTCAGTCCCAAAGGTAAAAGAGACTTTGTTCAGATTAGCAGAGAAAAATATTAGTAGTCAGGGAAACTAAAGGTATTATTGTTTGAATAGAAGAGATGAATTATGCACACAAGACAAGTATACATTTTCTGCAAACTCTGCAATGGAACATAGAATTTCCTTTACATAATACTCCATAGTTTATGCAGGGAATCTATACACCTGCAAATTGTTTAATGTGCTAGGATTAGTATCAGTAAAAGACACACAGAAGAACTAAGCATCTAGTATGGCTTGTCTGGAGGGTGGACAAGATGACAGAGGCTGGTTTCTCTGCTTTATCTGACTTGACTTTGGGAATTGTCAGGAAGACTAAGACACCCACAAAAATTATTCTGCATGAACTACATTTAGCATCTCCTGTTTCTTTCCATGAATAAGTCCTCAGACTGTGTACTTTGTACTTCACAATCTTGTTGCATCTGTTCAGATCTGTTTCCTGGAGCATGGAAAGAGGCCAAGTTTGTTAAGGGTAAATTACAAGATGGAGGTACTTATGACTGTTATTCAGTCTCTTAATTGATGCGTTCCCCTGAAGGGCAGGCTAGATGATCCACATGAAGCTGGGAGTAAGTTTCAAAATAAACAAGGTCACAGAATTTGATGGGAGAACAATTGATGCTTGTTGAGTTGGGAAGAGAGTAAAACCCATATGAGGAAAATAATCTTAGTGTCACTACTCACCAATGGCAACGTTTACACTAAGAAAAACACTCTATAAAGCATCACCAAAAAAAAATAAAAAAAAAAATCAGAATGCTTTGCAGGCAACAAGATGTTATTCAGGTGGAATTTCAGAATTGGTAGCCGAAGCATAAAAAACATAGTTCCTAATGTTTTTAGTAAAACAGCTATCCTCTTGAATATACATGCATATAGTGGGAGATCATTGAAAGCAAATAATTTGAGGGCAGGGGAAAGCCTTCCAAATAAGAACTTCGTATTTTTTTTTTTTTATATTGCATTTCTTCATGTAGTAGGAGATGTGAAATGTAAAAAATTTGATTTTCTTTGAAAACCTAAAAGTAATTGAACACATGTGGAAATCCAGTGAAGTGGGAGCTAGAATCATTCCTCTCAAAGCTTTTACAATTAGAATCTGATTTATAAGCCTGTAGTGCCAAAAAAGAAAAAAGCCTAAGAATTGAGCCAGATGTTTTTTAGTCACAGAACAGTGACACATGGTTCCTGTCCAAAGAGATAAAACATCAACAGGGACATTTGGCATGGAATAATGAGCAAAATGCAAGAATAAATGAAAATAAGAACGTAAACAGTAGTGGTAGCAAACAGCATGCAGCTCCCACCATTGTTAAGGCTAGATAAATGGTAGGAGAGAAAAAAAAAAAAAAAAAAAAAGGAAAGCCAACAGAGATTAAAAAAAAAAGAACACATGGAGTTGTAATGAAGCCAAGAAATCAAAGCAGAGCTTTCAGCTCATATATGAACCTTACTTTCCCTAAAGCCTACTGAACAGTACTCCTTACTGTGAGTCTCCCCAGTACAATTCTAGTTTCTGACCAGAGGCGAGCTCAATTCACCCTCTTTCACAGTGCAACATTAACAAGCTATTCGAGATATTTAATCAGGATTTTTAGCCTACCCCCTTCTGTTTTCATATATATATATATGAATATGTATTCATATATATACATACACACACATATATATACACGTATATACATATATATATATACACACACACGTATATACGTATATACATATATACATATGTATCAATTTTACATAAAGGCTTCCATAATAAGCTAATTAAAATTTTTTTAATAACACATAGAGCAGGCTTCCATTGACACTTCCCTTTAATTTAAATTTACATATTTTTCCATGGATGTAAAGTTAGATTTGGCTATACTAAACCAGTTTGCTTGCATTCTGTGAGCCAAGCTGCTTTTTTTTTTTTTTTTTTTTAAATCATTCGCTCAATTTTTTTTTTTTTTTTTTTTTTTTGACACTTGCCAACTTTGCTTTCGTCAACTAAAAATGCTAAACAGAATGAGACTGGGAATCAATCTTTGTGACACACAACTAGAGCTGACCCCCTCTCAGTGACATATCATTGTGTTTTGACTGCTGGTTTGTCAGTTTCAATAGAGTCAGTGCTCACCATGTTAAGTTTATATCATTCTGTATTCTCAATCAAAACGTCATGCAGAAACAAGTCAAATGCCTCACAAGTAATCAAAATCTTATGAGGGTGATGGGTAGGCTGTAAGTGATTTCCAAAACGTGTTCAGTAGATTATCCTTAACTATTTTACCTGCCTTTAACTTTTTTTAAGAGTCAAGTACCACATCAGCTATTCTATTATTCGTCAAGGATTTACATATGTTTAAAGAAAATTTTGGTATGTTTATTTTCCCGATTCTAGTATCAGTGGAAACTGTCATTTAGCACTACAACTAAATTCTATTCAGAGATAATTCAACAGAAATTTAAAAAAGGCTATCATTCTAATCAAAGAGCAAATGTTGTATTTTTCTTAAAAAATATATAAAGATATTCCATGTTCATTCAAATTGGTGTATTTGGATTAGGAGTCAAAAGACTAAACTAGTAAGACAGCAAAAACAAACTGAGTCAATAATATAACGTAGGGAGCACTAGCCCCTAGAAAAGATAAATGTTAGAAGTGTGCTTATTATCTAGGAAAAGTCAGTGAGAACTTGGATTAACACACTAAAGATCCCTGTTTTTTTGTTTGTTTGTTGGTTGTTTTTTTTTTTTTTTTTTTGTATAACACATGGAGTATCCTATCAGCCATAAGATGAGAATTATTGCAATAAAAACAACAATCTGAACAACCTAGCTGAACTATTTTCTCTAGTATCATGTCTGTCTGCTCATATAATGTCCTGTGTTTTCTTCCAGTTTGCCTTAGATGAGCACATTTTCAAGATATACTTCTAAACTATTATGGCTCAAACTATTATTCATTGTTTGATTTGGATGAGGAAAAAACATCTACTGCATTTTCACAGCCATTATGTGAATAAGATCAAATATCCACTAGATATTTGCAGTCATGAGTAAGCTTGGTACATTTTACTATTATCAGTTTCTGCCTTTTTTTTTTTTTTAAAGCATCTCCAGGTAGAATTTGCATTCCATTCTAGTTGGCCATATATGAGTAAACAGCAAGTATTGTACCTTAATTCAAGAGGTCACAGTTTACTATGCACACTTGTTTTCCATCCACAAAAAAAAAAAAAAAAAAAAAAAAACACAGTGTAGTTAATAATGGCAGTTACACAACCCTACTTGTTTATTTGTGCTGCCATTTATTTACAGGCATTTCAATCCACAGATGAAAACAGTCTCAGTTCTGAGCTAGTGAAAAATAAGTTCATGAAGTTATGGTCTCCATGGTTTCATTACAGTGCCTCTAATCTGGTTTCAAAATTGCACTTCTGGGGAACATTTAGAGACAGAAGACACTATTATAAAACACTGTCAGTTACAAATTAAAAGAATGTCACCTTAACTCTACACTTGCAAAAGCTGACTTTGGAGTCAGAAAACCAGCAAAGCAGTATCTTTTACTGCATTGGCGTTTCTAACAGAAAATGCAAAGAAAAAAAGTAGACAACAGGACCACCATTAAATGGAAAAAGTTCAACCATGAGCGTCTTCTTCCCCTTCTCTTCATGGCAGCTGTTCCCTAATTTTTCAGAGAACATTAAGGTAAGATTTTAAAAGATGATTATAATATATTGTCATGTGCTGAGTGAAGTTTGAAAAACACCCGTGTGTAAACTACATTGTTTTCCACAGTATCCTCCTAAAAACAAAATACAGAGGCCACCTTTCTAAGATCTATGGAATTCTCAAAAGAATATATTCAACTCCTAAAATACAAGGCCTCTACAAACTGTTTATAAAGCAGTACAGTACAAGAAAGTTGATACAGGCAATCATTACAACACATCTTAGGCTCCTAATTACCAAATATCAAATGGAATATCTGAAAGAGCTCTACCATAAAACAAACATTTTGACAATATAATCACAAGTACAATGTCTTGTATTTTTATTCTTGTATTTTTTTTTCCCACTGTAGTAAACAGTGGAATAAAGCAAAGATAGGAAAAGACAAATAATGCTTTTATAATCATATTTTATGTGTCAAATTTTTCAAAGGAAATCCTGATTTACACAGCTTACAGATTCCCATTGTACATTTAAATACCTATTATAAGGAAAGGTGTAAACTCTGAAGGCAGATAAAATAAGCTGAAATCAAACTATATTTCTCACAAAATACTTTCCATCTTATACTGTTTGTGAATTAATTGATTCAAGGCTAATCCTTAATATATTCTTTTCTATCCAGATTACTTAAAGAACTACAGCTCAGAATTCTTCACTAGATCATTTTATGTTTAATCTAGACCCAGATTCATGCCTTGAATAGCTTGAATTCAACAGATTTGCAAGGACTGCTCCAAAACTAACACCTCCTATTTTATTCTGTTGGCCCACAACACAAGCAGCAGATGTTGGTTGGATGGCAGCAGGGACTGAACCTCCCCACCAATATTTCATTACATTTTGTTGCTGTGTAACAGATGGCAACCTAGGGGCAGTCTGACAGAATGTTATCTGACATGGAAGAGCGTATGAAACAAAGGTGTGACATCGAAGTTTTCCAAGAGATAAAAATGGCACCCTCTGACAGACGCTGATACTTGCTGAATGTTTCTGGAGACCAAACAGTGGATATGAGCACAGTGAGGCTGTGGGTGGTGCATTCTGACAGTGGAAACAGCAAAGTGAAAGACAATCGTTCCAATTGTTCATGCACAGTTGTCACACACCACAAAAGGAAGATAATCTCTATCAGCAAATCTGCTGAATCAGCTAATGGTTGTGACTCTTGAAAACGTAGAGGAAATTCTCAGTGAGAATAGAACACTATCAAACAGTGTTATTGTGTTTTGTTCCTGTTGTAGTCTCCATGGAAATAAATAGGAAGCATTACTTTTGGAGCAACTTACATACATCTGAATTGATTCGAAGCAATTAAGATTGATTTAAGCCCTTCAAAAGTGCACAAGGGATATTTTCACTGGCAAGGAATAAGTCCAGTCTATGAAATAATTCTGGGGATGAAATAAGAAATTATTGCCAAGATAAAGATGATATTTTACCCTCTGATTATTAATTTCAGATTTTTGCATAATGCTTCTATCAGTGACAGATAATATTTGACCATACAACCTGTGTATAGTCCTCATTGAAGCTCGTGGTGCTACACCTCAAATTAATACCTTTTTCCACTTTACAAAGCTTTCATTCAGCAAAATCCCTAATACACATCTGACTTTAACCATGTGGTTAAAATCACTTCCTCAAGTTTAAAGGCAAAATTGAGGAAATTTAAAATTAATTACTAAAAAATTATGTGTTTTCTAAACTGGACATCTACACTGTCTTTATAGTAGTTAGAACACAAAATGCTTCCAGAGATTGATTAATTCCTTACTAAGATGAATCCTAATACAGGTGGCATTAGCTTGAGCTGCTTTTTTTTTTCCCATTAATTATTGAGGTAGACTAGACAACAAGATAGGACAAGGTAATTAAAATGCCTTGTAAGAAAAAAGTGGGCTGAAATATCTTCAGTAGGGTTTAAATGATAATTCTAACCTGCTTGCCCTAAAAGTTATGGTAAAACTACAGGCTTATGCAGAAGATGAGGCAGGTTAATCACAACTTGCTGACTCAGAAGTATTGCTAGTTTAAAGCTAAGTTTCTTTTCTTTAACAAGTTTTGTTATAATCTCAGTACCACGCTCCAACACAAAGTATCACTATCAGAAGTAAAAAAATTCTCTGCTCTCCTATTTCTGGGACTTAAATTCATACCGTTTTCAGGGACCATTAGCTACCCAAGATCACTGCAGCCAATCTCATTTCTAGTTTTTACCATTTTTAGGGTAGCCTGTCCTGTCAGCATTTGAGCTTTCTCTTGTTTTTCAGCAATTGTACTAACAGAAACAAACAATTTTTCCAATTTACTTTATATTTTCTCCCATTATTTCTCTGCTGGGTCTCTTCCACCACAATTTTACTTTACAGAAATGCTGCTGCCCAATCTGTTTTGTTTCAGACTATCACCATGAATAGTAGTACTCAGTATATAATTTTATGCTTGAGGTTTCACCTATCAAAAACTGCTGCATCGACATCTTGTCCTCTGATCATAATGTAATTATCACATTCAGAAATAATGATCTCATCAAGGTCTTGTCATCACATTTTCATTCATGAATAACTTTGGCTATTGTCAGAAGTTAATAAAAGTAGAGAGAATGGAGGCAACATTGTCTGATTGATATAACATTGTTGAGAGTGTGACAGGCTTGCTTTTTTAAAGATGAAGACAAGCCACACATTCACCTGAATCTCAGATGGGATTAAGTGTCCAGCATTAAGATTAACAGAATTTCACAGGATTTTAAAAGCATTTCAGATGTTTGTAGATATTAACTGAAATGTTTTCTGACTTTAGAAAAAAAACAACACACATAATGTGAATATGCATTAAAAAAAAAAAATCACAGATTGTCTAGTAGAATAGAAAGTTTTATATATCATGAGAGGAAACATATCATCACTACAGCTAAATAAATCTAGCAATCCGTACACTTCGATTTTTTTTTTTTTTTTTTTGCCAACAGTGGTTGGCAAGAAAAGCTATAGAAGAAGGTGGAAGAAAGAATGTAGTGAATAATTATTGAAAGAATTTGAACAGAATTCATATAGTCAGCTTATGCAATCATGCAGGTGAATCTTAGGCTGCTCCAAATATTTTCTTACGAAGCAAATCAATAAAATTTTCTTCTCGTAACTAAGAATAACCCAATTTTTCTATGATTCATATTTGCTTTAAGATTCCTTCCATACAGTCAGAGATTATTAATATATGGTCTAGTTATCACTACCTGTGTAATAAAAAGTTACTTTCTTTCAACATGTAATGAATGCTTATATAAACTCTATAATAATTGGTATAGCTAATTCTGGACTTCAAAACAAAGAATATATTTTTATTTACTGCATTCAAAATGATATGTACATTATTGTTTCCTTATCATACATAAAATATCTTTAATTTAACAATTTTGTAGAGCTGTTATTTAATATTCCCTCTGCTGGTTGAAAAAAATGATGAATTAGATTTCTTCCTGTTATTTTGATGTTTGGAATTAGCTTTTTTAATAGTAGAAATAAACATATACAACACTTCTTTCTACTAAATCATATATTTCTGTGATCATCTAATCTGTGATTAAAGTTATATACAGTGATTACACAGTTATTTCCAGGATGTTGTAGTTCCTCTTTCTCTATGAAAGAAGTCTAGAACCAAGATACTGGTGGACTTTAGAATTTAGAATTAATGGGGAGACTGATAAAGACCAATACCGAAAACCTGATACTTGTGAAATTAATAGAGGAGGAACTTTATTTAAAAAAAAAAAAAAAAATTCTAGCTGATATGGTAGTCCTATTATCATCAGATTGCCTTAGTCAAAAACATTTTTATTGACAATAAGCTGATTTTTATGAACTTCTTTGGCCTGGGACCTTATTCACGCAACTCTAATTCTGACATCTGGTAAGACAGATAATATAATTTATATTCCTTATATCAAGGCTATAATGTAAGATGTAGGAGAAAGAAATATCAGACAAAAACAAAAGCCCAAAGGAACAATAATAATTCAAGGAAAAGGCAAAACCACAAAAATGTAAAAAGACGACTCATGTTTATTTAATGAGTGCTCCTGATGGGAAAGAGAGCCAAAATTACCACTGACATTTTTGTGATTTTGACTTTTTAATTGCTTGTTTATTCCTCTGGGATGCTTGCTCAGGCATCCGTTAGATTCTTACTAGCTAAATAAAGTGGTTGTTCATGTACTCCAGATTGCATCTGTAACTAGCTTCATTTCTTATTTGTTTAAGAATTCACTTGGAGCTCTATTCTGATTTGAGTTATAAAGTAATGTTGCAAGAAACTGAAGTAATTGAACATATAGATTCTAATATATAATTAGACTGCACAAAAGCATAAAAACTAAATGCCATACTGTCATACTAAAAGCTCACTGGTCATTTTGTACAATGCTTTATTTAAGAAATGGCAGAATCAAAAAGCCGAGGGACTAAGTTAGGCAATATGGAGATGCCCTATGTATGGCATTATTTTTCCCCCTTACAGAGGTCACCTGCTGATTTCTAATTGAGAGATTAATAGAAGTTTTTTTTTTTTTTTTTTTAAAAAAAAAAGCAGCATAATTTAACTTTTGAATTTTTTGTCATTTATTTGATTATTTGTGATCATCTTGTAAATGCACAAATCCTCATTGAATCTCACTAAATCTAACACACTGTTGAAAGGAGATCTGTCACAGTAGATCAACATTTTATATGAAAAATTGTACATATAGATTTCCAGGTTTCTGCTTTTGAACTATATTGAATGTTGCCATGTTCTTGTATTATGAAACAAACATGTAATTATTGCCACTTATCTATGTGTTTTCCTTGTGTTTTTTACTCATTTCTGTGCTAAAGCATATAATCCTAACCTTTCCAATCTGCTTTCATATGACATTTTCCCCCACAGCTTCAATATTTTAACTTTTTGAGCTCCTTCATTTTGAAACTCTTTTCAAAGTGAAGTACTCAAAATCCCAATAAAACTGCAATATTGACACAGACTATTTCTGATGATACTCCAGCTCCTTATATTTATGACTAGCATTTTTGAAATGTCTATTGAAATGAATGTTTATGCCTTGCATTTTTTGAGAAGTGAGATTTGCATTTCTGTCTCTTTTACACTCTACTTTGCATTTACTAGTATCACATTTCATCTACAAAGTTTCCCATTATCCTGATTGAATATAGTTTTCTGAAGATCTTCACAGCTACTTCTGGTCCTGGTTAGTCCAGCTAATCTTGTACCACTTGCAGATTTATTGTCTCAATGCTCAATTGCTTTCGTTCGTATATGAAACAGAACTAATATTTATTTCTCACAGTGAAACTTTTCTTTGCTTCAGTCACGTAAGTAGTTTTTTAATCCATTATACAATACTCTTTTTGTTAATTTTTTGTAATTTCCTAGACTCCTGATTCAAGACTTGTTAAAGATCCTGTGGAAGTCTACCAAAATTGTACTAATGAGGTAAATTCACCTTGTACATCTAAAGAATGTTAAGAAATTAAAGGACTTAGCTGTGTATTTTTTTTTCCTCTTAAACTGCTTTTCCCATAACAAGAAAAGCATTCCCAGCTTTTTATATGTGAGCTGTTGTATGACAGTAGGCCTTTAGCTCCCTCTTATAAACATCTCAACTTAGAGAAATCTGATGAGCCTAAGAGATTCTAAATTATTAAGAATTTCATAGACTTAAAAGATCAAGCAGAGACAAGAGGCCTTATTTATATCCAGCTGCAGGAGACAATGCAGTGTAATGAGCTCATCTCTTATCACTTGTGTGGTTTCTCTGATATGTAATATCTGCTGTTCATGTTTGTTCCACAAGAAGAAATTCAGTTTCTCTCCTGTCAGTTTATATCTTATTTGATATTTGAAAGTCTAACTCGGTTTACATTGATGAAAACATTTCTTGAATTTATGGTATAGCACAGACATGTTAGTATAATCACACAAAAGAGAACCATACATTCAAATGAAAAAAAAAACAAAACAAAACAAAAAAAAAACAGCACTGAAAATTAGACTTGTAGCTTTAGGAACACCAGAAACTATCCTGTTACTTGGTATGCCCAGCATTCAGATAGATAACTTCCCAGCCTCTCTCACAACTTCTCTTTCAGTGTTTGTTTTTTTTTGTTGTTGTTGTTGTTTTGTTTTTTTTAAATAATGATATATAACTTACTATTTAGATACTTTGCTCAGTTTTACCATTTGCTATGCTTTTTGACTAACCATGCTTTACTGGATCTTTCCTTCTGAAGCTTGTTCGTATGCCACGTTTTGATAATCTACTTACTTTTAAGGTGTTAAACTTGACTATACCATATTCACTGCTGGAGGTTTAGCTGCTATCATTTCCTGAAGTAGCTTCTGAATTATTTAACCACAAATACAGCAGGAATTAGCTTTTCAAGAAAGAAAAGTTCAGAAATTGTTTCTCTAAACTTTAAACTACTTCACTTTGGTATGGGTAGCAGATGCCCATCATTATTAATGTTCTGCTAGTTACTGCTATCGTCTACTTCTCTAGTCCAGTCATCAACCTGACCTACTGAGTTCCATCACTAAACCATGTCCTTAATGCTATACATACCTACCTCTTAAATATCTCCAGGCATGGTGAATCCACCACTTCCTTCTGCAGCCAAATCACCCTCAATATAAAGAAGTTGTTCCTGATGTCCATTCTAAAGCTCTCCTAGTCTATTTCCTTGCATCCTATCAATGAGTTGTCACCTGAGTCGACTAACACCCAAGCCTTCATAGGACCTTTTTCCATTAAATTATGTTCTCATTTCTATTAGATTTTTGCAGTTCTTCCTGTTGACAGAACAGTTTTATTATATCTGTTGTGGCAATTTACAAATTGTAAAATGCATTGCTTAATTATTACTACTTAGATTCAGCTTTATTCTGAAAGGTTGCTTCTCTGTAATTTATATACTCTTTAGCTCTGAATAACTTTGATCAAATGTAAAGAAAAAAAAAACCTCTTTTCTTCAATATCCCATTTCTCTTTGCACAATTGCAGGCCTGAAGGGAGCTCAAATGAAAAAATATTATTGCAGTAAGTAACAGGAATAGTGACAGTAAAAAAAAAAAAAAAAAAAAAAAAAAAAGTACTGAAGTAGCTTTTTCTGGCAAAAAAAAAAATCTGTTATTCAACATTTATGGCTATTAAAATTTTTATATAAGTGCTTTTTCCTCCAACATTATTAATATAGTGCATTTTTTCCAATATATTTTACATACATTGCAAGAGGAATTTATTTAAAGTATCATGGGTACCTATTAAATTTTGCCTGTGGAATTCATGAGGTTTTTTTTACTTCTGATTTAAAATATATGTTGTATAGGATTCATGTCTATAAAACTTAAACTGGGATGTACAGGGGAAACTGGACACTGTGTTCAGCAAAGTAGAAAATGAAGGACTTTAAATCCCATTGCTGAATTATTTTAGAGTCTCAAGTAACCCCTGAGGAACTGATGAGGAGGAAGTAAAGCTTGTGCATAAAGCATTTCTGCCTCCATGGGAGAGAAAAGCTCTTGAGAAACTCAGGATGCAACTGACTCCCTAGTGCTAGTTGAAGTGTTGTGAAAAGAACAAAAGGATGGTGGTACAAAAAAAAAATAATGGAAGAACATCCAGGCTCTGGGTACAAGAATCTTAGATGTGAAGTACAGAGGTAATCTAGTTATACCAAATTCTCCAACTAAGAAATAAATCCTGATATAAACAGTTCCAAAATCAAACCTTTTCAGGAGTTACAAAACATGATGTAATGAGTACTCTAAAGATGGTTGAGAAAATCTAGAGGAATTAATTAAACAACATGACTTTGGATTTCAGAGTGTTTGAAAAAACCTTTTTTAAATATATTATAATGCAACACTTGAATTCCACAGTGATATTAATGCAAAAATGAGCTAGATCACAGTTATCAGATTTTTTTCTTGTCGTTTCCTTCAGGAGCAATTCTTTCACCCCTTATAGCCTGCTGAGTCAGAAGAAGAGTGGAGAACATTCTTCTTACAGAAAGAACAGTTGGTTTGGCAGCTTTTTGATGTTGTTTGTTTTTAATTACTGCTTTTAACTGGTTAACAGTGTAGTACAACACAGCCTGAAGAATTCTGGGCTAATGCACTATTATTCTAACTTATAGGCAGAATGCATCAACAGAACATTAAGAGGAGTTTTGAACATAATTACTTAGCAGATTTTTTTCTGGAGAGAACAAACATTTTGTTTATTTTTACAAAAGATCTGGGTCTTTGACTAACACATCAGCTAGATTTTTGACTTTTTAGTATGTATATGTACTTAATATATTTGAGGTTCTTAAGTAATTTAAATAGTTAATTGTTATGGTTTAACCTGGCAAACAGCTCAGTACCATACAGCTGTTCACTCACTCCCACCAAGAGTGGATGAGGGAGAATGTTAGAAATAAAATAGAACTCTTGGATTGAGATAAAAGCTATTTGCTAAGACAGAAAAGGAAAAAGAAAACAAACACGCAATGACAGCTGCAATGCAATTACTTACCCTTTGCTGACTGCTGCACAGCTGCCCACCAATGGTCACCCCACCAGCAATACAAGGCCTCATCCCTCAACAGCCAATGCCCAACAACATCCAAGCAGCAACTATTCTTGGCCAACTCCTTGAATATGGCCTTCCTTATTATGTCATGTGGTATGAAGTACCCCTTTGCCTAATTCAGGACACCTGTCTTGACTGTGCCCTACCTGAGTGGCCTGGCCTGTGCTCCCATCATTTAGCAACAACCAAACCATTGGCTAAAACCAGCTTATTAATGTAAGATGCTAATGTAAGACTGCAGTAGTATATGGGATGGGAAAATTTACAGGATTCTAAAGCAGCGGTAAATTAGAAATGCTTACACATTCAAACGTGATTATCTGCTGGCTATGCTAAAAGAAAAAAATAAAAGTAGATATGGATGAGATCTAATGATTAAATCTGTTAGCTATTTGTTTCTTAAAGAAACAAACAAAATAAAAACATCACTACCAATAATGAAACAAAAAATATTAAAACTCTTACTGATGATTTCCAAATTTGTTAATGCATATTAGTTGAAGAAACATTATATATGCACAAAAATAGCAGCTCTATTTCATTCTACATACACTGAATAACCTTTATGGAGAGTATAAATATTTCAGTAGCTACTGCTAGCATCAGAGTTTTGCTGATTTGTCTGTTTTGTTTTACAGTTTGGTAAACATTTCTCCTATTGGATATAATAATGGTAGGCATTTTTCTGAAACTCATAGCACATGAGAATTTCTAACCCATCAATTACATTAGTGGAAGAAATCATATTGGACACTGGAAGGTTATAACCATTTCCCTCATTAAACAATAACAAGCTGGTTTTCAGACTCCTAATTTCATTATGTTGCTTATATTTTTTCCCAGACCATTAACTATAATCCTAATAATGACATATCTACTTATGGCAGTCTGTCTTTCTTAATTCACCTATCAATACTCTATGCATTCCCCTACTATCTCCAGTTTTCCTTACTTTGTCAAACCTTTCAGCCCCATGTAGAACAGAGAATTATAAGAAAGTAGCAGTGTTGCACAGAGAAAGCTAAACAATATTAGGCACACAAGAATGAGTTCTGAATTTAGATCAATAAATTTAGGATTTTAGGAAATTCTGTAAATTTCCAGGACTGATGAAAAATTCTGGCTGTAGAATTGGACATGAAATGGACAGTGAAGGGGAATTAGACTGATCATGTACATGAAAATACTATGAAAATATACAAGATGAGAGCGTTTGAAAAGTGCAGAAGAAAATATTTGGGAACTGTCCTAAATGAAGAATGGGGGATTAAATATAGAAGATGATGGATGACTTCTCTGATCAAAATCTGAAAAGATCCAAATGTATATGAGTGTCATCAACATTAGTAATATGGTTACAGACCATATTTGTCTGTTAAAATGTTTTCTTTCTGAATATAAATGTATTTAGTAAATGACGGAGTGATGAAAAGCATTAAAAAAGAAAAATAGGAATTCCACATGATAAAATAACCTGTGATCCTCTGAAAGTCAAAGGGCAGATGGAAATTTAATTGGAAGAAAATGGAAGTTTGGGGTGTACTACAAAGAGAAGAAAAAGCTTATAGAGGCGTTGATCTTAGTAATCAGGAACAAATATTTTGTCTTTGACAAAGAGGCAGGTGATAGATTGCAGGGGACCAGCAATAGCAACATACCAGTAAAAGAGTTAAGTGATAGGGTAAACAAGAGTTCTGTTCTGAGAGGATGGGACCATATAACTGTACTGTAAATAGAGACCGACATGGTACCTTCTGGTTACTGGAGTTACAGGTGCCCCTTTGTAGTATAGGAAATCTAGACCTTTTCAGCACTGAGCAGAAGTATGTGAAGTGGAGGAGAACTACTAAAGATTACATGTCATTTGTGCCATGATGTGAAAAAGAAAGTGATTGGGACTCTTTGCAATACTGAAGAATTACAGAGAATGGGAAAGAGGTGATTTCTACACAAGAAATGAAATGCTCATATGTAGTTTCAAAGTGCAGGAAATTGGCATCAAATGCACTTTAAGTAGGTTAGGGGCGGGGGGAAGAAATGAATAGAACTTCTTAATTAATGCATGTACTAATTCATGATGATAATTTGTTGTGAAATATAAGTAGTGAGACTTAGAAGCATGCTAGCATGTTCACATAAATACAAGAACAAGAATGCATATAAAATGTCAGAGATCATTCCCCAGTGATTCTGGTAGGATTGCTAAAACCTTCTCTTGCTCAAAGGAAAAAAACTTGGCAGACTTATAATATGATAACATCTGATACCTACAATATCAGAGTTTACAGCGTTATCACATTACTTTTTTATTAGATTGGAAGATGATAGTTGATATTCTGTAAATAAAGGCACATGTCACGTACAAATTAGCTAGGGAACAGTTGGAGTCTTCTCATGGTAGGTGAAGAATTGAAGTAAATATTTCTAAGACCATCCCAGAATGAGACCAAAGTCAGAGAATAATTCACTTGCTTAACTCTTGAAGTGTTTACTGTGCAAAACAGAGCACTAAAATAACTGATGATGGATGTTTTCAAGTTCTAATTTTATGATAAACACTCAATATATTTTTTTTTCTTGAAACAAGCCATCTCTTATTCATTTGTTTTGATAAACTAATCTCTGATCATATTTTGATAGTTGTGATGTAGCTGTCTTGCATCTACCTGCTCAAATGTTCACCCAGTAGCTGAGATTGCAGGGCTTCCTCTACCCCACCCACATATAGCAGCTAACTGAAAATTTGGAATGGTAAAATGAAAAAAGTGCTGGTCCACAAGTTGATATCTGGCACAAGGAGAAAGATTTGTTTCCAAGTTCCCCCTCTTTTTCCTATGTTTTTTTTGTTTGTTTGTTTGTTTTGGCTCTCCCGAAACGAGTTTTTCATTCTAGTTGAAGTTCTAGTAAAAACAAGAAATTATTTGGTGTTGCTGGAAAGCTCATGCAAAAGATATAAATAGGAGAGCTTGAAAGCTCTGGCTATTTTGGGGTACTGTGAAAGCACCTCAATGTTTATTCACTTTCCAGTTAACACCTTTGAAAAGAGAAGCTATTCTTCACTGAATAAATCTCTATGTTGAACTTCTTATCTCTGTATCTCACTTTTAACAGCTCCAACTCATTTGAAGAACTATCCTGGGACGACAGATAAAGTTTCCAAGATGTCAATGCCTGGAGGCATCATACCTGTATAATGCAAGACAGTTCTCTCGCTCCATTTTTCCTGACATATCCCTTAGATGCAATTATTCCGTTGAATGGCAACGTTTGTGCTGAGGGAGAGTTCTTTTCTGGGCCAGGAAAACTCTAACATACAAATATAAAATCACTTCTGGACGAGTTGCAATGCTGTCAGTGCACAAAATTCTTTCTTTTTTTTTTTTTCCCCTTAGGTACTGCAGACTCTATAGGATGGAAGTCAGATGATGTGCAACAAAAATGCTCGAGCCAAAGCTCACAGGGTACCTGCATTTGTTAGTTAATGCTTAAACAATAAAACGTACACTTAAAGCTTTTGTTAGATTCAATTATTAACTGAGATGAACATTGCAACTACTCTGCAGCACTCCTTCCTTACTGTGATTGATGAGGCAAAAAACAATGTGTATTTGGAGCACAGCTTAATACTTAAGTGACCTAATATTGTTCCAGAATTCAGCTAGATATAATTTTATTTTCCATGTTGAAGAAACAGAACAATATTTTTTAATTAAATGCATCTTGGATTATGTTTCATGCTCTTTCCAGAAATATGTTCAATGTTTCCTGTGCTATAGTTAGTATACATGGACAAAGGCTACTTTTTGTTTACATTTTATAGTATATTTTGGCAATAAGTAAACAGTGCAATGAATCAAATTAATGAAGGGGAAATACTTATTGTTCTGTGCTCTCGCTGTAGAATTTTAGCTCCACAAAACTGCTATATTAAGAAAGGATTCAATTAATTCAGTCAGCAGTATGCTGGTACTGGACACACACATTACAGTTTTAACTGTTTAAGTTCAGCTTGCAGAACGGTAATATTTGTGCTCGCTAAGTGGTCTGATAATTAAGACAGAAATTCATGGAAATTAAAAAAATAAAATAAATAGATAAAATAATGCAGAGCTGACAACAACAAAAGTTCAAAAACATCTGAGGAATGTTTAGATTTTTCACTACCTAGTACAAATTTCTTCAGCAAGAAGAGACTTACAGACAGTTAATCCTGCAAGGATTAACTACTTTAGTAACCAAGTTCCCCAAATTATCTTTACTCAAGTATATAAAAAGCTAGCTTTATAATCAATGCATTTCAGTTTTTGTTTGTTCAGTAAACATTTGAGTTCTTTACTGAGTGTATGTTTAATTTGCTTGAACTGAAATATTACCTTACATTACATTTGCCTTAGTGTGACTTAAAAATGTGGAGCTAAGAATACTAAACTCTCCCTGTTAGGATCAAAAGAATTCAAAGAAAATGTAGTTGGAAAAGTTTTGTCTAGGCAATCAGAAGTTTGGGACAGTGTTTCTATGAAGCAGAAAAGCTGAGATGCCTATTGCAGCCTGATGAGTTATTTGATGTAGCACAAAGGCAGAGTAAGTCCCAGATGGAGTATTACCACCTTATATATCCAAAAATTAAAAATTTTAGTGCACCCTCTCCATCTGTTACATCTCTAACTTGTATGCTGCAGTCAGCAGCTGCATCTCTGACCAGATGAAATAAACTATATTGTCAAAAAGTTTATCAGCAAAAGTTTTACAGGAAGAAGAAATCAGAATTCCAGGGCTTGACTCTGCAAGTTTCTGCCTCCAACTATGGAAACTACAAACTCTTCTTTTAGTTACGGATTTTGAAGTCATATTCACTGCATTCACTGTCTAGCGGTCAACTTGACACCAAGACCAAAAAATAAACAAACATCAAAACACCAAGTCTTTACAAGCACAGCAGAGCTTTCATTTCCAGATAAAAATATTGTGAGAGGAAGCTTACATTCACTGGTGAGTGTATAGATTAGCCCACTATATGTACCAGCGAGGACATGAAGCCTGTGAGCATGCTCACCACTACAAGCCTCTCACTGTTTCCTATCCATTTTCTTTTTTTTTTTTTCTTTTTTTCTTTTTTTTTAACCTCCCCTTTTCAAGAACAACAGAGGTCAGGAAGATTGTAGCCAGGTGTAGATTTCTCCCAACCTAAAAATGAACTGATTCCACTACTGTTATATTAGCAAACACTGTAGTCTGTGGCTACAGATCTATCATTAGAACTGGAGCAAAAAAACGGGGGAATTGTCTCTGTTTCAGAACAGTGATAAGACTTCTTTAAGATTCTCATCACAGTATACAACTGTTCAAATTCAAAGAGAATGGATGCTTCTACTAAACTTCAGAGACTGACAGACCTGAGAGGCTCTAGGGACAATCTGATTATATACTCAGGTCACTTACTGTAAGTCATAATATCCAACAGCACCTGAGCTGAGCTCAGTAAGTCGGATTTCAGCTATAGCATATGTTCCATTTTTAAGTGAAAAAATAAAGATAAAAAAAAAATTTCCTTCAAGAAGAACGGGAATTTGGTGGATGAATTATGACAATTTGAAACTTCTCTATCACAAATGGATTATTGGCCAATAGTGAGCCAGTGACCTATGTGAAATACAATAATGATCTTAACACACATCACAAAATCTATCTTAACTCCAACTAATTGGCATCCCTGTCAGTACTTACAGATATGACAAGGACTGAATGAGCACTGAAAATGAACTACTCCTTTTTTTCCTAGAAAGAGGTCTTTTAAAGTTGAAGGTATTTTGACAGACTAACTTATAAAATCGTGCACAACTAATGTCTCTGCACTACCTGGTCTCTGGTCAGTTACAGAACTGGTTACAGAATTTTCCATGAAGCAAATCTCTGAATGTCCCAGTTATTTCTATTAATAAATAGGAAGAAAATGCAGAAAGTATTAAACAATCCAGTACGTTATATATAGAATACAGGCACAGCTTTTTTATGCCTTCATGGTTGAACACTGGAGATGTTGGAAGAGTTATTTTTTCTCCATATATTCACTTAGATATGTATTTAAAGTAAGTTCTTCATTGCTTTATGGAATACTAAATAGGCATGTCAGTCTTTTAACCGATTGTTGTCAACTCCGCTTAGCATTTTGTCATATTTTTATACATCAATTTGTGATTTTATTATTACTGCAGGGCATATACACATCGTTATGTTTCAGGGCAGCAGCTCATCATTATGTTGATTATTCAAGAATGATACGTTGATGACTTTAATGGGCCAATAATCCAGTAATGAAGGCAGTGTAATACCATTCAGTACTGCTGTGAAAGTATTCAGTACTCCATTCAGTAACGATATAATTTGCAGAGCTGTAAAGCTGTGCAAGTAGAATAATCCATTAATATATCTTTTTGCAGAACTTAGGGGCTGTTTCCTCTGTGTTTGAGTACATATGCTGGTTTTCACATATGCAAAATTTCCTTGAGATCCTGGGGACTTTTTTGATAACATGGTAATTTGTATATTATTTTACAAGTTGCCTGCAACTGGATTTTTATAAAACCTCATTGCTTTAGGTAGCATCCATAAAACTAGAAGAAAAAAGATTTTTTTTTTTTCTGAAATGAAAATAAGTTTTATATTTTGCCAAAGTAGTTATTAATAAAATATCATTCTTTTACATGAAGGTGAGAATAAACATAATAAAAGAATAAACCTGACTATACCGATCATTACTTTAAATATTTAGTGTATACTTATCATTACTTTAAATATTTGGTAAATGTAGATATAGCATGTAGATGTGAAGCTCATAATAGCAGTTATTTCAATCATATTCTCCTCAGTGGCATAGCTATCCATGTTTGCAGTGTGAAATAAATATTTAACTAAATATGAAAAATTTCTCACACTAAAAATAACATTGTACAAAATCATTATATATATATGTACGTGCTTACAAATAAATGTGAAATTATACATCTATGTGGCTTACATACATATATATGGATATTCCTCATTACATTATAATGACATTGAATATAGAATATTAATATATTTCTTTAATTGTAATAATTTATGAGCAATGCAAGTATAAATTCTCTTTGTTCTGCATCTCAATTTGAGGAAAAACAACACTGTATGAAAAGATACTGCAATTTCTAAGCGTTTGCTCCTGAGAGATTTCTAATGTAGGAGCAAAGTCTCTAGCATAGCTGATATTTCTTTAAGCAACCACAAACATGAAGTAAAACAAAGTAAATATAATTGAGACCACATAGCCTAATAAAAAGACAACTATTTTAGAGTTAACCTGAGATGTTACAGAAAGATGAATGCTGGAGGAATAGAAGAGAGCAGCCTGGACTAGTTAAGTGCATACAAAATGTTTTTCCAATGAACTGTCTAAAGAATTGCTGCTGACAAGGAGACGGAAAGACAGTTATCATGATGTCTATACCCAGAGCCCTCATTACTTTCTTTACACTCAGCTGCACAAGACTGAAAGCAATCACTGGCTGATCTCACTGAGTAATATTTTTCATGCCAATGTCCCTTCTTCTGCAACGCAGCAAACATTTTCTCAAGGCTAACCTTGATCCACAAGCATAAATACAAGAAGTTCTGTATGATGCAATGTATGTTAGCCATCATAGCTAATGAGGCTTTTTTGTTTAAGTTAATGTATAATGATAATATTCAATTTCTTTTCTTCCTGACATTACTGTGAGTTTTTTTCTATTATTTTTGACATACGAATCTGAGAAAACCTGAGATAATCTACTGCCCAAATATGAGAATATATCAAAGTTAATTCACAACTTTATATGTAAGCTTTCTTATTTTCACCCAACAAATTTACCATTATCTTTGCGATGGCTTCACATTGATAGACAGCTCAACTCCACCACGCTGCTCATTCCCCTTTTTCAACTGGACTGCAGAAGAAAATACCATGAAGACAAGGGCATGGAGATCCCTCATCAATTATCGTTGTGGGCTAAACAGACTCAGAGTATGGAGATAAATATAATTTATTGCATATTACCAACAGACTAGAGCAATGAGAACTAAAAGGAAACTAAAAACCCCTGCAGCATAGGGAAGCAGAGCAATGGTCTCTGCTCCAGTGTGGAATTCCTCTCATGGGATGCTAACTTTCCCAAATAGATCCTGCGTGGGCTTTCTACAGGCTGCAGCTCTCCAACCACTGCTCCAACATGGTTCCATATTATGGGGCCTCTCTATCATAACCACACTACTCCAGCATGAGTCCTCAAGGGCAGCAGATCCCCCAGCCCTCCTGCTGTTCCATGGGCTCTTTTCCATGGGCTGCAGCTCTGCCTTGAGGCTGCTACACTGGAGACTCTGCATAGGCTGCATCCTCTTCCAGGCTGGATCCACTGCTGCACCAAGGGCTCCTCTGTGACTGCACATGGAGATGTGCTCTGTGTGGTGACTGTGGGCTGCAGGGGGACAGTCTGCTCCACCATGGACCTCTCTTGGGCTGCAGGAAACTTTTGCTCCATTCCAGGACCACCTCCTGCCATCCTACACTGAGCTTGGGGGCTGTAGGGCTGGCTTCTCTCACGTCTCTCACTCTTCTTTCCTAGCTGCTGCTTCACAGCATTTGCTCCCTTTCTTAAATTTGCTTCTCCCAGGGGCACAACCAGTGTCACTCATGGCTCAGCTCTGGCCAGTAGTGGGTCCCTGCAGGAGCAGCTGGAGCTGGCTCTGATTTGATGTGGGGCAGGTGCTGAGCTCTGCTTACAGATACCCCCACCCCCCACACACTATCAAAACATTGCCACATAAGATCAATTCATCCTCTGGAATCATATTTAACTGAGAATTTTACAGCTGTAGTTAGATCATATACAATTCAGCTTGGGTTGCCTTCAGTGGGTAATAAATTTCAAAACTTTGATTTAACATTTTGTGAAACTTAGATAAAACCTGAATATAGCCTGTTTTGTAGTGATGGTCATGATATTATACTGCAGAAGTAAATTAGAAACATTCCAGAATCAATGTGATAACAAGATGAACAGTTTCAGATTACAAACTACTGGTCTGGGAAGGCTGGAAAATCTTTGTGTGAGATGATGTTAAAGATCAGTACAAAAATAATCCCATAAATAATTACTTTGACTAAAAGCTGCAGGTTGGCTTAGATGTTGTTCATGACTCCTAAATTTACAATGTTAACACAGTGCAGCATTATAAAGTTAGACAGTCCCAGGAACATCAGGATTCTAGTTAGTTTTCTGAAGATTCCATTGGTACCTCTTCATAGTTCTCCTTCATAAGATTCAAAGGGCAAACGACTTGAAGTAAATTATGACAATCTGCTAGTGGAAAAAGATGTTTATAGAACTTTTTTCTCTAGTAGATTGCTTTTAGTCTATAATCAAAACATTTTGAAGAGATTTAAAAATTATTATTTAGTTTCAATTTTTAACTATTGGTGTTCTTTCCTAGAGTATCAGATATGCTATGAAATGCATAAATCATGCCAGACTAAATGACTGTGTATGAAATGGTTACAAGGCTGGAGGAAGCACATGCAATTATTATGTTTTAAAACATAGAACTGAGATAGGATTGAAAAGGAAAAAACTATCCACTGTGGTCATATGATATTTTTTGCTTCATGGATGTAGGTGATTATCTACGAGAAAAATAAGTGTTCTGAGAAGGCTGGATAAAGATTTTTTAGGATGAATAATATAAAAAATTATATACACTCTGAAAGAAGATGCTGAGTGTATGATGCCCTATTATGTAGGTACACCATAAAGCCTTAATTTAAAAAGTTAAAATAAAACAAGAACAACAAACAGAATAGAAGATACAAACAGGAAAACCTTCAAAATATAGAAAAGGAAGCATGAAGGATGGAGAAAGTCATTAAATTCATTAATGAGTGAATGAACCCTGATGGTAGAAAAGGATTTGGAGTCTCCAGGAAGATGTTTTTCTTACTGTTTTTTTCTTAGTGTGCCTCAAATGGAAATGTCTCTAATAAGGCAAACCCCACAACTCTACGTCCTGCACAGGGACATCAATCAGTTTTTCACACTGCAAACTGGGCCAGTCTGATCAGATTCTAGTAGAAAGCATATGCCCCAGAATTAATTCAAAAGGCAACCAGCCATAGTGATGTGGAGATTTCTGCTAGTTTGCAAGGTATCTGCAGGATTCACCTTTAGGTACGGTGATGGAACTTTGATTAAACAAGAGTATTCTAATTACAGCTACCTTCTGAATTATTCTGTATGTCATTACTGATTTAAAAAGGGATATCCGCAAAAGATGTCTCCCTACTTCCTTTTCCTTCCTATTTTTAGTGAGTTCATGGCTAACTTGTGCTTCAGTGATTAAAGAAAATGAAAGTTTACAAGAAGTGCTGAACAATCAGTGAGCAAAAGACAAGCTTTCACCAAATATACATACATTTCTCTAGGAAAAAAAGCCAGAAAAGAAACCAGACTGTTACTATTTGTTTAATCTATAATTCCATTTGATGAAGAGCCATATCAGGATACTCTGACTTGATCTCTTGGAACGTGCAAGGGTCTTTCCCTACACAGGTAATTTAAAGAGATCAATCACTAATCTCTGTTGTTCATTCCGTCAAAAGAGAAAGGCATCCTAAACATATTCAATACGAAGAATTCATCTGACACCAGAAGGAAATAAATGGTTGTGCTTCTTGTCACAAAAAAGTTTTCTGTACATTTTTTTCAATATTTTAAAAGTGAATTTTAGTTTGGGTTGTTTTTTTTTTTATTATTATTGTTTTTGGTCTGGTGTTTTTTGTTGTTTTTGTTTTTGTCAATATAGCTTCTCAATACACTTACAAAAATTTAATTCAGAATGGTCAAGAAATGTGAACAACATATTTTAATATCTTTATTGATGATCTGGATAAGGGGATTGAGTGCATCATCAGTAAGTCTGCAGATGAGACCAAGCTGGAAGGAAGTGTTGACTTGACTGATGATTGTAGAAAGGCCCTACAGAGGGATCTGGATAGGCTAGATCAATGAGCTGAGGCTTTAACAAGATCAAGTGTCAGGTCCTGCACTTTGGCCACAACAACTCCAGGCAATGCTACAGACTTGAGGAAGAGTGGCTGAAAGCTGCACAGAGGAAAATGATCTGAAGGTGTTAGCTCTCAGGTGCTTAGGTGAAGAATAGTAGCATCCTGGATTGTATCAGAAATAGTGCAGCCAGCAAGAGGAGGGAGGTGATCCTTTCCCTTTACTCAGTCCTGGTGAGGCCACACCTTGAGTTCTTTGTTCAGTTTTGGGCCCTTCACTACAAGAAAGACATTGAGGCCCTGGAGGGTGTCCAGAGAAAGGCAACAAAGCTGCAAAGGGTTTGGAGCATAAGTCATGTGGAGAATGGCTGAGGGAACTGGGATTCTGGAGGAGAAGGGGCTCAGGGGAGACCATATTATTCTTTACAGTTGCCTGAAAGAAGGTGGGAATAAACTTCTTCTCCCATGTTACTAATGATAGGATGAGAGGTAGTTACCAGGGGAGATTAAGGGTGGATATTAGGAAAAAAATATTCTCAGAAAGAGTGGTGAGGTTCACAAGAAATTTGTAGATTTGTCACTGAGGAGCATGACTTAGTAGGCATGGTAGTGATGCACTAATGCTTGGACGAGATTATTTCAGTGGTCTTTTCCAACTTTAATAATTCTATGATTCTATTTTATGATTCTGTAATCCTGTCTTCAATTGTTGATCCATATGTATACTTGAAGTCAGAATCTCTCAGCGAGTAAATATTCATTCAGCAGACATGACATTCATGGCTAATAATGGCTTCTGAAATCTAGTCCAAATTAGCTACCAGTGGGCTGACTTACTCCTAGGATATTGTAAAACAAAACAGTATAGCTTGGAGACCCTGAGAAACAGCTCTGCAAGTAGCACTACTGAATAGTTGCACATATAACTTACTCAAAATTCCCAATAAATGAGTGGGGTATTTTTTCCTATTCTTCACAGGGAGAATAGTCATGGTTATTGGCAGGAAATGAGTTTCCCTTTCTTAGCTTTGTCAGATTTTTCATAAGAAACATAGTAAAACTGTTTATCTGCTATGATGGCTATTTGTGTATCGGAGAAAAATTGTCTTGCCAAAAGCACTTCTTGATGTATTCTCCAAAACAATGAAAGCTTTTGATTAAAGACTCTTGATTAAAACAGATAAAAAATACTTTCAAGCTTGAATTAATCATAAAGAGTGCCAGTGTACAACTTCATCTGACTGCAATGTGCAAAAGCCTCAGGCAGTATGTGGCAGTATGTAGGCAGTAATGCAGTAAAGTACAGAGGAGGAGAGGATGTTGGAAAGGACTCTCTCATTTGGATGCAGCTCGTGCTGTGTTGTATAAGAATGCATCAGACCCTTTACGACTTCCTAGGGTAGTAAATTTTCATCCTGCTGACAACAGGAGTAATTGCTGTGCACAGAATGAAATCAACTGTTTAAAAGCTTAAATTCTATTTCCACAAGATATGCTTTCCTATTTCTTAGCTTACCTTATCAAAGATCGTCATTACTGTTATTACTATTCATGATAATTACATTCATTGAAAAAACACAGAAAAAGTTTGCAAATTAATATGTTATTAAAGTGACATAAAAATATGATCATTTCCTTGGTTCTAAAAGTTGTGTATATCCCACATTATCGTTTGGATTGATTGTTGATTTAAAATTCTTTTGGTATTTCAGATGTACTTGAAGTAAAATTTCTGCAAAGGGGTCCAGGATGTTAAAAGATACTATGCTAGTACTTCACTTCAATAAAAGTTGCACAAATGAAAACAATACCTTCACTAATAAATAAATCCTCTATAGATGATAGGTGAAAGTGATGTTGTCACAGCTGCCTCCAATTTTACTAAAATTGAGGCTGAAAAATAACATCATACACAAATTGAGGGAGAAAAAGATGAAAACGTGCGAAAGTGTAAATATACTCTAGATGGTGATTCCACTCCATCTCTCCAAAAAAAAATCCAACAGAAATAACCCTAAGGGACCATGTTTTGCAAGTAGTTGCCCGAATGGACAAAAGTATTTTTCCCCCTTAGAATGTCCTAAAATTTTCTACACTTGCTCACTTACTAACCATCATATCAGAGCATAAATCAAAGCCCCTGTATCAGCCCAAATCAGCTTTTCCTGAACTTCATAATCTGTATAATATACTGATTTCAAAACAGTTTTCCAAGACTAAGAATAATCAACTGAGATAGGTCTTATGACACTTTGCATTAATTAATGTACTGCTCAGGATATCCAGTATGCTCATAAATGTGCACAAAATAGAAAGTCCAGCAAGTTGAACATTATGATATAAATTCATAATAAAACAATTTTTAAAAGTATTGTTATATAGATTTCTGTTGTTAACATGAGGGAAGCATTCCTGCTGTTTGCATAAGGAATATGAGGGCTTCCCATGAAGAAAGGCTCCATTCATCACAAAGACATTAGGTAAGATATCAATGAAATTATTAATATATCTCAAACTGCAAAATACTAATGATGTGACACTGTGTTTCTTTCATACAAAATATCAAATTCTTGCAAGGAGCTGTTGTTTCAAATCTGTGTCACAAAAACATCTGAAATTCTAATTTTTTTGTCTTGAAATAGAGTCGAGTGTTTTGGAGCTTTGCCTTTTTTTTTTTTCTGTAACATAGTTTCATGAAGAATAGATCTGCCACATAGAATAGAAATGTTGCATATATCTTTTTAGAAGAATCGAAGAATCCAGCTGAAAATAGTGGTACACCTTTATTTAGAAAATCCTTTAATCCTTTGAATTTGAATTATTTAGAATATGTAAGAGTACCTTTTCACCTTCAAAAATGCAGAAATCCTTAATCTGATTTATTTCTCTAAGTCTCTTGCATACATGCTCTTCTTTCAGATTTCCCAGTTTATAGAGAGGCTTAGCCTTCTCCCTCGCTTCACATATTTCCTACTTTGAAAGAAATAGAACTGGTCAGTTCTTTCACATCTTGCCAAGACTTTTGCTTTAGCAATCCTTTTGCATCCACTATAATTTTCCAGACCTTCTCCCTTTCTGTGTTGGACATCATTTGGAACCTCTAATGACATGTTGTAAGTGGTGACAAGTAGAATAATTTCTCTGGGTCTGGATCCTCTGGCTCAAAATACAGATTCAGTTACCTGTGAGGAAGCAAAATGTTGGATTAGTAGATTCAAATTTCCTTTTCTTTTTCTTTTCTTTTTTTTTTTTTTTTTTACTAGAGTGTTAACTTCTGAGTTAGTACCTAAGCAAACTTTTTAATGTTTACTCAAAGATATGCCAAATTGCTGAAGTCAGGTAAGAATAAGAATGAGGTTTTCCTTTGGATTTTCCTTTAGCTTTCTTTCTGACAAATAAACTATGCATTTCCTGAAAATAAGGGTTCTATAATAATCTTTTTTCAGATTAAATACTACATTCAATCTCAGATTAGAAGTTGGAGCTCTAAGATCTTTGATGAAAAGTGCTCATACTAAATGATAGTACCACATTGCAAAAAAAAATCTTTAAAAATCTGTTTTGTCAATATACAGTTCTTGTAATAAATGGATTGTTATTATTTTTTAGTCAGTATGTCTCATGCTGTGGCAGTAAGTTCTGTTTAAATCTTATATTTTTTAGTTGCTTTAAGACAAAAAAAAAAAGAGTCAAAAAGTTTCTAAAACTGTCAAAAAGTGTGAAAGCAGAAAGATGTTTACGTTATATTCTACTTCTGTATTAGGACGTCATCACCTGGACATCCTGTGGGCACAGGTCTTCTGTTTTATTTCATATTAAACAGGACAACATGTTTTAATGCTAGTAAGGACTACTTTTACCAGTTGCTGATGAAGGCAATAGGAAGGCATTTAATGATCTTAGCACTTAAACTGTATCCTTTCATCTGATTCAATTTCTTCTTTAAAGGAAAACGCAGTCTCTGCATTTGGATTACTAGACCAGAGACTTTAGTAAAGTTTCTTAAAATTAATCACTCATCTGAAATACAGAGGTGAATTCCAAACAGAATGGGCGTATATCTACATACACTATGTGTCTAGCTTTATTTCCAGGTGAATGGGTAAAAAGGAAAAGCCTGCTAAACAGCTAGAAACAGCTCAGTGCATAGCACCTTATATTTCAATATATAGCAGAGATATGATGATGTACATACTCAGATCCATAATATCATAAAGCATCGGAATCACGTTGTATAGATCTAATCAATAAATCATTTAAAAAATGCACTTTTACGCAAGCAGAATTTCATGGAAGATACATGAACATGGGGGTGCAACATGATGAAAACCTTAGAAATCCTGTTAATACCAGCACCAATTTGAATAGACACTTGGCTGATTACTTATTAAGAACAATTCACACATTTACATTCATTCTGTCTTTACCTTTGAAAATCTATTCTTTTCAAGACTAAGCCAAACTTACACTAATAACAAGAATTGTATTGAATTGGGTGTCTTTTTACTTAAGTCATTGGTAGATATATTTATTTCCCTGTCAGATAAACGACTGGCAAACTTTCTCCCAGAACAGCTCAGAAGAATTCAGTTAGTTTGCTGACTTATGATCACTATTATTATATAGTGAAAATGTTATGCCTAGTTTATGGTTTTTTTACTGCTTCTACAAAACACAAACTAAGAACTGCTGTTTACATAAAGGCTGAACTCAGCAATCTGTTCTTAAATAATTGCTGAGAAACCTTTATACTGCTTTATTCAAGGCAGATGAATTTTCCAGAAAAAGAACTACTGAAAGCCTTATTGCAGCACATATAGGAAGGAGGTAGAAAAAAACCTGACAGTGTGCATCATGGATTATATTTTTTTCTCTGGTTTCTTGACTCATTCTAGAAAGAAAAGGGGTTGTGTATTTTATGAGAAATAGTTATTTGCTCTGTTGATATGGAACAATCAATTGTAGCTGGAAAAAATAAAAACCATTATGATCTTCTCTTCCTGCTGTTGCAGATAACGTCAGTTATTATTTTGTCTTGTCCTTTCTTCCATGTCTCTGTCAGATAGATTGCCACAACATATTATTTCACCTATCTGAAACATATAATATTTGTTTTATCAAAGGTCAAAATGAGATGGAGGTTCACCTGACCCTGCAAGAACAAACCAGCTACGAATTTGCTTCTGAGAAAACAAGACATCCAGCAGACACTGGAGAAGAAAACAGAAACCTGTGTGGAGATAATCCAAACTCCATGTCTGTACCATCCGTGCAGTGTTGATGGTGTAAGAACTTTCCCCCCTCAGACAATAGCTGAATGGAAAAGCTAAAAAACTCTTTGCTTTATGCTACCACACGATCTTGAATGCAGATGCAAGAGAGATCAGGTCCATCTACTTTCCCACAGCAGATTTTTCAGTGCTAGATCATCTTCCCTTGTATACCTCCTTCAGAGATTATGAAGGTCAAAACAAAAGGATATATTTCCCATTATCATATAACTAGTGACCACATACAGACTGTCCTTAATAATTTCACAGAAGTCCCACTGTTCCCCACACTTATGCTCCTGGAAGTTATTCTTTCAGTGTAAAGCACCTCCTTAGCACATATAGATCTCTAGGAATATGTCTCCATGAGACTTTTTCATCACTTTATCCTCTTCCTATTAGCAGTCAGGATAAGCAGCCTCTCATTCAGGGCAGCAAATACTGTCTTCTCTTCAAGCTAAGAGAAGACAGCAGACCAGCAAGCAAGAGTTAAGCCAGTATTTGCTGGCCCAGTGATGACTTAGCAACTTCAAAGATTGCTGTGATAGGATGATCTGGTTGGCAGTGAGCAAATTGGCTTGTCATAAACTAAAAGGTAAACAAAGAAACTCAGCTGAGTCATGCATCTTAGGCATTTCTGCATCTCTGGAAGACAAACAAAAACAAACCACAACAAAACAAAGCAATCCCCCCTCTCTGTTGAGTGTCATCTATTCCTCTTCTATTTAATTAACAGCTTACACAAGCACTCTTCTCCCAAAAATGAGCTCAAATTTGATAAAGAAAAGTATGGGTACTCTGCTTGGTAGAATTTTCTCTAGGAGGATATAAAAAAAAAAAAAAAAAAAGCCACGGACATTTAATCTGTGCAAGTGCTTGGTTGAGCTGAAGTCAGTGTGAACCACAGAGTGCAATAATCCCACACATTTCTCCAGGGGATAGATATGTGGTGTGTTGTCATGTTGGTGCTATGGCTGCATTGTAACATGTCTCAATAAAAAGGCAGTGAGCTTGGAATGAAGATGAGAGCTTGAGGTTTCCTCAGATTTTGTGTATTGCTTGAATTCCTTGGTAAAAACATCCAAAAAAACTTGTGTGTCCTGGAGCATTTTCCAGCTACATTTTTTGGTCTGATGAATGTTCTCCCTTGTGTCCCATGTACTCTCAGATAACCCTGCATGTAATAATACTACTGCATCACATCTGTACTGCTATAGTCAGCACCTGGTATTTCCTGCTTTTTCACTTTATGCTGTTAATATTTGTTCTAATTTCTTCTCAGGCAGGGCTGCATGGTGATGTATATAGTATGCTTTAGGCTAAGAATTAGGCCAGTCTTCATTTTCTGAGCTTCACTATGCAGACTCCGTGCTTATTGAGAGAGAGCATTCTGTAGCAACATGGAGTAACCATCTCACCCTGTGTCACAGGGGTATCCCTGGGAGTAGAAGCAAACAGTGCTAACAACAGCTTAACATTACTCCTGCTATAAATTTCACTACTTACCTCTCTTATCTAAAATATATTCATATTTTGGATATAATAAATATATCCATATTCAGCTTTATTCTTTTGACTTAAGAGATCATTGTAAGTTTTATACTCTGGTTATATGTACTGTGTATGATGCAAAGATACCATCTGAAGTTATTTTTCCCCACTTGAGTAGTATGAATATTCTTACCCAGTCTTATAAATCTGTTTTGATGTGTTTCTTCATTTGAAAAAAAGTTGCAGTATTTTTGAAAACTATTGTTCTTTACTAGTCTTTCCAGCTACACAAGTGATATTGTCATTCTTTTATACTGCATGAAAGCATTTAACTTCCAAACACAGCAACTCTCACCCACACAGTAGCTGATGTATACACTCTGAAGAAAAAAAAAAAAAAAAAAAAAAAAAGGAAGAATAAATGACAGTAATGTTTGCTTTTTATTATATACAGGAAAAATATTTCAAAACTGGCCATGCATGAAGGAAATATAAATAAGGGGACCTTAAATTCAATCTACTGGCAGATCATGAACTAAAACCGCCTTTTATATATCTTGATGAAAAAACTTTGTAATCGTCTATGCCATCAGTTGTGACAGTATATTCATTGAAATTGTAGTACCAAATAGTTGTCAAGCTTGGAATTATCTGAAAGTGTAGTGTTCATATATTCATGAAGTAAAATTTGAAGGATTCTGTGTGTTGTTGGGCCTTTCTACATTTAGAAAGGCAGGAAAATAAGGCATTAGTTAGACTTGAATAGTATGTTAATTATTTAAAGAAGAGAATAAAACAGAATACTTCTCTAGAAAGAATAGATAGGTTAATCACAGATGATTATTTTTAAATGGTTGCCATGTATCTCTGTGCTACACTCAAATGTAGTGAGAAGATATCTGTAAACAAAATATAAAGGTTGTTGGATTCACTGCAACAGTGACAACTGGAAAACAAATGACTACTTAAATTTCAGGTTTTTTGAAGCAGAGTAGATTGTCAAAACTGAACTCCAGATCTCCATAAGAGGAAAAATACAGGAACAGGCAGTGAAAGATAGCATATACAGCTGCCCTGGACCTGGCTTAGAGTTCTCTAGAACTGAGATGAATAGTTCCTTAACACCCAGTTAGTACTTGATTTGGACAGTTTAAAATAAAGTAAAATTAAAAAAAAATATCTGGTGGATATGACTCTAAATCTCTGCTGATTGAAGGTAGATTTTAGTTGATCTAAAGCAATAAAAATATATTAACCCTTGACTTTCACTGAGGGAATTATGTGTCATCACAATTCTGCTGAATTTTGACCATTAAAAGCCCATGTGTCATTAATATTAATTTTTATTTGTATTTTTGCTTTGCATCTTTGATGGCTAATTTATAAGATCCTAGCTTAATCTTCTTTAGGAAATAGATTTTATTCAGAGAGAGTAACCTCAAAACATAAGTCTTCTTCTAAACCTGAAAACATCCAAAGATTCAAAAGTTATACTATACCTTTATATGCTCCATCTTAATTCATAATAGGTAGCTGACAACTTCTGTGCTTTAACCGTAGGATCTGTGAGGATTAACTCTACTGCTGCAAAATAGAAGCTCTCAGAATGCATTAGAGCTTTTCTGAAATACTTCTATTTGTTATAAACACAAAGAAATTTTAAAAATCAGCAGCAACATCCAAAAAAATGCCTTTCACTTATACTTACTTATATTCAGGTTCTGTTAGAGAATTTCACATTTCAGAGAACATTTTCACACGGTGTCTCAGCTACAAAAAGGAGCACTATGCATTTACCTTAAACTTCCCTACAGTACTTTCTATATTCTGCAGACAGAAACTGGTCGATTATAAAATATAAGGCGTGCTAGAATGGAGAGCAGAAGAATGTGAGTACACCCCAAATAAATTTTGAAGGAAAATAACTTTATGCTACAGATCTTTCACAAGACATCTTTAAGGGTCATAAAAATGTTTGCAATCCCTGACAGCTTCTAGAATCCTTTAGGGCACATCCTAATATCTCTCATGACAAGCAAATTGTTGGTAATTACCAACCAGATCAGAGAATTGAATTGAGGCTTCAATTTTCTTTACTTTGCTGTCTTGTCTTCACCTCTTAAAGAAAGGCATCATTGCTGGGAAACTTCACCTAACAAAAATCTGTTACATTGAAAAACCAGCTATGACCTTCAGAAAAGAATTCTCAAGGAATTCTAAGATTTTTATATTAACTGTAGCATTAATGTCAACAAAAATCAATACAGAATATTTGTCATTTAGAGTGTTTTAGAATAACACAAGTATTTGTGAAGGATGCTGAATATAATCAAAATGACAAATGGAGTTTGCAGTTCTTACGAAGCATTATGTTTCAAGGAGATTCTAAGGGAAAAATTAGGTCTGCATTAGTACAGTCAAGACTGATTCTGACAGTCTAACAGACAGTTTGATGCAAAGCCCTAATTTGTTCCTACCAACAACAAAAATAAAGTGACACATTCATTATTATATGCATTGCTCTACGCTTAGTGGTCCAAAATATGCTAAGAACTTCAACCCTCCATTTACTTCATAATAGTAATCACTTTATTAATTAGGATACGTTTTTTCTAAATAATATTCTCTACATGTGTGGTAGCACATATATTCTTTGATCACTGGAGGATGAATTCAAAGGGCAACTTTTAGAAAAGAGTCTTTGCTGAAAAGCTTTAAACTGACAAAAGTTTACTTACCTTACTGAAAGTTAAGTCCAACAGGCAATTGATGGGATGGCTGAAGAATGACCATGCGGGGTCAGCACAGGGTTTCTCTATGCAAATACTTTTTTCTTATGGCAACAAATTGTTGCCAACCATAATTGAAAGCCAAGTGTTCCCACAGGGAAAAATAATCTCCCTGATATTTTCACTTCCTGTATTTTCAAGTCTCAACTTAAGGGACTTCCTCTTCCAAAGGTTCACCGAAGACTCTGGAGTTTATAGTTGCCAAAGAATCAATTTTTCATGAAATTGATAAAACCATTTCTGAGCTTGTTTGTAGTTTTGCTTTTTGCAGTTTCTCTGACAGTCACATTTCCAGTTTATTTATGTACTATGTGGGAAAGTATTTCCTTATCTTCATTTTAAGATTCATTATTTACTTTGGAGTCCATTATTCTATTAGAGAAGTAGAATCATCACACTTTGCTCATTTTTGCCATACCTTTTATGAAATACAGATTAATTTTCAATTGATTATCTCTTTTCCAAATGAAATACTATTGAAAATCTTCTTAAATAAAAGTTATTCAAGCAATCGAAGACACTTTTTTTCTGTCTAGGCATCCTTTCCTGAACCTACTCCAGTCTTACCCATATCCTTTTGAAGTGGGATGACAGAATTGCATATCTGTATAACTTGGAACAGGTAAGTATTTTTGATTTTAAAGTACATTACTTTAAGCCAATTAAAAATCTGTTACATATTCATAAATAAAAATTAAAAAATATATATTTCACCTTGACTGGCATGTTTGCTTTTTTCAGGCCTAAACAATTTTGACAACAGATAAATTCATAAATGAATTCAAGATGTATCACAGCCCTCAGTTTTGACAATGGAAATATCTCTGTACTCATGAAATTATACAAATTAGTCTGCTATTGCATAAACTGCAAATCTACAGATGAAAGACATTATTTTTTTTGTAAAGCTTGATACATATTGACAGGACTTCAGTAATTTTTTCATTTCAGGAAAAAACACTTTAACATTTTAGTAACCATGGGATATGACATAATTTTCATAATCCTTAGAAGTACACAATTGTCTTCAAAGTGAACACGTTGTGTATTTGAATCTGCCATTCAGTGTACAGTCTGTGAATCTACCAACAAATTCTTTGAGCAATGTAATCCCTTTGGTGGTCAGAAGTGAACTTTCAGAAAGAAGTGTTACCATTTACTGGGAAAGACATTTTTAGGGTATAAAGAGATGTCAAAGAGAAAGATGGAATAAGGATGCATTTGCCAGTTCTGTTTCACCTATGTATTTTTGTTATAATCTCTTTCATGGAATGAGATGTCATTTCTAAGTTGTGTATTGCTCCAACATAACCATCCATTACAGAAAAGCAGAAATAGCACATTCCATTAATAACAGACACAAGGTTAAATAAAGATGTAAGCATATTCAGAAAGCAAGGCTTCAGGCATAGGTCACATTGATCTATTAAGTCTTGAAAGAGGTTTGAGACCCGAAAGAATAACAGTAATCATATTAAGCAGAGCTGTATTATCCATGCTTAACTCAGTAATTCTCATTTATAATGCTGTATAGAAATTGATTTTTTGACATATTAGACACACAGTAGCATATAGTACATAAGATTTGAAATCAGGGAGAATTTACTGAAAAAAAAACCCATCTAAGACTCCAAACTGACTCAATCCATTTGATTTGATAAATACTCCACTCAAATCTTTCCTTTCTTACACATTGCTAAGTTGTTCCTTGTATTTTACAGAGAAGAATGCACACAGAATTCCCGCTCAATTTCTTCTTGAATCAATGGTTATTGCATCAAAATGTGCTTTGATAAATAAAGACCCCATATGAGCTAGAATAACTGTGGAATGTTGTACTATTGATGGCTGGTTTCTCTATTTTAAAAGAGGTTGCTGGGACAATTCTCTTTTGCTCCATGCTGTTCTTTTTAACTTCTTCCTTACTTTTCCATTTATCAGTTCTGTTTCTCTAATTTTCCATCCTTCCTGTTCAGCATCCCATTTTCTTTTCTCCTATAACATGGTTCACAAAGAGTCATTGCTTTCAGCCACTGTGGGCATCTACAGTGCTATGCAAGAATAAAATACATCAGGGAAAAAACAGAGTCCCTGCCAAAACCAGCTTGCAGTCTTAAGGATCATAAGTAAATTGATGCTTAGCAAAATTTCTTGCTTGCATATCAGGCTTGAAGTGATGGCTAAATGACTAGATTTGGACATGAGATGGAATTTTTTCTGAATAATTTAATGTACTCCTGTATAGGGCTAGTTCATTTCTCATGTCAATTCTGACATTTTATCATTAAAATACCTTGCATGTAATTGAAAATCTGATGTAATTGAAGATAATCAAACCTCATTTGATCTACTATGAAATCATTCATCATTATTTAAAATGCTTTAGATAGGTTCAATTCCTTCATTAATTAGGAAACATTTGATGTCATGAAAATGATATTGTTATTTTTCTTACATTTTGCTTTCACTTTATTAACACTCTAAAAATAAAAGTCTACTCTCCATACACGATTGATTTACCTTGTTATCCTTATAAATCCACAGTCAAAAATTATGCCAAATCATTCATTATGCTGAAAGTAGTAGAAACTTATTTAAAAAAAAAGTGTTCCCTTAATTTTATGAATACCTAACAGAGGTTTAATAAAACACAGGAAATACCAATAATAAATCTTCTATAAGTAGGTAATTTAGGTGAAGAAAGTAGAGCAATATCATTTTACTGGGTGAATCCTGTCTTAAGTAATATTATTAGCGTTAAAGATGTTCAGCATATTATTAATATATATAAGTTGAACTGACATGTCTCAGTAAAAAACCCTTTTCCAGTTAAATTATCTTACTTAACTATAGCTTCCTTATGATGAATTTCAGGGGAATATTTCAGCCAAAATAGATAAATAATTTCCAAGAAAGGACTAGTGGAAAGCATAAGAATATTTAGAAAAGGAAATTGAGGTAATTTAGTACCCTACAACTATCAGTCTACTAAAATTCATGGGCTTTATACTGTTCCATTTGTTAGAGCTACACAAATCTCAAAATAATGCATACATTTATAAGGCTTTAAGTAAATCTCAGAGTGTACATGAATAGAAACAACAAAGCATTTTTCAGATTTGCATGTCTCTAACTATTGTCAAAACATACATTGGCAGTCTTCTAGGTTTGATCTGCTTGCCTCTGCTCCACATACGAGTGTAGCCTCATCTCCTCTTCCTGTACAGCCTGAAAGGTGTGTCAGCCTGAGAGTCTTTGCACACATCCTTAGGATGCACAATAAAGCTTGCTTACTTATTCAGAGGCAGTTTTACTCCAGCCACAAAACTTTATCTCCCAATCAGATTTCTTATTGTCTTATTAACTAGAAATTTCCTCTCCACTTCGTTGTTATCGTAGCCACCAAACTGGAGGAACATGTGTTGACACAAAGATCTACATTGAGAATTCCTGACAATAAACAGAACTGATTTCCTTTGGTTTCTTTGGAAACTTTATCATCTGCTACACAGAGATCTCAGGTCTCTGGGAAGACAGAAAAGAAAATTCACACTAATTATTTTTCCCTCCAGTATTATCATCAAACAGTTTTTGATTCTCTCTTAAATTATATAATAGCCAGATGGTATCACAGAGTGCTAAGTGTATGTATTTTATTGGACTTATGAAAAGGCTTAAACTCATGTTCTGAGTTCAGAGGTTTTTAAAGTAAATACAGATTTCCCATATGACTTTGTATGACCTGAAGTGAACAGCTCAGGTCAGCATACAAATCTGTTTATGTATAACTGAGACACAGAGATAACACAACCTGACAGATGTGTAGCAAGAGTTGATTAATGCAACTGCACTAGCTTTGCACCCTACTATCAAGTAGGATAAGCAATATAATCCTAGGCACAAACATGTAAATCTTCTGGTGCAAATGATGTTGTTGATGATGGTGTTGCTCTTATCTTATGTGATTTAACAGAACAAGGCACAACAGATTCAGGTTCTACAAAATAGCACAAACAGGGATAAAAGAAATTTTTATCATCATCATCACACAGCTTATCCCCGCTGAGTGTTTGTCCAAGGCAATTGATTAAGGAGTAAAAACCCTGTCAGTTAAGGTGCTCAAATTCTCCACCTAAGGTAAATATTTTGAGACTTCAAACAGTGATGCTTAATTCCCATGGGTTTCGCTTTTAATAATCTTGTCCAAAAACTAAGAAAAAATAGTTTTTTCTCCCATACAATCCTCTATATGTTGTTAGGAAAAGCAGTTTGAGATTGCTTCAGCTATTATAGGAAAAAAAAAAAAAAACAAACATGCATGTCCCTTTACACTCAGCCTTGGCTTCTTTCTAGTATTGCTACATCTACAAGGCTAATTATTAAATTGTGTGATTCATTCATCAGCAGAAAAACACTTCAAGCTGAGAAAACAGTTCAGGGAAAAAAAAGTCACATTTTTTTCACCATCCTAGTCCACTTTCCTAATGCATCTGTCCCAAGGGAGTCCTCTCAAAGCTCATTGCCAAACTGCAAGAATGTTCTAGAAAAAGGTTCACATTTAATTCAAAGAGTTCTCTTTTTATCCATTATCGTGATGTTTCAGCTGTGATGAAAGCCATGTTAGATTCAAAGGAATGATTTTCTTTAACTATTATTTTGAATCTATTCTACTGTGACTGGAGTTGCTAAGAACAGTGGATATAATTGTCATGCAGGCTCTCAGGAATCAGATGTATTTTTAAAGATATATCCCATTAACATACACTGATGATTTTCCCCAGAGGTTTTCATAACAGCTTTCAGATGCTATGAATTATTTGCCTCTCTCAGCATGAAGAGGAGACTTAGAGTTTCTTCAGTAGAAACAGTACAGAGGCATCTGTACAATCAATCTTCATCTTAAGTTAAGTGAACATCCAATATTCAAAGTTATTTAAGGTGAGATTCTGGTTTTCAACCTGAAATTAATTTGAGCTGAGTATTATCTTCACAGATTATTAATATGTTTAATCTCCACCAACCTTGGAGACACATCAAATTTGGAAACTGAATAAATAATCTTCAAATAATTTTGAAGGAAAGAATAGACACTTCTAAGAGCTTTTATAAAAGGAATTAAATTGAATTCAGTTTGCCTATATAACTGAGAAAGTGACATGTTACTGTTCATTTTTATGCTCTACGCCTTTTAGGAAACTGTCACATTTACATTTTGAACAAATCTACAAATCTAAGCAGAACTAGTATTTCAAATTACCACAAAATCAAGCTTCTTACAATGAGAAAAGTTTTTCAATGTTTTCTACTGTCCAAAAGAAAAACAATAAAGACGAAATCTTGCATCATAAGCACATATACATCAGGACATATTTTGAGGGTGCACATGAATTGTTAATGTTTTTTTCTCTGCCTATATTCCATAAGGTTCACTCTTATTGGAACTTTAATGATAATTACTATATCCCCTATTGTAATAGACATAAATGACAACCCCTAGAGGATCTAGTACTGGCGTTTATAAAAAAGCCTATTAGATTAGCACTTTTAACCAATTAACTTGATTATAGAATCACAGAGTCACCAAGGCTAGAAAAGACCTCATGGAACATGCAGTCCAACCATCCACCTATCAGCAATGTTTCCCACTAAAACATGTCTCCCAGTACAACGTTTAAATGTTTCTTCAACACCTTCAGGGACAGTGACTCCACCACCTTCCTGTGCAGCCCGTTCCAGTGTCTGACCACTCTTTTGGAGATTTTCCTAACACCCAATTTGTTTCACTCACTCACTCACTCACTCACTACTCACTCACTCACTCACTCATTCACTCTCTCTCATCAGCACCGCACTGCTGAATCCTTGAAGACTCAAAGGTTTTGTCAGTCCCTACTCTGCTGCTGCTCCCAGTTGCTCTTGGGCATCACCAGCCTGAATCCTGGAGTATCTTAGCAGCCAGCTTGGGTGGAGGAACACAATCAGGTTTCTAGTTGGTTTTGCCTCCTGGCTCCGTATTTGGACAGTCACCTAGAAACATCCACTTAGTTCTTTGCTGCCTACTAGCATTCAAGGATACATTAACCTAAAGCACCAATATATTTATAGTCTGAAATTCTCTAGAAGAGGATTGTTAAACTGTAAAGTCATACAACATTACTGTAGAAAATGGGGAAAATAACACAGGATGACTTCTAATATTCCTTAGGACTCTGCTAACCTGTATTTTCCTTATGAATAAATTCATATATACTGTAAGAACACAAATGGATGCCTTCATATTATTATTTGGCTAAGCAGTTAGTACTGACTTCAATGACAACAATGATGGGGAAAAAAAAACAACAAAGAAAACCCAGATCAGCAGATAATTAGAAGAAAAATTAGACAGAAAGGAAGTGAAAAAAAAAAAACACCTAAAAAATTGCCTAATCATTTTCTTCTTGAATGTGTTTTATCTAATTTGGAAGATTAACCACAGCAGTAAAATATTTAGCAGAACATTTAAAGGAATTGAGAGAAACAATATTTCAGCTGTATGTCTTTCCACAGTATTTACAAAAAAAGACAGAGTCCTTTTACCTAAATGAAGGCACGATATTGATATTCACAACTTGGTGTGTGTTGCTGCTTCTGCTGCTCAGAGTAGGCTTTCTATGACATACAATTCAGTCTCAAGTGTATTTGAGCTGTGTATTTGGTGTAAAGTTAGGCAGGACAATTCTGGTCCATATTTGCCCATCTCTGATCACGTTGGAGGAAATTCCAAACAACTTTTCCTGATATGGTGTCCATTCAATAACCTGAGAACCACAAATGCTTTAGCCATGGCTCTCACACAGCATACCATAGAGACATTTTGGCTAGCAGCTCCCATTATATGGGAAATTCTTGACAGTTTTGTAAAAGAAGCTACTTAAAAGTGGCTGATAGACCCCTTAGTATTATTCAGAGGTATTTAACACAAACCATTCCTGGTCCTCAATTTACAATGAGCAGACAGAGGGAGATCACATGGAAAGGAAATGGATTCCATAGCTCATGGTTGATTATTCAGGAAGAATGCAAAACATTCAGATCATTAAACTAAACAAACAACTTTAAACCAGAAATAATTTCAGCTTGTAATTAAGGCAAGGGACAGGATATTCTAAAAGCTCTAAACATAAGAAAAAGCTTTGTGGAGCATCAAGCCCTACAGAAGATAACATTGCAATGTGTTACTTAACTTTACAGCTCTGACACAAGAAGAGAAGGAACAATTCAGTGCTGTCTCTGGGGCTCTACTAAGTCTGAAGTCTGTGTCACTTTTAAAGCAAGAGATTTCTTTCTTTCCAACAGTGCAGCGGCAGCCACCATCAGAACCCCAGGCTTCTAGTGCTTCCAGTGATTTCAGTGGAAACAGAGGCAACCGTTGTAGTGAAGTAAATCTGAAATCTGCAGTATTGGCAAAGGAGAAATCGCTATACAAAACATCTCCGTGCAATGACTAGCAGTGCTGACACAGGCCAGGGAGACTACTTCTTCACCAATTTTGAGTTTCCAAAGGCAAAAAGAAATAACCCATCAAGCAACTTTAGAGTGGCAAATGTTCTTTGACCTTTTCGAGTAGTGAAGATAAAAGAGACAGTGACTGATGCAGTACCTCCCAACAGTGTCAAAATGTCTTCGTTATCAAATCCGGATAATTCAAGACACTCAGCTATGCATACATGTATATACACTAGCTTACTTAAAACTGTAGAGTTAAGTACTTACTGCACTTTTACTCATATTAACAGCCTCACCAATGCTTCTTTTCTACACCAGAAAACAAAGCAGGCATATCTATTTGTTCCTTTTTCTCTCATAGCGAAAAAAAGCCAACAACAAAAGCACAGAAAAATAAAATCACACTATTTTGAAAAATAGTGAAAAGGACAGTAGATAATTTGACATGTGGATAGTGTGGTATTTCCGGACTGGGATTTAACCTCCAACAACAGGGTTAGCAGAACCTCCAGCAGGTATGACTCAGAGTGGCATTCTCTTGAGAGCCATACATCCTATGAAAGCTCATTTTGGCAGCTCATTCTCCCAGGGTTTTCAGGTGATAGGAAGAGTGTGTAAATTCCCATTGAGCTAGTGGTGTGAATCTGCAACACATTCTTTTGTATTAGGAAATGATTCTATTTCATAAAACATGGCTGTTTTAGACAGTTTTATCTACTTCATTCTTATTTTAGCCAGTTTTGAATTTTGCTTGGACAGCTGGTTAAAATGTCAATATAGAAGGGTTACTCCAAAAGCAATGCCTCCTATTTATTGCAGGAGTGGATCAGATCTCCATATTATCTAGTTCATCCATCTCCTTAAAATCCCTCCATAAAATATTTCTCCCCTGCAAAGCTTTTCAAATTTAACCACTGTAAAGCCTGCAAAATATTCTCACCACTTTTGGTATGTGTTGTCAGTTTTCAATGTGCCTGAGCTGTTTTCACTTGTGTTTGATATATTGCATAATCCTTAGGGTAAGCTCTGTTTCCTTTTATTTGTTTGCTTAGTGCTAAAAACACATTCACCACTCAGTCAGTGATACAGTATATATTAAAATATTGTCATTTATCACCACATGTTTAAGATTCTATATCTTGAAGGAGATGGGTAAGTAGAGGAAGTTTAAATTTACTGTTTGGGAAAATACAAAAGCCTGAGGGTGGGAGATGTCATGTTTTCCCAGGACAGGTACATCTTTCATCATATTGCAAATATACATGGTATTTTTCCATGTATTATATTTTACTTACTCTCCAGTCTCACGTAGATGTTGAGGCTACTACATTTTATATTCTTTCAAACCTATTTCTACTCACGATAAAAAATAATTTGGTCCATTACCATCAGAGCTGTGCAAAAGCCTTACAATTATCCCGGAAATTGAATGAATGAATTTTATGTTTTATTATGACCTACACTTGAACTCCACTTACTCAGCTCCATTATTTTCCCATATCTGTTTTTGGAGAAGCCAGAAAACCTCTCATCAAGATTATGAAGGAAAATATTCTGTTGATAAAAAGGTTTGTTCTCAACAGCTTCAAACGGAAATTACCCAGCACATTATTGAGTTGCTCAGTCTCCCATTCTAACCTTTCCCAGAAATGTAGAATTTTATCCAGTGTTAACAACCACATCTTTGGAGCAGATTTTCTCCAAAGAAGTTTTGAATTTACATGCAGGTGATTCAATACAGAAATAGCTTCTATGACCATATTGCTTCTTTTTTACACAGGTATAACACAGGCATGTTGCTCTGTAATCAAATGTTTTTCTCCAGAATTCAATGATAGTCTACAAAAACTGAATTTCACCCACATCTAATGAAAGCCTGTCAGACTCCTGGTAAGGGAAAATGATATTCCAGTACCTGGTGTAAATCAGGGACCAGAAGAGGGGATGGCCATTCAGTGTAAAAGCATTAGTTCAGCTCCTCATAGTACAGTGAGAACAGCAAAAACAAACAAACAAACAAAAACAAACCAGGAAAGGTTGCCAAGATGGGTAAGTAACTTGATGTTTACTTCATAGTGTTAGGTGTTATTACAACTGCAATATTTTATATTATTTTATAATAGATGGACTATTAAATTTAGGTAAATTCATACAAGCAGTATCTACAGCTGTGACCTTTATAATCTGAGGCACTGCAGCTACCAACATTCTACTGTTGTATAAAGCAATTTAACTATACGTAACCAGGGAGCTAAGGGGACAAATAAATGAGGCCAAATTCTTACCTGAAACACTTTCTTTTACATATTTCATACTTAGTTTCTGTAACAGATAAGTTAGTACTAGGCTACATAAAGTCACTGAAAAAAGGGTTTCAAATTTTACTTCTGGCTTCTGAGTTATGGATTGCTCACTAAATAAATATAAACTGAACAACCCGGTACTCATTAGTATGGTCTGGTAGCTTCTTTCCAGTCATGTCATTTTCCTTAACTCTTTCTCTTTAATCTTACAATGATCCTTGTAGATTCTTCCTTTTTAATTTCCCTATTAGTTTTAAAAAAAATTCTAAAATCCAAAATGACCATCCCAAACATAACCGAAATAAGGTTTAGAAATTTACCAAGAGATTGTATCAGAATCAAATTACAGAGGCTGCTCCTACCTTGAATGTCCCACATTTTGCTCAATAGGGAAGTTTCCTGAAAAGGGAAGAACATAAACACCTATATCTTTGGACCTGAAATCTTGCATTTCTAATTCTGCCTCAGAGACATGGGAAATAAAACGTTCAAAGTACAAAGCTGCTTATATTGGAGATATTGGCATCTCTTCTATTCAATCTCCATTCAAAGACTTATGTCAAAAGACACACCCAACTGTCCCATGCCTATATGAAAATGTCCTTTCTGAAAGAAGTGAAAGTTTTACCAATCTTTTCCTGAGTAGTCTTAGCATCAGTCACTACAAAGAAACAAGAAACTTAACTGCGAGCTCAGTCACACAAACATTTTTCAATAGCTTTCAAAATTAAAATAGATGACATCCTCTGCAACTATGGGATCCATACCTGCAATGAGAGGGCAAATTCTCCACTTGTGTGATTAATATTCAAAAAGATAACATAATCAGAATTTGAACATTTAGATCTTCTCATTTGAAATACCTAAGAATCACAACGGCAGAGTACTTCTTCAAAGAAATGATTAGTTGCATAAATACAATTTGAAGATTTTAAGATATTTTGTTAAACTTGGTAAAGGTTTCTCCTATCTTCTGGAACCAAACTGAGCCGACAATTCCACATTCCAAAATCTAAATATCTGCATTAGTGTCCTTTGATCAAAGACTATACTTATAGGGCTTGCTTTACACAAGCAATGTCGTGCTCTTGCTATTGTCATATATCCAGTCTTTAAGAAATGCTAACTATACAGAAAATGTATAGACAAATTCACTGTGAAATAATGTGCACCTAACTTGTAAAAAAAATGCATCTATGTTACCACTAGTTACTGAACATGCACCTGTGTAGCCACTAGTAACTGAAATAATTACCTTGGACTATTACAGACATTATTCTCAAGACTATTGCAGCTGTTATTGAAGATACTATCACAATGTATATTATGAAAAAATTCTGCTTATGTCATGAGATGCCTGTTAGCCTACGTGACAAATTCTGGAATTTGGAGTGGTCAAAAAAGAAGAATAATCTAACAGTAAATTGTCACCGGAATGGAAATCCACATCCACGACACCATTCCTTTTGTCATCACCAAACAGATGAGAAATCAATGAAAGGTAGCAGTTTGAAACTTTAAGAACAGAGACTGCAGTCAGAAGTTTTAGATTCTGTTCTCTCTGCTAACACAACTTAAGTCTCTGAAATTGAGAAAAGCACTTAGCTTCTCTGCTCCAAAATCTACAAATTAGAATGCTAGTTAACAACCTCATTGAATTGTTAAATGGCAAGTCAATAATGCACGCGAACTCCTGTGCAATATCTCAAATAGAAAAAGCTTCCTATAAAAGTATATAGCATAATCTAATATAGACTTGCAGATAATCTTTCTACCAGAGATTTCCTTTCACTAGTTAATCTGATTACAGAAATTTGTGTAAAATACCAAGATTATGCTTGGCTCCATGATTTATGAATTTCCATCTGCAGTGGACAATGTGCAGTTGTTTGTTCACATATATGTATCAGTGACTTCTTATGAAAGTGCCATATAAGACCTTGTTTGCTCTTCATGGAAAACTTCCCTTTTTATTTCGATCTTCCCTGCTTTTTAAACATGGATCTATTATTCTTATGGGAAGATGCCATTATTATGCACCATGCTACTTAAGTTTACTCTCCAGTTCCACCTGAAAGTGGTTGCTTTTGTATACAAATGGTGCAGAAAAGATTTAAATTTCCCTGAGGTTTGTTCTTTGAAACTCAGAAAAGTCTTCCTGAAGATCATTTATCTGCATTATGAAGAGCTAATTAACTCTCATCTGAAAGCATTATTATTTTACTAGCCAACACTCTGCTCTATTCATCCTTTTTATCATCTGTTTTGCAGAAGTTTTGTCAGCATGGTTCATCTCATACCCATTCTATTCATAAATGATAGAAACTTGAACTCTGTAAATCACTTCAACTCATAAAAATGAGAGACTGATATTAGGCAGGCATACGGCAAACATCACTCCATAAGCTTTCTTTCATGGCCCTTTTTGTCACAGTTGTTCAGTGAAATACACTCGTTACTACAACTCAGTACATCTGTCTTATTTGAGCCTAATTATATTTGTAGCCATCCAGCTCCTGAAGTTCACTCACAAATTCCCTTATTCTGTTTATCTTCTCTCACTACAAAACACTGGAAGACTGACAGATTTTTGTATAGTAAATTAGCTTAAAAACAAAAACAAAAAACAAACCCCAAAAACAAACAAAAAATACCCCAATATTAACTTCTTCCTCAGCAGTTCCTGTGTCTGACATCAAATGATCTAATTTTTAAACATTTTAATGGTCACACTGATTAATTTATATTGTAGATGCTATTGTATGTCTTTGTTTTACAAAATGCTTAGTTCACAAATTCATTCTGAACTCTTTAGTACATGCTCTGATTTTCCTTAGTGTTTGCAATATACAAAATTATTCAAGTGTATATTTTAAAGGCGCAGGTCAATGGCTTTGTTTGGATCTGTTGCATCACCTTTTGGGGAAAGATTTTTTTTTACAGACTCCACAGGTTGTTCTGGGCTTGATCATCAAAATGTGTACTGTAGCACAGCAGTTAATAAATGTTTTCATATTATCTACTGATGCAGTGCAAAGAGCAAGGGATCATGGTTAAATTTGCTGCTGTTATCATTCCAGGACCATAAGTCTGTGGTTCATTACTTAAAAAGCTGTGATACTCATATATATTGCCACTTGCCAAACATAGATATCACATGCATAGAGAAGTTTTGTAGAATCTTGCGCATGCATTCCAAGTGGTACATGGCTTCAATCTTTGTTCCACCATGAGAAAAATCATTTTTAAATCACTTGTGACATGCTTCAGAGAGTATGATAATGCACTATATAAAAGCAACGTAAATCTACACCTAGAACTTCTCTAGCACCCTAAATAGCTAATGTAGAGGTACGAGTTGAGCACGTTTGCCCCTAATCTTCTGTGTAATAAAGGCATTACAAAATACGAGAAACAAACTCTTGGAAAACTGCAAGACAGCAAAGCTTCCAGAATACTATAAGAATGTATTACAAATATATCCACTTCTTCACATAGACAAGAAAGATTCCAGAGGAAATTTCTAGACAAACAAAACAGATAGTGTAGAAATGTATTTAACACTGTGCATACAAAAACTTGGTTACCATTAATACTGATGGATTGAATGACCCAGTATCATAGCAATGTGAAAATGTTTAAGATTTCCAATTCTAAGAAAGCTCTAATTGTCCTATAAAGCAAAAGATGTACCGACCTTATCAGTGACCTACTGTAACTGCTGCAGTCAGAAAACCTCTTCCCCTCTCATTTAGATTTCCTTCTAGTTAAATTTGCAATCCATTCAGCATTGCATTATGCTCAGGAACAAAGCTTTTTCTTTAATAAATAAAGATGTATTTACTCCCCAAATCACAGAAATACAGGAAGGAAGGAGGGAAGGGAGGAATAGAGGAAAGGTTGGATGGGGGCAACAGGAGAAGGGAGGAAGGAATTAAAAAAAATAGCTTTACTCATACTGATTTTCTAAGACCTGAATCACTACTAGTTTGTTCCTTCACTAAATAGATCATTAAAGCATTTTATCTGTACTTTTACAGAGATATAATTACACAGATTAATGTCATGGTGTAGGAAAATCTAAAGGATCTCAGAAAAAACTTTCATAAAGTTTTAGAGATAATAGAGGTTGCTGAAGACTTCTTCATATTACAAGTTAAAAATCCGTGCATGCGTCACAAACTGCAGATCAAGGCAAGAACTATAATTAAACATCTTAAAGCTTTCTAATTGCATTTTCTAGAGAAGTGAAAAAAAAATAAATACTAAAGTCCAGCATATTAATTAGCCCCTTTTCCCAAAAACATACTTTGAAATACTGTCAACAAATTACGCTATTTTAAGATAATTAAAAAGTTTAAGATTTGTTAACAATATTGTTATTTGCATTTTTCATTACAATTTTTTTTCTGCAAAGTAAACGTTATATTCATATATTTGTACACCACATTTAAATTCATTATATTAATTTTCTATGATGTTTTAATGGAAGGCATCAATTCTATATCCCTTTTTTAGTTGGAAGGCAAATCAAGACAACAGAGAAGTTGTTAATAACTCTTATAACTAAAAGAGCAAACTGATTTGTATCTGTGAAAGGATTTGACACATGGCACATTTCTCTTGGATACTGGGAGAAAAAGCAAGAAAATCAGTGGTCTAGATTTTAAAAAAATACATAAGGAGAAGGATTTGTGCAATAAACCATTGTTTTGTATACAAATCTACAGAAGGAGTAATTTGTTTCAAAAGACATAAATTTATATATTTTTTTTTATTTCCAAGAGAAAGTAATTTATTAACTTATAGGTGGGGTTTCCTTTTATTTTCACCAGTCTTTTTCCATTCTATTGACATTGTTTTATTTTATTTAAAATAAACATAGTTGTTAAAATAGTTTCTTTCTCCTGTTGGATTGAATCTTCATTTGAAAGATGAAACACATAGATTGTCACCTGCCACTCATACAGCCAGACACAAAAAAAGCTTGGTGATTGGAGCACAATCTAGGCAGGTGGAAGAGGGATTGCATATTTAAGTACCTATAGTTCAAAAAGGAAACTGAATTTGTGTCTCTGCTGAGCAATTAAACTCACATATGAGATAAAAGCAGAATGTCTTTTTTATGCAGAATTTAAGATTTCCCCTATTCACTCCAGCAAGAAACCTCCTGTTAATTGTTGAATTTGTTAAGTTCATTTAAATCCTAATCTCATTCTAAAATGAACAAACTACAGTTTCATTGGAGCTGTTGGTGAAGACAAAATAAATTTCAGCTACATTTCCCCAAGATACAGTAACCTATAGCTCTTTGCAAATATTTTTCTGAAGTTTCAAAACTGCTGTTTTCCTTTCTAAATATGGGAGTTCAATTCTGTTCAGACTTTAAAGCTACAGGAAAATTATATTTTGATACTATTTGTAAATCTATGAACTTCTTTAAGATAATTGCTTGTTTGAGGTTTTCTGTTCAAGATTTTATACCATATTTTGGCAATAAACTTTTTCTCTGACAGCTCTGGAGAAGATCAGCTTAATTGACTTGCCGTGTTAGTATAGAAATTTTGTCCTTGTCTCTATTGACTATGAGCAATGGCTTTTTTCTCTCTTCTATTTGTACTGCCTGCTTTACTGTTAGCTCAAACTGTGACACTTTGATCTCCAATCTGCTATGAGATGTTTTGCATTACAGAATGCCGGGTCCTATCTGAAGTCCTGAGAGCAAGTGATGTAAATCTGCATCCCTAGTTATGATTCCAGCTTCTGGTTCAATATATTTACATATCCATATCTTACAGAGAATTCCAATCTTAACACGGTGAAAGGTCAGTCTATATTTAAAATTCATTTGTTTCATTCATATGAATAAATCCATTCTCTAAGAACTCAACTTCAAAATTTGAAAAACTGTTTCTACAGTCTTTTATGTCAGTTTTTTGTTTGGTTTTGGGTTCGTGTATTTTTATTTTGCATATTTGTTCATTTATTTACTTTTATATTTTATATCTCAGGATTCTGATTCATAATACCTAATAAAATAAATCAAGAAAATTTATTCTTAAACAGAATCTAAACCATCTCTGGATTTGCAGCAGATGTTATTTGAACATTTTAGCTCTTGTAGATTGCTTCTTCCAAGAGAGTACAAGAGAGAACCTAGTTTCCTAATGTCACTGGTACTGTTTCATAAACTCAAAAAAAATGTTACACTTTTTTTTTTATTGTTGACATACTGTCATGTGATCACTAAAAAACAATCTGCTACACATCAGAATATTAATTTAATTTACAAGAGAATATTAGTTAAAAAAATACGAGGAGGAAGGTTGAAGATAAATCTCCTCTCCACAGACATGTCAGCTGTGAAAAGCTATGTTAGTCTGGTCATAGAATTTTCAAGATTCATCAAAAATTGCTGCACAAAAAAGCAATTGGACATGTTTGATAAGGGTGACTAATACAAAAGTTACAATAGCCCAAGGCCTGAATATCTGTGCATTTACTGAAACATTTTGCAGCGTAAGAGACAAAGCTGAACTAAATATGATTTAGCAATCTCAGAGTAACCAGAACAACATAACTTGATGTCTGTGAATGTATGTTGTAAAAGCCAGCTGGTGTCCCTGAGTACGTCAGTATAAGCCAAAGATTATGCCACTGCTGCCTGCAGTAGTGAGGGGAAGACTGGTGCAGATACTGGAGTGAAACATTTCAAAACTGGATGATGAAACATAAAACGTTTAATATCAACAGAAGATAAAGAGAACGAGAGGCTTATTTAGGAAAATGGAAAGAAATATGAAGTGGATATGGCATTTTGCAGCACAGATATGATCCTTGCAATACTGGGCATGGGGGCATGGTGTAAGTAAAATTAATACATTAAACTCTAAAACCATTTGACATGAGTTAAAAAAAAAAAAAAAAAAAAAAAGAGGATGTGGAAAGAAAATTGTGCTGGAACCTTGCTGTCCCTAACTGAGAAAGCAGTTAATGTTTCCATTCAGTTGTGAGTGAAGGTACTCTTGACATTGCTCTAACTTATACAAGGGCACAAATAAGTCACCTATGATGGACAACCAGAGGAAAACAGAATTATCATTTTTTCCAGGCACACTTCTAGCAGGACTGGCCAGATTCATGGGCAAGGGTTCAGTGTGGAAGTCTTCCTGCCATTTGCTATGAAGAAGAAAATACAACTAGGAAATCCACACCAAAGAAATTGTGGACCTTGATAGAAATTAAAATTTCTTTAGGACACAGTGGATTAAAAGTCCCTATAGACAACACAAAGAAACTATTCTCTGTACAGTTATCAGTTGACGGGGGTAAATGGCAGTTTTGTTATTAACAGAGCAAGTATTTTTGTTCTAAAAATAATCAGTCTAAATAAATGCACTGATATTTAAAAATGTCCTTGAGAAGTAATCCTTTTAGAAACAGGGTGAAACCGGTGTCATAATTTCTTAAGTTCAAATTTCATGTTCACATTACCTTGAAATACTGTGGGTACTGAAAACATTCTTACTCTCGACTCCCAGTTGCTGAAACAGTTATAAGACACAGAAATCTGTATTTGAATTTTACACATTCCTTTACAAATTCAATTCCACTTGCATAATTTTCTTTCAGAATTTTTTTACTATTAATATCATACCACTAAACACAACTAAGTTTAACAGTAACACAAAAAAAACAGCTTTAAGTGAAATGAGGTTTAACAGTAGCTATTACTATTCTGGGACCTATCTCACCAATTACTATTAATATTTCATCACATTTCCTTAGGAATGAAAGAGCAGAAAATGAGTTAGAGCTCCCGTTCAAAATAAAGTCAAGCTAATTAAAAAATATATAAAAAATCAGTATTAATTCCCAGAGAAAAACTGCCAGAGGCATATTTCATATTTCACAGGTGGAAAACAGACTGGAGGTTTTCAGTTTTGCTAATGTGAAAATCCCACAGAATAGGTTGATTATTTCAATATTAAATAATATCTTACGTCTTCTTTCTTATTTACCTTTTTACAGCAGATGTCACAACATCCAATGAAGAGAAACCCTGTGATTTTATTTTTCCAAGTCAATTTTAATTTTTTGTTGTTGTTGTTATTATGTCTATTAGGGATTTCTGTCAATGCATAAAGTTGTATTTCACACTCTTATTCACTCTGAATGAAAGTATTGTGCCATTTGAAACCTTATATCTTCTGCTATCAGCTTCAACAATTGAGCCTCAGTACTCCAGGACTGTACCTCTAGTACCACTTCACAGTTTGTCATAATTCTTGTCATGTTTTTGCTCTAGAACAGATACAGACTGGATGAATGAAATTGCTGAAGGTGAAAGCTGGAAGATACTGTCAGAAGTTATGGAAGAAAAGCCACATATAACATCCATCTTAAAACAGCAGCAGTTTTTTACCCAAGACCCCTTGTTAAATTAAAATGGAGGGAATAATCGGAAAAAAAGCCCACAAACAAATATGAAATGCTAAATATTGTTGCTTTTGATACCTACAAACTGGTGTAAGGCAGTGATGCTGTCACTATCAATTTTAGTTCTACTAAAAAAGTTGTGAGCACTAAGATATAAACAACAAAAAAGTATAAGTCATGATTGCTGCAAAATTGTGCTAACAGACTCAAGGAAAGAAGGTAACTTCATAACATCCATTCTCCTTGAAAACTTTTACATAGCAGTGATATTAAGCAAGGTTTGTCTTGTGAAGCTAGTTTCTACATCATGCTATCTTATGAGGACCCACTCTAGCAAAGTAACTTTAGTGAACGTAGTGGAGTATCTATCTCAGGGTAGCTTGAGAATCCTAGGATTTCAGAGGATATCTCATTTTTACCATCAAAAGTATGTTTCAGGCAGATATAGTCTATATTGCTATAAATGTCCTGGTAGAAAGTTGTTACCAATTGTTGTATTATTAAACTCCATATTGTTAAAAATAATTTAAAGCTATAAATAAAAATGAAGAAAGGGTGTACACATTTACTTCTATCTGAAAAAATAACAGCTAATTTTAATAGTGACTACTCATGGGAAAAAAAAAGCCATGGGGAAAGGCTGTAATGAAATGCATACTTGGAAAACGAAAACCCAAAGTATACATTTCAGCACAATTTCAAATCAATTGTTGCTGCATCATTATTGAAAAACATGAACTAGAATTTTCTCTATGACAAATTTTCTTGAAACTCTACAAACAATCCACTTCACATCATAGTTGGTTAGGTAATGAGCATCTATCTATCTGGGTATAGTGACATTGATTGTATTTCTTCTGGAACTGCAATAAAAGTGGCTGAGAATATAAAACTTCTGCTGTGTGTGTGTGTCATAATAACTTTATTTATTCTTTTACCTTATCTTGGTGCTAAACTTAGAGTTCAAGAAATCCGCCCTAACCTGGAGTACATACATGAAGACATGTTGTCAGTGCTGTCCTTAAGAAGCAGAACGTCCATTCATAATGGCCCGCAGTTATGATTCTCTCTACAAAGAAAATATTGTTAAAGAAAGAAGCCAAGGAAAACAAGATTCTGTTCTCGGCTGCTTCCTATCTTTTTTTTTTTTTTTTTTGTCTCACTTCCTCAGTTCCTTTCTACATTTCCTCTTTTTCTTATTCTTCTTTGATGTCCTTCTCTTTCACCTTGATGTTTTTCATTTCTTAGATGGAATGACTTTGTCGAGTAATGAAAATGGTATGTCTTTTGTCAGAATTATTACATATCATTAATATAATTAAATGTAGTGTCATGTCATATATATTGATGAACTAAATAACAATTAATAGTGAGAGGAAAACTTTGAAAATCATCTTGTAAAAAAGTTTCTTGAATTTTTTCGTTCAAATGAATTTCATGAGCCATAAGTTACTTTTAAAGCAAGGTTATAGAGTTAATGGTACAATTAAGTAATTTGAAGCTATACATTATAATGTGAAATACCTTTCAAATTTTATTACAGAGAGCACACATAGCATACTACATTGACAGTGCTGCTGAATTTTTTCTATCATTAAGTACTCATAAGAAAAATATCTCTCTGCTTTCTTCTGACCACATACACACCTTTGCCCCAAAGTGACTTGCAGTTGCTTTTTAAAGCAGTTTCTCAGCCCCTTAGAAATCCTTTTCCCAAGTTCGTTTCACTAGTACAGATGTGAATGAAAATTGAGCATTCTATAATTTTGCTTTTTAGCTGATATTTAGCTCCAATAAGTAGATAATCTCAGCAGCATTAAAAAAAAATATGGAGGGTGAAATTGAAAGATATGAATGCCGTTCTTTAGCATGAATTTCTTTGTTCTCTCAGTTGCTTGTATTATACTGTATTACAGTATACCACATTCCCTTAACCCTGCTTTCCCTCTGTATGTCTCTGATTCTATAGCACTATCGTCCACACTAAAACATTAGAAGGTGGCAAAAGTTAAATATAATAGGCAACGTTCTTTATAAAGAAGGAGTTGACTAAACAGAAGGAGCTAGAAGGAGTCAAATCACAGATCAAGAAAATATTGCAGCAGAGAAAACAGGAGCAATATAGCCTTTTTTGATTTAGAAGACTGATGGGCAATGCTATATATAGAAAGGGGAGAAAATGAGGCTTCAAAACTCTAGGGAAAAGAGCTGAACAATTGCCAAAACACTGTGAGTCAGTTGTCACAACAGCACTTTACAGAAAGAAATGCAAAGAGAATCAAAAGGCAACAGGTAAAAAATTATCCCCTTGATACTGTGTTTTTGTCATTTTCTAACTAACTAGCATACAGAAATACTCTTCCCCTTCCACTTGCCAAGACTTCTATAATTGTGAGTGTAACAGAGGCTTCTCAGTTTATTATTTCAGGATATGACAATCAAGGAATTCTTCAGACTGTTAAGAACTTGTCCTTCCTCAGAAACAGGAAGGACATTTACCTTAGTAAAGCATTGTCTGTTTCTTTTAATTGTCTGCTAAGGGCATTACTTTTGAACTTCCTTTAATATTTTTTGGCTGGAGTTTAAAGAAAAACAATGATATCCAACATCCCCCTAAGGTATAAATGAAATCTATTAGAACCAAATAAATGGGTCACTGTAAGTTTCTTTAGATGGAGCCAAACACCCTGCTGGTGCAAATGGGCATTTTTTCCATTTTAATTTTGGATTAAAGAACCTTTTTGGAAGGGAATCTTTATTTTCATGGTTTTTTTAATCTGTGATGCATATTGGTTGTTTCACATAAATAAACTGCTTCTCATCAAAATCTCTCTAGTTACATTTGCAACATGATTTCATGGCACTAGTTAAAAAATGAATGAGTAAACTGCTACATTTGTCTTAAACAATAGTTTACATACATACACAGTTTAGGGAGCTATTTAATATCAGTGGCCACAAGTAAGCCTAATGGGATGACAGGAATCTAAGCAGACAGATTTTGTGGATCAGTATAAAGAGCTGAGCTAAGTTCCACAGAAGTTATAATCTAGCTGATTAAATGCTGATTTGGCTCTAGGCTCTGACTCCTGATATCAGAGGCAAGCCAATTTTCTGCCAGCTCTGTATCACTGTAGCTGCATTGAAATCATTGTATCAAGTTAATGTGCTTCAGTTTAGTAGTGACCTGGACCGTCATTTTTAACTGATTTGAATGAAGGGCATTCTAATTCATTGTACACAGATGGAGGCTGTTTGCTGTTTTTCATTGCTAATGAACATAACGTCCTATTCTCTTCCATTTTTCAAAACATCTTCCCCTTTTTCCTTCCTTAGACGAGTCCATTTTTCATATACAGCTGATACAACTTCTTTTCACCATTAGGGAATAATCCATCAGCACCTGTGGCAAGCTAAAAAAGTGTGCTAAACACAAATATAAATCTTTGCAGTGTTGGAAGTTTTTTTACTCTGAATCACGTAAGTGCATCTAGAACTACTGACAGCCCTTCATCTGTGGGCAGTTTCCCATCAACTTCCCTGGGAAACTTACATGTAAATAAGTTAACCTCTGCTACTGCTACTCAGTCACCTAACAACAGAACAAGGATCTGCAAATCCATATTTTGAGTCCCAAGCTCAATTATAATAACATGAAAATGTTCTCTATTTTGTTGAAAATAAAAACAACTTTTAAATTCATTTTAGGTGCATCTATACTCTCCAAAACATGGAGCAAAATACATATTAGCAAGCACTGGATTCAAACAGATCTCCAATATGTTGAAAGCCATGAGAAGGAGAAATAAAACCTGAAGTCCATTTGAAATTAATTTCACATATCTGTAAAATTACTAAAAGTACAAAATATTGAGTATTGGTCATTTTTTCATTTGTTCAGTGGATTTTTAAAAGCAATGGCCACTATGGATATTCCCCAGAAATCAAAAGCCAATGCATAGCAGATTAGCTGTATATTTATTATAAAACAGCTGAGCAGAATGTTCAGAAAAGGATCTAGATCAAGTGCTGATGCTACAGTAAATCAATTTTTATCCAGCACAGTTTTTATTTCATCAAGGAAATTTTGCCTTGCCTTGCAAAATATTTTATAGTTCATTTGAACAACTAATAAATATACTGTGACACCTGTACAATTTATTATCTGACAAATAACCTACTTTTGTGTCCTTGAACTCTTCTTATCTCTGGGTCACCTTCTACACATTTATCTTCTCTTTCTCCACTGACAAAGAGGGCCTTATGCAGGATCCCTTATCAAATTCTCCTATGTTTTAAAACATAGATATGACAATATTTTCATATTAACATATAAGCTTATTTCCTATTTTTCATCTACAATACTCAGAAAAGGGTTAATTTTTCAGGTTGACCCTAAAACTGTTGACACAAATAGGAGACATAATTACACAAAAGCAATAGAAAATGAAATTTAGCTTTGTTTGGAAATCTTAACCAAAACTCGAGGACTTAATTTCTAAACCTCACTGACCACCCTAAATATGTATCATGGATTTGTGAAGAGGAAAGGACCTGAAAAAGAGCAGTTATGAAAGCGCAGAAATACTGTGTGCAAGATAGTGAGGAAAAGCGAACCCTGAGAAAGTATTCCAATAGAAAAAGGTCTAAAGACTTCACTGCACAGTGTCATAAACAGAAAATTAATTCTTTTTAAATAAATATCTGCATTTCCTTACAGAAGAACAACATTTTCTGATGTCAAATGATAGAGGGAGATGATTCAAAGCTATCTTTTTCAGAATGGAGGAAAAAATAAAACAAAAAAAACCCACAAAAACAGCAGTGCCTAGATTAATTAGTAAATGTTTACTATCTTTCTTCCGGAGATTACAAACTGGTTCTCTGAAGCATTACCTCAGTGCCTACAGTAGACAACTAGAGCTCCAGCGTTGCCATATACCAAGGTTTCCCTCCATTCCCTCCTCACAAAAAGAAAGAGTACTGTCATTTTTAAATCCTAAAGATGTGGATATAAGACACACTCAGTAAAGCTGACATGTCCTGGATATGTCAGATTGTCTCAGTATATATTATCACAGACATGCTTGTGTATTGTTTTCTTGGAGTCCTTTGGTAAATATGATAGTTTAGTTACACTATGATAACATTGCCTTTTTCATTATTTTTGCAGTAAGTTATTAATGAGTCAGGACAGAGGACAGACAAGCAGGATAAAAATCGTCAATTGCTGAATTTCTTAGATGCAAGAATTATTAGGAATAAAAACAGGAGAGCTTATTTTCCAAAAATATCATTATTTAAATGGCATTCCAAAATCTATGTACAATAGTATGTAAGATGAAAGAATAGTTTCTTTAAGAAGAACAGACAGGAGAAAATAAATCTTTTCATATTGAGAATTAAAAGAAAAAAAAATAGATGAAATGAGGGAGTTTTAAAACATATGGGTAATAATGAAAAGGAAATAAAAAATATAAGCTAGTGGGAATCCAGAACAGTCAAACCAGAAAACATTTATGAACAAGAGGATAACACATCTATCAGAATAAGACAGGATTATCCGGATTATTGAAAAAAAAAAAAAAAAACAAACAAACAAACAAACAAAACCCTCACCACATTTTAAGAATGTGGAGTAATCGCAAGGATGTAAGTGAATAAATCATGTCAAATCAACTTAATTATCATGAGTATCAGGCACTGACAATCATTTTGGTTATAGCACACTAAAGACAAAAAAAAAAAGGATTAAAACTATGAAAAAAAGTCATTAATACCATTTGAAATGACTACTCTTAGGAGTTTAATTGTAGAAATACAGAATGGAGCACTTTTTGGGTAGCATTTGGGCAGATTTAGGGTATTACGTAAGCTTCTGGACATGCTCAATTTCAATACCAACATCAAACTTCAAGGATAACCCAAAGGATATGGGAAATTCTCTCTCTCCCCATTTAGAACTTGAAGAGCCTTGGCTTTAACACTTTGCCATGTTTTGAGCTGTCACCTCAGAAAAAAATATGAATCTCTTCAGTGAAGTTCAGAAGAGAGCGATGAGAGTCATCAGACATCATAACTCAGAAGAGAGCTAGACTGGTTATAGCCTGTCCAGCTTTGAGAGAAAAGGTAGATCAATGGCCTCAAAGTACGTAGCAGATCTCAAAGAGAAAAGAAAATACTATTTTCTCCTTTCCAAGATAGAAAAAGAAGTATACTGCAGCAAGATCAAGGTTAGATTTCAGGGCAGACCACATACAGGAAGAGAAAGATAGCAAGGCAGAGCATAAATTGTCTGAAAGTCTTCATCTTTACAGATTTCCAGCAATAGGCCCGATGAATATCTGCCAGAAGGAAAATAAGTACACCTAGAGAAGTGGACTAGCATTTCCCTTGCCTTCCAATCCATTTGTGCTTGACTTTATTTTACTGAATCTGAACATTAACCTCTCACACTTTGTCTGGTAACAAAGCAATTAAAAGTTAACTGAGGTTGTGCCTGTAGGTGCAGTGTACAGATATTGACATAGAATGCCATTCATTAGGAACATTGCTTAATAATAAGCAGGTTTGTTCCTGTTCAATACAAGTTGAACAAGAATTTGAATTGTGTTCTACTAAAATGTAGAAACAATTTGCTTGCTTACAGTAGGAAATAGAAACATAACCAAATCACTGAAAAACATTCACATTTTCTTACTGTAGTTACGTTTTCATCTAGATCTTACTGTGTAGCTTTTTCAGCTTTCCACATTTCCTGCACTGCTTATCAAGAAAATTCAAGCACTTGCAACAGTTATTTCCACTAACAACAACTCTATCAAAGGGAAGTACCAGCTGTCTACAGTCAAGTTTGAATTTTTAATCTATTTTTATATAGGTACATTAATATATAACTTTTGATTTTACAACTTTAATATTCTTAAGAACATATGATATAAAGATAGAATAGAAAAGTACCTAGTCAGTTTTGTACATATATTCTTGATTTTAGAAGATTGATCATACATTTCTGTTGACACAATCAAGAGTCAAATTCAAATGATACTAGAAATCACATGCTAGAATCATCACCAGTTCTTCAAGTGAAATTTGGCTGCTGCACCTCTGTGCCTTTGGTGCAACTAATTTGAAATCAGTGCAGGCATTTCTTCTTAAAACTGAACTAACTCTGTGGATTCCAAAAGACTCACAAAAAAGGATTTAACACTAATCAGCAGCTCCCATAACAGCTTAAGTATTAGCATTGTGATGATTCAGTATTCTTCAGTCAGGGATGTATAGGATAAGGACAATCATATCTGCTTTATATAATATCACACCATTAAGTAAATATGAAGCATCTATCACTAGCCATTGCTAGAACACGATATGGAAATCTCTGAAAAATCATTCAGTTCTGGAACATCATCTCTTATATTTCCAAGCTCTTAAGCACCTGACTATCAGCAAACACATGCATACGGACCAGAAAACTCGTAAGTAAGTGTATGCAGAAGTGGCACAGAAGAAAACTGACAGTTTTGGAGACAAATTTAGACTCTTTACTAATATACAAACATGTTTATAAAATTAAGTTTCAATACAAGATAAATCCTGTCTTCTTGAGGACTTTAAAATTGGTTTGATTTAGTTACATACACCATATCCATATGTTGTGGTAAGGTGTTACGGAGTCTCCTTCTCTGGAGATATTCAAGACCTGCCTGGACACCTACTTGTGTGAGCTAGTGTAGGGAACCTGTTTTTGCAGGGGGGGTTGGACTCAATGATCTCTGGAGGTCCCTTCCAACCCCTATGATTCTGCAATACTACTGAGGTGATCCCAGATTTTTAATGTACATTGCTAGTGATACTATTGAAAAACTTAATTTTTCCACTTAATTCCGTATCTAGCATAATTTGATGTACTTCTGTGTTTGCAATAACTTGTAATGCATTGCAGTTGTGCTTTTGTGATGTCCTGTTATGAATTTAGCAGCGTCATCTCTGATGGTCAGTTCCAGAAAACAATAAAAGGCCTCATTCAGTAGATAAGCTTATTAGTTAAATGTTACTGTTTGGGTTAACAACTTTGAGTACCAGAAGTGAGAGTTATCTAAATCTCCTGGGACCTCCTAAATTGAGGGAAAAGAAATGTACTTTTCCATGTGGATCATGGGTACACTGAACATATTTTGATGCTGAGGATTTTGGCAAATGAGTGAATTTTAACTGTAAGAACCAAAACCAACCTGTTCTTGCTTTCAGTGGTATGTTAATAGCATTGCTTCTCTTCTTTAGGGCAATACAAATACAGACTGGCAAGGTATTTCAATATTTGCTTCATTTTATTATGGGGGGGGAAAAAAAAGGGGGAGTCTGTAGCAGATATAAACTGCAGCTTCAGAATGAAAAACTATTCCTCAGAGGTACTCCAGAGAAACAGCTTTATTTAAAGCTAAAAAAGTTAAAGTAGTTTTCACTTCTTTTTCCATTAATGAATCTTACCAACTTCTTAAATCTTGTGGTGAAGGAAAATGCAATTTCCTACTTCGTCGTTTCAGGCTTGCTTCCATACATACAGCATTCCTATCACCTGAAGCAGAATAAACGATAGTCACATAAAAGTAAAAAAAAAAAAAAAAAAAAAAAAAAAAAGTTTTGCTTACTATCTTTCAGTTGTCCAAACCATATATTGCTGAAACCAAAACCTAATAGCTTAAAGTCAGTATCAGAATAATTTTTTTCAGTAATAAAAACCTTAACAATTATAAAAATTATAAAAATAATCTTAATATAAATATTAAGATTTTATAAGTGTTCTGAAAAGTTTAGCAAATTGATTTAAATTTTACACACAACCTCACATTATTTTTAAGCTCTCCTTTCCCAGGAAATTGAAGGTGAGAGGAGTAGGTGAGTTACTCTTCAAATTGATTTCTACTTTCAAATAAAGTTTCCAATGAAAACAGAAGGTTTCAAATGAAAATATAGCGTTACTGTTAAATCCTTAGCTTTAGTTCACATATATTTTTCAAAATAAGTTAAATCAATGGGGCAAGTATCATAACAATAATTTTGTTACAGAATTTGTCTTCCAGTTTTATTGCATCTTTCCTTACAGAAGCTTGGCAGACATTTGTTTACTAGTCAGACACACACAAAAAAAAAAAAAAAAAGAAGAAGAAAAACACAAAGAAAACAAAAGAAACATTAATCTCAAAAATTGAAGAATCATAATGCCGCCTGAGAGCTTTATCAGCATAGTCAACTTTCCACACTCTCATTCATATCAGGGTATCATATGATTCAGATAATCCTGAATAGTTTCAAATTTGATTCATGGATTTCCACATGGGAAGATATTTGGTCTTGTATAAAGCCTCATTAAAGTCAATAGATGTCCCTGGGCATGCTAGATTCTGTCCACAGAAAGCTCAATTTTTGGATTAGTTTCTTGCAGCAAATACCAGTACATTCAACTTTGTATGCCTAAAGCAAGTCATTTATACAGAAGTGGTACAGTTTCCAGAAAGACTGACAAACCAACACATGCAGGAAAGTTGATGTGAACAGCAAATGGTTTTGAAGAAAGTGGATATTATGTATCTGTAAAACAACTGTGGAAAAAAATGGAGTACTGTATCTCATTCTGAAGTCTGTACTTTAAAACAAATATTAACAGACTGAAGAGAGATTACAGAACACCCCCAAATCAAAATGAATGCAAGGAGAGAAAATAATTAACAAGGCAAGCTTACTTAGATCATTAAAAAAAAAAAACTGAGATTATTTCATTAAAATATTGAAATACCTCCAGGAAAAATAACAGCAACTCTTTTATCAATAGGAAATTGATATTTTAATAGAGAGAAGTCTTTTAAAATGTCTAGATATTAAAAATAAAGGCACAGATATGCCATTAGTAGAGCAATCAGCCCTCAGCATAAATTACTGAGAGAAATGGCAGTTCTCAATCTCTTGAGGACTTCATTTCAAGATGGATTTTCTTTATATTTCAGCTAAACAGAAAAAAAGCAGTTTAACACAACTGTAATTGAAAGAAACTGTGTGGCATCTGAATATATCATCTGATGACACAGACATTTCTACTCTCTAGGGTTTCCAAGTTTATGGAAAAAATCTCAGCAGAAACTTGTGGCCTTTTACTTCTATACCGTATCTGTATACATAATGAATTTTGAAAATTTACTCTTTAGGCAGAAGAATGTTTGAGAAGTTCTAAATCTACTACACACTTCAGAAAAGAGGGAAATGACATTTGGGATACTTAAAAAAATAATAATAATAAATTATAGTGATAGTTGAAAAACATAATTTGTATGTAAGTTCTAAATAGAACTTAGAGTTAATATACATTATTTAATTTGAAACATATTTTAAAGAAAAAAAAATCATTATGAGGTTTTGGACACACAGTGAATGCCGTGAAAGACTCTGAAGTGACAACTGCAGTAAACAAATTCAGTATTTATTCCCATCTCATTAAACCCATCTATAATTCAACTGGTCTCAGGGCTATCTGACAGAGATCACCCCCATTGGAGAAAGCCTGCTTCAGTATACAATGCAAGACCTGTGGAAGGAGGTAATACTTTAATTAGACTAGCTCAGGATTGGAGTAATTTCAATCATCCACAGAGACTGCCAACAAGGGAGTCAATATTACCAAGTTTTGTTTGTTTTGTTTTCCTTTTAAAAACAAAAGGCATTACTTTGATTTCAAGAGCAACAGAGAAATGATGTCTTCATTCTCAGGGGCTTGTTGAAGCCATCTAAGCTGTAAAAGCTTGCTGATGAAGATTCACTGACATTGGCAGGGCTTACACCTAGAAGCATTCATGCCTTATAGATATGCATAGTGCACGTGAACTGGAAAACAGCTGAAAAAAATGGCTGTGAGGCCATCTCAGATGGAAAATGTTATCTGTCCCTTGTAATGATCCTGCTCCTCAGCACCACAGAAAAAGAAAGTTACTTTCTGTTCATGAGCTTATAGGGAACTATTTAGTCAGCTTCTTAAAGGGCTTTCTCACAGATTTGTTGTACTATGGTGTATACTTATAAACCAAGTAAGATGAAGGACTGATAAGCTTTCTACTATGAGATGAGAGTTGATTCTTGTGCTCTTCCAGCTGTGAAGAACCCTTGCCTCTAGACATGGGCACTGCATACACTTAACAGCCATGGTCAGGGAAGAAGCCAGAGCCCCATCTGCTTCATTCCACTGAAGTTTTAGAAAGTCAAGAGGACAGTTACTGCTACAAGGGCACGCAGGAGGCAGTAGCTCAGTGGGTAGAAGATAAGTCTGCTGGTTCTGGAGAAAAAGGCATTACATTTTTCATCCAGAACTTAACAGGTTGAGGGTATCCTTTTCTAACTTTATGTTTGAAAAAGAAGGAATGCAAATTCAGCTCTCTTATCTTCCTTCACAGCTCTTCAGCTCTCCAGTCCCTTCAGCCCTTCTCCTTCCAGAGTTCAAACAGGCTCTGGACTTCTGAATAGACAAATATCTCTACCTACATTACCGTGAAAGGGGCCTCTGGAAGAACTTAAGCCAGGGAGAAAAAGAAGAATATTTCATGTAAGTAAGAGCAAATGCTATCAGACTGAAATATGGTTTATTAAGCATGAAGTTACACCACTGCTATTAGATCCAGTTCAGAAATACAGATCTAAATATTTTCAACTGCGAGGGATACTGGTGCTGTGATATGCCTCAGTATTTTTCCACAAAGGACAGTAAGGCAATATTTCCCAGAGGTTAGGATACTTTCTAACCGGCTGATACCACTTCAGCACTTTCAGGAATTCCCATCTGCCTTTTGTTATTGCTTTATACCTCCCATGGGAGACACTGTCTATTAAATAGGCTTGTAAAGTCATCCCTGTGAATGCTGCCTTCATTACTCTAGGAATTCTGTCCAGAATGAGAATAAAACTCACCTTTACTGTGTCTCCATTCACTTTATGTTAGGAGAAAAAAGGATCACTTCAGTATGTTATTCAGCATTTTGTTTTTTTTCCAAAACATTTTCCTTAAAAAAAAAAAAAAAAAAAAAAAAGCAATAGCTATATTAAAAAGTTTATTTAAAAGAAAAACATAACAAAACTGCAGTGTAATACAGCAGGCTTTTTCTGTAGGAAAAAAAAAGCAAGTCTGAATGCTTTTTTGAACTCAAAAAGAATTAAAATCTACGGCATGACGTTTTTTAATTACTTCAGGTTCAATAATGAGCTCAGTATTAATGTCAAGGAGGTCCATAAAAGTCCCTCTCCTTCCCCACGTCTCATCCTACACAGCCACATCTTTGGATATCCAGACCTCACAAAGCTCTATTCAAATCAGATGCTGAGTCTCTTTGTCACATTCAAAACTTTATTTAATCTCATGTGGGAAAAATGTTGTTGGTTTTTTTTTTTTTTTTTCCCTCATCACATCAATAGTCCTTGAGGTGGAGAAGTGTGCGTGGCTCACTGAGGCCATTTTCCTCAGCACTTCTGTGCTACCATGAGCAGCTGCCCAGAGGATCCCAGCTCATGCAGGAGAAGGATGGAGACTGTTCTGCTCTCAAGGGAAGGGCACAAAGATTTGCAGAGCTTTCTGAGAGCAACGATACAGACAGCAAAATAAAACCACAGATTGGTCTCGGTATGATGACAACCTGCTCCAGCATTATCCTTAACTTAGACATGCTGCAGATTTAACATTCACCACCTGACTCACCCTGTAGCTCTTCCTCAATTCTATAAAAATTATAAATTTCTTCCTTTTTTTTTTTTCTTAAGAAAACTTAAAAACAACTTTATAAAAATAAGTTTAAGAACAACAGAAAAAGATTGTTTTGTTTACTTGTCAAATGACTGCAGTAATGTCATGGTTTTTAGAGTAAAAATAAGAAAAGTAGTAAATGATGATGATTGCAAATATCCTTCCTGAATATCTCTGAGCCTAATAAGAAGTAGAGATGAGGGGGAATTCTACTGTTTCTTCTGTTTTGGCAGATAAAGTGCATTTTGCCTAAGTTCTGACTAGAGAAGTTCAGAATGTAACTCACTACTTACAAGATTTCTTGATATGGACATATGGAAGAGCTAATTGAATTTTGAAAAAAAATTCTTTCTACTGCCAAAATAATTAAAACAGCAAGGATTTAAAAACTTTAAAAAGCAGTACCAATTCTCATAGAAGGTCCAGTAGCAACTAAGCTCTCTAGGAGATACAGATTTTCAATTTCCTTCCATTAGGGGTATTCTACAGATTATGTGTTTCACTGTCTCCACTAGAATTTTCTTCTCCCTGTGTTAAAGTTCTCCTTTAGTAAGAAATTGTTTAAGAGCATATGTCTTCATCTCTCAGTGGAACTGCCAGAATACAGAAAATTTCCATTCTGGTGAGGAATTAACTCTTGTGTATAGGAAGAAAATGGGTCAAAATAACAAACAATTCTAGAGGAATAGATGGACTCTGTTCTGAAATTTCTGAAATAAGATTTTTTTTTTTAAGTGATAGATATTGTACCCTGAATTAAACAGCTGTGAAGAAATCAGTGAGGAGATCATTAGGGTTATTTTTTCATAAAAGGGTCCTATTCTAAAGAATCCCTATAAAGACATCAAGGATTCAAGATACAGAAACAATTATAAAAGTCACACAAAGATTCAAAGATACTACAACTGTCCCAAGATACATTGTTCTAAAACTGCATTCACAAATATGTACGCTAAAATAATTGCCTCATTTGTACCTCACTTATAGGTGACATTTGTTAAAAAGGATTTTTAGTAGATGTTACAGTTGGTATTGCAGCTGTAATGATTATTGTGGTGAAAGTGGGAAAAGAAATAAACAGGAAAGGAATACTCACCTGTAGCTAAAGATCTAGGTTCACAGAAAAGACGCCACAGAGAAGAAATCTCCAGAAAGAGATTCTTCCCCAGTGGCAGCCAGCCTTTAAATGGGGTCTATGATGGGGGGCTCCACCCCTTCCAGTCACACAGGTGAATTGCCTTCATCTGTGCTCCCATGGCTGACTCAGTCCTTTCCACAGATGATAAATCAGTGGTTCGGGCTGTGATTCAACAGTTCCCATACAATAGATATGTGACATAAAACAGCATTATTTTTTAATGATTTAATAAAATTATATTTTTTGTTCAAAACAGCAAGAACAGAAGTATGAGTGAATATTTGGCTTGGGCTTTAGCTCAGCATTGTCTCTCTACATACTTGAATTGAAAATCATTTAAAGAACATTTATTATTTCTCCTTCAGAAATTCAATTCACATTAATTCTGTATATTTTATTGACTAAATTGAACTATTTCTACAGATCCCATACCCTGTAAGGTTTTGTTTATGAATAGTGTATTTTACATGTATTTAAATGAACAGCTAAAAACCTCACTGTTAAAAAAAAGCAAAACAGATTTCTGTTTTTATCTATCACTTTTCAGAGGCAGTCAGAGACATTCAGAGGAATTCCCCTCATTTACAGGTAGTGCAATTTCACCAATTCTTTGGTCTAGCAGGATGGCTCCTGGGGAAAGATTCATCAATTTTTTTTCCACGAGGTAGAATGACTCCAGCAAGCCTTCCAGCTGGATTAGTGACCTTGGTCAGAGCATGCCAGTGGCCGAGGTCAGCTCTGTGCCTACAGCCATCTTGCCCAGCCAAAACAGACAGATGGTCATGTGGGGTCAGGTATGGCAGATGAACTTCACTGTCAATGACAAACACACACAGTGCAAGATACGAAATATGAATTTTCTAAAGTGGAAATCAATTTGGGAAAACAGCAGTTGTCTTCTCCTATAAAAAGCTAAATATTACACTTCAGGCTCCTAATTCTTCAGTTTTGTAGATACTAGTAAAACATCTATTTACTGGAAAAAATCTTGCATAAACTGGGAGTATGGTTTTCTCAGAGAGAGCAAGAGACTTAGCAGTCTGAATGTTTATCTGAACATGTTATTACACATGAAAGAGCTTCCTCAAAACTCACTGCCTTTTGGATTCTCAAACTTACACAACAAGAACAAACAAAAAGGTTTCCAATATCAGATCTATGTAATCCAATATTAACAATAAAGAACCTCAGTCATGAAAGATTGTCCTTTTGTACTCAATAGTAATTTAATGTATTTTAATATGTGTTTTTCTGCTTCCGTAAATCAAAGTTGCAATAACAGTGGATAGCTGCAAAAAGAAATTTCATATAAGAAAGTAATGCAAATGTATGTGTGGTAAAGGCAGCATAATTCAGAATTTCTTATTCTGCAATGAAAGGGAGATAAGTCACCTCACACTGACAGAGAAGTGCAGATAATTGAACAGTAGCCATACTGTTCTTCGGATATAAAAATCTGTTACGTTGAAGTCATGTGACAAAGCAAAATACATTAAATTAATTATATTTTCAGATAGAAAATGCTTTTACTTTCTAAAACACCTAAAAATTCACTACATACCTCTGAAAATCTCAGTCATTTTGTGTACTTCAGTTTGTGATATTCAGAGTATGCATCTCTACAGAACTACAGTAATCTTCTGGAGACAGTCTTCCAGTAACATTGGAGACTGGGATAAGACAATTATCTGCTCCTTCTTCTCTTTCCTTTAGTAAATAGTATTTTTCCCCCAGTAAACAAGAATTCCTGAGCTCTTTTATCAACACACTGGACAACAAAATAAGAAAATCATTGCATTAGTGTATTTTTTTTCCCTGATCACCTGTGATCAAATTTTGACAGGTAATAACCTGCCAATTTGTGTGGATGAGCTGATCAAGATGCTCTTATTTTGTGGTGTGACAGCTGTGCATAGTCAACTAAAAGATGGCTTGTCTTTCACATCACTGCTCACAGCCTCACTGTGCTCGCATTCACTGTTTGGCCTTCATAGTTGTTCAGGAAGCATCAATGAATGTCAGTGGGTGCCATTATTTCCACCTGAAGGAATTCAGTGACACCTTTGCTTCATATGCTTTTACATGCCAGGCACCATTTTCTCAGACTGTCCCTCTGCTGCCTTCTGTCACATGGCAACAAAATATTGGTGTAAAGGTTCAATCTCTACTGCCATATCACCAACATTTGCCCCTGATTTCATGGCCCAAAATTAAAAAATAGGAGGCATTACTTTTGGAGCAGTCCTCATACATTAAAATGCTTCCTTTTAAAAACAGAGAATAATTTCATTAAGCTATTTTATGGAAGTTCAATGTTTTAACAATATTTTGTCTATTTTTATTCTTACTGCATATCAAACGGACTCTAATCAAGGTCCTTAGAGGAACTGAATTCATAGAGGAACAATTCTAGAGGAACAACTCTTATCAAAAGATTATGCTACATTACATCAATCCATAAATGAAAAACCATTAACTAATTTTAATATAACATCTGAGTTTGCTTTCTTAGATCATGCAGTCATTTAAATGCATTTAAATATTCCATTTCAAAATTTAATCCTCAAATGCTAATTAAATAGTACCACTTGTTACAAGATAGAATAAGGATGAAATATCTTAAGTGAGATTACTACTATCTCCACTGTGACAAATGACTTAATGAAAAATTTCTGATTGCAGGTAAAGCATTTCAATGACCTCTGAGTGTGTATGATCTATTTGAAACAAACAGCAAATTAAAAAAAGCAAACAAAAAGAAAACCCACAACAACACACACAAACACACCTTTCCTAGCAGAAAGGAAGTGTATAAAAAATTTAAACCATTTATAACTAGAAGTTCATGGAATAACAGAATAGTTAAGGTTGGAAGACACCTCTGGAGGTCATCTGGACCAACATATCGGTTCAAGCAGAGATAGCTAACACAGCTTGCCCAGGAAATTGAGTAGAAAATTAGAAGAGCATTTTTGAAAATTATTAATTTTTTTTTTTTAAATGAAAAATATAAACTCTGTGGAAATAAAGAAATTTTGTTAAAAGACCCATGGTCTACTGTGTCAACAAAAAGTGGCATGAATAAAAGTTTTTGTGAGTGCTGCAAGCATAAGAGCAGCTTCACTAAAATGCCATTTCAACATTTGCTATTTGAACAGTTTTGAATTTCTAGCAGCCTGTTGCAGCTTCAGAGAAATAAGTCGTGTGAAGTTTCCCTAGATTTGCTGTGCCAAGTCCATCCATAAAGCCTGAGCTCTTGTTAAAGTGCGGTATGGACAGGATTATCAAGAAGAAAACAGCCAGTGAGATACCACAGTCTGCCAGCACTGGAAAAGTAGGACCTGCTGAGGCTCTGTGCACCCTAACAAGGTGTCCCCAGGGGTTTGCAGTGCTGTCTAAAGGAAGTGACTGCTGCTAGCACCTGAACTTTGGCACCCTTTCGCCTGATCTCTGCTTTCAGGAGTCACAGGCCAGTCCCTTGATTCATTACAACAGAAAAGCCTGGCAATCTACCCAGCTTGCTACAATTTATTCTTCTTGAAATATTGCCTCCAGTACGAACTAACACATTCTGTACAGAGTGAATATGCTTCCACATAACTAATGGAGACTTGCAAGATTTATTAGAAGGCAGAAAATGTTCCTTTCTGTGCTGATCTCACTGGATATTAAACTTTCCTTGAGTCCTTTATCATATATAACATTTTTCTATTTGCTGAAGAAGCGGTTTGGCTGTAGCAGAGATGCTTTTTAACAGTGCTGTGAGAACGATTTCAAAAATTTGAAATAAAGAAATAACAACATAGTAATTGCATTAATTTCTTTCTGCATTTGCTGTTCACTTTGTGTGCATCTTCAGGATAATGAGAAAAATACATGTATTTGCCAACATAACATTTAATCACCCCTCTTTTGGATTCAGCATGCTTAGAGAAAACTTGCACCCTGTGGACAAGAGAACAAAGAAATGCAAGGAAAGAAATAAATGGAAATATCTTGGTGGAAAGGCTTGAAACAAATGAATCTGGTAACAGACACTGATCAAGAGAGAAATAACTAAGCAAGAAGTCCTGGACAAAAAACAGTTGCTACTTTCTGCTGCATATTTGGAAAAGTTTGTTAGAGGAAAAAGACGCTGCACCAGATCAGAGGCACAAAGACAATTTTCTCTCCGTTCCCTCAGTATGAACCCAGACTAACTCAGTAAAAGATTTACAGTGGTAGGCTAGTGAACAACATTTGATCCACAAATTAGAAGATATAAATCTGAGTTAAAGAAAAGAGAGAAATAGAGCTGACGTGTGTCATAAAGGCTAAAAAGGAGCATTTTAGATAAAAAGAAAAAAGAAAGCTATAATCTTTCAATTAAACAACAACAAAAAGTTAAGTATCCCTAAATAGAAGCAGCAAATTATGCAGTACAGTTCAGCAAAGTTTCCTAACAAGATATGTGCATAATTCTAAAGGACTGAGACAAACAGAAACAAAAAGCCTAAAAGTAATAATTTAGGAGGAGTTCTGGAAAAGATAAATCTGCATATTACACTTCTTTTTCTGGTGAATCTTTTTTTTTTTTTTGCAATCTCTTTCTTCTCTTGCACAAGTTCTTCAATTCTTGTTTTTTGTTTTTCTCTCAAAGGAGAAAGAAGAAAGAAATAACATTAGAGGTGACAACTAATTATTTATGTTTTCTATATAAAAATTCTTTAATTATATCACTGCATTCAACAGCACATTAAAATGTACAAATGAAAATGGCTGCACTTATTTTCTAGAAAAAATTGAGACAGGATGATGAGGACCCCAAAACATAAATTAAGGTATTAAGTTATATGCAGAAAGTTCAATTTTTTACTTTATAAATATTGTACTGTTTTGTCTCTGGGTGCTGTCCTGCTGTAAATTATAGTAGCCTATATTGCTGTTTTTTAAAAAATGGCCACAGATGGCCTATACCAGATTAGCAGAAGTAACAAGACCTTTAACCAGAAGAGAGAGGTTGTCGGTTACAAAAAATATCAGCTTTCCTCTTTGAACTAGTGGAATTTACTTGGTAAAAGATAGATCCATGTCATATCATATTTTCTTGACATTTCAATATTCATTATAGTCTTCAGCACTATCAGAAACTCTCATTGACTTTTCCTTGTTTTGGAAAGGGATAGATTCTCTGTGAAAACAGATGAGGTTTATTTAAATGCTGTTACATGAAAATAGAGTACATGAAGTAGCAAAAAGGTGCTGTGGACACTGCACTTTAAGTTGACTAACAATAATTCATTAAATCTTTCTATTTGTCCATCTTTGTATACATGCTGTCTTCATTTTATACCTAATTTGCAAAGTCTCGGCATTTGTAGAAAAATTAAAACAGTAGGGGTCTGGCCAGTAACCAGGAAGTTTTCTTTCTATACTTTATGGCAGCCATGAGGGCCCACTTTCTGAAGCTTTTGTTCATAACTTGAAGAAATAAATCTTCCACTGGAGACAAAAATGAAAAAAATGAAGAAATAGTAAGACTTACAACTCAGCTATTTTATTTCAAAAGCTGGATCTCAAAGTAAAGCATAGAATACTACTGTTAAGATCACACAGCTTCATACAATAGTTTTTCTTTATAACAGTTGTCCTTCCCAATCATTAAATTAATACTCTTTTGTGTCTTAAATCAAACAATAAACTTGTCAGGTCATGGCACAATTCTGTCTCAATGCATTTCTGAATACACAACAAGTACATTCTTATTTAGAATCCTTTAACTGTTCAATAATATAAATAAAATTCATAATTAGAAATGTACCAAGATAAAAAAGAAACAAAGGTCCTGTAAAAACCATTAAAGGTTTCTTACTGCCACAGGATAATAAAGTTCACTGCTAATTTTCTTACAGAGCAATTAAAGGCAGATGCCTGTCAAGGCTCAGAGAAAATGGAGCAAATACTTCCGTGTGGATGTTCTCTTTTTCAAGCCAAGGACGAAAAGAGATACCAGACTTCAACAGAAATCAAAAGAAACGCATTAGAATCATTTGAAGAATCATCTTGAAATATTGTGAAACTTCACAAAATGTAAAATTGCAGTCAAATGGCATGACATTTGTATAATCAATGGATATACAGATGGTATATATACATATACATCCAGGAGATTGGCTAATAGAATTTATATGGGAGTAATGAGAGAAAGTCACTCAAACTGTCCTGGGCTCATGAGATGAACTCCAATGGAGCAGATCCCCAGAGAGATCCTTCCCCACTGCCAGTCAGCTCTTAAATGGGTCTAGGAGAGGTGGAGCCAGGCTCCACCCTTTCTTGCGGCACAGGTGAATTGCCTTCACCTGTGCTCCCGTGGCTGACTCACTGCTTGCCTCTGATCAATCAGAGGTTCAGGCCGTGATTCAGCAGCCCTATACAATATTATTCTTGATAGAACTAAGTAAAATGAAAATTACATCTCAGTTGTCACAGATCAGTCCTATACCAGTTAATGCCTCATGAGATGCAGAAGCATGTTACCCAGGAAAGCTGTAGATATCAGTGGAACTTTTCAAGGGAAGATTGGATGAGGTTTTGTGCAACCTGGTCTAGATGAAGGTGTCCCTGGCCATGGCAGGTAGACTGGAAGTAGCTGATCTTTAGAGGCTCTTACACCTCAAACCGTTCTATGGTTTTACAGTTCTATGTAGGTAGCTGTCAGATACTGAGAGGGTTGTTGCACCCAGGAACAATCTCCCTAGGGCAGTGATCACTGACTCAAGAAGCATTTGGATAATGCTCTCAGATATAGGGTTTGATTTTTGGGGTTCCTGGGTAAAGGACTCGATGATTCCTGTGGGTCCCTTCCAACTCAGGATATTCTGTGATTCTATGGTTGCATGAAAATTTCTGGGATTAATCTGCACAAACTGGAAGACAGAATCACATGTATGCTATTTGCCCAGGACAGGTGAATAAATAAAGTATACTTTATTTTTACTTTATTTATTTATTTATTTATTTATTTATTTATTTATTTTTGCATACTGTGCTCACTACAAATAAGTCAAATCCATCTACCAGAGCACTGAAGATGGTTCTATTAACTTTTTTCCTTCTAACGTAGCTCTGAAATTCATAGTACAAGCAACAGAAGGCATTTATTTAACTTCCAAACATAAGGCTATAAAAATGATGACAGCTTAGAAGAATAAAAAAATATGCAGAGAAGTATTCTATCTGGCCACTGTTAATACATAGCCAGTATTTGCTTTATATACATAATACAGTGAGAAATAAATTAATTGACAGATGGCTTCTCCCACTCCCTCTGCATGTTGTAGCATGACTAGACAAACAATCTAAATCACTAGCAGATACGTGCCATGGAAACACTGTGCAGGGGGAGTTAATTACTTCTGTCGGAGAACTAAAATGCAATTTAATTATTTATTTTGGAATTATAAACAGCAAACTGTGAAATTATCATTACTAAGTTAAAGGTGACTCTAGGTGCATCTTCAGGAGTAATCAGTATAAAATCTGTGGAGACAATCCAAGTATCAGTTAATGTCTGCTCTCAAGGTTTTGGGGTCAATCGCATAAGCAGATTGCCCTTTCTTGTAATCTGTGCTTCCTTCATCACTATAACTATCTTTACAGCTGTCGTTTACTAACACTAATACATTAATTTCCAAGTCACAAAAGGAAAAAGAAACTAGTTTATAACTAGTCTACAACTCAGTTTAAAGATAAAAAATTTGCTCTCACTTGGTTTATTTTCTAGTTCAGTGCTAATTCTCCTTTGTCAGAAGAATAGGTGCTGCTGGAGCCACCTATCTTACAAGATGATAATGGACCTAACAGAACATATCCTTTCTCCCATGTTATTCTGGTGATGTGATGTCTGGAAGACATGATACACACCCCACCTGGAATGCAAGAAGGAAGTACATGGAGTTTTTCAGTATCTAAAGAAATTTACACTCTGATAAATGCCCAGATGAGAGAGGAGGCAGCAAAAGGAATTTATTTTCTATGTCAATCATGCAACATTTTGATTACTCTTTTAAGTTGTCTGCCCTGTACAGCAAAGTCTGTACCATTCCTCCTTGCCACTAACCTGCTCAGTGTGCAGCAATGAACAAGAAAGTAAAGTCTCTTTATTTTCCATAAAACTATTTTAATATAGATAAAATTAGATGAAAATAAATAAAATATAAATTAATAAAATACATGATAAGTAGGTGGAGAACTGGTGGTGAAGAAATATGTGGTAAATACATATGGCTTTTAGAGACTTACTTTTCAACCATCTGTGCATAAATACACCCTGTAAAATATGTTTTCACCATACAGAACAAGAATATGCTTTTACAATGCAGTTCAAAGTATTTTATTAGATATTTCTATGATTATAGCAACAGAACTAAACTGAGGGAAAAAAGTGCATATGAAAAGTTGACAGACTTTACTGCTGTTACACTGCAACTACAGTGCTACTGGTGCATATGCAAATAATATTCATGTCAGATACTATAGTTTTAAACGGCAGAAAATTAAGTGAAGACATTCTTTGCTAAGTAATTTACTTTAACTCGGTCAGACACTTATTTCTGAACAAAGACCACTGAACATAGAAAAAAAAAAAAAGGCAAGAATTATAGTAAATAGGAGCATACTCTGCATTATGTTCACTCGAAATACTATTCACTGCTATTTGGCCAAAAATTAGTCAACTTAAAGTGGTGACCAGGTTTATTTAATTTTAACTTCATTTTGGATTGTGAACAGTTATATGAAAGAGAGATATATGCAGGAATAATGGTGATTCATCTCTTTAAACATACTTAAAAAGTAACAGCACTTTGAATGGTCATGATTTTTCAGGTAGTGTGCATTTATTATGAATTAATTAATTTATTCTGGTAATCAGAACGTTGAATATTACTTTACAATTGCAAAAAAAAAGAGGGTTTTTTTTCACTCTTTCACTTGCTAATAGCCATAATTATGAAGAAATGAGTATTGGAACAGATTTTGCAGAATCCTGCAGTTCTCAGTAGAGCAAAAATGTCATCCAAAATGCATTACACCAGGAGAAAAAAATGAACACTATAATGAGAAAGAAAAGAAATTGCCATTTTTCATTTGCAGTCCAAGTGTTGTCCTTAGTCTCCGCAGAAGGCAATACAATACAGTAAATTGTCAGTGTTGTCTTATTCAGAAAGATGAAGGAAGAAAATGAAACCAAACAGAGTTCATTAGATTTTATGAAGGTAAGTACCATAATACTGCAGTTTAATCAGAGTTGTCCTCTGACCTCTTATCTTAGAAAAAAACCTTTGTAGAATAAAAATCAACCAACTATGTAAATGTATTTATAGGACAAGGGAGAACTAAATGTACAAATCCCTATGATAAATTTTTTTGTTTAATATTAAGTTTGAAAATGTCTGTTATTCAGTTTTATTATACCACCAAAACAACTTCCCTGGGGTTGGTCACAGGCTGCTGTCACTCTAGTATACAGATAAAACTTCTTCTGTGCAAAAATCACACAGGTAGGGCCTACTGCAGCCAGACACTTTGGTGACATTCAGTTCCGTGCAGGCTGTTGGAGCTTAGCAGCATTTGCATATATAGAAGTGCTGTTTACCATTTCATTTCAAGGAACATGGTTTATTGGGACTGCTGGAAGTACGTCTTCTAACAGTGATTATGAAATGAGGCAGAATGGGTGTGTGTTTTGTTTTTGTGCACTGTGCAATCTTTCACAGAGCCTATCTGTAGAGAAGTTGTTGGAAAATACAGAAAATCCTGTATAGGAAATATGTACAGGAAACCATGCATACTTAATGTATGCTAGAAAAAAAAAAATTTATCTCAGAGTCCAGAAACATATTTCAATGTAGACAATAACAGTAGACTAAAGAATGAGGTGATAACCCAAAAAAATGGGAAAGAAAATACAATTCATACGAGTAATAGGAACAGAATAATTTCATACTGAAGATAATAAACACACGGAATAGACTGTCAAAAGGGAAACTCTGGATTTTGCCATAAGATAGATGAATTTCACACTAAGCAGTTAAACTTTGAAGAGAATATATCAGAAAATTGGAAACTGTGGTTACAATTGTTCAAAAAATATATGAGCACTACACTAAAGAAGCTTCAAATCAAGGGTAAAGAAGAGGAGAAAAAAGATAAAGACAAACCCCTCAAAAAAAGCTGCTTGCAATGCTGGTATTGCTGTGTTGTGCTATGCTGGAAGGGAAAAGCCTGGGGAATTTCATATTTGAAAATGAACTAATGAACAAAATCTACGTTTTGATCAAAGTGTTTGAAGTCTGAGTTCTAAGAAATATTAGCTCAGACTCCGTATGTTCAAAAAGGAAAGGAGCTGAAATATTTTATTTTTAAGAGAATATTGATGATACTCAAAAATCTGTTAATATGAACATTTGAAGGATTCTTAAGTGAATTTAGGAATTATTTACAAATATTGCACTTAAGAAGAATATCCCTCATTAAAAAATGAATAATTATCACAGATAACCAACAATACAAAGTCAGGAGAGAAAAACCGCTTGTGAGGTATCAGAAGTTAGGAAGATCCGGCTACAATAAATAGAGAAGATTAAAGTTCGGAAATGGGACAACTATAGCAGAATAACTGTTAGAAACTTAATATTGCAAACATTATATGAAAACTATGAGTTCAATTGTTCCGCAGTTTCCACAGCATGGAACCACAGATCACAGATGTCAGTCTAGTTATGTAATACACTAGCAGAAGTATTTGAAGGACAAGTGCTACACAATATTCCTACATAAATATCAATAGAACAGTAGTGAGAGTGGTTACAGACAATCTTAGACTATGAACTACTTTCAGTTCATTGTATTTTTGACTCATATTTTGAAAGAGTGTCTATTACCTGATGGAAAATAGTGATGATCAGCATGGGCTTCTGAAGAGGGAATGCTCCTGGCAGCCTCTGCAGCTGTACTGCACAGTTACTTTGGGCTGATGGGGCGGGCATCACCATCTTCACAGGGACATCAAGAGCCCCCAGCCAGGTCTGTGCTCCCACATCGAGATGTAAAATTAAAAAAGATTTTAAAAAGGCAGCACTGGAGCAATGATAGCAGAAAATAAAAGGAACACCTAACCTAGAATCCAGATGAGGTCGTTTACGAAGACTAGCAGAGCACCTGAAAAGAGGCTTATAATTTTTTCCTATCAATATATCAGAATATATTTTGATTCCCATGAAGGCTCGTTGAGAAAAGGAAATGGATGCAGTATGGAAGCCAGTACTGAAACACACAGTATGAGATACTCAGAAACTGAATTTAAATGTGTTACAGAGATTAATGTGATAATGGAGAATATAAAGAACATAGAGATAAATAAAAACTGTTACCATAGGGATCATTTTGTGAAAGCACATAGGAGCGAATAAACAAATGTGAGTGAAACATTTAGCAACAGAGAGAATGAAAATGAGGACCTTCCTCTTAGGACTGCAAAGCAGTGAAATTTGCATGATTTCTGGCATGCTAATCTAGTGCTTGCAGAAAATATAGATAAGTTCAAAACAGTCACAGGGCACAGTACTATCTTCTGAAGAAAAAAATTAATGAAATTCAAAACAAAGCAGAATTAAGCTGTGAATTATAAGTTATGACCTTTCTTTCATCCTTTGTTTTACTAGCAGGTCTCAAACTTTTATCCACAAGAAGCACCAGCGGTCTCATCCTGGAATCAAGCCTTTATTGTTTTGTTGTTATCATATTTCCTTCTTTCTTTCCCTCCTGATTTTGAAAATCAGAAATTCCTATTCAGTGAGAGGCTGTAACTGTATATTAAAACAAAGAAAACACTTTTAATGGTTGTGTGATTTTAACACAGCAATAGAACATAAAATCAGTGAGAAATGAAATACTCAAACCTAGATTTTGAAGTCTTCTTGTGAGGAACATACTTGCCTCTTCTTATAACATGGGTCTAAGTCAAGCTGAGATTCCATCATAACAAAATGGCTTGTCAGAAAAAAATTATAATGGATAGATGAAGTCGTCTTCATTTTATGTGTATCATGGGCACAAGCAAATATATTTTTACAAAACCCACAACATCTTTTGAAAAACTAGTTCAGGTGTCACTCTTGTCATGACCATAAGCTATTCACAATCTTATTTAGTGGGAATAGATAAGTGGTACATCTCATTTAACTTTTTAAGAGAAACATAACTCTTAAAACTGTCCATGCTTTAACTCTTGAGAAAGCAGGTCATGATTGGTATAACCAGAGAATATTGGGAGATGCAAAAAACAGAAGATGTTTCATACAAGCTCATTGACTACATTACTGTAAACATATTGTTTAGCCTTTTAACAGTTTTTGATTTCATAAGATACAAAGTAAAATACAAGAAGGCTCCTGAAAGACATCCCATTCACCAATATCAGGCTCTGTCAGGGATGAATTTGGTCCTCTGGCTACATGCAGTACAGACTTATGAAACCTTTATTTTTTATATTTATGAAACCAACCTGTGGTTGGTTTCTAGATATGACTTTGCCACAGCATTAGTCAATGAGCAGCAGAGCACTGTTGCTGCACTCTTGCTGAAAAGGCTGATTTGAAAGACCAGTTCCAAAATCGAAGTAGACAAATATATATTCTTTTGTTCAATCATATGTGAATGTCTTTGATCCCCATAGAACTCTTTCAGTCTCTTTACTACTCATTATTTTAAAGTAATCTGATATTTTTGAATTAAATGCAGCCTATGTCTCTTTGATACAGGCTGTAAGAAATATAACCCTGATAAATGAATTTTTAATACATACAGAGAAGAAATTTTATTAAAAAGTTAAAATAATGGTATGGGCAGATAAAAGGCAATGGATTGAAACAAAAACAAATAGGAAAGGCAGCTTATCTTACCAACATAATAGGCTTCTAGATTTCTCCTGAGGACTTTGTTGTTTGTTTTAGCAAGACTTTTTCTTTTGCGTATCTCTGATTAGATGATACCTATTACCCTCAAATTCTAAAAATAAATATTAGGTATCCAAATATAAACAAGATAACCAAGGCACAATCTGTATCAGAAATTAATTTTGCTGTTGCACCTGAATATCTATCTTACAGATATTGTTACAAAATGTATTGATACAAAATGTGTTTCCTAGTTATTCTGCTAAGGACATTCTTTTCTTTAAGATATATGTGTACATATATATATGTTATACATTTTATGATAGGTTGACTGAGAGTTACAAAGAAGTAAAAACAGAAAAAGTACACATAAATTTTGTGTTAGAGAATTTTGTATTCTTACGCTGTTTCTGAATGAACTATTACCAAGTGCTCTCTATTAAATCTCATTGACAGGGGCAGGAGAAATCACATTTAAAAAAAAAAAAAATGGATTATAGTTTCCTAAAATTTCCTGAAAACAAATGTTTAAGGATTAAATATGAGGGTGTTTTTGTTCTTGTTTTTTGGCACTGGAGTGAAAGCACTGAAATGCATGAAGTAAAGCATTTATGCAAGCTCAGTAGTAACTTTCCTTTAGCAACAGGAAGAATAAATTTAATATCTTATATGTTTAAGGTTAAAAGCATCATTGCTCAAGTGAATCAACTTCAAGCATTAGGAATTCAGATGCTACACTACCATGAATATGAAACAGGAATAGTAAGAAGAGTTTTGAATACAATGGCTTTTGCAACCACTGTCCTCAGCAAAAACTATAATTAGTATTCACAAAAGATTGCCAAAGATCAAAAGGGATCACAGGAGAAATCAATGTTTATTATGTTTATGTTTTGGACTGTTTCCTTCTATCTTCCATCTCCTGTTTCTCTTTTCAATTTTTATGTTGTGTAAATTATGTGTCTTTATAACTTTACAACCTTCAGTAATCCAGAGGATTGATCCAGGTTGAATTAAAATAAAACACTTGTTCACTCTGGCCTGAAAATTAGCAACAAGAGTCAGTGTGTATATTCTAATGGTGTTTTTTATTTCAAAACTGCATAACAGTATGCTCTTTTACTTCAGTATCTCGTACCAGTAGCTTCAAATAATTTATACAGCTGGGATTAAAAGTAAGAGTCAATTTTTTCCACATTCGAGTATTTTCCATAACAGCAACATACCATCATGCACCATCATATGATACATTCTGTACGCTCTGTAATAGGAGTTACAAAAACCCAGATGAATGGGTTTGGCAAACTGCGTAGTATTGGAGTGTGAGGGTTGTCATAGACATGACTTGTTGGGTCAGATGGAGAGGGAATCATAGAATCACAGAATCACAGAATTGTAGGGGTTGGAAGGGACCTCCAGAGATCATCGAGACCAACCCCCCTGCCAAAGCAGGTTCCCTACACCAGGTCACACAGGTAGGTGTCCAGGCGAGACTTGAATATCTCCAGAGAAGGAGACTCCATAACCTCCCTGGGCAGCCTGTTCCAGTGCTCCATCACCCTCACCTTAAAGAAGTTCTTACGCACATTCGTGCAAAACTTCCTATGCTGCAGCTTATGTCCGTTTCCCCTCGTCTTGTCTCCACGTACCACTGAAAAGAGACTGGCCTCACCGCTATGGCCGCCACACCTCAGATATTTACAGACCTGGATCAGGTCCCCTCTCAGTCGTCTTTTCTCAAGGCTAAACAGACCCAGTTCACTTAGCCTTTCTTCATAGGGGAGATGCTCCAGGCCCTTCACCATCTTTGTGGCCCTCCGCTGGACTCTTTCCAAGAGATCCCTGTCTTTTTTGTACTGGGGAGCCCAGAACTGGACACAGTACTCCAGATGAGGCCTTAGCAGGGCACAGTAGAGGGGGAGGATCACCTCCCTCGACCTGCTGGACACGCTCTTCTTAATGCACCCCAGAATGCCATTGGCCTTTTTGGCCACGAGGGCACACTGCTGGCTCATTGCCAACCTGTCGTCCACCAGAACACCCAGGTCCCTCTCTGCAGAGCTCCTCTCCAGCAGCTCATCCCCCAGCCTGTATTGGTGCATGCAATTATTCCTCCCTAGGTGTAAGACCCTACACTTGCTTTTCCGGTTTCTTACTGCCCAGCTCTCCAGCCTGTCCAGGTCTCGCTGAATGGCAGCACAGCCTTCAGGCATGTCAGCCAATCCTCCCAACTTCGTATCAAGAAGAAGTCAAATAATACCTGGAATGGCTTGAAACTAAAAATTTCCTGAAAGGTGAATGAATCTAACACTTTTTACTTCTGAGGATATAGACATACTTGTATGTTCCTTAATATTTCACGCAAGGTCCAAAAAATCCTGTTTTTAGAAAAGATGAAGCAAAATCTTTTTTTCATTCATTACACTACATATATTTAGAAGATTTTGCAGAAAGGCAGAGTCTAGAATCTCTTAAACACATTACACTAAAAAGCATTTAAGAGTGATACAATAATAACTAAAAACATGACGAGGGAAGCCAAAGAAATCCCCAGCAGAACTCACTGGACCAGGAATTATTAAGGAAATAAAACCAAATGAGTTCGTGCATGCATCTCGGATATTTTCCTTCCTTTTTTTGCAGCTGCCACTAAGCTAAAAGGAAAGACGTTTAAATGTATGAAACCAAAGAATACACAGAGACCACAGCCTCAGCTGCAGATACAAATCCTGTGCATTTAAGGAAAGGAAGTGGAAGACTAGCTTTAATCTAATTTTTCAGTTTTCTAATGTTTATCGTGACAGAAGCCAATATGAACCAAAGCATAATTCAAAACAGCCTGGAAGGTGATTTAAAACTGAACTTGTTTCAGAAATCTCACAGACCACTGTGCCATCTGCGGACAGGAATCAACAGAATCTAAGCACTTAGCTTTTGGGAAAATATATGCTTCCTACATGCTGTTAGGAAAACAACTCTATTTATGAGGTATATAAAATAAGCAAGCTCAGCAAAACCCAATCAGCCGGCTGCCAGTCCACTATTTTGGAATCACACATTCATTTAGAAAGTGGGATAGTAAGGGGACACATGGAAACTTTCATAGTACGACAGCTGTACCTGACACCATGGTTAGCACAGACCTTCACCACAGGACCTGAAATTTTCAAGTACAAAGGACCACTAACACAAAAGTAGCTCTGGCTGCTTTGCCAGTAAATAGATGAAGAATGGATGTGCAATTCAGCCTTCTGCCTGGGCATTATGGCACTGAGAGATGTAAATAAAGGTGAGGAATGAAGAAACATTTTGATTTTAGGTTATATTGTAATTTTGCTCCGTATATTAAAATAATACGCTTCTCATATTATAATAACACTATTGTCTGTATTTAGCAGTCTGCCCACAATAGAATATGAGTAACAGGATTAGAAATATCTTTATTAAAATTTTATTTTCTCTTTGTGCCATTTTTCTCAGAACTTTACTGCTTTCTCACTTCTGTCCAGGATAATAAAAGAATGGGGTACCTCTTCCCTATCCAGCCATCCACCTGATATTAAAGGGATAACAAAAGACTGATTCAAAGTCCATTTAGAAAATCAATCAAAGTGAATTTTGATCTATCCTCAAAGGCCAACTAATCAGTTGGAAAAAAAAATATCAATACATAAATCCAGATTCATAGTTCCTTTCAGTAATGCAAACAGATATTAAGTATACATGACAAGATTTTTAAGGGAACTCACAGCTCATACCAAGAGGCATCAGATGGGATTTTCAAAGGGATCTAAGTATCTAATTCTCATTGGTGCTTATCTGCATCCTTGTAAGCCTAAGTACTATTTTTAATCCATCCTTTGATCATCAACTGCATTAGGAAACTCTCTAAAGCATACAAATAGCTGATAGTTATTCATTCAGAATATGGAGGGAGGAGGGATCAGGTAGGAAGGAACAGAATAATTAAATCAGAAGACCATGTCATTTTAGAAATAATCTCCATCCTCTTTCTTTTTTTTAGCTTTCATCAGTAACATTTCCTTTTAATCTGTATGTATATAACTCTAATGCTTTTTTTTATGACAACCGAATGTAGATTTTGCTTGGGTAGCCAATTCTCTTGCAAATAATCTCTAATAAAAAACTGAAGAAAATTCTGGAAGCAGGGAGCAGAAACCAGTTTAGTTAATATGTCCAGTACATAAGAAAAGCAACATTAAAGATAAGGGAAAATGTAATGAAAAAAAATCACATCCACTTTATTTCAATTAAGAACAACTTCATCAAACCAGTTTTGTGAAGCAGTAGATAAGAAATGAAGCTATGCAATAAAACCTACAATCCCAGCCCTACCTTCTCCTGATTTTATATATTTGTAAAGGTATTTACACTCATTCTCGAATTACTGAATAATAGTCATTTACAATATTTTATCAAACATTAAAGGAAATCATAAGTTATATCAGAAAAGAACACATTTCAAAGTAAAAATAAATATGACTGTTATTATGTACATGAATTACATTACTTTTTGGCAAGCTTACAAAAATATCTTATCTGATACTCATCAAATATGATAGAATTCCTTGATATTTTTAGTATAATCACATATGTTCTCATGTAAGAACAGAAAACTTATATTCCCTAAATTCAATTTTATCTCTCATCAATAAATTATAAAAGTATTTTTCTCTGAGATCATCCAAGTCTCATCTAAAGGACTGAGCTTAGGCATTGGAGGCAAAACAGCTTGTTCCTTGTGTTTATAATGAGATGATACACTCCACTGTTATAGGATTAGCAGAATTGTAGTGGATTAAGAATAGTAGAATTAGTAATGAATCTGTAATTGAAGGTTGTTTTAAGAACTTGTTAGTTGACGTACTTTCGTAACTGATTCTCTGATATTGTCTCTGGTATTGACTATGCAAATCTTTAAGCTTAGGCTGCAAGAAAGAGACAAAGAAAAGCCATGCTTTTATGTAATTGTAAAGTCTCTTCGGTATCTACTTTGTGTGTTTTTTGTTTCAAATTTAGCAGTTTCTCTCATCTTTCAGAATCTTTAACAAGGCTGTAAAGTAAAAAGGAAAGTGATACTTTTATTTTCTTCCTTTTTTAAATCAAATACATTACCTGAAATGATTAATATTATCATCTAAAATAATAGTCTAAATACCACTGAAAAAAATTAAATATTCCATATAACCATCAAGGACTTATTTTTAATGTAAACCATTGAAACTATGAATTGGAAAATAATTTACCGTTAACTGATAAAAAATCTGAAGAGAAAAACATGTCTAGATGCACACTGCCACCCGAGCATAAACGAATCACCACGAATTTTAAAAACTGCAGGCGAGTATAACGAGACTAAATCTCTGAAATACATGACACTTTGCACCAATAGCATATGTAAATAAAAATGACAGTCAAGTATTATCAACTTGAGCACAAATGATCTGAAACTTACAAATGAAGTAAAAAAGATGCTAGCAAACAGAAAAAGTTCAACTAATGTTACATTCTGGGCAAATTAATTCCTGAGCTGTCTCTAAATAGAAAATATATTGATCTAAGCAATGAAATAAACCTTCTTTGCAGTGGTCATAGTACTTAATCAACATTTTCTGCTTAAACTACTTCTAATGTCTGACTCATTGATAGTCGAGGTAAAATCAATGTCTCACAGGCTGCCTTGTCAATTCAAGGCATGCATTAAAAAATGTATGTTTGAACAGACTAAAACACCCCATTTTACATTAGAAAGATGTCACAATCCTACGCCACTTCTAATATATAACTTCTTTTATTTTTTTTCAGTGGAAGGGGAACAGTGACACAATAACAGTTTGTCTGGTATCAGTCTGCTCAACATGCCTTGGAAGGCACAGTGATGGGAGCAAAGGCAGCAGCATGCTCCCCCAGGAGGCACTGGCATGCTTCATGATGACAGTCCTTGGCAGCTCATCAGTTCTACTCAGGAAGCGATTGCCCCCTTCCAGCAACCAAACTAATTTGTCCCCTATTCCAGCTTTGAGATTCTCCACCCTCTGGCTTTGTTCTTTTCTCAGCAACAGAGGCGACTAGACCACGTTTGCATTCAGAATAGACTGTGGTCTAACCACACAAACTCAAGAGAAGAGAAGTGGTGAGCTTGCCCAGCTCCATCTACAGTGCAATTGTCTACCCAAGAGCATGAAGGGAGAGGGGTGGCAGCCACTGTTCCTTAATGATTAAAGATTTTTCACTAAACTACATAAATATCAATCAAGCATGCTTTCCTCTAAAACCATTCGACGGATATTTTTAAAGATTACTCAGTATTAATGAAGTCTGTCTCTCATTAAATTCATTCAGATGAGTTTCCAGCCTTTCAGCACAAGCTTTGAATTACCTTCATAACAGTGCTTCATGAATGGAGAGCTTTCGTATCTTTCTTCATTTAAATTTTGATCTGAATATCGTTTCTGTGACACTTCCTTAGCTGATGTTCTGAATTAAATTACATTGATTTGTTTCTACTTGGCATTATGTATGCAGATGCAATTGAGCCATAACATCCTAAGTGTTCATTGTGAAGTACAACTGAAGTAAGAAACTTAGCAAAAGTAATCCTCCACTGACCTTGCCACAACAAAAACTCTGCTTTTAGTTGAAAAAAGAAAAAAAACAACCCTTGAGAGCTATTTGAAGGTCAAAATTTTCCTGTTAAAAAAAAAGCCAGGAATTCTGTTGAAATTTCTTTTCCTAAGACAGTAGGATGTAGGAGCTTAGTGCTTGAAATATCCCATGTATGGCAAAACTCCTGATCAATCAATCAATCAATAAATAAATAAATAAATAAAATCTGTAACAATCACTTGTTCCCAAGACCAGAATATTATTTAAGCTATTTGTATGCTCTTTTTTCTTTTCACAAATAGTTTTAAAATAGCTGTTTATACCCAAGATATATAGATTTACCCGCAAGAAATGTTACAGTTTAATTCACGGTAACTATTAATAATATCTGTTGGAAGTAGCTGTTTGCCTCAGTAAAAGTGATAAAGACTGAACAGCAGATCACCCTTCATTTTTGTGGTGTGAAAATGAAAGCTTTCGTCACTACTGAACCCTTCTGTCATTTTAACATAGTGTTATGCATTGTTTGACTGTATCATTTAGAACAGTGTTAAATATATCCACTTGTAAACGCCTAGTCTGTGCCAAGAAGAAATGGACAAAGAAATCATTACAATTCACAATCATATAGTGTTTAATTTTAATCTATCAGTGCAGTTGCAGCAATCCACATAATTAACTACTATGGCTCAAGACAGAAGAAGGAGACTTAGCTTGAATCTGGGTTTGAAAAAGGAATGTCGTTCTGCACACAGGTAAAGGACTTTCTGCCAAAATAAGATGGGATCCCCAGGAATACCTTCTTACGACACTGACAACCAAGGAAGCAGACACAATCGACAGATAGTTGTTTCACAACTGAAAAAAAATGAAAGAAGCCTGCAAACTAGCTTGTCTGGCATAGAATTCAGCAGCTTTTCACTCAGTCCCAAAAGAAATCCTGTTAAAAATGATTTTAGGTGACATGTATTTTATAAACCTCAGCTAAATCATAGAAACTACAAGACCTTATTGTCAGTACTTTTATTTTCCTTTTTCCCCTCTAAGTATCAAGCTTACAATACAGCTCTTTGAGTGCTGCCTAAGTCCACATGAATGCTGCAATCATTAATCATGAACATGACAGCAAAGCTCCTTGGAGCATGGATTGTACCTTCCCTTGAATGCAGTGCGGGCATACAATGAATAATAGACAGTACTATAAGTCCTAAATGTTTTGACTTCGCTATATAATTGCTCCAGGTATAAAAGTTGTCTGTTAATCATCACACCATCATTTTAACTTTTTTAATTTTGTGTATATATACTCTCACCTTCTCCTGTAGTGAAAAATATCAACTATCTATATCAGTTATCCTTCTGCCTGGAATTAATTTCTTAGTTTATTTAGTAAACTGCTTTAAACTCTTAGAAGAGTCTTGGTCTTTGCATTCTCTTCTAAACATCATATAATTTTGAAGAGATTTGCTAACTTAACCAGTAGTTCTAATCTTCAATTCTGGTAATGTATTCAGGTATCTAAAGAAATCTACCAAGATTCAAAATATTATCCATGCTAGTAGACAGTACATCAGTCTCCTGCTTTTCTCCTCTTTGATAAATATAAAAAACCTTAACATGATTAAAGGGAGAAACACAAAAAGTAATAACATGTGATCCAAGTACTGAAAGGAAAGTAGTAGTGTCGTTTAATATCAGTGACCTGATTTCAAGGGAAATTTCCCATTAAGTACATTAATCTGGTTAGAACATATTGGCAGAAAAAGGAGATTCCACAGAAAGGAAAATCACAGAATAGTCTGGTTATAAATGGGGCATGAAAAGTCCAAATAACAAAAGTGAAATAATAAATTTTACTCATTCACAGGTATATAGAATCTCCAAGTGCAGGCAGTCATAGAGATATAATTAACATATCGGATTATATTACATTCTTTAAGATCTCAGTTCTTCAGAAAAAAAGTCTCTATCTCTCCTTATGACTATATAGATTTGGCTGTATATACTGATCTCCAGTCATCTATTTTCTACAGTGAGTACATTACAATAACTGAAAATACAATTCCTGTTTAAAAAAAAAAAAAAAAGTTTTAAAACTTGCAGTAATCACATTGTAGATTGCTCAAATCTTGATCAGAACACAGTACATACCATATTTGCAGTCTAATCAAATACCTCTCCTTGATAAATCTGCAGGGACAGAAACAACTGTACTCCACAAGACAAAGATTTTTTTTTCTTTTCACAGTGGTGGCAGCTCAGATGAGACAAAAACCATCTACCAATCTGGAGTCAAAACCAGCTAAGCAAAATTTCACAATTCACTCCATAACAGCACTTCCTTCATTTACTGCTACTCAGATTGTTTTCTTATTCATCTGTCTTTCAAAGCTTTCCATGGTAGTTGTGCCTAGTTATTTACGTGTTTCTTAATCACATTATGTTTTGAATTAGGGCCATTGCCTCTACTTGTCCTCTATGCAAGTAAGGACATTGCCTCTACTAGTAATCTACGCAAAATGTAGGTAATAATGAATAATTTTTAATTTAGATTTATGTACTAACTTTTCAGCAAGATTGTGCTAAGTTGTAGGAACAGGCTGCACCCCAAGCTGTGGATGTCCCATCCCTAGAGGTGTTCAAGGCCAGATTGGATGGAGCACTGGGCAGCCTGATCCAGCACTTACGTAGAAGTTGGCAATTCTGCCCATAGCAGGGAGGGTTGGAATTTGATTCCAAAGGTCCATTCCATACCAAGCCATTCTATGATTCTATGTTCAAAATGTAATCTTTTCAGGAAAAGAATCTTCTCTAAGTTATATTATTACAGTGCCCGTTAATCATAAATAAATGAATGAATGAATAAATAAGTAAATAAAACAAGGCTGATTATCTGATGCGTTATCACTCTCTAGCTATGTCATTCCAAACTTCTATCATCAGTTTGGGAAGCACTGTATCATACAAAACTTTATTGATTGCTTATTAAAATTGCTACAATAAAAGGTTAGCAAGTGCTTAGTTTATGGAATTTAATTTTATTAAAAAAGGCTTCTATGTATTGCCATCAATTTTTTTGCATCATTGTGAAAAATAAACTACTATTTCACTGTGATTACACTACCATCATTTAAAACTTTCCATTTTTTAACTGCCTCATCAACTTGACATTATTCAGTCATCATTTCTCGTGATCTCCATGTACCCATGCCTGCAAGCTGCAAGCCAGAGATTCCTACAATAAACAGACTATGGCTATCACCCTATTTTTGTCTTTTAATTGCTCCTTCTCCTAGACATCACTGCTGTAAATTCCCAAATATTGACCAAAAGTTCCCCATTATATTAAAATTGCTTTTCAGTGGCAGGTACTGTATTCTCATTATGGTCACAATAAAATCTACCTTTAATCTTCCCACTTTGGTTAAACCATCCTTAGCACTAATTATCTCTGTGGTAACATCCTTATAAATCCAATACAGTTGTCTCATTTTTAACTCCCAGAATACTTTAAGACTAACCTACACTTCTACCCTTGTTTCTTCACCTATTTTAACTATCTTTCTATAATCTCAAAGTATCCAAAAAGTCTCAACATGCCATCACTCTTGCTTTCTTAAAGTACTTTCCAACATTAAATTCTACAGCAAATCTTATTAAAAGAAACCAATAATAATATTGTATGTATACAATCAGGTACAATTTTTAAGCTGTGTAAATGTACACAATAATTAGTTCAGTAACAATAATCTGAGTTCCTTTCCATGCACTCAGTCCTCATTTCCCTGTCCTATAAAAGAAGGAATTGTAAGAATTATATATAAATTATTGTGTTGCTGACTCGTTTGAAAGAAAAAAAAAAAAAAAAAGCCTGTTTGCAAAATAATTAATCATATTCAGATTAGAAAGAACACAAATATTTTAATAAATTGATTACTATATGGAACACCTATTTAGGTAAATAATACTTTCTATATATTCTCAATTTCTAGAAATGTTCAGACTAGTTTTTATATTCTTCTGAAAGCAAACATTTTAATGTGCAGTTCACATTCTGCAGATTAGAGAAGGAATTACACTACCTAATAAATTAATCTTATCTTTAATTTAAAAAACTTAGTGGATATTTCCTCTCCAAATGTAATCAGCATGACAGTCTATGTACAGCAGCTACAGTTAGAAGTGTTCAAGAAAACAATGAACAAGCTATTAAAATTATTAAAAGTAATAGACAGGCAGACTTTGATGCAGGTCACCAGCTTAAGATACAAAGAACTTTTCCGAACTTGAAAAAAAAAGACTAATTTATTTCTGTCTTTGGGTAGGAACATGCAATGCCTACTAATAAAATAACTATTTTTAGTTACATGAATTCAGTGTGTTTTTCTTCGTAAATAGTTTTTACAGGGAAGTACAGAACAAAGTCCTTAAGAACTCCTAGCAGTACAGTATTCACACAAAGTTCAGCAACAAAATCAGCTGGTCATATCTAGGAGAAAGAGATTTCAAAATAGTTGGCTACAGGGTAACCTCAGACTTAACTGTGCAAGTTTTATTCAGCTTAAAGATTCAGTCTCTCCTTTCCACTGGTGAAATAAATGGAAACATAAATCAAACTTGTACAAAATATCTCTCTCATTATTTTTGACTCCAGTATCTATAGAAAAGGCAAACTGTAAGGTTCTGAAGGTTATTCAGAACTGGTTTGTTAGCTCTGAGCTATTATTTTAGTTTTGAAATTAAGTTCTATTGAATGAGTACAATGTGAATAATGTGGATAAGTATTTCTCTCTTCTAATACAAAATAACTTTTTCCATCTTCTTGCATGATTTTTCTAATTTACTGAAACAAATAACAGGCTTTTGCAGAACTTATTTTGCAGCATTTTTTTTAAGTGTCAGAAACTACCAAAGCAGAGAAAATAAAAACGCTGTAATGTCTTTCAAGAACAACAACAATTATATTTTGTGTCAGCTTTGCAAAATGTCTTTCACCAGGCCCAATGTCTTAGCATATAATTATGTCATTCAGTTTTCATGTTTGTTTTCATTTTCTTTACAGCACTTGCAAAAGCAAAATCTAGGGAATTTCACAGCTGATGAAATCTTGGCTCTAGGACAGTGAATGAAAGAATTCCTACCAATTTCATCAGATTCTTATTAATGCCTTCCATAAAATATCACCCTATTAAAATTAAATATAAAGAAGGTATATTTAATTAGTTTCCTTTTTCTAAAATCTTCAGAGAAGCATTGCACCCTACATTCGTTTCTCCAAGATTTGGAAAGACAAGTCTCACAACTACTCAGGTTCATGGCAGAATCCATATTACCTCCCCTGTTGTTGGAGAGGAATAGTAACATTTTATTTAATAATGCACATAAAACTGTTATTTCAGCCATGGTTTTGCAAATTGCTCATTTTAAATGCAAAGAATATATTCAAGAAGTTATCAAAGGATATCTCTGTCTTTTTTTAATTTTTGCAAGCAATGAACTTGAGGGTATAAACAACTCAGTCTCTGAAAAGTCTGAACAGTTTTAGACTCATTTAATACTTCTTAATAATTCTCCCTCAGATTCATACTTTAAGGACAAGAGATTGCATCTTTTGAAATTTTGATTTTCCTTCACAGATAAATCACAGAGAAACTGTATTTTCTGTTTAATTTGACACTTTATTATCACATTATTATACATGTAAGAAATTTTTCATGTTCTTTCCTAAAATCAAGATCAGTTCAAGTACTAAGGGGAAACATTTATGGAGGGTATCATCAAGAAAGCACAGTGAGTATATCAAGAATAAAAATTTAGCTGGAGGCGTAAAAGAAACTCATGTGGTTAAATCTTACACTGTGCCGAGGTGTGCTGGGGAACAGTGTTGTTATGCAGAGACTTTCCATTTTAGTGCATCCATACAAAGTAGGAGCAAGGCATATTTCCTATCTACCCTGAAACACAGAAGCACACAAGAAACTAGAAAGAGAAAAGTTTAGTTTCTTGTGCCAGAAAAGGAAATAATGCTCCCGCTGCCTGGGAAACATCAGTATCCCATGTTCCCTGAGGAAGATTCCTAGTTACAGGTTGAAAAGCTGCTCCTCACTGCCCTTCTCTGCTCTTCAGCACATTAACTGTACATACAAAGTACATTTTCTCACATACACTGAGATTTCTTTCCCTTGTGCTCAGGTTCCTCATATATGCATTCCACTATATATATATATACACACCTTGGACTTAATTAGCATATGCATACAGAGGAGGGATCCTTTTTTATTTACTGGTCCTATTACTTTTTCATGGCAAGTTTGTGTTGACTGTATCAAAACAGAGCTGGAGGAATTATTAATACTCTTAACTAAAACCATGCATTTATCTCAGACTTTTTGCTGATGGATATCAAAACACTTTCCAAATGCTCTAACTAAATACTGTCAGCCTATATGAAACTGTTAATGTTAGTATCCTATGCTTAAACAGAAATGAGCACAGGGATACTAGGTGATAGTAAGCTGAACGGGAGGACAAACTGCATTTTATGTGCATTAAACACTTCATAGTCAGCCAGTAGAAAGAGGTGATTCTCCTGATATATTTTTAGCATTAGTATGGCCTCAACTTGAAAACTGTGCACAACTCTGAGTTCCACAGTGTGAAAAGGACTTGAAAACATCCAGAGGAGGGCAGCACAGTTAGAGGGGGTGGAAGGCACGTGCAGTGAGGAGAAGCCATGGACACCGAGACTGTTCAATCTGAAGAAAAGGAGGCTGAGAAGTGATCTCATTGTTCTCCACAACTTCCTGAGGAAGGGAAATGGAGACAGAGGTGCTCTCCTTGATCACCAAGGACAAGATGCAAGGGAATGGTACAAAGCTGCACAAGGGAAGGTTCAAACAGGATGTGATGAAAAATTTCTGTACTGTGAGTGCGGTCAAACACTGGAAGAGGCTTCCTAGGAAGGTATACTATGCCTCATGCCTGTCAGTGTTGAAGAGGTGTTAAGAAAATGCCCTCACTGATGTACTCTAACTTTTTGTTATCCATGAAGTGATCATGCACTTTGACTTGATCTTTGAAGGTCATTTCCATCTCTTCTGTTCTAGTCTATTCGAAATACAGAAATTCAAGAGAAATAGGTCGTAATTAATTGGTCACATGAATTTTTCAATGAACTAGAAGAATAGTTCGGAATACATGGAAAATATTATAGTATAGTATAGTAGTATAGTAGTCCCAAAGTAAACAATTCTACCTCCAAACCTTTCCTACTGAACTTTACCTTTAGATGTGGAGCAACTATGTGTATGTGTATGTATGTTTTATACAGTCTTCTAAAAAGAAACTTTTCAGTATCTGATTTTCAGGTCATGAACTTTTTATCAGATATATTGTTATTGTCAATGATTCATTAATTCTATGGAGCTGCATGCAGTTTCACATTCATTATTTTACCTGTTCTGAACTAGAAGTTGCTAGGGTCAAAAGCTTTTTTCCCCCCCCAGTGTTTCCAAAAACAAACAGCCTATGAGATAAGGTTGTACACAACAGCATTTGATGTATTACATCTCACTGGTATCTGACAAGCCTTATTCCCTGGTGATGCAATTCTTTTCTAATAATTTAGTCTCAGTCTATTAAAAGACAATTACAGATAATGCATCCAGGCAAGTGGTGAAGGATGTCCAGAACAATGCTTGTAGAGAGGTTATCAAAACACAGTTCGCAAAAAAGAAGTGTGCTATTGACTTTTTAATCATTTCAGACAGAGAACGTTATATAGATTTTCTAAAGGATTGAACATAACTAGATGAGGGTGGAAATGGATTTCCCCCTTGCTACTTCATATGTCATAATAATAGATTTTCATTTATTCATTTACCATGAAGTACATGGGGAGCCATTCAGAAATCATCTTATAATCATCTTATAGACTTGACTAACTATCTCTATGTTGAATGTTAACAGATAGTATATTAGAAAAATACTGATGAGCACTTACTTCTATATTATGCGTAAGAATACATCAGAAGTAGTCTTTGAAGCTTTTTTTTCTGTGCTGCCACCATCATCAGAGACTTCATTTATAAGCTGGCTACTGAGCTGGACCTTTAATAGAATTCTGCTTCAGAAACACTTCTTGTGAAGTGGGTTAGGTTGCTATTGAGAATCTGGAAATTAGGGAAACTCAGAATCTTTTATTTGTATAAGAATTGGCTTAATATGTGGTTTGTCTAATTAAGACACAGTTTCTCAGAGAATTTCAGCAAGAATTAACTGGAAACCATTTACAAGGACATCTGCTCTAATCATTGCCTACCTATCTACAGTCCCCATGACAACAATGCAAGTTGCAGGGAATTACAAGTTCACAAGGCACATCAACTGAGCATACACAATAAGGGAACTTAGCAAAATAAAGCATTAAAGCAGCAATGTACATTAAAAAAATAAATTTCAACATACATTTGTAGAGAATGAAGGGGAAAGAGGCCAGGAACAGGGAGACACTGTTTTTGGACAACCTCAATCTAACACCTTCTAATGTTCATTTGTGGATTTGCTCATTGTAGAATTTTGCTATTTGTTTTTAGGCTTACAATAGTTGAACAAATCAACATTTTTCATTTCTCTTCTGTACTGTAATTTCTATAACGCTTATGCCACAGTCAAGATGGTTCAAGTTGACAATTGAGGAGGGGATTACTGTAAATTTCTTTGTACACATTAGCACATTGATAAGAATCATGGTTGTCACTGCAAATGGGAACCTGAAGCGTGTATCAAAGTAAGCTCTAGTGACCACTGTTTACTAAGTCTCAGATGTGGCAGTGGTACTTCTACTCCTTTTCCTATAACCTCCTTGGGATCACCTCTGTGAGGTGTCAAATGATATTTCTTTAAGAAGTTGTTTAATGTAATCTATGTGTAACTGCCTTGCATACTTGATGTTCAGCTGGTTCTCCTTTCAGAACACCTTACAGAAAAAGCTAGAGTGTTTGACCCAAGTGACAAATACCTATAATAGCCACAGTAATGCATGCTTCAGGAAGCAAGGAATCCCTATTCATGTTATATTGCCTGTTACTACCTAGTAGTAGCAAAGAAGTGATTTAAAATCAGTTGGTTGCAGGTTTTCAAATCAAAATACTATTAGGACAGCGCCGTCATGCTTGATGTACATGTAAATCTGAACATGAACACGTCTAAGAAGGAATAGGTTGGGGGGGTGTCATATAATCATACAACAAATTATATCCATAGGAGCTTGCATAATCAGATCGTGGACTTTTGATGTATTTTTCCATACACATCACAGACTTTCAAAGCTTCAGTAGGGCAGACTCTTTTATAAACAGCCTTAGGTTTCAGGGAATTTGCCTGCTAGTTGGATTTCTTTCATGACAGCAGAGAAAAGCAAACCAGAACAATGCATGTATGAATAGTGCCATCATCTCCACTACAGCCTTCCAAGAAATTAACAACGGTTTTTGTTTTGTTTTTTAAGAACACAGAGCTCCAGATTTTCACATTTCAAGAAGTTTAAATAGAAAGCTCCTTGATCATATTTAGCTTTTGTGCTGAGCCCCAGATATTACTCCTCCCTTCACTCTGAAGCTGAAGCGTTGATCATGAAGTTGGAATATGCTATAAATTCTTTAAAAGAAATAACATTCCTGGATGTACTGTTGATCTATAAAAATACAGTAAACAGCTGAAAGATTTTCATTCAAAATGTTTTTTTTAATCACACATTTATAATGCAGAAAAAAAAAAAAACAAATATAGTGATATAAAACACAGTCTTGGTCATGCAAATAAGTAATAAAGTTAGTTCAACATCTGAAATATGGAAGTGGCGTCAAATGTGATACATACACATGTTAAACTCACCACTGTTGCAGTACACTAGTGTGTTTCTAGCACAGTGCCATGAACTCAGATGTTTACAGTGTCCTGACAAGGTTGTTTGACCACTGTCCCAGGGCATCCTGCTAGGTTACAATTTGTTGGCCACAGATGACTTACATCCATTAGCAAGGAGAAGTGCATTATATATCCGATGTAAAACTTAAGTATATTTTTTATTTATCTGATTCTGCAATATACAGTTAGAGTGTATATGCCCATGGCTCCCTCTTCTGGATAAACCACTCAGGAAATAAGAGCTACCTATGTATAACTCAATAAAGGTAATCAAATAATAATAATAAAAAAGCATGAAGAAAGACATATAAGGGGAAAAATGAAATTTTAAAGTAACATATCGCATTCATATTTTATTTTTCAATCTCTTTCAAAAAAAAAGTTATTTTTCTTGACTATTTTACTTTAAAAGAATGATTTTAGCAAAAAAATATTATAAACAAAAACATGTTGTCAGAAATATGCAGTCTTTTTCTCTTGATTGTTCTTTATCAATGAATTACGTTATCAAACAAACTATATCCAGTTGAATGAAAAAAAGGACAGACTGGAGTTACAATATAAAAGACATGAGTGGATTATAAAAACAAACAAAATATTGGCATGAAGTAGCACAAGCGAACAGAGAGGTGTTTGCTCCCATTACTAGTAGAACACATAAGAGAGCAATGTGTTCTGTACTCAAAGGGCACGGGCAATAAAACAATGGTTAAGTTCTTGGCTATAAATGTGAATTGAAACCAAAATTTATTTACAAACACTTCACGTATCATATTTTTGACATATCAATAAAAACGACTCATCATATTCATTTTGAAATTTTCATAAAAATGAGAAGAAAAAAAAAGAGAAGTCAGACAAAGAGAATTTTTAATTTTTCCAAGTCCAACAGAAATATTTTGTTTGATCCAAGTTTGTTTAGTTCGTAGGTTAAACAATTTGATCAACATATTTCAAGAGACATTTTAATTGAAAAATTGTTTTGGAGTAAAATATCAGCTGTTGGTACTTAGCATGTGTGTGAATACAAGAAAAACTGTTCAGAGCAGCAGCTGTGGATCAAGATAAACAGCGTGAGAACCCAGGGCACCTCTAGAAGAAAGAATGTCTCACGGCTCTGTTTGGGTAAGCGCCTGTTGAAAAGTGTTTTGTAGAATGCTCTGTTGACATGTAAAGTGGATGGAAAGTTGTAGGGGCGGATGGAGAAGCTAGAAATCGTAGAATCATAGAATCATAGAATCACAAGGTTGGAAACGACCTATAAGATCATGTAGTCCAACCGTCTTCTCATTACCACTGCTACCACAAGCTACTAAACCATATCTCACAGCTCCAGATAGTTTCCAAATAGAAAACTTGTAAAGGTATATAAGTGATGTGGGAACTTGTAATAAAAGATTTGGATCATCCACATGTGAGTCCGTGCATGTATAAGGACCAATATAAGCAAGGCTTCGCAAAATGTCATTTGAAGGCTACAGCTTCATATTCTTAACTTTAAATGTGGGGGGGGGCTGAAGAGGTAAGCAGAATTTAAATGATTTAAGTAAAATGATATTGACTGGGTAATCTATTATAAATAAATAAAAAATATTAAGTAGTGGATTTAGAAAAAAGGGGATAAAAATTCACCTCCCAAATCCAGCTTAGGAAAAGATAAAATAGTAGTATAAATTAGCTTCAGCTGCAAAACTGCTTTCTCATTAGCAACATAATTTTTTAAGAATGTTAATAGCTGAAGGATTCAAGCAGATGAGTCAGAATTTCCCCTCACATAATTCAAGAGATATAGGATATTTCCTCTGTGCTTTTGATAGACTAAACCAATGTAATTTATCAGGCAAGGAAACCCTGCTCATCAGTATTATCTACAGAAAGATTTCACAGAAGAAGGAAAAAAAAGCACTCTGGAGTACAGATTTAAAGGCCTGTATGTAGAGCCTCAGATTTCTTTTTAATTTAGATCTTTGGATTTTCAGATTTTATAAGTTACTTAATTTTTCTTTCATAGATCTGAGTACTCTTCATTAGACTATAAAGCTACACATTCATGACAGAAATGCTGCTAGATAGAAGAAGTGAGATTAAATCTTTGAATTTCCTTATTTCATTTCTTATTTTAATTACTACAATAATATAAAGGCACTCCTTTTTTTCCTCATAGAAAAATTAGAAAAAATTTCATCCAAAGTTTTTCAGAAAAGGGCTGTCAAGTAATTTGCAGTGAAACTAAGCCATGTTCATTAGCTTTTTAAGGTCTGCTATGCAGACAAAAACTAATAAAAACAGAACATAAAAAGCATAATTTAACAGTGAAATAGAACTCTAGAAAAGCTGAACATGAAATGAGAATTACTTCATAAGCAACATCAAAATATTGCATGATGATGGATAAAGATGACATTTACAAGGTTCAGTAACGCAAAACGGTAAAGTTTACAGGAAATTAATCTAATATGGTAGACATATCATTTCTCACATAGTCTGGCTCATAATTCAACTGTCTTCACCTGACAAGGTCAAAATTTACCACAGCGTACACTAGACAACTGTAAGTTGAAGAGGCTTTCTCACATCTTAAATCAGTTCTGCATAATTTCAGATATAAAAATCTGATTCTGTGACAACCCAAGATCTATCACAGCTATATAAAAACTCCCCAAAGCTTTAGATTAAAATATAACAAAGAGAAAAAACAAAACAAAACAAAAACAACTATCTGCTTAAAAACTCAATTCATAACTAATTTGAATTATCAGCAAATAAATACACAATTTCCTAAGAGTAATAACACAAAGCAAAACCAGTTCTTTCTTTCAGCATATCAGTTTTGTTGCAGACCCAAGTTTCATTTTTCTTAATGGTATGATCAGTTTCAGACATATAGAACGGTTCTGTAGTGTATGGATTTCAAAAATCACCACATGCTGCATATACTAAAACATAGCTACAAATTTAGTTCCTACCTCTTCCTATGGATTCTTCCGAAAGTGTGATAGCAAAAAAAAAAAAAAAAAAAAAAGAAAAAGAAAAAAAAAGGTTCAAGATTTAGTATTGTATACAGGTAGAAAATATTTTATTTGAGTAAGGGTACAATCATAAGGCCACTGGAGGGGCTTTCTCAAATTAACGTTATGCTTTAGGACTTTGGAGACCGTTAAAGTCCAATGCTATAAATTTCAGTATTGTTCTACCCAGTAAAAAATTCACATATATTTAATGGGATCAAGTATTAAAGAGATAAGTAACTGTACAAATTATTGTTGATATTATTATAAATAATGACAATTTACAACGATTTCTGAGTAAAATGCAGCTATTCCAGATCAACTGCTTTCAGCTTTTGATGGTTGTTTCTTTTCAATTTGATAGCTTACTGACTGCTCTACAGACTACTTGTAAATTTACTTCTCCTACCAACAGAGGCTCAGGTTCACAAAATTAATTACGAAGTTAATTCAAGATCGCATTTTGCATTCCAGTTTCTTTGGTAGTTGGGCATTATGGCAGACATCTAGCAGAATACTGTATAGTGATGATCACAGAATCCTTTAGAATTGGAAAAGATCATTAAAAGGTCATCTATGAATGAAGGTCATCAATGAACAGGGACATCCAGTGCTAAGCCAGGTTACCCAGAACCTGATCCATCCTAGCCTTGAAAGCATCCAGAGACAAGGCATCCACCACATCTCTGGGCAACCTGTTTGAGTACCTCACACCCTCCCTATAAAAGACTTTTCCCTCACCTCCAAACTAAATCTTTAACCTTGAAACTATTTCCCTTTATTCTATCACAACAAACCCTGCTAAAGAGTCTGTCCCCTTCCTTCCTGTAGCTCCCCTTTAGATATTAAAACGCCACTATCAGGTCACCTCAGATTCTTCTCCAAGTTGACCAGCCCTAGCTCTCCCAGCCCATCTTCATAGGAGAGGTGTTCCATCCTTTGGACCATTTTTGTGGTCCTCCTCTGGATGCACTCCAACAGGTCCCTCTTATTCTGTGGACTCCATACCCTCCATACCAGGTGAGGCCTCACCAGAGCAGAGTAAGCAGAGCAGGATCACCTCCCTCAGCCAGCTGGCCACACTTCTTTTGATTCAATCCACGATACAGTTGGCCTTCTGGGCTGCAAGGGCACATTGCTCGCTCCTGTCCAGCTTCCTACCTACTAGTAACCCCAGTTTGTATTGACAGTAGATGTTGCACCTACCCAGGTTCAAGATCCTTGGATTTGTGAGGTTCTCCTGGGCCCATTGCTCAAGCCTGTCTAGTTCCCTCTGGATGGCATTATATCTCTCTGGTCTGTCAACCACACCCCCACAGTTTGGTGTCATTGGTAAACTTGCTGAGGGTGCACTCAACTTCACTGCTAATGCTATTGATGAAGATGTTAAAGAGTATTTGTCCCAGCACTGACACCTGGTAGACACCACTCATCAGAGACTCCATCCAGACATTGAGCCATTGACCACCGCTCTCTGGACTCGAGCCTGCAGCCAGCTCTTCATCCACCAAACTCTCCACCATCAAATCCATATCTCTACAAATTGTAGAGAAGGAAGTCGTGGGACCTCACATCAAAGGCCTTACTAAAGTCCAGATAGATGACATCAGTATCTCTTCCCTTGTTCACTGATGCAGTCACATCACCATAAAATACCACTACATTGATAAAGCAGGATTTGCCCTTGGTAAAGCAATGCTGGTTCAGCCATATCAGCTCCAGGAGCGTAGCATAGCTTCCAGGAGGATCTTCTTCCCAATCTTTTCTGGCACAGAGGTCAAACTGAGAGATCGGTATTTCCCTGAATTGTCCTTTTAACCTTTCTTAAAAACAGGTGCGAAGTTGCCTTCCTTCCAGTCACCAAGGACTTCGCCTAATTGCCACGATTCTTCAAATATCATCAAGAGTGGCTTGGTAACTACATGAGCTAATTCCCTCAGGACTCTGGGACTTGTGGATGTTCAGATTCCTCTGGTGGTCATGAACCTGATCTCTGCTTACAGTGGGAGGGACATTGTTTCCCCAGTCCCTTCCTACCAAACCAAACATTTGAGATGTGTGATGAGCAGTTATAAGAGAAGTTACCAAGGCAAAAAAGTTGTTGAGTATGTCTGCTTTCTCCTTGTCTGTTGATATCAGCTTGCCTGTGTTACTCACTAGGGGGGCATATGCTCCCCCCTAGACTTTCCTTTCCTGGTTAAGGTCCCTGTAGAAGCATTCTTTGTTCTTTCCGGCAATGTAAGCAAAGATGTCATTTTTTCTGCTTTTGACATTGCTTATCACTTACATGCCTTACTGTAGTTAAGGTAGTCACAACCCACAGTTTTTTATTTAGTTCATTTCAGCCTTACTGCTTAATAATCAGTGTCTTCAGTATCTAAAGGCTAACTACTTTTCATCCTCAAAAATCTTCTCTTAGGAAGTTTTCAATCTTGAGTTGAATAGCAGAAAAAAAATACAGAAGAGTTTCCAAGTGGTATCAGTCAAAAAATGACAAATCTTATTTTGTTATGTTTTCAAAAATATGCTTCAATGCCAAATGCAAAGTCATACAACTAAGAAAAAAAAATTTGTTTTGAGAACCTAATCTAGAAAGGAGACTCTTGAATTCTGAACTCTGTTTTCAGGACTGTTTCTGCACTTTACTCAGTACTATGTAAATGTACATTTAGCTAAACCTAAATAATAAAAAATTGAGCTTAAGTAACACATTTCAGGATTAGAAATCATTGTAATGAATTTCTAATAGTACTTTAGCTATTATAAATCTGATATTCAGAGATATCCAGAAGCAGCTGATCAGATTATCTGATTTCATGTCAGTCCTTCACTCTCTTTTATCTTAATCTAATTTTTATACTTTTTTCTATCCTTACAGTCATAATCACCTGCTGTTCAAGAAACAGTGGGTTAGTAGAATTATTAAAATGATGCATAATCAATACTTAGGAATTTTTTCTTGAGACAATTTTTCAGTAAACATACAGACTGAACTGTTTCTTTTCCTTTTTTGTTTTTAATTCAAATTAGTTATTTGCGTAACCCATTAGCAAGTTACACATTTATTCATCTTTACAGAAGTGTGATGTATAATCACATGAAAACATAGCTGGCTTGAATGTCTTGAATACAAGCTTGAAAGAATCAGAAAATGCACTAAAAATGAAAAGTAGTAAAATATTCTTTGTGATGCTAAAATATGATTTAATAATTATTTTAAATGAAATTCACCCAAAAGCAGAGTTCTTGCACAAGACCTCTTTAAAATCACATTCATATTTTCTTTAAGGGAGCATGAAGTACTGTGGAAAAGTCTGTGGTTCACCAGCCCTGGTTGCTTAGCACCTGGGTGAAATTCACTAAGAGCACTGGCCACTGGTCTTGACAGCTTTTTGGAAGCAGTCTAGCCAGTTTGCACAATTACAACATTTGTTTTCAGTATTGAAGTGGCTGTGAATGGGAGTAATTTGATTCTAACATATGTGATAACTACTGTAGTTGCTAGAGATATTGACTCTGTGACTCTATTGCATTTTTATACTACCTTGTGCTTATATTTACTATCACGTAAGTAGCACAGCAAAATAGATGTCAGAATTAGAGCAGATTTTTGAAGACTTATGTTTCTTTAAAAAATTGCAATTGATCATATTACTAGCATTCACCATATGTTGAAAAAAATTGTTTTTCTTAACCTCTTTCTAAAAGTTCTGTCATTTGATATATTTGCTGCAGATTGGCACTGCAGAAAATGAATGACTTTAGTCAAATTAGATAAAATTATATGCCAGCTAGCTTTCACATATTCTAAATATGGCAAACCTATTATATATATATATACACTAGTTCAATTCATAAAGAATCTGCCATCATTTCATAAACGAAAGGGCAACATTGAGAGGAATAGATTAAGATACATCATGCATGCAACTATTCACTAAAAATATTCTCAGAGATTGCCTAATATAATAACAGCTTGATAGCCTGCTAACTACTACCTGTTCAGTAAATGAAATCAGCCATAGACCAATGCAAAGTGGCTCTACAAGATTCTCTCTTGGGGCTGGCAATACTGACATTACTGGATGAGCATGATGTTAGTTCCAAAGGCAGCTCACATGACTCAGGAAGCAGACTTCCTAAAGCAGGAAGAGATAAGTGGTTGCAGAACAACTGACGAAGTAGTAAAAGATACCGGAGCTGTCATGGATGCACAGGTACAGGTGTATAACTTCTAAAATCATACAGACAGCAATGGATGATAAAATTTCATTCCATCATCTTAATGTACATTTTAGTAATTTACTATAGATCAAGGATTCTGAATTCTCTGTGTGGTAAGGCACACACTCTTTGTCCTCTAGAGAAGTACTCATCTCACTTTAATCAATTTAACTTTGGAGTCTTTGTTTAGCTCTTGGCACATGCAATCAATATTACAGCATAAACCTAGCAATGTAAAAGTAATCATGCATATATTCAGATATATAATAAACCTATTCTCACTGCTTCCTTCAATTGCATAGAGTGCAGTCTCAATCCTGAGAATGAAGGGAAAAGGAGGGGAAAAAAAAAAAGATGATCCATTTTTCCACTGAGATGGGCTGAGGATTATTAATGATCCTGGAATAAAATATCAGCAGAATAACTTTTTCTTTTCCAGGGTATATTATTTTGGAGTTTTTAATAATTTTAAGATTAAAAATGCTTCAAATATGAAGCTAGACAGCTGATGAAGGAAATAATTTTTCATTTCCAAAGTTTGTTGCATTTGAACTTTATCAATTACAGTGCAATCATTGTATTTAGAAACAATATTATTAATTTTATAACAAAGAGTTATAAAATTAACCATCCCACAAAATGAATGTCACTTGATGAAATAGCTTAATGATTGAAAATCTGATATAACAAGTTTTTGAATTTATCAAAACAGGCGCACATCACTTAGTACCTTAGTTTGATAGCATTTCATTTAAGACTTGTACAAAAAATTGCAGGGAAGTCAGATCTGCAAAGTAGTTGAACTGTGTAGTACTGCTACATAATCAAGTTTAAGGTCTTGCATCACTGTCAACATGTTACATCTTGAAAAGCTTAAATTCTTATTGATGCTGAGAAAATTTTGTGGTCAGCCACAGAACGCTTGTGGGACATAAATTAAGAAAGTGGCTCAAAAGGTCCTTTTTCTTATTTTCTCAGTGGTAGGTGGACACCACCAATTTTTGTAGCAGAGCTGCTCTACCATTCTGAAAGACATCCTGTTAATCCAGAAGAAACCAGAAGTTAATGATAATTAAAAATGCTAAGCTTGCACTCAAAGTGATGCATGATTTACAGAGATAATTTTTCTTTTGGAAAGGATTACAGCAAAGAGCTGAAGTGATGCCAAATCTAGATAACCACTTGAGTATGGGTGATGGTCTTGCTGTCAAATCTTTCCTTCTACCTATCCAACTTTTTTAAAATGAAAAATATAGCCAAGTAACTCATTGTAACTGGTACTGTTAGTTGACCTGAGGAGCAACATATAAACTTTATCCAATCCCAAGTTCTTCAGAGTAAGGACATTTTACTTCAGTTCTAAAGAAAAGAAAGGAAATACATTTATAACAGATGACTTAGCCAGTGTCAGCAGTACAGAGACAGACCACATACATCTGGTCACCTGATGTCTAGTTTGATGCCTGTCTTCTGTAAACAGCCCTAGATAATTTTGGTCTTTTGGCTGCTGTTCAAAAATGCAAATGCACCACATTTGTTTTCTGGTATCACTGCCAAGTTTTCATCAGCTGTTTTTTCTCTTCTTTTGAATACATTTTTTCCACAAGCATACTATGTTGTTTTTTTTCTGTGTTTATTTTTCTTTACCTCAACAAGTAAATCTCACTCTGATGTTTTCTCTTATACTGACAATGCAAACGTCTAATGATGGAAACTTTTACATTCAAATGTAAACGCAATTCAAATATTCAAACACTTTTTAATTACTGATAGTCTATTTCTTGCAGTTATAATCTGGAAAAACGGATTTTCTTCTCCCCATGAACTTTTTTTATAGTCTATACCTGCATTGAAGTAATTGTTTTTTACTGAATGTATTTTGTTTCAACACTGTTTTAGAGAACTGTGGGAATCCTATGTGTTTGAACTTATGCTAAGATGTATGTATTTACATTCAAATTTACCCCAGGCCTAGATAACTGTTGAGTGCACTCCTTAGAGCTTCAGTTTTCAAAAGTAAATAAGTTGATATGTGTTTTATCTTTTTTCTTCTTGTCAATATTAACATTCCTGATACCTTGGTAAGGTTTTTTTGTACAAAGTCTTTTCTAAGTGATAATCTAATAACCCAAGTCATCACTTTATCAAGACAAAGATTCATCATCTTATGACCATGATACTTACTGTAAGATCACTTTTTTCCCCAGTGTGAGGTACAGACATTTATGAAACATCAGCATAAAATGATTAAATGCCCAAAGGGTTAGATTTGCTGTGGAACCACTTTCACGAGGAAGAACAGTCTTCAGAAAAGCATAAAAGAAAACTCTTTTATTCACCAATGCTTATTTATGAGTTTAACATCTGTTCTTTATAGTGTAAGTGACCTGGCTGCTTTCTCAAGGTACTTTCCCAATATCTTAGCTGTTCAACGTGACACACAACATGTAAAAAACATTTTTCAAACATGACTGACTAATACTTAGCTTCAATTTCAAAAATATTAATTCCTATCTGCTTCAAAGGAACAATTCATCTAATTTCAACAAGGCATCAACTAAGGTTTTAGCCAGAAGAACCAAGATTCTGAACAAGCAGTCATAAATCTAACCATACATCTTGACTAAGTGTTAAATCACAGCTTGTGTACTAAAAATACCTTCAACCTGATTCTGTATGAAGGTAGATTTTAATATTTTTATACCCTAAACCCTAAGTTACATTAAGATTTGAATATTTTTATTATTATATATAATATTAAATCTATTAAGATTTGAAGAAACATTTATGTTCAACTGATAGATTATTATTACCAAGAGGTTGCAAGAATTTAGGGAAAAAAGAGGAATAGGATCATCAGTTTTTGTTGTGATCTTAAAGTACCAGAAAGGACCTTGAAGGGCTTTTCTGTTGGCCTGCTTCCCTTGCAGTTAATGCACTTAACAAGGAACCTTCCACTTTTTATCTTCTTACATGCTTTCAGTCTGCATGGCATCTAAATAATTCTCAGCCATGAATAAATGTCTTCTCTCTTCAGGAGGAAACATTACCATTCTATTACACACAAGTTAGGCTACCAAAGTACAAACACATGAAATGCAAATGAGCAGAATATAGAATAAACCTATGCTTACATTCTAGATATATAAAAATTGTTGGCAGGCTTGAGAGTCACTTGAAGAAAAAGAACAGTGCTATAAAAAATGCTGTATGAGATCTCAAGCAAAAGTCTACAAGCCCCCTGAGTCTGATCCTGTTATCTTAATATTAAGTTTAGTTTTCCTGGAGAAACAAAAGTCATGGACAATTTAGGACTTTCACTAGCAATAATTAAAATCAGCTTTTGCTAGAAATACATACTGTGTTGTGTACTGGCTTGGATAAAGAAACATTTGATTGTCTTTCAAAAAAGTTGCTAGAGTTGCAAAGAAACATGGTTATCTGGAAGACTAATTTCTGCAAGAAAAAGGATTAAGGATAAACAGGTCAGAAAAGAACACCATTTCTTTCTTTAACATGAAGTTTAGTAAAATATCTTTTCATATTGTTGAATTTGGAAAATAGAATCTAATATACCAACTTATGTTTTCAGAGTAACTTTGAGAGTGGAGGAAGGAAATTTTTCTTTTAAATCTCTGGTTCCTAGTGCAAAAAATCTTCTGATACTGACCATCCTCAATATATTTAGCTGAGGTCTAGCAGGATTAATCTCAGTACAGTCATATCCTAAAGAGAGAGAGTTCACATTGCAGCCAGAACTAATAGCTTTACTATTGCCTAGCAACTATGGTGCACATATTTCATACCCACAGCTGTGCAGAACTACTTAGAGGCTGAATGAATACTCCCAGTTATTTAAAAGCTTGTTCATACATGTATAAAGTTCTGCATAATATTTACAGCTAGTGTTTTATTAACATTGTTTTTCTATAGCTGGAAAAAGAAATTCTGAAGAATTGTACCTCTCAGAATATCCAGCATGAATAGGTTTAAACAGTTACTACCACAACCATAATCAGCTCCAACAACATCTGAATCTGGATGAGGACTGTTTAAGTGACCATAAACTGTAGCCTACCATTCTGCTTGTTACCTTCTTTACAGAAATGTAATATTTTGGTCTTGTTTATGACTTGCTATGTCAGATTGTAATTACTTCTAAGATGTAATTAGCATGAAAAAGACATTGACAGTTTGAAGGACTGTTTTAATCAAATTGTTTTTTTAACCAAAATATTGCAAAACGCAACCTTCAATAAAAGTGCAGTATGCATCATATTTTACAGATTTTTCTTTTCAGTAAATTTTATCAGTATATTAGTGTTATCGCCAAAATGGTTAAGTTCTGCATAAAAATGCAGCTAAGAGAGATTTGACTAGTAACAATCACGAAAGGAAATCAGCCTTCTGGAAGATATCTCCACATAAAGGAAAACAGAATACATGAAGTAGTAAGCACTCCAAAAGTATACTTTGGAAAAGCTCACTTAATGCTGCTGCTTCACAGACGTATCTTTATCAGACTGCATTCTTACACATACACAAAGCAAAAGCAGAGTATCTGTTCCCCAAAAGTAAAAAGAAAGTATATGGATTAAACACATTTACTGCAAATGAAGAGTCCTACACCTGAAGAGGAATAATCACATGCATCAGTACAGGTTAGGGGCTGATCTGCTGGAAAAAACTCTACGGAGAGGGACTGAGGCATTCTGGTAGCCAACAGGTTGACTATGAGCAAGCAATATACCCTTGTAGCCAAAAAGGCCATTAGTTTCCTGAGGTGTGTTAAAGAGTGTAGCGAGGAAGACAAGGGACGTGACCCTCCCACCCTACTCTGCCCTGGTGAAGTCACATCGGGCGTACTGCATCCATTTCTGGGATCCCCAGTTCAAGAAAGACAAGGAGCTAGTGGAGTGTCTATGGTAGGCCACATAGTTGGTTAGGGTCCTGAAGCACCTCCTGTATGAGAAAAGGCTGAGAGACCTGGAGCTGATCAGGCTGGAGAAGACCGAGAGGGGATCAGCGTTTATAAATATCTAAAGCATAGATGTAAAACGGATGGGGCCCAGTCTTTTCAATGGTGCCCAGCAATGAGTGCAGACAAGAAAACCAAAAGTTCCATGCAAACATGAGGAAAAACTTCTCTACTTTGAGAGAGACTGAGCACTGGAACAGGCAGCCCAGAAAAGTTCTAGAGTCTCCACTGGAGTTACTCAAAACCTGCCTGGATGCTTTAATATGCACTTATTGTAGGGAGCCTTCTTCAACAGGGGATTGGATGATCTCAAGGGGTTCTTTCAACTACTGTGATTCTGTGATACTTCAAGTGACAATAACTGGTCCTTAAAAGAGAAGGATACAAGCACTGAATTGCTGAAATCCATTGAGTATGGATAGTGAAAAATAATCTGGCTTGTCACATGTACTAATGTCTCATTTTATAATGTTCCTAGGCAAACATTTGTAAAACATAAAATGTAAATGGAAGACAATTTCCCTTCTCACACATATTGCAAAAAGTGTTTAAAATGTACAGAACGTGTAAAGAGACAAGTGATATCTTCAGCTTTTAAGTTAGAATGTCACTAGGTTTTAAAATGAAGAAAATGCCACTAAAATTTGTAGATGAGTTGTGTTAACATATAAAAAAGTTAAGTTTCACTGACAAAATATTCTAAAATCATGTTTTGTTTTCAAATAGGAGTATGCATCTGCAATGGAAACTGGAAATAAAATTACACTGATGTGTAGATATAATTTATCCCTGTCGTACAAGTATAGCATATACGTAAAAGCTACAGATTCGTAATATATTAATCTAGTATACCATTGAAGCCTGTATTTTCTCTGAACCAAACTTGTATGCCATCCCTCTCGCCTCACCCCCAAAGGCATGAGAAAGTAAAAAAGGAAATGATTGCATAAAAATGACAGAAAAAAAATGGCATTTCATTTCACAGAGCTGTCTGTATCTCTTATGGGCAAACTGGCTCCGAGTGTAAGGTCATAGACCCAGATGCTGTAAATTTGTGCAAGTCACTAAAGTTAGAGTAGAAGAATTGATATACATCACTGAGGATCTGGCTTTTAGTCATTAAAATGCCCAAAGACAGAGTAAAGTGGTAAAGTTTCAGGGATAGATGGGGTTACTTTACAGTCCAATAATTACATTGCTTCAGTCTGACTATTGTTAGGAAAAAAAGAAGAAAATAAAAATCAACACCAACTTCATTCTCTATAATTTAGCAGCTTAGCACTGTTTTGAATACCTAATATTTAGACCACGATCTTAACGTTAATTCAGTTCCTTCTCTAGAAGATTTTATACAGTCATTCAGTATCAGTTCTTGCCATAGTTAGATTTCAGCATTGGTTTTTTGGTTTTTTTGAACGGTCTACTGGTATTCAAGTTTCTGGTGGGAGATATTTCATTTGCTCATAGAGAGTTTGAAGACCTTCATTGGAAACAAAGAAAAAGAATTAAATTGTAAAGAGTACAGATCTAATACCACTGATTACATCCACTAAAACAAAAAGCAGAAAATCTACTGCAACTGCAAAACAGCATGTTAATTTCAAGCAAATAATTATAGCGCAGTAAGGAGTTATCTATTTCAAAGGCAATAAGAATTAAGGAAAATTAATTATTTAACATTGACTGGGCTCCACTACTGTACTGCTATAATGTGATGAAAAGCACAGTAACAATAACGGAACAGCAAAGCCTGAGGCTGCAGCAAGTAAGCACATGGTCAGTACAGCAGCCGAGAACACAGAAACAAAGGGGAAAATAAACAAACAAACAAACAAACAAATAAATAAATAAATAAATAAAAATCTGCTTACCCATGAAAGGCCCCAGGTAGGCAGCGATCCCCAGTAAAATACTCCAGCTCCCACTGCCAACCCTTAAATGAGGTCCAGGAAGGGGTGAATCCTGGCTCCACCCCTTCTGGTCATTCAGATGCATTGATTGCACCTGAGCTCCCCTGGGTTGACCCTGCCTTCCCACCAGGTGCTCAATTACTGGTTCAAACCATGACTTCGCATATCTACTATAACTTCCCAACAAAAAATTTCTATTGAAATTATTCTCTTCTGAATTTTTTGTTTTTCAACTAAAATTACTCTCCAATTCAGCAGCATCATAGGAATATTTTTAAAAAGTTTGCTATTTTTGCTCATATTATCCACTGTATCAGAACTGGCTCTTCTGAGAACTAGGAAGACATGCTTGAGATTATATTATAAAGTCAATGAATTCTTCTGGCTGAGTAAATTAGACAAGACCATCTGATAGTGCCACAGATGTCCAAGGAAAAAGAAGTGCCTCCTATAAACGACTTTCTGGAACAACCATATGTTCCTGCCCTGCAGTTATGTCTCATATTAAGTCTTGCTTTGAAAGAGAAATCTTGGTATATGCACACAGTACAGGGTACAGTCTGCTCTGCCACAGAGACAACAGTTACTTTTCTATATCTTATTGGCTAGGAGTCAAAAATGTCAGAATCTATTACTGTAGATGTTCAGATATCCATACCCTCTCTCAGCTCCAATGTAAAACATATGAAATGCCAAGAATTGAATTAATATGAGCACTTACTTTCCAATTGGGTAAAGGAATGTAGAAATATCAATTTTAAATCAGTTTTTTTTTTTTTTTTTTTTTTCTTAAGAATAGAATAGGGAAAAGCTATTACGGAAGAAAATTATTTATATTGATTTCTATGAAGTTGGGTACATGTACAAATAAAAATGCGTGAAGGTGAAGTGATACATTGTCTCGCTCCAGTTTATAGGAAGGAGAGGAAGTTCTTTGCAATCTGTATACTTATTCTTATGTTGGTCCGACCAGTTTATTATAAATCTTAACTAGGGAGATGGGGAAGGGGAGGACAGACACTATTATGAATTAGGGTAATGGGGAAGGGAAGGAGGGCGGTAGAAAAGATAGGAAAGAAGAAGCAAGGAGTCTTTGTAGGCAGCAAGAGGGAGATAGTCACCACCATGGATCCAGCGTGGTTCGTAGTTCAGTCATTGATCTTCAGTAGTGGTGGGTCATCAGGCATTGTTGTTCCATTGAGGATGACAGTGACGATGGCGATGATGGCAACTTCTCAGTGGTAATACCAACTTATTTATAAGTCCAAAGTGGTCGAGTCAGCTCTCTTTGGAGTGACAGCTTCTGGCTCTGGGATCTCAGCAGAAATTCCTTTGTTTATATCTTCCTGGCCTTGTCAGCAGATAAGAGGGAGCAGGGAGGCGCCAACTTGTATCTTGCCTTCACAGGATACAGTGGTATCATCCTCCAATTTCCCATAGCAATCTAGAGTTATTTGGTCATAGGCTAGATCTTCCGCCAGTAAACAGTCCTGAGCAATCTCTTCCAAAGACAAACAGCTCCAAAGAAATGCTTTCAAATGTAAAATTGTCCACACGGCCACATGGCAACACCTATCTCTCATCTCCTAGTTGTATCACAAGAAATACCTCAGAATGCAAGCTTTGAGCCAGAAAACAAAGAAGGATTCATACATACATTAAAAACATTAGCAAATTTCTGGACTATTTAGAAGTCCTTCTCCTGGGTGCACTCATTTACATAACATTTATGTTGCTGCTGATTACATTTTTGTCTCATTAAAACGATCATTTTTATAATATTATTTTTCATAAGAAAAACCCATATGAAGAACATTTGGTCCAAAGAATGCCAGCCAGTTCCAGTTACCACCTAGTGTCATATCCCCATCCCTTCCCTCAGATCAGTTCAACTGCTGTATAGAAAAAAGAAAAATCACATTGAATTAGTCCTTTAAAAAAGAAACTTAAGTTCTGAAGTTAAACTAAAGAAGCAACTATTAGAGATAACTGAAAGAATCAATTTTTCTGGGAAATTATTTACAAGGTGTCCTTTTAATATGTTCTCTACATTTCCTAGGGGAAAAAAAAAAATTATCTAAGATTACCAAAGTTCTGAATTATATATATATATGTATTTTATTTTTTTTTTTTTTTACACTGCTTGGTCATTTATGTGGCCTATACATTTACACCTACACATGTTCACCAAGGAAAATCATGATAGTGTCTCAGTGACAGAGATTTGACCTAAAATTGTATAAAAATACTGTTCTGCCCAGTGAAAGTCAGTTGCCACATTACCAAAAAAATTGAAGTAAATTTTTTAAGAGATATTACACGTAAGAACAGAAATTTGTTCCACTGCAAAGTCAAACAGTAAACAAAAAATGGTCAAAGAAATACACATTCTTTTTCAGTAACAGTCCAGTCAAAATCTGTGTCTCAATTTTCACTGAAGAAAAATTGCAATTTTCTAACTTGCTTTCATTGGTTTATTTTCCATTTATTGTTGCAATCAATTTCCATTCCTTTCTTTTTCTCTCCTCACCTGTTCAGCTTGATACTTACTACCACTTATGATTCCTCTTGTTTTTTCCCAAGGACTCATAATACTTTTCTCCCACAGCCTCATAGTCCTACTACATACTTAGCAGCTTTTTATCCATAGTGGTTGCTGTGACAGACCTTAACAATAGTACCGTTTCAAACCAGATCCTAAACTAAGTCAATCACTGAATTTGATTGTCTTTTCCTTGAGTTAAAAATTAAATTAAAAAAAAAATCTGGTTGCAAAAACATCAGTGATTTATTGACAGAGCAACTATTGCTAGAATCAACTGTCAAAGTGATAATGCAGGCATAGCTATGTTCATAATATCAGCATCAATTAAAAATTAATTAGGATACGTCACTGCTGTTAAACCTCAGGTGAGTGGACTACATCAGCTGTGTGCATTTCGCTAATGGAAGTGTGATATTTCTTGTTTTATTATTATTATTTTTGCTTGATGTCCTGCTCTTTCAAACAGGTATGGATAGAGATGTATGATTTGAAATAAGAGAAAATCAAATTAAGCTCATACTTATTCATTCATGTATATCTTAATCATGAAGGCAACAGTACCTCCAGCATTTTTGTGAAATCTGGTTCTTTTTTAATATGTTACATAAGAAATTGCTGAAGTGTCAATAACTTAATATTAGACATTGTATCCTGTAGCAGTTAATTCTCAAAGTGAAACTACAAAATGAAAGTATTTCTCAAGATAGTGTGGGAACTGTTAAAGGTCTAATGAACCATTTGGTATTGCAAAGTCATCCAGATTTAGAGAATCAATAAAAGTATCTTCCCTTGAGACTTTAATGCAACTAATGCAGAGCAAGTGATTTCATTTACACTGGTATAACAGTAATCCCATAGGCTTTGTGTAAGCCCTGTTTTATAAAAATAAAAATGGATAACCCAAGTATAGTTTTGCTAATTTCATCAGCCCTTTTTCTGGTTTATTCTCAGTTTTAAACAATAAATCTTACCACTTCTTCCAGGCTTTGTAAGTAATTTTACAAAAACAAATTTTGAACTGACTTTAGATCACAAACTGATATTTTAGTATATATGTGTTTGCGTTAAGTAAACATATCTTTACTTTAGGAAGATGAACATTTTTAGGCATTTTGCCACATAGAACTCTACTACTATCCACCTTCTACAGATGTAGATCACAAGGTCCACTGCTTACATACAGTAAGTGTAAACAACTTATGAACCGAAAGCAACTGGGAGACTGTAAAAGACTACTGGGTGAAATTGTTTCACTTTTCTTTCAGGAAGTTTATCTTAAAGAACAACTGTAGTTGCAAATTTTTGGAGTCTTCAAGTTATGAATGACATTTTCAAATTCATATAGCACTTATATTTCAATTAGTAAGTTACAACAGTGCCTGAATTGACTATTAGTGATATTTTTCTTAATTCATCAGACAAGCAATATTGATTCTAATTCTAAGGAGTAAAAAAAAAACTTCATAGTTCTGTTTGTAGCACATTTTACATACAAATATTGCTCACAATTTAATATCTTTTTCTGTAGTCAAGATAATAAGTAACTTTCATGCACACTTAGGTTTACAGCTGAAAAGCAGAGAGGATCACCACAGTGTCGGTGTATGTTCCAGCTTATCATTCAGACTATGGAAAGCAGTAAATTTAATACTGCTATAGTAAGTAATTTCTATTCTATTTCTACAGGGATGAACCTCTATCCTGTCAAAGGAGTAAGAGAGATCCTTCAAGGCCACTTTTTGCCCTCTCGTTAATTTGAGTGTGACTTTAAATATATTAAAGCACTGACAGGAGAAGGAAGTTAAAAAATACTGTGAATAGCATATGTTAATATTTACCCATAATGTTCACAAGCATTACACTGACTGCTTAAGTGTCCTTCACATATTGTTAAATGATAGTTATTCCCAAGGGCTGTGGTTGGTGTAATACTTTGATCAGCAGGTACAAAAAATAGAGCAGTTTTTCTAAACAGATGTTTTCAAATACTCCTCATAGTACATCTATAACTTTGTACTGTGTCTCTGTACATATACACGTGTATAGTTCTCATTTTTACTAGTAGGCTCACCTGGAAGAGTTGTCTTCACCCTTCATTTACTTTGGTTTGATTTTTTATGGCCAAGGAAGCAATTTAAGTATTCCAGTTACAGAGTATAAAACATTTTTCTAATTATCTCAGTAATCTCAGTACCTCAAATTATTATTATTTCTACATTTGATAGTTTCAAATGAAGAGGAGATTAAGAGCAATTTATCACTAGATAGATTTATTGCAAATTCTTACCAAGAGTATGAAGTATTACAGTCTTAACAACTGTAACCATTTAGTCCAGTAGTGAACTTTAATATCAATTTGTTCCTAGTGTTGTAACATTAAACTTAGACAAATTGATGTATGCAAAGACATATCTTCATTGAACCTCCAGTTCCTATACTGTCTTTATTTAGATTAAGTTTGCTGTGGTAATGTCCAGAACACCAAAATCTATATAAATAAATATCAAAACTAAGATGAATAGTTTATCTATTTGAAATCTTATGGAGGTTGCTAAGTTGCTTGGGAAACACTCTAGAAAAATGTAATTTTAAAGATCCATTGCCCATCTTATGCAAAATAACAACCTATAAAATATATATATTTCAAACAGAACTGTTTCTGAGCTTCTCAAAATGCATCTCAAGCAGCTTGTTTGTAAATAGCTATGAGTCACTGGACGCTTGTGAAATATCTTCAAACAATTTCTGAATTTATTTTACATGAAAAATCAAATCACTTTTATTCTTTGATGTTCTTCAAGTATATTTTCAGTGATTTTATGGTACATTTAGAAGAAGCATAAATGTGGGTTAGGGTATAAGCATTAAGTTATGTGCTCTTAACAGGCTAAGAATAAAGAATAAGGAAAAAATAGGAGAAAATGTCATGAGCATCTAATTTCTGTACAAAGTTAAAAATCCTGGCAGACTGAGCAATCATCACTATTACTTGGTCTGAGCTACTGCATACAAATCCAAATCTAGCCCAGTTTCAGTACTTGAGGTCTTACTCATAGAAAACTCATGAAATTTCCTCCTGAATTTTAATGCAAAATAATTGAAATAGTTTACCATCTACATAAACTATTTTATTAGCTTGCTATCACCACTGCTGAAATGCACCACTGTGCCTACATATGCAATTTTATTCCACACGGACGAATTCTGTGACACGCCTTGACTTCATATACCCTTCCATGTCAGATGTCATTTTGTCAGACTGCCTCTCTGCTGCCATCTGTTGCACGGCAACAGAATGTAACAGAATTCTGGTGAAAAGGTTCAATCTGTACTGCCATATCACCAACATCTGTCTCTGAGGTGGTGGCCCAACATGATAAAATGGGAAGCATTACTTTCAGAGCAGCTTTCTTAGTATCTCCAATACTGTGTTAAATGCAATTTTAAATTTGCAGTATACTTACAGCAGTTGGCATGGGAGAAAGAAGACGGGAGCTCCTGAAATAGCCTCTGGCTGCCACAGTTAATAGATGTTGAGAATTAAAGTATATTATAGACTAAATAATCTGACCTACATAATGCAGATTCTTCTGCCATTTTCATTCAAATTTTCACTTGAATCTAACAGGCCAGAAACAAAACAATCTTGAAAACAAACAGGCCATTCTCTGCCACTCCAATAGAAATATTCTTGCCTAAATGTTATTTAACCCTTACTTTCTTCTGAACATCTGTTTTGCTTAGAATTTAATGATGAGACTCCCAAATTTTCAAGGGCACCAGAAGAGTTCCACAGAGCCATATAAATGGCATTTAAGTGAGTGCACATGGACTTGATGAAGTACTTTAGGATATACAGTTATTTCAAAATAATTTTCTGTTCCTGATAATTTAGGTCCTTGGAAAACGTTATGTTAAAGACACATTATTGACATGTATGTACTGTACTGAAGTTAGTTAAGAGTTAGAAAAAAAAGTTAATTAACCTCATTCTTTTTATTATGTCATTATGCTAGCATCTCACTACTAGACTGATGGGATATTCTCATATTTTCCTTTTGAATATATATTTGCTATCTACATTTAGTTAAAGCATTTTTCAACTGTCCGAGCCTCTAGCTTACTTATCTCTTTGTTAATACATTGCTAACCCAATACTCAAAATATAATAGGAAAAACAGAAAAGAAAAAAAAAAAAAAGTAGAGAAACCACAAAGGAAACAAAGGATTAATCCTGTAATAGAAGACAAGGGAGTTGAATTTCCATAGTTTAGAATGGCAGCTTCTAAGGGGATATTATCCACTTTCAACCGTATACAAATGTCCTCATAGTGAAAGCTTGCATGACAAAATAGAGTCATTCAGTCTCAAGAAATGATAGGCAGAGAACAATGTCTTGAGATTTAGAAAAATTTAGGCAGACATCATGAAAATATTATTAACAGTATAAACAATTGAATGATGGTATCATTTACAGTACAAGGAGGGATTGTGACACTTTCATTAGACACATTTGAGAACAGCTTGAATTAGAAATTATAGGAACAATGAAATAATCTTGAAAAATACAAATGGCAAACTAAATTAAACTTCTTTCTGGCCATGAAGTATTATTTAGTTCCAAAATAATTTGTTCCTAAAGTACAACATAAATTTAAGCAATATGATATCTCAGTAATATAAAATACAACATAAAACTTTTATAACGCAAAATAGAGCTTTTAAAATATTAAATAACTTTCTATTCCACAGTTAAAATGGAAAATCATGATTAACGAGCAATAGGTAAATAACAGATTGTACAGATAGAAGAATCTTAAGGTCTTCTTAGTTTATGAAGGAAAAAAGTGCTTTAATTAAAGACTAAATTCAGTAAACTGAAGGTAAATTACTTTCTCCAGAGAAAGGATAAAAGTTGACAAGCTGGTAAATCCAAACATAAATCACAACTATATTAGGATTCATCTTGCGCTATTTTACTGGAAGTACAAAAGTAAAACCACAGTATAACTGCACATTGGAAGGACCTAAAAACTGAATCATTGATCCCCTGAGATGTTAATGTATCCTTCATATCAGCACTAAGATCCTTTGGCTCATGCTGAGCAAAGCTTCCATTTCCATTTTCATTTCCTTTACCCTTGCCCTGTGCCTAATAGCTTTCATGCTCCAGAGCCATTATTTTATATCACTGTTGAAAGTATTTCATTTTTCGTAAAAAGACAGAAAGATATTCAGCTACCTCATTGACCTTAAGAATACAAAGATTTGGTGGGTAATTCATGTCCCTTGTATATAAAGATCAGTAACTATGCAGAGAAAATATATCAAAAGGTTAAAATAATATTACTAATATTCTTTTCACTTAGTTGATCAAAAAATGTTTGAAATGATTATAAATATCATAGACTCACCCTCACTTACACATTTTCTTCTCATGTCAACACTGCTGATGAGATCTACTCATATTACAGAAATAGAGTAATACAGAGTTTTCCTCAATTTAATTTCAACTACTCAAGTCAAGTGGCTTTTCATATGCAGATCTGGTCATTTTTTCTTTAAACGGTGATTTTTTTAATGACTATCCTTGATGTTATATAATACCAATGACAAAATAATCCATCTTAAATCCATCTTAAACAAACAAGAAGAAACAATAACACAACTCTTTCAGAGTTCTTTTAAGATTACATATTTTTAGTTATTGAATGGATATCTCTTGTCTGTATCTTCTTTTACAATCAATGGCACCAGGAGTAAAAAATAATTCCATCTAATGAATACACTGAAATGAGTGTCTAGCATTTGCGGGGAGGAGGGGAATAATTAATAAATAATTTTTTAATAAACAACCACTGAAACCTTAGTCGTTTCCTATCCACAGATAATGAATCCTAATTCGTGATGAATTCTACCTGGCTGGCAGAACCTAGCAGTTTTTCATTGTCTCTAAAGGTAGCTGTGAAGGACACAAAACTAAAAGGTGTTATAACACCATCCATCTGGAAACAAAAATATAGCCTTGTTCTCTGAGGTCTGTTAATAACCTTTTTTTTTTTTTTTTTTTTTGGCCCTTCATATATTTCAGTCACTGCAAATCTAATTTTCATGATAACTGTTTATTCCTACAAATCATTCTGAATGTTTTTACAATATACTTAAAAATATTTCAAATTCTGTTTCTTTCCAATTTGCAAAAGGGTTCTTCTTAGCCACTTACATGTCTATACTTACTTAGAAATCAGGTATCCTACTGCCAGCTACATCCATGAATTGTTACAAAAACAATGTCTCAGTAAAATCAGAATATTTTACTCAACAAATTTTGTCTACATATACTATTCCACATCTAGATATTTTTTAATACCATAAATGTGGTTTCATATACAAAAGCATTCAGAGTGTTTATCTCATTTCACATAATAAGCTAATACACAAATTGTCAAGATACTACTATAAACAGTGAAAAATAAATGTTCATAAATCTTTCCAATAATTAATTAAAAATAATAATATTCTGCCAAAAGCTTGACATTGACCCTGAAAAAATAATTTTATTAACATATGAAAATGACCTCTAGCTTTAACTGGGTTTCTTCCAACTTAATATTAAAATGTGTTACCTAACTTTTATATTCATAATACGTAATTAAAATGACTGTATTATTAATAAGTCACAGATATGAAGTGTAAGTCTTATGTAGCCTACTTAGAAGTGAGTTTCTATAATAAAAAATTTACGTTTAGAGATTTATGTAACTTCTAGCACTAAATAATATAACATAGTTGAATGCAGTTCCTATAATATTTGAGAGTTGCATAGAATGTATTTTATATATCATTGAATTGTCTACAGAAATCAGTTGGTAAAATTACAGCTCTACTGTTACAACCAATTCCTCATGATCAGCAAAATTGAATCAAAGTAGATACATTGACTGCATTTCTCTAACTAGACTACCTCATACCGAGCATTAAAAAGCTCATATCTATACTTGCCAATTTTCTAAGTATCTTAACTATTTTGGTCTTTTCTTTTATCCCCCATTTTTCCTCATTTAATACATTCCCTTCTTAAAACACTTTTTCCATGTTAAATGATTCCAGATTTGCCGTAAAGAGAGGTAAAACATATTTTCAAATATGCAGAAATGATCTCATCTTTCATTTATTGGTGCCGATTCTTCTCTGATACTTGTGGAATATGGTGGAACAGCCACTCATGCAACTGTTGATAATTTAGGTATGAAAAATATATAATAAACCAGTACATGGCAGAGAAAATAGTTTTTTCTACCTTTTAAGAAGGGAACAGATCATAACTGCATCATGGTAGCAATAGTCTTACAAGTGAGCTAGAAAGTTCCAAAGTTCTGAGTCCTAATCACATCTACAAAGGAGAAGCACTACACGCTTTGGACAAGTGGCTTTGTTTGTGTGCCTCAGATAGCCTACACATAAGTGCAAACTCAGATTTCTAAAGGATACTAAGCAGATTCATTGCTCAAAGTAACATTAGACTTACCATAAAAAATTACTTCTTCTGCAAGGAAAGCTGCTTTAACTTCTGTTAAACTTAATTATGAATGTTTATCAAATTAAAAAAAAAAAAAAAGGAATTTCAAAGCGAATCAAGATTAAAAGATAATCAATTATTCTATAAAAAGGAAAACCACAAGTTTCTTAGAAAAAAAAAATTAAATATAGGAGTTATTTATGATAAAATTAGCTGTGACTACTTAAGACTTTTGTGCACCATTATTTTATTTATTTGTACTTCTGCATAAGGTCTTGTCAGAGAATGTAGAAAAAACCAATCACATCATTTTACAAGATGCATGAGGCCATGAATAATACATTTTCTTCACTGGGGCAAGTGATTGCATTTGAATACAGAGAGTCTAAGATTTATGATGACACGATGCTAACTTCATTTCTTTCATTCTTCCAGAGTACATTTTTTCACATTCTTTGTCAAATCTCATTTACTTGTTCTTAAAACAAGTCAATACACAACGTATGAGGAATACTATCTTGCCTGTGTATAGAGCATCGTGTTAGACATAAGCAAAGTTCCTTGTCACTGTCAAGAAATTTTCTGTCATGGCACAGGATCTGAAAAGGTACAAGAGACAAAATAATGTGGATCAAAGAAACTCTTTTAGTAGTTAACACAGCTGAAAGCGATAGAGACGTGAGCATGTCTGTAATGAAAATGCAGACATCATTATGAACAAAGGAAATGATATTGTACCTAGTTTTCCACCACTGAACACATTATGATTTATTCTAAGGCTTATTCAATAATCCTATCCAAAGCACTTGAACCAATGCAAGTAAAAAAAAAAATAGCACTAAGTAAGTTGTCAACAAAAAAGATTCAGAATTTTGGAAGTTAAAAAACATACCATACATATTAACACAGACAAACTTCTAAATATGTGATGAGGCAGTTCCAACCCAGAAGGAAAGCCTACAATCTTCCCCAGTCTTCAGGAGCTGGTGAGGCTGAATGTGGGAAGTTCATAAACACTTGCACAATGATTTAAGTGAGAGTTTTAGTTCTATTCAGGACCAGAACTGCAATTATTTGTTACTCATATCCGTGGGGGAAAAAAAGAAAAGACTGCTTTAACACACTCTTGTCTTTCTTGCAGTGCTATAGAGTTACACAGCAGATAGTGAAATCCATACTAAAATACCAAAATTGTTTTTCCAATTATCATGTTATTTTAAACTCAAGTGAATGTGGCAAAAAAAAAAAAAACAAAAAAAAACTATCTTCTACATAAACCCAATGATGTTTTGAAACAATCATTTTGTGATCTGAAATATGTTTTGCTTGTTTTACCTCATCATACATTACTGTAAGCATTAATAAAGTGCATGAGTCTAGCCCTCTGGTAATGCATCCATAGCACTCTAATTACACTGATTTTATAGCTACAACAGAAAAGTTAATAATCTTTTTCACTCAACACCACAGTTTTCAAAATTACCTCTACATTATTTAGTATTCAAATAAAAAAAGAAATGCCTGTCTCATACACTCTGGCAAACTTCCAGCTGCTTCCTAGAGCAAATCCAATATTGCTTCCATTTTTGCTAAGCAACTGGTATTGTAATTGAATAAGAACACATAGTGTGTTCTTACTGATATTGTTCTTCACTAAGAACAGCAGAGTCTTGAAGAGCTCTAAGCTTCTCTAAAGGATTTTCCAAATGTTAATTAAGAAGAGTTTGCAAGGGTGTACAATCTATCTCATCTTAAAGGTGACATACTTTTCACAAGCAGATATAAAACAGGAACTGAAGATGTAGACCATGATTTAATTGACATGAGTTTTAATTAAAAATTCATTCTGTGGAAACCTGTTTATAGATTATAGAATGTTACAATAAGATCTAGCAAATCAGTTCTATGGTTGTTTTTTTTGTTTGTTTGCTCCATCATAATTATGTGAATGAGTAAGTAAATGTTGCTCTGACAAAAGCAAAAATATCCTAGCAATTTTTTCAGTCAGAGAGATTTCAGGGTTTGTGGCTATCTCAAAAGTGAAATGCGTTTAAGAGAGATATTCAGAAAGAAGTCCACTGAAATGAATTTTGAACTTCAGTATAAATTCAGCAGACAGAAAATACCAGATACCTACAGTTGTTCAGACTGAGAATAACAAGCGATAAATTACGTAAAGGCACAAATTACTCAAAGATTCACACTATAAGATATGAAAGATCTTGGGGGAATACTAAGATTTAAATAAATCTGAGAAATAGTGTTAGAGTTAACATATAATTTTATATATATATATATATATATATATATAATTAACATATAATTAACTTTTTCTTTCTTAAATTTACAACATTCTTTTCTTTCATGCATTTGTTTTCTCATTCCAAAGGTAGTTTTTATAGTGACATCTGGTTTAGTTGCTAATCATTTGTATGGAAGCACTGATGAATTAAGGTTAGCTAGATACACAAACCCAAGCAATTCTCATAGCTCACCATTCCCTAGAAGTAACATGTTGCATAACAACTTAATCAATAAAAGCAGTTTTCAAGTTTAACAACATAATATTTTCTGAAAATGTAGCCTAGTGCAGTTCCAAATGATTTAATGAAACAAGCAGACAGCTTGTTCTGTGGTACCTGTGCTGAGATTAAGTTACAAAAGCTGTGATGTGACATTACTCTTTGTTAACATTTCCCCATGAGTCTTCTTTCCGGTGTCATTTGAGAAAAAGTCATTTAATGTTACTGAATCTATTTGTCCAGAATTTTTTTCATGTTTATTTTACCACTGAGGCTATGTAAACAGAAAATATGGCTGAGCAAAAAGCAATTCTAAATATCAGTAGCTGCTGCATATTACTGACAAGGAACATATTGCTGACTCATTCAATTCTAACAAAAATATTGTATAGTATTTGAATGATTCTTAACTGCTAGTATACAAAATTATTACATTATCATTAATTATTACATATTCCTGACATAAATAGTTTTTTTTAATCTTCAAGAACAAAATCGCCACATTATATATTTATTTATCTGTGGCTTAGAGGAGAAAATCTTGATGTATTAAGATTGCTGTCAGAAAATATTTGTTACAGAACATCATGTATCCCATCTAATGTCTACCCAGTTTTCTTTTAAACATGCCTTTTCCATAAATTTCTGTCCTATGAGGGAAAGAAAAAAAAAGGAAAAGAAACAAAAGAATAATGCAAAAGATAAATAAAATGAAAAGTAAAAATTAATGAATTTTGTCAAGAAAAATTACCATGACTATAATTTTCTTTTTCTAAAAAGTCAGTGCAAATGTTCTTAAAATATCTCTATAGACTTATCACTTATTTCTCACTCTCCTCCATGTGCATTTGAGAGCAACGAGTATTTCTACTTCCCTTTATGTTTCTTTCCTTATAATCCTGTATAATTTATAGAGGACATTGTTTTTAAAACAGCTGTTGTAGAGGAAATCTTTTGGCAGGAGACAGAAGTGTATCTCTGAATTAAAAGCATTATCTAGTATTTTTTGGGCCATATGTGAAGAACAATCTATGGAATCCAGGGTAGATGAAAGATCACGGAGAATATTTAGTCATTTCCACTTTGCATGTAAGCCTTCATAAATTTTCCCCTAAACAGCAATTCTCTTACCTCTTAAATAATAATGAAGCCATGAAAAGATAACTTCTCTAACTGATGTCTTCTGTATGTTCTGCTTATCTGAAATACAGTTCTGTACTAGTTTTTTGGTCTTAGAGGAATAATCTCACTGCTCCATAAGTAGTTAATTTGTAAGATAATTTTGCAAAATTTTCAATCTTTGTCCTCTGTATGAAAAATTTTGCTAAACTATTTTGCATTGGGAAAGCATAACATAGCCACAAGAAAAAACAGTATTCCTTTCCCCTCCTGAGCATGTAAAGAGCAAGGATAATCATGAATTATGGAAGCACTCTGCAGTTCCTTCTTTAACATGCACTGAATTTACAGAGACCATGAAGTTATACATCAGCCTCAGACATGATCTAACAATCTTTAGAAGAGAAAGTGAGGTTTAGCAACACCAGCTATTTAATTTCAAAAGAAGCACCACTATTCTGCATGCAGAAAGAGGTTGCCATTCTTGCATGTAATTCAATGAGGCTGCCATATACATGTAAACAAAACAAATATATTTAAAAATTGAAATAGGTTGTTTTGACCTATCACTGTACAGTTTTAATTGTTGCTGCTATGAAAAGAACAATGATATTTATATATTTCATGTTAAATTCTGGAAATATATTTATTTAAATACTCAGAGGTAGAAAAATCGGAATTGGATGAAATAATTTGAAATTTATATACATATTTTGATGCTTTTATAATATTTCTAATTAAAAATATATGTATTTGCATTTAGAAGACTGAAACGCTACCAAGTAATCTTTTTCAATAGAGAGAAAATTCTCAGCAGTTCTATTGTTATAATATTGACAAAACATACATTCAATCAAACTGAAAATAAAAAATATAAAAATAAGAGGATTATCTAAGTATAGGACCTGTAGAGGATATTCTCAGGGTACCACTGCAGACTAAGCCCTGACCTATAAACCTAACACTTGACACTCTGGGCAGGGGCCTGCTGGCCAATTTGTTTCAAGACTTCATCTTTTTCTCACTATTTCAGGTTACCTCCTTATACCAAATAACTGACAGCACTGTAGTAAGCATAGAGCTTTCATGAATCTGGAAAACAAGCAGATGCTATTGCTGCTCTATTTGTAGGTTTATGATGAAATGGATTCCAGAAAACAAGTATCATAAACTGATATTGATTACCTGCTTATCAGTGTTCAAAGAAGAAGTAAGAAAGATTAAGTTGTTATGCAGAAATCTGTATTAGACGGCCAGCAGAATATTAAACATAGGTCAGCTGAAAGTAATGCCTTCTAATTATTTCCATGAAAACGACAACAAGTAGTATAATAAAAACTTTTGTTAAAATCACGGATGAAATTTTGATGCCATGAAAAAAAAAAAAGTATGTAACACCACAGCTTTTCAGTAGAAAAAATAGAAAACTTAGCTGTTACCAAAGAATCGATATTAATCTCTATCAGTGTATTACTATTTCAATTATAATAGTAATGTTACCATGAGAGTATGCTCATTATTTGACCATTGACAATGAGTCCATACGTTTTATTAAGACTGAAATGAATCAGGATCTATGCTCTGTCATTATCACCATGACACCAGCCAAGAGTAGTGCTGTAGTAGGATTAGTGGACACAGCTAAGAACAGGGAGATCAGATCCTTGGCCCTTCATTGTGTAAAGCAGCACAAAATAAGAGAAAAAATATAGGTCTCTCTTCTTTTAAATATTTGTATTTAAATCGTGGATAAATCTTGGATCTCAGCAAGATTCTATAAACCTTCAAAGCTCTCAGGCTTATTCTTATTACTAGCCACAATAATAGACCATCATTCATTAGATTATTCCAGTACTTAAAACAAGGATGTGCTTAGTTAATTTGCTAGAGTACTCCACAGCTCGCCTTTTAGGGCCATGATTAACAGCTTCATTCTTCATACATCCTGAATGAAGTGAAAATGGAATTATATTCCTTTATCATTTATTGTCAACAGAAGAGTGCAAAACTGGTATCCAGATCAAAGCTTTTCCCTCAATAATCAGCAAACTCCTTTGCATTTTGTGCACGTCCTTCTCTTTTTTCCACCAGATATCTAAGTGATGATTTATCCTCCAACAAGGCATAATTCCTCTTATCCTTGAATTTTCATCTTTGTTAATACTGGGTTCTTCATTATATTGGGTATTTTTGATTGACTTTTAGATCTATCAATGGCAGATTTAAGTACTGTTTTATTTTCATTCCTTTAACTTTAAATGCAAAATATCTAAATGGCATTACTCATTATATAAAGACAAGTATAATTCAGAGGTAAGTACAGAGAGGTAAACCAAGGGGTGAACTAATTATATCAGTGACAGTGCATTAAGTTTGTTGATAAACAGTATACAATTACCTGCTTAAACAGAATTTAAAAAAATAAAATAAAAATAAACTTTGACTTCAGCAAGAGGCAACAACTCCCTCTGTCTTAAGACATTTCAGACGTGAATTGGAAAATTATTCCAAGTTACAGGGCAGGCAGCCCTATAGCAAAGAATACACTTAAAGACTAACTTCCTAACATGAAATTTCTATTCTCAAGCCCACACAAACTGCAGCTTTTCTTACTTAAGCAAACTGAATTATAAACACATATCCATCAATGAAAAAAGCATATATTATTTCTACTTTACTGGAACAGCACAGAGGGTATACTGAGATGTAACTTGGTGACAGATTAAATGCATTGGTGGCCTGATTTCCACTTCATCTATAAACACCACAGAATGACATTACAACATTTCATTTCATCAATGTAGGTTTATACATATATATATAAGAATATAACAATTTGTTGCTTTTTTTTCCCTAATGTAATGTAGAAAATATCATAGTATACTCACAACTGTGCAAAATTACATACTCTGGTATCTGAAAATGTAGCCAGAAATTTCAGACCAGTATAAGACCTAGTTTGTATTTTTACCTTAGTTGGTTTGAAGCATAAGTATTTTAAAATACTCCTTATGCCTTCATTACAAACACACTGTGGAATAAAAGGAAACACTGAAATAGATTAATTATATAGAACATTAAAAATACACTCCACTGAGCAAGTATACCTTAGCTTCATGAGTCTAAATACATTCTACAATGTTAGTATATTATTACAGTGATGTGTAAAACACACAGACAAATATGTAAATGGAAGGTGAACTGTTTCAATCTTTAATATCGATGAAATTTTTTTGAGAGAAAAAGGGCGGGCAGAAATAAAGGGAAATATCCATTTATAACTGTCTTACAATGATGTCTGAGATTCTATCATGAAAAATGACACACAGCATATGCTCCTCATTCAAATATACAATTTGAAATATACAGTATATAAAGTGTATCTGCAAGTATTTATTCTCAGAAAGTAATAGCTCAGATTAAGGATTATAAAATATGTATATTATTGCAACGGCCAGAAAACTAGTTTCAAGATGAGGAGAAAAAAAAAACATAATATTTTATATACACACAAACATGTATATATATGTTTATATATATATAAATAAATAATTCAATGTTGACATATCTCTCCTGATTATAAAACTGAAGCATTTAAGTAGCAGTCTTTTTAGGACTCTGATGTTTCTAGTGCATCAATCTATTAAACAGATACATGGAAATAGAGTCATTATGTTCAAGAGTGCAGATGATACTTGTATTAGAAGATAGACCAAATAAGGTTGAATGGTACAACCTAATTCAGGTTTTACTGTTTACATGAACAGCATAGCAGATGGTAAAGATGTTTTGTTGTATGGAAAGATGCAAAATAATTACGCTTGGAGCATGAAAACAAGCTATACAATTTGTGGCAAATGGCCCGATAATTAGCACAGTGATCAGGGAAACAATTTGAACGTTATTACAGCGAATAATTTTAACCAGCAATACAAAGCACAGTAGCAGTAAAAAAAAAGGAAAACAAAACACTGAATGTGGCAATAGACAGATTATAATAAAAGACAACATAATGCTGTTGCTATTAGGTGATATAGAAAAAACATGTGCGATACTGAATACTTGGAAAGAAAAATCAGCTTTTGAAGTAGGGGGAAAAAAAAGTCAACAAGATGATATTAAGTCTCAAATATACATATCTAAAAGAGTGTGTGTTCAATATTAAGTGTATGAAAGAAATTATATGACAAAATAAGATGGAGGGGAACTTTCCTTCTAGTCATGTATTCCTGATTCCAGGTGTAGAAACTAAAGAAAATTCCATCTTCTGTAATCCAAATTATACAAGTGATCCTTTTGGCATCATAGTACTAGTTAACCAATAGCTTTAATAAAGCAATCAACATCCTGAGAGAAATGCATTTTATCTCCTTGGAAAAATAATAAGTTGTTCCAGGAAAATTTCCTAATCTAGAAGAAGTCATTAACCAACTGGTTGATCCAAATTTCCTCATCCTACCACAAAGCATTGAAAGTCAATAATAAGATATAGCTAAGTGTACAAAAAAGTTATGCTCACTGTATCCACAATTAATGACCATGAGACAAAGTAAATGATATTTAAATAAATGCAAAAGTATATATATATATATAACCTTTTAGTCTCCAAATGTTTTTAGCTTCTACTCCTGTGTTAAAATAACTGTCATACAGAAGGTATAAACTAGTTACATTAGCAGCATAAATAAAATAGTGCTTTTGGTCTGGCGTTAATAAGAACAGAGAATAATAATACTCAGAGATTAGGCTTCAATGAAATTCAGTGAATCACTTTCAGTAATTCAGAAAAATAAATTTAACAATGAAAATTCAAACAAATTTATCTAAAGGCAAGAATTCTTTATAAGGATAATCTGTATGTTCCACTGTTCTCATTTTTTCTTCACTGTAAGACTGCCTTTTTTTGGTCTCCTTAAGGACAAAGAATTCAGCTGCATTTAACAATAAATTTTGATTATCCCAGCTGCACTGAAGGATAGCTGAAATGTTTAGCATCAAGACAAAGTTTTTTTAAAGCTATGTCATTGACCCTTTACCATCTGTTAGCTTCAACATTTGAAAGCCTTATGTTTTCCTGCTTTGTAGGAGTAGAAAAGTAAGATGACTTAAATACCTGTCTGGTTAAAAGAAATACAATAGTGCAGACTGTGTAGCTTTAGCTAGCTTTATTGAGAGTTCAGTTCTGATAAAGATCTGCTTTCAGCATGCACGATATTCTCAGTCAGATAAGAAAAAGTTGGTGTGGAAGCTCCTTTTTACCTTGCTCAGCAGGATGGAACCTAAAAGGCACAATTTTAATTGTCCTAAAAGCATGATCTTAGTGTGATCATTTTCACAAAAATTAGTGTTTGTTAGTAACTCACTTTAGTATTTCTGAGGAACATAATGATATAGAGTCCAGAGCTGCTTTGCTTCAAAAATGGCAAAAACTCCCACAGTTGTCCACATAAACTGGTATTGTTTAATCTTCTTTAATCCCATGACATAATGAAGCTGTACAGCTCAGACTCCTCCACTTTGTAATTGGTGCTGCATCTTAGGTCGTCAGAGCTAATAAATCTGTGTTTTCCAGAACAGCTAAAAATCGAGGCAACTACACGGAGCAGATTAGTTCATATAGGCTCATGTTCACTTATATGGTGAATTAAATCAACATACAAACAAAAAAAAAATATTATTAATGTAAAAAGTTAAGTTGAAGATACTATGCACTGGTTAAATTAAGCAACATCTACTGGTAGAACAAGTCAATTAGAATAACAAATAAAATTGAAATAAAATTAAAATAAAGGTTAAAAATACGCACTGCCTCTCATAGTAGTGGATTAAAAACATTCTAAAAGGCTTGAGTCATTCACAAATGAGTCCAGAGGTGGACTCATTCACAAAGTGATTTTTAGTCAAAAGTAACTGCGTACTGCATCTGTTCTCAGAAGCCTTTTGCTGTACATTCTGCCACTAGATATCATCTTCCTCAAGTACGAGCGAGGGAAAAGATGAAAACTGATAATAAAGAAGTTACAATAGAAAAACAGCAAAGTGGCTTTCTTGCTTCTAAACCTAGTGTTGTAACTAGAAAAGGGATCAACAACAAGCTGTGACTCCTCATAAGGAAATGAGGAGTATCATGGATGAAGCACACTTTCTCTAGGGATCGAGGGGATCTCTAGGTTGCTTCTGTGCACCATGTGGCATTTCATGATGTAATGTAAATGCATTATCTGCCTTCAATGCCTTTATATGCTTTGAAATGTCAACTTCAAGCTTCCATTTGGGCAAGTAATTTAATTATCTTTGATTAATAAAGAAAATCAGTGATTTTTTATTTTTCAACTAGAAAAATTCGCACTCAGCAGACATTTAAAAAAACAACAAAAGCAATATATTCCTGGATTATTTAAGATAAAGTAATGTAGGGTACACAGGAGTATACTTACTTGGTGCCTCAATCTAGTCAATAAATACACGGGAGTAAGAAAAAGTATCAGCTTGGAAATGGAAAAATAAAAAACAAAACAACACAGGTACATTCATCACTTGCATCATTTCCCATACATAATTCAGTCTTCTGCAATTTTCCTTTCCAGAAAATTTATGGACTTAGTACATTCACTTGCCACATGATTAGATTAATAGGAAATCACTGTTCTCAGCTTCAAATTAATATTTTCAAATAATTAATTAAAATATTCATAAATTACCTAAAAAAATACTATTTTTTTAAGAAACTGCTGCAATACAAAACTCCAAGAAAAATGTCACTATAATGCTAGCCTCATTAAACAATTCTTAAATGCATTTTTACAGTCATCTCTGCATAGATATGCAGTTAGACTACAACAATATCAGGGCCCTTTATTTAATCAGAAGGGAAAAAATATTTACTCTGTTTTGCCCTAGAATTAAGTGGTCCATAAAAAAGAATGTAAATTATTTATCAGTTTTAGACAATTTACTGTACTTTAAATGCTTTTTCCTCAGTGAGGCAAATTTAATCTATTTCAGAATCTCCAAGCTAAAACAGCTTAGTCAACAATGAGTTTAAAAAACAGTAAGTTTAAAAAACAGCATAAATATTTGTATTTTTCCTCTGGAATGGCAAGCTTTTAATCGTATCCTAATGTTCCCCTAGTCTCCCTTTTGATATTTATGAGTACATACATTTATTATGAAATCATAAATTTGTAGGAGAGAATTCAAAGTTGATTTTTGAGTATTTCTCATGTTATAAGAAAGTAAAGAACAATACTCTCTAATATTTTGAAGTATAATAATGTTTTCTAAACTTAGTAGTCAGAACTAGGAAAGGAAAAATAAGTCTTTGCATAGTATAGAATGCACATTCATGGCTTGTATTCAGATTTTCAAATGTAATTTAGTAAGAGCATTATCTAGCTCTAATATATCTAAAGCCTTTTAACATGATTAAAAAAAAAATCAGGCTACACTTGATCACTGCAAACAACTCTCCATGTATTTCAAGCAATACGCAGTCCAATTACTATAACTCTGAAAGATATACCATACAGCGTGTTTGGTCTGGTATTCTTAAGCCTAGGAAAAGAAACATTTGATGCATCTTCTGATGTAAAGACAATAATTTTGAGAATTAGTATTCATATAGTTCTAGTCTCCCTAAAATATCAGGTAAGTAGTCTTGTAGATCACTTAAAAAAAACCAGACAAACATTGCCAAATTCATAAAATTTTAATTATTTTAAATCAGAGTTTGAGTGCCTAGAATTGTGCTAGAATTGTGTACTGTGTCCAGGTCTTCGTCCAGTACAAGAAAGACAAGGAGCTGCTGGAGAGGGTCCAGGGCAGAGCCATGAAGATGGTCAGGGGACTGGAGCACCTCCCCTACGAACACAGGCTGATGGAGATAGGCTTGTTCAGCCTGGAGAAAAGAAGACTGCAGGGTGACCTCATTGCAGCCTTTCAGTACCTAAAGGAGGGAGCCTACAAACAGGAGGGGAATCAACTCTTTGGAAGGATTATAACAGCAGGACAAGGAAAAATGGTTTTAAATTGAAGGAGGGAAGATTTAGGTTGGACATCAGGGGGAAGTTCTTTACTACGAGAGTGGTGAGGTGCTGGAACAGGCTGCATAGAGAGGTTGTAGATGCCCCGTTCCTAGAGGTGTTCAAGGCCAGATTGGATGGGGCCCTGGGCAGCCTGGTCTAGTATTAAATGGGGAGGTTGGTGGCCCCGCGCATGTGGCAAGGGGGTTGGAGATTCATGATTCTTGAGGTCCCTCCCAGCTCTGGCCATTCTGTGACTCTGTGCTTTCAATAAATTTGCACAGTCTGAGTATTAATTCAATACCTCAGATCACAATAGCATTTTTCAGACTGCTTCTGGAATAATATACTTTTGCTTGCCTTATGTACCTGTTTAAACATGCTGATTCTATAAAACTAAAAGTTATTTTCTTGTCAAGTTTTTGTCTGTCACGCTTTCTTAATTAGATTTGTTGATTTATTCTTAACAAAGATAAAATGTCTTGTTCCAGACACAGTTACTGGTTTTTGCAATCATTTGAAAGTGGCTCAGAAGTAATTTCTCATAAGCCTCAAAGATGTCATCTGACTCACTAGATCTTCTAGTTAACACTTTGGTGTTAAACTTATTCTCATCACAAAAGTGAGTAGGCAAAACGTTTACATCTAAGTCACAAAGAAAAATATTCAGATAATTTTTTTTTTAATACAAAATTCTAACGACCATGGAAGAATTACAATAGTGATAGTAAAGTTCTAGTGAGAAATTTCCCAAATGTATTTGATCAACTTCTCCTACTTCAAAATTGAAAAAAAACTATTTATTGGTGGACATATTGTTAAAGGAAAAAGAAAAAAAAAAGCAAAAAAACAAGCCTTATTTCATACATAAACTGATAAATATTGATCTCTAACAGCATATAATAAGAAAAAAGAATTATCTTGCATTATATTTTTTGTAAAACACTTGCATTGTGATGTGTGCATCATTTCCTTACATTTAACAACATCAAAACTAGGATACGGTTAATGAGCAAACTACTTACATAACTTTCACTCTCTCTCTATGAGTATTTTTTAAATGATCTCTTGAAATATTTGCAGAATAAATTACACAACAAATCTATTTTTATCACCATTTGTTCAGATTTAATTAACAATAACAGCTATCAGCCAAATTCAAGATGTGAATAGAATTTAATTTCATCAACACTTCATTAAGAAGAAAATAAGAGCTTAAGAGTCTGCCAAGGTCTCACAACAAGAGACTGTAAGGTAGGTCCAAGTCCAGTTCCTGTCTGCCTTCTGGTTAGCTTTTTCTGGCCACCAATGGGGAGGGACTGGATGCGCAAACAAAATGCAATTCTAATAGCAACATCTGGAAGAATCACATTTTGTTTCCCAATCACAGTGGGAAAGGCCTTCCTTTTCTTCTTTCACATTTCTCTCAGAAAAGATTTGATTACTTGAGGGCACATGATATATGTTTTCAAGGCAATATTTTCCAAAAACAAAACATAAGCAATTTTGGCCTATTCCAGAAGAGAATAAACCTAATGATTCCCTAGGAAAGGCCCTTACATTAAACACCTCAGAAGTAGACTTTACTCCTTTATAAGGACAATGCCTTCACTCATTTTAATTCCTTTCTTTGCATTGTAATATAAGGATCCATGAAACTTTCAAAGATCAGTAGTAAGAATATAACATTCTCATTGAGTTCTGTATCTCCATTCATTTAATGTTACCACAGAAACATGCAGAGATGATCAACTTCACACAAATTATTGACATAGAAATCTTTAAAAATAAAAATAAAAATGATACCGCTACTGTAAAAAAGTTAATTAAAACAAAGCAGATTTCTATTCCAAAGTTAGATAAACAATTTAAAAAAAATGCAATTAAATTAGCATCCGGGAAAAAATGGGCTTAGATACATGTTGTATGGACACAATATAAAAATGATGTGTATACATACATAATTGAATTGCAAATTCAAAATATCTATGATTAAAGCAAAATACTAACAAACAAATACAAGTATTCACTCCAAAAAAAATTTCAACTTTTGAAAAGTTAATAAATAGCAATGTTTGAAAAGTCATTTCTAAATTCAGTTAATGCCTTAAACAATTTAAGTAAACTTCCTCTTCAGAATCATGCAGTAGCAATGTGGACTGTCTGCCTAATTATCAGTTCTGCTACTGTAGAATAAGCATGATAGACTGAGATGAAAACATTCTGTTATAAATACTACAGATGTGAAAAAGAAAATTATCTGTTCATTGTTATTAGCAGAAGATATTTAAAAACTCAAAGAAATTAGACTGCAGTGTGTAAGGAAAAAATAAAGACCAAAGTTTCATTATCTAGCAAAATGAAATTAAAAGATAGGAAAAAAAATTCCCACAAATTTTAATAGCTTAAGTGGATGAGTCAATCAGTACCCAGTTGCTTTCTTTTCTGTACTACATTTCAACATTACAATTTATACTCTATTTCACATTAATAGCATACTAGTTAATATTGCTGTCAGTTGTGTCAAATTTCATTGCAAATGTTTGTGTGGAGAGCAGGAAGCTAATCAGTTGCTCTGTGCTCAGTAGAGAAGGAATTATTCATTTTATGGTATAATAACTAGCTGGTAGGACAGATTTGTCCATTACAGACACAGTGTTTATGGAGAACATGTAGGCTTAGTTTCACTACAAACTGTTTCTTGAAGATTTGTGAGGCAAACAACAATGAAAAAAGCTGAAACACAACACTAAGAAAAATCAAGGCACAAATATAAAAACATAGGTAGTACAGATCATGAGAAAAACCTCAGAGAAAGAACAGAAGAGCACTGAGGAATCAAATTCCAGGAAAGAAAATATATATTACAAACTAACAAACAGTAAATAAACAAACTAAGAATTACGTATTTCTCTTTGAGCTTTTGGTCCAAATGCAGCTCTTTTGATCAATTCTGGATTTCACTGTGTAAATTCTGAAATCCATTTGCACAGTTGGAACCCTTTCTGCTTAAAATTGTGTAGAATACCTTCAATATCTATACTGATTGTGGTATAAAAATAGATAAGCAGTCTTTTCTTTGGAAAAGGCTGCTTATTGCTTAATGTTACTCTATTTTAAACTTTTTGTAATTCCATTAAAATGTCCATTTATTAACATTCTTGTACGTAAAAAATGTATTCTTCATTTCATTAAAATGCTGTCAATGTTAAAATTCTATTTTAAGGGACTTTACAATGAACTTTTTGGAATAATAATGACAGGGCAGAAGGAGGCAATGAAGATTTTAATGGAGAGTTTGGTGCAATTTGTTTTGACTTTCATTAATGTTTCACATCTGCATTCTGCTTCCCTTTCTATGCCAACTCCAGAGAACACAAGACTGAACGGTATCCTTGTCTATATATTTAGCTAAGCTTCGTACAGTAAGGTTAACCTACACATGGCTTGAATAAAGAATTTGGGAATTTTTCCATAAACGCAACAAGATTTCATCTGCATACAGCATTTTACTTTTTGTTATTTTGCTTTGGCAGCCCAAATTCAGAACTCCAGGTGGATGGATTAATAGTCTTATCTAAAACATAAATATTACTAAGGAATTTGTATTTATTTCTTTAGATTGACAGGAAGAAAAGGAAATTATTTTCATAGCCTACTATTTGAGGTACCTTCTTGTTATTATTTGAGACAATTTTTTTTTTTACCCAGACTCATTATCTATTGCTTATCAAACTAGCCTATCAATCTAGATTGTTGGGTTTCTTTAATGCTTGACACTATTTCTTTGCTTTCAAGTCTGCTGTATTGAATGAACTCAGGCTCCCAAGCATCGTAAAACATATGATTATTGTAATGGATCATCAGTGCTAAGCAGTTTTTAATTAGGAGAAGATGCTCCATGACAAAGTAAACTCATCAACTCTTTAAAAAAAAATGTAATGAAGTGCTGAACCATGGAGGTCTAGTGATCAGATTTACTGTAAACATAATGATGGTGAGAACCTATAACCACTGTATATATAATCAATGCAAGACTGTTCTTACAACAGGCTGAGAAAGTAGAAAGGATTAGTTGAGGACAGACTTCTTCACCATTAAATTTAACAGATTGCTCGCCCCTAGAAGCATCCTATAGGGTTTATATTTTTAATTAAGTTTTAACAGCTGTTTATGCAAATTCTCCTCTAAATCAGTATCAAATGTGTCCTAAAGCCATTCATACATATAGCTAATTCATTCTGTGCCTGACAATCCTTCTGCTGAAGCAATGTCAGCAAAATAGCTGATTATACTAGATTTGGTTAAGGTTCATTTGCAATTCCTGATTAAACTGCTTTTATTGTACTGGATTGTAATGCTAATCAGAATTAGCTAGGTGCTGAAACATGACCAAAACTGATCACAGAATTAATTTTAAGAAGATCAGACAGAGAAGTATAAATGGGACTAACCTGCAGTGTGTTTGTTAAGATTAGCAATAGAGCAAAACAAACTGCTGTTCACAGGAATTGTAATTTTGAGATTTTATATTACTCAGAGGTAGAACTCACAGAGGTTCAAAGGTATGACTTTGTGTTTTAATTAAAATTACACTGGGCTCCAAGGTAAACATTTGTACTTTATGCTTAAACAAAAGGACTTAATTCTGTGTTCAAATATAAAACAGGATCAATAACCTGCATAACATTTTTCCCCCTGTACCAGCAGCAACTACCTATTCTGAACATCAGCAAATTCACCACTCAGTGCAAACTGAGTGTATCAGTGACCAATGCTGAGTGAGTATCAGATAGCGTTAAGAAAATCTGATGAATGTGCTTTAGGCAACTTTATGTTACAAGAAATAAGACAATACTCTTCACTGTTTTTATAAATCAGTTTATAAAATAACAACCTCCTGTCAGGATCAGCATTTTTTTTTTTTTTAGGCAAGTCATTACCTTTTTCCTTTCACTTCAAGCTTAGACAAAACCACCACCACCCCATCATCATTTAAAAGGAAAAAGGTTTTATTCAGAAATGCGTGTTTCTTGTCTCAGGCTGCATTGTAATGCACAACAGAAACCTGAGTACTTGAAAAGGTAAAAAAAAAAAATCATTTTTTCTCCTCTACTTTCTTATAACTTCCCAGTGGTTTTGTTCATAATCCTAGGATCACAAAAGAAAAAGGAGGAATAATCTATGACTTGGCAATAATAAGTGCACAATAAAAACTGTGCAATACAAATCTTGACAAAACTCTAATGCTAATTAGGTTGTTTAATTAAGCTGTCTCTAATTAGAGGTAATCTCTTAGTAAACAAGAATGGAGGTGTCAAATGTGCTGAATTAAAACAGTTCACTGATTACATATTGAAAGTTATGAGACTGTTTCACCCAGTATAATCACATAGCTCTGAAATGAAATATTTTGCAAAAATATATTGTTCAAAGTTATTGCTATTTGATTTCAGCTGTCACAGTAATTTCATGGAGCTCCCTACTATTCTTCTCTGTATATAAATTCCTGTAAAACACTGTATTAAGAGAATATGATTCATCAAAAAACAATTGTTTCCCTCCCTAGTGGGTTTTCGATTCAGTCTCAAATAAATAGCTTTTCTTGTTTTGTCCAAAAAAAAAAAATTATAGAACTAAACAAGGTGACCTCCAGAGCACCCATCATTTAAGAAAAAAAAACAACTATCCGTTGCAACCACCTTGATCTTCTCTGTAATTTATTTATTTATTTTTTATTTTTTTGAAGACTTGATTCAAAAATACTCCAAGATTTTATTTTCACCATGAGGACAAACTTTGATGATCTTGTAGTGGTAAAATGCCATGTTATTTATCAGTCAAATGCAGAGGCTGACATTCTTTTCCATTAGCTTCTCATTAACTTGAAGTATTACAGTGAAAAAAAATCAGTAAAGAATTCTGACAAATACTTCATCTCCTCTTAGGTGAAAAGAGATTAATGAAATTTGCTTGAGCCACTTCGTTTTGGCTTTCACTTCAAGTGTAGTAAAGCAATCACAGTCTCCTAGCCCATGAAAAACCCATGCAAGTTTACCTCAGTAAAAGACTGTCTTTTAATGCTATGCCAAATAAGTGTACACTTAGCCTGCTGCACAATGGGATTGTACATACACTGCCATAATTCCATGTTGCCTCATCTCCATTTCAGAAATTGTTTCCTTTCAGTTCTTCAAATGTAAAAATTAAATAAGCAATAAGCTGTCTTATCAATATTAAGCACAAAAAGAGATGGTTGAAAATAACTTGTGATCCAAAAATGCTAAGGACTCAATGGGGTCCCCAAGTCTGAAATCTACATGGCAAGCAGAACACCTAAACTATGTGTTAATGGAAGCAACAAAACTATTACTGCTGACTTCTTTCTCTGCTCCTAACTTTGGTCTTAATATGATTTAAAAAAAAAAAAAAAAAAAAGAATGGATGTCTAACCTCAGAAGCTTAACATACTTCTGGGATTTATTTTATTTGGGAAGTATAGCAAATTTTCTGATTCCTACAAAAGCAAGGATTTACAGCAGTCTCTGTATGATGCCTTGGCCCCTCAAACCATTGTAAATAGCCTTGGAGCAGAAGCAATTGTTTTTATACTTCAAAAGCTTTATGGAGAGAGCTTGAATTAAATGAAATAGAAACACTGAGGAAAAAAAAATAATCTGATTTTCCAAGAAATATAACAAGCACACTAGAAGCTAGACCTCACAATCAGTGGACTGAAAAGATGTGGCAGATATAATGAATTTCCAAAGATAATGCTGATTTTAGTAATATTACACCCAGGCCTCATGTAGGTTAACAGAGGAGAAATGCGCTTGAAGATTACACAACGATCAGTTTTTACCTGATGCATCAATTTAACATCAAGTAGCTCAGTAACTATTTTCAGGATAGTTATAAGAAACTGTTCAACTCACAATAGCAGTAGATAATGGAAATTGTAGCAGATTTCACTTCAAGCAAGACACAGACACAAATGTGTTTCTTGGTGGTGCTGGATGAGGAGATGAGAAAGACGAAACCAACCAGCAGCAACAAAACCCTGTAGAGAAACCAATAGCTAAAACATGTTCCAGAACATAATCAGACAGAGAGGAAAAAAAAATGTGTACAAGTACCTGTAGGATAAGTATTGGCTAGAGAATATTTGGAAGGGAAATCAGAGGAACTAACTTCGAGTCCTCAGGAATTTTTTTTCCAAACAGCAGAAAATCATCAAAAATAGAAGCACAAATTTCCATGCCTGCTCCCAAATCTCAGATAGCCAGCTAGTTCCCATAGAAGTATAGGATTTCCTAAACACACTGTTAGCAATAATTTTATTCTTTCAAAATATCTTCACCTGAAGGGGAATATAAAAGTAGGGAAAAACACAGTGAGCTTATGAACAAGATATACACTGCCCATTTTGTACTGTTTTTGTTCATATTTCATCAATTTGTTTGGGCATTTCCTAAAACTTATAAGTAGCTGGAAATTGCCATTCAGTGACCTGTCATTTCACTTCTCTTTGTGTTTATTGGTTCCTTTGCAATGCAAGCATTGCTCCTGTAGTACAGACAGTACGTTTCCTAGGCTTTATCTGAAAATATGAGAAATACCATACAGTTTTTTTTTTTTTTTTTTTTTCCTAAAAGCCTACAAATTGTTTCCACACATGGTATTGTTTTTGCATAGATACAAGCATGTGGGATCTGCTACTATCAAGTATAAGCCTGTACTGTCCCATATGAAAGAATATAAGCCAAGTTAAAGCTTTAATAATGTTATTCTTGCCTCACCCTCCACTCTCTTTAGCTAGTCTTTTGGGCAGGCAATGACTACAGCATTCTGTCTGTTAAGGATTGGTGTTGTATTATTATTATTCCACCCCTCTATCTTACATACTTCTCTCTCACAATTCGAGCAGTGTTTATGTCTGTCACTTGTTTAGCAATGTGAGTACACTGCATTCTGTTCATCTCAATTAGAAACATCCTGTGACTAAACATAATTTGAATTATGCAGCATTTAGTCTGTATAAGACTACTGTTGCATACCAAATACCCACTATATAAAATGTCTTTCCATTGTCCTTTTTGATAAACTGACATACACAATCTAAAAAGGACACGGTGGAGAAATAACGTCATATAGAATAGAAGTTCAGGCATTGCACAGAATTTAACTCAACTGTTTAAACACTTCACTGCAGAAAAATTAGCTACATGAAGCATCAGACTGCACAGAAGTGCAGAACTGCACAGATGGCAAAAGAGGTATCTTTTAATGCACTATAACAGTTTGTCTTACCTAGGATGCAAAATAACCTTACAATTCCTCCCACATTTTAATGAAATTTCAGAAAGCATTTGTGAGTTATTTGCAGTAGCAAAGCAATAGAACTGGAGAAAGGATGGTTTTTCAGGAGGGACTGAAACCGAATTTGAAACTTAGTAGCAGGATTGTTTGTGTGTTTGTCTGAAACTCAAACAAATATTTTGATAGAAGAAAAGGACCAGCTGTCAAAGTCTCATAGTGTCCCACACACACTACAAATATGCCTTGTGTCTAAAAACCATCCTCTTCAAACAGTGCCAAACCAGCAGCTCCTAATGAAAAGCAGGCAAGGCAATGTGATATCATTCCCGTGACAGTAGTATTTTTTCCATCTTTGGCTAATTTTTCCACGATATTCCTGCATCTTTATGGATTCTTACTGAGAATGTTTCCACACCCTGCCTCTGTTACCTGAAAACTAATATGCAGCACTAGCGATTGGTGGGCAGCTGTGCTATATGTACATCTCTCAGTACATTTAGTAAAGTTCCTGCTTCTACTAGTTTTCCTAATTATCACAACAGGATATAGGTTCCACAAATACATTAAACTCACAGGATACTTACTGTAGAAGCAGACTACAGCTCCTGCCACATGCCTATGTTCTGGTCTTGGAGAGTTGGCAGTTTGCTTAGATACCAATCCAGTCTTCAGGTGCTTTCATTCCTACAGAATCTTCTTTTTGTTTGTTTTTCAAATGAACCAGAAAACTTATTTCTTCTTTCCCTTCTTAGTTCAGCTTTATTGAATTCTGGTAAATCTAAGCCAGATCATGCATGGTAAGTATTTTCTGTTCTCTTCCATTGTACAGTTTTTTTGTTTGACACGGTTTTTGCTGGTTTTCTTTTTTCCTACAGATCTAAATGAAAATTAGCATCTGATCATTACAGCATTAACAATGTTATGCTGTACATAAACATAACAAACATAACAGTCTAAAAGCATAGACTAGTTAGGACGTAAGCATAAAATGAAGAAATACTCAAATAACAAACATGCACTGGAGGGTGAAGCACAAGTGCCTATTCCTGTAAAGCTATCTCTGTGGGGAAAAAAAAACCACCCTTGACATTTTAGGCCAAGATGCTTTCAGAGCCACATTCATAAATTCAGTTTTGTAAGGCAGAGGCACAGAGCCAGTGATTCGCCTGAGCTTTGTTTGGAAGAACATTCTCAATATTCCAGAAACTGTGCAAGACATCAAAGTCATTAATGTCCCTTCTATGTTCACCTGCATTTAAATAAAACCAAAGTTTGACTGGTAATACTTACAATTGTATTAATATAGAAGAGCTATTATGATCAATCAAGTCTTATCATACTCTGAATATTATAGGAAAAATATTGGTATGCTATTTTCTCTTTGGAAAATAACTTTTTTGGATTTAGATAACACAGATAAAGTCAAAAATTAGCAGTAAGATCATCAAGCAATTAACATATTCTGTTCTAACATGTTGAATAAAAGCTCTAGAAAAAAAGTACAATCATTATTATTATAGAACACTCAACTCATTTCAATAATAAGGCTGGTGCAGTACAATTTGATGCAACAGTGACATGACAACCAGGAGGATAGTGCAATGTATTACAATCCCTGCTTTATAGGGACTTCAATATTTCTTTAACAAGATATTATACTGAATGCACAGAAAATTATCTTTTCATGGCTTCATAAAAATCTTTGTAATAGAAGAAGAAAATAATAAAGCTGAATAAAGCTAAATCTAACGAAGATCAGAACCAAGTTTTCAACATTACAAAAATTACCTACTATTTAACATGTATAAAAGTTCTTCCAAATTGCAATATTTACATTTGTATGCTTTGTGCATTAACTAACCCTTGGACAGATTAATTCCATTATTTTTTTTTTCTACTTACAACATTACCTATGCAATCCAATAGGAGCCAATCCATAGGCAAAACTAGCCTGCCCGCTGGCCTGCAAGATTCTCATGAATAACAATGCAAGTTGCTTTGGTTCTCTGCCAGGATTTCAAAAATCGTTTGTTTTTCAGGTGTGCTCCAGAAATAAAACATTGAGAGAAAATATTTCTGACTCTACTACAAGGGAACAAAAGGGCTTAATCCCCTCCACAGTCCTATAGCTCTGGATGTATAGCTCTAAAGTTATCTAATATTTCTCCGCTTTAATTATTCCAGGTTCGAGGTCATATTGTTTGACAACAGCAGAAATTGCAGTAGCTATTTCACTGCAAAAGTCAAACTACTGGCAGATGAGAATTTGCATGAAAATTAACTGTTCACATAGCTGTTGTCACAGTTACCTGTTCTAGATTCCCAAATCACAATCAGAATTTTTAAAATTTGTGATCTCTCCTATTAGTATCACTTTCATAGCTCACTGAACTATGTTAAGACCTCTTCTTACCCCAAAATATTAAAGGAATACCAGTATGCTATGTTTCTGCCCATGGTTCTTCCTTTTCAGCTGGTAGCCTTCAGCTAGACCCTGCCATGCACATTAACTCATCTTTTCTCCTCAGCAATAGATTTGCCTTTGAGATCAGCCACTGACTGCTTTCATGGGACCACTGCATGACTTCCAGAATCACTTTTAACTTGATCCTGCTCCCACTGAAGCCAGAGCATCTGTTGATTTTAGTAAATCAGTATTAGATCCTTAACTTGTGAAAGGACAGCACTGTATGTGGGAATGCCAGATGAAGGAGTGGTGGATATCCTATACCCACTTCTCACATCTCTCTTTCCCCATTGGAGGGTCTGGTGCTTCATTTTGCATTTCTTAACACATATCTGTTCAACTCAGAGTGGGGAAACATCACAGTTGTGTCTTTCTCCTTGGATACTGACCACAGGTCAATTCACCTAATCTTTTCCAGATCAGTAAAATCAGCATCATGATTTATTTTTTAGCTGATTTTAACAACAATAAATCATTAAAAGCTTTGCATTAACTTACTTTTGAAGGCTGTGATGAGAATGTGTAGTTTTATATAATTATTATCTGTCACAAGTGCTTTCATTATATCCTCTTTAGTGAAATTTGCTAAACAGGTCTCAGAAAACACAATTTCCAGGCAAGTGAAATGTGTCATTTCCTTGGATTCTAAGATCAATTTTATTAAACAATTTTCTGAGTGTATCTGATTTTACACTGATTTATCCAAGGGTATCAAAACCATTGGATGAAAAAATGCATCAGATGATTGTGTTTTTCATTTAGATTTTGTGCAAGAAGATTTTTTTTTTTTACATTCAATACCACAGTAGTATTGGCCAATAAATTTGATATAGTTTACTTATGTCCTTACTTTGTCATCTTTTCATACAATACTGTCACTTTAATAAAATATTTTCAGACTTGCAAGATGATTGCAAGTTGTTTTAATCTATAGCTCACTATTTTTTTTGCTGATTTTCTGAATTTACTGTAGCATTACTGCTCTCATCTCTTTTACCATTGTTTTTAAATAAAATCAGTTTTATTCATCATCTGAAAAAGAAATTGAGGACAAGTTTTACTTTTGTATTATAAGTACTTGGATATTTTCATATTATTTTGGATTCAGCACATATGACAGGTGTTGCAGTTCTCAAAATCTGGATAAGCTTTTAAACAATCCCTAGAGAACTTCAAGAAGAACTTTTAAAATATATTTGCTTTTGAAAGTTACTCATATTCTAAAGAATATTAGCCATGATTAATTGTTCAAATCTACTCACACATTTACAGTTTACATCAGTATAACTAAATTATCATCAAATTATAAGTTCTTACTCTTCCTACCATTTATAATAAGATAGTCTCTACACTAAAAACCATATTTGCAATACAGTGTCTGGTGACAAATCTCTGCAGCAACATGAAGTTAAACCTGGATAGTCAGATAGCATTAACTGAGCAAAAATCCAGGTAAGCTACAAGCCTTAAAGCAGCTGAATTGTTGCCAGTCTTCAGTATTGCACTGCTTTGTTATTCAAGTGCCCCAAGCCTATTCACTTATGATTTCTAATATGCTTTCACATCAGGATGATTTTCCATTACTTCATTTCTCTAATAATACCCATTCATAGCTGTGGGTTAGTATTAAGGAGAGAACTCAACCTCAGGAGATTTGAGTTAAGTGTTCTGCCCAGTAGCCTTCTAGAAATCATGAAAAAGGGATAGTTTCATGTCTTGAACACAGTCATTTCATTCTAATGGATTTTATACTGAATTATTTTCTTACTAGAAGTAAAGGTATATATAGCTGCTATACAACCTAAGCACGTAACTGAAAGATTAAGAATAAAGCCATAGTTCTGACAATTGTATCTGTGTTACGCTTATACTAAAAAATTATTTCCTAAAATGGAAGTACTATTATTTTAAAAATAGAATAATTAATTAGCAATAGTAAATTTTGTATTAATCTACAGTCAAGTATTGATCAATTAAATTTGATCAAATGAGACTCTTTCCCTGACTTATTATTCTATCTTTTTTAGTTTCTTTTTGCATGGTTCACTGCGTTTATTCTTTTTTAAATTGAATTTATTTTTATTTATAAAACTCTTTTAACGTATATTGTAGTAACTTCAAAATTTCTGAATTCCTCTGGCAAAGTGTTGAAAATATATGGGGAACAAAGGAAAGGGGGAGGGGGAAAAGAAAACTATAATTTAAATTTCTTGTGGGAAAATTTGAAACGTAGTGAAAAAAGTGTCATGCACACTTTTATTGCGCACACTTCAGACTTGTCTACTGACCATGACAGTTCTTAACATCTGAACACTCATTAATTGCACTTGTTTTTCCTGCAATTTTTTAATCAGAAGCTGTTAAATGCTTTTTTACATTAATCCCTTTCATTTGAATCACATCCTTTACTTTGAAATATTTTACTGGGAGAAATTCTGCTGCTCTAAAAAAAAAAAAAAAAGAAAAAAAAACAACACTTAAAGGGTTTCCAGGTACCACATCCTCTTTCAATCCAATTATACCAAAGCCTACTCAACCTTCAACCCCTCAATACTCAATATTAACTTGGTAATATGATGGCATTATAATTATCACTTTAACTACCTGATACTTGCTGGTAAACTTTCTTTTCCAGTACATGGTAGCTGAAGTTTAAAAACAGATGGTAAGACTGAATATGCCAAAATTTAATCATAAACTAAACGAGCTGTTTTTGTAAGTACATAGATTGCTCTGAAAGTAGTGCCTCTCATTTATTTGATAAAACTATTCAGTAGAGCAAATTCTCATCTATAAAGCAGTATTTTCAACATAGTCACTACCAGTAGCTATCCATTTTCACAAGCAGTAAACAAGAGCCTGCATGCCACACTTCGAAAAATCTGCACTTGCGGAGGTGAGCCACTGCCACTCATACCACTGCTGAAATGCCTCACTGTGCTTACATCCACTGTTTAGTCTCCATAATCATTCAGCAAGTGCTGATGAATGTCAGTAGGAGCCATTTTTTCCACATGAAGGAATTCAGTGACACACTTTTACTTCATCTGGACTTTCAAGTCAGACATCATTTTGTCAGACTGCCTCTCTACTGTCATCTGTCCCAGAGCAAAAAAAATGTAACAGCATACTGATGGAAGGGCTCAATCTCTACTGCTATACCACCAACATCCACCACTGATGTCATGAGCCAACAGGCATTACTATCACTGCAGTTCTCGTATATAATCATGATGAACAGCTAGCTGTTATCTGCACACAAGAAATAAATACTATTTCAAGCTGAAAATATGAATTTTTATGGAATCTATGAAAAGTGTACTTTATTATGAGGTGATGAAAAAAGTAATACAAAATATATTCTAGGATTTCCATACCTACTCTATCAGTATACTCTATAGTGAAAAGAAATTATACATGACTCCTGACAGTGAGAAATTCTAACTTGCAGCTAAGATTCATTGGTACCAAAGGTAGAGCTCTGTTACTAGTAAGAGAGGAGTGCCATAAGGTTCAGGGTTTGTTTCTAAAGATCAACAGACTTAGAGAAAAATTTTGGAATTTTCACAAACGTTAGGAACATTTCTTTTTTTCCACAAATCTTATTATAAAAATATATCAAAAGAAGGAGTAGCCAATAAATAAAACGATCATTTCAAAATGTTTTTTTGTGTTTTTTTTTTTAACAATTGCTAGTAGGTAATAAAAAAGAATTCAAATTTTTCTCTACAGTAGGTTGTATTTTTTGAGCAAAGAGGATTCAATGTGTTTAATGATCCAAGATACTACAATACCAGCTATCTGAAAAATATGAGGAGGAAACAAAAACAAGATCTAAAACTACTGAGTGAAGAGTGAGAAGGTGAGTAATAATCAGAAGAATAATGAAATGGGAAAAAGAACAAGTGACAAAAAGGAAAGGGCTTCTATTTTAAATGAGTAATGTTCCTGCTGAAAAACATTGTTCTTCACAGTAATCTTTCTTTATAGTGAAGTCATGCCAAGCTCTAGGCAGAAATAAAAATATTTTCTATTCACTATAAAAATAATACAGTGAATTTCGTTAGGAGTGATTGTTTCTACCATCTGCTTCTAGTTTTAGTGTTAAGATTTTATAAATTACTCAGCACCTCATACTTCATGAAAAAAATGTGTCAGAGTCAATCTCAAATGACCAAAAAAAACTTGATAAAATAAATATAAAATACTAACATTAAGTATAAGAAAGTATAGTATATATTACGCTTGTTTCCTTGTTATACTTTTTCAGTTGGGGTTTTCTTTTAAATAGACCAAGTCTTTATTCTGCAGCAAAAGGTTTCATTAATTATAATAGAAAGATAATCATTTCTTCCTGCAAAAAGAAAGAATTCCTAAAAGCAACTTCAACTTAACTAATATGTTCTACCTGACATGGCAATTCAACAGACTGCAATACAAGTGAAGCAAATACACCTAAGAAGTCACCAACTCAGATTCCCACCGAATGTGTGACTGATAAATAACTAAATAGCTCTTAAAAAACACAAGATTGAAAGTGACATTGTATAATCAATGAACATACAGATGTTATAATTAAGAAACGCACAAGAGAGTTTGGCTAAGAAGGTTATCAAACCAAAAAAGAATAGATAGAGTACTTACTCTTACTCTGGGCTTGCTAGAAAACTCCAGAAGGAGGAATCTCCAGAAAGAGATCCTTCCCCACTGGTAGTCAGCTCTTAAATGGGGTCTAGGAGAGGTGGAGACAAGGTGAATTGGCTCCAGCCAATTCAGGTGAATTGCCTTCACCTGTGCTCCCAGGGCTGACTCATTGCTCACCTCAGGTGATCAATCAGAGATTGATCAGGCCATAATTCAGCAGTTCCCATAGAGATATTTAGAAGTTACACCTGGAAGATGATAAATTACAACAGCAGAATTTATAGTTGCAGGAATTCAGGTAAAGTTCTGACTGTTTTTTGTAACAATGAAGTTACCAAAAAAAAAAAAAAAAAAAAAACTAAAAAAAAGAAACCAAATGCAATTTCAGAATAATCACACAGCACCCATGATCTACTAGATGTCTGAATTTTGAACTTCAGTTTCTATTTTTTTTAACCTGAAAATAAATACTCCTTCCTTCTCTCCCATTTTGCATCCACATACAAATGTGACAAAAAATGTCACTAGTGATTTCTACTTTGATAACAGTACTATGAGCTGCAGGATGACAGACAGTAGTATGAAAAAAGTATTTTTCACTGCAAATGTACATAGTTTTTCTTAGTTAATTAAATTTTAAAAGCTCACTCTTTGCTATTTTTTTGAGCTGTAAAGAAAAGAAAGAAATATCAGTGACAAGTTGTATTCTTACAAGATGTACTCATAAATGGGAAGAAAAAATGACAAAGTTTTCTCTTAAACTGGTTAAAGTCAGTAAAGTCCTCTTTTGTCCTCTGTTGTCAACAGAAATTCACAGTCCATCAGTCTGTAGTGATGAAAGAAAAATCGTAACAGAAATGAAATAGAGCTTATCAGTTTTCTCCCTTTGTTTTGGTACCACTTCTATTACAATCAAGGCAATAGTCTTAGATTTTAAAAAAAGAAAAGGTTATTAAAAAAAAAAAAAGAAAAATGACCATAAAAGATTTAATATCAATCAATTGCTGTTGGTTTTGTCAGCTGTTTTTTTTTCCCCTTTCTCTTGTATTTTTTACAGTGTCCTGAATTATACAAGGGGTTCTGCATCCCCAGAACTATTAAGTAACAGCACATTACCTAGCAACTAGGTTTAGCATGCTAATTTTTTTTTTTTAATTTTGTTTGAGTGTTGAGTGAGCCCTGTTCTAACTTCTGCAAATGGTGATTAATTCAGAGCACTTGAGAGAACCACAAACTGTGTCTGAAAAGCAATTAGAAATTGGGTGAGTCAGGGAGTTTCAAATCCTAATTCTGTCTCCTTCCTTTCTCCTCCACCCTGACATGCTTATTTTTAGCCCTGTTGGAAGCCTCATCGTAACTTTATCATTACAAATAATCATTAGAATAATTAAGATTACTTCATTTCATTTTAAAAAAAAATCCATAATCTGAAGACACTTCCACAGATTTTATCATAAAATATTGTTTATGGAACATTCTCCTTCTAAAGAATCAAGTAAAGAAATCTTAGTAGGAATATTTTAATCCATCAGTGTTGCCCTGCAACTTGCATATTGCTCAGGTGAGCAAAGCAACCGAAAGGTTACAGAAGGGATGCTGCCAATGGAAAGTCTTGATGATGCACCAAAGAAGACTGGCTTTTAGTTCCCTTTTCTCTTTACTTCTACAGAAGCTCAGACCTCATCACATTATTGGAAATGGAAAAGATTACTTGTTTTCTCTTTCAAAGCATTCCATGCAACTTAAACTGTTAAACATAAGATGGAAGAAGCAGATTAAAGCCTGGGAGTCCTTTACAGATAAAACTTTTATACATATATTTATATTCATCATAAAAAATAGCTTACAGAATACTGGTAGAAGATATATATATATATTTTTGGCAGTTCACCTTTAAAAATTTTGAGCCAGTTCTGCTGTTCAATGGGTGTATCACCAGTGCAACTCAATATGTACCTTTCTTCTGTATTAGCTTGATGAGTCTCCAACTGCAGTTGCTAAAAGCCAAAGATTGTTGAAGTTTGTTGAAATATGAAATGTCATCAGAAAGGCCATTCGAACTCAGCTTTGAATAATCAGTTATCCTGGGCATGTTTCACACAGCAGCAGGTATTGAAAAGGGCATTGCCAGACAACAGATGACATGCAAACAAAGTGCATTTGAGAGAATAGCACTGGAAGTAAACTGTTCTTTTAGAAGTCGGACAGCTCTAGCAAGGGAGAGCATACCGCACTTAATTCACACATCCTAATCAAGAAGGATACATGCACTTCTTTATGGTGCTCAGTTCTATCATTCAGATACTGAGAAGGATTTAGAACATGCAGATATGTCCTTTACTATCCTATGCATAGGATGAACACACATCAGTATCTATATAAAATTCCTTCATTAAGAAAACACAGTGTTTGCTTTCAAAGATAGTTTTCATGGATCCTATTCATTCCTTTACTGTTGATAGGAAAAAAATAATAAAATTACAAACATGGCAGAAGTGGTTTTGTTACCTAAAAGTCAAATACGCATTTAAATGGTCACTGCTGTATTGCATATCCTTATTTTAACAAAAGCCCATAGCAGTGTGAATATACACAAGAGAAGAGAATTTCAGCAATATAATTTTTGAAACTAGAATTTTCTTGTAAGTATTGAATGGTTTACAGCTTAATAATTTTGGAAGAACAAGTCTATAGATATTTTAGTATTTTCATGACTGTGTTACCAAGGAGTATATTGCCATTACATCCATTTAATTAGCACAGATGTTAATCATTTGATATACATTAAATAGGATTTAAGGATTATGGGTATCATTTTAAACGTCAAAGATCACAAAATTACATACTATTTGTGAATAAAAGTTCTCATCATAAGTGACATTTGGAGCTATTTTTTATTTGGTTTTATGATTAGTTACCGTTGCAAACAAATCTTATTAATTTGATTCCTTGTTCATAATATTTGCAACAGAAGAAATGGAGAAGGAAAACATGCCTCCTCGTTAGCCTCTTGCCAGAAACAAAAGGCTTTTTCAGTTACCTTAAAATAAACAAATAAATAAATAAATAAATGCTTTTCAAAGTACTCTGGCTACCTATTGAAGATGACTGATCGAGGAGCATTTATGCCAAAAGGAATTGATAATGTTGAGTAGGAAGGATGTGGACATCTAAAAATAATAAAACTTTGTGGTTGACTGCAATAATAAGATTATAAGGTTCTTCATACTTACATTTAGATTCTAGAATTTTGCTGTTGTCCTTTAAATACAATCTGACACAATACATAGCATGTTACAGGACCCACATGATGTCTTTAATAAGGTTTTGTGATGATAGATCTGTAGCAAGAAAATATGTGCAGACATTTCACATACAAGACCAGATATTGTAATTCCCAGGGGAATTACATCAATTAAAATATATGCTTTGATGCAGTTATATATTAATGAAATTCTATAAAGCAATTACTATAATATCCTTCCCAAAGTAAAAGCAGAAGCATATTCTTTCTTCAATAGAAATTGCTGCACTCTATAATCATATATGTGTTTCCATATATTTTCAAAAGAAAGTAAGTTTGTTTTCCACTCTAAATTTAAATACACTGTTTTTCTCCTCTGGCCTCAGTTCTGTAGCAATTTGACATATAACATTGACACGTATGAATCACCTGTTGAGTAATCCCTTAACATAAGGTAGAGCATGAAAACAATTTATGCAAGTGAAATTCAAACAACAAAAATGTGCGCTTAAAAAAGTTACTGTGTCATTCACAGTACACAAAGTCTGTGATTAATCGTCAATATAATTTCTCCTTTGCCCAGAACAAAACATTCTGTACTTCCCTGAAGCAAAAAGATCTTCAGTGAATAATGATCAGGTAAAAAGGATTTCTGCGGAAGTTGGAGTGTAAAGGAGTAGGGTGCATATGGTCCTGCAGCTTTCCAGCTAAGGAGAACACTGGGAGGAGAGTGAACTGGAGGCAGAAAACAACTCTGAGAAATGCTCATGTGCCTTTGAAGAAGTGAACATCAAGAGGGTGAAATATGCATGGGCTTATATCTTGCTACTTCACCCAAGTGAAGGGTGATTGTCCATGAACAAATGGCACAGGCCCCACACAGCCCTTTGAGGGAGAATTTTAGCCCCATTTGTTTTGGAAAAACTCAGAGAAGGGCATGGGTACACTTTCAAGTCTCAGTCTTACTAGTGTCCATACAAGAGCTGATCACATCCACCTGGCAGATCCAATCCTGCTCAGGAAGGATTCAGAAGAAGCAGAGGCTAGCAGATGAAAAATAGAGCCAGTGCATTGAGTTACATTTAGCATTGAGGACATTCTTCTGGAGGAAAAAAAAAAAAAAAAAAAAAAAAAAGTTTGCAGTGTTGGAAACTATTTTTAAGCAAATAGACACTTCTGGGATTCTGAGTCCAGAGAGGACAGCATACCTACCAAGGCACACTTAAGAAGGAGTCAGCCTGGAAATACGTAAGAAGAGTCCTGTAATCATTTTCTCCATGTGTATTAATTATAATTACTCAAATTGTCAGAAACCAAGAGCAGTTCTGGAAAAGACGCAGGGAACTGATCTCAAGTGTAAAGAATCAAAGTGTTGACAACTTAAATGAACAAGGCTGACAGTGAACTTTATGCTGACAGAGGGAAAGCTAACAGGCACGGAAGTACACAGGGCTTAAGAACATTCGTAAAGATGAAGACACAAAAATTGTATATCAAGAGAAGGTTAGGTCAGGGCATAGAAATAATCAAATATGGAAATAGGAAACAGACAAATTGCCATTTTAAAAGAGTACCAAGAAATGAAACTAGTCAATATTATGCCTGCCACTTTTAAAATCCTGGAAGCCTAAGAAGAAGAGAGATGGAGAAATTGGAACGTGTGATCCAAATTAAGATATTAATATACCAGACATGTCAGAAGCTCATGGAAGTCAGACAATCAATGTAACAGTATGAGAGCAGAATACAAAACATCCAGGAAAGACAGAGCAACCTGAATGATAGGAAGAGATCTCTACTATCTTAAGGTTTACTGTCAAATCAAGTTAACAAATTAACCAAGAGTCAACCAGTACAAATTTTGTATAGGGTAAAATTCCAAGTCTAAATTTAAAAAATATTATTTGGGGTTTATGCATCAGCCATCCCACCCAGACTATATGCAACATGCTTAGGAAATCAGTAAGGCAAAAAGAGGAAAACAGATTCTGCTGGTTAACTTTCACAGTTCTGTAATCCGGACAAAGGTCAGGACAACATAATACAGAAATGAAACTTGTAAATGTTATTGACACGAGTGAATCTTGATTCGGAACTGCATAGTATGTGGAATCTAGGTAAAAATCTCGGCACTTTCAAATCTGTGATTTGAAAGCACTAGCTTTGTAACAGTACCCACAAAATCTTATATTAAGCAGATCTCAGGAAGAAAGACCAATTGTGCTAAACTTCTAAAACAGAAAGAATAGAAAATGGGGAAGGTTTAGAAGGGTTGTAGTGATTCCAAAGGAACCAAAACCAGTTCTGCCAATACATCATACACAACAAAGTAGTCATGAAATCTTGCATGGTCAGCTGGTACCCAGGTGTCTCGCTCCAATTTATAGTAGGGAGATGAGGTTCTTTTAATATCTGTATACCTGGCGTGAGATTAAGAAACAATGGTTCAAATGTTGGTCCAACCACTTTATTATAAATCTTAATCAGGGAGACGGGGAAGGGAAGGAGGGCAATAGAAAAGACAGAAAAGAAGCAAGAATCGCGTAAAGCAGGGATAGTCACCATCAGGATCCAGCAGCGGTCCCGTTGCATGCCTTTTCGAAGGTCCGAGGCAAAAGCAGCAGAGGGGAGAGCAGCAGCATGGCCGGCCTTGGGCAGCAAGCAAGTAGCAGGAAGAAGTCACAGAGCCAATCCAGGAGCAAGCAGCAGGACTCAGGTAGCAGCCCAGGAGAGTCCGTCAGCACACAGGAATTCTGTAGTGAGGAATCTGATGGCAGACACCTTTGTTCTTCAGCATCGTAGTAGAGTGCAGAACAAGTCCAGGAGGGAGAGAGGCAGGTCGTGAAGCTTCTCATGGCAGACACCTCTTCTTCTTCATGAGGAATCTCTTTAGAAAACCTAAACCTCATGATTGTAGGTCCCCATTTTATCCTCCTTCTTTTTCTGCCTACATGACATCCCCGGGTGCTTGAGCAAGAGTCATGTGAGTACCCCCTGACATGGCCATCTTCCTCGAGGTAAGCCCACAGAAAAGACTGCTTCACAGCCATTGAGCTGCGGCTTATCTCTCTCTCGTTGCCCCTGGCCTTGTCCATCTTCTGTCCCTCAGACAAAGGATTTCACAATCCCTGCCCAGGACTTGCTTGGACTTGTTCATCTGTGTCCCCAGCAAGCTTTGAGACAATGATGTAAAAGAATAATCTTTTACACTAGGGTATAAAAAGACATTGAGAAAGTATTAAAGAAAAGCCAAATTAACAATTTAAACTGTTATTAACTTTGAAAGCTTTTAAGGAATATTCTGATGCTGTTCCTCTTTGCTTTCAGGGGAAGGGTAGATGGAAAAGTAGAGAAAAAGTAGCAGAGATCAAGATCAGATTGCTTTTCAATCTGAAACATCTGTGGAAGACGTTATGGTAACAAATAGACAGAAGAAACATTAGCAAATCCCCAGAACTGAACCTAACGCAAGGATAAATGAACCGACTTTCTAACAGCGATATGTAACCTCTCACTTATAGCTGCAGAAATTTCCAGTTCTGAAAACTTGCAGACTTTGGGAGAATATTGAGGAAAGTGGTATTATACATGTTATTTCCTGCTCTAGCTGCTTGTGGCCTCTACTGGAAACAGATTTTGGCTCTAGAGACTTTGTTATTACTGTTTGGGCCAGTTATTTCATCCACTGTTCCGTTCTGAGCAAGGAACCCTATATCTACTGCAAGAATTAACTGTGATAGTATCCTGTCCATAAACTGAAAATTTCAGGAGAATTCCTGGTATGGCATTATCAACCTGAGGACATTTTTCTCATTTTCCGTATTTGTAAAAAAAAAAAGAATGAAGTTTTAAAGTTTTGTCATCATTATTGTTCTATACAATGAAGAAATTGTCACCAGTTTCCTTTCAATGTTTTTTTTTGTTGGTTTGTTTGTTGTTTTGTTTTTCCTTCAAAATATGGAGATCAAGCAGAACAATTATCTGTTTTTGTATCTTAGAGTTCAAGGTTAAAACCAAACAATATTCAGAAAGTGTATGTGATACTTGGACTATTCTCCACATGACTTAACTACATACCATTAAATATAATTTAAATAGCTCACTGGCTTGCAGATAATTACTTTACAATATAACCTTTAGTGTAGCAATGCTTGAGCTTGATGCATTTACCTTGTCTATTAACTGTCTTTAATTTTCCAGAAACTAAAACTCAGAAACACTACTAAGGTGTATGGAGGAATAAATGCATCTACTATTTCAGGAAAAAAAAAGAAAACATCCAGAATTGAGAAAGTAAGTATGGGAAAGATATTGAGATTACTGAAAAGAGTTAGTTTAGATAATAATTTACATGGACTTTTAGGGAAAAATAAATTATTAGATAGAGAATGTGTATTCTGAATCAAGATGCATTTATTCAAGAGCAATGAAGTATTAATGATCAGATGTTTTAACTATTGAAATCCAACTGGGACACTGTGTATTTTGGTTACACAGAATGAAAAACAAGTGTATATCATTTTAAAGAAACAAGGATGAAACAAACACGAATGTATAGAATGCATAAAATTTCATTAGAAAAGTAAAAATGTCAGCAAGTTTGTTCTGAAAGTGAATTGAAAGAGTTTGTTATTGTTTCCATTATTTAAGCACACAGTGGAAGGGATCAATGAGGAAAGCAACCTGAACTATAAAGAGATTATAGAAATTTATACATTGGAACAAGCCATAGAAGAAAAATTAAATTAAATATTTTTCTCCATGTTGACCAGGAAATGTAAAAGTGAAGCATGAGAAATGCAATGTGATCTTCAGTGGACAAAAACCAAAATAAGCTGATAGTTATCACAGCAGGAATTCATATTTTCTTCTCTTCCCACCATGAAAAAAAAAAAAAAAATTGATAAGAAGTCAAGGTAGGCAGAGTACAGAAAGTTGTTTCAAAGCCATGCAGTAAGGATCTAACATATTCAGGTATTAGAAGTATTAGAGTCCAAGTTTAAGTTGATACAAATCAATTTCAGTTACTGAGTAAAGTAATGAAGAAATACAGGTGTAAGATTTACCTACAACTAAAATATTTCTAGCCTGAATAAGTTTAATGTCAATTAAAAGTGCTATAGGTTAAAAATGCCATTATTTCCCAATCCTCTGTCTCTTTGTGTGAACAGATCACAAAAAGAGGTCTCTCTTGCCTGGTACAGTTAATAATCACTGGGAGGTTTGGGGAATTGGCAGCCAGTGGTAAGCATCCTTGATAATACTCTAAACTGCTTGGTAAAAGGATTTGCACATTGTTTCAAATGCCATGTCATATATTAAACTAAGAATTCCCTTAAATCTCAAAGAAATAGTCTGAATTCAAGCTAGTTATTTCAGATATAAATTTGGGAAATAAATCCCTTCAAAACATGGCAAAATTAAATAAAAAGCAAATATCATTTCACAAATCTGGAACAAAGCAGGAGAGTCATCATCACAGTTAGAAAAAAATACCATTGGGATCTTAGTAAATCAAAAATATTGTCTTGCATTAATGGCAAGCAGGAAACATCTCTGTATTTCTATGTGCAAGCTAGAATACAGATACATATCTATTCTATCTGTTCATTTCTGCTTACAGATTTCCTTACATAGGAAATATAATGTTACAGATTACCCTTACATAGAGCATTCCAAATACCATCATATGGCATAAATTTGACTTTTATTTATTAATAAGTAATACTGCTCAACTGCGATACACAAAATTTTAAACCCCAAAATCTGTAAGTAACGCAATTTTTGCCTACCCTTTCTTACACTAACATAATCTTAAAATGCTACCTCATTTATTCTATTTCAGATTCTTCTTAGAAATAAAGGCTAGCAGAAGTACCTTAACAGACCCAATGGGAACACTGACAAAAATACCATAATTGTTCTTTCTACTGATAGACTTCAGACTGCACAGTTTGGCAGAACAGAAAGAGAAAATGGCTAACCACTAAATAGTTTAAGAGCTTTGCAAAATCCAGAACCATTCTGACAAAAATCAGAGATGGGTTTAGTGCTAAGAGTCGTTTCTTTCTTTTCTCTTCTTCCTTTTCCTCATACACAGGTATGATGGTTGTGTTTGCTTGTTTTGCTTTTGTTGTTTTGGTTTTTGTTTTTTTCTTCAGAAAGCATGCTGTGATGATAGATGGCTTTAGCAAGTGTGTGTTTTAAGTTCTTTACCCTTCATACATTTTCACTTTTTTTCTTTAGCTGCACAGCAATATAAAGCCAGCTACTTGTTACAAGCTTTTTGTAAACCTGTTTTTCTCTACTACCCCACTGGAATACTGATGTCCAAAAGAAGAATGTACAGTCCATTATCTTTTTACACTTGCCAGTTCTTCTCATTTCAACTGTTGATTATAAACCAATATCAGTCAAACAGCTCATCAAGGAAAGCAAGATTATGCATATTCATACAACACCTCAGTAAAGACAATAAATGAAACATAATTACAGAATCACTCAACAGATTTGATGTGATTACATCTCTTAAAACACTAAATCTAAGGAGCAGCAATTATCCAGTTATTATTCCCTTAAGAATACAGGAAAAAAGTATAAAAGAAAATATGTTCACCTTAAGGTAAGGACAGCCTAGCATACAGAACCAAAAACAAAGGATTTGGGAAAAGCTGGAATGACATAGCTCAGAACAGTGCATCTAGGCCAGCCCTGTGGCAAACTATTTAATAGGAACATGTTGTGTTAAGAGGAGTAGGAGTGGGTGTTGCAATCATGATGCCAGCCTAGTCTCAATAGCACGTTTAAGTAAATTTTAGATGCCGTTAACATTTTGGTGTTTTTTTTTTCCCCCTCAAAGAAAAACCTGCAATGTGTGTCATCACGATTTGCAGGCTGATTGTAAACAACAGAATTGCACCTCCTTTAATGAACACCCTTTGCTCTTTTGTTCACCAAAAACAAAAAAACTATAACACATTGGTGGTCATATTACATAATCACTGAGGAAGGCTTTGATGAATTATGGCAGTATTATATTACAGCAGTGTGTCACTAAGGAGACAACACTTGGACAATGCATTACATTAAATAGATCATCTAAAGAAAGGTGAAAATGTTTCACAGTTGACTCTGGAGCTAGAAGACAACTTGATTACCCAGGTTAATTTAGGAAATAGGTATAGTATAAAGTACTTCATAAATAATTGTCTTGCTCCGATTTATAGGAGGGAGATGATGTTCTTTTAATATTATATACCTGGCATGAGATTAAGAAACAATGGTTCAAATGTTGGTCCGACCAGTTTATTATAAATCTTAATTAGGGAGATAGGGAAAGGGAGGACAGACATTATTATGAATTAGGGTAATGGGGAAGGGAAGGATGGCGGTAGAAAAGATAGGAAAGAAGAAGCAAGGAGTCTTTATAGGAAGCAAGAGGGAGATAGTCACCATGGATCCAGCATGGTTCGTAGTTCAGTCACTGATCTTCAGTAGTGGTGGGTCATCGGGTATTGTTCTTCTGTTGACGACAACAACAACGGCAACAACAACAGTGGTCCCTTTTCAATGCTTTCAAAGTGATCGAGTCAGCTGTCTTTGGAGTGACAGCTCAAATCCAAAGTGGTTGAGTCAGCTCTCCTTGGAGTAGCAGCTTCTGGCTCTGGGATCTCAGCTGAAACTCCTTTGTTCCCGCCTTCCGGGCCTTGCCAGCAGATAAGAGGGAGCAGGGATGCCCACCTGCATCCTGTTTTTCACAAAACATGATGGTATCATTCCCCAGTTTTCCCATACCACGCTGGAGCTATTTAGTCACAAGCCAGATCTTCTGCCAGTAAACACTCCTGAGCACTCTCTTCCAGAGGCAAGCAGCTCTGGAAGAAGGGGCATTCAAATGTTCCCAAAGTGATGTTGATTGTCACACGATAGCACCCATTGCTTGCCTCCTCAACAAATCAGAGTCTTATCACAAGAAATACATCAGAAGCAAGCTTTGAGCTAAAAAACAAAGAAGGATTCTCACAGTAACAAGTAGCTGCTGTAGTTGTTGACTGCAGAGCAAGAGTGACCAAGTTTCTGAAGCCATATATGGGTAACCTTCCATGGTCTGTGCCTTAACTTTATATGTGAATCTGATCAGATCTTCACACAACCTATATTATTGGGAATAGGTTGTGTTTTTTTTTTTTCCTGTAAACCTTTTTTTTTTTTCCTTTTTAAATAAAATAAAATAAAATAAGGTTCGTGTATCCTCCATTTAAATTAGGGGTTGGTATATATAATAGTATTTATTTCAGAAATAAAGAAAAGTTTACTTAGAAAAATTAATATTATTTCAAAACTTTAGCAAATATTTGAATAGAAATAATTAGATAGCAGTTAGAGATATTGTTAGTGATATTGAGATGGTGTCCAGGGCGTGCTAGTTTATGAGATAAACAATTTGAAAGAAAGATCAGTTCTGGATTTGACCTAAAAGGTGGAAAGCTTACCAGATCCTTTTAAGGCATCCAAGAACTAACTAAAACATGACGGAAAGATTTTATTTGGTCACATAGTTTAGCTAAAGCTTTACTGTCAAGAATAATTGCTAATATAACAGATAATATCTAATAGTTACTGTTATTCCCCTCTAAACAGTGCTGATGAAAGGAAGGGAAAATATGTTCAGACAGTAGCATAAAAACTTAAGATAGGTAGGTTTTGCTGAAAGACAGAAAAATCTACTTTCAGTGCTCCCTTTCCCATAATGAATGAATCAAGAGTTGATGTGTGCTTCAAAAAGTACTCTCAAAGATTAAAAAATATATTTTTTAATGCTACAAATGGGCCAGAAATAAGATTATATCACTTTATAGCCTCAGAACGCAGAGTGCACTTCAGATTACAAGCTCAGCAACCTGCACATATACAATTTTTGTTGTTCGTCACAGTTTAGCACCTTGTTTAAATTTATATGTAAAAATATTGCGAACTAAAGACTTTTTACAATTCAGCCTGAAAGTGCAATTTGAATAACAGCAGCATGTAAGTGCATATTTTCTTCTGCATCTCTAGATATTAAACTACATCATTCAGCTTCTACAATTAACTAAAGTGATGCTAAAGTCTTTGCAATCATAATGGCAGTAAGAGAAATAGAATAAAATAGAACATAAAGTTATAGATAGCCAATAAGACATGGTTTAAGATGCACTGTAATGTTAATCATCTGCTACAATTTCAAACATTGACAACCTAAAATAAAGAACTCCGACAACACATGAAAGAAAGGGACTGAGATAAATGACATCCTCAATCCTTGTTTATCGCTGATGTGTTCTGCAGCAAGTTAGAGCTTTTGTTCATGACAAAGCAGTTTCAAATCTTCACAGATACCTTTTTACTGAACATTTTACTACATAATATTTCTGTACTAGTACAGCATTTGGCTCTGCAACTCATCAGATTCACTGAGATTATTCATGAGAATAAGGATTCCTCATATAAGTGAAAATTGAAAGTTATTATTTTGTTAGCCTGAAGCAGGACATTGATCTATCCTCTGAAACCCTAACTGATGAAATTTCTTAGCAGTCTGCTGTTTCTTGTTTCTTAAACACATAAAGGACAAATCATGAAATGTTGGTAGGACAACAATAGTAGAACCAATGGAGTGTTAGCAAAAGATAGAAATCTATTTGTTTTGCTTTTATTTTATGTTGTGTGAACTTCTGATCTCTTCCAAACTAAACATTTTTAAAGTCTCAGTAGTTATAAATAACAGCCCTCATAAAAATACTGTAGAATCCAATCTGAAAGCACTAAGCACAATGTTTTGTTCAGCTTGATCTTTCCTCATGTTCTTGCATGAATTTCCATACTGATCCAAAGCTTATAGAAGTAACTTGTCTTCAGCTGATTTGCATTCCAGAAAAAAAAAAAATTCAGTTTTGATTTAAATACATCAAAAGCAAGGACCAGTATTTCCCTTGGTAAATTGTTCTGCTACTTAATCATTCTGAAATAAATGTATGTACTCATCCAAAGCTGTTCATAAATATAGAAATAGTTCAAAAATTTAGAACTACTTAGAAAAATATTCTTCCAATTTTCATCTTCAGATCAACAGGGAAATAGCTAAATACCTTAAATGAGTTTTGAAAGACTGTTGGAAAACTTGTGCTACAGAAGAAAAGCCTTGTTGTCATTACCAGAAGTTTGTACAGATATATATATATAGGTGGCTTGGAAGAAATAAAACACATCTCTTCAAGAATTATAATATAGAATAATATGTGAAGCAAATTTAGTATATATATTTATATCAAATATTTAATATACTAAATATTGATGTTCTGAAAACATATAAAAATTAAACAAACTATTGGATACAAGACTTAACCCAACAAAAGCCAGAGGTAAGCAGTGCAAAGTTTCACGATGATCTGAAGAAGATAAGGAAAAGTATAAAAATCTCATCCAAGGAAGAAATAAAGCAAAGTCTGAGTAGCCTGTGCCAGGAGAAGGGAGTTTTCTACATTTGAAAACTGAAATTATTAAAATAGTCTCTTACTGAGTAACAAGAACTTACCACAGCTTGACTTTTTTTTAATCACAAGTTTGCATAGATGCCGAGACAGGGTACACAGATCCCATCCTATATCCTGAAGAATATCTGCTTTAAAGAAGGAAAACGGCAACGGAAAGGGGCAACGGAAAAAGGAAAAGCATTGTTATTTTATTAATATTTTTTTAAGTTAAATTAGATCTTCCAAAACCAGCATGATTACACATTTAAAACTGAAGATCATACACCAACTATAAAGCAATTTTCCACTTTAAAGAACCACAATATTTCTTTTACTTAGGTAAAATAAATTGTTTAATTGTCATTCTGTCATACTAGGCCTTGCTTCCACTGCCTATTCAGCATCTTTTTCTTGCCACGTCAGCAAAATACTAATGGAAGATAGAGTCCTACATTCAGCTGAGACAGCTTTGTGGTTTTAATCTCATTTCTTAGAAAAAATCATCAGTAGAACTAGTTTAATAATGCTAAAGCTAACTATTATATGTGTTGTTAGTGGAAAGATGTTTGTATTTAAATAGTAATTTTTGAATAATATATTTATTCCCAAATTTTCTTTGTCAATTTTGCTCACAGCTACAGCAGTCTGCAATTTCATGTCAAGAAAGTTGTAAGATGTTAAAGAGTTATAAATAATTTTTAAGTGACCCAAAAGCGGGAAAATGAAAAAGGCATAGCCACTAAGCCACAAGGCAGGTTTCATTGTTCAGATATACATTCTGTATACACAAAAGAATTATTTGCAAGTGTAAATGTATGCATGCAAGAGAAAACAAAGAAATATAATTATTTCACATATCTAGAAGCAAAAAGATTCTATCAAAACTGTCAGTTGCATGGTGTGCCCAAAAGGATTGCGCGGATAGGGAATGGACATGCACTGATTGCCACCCAGAACAGAGATAAAATATCTCCTCCTCCCAAACGCCATCAGGAAATCAAAGGAGGATCTATGTCTTTAATAATATGAAACATCCTTTAACATTTGCAGTTTCCTGCTCTTCTGAGTATTGGACTCGCCACCATAGAATTAGAAATCTGTCGCATTATCAAAATATTTGAGTAAGTAAGAAGTGATTCAAAATATGCTGAAGTTGTTAGGCAGTTAGTTAGACTGAATCAAACAGATACAAGTTCAGATGTCAACTTTATATCAGACACTATATTCTTTGATTTTTCTGCTAGCTTACTAATGTATTCACCTCTAATGATGCTCACAGATATGCCATAACTATATTTTACTACAATACATTGTCTCCAATATTAAATACCACCTCCTAAGGAGATCAAATATATGATTCACCCTTGGAAATAATCTTTATGTGGATAATATAATGCTTGTCATTTTATTCAGATTTTCCCAGGAGAATTCGCAGTCTTTGCACCTGAATAGCCTGCCGATACAACTCTCCACAATACCTCAAAACAGGTTCAAGAAAAAAAAAATTTAGCCTGACTTTATCAGCTGAAATATCTTATGAACAAGCATCCAGTCTGAATAAGAAAACAATTCTGTATCACAGTTTTTATATATTCTGATTGTGATTACAGAGTAGGTCATTTCTCAAAATGTCAGACAGTTTCTTATCAAAATGAGAATGACACAAGATGCACTCAATCTTGCGCGACTTTCAACCTCAGACTAAGTCTCTAAATTCAGTAAATTAAAAGCAAGTTGTTGTGGGTACTTTGTACATGGTTTATTTCTTTGCTAAAATCTGCACTATATGTTGTCTAAGTCCCTTTCTTTGAAATAGTAAACTATCAGGAGATAGTGCAAAAAAAAAAAAAAAATGCACCTAAAAACTTCTGTCTTTTCTCTGCTTTGTCTTTTTAGCAGCAGTAATTTGACACAGGTAACAAAACCACATACACAAACCCAGAGAAAGTTTTGCACAGCCAAGTATACAAAATTATTTGATCAAAGCGTGAGTAATGATAGAATTCAAAGCCAGTGTCAATCAGTGTAGATGGCTTCATTTATAGCATCATCTGTAAATCTTCCTGGATTCTTCTTGTCTAGTTACAGTATCTCCTAAGAAAAGCAAGTCAGGATGGTACACATGATAAAGCACTAACATAAAAAATTTTATATGATCCAGACCAAAAGGTCGCAGATAAAGGAGGAACAGTAAGTACAAGTCACTGTGTGTAACATTCTTGCTAAACTACTGCAGGCTACAAACACTGATTCAAAAAAAAAATACACCTATCTATTCAAAACAACAAATGACACCTTGAGTGGAAGATGTCCCTATCTATGCAGGGAAGTTGAAACCAGATGATCTTCAAAGAGATCCCTTCCAACTCAAACCATTCTGTGATAAATTGCTGTTTCACTAATCATAATGACTTGGACTGATCATTTGGTTTAAATTAAGCAACCGATAAATATACAGCAAATTTACTTTCAAAAGTTGCTAATAAGTCAGTCATCACTTCAAAGCTCAAGAAGAAATGACTCAATGTAACATTGCAGGAGGTCATAAAATAGTTCATAATTTAAAAAAAAAATAGAATAAATTAACTACTGCACTCAGTATATCATTAGAAACCACTATTTTCAGCAAAAAAAAAAAAAGAAAAAAAACACCTCTTTGATGGTGACATATTGGTTTCTATCATTTTAACTAAAAGCACAGCTAATATTGCAGCAATATAAACAAATGCTACCTTGAAAACTGAACTCCATTACTAGCTTCAGCTCCTATGTCCAAAAGATTTGGTCTGCCAAATATAATTACATGCACATGTGCATTCATATATAACGAATATCCAAGAAGACTGTAATTCAAAACCTACTAAAGCAACTAATTTCACATTTCACCCATGCATTCTCCTTGGGAGTAACACAAAACAGAATAAATAAAAGATTAAAAATAAGAAAAAACATCAAAGATAGAACTGTAAATATATATTACATAAAATTTCCTTTGTGAATCAAAACTGTGACAGTCATACCTAAGCAAATACTGGAAAACCCACCTTACACCAGTACATTTCACCTTAATGATATGCTTCATGCATTCATACATGTAGCTGAGTTGGTATGCACTGCATATTTCTATTAACCAGTTTCCATAACTAACAGGCTCACAAAGTCAAACACATGCAATCTTCAGTATAATCTTTAAGCTAAAAAAATAAAATTACACAATAGATATCTCAATCAGTAAAAGGTGAAAATGTTCCTCCCATAATATCTTTTTTGGCTACCTAAAACCATTAATTCCACACACTGTCTCAAGGGAGCCCTCTCCAGGAATCTTTGATAGCAGCACATGCCCAGGAAAATGAAGTTGTATTTAAATAGTATTATTACTATTCATGTCAGTGAGAGGGACTAATGCTATTTTAAGATGTACAACGGTTTGAATTTCATGTAGAACTGGAAAAGTACAGCACTAGGTGCACTCCCTTCCACCCTCATTTTCCCTGCCTCTTTGCCCTGCACATCGTACACTATAATTCACTAACACCAGCAGAAGAGCAAAATCAATTCTACCATTCAGAGTATCAAAAGTTGAGTCAGAGCATCAAAGAGGAAAACTGGCTTTAATATCCAACAGTACCATTCAATAGACCTGTCAGAGTAAACCTGTGACAATGGTTAAGTCCAAGCATCAAGGTACCTTGTGACTGCACAATTCATACAATCCTCAATGAAATTAAACATTTTAAAACTTTCTAAAATACTTGAAATACAATTTATTAAGTATATAGCATATTACTACTTGGTTCCTAGCCTAAGCCATTTAAGATGACTTAAAAAAAAAAAAAAAAAGAAAACGAAAACAAAAACCAAAAAAGAACTCACAGCACCACAAGCCTTAAAGAGAAGGATATTCTACAATAAACATTGTTTGTCTATAGTATTTTCCTCTCTGTTTACTATAAGTAACTATACTCCTACTAAATTAACTTCAATCTTGTCAAATAGGAAAATATTTTTTGAAGAACTGGTAAATGATTCTGCATTAGAGTCCCTAACATTTTTCTTTATCTCTTCAGTTAACATGAATTAACATGAAATTTTACTTGGACCTCTGTAATAAGAATAAGGTCCATTAAAAAATTTATACAATGCAATGCACGTTTACCATCTACATGCTTCTAAAAGTGGCATGGGGAAGTACTTGGCGACCTTAAACATTATCACACTGTAATATTACTCTTTGAATAGAATACAAAAGTTTGAATTACCATGATATTCACATGCTATATAAACATTTTCATATGTCTACGTGCTCTTTGCAAAAAAATATTAAAAAAAACAGCAGCGCTCTTGCTAAGTTGTTGTGGAGGGGAGCAGTTGCATTGTCCCCACACTTGCGAGGAGCACATGCAGCACCCCAGCACAACTGCCCCTCTGACAGACATTGCTTCTGGCTGAAGATAAGGCTTGCAAACACACTGCCATCTCCACTAACTTTCTGCAATTCAATGACTTTCATGTTTTAATTATGTTTTAATATCAGGAGTTTTTAACGTGTTTTTAAGTAAACCCCCCTACAGGGCAGCATTATATCTGCAGTTTCATATTCATAAGGTGTCATGATAAGGCAGGTGTACCTTCATGTAACTATCTCAGAGAAGTTCCAGTTTAACAAGTCCAAATTCTCATCTATAACTGGTATCATGTGTATCTGCTGCTAATCTCATCAAGTGCTTGAAGGATTCAGACTTAAGTATTTACAGAGCATAAATACATAGCTGAAGACTTTATTTCAAAATGTAAATTAGCTCAGCTGTTCCTGAGCTGCCCATACAGTTTATGACTCTATAGTCATTAATAACCAAGGGCTAAATTTCAGGCAAGCTGCAATTCTGACTTAAAGAGTACAAAACAGTGAAGCTGGGCTAGCTGTCGTTTTGAACATCACAGCTATACAGACGTGGATATCTGCACTCTGGAAACCCAACCATGGCTTTCAGTTGATGAGCACTATATGTTAGATTCAGAATTTAATATCTCATTAATTTTTTTGTGTTTATCTTTCTGAATAAAAGATGGCTTTTTGCCACAAATCATAACAATCTCCCAAACCAAGCCACAAGCACCTTTCTTCCTTAATTTACACCTCTTTGTTTAAAACACGTCTTAAATTATTGACCTGTTTTCTTCCCAGTTTAGCTTCAGGATGGCTGTTTAGCTCAAAATCAAATAGAGTAAAACAAAGAGGAAACTATTTCATACATGAACTTCATCAAATTCTTCTAGGGATAAATAATTCCTTGACAAGAATCCATCTGTTTTGTCTCAGAGCTCTGGAGACTAGGAGACTCAGCTATCCCTTCATAAGATAGAGAGCAACAAACTGTGCCCATCCAAACTGAACTTTTCAGGGAGGCAGGGGAAAAAAAATACACCTTTTCATAGAATCATAGAATGACTTGGGTTGACAATCAATGCAAAAGTGCATCTACTGATAGCATCCAGTGAGAGAAATAAATTATAATCATTGCTGACTGTAATATCACCCCAAGAGAAAAGAAATCCAATATTAAACCAACTTTTACCTGATAGCTAAGAATCCCAATTTTCTTGTAACACACAAAAAAAAAAAAGACTATCGTTTACACCTAGTACTCTAAATCACAGCAGTATCCTTTTATTTCTCAGATATATGAATTATTAACTCTTCTGAGGAACTGCTGGTCTAGTGAAGGAAATATGCACCATGGATTTATTCCTTCACCCACACTGTAGCATGATGGTGACATCTACAGATCTAAAATTTCTAAAGCAACAGATTCTTGTCTAACTTGAACAAACATCTCTAGAGATAAAAAGTTTCAGTAGGTTAATACGTTCCTCCCAGCTTCCAGTACTAAAGAAATAATTCATACAATTTAACTATAATAACATTAAACTATACATATATGGATATTTTTGTTTCAATGTTTCAAACATCAGAAAACAGTAAGAACATCAGTATAATTTCTCTCTCAATGTAAAGCAGTCCTTCATACAGTATTTTCTTCAATTCTTCATACAATAGTCTCTCAAATTTTCTCTAAGTAGTCCAAAACACTGGTAGATTCTTTAGCTATAAATCAGAATATTACAACAGGTTTCAGTAATGGATCACTCGTGGCAAACTTAAAGTTTGCAGTGAGACAAGACCAGAACTGATTTTAAAAGACTTATTTTCCAAGAGAAAATTGAAAGAATAGGAACAAAAGTGCAAAACTAGGAGTGAGAGGAAGCAAATCATGATTACAGAAAGGAAAATACCAGAAAATTTCTCCTACAAGCAGCTTCTCAAGGCAGAAGTACAAAAACACTGTTCATCTATGGAGAAATTAAAGAGGAACTGCAATGAAGTCACCATGAAAATCCATCCTTAACAGCCCTTTTTAGTTGCCCATCTTATTTTAAAAAAATAAATAAATCACACTGGAGAGAAAAAAAAAAAAAAGCTGGTGCACTCCATTCAAATGGCACTAAAAAGTGATGAACATGAAGAACTTTTAAAGTGCAAATTACTTCTAAAAGAAACAGCTGCCAAGGAAGACAGAGAGCAGAACTGACTAGCTGTTGATCAGAAACAGGGCATCTGCTGCTACTATTACCCATGTTCATTTGCAGCTTACACTTCTAATGGTTATCAATTTTTTAATTCATCTTTTTATTTGTTTCCTGCTATTGTAAGCTTCATAAAAGATGGAAGAGCCAGAGAGGATTTTCTTTTCAGCTGAAAAGTATTGTCAGCTTCTCACATCTTCAAAGATACTTACCTTTTTTATTTCGGGGGTTCATTTATTCCCCTTCCTTTTAAGGAAAGTCTTGGAAACACTCATTCTATTGACTATTACAGAAGAAAGCTTTTTTCTCTTTTTCTTTTTGAAAGTTTAACCATCATTATGCTTCTATCAGCTGTGCTTTCCATGATATTTGAGTTCTTTTTCTGATTACTCTTTGCCCAAGTTTCTTGAGTTTACTTGAAGGAAAGCCTTTCCTACCATGCATGAACTGCATACATGACTGTATCAAGTACTCCAGCATATTTCCAGATGAAAAAGACTTAATCTTCAATAGCTTTAAACAGCTATGTTGTGATATACTAAATGAAGAATGAGCATGTTAGCCAAAATACTTTTTGTATTTCATTCACTTCCTAGTGCTATTTGGTCTAGTTTCAAATAAACTACAAGGCCATCACATTTAAGAGCTGACTACTCCTTTAGAGTGACCAACTCCAGTGACCAATCTGAGACCCAAATGTATGACCTTGACAGACTCGAGAGATAGGCCCATGTAAACAACATATGGTTCCACAAAGACAAGTGCAAGGTCCTGCACCTGTGTCAGGGCAATCTCAAACACGAGTATAGGTTGGGTGATGATTGGATAGAGAGCAGCCCTGTAGAGAGAGACTTGGGGATTTCGGTGGATGAAAAATTCAGTAGGAATTGTCAGTGTGAACTTGGAGCCAAGAAAGATTTGTAGTGTTTCTATGTATTTTATGACTGTATATTTCCTTAGTATGTGATAACAGATCTCATTCAATATTTTAAAACTGTGATTGTGAAATACATTTTCATACATCAGAAAAAATAAAACACTTCCTACCACTTAAAATTTTCTACTAGTATCTTCATCATAAACAATTGCAGAACTGCATCAGATGAACCAAACTTGATTCTCATTTATGCTGTAGACACTGAATATTTCTGCACATCAGCAAAGAAGGAAAGCAAGAAAAAAAAAAACCACAATGAATTCTACATTTGCTACCAATTTCACAGTCAGCAGGGACAAATTCTGTTGGCATTCTGAATGCATTAGCTACACCACAGAACTATAGAAAGAAAAGATACAGAATTAATTATATTCCAGTTCATTTCTGTGTTTTGTCACTCCCCACCCCTATTCTTTAAGCATACACTCAGGAATGCAAAACTAATTCTGAACAAATATACGCAGAGACTGACCATAACATCAATGTAAATAAGACAAGCAGTTTATTGAATTATTTGCATAAGAATTACCCTACATTTTCTGAAGTGTCAGTGAATCCTTATAGCATGACCCAACATTTGAAATTCTACAATTGTTTTTTTTTTCATACAATATTTATATCCTCACAACCATTTACTATTTGCACTACAAAAACATCCATCAATTAATAATTAGGTCCCACTGTACTTGATCCTGTATGTACAACAATAATTACTGCTTGAAAACAAAACAATCCTAACCCAGACAATGACTGAGAGGTTGAGACCCTGCTGAAAGATAAGGACAAAATTAAAATCTTAAGACCATATTCCTGATATAAATTAAATCTGCACGTAGGAATAATATTTTGCATCTCTAATTGAGGTTAAAGGTAACATGTTTAAGTTCATAAACTGCCTAAGCTTCCTGTTTCTTAATTCATTTTTCACATTACCATGGAAACAACCTTTCTGAGAATGTGTACAGGGAGAAAGGAGAGTGACAGGGGGATGTATGAACAATCACAAACGTGTTTTCTTAATAGAGACTAACATATGAATGAGACATCCATGATTTCTGAGTAATACAGCTATTCATGGAACAAAATTTTTCTACATATTTACATATTTTTATTAAAAATATTTGTAGGGACCAGTTTTGTTGGATAAATAAAAGTTAACAAAATGTAAAATATTTTTAAAAAACAATTTTAAATAAAATGCTGAAATGCTGAGCACACCAGAGAGCAAATACACCTCCACAGAGAAGTTAGATATTTATCGGTTATTTTTAAAATCTACTCCCAGCTACACCTGAGATTTCATTGTCAAATTGAAAATAGTTATAAGATAACATGTAAGACAGAATTGCTCTCTCAGCAGTATGAACACAATATTCTCATCTGCTTTGTGTTTTCTAAGAAATTATGTTTCAAGTGAAACAGCTTCAACAGGAGAAATGAGCACAATACTCACGAGTAGGAGAAAACAAACATCTGAAGTTTTCCGTAGAAAAATAAACTCAAATAATCCTGAACACAAAGTTTCTAAAGATTATTAATTTCCCGCAAAATTTCATCCAAACATCTGGTTTTCAGTTCCAGAGGGCACATCCACATTTCTCAAATCTATCAGTTTGGGTTGAGTTTTTTTTCTTACTGTTGTCATTTGTACTTCTAGATATAATCAATTATATCAGGAACAAGATTTCTGATACTTTTTGCAAATGTCAGCAACAAGAGTATTAAATATAATCACTTCCAGGTCATATTGCTAATATTTCCTTCTTTACTTAAAGTGAATAAAAGGTCATCTTACCTGGACCTGTACTTTTACACACCTTCTATTAAGCTGCAACTCTGTCCTAAGTAAAAAATTTAGCATTCTCCATTGATATCATATGAAATCAAAACTTAATAGGAGGAAGACAGAAGCATCAAAATTCTATCCCCTTTTTCAGTCACACATTTAGAACAAAGTTCTACTTTTCACTTTGGGTTGTTTCCCAAGCAGACTTCCTTTCTTCCACAGTACATACAGAGCAGCAATTCTTCAGCAAGTAGAACTGGGTTAGTCTGCAACCATCACAGCTCACAGAGCAATTGTATTAGCAGCACAGCATATACTGCAAATTGTAATTAAACAATGAACTGCATACAACCATGTTATTTCTGCCTACGAAAAACGGAAAACAGACTCTAGCGTGGATTCTATAAAAATAAATGGAGGTTACTGTATAGTCTGCAAAATTAAACTTAAGTAGCAAATAAAACGTATAGTTTAAAAAGTAATAAAAATAGAACTACATCAGTGTTTGCTTTAAATTAAATTGGTGCATTTTTAGTTAAAAAGCACATGAAATAGTCTAATTAATAACGTAAAGTTAAGATGAACGTTTGCCAACAGCATTGGAAGTGCATGAGACTTTCATCTCTCTTTTCACCAGAGAAAATAACAGAAGAGTAAACTTTCAAAGGGTTTAAAAGGAGGTGGATATAAGCATCAAGAAATAATTACACTATCTGTTTTTATCATATAAAGCTTTAAAGGGAAAAGGACCATCTCCTGGCACAGAAATCCCTAATAGATAAATGCAAACAAGAAAAGATTCTCCAGTTTTCAAGTAGCATTACTCACACAAACATCTTGGCCCCTCACTCCAAAAAGCCAAAATCCTACAGGAACAATGCTCAGTTGAAGATCCTACCATCTCACTAAGAAAACTGTCCATAATGTCGATTATTATCTTGGGACAGTGGAAATAGATCAAATAGCAACAATTCCAAGATCCTCGATAGAAGTAAAATCATAACACAAGCAGTAGCAATACAGCACTGGACAATATCTGGATTACACCTGCTAAATGAGACATTGGTCCTGTTAGGTAGTGAAAGAACTATATCTGCGTAAGGAAAAACACTGGAAATAAAAGCCACTCTGTAACCCATTCAGTACACTGTCAATAAAGTGTTACCTGAAGTCAGAGATTATGATTTCAGCTCTACTTCCCCTTGCTGCATTGTTGAGATGGCTCTGCTAACACCAACAGACTTTTTTCGTACTGGTGTGGATATACTTCATCGTGAGTGACGTACAGTCTTAGCATGACAAGAGCTGGCACTCACATGTTGAAAACATCTCAAAGTTGTATAGTAAATACATATATACAATCAACATTTTATACTTCACTGAGTGTTCTATATCTTGCCTGCTGATTTACATTACTAGTTTTTAACAGTAGGTTTTTTTTATTATCTTCTAATAATCTTTTTTTTTAATTATCTTCTATTAATTATTTTTTAAATTATCTTCTAAGGAGTTGCTTTACTTGTAACATACGCTTGAAGAGCATAGAAACTGATCTCTCAGAAAATACTGAATAGGCATGAGAAACATTTTCCATTTCCAAGATGATTGACTAAAAAAAAACGGAGGAAAATTGTTGCTTTCACTGTACTAGCATTCAAATGAGCAATTACATTTTTTTATTTTTAATTTATGTAGCAATATCTGGTTCTGAGGTTAACTGACATGAAGATGTATCTAGAGCTCAGCAGCTAAAAGAAAACTGAGTATTATACATCTAGCTCCCCGTTTTACTGACAGAAGTACGTTTAAATGAACAATTGTTTGGGATTTCAGTGCAGCCAGTAAAATCAGTGCAGATCATTCACTTCTGAACATATTGTAAGAAAGGTCAATAAATTTTATTCCTGCTCTATTATCAGACTAACAAGTTGAAACACAAGAACAAAATATCAAGATTAGAAATAGGTTTATCTATTTTCATTTACAGACTGGAATTCCATAGACAAACATGTTTCAGAATATGTCATATCCAACAGCACCCCTTCAGTCTACATATCATGGGCTGGTGGTAAATACTCTCATTCTTTGTCTGTAACCATAGCATTTATCTAACTTCACAGAATATTATGCTTTGAATAATTTTTTTTAATCATTTGTATACATCTCTATTGCAATCAGACTTTATGTCACTTTTCCTTAGAATATCAATCAAGTGGCAAAAATTCCTTCATACATTCCAATCACCTCCAGTGAAAAGTCAAATATTTACTGAAAAGCTGTCCTCGTTTCTCTTGAACCCACATTCTGTCAGTCATACTGCAGTCTACAAAGAATCCCTAATTATCAAGTAACAAGAAATTTCAGGTGTTCAACTAACCACCAGATGGAGTCCACATAGTCACAAAATGCAGTAGGAGCATATGGCCATTAACCACAAAAAATGAGTACAAATTTTGTACAACAGCTACAGAATACATATAAAGCCAAGCCTGTAAATTAAGCCAGACTCCATGTGTAAGCAGACTTTCTGAGGATTTAAATTACAGTCACCATATGCTTTTAAGCACAAGATTTTTCAAAAAACAATAGCAAGTAACTGGCTTCATCTGTATGATTCTCTTTGCAGTGTAGGATTTTGTAAGACACAGAAATAATCAAAATGCCAGACAGCAATTCTGGAACAGACTATTCTTTCTACATTTAACTGCAGTGATCAACATTTTATGTATTTGTTAGGCATCTTTTAAAAAGGAAAACTATTTAAATGCTTAGATGAGGTCTAAGTTCCAGTGTTTATCCATAAAGAATACAAAATGCTTTGTAATCATACCGCTCTAGGAAGGACAGGTTGAAACGAAGAGGAGGAGGAGGAGAAAATCCAGGTGTTATGTATCTGGGCTTGCTGCTGCTGTGACCACCCAAGAGAGATGTGAAGGAAAGGGAATGACAGCAGCCTACAAATGGGAATAAAATTTCCCTAAGGTTCCTTTAGCCAGTAAGTTTGAAAACAAACATTAAGCATTAAATCAATTAATAGTTGGTGATAGCTCCTTTAAAAACCTGAGATAAGAGTGAACACAGCAATGCTTCTCTTGTCCATAAAGGTAGGAAGAATACATTGTAAAACTTTTGCACGGTAGATTGAATCCCAGTTCATTTACTGATAATTAGGTTTCCAGTGGAAAAATCTGGCATCAGCACACCCTAGACGCAAAGTAGATCAAGTTTCAGCACATCAGTTCATTTGCTTCCCAAAATGCACAGTAACTGGATATTAGATTAGTAAGAGAAACAAAAAAAAAGAAAGAAAAGGTGTGGCCAGGTTCCGCCTTTTGTTTCTCACCTATAGCCCTCTGAGAATGAAAGAGGTTATACAGAAAGGGCAGAGTTGGATTAATTCTGAGTTTGAGTGTTTTTCCTTTTCATACAAGCTTCAAATACTTTTCCTCCTACCGACCTCTCTACAATATACTTTTTCATATCTACAAATGCAAAAAGTGCTACTGCGTCAGGCTTCTGTAGTCACACTGCCAAATAGTTTAAATCTCAACACAAAATGGGAGGGGGGGAAAGGTGGAGTGATTATTTTTCATATTTTTATCACAAATGCAATTATAATTTCATTTCATTTTTCTCCTTGGCCCCTAACGCCACTGTGGGAGTGAATACTGCTATGTAAACTACAAGGCTAAACTGAGACCTCACCCTACAAAAAGCTAAATTTAACTTTTTCCTTGAATTTTTCTTTGATATATAGTTTATAGCTTCACTTCTCATGAATTGGAGAACAGCCACACTTCCTAGGGTTCTGGGGGGCATTTTTTTTGGAGGGAAGGTATGCTACATTGTCATGGTTTCATGATTTTTCATTATCGGTATTCCACATCATAACATCATGCAATGTACTGGGGGTTTGACTGCTGATGCTCAAGTTCCGGGTGCCTGTCCAGCGGAGAAGAGCAGCTACGTTTCCCCAGGGGGCTTTGCGGTCAGCGAGGAGATATAACTCCCGGCAAGGTCACCTGATGCTCTCTTCTCTGCCTGCGCTGCTTCGCTTGCGCTTCTCTGCCTGCGCTGCTTCGCTTGCGCTTCTCTGCCTGCGCTTCTCGCCTGCGCTTCTCTGCCTGCGCTTCTCGCCTGCGCTTCTCTGCCTGCGCTTCTCATCTCAGCGTTGTGGTAAGGCCGATCCACCATCAATTTCACATTCTCTCTCCTTATAAAATTCTGTTGATACCGTATTTAGTAAATTACTTTGTTTTACCTCAGATTGTTGCCACTGTTTTCAATTATTTCGGGGTCCCTTATTTTCTTTTTTTTTTTTTCCCGGGGCGCGGATCCGCGGATCCCTCCGCCCTTCTAGTCACGGAACCGGGCCGAACCAGCCCGTAAACCGTTGACATACATATATTTAAAAACCCTATGCTGGTACTTTTACTAGAACATTAATAGTTTTATTTTTATGCCCTGTAAGAAATGATGTTAGGACTCAAAGAAGTTGGAAATGGAAACATGTGCTTTAATGGCATTTGGTAATAAGTATGGGAAAGAAGACAAATGCAAATAATCTTACAAAAAGTAAAAATCTCCACAGTTATCTGTTACAGCTAGGGAAGAGAACTCTAAATTTTTAGGCAATTATTTAGAAGTGCATATCATAACTAATAAGGGTTATGGATTGCTGGAAATTACACCAAGTTCCAACTCCTCCTCTGATCATACAGTTCTAAATGTTATATAAATTTGGACTACAGAAAACATCTGTGTAAGAATTTATTTTGTGCAATCATTTCTTCCTGATTTTTTTCTATGACAATATATCTGAGTAAAACTACTTGCAGATCTTTTCCTCTTAATTCATAACTCTCTCCATATATTGTTAACAAGATTGTGACTTCAGACAGATTTTACAGCCAAATAACATTAAAGTGTAGCAATTAGTGTCTTTCAATACACACTGCCTGATTTGTAAAATTGGATTTTAAGTAATAAGCCATCTGTTGTTCTCCATTCTAATTGTGGCACTAATTATGTATTTTTAATTGTGATCCTAATTTAGATCACAATATCACCAAGAAATTAAGGACACTATTTGTTTTCATCGTTTCACTGAGATATTTTGAATATTTTTATCTGTTCTAGCACAGAAACAAAGCTCAGATTCTGCTTTTTTATATAATAAGGACACATGGCAGAGGAAAAGCAAAACAGTGACTATAAACTTGAGTCATCCTTGGCCTCCATTTCTAGAAGGTGATTTTCCAGTGTTTGTGTCCTGGTTTGCAAGCCCTTGTGTTTATAAAGTATCAAACAGCTACTAGTCCACAACACACATCCAAAGTTATCTATAGATATTCCAGACTCCTTGCCATGCCAGAATAGATGCTAAGCTACAAAATGGCCAGTGATGTCTTCATATCCTCAAAAGTTAAGAAAACTTATGTAATGGAAAGGAGGGAGTCATGCTGTCCCATCCTTCTTTCATGGTAGTCAAAGCAAATCAGACAATACATTTGGTCACAAATGGAAATTTCTTTACAGAAACAATCTCCAATCCCTTCTGCTTAGAAAACATCATAGTTGTCCTCATTCAGTGTAGATCCTCATGTCAGGAGCACAACCCAGAATGATCTAAAGCTAAACATAGGTAGAAGCCCACAGCCTGCTCTTACCAGACCACCATAACCTCTGTACAGTTGTACATTATGCTAAGGCCAGAGTCAGAATATCTAAAAATAAAAATTAAAAAATTGACAGATTTAAGGGCAGAACATTGCTGCACACTCTGTCCTAGAAGTTGTGAGAGTTACCTCATCCCAAAAAGGGGATGTTCTAGCTGGGATATAGACATCTTAATAGAACTCTTCTTTTAGCCTTCTTTGCTATATAGGAGCCATTGCTCCTATAACACCATTACAAAAATTGAAGGCATTAGAGCATAACGCCTTATAAAACAAAAATATCTAGCAATTTAAAACTGTTCTAATTGTATGACAGTATCAAGAATGTGTACTTCGTGCTTACACAATTTGGATAAGGCCCTCAATAACATGCCTTCACTTTGTAGGTCACATTCAACGGAACTATTTTATTCCGATCTAATATTTCGACAATGAAATCATGATAAATTTTAGCAAAAGGAAAACTTATTTGACCTTTTCTTTAGGCAATTCCAAAACAGAAAAAAAAAAATCAGGAAAAGAAATGAGAATGACAGCATAGAGCTTACTGCAATCGAAAGCTGCTCCCAACTGAAGTCAGAGCAGATGAATACAAAAGCATAAGCTTTGCAGATTTATATTCTTAACCTCTTCCTCCATAAGCACACTATGCTGCATTCTTTAACCAATTCTGAGAGCAAGAAATTCAATTTTCAGAAAAACAAATATTTTATATGAATATCAGCTGATAAAGAAAATATTATATCTATTAAAAAATTAAACATTCCCGTGAGAACTGCAGTAGATAATAAAAGGAGATCATGTTCAAATAGATGATCGGTTTAAAAAAAATAGAGAGCTGTTCTTTTTTCCCAGCTGGATAAGATAGCTCAGCTAAAATACATCTCATGGCTCTGCAAAACTCTCTGAAAATTATTTCTACTGAGAAAGATTATTCTGTTTGATCATGTGAAATAGCCTGAGCCAATCAGACAACACAAAAAAATTACGAAGCAACTTTCACATAAAATGCCAGTTTCACCTTTTAGGCTGAACTCTAGTTTAACCATTAAAGTTATAATTTCCTCATCCTGAGAGGTATTTGAGATAAGCCTAGGAAAACTCAAAGGTATCTGAGATACCACTCTGTAGTAACCACTGGTAAATGTAAAGTTTGAATGGCAGCTCTGCTGTCTTGGGCTTAAAATAGAGTCTGAACAGCAGTGTAAGAGATGATGGGCAGTGGGTAGAGAGGAAATCAGGCTCCATGATTTGGACTGAGGAAATTTTCCCTCCACTCAGTTCTTTTTAAACAAAGCTAATTTTGGTTAAAGTTCAAACACAAAACAAAAGTGTTTTATAAGCTCTCTCTGATTATATGAACATTTGGAACAATTAAAATCATTGTTAACTTTCTTGGCTTTTTTTTATATTTACAGACAAAATAACAAATAAAGTTTTATTTGTTTTTATTCTTAACTTCCTCCCTTGTAGGGCTGAAGGAGGAAGAAGTGACAATTATTTTTAGCTCCTCGTTTGTTAAGTTCCTGTTACAGAATTTGAAGAATTACAGAGGTACAGTGTATATGTTGAAGTAAGGAACACAAAATTCTACCGATAGCATACTGCAATTTTAAGAAGTAAATAGCAGTGGGATACAACAATAGAACCAATCCCAGTGAAAGAATAAAACAAGTATTAAATCTGCACTATTGACCACATCTGTAAAACCTTTTTCACACAAACTAGTTCACAGGGTGATGCAGCCAGTCTTTATACTTACTAGGAGATCCAGAGGAAGGAAAGCAGCCTATGGTGACTACAAATTTCGCATTTGATTTGACCAAATCACAGTTATGAGACATCAATACTCCTACGAGTGCTGAAAATACAAAGATTTAAGCTACTCTGTATGGATTCTTGAGAAATAGTCTGATGATGGAGGCCATGGAAGCCACTAGACAGAAAGCAGTTTTGCAGTGGTTTGTTAAAAATCAGTGTAGAGTCTCATCTCTTTACAGTATAACTTTTAATTAATTAAGGACAAAATGTTTTGTGCTTTATTTACATTACTCAAACAACAGGGTAAACATTTCTTTCCCATTACAGACCCTACGTCTCACCATTTTCACTGTCCACCTCTGCAAAGAAACAAGCGCTAGTGCTTTTGGCAAGCCAACAAGAACATAAGTAGTGACACAAAGCTGAAAATATTGATGCAATTTCTATCTCACTTCCAACATTCCAGTTCTAGTGGATTAAGGGATAAAGACAGCTACACATCTGTCCCCATATATCCCAAAGCGCCACCTGTCTGCTGAAAGCATCACTGAGAGGCAGTTCCAGTTCTCAGCATCAGACAAGACAGCATTCCAGATTTGCACTGAAATCTCCACAGGGCTTCTGACAAAAGTAAACGTGCAAGGCAGTGATTTCACTACCAACAAATCCAGAACATAGTCTCCAGGGGTTGGGGAGAAGTTTCCATGGGGTCATTTAGAGTTGCTGCCCAAGCTGTCACCATTCTGGCCATTTCTGCTGCATGCAAACATTACGGCCATTAATTCCTATCCCTTTAGTGTTTAAGCTAATATCCTGTGACGTGAAATACTCAGTTCTGAGACGGTATGCATTTTAAAAGTCCTTCAGATAAATACTGAGTTTTCTAATGGTCCTCAAAGCAAATCCTTCTCTCTTGAGGAGAATATTATACTGGTCGAAGCACTGGAAAAAGTCAGGAATATATCTGCTTTGTTAACAGATGAAACATGAAAAATACTGCAGTACTGGGTAATGTCACAAACAATACAGTTTATATCTTGAGGATGAATGCTGCTGAATTTCAAATCACCAAGCTTTTCTTTCACTATGCACTTTGTATCTGTCTACATTTTTTATGCAGTTGGGTGACAAAATATATATATATATGTATATATATATATATTCAGTGATTAAATGGCTGTTGTGTTTATTAAATATATTATATTTAATGTAATGCATGTATCTCAGTTCTGGAAGCAAAAGCATTTCCTAATACTGAAGAAGCAAATTGTTTCATAATTGCATGCTAAGATTTCTAAATTATAAATTAGCATAAACTACAAATCGTCAGCTAATACAAAGCCACTGAATAGAATCACTGTAGTTGACAAATATTGTAAAAAGAGATCATAAAAGCTATCATTTTTGCATCCCTTTTTCAGAATGAATTTCTTATACAGTTTCACATATATGAATGGAGCTGTTCAAAACTATCAGAATTATTGTTCAGCATAGATTTGGAAAATAAGCGCTCTACTAGTATTTGGCATGCACTGATGAGTTAGTGCTTATTATTGAATGATTATCTGGGGAACATCAATATCTCAAAGTTTCTAAATAACTAGGCATAAATGGATCCAGTGGGATAATTTAAAATGCAAGAATTCATCCTTCTCAGTGAGTCTGCTCTTATTTCCTTTTCTCTCTTTCTGTTTTTCTTTATGTAGAAACAACAGGCACTGTTTTCTGCCAGAGATACTTTTCTGCACCACTGCAGCCAGGCAAGCCCCAGTGGGACTCTTTTTGCACTGAAGGGGCAAATGCCAAGATACCATAGCCTCTGGTGAGGCCACCAGTATCTCCAGCTGCTGGAATGATGCTTCATCAGGAATCCTGTACCACACTACCAGAAGATGAAGTAGGTTGATCACAGACTGGAAAAGAAGTATAAAACTCTGAATAAAGCTTGCTTTCTATTGTAAGGAAACAAGTATCACAAGCTATTACATAAAATCAGCTACTAAACACTGGAGACAAAAAAATGTAGCAGGAAAAATATTTCACAAACACGTCAGCAGCAAGCAGTTAATTAAATGAGAAGGGAATGTAATTGATAGACAGCACCAAGAATGTGAAAGATTCATTTACTAATCAGTATCAGCCTCAACCAAATATCTATTAAAAACTGGATTTACTGACAAACAGTATCAGTGGTGGGCAAGAATCAGCTTATAAAAGGACAGAATTAGCTACCAATTCTCCATTTACTACAAAGTGCTGATGAAATCCAGCTTATAAGAATTATAAGTCTGTCTCAGTTTTACTTTTGAGAACAAGTAAAAGGTAATACAGGTTCAGAAGACTGGAAATGTACTTGGGCTATCCTTAAAAAGCAGCCAAGGTGGGTAAGAGCAAGAATCTTATGGCTCAGTTAAATATCATAGGATATACTGGAAAAACATTGTTAAAAGAAAAAAACACTAAAAATAATTTGAAAGCACACAGAAGGAATAGACTGTTGGGCAACAGCAAAGATAGAAGCTATTCAACTGATCTAATTTCTTTCTGTGGGAGAACTAGAGGATTTGGTGAAGGGGTAGACACAGTAGGAAGGAAGTATTTTGGCTTCATATAGGTTTTTGACATTTTTTAATGTAACTTTACCAGAGAATAAGAGTAGAACAGTTGGAATGAAAGCATTCTCCAGAAAGTTACCACTCTTTCTCTATCCAAATGAAAGAACAGACATAGAAAGATTTTGCAAGACTATCTTGTTTCTAGTACTGTTTCACCTGTATGTTACTGACTTGACTGGAAAAATATCTGCATTAAATTTGCAGGCTGAAAGAAGCATCAGGCATATCAGATAGCATTAATAGGATTCAAACCAGTCAATACACATGGAGAAGGTACCTTGAAAATGCAATTTACTAAGAACAAGGGCAAAATTCCACACCACACTCCATGCAAGCAAGGGAGGAACAGTGAATCACAATGTGATCACAAATCATGAACACTTGGCTGTTGTAAAAATACACACATACAGAAGCATAATTTTAAAGTGTGAAATAACTCTTCTGCTATCTAGCTGAAGGCTTACAAGCATAGACTAGCATAGCTTCCAGTCTGGACACAGCAAATATGAATCAATTTGAAATCGAACAAACAAGCAGAAGGAATTATCAGCAGCACAGAATACAGAACCTGTAAGAACAGACTGAAAGATTTTGGAAATGTTAGTTAGAGAAGATTATGCTCTGTTAGAAACAAAATCGAGGTAGTTATTTTCAAATATGTAGAATTCAGAAAGAGTGCAGAAATTCTGCCATTAAGTTGTAGGAAGAATGGTTTAGTTGGATATCTAAAAATTTTTAATAGTAAGAAAAAGCCTTTGAGCAGTAAGAATGTTGGAAGAGGTTGTACTGCATCACTGTGCAGTTTTCATTTCTGGAGGAAGTTGGACATCTATCTGACATAAATACAGTCCATCCTGACTTTTTGGTAAGGTCTCTATGTTTTATCAATCTGTTTTCTGTAAAAGACCTGCATGATTTCTCTCACAATATCAGGAAATCAAAAAATTTTAAGGAATCTTGCCTGGGAAAAAATTCAGTATGCATAATCAGTTCACTTAGAGTGGCACATTTGACTAAGCACTTTTCCCTTCAACAGTATTTTGAAAAGGGCTTTACTCTCCCTGAGAACATGGAAGCAGCAAAAACGGTTTATGATACTCACACCTAAGTTATCTACATGCTGAACACTAAATAAGCAGTTTCCAGTTACAAGAAGCTAAGAACAAAAACAAACAAAAGTTTTAAAAATGTGACTCCACAAAGATGTCTATTAAAATGATTTAAAATATCATAAACATAAAACATTTCTTTCATTATAATTTAAGTTTCTAGAAGCCAGTGAACTCTCAGTTCTGTGACCAGTACTTCATATACTGTACTGAACCCCTTATCAATACAACTGACACCATTAACTAATACTTGTAAGGCCCAACTGCTCTCATTAATCAATACCAGTTGGCAGTTTGGACTCAAGACAGTAGCGTTTGTGGTGGCTCATTGATTCTTCTAGTAACACTATGTCATTGTTTTTCTTCAAATGAAGCAGACTTTTTCTCTCTTGATGCATTGGAAAACACAAATAAGGCACCTTTTCAACAATAAGCTAAAACAAGCTCCTTCCCAAGACAGAGATAATTTGCTTCTTAGGTGCTATTTTATTGACAAAATTGTGAAGAAAAAAAAAATAGACATTAAAGAAGTCTTCTTAAAATGACTACTTGAAAAATATCAGCTAAAAAATGCTTCTAGTTCATTTTGCAAATCTTGGTATCTCAAAATCACCACAACTGTTTTTGAATCTGATGATTTTCCACTATGGATATTGCTTATGGAGTTAGAAAATTTGCTTTGAAAGTATCTTGGCTGAGATGCTGATATATTGTTTGCTTGTCAAAAAGCTTGAAGAGTTAGACAATACCATTAGACATGGTATTGAAATGATGGATAGGTGATCCTTACCTGCTGAGTGTTGTTCACTATAGGCATTTTAGTAATGCTTCCTGTTCCTTTCAGATCTAACAAATTGTCTCCACAATCTGCACTCACCTAAAATAAATAAATAAAGCTTCCCAAAAACAGGGGAAAAAACAACAACAACAACAAAAACACCACAGTAGAAAATTCATGTACAAAAGTATATTGCATATTGCTTTGCTAGTAAATATTTATATTTTACTTTAGTTCAGATTCACTTCTAGAATATGAGGCACATTCATCTTTAAGGACTTGATGATAAACCTTTAAATACTTAGATACTTTGACTGATCATTGCTAATTTTATCCTTATCATTTTATTTTGTCTGCTTCTATGTTCCTGTTCATTTCTTTTCCTTGACATGAGCAATATACACTTTATAGTTTTAATTCAGTCTTGGAGTATTACATATTTTATTGTCCTAATTTCTTAACCTTTGATATTGTTTTCCCTCTCTTAAAAACTGTATTTCAGTGTCCAAATGTCTTTATGTGTGGGAATTGAATTTCTATGGCATTTCATCTTTTTTTCAGTACTGTTTGTTATATTTGGAAGAGCAGGGGATAAAAGCTAACACTCAAATTTAAAAAGATATCTATCACTAAAGAAAAATGTTCCACTATTATCTTTAACTAGGACATAGCAAATCTTCAGCTACATCTACAGCTATGAAGGACTAAATAGCAAAATCATTAAAAGCACTCAGAACAAAGCATTACTAACTCACTATTCACTCCTATTTTTCAGGTTCATAGTTTGAACATTTGGAAAGATGGGCAGAAGAGCCAAGGCTTGTACAAGAAATAAGTCTCATCATGCCCATTTCTCTTGTTAGTTCTTCTTTCTCTTTACAGATTTCAATATGCTGAGAGACAATTATCTGAGACAAAATTTTGGAGAGTCTAGAATACTGTACCAAATTTTGAAGGGAAATCCTGAATTGAATACTATTTATTGCAGCCCTAGAAAAATATACGTACAAAAAATCTGATTTTTGCTCAGCATTTCAATAAGTAACAGTTTTATTACTTCATAATACATTTATATTTGTCATCATTACATTCTAAGATCACGGAAGGTGGAAAGGATTCTGAAACTAAAGGAAAGGTAAATTTTAATATTCCTACCAGCAATCATGCATTTCGTTTGACAGAAGCCATGAGACAATCCCTCTTTTGTCTAATTCACTCATTTCTGCCATTACCATCAAAATGTTTCTTTTGGTAAGGACTGAGTGGTCAACTGAGTTGCAGCCAGCTAATCAAATTACTCACATCTACTTCATTAACTCACAAGCCTGTAACAGCTATTTTACAGTTGTTACATGTATAATGAAACTCTGCCTCCTAAATAACATTATACCCTTATTTAAACCAGCTGGTTGCCTCTGTGTAATAGTACTATTTCTCAATCTAATAAATAATTTTCTCTGTTATTCATCAGTTACCCAAGGGCAGCAATATACATTACAAAATTGCAGGCAGAAAATATTGAGTAAAAAAGTTAAAAAGTTACGAGTACAATAAAAGAGAAAAAAAATACTTATTCACTCTGCTGAAATAATGGCCTATTCAAATTATTCCGCCTTTAGCACAGAAATATTTAAAGACTAAGACCTCTCCTTCACGTAGCAAAAGTTCACTGCAAGTTCAGTGGCAACATTCAGCATTGTCAGAAGTCTTGTCTGAGGCTGTTTTGCCTTGTATTGACCTAAAGACTTGACTTTCTCTACAGGAATGAGAATTTGTAGTGCAAAATAGTGTTTCACTTAGAGGTGTGCCTAGAACATTGCAATATTCCTTCTATTTCTGTGCAAGTTGCAGCATACTTGTTCTTATGTAACTGAAAATATATGTTGACTTTGTGCAAATAATCAGAAAATATTCACAGAAAAATGCTCCATGTACTAATTCTAAGCATTCTGTTACCATAGAAAACAGAAACCCAACAGACAAAAGCGTTTACATCCCACCTATCTTATTACATCTCATCAGTCCGATAGTTACCACCACTATCCATCAAGCCCATCAAAGATAGCTCCTTCACTTCCTTGTATTACCCTCCCTTCCTACATGTTTCTATGCAGTCTAAAATTAAGACAGCAGGCATTTCAAAGCCAGTGTTGTATTGTTTATTTGCTTAATTGCATTAGTACATATTTTAATGCACATGGTGGTAACAGCTCATACATGACTCACCCACATTTCATGCTGACTACATTTATACAGAGTGGAAGCAAGCAACAGAAAACTCAGATCTCTGTCTTGATTTCATTCTGAGATCATGGTACCTCAGAGTATGAAAATCAGAAAAGCTATAATCACTTTACTCTACATTACTCCTTTTTCATTTTATCCTCTTTGGATCAAGGCTGAACTCCAATTTTTAATAAGGAAATTAGGAGAAAATATATCTTTAAAGGTTCTATTAAACATTTAATTGGACTATGCACACCTGTTCCCTGCTCTAGAAAGTATGAACTCCACAGAGAGAGCTGAGTGCATCAGGAGCAAGATCAGTGTTAATTAGAGCAAGATATATAATCTTCTTCCAAAGTGTAAGACACATGATAAGAAATTCAATGCATAATTTTAAGAGACTAGTGTAGATAACTTGAGTCAGTGGAAATGAGTCCACTATTGTTAGTATTTCCGTAAGTAACAGATACATTTATTTGAGGTACAGCACCATCAGATAGTAAATAGAGTGTGCAAGATTCTCTTCTATTTGTAGCATACTGCTATAAGAAACCGAGTAGTTGTGCACTTACCATTGGTGATTACTTTAAGAACATATTTATTATAAGTATGTATAATTATGCAATAATTATTGTGGTATTCCAGGACAGCAGCTAGTTCTTTGAAAATTTTGGAGTAAAATAGTGGAAATAACTGGAAGTTTGTACAGAGTTATGAGACTTTACACTTGGCAGATGAGGAGTGACACTGGGATGTGGGGCCATTTCTTTTGACAATTATTTTCTATAGTTCATTAGCTAAATACAATTTTTCTTTGCTGTATTAGGGTCCATACGCTAAGTCAATGTAAGATTGTACAGAGCCACCCAGTGACAACTCTGCAACATTTTGACTTTGAATAATTGTTTCACTGATTTGAATATTGTTCCACTGATTGGGCACCAAGGAACTACAGAAGAATTGCAGTAGTAGATCTGCCTTACCTTGTAAAGTTTATCTACTAACAGGCTTCAGACTTTTCAGAGAACTGTGTCTAAATCAACACTGAAGCACTTTTGTAGGTAGCAAAAAGCAAATTATATTGAGAAACGTATAATGGAAGGAATATTACTGAAGCTGATCTTTGAAATCTTCTGCCTGGATTCACCATCATTCAGCAGCACAAAAAATTACTATCTGAGTTTACATATTCTCTGAGAGTTTGAGTTTCTTGGTTTTGGGTATTTTATGACCTATCCAGCATTAGTTCAGTTAAAAGGAGATAAGCATTTTCATTCACAGTTTGAAAAATGATGTCAAAGAGAGGGGGCAATTAGTTGGGTTATAACTTATCCTGAATGAAGTCACAACTTCAAGTACAAATTCAAGCATTTAAGTTGCAACCCCATCAGTGTGATATACTGTTAGTAGAGCTGATAACAGGATTTATTAGAGTGCTGCAGATCACCTCTGTGGTATAAATAAAAAGAGATTCAAAAAGGATATATAGTTCTCATGCTTGATATTTTTAATATTATAGCATGCTCCAGACTATGTTGCTGGTTTAGGACATTCAGATTACTTATCAAAGTCTTATGTGGAAAAGATGGTCCTAATTTTTATCCATTACTTAAGTGTCCAGAGCACTTAAGCACTGATTACCAAATACTTGGTTCTTCAAGAGGAAAAAAAAAAAAAGTATATTATTCTTCCCAACATTTGAAGACTTATTAGATTAAGCTGAGGCTTTAGGTTGAACATATGTAAATAAGATCCCAAGAAGTAGGAGCATTACCTGAAAGTAGGTACTATATATATCGGTTTGGAAAGTGATGTTTTGTATTTTTTCCAAGAATTTCAAAGCAATGTTGGTGAACCAAAAGCAGACTGGTGTTTTAAACTGCATTTCTTTGTGATTACTAATCCAGATACAAAAATTCCAGAAACTGACTCAAAAAAACAACACTAATCCTTGAATCATGAGAACAGCTTTTCTATATTTTGAAAACAGCCTCTCACATAACTTGAACTCCCACATAAGCTGAGGGATGGAGGCTAGCATAAATGCAAGCTCAAGAATAGAATGTGGAGGAAGCTGCAGTGTTTGCTGTCAGATGAAGATAAGAAAGTAAAATAGATGTCCTATTGTTGAAGGTAAGATGACAGAACAGCTCATAACATCAGTGGGAACCAGCTTGGGCTACTTTCCCTTAAAAGGTTGAAAATTTACAGCATGAATGACTTCACCCTTCATCCCACGTCTCCCAGTGATACTAATTATTTCTTGGAATTTCTGCCCATGTCCTTGGAATGTATATGCCGTACCTTTAAATGTGTAGTCACTGCCTGTATGCATGTTGATGGAACAATCCCCCATGCAACCAGCACTGTAACAAACCTACTTGACATTACTCACTGACATGTCAAGTTACTTCGTTGGTTTTCTCAGCTTCATCCTGATGAAAACCATGATCAGGACCACAAAAAATTTTTTTTTTTCTTTTTCCCTGTTTCCGAGAGGTCAGAAACTGTTCTGAAGCAGATTAAGAAATTTAAGAAAATTGTTTTGAAAAATCAGAGAAAGAGACAGTTTGTCCAAAGAGTTGTGAGATAAATTGGGGTAGGAATTAGTTCAGCACATTTTGCTCTGTTATTGTCATTTATGAGCCTTCTTCACTATGTATTTGGTATAGTACATGTCATAAAATGTATGGGATCCATGAAAATCTTCCTATTAATCCCATGAATAACATTTAGTAAAAGTTTTTTTAAATCTATGTATATAAAATTTTCTCAATTTATCTTTCTCACGTTTATGTAGCAATTCCTAACTAATGAGTTTATTTAAAAGATGCTCAAATGAGTGATCCCGTTTTATTATTTTCTATGAACCAGAGAAAAGAAAAAAATAAAAATCTAAAGTTTTTCTCCACATCTTAATAGAAGGAATTAATATAGGCCAAATCTGAAATTTGACTATAATAAAAAATTAAAAGGACCTCGTATCTCTTTGATTATCTTTTTTCCCCCCACAACAAAAGTTATAACATGGATGAGTATACAAGCTATACAAGATTCATTTTTTAAGACAGTGGAAATAGCATTGAATAAAAATACAGACAGATTGTCTCATATACAATTTTACAAAGATATTTCAACTTTGAAAGATTATAATGGGAGACAAATAGAAAGAAAGGTTGGGTATTTTTCATATCTTTCATCTTAAGCAGCTGCAGTCTTTCTGCTTTCCCTAATTTTACAAAAGAACCAAAGATGAAATATTCCTACAAGTCCCTGTGAATGATTTGCCTTCCTCTCACAAACAGCCTAGCAGTAATTTGTGTGAAATACAACAGAGATGTGCATTTCTGTAAATGATTTCCTTAACAATCCTTTGCTGCCTGATTTGCCTAATACTTCTGCTTTCATCCCCCGGTCTCTGCAGTCTTTTCTGTATAACCTGACATATGTCAAAATAGAGACTTCAGCTTTCCATGCATTTCAATGGTGCATGCCCTGAGAATTGATAGATGGAAGTAGTATTTGTTTTGTGAAATTACTTTCAGAAAGACTAGACTCAGTAAAGCAAGGTCTTCCAACACACACAGATGATGTGGAAATCTCTTTTCAAGAAAGGCTTATCTAGTGAGCATTCAGTTTATTCTACTGTCCTTCCAAAAAAGAAAAAAACCCTAGAAAGTAGTAAATTTTTCAGAGTGTGCTGAGACTTCCTAGATTTAAACACGTAATAAGCCTAAGATTTTTATTTTTTTTAAATTTGCACAGCAGAAATTTGTAAAAGGTAGTTCTTAAGAGTCAAAATGAGAGCAAGATCATAATAGCAGCTTTTTAAAATTATTCATATTATATTCTGTAAAGACAGTAGGACAGACAATAACTAATCAAATGAAAAGAAACCAGATCATTGACTAACATCTTCAGGCTACTTTTTTAAATAAAAGGCATCCAGATAATCAGGGTTTTTTTTATTCTCTCAGTAGCTCACCTTAAGTCAACTTAATATACTTATATAGAATGCAGTTTCATTCATGTTACCAAGTGAAGTACTGTTCATCTCATTGATGTTCTATTCTGAACCATGTATTTTTGGAAAATATTTATTCTGTAAATCAGGATAAAAGTTTTCCTAAGGTATTATAGAAGAATCTGTATATCTACAGCCTGTATTTGTTTTTCCCGTTTTAGCAGTTGTTTTTAATTCTGTCTTCTTGGAGTGTCATAGAAGATTAGAAGAGAGACATAAAGAATGGAAATCAAGTCAGCAGAGTGCTAGACATTGTAGTGCATGGTTTAAATTTTTGTAATCTGCAGTGCCTCTGCAGAAAACCCACATTTCCAGGAGTAGCAAAGCCTCCATCCTTAGGCTTTAATGAAACACAAGACTCCAAGCAGGGGTATCTGGATGACTTGTCTGTGATCTATAGAAAGATACAGTAGATTATCTATTTCATCTCCAATTCTGCATTTTATAGGGACTTCATCTTTCATAGATCAACGTTCCTTTTGAAAGTGGCTGATATAATGTTGATGCTGATTCAAGCTAAACATTAGATGTACAAACCAAGTATTTGGAAGTGTACTGAAAGTACCATATAAGGTAAAATAAATAAAAATCATTTCAGCTACTTCAGTAAGCTGTGAAAGATAGTTTTCTGAACCTCTTTTTTTTTTTTTTTTTTCTTTTTCCATTGGCTCACAGCTCAGTTTAAGAGGCCTTTTCAGTGATAAGAATGTAACTGACAACTGAGGATTATCTAGGGGGGGTGAGTGGTGGGTGTCAATGTGCCACAGTACTTCTGCTTATGATTGTAAAGATGAGCAGAAGCAGGACAAGCAGTCTTTTTCAGAGGTGAAGCTTGAAGAAGCTGACCACTTCGAAAGGTCATCGATGCTTGCACATGGCAATGAAGGCACCACTCCCTGCTGGTTATTTGATGGGCCAGGTGTGTCATGCTAACAGAGACAAAAGGAGGAAAAAAAAAAACTGAGAAGCAGGGCAGAGGGGAGATTAGGATTGAGCTCCACAGTTATGAAATAGAGCGTCTGAATAAAAAAAATGAAAACAAACTCCACTTGTTCTCAGACCCACTGCTCTTGTTTGAAAAGAAAATTAGTTCTGTTCAGTTTCAACATTTCCTTTTCTTTGCAACATTTTGTGCACTTGCTTGATAATAAATTCCCACAAGATCCAATCACGAATCCTTTGTGATAATTTCAATAAATTCTGAATTCACAGTGAACGTAAGCACATATGATCCAAACTAATCATAACTCACAAATACAAGAAATATTAAATACATATAAAGTAAACAACAGTCGCATTCACAGAATCAAAGAATCATAGTGTCAGAAGGGACCTCTGGCGATCATCTAGTCCAACTCCTTGCTAAAGCAGGTTCTCTACAGTAGGTTACACAGGAAAATAATCTAGGCAGGTTTTGAATAGCTCCAGAGAATGAGTTTTATCTTCTATAACTTTTCTAGGCATCCTGTTCCAGTGCTCTGTCACCCTCAAAGAAAGGAATATTCTCTTTGTTTTCATACAGAACTGCCTGTGTTCCAGTTTGTGCCCACTGCCCCTAGCCCAGTTCTGTCACTGGGCACCATTTAAAAGAGCCTGGCCCCACTCCATTAGACTAACCCCAACTCCCACCCATTAGGTATTTATAAGTATTAACAAAATTCTCCCTCATTCTTGGTGAGTGCGTGCTAACTACTCCTGATAACCTTCTTTTCTTCCACTTCTTTTGAGATGTTAGCCAGAATAAACTGCTCCGTCACTTTCCCAAGGCTGTCTGGCCTGTAGTTTCATAGCTCCTCCTTCTTGCCCTTTTCAGAGACTGCAGTGACAGTGACTTTCCCTTCACTCTCAGGCACCTGTCCTATTCTCCATTACCCTTCAAAGAGATTAGAGAATAGGCATGGTAGTCACTTCTGCCAGCTCCCTCAGTGTTTGTGGGTTCACCCCATCAAAGCCCACAGTTTTGTGTGCATCAAGTTTGTAGAGACAACCTTTTGACAGATGCTCCGTGACTGAGGGGAAGTCTTCCTTTCCTCAGACTCTCTCTCTCAAGTTGTATAAGCCTGGAATCCCTCTCACAATTACAAATTTGACAGAGTACCTTTTATCGATTACTTGGAAGAAACAATATAAAGTAAAACAAATCTTCAGATTAGAAGGTCTGAGCAACTGATGAAGGGCATCATAAGTTATTGCTAATTCCTAGAGGTTCATTATTTCATATTCATTTATGAGTCATTTTAATTGAATTAGTGAACACGAGTGAAATATCTCCTCCAGAGGGGGGGAAAAAAAAAAAAAAAAAAAAAGTAGATTTCTGGTAGCGAAGAATAGAGCATCTTTTAAATTACATAACTGTCTGCTCAAGGACATATGAATGTGGGAACAAGCACAGGGATGGACAGAAATGTAACACTGCTTATACTTAGTGAATTTTGAAGAACCTGATTCTATTTTGTAATGTAATTCTTTCAGTCACTTACATAAACCAAGAATGTACTGAGTTGAATTAACTACATTGATTATTGTAATTTTTTTTACATACAGAACTGAAATGTAAGAATGTTGTGAAGTGTCATGATAATGGCCATGCTGATGTTAGGGAAGAAAAAAATAAACACGTCGACTGAAAGATGACTTTCAGGATACAAAGTAATGACAGGCTAAGGAGTATCCTTTTCATTCATTCCCTCTTTTCTTGTTTGTTTTTATCAAAATGCTGCTATACAACTGCTATATCCTATTCTGTACATAAAGAAATACTGAAACACATGTTTTTGTGCATACACAGACACAAATATATGCTTCCATTTAAAATAGACTATTGCAGAAAACAGGTTGATTATTTATCTCTTGTAGTGTAGATGCAATAAATTGATTGTTTATAGCCCATCATTCATCTACTTTGAAAACTATGAAAAGATTTTCGTGGCGATGTTTTCTGGTGGTGGTGTTAGACTCAAAAATCTGACAATGCATATCATTTCTCTGCCTATTCTGAAACAGCAGTTCCTTCTTTCCGCCTCTGGATTACTGACAGTATTTTATATCAAATTTTCAATTGCTTCAGAAAGTGCTATTTGAAGAAAATTTGCTAAACAAAGACTTTTCTTAATCAAGTGCTTTTGCAAATTAATCTATACTGCCTTTTTCCCCCACATAGTTGGGAAGTGTGCTTTCATCACCAATTTTGCATCACTTGAAATCTAGTAAGTTACTGAATTCAGGCTAAACAAAGGTCAAACAATGACTCATTGCTTTTGATCTGAAAATGTTCCTTTTTGACATATTCTGTAATTGTTAACAGCTTTTTGACGTAAGTGATCATAGTATGAAGAATTGATGGCAATGTTTCTAGAGGTTTTGAATTCATTTGTCAGTAGTCCACAGTTTCAGTGAATACATTATCCAGTGATTACTGTATTCAGTCCAGAGTTCTGCAAAACAATGTTGCGTTACTTTGTTTCATTGCCTCTTTTATGTACTGTGTAATCCTTGCTTATTTTAATTGTTTTTTTAAGATGAGGTGTAAGAGGCTATAAACAATCTTTGTACAGAGCTCCCACTTCTGAGTAGCTCTAAGATCAGCTCTGATGCAAAATAATCTGTAGAAAATCCCTTAATGATAAGGAAGTACATGGAAAGTGCATTGGAAAGTGCATTCTGTGATTCTATGAAGGACAACATAACAGTGGGGTTAAAGTCCCCCATCTTCACTACACGCTTTAAAAAAAAAAAATAGATAAAGTCTGCAAAGGCACAGAATAGTGCCTATATTTGTCACTGTATAACCAACAAGTATACAGATTTATAACTGAAAGTATACAGTAAAGTTAGGCTGATCTTTAGAGAGCGTATAGCTAGAAAGATTATCACATCATAAAGAGAGAATTGGAAAAGAATAGAAAAGCTTACCCATGTCCTGTGCTCACAGAAGAAGACTCCAAGAGGAGCAATCTCCAGAGAGATCCTTCCTCAGTGGCAGTTAGACCTTAAATGGAGTCTAGGAGAGGTGCAGCCAGGCTCTGCCCCTTCCGGTCACACAGCTGAATTGCCTTCACCTGTGCTCCTGGGGCTGACTCATTGCTTGCCTCAAGTGATCAATCAGAGGCTCAGGCCGTGACTCAATAGTTCCCATACAGTCACCTTTTATTATGAAGCTTCAGCTCTTGAGTCAATTTTTCTGTATGTATTGGAACAACCAATGACAAACTTGCCCTATTTTCTGAAATGGAGGTACTGAAGTAAAAGAAAGATAACCCTGACTTTTAAGGCCTTACCTCAACATCACTGCCAATTTCGCCGATGAGTGTGCTTTGAAAAACAATAAATCAAAAACTACTTTCATGCCCATCTGTAGTACTTGCAATATAAAAATTGCCATGGTAAAATACCTCCCACCATAATAATATCAGAGAAAAACACCAGAAAACAGATCAGTTATCCTATCTTAAGAGCTGAACTTGACAGACCAGTGTCATATTAATCTCTAATGCCATTTTTAAAGTTCTAAAACATCCTAATGTGAATTGTTGCCAGAAGAAAACCCTTAAATAATAGGGAGGCTTCCACCTGTAAAAGTGAACAGTCCCCTCTGACAGCATACAAATTCCTTCCAGAGGGGAAGGACTTTACTTTTGAAATGTGCTTAATCCCAGTTATGAAGGATCATTATCTTTCAGAGAACTATCAGCTCTAAGAAAGAAAGGGGAATGAAGAAAAAAAGAAAACTGGGTACAGGTCTATTACTTCTTTAAGATGGAAAAACAGTTATGTCATTAAAATCATAGGTGTTTATGGGTTGTGAAACTGCAAGAAAAAAAAATTAGGAAGAAGCAAATTTATTACTTCTACCACATAGAGAAAAATATGTTTTGTCAGTTCTTGTGCTTTATTCAACACAATACTTAATTTGTACACTTTCTGCTTTAGCACTTAAAAAACTCACATCAGTCTATTGCATTTTTCCTTTAAATTCTCTCATGCAAAGTTTCAACAACAGGACTTACTCAGTTTTCTCAGTCTGAGTTCAATGCTAATTCAGTCATTTGTTGTTACTGTGAAAGAATATTTGATGTAAGAAGTGTTGCAGTTCCTTTTATATATTATTTTATACATCCTCTACTCTAAACTCTTTTCAAAAAAGAGAACCTTTCAGGGATTATACAAACTATAAAGACATTAAAACTCAGGAGGTAAACATTTAATTCCTAAGTCACTGTGGGAGCTTATGCTGTGATTATGACCTATTGAACCTTCGGGCTTTTTCTTCTTTCTTTACAACCATACTTCTCACAATTTACCTCCAAATTTCCAATTTCTAACCACACTCTACAAGCTTCTGCTCGGATTCTCGTCTTTTTTTTCCTTAAAACTTCCCTTGACTGGTGCCTGAACATCACATCTTTATCACTCATTCTTATCCTTTTTCTTTCTTGAACAATCACATGTTTATTTTTCTGCCTTAATATTTTCCTTCTCACACACCCAAGTCATGCTCCTTTGAGTCAGTCTCTTTTCTCTTGCCATCTGCAGCTACTGTTGCCCCTTTAGCATGTCCTGGGTATCAACACACTTCAGAGAAACAACAAAAAAAAAATCATAAAGTAGCCTGTATTTTGAAGGATATTTGCAATATTATATAACTGGTATTTTTAGGAAATTGACACAAAATTAAGAACAATCATAAGCTGCACAATTTTACAAACTTTGCAGAAGAAAGATACTGACACATATTTTAAGACTAAGAATTAGCGGCCAGACTTACTTTTAAATTTTCGAGTTAGGCTTAAAGAAAATGAAGATCTAATTACATACCAAGGTAATAACCTCAGAAGAAACATAATTCAATGCAAGACGAACAGTGCTTCAGGAAAATTCTTTCTTATCTCATCATTAATATAAAGTCACATTATTGCAAGTATAAGTAGATATACATAATTTGTCACTTGGTTTTTAGACAGACCAGATCTAATCTGTATCTTTGGCTACAGATATTAAGCTATATTTTTTTCCTCTAATTCTAGCTAAGAGGAAAATTTTATTTTCTCTGCCATCTCCTACCCATTCCTATTTCCACTTGATTTCCCATCAGCACTCCTTTTGATCTTGCTTACACTCCAAGTCTTTCCACTGGGAAAAGAAAAAAAGAAAAAGAAGAAAAAAGAAAAAGAAAAACACATATACACGTCAAATACATAGAGAGAAATATAGAAACCCTTAAAACAACAGGATAAAATCTCAACCTGCACAAGACTACATGAGCGTATACCCTCACTGATTTTGTCAAGAGGATATATTTAATGAAAATCCTACTAGGATGTAAGAGGTAAAGCTGCACACAAGGCTGAATGCAAATTAAATGTTTAGAAAACTTCCAACCTCTCAGACCTCACCTCATCAGGTGCATTTGGCACCAGCATCACACCAAAACCTTGAACCAGCATTGATAGAATTTTGTTCAAAACAGCAAACATACGTAGTAGAAGCAGAATGCAGTTTTCAAAAACTAGTGATGGCAGCTGAAATTGGTTTTATTTTCCTCTGATTCATTCTGAGATGCTCTTTTTATGTATAAGGCTCCACAGCACAGTGGATTTTGGATTTGGATTTTGTACTGAGGGACATGGTTCAGTGAGTACTATTGGTGATAGGTGGATGGTTGGACTGGATGATCTTGTAGGTCTTTTCCGACCTTGGTGATTCTGTGATTCTGTGATTCAGCTAAGACTTCACTTAAAAAAAAAAAAAAAAAAAAAAGTACTGTAAACTAGGATGGATTTTCTTCCTCTGATCCCAAGCTGCATGCCAAAATAACCCATAAAAATAATCTCTGAAAATAAAAAAAAATCATTCAGAAGCAGACTTAACAGTATTAACAACTCCATATCTTAGTCTGAAAGTAGCACTGCAAAAGGCTAGATCCAAATACTTCAAGCAAATGATTTTCCAAATAGAAAACTACTTTATATAAACAGATAATTTGCCAAGGAATTAAATCAATAACACACAAGCAATACCAATAAACCACATTTGAACATACAGAAAAGATATATTACATTGTCTCAAGTATGCGATACAAAACTACTAATACATAATTTCTCTCACTGTCCTTATAGAAGTAGGGCAACTGTGAAATATTTTCTTATATTGGTACTTATATGTACCCATGAATTATAGTAAGAGATTAGAGATCAGCTATGTAAGCTAATAATCCTTATAGTTGTTTGTAAAATTAATGAAGAAATAAAAATATTTACATAGGAAAATTAACACTAAAGGACACAGAAAAGGTAAAGGAAAACCAACTCTAGCTGTTCAAAGCTGCAGTTCTTAAGGAAATAATTCAAAGTTCAAACTATAAAATCATATAGATGTTAAATATAGTTAGGCTAGGAAAACAACTTCAAGTATAAACAGAGGAAGTATAATAGCGTTCTAACTCCCTCTGCTGGACTAGATGCATTGTGTTTATTAATAATACTAATTGTAAAGCATTTCATTTTATAGGATTATTGGTCAGATTGGGCAATTTCTTTCAATGAATTATTAGTTTTTTTCTGTAAAAATATTCATGAAAAAAAAAATTGTAAATTGTAATGTAAATCCTGGAAACCTTTTTCTCATGGAATTCTAAAGTCAAACAAACAATAACAAAAAGCATCTGTTCAAAGCTTACAGCAAAAAAAAGCAATGTGAATTTTTCTTTAGAATAGTTCAAGAATTGGTAACACCAGTCCCTAACTGCTGTTTGTACTCTTTCCCATCAAACATATGGGGTTTTTTTGCAACTTGCATTTGCTAATCTGGCAATCAAACCATGCAGGAACAGACAGTGGAGATGCAAATTACCTTCGGAGGAGATAATAATCTGGAAGGAGGCCTATGATACTTTGTCAACTCTGCTCTTCACTTTAATCCAGATCCACTTACCTGTGGGTACTTCAAGAATACAGGATGATCAGCACAGGTGGAGAAATATCAAAAGGAAAAAAAAAAAATTAAATAAAGATTTGAAATAATAGAGATTTAAGCTTTGGACTGAGTGTCAAGGAAGCCTTAACTTTCACTAACAGAGAGTTGGTTGATATTAAACCTCTACTGCCTAAACAAGAAAATCGCACACAACAGCAGCATCTGAGCACAGAAAACTTCAGGAAAAAAAACATCTTTTGCAACTATACCATGGTGTCTTGGACGTTTATTCTGTTCTGATTTTTGTTGAGTTTAAATTTAAAACATGAGCCAGAGAACAGACTGGTATACTAGCCAGCAAAAAAAGAAAAAGAAAAAAAAACAACAACAAAAAACAACAACGAAACAGAACATGAAGCTGTGAAGCTGAAAGGTTTTCTAAATAAAATACAACTGCTGCCAATCATTATTACAAGTGACACACTAAGAGGCACTAACTCTACCACATTCTTAACACTATCTATATAACTCCTCCATACTTTTGAAGAATATGTGTAATCATACTTTTTATTTTCTGAGTAATCTCTGAAAAGAAAATCTCTCTTTCTCCAAGGTTATGTTTCTTGCAGTCACATCTGAAATGAACTATGTTACTTTTTAATTAGCACATCCCTTGCAATGTAACTCCTTTAGGGAAAAGAAAATAAAACACAATTTTGAGCCTCTTATACTCCAGCTTCTACTAACCTTTATCCATTAGATGATCCCAAGTGTATTCTCTGAATAAATTTTAATTGTTAGCTTATGAAGAAGGTATGTCTTAAAAAAGGAGTCAATAGGGAGAAGTTTCAGATGAGGCTACTTTATCACTCTTGTGGAGGTTCATTTTTATTAAATTTGTGTAAGTTACTTATGTTTGAACACTGAAATTGCAATTAATTCATTCAACATGAGTTAGTTAATGATGGGAGACATACCTTTAAGAAGAAAAGTGAAAATTAGAACTTTTAGGTTTGTTTTTCTAAGCACAATCATTTTAATAAGAAATAATATCCAGTGAAACTCAACCAACAATGAGTTTCTTGACTTTTCTTACATAAATATGGAAAATCCCAAACTGCAGAAAGGAATATATTTTTAGCCTTGAAAAAAAAAACAAGAAACCAAAGTGGCCTCCTTAAGAAAAAAATTAAAAAATTTTCTATCAACTTACAATCTTTTGTAAGGTGAAATCAGGTATCTGTCAGAAACCAGCTGTGTTACAAAAAACGTTGTATCATAATTATATCTATATCAGGACTCTCAGGAACAGATAGCACATTACCCCTTTTATCACAAGCGCAGCCATACATGAACAGATACAACATTCTTGCCGTTCAGGAGTTATTAAGAACGTTAATTGTTCAGATGATGTCTTAGAGGGATAGATCTATATGTATGACAGTGTAATTATGAAATTAAGCCTAAAGGGTGTAGATGCTGTCCAAAAGGAAATTATGACTTCTCCAAGTATATTGAGAGTTTTCTGTCATCTCTGTAAAATTCAGATTAAAGAGGAAAAGAGAAAACAGTAGACAGGTTTAAATAAGTAGCAGAAATAAATGACAACAAATAAGAAAGTTACATTAATTGTATGGAAATCTCCCACTGACCAGGCTAATATATTTTTCAAAAAAAAAAAAAAAAATCATCTGAATTTTAATAAATATGGTCCAGTGATGTGTTAAATATGGGTTTAATTGCTTCACATACATATACTGACTTCAGCTTCACAGCTTCCTCAGAACAACACAATGCTGATTGTCTGAGCATCATGCTCACAGTAGCCTAAAGCTGGCCATTGCCTAGTGGAAAGTCTACCAACCTAACTACTGATATTTTTTCCTGAAATGTTTCATCTTGGCAATAGTGTTGGCTAGAAATGGATTTTGCACAAGTATTTTCTTGTTGATTTTCTTCCCCTCTCCCCACCCAACCCTTTCCCCTCCACATTTGTGAAATGGTGTGGAAAAACAAGAAGAAAGCTGAGGATACAGAATTAACCATTACAAATTAGTTGCATTAAAGTGGAATTATAGATTTCTTGTTTATTTTTACTTTCCAGGTTTTTCCTAGAGCTGTGCAGCTGTGCAGGAAGTATTCCTGCCACAGAAAGTTTTCTAGATGTCCCCTTCCCTGCCTTACATTTTGACCTAATGCATTGTAACTGTTTAGAAAGTAGTAAACTGAATCAAAAAGCTGTTAAATCACAATAACTAAGGGGGAAAGGGAAGGTGCAGATAATAACAGCCTTGAATCTGGGTAAAAGCTCAGAACATTTTACTGGCAACAAAAAGGAAATCATTTCATCATCTCTCTGTACTCATAAAAGGGCTGAAATTGTCACAGTCCATCTTCATCAAAGGAATATTTCTTTCCTTTTCACTCTTCCTTACTCATACTTTTGGTGGTGAAATTCCCATCAGCTCTAGACAGTGAAGAAAAAAAAATCTTATCTGTTTCATAAGTAAAAACAATCTACTCTCTGTGGAGGGATATTTGACCATGAAAGTCTCATTCCTAATTGTTTTACTCCTTTACAGACGTGGTAAACTATTAGGAAATGAACTTCTGCCAGCAGCTAAAGCCTGACGTTTACAGACAGAGCTTCACTGTGCAATGAAATCTTACTCAGACTTCAGAAATTTGATGTCCAAATCTATTTGATTTCTTCACATGATTTATTGCTGTGTTGCAAAGTACAACTGACTGCAAAGTACAACTGGCAAACAATATCTCAAAGACCTAATTAAAATGCTCCTGCAGACCCAAGAGAGTGAGCAACTGAACTCCTTTTGATAATATAGCTACAGAAAACAGCATGCAGTCCAAAGCTGCACAACGCATGGTGGGTCCAAGCTGAACAACATCACTAAAGAGTCTTTATTTGCATCACAGAGTTATCTAGATCAATCTGTGCCTGTGGAACAGAGTAGCAGGCCAATAGGCCCCCTGGCCCAAAAATGGGAAGGAAAAAGGGGAAGGACAGGGAGATGGGCCCAAAAACAGAACAGTGGCAACGATCTAAGGAGGAAAGTTAATTTTATTAAATATGACATTGGAATGCAAGATAACACAGTATGATACAATATAATTGGAATTGAGGCTAATAAATCAAATACAATGAGAGAGAGCATCCAAAACCAAAAGCCTTACTTTGAACTGAAGGCATAATGGCTGGGGAGAACACTCACACAGGCAGTGAGCAAGAGATCCTGTGAGTTCTTCCCGTGACTTATCTTCCTCTCTGAACATGAAGTCTGCTGGGATATGTAGTTCTTTTTTGTCTTCTGAGAACCAGGTATCAAGAAAGTTGTCATTCCACGGAATTGGAGTATTAACTCTTTAATTCCCCATGCTTTACATGATGTTAGAATGTGGAATATGGATTAAAAAATTATAAAACCATGACAATTCACTTCAAATATATTTTTTTCTCTTCGTTATTATATCCTCTTCCTTTTCTGTCTTATTAAAATGTCTTAATCTCAGTCACTGAATTTTACCTTTTTTTCAGATTCTACTTGTTATCCCACTGAGAAGTGATTCAACAGCTGCACGGTGCTTCACTGCCTGCTGAGTTAAACCACAATGGTCAACTTTCATAAGCATGACTATAATAATACATAAGTATAGTAATAACTTCCATAAAAGCTATGCAAGTGTCAGAACTGTACAAGGTTAAAAACTATTTGTCTTAAATATGAATGGTTGCCTTAATATAGTCCGTTCTATTATTTTCCATTTTAGCATTAGTAGAAGAGCCAGTATAAGACATAAGCATACTCATGCCAGTAGCTGTTTTCATTACAAAAGCTGTTCCTATGAATCTCCTGAAATTTGGGCTATCTGCAGCAGTAGCATGAAAAATATAGCTGTGTGACCCATTGAAGCATCTGATGTTGGTTTATTCTTCGGCCAGTGAACAGAGCCACCAAACATTTGTCACTGTCACTGCTATATTTTATTTAAGACTAAGAGAGCAAAGGAACAGACCATGAAGGTTGTCTCTGAACTTTCTATGCCAAACACAGGCAGCATAAACTAACTGTACAAAGCAGAAGAGCTAACAAAGCTTTGACTGTGCAGCATAGACTAGAAGACAATAAGGGACGTGAGAACTATTGAGGGGTACAATTATTTATTTGAAATTCCAAATTAAATCCTCATACTACTGGCTAGCTCCAAAAGTAAGACTTTCTACAACATCCTTCTCTCCAAATTGGAAAGATAATAATTTGATGGTGGATTGTTTGATGTACAAGCTGCCAGATCAAATCCAGAGAATGGTGGTAAATGGTTCAATGTCTGGATGGAGAACAGGGACAGGTGGTGTCCCCCCGGGGTCAGTGCCAGGACTGATACACTTTAAAATCTTCATCAGCGACATTGGCAGTGGAGTCAAGAGCACCCAGGCAAGTTTGTGAATGACACCAAGCTGTAGCTGTGGGGTGCAGATGACACAACCAAAGGATAGAATGCTATCAAGAGGGACCTAGACAGGTTTGAGCAGTGGGTCCAGGAGAACTTCATGAGGTTTCAATAAATCCAAGAGCAGGGCATTGCAGCAACCCCCACTACCTGTACAAGCTGGGGGATGAAAGGATTGGGCACAGCCCTGCAAAAAGAATTTAGGAGTGCTGGTGGAGGGCCAGACATGAGCCAGCAATGTGCTCTTGCAGCCCGGAACACCAACGATATCATTGGCTGCATTAAAAGTAGCGTGGCAAACAGGTCAGGGGAGGTGATCCTGCCCCTCTACTCCGCACTCCTGAGGCCTCACCTGGAGTATTGCATTCAGATGTGGAGTTCTCAGTACAATAGAGAAATGGACCTATTGGAGCGCATCCAGAGGAGGGCCACGTTGAATCAAAGAAATGAAAATGAAGATGTCCTTCTCAAAAACTGTGAAGGAAAGCGTAACAGCAGACCAGAAAGAAACAGTCTAGGCCTATCAGTGGCAAGAAATAGCACAAAAATCTGAATTTGATTGCTCAGAACTGATGGAGTATGCAGCCATCCACAAAACAGAACATAATCTTACTCAAATATAGTAAGCAAATCTTCCAACTCCAGTCGTGGACCAATGGAAAACAAAATGGAATTCAGAAAGTCAAAAAGTTAGTGAGTTTGTAATGTTTGGGAAGAAAACGATTTCCTGGTACCAGCTGAAAGGATTATAAACTCTAGGAAAAAAAACAAGTTCGTTAGTATTCACCTTGAACGTTGCCTAGAACACATTGTTTGAGAATTAGTTGGATTTTCTTTTAAATATAAACACTGAAATATTAACAGATTATTTGAAGAAATTAAGAAAAAAAATGAGAAAAGAGAAAAAAAATCCCTGAACGAAGTAGATTAAGCTACTGAAGTGTGTGCTAGCATATTGATCAACATCTACAGCTCTCTGTGCAAGACTGTTATGCTTTTATCATTGGGTTTGTTTGATTTGGCTTTTTGGTTTTTTTGTTTTGTTTTGTTGGGTTACTTTTTTTATTTTGATATTAAAGAGGATGACAGAAACATGACTCATGGTAGGAGTCTTTGGATCAAATGAACTTTTTTTTATACCTTAGGAAGATATGCCAAGCTTCCTGTCTCTGTTGGTTTTATCTCTACTGAATCTAGCAAGTTCCACTGTTACATCCAAAGATTTTTCAAATGCTCTTGTAGATTAGAAATATATTTCAATGCTTCCAACAGCAAGAGAAAAATTCTTCACTGCATCTTCTTTCTGCAGAAATACCACAATTACTGTAGGAAAGAGAGATTTGTTGTAATCATGGATGCTATTTTGGCAGTTATTATCTGACCTTACTGTCATACAGTAAATAAAGCAACGCTGTTCCTTCTTTTTGTAGAAAAATGTGGTAATTATTGCAAAGCCCTTTCCAGCAATGCCATCATGAATAATGTCAAAGGTAGTAAAAATCTAACTTAAAGCAATTACAACAAGTAGGGGTTTTTGTTATTTTATTGATGTCTCTGTAGGACAACAGCACCATGACTTATATAATTGCAAAATAACACTAATTTCTGGAAAATATTCTTAAATGTAAGTCTTACAAGCTAAAAATACAACAAAAGTTTTCCAACTCATTATCATTCACTTACTGTTATTTAAATGATACATGCTTCCTAAAGACAAAGATGACATAATGGCAAAAGACCATTATTTCCAGTCAAATCTCCAAAAAATGATGTTTAATATTTTATTTTGACTTATCTGCAAGAGCATAAGTGTCTTTAAGTATTAAGGAAATAGTTGATCTTATTGAGAAAAGACAGTAGGTATTCAATGAAGATTAAAGACTTAAGTTTTGAAGGAAGATTTTGGGCAGAGAGGCCAGTGATAGAAGACCTTTTTCTCTAAGGCATCAGAATTCCTTGAGGTTATTCACCACTTCTGCTTGACCCATGAATTGTCAAAGATCTTGTTCATTCCCATCTCAGGGAACTATAAAATATTTTTTGTCCTACCCTTGTTAATCAAACACAGTGCAGCAGTTTATTTACTAACATTTCAGATGGCAGACAAGCTACTCATATAAACTATTCAATCAATACATTTACAGACAGACTAAGCATAATAATAGTAATTATTATAAATGTAAATTCTAGCAGCTATCTACAAACACAAATGCTTAACATTTAAGGCTACACTCATTAACAAAATGAATAGCTGTCTAGAAGGTCTTTAACTACTTTGCTGCAGCCAATGGTTACAATTTAGTATGTAACTGGTTCTTCACCTTTCACACAAATGTTGTCATCTTGCATTTCAGAATGCCCACATAAATCTTACATTACTACAACTAGAGACAGTAATAAATCAGAACTCTTTTTGCTGGGTTTTAAAGGCAAGCTTTGTGTGTCTTTCTCAGTTTATACCATCTAAATAGATTGATTTAGAGTTTTTTTTCCCCTCTAAAAATTTAAGCAAGTTTCACTTCTTTATTTCCATTCATTTCATCACACACACAAATCCTTCAATCCTAACACACAAATCTAACAAATGATTCACAGTAAACATTCCATTATTCAGAATTTTAGTACTATTTTCTTCATCTACAAAACATACTGTTTACTTCCTGAAAATATATTTCATATTTAGAGCAGAATATTCTGCTTACCCACTTAATATTTCACGTATCTTAAACATTCATTGCTTTGGTAAAACTGGGAGTTCTCAAAAACCTAAAACTACTCAATGGGGGAATACAGGAGCTGATCTCTTCTCTTTGGCGACAGTGACACGACCCGAGGGAGTAGCATGGAACTGCACTGGGGAGGGTCTTACTGGATGTTAGGAAAAGGTTTGGAACTAGAGGATGGTGGGGCCCTGGAGTAGGTTCCCCATGGAAGTAAGTAGTCACTGTAGTGAGCTTGCCAGAGTTCAAGAGGCATCTGTCCAACACCTGGTCATATGATCTGATTTTTAGGTGGCTCTGTGTGCTGCCAGGAGTTGGACTTAATGATCCTTATAAGTTCCTTTCAAATTGGGATATTCTACAACTGGAAATGAAAAACATCCTACAATACCTTTGTCTTCATTACTTCAGCTGCATCACAAAGCAAGATCTACTTCTCAGTAAGCATGAAGACCATTATACAAAATGGCAAGTAAAACAGCTTAGACATCCTTTGGCTGCACATTGAAGCTAAATATTCCCATGGCAATCACAAGAGTTATAATGGTTAGAGTGGCTATAAACACACAGTGATTTAGGAGAGCTGCCTAAAAATATTGTCTAACTTACAAAAGGGATTTGAATGCCTGCCTTCATCCAAAGCAAACATCCAGACCACTGAACTGTTAGAAATGGGAATGGAAAAGATCATCATCATTTCCAAGTTTGTTTTTTAAAGAGCATTAAGATCATTCAAGCCTAAAAAAGAGCTCTGTAAATTAAAGCAGCTAAGATTCCTAGGATTAAAAACAGAAATCCTTGACTATTTCAAAAGATCAAAAAAAAATTTAAAGATGGCTTTTCAATAAATTCCTCAATAAATTCTCAGCTACAAAACACTACTTTTCAGCACGGTCACAGTACTTAGCTATACATTTACACAAGTGACAAACAAGAGCCTGAATATTATGCTCATAAAAATCTGCAATAGCAGAGGAGATCCACTGTCACTGAATTGTACTACTCACTACCTCACTGTGCTCACATCACTCTTTGGTCTTCTTAAGTGTACAACAGGCATCAGTAAATGTCAATAGGTGCAATTTTTTTTCTGCACAGAGGAATTCAGTTACATACCTTTGCTTCATTTGCACTTCCATGTCAGATGCCATTTTGTCAGACTGCCCCTCAGCTGCCGTCTGTCAGACAGCAACATAACGGAACAGAAGACAGGTAAGGAAAGGTCAGCCTCTACTGCCATGCCACCAACGTCCACTTATGACACCATGGGCCATGATAATAATATAGCAGGCATTACTTTTGGAGCAACCCTAGTACATTTCAGAAACAAGGAAAAGAGGCAAGCACCAAATAAAGATTGCAGCTACTCTAGGAGGAAAAAGGAACAAAAAGAAATAGATTTTTTTAATAAAGCCAAAGGTGAATTTTGACTTCTATTCTTGAGTAACTGATACTGCAAAATATTATACTGCATTTGGACTCCAGTATACAATGCAGAAGGTGCATCAGACCCTTAATTGGCATAGTCTGTTAGTGGCAAAAACAAAAGTCAACTGTTTTATTACAGAGAGTAGCCAGTTGCTGCAGCACTATACATGGCTGCAACATGCTCTCACGCAGTTTGCTTTTTCATATTCAGATACTATTTATCTGTCCTTTGGAGAAGATTATTTAATTCATCATCCCACATTCACAGTTTTACTGACACTTCAGGCAAAGTATGTTCTCCCAGTTGATCTATGTGTTGTTGCAGTATCAGTGCATTTTTTCCGTATAATCCATTTCTTAGGGACAAGAGAATGTTGTACTTTTTTTTTTTTTATTATTAATCTCCAAGACCATTGTAAGCCTATCCAGCTGCATCATAAGCAGCTTTTACATACCTCGAAGAAAACTATAAATTTTTCATGGTGTTAATACCACTGCATTCCTTTAACTGACTTGTTCCAGAAAGTGAGAAAGAAGAATGTTGCAACACAAATAGCTCTAGAACTTACAATTACTTTATTCATATCTGTAGTTTAGCTATTATTTAGAATTCAGTTCTTCCTTTTGATGCCCAAGCTTAAGTCTAATTAAATATTAAACTGAGGCTTAAGATGATCATTTTCTTAGGTTACCAACAAGTGACGAGTATGTGAATGTCATAGTTCTTTATCACAGAAGCAGAAAAGTTAATATAATCTTCCAAATTTTCTCCGAATTCTAGCTTGCGTGAAAGAATGCATGAGTGTATGTGCACACACACACACACACACACAAAATCTTAAGATTCCAAAAAGATGCTTTTTGTGTTCTTATATTTAACACTTCACGTGTTAGATGTTCATGTTCAGGAAAGCAATTATGAAATAATTTCATCCACTCCACAATTTCCCAGAGACAGAATCAAATACATCAGAACTTCCTAGACTTTGTCAGGAGACCAGAGTACATACTTAGAAATTAAATCAAAGAGACAACTTAAGAATTGTGCATTAAAATAATTTGCACACTGACTTTGCACAGTCACTCAGACTTCTACTACTTCTGGCATACATGAAAGCAGGTAAAGTGCATAAAAGCAAAAACTTAGGATTGAGGGAATTCTCAGTCAAGTAGGAAAGTTTCTTCAAACATTTTAGGTAGACGTATTTCTAGCCTGAAGGTTTGTCTGAAGTCATAGCACTTTACAACAAACTCTATCTCATTCCTACTTTTTTTTTTTTTTCCCAAATATACACATCTCTCTCCTCATCTCAGTTTTTCATATCCCAAATTGAACAAATAAGCAAGGAAGTTATTGGAACAAAAAGGGAACCTCCCTCTCAAGTAAAACTGCAAGAAAAAACATATAATACACACTTGCTGTACTCTGTTGCACAGCACACATTAGCTTTATGGGTTGTAACTTAGAAATCCTCAACAGCATTATGACTAGTCAATGCACTCAATCTGAGATTTAAAAAAAAAAAAAAAAAAGCATGCATATGCCTCCACTTCACTAAGAAAAAGAAGCCAATAAAGAGCACAGCCAGCTGAGACAGAGCCGGTCAAGATAATAGTAGCCTATTGGTAGGTAAGATTTTTCTTTAGTTTGGGGTCTTTCTCTGTAGAAGTAGTTTCAAAGAAGTTCTCACAAGCAAGGCTAAAACTGTTTGAAATATCATCTTATCCACCATCAGTTATCAAACACCCTTCCCTTCCTAACCTGGTACAATTTGAAAACAAATTCAAGAACAATCTTCTCATGTTTCTGTAGACACAATTTCTCCAAGGATTAGTGTTCATTAGTAGCTATCAGACAAAAACCCAGGAAGAATCCACGTCTAAACTACATTTCACCTTAAGCAACCAACTTGTAATCATGCTTCTTCTCATAATATTTTCTCCCTCAAAAAGCTAAGCTCTCAGCTCAGACAATCCAACACGTTCCCCTTGAACTCAGGCCCTGACAGTAAGAAAAAGACAGTAAAACTTAAGTTGCTCCACTGAAAGGATTTTACTTCTCTGATCAATGATTGAGAAGTGACTCCACAAAGAAAGCATTTATCAAAGTAAATGAGAGACATTTAGGACTACTGGAAAGACATAAAAAGTGTCCTCTTACCACAGGCTTCTTAACATTCAGGAAGGAAATGGATACAGTTTCAATGACAGATTGAAAGTAATGAGAGTGAGATCAAAGTTATCTTTTACCAGATGAAGGAGCTGCAGAGAGAACAAGGCTCTGCAGTGCACAGGGCAATGGGACCAAGTCAAACAGCTCACATGTGAATTAAATTAACAAAGGTGTGATCTAACTAAGCCTATTCCCATTTTTTTCATTCTTTCTCTATAGTCAGAGTAAAAAATTAGCCATTCTTTTGCTTCCTTTGAAAAGAAAGCTAGGAATGTACAGTAGTTTGTGAATTTTTGTAGTAAGCAGTTAACTAGATTTGTACACATGCTGAAAACAGTTTAGGCTGGTAATCTGCACATTTGCTGGCTCATGGAATTTGCACTTGCACAGCTACTCTTCCTATCTTGTAATGGGATCTGCACAGCAGACTCTTCTGCAAAGCATCTTAAAAAAAGTTAATTTCTATGTAAGCAGATCTTTTTGCTGGAATAGGCTTCATAGTCATAAACTGAAAAGTAAAAAGTATCTGTAAATAAAGGACATTGGACATATTCACAGAAATGCCACTGCCAAACATCTCACATGTTTCATAAAATTAATATGACAAATGAAACACACCAGATGAAATTACATTAGATTAAGGATCACAGCTGACGGTTATTTACTTAAACATTTTTCAAGAGAGCAAGACTTTAATGACCTCTCAGCAAGTATTTAGTGGTTTGGTGGCACACAGTATCAACCATTACAAGATGCTTAGGAAAGTTATTGCACATAAAATTTTTAAAGATGGATATAATAGAAGCACAGATGTCACAGGGAAGGATACTGTAGATTCATACAAACATCCAAAAGAAAAAATAGAAAATATATTAAAATAATCAAGGCTTAAAAGCTATGTTACTAAAAGACGTCACTTGGACTTACATGAGTGCAAAACAAAATAGATTTGTGGATATCTCTGTTCTCTTTGTTTAAGTTACTAGTGAAGAAGAAAGAAAAATAAGTGGAAGACTGTGCCATTTCCCATATAAAAGGAGAAAAATGAGATGTCTTTCTGGGATTCAGTACCAGAAAGCGTCTTGAACAGATCGATTAATTCAACAGAACAGAACCAATGCACACTATGAAACCCTAAATATAACTCAAAGGTCTGCTGGAATCACTCATTTCTGCTAGAGTCAGTGTAAAAACTTTAGCATGGAAGACACAAATCTTTTTTCTGGAGGACAAGTCACTCTTTAGTTAAATGTTAATGTTACTAACATGAATGGGCTTGATCATGTGACTTAATGTTATGTATTGTTCCCCTGTCTCTTTCTCAAACAGGTGTACTTTTACACTGTGTAGATACTAAATAAAATAGACTACCCTGAACAGACTAGTCCTACAACAATTCTGAAATATTTCAATGCACATTTTATTTCTGTCTGATTTCCCACAATAATTCATTACTAACCTGGAAAATCCCCATATTCCACTGTTGATTTCAACATGCTGGCATTTACTGGGAACTCTTTAAGCATATCTGAAGAGTTGCTGGTGCATTCTTGCAACAGCAACAGAGGATCACATCCACTGCTGCAGATTTTTATGAGTGGAGCATGCAGAGTCTTGTTCATCACTAGTGAAAATGCATAGCTAATAATGGTGACTATGTTGAAAAATAGTATTTTGTAGCTGAGAATTTATCAAATAATATTATTGTGCTCCTTGAATCTGTCATCATTTCTGGGGAAATAAATAGGAGGCATTACTTTTGGGTCACTGGGGATGCTTTGAGTGCAACCTTACTGAGATGCCACTTGCTCCTTGCTCCCTAATGTTATGCATTTTTCATAAGCAGAAGTATTTTTAAATGACCACCCACCAGTCAAAACCATTTATTGTCATTTTATGAAAAGGTTGCCTTTAAAAATCAAGTTAAAAGATTATAATTATTTTACAGTGAAGCCCTAAGAACAACTGGCATCTTTCTAAAGAAGAATATACAGATATATTTATTAAACACCTGACAGGCATTTCTTCAGAGGTTTTTCTGCTGCACAAGGGTAGTGATTAGATATCACTTTTTAAAGATATTTTAAATACAAACTAACAAATGTATCTTCCAGATTAACCTTAATATACTTCATTCTGATGCAAAAACCATGAGTATCTAGAGGTTCATAATTTTCTCCGATGCATAAAATTGTGAAAGTAGTATGTCACAAATATGATTTCATAAAGAAAAAGAGCAGCTGCCATCATGTAGAATCCTGGCAAATGACATATAAAGGAAGAATTTATCCTAGTTATGTATTATGCACACTCTTATCTTTATATACATGTGCACATAGAAAATCTTACTTTCATCCATTACTGAGAGGGAACATTAATCCATGAGAGTTAGGAATTGTCAACTTACTTATCGGTTTTATCAACCCAAATTAAATTCATCTTTAATTGGTAAAGCTTTTAAGTGTTTCAAGTGATCTCATTTTCTGAAGCTCTAAGCTATCGTACAGTGCTGCCATTTGTAAAGGAGCTACTTATATTCTGCAAGCCTACTAAGTAAATAGATATTTTATAATGACTTGTGAATCTATACAGAACTGGATATAAAATGTGGAAAATTCTAAATTTCTTTCATTTTGAGACAGACAGAAAAGCCTACATGAAAGAAGATTAAATTACATTACTAGATTAAAATTTATTTTAATACTTGTTTATCTGGCATTTATTCGTAAATGTTGAGATATATTTTAAATTAGCAGAATATTAGAATTTTATTCAAGTTTTTACGTGAGGGTATTCAGTATTACCACAAAGATAAATCCCCAAAATAGAGTTTTAAGTAATATTTGGCTTTATTATTAAAGCTGCCTGGCAATAAATGATGATGTGTAGGAAATTTACATTAAATATCACAGAATCACAGAATTGATGGAAGGGACCCCTAGAAATCAAGTCCAACCCCCCTGCAAAGCATCAGGCTTTGCAAGTAGGCATCCAGGGTGGTCTTGAATATCTCCAGAGAAGGAGACTCCACAACATCCCTGGGCAGCCTGTTCCAGTGCTCTGTCACCCTCACCATTAAGTTATTTCACCTATTGGTGCAGAACTTCCTATGCTCCAGTTCATGGCTATTTCCCATTGACCTGTCCCCACAGACCACTGGAAAGAGGATGGCTGTGTCCCTTTCTCTCTACACTTTAGATATTTATAAACATTAATAGGATACCCTCTCAGCCTTCTTTTCTCAAAGCTGAACAGACACAGGTCACCCAGCCTTTCCTCACAAGGGAGATGCTCCGGGCCCTTTATCATCTCTGTGATCCTCTGCTAGATTTTTTCCAGGAGATCCCTGTCTTTTTCTATGGGAGTGCCCAGAACTGGATACATACTCCTGTTGAGGCCTGACCAGGGCAGAGTAGAGGGAGAAGATCATTTCCCTTGGCCTGCTGGCCACGCTTCTTTTATTGCACCCCAGAATCTACTAAAAGATCTACTGAAAAAATTAATAACATTGACAAAGTTCTTTAAAGCACACTTCATTTATCTTAAAATATCTATCTACCAAAAAAAAATATTTAGAAAGAAATGGCTTCTTCTGATAGCTTTTGAACTGCTCCAAATAAGCTATCAGGACAAGCTAATCTCCGGTTTTACACAGTCTACCAGATGTTACATAAAGTAGGTGCAAATTACATGCTGAATTATGAGTTCAGGATCTCCACTTGGTTCATATGATTTCATTAGAAAAAAAAAGGTAAATGCAAAGATCAGTCTAGTTATATGTGTTGGAACACACAAGCCTGCCCTGTATGCAAAAAAGATGCGCTGCCTCTTTTCCCTATGCTGACAACCTTAGATGCAGCTCTCCCACAGCACTGTACCACAAAGGGATACTCTTCGCTTTCCACCATTATTCTTTATACTCAATAATTATGCAAAGTTTGACAGAAAAATAAACAAATAAATAACTAAAAGGGGTCTCTTGTTACAAAACGCAGAGTATTAGAAAATTTGTAAGCTATCTCTGAATCATGATCCAAGACATCAATGGGGCCCTATGAAGAAGATACTAGATATCATTCCAAGAGATGAATTAGCTTCAGAAATATGAAAAAAAACAACAATAGACAACTCAGTGGTACAGAAGTGAACAAGCCTTGGCCAGGATCTTGTTGCAATACTTAGTAGACATAACAAAGTGCTATATCCATTTGCTATCAAGGCTTCCATAAAATCACAGTACCTACCAGCAATGGCTAGTCAGTATCATCATCTCCAAAGTGGAATGGATTTGCTGCTTCCTTGCAACACTAAATCACTGAAAAAAAACCTTTTTTTTTTAGATATCTGCTATTGGGTTGATGCCAAAAGGCATAGAATTAGATAGTGAGAACATGCTTCAATTATAATATGCTAAAGGAAAGTAAAACATCTTTATCCACTACAAACATACAGCTACTTCAAGCAAAATGAAATAAAAAAAAATATGCATTAAAAATCTTTTAATCTACAGTCTCTTTAATCTTCCTCCCGCTCAAACTGTGAATATAAAATGAAGCAAATTATTCATCCATGATTCTCTGTATCAGATTTGTTATTTCTTTTTTCTCATATTCTTTTTTCTTTATCCTTTTTACCAGAATTTTGATGAGTAACTTGTACAAAGGAAAACACATGCAAAGTCATTAGGAAGGGAATAGAGTAAGCAGTAAATTAGGAAAAAGGAGTGGCAGCTAGACATCCCAAACATGATCAGGGCTCAGTTGTACATTTTATAAACATAAAATAAGGGGTAGCCTTGAAAACTGTATACTGCATAAAGACAAATAGATTAAAGGTGACAGAAAACAAATATTGCCATAGCATTACAGATAGGAAATAAACATAAAGTCACACCAGAATTTTGCACTGAAGTTAAAATATGACCCTGAATCCCCAGAGTCTGTCCCAGTGGTTCCAGATAAAATAGAATATTCAAATAAACACCAGTTTAGTGTTCAGTGGAAAGAAATCTCTTTTTAGGATTTGACAGTTTTGTTTAAATATATTTGTATTATCATGCAGCTCACAGATTGACATGGCATCTTTCATGAAGAAAACACTTTTACAAAACAGTATATTTTGCCAGAGGTGGAATAAAATTCTCTCCTCAATCATAGGCAATGCAAATTTTAAGTAATACAGTCCACACTGACTCTTCAGAAATATGTCAATGCTGAGATCATTTAACAAAAACCACAAAAACATAAATCCATGCCTTAAATTAGACGTATATGGTTAGATATTTATCATGTAGTCTTCATGTACATAATGCATTCTCCCATTTTCATTTAAATAACCCTACACTAGCATCAGATAATGAGCATATCTTCAGTAAATGTTTTGTCTTTTCCCTCGGTCACAGAATTTTCCAAGGCTAACCCCACATTTTTCCACAAGCAGTCCAATGTAAATATTACAGGTGGCATAGGAGGATTGTTTTCCCTTCTTCTTTAAGAACTCTGTATCTTCTTTATATTTCTCTATTCTGGTAGCCTAATCATTTGTCAGCAGAAATTGGGATGACTGGATTATCCGGTAAAACAATATGAAAAATAAATCCATGTAAGTGACTTAGGAGAGTAAGAACTGCTGGCCACAAGAATTATGCTAATAAGAATGATATTAAGAGTGTAACGTTTCCATGGTTTGATTACTTATGCCAAGTGTGGCATCCCACGTTACATGAAACCTGTATAGCTCAATATCAGAAATGCACTGATTAGACAATTAGTATGAGTAAGTGACAACGTTCAACACAAGTGTGTACTTGGTAACTCCAATTAGCAAAAATCAAGTTTTTAGCAGCTGGGTATCTTGTAGATGAGAGAATATGCATTCTTCTGTGCTGATGGCAGACTAGAGTTCATTATGTACACAAACCAGCACCAAAAATATCTCAAGTTTCTATCCGTTTGATAAAAACAGAAAATGTAGGGCACACACACACACTTGCACACACACACACACATATATATATAGAAGAATGGAAATAATGATTGCATGCATGTTGATAGTAATGTAGATTTATACAGTTATTTTGATGTCAGTTTAGTCTTTCCTTCTACATCAAAACACAAAACGTTGTATCACATTGCAATATAACAACATAGAGGAATGTGAGGATTAACGGTAGATTTATCACAGTGATTTGTAAGGAACTCTGTCCTCCTTACTCCATGCCAGTTTTTACTAGTGCTTTACTGTTATCTAGTGCCTGATTCTCTCCAGTGCCTCCTAAGTCAGGAGATGGTTCACACACAGCAGCTAGAAGTGCTGGGATGCCACTTTCCCAGAAACTCCTCCACTAGACAGCCAATGTCACTCCAGTCTTCAAAAAGGGCAAGAAGGAAGATCCGGGTAATTAGAGGCCTGTCAGCCTCACCTCCATCCCTGGAAAGGTGATGGAACAGCTTGTGCTGGATACCATCTCCAGACAACTGGGAGAAAAGGAGGTTATCAGGAGTAGTCAGCATGGGTTCACCAAGGGGAGGTCGTACTCGACTAACCTGGTGGCCTTCTATGATGCAGTCACATGCTGGGTGGATGGGGGAAGAGCAGTAGATGTAATCTACCTTGATTTTAGAAAGGCGTTTGATACTGTCTCCCACAACATCCTTATAACAAAGCTGAGGAAGTGTGGGATAGACGAGTGGACAGTGAGGTGGGTTGAGAACTGGCTGACCGGCAGAGCGCAGAGGGTTGTCGTTGGTGGTGCACAGTCTGGCTGGAGACCTGTAACCAGTGGTGTCCCCCAGGGGTCTGTGCTGGGTCCGGTCTTGTTCAACATCTTCATCAATGACCTTGATGAGGGGATAGTGGCCACCCTCAGCAAGTTTGCTGATGATACGAAGTTGGGAGGATTGGCTGACACGCCTGAAGGCTGTGCTGCCATTCAGCGAGATCTGGACAGGCTGGAGAGCTGGGCAGTAAGAAACCGGATGAGGTTCAACAAAAGCAAGTGTAGGGTCTTACACCTAGGGAGGAATAATTGCATGCACCAGTACAGACTGGGGGATGAGCTGCTGGAGTGGAGCTCTGCAGAGAGGGACGTGGGCGTCCTGGTGGACCACAGGTTGGCCATGAGCCAGCAGTGTGCCCTCGTGGCCAAAAAGGCCAATGGCATTCTGGGGTGCATTAAAAAGAGTGTGTCCAGCAGGTCGAGGGAGGTGATCTTCCCCCTCTACTCTGCCCTGGTAAGGCCTCATCTGGAGTACTGTGTCCAGTTCTGGGCTCCCCAGTACAAAAAAGACAGGGATCTCTCGGAAAGAGTCCAGCGAAAGGCCACAAGGATGGTGAAGGGCCTGGAGCATCTCCCCTATGAAGAAAGGCTAAGTGAACTGGGTCTGTTTAGCCTTGAGAAAAGACAACTGAGAGGGGACCTGATCCAGGTTTATAAATATCTGAGGTGTGGCGGCCATAGTGGTGAGGCCAGTCTCTTTTCAGTGGTACGTGGAGACAGGACGAGGGGAAACGGACATAAGCTGCAGCATAGGAAGTTTCGCACGAATGTGCGTAAGAACTTTTTCACGGTGAGGGTGACGGAGCACTGGAACAGGCTGCCCAGGGAGGTTGTGGAGTCTCCTTCTCTGGAGATATTCAAGTCTCGCCTGGACACCTACCTGTGCGACCTGGTGTAGGGAACCTTTGGCAGGGGGGTTGGTCTCGATGATCTCTAGAGGTCCCTTCCAACCCCTACAATTCTGTGATTCTGTGATTCTGTGAAGAAACCCAACATTTCTTGCATTCAGCACACAGGTACAGCCCAGCAGGAGAGGATTCTTCTCTTCTTTGTGGACATCAGAGTTCCCTCTCTCTCAGTGACTGAATTTACTTACTTCAGGAAACGTGAGCTGTTACTTGCTACAGGCTTTCTCCAAAGGCTTTTTTTTTTAGCACTTCAATTAACAATGTGTTGTTATAAGATAAGACTTATGAACATTATCAACACAAATAGAAGAAACAAAAACTCTGAGGAAAGTAACTTATCATAAAGTAAAGAATCTTCCATTAAACCACTATTTCCTGCAAGAAATAAAATATTGACAAAAAAAAAAAAATGAACAAACAAACAAACAAAAAAAAAAGTTGAAAGTCAGAACATTGTGCATAAAAATATACAGAAAAAATATATCTCAATTAGTGGACTACATTTTGAAAACTGAAGAGCTGTTACAATAATTCTAATAAGGAGAAATAGCATTCTTTTTTTAGCACTTTACAAAACGTCAAAATGTGAGTATAAATTTTCATCTTATTAGGAAACTGTTCTGTATAGTATAACATCCTCTCAAAGTTAATTCTTGGTCTGTATCTCACACAGTATGAGGTATGAAAAAGATACTGAGTTTTCAAATTAGATTTTGAATGGCTAAGAATCAATATGAAAATTAGAAAGTCTATTTGCTTAACCAATCCACATTCTTTTTCCAGTTTTCAAGACAACCAATGCTCTAAATTGGATTTTGTTTAAATTAGATATATAAAATTGGATTTTAAGGAAACCTAAAAAGACAAATCTTAATTGGCTTAAGCTGAATCATTTTCTTTTCAGATGCATAAAACTGCAACATTATTTCCTGAAAAAAGAAATGTTAGATGAACAGTTGGTGTATTGTGCTATCACTTAAAGTGTAATCTAATTGGATTATCCATTACTGCATTTTAAGCTGACAGCAATACAAACTAAACAATATTTCAACATTCATAATAAGCAGACTCACAGTTCATAGCATTTTTCCTGTGTTCTAAATCAGAAAGGTTAAAATAGCCCAATATCAATCATAATTCATGAAACTAGGGAGAAACTAGGGAGTGCTCTATTAAAGTCAGCAGAAAAGTAAATTAAAACACTAAGACACAAACAGCAATGCAGTTCTAGAAAAAGCAAAGACAAAAACAGAAAAGAGTTCTTCATCTGTCTATAGCATCTTAGGAAGACCCAAGAGATCACTAAAGAAAAATGATAGAAAATTCCTGAGTGATGATTAACATTAAATAAAACTCTTAAAGTGATACTACACAAACAATAGAAAATAAAAGCAAAGAGAATACACTGGTTACTGGATATTTCTTACTTAATTATGCATCTAAATTATTTCATCTAAATGGTCCTGACACTGTAGGATAGCAGAGTTTATGAAGTTCTCAAACAATGTGAACTGAAAGATAATGTTTTTACTACTGCTTGCTGGATGTAATTGCTACCTGAAGGCAAAATGGCCATACTGTGATTCTGGCTTAAAATAGAAAATTTGTCTTTGACTCACTCTCTTGCCTTTGATGAGTCACTCCAAAGATGTCACTGATGAGGTACATAAAATAGTCTATCAGACTCGTCTTTGTCCTTCACAGATTTGTCATCAAAACAAATATGAAACTGAAAATCATAATACTATACAAATTTGACTGTTATTAATAATAATATTTCAAAATCATAAAGAAAACCTGTATCTTCTTGCAGATGTTTGAGTATTTCTACAAATATTCAATTTATGGAGACTCCCCTCTTTCCATGCAAGATGTCATCTCCCTGCTCAATATACATTCAATACATAGTAAGCAGACCTAGACATACAATATCACATCTGTGATTAGTGTTCTAAATAAAAATTCACCAGAAAAATATGGTACATAAAACAGCTATATATAACTGCAATTCCTCAGCTGTTCATTATATGGTGAAAATATGGAGGATGGTACAAGGGGGAGGTTTCTTACCTGACTGTAGAAAACAGCACAATATGATTAATACCAAATACTTTCAATAGTAACATCCACATGCAAATATTTTAAAAATAGGATCCTAGCTCCGAGCTCACTTGATCTCCCAGCTATTCTTTTATTCTTTTATTCTTTTTTCTCTAAAGTTGAGCTTCATGAAAAATTTTGGGATTTCCAAAAGCTCCAACTGTACATTTGGACACCCTCAAGCAAAAACTTTTCATACTCCCATGTGTCCAAGTTAGTCAGTAATATTTTTCTGGTTGATATAATTTTCTATATAAAGCAGAGCAGGTGTGACATGACCTCTCTGGTCAAAAACGGACAACAAACACTCAAACAAAACCAGACATAGCCACTAACTGATGGTTAGATTATGCTAAACATCAGGTCTCCTCACTGAAAAATACAGAACAAGCACTCAAATTTAGTTCTGCCTTCAAAAAGGTGAACACTAAAATTTTATTGTTTCAGGGCACATCTTTTTTTCCCATAGCTTATTTTTGAGCCACAACATTTTCTCATTTCAACAGATTTTCCTTTTTGTGTGTGTGTCAAAATTTATTACTTCTCTTTAAGAGTCTAGTAGCTAAATGTTCTTGAAAGTTGAACAGAATCATAAAATATACAGTTAGCTCTAATGCCTATCAGTTTCCAAAAAATGACTACTGGGTGTCTGAGTCAAAGACTCATTCCCCTTCTATTCCTTGCAGAATGCCAACATAGTAAGAATGGCCTAAATTCTTTTCCCAAGTAGTGTATTTAAGAAAATCATAGATTCATAGAATAGTTTGGGCTGGAAGGGACTTTAAAGATCACGGAATCACAGAATCATGGGAGTTAGGAAGGAACTCCAGAGATCATTGAGTCCAAACTCCCTGCTAAAGCAGATTTCCAATAGGTTGCACAGGTAGGTGTCCAGACAAGTCTTGAATACCTCTATAAAAGGAGTTTCCACAACCCCTATGGACAACTTTTCTAGTGCTCCATCACCCTTACTGTAAAGAAGTTTTTCCACATGTTAGAAGAAGAAGAGCCCAGCCTCATCTATTTGCCTCCTACCTCCCTTTGGATATTTATAAACATCTCATCTCAGTCTTCTTTTCCCCAGTCTGAACAGACCCAGGTTATTCACCCTTTCCTCATATGGGAGTCGTTCCAGGCCCTTTATCATCTCTGTGGTCCTCTGTTAGACAGAGTCTAGGAGACGCTGTATTTTTTGAACTGGGGGGCCCAGAACTGAACACAGTAGTCTAAACATGGCCTCACCGGGGCAGAGTAGAGGGGGATCGACCTTCCTCGATCACTTGTACGCTTGTACCAGGGCAGGAATACTTTCCACTATAAACCCCCAACCAACCTGGTCTTGAACGCTTTCAGAAGTGGGGCATCCACAAATTCTCTGAGCAACCTGTTCCAGTTGCCTCACTACCGTCTGAGCAAAAAATTTCCTCCTAACTTCAAATCTAAATATCTTCTCTTTTATTTTAAAACTCTTTCCCCTTGTCCAAGTAGTTACGTTCAGTATTACACAGCTACTTAGTCTCTCTCAAAATTATACTCAAAGATGTATTTTTTATTCACGTTAGGCAAAGACATGATTACATTATTATAAAACATAATACAACCTAATACATTGGAAATATGTTTAATGTTTCTCATAATGTATATAATTTTTCTAATGCACATTTAGCATAATTATAGCAGACCCTGAATGACAAAGCATATTAATTAAGGAATGAAATAAAAACATTAATCAAGAATCCTTAATGAGGAGGAAGGAAAGAAATTACTTAGCCTCCGTATTACCCTGTGGGTTCTCAGTTTGCAGTCAAAGAAAAGGCAAGACATGTTAAGAACAGACGACAAAATTAGTTTTCCTAGTTCTGGCCATGTGGTACCAGAAGTGCTCTTGTAGATGCTAATTACTAGCTTATACTAATAACTATCTGAGGTAATAGAATAGAGGTTTTTAATTCAGAATGTGCAGCCTGCTTTTTGCTGTATTATCTCTTTGTATAACATTCTATTTGATATTGTAAATCCATGTTTTAAAAAGTAAAATTGTCTTTCTTAACACCTATCTTACAACAAAGCTAGTTTCTGAGTGCTCTTACAGCCAACAAAGGATTTCATCTTTACAGAACTCATCACCAGAGTATAATTCCCCAGGGATCCAGAAACCAACCAGCTCCTGACAGCCACACAAGCTGACTTCAGGATTGGCAGCATAGGGGTCTTTGAGAGCAGTGCCAGTGCAGAGGGCAGGGCAGTTGGGGCTGTTGAACAGAAGGTCCAATGGGAGTCCTCAGGTCAGATGAGAAGCTGCAGAAATCAGGAAGCCAGTGACTGCATGCACAGAATACCACTCTCTTTCTCCTGAACTCGTAAAGGCTTTAGTGCTTGTAGCTCCACCAGAATAAACCCTTAACATCCAAGCACAGTAAGAATTCTACTTGACTAGCAAAGGCAGTTTGTGGGGAGTTATTTGAAATGAACCTCAGCTGGTTATAGATTTATTCTCTTTGTATTAAGAGATCAAAACCCAGCTGAGCAATTCCTGGTTTTCTTTCATTTTTTTAACATATATACTGCAAATGAACCCTCCTGCTTTGTTCTCTTCCTGATCCTCCAGGCACAGTTTACCTGCAATTAACCTATCAATTCTACTTACAGATGACATCAATATAGGCAAAGCTTGACACAAAAGTCTATAAGCATTTTGCTATTTAAAATACTACCAAATATTTTAAACATATGAAGAAATATGTATCTTAATGACACACTTGACTTTTAAGCCTGTTGTTCAGCTATGCTTTCTCTATTTTCTGAAAAAGATTTGCATGGATTTATGGTAATAATACTTAATCCAAGTTAAGGCAGTATAGATTCATAGAAATACTGATGAGCAGCTGACATAGTTTTCTTTCTAAGTATCACTGCTTGGTTCCAGATGCTCACAAAACTGATGGATATCCTTCCCAGTAGGACAAGTAAGTCAGGAACTGGGACAACTATTCACCTCAATGCTCAAAATCACTTCTGGGCAAAAAGTGTTCTTTATAAACTATATACTTGCTACGACTATAAGAGCTGAGGTCCCATTGTTTGTGGCACTATTTTATTTTCAAAAACATATACTGCAAATAAACATAATGTATAAATACTGGCAGATTGAATATGGAGTAAGTTAGAAGTAGAAAATTGAATAATGAAAGTCCATACAATACTGAAAATGAGGGACTGTGCAACAGATGTGACAGACAAGAAACTATGAAAAATATTATTTTCTACAGTCTAGTGGCTGAAATGCATGTGCATATGAGAATAACATCTCTTCAGATTCTCAGAATACTCCTATCACACAAGCCCTCAAAAGGAGTACTTCAGAGTAAATATTTATTTCATTTACTAAGAAGTCAAAATAACATGTTTAAAACCTTTTGTTAAACAAACTCAAAAATTATATACTAATGGGATCATAGAATTATCATTTGAAGAAGCATAGAGAAAATGTATATGCTATGCTCTTTAAAAACTCGCATAATAGAAGAAAGTTAAAAAGAGAGCTTATGAGTTTGAATTGAGCTTATTTTCAGAAATCACAGAATCACAATGTGATAGAGGTTGGAAAGGGCCCCTGAAAGTTACTTTGTCCAATGGGTAAATGAGGTATCTGATAATAGCAGTATGGTGCTCAACACTAACAAATCTTATATTCTTCCATTAAAGACTATTCAAAACCACCACTGCATTTCCTTTCTCACTACACAAAACATATTAAAGATAATAACTGAGAGAAGCTACTAATATCGCATAAATGTAGTCATATAAGTGGCTAGTGTCATTAAAATGAGTACAAAGGCAAAGAGAAACATGTTTTTTATAAAAGATGATTTATAGCAGCAGTTTAACTTTGGTTGCTCAATTCATTCTCTTGTTCAGTGACAATAGAATAACTCTGTGGAAACTGGATTTCTAACTTGAGATCTAAACATTCAAAAGTAACATCAGGTAAGACAAATACCTCATTTTTCTAACCCCAAAATGAAGTAAGAATGTCATTTTTAGCCATTACTTTTGTCAATACATTTCAGTAGAGCTACAATAAAAGAGTACTACTCAGAATAAGATAGCCATTCCAGTGGTCCAGTAATATTCACATAAATAATCCGGAGAGAAGAATCACATTACTAAATCACAGAATCAGAGAAAAATCTAGGTTGAAAAGAGCCTCTGTTCACCATTGTCCTGCTTCCTTTCAGAGTAAGACCAAGTTAGATCAAATTGTCCAGGGCCATGTCAAGCCAAGTTTTAACTGTCTAAGGCTGAAGGCTTCACATCCAGTCTAGGCTTTTTGATCATCCTCATATCCTCATAATGAAAGAATTTTCCATGTTTCTAATCAGAATTTGTATTCCAGTGGTTATTCAGACTTGCTATCCAGTAGGAAATTCAGGTCATTCTCTGCCAGCTTACACTCTTGTCGATTGATTCTCTACCTGTGCTGATATACAGTCCATTCAAGCAGCAGAAATTTTTCTTTCTCTGTCTTTCCCCATCAAAATTTGGCCCATTATCTACTTACTTGAACTAATAATCAGTTCTCTGAATGCTTTTCTCCCTTGTTCACTCAGACAAAGAACATTTTTCTCCTGAACAGATGGTGAGTACTTTGCTAACTGCTCATTATAATCCTAAAGTAAACACTGGCTGGGGATCATACGTGTTCTCTGTATAACCTCGGAGGCATCTGCCTGATTGAACCATTATAAAGACTATTAAATACTTAGAATGTTAAATTAGTGAAATATACCTTGTGTAATAGAGTGTATTGAGAATGAACAAATACAACCTGCTTCTCAACCTATAGAGGTAATTCCAGCCTTCTGAATAATCTGAGAGAAATCTGTAATAATATTCTGTAATTTCCCAATGCCGTTGCTTAGGACAGCTCTCAACCATAAAAATCATTATTATATATAATAAATCATTATTCCTATATATATGACATGCAGATTTTTTTAAGCCATGTATGATCACAAAGTCAATGACAAAAAATATTGAAGCAAGGAGATCTTTCTGATGTCACATAAGCACTATTGAGACAAAGACTGGGAATTTACAACAACTATATTTATCATTCTTTGTTTTAACAGTAACTTAAATTTCCTTAGATGAGACAGCTGTGAGCAGTGTTGTCACATCACGTGAGGTAGATCTCTGAGATCAGAAAAAAATTAAAGACTTCACTGCATTTGATTAGAACGTGTGAGATACCAAGTGTGTAAATTGTACAAAATATATGGATGTGACTACAAAATTCAATATCTTTTGCAGAGTTCATAGGATGTTACGAAGGCAGGCTTGAAGAAGACATTTTCTAAGAAGATTATTCATTTTTCATTATTATCTTTCTCATTAAAAAATGAAAGGTGAATTCAATCATGCTCTCATAAAAAGTTCATGTAAATATTTAAGATGCCATTGATTTTCCTTTTGGGGGCTTGGCATTATAAAAACAGAAGTTCCTAATTTTCACTTTTAAATCAAATCTAATTAAATGGTTTATCAAAATGAATAATAAAGGTAACAGTCATTATTCTGACATTAAATCTTCAGCGTTTGTTCTGTTTTCATTGTTATACTGTATACGTCTGTATGATTTATTCGTTTTTAGAAAATATTAAAAAATTCACGAAAATTCAGGTTTATTTTACTTCCCCTATTTAAGAATCACAATATATTAAAAAGAAAGAGTTATTACATTAACTACCTCTTTCATATTTAGTTTTAGGAAATAGCCTAGTAATTATGACTAATATTTTCATTGAAGATATGTTGCTATACACACTTTTATATTCATACTTCAAAAATTCCTTAGCTCTTCTACATATCTACTGTGAAATTAGTAAGTATTACAAGAGTGATAAATAACAAGAATGACATGAAAATTTTACTGACTCAACTGGATTACTTGGCTAACTGAATGAAGTAAGATATGTAAAATCATCAGTGCCAAATACCAGATGATAAAGTTGGAAGTAAAAATTATATGTGCTTATGGGTAAGACTACCTCTGAACCTTTTTCAGTTCTTCCTCTGAAAATCACCCACCCTCATCAATTTGCATAGTCATTGTAAAAATGAAAAGACACTACTCCTATTTGCCTCAACAACCTGCGAAGCAGCAGAGAATCCAACTTTATTGAAAGAGAACTTCAAAATGTAAAAATGTTTCCAAAACAGAAATGGTGCAGTGTCATGTAAAAAGAATAATACATATTCGTGGTTAATATTCTACAGGAGTAATTCCATCCTTAGCACTATTTTTACTACCTTTTAGCGTTGAAAAGATCCCTGTCAGGCTGAAATTTCTCATACTTATCCCCAGTCCAAACGTTTATTTTAAAGCAAAAGAAGAAAATTTAGTAACTAATTAAATTTTTGCACTGTGGAAAAAGTTCTAATTTCTAATCTACTAAAATTGTTGCTACAGCCCAGAACAATTTACTTCCTCCACTGACATGAACTAGGTTGCTGAACAAAGCTTTTCAGCATGAACTCTTGACTTCAGGTTAGTTTGTATACATGCCAAGAGCCCTTTAAGTTATATAGTATCTGGTCAGTAAATATTATCCTGAAACAGAAAAGCCGTCAATGCCACTTCTAGTAACTGTTATCTGACAGTTCTGCCTTGAAGTCAATACAAGTGACACTTTCTGAGTGAGGGAAGAGGAGAAAGGAAACATGGGGCTAAAGCAACTAACTGATTCAGAGTAAAGGAGAAATTTATCCTGTCATTGTGGAGACACTGCATCTGAAACTGCCTTAAATGAGATGCTTAAGACAGACTATATGCAGGAGGTGGTTGTGAACAAAAGATGACAAATTTAAGACAGCACTACTGAGAGCTAAGGACATAGCTAAAGCAGGCAAACGCATAAATTACGTCATCCAAAATGTGCAGACTTCTCATAACTAATTTTAAGAGGATCATGCAAGAGGAAAATGAATGTGGGCATGATATTCAAAAGAGATCCAAGATTTTAAGAAAATTAAATCATATTAATTTTCATTCCGCTCTTCATTTGAATTATATATTTGTAAATATATAATTTAAATATTATGTCCACAATCGATTAACTAACTTTATAAACATTTTTGTTTAAACAGTACAAATTCATTTTTCTCAGGCAGTTAAGTTGCTCATCCTTACCTCCCACAGATGTGGTTCCTAAGCTTACTCCAAAGAATTCAACATTTTTAGCACATGCTTGTTTAAAATATTCTGAGAATAGCTGCAGCCTAACCAGCACACCTTTCATTTTAAGACAGGTTTTATTCTTATATAATGTTATGCTTTTATCTGAAATATAGCACTCCACTACCAGAAATACGTTGCTATGAAAGTACTTGCAGACACTAACGAGACATTTTGAAACAACTCTCTTGAATGCTATAGACTGAACCTTAACCAAGTGTCCATCCTGAAACATAGTGTTTGTTGCATAGGTCAAACTGAGATAATTTCTCTTCAGCAAAGAAAATTTAAGAAAATAATTAAAAAAAATTAAACTGAAATTAACTGGAAAAAAAAAACTGAAATTAAACTGAAAAGAAAATATTTCAAAAACAAATTTTAGAAGTGCTTTTCTTAACTGGTGTTGTTTTGTTATTATTTTTGGTTTGCTTGTTTTCATAAAGATTGAATTTCAAGTACAAAAAGTAATCAGTGGAGATGGTTTTACTTAAAATCAATTCTAAGGTGACCGCTTGAATTCAGAAAAGGAGACACTGTTTCTTCTAAGCATGGCAATGGCACCAAAGGAGGTTGCTATCAATGTTACAATATGGAGCAGTGGGAAAGAATGCATTGAGTAGGGAATGCTTTAAAGGAGGAAGTGGAAACAAGATTTCAAACGAAATCACAAGTCAAAGATATGTAGATCAATGAAGAGAAGCACTAGTATTTTGAAGTTTTCTGTGAAATATGTAATTACTGAACGTGCAGTGGAATAGCTTGCCCACCGTACGAGAAATACTCAAACCTGTCTTAAAGCAAGTGCTCAGATATATACTCAATAACTTATATTTCTTATTCCAACACATTAAATATTTATTGTAGTCAAGGGGATATTAAATTCATAACATTTACCTAGTCTGAAATACTTTTTTTTTTCTTCATATCTCTCATTTTATGGAACAGCGTAATAATATTGTGCTCTGAATAAAGTAGGAAAAGGTATACTTAAATGTGATTGTTTTAAAGAGAGCAAACTCATCATGTCTCAGTTACATGATATTTTAATGATTCATTTCTCTGCTAGATAGCTAGCAGAGACACCCCCATCTGCATCTATTTAATTCACAGGAAATAAAACTTCATTAGTTGCTAGAAGAAATAATAACACCTTTGTTGTATTCTTTCTCACAAGAACTTCAAGAATGATGGAGGTCATCACTGAAGAGCACAGTATAGTTCTGGCATTCAGGAACAAACCTAGAAGATGAGACTGTCAAATAAAATAAATATGTGAATAACAGCTCCTTTGGGGGGGGGGGGGGGGGGGAGGGGGGGAAGCTCCCCCCCCCCAAAAAAAAAAATTTGCTTTTACTATTAGTAGTCTGATAGTTCCAGATGCAATCACCAACTGAAACAAAACAAGTTTTGTGGAACACTGGCATGAGGGACAAACTCTTGATAAACTGGTACTGGCATCTTTTCTCTAAAGTTTGTTCATTACAAAGTGCATAGAACAGTTATTAAGAGCCAGTATATTTTTATTCATAGTCCACTGCATGTAAATTCACATATACCTATACCAAAGTAAATTTTTAAACTGCATTTTTGCATCAGTGATGATAAGAACCTTTAGATTTACAAAGCACAAGACTTCGCTTAGCTACTCATGTGACAGAATGGTAATGAGCTCAGTTGATCCAGAGAAAATTGAAAGAAAATGGGGCTTAAAACTAATAATGCTAAAAAAATCAACTAAAAGATTAAAGAGGGTAAATGTAGATTAACTATAAAGAAGAAATTCTTTGCTGTGATTGTGGTGAGCTACTGAAATAAGTTGCCCAGATAAGTTTTGTCCTATCCCTGGAAGTGTTCAAGTCCAGGTTGCTTAGAGTTTTCAGGCAACCTGATCTTGTGTTCACGTCTATGGCAGAGGAGTTGGAACTAGATTATCTTTAAAGTCCCTTCTGATCCAAACCATTTGGTGATTCTATGATAATAAACCATCAAGAACGTATGACCATGTCACTCAGTTAAGATACCTGGGAGGATTAATGGTTACTACAGTATATAACATGGCAAAAAAAGAAGACTGTTCAGTAAGAATGATGATACTTTTCCTTAAACACAATTTGCAGCTCTAAACAGTGCTAAACCCATATGCAGCTTTACAGGGTCACTAAAAGGTGTGCTATTTCATGGAAACATACTTTTCAAATACCTATTACAAAACAACAACAACAACAACAAAAAACCCTCTCTAAATAAGTACTGAGATGAATTTTGAAGCTATTAAGGAGGAGTGTAAGAGACAAGGTGTGAGATCTACTCTTGCAAATGGTATTTGCAATGTGTGCTACATGCTTAATGCCTCTTGTAAATTCTGCCTCATGCTGTACAGGTTTGTGGCAAATCAAGTGCAAAAATTAACACTGAAAAATATCTACAACTTTTGAATATGTACCATAGGCAAATGAATAGTCAACAGAAAAGGGGGAAATGTTAGGAGAGCACCCTGGAATTTCTGAAACTACAGCTAATGAATGAAGAAGGAATGCATTTAATATTCAACAGAAAGAATTACTGGTCATTATTTGCACAGTATTTTTATGACTTCAAGATGCTAGATACTCCACGTTAATAACAAAGTAAGAACAACTTCTGGTAGAATGTTAGGTGGTCTAACAGGCCTTTATCTATCTTATTATCTCCACAAATGAAACTGTTTTCTGTAACATGTACAGCACAGCAATGACCTGGGTTGGCAGAGGAAACAAACAATAACAAACTTATACCTTCTTTTCCCTAGCCTGAGTTTTTCTAGTTATATCAATATGCATCGGGTGCTTATCAGAAAGTTTTCTACTAACTACTACTTACAGATGATGACGCAGAAGTGGTTAGTACAACATGACTGCCTTGCAAATATACCGCAGAAAATTTTGGCTTTCATTCACACCAAAAAAAATGTGCTGTTTTCAATACATGGAGTCCCCAAATGTCAAAGATCAAAGACTCATTAAAATAAATTAAATTGCAGCCACAGAATGAGCTATTAGAATACTATTTGTGCATGCACAGCACTGGAAAATGAAGAACACTTCTTTAATGTATCATCACCGATTCTCATTTAGCAAACTCAGCATTTATAAAGCAAAAGAACTCCACGTTGCCAAATATCATTATAGTCCTACCAAGTCTGCCTACAGGGTAAAAACACACTCAGGGTCAATTACTTTCATTTCTTTTCTTGTAATGAACTTTTACTTAACTTTACTATCATGAAGTACAAAGCAGTGAAAATATAGGAACTGATTCCCAGTTTCTTTTCTCATAGAAAGGGTTCTTTCCAAACTAGACTTATTCAGGCAAGAGCTTTGTAAGATTATGTTATTTTTTTCCTAATTAGAAAAACCATTCATTTCTTACTTACAGTAAGTTATTTTTGCATAATGAAAGTCCTGCTGATCAACATTTCGAGCTGATGGAATGTCAAATTAATGCAAGGGCTGTAACAATATATACAATGTCAATTTTAAATTAAAATGCTATTTTATCACTCTATGAAAAGAAACAACTATACAGATTTCAAAGTGCACATTTAAGAGGATATACATCTGCCAATCTCTTCATTTCCATTGACTCTTAAGATGAACATATGTGCTGACTACTGAAGGCCACTACAATTTTTTTTTTAATAAAACTAAGAATTCAACAAAAAAATTGAAGCTAACTTCAGCAGTTTGACCAAGTTTTGTTTAGGATGGCTTGATAAAAATGGAATAGTTAGAACCCAAGCTTTGACTGCTGTTGAATGTTCACATCAAAAGTACTTTCTTCATGCTGGACTCTTTCAGTTTTATACATCATCATTAAACACATCATCAAGGAAAATTAGGCTCTTGGTTAAGCTTGAAAGTTTGCAATAACCTTTGCTAAGTTATTTAACTTTAAAGTAAATGGGCAACCTTGAGTAGTAGGTGAAGCAAAAGATAGGAAAACTGTTATGATATACCTGAACAATCCCACCTTGTGTGATATCATAGACAGATTTGCTCATTTGCCATGCAAAGTCTGCAAATAAAAAGCAGCCACCTTCAGGCTAAGGCCTTACAGGAAAAGCATTTTGGTTTCCCTCCTGTTTCTCTTTATAAAGGAAGCCTCCTGTTTGCCCAGTCCTCTAATTTGTGTTAGAGCCACAAGTGCCTCCTGGCTTCTGCCTTTCCACCTAGGTATTATCCTTCCATCCTATCTTCTTGCTAGATCTGTTCTCACAGTATCTCTGGATGTTGTCTTACCCAATAAATTCTTATGGATATGCTTCTATTTACTTTCAGTGACTTCATCCTATAAATACTGGTTTCTTATTTTAGTGAAAGATCACAGTATAAACTCCTTTCTTCACAAAGACTTGAAAGCTCATTTTGGAATGTATTCATATATGCAAGGGCAAGTGTCGAACATAGTGAATAATAGGAAGAACATCAAATACCATCTATTAAAAATAAAAGCCCCTAAAGTAATGACATAGATGAACAGCATCTGAATGAACAGCATCTGAAATGAACAACATTTCTATTTGTTCATCTCACTCCCCAAAAAGCATTTAAGGAAATTAGCATCTATTAAAATATAAAGTTGTGCAATATTAGTCTGCTCACTGGCTAATTAAGGTATTTTTATGATAAGACATACATTGTAATTGTTAACTATTCAGTATGATCTAAAATTCTTTATCTTCCTGAAAAATTACATCAACAAAGTAGTGGTTTTAAAACCAGAAATGTTTGCAGATTATATACAAAAAAGATTTGCAGAAAATGAGCTGGTCATCAGAGTTCAGCCAGTTTAGCATAAAAGATGCAACCCAAGTTCATGAATCAATCCTGTGAAAATTTGAAGTCTGTGATATTTAATTCTGCATAGGATCTTAAAAGTAGTCAATAAGGATAGAGTGGAAATTATTCATAGTTTACTTTTAAACCTTTTAGTATTCTTAAGAACTCGTTACTGTTATACGAAATTTGAAAGCCTGCAGATAGGGTTTTGTTCCAAATGGGCATCAGAACTCCAGGTGAAATGTGAAATACGGAAAATTCAAGGCTGAATATGAATACAACAGGGACTCTGCATCAGAATAATCAGTACTTTTTGATTATTTTTTTTTTTTACTGCTAAACATGATAGAAAAGACAAGAGCATCTCTGTGGTTTTCACTTTAAAAAAAAATCAAAAATTAAAAATTAAAGCTAACAACAGAGATATTAAGGTTAGACCCTTGCAAATGTAAGAAATCATGCAAGAAACATTTCACAAAAGCCTACGGAGTGTCTGCTTCACAAATTCCAAAGAGCTCACACAGGCTTTGGCCATATGGATGGGAAAGAGAATCATAAGGAATACACTAAGCTCCATGAAAACTGATGCACAGCAGTGTATGAACATACCTGAGCAAGCAAGAAAAGTAACATACATATGCAAGGAAACGTGTTGGAGTAAATCATTGCTGACACATGTTGGGTATTTGCAGCACTTTAAAATCAGGAACAATCAGACAAGCCACAAAATAAGTCCATATGGGTCTACCAGATCTTCCTCATACAGTTCCCTTCAATTGCGGTGAAGAAATTAGAATAAACAGGGCTCTCGTATTTGACTTGAGTATTAATTCTCCCTTGTGTACTAGCAGAAACAGCCAGAGATTTGGGAGATTTGTCTATTACCTGCAAACCAAGAAGGTTGGGAGAGCAAAGAAGATTCCTGGCACAGCTATGACAACAGAGCAAAGATTAACTCACAGACAGTAAGAGGAAAAGGACATAGGAAATACAAGCTGGTGACACCCTACCACAGGCAAGTCTGTCTCACAACCCAGCCCCATACACCCCACAGCCACCCCTTGACCCACACCATCATGACAGCGGTTCACACCATCCCGGAGCAACAGCCAAACACTGGTGTGCTATTAACACTGTCTGGACTGAAATCAGGCCCATGGGGTGGGCACAGCGTGGTGCTAACTCCAGTGATAGTAAGTAAGTGTATGCATTTTGATACATTAGCTAAATAGTCTTGTGAACCATGATAACTATGTAGCTGTGCTTTCTGTTTTGACAAAGAAATTTGAGACTACGTTTCAAAAGTGCTGAAAAAAATCATCAGTTTTTTGGTTTACTTGCAACTCCATTTTCAGTCAATGTAAATACATTATCTGCATATTTTAAAAAGGAATGTGTAGAACTGTAATAAAAAATCTGACCACATCTCAAAGCCAGAGTTTTATCAGCCCTCCCTTTCCAAAGAGAAACATCTCTCACTTCACAGTCACACCTTATTCATATCATCACTTTTTGACAGTACATACATTTGCAAACAACTGTTCTCAAAGATAAACTACAGGAAGAGTAAAATTTCATCAAAAATCTCTACTGAACACCTTCAGAGCTCACTAAGAACTGCAGCTACTGCCATTGAACCTGCCTGATGCATTAGTTTCACAAAAACTAAGCCACATATTCCACTGGTTTTATGTTTTTGTTGCTCTCTTTTTTAAAACTTTCAATAAAAACAATTACAAATTAAAATAAGTTTTCTTTACTTATATATAAGAACTATATTGTATATTTTGTGAGGGCTGAGTTACCCTAAGTAATGCCTCCTATTTTATTATACTAAACCACAACACCAGACACAGATGGTGGTATGGCAGTAGAGGTTGAAACTCCACATCAGTATTCCATTACATTTTGTTGCTGTATGGCACGTGGCAGCAGAGGGACAGTCTGACAAAATGGTTTTTCTTCATTGGTGGCAAAAATGCATAGCAAATGGTAGTGACTGTGCCAAAAAGTAGTGCTTTGCAGCTGAGAATTTGCTCTATCAAACAGAATTGCTGTGCTCATTGTAGCTGTTGCTTCCATGAAAATAAATAGGAGGCATTACTTTCAGAGCAACCTTTGTAGTTGCGGCCAGGAAAACCAGCAATGCTAGCACTTAGCATTTCCAACCATGGTTTGTAAATAAATTATAAAATACAAGCAACTCCATAAAAAAAGAAAATCCTGAGTTAACAACTGAATACTGATGTACTTCATACATCAAGAAAAACTTTTTTCATGCTTTTCTCTCTGTAACAATACTTCTGAGCTCAGAAAGCATTTTCCCTGCAGAAAGTTAGACATGAATTGTCTCTGAATAATTCATTAATTTTGTTTTTATTTTTTTTAATTATGTTTGTGGACATCTACTACTCTGGAACACATAATGTTTATATGACTGTTAAAAAAAAACAAACACCAAAACTGAAGAAATGAGTGCCCCACACGCAGCTCTGCCAGAGCACTGTAGCTGGTGGGACCACCTGTGAGGCGGCTCTGCCCTGAGGACATGGGCAGTACCTGCGAGGAGCCTGTGTCCCTCAGGTGACCCCGGCCGTGACCTTCAGGTGACCTCGCCCCGGTCGCCTTCAGAGAGAAAGGGCGCGAACGATGATGCGGGAAGCAAAAACGGCGGGAAGCAAAAACGGCGGGAAAAACGAGCGGCGTTCCGGGCTCCTATTGGCTGGCGGGCGGCGGGGACACCTATATAAGACACTCGGGCGCAACAGGTGTGTGCCTCAGCGTGTGAGAAGAATCTGCGTGCTCTGAGAGGAAGGCGACAAGCAGCATCCACGGACCCAGCTGCGGCGGAGCTGGTAGGCGGCAGAGATGGGCGGGGTCGGAGGCTGGGTGAGCTCTGAGTGAGCTCCGATTGTGGGGGAGCTCCGGAGTCCGGCGCCAAGCGTGCTCAGAGCGGAGCGGGCCGGAGCCGGGGGCCGGGCCGGAGCCGGGGGCCGGGCCGGAGCCGGGGGCCGGGCCGGAGCCGGGGGCGGCCGGAGCCGGGGGCCGGGCCGGAGCCGGGGGCCGGGCCGGAGCCGGGGGCCGGGCCGGAGCCGGGGGCCGGGCCGGAGCCGGGGGCCGGGCCGGAGCCGGGGGCCGGGCCGGAGCCGGGGGCCGGGCCGGAGCCGGGGGCCGGGCCGGAGCCGGGGGCCGGGCCGGAGCCGGGGGCCGGGCCGGAGCCGGGGGCCGGGCCGGAGCCGGGGGCCGGGCCGGAGCCGGGGGCCGGGCCGGAGCCGGGGGCCGGGCCGGAGCCGGGGGCCGGGCCGGAGCCGGGGGCCGGGCCGGAGCCGGGGGCCGGGCCGGAGCCGGGGGCCGGGCCGGAGCCGGGGGCCGGGCCGGAGCCGGGGGCCGGGCCGGAGCCGGGGGCCGAACTGCCTCGCGGTAGAAGATGCTACAGGAAAACGGCAAGCGACAACAATAAAATAAAAATATCTCGCTACTGTTGTAATGACTTCAAGGAATTGTATCACCACTTCTCAGTGAACGGGTGTTGGGAACTGGGGGAGCACAAATAGAGGGAGGCACTGACATGAAAGAGGAAGTACTTGAATAGTGTACTAGTGTTTAAGAATGTTAATGTGATGAAGAAGCTCTATAGTAAGAAAAGAGAGGATGCCCAGAGAAAAAGTATGCCTGCAATGTGAAATTCTGTTTGTTAATTTAAGAAAATACCCGACAGTAAATGTTAGGAGATGGCAAGAAACAAAAAAGAAAAAATGAAAATAAGGGAGTATGAGTGTGCATAGAAGAGGAAAGGAATGATGAGATGGGGTATGGAAAGAAGTTGGGCACAAAAGCACCTCCATAACACCATGGGAACAGTCAAGCTTCAGGAGAGCCGAGCTCACCAGAATGAGTGCAGTAGTGCACATACTTGTAATGACAGCTGAAATCTTCATAAATAAAGCAGCATGTGGGGTCCCAGCTAAGCAGAGAAGGTTCCCCTTTGGTCGCTGCGTTTGGTGTGCCCAGCTCCATTTGCCCAGTCTGCCCGCCTCTGTGACCCTCCGCAGCACCGGCTGGAGCTCCGCAGCGCATTGGCATGGGTGAGAATAGCTGTTCTGCTTGTTTTTATGTGCTGGAAATGAATTGGGAAGGGGGGGATGTAAAGGCTTCTGTGGCTGGGTGGTCGTGTGCCGAGCTCCCCCTGGATGTTGGGTTTCCTGTGTCTTTTGGGTGGTGGGGTTGTTGCTCCTCAGGTCTAATGGCGCCCTTCATTTTTCAGGAGCGGCTGCAGAAGAAAGAAGAAGCAGTGAGTGGGACTCCGGGAGGCAACAGCGAGCAAGAGGAGGAAGGGGAAGCCTGTGCATGGGGGCGAAAGAGAGAGGCTCTCTGGGCAAAAGCACCTCCCTGTCAGCAGGGGCACAGTCACATTTCGGTAGAGCGCTGCCGGCACCTTGGGTGACCAGGCCGGCTTTGTGCTGGGCGACCTCCCTGTAAGCAGGGCTCGGGTCTTTGCTGTAGTTGGCCTTTTGCCTTGTTGCTCCTTTGGCTGCCTGGGGAGCGTGGCCCCCCGTACAGAGGGCAAGAGCCACCTCCCCGCACCCGAGTGGGAAATGGAGCTCGCTGGACCCCAAGGCCACCCTGTAGGCAGGGTAGGTGCCGTTTCCCTGCCCCTGTTCCTCCGGCCCCTCGGCGTTGCTGCCTGCTGGTGGCCTGTCAAGGTAACGGCCCTGTACATGGTAGTTCTGTGGCCAAGGCCACCCTGTAGCCAGGGCTTGGGCCTGTCCCTGCGTGGCCGCCTGTTTGGCTGGCGGCGCGACAGCCCTGTACTCGGGGTGCGTGTCACAAGCTGTGGAGCCCTGTGTCCCCAGAGCAGCCCACCCCCCCCTGTAATCAGGTCTGGGGAGGCTGCTTTAGCCAGCCAGTTGGTGGGAATGACCCCTCCCTGACCCGTCAGAGGGTGCAGGTTGAGGTGCTGCTTGTAGCTGGGGCGACCTCCCCGCTCGGTGGGTCGAGGTTGTTCCGTGGGTTCCCAAAGAGGTGGTGTTGTGCTGCAGCCGGGCGGGCCAGCCTGTAGCTCAGGCGTTGGTGGGAGCCGCGTGCTCCGTGGGGCTTCTTGGCGATGGTGAGGTGTTGGGCACCGTCCTGTAGACAGGGCTGTGTGTGCCCCCTGCGTTTGGTGAGCTGTGTTCTGAGAGAAGACCCCCTGTAGTCAGGCGGGTGTGTGACCGCGGCCTTTCAGAGGCACGGGCTGAGAGATGTGAGGTTGGGCTTGCACCCTCCCTGCAAGTGGGGCTGGGATCCCGATCGTGGCCTTTGGCCGTGCCGCCCCGCTGCCTGGCTGCTGAGTGTCGTTCCTGCTGCTGGGGGGGAAACCGAGCTCTGTGGCTCCGTGGGTGTCGTCGCCCCGCCTGTAATCAGGGTCTGGGTGCGGGAGCCTTTGTGCTCTGCTGGCAGCCTGTGTGGGGCAACCGCCCCGTTAGTGGGGTATGGGTCAAGGTGCCCCAGAGTGGGAGAGAAGGAGCCTCCCTCTGCCCACGGACCGAGGCTGCCCTGTAAGTCAGGGATTGGCTGTGCCTTGGAGTCCTAGGCCCTTTGCAGTGGAGGCAGTGTCGGGGGACCCCTGTAAGCAGGGAAGGCGCCCCTTTGGCCGCTGCTTTTTGTGAGCCCAGCTCCATTTGCCCAGTCTGCCCGCCTCTGTGACCCTCCGCAGCACCGGCTGGAGCTCCGCAGCGCATTGGCATGGGTGAGAATAGCTGCTCTCAGGGGTTTCTGCTGGGAGGAACTGGGTACAGGGGGTTGTAAGGGCTTCTGTGGCTGGGTGGTCGTGTGCCGAGCTCCCCCTGGATGTTGGGTTTCCTGTGTCTTTTGGGTGGTGGGGTTGTTGCTCCTCAGGTCTAATGGCGCCCTTCATTTTTCAGGAGCGGCTGCAGAAGAAAGAAGAAGCAGTGAGTGGGACTCCGGGAGGCAACAGCGAGCAAGAGGAGGAAGGGGAAGCCTGTGCATGGGGGCGAAAGAGAGAGGCTCTCTGGGCAAAAGCACCTCCCTGTCAGCAGGGGCACAGTCACATTTCGGTAGAGCGCTGCCGGCACCTTGGGTGACCAGGCCGGCTTTGTGCTGGGCGACCTCCCTGTAAGCAGGGCTCGGGTCTTTGCTGTAGTTGGCCTTTTGCCTTGTTGCTCCTTTGGCTGCCTGGGGAGCGTGGCCCCCCGTACAGAGGGCAAGAGCCACCTCCCCGCACCCGAGTGGGAAATGGAGCTCGCTGGACCCCAAGGCCACCCTGTAGGCAGGGTAGGTGCCGTTTCCCTGCCCCTGTTCCTCCGGCCCCTCAGCGTTGCTGCCTGCTGGTGGCCTGTCAAGGTAACGGCCCTGTACATGGTAGTTCTGTGGCCAAGGCCACCCTGTAGCCAGGGCTTGGGCCTGTCCCTGCGTGGCCGCCTGTTTGGCTGGCGGCGCGACAGCCCTGTACTCGGGGTGCGTGTCACAAGCTGTGGAGCCCTGTGTCCCCAGAGCAGCCCACCCCCCCCTGTAATCAGGTCTGGGGAGGCTGCTTTAGCCAGCCAGTTGGTGGGAATGACCCCTCCCTGACCCGTCAGAGGGTGCAGGTTGAGGTGCCGCTTGTAGCTGGGGCGACCTCCCCGCTCGGTGGGTCGAGGTTGTTCCGTGGGTTCCCAAAGAGGTGGTGTTGTGCTGCAGCCGGGCGGGCCAGCCTGTAGCTCAGGCGTTGGTGGGAGCCGCGTGCTCCGTGGGGCTTCTTGGCGATGGTGAGGTGTTGGGCACCGTCCTGTAGACAGGGCTGTGTGTGCCCCCTGCGTTTGGTGAGCTGTGTTCTGAGAGAAGACCCCCTGTAGTCAGGCGGGTGTGTGACCGCGGCCTTTCAGAGGCACGGGCTGAGAGATGTGAGGTTGGGCTTGCACCCTCCCTGCAAGTGGGGCTGGGATCCCGATCGTGGCCTTTGGCCGTGCCGCCCCGCTGCCTGGCTGCTGAGTGTCATTCCTGCTGCTGGGGGGGAAACCGAGCTCTGTGGCTCCGTGGGTGTCGTCGCCCCGCCTGTAATCAGGGTCTGGGTGCGGGAGCCTTTGTGCTCTGCTGGCAGCCTGTGTGGGGCGACCGCCCCGTTAGTGGGGTATGGGTCAAGGTGCCCCAGAGTGGGAGAGAAGGAGCCTCCCTCTGCCCACGGACCGAGGCTGCCCTGTAAGTCAGGGATTGGCTGTGCCTTGGAGTCCTAGGCCCTTTGCAGTGGAGGCAGCGTCGGGGGACCCCTGTAAGCAGGGAAGGCGCCCCTTTGGCCGCTGCTTTTTGTGAGCCCAGCTCCATTTGCCCAGTCTGCCCGCCTCTGTGACCCTCCGCAGCACCGGCTGGAGCTCCGCAGCGCATTGGCATGGGTGAGAATAGCTGCTCTCAGGGGTTTCTGCTGGGAGGAACTGGGTACAGGGGGTTGTAAGGGCTTCTGTGGCTGGGTGGTCGTGTGCCGAGCTCCCCCTGGATGTTGGGTTTCCTGTGTCTTTTGGGTGGTGGGGTTGTTGCTCCTCAGGTCTAATGGCGCCCTTCATTTTTCAGGAGCGGCTGCAGAAGAAAGAAGAAGCAGTGAGTGGGACTCCGGGAGGCAACAGCGAGCAAGAGGAGGAAGGGGAAGCCTGTGCATGGGGGCGAAAGAGAGAGGCTCTCTGGGCAAAAGCACCTCCCTGTCAGCAGGGGCACAGTCACATTTCGGTAGAGCGCTGCCGGCACCTTGGGTGACCAGGCCGGCTTTGTGCTGGGCGACCTCCCTGTAAGCAGGGCTCGGGTCTTTGCTGTAGTTGGCCTTTTGCCTTGTTGCTCCTTTGGCTGCCTGGGGAGCGTGGCCCCCCGTACAGAGGGCAAGAGCCACCTCCCCGCACCCGAGTGGGAAATGGAGCTCGCTGGACCCCAAGGCCACCCTGTAGGCAGGGTAGGTGCCGTTTCCCTGCCCCTGTTCCTCCGGCCCCTCAGCGTTGCTGCCTGACGGTGGCCTGTCAAGGTAACGGCCCTGTACATGGTAGTTCTGTGGCCAAGGCACCCCTGTTGCCAGGGCTTGGGCCTGTCCCTGCGTGGCCCCCTTTTTGGCTGGCGGCGCGACAGGCCTGTTCTCGGGGTGGGTGTCACAAGCTGTGGAGCCCTGTGTCCCCAGAGCAGCCCACCCCCCCCTGTAATCAGGTCTGGGGAGGCTGCTTTAGCCAGCCAGTTGGTGGGAATGACCCCTCCCTGACCCGTCAGAGGGTGCAGGTTGAGGTGCCGCTTGTAGCTGGGGCGACCTCCCCGCTCGGTGGGTCGAGGTTGTTCCGTGGGTTCCCAAAGAGGTGGTGTTGTGCTGCAGCCGGGCGGGCCAGCCTGTAGCTCAGGCGTTGGTGGGAGCCGCGTGCTCCGTGGGGCTTCTTGGCGATGGTGAGGTGTTGGGCACCGTCCTGTAGACAGGGCTGTGTGTGCCCCCTGCGTTTGGTGAGCTGTGTTCTGAGAGAAGACCCCCTGTAGTCAGGCGGGTGTGTGACCGCGGCCTTTCAGAGGCACGGGCTGAGAGATGTGAGGTTGGGCTTGCACCCTCCCTGCAAGTGGGGCTGGGATCCCGATCGTGGCCTTTGGCCGTGCCGCCCCGCTGCCTGGCTGCTGAGTGTCATTCCTGCTGCTGGGGGGGAAACCGAGCTCTGTGGCTCCGTGGGTGTCGTCGCCCCGCCTGTAATCAGGGTCTGGGTGCGGGAGCCTTTGTGCTCTGCTGGCAGCCTGTGTGGGGCGACCGCCCCGTTAGTGGGGTATGGGTCAAGGTGCCCCAGAGTGGGAGAGAAGGAGCCTCCCTCTGCCCACGGACCGAGGCTGCCCTGTAAGTCAGGGATTGGCTGTGCCTTGGAGTCCTAGGCCCTTTGCAGTGGAGGCAGCGTCGGGGGACCCCTGTAAGCAGGGAAGGCGCCCCTTTGGCCGCTGCTTTTTGTGAGCCCAGCTCCATTTGCCCAGTCTGCCCGCCTCTGTGACCCTCCGCAGCACCGGCTGGAGCTCCGCAGCGCATTGGCATGGGTGAGAATAGCTGCTCTCAGGGGTTTCTGCTGGGAGGAACTGGGTACAGGGGGTTGTAAGGGCTTCTGTGGCTGGGTGGTCGTGTGCCGAGCTCCCCCTGGATGTTGGGTTTCCTGTGTCTTTTGGGTGGTGGGGTTGTTGCTCCTCAGGTCTAATGGCGCCCTTCATTTTTCAGGAGCGGCTGCAGAAGAAAGAAGAAGCAGTGAGTGGGACTCCGGGAGGCAACAGCGAGCAAGAGGAGGAAGGGGAAGCCTGTGCATGGGGGCGAAAGAGAGAGGCTCTCTGGGCAAAAGCACCTCCCTGTCAGCAGGGGCACAGTCACATTTCGGTAGAGCGCTGCCGGCACCTTGGGTGACCAGGCCGGCTTTGTGCTGGGCGACCTCCCTGTAAGCAGGGCTCGGGTCTTTGCTGTAGTTGGCCTTTTGCCTTGTTGCTCCTTTGGCTGCCTGGGGAGCGTGGCCCCCCGTACAGAGGGCAAGAGCCACCTCCCCGCACCCGAGTGGGAAATGGAGCTCGCTGGACCCCAAGGCCACCCTGTAGGCAGGGTAGGTGCCGTTTCCCTGCCCCTGTTCCTCCGGCCCCTCGGCGTTGCTGCCTGCTGGTGGCCTGTCAAGGTAACGGCCCTGTACATGGTAGTTCTGTGGCCAAGGCCACCCTGTAGCCAGGGCTTGGGCCTGTCCCTGCGTGGCCGCCTGTTTGGCTGGCGGCGCGACAGCCCTGTACTCGGGGTGCGTGTCACAAGCTGTGGAGCCCTGTGTCCCCAGAGCAGCCCACCCCCCCCTGTAATCAGGTCTGGGGAGGCTGCTTTAGCCAGCCAGTTGGTGGGAATGACCCCTCCCTGACCCGTCAGAGGGTGCAGGTTGAGGTGCCGCTTGTAGCTGGGGCGACCTCCCCGCTCGGTGGGTCGAGGTTGTTCCGTGGGTTCCCAAAGAGGTGGTGTTGTGCTGCAGCCGGGCGGGCCAGCCTGTAGCTCAGGCGTTGGTGGGAGCCGCGTGCTCCGTGGGGCTTCTTGGCGATGGTGAGGTGTTGGGCACCGTCCTGTAGACAGGGCTGTGTGTGCCCCCTGCGTTTGGTGAGCTGTGTTCTGAGAGAAGACCCCCTGTAGTCAGGCGGGTGCGTGACCGCGGCCTTTCAGAGGCACGGGCTGAGAGATGTGAGGTTGGGCTTGCACCCTCCCTGCAAGTGGGGCTGGGATCCCGATCGTGGCCTTTGGCCGTGCCGCCCCGCTGCCTGGCTGCTGAGTGTCGTTCCTGCTGCTGGGGGGGAAACCGAGCTCTGTGGCTCCGTGGGTGTCGTCGCCCCGCCTGTAATCAGGGTCTGGGTGCGGGAGCCTTTGTGCTCTGCTGGCAGCCTGTGTGGGGCGACCGCCCCGTTAGTGGGGTATGGGTCAAGGTGCCCCAGAGTGGGAGAGAAGGAGCCTCCCTCTGCCCACGGACCGAGGCTGCCCTGTAAGTCAGGGATTGGCTGTGCCTTGGAGTCCTAGGCCCTTTGCAGTGGAGGCAGCGTCGGGGGACCCCTGTAAGCAGGGAAGGCGCCCCTTTGGCCGCTGCTTTTTGTGAGCCCAGCTCCATTTGCCCAGTCTGCCCGCCTCTGTGACCCTCTGCAGCACCGGCTGGAGCTCCGCAGCGCATTGGCATGGGTGAGAATAGCTGCTCTCAGGGGTTTCTGCTGGGAGGAACTGGGTACAGGGGGTTGTAAGGGCTTCTGTGGCTGGGTGGTCGTGTGCCGAGCTCCCCCTGGATGTTGGGTTTCCTGTGTCTTTTGGGTGGTGGGGTTGTTGCTCCTCAGGTCTAATGGCGCCCTTCATTTTTCAGGAGCGGCTGCAGAAGAAAGAAGAAGCAGTGAGTGGGACTCCGGGAGGCAACAGCGAGCAAGAGGAGGAAGGGGAAGCCTGTGCATGGGGGCGAAAGAGAGAGGCTCTCTGGGCAAAAGCACCTCCCTGTCAGCAGGGGCACAGTCACATTTCGGTAGAGCGCTGCCGGCACCTTGGGTGACCAGGCCGGCTTTGTGCTGGGCGACCTCCCTGTAAGCAGGGCTCGGGTCTTTGCTGTAGTTGGCCTTTTGCCTTGTTGCTCCTTTGGCTGCCTGGGGAGCGTGGCCCCCCGTACAGAGGGCAAGAGCCACCTCCCCGCACCCGAGTGGGAAATGGAGCTCGCTGGACCCCAAGGCCACCCTGTAGGCAGGGTAGGTGCCGTTTCCCTGCCCCTGTTCCTCCGGCCCCTCAGCGTTGCTGCCTGCTGGTGGCCTGTCAAGGTAACGGCCCTGTACATGGTAGTTCTGTGGCCAAGGCCACCCTGTAGCCAGGGCTTGGGCCTGTCCCTGCGTGGCCGCCTGTTTGGCTGGCGGCGCGACAGCCCTGTACTCGGGGTGCGTGTCACAAGCTGTGGAGCCCTGTGTCCCCAGAGCAGCCCACCCCCCCCTGTAATCAGGTCTGGGGAGGCTGCTTTAGCCAGCCAGTTGGTGGGAATGACCCCTCCCTGACCCGTCAGAGGGTGCAGGTTGAGGTGCCGCTTGTAGCTGGGGCGACCTCCCCGCTCGGTGGGTCGAGGTTGTTCCGTGGGTTCCCAAAGAGGTGGTGTTGTGCTGCAGCCGGGCGGGCCAGCCTGTAGCTCAGGCGTTGGTGGGAGCCGCGTGCTCCGTGGGGCTTCTTGGCGATGGTGAGGTGTTGGGCACCGTCCTGTAGACAGGGCTGTGTGTGCCCCCTGCGTTTGGTGAGCTGTGTTCTGAGAGAAGACCCCCTGTAGTCAGGCGGGTGTGTGACCGCGGCCTTTCAGAGGCACGGGCTGAGAGATGTGAGGTTGGGCTTGCACCCTCCCTGCAAGTGGGGCTGGGATCCCGATCGTGGCCTTTGGCCGTGCCGCCCCGCTGCCTGGCTGCTGAGTGTCGTTCCTGCTGCTGGGGGGGAAACCGAGCTCTGTGGCTCCGTGGGTGTCGTCGCCCCGCCTGTAATCAGGGTCTGGGTGCGGGAGCCTTTGTGCTCTGCTGGCAGCCTGTGTGGGGCGACCGCCCCGTTAGTGGGGTATGGGTCAAGGTGCCCCAGAGTGGGAGAGAAGGAGCCTCCCTCTGCCCACGGACCGAGGCTGCCCTGTAAGTCAGGGATTGGCTGTGCCTTGGAGTCCTAGGCCCTTTGCAGTGGAGGCAGCGTCGGGGGACCCCTGTAAGCAGGGAAGGCGCCCCTTTGGCCGCTGCTTTTTGTGAGCCCAGCTCCATTTGCCCAGTCTGCCCGCCTCTGTGACCCTCCGCAGCACCGGCTGGAGCTCCGCAGCGCATTGGCATGGGTGAGAATAGCTGCTCTCAGGGGTTTCTGCTGGGAGGAACTGGGTACAGGGGGTTGTAAGGGCTTCTGTGGCTGGGTGGTCGTGTGCCGAGCTCCCCCTGGATGTTGGGTTTCCTGTGTCTTTTGGGTGGTGGGGTTGTTGCTCCTCAGGTCTAATGGCGCCCTTCATTTTTCAGGAGCGGCTGCAGAAGAAAGAAGAAGCAGTGAGTGGGACTCCGGGAGGCAACAGCGAGCAAGAGGAGGAAGGGGAAGCCTGTGCATGGGGGCGAAAGAGAGAGGCTCTCTGGGCAAAAGCACCTCCCTGTCAGCAGGGGCACAGTCACATTTCGGTAGAGCGCTGCCGGCACCTTGGGTGACCAGGCCGGCTTTGTGCTGGGCGACCTCCCTGTAAGCAGGGCTCGGGTCTTTGCTGTAGTTGGCCTTTTGCCTTGTTGCTCCTTTGGCTGCCTGGGGAGCGTGGCCCCCCGTACAGAGGGCAAGAGCCACCTCCCCGCACCCGAGTGGGAAATGGAGCTCGCTGGACCCCAAGGCCACCCTGTAGGCAGGGTAGGTGCCGTTTCCCTGCCCCTGTTCCTCCGGCCCCTCAGCGTTGCTGCCTGCTGGTGGCCTGTCAAGGTAACGGCCCTGTACATGGTAGTTCTGTGGCCAAGGCCACCCTGTAGCCAGGGCTTGGGCCTGTCCCTGCGTGGCCGCCTGTTTGGCTGGCGGCGCGACAGCCCTGTACTCGGGGTGCGTGTCACAAGCTGTGGAGCCCTGTGTCCCCAGAGCAGCCCACCCCCCCCTGTAATCAGGTCTGGGGAGGCTGCTTTAGCCAGCCAGTTGGTGGGAATGACCCCTCCCTGACCCGTCAGAGGGTGCAGGTTGAGGTGCCGCTTGTAGCTGGGGCGACCTCCCCGCTCGGTGGGTCGAGGTTGTTCCGTGGGTTCCCAAAGAGGTGATGTTGTGCTGCAGCCGGGCGGGCCAGCCTGTAGCTCAGGCGTTGGTGGGAGCCGCGTGCTCCGTGGGGCTTCTTGGCGATGGTGAGGTGTTGGGCACCGTCCTGTAGACAGGGCTGTGTGTGCCCCCTGCGTTTGGTGAGCTGTGTTCTGAGAGAAGACCCCCTGTAGTCAGGCGGGTGTGTGACCGCGGCCTTTCAGAGGCACGGGCTGAGAGATGTGAGGTTGGGCTTGCACCCTCCCTGCAAGTGGGGCTGGGATCCCGATCGTGGCCTTTGGCCGTGCCGCCCCGCTGCCTGGCTGCTGAGTGTCGTTCCTGCTGCTGGGGGGGAAACCGAGCTCTGTGGCTCCGTGGGTGTCGTCGCCCCGCCTGTAATCAGGGTCTGGGTGCGGGAGCCTTTGTGCTCTGCTGGCAGCCTGTGTGGGGCGACCGCCCCGTTAGTGGGGTATGGGTCAAGGTGCCCCAGAGTGGGAGAGAAGGAGCCTCCCTCTGCCCACGGACCGAGGCTGCCCTGTAAGTCAGGGATTGGCTGTGCCTTGGAGTCCTAGGCCCTTTGCAGTGGAGGCAGCGTCGGGGGACCCCTGTAAGCAGGGAAGGCGCCCCTTTGGCCGCTGCTTTTTGTGAGCCCAGCTCCATTTGCCCAGTCTGCCCGCCTCTGTGACCCTCCGCAGCACCGGCTGGAGCTCCGCAGCGCATTGGCATGGGTGAGAATAGCTGCTCTCAGGGGTTTCTGCTGGGAGGAACTGGGTACAGGGGGTTGTAAGGGCTTCTGTGGCTGGGTGGTCGTGTGCCGAGCTCCCCCTGGATGTTGGGTTTCCTGTGTCTTTTGGGTGGTGGGGTTGTTGCTCCTCAGGTCTAATGGCACCCTTCATTTTTCAGGAGCGGCTGCAGAAGAAAGAAGAAGCAGTGAGTGGGACTCCGGGAGGCAACAGCGAGCAAGAGGAGGAAGGGGAAGCCTGTGCATGGGGGCGAAAGAGAGAGGCTCTCTGGGCAAAAGCACCTCCCTGTCAGCAGGGGCACAGTCACATTTCGGTAGAGCGCTGCCGGCACCTTGGGTGACCAGGCCGGCTTTGTGCTGGGCGACCTCCCTGTAAGCAGGGCTCGGGTCTTTGCTGTAGTTGGCCTTTTGCCTTGTTGCTCCTTTGGCTGCCTGGGGAGCGTGGCCCCCCGTACAGAGGGCAAGAGCCACCTCCCCGCACCCGAGTGGGAAATGGAGCTCGCTGGACCCCAAGGCCACCCTGTAGGCAGGGTAGGTGCCGTTTCCCTGCCCCTGTTCCTCCGGCCCCTCGGCGTTGCTGCCTGCTGGTGGCCTGTCAAGGTAACGGCCCTGTACATGGTAGTTCTGTGGCCAAGGCCACCCTGTAGCCAGGGCTTGGGCCTGTCCCTGCGTGGCCGCCTGTTTGGCTGGCGGCGCGACAGCCCTGTACTCGGGGTGCGTGTCACAAGCTGTGGAGCCCTGTGTCCCCAGAGCAGCCCACCCCCCCCTGTAATCAGGTCTGGGGAGGCTGCTTTAGCCAGCCAGTTGGTGGGAATGACCCCTCCCTGACCCGTCAGAGGGTGCAGGTTGAGGTGCCGCTTGTAGCTGGGGCGACCTCCCCGCTCGGTGGGTCGAGGTTGTTCCGTGGGTTCCCAAAGAGGTGGTGTTGTGCTGCAGCCGGGCGGGCCAGCCTGTAGCTCAGGCGTTGGTGGGAGCCGCGTGCTCCGTGGGGCTTCTTGGTGATGGTGAGGTGTTGGGCACCGTCCTGTAGACAGGGCTGTGTGTGCCCCCTGCGTTTGGTGAGCTGTGTTCTGAGAGAAGACCCCCTGTAGTCAGGCGGGTGCGTGACCGCGGCCTTTCAGAGGCACGGGCTGAGAGATGTGAGGTTGGGCTTGCACCCTCCCTGCAAGTGGGGCTGGGATCCCGATCGTGGCCTTTGGCCGTGCCGCCCCGCTGCCTGGCTGCTGAGTGTCGTTCCTGCTGCTGGGGGGGAAACCGAGCTCTGTGGCTCCGTGGGTGTCGTCGCCCCGCCTGTAATCAGGGTCTGGGTGCGGGAGCCTTTGTGCTCTGCTGGCAGCCTGTGTGGGGCGACCGCCCCGTTAGTGGGGTATGGGTCAAGGTGCCCCAGAGTGGGAGAGAAGGAGCCTCCCTCTGCCCACGGACCGAGGCTGCCCTGTAAGTCAGGGATTGGCTGTGCCTTGGAGTCCTAGGCCCTTTGCAGTGGAGGCAGCGTCGGGGGACCCCTGTAAGCAGGGAAGGCGCCCCTTTGGCCGCTGCTTTTTGTGAGCCCAGCTCCATTTGCCCAGTCTGCCCGCCTCTGTGACCCTCTGCAGCACCGGCTGGAGCTCCGCAGCGCATTGGCATGGGTGAGAATAGCTGCTCTCAGGGGTTTCTGCTGGGAGGAACTGGGTACAGGGGGTTGTAAGGGCTTCTGTGGCTGGGTGGTCGTGTGCCGAGCTCCCCCTGGATGTTGGGTTTCCTGTGTCTTTTGGGTGGTGGGGTTGTTGCTCCTCAGGTCTAATGGCGCCCTTCATTTTTCAGGAGCGGCTGCAGAAGAAAGAAGAAGCAGTGAGTGGGACTCCGGGAGGCAACAGCGAGCAAGAGGAGGAAGGGGAAGCCTGTGCATGGGGGCGAAAGAGAGAGGCTCTCTGGGCAAAAGCACCTCCCTGTCAGCAGGGGCACAGTCACATTTCGGTAGAGCGCTGCCGGCACCTTGGGTGACCAGGCCGGCTTTGTGCTGGGCGACCTCCCTGTAAGCAGGGCTCGGGTCTTTGCTGTAGTTGGCCTTTTGCCTTGTTGCTCCTTTGGCTGCCTGGGGAGCGTGGCCCCCCGTACAGAGGGCAAGAGCCACCTCCCCGCACCCGAGTGGGAAATGGAGCTCGCTGGACCCCAAGGCCACCCTGTAGGCAGGGTAGGTGCCGTTTCCCTGCCCCTGTTCCTCCGGCCCCTCGGCGTTGCTGCCTGCTGGTGGCCTGTCAAGGTAACGGCCCTGTACATGGTAGTTCTGTGGCCAAGGCCACCCTGTAGCCAGGGCTTGGGCCTGTCCCTGCGTGGCCGCCTGTTTGGCTGGCGGCGCGACAGCCCTGTACTCGGGGTGCGTGTCACAAGCTGTGGAGCCCTGTGTCCCCAGAGCAGCCCACCCCCCCCTGTAATCAGGTCTGGGGAGGCTGCTTTAGCCAGCCAGTTGGTGGGAATGACCCCTCCCTGACCCGTCAGAGGGTGCAGGTTGAGGTGCCGCTTGTAGCTGGGGCGACCTCCCCGCTCGGTGGGTCGAGGTTGTTCCGTGGGTTCCCAAAGAGGTGGTGTTGTGCTGCAGCCGGGCGGGCCAGCCTGTAGCTCAGGCGTTGGTGGGAGCCGCGTGCTCCGTGGGGCTTCTTGGCGATGGTGAGGTGTTGGGCACCGTCCTGTAGACAGGGCTGTGTGTGCCCCCTGCGTTTGGTGAGCTGTGTTCTGAGAGAAGACCCCCTGTAGTCAGGCGGGTGTGTGACCGCGGCCTTTCAGAGGCACGGGCTGAGAGATGTGAGGTTGGGCTTGCACCCTCCCTGCAAGTGGGGCTGGGATCCCGATCGTGGCCTTTGGCCGTGCCGCCCCGCTGCCTGGCTGCTGAGTGTCGTTCCTGCTGCTGGGGGGGAAACCGAGCTCTGTGGCTCCGTGGGTGTCGTCGCCCCGCCTGTAATCAGGGTCTGGGTGCGGGAGCCTTTGTGCTCTGCTGGCAGCCTGTGTGGGGCGACCGCCCCGTTAGTGGGGTATGGGTCAAGGTGCCCCAGAGTGGGAGAGAAGGAGCCTCCCTCTGCCCACGGACCGAGGCTGCCCTGTAAGTCAGGGATTGGCTGTGCCTTGGAGTCCTAGGCCCTTTGCAGTGGAGGCAGCGTCGGGGGACCCCTGTAAGCAGGGAAGGCGCCCCTTTGGCCGCTGCTTTTTGTGAGCCCAGCTCCATTTGCCCAGTCTGCCCGCCTCTGTGACCCTCCGCAGCACCGGCTGGAGCTCCGCAGCGCAATGGCATGGGTGAGAATAGCTGCTCTCAGGGGTTTCTGCTGGGAGGAACTGGGTACAGGGGGTTGTAAGGGCTTCTGTGGCTGGGTGGTCGTGTGCCGAGCTCCCCCTGGATGTTGGGTTTCCTGTGTCTTTTGGGTGGTGGGGTTGTTGCTCCTCAGGTCTAATGGCGCCCTTCATTTTTCAGGAGCGGCTGCAGAAGAAAGAAGAAGCAGTGAGTGGGACTCTGGGAGGCAACAGCGAGCAAGAAGGGGATGCTGTGTGTTTTTTATCTCATTAAATTTGTTTTGGTCTTTTTGGGCCATACATCCTGTGTATAATAATTAATTTCTCTGCATTGCCTCTCATGAGCCGTGGTAATAAAAGTCATTTTTTACATGTGTTTTTTGGAGTATCTCCTAGTATCCTCTTGTTTATACTGAATTTTCATTTTTTGTTTTGGGTACTATTGATCTGTTTCTTGTTGGTGTTGCTTCTCACTCACAATTCATTTTTTTGTTTGTTTGTTTGCAAAATCCTTTAACCTCATCTTAGCACCAAACAGTGGCTTCCCAAATTCTATGTATTTACCCTTGTTGCTGAGCTCTTACTTCTGTCTCACCGTGTCTCCTGAGTGAATGTGATGCAGGTGTAGGTTTTTATTACTCTTCTCATTTTCTTGAGCTCACACTTCCTGAGTGCATGCATGCTTTCTGCAAAAAGCAACGATGTCAAATAGTTAGTAGTATGTAGTACATTCCTCATCATTCCACTGTTCAGAATTTCAGTGCAGGACCATGTATTTCTGAGGACCTGTCTTAATTAGCTAGTGGTTTAGTAGTAATTCAGTATTTAGTAGATTATATGTCATCAAGATACTGAAGGAGCACTGCTGCAGGAACTGTAGTATGCCACACTTTTCTCTTTCTTCCTATTTTCATTGACCAGTCCAAAAGAATCACTGTTTATCACTTTCATGATTGCTTGTCTTCCCTCTTCCGTAATTATGTGAGCAAAACAGCAGCTAGTTTCTAAACAGATGGATTTATTGCTGATTTACAGATTGGAAATGGGCTAAAAGTGTGAAAAGCATCCACCCACTTCTCATTTTTTTATTCTTTGCTTACATTATAGTGCATATCCACCCCAGTTTAGAAGGAAAAACAACACTATTTCATTTTAGAACAAAGCAGACTGCAGAGGAAATTCAGTACAATGTTTTTTTGTTTTTCTTGTTATTTTTAAGCGTATCAGAACAAAGTTTTCCAGCTTCTCTCAGTCTTTACGATACATTGAAGTGATAGAACATGATGATTATGTCAAAGACGTAACAACAGAAGATATGGCTAGGCCCGAGTTGCCACATTTGGTGTATAAAGATAGACTCAGAAAGCAGGATTTGATTGCTGTATGGGACAGGATAAGGAACAAAGGAAAGGACAAGGTTAAAATCTGCTGAAGCCTATACAACAGCAAATATATTCCACACTGAGATTTTTAGCAGACTGAATAATACCCCACTAATTCTCCCTCTCTTTCTTGTTCAGGTAGGGTTTTGGGAGAACAGAAATCCTACAAATCATCCCAGCTTTAAGGGAACTGAAGATACACCGTAAAGAATTGTTCTTCCTGTAAAAATCAAAATAGTATGAACCAATAATCCTGCAGAACTTTGAATCCAAGTAAACCTAAATTGAAAAACATATAAGGAGACGATTAAAGCAGACTTACATTGGTTTCAACAAACTTTGGATTTAGAATTTTAAAAAACAAACAATCCAAACTGAAAAAATTAAGTAAAAATTGATCAATTGGATTCTTTATTTAGAAAGCAAATCTGTCATAATTTTCAGTTTTAGGCTACACTGTTTTTGTTCATCGTGTGCTTTTTTTTTTTTTTTTTTGTCACTGGCAAGATTAGTAGTAGAAATATTTATTATCTTGACAGAAAAGCCACATTCATGAAAATTTAAATTCTCATATACTAGATGTGCAAATTAGCCATACCCAAATTAAACCCCACCATCAAGATTACAGTCTCTGAAAGCCAGAAACTTCCTTTGGAAGAGTCATAAAAAATATATTTATATATTATACCTGCTATGCTCATTCTGAGGTAAAGTCAAGGACTAAAAGACAACAGATATCCACATGAATTCAAGTTAGGAAGAATATCTTCAAAAGTGGTACTATGTCCTTTGAGGCAGAAGGGTTATTAAATAGAGAGAATGGGTCCTCTTTTTACATAGGTTTAAAGAAGTCTTTTCTTCCAGGGTTTTAAATAAAGTATCAAATTATTATTTCTTTGAGAGATCTCTCTTTAATAATCACCTCATTACAGAAAATGACTATTAAAAAGAAAAATTATATCGGGCTGCAGATAGCTACAGATAGTCATTAAAAGTGCAGCATTATTTTCCTTCCCTATGCAAGTATCACTGAATCCAGCAGCAGGACAGTTGTTAAACATAAACAGAAATATAGGCCAAGATGTTTAATTCAAGAAAGAAACAAGTATTGTGGATACACTGTGACCAAAAAAAAAAAAAAAAAAAAAAAAAAAAAAAGCAACTCCACAGTAACAGAGCAAAATGAAAGGAAATACAGAAGAAACCAATACACAAAAGTTCTATTCACTTTGAATCTCAAGCAGAAGTTCTGCAAAAAAAAAACTGAGGTGATGTGTGCCAAGCAAACACTCTGTTTTGTTTTCTCCTCTTAATGGAGCAGCTCCTGGTTCAGGCACCGGAAAACATTCAACCGAAGATTCTCTGTTTGTACTATCAGTGTTGCACAGGGACTATACCTACACTATCCATAATTTTGCTTATTAATGTGATATTCATGCTCGGTAAATCTGAGTCACATTCATGCCTCATTGAATTAAGTCTTAATTTTAGCACGTACTAAGATTCTATCAACATGTACATAAGCATGGAGATTTTTATCTGCAGTGTCTGTTGTCTATATGCATGTACATTTAATTATACCTATAACTGATAAGTATTAACTGATAAGTAGTTACCCATTAGGTTAACTGAAACATTGTAATTTGTAGTTGTAATGGAAGACAAGTAGGTGTAAAAGTTTATCCACGTAGTTTATGCACCGTAGACACTTTATATTCAAATATCTGTAAGTAGTGTTAGATATGAACACTAATAGGATGTGTATGAGTAACAAAATTATCAATATAGGTCTGTGGAAGTCAAGAGCAAATATGTCACCGGTTCAGAATGTTTTGTCCCTCTTGTGAATAGTATCATACTTAGCTGTTAACAATTCACTTCTGTGCCTGTACACTTAAATAAAAGCTGTAGAATAAAACAAAACAAAATAAGTCAGGACATTGGTATTCTACCAGTGATATGAAAACTCAAACAATTTCCTTTCTCCTTATCATTAACCTTCCTATTTTCTTGATTTCGTATTTCATGAAAGCATGCATACATTCTGCAAAAAGCAACAATATCAAGTAATATCAATTGGTAATGTCTGCATACTGTCCATGAAAATATCTACTGCCCATATGTGGAGGGTCACACAAGCACGCTAATAAAGCTGTCTTCTAGTGTACTATGAGAGCTTTCCATCTCACTGTTACCAATCAATTGCCTACAGCAATGGAATGAAAGGCTTCCAATTTAAATGTAAGCAGCAGACTAAGGTTCTTCTCATGTTACAAGTAAACTGATCCATTAAAAAGTTGAAGGCTTTTCCTGGGCTTTATAGTTAGGCTATCAAAAAATAAGTGCAATTCAAGCCTCAAAAGAAGAGTCTTTTTCTTTACACATATACTCCAAATACATACATTCTAAATACTATTTTTTTATGTAGGATTTTTATTTTAAGTCACCACATTGTCACTGATATTATTTTATTTGACTGCTATAGCCTACGCTTAAGTTCAGCCTTCCTTAACATCAGAAAGCTCCCTATGGGGTTACCCAAGCACTTACTGTTCAAAAGATATTCAGTAGAATTGCTGAGCACCAGTTAAGGCAACAACTGAGTATCTTGCCTGGCAGCTTCCTGTTTTCATAATGCTAGAACCATTATCTACAGTGTCACTGGATCTAAAAAGAATGAAACATGGTGTTGCTTTAACTCTAGATTAAACAGTTCTTAAAAAATAGTTAAATTCTCTAAGCAGTGTTACCCTTTCTGCAGAGCCTTGTATTCCTATAGCAGAGCTCATGAATCTTCATTACTGATAGCTCTCTCCAGAAGCCTGCCACTGTCAAGAAGCGTGCAACAGTATGTCAGCCATGAGGTAAAGAAATACCCAGAAAAGATTTCTGGCTATAGAGTAAGTCGAAGCACATATGTCCATACCTTTACAGGACAGTGATAAACACAGTGGTGAACTCCAGTTTCCAAAGGGTTATTCGGAAACTGGAAAATGGTAGGGGTGATGATGGGAAATGTGGCTTGAACTAGAGTCCTTTAAAATGTCCATTAAAATAAATTTCAGTAATCGCCTTAATGTGTATTTTTAAAATTCATTTAAACACACAGTGAGAAAAATAGGAAGCATTAGTAACTGAAATACTAGTATTGAAATATGAAAGAGTAATATTATATGAAGTATTATTTGGAGCTGGCTAAACATTCTCTATCTCTATTTTAAATATAACTAGACAAGTACAAAATAAAAAAGTTATTCAGTGGTTCAAAGGCCTTTAGATTCAGACTTCTGAATACGTGGGAACTCTAAAGGAATAGATACATGATATATTTCCTTGAAATCACAACAATTTGTCAAACTGAAGCTAGGAAGGAAAAAGTTTAGGCTGAATGTGGTAAGCAGTCAACAGCATTATTATATCTGGAAACAACTACTATTGGAACTTCAGTGAGAAGGAGAATGCAAGATCTCAATTTCATACGTCTCATCTGAGCTACACACAACGCCCGCATCAGTACATTGCCATTGTACGCAATTTATTACTAAGCATTGTCACGTGCCCCATGTCATTCACCAGTTCAAGCACAATGCAAACATACAGCAAGATTGATTCAATGCTGACTCAGGTGGTAAGACTCCTATAGGCCAGGTCACTAAACGTGCATTTACTTAGTAAAGACTAATAACTGATAGGAAGAACAGCTGGTACGAGGAGAAAATACGAGCAGTTAATGCAGTAAGTCAGCCATTCCTCAGGAACTGTTAAAAGGAAAATAAAATAATTTCTTAAAAAATAATTAAAGTACTTAAAAAGAAAAAGAAAGAAAAGATGAAATAAACTGAAATATATGTGCAAATCATAATTCGTTTTGATTGAAATTGGAAAAAAATGTGATATTTTTCTTCTGACAAAACTAGTGTCAATCACAATCTATTTTATATGCTGCTGCCACTAGGATTTGCACAGGAGAACACAAAGATGTTCTTACAACTTGCATGTTTGTATTCTAGAAACTTTCCTTAACTTGTATTTCTGCATGTCAGTTTAAAAAGTGAAGAAGGACTTTGATATATAAATAGATAAATTCTATGGTTGCCCAGCTTTTAAAGCCAAGAGTTAGTTTATGACTCTCAAAGCACCTCTATGGCACCATGTAGTCATTAAAGTTCTCCATTGGGAGGTTTTTTATTCATACTCATACTCAAATAGTTTAGTTGTTACATTGTATGTAATGGCGATGCTGTTTTTCAATGGACAGGACTTGTTGTAGGAAGCCAATTCCATTCAGTCCTCCATCTGAAACAGAAATAGTTCATGCTCTTTTTTTTCATAACTTTTAGAGTTTACAGCAGACTGTTCTCTTTACACGTATCTTCCCGTTTCTCTTCTGAAATAAACATTTACCTGACTATCTGAGAAAAAAATGAATAGGTTTTTTTTTTTTTATACAGGCTACTTGGCTCTTTCCTCTCTGCCGTTTTATGTGATCACCTCTAATGAATTTTCCTAGCCCAAACAATAGCTCAGCTGTTTTGTTAAGTATTTCTATATTTCCAGTAAACTCGTATCTGTTTACCTGTTCTCCGAAGTTTACTTCTTATGATTATCCACTGCCAGACCCACTTTTGAATTTAAATATGCTGTAACCTCCTTCACAGTTCCTTTCTGCCTCTGGCCACAGCTTCTGGTGTGATCAAACTCTTTCTGTTCCTTTTTATGATTTCTTTATTTAAAAAAAATCATTTAAACAATGGCAAAAGACATACAGACATTGAAAGATGAAAAATAAGTATGTGATAGCTGAAACCAGGGCCAGGCACGAAGTGTTTCCCTAATTCCTTAATTGGATCCTCCTCCAGCAGCCAGAAGACCTCAGACTTTATCAACACAGAAAATAACAGAACTCCGTGAGAAGGCTTTATTGTGTTTATCTGGAAATTATTTTAGCTTTACGAATTACATTTCCAGATCCTCAGTCTATACCCTATGTCCCTTATGGCAAAACACAATACTCATTGAAACTGCTGGAACTAGATTTAGCTGTCAAGTCCATTTTTTTAACAAGTCAGTTTTCTCCACTCTTCTTTAGTTATAATTGTATCCTATATACTGTTTTCAAAAACCAGTCCAAAACACAGCCTGAAAGTACAAATATTGGAATAAGTTCTTAAAGAAGTACAGATTCATAAATTCTTGCTGCAATTTCTTGTAAAGTTAGTATCTATCTGACCTAATGCAGATGCCCTTTCTGTATCTTGTGAGATTTGAATGCTACGCTCTACTGATACAGATTTCATGTCACTTCTGTTATGTACATTAATGTCCATGGGTTATTTTATAATCATAATAATAAGTACTAACTTAGTTCGAGCATAAAAACGTCCCATGTCATTTGTAATAATTCCACGGAAAAGCCTGGTTGGAAATTAGCCCCTGCATCTTTCAAATAAAGGAAATATTGGTTCTTCTGATTTTATATTCCAAACAATGGATAATGTAAAATCCACGTATATTATTTGATTTGCAATGTATTTTCTTGCTATATTAATCTACCACCATATAACACATAAACAAAAATAAAGGCATTTAATAGAATATAATAACAGTCCAAAAAGTAGATATGCTTTTTCCGCTTATAGCACAGATGTCATGCAAAGTACACAAGCACACAGCAACTAAAGAGCTACAGAAAGGAAGCTCCTAAATAATTTGTTTATAACTTTTGCCTGGTTTTTGCCTAAGGTACAAGTAGTTTTCCACATAAGATGAAATCAGTTTATTAAATCACTGTCTAGTACAGTACTGATAACTTGACATCTGTGAAGGGGCTGGGTCAGTTATATTTTGTCTGAAAATACTTGCACTCAGCAGGCAGAACAGAAGATTCTGATTTTGTTTGTCTTTTGTAGTTTAGAAAGCAGATGCTGCCTGTGAAAAAAAGCAGTGGAGCCCTGTTGCTGTATTTAGAGAATGACCAGCTTGAAAGAGCCACTACAAGGCTCTACCTATCTGTTCTTAAGGCTCTGTTCTTACACCTGATGAATTCTACCCAGTTTGAATTGTTTCAAGTTTAGTATTGATGTACTTTTTAAAAATTCAGTTCTTAACTGCAGATTATTTTTTATAGCACTTCACTGATGCTTTGTAACCCTTTCTAATCTATACAGAATGTTCTAAAATCTACCTTGGCATCCTTGGTAACTCACATTTTAGCCTTTCATCTTCCAGGAACAGATTTCCCCAACAGCTTTTCAACTATTTTAATTTCAATTGACATGAAACACTACAAATGGTAACATTCTGACCTCAAATGAAACTGCAATGAGTATCACCTATTGCAGATGGATGTTCCCAAAGTGAAAATTGCAATATGATGCTTATGTGCAGTACCAGCTTCTCCTGACATGCTTTTGTCAGGATTCTGCCAAGTCCAGCATTAAGATTACAAATCAGTGTCTTGTATAAAGGAGAATGTGTGTTAAGGAGTCTAGCAGTTTTTTTTTTTTTTCTATTTGTTTTTACATCCTCTCTGGTCCTTTCAACCTTGGGTACAGCCTCTGTGACTATAATGGCAGTGGCCATTACAAAGAGGTACTGCTCTTACTTTGTTGTTTGTCTGATAGTGCTATGACCATAATAGACACCATGAAATGTTCTGATCATGTTCTGCCACCAGAAGATCTACTCCATTTGCTTGCACCTGAGAAATAACTGTATTTTATTTCTATTCTTCTTATCCTCTATTTTATTTGCTTGGTATTTGAGGAACATGAAAGACTCTCCTTCTAAACCATCATCATTTCCCTTTCACCGGTGTAATAATCATCACACTTCTGGAGTTCTCTTTCCTTTTTTGCTCACTCTCTCCTCTTATAAACAACTTTTCTCTCCACAAACACACATAACTCTCAGCTATCTCCCAAAACTAATCAGAACAAATACTACGTGCTTTGGAAAGGTTTCTCACTCCCTATAACACAGCACTCACATGAGATCTCTTGCAATATAGCATGAACCAGCAAATAGACCTCATTATAGACCCTTTTGCTTTTTGAAACAAAAAAGAAAGCATTAGTTATCCAAAAGTAATGAATTTGCCTCAGTTCTTTTTTATGATTTCAGATCTTTATATCGTGAAAACCTTTAATCAAGGCTGAATTCTGGTATCTTTCTAAAGATGAACAAATATCACACCAATTTTCAGTGGGCTTTTCATAAAGGGTATTATTTGCCAAACTGATTAAGCAAATTAACTTCATATAAATATTGCTTTGCCTGCAGAATATTTTGAACAGCTCAAGTGGTGGGAAAAGATTCAGCTAAAAATGAAAACTTGTGCGAGAAATAAATGCTATAGTAGATGTTACTGAACTCTCCACTATGTCAACTCTCAAAAAATGAAACACTCTGAAAGGAATCTACTGGTTTAGTCTTTAAGCAGTTTGCCATTTCTTTGCAAGGACTGTGCTTTTTGTGCAACAGCTAATTGCGTACAGAGAACAAGAACTGACTGCACAGATCAACAGAAATCAGTCTTCCTCTTGCACACACTGAATTGTTGAACTCAAAGCACTAGTGATCTGACCATACTTTAAGTGGAGATTTCAGATACAGAACTACAGACTTCCGCATTTCTTAAGGACAAAAATCACTTCAGATGGCTTTGGAAGAAATGAAACCTGTTTAGGAAGAGCAAGGATTCCCCCTACTGGACAAAGTGCTAACTTTTCCCAGATTCATGTTTTGGCTTTAAATACAAGTATGACAAATGTGAATGGTGGTGTTTCTTTTCAATTCACGATATATAGTTGTAGTGTAAATAGTATTTTTAAGGGTTTCTGGAAATATGAATTACTAAACTCAAAGGGAAATGACTGCAGAATAAATAAAAAGCAGAGGGGAGACAGTGTCTAAAAAAAGAACTGACCATCATAAAATATTAGGCTTGCTCTCCTAGCTCATAGTAGATATTATTAAAATAGAGAACCTAATAGAGAACTTTTAAGGTTTCACTTGAGATTACTCATAATTTTGCACTGAGTAAGGTGAGGACTAGCTCATACTTGCGGCAGGTTCAGCTCTGCAGATTTTTCAGATTGCCTCTCTGCTGATCCCAAAAATCAGTCTATCTAGAAAACTAGAATCCAGATAAGATGCCCTTTAGTTTTTTTGAAAATGGCTTTTGCTAACTATAGCAAAATTATAATTCTTCTGAATATGAGCCTTAAAAAAATGTGTGGGTAGAAGAAAGAGCAGGAAAGAGGCAGAAATATCTGCAAGAGGACCAGCAACAAAAAGAACCAGAGCAGAAGAAGCAGAGGGGATGAGAAGAGATTGAGAGTTCTGGGATAAGAGGAGAGAGGGTGTACATGGATAAGATACTGAAAAGGCCACTTGGGAGTTGATGTGGCAAATACTGAGGACAACATATCAATTCAAGGTTTTTCTTGTAAATAACCAACAAGTTATTTTCCATGGTGCTTTCAGAAGAAAAAAAGAAAGGATTCCAAATAGTACAGAATTGTTTCATGGATTCTTTAAAATAGTGGAAGAGGATCAAAGAAAATTAGTCAGGAGGCAAGAAATGTTTTAAGTTATGTTAGCTATCATCATGTTTCACAATATTTTTTCCGCAAGTTGAACTATTTTATACTGCGTCCAGAATCACATCAGAGTCTCAGCTTTCCAGTAAGTATGCATTACTTTAGCTTGCAGGAAATGGACTCAAAGGTGCAAATGATGAATACTCAAAATAGTCAAAATTTGCTTGATTACTATAATTATTAATAGTCACTACACCAGGCAGTGTATAAAAGTTTACATTAAACTTTTACTTTAACTGGCAATAATGTAATGAAGTGAAATTTCCTGAGTCAAGACCCTTTTTCCTGTAACCAGGTTTCAAGTACTTTTTGTGGGAACACTTGATTTGTTGAGGAGAGGAAAAATATCAGAAATACTGACAAATTCTTATCACTTAACAGGCCTTTTTTATAAAGTAGACCTTTCTGCCGGACTAGCTGTACGAGCTGATTTTCTTGAACTATTCCATCTGTGTTTTTCTATCTGCATAATCCTGCTGCTCACTTTGGCATGCTGTTTCACTGTGGCACTTGAACCTAATGGACAGCTTTGGAGGCTTAAATTGCCAGTATTATCAGTTGCTTAAAGTTCTACTATTGCCTTTATTTATACTCCAGAGTTTGTTACTAGCATATAAGTATCACCAGTAAGATGCCCATTATCTTATACTTGCCTAATGAACAACTATTTAATATTTCTTTTCTCTACTCTCTAACTTTATTAAAATTACCACAAATTTTATATGCATTCGAAATACTTCTTTTTTGCAGATCTAAAAAGGCAAAATACTTAGGCAGCAAAAATATTAGAGCCAAACATACATTTTAATATTTATCTTGGTACAAAGGCAGAATTGATTTGCCATGTTTGTTATTCCACAAGCAAGCTTACAATTTAAATTGCAACAATAATATATCCACCAACTGAAGTAATACTATGAAAATAATCATCTCTATCTACTGAATTCCATTTCTGAGCATATCTGTCATACTTTCCAATGCAGTAAAAATACTTAAGCCATGGAAATGACAGAATTTATATGTTAAGCCAGTGAGGGACACTTGGGTGTCTCACTCCAGGGAGAGATTTAAAGTTCCTTTCTGGAACTCAAACCTTTCCACAATTTCTTGCAGCAGTCTGTTTTCTGGTTGTACTTCCTAAGCTTTTATTCTCCATTGAGATGACTTTTCTTTGTCTTCAGACAAAAGTGATCTTTTTGCTATGAAACTGATGTCTGTTCCTTGCTGAGTGCATATAAAGTAAACTCAGCTGGAGCTCATGAACTCATGAACACTAGAATGGGTATGTTTGGTAGGTTGTAGATTATAGTTTATAAGATTATAGGCTGAGGTCGGAAGGGACCTTAAAGCCCACCCAGTTCCAGATCCCTTCTGTGGGCAGGGCTGCCACCCACTAGATCAGGCTGCACAGAGCTCCATCTAACCTGGCCTTGAGCATTCTTAGGGATGGGACATCCATAGCTTTTGCGGGAAAGCTGAACAGGCCCAGCTCCCTCTGATGGCTCTGATCATCCTCTGGACCCACTCCAACAGCTCCACATTTTTCTTGTTAGAAAATCTGACCAGACTGACAAAGCAGGGACACACATTTATGTTCTATGCCCACTTTGTAAACAAAAGTTTTGTTTTATCTGGCTATCTGCATTTCGGGCAGTAGAGGGAGTCTTTTATTTAGTGCAGCCCCACTCAGTTCCATTCATTTACTTCCTAGCCTGATATTTGGGGGATTCAAAGGTCAAGGCCAACAAACGAAAGGTATAAAGCAGAATGTTTTGTTTCTTTTTATTTAGGGAGGATGGAGGACTAAGATCTTTAGCCATTTAATTGTCGGTAATGTTTTCTTCCCCAAAGAAAAATTTTAATCCACCCTTATCTTTCCTCATCTCAGCATTGATTTGCAAAGGCCCTGAATGTTTTCAACAAGAGGTAGTAAAGATTTGGCTGCAGAAAACAGGATTTTTTTAGTATTATTTTTTTATTTTTAGGACATGAAACAACAAGGCTTGCAAATAATGGCTGTTCCCCCCAACTCTTTGCACTTCTGCTTCTATCTGTGTACTGTTGCCATTAGTATTGAGAGAGCCATTGTTCATTGTAAGAAAATATAAAAGAACATCATTATAAGTTCAGATTTCTACAGAGGCTTTCTGGAAGGGTTTTGATCTATGCAGAAGGACTGCCTGAAAAGAGAAACATTTTCCAAGAGAATGTATTACACAGAAATAGAATGCTCTGACACTGAAAGAAACAAAACAAAACAGAAAAAAAAAAGAAAAAGAAAAAGAAAAAGAAGGAAAGAAAAAAATCCTACCATACTACCTAGCAGTAGGCTAGACAAAGGGCACAGGTCGAGGCCTTTTCCTTGAAAGCACTGATTAATGTGAGGTCCTGTTACCTGCTATAATCATTGTTTTGTTCAAAGTGAAAGGTTTCCTACATTCCTAATTTGTCTTAGGGATAGTAGAGGAGAAAAAAGTTTCATTTTGCATTCCATTCACAGTGCTGGATACAAAGGATGCAGGTTGTTGCACAAATGCTAATTGAGCGATTCCCTGGAAAAGCAGCCCCTGCAGCTCACATCATCCACTTATCTTGATGAGAAGAGGCATTTAGACTGTTCCTTAAATAAGATGTCACTGTAGCAAAGTTAGCAAAAAGCTCTTGAATCTTAATAGAAAAATGTACATTTGTAAACTGTCATGTTAAAAATATACTAGATATATATTCACATAAATTATGTCTCTGTACTTGATTTTTCACTGTGAAATGTAAAACATGCTGACAAATTCTGTTTCTTAGGAGAGGTAGCCTGTGTATACTAGGGTCCTGATGCTGTTTTCACTGAATCTCAGAAGAGATGTCCATTTGATTAAAACGAGACATGCAGAATTTCAGGGGAAGGCAAGGCAGTTCAGTAAAAGGGAACCAGGATAGCCAGGCTTATAAGACTTAGTTAAGTGCTTAAACTGTTGTAGAATCAGGCCAAGAGCCACAGGATATAGAAAGTAAACTGCAGCAAAAGGCTCCAGTAGCTACAGTTATAGACAGAGTAAAATAAATACTAAGATTTTGCACATTCCAACAGCAAAAAAGAAGAGTTTAACTGCTTCTAACACAAGGAGTCACTGGCACTAGGGATGTATACTTTCTAGAGCAGGAAAATTTGGAGGTAATAATGTTACCAACACAATGACTTTCCCTACTATCAGCAGACTTCCGATTCCAAACTTTAATTCAGTTCAATATAAGTGTGATGTGCCATGCCATACAACTTCCTTGTTTCTGAGGACTCTGTCCAAAAATGAGAATGCTGCTTTTATATTTTTTTTTTTTTCTCATAAAATCATAGAATGGCCTGGGTTGAAAAGGACCACAGTGACCATCTAGTTCCAACCTCCCTGCTATATGCAGGGTCGCCAACCATTAGACAAGGCTGCCCAGAGTCACATCCAGCCTGGCCTTGAATGCCTCCAGGGATGGGGCATCCACAACCTCCTTGGGCAACCTGTTCCAGTGCGTTACCACCCTCTGGTGAAAAACTTCCTCCTAATATCTAACCTAAATCTCCCCTGTCTCGGTTTAAGACCACTCCCCCTTGTCCTGTCACTATCCACCCTTGTAAACAGCCGTTCCCCCTCCTGTTTATAAGCTCCCTTAAGTACTGGAAGGCCGCAATGAGGTCTCCCCGAAGCCTTCTCTTCTCCAAGCTAAACAAACCCAGTTCTCTCAATAGGTGCTCCTATTTTCCTATTTTCCTATTTTGTCAAATAACTAATTGCTGGAACTCAAAGACAGCTTGGAGTAATTTATTTTTTTGCTATAGTGAAGCATGGAATTGATATTACTCTCAAAACATGTACATCATCTACCAACTGATGTAAGCATATAAAAAAAACCTAAAAAAACCTAATTTCTTAAAAACCATTTTGATATAACACTGCAAGGGTCTGATTTTTTTCATAGAGTGCAAGGATATAGGGCTGTTCATGCCTGAAACTAGCATTTTCTCAGGATAAGTATTTTTTATGAAACTTCAGCTACATCAATTATAGCCATCCAGCAACATGAATATAACAATATTTTCTTTTCCTATCTCTCTGCCTCTTTATATGTACATTCACATATATGTCTCCAAGACAAAATATATATGCATCTCACACATGCCATTTTTTTCAGTTATCCTATCATCTCTAGACTTTGAAATGAGTGCTATAAACTTGGTATGGGAAATCCAGTATGACATACAGATGTCTCATAACCACAATGGAAATTCACTAAACTCTGAAAAATCAGAAGACAAGGGAAATCATTTTAGTGATCTACAACATACATTTGTTATCATTTAGCCACTACAAAGAACACCATGAAGTTATGCAAGAGAGCTAAGCCAGTCAGTTTACACACAAGAAAGTGGCACCAAATCCCATTCTTGCTGACTATAAAATGGAAACTGGGGATGTAAAACACTGTATGGGTCCTTATTAGAGTAGATGTAGATTTTGAGTTGTCATTTTTTGCATTTAACATTTCTGACCTAATGTCAGAATACTGTAGCTCAATTACTCTTTTTAGAACCAACTACAGGCTTAGAACTGGGCTGAAATAAGGTAGATCAAGATTGCCTGTGCAAATTGACGTTACTGACGCACATAAGAAACATGAAACTATTTGATGCACCCTGTGATTATTATCCATTTTATATCCATTCTCCAGTTTAAGTTCATGCTTGAACTTCTCATTTGATCAAGTAAATTATTTTCTCATAAGAGCTAGATGCTAATTTTAGGTAAACACATTTAATTTATCAATTTATATTGTAATAAATATATTTATATTGTAATATATAATAGGAAAATACATATAGGAAAATATATAATAGGAAAAATAACTCCATTATTTACTAGGGTTGTTGAATCCTTGGCTAGTCCTAATGCAAGACAGCTACTGACTTTTCAGGGGAAGATACCATTCAACAAGGCAAGATCAAGTCACAAGAATGTGACTACAGCTATCTACAGACCTAAATACCAATTTCTACCCTTTCATTTTCACTGAAGCTTTGAAGTAAATACGAAAGGAGCCAGAACTGAGAAAATTACCTGAGAACTGAAACATTTTTGACATAAGTCTCAAATGCAGTTCAAGTCTCTTATATTTTTTTCTTTGTTGATCTAGTTTTGTTTCATCTCAGAATGTGAATGATGTTAGTGATGATGGAAAGATTGGACAGCTGGCCTCAGTTCCCCATTTTGGATACAGATAGAAGTACTGTGAGAAGCTTCAGAGCCTGTGCAGCAGAAACTTTTAACTATTTCTTGCTGAAGAAATTGTGCAACAGGAATATTTCTTTTCCACTACTTCAGCAGGGCTAAAAGAGCTCCTCTCTAAGTGGAAAGGCTGTAATTTCAAACCCATGTGCATCAAATGTACTGAATTTGTTGGGTGAGAATTTCATGCTTTTTTTGCATGAAATTCTCAGATCTCCTTACTTCCTTAAGGCCCAGGAAAAAGTTGCTGATCAATCCCTTCTTTGATCCACTTGCTAAACATAGAAGAAAACACGTGAGTTCTTCATGTTTTTTTTTAAAGATAACCAAGAAGAGTATAAAAGGAAGTCAGACTTAGAAGTCAAACCAATTACTTATTTCAAGTATCATCCCCTAGAAAACAGCTTTTAACTGCCCCTCATCACCCACGTGATTGTTTCCCCTATTAAACTACTTTCAATTACAATGCAGTTAGGGATAAGGGATTGTACTAAGTCTGGACTTTCATGTTTTCTGCCTGAAAATCTTTAAAGTACTGAGGTATAAAATATATAAGAAGTCAATTTACATTTTCCACTACCAAAATATCAGTTCTCAGGGAGGTAATTGTAGACACATTTTGGTTTCCTCTGTTCCATTTGCATAACAAGGAAATGAAAAATAATCCTAAAAAAAAACAAAAGCATCAACTATGATTTATTATGATTCAGATAGAAACATTAGTAAGTTTCTGTGACATCTTTCTCATCTAGCTCCTTTTTATAATGTTACTTCTGAAGCCAATTGGGCAGGTGCATGGTATTCAGCCTCATAGTGTGATAGCAAACAAGATCCAGAGTATGTGAGCAGATACTGTAAGCCAACACTGACAGACAGAAACTTAAAAGGGATTAAAAAAAAACCCTTTACTTGCTCACAGTGGCCTCTTGCAGTCAGCATCTAAGGGCCAGACACATACAGTTTGATAGAGTGAAGAATGAAATCTGTATTCTTTCATTTCTTCATGATGCCAACATCTGACATGGCAAGCATTCTGAGATTGTGATAGAGCCTTTTCCCAAGCAGCATGTTAATCATACTTCAAAAGAGGTGTGACTTTTTTTTAAAACATGCACAATTAAATATATACATGCTTGCCACCAATACTTTGTCCATACAATGTATGTGCATTGTGCTCTTATTTTGAATTACCATCAAATCGGTGATCTCCTAGAAACCTTTATCCAGCAACAATGCAAACCCAGAAGACCAGTTTCAAGAAAAGTACTGTAGAACTATAGAAGAATACGGAGAATGACTGACAGCAAATGGGTGAATTAGCATATTGGAGATCTTCATTGTCCCTGGAAGGAAGAGGTCCTTGCCACATGAAGGATCAGACTAGGAAAGAAAGTCACATGAAAAACAGAAGCCAGGCCCAAAGACAGAAGGAACTGAAATACTGTATCTCCACAATACAGCATCCAAGGGCATACACTTCATAAGATGCCTAAAACTAAAGCTAAACATCATAGGAGTTGTTTTCCATCTGGTCTACAAAACAAAGCTGTTTATCTATTCTATAAATTCTAGATGAGTTTTGACTTATTAAATTGGCAGCACAGCAGGTTCACTGATGCTTGCCAATGCACTTATCATTAAATCTGCTTAGTGGGATACATAAAAATATAACCTTATACAGCTATATAACAGCTTGTGTAAAAACAGAGCAGAACCAACTCCAAAACATTTCTCAATAGTAATTGATCTTAATTTTTTATATATAGAAATAGTAAGTTTTAAGATCAAATGTGTTTCTGAATAGAAATCAAATACAACATAATCAGTGAAGGACTTTTCCTGTAATTTCTGTCTTAAGATAATACAATTACAATAGATCTTATTCATTGTGGATCTATTCCAGACAGCTGTAAGTGCTCTAAATCCACAGACATTTTCTGTAGAATAAAAGACTTAAATTAGAGTTGACCTATTCTTGAATAAAAGGCAATCTAATATGAAATCCAGACATTTTGATATAAATTAATATAAATATTCAATGCATATTTTAAAACCACATACACATTGAAAATAGCTATTTTAGCAGTCATCTTGAGCAAATTTGCATTTCCCCAATTTTTGCATTCAGGTTTTTTTGCAACGAACATTTTGGTGGTTACCGATTTGATGGTAATTCAAAATAAGAGCACAATGCACATACGTTGTATGGGCAAAGTATTGGTGGCAAGCATGTATATATTTAATTGTGCACATGTTTGAAAAAAAAAGTCACACCTCTTTTGAAGTATGATTAAATCTCTAGGAGTCCTGTTTTTTCTCTCACTTCAGTTCAAACTTATCTGGCAATAAATTTGACCTCTTCACTTCTTTGTCTTTTCTTCTTTACTATGTACAGTTCTACCCCCTACCTATTCCTTGTTCCTTCAAACATTAAGTCATCTTAGTCTGATTTTGTGGATGCAATTTCGCTTTATAACTTTATTTTCTGCCATATCATATTATTCCTGTCATACAGTGTTGCCTATTGCAATGTTTAGTAACAAAAAATTTCACTAAGAAGAATCCTGAGAAATAGATAATGTAGTATTTCTGATCTAACGCAATTTTTTATCATGTTGACTGATGGCCTGCAGCAGCAGCAGCCTACAGCAAAAATAAGTACATAATTATTCACTCATGAACAGCTCAGCATTTCTTATGTAAGTTGTGTTTCATAAATGATAGATTTACATTTTATCAGCTAAGGCTCATTTGCCTAATACTTTCTTTACCGAATTTGTGCCTGTTTGTATTCCTTGTCTGAGCTGAACTTCACTGCTTGTATTAACAGCCTCGATATGACAAAATAACTAAGACTTTGCCTTCCTGTAGGTGTTTACATTCATTTGATAAGGAAAAGCACGCTAAATACCTATGTTAACATAAGCAGGTGCTAAAGAGGGCCAAAATTCCTAATCATAACTGCCAGTACAGACAAAAAGAAATTATAGGAGATAACTTATGGCCAGAGGGAATAATTTTTTCAAATTCTCAGTGCGTCCTCTTTTTCCTAGTCTTAGAATCATAGAATAGATTGAGTTGGAAGGGACTTAGAGATCATCTTGTTCCAAACCCCTTGCCATGGGCAAGGGCATGTCCCACTAGACCAGATTTATCAAAGCCCCATCAAACCTTGCCTTGAGTACCTGTAGGGAGGGGATACACACAACCTCTCTGGATAACCTGTCCCAGCATCACATTAACCTCAGAGTAGAAGAATTTCTTCCTAATATCTAGCCTAAGTCTATTCTCTTCCAATTTATAGCCCCTTGTCTATTGCTATATGCCCTTGCAAAATGTCCATCTCCAGCTTTCATGTACGCCCCTTTCAGGTACTAGAATTCCACTATATAGTCACCCCCCAGGAGCCTTCTCTACTCCAGGCTGAACAAACCCAACTCTCTCAGCCTGTCCTTGCAGGGGAGATGCTCCAGTCCTCAGATCATCTTTGTGGACCTGCTCCAATGTCTCGGCATCCTTCTTATGTTGGGTGCCCCAGAACTGGACGTATATTCCAGGTAGGGTCTCACAAGTGCAGAATAGATGGGCAGAATTGCCTCAATTGACTTGCTGGCTGTGCTTCTCTTGATGCAATCCAGGATCTGGTTGGCCTTCTGGACTACTAGCGCACATTGCCAACCCATGTTGAGTTTCTCCTTAACAAAAATATGGTATGCTGTAAAACTTATTTTTGTGCACTGTGGCAGGCTGCTAAAGCTAAAATGCAGTAGTCAATAGTACAAGCTTCAGCCTATAAGAATAATTCCAGTCTTCTGCTATGTTATTTGAAAGATGACTACTGTAAAATAGATTTATTTCCATGGAACAAATGGGCCTTGCAGGCCCAAAGTTACAGTAAGTTGCACAGAAGTGTATAGTAAATCACTCCAAAGGAAGCAACTGAGGACAGTCAATTCAATTAAATAAGGCTCTGTTAAATCTTCACAAACTCAAATTAGCATTGCTGGCACTGCTATTAGATTTTGTAACTAATTTCAGATCTTGTATTACTCTCGTGCCCTTGAAAATAAAACTGCATCAAAGTCCAAAGCTCTAAATGTGAATTTAAACGTTCACAGACTGCTCAATTAGTAGCTGACTTAAAAATAAACACCTAGCCTCCAAGCTTTTGCTTGAACTGGGTGTGCTCCAAATTAGGAGTTCTTGTTAAGCTGACTCTAATTATCTGGGAATCAAAGCTTCTTTGTTATAAAGGATATCCCTCATTTGAAACCTGAAGTTTACAGAATAAGAATTTTCTTTGAATAGATTAGTGGATTTATCAAGCAAAATTATTTAAATATTTTTTGCATTACTTTCAGTTTAGCTTTTCTGAGTCTTCTTCCAGTCCTTCACCAGAAGTTGGCAACTGCCCTCTGCAGTGCCCACGGGTATGGATTCCTGCTGTTGTCCTTGTGACTATATATTGCAATCAGGCAATACATCATGTAATTTCACTGATTCATCTGAAAATTAACCTTGCAACAATGGTAACTGAAAAATAAGCTTCAAAAACTCTCTAACTGCTCATGGGAGGTGGCAGGCATGTGTAGCTTAGAGATAAACAGTAGAACTGTTCATTTCAATGACAGCCTGAGATTTGTCAGCTGAAGATGTTTCTCAGGGTGCAGTTGTAGGCTGATATGAGTACTGATCTCTAAAATTAATGCATGTCCTATCTTCTTATACCCATTCTTGAAACGCATTTATTAACCTCAGGTAAAATCTTGCATAGATTGCAGCAATCAAAAATTAGGATTATTAAAAAAAAGGGATTTCTATTACAGGTGTCATCTGAATTATCTATTTCTAAAATGGTTTCAAAAATGTTATGCTTACATTTGAACTAAAAGCAAATCAAGAAAACAATCAGGCACATAAAGAATCCTAAACAAAAATTCCAGTTGACTTTGTTAACATGCATCATCCTGGTTTTATCTGGATGTCAGCTATATGATCAGATACATAGGAATTATGTAAATTCACTCATTGATTGAATAAATATTCCCATCTCAGAAGAATTCCAAATGTAATCTGGAAGGTCTATTTTAAAAATTCTAGTGGCATTTCTCAAGAAAATAAGAATCAAAAGCTTTGGAAATGTGCTAAAAGGCAAAGTTCTACTAGTATGAGTACTATATTGTATTATGGAGTGAGTGTTATACTGACTTCTAAATTCTCTCTCTAAAGAGAAATGAATTTAACACTAGCTTCAAATGTGCAAAATGAGCCTCATACATCTTAGAGCTAAAGAATAAATACCGAGGAACAGAATTCCTTTCACTGACTTGTATTGCCACAACTACATAAAATTCCATTTAAGAGTTGCCAACAGAAAAATATTATCTCTTTCTCCCAATGGTGTTTTATAGCAGTTCTTAAAAATGGAAACATATCTGTCTCTAACCTATATATTATTTCCCGTGTTGTCATGAGGAAGCATGAAAATGGATGACTATATATCGCGCTGAAGTTTCCTACCTCCTGCATGTGAGTAATAACATCTTTTGGCCCTGATTTACGGACTGTTACCCCAAGGAATCCCTGCAAATGAAATGAAGGTGTTTTTTTTTTTCAAAGACATTTATTGCACAACCTGCTTATTTTCCTGGTTTGTAATTTTCTTGAATACTTGTGTTCACATGCATAGAAATGTATCTGATATGGAAAAAAAATATGGCTGTTAAATATTGTATATGGTAAGCTAAGTATGGAATAATTTCTATAAGACCATTTCCTGTTCTCGCACAATTCTTATTAACAGAATTGAAACTTTCTGTGGAGTTCAAATGTATGTAGAGGGAAATCAAATCCACTGGACAGAGAATATATTCAGTTCTGACAACTTCCAAAAAAATATTGTATTTTAAGTACTCAGAAAACCCTGAAAAAATATGACTGTAAGCAGATAAGTGCCTTTATAAAACAATACAGTATTTGGCACACATACACCAAAATAAATTCAAGAATAGAAATAGTACTTTATAAGAGCTGAATCTGGAAATGAACTAGTAGAAAACATTTGAAAAAACTAGTCTTGCATCAGGAAACTGGTCAAATTAGAATAGCCATTAAAAAAATGTTTGCAATTCTGCAACTGCAAAACCTGCCTTGATTAGAAGTAAATTGAATAAACACAAGAATGGTTAAGACATGCACATTCACTGGAACCTGCAAACAATATGACAAAAATTTGGAAAGCTGTGCATTGCATCGTTCATCTAATATGATAACTCAGAAATACTATTATACTATCAGTATAATCTAAAGCTACCATTCTGAAACTAATACCTCATATAAGGCTGAGTATCATTAACAAAACTCTTCTTAATAAAGAAAAAGCAGTTTGGAAAAAAACAACACAGAATTGTTGACAGAGTATTATTTTAACAGAATTCAAGGTTTGATTCATTTAAATATCCTAAATGCTGAATTAAAATCACACAATTTTTTTCCAAGTTTTCAAAGCCTTATGACTCCTTCTTCAAATCCTTGTCAAATAAAATTATTTGAATACTTGACAATTAAGAAAGAGAGCATGAGGTAAAAGAAAAAAATGATATAAAACTGAATTGAGCAAAGGCTACCCCAAAGATGCCGGTTTTCATATTTCATTTTCAAATCTCCATTTTCCTTTATTTTTCTGAAATTGATGTAAAATGTTCATCGTTGTTGTACTGCTGTTAAATCCACTGGCTTAAGCATGAAACTAAATCAGTTCAGAAAGGATAAATATGCCTTTTCTCACCCTTCACCAGTGTTAAATCTGGAACATTAATGTAGATACTTTCTTCCGTTCTTTGCCTTTCAAGATATGAGTCTTAAAATAACTCTGTATAAATAAGAACAAGACTAATAATGCTGTTTTACTTCATAATAACCAGCAAATATTCTTACAACTATAATAAATGTGGGCCTTCTGTTAAGTTCTGTCTTTGAAGAGAATTTCTGTCTTGGAGAGAATTTAGTCTTCAAAGGAGGTTGCAACAAATTGGCTTTTTGTTCATTTTAGAACAGTAAATTTAACACTATGGGGAATTATTAACAGTTAAAAAATGGTTGAGCATATCTTATAGATTCATTAAATCTGAAGTGTTGAACCTTGTTATTTCAAAGAATCAGCAAAAGAAAGGTTCTGAGAAGGACACTTTGGCAGTAATTGACCAAACAACATTATATGAAATGGCAGGAAACCAGCACCTGGCAACAAGCCAGCTTCTAAAGTTTTCATCAGCTGTTTTAATCACCAAAGATTATTATTCCAGTTTTAAGAAGCTTATGTGATTTATCTCCATGGGTTTGACAAAAGAAAGTCAGCAGTCATTTTGAAAGAGGCACTGCTATTTTGCTCTCTGATATTTTAGACTGTTGGGAAGTAGTATAATTCATGTGATATACTCTGTGAAATCCCTACATTCCTGATTGTATAATCTCAACAGAAAAGCTCTAAGTGATGATGCCCACATAAACTGTGTGTGAGAGATGAGACATAATGCAAGACCAGTGTTCCTCATTCTTTTCTACAACATGTAATTACACATTACGGAAATGTACAAGAATCTGAGAATGAAAAAGAGCCTCAGTCCTCATCTGAGAGAGGTTAAAAGAAACAAACACCTTCTCAGTAGACATTTATTCCTATTTTGAAAGCTTAACGCAAAGAGCTAGTTTCAAAAATGCTTGTAACATAGAAATAACTGGTGCCTTTGTGCTACGGAATACATTAGATTATGTGAAATACATTCATTGTGACAGACGCCACGTGTTGGCCACAGAATAGATACCACGTAGGTCTAAAAATGCAGGATGATCACACTTCTGTTGCAACTGGCTTGAACCCTGCCCTGATAGACCATCCTGATTTCACCCCTCAGGATTTCTAGAAGGATGAGACAGCCTCCTCCTGGCACACTAAATCTTCTCTTTGTCCCAATTAAGTGATACTAATGGTGATGACAACGACTCTGACGCAAATAAAGCCTTCACGTGTCTTCACTTGTATTCTCAAGGCAAACAGCCGTCTCTACAGTCTAGTAAATAATAAATTCCCTAGGATAGGAGATTTTCCATACTAGCGTAGTACATTTTTCACAGACAAAGATAAATGAAAACAAGAGTAAAGGAAGTATTCCACTTAAAGCTTAATCTTATTATCTGATTTAGAGTCCTGAAATATTATATTTTGATACCAATAAGCTGCATAGAAAAATCAGTGTATTGACTTTTGGAGTCATAAGTTCTCCCTAGGCAATCTCTGGTATTCATTTTCTAGCCCAGCAATTTAGAGGATGAATTTGTCCAAATTTTTACAAATGGCCTTAATGACTTAGGAATGTAGTTTGAAGAATGGAGGTTTCAGAGTAAAGCTCTCATACTGAATAGGAGAATGTCAAGTTTTCCATTTTAGCAAGACTGTGGGGATGAAGGCATATGGAAGTCAGGGAGGTGATATAGGAGAACCAGTAGGGTTTCACGAAGAGCAAATCCTGCTTGAACAATCTAATGGTGTTCTATGATGGTGTCACTGCATCAGTGGACAAGGGAAGAGCTACTCATGTCATCTATCTGGACTTCAGTAAGGCCCTTATGCACAGTACCCTGCAACATCCTTCTCTGCAAATTGGAAAGATATGGATTTGATGGGTGAACTGTTCAACTGTTCTTTGATTTATGTACAAAACTGATCCACATTCTTAAAGGAAATGGAGAATGAATAACTAGAAGCTTGGCCTTCCGTATTAACCATCTTTCTGACAAAAGCTAATTACTATACTAATTGTAATTAGAGACCAAGAACTATCTTCAATTTCCTTCAGGAAAAGTTAGCCATCTACTGTTTACAAAGTAGGCAATGGTAAAGAAGATTCCTTCTTGTTTTATTCACTGTTAACAGGAGGTGTAGTGGCAGAAATTTTCTAAGCCTTTTGACATTCTTCCAAAGGACAAGTTTATGTTGCTAAATACTAATGAATTAGTTATGGATTTTTTGTTCCTGGACATGAAGCATCACCGGTAAGCAGTGATGTAAAGTTTAAGTTTATTAATAAATAGCAGATTTAGGGAATTACTAACACTAGTTAAAATGACCTTACTGGCTTTTTTGCTGCTTCTTCCTTCCATCAAGTACTAAGTTTTCCTCACTGGCATTTAATTTTTCATAAAGGAACTATGTTACTGTAATTACATTTCCATCCCCCAAAACACTAGGCTTCAACTTAACAAGAGAGCTTAAATGTAAATTTAATTCAATTAACATTTATCCTTTTTTTTTTTAATGATATCAAGTCTGAAATGAGTAATTAAAACATATTAACATTCTGCTAGTAGCTGCTATTTAACAGAAAGTAATTTGCTTGAGATAGTTTGAGATGAAACAGTGCAAATTCATGTACAAAGGACATAATTTCTATTTTTAAAACTGTAAAAGTTTTCTTGTATACATCAATGTACTACAATTTGTTTTCATTACTTTCACATCTGATCTCTCACAACCATAATCATCTAGAATTACTATTAAACATGCACATGTTTTTAAATGAGGATAATCTTACTTCATTTTGAAGTAGATAGGGCTAGACATTAAAGTCTGCACGAATAGCCAATTTCCTATTAGGACTGAAGCAAGCTACCTGTCCTCTGAGGCTCTGATTTTCCAGCTGTCATCTTTCCCAGCATTTGGGCAATGAAGGAATCTTTTGTTCTACTGAAAAGTGGCACATTGTTCCCTGCTCAGGTTCCCAGAGCAAAAAGTATAAGGCAGTACAATGAGCTTCTCTTCGAACTGGATTAATGTGGTGGTTTTTTTTGTTTTTTTTTTTGTTTTTTATGTAACATTTTTCACTGACTGAAACTTTACTTGTTAAGGTGAAGATATTTAAGGTTGGTGTTAAGGTGTTGTATTTAAGATCTTGTGATACATTATAAAGACTTCTAAATATTTTTAAATGAAAATTAGTCTTTAAGCCCAAAATAATCTCTTTATAAACATGGTTATAGCAGTAAACTCAATGGCTTTATTTTTCTCTAGCTATCTTCACATTTTGTTTATTTCAACAATAATATATCAGGCTATTTTCAGACATTTCCAAAACACTGTTTAACTACTTTTATTTATTATACTTACTAAACTGAAATCCTAAGCCTGTGAGTTTTTTTGGTTTGTTTCCTCTAAACTTCTTCAGAATTATTTTATAAACTTTTAATATACTTTTTTAATCTGTCCAGTTACAGGAAGGGGTTTTCTCACCACCTCTAAGTCAGTATGACGTTCATGAAACAAAAAGAACTATAAAAGTCAATTGATAGGCTGTGGAAGAAATTCCTTTTGAAATGCTCTGTCTTAATTTTTTCCATTCTTGGGTACGTGTTCAGCTTTCTTCAAGATTTTGTGAGGCAGAACATTCTAAAGGTAGAGTTTTTCCTCAGGAGCAACTTCCTTCATTCTCAAGGGAGAGAACATTTCAAAGCAGAGATTTAGTAGACGAATAAAGTAGCATCGTATCAAGGGGTTGAAAACGTGTAACTCATGCAAAAACTGACAGTGATTCTGCATTAGCATTTCTGCTTGGGTCAGGAACATACTTTCGGTGCAAATTTCTTAAAATTTCTCAATTAATATGTTCTGCTTTGCCCTCAGAGTTGTTTCAGACCACACAAAATGGATCCCTTTAGATGAAACTAAACCAGGAGATATGCATCTTTTTAATTTTAACAATGGTCAACGTGCTCCAATCACTAATAGGCATGTAGAATAGGAGACCAGAATACAGCTAGTCTGAAATAAAAGCTCTAAAACATTGGTAAATCTCTAAATGCTGTCAAACTGAAGCTAATCCTGAAAGCAAAAACCTGACATTTGTTAAAGATATAGTTAGTAGAAGCAGAGTTAAGAATAAGCCACCTCTACTTCTTTTCTATCTGGCTGCTACTTTCTCCTGAAAGAATCATTACTCCCCTCAGACCTGGGGTCTGATCACGCAAGGATTACGTGGGCTGCTGTGCTGACCTGAAACACAGCTCTCAGAAGCTGAGGGATAGACTTCATTCTGCCAAAAGGAACGCTGAAGCAACACAACAAGCAAATGAGAGCTACACCTATGAAGCCTAGGATATTCTGGAAGTGCTATCTACATTTTATCAGAAGGCACACAAGCAAGGAACAGCCTGTGGACCAAAGTTGCTTAAAGCCCTTTATCTCATTTCCATCCTACTGAACTCCATGTGAACAGGTGCACACAGTCTGCATTAAAATGTGTTGTATGCAAAAGCACTTGCAATATAAGTTCTAGTTAAATGTAAGCCATCAGTTGGGACTGTAAATAGAAGTAGGGTGAAATAAATCATGTTTAGTTAATGTATTCTGAATAAAATATTAAAAATAACATTTGTAGTTATCAGCAGGCCTTGGTGAGTTGTTCTTAATTGTTAATACATGCATTTCTTAGCTGCAGATTGATCATACGGTCCTCATCATCATTGCTTTGCCCATTTTGTCCCAGAAAATAGCACAGTGTGTGGTGTATGTAAAGCAATCAGTTCAAAGTAGCAGTGCATTCATCCTGATTTCAGTCACTTGAAAACAAAAATTCTATCTACTTCATTTTATCAGACTTCCCCTCTGCTGCTCTCTGTTGCACAGAAACAAAATAGAACAGAATACTGACAGAAAGATTAAACCTCTGCTGCCATAACACCAACATCCCCCTCTGATGCTGTGGGCCAGTGTAACAGAACAAGAAGGATTACTTCTGAAGAAGCACTTGTTCTTTCTCTCTCTTGAAAAAGACATCATTTTTACTGGTTTTATCCCATATTGTATATTTGACCTGGTTTCGTTTTTACCAGATATTTAGCATTATACTCATGGGTTCTTTTTGTTTGGGATATCATATATGTAAATTAGAAACAATCCCAAGTAACAAAAATAACCTACATGGCTGCAGTTAATAAGTTTCACTAAGAAATATATTAATATCACAAAAGAGAGCTCAGGTTTTATGAAGATGGCATCAATTTAACAAATGATCTGGGAGCTGCTTAGAGATTTTTCAAAAGCTGTCAATTACCTGTGTTGTTTTGTTGTTTGTTTTAAAAAAGTGCTGCAGTTCTCTGTATATCCTCAAGGTGTAGCATTTTCACAGTTCATGGGGCAGCTATCAGGTATCTGGCTGTCACCACTGAAACACTGTGTACAACACTACAGACTGCTTAGCAATAACTTGCATCTGAGCAGCGCAAGCAATTTCAGATGATGCATAGATGCTTTCTATCAACATGGAATCTCGCCCCACATCTGTAAATAACCCTCTAATTTCAGGGTGGGTTAACCAAGCCCATTTGTTTTATTTTTATTTTTAACTTCAGAATTATTATTTATAAAAGCAACCCCATCAAAGTATATTCACAGAATTTATAATACTCTTCTGAATATATTGCTGGTTCAGATTTTGTGAAGTAATACTGTAGTGGCTTTCCTAATAATTTATTTAATGCTAGTTTGCAGATGTATGACATATGCTATCTGAGAAACTAAAAAAAAAAACATCTTGATTTTGCCAATCTTCTTTACACAATATCTCACACTAGAAGAATAACCTTGTTTTCCAGAGAGAAGAAATGAATCATAGAGGTTAAGGAAGATAAATATTTTTAGGTGTCCTCTAATTTCATGTGACTGAGTGTTTGGATACCTAAATGAGACCTCAGCGTATTGTTCTCTTTCTGTAATTAGATGCATACACACAGTGCACTTTGCTAAATCAAACCTGATTAAACATGCAATGCATTTCTTATTTACATTAATTACTAAAAGTACATTACTTCCAGTTGGGTCTTGTGGGGAAAGAAGTGTAGCACTCTATTCTTTCTCTTAAAGATCCAGATTTTTAGATGGAAATTGTGAGCAATTTGACAGATGTGAATTTATTTTTGCTAATTAATTTCATGGCTAGCCAAGTTGCAGAAAAAAAATTGTTTAAAAGTTGTATAGTAACAAAAGCTAATGCAGTATGTGTATCTTCCTGACAACCAATAACACCTTCTGTTTTTGTTGCTTTTTTTTTCCCCAATTATTAGTAATGTCAACCATTAAGAACTTTTTTTTTTTTTTTAATTGGTGGACAAAATTACTTAAAGAAGTTAAAGAAATCCCACAGTATACTGCTCTTCTATTGAAAGATCCTAAGGGATACATTACACCCAGCCCATCCATACTCTGTACCAGGGCCTGAGAGTGATAATGTTTCAGTAATGTTTTATGCAAATACGTAATATCACAGGTAACTGTTCTATGCAAATTCTCCACACACATTAATATTTCCCTCGAGCTTGGATCTCGTTTCCAGTTAAACCAACTTTTACTGTTTGTACAGTCAGAATGATTCTTTTACTTCAGAAAGTGTCGTGTAATTTTTATACTTCTTCATGATATAACAAATGAATGACAGTTTTAATACAATCCTAATATCATCATTGGTACAAATGGAACAAAGTTGGATCATAACTGAATTGATGTAAGGTTCTTGGTGAGGTTCTCTGTAAACAAAATTCTGATTCTCGTGAAGGAGACTAATCAGAGCTCATCCTGCATACATATTCACCTTCCCCACACATACGTGACTGCTTATAGCAATTAATAAAGAAAAAAAAAATTAATCCATGATAGATAGAACTATAGATTTACAAAATGAAAATGGAGCAAGATTATGACTTTTCCATGGCAATATAGCAACTGTAACACTGCAGTATAAAACTGGATGCTGTTCTGAGAGAGTCCAATCACAGATAGCGAATTACCTTTATAAATGAAAGATAAATAATCTTACAGTGGGTCAGTCCTTTTCAGTTTGTGTTTATATTTATTTTTTTTTTTTTTAGAGTGGTATGAAATCCAAGTAGCTTGAGAAACTAACTTGATTCTAGGCAATATTATATTAATCATCGATAAATCATTTTAGAAGTCCGACGTTCATTTTCTACTACCTAAGCACACTCCTCAATTTCTCCTTTGCATTCTGTGTTCTTAAAAAATATTAATTTGACTACAAGAAATAATTTACTGGAGAAATGACCTAGTGAAATAGAAATGAAATGTGATATGCACATATCAATGAAATCATCTTGGTTTTATGATGGAAAAAAATGAAAATGGATGAAAATTTCTAATTGCAATATTGTTTTTCTATGCTTACAGTCTCAAGTGAGATACTTTTCTAGAAAGGTTACTGGAATTTTATTCATAAGAGAGGCATTACCAAGGGTAATACATGCCAGTAGTTTCCAAAGTATTACGTTTTGATGTAAGTTTTTTCGTATAAGATTTTCAAGGCCAGGTTGGATGAGGTCAGTCTGATCTAGTAGATGGCAACACTATCCATGGCAGAGGGGCTGAAACTAGACAATCTTTAAAGTTCATTCCAACCAAGCCACTCTATGATTCTATGGTTCTATTATTTGTTTTTACTTACATCAACTGAGATGTGTGTTTTTCCACAGTGAGAAAAGTTTAGTTCAAGTTCCAAGGACATAATTAGCGCTGAAGTAAGCTAAACTTCAGAGTAAACATACAAATTCAAGTGCTTCATCCAGGCTGAATCCTTAGTTACAAGCTGGGTCATGTTGCCATTCATACTGGAGCTACAATTCCCCAGATAGCCAGTTTGGGCACTGTTAAGATTATACTGTAGCTCCTGTCTAGAAGCATACTTCTGTTTTCTTCATAAAATTCAGATAGCGGGTAGTATATCTCATCTGAAAATAGCATAACCACTTTTTCATATTATTTAAGTTCTGAGTTTTTTGTGATTTCTAGTAGAAGAGAATTCATAGATGTTGCACTTTTATATAATTGATAACAGTATTTCTGGTTGTTAGAAAAAAAATATTCCCCATTATTCCTCTCATTTTCAATTCTTTTTGCATCACTACACAGAAATATTTTCAACTTCAGGAAAACATGCCAGAAATATTAATTGAATTTTCAATTGGTTTTAAGAACACACAATTAAAATGTTAAGCTTTCAAGAGCATTTGCACCAGACTGTAACATGTAAAAATCATACTATTGATTTTAGTGGTTAGTAATTCTCACCACAGTGTAAATATTTGTGCTTTTAATGAATCATTTTCATACTTGAAAAGCATCACTGGCCTGAATATGGTATGCTAACAAAAATCTCAACTGAAATATGATAGACAAAATAGGAATGACAGAGTTGAGAAAACAGTTAAATGCTGAGTGGAATCAAACAAATTTATTACACTATAGCTGGAAGAGTGTCTAAATACAATTTTATTTAAATACATACAGCTTCTAGACAGAGTCTAGTGCTTTTCTTCAACAATTTCAGGCTTAATAAGCTATCTTTTCTTAATGATCTTAGGAAACTCTACCAAGGACCAGCAGTTCTGCATTAAACATCTCTGGTTTACTTAAAACTTAAACATTGTGCAGATAGCTGCAGTAATGGCTATCTCAGCTGACCTACCAGTAACCCCTGTTTTGACCTGTACGAATCACCCTCTCTTTAGAGGGCAAGAATTTATTTCAATTATGGGGCTAGCTGACCCATCTGTTCCAATGGAAAAGTTTCAGGTAGAAAACATATCCAAGTCTTGCCTGGGTTTTTACAAGCCAAGTTTCTTTGATAATTTGATTCTGCAACAGTCTTGATTACCATTTTCTCAGGAGAAAAGGGGAAAAAAAAGAAAAAAAAGAAAAAAAGAAAAAAAACAAAGTTAGTGTAATAATTTGAGCCATCTAACTTGAAAAAGTATGTTTTTCAATTGTCAGTAGAAGAGAGAACTGCAGTTGAGATGTTATGTTATACTTCCCCACAGAATTCTTCTAACTGAACATCTCTGAAAATCCTGTATCCTATGATTTGTACTATTTGCAGAATTCGTTACCAGAATATAGTTAAAACATATAAACATCTTTTCTTCAAAAGATAGCAGATTCCTTACTGTGTCAAGAAGAACGTTCCCTTTTGCAGCAGTGTCATTTTGACCAAATGAAATTCATAGCCAGTCAAGATCAAAAATTTTATAAAGTGCTAAATAGACAAAGATACTTATAAAATACATATTAAAGAGAAATCATCATAAAATGGTTTGGGCTGGAAGGGACCTCAAGCATCATCAACTTCCAACCCTCTGCACAGGCATAGTTGCCGGCTGCTGGATCAAGTACTAGATCAGATTGCCCAGGCCCCATCCAACCTGGACTAAGCACCTCCAGGGAAGAGGCGTCCTCAGCCTCTCAGGGCAACCCATTCCATCATCTCCCCACCCTTTCAGTAAAAAAAAAAAAAAAAAAAAAACACACAAACACACACAACAACAACAACCTCCAACTCTTTTACTTCTCAGTAAAATAAACTCATGAGTAACAATACCAGCAAGTCTGGTGTTACATTTCTTGATGTCTAACAATGCAACCTTATTGGAAAATAAGTGTTTTGCAGGCAAGAAATTAATATATTACTCCCAAAATTGGCAAATAGAGGTAAATATACCTGCTCTTGGAAGTATTAAAAAAAAAAAAAAACATTTTTGTTTAAAAAACCAATAGACTAAAGCTCCCTAATATTTACCTAGTAAGTGTTATGATAGTATCTTGGCAAAACATGATTCCCCTGCTGTCTTTTAGACGAGGTGTCTGGAAGCATAAATATGTTGCATGCTGTGCAGGAGGGATAGTGAGGCAGAGGATGTAAAACTGCCCATTTCTTACAGCAGTTTTGTGCCTTGGTCAAAAAAAAAAAAAAAAAGCCAACCAAAAATGCATTTCAGAGTACTCTGTGACCCTTCTGAGTTTCAAAACCAAATCCAAAATGCACATATTTCTTTGCTTCAAGGCCCTATATGCTACTCATCCTTTAACTGAGGTACTTCATTTACCATTACTTTAAGTAATAAAGTTCCTACTTGTGTAGAACAAACTTCTCATACACATGACAACTGTTAGGAAGACTTACGTGTATTCTTAGTTTTACAAAGGACTGCTCAATCTCTATGAAGGGCTGCTTTCTGACATATGTACTTTAAAGGAAGTGAATTCCTATTACAATGAAAACACACTGGTTGTCAAGAACTAGGACAATGAGTTGGTGTCTTCATTACCCCAGAAATAAAGAACTAGTACTGTGCCAAACAAATGGTTTCTCTTCCAAAGCAAACTGAGCAAATACCCTTACTTTTATTAATAGAAGATGACATGGTATCACTTTCTTCTCTAGACTTGCTCAGCACTGTGGTCATTAGGATAATTAATTTTTACATAAGATGTTTCATACATGAATACAGCAGGTTTCGATTTTACTTATAAATCAAGTCAGACTCTTTTTTTTTCCCCCCTTACATTATCTCAGATTCAAAGGCGTTTAGGGGACTTTTTATTGCTCCAGAAATAGACTATCACTGAAGAGACCATGACTCATGTCTTCCTTACCATAAACTGTCTTATTATATATAATATGATTAAATCCTTCATATTTCCCCCATAATAAAATCTTTAAAATTGTTTTTTCCTCAAACTTCTGTAGTAACTGGGAAATGGGAATGGCTACGTATTCTCAGATACTTTGAGAGATCTTTGTTATCAAATCAGCAACTATAACATGTTTTTGTCCTCCCTCACCCAAGATTATTTTTGAAAATTTCCCTCCTTTATTATCTATACTTCCAGTTATTTTTTTAGCTGGCCCATGCTTTAATATGTTCTATTTCATAAGTGGTTTCCTACCCCATAACACCACTCCAACAATTTAACAAGAAATTAGTCCTGGCTTGTTACCATACAGGCTGCTACCTCTGAACCATTAGGAGAAAAGAGATCAAAGCACATTATATATTGCAACAATTAAACCACACGTACTATGGTAGTATTCATCCAAAAGATGAATGTAATAATTTGTTTTGTTTATTTTGCAAGCTACTTTGTAAGTTTTGTTTCTGCAGATAACACATGTAAAAATGCATTTAAATAATTTCACATGCTTTGTGATACAAAAGGTTGATATGATGAAAGTGTTTCTTTAATTCATTAACACAACTGCTAAGCATTTTATGAATAATGATGTAACTTGGGCAGCATGATACAGAGATTTGATATTGTGGTTTTTGCATTTGAAGGATACAAGGGTCTTCTGATGCTCTCAATCGTATAAATATTTTTTTTGCTTTCATTTCCATAGAATGTAGAGTGGAATGCAAATTAGATGGCAGTAAAATTTTTTAATGTCATCGTTCTATGTGGATACATAAATCTCACTGAAATGCTACAACGAAACCCAATGGATGTTTGTTTATGGTTTTGGAGTTTTTTTGCAGGTATAACAAAACACTTGCCAAAGATAATCTGAAGTGATCAACCACAAAAACCACTCATTAGATATTAACAATGTAAAGGTAAATAACTTATGCACCTGCCTTTGAAATTGACAGTATAAGAACATGGGTGATTACTGTATGAGGCCTGAAAAATTTACACTAAATATTTACTGTTAACTGTTAAACCTGAATGTTACATAGTTTCCCAGTATTCAGTAAACAAACTGTTTTATAATGTTTATAATTATAAAACAAAATGTTTTATAATTGCAAGCATATTGGATATGTTTATCATCTAGCAGTAGGAAGTTTATAAACAGAAATTGAAATTGAATAATGATTGAAAATTATTCACAAGTGCATTGAGGATTACTATTAAAACTTAGATCTGGAGGCAGCCCTGTACTACAGAAAGAGGTAGAAAAAGATCAATTTCATTTTTGTCAAAATTTCATCATAATTTACATAAACTTCCTTGTTTAAGGGCATAAATATTATCCATTGGACTGAAATATATGAAATGATTTAAAAGGTATAATAACAAGAAATATTTATTACAACACATTGCTCAGACACGTGCAAACAAAAATTCTCTTTTTGAAACTAGTTTTCAAAGTTCCCTGTTTTCTGCCATACTAGCTATTTTGGAAGTTTGTTTAGGAGTTTAGGATAAAGTCAGAAGTAAATTCTGTAGCTCTAGGATCTTTTCAGCTGCTCACTGAAGTATCATTGTAGGGGAAATATGTTCCAGGTGCTTCTGTTCTGTTCTGCTCTCTGTCTATTCTCTGCTCCCAGATTGACTGAAGTGAGTAGCAGCATTTAAAATCTTTAACCTTTAGACAGTCCTAAAAGCATTCCACATCCTCCTAAACATCACATAAGCCAACGTAGTCTTACACACACTAGACCCATAGCCACATCTGATTTCCGGCAAGCAGATCCTAGCTTGGAGGCTTTGATAGACTGTTAGAAATGACAAGGAAAACAATATAAATGCTGCACATAGATTAGCAGATCATTATTAGCCCTTTGCACACTAAAAGTAAAACCTCCTTGATCCTAGACTATAAAAAGCCTTCTGAAGCATTTTCAGCTTCTCTTTGATTCTTAGCCCAAGCTTTAATTTTCTCACAGTGCTGAAGCTCTGGGTTTCATTAGGGATATCATCTCAAATTCCTTTGTGCCTCTACTTGTTTGGAAGTGTTACTTCCACCCTCTCCTATGAATACTATGTCAAAAGTTAAACAATGATATCAAAATGCTTCAAACAATGTCTGTTAATGATCATTGTTTGGGGTTTTTGGTTTTGGTTTTTTTCCACATCTCATACAATTTAGTTTTAACATTCCTTTGTAATGTAACAAATTATTATGATTTATCATAAAACAAAGATTTGTTATCACATTAGCCTCAATTTCTTCCAAAGTTTCTATATTTTGATGCATTTCCAGCTCGTTCGTCCCTTGATGGAAGGTTATCTTTGGTTCAGTATTACTTTTGATTTGTGTTAATTGTGAATTCCATTTGTGCAAACAAAAGCAGAAAGATTCATTCCTTGCAAATGTGCACTTAATTAAAAATATTATGCATTTTTATATTCTTAGTACCTTTAAATTACTGTTTATATGTAATGTCAGAAAAAGAAATCGGATGTGCAACCTATTATTTAGGTTGTCTGATACCCTAATATGAAATAACTATATGCTAAGCATACAATACTACTACTGTATATTGAGAAAAGCTCAAAATAACCAATCAAACTCCAGAATTCCAAATTTTCAGAGCTACTTTACAGTACTAATAAAACAATGATGAAAACTCTCTGGCTTTCCTTGACTTTCGATCATCAGAACATCTACTAATCCATCGACAGGTTTCTGACAGTTCAGTCTCTGAGTTTCTACTTACTATCTCACCAAACCCTAGATGTTGAACTATGAATTTCTTCTAGTGTTAGAAAGTATTAATCATCCTTCCATAATCTAGAAAGAGTCAGGAGGGTAGGAAAAGAGAAATACAAGAACACTGCAGTCCACACTGATAGCAAGGAAGGGAGAAGGTAGTTTAGATTCTCAGTCTGATTTTAAAGACTTGAACCAGACAGAAGATTTTTAGCGGAGAAGAACAGGATGAGAAAACAAAGAGCACTACTCTTCGTAAGGATAATAAACATATTGAGATACTTCTTGCTTGAGATAGCTGTACTGTAAATGCAAAAAATAATTCTCAATGAAATTTTGCCTTGAAAATATGCCTTTATACTAAATATTGTTTCTTGAAATCTTCAGTTTCAAAGATACGATTTGTTAAAATATACTGCTTGCTATGATCAGGACTGAACATGTGTAATGTATTTAAAAAAAAAAAAAAAAGAGTAATTTCCATGATATTATTATTGCTCATGGTTAAGTTTGAATCTGAAGATATTTTAAATCTTTATTTGTCTTTTGGGAATGAACAGTTTCTGGAAGAGCACAGCTATTTCTGAGAATAAATTTAAATAACAACAACAACAACAACAACATTTCTCTGAGAAGTTCTGTGCTTGTAGCTTCAAGAAAACGTACAACAAAAAAAATGAAATGGTTTAGGTAATAGTCATGGTGTGAGATGCACCATTTTCTCAGTCTGAAAAATTCTTATTACAGCAATTAAATTGTAAGCCTTTTAAAGACATATTTTCAGTGGTTGATCAAGATTTCCATAATTCCACCTTACTGAGAAGACAGGTACCCAAAGATGCAAGGACAAAATAGGACTTTTTTTTATAATTGCTACAGCTAATTGCTTAATTATTTGTCACAAGACCCTAGAGTTGAAAGCAAAATAATGGTTTCTCCTGTCCTCAAGTGCCTTCCAGCTGGCTCCCAGAGGAGGAAGGAAAGCAGAAGAGTGACAAGCATGGACAGACAGGTTACAAGTTTGAGAGTGTTTGCAAAAAGAGAAAATTGAGGATTGAGTTCTAGAGTTAGGGAAACATAAGGGCTCAACAAGAAACTTTGATTCATTTTACAGAGTTTTTTTAATTTGGAAAGATATTGAGGAACCAGTGGGCTGGTTAAGACACATACAGAGAGGGAACATGGTGAAAAACTCTATAAGTATTAAGGGACCTACAGCCATGGGGAAAGAGTGAGAAACCAAAAAAATAGGTAGAAAAACAGGGTCAAAGTAACTTCAAATAATAATAAATATTTTCTTTAAAAAAAAAAGAAGTATAATGCCAGAAAAAGAATACAGGGAAAAGCTTAGGAATATTAACATGGGAAAAGAAGCCCAAGGCTGAGAATAGAAGGGTAGCACAATCATGGTTTTTGTTGTTTGGTTTTTGAGATTTTGTTGGGAGGGTTTTTTTTTTGTTTTTTTGTTTGTTTGTTTGTTTTTTTGAAGAGGTGGGGAAGGAAAAGGAGATGATAGCCTACTGCAATAAATCACTAAAGGTAATACTACCTTGGTACTGATTCCCATAAACAGAAACATCCTACTATGCTTCTATTTATTGTCTTAAATTGAGGCGGCATATATGAGGTCAGGGTAAGAAAAAAAAAAAATGCATGAAGCCAACAGTCCAGGTTTCACCTGATAAAACATTTTTGAGGTGAGTAGCTATTTATTTAATTGGGAAGATACATCTAAAATATGTTAGAAAGTGAGAAAGTACGATATTTGGGCTTTCAGAAGAATAGAACTGAAAGAACTATATTTGTCCATACTAGCTTAAGCCCCTGTTTCCTTGTATTTAATTCTCTACACAAGGTGAATAGAGCCCTAGATCAGGTTTGGGCTGTATAACAGAGGAACCTGTTGGCTGCTGTACCTTCCCTTTTAGAAATGATTAGAAAGTTCAAACTACAAGATATTTCAGAAAAAGAAAGAGTATTGATGGAGCTGAACACCTTTCTGGCATACTTGATTTGTCTTTATATTTTCATTTGACACAGTTACATGCCCAGTAAGAAACCTTATATGCATGAAAGAGTTCAGTGCTTGCTAACTTCATTTGCATTGTGTACAGAATGTTTTATAGTATATAAATATTACAATATAAAAATATATATATACACATATTTCTGAAAAATCGTTCCACGTGTCTCAGCCTCGGCATCCAAAAAGTGACACATCCTTAACCTTACACTCAAATTCTACCACTGCAGAAACTGGTTGTTGGAAACGTACTTTCAAAAGGATAATAAGTTCAGGAGCAACCATAAGGAAATTAACTAGTGTGATAAGAGAACCAGAGAATTTCCCAGAAAAAGAAAATGAACGCTTCTGCAGACAGTTAAAATTTTGGATGGCGTAACATAAATAAGACCTAAGGCTAAACCACATAGTGAACAGGATGAAAAGAGATGTTGGATAACTATTATGCACTCTGTAAGCCAGAGGTCTCATGGGAGAAAAAAAACTGTGTGTGATTGTGTAATTAAAGATTATATCATAACACATATGAATAGGATAATGAAATAAGATTAGGCAGGAAACATGCATTCCCATCTGTCATTCTTTCCCAACTTTTAATGTTAGTAAACCTATTATTCCAAATGCTTATGGGTTTTGTACAGTGATAGCAGTTAGAAATAATTTTAAAAGAGATAAAGATTACTATTTGCTCTATAAGAAAAACCTAGTTAGCTTTGTTGTTACAAATAAAAAAGAATATCATTCCATAAATTAAATAGGTTCAGAACACTCACACATAGCTGAATACACCTGTAAACGCATCAAAGAATTTTCATATTGCAGTTCTGTCTTACCTATATTTCTCTTCTCTGCAATGTTGAATGAAGGAATTGAAGAACAGATCAGACTGTAAGTCACTGGGAAACTCACTGCTAACCAGCACTTAGAAATCTAAAATGCAATCAGATCCTCATTACCCTCAGCTGTGTTTTTTATTAGTAGCCCTTAGATCACTTTAGGAGCTGCAAATGTTATGCCCTAGTTTTCCATATTTTCAGATACTGAATTTATTCAGTCTTTAAATCTGGAATGTGATTCATTGTAGTTGTTTCTCAGCATCAGCAATTCAGAAAATTTTCCTAAATATTTGTGATCAGAACTAAGTGTAACAGAATAATTTTAGACCTTTTTTTGAGCAAAAGAATCCTTAAAAAAAAAACTAGCAGTGAAATGGAAGTAGTGATTTCTATCAAAACTCTGGTCAGGGCTACAATAACCATAAGATAAAACAGTATTCGCCTTTTGGAACCTGAGCTCAGTCTTAAAATTTTCTAATGCACTTTTACTGAAAGATAATGAAGTCATTCCGTGTCAGTCATGTTCAGACATGAAAGTAATTCAGAGCACAGCATTTGCAGCTTTCAGTTTACGTTTCACAGGGCAATAAAACATTTTGCTAATAGAGAACAATTGTTAAACTCTCCTGATTATCAGAGGAGAGGGAGGATTCCCAAATGGATTTCAACAGCAGACATTAAATCGGCAGCTGGTCAACATTACCAAAATGAATAATGAAGTACCAGTAAGGCCTGAATGCATTCTAGAGAAGCTCTGATGTACCAAGGTGACTTCTCTGTTATAAAAAGTGATCCCTTCAGTGTCACCGACCTGATGATAAAATAGATTTTCAGTGAAGTAGTGAAGTAGTATCATGAAAACACAGAATTACTAGTAGTAGCTACTAAAAGGATTTTAAAAGGGAAATGAATCATAAATAAAATCTGCTTTTTCCATGGCCAAGTCCAGTATTACTGTGATGAGATAATGCAGTAAACGTCAGAAGAAAATGACAGAAAATCAAGTTCAATTCCTCCAAGCATTTTGAGTTTAAGATATAGCTAATAAAATCTTCCACATACACGGTAACATTTGGGTTGATAATTTGTCAAGACTACAGGATTGGTTTTGAGTGCAAATAAATTTCTTTACATAAGATACATAACAGTTTTCCATTCAGCTCTGTGGCACAGAGAGAGAGTTATACAACATGAATTTGCATAAGGATATGCTACTGTGTTTTGCAGAAACAGCTTTAAAAACACAGTGATAATCCAAATTTCTGCTCTATTATGATCAAGCACAGCAGTACTTGGTGTGCTGTCTTTTAATGTATATGAAAGAGTTTGATTGTTAAAGAGAAGTAAAAACCGGTTGTGTGGAACAGCTGCAAATATGCACATTATGCTATTGAAAGCATTATTTCAAAAAAGGGAATGTACCTAGGTGTTAAAGAACAGAATGCCTGGCAGAAAAATATCCCTATTTTCTTCTTGCTGATAAAATATAAGAAAGTGTAACTACTGCTTACAAAAGCTGTTGGGATGTGTCTAGTGTCAAAGTCAATAAGCTATCTGGAATTCATTCAGAAAAAAAAAAAAAAAAAAAAAAGGAAGATTCCCTAGTTAGCACAACTTTGCTCCAGGTGCCTGGGAAAGAAAGTAAGTGTTTTGTTTCCATTTTATGTTACTCAGGCATGTCAGAATGCTGTCCTGAAAACTCTTTCCACCAACAGGCCAATAACTGCAATGCAAATAAGAAAAATTCCTTAGCAATTGGTCTGGGAGCAAATGGAAGGGATCATTTGGGGTATTTTTGGTGGTGGTCGTGATGGGTGTTTTTGTTGCTGTTGTATTTTGACAATTCTAATTATCAGACTAGTTCAAACAATTTCAGGCAGGTTTCTTTAGGAAAATAGACTGGTCTTAAATAATAAAAAAAAATTGCATATGTGAAGGATGTTAGAATTAGATTATCTTTTTGTATATTTCAGTTTGTTCTCTAGTAACACACTGATAATTCAACTAAAAATGAATCCCTATCATAAAGCAGAAATATTCTCCATTTGGTGAGCGCATCTATCAGATTTTCCACCAGTTTTAGACACCAATTCTTATTAGTTCAGAAATGTACAATAGGCATTAAATGCATATACTATATTTGCTGATTTATTTCTCACTGTTTATTGCACATTTCTCTAAGGGCCAGCTTACTGTCCTTTACCTCCTCATTACCATTGTTTTGTAAATAAAATACTGATGTAATATAAACTATTGAGTTAAAAAGGACCTCCACCTCTTAGATTGACAGGTAGAGCTGTGCTAGCATTATTAAACTTAAGACTGATAAAAAATAAATTCTGTTTTCTACTATTTAGCCTAAACAACAAAGCAAGGGGGGTTTTCCTACAGATTTAACGTGAAAGTCCCCAGATGACAAACACAAAAGCCTAGATATCAAACAGGATGAAAATGTTGATGTTCAACACCTGCACTGCATGAGGGCCAAGAAGTAAGCTACAGAGTTTGCTAACCAACACACCTGCCTGACAGTGTACTTTTTAACTCTTTCCTCTTCCATCTTAAATTCCTTACTTAAAGTAGGAGAGGATTCTAATAGAACAATGCAATCAAAAGGGATGTTATGGCCCAGTTTTAAAGCAGAATGTACATTCTGCCTTATTGTCCAGATGTCCCATGTGAACATCTTATTTGTATTAAAAGGCTATTGAACCTGACAGGCTTGATTCATGCCTACAAAATTATGAGCGAAAAAAAAAGTCATATGAGCTATATGGAACTGTTTACTATGCCTATCAAAATGTTTATTTTAATATGTTATTGTATCCAATAATCTGACCAGATGTTTGCTGCTTAAAAAAAAGAGCGATCTAATCTTTCTCTTTTGAAGGTGCTGCTGTAAGATGGTTAAAGGACATCTATGTACAGCTGATCTCAGGTATGTACCAAAACTACTTTTGCAGTCTGTAATCACTGAATATTCGTTCTAAAGTGCTTGGGACTTATGTGTAATGACATAAAAGCATGAACAGGGCCAATACTGCAACAGTTATTAAATGCTGTTATTCTTGAATCCTTCAAAAAGAAGAACATTTGAAAGCTTTCTTTCTTATTTAATTAATGCTAAAAATGAATGTGAAGATATTATGTCCTCCATCACTTCTAACATAATACACACAGGCTAATTTCTGTTGTGGACAAGGAGCATTTGCCCAAATATCTGGCTGAAAACTGGTGTAACTATGATTTTATATGTAATTGCAGATTGATGATGGCTTATGCTTTCTTCACCATTCCATGTAGAAACCATTCTGGTATCTTCAGCTATTGCCTGGAAAGTCATAAATTAATTCAAATCAGCAATCATGTACAAGAGCAAAATGGGATACTGCATACATAAGATACTTCTGCCTCATTCAGCAGAAGGCTGAGGCAGAAACTGTGGACTCCATTTGGTTCAGCTATGGCTGTGTATGCTATGTGTTTTCCCCACATCCTGCTACTCCAGGGTATGATCAATCCAATACAGCAGCAGCAGGGTCTTTGACATTGTTGGCAGGATGAAGAGCAGGTGATATTTTGAAGCTTAAAAAGATGTGGCCCTATTTAGCACGTAGTACCAGGAATTCTGGTTGGTTTGAATGAGAGGCTTGTTTGCATTTTTTTTCATATTTGCCTTCGTTTTAGGAAAAAAACTTGAAGAGCACTCAAAAGTGATAAGAAAACTGAGGCTTGAATCCCATGCAGTTGTTGTTACATGATTTAGATTTGTATATCCTTGTACTAGTTACAATGAAATACAGAGAATTTTTTGATGTTTTGCAAAATCATTGTTAGTCAACCTTGCATCTTTTCTCCATAAAATTAGTGTACACAATGTTGAGTTCTGGAAAATGGTACCTCGAAGTTACATGGCCTAAGAGAACAACAGTGCAAGAAACCTTGTTCCTTTAAAAGGGTAGCAGAGGTAAATATGTATTTATAAAACAAGCAAGTGCACTCTAGGAGCTAAATGTTCAGAGTTAAAATGCACTCAAGTGACTCCAGAGCAGATAGAGCTTAGCTTTTCAGAAGTCAAACCAGGAATCCTGCCTAGAGTCCCCCAGAAGGAATGAATTGATCAGAGTTTTAGCAGAACACCTGCTGTCAAACAGAACAAGGACAAATGTGGAAGTTAAAGATATCTGGTGGAAGATGCTGATTTCAGTCCTCCTTTCTTACAGAGTGTATTTGATAGAAACTCCTCAAATTTTTTGAGCATTGACAAATCAAAAAATGTTTTTCACGTCTCACAATCCCAGGGGCAAGGACACGTACAATTTTAATGCCTTTACTTGACCAAATAAGTTTCAAATTTTGGCATGGTTCCAGCAATATTCATTTCTTGTTACAAAAGAAAATTACCTTCCCTAACATTTGACAACACTTGTATGGAATACAGAAGAGTGGTAAACAGTATTTCTCTTGGCCTGCCATCTCCAAGCTCATCCTTTTAACCTCCATTTGAACTTTTGCAGTAGTTAAAATGTAGATTGATTCTTTAAACAGAGCTAAAATCTACTGACAGGGTTGGAGTAAAGGTTTGACCACACTAACAGGTTTTAGTGTCTGATACTTTTGATAATCTGGCTCTGTGTGTCACAGGTCTCTCTGAGCGGATTCCATCTGTCCCATAAAATTATTCATTGAAACATACCCCAGCCCTTTGATCTTCCTTGTGTGAAGATTCTCATGTTCCATAAAATCAACAAGGTGTTCTCATTCACTGAAAAGCCAGATCTTGGACTTGTTGATTGGTGAGACTACAATGTTTGTTAGTGTGCGTATCTTTCCCCTCCTTGTTTCTGTCAAGGTTCAGTGACCCCAATAACAGAAGTGAATATCAAAGTCTTTGTTATTATGACATAAACAAGCCTTTGGCCATGTAAGCATAATATCAACTAAGTCTGCAAATTCATTATTGCCCTCTGCGCTAGAATACACTATAGCAAATTAATAGAATTGTCAGTAATGTTATTTGTTTGTCTGTAGCGAAATGTTTCAACAACTATAGGTGTTCTTCATGATGGAGTTTATTCTGTAAACATGGTGCTTAATAGGATTACTTGAGATTGGTATTGCTATAGTGGAAAGCAGGTTGTTTCGTTGTTTTATTTAGTGTTTTTGTTGTTGTTGTTGTTGTTGTGTTGTTTTTTTTAAATAAAACACAAGTTAATATTTAGAAATAAAAATTAGCACATTTTTAGGTCTCATTATCAAGACTGAAAGCCCATTGTCACTCTTGTGACTACCCAAGATATCTACACTCAGACATTCATCTATCTGATACATCTGAAAAGGAACCTGAAGGCATAGGCTCTCACAGCACCAAGAGCCAACTCAGACCCCCATGAGACCCCAGAGTCATCACAATGGGAGATATTCCAACCAGGGCTGGCCTCCAACTGTTTTAGTAAATGAAGAACTGACAGTCTTCAGGGGACCCATTCATCCTGTCTTAGCATCCATCTGGTAGAGTTGCAGTATGTGAGTACTTCCATGCAAACAGAGTTAGGACAGGATTTTTCCTTAGTGAATTAAGTTCATTCAGGAACTACACTGCATAGCTGCAAATAGATGCAAATAGATATAGGTGTCTCTATACCTTCATCCCCAAAGCTCATTTGTGTCCAAATTTGCAAAAATAGCATCTGGCATTGTAAACGCAGCCAAAGACAGTCTGACATCCAGAAAAAAAAAATCTGTTTTTTTTGAAATGAAACTTCATTTACTACGTTATTTACTACATTTGTTTAGGTCACAGTTTCATTTAAAGAACATTTGCTACATACAAGCCTTTTGCCAGTCACTTACCATATCATCAGTTAATTATAACATTAGTGTTATGATGAACAAAAGTCCTTCTCCTATTATTGTAAATGCCATTAATGTTGAAGTTGTATTAAGTATTATACCACCTGCTTCCAGAAATATGACAAAACTTTTCTACATTTTCATGCAATTTACAGTTATCTCATTAGATGGCAGTGTAACATTCAAAACAGGAGTTTTATTCTTTCAAATACATGAGTATTTAATTCTCACTGAGAACATGAATGGTCAGTGATAAATATAATCATCTTCTAAAGGTAAAGTTACTTTCACGTTTTGGAACGTTCCAATCTATTTCCTGGAAATAAATCTTCAAATTAAATGTTGTGTTGATAACTGAATCAAGATTTTTTTTCTGTGAAAAATGTGTGCTATAATTTTTAATAAATAAGATATTATTTACTGTCAGTTAAATGCAAGACCCTAGTCAAAGACATTTGTGTTGTACAACTCAATATGTTGAATGGAACAGTGATTTTAAACAATGTTTATGTCTTCTTGATCCTGCTGAGAATCAACTCAGCTGCAGATAGAAGTTGAGAAATACATTAGTATGTTGCTCCCAGCAGCAAGAACCTGTGCAATTCTGGAAATCTAGAGAATTGTGTATGATTTGAGAATTAAATGGAGGTGCTTATTCCTGCTTCACAGCACTGGCCAATTTCCTTCAACATAATATGATTTGTGCTGCTACAATGTGCAGACTTGATATCTTACTTTTCAGATCTTGTTTTTCTAGAATGCAAAGCAATCTGAGGACATTTTTTCTCCTAATTCCTTTATACACTTTTTGTCCTGTATCTCTGTAACTACCAAGGAGGATGCCATGGTTTTATGATTTTGGAAGATGGAGCATTAAAATAATTAAAAACTTCCGCACTAAGGGACACTAAACCTGAGAAAGATAATACATGGTAAAAGCTATCTTACAGAATGTTGGACTACAGCGATACTATAAAAATGTCAGCTCATTTCCCAGGAGCATTCGAAAAAACAAAACCAAGGAAAATGATAGGAATTCTTACTTACAATACAAAACAAACAAAAAAACCCTCATCCTCATGTCTCTGAATATATATGATATATGCATATATATTGAATATATGTGATATATGCATATAGTAGATTTAGTTTAATCACCAATGACAAAAAGAATGAAAAAAAGTAAAAGCTTGTAATAAAGATGCACAAAGGTATTTATTCCAACTCAGATGAGAAATGCTAAACCCCTTCCACATGAAAAAGAAGTTAAAATGAGAAGACATTGTTCACTGTATTTTACAGTTTATGAAACTGAAATTCTGTGGAGAAAGAGAAAGAAAGATTGGAAGGAAAGAAGGACTGTGGGACAGAAGGGAAAGAGAAAGAGAGAGGAAAGCAAGAGAGACATTTCAACAGTGTAATTAGACATGATACTCACTGCCATAAGCAATGTTATGTATTAAAATACACAAGTTCAGAAAAGTATAGATAAATCTGTTGAAGACAAAGAACATATAAATACAAACAACTAAATAGAAATGCATCACCTCAGGTTCAGGAAATCCTTGAGCTAGAAGAAACTGTAGGATGAAAGAGTGGTGCTGGGGAAATATTACTGTTTTCTTGTCCTGTTCTCTTCTTATTCTCCTCACATCTGCCATTGGGCAATTGAATCCATTTGATAGGACATTAAGATTGACTGATGCATCCTTTGGTACCACTGCTAACAGGAAAAACAACTGATCAGATTTGTTCATGCTTTGTTTATGTTTCTGTTCATGATTCTGCATCTGAGACGAAGAAACCTAATTTCCACCTACAAAGTGCTTTCAGCATTTTGAGTCAATCCACTCATGCAGATCTATACTTTTTTTTTTTTTTTTTTAAATCAATAGAGTTTCAGAATTGCTGGAGGAAAATGATGGAAAAGGATCACACTAATCTCACTAGTCTTCAGCATTTCTTTACTGTCAGCAATTCTGATAACAGCAGAACATGCATTGGGAAAAAATCGTTCCCAGCTAAAAATGCTTTACATTAATGTGCATGCCTTCAGCAAGATCACTGATGTCCTGTTTCTTTCAGTTATTCTTTTCAAGGTTACAGAACTAGTATTCCAGGTGCGTGATAAGATCAGCATCCTCTTTAATCTTCTACTGTCCTTCAGTGCGCAGACTCCTTCTCTGGAAATATTCAAGACCCGCCTGGACTCCTACTTGTGCAACCTGGTGTAGGAAATCTGCTTTGGGAGGGGTGTTGGACTTGATGATCTCTGGAGGTCCCTTCCAACCCCTACGATTCTGTGGCTCTGTGATTCTGTGACTTCTTAGGCACTAAGCTAAAGTAGACTGCTTTTGTCTCTCTGTATTCCTTGAGGGATTTCTTTTTTTCAAATACTGTCCTATGTGATGAGCATTTTAAGAAGCTCTGGTTCTTTAAAATTCCATCTATTCTGCTGGAAGGTCATGTTATCAAAATGCAATGTCCTTCACTGGCATTTACCCAGAAAGCCTGGAAAGCGCTGCTATGACAGGTAAAGTTCTAAGGCTTCAGCAGCTATTTAGCAAAACCCTGTTTCAGACTACTGGTTGGTTTTCTCTGGTTTCTCTGGTAGAAATGTTTTACTGCTTCCCTGTCTTGGTTCTTACCACATTTAAAATGGCATGATTATTTCCTCCTTATTTTTCTTTTCAAACTATTAAGATTATAGAATTCTCATAATTTAATTTTCTGCTCCACTTTATCAGCAAGATACTCTGTTCCAGGAAATTGGAAACCATCAAATCAATGTTACCATTAGGCCCTTGGGAACAGGAAGACTATACATAATGTTGTAGATTGACATAAGTCTGCAATAAACAAAATAAAAGAATGCAGTGAAAATAATAAAACTTGGCAACAATAACATGTAAAAAATTACTGATTTGCAATATGTTCCAGTGTTTTTTCATCTACATATCAATTAACTGTTTTTTTTTTTCCCATGATAGCAGACATAGAACGTTTTTAATGAGGTCTTTGAAAATGAAATCCAGAATTATTATTACTGTAGTAGCAATAAGGTATTGCAGATTATGTTTTCTGAGTTTGTTAAGATGCATTACAGGTGGCTGGAGTTCCCATTGCACCTGAAGCACCAATGGCTCCACAGTGTGTGTGGATCATGCCTTCATCTGGAAACAACTTCTGGCAAAATTTGTTTTCTCATTGGACATAATCAGATATTAATTCTTACTGAAACATAGCATTGCCACATCCACATTTACTAACATATTAATGTTTCGAGTTAAAAATATATGTATTTGAACAGAATATTTTGTGAAAATATTAGAAGAATATTTATGCGATACAGAAGCAATAAAGAATTAAAGGAATTTTAGAAGTACAAATTGTAAACGTGAAAAACTACAGGGATAAATCTCAGCATGTAACTAATATTACATTTTATCCGCGAGCAAATGCTTGAGATCAGGAAAAATACATATTACAAAAGCTTAAATTTTTGTGTCATCTTGTGTCTTTTGTGTCATCTTGGTGACCAAAAAAAAAAAAAGCCACTAAAACGGTTACTACCATAGAATCATAGAATGGCTTGTGTTGGAAGAGACCTCAAAGATCATCCAGTTCCAGCTCCACTACTGTGGGCAAGGTTGCCACACTAGTGACCTGAGATCAGACTTCAACACCTGCACAAACAAAGTATCTGCAACCACTCTGGGCAGCCTGTTCCAAATTTTATATTGATCAGTATTCTCTATCTGATAAATTCATGTTTCCCATACAGTTTTCAGGCATGAGAAAACCCCCTCTCTGTTTGCCAGTAAACCCCCTTGTCTATCTGTTCAGTTGGCGAGTAAAGCATCGAGTACTCGGAGGAATGGGAGCTGGACCACACAGGGCCTTGGGTGCCACAGTTCAGAGAAAATGGAAAGTGGTGTAATTGTACTGACTGTTTTTGAAAGAAGAAAGCCCATGTGCCTTTTAAGGACAGACAGCCAATGAGATTTGCTTCAGAGTAGACAGTTTCTGATCCTGTTCCCCAGCTCCATCACCCAGGGCTAAATGCTGGTAGAGCAGTTTGATCTCTGGCTGCTGTCGCTGCTGGCTGCACACACACCTTTGCTGCTCAGCACAGTGTCAAGCACTCGGCTGTATTTCACACCTTTGCTTTGTCAATATCATCTGCATCTCTAAAGCCTTCATTGGAAAGGAACACCATTTGTGCAAAGCAGAAATGGGGCTAGGAACTGCTCCGTCCTGTTACTCTCAGTTTAGCCCATCCTGTTATTCTCAGTTCTCTGGACCACATAGCAATTCTCTCTTAGGAAAAGAAAAGCAGAAATGTTAGACAATTGCTGAATTAATTAGCTAATTATTCCTGTGTATTTCCAGAAAACTTATAAGTATCCCTGTGAGCTGTTATATCTATTTCTGTCAGGTAGCATGCAAAATAAATCTTATCCATCATAAGTCTGTAACAAAATATATTCATCTGTAATATCATTACACAGTTATGGATTTTTTACAGAAAAGCAAAACACCAGACAATTTCCTTCTCTTTTTTTAAGCAACCTGCAGGAGAACTTGAACAACAACAACAACAATATGAATTTCAAATAAACCCCAAGATCAAAAATCTCTCTCTTTTGGTTATTTTTACTTTGCAATCAGATCTCTTATGCTGATTTGTATAGGTTGCCTATAAGAGATAATGCACAAAAGTCTGTCTTCAGATCTCTGATAGGAAATCCCCACTGCAGCAATAAATATTCTATCTGCAGCAGGCAATTGGCAAGCTACCTTGATCATGATAGTCCCTGGCTGACAATCACACAAAAGTGAGACCAGAAAGTATATCTTAAATGTTTCAGCATTTGGATTTTCCTAACTGCTCCTTTCAAGTTCTTTATGAACAACTTGTATATAGATCAAAACATGCTAATTTCATCATTGCTGGCCAGCATCATAAAAGAACCATGTGAAAACATATGGGCACACTCACCAACCTTTTAAGCAACAAAATTGTTCATAGAACTATTGAAGTTTCTCCATAAGATAAAAGAGCTTTGCTGTTTTGAAACAATAGTACCTCTTTTTTTTTAATATGAAAACATGTGAGAGTGCTATCTGTCATTTATTATCTGTCACTTTTTCATTTAAAATACTGTCAAGAGACTGCCTGAATATGTAAAGACAACAAGAGCTAGTGCAGTGCAAAGCCAAATAGGTTTAGTTCTTCACACTGAATGCAGTGCTAAATTCCCCACAGCACAAATATACAGGGAAGCAATATCTGGTTATGAGATGTAACTTATTTTTCTCTCTTTTACATTAATGGGCTGCAAAGGATTTCAGAGATACTCAGGGAAAGAAAATGCCAAAGAATGGCCAAAAGTATGTGAGAGGGGGTAAGAGCATTAGGAAAAGACAGACTCATCATATGAAAAATTTTCATCAGAGTAGATGGAATGGCTAAGGTAAACTCCGCTAATAACCTGTTATTAGATCAATTTAACTTTTCAAGGTATATATTCCACAAATAAAACAAACAAAAAATATCTACATATTCTTTATTATGATTGTTTGCTTAACATCATCATCAGAACAGCTGAGAACACTTTGCATAGCTAAGATTAGCAGATACATTCCCAGATAAAAGAACTTACTTCCTCAGTATGGTAAACCTGTGGAGTTAACTGAGGTTGTAAGCCACAAAACCACAATTAATACACAAAGGTTGTTATCTTAGATTCGATTTTTAATGACAAATCAAATGCAATGTGGTGCTTGCAGTGGTACTTGAATACAGCCATGAGTCATTTCTAGGGACAATTTCATACTTCACAGTGTTCAGTGCTCACAAAACTGACTTCAATAAACTTAATGATTTTGGGACAGATACCCACGGAACCATGACTTAGAAGAGAAAGTGTGAGAAAGTACGGTGCCAAACAGGGTTTGTAGTTTAGCACTCAGCAGTTTCTATGTATACATGAAGGTAATTTCACAGAACTGAGAGTATTCGCTGACTACTTTGTAGACTGTTAAGCACTGGGTTCTGGTTCACTAAGGTCAGTTTGGACAAAGCAGTCATCACAGCAAAATCTGACTGCTTACTCAAAGATGAATAGGACAGTAAGAAAAGCAGAAAATATTTTGAATTAACTGTAAAAAGCAAAATTAAGAGCAGCTAAAGCAGTTTTCATACAAAAGAATATTCAAGTCTATCTTTTAAAAACTGCAGTTCTGTAAGTTTGGCAAAGAAGACCAGCAGCATAACATAGCTCTGAAGACTATGACAATGAGTTTCCTGAAAAGGAAGAACCACCATTTGACATTTAAAAAAAAAAAAAAAACAGTTCTAAATTGTATCTGGAACATAGTAGGCTAGAAGCATACATCTACATCATAGTGTTTAAGGTTACCAAAGGGATTGACCATTTTAATATGTACCTTCTGCAGCAGGTTAAATTTCTAAAGTTACAAGACTTCTCTACATTCGTTAAGCTTAACAATTAGGAGCTATTTTCCCCTCAGAGGTAGTGAAACCGAAGTATAAAGACTTTAATACGTAGTACCAAAGTTGAGTAGAGGAATGGGCAGAACAAAAAGCAGTGTAGCTCTGAATTTTAATGCTATCACTAAATTATGTGACTATCCAGAAGAACAACAATAGAATTTTGGTCAGCTGAAACTAAGGAGTTTCCATCTGGACTTCAAAACCTGATAACTCACATGAGCCGTACAATCTCTAGTAAGGAAGGCACTGTGAAAATCTCAGAGCACATCTCAGTGTTCTAATAGTTCTGAAAATATTCCCTTCCATATCAATTTCACCTCTGTTTTGTTCATTGCAAGTTCCATCCAACTGGCTTGCATCCATAACTCTACTAGAAAAGAAAATTATGTTTTCCAGCTGCATCAGAATAGAAGACACAGAATTGGCACTATTGGAATATTGATGACTTGATAGCCAATATGATCCTACCCAGAAACTTCAGCACAATGAGAGGGTCAGTCAACTGTTAAAAATTTAGGAGTAAACAGTTTCCTATCACTTCTGATACCTCAGCCATGTACAGATTAAACTTCTTTAAAGCAAATCTACCCACCTTGAGATCCCCAGTCATGTCAGCGGCTCCTTTTATCAACTTAACTTAGAGATGGCTGGAAGATCTATCTCACGAACAATAAAAACATGAAGTTGTTTCCTGAAGGACTCAACTACTGAGACTTATTTCCAGGAGCAAAAAAGACACTGGTCTCTGAAAAGTATGTTTTGCAGATATATGCTAGAGTAGATCTGCATATATAAAAAGATGTGATTTGGGAGGCAAATGAGAGTTCACTTGGGCTTTATTCGTATACCCAGTTAAAATCCACGAAATTAGTATGTGATTTGGGTGATTTTAAGCTTTAAGAAAGCATATTCCTATAACCATACAAAAAATCATAATTCAACAATCTTATAATTCAATATTCCTATAATCATACAAAATATATCAAGACTTTACAACAGAAAGTTGTTGTTGACTTCACTCTCAAAAGATTACCTTTCTCACACTTAAACTCCTTTCTCTATGAACTGCATTTACTAAAGATTTGCTATAAAAAGAGAACAGTACCACTGCACTTTCAACCTGTTTGAAATATCGAGAGCAAGTGTCACCACAGATCTAACTCTGTATTTTCTCTTTCTCCTGAACTTCCAGAATGGTTCTAGTGTCTGATCATGTTGCAGATGAAATAGTTATTTTGGCAAGCTGCCAACCAATTTCTGTTTGAAACTTAATATCTTTCCAAATGGCAGTAGGAGTAACTGTTTGACCTCTTCCTTTTTTTTTTTTTTCCTTCTTTCTTTCTTTTTTTTTAATCTTCTTTATTATTATTATTTGTGTACAATTTATTTGTAACATTGCCGTGGTTGAGTGTGTTCCACCTGAGAAGATTTTATAACTTTCTGGTTTTTAGTCCAGGAATCTCTGACTACTAAGAATCCATGGAGGACCATAAAAACTACGGAGAAAACGAAACAAAACAAAACAAAACAAATAAACAGAAACTTATTTTAAGATAGTGCCATGAATGAAACTTTTCTGATTAATCTCTTGATTATATATATCAATTTCAAAATGTGTTCTTCCTCTCTCTTCAGCAATGTTTTTATCATCTGGTACAGAGGAAGCCACATATACACCCAGATGTATACTATCATCAAGCACACTAACAGCTACAACTTCACCACAGTAGCTGAATATATTACTGGGGGAAAAAAAAGAAAAGAAAAGAAAAAAAAAAAAAAAGCATCTAATTATGGTATCTGTGAAGTTAATAGTTTTCCTCACATTTTTAGCAAAAGGAGCAACTGAGAAGATTTCCAGAAGGCATTCTACTGCGAATGTTCACTTCGCTATGTTAAGGCAATAATGAAAATATATTTACAGTGACTAGAAACGTCTTACCTCCATTTAGTTCATGGCTGTACGGAAAAAAAGAAGTATGGAAAACCTAATGGCTGGTAGTGGCATAACTAGAGCCACCATAGTGTAGTCCAAATATGATTACATAAACTTTAATTAAAAAAAAAAAATCATATCCATAACTCATACAGTTTCTGTTAAAGAGAATCTTTGCTTAATCCGTGCTTAAGTGAATCTTTAGAAAGGTACTGAAGAAAGATTGGATGGCTATGAAAATTACTTGACAAAGCACATTAAGAAATGAAAATTGTTGTCAATAAAAGCTACAATGAAAATGCACTTGTTAAATGGCTTTTACCCATCAGCAAGTAAATTCTGCAAAAACCTGGAGTGCTGGCAGAGCACATGGCCATCACAGTGATTCAAACTTTCAGATAAAAGCAGTGAAGCCAGCTGTCACATCTGTGCATGAGAAGTAGTACCCATAAGCTTATGGCAGAAAACATGAAGATACAGACTCAACCAAAGTGCTCCATGCAAATATGAATGGTTCAGACCAATGAAATAGCTGTGCTTTCAGAAAAGCAGTGCACTTTTTCCAGTTACATCAGCTCATATAATAAAAAAATACCCAATTCCAGTGGCACTTGTGTTCTATCTGAGCTAGATGACTACCACAAAAGCTTTAATGACTGTTAGAAATTCTAAATTCTGCATTCTGATCAAGAATACGAAGATTAATAAAAGTAATAAGTTCACTTCAAATATGCTCCTAAGTGGAACTCATACCTGGACTTCAGAAAACTTCATATGTGGCTAGTAGTAGTTATTTCTGACAGAACTTGGAAAAGAGAGCAGCAAAAAACAAAATGTATAAAGAAACATAGAACTGGCATGGAGCACCCAATTCCCAGCTACTTCTGAGACCAAAAGACCAAATGTTTTACAGTTCCTATGAGAACCAGTGGGAAGGAAAGGGGAGCTGCACCTGCTACATAAGCTATGTAACCGCCTTGAACTGTTCCTCCTTGGGAAAAATGGAAAAGTAGAAACAGGGCAGACAGGGCAGGGACTTATTTCAACATATAACATGTCCCCTTAAATCTGTGAGAAGTCTGCCTTTACAGATTTCTTCGAACTTTTAACAATGCTGCTTCTTTCAGCTTACTCTATTCATAACATTAGAACAGCCCTTGACTTTCAAATTGATAGTTACTGCAAAATAAAATTTGTTGCGAAGTAGGCCAATAATTCTTCTGGTTAAATAAAACCAAACTCTCTATCTTTATCCATTTGGGCACCCTTCATTCTCAAACTGAAAAAAAAAACAACCAGACATTAACTTCATGTGAAGATCATGATGGGAAGAACATAACAGAAAGTAGGAAATGCTACAAACAAAATGGGAAAATGCATTATATTACTTCAGTGGAAATATGCCAGTACTGCAAAAGGAGGCTGTGACAGCCTTCCAGTACTCTGAAAGTTTTACAAATTCATTTTTCACCACAGTGCTTGCCACACAATATTTTGATCAAGGGTTATTGGCATATATCTCAAGTTGCAGTGGGATAAGTAAATGACCAGCATACATCACTTTCCTCCTTCACTGGTATACTGTCTAGCTGTTGGGATGCAGAAGTTTCAATGGAAGACTGTCCACCACTTAAAGCTATCCTCAATTACCATTCTACACCGTACCACTTCTGTGAAGAAAGATGTGCAATAAAAATAATGATTAATACAATTTTGCTATCTTCAAAGTACTTTTGAGGTAGTTACATTAAGAGATAATTGCTAATCTAAAGAACGATGACTATTTTATTGGTATGAGTTGAACACTGAGCACATTTGCCAGAAATGATGAGGGTTATCTCCTGAGCAGCAGCCAGGAGTTTGTTACTCAACTTATATGCAAAAAAGTATTTTTTTTTTTAACTTGCAGAGGAAAATTTAAGCTATTTAAAGTATATGCTTTTGTCTTTGCTTGCTGATCAATTATTAACAAGACTCAGAGTCACCCCAAAATGGTACTTGAAACACATTACAACATTGTTTTAGTAAACTGCATGTACTCAGTAGATCTTCCACTACCTGTTTTTCAGAACATTTTAACAAAACCTTTACCCTTTACACATCATTAGCCATGAAGTGTTAAAACATTTTTCTCCGTATCTGCAATCAATATCTATTTAGCAGAAAGTAAAGTGATTTCATGCATATGCTCATCCACTTCTCATTATAGATTGGAAGAGGTTCTGGTATGGTAATGGCTTTAGTAAGAGCATTATATGCTGGAAAATGTGTTTTGTTAATATCTTTATTTGATATAAATGATGCACATGCAGTACTTGAACCGTACTGAACTCAAATGAGTTACTTTGAACTGGAGTCTGTCAGGAGGGCTGGCACCTGAAACCTGAGAGTAACTCTGGCAAAACACACATCTGGCTGCCCTCTCCAGGTCTGCCTTTCCTCCAGTCCCTTTCCTGAACCCATCTTTTCTGTGGAGGTGCCAGCCATCTGACAGCAGGCTACAGCAGAGCTAGGTCTAAATTATACGGAGTCTGTCATCAGCCCTTAGTAGTCTCACAGAGTGGAGGCTCACCTGTCAGTCAGCATGCTAAGAAGTTTATGCTTCAGAACCAACAGTCCTAAATTAAATTAGCACACTATACTTCTATAGCTATCACTAGCATGGAGTTAGAGCTTGTCTGCATCCAGGCAGTATTTACACATAAACTGATGTTCAGATTATTCCCTAAATTAAGAATTAGGCTAAAATAGTAATCTCCGCAGGTCACCTGTACTCAGGAGAGAAACAGCATTCACTCACATGAAGTTATCCATTCAGCAATATCAGTCTTCTTACTCACTTACTGTTTCCCCTTAAAATTATTGACCTTTAGTTAAAACATTTTATACAGTCATGAGAATCCTACAAGAAAACTTGATGCTATGCAGAGGATTCTAGTCATCTAGTCATTTGTGTGTTAGTAAAGATAATAGCAGTCAGCAGAAAAAAAAAAAAAAAAAAAAAAGAAAAAGTAAGAAAAAAAGAAAACAAGTGTGATCTAATCTAAATCAAGATCTTGAGAGCTACTACTACTACTTGTTCTTTCAAGGTAACTGTAAAACACTTCATTATTGTTTCAGGTTTGCACTATTGCAATATAGTGCACAAAGAGACTCTTAACTTAAAAATGACAGTAAACCAAATAAAGTGAAATCATTTTTAATTCCCTTTTTCAAATGTGCATTTGAATTCAATACAGATCTGTGAGGCACTTTCATAGGTCAAAAAAAAAACAAACAAAAACCAAACAACAACTGAATATTCTTTCCAAAACAAGGTTAGTCATAAGGCTATATTTTGTGCTCATACCATTGCTTTATCTGTAACTAATAGACAATGAAATCTGAATATTCAGGTTTGAGATGCAGTGTCATGCCATTTTTGTATCATGACACTACTGTGAAAGTATTGGCACTGTAAATGATTTCTCATTGGGGTTAGGGGCTTGTATTCTCTTCATATCCCAGTAAAAAATAAACTCTGTAATAAATAAATATATAAAATAAATATATGCTATCTGAAGTTGTATAAATAGGTCCATCCAGAAGAAAAGTTCCAGCTCTGACTATGATGCACTGACATCTAAAGTCCATCACTGAAATGAAGCCACCAAAACTTTGCATGCAGTTCAAGATAATTGGTGTTTTGTTTTTCTTTTTTAACTGTATTACAGTTTATTTATCTTTATTTCTTCCAGCCATTGTTGGATCCACATGATGTAAGTAGGTTTTTTTTTTTTTTTTTTTGATAATTTATGGGCCATAAGTAGTCCAGACAAAAATCACCAAGAGTTTATAATTTTGAAGAAAGTCACACTCCAACTTCCCTCTTGTTACTGGTTGCTACACAGTTCAGCAAGTTTGAAGGAGGCTGGTCAGCAGTTAGTATTAAGGCTTTGTCTCCTAAATGCAAACTTTGGAAAATAGAGGTCTATCCATCACAGAGTAGCTTCTTCAAATCTCTTGTGCCAGTATTGTCATTTGAAAACAAGCAAGACGAAATAACAGTGGTTTGATTTTCTTTCCAAATGTCCCTCTCTCCTCAGCTGTATCCTAGCACATCTTTATACAGTTCTGGAACTCTTTCAGGATCCACAGGTCTGGGCAGGAAATGCGTGAACTTCTGGTGCCTTTTGGACCTTGCTCCATCTCTGGGAGTACCATCTTTGTTAAGTGCTACAAAGTATCGCCGCCCAGAATCTCCATGTTTGTACACGTTGGAGGAGTAAGTGTTATACCAGTTTTCCTCAAACTGTTCCCTGAAGATGCACTCAGAAGTTAGTTTCTCCTACACAAAGGAAGAGCATAGAAAAATAAGTCAAGGTATTACTATATACAAGAGCACACTTACAAAAGAAAATGATAAACAAGATGTCTTAATGTCTTAGGCTTGTCCTGCCTGTTAACAAAACAAATCCAAGAGGAGTATATAGACCTGACACGGAGTCTAGAAGCTTAACTTGTCCTTTATTCTTCTAAAAACTGGACCTGCACATACCCAAATTTGGATTTAAACACATTATATAACACACTAGCCAAGAAGTCACTACTTATTTACAATTTAACTAAAATTCAATTGATCCACAGTAATTTACTGAGTAGATCTAGAGATAAGACCCGCATGGGTTCTTTGTGGTATGTTACTATTCAGATTTTAAGCAGGAGGACAGGACTAGTCACAACAAAAGGAATATTGTCACTTGTTTTCATTTTGTGGGGATGATGCACTCTGTGCATTGCACAAAAGAAAGCTACCTTCACCTCAGTTTCTAAACTATGTGGTCTAGCTTAAGTGCAAGCAGTATGTCAACAGGTCAACCATTCCATATTTGTTCAGATCACTGATTTTTAGTGCTTGCATAGCCCTAACAAATGAATCAAAATCTCAACATGTAGAAGCTGACATGAAAGCAATACTTACAGAGCCATAGAGTTCTCCCTTCTCATTCATTCCAAGGTAAAGGCCACTGTCTACGCCTCTTATGCTGACCAGTCCCACTGCTACACTGATGAATTCAAGGATACCTGATAGCCAAGAAAAAAACAAAAAAGAGAGAGAAAAGATTATTTTAATTCAACTTGTGACAAAAATGAATAAAATCATTTTTAAAATATATGTGGAAAATGTGTAAATAATGTGGCCTACTTTTTCTGAAATTTCTACTACCGTATGGAAACATATACAATGTTCACATGAAAGCAGGCTGAGAAGCCTCATCCAGGTAAAAGAATCCTGCTTTATTTGAAGAAGCCTTTTTTTTTTTTTTTTTCACCCTTAATTTTAATGATGAAAGGTTTTCATTCATCACTCAGGCTAAAACCTTTGGTACTATGTGGCTGCAATCTATAATGATTAGATGCTGTTTGCCAAGTTGCCTGCTCAAACATCAGGAGATAGCTTTGGATTACCTGAAAATATACTTTACTTTCTCTATAGCATTATCTTAAAAAAACACTTCTATTACTAGACCATTTGAATAGAAATCAAAGTACAGATGGAAATTTTATATAACAGAATCTACAGGAAAAAAAGAAAGGGTGGGGGGTGGTAAAAAGTATTTGCCAGAGCTCTTATCTAGCTATATGGGTCCACACCTCTTGACGCAACCTGCTATCTTCAGTGCCAGCTTTTTGTGTGCATGAAATACGGTACTTATTTGGTTGTGTTTGAATTATAGCATTACTTATACTACATTTTCCCCAAAACGTAATACACGTTAACAATACAAAGTATTCAGGAGATGAGGCACTATTTGAAGCCTGCAGTTTGGCAAGTGTGTGCCAGCCCACTTAACCAATTGATATGCACAGATTACAGTGCATATAAAACATGAAAGAAAGGAGACGTGTGAACCAGCTTTTTGGAGTTGTTAACAATGTAAACAAAGCCTCAGAAATAAGCTGCTCTGGAATCATACCTAAGATTTTGCTGCAGATAGAGTGGCAAAATTACAAATCAGTTTTTAAAAAATCTCCACCTAGGGAAAGTGATTTTAATACCATATTTGCTTTTGACCACATCTTTTTGTCTATTGTTACTGTAGTAACGATCACTCTCTCATTCAGTACCATTTTTCACTGCAAGGCAGATGGACTGCACAATAATTTAAGATGTTGTGAATTTTAATTGAGGTTTGGCAGGTTTTTTATTTACCTCACCAAGGACCAAAGAGCATAAATCCTTTACAAAGAGTGATCATTAAAAAAAAAATCTCTATTGCACATAAATCATCCTCGTGTTCCAGTTCCTAAAGCACAGAGCCCCATAAAAGAGGTGGAGGTGTTTTGTCTCTCTAGTATCATTTTCAAAGCCACTCTTTTTCTAAGCTCTAATAAGCAGGTGATTCAGCCACAAAGCAACCACATCAGACAAACCTGCACAGAACGGTGGTAGAATAAAGGAAGAACATTTCTAAAAAGCCTAAATGTTTGATCTGAGGCTAGTTGTTTTTTTTTTCTTTTTAAACACAGCCTTATTTCATGTTTACATGCTGTAGGAAATCTCCCTTCTGAGAAGAGCCCTACTTGACTGCTGCTCTTCTACTTCTGAAAACATCCACGTGTTATAAAAGCAATTAAGAGCCATTCCAGCAGATAGTTTTGGCTGTGGGGAGGATGATAGGAAGCTCTTTAATCAGCTTTTTATGACTGCTGAATCAACACACACCCAAACTTAAGCGCAGTTGACAACGGCAGGTTTGTTCAGATGCTTTATTCCTACAATTAGTCCTTACGATTTACTCTTAAATCACAGGAAACATTCATATTTTGGGGCTCAACACCTCGTTTTGGTTTACTGACAGAGAGAGCAACGAGAAGTACTCCTGGTACTCTACTTTGTCCTTCTGTACCACAAAGCAGCCTCATGCCACAAAAGGGCCACTATGAATACATTATCCTACCAAGACTCTAAGCACCCCAGAAACGAGCACAGAAAGTTAGGTCCCATTCTCACCTGTCCCCTTAAGCCCTCTACCCACAGACAGGGCAAGACACCCTGCAGGGGCTTGGCAAGGCACCCACCCTCCTGCACTCTCGGACATCCCGAGCCCCGCGCTCCCCCCCACCACCTACCGAACAGGCTGTGGTCCTGGCGGGTGCCGCGCACGCTGCCGTCGGGCAGGATCTGCAGGTGGAAGCCGGTGCGGCAGTAGAGCTGCCGTCGCCGCAGGATGCCCTGCAAGTGAGCCAGCTCCGCCGCCGCCGCCGCCCGCTCCGCGGGACCCCGCTGTTCCCCCAGCAGCGCCGGGCGCTCCCCAGCGGGCGGCAGTAGGAAGTGGGCGCCCACCGGTTGCCCCAGACCGTCCAGGCCGCTCAGGAGGGCCCCCACCTCGGCCAGCGGAGCCATGGGGGCGCGGAGCGAGCGGACTAGGACGCGTCGGCGGGCGGCTGCCGGCCTCTCCCGGCGGGCATGTGGGGCTTCGCGGCCGGGCCCCAAGCATGGGGAGCCAAGCCGATGCGAGGCAGAGCGGCGGGTGGTGTTTATACGCCCCGCGTGTATATATATATACGGCGGTCCCCCTGACATATGCTAATGAAGCCCTCCGCGGGGAGGCCGCGTTTGAAATTGTAAACCCGCTCCCCCTCACCTCGCACCTTCTTCCCATCTGCCCGGCGGCGGGGAGGGAGCGAGGGAACGGAGGGAGGGAGCAGCGAGCGCCGGGAGCCTGCAGCCCGGGATGCGCCTCACGCGCAGGTATACGCGAACCTATGCGCCCGTGTATGCAGACGGGCACGGCGCTGGGCGGTGCGGAGGGCACCGGGACCGGCACCAGAACCTGGCTGGGGTGCGCGGGCTGCGCACCGCGGGACAGGTGCAAGGAGAGGCGGGGGGGGGAAGCGGGTGAAAGGGCGTTACCTGAGGGCGAGGCCTGCCCAGACACACATGAAAGGAAAGAAGCACAAAGATCTGACAGTTCTACTCCCTGTTTCTGAAACGCTAATAAAATGCACAGCGTTACCCTTGCCTTTTATCACTTCAGTTACAAGGAGGGGAATTTTTAAAGAAATTGGCATAGTCAGGGAGGTGCTTTCCCCTCTGCAAATTTTCCCTCATACTTAATTTATTAACGTGACACGAAGCTGATCTATAGCGGTTGGGTATCAGTCTTTAGAAATATTAATGGACAGGAACGTGGTTTGGGAGAAATGTTTTTGAAGCCTGCAGACATGAAGGAAAAAGGACCAAGAGATGGCTCAATCCATCCATCCGTGCTGGGGCCCTGCAGCAGGGTCATTACCAGCACCAGGGAGCACCACAAAGCAACAATAATGCCATGTCCTGATGGGTCCCTGGTGTCTTTCTGTAGTTTTGAAACAATCTAGGGTCTTGCTGTCCTCTTGCAGCTAGAGCTTGTGCATTTTTTTCACTCAAAGCAAAATGGTTCACACATGCAAATATGTTCAATATTAGCATTGATAAAGCAATGGTGTATTGATCCTAAAAGCTTGACTGTTGCATACCTTGCTGCTTTTTCTTTAATATCTAATGACTTCTGGAGCTCAAACTACATGACCCGTCTTAGAATTTGCTATGTAAAGCAGTTCTTGCTGCTTAAGAGCAACATTAAAGCAAAGGTTTAGAATATAAAACGCAAAGATCTTTCACAGTTAATTCTTTCAGAAATTTGAGAGAGCTACTTGGCATTCTAAGGTTTCATTCAAACAAAAAAGTTGCAGAGAATCATGAAAGATTAGTTCTTCGGTCTTGCTCCGTGGTCCTTTCAGTCGCAGTCTGAATCTGAGAGATCAAATGGATTCGACTGCTTAGCTTTATTTGCTGTGGAGAGTATAGGGCTAATTAATTGGCAGGTGCTTTAAAGCAGGTAATGCTACACCTTTTCATCATTGCAGTCCTAAGTACTGCCCCTGTGTGCACCTGAATTATAAAAAGGCTGCTTTAAAGCAAGTGATTTACTGTGGAGGGACTTAAAACTAAAAAAAGCTAACGCAAAATACAATGATCAGATAAATCACCTCAGAAGAGAGAGAGCAGGCAGACCTGCTCTGAAGGCAGTTACAGGTAGATGTTATATTATTTTACCTTCAGATAACAGAAGCCTGTCATGTGGTGGGACCCAAAAATCTACCATCATCGAGATTTCAAAGCACATCTGTGTAAACATTATCACATCAGTGTAAAACATCAACCAATGAGCTTTCTCTTTGAACCAAATCTACTTAATTGCAGTGCTAAATCAAAGAAATAGATCAAAGTTGGATAATCTATATGGCACCTATTTCTCAAGTAGCCTGCACACTGATTACTCAACTATACCTAAAACGTTTGAAACAAGCATCAAGCAATTTTATTGACATGATGGGCAGGTCAAGATCAAACTGCAATTAGTTCATCACAGCTGCTGTTGCAGGACATGCAATTGGATGGTACTGCTATATACAGGAGATATATTCTCCTGAGCCAAAAGGTGCCCATTATAGAAAGTGCTACCAGGTCCCGGTGGGTCTTTCTATATCCTACCAAGAGTAGAGGGCTCTTCTGGTCAGATGACACTGCTGTCCCCAGCTGTGAAGGATTTTTTTGAGAAATACATCCTTATCTGCCACTGCTGGAAGGTCCTTATGACTGAGGTTTTCCTGTTATATAGTGGAAACATTTAAAGTTGAGTGGAAAACATAACGTCGATCTTTTCTGAGTGGAGTCTTTAATGTCTGGGCAGTAACCGGTTAGCTGTTTTAAAAAGTAACAGAAAAGAAATGAAAAGATAAGATTTTTTTCTGCTGTTTGCATTAGTCATGTGACAGGAAAAGGTAGCACTGTAGCACTGGTGCTTTTCTTTCTTTCTTTCTTTTTTTTTTTTTTTTTTTTGGTTCCTTCTGAGACTATGCCATGGGAAGTTAAATAATTTTGAAGAGTTTTTAGAAGAGTGCATTATTGAACATAAAGCATACATTACAATCTAATCAACACTACGTATACTTCCTAGGGGCTGCACTTTCAGTGTCATTGAACAAATACACGTGTGGTGAAGTTCTTATTTCCACAGCAAGTAGTGGGGGCTTCTAAAGACAATATAATTTCTGTATACTAGCTAAGAATGGCATATTGTTAGAGGCAACACGTGGTGGCTACCAAGGGATCAGAGAAAGCAACTGAGTGAAACCTTTGATATGTGGGCTGTAGATACATATGTGTATGTAGAAAGAGATCTATGTATCTATCAAGTTGGTCAGAAAAAATTGTTAGCTGTAAACTTCATTGTGCAACATGTTATGCCATTACTAATTTTAGGACTCCCTTATAACAGTGCTGTACAAGCCATAAACTTGTACTCATACCATAAAATAACAACTAGGAGAAAGAAGGAGTGCAGGTCATGAGTATATGAGAAAGCAAGCACTAGGAAGAACAAAATCCACTCAGCATAACAGAAAGAAATGTGTCCAACTGGAGATATCTGTGTATCATGTTAATTTCCAGGTTATTCATAATTCTACCATTCTGTGATTCCTATATTTAGACAGGAAAACATGGCCAGCTAATTTCAACAAGGACAGAACACAGAGAACTACACTACACATGCATAGCGAAAAAATCTCTGAGAAGGTAAAATTAATGCTGAAAAAATACAAATTTCTTACAGAAGTGCAACTTTTCCTGCCCTTTCATTGTTTGTTTGGGGGTTTTGATATGAGTATATATATCCTTAAGGATTTTTAAGACTCATTATGACATTGCCTATGTTTTTGTAGATAAAGGTGGATAACTCCCTCTTAAGTGGAATGGGATATAGAAGCTAAGTAGTGAGCTACCTAGGTAGTGAGAAATCTTTATGTCCAGTTACATTCACTGAGAATGGGCATTATCCATATATTCCAATTAAATATCTAATTTGGAAGCTTTTATATCATCAGTTCTCTCAGCAGATCACTAAACTAAGATTTACTTATATGTGATGGCTTCTGAACCCATGCACATAGGATGTGCAGACAGCTTACTGTTTTTGACTTACTGCCCAAATAAATTGCACTCTTGTTCCTAAGCAAACGCCTCACCGGAGAAGCTTTGACTAACATGCTCGGACGTAAGTAGTTACAGATGTTTATTGGGTTTTTTGAAGTGAAAAAAAGATTAGCCTAAGGGTGTTATTGAAAAGTCATTAAATTGTGGCTAACCAATTTCAGAGAAACAATGTCATCGGGGAGATTACTCACAGTTCTCATCTATACTTTCAAGTAACTCATCACTCATTTGGCTAACAGACTTACTTAGGGACATTACATTGACCAAAAGTGATTTCTTTTCCAGAAATGGATTAGATGTCATCTCTTCAGGTAGCTGTCTTTCTAGACCTATCTCTGAGATAATTCAGCCTTGGACATGCTTGCAATTGTATGAACTGTCAGATTGCCCGTTGTCAAACACAGTTCTCCTGTGATACAATATGGTAATTACTGAAGTTTTTCTTAGAAATTTTACTAAATTTATTAAATGAGGTGTAGTTCTCATATTTTCTGAAATATCTGTATATGATTACATAACAAATTCATATCTTATTCACAGTAACATACAAAGACAGCAAAGACCTAGGAAAACAAAAACAAAAACAAAAACAGTACAACTGACTGAAGCTTGGGAAGAGTATACTTACAACAAAAGACAAAAAAAAAAAAAAAAAAAAAACGAAGCTGCAACTGACCCTGGGAAAAAAACTCCTTAGGACTTGAAATGTCTGCATGCAACTTATGAAATTTCCACACAGCATAGCGGCAATGCATACTGTGCTATGGAGAATGATGTGTCATGAAATGCTTGACAAGGTCCTTGCCCATCAGCCTTAGCTAGGGACAAAACAACTTCTTATCAGCGACTCTTTTTCAGTACTTGGATATGCTCAGGGCCATCCATGGCTAAGAATATTTAGCAGAAGTGAGGCTGCATGCATTCTGTCTGTGGTTTTCTTTGGGAGCTGATGGGAAGGCCTCAAAGCAGTGTTACAGAAGGGTGGGAGAAACTGAAGTCTGGAGTTACTTCGAAAGGAATGGGATATATGCTTGAAAAGTGGGTAGGGCAATCCCACTTTTCTGGGAACCTGAGGAACAGAGAGAAGTATTGGAGGGAAAGGTTAGATGGATGCAGGAAGGCAGAAGTTTCTAGGGAATCAAGTAGTTAAATTGAGTCCCAGCTAAACAGTGTGATAAACAACCAAAGAAAAGGGACATTACCTGGCTCAGTCAACCTTGCTCAGTGAAAGTATTCTTTGCTGGCTAGTTTCTTAGCTCTCTGCTTCACATTTCATCTGCAGATACTGTGCCTCTTGCAACCAAGTACCTCCTATGGACATTTTATAGTACAGATCCAAAAATACTGGACACTTTGTCAGCTTCCAATAAATTTAAAAAATGATGACTTAGTATAACAGATGTTGGTATCACATGCAACACTACTTCATTTTGGTTTATGTGAAGTGTCTCACATTATTTTAAGTTTCAGCAGACTACAAACCTTTGTATATCTGCACTAAGATTTTTCAAGATTTGCAATCAGATCAGGACATCGGTAATTTTAAGGGACTGATGGACTCCCAGGAATCTTCATTCTAGTTAGTATAACTAAGATCATTGAATGTTTTTGATTCAGCAGTAAAACAGCGAACAATTATGATGCTATTGTCACCTCTTCAGGTTTACGGCCCAAGTGAGGTATATTCAGGAGTTCTTTCCTCCTTAAAGATATTGGTTTCAGGGTTCTACTGGGGTGTATTCCCAGGTCATCCGGGAAGACCTCTGAAGTGTAACTACGAAAACAAAAGGGAAGGTTATGGAACGAGCTCCCCAGGGCAGTGGGCATGGCCCCAAGCTGCTAGAGTTTAAGCAGCATGTGGACAACACTCTGACATAGGGTTTGAAATTCGGGTGGTGCTGTGTGGAGCCAGGAGTTGGACTTGATGATCCCTGTTAGTCCCTTCTAACTCGGGATGTTCTGTGTTTCCATGGCTCTATGCCATAAGGCACACATACGAGCTCAGTCCCCACTCACGGCAGTTTCCACACATGGCCCAACAACTTTGGCTTAGCCTACCCAGACTCGGGCTGACACGAGTCTCCTCACTCGGTCTGACAGCCTCTGATCCCACCGACTTGCTCAGAGCCCACCACTGCCAGAAAGCACCTGGCTGCCAGCTGCTGCCTTGCTTTGAGGCCGCCCCTCAGGCACCAGGACCACTGCAGAAGCTGTGACCGCCGCGCTGCCGCTGCGCTGCCAGAGGAGGCAGGGGAACATCTGGGCAGCGCTCCGGTCCGAGGTACCGGCGGGCGGAGGCGGGGACTGGCGGGGGCTCTCCCTTCCCCACCCCTTCCCCGTTTCTCGCGAGGTTTTCTTCGGTCGCCGGCGGTGGTTGTGTCCGCCTGTCACCGGGGCGGAGCGGCGGCCATGGCCGCCCTGCGTACCCTCGTGCGGTGGCGCCGCCGCTTGGGCTCCGCACCTAGCGCCCCGCCGGCGCGGAGGCTGTGGGCCGGCGGCGGGGCCGAGCCGGCCGGGCCGAGCAGGTGGCGGCGGGAGCTGGGCTGGGCTGCGGGGGCGGCTCTCGCCGGCTACGCGGGCTATCAGCTGTCCGAGCGGCGGCGGCGGGAGTCCTCCCGGCAGCCGGCAGCCGCCGAGGCGGGCGGAGCTCGGGCGCTGCTCCCCATCCCCGTGGCGGCCGCTGCTAAGGAGACGGTAGGTGTGTGCGCGCCGCGCCCTGCCCGCCCCGCGGCCTCGCTCCGTGCCGCGCCCGGAGCTCATCCCGGGGCGGCGCGGGACCCCGGGGTGCTGCCAGCCGTGTTCGAGCGCGGATAGAGGAACGCCGTCCCTCTTCCTCCCCTGCCTGTCATCCGGCATGGAGCCGGTCCGCTCTCAGAAGGAGGGGCTGCCGGACCGCTGGACGTAGCGGGGCTGCCGGCGCCTGCGGGCTTTGCCTGCGCTGCGGGAGCGTCAGTGCTGTGCGCGCTGTTCTCTGCCTCCGGAGCTCCTCGCCTTTATTTTTATCGTAACGTAGGGTGGAACCCTGCTGGTAGCACAGAACCTATGCGTTCTGTTACTTGCGCTTAGAACAGTTATCTTTTTAATATCAGACAGTCAGTCTTGCAGAAGGTTTGTGCAGGGCTTTGTGGGAAGCAGCAGTGTCGGTAAGGTGTGCTGTGCTAAGGCTGGGCTGCTTCAGCAGAAGCGGTGCCTGGCCGGCCTGGTAACTCAAAATAGTGGTGTGAACTTGGAAATTTTCAAGTAGGGAGAAACTCTAGCACAGTGCTGTTCTTAGCAAACGATAATCATTTTGTTTGTTTTTAATTATTATTTTTATTATATGTGTCATATTTTTTAAAAAGTCAAGAGCGAAGATTAGTTGATCTCCAAGGATGACATCTTCTCAGAGTGCTTATCGGTGTTGCACACCGCCTGCTTTCTCAACATCAGATTTGTTACGTGTGGGAAGAGGCTCAGTGTTTTTGCAGTGGAGGCCTTGTGCGGTTAATGCCTCAGATTGCTAGCCAAGGGCAGCTTCTGTGGGCAGTATTGCTCCTAAAGGAGAGGTGAACCAGGTACTTTTGACTGAGCATTTGTTGTTTTGAGTGTGCTGCTAGGGCTCAGAGAACCTAACAAACTCTTTCAGTCTTTCATGCTGTTTTGATTGGACAAAACACTAATTCATTTGATTTATCCAGTCTTAAGTTTTCAACTTTTTTCGAGGGAAACAGCTATTGCATCCTAAAATAGCCACTAAGTTTAGTGTGAAATGTAATTAGGAATTTTCACTGACAAAATTTACAAAATGTTGAAGTTGTCAGAAGTTTTAGAAGTCAGAATTAGCACTAGATTTGAAGCAGTGTGTAAAATAAAATGCATCTTTTGTGTGTACTCTAAATGTTTTTGAATGCTATGTAGCTGAATGTGAAGCAGGAGGAAAAAAAGTTACATATGTTCATATGCAGAATAACTGTAATTAATTTGGTTTTCAGTTTGAATAACAAAAATATTTGAAGAAGTAGGTTGAGATGTACCCACTCAGTTTGTGTAGCCAGACTAAATGCACAAAGACTGACATCTTGAAATACTTGACTTTATGTTACAGCTTTTTTTTTTTTTTTTGAATGATCTCACTGATTTCTGAAAATTGGAGATTTGAGTGCCCAGTATTCCTGAAAAAGCATCCTTTCAATTCCTTTTCCACTAAAGACAAGGATCAAATAGCTGAAGACTTCTTGGGTTGAGTTAGTGATTTCCTCTCCTTTTTTTTTTTTTTTTTTTTTTTAAATTATTGATTATGTGATGCAGAAGGATTTGTGTGGCAGTGAAGATCAAAGTTTGATACTGCATCTATCTGTTAGAGATACAAAGAGTTTTCTGACCATGAGATTCATCTGCCATCTGTACTCCATTTATGATTACCCTGCAGATCTGTGGTGTCTTTCACTGCAGGCTTCTAAAATACCTCCAGAGGTGACATCTCAAGGAAGAAAAGATGCAAATATTGTGTTCAAATTGCACTGAATGGTATTCATGATATTGTGCAATGGTAATATGCTGCTCCTCATTTTCTCTCTACTCAGATGATTTTTCCAGATGCCTTTTACTTGGATCACTGGAAGAAGCAGCTGATATCACTGCTCTAGTGAGTGACAGTAGCTGCTAGAAGGAATTACAGCGAATGATTTTTGCTCCACCTCTGGGACTCCATATGGCAGATAGAAATGCAGAAGCAAATTGGCTAACAAAATGAGTGCTGTTGGGTGAAAAAATCTTTCTGAAACATTAATGTTGGATAACTGAATTTGTAATGGTGCACAGTGAATTTGTAAGTGAAAACAGTATAATAATGCATTCAGATATTCAATTACTTGTAATTCTCTTGACTGCTTTTGATGTTTAAAATAGATAGGGATGAGACAGCCATAGCTAGTCTTTAATTCACGTGTCTTCCTTATTTCTTGAGCTGGCTTTTTGTGGAAATGTAATAAGCAGAATGACCTTGGTGTTTCATCTAGGCAGCTCCAGCAGACAGCAGAATAGGTTTCTGGTCATCCTAGACACTGAAAAGGATGTATGCATGTTTGTTTTTAACCCACTTTGTTTTGACGTAAAAGAACAGCTTTCTTTTTGGAGGCCATCTGCCTCCAAATAATGTTCATGTGGCCATGTGGTAAAGTATTTTGAGCAGGCAAATCTTATGCAGGTAGTGTATATGCTTGTTTGACCAAGTAGATTATTGGAGGTATTATGGTAGAGAGTAAGATTTGCCACAGATGCAGCATGAACCTAAGCTGTCTCTAAGATTCTTTTTTCCCCACATAGTTTTCTAAGAATAATATCAGTCCTGAGGACCAGGGGGCTTATATGTAATTACATGGAGTAAAATCTTGGATATTCTAAAGAGCAATGGTTTTATTGTTGTATTTGTTACCAAAGTCCACAAAGCCTTCCACTTAATTTCCAGTTAACTCCTATGTGACATTTCAAAACAGAAGTAAAATTCTGCACTCAAACAGACAGAAAGATTCAGTGAAGACTGGAAGAGCTACTTTGCAGGTATGGAGATGCTTATTCAGAACAGAAACTTTTTGAAAGAACTGTTATTTTGATACAGATTTTCTGTACTGCGATATTGACCCAAGAAGTGTGCTGATCCTGAAGATTTCAGACAACATACTTCTCATGAAGCCTTTACCTTGTCAGGACAGCTGTGTACCATGCTTTTTCACCAAAATATAACGGTATCAGAAAAACACAATCCAGTGTCAGAATATTTGTCTTCCACTTCCTTGCTTTCATATTCCTTGCTTCCACTTTCATTTCTATAGTTTACTAATATTTTCTTGGAAATACCAACGACATATTTAGCATCCCCAAAGAGATCTTTTTTGTAACTGTGTTGTCATTCCATAAAGATAGCAAATGCCAGGTCCAGACTTCATGAAACAGCCTCTAAGAATCGCTTACTTCAGAGGTGATTTAGAAATCTAAAAAACGGTTGAGGAGAGACAGGTACAGAGAATTTACTTTATCAGGTTTCCTGAAGGCACACTTCATTTCCAGGAGAAGCTGCATGCTTTGGATGTTTCTAGAGGCTTTTCTTTCCCTTCTACCTCAGCAGTAGTGTCAAACTGTCTGAGAAAGTACTCAAAAGGTCAGGTTTATTTGTAGCAGCGCATTTCTGAGTGGATTGCATCATATATTTCCAACACTGTCAAATGAAAACCAAGATGTTAACTCCAAAAAATAAGACAAATTCCCTTAGGGAGCAGGCTGTTTTGCCTGCTCTAAGAGATGCATTAAGGATCGTTTTCACAAGGATCACTTGTAGTTAACTGTTTTCCATACACATTGTGTGTTTCATGCAGCAGGTCAATTGCCAAATGTGGAAAAGTGGTTGGCTCTTTGGCTGATGTTGTCTGAAGCTCCTCACTGTGTAATCACCCTGATGAGGCTAGTGCTTGCCAGCCAGCTGCAGCAAGACTTGTGTTGAAGGAAAAGGCATGTTTATCTCTTGGCATTACTTCTGTTTTCCTTAAGACGTTAAAAAGGTATGCTGTATGTTTGGGATACTGCATGTTTCAGTCTTGCAGGCAGCAAAACATATGGACCTGTACAGCAAAATGTATATAATAACTGAAATTTCTGGAAGAACTTCTGGAAGAATTTCTGGAGTTTGAGTAAGTTGCATGTCAGACTCATGTAAGAGGGACTGTTGGAGAATATCTGAGTGAAGTATTTATTTTGGAAGATTTCAAGAGTCGCTTGATTCTTGTGCTTATGGATAAACACCGTTACCCCAAGAATTTCCTGTAACAGTATTTTATTTGAAAAGGGCCGTTTTCTCAACATTTAAAACACAGCTTCCTATGCTTATAAATATTTTAATATAATAATGTTCTTATCTCAGAGAAGAGGGATCAACTAACAGAATTGGTGGTTGTTCTACATCTAAGTACTCTACTAGAAATATAATTTCTGTAAGCATCAAAACAGTTTTGTCTTCTTCTGGGATTTTCCCACACTGGGAACATGATGTTTAACCTTTTGGCCACCCAGCATGAAAACAAAACTGTGCTACTTTTATCTACATGGGAGCATATTAAATAAGCCTCAAGTCAAATCTAAGTGAAGGAAGTTAGGAACAGCAGTGCTTTGAAAGCCTTTTTATTTTAATAATTTGCACAGGTTCTCATTGATGGAAGACAGATTACTTGCAAGCAAAATTCAAAGAAACGCACTCACTTGAAATAAATTACTTAAAGATTAATCTGCTGTAACATAACATACTTTTGACTGCAAGCAAAGGTACTTTTAATAGCAAATATTGGCTTTAAAATAGGTTCACCTTCATGTCAGTTGGACAAAAGCAAAAGAACACTAATTTGACTTGGAATACATCAAACTGGTGGTTTTTTTGTGGTACTGCTGGAGCTATTTGCTTCATATATATGCATACTCAGTATGTATATTTTTATCTGTTTGTAAAATATTTTGCATTAGTTGTAGATATTCTTAGGATCTGAGTATTGGAGTATTATTCTGGGGTTTGATAATAGATTCTTTGGAATTTTATTTTATATTTTTTTTCCAAACAGTAAATCCTATATCTGGTGTTTGAGCTTGTCTCTGTGGAAAAGTTAAATCTTTGGCCACAGAGTAAAACTTCTGAATTTCTTAACTAGATGTGAGACCAACACTGGGCAAAGAGTGTTTCTGTTGTGTTTTTTAGTAAAAAAGGTAATTATGCAATATTATTTCTTCTACATCTTACTTCTACTGAACCTTAGCAGTATAATTACCATTTACCAATATTTTCAAGTTTGAGGTCATAGCTACTGCAACGTTTTAATTGATTTGATGTCACTGTGTGAGCTCATGTCTTGCATTAGGCCATCTTACAGCAGCAGAGTTACTGCATGGATTTCACTGTTAGGCCATACGGGTTAATACATATTGTGCCAAATTCAGACAGATCAGAGATCTGACATAAGAGAGCCAGTAAGGCAGATATGGGACCAGAAATGGAGATTCAGCCATGCTTTAAGGAAGTGTGAGTAGTATGTGGAAATCTTTGGTCAGAGCACTGGACTTTCATGGCTGTTTGTCATCTCTCTACTGGTGGTTAGTACGTGAAAGATGAACCAAAAATGGGAATGGGTTTTAGACAGCAATTTTGCTTGATAGAAAGCCTCACTTTCATTTCTGCTGTGATTAAATGGAGAAAATACGGATGGATATTACTCTAAAAGAGGTGCTGCAAGGAGTTTGTTCAAAGCTGATTGACATCAGAATGTTGGGTGACCATAACGAAGATTGACCTTCTGAAGGACTGCTGCTCTGTGAGATGTGGTGGCATTGCTCTTACTTTATCTCCTCTAAATGTGACGCTTCTAGAAAATTGATCTTGGGAATTATATGAAATCTTTGAAATTATCATGTTTTCATTTGCATAATGAATTTGAAACTTTGGATGCCTTTAGCAGATACTTCATGCTGTTTGTAATATGTTTGTAGCAGAAACTGTCAGTGGAAGGCATGTATAATTGAAGCATGATACTTCCATTCGGAGAAGTACCTTGTCAAAATTAGTTTGGTCTTCAGCTTATCAAAACATGGTAAATAAAAATTAAATTGATGTTAAAATGGACTTCTGGAATATGTTTCCCATTGTATCCTTTGTCTGGTGCTGGTTTGTGTGAAAGTCATTTAATTCGTTTTAGGAAGTGCTTTTGAATATCTCTGTATATGTAGGCATGCGTACGTACTTTTATATGAAGGGAATGAACAGCAAGAAATTAGGCCAAGGCAAATTTGTTTGGCTTTTTTTTTTTTTTTTTTTTTCCTTGGCTGATATAAATTAAGCTGTAATCTATCTGGTCCTGATTCTGACGAAGGCAGGTGGAAGCTGGGACTGTACATAGCAGCATTTGAAAATGCTGCTGTTGGATTGGCACTGTGCTTGAGAAAAGGCATAACATAAGGTGTGGGAGGACAAAAACCAAGCAATGAGAGACTGAATTGGAAAGAGGAAAGGCAGAAGGATGTGAGCTATGAGCTGTTTGATTACAACTCTCAGTGTGTAGGTTTTTGTGAGACTGTGAAGAAGATAATGCATTGTTTGTGAGAGCTCTCAGGCCCCTCTTGCCCCATTATGTCCATTTCTTTTATGAAGGTGGAAGGATGGGAATTAATGGCCATCAGCTACATTCTTGTTCTTTCCTGCTAGTTCAGTGAAGCAGGTTGGTATACGTGTGCAGATAAACAGGAGCTGACCTGCTACTTGTAAGATATTACTGCTGTTGGGAGGTGCATGACACTCTGCTTGAAGGAAGTGATTGTGTCCAGTTTTCCAAAGGTAACATGATATGAGATCCTTGTACTTATTAGGAAAGTCTGCTAAGAGGATTATAAATAGAAGCATAGAAAAATTTCTTCTGTTTCTCAAAGATATGTACTTTCAAGAAAGTTTTTGAAGACTTGGTGATTACAGAGAGCTTTAGTCTATTTGAATTTTTAAGAGCTTATCCAGAAGTTGGAATCCTATTGAATGATGTTCACTCCTTCGCCAACAGTACCTTCCCTTAGGTACTCAGTGTCTGCTTTCTGTGTCTTGTTCTTGTGTCTATTAGATTTGATAATAGTGCTGCTATATACAAGATTGCCTAACCTGAACATAAATGTGAAATAAATTAATTGGGAGAAAATCATGATATCGCTAAAATTCTCATACTTGCCTTGCTGAATTATGATTCCCCCAGCGTTGGGAAGAACACTGAGGACATATTTTGTAATTGTGTTGAGAAGAATTCCTTAAATGAACGCTTGGAAAGATAGGGATGGAGGTAATAAATTAGAATGTCTTGACTTTTTAATTAGCATATTAAGAAGCTCATAGTAATTACAGAGTCTATGCAAGACGAAGTTGCTATAAGTTTCATGAATGAATAACAGGAAATTGGGGAAAAAAATAGTAGTATTCCTGTAGATGGTTTTACTTAGCAGTTAGCTAAAGCTCGTACCTGGGGTCTTCGGCAGCCAAACCCTGCTTAACCTCAACTTGAACATTTTATATATGAGTCAGTGATCTAATACAGAAAGTTAAGTATACATTTTTTTTGAGTCCATGTTAGATCAGTAGCATAAACAGCTTGTTCTGATTCTTTATTTTGAAACTAGAAAGTTGAAGGTACTGGTGTTTTTATTCATCAGAATAAAAATATACTGAAGCCTGTAGTTTCCTTATCATGCTAACCTAGAGTAGGTGCAGGTTGCTGCTGGAAGAAGTGTCATGCTTTCATGATTTTCTATCAGTATTCCACATCATAACATCATGCAGTGCACTGGGAGTTAGAGTTAATGCTTAGTCCTGTGGATTGTTGATCTTTCTGGTCTCTTGGTCTCAGAAGAGAAGAATGAACCACAACTTCCAGAATACTTCATTTTTCTGTTTCCATTTTTCTGTTTGGAGGGAAAGATAAAATGAACTGGGAGTCATGAGACTTCCCTCTCTGCTCTCTGGTTGTTTTGCCAACAGTGTTAGAGTAAGGACTTTGGTTTCATAACTCTCTCTTTTGCATTTTATTTGATTTATTAGCTTCAATTTCAGTAGTATTATATTGTGTTATCTCACATTCTGCTGCTATATGTAGTAAATTAAGTTGTTTTTTTTCTTTTTTTTCTTTAGTTTGTTGCTGCCACTTTCTTTTGTCCAGGCCCATCTCCCTACCTTTTTCCTTTCCACCTCCTCCCTTTCCTAGGACGTAGGTCTGTGGGTCCCTTTGCCCCCTGGTCACAGCCGAACCATATATTTTCTTTTCTGTAATCTGTAAATTGCTGTGTTTTGGAACTAATACTCTTCTTGTTGGATAGACTGAGTAATGTATCTGTCTAAAAATAGCACCACCAAAACAAAAGTTTGTCAGACATATCCAATTCCCTTGTCCAGTTTGACACTTAGCAAGTAGAGGATACAAGTGCCAAAGCAAAGGCATAGAGGGTATTGAGTGGTATGGCTTATTTTGGTGGCTGGCCAGTATTCGTATTGAGTTACAGTGACACTTATCTAGAGCGTAAAATACTTGCATTGTTATATAGCCAGAGGGGAAATGTAGATCGGCTAAAATGAAGCAAAAACTATGAGTTTGGAGTACTTAAATGAATTAAGTTTTAATATGTTTTAATTCCATGTTTGCAGTATGATGGTTTATATTAGCATAGAGTACTTCAGGTATGTTAAAGTATGTCTTTAACATATTCTCCAAGTACTTACAGTCATCAAAAAGTGAGATGATGTTTCTTGAATGATGCATGATCTGCAGAGTCACCCAATTATGCATGACTGATTATGGCTGATTACAATTGATTACAAGTACTGTACGTGTAACATGGCCTTGAAGCAGTGTCTTCTCTGAAAGCTGGCTTTGCAGAGATACTGCCTTATTATTTATGCTTACAACCTGCATTTATTCAAAAGCATGTTTGTGATAGCAATAAAATAACATATATATCAAAAATAAGATAGATTATTAACCTTCAAATACAGGGGTAATCAATTATCTTGCTACAACTCTGCTGAAACAATTAAGTTGTGTAAATCCCACATGAAGGCATAGCTTGAATGCCACTGGACTGCAGAAGGATCAGTAAGACCATATTCAAACAGCGAGATAGCACATGAATGTTTTGACTTGCAAATGGGTATGTCAGAAGAGAATTCTTTGAGGTTGTTTTATTTTTTTTTGGGGGGGGGGGGGGGGGGGGGGGGGGTTGTTTTGTCTTGCCTCTAAGGATAGAGCAGCCTTCCAGTGCCTAAAGGAACCTACAGTAGAGATGGGGAGACTCTTTATCAAGGAGTGTAGTGATAGAACAAGTGATAATGGCTTTAAACTAAAAGAGAGGGTTCTCTAAAAACACGAAAAACATTTAGATATTTTCTTAGTGAAAAGACAAATAGATATTAGTTAAGTTATTGCTACCATTTGCCTCTTTTTTGCTAATTTTGATACATGAAGTATTTTACATATACTGTATAAAATGACAAGAATAATGATGACAATGGCAGAATGGTTATTTCACTGGTAAGATGCTGCATTCTTCTTTTTACATACTGTGAGAAATTACCTGTGTCATTGCTTGTCCTTTTCTGAATCAGTTTGGTTTTGATATTTTTCATTTCTGTTAAAATAAATACATAAATAAAATTAAGAAACGTGCATTTTCTTCAAGTTCTTGATTCTGCAAAGGAGCTTGCCAGCTTGTGAGCTGTAGAAAATTTTCAGTTAGTGGTAACATATTTTCTGTTTAAATCTTTGACAGTATCAAATAAAGATGTAACAATTGAGAGTTAGTTTTGTACTACCAAGCTTACAAATAGCCAGTGCGTAGCTTTGATTGCAGTGGATACTTGAAACAGTAGTAATCACAGAAGGTTTGCACTGGGGAGTACTGTGGAGATTTTTTGCCTATTACCATCAACAGCTGTGCTCTACATGAAGAAGCAATTAAAAAGTATTTTATTTTCTTTTGGAAATATGAGACCACAAATAATTTTAACAGAGTCTAACAGAGTCTTTTTAAGTTACATAGATTTTTTGAGTTAGCGTTACTTTCTTTTCTATGAACCTAAGTTTTTGTTTGTTTTAAGACCATGAGCTTAGCTTATGTGATGACTTGCTAAAATTGTGGAAGAGTGAAAATGATAGTGGTGACATCCTCACTTAAGCTCTTATTGAATGGATAGTATTTGGATGGATTTGACTTAATGGATTATCATTTTTTAATTTAGAGTTTCTTTGTAGGGAATGGCAGTGGCAATTGTAAGATGATATATTTAAACTGTTTCCTTCTGTCCTTGAAGGTTACAGAAAACAGATCAGACCTTGAAGATTTACACCTTTACGCAACACCTCGGGAGCAGCGGTTTCGTAGGTTTGCCAGTTTAGAATTTGAAGGACAGCTGTATATGACTCCATATGACTTCATTCAGGCTGTCACAAATGATGAACCGAAACGTAAGCAGAAGTTCTATATTGATAAAATTTCTGTGGACATGATGGTAATGTATGTTATTTTTCCATTTGTTTTTGATTACTACTGTTGTTTGTGATTGGTATGTAAAGATGCTCAGTCTTCACCTTTTATTTTTCATGGTATTTAAATGCATATAGTCAGCATCCTGATAGTTATTACTTTGTGAATTGTTTTCCCCCCAAAGTCGTTAGATAAATGTTCTTGTCTTAGAGGTCACACACAGCTCAATAGGTGTGAAAGGCAAGTTCATTTTTACCTTTTGCTTTTGGCTACAGTTCTGGATTCTTTCCAAGCAGGACAGTTGTGCTGCAAAATTTCCTTCCTTTGTGAACTTTATGTGAAAAGCAGGCAAGAAACCTAAATAATTAAGAATAATGTTATTTTATAGTTTTATAGCTTTTGCCATTCTAAATCATCATCAGTATCATTTGTTTTTTGTTGTTGTTTTGTTGGTTGAGTTTTGGTTTTGGTGTTCTGTTGTTTTGAGGTTTTGTGTGTTTTGTTTTGTTCTGTTTTTTTGTTTTGTTTTGTTTTCCACTACAGAGATTCTACAAGCATATCAAGGTATTCTAAATAACATACTTTGAGTAGGAGTTTCAGTCCTCAGGGGATCCACTTTCTACATTTAAAATTAGACAGAGGCTGCCCTATGTATCAATCAAGTTTAATGAAAAATAAACTATCAACTTTAGCTCACTTAATCAGTTTATTTTGCTTTAAATATCAAAGAGTGACCAAATAGAAAGGTGAATATTATAACCTGTTGCTGATCTTGTTTGATTTCTGGGCCCTCAGGCTTTTAGTGCATTGGTAGCAGCATACAACTTCTGAGAAAAGTGAGTAATCTTTGCTCAGATGTGACATATATAATACCTCATTGCAGATTTAGGGAAGAAAACTAATATATAGAGAACAGTCAAAAGAAGGTAAATCAGTCAGAGGAGAGGTTAAAGCTTCTACAGATTTTTTTCCCTTTATTTTCTTAGCTGTAATGAAACAGGAAATATTTCAGCTGATTGTGTCAGTAATCAAAACTCCCTTGACTTTTAACTGAAGATATAATCGCTTTTTGTAATAGTGAAGACAGAAGATAGAGCTTAGATGGTGAAAATTTGAAAAACTAAAACTCCTACCAGGAAGCGAATCTTCATTCTCCTTTTTGTTCACCAGTTGAAACAGAGAAGGTAGATCTCTTTTCACAGACACTAATGTAATTACATGTCAGCACTTCATAACTACTTCTTCAGCCCAAATCCCCAGGTGATCCTTTTTCTGTGACCAGGGAGTTGGGCTTCACCAGCTTTTCCCCAGTCCATCTCATAGCAAAGCCATGTATGGTTATGGAGCATTTGTGGCATGTACTGGATATCAGTTAAAAAAGCACTTCAGCTCAATTTTATGACAGTGTATGAGTGGTAGACTAGTAAGACTTTTCCACACTGATTAAATTTAGGCTTCCTCGTCCCTCCTTCAGATTTAAAAATAATAATAATTTTAAAAGTGTTAAGATCTCAAGAGTATTCTGTGTGTGTCTTGTCAGAGGAGAAAAGATAAGGAGCTCAAGCAGTGAGGAACCCTTCTGAGTTCAATGTAGAAGACCTGGCTTAGATAAAAGTCTTTCCCAGGCATCCAGTTAATCTCTGAGACTGAAGGCAAAACTAACCTGTATGCCTTGAAGTTTTGTATGCAAGTAGCAGAGATTACATGACAGAAATGATTAAGGGATGGTGTAAGAGGCAGTAACTAAGTAGAAGGAGATGACTTCATTATGGTGGAAATCATATTATCTGAGTTACTTCGGCAGAACTGGGCTGAATTTTGGGCAAAAGGCTGACAAATAAGAAGTAATAAATGAAGTAAACAGCCTGCAGGTGTTGCCACTTACAGATTCTGATCTTTGAATATTTAGTTTTAATTTTTGTACTGCTTTGTCAGTTTGGGCAAGTCTCACTTATCTGTCTTGCTCTGTTGAAGGTAGCAAGTTTAAATGAAGTATTTTTTTCTGAATAAAATAACACATTTTGTATTTTTGAATCATTTTAGTCTTGTTTTTAATGATAAATAATTGGATCCATGCAAGCCAACATATTAAAATATCTATATATTGCAATTAAAAAGAACATACACTTGGACTTCTTAAGGATTAAGACTAGAAAGCAAAATCACCCTTTGAAGAATAGTAATAGTAGCTCTTTATGTCCGCTTTGTAGAAAAGCTAATAATACTAGACCTGAATAAGATCTGTGATGGGGTGAATGCATCTATTGTGATTGATTTACTTTGGAGATAGAGTCAACTCTACAAAAGTCAAGAGGGCATTCACTTCCTTTTTTGATTAAACACTAACTAATATGGTAAGAGTACATTTTTCTTTTATAATGTACAACTTTCGACTCTGGGCAGCTGTTATAATGACACAGAGTAAATGGTATAATTAGCTTATTGCTGATGACTTCATAGTAAAGATTATCATTAGGGAAAAATTGTATTTTTTCCCTAATGTGGGTAAATTTTCTGTACCTCTTGTGGTGTTGAAGTACCTCTTACATTTCAGGTTTTTTTATATTTGTACAACTGCAAGAGAAATCTATTTTTCCCTAATCATGCTTGATAAGTTTTTTTTTTTTATCATCTGAATATGTATTTGTACATTTAGAAAGCCAGTTAAAAGAAAAGGAAATATATTTTGTTCCTTTTAACTCTTGGTAGATATTAAAAGAAAAAAAAAAAAAAACTAGCCTGATACTGAGCTGTAAAAAGTATGCATGTAGATGGAATATTTGTAGAATATGTATGTAGATAGAATGTCTGGAAGGACAAATCTAGGTATAAACATATGGGAAATTATCTGATTAGAAAGCTAGATATATTTATTTTTATGGTAGACATAAACACAAAGCAATTAATATGGTGAAGGAGGTTACTTTATTTGGTTTTATTTAGTATTTTGAGACAAGGCTTTAATTAATAGTAAATAATCAAACTGAAAAGTATGTAAAATGCTGTTAGTCGATAGTATGTTGTTACTTGGTATAGTACACCGTAGTAGGGGTAGGATTTGCAAACACTCTTAGTGGTATTACTGGGATGTAAAACTGCAATTTCAGACACTTTCTAACTATGAACTAGTTAGTGAATGGCATCTGTCTCATGACTGTTATTTAAAGAAGCATGGGGGCCATCATAAGAAAGGGATTTCTAATTCTACAGCTTGTTTTGCTCTGTAATAATGAGCCTTTATCAACCAAGAAGTTATGCATTTTACCACATAGCACACAGCTTTTTGTACTTTTGTGAATTTTCATATTCACAGTGCTTTAATTTAATACTGCAAAGATTTGAGAGGTTGGAGATAAATCTCAGGTTCTGCATTATTGCATGTTTCTGGACAGCGGTTTTCAAATGCCAGTGTATTCATCTGCTCCTGGATATTTCATTTTAAGGCTTTATGAAAAATATCAGCTCACTCTTATCCATTATCAGCTTTCAGTTCTGATAAGCAATTCCTGTTCTGAAACTTTCAGATTCTTTGTGAAAATTTCTTAGAAAAAATAGAGCTTGACAGCAGCTATAACAGCAAGCATGAATCTGAGTGATTAGGAGTGGCTAAAAGGAGCCCTAGCTTCTGGTGATGTTTAAAGGATTTTTTTTTTCCTACATTTTCTTTGGAATGTACAAATAGTGAAGTAGGGACAGGAATCTACGTCTCCCCTATGATTTGAATAATACTGCTGTTACTAAATGATAGTTCAGACTGTTGATGCCACAGGTTAACCAAATGCATTCTATTTCCTGTTTAATGCTTTAATAGTTTGTTATGGAGGTAGAAAATATTATCTCACTGAACTGGATTTTGATAAAAACTATTCATCTAAATTGATTCTTGACAATTAGGAATTCATGTATGTGTTATGCTACTTGCTTTTTTAATAACATAATAAAAATTTTTTGGAACCAGGCTGTAGCTTCAATCTGAATGCAGTAGGGAAAATACCTTTTTTTTTTTTTTTTTTTTTTTTTTTTTTAAATAGAAAATGGGGTATGAATGCATTATAATTGTAATGACACCGCATTAGACATAAAAAAATTCAGTTATACCAAACTTTGTTTTTTGTTGCAGGCACTAAAAAGTGGCGATCCCTTTCCAAGCAGGTAAGTAATAATTCCTATGTTATCTTATAACCATGCATTTTCATGATGTGAACTTAGAGTGGCAGAAAAAAGCGAGTTTTTAACATTTATTAAAAAAAGAAGTTTTAATTTCTTACTTTTCTGTCACTTTAGACACATTTGAATCTAGAATATCAATCAGGCACAGCTGCTCAAGCATGTTGTGTTGGATTTACTGACTTCCTCAAACCTCCGTCAGTTTCTTCCTCAGCTCGTATCTGACTGAGTTTCTTTATTGTCTAAGTGTAGCAGCTGAAATACTAATGCCATTCTGTACCTTTTGTGGTATTAAAGTGCCTCTTAAGTTTCTGGTTTTTTTATATTTGTACAACTGCAAGAGAACTGTGTCTGTGTCCCTGTATCGAGAGTAAAGTATATTCTTATTCGTGGGTGAAGTTTGCTTTGGTTCAGGTCAAGTATCTTTAAAGAACATAAAATGTATTTGCTGCTGAAGTTACTCACTGCTGCACATGTTCACTGAAGCCAAGGATGAGTCTCCTGCCTGGACTTCAGTAAGATTTTGATAAAAGTTCTATGTGTCTTTCCAATTCTGTAAACAATATTCGTGTGAGTTTTCTCAGATGAGCAATTTTTGGATTAATCATATATGCAAAATTTGAGTACTTCTCAAAGTCAGTATGCTAAACTGAAATTAAATTAAATTGCAGAGTGGCAAGCATTTCCTTTCATATTGATTTCCTAGCACTTACTCATAATCCACTAATGTCATTGTTTAATCATTTAAATACATGTCAATATTTTTCTAATTTTATTTTTTTAGGAATTGAATCAGATCCTTATGGAGACACCACCAGTTTGGAAAGGGTCATCCAAACTTTTCCGTAATCTTAATGAGAAAGGTGAGGAATAAGAATTTATTACTAATATGCAAAGGAACTTCTTCACAGTGAGGGTGATGGAGCACTGGACCAGGCTACCCAAGGAGGTTGTAAATTCTTATTCTTCGGAGATATTCAAGACCCATGTGAAAGCCTACCTGTGCAGCCTGTTGTAGGGGCCCTGCTTTGCAGGGGGTTGGACTTTATGATCTATGGAGATCCCTTCCAGACCCTACAATTTGGTGATTTTCCTGAACCAAATTGTCGTATGTATTAATTATTGATGCTGAAGTAGTGTTGTGCTTTAACCTGAGTCACGTCTTCAAAAAGATAATTGTCTTGTTTTTTACATTTTACTGAATAGAGACGTTCCCTTTAATCTCTGCAATGTTTTAATCATGTCAGCTTACAACTAACGTCTTTAAGTGAATTGGTATTTTAGAATACATTAGACTGATTTTGACTATTTCACGTTATTTGTTCCAATTAAAAATTATATGTAGAATGTAGACAGAATATTCCAATAAAGACACTAAATGTCTTCACTTTTTTTAATTGGTGCAATGATGTGGTTATTTTAAAGACACTAATGGCCCTGATATAATTGAATAAATACCTTTTTTGAAACAGTTTCAGAAATACTGTATATTCATGTAAAGTCAGAAGATTAAGGTTTTGTTAGCCTTTAAAATTCTTACTATTGATAAAGGAAGAGCCACACTTTGGGTTTCATCTTTTCATTTATTTATTCTCTTCCTTATTGTGATTTATCACTTCAAAAAGCTGTAATAGTTTGTGTATGAATATTCAAAAGCTGTTTATAATAAATAAACCACATATTCTTTTGCTTATTTTCATTATGGCAAAGGACTATTGAAAATTTCAAAAGCAACCACAAGTAATTGCTATAAGGAAAAACAATATAGATGTATAAAATATTCATACCAGCAAAAAAATTCCAAACAAATGTGTGCGTTTATTTGATGCATCTGTTTCACAGAGACACAGAATTGCAGAGGTTGGAAGGTACCTGTAGAGATTGAGTTCAACCCCAGACTACATCTTAAGACTGTTAATGGAGTCAATAAGCCCCTACTCTCAGAGCAGCTCACAGGCTTGAATTTCATGAATTTCTAATTGTAAACTGTGCTTAACCCTTTCTGCCTTGAAGGAAACTCTGCAGCCAGTGCTACAGAGAGACACAGATACTGGCATATGTTTGCATTGTATTTCTTTGCTCTAGGCTGATGTCAGAACAGTTCAATCTTGAAATATTAATTAAATAAAAATTCAACTTCAGATTCTGTTAAGTCAATACATAATTAGTTAAAAGCAAGTCTGTAATAAAACATCTCCAAAATATAGTCTTGATTCAACAATACTTAAGTTTTATGTTAGTGAAATTTGACAGAAGCTGATAGAATTAAGAGGATCAAAACTAGTGTAATAAAGTTAGTGCTTGCATTGGTTTTCAGTACACTTTACAAAGCAAGTTAATTGTTACATTATCTATAAAATGCAATATTTTATATCTAATACAATAGATGAGAAGTCCTTCATAAAGTCATTTAGTAAGTTGGTGAAAGGAATGAGGATAGAATTCAAGTCTCCTTCGTTCTGATTTAATTTCATTACAGAATGGCATGAGTGCTCCCAGATTAATCTTACTCATTTTCTTTAAAACATGCACGTTTTAATATGAAGCAAGTAGTAAAGACCTATATCAATGTATTTTGCCATAGATTTATTTGAATTAGTTGCACTGCACAAATTTATGCCAGCTGTCCTTAGGTCTTGCTATGTTTTACTCTTGAATGACCTTCTATTCTTTCAGATCTTGGTATAAGCTTTTCTTTCTGTTCAATTGAAATTACAGAGCCTCTCTCCCATAACAGTCAGTGCAGTCAACCAGAACTATCTGTCTACAGCTACCATATACCAGTACAAACAAAAGGAGAGAATGCTTTCAAGGCTTTTTGTATTGCTCTCTTCATGCCTGTGGTGGATGATCTGACAATTGCATTTCCTTCCTCTGTTTTGCAACAAAGAAAGTGTCATCAAACAAACAAAAAATCATTTTTTTACATTTATTGTATAGACAATGACTGTCTATTGAAGAATGTCTTATATCACTGAATGAGGACCAGTGAGGTGTCTAATTTCTTGATAGGTGCTTGTCCAAACAGACTTCAGTAGGTATTGTCAAAGAATTTCTGCAAAGTACTGTATGAATTCTAGCTACATATTGATACACTGCTGTGTTATTGGAGAACATAAATGAAGAAGTAACTGGGGTGAGTTTTACCACTGTTCTTAAAATCTTCAGTGCAAAGCTGGAAAGGCAGAAAGTCCTTGTGAATATTATTAAAATAAATAATTAACTTGGACTTTTTGTGCTATAAATATTATTTTTAAAAGTTTCTTAATTTGACAGCTTTTGAAGTACGGAAATTAAATTTGTTGAATAATTGTGAAATCCATATAGATAATACAGTGTCTAAGGTTAAATTATATGTGTTTGAGTGGGGAAAAAAAAATCATAATACTATTTACATTGCTTTCTCTGGATATAATGCCTCCTATTTATTTTTGTGAAAACCACAACAACTACAAAGAGCACAATAGCACTAGTTTACAGAGCAAATTCTCAGCTACAAAACACTGTTTTTCAACGTAGTCACCAACATTAGCTATGCATTTTCACCAGCAAAGAATAAGAGCCTGCATGCCATGCTGATGTCATGGGCATCATATTTTGAACTTGATTTGGAAAAAACAGCCAGTAACTGCAGGATTCTGCAACATTATCTTTACACCCAAGAGCTAGGGGAGGGGAAGCAGTATGGCTCGTACAGTACTGGACATGCTGTTTGAATATTGACTTCAGTTCTATCTTAAATTTTGCCTTCTTTATTTCTGAAAAGAAGCGCTATTCAATACTGTGACTGCCTAGTGACATCTAACAAAGGATGAAAAGTTTAGACAGAAGACCCTTATGGGTCTTTTGAACATGGAATACAATAGCACAGATTCCTTTAGGCTTTAAACACATTTAATAGAATCTACATATTTGTTTAATAAGAGCTTTAGTAAAAATTACAGGTGATTATTGTGAAGGTGTGCATATAAAGAGAATTCAAAAGAACAAGCTGTGCTTTCATCAGTAATATTAGGCCAAGCCTTCAATTAACATAGGACATGCTCCTACAAAGCACATAGTAAAAATCAAGAGCTGTTTTCAAACAGTATGCATCAGGAGGAAGTACTGTTCAAGTTTTCAGAATAAATGTTCTCATGCTGCTAGAGTGTTGTCAGTCATTATTGGTGAGGTTTTCAGAGAGTCAAATAAACCATGAATCTAATCAGCTTCTCTTTAGTGAGCTATTCTCCACTGACTGTAGTTGTTATTTTGCCTTACTTACCGTACTTACCACCAAGAATACTCAAAGGTAAACTAAAAAGACCAACAGACAACAGAAAAAAGAACCTAAATACATCAATATTTTAGTCAGCTAATGCAAACAAAAAAGAATTTGCATATCCACATGTATGAAAGTGCTCGTTCTTATACATAGATTTAATACATTTGAGTTTAAGATGTGAAGACGATGTAAAACTAATATAACATCATTTTTTCTATTGATGTTTTCAGGTGTGATATCTTACACAGAATATTTATTCCTCTTATGTATTTTAACAAGTAAGTATTTGAAGGAAAGGCAAACAAAAATCCTTCCTTAGAAATTTTTAAGCTCTGAATATATTGCTGTGCATTAGAATATTGTTTTTTGTTCTCTCCTGCGTATTTCAGTATGGAAAAGATGTATCTTTGTTTGTTTGAACCTCTCCTGTCCTACAGGAATCTTGTGTTATGCTTTACGTCATTTATTCTTTAAAACACCTCTTACTGACTGTTGAGAAGGTTGAGGTTAAAACCCTGTTAAGAGCCCAAGTTTATTTTCTTATATTCCAATAAAATTTTTAGTTGTCTATCCTGAATGTACTGAATTTACTGTTCATAAAGGACATTGAATATATGGAGAAGAGAAAACATGCATCATTATTGTATTATTTTACATCCTTCTATGTAAAGGATGATATCAATGACACAGTGATGTCAATAACATCTATTTTATTTTAGAAAATCTGTCAAACTGATTTCAATACTTGTGAAACAGAGCAGGAACTTTACGCTCAACCCTTACAATCCATAGTTGCTGCATTAATTCTTCTATCGTTTCCATGTTGTCTGGACTAAATTTGGGCATAATTCATCCATCTTGCAAAGCATGTTGTCCAAAGACTTCACATATGTTTGCCATCAGAGTCCACATGTTTATGAACTGATTTAAAATTTTAAGCTGATCTCAAATTTTTGTGACTTGACACATATAAACAAGAAATTTGAGTCTGTTTCAAAGTATCATTTGTTTTGACATGTTTTTGCAAAAAAAAAAAAAAAACTTTTTCAAAATGTCTTTTGAAAACTCTTTGTTTTCATAGAAAGTTTATTTCTGCAACTTTATTATATTAAAAAAAAAAAAACAGCCAACAAAACATACCTGTAATCATGAGCTAATGATTTCTATCCACTGCTGAACCACCACTACTTCTAAGTATTTTTCTTGGATTTTTCATATTCTGTTTCTACTGTATAATCTGTGACTTTGTGACCATCCTTTACATTTTCATAATATTAATAATATTTTATATTGATGTTATGACTTGCATTTACTCTGTACACAAATTTACTAATTTAAACTAGCTGAGGATGTTTGTTTGTTTGTTTTTATAAAAGATGCTGTATAATTTCTTAGGGTTTCATACATGTGTTTTTTTCCAATTAATGAAGAAATAATTATTTTTGTTTTTTGGCAGAGCCACATGCAGGTTTTAGAATTGCTTTCAACATGTTTGATACTGATGGCAATGAAATGGTGGACAAAAAGGAATTCTTAGTGGTACGTATAACTTCAGTGTTTGAACCTTTTAATGTTTTTATATAATCTTGAAATTCAGTTTTTGTTGTGATTGAGACACGTGATGATGGCAAATGTAGTTTTGATATTTCTTTAGAAATTAACTTTTAAAGATTCTTGGTTAGTGGTTTACACAGGTTTTCTGAAGACAGCACAAGGCCTTTATTTTCTACTGAGTAAGTACAGACAATTTCTGTATTGTTTCCAACTCAAGCTATGTGGCTTAGTCCAGGTAACCTGTGCTAACCTAAAGAATGTGGAAACTTGGAAGAAACTGTTCTTAATGCACTGCATTTTCCTCAGTTCTCCTTTTCAAGAATTTACAACCAAGTGAGTGAGATCTGAGGTCAGGAACACTTGTTTTTTTTTTGGCATAGCTCCATTAGAATAGGTTTCCTTTACTTTGGAAGCTGTCACTTCCTGCAAAGTATGGCTTGCAAATCATTTTTTCTCTTATAATATTAAATGTACATTTGTTTCTATTTGCTTATTCCTGGAAAATTGAATCAGGAGCCTTTGCCTTCCAGAATCCTCTGCTGAAAATGAGATCAGGGAAATAAGTGCGTAAAAGAGGGAAGTAAGAACACTTCAGAATGGATATTTACATCTGTCTTTCTAGGTGTGCTTTTATAGTCCTGTTTCCTGGATAGAGCAAAGGAAGATTTTCAAACATTAGACTTACTGATTTCCTCCTAACACCATATTAAACAAATTTGTGTAGTAGATTAAACCTGACTCTAATTCTGCTGGATTAGTGTGTCAGAAAGAAAGACAAAAGAAAGACTGTAAGTAGAGGATGTCTGTGTAAAGAAAAGTAAATATGAAAATGAAAGTTGTGTCAGTGATGCTCCAGCTCAGATATAGCTAGCTGCAGGGTATATGTTTGTCATCTGTACTCACAGTCCATGGCTCACAGTCCATGTGAGTCCATGCATAATCTCCAATGTACTTGGAAGCAGGAGACTGTAAACGTAGCCGTATGAACTTTATGTAGCATTTGCAAAATACTTCTTTGATGACAATCAGCTATCATAAATTTGGAAGTCAAGGTAATACTTTCTAGGGAATGGTGTAGAGACCATCTGTTACACGAATCGCAAGAAAAAGCGTACATATAATAAGGAGCTGCAAAATACTCATTGTTTTCTGATAAAAGCTTTAGTGGTTTTGTAAACTAATTCCTCACGTGTTTGTGCTTTTCTCTTTGCTTATGTCATAAGGGTGAGGTCAGGGAACAGAAGGATTGTGTTCCCTTGTTACAGGAGATCTTTGGTTTGCTGCTTTCGGCAGTCAATCTCATCCATAGGAACAATGTTCCTATGAAAGTGCTCCTAGATCCTTTCACATTTGGTTTTCTACTCACTGGTATCCTATAGCACTCATTCTGAACAAAAGATCCATTTCTAGAAGTTTAGCAAGTGCTTTAATGATGAATGCAACAGAATCCTACTCTCTTTGCTCCAGTGGCAGGGAAAATACATCCAAGGATGCATTGCTTTTTTCCCTTGATATTTTCTTTTTTTTTTTTTTTTTTTTTTTTTTTTTTTTAGTTTTTCAGTTACTGCCACTCTTCTCTTTTTCTCTTTCACTTGATGGCTTGTCACTTCACTTTTCACTAGGTATTTTCTTTCTGCTTCTGTCTTTTAATTTACTTTTCTTCTTTCTACAGTTTTAGGTTGCAAACTAATATTCTGTAATATTCTAGGCCACCTAGGTAAATATCCTCTCATGATTCTCCTGGTCAGTGTGCATTGCAGTAGTTTGTGCCTGTAAGTTTGCAAAAAACATGAAAAGACAGGCCAAGATCTGTAAATCGATCCTCTACTTAAAAATAGGTACAGTGACAAGCATGATATTGTGGTGTGTGTTTGCACTACAGACAATTTATAAAGATATGGAAATCCATAAAATATTATTTTCAAAAGCATTTGCACTTCAGTCTCTAAATGCTGCATTCATTTGGTTTTTCACTGTCATACCTCAGCAGTAGCTTGCTGATCCCTTTATCTTAGTTATCTACTGTCTCTGAAATATTTTATTCAATTGAATTTGGAAAAATTTTTTTCAGAGTTTTTCAACAGATTGCATTTTACTGATCACGTTCTGATCCATGAGGATCTCTGTATGCATGTGTTTTTATCTCGTGGTAGGTAGAATTCAGTCTTTTTTTCAGCAACTGCCACAGTTGTGCAATTAAGTTACGATTATTTGCACACCATGATATTTGGTTCTGAAAATACCATATTCTGGATGGAACAAATTTTCAGCCGTAGTGCATGCTCTCTTTGGCTCATTTTGTGATTAGCACATGCTAGAAGTGGCAGTATAACATTTTCTGATGCAGTTTTTGAAAAGCTGAAATTCACTGGTAGATGTCATCAGAGTACCATCAGAGTAGTGCTCTGTCTGCTGTGAAAAATAAATAACGATACACTTTTTTCTAATGGTTTGGAAATATTTAAAAGTATTACTGTAAACAAAAGCATTTAAAGACTATGGATACTTAAAAAGATAAGTACAGATCATAACATGAAGACTGTGATTTCCAAAAATAAACGTGTATTTTTTAAATCCTGTGTTTGAGGTTGCCTCAGAAGTCACTTTTAAAGTTCTTAATATAAAGAGATTTGGAAAAGAAGTATTTTACAGGACTCGAAAGTCTTCTTTGAACAGACTTGAAAAAACAAAGGTACTTGATAAATTACTCTTGAGGAGTAGTTTGTTGCTGCTTACAGAGAATGTTTCGCCCCCACCAGGTGTTTCCACTCCATGCTTGTGCCAGCAGGAGTAAGAACTGATCTGTCTAGAAACTAACATGTAAAAAGGATTGATCCAGCTGACTGCTTAGCAGCACAGCTGTATTAAATAGTACCTGACAACAAAGGATGTGCTTAGAGGAGGTGGAAAAGGCTGGAACTCCCCCTTTTTGTAGGCCAGTACAGATGTAGTTTGGCTAAAATACAAAGCTAAAGGGGATGTTCTGAGTATTGTGCTTCCAAATAGAGTTAGCTTTATTTTGTGAAAAACAAAATCCTTTTGCTTCTCTGTGTTACATTTAAGATGAGAGAAGGAACATGAAGGCACAAATGTAAACAAAAAAGCGTAATTGATATTTTACTAAAGAACTGCATTTTCGTACTGCATGTTATTTTACCTATGGAGAATGACTGCCTTGTATGTAAAATAGTCCAAAAGCTATACAAGAACAAAATTATTTGTTTTGTAGCTACAGGAGATTTTCAGGAAAAAAAATGAGAAGAGAGAAAGAAAAGGAGATGAAGAAAAACGTACAATGTTGGTAAGTAAAATTAGAGTAGTTGCAGCTGGTAGTCAAATTTGTTATCTTTAGGGCAGTGATGTATTGTGCTCACTTATCACTTTTCTTTTTTGAAACAAATTCTTATCATAAGAAGAACAGTTACTGCAGTTGTTGGGAAAATACTGAAGAGGTTCATAGAAAACAGAGTTTTAGAATATTCTATTATGTCTAAGGACAGTAGCATGGATTCCATTTGGAATCTATAAATTTAAGAAAACTGAGTAGTAATGGCTTTAATGGTTAGACTTTATATTCATAATTATTTTTATATTAAATGTCGTTTGTTACCAATGCCAAATATTTTTAGTTATTATTATGTGAATAGTTTTTTTGTGGAACGTTAAATGCTCATTTAATGTCAAATTTGTGTCTAGCGTGTGCGTGAGAAAGGTAAGTCAGAAACAGACAAGATTGTGGTTTGTCTGGATGATGGCAGCAGTGGCAGAAACTTTTACTGATGTACAAATTTCTGTCCAGTTTCTGTCAAATCCACAGCAGAAAAATAACAAATGTTCCTTTGAGATTTTCACATGTACAGCAAAAATTTTTCAGTTTTGGAAAAAGTAATGATTACAAAATGAAACATTCCACCTGACAATGTTCTATTCAACTGTCTACTTCTGTTTAAAAATTTAAAGAATAAGATGAAAAAGAAACCATTTTCTATCCACTGTCACCTTAAAAATAAGTTTTAAAATCTGATATTATGTAAAATATATCCTAACTTATTCTGTTGTCTTTATTTTTTCTTTCTGTCTTCACACTGACATGTGATACTTGGCTTGGCGCATTTTTGCTGTATGTCAGCGTATTCAACTTTATGGATATCATACTCCTACTAACAGTGTATGTACTTTAAATATTTTTAATTTATGCAGTCTTCACCAGTGAATTGAAATAGTATGCTTTAAGGATATTTACTGCATTTTTCCTTTTCATCAAGTCAAGTACTAATTAGTACTTGACAAGTACTAATTACAACTGGCAAGAGAGAAAATGGATCCTCGGGTTTTTTGAAAGTCTTCAACAGAAAAGTAGTTTCCTTTTCAGTTTCTGTTGATGATCTGCAGAGCAGAAGATACTGTAGACCAAGAAAGTGCAGCTTTAAACTGTCTGGGAAATGGCATAAGTGATGCTTTAGGCCCTTTTCCTCATCTGTGAAAACTTTTGTAATTAGTTGAGAAGTGTCAAGACTTAGCAAAAAAATGCATGCAGTGCAGATTCCAGTGGTTTAAATATTTTTGTATTCTTGTTTGCTTAGGTTTATTGTTTGAAGTCATTTTCTGGTGCATACTGCAGTTGTTGTTAAGACTAGTTCTGCATGTGTTGCATGAATGCTTTTACTAGCCAAGTACCAACTGAAACATGATAATGATGATGAGATGCATGTAATGAAAATATGCATGCCTTAAAATACTAATTCTACTGGCTAAAAATAACAAGTTTAGCAAAGACTTAAGATAAATATATTACAGAATTGTATGCATAACAAAGGAAAGTGTTGTTCCTACCCGTGGCTTAGAAGATGTAAAAGGGATAAGTGTTAGAGAGAAACTGAAGCCCTAAGGGCCTGATCCTGTACACACTGAAATAAACCAATTTTTTTATTTGAGCAATTTAGAACTGAATATATATACTAAGCAAGGGCATAATTCCCAGTAGCTTGTCATATTTCTTTGATGATAATTCACAGAAGAGTTGAATGGAACTGGATAGAGGAGAAAGTAAATAACAACTTCTAGAAGCAGCAGGCAAGTTTAAAAAATACGTTCCAGCAAATATTTTGCAACCAAGACTTCACTTCTCAATGTATATTATTATTTCTATTTTATAAAGTTACAAATTGACTTGGTGCGGAAATATCGCTTGCCTCTGTAGTACTGAACTTTATTGAAAAAAAAAATGTAAATTATATAATCAGTCATATACATATTCATTTATTTATATATGTAAAATACTGCTGAGACAAATTAGTTTGTGACAGTCCCATATGTACTGAGCCCCACTGCATTATTAAAAGCTCTTAAATAATTCCTTTGCTCATGTAAATATATCACTAGTGGAAATATGGCAGGTGTATTGAAGACCTGTTACGTGAGGTATTGTTCTGAAGAACATTAAGGGAAAATGGAAGAGTAGAAATCATACTATATTTCAACTATCTAGAGAATTCCATATATTTATATGTTTGGCATTGAATGAAATACACAGACAGTAAACCTTCAACTCAATGCTAATGGTATTTTTCATGATAATGATATATTACACATTTCTCAGCAGTCCAGAGCAAAATGGTAATCATTTTTTCCTTTGGAGAGACTATATGTTTATTTTTCATTTAAAGAAAGTAACTTAGTTCATTAGATGCACACAGTGTTTTCTTGATATGTATGTTACAATTAAAGTTGGGCTTATTAGGTTTGATTTTTAATTTTCCTCGTTGTTATAAAGATGTCATCCTAATGATTCTGAGAAATTAATTTAGTATATCTTGCTGAATACTGGCTTTTATATTTTGACCAATAAGGAAATAAATTTAATATCATAAGAAGGTAATACATTTTGGCAAAACAAATGTATGAGGAAAAAAACAACGGCAAAATATTAAATTTAGATGGACATTTTCATATGTACTTATAAAAATATAATTCTGATATGAGCTTTCTCTAATTTGTTTTGTTTGGGAAGATGGGGTCAGGTTATACATTTTGGCACAATATGAGCTGCAATATGAGTAAAAATCAAATCTCTTTAATAGACCAGTATTCTGTTGTACAAAGTGATATAAATGATGTAGAAATTTCCTTTTGTTGGAGCAAAAGAATTGAGCCATGTTTCTGAGGATCATTTAGAGAAGATTTTAAAGTCTGTTACCTGTTATTTTATTATCCTTCTTGAAACTTCTGCAGGTTCTTAAAACAGAAGGAGAGGACCTTGTCCCCAGAAGCTACTGGGATACTTTGAGACGTAGCACAAGCCAAGCTCTCTTTTCAGACCTTGCGGAGGTATAAGGCAACCTCTGTCTCTGGTCCATAAACATATTGCTATTTTATTTATTTTTCTTCTCATTATTTTCTTATTCTATGTGTTTTGTTTCTTTTCTTCATTATACTTCTTTTTTAAAATCTGAATGTTCTCAGATGTAATGGATTTGGTTCTGTGCAGTACAATAACTCAAAGCTGTTACTCCAAGTAAAGATAAAGTTGTCTTTTGAAAGAGTTGGAAAATCAACTCTTCAGTCATTATTGTAAGGAAACATTTCCTAACAGTGATACTATTTCATGGGGAGGGCAGTCATTCAGGAAACCTTTGTCATTTAGGCTTGTTCCAGCGATGAGACAACAATGAGAGTTGCAGCCTCTTAAGCATTTAATCTTTAGGCCCTTACTGTACTCTTTAATGTATGTTATCCAAGCTTATCCTCACAAAAATAGTTACCCATTGGATTGAAACAGAAATGTTTACAGTATAACGTGACATATATTTGTCAATCTTTTTGAATATTACAGAATCATTATGGAGCACTAGCGATATCCCTGAGCTGCCTAATTCATTTCCATAGTTCTTTGAGTTCTGTTAAGATTCTTGTTTCATGACCTGTTTTGGAATAACTAAAGTGGATATGAAGACTAGATATGCCTTGTATGGTGAAGTTGATTGCTTATCTAAATGTGGCACTGAAGGATATACAGCAATCTCTTCACTGAGTGTCAAGTGTCTTCTCTTAAGGCGCACGCTTCATAAGCAGGATCATAATGAGAGAAAACATGGAACTAAAAGAAAAACCTCCAGGGTAAAACAGTTCTGTCCTTTGCTTTATAAGCAATGTATGTTTCACATTAAAAGCAATTAGTGTCCCTGTTGTTTCTCTTCAGAAAATATTTTATAATCTGAGGACTTATATGAACCTTGTCTAAATTCCAAGCTAAATTTTCTTATAGCCCCTTTACACCAGTCTGTCATTACTTAATTTCAGTAGGGCTTTTTTGTATTCTTTGGTGTTAATCTTCTTCGTTATGGTTATGTCTATAAACACGATCATAGCTCTCAGTTTTTGTTATTGTAGGCTAAACAAAACAAGGTCATTGATTGTTCTCTTAAGATAGAACGTATATATTCCGGGTATCAAATGCATTTTCTTTGTATCCCTCTCAGCTAGAATTTGTTAGTTTTTGCAACATAAATAAATAAATAACCTGAATCTAGTGATAAAGAACTCAATTTTAAACCAATATTTACAGTAATAATTCATAATAATGCATTAATAATCCTCCAGTAAACTAGAATAGCTGATTTTTCTTTCCTTGCTTTTAAATTGATGAGCTCCCGGACTATTAATCTATTTATTAGTCCTTATTTAAGCCACCTAATATTAGAGTCCAGAGCATCAGTGCTCTGTCTGTTGAGCTAAGGGAGACAGAGAGAAGAGAGAGGGACTCTCATTTCATCGGCTATTTAAGGAACTTGGGGAAACGAATTTTCTGAATTGTCTTTATTCTTAATCTATAGCTGACATGAATTCAGTCCCAAGTATAAATGGCCTTATACTTGGTAATCTCTACAGGGCTTTGATTTGGAGATAATTTTTACACTGAATGCCTCCGACTGATGTCTGTAAATTAAAATGTCATTGAAGCTTAATAAAAGCTATGTTAAACATTGGTTTAAGTTGTTTGTAAAGTGTATAACAGGTCTTTCAGCTCACTTATAAATGATTTTATGAAGCAAAATCTTAAGTCCTTCATTTGCTCCACTGAGAATTTCTCACTTCTCACCACAAGTCTTTATCTTTTAAGTTTGAGCCAGCTGGCTTTCATCCATATTCTTATCTCTCCCAGGTACTCTCATCTCAGTGATTCTGTAGCCATCTGTACTGAGTAGCCTAAACCTAGCTGACACTGGAGTCTGTGTTGTTTCGTAGCTTTTTTAGAAGGTCTTGTCTAAGTTGAAAAAGAGAGTAAATATGGTTTGCTGTTGTGAGAATCAACTTACAAGATCTTTCTAGGAAAAAAAAAAAAGGTTGGTCTTCGCATTCAGTTTTTTTGCAAGGGCAGTTTACAGTATTGATTCTACTACCTAATTTAGCAACTACACCATCATGTTGGAATATTCCATTTACTACTGAATATGGCTTGTAAATTTGTTCTTAAGTTGCTGACTAAAACTGGAAATGAGTAAGGTTGTGATAACTATTGAAAAACCAAGGACTTGCAGTAAGAAAACTCTCATTATTTAAAGCATAATATTCATATTTCATTCTTAGAATATGGTTCTGCAAGTGAACCATCACTCATGAGCTTAAATTAAATTTAGTAGACCTTTAATCAAAAATGTGAATTTCACAGAATACAAAATCAAACAGGCTTTTATTCTTATTTAAAAGACTTTAAAATATACTTGATCAAAATAGTCTCATGTTTTTATATATGCAAGCAGGTGTGGTGTGGTCTTTTCATTTTCACTGATGTAAAGTAGAAAACTTATTATTAACAATAAACAATAGCTTTAAATGACTAAAGCTTTTTCATTTGCCCTTAAGAGAGAGAATTTATATAGTGCTATCAAGGCAAATAATGAGATAGTTTTCAGTTGTCTGCAGTTCTATGCAGCAGTACAGAGGGTTGAGTTTCTGGGCTGAAGTTTTTAGGGTTTTTTGTTGTTCTTTTACTGAGGCTGACCAAATGGGAATTGTTTAAAAAAAAAAAAAAAAAAGAAAGAAAACACACACACACACACAAAAAAAAACACACACAAAAAATCCTTATGCATTGTATGTGTTAAACATATCAGTGAATGCAGCGTAAGATGAAAGATGAAAGGCTGTAATTTAACATTTGATATCTTTTCAGTGTACTTGAGTGAAATTGTTTGAGTGTACTTAGAGATTTAATTGCTTAAAAGACATAAGAAATCAGGGTATCTGTGCGTCAGTGTCTTGTGTCCTGTAGTATAGGATAACAATATTAAAAGATAAATAGTGATAAGTTTTCTGAATTGATTTGCTCACTGTCTTAATTGAAGAACTTGAAATCTCTCTCTGTATATATCCTATGTCATCCTATTTCTCCCTGGAGAAGAATATGAGAATAAGGAGGAAGCTGAAGTAATTGAAATACAATCTTGAGAATCCCAAACTGATGATAGTATAGTACAGAAAAGTTTTTCTCTTATTTCTTTAGCTCTTGGATCTTAAAAGGAAAATGTGTTGTTAGTGCCTCATATTTTTTCTTATTGTCCATAACTACGTACTTTTAATGGTAGAATACTATGGCTTGTTTAAGACCCTTATTTTACTGACTAATTTTTTTAGCTATTCAATATCTGAAGAGTCTTTGTAAAAGAGGTAAGATCAATGCATATACATCGATGCTGTAGGGATATTTATATAGTAAAAAAGTTAAATGCACGCATATAATAGTCATGTGGTTACAAATGCTCAAAATTTGTTTTTTCTACTCTTACAAGTCTGCGTGTTCAAAGTTGATATTTATTAAGGAAAAAGTATTGCTACACATTAAAAAATAATAGTAATTGATGTCTGATGCAGAGACAATGTACTTTTAGGAATATTTTTAGGTGAATGAATTAAAAAAACTACTCTATGGATTTATTTATTTATTTTTATATTTCTTTGGCTTTTAATATATTTGACAGTAAGATTTGAACAGTAGTCATCTGCTGTTTATGATAATGAATCAAATAAAGTACACCTTATTGAGAACTCATGGAATATAAAGTCCCATAGTTAGTATAAAATAAGATATAAAATACAAGAAAATATAAGATTATATGAAGTAAGTTTTTAAATATCTTTATATTTGCCCAGTAGAAAGAAGGGGAGATTTTGTGCAAAGGGAGTTATTCTTGTGATTTATCTCAACTGATTAGATCAGTTTTTTCCTTAGGGGTTTATGGGTTTTTTATGCTTTTTTTTTTTTTAATTCATTGCAGCATCCATGATATTAGGTTGTTGTTCTAAAGTGTTTTCTACTGAATGCAATTAACAGCTCAATGCTATTTTGTGTGGGAAAATGCTATTTTATATGATTAAATTAATTTAACAAACTTTAATACTAAAATCTTTTTAAACACTATGAACATGAAGCATAAAATCTTTTTATAGAAAGATCTATTGTGTTGGTAGACATTTCAAATTATCATTCTGTAACTAATCCAGTCATGTTCTTTGATACTTTTTTTTTAATTCTAATATTTAAGCGTACTGATGATATTGCAAGTTCACTGTCAGATACAACACTGCTTGTACACTTTTTTGGCAAGAAAGGAAAAGCTGAACTGAACTTCGAAGATTTTTATAGGTAAGTCTCAATTTTATGAATTACTTTTAAAGAAATGCATGATTGTTCTAATTAATGTGTAGTATATTACCATACACATAATTTATGCATTCATATATATAATGTATATAGGATATAAATTTTATTTTCCCCTTGTGCTGCACATAGAGTAATATAATAAAAGCAACAATGAGACAGAGGTATGGTCTGTTGTTTGGTGGTCCTGTGTCAAGCCATGAGAATGATCCCTCAATGATTCCTGTGGGTTCTTTCCAACATGGAATATTCAGTGATTATGTGATTGTATAGTAAAAAGCCCTGCACCAATGCTGCTTCCTATGTACCAATATCTATTGTCTTTATAGTTTATTTTATCTGTATGATTTAATTAATCAGATGTTTGGGAAATATTTTCCCTTAATATCATGTATGTTACAAAGAATATATGGCTTTTCATACTGTAGAAAAAAACATGGATTGTCGAGGGAAATCATGATGTTGTGAGTTCAAAACAAAAAACAGAAAATAGTGTTTTTTTCATGAAATCTAGTTACAGTGCCCATTTATCACCAGAATGTACTATGAATGCCACGGAGGTCAAAACCTACTAGTCATATTCACAGAAGAAGATCCATCAAGTTTTATTCAATGCTACTTTTCCAGGTGAAAAAAAATCTACGAACTGGAGGCTCAGGGAAATACTGAGCTTTCCTTACACTTTTTCATAGGTATCCTTTTGATTTGAGATGATTTTATTTCTTAAAAGTCAAGTTTGTATTAAGAAGTAGCGTTACTTCTTAATATAAACACTGCCCTCTACAGTGTTGAGAGGGCAGGTACTTTGGGAACCTGTAAGAGGGAAGTGGTATAGGTTGTGGTTGACAGTCAGTGGATTTAAGCTCCAGGCCAGTACCGTGACCAGAGAAACTACTTTTGTCATTGGTAATATAGCTAGGACATAAAGCAGGATCAGGGAAGTTATATTTCCTTTTATATATAGTTGTAACCAGCTGTTTTGTTCATTAACCAGATTTGGTGTCCAGAATTTACCAAATATGTTGTTAAATTAAAAAGATTTCATAGAAATGTCATAAGATTAGTGAAGTGTTGAAAAGAAAATAGGTGAGATTGAAAGGCTGGAAGAGCTGGCTCATCCTATTTAGGTTGTTAAAGAAAGAAAAATAAGATTAATCTCAATCTTAGTTAAATAAATGGGGAATAGATTTGGCAAAATTACCAACTCAATGGTATTTTCTGTCTAGCACATAAAATTAAAAATTTCAATATAAAATTAAAATTATAAATTAAAATATTAGAAATTTTCAGTGACCCACTGAAAACATTTAAGCAAACACAAGCTGGAAATTACGTAATCCTTACATTTGTAATTTATTTTCATCCTTGCTAAAACTCTTCATCTCTGAGTTAAGATCGTTGCATTGATTTGAAATTACGTCAATATGGGAATGGATGAAATTAACAAATGTACATTAGTGCTACAAAAAGGGAAATAATTTGTATCATACTGTTTGGCTTTGTGTTTTACAATTCTTTTAATGGACATGCTTATACAAGAATTGTAAAAATATAAAACTTTATTGATTTTCCATATTCATGTTTATGCTTCAGATTTATGGATAACCTACAAACTGAAGTTTTAGAAATAGAATTCCTTTCCTATTCTAACGGGATGAACACTATCAGTGAGGAAGATTTTGCACATATTCTTTTGAGATATACCAATGTAGAAAATACATCAAGTTACTTGGAAAACATGCGCTGCAGGATTCCTGAAGAAAAGGTAAGTGTTTAACTAGGTGACTTGGTTCAGCTGAGACAGAGTTGATTTTCTTCATGACATCTGATGTGATGTTATGTTTTGGTTTTACAAGAAAAACAGTGTTGATAACGCACCCAAGTTTTAGTTGTTGCTGAGCAATGCTGTGGAGAGCCAAGGATGTTTCAGTTTTTCAGTTTCTTATGCTGTCCTGCCAGCAAGGGAGCTGGCTGAGTGCAAGGAGCTGGGAGGGTACAGAACCAGGGACAGCTGGCATAAACTGGCCAAAGGGATATTCCATACCATATGACATCACGTGAAAAAAATAAAAAATAAAAAATAAAAATAATAATAAAAAAAAAACCGGAAATGGAGGGGTGTTGGCTGGGGAGGCTGCTGCTGCCTGGGGACACACTAGGTATTGTTGGCAGGAGGTGAGCAGTTTTTGTGCATCTCGTTTTGTCTGTTTGTATGCATACATATGTGTGTATGTGTACATACATGCATATATGTATACGTGCATATATATGTGTATACACTCCCACACTGAGAGATGGGGAGTGAATGAAAGGTGGTGTGGTGTTTAGCTACTTGCTGGGTGAAACCACGCTAGGACAGTAGTGGGCCACAGCATTTTGTCCCAGTGTTATCAAGATGGAAACATAACCTTGCTGGACTGAAATTCTGAGATTCTGTCACTGATTTCTATGGCACCAGGAATTTATTCTATTCATAATCTGTGCATTTTACATTTTTCGGGTTAATTGCTGACTAAAAAGTAGAACAGTAAAGAACATTAATTATGTATGTAATTTAGTTCGTTATGTGATTTAGTAATATTTTTAAGCTTTATATTACATACCAGTTCAGTTTAAATGACAAAAAAAATAAGACTCAAACAAACAAACAAAAAATATTCTAGCAATGAGGTATTTGAAAAATCCTCTTTCCCCTACTTCTCTTTTATATTGCCACCTGAGTAACATCTTTTCAGAAATAACATTGACACGCTTTATCTGGCTGTATTTATCTGTATTATAGTCTTAACAGTGGATCACTTTATATAGTTATTGATGGCTGTGCGGTTCTTATTAATGATTGGGGAATTGAAAGAGAATGCAGAACTGTCTCTTTTGTACCTGATTAGATTTAAAAGTATGATTGGGAACAGAGTCCCTGCTTACTGACCCTCTCTGAGTTGCCAGTCTAGCTGTTGAGGAGCTCAATTCTAAGTACTCTGTAAAAGGACTGCACAGCTTTTAATATATAAAGCCAAGACTGTGCAACGGAAATGGTATAAAGCTGTTTTTTTCATGGTTCCTTGTTGTATTTTGTTTAACATTAAAATTAAGAAGTATAAAAATGTATGTATAAAAACCTGGAAAAGTCTTGTATAGCAAGAATTAAAAAATAATGGCAGTCATTAGATAAACATCGCTTGAATGATAAATCTTACTACAGTTAAGTACAAATATAGACAGTTTCTTTTAAACATGTCTTCCAATACCACTGTTCCAATACCAAGTCTTCCACATTAGTTTCCTCTTCTTGATCTCTAGTGGGCTCATCAGTTAAGAGTAACTTTCAGTGCTTTGCCACTTGATTAGAAGCTTGCTTATGTTGCATTCTGGAAATATCCTGGCACTTTACCACTGCCATATATCTAAATGTCATATGCTGTACATCTATTAATTAAAATAGGACATTGCCCTTTTTCATAATGCCATATCACTGTTTTGGTGAAAGTATTGTCAGTGCAGTGGAAAAAGTTAATTTCTGTGGCAACCATCTTCCTTGAGAATGGGACTTTGCCTCGCATTGCCATAGAGGCATTGCTCATATGTTTGTGCCTTTTTGCACTTGAAATAGCATTGTAATTCCAACATTATAAAATTACTACTTTTTTTGGTATATTGATATTCTGCAAGACTAATATAAACCAGGGGATTCCATTTGAAAGAAAATGGGTCCAGCCTGTTAAATAATAAACAGCTACTTTCACAACTGGCAGTGTTAATCTTTCATAGTGCTCTGTGTAGCAATCTCTAAAGAAACATAACAATCACTTGGCATACGTGTAGTCGTGTTAAAATGTTCAGTTGGCATGCTGCCTGCTAACTGTATGTTTTCTTCTTTTTGCTAACTGGATGCCAAGCATCTAGTGATTCCTTCTGGCACCTGAAATTAGTACAAATACCAGCTCCTAAAGAAATTTCATGAATTTTAACATAATTTGTGCATTAATATAATGGTTTTCTCTAGTAAAACACGATCTGTCCAAATAATAAAATAAAAAATAAATAAACCACATCCATTTTTATGTACAAAGAATGGGAAAGGATGAGATTACTACCATTCTAGCATTAATTCAGTCCTGGCTTAATCCAAAGTCTCTGTTTAAGGTTCTTTCAATATTGATACAGCAGTAAATTATCATGTCTTTGGATTAGTAGCTAAGACAAAAGAAAAGAAGAACAAATACCACAAGGAAAGGGAAAAAAAAATGCTCATTTAAGAGCTTTGCACTTTTATAGAAGAAATTTTGAATTCTGGTCGAAATTGAATTTTTTTTTTTTTTTTTTTAATTGAAGAGGCCCTGCAATATAAGACTTAAGAGCATCAACTGAAGAGATCTATGTGGCTAAATCTGGATGTGTAAAACCTTCTCCTTAGAATTTAGTGCTTACCCTAGGTCATATTTATTAATTCCACATACTTTTGTGAGTGCACATACACATCAATAGCAGTGGTTTGTAGTGGTTCTCATTAGTAGGCATTGCTATATGTATACAGACCTAGACTCATTCTCAGTGTTAATTGGCACGTCCTAATAATCCTCATGGAATTTTTAAGATAGCCCTAAGTAATAGAGAAATATTTCTGACTGTATTTTCAATAAGAATTTGCTATTCACTGTAGTGGAAAATAGGAAAGACATCTTTCATTCTTTACAAGATCCAATTCTGTACTTCACTGACTTTAGTACGAACATGTTTATTTCAAGGATTGTAGTATCTGTTCACAAATGAAGTAGATTTATGTAGAAACAAGGTTTGTTTATTCCCTTGTTGTCACTACTGATACTTTTAATCATGCTAATACACATTCTTTTCTTCATTAGGGTATCACCTTTGATGAATTTAGATCATTTTTCCAGTTCTTGAACAACCTAGAAGACTTTACAATTGCAATGCAAATGTATAATTTTGCAAGTCGTTCCATAGGTCAAGGTAAGTATTTATAAAAAGTCAGATAATTTTAGACAATTTTTTTGACAAAGATACAGAGCTGTTGACTAAAATAGAGAGGAAGATGTCTTTTCATTCCTAGTTTGTACTTCTAGCATCTCGGGTAAAATTCTGAAAAGGCTAGGACTCTTGCTTAGAGAGAAGTCTCAGTCTTAACAGATACAGTAAAGCCTTATAAAGTCATGTGAGTGCTGGATAAGCTGAATGCAGGACAGTTTGACATCAAATCTTGCAGTACAAGAGTTAAGAGGCAATTGGTGACACTAGTAAGAGATCAGCTTAAAGTGAGGGCATCTTTTCATAGTGGGTCTCTGAACCTTACTGTTCAGAAGTTTGTAGAAGGAAACAGATTCAGAAGGTTGAAAGAGGGACTGATTTTTTCACAAATCAGTAAGTGGGAATTGAAAGGTGTGTGCCAACTGAAATCCTTAATGCATAGGGGTGTGCAGATTGAAGTGGTCAAGCTTGTGTACTCACCCCAAGTAGCATCTCAGTGAGTCTGACACATTAGCACCAGTGTAGCCCTACCTCACGGGGCTTTACTAATTAAATATATGGTTTTCTGTGTTCTATTTCCTAAGTTCTGTTTCTTTTGTTCTGTCAGTTAAGTAAATGCCATCAGCATAAATGTAATGTAAGTTTAATTATAATAAGATTTTCTGGTTTTATGATTAGATACAGTGTAGTATATCTGCTGCTGTCTTCCATACAAAATATTTGATATTGCGTGCATTATTTTATAATAGCTGAGAACTACTTGTCTTAGACTCATGAAATTCAATTCTGTTTTTCAAATTTTGTTATTTTAATGCATAAGTGTGAAAACTTAGTTTAAAGGATTTCTTGGATTTCAAAGTTTAAATTTCTGTGTTTATTTTTTCTTCTGATGTTTTCTTTATGTAGATGAATTCAAGCGTGCTGTTTATGTAGCCACAGGTGTAAAGCTTTCACCACATTTGGTGAACACAGTATTCAAGATTTTTGATGTCGACAGAGATGACCAATTGAGTTACAAAGAGTTTATCGGCATTATGAAAGATAGACTTAATCGAGGGTTTAGGGTAAGGATTTTAACTTTTATATTAATTGATTTTACTGCTTACTACTTCTTATTTTGATCTGTGGATATGTTGCAAACCAATGGTTCTCCTAAAGCAGTCTGTAAGATAAATACCTTCTGGCATTCTTGGTTATTTTTTTAATCAAAAAGTAATACAAAGAACACATAACATATAGTACATTAATCAAACAGAGATGATCAATTCACTGCATACTGTATTCTGTCATTTCTTCTGTATTGTGCAACTCATAGATTGGCATTAAGAGCTCTGACAAGGATACTGATAACAGCTGGGTTATTTTCAGGGAAGAAAGAATTTGTCTTCTAAATTGGTTCTGCTGAAAAACACTACATTCTGGTTCAAAGTTGCTTTGATAACTTAACCCTGTATCTATCATTTTAAGTTGCAAGAAGTTCAAAGGCAGAGAATTACTTGCAGAAACTGTTCATAAGGAGCTTGTGTACAACTTTTTCCTTTAGGTGAATGTATAGGCCTTGCTGCCATCTTCAGGTTCAGTTTAGGAAACTGTATAGAAGCAGAGGGAAAAAAAAAGTATGAACAACAAAAGTCATAGTTCTTTGTCCATATAACAGCTGTTAACACTTTTAATCAAATGCAAAGTGCTGTTCTTACCTACAGCTTAACCTGCTAGCTAGACATAAATCTTGAACTTTGATTTTTCCAAAAGGAAAATCATAGAAATGATAATTTCTATAATTCACATTTCAGTATATTACTTCTGTAATGTAATTTTAGTGACACAAAATTAGCTTTCTACATGTAATTTTAAAACTTTCCATGCTGTTGAGTCTATTTAGATTACTTTTTTTTTTTTAATATTATAATCTAATTTAAAAGTGTGGGTAACAACCACTGCATTTGTGATGAGCTTATTTTCTTGTTGGTCCGCAAATCCTTTTATTATCGTGTGAGAATGATAATTGTTTCATAACTGTTTCAAGATGTTCAGCTATATGTTTTAATTGTTTCCCAATTGTAAATGTGCCACTGTATGTTAATTTAACCAGGACACAGTCTGCTTACTAAGCAATTATTGTAAATGTTTTACATGTTTTTTACTCCACAAAATGCATGAAAGAGATCACATATAGTCCCTGAGAATCTATGTCATCCAATACTATTTAAACTTATGCATGTATATTACTTTTGCCTTGGCCTCTTTAAAATATTCTAGTGAACTCCATAAAAAGCTGTGGAGAATTCACAAGGATGTGTGGATGAGTAGCACTTTCCTTCATAAATCATGTCTAGTTTTATTTAGATTCTAGATATCTCCTGGATTGTGGAGAAGGAGATACGATTTAATCCTATTGTTCAGTGACCAGGAATACCATATTCAATTTTGTTTTTCCTAAACATACCAACAGTCAGGCTTTTTTGATTATTCAGAGATCATTCTTTAGTATTCCAAGACAGCTACGGTACTGAACTTACCAATTGTCATTTCAAGTAAGATTTTCTCACACAAAGCTGATTTTTCTGGGAGTGTGTAGTGGCCTGTGAAATGAAAACTGTAAAAATCCTCCTTTTTATTTTAATAACACCTTTCTCCACCCATCTAGTTTTAGAATGAGGACTAGAGAAGACACAGTAACTTTTTGCCCAGAACTAATTTGTGGAAAGTGTCATTAATTGCATCCTGTTGTTTGTACATGAAAAATTGTAGAATATCTAGTGTGGCTAAAATAAGCAAAAGTTTACTTTTTAGCTCCTACATTGTGGTGGGCTCAAACACTGTCTTGTGCTAAATCAAAACTAACATATCACTAACAAATCTTTGTTAATAACTATGTTTTGAATCTGTATTAAGATTTGGTCAGTTATGTTATACAGATGAAAGAACATTCTTTCCATTTGTGCAGTAGATTTTAGTAACATGGAAATTTTTGCCTTGGCAGAATTTAACCTTTTTATGAAGTGTAAATGCCTGATTTTAATATTAAGTAACTTACAATTATTGTCTGCTCAGATCAGTGTAGTTCCTGGGTACCATTCTAAAAAATTCTAAAAATAACAGATTATAATAGATCTGTAATTTGAAGTAATTCAACTTTTTAAATGGTTTTATTAAAATGTTTGCCCAGAAGAACCTTGAGATAATTACAGATTTCACTAAGACCATGTGTTATAGAAAAGGACATTTTGTAATGATATACTAAGGAAAAGATACTTAAAGCAAAAGTAAAGTGTTACACAGGTGTGGTGAAACTGGGATTCTAAAAGATCTGCATCCTATTTGTCCTATTTAAAAGCATCGCCATAAATTTATAAACTTGAAGAGAATCAAGTACTGCCCCTTACAAGAGCATCATAAATATTCATTTTAACATATACCTGTGATTTGAAGTATGTTTTGAGAAAATAAATGTCTTCAGGAGTTTATTTGAAAAAAATTCTCTTTTGGAAATGCAGTATCATAACCTGAAACTTTGCTTGGTGTTTTGAAACAAACTGGTATATTAAGCTGCCATCAAGTGGTCAGTCAGAGTATTGCCGTAAACTTGCAGAAATATGCAGAAATGATTTGCTGATTGGTTTAATTTTTTATTTTTTTTTTTTTCAGTTTAAACATATGTAAATAGATTCCCTTTCCATTACAAATTTCTTTTTCTTACCTGAAAGATTCGGACCATAATGACTAAGTGATAACCATTTTACCCAGAACCTACTATACTGTTTCTTCTAGATATTTGTCATTTAAAGCCATTTTTTGTATTTTCATGATACTGTTGTCTTATGCTTATCTCTGGCTGCCTTCACGTGTTGTCTGCACTGCGCACTTCTCCATCTTCTGCTCCACAGGGCTACAAACCTATACAGAGGTATACTACTTTCAAATCCTGCGTGAGGAAGGAACTCTATAGCAGATAAATTACGGTATGTGTTAGCTGCCCAGTCTGAGTGTGCTGGCATGCTTGCAGGAATGGCTGAATGTTAAACTGTTGCTGCTTTGTTTCCCATTTCAGAATTCAAGAGTAGGTTATCTGATCGTAAGCAATGTAGCAGCTCAAAATGTTGTGTTATGTTTTTGACTGAAGTGTTAGGATTTTATTCTGGAGTTGACAATAATTCATGCTGTCAGTGTTTTGTGAGCCAAGTGCAATTCTGTGCTATGTTTAGGATAGGGAAAAGTATTCTTATGTAGTTTTTGTTGTTTTTTTTCTGTCTGTCCTGTGACCATCTTTTCAGTAATTTCTGAACTACTTCTAGCTAATAAATATTTACCAGTGAAGATTGGAAAAGCAGGTTTTTCTCCTTGAGAGACTGTTAGTAATTGGATTCTACTTTGATGTATACAGATGCTTCCAAAAGCAGTAATGTTTTTGCATTTTGCATTTTGCATTTTTTCTACAGCAGCTCTTTTAAAAACAGGCACTGTGACCACACATGACCGCCTTGGCTGTTTCTGTATATCCACCATGTGAATATTCAAATTAAAATGTATTGTGAAGTATAAAAACTACAGTGTGGATATTTTAGGGTCACATTGCGAAACTATCAGTCACACTGTAGATGCAGCAGAAATGTATCAGTAGACACTTGGATATTAAACTCCCTTACATAAAGCAAGAGTTGGCTACTTTGCAGTTTACAGTTTTGGCGCCAGCACTTTTTTCCTCATTATAGGCTTTGCAGCAGTTTCTGTGAAGTCTGTTGAAAGTTAATGTAGGTCCCATGTTTATCAATGGGAGGGAACAAAGTGAATAGGCCAGAGCAGCCAGTGCATCTCATGTGCTTTTGACCCAGATAGTTTTGACTGCAGGTTCCCCAAATGTCTTAAATTCTGAGCTTACGCTCAGATTCTGAGTATTAGGTTCAGACTTCTTGTCTAATAACCATCTTTAAATGCCTCTAGTTTAAGTCTTTCTTCTCTAACTTCGAAAAGCAGGTAGTCTAGCTATACTCAGCTGGATTTTCTTGGATCCTATTTATCTGAGGTGATGGCTCTAAGGATGAGAGGTGTTTTTCTTTTGTTGATCTCTGTGTAAGGTGGGTAAGAGGGAGGCAATGTATCTAAACCATTGTTCCATTTCCATAGTATAGCATGCCATGTATCCCAAGCAGCCATCTTTGGAAGTCTTCATACTATTTTTTCTAGAAATTCTCATATACTTTGAACAGGATGATGTTTTGAAAAACAGCAGTAAAGATAGCTTGGGTTATATCATGTCTATGTGCCTGATTTGTCTTCACAGAACAAGACAAGAATTCCACTTCATCTGCATACATTATACTGCTACCTAGAAAAAAAAAAAAGATAGTATTAGTATTTCTTTATTTTCATTACCTAATAATATGTGATCAGTATAACCTAAATATTGAGGCATTGTACTAACACACAAGGAATAAAAAAGAAAATCTGATCTTAACAAACAGAACATCTTGTTTCTCAGTTTGATTAATGGATGACTAATGAAATAGTTAAAACAACATTTTAGTAATCCGACTTAACAATCACATAAGAGGAAATTAATGGCTTCAGATAAATTTTTGAAATAAACTTTTGACTCTTACAGAATTTTCTTTCTTCCTTTCCCACATCTTTAAAACTCATAGCATTATCGAGGTTGGAAAAGACCTTCAAGATTACAAAGTCCCTCTGAGTTCCCACTAATTCTGCTATTTGTTAGGTTGGGGTATTTTTACATTGCCAGGTACAGTCTGCATTGTAATTACATATTATATGTTGTTTAAACTGGAAACTTTTCAAGATAATGAACAGCTCTGGCAGGAAATTGTCAAAATATTGTATGGCCATGATGCTTTCCTAATAATTTCAGTGAATAATATGTGAGTGACTGGAGCAAAATGGAGTGACATGAAAAAATCCAATGTCTAATCATCAAGTATAATAAAATCAGCTTGGTGTCAAAAAGAGAGACTGTGATAAAAGCATAAAGTTCAAATGCCTAAACACCTTGACAAAGACCTGAATTTAGGCAATAAATTAATTCATTTGCCTGTTGAGATGCAATGAATTGGATAAATATTTAAATAAATTTATACAAATGAGCACACACAAAGAGATTTATAGTAGGAGATTTTGTCACTCTGCATAATACACAGTTATTTTCAAGGAAAATTTTTTAAATTGAATAATGTTATGTCTACAGTATGTGCTGGGAGACAGCACAGAGAAACCAAATTAATTGAGTGCTCTAGCATGGTTACAGGCAGCCTTACAGGCAGTAGTATAGAGGTGGCTAATTAATTTAACCTGCTCTTCTTCTTCCCGCTTGTAGCTCTCTTGGGTGCAGTAACAAGAATGCTTCTAGTATGTATCTGGTACCTATCAGATACCTGTTCCTTTTTCAGTGAAGAATGCAGTGTAAGCCTCTCTATATATATAAAACTCCTTCTTCCCTGCGGATATGTTTGTCAGCTACTGCTCATCACTTGAGCAACTGCTCCTTGTCTCTTGTGATGAATTACATTAACATATCCTGTTAGCTATTCTGAGTTGTTTAAAATGATACATAGTTTATAATATTATTTTTTTTCAAATTTGCTGTTAATATTTCTTAAAGTTTCTAGCAAATGTCGGTTAATGGAAATGGAAACTTAAAGCTAAAGCATGAGAAGTTATATCCTTTCTATGGTAAACTTAGAACTGATGAAAGAGATTAAGATAGTTGGCATGCTTATCACTGATTACACTGTAGTTTGAATTGGCACACTGAAATGGTGTAAAATAGTACATTGCACTCAGTGTCGTGTATCTCCACATTGCACTAATGCTGTTTACTTCAAAGCGTATAGAATGCTATACCCTTATAATAAATAATTAAAATCTGTCCTTGGGGATCAACTATACAAGCTTGGTGTGGTCCAAGCAGCTGACAATATTCTTGCAAAGCTTGTTTTCCTACATTGATCTTGCTACAGGGCACAGAACCTGACTTGGGATCAGCAGTTACTCTCCTATAGGGAGAACATGGAAATTAGCAGGGAACTGACAAACAGAATTGAGAAGAGAACTCTGCTTTGAGAGTTTTAAGAAAAGGTTATCCAAGAGAAGATTATTAAGCACCTCTTCTACCGGAGATAGGCTGAAAGAGTTGAGGATCTTCAGACTGGAGAAGAGAAGGCTCCAAGACCTTGTAGCAGCCTTCTAGTACCTGATGGAGGTCTGCAGAAAAGCTGAGGAGGGACTTTTTATAAGGACATGTAGCAATAGGATGAGCTTTAAACTGAAGGAGGAAAGGTTTAGACTAGATATCAGAAAGAAGTTCATTGTTGTGAAGGTGGTGAGATGCTGGAACAGGTTGCCCAGCAAAGTTGCGGACAGCCCGTCCGTGAAGGCATTCAAGGCCAGGCTGGATGGAGCATCCTGATCTAGTGGGGAGGTATCCCTGCCGGTAGCAAGAGGGTTGGAACTAGATAATCTTAAAGATCCCTTCCAACCTAAGCCATACTATGATTCTACGAAGACATTTTTAACAGAGCCCTTTCAGAGGTGATTTCTAAAGCAGGATGTAAGAAGCCAACCTCAGTAGGAATTCCAGTCCATTTAGAAGTACTATTTGCTAAACTATTTATGTGTTCACTAACTGTAATAGAGATTTAACGTAATTCCATTTTTGCTGACTTTTACGTTACTAAAGATAAGTATTCTGTCATAATTGTAAAGAAGTTGAGATGTATATCCCAACACATTCTTGAATATTTTAAGATTTTTGCATTACAATAACTGTTTGCTAGATAGTCTTAATTCTGTTGATTTTCTAAATCTTCAATAAGTTCTTTTAGGCAGTAATAAAATAATAATAATTAAAATCAAAAGGTTAGGAAGGGGACTACTGGGGAAGAAAATCTCATTTTGAGAAAGATGTGGAAGACTTTAGCATGAATTTAGAACCTCATTTGAATTTCAACAGTAAACTGCTATCTTGTGTCTTCTGCTATGTCTTGTGGTTAGTAATATGAAAGCTTTTCATTTCCATATTTCTCTAATATGCGATAGTTGAATACATCTATCAGAAAAAAAGAAGTGACAGCTTCTTTGTTTTTATTTAAACTTAATTAATCTCTGAAATAGATGAAGAGAGAAAAGTGTGATAGCCACATCTTACTCATCTTCAAATATGACTGGAAGTTACAGAACTCAGACTTTTGATGCTAAAAGTGACTAGTTCCTTAAGAACATATCTGGATACAGTGGTAGAAAAATGTTCCAGTGGAATGTGAAAATATCAGCGAATGTCAGCAATGTGTTACTTCTGTAGGTTTAGTACACGGAGAATAGACACAATAATGACACATACCTTTAGAAGTAAATGAACAGTTCATGTGGTTCAGTGTTTCTTTTACTGATTTTCACAAGTATTCTTCTGAACTTATTTAATAAAATAAAAAGGAAATGCGTATCTTAGAGCAGTGATTAATCAACTGGATGTGTTTTTGTTAAATAACACACTGCATTTTGCAAGTTATGCATTTTTAATAAAATTGATCATAAATCTCAACTGAATTACATTCTTGTAAGTATTGTTTCTAATATTTCATTTGATGCTAGTTATATAGTGTGATTAGATTGCTTTCTGAATATTTACAACTTCTGCATAATATTCTGTGTTTTTAATTATACAAGATGAGTAATAAGAATATATGGAATGTAGGCTTCATTCTGTAATAGTTACTTTTAATATACTGTGTTGACATAGTCTTTTAAGCAACTTCACACAGCTTAACCAAAACCAGCTATTAGGCAATCTTTCACCTTGACGCTGTAACCATTTGCCTCCAGATACTGATAGATTACAACATAAAATTATTTGTAAATAATTTATCTACAACAAGCAGGCTGCTTTGGAGTGATGTACATAATTTCTATTCCTTCCTTATCCTGTTTCTTGTTCTAATATTTAATCCTGCTCCATCTTTGTGTATGTGCTATCAAAAAGTGTGGCATAATGGGAGAAATAAGGAGATCCGGTGATTCTTACAGACAGCATACAGCCTAGTGAGACTCCCAGGCCAGGTGTGGGCCGTTATTTCTCTCTATTCAGTGTTCGCTTATCCATAGAATCACAGAATGACCTTAAAGCTTAGCTAATGCCGAGCACTCTGCCATGGGCAGAGACGCTTTCCAGTAGATTAGATTGCCACAGGCCCCATCTTGGCCTTGAACACTTGTAGGGATGAGGCATCTGTAACCACAGCGCTTAATGTTATTGAGTTCCAATGCAGTTTAGGATTTAAGGTGACCTAGTGCAAAGAAGTATTCATATAGTCTACCTAGATTTTATTTGGCTTTTCATGATGCCTCAGTTTCATGAACATCAGTAATTTTCTATTTTCTTTATTTTGTGCTAGAGGCGAACTTCTTACTGCAATGTCAACACAGAGAAGGAAGAAACAAAACTATACAGAGTAGGACATACTTGAATGAAGAGGAAGCTCTCTTAAAGCTTTTGATATAAATAGGCTTTTTGTTGAGTGCTAATTGTGTGCTGTGAGGTGAGGATGTATTTTTAAAACCTACCCTACATATAGATTTATAGACCTTATTTTAAGTACTTCTGGGCCACTGAAGTATTTGATCTTCCATGATTTTAATACTAAAACATATATCAAGTCTGTATGAGTTCGAGTAAAATTTAATGTATTATTTAGTGAAAAATATCTTTTTCCAATTGCATGTTCTTCACTTTTCACAGGAGAGTCCCAAGTATGGTTGGAAGGAATATTACTCTTGTGTGATGACTGTAACCAGTGAACATCTCAGAGATCTATGGAAACAATTTCGGAGACGAGATATGCTGAGATAGAGAAAGCAGGATTATGTGCCCTGGTTAGAACTATATTTATTCCTATAAACTCTGGTTGAAGAACAGGCTAACGCACGTAGATCGTGAATCTTCCAGTTGCAGTAGAAAGCAAAGGACTGCTTCTCCACTAAAAGTATAGAATTCGTACAACCACTTTTCAGTATGTATTTCATTTAAATGACAAGCTGTATTCTGATTGGCACAAGTCTTTTTCATAAGAATGCATTTTGAATATTTGTTGTTATTTTGAGATATGTTTCTCACATAAAGGAAAACAAAAATAAGTATTACCCCCGACTTAGCAAACATTTCTGCAATGGAGAGAAACTGCCTATATCAACTTACACTGTGAATTTGCTTTCAGAAGAACACTACTAGATGTTTGTGCTAAATTGGGAATTAAAATGTTTTATGTCGCAAATTACATATGAATTGAATGTATAAACTACTCTTGGAAGTTAACAAAGCTGTTATGGTAAAATTATTGATTATAATGTGAAAGATAGGTATTTACCTAAGAGAGGTACTGTATGAACTATAATGTTCAGATTTTCTAAGTCTTATTATTATCTTTATTAATCTAATCCTTTAAAAATTGTACTGATTTTAAGATGTCTTATGCGTAGTATGTTGAAAGGAAGTAAAAATATTCAAATTCCTATTAAGTAGCACACCTTATAATATTTATTATAAACCTTATTTCCATGTGTATATTCACTTACATATTTCTGGTAGAGTAAAATTGTGTTTCTTGTGAATAGTGCACTTTTATATGAAGACGTGGCATTGAGTAGAAATTATAGTTGTCTAATTCACTACTCTGGAATGCAGCATCTGAGAAATAAACAACTCGTGTTTGTGCCAAATTAAAAAGCAAAACAAAATATGAGTGCATGCAGCAGCACAGAGCAATACTTACTAATATTTAAATATTTCAGATCAAATACTAGATATAAATTAGGCCGTACTAAGGTGATGGAGACTACAGGCAGTCAGTAGCCACTTTACCTTTCATGCCCTGTATGTTTAGATAATAATGAAATAGTCATAAAAACATTGTTACATTTGGGTTTTCCTTTTAATTTTTTTCTTTGCTACTCTGCAGCAGTATTTTTTCCTTACTCCCTTTCAAGGTGACTATTATAAAGAAACATGAACACAATTTTTATATTGTTATTGAAAAGGTGGGCTGGATGCTAAATACATCTATATTTGTATAGGAACAATCTATGCCTAGAAATATTTCAAACTGAACACACTGTGGGGAACCTGCTTTAGCATGGGGCTTAGACTCAATGATGATCTCCAGGGATCCTTCCAACCTCTACAGTTTGTGAAATCTTTTATTACTCCAAATGATTATAAGCAAACTTTTTGAAATTATGTTTAGTGCACATCGTTCAAATATCATCTTATATCACATGCAAATAGAATATATAGCATCCATGTAAGTACAGCTGTGTTCAGAAATACTTAATAATTGTAACAATTATCTGTTTAAAAATCAAAACAAAATGAAAAGCAGAATGTTCTTTAAGAACTTTCCCTCTAGAAAGAAAAAAAAGTGCTAATTAGAAGTGCTAATTAGTCTTTTTAAATGTAGCTTTAAAGAAAAAGTGAGTTCAGAAAGCTTTTGAAGCTCACTATTTTAATTTACATTTCACTATAAATACTAAATTTCCACTCTGACCTCCTTAAACTACTGACAATATGAAAAGAATCAGAAAATATTTGTATAGGGGTTCTTGAATTGGTACAGCAGGACACGGATAAGATATAATCCCTGTCTTTGATTTAGGGAATCATAAGTATTCAATGTATCATCTTGGTACGCAGATCTGTCTCACTGCTTCTTGTCAGTGCAAGTAAAACCCAGTTTGCTACTTCAGTGATGAAGGACAGAAATGGGAAGAAGGATAGGGAGTTATTGAAGGAGATCCCCTCATTCCTCTTCAGTCTTTACTGCCCTCTCACCAGTGATCCTCCTGCTGGAATAGGCAGAGTAGCACCATCATCATTTGTCTCCTTCCTTACCGTAGGCAACAGTGCATTTTGCTTTTATGGCTGGCTTGAGACAATTTTGTCATTTTTCTATATGTTTCCTAACTGTAGCCACAGAGTATAAAGTAGAATGTGAAAAATGTCAGATTAGTTTTTAATAATATTTTTTTCATATTTAATAATAATAATAATATATGTAATGTAGAATATGAATATGTATTTTATTTCAAAATAAATGCACTTGAAACTAATCTTCATTGCAGTATATATTATTAAAATTGCATGTTGTTGGTCATATGGCCTGCTTTCCTATACTTATTTGGTCTCCTATTTTCCACCTAACAGTGGAAACTTTGTTTACCAAACAGTCTCAAATAAATGGTCTGTCATGTTCTGGGGACATGTCTGGAGTTCTTTTGCCAGTAACTGTTTCAAACTAATACTTGTAGAAGAAGAAACATCAGACCAAAATCTGACTATTCAAAAAATGAACCTAAAGCAAAACTATAGCAATACCATGTCTGAACTCCCCTTAAAGTTGAGCCAGAGCTAATATGTTTTCTAATGTATGTGATGTCTGAACGTACCATATTTTCCCCAATATTTGAAAGTCCATGAAAGCTTCTGTTTGGCAGCCTGAAGCTGTCAGCAGGTGGTGCCCTTGCATAGATCAAGTTCTTCTTATGCACAAAAATATAATTAAATACATGGGGTGTATGTTAATCCTGAATGGGTAGTGTTAATTCTTTACCACTACCTTGACTTAAAAATTCCTCCCACAGGAGAACATTACTGTTAACTAGAAGAGCTGCATAGAAAACATTAGTACTCACTTGAAAATTGTAATTTAAAATACCTCTTATATATATGTAAACACGCATAGAAACAGCAGCACATTAAACATATTTGAGTTCAAGTAAAATGTTTCTATTAAATCTAAGCAAATAAGCTATTACTTTTGGACAGGTGTTTGGGGTTTTGTTTTTTTGTTTTGTTTTGTTTTTGAAGCACACAAAGCTGAGTTATGTACTTACACGTCCACTTTAATTTAAAAAATAAATGAAATGAACATCCTTGCACAGGAACTGTTCCAGCTCCTGTTTCATAACATCCGTTGCGAATTCTTCAAATTCTTCATTTACAGACTTATAATCCTCCTTCATTTTAAACAGCTGTAGCTTTTTTAATAACTGGGTTTACTGCTAAGCAGTGCTAGGTAATTTGCCTGAGGTGTAATTTCTGTTATGAAAGAATGAAGCCACCTCACTCTAACCCTGATTTAGAAGCTACAACCTTGATTCAAAAGAGTATATTGCTGACTGCAGTGCTGTAAAAGAAGAACAACAATAAAATCAACCTTTCAGGTACGGTATCAGTATCTCAGTATCTGCCACGAGATACTGAGCCTTAAAGTAGTCACATACACTTTCTAACAAGTGCTTGTAGAGAATTGCATGAGATCCAGAAATACTGCAAACTGTTTTAAATCAGGAAGCTAGCTGAACTAGTTAACCAGGCAGCCCTGAGTGTAGGGGTTCACTAGAGGCTGCTGACAGCAAATGTGGAACTGCATGTGGGCTGCCATGGGTTCAATGTGTTTGCCAGGAGCTGAAATGAAGAACAGAATGATGGTAGTCTGGATTCAGAGACACGTGCTGCTGTGTTAGGTGCTAGCAAAGTATGCTTCTTGCCAGAGGCAGCATAGCTTATGAATAGAGTGTACTCCTGCACTTGAAATCACACAACAAAGCATGGCACAAGGAGCAGGAACAGGAATCCAGGAGTCCCTGTTTGTGGCAAACGCCTTGATAGGCTATCAAAGCCTTATGTTCTCCATCCTGTCATTTTCTGTATGGTTTCATCAAGATGGTGAACAAATTGCCAAAACCTGGCTCACAGACTCTTGGGAAGAGGAAAGAAAAAAAATACTGTGCTTTGCACAGAGACGTATTCAGTGGCTCTCTGGCAATAGAAAGCGGGAATATGGGCTGGTATCTAATTCCTGGACAATGTTCAAACATAGATATGTGAACAAGGCATGGAGCTTCTCGGCCCTGTCAAGGCATTACCTGCGTATAAACAGGTTTCAATCGCCTGCAGTAGAACCCCGATTTAATAATAAAAGCATCTGTATCATACGCATGTTTGGTTGTCAAACTGATAGTTCTCTACTAAGATGCCAAAGGGCAGAAACCAACAGTGCCCACAACACATGGTGTCACTGAGATAAGCTGTCTTACAAAGAGATCTTCAGGGGCATTGCACTCCACAGGGCTGAATTTTTGCATGGTTTTTGCATTGTGCAGAATCCCATTGGCCGGTTAGAAATGGTATAACTTTTTCCTATTTTTCCCACCTTAAGTGGCAAAAAGGCAAAACAGTAGACAATGAAAACTTCAAAATGAATAGGTTTAAGGGAAAAGCAACACAATTAAAAAATTACTGCCAGGAAGTGACAGAAGATTAGATATAATAAGCCTAAATGCAGCTTTGGACAACATGCCTTACGATAGACTCTGCAAATACTGTATTGTACCAGTCCAGGAACAGCATTCAAGAAATCACTAGGAAGGATTTCATTACCTGAAAAGGAGCTAAGTGAGCCTCTCCTGTGGAGAGTATGAAAAATGAAAAAATGAAAAGCTTACAACAGCAGTCAGGTTTGGGTATCCAAACAACTGCAAATTAAGTACCTAACTAGGGTGAGTGGAGAGCAAGAGTGAACACCTTTGGGCAAGCCCTTCAATAAAATAATATCTTATGGCTAGAATGTTTAAGACAGGAGTGGCTATCAAGTGGCTCATTTCCATATAGCTAGGAGCCATGAACCTAGGTGGTACTCAACTCCAGCTGGGATGCAACGTGCATTTGCTAAGGATGTCTCTCATGAAGAAGGCACTACTGAAAGATTTCTTTTTCCATATGTGGTAAGTGTGCTACCACTCATAGGCACTCTGGAGAGGAGCTACCAGCACATTCCCTATCATGAATGTCAAAAAACATCCCTGCAGAGCTACTAATTAGCAACGTGCACCTATGTCAATGGGGATTCCTGCTTCTACCTGCCTGTCTGTGCATTACACTGATATGAAAGCAAAGTTACCCTCCTGTCCTATTCTCCTTCCTCCTCTTGTTGCTTCACTAAATACGTGGGACATCTGGTGACTGAGAAACTACTCCATCATATCAGCTTGCTTACACAGACAAGATGTTAATGTCAATAAACCATAAATTCCTGGTTTGATTCACTGGAAGAAAAAAAAACACTTCTTCATTTAAAAGCATGTTAGTGTGTTTATTCAGCACTAACAACATTCTGCATATACCTTGTTTGGGAGTTTTTAACTGACCAAATAAAAAAGTTATATTTCTAAAATAGTGTGCTTAAAACAATCAGAAAGTTACTATAACATTGTAGGAAGAATCATGCTTTGTGGCTTGCAGACAGTTCTAGCATTCAGTAAATCTGTGACAATTTAAAATGAGCTCACAATATGAAGTCTTATTTTTCCGCACTCAGTTGTTGTAATGGTAGTCTTAAGAGTTCAGTGGATTTTTATAGCTCTTACACATGTTGTGCTTCCAGCTACTCGTCATAACTCATGATTGGGCTATAAATGTGAACGTCTATGGCCATCTCTGGATATTAAATCCTCAGGAAACTGAATGGATGCTGAAGTAATTCCCAACCTAAGCCTGACAAATGCTCTCTCACTGCAGTATTTGGGTATTTAAAACACATATACATTAAGGAGAACACTGCCCATTTACATAATCATTGTTCTGGTTATTTTCTTTTATGGCTCATTTTACTATTTTATTCTTATTGGTTTGAAATTTTATGACCTTCCAAACTGTTACAAAACAGAGCTCTTAAGGGACTCTTTATGCCAAATTATCAATTACAGATTATTTATCTCCACCACATGAAACGTTCTCCCTCCCTGATATTACCTTCAATTTTGCTCTACTACTTCACAAGATTGATTAGGAACTGTTTATCACATGTTAAAATACTTTCAAGATGCTCGCATAATTTCACAAGATGTGTACAGACCCTATCCTACTGTTTGCTCTAGCTGGATGACTTGCTAAGATTAGAATTCCTAGTTCAGTTTCTCACTTCTGAAGTGCACCAGAATGCTCTTAACAGCTACCCATACACAACAGGCATTGTAGAAATGCAGCACGATCTGACAATAATGTGAAAGAACTCATCAGCAATGACAACTGTGGTGTGACTTTTATCTCAAGGTGGTGCTTTCGACTTGCTCAGGAATATTTTTAACCTAGACCTTTACAGAAGACATGAAGATGGTTTCCTATGGAAAGAGGTGCTATTGGCACCCTCTGCTTCTATACCCAAAGCAGGAAGCTCCCTGTCAGAGCCAGTGGAAGATGAGAATGCCTGTTTCATTATCACCATCTGATAAGGACCTTGCCAAGTGAGATGCTAAGGGAAAAAGGGTAAGCTAAACACACTGAGGCCTCCTCTTCAAACCCAGCTACCCACTGTCCAGCTCCCAACATGACAAGACAGTCAATTGCCTTTGCTTTCTGTCTATATTTGTGTGAGCAACAGTACACCATGGCCCAAGTAATTGTGGAGAGGCTGTCAGTCAGGAAACCTATCCATGAAGACCTAACCATTTAGGTTATCCCACGATTTACTTTCACCATAATGCAATAAATCCTTTTAATATGCTCTCTTGAGGTTTTCTGTTGCTAAATAGCCTCTTTGATGGCTTCACCACAGCATGAAGAGGGATGAGGAGAAGGGAAGGTTTTTCTGGAGAGTGGTATAGCTGTAGAACCAATGGGCATGGAGTCAGAGGGACAGGCACAGGGTGAGGACAGAAAGGAAGAACCCTCTACTGCACTCTGATCAAAAGATGCTGCAAGATAATGAGCATCAGCCAAGGCAGGCTTATCTGATCTTGACCAAATTGAAGTGAAGTTGGCCTGTTTGTTTCACTAAACAGACTAATTTTGAATGACAATGAACATGATTTTGGAGCTCTAGTAAAGAGTATGCCATATTAAGAAGAATTAACAGCTATTAGTATACTAAATAAAGAAAAAAATCTCAATTATTGTGGAGTCTGCGCAGTGAGAGGAGAATTGTCCCATCCACGAAAAATTCAGAAAGCTGGACTACAGATGCCCACTTCCATGGAGGGGCAATAAAGAGCCTCTGACCAGAAGTTCTACAATGTAATTTGAGGTCTTTAAAGAATTAATTACTTGGTTATAAAGTCTTTACTGCTTAGCATGTTTCCCTGTCATGTGTTGTTGTATGTCCTGCATCATATGCAGCATTTTAAAATGATGTATGGGAGAATTCTAATGTCACAAAAGTGGTTTTGCCAGCAAAAAGACATCAGCATGGCAGATGCTGTCTATGCACTTTGGGAGTGTTAAGGGAACAGAAGACAATGCAGTACTGTTCCTTTTTTTCTGTATTCTTCATAAAATCCATGAGGGGACAAACAATTCAGTATTGGAACATTCGTGAATTAGGTCAAACATACAGCATACAGTGATTGTTTAAATAACAACACATAATATTTAAAAAAATTATGATACCTCTAAGAAGCTTTCCATAGACCCCAGGTATGATATGATGACCTACTCATCCTTAAGCATACAGTTTCTCATGGTCCAGCCCTATATCCCTGGAAATACACAACACCTCAGGCACCTTTTCTAAGAGAGGTTACTGTCACTTATTTCCAAATAAGTGTATGAAAAGCCACAAATGGATTAAATTACCTTCACTTCTTATAACTTTTGCCAATAAAGCACGGGGCATGCCTTCAGGCAGTGGTAATTTTACTCTTCATACTTTTAAAATCTGTTTTGAATAATTATGGATATTTTCATTAAACATACTCAAATCAAGTCCTTTAAATCTTGTATTAAAACTTTTGGCTTGACAATGACTTGCATAATTAATTAAATTAAATTCATTAAATAAAACTAAGTGGCTTTATTGTCTATGTCACATTGGTTTTGGTCCCTATCCTCTTGTTTTTTGAAATATGTGTATGAATACCACATTTAGTTTTTCAGCACCATTTGCTATGTTTTTACCTTTATAATTTAATTCGTTCCCTTCCCTTTCATGTTTTAGATTGCCCCATTGCAATTTATATTAAACTCTCAAAGTTATTATAAGTAAATTCCATACGATGCAGAATATTTTCTTATCATTACATTCCAGTCTTTCCACAGCACAGAATTTTGTTCCTTTCCTTTCCTTTCCTTTCCTTTCCTTTTCCTTTCCTTTCCTTCCCCCTCCCCCTCCCCCTTTCCTTTCCTTTCCCTTCCCCTTTCTTTTCCTTCCCTTCCCCTCCCCCTTTCCTTCCCCTTCCCCCTTTCCTTTCCTTTCCCTTCCCCTTTTCTTTCCTTCCCCTTTCCCTTCCCTCCCCTTTCCCTTCCCTCCCCTTCCCCTTTCCCTTCCCTTCCCCTTCCTTTCCTTTCCTTTCCTTTCCTTCCCTTTCCTTTCCTTTCCTTCCCCTTCCCTTTCCCCTTCAGTAAGGCCTTTGACACTGTCCCCCCACAATATTCTCTGGGGGGAGAAGCTGGCTGCCCACAGTTTGAATGGGCGCACGCTCTTCTGGATGAAACACTGGCTGAATGGCTGGGCCCAAAGAGTTGTGGTCTCCCAAAGAGCGTGCTCTTTGTGTGCTCCCAAAGAGTGGAGTTAAATCCAGCTGGTGGCTGGTCACAAGCGGTATCCCACAGGGCTCGTTACTGGGGCTGCTTCTATTTAACATCTTTATTAACGATCTTGATGAGGGGATTGAGTGCACCCTCAGTAAGTTTGCAGATGACACTAAGCTGGGAGGGAGTGTTGATCTGCCTGAGGGGAGAAGGGCACTACAGAGGGATCTGGGTGGACTGGATTGATGGGCCAAGGTTAACTGCATGGGGCCAAGTGTCAGGTCCTGCATTTTGGTCACAACAACCCCAGGCAACCCTACAGGCTTGGGGAGGAGAGGCTGGAAAGCTACCTGCTGGAAAGGGACCTTGGTGTACCAATGCACAGTCAGCTGAATATGAACCAGCAGTGTGCACAGGTGGCCAAGAAGGCCAATGGCATCCTGACTTGGATCAGGAATGGTGTGGTGAGCAGTACCAGGGAAGTCATCCTGCCCCTGTACTTAGCATTGGTGAGTGCTCGAGTGCTGTGTTCAGTTTTGGGCACCTCAGCACAGAAAGGACATTAAAGTGATGGAACAGGTCCAAAGAAGGGCAACAAGGCTTGTGAAGGGCTTGGAGAATATGCCCTATGAGGAGAGACTGAAGGAACTGGGGCTGTCAGTCTGGGGAAAAGGAGGCTGAGGGGAGACCTTATTGCTCTCTTCCAATATTTGAAAGGTGCTTACAGCGAGAGTGGTGCTGGTCTCTTCTCACTGGTGACAGGATGAGGAGAAATGGCCTTCAGTTGCACCAGGGTAAGTTTAGGTTGGATATCAGGAAATACTTCTTTGCAGAAAGGGTTGTTAAGCACTGGAATAGGCTCCCCAGGGAGGCAGTTGAGCCGCCGTCCCTGGATGTGTTTAAAAACCGTTTGGATGTGGTGCTCAGGGACATGATTTAGCAGAGGGTTGTTAGGGTAATATGGTTAGGCTGTGTTAGGACTCGATGATCTTTAAGGTCTTTCCCAACCTGATAAATTCTATGATTCTATGATATAGCAACTGTACATTGATGAGATGGTTCCACTGAGCCATTCACCAGTCTTTTTTTTTTTAATGGGTGAAGGCAATCTCCTGCCATGGCATATTTTATAGCTTTACACTTTCCCCTCAGTGCGTAATTCTGTATTGCTCATTTACCCAGTAAGCTGAAAGGCTAGCTGAAATTCCCTTGACTAATCTTGTAATGACAAGGGCATGTGGTTTTGCACTGCATTAAAAATGCTGCAGATATATGGCCAACTCCTTTTTCTGTAAACGTAGTAAACATGCCAACAACTCATCCTCATATTTTGTAACCTGTTGGCATACCTATGTCATATTTTATGTTGTTTTTTTTTTTTTCCTGTCTCGCATCCTGTTTCTGGTCAACAGCAGTTGCATTGCCATTACTTTGCTGTAGAAATGGTCTCATGCGTGGGACATTATGGAGTCTTTTTCCAAGTGTGGACACGTCCCGTGCCCATAGCTCCCCACACTCACTGCACTGCCAGCACTCTGGGAGCTTCAAGCAGCGTGCAGGGACAGGGCCCTTCCCAGCATTTGTGACACACAGCCAGGATTCGGCTGTGCATCCCGTAAGGCAGTCTGGATTTCCTGGGACACCTCAGGGCTGTTTGATGACGATGCCCGTAACTTTGAGAAGGGTGAGTCAGCAGCTGCGTTCCGCCAAGCATCCCGTGCCAGCACCGCGCGGTGCCGGAGCTCCAGCAGCCTCCCAAAGCCTGCTGAACGCCTGTAGTCATTACCGATCAGCTGAGGTTTTTCGCTAACTGTGAAACACTGCCTGCAAACCGGGCAACGCTTGTCCAAGTGTTTTTAAAGCGTTTCCAAGGGATGTTAAGTATCACCAGTCCTGGGTGCAAAAAGATGGTGGATGCACCATAAAGAACCACGGGATCCACCGCCCCCCCAAGCCTTGCAGCACCCAAGGCTGAGCCTCCAGCCCGTCCCGGCGGCGACGGCGATGGGCGGGCAGGGCCGCCCCACGCGGGGGAGGAGCGCGGAAGGAGGGACCCGGCGGGGCGGGGATGTGCGGCCGGGCCGCGGGTCGCGGAGTGCGCGGTCGGGATGCGGTGCGGGGGGATGGCGGCGGTGGCGGCGCCCTCGGCGCCTGCAGCCGGGGCGGCGGGTGGCTGGGGCGGCGTGCGGCGGCGCTGCCAACGGCTACTCTACTGGGTGCCCGTGCTCTTCATCTCCAGCATCCTCTGCTGGTCCTACTACGCCTATGTCACCCAGCTTTGCCTGCGTGAGTGTCGCCGGGCAGGGAGGGAAAAGGAAGAGGGGGAAGCAGGGGGCTGCACGGGACGGGCGGGTCGGGGGCCGGGGACGCTGCCTGTTGTTTGTCCGCTCCGCCGCCACGCCCGAGGTAGGGGCTGCAGCTCGTGCAGGCGGCACGAGCGCAGTTAGCTCTCCTCTCTCGTTGCACAGCTGCGTGCAGGAGTAGGGAATCCTGCCGGCCGGCACGGAGAGCTACCGGAGAGTTCCCGGTCCCGGGGCGGTACGGGCAGAAGGTTTGGAGTGGCGGGGCTCTCCGTGCCGCTGGTCGGCTTTCCAGGAGCTGCCACGGCTCCCGGCGAGGACGTGACGCCAGCCGCTGCCGTGCCCTTAGGAATCGCCCGGCTGCGGCTCGACGCTCCGCGACCGCTCGGACGCTGGTTACCGCGCACTGGTGCGAGCTGGTTGGGTTAGGGCACTTGAGCCAGGAGGGTCTGTTACACATTAAGCTAGCTCGGCTCCTTGAGCTGACTTCAGTTCCTGCTGGAGTGCATCTTGTACAAAACAATCTTTAAATTTTAGATGTGTCATGATATTTAGATGCTTCGCGATTTTCATGCAAGTGTTCCATGGCATGAAAGAACACAAATTATTTGCTGCTTCCCCTCCACTCTGATGTTGGAGGTGAGGTTCAGGGACTGTCGATCTGCTCAGCCAGGGAGTGCCTTGGTCAGCTCAGTATGTTTGTATGGATGGCTATGTAACTTTGCTGGACGTCAGCTGTTTGTGTTAAAAATCACAGCAGTCTGGTAACTAATTGGGATATATGTGTGTGTGTATGTATGTATGTGTGTATATATATATATATATATATATATATGTTTGTATATATATATTTGTTTTTTGTTTTTTTTAAGAATGTGATGAGAGGGCTCGTGCTGTACTGGTGCTTGGCTGCACAGCTGGGGCATTGCACCAGTAATGTTTTCTAGGCCTAATGCCTCTCTTTGGGTGAAAGGCACCAGTACTTTCTGCACTGGGGATGAGCTTCTCATAACTTTTTTTCTCCCACTAACAATATTCAAATTTCATAGAATCACTGAGTTTGGAAAGACCAGTAAGATCATCCAGTCCAACTGTCAGCCCATTATCCCATATGCGCTAATCGTGTCCCTCAGTGGCACATCTCCATGTTTCTTGAACACTTCCAGGGACGGTGATTCCACCACCTCCCTGTGCAGCCAGTTCCAGAATTTACTAAAAAATTTTGTTAGTTTTAAATTCTGCTGTTCGGCTAAGGACTGGGATTTGGGTACTGCATCCTGACAAGAGGAGTGAAGGGCCCTCTGTAGTGTGGGGAGTTGTTGTCCTGCAAATGGCGGGAAGTGGCCGAGGGGCTGTCAGGTGGCAGCAGGAGGGTTGGATACATCAGGAAGCAGTGACCCTATAGTTAACATCTGTCCCAGTGCACGTTGTCATTGATGCTTAGACAGTAGAGTTGGCTTAAAGCTTGCTGTAAGCTATGGTATGTAAGTCCTTAACTCTGCAATGCAAAAGGCTTCAGATGGGAAGGAAGGGAGAGGGGGATGAAAGTTGCAGGTATGGAAGTCCTTTCTATGGGCAAAGGCATTTCTTTAAACTTTCTTTCTAAATCTTTCCTGCTCATTTTTTCTGTCTTACCAGTGTTGGAATTCAGCATAGTAGTTGCCTGTGACTAGCACTAATTTTATCTCTTATCCATATCTGGATGTTGTTCCTCATTTTTGGCATGTTAAGGCAAAACAAACTTGTGTCTTGTCTCACTAATGAATATTTAGTGTAAACAACAGACGGAATAGCTAACAGCTCTGAGAATGAAAGCCAGCAGCAGGAAAGGACTGTAAGCATTTCAGGCCTTTGAAGCCAGTCTTTCTGTTCTACTCATCCTCTGCTCCTGGCAGCTCTGCCGGCTCAGGGGATGTGTGTAATGCTGATTTGATTGCAACTTGCTGTCCCTGCTGCAAACAACGAGACAATGTACAGTAGACAGCATCAACCATTGTGTAGCAGGTCTCAGTAAGCATCACTGCACATGTGAATGGTTTATTTGAGCTTTTAGTGATGAGATTTTCAATGAGTGGTTTGGATGTTTTTGCAATTTTGTCTGTGTTGAAGGCAAACATTTACATTTTAAAAGGAAAAAAAAAGTTCATGAGATGTTTCCTTTCATCATTAAGACTGTTAGGGATTATAATTACAGCATTGAGTAATGTTTTAGAAGTGGATAGGGGGGACAGGAGTGGAGAGTAACTGTATCGCTTTAGAAATTATGGGGGAGAAGAAGGGAATTGAGAACTTTGACCTGTTATATTACCATGATTTTACCTTTAAGATAAAGGAGGAAGTTCTTGAACACTAGCAAATGTTTATCCTCTCCTGCTAGCTATGGAGTACAAGAATTACATGCGCAGCTGAGTCCGTTTTTAATAGTTGCAAAGCTGGAAGTGGGTTAAACACAAAATAAGTTTACTTTCAAATAATCTGTAACACCAGTCTGTGATAAATGCTATTTGTTACAGACCTAAAGTACAATATTGCTACTTGCTGTGTCTCTGTGTCACTTTGGGGCAGGATGTGAAGTCATCACTGAAGGGCTGAACTGATGTGATGTGTGGAAGGAAACATGCATTGTACTGGAAACTTTATTTCTTTACAGCAGTCTCTAATTTTTCCTGGATGGTGAAGATAGACCTGTTTCTAGGATCAGCAGTACACTTAAGTAAAATGGGGCTTTTTTTTTCTTTTTTTTTTTTTTTTAATTTGTTTTAATGTAATGGCCAGTTGATATCTTTGAGCAGTTTCTCCATGGAAGAGTGAGGTGTATCTATGTGTAAGTGCTGGAGATGAATGTTACATCTTCCAAACCATCAATGCCATTTTCAGAATCAGCAGAAAAAAAGGCAAGTGTCTCAGCTGAAAGGCCATGTCAACACAATGAATCATGGCATTGCATACAGATATGAAGGATAATATTATTTTTCAAGTTGGTGGAAGCATGCATCCAGTAGTATGCAGCTCTGAAGATGAGAAATGAGTGAAGAAATGAGTGAGAAATGAATGAAGATGAGAAATGAGTGTTGAAATGACTGCTTATTTTTAGGAATGAGAAAATACAGACTTTCAATAGCTTAAAACCAATCCTGTCTATTTACTGGAAAAGGCTGCATGCTGTAGAGGGTAGGTTTAGGTTTTAATCCAGGATTTCTTGAACTTATTGCCTCTGATTAATTTGTAGTCTTTGGTTAAATCAGATGAAGCTTTGTGTGAGATACCACAACTTCTCAAATGAATTTCTTCCATTAAAATTTTCCTTGTGACCCCAGATTCTCACACCTAGAGATAATGTGAATGCAAAATGATGCTTGGTTATAATATACAATAATCCACTATTGGTTGGAGAATATGCCCTACATGGAGCGACTGAAGGAACTGGGGCTGTCAGTCTGGGAAAAGGAGGCTGAGGGAAGACCTTATTGCTCTCTTCCAATATTTGAAAGGTGCTTACAGCGAGAGTGGTGCTGGTCTCTTCTCACTGGTGACAGGACGAGGAGAAACAGCCTTCAGTTGCACCAGGGTAATCTCACTGTTTTCTACCTCCTGCCATTTGTCTGTGTATATCTGGGCATGCAGAAGTATAAAATGAAAGAGATTTTCAAATGTATCTCTTTTCATTGCTTTTATCCTCTCTGTTTGCAAAATTTCCAAAATTTCATAAAGAGTGATGCGCTTTAAAAAAGAGAAATTACAGGATATGTACCATTAGTACATTCAGTTTTGATAGTGAAGCCAGTGAAATTTCAACCTAAGTTACCTGGAACAACAGCATGAAGCACGATTTGAGCCTTCCTTTTCATCCATATGTCCATGCTCAGAAAATGCATTTTGAATCCAGTAAATTCTGCGTATACAAATAAAATTTTTCTCATGTCTTCCTCCTGTAGTGCATCTCCCATTAGTAGAACAATAAGGGGTTTTGAGCAGTTATCCACTTTGTGCTTAGGGTAAGGTAGAACCTGTAGTTATTCTGCTTCTGACAGTTGTTTGTCAGAAATGTTCCTGACAATGTTGGATATAGAGATATATATTTTTTTCCCTACAAGTTGTGATTTGAAGTTATACATAAGAAGGAAAATGTGGAATATTGTCACCAAAAACCATCTGTCACAGCAATTGTGCTGGTGAAATGGTTGTCCGGTTGAGTACATGTTGGTTTCATGTATTTAGCTTTGATCCATTATTACATTATATTGATTTTAAGGATGATGCTCTTGGTCAGGGAATCTCATCTTGAAATACAGCCTGAATTTGTAACTTAAAAGGAGGTAAACCAACATGCCACAGAGCATATACAGATCATAGAAATGAGCAATACGCTTTTTTTTTTTTTTTTTTTTTCTAATGACTTCAGTGAAGGGAGAGGGAAAAGAATATTCCCACCTGGCTAATGGTTTTGCTGATTTGGGAAAGTCTAAGTGACTTCAGCAAAGCTGAAGGGAGAGGCAGCAGGTCATTAGCAATCCAGTCTGCAACCTAGTATTTTGGATCTGAATATGGAAACTATACTCTGCCCATTACTACCTGCAGTACAGAACAGCAAAACATGATGCAGCGTCCTGCTGCTAAAGATGTCAGTGAAATGGGTGGAGGACCAGGCTGGTTAGCGCTGAATGGAGGTTTCTGACTGGATGCAATGTCAGTGGAATGGAATTATGGAGGGATGAAAAGCTTAATTTTCACAATTTAGAGGCAGAATTAATGCATGCCCTAGAGACATGGCACAATGTCATCAGGGGATCAGGAGCACCAGGAAAAAAAAGGAAAAAAGTGGGAGCCCAAGACTTAGTCAACTGGATTTGAGCTCTTTGCTCCATATGTTCTCCAAACGGATCAAAGGATTTGTGGTACTTACTACTCATCTCTTGCAAGCATCTACTGCTTACACTTTGCTGTAGAAATACATGGAAGTTATAATGTGGTTGAATGTTGACAAATTTCCTATCTGAACATTTGCTGATAAGGTAGCAGAGGATTTTGGTTAAAGCATATTATACATTTATACATATGTGTTTTGCAAACACAACTTTTTTGTTTTTTTTTTTTTTTTTCTCTTTTGAGATCCTTGGTTACTTTTAGGAAAGTTTAAAAACTCACAGCTGAAGGAAAATTGGCTTCCGGATTTTAGCCAGCACAATTCTCGTGTGTTTCTCATCTTTACTTTGATTTCTCTCAGAATTTAAAAAGAAAAAAAAAAAAAATTCCACTTCTGAAATTGAGTTAAAGTCTATGTTAGTTAAGACTGATATTTCATCATGTGTAGTGCCTGCTGTATTACCTCTAGTTTTTGAGCTTTGAAGGTTAAACTGTGGCTATAAATTGAAAATCTTAGATCTGTGATGAAGATGTAATTATCAAATAGGATTGTGTCTTTGGTTAAAGCTGTAATGGTGCTTGACACATAGCACCTTTTAGAGATGTATTCACTGGTATGTGTTCTTTCTTTGCTGTAAAAAATCTGATCATACTAATTATTTAAGAGTAGTCTTCAGATATTCTTTGTGGCTTAGAAAGTAAATAAGTCTGTAGAGGTGAAAGATGAGGTCCTTTCTGGGACACGCTCAGTTTGCAAGCAGTGTTTTTTTTGTTGACCCTATATAAAAGACTGTCAGATAGCAGCTGCCTGCTGAGTAGAGGACATTGATGTATTTTAATGGGCACAGTGCTAGGGGTTAAAATGAATCTACCGACACATTCAGAAATACTGCCAAATCCGAATGTGCAGATTACTAAGGACTGCTTAAGCTGACCTTAAATCTCCTGAAAACTGTTCAGTTGCTTTTGTCCTTTAATGAAGACTGGTGACTGGTGAAGAGTCTTCCCCTTGTCATTCTGCATCAATGCAGTTCACTGGTCTGTCTAGAAGAGTAGTAGTTTGTATTACTGGTACTGGCTTTTTTTTTTTTTTAATTTTTTTTTTTTCCAGACAAGGATGGAATATTTGTCACAACAAATAAAACATTTTTATGTGTACGGAGAGTTAAACTGCATCTATAGATCAGTATTTACTGCTTCAAATGTGCTATAAAGATGAAACACATACTCAGTTTTGTGAATCAAGTCCAGGACGTTAAATTATATAAAAGTTTGGTAGAAACAACTGTTCCTAGGTGTGGCTGTGGAGTCCCAGATTTAAATCTCTCTGATATTCCCATTCCAAAGTCTTAAATATTTTATAGATGTGGAAGCAAGGTTTTAAATTTAAAAATTAATTCATTGCTTTCTCCAATTTTTTTCGATTTTTTTTTTTTTTTTAATCTATTACATAAGCTCCTCAGGATTTGATTTGGAGTTTAGAAATCAAGGTAGATTTAATGCCGAAAAACTGATGCAATTTTTAATAATATTAATTTTTATTTTTCTTTACTTTTGTGTTTTATGCTAGCAAGATGTCTTCCCCTGTGTGGAAGTACCTGGAGATGGATACTTAATTAATTTTTCCATGAGGGAGAATAAAAATTCTAGAGAAAATGAGCTGTGTTTTAAGAAATGGGAAGTCTAGTTCTAATGTCATGTTAAGGCCTGACTCAATGCCAAGTAACTTGGCAGAGTCAAAGGAGCATGCATGGGTTAACCTTTTACAAACAATATGTAGGGTCTAGCAGCCTTTGTAAAGCTGTCTTAATGTTGTGTGACTGGACCTGCTTCAGTTACTCAGAGGCCGTTTTACTGGTCATTTTCCACCTCATCCCAGCCTGCTCTGTGCCCGAAGTCCTGAGGCTGAGGTTCTTTGAGGGTATCTTCAGTCCTGTGGAAGCAAGCTCACTAAGGCTGTGCTGTGACAAACCATATCAGCGGTCTCTGTACCCAGCAATGTGGAATCTTCTTCATAGCAAACTAATTTGATTAAAAAAAAAATCTTTATTGTGAGGGTGCCAGAGCACACAGACTGCCCAGAGGCTGTGGAGTCTCCACTTAAGAGATCATCCAAAGCCCCCTGGATATGGGCCTGGGCACACTGCTCTGGATATTCCGGCTGAAGGAGAGGGACTTTGAGGTCTGCTCCCCAACCAGACTGCGGTTCTGTGATAAAGGAGATATACAAGGCAGTTTTGAGATAATTTGGCTATCAAGGCAGCATCCCTAATGTTTGGAAACCTCTCAGCTAACAGGGGATTAATTCTCCAGGCTCTTCTGTGTTCTCTCCATTCTTTTTTCCTTTTTTTTTTCTCCCCACCTATATTCTGTAACATAACATTCTGTCTTCAGTCCACTGTTACTTTTTTGCAAGCACAGACAACGTATTGGGCAGTGTAGACTACTGAGTGTGATGTGTCTTTGTGGATGGCATGCGAGAAACAAGGCTTCTGGCGCTAGAAGTTGGCATCTACTTTGGCCAACATCCCACGTGTATCCCAGCCTGCTCCCTGATGCTGTGGGCTGTGTAATGAAACAGAGAGGCTCTAATTATGTGATAGTCTGCTGGTACTGAACCGTAAATGGTATCCTGGCAGTGTAGCAGCGGAAGGCTAATTGCTAATGAGGCTGGCCCTGCGGTATCGCAGATGAGCAGAGCTGTAACTTTTTACTGACTACTTGAAGACAGGTCATGGGTTTACAATTACCTCTGGCTCTGAAAATATGGAAACTGCCATACCACTTCTATTTCAAAGGATTTTATCCTGCTTCCTCTGAAATTGTAAAAATTGCTTCACAATTGGACTTGGTGTGTCCTTGGTACTTATTTTTGGTCACTGCAGCTGTAAGTACTTTCTACGCTTATTATTTCCATGCTATTTGACTACCACTAAGTGAATGTGCAGCGTTAAGCTCATATTTATTAATGACCATACATGGTCTGACCTACTTTTTTGTGCATTACCAGCATTGAATATAACCCCTAGGAAGAGAGATGAGGAAACCACCAGAAAGCGTAGTATAAATGATTCACAAAAGACTATATAATCAAATACTGTTGAATAATATTGCAAAGCCAGATCACTATAGCTACTGAAAAAAATGGAGAATAAATTTTTAATAAATACACACAGGGTGCTATTAACAGGTGGGGAAAATAGCAAATGTTTCTTTGTTCAAATTAAAAATCAGTCAGTTTTTTCTTGTTAGGAAACAATTTTTCCATGTACTTAAATAGCATGATTTTTAGAATTGTAAACATCTTCTAGTTACCCTAAGAAGATTTTGTATTGCAGTCATTCTACAAAAAGTTTTTCACAGGAGATTTAAAGAAAGTTTGATTTGTAAGGGCTGTTCATTTTTCTGATGGTTAATTCCCCCATATCTGGGGGAAAAGAGAGTTGTAGCAAATCTTATTTCATCCCTGATCCTGTGTTACTGCAGATACCTGTTCATTACTTTCCCACAACTTTATGCTCCCTTCAGGGAGCCTTTCTCAAAGGTGATGTTAAAAGGTACAAGCAGAAGAGTAATAGTTTGCTCTGTGAATAGTTGCAGGTTGATGGATATCTTGCATATTCCTCTGCATCACTGTCAGAGGGGATGTTTGCCTAACTGTTCAATCAGACTCCTTGTAAACAGCGACATTTGTGGAGATAAGGAGTGGTGCAGTAGAAGATGATGGCTGCTCTCCAAAGTTGACCCTTCTACTTCAATCTTGTTCAGTGGGGGCAACTCAGGAGTGCATAGAATAGGTCTGAGCCTTACCAGTGGGTAAGAGAGAGTACAGTGATGAGATGTGTCCAAAAAGCTGTTTCTCAGTCACTTGTAGGCACTTAATGTTTAGCCTTCATAGTCTGCAGCTGCTGTCAGGAGTATTTGGCTTCCAAGCTAGATATTGCAGATGTTCCACTGAGCAGATGCAGACTCTGAAGTTTAATCTGGGAGGTGTACAGAAATTTTGAAAAGCTGTAAGCTTGCAGTGATAAAGAAATTACTAAATTGGAATTTGTCAGATGAGTTGGTCCCTTACTTGGATACATGCAGAGAGCTTTTGTTGTGGGCAGATGGACAATCAGCATTCAAAGTCTCTCTGTCCTTAATCAATAATTGTAATTTGTCGCCGTCAGCTGTGCTATTTTAGGGATGAGGATGTGTGGATGAAGAGAATATGCTTGTCTGATGTTGATTCAGTGTTCAGAAAATGAGTCTCAAACAACTTAACTTTGGATAAAATCTGTTACCTAATGGGGTAAAGGGTGGTGACAAGTGCTCTCAACTGTGCTCTAAGCCATTCCCTTGTTAGGAGGAAAAATAATACAGAGGTCAGTTGAATTACCTTTAGTTTGAAATTAGTGCTTCTGTGCTGTATGTCTGGCTAAGGCTTTTTTTGTTAGCAAAGAGTAGTTATTCTGAGAAGACTAGCAAAATTTCCATTACAGACTGTGATGGTATGGTAATGAAGGTATGCAGAATCCTCACCAAGTGAAATCAACATTTGTGAACCGACTTTCTGCCCTAATTTGAGAGCTCCAGTGCTCTTAAATTAACGTGTTAACTCTAAAGATGTCTTTCAGTTCCTTCTCGTGGTTGATTATTTACTTAGTTTTGGTAGTTTTTGTACATTCTCACTCTGCAGCATTTTTGCTTCTTAGAGTCCTATGTGTAGGTTCCCTCAGCTTCTTTCTAGCAGTTATCTGGGTTGATATCTAGTTTATCAAGCTGTGCTGTCAGAAGGTTGTGGACAAACTAGAGTTTTCTTTATAATTCACAACTTTTGTGGTGTCTTTCTAACTTCTGTAAGAACTCTATACACATGGTTATTTACTGTTTTCACTCAGGTTAGGTAGGTGCTTGTTTAATAGAATTGTAGTCAAATATCCATTTCAATAGACCTGGAATAATTTAGTCCATCCAGTCCAAACCCCTTATCAAAGCAGGGTTATATGTGAGATCAAGCCAGGTTGTTCAAGCTTGTATCCAGTCTCCAAAGGTGGAGACTGCAATGGTGTCTGGCCAACTTGCTTCATCAGTTAAACTGATCTCAAAAGTTTTTCCTTGCATCAAATCTGATCCTCTCATTTTAAATTATGGCAAGTATTCCTTGTCTTTGACCAAACACTACTACATTAGCCCTGCTCTGTCTCCTCGATGAATCCCTTGAGGTCCTGGTGGGAAGATTGGGTCCTTCCAGAACCATACCTACCTGATGCTGAACAAGTGCCAATCATGCAGCATCTGCTCAGAGGACAAGTGATCCAGTCCTACCAGCCAGCATGCTCTTCCCTGACTTGCACCTTGGTTGTTTTGGTGGGCCCAAAGCTGGGGGCAACGTTCTGCTTATAGTCTATTATGGTCTATTTTGATTTTTGTGCCCTGGAGATCTGAAGTATCACTGAAAAAACCAGTTCTGGAGTCTGAAACCTCAACCTCAGAACTTATGTAAATAATGAACATTGTAAAGACCATAATAAATAACTAGAAGAGCAACAGTTAAGGAAATAACTGCTCTTCAAAGATAGCTTCTCTTGGGCTAAACTTAGGCAGCTTCAGATAAAAGGAGGTGCCTTGGAACAAAGCCTGTGAGTAGAAGACAGGAAACCTTATAAGCAATTAAATTTGGTATTAGTTCTTTACCCATATTTGTGATGAATATATACAACTGCCCTGTAGAAGTGTGATAGTATGTGGTCTTAAGCTTGTATCATTTGATGATGATTCTTCCCTTTTCAGTTGAAAAACAAGTTACGTCATTTGCTATTTAAACATAATTTTTACTTTTTCTTTCTCATTTTTCAGTAACAATGACAAACATTGGAGAAAAAGGTAAGATTTTTGTTAGCTGTTTATAAGTGGAATTCATATATCAGGACGATATAGTAGTTTGCCAATAAATTGAGATGCACGTCTAGTCAGCTTTAAATGAGTTGTTTGTTTTGTTTTAATGTTCCTCAGCTCCCTTTGTTATCCTGTTACTGCTTTTGCTGTTTGAAGTAGAGATGAGAAGAAGAACTTCTTATTCTTCTTACTGGCTTTCTGAGGAGGCAACTAAAATAACCATCATATTCTGTTTTGAACTACTTTTTTTTTTTTAATTCACAACAGGGTAAGCACATGTAAAATGAAGGCTCCTGACAATGAGCAGTGTTTGTGCAGGGTACAACATTACGTAACTGAGGTGAATTTTTCTCTTCAGGCTTCACTTTAGCCAGTATCTCTGAATTAGCAGAACCCTTAAGATATGTAACCCTTCTAAAAATTAATAGGACCGCCTGATTAGCTATCACTGGAGCTCCTACCCAGAGTCATTGAAACTGCTTTTCCAGATATTATTTTAAAGCTATATTGCAACTTGGAAGTGCAAAGTGTGGGGCCATAGAGCTTGTAGAGGAGGGGAATAGGGTTATGAAGCACATGGTGTGCTGCTTACACTTGTGTAGTTTCAGCAAGTTAGGTCATTTGAGACTCCCCCACTTAGTAAAGGCTACTAAAGAAATATTACTTGAAAAACTTTTTTTTCTATACAGTGATCTTCTCCATGCGCGGTTATGAGTGCATACCCACAAATCTCAGCACCTGCATTCTTTGAGACAGCTGCAGCTTCTTGCTGCTCCTTACCAAAAAAACCAAAGACCCATGTGTTGTTAGGCATTGCCTGCAAAGCAAGTTAGAATTATCAGAAAAAGACATTAAATTTCCTTATTTTTAGCTGCTCAGAACCTTGGGAAAAATTTCACTTGGCCTGTAGTCTTTTCTGAAGTGAGAGCTGGGTAGGTGTGGATTGCTCTGTATTATAGTGTTGTAATCTTCCAGACAACATCAGCTATTTTTAAGTGGGTTATCTTCACGCGAGGGGCACACTTTTCCCTTTGTTTGTTTTAAAGGAAGAGTGTAAAATGGAACTATTTCTGCCTGAATGCTGTAGTAGCAGTGGTTAGCCTAGGCTCCATTGCAGTGTGTGAAAATGGTTGCTGGGTGAACTGGGAAAAATGATGGATCAGGATCTCAGCCATACTGGAGAACTAAGGTGCTTGAGTCTTGTGCAGACATTAAAGGGAATAATGCCTTTAGGCTATTTTTAGTTCATATGTATGAAAAAGATACTAATTGCAGTTACCATTCTTGCAACAATAAATTATAGATGAAGATTATTAAATGCATGGTGTACCAAACTGATCAAATGCTCTGCATTGCCCTCATTTTATACCACGAATTTACTGTTTTAAATAATACTAACTTTGATTGAGAGAATCAGGGTTTTTTTTTTTAGAATTGATTAAAAAAATGTTCTGCTAAAAACATGGACTGTTTCTGACAGATGCTTGTACAATAGTGAAATAGTTATTTAGTGTAATCTGTACAATAGTGAAATAGTTTAGTGTTATCTGGGATGTTGTGGTTGTTCTGGGTTCCAGATTTATTCCTGACTTACGCTGATGAGATTCTTTTTCTTTTTATAAATAGGACATATGGCACTGTGCAGTGTTGCTCTTCAGATTTTGTTGGCTTTTGTTTCTTATTTTTGTAACTGTCTGGCAAATGAGAATAAATATTTACCATGTTGCCACTTCTTTTGAATAAAAACATTAGTACCAGAAACATATATTCAAGAGTTACTCTGGAGGCAAAACTACAAATAACAAGAACATTGAACACTGCTTTTCCTTCAGTTATGTACAGCATCATACATGCATTATGGAAAATTCTCTAATACTGAATAGTGACATGTAGGCTAACTATTTGGAGACAGACTGTGTAGTGAAAGTACACGGGTCTCCTTTTACGATGCCTTTTGACGATCTTATAAGTTTACAGCAGCTGCATAAAGAATATGTGATAGCTGTAGAATCCATGTAACCTTATACTCTGTATAATCTGAGTTCATCTGTACAACAATTTTGCACTGCTGTGTCCTGACTGGCTTTTATTTGCCAATTCTGTACCAAGGAAGAAGAACTGAAGGAAATGTTCCTCCTTGCATAGTAGGGCAAGTAAATCAGAGAACACAAGTTCTGGACTTAGCATTCACTGTAGTGAATTGATGGCATCGTTGATGACTTCCTGTAGTAATGTGCAGAATGATTGGTACATACAGTGAGAGCTTTTGAACAGAAACATATATTGGTCCATGGCAGGCTCTTTGAGTGGAAGTTACATTCTCTGTTCTTGTAAAACAGACCAGCATGGTAAATGTTGCCTGGCTTCTGTGGGTTTTCTTTCTTTCTTTCTTTTTTTAAGTAAATCCCTGAATATATCATTTGTTGTGAAGATTATAAAGTAGTGGGCACTTTAATTTAAAGAACCTGGAGGACAGCACGGCTGTTTCTAAAAAACTCAATCTTAAATATCTAGCAAAACATGTTGACTAGTTTTGGTTACTATTCAGTTATCGTATGCACACTAAGTCTCCTCTCACTGTAGTTGTTTAGACATTATAACACCTTCTTGTTTAGGTGTCTATAATTACCATGTGGTTTATGAAACAGAAGTTAATTAAGTAAGGCTTAACCAATGTGTAAAGAGTGAGTGCTTGCTTGGCACTAGTCTGTTAACAGTTCCCCTTAAACTTCTGAAATATGTGTAGCCTGCAAAATGGCTTTCCCCATGCAGTCTGTATTTGTCTCACATAAAGTTGCAGTGCAGTATTTCTGTTGCAGAGCTTTTGCAGAGCTTTTGTATTTACATCTGTTAGAGCAAATATCTGTGGTATGTTTCATATTTGTCTGCAAGTACTAAAATATCACTGGTCTGTTGGTATTAATTCTGTTCCTTTTTGATTTTAGTTGTGTGCCTGGTCGCTTACCACATATTTTTCATGCTGTTCGTCTGGTCATATTGGAAAACAATCTTTACTCTACCAATGAATCCTTCAAAAGAAGTAAGATAAACTTAACTTTCATTTCTGAAATAGCTTAGTCAAATGACTGATTTTGTAGCATTTGAATAACTTAGTCTCTGATCTCATGTGGTTTTTCACAATAGAAAGATACAGCTAGTAATTACAGCTTCTTATCAGGAATAAATCAGATTGCAAACAGCATCATAACAAATAAAAAAGACACCTCTAAATGTTAAAGATATTTTAATTAATTTTTAAAATGAGATAGTATTTATTATATTAGAAGAAAAATCCCTTCAGTTTGGGAAAAAAAAAAAGGTGTTATTTGAACTAGCAGCTTAAATCTCTATAGGGCCATGTATTTTTATGTGGAGGAAAAAATAATTTCTGTGTGCTTAAGATGCATTTTGAGTTGCCTGTCAGCATTTGTCAGTTGTCCTCTGAATGCGAACTGCTACCACATCTGTTGGGATATGAAGGATTTTGACTGTGGCATGAGCACCCAGTCAGGCAAGCTGATGGTGGAAAGCCAGGGTTGACTAAGCAGGAGACAAGAAGATAGAAAAGCTGCATGGAAGGAAGGTCTAAGGTTGATAAATACCCCCAAATCAATGTTCAGCTGGTACAGAAGTGTTCAATGAGAAAGATGTAATTGTCTTGAAGAACATTAAGATACCAATTATGTTCGATGTCATATATCCACAAAGCAGTTGCTTTTAGTTGTGTGACATTGATTTTACTTCCAAAAAAAAAAAAAAAAAATCTTCATAGTCTTAATGAAGTTATTCCCCATGTAGCTTGGTACAACCAAAACAAGCATTTAGCCTCTTCCATTCTGTCTCCATGCAGACATACCAGCTTCCTCAGGAGTTGCCACAGAACGTCTCAGCCAAGAGGAAGCATTCTATGGCTGTTTTGGAGTTTGAAATGCTCATAAAGCCATTACTTCTTTTGGACTCATAGCTTTATCTTCTACAGCTACCATGCCAGTGTGATATAAGCAGGTTGTGATTTCTACAGTTTGTTTTGCAGAATAATTTTCATTCATTAAAAACAGAAATAGTTGTGAAGACAAGTAGACGATTCAAAGCAGTTGACATCTTCCTTGAATTTCACACTGCAGTCTTTACTACATCTTGGAGCAGAGAGCGGGGGAATAACTTAAAAATGAATTTCATTTAGTTATTATGTCACAAAATATATGCATGTACGTGGTGACTATAGTGGTAAATCAGAAGGCTTTTCGAGTCACTGGTCTGATGTCACTAAAAGACTTCCAAAACACCTTGACAAATCCTCAGTAATGATGCTGAATGTTGGGTAACAGAATGTTACCCAAGCACTTCAAATAGCATATTGAAAGTAATGAAGCTAGGTAATGGGAAGCAATGTGTGATGTTTTTGTGTTCTTTAAATTTACACGGTGTTGCTGACAAAGTGACATCTCATGTTGTTCCATGTCTTTTTGCTAATCCGCTAGTGCAATATTTTATAAATTAATTAGCGTGTTTTGTGATGTTAAGTTACTGTTGGCTTTCAGTTTATAGGATGAAGTCTGTACATGCAAGTGGATACACATCCATCTTATCTGTCAACTAAAGCAAATACTCATTTGAGGACTAAAAAGAAAGTAAAGCTTTTGAGTTTTATTCTCGTGAATACAGCAGCTGGTGTAAACCACACAGCCTGCAGGCTACTTTTTAAGTTTGTATCAAATTTTACAAATACAAAAGAAGTGTTAAAGTATCAGCACTGTGGCTCGTAATTGAAAATATTGTTAACCTGACACTTCTGAATTTCAGTGTGTTATCATTATCCCTCCCATATTAGAGATTGTTGCCCTGAGTAATGCTTCAAACACACACAGTACTGTGCTGCACTAACTGCTTGAGGACAGACTGTGCCATTTTTTGCCTGCATGCACCAGCTAAAGCAGGCATTGTGTGGCAGTGGGAAAGAAGATTAAAATCAATTTAGATGCTAGCAACAGGAGTGCATTCTTGCTAGTTAAAAATGAAAGGTGATCTGATAAGCTCAGGCTAAAATGTGAACCAGTATCTTCTACTGTAAGACCATGATATCATCAGGAAAGTAGAGTGATACCTTCTCTATGGAAGTGAAAATGAGTTCCTACCTCTGTGGTTTTTTTTCTGCTCCCTTGGCTTTACGTGCACTACTTTCATTTAGGGGAAAAAAAATCATGTTACTATAGTGACTAATTCTTAAGCCTTTCTGTAGACATAAATGCTAGTGATATCAAGGACTTCTGGATCTGCCCATTTCAAGAAGCTGCAGCAACAATGCTGGCTGTGACGTGTTGCAGAGGACTTAGAAGTACAGCAGATTTGGGCTACACTGCGCATCTCTTTCAGTATTTGTAACCTCTCGACAGAGCTGTGTTTGTCTTTGCCATTTCCAGCAGTGACAGTTTCATGCAGGGGGTGTTGAGATTGAGATTCTGCCATGCAGGATACCCAGCTCTTTCCTGTTCCTAGCTAGGCTGAGGTAAAACCACAACCTAACGCCATCCTAACAGCCACACTCCATTGACAGGGTAAAAGGGAAAATGCCAGAAATCTGAGAAGAAATTCATCTATCTTTTCTGGTATTGCTAGCAGCATATTTTCTTTCAGTTTAAGTCATCCCTAGCTTATATTCATTATCTAATGTTTGGTATAATGGAAGCAGGTTAACTACTTTTCAAAGGATTTGTAATTAAATTTGATTGTGCTAGCTCTTGATCTTGCCCTTGATGAGTGTCTCTTAATACTTCTGGGAGCATTGAGCATTATATCTATTCTAAATCAGAAATAACTTTAATTTTGTCTTGCTTCAATAATTAGTCAAAAAATGCCATCAACTAAATTAATGCTCTTAGGAACAATGAGTTATTTGCTGTAATACCTTGTACGTGCTGCTAATCCACCTTTATATAGCGAATGTTTTTTTTAGATCTCTACAGGTACTTAACTTGAAATTTTCTAATTTTTGTCTTTGGTTTTAAAAATTATGTCAGTTTCATCTGTCATACTCGGACAAAGAATCCCTAGAAAGGGAGCCAAGAGGTGAATCCCAGCAAGAAGTCTTACGACGAGCAGCCAAGGATCTTCCCATCTATACACGGACAATGTCTGGAGGTAAATAGGTGTCAGGAGACCATGAAAAGCAGGTGTCATGATGTGCTTGGCTGCCTGAATTAATTTAAAATTATTTGGATGGTACAGAAGAACTCCTTTTCATAGTTCATAAGCCTAATAACTTTAATGTAGTTCTATGCAGTTACATTCATTCAGTAAAAAGTGTTGGAAAGTAAATTGCTGCGTACAGTTTCTCATCTTACAGGGTACTGACAATACCTTGCTAAATGTTTGCAAACTGAAATTAGCTAATAGCTTGTAATACTAACAAAATACACGATGAAGCTGTAATAGTTTAAACTGCATTGATTTAATGTCTTCATTCATGGGTTAAAAGTAATAATAACAAATTAATCATTAACTGTTTGTGGTATGTAATTAGACAGATCACAGAAAGAAACAGTTTCTGTTTTACTTGATAGTTGTTCACTGAAAGAACAAATGATATTATAAGTTTGTGAATGTTTGAGACTAATGATACTGTAAGTTTGTAAACGTTTGTTAGCTGACCAAATGTAGAAGATAATCTCATAGAATAAATTAAAGTTGTTTAGAACAATAGCTTAAAATGGCTTTTTTGTTGAACAGTCTGGAAAGGTTTTATGATCTGGCTCTAGAAAGTATTTTATGGGTTTGATTGGTTGGTTTGTAGCACTTATTTGAGTATTTTTGAAAAAACCCTGATTGGCATAGTTTAGAGATTGCAAAAATGGCATTTTCGCTTCGCTCTGCTAGATTCAGCAGTACCTAAAGGATACTTCAGGGTTTGCAAGTTCTTCTGATCTCACTGCAGCACTTTCCTGAGACCACATCTCAGCTCTCAGGAAACAAAATGTGTATTAAGATCTAATCTTGTGACTTTTTTTTTTTTTTTTTTTTTAGCAATCAGGTACTGTGACAGATGCCACCTCGTAAAACCAGATCGTTGCCATCACTGTTCTGTGTGTGACAAGTAAGAAAATACTTTAAATGTGTAGCTTTTCTGAATAATGGCTTTTTGGCTTGATGCAGAATTTTACATGCAGAAGCATTTGTTTTTTATTCTTAGATTTTACAAGTTTAATGTTTCATCAGATAAGATTTTTTTAATCTTATTTTTTGTTTTTCAGATTTATTTTTAAGTTATTACTGAGGAAGCCTGTAATAAAGTCTAATTCATTTGGTGACTTCTTGATGCCAAATTGGATTATATGATCTTACATACCATTTAATTAATGGATGACAATTATTAACTAAGGAGCTTTCCTTAGGAATGTAACCAAAAGTAGCTGATTAAAATTTGCTTTTTTTGCTAGAATCTGAATAAAGACCCCACTACTCATCTCAATCTAATCATGTTGTCATTTACATCTTACCTGAGATAATAAACTTAATATCCTACTTTTTATTGGATAACTTGAAAGCTATTTCTGATTAAAGAAGGAAACAACCGAGTTGCCTCCTTTTCTAACTGAAGAAAGTTTTTGTTCATACAGTGGAAGGAAGCTCACCTCCATATTCCCCCCGAAGTCTAATTACTCTCTCTGTCGGCTTTCATTCCTCTGACTTTTCTCCTGTTAGCTTTGATGTCTGTGGGCTTCTCCACTCTTGTGGCCAATTATCTGAATGTCTAAATTGAGGAGGAGGGGCTTCTTCAAAGACTGATTATTGTTGCCTTAAGGCTATTCCAAATACTCTTCAGCTGCTTATGTATCAGACCTTGAAACATTGCAGTGAGGCAGACCAGACTTACCATTTTGCAGAGGAACTGAAAGAGTTGGTGACTGAAGGCAGAAAGAGAATCATGGGTGTGCTGTGTGTGGTGGTGACTGCAGTGTAAGAAAGGAACAGCTCCACATCTAAGCAGAAGAAAGTGTTTTCCCATGAAATGCCATTAGTTAATACATTTTGCAGAATACCTTGATTTCATCCTTTAAATTTCAATCGCTTCAGTTATGTCTGATTTTCTTGTACATGTTTTATTAATGGAGAGTGATTAAGTGCAAAAACATTTTGGATTTTTTATACGTGATAAGTTCTTAGAATGCATACTTGGAAATACTTGGAAATATTCTTAGTTGCATTATGAAGTATGTAATAATTGAATTAGCCTAGTTTCTAAGTCTTTGTTAGAGAATAAATAATATTTGAAAAACTTACTCAGATAGGGGACCAAATCTTAAAGCTGTTGCAGACAGAATGTTCTTGCGTCACTAAGCTCTTGAAAAAACAAGTGTTTTGAGTACTTGCAGGTAAACTGTATTATGTGAAATTTTTCAAGTCCTCATTGCTTAACAGAGTAGGTAACTAGTAATATGCTTAGGTAATGCTGATCTATATTTAAATAGTTGAATTCTGAAACATAACTGTGTTTCTGATTTTCTTTTTTTTCTTTTTTTTTTAATATTATTTGAAATCTGTTGTTTTGGTGGTGGATTTTTATTTTTTCTTTTTAAGATGCATTCTGAAAATGGATCATCATTGCCCTTGGTGAGTGTACTACATGCTCTTGCTTCTTATTTTTTGATTTGGTAAAACAAGCTTGTTAGGGATCATAGGTGGTGTTTCACCATTCTTAGAGTTGGATGCTAACATGAAATTACTAGTCTTGCAGGATAGTTGGAATTGTTTCTTTTTTAAACCCTTTGCCTAGTTATGAGATGTGAAAAGAAGTTTAGATACTATTTTTCTGTTCAGTAACTCTATTTCTGTAGTTAGGGTAAGGAAGAATTCTGGTAAGAAAGAAAAATTCCATTAAGAATTTCATATTTTTTTTTCATGCACTTTAAATATTGTTGAGGACTTAATTTCTCTAAATGATGAAATAATACCCTAGGTTGAAAACCAAGAGGAAGTGCTGTGCCCTGCTCCCCTTACCAAAGTGACATTTGCACTGCAAAGTAGAGCTCCTAGGACTGCCTGTGTGGGCTTCCTGGAAACATCTTGTTAGCTCTTCAGTTAGAGGGTTCTTTGTTTGCTTGCTTTCTTTTGCCTTCTCTTTCCCTTTCACTCTTCCTCCCTTTTGCAGGACATTGGCCTACACAATGTTTTTTGTTTTCCTGCCCTTTCTCAGCAGCTCTTGGAGCCAGTGAGTGGGGATATGGAATTAATTTGCTTTGCTTTGGCAGGCATCTCACAGAAATTACTAAAGACAAATGTTAGAAAGGTCCAAATTGAGAACACTTCTATTTTAAAAACCCATCTTTAGGGGTTCTGTGGATGACTTCTTCAACCAAAAAAAGTAAGGGTTCAAATCAGTATAGTAGATAGGTAAGCTTTTTTTAATTATTATTATTTTTATTTTTTTTTTGTGGAGAGAATTGGAAAGAACCCTTGTGATGCTTAGGGGAGCAGGGAAACAGTAATGGGAATTAGTGTTTGAATATTCTTCTAGAAGTAGGATTTCTGGAGAGGACAGGTAAAGTAAGTAAGGGAAAGTAAGAGAAAGCATTTGGAAGGAGAGGTAGTAATATGGCAGAGGGTGACAGTCATTTTCTTGCCCCAGATCAGCCATTTCTTGATTTCTGGGAGGCTTTACTTTGTCCTATACTCCTGTGCTAAAGGAAATGTAATAAATAGAAATATGGAATGCTAATTTGCCTTCAAGCTACTATAGAAGGTCTAATAGATGCAGAAATAAAATCATTAGTGATTTCTGAGTGCTCTTGCTACTCATGTTATAGATGGAGCTGTAGACAGAAATGTGATGGCTTGAAGCATCTTCAGAAGATATAATTTGATATATAACAACTCTAATGCTAACAAGGTGCATTATGAACAATTTGGAGATTATGAGAAACATATCTCCTCTGTCCTTTGAGTTATTTGAGAAGAATTTACTACTCAATTTCATGATTCTTCTTGTTAACTGAGTTGCCTTGTAACTTACTTTTTTACCTGGCATTTCTAGTAAACAAACTCTTGAGTTAGAAAGGATCTATTTTCTACTTCAAATGGAAGCATTTTCAATTTTATCTATAGTCCAGATTGAACCTAGAATGTTCTTTTGAATAAATAGTTAACTGCAATAGAACACGGTTATTTAACAGCCTGCGTGCTAACAATTTTATCCATCCTCAAAATATTAGGCTTTGTATTTAACTACTGTTCTTGTTTTTTATTATTTATACTGCATTTGCAAATAGAATAGTTACAAAACCTTGATGTTTACTTTCTTGTTTATCTTTTAGTGAAATATTCTTTTCTAGTAGTAACTCCTCAGTCTGGGGCTTTGTCAAAACTTAGAGAAGCAGGATGATTTATGAAAGTTTATTTTAATGTGCAAAAGAACAACGAGAGAAATGTTTGATTCAAGAAACGTTGTTTTTGCCGAGCAACATTTCACACGACAGTTCTTTTCTCATGCTAAAAAGTGCCATAAATACTGTCATTAAAAAAAAAAAATGCCACAAGAGTAAACAGGGTTATCATAGGAACCTTGAATCTGAATAGCTTGCAGTTTATCATGGAATTGCTAACTTTGGCATATATAATGAAAAAACACTTCGCTAGAGAGAATTGTACATTTATTTTCCAGTAAGAATCATGATGAACTTAGAAACGTGTCTTTGTTGGTTTTTTGTTTAGAACAATCTCTTGCAAGTCTTACTTAATTGTCATTGATACAGATGCTTAGCTATTGTTTTCTGTTTAAACAGTGATACTAAATTTAATGTTTACCCAAGATGGCATGTTTTGTTAAAACAAATGACAAATAAAACCCCACATCCACTGACTTGATGGATGGGTACCAGTGGTGTATAGATAAAGGTCATTTGATGTTTTAAGATTTTTGCTCTGTTCTAATTACTGTTTATCCTGCTGCTAGCATCACTATCTCTCCAAATAAGGGAATACTTGAGTAACCTCTAGAGGCAGCTGAAGCCGAGCCTCTCGAAGCCTTTTTTCATTATTTTTTTTTTCCAGAATTATTTTTCAACATAGATGCTTTTGGGAGGGTAGTTTTCTCTTAATTATCTAATATTTCTGACAGTTAAAGAAGGAATGTGAAATTTTATTTATTTTAACTCTCTGGAAAATTCTGTCAAATCTAGCAGTGCAGTGCAGTGATAGGTTTTGTTAGCTTCTTCATGGAGCCAAATAACAGAAAAAGGCAGCTGTTTACCGATAAATTCTCCATGGGCACCCATTCAGTATTTTTCCTTAGGTAGATGTAATATCATTACGTGTTTGATAGAGCTGTAAAATTCATAATACTTAATATACTGGCTTTAATGGGAATCTGCTACAATACGAAATGAGCCCTCAACGTATCTCTTTGATAGCATATATAAGTAGCTCATCATCACGTATAACTTCTTTAGAAACAGGAAGCAGGTGAACTTCAAGCCTCAAGAATGATAAAATGAGATTTATGTTAACATTTGGATGTATTAACTTTTATTAATCTCTTCTTTTTGCTGTCATGTTGTCTCTGGTATGGAAAAATTTCTCTGCAATTCAACAGTACTATTCCCCTTATTATACATCAGTTTAATGGTCAAACATGGATACCTAAGTCTGTCTATAAACTAGAAAAATAACTAATTGTGATTCATATTTACATTAGATGCTAGGAACAGATTTCATTCAATAAGACAAAACTGAATTTCGGTAATCTGTTGAAAGCTATACTGCATTGTGGAGTACCTCATTTTTTTTTTGTTGTTAGAAATACTACACTGATCTGGAAATTAAAGCTAAAACACATTTCAGTAGCTTGAGACACCGAATCTGGGTCTACAAGTGATATTACTTTCTATGAAATAAATAAGTTTAATCTTAAATTGGAAGAACGCAAAGCAAATAAGTATCTTTACATTCTGTTTTCATTTTAACTTTTTTGTTATTAGGGTGAACAACTGTGTCGGATTCTCCAATTACAAATTTTTTCTTCTCTTCTTGGCTTACTCTCTATTGTATTGCCTTTTCATCGCTGCAACAGATTTACAGTATTTTATCAAGTTTTGGACAGTAAGTACTGACTTTATTTTTCCTTAAAATACACAGATTCAAATGTCAGGTTCCTGTTGTCAGTATTTGTACTAGCTCAAGAAAGGACCAGTTTCTTTAACCTACATGCAGTCGAAAACCAAATTGCATGGCTGCTATGCATAAAATGTGCATCACTTAATTATTCAGGCTCTTGTTGCATGGTATGTTTCTGTCTGCTTTGAATTGGATTTGGGTGAATAGAGAATTATTAATAATCAAGTTAAATAGCCATTTCCTCATTTCTAAAAGCTTTTTTTTTTTTTTTAATTATTTTTAGAATGGCCTTCCTGATACTCAAGCCAAGTTCCACATCATGTTTTTATTCTTTGCTGCTGCTATGTTTTCTGTCAGTCTATCTTCTCTCTTTGGGTACCACTGTTGGCTTGTCAGCAAAAATAAGTCGACTTTAGGTAAGCCTAATGCTTCTGTGTTTGGCAGCAAAAAATAATGAACAGATGGCTATTATATCAAAGCAGGTTTTAAGGCATTGCTTCTACATTTAGTTGTAAGTAAACTCAAATATGTGAATGACAGTTTAACAGTTACATATTCTGATCACCACATACATGCACAGGAATGACTCTGCATTATGGATTAATTTTAAAAACTTCAGAGGCCTGTGCCTCTGCTATGGGTGTATTTACAACTGTCAGATGTCATCATTAAACCAATATCTCCCACCACCCTGATGTGTGGTTATCAAGTCACACCCGTCCTTTATTGTACTGTGGATTGCAATAAGAATATCAATTCACTGAAATTTCTAGATCTCTAAGTGCTTTCCTGTTGATACAAGCTGAATAAGAATATTTACTTATTTTCTTTCTTATTTTCTTTCAGTTTTCTTGAGATTTACAAATTAGTAGAAGATGAGAGGAAAACTTTGAAGATATGTTATTTGGAGGAAAGCTTATTTACTTGAAGGCTTGTGTAGAGTTTGTGGGTTTCCTCTGCATTCTGGATGACTTAACACCCCTTACCCTTGGATAGGGAAGCACTGTGGGAGCACAATTCGCCCCATGGATCGAGAGCAGTCTGTGTGAACTGTGCTGTCAGCACCACAGGACATGCTTTATATAGCCTACTATATATATAGCCAATTAGGGGAATTAAATGGCTATCAGTCAACATGTGGAAGGTGAAAGAATTTTCTGCCTCAGGCACTCTGCAACACTTGAGGCTATATTTAGCTCTCTTCCCCTGAAATTTAGAGTGGATATGCATGGGGAGTAATGTGGGCCTACAAGTAAAATGCTTTCTTTATGTAGCTGTAAAAGCATACAGAATTTTTGTACCCCAAAGTGTAAAAAGCTACTAACATAGGGTAAGCTTCATTTCTTTTCCATTGCTCTTACTGTAGTAAACTCTTAGTTCAGTCTAGTTCTTTTCTCTGAACATTGTGGTGTATCCACATAGAATCACAGAATAGCTCATGTTGGAAAAGACCTTAAAGACCATCAAGTCCAAACTTTGTGTAACACATTGCACCAGAAACAGCCAGTTACTCACTCTTTCTCACTTGGTCAAGGAGGAGACTGGCAGGACACTTGCACCCATTCATGCATACACAGCAGTGTGTAGCAGTGACTGTGGATTCCATGAGCCAATTGGGTCATTTGAGCAGCCCAGCCATTCCTCTCTGCTGGAGATATATCTGTATGAAAATTGGTGTGAAACTTAAATGTGCTTTGTTGTGAAGAAATCTAATGGATTTTTGCTTTATCTTTAAGAGGTATTCAGAGCACCCATATTTCATCACAGAACAGACAAGAACGGTTTCAGCTTGGGCTTCAGCAAAAACCTAAGACAGGTGTTTGGTGATGAGAAGAAGTACTGGCTGTTGCCTGTATTTTCAAGGTACACTCATTTGTTGAAACTGTTCGATGATCAGGACCCACAGGGAGTGGGCCTTGTTTCTGTTTGTTTAATTTTCTGAAATTAGATATGGTAATGTTTGTTTTGGAGGAAAAAAAAGAGTTCTTCAAAGTATTTTTTGTAAGCACTAGGCTAATTCTGATTATTAATTTTTTAATTTTTTTTTTTTTTTCAGCCTAGGGGATGGTTGCTCCTTCCCAACTTGCCTTGTTAATCAAGATCCTGAGCAAGCCTCCACACCTGGTGGTCTTAATTCAACATGCAAAAAGTAATCTGCTTTCTGTTATTAGTTTCAAGTACTTGGTATTCTGTTTTATGCCAGTGCATGTATAAATTGAACCATGTTTTCTGTGTAGATTTTCCTATCAGGAGTACAAGTCAAATTTAAAACAGCTAAGTTGTAATTGAGCTAAGCCTGAGACTTGTATTTAAATGTATGGAAATCAGAGGTTTTTTTCCTCCATTCACGTGTCCAGTCTGTCTCAGTTCAATGGCATCCCACAACCTGTGAATTTTCCATGCCTGCCTCATTGGTGTCAGTATGCTCTGTTCTGCACGCAAGTGGTTACTTGGTCTGCCTGATAGTGTTACTGTGCAAGGCCTTTGGGGAAGGCCAGTTTCTTTGTATCTGGTGCAATATGGTTAGTGTACTGGAACCCAGACCTCAACATTTCTGTATGACAGGGAGCCCTAAATTAGGGAGTGGGAAGGAAACTATGTTTTCAATTTACGTGTTCTGTTACTGCTGATAATCAGAAACATTTTCTTAACCTTTATCCTTCATGGCCGTGATGTCCTTAAAGTATGAAAAGCATGCAGATGTTCTTGAAACCAAATGAAAATTTCACAATAGCTTAGTAAATTACATTGCGACTTTTTAGTAACATTTACATGATGAAGCGAGATGAGGATAGTAATATGAATACACTGACTAAAAAGGGATAACAGAATCATATTGTCAGTCTTTTATTTGCATAACAAGTATGTTACGTTTCAGTTAGTTGTGCATTGACAGACCAGAAATGACATCCAGCTGGAGAATGTTTTAAATCTTGCCCTAGTGACCGAGCAAGGGAGAAGGGAACCATAGCCTAAATATGGAGAGAGATTTTGGAGATGTTCTCTCTTCTGTTATGGTGGCAGGTTTGCTGTAGTGGGAGAGAATATGGGTAGACCATATTTGGAACTAATGTGTATAAATATAGATTATCTGTCAAAGAAAAAATTATGAAGTTTCCCTGTTCTGTGCTAGAGAGTTGCTTTTCAGATTACACTTGTACCTGTGACAACTATACTCAATATATGTAATGATAGAAGTTCAGTGATTCATCAGAAAATAAGCAAGGTAAGGGAAGTAAAATACCATGTATGATAGACTGTTTGAAATGTGTGGTAAAGAAACGGAGTTTTACAGCAGTGTTCTTCTTAATGACATTACAGTGAGAACCACCTGTTCCCTGCAAAGCCACTACGAGACTCCCAGAGTCACCTCCTTACTGATACACATTCCTGGTTGGACATCGGTGCAAAGGCTGAAAAGAGCAAAGTTGGTAAGGAACTGATGTATGCTGCAATGCTTCGCTCTATAACAAACTACCTTTGGCAGATACAGTGTAAAAATGACCGCGGTCACCCTGTTTTCACATTTCTTACAGCTGCGTCACTAAGCTTATTTTATACATGTTTGTAGAAAGTTGGACATTTCAAGCTGCCATGCCTTTCCATGTTGTCTCGCTCCAATTTATAGGAGGGAGAGGAAGTTCTTTGATATCTGTATACCAGCGTGAGATTAAAAAACAGCGGTTCAAATGTTGGTCTGACCTGTTTATTATAAATCCTAATCAGGGAGACGGGGAAGGGAAGGAGGGCAACTATTATGAATTAGAGTGATGGAGAAGGGAAGGAGGGTGATGGAAAAGATAGGAAATAAGCAAGAATTGCTTAAAGCGGGGATAGTCACCACCAGGATCCAGCAGCGGTCCCATTGCATGTCATCCCGATGGACTGAGGCAAAAGCACAGGGGGAGAGCAGCAGCAGTGTGGCTGGCCTTGGGAAGCAAGCAGGTAGCAGGAAGAAGTCGCAGAACCAGTCCAGGAGGGAGAGGGGCAGGTCATGAGGCTTCTCATGTCAGAAACCTCTTCTTCATGAGGAATCTATTGCCAGAAACCCTTCTTCTTTGTGAGGGAATTGTTGTCAGAAACCCAAACCTCAACGTTGTTAGGTCCCCTTTTTATCCTTCTGCCATCGTGGCATTCCTGGACGCTTGGGTAGGAGTCATGTGCAGCACCTGCTGAGATGGCCATCTTCCTCAAGGTAAGCCCGCACGAAAGACTGCTTCCTGGCCATTAATCTGCGGCTTATCTCTCTCCTTGCCCCTAGCCTTGTCCATCAGACATAGGATTTTGCAGCTTTTGCCCAGGACTTGCTTGGACTTGAACCTGTGTCGCCAGCAAGCTTTGAGACAATGATGTAAAAGAACAATCTCTTACACAGGTTAAACCTGACAGAGAGGTATTGAGAGCGCCAGCACTAGTGGGTACCAGTTAACATTTGCCGTCAGGCTGGGGATTCTTCTGAGGATAAACTTATGTGAATATGATGATGCCTTGTTGCAAAAGCCATGTAAAAAAACCCTTTTTTTTTCTCTTTTTTCTCTAAAGGTATGAGCAATCCTGCATTAACCATGGAGAATGAAACCTAGCTTCCCTAAAAAGAAACATCTGAATATTTTAGGAAAGGTATGTTGATATTCTGTCTGTTTAATTTTCTGTTCCATGATTCCTTACCACTGGAAGAATGCACAGAAGTTCCTAAAATAATTCCTGTCTGTTTACTTTTCCTCTCAATTTGTTTTACCTTGAGGTAGGAGCACATGAATTCATGGTTTTAAATTAAACCTCTAATGGGTCATGCTCACAAAATATTGTTCCACCTTTATGCTCATTGCTTGTAGGTAGTATTCCAAAATGTTGTTATTCCCTTTCTCTAGATAGATAATGACACTTTGATTTTGCAAGCTGCTCAGGAAATCTTTCTAAAGTTAACTTTAAAACTGAAGTTACTCCTTAACAACAGAACACAACAGATGTTCTACTAGGTGATTAAGAAAAAATAGGTTTGTTCTAAAATGTAGAACTATTAGCACATTGATCTATGCTAGGTACTGAGCTGTATCCTGTCTAACAATTTAAAAACTAATGCCAATTTTAGATAAATGGTTGTGTTTAAAAAAAATTAAAGGTTTCTTTTGTTTCTTGCATTAATACCATTTAAAATAAAAAGCAGGTTTGAGAAGCAGCTTGCAAAATCTTTTCTGTACGGAAGAGGAGGATACTTCAATAATAGAAAAGTGGGAGAATGACCATAGTTGATCATTATATTCCCTTTAATATTTGAAGACTTCTAAGTCCGCCGAGTCTGTGGAAATAAACTATTTCATGTTTCAAGTTGAATAAGATTTCCATTTAAGACTCTTGCCCTAAAAAAAACAAATTCAGCATACTAGGTAATTTATGATTCTCCAACAGTATTGGAGGATTCATTCCAACAAGGTCATTTCCATCTCTGCTATTGAAGCCTTTTTTCAGTCATCCTCAAAAAGTATCTCAAATGGATGTTCTTCACTGGTGCATGACACGACTTCTGGACATGCTGTCAGGCTGCTTTCTGCAGAAAGGTGACTTCTGCAGAAAGCATAAGGAATGAAAACCATTGGGGAAGTGCAACTATTGCAACTACCAGCCAGACATGGTATTACACTACCAAGACAGATAAGAGTGGTAGGTGTACAAATACAAACAGGTGGCCTCTAGCTTGTAGAAAAAGTTCAGTAGTTAAATCATCGGAGAAATTGGCCTCACAAAGGACAAGTCATACCTGACAAACTTGGTGGCCTTTTGTGATAGAGTTACAGTGTCAGTGGATAAAGGAAGAGCAACTGATGTCATCTATCTGGACTTTGCAAAGCGTTTAACGCTGTCCTGCATGATGTCCTGGTTGCCAAATGGGAGAAAAATAGGTTTGATGAATGGGCCGCTCGGTGGATAAAGAATTGGCTGATGGTTGCACTCAGAGTTACAGTCAACAGCTCAGTGTCCAAATGGAGACTGAAGATGAGTGGTGCTCCTCAGGGATCAGTGCTGGAACTGGTATTATCTTTGTAGGTAACACGGACAGAGGAACTGAATGCACCCTCAGCAAGTTTGTAGACAACACCAAGCTGAGTGGTACAGCTGACATGCTAGATGGAAGGGATGCTATCCAGAGGGACCTGGACAGGCTTGAAACCTGGGCCTGTGCCAACCTCATGAAGTTCAACAGGTCCAAGTGCAAGGTCCTGCACCTGGGACAGGGCAATCCCAAGAACAAATACAGGCTGGGCAGAGAATGGCTTGAGAGCAGCCTTGAGGAGAAGGATTTGGAATTGTTGGTTGATGAAAGACTCAGCGTGAGCCGGCAGTATGTGCTTGCAGCCCAGAGGGCCAACTGTATTCTGAGTCACATTGAGGGAAGCATTACCAGCAGGTTGAGGGAGGTGATTCTGCCACTGTGCTCTCATGAAACCCCACTTAGAGTCCAGTTTTGAGGCCCCCAACACAAGAAGGATGTTGAGCTGTTGGAGCAGGTCCAGAGGAGAGCCACAAAGATTATCAGAGGGCTAGAGAACCCCGCCCCATGAGGACTGGGGGATCTTCAGCCTGGAGAAAAGAAGGCTCTGGAGGGGGGACCTTATAGCAGCCTTCCAGTACCTGAAGGGGGCCTACAGGAAAGCTGGAAAGGAGCTTTTCATAAAGGCATGTAGTGACAGGACAAGGAGAAATGGTTTTAAACTGGAAGAGTGTAGATTTAGACTAGATACTAGGAAGAAATTCTTCACTTTCAGGGTGGGGAGACACTGGAATGGGTTGCCCAGTGGAGTTGTGGATGCTCCCTTCCTGGAAGCACTCAGGGCCAGGGTGGAGGGGCTCTGAGCAACCTGGTCTAGATGGAGGTATTCCTGCCTATAGCAGGGGGGCTGGAACCAGATGATCTTAAAGATCCTTCCAACTCAAATCATTCTATAATTCTATGATTCTTTTCTTCCACTTGCTTGGAGATGCTATTCCAAATAAGATGGCAAGACTTAGAGCAGTAACTTATTTTTTTTTTTAAACTTTCTGTAATCCTAATGATGTATTTTGTGTTTTATGTTCTGTTCCAGTTCAAGAAAAAGCTGTTGGTGAAAGGAAGATGGATTCTTCCAAAATCAGTCCTATTGGCCAGCTGCTCCTGTCTACTCCTACGTGGATGTGCTCAGAAAACAAACTGACAGATGATTAGCTGTCTCCATGCCATTGCTTGAAATATGAAATTGCTTGAAACATGCTATTTTGAATCACGTAAAGAATGTTTCAACTTAAAATTACTATTTTTGAATGGTGAAAGGTGATTCTGAGTACTGGGGGAGGGAAGGGGAATAGTGAGTTTACTATTGTAAAAAATTCTGTGGCTGGTTTTACTTCAATATTCAGCACACACAAAAAAGACCTCCTTACATACCAGCCTAGGTTCTTGCCCTGATTTTGAAAGTTCAGCTGTTAATTCAAATCACTGTAAGTATTTGACTTACATCAAATGTTTGCACTGCTGGCTTGATCTTGATAAAGTGGGAGAATAATCATCGTTGATTATGGACAATTTAGTTGCTTGGTGAACTGCATCTTCTTTTGAGTGCTTATGCAATTTTCTGAAGATAAAGCAACCCAAGTGAAGGTCAGACTGTCCCTGGTACTGTTTTGGACAACATTACTTGTTAGTTACTTAACTATTTAAAAGGTTCCCTTTTAAATAACTTGAAAGGTTGTGGACGCTGGGAAATCTCCTTTGATAATTGAATGCTTGTGAGTCTCTGATAAGTGAGTGATTAAAAAGCCCACATTCAGAAGGATATTATGTAAGTGAAGCTGCACAGGACAATCCTACGAAATTGGGATTTTATTCTCCCAATTAGAGCCTTCATCCCTTTAAGAAAAGGAAGGCTGGCACCTCACTCGAACCAAAAGGCATTTGGTTTTGTTATTGATGTTGGTTTTGTGTGTGTTTTTTGTTTTTTAACAAATCTGTGTTCATGATGGACATTGTCTTTCAAATTTCACTTCTGCTTAATTGATGGCTGTCTCCTATTTTTTTACTTGTTCTTTAAGGCACTGCATTTCTGACTGCATAAATTAATTAATATCATCTGTGATCAAGGAGACATTGTTGTAACTTATGATATTTGCAGTTATGGGACAATGAACATTTGACTGTAATACCAAAACACCAGACTGCTGCACGTAGGAAGCCCCCCCTCCATTAAGCTGGAGATAGACAGCAGCTTTCTTAACATCTGAGTTAACCAGTCAGATAATGAAAGATAAGATGTATTACCAACTGCAAAGCCAAGGAAGTTTCTGCAACACAGATCTAATTGTCTCGTGCCTTTTGTATACACTACATTTATGGTATCAGAGTTTACATTTAAATGCAAAGTATTTGTTCTTCTGAAAATAACAAGAAGGAATTTAGTTATGCTTTTCAGGTGGAATCACAGTGTAAAGATTCCAGTTTGTTGAAGAAGAGCAAGCCCATTTAGAATACTGGTAGCAAGACTAAGTGATGGATCTCTGAAAGGAAAAATCTTTTCATTAACCCTTCTACAGGCAGGTAACTTTCTTTTGTTTCTTCTGGGATTACAACTTAAGTGGTAAGTGCTGGAGCACAAATGTGGCTTTTTTTTTTTTTCTTGTGAGGAAAAAAGTATAGCTTTTTTTTTTTCTTTTACTCTCAAAATATTAGCAACTGAAACCATCTGATTCTTGCCAGAAGTGCCAGAGTATGGATCCATTGCTGTAGAACACTTTTTAAAAACTAGCATTTAGGTAGCACATGGTTTACATGATGCCTGCAGACATCCTCGTAACCAAAACTTTTCCACAGCTATTTATTTGGTGTTGTCTTATCAGCTTAGTTTTTATTAGTGTTTGTTTAGGGGTAAAGGGGAGAGAAAAAAAAATATATTTTTGACACTTCAAGTTCTCTGGCTGTATAGTCTTGTTTTTTTATGCAGCCAGGGTGATTTGTTGTGGAGCATGCATTTGAAAAGAGTAAAAAGTTGAAATTCAGCTTTAATGTAACCTGCTCCATATTTTTACATAAAGACAAATACAGCTTTCTTCCCAGCAAAATTCATAATGGGAATTGCTGTAACACAGGTGGCAGACCTGCCCTGTGGCAGACAGCAATCACCCTCCTTGGATGTGCTCAGGGCTCTGTGGGGCAGGAACTGATGTATAGAAATGACAGGGATCAGGAACTGTCCAAGTGTCTCAGCAGTCACATTTAGAAAGCACAATAACTCTAAATAATCTTCAGTTTTGATGTAGCCTTCAGCTGTCCCTCTAGGAGAAAAGTGAGGGAGAGCATGTGAGGCCAGGGAACAAACTGATGAAGGGAGGGGATAGGAAGATGAGACATGAGGATCATTCAGTTGTGGTCAGCAGATCTGAACCAGAGGGCTATACCAGATCACAGGCTGTTATGAGTTATGCCCCCATGAACACTGATGGCAGCTGGGATGAGAGCAAAGCCCATCATGCTCTAAGGTGTAGTTTCTGATTCAACTCTATTTTTGGCTTTAAATGCCCCAACAACCTATACAGTACATAGAGAAGTGACATACTGTCATTGAGCACTGATGCTATTCCAATGCATGTGGGAGAATATGTGAACAGGAGCAAGAATGCAATGGCGTTTGTCCACTTACTCTGATTCTCCTGTTCTTTACACTGTTATTGCTAGGCACTTTACTATAGTCTTCGAGGTGATTTCTGTATTTTTTTTTTTAAACTGCTTTATACCTACTGTACAGTTAATCAACTTTTTTGCTAAAAAAAAAAAAGCCCTGATATTTGTCTAGAAATGACAACCCTACATTTCAGGCTTCTTTGGAAGTTAGATGAGTTTGACGGACTCATCTAATGAGCCTGAATCCCTCAAGACAGCAGAGTTTATTTTGTATACATGTAAGCAGTCATATGAATCACTAGCCACCCCCACGTGCTTAACAAGCTTCCTTAATTTGTATGTTAGAACAAATGCACTACATCTCTACACCAGAAGTGGCACACAAATATTATTTATCAGGTACGTATAGGGGATGCAATGCTCAGAGTCTTCCCAGATAATTATTTTACTAAGACTGAGCATATAGATGTTGGTTGGTTCCTTCAGTTGAGCAATTAGACACACAAAGCTGCTGCTGTGCACTAAAATGCAGACTGAAAGGTCGGCAGTTTGAACTAATGAAACCCTGGTAATTATTTCCAACTATGTGTACTTAAAATCGTGGTCTTTAAGCAAGGCTTTAGCATGGGTGGAAGAAGCAAGATTGGTTTTTTTAGTGCATGGTATGCTACAGCTGTTCTTAGTCTCACAGCTGGACTAAACTTTTTTTTTTCACCTTGATTCTGTTGACTGGTGTGTTGGAAGTAGAGGGAAATAAATTTCCACATATCTTTAGTGTAGAACTTTACCACTTGTTAATGTATTGCTCATATAAATAAATGCTTCATGTTCAGCAAATAACATATGTAGTGGTCATTCATATCCTATTTTCACCAGTCATCATGAGTACTACAGCTTCATTAATGTAGTTACTATAACTGCCCTCTTCACCAAGGCTCTTCACAGGAACATTTATGTGAAGCAGAGGCTGCAATGAGCCTGGTCCTGCTCAGCCACGGCCTGCAGCATGCACTCAGAGTTTTTCCGCTCTTTCTACAGACTCTGTGGGTTTTTGGCTGAAATCCTTGTACGTGAGTAACCAAACCCTGTACAAAACTTCTCATGCAAAACAAGATTAAAGAAGAACAGACCGTAATGCTGTATGGGTGATGGGATGTCACTGCTTGCAGCTATCACTTTTTCAGTAGTTATGTGGTAAGAGGACAGAAAAATCAGCAGCCTTCTGGGGTGAGATTTAGAGCAAATCATGTATGACTTAACCCAAGGAAAGCCTTGCTTGTTTGTTCTTTGCTGTTTAATTTTTCCCTTTTCTGGTCACCCATTCTAAATAATCCTTTGGTTTCTCAAAGTTTTCCTAATGGCACTTAGTCCTGGTATAGAATAACTCAGGCATCCTGCCCCTGTAGTATTTGGGGCAATGATTACAGGCTTTTGCCTAGATCCTCAGGCTGAAATCTTCTGAGGCAGATGGGCCCAACACTTTGCAGCAGCAGTTCGGAGAGCACACAGGGTAAGACACAACCCCCTTCCCACCCTCCTCCATCTTCACAACCATAACTGACTGGCATATCTGGAACGGACCCAACACCTCCTTACAGTCACTATTTTTAGAAGCCCTTTTCCCCTTCTCAGTTCATTTAAGAAGTCCCAGTTATAAACACAAAATACATTAATTATACAAGCTGTGTTTCAGCCTGTTATTTTTCCCCATACTAATAGATATTAAACTGGTCACTAGTTCAAGCTGGCAAGCTGGCAAGCACAAAACAAGGCCAGAAGCTTAGTGATGGTACAGACGCATTACCAAAATACTAACACAGATACTATTGTGCTTCAGAGCATGCAGAGAAAACCGTGAAAGAAAACAAGGAGCATGCAAAGTTAATCTGTTATGTAACAAAATGTAAATAAAAGATACTGAAACCAATGTAATGCCTTTAAAAAAGCAACAGAAAAAAACAGCAAACTGTTCCAGATGGTGAGGTGATAAATGCAATCACAGCTCAAAACTACTACCCTAAAAAAGATATAGCATGTTCTATGTAATGCCACTTGACCCTCACAATTCAGCTGTTGCTGATTTCCAGTTCCCACAGAAGGAAAGGCCTCTTCTCCCCTCCATCTACTTCCCTTGCATTATCAGTTAGCTGAGAGCAGGAAAAAGCTCACTCAGGCTAAAGAAGTCTTCCCCTTGAGCACAGGCAAAGAAAGTCTATGCTGGCAGGAAAAGAACAAGAGAAGCCTCTGCCGAAATCAAATTTTTACATTTGGCATTAGAAAGCAAATTACCAACCTGAGACATGGAACAATGGAGGAGAATCCTCCTCATTTCTCTACCACAACTACTAAGGCAATAGGGAAGAAAACACCTAAACAAACTCCTGCAAACCAGCCAAGGTACATTCAGGTTGAGGAATACCAGAAAAACAACTTCACGTTATGACTGGGGAAGTAGTCCAAGACAATTTGCGTTTTACTCTACATTTAAAAAAAGACAAGTTGTATTATTTGTGAGATTTTGTTCTAATTCTACAAACGATATATCTCATAAATTTTATTGGATTTTTATTGAATTGGATTTTTATTGGATGCTTTTGGCTCCCTTTGCATCACTGACTTATCACAGAGCTTGAGAGCTCTATTTAATTTGTTCATGTGTAAAATAATAACTTCACAATTCCTTTAACTGCGCTGAACAATTAATTAACATTAAGAGGAATGTTAAACAGCTGGTGTTCATTGAGAAGTTCTTAAAAATGATTGAATATGGAATTATTTTCTTCCCTTCGGTGTGTTCAACTAGCTTAGACAAGTTAAGAAACCAGGTGAAAGTTCAAAAACAGAATATCTGGAAATGCACTTTTCTCAAGTAAAAACAACACTTGGCAAAATGGAAAAAGAACAGCTAAAAAAAACACATTGGAAGAACAAGAAGTGATATACATTTGGGAGCCTAATGCAGGCCTCAAGTTTGTTGCATTTCTTCCCCCTCTTCCTCTGAATAGCACATTGGTTTGTATGTAGCATACTGAAAATAAATAAAGCCACCAACACCAGGCCTTATAAAGCTACATTTTCATTCTGTCAGTGCAGCTCAGTCCAATGCAAAGGAAAAAAAAAAAAAAAAAAACACCAACCTTAACATGCCCCTTCACAACGGTAAGCACATGGAAACCAGTAATGAGAAGAAGGTTCAACTGTGTATTATAACTGGTATGCTGTGGTTCTGTTGTGATTTCAGTATAGTGCTTCATCACTTTTCTAAATAAAAAATCCCAGACTATCAAGCACCTTCAAATAAGCTTAGTATTGAAACAATAAGTTCTCATGTGGAATACCTAAAGGAACCCTGTCAGAGAACACTGGACTCCAATGTACTCATTTTGCAAGCTGATTTAATCAGCCTTTCATCAGTTTTTTTTAAAGTGACCATAAAAAAGGAAAGCAAAAGTATTTCACATCGCTGAACAGCAAATACCACTCAAGAACATTTAGCCAACATGATTAAAAGCAAGATTTCTTAAGCACTAATGCTTAGAACCTAGGAAACTCTACTTAGCACTATATAATGAAAATACAAAATCTTACCTTCCTCTCAAAAGATAGGTTTGATTCTGTAACTTCCATTCTGAAGTACACTGTTACTTAAGTCAGTGTTTAAGGTGGTCCCCCTAGCATGAAAATCCAATACCATCGGTGCTGTGTAATTAATGGAAATACAACCTATAACACCGCAGAAGTGTTTTAACTGTGTTTATGTAGAGCTTTACATTAAGTATACTTGTTAGCAACCAGCTTATTCCACTGTGACTAGAGCCCTCTCAACATCTTGCTCAGATCCATTCTGCTCTCTGCAATTGTTCAGGCTCCTCCATTTAAAACAGTACTAGAATTATCTTTGATACAGTAATTTGAAGTTAAATAAAACCAGATAAACAATAACTGACTCCCAGGCACAGTTCACCCTTAAGCTCCAAGAGCTCATGATGCCCACTGTCACGCACAGTACCAGTCATCTCTTATTTCAGCCAAACACAACATTGCAAGAGCATGCGAAGAGGAAAAGCACAGACCTTACACAAAACTGTGTGTTTACACCAGTTACATCTTCCAGTCCATAAACTAAAACATGAAGTAACCACTACATCTTCACTGCATGGCGTGTCCTGTGGGTGACCAACAAGCAGCAAATGTACCTCATGGTTGCAGGACTCTTCTACTCATGCCTTATCTACTAATTCAGGAACCAGGTTGGTTTAGTTAGATATACTCTAACACTACCAGATCTCATTTAAGTTAACACTAGGAGAGACCTGTGACAACGTTGTCTAAACATAGCTTCTGACTGATCTGTGAGCAGGTGTCTCACCTTCATAAATCCAGGCTTCTAATCATCTTCTTATCCACCATGTTTGGAAATGGTTTCTAGGATTAGCTGCTCCATAACCTTCCCAAGGACCGAGGTGACACCAAGAGGTCTGCAGGTCCACAGGTCCTCTTTTGAAGGCAGGGATGACATCTGTTCTCTGCTCCTCTCCAGGAAACTACCCTTACACTACAGTGATAACATTCAAGCTTGTTTGTTGCTTTCTTAGCCCAACCACTGTACAGTTAGTGTCTGCATTACTCCTGAGTGATCTGTCCCTGCTTCCACAATCTGTACTATTTCTTTCTATATCTCAGTTCAGTCAGAAGCTCCACGTTCACCACTGCATGCTTCCTGCAACTTTTACTTGACTTTCTGCACAAGAGAATGAATCATTCTTGAGCTTGAAGTAACCAGATTCAGGAAAATAAAGGTACAGGTCATCCCCAACTTCATAACAGAAAACTGTTCCAAATACTCAAAATCCGTTTCAGACCCGTTTTCTCCCATATCAAAGATTCTTCTTGCCTAGTTTCAATAAGGAAAGGGATTAAATGCTTGAAAAAGAAAAAAAGTGACAGAATATAATGTTCTTGGAACATCTGACTCCAAGAGCCAAAAATACAAGTGAGAAAAAGAAGTCAAATCAGACAACAGCTTTCGATACTGCATTTCTTCTGACAAACCTCCAACAATAGATTTTAAATGGACTGGGAAGAGGAAAAGCCTGCAAAGAGAATTTCTGTCTCTGAACAAAAATGTACATGTCTAGACAGCTGGAACTCTGCCTTTACATTTATTTTCACAAAAGCAATTAATTCTGTCCACTTTGGAAACAAATTGATATTTCAGGCTCCACAGTTTACAAGTAACAGTCCTATACATAAGAGGAGATGACCTTTTTTTTTTTTTTTCTCCATAATCTTGACAAGTCACCATGCAAGTCACTCCTTAATGGAAACTAAATCTAATTTTGTCACAGAAACAGTGCTGCACAGATGCCTCCCAGCTGTAACCAACTCTCATCACCCTGGATCACATCTGATCAGACAAAGAGTTCTCACACAGAATAAAGCGTAACCTTAGTTTAATGTTAATAAGTGTCTTTTAAGGGCTTTTTTGTTTTGTTTTGTTTTCTTCCGCCAGGAAAAAAACTAAAGAACACAAATGCTTAAAGTCAAACACCCCATGAGAATTTTAGGTTAGGGCTTACAAAAATAGCCTGATCCTGCAGGCTTATGGTCCTTTGCAGCTGGAACAGGCAGTGCACACCTGCTGCTCATCCTTGGGTTTAAGTTCTTCCAGCAAATGGAGTCCCAGCTCTGCCATGCCCATAACTGGAAGCAAAGCAAGGCACAGAGTAGCATGCAGGATGCACAACAGTCATTTGAAAAGCATATCCCACTCTGATCTAGAGCTCTTACCACACACACACCTTCACAAACCTCTAAAAACATCCCTTCACCTACACCTAAAAAATTATTTCAAAACAAAACCCCAAAGAAAAGTTAGAAAAGTCATTCCCTCCGAAAGTTAATTATTTTTACCTCTATCAGCTACTGAAGTTGAAAATAAATGTATTGATTTCACAAAGTTTTCAGTTGAACCTAAATATTAAAAGGCAGTTTGATGCCACAGTAAGAATGCATTGTCCTTCTGTCAGGCAGCACCTATCTTCTTGTTAGAGCCAAAGACAAACAAAGTTAAAAATAAAATAACTCTCCCTTACCTATTGCATAATGATATCAACAGAAATCATCAGTGGGGTTTGGTCACTTCAGGACTAAGCTGTAGTTACCACTCTAGCAATGCAAGTCAGTGGAAATCAGTGCAAAGAGAACTCTTCTCTGGATAAAGCATCAATCAGCAAGCACTGAACTGTATCATTTCACAAACAGAGGAAGAGAACCATCATGTTCAAACAAAACAGCATTATTGACTGTAATACGCACATTCCAGGAGGAAAAAAAAAAAAAAAAACAACAACGAACTTCAACAAAACCACCAGTCTCTTGTTATGTAAGAAAACATTTTTTAGGCCTTTATTTACAAAAGCTTTAAAAACAAATACCCTCTGTTATGCAAATTATTTGTTGTTTAAAAAGGAACCACCCAGTTACATTGTTGTAACTCAATGAAAAAGGTGTTTGGTGCTGTTTGTTATTTGTCTTTGCAGTACAAGGTAAACAGAATAATTGGCGAACATTTGGAGTTTTTCTGTGATTGATTTCCGTGCAGAACACGCACACCCTTACGCGCGCACGCACACCCAGGCACACAATGTCACACTTTCCATCATTTCAGGCTTGGATTTAGCTATTCAATACCAAAAATGCCTCCTGCACAACTGCTCTGTACACATGGTAAGCAGAGATAAGAACATATTTTAGGGTCCTTTAAAACAATATATCTAAAATATATTGCTAAGATATACTCAAAAATAAACTAGCATTACAATCCTCAGGTAACTTTATTTGTTCTGAGTTATCTATATTTTGTTGTTTTACAACAAATATCTGTAACATCTGTCTTTGTAGCAACTACAAAAAAGCACGATTTAGTTGTCCTGATTCAGTAATCCACTTAAATAGTATTTATTTTTTTTTTCAGATCTTTGGGTTTTATCTTGAACTAAACTGACTTCCAAAAATTGTCAAACCAAGTACATAATAAATATGACTTCATAAAAAAATATTTGGAGTATACGTCACTAGAATAAAAGTTAATCAAGGGAAGTGCACCATTACAAAATTCCTACTATTCCAATAGCCTTCAAATCTCAGCTTAATGGTAAGATGGTAAAGTCAGAGCTGTTCTTTTCCTGAAGGGGTGTAAAGCTGTTTTCTCAAGCTTCTTTCCCTCCCCACAGAGCGGATCTAAAGCAGCAGGCCAACCAGCAGTTGGCACGTGCAGGATGTGTCTGATGGCAGAACATTAGTAAAACAACAGCAGTTACTATGGTTTCAGTAGTTTGTTTTGCTTGAATGAACGCAGGTTATGCAGCAAATGTCATATTCTATGGGTTGAAATACCAAAAGATGCCAAAAATACAGTGTGAAGCTGCTGAACTTGGAAGATTCTTGTTTCCTAGCTAAGGGCAGAAGAAAAAAAAAACTTCAAATGAAACAGAGGATTGAGTCAGAGTCGCTCTCTAAAGTGCAAATTTGATGGTCCACAATCTTGAATAGCTAAAACGCCTGCATACTGGAAGGAACAGACATGAATGGGAAGTTAGTTACAATCAGCATGAGTTAATTTGGAAAAGGGAGGGGAAAGAGACAAAAAACCTAAGACCAAAGACCAATATAGGTAAGTTTACCATACTATTCATTATGATTTAGCTTTCCCCTTCTCTCTGCCACACTGATCCTACACACACTTCTTTACAAATGGGCTAGTTATGACTCCAAAAGTAACCCATAAAATTCTACATATCAATATTAAGATCAAAATCTGTGATAGGAACAGTCAGGTTTAGTACATAGAAAGGCAGAAAAGAAAGTGTGCTGAGAAAGGGGGGGAAAAAGCCTTATTGTCCAAGGGGTTCAACCAGAGATAAAACGTATGTACAAGCATGTGGAGCTCAAAAAGATGGCCTTTCATTTCGTGTCATGACTGCTTGTTGGCTTCTTCTTCATAAGCATTTCCCGTGCCATTCTGTACATAAGATGACCCCGAACCAAGGCCATACAAGTGGCCACAATATTTGGCATCGTCAATGTGATCTTCAAAGAACATCTGAAGTGTTAAAAGAAAGACACGTATTAATGCCACCAAAAACACCCAGTTTACACAGAACGATAGAAAGGTTTAAAAGCATTACTGTTGGTTTTAGCATTGCATATCACATCCCAAGATTCAAATGACATAATTAGCATAACAATACATTTAATCTCAACACACGATCAAAGCATGCTATACAGTGCAATTTTTTCAAGTAAATCAGTCAAGGAATACCATCAGTCACTCTGTGCACCTCACATGACAAAACCACCACATGTTTTGGTAGTTTGGTGTCACCTCAGCTACTACTTGCTTTTCTGAAGGTGCAACAAAATATTTCTCCAGCAGATTTCTTTTTGCTTTCTCACAACAGATATATGTTTAGTATTCATTGCAAGTGCCCACAGTTTACCTGCTTATCACTGTGGGGGGTTCCATCATACCTTGTATTGAAATGGATTTACACTACAGGGGTGTGAGGTGAGAATGAGGAGGTACATGTTCGAGCACAGGAATTACGGAGTTTAGGAAATGTATCTTCCTGCATTTCTTAGCTACCTCCTCTAAGAGGGCAGCTTCATTAAAAAAAAAAAGCAAAATTGAAAGAAACTTTTTTTTTTTTTAAACTAAGACTGCATTTATCTAGGACTTTAAAGTCTAAATTATCAATAGAACCTTTCAGGTGCTGTACTATTGGAATTATAAACAGAGAAGAAAACCTCTAAACCACAGCTTGCTGTTTCAGCATCAATATTTATATATTTCTGATGGAAAGAAAAAGATCTGAACTTTTTGGCTGGGACTTGAAAAGCCAGCAAGTTGAAGTTCTAAAAGCAATTATTTACATTAACAATACCATTTTGTACCTTTAAAAACATTGTGAAACAAAGTTTTTCACTCCAACATATATTGCTAAACAATGAACTCAACTGAAAAGGCTTTAGAAGTGCACACTAAGTATATTTACTGCTGTTGACTAGCATGTTTTTACTTCAAAATGTTGTATTTTAAAAGAAATCCTGAAAAAATAATCAGTCTTTGTTGACTTATTTAAACAAATGATTTGCACTAAAAGCTACATTTCTCTGAGTAAGAGCTTAGACAAATTCAGGCAGATAATTTGTTTCTTCAATAATCCGGAATTTGTTACATGAGATGATCGGTTTTGAAAGTCAGCACCTTAGGTACAATCAAATACTTTCCTTTATTTGCTTTAGATTTTGTTTCGAATACAAGAGCAACAGATTAACAATAGCATGCAGATTGCAGTTAACAGCACCTGTGGGGATCACAGGTGGATCATAGCAGAAGCAAAATCCTCTGCTGCACCTGTAGCCCATGAGCAGCTCCACAACATCAACAGTTTCAGGAGAGAACAGTGTTGTGATGAGCAAGCCAGAGCACATGACAGCACTTATATTTCACCTGCTGTCTCACCAGTAGTTGTTAGAAACTCATGGCCAGCTTTTTTCCTTTATACAAAAGGCCATGTTACAGAAAGCAGAACCCTCAGCATGCAATACTAAACCTTATAAAAAGATGAGGTTTGCTATTGTCATTATTAAATACACCAAATTCCTGTCAGAATGTCACACTCAGATGCCCTAGCATTTCTCCAGTGTAACTGCTTTCAAGAAGCCCATTTAGAATTTGTTTATTCAGTTCATGAAAGATATCCTAGTATTCTCCCATTGTATCTGCAAATACAAATAGCAAGGACATAAAAAGCTTACAAGACTTGATTTCCCTTTCTGCAGAATTTTAATTGACTGACATGTAATGTTTTACAACATTGTACCTTCCAAGTTTTAGCTGAAAGCAGCTAGCACAGGCAGAGCTGCTCATTCCCTGCTGCTAGGCCTGTCACAGGCAGCAGTGAACACCAGCTGAGTATTACAGCTCAACAGAAGCTCTGCAGAAAAGCAGCCTGAATACAGTCACCCAGAAAAGCGTCTGGCTCCAGCAGCCACTTTGCAGAAGAAATTCTGCAAAATAGGTAATGGAAAGAAAAGAAGGAAAAAACAGGCATACAATGAAAACAAGAAGTGATGCTCACAGTAGCTAAATGGGGAAACAGTAGGGCTAGTTCACACTTAGTGTGGGGAAAATACAGCCTTATATCTGTCAAGAAAGCAGTGACCCCTGAAGCCCCGCCCCTTAAAATCACCTTAAAATACATCAGACTTATCAGAATTGGCAATTCCATCTATTACAGCAAGTTACTACTATGGAGACAAAACCAAAACGCATGCACCTACTTCTCTCATTTTGAAAAAGGCCATTCCTGTGAGTAAAGAATCAGATCCTGCCTGATGTTGTGGTCCTATCCTTTCCAGCTCTAACTGCTCAGCCACTTCTTGCAATCCACCCTGAAAATGAAAACATTTGTTAACTGCTGAAAAAAAAAAAAAAAAAAAAAAAAAACACCTGAACGTCAGTATTTGGGAAAAATTTGTTATATCAGACTTTCAACTTCAGTATATTTTAAACGCTTGCACAGAGGCTTAAATTGTCTGTCTGGTGGAAGATTAAGCTTTCTGTATCAACAGTTGTATTCAGTTCCATCTCAGAAGAGCTTAAATCAAGCTGTGTCTGTGTCCAACAAAACTCCTATTTGCTTCATGTTTCATCCTCCCCCGTGAACAGACGTTGATACTTCACAAAACAATCCCTTCAACAGGCTGAAAGGACTGGCGATGCTGAAGAACAAAACAAGGTGTTCCTGTAACCCTTCTATTTGAATGGAAGTTTAAATGGTACAAATGTCTTACTGCAAATACCAGAATTCAAGTTCCTACAAATGGGTGCTTAGATAAAGTATCTAGGCTTCCTCTGAAATACTTGTTTTCTCTTCCACTTACCTTTCAACAGTTCAGTTGAGGGTTTTTCACTTCCTTTTACAAAAACTAGGAATATCCTTAAATATCTAGAAAGCTACAGGAAATACAAAACAACAACAACAAAAAAAACAGTCCATCTCTACAAGACATTCTAATTGTCTTTAAAATTTGTTTCATTAACTGCCATAAGAGGGCAGGAAAAAAGAACATACAAATGATGAATTTCTGTTTTGCAAGTTGTTTTTTAACACGATGAAAGCCAAAGACATAGTTAACTTCCTCTCAGAGATGTATATTTAATAATAACACCACATGGAATGAAATCTACCACTTACAAAAAAGAGCATAAGCATCCCACATGCAAAAAGGAACCATTTAAAACTCAATATCTGAATGCTGACACGTGGTTTAAAAGAACATACTGAAAAGGTACAGAAATCACTGCAAACCTACCTGCTCCTATAAGATAAAGCTTCAAAAGTTTAGAAGCTTATTTTTCTATTAAGCTTAGATTGTGTTGGAAATCTTCCAAGTTGTAGAGCAACTAAAGTAACTTTTCATTTTAGTGGCTCAAAAATGATAATAACCATTTGCAGAAGCAAACAGTCAGAAATTTACTTTGGTTTTACGTATGTATGTCTATCCTTCAAGTGATCTGCATTATACTTTAACTGTGATCTTTGTAAACTGGAGGAATATAATTTTATACTTTTTAAAAATCACTAAGTGTTAAAACCACTAGAAATGGACTAAAACACATGGTACATGCTTTATGGTCTAAAGAGATCAAAAACCAAGGAGAAACCTTTAGCAAAACTATAAGCCTTTGCAATGTGAAAACATCACACAGAGGAAATGATCTTAAATCTAGACTGCCTAGTATCTGAGGTCACCTGTGTCCTCAACACCTTCAGCCTGTTTCAACCATAGGCAGGGAAGCAATAAGAGGTAAAAGTGTAATAATGTTAGAATTGATACAGTAATAGAAATCTGACCAGAGGTCAGACCTAACATTATGAAAATTTCTATGAATCTTAACACAGCACATTTTATTTAAAAAAAAAAAAAAAGCTCAAGTAATAACATTCCCAAGTAACACCAAGCAAACCAACACGAACCTCTGGTACTGGCATGTCTAACTTTTTTCTAGCTTGAACAGCTGAGTATTGCTTGCATAAATTTGAGAATTAGTCTATACATAATACAGTCAAGCACTGAAGCTTGTTTTCTTCATTTGCTTGGAGACAACATTCAAACACTGCATATACACCAATTCAGTTGTATAAGTTATACCCTTAAGGAAGTTCAGGGATGATGAGCAGATCTCAAATCAGATCTCAAATAAAAGCATGTTCTCTATAATCTAACTCCCAATAATTAGCTACTGGTACTAGCAACAGCAGTCGCCTTTCCAATTTGCTGTTTCTAAATTCTTGACTTCCCCAAGCTGCAACTTAACATTGCCTCATCATTATGCAGTGCTAGCTGTTAGGCTATCTGCATCAGCTTCAAACAGCTTTTAAGAAAAAACACTCAATCATGAATCAGTACTTTTTACACAGCGGCTGCAAACTCTGAAATGTAGCAAAATGTATAGAAACAGCAGCAAAGCAAAGAATGCTTTGAAAATAATCCTTCCAATATATATAATTACTAATAGATATATTTGTAAATACTTCATTACAATCACCTCCAAAGATTATTAGGCTACTGAAATTTTCTTTCAGGAAAGACCTTCACACTCCAGAATATTTAACTTGTGGGGAAGAAAGATGGTAGAAAAGGATTCAGAAGAAAATGAAAACAAAGGCTAAAAATCTACTTTAGAGTTGCTATTACTGCAAAACTGCATGGAGTTGTCTACATGAAGAGATTTTTAGAGGCCAAGCAGGAATTTAACCTATACTACACAAATACCTCAAGTTAGTCACAGTCTGCATGCTTAGTACACTAATAACGTCCATTTTTATTAGAGTAGCATACTGCAAATTCATTACAAGAGCAGTAAACAGCTTCTACATCCTCAAACATATTTGTCTTATCAGTGCTAAAAATTCATTTTTGGTTGTGAGGGCAGAGGTAGGTGGGAAGCTTACAGTAAGTCAGTGTTTTTGTATGAAAATAACTTACACAAGTCAATAAAGGACAACTGCACAGCAGTTCAATTCTCTGTCATTTAATAGAGATTGAATGTGACATATGTTAGGAGAAAGTGCATGCAATTTTAGAGTCACAATATGCAACATTTAGCAACTTTTTTTTTCAGACAGCTGCTCTCAGTACAGTACAAGTCCACAATAATTTCACTGCTGGTATTTAGAGTGGTAGGACAGCCCCCATCCCCTCCTGTTTTTACCAGTCTGCAAGTTAGAAGAAAGGAACAAGATTTGCTGCAGGAAAGCTGACCTACATACTAAACTGTGGAAAAGACACCCTTGTCCTTAAGTTTTGCTGAAAGACGACTCATGAAGGTTTTTCTTATCTTCCAAAATACATTTGAAGATCTAAACAGTGCAGGTTACACATAACTGTCTTAATTAGATGACAAGAAATATAATTCTCTCCTGCCCAAAACCACTTGGAATATCACCTGGAACAGGGATATGGAATGTCACTTTGCTGCCTTTCTCAGGTCACTGAAGTAGATGATACATACTGTTCTTAGTAAGCGTATCACCACCACACAAAGATAAGAGACATTTTACTTCACTGGGAAGTGAGAAGGTTATTTTCTTTTGTTGGTGTTGAGTTTGCTGCCCCTAACCCTTAAGAGACTTCTGAAGCTTGTTTTTGTTTCCCTTCTAGTTTCTGTGAAGAAAAAACACATCTAAAATGTTCTCTAATATCCAGCCATCTGCCCAACTGATTATCCCAAAAACTGGATGAAGACTGGTAAGTATACTTTTCTTAATAACCAAAAGGGAGATCTCCATTTTCATCAATTTGGTTAACAAAAGAAGTTACACATCTTTGTAAGCTACTATTTGAGTGACACACTAAAATACCTCAAGGAAACAAAGGACTATTAACTCCACGCAGACCACTAGTTCAGCATGACAAAGTGAAACGCCTTAGGATTTAGTTGTACTACAGTCAGTGCTTTTTTTTGTTCACGTTCTTTTTAAGAAAGCCTAAAAAAAGTCGTTACTTTCCATAAAACCAACAGTCATTTATTGCCTCAGATGAGCGGTGCACTTCATTCCCGTAGCAGTCCAGAATCTTAAAGTTCTTTAGCAAGTACAGTTGTTAACAATCCCTGTAGCATCTTTCACTTTGCTGTCTTCCCCTTCAACATACTTTGTTTCAATTCATTTTCCGCTTCAATTAAGTCTCCAAACATCAGGCCAATTAGCAGCCCCGCTGGCCTGACATGAGAGATTAGTTTCTAAAACTGCTTTTTTTTTTTTTTTCTCTCCTAGAAGTCACGTGTTGCTCTTGAGCATACGCTGCTCTTTATCTTTCCTTACAGGGCCATCTGAAACATTCTTCACTCCATTCCTTTTCCCAAGAGACTTCCACAGCATCATCGTTGCAATTACCTTTGTGAAGATGACCGCAGCCCTTTAGTGGACTGCACAATGAGGAAATAAGAGTATGTGAAACCCATCAGTTCTTATCACTCAAGAAGTGAAGGATTAATCCCAAATGCGAGTTTATCATCTGGCAACAAAGACTGGGCATAGCTACAAATACAGTATCAATGCAAGACTTTTTAACTGGTAAGTAGTTATAAAAGTTGACATGCATTTCCACCTGCCTCTATCAAAAGACTTTAAAAATAAACACACCAAGTTAGAGAACAGTCCTGTTTAAAGGATATTATCATAGCAAAAGCAGAAAAGCAGAAAACCAGAATACAGAAGATAAGCTCTCAGCAGAAAGTATTCTGTCCCCCTTCCCCCCCAGAAAAGTGCTGGGACTGAATCATTAACAGATTACTCACCTTCAGATTTTTGCAACTCTTCATGAGATACTTTACATCATAGATGACAGGGAAAAACAATCGCAGTATCTCAAAGAAGTCCAGCTCTTCTTCCGGTAAATTAGAGTTGGTCAGGATTTTTATTAGATAACCAAAGTCATATCCACTGCAAATTAACAAATATAACAAAAATTGACAATACAGTCAAATAACTTTGAAACATTCTTCACTTCCAATATCAACACTATTAAACATTAAGAGGAAGGTATTTTGCCTAGTTCAATGCAACTTTGACTCTTATAACAGAGTAAGAATTAGTTAAATGGCCCCAACTGCAGCTTCCAGAGAAAACAATTTATTCTCAAGCGACCGCGTGAAGCAAAAACATGATCTACTTGCAGATCTGATTAGAATATTTGATAACAAGAACTTAAACAGAAAGACTCCTAGCTGGTTCCTTGGACTGAAAGAGAGGAGAAGGCTTCTACTTCAAAATCCAAAGGAAGGACAAGTTTTTACATGAGTCAACACATTTTTACGCCTGGAGGTAAGTTTAATCCTCGGCAGTGAAGAGCAGGCAGCCATTCAGCTTTCCCAATTAAATCAGCACAAAGTTAGACAGCTAACAACTTTCAGTAGCTTGTAGACCGTGACTCATTTGGAAAGCAATGACAGAACAAGTTGGAAAAATTTGTTATGTACATACAAGGCTAGGTAGGAAAAACTGAGGTTTTATAGAGTGTGCATGGTGAAGAAGAGCTTGGGAAGACTTCCTTCTCTTCATAATTCTTTACTGAAGAAAGAGAACATAGGAAGGGGGTGTGGTAGTAAAAACAGAAAGCATGAAATAGCCTACTTTTACAAAGGGTTACAAGATGAAGCAGAGGATTTAAAGTACACAGTAAGCAGGACTGATAACTACTTATCCTTTTTCTTAGGAAGACAGAGTTAATAAACCAGATTATTCACGATCTGATCATAAATCTGATCCTTCCTAATCCCTCATAATTGCAGGATTGCAGTATTATGCATTGAACCAGACAGGAAACTGACACGTTATCTTCCATGTTATTAGGTTAATGAATTATATAGGTTCCTAGACTTCGTTGGTGTCCTGAGTTCAGGTGGGACAGAGTTGATTTTCTTCATAGCATCGGTATGATGCTATGTTGTCACTTTAGGAGAAAAGCCACACTGATGTTTTAGTTGCTGCTGAGCAGTGTTGTACAGTGCTGTGGGAATCAAACATTGCTTTTGCATTAGAACAAGTTAAGAATTTTTATTTAATGGTCTCCGCCGCCATAGTTCTTTTCGGGGGGTCTCTGATCCATCACTTATCCTCTAAGTGAACCTCCCCCAGGAATGCATGCTCAATGAGACACCTTGGAAGCAGCAAGATGGTGACTGACTGGTGACTGACCAAATAGTGCATGAATCAACAAGTGTCAGAATGTAATTAACAAATGTAAATCTTTGGTAAGATTATGAACCTAGAATACCCAGCCAATAGGAAAACAGGGGAGGGAGTGGGCACGGGAGAGACAAGGTACAAAAGCTCTACTGCTGCGTTCATAGGTGCGCTCCTGCTTGCGGGACACCCACCATTGCAATCGCAAATAAAATCTGCTTCTATCAGAGATACCATCCTGACAAAATTATTTGGATATTTCCAACAGGGTCAAGGATATTTCAGTTTATCAGCTTCTTGCATGGTCCTGCCAGCAAGATGGACTCGGGGATACAAGGAGCTGGGAGTTGACAGAACCAGGGACAGCTGACCTAATCTAGCCAAAGGGATTCTCCATACCATATGACATCATGTGAAAACCATTAAATTGAGGGGAGTTGGTCAGGGGGCAGCTGCTGCCTGGGGACTTGCTAGGTATTTATCAGTGGGCAGTGAGCAACTGCATCATGCATCACTTGTCTTGTGCATGTGTGTATGTGTAACTAAGATTTGTTACTTCTCTCTTCCCTTTCTGTCTTAGTCAACAGTTTTTATCTCAACCCACAAGCTCTACTTTGTTGGTGTTTCATTGTTTTTCTTTTTCCTGCAATTATGTCCCTCATCCCATCACAGGGGAGAGGAGGAAACAAGTGAAAGGCTGTGTGTGGTGCTGAGCTGCCTGCTGGATTAAACCACAGCAGCTGGTATGCAACTTTAAAAATGACTGTACCAGCAGGAAAGTTCAACTGAAGGCAGTGTCAGCTTATGCTGTTTAAGGAGCACTCACAACGCATTCACAGTCTAATTCAAGTGAACGAGTGGCCACCCAGACATGAATTCTCAGTTTCTATCATGTTCATTCTTGGTTGCAGGACCATCATACCCTAGAAGAATTTTGCAACATGGTCCAAATTCTTGACTGGGGTCTTTCAGCATTAGCTGTGAGATGAGCTATATGTATTGTATATGACAATACAATTAATTATAATAGTTACCTTCTACAACTACCTGAAAGGAAGTCACAGCTAGGAGGGTCAGCTTCTTCTCCCAGGTAACTAGTGAGAGGAGAGGGAACGGCCTCAAGTTGCACGAGAGGAGGTTTTGGTTGGATACTGGTGGTAGATAGACATCTGTACTAGATGATCTTAGAGATCTTTTCCAATCTTAGTGATTCTATACACAAATCAGATAAGAGCACTGTACTACTGATCCTGTACTGTACTACATCCACTTAGACTGGTGACTGCTGATGAAGGCTTAAAGCTTTAGCTTACATACTTGTAAAAAAGTTTGCTTTTTGTACCTTTTGTATATGACTAAGATCTCTACATCACCTTGATCTTACAAATTTCTAAGCAGAGAGCAGAAAGTCTTGAACACACAGGGAGCGTATGTATTGTTTCCTAGAAGCCCATTAATACAAGATAAGCAGATGATATAGACTAGTGCAGCTCTCCCAAGGGAGTTTCCAGTATGCTAAACAGAAATTTCAAGCGGAATGAGTCCTGTGTTGCAACTGCTGCTTTAAAGCTGTGCTGGCAGCAGACCAAGCTCCACAGCAGCAGCCACCAGTCAGGGAGCAAAGGAGCCAAAGATAAAGGTTTTCAGTGCACTCTTAGGATGGAAAAAAAACTGTTGCATACTATCAAAACAAAAGCTTGGAAACTTTATTTTATTAGATCACCTACGACAGAAGGTTAGTCCTCCATGGAACAAAGTGGGAAAAAAAAAAAAAAAAGCCCCATCAGTGAAAAAACTAACAAAATTGCTCAGGATTAAGTAGACTCTTAATCCTCTAGAGACTACAGAGCTTATTTATAAACTCAGTGAGTTCCTGATATCTGTTTTTCTTGCGACTCAAATATAACAGCTGTATCAAAAATTTTCCAGAGAAAAAAACAATACCAGTGCTCACCCTTCTTTGAACAAACTGTATTACTGGACTACTAGAAAACATTTTCAATTTCTATAAGAAGGAAATACTATAAGAACAGAGGATTCATTTAGTATCTGTACTGAGAAAGAGCAATCTATAACAAATTTGCAATTATGATAAGAATTTTTTTTTCCTCCACAGACTGTTGTAGATACATTCCTTTGGAAATCCTCACACAGAAAATTGAACATGATAAGTGAACGGTGAATTTATTTAACTGAATCCCCCTTCCATTACATGGCAGCATTTGTTAGATATCTTTTCATGGATCCCAAGCACAAGCTAGTTTTAGTCAGCTCAACCAAGTTCTCTCATACATTTCTGAAAGTTCCTGGTGCTTACGCTTACTCCTGTTGTGCTCATAACAACGATCAGAAAACCACACATTACTGATCACAATGCAGTACCAAGGCATACAAAATTTTGTTAGTATACTTCTGGGGTTTGATATGCTCCAGTCATCTGTACCTACAATGACATAAGAACTACCATTCTAATTCAAGGCTAAGATATATTTAGTTGAAACATTTTCAAGTGGCCACTGCTGAATAACAAAAGGGTAAGGCAGCTCACAAAGAGCAATTATGCAATTACCTGCTCATTAGTGAAGTTTTCTTCGAATACAATAACAGGCAATTAGTGGTTGGTTTATACCCCGGAGCAGGGAAGCTTCCTTTCTTAAAAAGCTTTCACTGTTTCTAATACAATCACTTAAAGTTGGTAAGTGCAACTATCCACAATCCCTGGAGCTATACAGTACCATAAGCACTTTTACAACCACTGTTTTTCAATCAACATGGACAGCTGTAGGCAACAAGACTATCAAGAGAAGATCAAATGTGACTATGTTTCTTTCACTCATTACCCGGAAAAAAAAAAAAAAAAAGAAAAAAGAAATCAGATCGACAATTAACAATGAACTTTACCCAAGCACCAATCTGAAATAAATAATACCTGACAGGACTGAAAAAGCTTCACTTCATCATATAACTACCTGTATTCATAAAGAAGTGAGCCAACAGGTTTTAAGTTTAACTAAAAGCAGTTAGACATAAATTATTAATGAAATGCAATGGCTAGGAACTTCCCAGCTTCTCAAAAAACATTTAAGCCTAAGAGACGTATCCACAGTACCTACCTCCCAAGGAATATCGAGAAGACTGCACACAGGCTTCACTGCATCAGCAAGCCAAACACCCCAAAACAGAATGTGAGCTGTTGTTTTACAGCTGGCTAGAATTGCTAAATATCCACAACTGTCTTGACTGTGACAAGAATTATAAATTGAGGGCCTTCTCTTTTTTTCTCATCAACTCAACTAAATTTTAATACACTAAACATTTAATGTAGTCTCCTGTGAAGCTACTGTATGTGAAAATTGGTGACAGAGAAAAACTTTCTTCAGTCATGTCTAACAAAACTGCAGATCCACACAAATTTGCCAGTAGGTCAGGATGCCAAGACAAATGTAGATCAAATACACGTAGAAAGCATGCAGAGAAAGCTATTTCAGAAGCTACTATCTTAGAAAAAAAAAAAATTACATAAAAGAGTTCCAGAAAATTGAAGAATGGAAAATAAAACCAAAGCAGGTAACCTCTCACTCTAAGAAAAAAGTATTTCCTCCTCTGTCACTGTACTAAGAGACTTAAAAATTTTGGGTGTTAGCAATAATCAAAGCATTTTGAAAAACCAGAAGCAACAGCAGTCAGCAACTACCAAGTACAAACTTTTCACTATTCTAAGAATTAATGCACAAAGAGCCTACATGAAACAAAGCTTCAGCTGAGCTGTCATGCTGTTTCAAATTTACACTAATAGAACATAATCAAAGATACAACTGCTTACTATTCTTTGCAGCATGTTTTGTGACCCACATTCATTTCATAGTTGAGCAAATCCTTACCATTCTCAGAATTTCACCCACTACTCCAAGGTTTTCTGCTTAACATCAACATGCTCTGTCAAATGCAAAAGCCTTTAAATACTTTCAGCAGAGCTGTGGACATTCAGCGTTTGGGAATTATGAGGATGTCTGAAGAAGATTTCTAAAGACATTTTCAGTGAAGCCCACAAGAGATACACTTTTTAGCAGATGCAAATGATCATTATTAAAACTATCCCAAAAACCTGAGGCAAACTGCTAAACACCCCATTACTGCAGTTTATACTGCCATCATTAGCATAGTGTTGTCAACAATCACAATAAAAAAAAGCAACATTTTAAAAATAATATCTAGTGAACAAGTGACCTTTGCACTCCTTTGCTAGTACAGGTTACATTGCATCCTTGAAGTTAACACTAGGAAAACTTTGTAGCTGTAGTTGCTTCTATGTGGCAATGCCTTTTCATACACAGGTTGCAGGCCTGTATCTCATGTACCTCAGGTCTTCTCCTGATCTATTCAAGTTATTCTGTTGTTGTCAATTACAAATTTGCAGATAATAATGCGTTTAAGATGCAGAAAGAAACTTAATTCATCACCCATTTAACCATCTGTGCTTATTTTGAAACAGTTAATGGCATTCTTATTCCACCATTTTCACCAAGCTGCAACTGTAGTTGCAAGACAGAGAGAGTAAGATTATTTAGGAACGAAGACGTAGCATAAGCAGATACAGCCCTGAATGGAAGACACTGTAAGTGAATTAGGCAACAAGCATACTTACAGATTATTTTTTTTTGAAAGACAGTCTAACTGGAGAAGTGTTTCTACTAAGCAATATTGTTTAATTATTTCAGACAATCAGACTTGAGTTTTTAACAGCCCTATACGGAATTTTTTTTAAAAAAATATAATTATTTATAGAAATCTTTTGAACTTTACTGAATCTTAGTGTAAGGCCATTAAGTCATATGCAGAGCACCACAGCTTTGCTAGCTGTCAAGATGCATAACAACATGCCTTTCTAAGTCCCTATTAAGAGAAAGCATCTTCATTTAAGTTTATGTTCAGATGGAACATCTGTATAGTTTTGTTCTTCAGTTTTCTTTCCACCAAGAAAAGCATACAAATACTTTCCTTGGTATGTACAATTTTTTGTTTTCTATCTTACATTCCTTGCCAAAGCAAGCCTTAGTTTTCAGTTGCTTAATGACTTAAATACTTCTGATTAAATACTTCATCCGCCTTTCTCTCCTCCAAGCTCCCTTTCTAACATTTAACAGTTAAGGATAAGGAATTTGGTCTGTTGTTTCCCCCCCAGTTTTGACAACAAACATATTACCACCTAGCAATGTAGCACACATGATAAACATGAATGACTGCAAAGAAACCTCCAGTTTTCAGCTAAAAAACTTATTCTACTTTTGTTGACTTGCTTAGCAGACAGCATTCAAGATGTCAACTTACATTCATTACATAGCAATAAGCCTCTAAACTCACAGTTGCCTGTAAAAAGTGCAAGCTATCCCTGGCATTTAGCTCACTGTGCAATTACTAATGCTTAAGTTTTAAAGGTTTAAGTCTTATTAACAGAAAAATATCATAGAATCATAGAACTATTTGAGTTGGAAGGACTTTTAAGATCACCTAGTTCCAACCCCACCGCTATAGGCATCTCCCTCTAGACCAGGTTGCTCAGAGCCCCATCCAGCCTGGCCCTGAGTCCTTCCAGGGAGGGGGCATCCATAACCCCACTGGGCAACCTGTTCCAGTGTCTCCCCACCCTGAAAGTGAAGAATTTCTTCCTATTATCTAGCTTAAATCTATCCTCTTCCAGTTTAAAACCATGTCTCCTTGTCCTGTCACCACGTGCCTTTCTGAAAAGCTCCTTTCCAGCTTTCCTGCAGGCCCCCTTCAGTACTGGAAGGCCACTATAAGGTTGTCGTCCGCGTCCCCTTCCCCCTTCACCCCCCAAGCCTTCTTTTTTTCCAGAGCCCCAGCTCTCAGCCTGTCCTCATATCTTGAGGGATTCACATAGTTCTGGGATTCTCATTTCTATTTCTACTTGGAAAACATGTTCCTGTGATGGAATGAATGGCAAAGTATATTCACTGCTGCTGCTAGAATTAAGACTTCTATCAGGCCTCTCCTAAGCTGAAGAATTTTTGCCTGCCCATATTAGCAGATTTACAAGAAATATAACTCTGCTTCATAAAAATCTTTACTAATAATTCTATGGTATCTTTCATGAAACAAACCGCATTTGCTTAAAAACTGCTTACAAATAGCTCGTTTTTAATCACTGCTACTATTAGGTACACATGTGATATTAGAGACGCAATGCCACCTGCTGGTCTAGGAGTTCCATGCATTGCTTGCTCAAAGTTTTGCTGTTAAAAAGCCATCATCTATGCCATTAGCATCCCACACACTCTACTTTTCTAACACACAACAATATCCTGCATAGCTGAAACAGTTCTTTAAGTCTTACCAATCAAGATATATACCATACACCAGCAGATGTCCACCGCTTAATACGTGAGACATAAAACCCAATTATCAAAACAGACAACTCAATTAGTTAACGTGCAAAATTTACCTGTGAAATGAAAGCCACTTGACTCCTTCACATAGTACAACTCCTGATGTCATAAGCAGTTCTGCAAAGTATTGTGTCTCAATTCCTTCTTCCTCATGCTTTTTAAACTGGATACCAGATGTTGTTAACAGTTCAATAGAGTCCTGTGCATACATATCTTCTCTAAAAACAGAGAGAAAAACACTTTTACAATCTACAGACCTCGCTGATTATAAATTTGGTAACCTTTTTTCCCCCCCTTATTCATTACAGAGACATTACTAGCAATATAGGACCAGCAACTTGAATTTCTTCAATGTTTATTATAAAAATGACCAGTTTTCATAGCTTTTGTTAACTTTCATTAGCATTTCATGATTCCTAGCACCTCCATTCCAGACTCCTTCACAAAAATCTACTTCCTATTCCTCTTCTCATTACACAGAACTCCATTTTTGCAGAGTCTACAGAGGAAAGTACATGTAAGGATACAGTTACCTAACAGTTTAAGGTAACAGATCCTGTTCAGTAACAAAATAGTTGCAGCACTGACACCTGCTATATTACAAAATTAATATCCAAATTCCAGTGCTGTATTTGTTCTGTGTTTTCCATCCACTTCTTGCTATCTGTAATTTAAGCTTGTGTGAATACTCAGACTCATGCTCATTAAAACCCCTCATTACAATTAGAAATCCAGCACTTGCCCCATTAAGTCAACTCTTGAAATCCAGACAGCCTGCCATTTTGTTCTAAATCAACTTCTCTTTAACAGTCAGATTTTGAACCTACAGTTTAACAATGAGGGAACAAAAATTCCAATATGCCTTACTTGATCCATTTTATCTCTGCATTTGTTCCATTTACCACTCTCAATTTTGTGAGCTTTTCGTTACAAAATACCAAAGTGGATAAAACTTTAAAAGTATCATCTGAAGTATAATTTTCAAAATCATTGGAACATATAGAACAGTTAATGGAAAAAAAAAATGCAAAGCTGGCTCTACTTAGACATTATTCATATTACTGTCTATAACATACTGTTTTACAAAATCTCTTCACCATATAGTTTTCCATTTTCATGGGGGAAAAACCACAAGAAATAAAACAGATATGACGATCCAACTGGACTACTAGGTTCAGCTGCAGACTTATATTTCTTATTCCTAAAAGCAAGTCATAACTCATCAAGAGAGAAATACATTCTCAGGACATGTTGTATCTTTTTTTCCTTCTCTCCCACACAGCTGCTCATTAGTTCTCCAGCTTTAAGGCATCAGCTTCCCAACACCTGTCCATTTCCATAACACATTACAGAACCCATGCAAAATAAACATGCCTATCATGCTCAAAATAATTCTAGTTTGTTCCTCTGTACTAATCAGGTAGATAGTTTATAGAATCAATTATGCTCCTTAAAAATATACAGTGACAGGAAATGGTTGGAATAACACAAAAAACAAACAAACAAAAAAAACCCAACAACCCCAAACTTTCTTCTAGGAAAAGTGTACAGTCACTTTGCTTTAGAAACAGAACACTTGGAGCAGTGCCACTTCCCAGAAAGGAAGTTTAGGAACACACACACATACTTTGGCATCCCTATTCAAAATGTTCATGTTTTATGCAGCACTTATTTCCACTTATATCCTCCCCACCTCCAATGAACTAGCAACAAGTCAGTTGAATGACACTCTAGATACTACTTTACTAAGCCTTCTTATTTATGCAGCATCTGAAACAAATGAATGGAAAACTACTTTTGTTTTCAGCTGCTTGATATTAGCAGACCTTAGAAACTTAGAAAATAAATAAAACATAACCCAGGCTCTTCTTCCTAGTTTGAAAGTTATTAATTCATCCCTCTTCCTCCTTCTACTGCACTCAGCATCTCTAGCATGTTCTTCTAACAGATATCTTCCATGCAGCACTCATACAGCCAAGTTTAGATACACCAAAATATCAAATCTGCACTTCCTTTTCTTTCAAGAGATGCTTCAAACAAGTCTAAGAGCGTGTTGTTCTCAGACTAAACTTATTTGTGATAGGCATTGCTTGTTTAGAATAGTAGAAAGATTAAGAGGGACAGCAGCAGATTTCCCTCATAAGAATCATAATTACTTTTAAAATAAGTCTTTTTATCTGGGGGAAAAAAAAAAAAAAAAAAAAAAAGAACACACAAAGGCTTCTTCTCTGGGCTTCTTTGTATGCTGCAATTTTAACTCATGCACATTGAGTGTTTCGATGATCAACCCAAAACACTGCCAAAAATCGCCAACCCTTCAACAAATTTAAATTTCGTGCTTACTCTAAAACTTTTAGCAGGCCATATGAGAACCTGTCAGACCAATTATGTCTACTTATGGAAAACGTCAAGACAGGGCCATAGCTGCTTTAGTAGCCTTGTCAAGTACTGCCAGATGTAATCAGAACCTTATTTAGGCATCTCAGCCCACTGGGAAAGTCACATTCATACTTAAAGGCTTATCACTAATACAAAATTAGTTCTGAAATGAAGGCCAAAACACAGCTCTGACAGACCATAAAAAAACAGCTTGCATTTTTTAACAACATATTAACAAGAAGAATCCAGAACTGAAATCTCTGCAAGACAGACTATACTGAAATAAAGAAATAAAGTGCATGCGTTTAGCTAACACAAGTCCCCCTCACATAAAGGATTCCAGTCAGTAGATTAAAAATATTTGTCATGACTTTTATAACCTAAATTTTCACTAAATCAGAAATACACATCCGACAGTATAGAGATGTAAGACTCACGTTAAATTAAATTTAAAATTAAATTGCCAAGTTGAAGTTCCTGGAGGGTATTCCCCTTGCTCATTCATAAACGTCAGTCCTAGTTGAATTATTTTTAGCAAATCTACATTGCAGCGTAATAATTGGTATTGATAGTCTGCATTGCTTCTGAATTCTCCAATAGGCCTTGCAACTACTCCTGGAAATTCTGTATCCTGTAAAGAGAAAAGCATAACTTTAGTAGGAAACACCTATAAAACTTCACACTTCCTGTTTTTAATAAAACATTTCATGCATCAAAAAATTCCATAGCTGAAGAATGTTGTGCACAAACAAAGCTTTAAACACAATACAGATGGTGATATTAACGCTTATGCATTAAGAACACACTTTTTTTTCCCCAATAAAAAGTGGAAAAATAATTTTACTAGCATCAAGTTCACTAACATCAAAAAAGATCATCATGCTTTTTTTTTTTTTTTTACAAGAACTTTTTAGATAAACATCAAGTGTTTACTTACCATAGCTACATAGTTATACTTCCGTATAACTTGACGGATTTTCTTCATCTCTTCATCCAAGTTACAAGCCCAGACCTCACAGATTCTTTGGCTATGGTCTACGGTAGCTGCTGGCATAGTGGGGGGCTTTAGAGACCATACATCAAAAGTTACACTTGACTGAGGATCAGTTTCATAAAGAGAACCTTACTTTTCTTTTTTACCTAAGAGACAAATAAAGCATTAGGTTGTCATTTCTCAGTTATCAGGAAAAGATGCTTTAACAGCAGGTACAAGCTTCACCCTTCAAAGCAGAGCCACCAGAACCACGTGCGTTTCAGTTACGTGAGTTTCTCACCCCAACACAAAACCCTCAGAGTTCCGCTGGTAACTGTACTTGCTGCAAAAAGCCAGGTCCGCTGGCAAGCCTTTCTAGTACAGTGGATCAAAAGGACACCCGGGCCCACAAGCGGGTCAGAAGAACGCGCTCCTTCGGGCTCCACGGCTGCGTGTGGCACCAAGCAAAGCGCCTCCCAGCGTTCCGCCGCGTTCGGAGAGCCGCCGAGTACCAACAGGCGGCCGGTCGGGGCGCCGCACCGAGCAGAGATGACGCTTTTCGATCCCTGGGGCACGAAGCGAGCCCACCTCCTGCCGAGCGCGGTACTGGTCACCGCGGACGCGCACGGACACGGCCCCGCCACTCTCCCAGAAGCGTCGCCAGGGAGCCGAGGCCTCCCACGCACCCCGAGCAACCTCCAAGCCCTTTCCCCGCAACAGAACGCCGCGACGCCCCCCACGCCCGCCCGTCCGGCCGCTCCCCTGCCCCCTCGAGGCCGGCGCACCCCCAGAAGGCCGCGCGGGCTCCCCGATGTCTCCTCCGCCCCCGGGCCGCCTCAGGGCCGCAGCCCCACCGCGTCCGCGGGCCGAGGCCTAGCGGGGCGCGGCTCCGAGAGAGAACCGCGGGGCGCGGCCCCCCGTCGCTCCCGCCCGCCCCTCACTCACACGCTGGGCCGCGGGGGGGCCGGGCCAGGTCCTGCGAGGCCCCCGCGGCCCCCGCCGCCCCGGAGCCGCGAGTGGGCGCGCAACACGCAGAGAGCGCAGCGCCCGCCGCACAAAGCCATTACATCATCGCCGCGCGCCGCCTCGCGACCTTTCCCCCCTCACCTCACCCGCCGCGCCGCCGCCCTCCCGCGCCGCCGCTCGCGGGGCCGCCAATCGCCGTCGGCTCCGCCCCGCTTCTTCCTCGCCCCGCCCTCCCTCTCTGACGGAGCGGCGCGCAGCGATGACGCTACTGGCGCGCGGCCGCGGAAGTAGAGGGGGAGGAGGCGGTGGCGAGGTGCGCGTGCGCGCGCGGAGGCCGGGCCGAGGTTCCGCCGGTGTCCGGCCGGCCGTCGGGCCGCGGCGCGGCTATGAACTGGCTGTTTCCTCTCGGTAAGGGCGGCGGCGCCTCCTCGTCCGCCGCGCCGCTGCCCGCCCTCACCAGTCTCCAGCAGCAGAAGCAGCGGCAGATCGAGTCCCTGCGCGGTGCGCACGCCTCGTGAGTGGCCGCGGCCGGGTCGGGCGCTCCGTCTGGGCCTGGGCGTGACTTCGCGCCCGGAGGGCCCTCCTGCCGACCCCGGGCCGGGATCGGGCCGAGATCGGACCCGTCTGTGTGAAGCCCTGACGGGTCCTGCCGGCCCTCGGCCTGCCCGGGGCGGGAGAACGGAGCGGCTCTGCGGGACGCGGCCGGGAGGCGGGGGGAGCTTCCCGGGAAGGGGTTAGAGGAGCGTGCTTGTTGAAAGCGAAGGGTGAAACATCCGGTGTAAAGGTTCTGTCACTCGAGCAGCAGCAGCACGGCAGCCCTGCTGGCCCTGGGAGCTGTTCTGCTGAGGCACAGCTTTTCTTCGTTGAGAACGGACTGTACGAGAGGCTTGCTTTCCCTGGATGCTCGCTGCAGATGTAGGCAGGGTTTTTTCCTGTGCAACAGCCACAATTTTACAGCAATAGACCTTTCTTCATTCTGAGAAATTTCTGATGGCAGAACTGCTAATCAGTTTCACGCATTCTTGATCTGCTAACTGTGCTCGTCTCCTTTTACAAAGATATCCACACTTCAGAACTCTCCAGTATATTTTCAGTGAGCATGTAAGCGGTCATTGAGCTTCTGAGGAAGCCAGTCCCACTGAAATGGTTTGATAGCAATCTCCAAAAACAATTTGTAAGAAGGAAAGAGAATGTTTTGTGTTGTGTTCTGCTGACACCAAGGGTGAAAGAGCAACTGGTTGTGGTTGCAGACTTACTAGGTGCAGACAGCTCCTACTGTGAGTTAGCACATAGGAAGCACAAGTATGAAAATTTTGCTTATTGCTGTTGTTTGCTTGAACTTGAATGTGTTCAGAGCCAGTTTCACAAATATTTTGGAAAAGTGGCTCACTCCTCTAAGAAGTTTTCTCTTGGGTATGCAGCACCTTACTGAACTAGATGATTTTGTTGGGTCAACCTTACTGAGCACTATATTCCTGCTCTTTTTGTTGTAGTACAGAGAAGTTCACCTAAAGTTACTGTTATTTAAAAAAAAAAAAAAAAAAAAAAAAAGTTTTCTTATATTTGCTGTGTTCGCCAAAATTAAGAATGTGTAGTTTTTCCTGTGCACCCATTTCCACTTGGGAAAGAGATGATTCACTTTATTGGTTGAAGAGTTTGCTTGAAGAAGGTTTCAGCTCAATGAGGTAATTCGTTTTTTTTGTTTGTCTCCCACTTCTTCTCTCCTTCCCCAGTTCCTATAGGCTGTGCAAGTGAGGGGAGCACATTTATATACCTGTCTCAAAACAATCTTGTGTCTGGCTCTTAAGGTGCTGACATACCAGTGTCTTAAGGGTAGGAATGTGTGAGAGATTACAGTGAGAATCCTTCAGTTAAGAAAGAAGAATGGTGATTCTTGTGCATGGTGTACCAGAGGAGAACCTTCAACTCTTGTTTGTTTGCAGCTGATGTGTGATGGTTTCCCCAAAAGGCATGAGTTACCACAGAGAGAGAGTGGATACTGAGTTTCTTGGGAGAGGAATGAAGTCAGGCTGGGGAACATGTGATGCGTAGCTGGATTTGTAGTTTATTCTCTTTATTCCTGAAGCTCTGAAAGCCAGAGTTGTGAATTACGTGTGCAAATGATGCTTTGAATAGATAGGAAACATGCCTACCACTGTAATAACATAGATTTGCAGATAATGATGGTTGGGTTTTTTGGGGGGAGGACGGAAGGAAGTAATTGTACAATATCTGGCAGAGAAAGTAGGGGTATTCCTGAAATTGGGTGCAAAGAAGCTTTTAAGGAGCACCTAGCTATCATTATTACCAATCCTAGCTGTGTTCCCTCTGCTTACAGGGAGCTTATGGCAGAGGAGTATATTAGTAACCATTTGAAGGCAGGAAACATATGTGGCAGAGGAACTGGTCTGCTTGAAAGCTTTATTTTGACTGAGGGATTATAAGATGAGGCTGATTTTCTGCCCTTTCTTTAAAGCGAGATCTCAGCCTAGGTATGTTTATGTTGTCAGGTAATTATGCATCCGAGCAAAATCTCCTTCTCCTTTGCATTCTTTGGGATGCCACCTTTTCAAAACACTTTTGCTATGCATAAAATCATAGAGTGCTTTGAATGTTGAAATCACCTTTCTACTAATGTAGCTGATTTTAAAGATTTTTCTCAGAAGGAGCACATTTGAATTCAGTTTCATAAGTTTTTGTGAGAAGATTTTTCACTTGGTTTCAAGGAGTCTGTCTCTTGATTATCTGTGGATGAGGGCCTTCAATTTTTGGCAAGTAGCTTTTCTCCAGGTAAAAGTTCTTGAAAATATCACTGTAAGTGCACAAGACTTGGTGTATGCAGACAGAAATATACCTATTAAATAATTTATTATTGTATTAAGAAAGTGTTATTTGTGCTTTATACGCTGGTTTGTAGGCAAGGTAGCAATACCTTGTTGTGCATGGGATGTAAAATAAGTTGGGAGTGTTGACAGATCGCCATTGTTCTGCCTGTTTTAGTACTGTTTCTGATAATGCTGAGGTTTGAAGTTTTTTCCTTAGTCTTCATTATTTCATTATAGTATTCTGAAGCATATTGGCTTATTCCAGTGTTTTCAGTTTTATTCTTAAAAAGCTTTCAAACTAAATAGAAAATGTCTGAGGTTTTGCCCGTTTTTAGAGCATAGGTACCAAGGCTGTCATACTGAACATCAATTGGATACTAAAAATTTCTTTTTTGACAGCATTGCAGAAATTCAGAAAGATGTGGAATATCGACTGCCATTCACTGTAAACAACTTGACAATTAATATTAACATGTAAGTAAGGTGGGATATCTCTAAATGCATGTCTTAAAAATTATAATTTTCTCATCAAAAGTTGTAATGGAACATAAGTATGTCTACTTCATAACTAATTGAGGAACTATTGCCCCAATTTGCCTTAGTAGTCTTGGTAATCTGACTGAAACTAGCTCTGTCCACGATGCAGATGCTCAGGTCAAAGCGTAATTATATTTTGCCATGCTCAGTTCCTAGGATATCTGCATAATTTTAGCTGAAGGTGAGCAGTGGAAAACTCTGAGGATTTCTGAGTCTTTGAGTCCCTGACAAGTGAAAACAAATGGTAACTGACTGATCCAATGTTAACTCCTGGTATCAACTTTTACCACAGTGAAGCTTCTGGATCATACTTTGAAAGTGGTTTGTTGTAATATACCCTGTGAATTTGTTTGTGGTGAGGGGGTGCTTCTGCTTTGGTAAATGTTGATAACATTCAATTCTCAAGTTTTTTTTATTACTCAGCCCCACAGTTTTACTGACTTACCTGCAAAGTTATGCTGCATTGCCTTTAGAGTAATGCAATTTGTATGAAAGTATTCTCAACACATGATAGCTTTTTCTTTGTCGGTGGACATAATTGCATCACTGTTCCTACTGTTCTTGTCAGTAAATGCTTTCCTGTTCCATGAAAATGTAGTATTCTAATCTCTGTGAAGTTTCATTACTGACTTCTGATTTTGTAACTGAATAATCTTCTCGTGTACTTCATGGTGAATCTCTGTAACGGTTTTCATAGAAGAGTATGGTTATGTGAATTACCGTGCTTCTTCTTTGCATAAGAAGCCTTCTTGAAGCACACTTTATGGGGTGTAGTAACAATTATTCTTGTATTTACAGCTTGCTTCCACCTCAGTTTCCTCAGGAAAAACCAGTCATCAGTGTTTTCCCACCTGTGAGACATCATCTAATGGACAAGCAGGGAGTATATGTGACTGGTCCATTAATAAACAATGTATGTATAGTTTGTATTTCCACATATATTAATAGCAATTCTAGTACACTGTGGTAGATTATTGACAGTACTTCTGTTGGTTTAGTTTTTTTTAAAAAGACTAATGCTGATCCTAATCCTTCTCAAATGTTTTTGGTTTGAAAACAGAGATTCAGTACTGTTCATATGTATATGTATCCTGCTGTTAATTCTCTTCTTACTGCTATTAATGAATTTGAGTATTCCACAGAGTTAAAATTAAGATAGCTTAGAAAGTTCCTGTCTCTTCTCGTTAGTGCTGATAGCATGGTTCATGTTTCTCTATAGTGAATCACAAATTAGTAAGAAAGATGTTTTTAGACTGTTCTGTTACCTACTTTTTTCAACCCTAATCCTCTTAGAAGAATATCAAAGTTTTGCCCTAAAAAGCAGGACTTTCATATGCTGTTCTTTTTTGGTTTTCCTTTTTTCCCCCCCACCAACAGCAGTGTTGTTGGGGGAGGGGTCCAGGTTTGTTTGCTTGTTTAGAGTGACATTTCCTGAATGATGCAACTTATTATGCGTTTGATCTCTTATGTAAATCTTGTGGGCTCGTTAATTAAGTTTTCATTGTTCATCAGAAATTTTGTACTTAATTGATTCTCTGTTGACAATGGAGTATGCAAAAAAGTCTTTCGACTTTTAGTTTCTGTTCTGAATGGCTTTGCTATTTAAAACATTTGGAGGTTGTGCATAAACAATTTAGAATAGGCAACACGTTTCTGAAGTGGCTTTCAGAACTGCCATGTGGACATAGTAAATGTTCATATTCATCATATTTTTTAACTGTTAGATATCAGGAATAATTTTTCTTCTGTATCTAGCTTTAGTAATTATTTTTTCTTTAATACTAGTTTACAATGCACTCGGATCTTGGAAAAATTATTCAAAGTTTACTGGATGAGTTTTGGAAAAATCCACCAGTCCTGGCTCCTAGTTCAACATCATTTCCATAGTAAGTGTCTATAAAGATGCTGATATGTAATAGTGTATAACTAAGTTAGTTTAAAAAAGATGAAACCAAATATTAGGACGGCGGGAATATTGTGGTAAATTTACTGGGAGACACATATTTGCTGCATCTACACAAACTGATGTGTATGCTTGATGACATAAAGTATTTTGCGAAGAAATGGTAGACTTGATTGGATTTATATGCTCATGCAACTTTGTGCTTCTCTTTTCTTGAAAATGCACTAATATTTACAATAGATAAAATCTTGAATTTGCTTTACATCATCATCTGAGTGTTGTTTCTTTGTATTTTTCATAATGTTCCAGGCTTGGAAGTTGTTTTCCATTGCGCATGTGTAACTGTACAGTTTTAAATAATATACTAAATATGCAGAGCCTGAGACAGCCTTGTCTGTACAACAGTGCTTTTTATGTCTGACAGTGATATTTGGATTAGATGAAGCTGCAGCTCTGAATTTAAAAGAAATAATGTTATTGGAAAGTAGTTACGAATGTGTTGTCAGAGCTGTTAAATGCTCCATTGTAAACAAGAACTAACGAATGACACATGCATTTCTCAGGATTTTAAGATGTATATAATTTAAATTTATGTTTTAAGAAGTGTTTGAGAAGTTTTGTTAGAATTAAGAGTGTGTGATTTTTTTTTTTTCTGCTCTACAAGTAAATAGCTCAATAAAGTTGTATGTTTGTTGCACAACTATATCCTTTTTATGTTAGAAGTAAATATGAGCAGAAAATGCCAAGTTTATGGTCTTGAAAATTCAATGGTGTGTCTTGTCTGTGATCTAGCAATTATAATATCAGTGATAAGAAAAGTGTTCTAAGTAGCTGGTTGCTGACTGGTTGTGTTGGTTTTAGCCTTTACAGCAAACCAGCTGGAATGCCTCCATATGCTCCTCAGGGGTTTCCATTTCTTCCTCCATACCCGCCTCAAGAAACAAATAGAACACTGGCACCTGTGCCTGCTTCTGAATCAGTTTCTTCAAGCTACACTACAGAAAAGCCTGCTGCTCCCTCTTATGGCTTGATTGCTGATCTGCCACTACCTGTTCCAACATCAGAAATAGTGCTTCAGGTCTGTGTATTGAGATTTACTGCTTAAGCCATCAGACATTGGGTGCAAATCTACTGAAAGGCACACGTGGCATTGAATAAAACTCAAATAATTGTTTTGTTGGTGCTTGGCAAATGAAACTGTAATTCTGGTTGTGATTAAGGTTTGTTAGAAAAAACTTGAAGCCAAACATGTTTTTGAGTTTCAGTGACCTAGAATTATGCTAATATGGTTTTTGAGGTGCACTCTCCCCAGCAGCTGTGACTGTTAATCTAGATACAAAAAATGAGGTGCTTTTCTATACAGGATTTCCTGCCCAAAGGCTGTCTGGTGAGAAAAGTGTGCAGTGTCAAGCCTTCGTGTGTAGAACATGAAGAGTTTCTCATTTTTCTGCTTCAAATAGCATCTCTTTGTGGATCTGAATGTCTGAACTTGCACACTCCTCAAACTCCTGCAATCTGGAGGAATTTTTGTGAGTGCCTTCCAAAAAGGAACTTCATAGCCAAATGTTGTCTTCTACTCATCACGAGAATAAAACTCTATCTTTAGAAGCAAAAGCTTCTCTCATCTTGGAAACCACAGTTCCAGTTTTGTAGAAATTAAAATTTCTACCTCTGAAGACATATTTTTATTTATTTATTTGTTTTTTCCTCCTCTGTAAACTTTTTATGAGGGGTAGGAGGGAAGGACATGCAGGAAATCAGAATGTTAGTTTCTTTTCTCTGTTTTCAGTTCCCCGAGCTATACTCCTCTTGTCTGTTTCCTCAGTCATTTGACTCTTACGAAATTAATGACTTAGCAAAATGCAGTGGTTTTTTTTTCCCTCCAAAATTGACCTTTTTTTGACATGCCACCTCAGACATTCCTTTGTATTTTGTGTGATGATTGAGTTGAGACTTTCTTTGTTTGGAGACAGCATTACAGTTGCTTATTACTTTTCCTATTTTACTTGTTCCTGGTGAACATTCACCTCCATTTTTGGATTAATCAGGTTATCTACCAACAAATCACTCTTCAAAAATCTGCTAATCATTTCTTAACTTCCATTTAGGTCGGCCAGAACGGATTTACATACAAGATGCCTGATGTTCCTGATACCTTTCCAGAACTTTTGGAACTGAGGTAAATAATTTTTCCATAGTCGTTGAAAGGCAATTATGCTGTGTGTGATTTTGGTCATAATTCTGCATATATCACAGAAATGTCTTTGTAGTAATGATAAATAGGACAACAACCAGTTACCAAAATTGTACAGTAAGAAAGTGAGCCAGCCTTGTGTTCAGACGGGCTTCTATTTTAAGGTTTTCTGAACAGGAACAATACTTCAACACCAGAAAAAAGAGCATTTACTTCTGCTTTCCTAACTATCAATATTCTGGTGTCTTCAGGGGTTCACTAGTGACTTAATTGCTGCTAAAACAGTAGGTGGAAATTTCTAGATAGAAAAGGGACAGGGAAATGGACTTGAAACTAGTTCAGAAATGACGTTCTCTTAAGTGATTGGGCTGTAGCAAAAGGTAAACAGTGGACTACTTTGTGAGCAGCTCACTGTATGCAGCAGGGTTAGATTAGGTAAATCCAAGTGGTTAGTTGCCAACTGTCCCAGGGCGAATCACCTCCTTATATAAGTAATTCATGTACTTGTTATGCAAATATTTTCATCAAAATATATTTTATCATGTTTCAAAAATTGTGTCAATTATTCTTCCCAGCAGCTCCCTCAGCTGTAGTGAGACAGTCTTCTGAATCGGTTATCTGGGATTGGATACAATACTAACTAATTACAAATTCTGGAAGTTTTAGGAAGTCAATTTATTCATTTTCTGGCCTTGCTTCTTTATGCTGTCATCATAGGTTATTATCAATGTTATTGTCAGTGTCCTATCAAAAAGGAAAAGGCCTTGGCAATGAAAACTTCTGTTTGTTTGTTAGTTTCCTTGGACAGCTTCTGAAGAGCTTGTGTTAAATTTAGCTAAGTTAGTTATATCTTGTAGCAGCATCCTTAATATGTAACATAAAGTTTATACAGGGTATGAGAGGGTTTAGTTAGGATTTCTCAGCAATATAAATGTATTTAAAAGTCATGAACGGTAATGCAGTTACACCAAGTAGCTTTATTGGGTAGAGGTGGCAAGGCTTTGGTAGATGGGTGCTGCACTGGGGTTCTCTGTGAGAATGGGTCAGGTTCTGCCACTGTGCCAGACAGAGCAGCTATGCTCCTTCAGGACAGCTGAGCTGATCAGCAGAGCTGATGGCAGCTCTTTGAAAACATCTTTAAGAAAAAGCGAAGAGTTGTTAAAGCAATGAAGAGCTGTAAAAGCAGCAAAGAGTGAGGGGTAGGAATAGGTTGGGAAAGTGTGAGTCCTGAGAACAGAAAGGTCAAGAAAAGAAGGAGTGCAGGAAGGACCATGGAGCAAATATTTACCTGCAGAGAACCAAAAAGCAAGTCAAAGCAGTCCATGGAGGACTCTATGCTGGAGCAGGTAGATATGCCCTGAAAGAGACTGCTGCTGCAGAGACCCCACATTAGGAGGCTCTCCTGCCATGAGCTGCAGCCCATGGAGAGGACATACACTGGAGCAGAGGGAAAAGTTGAGGAGGGAGCTGCAGAGCATAGTGTTAAGGTCTGACTACAACCCAAATTTCCCTTGCGGTAGTGGGGGAGGGGGGTGGCGGGGGGAGTTGGGAATAAAAGAGTGGAATTGAGCCTAGGAGCAAGTTTTTATCTTTGTTCTCAGCAACTAACTCAGCTGGCATTAGATTAAAATATTTTTTTCATGTTGAATGTGTTTGGCCTGTGACAGAAATCAGTAGGTAGTCTCCCTGTATCTGTCTCAAGCCATGCACTTTTCCATCTTATTTTTTTCCTACATTCTACTAAGGAACAGAGTGAGGGGCAGTTGGCTGCCAGGTGCCAGTTCAGCCAAGGTCAGTCCACCACAGTAGCATTAAAACTGCTTTGAAGTAAAGCTTAAAATGCATCTTAATGTAGAGGTTTTGAAGCACACTGCTACATAATAGAGCTCGCAATCCAGGAAAAAAGGGTAAAAAGCTGTGGCTGAGAATACTGTATCTGTGAAGTTCCCAGTGAATTCCTCAAACTTTTGTCTTTTGACAGAAATGAAAGACTCTTTGTGTAATGCTTATTTTTAACTTCAGGTATGTTTTCTTTCTGTTTGAATGTAGTATATCAGAGCTGACCAGTATGAATGAGAAGGAGGAGGTGTTACTGGAACAATTTGTGAATCTACCACAACTGAAGCAAATCATTACTGATAGAGATGAGTTAGTGAAAAGCATTGAAGAGCTGGCAAGTAAGATGTCAAAAAAAAAATAATATTTGTAGCTCCATTCTGAGCACCGAATCCTTTAAAATAATAATAATAATAGGAACTTTATTTTACAGAAAAAAATTTGTTGCTGGAGCCCAGTCTAGAGGCAAAAAGACAGACAGTGTTGGATAAAGTAAGTGAATAGTAAAATCTTTTTAAGAAATTAGTTGCGATATTTTGCTTTTTCAGTGGGAAAACATTCTTTCTTCTTTCTTTCAGTATGAGCAACTCACACAGATGAAAGCAGCCTTTGAAAAAAAGATGCAAAGACAGCATGAACTTAGTGAGGTATAATCTCTTTATCTTAAGAATGCTTCACTAAACTTAAGATTTGATTTGTATCTTTATCCAAACAGAATATTCTGATTAGATTCTAATTTTATGTGCAATAACAAGATTCACATTAAAGATGAAATAAAGTAGTATGAAGTTCCAACCAGTTTGAGAGCAAAATAGTGTTAAAATTGCACTGCTGTTTTTTCTTACAGTACTGTAGAAACAAAGTTGGAAGGGCATATGATGAGCCTTTAGAGCTGCTCTTAAGTACTGTGGCATGGAGTTTTAAGAGTAAAATTACTTACAAAGAAGCGTTTAGTTAATTGTGCCCATTTGACATAGCAAACTTGTAAAGCTGTACCTGATTGAAATGATTAAAACAATTGCTGTAGAAACTTAAATTCTGTGCTTCACTGCATATGCTTACTTTGTGCAATGTGTTGCACATGCTGTTGAACTGGCTTCTGGCATTGAATTCCACGCAGTGCTGTTTCTTAGAGATTCATTTGGTCACTTAGACTTTCTTGTAGTAAAACATGTGGCCACAAAGATGATAAAGGACCTGGAGCACCTCTCTTATGAGGACTGAGTGACCTGGGTCTGTTCAGCCTTGAGAAAAGGAGACTGAGAGGGGATCTGATCAATGTCTTTAGGTGTGGGAGGCAAAGGGACAAGACCAGACTCTTTCAGCATTGTGCAGTGATAGGACAAGGAGAAACGGCCACAAATTGAAGCACAGGAAGTTCCACATGAATATGTGTAAGAACTTCTTCATGGTAAGGGTGATGGAGCATTGGAACAGTCTGCCCAGAGAGGTTGTGGAGTCTCCTTCTCTGGAGGTGATGAAGATCCAGCCTGGATGCTTACCTGTGCAACCTGGTCAAGAGAGCCTGTTTTGCATGGGGGTTGGGCTAGATGATAGCTGAGGTCCTTTCTAGCCCCTGCGATTCTGTGATTCTGTATTATTCACGTATCTCATATTTATATAGCCATCTATCTTTTTTTCTTCTTGGAAATGTGGATTTAGATGGGCAGTGCAATATTAATAGAAGTTTTTATTTTCTTAGAGTTGCAGTCCAAGTGCTCTGCAAGCCAGACTTAAAGTAGCTGCTCATGAAGCTGAAGAGGAATCTGACACTATTGCAGAAGACTTCTTGGAAGGCAAAACAGAAATAGATGACTTTCTTAGTAGCTTCATGGAAAAGAGAACGGTATATAAAATACAAGTCATTCTAATCTGAGAGATATACAGAATATAGGTAATAAATTAAGACAGATTTTGAGCAGTGTTATAATTCAGAGGGTGCTTTAGCAAGCTCCAAAAAGTTTCATTCTATTTAAAATAGAATCAGCGTTCTGGATGCAATAAATTTAAGGCAGGAATGAAAAGATCTCCTCCACTAGATCTCTGCCTGTGCTCTTGCAGGTATTTTTGTGCCAGTTTTCCGTGTATTGTCTGTAGATATAGGGAACATAGATGTGTAGGCAATTTTATATTTGGGAAATTGATACAGCATGACATTATAATGAATAACATAATGCTGAATTTATTAAAGTTCTTTAATTAAGTCTTTTGATGGCTATCTCCAAATAAGTTGCAGGTTCAAAATCAGTGCTCATATAGTGATGAGTGCAACTTACTGTATAATGCACCTTTTTTTAAAGGTACCTGATAAATGCATTTCATAATAAAGGAAATGTTTTTCATGTATGCGATTGTGGATGGAACAATGTTATCACTATACATAGTTGTTCAGCCTTAAGTTGGGAAGGGAGGTTCACAGGTCTTTCCCTTCTTAAAGAGCCTATAAAGTAGCTAAGTCATTAAAGAGAATCTGCAGTATGTGTTGTGCAAAATTCCTTTCAGAATTGACTCTCCTGTCTCTTGTTTTCCAGCTCTGCCACTGTAGACGAGCCAAAGAAGAAAAACTTCAACAGGCAATAGCAATGCACAGCCAATTTCATGCTCCGCTATAGGTAAACTGCTGTTTTAATATTTGTGATGAACTTTTTATTTAATCTACCACATTGTTACATACAAATTGCTAACTGCAATGGATTTGTTGTAATGCCTAGAGTTTTAATAATGCTTTGCTTGGGAATAAAGTGTGCTGCACCTGTTCACTGAAATTTAAGACACTATTCCTGGAGGAGTTAATATATCTAATTATGGAAATCTGTCTTTACAGGTTTCCTGCAAACTACATCTGCCAACAGAAGAGTGAAAAACCCAGTAAAGCACACTTTTTAATAACTATTATTTGCAAATAGGCATTTCATCTTATGTGGTTGTATTTATAGAAGAGATTGTATACAGAGCTGGGACTGTTTTTGTACAAATTAGAATGTCTCTTTATATTCTCATTGTACTCAAGAATCCTTCTATTGCAAACTTTGCACTAATTTCTTGTATTTATTGTTGATAGTTCTTATTATATTTAAGTTCCTGCTGCTATACCCCATTCTTCAAATATTAAATATCGAAATATGTAATTTTGACTAGCTTTTTACATTTTTATAAAAGCATAATTCATATCTTTTGTATTTTGAAATTTAAATGGATTTGGCTTGATCTGTGGAAGAGTTTGAGATAAATGGTGATAGAGCTTTGGAAACTGAAAAAGTTCGTAATTGGAGATAGTCAGTAAATTCACAAGCTGTTTTTTCTTGAAGCCAAAATGTTTAAGAACAATTTTTGTTACTTTTAAGTAATAACACAAAACTAATTATAGCCTGTACTCTGTTTTGGATAAGCAGATCTGGATTAAGCAAAGGTTGTGTTGGAACAAACTATATTGGAAACAAAATGGAATGAATGATCTCTGTGTAGATTTGATATGTTGCTCCGTAGCACCGATGCACTTGATTTCAGGTGTGGCCTGGTACCTAGCACTGTAATTAAACACAATTTCATCTAACAATTTCATTTTCATGTTTGTTTTTACTTACTGAGAAATGAGTCAGATTACCTTCTAGTTTGTATTTTATGCAATACGACTATGTGTGAAGAACTACAATACAAAATTTAATTCTGAATTTCTTTTGAAGTAGCAGTTACTCTCTTATTTTTAAGCAACAAAGGAACTGATCTGGCTACAGTTAGGTTGCATATTTTGTTAAGGCCAATGATAAATTTGTAAGTGAGCCTTAAGCCTGCCCTTTAATCACTGAATCTTGTCTCAGGTTAGACAACTTGTTTGTTTCTTTTTTTAGTGTAAGCATGTATTAGATGAGAATGGCTAGGACTAAGTGCAGTATACTGTAGGACAAAAATACAACCCCTAAGCACATGTATGTATATTCTCTCTTGCTCTTGCAAAAAGGCAAGATCTTGTTCTGGTCAGTGAATTAGATTTTTGTGGAGGTGATGAAGTTCCAGAACAGCAGTACTGTTCTTGAAGAGAAAGAACTGAATAAGTAATCTGTCAGGGAGCCTGCTTCTTCCTTATCAGGAAACAGTTTGGAGATAACCCTCTTAACTAAGATATTGTTCTATTTTACCTAGGTAGGGCCACAAAGCATCAATGAGACAGATTCAAGTCTCATTCTAAAGCAGGTCATAGAATCATTAAGGTTGGTTCAGGAGAGTACTTTCCTGGATCGCTATCAGTCCTAAACTCAATACTGGCAAAATGGGACAGGATATTTCTTTGGAACTGGAAAAAAATGAGTAAATTTGAAGTTGAAAAAAAAAACCAACAAGCTTAATTGTAAGAAGTCAGTACCACAGGCTAGTGAATCTTCAAATGGGACATTAATATCAGTCCTGTTGTACTTTACAGTATTGTGGTTGTCTGTCTTAAGCTGCTGCCTTTCACGGCAAATGTATTACTGCTGTTTGATGAGGTTGTGGTGTTGTTTTTTGTAAAGCTGGCCCAAATTCTGAGATTGGCTATCCCAAGAAAAATACAACTATGGTCCAAATCAAAAAAGATACATAGGTGCCTGAAGAAAAAATTAATTGTAAGTGCCACTGATTAAGCAATAATGTACAGAATATCTTAAAAGATAAATTCCACTGACTGTGCATAATAGTGCTTTTTATATTGATATAGTACTTCTGCTAATTTGATAACTAAAGCCCTAATTCAACACAAGCTTGCATGCACAAGGTTTTCAGGAGGCTCTGGACACAGATCTCCCAGTAATGTGATTTCTGCAGCTCTTTCTCAGTTGGACAACTGTTTTTCCTGCACATTTCATAATCTTATGGAATTGCTGCCTTCTGTTGAACATTACATATTACGGTGCTCTTCTGTAGTGAGTGAGCTCTCCAGCCAGGTCACTTTCAGAGAATTTGCTTCTCAAACTAGTAAGAGTTTTCCACACTAGAGCCTTTTCTCTTAGGTTAGTTCTGTTTTCCAGGGGATCACACTTAAAAATGTAGGGTTTCTTCATACAGTCCTTCTGATGGTAGTGAAGGAAAATCTAAAATGTCAGTGTTCCATGCAAGTTCCTCATACAGTGTTTCTTTTACAGGGATGTGAAAATCTGAAGTCCTTTGTTTTCTCCCTTTTTATTTTCCCTCTCATAGTGTTGTTTCTATTTTTTAGATTTTTTTTTTTTTAAGCATTTAAAAATTCATCTTTTAGGAAAAAAAGCTCAGAACACCCTGAATCCATCAGTGGTGTACTTAGTCAATTACAGATATCCTGTAAAATAAATAGGAATGACCAGCCTGCTTCTGGCTCTTACAGGATATGCCAGTCTGCTGCTGTCTTTGTAAGTGTTGTTGCTTTTTATTTTCTTTTGTTGTTCTTTTAGTTCAATACTAGTTGTGCCAATGCAAACACTTCCTTAAAGCTAGCCTTCTTAATGTCACCAGAACACATAATAAAACACCGATTATTAGTCTGTCAGAGGTAACTGGCATGTAGCATGCTGATAGTTCATAGTGAAGCACATTCCTTACCTTATTTTGCAGAAATGTGAGGTGTATTTGTAAATTGAGCTTTAAGCAATTCCCTATGAAGCGTAAGAGGATCGAAGCTGCTGTTAGATGCATATCCTACAATCTTTCAAAATGTGGTCAGCAGTCTGGATTAATAGGTTACATACAGTGACTGGTTTCTGAAGACCTTCCCCTGTGTCACCTCCATAGTGAGGTGTTTTGCCAAATGGAAGAGTGAAATAAATAAGAAATGTGAAAGTAAGGAGGTGACTTCGGTGTTTTTGGTGTTGCAGTAGTTTAGGATGGGAGCGACGGCCCATTCTGTTTTGTAACTGCTAATTGAGCCTGGTTGTGCCTCTTAGGGTATCTGATCTCACTGCAAAATGTTTTCCTGTTTTTTATTTTTCTGTAGTTGATTTCAGTCCTCTTGGCAAGAGACTACTTAAATCCAGAACTGATTGCTCCATATAGCAATTGTAACTCAGTGGTATTGCAGACCAGAGAAATTTTAAAATATGTCTGAAATCAATTAGGTTTCCTTTTAGGGGGAAACTGCATATAACTGCTGTTAATGGTACATTCTGTTGGGGATTATAGAAGAAAGCTTTCCTAGATTTCACAGCTTATTTTACATGCTAAACCCTTCTGAAAGACAGGGACTGTCAGATACGTACAGCTATGCTAACCAACGCTACAAGCAAAAGGCTATATAAATTAGTTCTAAGTAATATCTAATCTTTAACTGTCTTTTTTGCTCTGTACATACTGCTGCAGCTTTGCCACTTTGGACCTTGATCGAATGCAGAAGTTAAAAATCTTTTAGTCTTGTTTCTGACTGAGCTCTTATTAGTCCCACTGAAGACTAGGAATGGTCTCTTAAGAGAGAGAAAGCTGAAATAAAACATAGGCAACACAGTTAAAGTCAGATATTACAGCCTTATTGTGTACATTACTCTGAATAATAAATACTGTTCTGTGTTAAACTTACAAATAAAGGCTTTGGGATTTTTGACAAATTTGGTAATTGTCTTAAATTATGGATAGAGTTGTGCATTTCAGATGTTGGGCTGGAAATCGGTGGTGCAGAAACTACTCAGAAAGACAAACTTCCATTCTTTGTATGCAGTGTTTTGAGCTTTTTTTGTTTAACTCTTTGAACTGCAGTAATTCCTGGAGCCTTCTTCATTAAAAAGGGTTTTGAAAACCCATATTGCAGCTCTAGTTCAAGCTTTTTTACATGTTTTGGCTTGGTCAGATAGCCCTAGAGATCAAATATAGTAATAAGCTACAAAGAAAGACTGTGACCAGTAATAAGTGAGTACCGTAACACAGTAAGAAAAGAACTGAACTTTTCAGTTGCTGAGAACAGTGCATTGTTCAGAATACTTCTGCAACCCATAAACTTAAAAACAAGTCCTTGCTTCAGTTCAGTCACTGGTTCTAGTGAACCAATAAAGTGTAGTTTAGATTCTTCTACAGAAAGCTTCATATTAGAAAACCACTAAATTATTTTGCTGGCTTCTGGTGCCTTATTGGTACCAGTATAAATAGTATAAGTTAAATGCTTATTTTAATATTCTTTTCTATCTCCCAGTTCTCTGACAATGTTTCTGGCATTTCTCAATACAGGTTTGCCATACTCCTGTTGAAATCCTTATCTTCTAGGCAAAGGCCACCTCTTTATTTGGCAATACAGATAATACAATAATTAAAACAGCAATAGCATTTTCTATGCTAAGTAAACTTACTGTAACTTCCAAGAGTGTAGTTCACCCCCCACTTAATTTTATGAAGAGCTTTTGGTAAGATCCTTCCCTCTAGGCTGTTCCCTCCAACTTTTTTCATCTTATTTATCAACTTCTCAGAATCAGTTACCAATTTACTACCTTTGTTGATGTTGTGTGTAAAGCAGCTGGTCAATACTTTCTCATTCTGTTCTTCAGCCAGAGATCTTATGTGATTATTTGATTCACTGTTTGATCCTGTTAACTTCAGTGTCCTTTAGATACATATTTTCCTACTAAAGAACACCATGAAATGAGGCTAAAATTACACTGCAGAAACCTGTAATGCTCTTCTAATCCCTTCTTCCCAGCTGTTTGTTATGCTCATGTGTGTCCTATTACAAATTACAGAGGGCTTACGCCAAATTTGGAAGAATTTGCAACAGAGGGAAGATCCCTGCAAGGCTCCAAAAAAATAAAGTTGTTCATAGCGTGGTTTTCACATCCTTTGTATTCTGCATTCCCTAGAAAAATTAAAGGGATGTAACAGATTCCCATGTAATAAACTCAAGTCAATTGATAGCGGCTTAAACAACTTGATTCAAGGGTGAAAAATAAAAAGCCACCTTAATTTCATCCAGGATTATGAAGTAATGTAACCATCTGTCCATGACCTACGTATTTATTTGGAATTATTTCTCAGCACTAATAATGTCACAAATACATAACATTGCAATGAAAACAGTAGTAAGTAATGCAAAATTCCAAGGATTCAAAGACACATCACAGCAGACTGCTAAGCAGAAACTTCATTTAAAATGTTAGCATGTCAATATTTCAGATGTAAAGCTAGTTACAAGGAATTGCATAAGCAACATGAAGATAGTACTTTGAGTTTGCATATATTCCTGTTCTGCATTTGTTTCTAGGCATGTCTAATACAGTACAATACCATGATATACAATTCTGCATTTTAAAGATGTGAAATAATATCACCTACTCTCAAACTCATTTTTAGGAAGAATAGTTGTACGTATTTTGTTTTCAATGCTGACTTCACAGCATGTGTCTTTACTTTGAGAAAACCCATTCAAAACTTCTTTTAATACCGTAAATTTGACAGGCTACGTTCAAAATATGAAACATTTTTAAAAGTACAATTAAAATCAGGATATTCGTTTAATAAAAAGCCATGGAGATTAAAAACCAGAAGGCTGTAGATTTTCAGCAGCATGTAATTTATCATAGCCCTATTTTTAATTGAGTGACAGTGATTTATCAAACTGAGGCTTGGCCTTCCCAGCACAGCAGTAAGATAAATCTTGCTGTTAAGAATTGAATTATTTGTCAAAGACAGTAACTTCCTTAGGATATTAATAATACTGAAGTTTAGCTACCCATTTTTAATAAGAAGTTCTTAGAACAAAATGAAAAGAGATCCCACAAAAGCAACTGGATTAATAAAACCTAAAGCTTCTAAATTGAGGTATTTTATATAGTTCAGCCTGTAAATCTGTACTTCAAGGAGAAGTACAAAGTGCAATCAAAGTAAACTTACATTACTACCATGCTTTGCTTTACTGGAGCTCAGTACCACATCAGTGCCTCCAAGCCAGTAAGAGCAGACACAAGAATTTTTAATTCCTTCCTATTAAGGAGGGGAAAAAAAAAAAAAAAAAAAAAAAAGACTTGGAAGCACTACAGCTTGATGTGGAGGCCTTTCAGTGTGTTTCAAAACATCCTTAGTGGTTTACTTCCATATCTATGATTATGAAAACTATTGTACCTACTGTTGAAAATTATTAAGCCAAACTTGAGATTATATTTTCCATTGTGTTGTTCCACTCCATTTTTAGTATTAGAAAAGAAAAAAATAATTCTTTGAATTAGTCATTTTCTTAAATTAGCACTACTATGCTCTTTTGAGGTTGGCAAATGCTAAAAAGAGAAAAATTGTGTGCAGATAAAAACACCTTGGTTTCGTATTTTAAACAAAATTTGGAAGAAATATTCTTCATAGGAATTATTGTATGGCAATAAATTTTAATTCTGAATTTAGAGCAATGCTTTCATAAATTACTTTTATGAGTGAGTTTGGACTCCTTATCAGTTGTCCAGTATGTGTGTTTTACTCCCACTGAAATAGCACTGATGATTAGGAGTCAAAATAGACAGGATTTTTATTATGTTTAGAATTTTGCGGCCTAGCATCATTCATTTTAAAGATACTCTTTCCCATAAACGCTGTTATAAGTATTGTTACTTTGATTGAAGTTTTGCTCACAGAAACTCCTGAACTTTCAACACTGGTTGAGAATCAAGTACAAATGGGATGCAGTCACATGCAGCAGCTGCAGCTTAGTAAAGAATCTTTCTTTGGGCTCAATATGCATTTGTCCCCTTCAGCAAGCATGTTCATTTGCTGGGTTTACATTGCCTTAAAGGACTGTAGTAGGAGAAAATGGAAAATAGTTGCTGGAGTTAAAAAAAAAAAAACAAAAACACTGCTCATGGGAAAAGAAAGGAATATAAGGTATGTCCAAAGGCAAAAAAACTCTACAAAAATAAGTTTTGACTACTCGTAAGCCTAGTGCTAATGAACCTGCAGCTTTGTCCATACATAAAGTACTTCGGAATTTTGTGTTTCTGGAGAATAACTATTAATTTGTACAATAAATAATTATGGAAATGTACAGGGTAAGGAACAATTATGTGCACCATTGATAAAGTGAAAAGAAACACCACATCGGCTTAAATAAATATTCATCATCGGCTTAAATAAATATTCGTAACATCAGAGATTAGCATTATGTCTTTAATAATGGCTTGTTCTGCTAAATCTTTACTTACATAATTGCACAGTTCCCTTTCTTTGGATTATTTCTTCAGGCCACAGACAATTCCCATTCTTCATCTGATTAAAAGTTGTCGCTCCAGACCATGAAGGACTCAGCTGCATCTTGATCCTTGCTGCTGTGAAGACATTTCAGACTGCCAGGCATACAGCTTCATCTGAATCCTTGCCACTGTCTTCACTAGGCAAACAGCCACCCGCACTTGGGGACCTACAGCTTAAGTCCTCCACACCAGATTCTTGGTCACTGTTAGCTGAGAGGTCAGGATCAGAGCTTTTCAGGTTGTCCTGTGTCAAAATCAAGGCTGAATCTTCTTCATCCCCTTGTGAAGGGCTCCGGGATGGGAATGATTTCAGATCATTGCTGTACTCTTGGGGAGTGTTAGCTAAGCTGTTGTTGGAAGCAGAAAGCACCAACTCCTTGCTTCGGTCTTGCTGCTTACTCTTGACTTTATTACCATTTAATTGCAATTTTTGAAGATTTGCCAATCTCTGAAATAAAGGAGAGAGTATATATTATATGCACACATTATATTTAGGACTCAGTTTCCCTTTTAAGTGTCTTTACCTTTTGAAAAACAAAGAAAAAGAAACTAAGTTAAGAGCCCAACCCAAGTGACACCCTATAAACCTATTTGTGAAGTATGCGGAACTGAGTTACTGAATGATAGTTGTTGAATATCATTGTCCTGAAATTTATTTCAGGAATAGTATTTGTACACCAACACATGATTTTTTTATTCCTTAAAGATAGAAGTCCACCTTTGTGTCTTATGGATGCCAAAAGCAAAGCATTCCTAGCAATTTATGTGAGGACGTGGACAGTAGCTGAACATCCTCATGGCAGAAATGGATAAGGCACGTAGGAGACTCTTCCACCTGTGGAATTGGGTTTTGTTTGCCATTAGCTCTGAATGTCCCAGATTTTAATAAGTGCTTATTACCTCTCCTAAGACTGCCAGTTCTTCTTCCAGCTGCTGAGTCTCCTCCTTCACTGCCATCAGATAATCAATGACTGACTGTCGAGGATGCAGCCCCTTTTCAAAGCGGTTGTACATACCACTCCAGAACCTGAAATTGATGGGTAGATCAGTAATTTTGTGAGATGGCCTCAGAAGACATTTTTTTCAGCCTTTTTTCCCAGCTGTCACTGGAGTGTGTACACATGTTGCATACATTCATTAAATATTTATTTGGTAAGGTTTATGGTTCATTTACATTAGGTCTGTGCTGAAGATGCAAATCAGTGGACAGAGCTTGAACCACTTCTTATACACAACAGAGAGAAAGGTGAATGACTTAGGTCACACAGCTTTGAGTGGCTCACTGATTCAGGCTTTCAGCAATTCATGTCATTATGGATAAGCAACGGCACAGCCTATCGGAGGAACAAGTATCCTCCAAGAGTAATGCAAACTTTTGCTACAGTACTTTCTTCTATTTACATTGTGTGCACTTTGGAGCATTGAACTGTTTTTCATCCATGGGAGAAAAGAACTCAAACTCCAGTCTGTAGCTTGCTATAGCACCAGAGCACATGGCCAGAACCTGACTTTGCAAGTGTAAGTAGTTCACCAGACAGGTTAAGTAACTGAAGAGCTGCCCTTGGATGTAGCAGTCAAGAAGCTATTGAGTGACATTATTTAAGTCAGATTCTCCCCTAAGTTTATCATCTGATAGCTCATGTTTGGAAATCCTCACGCAACCAAATAATTCAATTAAGATCAACTGGATTACTCATCCAGTGGAGTATCAGTATTTTATAAATCTCACTGTACCAAAAAAATAAGATTAATGACTATTTTTAAACTCTTTTAAAATGGCTATGACCTGGGACAGCAGACATGAAAAAAATACAGTTCCTGTCACCTAGGGTATTTATTTTGGCAAATGATTTTACTTACTATTAGAAAACAAGCTAATTGGTTTTGCTTAAGTCACATTTTTTGTGTATTTCTAATCAAGTTCTCTTTACATTAAGATTAATTGAACTATTTATTACTTGAGTCAGGATGTCAATACCAGCACTGCAAAACTTAGTGGGCATTATTAAATTTTGAAAAAATCTTAGTAGTATACACAACAGGTTTTACTTGATATTTAAGTATAATGACAACATGGAGAAAGTCTGCCTTTTGTTTTTGTCCGAATGCTTGGTTTAGCAATTAAACTGTATCAAATTATGATTGCAAAAATGATTGCAAATGGAAGAAGTTTAAACAAATTCAAATTTAGAAAACATTGATGACAACAGAACTGAAATAGCTGCTTCTCAGTCGAAGATGTGAGTAACCACAAAAATAGGACACACAACTATCAATATAGCTCTAATCTTAAGCTTCTTTTCAGACTAATACTTTACTGTGGAATGCTGCAGAGGTGTTGGCTGACTATGAGCATGCAAGGAAGAGACACATTGCATCTGAACCTGAATTCAGTCTCCATACATTTTCTAATGGAATCATAAATACAAAGGCATTATGTTCTGTACTAACACATCTGTGACTGTATGCTGCCCCCCCCCCCCCCCCCCCCAGCCTTCTCCTTTTGGCTTGGCTGTTATGCCCAAAGCCTAGCTTAGGGCTGATAATGCTGTCCTGCTAAATGCTACGACTATGAGCCAATCATCTTACCCTATAAATAGCGAGCAGCTTGAGAGTCCCTTGAGCTCTAATTCTCATAACCAGACTTCATGTGATCTCCCCAGTTCCTTCTAAATACTGAGATGCTTTAGTGACTGTAGTCACAGGGTGTGTTAGGTGGAGTAATTATTGGAGATAACTTATTGGGATATTCCTCTCTTAAAATTAAAAAAAAGAAAGTGCTGAAGAAACCAACAGAGTGGAATGCAGTAAATATGCAAGGAGTCTGTTCCTTGACAATTCTCAAAGGCAGAGAATATTACCTACTTGTACAAGAAGTTGCAGGGAGCCATCTGTGGGTGCAGGGTCCCCCAGGTTTGACTGTGATCTGGTCTGTACAAAGGATTCAGGTAATCTGCACGATTTTTCCACAAGTGAGCCCACAGTGAATATGTTCTTTCTTGGATTCTGAAAAAATATAGTCAAGTATATAAACGTGTCTAGCATGCTACAGGTATTGATAAAGCTCTGTTAAGGCATTCCAGTGCTCTGTTTGTAGTTAGCTTTATACTTCCTTAGCAGAATTAGATGTAAGTTACAAGGATAGGGAGGCCTTGGTGAAACTGGAGGGAGTCATTTATAACTCATGCTGGTCATACACACTTGGTAACCCTGATATCTGTATGAATGCTAACTGGCTGCAGAAGCTGAGTAGTCATTTGTTATCTCTATCCTGAGTTAAATTTAGCCATGTTAGGACTTGTAATCATGTCACCTGGCACTGACAGTTGCTACACAAAATAATCTTTACAAAAATAATCTTCACAAAATGATGCTTTACAAGGGAGGATCATGATTCCGTCAGGCAAAGAGACTTTCTGCTTCTTTTTAAGCTTCAATGCTTTTTATGTGGATCACAAAGGTTGGGTTACGGACACAACTTATGCCATATGATGGTGGAGTTGAGTGTTGGCCAGGAAGCATGTAGTATCCATATACAGATTAGAACACAGAAGAACAGTGACTCTTAAACTGAGAACTTAACTATGGTTAAAATCATCTTCTGATTTCTTCAAAGCTGTATGGATAGTTGCCTTGTATATTGTTAATGCAGTGGCTAAAGACCTAATGCTCTCTCATCAGTTCTCTCACTAATCCCTGTTATGCACACTATGGATTATAGTCACAGCAGAGTCCCACTGCAGAGGATCAACTCTTTTGGTATTAATGTGTCACTAGAAGATGACAACCAAGAATAATACGCTGCACCTTGAGCTGTATGAAACCCTGCACAGCTTCCATACAGTAATATCCACAGACCTCGACAGAAATAAAGGACTAAAGAAAAGGCCTTCTTACTTCAGCTCTCGTCTCTCCTTCTGGCTGTTACACAGGAAATTACCAAACTGGCAGGAATAGATGTGGTGTTGTATGTGGATCAGGAATCTCTCATTGAACTCAAAGGCACAAGGAAACTGTTCCATTAGCTGCCAGACACACTCAATGAACTGGTCAATAACAGGGGATATCTCCTTTGGATCTCCATCTAAATTGCCATATCTAAAGCAAGACAAGAAACATTCAATTATAACCCGAAATCCTCTAGGAAAACTGAATTAAGGCTAGTGAAAACAAAACTCTCATTTTCAGCATACATGTATATTGTAGCTATTAATTTCTAAAATCTCAAGTATATTTTTACTTACAAAAATGATGCAAGACTCATGAAGTAGAAGGAAAGCAGAACTTATCAAATAGGAACAAAAGATCTTACAGGTATGTTGTTACCTCGCAGCTAGTTACAGCTGGCTGCTGCATAGCTATGTTTCAGCCTTACTACTAGACAGTTGTGCCACAGTAAGAGAAATCATCCTAAGAATAACTGCAGCAACTTCAGCTAGCTGTCCTGGACAGCCTCTGAATGGTAGACCACTGCCAGACCCAGAAAACAGAGCAGGAGATGAAATGAATAACTTTGGCAGGAAATAGTTTAAGGCTGCCCTCTCTTAGTGACCTTTTTAGAAAGTGGGAAATTATTTATGTGCTACTGTATCTATCAAGTGAACAGGAAACTTTCTATCTGTAAAACTGTTGGAACACCTTGCTGTAGGGGACCTTGAAGAACAGAAACCTGAAATATAAAACACAGAAGTAAAACAGTATTTCATAAGTCCTTCTAATAGGAAGGAGTATTTTTAATTATTCTGTTTGTCTAGTACATATATAATGCGTGTCTGTGTGTATATACAAAAACACGACACATATATGCCAATGCTGTGAAAATCCATCAACATCTAAAATTGAAACCTCTACTTCTCCTGCTGGAATTTCACAGGTGTTGTAGCATTGCACAGATTTCCTGAAAATTTGTTTTGTTTCTAACTGCAAGATAAATTTATACTCATATCAATCAGTATTATGTTAGAGATGCCCAAGATAACTTGTCAGATAAAGGAAATCCAAAAGTCATATATTTGGACATTTCTGAGCAAATGCTACTATTTTCATCAGAGAAAAAAGCATAATAGGAAAAGTATATCTTAGTTATAGGCATGTCTATGAGTTATCTATTAATACTATTAATACTGGAAGATGGACGCTTTCCTGAAATGGGAAGTCTTGGCATTGCTGAAAGATTTGCTGGGTTTCAAAGGCATTTTACAAGCCACATATTTTTCTCTCGCATACATCTCTCATTGCACATAGCAACTGCAAGGCTAGCACTCAGTATTCCCAACAGCAATCTTTGAGTGCATATATAAGAAATATATGAAAAAAAATGTGAAAATATTTCACTTCAATTTTTCCAGGTAGCTAAATTATATACTGGGAGAAAATGTGGTGATATGCTCAGGGCGTTTTGTTGATATGCTTTGAATGACAACAAGTAATGGAATGGCAGTGGATAATGACAACATAAAATACATATAGAGAGAAAAACCTTTGCATGGCCTTACCTGTGGTTAAATTTGTGGCCAAAGGAAACCCAGTCTTTTTCAATTAAAACCTAAAATGAGAATATTGCCTTCAATGTAGTGGAGCAGAGCTGACACATGTGGAAGCAGGCAGAAGAATGGTATAAACAAGCAGTATTAAAATCCCAGGTAATTTTCAGAATAAGCAGAAAAGTGACAAGCCAGATATGATGTAAGCAAGCAGTATTGGAATCTCAAGTGATTTTTACAGTCAGCAGAAAAATAACAAGCAATGTGCACCACTGCCAGCTCAAGAGAAAGTAGCATTCTTGACCGATGCAGGTAGGATGCTAGTGTTTCAGCACAACTTAAATTAGTTTAATTCAACATTTTCTAAAAATAGAACCTACGAATGTTTCAAACCTCTTTTTAATATGTGCCCATTACCTTAACGACAAGTGCTGGTTTGCTTTGAAAAGGAACAGATTTTTCAACAAGCTTGTTCATTGCAATCTAGTGTCTAGGGAGCACACAATTTTGACACTCACAAATTCATGATGCCTGAAAATAACTACAAACTCTTGCTTGCACAAAAAAAAAAAAAAAAAAAAAAAAATCCTTAGGGCTTCAAGAAAGTTTTTTGATCAAGGTTAAGGAGAAAAAAAATAGATGTGTACCCAGCTCAAAAGGCATACTTAAGGAAATTTATTTTCCATTAGAAACAAAGTCATTCATCTTAATTCTCTAAAATGATACTCTCTGAAAGAGAACCTGCTTACCATGAATCCCTTCATAGTTCTGTAATGCGGATCCAAGAAAAGGCTTGCTACAGAGCAAACCTGGGCTGTTCTATCCCAGCCATCAGAGCAGTGAACAAGCACACTTACACCTTCCTCAGCCACAGCCTGAGAACACAGAAAAAGTTGGAGATTTCACAGACAGAGGAGAGGCAATGGTAAGAGAGGAAAAGTGAGACAGCACAGTAGGGAGGGCATTCCTTTGGGAACTGGGAAAACTCATTCAATTTTTTATTCTGCCACAGACTTTCTGAATGATGTTGAGCACAATTTTTCTCATTTGCAACGTCTTTATATTATCCTATCCTATGCAGCATGGTGGCTGCAGTATCACTTGTTGATGTACAGGAGAAAATGGGATCCATATCAACAGTGATTATACTAAAGGAGCAGTGAATCCCATCCCATATGTCAAGCAGTCCTTCTAATTGTCTATTCTGGCTTCGGGTTACTTTCAGTAGTGATAGTGAAGTTGTTTTACCTGCATGGAATGACTAAATATGCCTTTGGGCTATGTAAAAAGAAGAGGAAGAAATAACCTTTTGACCATACCCAGGATGGAGAAGATCTGGATCGGAGTACCAGCTCACCGTTCTGTGAATGCAAGTGAGACCTAAATACTGGATCTGGGAACTTCAAGGAGAAGATTATAAAAATCTCATTTATAACATGTGATAGGCACTCTTCCCTGATTTCAGATGAGAATAGGCACATTTTCAAAAATATACCAACACAGTCATCTGGATGATGGCTACACTAGTTCCCAGTGCAGAAGGCCAGCTGTGTACATGAATACCCTGACCACACAGATCACAGGACAATTAAAATACATCAGTTGTTCAGAGTGGACAGTTACTTAAAGCCAATTCAGCTACTGCTAATGCTCTCACTCGCAGCAGCTACAGAACAGCCATATTTTCATATGATTCCTAATTTCTCTCCTTGATGAATATGTCAATAATGGTAATGTCTGCCTCTGATGCCAGATGTTAAAATGGATATTATCACACCATACTGCATTAAATACGTGCTTGTCATGGTTTGGCAGAATAAAAAAACCAAAGCCTGTGGCAGTGGTGAACATTTACATCTAATAAACAAGATTGTAACAATCACTTTAAATTAAACTCTGGAGAGAGAAAATATACATAACCCAGGAGAAACACATAAAGAAGGGATTATACTAAATTCTCCAGAGTCTCGTGCTGCATTATTTTTGGAAGTTGAGAGTTATTTTAAATTCTAAGGAGTTTGGTATTTGTCATTTCTAAGGAGAATTATACTTAGAAATCAGAGAAATAAAATAGTTTAGGAAAGACACTGCTTAGGAAAATAAACGTTTAGATTAAATGTGGGCTTAAAAGGGAACAAAGAGTAATAATAAATTATCTATGTTTATCTAAAGAGACAAGTATATTCTTCTAAAATAGAACCCATGTGGGCAGAAGACCAAAAACTGAGAACTGGGAACTGTGCAAATAAGAACAAGTCAAAATGCATGCCCAAGGAAGCATAAGACTAGCAACCATATGGAGAAAGAACGCATTTTTTCATACATTAATACTGAGTCACTGAGGAAAAAGCTGGCAAAAACTAATTAAATGACTTGATGTCTGTAAGCTAGTAGTGCTGGGAGAAAATATGTGCATTTATCTTGCAGCTGGTGTTCAGGTAAGAAATTACAACTGCTGAGCAGGAAGAAGCAAGGCAAGAGAAACGAGCAGATGCTGAGGTGAGAGATCCATTAAGTTTGTCCTTATATTTCTAAATGGAAGGTCTTGTAAATAAAATGGCCTGCACTAAAAAGAACTGTTTAGTTCTTATTTATGTTCTTAAAAAATAAGAACAGAACCAGTAAAAGATGCTGGTCAAGGATGGAGATAATAAAACTAAAATTACTTTTAGTAGATGACAAATATCTGTATTACTTGAGGGGGATTAGAAGAAATAATTTCTTATTAAAGCTAGCACTTTTTCTCTGAAGCAGTTACCAAGCATTTAAGAGTACAAGTCACTAGAGAATTTGTCCATTGTAATTGACAGGTACTGGTTTAGGAAGTGAATTGAAGTGGTTGCTAAATAACTCAAGAGATAATGTTAATATTCCTTTAGGACAAATATAATGTGAAGATGAAGTCATAGAGAAGAAACCTTCAACAAAGCAGCAGTGGAGAAGGCAGAAGCAATAGGGAAAGTAACAGTGACAAACACTGCTAAAATCATAGTGTCTGGAAGGGACCTCTGGAGATCATCTAGACCAACCCCCTGCTAAACCAGGTTCCCTACAGTAGGTTGAACAAGAAAATTTCCAGGTGGGTTTTGAGCATCTCCATAGGAGATTCCACAACTTCTGTGGGCAACTTCTTCCAGTTCTCTGTCACTCATGAAGTAAAGAAGATTTTTTTCATGTTCAGATGGAACCCTTGCGCTCCATTTTATGCTGTTGCCCCTTGTCCTGTCGTCTGGCTCCATCCATTTGATGCCCATTCACTAGATATTTATAAGCATTGATAAGATCTCCATTTAATCTCCTCTTCTCCAAGAGGAAAAGTCCCAGGTCTTTCAGCCTTTCCTCACAAAGGAGATGCCCCAGGCCCCTATTCATCTCTGTGGTCCTCCACTAGATTCTCTCCAGTAGATCCCTGTCTATCTTGAATAAGGACATTCAAATATACGGCAGTACCAAGATACAGGATAGTAGAGACTACAGTAGATTTGAGATCTCCAGTGCAAAATAACACAAACTTTTTTTTTACCCTATTATCAAAATGTCCGTGCAACAGCACCTAAAGATTGTTTCTCCTCATATGTGAGGCATCACAGGAAATATTAGTTTCAGATACAACTTCACTGAAGACAACAGAAGTTACCCACAGACAAAGAATTTGGTCCTCACTTTCTGTATCTGGTCAGCCCAAGTTCTGTTTTTGTGTTCCACACTTTACCTTTGCAATAAAGATGCCGGCATCCATAATGGCTTTGATATGCTTCAGCCAGCCGGAATTTTCAAGGCCCCACAGGAAGTCACTCATTGAAGGCGATTTCATTTCACAAACTGTAAAACAAGCTTCATCTTAAATGCACAGTCAATATAGTCCCTTATGCTTTCAAAACTTTACTATTAAAGTAGAAGTAAAGTATTTACTATTATTACTGTACAGCTACAAGATCTGGTTTAGAGGCTAGTAGTAGCAATGTTAATGGGAGGAAGGTTGGACTAGATGATCTTGCAGGTTGTTTCCAACCTTGAGATTCTATGATTCTATTACTTTCTCATACATTTGAGAAAGAGGGCTGTCTACAATTTCCCCAAGTACATACACTTCAGTTTAAAATAAGTTGTTGGGAAGCCTATTGCAGTCAGTTTACCAAATACATCCTTCTGAGCAGCACGTTTTCCAAGTTGTGTTGTGAATGTAGTTTTCAAACTCTTTAGAGAAAGGGACTTCTATTTAAACTGAGGGCACAGAATCAGAAAATAAACACATTCCTGCCACTGGATGGGCAGACAACCACTGAATCATGCCCCAGCCTCCTATCCCATCCACATTTGCTGGTGAAGATGAATTAAGAAAGTGCTCTAAGAACAGCACCACTAAATTGAGCCTTTGGCATCACCACATACAGTGGTGCTTCAGATAAAGCAGTTCACTCAATGGTTCCTTGTCTCTCAATTAAACCTTATTAAAATTTGACATGCAGCCAGGAAACACCACCTTAGGGTGAGGAAAAGTCATAACTCGACAAGGAAAACATTTTACTGAAAACTTTTCTAGCTCTGCACCATGTTTAAAGAAAATAAATCTCTCTCTGCTTTTACAACATTAAATATCTATCCTACAATATTCAATTGCATATTTTTTAATATTACAGAGTTTGTTACATCACAAGAAATAAAAAAGGCCATCCAAATCTAAGTTAGATATTTGATTCCAGCAACAAACACCCAGCAATACTTGGTGCGAGATATTAAATTGACCACATAAATATATTATACATTTATTCTGATCCATGTACCGTTATACTGTCACAAAGTAAAAGACATTAACTGACGAAACTTATTTAAGGAGTACAGTGAAACAATGCCTTTTTTAAACTGAGTAAATGTATTACCTGTGAATTAATAATGTCTTACTAGATCTCTAAAATGCTTCTAAAATGCTCAGTTAACTTTCATCTGTGGCAAAAATTCCATTTCTTTCAACGTGACCAACATTTCATTTTACAGGACAAATTCAGAGTTTATATCACATCTGAGTGTATCCAACTGTCCTCAGTCCTTTTAATTCAGATTCAAAATAGCCTAATATGTCCATGTGAAATCTTGCAATCCTTGTATGTAGGGTCTCTTCCAGATGGTGATTTTAAAAGTCATTTTTGAAAGGTATTTATAAAAATGCATACATAGCAACACTAGAGCAAACAGCTTTTCACATGATTAATGCTTCTGTGCAGATGGAAGCATGACCTATTAGTAGCTCAGTTTTGACTGAAGCTGCTGTCTCTGTTTACAGAAGTCCAAGGTAAAGCTAAATAGTGCTTTGCTCATTCCCACTGCCAAATTGGAATCAATATTTACCTACCACTTCACTGAGCAAAGTTCAGAATGTCCTAAACTAAAGGCACACACCATATATTTCACATGATTTTGGCTACTGATCTGTACCTTAGTACTGAGTCCAGATAAGAATTCCTAAGGGAAAAAAAAAGGAATTTTCATCCCAATAGGGAAAAAAAGAATGGCACCGGCACGAAAAAAAAAAAAAAAAAAAAAGAAAGAAAGAAAAAAAGAAGACTTGGAACCCATTTTTGATGAGAACAAACAAACAAACCCAACTTGATAGCAGAACCTGGGAGAAATAAGACCTTCTGCACCCATGCCATGGGAAAGAGCATTGGCTGGGCATAGAAAAATCAAGACCCTGTGGATAGAGGTCATCACAAATACCAGACAACAGGTCAGCACTTCAGTCTTTTCAGTGAGAAGTTCATGTACCATATTTCCTTCTAATACTAAGAATTATGCCCTGGAAGTTGTGCACAGGATCAAAATTAATACAGGTGCCATCACGTACACTTCTATTTAAAGAATAAAATTCTATATTATACAAAGCAGTAATGAGGCAGCAGAGACCAACAGTGAAACAATTGTTTTCTTGAAGGAAATTTCAGCAGCTTGAAAAGGATTTTTCTTCCATATTAAAGTGAAATCCCAACTTTTTTATATGTTCTAAAAAAAGATTCATTATTCAACCAATTTAATATTTATATTTTAATTCACGAAAAAATTTTGTTAAGATTAACATATAGGAACAAAGTTATGTTAAAGTTAATAGAAATAAGTTTATTAGAATTAAAGTTAAAATCACAAATGAAAAAAAAAAAAGAGAAAAACTGTCTGATGCTTTACATGAGAGAAGCCCTACTTATGCACTCAACTGCTGAATCATAAGATTCAGCAAAAGCCTCAAGTCTTGCAGTATTCACTTCTTTAATTTCTGATCCTATATGAGACTTCAACACAACAAATACAAATCCAACAGAAAACAAAACAAAGATGTTTGCAACAGATGCTAGGAAGTTCTGCCCCAAGCAAAACTGTTTCATTTCATTTATTGGGAATTATGTTGTTACCGCTCAGTGTGGGCCAGGAGCCCAGCTCATGAACTTCTGGTCTAAAATAATACACAGCACTATCATGTGCAGCCAGGCCGGTTGTTTACTGCTTCAACCTTGCTGGTCTCAAGCTGAGCAAACAAAGGGATGGGTTTGTTCAGCCGACCTCTGTTCTAGCCAAACAAGGATTTGCAGTTTGCTAAAAAAAACTTTCTATTTTCCGTCCTGAGACCTTATATTTCAAGTAACTAAGCAAGAATACATCATGATGTACTAACCATATCTTAACCTAAAATCTTCTGTATGTCTGAGTACACTCACATCTGCAGTGCACAGAACAATGGGCCAAAAACCCTCCTCCTTCATCTGAACAGCATAGTCATTGAACAGGGATCACAGAAGTCCACTCAGTCTGACTTAGAAACATTTGTGATCAAAGAGGACAGGACAAAGTAAATTCCTGTGCCTGCCTTCTTTGTTAGTCCCATGGAAGGGTAGAACTTGGCAGAGACACTACATCCATGGAAAAGCAGTAATCACATCAGCACTTCTCTGGGGAGTGGGCAGTTCCTCTTGGGACGGCCCATTTCTACAGGAAATGAGGAGCAACAAGAGACTGTTCACATGCATCATCCTTTGCTTCTGGTTTTCAAAAATTGCTCTTATGTGGAAACACAACACACCTCTTCCTACGGCCTTCTTAGATTTAGAATTCACATTTGCACATGGATGATGAGATACAATAATAAAGAATAAAGGGGTAGCAATAATAACAATAAAGAGGTATAGGTAAAGCACTGAGGATAGCTAGATCATGCTGGCTGAGGAGGTGAACATTCAGAAATCTTCTGTTGATGATATACATGAAGTGAATACTGAGACTACGTGGGCTGGAGTGATCATTTATTATTTGCCTGTTAAAAATCAACAAATTAACTGTGGGTCAAGGATGGCTTGTTTATCCTTACCCTTTTCCAAAAAGTCCTCTTAGCAGCAATGTAATTCAAATAATAAATGGCAATACAGATGTGCTGCTTTATACACTAGTTATTTATAAATGTTATTAATTTCTGTGGGATTATGAAGGTGCTGAATGGTTATACATATTGAGTATTTCATAAATAGCCCTAGAAAATGAATAAATCTCTGTTAAAATTTAAAGTACAAAGACCAAAGGGAAAAAAAAAAATCAAATCATTATGCTTTGAGGTTGTTTTTTTAAAGTCTTTGTTAAAGACTTTTTAAAAGTCTTTTATGTTTTCTACCACCATTGTAACCAGATATAAGCAATTTTTTCATTGTACCATCAAACTGTAAACCACAAAGGAAGAAACAGTAGCAGTAAGATATTAAAGTCAAATTACGTTTGTCATTAATGTAAGTTTTATCTAGATTCTACTCATGAAACAAGGAGTTTTTTGGAATTAGGAAAATTCTCCTAAATGTAATGATGATCAATGTCAGAAGTCCATGAGCTAGCAAGTAAAGTTTTCTTTTATTACTGATTTCAGAGAAGTTCTAGTTTGTGTCTAATCTTTTCCTTTGGATTCAATAAAAACAGTTATACCTTCAAGCATTTTCTGCAGGCTGTTTCTCATGACATGGATGTTCTCAATGCCTATGAATTGAAACTTGATGTTGGAGTAGTTGTCTTCATTTTCATATCCCTTGCCTGCTGCTCGGTTTGCCATTGCATTGAGCTGAAAAAAATTAGAGAAACTTCATGAAAACAAGTATAGAAAATATTCTTTTTAAAAGAAAGCTCATGGTCTACTGCAATAAATCAGTTATTTAAGTCGGGTGTAAATAGGAAGCATTTATCACAGTGTCAACACAACTGCTCCGGCACTGGGAAGCTGTTTACAGTATATTGCAGTATGCTGGGTCACTAAGGCTCTGATCTCTATTTCAAACACATTGAGTGCTAATTCAAACACAAATTAAAAAAACACAGCTTACAAAAGGCTCTTCTGCAAGACTGTAGAGTTTTTAATTTGTTTTTAAAAGGCTATTTTGATTTGAGGTCAGCATTAAGTTTACCAGAGTATATCCAGAAGGTGGCAGTGTCTAATCTGTCATGCTACTGTTCCGTGGCACACACTGTGGTGTATCCCACAACAGACCAGATTAACCAAAGAGTTGATACAGCTTCCTTTTCTGAAGCCTAGAGTAATTTAGAAAGAGTAAGACTAGTTTTCCCAAGACTATAGTGTCTTGGATCCAGTTGAGACCACCACAAAAGACAAAATCACCACAAATATCTTCATCTGCAATGCAGCACTATCAAATATTTTGCTTGTGCTGCAGAAAAACAAACAAACAAAAAAAAAAACAAAATAAACATTGAAATGGAAGCTGGATTTTAAATGACTGCTGTAGAGCCTCTGAATTTCACAATAAATGTCAAGGTACCAGAAGTAACAAAATTGTCAGCTTTACAAGGCCATCATGTCTCTAAGCACAAGTAAAAAATTCTGTTCAAAAAAGACCCCATTTAAATATCAATGGACATTGCAAATCCATACTGAAAGGCACCAACAAAGCTTTTGGAGACACCTGGGAGGTATCACTTGGACAAAAAAAAAAAAAAGACTGGCCAATGTTCATGAAAAATCAAAAGGAAGGGTCTCGTGTATTGTCTACAGGTAAGTGAATAGGCAGATGACTCCTTTTCCAGTCTGTTTCCTAATACAGAGGGAAGCACTACTGATTTGCTGATTCTGTGGTTGTTTTTGAAGTTCACAATCATATACTTAAGTACTTGGCTAAATTCTAATATGAAATGTGAAATCGGGTTTTCTCTCATTTCTCTCATCTTAGCATTTTCTAAGACATCCATTTCCTTGAGTAGAACAGTAGAACTTAGCAATAGGAATAGTTACCTTTGTGGAGGAACATTAGGAATTGAAACACAGAATGAACATTAACATAACACAGAAGAAACTATAAAAATAAGAAACTAGTAAAAAAAAAAAAAAAAAGGACAGCATTTTCCATTTACTTTACTCTTATGTAAAACTTCTTTTAGCTTGTAGCTTCCAATAAAAGAAACAGAGAAGGAAAAAAAATAACCATAAAATTCTACTCCACCAGCTGGTGGTTTGCTGATCTTTTTGACTGTCAACTAACAATTTAAAAAAGACAAACATTGCTTGTGAACAGCCATTTAAGGACAGAGTCCTCAGTGTGACTTGTTAGAAAGATTACAATTATCTGTTGACTCCTAATCTTTCTGTTTTGAAGCAGTCACCAGTGCTCTAATATAAGCAGCATGAAGATCTCTCTCCTGACAAAAGCATATAGCGTCAGGAGGAAAGATCTGTAAGCATGAATAAGACACCATGAAATCCAGAAGCTCTAACTGAAACACACCTAGCACTTAACTGACCTAATCCTCAGCAATGCACATGCTATAAACTGTTTCTCCTCCAGCAGAGCAATTGTATCACATAAATCCTTCATTAAAAGAAATCTGAAATAGACTTTTTAAAAGTAAATAAATATAAGGTCAAATTTGCAAGGCTTTCAGATGCTCATTCATTTTAAATATTGTCAGTTGCCAAACTTTGCAGCTGCCACAATATTTACTAACAGTTTTTCCCCATCACCTATCCAAATTCCATCTGTTGCTTCTAAAGCAGTTGTTATTCTCTAAGTTGTGTCTGTCCCTGCTTAATTTCTGTGAATATGAAAATACAACCTCTAAAGGGAACAGACTTCACTTGTCAGATTTCCTGGCATCTTCTTTAGCGTGGAGGGTAATAAAATTCTATCTAAGAAGATTAATAGAACTGATTTGTTTCACTCGTAAGTTTAAATTAACTTCTTCTGTAAACACATGGAAGAAGAAGAAAATGAAGATGATATCCAAAGTAAAACCTCTGTGCTAGTCATCCTGGTCTAGTTAAATGAATATCATTAGTAGCCAAGTCACAAAGTATTTCTTAATAAATCCCATCAATGAGTAACCTACTTAATGAGAGAGGAGTACCAAAGCCAGAGAATCAGAGAATCATAGAATATCTTCGGTTGGAAGGGACCTCAAGGATCGTCAGGCTCCAACCCTCCCACCACATGCAGGGCCACCAACCTCTCCATTTAATACTAGACCAGGCTGCCCAGGGCCCCATCCAACCTGGCCTTGAACACCTCCAGGGACGGGGCATCCACCACTTCTCTGGGCAGCCTGTTCCAGCACCCTACCACTCTCTGTGTAAAAAACTTCCCCATGATATCCAACCTAAATCTTCCCTCCCTCAACTTAAAACCATTTCCCCTTGTCCTGCCATTATCTACCCTTGTAAAAAGTTAACTCTCCTTCTGTTTGTAGGCTCCCTCCTTTAGGTACTGGAAGGCTGCATTGAGGTCACCCCACAGCCTTCTCTTCTCCAGGGGGGTGCAGCAGCTCTTAGATAATTTTTGTGACCCTCCTCTGAACTCTTTCCAACACCTCCCTGGTCTTGTATTGGGGCCCCAGACCTGGACACAATACTCCAGATGGGGCCTCACAAGGGCAGAGTAAAGAGGGACAATCACCTCCCTGTCCCTGCTGGCCACCCCACTTCTGATGGAGCCCAGGATACCACTTGCTTTCCAAGTTGCAAGAGCACACTTCTGGCTCATGTTCAGTTTTTCATCCGCCAGGACCCCCAGGTCCTTCTCTGCAGGGCTACTGTCAAGGATTTCTCCTTCCAGTCTGTGTGTACGCCTGGGATTTCTCCTGGAATCAATATTATGTTGTAACCATTATCACACGTAGAACAACTGTTAACCAAGCATTATTTAGGTATCCAGGCCTGCATTTCCTATCCAAACCTGCTCTGAACACAGCAGCACTAATCCTTTCCTAGTGCTCACCACAATTACAATTTCTGCAGTACTACCAGTAAGAAGGTACCGCCCTCATCTTCCCAATTTAAAAAAAAAAAAAAAAAAAAAAGAAAGAAGTAACTGCAGGTCAAACTGTCTTCCAAATTACAAAGTGAAATGAGATACCCCTGACTTTGTCTCCTTCCCCCATTTATAGCTTATCTTGTATCTACTAGGGATTAAATAGAGACATCTCCTCCTTCACATGCTTTGTTAGGTTCAGCAGGGAAGAGCATGTACCCCTGCTCCCACCTCCAGGCACTGAATCTTTCCTAGTCCTCATCACCTTGAGCTGTTTGCCAAAGTTGCATACAAGTTGTATTACCTTCCAAACTCTTCTTGATCATTATTGTGTCTCCATGTTTCTGCATAGCATAATTCCTCTAAGTTTTAGTCTTAGCCAAATATTTTAGTCAATTACAGACTTAGATATCTCGATAACATATTTCAGATTATCTTCCTAAAATACGAAAATGCTAGAGACTTTCAAAGAAGTCTCCTCAAATCTTGTAACCTGAATAAGTGCATTTTCCTTAGCCTCATGCATACACTGAAATTCTCCCAATAGTATGAGACTGCACGGAAAATTTTAGTTTAAGTAGGTAGAGGTTCAGAACATTACGAATTACTATAAACACAATATTCTAACAGGAATTATATTTCACTAGCCTCATCATTAACACCGTTAACTCCTGTGTGTGTGAAAATAGCCTTTTATCAAATAATCTAACAGTTATTGCTCCAAGTTATTATTTCTTTTTCTGTATCTTAACATTTTGATAAGAACAAAAAAAAGAGAAAGACGCAGCATAAACAATGAACTCTGAGAGAAAAACAGGAGCAAGATGCTAGTTAAAACATGCCTGATAAATCTTGATTTAACATGTGGAGTTACACAGGTGCAACTGTGCCAGCCGTTTGGGCTATGAATCTTCTCAAACACATCAGCTCAAATTCAGCCTTGCTATAGGCAAGAAAAGTAATACACTTACTTTAGGCCGAGTGTCAACAACGTATATAAAATCACTTCCTGGGTTTGCTTTTCTAATGGCCTGAAGCATCTGTTCATCTTCAAGGCATCTAGCACTAAAGCCAGATAAAGGCTGGCTGCTCCTACATATCGAGGCCTGCAGAAAAACAAACAAGAAGTCAGTAAACTTATTAAGCAGAAATCAATTAGCAACCCAAAACATTTACTGAAGAAGCTCATTAGATGTTTACCATAGAATTATAGTTATGTGGGAATGGTAAAAAGAATTACATTCTTTTCAGAAAGTCAAGAAAATATCAAGGCAATAAAACCCTACTGCCTAGGTCTTGAATCAAAGTTTTAGAATTATTTCAAATATAGTATTTCCCTCATGTGGATTATCTCCTGAAGACAATCTCTAGACAATAATGAGTAAAGCAGTGCAATCACAAGAACACTGACGTAACAACTTAAGAAATGGATTCTTCTGCACTGTCAGTCACACTTCAGTTATGATATTAATTACATCCAGCTTACACCAATACACTCTTTACTGAGCACTTTGAGATACAAGTCCAGGAAACAAAAATGTGTACATACTGTGCAGCCAGATCACTGATGTGCTGTATTTTTAGCACTGCCTCTGGAGAAAGACTTCACTGCACAGGAAGTGAGTCAGGCAGCCTGAGTCCTGGAGCAAATTTATTAATCAGTGCTATTGAAAAAGTCAAGAGAGATTCTCCCCAGACACATCAGAATCAGGCCTCCAGATGAAACTTGGAAAGAAGGAACTGAACTTGGAGCAAGGAGATTATATTTCCCAGTTTCTGCTAGGCTGTGAGCAGCTGGAGCCATATGGGCACAGGGCTGATGTAGGCACTTTCTGTGCACTGAACATGAGCATGAAGAGAATCTGCGTGCATGAACCCGTGCAGGCCGCCCAACAGATTATTTATTACTGTGAGAAGGAACATGCTCACTTTCAGCCATGCTTTTAACTATCAGTACTTAGTAAATGGGATCTTTAATATATAAAACTGTGGGAGCTTGCTTAGATGTCAGTAATAGATTCTGCCATCAAATTATTAGTTATCTACTTTTGCCTGCTGATCAGTGCATATCCCAGTGATTTAATACGTGCTAATACCTTCTTTGAATGATGAAAATTGTACATACGGCTACTCACAACCTATCATTTTAATAGAAAAAAGACATTTCTCTCTCAGTCATGAGGTATCATACCTGAGGCAGATACATACGTCAAGATTAAGACTAAAATTAGAGTTGCAGACTAAGGTTAAGGTTCAGGAAACTAGGGGCTAGAGCTCATTACATTACAGCACTGCGTGTGCTCAACAAACTAAGATATGTGCTGGCACCAAAAGGAGAGAATGGCTTGTCTGTCAGGCTTAAATCACATATTCCCCAAGCTCATGAAACAGCTGCACTGCCAGTAGCACAGAACCAGGAATACAAATTGGCCTAATGATCCATTAGATATCTCAGAAATCATTACAAATGATCTCCATGAAGAACTTAACCCAGGCCAATTGTTTATGAAGAGCACATACATCCAAAAAATTTCCGAGGCTGTGTTTAAGAGTAGGGCAAAAAGATCAGGTTGCTTTCAACTGCCCTGGCTAAAAAGATACTTTCAGACTTTGATCTCGGTGTAACCACAAAGATCCTGAGAGACACAGACACAGAGTAGTATCACAACATCATTTGAATCTGTGAATAACCAAATTGTTATGCGACCTTTCCAGGCATGAAAGACTGAATGAGCAGCACCCATCCCGCTTCCCAACCTGCTGTTACTGGAGTTATTCAATGTCTACCATCACAAAACTTACCCTCCTCTTGCCCATTCCTCTATTACCTGGCAACTCATGCCAACATCCAAACTCACACGGAGGTACTCCAACATTCCTTACCTTTCAAGATCAAGGAGTGAACACAATACTTCAGACCCTAGTGGCCTGAACATGAATCCTACCTTAACCTGAACTCCAGCCACAAATGGAAAAACCATCTAGGCTGAAACTGTAGAACTTACCCAAGCTGGACCACTATATGCCGGAACTTAGTTAATCCTTTAGACTTCTTTCACTAATATTTGGAAACATCCAAGTGTTTTGAATGCTGAGTATCTGTATTCAAACTTAGCTGATTATGCAAAGTGATTAATTTTGAAAATTTTGTTCTTAATTAAATATAGAAGACAATATACCATTTATGTGTAGACTGCATTAATTATTTAAATCTTCATATCTTCCTATTTTGTAATCAAATTCTTAGATCTTTGCTGAAGAAGAATTCTGCTAAAATAAGTGGTAAAGAAGGAGTAAAAATATGTCTCATCCCACCCTTCTGAAGCTTAAACTTAGGACAGGTAACATTATAAAGAAAAGACTACCCCCTAACCACCTTTTAATTTTATTTTTTTTTTTAAAGCAAACACTGACTTCTCACAGAAGCTCACTAGAAAAATTACAAAAGCAAGGTTAAAATTTGCGTATCGGAAACTACAAACTCACACTTACATTATTATCCTTGCAGTAATAGGAAAGAGCTGGAAAACGCCTTCGGCTCCGAAATTTAGAGCTCCCCACTATGATGTGTGCAGTTGCAGACTTTGGTACGTACACTTCTGTAGGATAGGAGTCACAGACCTGTGAAAGGAAACACCAGTTACTTAGTCTACTAAATACAACTAATGTTAGCCAGCTCTACTCTACTGAAAAAAAAAATATGGAGGAATTCTAATCTCAGAGAATATTTCATTGTACAACAACTGTACATATCACCTGCTGTATGGGAATTGTTGATCACAGCCTAAACCACTGATTGACTACCTGAGGCAAGCAATGAGTCAGCCACAGGAGCATAGGTGAAGACAATTCACCTGTGCTACCGGAAGGGGTGGAGCCTGGTTCCACCTCTCCTAGATCCCATTTAAGTGCTGACTGCCACTGAGGAAGGATCTCCTTCTGGATATTGCTCCTTGTGGAGTTTACTGCAAGTTTATGTTACTGGTAAGTATTTCCATTTATTTTGATTATTTTTCCATCACAATAATCTTACTAATCCTAACCTTTGTACGCTTATTTATTGTACACCTGCATTTCTCAAAACAGTCTTTTAAAGTTGGAAAGTGTTGATTATATTTTGCAAAGAACAAAACTGAAGCAGAAAGGTTGAAGGGCTATGTTTCCAGGTATTAATTCATGTCTTACTGAAAATATAAGTTCAGATCAGAAAGAATCTTCATTACATACAGCATTAATACAGCAACTGCTGCTTCCTCCAGAGCAGAATTTGGATATGAGAAAGGAAAGGGGTGAAGTTCTCAAACATGAGAGAGGACTACAGAGCCAAAATTTCCAGTGAATATTCAGTATGTAACATAAAAAAAAAATTAAGGTTTTTGAGAAAAGGATTCCATCTCTATGAAATGACAGCACCCCAGCCAATTCCTCCCTTCTGAAAGGAAACCAATGATCAGTCAAAAAAAAAAAAAAAAACTTGCAGAGACTGGCAGGAGATGCAAAATGAGAGGCTTTGGTTAAAGATGCTACTGTGGTGAATTGGTTTCTATTTGTGATGTCACTTCTCCTACACTTTATCTTAAGAGAGGTCATATATATATTTTTTTCTGCTTATATTAAAAAAAGGAAATCCTGACAATGCACTCAACCTTTTTGAGGGCTTCACAGTCCTTGCTTAATATGAAGACACTAAAAGCAATAGAGTAAATGGAGTGTATGGGCAACTTCTTTCAAAACGTGTTTTGAATTAGTTATTATAGTTATATATTTATATAGAATTATATATATTATATATATAGAATTATATATAGTTATATAGAAATATATTATTTCTCACAATTAATTAACATTCTGTGGACTTCAATTGTACAGTACTGAACTAGGCAGGGCACACTGAACAGGGAAAAGATAAAGCCTGTCAGATGACTATGGAAAACACTAAGCAGTTAACCATAGAGGCTTCAAAGGATTGTGAGGGTAGCCACTGACAAAAAAGCATGGTTAAATTCACTATTTCAAGGTGCTGGGTTTTTTTTGTTTCTTTTAATGTCTGTGCAGTAATCTTACATAACCCTATGTATCAGAAAAAAGCTCATTTAGAAACTTAGGTATGAAATGCTAACAATATTACTAATAGACAAATAATAATATTTAAAACTTACTGTGGACAAGTTACACATACATTAAATGAAGATGCATCCTTTTTCCTGCTATTTGTGTGCATTTTAATGTGGAAAATGGGGAAGAGCTGCACCTTACTACACATGTGTACAGCACTGAGTGTAGTACACAAGAGTTCTGCATCTGAGTGCTAAGAAACAGTCAGACTGCTGATCCACTCTAAGGTTTCCACGACACTAAAAAAGAATCACAACTCACTCCATAGTCTCTGTTTACATCACTAATCTGCCAGTAGCTGTTTGGAATACCCATCCGGTTATATTCTTCGTTGAGGTCCACAAGCTTCCAGCCTTTCTCTCTTTCTTCTTTATTTAATTTTGGATTGAATGAGAAACAATACAACTCCTCATATTTCACTGAAACGAACAAACAAAAAAAAAAAACAAACAGCAAAACAGTAAGATATCTCAGATTTCTGATCAAGAAGACACATTCAAAAACAAAATCTGGCACTGCCCCTAATGTGGTTTCTCTTAAAACTAACATGAATTGTTTCTTGAAATCTTACATCCTGTCTTGAAGCTATTGTCAAACAGACTTTGAAAGTACTGTGCTTTTTTTGTTTTTGTTTGAATAAATATATGTGCTGTATTCATACAGCTACTAAAAATACTCTGTTTTACTGGACATCTTATCTACCTATGCAGCACAATCTTCCAAAACTAATAAACTCAAAAGTCTTTGTGCTGAAATAGAAAAGTTTCCAACAGGTTCAATGAAATTTTAATTCTATGGACAGCAAAATTCTGCTCTTCACTTACTAGCAAAGGCATTTGAGATACAGCTGTTGTAGTAAACATAAAAATAGCATCTGTTAAATCAATCATTTCATCACGACCATAAAACCATTTAAGTAGCTATGCCACCTGTCACCCTCAATCCAGAACTATATGGTAAAATTTGCTTGTACTCAAGTTTTTAACTTTTCATTTTCAGGATACTTGTATTTATACTAATGAGTGACTTAATTGTGGTGGCAAATGGCAGTCAGACACCATTGCCACTAAATGCCACCTGTCACTGATACAAATAACTAAGCATATAGCTTGAGAGGAAAGTTCTTATTGCTACTGAAGATACTGTTATATTACAAGGGTATGTTTCACTCTGTTGCTTTAAGTTCCTCAAAACTAGGACAATTTGCCTCATTGTTTCTGAGTTTCTCTGATTATTTAATCTTGCATAGCGTAACAAGTCAGCTGCAGTTACATATTACTACTACTACTATTACTGCTACTAATCTAATTATAGATGTCACTGTATAAGTTCAGTTGCAGTGCTGGCTGACTGCTATTTTTCCCACTACGCACAGCAGATAAAACTGGTGTTCTCCCAGCAGGACAAAAAAACTAAAGCCAGTTCTTTCAGTTTCGTACAGACTATGGCAAATATTTCTGTAGCTATCACTTAAAACAGGCAACGTTTGTCAGTTGGTTCCTAGAAGAGCAACTACGTCACAGAGGATCAAATATCGGATTTCACTGAAAAGAGGAAAGCTTTCAAAGGGACCCTGATCAGATTTAAGAAACTCAAATAGAACACATTCTAAATCTAGATAATAGTAGGCTAAAACACAGGTAGTCCAGTAGACTAGATCAAGTACTTGCTGCAATACATTTCACTGATTTTTTTTTTTTTTTAACAAGTTTATGCACAACACAGAAGGGAGAACTCAGATCTTGATGTGGCCACTAAAGATATCATAAGATTTTTGTCATGGTAGGAATGTGAAATTTCACTAGAGTTAGAGACTTGTTAGTATTTTCCTAAATTCACAGTTACACAAGGCAGTACCTATTAATAAAATAGCATTATGATATGTTTTACAGTCAGTGATCCCCTAGACTATCACTTTCAATAAAAGTTCGTGTCAAACATAATAAATGGCTTATTCCACAATAGCATGCATTCTCCATTGCTCCAGAGTGCTCTGTGCTCAGAGACCTCTCCTTCATCATGATGCATCCATAATGAAGTCTTCTCTCAAACTGAAAAGAAGGAAGATGTACAGCTACACTTCACCCATTACAATATCCTTCAAGAGAAGGATTCACTTCTGTGTCACGTTTCTTCCCCATACCTGGCCGTGCCAGACGAATTAGAGAGATGTAGACATTGTGGCAGTCTCGCTCCTGAGGGATGACCAGCTGCATAACCTGGAAGTTCTTGCAGCGGATCAGCAATGGGGAACCTGTGGCAGTTGTGGCCTGCTTCTCAATGGAGGAAATTTGGCTGTGGAGAACCTGCAAGGGAATTGAAAATGGTTATGTCAAGTGATTCAAGTCTTCAGGAAGAAAAACAGTTGCTTGTAAAGATCTGCCAGGACATAAGAACTTCCACTGCTTCCTTTCAGAAAATCCTCACACACGTCGTCTTGCAGTTTTGTTCCTATCTCCAGCATTAGGCTCCTTCCGGAATGTTTCAGCTGCTCAGACATTAGCCTAGTCATGCTGTCCAAAGCCTTCTGTTTTTTTTTTTTTTTTAATGTATGCTAACAGTCATCAGAAAAAGAGCTCTTTTGTCTATCTGTACAGTGAAAAGATGAACCAGCATCAGTTATATAAAACTAGCTAAAGTCTCTTGGCTAAAATGTTGGTCCTGCTAACTGACAGAATGGAAGCACAGAGAGATGAGCTGACTAAGCCCAAGCAGTAATTCACTTTCTAAACAGCTGAACTTGACAGCAGTGGTTCCTTGGAGAATCACAGTCAGTATTCATACAGTAAATACCCTTGCAGTACCCTGTGTTACAATATCCAGAACCCACAGAAATTTTTTTAAGAAATTATCAAGTTGCAAAGGTTTGGCATTTCGGACACTATCCAGTAATAGAAGCATCTGTATAAATTAATCTACTGCATTTAATCTACTAGGCAAGTTATTTTCAAGTTACCATTAGTAAATTGCCAAGCACTTACAGCTAACCAAAAAAATAAAAATCATACCCAGGTTTCTTTACGAGTTTCAGAACCATTTTCCACAAATATGACGTGAGTAGCTGTTAAGTACAGGGTTCCCACTGCAGCTTTTCTTGAAGATAAACGATCAAGTAACCGCACATTTTCCACCTAAATAAAGAGACGACAGATGAAAAAAAAAAAAAAAAAAGAAAAAATAGGCTATAGCATAGCATACTGTAGTGACATATCAACAATCATATTTTGTCCATTACAAACACTGTGTTGTCATGCTAAGATAGATGTTTACCAGCTAAACAGCACACAAATATATATGAGATTGAGCTACTTTCATAAGCAATAGAACTTAGGATTCATGGGACAGTTCAGGTTGGAACTCAGGAAGTCTTGAGTCCAATTTGCTGGTCCAAGCATGTTCAGTTGCTTAGGTTAGATCAGGTTGCCCAGGACTTTACCTAGTTGGGTCTTGAAAATCTACAAGGATAGAGTCTGTCCAACCCATCTGGGTGATCTTCTTCGTTTCCACTGTTCTTACAGTGAAATTAATAGAAAAGCATGCCACAAGATAGAGTAGTAGCAGAAAATCTTCTGAATCCACTCAGTGAGGGCCACTAAGATAATTGGAGGTCTGGAGCACTTCTCCTGTGAGGAAAAATTGAGGGAACTGGGATTGTCTAGCTTAGAGAAGAGAAGGCTCCAGGGAGACCTCCAATACTTGAAAGGAGCATATAAACAGGAGGAGGAATGGCTGTTTACAAGGGTGGATAGTGATAGGACAAGGCGAAATAGTTTTAAACCGAGACAGGGGAGGTTTAGGTCAGATATTAGGAGGAAGTTCTTCTCGCAGAGGGTGGTGATGCACTGGAACAGGTTGCCCAAGGAGGTTGTGGATGCCCCATCCCCAAAGGTATTCAAGGCCAGGCTGGATGGGGCTCTGGGCAGCCTGGTCTGGTGGTTGGCAACCATGCACATAGCAGGAGGGTTGAAACTAGATGATCACTGTTGTCCTTTTCAACCCAGGCCATTCTATGATTCTATGATGAATCCTTAAGTGCTATGTGTATTAGTTACATTTTTTTAGCACTGGGGTCATGCCTACAAGGCTTTTCTGAGGAAATTATTTTTACATATTGTTCAGATACATATCCTCCCCTTGAACCAATCCTTGATCCTTCCCACTAATATCAGCTGGAGGGTTGCAGGCACAAGGGCATAGATGCGCATCCTGGATTTTAGACTGTACTATACATATGCCACACAGAAGATGTGGGAATAAACTGAAATTCTGGGAAAGTCACACAAGGGAAGTAAATTGAAACTGACAGTTATAGGTAGGTTCTTGTTTTTGTTGCTATAGGAGTGATCTAGCTAACTCCCCCTCCCAGAAATTCCAGTGAATGCTCAAATCGTTGCTGGTTTACAAGAGAATACAGAATGGTCAAAAATAAATCAGACACAGAATATCTCAAAATTAACAGTCAAGCTTGAACCAAATAATGTTGGAAGGCTGCCTTACTACTGAAAAAAAATAAAAATAAACATACTATCTCACACATAATATGAGAAAGCATAGCTAAAACCATCTGAATCAGAAATGGTGTGTGTGTGAGAGCATGAAAAGATGCTTTTCCCATAAGATATTCCCAGGACCATATGAAATGACTATCAGAAAAGTATTTATGTATGAGAAAATTTGATTATATTAAGTGATTTAACTCCAAATCTAACTTAACATTAATTTTTCTCCCCTTGTGGTACCTCTGTATCCAAACAGATGTTACTAAAAGAGTTCAAAGAACTTCCCACTTGGTAAACCTTACCACTGCCCTGTAATAGCATGGTAGGACCTAGCATCCACTCAAGCTTTTCCATAATCAGCAGTGACACAAAGAAAGCTAAAGAAAAAAAAAAAAAAAGAAAAAGAAAAAGAAAAAGAATAGGGAAAAGTAAGAGGTGGAAGTGGTTGAGTGTATTTCTTCAGTGGGCCTCACTCAGGCTTGCAGACAAGTCTCCAGTTATAGTTCATAAAATGTTCCAAAGTTTGTCCCTGTGGGCCTACGAGGGCTGACAGCAATGGACACATCTGGAAATGTTTGCCTTCAATCACTTTCAACTGGAATTAAAGACTTAACACCCATGGTTTTGCCTCCTTGGACAAAAATGGATGTTCTCTCTTTGCAGCACTGCTGACAACAGGTATCTATGGCTTTTACACTGTCAATATATGGTATACACCACAGTTTATAGGCATTTGATCTGATGCTACCTAGTGTTTCTGACTGATAAGCTAGAAGGATAAATAGATTAGGAAGGTAGATAACAAATGGATTAAGAACTGCCTGAAACAATCAATAATTTGTTAACAACAGCCTTTGTGTGTTTCCTACTGCAACCATTTTAAAACCAAAATTAATTGCTTTTACTAAAAAAACATGCCCTAGTTCAAACACATTAAATCAAAGAATGCTGATCACCAAGATCATACAATGTGTGGTAAATTATCAAAATGGTTTTATAATGCTGAAATCACACTGAGAATGTGATTTTCACTCAAGCAGCAACAGCACAGCTCTGTGCAGCCTTCCCACTGCTGCAAGAGAGCTTCAGTACACTGCTAATCTTCTCTATGTCTTCTCTTCGACTCTCCACTCAAGACTAGCAACAAGTTCTTCTGTACAGCCAGTTATTTTCAGGACCTGGATCTCATAAATGCTGAAAAGATACGATTCCATTAAAATCAGAAGGGTTCTATTCTTGTGTTTGAAGTACAAAAGCTGACTGTGAGTGCTGCTCCTAGAAAATGGAAGAGGGCAAAAGAAGGTTAAAGACTTCACTACTCTTGGATTGAAATGAAGGCAACTTTGCATCAATTTCCTTAAAAATAGAGTGGGGTGAAACAAAAGTAAAGAAAGAAGAAAGAGATCTACAAAGTCATTTTCATGTTAATAACACAGACTGCAGATTACATTCACAGAAGCTTCCCACAAGACTCAGAAATGGGATATAGTGATTCACAACAATTTTTCTCTCTGTTTTTAAGTAATTCTACCGAAATTACACAGTGAGCAGAAAGATGCCATCACTTAAGAACTGAACATTTGAAACATATTATCTAAACACATTGCGTTATTTTAAAAATAGGAATAGAGATGTTCTTAAAACAAACAAATGAAAAAAACCAGTTTGGTAGCAAAATGCTTAAAAATTAAACAATTAGCAAAACCAAGTTTCCTTCAAGGCCAGCTATAATCTGCTTTAAACAAAAATAAAGCAGATTGAAAGCATGAATAGTCTTTTCCCAGGACCATCTACTTCAGAGGTCACATACTGGGATAAGGAACATAGCAGTAACCCAAAATATTCAGTAATAAGACAAAAAGAAGATATAAAAGAGCATGGATCGTACAAACCAAAGATTTAGGCAGTGCCCCAAGTCTAAGAAGAACCCTCTAATAACGATAAAAATGAGATTCATCTGGACAAAACCATGTCCCTGCCATGCAGTCCTGCCAAGGAGGGCACTGCTCTACAGGACCTGGTCTTGCACAAGGAAGTGGTCACACCAGATACCACCCCACAAACGGAGATACTTTAGGTTGTGACACAAGAAAAGCAGACACTCACAAAGCAGGGCAGAGGCTTGGGGCTGAATTTTCAGGTCTTCAAATTATATCTTCTTCCTCCTCATCAATCAGAGTTCCATAACTGATTTTCTGAACCCAGATGAGGGAGAAGGTACCTCACCATTTTCTGGAGGCCAGCCAGCGAGGGCCTGCTGATAAAGGCTCAGACTCAGACTGAGTCTTCTCCAGTTTTATCTATGGTTTGTTTGATTTATTATTCTTAATTATTCTGTATTATCTCACGTTGCTTTTATTAAATCAGTTTTCTCCTATCTCAATCAGGTTTCTTCCTCTTCTTTCCCAACCCTTTTCCTGAGCAGAGAGAAGGGTGTTGTGTGATTAACGCTTCAAACCACAACATAAGGTCATAATTTCTGATAGCCCTAATTGCATTTTAATTGCATGAATCTGTCATACAACATTGGTACTTGCAACACCTGGTAAGAGTGATCCTCAACTTTGTTAGTTGCACCATAGCATTTTGCAACCAACATGGCAAACAATAAACATCGTTACTGCTGAGAAGGTAAATGAGGATTTCTTTTTTTTTTTTTTTTTTTTATAAGAACTATCAATCATAACTCCCAGTAATCTTGAGCCTTCTTGAAGGAAGCCCTGCAGGCCATCAACACTATCCCCTACACATCACTGTTAACTTACATTTATCAACAATTATTTTTGTTACCAGCATCATGAGACATTGCTGTATGCCCCTACAGCAAACTTTCATTTCTCCTATGCTGTGTAATTTCTCCTATGCTGTATTTGCCTCCTCTGTCATCTCCTCCCCTCTCTGTATCTTTCAAAACTGTTGTCAGTAAAATATTGCAGGCTCTTATGTATTTTCTTGGGTCTCTAGAGAGGAACATCCCTCACTGTAAAAATGGACTTTATTATTTGTTACCTATTTTTTAACTAGTTATCACTGATAGATCCTTATGTCTTCATCCATGATATTAAACTTCTCCAAGAGACTTTGATCTGCATTTTGTCACATGTATACATCCTAGTCCAAAGAAATTTTAAAAATTCTGGGTTTCTCTTTTTAATCATATATTTCCATGAATCTAAAGATTTAGGAAGATTTGGAAGAGCAGCTCTTGACAGTTTTCTTGGATTAAGTTTAGCTGGGTTTTTTGTTTGTTTGTTTGTTTTTGTTTTTGTTTTTTTTTGTCTTTACTGGGACGCTTTTAGGAAACACACCATGGTTACTGGCTTGACAGTTTTCTACTTGACCATGGTAATTTTTCACCATTCATGGTTTACAGTTTCTTATGAAATCTCTTCTAATAATGTGTTTATTGGTGACAAATCTTTTGACATGTTCTTGATAGAATAGATATGGCCCTAAATACTTTTCCTACTTTGATCACTTACTAGCCTCTGTCAAGATTTTGCCTATTAAAAGACAGCTTGAAAAAGGCTTTACTACTAGATTTTTGCTGAGTTGTTCTTCCAAATCTCTTTTGGCTTGTATTATTTTGTTTGTATATTTAATTTATGTTCCATTTTCTTCATTTAGGCACAACTTCAAATTGAAAGAAGCCCTTTTACTTCTAAGAAAAGAAGTTATTAAAATAAGAGACATCCTTTTACTCCCTTCCCCTGCTGGTTAGCTATGCAAATCTTTTTTTTTCATCCTTTAAAGTCTTTTGCTGGAAGTTGGCTTACAGTGAGTTCCCGTATTTAAACAATCTTCATGACTCCCATAAACATTTCAACTTTTGGCTCTCATTCTTTCTAAAAAGTTTTCACGTTTTTATGTACTTTCCTCTTTGAAGTTAAATATTTCCATGTTTAACATTTCCATGGGATATTCTCCCACTTCTTTTGCTATTTCAGGAATACTTAAAGTATATTCATTGAAGTCACACAGAGATTCCAGCTGTATTTTGAACAAGGTCTTTCTGTCACTGCTTAAGATCAGGTCCCAGATTTATTTAGAATTACACACTTATTTTTTTTTTTCCTGATATAAGTAAATAGTAAATCATTTACAACACCTACAATTTTATCCAGAATCATATCCTCAGCAGTTATCCAACACCTATTTGGCAATGTTTCCCATTGCTACAGCATTTTCTGCCTCTATGCCCTGCTTGATTTTGTCTAGGCCATCACAGGTGATGTGACAGCAAAGTTCCTTGCCTTTCCCATGTGACTTGCCACTGAGAGCAGCCTGTCACGTTGATTATTATTTTTTAATCAGTTTCCTAATATGTTTATTACATCACCATTCTCACTTATAACCAGTAAAACACTGGTCTCCACAGGTTTTTCCAAACTCAATATTTGTACAGAAACACAGACACATTTGGACCCGTTGACTATGATTTAATTTTTTTTCTTCCTGTAGTTAAGTATACCTCTTGGTAACTTCTATTTTTTTGAGAATATAGATTTTTTTTTTCTATGAACAGAAATTTTATGACACATTTCAGCATCCAAAATATCAGATGTTTTCTGCATTCTAACAAGAGTTTCTCAGTTTTTCTTCAATACTTACAGGTGCAATTCCTAATTAGCACTCCTAGAAAGTTTGATAAAGGGCTGTTTGTTAGACAATGCAGCTGGCCAAACTTTTAGCTGGCATTTATTTCCAATGGCTTCAATGAATACAGTAAGTACAATGAAATCCTCAGAATTTGGCTTGATAAAGATTAGCATAATTCATCAATCTGGCATAAGTCACCTGCAATATATGCCAATCTGTGATGGTAGTATGAGAAAAATAAAGTACATTTTTTAGTATCTTGCCTCATGAACCACTTCATCATATTGAACATCAATTTCAACAGGCAAGTGAACTGCTTAAGTCTACCTGGATTCAAACCCAGCATTCTGATTTACTGTATGCAAGCAGCACAAAGAGCTTTCAGGAGCAGCAGGGATCCCTAAGATCGCAGAAGCTCATTCTAAGATGCTTGCAAACCCCCAACTGGCATACTGGATTTTATCTGAGCTCCGTCTGTGTTTCTTTGCCTAGTTTCCAGTTACTCAAACTTTCTGGAAAAGTAGTATACAGAAAGAAAAAAAAGGGAAGAAAAAAAGTAAAATAATGCCATCTTCAATTTTAGATTTCATTCAGCTTATCAAAAGATTCAGATAATGAGCTGTCATCTTCATCCTAATCAGGAAAAGTAAGCCAAGTCAATCACCTTAAATGGTCTACAGGGAACAGGAATATGTTCATTAAAAAAAAAAAAGCAAGAACAGCCTGTAAAGCTTGGAGAGCTCAAGGAGAAAAATACAAGTGCTAACCAAACCAGTCTGAGGAGTGGTATCTAAGTAAAAACATAAATTATTTGAAGCTGTTGCCCCCATCATTCACTTTTGCATAATGACTGTGGTTGTCTGGATTTAAAGAAAAGACTGCCAAGAAATTTACTTCAACGATTACAACTCCTCACATGGAGGCCAAACCCACTTTTTTTCAGTGCAACACAGACAACAGAAAAAGAGGAAAAAAAATAGAAGTTAAAGAGAACTCGAATTAAAAACAGATGGAAGGCATTTTTTACTCAGAGAATAAACACGACAAATGGCTTGCCAAGAGGTCATTCAAGAAAAAGATGTATTATTAGAAAAAAGCATGGGTCAAAGCTTTATTCAGGCACAACCTTCACCAGTTTCAACGGGACTCCCACCTAAGGAAGAACAACAAAGATATGATCCTGAAAGTGATCAGAAAAATTGCTGTGCCAAAACATTATTTCTAAAATTACCCGCATACCCTAATTTGTTTCCATCTGTAGTACAGATTTCTTCTTGGAAAAGCTCTGGCTGCATAGCCTATTTTTAAAAGATTCTTGAATATGGTACCTTCATTCTTCAATTTATTTAGGCATTTCCAAACACTGGACAACATCATAAAATTGCAGAAGTTACTGATCCTTTTTCATACTCCATGTGGGAAAGCTCTTCCAGATAAATGCAGGATCTGCTTTTATGTGGGGCATAGACTTGAGTCTGGGGAAGACAAAGAAGCAGCAAGACAAGCAAAACTGTCATGGAGGTTTACTTCCAGCACAGACGCTCTTTGTCTGTGGGTTTCCTTCCCATGTAAGAGCTAAGCCTGCAATTCCTGAATTATATACTGCAATTTCAACTGCACATGTGGAAGAATACAGGTGGAAAACCTATCAGGCATCTAAGAACAAAACTGCTCTACTCCTGCCCATCACCAAGCAGGATCTGTTATTAATTCTTCTGTTTTCTACCCACCAAAAAGGAGGAAAGCTGTGCAAACCCTCACAGCGAGGAGGATGCTACAAGTTAAAGATAAGCAGGGAATCTCCTAGCTCAGGCCACATCCTCGGGAATTTCTTTCTTGTTCAATCAGATAAAATGTATTGCTTTGCAACAAAAGTCTAAGTAAGTGTCAGATAAAACCTGATCAAATACACTGACACTGACACTGAGAGTACAAAAGTGTGGGGGAAGTTTTGGTAGTTCAAGGGTACAGCAAGTCAAATGATGCAGTGACTTCAGTCACTGATTCTTTGAACTTAAGTGAGTTTCCAAGGTTGTGAATGGTGTCTACCACCAAAAGAAACGTTGAGTGTGTGTTTGTTTTGGTCTGGAAAGTAAGAAAAGAGGGAACTGAAATGAAGTTTGGAAGTCACAGTACACATCAGGAAGGGCCATGGAAACACTAGAGCATTATAACAAATGCACAGGATCCGCAAGACAGGTCAAGCTTCCATCATGGTCTTGCAGGCTGTGTGTGTGCCAGCTCAACAGCCGCTATTTCATAACAGTACTGCTGAAAAGCTTGCTCCAGTGCCAAGGAATGGGGCTAGCTTAGGGTAGCAGAGAGCCCTAGAAAGGATCCTTCTTGTCCAGCCATGACATTTTCTTCCCTTGGGCTCCTAGCCCAGGGGCTGCAGCTGTTTTCCCCGCTCACCTTGCAGTGTTACACATACAAGGAGAAACCAAATCCTGGGAACTAGCGACACGGCACTGACTGACTTCAGCACTGCAGGCATGCAAAAGCTGAAGGAAGAGCTTGTGCAAGCCAAAAGCCTGAGCCTAATGAGAAAAAAGAAGCACAGCTGGTATGGTTTGAGGCCAAGTGGAATATTTGAGCTTTCTTCACCCTGGTTGACCTCAGCTATTCAAGTGTTTAGCATAATTCTCAAGAGTGGAAAAAATATAACATGCTAAAGACCAAATGCTACAACTTTAAAGATGTTTTTTATCCATACAGGGAGATTATAATATTGTACTTGCTAAACGAAATATAATATATCCTTTTGCATAGTCCTGGAACAAGAAGAATGGAAAACAGAGCTGTCAATGAATTTTAGCATTTAATGTGATTTCTATTCCATTTCAATAAGAATCATAAAAACTGTTGTTGATCCATGTAACTTCTTTGTATTTTCATCATTGAAAAGATTTCTCAATCTGTAGCACAGAATCAGAAGGCCACATATATAAAGAATAATAAAAAGCCAAAAATATGAAAATAATTAAATTTAAATAAAGACACCTAGGGCAAACCTGACAGGAAGGGGGAAAATAGTCAACAAAAATTTAAGCAAGCCTAATTCATTAAATGACTGAAGTAAAGCTGAAATAATGGAAAGTAGCTGAAAAAAATTTAAGGAATTACTTGCATATTAGCAAGACACTGAGCAAATTACCTAACAAATAGTTTGATTAAAAATATCTGATTGTTGTGATTTATAAAACATGGAAACTAAACACCATATTATCATATGTATATGAGTAGCAATTCTATAATGGATGCAGTGAGCTGTAGCCTATTATAAGAGTATAGAGCACTGCAACATGGTGTCTACACCACAATACAAAGACAGAAATTACCAAGAAAAGAAGTGAGCAACTGATGAATTTCCTAAGTCAGTAAATCTTAATACATTTTCCAAAATTGTTTAGATTTACCTCTGAAAAAATATACAGAAAATTCTTGTATATGGCTATAATGTATAGCAGGGAGGAACAATTGTGCACTGAGCAATGAAGACAAAAAATGCAAACCAAAGAATTTCTTGCAGGCACATTGTTCTGGCACCTTCAGTGCCAACTTTTGTTTTGTTTTATTTTTTTAATCAGCGCTACACCTAAAACAGAAATAAAGTGCATATTGGGAATAGGCACATACATAAAACTCATGTTTCAAAAGTGAAAAACACATCCAGAATCAAAGGGTTCTAATCCCAGAGGTAATGTAAAATAAAGAAAGCCAAGTGAAAAATAGAACTGCATGCACAAAAGCCAAAGAGCTGAATCCTGAGCCTTTTAAAACCAGAGGAACACCTTCATTGCCTTAAATAACCTTTGGATCACTGGCTCCATCAGTGTTCCTGCATCAGCTCATAAATTTGGCAGCATTTTCCCGTATGGATGATTCTTTTCTTCACTCTCTACTAAACTGCTTTTCAGTTAGCATTCTGAATTAGATGTTTTGGTATTAGATCAGAAGCACTATTATCCTGATCTAGCACAACAGCTCCTTCACTCACTTCACAAGGGTCAGTGTGCTCCTGGATTCACCCAATTAGATGTAACCAGTCAACACTTAATTAGTTATTATTTAAATGGTCAGCTGTCCTACAGGCTCTTACTGCTACACAGGCACAGAGTTTTCAGATAATAAATATATGACATGTTTTAACCTATTTCACATGGAACTTTCAATAGGATGACCAAAGGTTAAGAACAGACAAATGGATAAAGAGAACCAAAAGTAATGTTCTGTTTCTTTAGGAGAATGTATATTAATATATCATTGTGAGATATATGAATCAGATTACAGAAACAAGGAAACAGTTATAAGAGTAGTGACCAGATAAAGTAGATTATTTTAATAGAAAATGAAGAAAGTATTAATGCCAAAGTTTCTGCACCTTATTTACATAACTATCTTAGAAGCTGATACACATGAATAAAGGGTAACTGGAGACTATGAATCTTCTCTAATGAGATTCCAGAAATTCTTTTGGCTATGTGTACAGATCTTCTGCTCTTAAATCATATATCTAAAGCTTAGCATTAAAAATCTCATTCCATAAGTAGCAATGCCCCAAAGTAACCAGAACTGAATAAATAAACTTTCCCCACATAAGCAGAAGAGTGAAATTTCAACTGAAACTGTTCTCAAAAGTTTTATCTGTAGTCCTCTGTAACAATCGTGTTACTTGAACACAGGATGAAGGGTATTGTCTATTGTATCTCCAGAATAACTCTGCTGGGCCAAATACATCTGCAGTACAAATGCATTCTGCATAGCTGGGAAAATTCAGGAAAGAGAATGGCACAGGGGACTTTTGTGACTGAGGTGTGCTCATCTGGGCCAAATCTGCTAAAACAAAAGGAAATACCACTCAGTGCTAGAAATTAGCTTGGGAAAGTAAAATACTTGGTAAGATTCTTCATCATCATGAGAAATAGCAACGTATCTTACAGTTTTCCTGAGAAAGGAGTCATTGAAAAGAAATACCTCACTGTAACATCACAAAAACAAAACCACTTGAGCAACTCAAACAAGAGATACTCAAACAAATGAATTTCCAAGTTAATTCCACTCAAGACAGCTGCTATACCAGATGTAAATATGATGCATTTTTTATTTTAAGAAGCCCATTCAATAATCCTGCTGCCAATACATGAAGACAAATGATATGGAACAGTGGTAAATAAAATAAAGTGATTAGCAACAGTGCCCAAAGTCCCCCAGTGAAATAAACATATCTTTAGAGCCCTTAGCTGTCTACTTGTTCATGGTTAAACATATATCTACAGATGTTAACAAGATTTGCTTCTTATCTGTGTGGAAGTATTGTTTATTAATTTTTTTATCACTGTTATAAGCAGTTCATCAAGTTTTGGGTTTTGGCAGTTATCCTAGACAAATCTTGCTGCTCAACCCATACTAATGGCTGACAGTGGCTTTACTCATTTTTAAAAGATTGTTGGAATTATGCATAACTTAATTTAGCTATGCGTGACAGTTAGTAACTTTTAAATACACTCAAATTACAGCCTTCATAAATAGGATGACATTTACATTGTGACATTTACATCATTGCTGCCTCTATGTATTTGTACACGCACTCTCCATTCCACCTTTAACACCATGGTAGAACAATGGCATTTAGTACATAAAAGACTGTGTTTGAGACTCAGCTATATACTGTCCAGAAGGGCTAAGGAATACCATTTAATAAAATAATGAAGAAAAGCAGTTTAGCCAAGTGGTTTCTATTTCTGCTATCAACTTGCTATTTTTGCTTACCAAGGAGAGATAATAGTTAAACTCTTCAGAACTAGAATTTAAGGTATTATGCCTTTTGGTGAAGGGCTAGGCAGTGTACCATTAGTAAAAGTATGTAGTTATGTCAATAGCACATTGGAAGAACAGAACTGCTGAGAAGGGGAATACACACATTTTGAAAGACTCAGAACAGATTTTGGAGTGGGAAATCCTGCCGGAGCCCTGTGATGCTGTCGCAAAGTACGCAGTAAGGCTGACCTAGAGGGCAAGATATATTTAGAGTTCAAAAAAACCTTTTGACAATCAAAGATTTTTAGAGAAACTAAGTTACCATGGTACTGGAGGAAAAGTCCATTTACAAACTGAAAGGATAGGAAGCAGAGTAGGGCTTAATGGCATGTTATGCAGGATGGAGGCAAGTCAGCAGTGAAGCCCTACAACTTCTGAGACTGGTTTCACTCAACTTTATCAATGCCCTGGAGAAAAGCAGTAAAATCCTCAAGTCTGTGGATGATAGTAAGCTTTCTTAAACAGTCAAATGCTGTATTTGTGGCACAAGAACTTCAGAAGAGCCATGTGCAGGCAAAAGAAACACAAACAAATATATATGGTTTAGCTATAGGGCAAAAACCCTACACAACGATGGATGGATTCAGAAATTATAGTTCTCACACAGAGAAGAGGTCTAGGGGTCACTGCTAACATTCCTCCAAATTTACCAGAAACACGCATGCTATGATCAAGATTTATGATTAAGGCTTGGAAAAGGTGAAAATAAACTGTTATTCTCCAAATCAGCAAAGCTAGTAGCAAGGAGCATTGAACTAAACTTCTACAGCTGTGATCTTTTGCAACTTGATCCCACATAGGAAAAGGGCGTTAGCATGTCCAGAAAGAGATTTGGCAAACACATGCACAAGAGGTCCATAAAGAGACATGAGTCAAACATGGGAGAGATGGACTTGACTGCAACAAATATGGACACTGCAAGAGTGAAGAATGTAGCCAGGATCTCCTTCCACCACTAGAAGATACAGAGCAGTGACCTAATGAACTATTGGTCCAGACGACATGGAACTCCTCTCTGCTAATGTTTATTTCTTTTACTTAAATGACAGCTATGCTATATCAGATTTATTTTAATATATGTGAACTATCATTCACTGCTGTTTTATTTGAACTAAAATAAAAAACAATTGCTAATTATTTTCGCAACAATTGGCATTACATTTTTATTTCCTTTTGAAAGAAAAGCTTTTACTTGGGACAAGAACTTTGTTTTAATTTTGTATTAGTAAGTTCACTAATTTTCTAAGTATGGGATTTATCTTGACTTTCAAAATGTCTGGGAATCCTGGACAGTCACATTATTCTGAAATAAATACCTCTACATAGTAAGGCAGTTGCTTATCAAGCTTTTTACTGGATGAAATTGAATGGAGTTAGGAAATGGGACACCAGAGACTAACACTCAATATAGTGACAATATTTCTATTCTTAGCATCTCTGAGATTGGAAAACATTTAACGTAAAATTTCAAATTATCAGTGAAAAAAAAAAAAATCAGTAAAAACAATTAAAAATAGACATCACTGTTTCGGTGACTGATTTCCTGTTTTTTTTGTTTTTTGTTTTTTTTGAACAAGCACATCAAAGATACTATTTCTGCAAGGTAAATGTAGATACACTAAGGCATCACTGTATTTGGGAGTAACTTGAGGGATGTATTTCAACACCTACTCATATTTAATATCTTGGCTTTTCTGTATTTGTAGAAGGATTTTTTAAAGGGTTTAAAGGCACCTTTACATCCTGCCTTCTAAACTGCCTTATTCCAGAGACATAACTTCCAGAATAACTACACATATAAGGAGATGCATGGAATAAAGACTGCACAATAGCTCCCACTGAGTATGATTTCCAGAGCAAGTTCTGAAATATCAGTGCTGTGCTTTCTTATAGCTGTCTTGATACTAGGCATATGCAAAACCCATTTCTGCAACATTTGAAGGCACACATTTGCAGAAAAACTAACAGAAAAGCTTCCATTGTCCATAATAGGCTTGGGTCATTCATTAAAAACAAGCATGAAGACTTATTTTTAGATTTTTTTTTTCCTTATTAATCTGCTTTCATTATTTTTCACATCCATGCTTTCACCATTTGGCTCATGGTCAGAAGCACCTGTTCAGGCAACTTCCACTGACCATTTCCTACCCGTGGTAAGATGATTCTTAGTGTTCTGACATTCTGAGATAAGAATCTGATGATTCTTATCTGTCAGTGTTCTGACAGTTTTCCTTCCAAAAAAAAAAAAAAAAAAAGCCACTGATAAATCATGAAATAAGAAGGAACAGATGCTATAAATACATATGTTCATTTTAGCACCTAAAGACACAAAAATCCAAGTCAAGTAAGGAGTCTCATCTGAAATTAGCATCATCATGCTACACTGACAAACAAACAAACAAAAAAAAACCAAAATCACACAGGCACAAATCAAATACAAATAACTTTTTAACAGCTTTGAGAGGCAAGGGGAAGGAAACAAAAAAAAAGGTAAAAATATATGCTATGCCCGCTTCAAATTAGTATATTGTGGGAGTTCATTTTTAGTCATTATTTTTATGTGTGCGCCAAAACTGCATCTCATTTTATTGAGCAAGATGGAAATTCTGTTAACAAACACAAGCTTCTCCTGCAGAAAAAAAATGGACTAACAGAAGAACTATAGCATCAGTCTGCAAAAACTAAACAAATTCATCACCAGAGCTGACACTGGGACGAGCTATAGGACAGCACACCTCCATTCCGATAACCTACCAGACACGGTCGGGGTCTGTAATTCACTAAGGCGACTCAAACCCCCAGCCCAACCCGCAGCACCCCCACCCCGGGGCAGCCGGGTGGGCTGCAGCACAGAACGGCCCTACAGCCGCAGCTCTGCCCTCCGCGAGGCTGCTCCCGCCCGGACCCACCTTGGGCATCCGGATGTGCTCCATGGCGGCGGCGGCCGGCCCGGCTCCTCACGTCAGGCGGGCAGCCATGCGCACCTGGGCTCGTGCCGGCCTTTCATATATATATGTACATATATTTATATATAATATATTAATTTTTCCCTGCGCTTTCTGGCGCAGATAGGATTAAAAAAAGGAAAAAAAGAAAAAAGAAAAAAGAACAAAAAGAAAGGAAGGGCTGTTCAGAGCAGAGGATGCGGCTGTTCGGGTGCCGGCAGGTCAGCGGCTGGCTCCACCTCCCGCAGCCGCCATGCTGCCCAGCGGCGGGGATGCTCGGCGCGGCCCAGCTCGGCTGCGTCGTTTCGGGGCACGGCGCGGGGGTCTCTTGGCAGCTCGGTGTCTGGAATTGCCCCGCTCGATGCTTTCTGTGAGAAGGACCAGAAACAGCGAGGGGAGCTCTGCCTGAGGTGGCCTCCCCCCATCTTTTCTTATTCCCTGGTTCAGTGTGTGCAGTATCTCCAAGGCAAAAACTGCGCTACATGAAACTGAAGCACAGAACTGCGTCAATCTCAAGCTCTGCATGTCTGTTTTTCAATAATTCACAATGTGCACAAGGGGAGATTTTTTGTGACACGTAATTTTCAGTCTTATGCAATAACTTTATTGTGCTATTGCTTGCCTTGCCTGGACCATCAGATGTGGTACCTCCTGAGGCTAAAATAGATGTTTTAGGGCTGCTTTCCTCAGGTTACTTGGGCAGACATAGAGAACATCTCTAAGCAGCTTTTCACAAATAGGCAGTTCCGTTTTGGCTAGCCACCTCAAGGGTCAGGAATAAGTGTGAAGACGTACTGAAGCACACAAAGCCTGTGGCAAGAGAGAGCTGTGCTTCAGAGCACCAGAAGCTTCCCACACATTCTTGTCTTGCTTGCAGAGAACAGAGCAAGCTTAAGCTTTTTATGTGAAAGCTAAAACTTGATATATAAATGACTTGAGGCCACCAAAAATTTTTACTGTAAGGGAAAGGGAACAATGGTTATAATGTTACTTGCACAGATCCTGCTGATGTTTCTCTAGTCCTGTTACCTTTTTGCTAGATTGTCCAACATCATGAGTTTTTTTGTGCCAACTCTTTGGTTAGAGGAGACAGAAGCTGTGCTGTCAGGAGTGGAACATAAAAGTCATGTCTGAATTTGACTTTTCTGTTTCCTTCTGCCTCTCTTTTCACCACTTCTGCCTTTTTTTTTCTCCCATAATTCAGCTGTTGGTATTGTACGGAAGTGGATAGTTTGCCCATAATCTGAGACACCATCAACTGGACGAAATCTATTCTCTACTGAGAGTTTTTATCTTTCCATTTCACTTTGGTCACCCTGACTTGATACAAGAGTTGAAGATATTTTCTATTTGAAATTTCACTGGATGGCATCCATAAAAGTGCAGGAATTACATAAAGAGTCGTTCATTCACAAGACTCAATTGGTGGCGTATTTTGCTCTCTTTTTTAGGCCTGAGTTGTAAAAATCAATTAAGAATTAACCAACCATGGAATATATTTCCTTTGTAGCTATAAACAAATGTGATTCATGTCATATATTACCATAGTTTGGCATTTGCTACTGCCAGTAAGTGAAAATGGAAGAAAGTATGGTCATCCTTTCAGTCCCTGGAGATACTTGCTTTTCCTTGTGGTTTGTTACTGCCGAGTTTAAGTCCTGCTGTTAGCACCTGATGGTGCTTCATCTCTGCTTCAATATCTGCAAAACTAAGGCATTGCTCAGAGAACACTGAAATCCTGCTGATAGCAATCAGTTGCTCTGCCTCCAGAGTTTTTTAACTGTCTTGGACAGATAAAATTATTCTTGAGCAAGTATGGCTATAAACAGAACTGGGGTTTAGACAAAAATTCTACCTACTGCATTTGTCACAGAAAGATGCAGTAATCACAAGCTTTTAACAGTTCTCTTACATGAATAATTCTCTTTCCATCGTGGATGCTGTTATCTTAACAATCCTGAAAGTAAAACTTTCTCCACAGAAGTACAGTGAGGCCAACAATGAAATATAGTACTTCATTGTCTACCATTCTGACTCAACTAAGATGTAGGGACAGGAAAATTGAATTGTTATTATTAAACAGTTTTTGATCTATCTGCTGCAACTACCAATAAAGTTCTTGATCAATGCCTGCTGAACGAAGGCCAGGTACTGAGGGCTAGAATGACACCACTGTATTTGTTTTCCATGTCCATAAGCAGGAGAGATAGGTTTCAGCCCAAGCTAGTAAAATCTGAAAGCACACATTTAACTTACAATGTACTAAAATCTCTACCATAATCAATGCAGTCACCTGAATGCTCAAACATTTTCTGTTAATTAAGATGTGGACTTGAATCATCGTATTAGATCTGAAAGGCTTTGTAGATTTATTCGTGTTTTGCAAATATACTTTACTAGATTGCTGTTGGCTGCCTTTTAATATAATCTGCAAATTCTAAGTATAAAAGTATGTACTTATATTAATGCTTATTGTCAAGTGTGATCTACAGATGGCTTTATGAACATATAGACATACCTTAAAAACCATCACACTGAGAAGAAATAAACATGAAACTGTTGGTAAAGCAGCTTTATTTTTGGGCAGCTATATTCAATGTGACAGAATTGTCTGCCTTACAGCCTGGTATGTGGGATGAAGACATGGAGGCTGGTATCACGCCATGTTATTGTGAGCTAAAGGAAGACAGTGCTAGTTTGAGTGCAGCTTTTGGACTGTGGATAAGGAATGGAGCAAAAAGAATCCACACAGTTTCTGAAGGCATGTCACCAAAGAACTTCTGCACTTAGAGCAAGAGGTTATTTGCTGGCATCAAAGCTCTTTCCTTCAGTGAAACACAGAGTTTGCCAGGCTGGAGATGGCAGTCGGGTGTTTTCACTCACTCGACAGCAGTCAGACACTGTAGCATCAAAACTCCTGTTTCCCTTTTACCTTTTGCCTAATGACAACAGCCAAAGGTGAAATGCATGCATGTGATTTGTAGGTGTCTACAGTATTTACACCTTGGATAATCAGTACCACGATTCAGAAACAGTGTGTCTCTTTCTGTGTTTCATAACTTCTGTACTTTTAGAGGGAACATCCCAAGTTTCTCCTGGCCAATGCACTTAGACACACAAACTTCTCACTCAGTTAATCTAGCAGGAGCTGCATGTGACAAGGTAAAAACAAGTAGCTTTAACTTTATTCTTTAACTCAGCTGTTACTTGGCTTGACCTTTTAGATTTCCTTCAAGAATTACTCAAAGCAATCTTTGATTTTGCCCTGTTTTAAAATGTTCTTGCATGGTTATAAAAACAAAATTCACACAGGAAAAAATACCAGCAGTCCCCTGGAGACCCACTCAATCCTGTTATACAGATAGCCCAACTGATATACTTCTGGCCTGAGATGCAAAACAGAGAAATAAAGCAAATAAAACTCTGAAAGAGCTCGAATAGAAGTCCAGTTGCTAACATGAGGATTTCATCAGTTGAGGAAACAGTTATGGTTTTGACAAAGAACTAACATTATTTTAAATGAGAACATTTCAACAAGATCAAAACAGTTAATCCAACTACTGTAAAATGCTATGTTTTTCATAACAAAACATGTCAGCTGACAGCAGTGTTGGAGGTCAGCTGTGATATACTTGAGCTGGTGTAATTCAGACCAGAGAGGGTAAAGCAGCTAAAGGAGGAGGCCATTTAGTAATATGAATATTATAGGGTAAAAATGAAGAAAAGTACTTCTCAAGAGGGCCAGGACACAAGACAATTAAGAGTTCCTAAACTGCTGAAGAAGTGTAATACTCTTACCCCATTCTGCAAATCTGTATTCATCAATACTTCTACCTACCTGTTTTGTCAGTCAGCTCAGTGAAAAGCAATTGCTTTGTCTTGCCTTTTTCTGATCCTACGCAGGACATTGCTGTAAGGAATAGCTATACTGAGAACCTTTAAGAGAGCACCCCTCTTCCTATTAGCTGTGACTGGTACGTCTGAGCAAGTCTACTCTCAAGTTAGATCCTCAGCTACGTAGAAGAACTTGGTGAAAAAGCTGATTTTATTTATTTATTAATAACTTTCTTTTAATTAAAATCTAATATAATCTGCTAGATGTGTTTCCTCCACTCAGAAATTGAGATTTCATATTTTGCTTTACTGCAGTCAGGTATCAGCCACAAATAACCGAGTGATTGAGTTCTATTTGAGCAGAAGTATTGGGAACTATCCCAACTTACAGAGTCACCAAAGGATTTTCCAAATTGTGGTGCCTGTAATACTCTGACTACCTTTACTGTATCTCATGCAGAATCCTAGACAGGAAAAACTCATTAAGCTGATTAACACAAACAAGCAACCTAGATTCTCAGTTCTACTGAAGCATTCAACGACAAGCTCAGCAACAAGTTAGAAGAAGAAAGTAAGAGAGTAGAGCTCAAAGCAGGTCATAACTGTGTGTTTGCCAAAGCAGTATTTTTAGATAAAAAATAAATTTGTGTTATAACAGTTTTCAAAATTTATTGACTTGTGGGACTGTATTAATGGTCTGCCTAGAACATTTTTCCCAACATGAAGAAAAAGAAATGGAAATAGTATATTTGGGTCTAGAGGAAATAACAAAGAAAAATAAAAATTGGATAACAAAGGAACAGAATGCCATCATCTTATAATTACCTAAAACTATGTGTGGAAGTAGGAGCTGAACTTAATGATCCTAGTGAGTCCCTTCTACCTCAGGATATTCTGTGATTCTTTGAACATCTATGCAGAAATGAAAGTGAAATGATTCCTACCATCTTACTGACAGTCATCACAGGAAGTGATCAGAATTTGTTTTAGCTGAATTCTGCTGCTTGAAATCCTTCAGAATGAAGTAGTGATCTCTTCGCTCCTATTTATACTGTATCGCTAATGAGAGAAGCTGACACTGAGAAGTGGTCAGTGAAGTCTTTCTTATTTACATTCCGTGAAAAGGAGGTTCAGATCACACAGTCCTTTTTCAGCTACTGACAAGCAGTTTACATTTTGAGAAAAAGCAGACTAAGCAGGGGTCATAGAAACCCCAGTGTTCAGATTGAAAGAGTGTTAAGATTGAATTCCAGTGTGCTCTTCCAGAACTTGTCCAGATTATTATTTGAATTCACTTCGCTTTGTTTTCACCAGATATGTGTTTTTCAGGGTCTATTGCTACTTACTGAGTTTTGAGGGAAAAAAATAAATGTCGGAGTGGATTTTGAAGAAAACTGTGCTGAACTGCTTTTGACATTCCCTATCTGAAAGCTCTGTAGTATGAGTTCCTGTCTAACTCCTGTCAGTTTCCAACTCTGTGTAGTATTAGATTTATGTTCTTGATTGCTGTCAATTATTTTCATGGATTATGTATGCATGAGAAGACAGTGCTTGCTGTAATTTGTTCCTAGAGTGGAATGTCCAGAGTTTTGTTCCAAGGTACTTCTGCCAGCTGGTCACAGTCAGGATGTATGAGCTATCATGACTGGAAGGTCTACACATGTAACAAAAGGATGTAATGTTCAGAAAAAATGTGTGAGGTGAGATGAATCATTAACTACAGATAGCTACAGATATGATTATACATAACTGCTCGCTCTGAGGCTTGTGGTTTACTAACTTAGTGATTACAGTCAATGCATAAAGCATATGACTTTGCTATATTTTTCCTGCAGGCCACCTCATCAGCCACTGAGCTTTTACTACCCAGCTTGCATCTGTAATGGTTACCTATGTTTACACAAGTCTCAGAAAAAGCCCAAACATTTGCCTCTTGTCTCAATAGTTTTTCCTTGTTCTTGGTGCCCACACAGGGCAGGTATCTCAGTGGCCAGGCTCACCAGCCACCTGCTTCTTGCATGTTGTATGTCACCAAGTTATGTAAGAGTAATGCTCCAGATTCTCATACTTTCTATTCCTTCCTTGTACTTCAGATATGCCACTGCTTGCTCTGCTGTTTTGCAAGCCAGGCAACGGCACCTGTCACAACACTGTTGTCCTATGCTATCCTTAAAGATCAAAAGGTGAGTCTTGGCCTGGGTTTCATCTTGAAAATATCCTTCCTTCATGAAACTAGTGGTGGAACTGCATCATTTTAACTCAAGCCAACTGACAGTGTCGCAGATAAGGAGACTCATGCCTGCAAGACTCTATGGCTAGTCAGTGACTGCCCTTCACAACCAATATAATCCCTTGCAAGCATTTAGCTCTTTGAAAGGGTGTGAATGTCTATCTGTAAAACTGGCCATCCAATTTCTCCATTAACATGGCAGTCTCCCATGTGACCATCATGGAGGAGCTGGCTGCCTGTGGTTTGGATAGGCATACACTCTTCTGGGTAAAACACTGGCTGGACGATGAGGTTCGAAGACTTATGGTCAATGAAGTTAAATCCAGTTGATGGCCAATCACAAGTGGTATCCCCCAGGGCTTGGTACTCCTATTCAACATCTTTATTGATGATCTTGATGAGGGGATTGAGTGCACCCTCAGTAAGTTTTCAGACGACACCAAACTGAAAGGGAGTGTTGATCTGGAGAGTAAAAAGACACTACAGAGGGATCTGGATAGACTGGATCGATGGGCCAAGGTAAACTGTATGAGTTACAGTGTGGTCAAGTGTCAGGTCCTACATTTTGGTCACAACAACCCCAAGTAAACCTACAGGCTTGGGGAGAAGTGGTTGGAAAGCTGCTTGATGGAAAGGGACCTTGGTGTACCGATGGACAGTCAGCTGAATATGAGCCAGTAGTGTGCACAGGTGGCCAAGAAGGCCAATGGCATCCTGACTTGGATCAGGAATGGTGTGGTGAGCAGGACTAGGGAAGTCATCCTGCCCCTGTACTCAGCATTGGTGAGGGCTCACCTCGAGTACTGTGTTCATTTTTGGGCACCTCAGTACAGAAAGGACACTGAGGTGCTGGAGCAGGTCCAAAGAAGGGCAACAAGGCTTGTGAAGGGCTTGGAGAATATGCCCTATGAGGAGAGACTGAAGGAACTGGGGCTGTCAGTCTGGGGAAAAGGAGGCTGAGGGGAGACCTTATTGTTCTCTTCAAACACTACATAAATACACTGGCAGTGTATCCTCCCCCTAAGGAACTCCCACTGTGTTGAAGAGGCTCAGGATTCCACCTGAGAAGCTGATCTTACAACACTGAATGAGCGAAATCCAGACTTCTACTTACAGGTTTTCCAAGAGAATTCAATGCTTGATATCTGTTAGATATTTGTTTATATATTTTTTTTTGTCTGTGAGAATTTATAGCTGTCGTGTCATCTAAAGGATGGAGAACACTATAGTTGGAGATGGTTAGCATAAAAAAATAATAACTGAAATACATTTTGATGATCCTTTTCATAAAATCTGGTACTCTGCATGCTATGAGAGCTCTCTTGAAATTTGCTTTTAATGAGGCAGTTTGAGGCACAGGAGTTTTTTGTGTGTTTGTTCTTACTGGCAGTTGCATGCGAAGGAGCTGTTTTAACTATATGTGAATTTTCTGATCTGTATGACTTTAAGCACTGTAAACTTTTAAAGGTTTGGGGGAAGGAAGGAAACAAAGGAAGAGCTATATTTCTGATATTTTCTTCCACTCTTTCGTCTCTTGAGGTCTGTCACAGAAAGAAACAGGGGCAAGGCTGAGACCTCTTCTTCAAAATGGTTTGCTAAATTTAGCCTTATTTGGAAAAGATGCAAATGAGAATTAGGATGAAAGCCGCTATGCAGCAGGAGTCCTAACAAATGTAGCAGAGAATTGCTGGGAAGGAGTGTACCAAAGCAACTTCCAAGCTGTATTAAAAAAAAAAAAAAAAAAAAAAAAAAAAAAAAAGACATAAGTAGTGCTAAGTCTAAAAAACGTTTCTGTTATTGTTGCTGAATGATACATTATATAAGACAGCTGCAAGTCTTCGTTTCTCTGAACAACCCCACACCCTTCTTCATCCTAAGCTGCTCTTCCACTTCCATGGAGATATTATTTCTTGACTAAGAACCTAATTCTGCAATACACTGCACTCATCCAGACTCAAGGGACTTTAAGTAGGAGGTTAAAAGTGATCAGCATTTACAGAGGGTGTGCACCACCTCACAGGACTGAATCCTGAGTAAAAGACACTCTTTCTTTCCTGTGACTAATCTTGCAGTTAGTACACGTATTTCATAGCAGAAAACTTCTGAACTGGTAGCACCGCTTTTATAATACATGCAGCTTTTGATAACTGTACCTTATTACTTGCTACTAGCAGTTTTTACCTAACATCTGTCGCAGCAAGTGATTGGTGGCTGATCCTCATTCATCAGCCTTTGTACATCCTGAATCAGATCACCAGGTACTTAGAACAGGCTTCAGGGGCCCCTCCAGTGCACCTAGCTTATGCTGCCACTCTGATTCAGCTCTGCAGGAGCCAAGAGAGGAAGATCAGTTTTGTCAGAAACCTGTAGTATGAATGCTCTATCTACTGTCCACTACAACTTAAAAGAGGAATATCATCCATCCACCTCTTGAAACCGCCAGGTCACACTCCTCTGCAAGCATTCTGATAATGAGCTAGGAAAGGCTTGGCGTCAAATTCAGTGAGAAGCAGGCTGCAGCGACAGTGACAGTCAGATGTTTTTGGATGACCTTCACCAATTTGAATGGAGCTGGCTCCCACATTGCACTGCCAGATGCACTCCCATCCCATATGTGAGCTAGGGTCCCTATGGACCTACAACTGAGCCTGGAGAGGCTAACTATTAATGTTCAGCAACACTTTTGGCTTCTATACCGGGCATGGGAAAGTCCACATTGGATAGGCTGATGTGTTGGAAGCATGCCTAGCAATACAGAAAGCCTTAAATTTTTGTTAGCTTTTAAATTCTATTCTATTTTTTAGCATTCTTGACTTTTTGGCAAATTTCTGTGTACTATGATGGTAGATTTTTCCCACAAAATGGGAGAGAGATAAGAAGTGCAGTAGGCAGGAACTATGCCTGCTCTGATTTTCAAAAACAGTCTGCTCTTTTCGTTTACATGTCAAGGCAGTAACTGGGGTTCAGTAACGATCTTCTTCTTGTTGTTCTTCTGTTTTTAAAGGTGCTAACCTGCTTGCATTTCAAATAATCTGGCTTCCTGTGGTAATGAGGTTGGTGGTGTGTGGAGAATATGTGTGTGTGTGTATTACAAAGAGGTGGAATTCTGACAGAATTTAGTTCCCACAAGTTTTGGCTGCTGAGCAGAGGAAGTGAGAGATTCACCTGAACAAGCAGCAATGTGAGCAGAGGTTCTAGTAGAGATCAGGGAACCTGTATGTGGGAGATGTTGTCTTTCAAAGCAGGAAAAGCTGCACTGTATTCAGCAGAAACTTCTTACAGAAATACTAAGTTACTCAACCACTGTGAGCTTAAACACTTACTCTCTGCAGATTTGCACCCAGAGAGTTGGCTGCTGGCCAGGTAATACCAGAGAAGAAAACTCTGGCCTAGTGATGCAAATGAAGAGCTGTCATTTGGCAGGGAAAATCTGCTAAATTCTCAGATTAAAGTTTTGTATTTTTTCTTTCCTGTTTTTTTCTGTTTTTTTTTTTTTTTTTTTTCTTCTTCTTAGCATCAGGATTCTATAGATACAGCGTGTGTTACTGTAGATTTCCTTTTCCTTCCTATCCGAAGCTGAGCATTTTTTCAACTCTAAAAGATTAGTTGGAGCAATCATATTTGTAGCCAGTATCCAGCAGTCACTTGCAAGGTTGCTAAGTTCTTAAACAGCTTTTCAAGCTGAGCTGCTAATCCAAATATTTATAATGTTGTTACTACTAGTTAAATTCAGTTCTGTGTTGTGCGCCTTACTTTCTGTCTTAATACTAACACAGTCTTCTTTTTCTGCATTCCTTCTATTGGGAAATAAATCCAATCCATGTGTGCTAATTCTTATATAAATCATATATAAAAAAAATTAAAATACAAACTGCTTCTAAATCCTTGCACTTAGGCCTAATGTTTCCCAGGCAATTTTACAAACATCGTGCTTTCCAAAACTACCTTAGTAATTAAAAATATATTTAACCTTTTCAAAAGACAAAGAATTGCAGAGGATCATGTTTAGTCCCCATTAGATGATCTTCTTCACAAATTTAGCTAGCTCCATTTTAAAAGCAGTTACTTTATTTTCCCCCTCCGCACCTCTCTAATGAAGTATTAGATACTGACTTATATGTCCCAGCCAAGAAGTATGGTTGTACCTGCATGTTCCTTTGCCAGTCCATATATTTCCTTTCTTTCCCTTTGAAATGTATACTGCAAACTTACCTCCCATCAGCCTTCAATTTGCCAAGATAAGAACTCTCTTTTGGAAGTATTTATGCTACAGATTGCAGTATGGTGTATATGCACCACAAGACAGCTTTTGATGGGGCAATCTTCCTGTGAAAGCCAACAGTTCTGTGCAGTCTTATTGGGTCTTACATGTCTTACATGGAAACTCTTTGCAGTTTCCATGTATCTGGTATGCTTACTGTACCATGTTTCTTGTACTATCTTTTTAACAGGTGTAAATATCAACCAAAGAATAAGAAATTATAATGTAAATTTAGACACACATCTATAATGCAAATATGCATAATTTTTTATGTTTGTAAAGTCCACTAACCAATTAAAATGGCTAAAATATTGATTCGATTATGATGTGAAAGAAGATCTATATAAAATATTGCAAAGTAATTTGTATTCTAGGACAAGCAAACTTAATCTGGAAGATAAGAAAATGTGTGTTGAGAAAGTTAAGAACATCCTTCCTCTGAGTTCTACAGAGGCTCCTACAAATATGAAAACACCACTCTAACAAGTGAACAAAGTCAAACGCAAAATCCAGTGGCAGTTATATGATATCTGTTTCTCTGAGGAAACAACTTCAATGAGCAAATGTTTTAAAATATGAAGAGAAATTATGTGCAATATCCATAACATGTTACATTCTTCCTTTCCACTTAGAAATCTAGTTTTGTCTCATTAGCAACTATCTGCAAAGATGTTCTTTTCTTCAGCTTCAGGGTATGTATGTGTATATATATGCATAATGTATATAAAGTATACACATACAAACACATATGAACAAAGACATACACGAAATACCTAGTTGTACAATTTGTGGCATCTCTGTAGTCAATTACAAACCTCAGTTGTAAACATTTGTTTTCTTGGGGAATATTTCAGTAATTACTGAATGCTGTTGCTGTGCAGAGATGGAGCAGCGTGCTGACATGGTTTCCCAGTGGTTCAAAGGGGACTGAATGATTCAGACAGCTTTCTTCCCACCACACTAGGCAGAACTGAACTTAAAAATGTGTCAGTATATATTTATACGCTTTCTTCTCCAAGGGCAGAAGGGCTGTTTAAGTCTTCCACATCTGGCTGCTCTCTCCCATCCTTTTCCTGTGGGAAGTCCTCTCACATCTTTGGCCACAGAGAAGGGGAAGACTAGCTGTGTGGGGAGACTACACAGCAACCCGAAGGTCAGTGGAATCTTCCTGGGAAAACAGATTAAAAGTATTGCTTTACTCTGAAAAGTGATTTTGTAAAGATTTCAATCAGTGCTATGAGTGACAGAGACATGTTGAGTCACAGGAACAAATTTAGGAAGGCTGGAGTTCTAGTAAGTAGGATCTCTGGGATACAGCATGAAACTGTGCAGAACTGAGACTAATACATTTGCTGAAAGTCAGTGTAAGAATCTATTAATCAATGAAGACCAATGCCACTGACACTAAAACAAATTATCTGACTGAAATGCATGGAGAAACTCATGTTTCTCACAATGTGACTATATCACACGATTGGCACATAGTGCCAAAGAGCCTGACCAGACTTTCAAAGATCAAGTTTGCATAGTTTGCATGTCAGGAAAAAAACTAACAGACATAAAACTCCACGTGAATATTTACAAGAACCCAGAATCAAAAACTTGTTTGTTAAAAGATAACCTGAGAATCTTTACAGAAATCTTCATTCTCAAGTGTGAACCTTTTGTTCACGCGTTTTGGAAGGTCAGTGAGATAGCATCTATATCTGGTTATTGTAAATCAAAGGCAAGGTATTTTCTCCCACTCCACACTGAAAATTTGGACTCTTCAAGGCAGTTCAGTATCTGAGGTCATAAAGACATACTGTCTCTGGGCTCTGTTGATGCTGGGAAAGAATGGCTTATGGTTCAGAAGCTGAACCATAGCATCAGAATTGATACTGGCAATGCACACCATAGCATCATTTTTGCAGTGTCATAGTTAAAAAAGAGTTCCATTTTAAGCCTTATGATTTCACTTCTGCTGGAACACATTGTTATTCTCTTTTTGCTGGTCTCCATACCTGATAAACCTCCATTGGCTGACACTCCTTTTGTGCAGAGCTTCACTGAATGTAATACGTATGTATGTATGAATGTATGTATGAATGTATGTATATAATACATACTTATTTAAGCAAACTAAGAAATATCTAAGTATCTGAGTAACATAGTGATTTCTGAATTCAACAAGCCCTTCAACACAGACTGCAAAACTTGCACTTATTTCATGTTTTAAAAATTCTTAAAAACAAAATCACAATCCCATCCTAATTTAAGAAATTACCTCCTCTACCTCTAGCAGACAAATTAAAGTGTCACTTTGATGCACAGCTCATGTGGAAAAGTAGAAGAGATGAAAAGAATCCAACCATCACAGTCTCATAGGGCAGATTTCATTCTTTAAATGTGCCAAAACTCATGCTTCCTGGCTCAGCTTCAGCAAATTATCTAATATATCTTAGTGAGGCAACTCATGTGATCCATTATAGCTAATCAAACCTTAAGTACTCAGGCAAATTCCAGCACCAGAAGAGAATGAGTTGAGCCTGTGAACAGTAATTGTGTACAGCAGACTAAAGCAGTGGTTAATATGTAAGCAAACTGCCGATAACTATAACTAAAAGTATATATTTTTTTGCTGATGAGGCCGGGCAAGTTTCTTGGCATGTGCACCTTCTACTTTTAGAAGTTTAGTTGACATGGCCCCAGTTGCTCAATTTGCCATAGGTTGCTGGAGATACTTGTTGGTTACCTCAACAGTGTTCAGGGAAAAACAGAAGATGATTGCAGCTTTCCTGCCACTCCCCCTACACTCCCCTTGGTACACCCCCTTGAAGTCTCAAATGGCAGGCCTGCTTTACACAGCTGAAAATCAAGCACAGCCAAAAATCTTTCCTACTGTTATGGAAAAGCAATAATTCATCTCTGACTCTGCATAGCCAAGATCTCTAAAGAAAATAAACCCCCAAACCGATGGAAAGAATAAAAATGGCCACCCACTGATCATGTAAATACACTGCTAAACCTTATACCTTTTTTTTCCTGCAAATGAATAATCAATTATTTACAGATATACACAACTTTTCTGTGATTTATTTAAATGTCCCTTTGTTGTTGTTCAAACATAGTGGTTTTTTAATAAGTTATTAACACAAATTAAAAATACTCCTTGGGTTGTGTTTTTTTCTCCTTTGCAACCTCTTTTCCTCCATATTTGTATTTGAGAAGGTTAAAGGACAATCTGTCCTGCATAATAAAAGTTCTTATTTATCTAGTGACCAAATGTATTTCAGTCAGCTAAAATGTGAAACTAAAATGTTCTGCCAAGTAATTCTGTTATGACCTGATGGGTATTAACCTGCTTAAAAGTGAAAATGCCTTCATTTTATCTGAAGGAAGATACTTAACAGAGCATTTAATGTCTCTGGGAGGCTGGTAACTCCTCTATCTAGTTTAGGGTGATCTTATTCAGAGACAGTGACCTGTGAGGATTACCAGTTAGTTAGAATCTTTGAGGATCACAGAGTCATTGCCTCTGGATATCACTCAATTCGTGATTCTCTGGACTTGGTCATCCCGCCAGTTTTTACCCAGCAAAGACTACGCTTATCTAAGCCATGAGCTGCTAGCTTTTCCAGGAGAATGCTGTGGGAGACATTATCAAAAGCTCTACTAATGTCTCTGTCCACAGCCTTTCTTTCATCCTCTAGTGGGTTACCTTGTAGAAGGAGGTCAGGTTGGCTAAGAAGGACCTGCCTGTCAAGAGCCCATGTTGGCTAGGCCTGATCCCCTGGTTGTTCCTCATATGCCATGTGATTGCGCTTAGATTATCTGTTCCATAATCTTCCCTGATTCTAACATTTCACCTACAGGCCTGATGTTCCCCAGATCTGACCCTTCCTGTACATGGGTGTCACACTGGCAAGACTCCAGCCATTTGGTACCTGGTTTACCAGAACTTCAGATAAATGATGGAAAGCGGTTTGTCGAGCACTTCCACTAGTTCCCTGAGTACCTTCAGGTGGCTCCATGGACTTGTGACTGTTCAGGTAGAGTAATAGGTTGCTAACTGTTTCCTCCCATATTCTGCTCCCCATCCCTGTCTTTCAGCTCAGGGGCCTGAGTACTCTGAGGATAACCGATCTGACTATTAAAGACAGAAGCAAAGAAAATATTGAGTAGCCTTTTTCTCATCCTTGGTAATAATGTTTCCCACCAAACCCAATAAAGGACACTATTTTATGCTATTGATTAGGCAGAATAAAATTACTTAGTGGTTCAGATCAATGCTATTCAATAGCACTCAGAAGATTTGTGCATAATGTATACAACTTATTGATAAGCATAAGAATGCATGATCAAAACTTCTGTCCTGCTAGACTTGGCAAGAGTGTGAGCAAGTATCTTTCTTGTTGCATATGTTTTGGTTGAATTTGTTTCCCACTAATAACACAGTTTCTCTGAATAACTAATGTGTATCATATATATATATATATATATATTTGGCTCATGTTAATGATGGCAGGCTGATGACATTCCACACCATACCTAAAATGTCCAGAAAAAACGAAGAGAAATTCCACTGAGAATAAAAGTGAATCTAGTCCACCCATACGTGAACACAACATGATTTTAACAGAATGATCCATAAGTCTTCAAACAGTCACTCTTTGGAGATGTTTCCATTCTTTTTATTTTATCAGACCATCTTTATGACCGGGTGAAATAACAGCCACAGTATAAATTCAGCATCAGAGTTATAGATGCTTGTCTTCACTCAGATATACAGTCTGAAAGAGTTCTCCTGTACAAGGAGAAAGTAAAAACCTAGACAGATTTAAGACAGAATTTGATCTACTTTTGCAAGGAGCCATATAATAACCCAGTCCCAAGAAGGATAGTGAAGACATTTACATATATTTCCATACTGCAGTCCACCAGGACCTGACAGTGCACTGATGGCAGCTCATTGACCTGGTGTCTGTTTACCTGCAGTCATGGAGGTATGGAGCTCACTGCTGACTCCAAACATGCCTGGGAAGCTTTGGTAAATGAATAAAAATTCCCAGGTATGTCTGTAGTCAGCACTGATCTCCATGACTATGCAAGTTTCTGATCTAGCCTGTATAAAGCTAGGCTATGCATATATTTGGGAGCATCAGCTTTGACATACATTCCCAGTGAGGCTGTGAAAGCAGCAAAACAGAATAACTGCTATTTGCTTTAATTGCAGGATACCTTAGTACATACCAAACATTTTAATTAGAACTGATATACATACAAATAGCCAGGGATACACTGAAGGCTGACAATCTGAGTTGGAGTCCTTCAAAAGGCAAGCTGTTCCAACAGCAGGGAATTTGCTTCAGTTGCACAGTTGCTGGGAAAGGACTTTCCACTGAAGAAAAAGAAAGCTGTGGCTGAGGAGGAGAACCAGACCTCCCAGAAACATTCATGCTGAGTTTTGTGACATTCTGCCTTTTCATAAAAGCAGTTATGGGTCTGTCAACATTTCAAAGCCATTGCAGAGAATGAGAGATCAGGCAAATCCACCCCATTTGTTGATGGAGAAATACAGTATAAGTAAGGATTGAGAAACTATCTGGCTCCTTCTCCTGTTTTAAACCATGGCATTTTAAACCCCACTTACACTGGATTTAAATATTTCAATTCACCCTTTAAAGGCATTTTGACAGAGAAAAATGCACTCAAACACAGCAGTTTCAGGTGGAATCTTCATAGAATAAAAGTCCTTTCATCTAATAGCTAAAACCTATGCTACTCATTACTTGACTGCAAGAAATATGGTTAGTCATCATGAAAAGAATTGAATTTAAAACTCCTCACCAGAAGGCCAAATGACATTTAGACCTAAGCAAGAAACAAACTGGAAAGTATTAAATCTGCAAATCCTTGAAAGAAAAAAAGGAAGAAGGAAGGAAGGAAGGAAGGAAGGAAGGAAGGAAGGAAGGAAGGAAGGAAGGAAGGAAGGAAGGAAGGAAGGAAGGAGGGAAGGAGGGAAGGAAGGAAGGAAAGAAGGAAGGAGGGAAGGAGGGAAGGAGGGAAGGAAGGAAGGAAGGAAGGAAGGAAGGAAGGAAGGAAGGAAGGAAGGAAGGAAGGAAGGAAGGAAGGAAGGAAGAGAGAAACTGGTCCAGGCCTCCATGGACTTTTCCTGTGTCCTTGACAGAATGTGGAATTAGCCTCTTCAGGGCATCATATGGATGCAGAGTGTGTAGAAGTAGGGCTGGTATAAAATCCTTATGGAGCAGGCTGGCTTAGTTTTTTTGTGAAATGTAAGTAACATAACTAGCTTGAACTGAGGGTAGTTGACAATGAAATACAATCACTGTGTTGGTGTTTTTTTCATATATTTTCTGAAGCAAATCTTAAGAACTATTGGTAGAAATCTACAGAAGTTTGGCCCAGCAGTGAAATAGAGAATGTGTGAACCACTGATCACACCATATGCAATATAAATGATACAAAATTTCTTGGAAAGTTGGAGCTAAGCAAAAGATACAGGTTTAAAGATGGCACATAACAACACAAAGACAATGGAGAATTTAGTTCACAAGTCAACCGTATCACTGAGCTCTGGTGTTTGCAGAACAACAGTTTTCTTAAAGACTACAGAAGGAATGAGTATGTGTAAAAAAAAAAAATATATATAATGTATATATGCACATATGTACACATCATATACAGTGACAGAACATTACAGAAGAGAGACAAGCAGATCCACAGCCAAAATTTTTAAAGGTATTTCCAACAATCTAATGTAGGCAGACCATAGTAGGGAAAGGTCTTTTGTAAGTAGAATATATGTAGGGAGAAAGAGATGATGACTGTAAGATTTATTCCGGCTATTCTTAATGCTTGCTATTCTTAGCAATAATTCTCCTTAGCCAAAGACTATTCTTAGGCTTAAAACAAGTTTTTTAGAATATCTGGCCCAGGGGAACAATTTGAATTATTTAGGCTGAAGAAGGGGAAGCACAAAACCTGTCCAACCTATGGAAACACAGAGCTACCAAGTCTCAGGCATCTCTAACAAAAATGACAAAACTGATAGGAAGAAGCAGAGTTTTATGGAGCTGATGGAAAATGCCAGAATGAAAAGAACCAGAATTGTATGTGTGTCAGGCCTCATACTGTGGCACTTTTTTGGCTATGATGTGTCACATAAGTAACATCCAAAGCATGACATGTTCGGAGAGCTCCAATAGCTCTTTCCCTGTTCCCAACACTCCCTGGTGCTTGGCCATGAAATCCCACATGGAGCTGTACATGATGTACTTTCCTACCAAGCATGCCTTAGAGCTGCCCTGTGAAATATATCCAGTAAAAGTTTGTAGGCTCTTCAGCAGTTTGAAGGGCTGACAGTGGTGCAGGCTTTTCTCCCATCAGCCAACCTGATGCCTTTATCAAAGGGAGAAGTACAGGTTCTCTAATGTTTGTCTTATAATGTTTATTTTGTACTTGAAAATTGCATTATTTCAGTAATATATAGTTGTTCAGGTTATAGAAGACTCAAGATACAAGAACTAGGTGGTCAAAGAAGCAGATGTAAGTCTCAGAGTGGGGAACTGTTTTGTGACAAGTTCTTAGGTAACAGAAGATAGATTGTTTGCATAAGGTTCCTGCTGCAAGGATGCTCCTAATTGAATCATAGAATCACCAAGGTTGTAAAAGACCCCCAAGATCATCTAGTCCAACCATCTCACCTACCACCAGTATTTGCAGTAAGATGAGAACAGGTGTTTGGTGCTGCTCTCAGCAAAGCATCCCACAAAAGGATCTTGAAAAAGACCAGAGTCTTCAAATAAAGGACATACCAAACAACAACGGAGGGTTCCAAGACCCCCACCACAGAAAGACTGAGGATGTGTAAGGAAGTGGAACCCTATTTTAGTGATTTTGGGGGAAAATATTGAGTATGTATGTACTTTCCAGGAAAATCTTTATGTATGTAACAGAAGTAATGTTTGTAAGCTGAAGATCTCTTGCGCCAGCTGCACACATTAGGCAGAACAATCCCCCACGCATTGTGTGCTGTGATAAAGACTGCATGCAGTTTAATACCACATCGTCCATGAGGAGTCTCATTCAAATTGGAGTGGGCCCAGTGTCAGGGCAGGCACCCCTACACTGTCATCCATTTAAAACTGTGTGGGAAACATTGTTTCTGGAGGCAATTAACCCCCGCAGACAAGCTTCTAAGAGGCAGAAGTGCAAAGCATTCAGGGCGAAATAAGGTCGGAAAACACTGGTAAAGAACTAGAAAAGTGTTGGCGCTAAGCGTTCGAGGCGTGGGCACCCACCGGAGGTTGGCGGCGAGGGGCGCTCAGAAGGCCCAGAGGGACGCGGCCGGAAAGCCGCTCAGGGAGACCCCGGCTCCCCGCGGCGTCATTTCGCCGCTCGGCAGTGCGGGAAGAGGGAGGCGGCCTCCTGAGGGGAGAGGAGGAGGGAAGGGCGGGAAGGGGGGAGTAGGGCGGCCTCGCACGTGTAGGAAGGCCAGGCATGGAGGCTTTCTGCTTTCGGCCCTGGGAGCCCCGCCGCTAAGCCTATATCTCCAGCGCAGCCCTTCCCGCCGCCGCGAGGAGCCGTGCCCGGGTCCCGTAAGTGACGCCCTTCCTCCGCCTTTCCCTCCTCGGGAGCGGGCGGGCAGGCAGCACGGAGCCGTGCTGCTGGCGGTCTCCTCGCGAACGGGGTTGGGGGAGCGTCTATGCCAGGGACCTCTAGCCTGGCGGAGATGCGGGCACGAGGCAATCCTCGTCTCCGCCAGACGGGAGGCTCCCTTATGCGTGCGGAGGCGACGTGGCGCGAAAGGGAGACCAAGGGCTTTCTTACAGCTGCCTTTAAAGTCCACTGTGTCTGTGTGGTGGGTGGAGAGTGTATTTTTGCGGGTTCCTCCTGCCCTGTGTCACCTTCCCCACTTGGCTGCTTATGGCTGGGGGGGTGTGGGCTGTAAGACCTCGTGGCTACCTGAGGTGAAAAAGGTGGGGAAATCCCACTTCAAGGGAGAGCATGGGGGGAGTGTGGGTTTCTGCCAGTTGTAAAGCAGTTGTGAAATATAAGGTTCTGCTGGCTTTGCATGTTTAAATATAGAAATGTGATTTAAGCGTATGTAATCCAGTGGGTGACACTCCTGGCAGCTGGAGAAAGCTCATCTAGTGAAATAGTATTTGAAATATAATGTGTCTGAAGCAGTAGATCAAAACCCTCGATTTTAAAATATTGGTTATCACTTTTGATTTGTGATGCTGTTGGGTTGGTTGAGTGCTGTGGATCCGATGAAGGTCTTGCCTCAGAGGGAACTCCATTAAATCAGGGGAACAAAATCAGTGTTGGGGGATACCATGTGGCTTGGTTCTGACAGGGAGTGTACTGTCTACTGATTGCTGTGCCAGTGTTTAATGCTTCATTCCATCAAAAGCAACTCAGCTGTGAAGTTAAGAGATTTCCTGAAATTCGGCTGAGGGCTGTATCCTGTCGAGACTGAAGGTTTCAGGCTAACTTCACCATTCTGTTTCAGGTAGAATCACAGAATCATAGAATGGCTTGGGTTGAAAAGGACAACAATGATCATCAAGTTTCAACCCCCTTGCTATGTGCAGGGTTGCCAACCACCAGACCAGGCTGCCCAGAGCCCCATCCAGCCTGGCCTTGAATGCCTTTGGGGATGGGGCATCCACAACCTTCTTGGGCAACCTGTTCCAGCGTGTCACCACCCTCTGAGTGGGAAAAACTTCCTCCTAATATCTGACCTAAACCTCCCCTGTCTCAGTTTAAAACTACTTCGCCTTGTCCTATCACTATCCACCCTTGTAAACAGCCATTCCTCCTCCTGTTTATATGCTCCTTTCAAGTACTGGAAGGCTACAGTGAGGTCTCCCCGGAGTCTTCTCTTCTACAAGCTAAATAAGCCCAGTTCCCTCAACCTTTTCTCATCGGAGAAGTGCTCCAGCCCTCTAATCATCTTAGTGGCCCTCCTCTGGACGCATTCCAAGAGCTCCTTCCTGTACTGGGGGCCCCAGGCCTGGACACAGTACTCCAGATGGGGCCTCACAAGAGCCAAGTAGAGACGATCACCTCCCTCTCCCTGCTGGCCATCCCTTTTTTAATGCAGCCCAGAACACAGTTGGCCTTCCGGGCTGCAAGCGCACACTGCTGGCTCATGTCCAGCTTCTCGTCTACCAGGACCCCCAAGTCCTTCTCCGCAGGGCTGCTCTCAAGGAGATCTTCCCCCAGTTTGTATAAATAACTGGGATTGCCCCGACCCAAGTGCAGCCCCCTGCACTTGGCCTTACTGAACCTCATTAGGTTTTCATGGCGCACTTCTCCAGGCTGCCAGGTCCCTCTGTACATTAATACCCAACCAGTATTTATTTTAAAAGCTTTCAAGCCATTTCTCTTTGTATTCCTCCTTAATAAAACCAAAACAGAATACATTAGGAGGTGTTCAAATGTTTCGAAAATGGGGAATGTAAGACAAGGGATCACAGTATATAGAGCTTGTTTATATTGAAAGAAGCTGATGATAGTTTGTTTACCCTAGAAAGACAAAATAAATTCTATGAAAAGTTCATGTAGACATTGTGCAGATTCAGTACAAAGTGGATCTTGGATCTGAATTTGGATTACACAGTGTGGAAAATCTTTTGAATTCTGGCTTGCATTACCTACCTGCTCCTGTAAGCAGTTCATTGCTGTAGTTGGCTCCACTTGATACTAACCCTGTCTACACAATGCTTCTGAACCCACTGGGCTCTTGTATAGACAGAGACAGAAATAATGACACCCCGTAGATATGTAAGTCGCTATGACAATATATTTTTTTAATTACTCATTTTTAGCCTGTTAGTATCCATTGTGCTGAGGGCTATCCATGCATGGAGTAGTCTTTTGTCCATCTGATGTTATTTAAAAATAACTTGGGATTCTTTGAATTTGAATGAAGACTGGTCACTTTGTGAAGCTCAAATGCAATGAAGTTTTCCTCCTGAAAGTCAGTAAATTGGCTAGAGTAAAAATGACTTCAGTAAAAGATGTATGGAAATTTATGGAAAGGTAATATGAAGATTTAGTTCCTCCTTATATGCCTTGCTTGTTTTTTTGTTTTTGGTTTTGTTTTTTTAATTCAATTTTGCAGTAAACAGTGTTTAAAACAGAAGGAAATTAAGGAGAAGGAGCAAATGATTAAAAAAAAAAAAAGCTGAGCTAAATCTTATTCCCTAAGTTATCGTAGAGGTTTTAAGATGGTAAAGTTCTCTAAGCTTTGCTAGTATAGCTTTTGATCATTTTCATCCAAAGTGATCTGTAAGATTCATTTTGACATCTGCCCATTATAAGACAAGTATCATTCTGACAAATTAAAAAAAAAAAAAAAAGCACACAGGTTACTTTCTTTTGTTGCTGTTCTGTTTTTAACTCCCTTGCTCATAGGAGGACTTAATTCAGGGTAGAAGCTTTCAGGGGGTCTTTTATGTGGATAATAGTAAGTTGGATGTTAATTTAAAATATATTCTGTGTTGTTTTAGCAAGCTTCCAATTCTGTCTTTGACTTCTTGTTCCATTTTGATACTGACCTTATCAATTTTCTGCCATTTCTTCTTTTTCCTTCCACCAGGTTTTTCATCAATGACATGTTTGGAAAATATTCTATCAACTATAAACTTTTGCATAGAGAAGCCAGTGGAAATAAAACATCAGGACAGGCCTGGGAGTGGGGGACAGGAGGGAGTGATGAGAAGAGAAGCCAAGCAACAACAATAGCTGCTTCTGGTGTAGCAGCTTTGAATTCAGTAAAGTAGTGGGTCTTTCATTTTCCCTTTTTCCAGGGGAATAGTAGATGTTACAGTCAGTTTGTGATCAAACTCAGTGAATGGTATATGTACATCAATGAGAAACATCTGTGTAGATGAAGTGAATCAGGGAGAGGGAAGAGATTGTTGAGTATTGCAGTTTCTTGGCCTTAAATTTCTTTGCTTTCTTTCCAAAATTGTAAACTTTTGAGATCTTAGTTCTGGTATGTCCCAGACGGGTGAAGATCTCTTAATGCCATATTGCCAGAAATGTAGAAAACTTTGCATTGCCATTTGTATGCATATTTGTGACTATAAATAAGAACATCATTCACATTATTCACTCAGTTTTCTACATAGTAGAAAATTATTTTAGATGCTATTGAAATTATTAGAAAGCATGAAAAAAAAAGAAAAGGCGGTGTCATGTTTCTGTATCTGAAAATTCTATCTGAAAGTCCACCTTCCTAACACTTTTCCCATTTATCACTCTGCCTTTGTGCTCCTCCTTCACTGACACCATACAGTTCTGATCCTGTCGTGTCAATTCTTCAACCTTCTATGTATTGTCCAGTTGGGATAAGAATCTTGCTGTACGATTTAGTAGCCAAGTGATTTAGAATCAGTCCAGTGGCAAAGCTGCTGGAAGCAAATGGTTGAACTTTCAGATAATGACAAATGTGTACTCTGCAGGAAAATGCATTCATTTGAGTATCTGCCACTACAACTCCAGTGAGATTTATAAAGTTTACTAGTAAAAATGGGATCTTCTGGGATTTTTAAGTTTTATCACTGAGGACAGTCATCCGAGAGCCACGGTATTATCTTGCCTGATTTCAGTGGCGTAATTTAACCTAGTAGATGTGCTTTTAAGGAAGTGCACTGAATGTTGTCATTGTTTCCGCAAGTTCCTGCACAGAATTGCATAGATGTATAATAAGAGATTTCAGAATGTATTTTGGATATGGATGGAGAAATGTATTGCATGTTCTACACTATACAATAAGCAGCTAGCTCAAGGCATCTTGTAATACGTAGCTGGAGAAGAAAAGCATGATGGCCTTGAATAAAGCATTCTACTTGCAAAATGATTGATGCAGACTTTTAATGTCAAAATTTGATCTGGAGCAACTTTTTACACAGATGTCCTTTAGTTCCATCAGTCTCACTTAAGCTTGAACTCCAGTAAAAATAAGGGTGTGCAGTTTGGGGGTGTCTTAAAAGTGGAGTCTAGTGGCTGGTATTGGGTCTAAGTATACTGGATGCGAACAGGGGAGAGTTGCTGCTGGAACAGCATACAAAAAAGCTGTCATATGTGTATTTTACTTACCATGGCCATTAAGATTCTGCCCTAGACTGTGTAGGCTCCCACATATGTGTGTTGCTTCACGGAATTGCAGGGTTTGGAAGGGACCTCAAGAGAGCATTGAATCCAAATCCCCTGCTAAAGCAGGTACCCTAATACCCTACAATAGGTTGTGTGCATTTGTATGTCTATATGTGCATACCCACTATATGTTTCAAAGAATTAAGCATCAAACTAGAGTAGAATATTGGCATGGTTAAATTTAAGGATAGAGACCTTATATTTTATCTAACTTCTGCACCAAAACGTGTTATGAAATGACAGAATTCTTTATTAGTGCCTCAGTGGCTGCATACATCTGGTAAGTATAAGTTAACCAGTCACGCAGGAGAAGGGGAAAAAAAAAAAGAAAAAGAAAAAGGAAACAGTATATAAACTATCACATTGTTGTTCTGGAGTCCACAGAGTCCTTCCATTTGACTTTTTCAACCACCTTTTCCTATCAGAACTTGTAGTTAATATAGCTGATCCATAAAAACCTCCATGCAATTGCTAGAGAAAGGTAATGTCTGGTGCTTTGGTTCCCCAGGACAACTCATCAGAAATGCAGCAGAGTGAGCACAACAGCTGCTGTTTCTGATAAGTAATCAGAATGGGCAGTCAGTGTTGGTGAGCCACAGTCCACTGTGCCAGTAATGGCAATGTCTGTTTTGCCCCTATGATGTATTGCTGGTTTCATTAAATTAGCTCATTTCTGAAAATTGTTTTGCCATACGTACATAATACCAGAAAGAGATGGTCCCTGGAGATGTTCAAGAAATGTGTAGGTATGGTATTTGGGGACACGATTTAGTGGGCAATATTGGTGGTAGGTGGGCAGATGGGCTAGTTGATCTTAGAGGTGTTTTCCAACCTTAATGACTCATTCAGTTGTGTTGGTTGCTAGAATTATGGTGAGCTGTAGAAAGGTCTGTATCTGCTGTGGAAAGGTGTTGCACTGGCAAATTCCAAGTAAATAAGTTTTCCTTCCGGATCTTCTACAAGGCATTTAATTTCAAATAATTCATCAATTTTGAGATTAAACTGGAGGAGAAAAGAAACTGCACCAAATCATTTTACCATACTTTACTATTGTTTTCGTATATAATACACATCTCTTCATCTGTGCTTTTTGCTTTTTCAGAATAAAATGCTGTTTTCTGAGAAACATATGGAATAAATATATTTTTGCTGTAAAGTACGTTCTTCTTTATATTACTTTGTTTGGGGATGGGAGGTTGGGTTCAATACAGGCTGATCTTTACTTTCATTGCTCTGAAAACAATGAGCTGGTGGATAACCTGTTTTGTAGCTGTGTGAATTCATGTAGCTAATCCCTGGTCCTAGACCATTTTGTTTGAAGTTAGTTATTTCTATGTTTGAAGTTTGATTGCAAGCTGTTTGACAAGATGAGAAAGTGACTGTGTTTATTTTATTTGTGCAGTACCATGTGCATTGTGGTTATGGAATAAATAATAATTTAAAAGGAATTTAGAAGGAAGGGATTATTTATTGTCCTTTCTTCAGTTTCATTAGATTGAGAAACATCTCCATACTGGTTAAAGAAAATGTAGCATTTGGATATTGTGAAGATATCTGATTACTCCCACGAGGACTTAAATTAATTCCTTTCAATTTGGTGTTTATGCACGATTTGTTATAATACAGATTTTATTTTGCTCTTGCGTATTTTTGGACCATCATGCAATTGAGAGAAAACAATAGGATGTGACTTGTCATGAAGTGCTTTCAGCACTGTAAGTTAGGTGAAAAGGCTTGTGGAAATATAGAATTAGTATGAATGTGTGGTTCCTTTCAAAGGTACGCTATTTTGGTGGGCTTTTTAGGAGAAGGAATTTAGATAACTAAGCTGTATTTTTGATCCTCATCAAGTTAGTCTAAATTGTTTAATGGTTTCAAGTGAGTATCTGCACGTTGTTGGTAGCAGCACTTAATTACACTCTTCTGCTGCGAGGATGTAAAGAGGGGGAAGGTCTTTCAAGGGTGTTACTGAAGAACTGCGTGTCATGAAACATCAGTTCTATTGTGTGGAAATTGAAGGCTAGAAAAAATTCTTATAGCTTTTTGCAGTACTTGTTACAGAGTATTAAATTGTATGTTCTGCAGTTGTTTTTTGTCCACAACAATGTCTTTAGAAACTTTGGAAACAAGAGATATATTATACCTGAGCATTACTTTCCAAACTGTATCTGTTTCTTTATGTAGACTTGGCAAGGGGCATTGGGAAGTTAGGGGAAAGGAGGTGGAACAAGGTTTCTGCAAGTGGAATAAGGCTTTCTCCTGTTCCATAGGGAAGTGTTGGGTTTGGAGTTACCTTCTGGCCTGTTTGTGCAAATTACTTTCATGGCTTTTTCCTTTACATCAACCAAGGCCTGCAGAGACTCCTTTATATTTTTAAGATGAGAAGTTTTCAGGAATTAAAATATACATGTTTGTACATAATTTGGGAAGAAAAAAAAAAGAAAGCAGCAATCTTTCTCCTAATTTGTCCCATGAAGTTGCAACTTTTGTTACAATGGTAGAGCTTGATCTTGAAAAATACCATGTGTACCATATAGTAGCAAGTTATTCTTGCTATGAGACTGTCTGGTAGAATGACTGTCTTCCAGCAGCAAGGTACTGTCTGTTTTTTTGCACAGTGGAAATGGAAGTAACTGGGGGACAGATCAGCCCTGTAACATGCTTTTACTAAATGAAAGAAATCTGTTCTAATTGTTTCAACATTTATTCTTAGTCAGACACTGCTTCTGAGTATCCAGTCCAGAATTGTTTGCAAGCTCCCATGCATTATCCAACTACTAGAAATATTTTATGAGACTATTTTAATTTATTAGATGCATAGGTCTAATTCTGAGTTAATGAGTTTCAACATCAGACTTAATAACCCAATTTTAAATCTAATTGTCCAGATATAAACTTTTATAAGCCTCCCAGAAAGTCTGTAGTAGTCTTTAAAGCCTTCTATGGTGTTTAATTGCCTGTGTACTTCACTTCATTAGTTGTCTAAGTAAATAACTTTGATTTGTATTAAATTTAAGATTTTTTTTTTTTTTTTCTGTTTGACTGTTTTTCTGTCCTGTGTGGTAACAGATGGGTTGCACTTAGTTCAGTGAACCAGATGCAAAAAGAGCAGAATTTGCAGTAAAATAATGTTGATGTTGTGTTTTCACCCACACACAATCAATTAAGTCAACTTTCTGATATGTAAGGCGAACTTTTACACAATTTTGTTGTTACTAATTAGAATGTATCCACTATGCTCTGGGAAACAGGTAGCTTTCTCCATCTTGATGTGCTCACAGGTCTAGTTTGTGCATTTCTTTCTGAAGCAGTGTCAGCATAAGCAGCTCCTGTGTTCTGCTCCAGGCTGCTATCTTTTGTTCCTGCTTCGATAACCACCCCTCTGTGCCTGCACAGTTGTTTGTGATACTGTGCAATAAACTGGGTTAAGAAAGGTTTTGGTTTTTTTTTTTCCTTGAGATAATTTTGATTAAGGATCAGTTCCCTCTTCCATTTTATCATGTGACCACATACATGGCTGCGCTCTACCATCCAACTATGGATGCAGAGAAGAGACTAAGCAGTAGAAACTGCTTAAATTGTGCTGCTACTACAAGAAAGTACTGAATATGCTCTACACAGCTGTATAACATAGAATAATTTATCTTCTCTGGTTTCCTTCCTTTTTTCTTTTTCTTTCTTTCATTTTTTTTTTTTTAATCTGGAGGAAGCATTAACTGCAAACTTTTGGTCACAGGAATGTTTTATCCCTCAAAATTCAGAATTAAGTTTGGGCATTTAGAATCATACTTCTGTGGAGTCCAATTCCATAGTTTAATTCCTTTGGATAGGAGCTAGAAGAAGTAATGCATTTTAATCAAGAAGATGGCACTCACCAAATGCATCTTTGCTGGTACTGTCTTTTTTATTTTTAGTGTCTGGAAGGAAACTTGAAAATCTGAGAAAATAAGATTGCATTTTGTATTTTGACTTCTGCTGCGTACAGTGAGACAGGACTCTGAAAATACACAGCAGGATACTATGCAACACTGAATTTCTCAACTTTGCTGAATGCAAACCCTTGGAAAGATCATCTGAATTGAGAGGGAAAACCAGTTGTTTGTAGGGCGGCTTCTTTCTAAGGAGACAAGCTTGCAAGGGTTGTACACGGATTCTTCACTTGATGGTAAACAAACCTCTTGAAAAGTTCACCAAAAGTCTGAAGAACACCACCAGCAGCAGTGTATAACAACTTTTTCACAGTGCTGCTTCCGTGAAGTGGTGTTCTTGTAGACAACTGACATGACTGCTGGCTTGAAAATGAATATTTGCATTTCTCCTGGAATCTTGGCAAGCAGGATTTCAAGTAAAACAACAAAAATCTCTCCACATAACACAACTTGTCCAAGTTTGTGAATTGGAAATCCTATAGAAGCCATCTGCCTGGATGTAGAATTTGGTCAGCCAAGGAGATTGTGTCAGGCTGCATATTTTACCACAAACTCCTATCCTAGGGGCCCAGAAGATGTCCCATCTGAAATACTGAAGTCCTTGACATTAATTTTTTTTGTGACTGATGCAGTTCTGATGGAGTTCATTTGGCTTCATTCAATGCTGTGTCCCAGGTTGATTACTGGGCAGAAAGGAAAGATAAGTTCTTGAGTACATACTCTGAGGTAGGAGCCATCACAAGAAACATATCTTCCAGCCTCTGGAGGCCAAGTTTGTCATTGTACCAGCCTTCAAAAAGTGGAGAATTGGGGCTTACTACAGAGCAAAGCTCTATAGCTGTTGAAATCCTACCCAACTCTGCAAAATGAGAAGCAGACTGTACCATACATTCAAACTGGTATTTCAGAGTACATCCCCACACCCAGATGTATAGAGAGCAGCAGCTGACTATCCTAGTCAGAAAAAAATGAAAATCACAAAAAAGCTTTGTCCCATCCTTCATTGATTCTTTTACTGGGTTTTGTTACTGATTTGAACATTTAGAGAGGTTTGTTCTTTTTTGTACATATTATTGAAGATTGTATCAGAAATGTGGATCTGAACCTTCTGCCACTTCTGGAATCTTTCTCATTACTTAAGCTAGTATGCTAGCCTTATATTGTGTTCTAGACTATGAAAATTTCAACAATGCCATGCAGCAGAATTCTACTTATAAAAGATGACAGAAAGGGCCTTTTTAGTAGTGGTAGAATCACAAAATGGTTTGGGTAAAAGGGACTCTGTTACAAATTAGCAAGCAAGTCATCATCCAAAGAAAAACAATCCAAAGAATAACCAGAGGGCTGTTGTTGTACAGCAGTGGGAGTGTGACCTCTCTCTCTGTGACTTGATGCTTGTACAGTATAACAGTGAGCTTTTGGATGATAGGAGGAAGGCGGTGCCTGGATGCCTGCCTCGGCCTATTTGCTGTGCTTGGATAAGCAAATGACATGTTTTAAAACATTTGAACAAAGGTGTACAGCAGTAGTATGAAATTTATATCAAGAAGGAAATGGGAGGTATCTACTTCTAGACTGGTTGGAGTGTGTTAGGCACTGTTGTGGAGCACGTGTTCCAATTTCCTTTGCTCCAGAAGGAAGGTTCACTGTTGTGCCACAGAATGGGACAAACTGCAATGAATGGCCATGAGTACTAAAAGAATATCTTTGAAAATATGCATCTGATCTGGACAAAAGCAGAGTGTATATATACCAGGGATAACTTGGCTCTGCCTATACCTGCTGCAGTCAGATCACTTCACTGATTGTGATATAAATACGGTTTCACTTGTACATGCCTCTGTTCTTTCTGATTCCATTTCAAACCTAATCTCGGTTCTTAGTTCTTCATCTAGTCCTGATCCAAATGTGTCTCACTGCTGCTTTCTAAGTTCTGGGGCTGATGGACTTATTCTTTGTTGATGGGAATGGTAGGAAGTAAAAGCAAGATTCTAGCACTGTTTGATTACCTATCTCTGTTTATCTTGGCAGTAGCCCATCAAAAATGAGCAAAGTACGGCACTGTAAAGTCTAAGACAATAAAAACTCTTCTAGTGGAGTGCTCTTGATGTGTATGAGTGCTCTAATGAAATGTAGTACTCAAAGAGGAGAACTTCCTATTCTAGACTGACTGCCCACCTTCAACTGATGGAGCATTGTCAAAAACAAAGCATAAAGTTATTTTTTTTATGGATTGCATTTGCTGTGTAATGCAAAACGTTGGATCTGCGTAACCTAGAAAGCTCCAAAGAAAGAACCCTTTAAGAATTTAGGTAGGGAGCAATCCTATTGAGTTCTTCTTTGGCAGGAAGTTGACTAAAAGTATTTCTGCAGGAAGCAGTCAGCCAAACTTGAACTGCAAGGCAAAGAAATCCAGTTCCTGGCCTGAATCAACTGAGCGATATTTGAAAGGCAAACTTTACAAACTGTTTTCATTCTTGTTTGAATGTGCTTATAACAATGGCTGTACTGGAGCTGACAGTTGGGAAAATGGATGACACATCACTAGGAAGACATGCAGCCACCATCCCACATACTTCACTTGTATTTGGTTGTTTTTCCTCTGCCTTTCTCATACTGTTGGTTTTTCTCAGATTAAGCTTTTGGGCTGGCCTTGATTGTGAGCTGGGTGTTACTGCAGGATGAATAATTGCAGTCATATTTTTAATATTAGCACAGCTGAAAAGCTTTTTGTTTTACTAAAAAGTGTGTTTATGGAAACAATTTTTGCCATGTGGGTGCAATCTGTTTTAAATTCAAGAACTTTTATAACAAAGCTCATAATTTTGAAGGATTTCAAGCTTTTGATTATGTAACTGAATTTTTGGATCAGGGATAAGGAATTATTATTATTATTATTTTTTTTTAAAGAAAGAAGATGACTCTTTCACTCTTCCTTCCTCTCCTGCTCTGGAGCTTAAACAGCTTGGCAGTGGTATTTGAACGTGATTCCAGTTAAACCAGTTTTGAAACACAGTTCCAGGCCAGAATGGAGTAAGGCCAAAGTATGCTAAAACTAAGTTTGAAAACTTAATTTGAAGCTAAAATTGTAGCTGTAGTGAGAGAGACCAATGTTGAACTCAGATGAAATGTTTGTTTCTTCCCTCTCCTCCTTTTTCTCCTCTCTTCAGTTAGGCAAGCTGTGTGATGCTGCTGGAAGCTGCCTCTGACTTTTCATGAATCTCACAACTTTTCTGCCCCAATCTCAGTTGCAGTTACATCACTCTTTGAGGAGTAGCTGACTTTTAAATTGTATTATTTTAGCTGAAAATCCACTTACCTTAATAATTAGCTTGTGTGGAGTCTATAGCACTGCAGATATCTGACTTTTTTTTTTTTTTTTGCTGTGCCATTTCTGGTAAAGCAGTTGAATCAAAGGCTGTTTCTATCTCCCTTGGAACCTAGTGTTGTACAAACAGCTATTTTCAACTGATTTACTTTGTCTGCTGTTGACTTTAGAAGTACCATTTGCAGTTTGAAAGGATGACTGCAGGATATTATTTTTCAAGTCTGAGTAAAAGTGACTGTGCATCTTTTTTTTCCCACAGTTAAAATGTCTAGACTTTTCTGAACCTTTGTAAAGCTGTTATCCAGACAAATTAGTTCCATGAATTTGAACCACATCAACCTCAAGAATTATCCAAATAACTGGGGTCACCAAGTCATTTTACTTTTAGCTATAATACAAAACACTGCTAGTAATCTGAAAAGCTGACAGATATGAAAAAAAAAAATTACTCATCAGCTACAATCTTTTTTTTTTTTCTTCTTTTTCTTTTTTTTTTCTTCTTTTTTTCTTTTAGGATAGTTTTCAGTTTATTTGAGTGTTGAGATATTTCCTAGCAGAATGGGTAAAATAATTCAGGTTGTCTTTGTGCATCAATATTAATAAGCATAGATGCCATGAGGAATCCTTTGTGGCTGAAGTCTGAAGCCAAACATACGAGTAACAGTCATTGTAATCCCCAATTATATTTTTGGGAGATGTCCAGTTAATTTGAGGGACTATCATGCTCCAAACTGCCAGTAGCTTCTCTTTAGATATTTTGTACTGTTTCAGAATTTGTACCAATACCAAAATTAACTCTTCCATATCCTAGGCTCTTCATCTAGGTTTGTGTATGCTTCCGAATGGCCTTTTATCCAGCATGTACTTGTTTTTATGCTGTCTTTGTATGCCATATACTTAGTCTGATAAACTTTAAAGAAAGAAATCCTCTGAACACTTATCACGTTCACTTGAAAGACGTCTATGTACTCTTTTACCCAGGCTTCTCCGAATGTGCTTTGGTTTAGATCCAGACAGTCAAGCCTGTGAACATTATTTTTGTTTGATCTTCTGGTCCTTTGTGGGAGAAAGGGGAGAAAATAAAGTAGCATGAATAAACCATGATAAGCTGTTTCAGAAAGAGTCAGACTCATTGTTTTATCAATTTCCCCAGCTGAATGTTAGCTTTCAAGCTTTGAACCTGCTAACAGAACACAACTGTCATCGTATGAAATAGCTTTCTGGGATGTTTTTTCTGTTTGTTTTCAGGGCCAACCTTACAGAACTTTAGGAACAGGTAGAATGAAAGACAATTGGAAATTACTTCAACTCTTGAAGGGGTCATGAGATTGTCATCACATCACTGATCCCAGTGTGTATTTTACAGTTGAACACCTCTGTGCTTTTTCAGTGGTGTTTTCTGAGATCTATGTGTAGGTCGTGACAAAATTTCAAATGGCACGCACACATACAGCTATCACAGCAGAGAGCAAAGTTGTATTTTAAAAAGAAACAAACACAGTGGAGTCCTTATTCATAAAGACTAGCTGTCTTTGATCTCTTTGATCTCTGAGCTCATTTTTCTCCCATTCCCAAGTTTTGGTTTAACAACTATCACCATTTCTATATGAAACATTGCAGTCCAGTGGTAAGCCAACTGTTGTCTTTTGGAGGGAAAGTAAGTTTTTCAGCTGTGAACAATTCACCCACTTACTTCTGCCTGAACTAAAACATCCTTTTAAACTTACTGGTAGTATTCCCAGCTGTTGATTAGTTGTCTGCAGTTTGTGGTAGGTTTTGTAATTCCCATCAGAAAACCCATCTTTTTAAGAGCGGTTTTGAAGATAATGTAACAGTTCTATTACTTTAGATATTGTATTCATTTCTCTTTATGATTGTAAGGAATTTCAGAGAAAGTGAAACATGCCTTGTGAAGTTTTATCTCTACTGCTTAGAAGATTACAAAGTTTATATTCAGCTATACTTACTAGAGTAAGTGAGTTGACTCAGAAAAACCCACAAGCTTATCTCAGAACTGTTGTGGTTGGAAGGGACCTCTAGTGATCATCGAGTCCAACCCCCCTGCAAAGCAGGCTCCCTAAAGTGGACTGCACAGATAGGTGTCCAGGTGGGTCTTGGATATCTCCAGAGAAGGAAACTCCAAAACCTCCCTGGGCAGCCTGTTCCAGTGCTCTATCACCCTTACTGTGAATTCTGTCAACATCCAGTTCATGTCTAAGGATCATAAGTGTGAGTTAGGATGGCTGGTAGTGCTGCTGGTTTCACTTGAGCTAAAAACTCTACTGTCATTCAGAGGGAATGTAAATGCAAATGCTGTGCTACACAAGAAGAAGTCATCTGTGACAGGTTTTTATAAGTAGCTGAAAAATATCAAATTTCATTAATTTTGTAATCTTCTATATGTGCAGGCTTTGGGAATAGATCCATGACTAAATCAGTAGAAGAAGCCAAATAGTTCTAAGTAGATCTTATGGCATATCTTCAAGGTTAATTTTTGTCTCTTGCTCTAGCTGGAAATTCTGCTGTGCATGGAACTATAGCACCAGAAGACATGAAATATCTTTAGTATAACTTCCTAGATCATTGCATTTCAAATAGCAACCTGTTTGCTGGATTTGGCTCTTTAGAACTGAGTCCGTGCTGGGCACTTTCTTCTCCTGAGGTGAGAAAGGAATGGTTTGTGGCTAGATCCTTCTTCTACACCGACACTTTGAACTCAAGTTCCTGTCATTGCCACCAGAGTTCATGAGAAATCAAGGGAGGAGGACAAAATTATTCCTAATTGTGATCCAGCCATAACAACAGTGGCTGGGCCACCCAGAAATAAGCCATCCTTTTGGATAGTAGATGCTGAAAAACAATCCAAAAAATACCGTGGTCTGCACTCAGACACACACATGTAACACACACGCACATGAACACACATACAATATTTAGAAAGAAAGAAAAAAATCTCCTTAGTGATAACTAGGCAAGTTATCTGCAGTGTCTGGAGATTGTGGGGCCCGATTTTTTTGCCTGTTTTTTTTTTGTTTGTTTGTTTTTGTTTGTTTGTTTTTCGTTTGTTTGTTTTTAAGCACATAGAATCTCCAGATTAGAATAGAATCTAGTTTTTTATGGAATTTTCCCTCTGATTTATTCACACCATGGCTGGAGATGAGGCTATTTTTTTTTCCTGTACATTTATAAGAAGTATGTGAGAAGTAGAAGAAGAAGTAGAAACAAATAAGGGCAGTAGTATCTTTTTTCACCTCAATCGATGGATAATAAAAAAGATGAAAGAGGTGAACATTTTGTTAAGGAACAAATATGAGATAATTTTCTAACTAAATATGCTTTATTTTTTTCTTGGCTGATGGTCAGTACTTGTTAGTCAGAGAGGCAAATCTGAGGGAATTCATAATTATCTGTGTGACATCCTTTGGTCAGAGATTGGGCATGCCTTTCAGATTCATCAAAAGTGGCCAGGGAAGAAAGTGATGAAGGGGGGGGAGATCATATTAAAAGTTTATTGAGATGATCTGTGTTCACTGTGAGTAGAATTAAAAGTCATAAACTTATAGAATATTCCCAAGGCTCAGAAGAGAAAAAATTGAAAAACTGGATTTCACCAGATCTCCATGTGGGAGAGAAGATGAGCTGTCCCTGCAGTTAGTGATGAAAATAGTAAATAAAACAACAACTTTCTTATCATTTCTGCAGACATTTTCCAGCATAGGAAATTATTGCTAATGTGATACCTCTGGAAATTTCTAATTGAGAGATCTTAAAATAAAATCCAAATATTCCCTCAACAATAAAAAATCAAAATAAACTGAGAAAGAGATTATGTATTCTTAAAGATTCTGTATAAAAATATGTATACACAATCATAAAAGGACTGGACAATTAATTTGTAGTTGGTTAATTCAAATAATAAGAAAATAATGTGCTTGTTATCTGCTTAAGTTTCCATAATAAACAAATGTACATGCTCACTAGTTTGTTACTACACATTTGGCATTTATCTTGGAGTGATGTCATAAATGGATTTTTAAGTTTCTTTGCTTCGATTTGAGATGGTGTGAGTTCCACGAGCCTCATGAAAAAGTAGAATACAACAGTATTCAGTAACTTACATCTCAAAAAATGTTCAATGCCTTAGTATTTTGGATTCTGGTCAGTCTTGCTTCTGTATGTGCAAGAGAAACATTCTCAGTAAAGTCTTAGAAGTCTATGTCACTAGATGCTTTTTAGCAGAGGTTTAATCTGCTATGGATAAGATATGCCTCTAATGGGAGAACACTGCAGTAAGTGGGAATCAAGAAAGGCAGCAACTGGGCATTTTAAAACCACTAGAAGAATCTCAGAAGTTTCTGGGAGATTGATTTAGCATTTTTAAAACTTGTATGAATTAATACTCCAGAAATTTAATGAATTTCCTTAAAGCATCCTGTGGAAGCAGTTGTCCATGTAGACACCTGTGACTGAGAGGCTTGAATTCCTAAATATGGGTCATCCCAGCAGGTAACATCCAAATGCTGTCTACTTTATTATTTTGACACAGAAAAGATGCCTGCCGGAACTTCATGAATCCTTTTACAAATTCTAATACATCTTCTCATATCCTGCAGGAGCTGCATGATTTGTAAAAACCATGTCATGTTGTTCTTTTCTCGGGAATATCAGAACTCACCTTTGTTACAGTTGGCTCCAAAGTCCCGACTTTCAAGGCGAAGTAGCAGGCTCTATTTGAAATTTCTATTTGAGGGATTGTAATGGTTTACTTAGAGCCCAGTCCTGCCAGCACTTTTGTTCATGTTTAACTTCCACACATTATGAGTAGTCATATGGGCAAGCACATGGATATGCTTTTGCCGAACTAACACCTCCAGTTATGTAAGAAGGCATGGCTGTTTGGCCTGAAGCTGTGAGGCTGTATCTGTGAGACAAGTCAGAGACAACAGCAGAGCAGCTTTTAACCAGGCATAGTTTGTCATTTGGACTCCTACAGTGTTTTGATTTAGTCAGTGCAAGAGTTTCTTTTCACAAATGAATTGGAATTATTATTATTTTAATCCCTTGGCATACATTTCTGCATAAATCTCTGACATTAACTTCATATTGTTTTGACACCAGAAGAGAAAGTCCTAAAAGAGCCTTCTGTTGGAAAATAAAATAGTTCTCTCTTTCAGTTCATTCCTTCTATTGTGGTCAGCTGATGCATAGCAAGAAGAGAATTTCTAAGCGAATTCTTTATGGCAAGAATCTGCTGCAGAAACCCTAGGGACACAAGTCGGAGAAATGTTGGATGAGGCACTTTGGATGAATGCAAGAGTGATATATTTGCTAAGGAGCAGAAAATGCCAGGACCAAAACTCCCCAAAGCCAGAACTAAAGTCATGTTGTAATGTTGTTGGTCAGAATACTGTATCTATAGGGTTTGTCTGCATTAGCAGATAAATTAGCTTCTGGCTTGTCCCTAGCTTGTGGTCTTCCAGTGTAAGGGATGAGGTGGCTGGAATGGAGGTCAACATGAGGAAAAACATGAGTACTGATATTGCTGCAGCTTCCATGAACAAGACCTTTTCTACCTACATTTTTTAGCACTTTAAGAAAGGAGTAGCCTTGGATAATGTAAGAAATGGCACCCTCTTTTTGGAGATGTATATCTTTGGAGGTAGGAGAGATAAGGAAAGGTTGTCCTGTCCCTTACATTTAACCACAGGAAGTAGGACATTTCATGGGAAAAGAATATGAGCCCTTCACACTCCTTCAGCAGGGGCAGATTTACACTCAGGGAAGAGTGAAAGCTGGGAGCAAGTCGCAGGGGCTGACACAGTATATACATTTTCTTTTCTCTATATTTTTATGGCAAAGATTTTTAAATGATGAGGAATTTAGAGACTTTCTTTGCAAGACTTGTCATTTCAGTGTTCTCTGAACAAAAAGAAATACTGAAACATAAATATTTAAAGACAAACAATATACTGTGAATAATATTGACTGGAAATCATACTACCTGTTTGGGGTATGGTTATCTGCCACTTGAAGTAGTAAAAATACTGCTGTGTGTTATCCTTGGAGTTTACTTTATTATGGAAGGTAATTTTTAAGAAAGTAGGATTATTTATTGATTGTGTCACAGGAATATCTGGACTATTCTAATTTCATCATTTTTACATTTCAAGCCATATAAAGGAGAAGAAGCTATACAGTGTGTGTCCTGGGTCAGCAGAACGGTCTCTAACCAGGCTCTGTAAACAGAGACTCTTCTGTCTTGTTTCTAATCACAGTAATAGTTTTCAGATTAATGATGTTCTTCTAAAATACACTCAGCAAAAGCTATTTCCATGCTTCACTGTTGGATTCAGGTCTCAAAGCATTACAGAGTGTTGCTCAAAGTGTTCAACAGACTTCAAAGTCAAATTATTTGTAACGAGAGCAGCAAATGCGAAAGCTTTTTTCACGGTGGGGGACAAAGTAACACATCCCCATTTTTCTTGTCATTCAGGGTATTTAAAAAGAGTCCCTTGGGGATGCATGGGGGGTACCTTCACAACCGCGTGTGCTTTGTATGTAGGGAGATAGGTGTGTTTCAGGGGAGAAAACTGCGTCCTCATGACGTTACAATGTTGAGAAAGTGGATACGGTTCATCTGAACAGCAGCAAGACTTTCTCCCTCCCTGCCTACACTGGGCAAATCACTCACCAGCTCCCAGCCTCCAATCACCTGGGGCTGCAGAGCCTCCACCTCCTTCACAGCAGCTCACACACCACATTTAGTTTGCTTTATCACATATTTCAGTAAAATCACATATTTAGGACTACAGAAGTTCAGGACTGGGCAAGAGAAGCAGAAAATTGTCTAGCAGAAGTTGCTCTGTATAAGGTTTGTAATGCTGAAAGAAGCAATCTGAAAACATGCTTATCATATGCTTATCATATGAAACATTGCCTGTTAACATATGTGCTTTCTGAATAGCAATACCTGTGCTATTTGGTATTAAATTTAGCGTACTTTACATTGTTGTTATGTCTTTGAGTGCAAATTAGTGTCTTATATGTGATTTATGTCTTCCTTCTCAGTCTGAAATCTGTTCCTACTTTTGGATGATAAATCTTTCATTTTCCATTTATGCATATTCTGTTACAGATGCTGCTTCCCAATTTTAGGGCCTTATGAATTATTTAGATAGACTACTTTAAATATTCAAAGACAATAGAAATTCTTTTATTGTCTTGGGCACAAAGTCAACTTCTAGGACATCAAAAAGTTGCAGCTGCAGTCGAATCATAGATTGTAGACATGCTTTTTGACTTTTTTTTACTTTCATATTTTATTACACCGGATCTAAGCAATGCAACACTGCAACTTTGAATAAGGTCTTGCAATAATAAATGTTGCAAACAATTTTTTCTGCTAAATTCTACAGATGGAATACAACTGGCACAACTTACAGGTTTTTGCAGGAAACTGAGGCTGAAGAAAGATTCTGAATTAATCTACGTATTTATTTTTCTGCAGTTCGAGAATGTTACAGACAAGCTAGGATATTTGCTTCATCATTTATGTGCTATTTAAAGTGTTAAACTACTGCACCTAACACTTACCATATGTTATAGTATATAATAGGAAATTAACAATATAAATTAGAAGTAAATCATCTTTAAATTACTTTTGCTTAAGGAATCTTTACATATACATAACAATCAACTTTCAGAGGTATTATATGGCTTTATAATACTTGTTTGTAGGAGAATGTTTACCTTTTTAATTAGAATCTTTAACGGAAATTTTTGTACAAATATTGGTTTGCAGCAGCAGTGCAGTGGTAATTTAATCAAAAGCTTTTTTTTTTTTTCCATCTGAAGCTTGGATTTGATATGTACTGACTTAACTCACTTATTTAGCGTAATTAAAATGTTATTTTTGAATGAAAGTTTGGTACAGCACACACTGACTTTATACAGTCAGGCAGTTACTTTTATGCTCTATTATTATCCACCTATTTGTGTTTTGTTTTGGAGTAGAAAGTTGATAGTTTGTGTAGGTTTTACAGACTGTGAAGTATCCAGTGCAGTTTTAAAGACAAATGGAAACTTTTTAGATGGACACTTTGCCCTTGCACCGTGTTTGTAGATAAAACTTTTTTTAGACCAAACTTGTGCTGCTAGAACAGCCTAGCACCAGATGGCTGTTAAATGTTCCTGATCATCTGTCTATCCAATTGAGTTCATACCAGGTATGAATTGTATGACTGGACTCAACTGCTTGGGATTGCATTCAGATGAGAAGTGATAAGGTAAATTATCGCTTTATAGCCAGGAGTTCTGTGATCAGGAAAGACTGAAATTAAGAAGCTGGTTCTGTCAGCAGCTACTGTAGAGAGAAACAAACAAGATAATAAAGAGTGAAAGGGATAGGATAAGAATCTCTGGTTATTCACGTACTCCAACAAGTACTGTCTGTGTCCATGAGACATGAAGAAGCTTTCCATTTTTTCTCGTGTTAGATCTATCCAATTTCCCTTCCCTTCCCTTGTCAAAACAAGGTCCCCCTGTCCTGTTGATTTCTTTGTTGTAATGCAGTTAAAAGAGAAAAACTGTAAGCTGTGACACAAACAGCTGTGGACTTCTTTCTAGGAATGTATCTGGGGAAGAGAGAGGCTTGAATGTGGACTCAGCATTGATCTTCAAATCTCAGGCAATTGAACCGGGGTCTCCTTTTTTCGGAGGACTGTTGAAGACATTTTCTGTGTTACAGAGTAATCTGTAGCAAAAGAAAAACTTAATCCAGGAAAGGTTTCAGGAGTGCAGTGACCCAGAGTGAGCAGAGTCTGGAGCTGCCATCTCAGTTTGCTTCAAACAAAGGCATCTTGCCAAGGTCAGTGACGAATGGACTTCATAGATGTTTGCTTGTGACAAATGTCTCTGGCACAGATTTGAACAGGAGAAGAAATTGGATCTGCTTTTAGTCTTAATAGGTATCTTACTAGAGATAAATGCCTGTAAGCATCAAGCTGAAGCTGTGAGGAAGCCTCTGAGAAGAGTCAGAGCTGCTCAGCTTTGTGGAGACAGGCCTGAGGGGCCCGGCTGGAATTGGTGGCAGCAGGGGTAAAGAGGTTGCAGAGGCCCCAACATGTTTTCAATGCAGCAGGATTAAGGTACTTTCTGAGCCTGGCTGCAGTCAGTGTGAGGTTGTCCAGGACAATGCTGCCACCAAAAGGCACTCCCAGCCATTGCTTTCTTGCTTCTTCTGTAGGTTAGTGGCTGAGCTTGAGGTGTTTTTAGCTGCAGTGCTGTGGTGAGATGTGCTTGTTCAGTAGCATATGTCCTTAGGGGCCCAGCTTATTCTTCCAAAGCAGGTAATGTACATTGTTACAGGAGACACCTTAGATGAATCACTTGCCAGTGATTTCTGAAGGCACTTTGTTACCACCTGTGCCATTTAGGCCTGTGTGGAGACCAAATAATCTCATCAGTTCTTCAGATATGAAGTGATCTGTACTGGACTCTTCCATTGTCTCATCCAAAACCGAATGAGGCCATGTCTGAGGTAGTGCTCTGTGCTTGGGGCAGCAACAGAGGTTATGAAGTAGCAGTCAGACATTCATTTTGCATACATAGATAGTTAGGAACCAGTGTAAGGCATTCAGAATTGCAGTGGTCATCTAGGATATGTGTTTTTTCAGGGCTAAGAAAGATGGATGTACCTAAACTATTATGTCTTTTGTGTGTGAAGGGTTTTTTTGTCTCTATGAAGTTTGTGTCTTCTACCTTGTCTTTGCTTGTGCTGCAGTTTCAAAGAAGACTAAAGAAGAAAGGGTGGGTTGGAGTCAGAAGAGGTGTTTCACCTCACTGACTTGTGGTCGGCAAGAACCAGCCTCCTGTTCAGAAACAAAGAATCATGGAATTTGGAAGGGACCTGGAAGATCACCTAGTTCACCCCCTCCTGTTCTTTCAGGGATCAGAGAAAGTAGAAACAGAAAAAAAAAACCCAAACATATTTTTTCAAAAAGATTACCTCTCAACAGAGAAAACCATAATGGCACCCAGCTGGCCACTGTGATAGATGACTTTACAATCTTCAGGGTTTATTGTGAAGTGCAAAGGAATGGAGTAATCTGAAATCCATTTGAACAACAAAAGCCTTGGAAATTGTTTAATGTTCAGAGAACAAAGTCTGCCAGAATAGCTTTTCCCGTTAATGAAATATCAACAATCTATTTGAGGGGGAAAAAGATCACTCAAAAAAAAACCAACCAAAAAACAACCAACTCAAACCAAAACAACAAAAAAACCTTTCCTGCCTCATCTCCTTTGCTCAGTCCTGGGACAGTCATCACCTTTCTAATGAGCACTAAATGTCTGCCTGGACTATTCAAGTCTGCTTACTTTAATTCCAACTTCTTTTTCCCTGAAAGTTGAGTGGACACTTTTTTTTTAATGAGTCTCTTCAAAGACTAAAGCAGGATGACAGTGTACCTGGGGGAGTTGCAGGAAGAGGAGGAAAATGTTTCTGCTCAGATTTCTCTCTCTTTAATATCGAAGGGATTTTTTTCAGGCAGTCATTCAGAATGGTAGTTTTCTTGCGTCTGAATTCTTGTTCCAGGAGCAAATACTGCCATAGTAAGACATCCCTCTTGATGGAAAATCATTGCTGTTGGTGATGAGTAGAAATGCCTGTTACTGATCCAGAAGACTGATACAGATGGAGGAATATATGAGCAGAATACACTTGTCTAAATGAAAAACAGTCCCTGCACTTAGGAGGGTTGCGCTAAGCAAATCATGAGCACAACATAGATATTCATGATATGGATTGCAACAAGTCTCAGGAAATGGCAGATAGCTTCACTTAATTCTTACCAAACTCTTCTTACCTTTCTGTTCTTATTAGAAGCTTAGCAGGGAGAGTTTTATACATCTCTTTTAAAAATAATTGGTTCTGGGAAACTTAGTTGATGTGAGAGGGAGTAGAAACAATGCTTTAATCTTTCAAGCAGTTTTTACCAAAGTGAATTCTAGAGGTAAAAGCCATATATTTGAATCCAAAAGGGAATATCCTAAAGGACATTGCACTGGCTGCATCAGAATGCTGTATTTTAAAACTTTAGGTGTTTATTGTCTTGATATTGTAGTGTTACATCCTTAAAATCTGTATTTATGTTCGTGTTGATCCTTATCTTGAAAATCCTAATGATGTATGAGTTAATAGATGTCTGTTCTGGTGCTGTTTTAGAAATGATTAAGAAGAAGCCAACAACAGATAAAGAGAAGCAATTTCTTCTTTTTACTACAGCTGTATAGCAAACCAAAACTATTTCTTTTCCCCTGGAGAAATAAGTCCTAAGTATAACTGAATCCCTCAGATGACTTGTGGGAGAAAAGCACATGCTTGTTCATTGTCATAGAGGAGTGTAAATATATTTGTAGGTGTGATTAAAGTTCTTCATATAAATGCATTTATTTATTTAGCTGGTTTGCACAGTTACAGTGCCACCTGCAATGTACTGCAATAATATATTTTGTTTCAGAGCTCTCCATCCACCATGTTGCCCTGTGGACCAGCTTTGACCTTTGTTCGGTGTCTGGTGCGTAAGAAGAATGTCAAGGGGGAAGGTCTTGAGGACTCGTTGTGCCGATGCTTATCTACGCTGGACCTTATAGCACTGGGAGTTGGAAGTACCCTTGGTGCTGGTGTCTATGTCCTTGCTGGAGAAGTTGCCAAATCGAATTCTGGACCTAGCATTGTTGTTTCCTTCCTCATTGCTGCCTTGGCATCTGTGATGGCAGGTCTCTGCTATGCTGAGTTTGGTGCTCGTGTTCCCAAGACTGGTTCTGCGTATTTGTATACTTACGTAGCTGTTGGTGAACTGTGGGCCTTTATCACTGGTTGGAATCTCATTTTATCCTATGTTATAGGTAAGCCTAAGAGCAAACATGGGACCTGAGGCTTTCTGAGAAAGCAGATATCAGAAAGGGATTTGTTTCTTTCTGTCTCTGCACTTAGCTACTGTTGCTTTTCAGTCCTACTGGGATCAAATAACCAAGGTCATTTGATTAAGTTATTTCCTTTGTAAATAGAGTTTTTGCAAGATGTGTCAAACAGTAGTGATGATGAACAAGAATAAACGTGATTTTACTGCTGTACTGATCAGCAAGAATAATGTTAGTAGAAAACACAGCAGAAACATTTAACTGAGCCCACTCCCATGGCTATAGTATTTCCCTTTAAGAAAGTCATGATGTTTAGTTCCTAACTTGTTACTATTATCTCATACTAATTAAATGTTCTGTCTTGTGATCTCATAAAACACAAAGTTGACCAGGTCTGAATAATAACAGTGCTTATGTGGGAGATGTTAAAAGAGATGCTTCAGTGCTTTGGCAAAGATGACAAATTTGATTTAGATGTGTTTAGTACCAGAAGTGCATGTTCCTCTGTATGGTGTATAAGCATTCCTATCTGTATATGTATACCTAATTACAGGAAGTGCCCAAATCACTTCAAAATCAATAGACCTGAGTGTTGTTTTGTAGTGCATTCCTGGTAGGAAAGTGGTAAGAATAAGGTTTTATTTAGCTGTAGTCACATACATTCTTTACCAGAGGAGAGTACTAGTCCTAAATACTAACTCTAGTAATATATATCTTCCTAGTGTTTTTTTGCTTTACTTCCTGATAGACAATCTTTCGTTCATGTTATTTATTAAACCATTGTTTTGTATTGTTTAACATACACAGAATATTTTGACTTTTGAAGTAAGTGTCTTCCAGAAAGATATCAAATATAATATTTTTTGCAATATCATGGGAACAAATTAAGTATAGATTTGTATATTTTAGTTGCAGAATAGCATGCTGTCATTTAACTAGGTGGAAATCTATAATGTTAAAATCCCTACTTAAAAGTAGCAGCATGTTTAGTTTTATTTCCTTTTCAATAGAGGTAACTGTATCTCATTGCATTCATGCAAAACTGTAAATATGCATGTATTTTATGAAGGTACATCGAGTGTAGCAAGAGCCTGGAGTGGCACCTTTGATGAACTTCTTGGGAAACAGATTGGTCACTTCTTCAGAACCTACTTCAAAATGAATTACCCTGGTCTGGCAGAGTATCCTGACTTCTTTGCTGTATTCCTTATATTGCTCTTGTCAGGTAAAAGACAAATATCTCGTTTATGATGGTTGTAATGTCAGAGTGTTTCTTACAGTCAAAAACAAAAAAAAAAAATACCAAGCCATAATTTGTGTTGTATCAGAAATGAGTAATAGTATCCGAGCAGTTTAGATGAATGTTTATGCATTGACAAAATGACTCTGGGAATTGAATTCGTATGAAAAAAAATTTTTATGCATACTCTCCTTTCCTTGAAGATGAAACATAGAATAATCACTTATTGATAGGTTTTATAAAACCTACGACACACATTGATACAGGAAAATCTTCTGTCATATTTTTAAATTATAAGAACTGATACCACGTATACACTTTTTGAGGCATCAGAAATTTCCAAAATACTGCAACTTTTTTTGCATGTTTTCATTTGCCTTCCAAAAGTAAATGTTCTTAAAATTAAGTGTAGGAAATGCTATGTGTGTTTTAAAGTGTATAGTTTGTTTTAAACAACTAGAAGTACTTCATTTTTCAACTAGAATTGTTCACTAGAGCTTTTACACATCCCAAATATTAGTTGTGTTCAGACTCTCTTTAGATCACATAAAAGCAAGAGCTTTTCTTCTCTAGAAAGTTAAACTGATGCGTATATAAACACTTATCCTCTTATTCTGTTACAAGTGTTTTTGGACTCGTTATTGGGGAAAACATTTCTGTTCAGCGCCCGATGCTACAATGAGTGACCAGTGCATCTTAAGCTTTTAATAGGTTTCTGTACATGAAAGATGAGTAGTAGAATAACATAGGAAACTTTAATTTGTGATTGTACTTGTATCTGCAGTTCATTTCTTCCATCTGGTTTTTGGTTTTGTTTGACTTATGAGAAGAAAAGAGAAAAAAGAAAAGAAAAAAAAAAAAGAAAAAAAAAAAAAAGAAATTGCTTAAGTCTCTAACTGAAAAGCGTTTGAGAACTACATTATTTAAAAGACAAAATTCATTTAGATTTAAGATGCATCTATGCTGAGTTACACTGCAGTGTACAGATTCCCAAAGTGACTCAACACCCATACTTCCAGAAATTGTAGCCAAAATAACACTGATGCAGAAAACTTGAGCAGCTTCTATGATAAGTTCTGTGCTATGATGAGATAGAAAGCATCTCATTAGCAGAGTCAGAAATTTTTTAGACTTTATCTTGATGATTTTCTGAGTTAATCTCTAATTAATGAGGGAAAGCATGTATGTGATATTAGTGGCAATTAGAGAAGCCAGAGAGACTTTCCCACTCTATTCAGTTTCTTCTGGTCTGCTTTCTAGCTCTTACTCTGTTAAAATATTGGTATGCTCACAGTTGTTAGACAATCGGATCCTGATGAAATAACTTTCCTATCATTTAAATGGACTAGTCTGGAACTCAAGGCAAGCATATTTTGTATTATACTTTTTTAATAGAATCTCTGTAAATCAGAGATACATATGAGCTGGAGGCATGCATTTATTCTGAAGGATTTGTTATTTAGCTTTTTCCATTGTATAATATAGAGATATGAACTAGAATCCCAGAAAAGTAGTAATAATTGCTCAAAATACTTGTAAATACTTCAATAGCACAGTTAAAGAAGGTTGTGATTTTATGGTTTCCAATACACTTGTCTGTTGCCAGGCTGTCAGTTTACTCAATTTGTGCTAAAAGTATAAAATCTATTGTTGTTTTTTTTAATATTATTTGTTGCACTGACAAATATATCCTCTTGAAAATAATTTTTTTTACTGTATGTGACAGTTCATGTTTAAAAATTCTTTTTGTTTTATAGGTCTGTTATCATTTGGAGTAAAAGAATCTGCATGGGTGAATAAAATTTTCACTGCTATTAACATCTTGGTCCTACTCTTTGTTATGATTTCTGGTTTTGTGAAAGGAGATGTTGACAACTGGAGAATAAGTGAAGAATATCTCATAGACCTTTCTGCAATAACAGAGTAATTACTCTTAAAATTATTTTAAAATTACTTTTAAAAAATGTCTCATATTCTAAGCAATTCTATGCTATACATGCTTTTGTACTATTGCAGGTAATCTATTAACAGATAGCTCGGTTGTTGGGAATGATAAACTTCTTATTCCCTTAGAAAGTGTTTTTATTTTTTTGTTTGTATTTTCCTTAAAAAAAAAAAAAAAAAAAAAAAAAAAGTCCTGTCATATTTCAAGACTTTTATTTGTGGCCATTTGAGAAGTTACTGTACTGGCTTCTTATCCTTAAGCCATGAATTAATTGCAGTGGGTGAGTACGACAACGAGTGTTTCTTACACGATTAGAGATTTTAATGCCCTACCACAAACAGCAAAATGGGTAAGATGATAATTATTAGATTCAAGTATCAATCCATTTGCTGTTATTTTTGTCTTACAAGTTTTCACATGAATGTATCTTCTCATGCTGTTATGTAAAGTGCAGGGGAGAAAGATGCATATGTTTGACCTACCAGTAATAAAAAATAACGTGTTTTTCTGCTGTATTTTTATTATTTACAGGAATTTTTCATCCTACAAGAATGTGACAAGTATATATGGGAGTGGTGGCTTTATGCCATATGGTTTCACAGGAACATTGGCTGGTGCTGCAACCTGTTTTTATGCTTTTGTAGGATTTGACTGCATTGCAACAACTGGTACAGTATTTATATGTGTGTGTATGATAGCTTTTGGGGGGGGCAAAGGGACATAGTCTGTCTTTTTTAGACTTTTTTCCTGCCTAAATCATGTTAACTGGCCACCGATTTTTAAGAGTTTTCTGATATCACTTCTAAATTATATATGGACGATCAGGTTTGAGTACTTATAATGTACAAATTATAGGAAAATAACTAGAAATGATGGGTTTTGCCAATTCTAAATATAGAATATATTTTATATCCATTAATTATACATTTTTTTTTAAAAAAGCCATTTCTGGCAACAAAAATAACTGATCTTAACTTGTGCAGATTTTAAAATTTATTCTGTAGATATGATTCTGAGGGTTTAGGCTTTCAAACATATTCGTCTGTGATAATATCTTGTAAAGATGAATGAAATAGTAACAGTTTTTGGTGCTTGTGTTTTTTTTTTGTTTTTTGTTTTCTTGCTTTTGTTTTCAGGAGAAGAGGTCAAGAATCCTCAGAAAGCCATACCCATTGGGATTGTGGTGTCCTTGCTCGTCTGCTTCATGGCCTATTTTGGAGTTTCAGCTGCACTGACTCTTATGATGCCATATTATCTGCTAGATGAGAAAAGTCCTCTGCCAGTAGCATTTGCGTATGTTGGATGGGGTCCTGCAAAATATGTTGTAGCAGTGGGATCCCTCTGTGCTTTGTCTACAAGGTAATGACTTTGAGCTAATGGATATTACAAAACATTTAAAAATAAATTAATGGGTTTATTTAGATGGCTCACTTCATGAAGAGGATTAGCATTAGTATCAAAAGCATGTTTTAGTCTTAAGCAGATTTTCTTCACAATATTTTCATTAGTTTATGTTTCTGTTTAAGCTTTACTGTTACTGAACTCTACCTCTTTGACTTTTTGTCCAAAAATTATTTATTAAAATAAGTATTTTCAGACACATGACCTGCAAGTTACCTCTGTTAACTGATGAAGTATACTTCACTGCCTATGTCCTGTATTGCAGGCCATTCTCAATCAATCGACAAATTTACAAAATCTGTGTATTTGCAGGCAAAATTGAAAAGACAAATACCTAGCTTCCCTTATCATCTTCATTGCCTGTTTTTCTTCAATAACCAATCTGTCTTCTGATATCATTCCTTCCTGTGATTTTTTTAGGATTATTTGAGATGTAGTTTCTAGCTGTGGGAATAGGGTAATTTATTTCCTGCTATAAAACTGTGAATGTAACCTGTTATTTTAATTAAGAAGATCAGGGAAAGCATACAATATATAAGCATGTGTTCATATATATCACAGCCTAGTTGTAATGTGGTGTAAACACTTTCATAGAATAGAATATTGCTTAGTGCTTGAATTTAGGGATAGAAAAATGCCGATTCCAGTCTTCTACTTGAGGTTTTGTAGGTAAAGAATCATCCAAGTGAGCTTCAATGATATTAGTACAGGCTGACATTCCACAAAGAAAAAAGGCATACCTGCTTAAGCAGGAATACTAACAGTACACTGAGATAACTTTGGTGAGCATCAGCATGATGAAGATGGTCACACTAGGTCTAGATGATGATTTAAAGGAAGGGAATATTCTGATGTATAAGGTGGCAGAAAAAAGAAATAGTTTCAGAATGACATAAAAGCTTATGTGGCTGACTGAAGAATATAATTTGTACAGTTCATTCTGAAATTATAGTTTTTTTTCTATCTATTTGTCATAGGAGGCTCTACTCAAATTTTCCTCTATGCTGATAAGTGCAAACTAATACTGGAAAACAAAATAAACCGAGAGAGTAAAACACTGTTTCAGAAATTTGAATTCCTAATCTGTTTCCGATGTATTTTGAAGTGTTATATTTCCTTGTTTGGAGAGGTTAATCTTTCAGTCTATTGATTTGTGTCAGTTTAGAGCAAATCAAAGGATATCATATATATATATATATATATGATATCATATATATGATATCATATTCTTCAGTTTAGAGGTATAATTAACAACAACAACAAAAAAATTCAGATCATTACTTTTAGTTCATATGGTTACTGCTAATTGTGTTATGTTGTGAACTTGTATCTTCTGGTAAAGATGTCCATTTCCATTAGTATTTCCATTATTTCTTTGAACCCACTTGAAGAGAAGTATGATTAATACATTGTACAAAGTCAGAACAGCACAAATTTAGTTGTGGATTTTAACAGTATCTTTATTTGAAGAACAAACTGTTGCCCTGATTTAGAAAACACTCATTCTCGAAAAGAACATTTATACATCAGTTAATGTGCATGAGATTATCTCATGTGTGTCTAACCTTAATGCTTGTGTCTCATGAGCTTTACCAGAGGTACTCAGCATCTGTGGTATGTAAAATCTGAGCCTTCTTCAAGTGGTTTAGTTGACATCCTGAAGTACCTAAGGCAACCGTTCAGCTGGTTAAATGCTAGTATGCTGCTGCAGAGGTTGTACTGGCTATGAATTTGCCTTTTGTCCTTTCAAAGTTTTTTTGTTTTCATAATTATGATTATTTAATTTTGAGGGAAAGAAACCATCTAATGTAAGAAGCCTGTTTAAAAAGAGCTTTGAGTTATTGACTAATTGAATTAAAGTTTAAAAGCTCTGTGTGCTGCTAATAACAAATCTAAAATAATTACTCTTCCCATAAAGGAAACAATCTCAGTGAAGCTTGGCTTGAGGAGCTTTAATGGAAAGAGACAATGTGCTCAACTGTAACTGTTGGTGCTTACTTTGAATTACTGTTAATCAGCAGCCTCACATGGAAATGTGAAGTGTAAAAGATGCTGCTAATGCTTATTTACTTGCTGCTGCTGACTGACAGACTTTGTTGAGGAATACTAAAGCTTAATTGCAGTTAGTGTGACCTGAAATATGTTCCTGGTCCACTAATACCCAAGAACTACAGTGACGACAAGAGTTATTTTGCTAACCCGAATTCTCTTTAATGAAGAAATTCCAATTCCTAAATTAAAATCAATCAAAGAAATATACAAACAAACAAACAAACAAAAAAAAAAACGGCTATCAACTTTATGGGGAAAAAAAAGACATTTCTATTTCTGTCTGATCTGTAGTATCTTTGACTATGGGGCTTTCTGATTTTGTCTTATGATCATAAGATTCTGTACATGACATTAATTAACATTGTTTATCTTTTCCATGATACAACTCTGCTGTCTTATGATCATAAGTTTATGTACATGCCATTAATTAGCACTGTTTATCTATTCCATGGTACAGCTTTGCATGAACTGTGTTTGCTATGTTGCATGTGTTTGCTTTTTACTCAGTCTTCTTGGATCCATTTTCCCAATGCCACGTGTAATCTATGCTATGGCGAAGGATGGGTTGCTTTTCAAATGTCTAGCTCAAATCAATTCCAAAACGAAGACCCCACTAGTTGCTACTCTATCGTCTGGTGCAGTAGCAGGTGAGACTAAGAGTTGATCCTTGTAAAGAAAGGTGCACTGCTAAGCATGTTGCATATGTGGAAATAGAACACTGTTGTGCAATTTTGATTTGCTTTTCACTGATCCAATATAATTGTCACCAGGTAAAGTAGGCTACTAGTGAAACTTTTCTTTACCACAGATTTTGTATTTGTTTGCTAATCTCAAGAGCTTTCAAAGCTTAGGTTCAAAATACAGACAGAGCATAGAACAACACTTATCAATCAAACAGAAAACCAAGAGCAGCAACACGGAGCCTAAACCAAAACTGAAGCAGAACCCATTAACTCTTCCAAGCATTCTTTTAATGTAGTTGGGTTTACCAGTAAAGCACAGTGCTTTTAATAACCTGTATTTGAACTATACATTTTTCTGTTCTAGTCTTCTCGGCTCTATGTTCCCTTTGCCCCGAATTCTGTTTGCCATGGCACGCGATGGTTTACTCTTTAGTTTTCTTGCCAAAGTGAGTAAGAGGCAGGCACCAGTTTTTGCCACCTTGACAGCAGGGGTCATCTCTGGTAAGCTCTCAAAGCCCATATTTCTTAAAACTGAGATTTGAACACTCTGTGCACGTGCATGGTAATTCATATTTTTGAAAAAGGGCTGCTTGTTAATTTCCCTTGCATGTAAGATGGGAATAAAATCAAAAGGTGTAAGAACTCTAAATCATACCAATCCTGATGGTGGTAGTCTTTAATGTCACAGAATTCAAAGTGATTTTATTTATTTATTTATTTTTAAATATTAACTTCTTGTACTGTGAATAAGCTTCTTACTTGATCTGAGTCCCTTAGGCTCTCCTTTCCTCATAGGGTTTTCTTGCCCAATGAACGTAGATATATGTCCAAAACAGTAATGGGGAAAGCAGTTGTCAAATTTTTTTATTGTGAGACTAATCTGTATTTGCAGTGGGATCAGCTTTTGTGTAAAATACATACACAGATTTTATTTTCACTGTCTTCTAAAGAAAACCAGTTCTATTTTGGTACAAGCTTACCAAATTAGAGTTGAAGGTTGTATATTTATACACCCACATACATTTCAGCAAAACAGCATTTTGGGAGCTGCTGCCAACTGCCAACTGCTATATTAGTTTTACAAAGAGAAATTTTTAACACACAGCTGTTTCACTTTGGCTATACTTCCTGAAGTGGCACTGCCCAAGTTTCATTGAGTTATTTTGGAGGGATGTCTAATTATCTGAGAAACTGGAAGCACTTGATGTATTTACCTTCAAGGCAAATAAATGCCTTAAAACAAAAATATGAAAGACATATAACATTTTAACATTTAGCAACCTGGTTAACAATGATTTAAAGGGAGTTCAGAACTAAGACTAAAACATTCTATTTTGACTTTAAATTTATGTTATGGACTTTTTCCTCCATAATAATTTGGTACTGCAGTTATAAGGGAAAGAAAGAAAGAAAGCCATGTTACCTAGCGTGTAAACTAATTGATATAGCAGTACAGCCTTGATTAGCTGTGCAACAGCAGTCATGTGGACTTGCTTTTAGACACTGTGGGGAATTTGGTGTATGAATAATTTATCTGAAGACAGCTTAATCTATTTAAAAAAAATGCATATTTGGTAACTTGTGGTCATAAATAGTTTTGCCAATGTAGTTAAAAATAAGTGCATCAGCTCATATTATCTGATTTTCCTCTTAAATCCTAGTATGGATTGTTTGTATCCTAGTATCCTTGTATACTAGTATAGATAGCTTTAAGAAATGTTAACCTTTATCCTGCTAGCCTTTTAGGTGCTTGGCCTCAATTAAAGTTACCAGGTCATGACTAAAGCTGAGTCAGTTGTCACATGCTGTTACCGTGACTTACTTTTTCTCATATCCTAACCATGATTCTGAAACTCTGCACATTGAAAAATATTTAGCTGCCCTTAGTTCCTTAACTGTAAATTTGTCTGGCATCATTACATAGAACTTGAGCAGAATTAAGAGAGGTGAAAAAGCTTTTTTTTTAAATTCTCTTAATGAGAAACTTACAAGAATTTTTCAGTTTATCTAGTGTATAAGAAAACAACCTTGGCTACAAAGTAGCCTTTTGAATCCAGAACTTAAAATTAAACATAGCTACTTTATACTTGGTTATTACAAGTTCTGTTCTTCCTCAGCTTTGCTTACCTACACATTTTGAGAATTCAAAGCCATGAGATATTCAGAAATTTGCCACAGATATGAAGTTATGACTTCTTACAATAAATGACTTCTTGGATTTATGAATATCCACCCTCTCTTAAGAAGACAGGATGATTTTCTTTCCTCCCTTCGAAGAGGAGATTAGCAGATGAAATAGAACATCTATAACACAGCAGTCGTGCTTTTTGAAGTCATGTTTTTATCAGAATCCAAAAAGAGGGGAATGTGTGTTTCTGTGTTTTTGTGCACAAATACACCTGTCTACACATATATTAAAAGTATTTATAAAGTAGATATTACGTATAAGCCTTTCTGAATATAGAAAAGTTTGTGTATGCATGCATGTACAGTATATAAAGGCTCCATTTTATTTTTTCTTTTATTATAAGATTGGTGATAATTAAAAAGATAAAATATTTAGATTATTTATATATCTCAATAGAGTGAGTCAAATACAAATACTTTAAGAATTTTTTGACCATATATCAATTAATGCTAACCTTTCATTTAGTGTCAGTTAATTTCAATTAATTGTGCTAATTTCTCTATGAGTTCTCTATGTGCCAACAGCATAGACAAAAAAGAACCTCCAGATGAAGGTGACATTAGCTTTTATGGATGAAATGTCTGCCATAATTACTCAGAGTACCATGGAAATTTCTATTTCAGTGATCTTAAGAATATTATTTCTTGTGAGATTTTGCTGTCTTTCTTGAAGGCCACTTGAAAGTTTTTGTAAGATAATTAAAAAAAAAACACAGAAAACAAACAAACAAAAAAACACCTGTTTTCTTATAGACAACTTCATAAATTTACATGGAGACTATTCTGAAATCAGTGGAAGTTTTACATACTTACTGGGTTGCATCATTGTTCCTCTGTTTTGCAGTGGGAGCCATCTCTTAACTTTTATGAGATTCTTTCACAGCATCAGAATCTTTTCTATAAAGATGTATTTTATTGTGGCCCCCGTTCAGCAAGCCGCATATGCAAGTACTTCTGTCCAAATAAATCCAATACAAATTGCTTGATTATGCAGAATGACTGTATGGCCCATCAGTGTGTTTCTCTATATGAATGAGATTCCCGACTGTAGGAAATTAGGTTCAGGTACGTTGGCTATGACCTCAAATGTGTTTTTAAGGGTTACTATGATTTCACTCATATTGCTCTCAGTAGAACAATTTGAAGTTACACTGGTGATGGACTTTAAATTCTTGACTTAGTATTGTAAGCCTCATACAAATTTTGCATTTTCTTTTCTTTTCTAGCTATTATGGCATTTCTGTTTGACTTAAAGGCTTTAGTGGACATAATGTCTATTGGCACACTTCTTGCTTACTCACTTGTGGCAACCTGTGTCCTCATTCTTAGGTGAGTCAAAAACAACTTTTCTGTTTTACTGTGGTTTATATTGTGTTGTTGATTATCTGAACAGGAGTCACATCTACAATGGATGTTTTTTGCTTTATAACTAAATGTTTGATAGCTATCTGTATGCATATAAATAACTGCTGAGAAGCATTTACCTGTCAAAGAAAACACTGATATATTGTTATATCAGTATAGCAGTTAGTCACATCAATACTTCATGTGAAATCTAGACACCTTTTCTTTTCCAGGAGATAATATTTTGATACAAGTACAATCCATGCTGTACCTACATCACATTGTGGTGACTGTATGTGAAAGATGGAGGTGTTAAAATAATTGCTTTGCGTTGTCCTGTCAGAAATCAGTAAGGCCAGAAAAACATTTCAAGATCTGTACACATTCAGTCTTGCACACATTCAGTCTCATGAGGCTGTCTCGGACCTGCTCTGTCCTCACAGCGGGGGGGGATTTACCACCCCAGTCCCCACCTAGAGGTTTAGGGATGCAGGGCTCAGGGACGTGAGGAGACTAATCATATGCTCTCACATATTGGGTAATTCTCAATCTCTACTGCAAAGCAGTTAGTACTTAAATGTATTCCTAGAGGCATATTCCTTCAATTCCCAGAGTAAACTTCATTATTACCCCATCTGTTTTTTTTTGCACAGGTACCAACCCAGTTTAACCTATGAGCAACCCAAATATTCCCCAGAAAAAGCAGCCTTGGCTGCATCAGAATCTGCTGTAAGTGAATCACAGATAAATATGATACAGAAGAGTCACTTCAGTCTTCAGACTCTGATTAATCCATCCAGTTTACCTACAGAACAGACTGCAACTACTGTTAACTGTTTAGTGGGTCTGTTAGGTAAGTAATATACAACATTAATGTAAGTAATGGAATTTTATTACAGACAAAATTAAACATTCAGTAATAATATACCTTTCCTCAGTCATCATTAACGCATCATTCTGGATAATGCTCTTATATTTCATGATGGAATTAATCTGTAATCTCGTGTATTTTCCATTACTTGATCATTTTCATAGCATTTCATACTGAAGTTCCCCTATCATTCCTCTTAAAAGTCACCTCCTCTTCAATGCTATTTCCATCATTTTGTTTTTCACACAGCTTTCTTGGTTTGTGGCTTGAGTGCACTCACTACATATGGGACTCATTTCATTGCTAACTTGGAGCCCTGGAGTACTGGCCTTCTTGCTGCATTGGTGGTGTTCTTCATAGTTACCATTCTCCTCATCCAAAGGCAGCCTCAGAACCAGCAGAAAGTGGCCTTTATGGTGAATAAAATAATAGCTCTAATGGGAGGTTTGGAGGTATTCTAAGAAGTGGGACAGGGGCAGAGGGAGAGAGAGAGACAGCCCTTTTTCAGGTAGTCTTTCATTAATGCACTGCTATTATCAAAGTTTGTTTTTTATTGTGACTGTAAGGGTAGTGGATGCTCATAGCTGAATTGTGTATAGATCTTCTCCAGATCTCAGAACAATGGAAAGGATTTTGCTGCCCACAGATTGAATGTATGACACATATATGAATATGGCCATACAAAAAGGGTGAAGCTGTTGGATTGCTGTTACAACTAGTGGATCTGACAACACAGATTTCTAGCTTTTCTTTCAGACACATGCCCAGAGAGCACACTGTTACAGCACAAGCAAATTTAGTCCTCAGTTTGAACACTTAGACACTAGAAAACAATTCAGAAACTGACTAGTGTGTAGTCAGATTATCTGCATTGTCTGCAGTGATTTAGAACACAGTGCAATTCATACCTCCCTGAAGTATGGCCTTTCATTTTGAACTTTCACTTATGTTCTAAGGTCAGTTAGTTAAGGAACTATATAATGGAAACAGTGAATCATGGTGATGAAAATAAAAGAATCTGATGGAACTAAGGAAACAATTTGGAAAAAAAGGAATATATCTATAAAGATGGAAATAATACTTTTCAGCTGTACATGCAGGACTTCATTAGTATGCATTGAAAGATTGTCTTCACAGTTTTAGAGAACATATTTTAAGCATAAGTTACTTTAAATGTTTAAGATATGTAGAAATTCATCATTAAACACTGAAAAAGAAAATTTTAATATACTTCAATAAGAAAATGTTGCTATTCTTTTTTAGTGAGATTTGTCACCCCTAGATCATGTTGTATAACTCACATATGACATAAGTACTTGATATATGCAAGAAATGATATTTAATATTATGAATATTTTAAATATTTCCCTCTAGGTTCCATTGTTGCCATTTTTACCATCACTCAGTATCCTGGTAAATATTTATCTAATGGTACAGTTAAGTGCAGACACTTGGATCAGGTTTAGCATCTGGATGGCACTTGGTAAGTATATCTGCTCATTTAAATCTCCTCCTTTGTTAGGACTGATGAATCCTGCCTTAGATAATTCAATACTTTGCCTTTAAACATTGGAACAAAAGTCTATGTTTTAGTAAAATCGTTTAGTATTTCTAGTAAAAAAAATAAATCACGCTTTAGAAGGGATATATATACATAGCCAAAACCGTGAAAATAGTTTTGAGGTAATAGGAAGAATCAAAGTTATAGAATTAATTCCAGTAAGTTACAATACTTTTATTTCTTGTCTACTTAGCTAAATGTGTGCTGAAATCTTTTTTGTAACAGTTTTCTTTTTGCTATATCAGACATTCTCCTTTAAGATATGGAAAACTGCATTGATTTTATGTAGTCATAAATTAGAGATACTAGTTTCCACGACTTGGCCTAGGGAGCCTGCTTTGGCGGGGGGTTGGACTCGATGATCTTTAAAGGTCCCTTCTGACCCCTACAATTCTGTGATTCTGTTAGAACAATCAGTTATGCAAAAATGATGCACTGGAATTTAGCATCTCCACTTCCTGTACAAAGAGGGAAGACCTGAAGGTTGAGCTATCATTCTTATACCTGGCTTTGGAAAATTTACTCAGCCAGACAGTAAAAAATAATGACTTTCTGATGCACTACTTGCCTAAAAACCCTATTAACCTTTTTCTTTTTTTTTTTTTTTCTTTTTCCCTTTTCCTTTTGAAAGGCTTTATTATTTATTTTACTTATGGCATCAGGCACAGTCTTGAAGGTCATCACAGTGATGGAGATGAAGACTCTTGTTCGGAAAATAGTGGGTTGCAAGAAAAGAACCCTGTGGAAGAAGTGGATGAACCTGAAAATGCAAATGAAAGCGATAAATTTCTTGCACGTGAAAGGACAAGTGAATGTTAATTTATGCAAACAAACAAGTCTTTTAAACCTTTAATTGATATTTTACTTGTGGACTGAAATTTCAAAAGCTTTCTACCAACATTGTTCCTCTTGAAAGCGTTTACTACAAGGCCTGGCTGATGCATTGGACAAGCTGCTAATCCATCTTCATCATTTCAGAACTGACAGCATGGAAGTTAATATTTAAGTAAAACAAACAGTACCCTTTGGCAAGCAGAAATATGGATGTATTGTTTGAACTGATGTACACAGTTGCTGGCAATTACAAAATATGAAGAACTTCAAAACTACTTGCAAGAAGTTCAGAATATTTTATACTGCTTTGTGAACACAAGTGCCTTTTACATGTCCTCCTTATTTCTCTTACATGGTCTGGTGTCCCAAATAACAATGCAACTAACTCACTAGTAAAATACCAGGTACTATCTTTTGTTGCTTCAGAAATCTCATGGGAAAAAAATTGAAGATAAGCCTGGAAAATATTTCTGAAACAAATGATAAATTGACAGACCTGATGCTTTGTAAAAAGTAGAAAATAATGAATTTATATAAAAATAGTAAAGAAAGAATTCCTTACCCTTACTAATTAGTAGCCATTAAGAACTCAAATAGAAAAGATCCTTTAAAGGCTTTATTTCCCTCTAAATGCTGTTCAGGATTTTCACTTCTGTCTTACATGAATTCTTTTCACTTCAGAGATGCTCTTTATATAAAATAATACTTCCAAGAGGGATTATGTTGTTTTCTGCAAAAACTTCTCTTCAGAAAAATTATGCCCCAAACCCCTACCTTCTTTTCAAATAGAAGGGAAGCTGAAAAAAACAACAAACCCAGGCTTTGGAAAGAATCCTTTTCAAAATAGTATTTCAGTACTTCACCAAGTCATAAAAATATGTTAGCACAGCAATTTTTTGTGAGCCAAATCTAAACCTACAAATCCATTCATGTGAGTAGAATGTCTAAATGCTAACTTATGTATGTAAAGAACCAAATAACTGCAACAGTGCTGTGTGAACCATTATTTTAAAGATAGTGAAAATGGACACTTCTTTCAAGATAAAAGTCACATTACTTAAGAAGGGCACCCAGACATTTTAACAATTTTTCTCAGCAAATAATAGTCTTCAGTCCCTTGAAGGATTCCACAATAGGAAATTATTTTGCAAGAAGTCATTTATAAAAATAACTTCCTTAATGTACAAGATAATTGTTTTGTACTTTTGTACTTTGTCATAGAAAGTTTTAATCTGAAGCATAATATTGCCAGTAATAATAATTGGTATTAATCTCCGTTGTTAGGTACAAAACATTTTATATCCTGTCAGAATGATGTTGGTTCACAGTGAAAAGCACCTTTTTATAATAGCTGGAATTAAAAAAAAAAAAGAAAAAAAGAAAAAAAAGAAAAAAAACAGACCAGTTAAGCTGCTTCTGTCTCTCTCTGTTTCTGTCTTTTTCACAGTGATAGATTCTTGCTTTTTAATCTAAAAATGAGTTTTGTTGTAAGCCTAAACGTAGAAGGCAAAAAGAAGAGTGCTTCTTGATAGAGAACCTTGAAGTATGCTGATACCCCATGGAAGAATGAGTTTGTAGTTTAAAGCCTGATGCCTTTCTTCCCAGTTTGAACTGGGAGGAGAGCATTTTTTGCAGCACAGGTGGTTTGGCAAGGATTTGTACTAGTTGCACTAGTGGCCTCTGCTGGCTGCTCAGCTCAAGGAGCAGCAATCTGAAAAGATCTTCACCACTGTTTGTCTTCTGAGGCATATTCCTGGTTTTATAGCAATCTACAGGAATTCACCAGAAAAGATTTGCTAGAAGATCAAAGCAGAGCACTTGTAGGTGCCTGTGTTTTTCTTTCAAAGTACAGGATAATGAGCACACAACAGGAAAACCACCTACCTTTTAACTGATGTTCCAGCATGTGCTGCTGTTGTCCTAAAGTCTAGTGGTCCTTAAAAATGGATGAAACAGAGGATGAAGAGAAACTATAGAGTAAGTGACAATGCAGTTCTGTTTCTTAATGTATCATAATCCATCCTAATACAGATAAGTTATAGCCACTTCTTTGCGCAGTTTGTTTTACAAGATGTTGTTAAAGAAACACTAAAATGTCCTATTAGAGTAATACAAGTAAATTATGGCCTATGTAAAATGTTTTGTTGAAAGAACTAGATAGTAATCTTCAAGGCAGTGCTTAGAGCAATTGATAAGATTCAGAACCTTTCTTCAATGAAAGAAAGCCGTCTGTTCAGTTAGATTTGCCATTTTACTTGTATTTCTCAACTGGGGCCCATTGTTAAGAAAGTGACAAAAGAACTATGTGTTCTTGTTTAAAATAGAAGATATTTTATGACTTTCTAGGCTCCAGTAAGGTAATCCTGACAGTTTGAAACAAATGTTTTATTAAAAAAAAAAGAATGTTTTCAATACCATTGGTATTTGAAGTAGAAATACTGATGCTTTTCCTGATTTGTAACTATTCTGTCAAGAGCACAACTTCTTCTGTGGCTATTTTTTAGAGGGCATGCTTACCTGTCCTTCCCAGTTGCAAAAATGTCCTGCTGTTAGGACAAGCCTGCAGTGCTCAGTTGAATCTTTTGCACAATGTTTTTACAAGCCTACAATGGAAGACAGCTCTTTTAAATTCTTTACACATTGTGGTGTGTGGGAAGCAGAGACTTTTTTCTACAGATGCTGGTGCCACAGAGCAGGCGAGTCAGGCTCCTGGACTGCAAACTGTGGCTGTTCTGTGATGTCCAAGGAAGATCCCATTCCCTGTCAGCGCCATCATATAGAACGAATGTGTGCCTGCCTGTCTATATGCTTGCATCAATCTGACATTAGCCCATAGTGATTTTGATGTACTGATTAGAGTAATTTCTACACTGCACTGGAATTTCCTTTGAAGGGAGACTGTCAATGTAAGAAACTTATGACTAAAGTCAGCACCAGCTAAGGCTTTTGGAGACAGATGAGAGAAAATTTTCAGCTTATATGTATTTTGTATATAGTGTTCATTTCTGTATTATTAGTCCCCATAGTTATAGTAGTTAATTATATGAAAATAATGTGATTGTTACAAATGCTGTGAGGGAGACTGGGAGCAGCTGCAGCAGAGGAACTATCCAGTTAACTAACGAGATATAAAACAAAATTAAAGGAAAATCATCGGGTATTCTCAGTTGCTTTGACTGCACAAGGCTTTTCATATGTGTGTATAGTTAATGCCATTAATAATCCGTGGCTAAGAACACTATAAACCAGAAGTGAGATATTTATGCTAATTTTCATGTGCATTTGTATGTGAAATCTTGAAATTCCAGATGCTTTTCTGGGATGTTAGGTGGAGCAGGCCCTGTGAAGGACAGCCATGCTGCTTCTTATGTAGGGGGCACATGTGAAACCAAGCCCCATTTTGTTCTCGTGTTTGCTATATTTGCCAAGAGAGCAGCTGAAAGCACAAGTCCATTGGAACTAAATTGTTATTTTTTAACATACACATAGTTGTTGGTACTGTAAATTGTTCTGTGCAAATAATGATGGTATGTATTAATATATATAAATATTACTGGAGGTAGCTTTTTTTTTCTTTATGGAAATAAATCCTTGAAAAACAATATTTGCATTGGTACACTCAGGATATGCCTTTAGATATAGGAATTATTTTTATCAAATTTAGGAAAATAAAGTATATTTAAGGGAGAACAAGTAAATCTTTGTTCTCCTATAAGGAGGCATAAGAGTTACAAAACATTTCTGCATAATTCACGTTACCTAAGGTGACCTTCATGCGGTATTCCAAATTCTAGCCCTAATTCTGCAACAGGAAACGTTATGAGGTATCTTAGATTTCAATCGTCTGTTATCCCAGACAAAACTATTCTGTTAATAATAATGTGCTTCTTCCTGCACAACAAATACGAGGTAGATTCCTGAAACCCGTCACACTGTGTTTAGGTCACCTTGTGTTAAGGCTGTGTATGCTGCCTACTGTTGGAGAATAAAGATCAGTACTAGCAGTACAGGGTTACTTATCCATATTCTTATGAACTTGAATATGCCATGCAGAAACTTCAAATGATACAATTACTTTAGAAACAAAATATGGTAAAACTTATATATATATTTCTGTATTTTATTAGATGATGAATGTAAAATTCTAGCCACCTTTTCCCCAAAGTTTATGGAAGGATATACAACTATTTAAGAAATAGAATGCATACTATTTTCATGGAGATTTTTAATAAGTGCCAAGATCAGATGTCCTGCAAGCATCCTAGCCTGGGCGAGATCCTGACAGTGCAGGAAATCTGCATGGGACTGTGCAATCATTAATTCTGTCAGATGCCTTTGACATTGGGGTGTGTTTTGAACAGTACAAATTTAATTCAAATGATGTCTAGCAAGCAATACTTGGTTACACAAAAACAAATTAAAAGCACATTTTGTTGTAAGGCCCTGGTTCTTCCCAGGCCTGCCAGGAGGTTGTACAATTTGCAGTATGCTCACTGAAAGCACTGGAGTTACTCAGTGTTAAGCAGAAGCAGCAAGTGGTACTTCACATAATGTAGGATTTTGTATTCGTTTTTAATTTTCTGTACCTTTAATAGTTCTTTCTAGTATATATTTTAAGGACCTCTGCGTTTTTCATAGTTGGACCTTCCTAAAGCAAAAATATAGCATCCTCACCACATCTTGATCTGTTTTCCACTTGATTTTAGAAATCAAATTCTTCAGCATCAGCTAAGCCAAAGGATTTCTGTGCCTAGACATGCATTACAATGAGCTATGTGTATATATAATTGTTATTTCTATTGTCAGTTGGACAAATTCTGTTGTCTTTGTATGTTTCCATTGAACCTTGCATGAGGCAAACTCCACCCTCAGCAACATAAGTTTAGCTGCAGTCAGGATTTGAAAGTTTAGGAGGGCTTTTTTTCTTTTGTATTAACAGAAAGCAAAGCACGAAATATGTGTTACATATCTTTAAGAATAGTTATGTGCGCTTCATTTTAAGAAATTTTTATATATGTTTTAATTTTTCTTCTTGTTCACATGTAAGCTGTAATGATTATGTCTGTGTGATGTGCTGCTGAGTATTTGAAATGTTGATGGAATGACTGTGATGCATCTTAAAATACAAGTTTCTGTTTGAGTACTCTAGCCAAAATGAAAAGTCTTGAATTTTTGTGAATGTCAAAGTGCATATATTTAAGAACATGGTGCTTGTTTATTCACTTTTTCACTAAGAATTATAATCAGCAATATTTTTAGTTACTTTAGTTTCAAATCTGATGGAAATTATATTGCTTTGTAAGATATGCTTCACAGGATAACAACTATGCATTTGTCCTGTATTTTTTAAAAATAAAGCTGAACATCACTTGTATGTACTTTATACAACACCTCTGACTTGAATCACCACTGTAGTTTTAGTAGATATTAAGTAGTAGATTCTAAAGTAGATACAGTGACTTAGTAATCATTTGTGTCATCTCATATCATGACATTATACAAATCAGAACTCATAATAAATAGCATGATAACTTATAGTTTTTATGGAAAATGAAAAAAAAAAAACCACCAACAATCATGTTGTAATTTTAAAGCCTTTATTTTTCTAGTGGTCTGAAGATGTGCATCATAGTAGTTTCCTACTCACTTCCTACAATGATTTGGGTGCTGTATAATCAGTGAACATACAGACATTATAGTTATGAAATGTACCAGAGAATTTGACTAAGCAGGTTATTACACCAAGAAAAAGAACAGATAGACTGCTTACCCTTATCCTAAGCTTGCTATAAAACTCTAAAGGAGAAATCTCAAAAAAAGATCCTTCCCCATTTACAGTCAGCTCTTAAATGGGTCTAGGAGAGGTGGAGCCAGGCTCCATCCCTTCCAGCAGCACAGGTGAACTGCCTTCACCTGTGCTCCCGTGGCTGACTCATTGCTTGCCTCAGGTGATCAATCAGAGGTTCAGGCTGTGATTCAGCAGTTTCCACATAGGCACTGTGAGTTCCAGTGCCAAACCAGAGATGATGCTGGGCTTGATTTCCAGAGGGAGTGAGCCCTCAGGTTCCTACAGCACCAAGCCTTGTCCTGGCAGCAATCAGACTCAGAGCTGCATGAATGTTATCTCTCTTTTCCCTTTTTGGAGGAAAAAAAAAGCAACCAAACAAAAAACTTGGAGTTCTGTCATCTAGTGCTGTGTCCTGAGGATTGAAATGACTGAAAATTAGCAGTTCAAAGACTGTCACTTAGGACATCTACTTACATATAATGTAGGAACGTTGAATCTGGACAATAGATAATGATAGCCTTGAGATACAGAACTGCACTCTCAGCATGAAGTTGCTCTTGTTTTGCAGATATTTGAGTCACCATCTTTGTTCATAGATTTAAAAGAAGCTGTGACTTTGGTCTTCTCAAGGTGCACTGCAACTCTTCTGATATTTATAAATGAATATAACTAGTTCCCAGTGAGTATCCATTAAAAATAGGAAACTCAGAATGTATAAATACGCTTTCTTTCTTAACTGTATGCCTATATAGCAAAAGGTATGTATCAATCAGCTTGAATATGTCCTGGAATGAATGCAGATGGGCTACTTTCTCCTAGTGCTAATACTGTACTTCTCCATATGTACCAGTATGTGGGGCTCTGTCAGCATTACATCTTTGACCTAGTCTGTGTGTGAGAAGTGAAATTTGACCTAAGGAGGCATGTAAGAATTGCGATTACAGCAGTTTTGCAGATGATATGATGGAAAATAAATGCTCTTCAGCAGAAGAGAGGCTATGAACATTTCCTGTGCATATTTACATTTTATATTGTACATCTTTACTGAGCCATCATCTCCATGGTTCACTTTCTTTAAAACAAAGAGTGATAACGTTTTCAGAATCGGATACTTGGTGGTATTGTAGTTTTTAAAAGTGGAAATAACCTTAGCAATAGTAACACCCGCCATAAAGCAGCTTCTCCTGAGTCTTTGCTATAACAGTCTGGAATGAAACTGATTTCACAGTAACTTTTGCTCCCTTCAGCCACGTTGATCAGAGCCAGGCACGCACCTGCAGGGCTGCCTCTGAGGCGGCAGAGATGCAGCCTGCACAGCTCCCACCTGCGCCCGCTGACCCAGCACGTTTATGACTCTGCAGGCCGAAGACAGCTTGCGGTCGGTACAAGCCGCACGCGGTAGAGGTGGGCTATCCCGCGTGCGACCTGCTCCTCTTCCCTCAGTGAAGAGCCCTTCACCGCCCGGTGTCGATCAGCCGAGACGGGCGCGCCCGCTGCGGGCCGGGCAGCCCGTGGCCGAGGCCCCCGCTCCCTGCACCGGCGGGCTCCTCCCCGCCTCGAAGCCGCCGCCGCGCCTGCCCCGCCTCAGCCCGGTGCCTCGGCCGCTCTCGCCATGCGGCTCTGGGTGCTGTTCAGCCTGCTGCTGCTGCAGGAGACGCTGCCGCACGGTGAGCCGCCGCGACCCCATCCGTGCTGCCATCGGCGGGCCCCTCCCGGCCTCCCCCGCCTCGCGCTCCGCTGCCCCCGCCCGCCATGTCGGGGGCTGGCGGCCATCTCGGGGTGCGGGGGCTCCCGTCTTGCGTGGCGGGATCTGCGGGCTTCGTCCCGCTGGCTGCTAGCGAACCGGCGTCTCTGGCAGGAGATGCGGTTTGTTCGGGGCAGGGAGTTGAGATGGAGGTGGCGGGAGGCGTCGTCGACAACAGCCGCTACCTCTTCGTCTTTCTCACACACGGCGCTCAAAGCTGGCGATCGAGTCCTGTGCCTGTCCTGAAGAGTGTTGGCGCTGCGCTCGGTGCTCCATTTCATAATAACAGTAATGTCACTTAGGAGTGAAAGAATACCGCTTCAGACCCCGAGGCGTTTCTACGCGCCGCTGGGAAGAGCTCTTGTCCCCGCCCGGGAGCAGCGGGGTTCGTCTCCCACTCCACAGCCTGTGAGGAGCTCTCGGTGCAGCCGGGAGTTGGGTCCCATTTGGTGCTGGCGGTGGAGGATGGAGCAAGGGCTGGTTCGTGTCTGTCAGGGACGAGTTGTGACTTTTTTTCTTTTTTTTTTAATTATTCGAATTCCTGTGAGTTTTGTGTGCAGTTGGTCTCTTGGTAGGAAGGATAGAACTTTGTTCTTAAATCATCATCAGGTTGTGATGAGTTCTTGGCAGGGAAGGGGTTAGCTTTTGGCTGGGGAAGGAAGCTCCTAACCAAGCCTTGGCTTATTTAGACTTTAACATCAAGAGAACTTAGATAATTCCCTACAATTCATGATGTGGCTCTGGCCAGTGGCTTATCCTCTTCTGAAGCTGCCAGCTGTTATGTGATCGGTGGGATGTGATGGAGAGAGAAAACAGGCACTGTCTCCTTCTGCAGTTTGCAATATGTTGTCAAGGAAACCTCTGGGAGCGTCGTCAGGGCTTGGGGCAGGCTGTATGAAACTGGGGGTCTGTGGAGAGATCTGGGCTCAGGGGTGCATGGGGAAAGGAAAAGAGGCACCTCCCTCGTGGTCTGGGGAATACAGGCAAAAATTACTGCAAGGACATAAAAATACTTCATCCCAAGAGCTGTTAAGCTTGTCTGGGGAGGCTATAAAGACTCTGTGAGAAGTCAAAATGCCCACAGCAACCAGGCTGGGGTAGGAAGGGGCTTCCAGAAGACCTTTCCAGCATAGTTTTTCTTAGAACTGTTTGTAAAGGAATTACATCCCAGCCAAGGAGTTGCTGTACTAGTACTGTGCTGTAGAAGAAGATCTTGACTTGAAAATCTGTGGGTGTATGTTGTCACATCAAGAAAAGTGTTTTCTATTTGAGACATAGGCAGCAAAAACTCAGAATGAGAAATGAGTTGCAACTTAGGCTAAAGGTTCTCCAGGCTTGCTTTCTTGTCTCATCTGCTTTATAGTGAGGTTTAGCTGCGTGCTTCCTGCTGTGTCATCCAGAGATTCATCTATGCAAGCAAGTAATGTGGTATGTTTAATTTATTCAAGTTCCAATAAGGCATTCTGATTTCAGAATAGCACTCCTGACTTAGCTTATGGTAGCTTATGAACAGTGAAATATGTTCTTCCAGATTGTCTGTGCTGTCAGTACAATTGCTGACTTGGATGATCTGTAGATCATCGGTGTCCAGCCCGTTGACTTGCCTGCGCCACGTTGAGTTAAGAGGAATTAAGAGGAATTGTCTTGGGCTGTGTGTAAAATACATAATATGCTTAATGTATATAATGCGTATATTAAAAAAAATAATAATAAAATACAAAAAAAAGCAACAAAAACAAAACTATTGAGATATTTCACCTTGATTTTTGTGAAATTAATTTGTCTGATTCAGTGTAAGTGGTTGCAATTCTTTGTGAGCTCCCAAGGTGTTTGTCAGATATATATTTTTTTTTAATGAAGTTGTACTCTTCCCATGCTTCATCTGTGAAAGCAGATGTTTACAAATCTAAGTACTGCCAAAAAGTAGTGACGTGAATAAGGCATGACTGTGAAGTGAGAGGTATCTTTCTCTGGTAAAAGAGGTCATATGGAAGTGTAGTAAGGAGGCATGATCGGATTTTTGAGTTGAATATCTGATTGCAACCCTATACATTCTGTTTGAAAATTTGCAGGTAATGTATGTCATTTGAAAATGGAGTTGTAAATATATGAGGGGGAGGAAAGCGTTGCTTTTTTTTTTCCTTTTGCAATCTTGAAACCTATTGTCGAGTTCCTTTATCAAAATGGAACGCACAGGTATGTATTTTTCACTGTTCACAGGACGCTGTTTAGCCAATGTATCAAAGTGCATACGCGTGCTGTAAATCCAGCTTGCACTGCATCCACCCCATGCCCTGGTTTCAGCTCAGTGTTAATGGTGCACTGATGTTTGGCTGCTGCTGAGCGATAGGTGAGTGCCACCATGCTGGTGTGGGGCAGGCAGGGCTGGGCTGCGTGCTGCCTGTGGGCTGGATGTGACTGCTCCTAGAGTGCAACAAGGAGAGCTGTGTCCAGCCTGTTTTGTGCTCTTAATTATGGCCACAGAGACTAAATCTGATCCTAGTCTTGGGGTTAAGGATTATTCTTTATGACAACCTGCTGCTTGACTTTCTTCAAGGAAGAATTCACTGGTAGTAATGTGAGTTGAAAGCTCTTTGATGCTGCCAAGATGTAGCATGGGACCTGCCTTGTGAAATGGGTATGTCTGGTGGGTGGGGAGTACAATTGCTCTGCTTCCAGGGTTTCTCAGTGGATTGTTGAAGACCACCATAGACATTCTCTAGCTGTAACCCAAGCAGCTGTGAAGCTGATGGAGCATGTGTGTGGATGTAGACGATGCCTCAGGTCAACACTGGATGCACTTAGCATTCTAATAATTATAACTAATAATTATAACTAATAATTATGACTAATAATTATGAAGTAATTTTTCTATGTGGTGTTCACAAGGACGAGGGGGTGAGAAACATTAAAGAATAGGGTAAGCTAAATCCTTTGAGCCAGGAGAAGTGCAGTGTGGGATGTTTCTGAGACATAGTGATGCACTGTCCCCTGTGTGAGCATGAAGGGTTAGCTGGGGATCTGGAGTGTACCGCTGCGGAGGAAATGGGTGCAGTGCTTCGGGGAATTGCTATTTGGAGCAGATCAGAGGTAGAAAGGAAGGATTTTCTCAGTGTTTTTCTGCTAAGTCTTATCTTTTTCCTTAATCTTGTATTTTAAATAAGAAGTACCTTTACTTACTTGGATATAAGTCTTCTGAGAGGATGAAGTACCCCAAATGTGATGTATTCCCAAACCCATGTAAATGGACTAGTTGAGTTTGTTCCTTTCCCGGGAAAGTCCTGTAGTTTGGGTGCATGAATGGAGGACTCTGGTAGGTTCTTTGTTTCCAGATGACTTTGGTTGCCTGTTTCCTTTACAAACAGACTGCCATACTAGTTAATGTAGTTAAACGGCACACTGAGATCTGGACCAGCAATGAGAGGGCGCTGATTACAAGGCACAGGAAGCAGTGATATTGGTGGATATCAGGGCAGACTCTAAAGGAGAGTTAGGAAGGAGCATGGCTGTGGCTTGCATGCAAGGTCACATCTCAGGGAAGTGCAGAAGAGAGGCAAAGCTTCAGCATGGGAAGACAAAACCCCCTGTAATTATAGTGCTTCCTGAAATGTCCCGCTGTTACCTGTAGGGAAATACCAGGTCAGAAAGGCAAAGTCTCAGTGTTCTGGGGAGAGTGGGATAGGAGGAAAGTGTTTATCTAGTTCCCAGTGAGCCTAAACATGTGGAACAGAGGGAGCCTGTGTGGAAAGGAAAAACTTCATCTAAAGAAAATTAAAACCAGGCTTCTGGCACTCAGCATTGGAGCACACTCACAGGCAAGCCTTTAACAGTTTCATAGCAGCAGTGTCAGGTGTGGAAGAGGACTGTGTTTCTCTGGGGGTCCCTATGGGGACAGGGTGTTGTCAATCACATGTTGAGATTGAAGTTGGCAGAACAGTGTGGCAATGGCATGTTGACAAATAGTCTGATTTAATTAGAGTTAAAAGAAGGAGACAGAAACAAAGCTTGTGTGTTTCCAGAAGTGCAGTGGGGAGATGGAATGGATGGCTTGGAATGGGAATGCTTATGCCTTGAACATCAGAGCACAAATTGTGCAGGGAAGAGGAAGGAGCCTGCCCTGAGGGAGAAGTGGCAGCTTCTTTTGAAGAATGCTGTAGTCTCAAATATGGTGCCTGGTGAGCTTCGTCAGTAAAAGCCATCTGAACCAAGATAGAAGCATTATGAAGGAAAAACAGTGTGGTGTGCCCAAGGGGATGGCTGATTGTTAGGGAAAATGGAGCAGCAAGGACCACAGATAGCAGCACAAGAATTACTAGTTGGTGCAGGCTGGCTTGTGTGCACTGGGATGTGATGCCGAGTGTGATCTGCCAGGTGCTACAGGTGGTGGGCTCTTAGGGCAGCTGCTTGGAGAAGAACAGCAGCTCCTGACTTGCTCCTGAGCAGTGCTCACGATTGGATGCAGATGTTGCTTTAGAGCAGCCAGACTGTAGTTTTAATATTCTTGCAGGAATAATAAAAGCCGAAGAGCAAACTGTTGCATTTAATTTGAGAAGGGGGAATAACATAAGACGAGGAGGCTTCTTAACTCACATCTGAGTTAAATATAAAAACCAAAATAGGGCAGACAAAAAGTTTGAGAAACAGCTTGCAAAAGGGAGAAAAAGCAACCGTAAATCTTGTTCTCCTGATGTGCTGGAGTGAGGCAGGAAGAGACGGCCATGAACTTTGTGAGGCCCATAGGAACGGGCTGCTACAGAAACCAAAACTGTAAATTATGCACCTAATTGACTGTATGCATCCATGTTCTCTGTGGAGGTTCTTGGGGAGGTTTTACTGGAAACTGGTGATAGAATGAACACAAACTGGAAAGTGCAGTATCTTACTGAGTGCTGAAATACCATCTCTGAGGCAGAATGTTTCTCTGTGGAGGAATCATTAGAGGACGTCTCTCGTTAATGTGCCAAGAAAGTTGATTCAGAGCAAATCAACAAAACATGTGATTTTCAACATGTTCATAAATCCACTTTAAAAAAAAAAAAAAAAAAAAAAAAAAAAACCTGTCAGTAAAGACTTTCAGAAGGATTTCCAAATTCTAAAGCTGGGACTTAAAATTTTGTGTTGGAAGACACAAACAAAAGAATGACTCTAATGTTGTAAGCAGATTGATGGGTTACTGTGTAGGAATTACTGCACGGAAGTTGTTACTTCCTAGGTTGATCTTGAAGTTACTCTGTGTTACTCTAGAGAAAGGCAGCTCCCAGTGGTTGAATTGCTTTCTGGAAAAGCAGTAAGCCACTGAGCTAGGAACAAAGACATCACCAGTTGTACATCAGTGATGCGACCATATGTTGAACCTAGTGTACAGCCTGCTTTTACCTTCTTTCCCTTACACAAAGATGATGAAGTTGAACTATTTCTCATATGTATGGGTTCCATAAAAAGAGCAACTAAATGGAGTAGGGCTTCCCAGTCCAGAAGGGATTTGTTTGAAGCATTCTGCCATGCTGCAAAGGCACAGGTGCTGCTGATAGTGCAGTCAGTACCAGCTGTAACCCATGCTAATCAGCATACAGTGAGGCTGACTTTAAGTCCATAGTGGGCTTTTTTGTTTGATTCGTGTGATAAAATGCCAGAGTACTTCATATGGAAAAACTGTATTCAGCATGAATTAGCTGTCAGGCACAGTTGTAGAGTTTTTGCTGCCTAAAATAAGAGTTTTAGGCTAATTCACAAAAGATTCTGCCTCCTGCTGTCAGTTACAGCATAAAAAAATCTTCACGATTGATTTACTTAATTATTTTAGAGGCTGGGATTTTAAAGACTGCTCTTTCCACCTTTTTTTAAATGTTGTTGTTTTTTGTTTTGTTTTCCCCTTCTTTTTCTTCTCTGTTCTTCTTAAGGCTTATGTGCACGTGGCACATGGTGAGAACAGATAGCAGCTGTGTGTGAGCCTCTGAGATCAGTCACTGCACTGCTGGGAAATAAGTTCACCTTTTAAGCAACTGCAGCATGCATCTTAGCTCCTGCTGGACAGGTACACTTGGGATCACTTGGCGAGCTCATGCTTTTCCAGAACAGTTAATGTCATATATGGGCTTATAAACAGCATAGAGACCTGAAGATAAAAAAGGTGAAACGAGAGTTGTGTGTGCTTAGGAAATGTTTTTCACACAAATATGTATGTATATGTAACTGGTCCTCTGAGAAGTGATCCTCATTCTCCTTTGCCCAGCATCCAGCTGAGACTCTGAGAGATGCAATTCTGTTGTTACATATTTGAGTTGTTTTTTCTAACTCTCCTCTCAGAACCATTTTGCAGAAGTGCTTTTTGGAAGGGACTTGCATGTGACAAAAGGAATCTTTATTCACTACTTAATCATTGGTTAGCTTTGCTGCAACACTTCAGCTGAGTTAAGGGGTTCTAGAACAAAGATGATTTTCATTCACTGTAAATGTTCAGCCTGGAGACAGCTGAAATCCCTGTTAAAAATTATATTTTAAATTATAACTTTGTGTGAATCAGATTAAGATAGCACACTTTTCCTTTGCGTTGTTTTAAAAGGCTGCTGTTGCCTCTGGCAGGTAATGGAATCTCTTCTGCTTCTGTTTCCATCTGCTCAGTAAAGGTAAATGGCCATTATAGAGATGTGATGTATTAGATGCTACTTTCAGGTGACTTAAATACTATTTGTAATTTCACAGTACTTAACCTAAAAGAAAAACAAACCTGCATTGTTACTAGCATTGTGAAAATCACCATTAGATTCCTTACTTCCCAGTGTTTTTTTCCCACATCTCTCTTGCAGCAGCATGACATATTAAAAGATTATATAGGACTGATGGGTGTGTTGCATACATATGAAGATAGGACACTTGTGTAATGCTGCACAATAAATGATAGTGATATGAGGTAGCGTAGACAAAAGTAAATGGAGAGAAAAGTACTGTATTCCTTTCCCTTCCCATCTGTGAAGTCCTCATGCCTTACATATTTGCCTGTTTATGTGACCTGTAAGTATAGATTTTCCACATGTTGTTGAAAGCTCTTTTTTTCTGTCCAGGGAAATGAGTCATGTCACTGATTTCAGAAACTTATGGAAATTAACTCTCATTTTTCTGAATCCTTTATAGGAAGAACAGAGTATTGATTATTTTCTTTAATAATAAAGAAAAATTATTTGCAAAAAGGCTTTTTTTTCCTAATTGGTAACACTGCTGCCTTTCCCTTATTTTACCAGTTATTGGACAGTCTGCAAAAAGCAAGCATCAAAAAGAACCAGGGGAAAACAAAATCAAGCCTATCAACAAAAAAGTAAAACCCAAGGGCTTAAAAATGAAGGAAAGGGAACCAGTCGACTCTTCCTCCAAGTCCCAGTCCATACTGATGCAGGTGATGGATAAAGGCCGTTTCCAGAAACTGACTGCCACTTTAAGCCTGTCTGCTGGACAAAGCGTAGAACTGCGATGTAAGGGGAGTAATGTGACTTGGAGCTATCCTTCATACTTGGACACCTTTAAAGACTCCAGACTCAGGTAAGCTATTTTTCCATATTCTGGGGGAGAAAAAGTGTTTACAATCAAAGCGTTTCATGTAGTGGTTACTTGTCTATAACAAAGGATAAGCAACTTTCAGTCTTCTTCCCCCTGTGGTGTACTGTGAAAGAGTCTTGTTGCATGTGAAGTGGATTTCCTTTAGACGAATCTAAAATGATCCAGAGGGACACTGTGTGTTCCAGCCACTAATAGAGAGCTACATAAGAGTGAGGCTGAAGGAAAATCCTGAAAATGTGTGAGGGTGGATGTCAGGTACTGACTGCCAGTTCTGATGCTCTACAGAGACCTGCTGCTGTTGAGATGTTGCTAATGTAGATATCAGCTGAGACAAAAAGGTTAATTTCCTGAAGAGGTTAATACCCATGTCTCTCAGCTTGCAAAACAAAAAATATACCAAGCATCACTCTAAGGACCAAGTGGGGTTAATCTTTCCCTCTTCTATCAAAGTCATGCATGAGTGCTGGGGGAGTTGCAGGAGTCGTAGTGCAGAAGTATGACAGCGCTTAATGCTGAGATAGATCGTCACCTTTGGTTTAGGAAGGCTTTTTCTTTTGTCTAGTGTCGTCTTAATAGATACTGCATACACAGCTGTAAGAGTAGGAGGAGGATCTCAGGACTTTCTCCCTCTCTCTGCCTCACCAGCTGAGTGGCCCTTTGATCTAAAATCTCCAAAACCGTACGTTTGTTGGCCTTCCCAGTTCTCGAGCATAGTACACGCATAGTTAAGTCTAGGTTCAATGTAACAGTCTCTTTCTGTATTTGAAAGAGGAAGGACTTATAAAGGAGTTCAGGGATGTCTGCCACTAGCACTTATTTTGGCAAGAGCTTGTTTTCCCTGCTTGTTTTGTGGAGATTTATGTTTGAGTATCATTGAAGGACAGGTGGTTGAGAGACATAGGAGTACTGTGGTTGATGCCCTAAGAAAGAGCTGTAAAGAGACTTTCTTACGTTGTTAGGTAAGAGCAGTATTAGTGTGAGGGAAGTCCTATTGTCCTTTTGTTCCTAAATTAAGTAAAAGTTTGTGGGCTCTTTGTAAATAGCCAAGGTTATCTGAATCTTTGTGACACATTCCCCTTTACAATCATGAAGATACCTTCAAGTCACAGTCAGTTAATTACTTTCCACTTCTCTATTCAAAGAATTTTAAAGGTTAAAAATTGACAGGTATACACCGTGGTCTGTCACGTATCCCTTTGAAATTCATGAGCTGATTTGCTTGTTTCCTGACACCTAAGGAGTTCCAGAGTAAATTGGCTGAATAAACCTCTATAGTGCGAGGCTTCTATAAATTATAACAACAAGCCTGTTTCTGCTAAGGGTTTATCATGGCAGCATCTCTCAAAAGATCTTCTGGCTGATTTGAACAATTGTGTTTTCGTTTGCAATAAATATTTTACTCAAAATATATTGTATATATATTTAATATATTAATAGGACAAGGGGGAATGGCTTTAAACTAAAAGGAAGTGGATTTGAGGAAGGAATATTTTACTGAGTGTTGAGGCAGTGCACAGCTGCCCAGAGAGCTGTGAGTGCCCCATCCCTGGAGGCATTCAAGGTCGCGTTGGATGGGGCCATGGGCAGCCTGAGCTGGTGGGGGGCAGCCTTGCTTAAGGCAGGGGGTTGGAACTGGATGGTCTGTAAGGCCTCCAACCTAAGCCGTAGTATGAAACTATTCCAGTAGGTGGCACACGTCAGCTGCAGTACGGGCCTGGCCTTCTAGCAGGCCAAAGAGGAGTGTGCAAAATCCTACTGAAAGGGAGTGCCATGCATGTGATGATAGTTTCCATTTTGAAGTCTATCTCATGCTTAGAAGGCGTGCATATAGGCTACTCGCCTGCACTGGGCTACATATATGGCCCTGTAGACTTCCAGGTCTCAGTATTAACAGCTGCATTAAAGAAGACAAGAAGTATTCACAGTTCTTAGAGAGGAATCTGAATTTTGCTTCATTACTTGTTTTGACTGCCTGTTCTTCTCTTGCACTATTCTAGCCATAGAAATGGGGTAAAAAAAATTAAGGAAGGATACATGTTTTCTAGTTTTATAATTTGTTATTTTGCAGTTTGAAGTAGCTTGAAATTCTTTACCTCTCTGTTCTCATTCAAATTCACAGTAGTATTTTGTAACAGTAAAACAAAAGTTAATAATTTCACAGTAATAAATGCTAAGTAACTTCTTGACTGGATGCATGTAACTTGCTTAAGTATTTTATTTTAGAAATATGCTAGGCTTCTATTTAAAGATCTATACTGAAATATTTTTAAATAAGTTATTGAAACCGTAAGACAAAGTTAAATTGAACCAACTATTTTAGTTGTGAGCAGAAGACCCTATAAGTAACTAGAAAAACTCAAGACATGGATAAGTAGCATGCTTTGGACTTACTGAATGGGGATAATTTATGGAGACATTGACAACCAAATCTTGTGCAATTACATTTTCATTATGGTTTTTATGATATCTTTTTTATCTCAGGGTGTTTGCTGCTGTGCTAACAGATGTATGCAAAATAGTCTGCTTTATAAAATTGTATTCCTTGGCTTTCGAAAGCTTTCATTGAACATAACTGAAAACATCATAAAGTCCCTATTTAATTAGCACAGCTGGCAATGTTTCTAAGTGAGCTGGCAGTAGGAAGCATTGTTAACAAAGATACCATCTTCAAGATGAACTTAAATCTTTCTTTCTGTGAGACAGAAGAAACCTGAAGGGTCCACAGTGGTGATGGTGTGTTGGCCAGACAGCTGCTGTGCTGAAGGTGCTGAGATCTGCTGCTTTGGGATAAGGAGGGCATTTTAATTTGTAGCTACTTAAATTTAGCATCCAGGTAATGCATTTCTTATGGATGGTAACGAGAAGAGGTAAAAGCCACCTGTTTTCCTCCATGCCATGCTGATTGTCTCTTTATCTCACCAGTATAGAAGGTAAAAGACAGCAGCTTGGAGAGCAGTGGGTTTTCTAAGAAGAAAGAGGTTATCTTTACAAAAGATATTCTTGTAATACCCATGGCTATGGTTTCTTTGAGTTTCTTTTTGCAGGTGTACTTTACAACTTTGTACATAAAATGGTTTCGTTTGGCACTGTTGAAGAGGTGAGTTTTTAATAGGTCTCTAGTTGCTGACATGTCCCCAAATTACCATGTGGGGCTTCCTCGGGAAAGAGGCTGAGTGGAAGTAGGAGGAGGACTCTTTGGCTGTTCCTTATCTGAATAGGAATCCTCTTTCCTATCCTGCCTGGAGGATGCACACGGAGACTTAGGAGACTGTAGCAAGCAGTGCAGCTCTAGGGAGAGAGCTAAATTGTGTAGATCTGCCTGTTAAGTTGGGGGCACCCACCAGCTTGCTTCAGAACTGGCTTATTATCTGCAGTGCCCACCCTGTGCAGCAGGAGTACATCCTTGTGTCTGAAAGGTTTGTGTGCCAGCTGAGCAATGCAGCCAAAATGGAATGGCTGCAGTGCTGTACGGTGGTATGTAATAGATCAGTGACTGCAGGCCCAAACAGAAACTGCACCTACGGAGTGTGAGAAGGATCAAAACCAGAAAGGAGTAAAGAAAAAGAAGGGCAGGCATGTTTTCACTTATGTTTGAGAGCAAAAAGCTTCTCTACTAGACAGAGATGGTCTGGCGTCAGTCTGTGCCATGTTTAGAGCGTGGGCCTCTCCCATCTCTAAACATGGCTGTATTTATTTCTGAATTTCATCTGGTAGATAAATCTTTGTGGAGGGAACTGCTGCAGTGGAAGAAGCTGTGGCAGAGGTGGGTATGTATTGTGTGAATATTGGTACCCAGGCTCCAGGTATTGAGAAAATAGAATGTTGTACAGGGCAGAACTGGGCTGCTGTGAATTAAGACAGGCTCACTGACTAAGTGGTTTGTTATCTGTGTCTAACCAAGTGTCACTCAAGTACATGTGCTCTGAAGTCTGTAAGCTGTCAGGTTTTTCTTCTTGCCATAAACAGTAAGGATGTTCTGTCCCTCTCCTTGTGTTTTAGATAGTTCCATTGTGGCAGTACCAGTGTAGCTGCTTGAGTTTGCTACATGTTCTGAAGTGGAGCTATGCACACTATGTGTTGTTTTCCTTTAGCTTTTTCTAGCTTCTAAACTTGGCACAGCTTTTCTGGCAAAGGTCTTTTGAACTTAAAATAACTGAAGCTTAAGAAGGTGAGTGTATGGAAAAGGATTTTGAAGGTTTGTGGTGTTTTGGTTTTCTTTTTCTTTGAATGGTCTCAAAAAGATTCTGTATAGAGCGTTTTTACTTTGTGATATGTAAAGCATAGCAAAGCTTTTGAGAAAAATTTCTCATCATTTAAAATACTAATGAAATGAAAGCTATCCTAGAAGTACAGATCAGTTGATGAATTTGCCATTTACAGCTTGCTTCATGTAGTCTGTTTTGTCTGCTTAGCACGGCTATGTCACATGCCTCAACATTTCCACTCTTTCAGTTGCCAGGTTATGTTAGTGCATGTTTGTGGAAGTACCTCACTGGGCTGTTTCCATTGATTGCTGGATAGCTTGTTCCCAGTTAAGTAGAACACACTGTACAATAATCAATTAACTCTGACCTTGTTTTTCTCTTTTTTGTCTGTTGGGATTTCAAGCCATAGTTCAGTGGCTGCATTAATGGCTGCAGGCTAAATGTTCTGGCCTAATGGGTTCTCTATAATGTTGCTGTTAGTGGTTGCAAAATATATTGTGCCAGTGTAGCCATGTAGCTTATGAACTGTGAGCTGTGGATGTAAATAATCATAATCTAGGACACTTCAGATTTCTCTTTTCTTCTTCTTGAGTCTTATACACAAGAGGATCTCTTGTACAATTAGGAATTGGTCAATGTTTATTGAAGAACTGAAAACATTTGTAATGTAAGGTGCATGTATTAAGAATGAAAATGTTACTTTTCCCATTTTTCAAACTGGAATCAGATGAGGTCATTTAGGACAAGTGCAACGGCAAGTAGGAAGCATGTTTTGCCTGTTTTTTTAGGCAGCTCTCAAAACTGCTATGTGATGGTTGAGAGTAAAAAGCCTGGAGGCTTTGGTGGGAAAAGGTCATTCTCACCCTGTTTGGGCTGCTTACTTGGTGTGTTTTAATTTCTAAGCTCCCAGCCTTGGCTGAAGGTTGAATGTTGGGTTATGTGAGCCTTGGTTAATGCATACCAGCTGTGAGTGCAGTCTCTTAGCAGAGTGCCCAGGGAGCTGGAAATGTCAGGAGCCTTGTGTAGCTGAAAGCAGCAGCAGCCTCTTCGGTGACATGAATGTGAGCAGTTAGCAAGAGGCTGCCCACAACCGAGATAGTGGGCTAAGAGGTCTGCAGTAATGCTTCAGTAACACAGTAACAAGGTGGTTTGGAGGAGAAAAATGCCTTTAAAGCTTGCTAATCCCCCAAATAAAGGATTCAGTAAGTCCTGCCTCTGCCTTAAAAAAAAAACAAACAAACAAACAAACAAACTGTTGCATTAACAGAAAGAAATAGGAGGTAGGTAAGTAGAGAGAGAGCACACAGCTTAGCAAGAGTACAGGAACTTCATGCAAGCTGTGTCCAGAACCAGCCTGAAACGCTGAAAAGGAGTTTGCTATTAAATGCCTCAATCTGGAAAAGTCTCTCCTGACTTGATTACAATAGAAATGACCCTAGAATTCAGTGTCTTGCGAAGGAGAGCAAGAAACCTTTGTGTTCTGAAATGCATTGCTGCTGCCACACGTCTGTCCTGACAGGGTCCACCGACCACTCGCACTGTGGGACCCATCCTTTTGCAAAGCTATTATCTGTACAAACAAATCAATTTACAATTTCAATCCAATGAGAGACGTTTGTGGAGAAGGAGGAAAAAGTGGCTGAGTTGTTTTTTTTTTCTTTATGTAGCTGCCTCATGATACTGCCAGCATACTTCCAGCAGTACCCAGGGGTACTGATGTAACCAGGGGATGAAGAAGAAACACAGTGACAGGGTTGAAATGAGATGGAGTGGAGCAAAATGAGTTGAGATTGAAGGTGTTTGTGATGGAAAGCTGGACCACTGTGTTAAAGACAGGGAAGCGTTCATGCTGAAAAACGGCATAAATCGTTGAACAAGCTGTCATTAAAGTGGCTGCCGCTCACCAGTGGTGAAGTATACAACTGAAGCAATGCTGCAGCTGAAGTAAATAGTATCAGGAAAGGAATGCGATTCACACGGCTTAACTTAGAGTGTGAAAATATGGGATATATTTAGACAACTGAAACAACATAAACACATTGTCTAGGGCAATCACAGCCCATTTTCAAAACAGGGATTCTGGAATGAATTCAGGAGTTAACTACATGCGATGAAAGCTTACCATTGCTCATGCATAGAGTTGAAATAAAAAAACTGTTCATGTGTGGGTCTTTGCTGGGACGAAGGGGGATGTTGCAACACAACTCTGTAGGAGAAAAATGTGTCTGTTGCAAAATAGGAATGAAAAAGAAAATTAAAAGTATAAATGATCTGACAAAAATGTGCAAGGAAACACACGTGTGCTTGTCTCTGCCTTTTGTTTTTCTTCAGTATAAAGCAGTTGGACAGGTATGGTCAGCTGATCCTTACAAACTCCACTGCAGCAGACACAGGTGAATATAGCTGCTGGCTTCAGCCATGCAATGGTAACAAATGCAGGAAGGATGAGACAAAAACAGGTTCAACGTACATCTTCTTCACAGGTAATTAATTATTTTGGGGATTATTAATATATAATATTGTGAAAATATATTTGCTAGTAAGTAATAAGTCTGTATGAAATCTTTTGTTGTCAAGATGTTTTTCCCACAATTTTAGGGTTTTTTTTAAATAGCAAATGTTATGGAAGGAAGTGCTGGTGAAGTTTGCAGACAGTTGCTTGCTTTGTGTGATTTGTTAGTCCACTTTCCCTATGGATTATGCTAAATGCATACCTGAGATAATGCATAATACAGTGAAATCAAATACCTCTGAAAATACTGACATGTGCTGAGAACCTCCTGCAGAATGAATCCAAAGAATGTTTAACTTATGAAAATGTGTTTTGATAAGCAAAATAACAAAGCAAGTCTTCTACAAAGAGTTATGACGTTAGGTGACTCCATGTACTCTCTCCTAACCCCAGTATATTTCCAGTTACCTGCAGCTAATTTAAAATCTTGGCCTTGATCTTGGTGAAGACACAATTTCTCCCCAGCATCTGTGTAGCACATTGAGAGGCAAAACACCCTGCAGAGGTGCACTGCCCTGCGGAGCCTGAAATCAGCTGTATCCTCAACACAATGAGGGTTGGGTCATCATAGAGTAGATAACTGTGTGCGGTTTACTGCTGCTTGGTGCAAAAGAGTGAAAATCAAATGGTTAATTTGTTCTTCTAATGGAAATACTTCTCAGTGTTAGAGAAACCTTTGCTGCGTTATTAGAGCTAACGCATTTTTAGCTAGTGAATATTCCAGTCCCAAACGTTAAGATAGGATTGTTTGCAATAGGTTTTGGAGCTAAATAAGACTATGAGGCCGTACTGAATCCACTTATCGGAAATGCTTCATGTTCCAAGGATACATTCCTTCAAAAAGGCTGAAATAAATTTCTGTCATGTTACTATGGTAAGTGCTTAAGCTAGAAAGAGGAAATTCAACTTTATAAGGAGCATATCAAATATGGAAATACTCTGTCTGTCTATAAGTACTGAATATTTCAATTATTTGGCAAAGAAGTAAATTTTATTTAAAATCATATGTATTAAAAGGCTATGGCTGCTCCAGATATCTCCTTCTAATAGTGCTTATCTTACCTCATTATTTTTGTGTATGTAATGCTTTAAAAGTGGACAAGTAAACAAAAGTAAATCCAATGAATAGATGGTTTTTTCTTGTGTATTTGAAGCAAAAAGCTTTGCGTTCATTTTTAACGTTGCCCATTTTCTCTTCTTGCTGCTAAGCCAAGATCTAAACGTTATCCTATTAAATCTCTTTTGCATAGATAAAGAAGAACTTTTTGTACCTACTCCCAGTTATTTTGAGATTGTCTACCTGAACCCAGATAAACCTGCTGTCATCCCATGCCGTGTCACTACTCCTTCAGCAAAAGTTACTCTACACAGGGAATTTCCAGCAGAAGAAATTGAAACAGATGAAACTAATATTATTTATGATGCGAAGAAGGGCTTTGTCTACCAGCACCCTACTTCTGATCATAGAGGTATTGTCTACTGCAAAGCAGAGTCGCAGGGAGCGCCTCAGATTTCCATCAAGTATCACCTACTCTATGTGGAAGGTAAGGTGATGTTTCCTATATGCTTACATTGATTCCTGTTTCTTCTGCTGGCACTAGAAAACAGGTTTTTAAAACTCGATTTGTAAGATGAGTGAAGTAGTCACTGAATTTTGAAATCTTCATTAAAACTGTATGTGATAAAATCTGATTGGTATGAGCTCAAGCAGTTTCCCAGTGTAGGGTGGAAAGCTGCAGATATACATCACTTACCTTTTTCATTAGGTAATTTACATAGTCACATTACCTGACTATGTTTTATCCATAATTTCGTATCAGAAAGTGACTGATTTCCTGTTTCCTAATGCTGTTCTTCTGTCAGTCCCCAAGGGCCCACCCTCAGCCACAATTGTGGCATCACCCAGTAGAGCCAAAGTCAGTGATGGTATCCACGTAGCCTGCACTGTCCTTGGGGAGCCAGATGTAGATGTGAACTTCAGCTGGCAGTACCCAGGGCAAGAGGTAAGAGACGTCTGCTGTGGCTGAAATGCTTTTTGTTCTTCATAAGGGCAATACTTTGGAATGTGGGAAGAGTTTGGCAGAAGAGTCCCTGTGTCTGGAGTCCATATGAAGTTGGGAAGGAAAGAGGCAGCATTTAAATAACCAGAGAAACTCGCAGCTGTTGGAGTAAAAAGAAAAATGCTGGGGAAAACTGAAGTGTCTCCAGGTCCAGGGAAATGACGAGCAAGTTTTGTGTGCTTTTTTGTTTATTATTATTCAATTTTTAGCTAAACACCCACTGCCATCCTCTGTATTCAGCATCTAGCATTATGTTGAGTGAAATGTAGCAACAGATTGCAGTGTCAGTAGCCTTCAGGGGGAGCTTTTATTTCTGAGAGTCTTCTTAACAGTTTACTCTCAGACAGGGAAGAGAAGAAATTCTCCTGTTGCTCACGTGAGCTTTGTTGGCTGATTTTATTTTTTTTTATTTTTTTTTTTTATTATCAACTTCCCTTGACTTCTGTATATTATACCGTAGTAACTGGCTATGAACCCCATTTTACATCCTTGGTAACTGAGAGTAATTAGAGAACAAACAATTGAAGGAATTTGAGGCTCAGCCTGGCCTCTTAAAACTCTGTACCTTGTCAGTATGTACCCCTTGCTGCTTCTGAATCTCTGTCAGTTGAATGGCTGTCCAGGTATGGTTGCTGGCTGGTTCTGGCCCAGTGGTTCTACTGAACATTATGCACGCTACAGTGCTGCCTTTCCAGCCCTGGTTCAGTACAGACAGCTAAACATGTGAAATACCTCTGGTTTGCTCTAGATACCATGCTCACAGTGCAGGGCACGTGTGCTGTCAGTAGAGGTCTGCACCTTTCCCCTGTTCCCATATACAGGAGTTGAGAGACAGACTTTGGCCATGCAGCCTGGAGCAGGTCTGTGTGCTGATCCACTGCTAGGATTAGCTTCAGCTGTGCCTGGGTATAACAGGGAAAAGTCTTGATTGGGTTTCTGCCCCAACAAAATGAATGGCAGAGTAGCAGCACTTTATACTTGTTGCAGACTTTTCATAGTAAGGCAGTACTCACATAATGCAAAAGAAATACTCTGAGAAAGGTTCTCAGTTCCATCCCTCTGTTTTTAAGAGAGTTCCTGCAGCAACTAACTGGTCAGTTACTGCATCTCATCTCATTCCCATTCCTCTCTTCTTACTTTTCCTTTCAGACATTTTTTCTCTTGCCCCTCCCTGATGATCACATTTGCCTGCTGGGAACGCATACCGATCCACTCCTTTGTATGCTTCCCTGAAACTATCTTCAAAGTAGAAGGCAATTACTATGAGAAAAGCTGGGCCAACAGCCCAGCCAAGCAAACAGAGTCTGCCTTGCATGGCGTTTACCTTCACTTTTAATATGGTCAGGAAAGATCCCCTTGCTGTATTCAAGAACTAGCTTAGGCTTGAATTTCAGTGTGCAGCAGTACTTGGCTGTAGGCAATACTTGGTTTTCAGACTGCAAACAGGAGGCTACTGCTTTGCTAAATAGTGTTTTTAAATTTTGTTTGGTTTTTCTTGTTTTTGAAGGTAGTCATTGCTACCTGTAAGCATCTGTCACTGGCTAGGCAAAGCCTGCCTGCACTGTGCGCCATCCCTGAGCTTCACCAAGACCAGCAGCTTTTCCTGTGCTGGTCATTTTGTGAGTCAAGATTGTAGCTTTGACTCCAGATAAGTGTTTAACTTACTATTTGCTGTTATTAGTTTCAGCCTTGTAGATCCATATTGATAAATGGCTAATCTGCCTATTTCATTAAGCACAAGGAGGTGGTTTCCAAGCAGAAGGCTTTTTCTCACCAGTTTTATCCACAGAATTTGTGTAGGACAAACCAGTGTGGATAAATCTGCTGCTGTTTGTGATGGAGGCTGGAAGAAAAGGCTGTAGTGGCTCTTAAGGCCAGCTGCTCTTCTCCATTCCTTTGCAAATGCAAAGGTAAGATAAACAGTCCAAAAGGGCATTCACATGTGGAAGAAATATCCTGTTATGAACAGAAGAAAAAGTATTTTTAAGGTGTATTTCTAAGTATCCTCACACATTTTTGGCTTTGAAGTTGTATACAATTCTTTTGGAAAATATAACATGAGAATTAATGTAGAAGCAGCTGTGGATTGTTGCTGTTTATGTTATTTCATACAGCATTTCTGAAACTAGAGGAAGAGGAATTAGTTATACAATGTGATTCAAAGCTACGTGGACTATCTGACTTCTTGTCTGGGAGTTTGATAGAATAGCATCACTAAATATGCTTGCTTTATTTCTTTCCTCTTTAAACAGCTGGAGAGGCCTGTGATCACACAGAATTTCTGGAGACTGATAAACAGAGGGACTGGACACACCACAAGAATCTCAAAGAGTGTTCTCATTATTGAGGATTTTGAAGCCAGAGATGCTGGAAACTATATTTGCATAGCTCAGAACCTACAAGGAGCAACAACAGTGGCAACTAGAGTTGAACTAAACTAATGGAAAGGCTTCTGGACTCGTAATGAACTGTATGTTGCTTTGCATTTTAACCATTTTGGGCTTTTTTTGTTAATGTTTATATGAAAGTTTTCTCTATTATATTCTTTTCCTATGTCAGTACCTTCCACTTTCACTAGAATGCCAGGCCAAAACTTGGTGCCTTACACCTGGCTGTAATCAGTTGTGAGTTAGCAACACGATAGATATACTACTAAGTTTAATACTATAAAGCATAATCCACTTGAAGCCTGAACATGCTTATGGCTCATTGTACTTGGGAATAGATGCTCTTGCATTTTCCTTTGCATGTGGCCTTTTTCCTCCAACTCTTTTACAGGATTAACCTGCTGGATGGTTTTGCCTTTTTCCTCTGTGAAAACTCAGAGGATTTGTAACATCTTCAGAAACCCATCAGTGCAGGTGCATCTCTTCTGGTGCTGTGCAATATAAAATGTAGAATACTGTACATGTGTAAAACAAAAAAAGCAAAAATCCACAAAAAAAAATTCTGATAGAACTAGCCCATAGCAGTATTTTTTAAAAACAATTAAATTTCTTAACATTATAGAACTCAGTGTGCGTGTCCATTTCCTATACATATATATATATATATATATATGCAAAATTCTCAGTCTTGGGAGAAGATGAGTAATAAATGTTTTATGTTACCAGAGAGTGTCTCCAGAGACTTGCAAATGAGTGACTATGGTAAATGTTGCATCCTTAGAGTTCAGTATGTTGTTCATTTGCACTGCATTCTTCAACAGATGTAGCAATATAGCATTATTACTTGCTAAAGTAAAAACTTGCATTTATTTAATGGCATAATTTACAGACTAAAATAACATAATGATTATAAAATAATGTTCAATTATACAGCAGATCTTTTCTCAAGTTGATAACTTCAACTTGACTGTGTTACTTTACTGAGGAAGAAAGATGTTTGATTCAGACAAAACGGTATCTGGATAGATAAGCAATTGCTTCTCACCACAGACTGCTGCTACAAGGAAAGAGCCCTTCCAAGAGCAAGGTAAGATTCCACAGTCCTAACATTGTTGGGCGTTTCAGCAGTAGTTTTTTTTTACCCCCCTAAGGCTCACAGGATCTGTATAAGCTAGAACTTCTAATACAGAACTGATGGGTAGTGCAACTGTGCAACAAAAAGTATCTCAATGCAAGAAATTGTATTAACAGGGCAAGTGGAAAAACAGCTTGTTCTGAACATGAGGAACCTAATCAGCAGCCAGTGCCTTGCTTACACGCTTCTAAACATCTCAGCCTACTTGAACAGTATTCCTAAGGATTTTATTTGGTGGCTGCTTTGAAGCAATCAATCCCTTTGCTCCAGGTAATTCAAACCTGTGAGCAAATGTATACAGCACTGTTTTGAGTGGTGACATCTGTAAGTGCAATTAACATAAGCAATGGCAGTGTATCTATCCATCAAGTCATGAACCTAATTACTACTGCAGCTAACAGAAACAGTGGACAGAGTGCAGGAACCTAAACAAGTGAACTAACATGATGTCAAGGCAAGCCTGAAATGGCTGTGCAAGGTCTCCTGAAGGAGGCTACAGAGGGAACACACCCCATTATCCATAACACTGTTGTCCTCAGGAAGTAAGGTAGCTACAAAAAATAATACCCCACGCAATTGGACCAACTTAGAACTGCTTCCTGTGCATTCCATCTTCTCATTGCTATTAAAAGAAGTCAGGAATGTTACATTGCTACTGAAATTACCAAATAGTTATTGTATAATTTTATGGTTATTCCTGAGCAAGGACTTTGTACAGTTGTTCTTTTTTCAAGACAAGGCTTTAATCTCCGCAAAGTAACTTTAATGATCTCTGAGCTTCTGGATGGGGCTGTGCCATGTTTTCATTCCTTTTTAGCATTTTCATTTACCAGGAAAACATTTTGCTTTAAACTAGAGGAGCTGTGTCAGCTTCTTACATTTCAAGATGTTCCTGAGCCTTAAATTGGACAATTAAATTTTCTCTCTCTCCCACTTGCTGGATATTTTAGTGACACCTGTCCAGACTTGTTCAGTTCTTCATCGCTTCCTTGGTGACAGTTTGACAGGAGAGAAAAAGATCATGTAAATGCATCAGTGGTCAAGTAGCATCCCTTCAGTTTAACTGTTACATGGGCTGAACACATGAAGGTCTCAGATCCAATTATGTCCACAGAAGTCTTTCTGGAAGACTTTTTTGTTTTTTCTTTCCTGCAAATATTAGAAACATTCCCTGCACTATTACAAACAATGAGAGGAAATTACCACGTATTATGACAGTTCTTATTTCCCAAAAGCCTCATGGGCAGTCTGATTCTAGCTTGATGCAAATGCATACTTCCACTTAAATAAACAATGACACAGGCTGAAAGAATGAAGCCTGAGAAATGAAGTCTAAGTGACCTGTCAAAGTCACATGCCCTGACCTGCCAGTGTTGCTCTATTTCCTTGCCTTAGCCTTGCTTTACTGAAGCAAGGCAGCAGTAATTACTGACAGTATTTCTTAATGCTTAAAATTAAGTCACTGTTTCAGCTTCCTGATAAACTTTTAACTCTAGCTCAGCCCTAAATTATTTCCTTGTCATCAGACAATTGCAGTTCTGAAGAACAGTGTTTACTGTAGAAGGAATTTCCAGCACAAATGGCCTGATACCAGGTTGCATGTAGGTGCCCTTAAAGTCTGCCATGGGAATCACTGTCTTCAAGGAGTAGAAGGAAATGAGTCAGCTTAGGTTTTACCACGAGTACGGTGTGATTCAAAACCAAATACCTTTAAGGTATGAATAGCTGGAATGACAACAAACCATTTGGTACAGATAAAAATGTCATTGTGATGATTTTTCACGAAATTTTGCATTAGAGATAAGGTGGAGTATCTGAAGAAAAATCAGCAGTGTAACTGCTCTGATAGCTCTAGTCCTTTAGAATATATCTATGGGAAGCAGGTTTTAACTTAAGTTTCTATGCTAAGGAGACGGTCAGAAATATGTAGAAATTGCTGGACTTTAAGGCTTTATTTGCCTTTGCTAACACACAGTATCTAAATCAAAGCTTGAAATGTTAATACTCAGTTAAATAGAGATAAGTACTGAAACACATGAACAGAATGCTCTTTTCTGACCAATAGCACACATGGTGAACTGGTAATTCTATGCTCTGATTTTAGTATACAAATACTACTTCTTAACAGCATTAAAAATTCTGGTTGCAAGCAGTTCAGAGATGAAAAGTGTCCTGTATTGCTGACTTACCTCACTGCCCCCAACAGCCTTTATATTACTTCATATGCCATACTTACTGTTCTGTCCCAGTGCACTGGAAAAGCCTTCCCCTTCTCCCTAGTGAGAAGGGGTGTAGACCTGCCTGTACTCTTCTTCTGTCCTTGTTTCCTGAATTGCTGAATTCTGGTGTTGCTGAATGGTTTTGTTTTGTTTTCTTTTTTTAACAGAAGAATCCTCACTAAAAAAGAGTAAGTTTAAAAGGAGTCTTTTGGGTGCCTTTAGCAGACGCATATTCACAGTGGGTACCTATATTTACTCAAATGTATGAAGTATTTTATCATTGCATAATTCTGTGGATTCTGTGATGTTACCTAGGCGTGTGCTTGTGTTGTTGTGGATTTTTGTTTTTTATTTATTTATTTTGAAACAGCCACCTCAAGCTGAATAGCTGATAATTATAAGCAGCTCTGTGTAACTTCCTCTTATCAGAGTGGCAGTGTAGAGTTACAATTTCTAAGGCTTAGGTGAACATTAATTTTTGCAGTGGAGCTTTACTATTTCATTTCTGCTGTGCTGAGCAGGTACTAAGAGATATTTAGAAGGATGTTCCTAGATTAGAGATCATTTGACTAACAGACGCAGGAAAAAACCTTTCAATTAGTACAAAAATTTATTTTTTAAGCATTCAGTTCAAATACATGTGATTAAATCTCTTTGACCATAGCAGATGAGTGTTCCAGTATATACCTTAAGTTTTAGCCCACAGAGGATTTTCATAATTAAATTTGAAACCCCAGAAAATTAAAAGCATTGAGATCACTAACAGTGGCAAGTACAGTGCCTTAAAAGGGGGTTAAGAGAGTGTAATAGTCTGTAAAATGGACCCTTAACTTGCACGTAATGTAAGATTAAGTAAATTGAATGATGAAACATTTTTGTTTCATGAATTGACCACAAGTTTAATATATTACACATTTACTTTTGTATGAGCACTGTTACCAGTCTTGTTTCTACATTCATCATTAAGATTGAAGTCTTGGGTAACGTGGCTTGAAGTGGTTCTCCAGTTCAGTTCCCTAAACACTTTCCATCTCCTCAATTTCTGTTCTCAAGCTACTGGAAAACATGGGTGAACATGGTTGTATCTTATTGTAACAGTCAACTGTAGAGCTAGCTGACAGCATTAGCTACACTGTTACATAACTTATGGTGGTGCTGGAAATGGCATCGAAAAACCCAAACCCAGTGTTGTAAGCATGGAGTTTGGAATACTGATTTGAACCTGTGTTTAGGAGATATGATGTAGAGATTTTAAAACAGGTCTAACCGAGGGAGTAGCCAGGCTATGTGATTACCTTGGTGAAGCTGAAACTCAGCATACGACATTTCTGGACATGCTGACACCTTCAACCCCCAGGTTCAGCAGGCAGGACAAATTTTTCCCCTACTCTACAGCACTTCCTGTACAGGATCTTTTGCCAGATGAACTGGCAAACAGTGATACCCTGCAGTCTCAGAGAAAAGGTGTAGCAGACTTAGCAAGACAATTACCCACAGCTATCACCTTCCCTGTCTTCCATACACGAACTGAGTCAACTCCAACAAATGTTAATACAAATGCTAATACTTAAAAAGTGAACGTGCCACCAGGTGCACTGAAACTCACAGATTACTTAAGAATCTTATTGAGAACTTGAGCACTTAATTATTGCAGTTTTCTCTTTGGCTTCCGAATCTTGTTTTTCTTTCAACTGATGGTCTCAGCAACGGACGTGCTGTTTAAGGATTCGTTTTCAGCAGGTAAAGTGATAGGTCTGGGCACCTAACCCTGCCCCTGTACTGAGAACTTCAGAATCAGTGTCCTTCAAGGTCAGATTCTGAGTCTGTTGACTTGAAAGACAAAATCTACTGCAACTAACAGCCTCTTCATAACCGATGCTCTTGTGCATGCACGATATGGCTACAATTCAGTTTGCTTTTAAAATTCATTCAAAGTTGCATAGAAAGGTAGGCCAAGACACGGAGTCAATGGACTAAGCTTTTCACACTATTTTTTCCTCTGAAGACAGGAAGATGAAGGAGACTGACCTACTGCACCAGTGGCTGTCTCTCATCATTTTTGTGAGAGTACTCTTGGCTAAAAGCGTGCGCTGACACCATTGTTAAGGAAGTACATGTCAATCTGTAGTCTTCAGCTTTTATCCTTTATTACATACACAGCAAAGAAGGCAGCATTAGACACACGCACGGTGTGTTACATCCATTCCATCCACAGCACACATGCGCACACGCAAACAAACAGCCTTTAAAAAAAGTGTCTGTGATAAGGAACATATTATAAAGGTTGTGATCTTTATCTCTAAGCCCCTGAGCTTTTCTTTATGGTTAGGTGAAAAGGCAATGAAGAAGTCTTTCCTTGCTCTCTAAGTGCTTTGTGCAACTCTGTCCATGGAGGTCATAAACAAGTCTTTTTGGGAGAAGCTACGTGAGTCTTACTCCCATAGTCTCAGTCTCTTATCGTCATTTTTGCACCAAGTTTCCAGTTATGTTTAGTTGTCATACTCAGCTAATATAGCTCTTGCTCCTGCAATTAAAGTTATGATCAGTTCTGCAGACCACGAATGAAATGCAATCCCCTTTCTTTCAAGAGATGTCATCTTGGTGAGACTGTAGGACTAGAGAAGTTACCAGAATTTCGTGGGGACTGAAGAGGCACAGATGGAGAACTGGGAGACAGTTTTCTTGGGCTGCATAGGTCACCGTTATGCAACTTCCACAGAAGTTCTTCATTTTCCATTGACAGCCGTTTGTTGACTTTCGATTCTTTCTCTAGGGACTCCTGTAAAACAGCTTGCTCAGTAGAAAGTTGCCTGTAAAAGACAGATTTACATCAGAGCATGTCACAGAGTTGGTTATGGTATTCATTGCTCAAGAATAGTTTGAACTTGCATAAAACCCTGCTTACAACTGAATTACTTCCTTAGGATGAGAATGAAAGGAGGATTTACCATGTTTGCAGCCCTGTGGTATTTACATTTGTAGCTTAGAAAAAGCAGGAGGAAGTTCCAATACGGAGCATTCCTGAAGGCCAGTAAATATGACCAGAAAAAGTACCTGAAAAGTGAGACTTGTCCCACTAACAATGACATCTTCAGTGGCCATGCTCAAGCCTTGGGCTCTTGGAGCAGGCTCAGCTCTACACAGAAGCTCAAACAAAAAAAATCATTTAAGTAGCACTTGAAGTTAGGAGAACCTGAGACCCATTTTATGCATCCTAAATATTGCTGTCATTGCTAACTAAAACATACTGGTCTTTTCACTGATCTATATTGGGCACAAATCACTCAACTGAAGCAGTTAAAACTTGAGTCAGGTTTAACTGAGAGGTCAGTAGTACTTGGTGAGCCTGCAGCAATCTGCTCTAAGATGGTATTGTCTGAGATGCTTCTTCTCCCTGAAATGTTGCTTTGGAGTGCTTTGATGAGCCTTACTTTACAGTCTCTTCCTGTTTGGTTTTCTACAGAAGAATGTACAGCTATAAAAGACAGAAGTGGAAAAGGAAAGATTTCTTCTACAGAAAACTACATAAACCTAGACACTGATATATATTTACACGTTTTTCTTTCTTGTTAGAGGAACATCTTCCCCAGGTTAATGAGCATATCTTAAAAGTTCTCAGATATTTTTCACCTTGAAAGTTCCATGTGCTTGTCCATCCGAGCTTTTAATTCTTCATTTTCCTGTTGAACCTTCTTTAATTTATCCATTAGGATGGTGTTGTTTTCCACCTTAGAATAAAAGGTGACAGTTTAAAATAAAAAGTTATACACATACATTCAAGATATCAACATTCTTAGCACAGTTTACAGACCTTGTTACAATAAAGGGAAAAACAGGCAGAGTGACTTTTGAGTAAGAGGAGACTGACCTGCTATCATGGCTTAATATTTTGAAATAGTCAAACAGGTCTACTTACCTTATTCTTGTGTAACGCTGGCATTGTGCCACTTTTGCTGATTAGATGCCAGAAGAGAAGCTGGATAAGGTCTATGCTACTCGACTAGCAGATTCTAGTAACTTCTGTGAGTTACAGGCAGCAGTTCTGTAAGCTGCTGCAGACTGGAGGCTGCCTAGAAGTACCATGCTAGAGCAAGAAATGGAAGAAGTTCCCCTTTGTGCACAACTCTCCCGATTTTACTCCATTGTTGCAAGATGTTACCAATAGTTATGGAAAATAAGAATTTTTAAATGGTTGTACATTCCAAGGGCTTCTCTGCTGTGCCAAACTTCTGTAGAAAAGATGAGGGTTGACAAGTAACATTCTAGCAATTGTAGATCAATGGCACAGTGCAACATATGATGTTGTGCAATACTCAACAAATAACATGAATGTATTCCCTTCTATCCAAACCCTTCTGTATATTCTCATTAAAATATTGCTCAACCTGTTATTACAGCTGTTCCAAAGCTCCACTCAGGATAAGGCCACAAACTAGATATGCCAAATAATGTTAAGTTCTGCCCCCAAAATTGCTGTTTCATGTGGAATTATGCACAGGCTGGGGACAAATCCCCACAGCTGAACAAATACTTTAAAGCTGTTGAGCTAGTCGACTTTAGATGAAAATATGATCTCTTCTTGTTTAATTAATGTAGCTACCATGTTAAGGTTTTCCTAACAGTGCAGTCTGTCTTCCATAATAGTTGAGTAAATGTGAACAGATGAGGATTTTTTGTTTAGGAGATGGGGTAGAAGAGAGGAGAGGGTGTAGAAGAGACTCTCAGATAGCTCCATACTAACTTGCTATAGTTTGTGCAACTCGGTAGCTGTCTTAAGAGGTGGAAAGACCACTTAGAGCATCTGTTTCCCCCTTGCTACAGCCCAATATGAACAAAATTGTACCTGCAGTGGGAGTGTGCCCCATTATTTTTGCATGCTTCCTTTTAAACAACAAGAAAAAAATCTTTGCATGTGAGTATGACCAGCCTGAATTCATCATCAGAACACAGCTAGAGAAACAGTCCAAAATTGCCAGACCCCAAGGGAAACCCACCAGTTTGTCCATCTTCATTAACTTTATATCTTGCTGATGGAGTTTCTCATTCTTGATCTCCAGCACTGCTTTCAAACTTTCCAGCTCCTGTTCCAGATACATGATCTGCGGGTTTTTCTGAAAGATTTCCACAGAGTTTGCTTATTACCTTAATTTCATGGATGATTTAAGTGTTTTCCTGCTATTTAAGAAAGAGCAAGGAAATAAAAACCGTAATGACAGTTATTTGTTCTAGGTGAAATCAAGTTTGACAGCTTTGCATAAGAAAAAAATCCGGTGCCGCTTTCTCATCTGATTTTCTTTGTTCTTTGTTTTAAATCAACAGTTGCAGTTTCCCTTAGCAGGTGTTCAGAAAAGACTTTGTACATATGTGAAAAATCCTCATGAGTCAGAGGATGGCACTAGAGCTGTCGCAGCCCAACCTGTTTTGTGAGAGTGCTGAAAGGCCCCTTTAAGGCGAGGAGTTCCAAAATTTATTCTGCATTACTCATAACCCATCCCAGGAGATAATAAGAGTAAACATTTGAAGAGTTTTTCAGGTGCTGAAACGGTTCAAAAAACACACAAGCTTATAAAGCCATACATTTGGCTGTAGCTAATTTTCACTGTTTTCTACCTGAAGGTACATAGTTCGTAAGAAGAAATCCAACATTTTTCATTTTACATTCTTCCAGAAGGCCTGGCAATGCAATTGCATTTAAAAATCCTGCACTGTTTCATGTTTGTGACTTATTCTACAGTACAGTACATAAGACTTAGCTTTCTTGAGGGGTGGGAGGAAGAGTGGGGACAGACAGTCTGTTTTTTTCAAAGATGTTTCTTCCATAGTAAGGAAGCATTCAAGCACTGTAGAGTAAATCACATGCTTAATATTTCAAAGGCAAAGAAATAATGAGGAGAAATAAAGTTCATTTCAAGATAGTACGAGTGGAAAACAAACACAAGTTAATCAGTGGCTGAGTCTATCTTTAAAAGCAAACAATTTCTCTTAGCATGTTTTGGTGGAAAGCTGAGGTACCATGATGAGTACAGCTTCACTGCTGCATCAGCAGCCTAAGGTGTGCAGGAGATGCCTGTAGTTTTGTGGGATGCAGTCCACAGTACATGTCAGAGCCCTGTGCCAGAATTAAGTACAGAACCACCACATTTCACAGTGACACAAAGGCCTGATCTAGTCTGTGTCTGTTCTGCCTGCTCTCCTGTCCTCCTCTCCTGCCTACTCATAGCAGAACACCAAGCCAGATAAGGTTTTAGCAAAAAAAAAAAAAAAAAAATAGGAATATCAAGTGATACTACTTAAATACTACTGGAAAGCTAGGCATACACCTCTATTGTCAAAAGGCAGTCAGAAGTTCTAGCAGCGCAGCACTAGGGAAGAGTATACCGAATCAAACCAATATCTTCCCATGCAGAAGCCTGAAGCTTATGAAGCTTATCTGTTAGGATGCAAAGCATATTTGCTGCGGTGTAAAGTCACTTAACTATTGCTCTAAAATAACATCTGAGCACAGCTAAGCAGAGTGTTCTCTTTGGTATCACCTCTCCCAAACACAGCAACACTGCTTGCAGATTCTTCTTGCAGCTCTACCCTGCCATTAGAATAAATAACAAGAGGAAAAAAAATGGTCCAGTGAGAATTAGAGCTGCTTCTAGTTGGTAAGCCTGCACTTTTGCACACAAAGCAGACTTTTTTCTCTGGCTTTTTCCCCTCCCAGAGCTCTCTATGTTCATGTTTGGTTTTCCATCCAAAGGGCTCCCTGTAGCTGGGCCAAAGGTCACATTACTGGAGTTTTGTCCTGCCATTCTCTGGTCTTCCTCTGTCCCACTTCCCTGACCCTGAGCTCTATTACTGTTTATATTTTTTTCCAAGCATGTATCTGTTCCTCTTTAGCTTTATTTGAGTGTTTGACCAAGTCAAAAACAGGGTGAGTACTAGAAGACACAAAGTAGCAGAGGCATATAAATCAGCTTTGTCCAAACCCATTGTAATTAACAGATTATCCTAACAGGTAAAACACAGACTGACTACACTTGCAAGACTGCCCATTTAAAGCAGCAAAACTGCCAAAATCTGAGGATCTGCCACTAACAATTCTAAACGTTTTTTTTAAGCACGGAATTTCTTTTTGTGAGAAAACATTACTACAGGCCACACTGAAAATAAACTAGAAAGTAAGCATGTCTGTTTCTAGCCATCTCCAAATGCATGAAAAACTTCTCTCAAAGCACATTTCTAATCCTAGGAGCATCATAGATGACAACAGCCTTGGGAGAAAGGTGAGAATGAAAAGTTTATCTAAAGGATACACCCGAAACAAGCACAGGTCATAAGTTCATTAAAGACTGAAGTACAAGAAGTGAATTTTGTAGCAATGATACAAGACAGCACCATCATGGTGCTGGTTGAGCATTTATCAACTAACGAGAAGCAAGCTGTGATACACCTGCATACACTCAGGTTTTCAGATTCACTTAGGCTTTAACTTACACACAATAGATTTATACCAGTAAAGTTAATAACATTGTACTGCTTGACAAAAACTTCTGGTAGGCAATCCATTTACATACAGTATTAATGTGTATCGGAGCTCTCTATCAGATTTGATTACAGACCTTTCACATCATGCAGTAAAATAAACCCGAGCATAAAAGATCTGCCTGTCTGCTTTACTTTTGGAGATCTGGACTTACAAGACTGGCTTTTTCTTTGGCTGTTTGTTTTTGCTCTTCTAATTTCAGCTTCTCACTTAAAGTGATGTTTTCACATTTCAATTCATCAATTTTTTTCTGAAATGAAAAGACAGAGCACAGTTAAGCCAAGAATTCAGTGCACATCTCCAAAATCCCATTTAAGTTTTAGATCTGCAATGACTCAATCCCCACATGTACCTCTAGCAATTCCTGCTTCTCCTTAAAGGAATCTTCAAGCAACTTCCTTTCAGATTCATGGGCATTCTTGAGCTCTGCAACAAATGATTTTTGTAGATTTTTAATACATGATGATGGTTTTATTTTTTTTTTTAACAAGGACAAATAGCCAAAACACATATGCACAGATGCAGAGTCACTGCCAACAATGGAAAGAACATTTATCACAAACCATCCCAAAGCCTATACAAAGTATCAGATTTATCACCGCTTCAGATTTGTGGGTTGTCCTCTCACAAACACATTTCATTAGTTGAAGCATCTCAAGTTTGAAAACACTCATCTACATGCAACAAATGGATGAATTGAGCACAGATCCACATCTGACAAAAGCTGAGCTTCTGAAGGGAATTAGAGGCAAAAACTATATCATGCATCTCCCAGGCATTTACTGAAAAACATTTCCTTTCCTACTTTGGAAATATCACGCAGAAGAGCTCTTCAATTACGCTGGAAATGCCTTTAAGGAGACAAAAGGATCGCTGGAAATTTGCTTGTCAGGTGGAGTCAGAGGGAGGATGGAAACCATCACCTCTTAAATCATCTAGACACAATGCAATTTAAATCTGAACACGCCTCTTCCTAGAAAAAACTTCACTCTTCTAAACAATGCACAATATTTCTCAACTTGAGAAACATTCCCACATCAATCTGGACACCACCTAACCCTACTTAATGTTCATCTCAATTTTGAGGTGCTCCTTTCAGAAGTGTGGGGGTGGTAGGGAAAGAGTTGCTCCTTTACCATGACATTTTGAGGGCAGGCTGTAATTTAGATGCATCTTTTAAAAGTCATCTCCACTCTTAAACTGTTTTGAAAGTTTCATTCAATGATGATGGAAGCATGGTTATTTCTGTATATAAAATAAACTTGTTCAGATCCAAAAGGAGGAATTCAGTCAGCATTTGTAAGGATAGCTGACCAGCAAGAAGGAAATGTACATATTCAAGTTTAATATATTTGAATATTTTTGTTTGTGACCAGCAGTACTACGTTGTATGGACTTAATACAAAATACTTGCCCGAAAAAGAGGATTCATATTTCTTTTTCAGCTCCTCTACTTTTTCTGAGTGGCTGTTTTCAAGTTGCAGCTTTAAGTTTTCATGTGTGACATTTAAGTTGTCCACCTGCAATATGACAAGATGAGTTTTTCCCCTTAGTGTGACATTTTAACCCTTGCTTAAAATATTGTTACGGTGGTTTTTTGCTATGCTTAAGTCTAGGCAGCTCTTAACAGATGGTCACAGGAAAAGCTAAGCCACGTACAACACTTAATAGATGAGAACAGTTTACAGACACCAACAGAATGTATGTGTCTCTCACACACACGGAATTGCTGCAAAGCAGGTTCCCAAGCCAGGTGTGGTTTTATAAATGTTAAAACTCAAGCTGCTTCAAAAGTACCTGCAGAGCTTCAGACGTAACTGAAGCTTGCAGAATGCTGAATTTCTACCATGTTAAAACACAACCTTAAGGCTTGGCCAACTTCGCACACTAACGTTTTCTTTTGTAATTGCAATCAAGTAGAGTTTCACATTAGATAAAATACATTCAGTAATAGCCAAAATAAACAAACAAACAAATCAAGACTTCTTGAGGGCTCATTTGTAGCAGAAAACAATTGTTGAAGAATATTCCTACTCCAAATACCACAAACCTGCTCCTGGAGCTGCGCTTTGTACTTCTCAGCTTCTTCAATGCAGATACTTTGGAGCTTCTCACATTCTGCGGTGTAAAACTGCTTGAGCCTCTCCTCCAGTTCAGCTAAATCGCTGTGATGCTGCTCATTTAATTTCTGCAGGAATCCTTCATAGGTAGCTTGCAGTTCATTCCTGTCTCTCTCCAATTTCTCACAAGCTGCAGAAGTTGTTACTGAAGATGGCAAAATTAAAAAAAAAAAAAAGTCATCTGGTCAAGTTCATTGCTAAGTTCACAGTCTCATTACAGGTATTAAGGATGGGAGTATGCCTGCATGGGAACAGAGGCATACAAAGACAAGTATCATTTATCCATGAAACGAGTGCCACCTCCAAAGACATAAGAAAAGACCTTTGCAAAAATACTGAATAGATTGTGTCTTATGCTAAGAATTAATTTAATCTAGTTAAATCAGGAACCCACACATAAAGCACAAACGTGACAGTTTGTCATGACATAGAAGAATGAATGTCTCACTGGAGATACCAGAGTGCTCTAATAAAAAAATTAATTGGATTTGCTACTTCACCTAATTTAATCCCATTTCAGGAGCTATTTGTCAGAGTACTTCACTTTCTGATGTATAAACCACTTAGCTAAATTGGAATGTCTTAACATCCTGAAGGCCATCCATCCAGCATGCTACCCATGCTCAACTGTAGAGCACTGAGGCAACTGCAGACTGCCCTAAGCAGAGTAATACAGGAGCACCAATCTGAAATGTACTGCTAATGTGCGTGCACCAAATAGATTTAAATATGCAAGACAGAGAGCAGTTCAGGCCCAGGGCAGAGCATTAAGGAGGCAAACTACAGAGTACTTTACAGTTCTCCATACATTTTTATTAACAAAGGTAAGTAAAGGAAACTGCCTGGGTTTCTCTCTCCCTATTTACTGAGCTGATTAAAAGTCAAAACAGAAACTTGTGCTTTAGAGTTTGAAATTTAGTAGTCACACCTCCCACCAAAAGTGCTGGAACTGAAAGAATCCCTTTTCTGCTGTTAATGCGATTGGAACAAACCCCTCGTGCAGCTGCACACAGGGGCTGCAAGCAAGGTGAAACAGGACCGCTAGCAGAATCACGAAGTCACCAATCTCAAGCAAAATCACTTCTGTGCAGCATTGATCACTTTTGTTTAAAATAAATTTTAAAATTAATTAATCAGATGAGTATCTCCTTAAGAGAAAAATCAACTAGAACGTTAACATGATCTTGAATGAAATGTAGGAGCTTGGCACACTGCCCAAACAACATAAACTGTGGAAGCATTAGAAGATTCAAGAATTTTGGTACAGGCATTACAGGAAATTCTTATCATAGCTTTGTTTGGGCACTAAGATACATGGATTGTAGATCTTCAAGGGCTGAGTCCCAAACCAGTCCTGGCTTTAGCTGTCCTGAAAGCAGCCTGCCTGAAGTTGGGCATGTGTCAGATTTGCTCTCTGCCACAGCTCAGCAAAAGCAAGGGAGTAAATGAACGGTACCTTCACTCCTTTAAGGAAAATGCAGTGAAGTCCTTGCACTACTGCGATCAATTGGGGCGTGCACTTGAAGTGTAAGAGAAAGCTGTACTGCATGGAGATCTCTTTGCATCTGTATCTGCTTGAATTACTGGTGCCTTTTTGTTCTAAGTTTTTTTTTTTGTTTTAGAAACAAACAAACCAATCAACCCCACAAGAACCCAGCTGCTTCAGCTTTGTGCAAGTGTTCTGTTGGAAAGCTCTGCTGAGCAGGATAGCACTAAGGCAAGCTGTTCAACCTGCCATTGGCAATGATGCAATGAAAAGCTCAACACAAACACATCACAACATTCACTCATGATTTCACAGCTTTCTGTACCATCACCAAGTAAGATTTTTATTTCCTTATCTTAATTCTTTCCATGAGTGACAGTCATAAACAGATTCCTTAGGGGAAGGGAAGGAGAAAAAAAAATGAGCAAACTCCTATCACATCACATTGACAAAGTTACTGTGTATGCTTTGCATTTTCAAGCTTTTGGGGAAAAAGAAGTGTCATAGATAGGGGACGTTCTTTGTAATGCAAAGAAACAGACAGAGAAAGGCAAAGAGCCAAATGGAAACATCACTCAACCAGCAACACGCAGAACGGATCTGGCCATTTACCTCTGAATCACAGCAGCACAGAGGCAAGCAGCTCACATGCCTCATTTAAAGCAATTGTAGTGAACTGCTTCAGATGATCCACTTCCTTTAAAAATGGAGTCATCCAACTCTCGACTCATAAGGCCAGAGCCACTGCTTTGCCTCTGGTGAGCTAAAAGAATTTGCTGCCTCACTTTGCCTTGTCTTTAAATGTCAGCATAGAGATCTTCAGATGACGCAAAACATTTCAGAAAAAAAAATCAAACAGCAAACCCTGCCTTTGTCAAAGGGAACAGCCACATCAGGTCTTGTTCAGCCAGTTTGCAATCCAGATTTATGAGAAGATCACGTTATGAAGATAAACAAAAACTAACTTTTAAAGTCTGCACCGGCAGTTGGAAGTTACCTTGAAGGTACCTCCTGGCCTTCCCAAGGCTGAAGGCTTTGCACGTCCCTGCAGACAGCACGTCTTGCTGCACCCTTGCCATGCAGGTAAGGAGCAAAACCACCAGTGGGCTCCCAGTACCACGAGCGCGCAGTGAACTGCATGTGAAGTTCCAGCAAAAGCTCCAACTGAAGAATTGTTCTGAAATTATGAGAAGCCCTCTAAACAACAATGATCTGTCCTCTTGCTCAAGACTCAAGTGTCTGCAGCATTTTGCACAGCTCTGTTCGTCTCCACACTGAGTAATACAATTTATGACTGCACGTTGCCTTATTTTAAGAAAGTGATAGGCCATGCAAGAGGCAATCGATCCCTTTGCTTGGCCACTTGTGCACAACAGGGAATAGTGCAAAACTCCTGACTGACTTTGATAACTCAGTGCAAGACTTCTCTCCCAGAACTGGTGTTTAATTTTGTGAAAAAGAATTGCAACTAGAACTTGCACGCTTCCAGTAGCACATAAAACTCCATTTCAACTTTTCATGAAATTCAGAGACATTCTGAAGTGCAGGATGCTTGTTTTTTGTACGTTCCTCTGCCTTCTTATAGCACTTCCCTTCACAGTTCCACATCTTCCTAAGGCCACTCATTACAAAAATAAGACCACAGACTTTGAGTAAAAAGCAACAGGAGATTCAAATGGTCTGGCAGCATTTGAAAGAAAAATCAAGTCAGTAAATCAAGCAGGGTTTACTTCATTATTGATATAGCAAATCCATTAATTTTTTTTTTCTGCACTTGGTTGTCCCAGTGAACGATCCAAGACAAACCATCACCCTTCTATTACAACAGCACAGAGCAAGATTATTTCGTATTTCTATGCTTATAACACCTGTTTATTACACAGTGCAATATTACACAGTGCAATAAGAATGTGGTTCTTTTGGGCAGAACCACCACCACCTCTGGCAATCACAGGAAGTTTCTGAAATTTGGTAGCAGCATATCTTCTGACCAGAAATGCTGCTTTCAGCTTGTGAACTTCACACCTGTATGGAGATGTGAACAATGGCCAATTCCATCCTACATGTGTTCACTGCACAGCTCTGTATGTCAGCTATCTGAACCCCAGCCTGGGGGACGTGGAAAACGGGCACCAGCAGCACCTTTCTGCATGAGAAACCACAGCCAAAGAGGTTGCCCTTTTTTCATAAGAACCCCAAAGAAATCTCTCTCTCATTTCCAGCAAAAGCAGCCAAGGGGTAAGCCTTTACAATTGCACAGCATCTAATTCTTACAAAATTTAGTTTGTTTTTATTCCAGTTATCTAACAATACATCACAATAAACCAATTCAGTCCTTATGGATCAAGTACTTACTTACAATAAAACCTTTCTCAACTTACTCTACTCTCACTTAAAAGCCACTATAACCACAACTCAGAGGAGATAAAACAGCTTACCTAAATCAAATCACTTTGAAGCAAAAGTTATCATCATAAAACTGTCCAAGTCACTCCCTGGCCTAGCCTTGCTTCATGAAACAAGAAGCCATGGGGCTGTCTGACATTCTGAAGCAGAGATTGCTGAAGTAGCAAAATGGTGGCACTTTGATAGGTGTGGGGGATGTGAAATGAGGATCATTGACAGAGAACACCAAGCATTTAACATGGTGTTATAGTGCATAACATTTTATTGTTCTAACATTATTAATCACATAGGAGTATTTATGTGTACATTCTATTGACCAGCAGTTCTACTGGAGACACACAAGCTTTTTTCCTTCTCTATATAAAAGTTTATTATAATAATCATCCAATAATTAATTTGTGTTTTTGGCAGATTCTTAGTATTGGAAATTCTTCCACCCAAGCATGCTTTCAGTTTATGACCAAGTTTCTCTGGGTGTTACCCATGGCACAGCGTCAAGCCAAGTTTTGGGCAAGCTGAAATGAGCCAGGTGAACCAAGAGAATGCTTTAGGGCACACGGAGGTGGGTAAGGCTGAATGCTCAGATGAAGTACGCAGGTATCTGCCAAGAAAAAAGCTCCTATTCTTTAGTACTACAAATACCACCACAGTGTCAACAGGCAGGGAGACGCATGAGAAGAAATGCTCCTTCACCCAGATAATTGATGGAAACGTCTAGCTTCTGTTAAACCTTTTTTAAGAATTACCCAAACCTGGAAACCAAACCATATTCACTTCATCTGCCAGTGATGATAAACCCAATAGCCTTTATATCCCAACCTCCAAAGCACACTTTAAAGGTCAATTACTTATAAAAAACAGCATAGAAAATTACATGAAAATATTTCTGAAGAAAATGCTGTTTATCAACTGCAATGCAGAGGAGTCCAGTATGGCTGCACAGGATACATGCACATCCCTTCTGCCCACTAAAAAGACTCTTGGCTGCAGGTCCAAAGGGGCCAGCAGCCGCTGTGCCAGCCCTGCAGCAGCATGGGCCTGGGCTGCAGCCAGCAAAGCTGCAAACTGAAATAATCCAGAGTCAAATTCACTGCAAGGAGCAGTTTCATGTCACTGTGGAAATACGCAGTTCTTGCTGCTTCTACTTACATAATTCAACAGGCAACTAGAAATGGTTTATATAGCAGCTTGTACCTTAATGAGCAGGGAAATTTAAGTAACGAGCAGCATTCAGATCTGCTCCGGGTTCGTAGGACCAAAGCAGTTACACTGAAATCTCCCCCGTTCAATCTCTGAGGCTGTGAATGGATCTGGTCTCCTTTGAAAAGCCCTTCCCCAACCAACACCATGTCCAACCCCTCACACAGTGCCTGGGGAATGCCTTCCATGCATGGTCTAACAACACCACAGCTGTCTAAGCGAGATCTTAGGGCTGCAGCAATGCATGGTTCAGTCAGCCCACACTGCTAATGCTCCATTTGCACACTGTCATTAAACAAGAATGTATTTGAATAGGAAGCATATTATGGAATTACAGAATTTTACAGCAAGCCAGTTAGTTTTACAAGGTAAATAAAGCAGCCTGGGAACATACACAATTAAATTCAAAAAAGACAGAAACCAAGGACTCGACACTGTAAGGTGTGGGCAGCAGCAGATTCTGTGCTCCTCTCAAACTTGGCAACATCCTGCATGCAGCCTACATGGAGCTTGACACACCTGGTTCCTCTTCCTAGATGGCCTATTCCCACACTGTGAACAACATGCCTTACAAACACGTCAGCCTGGGACTCTGTGAAACCTGTAGTGTGTGTACAACCAAAAAAGATTCAAATATCAGCCTGTGCCTAACTGACACCATCAATCAAAATTCTCAGTGCTTACCTCAAATAGCCTGTGGGGAACCTGAAGTACAGCTGTACACATTTAACAGTGGAAACACAAAGCTGATTAGCAGGTGTGCATTTAAACAGGTTACTGTCAGCTAAAGCTAACACTGCAAGAATGTTTTTGCGAAGCTGGTCAACAAGTGAGGGCCAGCTGGCTTTTTTATTTAACTACTTTAAACAAACCAGATAGAACTGAAGACGTGTCAAGTTTTGCAGTACTGCAGTTAATACATTTCCATCCCATGCTAAGAGATACAGACAGTCTACGTGCATGATGGAGTTAAGACACAAGACACTGCATGAAGATAAATGCTTCCCTGAAATTACAGGCAGTTCGGAAACCTGAGGCTGCCCTCAGCTGCTCTGCAGAGCTGGCACAGAAGTGTTACCACTGCAAGAGGACAGTGGTGGCCCTGGACAGCATCACCTACTGTCAGCTCTGCAGCTAGGTGCCATGCAGCACAGTGGGGCTGATTTGTCCAAAGCTGTCTGGGTACCCTTTGGCAGGACAGTGCATTCTTGTAGTAGGAACCCCTTCCCAGATCTTTGGAATGAATTAAGCTTTCAGAAAACAAACAACAACCAAAACCCTAAAAAATGGGCTTAACGCTGGTTAGATTTTGGCCTATCCCTCTAATCCGAATTTCCCCTTCTTGTTAATTGACCTGGATGTGGCACTCAGGCAGATAAAGGAAAGATAATGCTGCAGATGCAACGACAGGATAGAGAGTCCTACTTCAGAAAGATTTCTGTCAGAGCAAGAAATGTTCACGATAAGGTAAACAAATAGATTTGCTCAGAAAGTTACATACTTTCATATACATACACACACACACACACATACAGAAAACAAATCTCTGTCTTCATCATCTTCACAACACAACTTCATAGGTCACCCAAAAATGCAAGGAGTCTGTTTGCACAGTGCTACTCTCACTCTAATTTTGTCACTTCAGAGTAGCAGATGTGCTGATGCTGCAGTCAAGGGACACGGCCTCCACCTCCCCCCAGCAGCCCCTTCCCCTTTGGTTGTTCTGGCACTCACCAGGCAGGCAGGTGAGCCCAACCACTAGCTTTCCCAAGTGCTGACACACGGACACAAAGGCAGAGGGCTACAAGGCTCTCTCACAGGCAGCTCCTATTGGGACAGGCCTGGAAAAGGTGCAAAACTGCAACCCTGACACTTTGCCACCAGAAAGGTTAAAGGCTGCAGCTTGACAGATGCCACCACGCACTAAGCTCTAGAAAAGCCTCCACTCTTCAGCACTAACTTCCAGCAATGAAAACACATCTCTGAAAGGCGTTTTGTATTTTCAGTACACTCACATACTTGCTTGGTCTGCAAGGCTTCCTCTGTTCATGCCACCACCCGCCAGGCTTTCAACTCTTTCAATAGATGTGCTGATGGAGTCGCCCACCCTGCTAATCAGCACTAATAAAAAATCTGATAATTAAACATACACCTGTGCGCAACAAGGCCTACCCACACAAGACAACCTGAGCTGAGACAGCTTCCAAAGCATGTGAAAATACAAGCTTCCAACTCCTCGGTAATCAGTCGTTATCTAAAACTACTTCACACAAATCACTGTTGCTTCCCAAGGATCTTTCCTTTGTAAAAGGGTTCCATAACAGCAAAGGTGAGCTGTCTATAAAATGACAGCTTCATTTTCAAGCACCATCAGTTTCAATTTGATGACTTCTTAGACTCCACAAGATTATCCTGCTTCCAGATCTATGAAGTTGCCATTAAATGCAGTTAAACCAAGCTTCAAAGTTAGCAAAACCAGCCCTTGCACATTACAGCTCCATTTCATATTACAGCTGTCTGCTAGGCTGAGTTTAAAAATTTAATCTCATTAGCCTGATACCATTTCATAATAGTTTCACATTTATTCACCGACAAGCAACTAACAAAGATTTTGTGCAGTGTATTTCACAGATTTATAGATTTCTGCTTCATATCTCTAAAAACAGCATACAAGTTGGGTATCTAAGCAGAGGGCACAATGTGGGACAGCCTCCCAGGTTCAGGAAGGGAGCGCTTTGTCCACCAGATGCAGATTCCATGAGCAGGCAAAAGCAGAGTGATGCAGAGCAATGCAGCAGTGCAGCACCCAAGCAGAACTCAGCCAGGGAACTCACTGCCTGCCATTACAATGCCATGGCATCTCTCTTTCCATATACCTGGTTTGCTGCAGTTCTGTTTTCATTCAGACTTGGAAAAATAGGTTCTTACCTAGTTCTCCTCGCAGGTTGACTAGTTCTTGAGATAACTCTTTATGTTGTTTCAGTGCTTCCTCCCTCTGCAGAAGGAAAAAAAAAACAGAGACAAACATAAGTGATCCAAACAGGGCACCTTCCAATAACTTGCATGTGCTCTGTAGGAAAACAAGAGGCAGGAGCAAGAAGCCAAGCTATGAATCATTTAGGATAACAGTCCTGCTGTTACTAAATACACAGATGTCCTGTTGTTAAGCAAGTTATACTTTAAAACAGAGAACAGTTTTTTCCAGGATAACACTGCAATTAAGATCCTGCTTCACAGCCATTAATTACATATTTTATGATGGGTGGAGCAACATAACCTTACAGCACAAACCAAGCGATTGCTGACAAGGGCACCGGAGTACGGTGAAAGAGGCATGCACTGAGATAAATATCTGAAGCTTCCTTAAGGAAAATATAGGCACGATCCCCAAACTTTGTCAAGCGCTCCATCTGCCCCCGGCAAGGTGCGTGAGGGGCTCGCAGAGGCATACAGAGGCAGCCCTCCCTGCTGCCCTCCCTGCTGCACCGGGGCGGGGAAAAAAAAAAAAAGAAAGAGACAAGCCCACCCCCACACCGCCGCCCCCCAAAGCAGCCCAGCGCGAGGAGCCCCCCGGCAGCGTTACCCTGGCTGCGGTGCACTGGGGGTAGAGGCACAGCCTGCTGCTGGCGCAGCCCATCTCGGGGCAGCCGCAGCCGCGAGCGCCGCCAGCCGCAGTCCTGCCCTCCGCGCAGCCGAGCCCCGGGCTCCGGGCGATTTCCCGGCGGAGGGGAGGGGAGGGGAGCGCTGCCCTTCCCCTCGGCCGCGGCAGCCCGCGCGCGCCCCGTGGACGCGCCGCTGCCGCCCTGCGTGCGGGGACGGCGCGGGGGAGGCCGGGCAGCCGGCGCACGCCCCGAGGCAGGCTGGCGGCGGAGCTACAGCGCAGGCTGAGCCGCGGCTTTGTGCCGCTCCTTCCGCCGGGACGCGCCCGGCGCAGCGCGGCCGTCCATCCCGCACGGGAGCGTCCCGCTGCTCGACCCGTGCGGTCGGGCCGTCCCGGTGAGAACCGCGGGCTGAGCGCTCGCTTGGACACCGACACGCTTGGAGAGGTTAAGCAGCCGTGCCGTGGCATCGAGCGCTGAGACGCTTTTACACCACCGGACCGAGGTTAAAAACCTCTCCTCGTCCCCGTGCTAAGCCCCCTGCTGAGCAAGGAGCCCTACCGGCGGCCCACGGTGCTGCCCCGCTCCCCGTCGGGAGGATGGGGGTCACTGCTCTGCTCCCTGCAGCCGTGCCCACCGCAGGACCAGCACTGCATGCTGCAGTGAGCCGAGCTCTGACAATGCCAAGCTTTCCAGCAAAAGAACCACTAAAGCATTTTCCAAAGCTTCCTTCTGTAGTAACCCTGTTCATTATTAAATCAGCGCACACTTAGGAGGTTGGGTGTTCTTTACCACTCCCTTCCAGCTTTGTTTGTACACTCACTTTTTATCCGAATTCTAAAAAATAACCATCCTCGAACCCAAGTTCTCCCAGCCTGCCTGAGTTAGTAGGACAGCCTGATTTTCCTTCCCCTCAGCCTAACGGCCGGACCACAGCAGCCTCCTGAGAGATGCTAACATTTGCAGTGAATGTTCCCAAAGGCCCTCCTTCCTCATGGTCCACAGGACATTTTGTATCCATTTTAATTAAAACAATCTGATGAGGAAAGGACACAGATATTAGAATATACTAAGCACTGACCAGAGGCCAAAACCTTAAAATAAAATGAAGTATCAACTGCTCAGTTGACACACATATAAATATGTAATATATATATATTACATTTCTTGCATTCTGCTGCTCTTGCACCCTTCTGCTTTTTACTGGTGCTATTGAACACTATGCCCTCAGCCTCCCACTTGCCCATTTGGTTTTCCAAACCAGGAGATCCATGCAGACTTTGTGACCACTCACAAAAGTACATTCTCAGAGAAGGCCAGCCATGCACTGCCAGCCTAGGGGATAGGTTGCCCAGAGAGGTGGTGGATGCCCCATCCCTGAAGACACTCAAGGTCAGGCTGAACCAGGCTCTGAGCAACCTGATCTAGCTGCACGTGTCCAGCTGCCCTGCAACAAAATAGGGAGTAGATGATCTTGAAAAGTACCTTCCAATTCAAAGAATTCTACGATTCTGTAAAGAGGCAGTCTGAGGTGGTCATACAGTTAAGCAGCCACATTCAATAATCAGATTGACAAGGAATTCATTTAGCACTACTATCATCTAAGTTGTGAAATAAAGCTCCAGATACAGGGGTCTTCCCATGAAAACTCAAAAGTTTAAGACCTGAGATTAAAGTGTAGTAAAATACTGAAGACCACTTGAATGATCCATTGAGAACCATCTTCAGTGTTTAGTTTGAAGACAGGCACTTAGGTACTTTGTGCTGGAATATCAAGCTACCTTATAGTTCATATTTCACAAGATTCTAGATGAAAATCAGTATTAGAAACTGAAAGAGCAGATCCAAGAGGCAGGATCAAGCAGTTCCGGCATTTCTCCAGATAAATCTGGCAATAATAAAGAGCCTTTTCTAGCGAGATGATCCTTGAATCACTATCAAAGACTCAAGGAGGGTCTCTGTAACAGTTCCTGGCAAAATATATGAACTTACTGCAAGATCATGTAGAATACACTCAGGACCTATTTTTCTCATTTCAAAAGAATCTGTTACAGCTGTACAAGAATTTCAGTGTAGCTTTTGCAAAAGCAAACGTGGAAGCAGTATGAAGCAATGAGAATTGAGCTGGGGGATAAAAGCTTTGCCACAGGCACCACTATTAATGTGCACTTCTCCAAGAAGATGCTGCAAAACAGTTCTCAGCATAACACTGGAGCATTAGACATTTCTTGTTATGTGAAAGATTACATTAAAAATCCTTCACAGTTCTTGAGAATTAGTCAAGAAACTCCAGGGAGAAACGTTCCCAACAGCAAGGACACTTGAGTTATCCCACTGTGATCAGGTGAAAACATAAAAGCAGGAAATATGAGGAGGTACAAGGTAGAAGGAGGATGTGACTGTTCCAAGATGACAAAGTCAGGAACAGAATAAACTACAAAATTTCTTATTTGGATTTTTGTTACTGGCAATTACAAAGCGCAGTTACAGGCTTAAGAGTGTTTTTCCTAGCAACCAGCTGTTTTCACTGCAGTTCAAACAGATCAGCCTAGTAGCATTTTAGACAAACAATGGAGAGAACATGTCAAGGGCAGAACAGTTCCCATTGCTCTGCCTCCTTCAAAAGCAGAATGCTCTGCAGAGGTCTACATTCCAGAGTGAATAAGAAAGGTACCTAACACCAAGCACACCAACAGCCGACCTTCTGGGCCATGCACATATACCAGATGTTCACCTGTGACAGGAGATACCTCCAAGAGCTGAGGTACCAGCATTTCCAACTGACAGGTATTGCTCAAACAACCCACACAGCAACTTTGCAGACCCCAGATCACAGAGTAGGCAGTTTTTGGCAAACTGGCAACTCCTACCATCAGAGCATTTCTTTGTGAGGCTGTGCCAGGCCAATTGCTGTGGGTTTCTCAACCCATCCCACTGCCGGCCAGCTGGTGTGGAGCTCCACATTCACACCCTAGAGAGCCCCATGTTGGCCGTGCTCCCCTAAAAAGAGGGCTTAGGAGTCCTGTTTTCCTTTGGCAAGCTTTCCTCCCAGGTTAACAATAGCAAGCCCTTCAGCAGCTATCAAATGCAAACAACAAACTACAGCAGAATTTCAGTCTTGAGTGCATGTGCCCAATAAGCTAATGTTACCTATTAACCACACACTGTAGTCTACATCTTCCATTACACTCCTTTTTGAAAAGGAAATGTGTGCTCCTTAGGAGTTGTACTTTAAAAAGAATCACTATTACTGTGTTTTTTTGTTTGTTTGTTGTTTGTTTTTAAATATCAAGCAGAAATGTGGGATCAACAAGCAAATCACAAACTACTTATCACATTTCCCTTATCTACCCCATGCAACGCATCATTCTTCCAGGATTTCTGCAGCATTTCCAACTTAGCAAACTTCAAGCAACTGTCATTCTACGAAGTCCCACCACTAAGTTTTTCAATTCTCAGATTAATATTTCCATATCTTGCAAAGCCTTGTATTGTAAATGTTCACTTCCTGGTTTGAAACAAGTACTGTGCATGGCTCCAACAGAACACTGCAAAATACCAGCATATTTACTATAGAACAGCCACATCCAATGTTCAGTTCTAATTATTTTGTTCTGAAATATTTCAAGAAACAAGGTGGTGCTGTGGGACTCTTTTCATGATAAACATCCCTGCTTATTCTGGGATATTCTTCTCTTAGGGATGTGATGGTCTCTGCCAAGAGAAGAGGGAGCAAAGCTGAGATGATGCTATGATGGCATGCACAAACACAGGAAGCTTTTGAGTCACACTTAAAGGCAGCAATCATACCTGCTACAGGCAGAACCGAAAGGTTGGAAGCAGCTCTGATCTGAATGGCTATGCATCAGTCTTCTAGCTTTATCTCTAATACACCTCTCCTTACCAAGTCATTTCAAGAGTTGACATATATACGGGAGGTGAACAACCTTCAACATATAAAGTACAGTGGCTGTTTTATAAAACATTCTATTAGAAAAGTCTAAATTAAACTTGCTCAGAATGCATAAGACAGAAATTCATCAAGAGTGGCAAGGAACAGAAGCATTTCTGTGCTTTACTGTCATACATAGGATCAAATTAATTTTATTCCAGGAAACGAAGGGCTGGTTTTGAAAGCCATCTGATATCAAACCACAAGCACTTACTCCTGAAACTGTATTCAGAGCGAAACATTGACTATCTTAAATAAATAAGTAATGTTTATTTGCAAGCAATTCTGTAATGTTAGTGCTTAGACCTTATAGGACACTGACATTGTTTACAGAGAAACAGATTATCATTTAACTATTTTTTAATACTTGAGCGGGTTCAGTTGTCAACAATTGCCAGCACAGAGTGAATCGCTCTCATCCAAGCACATACTCCTTTTGACCAGACAAAGCACTAGAAAGTGAAGCCTGCTCCATCCTTGTGCTGGGGCAGCCATGAAAAGATCACCAGCCATAATGTAGAAACTGAGTCACACCTTTATGTAAACTCCAGACACACGTGTCAGCAGCTGTAGCTCAGAAGTAGTTAGGAAGGGGTAACAAAAGGTCATTCATATCCGCTTTGCGGTATTAAATTAGAATTGATTATTTTGGTCCTTACATTAGAGTACTTCTACCAGTTCCTGCTCCTGCTTTTCTGGCAAAGCCCTGTCCTCTAAATAAATCTCAGAAGCAAAATCAAGCTAAAGAAGTCAGCTGAGGAAGTGGCACAAGAAACAGACCTTACCCTCTGCCCCAAGTGCATTTTTGAATGGAGGAATAGACTATTACTGCAATTACTGAAAAAGGCATTAATCATCTCAAATCAGTAAATCTAGCATGAAATTACTACTTTCAATTTATCCCCGACATTGTTAAGCGTGTTGCCTTTTTATGAGACAAAAGAAGCAATAAATTTTCACCTGTCCTTGACTTATTGCTTCAAAGAGAATTAAATTAGGCCTCAGATTATGCTTCCTTGTTAAGTAAGAGAGACTTACTGTAACTTGCAATATTTGACTTCTCTCGTTTGCTAGGTACTTTTATGGAGAAAGAGGCATTCATTCCCTGATGTTTAGTATGTGAAACACTAAAGCAGAGAACCAGCCAAACAGGATTCCCATGAATCCTGTATTTAACATGGGTATTACAGCTGTGGGCTCTTTGTGCTTTTACAAACTTTAGATGGGTTCTTATCATATGGGAACTCTGTCTTCCCATTTTAAAGAAGTGATGTCTTTACAAAGTTATGTCTAGATACAGTAACATCCACTATTGAACTTTATAGCCCATTTTCTTACTCTAAAAGATTTCTGAATTGTGATATCAGTTAAAACATGTCATACAGAATGACTTCTCTTCCCTGTGAAAATTCTAATCTCATAAGCAAGTAAATTACTATTTGAGTAACTGCTAATTTCATTTTTCAGCATTTTCTGAAGCTTGTCTCAATTCGTCTGATTCAAGCATTAGACTAAGTTTCAAGCAGATACCATGCAGCTTTGACAAATTATACTGTCATAAGTTCTAACATCTATGAAATTATAATCACTTTTGGTTTTTTAGAATGTTAAGATTCAAAATTGTACGTTTGAGCAAAACATTACAGTATCTGCTTTAAGTCCTTTCAAGATGTTTAGAATTTCACCTGCAAATACAGTATAGAAAAGCACAAAGATGTTACTTTATTTCTTTCACTAGCCCCTCCTTTCATTTCACATTTTAGGAGATACATCTAGCTTGCTACTTTGTAATTAACCTTGCTTCTTCTTAAATAAATAAATAAATAAAAATTAGGAGAAATAACAAGGTAGGGACAGAAACAGGCTTCCTCGTGGAAGGCAATGCTGGGTGCCTGAAACATCAAGCCTGCTTTTAAGTTAAAGACTTGTTTTCTCAACTTGTTAAGAGTAGCAAGAGGACAGGACTCCCAGTTCTCTCCATTGTCCACTCAATACTCAACCACACCTGGACTAAAGTGTCCTCCAAGAAGCTGGAAAGTTAAGAGCTCACAAAATTTCAAAGTTGCAAAAAATATTCTGTTGCTAAAAACAGTTTTATCAGTTAGCAGCTACGTATTACAGAGAACTTCAGAATAATTTGAAACCTCCTTGCTTTCCAACAGGTCCCTCTAAGATGACAAACACTTCCAGAGCCCAGCTCTGGAAGGGGAAGATACTTTGTATTTTTTAAATCTGAAGAAACACAAATTATCTCAGTTAAATAGCCCCATTCTCTGTTTTGAAGAAAGAGACGTCCATACTTCGGAAATCCAGACCTGAAGAGCAGAAGTGCATTTTGAATAAGCATCCCAATGAAAACCAGACAAGTTTGATGTTAGGTTCTGGAAGGTCAAAATTATAAAAACTCACAGACAAGCAGCTGTGCTTAATGGCCCTGCCAACATTTTTGGTATATAAATATGAAATATACGATTGTTCCAAAATTATTCTGTTTACCACTAAGAGTTTTGGTTTTAGTGATGGAATTCGTACTTCAGCTCTGTAAGAAGGATACACATTTCTCACCTAATGAACATTTTCTGTTACACTTCCATAAAGGCCAGGAGAAATTATTCTGATGAATGTTTCTCTGTGCACAGAAAAAACTCTTCAAGTACCAGAAAATTCTCAAGAAAACTAAATACTTTGACTCTTACAGTCATCTATGTGTCAGGACAGGCCAGTTACAGTAGCTCATACAATAATGGTGGTCTTTTTATTTCCACCTAGAGATACTAAAGACCATCTCAGCCACACAATTTCTAGCTCATTACCTATGTTGCTTCCTGCATCATATCCACAATTAATGGTATCCCCATATTACTGTCCACATTCCTTAGCCCCACAAATCACATTCCTCCTGTGATGGAAACTTCTTAAAGAAGTCACCATATTCATTCCAAAGTAAAATTTGAGTTGTAAACTCCAGTCTTCTCATAAGCATGCCAAGAGAAAAACAGCAGTAAAGCTTGATTTCTGTTCATTTCTGTATCACAGGCACAATTCTGAAGCTTACTTATATTACTAAATCTTCTGGGAGCTCTTGAAGCACTTGAAAAGATTTATTTCTTAAACGAGAAAAACAGAACTGTGTATCAGTAAAACCTTTTTTTTTTTTTTTTAAACTTGAATACTTCTTTAAATGGCAGTTAAGATGCATGCATTCAAATATGAGTCAATTCATGCTTTCAGTATCAACAAAACAGTTTAGGCAATACATTTCCTCTTCACTTGAGAGGTAAGTCTTCCTTCAACAGCTTTAGAAGAGACAAAACCAGATTTTAAGACCAACTCAGTACTGAGCTGAGAAAAACAAAGTGACAAATGAAAACCACAAAAAGCCTCCACAGTAAAACAATACAAATTAAAAAAAAACAAAAAAAACAACCCAACAATCCCAAAGCTGTGGTGGTTTAACCTGAGCACACACTGCTGCAGGCCTCTCAGGCCTACATTCTTACCTCACACAAGCACTGGTGGTTTCTCACTGACACTCCTTCCCAGAGTTCACAGGGGAACAGCCCATAAAACTCCGAGTATGGACAGCCCTATAAAGCCAGACCCATAGTAGTTGTTTGGTTGCTTTTTTGTTTTGTTGTTTTCTTGTGCACTCTCCCTCCCCCCAACTTCCTGATGGGGTTCCTGAGCTGGCTCTCCCCAGCCTGGTGGGCACCAAGCTGTGCAGAGTGAGTACAGATTCCACAAGCTGTGCCACAGCATCACTTTCACTAGATGTCTTAAACCATACTTTGAATGTTTCAGTGTACAATACAGCAACTACTGAAGGGACAATAAAATTCAAAGTTAAGATTCAAATGCTGTGTTGCATAATTTAGAGATTATGTAATTAAAGTTTAATGGAAGACTGCTTTCCTTTGCACTTTGTAAGCCTATTGTACATTCACCATTTCCACTGTACTGTCACTTTTCCTGTTTGAACAATAAAAAAAAGGAAGAGGTCATGGAGTTGCAGGAACTACCATAGGTTTAGGAGGGGAATAGCCATCTAGACAGATTAGCTTGCTTTTGTGATAAGACTGCAGTTTGACACATCCTTTTAACACTGCACATACAATTATCTAACAATGGAAAAACTTGGTACAGTTTGATGTTCTTGCCAACTTGCTCATTGCGTTTAGTCTGCTATCAGGGTTTCAATCTAGTGAAAATTCATTGCAATAGGAACTCCTGCTCAATAGAAATTGGGTTTTACAACATGACCATTGTGGACTGGCTCATCTTGAAAACACTTGCTCAAATTCAGAACAGTCTTGGTAAAGGCACACAAATCATCTGGATAAACCCTGACAGCTCAAGTGGTAAGGTATTATCAAAGCCAGCTGTTAATATTGACAGCTCCGTGATAATGCTTGTAGCAAACACGTTTGAGCTCACACAGAGTTTTGTGACAGATTCCTGCTCAGCTGGAAACAGCACAGCAACCTCACACGATCTCATTTAACCCTTAGCAGCCTTGCAACTTCACTCCAGAGGACTGACTGCACTTCTGACATAAGTCATTGCCAGCACATTCTAATTTTGTCAGCGGCTATCCCATTTCAAATGAGCTCATAAAAAGCAACTTTAAACTTTTGTGCAGAAACGCATCAGGAACTCTTGAAGGAAAAAAGGAGAAGTAGCAGCAGTTGAATCACCTCTCCTACTAACTTCAGCTTTGTCAATTCTTCCTTCCACAGGGAATACAGTAGGCTGAGGTAGGTTTTGTCTGAGACTTACATTTTTGAAGCAGTGTAGCAGCACAGCCCAGCTCTTTTCTCTGACAGCACTGCCTCTGACCAGGAAGAAGGGTCCATGCAACTAATCTGGCAAAGAAATGCTCTCTCTTTGGCTGGGGTAGCTTTCTGGTAGCTGCAAGCTGATTCAACCTTCTGCAGGGGCAGACAATCACCAGAGCAGCCAAGACTGGGACCTTCTGCTGACAGCATGGTATTTCATCAGCTCAGGCTGCTTTGTGTTACTTCATACTTGCTCAAGTAGAAGGAATGGAAGCACAATCTTGTTGCTCAGCTAAGCGTGTATATATATATACATATATACATATACATATATATATATGTGTTTATATATGTAAATATACACACACACACAATAGTATATATTGTATGTTTGTATGTATATATATATATAATTTTCCCCCCTCTAGAAAAGCTGCAAGCTACTTTTGTAAAGGCTGAAAATACTTTCTGCTTGTTCTGTGGTAGTTAAGGCAGGGGCTTGCAACTTGAGCTACACTTAACTGAAAATTTCTCCCTTGACTACTTGAACACATTTGCAAACTACATCAAAAAATCTTCCAAGATCTACTTCCAAAAAAGAAATGCATGGCCATTTGAGCTTAGGTTAGCTAGGTGGAAATCCACATTTCATCAGAAAGGAATGAGAAACAAACAAAAAACCCACTACCCTTCACATTTTTCACTAAAATACAGGAATTGTACAGAATGCTTCCCCAGCTAACTATCAGATTTCAAAGTATTGACCATAGCAGAACAGTCCTTCTCACTCCTACGGTAAATACAATAAGACTGGGACCATCTTACTCTGGGAGAGAACCTCGACATCAAGAAGCGAAACAACTAAAAGCACATATATGTCATTTTTAGCCCAGTTTACAAGTGCACAGACTCAGCTCTTCATGATTACTCATTTTATATCATTAAAAAGAAATGACATTTCTTCTCTTTCCACCCACAAGATAATACTGAAAAGAAAAAAAAAAAAGCTGCAGCAAAATTACTTTCTCCCATACAGCTCTTCTCTTTCCTGTCTTAGACACTTTTAATAATAATCATTCCCATTATTTGCAAGGAAATCATGCTTAAACTGTAAACACATTGTAAAACAGCCTGAAAGAAGTATGTGCATATGAAGATTTCTTATGTATTCAGATAAAGATACACCAAAAGTATTCCTGACATTTAAGATGTTGCAAACACAATATATTTGAGACAAAAGCCTATGCCAAGACTTTTAATTTCACAAAATTATCAAAAATTAAAGTGCTTATTATAAATTAATTAAAAGACCGAGTAGAAGTTTAGCAGGAAAAATTTCACCATTTCAGATTAGATGACAGGCGTCCAAAATTTCCGTATCAAATTGCTTCGAAAATATTAAATTATATTAGAGAAAGATGTTCCAATCCAGAGTTTAACAAGAAAAAAAAAAACAAAACAGCTGCTCTTACTGAATTGACCAGATTTGAACTAGAGGAAAAATAGCTTTCACTATATTAAATGTGCAACTTAATCAAATTATTTCTAGACTACAAATACATATTAAATTTTTTTTAAAAACCACACTAACACCAAGGCATTCTCTTCTAACAGCACCATTAAGTGGAGGCCTATAGTTAATATGCCTATAGTTAACTGCAGTTGCAATGTAACACAAGTTAAAAAAAAAATTCTAGGAGGAGGAACAAACAAGAATGCAGCAACTGGAGTGGAAACAGACATTTATCAGTATACTGATGTATTCAAAAACCACGGTTGAAAACAGTTCAACAAACTAAAACTAGTACGCAGATCAGTTCTAAGTTTTTACCTCAGACTGGAGGTGCTGGATCACAACTGTCAATGCTTCAAACTTCTGGTTACTGCTTGACAAGAATTTCTTGAGCTGCAGGATGATTCCACTTTGGTTCTCACATTTTGTTTTGTACTGTGCCAACTCAGCTGTTTTTGTGCCAGTTGAATGCACATCTGTGGAGGTTTGGGTCTGTATGCATGAGCTTTTAGGACTCCGCTGTTTGCCCTTGTCAACTGAAACAACAAAAACAACAGCAATTAATTAATATACACTTCATGTCTCACCAAAGAAAGATAGGTACAAAAGAAAATACTGCCTGAAACACTAACTAGGAGAAACAGTTAGTTCAATACCACAGAAGAGCAGACAATACCATCTGCTGGATTAGGTTCTAGCACCGTTACCTCACATACAACACTTTGCTCTTCAATCTTACCTTCACATATTCTGTGGCTTACCTTTCAGCATACTATTCACACAGTGCTTTGAATAAATATTTTCATAAAACACAAGATTTCTGTTATCCTACCTATACAGTGACTTGCTGCTTTCTTAATAGTCTCTTATTTTTTTTTACAACGCGAACTTCATGTTTTCTACACTCTGTAGAATGTAGCACTGAATACTAAAGCACTTCTTCCCTACTTTCACTTATCTTTTCCTTCCTTTCAAAATGTTCACTGCAAGAACTCCACCCTATAGCTCAGGTTTGAGCTCCGTTAACCAAAGATCTGTCGACTTCTTCTTAGTGTCAGCAATTTCATTCACAAAGATGGTACTTTAAAATGCTCTACAACTTGAAATATATTTCAAGAATGCCCTGCCACTCCTTATAGTCCAAGAATTACATTCATAAGTTCATTTAATACTCTTAGTAACAGCGCAACCTCAATCACTTCACAGTACACAATCACGTAGTGTCAGAGGAAAGAAACCACATTACATAATCCAGTCTTCAACTCATAAACACCTCAGATGCTACAGGTTTCTCCTGCCTTTGGACTGAAAAGTTAGCACAGCACTTCCCCTTTTGATCATGCATGGAACAAGCAAACACTTTTGCAATAAAATGCTGATGCAACACACATATATCCCTTGGCATTTTAATGAAGACATCTACGCAGTTTCAACTTAACAAGATTTCTTTCAGATAAAGTAACAAAACCTGAGAGGTGAGATTTAGAGGAAATAAGAACAGGAATGTGTGGAGATTTAAAAAAAAAAAAAAGAGAGACAAATTAATGAACTAGAAGTAGTTGCTAATGAATCCTTTTGAAGCCCAAACATCTGGTATGAAGGTTGTCAAGTGACACTTGAATACTCCCAGCAGTGAAAGGCTCAATCATATAACTGAAGACATTAACTGAGAACCAAAGCTTTATTGTTAATCTAACCAACACATCATCTATTGCATTAATACATCAGTCTTGCATAGACTTCACTCATTTTTAAAACATGTGAAATAAAGTTTCCTGTTCAAAATATTTATGCCATCCGCACCTCTCTTGCTGAGCAGGGTGCGAAGGGCCTTCACATTTTCAAATAAATCCACTGTAGGCAAGACTTTCTGCCTTCCCTTTTAGTTAGAGAAATGTCAGCACATTGTTTTTGTAATGTTCGCATACTCTTGCATTCTTGGAAATTTTACTGCACTCCTGCTTAGGAGATGCTAACTGTTGCAGAGTAAATTTTCAATTAGAAACACACATTGCAGATTAATAGCAAAGCAGTTAAAAGATGTCAACATAACCCAAATCAAAAGCCAAATTCTGATCAGTAGAATAAGCAGATCAAGCTTATTTGCCAGTTCTAGGTAGCTTATTTTTACCATCCTTTTAACAAACATGACTAGTTATTTTCTCACAGTACAGGCACAATGCCTTTTGAAATAGATCTCTTTACATGAAAAGAGGGTTCAAATTTGATAGCCATCTTGTTAGATACCCAACAATCTCACATCAAATACTGTGTTAGTAGCAAATACCTGTCAGCTTATGAAGGCTGTTAAAGAAAAAATAAATTAGTAGAGACAATAATCGAGGGGGGAAAAAAAAAGCAAACCAACAAGGCAGAGACTAGAGAATAAACACCTACATTCAACCCTTCCCTAAGTAGCTCATGTACTCCTACTCTCTCATTTATTCCACCTCCCTCTCTGAAAGCTCTCCTTACAAAACAAAGACAATTCAAGAACTATTCCTGATTTAAAGGGGCTTGATAAATTCACTAATACAGATACTCATGTCATTACTTAATTAACTATATGAAATGACAAACATCTATTTGTTACGACCCTGACAAAGCTGCTCTAAACTCCCACAAAGGACTACAAACAAGATATACTCAGTAAAGTAGTTATATCAGATACAGTTACCTAATGAAGTTGTTTTTATTTAAATACATTGGTACAGCAGCTAGCCACAAGCAACACAGGAGTCAGACATCTGCTGTTTCCACAGTTCAGCCAGCCTTCACCAGTTTGCCAGTCTCACATCACTGGTTTTACTGCAGTGCCCAGAACACCAAGACTATTCAGAAGCGTTTATTCCAACATCCACCCAAGCCAATTCTACTATACTATACTAAAAAAAGCTGAGCAAAAAAACATACACAAAAATTCCCTGACATTCCTGTTGGCAATTTTATCAGACGTACGCTATGCCCAACCACTTCAAATGTTGAAAAGTATTTCTCAGCTAGCATGAAACCTCCATAGCACGAAATGCCTCTGCAGATTAACACCAGCAGCACTCCAATGCTTATTTATGGCCCATGTACCTCTGGGCAATGACAGATTGTTTCCAGATTTGTATAGAAGGCATGCTATGATGTCAAAACAAAAGCCATGCCTTCATTAAAACAAAGCATCAAGAGTCTAATCACTGATATAACGTATCAATGACAGACTCTGAATTAAAGACAGTATCAGTTACCAGCTCAAGTCCTCGCTTTGCCATTTTTGACTGCCACCTTTAGACAAGTCAGACTTGTAATGCAAAATGTTTTTCCCCCCTCTGGTTAGGTTCTGGACTCTTCTCCAGTAGACAAGAAAACATTGTATCAAATCTATTTGAGATGCTCCATTTCTTAATATTGGAAGTCATAGATTCTCAAGTTTTGCATGCAGCACAGTATCCCTACAGAGCCAACAATGCGGAGTATTATCCTTTCTCCCCATCAAAACAGAAGCAGTAATTTTGCAAAGATTGAGCCTTCTGATTACTGAATCATTCACATCTTTTTTTGCTAGCAAAAAGAATATCCAATGATCTTGCAAAGGTTCATAAATCTTCCCACTCCCTGTGAGGTCACTACATGGACAGCAGCTGCAGACTTTTGTTCTTTGATGAGAACATTAGACCCATCCCTTTTTTTTTTTTTTTTTTCGGAAAATAGTTCTCCTTACCATACACAGATTCTCTGGTTCAGATCTCAGAGGAGATCATAAACAAGAAACAGAGAACATTAGTTTGCTTTACATTAAAGTGCTTCAGGACTGCACAGTACTTGAAGCAGTACTTGAATGGCCAGCTACCAGGACTTGCCATGTACTGCTGCTATCCCAAACCTCTCTATCTTGTGCACTGCTGGTTTACCAGGTGAAACGTCTGTCACTCACTCCTTTGTTTGCAGAGCCAAATCAAAGCCTCCCTCTGCTTAATGCATAGCAGGGTAATGCCCACATTTTCTAGAAATTATTTTCTTTAGCCAGAGATGCGATTTGTCAAAAACATTCCAAATACCAAAAACAAACTACTTGACAAGCACAAATAAGAACAACCTCACTTCTCTCCTCACACTTTTGCAATCACCACTGTCTTACCACTAAGCACGTTCTTTTCAGGTTCCTCTTCCAAACTATCAGCTTCCACGGGCTTTTGAAAATTCAGATGTGTCTTGTGTAAGCATTTTTCAAAGAAAAACCTTCGTTCAACATTTTCTTTTGTGGGAAGATGCAGGCTGGTAAAACCTTCCTGTCTCTCTTCCATCTTTTGGAAAGCCTTGTCTACACATATTAAGTTGGTGCTCACTTCTTTGATCAGTAAGACCAGATCGGCGTGAGTATTTAACCGAGCTTCCATCTCTTCTCTTACTCGCTGGATTTCCTCAAGTACATTTCTTATATCCAAGTGACTAGATTTCATCTCTGCTTTCAGCTCCTCTTTCACCTGCTGTTGGCTCCTCTGCAGTGCTAGCACTGCTCTGATTTCTTTTTGAGATGTTTCCATGTCATGCTTCAGTTCCTTCTGTCCAGCTTCCATCGACTCCTGACAAGCTTTGACTTCTGCCAACAATGCAGCAAAGCACTCCATCCTGATCCTACCAGTCACAGGACTTCTTCCAGTGTCACAGCTTCCAAGCAGTCAGGATCCAAGCAGTAAGGTAGAAGCAGATTTCTCAGATAGCAAGACAGCTATCACATGCCCTTTGATATGGTCCTACCTCAACTTACAGCTCACTTCAGCAAAGGCACCAAGTAGAAGGCTATTACTAGGTAAAACTAGTACTCCATAAAATACTTCAGTAAGCAAAGCTGTAGAGTCAAAGCTCCGTTCTCAAAACTTCACCGAAGCACTAATCAGTTTAATTGGCCAACTGTGCCACACCCTGAATTTTTTAAATCTTTTGCTGACATCACTGTCTGTGGGACGTCACTCCCAGAAAGCCACTCCCAGCTGTCATTTAATCTGTACATCAATAAAGAATGCTTGGGCATCAGCTACCAAGGTTGTTGCAACGCAGCATATAACCAACAATAGTTGGTTATTTCAACCATGTATGCAATAAAGTGGTTGTGCACCCATCCTCCTGCTAATGTTTGCAATGAGACACAATGAGCAAAGCAGTGAGGACCTTGGCCATTGCCCCACTTCCACTGAACACTCTCCTCATTACTACAGCTGGTAATGCTCATATAGCAATCTATGGAAGAACCCAGAAACTGAGGACATTCTCCAGTTCACCAACAATGAACACTTAACGACAACATAGGAAAACTGATTAATAACTTACTCTTGGTAGGTTAAGGAGAAGACTTGGAGATCAGTTGTGAGTTAACTTCTCTCTGTAGTAGCTAAGGCTTCTGAATTTTAAGCACAGAACTCAAAGTTTTAAGCTCCATGTAATAACAGGAAGACTAATAATACCATGTTGTTGTTTTGTCAGTGATTTAATTACTCAGTTATTTGATTTGGTTTGAAAAAATGACCACCCAGTGTAGACCTTAGGCTATAGAAAGTCTCTACGTCTGCCTTCAGGTAAGTGACCTGACGTTCAGAGTAACACCCAGCATTCAAAGTGGGTTTCTCAGCATCACTGAAGTTAAAAGTTGACAGCTTTTAGATACTATCTTTGTAGTTTGTAAGTTAGCTCCAAGTTGCTGTTTTTTCCTGAAGAAATGATCCCATAAACACCCCACAGCAGAGGATCTTTGCTGTCCATAACAAACTGCAGCAAACCCGTGAGCATGGTTTTGAGATGGGAATCATTACAAATAATAATGATAGTTTGTGCACAACTGCAGGATTTCTGTCTCACCACAGCGTTGCTGACCAAAGAACCAATCTGGCAAGTCCAGCTTCGAAGGCAATGTTACTCCTCACTTTCAACTTAGCCTCTTATACAAGTCCAGGCACACTCGTGGGAAGGAATCAGAGACATCCGCACGCAGCTTGCAGGCACTGCCCAGCTATCTCAGAGACTATCATAGCTTCTTAGCAGACACATAATACAGGCAACAGTCTGGTTTTTCTTTCCCTTAGTCTTTACTACTAGAAGGTCAGATACACACTTTCTGGTGGCACACCTGTATTTAGGAAACAGGATTTTCCCAGCTCAGCTACAGGCCATATGTTTCCTCTACCCCCCCAGCTCTATTTCTAGCTGGACAGCCACCTTGAGTGTTCCTGAGCACTAGTGATCAAGCACAGCCAGCACTGAAAACCAGTACACAAAATAGACTGCAAAAGCACAATCTGAGTTTTGAATCCAATACTTGTGACAAAATGGATTAGGCAGGTGGAAAGAGACATCTAAAAAACTCAGCAGTACTTCTGCTTTCCTAGACTAAAATCTGCAGTAACTTAGGACAGCACTATAGTCCTTCTATGCCAATCTTTGCCACACTTCAGCACTTCCTAAAAATCTCAACAATACAGATGAATTACTTGCACAGACCTCGTCAGATGCCTCCTAGTAGGAAATGAGAATCCAGATGAATTGACACCAGCTGGTTCAGTGAGGATGTAAGTGGGAAATGGGTCACATAATGAGTGTAAAAGGGTGTTCCCGAGCCATCCAACTTCTGTCTTCTCCTGACAGCTTCTGGTAGCCAGCACAGTTACTGTTTGTACCAAATGGAATAGCTTGAAGCATTCATTTTCCAGTAACGTTAAAGCCATAATTATGTGAAGAGGTCATGCAGTGATTTCAGCTGCATAAAAATAATTATTTTGTATAAAAAAAAAGGGAGGTATCCAACCAAGACTGTCTTTAGTCCCTCTGTGGAGAAACAGGCTCCTCAAGATGGTGGCAGAGCAGAATCCTAAATGAGACATCAAGGGCAAGCCCTTTTCTATTGGCTGTATAAGGAAAGCCTAGCTGGCAAGCCCTAAGGGATTAAATTGTATACATGACTGTCATTTCTGTTCAATAACATCAGCAACAAAGGTTGAAATCTCCTTTCATTCACCCAACCCAATTGCCGAGGCTTTTCACTTTATTTGAAAACATTAATTCTACCCAGAATGAAATCCATGTGCTCAGTATAGTTTCCCCTCAAATTAAGGCATCTGATCACTAAGCACTGTTTGGTGACTTGTGAAAAGCACCTTCTTTATGTAACTTCTAGGCAGGTTTCCTTTGGTTTTCTCCAATCTGGAAGATGGTCTTCAGACTCACCTAAAATTTAACCTGTGGATAGATGTTACAAAACAAACTCAAAGTGCACTGATTTAGCTGGTACTTTGAATTTTACAGCCAGCCTCTCAACAAGCATATTTTGGCAGCCAACAGCACATGCATAATAGCTTTCACCAATGCACAAGTTTCTCAATTGAGAATTTACAAGCTCAGAATTACCAACTCCTGCACATCAGCTTCTGTTCTACCTAGGCTGCCTTTATCCTTGACACATCTCAAACATCTTAGTTTTCTCCTGTTCAGGGAAAAAAACCAAACAAAAAAAAAACCAAACCAAAAAACAAGATCCCAATGAGAGAATGAGCGAAATTAAGCAATGACTGGCATTCAAGATTTAGTTCTTTTCTTTAAAAAATGTCACAGAAATACTTCACACAATTATCTACCAAACAAAACATCATTTTCTTTATAGTTTTAATACTATGATAATAAAATCCATGAAGTTAAACGTCTGGAAAAAAAAAAAAAAAAAGACCACACAGTTTTTAAGTTAACAAACCCACTAAATCACATTAATAGCCATATTTTACAACGTTAAGTAACATCACATATTGTTTCATGTTCTATAAGGCTGATCAGTTTGTACAGCCCTGATTGGAGTCAGGCCTGAAACAGCAATCAGATATTTTCATTTCTCATACATAAGAAGTATCTACTTGCAACAAATTGCCAACTTTTCTCCTTTCCAAAAACTCTGGTTTACACCTAATTATAATTGAAAACTGGAACAATCACAGAATCAAAGAATGTCAGGGATTGGAAGGGACCTCAAAAGATCATCTAGTCCAATCCCACCTCACAATGAAATACAAGAAAAAATAATCAGCAACTACATCAAGCTTCTGCAAATATACCAATAAGCACTGAAGCTGCTTTTAGCACAGCCTGAAGAACCAGACATACAATACAGACTTCTATTCCAGAGACTGCATCTTTTCTTCCTGTTACAAGACTGGTCCCGTCAGCTGCAGTCCCGTGTCAGACCCATGGGTCTGACTCCAGAATTTTTCCTTCAGGGGTTACCATATCTCAATCTAGCATCTGAACCAGTCCATAACTGAGTACATAACTTTACTTTTTATGTTACTCTCTACACAGCTTACTCTGACACTTCAAAATAATCCCTAAAACTCTCCTGTTCTCTTCCCACCTCCTGCAAAGCATGTACGTTATTTGAGCAATGGAACAGACCAATCAACAACTTGATCTTGCCACATTAACGTTTGCCTCATGACAAGCTACGGCATTTCAGAACATTCCTACAAATAAGGAAACTGCTGGATTAAATCTGGAGTTATGTATATGTTATATAAGAGAGGAAATGGAAATTTGGCTAGCTGTAAGGTACAATCCTAAATTATTTCACAACTCCTGCTCTGAGGTATAAACCCAGGAAACAGTTTCACACACATTCAGGGAAAGCACAGCAACACTACTGTGGAGGGCCCGAAATCCTTTGCTTGGGTGAAAGTCTTCCAACCTCCTGGCATTTGCACAGCTTGGTCAATTACAATTTTCACTTGCGTTCAGCTTGGCAAATAGTGAACGCCTTCCTTCTGTGCCTCTCAGAGTCCAGGCAAGCAACCACACAGATGCAGACTCCAAAGCAGCCAGGGTTTGCTTGCAAGCACAACCTCAGGCCTGTATTCATCAACTGGGGCAGGCAGCCCTGTTCATGCCGCAAGCATATCAGTCTTGAGCCAGTTCTAGTCAGTGGCAATGTTTTAGTGATGTGCCTAGCTAAATCTGCCCAGCTGAAATTCTGCAGGTCCTGTACTTCTGAAGTTCTCCCACTAACTTACATAGCTAATCCAGACTCAAGCAGCTGTAAGAAGGCAAATATCACTTCCCATCTTGCAGCTCCCCTCTGCATCAATGAGGCCTGCAGCCTGGCAGACAACTACGCACCTCCTAATGGAAAATGGCAGTGCTCCCATTCCTTCACTCTTACTGCAGCCTCTTGAACTGTCCCTCTGCAAAATCAGGCACAAACATATGCCAAGAAGCATCAATTTATTTAGCTGCCATCAAACCTTTTTCAAGGTGTTCTGAACAAACACAACACAAAGAGGCTTTTTAAAAGGTTGCAGTAACTGAATAAAATTTAACTGCAGGCAGGTAAAACCAAACTTAGATGCTTAGTTTGACTCAGTAAGATTAAACCTTACACATCAGAAATGGCTTTTTTTTTTTTTCCCCCAGAGGTACAAAGATTTCTCAGCATTATTTTCTTTCTTTCTTTTTTTTTTTTTTTTTAAACACTGGTACAGTCTGGAAGAGGAGTGCAGAACCAGCACGTATTACTCAAGGTATTCAGTCAGAAGCATTGTTTCTTAAGTCTGTATCTGTACTTTCATGCCAACTCAGCTGCTGAGGTATTGTATTACAGCACTAACTTCCAGCCTCAATGTGATTTTAAATCCATTCTTTTGTTCCTCTGCTTTCAAGCTTAGAGTCGGATATGCTTATTCACAGGACCCTGAAAAGGAGAGAGAAGCCTCAGACGTTGTTATACACTTCAAAGAGCCCTATGCCTGAGTAATGCTCAGCCCACGTATCTCACAGCCACTCTGGGTTTCAGTAAGGACAGAGCACGTCCCTTGAAGTAGAGCCATCAGCATGTCAAATGCATCACTGTCCGCTACAGTCTGATTAGTGGGTAAGGGACCAAGAGCTTACAGACAATGCAGGAGTCTCACAGCCTGAAGCTGTTTCTTAGAAACTTAATGCATAGCATGTTGCTTCTTATTAGCATCCTGTTTGTTGACACAACAGTGCACAAACTAAGGGCACCATTTTATTATCATGCACTTCACAAAGTAAAACACCAGTGAAAGGAAACCTACAAGTACATGCAGTGGAGGACAGAGAGAGAGAATAGGCACTTCTCCTAACTGAGTTTCTGCCAAAGGCTCAGAAACCTCAAGCATATCTTAATTCAGTGCAAGGTCTTTTCTACAGACAGTTGTCAGCCTGTTTGTTCCTTGCTAGGTAATTTGAAATGTATCTCATTTTTTGGCTTTTAAGTGATAAACCACAGTGTGTGGCAAACCCTCTGCCCCACAAAGAGATGGTCTGAAATTTTTCCTGTTATCTTTTTGAGAAGGAGAGATAATCCTCCTCCCTGCACTGAAGGAAGCAGCCATGAAACTAAAGCAAGCAAAATAGTAAAGACATAAGTTTGTGATACTGCACTAACGCTCCTCATTATATCATCTTTCCAGTTCCTACCCCAATACTCTCACTCACAGCAGCCTTTGAAGTGGGTCCCTGCATACACTCGCCTATTAAAATTAACTACCCATTAAAGCCTCAGTATTTCCCAACCAAAACCATACCCTCATGGAAGTGATTAACACTGATGCATCTTAGTTTTATTAAAGTGTCACCAGTCCTACAGAATATAGCTCTTGATCTTGTATAGCTGTGTTAGGCTTCTGCAAGACAGTACTTCTCCTCCTAGAAGAAACATGTTAATGATACACAATTTAGCTTGCCAGTAATTTGGTATGATTTTTTTTTCCTATACAGATGAAGTGTACAGAATCTCCAAGTTGTGTTAGCCTTAGTCACATCCTGAAGATTTTATTTTTTAAAACCTACAATGTTATACAAAGATTTTCAAGAAGCTGCACTATGACATTTGTAAAGATACCTAAACTAAACATACAGAAGTGTATCAACTTGTAAATTGCTGGTGGCTTTTAAAAAAAAAAAAGCACAAAGAAGAGTATTATCTCACTCATGTCATTACTGCAATTTCTTGATGAACCAATTTGTTTTTACAGAGAAATCTTTGAAGGAAAGTCCAGCAATAAAGATTCTCTTGAATCATGCCCTATGTTAAATTATTAAGATGCATGTCTTTGTCGTTCCTGTTTCTTTTCCAGTGTTGCTGACACCAAATTTAGTTTTTAGTACAGATGATGTCAAATGGCCATGCATTTTGTCAACTAATAGTGCTTTGACAAAGTTAGTGAAGATGATAGGAAAGAAATTTTAAGAAATAAAAAGCAACATCAATAAAAATCCAAATTAAAACACTTCAAAAACAAAAAAAGCAATATCCATATTTTCTAACAGATTATAAGATTGGGGGCTATGCTTTAGAAAGGACTTAAGAGTCCCAAACTTGAATGTTAAGCGTATAATTAATGCACTAGACAGATGTCTGCTATTTAAATACACAGTACCAACACAAATCTGACTTACACTCTTAAATACCAGCGCTGTGCCTTTCATACCTTTTACCTTACGAAACACAAACCCATTTTGCAGCAGCACAATTTCAGTTTTGAACAGAAGCACCTTGTGTATTGTGTCTTAACATTGCATTTGTAATATATTCAGTGAACATGCTTCCAGGAGCTGTAACATCTAGAACTGAAACAGATTTTCTTCTTACCAGTATGTATCACTCATGTACATCAAACAAAATTATTAGTGAAGTCGGCCATACATTCACAGATGGCTGCAAACCAAAAAAGTTTGAAATGCTGTACAACTTAAACAAGACAACTCTAACATGCACCTGCTAGATCAGCAATGTACCAGGCCTGAATGTTATTTTTTTTCTTTAAATAACCAAGAACAATGCTGGTGCTTGATTTTTAGCTTGTTCTGAACTATGACAAAGTCTGATGCATATTAGTTAAGCATGCAATGCTATGTACATAAATCTGAGAGAAAAAAAACAAAATAATAGAAAACCTAAAGCATAGATATTTTTATTTAAGAGGGGCTGGCTGCATATGCACTGACAAATCAACTCTCACTGCAGTATTTATTTTTTCAGGTTCACAGTCTCATCAATTTTTAAGGACAAAAATGACAAAAGGACAGAAATAATTGCACAAAGCTGTATTATTGTGTCCTGCAGCCTTGGTCAATAAGAACCAAGTTGAAGTTTTTGAAATCTCTCTCAATTTATTAGCATTGTTTTAGGCACGTTGCTATATTCAGTTCATCAGATACATCACAGGCAGCCTTTATTGAATTCTTTAGCTCTTGAAGGAAAGAAAAGAAAGCACTATATGCAGAAGCTAGCAGTTATGCTTATGTAAAGAGTCTATAATTTATTAAATTTCTACTTCATGTGTTTCTCCAGAAAAGAGGTAGCCCTCTTTTCTGCATACTCTCTTAAAATTGCAGCTGAGCACTGTCATCCCTGGCATGCAATTACTAAGAGAGACAAGTAGAGAGACAGCAACCCTCTGCTCCTTCACCTTTTCTCTCCATTCCAACCTCCTATACAAGAAGTTGCTCCTTGTTGTCTGGTGCCCTCTACTGCTTAATCACAGCTACGTATATTTGATCTTCATATTGCAGTTTGTCTACAAAGTTAAGCCCCAGAGTCAACTGAAACAAGGAAACCAATCATGATTAGTCCACACCACATGCAAACCCTTCCCATACACCATTAATTGCTTCCCCAATACAAATCCTAAGCCTTTCCTTCCATCTCCACCTCCTTCTTGAATACACTCAAGACTGCTAATTTATCTCCTTGCAAATATTAGGGTAACTTCACATCTGAGAAGAGCCTTCCAGCAGACACAAAGGAAGGTGCAGTTGCAGAAAGAAGCCAACAATACATACATGCCTATATGCACGTGCATGTAAGAAATGCTCAGAGAACACCAGAGAGAAAAATAACAAATCCAACCTTCTTGTAGCTCCCAGCTCTCACATATTATAGGGAGTTCACATCTGAAGTACAGCCAGAAAGGAATCTGAATTTCAATGCCTAAAGAATCTCACAGCATTTAGCATAGTATCACATTTGAAAGACACATTCTACTAATGTACTATGGAGCCCTACTTTGTTGCCATAAATGAAAAAAACAAAAACAAAAACAATAACCCCAAACCACACAGAAAATAAATCAAAACCTAATTTTGAACTTTAACTAAATCACCAAATTTTAAATCAGTGGCAGGTACAACTGGTGAAATTAAAGCAGTAATTCTTTCTTTAGATAGTGTATGGTTAGTTAGCTGCCAGAACACCTCTCAGCTCAGCTTTGCACTGATCCAAGAATTCGATACTTCTCACTCAGTACTCCTGAACCACTGGAAGTTTTTCAGAGACCAATTCAGGATCAGTAGCTAGCAGGGAAACAATCTTTCCTTGAAAAGAACTGTACAATACATTTTCACCACTAGATTAGCACACAAATAAGCAACATCACTTTTTGTGCAGTATCTGGAGTTATCAGGGATAGAGAGAAAGGAGTTTTTTTGTCTGAACTCAGAAGCCATTTGTTCAATCACATTCATATGAGCTGATGTTATATGACCGTAACAAACACTAGTGGATTTGAGCACGAGACTGAAATGCTGCCTAAAGGATGTTATGGATGAAAAAGTAGGACAGGCAACGGGAATTTAAAGAACTTCCAGAGCACTGGTTATATTTTGTGTTATCGTCTTTGTGCCAAGATTGCTTCTGAATGTATCCAACAATAGCTTCCTTTGTTTGTGAATCTCTACATCCATTTAACGACAAATACATCCAAAATCACACACAAATTCACTGATGTTCTTTAAAAAGCAATGTGAAAACAATTTTAAGCATATAGAAAGCACTATGATATTTTATCTATCAAAAAATGACCAAAGAGTTCAATTCTAATATTTTTCTCATAACATCATAGAATTTCAGGAATTCAAGGGACCTCTAAAGACCATCTAGTCCAATCCCCCTGCCAGAGCAGGAACACCTAGACAGTAGGTCATAGTTTCAAGTTACAACATAAACATGTTTGAATATAAAAACAGAGTATAAAAGAATTCAGAGGTCAAAGTAGGAGTCCTGCCAACAGATTAAAAAAAATAAAATTCAGTGATGATCAAGCTTAATGGCTTGAAATGAACTGAATAAAAATTAACTTTACAGTAGCTGTTTGACTTTCAAAACCCCTTTGAGAATCAATCCTGGAGCTCTTAGGAACTGGTTATAGAATGCTAACGTAGCATTTTCAACATTGGCCACTGTGGCATCACCCAATGACCCTGTTTCAAGCAGTAGCTGAGTGGTATTTAACCACAGCCCAAAACTGGCAGCCCAGCACACTGCGCCTCCCCAGCTATGCTGATTTCATTTGATGAAAGTTTCAAGTTCAGCTCCCGATTAGGTGTTTTCCTATAACTAATAAATAAATAAATACATAGAAGCAGTTACTGGACAAAGAGTGGATGGAAACAATAATACAGATTATTTGTAGAGGACTGCCCTAGTGTGTCTAAGAGATCATGCAAGGAAAGGTCTGTTACATTTGTATTAAATTACTGGATTATTTATTTCTATAACTGTTTCATAGCTCAGGTAAGAATCTTAGATAATGTAGATCAGAAATGTTTTTCTAAGGCACTATAAATGGCATCCACAGGTATCCAGAACTCCAAGGCTGCTTATATTTTAAGAAAATATTTACATAGTGAAAGTAATTTTCACTTTCATATTTATTACGTTCTACTTTATAATGTTCTACTTTATAGTATAAGCGCATGCACTATTTCTCCTTCTGATTACACAGATCAGCACAGTTAACATGAAGTGAAGTCTCTGGAGAAAGAAAAATGTACATAGCCATTATAATTGGACATAAGCTCACAGCTTCAGGAGAATCTCAGGAGGTGGCAGCAGTATAGCACGTTCTAAAGAATACCAGCATGGGTTAAACACATCTAAAATTAACCTCAGAAAAGTACTTCAATGCTACCCAACTGATAAAACAGAATTTGCTGTTCAACAGAATAGAAAAGCATTGTAAGAGAATCACTTCAGACAAAATCATCCATGCAAACTCAATATTCACTCATGCTGCAGTGAAATTATGAGACAGAAAGCATGACATGTGAAGTGCCAAACTCTAGCTCTCATGTGCTGCTGGAGAGTGCCCTTCTCCAAAGTTACAAAAAATGTACTTACATAATCATTAGCAGTTGTCACGTTAATAGTTAAGGAACTATTTGTGTATTTCCTGTTATGACAAATAGTTTTCCTGTTACTAAGCAGCAAACATTTCTCCCAGAGACATGCCTAAAACACTGCACACCACTGTCTCAGGAACTGTGCCTGGCAGCAACCCAGCGGAGCCCACGGAGAGACACCTTGCCAAGCTCAAAACAAAGAAAAGAACAGGGCAGCTCCCAGAGCTTTTGTTAGCCACAGGATGCAAATCCCCACCCTTCAAGGGGTGTGCAGCCCTTCCACTGTTGGCTGCACAGACCTGGAACCAAGCGACTTTTCATTATAATGACTCTTAACCAAAACATGCAATTGAAGGCCGCTTTGGCAAAGGCTGCCTAGCAGGCACCAGCGCTCCCATCAAGAAGGGAATGCTTGCCATGCCTGTCATAGGCTCATTCCATTCCTGTCCACTTGCGAATATTCACCGCATTACTCTCTGTGCTTCGTGTTCCCCTGAGCCTCTTTAAGGCAACAAATAACTACGAAGGAGGCAGACTTCCATTTCTGCATAACTGAGTGAGGGCAAGGAAAAGCTAAAGTTTTGTGAGCAGTTGATACTGCAGATAACAGTGGTGTCTCCAGCGGATATATCTGCAACGCACTGCAAAGACTAAAACTCCCATGTAGTATTAATGCCTGTGCAAGACCACAGACTACAAAAACCTCTGCCTACCCCACTAACAAAGGCAGCAAGAAAAATACTCACTTTTCATTTATCTCCTTTTCCTTGGCCTACCTTCTAGCCCAGACATTCCTCCCAAGACACAGGATTACACATTTAACAGGCTTAGACTATTCAATTATTACTGCAACTTCGTTGGTTTCTTCCCCCCTCTGAAAGCAACAAAGCTATGTTTCAAAAGTTGGTTGAGTAGGTGGTGTTCATTAATACTTTAACAAAGATCATAGCATTGATTTTAGACTGGATACACAAGCAGCATGTACACACGTATACAACTAAGAAAAACAAAGTCTTCTAGCTTGCTGTTTTATTTGGGGCAGAGTAATGTGAAACAAGTATTATACATTCAGTTGATTTATTCTTCTGCTGGAAGCATTTCCAATGTTACTGTTTTACTATATAATATTTGAAAAGATTTAGCACAAAATAAATATTCTACGTTTAATAATGTGTTTCTGATGTTGGCAATATTCACAAGCAGAAAAAAAATTAAGGCCACTGAAATTTTAAGAGTCTAAAAGCAGTACTGAAGAAGAAAAGCTGAACTTAACTCATTAATAAATATTGTTTGTAATATTTCTCAGACTCTTCTACAGAAGAAATTCAAGTTCTCTTTAAGACAAGGATGAGCATTCAAATAAAGAATTTTCCCACAGATGTTCCCAGCTGTCCTGCTTCCTGCCTATGTAGAACTATTTCTATAACATCACTAACAAAAATGTTTATCCAAGTATCTTGAAGGGGAACCCATACTGGTCGTAAGTGCATTAGTAGCACAGTACCATGTCAAAAAGAAGCAAAAACAAATTTAAATGGGAAATAAACACAGGTTTATTACTTCTTTGCTTCAAATACTAGACACCAGTTTAGATGATTCCAATGGAAAGTTCATAAACAGTAACTGTGGAGAACCATCTCAGCCAGTCTCAAGCTAGGTAATTCAAGGTGGGCTATTTTTGTGTTTGAGTATGTGGACAGTTAAACTTAACAGTTTGGTGGTTTTGTTGTTGTTTAAAAAAAAAAAAAGATTAAAGCTGTACATAATATTCTTGACTAATTTGTTTTTCAGAAGATCACATGCTACTTTCTTCTCCTTTTAAAATAGAGATAATACAGAGAAAATAAAGAAACAATCCTTCCATGCCAGCGAAAAGTTAACGGGCAAAAAAGCAATTTGTGCAGGCCATTAGAAAGGTGCTGTGACCTCACTAGATCTAATCCAGATCACTAGGTGAGAATCATGAAGCACTGGTTTACTGCATTACCGTGACATAAATAAATTATTTAACAAACCTCCTCTAAAAAATAAGACCTAATTCAATCAAATCTTTCTGACACCAACATGACTCCAGTGAACTACAGACTGTAGAAATGCTAAGAGGAAAGCAAAGAGAGTAATTTTAAAAGTAATTTTAGGGAAGGCTATTAAGGTTTTTGTTTTTAATGTAATTGTAGCTGCCTGTCACTTCCAAAACCAAACCCACTTCACAGCAATGTAAGTTACAGATTTTTATTGTTATTTTTATTTTTTTTAAACCTGTGAGGCATATCAAGTCGGAACAAATTTAGCATATGCAATGATACTAGCAGAGATATCTTGTTAGGCCTTTTGCATTTACTCTCCAATTAACTGTCTTCTGAAGCATTAATTCCAGTCATTTCATGTTGACAAACAAGTGAGGCATTCTTCAAAGATAATTAATCTGTGTAAATAAAGGAGTAACAAAACCCAGTAACACCCACTATAGTTGAGAGCCAGAAAGCAGAGGCTGCTTTCCACAGTACTCTGCTTCTTCCTAAGCTTTTCTGAGCAAAGCTCCTTGTTTACATTCACTTTCATGCTTTATTAAAATACATAAAGTGTAAATGTTGGCAACCCAATCAAATCACTGCTTTGACTCTGGTGTTTTGTTCTCATTTTTTTCTTTTTTCTTACTAATTAAAAAAAAAAAAAGCTACTATTTTTTGCTGTCCAGTTTGTTAGAGAAGAACTGGAGTTAGCTTTGTTTTATACCTGGCTTAGACGAAATTTGTAAAGACTAAAATGTTGCCAGCGCCAAAAATGTAAGAGTTTCACCACTTGAAAAGATCCTCCATTTAGCTATCTTTTACATGCCTACTGAAGCTATGATCTATTAAAATTAAATCAAGCACACCAGGCTTGATTTAATTTAATACACAGTTCTGAACAAATGAACTCAGGAGCTAAGAGTCTCAGACTTCAAGACTTTTGCTCAGAATAGACAAGCTATTCTCATTCCTGAACTATTTCCTTGTTAGGTGACACAAATATTTAGCATCTTCACCCTGTATCAGGTATCTCTTGCAGACTTTCAGATTTAGAACACTTAGGAAGGCACTCAATGTACCCAACTCCACTATGATTCTGTAGGAATCTGCAATACTGGCCAATAATTGGTACTTCAGTGATTCTTTGGAAAAATGAAAAGTTAAGCAATTCATGATACCTGAGGCTTTCAGAAACTTCAACATTCTGTTCATGTTCTGTAAAGCACTGCTTTGCTAAGCTCAGGCGTAATTTCATGTGTGTTTTAATGAGGGCCAAAATCCAGACCTGAAATAATTACCTGCTACAGGCACTATCATCTGAACCAAGATTTAGGGAAGATACTTTATCAGAAATGGTTGTTAGTTGCTCAATAAACAGGTCTGCAATGTCTGCCTGTTGCTAGCAAGAGGGAAAGGAAATTTTCTAAGCTGTGTTTGTTGTAATGACATCAGATGTCTTTGGAGACACTTCTAATTCCCAAAGAATTAAGTGTAACAAGGTTTACTAAGCAATGAAAGCTACCAGAGGGATAAGAACACTAAGTACAGTTTGCTTAAGGGAAAAAAAAGAATGGTACCACGAAAGGCTTACGAAAAACAGAGACAAAAAATTTACCACATAAGCAACTGTATAGCTCATTATACAATGGAAAAACTCTGAACAAAAGGCATAGGAACTCTGATCTCCATTTGCAAAACTGGTTCCTTGTGTAGAATTTTATCCTTATGCAAAAAGAAATGCAAATAACTCAAAATTAAAAATTTTGAGTCATTTGTAGAGAAATGCCCTTCTCTGGCAGTTTTTACAGAACCACGCACAGATGATGATTTCATCTGTCACATCATTGATGCATGAAAAGCACAGAAAGATTTTAGTCACTCTTTGGTAAAATATTTATCAAACCATTAAGGATTTTTTTTAAAGCAGAATTTACATTTTATCACTGAAAGTTTGGTTCATATTTAACCTACGTTTATCCAATTGTGAAGTGTTGAGGTTTTTGTTGCAGTTGCTTGTAAAGCTTATTTGTAGAAAGTCACAGGATAGGTAAAGTAAATGTTTCCTGAAGAGCTTCAGTGCTTTTGTATTCCTGAAGAGGAGGCTCATTACACATAGCTAACAATGCAGCTGCACTGCACTTCGAGTAGCTGCAGAAATATCACTTTGTGATATTTTCCTCCATTTAAGGAGGAAGAGACCTCTGTGTACAAAGAGCCCAAAGCAACATAGAGCGTACAAAAACGGAAATCAGATACAAGGCACCAAGCTGGATGACGTTAATATATAGTACACCTCAAAGTAAATTTCTTCTAGATTCATTCAATTCCTAGAGAAATAAGTCTATTTTTGTTTGTAACTTTCTTAGATATTTGAACTATTGCAGTTACTGTAGCATCTCCAGATGAACAAAATGTAATGTAATGTAGTGTAAATGCACTTAATCACAAGTATGTTTCGCTATGGACACGATTAATCTAGACTAACCAAACACCAGTGTAAACTGTACTTCCAGCTACAACCAGAGAAGAAACTGGCAAACTGCTGCAGCAAGAATAGAAATTCAAGGAGTTCCATCCATTTCATCTCAATAGTGCTTACATTCAAGTTCACAAAGTTACTGTACCTCAAACTATCAGACAAAATGTAACAGATGAATCCAATCGCTGCAACTGCCACAAATTTCTCAGTACAGTCATACAAGGCAGTTTACATTAATGTGAAAGGGAACAATGAGTGAAATCCATGATTATGCTTAGTACAGTCTACAGCAAAACTCAAAACGAATGATGCTTATGCAATGCCCTCTTTCCCATACATATTCACACTCCTGTATGAACCCTGAAGTTCTTTTTTTCCAATTATTCTGCCTTATTTGTTGACACAGTTCCTATATATTCTATTTCTCATCGCTAACGTGACCTTAGAAAAGCCACATCTTTTTAATCCAATTAAACCACTACAAGAAGAGATACTCAGACCTATTCTGTAAGCTCCCTTTTTTTTTTTTTTTTTTTTTTTTTTAAATACCAGGCTCCTCCTGGTATTTAACAAAAAGAAAAAAAGAACCTTTCAGACTGTCACTGTCAATGGAACTGTCCTTGTCTGATCTATGTCACTGAATTTTATGAACCTGAAATAATCACAACCTAGCTTCCAACACATTCCACTGTTTTTAAAAATACAGTATGTATGCACACTTGGTCTCTCCACTACAGACTATGACCTGGTTTTCAGATGCCCTACTTTGGTACATTCAGCACTAGCTAATCACTGGTCAGCTTTCTGCTGGCATGCTGAATACCTGCAAGATGCAGATATAGTAAAGCAGAAGGGGACATGAGGAAAACATTCACCCGAACCTTTAGTTCTGTAACTTTAAAAGTGCATCATACCCAAGGTAGAGAAAATATACGGAAGGTCTATTCAGCACTTCCTAATTAAGAAAGTACTTCTTAACTGGAACACAGGTCTACCAATGTAGTTTTTACATGCTGTATTTAACATTCTGCAGGCAGTTTTTACTGTGATATCCAATCAAATGAAAAATAAGTGGGCTGTTACCACTATAAAATTACCTTGAAATACGGCTTGACATATTTTTATTTTTTAGAATGATACAAAATTTCAGTAGCAGCTAATGAACATATGGAAGGAAGACTGAACATCATTTGTCCATTTCTCCCTTTAGCATTTCTATTCCTGCAGCATGTGCTATGTGAAAATTTCATATTGTTAGCAAAATGAGGGAGTCTTTGTGCATATACCTACATCACTGATATAAGGATTTTTAGCATTAATGTATTTTAATCCTGGCTAAAAAGCCAAGCTGCAAACAAAAGCCCATATTAAGTTTGGATAATCAGTATAGATTATGACCATAATTAAGTTTATCATCCAGGACAAACTCAGAAACTGAATTTATTTCACCAGGAATAAGTAACAATGGGCCAAATTTTTTTTAGGTTGCTATATAAAATGCTGGGATAGCAAGGAAAGGTGGCTGGCAGAAACTAAACTCCAAAACGGACTAGCCAAAAACAGCGGTGCTCAAGGAAGAAAGGAAATCCCTCACAGGATGAGTTTGTGCAAAGAGTTGTGCAAACCTAGTCTATGCAGCTCTAAGTAAAATGCAAGAAAATCACAAACTATGCAATAGAGAAAAGACTTACGTAATATGAAGGCTGCTATCATTTTCTTTAATGTCATTTACCTTAGCTAAGAAACAATCACCACCCTCCACCAAACAACATATGTATTCCCTGGAACAAACCTCAGCATCCATAATTATGTTCCCATTCCACTTATTTGCTTTATCTAATATTTAAAATGAAGAATCAGGTCATATGCAGCTGAGAATTTTTTAAATATTCATTTCTGAAAACACAAACACTTGTCTTGAATGTCTCTAAAGAAAACTTCAGACTTGTTATGCTTGTATCAAGACAAACAAAGTTCTCGTTGTATTTGCAGATAAGACATTCAGCATGACAAGTCTGACAACAGATATGTACTTACAAGTATTTCTCACAAACAGACAAAGCCACTCTGAGAAAGCCTGTTTTGTTTCCCACTCCTATCCCACCTCCCACTCATGGTACAGAAAAGACAGAACTCCCAGCAGATAACCATCAGAATGATCAGATAAATATTTAATTTACTAGGAAGTACAAACTTCCTAGTTCTATTTTTGGATCTGAAGAAAGAAAGAGCAAATTCTGATTTGCATTCCATAAACAGAATATTCATCTTTAAAATGAGCAGCTCAGCATGAATGCACACAGAGCTCATGCTTTCCACTTACACAGAATATGAAACTATGCTCATAAGTCAGACTTCTAAGTGTAATTCAAAAAAACTTTTATGCCCCAAATGGTTATTTGCTAAAAATAAACTGCTGCTGAAGTAAGCAGGATAACATCCAATGCATGCTCTAATTGCTATACAAAAAATACAAACCTGTGTGAAATATAACAGTGCTTTTCTTATAGCCAGAAGGGAGACGAATGTTTCGGAGTAATCCCTTCGCTGTCAGTCGTATTCGCATGTTGGATAAGGAAAATTTCGGGGACCATAACATGTCTTCAGTGCAATTAGAAGATAAGCAAGCAAGAAACAGCCTCCATGTAGTGTTACATACTATACTTTTAAATCATTGCTGGCAGAAGTCAAGCAATTCTTGCTAAAGAAAAAAACCTTGAAAAAATAATCAAATCTCCATTCCTTTGCCCTTATTCCTCATGCACAGACAAGCAAAAGCAAAAGCAAAGGCATACATCCACAGCATAAATACTGCTGGCAGCTTCTCCCCACCAGATGTTGTAGAAACAAAGCTTGTCCTCAGAATAAAATCGACTTAGTGATTTGGAAAACAAACAACCTCCGAATTACATCACAGTGTTCACGCTTAATCTGCTACAGGACTCCGTGGGACTGGAAGCTACAGCGGGAGGAAAAGGGAGGAGGAGATGGAGGAGGAGGAAGTGGGTGGTCTCCCCAGATAAATGTATCATCCAGCAGTGTCACAGACTGTGTAATTGTTCATCAGAGACTATCGGGGAGACTACTTGAGTACTCCTGGAGACATTTGGCAGCTCTCTTTCCTTAACAAGAATCACTTCAGGCTGCATTTTTCAACCAGTTTGTTACAATTGACAGGAATGTATCAAGATACACTTATCAGCTAAGGCTTTCTAACCAGTTTTTCTTCTAGAATTAAATATGTCAATATTTAGCATCTTAACTAATCCACAAATATATCTGTTCTGTATGAGATCTGCTTAAACTAAACACTATTCAGCTTGGCAGCTCAGCACTGCAGATGCTTCCATTTATCCAGAGAGCTGCATGGAAACAGCCATCTATTTCATATCAAAACAGATCACAGCCAGCTGAGTTTGAATGCACCTAAATGCTGCTGGGCAGGCACAGAAGCAGGGACCACTCGAGCCAATGCAGAATACAGGGCAGTAAAGCGAGACGCCTCCTCTTCAGTTTGCTTGCAGCTTCTGGTGAAGAGAATTCTTTTTTATTTATTTTAAAGAGACAACAAAATCAAATACTTTCTCACTGATGCCCCACTCCTACCATTTCATCAGGCTACAGACAGTGCTCTCTAGCATCCAGCCCTCAGATAGTTCTTCTAGTTTCAGAAGCCATTAAGCTAACTTGTTCTGAAGCACATATCACCCAAAGCAAACATAATCAAACTGACAAATCTCATCCTACTGGTGAGATCCTCTCCTTACTAAAATGTGATAGGTCTGTAGCAATGTCTTACTTGCTCAAAATGTACATTTTTAATCCTCCAGTTGCTAGAACTAAAAATAGCATTATGCTGTTGTATTCAAGCTCTAGATCTCTCTAGTGTCACGCAAGGCAGGGCAGTAACAGTGAAGCAGCTCACTAAGCACATCTAAGGAACTGCAGCCCTTCATCCAGATATCAGATCTGCTAAACCAACCTCCACTGCACAGAGTGAGAACATTGCTCAATGTATGGTATATCAAAGTATCTATTTCCCAGTATGGTGATGCACCACTGGCTTTGAAGATGTAACACTGCATCTTCAGTCTGCACAAAGTCATTAGAAATGAAGACTTAAGTATAAAGTAGCCTTTTTGTTCAGTTCCCAGGGCAGCCTCTGCACACAGCAGTGCACGCATGATTTTATTACAATAAAACCTTCACAGACTCCTCTGAGTTTGAAAAGCTTTGGCACTAACAACACGGGTTCATACATCTTTGTAATGCCCTGCAATTGCAGACCTTTCTTAATTCAGCATAGCCATCCAAGGGAAGCTATGATCCCTCCTGTGCTGGAAGATTATGGGCTCCTACGCTTGGAAATAGCACACTGGTAAGCCATTAGGCTTGTTATAATACATTACTTGTGTACTCACCATAGCTCATTAGGCCACCTCTTCAAATATTAGATCACTATTGCAAAATCCTCCCTTGAAGAAGACATCATAAGATTTTGACTTGGCCAACAGCCAGCTTTCCAATGCCATTCAAAACCCAATATACCTGGTTTTCCTCTCCTCTCTGAGCACCCACAGGAACTCTCTTCTGTCTTCCTCTCACCTATCATGACTCCCCAAGGGAAGTAAACGTGTCTCTACCCATTTGGATTTGATGCTGTCTTCGCAAAGATTAGATTAGAGTCTAATCACATTCAAAAAGAAAAATCCACCTAAAAAAACCCCCAAAACCTAAATTACCATCACTCTCTATCTTTGCAACAGTGCCTGGGAAAAAATGTTCAAGAACTCCTCATCAGCCTGTAAAACAAAATTAGTAGAAGTACCCCAGTGAAACCTTAACTTCCTTCCTAGGAATAGGAGCTAAAACAAAGAATCTCTAGAGGGCAAACATGATGTAATGAACCGTTTTGAAGACAGAGGAAGGAATGAATCACACGGCAAAATATGAGCAACTAAAAGCTCAATATAGACATTAAAGCTCTTGCACCAGACACCAAAGCATCTTTTACAGAGACACACAAGTAATACTTTCCAAGTTTTAGCTTGATAGAATTAGGCCATAAAGAAACAGATATAATATAGGTGTTTTTTTTTTTTCTGTTTTTTTTTCTGTTTTTTTTTTTTTTTTTTAACTAAAACAAAAGAAGCCTTTTTAGGCTTTAGGAATGCTCTCAAATCCCACAACCTAAAATAAGACTGTTTTATGCAGTTGAATGACCTGACAGAACCAACAAAAAGCACTAGAGCAATGTCAGACTCATCTAGCATGCAACGTTCAGAGAGCTGTGACAAACAGCTTGCGAGAAGACTGCCCATCCCTATTTGAATAGCTTCTATTAGAAATTTAACTCAAAAGGGTTCCTCCAATGCAGTGTTTGCATGTCCGTCTTACTCTATTGTAAACTTCACTGTGGTGACTGCACATCTGTCAGTGTTGTTTTCTTAGGAAAATGGCTCCTCCAGATCAGTATTCGTGCTCCTATGACCATCTTGTGTCAACAGGGCACAGAGCCAGAGACATGCTTCATGGGATCCAGGCACAGCATGACAGGAACACGTTCTTTATATTTCATACATAATATGAGGATCTGAGAGATCTTCTACAATAGATAAAGCTCATGGAAAATAGCACCAGAAAATAGTTACATAAAATAGTAAGTGATACAGAGCACAGACAAAGGAGAAAAAATACTGTCATTTTATTTACTAGCGCTTCACTGATGTCTTTCCTTCCTGGGCAAAACAAAAGACTCTGTACCATTACAATCACATAATTCACTCTAGGTTGCTAAATGCATTAATACCTAATGACACAATCAGATTGATGGTGGGGAGAGATCTATTTTAATCCTGGCAGATTTAGTGCATCTGCCACTCCCTGGGGAAAGCTAGCAATGTGACAAAAAAGCAGAGGACACTGGTATCCGCAGGCTCTAAATTCAACCTTGCAAGTCCAAGTCTCCAGTATCTGGACACATTTTTCTTGCCTCCGTTTCTTATTGCACCACTAGGAAAGCCTCTGAGCAAGGTGAGCATCTCACAGCAAATGAGTCTAAATCAGAGGCCAGACCTTTACATCTGAGATGCCCAGGCAGAAGACAAATGGCTCCATGTCACAAGACAGCACAGGCAGTGCTGAGCAGATGGATATTACTGGCATGCCTTAATTCAAGAATTGAGAGCTGACTGCTTATGCAAAGGGAGCAGAGAAGCAAAAGGCCACTAAGAGTGTAAAAGGGTAATGCATGACCTAGATTTTCTTTCTGGAAAGATACCACTCCCTCACCAGTTCCATTTGACCATTTTGCTCCAGCCAGTGCTCCAGCTCAAAAAACTCATCTTCCTGCAGGCAACAATGCACACTGCCATGCTCCACAGCTTGTAGTTCCAGGACATTAAGCTCAAAGCCTAACCTGAAGAAGAAAGCCAATCTCTTCCTGCCACAGAACTGAGGAACTGAAATAGTAAATAGTTTAGCTTTCTTCTTGTACAAAACTTAACTATTATAAATTCAGCAGCTTTTCAAACAGAAGGTGATGCTGCAGTGAATTTCCAAGCAAACAGATATAGGAATTAGGCTAGTATGCTTCTCTTTCATGCAACAGTGGTGACATTTACGTCATCTGCCCTCTTTCAGAAAACACAATGGCAACAAACATCATAAGAATAATTTCATTTTTAACTTCCAACTTAACAAATCTGCAAATTGTTTCCCATGTACAAGATGTCCCTTCTAAGATGGCATTTCTGTTAGACTTCCTCAAAGTCTGTGCTTCACTACTTCAAAGCAAAACTGCAACTAAGCTACAGTGAAAAATACCACTCCTACTAGAGCAACATTCCTTAAAATACGAAATTTCAATGATCCACTCAGATGCATCAGAAAAAAAAAAAAACCAAAAAAAACAGCTATTTCAGTACTAGAGACTTATGCTCATACAGAGGCTGTACTATTAAGTATTTCAACAACTGTGAGAAACCTGCATCTCTGTGTTCATGAAAAAGACACAATCATTCCCACAGCAGAAAGTCAGAAAATTTCTGCATTAACAAGAGTTTGGAACATGGCTGTCCTAAGCTAGAGACCAATTTTCTCACAGAATTTTTAGAATTAAACAATAACAAACATAACTGAAATATCTGTTACTTAAGAGAAAGGGTCTTTTCTAAAAGTGCTACCAGATGAAATAGTCTTGTAGCATGCACACCATTTGGGTTATGCTACAAAAGGCCTTTAATAAATTAATTCTCACAGACATAACTTAATTCTGCACTTCTGTAGAGGTAAGAAAATGAACCTGTTTTTATTGTTGGTCCACATGCAATAGCTACACTACTTAAACTATTCTGCTCTATGTTTATATGAACATTATCAGCTTGTAAGCATTCTAAGGCTAATCAAGTCATTCATATAGTCCTCATAGTTCACATGGATGGAAAACATTAAAAAAAAAAAGAGACCACAGCAGTCTCTTTATTGCAGCTATAAAAGCAACAAACAGTTCAATGCACAGCACTAATAACTCCATGAAGTTTAAACTTGATCTTTTTGTTACGTGTCAAGAGATAAAGAAGAAAAAGTCCTACAATTTCCAAGCTGTAAATATTATATGTGATCATTAAACACATACTAAAGCTAATATTGTTAACTGTTTCAACTATATAGAGAGTTTATGAAATATTCTCAAGCGTTTCCCAAATTATTCTGAAGGTAATTTATTTCTCAAGCCCAGCAGGGTAGGCCATTAGAAGACACTGAAATGAAAGCTGAATTAGTTCAAAAACAAGTTTTGCTTTCTACAAGAATGCCAGACTACACTGAGTCTTTTTTCTTAAATGGATACACGAAACAATTACTTACACTACTGACATATAGGTTGTTACAAATCCTCAAAGAGAACTGCAATATTCTCTATCAAATCTTTTGGGTTTTACTTTTAAAGCAATTTATGACCATTGGAATTTTAGTTTTTATATGAATGACATTTTTCTGAACTGAAGATTATTACACATTTAATAACCTTGCACTTGCAGAAATAGATATTCAAGAAAAATGAGGTATCAACAACCCTGGTAACATTTATATCATATAGCTGGGAAAGTGCATTGAAAGTGAGTACTAAGGTATAGCCAAAAATAAGTGCTCAAATTAGTGAGACAAACTGTCCTCTGCATGTTCTGTCCATACCCAGTTTCATGACCTATAATTAGAACTGCCATCAAAAGCACTATTTTTCCTACCATGTTTTTAGCTCTCTTGAGCTCCCTGGTCTTGCTCTACGACCAACTACGAACACTTCTGTTTGCAAACATATCAAGGTCTTTTTAAGTACCCATGCAACTCTACTAGCACAGTTTCTCTTACAAATTTCAAAAGTTTGTCTCCAGACAAAGAAAACACAGAAACAGAAACAAAACAAAAACCCACACCATACTAAGAAAGCCCTTCAGATCTAAGAAGAAACAATGGAGAAACAGAGCTAATAAGCTGCTCGACCAGACATCCCTCATCAGTGGGGTAACCTTCCATTACCACGCTGAAAACTACTGATGGTAAATTAAATCAAAGCAGTCGCAGAAGATCTACCTAAGCATGTGACATTCATAATAATACTCAATCAGCTCTCAGTTTAAGTTTTTCTGATTTTTAAAAGAAAACTTGCACATTTTTAAGAACGCTTATACTTGTATTTACAAATACATGTATCATGATGTATTTTAAGACTTTCAAGGGGTTTTTTGCTTTGTTTGCTTTCTAGACACCAGAATTGCAAGTATTTTAAGGGTAATCTTTCTATCAAGGAATATCTGAGATAAAAAGAAACAGGTGTTTACCTTCTGTTTCCTCCAGACTTAAACAGGGAATGAAAGAAACTGAATCTCTAGAAGTATTCTCTATAAACTTTGAACTACAGTATTGTGTTAACAAATGCATCCTATTCCATTGTATGAGTTTCAGTGAAAAGCCAGCAGCAGCCACCTGTATCAGCCTGTTCCAAGAGAGATCTTCATGAACTGTTAAAAATCATACCAACACCATCATTCATTTTTGCAATTAGCCACCTGACTGAAGACATTTCCTCCCCAGTGTTATATTTCTCACGGATGATTTAATTAAAACAAGCAGTCTTTTAAACTCTTAGGTGGCTAAGAAGACAGAGCATCATCTTTCCTGATGCAGCATGTACAGCTTCTGAATGAAGATTGTTCTTCATTGCTTCTCCAGCCTTCTTTAGTAACTGGTTCCAGTACACATGCTCTATCATAACAGAGATAAGTATGACATAAATCACACTATTCTTATCTGATAATACTTAATGGTATTATCCAACAGTTGCCCTAGCTTTCCTGATAACACTGCTGTGCCATAAGCATAAATTATCCATGGTATACCATATGTCCCTTTCAGAGTCACTGAACAGAAGGATAAAGGTTCCCAACAAAGATTTGCACACTTCATTCCTAAAATAATAGCTTTATTTTTGGAACTGCCAAAGACATTTACTTGCAAAACAAACAACAACAACAACAACAACAACAAAATCCAAAAACCACCAACAACTATACCATTACTTTCTCTAAACTTCAGTCAAGTATGCAGATGAGATTTAAATATTCCCTTCCTATGTACATTGCAGTATACTGTCCAGGTATTAGAGGTAGATCACTGTTCCTACAGGGAGACGTGGAGAAACAAAGGAAAGAGCACCAACTGAAAGCATTTTAAAGGAAGTTTTGTCATAATTACAGTAAGATATTACATTTAGCATACAAGTACACTGTGATCCAAAATTAGCAAGTTAAGAAGTAATAAAACATTTTGCCCAAGAAGTTCATTTTCCCTTGGCAGTAAAGCCAGTGTTATAAAATAAGCCATGTAGAAATTTACTGGTCCACTGGAAGATCACTCATGAGAAAGAGTTGAGAAAAAGGACCCTTGTGTTCTACCAGGAAAAAAAAAAAGAAAAAAAGAACAGCAGCAAATCACTAGTCTCTCCAAGCCTACAGGCATGCTAACAGCATGCTGCATCTTGTTTTTCAAGCGTATCCTGGCATTTTGCAACTTCTTTCAATGACTGGAAAATGAATAATAAGTACAATCTGAACAGAAATGATACTGTATAAATGCTTGCTATTTTTTCAGCCTTGAGAAAGTATTAACAGGAACTTGACAATTAATGCATTGATAGGGTAATCAATATTTTCCCCCCTATAGACTCCTGCTTTGTGACATTACAGGATTGACTCTTCATGCGGAGCACGTGCAAGAAATAGAAGTGAGGTTCAACTCAGTCACTGCACGAAGCTAAAAGCTGTAGAATCAACTAACGAGTTAACCATGAAATAAGAGAACAAAAGCTTTAACTAAATACAGTCATTAGAACAAGGCTGCATTGTGATATCAAAGCAACTAAAAGAAGAAAAAAAGACGTTGGGCTCCATTCTTCATGGTACCAGCTGGCATTACTTCAGTTCATTTCAAAAAAGATCATTTGTCTCTTCTTAAAGTGTAAGACGTTGTACATCAATATCCAAATAGGCACACAATATTTTTACTGTGTAGTTAAAAACTATCTGCAACTGTGAAGATGGAAAAAAGTCTTGCTTCTCTATCAGAAAGCTTGTTTACATAAATAGAACATTATACTAATGCTCTATATAAGTTACAAAGCTATTAACTTGAAAGTCTAACAAGTTAATCACCCAATTTTGGAAGCTGATTCAGTACAAGAAACAGGTTTTGTAAGACAAACACTAAAATGCAGCTACTCAGCTGGCAAAAGCAAGATGCTAAAGAACATTCGTTGAAAAAAAATCACTAAACATTATGGCTATTTTGGACTCCACAGTCACATTCTTAATGCATCAATATAATGCATCAATAGTACTTCAAAGATATGTAGTCACATTCTCTATTAGCTTAGAAAAGTTGGACCACAAAAAAAAATTACACTAAACTTGCAAAAAGAGTGAGAGCACTAACTGGTTTTTTTTTTGCATAGGAAATATAGAAAAAGTGCTGTGACAGTTGTAAGAAAGAGTCATATTTAAGTTTCTAATCCAGAGACAATACAGCTTCTCCGTTATCACAAGTTATCTTAACCTAACTAAGCAAAATATTCCTCCTACCAGTATCACCTTCTGCACTTTCCACATACACAAGCTCATGTTTAGATATTGCACTGTCAGGCAGTATCTAAATGTTACTTCAGGCAAATATCAGGTAAGTAACAAACAGAATAAACACTCTGTCTTATTGTATGAGCAAAGAACTGACTTGTAATAATGAGAGATCTCAAGCAAAGCACTTGGTCACGATTGCTAGTCAGACACTTGACATGCAAAAAGGTAAGAGACAAAACATTAGACTCACACGCATGCATTAGTCAAAAACATACTACCACAGTACCCAAGTGACAGGTCAGAATAGTTTCACTCAGCAGTTCCAGATTCAAATTCATAACACCTGATTAGTTACAGCACCTCTTTGAGAAAGACATCTGCTACTCACTCAGGGGACACAGGGCTTTCCAGTGAACCTCACTATCTTTCAAAAAGCGGTTTTCAGTAATTTAAGCAGCTTTTAATTCAGCAATAACTCACTGATTCTCAGGAAACTAATTTTGACTGCATATTCTCTTGAAAAAGACCTAGAAATTTCTGCGAATAGAAATCTGAAGGCCTCTCTCTCTCCTGGCAGAGAGAAATTAGCACCAGGTGCCCTGACTGGCATAACCACTGAAAACAAATACAAGATGAAGTCCTTGAACTCCACCAGATTTTGGAACACCATCTGCCACTTAATCAGTTGCCACTCCTCCCTTGCCATCCAAGCAGACACACGCACTAACAAGTTTGGGTAATTTCAAGTGCAGTCTGCAGTGACAGAAACATACGCAGCTGAGACCAACAGGGTAGCTACCATGAACCTTCCAGAAAAACCTGTTATTCTGCATGATTATTTATGTTAAAGCCACAACACATGAGTTTCAATCACATTACTTACCTCAGCGTGGCTAAACAACAAAATCTACATCTAAGTTTCATGACCACGTTTTTTTCCCTCCTGTTGTTAGTGTTAAACCTTCTTATGCTTCACTGGAAACAGAGAATGACAGAACAGACTGCATATTCTAAAAACTGGGTAATCAGAAGACATTAAGTAGACAAAACAAGACTTCACCTTCTATCAATTGAAATCAGAATCTGTGATGATTCACAGAATTTGTTGCAAAACTGTTCTTCCAAGAAAAGAAATAATATACTAACACAATGTGTAAATCAAATTTAAGTTCCACTTCAGAATATGTAAAAATACTTTCAGAGAACTCACCAGAACCAGAAGCCGACAAACTTTGATGTCTGTTTTTTCCAGGAGTACCTATGATGTTCAGAATAGAAAGCAGAATTATGCTTCAAGTCAGTAAAGGAGAGAATTCCACTTTTGAATCTCTTTCTACATAACTTCCCCATGATCTAGGTAGTATTAGTTTCTGATTGCATGTTTGACAGAAAGATTTGATATGATACAAAGCTAAATTATTTGGAAAATGAATTCCTATCATGTCAAACATTTTTTTCTACTTCTATTATCACACTTCATTTAAGCCAGGTAGCACTGTTTGTTTATTTTATTATCTTAAACGAAAGAACAAAATGAACAGATAATGGAATAAAAAAGGCAACAATAAGATATGATTAGTATGGGTAATTACTTATCAAATAAAGCATCATAATTTTTTCCAGCTATATACTCCAGTTAGTTTATTTACATAACGCAGGTGCAAAATGTGCTACCTAATCAAGTTAAATATAAAAGAAAACAGTGAGAAGGTTAATCTACCATTACTGTATTGTTTTAGTTTTAGGTGAAAAATGAACTAAGAACCTCATTATTTTGAAGGATATCAATTTAAGGAAAACACTTTTTGCTAAGTTTAAGCACAAAAGTTACAAGCAGAAGTTTACAGAAGGCCTTTTTATAACACCTATCACATTCAGCTTTCTTCTTTCCCATAGTAGGCATGTCAAGATTTGTATCACAACTGTACTTGTCTCCCTCAACCTGAATCCTGTGAGAGCATCTTTGCACCCAAAGTGCAAAGTGAAAAATTTTTATAATTTAATTTGTCTAAGGAGTCAGATATATCCTTTGATCCGATCTGATTTAAAAAATGACTAATTCCAATTAAATACTGAAGATAAAGCAAATATCTGATACTGAAATACAAAGTTAAGTACATACTACTCTAAATAGTCAAAGCTGATCAGCAAGATCTCACAAGAATATTGCTGAAATTAAACAGAGAAACTTGGGAATGTCAGTCTGAGTTTTATGTTGTAAGTACATGATCTTATAAGCAGGCTACAGAACATAATTCAACTTGATATTACCAAGTGCTTCACGTCCTCATAGGACTTGCAAAAAGTCCTGTTTAAAGCAAGCAGTTTAAAGCAGGCAGTGTACTTGAAATACAGTGACTTTTACCTCCAGATAAACAAACATATACCAAGTATCTTGTAGAGCCAATCTCCAATACCATGAACTATACATTGGAAAGAACAGACTGACCGTCTCAATTGCTCAAGTTATAGGGCAAAGCTCCTCTTTTGCAAGATGGATAGATACAAGAATGTAATTGAAAATATAACTTTACCCAATAACTGATTGCCTCTAGCCTCACTGACTTTCCTTGCTGAGTGCAATGGCCCAGCTGATTTTGGTGTGCATTGGTTCAGGGAAGCACACCTGGCCTTGGCTCCTAGAAGAAGAGACTTAAATCAGGTTTAAAAGTACAGCTATGTCAGCAAATAAAGACGTATCTAACATCACATATTTACTATCCCAGATGCATGAGTCTACTCAAATAAATATAAAAAGAGGCATTTTCTAGAAAATTTAAGGCTGCATTTAAACTCAGCTTTGTTTTTACCAGAACCCACTACTGAAGCAATAAAATATAATTTTAATAAAGCTTATTAAAATAAAGGAGAAGAAAAAGTAAGGAAAGACTTCACCTCAACACTAACATAGTATTACTTAAGTCACTTAAGCAGTGGCAAACAAAACAGCTACAGGAAAGTTGGCTGAAAGGGACCTCCGGAGGCCAACTCGTCAGTTTCCCATCAGAGCAGAGCCACCACCAAGATGAACTTCGCTGGCCATGACCGGCTGAGTCCTGAAAACTTCCAGGAATGGAGATCCTATTGCTCTACTGGACAATGTGGTCCTGTACCACTTTTCCTCGTAATTCTTCCCAAAACGTGGGTCTCCCACTCCATAATTTGTGATTATTACTACATTATCTGGTACTACTGAGTTTAGTGTCATCATCCTTGTTCAAGTAATTGCAGATTGTTACAATACCTCCCCTTACTCTTCCTTTCACCTGACTAAGCAAGCCTCACTCCCTCAACCTCTCATCGCAAGTCATGTGCTCCAACACTGTCTTTCCAAGTCTGCTGTTTCCAAATAACCTTCTTGAAATGGGCAGGCCCCATAACAGAGCAGCCCAGATGGAGCTTCACAAATACCAAGGAGAGAGAACACCAACTTCTGGCCTTAACGCTCCTGGAGGTGCTCAAGGCACACTTCCAGCACCCAAATCACTGAAGTTGTTGAACAATGAATAACTGCATCTTGGGCCTGACAAAAAAAAAAAAAAAAAAAAAAAAAGCACTGACTTGTCAGGCAGTCATATAATTTTTGTTTGTTTCAGTGATTTACAGTTTCTGGCAATGTCTGCCTCTTATCACTGTTTACTATTTTAAAGCACGTCATTATAGCATGACATTTGGCAGGCTTAAAACTTAAGCCTAAAGCAGAAGCATTGTATTTAATTAGGTTTATCCAATTACAATAACCAGTTCACTACAAAGATGGTCAGAAGCAAGCTGATTATAACTAGGATTTACAGGACAGAGAGCACAAGCTTATTTATCTGCTCCCATTATGCCTTCAATTTTGGTCAGAGAATGAGTTGTCAGCTGCTGTTTGTGGCTTGAGTGGAAAAGCACTGATGGCTTATAGAGAAGTCCTGGCTCAAACAGGAACAGGAACCAAAACACTAATATAAAGTCAGAAAGCGCATTTTAACTAAATTTCCTTTATCACCAAGGGATGAAGCACAATTATATATCTTCATTAAAGCAGACCTCCACTTCCTCTTAGTCATCTAGGAGAATATCAAGAAAAAGAAGCATGGAGAGGTAAGCTGTTAGCACAGTTCTTTCCTTTGAATGATAAGACAACGCCATTCATTCAAGAAGAGGCATCATCTAGTAACATCTCATTCAAAGAGTTGCACCATTCTGTAAGGTCCTTTCTGTTCTGACAGGGGCAAATGTAATTTCAAGTCTGCATGAGGAAAAGCACAACCATATCCAGAGGATAAATTCAAAGTAGATCTACCCTACAGATCAGCAGCAGCTACAGAGTCTGTGCCTGAGCTTTGTGACAAAAAAGAAGGACACTAGAATAAAGTAAAACTTAAATAATGACACCCGCAACATAATGCATTTAGTCCCAATTACCATGCACAGCCTTATTGCTCTAGTAAGCCCTCATCACAGTGCAGACTGCCTCCTCATTTGCCTGAAATAACCTATCAATTACAACAACTCAAAGAATGTTTTAGCTTTCTTATGAAATCTTATGAAACTTGAAGCACTGATGTGATTCTACTTCCTTGCAGTACGCTACTGCTAAACATACATTGCTTCAGGTGGCAGCCAGGTGCAAAAGGTAAGGCACTACAACAGCAGTAGCTTTAGTTTCACTGTAGCTACAGATTCAGATACCTTTTGGAGTTGCTTTCAATGAGAGTAATCTAGGTCTTGGTACTGCTTTCAAAGAGACAGATCCAGAAGTTCCATTCTGGCAGGTTTTTGAAGGCCATTCTCCATTCTTGATGATGACTGTGGCACTTGTAGCTACAAGAGAGAATGATGGAGAATTTGGTCAAGAAAGTAGCTAGCTTGGAGAAAATTAAATCTTAAAGTAAAACCATTTCGTTATTCAAGTTAGAAGAAATAAAAGTTGGAATAAAAATACTATGAACTTTTTTGTTATTTTCTGTAGACTGATTAACTGTAACAGATTAGTCCCTGGATGTTGCAAACATACACTGGACATACAGCTTTGAACCTTGCACAGGAGGTATGTATATGCAAGAGAATACTGATAACAGTACATAAACAGAAGCCTTACCATATCATACAAAGAAAATGTGGAAGATGTTTCAGTTTGACTAAACCAAGAAAGATCATCAGTCTGAAGTCATCCTGGCCACAGAATTCATTGGTGTGTGTGTTTGTTTTTTAACAAATTAAAAAAAAAAAAAGAGAACTGCCTAAAGCAGCATCTTTCCCTTTTCCTTCTCATTTGAATAGAGAGATACATGCTGCCAAACAAGTTTTAAGAAAAGTTTCTGCAGTACACATTCATAAAAGTGATTTCCCCAATGGCAAAGGTCCTTAGATGTTGACCATCCAACACATATTTCTCTCACCAGAGGAGAGCTGTAGCCATATAGGGAAAAAACAAAACAAAACAGAAAAAAGAGCAGATAGACTCAATTTAAGAAAAGCAGTATATTTTCTGTCTCATGTAAAAAAATTACATTTCCAACAGAGCAGTTGCTGCATAAGATGTTTACCTCCATTTCATTGGGTCTTCAGAGAGGTTTGGTTTAGCGCCACAACAGAAAGTTTTAGCTGAAGAAAGAAAATTGAAATGTGGGGAGAGAATGACTTATTTTAGTTTTGCAGCAAAAAATATGAAAAGATGTCTGAACTAAATACTGATTGAAAATACTTCAGCTCAAACAGCAAAAAGTTACAGTGATAGTCAGCATTCTGAAACATTAAGAGTAAGAAGTTGACATCACACTTACCAGAGCATAAGCAAAAACTAAATCACTCTGGAATAGGTGCCATGCTGTTTTTTTTTGTTGGTTTGTTTTGTTTTGTTTTTTGTTTTGTTTTGTTTTTTGTTTATTTACTTCAACTACTCATTAGGGGAAGCAGGGGGAAGAGAGAATAATAAAAGGTGACTCATATAATAGCAAGTTTGCCTCAGATTAGTGCTTTATGAAGCTGATTTTAAGGTAACTAGAAGTACACATGTAATACTATTCATCAAAAGATCAAATGCAACCTTAAGATTATTTTCATGTTAATTTAAATACACTAGCATCATTCATCTAAAAGTTAAGTCTTTCCAAAAAATGCTTCTTGACCAGAAATCAGTACAATATTTACAACAATAATATTTATAATATTATTTTCTTTCCCTTCTAGGCACATGTGACAAAAGTTTTCTATTTTTTTGTTTTTAAAATAAAGGAGATAAATTTCCTCTGAAAGTACAAACACTAAACATCTGCAACAGAAATTTATGCATGAGAAACAATTTGCATAATACATCAACGCTGCAGTTGGTAGAATCTGACCCTGTTCAACAGCAGATGATTTAAGTTAACTTGTTCTAATGAAGTATGAGCTCTGAAGCAGTCCATTTTTTTCTGGGAGCTACTAAATTAAGAACTTTAGCTCAAAGTTCACTGCAGGCAGCTACCGCGTGCCCATAAACTGCTGTGCTACTTTCCAATTATTCACAAGCACACCATGGAAGCAACACTTTGGGGATAAGAGCACTCCTGGTGCAGGATCAGTAAGGCACCATTCACTACATTGGAAGCCGTGGAGTCAGACAACTGGATTGTGTGCAGAAGAAAAAGGCAGACTTGCCTTTTTCTGTGAGTAGATACTGCAGTCTTGATGAGATACCAACAAGTTTTAAAATGGTCTCATCAAATCTAAGAGCTAAACGTTTCAACACAACTCAATAAGTGCTCTTTTTTCAGTCAAATATTGACCGTATAGAAATGTAATTCAAAGTAAATTGCTAGAAAAAACTTTTAACCTCTAAAACACAACTTCTTTATATGCAATTATTTTAATGCAAGTCAAGTTTCTTCTCTTAACCTGAGAGTTTAAATGTTTCAGTGTGTTCAAAATACTAGGATTTTCAGGTCATGATTGAAATTGCAGAAGCTTGTTAAAAATTCATGGTTTTGATGCTCAAACTGATATGCATGCAAAGTATGTTTTTAATATCAATAGCATTTCAAATTTCATTATTTCCAAATTTCTCAGATTGCAAGAGTCCTTCTAGAGAAAAGAATTACAAAAATCAAATGACCATTAGACAGAAGAGTAATGCTGCTGAAATGATCAGTCCAACAATATCTCATAACAAAGGGCTGAGCTGACACAGCAGGAGGGACACTTTGTTTTATAAGTTTTTTTCCCCACCAAGATGAACACCTTAAACAAAACAAGCAAAATGGCTTTGTAAATTTAATGCAGTTGAGAGGACGACAGTAGTTCATTACAGATTTCCTGACATTCACAGCACAAGACTATATTCCTGATTTTGTCAGGACACACAAATCTAATAAAAGCACTTAAATAAAGACTTTTTCCTGACATTACTGCATAGAAGACTAACTGAAAGATGAGGAGAAAAAAGGAATAGCAATGAACATAAAACAGAGGAAAAAAGTAAACTTACTTTTTCTCTACAATTTGAAGTCATATATTACACCATATTAATGTGTAATCATATATAGCCCAAATTCATTATACACAAAAACAGATTATCAGACTGAAATAATTCTTATGAAGCTTAGCAATTTAACCAATGAAAATCACCTCACTGAAAAATCATCAAATCAAAACATTTCATACATTCACCATAATCAAGTTACGAGCTTTAAAGAAGAAATAAAAAGAAATACAACCTACTTCTTTTCCCAGTAAACGAGGTTAACAAAGGAATAATACAAAAGCTGTAAGATCCCACTATCAGCAGTGTCAATAAGGTAATATCACAGTGGCTTCCTGAATCAGTTGGTGGCGTTAGTGTAGAATTGATGAAAATATCAGGAGAAAAATTAGTTTCTGTGCAACTGCGGAGTCCTCCTGGTATAGTCATTTAAAAAGGATCAGAGCAAGCTTGAAGTCAAAGCCAGACTGCAGCCATGTTCAACCTCTCATTTTCCTCTTGCTTGCTCTTTGTGAATCGGAGTGGAAAAAACTGTAAGCTTTGAGGCAGTGGACAAAACAGATTAAAGCAGCTAGCAAATCATTCTAAATAAGGAGTCCTCATTTGGATACTTAATCTGCATACATTTCTTTGTTATGAAGCAATGACCCTCTCCTTTGTTACATGTGGAGTAAAAGGAAGAAAGACAAAGCTGCTTGGGAATTCCAGATACAGTTCTAAAACTGAACAGCAAAAGTCAACATGGCTGTCAGGGCAACAGAACCAGCCTGATTACAGAGAAACATGCAGTGCATATTTTATTACGCATACTCTTATTCCTTTGAGGAATATGCTAGTTTTTCATTTTTAATGAAGACACTACAGGAAATAAAAAAAGAACAAGAGAAAATTTAGCTATTATATATGCATGCGCATATTTAAAGCAAAGTTGTATGTTAAAACATGGTTGTTTGTTGTTGGTTTTTTTTGTTTTGCCTTTTTTTTTTTTTTTCTCCAGTCCATCGAAGGCAGATTTCAAAAAGAAGGCTGGTACAAAGCAAATGCCTTTGCCTAGTCTCGCAGATGAAATAAACAATGCAATTGTAGCAGCACATTTGAATGTACTCATTTGAATATGCACAGCTGGAGACACTGATACATCTGACAAAGTTAGCTGAGAGTTAATTTCTTCACATTTTTACCCCTATAACTACCACAACAACTGGTTCAAATCCTGGGTAGAGCTTCAAATTTAAGTTCATTAAGAGGCTTTCTCCTCTGTTTTGACCAGGATGGACTTGCTTCAGGCCACACAGCAGTGCTTAGTTACAATAGAAATCATACATTACATTCAATGTTGCACCTGCTAAAAGCATTTTTGCCTATCTGTTCATGATCTCATCTTCACATTTTGTCCTAGAACACTAAAAGCTGACATGATCTAGTTCAACACAAGTGTTTAGTATAAGAAGAAAAAAAAAAAATCAAACATACTATTTCAAATATTGTGACAAAAAATTCAGAGTTCACACTTATTTCTTACTAAACTTATCAATTTCTACTCAAGAACACCCATTGTTTTCATTACGTTTCTTGACAAAAGAGGAGCTGTACTGAAATCTCTATTCAACAAATCAAAATCCAAAGCTCAAAATTCCTTCACATGGTATGTTTGCAGAAGGAAAGTCTTTAGCTAAGAGGCAAAGAGTAAGATCTAAAACTAATAAGAAGTAAGACGAGAATTCATGCAGGATTCCTTTTAAGGGGACTTTTCTAAACAGATGTTGTCAGATATTAGTTTAAATTACTTACAATTACTACTGGAAAGACTCCTCTCACTTGGAGTGCTGCTGAGTGACGAGATACTAGGTGTTCTTTCCAGCACTGATCTTTTGACAGGCACTTTGGATTTGGAGAGTAGTTTAGCAGAGCTAGCCCGGGAAGCTGGAGAATTTTTCACAGAAGCATACTTCTCTCTCGGCGAAGATCCCAGACCTGTCACATCACAGAGGGAAGGATAAAGGGAGGTAAAAAGTGAAAAGAACAAAATTAGAAAAAAAACTTAAAACAATTACTTCTTCTACATGTATGCCTACAAATAAATATTTGCACATATTAGAAATATACATATAAAGACAATTATCTCATATTTACATGGTAAGTAAACGTATTTAGTTTTTAAGCTCCCCTTGACACAAATGCTGGAAACCAGCAAAACAGTTCTGAGTACCCCAAAATCCTCTTTTTACCTTCATACTGACCTGAGACTTAAGTCAAGAGTCGGTCTTTTTAAGACTGGCTTTCAAGGCAGACATTTGCATGCACATAAAAGCTTACTACTTGCATTCCACTACCTCTGTGTATTATGGTTAGCTGTGCTGGCAATTCCATGAAAATATTAACCTTGCCTCAAGATGACCTAAGACAGATTCATTTCTTCCCACTCCCAAACACATACTGTTGGTTTTTTTTGTTTGTTTGTTTCCCCATTTCATGGAATACTATATAAGATAGTCTGCTTTTGAGGACAAACAACACAAAAGTATTAAACTGTGCTCATTTCACGTAAGTATACCTTAAAACTGACTACTTCTACAAAACTAGTTAAACAGTACATCTTGGAACCAAGTTCAATGGTCAACTAGTGCAAACATTTTTGCATTAACTACTGCCCTAATTTGAGCTCACTGAATACAAATGCCCAGTATCTAGGTTAATCAAGCTATTTAGAAATGGGAAGTGAGCAATCTTCAGACAGGAGCTTCCTCTCATACTGCTAAAATTGCGGTTGCTTTGTTAGTAAGAACATTTCAGATTAGTTAATTAACTTTCAGTTTATTCCTCAGAAGTGTGCATCTAGACCAAAAATACAACAGTCTAGGAGAAGTTATGTATACACAGACTTGTCTTGCACATAGTGAGCTGACTATTATCAGCTCTGAAGTAAAATTTAGATGTCAAGATCTTTCTTTATATGGTCTCCAAATAATGATGGAAAAGACTCATTATTTTTGTAGAGAAATCAAAACAAAGAGAGAAGGAAGATAGATTTAGGTATTTTCAAGTATACAAATTACCTAAATTCCTGACTTTATTGCTTTTTTAAAGTCTCATAGACCAAGTTTATCTTGCTCAGAAATAGATGAATTTTACTTTCATCAGTTTTTCCATTTGAGTATAATAACCCTTCCTTTTATTCTTGCCAATAGTTACATTTTTGCCACGCTGAAGCTATGCAAGAGAGTTGAAATATGAGAAAAACAGCAAATAATTCCACCTTATTCAATATCAGTTTTGCAACATAATCCCCCTTCCTGAATACCAGTGATCAAGAAACCAACAATTTGCACAAGTCCAAGAAAGCACGACATTAAGGAATTACATGAAGATTTAGGCAACAGAAACATGTTTGCATTTCAACAGTAGGTGGTGCAAGAGGATTAAATAACATGCCTAAAATCCTCTATCAAGTACACAAAAATCTGAAGAGTGTGAGTAAAGGAAGATAGATCCACGCTACTTCCTGCAGTTTCAATCAGTTCAGTAATAATACAGAAAACCTGCCTACTAAAGATGCTAGATATACTAAGATATACTAAAGATGCACTCAGATATGATTTGATACCAGTCACTGAATATGACACATGAGCTTCCCTTAGTCATTAAACATGCTTAAATGTCAGACCTCCTTTAAGATCTGCACTTTTACTGATGCTACACATGGTTTTCATCCAGCCTGGTATTAAATCAGAGACAAAAACAGAATTCCCTTTATTTTATTGCAATGGACATCTGGACATATCCAGTTCATCAAAGAGCATCCAGCCTATTTTGTGCTATGAGAACACTGTTAAGTCTCACATAAGCTGAGCCTCATTCACAGAAGTCACTTCAAACAGGCACTCTAGGCAAAAACCTCTAAACTCGTCTGATAAAACAGATAAATGAATAATCAGCACTGATTCTGGATTTCACAGAACAAATCTGTTCTAAACTAGCTTTCTAAAACTTTGCATGTAAACAAGCTTATTTCATTAATGGATCAACATACTAGAAAACTAGTTAATCCATGCCAGTCAAAAATTCCTTTTCTAAATGGCCTCTCAGCAAAACAAGGTAAAAACTAAACTACACAACCAATCCCTCCTAATCACTGCGTATTCTAAAACAAAACAGAAGGCTGCTGTACAAACACTGCAGGTTAAGTTTGTATGACTTCATATGTTAAAGTTTACATTTCAAAAGGCAGATTTTGGAACAAATATTGCTGATAAGGTACATTCTGTTGTTTGCTGTTGTGCCAGGTTCCAAGTTCATCCACTTCAAAAGATACAGGAAAGAAATCCTGTTTTCTTCGGTCATTTTCAAGAGGGATGGAGGCAAGCATGTGAAAATACACATATGTAATTTCCAGCCAGCTTGGTTTCCTCACTGAAACTGGAATGAAGCAATTCACTAAATCAGCAGTGGAAAAAAAAAAGCTCTTTCAGTGGGCTCTAGGACATCAAGTTTCAGAGCAGAGTAAAACAGATAATTTTTGTTTTTTACTTGGTTTCTGCTGCTTGGTGCTTTCCCTCTAGGGCTTTCATTAAAATAATTACAATGTACAAATAATATTTTTCGAGAGCCCTCCTTGAAGAATTTTAGTCATGACAAGACTTAAACAGTAACTCTTGGTGTTATTTCAAGAAATAACAATGATTCTATAAAGTACTTTGAAAAGTACCATTCCCTAACCAGAATTAAAAGAAAAGGTTTTGAAGATGAAGATGGGAATATATAGTATACAAACAAAAGTACTAAAAACATGCAAACAAGCACAATATTTAGTGATCTATTATTATAACGACAACAAGCAATAGCATCAAAGTAGCTGGCTTTCATTTATTTGATCTAGTCACTGAAGTAGAAATATCACATTCCTCTACAGTGAAGTAAAAAGCTGGCAGTTCTTCAGAAAAAAAAAAAAATCTGTATGCAACAACTGTGTTACAGCAGGGATGTTAAAGTATCTCTAGTATTGGTATGGAAATAAGCAAGGAACATGGGTCATTTTTCAAGTAGTTCTGATTTCATGTCCTCACTCAAATAAGTATCCCCTCACACAAATTCTGCATAGGTGAGTTATTGTTCAGAATAACTTAAGGTTGGAGCCCAGAAAAACTCCTATTAGGAAAATAAACATATGCCAGTAGTGGCTAACTTGAAACAGCACTGACAACAGGCAGATTTTAAGGTTAAACACGTATTCATCAGTTTGGAGATTTCAGATCCAAAGTTTCAAACCCTATCAACACATTTCACATCTAGAACTGAGCACAGAGCAAGTGGAGCTATACAATACTTGGAAATTAAAGATCAGAAACCTTTCCTAAACAGACACTTAGGGCAGACTTAAGTGCACAACAGGTCTTTGAAAAAAAAAAAAAAAAATCTTTCTTTTCATTGTTGCTTTTGTTTTTTTATTGTAATGATTGCTGGTCTGGGGCTTTCATCATCATATTTCCTGAGCACATAAAATTTTAGACTTCTCATTCCTTTCTGACTTTTCTTCTGCAAGTGTAAACTTCCAGAGTGTGCTAAGTGTTTCAGCTTGTAAAAATAATTTTATGCACCACAAAAAAAGCCAAATCTAAGTGTACAGAACAAGTATTTTTGTAAAGCAAGGAGACAAATGTTCAAAAGAACACTTTGGTGTCTGCTGAAAGGAGTAAGTACATCATGCAAAGACAAACTCAACTTTGCTACTGTTTCTAGCACACTATTTTTTCCAGAGATCTGAGTGCTTCTGGTTGTTGCTTTAAATGCTGCACAGTAGCAAAAGTACTAATAAATTTCTAATGGTTACGAGCTTTATCAGCCATTCAGCAATATAAGTTGTGGCATTACACACAAGTCAGAGTTACTCTGAGGAATAAAGAGTGTTTGTAGTACTGTCTCTCCCTTTAAAAGCCTCAAACTACTACCAAAACTGCCAAAGAAAAGGTGTTATTTATTTTTCTAGTAATATTGTAGCTGCTAAACATAAACACAGGCTAAGATAGCAACTGTGAGATTACTGATGAGACTTCAGATATTTACATTGGAGAGATTTGTTTAGGGGACTACAACTGATCATAGAACAGTTTAGATAAAAAGCAAGATTTAATTCTCTGTCTGATATAGGTTCCCACAACATTACTCTATTCACCTGTGATCATTAGGAATGTGCTCCTCTTTGGCACAGATATCAATGAACCAGCAGCACTTCTGTGCCCCCAACACAACAAGACTGCTAGCAATCATCTGGGTAGATATTCACATGTTCCTCCCTTTGCAGTCCAATATTCTCAGAGTAAGATTGGAAAAAAGAGATCAGTGCTATAATGCACTTTGTTATTGCTAACTGTTGACACAACCAATTCTTTTCATTCTCTCAACCGTCTTGCAATTTCAGTACTGTTTGCCATCCAGCTATCTGCCTCAATTTTATGTTTTGCTTTTGTAGACTGAACTGGAACAGACCCATGAATAACCACAGCTTTATGGCTGCCTGGTTATGTCCTACAACCAAAGGCAAACCCAGTCTTCAAACAGCAGCCCATTTTATGCCATCTTCCAGGTGCAATTGCTACGGTGGTAAGACTTGCCCATTCCAACACTGCCAGGAGACTGTTATACACTGTTTGCATCCTAATTTAAATAAGAAGTTCCAACTAGTAGCTTTAACATAGCTTCATCAATGAAAGTTTCATCTATTTAGTACTAGTGCTAGTACTACTTGCACAGGGAAGAGTCACAGTAACGTAATATGAAGAAAGAGGCAAAAGAAAACCACCAACTACACCCAATTACATTTGTCACCATTTTCTAGATCCCTGGATCACACGCCCCTTTCATGTTGCGCATTAAGAATTTGTTGAGAGTTTATACCTTTTATATCCATATTATCACTACATACTTTAAGTTTTCTTTATCATGTAGGAATTATGTACTCCATGCTTTGCATGAAAAGAAAGCTCACTGCAGCAAAATATAATTTTTTTTATTTTTATTTTTTGCTCAGAAAGACAAGGATTTCTGTTTCTCTCCTCCTGTATACCCCACATAAGGAGAATTCAAAACTAAACAGTAAAGGTGAAAAATTATTTGAAGATTCTCAGCATGTCCTTGCAAGTAAATGACTAGGTACAAAGAAATTCCCCTGCAGGGAACTGGTGGGCACATCACTCCTAAAGGAGAATATACTTATACCTACATACACACTTCTGACAGCATTCACATGTGAATTGGTAGTATCAGTCTCTTCAGGTATGACTGTGCTTCTTGCTTCAGATATACTTAACTGAAATCCCAGTACAGCTAGTAACAAGTTATGTGTAAAAAGTCTGGGAACTTCTATGGAAACTGAAGTCCCTACGGATGGCACTGATGGCATTGGAAAGAAGCTGAAAGTTAACAGATACATAACATGTTCAACATCATACTGGAAATACTATGGTCTTTGGAATAAATACCATTTAAGTTTACACTCAAACCTGGCCACCACCACCACCTCCTCCTCTGTTTTTTCCTCTGACTCCAAAAAACTCAAAACACTACCTTTAAGAATATCAAGTCAGAGATAAATCTATCAACTTGCTTTTAAGTTATTCACTGTAAAAGATCTCATACTACTTCACAGTCAAAATAACTCGCAGCTTCTACTCATTTCTCATAACCCATTTGACTTATAAAACTTTGTTTTTTAAATGCTGAACTATACATACATAATGCTTACAAAACATTAATAACTACTGCATGATAAGACCGCTCCTTGTTAAGGAAATTAAACAAAAGAAAATAGGCGCAAAATTATAGCAAGATTTTCTACTAGTGTATGCAGCCAAAACTAAAAGCAAATTCATTGTGTCTAATTCATATTAGATCATTTTATGGCTCTTTTCTGGCTTCAAAATGTAATTCAACCCTTCTGTACCTGAATGACTGCATCTCTCTCTCATTAATAGACAACATTTCTCTTGAAGACCAGGTACCTCCTTCCCTAGATATAGCTTGTAGAAAAGCAAGCTCAAAGAAAAGGAACAAGTAGAACAGCTTAGAGGAGTCACCTGCTTAGTTGGTCAAAATCACAAGGCAAGTCATGTCAGCTATGAACCTACTTGAGGCAAACTTGAGTTTCTTTCTATGGACATCTGGCAGCAGTGTCCTTTCAGTAGGGAGCATTCTCCAAGTTCCCGTTTGTTAGGGGGTTCTGTCTGGATAACACTGAGGACAGACTGAAGCAAGTTCTGTGTCATACTATGGACACATCTACCCTCACAGAAACCCATGTATTAATTTCCTCCTTCCCACACTTCCAATGAGAGATATGAGAGTTTTAAGTTCATTTAACATAGACTTTAATTAGTCTAATGAAACACTGCACATGTATTAAAGAAAGAAGGAACCAATTATAATGAAGTCATGAGTGTAAGGACAAATGATGACCTTGAACCAGTTATTCTATGAAAAACCTGCTTTGAAGATCCATAAAAGAGGCTGGGTCTTCAGAGGGAGACAAGGGAAAGCACATGAAAAGAGTGGCTGAAATTAAATTTTAAACCTTATTTGCAGACTCTGGTGCATTTCAGATTTGTTCACGAGGAAGTATATGGATATCTTTACAGGTTAACTCCCCCAGTCCAGCTTTTTGATAAAGACCTAGGAGTTTCAGGCCAGGGAATCTGGAAGTTGTGTTCGCTTTTTGAAATATTTTGTTTCCTCTTGGCAGCACATCAATACAAATTTGGAGAGTCAGATGGTAGATAGGAGGAATGATAAAAGCTGAAAAGTGATTTGCAGTTACTGTGTTTGGTTGATCTTCTGGTTCAGTGTCAGCACAGAAACTTAAGACTGTGGGAATGCTTATTGAAATGAAGTTGTTTTGGTTCTGCTTCAGTGTTTTGTGAAAGGCTATACCAAAAAATCCAGAATTATCAAGTATATATACATGTTTCCAAGCTGCATGAAAATCCACTGAAACCATTTGGTTTCAATTTTTCTATCTGCAAAGTGTTTCTTTGTGAAATAAATAGCTACAACACTCAATAATGAACAGTCTTAACCTGCTTTAACTTCAGAAGCTTCCCTGAATTACACTTTTAAGTGCAAGATTGAGCCAAAAAACAACAACAACAAAAAAAAAACAATAAAAACAGAAGGAATTTAGTAATTATGAACAAACAAGATCAGTATTTCAAAATATCACTGAAATCTTTTGTGGTTTAATGCAACTTACGTGTATTTGCTACAGAACAGGAAGAATTATTCCCACAACCCAGTTCAGTCAGTTGCAGCACATCAGAGAAGTCCTTCAGGATGATCAACAAAAAAGGGTTCATTTATCCAAGATTCTCAAGGAAAAATATAATTCAAACAGTTGAACTTCCCTTAATCCAAGCTTTCACTACTCTAGTTAAGTGCCATGAAAATACCAGCAAGAGAGGAAAAGGAATACCACTAGCTTAAATTCACACAGAAGTAACTAAATATCAAGATAATAAATCAGATGTTACTGACATGAATCACGGAAAAAATAAAAAAGGTACCTAAAACATCAGAAATAACTGACAGATGATGAACTACACTTTAGAAACAGAGGCAAAAGACATTTTCATTCCAAAGATGATTTCACATGGCTTTCATTAATTTCTGGAAGTCTTTAACAGTAAGCAGTAGAAAAATATTTTAGTCTTCAAATAGTGTCTAGTATGTATAAGATATGACACAGCTCTTATTGCTGAAGAAATCAACAACAACAATATGAAGTTTCATACAACAGAAAAGAAAATTCAGCTAAACTTTCAGCTAAACTTTCAGCTACAGCAGAAGGGTAGGTAAAATAGTAGCACATCAGAAATTATAAGTGCAGTTAAAGCTCTGCTCCTTTATGAACTTACTGGTAGTTTGCAGTCAGCAGCACAAGGAAAAAAAATGCAGTGGTAGGCATTTACGTTTTGTATCTAAAATAAATCTCTTGTATTCCTATTTTATACTGTTCAAAGCCAAACAATTTCTTGAGGTTCAGACTGTCACAGTGCTTCACATGCATTTCCTGATACAGGCTGACAGCAGAAGAATTTGGAGCAATATTCTATAGAACCATCAAAGCTCCTTGGCTTCTACAGTTCCCCTCACATCTCCCTTCAAGTCAAAAGAAGGTCTGAGTCTTTCCAAACCATACAACCTCAACTATTAGCAAGATATTACTATGCCAGTGTGTTTATCTATATCCAATTAGAAGGCTGCGCATATTAGCTGGGATTAAAAACAATAGTTGCTTTCATTTCTGGCCTGATACAAAATCCTGAACTAAGGTTCCAGAATTACACACACCTTCCAGTAAGGATCAAGTGACTCAAACACATTACTCTGTTTTAAATTCTGATAGTTATTTTTATTAATAGAAAAAGAGGCATGCTGCTCGTCTGTCATCCAGTATCACACAAGTCTTCATGCTCCACTGTGGAAAAGTTATCTACAGGGAATTATGATTTTTGTCCAAGAACAAGTATGAGATTACAAGTCATTCTCTCTTATGGAGAAAAGGAGGTGTCTAGCTTGCATCTGTGACTCAAATTTCTAGATTTGCAAGTCACCACTGTTGCAGAAATGGAATTTCTACAGTTTTCTGTTTACCTATCAAAATGACAACGATGCAATCTATTGCTCATGAGTTCTTTATTACCTTGAGAACATGCATATAAATACATTTTGGACAGGTGGACTGTTTGTCACCCCCAGCATACATGTGAGATGACACAGCTAGACCATCATGTTTCTCTTGCGTTCCTTCCTATTACCCAAATATACCCAAAAACTGGTTAAGAGTTAGTTCAACCAGACTGTTAGGATTTGGATAGTTAATACTCATCTTGACAAGCACCAAAGTCTGAATTCAGTGCTGACCCAGTTATGGGCAATGTGGGCTAGATTGCATGACCTCCAGAAGTCCTTTCCATCCTGGATTTAGCCAGCCTGCCTGTAACCTACAGAAATCCTAACAGGAAATAACGACAGCTACTGAGCAAGTTACTTATCTGTGCTGCTGGAACCACAGTGAGGTACACTGTTTAATAATTAATTGTTCAAATTACTTAAACTGAAAGAAATCATTATTCCCTACACTAAGCATCAGCTACACTAATGGGGAATTGTTTCACTCACAAGCTTGGCCACAGTAAATGTATGTACAATTTTATCTCAAGAACTTTAAAAACAGATCTGGTAAACATCTGTGGACAGGGCTTCTTCACTTGAAAGGTATGGTCTGATAAAACAATGGGACTTTTATAGTAAAACCAAGCAACTCCTACTTCTCCTTATTCTTATTTCCCCCCACCAATGCTCTCATCATCCGATTCATAACAATACTATGTTTATCAGGGAACATCTAAGAATTTCCTTGGCAAGGGATAGAGCAAGTCAACCTGATGAAGTTTAATGTATCAAATCCTACTTTGTAGCATAAGCAAAATAAAGGGTGAGATGTACTATGAACTGTGGGCATTGGTAAGGGAATGGAATAAGGCATTAAAGAAAATTCTCCCCAGGAGTAGAACTGAAGCTCGTCTCAACTGATCATAATGCAAAGGTTTTAAATGTTGTGGTGCTGCTTTATGCTTTCATCTTAAGCAGCCATTTACCAACATGAAAAATTCAGAAGGTGCTCTGACTTCTGCAGTTCTAACATACGAGTTATGGAAAGATAGCTAAAGAAATTTGTGGGGAAAAGGATTTTCACTCCAACAGCAAACTACTCTCCCTCCATTTAAAAAAAATAAAAGATGTACTTTCAGAAGTAGAAGTTGTATCTATAACTAGCCATGCTTTTCATTTTTTTTTTTCCATGTATTTCTAGTAATAGTTCCATAAAGCTAAATCAGAGAACAGAATAAACCCACTGTCTTTGAGAGACTCATCCCTAAAGAGCAATAAATACAGATTTTAATCACAGTTTATCACTTTTATATAATTAAGTGAAGTATTTTGGACTGTTGTATAACAGATCGGGTGGGTAAAAAAAGACCATTTTACTGGATGTCCTTGAGTAAGCACAGTTTTCAAGCTACAGTGTAGCCTTTTTTTTGTAGCGTAGTCATTTATAGCCAGGTTGCCTTCATAATCAGATATACTTCCATATTTAGTTTTTAAAAAAGCACAATTTACAAGAGTATTTCCGAATCTCTACCATACAACTACAGAATGTAGTTTGCACACACCAGAACAGCAGCCTAGAATCTACTGTTGAGATCCTTTTTTTCCTCTCAGTATAAGTCACTGAGTTAAATTAGCAGTTGAAGCAGCAGTCTCTAGTTTTGTTTTATCCTTTCTAGAAACTGTAGAGCTATATCAAAATTAGGTTGAGAAAATATGGTACATACTGAACTGAGAGCCCACTCCCTTCGAAGTACTATAGATGCTTATTATAAATGCTTTGTACTAGAGCTCTGCATTTTATCCTTTTCAGTTACACATCTTTTGAATAATTTCAGTTTTACTTTCACAAAGGTCTTTTATATAACCGAACTATGAATAATATTTAGATACCATTTTCCCTCGTAAACACCTTCCTTACAAGATGAGATTTTAAGATGATTAGATAAAACCCACTTTTTTAAGCCCTGTATTAACAATTCCAATTAATTCACATTTAGTATCAAAAATACAACTCTGTACCATCAAATGAGTTCTGTCTGAAAGTATATTAAATGCAGTATCTTAACTTAAAGAAACTTTATGTAGTAGCATCCCAATCAAAATTCATCTTACCAGAGCTTGATGATAGAACCGTTCCTCTCTGAGAAGGTGCTTTGATTGTGCAAGTATTTTTATTTTCACTTCCCCTCCTCAAGGGAAACACAGATGGCACCATTTTAACCTTGGACACTGATGCATTTCGTAGACCGACTGGGCTTTTCTTTGGTGTATTTTTGTCTTGTGCATTCTCACCTTTCACAGAAGGCATCTGCTTTAAAACAGATGATAAAAAAAGCAATAGATCATGACTGTGAGAAGCTGAGTACCACCCTTCCTGGCACCTGTAATGAAATACTGACCACACAGGTAAGTGACACATTTAGCTGTTTGCAGGCTCCACCAAAGATGCAGTCAGTCATACCACCTGCAGTTCACAGCTTCAAGAACCCTCTCTTAAATTGCTTTCAGCAACACAAAACTAGAAGTTTAAAAACAGTTATTAATAATGACAGAGATTACTTTATGTCAGAATTCCTTCTTTCCTTGTTCCTCCATGCTTTAACTGAGCTGTTTATATATGACTGCACCCAAACAAGATTACTTTTTTTAATCTTTAAACCAAGCAGCTAGTTAATGAACTAAGTAGTTGGTTATCATGTCTATCCGAAATGTAACAGTCACTGTCATAGGTTTCCCTGCACAGGTTTTTGATTATGGCAGAGAAACAAGCAAACCTTTCCACATTGAGGAATTTAAGAATATATCTGAGACAGATTTAAAGTAACCATTAGTATTCATAGGTAGCGCTTTATCTTTTATACAGAATTCTTGTTCTAGCTCATGTATGCACTTGTTCACAGCTATTCATGCTGAAAAACCATGCCTACAGATGTAAGCCTATGAGCATGTACAGGTGTTCTTGTAGTTTTTTGTGACTCAGTGCGATAAGCAATAATTTGGACATATTATGCGCTTTCCAGTTTTGATTACAATCCCCATTTTCAGAAATTAATTCACACCTTACAGAAGAAAATGTACAAAGTTCAATCTAGCTGATTACTGAGCATTTTAGATTATTTGCTCTATGGAGTCACTGAGTCTCAGTAGAATAATTAGTATTGCAAAGGCATCCATCTCTGAACAGGATGAATTGAAACCATTCTCTTCAATCTGTGGTTCTGAAAGTAGTGGACAATGTAGCACACAAACTTTAGAATACTTCAAAATTAGAAAAGAAAGTTCACATTATTAATTTCTTCTGTAACGCTTCAGAAATGGACAGCTGCTTCCATTCTACCTACAGTACATTCCTTATACTGAATTTTAGTAAAGCTTTTTTTCCTATCGAAGCAGTGAAGACCAACAAAAATTCAAACAACTCCAGGTTTCATTAGTAAGTACACTGCCTCCATTTCACTGAGTAAATTAAGATTTTCCCAACTCAGCCCTGAAGCTCTTTCCTTCTTTCCCACTGTTCCTTTTCTGTGAAACCTCTTTCAGACTATGTGAAAGCGGCATGTTTCTCCTGACAGGTAGCTGACTAGTCCAACAATATTTTCCAATCCATCATGCATGCATACCTTCCAGCCAGGAAGTTTGTACCTTCCAGTTGGCTTACTCTCCCAGGAAAAGGTATGTGTCTTCTGCATAAAGCATAGTTCCTAGCTACTCTTAACTATTCTAATGAGTTCCATTTTTACTTCAAATAAGAGAACTCCCAAACTATTCAAAGTAGACTGTTAAATTAACAAGTTAAAAATGTTTCACCAAATTGCTGGTCTGAGAATTTTGCATTACTTACTAAGATACGCTTAACATTTCTATGAAAAAAATTTAAAAATTATGTTTTAGAACTAAATTATGTTTTGAGAGAAAAAAGATTATTGAAAACAGAAGTTTATCCTTAAGATAAACTTAAAGTACTCAAAATTACAGTATCACTAAAATTATACTGATAATGTGCACATTAAAGTTACATTTCTAAAAATCACAGAATCACAGAATTGTAGTGTTTGGAAGGGACCTTTGGAGATCATCAAGCCCAACGCCCATGCTGAAGCAGGTTCTCTACAGCAGGTTGCAAAATCTTAACAAGTGGCAATATACAGTTTTGCTAGTTAGACTGCATTAAGATGCATGTGCTTTTATTAGAATAATAGAATCCTGACTGTATTGCACTAAAAAAAACTTTAGAAAGAAAATTTAAACCATGGAATAAGATGAAGGTTAACAACACTAAAAAGCACTTGAGATCAAGTGCTAATTGCTTACTCCAAAGTTCAACCAGTTTGCAATTTTTTTTTTACTTTTTCTCCCCTTTTAGTAGGAAGAGACTGCACCCCAGAAATCAATGTTACAACTACTTTTGTAGACACAAAACCCATTCCACAGTTTCCATCCAAAACCCATTCCACTGTCCAATATAGAAGCCCCTTTCTTCAAGCGTACAAAACATTTAATTAAATAAAGGAAAAAAGCTTACCACAGGAACTGAGTGCAGGACAAATGTTTTATTTGCTACATCTTCTAACAGCGGCGCTTCCAGAATTCCTATGTTGCAGTTTTGCTCTTTTTCACTTCTGTTTGGACAGATGTTTTGAGCACATGGCTGCACTAAGGAGTCTGAAGTGTCCATTTCATCGTTGAGCATCTCTTTTGAGTCTTCTCCACACGTTGGAAGCACAGCAAAAACCAAGGAGCGCACTGAATTGGTAGCACTCACTTCACCAGTGTCTTCCAGATTCTGCTTCAGCGCAGGTGTCTTTGAAGTCCTGTGGGAAACGGTTCGTGGATGTGTTGCGGCGTGTACAACCTGGCTAGCAAAGAGGTGTTTCTTAAGATGCAGCTTATGGGGCTTATTCACAGGCAGTTCCACTTTCATATCTTTAGTTAAATCTATTTTCTTTTTCAGCACTTTCACAGAAGGGGACAGTTGCCTTGAGGAAGCAACTACTGAGGATGAGGAGGCGGTTGATTTTTTTGGTGACTGAGGAGACTGTTTTAAGGGCTCACTCTCTCTTGACTGTAGTACAGGCCTAGACATCACCTTTGGCTTCACATTTTTGAAATTAGGTTTGGGAAAACTAACAATCTCACATTTCCTTGATTTGGTTATTGATGACACAATAGGTGATCTGCCCACTGTTCTTCCTGCAATTTGACCTGAACCAGTTTTAAGTGAAGGCCTTCGGTTATGCTCTCCTACAAGCATCTCGTTTTGTCTTAGTTTAGAAGACTTGTCTCTGAGTTCTGCCACAGATGCAACTGGAAAAGTTGTGGGTTTTGTTCGCTCTTTAGGAGTTGAAGTAAATAGAGCAGTATCGCTTTCACCAGCCACAGGACTGAAGACCAAAAAAGTTGCTTCACATTTCAGTTCTGGTTTAACTGTTCTCTTTAGTTTTGGTACACTGCAAGGTAGCACTTCAGACACAAAAGTGGTGTTGTGCTTATACCGAAAAGCAGCATTTCCAGGGATGTTTTGTTCTTTGGTTAAGGGTTCACTGGTTTTCTCTGATACTTGTTCTCCAATGTTTTCTACGGGTAGAAGGTACACATTATTTCCAGGACTATCCACACATGTCTGAGCAATGGAATTCCTGGTTTCATCACAGTCAGCAGTATTCTGCAAGACTTTTACTTGCTGATCTTCACAAGTGAAGATGTATGGTGATAATTCAGCTTGTTCATGAGGATTAATACATCCAGCAGCTTGTTTTCCAGACTGTGTTGCTGTTTCCAATTGTTCTCTGTCAATGTTACTAGAATTTTCTATATCGAGTTTAACACCTGCAGAGGCAGGATAATATACTTCAAAATCAGCAGAGGCCTCTAGGCTTCCTGAAGCCACTACTGTAAAAGACAAATTTGGTGTTTTTTCTGCACCCAATTTCTCTTCCATATCTCCTTCATCAGAAGGGATTAGCATTTCCCCCAGATGCACATCATTTTGATCAGTTCCCACTGTTCCACTTACAATGTTAGTAACATCACATGTGCTCTGGTGACAGCGTACCCTGTTTTCTATCATGGACTGTGTGCACTGCTCTGAAGCAGGATGCGGTAATACACAGTTTGATTCAGTCTGACTGTAAGGCATTGATTGTTCAGTACTCTGAGCTTGCATTTTTGTCATAGCCATATTACCTTTCAGGAAGTTTGTTGTTTCTTTCAAGTCACAATTCAAAGGATACATACTAGTCTGTTCAGTCAGAGAAGACTTGCATTCAGTATCTTTATCTCCCAAGAGAATGTCTCCTGGGCAGTTATATTTACCAGGCACCCTTGGCAGATGAAATGCTTCAATACACTGCTGTTTTAAAAGAATACTTCCAAAGTCACTCTTATCTTCAAGAGCAGCATCATCTTCATTCTCAGTCACTATATTTTGGTCAGTTGAATCACCATGTAACTTGGCAGCACAATTCTTTGAAGGAAGCGTAGCTTTGTCACACATGTAGTCATTTCCATTTTCATCCCTCATAAGTAAGGAAGACTTCAAGCCATTCTTTGCTTTGTCGTCTGACCTTTCAATATTCATTTTGAAGGCTAGATTTTAAACAACTTTCATTTTATGCTTATTTAAAACCCCAGAGAATTTTGCAGAATAAACAGCTTTTCCCTGGAACATGTCAGCTGTATGAGAGACATTTAAAAAGCAGTTTCTTGTTTTTGCGCTTTCCAAGAGGATTCAAAAGTTCTAGGATTAAAATAAAATGAAAAGTGATTAGCCAAACCAGGATTTTAAAACATTAAGCATTCTTAAGCAGTTGGTGCAGCCATTTTGACAAACTTCGACCACTCTTCCCAACTGAAGAACAGGGAAATAAGACAGGTGTTGAACATCTCCGCACACCTGTAGTGATTTATTCCAGCTCTCCTATCAAAGAACAGGAAGAAGGAGGACACAGGCATTGAAAACAATGGGAAACAGGTCAGGGTTTTAACTAAAATGCAAACACACGTGTGGTATCTTAAATGAGGATATGGACATAGTGACATATTTGAAACACAGTGAAAGGAAAACAGCAGAACATGACCATCAGAATTATGCATTTAAGAGTGATGAAATAATGCACTCTCATATAAGAAATACATCAGAAGTCTGAAGTGACTTGATTGCAACTTAAATACAATGAGTAGCAGAACCCTAACGAACTGAAACTCCAGGAAAACAGGAGAACAAAGATACTTAACTGTACTACCAACCATCTTTACAGGGGTGACACAGAGTATATAAACCATTTTAGAAACCAAAGCAAGGGGAAGAAAAACACTTAGAGAAATACTCCTAAAAATGTAAAAATAAAATCACTGCAAAAGATAACATCAAAAGATAAGTTACTAATGCAAGAATTTATCGTTCAAAAAGCTGGCATTTTCTTACAAACCTCATTTTCTTTAGCTGGAAACATACAATGAATAGTTACATTCTTTAAGCTTTTTTCAACTGAGCAAAAGCATCAAGCTTTTCAGACATGCTCTAGGGCCCATGAACAGTTCTGAGCATAAAAGTAGCACTCCAAGTAAGACTGTTCTTGAATTACATGAGTTTGTACGCTCATGACAGACCAAATGCAGAGAGACTTCTAGGAAGAAAAGACCACAGCCTTTTCTTTACACGCAACTTTTTACCTTCAATCTGAGACAGATGCTTAAAGACCATGGAACAAGAAAATGAGCCACCAAAATAAAGTAGTAACCCCCTCCCTGCTTCCTTTTCTCGATTCCAAAACAAAAATCACTGAGTATAAAAATCTGGACTAGATAGACCCTGCTTAAATTCTCCCAGTTCCTAATAGCTCCAGATCCTTTGACTGCCCACTGTAATTCAACCCCTAAGAAGCACGAGCAAAAGCAGTACCCTCATTTCAATTCTCTATTATGAAACGTGAGGTACGTTCAAGAGTTCTCCCACAGAAGTCTTCCCTTGAGGCTGGGCAAGAACCTGTCCTGAATGATTTTCTGTCAAGTGAAGTTGATCACAAAATCAACTGCTGAGAAACGTCTGGAAACTTTGCTTCCGCTGTTGTTTTGATATATTAAAACTAGTTGTTACTTGTTTGGAGGCTAACTCATAACACACCATGCAGCTTGCCCAATCATGCAGCAAGCAGTTAAAAGGTTCCATTTCGATTTAGCATTTGTTGAGATGCAAGGACCATTCTCACCTCTTTCAAGCGCTTTCACACAATAGAAAGTAGGGAACTCTAGTATGCCACTTCACAAAGCTGAGGTCTCAAGAAAGTAAAGAATGATACCTTAGCTTAATTTGGATTGCTGATTTGCCAAAATTTGAAACAGGAGTATTGAACTAAACTTTGATACGATCAATGCTTAAGAAGTCCCAAAAAAAAAAAAAAAAAATAGAAGTAGAAATTGAGACTGAATAGAAAAATCAAGAAATTGCTTAAGCTGAATACGCATATGTGCACATGTACTAATAGAAATCTGCTCAGTCCAGGTTCCCACATAATGAGAACATACACAACAAGATACCACTGATACAACTATTTTTAAAGCAGCTAGCTTTTCACTACAGTAATCAATACTTTCAACATCAACTAGTTCTGCTTCATATCGACATTTGGAGTTTAAAAGTAACTTTCATAAAAACAAGGCTTAAAAGACTTTCTAAGGCTTAAAAATAGTGTCAAACAAAATCTGTAATATAAAGTTAGCTCTCAAAAATTAAGATTCTGTAGCTCTGTGGACACTTCAATATGTTAACCAGGTCTACGAACTTCCAGATGGTCAGAAATTCTTCTGATTTAAGAGCTACTATAGACAAAACAATTGCCTTTCCAAGCTACGTCTTTCCAAGAATACACTGCTCCTGATGAACTGAAAGAGTTAGGGAATTCTCTAAACTAAATACTACTTCCGAACTCTGAGTTTAGTTATAAGACCTCTTGGGCTTTTCCTTTCTACAACAGATATATAAGACCTCAAGGGAACAGAAGCAATGCTTTGGAAAAAAAGGGAAGCCAACTTGGAAAGCAGACTCTTCTAAAAAGACCACTGTCCATCTTCTGGTGGCCCCAGATCCAGCATACACTACAACATAAAAAGTAGAGCTCAGAGCAAAGATCTTGCAGCTTCTATTCATCTACATGGAGTGTTGCTGGGCTGGGAAAGTTTGAACGTGTGCTACAGAAGTACAGGGGACAGACAACAAGTGTCTGCTAGTACAGTTTTGGGTAAATAAGAATCAAAACAATATGAATTAATATAAATAAATCAAGCTGCAAGATCCCAAATTGCTACAAGAATGCAAGCCAGTTCAAAAGTGTTACTCTTAGAAGGTTGACAGCAATAATGACGCTTTTCCTGGTGTTCCATCTGGAACTGGATGCTTTCGCCCACACAGTCACCATGTTTACTCAAACCCACCAGCTCTGTTTGCACAGCTTGTACCAAGGGACGCAGGGGAGATCTGAAAGAAAAGGGTGTGCCCCTACAAACGGGAAAGCAGCCTGGAAGTGCTCCAGGCAGCTCGCTGTACTTGAATGCTATGCTCAAGGCATCTTCAGTATCCATACTTCAGCAGAAAGCTGTATTACACTGCCACAATTACCACTCAGAAGTTGGGAATTATTTTAAAATACATTCTGGGAGAACTCTGCATTCAGAAGACTGGTCCAGTGACTTTTCTTAAAAGTAAAGCAAGTGCTCCTCCTACTTAGCTAAGATATTTGCTAAGATATTTGAAAGAAGTCTCCATAACTGGAACCTAGCATTTGAGGATCTGGAGGTACAGCCACCTGACCATGAAGTTCTGTGTGTTCACATGCCTTTCCTTACACTGTTTTACAGCAGCAGGAAAGGTGAAACTCACAGATGTAAGAGATAAGCACACACAAGCCGGTGACAAATCCTATCTATAAAAGCAGTGCAAGTAAGCAAATGTATTTTATGAGTTGTGATTAAGTGCATGATCAAACAAAACCAAAGCTACATCTTTGAATGGGCAGATCAGAATACCAACAAGCCTCTCCCTCGAATATTCTGGTAGCTTCCATTGCTAGGACTCAATCAGGCACTCATTCTTAGCTCCATTAAGACAACATTCATGGCTAGAAGCAGCATGGAGTTTTCTATGGAGGGTGCAGTACACAACTGCAGTGCATGGTCACTTGTGCTGAGAATTATCACTGGCTCGGCTTTTGGGCTATTGCTACCATAAACAAAGCCACTGCACAGTTTTCCATGAGATCAATATTCAGTCTGCCCCTCTTTAAGAATTTCCAAGAACAATGAAGTTTTTACTTCCTGGTTAAATTAGTCTTCAATTTTTCAGTGAAATGTTCCTGAGTTTTCAAGGAGGTGGTTTGTTTGTTTGTTGTTTTTAAATCAGCTCCCATACAATCCCACACAAGGATAAAGTTTCAGGTCAAAATGAAAGCAGGAAGCTAGAACTTAAGACAATATGCATTTATTATTATGGCACTCCCTTAGCAGATCAAGGTCCAAGTCCTACTTGTTGACAGATCTGATTGAACAGCTGAGCACAGATTGGGTTGATGTTCACCAACCCCAACTCAGTGTTCCAACTTATTTGGCTACATGTGGTTACATATACTGCTCACCTAGTCTAACACCTGCATCTTGGATAAACTGCTGATTTCTCCAGTGCTGCCACTTAAACTCTATACAGAAGCAGGAACAGGGCATCAGTACAGAACAGCTACTACACCTGGGATTCTCACCACAAATTCAGGAGCAGGGGAGAGAATGGGGGTGCTGCTGTGCACTTCTTTAAAATATACATGTATTTTGTGTGCATATATACACACACACGCATACACATGCACATATGTACAGAAAATATAATCTGCAGGTCTACAGATTTCTGTTTAAGCAGACTTTCTGTCTACTGCTAGACTCCTCTTGGCTGAGAACGACACGGCGTTCATAAAGCAGCAAGTAAAAAAAGGCAGAAGCTCTCTGCAAGAGCAAAAACACCAGGCTGCAAAGGTGGTGGCTGAAATACCAGGCATAACTCTGGAGAAAAGAAAATAATTCTTGCCTCCTAACAATGAGTCATGATTGACATGCTCAGCAAGTCAGAGCAGAGATGGCTTTAACCATTACCACTGAAATAACTCCTACACTAAACATTCGCCTTTTAAAATTAAGTTCTAATGCCAAATACACCACAATGCACTAGGCACCATACACTGAAACTACTTTAGGATACAATGCTGACTTGAAATTTTTCGTGCTCCTGAATTATTTTAGATAGCATCTATGCCTGTGCCCCTGGGTTTGGTGTAAAAACTGCCCAACATTTAATGGACACCACCAGTATTCTGGCAAGTAGTAAGATTGTGTCATTGGAATGCGACGGCTGAGGCCACAGCAAAACTGATGAGCTCCTGTTCTTGTGTCCTTTTCGATCTTCACCTAAAGCTGGGAGCCAGTTCAGCAGCTGGCTATATTTAACAACGATACACTGTGTGAACTAGTTTACTGAGCATTTGGAACACTTCCAACATAATCTGTGGTGAAGTAAGATACAGTAAACCCAAAAGTATTATTTAGCTCTAGAGGATTATTCTGCATAACAAATCTATAACCCAATTAATTATCTGAATAAAGCTCATCAATACATTCCCTAATAATTGAAATAGCAGCATCCTTGTCATGGTACCATTTTGCAGTGCAGATTATTCATCAAGATGCTTAGGATTTCCCAAGTTAACCAGGTCAGAAGTTTAATCAGCTCCCAGTTTTTGCAGATACAAAGATGCCTGCTGTGCAGAAGTGGGCACTCATTCAGAGAAGACTACAGCCAGCAAGGGGAGGTTTCACATGTTCTGTAAGAAATTCTACCACCAAGTCAGGAACACGCTCTTGCACAGCAGGAGCACCACAGCAGGTTTTAATTCTGAAAATGCTGTTATTTGCCAGTTAAAGCACAGTTGTTCCTATGCATTTTATTATATTCAAGGCTACTAATTACATCTTCGTGAACAAAATCCAATAAAACTTGAAGAAATAGGTTAATAGAAATAACATTTTTGCAGCCAAATAGGAAATAATTCCAATGCAACGACTAGAAGTCCTAAAGGTGTAGTGGTTGCTGCAGATTTTCAGAAATCTAGTAGCTGGATGCTACTATAAACTTTATAAACCTTAACAACTTAACTGGTTTTCCACCTGCAATTTTGCCTAGCTGGCATCTGGAGTAACTGGGCAACTCACAATTGTTCCCAACCCTCTACTCTGAAGAGAGAGGAAAAATAAACAAATCTAATGCATTGTTTTTATATCTTAAAAAAAAAAAAAAAAAAAAGAAGTTCCCTACAGAGGAAACTTTCTCACAATGAGATCAGTTCTGCTGCTTGAGTTTTGTTTTTATATTTTAACTCTTTTGTAGATTTCTTGTTTATCTTTTGGTCTCAGAACATACAAAATTAAATCCAACAGGGCCCGGCCCTGCAGAGCAAAGCACAGTGCTCTACCTCTGTAGGGCAGAGGTATTAAACAAGAAAAATGCCACGCCAGCTTTGCAGAGCAGCTTGGATAAAACAGCTCAATTGATGCAACACGTAGGCAGGGGGGGTGCAGTCACACCGCCGCTGCCCGCGGCCCTGGAGCTCCTGGGCCAGGTGGGGAGAAGGGAAAACTGCGCTCCTGGGGCAGGCTGCCAGGACGGGTCTGTTTGTCTCGCCCACGCAATGTGGGCTGGATTCAGACTTGTGGGTTGGATTCAGACTTGCGGCCTGTCGAGCCCGTAGCTGCAGGGAGGGGGCTCCACGTGAGTGCGGAGCTGTACGCTGCTGCACACACTGGCATCAGCCAGACTCACTCCAACCTACAGCTTGTCCCATCAGTCCTTCAGAGACCTCTCAGTAACGCTACAATCTCACAGGAAATTATAACGTGCTAAGACACGTGTTGTGTAAATCCATTATTATAAAACTTCTTGCTTGAACTTAGGATCAAATACAAAAGCTATAGTAAGTGGCATTTATTTTGTTCTGTGTTAGAGCCAAATCTCTGCACTTCCACAGGAGAGCTGAAGAACTGTTTCAGCTTCCAAGTGCTAACCTCTGAAATAATTCTCCCCATTCAGCTATTTAGCTGACTTGACAGCTTCACAGATGAGCAAAGATAAAACCAGGCTCCACAAGAGAAAAGGTACAAGCAGACCTCTACAGACACCCTGGAACTACAGCTTTACATGGCCCAGATCATCAGCTTTCATTTTAGCTTAAGCCTGACCAGAGTCAGTGCTGCAGGCCTGGTGCACATCCATACCTGCTGCTCCCAAGTCCGCAGGGGATGCTGGCAAGGTGCTGCTGCTATGCTACAGTGAAACTCTACATTTGTACTACAACACGGCCATAATCCTAGAGTAACTGACAGCCTAACAGCACTGAATGTTGGACAGGCAAAAACTGATCCTTTGACTGGCTGATTGGCTTTTTGGGACGTCAACTCTGTCCTTTTTGCAAAGGTTGATCACACATTAACTTCTCCCCTCCATCTGATGATCCGCTGGTATGCACAAATCCACTCTCTGAAGCCTCTCAGACTTGGTGTCCTGCTTTAACTATCCAGTCTGCAGTACAGCTAGCCTCACATTTAACCCTTATTAGCTTTGACTTCACCAGTTTTATGAACCTGATGAAGAAAAGCCTGAATTACATACAAACAGCAATAGCAGTGTGATTATTTAAAGGACACTGATCTCATCCAGTACACTTTTAGTATTGATTCTACAGCCAGACACTCCATTTGTTAGGAGGCAACTCTGCCTCCTGGATTTCAGCTTAAAGACAAAATACAACAATTTTCACACTCAAATTTGTTACAGCATACTTTTTGTGAGAATGAGGAAACAAAGTCTGAAAAAAATTCCTAAGGTATACTTATATAAACTGAACTTGCACAACTGAATACTGTCCTATGAGCACTGATCAACTTTCTCAACATTATCTCAGTAAGTTTAAATTCGCAGGACAAAATTATGTTATCTACAAGCATGAAGTTTGCCAAAGCCTACCAACAGTGTTGCCATTTCTAGATATCCATCTAGAAACCCATGAATTCATGGTACACCAACTCATTTCCAGCTCTGTTAGGATACTAAATGCACATCTTGTTGACATAAGTACTCTGGTAAAAGAGATCCCAGCATGCTGCATAATTCTGAACTCAGAGGAACTGCCTAGGCAAGGGAAAAAAACAAAATAGAGAAACCCCAAACCACAGACACATACCCAGAGCTGAGTAATCCAAGAAAATAAATATGGGGAAAAGTCATGAAGCTTCTCCTGGTAGGAAAATACATCACCCTAATTGCAGAATCCTGAAAGAGAAAAAAAGTTGAGCTAAAGAATTCAAGAGACCTCAACTCCCTGGTGCTCTTATTTTCCATCTCTCTAATTTCAGGAGTCCTCTGTTCCTCCTACACCAGGTATTTGAGGACTTCCCCAGAATAGAGGGCAGTTTCTACCTTGATATTTTCTCCTTCAAATACACCACTTGGGTTTTATTTTCTGCGAGCAAAGTTGCTCATACCAGAGGTGCTTTTACAAGTCATTTGGGTATAATACTGCTCACAAATATCAACTGTAAGCAATTAATGCTGCATAAGGAGCCTCCTCCAAAGAAAACTGCCTCACAAGAAGTAAGGATGGAACAAACTGCCATTTGGAATTCAGGCAATTCATTTTCTGGAAAACTATATCCAAGACTTCAGAATTGCAAAGGAATATGTATGACTGGACTGTTCAAAAAGTTTTTTGAAAAATTACTGAGGAATACCTGCCTATCAAGTAGATATAAGAACAACTGGATGCACTAAACTTCCCTGGGCTGGATTTCTTACATCTGCAAATAAGTTCCTCCTCAAAGCAAGGTAGGCTGCAAGCAAGAAGGGAACTGGGGCATGCGACGGGGACAACCTTTAGTGTTCAGAAGTTATTTCCACTTCTGATTGTCCATATCACAAACTGACCAGTAGCATGGGTCCTTTGTTTCTGACTACAGATAATGATCTTAAAAAAAAAAAAAAAGAAGGAAAAATCTGCAGCTAGCCTGTGTTTTTTCTAAAAGCAGAAAAGAGAAAAGTCTTAATTCTCAACTGATCACATGACAGGTGAGTAGCTTTTACTGAGGTCTAAAAATCAAGTTGTCAGTCAGACAAGTCTTCCACCTTAATACACACTGTTAAATCAAGTACTTTATTCACCTTCTTCACAAATCACTATTACAGAGAACATCAGATGGGAAAGGTAGAACTAATCATTATATTAAGCTGTACTAAAACCTGAATTGTTTTACACTGTATTCTCCTCATCCAAACCAGAACCAAGATCAACTGCTTGCTTAAGCTCCCAGTTTCTAAAGTTTTAATTTTTAGCAGTTTATCACCCACATCTGTTTAAACAGTTGCACAGAATCTGGTCTGTTTTTCTACCTATCGTGTCTCTGAATTCCAAGTTTGTGTGCCTATTAGGACCAAGAATTTACAGAGGCTTTTTTTTTTTTCCTGTTGTTATTTGTTTCTTGGTTTTCTTTTTGTTTGTTTATCTATTTGTGCTTATTTTAACAAGCCTGCTTATCATCAGCTTCCATAAGCAGAAGAAAAACAGCAAACGTCAGTATTCAGGTTTACTTATATGTCAGGTGCTTCAATGTTTCTTCATAAGAAAGACACAATGGAAAAATATATTTAAGCTCTTTGACAAAGTAACCTCAAGTCTAATCACAGCCACAGATTCAGGTTACTTGCAGGAGAACTTGATGAATTAGATGCTTATATCTGTCTTATCCTTTGAGACAAATGGGTAACTCATTTACATTCTACACATACAACATACCAGTTCTGGTACAGAACTGAAATACTACTTCTGCAAGGAACATCAACCGCATGAATCGCTCTGTAAGTAATACCTCCTATTTATTTAAATGCAAACTACAACAGATATAAAGAGCACATTAACACTAGTTACTGGCAAATTCTCAGCCACAAAACTCTGTTTTTCAACATAGTAGCTACGCATTTTCACCAGCAGTGAACAAGAACCTGCATGTTGTGCTCATAAAAATCTGCACCTGCAGAAGTGGCCTACTGTCACTATGCACCACTCACCGCCTCACTGTGCTCACATCCACTGTTTGCTCTCCAGAAACATTCAGCAAGCATCAGTGAATGTCAGTGGTGTGATTTTTTCTGCATAGAGTAATTCAGTTCCACACCTTTGAATCATATGCAATTCTATGTCAGACACCATGTTGTCAGATTGCCTCTCTGCTGCTATCAATCACATGGCAACAAAATTTAATGCAACACTGGCAGGAAGGTTCAATCTCTACTTCCATACCACCAACATCCAACTCCAACATTGTGGGTCAACATAATAACATATGAGGCATTACTTTTGGAGCAGTTCTAATCTATTTGGTAAGATTCCTGCTAGGTTAAACATCAAGTATAGTATCTGTACGCAAATCAGAGATCAGTAAGTACAGAGACTCTCTAGCTGACTACAGAAGAAGCGCTTCTATTTCCAGCAAACAATGTCACAGCACAGCCTGACTTGAACTTGGTTAACTGAAACTGGAGCACGAGCAACCATGAGGATCAACACCCCCCTAAACAAGAGCCCACACTTGCACAGAATCTTTCATGGCCTGGAGAGATTCATCTTGCACATACCCTGAAGGTCAATACATTCAAAATATTCAGTATTGGAGGGGAACCAAATGCCAGCTTGGAGAACATTCTTTGGATCTCATTGCCAGACCTCCCTCAAATAAAGGCTGCCAACTTCTCGCATCTTGCATCACATGAGCCAGAGATCTGACAGCCCCCTCGTGCCATTCCACCCTGCTGCCAGGATGCACAGGGCCAGCAACAGCTGGAGAGCAACAGCTCCTCAGAACCTAAGGATGTACCTCAGCAGCTGCACAAATGCAGCTGGGGGAACCAGAGTTCCCTGCCCAGATGTAGCAGTAGCAGAGACAAACAGTGCAGCTGCAGTAGCACAAGGAGAAAAATTTGGGAAAAAAGAAAAACAACTACAAATTTCAGTTCCTATCCAGACTTGCCTGCCAGGTTATAGTCCTATTTTAATGTTCCAACACAGTAAAAAATTTTACAACTATCTACAAACTAATTCACTGAGTAGTTTCTTCAGTTGTGTCTCAGGAGCTGGCTCAAGTCCTATTAAAGCTTCAGTTAACTTTGGAAGATGAATTCAGATCTCTTGTGAAAAAGTTACTCAGAGCACAGCTGCAGAGATGACTATTAGAAAAAAAAAAAAAAAACAAAAAACCTAAACAGTGTATGAGAGTTACAAGACCACTTTCTGCTTAATACCTACCATTTTCAGAAAGAAACAAGATGTCATTGCTGTCATTTTTATTTAGAGAAAATATATACAGAGAAATACCAGCCATGAGTTCCTTCTCCAGCCAGAAGGTGCTTGCAAACATTTAGATACTAGTTATGTGCTTGAGTGGCAGCAACAATTTCCTACACAGAACATATGCAAATATACATCACCTGCTTACACCAACTAAAAACCTCGTGGCAAAGCACAAAACCAATTCACAACTGCAAGCCTGGGAGCCTAGGCTGGAAGACACAGGAGTACATTTGCTTTTCAAACACCTGAATGCATTACCATAGCCTGATTTGAGGCAGGGTTGGCCTTCTGGAAAGGCACAAGGTGTGCAAGGCTCATGCAAGTGCTTTTTTCTTCCATGAATCAAAGCCAATTGCTGGGCAGCAGTTAATACCATGCAGTCATTTGGATCCCATGCTCATTTAAATCATGATAAGAGGAAGAAATCTACCAGTGCTCACCAATTACCAATCTCACAAGCTGCTCTTTCACTCCCATTTGCTGAGGAAAGGACCAGTTCAGCAGCACATTAGCCAGCTGTGATAAAGTTTTTTCTCCATTAATAAAATAAAAAGCCTAGCAAAATTGTTACCAGTCCTACTCTACAGCAGCAGAAATCCAGAGGTAAATATTGGAGGAATATAAATACATGCACAAAAACTAAAAATAAAAAATAATTCCTCTCTTCACAGAATCACAGAAGTGTAGAGGCTGGAAGGGACCCCTGGAGATCATTTAGTCCAACCTCCCTCCTTACTAAAGCAGTATCCCAAGAGTACACCGCACATGAAAGTATCTAGGTGGGTTTTGAGTATCTTCAAAGAAGGAGACTCACAGTACTTTGTCACCCTTCCTCCTCTGCCATTTCAGAGTAAGACTGGGGGACAGTGAAAATAACGTTTTGAGAATAAATATATTAGGCAACCTAAGTAATTGTAATTTTAAGATGTTACTCTTGCACAACAATCCTGCAAAAGTTGCTTCTGGGATTTTGTTAAAAGGAATTTCTATTGTTATCAGAGATCTGTATCTGATTGCCACATCCAGTCTTTCCTCCTGCACAACTGTTTCAGGAAGAAAGGTTAAAAAACAATGCAAAAACAAACAACTGAAAGAACGCACACAACACAGAGAAGCTAAAAGTAGAGGTTACAGCGAAGCTAAAAGTAAAGATTAAGCCATGGCTGTTTGACCAAAATCCCCTGAATCACCAGCGGAGAACAGTGCCAAAGCAGAGCACTGGCACCTGAACTGGGGCTTTTTAAGCTGCCACCAGCTTGCCTGTGCCTCCTGTTAGCTTTATTCTCAAGTATCGAATGCTTGTTTGTAGGTTAGTTAGTCCTGCCTAGAGTCCAGCTCTTAGAACAGAGCATTGATTAAAGTTTGATAACACAAAGTCACTGTGTTCTTTAAATAGTTAAATATCTTTTGGATTATTTTTTTTCCCCATTTTAGGTACAGTCTCCCTCCCTTATAGATAAACGTACTATATTTTCTTTACCACCTTTAAAAGTTCAATTGATCTTTCCTTCTATTCATAAATCACAAATACCAATAGCTCCTATTTCAGTATTTTAACTTAGCTAAAGATAGCAACAGACAGAAAAAAAATGCTTTAATAAGCAACAAAGATCACAGATCAAAGATCAGAATACAAAATTGCAATGACAAGCTGGAGACCTATTATTATCTCAGACTCTCTATTTTAAGAGCTGTGACTTGATTGTTCTTCCCAAACTTTAACTGAAAATGGCACATTTTACTTGTTTTGCCAATACATCAACCCTCCTTCCAGGAAATAATGTGTCAGCAACATATGGAAACTACTTGCACGAGTTTTTTTTGGCATTTCTCCCGAAGCCTGGCATGGTTTAAGCATTAATTGTGGAAGCCACTAATACCTCTGTTTTAGCTGTTAAATTTAAAACATCAGGGGAACATTAAATCAATGACAGTATGTGATTACCATTTGATATAGCTTACCAAACCTCCCTCACCAAGGCAATCAGCTTCTAAATAGTTTTTGTAACTAAAGGGCTTATTTCAGAGTACATTTAAGCACAAAGCTTCAGGAAGTACCAGTAATCTTACTACCCACAATAGCAAACAATAGACAGTTAAGAGCCATATATAGGAGTATGCTTCTGTATTTATAGAATTAGCAACTTCTAATTAACGCATTAGGAAAGTTATTCGGAATACAGTAGCATCTTGTAGTAAGGCTACAATAGAGAAAAGAAAGGAACAGCACAACTTACTGAAGACAAGGCCCAAGCGTTAAGAGAGATGACTTGAGACTGAGTCATCAGAAACTTTCCTCAGTGGCATACATCAGAAGGCAAGCAAATAGTAAGACCAAGGAAAAAAAAAAAAAAAAAAGAAAACAAAACATAGAAGCTGGATTTTCCAGAACTCTCCCAAGAGATTTCAGCTTTCAAAGATCAATGCATCCATGCAGCAATAATAGGCTCCAGCTAAAGAATTTTCCTTTGACTCTGCCAGCAATTTATCAAAAGCTTGCTGTGTGCTAGCAGCACTTCCTAAAGCAGGTCTGATGAGGATGTCACAGACCAGGCAGGTGATACTCGCGGAGATGCACACACTGCCACTTCATACCACGCATACAGTGAGGGACAGGAGTGTTGTGCAGCAGAGCAAGCAACCAGTTTGCCTGGCCAGGAGCGGAGCGAAAGGCAGATGGACTTGCCAAACTTCCCCTTCTGTTACTTAGTGACTTCTGGAGAACCTGATGAGCCAGAACACCAGGAAACCCTGTCATAGGTGGGTGGGTGGAGGAGCAGGAGGGGTAAGGAAAGAATTAAACTCCAGAAATCTGAAGGTCAAAGAATTACCTAATGTAGCATTAAGTTTATCTCAAGAGCAGATTAAAGTTAACCAGGCAGGATGGGGAAGCACTGCCCCACGCTCTGAGTCTCCAGGAGAAACGCACACAGTCACGCAAATGTTTCCCACAGCGTCCCTCACCACACACCACAGGTTACAGCAAACAGCTGCTCCAGGAGACAATTCCACATGGAACAGCCTGCAGAGCAGCTTGGACAAATTTTATTTTAGCCTTACTGTAGACAGCCCAAGGAAAGAACAGTTGTTTGGAAACGTCAAATTGCAATACATCAAGTCATTATTCAGTTTTGCCCTAACAGAACTAACAGCTCTCCCTCACCTCTTTTAAGTGACATAAACCGCAGTCACTTATCCACGTCTGCTACAGGCAAGGCAAAAAAGAATGCGACGCTTCCAAAAACTCAGCAGGAGACTTTCCTGTGCTGAATTTAACCACATCACAGACTTACCCTAGAAGTGTATAATTTGCTGTTACACCTATTTAATGTAGCTTTTTCAATTAATTCAGTGTTGCAGGGAAGAAGAATAATAATAGTAAAAAAAAAAAAAAAAAAGGATACATTAGCTATGTAAAACAGTGTCAAAATTATTTTCAACCTCTACAAGTATTTCTTTCCTCAGGCTATAGAAGAACTACAATAAATATAAACAAATACAATCTAACAAAGTCAATTTAAATGTGAAATTATGACAGTTGTATTAAAAAAACCTCTACCGTAACACACTCATCATTCAAATCAAGACATTCAAGCAGCATGTGCTTACTGCCAACGTGTTAAAGAAATCACTGGCTTTGGGTGCGCACAGTTGAGGAGTTAAGCATTCCAGAAGAATTTCTCTTTAAACAAGATACAGTGTTTTCTGTCAGTATATTTAAATCACACAGATCTATGCTGGCCAAGGCATAAGAAATGAAAGCTTCTAGAAGTCTTATAAATGCTCACAAAATTAAAGAAATTGGAAAAACAGCCTCTTATACTTCTGAAATATTCAGTGGAATTAATTTGTTCATCATCAAATGATAGAATGAACAGGAACTGTTAGAAGTAATGCTGAAGTCAGGAATCAAAGGTACTGAGCACAGAGTGTAATATTTATCTACCACCAACAGCATACAAGAATTGATGCAATTATCTTCCATTATAAATGGCAATGGATGAGGAACCATCTTCAAGAGTTGGTAAGGAATAAGAACTTTCTAAAAAGAGGAAGACAAAGATTGTCACACTCCCACCCCAGTCTTCTGCAGATGCTAACTGAACGAAATACTTTCTCCTATCAGCAAACAATAAAACTTAAAGCTGACCCGTGTTCCTAGAGGACATAATCTCTATCAATGAGATTTGTAGTACTGAAGTGTTTCCAGATGTCAAACTAGTTTGGCAAATCCAAGCCTCTTTCTGTTCTTGAAAGAACCCTGCAGAAGTTACCCAGACAGCAATAGGCCCTGCACTTCATCTGACAGAGCGTGCTGCAACTCCACTATGTTAGCAGTGGCAGAAGACACGACCAGAACAGCCAAGAAAACACAGGAATCAGAAGGAACCAAAGTAATAACCCACTGAGGAGGAGGATATCCAGTTAGAGAAAGATCCCAGCAACACCACAGGCATTCTGCTCTCACATTTTGAGGGTTCTATGTCCCATGGCTGCTTAGCTAGGACACACAGCAGAGCAAGATGTGGTGTGTGTAAGCCCTGCATCCATCAAGCACACCACTTCAAAATAAAACCACCATTGGCTGAAGTTGGCATGGTCAGGCCTCTTCTGCTTTGCTGCAGCCAGCTGGTATCACCTCACATTACCTGGCCCTCCAAGGTTACAGCTTCAAGACATCCTCACTACCTAGTCATGGCATTAAGTGTTTCCTCAAAAAGCCAGTGTGCTCAGATGGTGCTGGTCTGCATCCATTTGATGCTGAGCAGTGTACAGGTGTTTCTCATTTTATCCTCCCTTAGCTTACAAGAATTTCCCCTCATGAGGATTACGTGCTTTCACTCTGTTTAACTACAGCTTGAACACCTCCAGGCAGAAATGGAATCACTGACCACTGTGCTCCCTGAGGTTTTCCAGTGGAGGTATTTAGCATCTTACTTCTTGCCAAAACACAGATTATTTTATTATGCACTTGTAAAGCAGTCAAAGGTAAACAGATTTCTTTCTTTAGCCCAGTGTGCCTGTTCCTCTGAATAACCACCAAAGGACAAGAAAGAAGATGCTGGTGACAAAGGCACATCTGTCTTCCCTTCATGGGATGGGCAATGAAACAGATATTTAACTTGATTTTTATTTCATTTATAATCAAATCCCAAATACATTCAGCCATCACAACATTGTCTACAACTATTAACATGGATGATAAGAATTACTTACTGAGTGATTCTGTAATTCTGTAGTTGGACTCAATGATCTTTAAGGTCTTTTCCAACCTGAGGGATTGTATGATTATACTTTATACTAGTTTTAAAAGACATAGCTCTAGCGTTGCTCACATGAGGATGCTTTCTGGCACTGCGCACGTCCACTTAGACACCACCTCTTTAGGCTACATAGGTCACAACATAATAACATGATAATTAACATGTGTTAATTCTGTGCTTGCCATTTGCAATATTTTTCTTTTCTTTAGGATACGCATACATGAGTTTAAACAATTAACTGTAACAGTGGCCCAGAGTATTCCACTTCCACGCTTGAGGTACAAATACAGTTTAATTAGAATTGAACAAAATATTAATCATCTGGGAAGTTACAGCAAACTTAGGTATTTATAGCTTAGAAGTCATGAAATTTGTGACTATTTTCACTTAGAGTTCTTTAAGTATCAGGTTTCACATCCACACATGCTGAAAAATTCATGTACATGTTTAACTTGAACACAAGAATTGTAAAACAAAGCAGGATGAGGACAGACAATTCTCTCTGTCCAGCCAGCCTTATCTCAGCACGCCTTGCACACTGCATCATTCCCTTAAGTGCAAGGAGCATCCCATCACCAACATGGTGTGGCTGTGACCAGGCCACTAATAGAAAATACTTGGGATGCTTGGCAGGAACCATGAGTTTGCATCATCTGTCACTGCAGCCAGGAAAAGCTCCCCAGAGATGGATGTTTTCAGCAGAGTTCTTGGTACACGTGAGGTCAGAATGAAACCAGATCAGAGATGCAGTCCTGGGGTCAAAGCCCTTGCTTTCCTCCCAGCAACAGGGAACAGAGTCCTCTGGTTTAAAGTAAAGAGCATCAGAAATATGAGGAGCTTGAATGCAATTGCTTTTGGCTTTCTCCTTCAACTTTTTCCACTTCAAGTCATAAATACCAAGATTCCTAAATTAGGTTTGAACTTTATGTTTATTAAATCACTGTTCAACCCTGGCACTTCAATCCAAAGAGAGCCAAAAACAAAAGGTACCCCAAGTTAACATGTCTCCTAGATCTCAAAAAGTTTTAGATTCCTACATACAGATTGGTGCTTCTCAGGATTACTTTTCACTAGCTTATTTTCCTGGACTTAGACTTACAGATGGCTGCTCCTATTTAACCTAAAGAGGTCTGTAAAACATTCTGATGCCATCTGTAAAAATTCCTTTTCCCTCAACTAAATAGGAAAAATCAAGTCAATCGTCCCCTTTTAGGATGCCCTTGTCCAGGACTAGCCTTAAATTATAGCCTTTGAAGTTACTAGATCACTGCACTATTGAGCAATTCTTTTTTTTTTTTGGCTACACTGGGAATGGTAAGAGTTCCAGGGTTAGGCACATGCTGTTCTACTTCAATGGCAAGAAGCCAAATCCGTTTAAATATTTAAACATTAACCCCACAGTTACAATTACATTAAAAAAAAAAAAAAAAAAGCAGCCATGATTCCAGAAAGATTAAATTCATTCCACAGACAGCATCTTGAGTACAAAGACCATTTTTGCCACTCTCTGAAAATGACATCTGGAAGAACTGAGAAGTATGGAAAAGTTATCAGAGTATTCATTATAGTTTCACTCACAGACTTCTTTTCTCCACAAGCATGGACACAAGCACATTATGTGACGTTTTCCCCTTCCGGCTCTCTATATTAATCTCTTGTACTTAAAAATGCTACTGTTTGGCGCTGGGAAAGCCAGAGTTTTGAAGAATTTCACATCTTCTCTTCTGCTTATCCTTCATCAAAAAGCAGTTAGCAGTCACCAGTATTCTACTCAGCCAGACAATGAAATAAAGCAAACACCAGATATTTCCCCATAAAAATAAAATAATAGCATGAAGACAAAAAAAAAAAAAAAAAGCAAACAAAAACACAAGGCTGAACTCCTATCTAAATTTAAGAAACAAATGCCAGACGGCTCAAAGCTGAACAAACAAGCACAAGGTTGCTACTTACACTTTGTAGCAGGTTCTATGATTATCCAGTTATTCAGTGTTATTTTGTATTGGACGGCTACGCCTCAAACAAACAAACAAAAAACCAAAACACCAAAATATTTTTAAACTTCTCTGAAATGCAGAACTAAAGAAGAAATGTAATGTTCAGGAATGTAATGCAGGGGGAAGAAGCCAACAAGTTCCCTGTGCAAGTGCTTTGTAAACCCCCACCTCTTCTGCTCTCTGAAGAGCAGGACACTGAGAAACCTGCTGTTTATTTTCTGCTGACTGCATTTACATTTAAAGCAGCACAAAATTAGTTTTATAGGAATCAAGCACACAATTAGTTTTACATAAATCAACCGATAAGCAAATTAAAACAGCTAACCAGAATAGATTGCAATAGACTTTTTTTTTCCTCCGTAAAAACCATTTTTTCTCCCACTTTTTCCTACAAGAACAAAGCCCCAGGCCTCCCCTCTGCAGTATGCTGGCACTCGTTGTGATGTTTATAAAAAAGTAAGCGGTTTGTAATTGTAGCTTTATTCTGACATGAATCTGATATAAACAACACTAAATATAACTTATGTGGATACTATGGAATGACCTTTACACGACCAGACTTCTTTTATCAATGATATCCATCCCATTATAAATTATAGTACCAGAAAATCAATCCCAGAGTCCATCATAGATCCCACGCTGCTTTCAGTAAGGAAGCACCTGAAACAGGCAAAAGGCTGTGACTGAATGACATGGTAGAAAACAAAGCCCTCCCACTCACTGAGCACTGATAACAACTCTTCAGAGGAGGGGGAAAAAAAAAAAAAAAAAAAGCAAACAAAAAAGCCAGCACATGCTTACTATATTTAGAAGACAACTTACCTAGAGTGCACCCCACATCAGAATAAACACTGAAGCTGTGCCACATGCCAAGCCACACAGACCAAATGTCAAACATTCTGCTAGAAGGGCCACTTTGCCTGGTGCAGCTCCTCACCCTCACTCCTCTCAAACAGTTCTGGGGCTGTTTGTCACATCTCTCAAGGCTCTGCAGAACTTCTTTTGTATATTAAGTGCATTTTTAGAAATGCCTTAGGCTACAAATCACTGTACTGTAAGGATCACACTGTGGCACAAAGCTCAGTGACCCATGAGACATGGCATTTCAGCTAGCACAGAAAGAAAATAGTGATTATTATGAGGCCAGGACAGACAGTGAAAGCCATACATGGAGCACAGCACAGGCAGTCCAAGTAAGATGGTAGTATCACTGCCTGGCAGGAGGAGCAGCCAGCCAACAGGATGTAAGGCGAGTAGGAAAAACACTGTTTGAACGTAAAAAAGAAAGAAAAGTGGGGTAAGGGAGAAAGCCTGTGCAGTACTAAGGTAATGGCTAAGGCTTCAATTCTCTTTTTGGTAGGAGCAGCTTTCAGCAAGACTTCAGAAGGCCTAATGACATAGTATCCTCCTTTAGGAAACCGAAGACAGCTGCCATTCAACCATCACCTTGCAATTAAGTTATTAAGTGAACAACCAGTTCAAGGCAGATTTCCTAACATCTTACGTATTGAGATGCAGCACTATTTAGAGTAGAGAAGTACGAACAAATACTGGTTATGCCTAGTTCAACTATTAGGAAACATATGAGAAGCCTGTGACACAAACAGATCTGTTTTATAGGGCACTGCACTAAATCCACAGCACACAAACACAAGATAGATCAGGGCAAGGAAAGACAGGTAATGTTGCATCCTAACCCAGTATAGAAACAGCTCAGATATCTTGGTCTGTGTGCAGTAAGTTAGAAGCAAACTTTCACCACATGCAATATACATTATTAAGTGCGTGACCAACAGCCTTTATAATCTACTGAGAAAGCTATCAAGCTCATGAAGTTTATACCACTTGGTGTTAGAACATCAGAGAGCTACAAAGGACTAAGAAGTCTTGTGTACTGCACAGCTCCAAAGGAGTACCAAGAAAAGCTATTCATTACAAGTCTGTACACAGCAAGAACATTTATGCTGCAGCTACAAACCCCAGCACCTTAACAGAGGTGAGCCTCCTAACAGCTTGGCAAGCTCTGCCTTCCTTCCAGGCAGATACTGACGGTGCAACCCCTTAAAGGCACCCACTGCCTAAGGCCACCAACTCATGCAGATTGCACAGCCAGCCATTATTATCTCCTGGTATCAAGGCTCTGGCTGATTAAAATATTTTAACAGGAGACAACACCCAGACAGTTTGGTTTCATAATACTCAGCTGTAACAATTCGTGAACAGGTCATAGGAACAATGCATGAGCACAAAACGTACAGGCACAAAAAATACAGATGCACTATAGGGGAGATCTGCAGCTTTGAGACACCTTTATACGGCGAATGAAAAAGAGTAAGGACACAACCAGACCAGAATATGTGAAAGAAATTGCTTTAATTTAGAGAAAGCTTGTGAAGGAAAGATTCCAGCAATCCACCTGTAGATACAAACTCAAAGAACCATCACCTGCAAGTAAGCATCAAATAGAAAGGCACTTACTGCACTCAACGGCATGGTGAATATTTTATTGCATGATGGCAGAATAATACTCAAAAAGACAATGTTGTGATAACATATGCTGCTCTGTGAACTATAAATCACATCAGCAGCTTATTTTCCAGTCCTGTTATGCTGCTTATTGCAGCTGCTGGATAATTCAAGAGACATGACAAAATGAGATTTTACAGGCAATAAAAATGGTCCACGCTACTTGAAAGACAGAAGAATAAAGCGTCCTAAGCCTGGTTTGTATCACGAAGTGAGGACTATATGAAAAATAAAAAAGCTTTCTTGCAAGTCTGCAACGCTTTAGCTCCCACAAACTTAGATATATCCAAAGTACAACTGAGAAGGTGCATACACCATACAGACTGCCTAGTTACAAATGTTGAAAGCATACCTGGAACAGTGAGGTATCCAGAGGTTATAGTATCAAGAAATACTAAGCTTCTACAGAAGTCTCTTACATATCTCCAACACAAGTATCAGGTCAGCATTGAGGATAGCCAAAGATGCTCTGCAGAGGCCAAACTGGCACGAGCCATACAATTAGGCCGCACTGCAACAGTGAAGCATTATAATCAATAGGCTTCCCAGATTAGATAATAGTTTATTATTACTACTCCTGCGTAATCGAGGAAGAGTTTTAAGTAAGACTACTAGTGGAAGAAAATCAGTAAGCAGTGCATAAGCCACATGAGAGTACTGCAACAGACAGAGCCCACTCACAGTGCCAAGAACCACTAAGCCAGTACAGCCAGAAGTGGCTGCATCACATGGCTGTAACCAGTGATAGCAAGGGTGAAGTTTACGCTGTCATGCTCAGCCAAGACAGACTTAGAGAAGATCACATCAGTGAGGAACTCTTCCCATACTCAGTCAGGGGTATGGAAGAATCCACAGGACACCAAGAGCTTCAGCTGAGAGTTAGAAATAATGACGTACACACATTGTCCTGAATGGCTGCTCTAAGCACAACAGCTACACAAGGGCTAGATGACTGCTACTCAAAAGATGGAAAGGAGGAGACAAAGGAATGTTCACTTTCTTCTTTTCCTTCTCCCTAAAGTAACCGGGAAGGAGAGAAAAATATACATTCAATAAGAGCCATACAGTAATGGTTTAACACCTACACATTTTCCAAAATTGGAAGCTGCTAAGTCTCTCAAAAGAAATCACAAAGTCACATTAGGGGATGGGTGAAGCACCACCAACCTACCTACAAAAAAGACGACAGAACAGGAACACCTGTAGCAAACTGCATTCCACCTCACAGCAAGAAATAAATACTTCGTTAGAGACAACAGGCGAGTCTTTGTCAAGAACACTAAACAGTCATCCAGTCTCCAAAAAGCTTTTTAAAGAAAATGTTTAGATTTCTGTGTAAAATAGCAGTGTGCAAACACAATTTCAGCATTAATTTCGTTGAATAGCTTGTCAAGATCACTATTTCAGTCCAATTGCGAGCCTAAATAATAATTTCTTTAAGGAAGATGTAAGGTCATGTATGAGTTTACTTTACTAAGCTCCACAAAGTGGAAATCCTAATGCTGCATAACCAATGCTGCAAGCTGTTCACAAAAAGCACTCCTCTCAACCTAATGGGTTCTGGTTTTATTTGAGCTTTAATTGCCAGCTACTCCACCAACACAAATCAGCTTTCAAACATCTGGGCTGACAAATCAAGAAGGAATCGTTTGGTTTTTAATCACATTTAATTAGTCCCATTTCTGGAAGAAAATTAAACAGATTTAATTGATAGAAGATGACTTCTTAGGAGATGTGTTCTGAAAAGAATGACTTTTAAGCTAGCTAAATCCAAACAGCAACATTCAGGTATGAGCAGAATAAGTGCAAATCAGCAGAAGATTTGCCAAGATTAAATAAATCCTAGTAATGAAGATGCCAGAAGAGTTCATGCTTTGTGACAGGTCCACCTCCATCAGAAGAGTTTCATCTCCAAGTGACATCGTACTGCAGCTGAAATGATATTCCCCAACAGCACTGCCTTTAGCAGAAATAGGTGTTAGGTCTTTTAAACCAAGCTTCAACTTATTCTCATTTTTTTTCCCCCCAAAAGAATACCATTGAAATTCAACAACAGGACAGCTTCCTCGTATTAAGAAGGTTTTATGGCTATTCATAATTTAAATGTTAATTTAGTGTTTTAATGGCAATACAAACAATCCTAACACTGGAATTTGTATTACGTATCCATTTGGTGTAGGCATCTCCCAAAAGGAATGCATATCTTAGTTACCTCTACATGTTTATGGTTCATGACTTTGTCATAAGCTATCTTTTATCAAGCCTTTTAAAGGCCAAAGTAGACACGAGGAACTACACTAAGGAATACTGCAGCTACAAAGAAGTAACACTAAACAATACAGAATTAAAGATCTCAAAAGTAACAAACAACATCTAACTGAAAAGCATGTTCAGTTTTTACAAATTTTAATCAAGCAATTCCTTGTACTTCTCTGAAACTGGACACCCAGCTTACAAGTACTAACATGCTGTGTGCACAGCTATTCCTCCACAGACTGGAAACCTTACTGAATAACATCTAACATGGGTTAGGCGAGAAGTTCTATACAAAGCTTGCGTAGCAAGAAGCCAAGTTTACAGAATTCATAGTTGCCACTTTTCTGCAGAATAATCATTCATCAAGCAATTTGTAATTAAGATTATGAAGCAGTTTTCCCAATTTCTCGCTATTTATCCACAGATCAGCAACAACCAAGTTTCTTGTTAATCCGTCCCAGAAGGCTAGGAGACCTCCCCTAATTGCTAAAAGCTATTGGAAGGACATCAGACAGATCTCAGCTTCAACTGGATGAAAGGACAGGCCAGTCACAGGAAAGGCAGCTACACTCAGACTGAGTGTCTAAGGATTCTGATGGCAGGAGTTCACATTTAAAGAGCTGCCAAACCCCTACGCTATAGTTCTCTTGTAACTCTGAAGCACGCTAAAGAGTGTCCCTGCACAGTGACAGGATGCATAATCTTCAAGATTAGGGGCACCAACAGCTCTCTTTAGGCCAATTCCCTTGACACTCTCCTTTTGCTGAAAGCGGGTAGCAGTACCAAAACCTGGAAAATCTCAACTTTGAATTTCCTCAAATGAGAGAAGCACTTGACTCATTAGGAGCATATGGGTAAAACTCAAAGTAACATAAAAAAGGTACATCATGTTTACTTTGATAACAGGCACAGAAACCATAGCTGATGGACAAGTTTACTCACAGCCCTTCTTCTTTCAAAAGAGTTTCTTTTTACCTGTCCTTGCACTTTACCACAACTCTATCGCTGACACACAGATTCTTAGTTCCCCTGGAATAATGATCATACTTTGTAAATTCTTCAGTCAAGATCATTCAGTTTGCTGCCAATCAATGCTAGGAATAAGACCAGTCAGCATGTCCCTCCAGTAGCCTCAGCTGTAACTCAAACAGGAGACGAACTGAGGTGAAAGACTAGTCTGAGGTAATCCTCACACCAAATATACTCATTCAAGAGTATCACCACAGACATTCGGGAACATAATGACTAAAAGCATTTTTCTTACTAGTCATGTAGATTTGGCATTGCAGCTGATCCCATAAAGGAAAAAAAAAGAACCATTTCAACAGACACTCCATCAAGAACTCAAAGATGCCATCAAACAAATATATCAAGCCAAGGACACAACCATATGAACCCCACATATTGCCAGGAGATCAGAGGAAAATAAACAGTTACTTTAAAAGTAACTGCACTTCCTCCTTCCATAGCTCTGGTTTTGTTTTTAAAAGAGGTCTCCACCTTCTTCACTGATTTGAACATGTCAAACACAGCAAGTAAAGTGGCACTAGAAGCAAGGTTTTCTTGTTTCTTCTTGTTAGAGATAGTATAGAAAGCTACAACAAAAGGTATTACAGTTATTAGCAATTATCAGCCATTACAATGAAGTGATCCACCACACACACTCCAGTGGTTCCACCCTACTGCATTAGCTTTGCTGCGCAACTTATGGTTGCAGTTGGTCAACGCAGAAAGCCAACAGCCAGATGCACATCCAGCAGGATCCGCAGCACAAGTCAGTTCACCAAAACCCACTGTGGGTTCTAACAGCACAGCTGCTAGTGTTTTGAGTGCACTGGTTTAATTTCCCTGCAGGACTCTTAAGTAATCTTCCCTATACACGCATGGTTATGTGTATCTGTGTCTATTACACGCAAAAATAAGCTAGACTCATTTTTATTCAGGTATTTAAGAACACAGAAAAAAAACAATGGTGAAACCTCCGCAAATATTTGAAGATTGCTGAAAACACATTGGCAACTTGGTATTTAGATTGCGGTAACCAGGAAAAGGTGATATAAATTTTATGATAAAAAAAAAAGTTTAACCAAATGGCAGAGCCAGGAAAACCCAAGTACAGGGGAGTGAAAGCAGAGACTGGAGAGCTAACAGAAGTGGATGATGCAGAGCCATACTGGCAGCAGCTTGAGTTATTCCTGATCCAACAACTAAATACTAACCAAAGCAGTTTAAGGGAAGTAACTTAAGTGGAGAAGTGCCAGAATACTTAGGGATTAAAACAATTAATCAAAGGGAAGGAAAAGTTAATGGAGTATAACATGAGTTCATACCACTTGGTGGAAAGTTACATTCTGAAATAACTTTTTGGTACTAGGAAAAAAAAGAAACCACTAATGTAGAAATTTAAGAAAAATTCAGTATACTATCTTGTTATTTGGAGGACAGAAAACTATCAAATAGCACTGACTTTTTTTTCCAGAAAATATAAATATGCATAGCCAATGTATTCTGCAGAATAATCTCAATGACAACAGAGGAAATAAGAAGGCAGTAAACAACTTAAATTTTCCCATGCCCTTATCAGAACAACTGCTGAGTCTAAAAACATCCTCACACGAGTTAGAAAAGGACGAAACTCCACAGTGCAAGTACTCCCTCTAAAAAAGCTAGGCTGTTCTCATAAAAAGTGAGAATGTTTAAAAGAAGCTGTACAACGGCCAGCTACACTTATAAACACTAAAGAAGCTCTGACTCTTGTTTCTTCTTTCACCGGAGAAAGCAAAATAAGGAGCAAAGTAACTTCACCCTGCTTCAGCCCCACTTCTGCACAGCCTGAGCAGCACAGAAACTTGTCAGGTAGCCCCCAGAACCCGTGGGATACAGGCAGCTTTAGAAACACTTGATTTTCCTGATTTAACATTAAATGAGGTTATATTACAACAGTGAATTAAGAGAACAAAATGAGCCAAACAGAGAGAGTGCCTTCTGGGTAGGCAATCGCGTCAGCAATTTCTGCTTGGTCAATATCTAACATGGTGCTTTCACTCACAGGGCGCTCAACATCCAACTACAAGATGTCTCCAATCATAAAGCACTACTGGCACACTTTAACATCCCATATGAATGTTAAACATATTACATTTTATGCAAATATATGTTACACAGACATAAAATCATGTAAATCAACGCTCATCGTCAAGACAGCTAAACTGCATTCCACAGTTTTATTACAAGTAACACTATTTTGCTGGACTGCTGAGATCATTAGTTACTTGGCATGTTAGATCTCAGCTCAATGCTAAGCTCTGAAACTTACAAAAAATACCATATTTGACATTTTCCATGATAATCTGTGCAAGAATCTTTGCTTCCAAAAAAAAAAAAAAAAAAGCTCACTTCTTCCATACTTGATTGCAGATGGAAGCTTGAAGCCACAAAATACAAGAGTTAGAAATAAGAGCCCAAAATATGTCATTACTTTGTTCATTTCTCACTTTGCCAAGGCATTTATATCACATTACCACAGTCAGTCTTAGAGCCAAAAATCAGCTCCTCAGAAGTGACTATGCAAAAAAAAAAACAAACAAAAAACCAGGATGGGGCACCAAGTTATGCATTCAAAATAAATAGTAAGCCTTCACTTAAACTGCTCAGAATAACACTACGAAACCAGTCTTAAGGTGGCGTTTAGGAAAAGTTTGACATTCAGTCAAATATTTTAGAACTATGGAACCTTTATATACAGAATCACATTTATACTGTGTGGAAAATGATGCTGAACAGAGTTTTAGCATCAAAACCATCTGATCATTTCTACTCTGGCCACAGCTACAAGGCAGACTGATCTCAGCCAGGAATCACAACTCGGCAATATTTTTAAAAAGGGACCATGTGAATTTTAAATACAGCCTTGTTACCACGCAACACAATTAACCTTTATGAAAACAAAGCTCAAAAGCAAACTACTGCTCACCCACAGTAATTAGCATAGAAAACTAATTGCTGCTATCAGCTCACGTGGGGCAGCCTCTGCAATGCATCGCTGTACCTCCACAGAAGTACAATGTATGTCAATGGGAACAGGCAATTTTCAGTGCCTATTTTACTTAGCGATCCAGACTGCGGCCATATTAGTCACCACCACCCACTCCAAAAACATCAGTGACAAAAAGCCAGCAGGTTGCAAAAGTAAGTTGCATTCTATGCAAAGCTTACTCCTCCAAAGAGTACAGTGTGCTCCTTCAGAAAAAAAAAAGATAATTATTAAACACGAACATCTGTTTGTAACCTCAGTATCACCTGATTTGTTAGGTGTGGTGCAGTATTAACAAAACTTCACATTATAGCTAGTTTTAAACTATCACCAAATTTACAATGAATTGGAAACACCCATTAATTATTTGCTTTACCTGCCACAGCACGAGTGGATCTCTTAGACAAATCCCACACGCGGGAGTTAGCACCGAGCCTGTCACACCTCATCTTGTGAAAACAAATAAAGCAAAGCACCCCAGCACAACCTTCACCACGGTGTCAGATGCCAGAGCTGTGCCAGCAGCAAGGGCACCCGTAACCCCGATGAGAAGGGGATGCTCGGTTTTCTGCTTTGCGCCATAACTTGAAATAAACGGGGAGGCAAGAGGTGTTGGCGTTGATTTTGGGGTTCTTTTTGGTGTTTTTTTTTCCCCCCCAATAAATATTAGCACCGCTGCCTCAGAACGGTGGAATCGGGTATAAACTCAGCGTCCTTCACAGGCACTCTCCCGTCCTCTGGCAGCACAGACGGGCGCGGAGCAGCAGCGCACACCCTCGCGCCCCCTCACAGCCGCGCCGGACCCCGCAGCGCACAGCCGTGAGGGCTTCCCCTCAGGACCCACCTGCGCTGCCGCCGGGTTGCGCACCGCGTAGTGCGAGCGCTCGGCCGCTCGGCAACGCGGAGACGGCGTGCGGGGTGCCGCTGCCCTCCAACCCGGCCCCGCGCTCGCAGCCCGGCCGGCCTCGCCCCCGCACCGCACGCGTTACGCCGAGCTCCCGTTAACCGAAAATTAAAAAGAAACTTTTAAAACCTGAAGTACTCGCGCCGGCTCTCAGATCGCTACCTCCTGCACTCAGCTCGGGCGCTCCCTGAGAAGTCCGACCCGAGCGGCGCGGCGCCCGCCCACCTCCCAGCGCACCCCGCAGCCGCACCGCTCCGTCGCTTCCTCCCGGCCCGTCCCGTACGGCGAGGGGCCCCGCACCGCCCTCCGGCCGCACCTGACGCCCCTCGCTCCGCTCACCTGGCGCCGGGCCGCCCCTGGGCGGTGCTTCCGTCGGGGGGCGCGGAGGGGGCCCGGTCGCACCGTGCCGCGCAGATGGCCGCGAGAGGCGCAGGTAGAGAGCGGGAGAACTGGGTCAGCGACTAAAAATACTGCCCGGCGAGCAGGGAAGGAGCTCCGAGACGCTCTCGCCTCGTTGGAGCTTCTCGGCGGTGCCGGGCCGGGCGCAGCGGGCACCTTCCCCTCAGGCGGCGGCGGGAAGAGCTGCAGCGCGAGCGGAGCAGCGCGGGCTGCGAGTGACGGCCAATGACTGCAGAACTCCTCTTTCTTTTTTGTTTAACCGCGCGTGGCTTCGCGCACGGCGCGTCAAGTCATGAGAGCGCGCGAGCAGCTGCCTCGCAGGCCCGCCCGACAGCCCGGCCCAGAGTAAATCATTAACCCGGGGCAGCGGAAGGGCAGGCCGGACCGCATTCCCCTCGCCTCGCCTGGCCCAGCCTGGCCGGGACGCGCGCCCTCTCGCAGCCCCGCTCACACCTGCTCGCCTCCTTGGGCCCGGTGCTCCCGTCCCAAATGGGGCACCGTGGAAAGTGCCTAGTCGTACTGCAAGGCCAGCCGGGAGCTGCACGGGCCGGAGATGAGCTTAATGGTGTGCAGCGGTGCTGAAAGGCCTGAGCTGCATTTTCTTAATGGCATAAGCTGCTAGATTTGTGCTGAGTTTATGCAAAACAGGATACGAATGGAAACAAATTTTATGCATTCAGTGACAACTGCTACAGCTTTAACTGCCGTAGAATCATAGAATCATGGAATTGCTCAGGTTGGAAAAGACCTTAAAGATCATCGAGTCCAACCATGACCTAACCACACTACCCTAACTCTAACAACCCTCTGCTAAATCATGTCCCTGAGCACCACATCCAGACGGTTTCCTTTTCGCACCTCGTGTCACTTGCTCTTTGTGCTTCTCTTGTGTGAGTGGTGGCAGAGCCTGCACTCCCTTTTCAGGGGTGTATGGAGGAGTAACTGCAGCTGTGTCCTGTGCCACACCAGAGGAAGGAGAGTGTCCGTGCATCAGGCACTCCTGAGTCCAGGGAAAGGAGTGTTGTGTCTCAGCACTGCTGTGAGTGAAAAACTGTTTCTTGTTTTTTGTTTTTGTTTTTTAAATCAGAAGTGATGTTTTTCCTGTGAAGGATGTGGACTGGGTGAACAAATGCTTTGTGCAGTATTAATGAACATCACCTGTTTTCCTCATGCCTTGCAGGTTTCAGCGAGTGTGTTGTGGCTCGTGTCAGACTCCTTGACCGTGTGGAGGTGCTTTGGAGACTAGGAACCAAAGTTGTGTGTGCAGCCAGTGAGTCTGCCCATAACATGAGATACAGAGGGAAAATCATTCACCTTTACAAATCTCCAGAAGGTAAGCTCTGCCTATATAACGTCTGGGTGGAGAAGCTTTCCAGTGCCAGTAAGGCACCCTGCTGCTCATTATGTGCCCAAATAGGAATCTGTACAGATTTGGTGACTCCAGAGGAAATGCTTGACATCACACTAATTCCCTGACCTTCCTTCCATCCTCCGCTACTATATACAGTTGCTGGCTATTTATATAAGATGAATATGATTCAGAATTGAACAAGCCAGGAAGACACTAAATCCTTCAACCTACTAATTAAAACAAGGGATACAGCATGATTACTTTGTTCCATCACCACATGAAAGAAGACTATTTGTTTTTACTGTGGTTAGCTTAGTAGTAACAAACAAAATATTTTATTCCTATCCATAAGAAGCGATCTTGCCCATCTTAATGGGTAAGTACATCCAGAATGGAGTCAGCAGCAGTATGCATGGGGTTTGAATTTACATGTGACTGCAAATCTGGTGAGATGGATTAGACCAAGAGTGCTGTCAGACTACAAGGCTGAGCATTGAAGACTTTGACACCGCAAGAGGGAATAATGTCTGTCTTTCAGTGAGTCTGTACAGTGCTTCAGCCCTTGGAAGGCAAACCCTTCAGTACTGCAGCTGAAGCACACTGTCAGGCATCTGTTGCTGTGGCTGGACGTGTGGAGCAAGGAACATTGTGAGATTTTTGTGGTGTCATTAGATTACTGCTCATGTGAAATTGAGTGATAGATAGTTTACATAGCCGGCCTTTTAGCAAAGTTCACAGGCATGGCTCCAACTGTACATATGGAAGCTAATCTCGGTTACAACTTGAAAATGCCTCTGTCTTTGTTACTGTGGGAATGGTCTGGAAAGTATCGACAGATTGCTACATCTGAAAGCTTGTCATATTGATCTTTATCCCATCAAAAATCACAGTGCTTTCACTGTACCCTGTGACTGTTCCACTGCAACTTGCTCTTTCATTTTTCATGTTCCAGTTATTTGTCTAGGCCTTTTGTACAACAGTAATTAAGGAAAAAGAAATCAGCTTAAAAAACAAATATGAATTTTAGATTCTTCTAAACTGAGATAAGAGTGAGGGAATTTGGGAACAGTTGCATTGGCATTCCATAAAAATCTTCCGTAATTCAACTTGGCTGGAATTCAGGTTGAGAATGATAGTAGAAATCATTACATAGAGGAAATGTTTGTCAGATCCCATCAAGAAGGATTTCAAATAAATGGCCAAGGATTTTCAATGCCAGGAAAGAGAAGAAATCAGCAAGGCCACTGATATCTGTAAAAAATTATTTATTTGTTTGTTTGTTTGTTTATTGCATCATTTGCCCTTGGAGATCGCTTTCTTGGGATTCCAATCAAAAGCTGTTGGAAAACAGTTATTCTGATCACAGCCTCACAAAACCCCTTTCTTCTGTTGTTAAGTAGCAATTAAATGACTTCTGATTTTTTTTTTTCCTCCTCAGTTCTTCTATAACTTTTTTTCCTGTAAATGTATGATGAAGAATGAAGTATTATGCTGCCTAATCATTTAAAAGGAGGGAAGGAAAAGAGAAAAAAGTAAGAAAGGCACAAAAACCTTAAAAAAGGAAGAGAAACGAAATACAAATGATAACAAGGGGAAAGGCATCCAAAACTACGAGGAATAAAGTAAAGAATTAGAAAATCCAGAGCAAAGGATGAAGAAGAACATAGGCTGCATGTCTGTATTCTTAGGCCCCACATGTACTTCTGAAAGGGCTAGAAAGATACACTATGCTGAGATGGTCATATGGCTGTCTTTAATAATAGATATGATTGCAGCAAGTGTAAATATATTGAAATAGTACTAGGTAACTTGAGCATCAATAGCAATAAAAATGCAGCAGCACAGGGTGGCCAAGTCAGAGTTCTTCTGGTATCCAGTGTAATGGATGGTTTTGAATACGTTATTAGGGAACTACCTTTCTACTCCTGACTCTTAATGGTTGGTTGCACTGTACTTTAATATTATATGGTAATTGGCTAAAAAAAACTGCCTTGTAACAGGGACTGAAATTCAAATTTCCCCACTCCGAGCCATAGACTCTAATTGTTGCGTTGCAAAATGATGCTTTGCTTCTCTGTCCCAATGAGTGTGGATTAGTTTGTTCAGAATAACAGCTTTCCAGCAGGCAGAATGAAGGGTATTCCACCAAGGTAGCCTCTGGCCTGGTGATGAAGGGAATTTCCTGGGAAGTGAGAGGTAGGCATTCAGTATTGTCCTCAATACTCTGCAGTTTCTAAGCTGCTGTCTGCTGGGCCTTCCTCCTGGCATGCTTTTGAAAGATACTGAAGTCCAAGTGCAGACAGTGCTTCAGCATAACTCAAATGCTGTAGATGCCAAGAACATTGTAACTTCAGTATCAGGAGCTGGCAGCTCAGGTGCTTCTTACACTGCCTGTTAGAGATTCTGGTCCAAGGTACTGGTGCTTCTGGTGTGGGGGCACCTGCCTCAGAGCTGTGGGCTAGGAAACCAATGCCAGAACTTGAGAGTTGCAGCTCTTAACACTGCAACAGATAGTCTGTTGTGGATAAGACTTATCTTTGCTGTGCTTGGGAGAGCACTGTGTTGTGGATTTGTTCTTGTTCAGTGGTGTGCTCACTGGTAATTCATGGCATTGTGAGGCAGACTTGTGTCAGATAAAATTCCAGCATGCTGGAGGTAAGCATACTCTGTTGAGATTTTTCATTTTATTTTTTTTAAGGTGGGGAGAGGGCCAGTGGAGACATGTAATGAATGTCAATAACTATATTCAATTTCTTTGGCAAGTGGTAAGTACTGTTCCCGGTCGTTTGCTCTTGCAGACTATGTTTAAAGTATTTCATAATATAAAGCAAACCTTTCTGGAGGCCAGTGCCAATTTTGGTTGAAGAAATGTATAGCAGCACAGTTGAAAGTTTTCATTATCTTCTTACACTCAATTACTAATGAATATTCTTTAATTTTTTTTTTACCACACGTTTCACATTCATATTACATTTTTTTTGCCTGAGGCCTATGTGAATAAAACAGTGTACTTCCTGTTTTGACAACATGCTGATGATGTATCTTAAGAGAAAATCATTAGGAATAGCCCTGCTGACAGTGTTGCTGGATGGTAACTTGCACTGAATCCTGTAATTTTACTCGTGATTTTACCTGTAAAGGCAGGAAGTAAAAGAATTGTCTTGTAAGAATCTTTAGTATTTCTCATCCACGTTTCGAAAGTAGACAGGCTGTGGGTATATCCACTGGTGAACAGTTCACAGATCTCTTTAATCCCTCACAGATCTCATTAATCCCTTAAGTAAAAATTTTTCTTCATATGGTATCAACGAAGCAAGGTTGAGTCCTATACTTATAAGCAGCATTGGTGAAAAACCAGAAAATATTTTTAAAGCTTTAAGCATTAGACAGTTGTACTTCACTTGATTCCCTAATGTAATAAAATTCTTCCTTTCCAAGCCATTATCAGTGAGACAAACCCGTGCACTGTATGTGTTATTAATTATTTATTCTTTCCATTTTTTCCTAAATGCACATTAAAGAATTGACTTGTGGCTTTTAATACAGTTCTGAAGAAGAAATTCAATCGATAATCTTTGGAAATTTTTTTTATGACAAATACAATTATAAGAAAGACAGTAACTTTAATCTTCTGTGGAGTTAAGATAACGGTTCAACTACTTTACTCCTATTAGTATTTTGATAAATCTAGATAGGGATTGTTTTTTTTTTTTCTTCTTTATAGTAATGATTTTTTGACAATTTATATATTGTTCTTATAGATATGTTAATTACTTTTCTATTATTTTTTCTAGTTGACATAAAATGACTACTTTTTCCCCCTTGTTTCCATGGTTTCAGTTTCATGAGCTTGTGTAACCATGTGCAGAATGATAAATTTACTGTTTTGTACATGCAGTTGTTATCCTTCGATATTTTCCACGTATGTTATTTTTAAGCTAGCTTTCACATAAGGAAATGCATACAAAAATTCCAAACATGGCTATTTGTGTATTCTGATAGAAAAGCAAGCAAACAAAAGGTTATATAGTGAATGGAGGGCCCAGCACACTGCAGAATTTTGAATGCATGTGAGTATAATTGCAAATTTAATTGCCTTTGACAAGGGAATGAGAAGGGATATTACAGCTATGTGAGGGCATGGCTAAACCTTGCAGAAGTGTACTGGTTGGAATGGTGGCTGCTAGGAAAGGTTAAATTATGGATTGTATCTAAAAGATGTTTGAGGGATTAATATACTGCCAAAATATGAAGATCTGCAGTCGTACCTGCTGAGTTCCTAAGAGAATAGTGAAATTCTTTGTAGATATCAAGAAACCATTGAACAGAAAGAAAATTAAGAATCTTTATTTTCAGCCATTCTATGGGACCCATTGCAAGTTAGAGGATAAATGGAGAAACTGTCCAAACAAGTTGCTGGTGGAGGTATTGCAGAAGTAGGAGAAAGTGGTTTCATTGCTGGCCCACTGCGGACTTAGTGCTTTGAAAAAATAAATTTTGCTGAAGCAAAACCATTTGTATTCTTATCTGTAGCTGGTTAGCTATTTAAATGGCACTGAAGATTACTTCCTTCTGTGACTTTCCTATGATTTAAGGAACAAATAAATAATACTGCTATTGCAGCATCTTCCTCATGTGAGGCTTGAGTGTGAGATTTAAGTTAGTGGGGTTTAGCCAGTATCATTTGCACTGGTGGCAACTGTGCACATGAGGATGAATAGGCTCTTCACCAGCAGCAAAGACCTGGTGATGTGACCTGTTCTGACAGGAGAAAAGGCTAAGCTAACTTACGTATAGCAAATGTAAAGTAATGCATGCTGACAATTTCTGCAGATCAGCTGATGTATTACCAGTTGTTAGTATGGGCTAACTTCATGGCAATTCTGAGATCACAAGACAGTTTAGTGCGCCACGCTTCTCTTAGCTTAGACTCTGCTCTAAGAGTAATGGTCTTTCTATAGGCTTCTGTGGATTTCAGATCTCTATGCATGCAAATATATTGCACTATACACACAATACGTTGTTACTGCAAATTATACCAGGATTCATACTGGTTGGAGTAGTCCCATGTCAAACTAGTTATAGTGTATGTAATGGGACAGAATCAATAGAGAAATAACAGTAATTGTGATAAAGGTAGTTCATTCCACACAGAGACTTGCACCATAAAATAGGGAGGAAAAGCTTGAAGTCAGTTCTGTGTGGCAACAAGATGTTCCCATCTGAACCTTAGTAAGACAGGATAGAAGGAAACAACGCTTTGAGGAAGCTGCACTGCAGCAGCCTTTGACAGGATTTCACAGTGCTTACTCAAAAGGGAACTGTTAAAGGTGAAGAGCCAGACAACTAGAGAATGAAAATGTTTCCTCATCTCTTTTCCCATCCTCCTGAGTATAGACAGATGAATTCCAACATTAATGAAAGGACAGCACGTACTTTTGATTTTGAGGAATACTGAATGCTGTTCTTCATGCATAAAAATTGGATGGGATGGGAAAATACACACAGAATTTAGGGTGAAATAATCCAATGGGAGAAAAAATCCTTTTTTACATTTGTACTTAATGTGTTTTAGTCCATGCTTTTGTATTGCAGCATGGATCATTTAGAGGTATTCTTACACTAATTCATGTCTTAACCAAACCTTATTTTTCTTAGAATAGGTTTGATTAAGTATTATTTTTCTCCCCATTTCAATACTTGTTCTAAATAGTCAAAGAAATGTAGCTAGGGAAAAAAGACTTTGACTGCAATAGCATGGAGACTTGTTCTTGGCATAACTTTAATGGCCAGGCAGACCTTAGAGTAAAAAAATATATATTCCTGTCAAGGATTTCCCTTCAAGCCCCTTGACTTTCCAAATTGGGCAAAATATATTGTTGAGTCAGGTGCATCTGAAGTAAAAAGAACATTCCCATCTTTGGAAAATTTCAAGTAAATAAAAAAGGTATTGCAAATATTATGTATATACAGCACTCCTCACCTGAAATACAGTAGGATTCATCTAGGACATTGTGTTGCTATTTCATACCAAAAAGATAGTGTAAATAAGTGGTTTTTTTGATAGACTAGATAAGTTTTCGATTAATGTTTTAAGCATGCATTATTTTGTCTATTGTGCTGTTTTAAAGATTAATTGAACGTATAATGAACTATAACAAGAAAAAAAGTTCAGCGTGAAGTTATGAAGTCATTAATGTTAACACTGTGTGGGCAGTTTCTTTCTTTCTTTGTTATCACTTCAGTTCCTTTTTCTGATAGCCCGGTAGTTCCGGATAGTAGGAAGAAAATTTAAGTTGCAGTAGGAATTAAATACTTCATTGCTAATTATTTGCTTTCTCTTAGCTAAACTTAAGGCTAGCATGTAAGTTAGCCACCAAGATGCAACATCAGAATCTTCTGAAACAAGTCAGTTTACTTTCAAAAGTGATTATAAAAAACATGCATGTTTTTTATTGTGATGAGTTTCTGAGTCAGAGCTGGCTTGCGCTCCAGAAGAGTACTCATCCCTGCTGTCCCACACGGCGCCCTCCTTAACCACAATCTCTTGCTCAACCTTCTATTAGTGAGCATTTGTCAGCTTTTATAATTTTCCACAATCTGAAATGCAAATGGTAGCAACAAATAGCATTTTATAAGCTCGTACATATTATTAGAATTATCTGAGGAATCCTCGTATGTCTGACTGTTTATCTCATCATATGATACGTTATATGCATGACAGAAGACTGTAAAATGCCATACATAATATGGATGGTATACACATTGACTTCTGGATTTTGTTTGCAACTTACTGTGAGCAGCTTGCAGTGGGTTTTAAACGGTTATAACAGGAACTGCTCACATTAAGAGTTACTGATCCTCTCTCTCTCTCTCTCTCTGAATATTGATATAATGGATGGTGGTGCCAGCTAAAGCTGATTACTTCCTGCTCTTTAGTCTTGCTGTCTTTGTGGGAACTAAAGCTGCAGATTTCCTTAATTAACATACCGGTGAAGAAACTGAAGACAATAATTGTAGTGGAGACGACTTCTACTGTCAGCACTTCTTTCCTTTAAATACAAAGCCTGGACGTTAGCTAGCAGAGGTAATTTTTCAGAGAGGACTTTGGGCATTTTTACCCCAATATACTTCCATAGTACACCTATCCCAGAGACCAAATTCCTTACCCTGCAAAAAGCTTCCCAAACTGAGGCATTATGCTACCTTAAACCTTAGACATTGCTAATAAACTTGTATCCAGGTGAAAAATCTTAGGATTCCTGATTATCACAAGGATCAGACATAACTAGCAGCCTAACCATGAAATGGAATGAGATTTAGTCTTGAATGGCATGTTTCTTCAGCAGGTTTCAAAGTATTCTGTAAAACAGGTAAACCATATTTCTCTCATACACAAGTAGAGAATATCAAAGGGTTCAGGGACTTGCTGTGTGCTGCAGAGAAAATCAGAGGTGATGGGGGAAACATTTTTACTCCTATAGCTGTGTATTGAATTTTAAGTTTCATTTCTTCATGCATTTGCTTTTTATTCTTTATATTAAGAAAATGAGATCCATGGATCAGAGTGGTCCCATTTTTTCTCTGCCTTTCTAAATGCATATGTCCCACAAAACGTATTTAATTTGGTACTTGTTCTCCTCCCACTTTAGTTGGATTCCTAAATGGGTAAAATAGTGAAATAAACAATACTGCAGTATTTTATTTTTTTCCCTTCAAACAATAATACAAGTTTTGCTTAAAATATTTATTTTTATCAGATAATCTAAGAAACACATTTATTGCTGAGGATTTATACCACACTTCCAAGACTGAAACTTGTTTTTTTAATAATTAAACATGAATACACTCCAGTGAAGGCTTTCTCTGGTATCACATCAGAGTTGCTTGCATTTAAATTAGTGGGTCAGCAAGACAGGACAGTAGAACCTTTTATTAGCAGCTGACTTCTCTTGAGTCTCATTTTACATTTTTGGTTCCAGCACTATTCAGCTGAAAGAAGATATTGTAGGTAAAATAAAGGAGGTAAATAACAGAGACAGGGCAGCTGCCAGACATCAGCTTCCACTGAGTTCTTCAAAAATATCTGTATTCTCAGCGATAGTGAGAAGAATCGTAATGCAGCATGTTTCCTTGTGAAACAGGTAGTCTTTTGTATTCTCTTGGAAGAGCTTTTCATAAGTTATGTCTGTGGAACAGAATTCAGTATTTTTTAGGGCAGTCTTAGATGAAGACGATGACCATCAAGGGAGAAACAATGGTAAATGTCCATATAAATTAAATTTCACTTGCTGGAATCTTTGTGGTACCGTTGTTAGCCAAGGAGGTCCATATTTCCCTTCCAATCACTTTGTGATGTACCAGAAGACCTCACAAGTGAATTTGGTAACATTATTATTCTTTCAGGGCGTTGAACAGCCTGATGCTCGTTCAACATCTTTTAGCAATGGTGTTTGAAAAGCTGCAGGATGTCTTCATTTCTCTTGAATTTTGTTTTTGAAGGCTAATTAGCACAAATGACAGAGACATTATGAGATGTACTCAGTGAGCATATAGCCTGCTATCACATGTATCGGCAAGTAAGTCAGAGATGCTGCGTTTTTCTTTCTAGCCCTAGTTCTTTCCAGCTCTGACTGGACATACATGAAGATTTTTTGTCTGGGCAGCATAGGAAAAGGTTGTTGATATTAGTATATTCTGAATTACAGAGCATGTACAAACTTACAGGGCTGCATTCCCTATAGAATGATATATAATGAATATGTATTAGAACTTCCTAATGAGGAGGTAGAATACTAGAAAGGGTTTGTTGTTACAGCTGTGTTTTCTTTGGGATACAATGTAAATGATCTGCTTGAGGAGCAGATTATAGAGCTAATTTATCCCTAGTGTAACTTCACTGGACTCAGTTGATTTGCATGGGATTTTTTTCATCCTTAAGAAAAAAATCAAACTGCAGATTATGTGACTGGATAAGCATCCAATATGTAATGCTTTAATGTTTATTTTCTTGTTAGTATCTTGTTAATATGAAACTTTTGTTCCAGCTTTAAAAGCTCAAATATTTTCATTTACTGTTGGGACTTAAAAAGAAAAATAAAGTAGAATTTAAAGTTATTACTATGGATTGCAAATATTAATGACTTTTTTTTTTTCCCCAATCATAAACATAAAAAGGAAGCCCTTCCTTCACTACCATAAAACCTTTTGCTTAGAATTTATAGGAGTGACTTGGTCTCTGTACCTCTGACTCAGTACAGAGGAAAAGAAAAAAGAAAAATCAAACCTATCTGGAAGAACACACCTCTGAAGCTGTTAAGCCTCTTGTCAGGAAGAGGCAATAAGAGGAACAGATGAGAACTGCACTGAGATCTTTTTAATCATGCTGCATAGTAGAAATAGAGAAGATTCGGTGACAGAGAACTAACCAATTTAAGTGAGAATTACTGTAAAAACCTCCATGGCATATTTAAAATTCAAATTTTAACATATTTAATCAAATATTTAATATTCAAAACTATTAACAAAAAAAGGAAACTCAATAAAATCTCCTTATCACAAGATAGAATGTATGTATATTTTGCAAGCGTTAGTAATAGTAACTTAAACACTAGCCTATCAAGCAAGATTTGCAAGACTTCCTAGCAATTACGTAAGGCATTTGCTGAGTACTCCCTGATTGATTTCAGAGAAGGTGCTTTTCCCAGATAGGTATATGGCATTTCTGTAGGAGGTGGACTTACTGCTCTCCCTGCAGTTTGGCACAGGCACTCTCACTTTATCCTGCTGATATCACAAGTTCTTAGTCACCTGATCATGAGGAACACTCAAATGTACCATTTGTGTTACAATAGAAAGATGGGATCCACTCCAGTAAGGTGACATCAAATTCAACAGTAGTTGAGATAGGATCTCTTCATATTTTTCAGAACAGAGAAGAGCAGAAGAATCATAGCAGGAATACAGAAGTACAGATACATTAGCTTAGGTACTGTGTGGAACTTGCAGATTTGTTTGTCTGCTAATTCACCAAAATATACGATCTATATTTGAAATGGAAGGCATTCACTTTAACACCTTTGATTTGTTTTCCTGTAATTTAATTATTTACATAACTTAATGGGGAGAAGTGCTAGTACCAGTTTAGAAACGTAGCATTTGCTTAAGAAAATACAACATGTACAGAGCACCATCTAGTGCAGGATATCACTAACAAAGCCCTTCTACTATCACTTGTCTTCGTTAAGCTAATTTGTTATGGACCATCATGTTAAAGAAAGAGCCAGCCCTGTGGCTCTTATGGCAATATAATTACTTGGGGACCTTCAGCTATGGCAACAAAATTGGAAGGCATTCAAATTTAGATAATCTTTTGTGAGAACGACATACTTCTAAGAGGAATCTGCTTATCTTCATGCCCACAGTGCTGGGCAGATACTCTCATTACAATAAATACTGTCCCATCTAGTTATAAATGAGACAGGACATTGATTCCCAGAACACTTTAGTGACCTAATTGCCATTTTAGATTCCTTAGGTGCACCAATTAGCACTTCAAAGCCTTTGCTCAGCTTCTGCAGAACCTCAGTGTTCCCTAGTGTTCCTTAAGCCCAGGTATTCACCGGTCATGACAAATGGGTGAGATTAAATATTTGATTATCATTAAGAAGAAATAAAGGAAGTTTAGATTCAATAGGAGGCAAGCAAAAGAAACGGACAATTATTACAAATTGCTGAAGAAGGGCAGAGAAGAGCAAGCTACAGGGTTGGGTTTTTCTTTTTGCAAGGGCTGTGTATCAGTTCTTTTGTAAGCAACCAAATACATGAATTTGGCTCCACAGTTGTTTAATCAGTATTTGGATAAATGTTATATTTCTGATGCAATCTGTTTAGTATTAGGGTTGAATTAAGAGGAATTGCCTTAGTTAACTGAGCACATAAGCAATGTAAGCTGGCTTTCATCCTGCACTAAATAAAGTTGAAATGGGCCACAGGGACTTGGAAAGAATGATTTTGGATGAAATACAATGTTTTCAAGCCACCATCACTGTCAAGATTTGTCTAATCTTCTTATGAAGATGAACAAACATTGTAATGTTTCTCTTTGTACATTTAAATTCTCTCTACTGCATATGGAGTTTGACTGAATGCTTGGAACACTGCTAGTTCCCCTGTTCTCAGACGTACTCTGAGGAAAACCCTAGTTTTTAACAGCTCTGTTTTTGTGTGTGTGGTTTGTTGTTTTTTTTTTTGTTTTTTTTTTCTTTCTAAGCAATTAAAACAAGACAGAAACAAGTGGAAACTTTTGAAAATCTAGATATAGAATACTTCCCTGGATACTTTCTTTGCTCTTAATACTTTCACAAGTGCAAAAGAAAACCCACTGCTAAAGCTTAAAAATACACACACACACACACACACACACACACACACACAAATTTTCATTCTTTTTGATCAAACGAGAATTAAAAGGAACTTGATAAACCTAGCAAATAGTTGTTTGAGCTGTCTTTCTGAGCATACAATTTTTCTAAAAGCAATGAAAAATAGCTTTGACAGAACAGAACATTATACTTAAAAATGATGTTCAAGAATTGGTGTTAGGAATAACAGTTTTGGGAACGCATACAGCAAAGCTGAAGAAAAATTTCCACTGTAAATAAGTAGGCCAGATTTTAGTGCCTCAGCTCTTTATTTGTGCATACTGGACATTTAAAAAGAAGTGCTATAGGACAAAGGGGTCTTTAACCATTAATTTAAATTCTCTACATTACAGCTCTTATTGTTTTGATCTCCAAAATGTTTAGCAAATGGAAGGAGACAGACAGTTGAAAATACAATTATATTTCTCTTGAACAAATATTACAGTTGCACTTCTGATCACATTGTTCATTATTAAATCATCACAGACAATATATTTTACTTGTTATACTCTTGATTCTTTTTCTTTAGGGTTAAAGATTTATATCAAGTGGTATGTATTCATTTTCAACTATTTGGGAGTTACTATGTTGTTCCTTCTAATGCCTCAACAACAACCTCACCTTTATTCTGCTATCTTGTAAGAATAATGATTCCCCTAGAACAAGTTTATACCTGCTAAGGAAATAATTACTAACAGCCCATGTCAGGCTGTTTATACTCACTCTTTGAAAGTAAAGAGTTTGTATATTTGAGAATTCTGATCATTTTGAATTACATCATTCACATGTTTTTTATCTAGCCAAGGTGATCTACTGCACAAGGAAAAGCCACAGAGAGATGGTAGGAATTAAATACTGTATTTGTGTACCACTAGCAATATGTGAGGTGCTTTTCGAACAGCTAGGTAGGATGTCCTTGTTCTGAAGAATATCCAGTCCAAACAAACATACAAATGCATTTTAAAATGAGCAAAGATTTGTTCCTCCTTAGTTTTTATGATATCCAGTAGAGAAAAGGAATAAAATTTTATATCAAAATATATCAGCTGAAGGATATCATTAACATTCTCATAAGTAAAGGAGGAGGAATTTATGCTGAAGCAAACAAAAAGCATTACTGCAGATTACTTGAGCACAATTCATACGTGTTAGTAAGTCTGTCTTTAATTTCAATTAAACATTATGCGATTTGTCTTAATACTCTCCAAATGAGCCAATTTTTCCAGCTTTTACAATTTCTACATAATGTCATCCCTGGTTTTACAAGGAATTAATCTTTCTCCTTTTATAGTAGCATGATTTAAAAATGATTTAATACTGAATGCTGAATATATGCATATATAGATATATGTGCACATATATATGCACACATACTTAGGCCAGGCTGCCTTCCAGTTACAGAATTACATTTCATTAGGTAGCTTCCTAGAGAATGTGCCTGCTCTTCTCCATGGCAGCATACATTCACCAGTTGTTTTTGTTGTTACTGACTGCTACAGTCAGTTTTGGTGCTAGGCACCCAAGCTATAGCTAGGCAAAGTTTCCCTTGCAGTTTTTGTTGTACAAGGAAAACATGGATCTGTAACTTGAGAACAGGAAAGGCCCAGATAGCCAAGAGAACAACTGAGGAAAAAGGAGAAACTTGGAAGCATAAGAACTTAGAAGTGACTGAAAAGGGCACTCAAACAGAGCTGTAGAGATTAACAAATACATAAAAAAAAGAAAGGTTTTATGAACTTAAGTACTAAGAAACTTTAAATGCCAGATTTTTAGATTGCATTTGAAACCTAATTCCCTCTATACATTATGATAGTCTACACTCAAAGCATAGCTTACATTAAAAATAGTCAGTCTTTTGATAAAGATGTTAGTATACTAATGTCCACAATATCTATCTGGTTACCAAAAAGAAGAATGGCAGAATTACTAACCATCAAAAAACGTTAGGTTGAAGTGATATGATCATCTCTATGAATTCAAATGATTCTTGGCTGACGGCATCCCTTCTCTTCCTCCAGCTTCCTGTCTCATTCTTTATTCTTTTGATGCATGCTATGTACAAAACATGTTCAAAATAAATTGGAGGAACTTACAGACAACCAATTTCTTCTAAAGCCTTGATTTGTTCTTGTATGGGAACTGTCGAGTCACAGCCTGAACCACTGGTTGAGCACCTGGGGAAAGGACCCAGTCAGTCCTGAGAGCACAGATGAAGGCAATTCAGCTGTGTGACCAGGAGGGATGGAGCCTGGCTGCACCTCTTAGACTTCATTTAAGGGCTGATTCTGCCAGTGGGAAAGGATCTTTCTGGAGATCCCTTTTTGATGAAGCTTTCCCTGTAAACCTGGAATCTTCTGATATGGATGAGCAATCTTCTTCCCTTTCTTTATAGCACCTTTCTATCATGCCAGTCCTTCCATCATGACACCTTTGTTGTATGCCTTTCCCATTGTATTGATCTGTCTAATTGCTACAATTCTGAAGAAGCTATTTCCACAAGGAAGCTAAACTTAAAGGTTCTATTTAAATTGCCTTTTTGGATGCAATACAATCCATTTCAATTTTTGAGACATAATAGTGACAATACTTTTTTTCTATTAAAAAAGTAAAAGGATTTCTAGTTACCTTTCAAGACAAATTCTCCATGTTGATAAAGATATCCTTTTTCCTAGGCAAACTCTGCCATAAAAAAAAAATAATTCTATAGGCACATTAGCAGAAGTATTTGTACATATGGATTCATAAATCATATCTTCTCATGTACATCTCAGAAAACTATTACAGAGGAATTACTCTAGATTTATATAGACATTGGTAATAGCCCATCTGTTTTACTTTGGATCCATTTGCTAGAAGATGAATCTTAATAAAATATTCAAACAATATTTGGTTCAAAGTGTGTTGGTCTGACCTTCATTACAACAGATTTCAGAGAATACCACCACCCATGCCAAGTATACCAAACTATTCCATTGTCTGTCTTTGCAGTATAGGGACCTTTGTAGTACAAACCATTCAAGTTGGCTGAGTGACACCTGGTGGAAAAGTAAATAAAAGATGAATAAGATCCCCATCTAAAAGTTGCAAGCACTTCCATTTCCCCACAAGTAAAAAAAAACAAACAAGAGCACTATGTTGCTAACAGCCCAGTCTGACATTGCAGAGATTTACATCTGTGGACTGCATTGCCCCTACACACAAACAGTTTAATTAGGGCACAATTGCAAGTACTCTTAACATCCTTGAAACAAAAGTTATTTCTGTTCTACAAGTTTTCTGACATTAGTGGGTCTCTGAGTTCTGCCAGTTAATCTGTCTTAGTGACAAATAATTCCAGAATCCTTTAGGTCACATGTAGCAGCAGAGCAAAACTCTGGGAAGAAAATACTGTGCTGCTTATTATTGTGCCAGAGCAGCCCTTCTGATATTATGCAGTTACCCACATAGTGTTACATGACAAAACATGAATACTACTATCAGTTTGCCTTTCAAACTGTTGATTTCTATTTAAAAATGCATTACATCTCACAGCTTTAGTTTAAGAGATCTATACCACTTCCATGAGTCATCAGAACTGGTATTTTATCTGACTGAACTAACTACTGTTTAACATACTGAAACAAATGCTGTTACAGGTTATTAAGCATGCTAAGTGAAAACAAAACTAACCAATCTAGCAAAACCCCCAAAGGCCTGTCTAGCTACCAGCTCAACCTTGATACTCATTTGGTTTCTACAAGAAAGTACTAAGTTTACTTTCATGTCACCATATGGAGAGCAAAGTTTGCTTCTTATGCAGCACATTGCAATGAATCTGCCTAACTTACCTGCTAGTTCAAAATTTTGTCATAAGCATTGTTAATATCTGGTTGTTAGACACCACAGTATTTCAAAAGCAGACTTCAGAAAACATTGAAACAAAACAGTCCAAATTAAATTTATGGATATTTTTACTGGCAAATCTTGGCTTTGCTTACACTTTAGTAACAGTTTTGAAAAATGAAATAGAAAGAGTGATAAAAGCCTCACAGGAAAATTCTCATGCATGAATGCTTATTCACTGCTTATAATTTAAAATTATTTTTGTTAATAAATAGGTTGAAAGCTTATAAATCGCAGATATCAAAAGTGACTTTGGTTTTAATAATGATGAACTTGTATCAGACCTAACAATCTTTTTAGCCACACAAATTCTGAATTGAGACAGCACTTTGTTTAAACACTTCAAATCAAAACTGATTTTGTTAGAAGAATTGTAATCAATAAATCCTCTTTTACTTCTTTCGATGGAAACAGTCAGAAGTTGATTTTGTCAGCAGTAACATGAGCCCATAAGAACCCTTAATTAGTGCTAGGAGGCACTAATGGCAAAAATATATTCTGTAAGTCTGGAGGCAGACAAAAGCAACTGGCCATACTGCAAGAACAGTTGGCATATGACTACTGATACAATTTTCTGAAGCAAAAAGTCAACAGTCACCTTGAAGTTCCTTCATTCTTTCCAACAGGCTAGTCAACAGGCTAGTTTTTAAAGCCTAAAACCCTACAGCAATAGTTTCAAAAGTACAGCCAACTCTCAATTATCCACTGAAATTTTATCTGAGTTAATGTATTAAGTTTGTGACAGATACAGATAGATGGAGTTGGTTCCCTGAAGAATTATTTAAATTTCTGCCTGGACTTATTGACTCCAGCACAGCCCTACATGAATGTAGCTATGCTGTCTTCAGAAGATTGGTGAGACACAAAGCCTGATTGAGACTTATGGCCACATCTTGATGTCTGCCAAGTCTACTGTGGTCATCCATGCATTCTGCAACTAAAACTGGGAGTGCTGGAGAGAGAATAAGCTCATGTACACATGGGTTTGTAAGCTCTTATTTGGCAGTTCTAAACCTACTGATCTTTGCATTACCCTGGAAGAAGGAAAGCTTATGAACTAAGTGTAGCACCAGAGAGAGCCTAGCACACAGGATACCAAGCCAAAAATCTCTGGTTACAAACAAGTGCAGAAGAATGTTCTCTCTGCAGGAGTCCACAATAAATACAGAGTTGGATCAAGAGATAAGAGCTATTTTCTATGCCTCACTTGTATCACATCCCTTGGTATTCATATTATCTGTGTGTTTCTATATTTCATTAGGCTACATAGCATAGAGCTGGCTACAAAAAAATACCTTCACAGCTGGGAGCTCCTATACAAACCAGCCAAGAGCACTAATTTCTTCTGTGTTTGCTAATCTGTGCATGACATACTTGTGCTCTGAGTGCTTTCTTTTCTTTGAGCCTGCCAGGATTTCAGGATACTACAATTCTCTAATATTTTGCAGCTTTCAGTTTTCTGTTAAGCTTAACAAAGTCAGTAGCAAGACACTACTACTACAACTGATTTTCATTATCCAGATATAGTCTCACTTTAACTATGTCAGATACACATCCATAATAGGAACTAGCCTGGTAGGAGTCAGCTATCTTTAGTTGTTATGTAACACCAACTACAAGGTATTAATAACTGTCAAGTTCTGTTGTAGAGCTACTTCTGCAGAGAGATCATTCTTCTGTACAGGCCAACCTAGTATTAAAAAAATTAAGTTTTTAAAAGACAAAAATAATGTCATTTAAGTTAATAAATCTCATGTCATGGTACCACAGTTTTATACTATTCAAGTTGTGGACTCCTCTAAATTTACTGATATCATCAGTAAAGTATCTCCCACAGATTATTTTCCCTTTTAAATATCTTCTTTTTCATGAAAACTGCAAGAACATTTGACTACACGTGAATATTTTCTGTATGCCTCAAACGCTCTGCCGATCTACCACCCCTAAAATGTATTAAAATTATTAGTTGTGAGCTAGAAGCTACTTAATATCAGTAGTGCTGGTCACAGACAACTTATAGGAACAGAACTTGGAAAATAAGGAGTTAAAAGCAGGAACAACGGATGACACAGAGAAACAATGGAGTTGATTCAGCCTGGCAGCTCTTGCCCAGTGAACTGAGATCGAATGAAAGAGTAGTGTGCTTTTCTGAGCTGTATTTTAAAGCTGTCTATTACCCAGATAGATCATTTCTGTTCATATATTATATGGCTATATATATGGCTATATTTTATATGTGAAGTATTTGAAACAACAGAGCTGCCTATGTATATGCTGCTAACATTATCAGTTTTAGTCTTCCTTTTAGAATTGCTATTGTATAGGTAAGTAGGGTTTTAAATTTCTTTTGATGAAACCTCTTTAAAATTATTTTCCTCTCAGTCCAGTCATGTGCACTGACAGAAACTGAGTGAGAACATTCCCATCTTGATATAGAAGGAACAACAAGAATGAAGTGTTAACAGATAAAAATCTACAGCTTGTTAACCCAGCACTAGCTTAACTCATCAGCTATTCAGCAGTACTGCCACATCTGGTTTAGTGAAACAAGGAGAAATACAAGAATGAAGTACAACAGGAACATATCTGCATGACCTATTTGTGTAAATGTTAGTTACCTTAAAGGGACAGAATTGTCTCCTTCTTACTGTCTGATAACAGAATGACCTATGACAAATACTATTTCATAGATAAGCTTGGCCAGGGCAGTAAGTGAATCTCAGTCCTAACAGCACTGGAATCTCTGCTAGCAGTCAAGGATAGATTGCAAGTATAATAAATAATGATGTCTACTTACCTTCTAGCAGATATTGTATGAATACACATGAAGTAGAAAGACAATGCAAATATAAAATCAAAATACCTGTTAAACCACCAACCAGCCTTTTCCTCTTCAGCACAATTGCCTTCGTAGTTGTCATTGTCCCTGTCTCTAGTACTGAATTTCATTCCACGATGATCAGCCCACCATTTCACTTCAGGATGAAACCCCCCAGTTAGGGAATCACCAGCTGTACCAGAGTATTCACCACAGCTCATCTGATAGGAGTGCTAATGCAAATTGTGAAGAAGGAAAAAAGAAAGTAATCCAATGTGTCTTTAACCTTCAGTATGTAAAGGAGTAAATCTGCAAAGAAACTAACCTGTTCCATTTGCTACTATTTGTATGCCCAGGAGTGTCATGCCACTCAAACACTGTACTAGTGAATAAAGGAATATATAGATGCTTACCAGGGTAAAAACAATTCATAATTTTATGTAGAAATAACAATAAAAGCTATTAGTTGGTTTGGAGTACATAGAGAAATTATGCACCATTATTGCTGATAATAACAATTGAAAAACTGCTTGCATCCATAACTGCTAAAACTAAAAAGCTAAACTAAAATTCATACAAATTCCACAAGGTATGAAATCAGTACATCCATATAAACCACTATTGTGACATTTGAAAATTCCAACCATTTGTAAGAAAGAATACTTGTTAACAAGGCTCAGCATAAATCTTTATGAAAAGAAAGGCACATGTATGTTTATTGCCTGCTTAAATAAAGTCACATTTTCATTAAAACCACTGGTCATTATTAATGATTTTATTACCTTTTCATCTGCAACTCCAAATCTTGTATATTGTGCATAACGCCGTTCTCCTTCAAAATCACTTAGATCAATTCTTAAAGTATAGTTTCCTTAAGAAATAAGGATAGAAAATATTTTTGTAAAACTAACCTATCTTGCTAAATACTCCGTTCTGAGAATATAGTAGAATATTAAAATACTAATTGTTTTTTTAGTATAAATCTTATCTGTATCATTATATTCTTTCAATCTTCTTTCATTTTGGCTTTTAAGGTACATCTTGCTATGGTTTTTTTCATTCACACAATTCATCTTGTAAAATTGTAGGTTTATTCCAACATAGATTTTGGCATGTAAACAAAAAAAGGCTTTGTGATTTTATGTTTTATTAAGGCATTTGAAATAGTGATGAAAGCAGAGTGAGATTCAATAAATATGCGTACACTTAAAACAGTATTTCTACACTCTGAAAATAAGAGTTAAACCAGGATCACATGCTGGTGTAAATCTTCAGAGATCACTGATTCTAGCAGCTATGTTCATTTACAGGACCTGAGAATCCGGTCCTATATATGTAAGTGGAAATAGAAATGAGTGTATATATATCTCCCACCATACTGATCTAATGTTGTACACTTCCATGAGTCCCAAAGCCTTTATCTATGCTGCAATATAAATTGTAGGTAATTTTAACGTGCAGCATATTTGAACAGACCTGAGCTACCTTAAATATACAGTAATAGTAAAGAAACAACAGCAGTGATCTCCATGCACATTAGCTGGTTAAGTCAATAGATAGCTTTTGTATATTCAGCATTCTACAGGAATGCAAAAGTTGTTGTAGATTGAGTAACTATTAGAAAAATTGAAATAGCTTTTCAATATTAGACTAATCAAGATTACATGCCTAGATTTCCCTCACATAATACCATATGTGGCAGTCATGTAAAGTTCTGACTAAATGAATTGGTACAGCATAGTACACCAAAACTGTTACTCATCCTGACTGCAGAATGGTAGAGAGAATTGTTTTAAGGTATCCTCCTGTCTACTGTTCCCTGTTTTGAAGGATTTCCTTGTATTCAATTGGTCCAATGAGAGCTTTCAAGCTTTCATTAGAAAATATTTTAATTTTTTTAAAACTAAAGTTCATACAGACTAACAAACACAACTCAGGATTCATGCTAACAATAGGATGGCCTGGAAAGAGAAAAGGAGCAGAAATAATAGAAAACTGTTATCACAGTACAAATCTTACCTTGATTAGTCAAGTAATGAAGATTCTTATTTCCAAGCCAATATTCACCATTAGTCAAAACAAAATTTCCAAAGCCTTCTTCATAGTCAGCCCAGTCTCTGTAGATCAGTATAAATGAGTACTTTAGTAAGCAAAAAAAATAAGTTTGTTTGGGTATTTATTTTGTCATACAATCACAGACCACAGAATAATTAAAGCTGAAAGGAAACCTAAGGACACTATGGCAAGGAGCCTATTTTTCTCAATCTCTCAAACAGCTCAGTTCTTAGTGACCTCCTTGTAGACACAGGCTGTCTGCTTTTAGATTCTACTGCAGCCATCCCTTCTCCAGGCTGAACAAGCCACTTCCTGTCCTCATGACAAGTGCTCCAGCCCTTGATCATCTTACTAGCCTTCTGCTACTTATTTTTCTGTCTTACACTCTGCATACTTCAAGTCCAACAAGACCAATGCTAGAATAAAAGTTTAAAAAATTACATCTTAAATACTTCGGTAACTTAACGTAAGAGTTGATCTGGATCATACAGACAGTTTATGATAGAGCCAAAAATGATCTCATCTGGAGGCTGTCCCACTGAATCACTATTCCTCCTTTTTATCTGAGATAGTTTATCCATATAATTCTGAAGTTAATAACTTATCTCCTTCTGGTTTCTTGTTTATCCAGTTTGTTTCCAATTTTAATGACCAAATCGAGTACTTACCTATTGAAATTCTGGCTGCCATCAGAACGTCTTTGAAAAACAGTCCAACCACCCCCTTCAGACATGTCACAGAAGGCCAGGAATTCATTAGGACTGTGGGAAGGTTTCATCTTGTAAAATCCACTTTGCTTGTGACCATCACTGTAGATTTCTGCACAGTCTGTTCACAAAACATCCATTGAACACAGTTTTTAGTTCCATACTTACTAGCAAAACCAGAAAAGTCAATAAGGGAAATCAAGTCATATCAGGTAAGAGGCACATACGAAAAAAGCTAATAGAAAGCAAATACCTCCACAAATACATTTTTATGACTTTAATTCTTTTGGGTTAGGCGGTGCCACTTCTAATTTACAATGGTATAATCCACACTAGAATCCTGTTACAATCATAATTCTCCTACATATAAGCTACACAATCTTCAGAAACAAAGATGTGGACTTTCTGGATGTAGAAGTACAGGAGAAATGCCAAATATGAGAGTATGGAATTACCAGTGTTAGAAAAAGGAAACAATTACCAGACCTAATACTGTTGTCCCTTGTACCACACAGGTCCAAATATACACAGAAGTCTATCCTACAAAAAGTGTTGTGTGTGTCTAAAATGTTACATTTGGCTTTATACCATTTTTCAGTCTGGTCTGCAATGGTTTCAAGGACAAATCACCATGTAAATCAGCATTTCAGAGCTCATGAAAATAACAGTACCGTAATCATACCATCTTATCTCTTTTCCCTCAAGGAGTTTAGAAATGAGAGGAGTTATTTGTTTATATGTAATCTACCATCAAGCAGTCACACAGGAAAGTAGTATAGTTTTCAACATTTCTGTTTTTCCTGGCAGAAGTAAAACTGATTAACTGTAAGATTTGCCCTGAATTCTTTAAGAACATGTTGGCTGAACTTCTAGGCTAGTTTGGAACTTTATGAACTACAACATTTCTTCTCAGTGAAAACATCAATGAAGATTAGACATAGAAAATATAAAGAGCTTGTAATGAAAACAAATAACTATGCCAGGATTTGGACAAATTATAACATAAAAAAATATTATTTAAACGACAACTAAGATGTCTTCGCAGAGACATTTTGACTGGATTACAGAAAACTTTTCTTGCATCCATTATTTTCTCAGTAGGTTAGCAAAATACTTAGGAGTATTTTAATTTTAAGCAAGCGTATTTACTTTCTTCCCCCCAAATTATCCAGATCTACTGACCTTAAAATGTTACAGCAGCCTGAATGAAATAATGCATTATCAACAAGGGAAAGCATTTACTAAGCTATTAGGAAAGTGAAAAAAATTATCAACAGAAACTAGAAATAACTTAGATCTGTTATCCAGAATCAATTTAAAGAAAACTGAAGAATACACTTAAGAAAGGACAAAGACCTTTCAGCTAAATGTGTTTTTAATATATATATTTTTTTCCAGTAACAAAGAACTCAGCCATGTCAACCATAATAACAAACGAATCTTCTGGGATGCTGAATATGTAATTAAATATAGAGATAAAATTCAAAGTCAGACTTACAACAGCTTTTAATTTTACTTTAATGGTGCTTTATTACGTGATGCTTTTTTATATGCCGTATTTTCTTCCAGAAGCAAAAACACTGCAATTATATTCAAACCCATGCATTGAATATCTTAGAAGTTTAGACTCCCTAGCACAGGACAACTAGAAACCAACACCAACCAAGAATCAGACCACCCAAAGTCTACTTACAACCCAATTATTGTTTGGATTTAAAAAATATATTATTTTAGAAGAGTTTAAGTCTTACTCCAGCTATGACAAGTTAACACACTTTGCCTTCTTCCACTGTAGAGGGACCCAACCAACATCAAAATGCTGTTGAGGATACAAAACCAACTTAAATCCTGGACTTTACAACTCTAGAAATAGTGATGCCTTGAGCTGAATTTAACTCGGTCACACCATTGCAACATAAAGAATATAATTAAGGTGAGTCCAGACACCATCATAACAAGCTCATATGGATGCTTTCAGGACTTTACAGGTTAGAACTCATATACCTATTCTGCAAAAAGACTCTATGCCAGCTGACTTTCTGAATTTGGTCTTAGATGTTGAGCATCTTCTATTTAACTAAGCTAATTTAACTGCTGACCATGTGTCCATCCTTTTCATTATCTTTCCTGTATTGCAGGGACATCTTGTCTCTAAATGAGATAGTTAATTAGCAGAGTATGGAGAATATATGCTGAAGTATTGCTCTCTCATACAAAAAAAAAGTCTCTAGGTAGTCTAAAAAGACTAAAGTCTCTTATTTCTTTATTCCAATTATATTTCAATTAACTTCAAAAATTCTTTCTTTAAATTATTCTGCAAGTGGAATCAAGCCTTTGGCTATCTCTGTCAAAAAAAGTTGTCTTAAAATCTATCCAAAAAACCAACCATATGAGTAGGTCATATATAACACCTCCTGTGTAATATAATTCCATCATGATATTTCATTTCAAAGAAACAGAAATCAAAATGTGGATTTTCTTGGCCACTTTAAAGGTATAGCTCTTTGTAGCAAGTATAGCCTTCTGTGTTACCATAGATGTCTGTGTCTGTACAACTCCCATCTTGATAACATAAGGAAGGTAACAACAGCTGACATGATAGAGATGTGAGTGTATGCTGTCTCAGAAAAAGATATTGTACTCACACAATTATTGCCTCTAAACTGATAATGCTAAATAGTAAATTGCAAGTAATGATATTTTCTGAAAATGACAATAAAGCTCATTAAACAACCAGGAAACTACCAGATTATTCCCAAGAAAAGTGAGTCAGCTTGAAATGTGTAGATGTGCACAGATGAGGGTAAGAGACCTAGACAACTAACCAGTTAAGCCAGATTGCACACTTCCAATAGTTGTCAAGATCAAGAACTACCTCCAAACCTAATCCTTCCCAGTGAACAGCACAAAAAAGCCTGTCTGCAGCCTACTGGATTGACATGGGGAACAATCAGTAGGATTTTAGACCTCAGATGTTCATATGTGAACTTTTAGGATGTTTTCTCACTGAAACATGGATTAGCAGACTGCAGGCTGCAAGATGGTACACAAACCATTGCACTCAGATTTCCATCTCCAATGAAGTGTGTGTGAACTGGGGAACCTGCACTTCCAGAGGAGGTCCGAGTTACCCACCTCTGCAAGAGCAAGTGTGTGCCTGGGACCCTGAGAATGTGTAAATGTGAACTGAGATAGACCAAGAGTTTTAAATCCTATGTGTTAGAACTTCTTGAGATGAGTTAAGGGATGTTTAAAAATCTGTAATAGTTTACTAACTTCTGTAAATGCCTGTTATTGCCTTTTCTCTGTTTTATTGCTGATAATGATTCTAAATGTACTGTTCAATGATCATTCTTTAATTATGCACTATTAATTAATTAAATTAATAAACCTCTTCAATCCTGACTTCATTTGTATCATGAGATGGAAATATTTTCCCCAGGACAGCAGGCCTAGGTAAGAGATGAACACTGTGCTTGAAACAAACAATTTTCTGTGAGTTGTAAGACAATACATCAATGCGCCTGATTGTGCTAAAGCTTCTGGGTATCACTACAATGAACGGAAATGAATAGCGTCATTTCTAACCTGAATACCGTCTTTTTCCTCCCAAGTCAATGACACTGTTTTCATCTCCTCTGTCACTGTACTGTATCTCTTTCTTCTCTAAAAGCTGTATAATTTTTAACTGCTGCTGTTTCACACGATGTTCCAGAAGTCTCACCTGGGCCTGAAGTTGTAGCTGCTCTTGAAAACAGTTCTGTAGAACCTAGAGAGGAAAGCATCTTACTATAAAAAAAAGTAATTTTTTTTGTTGAGTTTAACATGTGAAAAAGAAAATAAAAACTAATATGAACAAAATACTTTTCTACAATTCCCTGCAGACCCTATGTTGACTTCCACCTCAACTGTTACCTCTGTTTGAACTGATTTGGTATTCTAGAGTGTACAGCCATAGACAACTTCTCTTTAGAGATTCTGTTACCAGTCCTCACTGGTAAACATGCAGATGGGACTCAGTATACTACAGACCTGAATCTATTGTAATGATCACTTACTTTCTGTCACCTTATCATCTACACATATTTACTATCCAGAGAGAAACGCTGCTAACATTAAGATTCTAGAATTCACAGAATTTTAAATTCATATTTATACTATTTCAACTTTATTGTTCATTTTTAAATGCTTTTATGTTACGTACTTCTTATGATAAGAATGGTAAGATCACTGACATAAATACTGTAAAATTTAGAGCTCCTTTGGCTTGCTAAAATAAGTAGCCCCTAAGAAACTGCAAATATATGCATGAAAACTAACAGCTTAAAGCTTAAAGTCAGTATTGTACTGTGCCTTGTACACATAATTTTGTCATGCAAGAGTAGGGAAGATGTTGCAATTCTGATATAATCATACCTTCTAATCACATGAGCTAAGGATGTAGGCCTCTAGCAACTGCCATCCATGTGGAAGATTACAATATGTTAGAACACTGCCCTATCACACTTAAGGAATAGGTAAATCTGAAGTAGCATACTTATATCCACTGGCATCAGTATTTTTCCATCATGCTCAGGCTTCATTTGTTTTTCCACAAACACTACCACCAGTGTTTCTTGTCACTTTCTTGCTGCTGTGATTTTTTTTCCTTCTGTCTGATACACCTCTGCACATTTCTATGCAGCAGAAACATGGTTCTGGTTGGATATTTCCCTGCAGTAACATTAGTAATTCTCTACAGCTCCAAGAATAGACTCTGTGAATTAGCTAACAGTATTGATAAGAATCTGTATTTTATTTTTAATTCATGTGGAATTTTCTCATAATTTATTTGTGGCACTAGTTAAAAATCAGGGGAACTTCTATTACTGTCATGTAACATACACATAAACTGTCACTATTATGATGTCATTTCTGATATAACATGTTGCTGATGTCTAAGATAATTTGTTTTTTTGAATACTAGAATGCAATTCACTTTGAACTTATGAAATTAACTTGATAAGTTAACTACAGGAGGTGGTTAGATAACACCAGGGAGGTGGTGAAGTCATTGACCCTGGAGGTGTTCAAGGAACATTTGGATTTTGTGTTGAGGGACATGGCTTAGTGAGTACTATTGGTGATATATGGATGGTAGGACTGGATGATCTTGAAGGTCCTTTCCGAACTTGGTGATTCTGTAATAAGTTTCAATAAAGTATTTGAAGCTAGAAGTATGTGTCTATGGTTTTATTAAAATAGTTCAAAACCATCATGGTCCACTTGACTGTAATATTCAGTCTCATAGAAAAAGTGTGTTGATCATGTATGTTAGCTAGACAAAGTGATCTTGAGTATAGGCCTCTGCTGTAAGTACTGCTGCAGATTATCATATGCTTGCTAAACTGCAAACTAATATATGTGGTAGAATAAAAGAAGAGAGTATATACAGGTGGCAGGACAAGGCAGCATGGTTACCTGTCAGCAGCTGAGCTGCCCATACTAACCAGCTTTGACAGTAAATTTGCCTGCAGGCTTCAACTATTTGCTACTGTATCCTGAGAAGCCATTAAATTCCTTAACCACAAGGAGAAGTTGTAAAGTGAGAGGCGCAATTTTTTAAGTGACAGTGTTTTTTTAGAAGGAATTAAAAAATTCATCTAATGATCTAAAATCCCTAAAGCCCCATCTTATTTAAGAATACTCCGTTCAAGATCTACCTCCACCATGACACTGCCTCATGTACCACTATAAAACACCTCTAACAGACTATAGTTTACTGCTATTCCTTTTGCTAGATATGAATCAAATTAAAACTGTTACAGCAGTAAAATACTTTAAAAATTTGAATTTGATTGTCACTGTCTCCAGCAGACAGTAGAGCCTACTGTATAAAAGTAAACTGAAGATAAATTGTTCTGTTTCACTGAAGCAACTGTTTACACTACATGTTGAGAAGCAATTACCTAACAGTCACTGACAGCTCTGCTTGTAGACATGTAGTCTCAAACTACTACTGGGTATTCATAATCTTCATTTTATGTCATAGTTGCATAAAATATTTAACAGCTATAATCTTCTCATTAAAACTGATGGTATAGAATAGAATAACTTATAAAAACCATGAATACACAGGAACTTAATTTGAAGTGCTTTTGTCTTTTATTTGTAGACTATAAATGAGCTGAAAAGAAAGTTCTTGGATAGTATTAAAATGTAAATTTTTAGAGATAAGTTTTAGAACATTCTCAGCTTTACTATTAGTAACTACCTATAACATTTTAACTGAAACATCGAAAGAAAGCAAATATACTTCATAGTAATGCTTTTTCCTCAGAAATCATCTATAAAAAAAAAAACAGTAAATTTCCTCATTTTACAAGCAAAAACAAATTACAGAAGCAGATACTTCCTATTCTAAAGCTAGTGAGACAAATAAAAAGCTTCCACAAGGCAGAGTAAATGAAGCACTATAAAAGGATAGAAAACACAACAATAGTAAGGGAGCAACAAAGTCCCAGACTGCAATAAGTAAGGATGGGCACAAATACAGCAATTATAGACAACTTACCATTAGAAGACCTTAAACAGACAAGGAATACCAACAAGATACCCATGCTTCCACTGCCAACCCTTAAATGAGGTCTGGGAAATGGTGGATTCTGGCTCCACCCCTTCCTGTCACTCAGGTATATTGCATGCACCTGAGCTCCCCTGGGTTGGTCCTGCCCTCCCACCAGGTATTCAATCACTCTTTCAAGCTGTGACTTTGTATTTCTGCTACAATATGCCAAGCAATTATGCTCACCCAGTTCTAAGTTCAGTAGTCACATACACCGGTAATTTTGAATCAGCGATTCAATCTCCAAGGTCTCTGACAGTTAGGATCTTGATATCAAAGTAGGAAGGACATCCAAAACAGATACAGAATTAGTGACTGTAGCAGAAATGCTAAGTGACGGCTTGATGCAGTGATTGAGCACCTGGTGGGAAGGCAGGGTCAACCTGAGGGAGCTCAGGTGCATGCAATATACCTGAGTGACAGGAAGGGGTGGAGCCAGGATCCATCCCTTCTCAGACCTTATTTAAGGGTTAGGAGAGGAGGTAAGGGAGTCTTGCTGGGGATTTGTTGTATATCTGAGGTTTCTGAAGGTAAGTAGCTTTTTTTTCCTGTTTCTTTTCCCTTTGTGTTTGTATTTGGGCTTCTTTTTATTTGCTGTAGCTAAAAGCTTTGCTACTCTGCTATTGTCATTGTACTTTCCATCACATTATAGTATTACAGTGAGGCTATAAGTGTTTTGAGGGAATGAGCATGTTTTAGTATTTCTGTTGGTGAGGTGGAAGAAGGCATAAACAACTTTAGAAGATAAAATTAAAGGAACTACAATCATTGTTTTTTAGTACAACTTATAATGCAGTATAGGATCAAAAAAAGAATGTAAAGCTGGGGATCTTTTTAGATGAGAAGTTGTATGACTAATCAATCAGATTAAAAAATAATAGAAATATTCATTCTTTATATCAATATGCTATTTCTGCAGCTACCAAGCTCATTACACATCAGCAATTTCTGAGTTTTGCCTGTCTGTAGGTATAATGCTCAAAATTGAAGGTGTTACTTTGAGCTACCGTTACCACTAAATGGAACAACTATCTTCAGTGCATTTTCTTACAGCTTTTATGCTAATGCATACCTTTATAGTGAAGGAATTCTACTGTTTCCTTTTTCATACTAGTTCCAACAACAAACAAACCAAGTTACTTTATTTGATGCTCTTACCTAATTACTTATACCCTGTTGTATATTTATGCACCCATTTCTGTTTTTTGTATCAAAAACTCATCTCCACTAAATGCTAAGGTTATCCCCCCAGTTCTTCAGATTTGGTTTGTATTATCTTTTAAATCAAAGATTCTGCTATCAAATCTAGTTGAGATGTATTCTAAGAACTACAGAGAACAAGGTATGAAATAGTTAAAAGCAAGTCTAAACACAATGAATAGAACTTACAGAGCTTTTAGTGGCAGCTGTCAAGCTAACTGCAAGGAGAAAATCAATCACTATTGAAGTCTTCATTCTTTCAAAGCTGTGAAGTAGAGGATCAAAGGAAACAGTAGTTAATATAAGCATTAAAGCTAAACATTTACACTTGATATCTTTAAATGTTATTGGAAATAATCTAATTAACCTGTAATTATATCCCTATATTTTACAAATATAGTGTATATTTATGCTTTTACAATGTGTAAATACATTTACAATAGTGTGATCAAACACAACTTAGAGTGAAATCAAAAGCTATTCTTTTAGGCTATTATGTATCAGAGGTTTCTGCTTATTTCAGGAGTAACCTTATTGAAGGTTACAAAGAGACACAAATTACTGTGAAATAAAAGAGAAATAGCTCTTTAAAATATTCAAAAAAGCCGGACAGTATTCCTTGTTGGTTTCCTAAAATTAGGAGAAAAGCCTCTCTTACATTTAAGTAATAAAAATCTGAATTTAATTAGTTATCCTTGAAGTAAGGAAAAAATGTCTTGTGTAGCTTCTGTGTACCAGGAAAATATGGAAGTAATTTTTCTATCACAGAGTAATTTCTGGATAAAATGTAATAGTCAGCAGCTTTTAGTCTAATGGTGACAAGGATCACATCTGTCAACTGATAGCTATGTATATTTTGTATTGTATGACCTATTCATTTTAAATCCTACTACTTCATATGCAGATTATTTTATATGACAACAAACACCACTGTATCTAACTGCTTTACAAACATTAGCTAATATAACTTGAAAAATTTCCAGAATGTAGATTGTCTTTCAGTTCGCAGATGACCAAGTTCTATTTGCATAGATTATACACAAAGCAATTTTAATTATTTAAACCGATGCAAGTGATTAGATAAGGGATTTTTTTTCTGGTGAGATGAATTTACAAGAATTGTCTGGCATTGTCTTCTGTTATTAATTTGTATTTGAGTTTTATTTTTGGTAATAAAACATGCCTTTTCATGAATTATGACTGTAGTAATTATGGCAATGCAGCTGTTGCCACTGTTGTAATGACATCGTCTGATGTGGTAGAGTAGTGACCAAACAGCACGTTAACTGTCTGGGCAGGCTACAGATGACCTGTATTTGATTATTTCAGCCTCTACTCATGCATATCCGGTTAAGTATGTCACATCAAATCTTGTATTCATAGGGTCTCCTGTGTGTCTCTCACCTTTCCCCCTCTCTTCTTCCCTCCTCTGGACAGATACAGAACTAATGTGAGACAAACATGGATGTAAATACAGGATGAGTGGGATTTCCTGGCCTGCTCTGATACAGTACAGAACACCAAATTTTTGGGCTAGCTTGGGAAATGCCACTCCAATAATGAAGATTTTGCTACATGCAAAATGTTTAGTTGATACCCTAAAAATCAACCTTTGAAAAATCAGGCTTTAAATCACCTCAAATTTATTTTATCAATTGTATATCAGCTGTCATTTCATTAACTGTAAGTGTTCTAGGGAGAGTTTCACACTCTGACTACATAAAGCATCAAAGAATAGAAAAGAAATGGAAGGTTATAAGGTCAAATATTTTCATTCTTACAACAAAACAGTACAAAATTAATGCTCTACTTTTTCTAATCTGTGGAAGAGAGAAGAGTTGTAAGATCTGTCGCATCATTCACTTGGAGAATAGACCTCCAAGAAACAAACAAACAAACAAAACCTACAAACGATCCCACCATAGAGAATGGAAAACAATACATTAAAAATATTAAGGAGTGTTTTTTCTTCAATAAGAACATCCAAACCTTAATCCATGTCTCAGATGAAAGCAAGTGCATACTTAATTTTTCTGTGTTGCTGATGTTGGCTAAGTCTAAAGGGACAGCTTTTGCTGAGATATTCAAAGCTTTTGTTATAAAAATAGTTTGTTTTATAAAACCAGTGTTTGCCAGTTCAAATAAATAAAAGTAACTTGTGCTGGAGATACCCATTCCTATCAAAAATATCTCAGATAGTAGACGTGAGACTTAATTAGCACACACAACAGAATGCAGAATCTTACTGTAATGTTTCTGAGTTGAAAGCACGAGCCCTTAATAGCTGCCTTCTGTAAAAGGGAGGTTTAAGGGCAAGTCTTGTGAAACTTTACGATTTTATCCATATCAAATTATATGTATAGTCTAAGACTACACTTGGAGTATGTACTTTTATGATGATATGAAAAGATTTCTCCTATAATTTTCTAATTTATAATATAATTAACTCTCTCTCTGCGTAATTAAAGTTGTGGAAAAGTACCTCTGAAGATTCCTGCATTTTTGTGCCTGGGCTTTCTTTACAGGCAAATGTGAGAATCTGTCTGCCAAAAGGACATCTAATGATTTGAAGCTCAAGCCTGTCTAAAAGATTAAACTCATGCACAAACTTTGCTTTGATACTACTACAAAAATTGAGCCTATTTCCTTATCTGAAAAAATGGACACTCATTCATGATTTTATCCACTTCTAGGCCTGGAGAGCAACCCTTATTCAAGAGCTATACATTATTATAAACTAAAGAACTACAAATTTGAATATGATGTTTATTAACAACCTAACTAGATAGCACAGCAAAACAGCTAAATACTACTGAAGCAACATATTCATCATTAGCAACATGGTACGATGTCATATGGCCTTTACAAATAAATAGTTTTAGTCCATAGCTATCCAAATTATGCTAAATTCTTTCTTCCTCCCCCATAGGTAACTAAAATATTTACCTTTATCCTCTGGAAAGAACTCAAAGCTGTTAAATCTTAAGCTGATGCAAAGAATTCCAGACCCCTTCCCAGACTGCGATTGTTTTTGCTATTAAATTCTCTAGTGCTGAGGCTTACATCTGCTATGAGTCAGCGGGCAGGAATGTTTCTGAGGAGCTGCAGTTCTCAAGACTGATTGCAACATAAGGAGAAGATGATGATTCTGTGTCTAACACAGCAATTCTCCACAAAAGATAACAAATAATTATTTGTTTTCTTTCACTGCTGTTATCCAAGAAATTGGTCTCAGAATGACATCCAGCTTTCCTGAAATGGAACCTAAATCTCTTAGGCTTCAGAGCTAAAAGGTGCTTAACTGACTTGACTATTAATACTCTCAGACTATAACTTACTGGTTAGAACTGATATAATAAAAATCTGCTTAGAACAAACAAAAGAGAAAACAATACAGACAAGGCCAAGGAGAAGAGAGAATCCTGTATGATGTAGTTACTTTTTAGCTGAATTGAAAGGCACGCAGAAGAGTGACTCAGTGACTCAGTTGGAAAACATCACTTTGTATATAAGCATTTTAGATCCAGATGAATACAACAAACTTTTTGAAAATGTAATTTCTTCTGAATATTGCTCTCCAATTCTGCTACTTCTTTCCCAATAGTTCAGCAAATGTCTAAGCTTTCTGGACTGCTTCTAGATGAAGTGCGCTCTTAAGGAAATACAGAACAATAGAAATAAAGAGCTTTACGTTCCACAAATACTCTCTCAACTTTTGAAGATTAACACTTGTTGAACCTTCAACTTTTTTGTCTTATCTGGAACCCCATTACCTGGCAGTATCTCTCTTTACTAATTACATTACATTTTAACTGAATTAAGTTTAAGTAACTGAAACAAACTCCTCATGAATGGCCAATGCTAAGAATCATTAAAACGAAGTGATCAGCAGTTAATTTTCGTGGGGAATCTTCCTATGGTTATTTCCTTTAGAATGGAGTATTGTAACTGTTCGTAGCATGACTTAGCTCATAAAAGTATAATACTCAGTGTATAGGCTCTAAGTGAGAAAGTGGAAAAAGGCATGATGTTTTCAACTGAGATTTATTAAGTATTCAAACAAATTACTGAGGACTAAAAGTAGATTGTCTACGGTTTAATGTTTTTTAAACTAAGTCTAGATAGCTAAAATCTATGGCTGTGGTTCAGTTAAACATTACTAAATCCAGAGCAAGAGCTATATACAGCAGCAAGTCAAATCCATGTTATTCAAGAGGTCTATAAGCTACATATCAACTGACTGATTTTACAAGAATAAATATATTAAATAGAAGACTCCTTAAGAATATGCAAATAGAAGTAATATAAGCACAAAAGGAAAAGACCTGGCTGCTCACACAAACTTCCTTTGGATTTGCTGCTCTTGGGAGGGTTTTCACAGAAGTGTAGAAACACGTGCAAGGATTATTATTTTTTTCAGGTTTTTGACTAAAGTACATTTAAAGAATAAAATTATGTTGCTCACTTTAACGCTAAATCCATGTGCTTATTATCTCCCCAAGTAAGGCAAAAACTGCTGTGTTAAATCCTTTTATTTTGAAAAAATTTTTCAGTAAATAGCTAACAAAGTAATGCAGTAGACTTTGCTCCAAATATATTAGAACTTTCAGCCGTGTATTTCCTGAGATATTTTACCTGTTAGCAGTTCAACAGCTTATAAAATCAGAAAATATGGGATAATGTGTTCATATCACTCTTTTCTCATTCAGTCTTAAAAGAAATTGCAAGCTCATGAGAAGCTTTTGTGCTATAATCAAGCACCAATTTTCCATGATAAAAACTAATATAGATGTTAAATGCTATTTATAAAATTGACTTTTATCTAGGAAAGTTTTAAATCACAAACATCACATGTACAATCTTTGACCCTCTCAAATTTCCAACAATGACATGGTAACTTCGTGCTTGCCAAAAAAGTACTTCCATTCCATCTGTTACAAATTAATTTGTTTGTATTCTTCAGGATTGTTTTGTTTAATGCTAAGGGTAAAATAGAAGACATGTAATGGACTCCATTTGAGGTTTGACTCAAATTACATCTGAAAACATGCATTCAGCATTACATATCCAACAAGGGGCAAACGGTCTTTCACATTTTCTAAACAGTAGCAACAGTAAAGAGAAGACTTTTAAGTGTCTGCTTAGTTTCTCAGTTTAGCCGCCAGGCTTTTTCTGAATATGGTACCTAATTATCCCCAATAATGTGTAAACATAACAATTTTTTGTTTGTTTGTTTTTCATTTTGTCACTGCAACAGAGCTGAAATCAAATATAAGCCAACTTCAGCTTTATGCACTTTTTCCTTTGTATGTTTATGTTTTTAAAGGTGGATTTTTTCCATCGACTGACTCTAAAATTGTCTCCCATGTTTATAATTAAATCTGGTTCAGTAGTTATCGTAATTGATAATGTGCCAGTTGCCAGAATATTGTTCTATCTTCATGTTGTAATTTAATTCAACAAATGAAAATGCTGCATAAGAGGTTTACACAAATTTCTCATGGCTGTCCGCATAGCTGGCTGCCATGTTAAATGGCTTCCAATGTTCCAGAGACCATTGATGAAGGTGATTACAATGCCCTTCACTTGTGTGAGGCTACTTTAGATTGTTCAACAGTTGACTTGGACTGTATTTACTGAAGATTAACTTACAAGTTCAATGAGTAAAATAAGAAAAACTACAGTGGTTTTAGTCAACAGTTTGGCTTGCAATAAGTTATAGCCACTGAATTTCTAGAAGTTAAATATACTTATTAGTCATTTTATGCTAATTTGGAGCCACGTGAAAAAACAATGTCATACTAACTTCAGCATTAATAGATTCTCAGTGATCCTACTTACTAAAGCTATTCAGCACTTCAAGATTCCTATGGAATAATGTAGAACAACTTAAAGGAAATCTTACTTAGTTAAAAGACCGCATCTCTCTTACATGGACTACTCATTCACATGAAAGATGGTTATACCAAAGTATTAAAATAACTATACAATCATATAAGATTCAAGTGACATGCTTGTGAGGTGTTCATGATGGGCATTTCTGATGCAATTATTTATAGGAAAGCCTACGATGTTCTGTTGTACCAAACATAACAAATCATCAAAATGCCTCAGTATCACTGTTTACTCTTCTAATTCTCCACGTATTTGGCACTACCATGAGTTCTTAATTACTTTCTTTCCCATGGTTGCTCTGCTGACAATTTTTTCCTCTAATTGTCTTCCTCCAATATTTTACTCTTCCTCTTCCTTCATTCCAGTGGTGTGCAGTTCCATGAGGTAATATCCCATGCCACTTCAGTGGTGCTTGGGCTTCAGGAAAGCTACCTGAATCTGTGGTCCACCAGAGGCCTCAGTCTTTAGAGCAGACAGTGGCTATGTATTGTTTCATTTTCCTGTCTGCCTAAGGTATGTAATGCACTTGTTTATGCATTACAGTTAACTATTCTCCTCAAATACTTTATAAATAATTTATAAATACTTTGCTTTTCAATACCAGATGAATGAGAGTGCTACAGGCCAATACTTTGCTTACTTTTGGACAAATAAAAACTTAACAGCTCTTAATTCTTTTAACATGCAGTCTTCAAAATGGCTTGCCACAATTCTATTGAGAGCAATGGAATACTCAGAAATACAGAAGTTAATTTATAAATTTCTACAGATTTCATCCACGGTAAATTAATTGCAAAGAGTGACCAGGACCTATGACTGTGTTGTAAAGTACATTAACAGATCTAAGTTTTGTGTAACTACATGATGAGTTTGAAATGTTAGGACAATGAATGTGATTCCCTGATGAGGCCAAGAATTGAAATGACAGAATGAACTTATTTTTTGATGTACTGTTCTAGTATACAACAATAAACTTCAGTCTTTAAATAATTAACCTCATTTTGTGTAGTCTTTTAAGAAAAAGTATAAAATTTAGACATGATACATAAATAAGCAATAAATCTTCATTACCATGGACAGTATGTAAATTCAATGTAACTAAATGTTTTATAACACTTCAAATATTGGGTAACCTTAACATTTCTCATTAAAAAAAGAAAAAAAGATGAGCAGTTCATCCCATAGATAGTAGCAACAGCAGTATTATTAGCGTAGATAGAACATACAACAGAAGTTTAAGGTGTAACGAGCATCTAGATCTGTACACATCTCAAATATGAATTAAACTGCTGTGTGGAAGAGTATATGGTCAGCAGGTGACTTGCTGGAGGTATTAGTGCAAGAGCATAGAAGAATATTCTTGTCCTTTGATTCAATTCAGAGGGAGAAATATATGTAGAACTTCCAAGCTATGCAATCTTTTAATCTTTTTTCACATATTTTTTAGGTTTTTATTTTTCCTTCAGTCTGGCAGGTAAACATTTAGATAGTGACTCCAGAAATCTAAATAATATGGACAATGTTGTAATGCACAATGACCAATCCAGATATTATGAATTGAAGGCTGTTCCTCCTTACTTGTCTGAGGAATCTGCAAAGATGCATAACTCAAATCTATCATTTCAGAACAGCCATTTTTAAGTGCTTTTGCTAGCCAGGGAATGAACTGCAGATGTTATTACTGAACCAGAAACAAACAAAATAAGTAGATGAGACTGTCATAACTAAGAGTACAATTGGGGAGTACAATTCTCCCCAATTACTCCTCTTCACTCTCAGTTAAACTCTAACCCTACTCTTCTTGTCGCTAGTCTTTACATGTACATATTTTGTTTGCTTTCTTTCCCTTCAGTATAGAATACAGTAAAATTAACAAGGTAAGGACAGTAGATATGCAAGGAAAAATCACCTCTCTGACAGTCAAATTTAATTAGAATTGAAAGCTACCCCAAAACATAATTTATTCAGTTTCTGTGAGGGTGCATTTGTTAGTGTGTCTGCTGATGGAAGGACTTATAACAGAAATCTTTGCAGGAGGAATTAGTGTCATTCTACAGGCTTATTAGCATAGAAATGGGACATCCCAAGAAAAGTGATTTTTTTTTTTGTTTTGTTTTTAATTAACAAAACATTCTACAAGCCATGTTGTATTGGCTCACAGTTCTGTCCAAATTCTGAGATGTTATTTTAGGACCGTAACAGAGAACAACTTAAAATAATGCTCCTTGTAGTGCAATCTAAGGTTCTTGAATGCTTTTTATACCTATTATTACCACCTGCAACAACAAAAATGGTGTTGTGGAGCTGGTACTGTTTAATTTCTTTGGAATTAGTTATTTATTTATTAATTTTAGTAAGGAAAAACTCACAGCCAATTCCAGAAGAGAGACAGCAAAGTAAAAAGAAGAAAAACATAATTCTAATGGCAGATGGAAATCAGTACAGTGATCCTGTAAGGGCTTAAAAGAGACACACTACCAGCATATTATGTATAATTGTAAGGAAGGGAAAACACACAGCTATAACATTTAGGTCACAGTAAATTCTAGTATCTATTTAATTTATTGTTTTTTTTGTTTGTTTTCCCCTTAACTTGCAATTCTTTATCTGCATGTATTTTAAGAGTAACCATAGTAAAAAATACAACAGTAGTCGTTCTACTATGCAATTTTTTTTTTCTTAAATTCTGCTTCCACCTGCTGGTCAGTGGACGGTATGCCACCATGACAATATAAAGCCAACAGCAGCCTTGCCAGTATTGTGCTGAGTATCCAGGCATGGTACCCCACGTCAGGATAAAAGGACATTGGTGAAGTATAATACAGTTCAATAACATCTATTCATTACATACAGAATTTCTCTGTTGCAGATTCTTTTTGAAGTTATTTCAATTACAGATATACAGTCATGTAGCCAGTGGTAGAAATTGGAGCAAAATGCTGTGCTGACTCACCTTTCACACACTATCTGTTGTCCAGAAGTATTCCTTCAATTCCCAGGCAACTGCTGGAGAGAAATATATATATATTTATTTATATTTATAGAAAAAAAATCTTTATTTCACAGACTTTATTCCTTTACTAAGTTATAGATTAATGTGTTGTTTACTTTTTTCTCCCTTGGATCAAAACACATTCATACAGGTGATAACGCATGGGGATTTAACTATACTTCCAGGCAATATCCTGGGCAGACTCTAGCCCAGGATGAACCATGAGCTTAGGCAATACTTCATATTTCTTCTCTGGAAGCTCAGCATAATGTATATCTTAAACACTGTAGCTTGCTTTTCCTATTGTGACAATGGGACACCCCCTCCTGTCCACTGTAAATCACTCTGCCCACAAGGCAATCATTCAAAGAAAAAAAAAAAAAATAGGCAGTATTTAAACTGATTGTTTCCTTTTTCTTTTTCCCCTATGTTCCCCCTTCTCCCAAAGAACATTGTTAAGAACCCAGACCTGCAAACTACAAGCACTAGGGCAAGTAGCTGAGGAAGTACAATACCAATGCAGGAAAAGCAGAAAAAGAGGTGGGATGGATTTTAAGGATTCCCACCTTTCCACCGTTGTATTTCTCAGCTATGAATTCTTACAGGTGACCAAACAAATGCAGACAGGAACACACTCTGTAAGTCGATATTGCCCTAAAGAAAAAGGACTCTGAACGCTTTTCACGGCTTGTGGTTTTGATGTTTTTATTCTACTAGTCTGCTAGCCTGGTAAAATCACTTACAGAGTACACCACCGTTTTCGTATTTCATTTTAGAAGCAAAAAGTGGCCGATAATACGTCAGCAGGCAACCTCCGCGCCGCCAATGCTGGATACGAGCTAACTCAGTTACGGTCCTGAGCGCTCTCCTGACTGAAAAACTACAGCTCCCAGGAGGCGTTGCGCCACGGTAGCGTAAGCACGAGAGCACTCCCTGGAGCATTGCATGTTGGGATTTGGAGTTCCCGCCGCTATGCGCTGGGGCGGTTCTCAGCCGATAGCGCCGCAGGCCTGAGACTCGTAGAAGCGCGGGAAGAGCCAGCCACGCCGCTCAGCCGTCACGCGGTGCAGCGCAGATGGCGCTTGCGCAGCGCGGAGGGGCATGAGCGAGCCGCGTTACTAGGTAACCGTGTGTATCCGTCCGCGGGGGCCGCCTCCCGTTCCCCTGGCGGTGCGGCGAACAAGATGGCGGCGGTGGCCTTTGAGGTAGTGCTGTGAGTCCCTCGGCCTCCGCTCTTCTTTGCGGCTGGAAGGTGAAGTCTTCGACCGGGCGGCCCGGCAGTGGTGAGCGGCGGTGAAGGAGAAGCCAGGCCTGGGTGCCTTCCTCTCCGCCGCGGGGTGAGCTGATCCTCTCGGAGGCCTTCAGGCGGCGCGGGTTTGTGCGGGCGGGAGCCGACTGGCGAGGAGGGGGGCTTCGGCTCGCTGCTCGTGGCGGTGGCGAAGGCCGGGGGGAAACAGCGGGCCTGGAGACCCCGCGGGGCGGCAGGTCGGGCACGCCTGTCCGCTCTGGGGAGAGGCGCGTTGCCCTTTCTCCAAGGAGACGCTGGCGGGGCGTCGGCAACGGCCGCGGTTTTGCCCGAGGCGCTCGCAGCAGAGCCCGCCTTCCTCGGTGCCGCGGGCTCCGGCGCTGTGAGGGAGCGGGCGGCCTTCAGCGTGCCTCACGAAGGCCCTCGGCCCTCAGGCAGCAGCGCTGCTTCGCGCTGCCCGTGGCGGCGGGACCCGCCGGGCCCTGAGCGCGGGCTGCTGCAGCGAGTGGTCCTTCCTTGGTCCGGGTGATCAGGTCTGTGGCTCTCCTTGGTTCCGTGTGGGCTGTGCTGTGCGGGAGAGAGCCTTCTCTGCCGTCTGCGTGTCGGCATTACACGGTTGGCAGTACTGTGTAGGTGTTCGATGACTTAATGCTAAATTGCAGTGCTCAGTGAGGAGTGTGTGTCTAAAAAGCTGAATTTTAAGATGTACTTGATATCATCTTCCATCTTCATGTGATGGCTTTTTATGATTTTGGGTTTTTTATTTAGCCTTTTCCAGCTTCTGAGCACAAAGGAGAGTATTGCTCACATCTCTTGCAACTGAGGTGAATGCTGTAGTAGAAAAGAGTGCCAATAGCGAATCCACTGCAGAAAAAAAAAATTTTTGCATTTCTTCTGTATTTTCATTATATTAGCATGTCTTCTTGTGATGCTTCTGGCAATTTGCACGTTGCTGTAAATTGCAAAATGTGTGCGATTATAATTGTGTAGATGGTTTGATGTGTAAATGTTGTGACTGTAATCTTGTATGCTATTTTCTCATTACTGTAGTAAACATACTTGAAAGGGTTTTCATCTCCCTGGTAAATATTGCGAGGTATGCACATGCAGAAATAGAGAGAGCTTTCTTGTGGATTCCCCATTGTCCAAGGAGCTGAGACTGTTACTGGGTTGCTGCTTGCAGAAATAGAACAATGGAAGGACTCTGAAGTGTTTATAGGAGGATTTCATCTGGAAATAACTGATATACTAGAAAGTAAGGCAATACACAAATTAGTGAAATATGTTGGGGATGAAAAACAACACTGCTTAGGTGAGAGCTTCATCTCCAAGAAGAAAGCCGGCTGAACCTCTTTAATTTATTACTGCATTGAGAAGAAATCAGCATAGCTCTGTGAATATGAGTTTCCTTGTGTATAACTTGTTTGGGAATATCCCAGACGATAGTAAGAATGTTTAGAGACTTCTTGTCTGAGAAGAGCACAGTGCTGTTAAGACATTTTTCTTACAGTCCACCTGCTGGAAGCAGTAAGGTTACTGTGATTTTTGAGCTGTGTATAGTGGGGTACGTTGGCATGTACCTTACCCTTATATGCTGAGAAAACTACTCAGTGTTACATCTAGAATTAATCATAGAATGGCTTGGGTTGGAAGGGACCCCAAGGATCATCAAGTTCCAACCCCCTCCCGCAGGCAGGAGTGCCATCTGCTAGATCAGATTGCCCAGGGCCCCATCTAAACTGACCTTGAATACCTCCAGGGACGGAGCATCCACAGCCTCTCTGGACAGCCTGCCTGTTCCAGCACCTCACCACCCTCTCACTGAAAAACTTCTGCATGATATAGAATCTAAATCTCCCCTCCATAGTTTTAAACCATTTCCAGTTGTTCTGTCACTATATACCTGTGTAGAAAGTTGATTTCCCTCCTGTTTATAATCTCTCTTTAAATATTGGAAGGCCATTATGAGGTCTCCCCACACCCTTATCTTCTCCAGGCTGGTGCCTAGAGCAAAGGTAGTTGAAGATAGTTTTTGTGAAAATTTTAGATTAAATAAGTATAGATATTTTTTGTATTAAATGAAGCTTAATATTTCCACTTCTCTCTTTTTTTTTTCTATTTGTCTTTTGTTGTTGTTGTTTTTTTTTTTTTTTCCAGTGGAAAGTAGGAAAAAATTATTTTACTGCAGTTTTAGAAGAATTATATAACAGTATTATGTGGAAGTGGCTTACTGAATTTGAATGTAACCCCAGATGGTCTCTAATCTTGTCATGATGAACTCATTACGCTTAGTGGCAGAGGTCATCACAGAGTGCCTGTTCAAATGTTGGGTCTTGCACATCTGTGCAGCTGAATGGTTTTTCTATAATAAAAAAGTTCTTAGAAAGGCATAGCTGTTTTCTAAAATAAGCCATATTGATAACTATGGGTTTATTTTGAATAGTCGTCATGTACACTTTGTGTTGTTAGAAGAGTTTCCCTGTGAAATTCTCATAAGATGCTTGCATTTTTACATGAAAAATGTGAAAGAACATCATGTTTTTATTTTCTAAATTAATTTGGCAGTTCCCCTAAGTGAAAATCGCGCAGAATGTGGGGTTTTATAGATTTACCTTATGTTTTGCTTGTACTGATGGCATGGCTTCTATTTGCTTTCCTTGAGCCAACAGCCAGAGCATATGCAGCTGTTTGATTAACCAGATGGGGGAGCCGTTCTTATCCAAAACTCATGTTTTTTTTTTCCTTTTCAGATTTTGTTTGTTGGCCAAGCTAGCTTGTACGTGCAACTCTCTAATTGTTTCATCACAGAAGTTAGCAAATCCAAGCAAAAAAGGGTTATGAATGAATGTGCAAGGACAGTAAGGAGCAGATGCATTTCCAAAGTAGCAGACTTAATTATATGTGCATTGTGATTCTGATAGTGAGTGTAGAAGCTAATTACTGTCTGTGTTAGCATGGCTGAGTTTGACCCACTTGCAGATGTTGTGGTAGAATGGCCATACCTTGTAGATCCCATTTTCTTCATGATACGGTATTTGGTTGGGTTGCGGAAAAATACCGCTTTGTACAACTGAACCTACTCAAAGGACTGTACTGTGGGATTGTGGTGAAATCCTGTAAAAGTTAAACAAGATATGTGCCTTTAAGCTTCATTATTTCTTTTTTTTCCTCGCTTTGATTATGCAGATACTAGATAAGATGCAGTAAAATGCAAAGAAATAAAGTTTTTCTTCATTTTCCAGTTAAAGGCAAAACTAGAATTATGTTCCAACTTTGTAGTTAATCTTACTTTGAGAAAGTAGTTTTCTGCGAGACTGTTTTTCTTCTGTGTCTGTAACAGAACTTTCTGTTACACAGATGTTATAAAGAACCAGTTTGTAGCACAGTGGAGCTGTGTTAGCAGCAGTTAAAGTTCACTGTTCTTATTGCTGCCTGGTGATGGGTACAACTATTGAGCAGCCTAAGCTAATGTCTTTACTACAAAGGAATACTTTGTTTTTGGTCTTTCAGCTTAAACAACTTCATTATTTGTGTCAAAACTGGAAATAAATGTGAAAAATTCAAAAATAACAGATTCCTTTTGCTGCACAGAAATTCACTGTTAAAGAGAAGATCAAAGTTGTAGGAAAACTATTTTGTTTTTGCTAAAAACTGTAAGGGTATGTAAGTGGTATGGGACTCCCTGCTTAAATAACCTTTAGTAGGGAAAGTAAGAATGCTTTTATTGATGTCTGCTTCTTGTGTGTTTTATCAGCAAATATTGTCTTCACTATTTTGCTGTTAGCATCTTAAAATTGAAAAAAATATCGAAGTTCAACAAACAGTGAGCAACTTTGGAGGCCTGGTATTAAATAGATGTCACTGGACCTAGAATTGCAGGCTTGATAAATCTCAAAGTGATCTTTGCAAGAACTTGTGCAGGATACTTTTGAAGTGAGAGATATTAAGATCTTCAGAAAAAAACACATTTACTTCCTAAGAGCAGTGATTTATAAAGAAAAGCTGGAGATTACGAAGTCTGTGAAAAAGGAACAAAAAACATACACAGCATCCTCCCAGCTACTTCTTTAGTTTAATGACAATATCTGTACTACGTTCTTATTAGTAGGTTTAGGTTGTTAGAATATGTAATTGTCATATCAGAGATCTTTGTGCAAAAAAACTCTACATAAACTGACTTTAATGCAGCTTCTTTCTTTCAGCTTTTTCTTTTAGATTCTTTTTTGGGTGCTTGTCATGGCAACAGGAGGCGGCCCATTTGAAGAAGGCATGAATGATCAGGACTTGCCTAACTGGAGTAATGAGAGCCTTGATGACCGGCTGAACAACACGGTATGATTCACCTTAGCTCTCAGTTGTTGTTTTATGTGGTGCATTGAAAGAAACAAGTAGATTCTGTTATGGCAGGCAACAGTGCCAAACTAAGCACTGTCTGTACAGCTTTTCAGTTTAGTATCTATGAAATCAAGAAAAATAATTGAGGTATATGTATGCAACTGTTAGGTAGAATTCGGAGATTGTACAATCCATAAATGTATTTATGGGAGGTGTTCTGAATAAAATAAAGTAGCTAGACATACAGGCATGCTAGGTATCGTTAGAACTGAAAACTCTTATTCCTAAAAGTTCTAAACTGCCTAAGAGTATTTGCTGAAGAAGAATTTTGGCTTTATTTTGCACAAATTGGAGGCATTGTAGGATTATATGGGTTAGAAATTGCCTGACAAGTTTCACGCAAGTGGCAAATAAAATTATTTATGATTTTTATTTTTAAAATAGAAGTAAACTCTGTTTCAATAAATTTAAAAGTTTACTTTTTGTCTACATGGATAGGAAATATGAGTTTTCTTCTTTTCCTTTGTCTTAAGGACTGGGGAAGTCAACAGAAAAAAGCAAACAGATCATCAGAAAAAAACAAGAAAAAGCTTGGTGGAGAAGCTGAAACGAGGCTTACTAATGATATATCTCCAGAATCTTCACCTGGAATGGGACGACGGAAAACCAGAACTCCTCACACTTTTCCTCATGCTCGATACGTGACCCAGATGTCTGTTCCAGAGCAGGCTGAATTGGAAAGACTTAAACAAAGAATAAACTTCAGTGATCTGGATCAGGTTTCTAGCTTTCACTATACATGTGACTACAGAAGTTGTTCATTTATCTCTTAATACTTTGTCATATGAATAAAGCAGGCTTTCATAGTGCATAGCTTAAATGCACTGTGGGAGCCAAATAGCAATTCTAGTTCTTAACTTGAGGAAAGTTCAGAAATTTGGCTTTTCTAGGCCTTAGGCTCTGCCAACTGTCTTTACTTTGTTCCTCTCAATCATCAACAAATGTTGCGTCCTCAAACCAGTATTTTTTATTCATCATACTTGTCTGTCACTTAAAAGTCTCTGTTATTTTATTCTGAAAGTTTGCTCTGGAAGTGGCATAGTTTATGACTCTGAACACTGTTATCACTGCAGCTTAAGCAGAGGAGAAACAGCTGTAGAAGTTGTACCTCTGTAATGTGGAGAAATGTATGACACAAATTCTTTAGCCCTATCTGCTTCCTTAGGAATATTGACATGTTTGGCCCTCCCTTGTCCAGTGCATTGCAAAGTTGGAGAGGTTAATTTGTTAGCACAAATTTATTGTTTCATTACTAATAGAACAGAAATTTGTTAATCTTTGCCAAAGTTTGTTATTAACTTGTTAGAGTTGTAATGATTATGTTTGAGGTGTGATTCATTAGAATATAGAGCCTGGGCAGAACTTCCTTCAGAAATGTATGTTACGGGATCAAGTAGCTATTCAGAAGTTTCTAAAGAAAAGTTTGAGATAGCATATACTACAAGCTATTATGTTACTTAAAAAAATAATATGTATGTATTCTTTCAAATGTACTTGAAGAAGTAGGGTGCTTTTCACTATAGCAAAGGTGGAGGCCAGAGCAAGGATGAGAGCTAAGCTCTCTTGGAACTACAGAGCTCTTCTGCTTTTCAGATGTTCCAAGAGTGTGGGTTGCTCTCTGAAAACTATATGACAAAGATTACTGGCACTGTTTAGCTGTTGTCTAGTCAGTAACTTGTGAGGGAACTTTAAGATCACAAATAAACACAATTATTCTTTGTTCTCTTTGTTCATAGAGAAGCATTGGAAGTGATTCTCAAGGCAGGGCGACTGCTGCTAACAACAAACGTCAACTTAATGAAAGCAAAAAACCATTCAACTTCTTGTCACTGCAGATAAACACTAACAAAAGCAAAGATCCTGTGTCAGGTCCCCAAAAAAAGGAAAGTGGGGAGCCATTGCAATGTAAAGACCTGTTTGGAGCTGCTCTAAACAAAGATTTCTTGCAAAATGGTCAACTGTCTGTCCAAGAAGATGGAAGAGGAGAACCAGCTATGGATAGTAGCCAGGTACTTGTGTAGCCTGTAATGTCTGTGGAATATGGGCTCTTCAAAAGGTGTCAGTTATGCTAAAAATTTAGAAAAACACACTGAAAAATAATAGTATAAGTGTTGTAGTTTATTTGGAATTAGAAATATTCTTCCCACTGTTCTAACAGGCAGATTGAGGAAAAGATTGAACTAAAAGCAATGTATTATCCTTTAGAAATCTAATTATTAGAAGGAAATAAAAAAAGATGTATTAAGAAAGTAAAAGATTTATTTGATTCTCTGTTATAGAGTTCTAAGAAATAGTCTCATAGTTGAGTATTTTCATGTTAGTACTATCAGCTTAGTTCTGTTTAAGCTGATGTCAACAAGAAGCCCTGTACTTCAGCCTTACAATTTCATGCATGCTTTTATCTATTCTTGAAGGCTTTTATCTTTTAACCACTTACATAAATGTGCCTATATGATTGAAAGTACAGTGTGTAACTTTATTATTGCTACTTGGCTGTTGCTTTTATCTTGTTTTGTGCATTAAATACCTTATAGCTATTGCTGAATGCATTCAGTAATTACAGTGTCTTTACAGATTGTCAGCAGACTAGTTCAAATTCGGGACTATATTGCTAAGGCCAGCTACATGCGGGATGATCTTGTAGAGAAAAATGAAAGATCGGCCAATGTTGAGCGTTTATCACACCTTATAGATCACCTTAAAGAGCAGGAGAAATCCTATCTGAAATTTTTGCAAAAGATGCTTGTAAGTTTGAGAACATAATATATGTTTCTGCACTGTAAGCTTCAATTTATTATTTTTTTTTAAAGAAGTTGACTATTTCTGTTTCAATGGTGCTACTAGGGGTGTTGGTTTATGAGATGTAGTACCTTCCATAATTCATTTTTACTGCTCCATTTATATAGCTTTTTATTTATGCCACTGAAATTTCAGGCTAGAGAAAATGAGGATGATGGTGTTTGGAGTATAGATTCAGCTGTGAGATCTGGTTCTATAGGTGAGAGCACATCGCTAAACACTGATGTGCAAGCTGAGGCATCAGATACCATGGTAAGCTGCCTTTTAGTAATTTAGTAATTAAAATGCCAGAAATGAAGTCTTATGAGTGTTTGTTGTTTTTTGTTTTCTTTTGGTTGCTGTGGCAGTGACGTGATACGCAGTTCAAGTTAATAAATCCCTTAGCCCTCTGTTCAGGAGGTGTGTGCAGGGTTTTTTCAGTATACATGGGAAAAACGATTCTGTCAAAACAACGCAACAAACTTGATGAGTTTTTTTTAAGATAATCTTTAACCTTTCCTAAAAGTAGATTAAGAGGTTAAATATGTATTTTGGCGGAAGGATGCATGCATGACATTGGTGTAGGAGTGAATAATTTTCTATGCATCTTTTCATCTCTTAAGTTTTTCTGTTGATAAGGAAACTTGCTGTTGTTGGGTAATATGAGAGGGTTATAAATGAATTATTAGTGGGCCACTGGTTAAGTGTCTTTTTAGTAATATGGTGGAAGTATTGGCTTAACTCAGAAGTTTCTTTCCTTTATTTGGAGGGGTGGGTACCTTCTAGAAAATATATTCTGAATTACTTCTGAAGTACACAGACCATCTCCTCTCCTACCTGTAGAGTCTTTACATTGCAAACAGTTCTTGTTCTAGATAAGAAAGCATTTTAACAGCAACTTCTGTTTTGCATCTTTCAGTACTTTTCTGAGGAGAATTAGTAGTTGGTACTGTTGTTGCCAGTTAGTACTTACAGTGCTCTGCAAATGATGAGCGAAGTGCTTGATACAAAAACAGCAGATACAATCCTAAGGAGTCTTTGTAGTTATGTTTAGTTCTGGAAGAACTCTGTCACTATAAGAGAAGTACAATTATATGCATGAAGTGTATGCATTTAACTTCATAAAATCTTAAAAAAAAAAAAAAAGTAGAAAAGGACTGGTACAAATTTTAAGATAGATGCATGAAAACTTGCATTTTTCTTCCTGTCAAAAAAGGAGTTTGTTTTCTATTTGATACTTCATTTTGTAGCTAATTTCTCTTTTTATGCAGAATGAATGCTCCTGCTCTATAAGGTTGATTTCCATCTGGAGCTTCATTGTTAAAGCTCTAAGAAAGACTGGAACTATCTTTGCTGTTTAGTAGGTTTTATTTGATAGTAGTTTTCAATATGTGACAAGATAGAAGTGATACGTTTGCAGTTTAAAAATGTGTGTTAAGCCGGAGCACGTGTTCAAAATGTAATATGCTTAACTGTTTCATAAAGGAGGTATCTTCTAATATGAGCACTTGTCCCTGCATTGACGACAAACTAGGGGCATTCAACTTCACGAGAATAGGTTACAGATGCTGATGTTACAGCAAACCCAAAAGGAAAAAATGTCCAAGCTGCTCTGGCCTTGTAGGATTTATAGCCAAAAGCAGGGATTGTCTTCAAGGGTGCGCTTCAAAAATAGTATTTTAGCCTCTAAAACAGGATTTATATGTGCTGATTTTCTTTCATTTTTGTTACTGTTAACTTGCTCCAAATGTATTTGTTACAGTAAATGTTTCTATTTGGCTTGCTTACCTGTGTTCATTTGCCTTGCCACTGAGTTTTCTTTAGCTGGAGCTGTTTTTTTTAGAGGTATTTGACAACTTTCTCTTCTGAAATCTTAATATTGGCAGAGAAAATAATACCTGTAACATGTAACTATATCTACTGTAGGGAAGTTGTTCTGATTTTATGCGAGGTTAGATAGCTCTTCCTGTTTTCCCAGAAAGAGAACAGCAAAACATGTAAATCAAATACTAATCAAACAAAATGTAGAAGTATTAGGCTTGAAAAATCTTTTTTGTTTATTCATAAACACAGGTAAATCTGGTGTTTGAGTTAGTAATTTAGTGAAACTTGGAGGTACATACTGCCTTTCCCTCTCTTCCCCTCCTTCCTGTGTTGATTTCATTTTTCTGTATTCTGTTTTCCCTTTTCTCTGTTTTATATATGTAAGATAAGAACTTAGAAAGAATGTTCAGCTCAAGCTGTATTGACACTTCTTTGAGAAGTGTTGAGTTCTGCATGTTTTGTCCTTTATCTTCTGGGCAGCTGACTGTTCTTTTTTGCCCAGAGAGATTTAATAAGACACATGCTTCTATCCTGACTGAGTACTGGATTTGTTTTACAATGAGAATTTTTTACTTCAGGAAATCAACATTGCATGAAAAGATGTTGATACTTTCAATATTGTTATGTTTATGTTGACTCTTAGCAAAAAGGAGGCAATCTTTTCAGTTTTTTTGTCTGCATAATATGATAAATCAACTCAGACAGAAGCAGGACCTTTACTGATGGATGTCTCCTTAAAACACTTAATTCCTGAAAAGGTTTTGAGACAAATTTCCAGCTATTAATTAAGATGGGCTAAGGAAAATAACTTTTCTCTAATGTATTGTAACCATACAGCATGCTTCCATTCCTTCAGATTTGTTTCCAAGTGCTTGGAAATATGTTATAGAGGGAGTTCTGAGCATGTCTTGTTTTTAAATTGATTTACCCAAGTCTGAGGTGATCTATTGCCTATGCCAAAAATACTGAGTACAAAAGTGAATACATGTTATACATTAGAGCAGAATAACTATGCAAAACTTTCTACTTAAAATACATTTTAAGCTAATAAATAGTTGGGGTCTTGTATCATTTGAAACACCATGATGCTGTGCCTTACGTTGCTTAGCTTTAGCATTCTTATATTAGTGCATTGCTATGATTTTATGCTTCAGAGGACGGAGGGATGCTTAGATTAGTCTTTGGGGCTTATTAAATGGCTGACTATTTCTAAAGAAAATGTAATCCTGAGAGTGGTAAACATATCTTGATGATACAGGTTTTTTTCTTTATGTCTAAAAGTCCTTGATGAAGAGGGCTGAAAAGTGAAACAGTTTCACCTTTAACTCTTGCCTGACTTTGATTCAGTTACATTCTTGCTTGTACCTCTAGCAGCAGTACTTTCCATATAAATTATCCTGGTTATGGTAATATTCTTCTGTATTTTGCAGGCCAGAGATCCTCAACAGGAAGCTAAAGAGGAGTTGGAGAACTTGAAGAAGCAGCACGATTTACTGAAAAGGATGCTACAACAGCAGGAACAATTGAAGGCTCTTCAAGGAAGACAGGCAGCTCTTCTTGCTTTGCAGCATAAAGCAGAGCAAGCTGTTGCTGTTGTGGATGAGTCTGGTATGCAAGCATCTCTAATAGCTATTTTAACTTGCTAATTAAAAATGATTAATGCTAGAATTGTAGAGTACGTATTAAAAGTTCTTTTGTAATTCTATTCTTTGAAGTCTAACTGCAGGGCTATAATTTAATGTCTTTTTTTAATATTGTAAAATGACAAGTCAGTTAAAAACGACACAGCTGATTTCTGTTGTTTACTTGTAAAATCCTAAATTTTTTTTTTCCTAAGAATTGGACTATCATGTCAGGTTAGGAGTCTGCCTCTTGTCTCTGTTAATGTATCAGGCATTTGTAGGAAACTGGAGCATATAGAGGGTGTTGTCTCCCTTGCTGCAGCCTTCTGGGCATAGGCAATTGGTAGTTTGAGGCTTTTATTTGCTCTCTGGTTGGTTGGTTGTGTTGCTTTGGTTTGTTTGTTTGTTGTTTTTTAATGGGTGGCTTCTAGACCATTTAATAGCCACTGATAGACTAATGGTTTATTCAGAAAAAGGAGAAAGCAATTACACAAGCAAATATGAAAATAGAACTCTAAAATTGTGGGATGCTTTTGACAATAGAGCACCACCATTATAACATGATCTTCAATTTAAAAGCATTCTTCTAATAGGTCTTAATATACTCCTAGCTTTTTAAAACCTGTCTTTTGGACAGAGGCTTCTCTGTGATATGCTTAAAGGTTGCCAATAGAGTTTCTCAAAAGTTCTATCTTGAAAGAGCAAACAATTGCACTTGACTTGGTGTGCTGTTGCCGTATGAGTTATCTTAGACTTGTTCATTGCAGTCTAGTTCTTTTAACTTAAGCGTTAGAGTTCTGCATGTAACATCATTTCTTCCACCCCTCCACAAATGCTGTTATGTTTTCTTTGGAAATTAGGTAATCAGAGTTCTGTGTGGTCCTAAGAAATTATGTCTTTGCATGGAGCAACTTTGTATTTAGGCTGCTAGAGTTCTGTGCCTCTTCCTCATAAAAGTTGTCATAAAGCTTAACTAGAGGGCAAGCTGGAAAACTAGTTCTTATTGCATTTGTTTTTTTGTTTTTTTTTGTATTTTAAATAGCCATATTTGTAGAAATATAAGCATTGATACCTAAATTTTACAAAAAAACAAACTCTTGTTTAAGGTTCCGTATGCTTACAGAACAAAGCGTTTTCATCACATGGTCTTTATTTTGTTTCTGTGAACAAGTATTTACATTTTTCCTCCTTTTTTCTGCATGCCCAGTTGTAACAGAGACAACAGGTAGTGTTTCTGGAGTAAGCCTTACATCGGAATTGAATGAAGAATTAATTGACTTAATTCAGCGCTTTCATAATCAACTTCATGATTCTCAGGTCAGTGTTTGTGTTGCGCACTGAAGTTCTACCATTGTCTGTTTTTCTTATTCTTTTGAACAGTTAAATATTTGTCTTCTTATTTTTATTCCTCTGCTGGTGGAGTAATTGGAGTTCCTCCAAACCTGCAAGCTCAGCATCTTTGTGTTCCTGAGGGTTATCTATTAGCTAAGTGATGAAGTTCTTTATTCTGCTGCTGAGCTCATTAAGTCTATAAGAGCCTTTTTGTTCATTAGAATTTATTTTGCTTTTTACTCGTGGTGCTTTGAATTAAATGAAGTTATTCTTTTTAGACTCAGTCTGTACCAGACAATAGAAGGCAAGCAGAAAGTCTTTCACTTACCAGAGAGATTTCACAAGGCCGAAACTCTTCAGTGTCAGAACACCGGTCAGATGAAAAGGCACAACTTTTCAACAAGATGCGAATGTTGCAGGGGAAAAAGCAAAAAATGGATAAACTATTAGGAGAACTGCATACGCTTCGTGACCAACATCTAAATAATTCCTCCTGTAAGTTTATTTAAATGGAATTATCCATTTTCAAGAGTACAAGTTTAAAAACACACAGCGTGTGTGTGCCTTGCAGTTGGCTAATGAATGATCACTATAGTAGGTGATAAAGCTGTGATGGGGTGGGCAGTATTACATAATTGGTTCTTAGTGCAGTAAATATTTCATACTTGCTGGAGAGCTTGACAAGCAAAATAGATAGCACTTAGACATTGTAACATTATTGCTGTTGATTTGTGAGGTTGTGATAACTAAATTTTTTTTTTTCAAGGCTTATCAGTGACACTTCCTATAATACACTCCACAAATCAGAATGAGAACGTTCTGTATATTATCACAGTACTTCTGTATTTATGTATTGCGTGATTCTGTTGTTAATAACACCACCACATGGTGGGATCTGATTTTTTTTTTTTTTTTTTTTTTCCACTGTCCAAGGACTTTCTTATCCACTAGTCAAATGCACTTGAATGTCAGGTCACGCCAGAGGAAGTCACCTCTCTGAATGGACTGGATGTTTTGGCCTGTTCCTCAGTTGATTTTTCTATTCTTGAAGTCTCGCATGTGGGCCTACTGTTTGCTTTACATTCCTGTTTCTAGACTTGCATTTGCCCTGGTGAAGCTTTGTTCTATGGCTGGAAATTGGGGAAAGGCCAATTATAGGGTAGTCTGATTAAGAAATGAATCTTCCCAGCTTGCTCCTGTAGAAGAGCAGACTGGTTTGATGCTTACGTTTCTAAAAGCCATTCTTCTCACTTGTACTTAATGTGCACCATCTGAGTGTATTTGGTTATGATTTTTATTTAACTGGATAAAGTAAGCATATCTCAAGGCTGTTCTGAAGCATGTGGCTGCAAGAGCTCACAGTTAGGGAAAAAAAGTTATTAGAACTCTTCATCGTTTTAAATGTTTAAACGTTAAATTTCATCAAAAGCAATTGAACCATAAGTTAGTCTGTGGGGACATTGACAGCTTGAAAACTTCCACTTACGTTTGATGAAGCTAAAAAGAACCGGCGTAAGTATTGTTTATGGAAGCTGCCTATTTTGGTTGGCATTTGCCTGTCATGAAACTTAATGCAGAAGTTGTTCCTTGAAGTAAAGAAGGTGCTAACTGCTGTTTTGAATGCTGTTAATATTTTCTGTAATTACCTTTTAATGTAATTTGGTTAGGTAGGTTCCTTTTTGAATGCTGTTTTCAAAAGATATGTTTTTTCTCTGTAGTTTTTCCAGCTTCAAGCTCTCCTCAAAGGAGTGTTGACCAAAGAAGTACAACTTCAGCTGCTTCTGCTCCTGTCGGCGTAGTAACTGTTATCAATGGTGAATCAAACAGTCTGGCATCTGCTCCCTATCCTTCTGATTCCCTGGCTTCTCAGAATGAGAGTGAAGAGGATGACAATCTAAATCCAACAGAAAAGCTTCAGTAAAAAAATATTTATTTATTTGCCTTAGTGATTTTTTAGCATTGAGTTTTAGGTGTGTTGTAGTAAATACTGTATTAAGAAACTGTTTTGTGTTTTAATTTACTTAGTAAATGGTCTGAGACAGTAAAAGGCTGCTTAGCTTCAAGCAGAAGTTTATTACAGCTAGAAAAATTACAGTAAATGTTAAGAACTATAAATGTACCTATCTGTTTTTTCAAATTTCATAGATTTGATTAATACTGCCCTGTGTTCTGTTTTCTTTTTTTTCCCCTCAGGAAGCTAAATGAAGTTCGTAAGAGACTGAATGAGTTACGTGAGCTAGTTCACTACTATGAGCAAACATCTGATATGATGACAGATGCTGTGAATGAAAACACTAAGGAAGAGGAAGAAACAGAAGACTCCGGAAGTGATTCTGAACATGGGGATCCACAGCCTGTTACAAATATTAGGTGGTTATATATTTTGTCATCCTCCGTCTTTGTAGCTAAGTTGTCATAGGTTTCCTAAAGCAATGCAAGATTTCAGTGAACTAGAAGTAATCAATTTTTCACATGAAATTTTTGGAAAAGTTATTCTAAGTGTTATTTTTATGTAGCTTACACAGGTTAGTAATAATCCTGTTCTATAGCAAATGCTGATCTGTAGATTCAAGTACTGAAATGTGTGTGAAATTCCACTGGAAGATGAACAGTCCCAAAGCTAGGAAGTTCAAGCAGAAGCAACCTGCAGTGTATAGAGACGTTCTGAGCTATAGTAATAGGATAGCTGTGTGCATCTCTGCAGAAATAAATACTAACCTGGTTATGAATCATACAAAGCTATTTATATAAATGTACACCTTGAAGTCCTCTTGTAGATTGATACTGTTGCAGTTTGAGTAGGGAAATAATTTGTAGCTGCTTCTGATTTTCATATATTTGTCTATTTTTTTTAAGAAACATGTCTGTATGAGAGATGGATATTGAGCATTCTCTATGTCTGGACTAATTTTGCAAGTGAATTTTAGGAGGTTTTTTCTTTTTTTAATTACAAAGGATTGGGAAAATAAAGACATATTCATAAAAGTGAGTTAATAAAATGGCCGAAGTAGTATTCCATCAATACCAATTCTTAAGAAGTTAACATGAGTAATGCATTTCACCCTAGAAACCCTCAAGGAATCAGTAGTTGGAGTGAAATAAACAGCAACTCAAATGTACAGTGTGGAACTAATAACAGAGATGGAAGACATCTTAATACAGACTGTGAAATAAATAATCGATCTGCTGCTAATATAAGGACTCTAAAAATATCTTCTACTCTAGGTATGATCTAAAACCTTCTAATAATTTAGGTCTTAGTAGATACATGATTCTGATAGCCATGCAACATTTGGGAGAACTTTGTTCAAAGTGTTCGAGTCTTAAGAGTAGGCTAGTATTTTTCTGAAGTGTAGTACTTAAATAAAAGTAGGCATTTCAGTAATGTAATTGATACTGTTTTGTTTACTCCCCTCTTCCCTCTCCACATCTCCAGACTGTCATAATAGGGAGGATGACAAAGATACTGACCTACCACAGGGTGAAGATGATGAAGTGGAAGAAGATAGAGCTAGTGAAGATTCCATATCTAGTCACAGAAGCAGCATGGGTGATGTTGCAGGAGATGCTGAGTTTGAGCAGAAGATTAATAGGCTTATGGCTGCAAAGCAGAAACTTCGACAGTTGCAAAACCTTGCTGCTATGGTGCAGGTATTCTATGACTATAAATCCATGCATGAAAATGTAACTCATTATTTCATGTACTGTGGAACTTTTAGTGGGGAAAAATTCTGCTAGTCTACTATATAGAATAGACTGGGAAAAAGGAGACAGTGGTTGATTTGTCTGAAGTTGAAGGTGACACCGAGTTCAAATCTGGAATTTTCTTGAGATGCTGATCTAAGACAAGAATGACTATAATACTTTATCTTGGCACTGGCTTTTATTAACAAAAAAAAAAAAAGCCAACAAAAGCAAAACAAAATAGGAAGTCTAGTATTCTTTAAATTATTTTGATTTGTGATTTTAATGAATTCATTTTATAATAAATGTTTGTTTTAGTTTTGGAGTCCTAGGTTTTGCAGTGTTATATTGGATTTGATTAAAATCTTCAGGTGTATTTGAATTGTTGCAGTATGTTGGAGCTGAGATGTTTGGGGAACTTGTTGTTTATTAAGGATTTTGAGAGCCAGCTATAAATTTGACAGTGTTTTTAATTTGTGGGTTTTTTTTTTATATTCATTATTTTTGTTAAAAAGGGCTTTTCTTGAATCTAATGTCTCTGTGGAAAACTTGGATTTAAAGATTTAAATTTCATGTCTGCATACTGAGTGTATGTAAGTATGACAGACTGTAGAGGTTTTAGGTAAGAGCTGTAAAATCAATTTTAGTACTTTTTTTTTTTTTTTTTTTAATAATAGTACCAGTATAGATGGTGTATAGCTATTTTGAGATTACATTGCTGTCAAAATTCCCAGCATCTGGATTGGGCTTGTTTTTTATGATCACAACAAAGATTTTTAACTTTATAGTATTATGAATCAGAACTAAAGAGAATATAGTATCTTAAAAATAAAACACAGAAACATGCATTCAGTCTTCATATTTAAAAGGTTTGAACCTTTGTGCTTAGTAACAGTGTTGTAGATCTGGATGGCTATGTGATGATCTTTTCAGTGGGTTCTGTATTCAGAAAGATTGTGCTGAAAGAAGAATGCTGTGGCTACAAGAATTTTAAGATTTAATTGAGAACTTAAAGTGAAAAAGCTGTGACAACAAAAAAGGGGAATAGGAAACCTTGCAGAAAATTGTTTCTAAAATATTTTTAAAAAATCACTTTTCAGAGTAGCTTCAATTTTATTTTAAGCTAATAATACTTCATATAATTATTATTATTACAGTAATTAAGAGCGTTCACCTCAGTTGTCTTCTGTTCTTCTATTCTCCTTCCACATCTTTTTCTTGATTTGCTCATGTATTTCTATCTTCTCAGTCACTGGTGTAAAATACAATTCAAGTGGTTCAGGCTCCCAGAATGAGACACATGTTATTTTGTGTTTATATTAATAGTTTCAACAGTTTGAGCTTTATAACTTTGAATTATCTTGTTAACATAATTTAAATTAGCTTTAAGTCGAGGTAACATGAAGATAATGACCTCTTACCTTTAGTTTGAATGGTAGGATGTTCAGACTGTTTAGTTTGGGGGAAAAAAAAATTGCTTTGCTAAAATGAACTTCTTATACTCAGTTCATCAGTTCGAAAATTGTCTGATTGCTTTCTTGTCTTCCTTTCAGGATGATGATCCAGAACCTCAAGTACTCACTGGAAATGCATCTAACATGGGTGACTTTTTGGGTGAGATGGAAGAGATAAAGCAACAACCAAACAATGTTCGAGTTAGTACGAATAAGTTGCAAAAAGATGTAGGGCTGAATGAAAAAGCAAGGTATGTTTTTGTCTGAGGACCATAGAATCTTTCTTTAGATGACTTATTGCCAAGTAATATGTGGGTAACGTATCCTTGCAGAGAGAAGTTTTATGAAGCTAAACTTCAGCAGCAGCAGCGGGAACTTAAGCAGCTACAAGAAGAAAGAAGAAAACTGATGGAAATTCAAGAAAAAATAGAAGTGTTACAAAAAGCTTGTCCTGACCTTCAAGTAGGTAGACTTTCTTTGCTTTCTTAGGCTGTTGAAGAGTGAAACATCATTTTCACACCATTTTTCGCAAGTAAAAAAACTTGCGAAAAGTTTAAAAGACTTGTTACTAATTGTGTTCTACATTAAGAATATGGATTTCTCAAGCTAGAAAAGAGCTCTGGCTATCTAGTTCCATTGAAGTTCTTGCTCAGTGATTGTTGTATCAAACTCTATTTTCACTGTTCTTTGTCCTCGAAAATTGCAGTGTTAAAGTCTCCAAAATGGAGGACCTTCTATATTATTTTTAGTTTGGAATTTGTCTGTCTACTGTATGTGCTAGTCACTGCATCTTCATTCTTATTAGTCATTCGCCGGTTCTGCTGCTGTCAAACAATACTGTGTTTCATAAACACGATCAACACTTTGCTGTATTCAAACTGAACTGCAGTACTGTACTTTTTTCATACTCTTTAAAGATGATTTTCTATGAAATGAGCAGTAAATGATCAACATCGTGTATCTACAGCATTATACAGTAATACATTAGATTAAAAACTAACCTCTGAAGTAAGTGCTTAATGGATTTTAAAATCCAAGTTCTCACTGAATTACTAAATAATTCTGCTATCTGAAAAAGCCTGAATTGTAAATTTTAGAAAGTTAAGCTGCTCTGCCATTCTGCCTTTTCTTTCAGTCTGCTGGCCTGGGTAACAGTCCAGCAAATAGACAGACTTCACCAGCAGCCTCAACTCCAGCCATGAATGAGTGTAACACAGCTGGCAAGCTTTTACTTGATTTTGGTGAATCTGTACCAGTAGGCAATGAGGTATTTCATACTTGATATTCTGGTACTTTATGTGGAAAGGGGGGAAAAAAAAAAAAAAAGGAAAAAAGTTCTAGGAAACTTGGACACATTATTTTAAGTACTTTATGGAGAGAGTGTAGTATAGTAGCCATGATAATGAAGTGTACGTAATTGATTTATTTCATTTCTGGAAAGAAGTAAATATTGATAGTGCTGTACTTTTCTTCATGCTCTTGGAATATTTTTTTTTTTCTCTCTGATGTAAGTGTAAGAGGTCAATAATGTGCATTTACAGCATTACATAATAATATATTTGATAAAAATATTTTTTTGTTCCTTGACTAACCTTTGAAATGAGTTGTGATATTAGAAAGTGTTCTGTGAAACATGCGCTATTTGTCTTATTTTAAAAAAGTTACTGTCCTCATTTGTTTAATTATCTTTTTACATTTTAAAATGACTCCTAAGACGGCTCCTACTTGGGAGCATTTTTGTAGTGTGATTAATACCAGTACCTGGGCAAAAATGTCAGTATAGTATCAAATAGTGAAATTTTAAGGTTTTACTTTTTTTGTTTGTTTATATTCTGATGCGTTCCATTTTATTGGAAACAGTTATGGTCTGAGATGAGAAGACATGAAATTCTAAGAGAAGAATTGCGACGAAGAAGAAAACAGCTTGAAGCTTTAATGGCTGAACATCAGAGGAGGAGAGAACTGGCAGAAACAATATCTACTGTTGCTGCATCAGTTAAAAGTGAGGGGTCAGAAATTCAGCATACTCCCCAGCAGAGTAGGACAGAGAAGTAAGAACATGAGTCCCTCTTTGCTATCAGTGGATGCTTCTGTTGTTTCGTGACGTTTTGGTCTTGAGTTACTTCTCATTTTTGTCTAAGAATTGTGGGGTGATGGTATAACAGCATTAGATGGATTTCTTGACTTCTAAAGTCAAGTTGGTAACATCCTATTTCTGTAGGGTTGTTTTTTCCCCCAGTGTATTTCTTCTCCTCACTGAAGAAGAGAGAGGAATACATGGAAAATGTCAAATGCATAGAGTGTTATTTCCTCATCTTTACAACATTTGTAGAGAGAGTAATTTTCCAAAACAGCATGATATTTTACTCAATTGTTCTGATATCAGAAGAATACTAGTTTCATTTCTGTTAGATAAATGAATTTTGGTGCATCTTTATTAATTGGTGGACTTGTAATTGTCAAGAGTTTACCTTAATAGTTTGCTATAAACTTAAACAAACAAAACATCTTCTTTCCCAAACATGTCTCATTTTCAATGTTCAGTAGGACAATGGCTACCTGGGGAGGTTCTACCCAGTGTGCACTTGATGAAGAGGATGGAGATGAAGATGGTTATCTCTCTGATGGACTTGACCAGGCAGAAGAAGAGGAAGACGCGCCAAGTATAAATGACAGCTTTTCCATTTATCCCAATAACCAAATACCAGAAAGTGTGTATTATCTTAAAGGAAATAAGGATAGGTAAGTGGCATTACTTGTTAATTTAATGCTTGTGAGGGTTTTTTTGGAAGGGGTGGAAAGACCATTGCACTAAATACAAAGCACCCTACTAGATCAAAGTGAAATTTCTTTGTGTGCTAGTGAGATGTATGCAGTGGCATTTTCTTGTCTTAGCCTCTGTAGCTACAATGTGTATGACAAATTTTCATTATTCTGTGTTCCTGTGTTAAATATTGCCTGCTTTATATTACCTTGTTGTGTAGTGTTATAGCTCCTCATGTTGTGTTTCAGTCAGCAAAGCAGAAGATGACTTATGTGAATTTTTTGCTGTCTCTTCAAAATCAGTGATTCAGAAAATTATAATTAGTTTCCTCTGATTTTTATTAAGGAAAAACAATCGTAATCAGTGCTAATACATGAGACATTCTATTTGGAACCACCTTCTTACTTTATTATGTTGATTGTTCTACATACAACTGAAACATTGATTATTGAAGCATCCCTAACAGGAGGGTCTGAAATGTCAGCTTTTATTCTCATTCTTCCTTTCTGCTCCTTCCATGTCTTAGGTGGAAAAATTGCCGTCCTCTTTCAGCAGATGGGAATTATCGACCAATGTCTAAAACTAGGCAGCAGCAAAACATCAGTATGAAACGCCAGGAAAACTTTCGGTGGATATCTGAGCTTTCTTATGTGGAGGAAAAAGAACAATGGCAAGAACAAATCAATCAGTTGAAGAAACAACTTGAATTTAGTGTTAGCATTTGCCAGACTTTAATGCAAGATCAGCAGGTAGGCATGAAGAGCAGTTAACTCAGTCTTCTAACTCAGTGTTTTCCTACATTTTCTGAGCGCTGACTTCTAGTTTTGGTAATTTGATCTCATTTGTTTTCTTTCCACAGACCCTCTCCTGTTTTCTACAGACTTTGCTTGCAGGCCCATATAATATGATGCCCAATAATGTTGCATCTTCACAAGTACATCTAATTATGCATCAGTTAAACCAGTGTTATACTCAACTGTCTTGGCAGCAGAATAACGTCCAAAGGTTTGTATTAGGATTTAGCTGTATAATTTGAAATGCTTCAGTATATGCCTTTGGTTTTTGGCAGATGATCTGGATAGATTCTGGATTCTAGCTGTCATGGAAAGATGCTGGAAAAGCTTTGTCCTTGCTTAGATTTTTCAGTCATGATTTGTACATAGTAATGCTCCATTTGAATGTACTTCTTACATCTTCTGAAAAAATAATCTTTTTGAAGTAAATAAATAAAAAACAGTAGGAGTTTCATTTCATGGTATGAAATTTCAAAATCTTCATCTCTGTTTTGTGCTTGATAAGTGATATGTAGTTACCAGCCCTTTTTGCATAATGTTTTAAAGTAATTTAGATGGCAGTTGCTGCAAATACTTCGCTTCTTCTGTTGTTTCCATTTAATTTTGTTTCCAAAGTGCTTGCTTCTTGCTGAGTGACTTTTTTTTTATCGTTCTCACAAGCATGCTTAATTTCTGTGGATGTGACCACAACGACAGATCTGTTGCTCAGGATTAAATAAGAGCTATCTTTTGACTGGTGAAATGAATTTCTTTACATATGTAGTGAAAACATAGTTTGTGTGTGTAAATGGTGACATGGACAGATGAAATAAAATCTCAAATTACTGAGTATAGATTTACAGTTTTTTGCCAGGCCGAGCATCAAGGGCGCACTTAGTGGCTATACTTGTCTAGTACCAGAATTGCTGTTGAGTCAAGGAATTTCAATTTAAGAATTGCTCATGTTACTACATAATGTAGTTAAGCTCTATTGTGATTTTTTTCCATGGTGTTGTCTACTGCTACCATCCTTCTGGTTATTGTATTTCTATCAAGTTATTTTCTCTTGTGCTGTTTAAATTTTGAGACACTCTTTTTCCTCTTTGTTTTCAAGATTGAAACAAATGCTAAATGATCTAATGCACCAGCAAGAACAGCAGTGTCAAGAGAAGCCATCAAGAAAAGAGAGAGGCAGTAGTGCACCACCACCTCCATCTCCTGTTTTCTGTCCATTCAGCTTTCCTCCACAGCCTGTGAACCTGTTTAATATACCGGGATTTACTAATATTTCTTCATTTGCTCCAGGTGAGTATTACTGCAAGTGTGAAAGATATGATTTTTTTTTTAATTTCTATTCTCTCATTCAGTGTCAATTTAATGGAACTCTGTCTTGTCCTTCAGATTGAAATTGAAGTACTTGAAGTTACAGTATTTATATGAGAAGAAGTTTGGATCTCTTTTGGTTAGGACTTGGAGTGCTTCTTTTGAAATATGGCAAAAATAGCAATGTGTTACTAATTTTTGTTTGTATCAGAAATGTTGAGTAACTACTGATTTGGATACAGTGTTCCTAATCTCATTACCAAATCTTTTACTGTTTAACTTGAAATAGGGCAAATAATGCATTCTGTTGTGTCTTTAAAAAAAAAAAAAAAAGTGATTCCAGAATTGTCTTAAATAGTAATATATTTTAGCCTTTTCAGAAAATCAGCATAATCTGAAAGCTACCAGCTATGTCTCTCAAATTTATTTTCTGTTTTAGAATATATTTTAAATTACACAATCTACACAGAAGAGTAATTATGTTCAATTTGTTACTTCTATGAAGATTCTAAAGTTAAAGTAAGCGTTATGTGTTCTTTGACCCTGTGAATACTTGCACTGTTGGAATTTTCCTGTGAACTTGGTCACTGAAGAGCTGGTAGTCTTCACACACAGAACTCTGGTTTTTTTGTTTTCTTTTTAGGAACTTAAAAATTTTTACTTCACTTGTAGAAGTCAGTATTTTTGAAACGTCTTCATCGGTACGCTGGTGTGTTTGTAGTGGTATGTGTAGTTTCCAGTGATGTTTGAAACCTGCATCGAAGATAAATTCTCATAATTGCAACCTTTTCAGGGCGAGAGTAGTTTTTTCTTATTTCCCTACCACCTTTTTTTTGTTTCAGCATTACATGGTGCCACTCAGTATCTCAGACTTGACTTACAGTATGTGGATAAATGATGTAGTAACTTACGGCATTCTTGTTTATTTTGTAGGTATAAATTACAATCCAGTGTTTCCTTCTGGCTTTGGAGATTTTGCACACAGTGGTTTCCCACAAAGCAGTGAGCAGCAGCAACATCCTCTAGATCATAATACTTCTGGAAAAACTGAATATATGGCATTCCCCAAACCTTTTGAAAGCAGTTCCTCTAATGGAGCAGAAAACCAAAGGTATGTTTTGTCACAGTGCAACTCTTCTGTAATCTCTATTGTTACACCTTGTTTCAACCCCACAGGACTACGGTTCTTTTTGGGAACTTATGTTTAAAGTAAGTTAACTTACAAGATGAGCTTTAATTTTGAAGCTTCAAGATGGTTTTCTTTTTTTTTTTCCTCTTCATTTGTGTTCTGTTTTTCTGTGTATTAAGTCATATATTGTTTCAGGAATATTCCAACCTTAAATGTAGTGTTGCAGTATTCTGTGATACATTTTTGTCTGTGGAGGAAGGTTTCTGTTTTGAACTTGAGCAATCGAAATAACAAGAAGATACAAATAGCTTCAAAGTGATTTTATTTTTTTAATGCTACTGTAGATAGTAATGAATATTGTTTAAAGAGTGTTTTGTCTTATAATACTACTTGAGTGTAACTCAAGGTACATAACTATATTCAGGTTGCAGTCAGTCAGAAATGTGAATTTTTTCAGATGTCTTTATTTTTCCATTTGGAAGGAACTTGCTACATGTTTTTTAATGTTAGTGTTCAACTGATGACTGAGTAACTACAGTAACTTACACTACAGATGAAACTATTTGTTTGTTTGGTAATACATGCTGCTTCTGTCTGAGAAGGCAGGTTGTAATATGTTGTGTTATTTTTTTCCTTTTGATGGAAGGAGTCATAGGCAACCTGAAGATGAAGTGGAAAAAAGATCAGCTTGGCTTAATGATAGCCAGGAAGTGAAAAAAGATGATCAATCTCAACTGAAAGCAGGCTTTCCAGTTTCAGTACAGAGCATTGCTTCGGGTCATAAAAATCAGTCTGATACGAGCAGGAGAAGAAACTTTGATGAAGAGTCTTTGGAGAGTTTTAGTAGTATGCCTGATCCAGTTGACCCAACTACTGTGACAAAGACATTTAAATCTAGGAAAGCTTCAGCTCAGGCAAGCTTGGCATCAAAAGATAAAACACCCAAATCGAAGAATAAGAGGAAGAATTCTTCTCAACTAAAAGGCAGAATTAAGAATACTGGTAGGTTGCAAATAATCTTACATGCTGTGGCAAACTGAACATGGATTGCAGTCTCTGCATTCCAAAGAATTTACTATCCGTAAGTGGTATTTTTAGTGAGTTCTTGAAATACATGTTACTGAAATATGAATTCATTTTCGTGACACAAAACCATAAATTAGTAGGAATCCTGATTTGAGTACTTAAGTGGGTACAGATGCAGTAAGAGATGAGGTGCCTTCCTCTTCATTAAATCTTCATGTTCTGACTGGATGACTTATTGAGGGAGGTATTTCAGTAAAATACAGAATCAGTTTAGAATGAGTGGGACACAGCTAGTACATAGTACTGCTGCAGTCATTGAGAATTTAGTGCTGCTGTATTACCTCAGCAAACAAAGGAAAATCTGAAAGATAATTGTTTTTTCATTTTGAAATTGCCCCTCAGTCTATGTATGAAAGTAAGAAAACACTTTGTAATTTCCCTTTCCACTTGCTCCCTAAGGTTATGACAGTGCGAGTGCTTCTAGTGTGTGTGAACCCTACAAAAGCACTAAAAGTAAACACTCTGAGGAGGTTGTTCATGCAAAGGTATTCAGCAAGAAGAATCGGGAACAACTGGAAAAAATAATTAAGTACAGTAGATCTACTGAAATGTCTTCAGGTATTCTTTTCTGAATTTCAGTAATTGTTGTGTAAACTTTGTATAACTATAATTAGTTATGACTTTATTACTTAAAAGTAGTGTATTATGACAGGATAGCAATGATACACTTTAGCACATGTGGATTTTGCTTTTTAATTTCTAAGGTTACAGCAAATGTAAATGCATGTAATGTTTGGGTACTGACTGATGTGTGTTTTCTGTAGATTGGGCGCTTGATTAAAATATTTAGTAACAAGCTTTAACTTAAGACAGACAAAATCCTAGTTGATCAAAAGTATTTCTTATTTGTGGGCATTTCTATGAACAGCAGATGAAACTGTTTACAATTCTAATGACATCTGGTACTGCATGATTGTTTTCTTTGTGCTTAAAGAAGCTTGATCAGGTATCATTCAAATTAAATCATATCATGTAAACCCTTACATTTTTGCCATCTGCACTGCTTTTCTCGCATCCGTGTCATAAAAATACTCTTCTGTGTCCTTTTAGATTCTGCCAATACCTTGTTTGAATCATGCAGATATTTTAGTCATAGTAGCATGATGGACAGCTTTGTCGATGTAACTGTGTCCACACTGAGAGCTGTTTACTAGTGTTTACTTTACAAACTTTGCCAGTTAAGTTTTCACAATAAGCAGCGATGTGGTTTGGATGATTAAGCAGTCTTCCTCCTGCTGTTTTGTATAGACCCTGTCTTAATTTCTGCGCGTTTTTGTGTTTATCACTGTCTATCCCCACTTTCCTACAGCACATGCTAGGAGAATTCTGCAGCAGTCTAACAGAAATGCATGCATTGAAGCACCAGGTAATGCATTCATTGCTTAGCTTCAACAATGTCCTATTATTCTCCCCCGCTGCCTCCTGCCCCCCCTTAGCTTTGGTCCTGTTGCTCAGACTGTTTAGCAGATGTTCAAAACTAGCACAATTGCAACACCTTCTCTATAAATGAGGCAAGAGGGACTACTTGTAATAAGCATGGAATGCAACAACACAAACTGCCTTGATAACATGGATGCATGTTTGCCGTCAGTCAAAATTATATGTGGAAAATACTTTTTGTCACAGACCCTAATTTAAGTAGGCATTTTTTTGTTTGGAAAGTCTGCTGTTACAATTTAGTAATGGGCAAGGGGAGCAATCTTTAGTGTTTTATTACACACTGGAAAAGCTTGCCTCTGGGGTTAAAGCTGGTATACTATTGGCAGATAATCAGATTTTACAGTAAAATTTTCTATACTGCTGATAATTTAATTAACTTGAATACTAGCAGATGTGCATCTGTTAAACTCTGAGTTTTCCAAATTTTAACTTTGTTTGTTTTTCCATTCAACATTTGCCAAAGTATGTTTGTATTAACAGAAGAGTTTTTTATTTATATATATATATATATATATACATATATATACATATATATATTTATATAATATATATATACACATATAAGGATGATACTTTTAATTCTTAAAGGAATTTGAGACTAACTGGGAATTAGAGCTTACTAGAACATTGTGTTCTTGCAAACTTGTAATGGTGCTTAGAGGTAAGAGGTTTTATGTAAATATCGGAAATGCATGGAAATACAAGATTTATGTGTGGGAGGTGTGGGAAGTTTGAGACCTTTGGATTTCTTATTTGACGTGCTTTAAAAGTCTGTGTTCAGCACTGAATACCTTTCAGAATTAAAAGCAGCATTGTGGCATGTGCAGTGTTCTATTCAATAAAGAATTCTTTCTTAAGGTACTGTTTGGAACTGTAAGAACAAAGCGTGATTGATACAAATGCTGTGTTTTGTACTTACAGGATTTGAGAATTATTTTGTTATGTTCGAGTCCTTATTGCCTTTAGGAGATGAGTAAGCTTTAAGAAAGTATCTGTGTAATGGAGATCTAATTCTCTTATATAACAAGCAGGTTTTTTTCAACTGGATTAGTGTCAAGAAATGATCTTTTGATGATTTTCTTTATTATTATTCCTTGTAGAAACTGGAAGTGATCTTTCTATGTTTGAAGCTTTGCGGGACACAATTTATTCTGAAGTCGCAACTCTTATTTCTCAAAATGAGTCTCGGCCCCACTTTCTTATTGAACTTTTCCATGAGCTACAGCTGTTAAACACAGATTACCTAAGACAGAGGGCCCTATATGCTTTACAGGTATGCACAAACTTCAGAGTCTTGTGTATATGTTGAAGAAATTGTTGATGTTCTTTTTACAGTACTGTTATTTTTTTCAGGATATAGTGACCAGGCATTTATCTGAGAACAACGAGAAGGGGAAATGTATAAAATCTCTAAATACTGCAACATGGATAGCATCAAACTCTGAACTCACTCCCAGTGAAAGTCTTGCTTCTACAGATGATGTAAGCTTTCATTTCAGAAGCTAGTTCACTGTCAGCTTTTCCTGTTTTCAATTTATGTACCAAAATATTCTTAGTGGTGACTGTAATTGTCTAAAATTCATAAAAGCCTTTTGCATGGTAGAATTCTTTACACTAAAAATGACTGATGTGTAAGGGAGGAACATAACATGGAGAACGATATGGACAGTATAAGTTGGAAACTGATTTTCAAAAATAGCCAATATCCTGTGAATACAGTCAGGGCAAGTACTGATTACAAGGTTCCCAATGAATTTATTATTACTAACAAGACCTCCACCTAGTTTCCTATTTGCTTATAGTTGAAGTATTTGAAAAAAAATATATCCTGTTTTCAGGATATAAGACAGCCTGGTGACAAGCCCTTAATATCACAGCATGTGGCTAAAAAAAGTTGCTGGCTCATTCTCACATCTGTGAGAGTATGGTGCATCCCTGCTTTGTTCTCAGCTGATGAATGTTTTTTAGGAAACGTTTGACAAGAACTTCCCAACAGAAGCATGTCACGACTGTGAACAAAATGATGCAGACAACGGGAGTACTATGTCTACATCTTCACATTTTGAACCCTTTGCCACTGATGACCTTGGTAAGAATTGTGTGATATACATCACAAGTATTATTCCTTCACCTGCTCTCCAGAAATGACTACATTTGTCTACTCGAACAGTGTACTTTCACGATCTAATATGTAACCAGGTTTTAATGCAGCACTTTGAGCAATTAGGCACTTGATGAAAGTGTGTGTAAAAGAACATAATAGCAACTGCAGTTTTGTAAATTTCAAAACCTACAGCTTTAAATTTTTATTGTTGTATTCTTGTCTATTCTTTGAAAACTTTTTATTTAGATTAAAAGATGTTTTTATTCTAAATATAGGCAACACAGTGATTCACTTAGATCAAGCTTTGGCTAGGATGAGGGAATATGAGCGTATGAAAATTGAAGCTGAAAGTACTCTTGGCTCTGAGGGCTGCTCTAGTAATTTTCAGGGTGCTACTGCTGCTAAATTAGAAGGTATGCAAATATATACATATTTTACTTAGTTTTAGAGAATAATTATTCTAAATATCAAGAGTAATTTGATTGGCTGAATTGTTTTCTTCTTCATATTGAAAACAAAGTTTTGCAGGTTCTTAATGTACTCGAGTAAATATAATTTATTCTAAGGGGAAAATACATATTTTTGAAATTAATATTTCTTTAATAGTAATGTTAAATGACTTAGATGTGTACGCCTTTTTTTTTTTTAATGAGGCCCCAGCACGAGTGAATGTCTTTCTGTGCCACAATCAAGTGAAGTTTCTGCTGTCCCATGTCCTCGCATAGACACTCAGCAGCTTGACCGGCAGATTAAAGCAATTATGAAAGAGGTCATTCCTTTTCTGAAGGTAAGAACTATTTTCAGTAGTGTGTACTAGAAAAATAGGAAGAGAAGCTGCACACTTGCATAGAATACTGTTGTTTATATTGAATTAGTAGAAAATGTGATAGCCTTTCCATGTTTTAAGACAATAAAAGTAGCTTTCAAATGTTAATATTTTGTCTAGTGTGTTCTAAAGCAGGCATCTTTGCTTCCATTTTGTACCTGTGTGGATATATTTCAGTTTTTGAAAGGCAGGACCAAAATATTGGATTTATGTTTGAACAAGTTTATAAATAAATAAAAGTTGTTACTGTTAGGATATATGGTTACCGTCAAATATCTTTCAAATTTCCACTTCTGTATAAAATTGATAACACATCTTAGCAACAGCTGCCAATATATACTGAGTTGCAGACATTGCTGAGAAGGAAATAAGGATTAAATACTCCAGTGAAGGAACTGGTAAGGCTTCTCGATTACACAGGGCTGGTGGACTTTTATCTCATGAACAGAGATTTTTGTCTGTAGCTAACTCAATTGAATAGAAATATTTGAAAATGTATTTCTGAAATACTTGCTCAGAAGAACTGAGATAATTTTAACTCAGCCTGTTGCATATGATGTGACTTGAGATACTTTTGAAAAACAGCTAAGTTGTTGATTTTCATCTTTTTGGTGTTTAAAAAATCTTGGTATTTGAGATGATTAACTTCTTGAAGTGTTAACAAAGCTCATTCTGTAATACTTTTTTAGGAACACATGAATGAAGTATGTTCTTCTCAATTACTGACATCAGTAAGACGTATGGTCTTGACTCTTACACAACAGAATGATGAAAGTAAAGAATTTGTCAAGTTCTTTCATAAGCAACTTGGCAGTATTCTTCAGGTTAGTAGTTTTTAGTTGGCATTTATGGTACCAAATTGTTTGAACAAGATTACAAACCACTATGTACTTAACTGATTTTGAGAGTTACTAACAGTATGACAATTAGTTAGTGTTTGAAGTGTGAAAGCTTGTTTCAGAAACTGAAGATTTATTTCTTTTCACAGGATTCCCTGGCAAAATTTGCTGGTAGAAAATTAAAAGATTGTGGGGAAGATCTTCTTGTGGAGATTTCTGAAGTATTATTTAATGAATTAGCCTTTTTTAAACTCATGCAAGACTTGGACAATAACAGTATTTCTGTAAAGCAGAGATGTAAACGCAAAATAGAAACTACTGAAGAGATACAGTCTTATGCTAAAGAGGTTTGTCTTCTTTCCTTTTTTTTTTTTTTTTTTTAGCTTGGCTTTTCTAAGTTTCTTAAATGTCTGTTTCCCAAATGTTATATATGAGGAGTGGTGGTTGTTTGCTTGAACAAACCACTTCTGTGTAGTCATAGTATTGATTGTATAGAAACATGAACTGTTTTCCTCTTTAAGGGAGATTTCCTGTATTACAGGTTACTGTCTACCACTTAAGTTTAACTGTGTAGACTTTGATTCAAGGAAAATGGTATACGTGCGCATCAAGCCAAGTCACCAAGTAGTCAAATTAAGTATTTTAGCATATGAATGTACCAATTCATCATTTCTCCATCTCTTCTTACAGTTTCCTTGGAGTAGTTTAATCAGCAAGCATCTTTTCATAACATCTGTTCTAGATAAGTAGTCATGAAACAGCTGACTTGTTGGCATACGTAGGAACTATGACTTTCTAGAATTACTGTAAAATATGTCTTCAGAAACACATGAGAAGATGCAGAATATGAGTGCATATTCTGCACTAACAATGCTGTTTTTGGTTGTTTTTCCCCACTTCAATATTGTAAAGATGTGTTGGCATTTCTTAATTGCAGTATTGCAGTTTTTAGGAACTCATTTTTAGTTATGTGAACTGTTTACAAAGGAAGCACTAAAACATCATGTTCATGTAGCTCTTAATTAAATCAATATCTCGGTGTTTTTTATTGTGTAATATAGTTAGGACTTAAGTGTCCTTTCAGCCTTCTTTTAGAAATGCAAATAAAAATTCCTTAAGTCAACAGTAGATAATGTGAATCTGTCGTGAACTATGAAGTCCAAGTAGTTTAGAGCATAACATCAGCTAAAGTTAAGTATACTTCAACTTAGACATACTAGTACTGTACTACTGGGAGATTGGCTTCTGTAAGGAAGTCTATAAGAGATGCTCTGAATCGAGAGGGATTTGAGTATGATTTCCTATGTTAGGTGAATTGTTTCTTTGTTACATGAAAGATTGGTGTACCCCATGCCATAAGAATGCACGGAGGCAACTTAGATCTGGCATTTCTTTTATTCTCCTGAATTGGGATTGTGGTCAGTGCTTGTGTTGCTGCTGAAGTGTAAGTTCAGATTCAGTGCAGTCAGAAGTGAGCCAGAACTGGCAATCCTGGCTGTTCTGTACAGATCTATGTAAATACCTCTGTACAGTTTTTCAGAGTTTTCAAATCCAGGATCCTGACTGAGGCACATCTGGTTTTGCTCTTTTTTGTGGCTGTCGTGAGTCCTGCATAGTAACTGGTTTTAGATTCAATGCTTAAAAATATAGGTGGCTGTCTTGATCAGAGCTGGCATATTTAATTCCATAGCTTAATTATGATTTAACCACAGACTGGAGAAACAGCCTGTGTAAGCATTCTTTTTTTTTATTTTTTTGTTTTTTAAAAAGGCCAGGCATGCTTATAATGTTTTGTGACTCTTAAATTGTGAAAATGTCTGTGTAAACATCTCATAATATAGAATTCCTTGTTGCTTTCCACTGTTTAGACATAGCAGTTTTTGGTAAGACTGGCATTTCTGGCCTTCCAGGAAGCCTTAGTTTGGTTCAGTATTTTTCTAAGTTACTTCAGTCTAGAACTGAAGACAGTTTGTATTTCTTCTAGGCAAAAAAAGGTCTCCAGGTGGATGTTTGTTCATCTACTGAAGATATCGATGAGGACAAAGTATGTTTATGCTTCTCAACTGTATTTTATTCCTCAGATAATTTCACAGTTCACTTAGTGTTTTCTATCATACAAATCCAGTAGCTATAAGCAATCAATTTCTCTTAGTGTTTGTGAATTTATAAAACATCTTGGTTTTTATCTTGTTTATGATATTTTCAGTGGTTTACTTCATTGAAGTAAATGAACTTCCTTTTTTTTTAATTGAGTTGCCAGTATGGAAAATGACTACAAAAAAAAAATCTGCCTTCACCAGTTACTCTGTGTGCCTTAGTAAGCATAACTTGTACACTGTCTCCTTAGTTATTGTGTAAAGACTGATGCATCTCTTATAAAATATTACCTTTTTATCTTTCAACACGTGCATTGAGATCAATAAAGACAGATAAGCATCTTTAATATGCTAATTGGTGAGCTTTTGTGTAGAATGAGTTTCACTTTAAAAGTGATAGTTTGAAAGTCTAAAAAGAACAAAGTTAATATTGAATGCTATGCAACTGGAGTGATTTGTGTTACTTTCTTATTAGCTTTAGGCTAGGAGCTTGCTTTATTAGTATTCTTTTTTCTATATTATAAAACAGCTATGAAAGTTTTCTTTTTTCCTTTTTAATAGGATTTGATCTGAGGCTGTTCCCCCTATTCTCAACTCAAAGCATTGAGAATTTAGTTATTCCTTTATTCTTTAAGTAGCAAGGACAGTGAGCAGAGATAGTTCTTAACTATTTGTAGCAACAAGCATTTTCTTTTTTTAATCTTGCAAGTAATTTTTTCACCTCAAGGAGGAAGGAGTTGTTCTGCCTTATGGCACAGAGTGGTTGAGGTACTGAGTGGCCTGTATGTTCTCCAGGTTAATAAACGTAAGGAGCTAAAATATTTCCTTTTCGCTTTGTTTAAAGATCACTTAAAGTCATTGTGAATGGGAGAGAGATTTCAAATTTGTATCCAACTAAGGATAAGATATAACTGATGTATGAAGTAGTGTTGAAAGCTTTCCTGTATGGGCACAGAATCATAGAAACACCCAAGACTGGAAAAAACCTCCAACGTTATCCAGTCTAACCGTCCACCTATCACCAATATTTTCTACTAAACCATGTCCCTCAGTACAACATCTAAGCATTTCTTGAACACCTCTGGAGTTGGTGACTCCACCACCTCCCTGGGCAGCCTGTTCTGGTGCCTGACCACTCTTTCAGAGAAGTTTTTTCCTAATGTCCAATCTGAATCTCTCCTGTCACAACTTGAGGCCATTCCCTCTGGTCCTATCGCTATTTACAGGGAGAAGAGGCTGACCCCCACCTCATCACAGCCTCGCTTCAGGTAATTGTAGAGAGCAATAAGGTCTCCTCTTAAGCCTCCTCCTCTCCAGATTGAATATAGGTGCATATATAGACTTGTATGGGCATAGGGTGAGTGCTTTCTTCTAGAGCTTAGAGCTTCTGTGATACTACTTTGTAAGTAAAATTGGAAATTTGTGTATCATTGTTTTTGCTTGCTTCTGTGTAAAAGATTCCTGTAAGATTTGGAGCAAAACTCCAAGCTTTACTTGGGACTTGTACAGAATTTTCTCACTCAAGATATTTAAAAAATCATTCAGCAGAGGAACTGCTGAGTAGCTGTCAAATAAATGACAACGAGTATTTAGGAATATTCCTAATGTATACTAGAGACACTTTAGTAGTGGAGGAAAATCAGTAGAAGGTAACAATGACAGTGTTTCTTTCTTCCTCCTTTTAATGACTGAAAGAAAAATGTTTAATTCAGTTGCATCCCTTCTGGTGTGTCTGAAGTGTGTGGTCTGTCATAGTATGATCTGATGCCTTTTCTGAAGTAGCTTTGCGATACTTGTGTCATGGCTATCTGTCCTTAAACATTAGCTTTTAGTCGGTAGATTTTTTTATTTTTGAGGGGAAAAAGAGATTGCTCTTTAGGGCAGGAACCATAACTTAATCTTTAGATAAACAAACATGAAATTGCACAGTATTCCTTGTTTTCGTAGGACAAGGATGAGACTGAAATCGTCAAACCAGTACAGGGCTTAGAAACGTATGATGGTAATGAAGTTCCTGAAAGTATCAAGTCTGATGCTTCTGACCAAGAGGAAGATGAAGAAAGTGAGAGTGGCCCAGTGGCAATAAGTAAGTGTTTTCTATGGCTCATTATCCAGTGCTTTCACCACAGCTTTAAACAACTAATTTTACAACAGAATTTTTGTTAAGCGCTTCTTAGTAACAGCTTCTTTCACAAATTTTCTAGACAGATCTCTTCCAGTAGAAATTCTCCAGTACTGTATTTACTAATACCTTGTTAAGAGTTAGATGCTTCAACTAGAGGAGCTTTTGCTCTTTGTAATTAGTAGAGCTGAGGACAACAGCTCATGGTTTGGTTTCCCTTATATTTCCATTCTTCACAAATAATTTGTTTAATAGGTAACACACTAACACAGTAGTGAGTGATTTTTTTGGCATCTTGGCTTATGCAGATCATTTGGATCTTTAAAGTATATAATCACTATAATAATATCAAAGAATACTTTGAAGTAAGTACTAATCAGTGTAGTAAATCTCAAAATGGATTTGGATTTGCAGCCATCTTACTCTGTCAGATGTATCAGTGAGAGTTCTTATTGAGAAAATTGAATGAGTTAGATCAGTACGTAATTACAGTATGAGGATGGTTTTATATTTATTTACCTTTAGGTTTATCAAAAGCAGAAACCCAAGCTCTCACTAATTATGGCAGTGGAGAAGATGAGAATGAAGATGAAGAAATAGAATTTGAGGAAGGACCTGTTGATGTGCAGACATCATTACAAGCAAGCAATGAAACAGCAACTGAAAATGAACAGGTATCACCAGGGTTGTAAACACAGAAGAAACCTAAGCTATTGCATAACTTTTCAGAAAAATATCTTCATATAAATCTTTTTTCTTGTTGTACTGTTTTCATATTTGTGTTTCATATGGATGTATTTCATATGTAAATACTCATAGCGTATATTTGCATGTGAATACTGTGAAATATGTGCACGTATTTAATACTAGTTAAGAAAAAAACATGGAACTGGTGTTTCTAGCAAAGAAGAGTGCATTAGACAATAAACTATGATAATTGATCAGGAGAATTTGTTCTAAATCATTTTCACCTTCTCCAATAGACTTCAAGCCAGGAACTGAGTAAGACAAAAGGCAGTGATATTTTATCATCTGAAGAACAGTCTGTTAATGTTAAAGGTAAGACCAGTGTGAAGCTAATTGAGAGATTAACACTTCCATATGAATTTGCATACTTTGAGAGTTGTCTCAGACAGTGTCTGATATATGGTACTAAGAGGAAGATGATGAAACTTGCATGAATTTACTAGGCTGGGTTGTTTTTTTATGGAACGATGTCATTTAAGTAGATACGTCTGTGTTGATATAGACACAGTAAATCTTCTGAAGAGGAAGCCTGAAGTAATCATAAGTACATAAGTGCGTTACATTTGATGTTTGACACTAGCATGAATTCCAGATAACTGTTGCAGCCACTGACACACAATTGTAGTTGAGTAATTTGTCTGTTACAGTATTTTGATGTTTGGATTTTTCTGGTGCTGTTTTTTTCCCTCATTCTACCATTTACTAGCAGTTGAAATAATTTTATAGTTTATAAAGTATAATGAGATGTAGCTGATTAAGAACTAAAAAATTATTTTCTGTCAAGACCATTGCCACCAGGTTGTATGGATGTTGCTTCTAACTGTTGTTACTGCTTCCTTCCCCTCTGTCTTGCTGTTGAAAATACTAGTATAGTTCACCTTCATGCTCATTTGTAGCTATAAATCATGATTTAAAAAAAAATGTGATCTTGCATGCTCAGAATATTTTAGTGTCTCTAAACATTAAAAATAAAACTTTAAATTTAAACTTAATTGTGGCTTTAGGTGAACAAGATGCAGCTACAGTTTTACCTCATTACCTCAATGTGGTGGAGAACACACCACCTTTAGCAGTGAATACCCCAGAATCATTTATTACAGCCAGTAAGAAAGCGGAAGAATCAAGCTCATCTTTACCAGAAAATGAAACACAAATGCTAGATGCAGCATGTGTAGTAAACAAGTCCTCTGCTGGAAGTTCCGAAAGCTCCATGGCTGGCAGTCCTGACACAGAGTCACCTGTGTTAGTGAATGAATATGTGAGTATATTTCAGTTGACGTGTATCTAAAAGAACTTTTTTTTTTCATATTTCAGTATTATTTGTAGTTTTCAGTCTGTACATTTTTGATCTACAAATTTAATGTGTGTGTTTCTGTTTGCACTGCTTAAAGTGTTTAAAAATCTTTATTTTGAGTAAAAATAAAACAGTGGCACTAAATGTCACTATTTTTATTAACAGGAAGCTGGTTCTGGAAATATAAGTCAAAAATCTGATGAGGATGACTTTGTGAAAGTTGAAGACTTGCCCCTTAAACTTGCAGTTTATTCAGAGGTATTTTGCTGAGTTTTGTTGGGTTATGATTTAGAAGTGTGTGCCCTAAATATCTTTCTTATCAGGAAGCAAAAAGAATTAGGCAGAACTGAGTTTTGTTTTATCTGTTATAAAAGGCAGATTTACTGAAGAAAATAGCAGCAGAGGCCCAAACCAACAGCTTGTCTGATGAATTATTGGATGGAGGTGGGCAGCAAGATCGAGAATTAGTTGGAGATGCCCAGACTCTGAAGGAGCCAGGTAAGGATTACTTTCTAAATCATCTCCACGTGTTGGAAAAACATTCTGAACACCCTTAGAGTTTACATATCTTGTTATCACTGACTAAAGATAGAAATAACTGTGGGACTGATAGAGTACTTTTTTTTTATCATTACACATTAGAAAACAATTTTATTGGTATGAACAGATTTTGCTTCGTTGTCCCTTATATTCATTCCTGTTAGATTCTTTGACTAAACATCATAAAAGTTAACATTTCAGTTACACTATGCAATTTAAATGTTTTAAAACTTATAAATCAACATTTATATTTCTTGTTATAAGTTTGGTTTTAATATTTTACATTTTAATTGCTAGTTTCTAATTCAGTAATTCTCAATATAACTTGCTGGCAGATTGTTCAGTGTTTTTTGTAATACAGAAGTTCTACTGAGTTTACAGAATAGCAGAATCTCTCTTTGGGTAAAATGAAATTATTTCTGTTATAAGGAATACTGCAAGTTAGAAAAACTCTTAATGTGTATGATGACAATAAATATTTTCGTTGTCATTTTCATGAAACTACTTCTGCAGCTACAAAAACTTTATAGTAATATAAGTCAATCTATTTATAGTTTAATATGAGGCTGATGTTATGAAATGTTATGGTGTTGTTCCAATTATCAGAGGTGAGATGATTCGTGATTAATGGATACCTGATGTAAGTCTCAGAAAAAGAGTCAAATATTTGCCTAGCCAATTTATTGTTATAAAAGTTTTGGTTATGTAGAGCTGGGGATAGGAAGTGGGGTGAAGAAAACAATAATAAAAAGATTAGAAAATAAAAGCGTTTGTTACAGGAATGCAGAGATAGTTACTACCACAGTGTCACAGTGTTCCATGAGTTCGGTCAGCAGCAGTAGAGGGTTGGGGCACAGATTCTCTCTCTTTGTTGATTGCAGGCTGAAGGGAAACACAAAAAGGGAAAAGCATGCACATATTTTTGTGGAGTGTGTGTCTATATATACATATACACTGTCCAGCTCTTCTTGGGTTGCGTGTAGTGATGGCACATCTCATACAGGTGTAACATCCAGTGCAGGCTTATCCATGTCAGAGAAGCCAAGGCCTCCAAGCTAATCCCAATTCCTCAAACAACATAAGATGACGAAAGCATTTCTCCACTGCAGTTGTATTGACAGCATGGTATCTTCCAAAATAGAGCGAAGATGCATCTTCCATTTCATACACTGCCTATCACCATTTTGCTTGTCATGATTGTGCTAGCAGAAGTCCATCATTTCAATCTGGTGAATATGAATGCGGAAGCCTGATGTAGTTACAGTCTGGATAAAAATGCTGTGCAACAGGAAATCTGTAGCTAGCAACTAAGACAGTGTTTATCTGTGTGAGTGGGATATATCTGTAGCTTTTCTTTAAGTAGGCCATGATTTAAAGTACTTCTGAAGAAGAGGCGAGGATCAAACATTTCTTGTAAGTATCCATTATTGATCATATTCCTTATTGAGTTGAAGTGTGGTTAGGGTTCTGTCTGTTGCTTTGTTAGCTTCTAGACAATAATGAGTATATTCTTTATTTTACAGAAACTTTTGGAGCTCAAAGTGCATGAGAATAATCTGAAGATACCTGCATATGTGAACTCTATACAAATGCATATGGAAAATCAGCACTAATTTCACAAATTCTGAAAGTGTATAAAAATGTAAAATAGTTTTTGACACGCTGCCTCTTAGAATAGGTAGGCTAACTTCTGCCTGTGGCAGTTTGAACAGCTGGAACTGAATCTTCTTTTATTCAGTTTTGCTGCACTGTTCTTTTTCTGTCTTAATCTTTTTTATTGTGACTTGTTTAGTAATTTTAAAAATTTGTTCAAAATTGTAGTTTTAAATAAAGTTTGGACTTGTCTGTAAATTTGTCTTCTGGAAAAATTTCCTCAGGCTTATAAAATGATATGAGGAGTTTGTTGGAAGCTAACTGACCTAAGTGTTGGTGTGTTTATAGTTTGCTGGTCCTGTTCAGAGAAACGCTGTTAGTTTTCCTGGGAGAAGAAACTCTTGTCTCACAGTTTCTCAGTCTTCTGCAAGCATGACTTGTAGATAGTCTGTATTTCCTCCTTGCCTTATAGCCTAAGTATAGCTGGTCTGTAAAGATTACTCTAGTTCATGGCCTGTGGAATTAATGTGTGTCAGCACATTTGTCTGAGGTGAAGTAGATACCCTGTTTTGTTGTTAATTGCAGAAAACATCTTTTTTTTTTTTTATTATTTTATTATTTCCAGTTCTTTATTATTTCTCTTTCAATATGAAACAGGATAAACTTGGCTGAAAATTTTAATATCCTTTCACATGTGACACTTAAAATTGCTGTAAGTGAATACCTGTAGAATTTTTTCTTTAAGTATTTAACTTTGTGAATGGCTTTGGATGTAAAAAGGAAGATGTATAGAAAATTACTATTAAAGTTACAGTGTATTTTAAAAAATTAATAAATAACAGAAAAAAGTTTAAGTTGGCATCTAATAAAGTCATGGCAAAGGCAGAATTAGGGTTATAGAAAAGTAGATTGAAAACTAAATCAGAATAAAAATTTTATTTGCTCTTTCATTTTCCTACTTATATCAGAATTCCCAGTAACAGGAAGTCATAAAGTTGAGCTAGAAATAGTTTATCTAGTGCAATGTAGTGATCCAGTTCGCCATTTGTTAGGACAAGACTGTTTTCAAGACAGTCAAGACAGTAATGATTTCCTTAAGTTCAGAATTTGCTTCCTTTTTGGTTAGTATTACAATATGGCTATATGGTAGGGAAGACATTTTACTAGTAGTGAAGGTTCAATATACCCGAAGTAGCATGAAGTTTGAATAAAATGAGTGTGATTCTACTGTGATTTCCCTTTTTCTTATTTTTTGATTTTGAGCCTCACCTTTTATGAATGGATTTTGAAATGGCAGATCAGAGATAAGAGGTGATTGTAAAAGCAAAATTGTACATATTAAAAGGTTTAAAGACAATTTAGTTACTGTGCAAGCTTTAAAGTCACTATGATGCTGCATGTGAAGGACAAGGGAGGTACAGTCACATTGCAAGCTGATGGTAAAATTTTGAGCAAAAACTGTGATTGGATTCTGTGAAGATTATGAACACTTATTGAGACAAAGGGGTAGTACAGGTGGGCCACTGGCTTTGCTTTGATGAGGGATCAAATTGCAATTGAGAAGGTGTGCATAAAATACATTGTAACTTTGGAAAATAAGGCAATGCTTGGCAGTATTAGATAAAATTGCAATTATAAAAATTGAAGCAGAAAATTATCCTTCCAGGAAGGGTGGTCAACTATAATAGATGTCAAAACTAAGGAAGGATGTCTAGATGTACAGATTAAATATAATTTTGAATGAGACAAGATAAAGAATAGTACCTTACCCTAAACACATTCAGCACTAACAGTGCATGCTGTAATGCTCATAGAGAAGAAATACTGATCTAGTCACACCAGCAGGAATGCTAACACTGCTGTAGGTGGGCATAGCAGGGACCAATCTTTCAGGGTCTTTAAAATAAATGACCTTGTATTCAGGATAGCTCCTTGTAGGGGATCTTGCCCTAACAGCTTCAGGAGCAATAAAGAAAGCTGATAGTGCACAGTGTAGGTGAAGTCTTTAGCTGCAACTTCAGGATTAAACATTGTTTCAAAATCCGTGGAAGGAAATGAAGAATTGTTTCTGATTGTGAAAATAAAGTTGATGATAGTGATAAGCATCAGGAAGATGATGTGTTGAGGGGAAGAAAATGGCAATAGTAACCAACCAAAAGAAATAATAGGCCAACCTGAGACAAATCATTCATGAAAGTTCTCTTTATTGTATGCTGATTACAGATGTGAGAGTAGCTACTTCTGTATAGCTTTGCCAGAGTCAATTCTATTATGATGTCTCTTCTGGGAGTTGTAATTGCTTAAGGAAATCTTGGTTACAAAATCTTAATTTGAAGTACAAAGTATTTCATGTCAGACTTTATATAGAGAGACAGCATTTTTTGTCTTAGTTACTGTTAGTAATTTGATAGGGTTGAGGGTCTAAAGGTTTTTGTGCTTGCTTAAAGAAGCCTAATAACAATTGAAACTGCCCTTGTAATTGTGTTACTGTTCCGAGCACTAGTACTGTAACACATAGGCTGTGCTTCAGGCTAACTGTCCCAGTTAATGAGACACATGAGACAGGAGAAAGAATTGATACTCACTGTTTTCAAATAAGAAACTGTTGTCACAGAGTAACTCATCCACTATTGAAAGTTTTTTTCAATAGTGGATGAGTTACTCTGTGACAAGAGTGAAGCCTCTGCCATTCTTCTTCCTCTGACACTGTAAGTCAAATTCTCTTTATAATAATCCATCTACCTTTGATATTCCTTTGTTCACACTTTCTTCACAAAATCCTAGAATACCTACTAGAATACCTAGAAGGTATTTTTGGAGATGACCTTGTCCAACCCTTTTGCTCAAGCAGGGCCACCTGGAGCCTGTTGTGCATGACCTTATCCAGACAACCTTAAAATCTACAACACAGACATTACACCCTATAGGGAACCAGCACTCAGTCACCATCAGTATTTCCTGATGTTCAAACAGGTTCCTCTACTCCAGTTTGTACTCTCATGTTCTACTTTACTATTTTAGCAAGGAATAATTATATTTGCCAAAGGAATTAATCTTATAGTCTGATACCAATACTTCTACTCTCATGTAGTTCCAGTCAAGTAGAATGTCATTCTTTCCAGTAGTATTAGAATCTCACTTAAAATGAGTGCAGAAGAGTATGAATGGAAATTTTAGCTTGATAAACTGCTTGCATAGCAATCTGCACCAAAATGAATATTACAGTACACTACCTATTATAGGCATCTTGAGGGAAAAAAAAGTGTTGAAGGCAACTTTCGGGGCTAAATGGCTGTCTTGCAGCTCACACCTGCTGTATAGCCTTTTGCAAGGAAATAACTGTGAAATGGTAACAGACATTTTTTTGAAACTGTTCACAATTCTGAATTTCATTGTGCTGTTATCCCCTTAGAAATAGCTGTATAGAATAATAAGTGAAAAGCATTTTTAGGTTTTTTTTTCATTTTGTAATTTTTAAGATGAAAGTTAACATACCAGAACTGATTTTTCTTCTATTGCTAAGAAAATTTAGTAGCAGTACTTTGAACTGAGGGAAATTGCTCTAAAATGTATTACTACTGCATAGAGAATGACTTGCAAGCCAATATGTAGAAGGAGAATGTACTGATACAGAATGAAACCAAACCCTATTAGAATGATTCACTTTTGAAAATTCTAGGAGGAAGGTACTGTACAATCAATAGGTGTACAGAGGTTAGGCTAAGTAGGATTATCGCAGTGGAAAGATAATAAATGAAAAATGCTCACCGATGTTGTAGGGTCGCAATAAACTCCATGAGGAGCAATCTCCAGAAAGAGATCCTTCCTCAGTGGCAGTCAGCTTTTAAATGGGATTTAGGAGAGGTGGAGCCAGGCTCCACGCCTTCCAGTCACACAGGTGAATTGCCTTCACCTGTGCTCCCACAACTGACTCATTGTTTGCCTCATGTGGTCAGAGGTTCAGGCTGTGATCAACAGTTCCCATATAGGCACCATGACTGATTATTATTTTTAATAGATTATGACATTGCTTTTGAATCTTTATTTTAATCAGATCACAATATTCAGTTGCATTTTTGAATTATTTATGCTCCAGAATTAGTGATTAAAGCATTCACAAAAAAAATTTAAGCACTAAAGCAACAGAAAACCCGTAGTAACGTTGGGCTCTTTTTCTGCAATGTTAGTGTTTTGAATCGTAGTTACCTCCTACAGGTAATATTTCTTGCTAACAAAAGGCATTCAAACAAAACATAACTCAGTGATAAGTGTAAGATCCTGAGTTAAATGATCAAGCTAACTGTCTTAATCCAAAAGACAACGTTATCCGTTCTATACAGGCATGTATATTCAGTGCAATAGTATTTACTCAAACACAGACTGGAACATTTCTTGTCCAACTTTTATATAAACTTCTCTCTCTTCATTTGTCATGAGAGACACAAGCTCTGGATTTTCACTAATTTCATGATATGAGTAAGGCTGAGCAGCTACCATTAAAATAGGATCTGGTGATTCTTGCTCTTCCTCTTGTTCAAACTTGCTGCCTGCTAATTTTGTTGTTACTGTACTTGAGTGTTTGGCATTTTCAGACTCAGTATCACTGCCTGATTCAGGTAATTTGCTTTTGACAGCAGGAGCACAGTCTGTGCTGGACAATGACTTCATGGTTTCGTGGATGAGAAGAGTCTTGATGATTTCATTCTCAGTGACAGTTTCTTTAACAGTTTCTTCTGCTTCTTCAGAAGCATTTGTTCCTAACACATGATACATTAGAGCTATGAATAATTTTGGTTACCAGATACTATGTAAATGAAATATTTTTTCCTACTTTTTAGCATTTTCTAAAGTGCAGGCATTTTGAAGAACTTTCTGCTTTACAAGTAATACTAGTGGTGCCCGATTAGAGTGAGAACATTTCAGGACATGGTACTTAACTTCTGGCTTTACGATTATTATCTAAACCAGTCTAAAGAATAATTTTCAGAAACTAAGTTTTGATAGTCACTAGACCAGAATTGGAGGGCTGTTGTATATTATGAACTGATTGCATGTCATTTTCAATAGGAAAAGTACATTTAATTGTAGTAAAGCTGCTGAACTATTTGTCAGTGCTCAAAACTTACCAGGATTATTGATGGTAGCTGTTGTTGCTCCTTCCACAGTGCTCTCTGACATCCAGATAGGTCGCTCTTTAATTGCTTTTTCTTTCTTTTTCTTCTTGCACTCAGAATCTTGGACATCAATAATTAAGTTTTGACTATACGTATTGCCAAAAGAAGAATCTTTGGTGGCCCATTTTTCAGGTCTACTGCAGGGTTCCAGCATGCTTGAACATACCTTTTGGTCAAAGCTAAATGATATGTTATCCGTTTTGGATAGATAAAATACAAGCAAGATCCTCATTTCCCATTCAAACCAACCAACAAAAATAAAACAAAACAACAAAAATCAAGCTTATTAGTTGCCTAGCTTTAACAGGTTCTCTCTAGTTTTAGATAATTTTCATTCCCCCTTACCTCATAACAGAGCCAAGTGATTCTGAACCACTGATTTTTTTTGCATAATTTCTGTAGTAATGCATCTCTAGATAAAGGAGAGTAACATTACTTTATCGTGGAAAAGGCTGTGAACTATATTCACCAAAGGAGAAGTCTAGAATATAACTCCTTAAATAAAGTAACAAAAATAAAGCTGTAAATTTATAACAATTTAGATGCCATAGATAATACAGGCTTCTTCATTAAGGAGTTTCCCATTATGTACAGTCAAATAAAGCAGCCTCTAGATTAGATATTTCAAAGATGGTACAACTGGAAAGTTGCTGAAGAGGCTTGTATTATTAGGAGATAGGAGAGTTATATTTGTACCTTTCTGATATCCCTGGGATTGCTGTTGGCTGAGGTTCCAACAAGTCATATGGCAGAACAGTATCTTCTGTCTCACGCAGTAGCACAAAGATAGGTTCCATCTGCTCATTGAATTTTGCTAGCAAGGTTCGAGCATCTCGCTTAGGCAGCGCTGATGCATCTTCCTCTACTTCAGTATTGCAGTAAGTACAACGGAAAGTCTCTGCAACATTATGAAATTTATATAAAAAAAAATCTCACATTCATAGAATACAAAAGATAAGCAATAACTTGTTGAGAAATTCTACCTGGACAGTTTCCAAAATACTCTAAACGTTACTAGAGTTTTTGCAATTGTTCATTTCATCCAAAGGAATTCAAGTTCTGAATAAAAGGTTTTTTGTTGGGGGTTGGTGTGTGGACAGGTGTGGGAGGGGGAGGGGGAGAAGAAAGACTTGTAGTTGTACAAGACAGAAGAACCTACAATTAGGTTGGTTAGACTTGCAGTAGCATTAGATACTAAGGTGGGTTTTTTTCTCCTCCTTTTATGATCTTTTTCTAAGTTCACAAACATATGAAAAGACATTTGCAAGCATAAAGAGCATCTGCCGGTTTTAGTTTGAAGTTTCACAGTTGAAAAAAGACTTCATTAAAACATACTAAATCCTACATTTGTGTCTAAATGAGATAATCACCAGCCTTCATCTTTGCGTTTCAGTAGCACATCACTGTCTCTAGGATGATAACAAAGCAATAATTTGCCAAATGGTAGCATGCTAACTTCACCTTTGAAATTTCAAGTTAGTCGCTATAAAGAATCGGTTATTCTCACTGGCTTTGGCATCCTTTCAAGGTGCCATGACCCACATGTTAGCGTCATAGCTGCATTTTGAGTAATATATTGCAGTACAATTCCATTTTACCTCCTTTTGAATAAGTGCTCTCTAGTTATTTTGATTTTAAGGAAGAGAAACCCCTGGACTCTGATGCCACTTCTGCTATGGATGTGTCACATTGTCCTACAAGGAGCCTGAGCTTCTGTTTCTAGTACAGGACTGGCAGAACACCTCTGCTCTGCTGACAATCTTTGCTGTGGTTATTACAGTAGGTGACTGCAAAACTGCTTTAGCTTTATCCATCTTGTCCAACTCTTCCATCAGAAACATCAAAGACACAAAGATTAACTTAAATTCAGAGTAGAGTAACATAAATATGTATTCATTTCCATATGAGAAAATGGAACTAAAGACAGATGAGTAGTTCTTAACCCAGGTAGAGTGTCTAATTCCTAGCAAGGTGGAGCCTAAATCCGGTTCTCAACTTGGCTCTTACATTCAGGATTATTTTCCCCCTTGTTTGGCCTATTCTACAAAGAGAGCTTTTCCTTTTACCCTCATTTCCCAGCTTTTTCTCCTGTCCTGGTCTCTTGTCCCATCAGCAAACAAGAAGTAAACCCTAACAAATACGCTTTCCTTGCAAAGGTCTCAAAAGAGCCAATTTAATGTTATCACAGTTATTCTTCAAGATAAAATCAAATAATTAAACACACCTGTAAATACATCGAAGAGTTGATTGACCTCCAAGTCTGTGTATGTGCTAGAACAAGATGGACATTTAAATGAGGACCTGGTAGTTGAATCCCGCTCATCTGCTTCTATCTTCCGCCGCACATGGTCCAGTTTGTATTTTATCACATCCACCAGCACCTTATAATTGATGTAATAGTAGTTGTGCCTTGTGCTCTTCCCATTAGGCCCTGTTTCAACTCGCATACGCAGCTTCACGAACTTGTCTGCCTTGAGTGTGTTGAGAACAGTGCGCAGCTGTTTGCGTTCGTACTTGAGCAGCTGTAACAAGTCATCCTCTTTCACACAGGGGTAGCGGGTCAGTACATCCATGGCCAGGGAGTACTCTACTCCATAGAAACCCCTCACTATGTATTTGGCCAGGCGCTTTAGGGCTGCTGGGACTTCTGTGGCAACATTTTGCTCTTCCATCATGAGTTTTACCGCTGTAAAAGAAAGAAGTGTTGCACAACAAGTTATGATAAGCCTTTTTGTTCACTGTCATTTGCTCTTCTGCAAGTCTTCACTGAATAAATTAATATAAAATCCTTTATCTGCACCTATGGGTGGGGTGGTATCAATAGACAAAGATTAGGTATTCAGGTACAGCAATTACAACTGTAGTATTCGTAGATTCTGTGAGTTTTTACACAAGAGAACATCTAGGAAAATAGGTTTACAGAAGACAGTATCTTCATGTCTAGGCATGCCTGAAGTACTCATTTTCACTCATAGCTAGCCATGAAAATTACAGCTCAGGATGCAAGCCAAGTGGAAAATCTATAGTTTAATTCATAATGACATAAAACAGATGTGGTTCTATCTCCCTGTGTGAGAGAGCTACAATGGGTATTTGAGTACCTTAGTGTGCTGCTTATTATGTTGTTTGTTTGATTTTGTTTGTTTGTTTTTTTCCCTTGCTAGTTGTGAGGGTCAAGCAAGGCCTAGAAAAAGATGTTCCATCTTGCCTGGCACTGCCCTCATTCAGCACAGTATTAGGACTAAGCCTACTTGATCCAGTGCATCAGGAGGTGGGTTGGGACAGCACATTATGGCATGTAGCAAGTTGTCAGCACTTGCACTGACATCCGCTGCTGAGGGGCACCTTGCTCAATCCCAGGTGATTGTGCATCACTACGTAGAGCTTGCAGTTACCCTTCAACAGAAATCATAGTTAAAAACAAGAGCTATAATTAAATTTACATCTCATAGGGAAAGCACTGTCTTGTCACTAAATCAAGTATAATCCTGGTGGTCTAAGGTTAGAAACCCAGAAAGAAATGGCACTATCCTGACCTAAATCTCCCACGGGAAGAACAGGGAGCACTGCATTAGGCTGTTCAGGGAGGAGACTGAATGTCTGGGCTTCAACAGGAAAGGGTCTGAGGAGCCTGACCTGGCTTTGTGGTTTAATGAAACATTAATGAAACATTAGAGGTTGGACCAGATGGCCTCCAGAGATCTCATCCAACTTAAATTATTTTGGTGTGCCCCAGAAGAATTAAATTGAAGCCTAGTAAGGAGACTTTCAGAATGTCAGTTCCACCAACAGTCCGCAGACTGTAAGAACAGTATTTCTAAGATTTTTCATGAAAACCTCAAGGAAGAAGCAAATTTTTTTCCTCCTCTCCAGCTCTACTTTCCTTTCTTCTTTGTCCTCATCCTCTGAAAACGCTCAGCCAAACCATCTATCTGACTCACTGACTCTATGTAGCTGATAGGACTGGACAGATAATCCCTTTCCCAGGTAGGAAAACACAGGTCCTCAAACTTTGATTGAACTGAGTCTCCCAGAACTAAATCCAATTCTAGCTGCCAGTCAAGCCTTAGCATAACACCGTCTGTGTACATGTGTGATGTCTGCACTGGGGTAGGAATAGCCTCTAGCCATCTCCACCCCTGTCCTTGGAAAACTCAAGTCACTTCTTCATTTAGAAAACATACAGGCCTGAGTACAGCAGCTGTCCTCAAGCCACTTGATCAGCTGCACACAGTTGGCAATTTCCATTTCACCACCTGCAGCAAGGTCTGTTTGCTCTTACAGCTGAGTAGGCTTTCTTGTTTTCCTTTTAAAGTCAAGATAAATGTATGCAGAAGAAATAATCTTTGTATAAAGTATAGCTGAGAAGCTGCAAAAGCACAGAAGCTGTTAGTGTACCAGACAGCTTAGATTTGCTGGACTCCCACGTCTGCTCTCTGGTGGGAAAACTCCTCAAGTGCTTGAACAAAAAATGATTTCTGGAGTACAGAAAAACAGATTTCTTCCACCCAAGAATATGCGAACTTATGCTGATGATTTATTTCTCTTTCTGACCTCAGATTTGGAATTTGTTTCTGTGCAGTGGCTTTTATTCAACAGGAAGGAGGGACAGTGTCCCAACATCAACTTCAAAGATCAGGAATATGACTTTGAGCATCCTCAGGCTCTGGAGAGCACTGAGCCTTGTCCTTGCTGACTAATCCACTGAGAGAAAGCACTGGGACCTTCACTGTGCTCCCTACAGAAAAGGGTTATCAGGTATTTTTGTAATAAGGACCAGCCCCAACAAAGAGCAGAAGTCCAGCCTCAGCACCTGGCTTGGAATCTGGTATCACTCCTGTGGTGCCTGCAGAGGCATTAGTCTGGGCTAGTATCTCAGAACAGGCTAAGATACACATTTATTTTAAAAATGCCAATTAGATTGTGTTGCTTTAAAAGATTAACAAAACCACGTTTATATCTACTCCTTGACTAATGTGGGGCAGAACCATGACACTTCTATTACAAGCAGGTCTCACAACAGTTTTTTTTGACCTTAAGTCAAATATATATATGTATATTAAAAAATAAAATAATATCTAAAATAATATCTAAAATAATATCTAAAATAATATCTAAAATAATATCTAAAATAATATCTAAAATAATATCTAAAATAATATCTAAAATAATATCTAAAATAATATCTAAAATAATATCTAAAATAATATCTAAAATAATATCTAAAATAATATCTAAAATAATATCTAAAATAATATCTAAAATAATTTCCAAAGGAACAGGGTAACGAGATAACCTCATTAGAGAATATGTCGGACCTGAGTTGTAAACTTGGGGTTTGCTGGCCTATAATTCTTATGATTACTTATCCCAGACCTGTATCATGTACTTGCATAAAATGCAGAGATTTGAATTGCACTGAAGTGTTTCCAAACACCTTAACGTTAACAGCACTTCAAGTCCAGAGTCTTAAAACCAGGAAAACTATTCAGGGAAAAAAAAAAAAAAAAAAAAGAAAGAAAAGAACACCATTTCCAACACTCCCAACACCAAACCAAAAAAACCTCAGCACTTCCACAACAGCCACCATTGTCCATCACCTGTAATATAAATACTGTGAATATATTCTGCAAAAATACTGATAAAAACACCACCACCACATAAACATACTATCAATTTGCAGTAGAAATTTAGGTATTCAAACTTTTGGTCAAACATAGAAAGCAATGGCTTTATTTTTACAAGAATAGCTGAATTTCCACTGAATAAATAGCAGGCATTCTCTCCAGCTCTTTGCTATATCTGAAGTGATGTTCTCCAGGCCCCATTGATAAGCCTCCTCGCCTTCCAGTTGACAAGCCTAGAGGCTCGCACTTCAGGAGAAACTGCTGGTTTTTAAGAGCTGCTGTCTGCAGGCAGCAGATCTCCATTAAGAAGAAACAGAGATGACCCTTATCAAGGATAGAAGAAAGGAGAGCAGCTTTGCCATGGAGACAGAAGGGCTTTAAGCAGGAATCTGCTCCAGAGCTGAGCTGCAGTCACACTTCAATAAGAGACAGGTATTTTGCTACTTGCGTGGATCATTGGGAAGTAATTTTTTTTCAGTTGGTAGCACACGTAGACAGATACCTTTGAAATCATGGCCTAATTTCTATTGTTAAGTGCTTTTAAAGCACTTTTATGAGGGTGGGATTTACTTTTTTTGACCTCTGTTATTTTAGATGCTGGAGCAGCTCTTCTGTTTGTGATTTACGTGGAGCTATTATAGCTTCAGAAGAGAAAATACACTGCTTTGTTTTTGCCATAAGCAAGAATAGGAGCTATCTTTCAGACCATCCTTTGTTTTGGGAAACCTGCACAGAACTGCTTGCTGTGTTAACAAGCAACTATCAAAAGTAGCATTTCAAGTTCACAGGCATCACAGAGAGCAGGTTGTACAAGGCTGATCTACAGCCACTTGCTTAGTTAACCTTCTACTTGAAACTATCTGAGCAGACAAGCTATGCATTTTAATTTTTTTTTTTTTAGTTAGACTTTTACTTCAAAAGCTCTAAAGGAGAAAGATTTATTAAAATAGTCTTCTGTTAAAATTAATGTAATCACATTATTTGCAACTAAATTAAAAACTTTTATCATTACCTTCTTTGTATATGCAGAAATCTTCAGGCTGCTGCTATACAAGAATCACTCATTTCCTAAGAGCTCAAAGTAGCTGCAAAACGAGCTTAAGTATTTCCCAGCCTTTTCCTACACCCTTCTGTGATCAGCCCCAATTATCACCCAGGTGGAGCAAGAGTCCGCAGATCACATTTCATTAAGAACTGAATGAATTCACTCCCATACACATTGCATCACAATAAAGTTACAAATCTGATTGCTCAATGCTACATACCTACAACAGATCAGGACCAAAATTTTAAGTGACTGCAATCTGTGTTTTCATTAGCATGACTTTACAAGACTACAGGTAACATGATAATTAACTCATTTTTGTTGTTGCAAAACAAAAATGTAGCCAGGGGAATTTACATAATTTGTGTTTAGGAGCTTTCATTGAAAATATTCAGAAAATAAATAAAATACATATGTTTAGATTTTGTGGTTTTGGCATGTTCTATTTTAGGTGGCTTCTGTCTTCAAAGAAATGAAAAATATTTTTCCACTGTATTTTTTCTCAAGATGATAAAGTTATACTTTTATTTCCTTCTGTAGGTGAGAAAACCACGTTTAAAACAAACGCTAAAATAAGACTGCCAGACATTGTTAGGACTGTAATCATCAATTTGATCTCCAATCTGTCCATCATGTATGCGTGCAGTGGAGGTTGGAACCTTGTGGTACATGATGTGTGGTATTGTGTGTTAAATTTAAAATGCTTGCACAGAACAGTTGAGCGTGTGTATGTTTTTTCGTACTGTGGTTCTTGAGCACACTCCTTTGCTATGATGTTCCACTAGAACATGCAAAGGTGCAAGACTGCATGCTGGTACTTGTTGCGTTTTGTCTGTAGGAAAGGTTTATAATGAGTAACGCCTGTGGGTTTCCTTGCTAAGTGTTTTCAACAGGGAAAGTGCTCTGTAGTCACAGACTTTTATTCGTGTGGCTGTCCTCAGCCTGCATGTGGAGGTGTGGAAACATGGCATGAAGATGTAAAACAGCTTTCTAAATTCAGGAGTGCCATGGTTAAGCTGTTAGTGCTGCTCTCAGAAACAGGAAATCACAAGCACCTGGGCATGCTGTGGCTGATAAGGAAGGCTTGCTGAGTAAGGACATCAGCCTGCAGGCACTAGAAGTAAGTGTGCACATCAGGGGCTCTGCTCAGCCCTGTGCCTGCATGGGTGGGGGTGTTTCTGTGTGGGCTTTTGCTAAGTCCCCTATTGCATGCACACTCAGAGAAGGAGAAAACGTTACAAGTAAAGTAGCAATTAAAAAAATGTGGTTTGAGTGTTTCTGAGTGCCTGTAGATCTGGCACTGAGGATCGTGGGAAACAGGATTTGAGCTATTAAGTTGTTGTGCAACAAAGACAACTTACTGAAAGCAGGCGCTTGAGACACAGATAAGCAAAGTTGTTTGGTTTTGTTTTAGGCCTATTTGAATAGTGGTGACGTTTTTGTAGAGTGGCTCTGGCATTGTTGTGCTTGGGGCTACTTGAGGAAAGCAAGGCAGGTTGTCAATTGAGCAGTCCGAGATGGGAGAAATAAAGAACATCATCAGAAGCTGAATGAGAAAAGTAAGGGCTGCTGCTTTGTGGAGCAGGATCCCCGTGGAGTAAATGCACTACGTTTTCCCTGTGGTTGGTGCACCTGACCTTGCAGGATGTTGTGATGTGTACCTTGGGCAAACATGAGCTTTACAGGTTGCTTTTCTGTCTTCTCCTGGCCCACTACCTGCTATTCTGCCTTCCTCTGGTGTTCTGCTCCATTCTACATCCTTCATGACAGCTGATACCTGACTCTCCCTTAGTTTATAAAACAAAATCTCTAGCCTGTACCTTCAAGTGCTGTGAAATGACAAAACACCAAGAAGATGCTAAGAGACTATATGTCATCTGCTGCCCTGTGCATGCAGTTGTTAATTGCACCATTGCCTCTCTTTTCTTGCTGTCCCATAAGTCTCTGCTTAGACAACACACCAGGTGTTAATGTTCAACACAGTGTGTTTGTGAACCAATCAAACCCTGCCTTGAGATGGTTCTTTTTCTTAATGGGTTTCTTAATGTACTCTCCCCTTATTACTGAATTATTGAATCCACAGTGCCTGAAGGCATGCTGGTATCAAACTAAATCAGCTTTTAATTCTTTTCAGAGTAGTGTACATTGTAATCTTTCCCACATCCAGAAAGATAGAGGCTTATGCTACATATGGAGCTCTGAGCTATGGAATTTTGATTGGGATTTTTTTTTCTATTTTTATTTCTTGCACTGGGTATTGGCCTAATGGAAAAAGCTTAGCAAGATTAAGAGAATGACAGAACTTTAAAAGTGGAAAACTCAAAGCAAACGGAATGTATGGAGTTACCTTAAGTACAAAATACTCGTCAGAGGTGGGCATTCTTACTGGGACTCTTCTACTGCTCACATGTAACCCTTGAGCTAGAAGAACAAACTTTGCAAAACAAGTTAGACTGAAATGGTCTTATGTACACTTAATGTAATTCAGATCTGATTCACTATAATGCAGAAAATGGCATGAGGGCAGAGCTCCAGGTACTCAGGATATAAACAAAGCAACTCCTTTAGAATTAATTTTGTCTCTTTTAAGTAACAGTGTTTGGGAGCAGACTGAGCTACAAAAGACTTATAATCTTTCACAACAAGATACAATGCTCTGAAAAACCAGTAGGCAGGCTAAGAGGAATCAGCTGAGTGGTCTGCTTGCTTCTTGATCACTGAATCATTTGGTCGATTTGCACGTTGTGTTTCCAGACAGTTGTAACGGTTACAGGAAGCTTTTTATAAAAGACATTAATATGTGGAGACTTCTTCCCAAGGCAAATTGTGGTTTCTGCCACTGCTTTGAGCATTATTCTTTCTGGCTAATCTCGTTCTTCTGGTGCAAAAGATGGGAGGCTTTGCTGCTTGGAAAGATTTGGTGTATCTTTTTCAACCATAATTCTGGTCCTGCAAAACCAGAACAGCTGCTGATCCTCAGAATAAACAGGTCATTTGCCTGCTGTTACCACTAAATTGAAAACCAAGGTTCTGAGCTTGTTTGTTTGGGTCTTCTTTCTCCTCCCAGCAGTGGTCTGAGGAGCTGTGTGAAGGGCAGACAGGTGTCCATGTACTGCGAAGGAGAATGAGGTGGGTTGTGGCACTTAGGTGTTCTCTGCTGCTCTGTCAATGCCCTCCCCATTGTGCCTGCTTTCTGCAATTCAACTTCTATTTAATCTTACTCTTTCCTTGCAAGTACTTCCTTGATATCTATGGGAACTGCTCTGGAGTTTTGTGTCTAAGCACAGCAGAGCCAAGGAAACCTGTGTGACTCTCTTGTACTCCTTGAATGAAATACGTGCTTCTCCTCAAACAGAAGCAAAAATTCAAGTAAATAAACTAGAACCTTATTTAAACTTATGAAGAATTAAACTTAAAAGGAAAAAAATACAGATGGTTGATTACTAACCTGAGGAAAAACAAGCTGAAGAATCAGATTGTGCTTTCTGTGGTTGTGAGGTACCTCAACTATAAATGTACAGTACTTGAATATGAGGAAACAGATATGTGCATTTTCTATTTAAAAAAAAAATAATCTTTTTTTTCTTTCTTCAGTGAAATGGCCTTAGCTTTCATGACAGCAGCTAGGGCAGCTGGAACAAGGGAGAGGCAATAAACTTGTTCTAAAAACAAAATGTCTTTACTTGTAATAAACAAACGTAACTTCTCTGGCTTGAGATAACCTTTAGAGCAAGTGCTTTCAACATCAAGAGGTGAAGATTAAATCAGTAAGCAATTAATAACATTAGTCACTGTTGACATTAAGGCAGATAAAGTATAGCATATTTGCTTCTTTTTTTTAAAAGCTTTTAATATTTTTGTCAACAGGAGACAAATGTATTTGGGCTCTGGATAGATATCCATGGGATTTAGCTATGCACCTGCAATTATAAAGCAATTTCCAGTGTGGAAATGTGGATTCTCTTGCACAAGGGGCATACCAAAAGCACATTAGTTAATGACTGTAAATAGTCTACACTGCCTTGCTCCATACACTTTAAAGTGGGAGAGGACTAATTATGGAAGTAAACTTACCACTTATTCTTAAATGACAAAGTAATTTGATTATGCCTCTTATGCAACTAATTCTAAATAAATCTGAACATCCCCCCACCAGATTAAAGTGTGAATGCAGTACTGTCACTTGTCCTTCACAATAGGCAGGTACAGACTGTAGTGCCTAACTTGGTTTGTTTTATGTGAATCATCTGACCCAGTATCATCTGACTGCATTTTAAACTACACGTTATTTTTCCCCTAATCTAAAATGTGATTTTAGCTTACGTAGGTGCAGCAGGCATTATTTAGGTGAAAAATAGACTATGGTACTACAATCATGCTAATGTGTTTCTGCTTGCTTACATTAGTTGGAAAAATATTAGGTATGTAACTAGTGTAGCCCTTTTGTTTTTAAGCTTAGTTTAAATAGCGGGATGTGGATTTCTGCGTGGTGTAATGTGCCAGTGCTTTATATCCATTTGAATTTCTTCTTGCTGCACTAGTGCAGCCATTTTTCTATGGCTTAGGACATTAGTACTTCATTTGACCAGATGCCATGCTTCTTCACATACCAGCTGATAGAGTTATAGGCAAATAGCATTCCTTTTGTCCCTCTTTCTTCCACTGTTGATGGAGGGAAACCTTATTAGAATTGACTGCTGTAAGCTGGTAACATGGTTCTTAAAACAAGGGATGACTAAAGATTAGCTTTTCTATGCATATTTATATTTAAGAAAGGCAACAGTACTAATTAAAACTTAGCCAGCCATGCTTTTGATGAAAGTTGACTTTGAATCTCAGATTTATGGGCAATAACTTGTTTCCTTTTCTGTAGACTTGTTTGAAATTACTTAGAAAAAATCTTATACTAGACTTTATTGTTTGGAACAGAAAACTGATAATGCCCACTGTTCCAGAGCTCTGCACTACACATGTACTGCTCTGAATATTCTGGTTATCAAGAATCCAGCTGTGAGTGGATGTCATCAACTTACACATTTTAGGTAGACTGCCTTATGCAAGACAGTCACTGTAGACACCAAAGAGACAGCAAACAATTCCTTTACACCGATGGCAGGGATAAATTCATGGCTTTGCTATCACTTCAAATAATATGAATAACATTCCTTCTGTAGTGTGGCAGAAGTACTACAAATACAAGAACCAACAGGCCCCTATGCTTATTCGCCAGTGTTTTCTCTTTGCATATTATAAAACAAGAGTTGGTACTGTGTTTTATAATTAGGTCTAGCAATGATCTATTGCCATATACAGAACTATTAATGTATTCTACATTATCTGCTTCCTAAGATATTAAGGTATCTGTACTTCTCCCTGACCTTTACTTAAATTTGTGTTTCAGCCAACAATACAGTCTGACTTGGCTTTTCATCTTCATCCAGTTTTAGTAGTTGGTTACTCATAACCGACAGATAGTTTATAGTTACTCAAAATCAGTCTATGGGGAAGCAAATGCCTTTTCTGCCATGCGATGTGTAATGTATCTGGTGACTTCCAAACAGGTATGAAATCAGTGCAAGTGTATCAGTCTGAGAAAGAAGTTCTTCAGAGTATTTATTATATTAGTTTTTTTTTTTTTAAACAACAGAAAAATCTGTATTAAAAAATGTATCTGTTAACAGGCCAAGAAAGAATTTCAGCTAAAGATCCACAAATCAGTGAACAGACACTTAAGACTCAGATCTACTTTTAAGATATTTCCACAAGAGCTTGTTTCTGTGACTAGATATGTATTCCTGGTAGGTTATTTTGTAATAGGGCATTTTAGACATATCTTCAGATGGGAGACCAGAACAGGAGCTATTCTTCCTAAGTGCTTGGGAAAGAATTACAGAACTATATTATCACAGATAATCTTCTAATATATAATTCTTCTTGTGCTTTGTAGGTGCCATTTTAACTCATTTGTGCTTTAAAAGTAGTTCAATTAAAGAAACAACAACACATGAACAAAAACAAAACAAACCCCAAACCAAAATAAGACTACTGTCAACACTGAAGAGATCCAGAGCTAAATGCTGAACTCATGTTGCAGAAATAGCTGAAATCAAACCAGATACACATTATTATAAGTTTCTTGCCTGCAGAACTTCTGAGCAGAAAGCAAGAAAGTCCAATGCAAGACAGGTTCCCCCCCTCGTTAGAAGCCCATTGACATTTCTATATAACAGTTACATTTCTGAAGAGAGGAATGAGGTTGAGGAGTTTTTTTCCAGAAGTGTTTTCCCTCGGAGGGCCTTCAATTCAGACAAGCACTTTCCAACATAGGAAGGGTACAGGACTACCAAGGACTGCAGGGATCTGGGCATTCCCGCAGGTAGGTCTCTGTGTGACCCTTATCCACCTCCATCAGCGTTGTGCACACTGTCAGCTGATAAGCAGGTGGGAGGAGAGAGAAAAAAGCCTCATTAGAGGTATTACTGAAGAAACTCATCTCCAATCTAACTAAAATGTACACTTATTTAGCTAATTGTGGGTCTAATCTCTAAATCTGTTCAACAAATAACAACATGCAAGTACAAATAACTTGTGTCCTCAGCCAAGATTGCCACCTTTGCTGAATACAGTAACTTTTTCATTTTAGAAGTCCTTCATTTAAAAAACAAAACACACAAAAACAAAGCACATCAAAACTTCAAGTTAAGACTAAAACATCTTATGTTGCCAGAAGAACATGCCTGTGGTATGCTTAAGCAGTGTATTAATTTGTTCCATGCAGAACATGAAGGCATGTATCTCAGATTCCTTCAGAGGAGGATTCTTCAGGTGTCTGTAATATAAAAACTGCCTCACACCAGTGCTAACTGTAGATAAGGAATGGGCGCAGGCTACTCAGGGCTTTAAAGCTGGGCACTGGGAAAACAGTTATTCTGAAGTAACTTGGAATTTTCATGATTGTATTTGCTTATTTCACCTACCAACCCTCTCAAATTCTACTACATAGCACTGTGAATATGTATGGGGCTGAAGGGGAGGCAGAACTGAAATGACCTTATAGAAGGATGTACTCTTCTATTTCCATTCTTGCACAATCATATGGATGTGGAGACCTTCCTGCCTATCTCCATGCCCCTTATCTCTTTTGCCTTTTGCTCTGTCATTCCAGTAGAGTTCCTCTACTCTTATTACAAGCCAGTTTAATTGGGATCAGGATGAGAGAACCTGCTGCTTGATAGCCTCCTTTCAAAATGAGCATACCGGTTTGGTGAAAGGTTGCCATTAAAGATTTTTAGAAGGCAGACCATGTTTATTTTGACAACTTATAAGTGAAGCTAGAATTTAAAACCTTAAGCTTGGTTTACAGGACAAATTCAGCCTTTCTACAACCCATCACTATGGGAAAAACTGAATGTACCACTGACCACCTCCTTAGAAACGTGGCAATTCCTGATCTATCGTCCCCCTTCACCCTCTGCTCTAGACTTTCTGAGAAAACAGAAGCATTACCTTATTGAGGACAGGCTTCGTAGAGAGAACATCATAAATAGTTGGTAAGGAGATGTTCTGAAAGGAAGTAATATAGTGATGTTAATGGACATTAACCTGTTCCCTAGCATTGTGTAAATGCTGAGAAGTGCAACTTTTGACTTCTCAGTAAGACAAACCTTTAGGAATACATAATACTGCAAGGACTTGTGCAGCCTACATTTCCATACTGCTTCAGGCACCTGAGCATCAGAGCTGCCTGACTGTGTGTGTATGTATGTGAATTCTACTAGTAATAAACAGCTCAGGCAACTTAATATTTCTCAAAGTATCTCCTGTTTACTTCTGCATATGCAAGGGGATAGAAAATACTTGTAGGAAACCCACCTAGATAAAGCCTAAAACAAAACAACACAGTCATATAAAGAGCCGCCAGGTATCATTAACCAGAAATGTGGACAAATTACAAAGCCATTAGCCACCTCCATCATTGCATCTGTGCTTGCAGATGCCCTGGATGCTTCTGACTCCTGCTAGATTAGAGCTGTAGCTTAAGCGAGGGTTTCCAAATAGCAAGATTAGATATTCAGAGGATGTTTACCTCTTGTGATGTCTGGTTCAAGCACTTCATTGCAGGCGTTCTACGATTATCCAAGACAAGTGGAGGCTTCCAGCGATCATAGTTTGTTTCTATCACATACCACGTACCTTTCTTTATATCAAGGCTGGAAAAGAGGTGTACACTTGTAGGTTGCTTCTCTCAGTATAGACCCTAAAACCAGATTTTTTTGGCAGATATATATATATATGATATATAGATGATTCTAAAGAACTAAGTTCTCGCACAATAAAAGGAAAAATGTGACAATTACTGGTGGGGCCTGTTCTCTTCTGAAAAGAGGAGCTGGGTGTTAGGTTGAGCATACTCACTCCCAGATATCCAGAGCAGCTGTCCTGGAGCGAGTTATCACACAACCTTCTCCAGAATTTTTTCCCCCGAGTATAAAATAAGCTGGAGCCAACAGTCTTGTTTTTGCCAGTTTATCTTTTGCATCCTGGTAACTGCAGATAACAAAGTAGCATTGGACTATCAAAGGCTATAAGTGGTTGTCATACTGAAGAAGTAATCTGGGCAGTTACTCCTTTTTTCCCTTTTCAGGCATCACACGAGAGATTATATTACACTGAAAGAACACATTTAAGTAAAAGCTTCTCTACTCAGTTTGTACTTAAGGTTTGGTTGTTGAGAGGGTGTTCTTAGCATATTCCATGTGTTGAAAATAAACAAAATTATGATGTAATGTACTAGTGCTACATTCCACTAACTCATTTTCTTTGTTTACTTCCTATTGTATATTACTACCTGTTGGATATGTCCTGATGCAGGATGCTGGTACACATTCAGATGCCAGTAGTTTCATTATGGAAAAAAAAGTCTCAGAAAGCCATTTTAAAAGTTTATAGGAAGTCATGCGCCATGCTTACTCATCACCAGAGTATGAGCAAAACTAGAATTATTTAATGTTAATACTTCTAGGAATATATCTGTATCATTCGATACTAAGCATGTACCTACAATTTTCACATCAGGTGCAAAAGAGTTTATAGTAAAACATCTACAGGGAGGAAAAAAAGCAGTACCTTGTAGCATTCTCGAGTACTGATCTTGTAAGAAAGCCCATCCACATACCATCTCTTCTACCAAGAAACCATTCAAAGATACCTGCAAAATATGACTGGTTAGCTTCATTCCTGCTATTCTAATTTTCACAGCCTTTAAAATGAATTGTTCTTTATCCTACTCATCTGGAATCTTTTCACCATTTCTGTGACTGTTTATTTAAGGTAACTGGTATGTCTGAGGTCTGGAAATCTTGTTCTGAAATAATGAACAAAACAAGCATTACTCACCAATATAACCACCATCAAGGCTGAAACGCTCATTCATTGTCAGAGTGAACAAATCCTGAAAAGCATTAAACAAATCAGCCTCCATCACCTGACTATTAATATCAGAAATCAGCAAAAGGCAACATTGCAGTTTATATGATAACTGAGCTTCTTGTTCATTAGACTACTCTCTTTTGAGTAAGGGGCTAGAAGACCAAGCCCATGTGTAACAGAGCCTCATTAATCTCTGCTTGAGTAAGCAGAAATAACCATTCACAATTTTCTGACCTAGTATAACACAGAAGTGTAGTCTGCTGGCTTGCTAAGCAAGTCAAGCCAGTGGTCATCTTTCTCTTGGTCCTTGTTGCATCACTGAATTAGCAGATTTCCTCCCCTTACTGGATGTAACCTTCTTCTCAGACCTCTGAAAACTGCTGTAGTTTGAAGGTGCAGTTTTAAGGTCCAGTGCTAAGTAAACCCTAATATGCTGCTGTCGTTCACGTGCGCATGGAGCTGTATGCAATTCAGCATGCACTACTTGCAACATGGAATTTTAACTCCAGACTTCTCAAACTAACGTTTCTTTCAGAGGAAAGTGTAATTCAGCTGCACCAAATAATTTTCAGAATGGAGTCTTATCAATCTCCTGAGATCAAAAGATAAGAATAAATGGATACAATGCAGGGGTGTATGCTAGAAATGCTCTATTATTTAAACAGTGAACTCTAATAAAGGGCAAGAGCATACAGCATGTTGAAATGAAGGTGCTGTGGTAAGTTGGAGACACAGTGAAAGTTCTCTGCAGCTAGTTTATAAGGTCTAGATAGTATCTAGACTTCAGGTGTCTATTAAAAAAAAAAAAAGTGCAGGGGTCCTCCAAGAAGGGCTGAAGAGGGAGAACTAAAACATCACAAATGCATGGTTTCTCCTCTGGGATCAGAGTGGTATCTTTCCATCTGGTAGCCAGAAGCAACAGCCACTTCCGTATATCATATGCTCTTCCGTTTGCTTATTCAGAATTCAAGCATACTTTTTAGGATTCATCCAAAAACATTTTGTTTAGGCAATCTCCTTTTACCAGGAACAGTGCAGCACTGTTTCCTTTTAGCTTTCTTCAGATCACCCTACGGTGCGCAGGAGCAATTAAGAGTTCATAAATCAAAACATCCTAGGACAGATAGTTAAAGCAAGAAAACCTCCAGGTCTGAAGCACTATTGAGAAATGGAGAAGCTTCTCCCATACTTACTGGTTTGACACCTGACACCATTCCTATGTATCCTGCAAAATTTGTAGACCTAAACACTGTTTTGTTGTTTCTCTGGAAGTCCAAGTTTACCACTGTAGGCTTTAGTTCCCGAGTTACAGTCCAGGAATTATTTTTAACATCCCACCTGTGGAAGACAGAACAGCACTGTAACTTCTATCCCTCTGTATCTTCTAAAACTTCCAGTCACAAAACACAGATTTCCCACATGTGATGTTGATCTTACACCAACAAGCACTGTTCAGTAGTTACCTGAGCAGCACAAGGGACAACTATAAAGTCTAAATGCATAGACAGCAATGAAAAGAACCACATTTTATTCAGACCAGCAGCATATATACTACTCAGTAGCACCCTCAGTACAGCTGGTTTGTTTTGAAGCAATGATAGCTTCTGAATGATAGCTTCATTCTGTTCCTACTGTCTAGTGGAAGCCGCTATTGGTTCTGCCTGTGACACCAAACCTATTGTATTCTGAAAGCATGTGTTGTTTGTACTACAGCAGCAGGAGCCTGTTCCCTCAAATTCTTGCATTTCAAAGGGAGAAAACAAAACCAAATACAATTGGATGTGCTCTCTTTAATGGGAAGGTCCAGTTCCAGTTTGTAAGATAAGCCAGAGCACTCTATGTTAGGGAGAACTAAGGAACACTTACAGACAATTCTCTGGAAACAATCCAAGTTCTGGGAACAGCTTTGAAAAGTTGCCTCCATTTCTAGGGAGCACATTCCCAGTCTTTTGGACAAAAGGTTCAACATAACTAATGAAGGGATGGATGCAGTCACAGTTGACAGTATCTGATTTTTTGATAGGCAGATTAGAAATTTAATGAAGATGAACGTGTAAATTCCATCTGAGCATTAACATTCATCTGGGCAAGTGACATTACAAAATCCATATAAATATGTATTTTTAGAAGTACATATAAATATACTTGGAAAACAAAATGAAATTCCCAATCATGAGGGATAAAATGAAAACTAACAGAGGATCTAGTGCTGCTCAAGAGAATTTGTATCACATCAAACGTGAATGCCAGATCGGTGAAATACGTATCATTGGCTTCTGAGCAGAAACAATGGGAAGTGCCAGTGGAGCACTGCACAGTGACTAGGGGAGTCATCTGAAAAAAAGACAAACAAACCCAATCCAAACCAACCCTCATTTCACTGCGCACACCAGAACTGAAGTTTCTGTCTGATCGCTGGAAGGGCAAAATACACTGTGCCTCTGAAATAAAGTTACACGGACTGTTCTCTGAGGATTTAACTGGAGCTGAGGAAGCACTAAGTAACACTGAACACAACTGTTTTCCAGTCATTCTTTGGAAGTGTGAAAGCAGTTTGACATATGATCAGCAAAACAATTCCTTTGTTCAGTTTAGCCTCTCTTCCACAATATACAAAGCAGACTTGTTGGTCACCATTTTAACAACACTCAATTCATCATTTACACACAAAGACGGCTCAAAGAAATTTCTTCAGTTGTTTTTCTTTTATTTAGACCCCAAAGGCATAGGCTGAGGTACTTACCCAAGAAAGAGTCCAAAATCCAAGTTTCTGGCATGATACAGCTTTCCTATATTAAAATAAATGAATAAATAAATATATGCACGTAAAATATTCTAAAGAAAGAGACAAATATCAGCTTAGAAAAAGATAGAAAACGCACACAAGCAATAAAATACCATTGTATAACTGCCCTTTTTTAAGCATAGAAAAATATGTTTTGTTTTTTCCTTTATATATTGAGAAATATTTTATTATAATTGATATCAACTAACTTTTTAAATTGCTGTCCATCTCAGCTTTAGACACTTTCAACATTCTTAGTGCCACAGTAATAGCTCCAGCTTGCTCAGAAACTGAGGCTTTTGTAAGCTTCCCAAAAACCCTTCAGAAGTTTTCTAAATCACAAGAGATGTGGACAAGAGCTGCAGAAATGATTTGGAAAATGAAGTAGTCTCCTTTCTTAGAACAGACTATCCACTTTCTCTAGCACCACACACAGGCAACAGCTAGAAACCAGATGCAAAATGGGTTGCACCAGAACCCCTCATGACTCTGAGAAAATAGCAGGTGTGTGATTGGTGTTTCTTTCCCCTAGCAAGACAAATGCCACCCACTACAAAAAGGAAATAACTAAGGAAAAAAAAACCCACAACTTCTTTGAAGGTACTTTTTTTCCTTAACTTAAGGCTCCTGTCACTCAGCCTTAATACATACCTCTTTGTTATCATACCTGTTTATTATAATTGCTTTTAGTCTCTTCTACCACATCTTGTTGCCTAGAGCTGAGAAGGACCATGTTCTGCACATTTTGAGGCAGACCCTTTCCTACCATATTACAAAACTAGAAACACTATTTTGAGATTGGATTACCTGTGCTATCTTCTGCCACTATGGATGTGCACACAGTAAAAATTTCATAGAAGATGTTAAAAATAACAATCTCCCCTGGAATAAAAGGAAAAAAAAAATTAATTTGAAACTTTTGCCAAACCACGAAAAAAAGAAAAAAAATCTACTGCAAAGTTCAGTATTCTACAGCATTTCTATTAAGAGACTGTTTTAATCCCATTTGATCTTTGAAATGATCAGTTCAGCAAAAAGAAGAGCTTCCTGAAAGGCCTTCTGCCTTACTATAAAGAAAGCTGACAGCAACTTCTCTTTCCAGAGACTTCAAAACAAGCTATAAAACTCACTTTAAAGAAATAAGCTGTTGTATGTACCAGTTTTCCCATGCAAGAAACAAGGATATTGTTCATACACAAAGGAATCAGTGGGACTAGGCACATGGACCGACCTTCTCCGTCAGGACTCTGAAAGAATTCAGTATCTACTTCCTGCCTGAAGCTACATTTCTTTTGCAGAACGTGCAGAAGAAAGGCATGAAGATGTTGTAAGAGTCACAAGGGAATGAAAGCATAGCATGAAACAGTGCCTTGCCTTTGTGTATCGAAGGCAGACAGTGAGCCGAATGGGAAACCAAAAAGAACCAGGGAATCCCCCAAAGCTTGGGTGCACAGAAGGAAAAGCTATCTCCAGCTCCCAAAGCTCAGGGGTCAGAAGCTATAGCTGTACAGAGAAGATCCAGCCTGATAAAAGGGTTATGATGTACTGACATTCTCTTCTAAAATACTGGTTTCATTTAGTGTGGGATGGATTGTATTCCTTTATCTACTTAATTAATAATTTACTTGTTAAAGACACAGCTGAGTACAGTTATACTGAAAACAGTTAAATACACTAACTTTAAATGAATCTAGATTCCTCATTTTCACTATGTTAATAAAGTGGTGGAAACTATTACCCAAAGGAATTCCAGATGAATTTGCAATCCCTTGGAGCTCTTCTTTGAAAGGATAGGGAAATGTATCTGTCAGATGAGACTGAAAGGAAAAGTATTGCATGTTGACTGTGTAAGTTCATGCTATTTTGCTTGAAAGAAACCTTTTCCCAGTAGGTACCTCCTGAGCACTGTAAAACTGAGTATTTAATTCTTCTGCAGTTTGCAGAACTTCAGGATGTTTGTAGAGTACTTGGAAGAAAAGTACATATGGAAAGTAAACACAGTTAATCAAAATATTGACATGTGAGCAATAGAGATTATCACAATATCTAATTATTGTTAGCAGCAATAGACAGAGTAGCATTAAGCACGACTCTTAACATTGAAACAGCTCAACTGGAACTGATCATGAGGTTGTCAGCATTTAAGAGAATCTCTAAAGTCATGACATAAGTACACGTCATGCGCTAGCTTTGTGTCAACCCCTTGCAGGCACACTGGGATACTGCAGCAAACCAAATGAAGCAAGGCCAGCACAATCTGAGGCTGCTGCAAAGAGAGATGGAAACAGATGTGACCTTACACCATCTCCAGCTCTACACTGTTTTCTACAGTAACAATCCTATGCCAAAGCCTATTTTAATCAGTCCTGACTTCTTTCAAACCTGGCCAAAGTTGTCTTTGTAATCAGAAATTTTTTAGAGTTTTCAAAACCTGCTTTTATTCTACTATTTAAAAGGAGCTGAACATGACAAACAAAATTCCAGTAAAGTATTTTGTTACAGTGATCAAGAAAATAGCAGTCCAACATGACTAATCCAAATTTGAAAAGTTCTCAGAAGAGATGTATTTTGGGTTTGGTAGGGTTAACTTAACTCTTCAAAATAACATTTCTGTTCTGGATAATCTAAAAGGAAGAATTGTTACATATAAAGTTTGTAACTGCCAAATTTAGTAGCATTTTACTTCTGGTAGTCAGATCATACAGTCATAAAATAATTCAACTGGAAATACTTACTATTTTGTGATCCACTATATCAACGATTTTGCCACTAGGGAAGAAGGTGTTTGCTATATCCTTAATGTTCTGGATTACGGCCTTCAACTAAAAAGAACAAGGGCTTTTACTGAATCGAAGATCTCAAGCACAAGAATTGATAGAATACTGACAAAACTTTCACATACTTTTGAAAATAACATTTTACTGAAAAAATGAATTAAGGAAAGAGCCAAATGTGGCGATGTTGCTGAGAAAAAAACACCCCCAATTGCCCGTTTAAGAGTCAAGGCCAAAGTCAGCAGTGATAAGGAAAAAGCCCTAGCCTTTATGGAGAAATTAAGCATTACTGAATTGAATTTTCAGTAGAGGAGCTGTTCTACGTAGCCTGAAACAGACATGATAATTTCAAAAGATTTTTCATCCTGTGCAAACCCCATCTCTGCAACCAACACCCCTAAGAAGTGTGAGATATTCTTCACTTTCCTCTCTCTGCCATTTCTTCATCTCACCTTATTTTAATAGAAGTGTGGATGTACGAAGGACTAGGGATGCTGCTTCGTTTTCAATTCTGTTTACTGAGGCTGTTGCTTTGGTCTACTCCTCTCCCTGTGCCCTCCCCATGCTGTATTACTTCATGAGTAAAGAGCTTTTATAAATAAAAGGCTGCTTTATACCAATTCTATGCCTCTGCGTTCCAGCTGTCACTGCCCCTTATTCCTGATTCTGCTAGTTCAAGTGTTGAACAGTCAAGCAATTATTTTATTCTATAATCATATAAAAAATGTGAATTAGATCTATTAAATCTTTAAGACCATTTCAGCAGAGGTGTTTCTTCCAAGCCATTTCCAAAATAGAAGGGCACACGCTAGTTTTATATATGCTAAGCTTAAATGCAAACTCTGCTTTTCCTACCTCTGTCTTTTTGGCACGTATCAACTCATCCCATCTTTTGCTGGGAGGCAAATCAAGATTTATGATGTATGTGGGTACATTCCCTTTGAACCTAAATGAAAAGTAAAAGTGCAAATTTAAAGGCTTTGAAAATGCATTTGACAAAGTAAGTGCTTTTCACTTGTGACTGCAACCAGAACTGTCTGTAACGTGAACAAGTGACAACAAAACTCGAGCTACTGATGCTTGTAAATCAGTAAGTTATTAGACAAGTCCAATCAGATTACTTACGTTGGTCCTGAAGGAGGGTACATTTTACTTCTGCAGTCTTCTCCATACTGTGAAGACAGTAAAAGATTACTGTTGAGATTTTTTTTTTTTTTTTTTTTAAACACCACTATTCCAGCAATTGTGGTTTGGACCTTTAGGACAAACGAGTTCACGACAGTTTGATAATAAAAGAAAAGAAAGTCTTGGGACTTGAGAATAAAAGAGGTAGTGGACAAGCAACCACTTCCCTATGCTGACAGCACTTCAGATAGCTTGTCTGATGCACTCCAAGGCAAGCACAAGTTTATGATAAATACACAAACCCATTTTTACTCTGTGACTCTAACACGTGACTGGCATATGACTAAGAGCATCTGAACAGCATTTTCTACAGAAAACCTCGAGAAACTCAAGCCTCAGTATGGGCCAGAACAGTTTGTTCTGCTTAATTTCTAATTTCACTTTACAGTGCCATTCATAAACATGTTCAGTGTTAAGCTTCATTTTGTAGCTGGGACTGAGAAAGCACACACAACCATGGGCAAATTATGCCCACAACCAAAATCCTTTTGTTTTTTTTTCAGATGTACTTTGGGGAAGTGCTCCTAAACCAGTGCTAAATATTATTAGAGATACATTTCAGAACGACAGCTAAGAGTTAGTTACCCTCATCCCCCAATGTATGGCTAGTTAAAAATTAGTTTGAGGATTATATATAGGTGTACTCCAAGCAAATGCAGGGGTTACATAAAACACACATACACCTACTTACACGTAAGTATGTATGTGCCATAAGTATTGCTGCACATTCTACTCATGAAATACAAATGCAGATTAGTTGTGCTTGTGCTTCAAACCAGCACAGGACGTGGCCCCCAGGCACAGCTCGGAGCTCGAGAATGCAGTACAGCCTCTCTCTAAGGAAACACACTTATATCATTGTCTACATCCATGCAGTGAGATAGATCAGAAATACCAACTTACAGATATCCTTCCCCTACTTCCCACCCCACCACTGATTTCCAATTCTCACTTGGCTGTAGTAGTTTAAATGACTGATGTGTCCATCCAACACATCCCAGCCAATAACATCAGAGGCAGGATCTCTAGCAGCGATGCACCTGTGACAGATAAGCTAACTAATGTCCATGCTGTTTTGGGGCTAATCACATTACTGGCTTTTAATGCCATGATCTAGAAAACATAATGCCTCACACAATGCCACAGACTTTAAACGCTGCCATAATTTCTTACAGTGGGGGATGGGAATTTTGAAATCCTATTCTTTTTTTTCTGCATTATCAGTCTTCTTTCCGTGAGCTTTCCAGTGGCTAGGAGAAAGCACAAGATGAAGGCTGGTGTTCCCTCACGTGACACACGCGTATAGAAGCTACGTGCTTCCCGGATTTCAGTGCAGCGCCGCTACAACCTTTGCTCAGCTGGAACAGAAGGCTGGACACAGGAGGGCATTGCATTTTCAAAACAAGGAAGTTTCAAAACAAGAAGGGGAGGTGGAAAAAGCAGATGACTAATTAGGCAACAGAAGTCAAGAGACTTCGTGCAAAGGCCAGCAAATACTTAACAGCATTAATGCAACAGCCTTGTGAAATTTTCCATCCTGCAATACTAAAATACATTAGAAAAAATAACTGCACAGATTTGGACCTGGAAAAATTTGCTTATTGAAAGGCAACAACCACAACAAAATGAATCAAAAATGGTCCCTTTCACATTCAGAATACAGGCAGTTTTCAGTAGAGAGGACCAGGCACAAATACTGCAGGCTGGACTGGTGCAAGGTTAGCGAGAACACACGGTCATGTAACATGCAGCGATCAACTGCACACCAATAGGTTTAGGTTAAGTTACATATTTAATTAACTTCAGCTTGGGAGTCCTGCAGTCTAGAAAGGCTGCTGATAGTTTTGTCAGTTTGTATGTAACGCTGCTGGATCCTCCTACCCATACAAGTTCGGTTATCTGTCAGTATAGTCTGTGTATACACTGGGCAAACTGTGACGCCAAGGCAGACTGATTTCAGACTACTTTATATTCTGGGTACTAAATGTTATGTCATTCCCATCTCTCTCCCATGCGACTTTAATCTTGTATGTGAAGCTATTTTTGTTCTCCCAGTCCTTTGCAACCTAAGCCACAAAAGAGGAAACGAGGAATGAGGTGAGGGAATGGACAAATGAGAGACACAGAGAACAGATATAGTATCCTCTCCTAATAGCTCAACAATTTTAGACTCCTTACTATGTATAAAGCAAGCTTAACAGTCCCCAAAAAAGTCTGTTAGCTCTGCCTGATACACCTGACGAAAGCCAGGACTATTGACAGCTTATCTAGAAAATCTATTATATGCTGACAGATAAAAAGTAATTTAAAAGGATGTCAAAACAATCAGAAAACAAGAAAGAATTTTATTTCTTTTTTTGAACACGTGTTCTGACAATGGACAGAAAACTTTTCTGTTCTTTTTTCCTGAAGATTAACTGCAAACTATTTTGACAAAGTTAAAAAAACAGAAAGTCAATTTTTTCCGAGTTTTCCACTCTGAAAGGTCCATATCACAGCCAAATACTCATGAACGAGTGCACAATTTTCCTATTTCTTCTGAAAGATGGAACACTCAGGCTGTCCCTCTACCTTCTCTAAATCACAGCCAAAACTCAGTAACTAGCTATTAAACCAGCTAAAAACTCACAGCTATTTGTTGCTTGAGGGATTCTTTACACGACCAGAAAAACCACCAGGCCCTTTCTATGACCAGGTTGAAATAAGCAGCCATAAAGTCACTGCCGTGTCAATGAGATCATCTTTTCTGCAGAGTCTTGACACTGCAAGAGCAGCAATAAACACTGCCTGAGAGAAGCACAAGCAGCCCTGCAGCACCAAGGAGGGAACCACCTTTAGCCACAGGCTTTGTAAACCAGAGATCATCTTGCAGGCAAAGCCAACAGAAGCTCCCTCACACCAAGAGGTCACTGTGAAATTGCTTTACAAACACACACCAAACCCTTCAGGAGAAATACATTCTTAAATGGTGATTAAATGATCTCTGTTCCTGTTTTTATTTTTTTAAATCAGCTTTTATGAGGAGACTCTATATCCTGATTATTTGATGTACAGCTGACTACAGAATCTCTATGTACATATCAATATACATAATAACGTACATAAACAGATGCTTTACAGCACAATACAGTGGGGGGAAAAGACAAGATGGAAATATTAATAACGAAAAGGAAAATAATACAAAATTGTTTTGTTATAATCTATTCTATGGAAAAAAAAAAAAAAAAAAGTAAAGCAGAACAGGAACTGAGTAGCCAACAAACTATCAAGGTAAATTGCTACCTGGGAAAAACAAATAAATCAATTACTAGCAGTTATTATTCACCACAATAAAGAAAATTAATATGTGGTTTAATGACTGCTGAGTAAATATTTCAAATACTAGCCTGACTGCTTTCATATAAATAGGCTGAACGTAGCTTGTCCAGTCTAAATGATGCTCCAAGCCCTTCTTTATTATCCTAAAAATGTTTTTGATATAGGTCAATTCCAGTATCCTTGTGAACATTCAGTGTTTCTTGTCTTCATATTTTAAAACGGGTATGTTTATGCTATGAAATGCTGTTCTGTAGTTACAGGAGGTGGCATTCAGTCTCTTTTAAACAAAAGAGCTTGTTCTATTCTGCATCTTCTGGTCTGTGAACTTTTTTTCTCAGCTCCTCTCCCTTTAAAGGGCAGTGCCAGCCCTGTGCCGTGCTGCAGCAGTCCACGAGACACTCATCTTCCTGAAGATGGGAGTCCTCTTGCAGCACTGATGAAATGGGAACTGAGCCAATTTTAATCGCATTTTAAAGAAGACACGCAGTATGGCTGAGGAGGCCTAACCAAAAGCTAAAGGGAATGGAAGTCTGCACAAGTCTGCCCAAATCCAAACCAAAATGCCTCACAGCTGGCTGCACGGCAGCACAACCTGGACACTCAGCAGGTATCGTATCAGTGCAAAGCTTCACCAAGAGCAACCAAATGCAAACCCAACTGCAGCCAGCAGGAACTCACTGCTGGTTGGCCCTCACCTCCTCACAGAGGATAATAAGGAGAGTAGGCAGCTGAGGAGAGGAAAGCACACTGTAGTTCTTCAGGAATAAAAACCACAACATGGAACCAGAATGGCCCTGTTTGCACGCTAAGGAGGTGGAGAACAGCCCGCTCTAAACAAGGAAAGCCGACTTACAGAAACGCTTAAATACTTCTGAAATTATTATTTAAAAGAAAAGCACCTCACACCTGCCCGCTTGATGGAACGACCATAAAGGCAGTAAATGGACCGAACGGCACACACGCTTCCAGCCAGTCCTTCTTAACTTTCAGTTTGAAAATCACGGTTGCAGCGTACGCTGCAGTACATACGAGACACAGTCGTACAAAACGCACTGCAGCAGTAAATAAAGCCGAGGCTGTCTGCCACAAGAGCTGCGTAAAGCCCGTAAAAACGAGAGGGCCGAGGCCCAGCGCAGGTGCCGCCGTCCCGGGCGCTGCGGCTCCCGTTCCCGAGTCCTCGTGCCGTGGAGCCCCGCTCGCCCCGCCCCGCCCGGCACAGCACAGCCTCACCCGCCCCATCACTCACCGGGTCCGGCGCCACGACGAGCAGCACCAGGACCATCAGCACAGCGGGTGGCAGCAGCGCCCGGCGCCTGCCCGCCATCCTCCTCGTTCCGCTGCACTTTCCCCTCGGCTCGGCTCGGCTCGGCTCGGCTCGGCACTTCCCGGCTCGGCTGGGAGCGCCGGTCATGCGCGGCGCCCACATGACCGCCGCGGGGGTGGCGGCGGGCGCTGCCGGGCGGGGCGGGACGGGACGTCTCGGCACCGCTCAGCGCTTGCTGCGTTAGGGGTGCTTTGTGCGTGTCCGTGCCCTGCGTGGGCAAAACTAAACCTCAGCTACCTCCCTAGGTGGTGGGAGACTTTGCGGTGCCGCCAAAAGCACCCCTCTTTTTATTTCCTTGATGGGCAGAGGACTTTCAGTCGTATTTCCACGGGAGCAAAAACAGCACCGATCCCAATTCTACATCCATCCCACGGGAAATGAGAGGTTGCCGCAGTATTAACATTTTGTGCTGAGTTTGATGTACTGAAGTAGCTCATTAGCTTTCAAACTATGTGCTTGTAGCAGCGATAGAGGGTTATTTTGCCTAAAAATTTCTCATTAAGGCAGTAAATAGAATGATACAAAGTATTCTACAGATGCTGCATCAGCTGAAAAGTGGACAGGCCTACTGCAAGCCCACACCAAAGCCCCAGAAGGTCCTCATCAATTCTGGTTCCAAGAAGGAGGTGTTAAAAATAAAGCACGTGTAAACTGTCTCTTGAGGTTCCAAGCATAAGAACTGCAGAGCTGAGCAGCTGCAGCGTGATCTGCTGGGAGCTGAGTGAGAGGGAGCCTGCTAGGAAAGCTGAATCCAAGGGAAGCTTCTCTGCAGTTCCGCACAGGAAAACATGAAATAAAATTCTCTCTTAGGCAACACTCAGAGCAAACCTGTGGCACCAGTTTTCACTTTGTGTAATTACTATGCGTGTTTGAGAGATTCTTTGAAGCAGGCAAGTTTTATGGTAATGAGATGCAAGGCGGTCACCTTCCTCAGGAAGAAAGTATTTTCCCTGCCTTGCCTGCTTAACGATGCAGGAAACCTGCAACTGGAGCCATTCTTGGCACCATGAGAAACGGAGTGTTAGATTTATCAGTCTAGGCATGCTACCTGTCATTCTTCACTACTACAGATAAATGGTACATTTGTCATAATATGAGGCACAAATCACGTATAAGTATTAAAAACCTTCTAGGAAGTCTGTGGTTTAGTTTACATCTTGTGCTTTATCTGGTGCCCATGTCAGGTTCTGTATGCTACATCTACTTAGGCACACAAAAAAAAACCCAAGCATTTGTGATTTAATTGGCTATGCAATTCCCATAGAAACCAGATGGTGGCAAGGAAAAAAAAAAAAAAACCAACAAAACACCATGTCCCTGGCAGACAGTTAACTGGAAGATGGCATGACATGCACAAATTAAGAAATAGGAAAGGAAAAAAGAATTATAAGGCATTAAAGCCAGAGGATGCACAGCAGTGTGTAGGAAGGAATCAGCTCAGAATCTAAGCTTGGAATTGCACAAACCATTATGCACTGGGGGAATAAGGTACAGAACCAACCAAGAAATTTAGGAAATGAGAAGTACGGAGTAACACAAGGAACTTGATGCTTCCATGGAACTGTCTTTCACGATTAGAAATTGAGCACTTTCTATAGGGCCCAGCCACATTTTTTTATTGAAACCAAAAACCTGTAAGACGGTTTTCTAATTACTTGCAGGTACCTGAACATATTTTTAACGTATTTTTGTAGTCTATGATCACCAGACTGAATTGGGTCTTTTATTTTCTAAACTTGTGCAGCACCTTCTGCTCACACTTCATTTCTGGAGCAGACAGTTAATTTAGATACTTTCTTACCTTCAAGACATTTTTAACTCTGAAAAGTCAACAAGGACTTCAGAAAATGACAACAAGCTCTTTTTGAATACAAAACTTAATTTTAAAAAAAAAAAAAAAAAAAAGCCTCTCTGTACTTCTGGTTATTTCACCAGTAATAAAATTTGAAGCTTAAAGAACAGTTCACATCTTACAATACCAGTGTTTTTCTGACTGGCCATTCTGCCAGGTTCCTATCAGAACACCTGGTCTCCAGGGTCTGCACTACTTTAGGTCCTCCACTTTGTTGTCTAGGCTGATTCTAATCAATTTTCCAAAATCGAAGTCAAAAGAAAAACAGTTTTAAGATTTATGGTTTACTCATTAACTGTACTGCTTGAAAGGTTGTGTCATTACTTAGTGACACCATCAGTACTTTGTATCTATCCTTCTACTTTTTCACATTCATCCCTTCCGTACCTATCCACATACCAGATCCGTCCATTTCTCCAGAAATAAAGAGTTCACAAGTGATTCCCTTTTCACTGCGTTTCAGTTCAAGCTCTTTCTGCTAGTACTGCTGCTAGGAGACTCCTGCCAGAAGACAAGATCACCAAGAAAATCCTTGAAGGTCTCAAATGGGAAAATATACCAATGCATTGTTTATAGCAAGAGTTTAAGACATGATGCTATTTGCTATTTTGTCCTACCTTTGATTTCCTTCTCCTGAGACTAATATTTCAGCAAAAAGTTCAGATCTCCGCTTCTGTACTATTTCAGGACACCTTTCATTTCCAGCAGTATTCAGTATATCATTAGTACCATTAGTCCCAACACAGAGGGAAACACTCTACCACGACACTCTCATTCCACCAACTCCCTCCCCCATCACTGCCAGTCCATTGCTAAATCCAGCGATCCCTCTTGTACTTGGGACAGTTTCATTTTATTTGTTGTGACATTTCTTTTTGCTTTGCTTCTTCCTAGCTCTGTAACAAACTTGCCTCTAAATTCTAGTTTTCTTTTACTATCACTTATGGTTACTTTCAATACTTCCATCATGTAGGTGTTTTTTTTTTTTATATAAATATATATAACTATAAATATATTAAAAAAAATCTGTATATATATATATTAGTTCTTATATTTAAATTACTAAACATGAAATGGAATTCCTTTCCACAGATAATTCTCAGGCTTTTCTTCAGCTTCTGAACACTCCTTTCAGCACTCTTTCCATCAATGCATCAGATTTCTGCTTCCAGCTGCCTCTGTATTTGAACAATCACTTTATGAGTTGTAACAGACAGTTTTATTTAAACAATATATTCTTGGAAGGAAGAATAAATGCTGGAACATCAGCCAACTTTCAACCATCAGCATATTCACTGTGGTTGTTGATCAAGGAAAACTGCAATGAAATGTGAAGTTATTGACAGCTGAACATTATTGAAAGTAACAGTGAAAAACAAAAAACCCGTCACAGCCACTTTATATTGTCTACTTATCTAACAGCTCAGTAAACAATTACCCTGGTGTAAAGCCTGCTCCTAGTGGTGCAACCTGCTTCCCACTGCTTCTGGAAAGTTTTGTCAGTATGCCACTTCCAGGTCTGTGATGCTGCAACAGTTGTACAACAGGTTATTTACATTTCCAGACAGAGGCATGAGATCTACAGCTACTTAATGAGTGTTGCCTGATTCTTGGTGCTGGATCAAATTTTGGAGCACTGGGTAAAAATGAATTACATTTTTTTTCTATGGCAGCAAAACCCACAGCTATGCTGCATTTTCACACAGTAATTCTTCAGACTCTGGCCAGAAGCTTTGCCAGCAATCATCTCTTTATTTCTAGCTTTCCACCTTCTGCCTGCAAATTCAGTGTTCACAGCTCTGGCAGACCTCCTGGCAGGTGCAACATATCTTTTCTAGCAATTACAAGAACTCACAATATGACCTTTGCTCACTATGAAAAAGGTAGCAAAGCCTCTTCTCCACAAAAAGGGAATCACAGAGCATAGACAGACACTGCTTTTCAAAAGCTTCTAAGCTCAATCTCTTTGACCTCTTCTACTACTGGTAAATAGCTAGCCATGCTCTGTGCTTACATGGCTCTCTTTCAACTCTTAAAAGAAAGACTTTGCTTGTTCTCGCCTCTCTTAGAAAATTGGGGGGTAGCTACTTTTGACACAGAGCTCCCTAGATACACCAACTTTTCTCTCTCTCAAAACTTCTAAGTGCCAGACAGCTTTCTCACTGAACAACGTAATTGTACATTCTGATTCCCAAGTCTTAAAGTATTTAGCAGGTAGCCCACCATTGACAATAGCTACTTTATAAACCTTTAGTTTTTCTTGGAGACATACCCTTAATACCAGCCAAATATTCACATGTGATACAGACAAGACTTTTATACCTGGGTAACTGACATGTTAAGGAATTTTAACAAAATTCTGGAGATACCTATAAAATTACAAGCAAAAATCAGTTCTGCTGATTACAGTTTTTGCAACTGTTTTAGTGTAGTCTTACTAGAAAACACTTCAATGTTCCTAACAATTGCTTTCTTTGAAAGAATGTGCAGTTAATAGAAACTGATAAGTATAATTTTCAGCCATTCCTGCTACATGTTAAAGAGTAATCTCAAAGTTTTGTACTAGAACTAGGAATAAAATGTTAACAATTTACCATTATCAAGTTAAATATCTTCATTATAAAAAGGCAAAGTGATTGATGGATTAGTTTACATGGTCACCTGATACTATTGCATTTTTGTTAACGGTGTGGTCTGAAACACAATAAGGAATGCAATAAGGTCTGAAATGCCAGTGGGGGAAAAGAATTCTGCAGAAGATCATTTAAGTTCAAAAAGCAGCTACTCAAGGATCTCCCATACATGTGAAAATTTAGAGAAAAATTCTCGCTTTGTGATTTAGTCTGTAATTGTAGTTGTATTTAATTTCTCTGCTTTCTTCGTATTCTATCAACATTAAGACGCAGACTCTCACAAAGCAGCTGGAATCATAGGAAAGTCTCCAATAACTTGTTCATATGAGAAAGTTAGAAACAATCATCCCAACAGTTGCACAAACCAGCTCCGCAGAGGGGACACAATTCATTTCTCAAACTAAAAAGGGAAGAAAATGCACTCATCCCAAAACACATATTTATGCCAGGAATTAGTGAACATGCTTATTCTTGAAGAACAGATATCAAATGAATAGTATGTGTAAATTCAACAAAATCTCTATACTCAGGCTGGAAAGAACTAAGTATGAAAAGCTTAGAAGACTTCTTCAGAGAAAAGTCGCAATTTTTATTTGCTTTTCTGAAAACATGAATTAAAGAGTCTTTACATCGTATCATCAATTTGCCCCGCCCATGGAATTTTTCTTCTTTTGGTACCATAAATCCTTCTACTCTATCTCCTTATTTTCTAAATTCCTGGGGGGGAAAAAAAAAAAGCTTTTATTACTGACCTTGGCTAATCTTCTCATTCTGGCTGCTATTTCTTTTACTCTTGAAAACTTAAATAGTGGGTTTAAACAATTACTTAAACTCTGTGCTTTTTCTCAAGACCAGCCACCTGTAAAATTAGAACAATTTAAATTGCCATTACATGCCTAGCCTTTATTGGTTCTTGTGCTTCTTAGTCATCACTATCTTGCATTAGCTCACAACTTTATACTATTTCTGCAATTCATACTGACAGTTAGAAAGTGTTCTGTGGAGAGCTCAAATTACTGCCATGTAATTTGATGTAATGTAACAATCCTCAACATGTTACCAAGTAGTCTTCATGAAGTAGATTACATAGAAAGAGAGAGTAAGTGATCTGAGGTAGTTCCTATAGAGATGTTTTTATTGAGAAACTTCTTGGTAATAAGAACAGACATAGGAAACCATATTTTATACAAGATACCAGGAATACACATTACACTATGACCTTACTGATGTTTTATTAAAGATTATTTAAAGTCTATGCCCTAAAGAAACTAGCAAGTTTGACTGAAGTTATCTTTCTCCTCTTGTTAAATGAGGAGCCTGCTAACAAGACAGTCAGTCCCTTTTCTGACAAGACAATTGCATTTCCATTTGCTATAAGGTTGACTTGTCCAGACTTTCACTAGTACCTGGATTTTGTAATTTAATCAATCTGAACAATGGGTCTGTTTCAAACACTGCTTTATGAGTTCTAAACACTCTGGTCCCTACCTCATACTGCATTGGATGCTTCCACAGAAGTTCTACTCAGTAACTGATATGATGTATTCTATTTATTTCCTCCTGCTTGTTTGAGGCATTTACATATTTATTGACAGTTCAATGCATTAACAATATTCTACTGTTGACAACTTTGCTGTTCTCATCTGCCCTTTATCAGTCTCTGAACTCAGGTTTCTTTCATCAACCTTGGGAGATCAGTGGATCAAATAACTTGTCTTCCATTAAGTAATTATCTTACTGTTTCAATAGCATGTAGTTGTAGCACAATATTAATAGTAACTATTATTGAAATTTGAGAATAGGTTGATGCTTATTTACAGCTCTTAGGCAGTCCTTTAAAAATAACATAATAAAAACATCAGCAAAACAGCTTTTGTAAAAACAATTATAAAAGATTTTACTTGTGTTCTCAGTATGATCATACAACCAAAGACGCAGAAGAAAATGGACGAACTGGTTCTCACTTGCAGTATCTATCTGCTTTCACTTTTGCTCGCCTGCGTGGAAAGGGGAACGAAACAAAACATTAAAACTGACCGTTGCATCTGAACGTTTTATTTACTCTAAATCTTAAGCAGCCATCGAAAGCAGCTTTCTGTTTCGTTTCTCAAAGCAAACACAAAAAAACAACAACATTAAGGCTTCGCCAGTTAACTTTGTTTTCTTAAGGAGCTACAACTGTAGTGTGTAACATTAACCTTGTATGTCCTTTCAAGTCAGGACCTGTGTTCTGCCAGATCACTCTGAAGGATAGAATTCAAACTGAGTGAGAGCTGGAACTGATACTCAATCTATGACGGCTGTGGTGAATTTTTTCACACCTCTTACAATTACAAGTTCTCAGAAGCAGTCTTCTGCATTTTCCACTTAATGAATTAATGTATGAAAATTTATACCATACAAAACATTTTAAAAGTTCAAGACTGTTTCTGTATTCTTGGCTCCCCGGGGAAATAAGAGATTTATTCTCACTAAATAACCTGAAGACTTCTTAATAAGTGCTATTTCTCCTCAAAATGCAGCTCTCCCCTTTCCAAAAGTACTATGGGTACTGAAAAAGTAAGAAGCTTAATTCTTGTTATTAAAAAGAGTCATTCCTCACCTCCTCTGTACTCAGTAAACTGAGCAAACCTAGAGATGCCCGAATGATTCAGTTCTGATGAATTTCCCAACCCAGAAATTTCAGGTAAATATGTGAAAATTTGGAGAGTAATAACAACAAAAATGCATATGACTTGCTGCAATATCTTGACCTGGAAGTGCTCATATCTGCACCTCCTCTCCGCCCTTCCCTCCATGAAACCTATCTGTTTTTTGTATCCAATTTTACTGTAACCCTATCTCCCAATAACTTTTAAATTAGTGTTATTCTACATCAAAGTACCTGTCAAGCAGTGCTTCATGAAAAGTGCCTTCTTTCCTGGCTTTTCGGAGGGCTTTTGTATCTTCTTTGCTTACTTTCAGCTTTTTGTCTTGGAAACTTTGGAATTTCTTTCTGTAAGGGGAAAAAACGTTAAGAATTATAACTTATTTCAAGTTCTGTATTTCAATAAAAACAACTGTGATGAATATCTTGCAGTAGACAACTGGCCTAATAAAAATCTAACAAGCTATCACACTACCAGAGGTGCACTAAAATGTGAAAACTACTCAGTTTTTTGGGGCACTGAGTGGGAACAACACCATGCATGATTAATGTGATACAGTTAAAAGTTCTGAAGAACATCAATTCCTTCACCTACTAGCAAAACAAGACAGGAATGAAGGTGCATTGGGTGTATGTGGCAAGGTGTTGGTAGTGAGGAGGCTGCAGGTGCGACTCCTGTGGGAAGAGGCCAGGAACTGCCCCATGCTAAACAGACCCACTATGTGGTAAACCTGAGTCTATTTAGCAGAGCTGGTGATGCCTCTGTGAAACCATCTAAGAAAGGACAAAGATGCCACACAAGCAGAGGAGAGGAAGAAAAACTGTGGTAAGTAAATGTGGTATGAACACCAAGGACAAAGAGGAGTGATCCAGGTGCCTAAGCTGATATTCCCCTACAGCCAGTGAAGAGGATCACATTAGAGCAGGGGAACACACAGAATGAAGGTGTGGAAAAGAGAAACTATCCTGTACTGGCCAGTCCCCAGTTGGGCGGTAGGTGTGGAGGAGTCTGGATTGAAGTTGAGCTTGGGAGTAGGGGGAAAGATAGGTATTTTAATTTTTGCTTGTCTCTCTTACTACCCATATCTGTAGTAAGAGGCAATACATTAATTTCCCCCAAAGTTCTCTGTGACGTTAACTAGTAAGCAACCTCCTTCTGTTTATCTTGTCCTATGAACCTTCTCATCTGATTTTATGCCCTTTTGCCTCCATGTAGGAGGAAGTAAGCAACCAGCTGGTTGGGAGTTTGACCCTTTCATCAAAGAAGCTCCCAAAGAAAAGAGGAAGAAGTTACTTAAACCTGTTAATAGCTCTCAACTACATACACATAGTTGATTTCACACTGTTTAACATTTCCTTTGTCTTCCTGGGGAACATCATCTTTCTTCTTAGTTTCTCTTTCAGCACAAGTTCGAATCTATTCATTGAGAAGAAAATACATAATAGAAAATGTCTTCTTTAGCTTGCAATTTTTGATAAAAAAAAAAAAAGACAATATATCCTTCATAACCAAACGAGAGTCACATAACTTTAAGTTCTCAGCTTTCAGACTGGTTAACTATTAACTATTGGTTAACTAGGAAAAGTAGCAATATAAGCAAGAACTTCCTATAGTACAGGAAAGGATTAAGGATAGTGCTTCAAAATACTGTAAGATGTAATTCCACCCTCAAAGAAGCACCATTACAATTGTTAAGAGTTATCAAGAATAAAATGTATTTCTGAGAGATTGAGTCCATAGTATTATTGCTCTGACTAATACACACTTCTCTCTATCTGCAGGCATGTTTTTCAAGTCCAAACGAAGTATTTCCACATCCTCTTACATGAAATCTCTGCACCAGCACCACTCTGGATAACCCTTCTCTGCTGCTGGTTCAGCCAGAATACATTATCTTGTACCAAGCAGTTCAGAATTATCTGGTGTATCAGAGAGGGTTCTACCCACCAGTTCTTTAGTGGTATAAGTATTTCCAGTAGATAGGTAAGTGCCTCAGTTTAGGCATTCCTGGAGCCTCTTTTGTGGCCAAATCACTTGGTAGCTTACAGAAAACAACTGTATCTGTATGCCCTCAGTAAACTGTAGCATAGAAGTTCTTGGGTAAGCTTGAATATCGATGCTAGGCCTGTATTAATTGTAGAATATGGTAACTACCTTTATCATTTCTTCTTCCCCTGCAGTTTTGCTTTTGGCTTCTATGTCTCCATCTTCATTACACCTGATAAAACGACTGTTTGCTGCTAGTAATGCCATTTTTTTCTGCAGAAATATCATATACTGTTAGTATAAAATTTGTATATAAACCTTAATGATAACATTGATTCCTTACAATACAACAGAAAGCTCTGTATGTGTATTCTGTTCTTTTACATGTAGACATTTAACAGCTAGTTGGCTTCTCCATTCTTAATTCCTATATAGCTGCCACAATGCAGAAACTTGAAGTACATAAAAAAAATTCCTAAAGAAATACAAAAACTACTTTGTACTTGGGAAAGCAGAAGATAAAAACTTAAAATATGAAAGATACTGCAAAAAGGCAACTGGTAAATAACATTTTACTGCCTGTCAATACAGATCGCAAGTCAAAATACAGTCAGATGCTAGGAACATTGAATGAATTATGCTAAGCAGCTTACATCTTGGAAGACAGGTTCCCATTGCTCTCTTGATCCTATAGCATCTGAACGCCCGACAACAAGTCCATCTGAATTTATACCCAGGTATTTCCCATAACCAGACTTCAGAGCAATCCTCAAAGGGAAAATGCAGGGAAACAATGAAGAACATCTTGATTTAAAGCAATTCACAATTTTCAATGAATCAAAAATATGTTATTAGTATGCAATGTATTTTAAGAAAATATAAAAACAGGTATTCATATCAGAAACAAAGAAAACAAATATCAAAGCTTGTAACATTTTGTTACAGTAGTTACCTTGTATCAGACAGCTTCACAGCAGTAAACTGTTCAGGAGGACTAGGGCCTTCATCATCTTAGGAATGAATCTTCCATTAGTTACGTAATACGTGTTACACACAGTATTTAACCTGTTAACACTACAGTTTCAAACAAGCTGAAAAACAATACAACTGCCACTGCTAAGTACTATGGAAATCTGCAATACTGCTTTTCTTTAAAAATTCCTTTAGAATATCCATATTCTTAAAGAAAAACAATGGAGGTGCTTACTTACATTCAAGTAAAACAGCACAAATATAACCCTTGTTCTAAGGAATTTACAGTCAAGAATGTTTTGTAATTCTCCAGGTGATGTGGAAAACCATAATTTCATTGTAATATTATTTTCTCAATAACAAAATTACAGTTTGTCTCCAGCAACAGAGCCCTAAACCCTAAAAAGCTACCAGCCTCTCCATTCCTCAAAACCAAAGTGAGATAATACTGTCATTGCTGGTTTGAACTCACTCTGTTCAAAACACACTGTGAGGGTCGTGGAGCATTTCTTGTCTGACTGATGGTTGAGACTTAAAGTAGAAGACAAGCTCACCCCCTCCATACCAGTGCCATACACCATACCACATTTGCACAGTGGCAAAACCAATACATTCTGAGGAGGATGCAGCAATAATGCTTTAAACTCATTTGCCTCGAGTTTCATTCTCAAATTGATACCATAAAGATTTTAAAGAATTTAATAAGTTACATTGCTTTTTATCCAGTAACAAGTGATCATCTCCAACGTGGTTCAATTTATTATAGAAATAAAACAGCAAGAAGAAATAAGTGAAACTGATTGTTAGTCATTAGGTTTCAGTCATGCTACAGCCAAGATTACTGCATTATTTGTAATGAACTGCCTTTAGCTGTAAAACTGTTTGCCTTTGAACGATACTACATTTATGCTTTTCATTACTGAAACTGCTTTTTTCCAAATTTCCTGAAACAAACCTTTGTGTGGTGCTCCAAGCGTAAACAAGCCATTATCAAGGGCATGGATGTAAGCTCCTTTATCCATTTCTATAGCTATAGTTCCTGTAATTTCACCGAAATTACTGACAGCCCACCAGTTTCCTAAAACAAACAAAATAACCATCACAGTTAATGGAGTAATCACAAGTTCTGACTGCATTTAGTTCAGGAGTCATTATTTCTGTATCTACTCACAGACTTGACATCCTATAGATAATGATAGCATTTTAAGATTTTTGTGCGTTATTTTATAATACCCAGCCAATTTAATGGTGTTGCTGCTGGAACAGGCTATCCTGCTGTTCTATCCACCTTCCTATCCCTAATCACTGGCTCCTGTTCTCCATTCCTCTGTAGTGCTGTAACACCACAGAGCACTTAGATTCATCCAGCTGATCCAGCTGAAGATAACCTTGCAAGGAAGGTGGTTTTTTTTTTATTATGGACCAGCCTCCTGCAGTTTTGCAGTTACAGCCAATTACTACATATCCAACACAACAGAAACCTTTAAGTTATCTTCTGTGAAATTACTTCATACAAATGGCAGCTCTTGGACTTATGATGTTTCCAGCCTGAACAACATTTGTACATTTGAGCTTCATAGAGTTCTACTAACGTAGCCCTGCCCACATGCATGAACTAGAATTAGTGTTTATATATTTAAACAGGTAACATATCTTTCTATTATCTTAAAAATATTTTCTGCCTAATTAAGATAATTATTTTTAATTAATTAAAATATGATGTCTTTTTTCCTCATGGTAAATTCAGCAAATCTATCTTTCTTAAGCAGAAATAATCTTCCCCTATCTTTATAGAACACATGGAGCAAATTTGCTTATCCTGTAGAGTCACAGCTTGCTGATCAGTGAATGACAGAATTACAGGTGTTGGAAGGGACCTCAAGAGATCACTGAGTCCAACCCTCTGCTAAAGCAAGTACCCTAAAATAAGTCACACAGGTAGGCATCTAGACAAGTCTTGAGTATCTCCATAGAAGGAGACTCCACAACCTCTCTGGGCAACCTATTCTAGTGCTCTGTCACCCTTATCACAAAGAAGCTCTTCTGCATGTTTGTATGGAACTTTCCTACATTCAGATTTTAAGCCATTGCTCCCTGAGCAATGCAAATTCATCAGCATATGAATTTTTCAAAATCTCTTCCAGCATTTTCTTTTGAAATTGAAGTAAACTAAGAAATGCAAAACACCTGAGATGTTTGGTGAAGCACAATTATCTTCTCATCTATGGTCTCTTAACAGAGAAATAGGCACAAATTCCCTTGCAGTGCCTTAGCACAAAATAGAAAATGACATTTATCCTGCTAGGAGCGCGGTGCTACAGTATACATCTGCATCTCTTGTGACTGAATGTATTTTAGCTGTTTTTGTGAAGTGAATTATGGTAAATTAAGGACAAACAGCACTGAAGGGCAGTCTGTTATCTCTCAAAACCATACAGTTTGATCCTCCTCTCTTAGGAAAAAAAAGTGAAGTTACAGTTGGATACAAAATAACATTTATGTCTTTGGCTTCAATTAACAGTAGCAAATTTATAGTGTGAACACATAACAGCAGTATGACAAACTAGAACAAATAAACAAGCTAACAAAAACCTCCTTCCAGAAGGACTGAAGGTATGAGTGAAGTAAAGAACTCGGGCAAAAAGTAATTACTGCTGAGTAAGAATAGAAAGCACAGGTTCTCCAAACTAGGAAAACATCAAGTAACATAAGACACGTTATTCATGTAGAAATATATAGAAGAGCATTATAAGTCTTCCTACAGCAAATACTTCTGAAAACAAAACAAAACAACAACAACAAAAAAAACCAAAACAAGATCCAAGCAAATAAAGAGCTTGAGACTATATATGAACATACTTGAGCAAAAAAAGAGGCTAGAAAGACTCTAACTTACAAACATGGTGACAAGTGACTACAAACCTGAACACAGGGTACACTTTAAGAGTCCTATGACAATCTTTTCCACTTCTGCTGTCCCCTAAAGCTGCCACAAAGTCACGTAACTCCCAGAAAGCTGCTTACCAACGATATCAAGTTGTTCTTCTGCATCCTCATCCCTTTTCCTTTTCTTGTTCTTGTGCTTTTTCTTGCTGCAAAGGGTGACGTAAAAAAAAAATAAGAGCACACCTCCGATGCACCTCCCCCGGCAGCCAGCGCCGTGCCGTGGTCTGGCTCCCAGGAGCGGAGCCACAAGCAGCCTCACCTCTTCTCCTTCGTCCCTTTGAGAACGAGCTTAGTGGACTTGACGCAGGAGTACTCCGCCATGTCTGGCTACGGCAGGCGCAGCGGGACACGGCGCTGTGCCACGGACGGAAGCCGCCGAGTGGCAAACTTCCTCCGCGCCCGCTCCGCCAGGGCTCGCGCCACGCCTGCGCTTTCCCGCCTGGTGGCAGCGCGCGCTCCGCGAGCGTGGCGGAGAAAGTTAGGCGGGGGAGTTTGCGCTGTCCGACATTTTGGCTTTGCCTGCGCTGCGTTGAGGGAAGGAGAGTTGTTTGAATCCGCACATAAAATATTTAATGTAGTTAGTGTGTATAAGTAACAAAAAGTTTTATTTTTTTTTAATTAAAGCATAAAAGAAAGAGGGCAACAAAAACATGAAACTAGCAGAATGAGTTTTAAAATCATATCACCCTTTGCCTTTTGCTTCTAGCTCTGCTTGAGTTGCCCTAGTTCTTTGCAGAGCTGCTAAACCCTCAGTGGTAGGGAACAAAGAGCCTACCAAATCCTTCTGGTGTGTGCTGGGGCTCACCGAGGTGCCTGGCAGATACTGCTGAGATGCGTGCTGTCGTCCATCATAAGGGCAGGTGCATAGCGCACCGTTTGGGGGCAGCCACCTCACCAAGTGGCAGAGTGATGGCATGGCAGAACGAAGTACGAGGCTACACTGGAGCAGAGCTTCGAGGGAAGTCCAAGAGGATAAGCCATGGAAACGAAGCTTGTAAGTCTGCCAAACGTGCTATATTTGGAGCATAATGAGCTTTATGACAGTTGTTCCCATCCATGTAGCTACTTGGCATGCCACAGAGTAAAATCCATCCTCTGGCTTTCCTGTAGGGCGCTGCCAGCTTTCTCTTGGTGTGGTAAGCTTCCCATCCTCTCAACAAATACCTTCTTCATTTGGGAAAATTCTCCCTAACACATGTATAATTGGGGTTCAAAGTAGAGCAGTCATTTGTAATGTGTGTTTTGTCATCTAGCCTGTTAATTAAAGGGGTTTAGCGTTCCAAAGTTTGTTTGCCTCTGATGATACTGGATGGTAAAATGTTAGATACCATCTCTGCCAGATCTTCCCTTGCAGACATACACAAGCATGTGCATTGTATTAATAACTTTTGATTTCTGATTTTATTACCTACTGAGGGTTGCAAAGGTTCTAGAAGTAATAAGTGAGATTCTTAAATACGGTTATGTCAAGACTTTTAAAATCACTGAAATCATGCCAGATGGTAGAACTCCACACCTGTAGCTTTTCCCAGTGAATGACCCTGGAGTTTGTTGATGACTGCAGCTGTCTTCTGCAGGTGCTTTGATTGGACCTAGGACGCTGTTATTTCTAATTGAAATGCTTTTAACTTTTATCTATGTGCCTAATATGAATAACCTCATTTTGGGGGGGCTGTGAAGTTGTATGGGAATAGTTACATCTGCTGTGAAAATATCTGGAATGGGGTTTCAGGAGTTTTTGGCAGGTCTCCCATTTTTGAGCTTTGGAGAGAAGGAGGTGGGAAAAGGTAATGACTTAAGTGATACTTGAGTCAAGCTGTTCATGTCTGTAAATTCAGAATTTTATTTATTTATTTTTGTGTGTGTGTCCTAAGTAGGCTACATTCCTGCTTATGTCTTTATCTGTTGCACTTTGTTAGTGAAAGATACTCCTCTCCGTGGTCAATCTTTGGGAAGTAGGTAACTTGAAGCAAGGTGCTGCTATATAGACAATATGTGACTTTATAGATTTATTGATTTGCTAGTCCCTGGAACTTGAATTTTGCAAATAGTTCTTCAAATAAAAACTGAAAAAGCAGAGACTAATATTACTTTGGGCAGTGATGGACTCCTTGCTGATGACTTCTGATTTCTTAATGAAACTAAAATCAGGGAATTATTGTGTTTGCAAATGCTTATATCCAGTCAGGCTGTGAAGGTCATGTATGCCTTACTAAATGTGAAGGGCCAGAGAACATCCAAATTTCCAAATAGAAGACGGAAACCTGGTTATGCTATTAGTATTCCATTCATTGTTTTAAACCATATCCTCACATATATTCTATTTTCTGTTTTCATCTTTCTAGAGGTTATTGCCTGACTTCTAGAATCATTTTGGTACTGTCAATTTAGGATTTTACAACCAGTAATAGAATAGTTGTTACTTTGTTTCCTTCCTTGGTTTTGGGGGTAGATAAAATGTCTTATTCACTGCCAAAACATTTGAGTCAGTATATTCATCTTTTTATACTATGATCTCTTGTCTGCAGGCCATAGGAAACTAAGTCAAGCCTCAGCACTAAGCAATTTTAGCAATGGTGAATGACTGTCATTCATCATTAAATATTTTTGTAGCTGCTTCTGAACAAATACACCTATAAGGGAATAGGATAAATAAGAGAGCAATTTGTATAGGAGTTAGTGAAAATGAGTGGAGCAAAAGAATGCCTGTCAGCATGCTGATCAGTCTGCTTCAAGATTGCGTGATAAGTTTTCCTTAAGTGTCTTTGGTTGTTTTGGATATTCTTTTTTTTCTTTATTTTCCTTTTCAGGCCTTGATTCTATGAAGAGAAAATCTTCAGGGGCCCTCAATTATTTTCATAACTCTGATTCTTCAACTTGACCACTTTATTTGTGATTGATTTTATTTTTTGACTGCTTAATTGAGCAGCCTTAGCATCTCGGGGGTGTTTGTAAACGCTCATTACAGTGGGCCTGTGTAGATTGATTCACTGTTACTAGCACTTTAAAGAATATAAACGCTTTCCTGGAAGGGAGGAAAAGGTGATATCTGTGTATTTTATGAAACAAGAGAGTTTTGACTGCTTCTGGTTAAGAATATAAAGCATTGTTTAAGAGGCATTTCCAAGTTCAACATTTTTAAAAATTACCCATGCTAGACTGTTTTTATTTTTTTCCTCGTTGACTTAAAGTAAACAAAAGCAATTCATAACAGTTTGTATTTCAAAGTATATGTATGTATATTACTTGATGGAAGCACGTTAGCTGTATATTTTGTTGTTTGTCCACCAGATGCTGCTGTAGCTGCAAAAATAAGTGCAGGTTAAGAAATTTCAAAATACAAGTAGTTTTATTTTTTTTACAGGTCATCCTTACATATCCTGATCCTGGAAATAATTTTTACACACATCTTACATTTATGCATTTGGAATAGTCCCAGTGAGTTGAATTAAGCAACTCACTCTGTGTTAAGCATGCCTGTAAGCTTTTTTACAGTGCGATCGTATCAGTTGTGCTTGCTATTTTAATTTCCCCGTCATGTAGAGACAGATGAACAGATAGAAGATTAGAGACCATACATTTTTTATTTTAAAAGAAATGTATATATGTATATACTTTTTTTTTTTTTTTTTTTCAGGCTCTCAAAATATATCTGGTTGTTAATTCATGTATTTTAGGTTTCTTTTTTTTAACTTAGTGAGTCCTAATGGCAACTGCCATCTCTATGGTGTATATATAAGTAGACAATGAAATCTTTTCCTCCAGGGTAAAGTGATGCCATCAATCAGAAAACTGTATCTAAAATGGTACCACTTTAGAAAAGCCATTCAAACTCTAATTTGCTAGTTAGTATTTTTGAAATTAAAACAGTCTCAAATGTACTGGCTACAATTGTTTAAAACAATACAGCAGTTCATTTTCCTTATGGAGGTGGAAATAAATGGAGCCTTTGCATTTACAAATGTAGAAAACAAATCACTTTTTTTTAATGACTGGATTTTTCTGCCAGTTTGGAATTTGCCGTGTGTGTATTTTATTTTGAATACCTAAAGAGTGAAATCATTTGCCATCTCTCATGCAGATGGGGCGGATTGGCTGAGGTGTCAATGGCAAAATGTGCACTTTCATCACTTGAGTTTAAGGATCATTACAGTGTCTCCTATAAGCACCCTGAATTGATGAAAGCGGAGAACTGAACCTGAGTTCTCGTGGGCATAGCCCAGTGTCACAAGAGCCTGGAGAAAGGCCTGGACCAAAACATGGACATTTTGGAGTTTTCTTCTGCCTATTTAAACTCACATTAGAAGATATAAAAATACCTCTCCTAACCAAATAAACTTGAATTTGCTTTCTTGGATAGCAGAGTTGACAAATAGCCTATATAGTTGTTTTTTTTTTGTTGTTGTTGTTTGGTTTTTTGTTTTGTTTTGTTTTGTTTTTGCTTTCATTTGTAAGTATGGGACCCTTGTGAAATGTCTAAGCTACTAACTGATGTAACAGCCAAGACTGATATAGTTTTGTGTACTCATTTAGGATTGAAATCTGATGTGAGTTAGAACCAGAGCAACTACATTTTAATTTTTCCCCGTGGGACAAAGTACATGCACTGAAATGTTGCAGTGGTTTCTCATAATGTTCTGCAGCAGTTGTTTGAGAGTGTTGGTGCATCCCCAGGACATGATGGTTCATACCACAGTGACATGACAGATGCATATAAGAATTGATTTGATTCTTGGCACTTCATATGCTGAAAATACTTTTTAAATAACATTTCAATTTAAAATACGACCTGAAATTACCTTTTAAAAACCTTTTTAAAATGGTAATGTTAGGTTTTTAGCACAGATAAGTAAATATTTTTGAAATGGCACTTCTACCTACTACACTATAAACTGAGCAGTAGAGTGTTTGAAAAATAGAAGAGGTTCTGAGTTTGTCAGGAGCAGGATGGAGCCCCAGCTTAGGCCCTCACTGCTCAGCGTCCCTGGTTTAGAGATCCTGTGGTTGTGGCTTCTCAGCTTCTCTTTGCTTGCTCCCTCCCACACTTTATTCCTCCCATGCTCTGTGAAATTATTGCAGCTACCTTTTTGAAACTATCCAGGCTTTCCTAAATTCTGTTTTCCCAGACGTTGAGACCACTGCTCTACAGTTTGGCAGTGGGGGACAGAGCACTCACCGAAGTTGCTTTCTGTAGGGTACTGAGGGTATGAAAAGAGAGATGAATGGGTAACCTTGACCCTCATGGAGAAAGAAGTCTGTGCAAAATACTCATAGTAAATCATAGGACAGTAATGACTGAAAAATCAAGCTGTGTTGCTTCTAGTGCTTAAGAAACTACTGCTATATAATGTATATATATATATTTTTTAATGAGATTGAAGTTTGATTCTGCAAGTTGACTATATTTGAAGTTTTGTGACATTTCCGACAAATGACTAGCATGTTTGATGCCAGTGTAGTTGAAAACCCATTCCCTTCCTCACTGGTAGTGTATTGCAGATAGATTTGTGTATAAATTAAACATGACAGGATTTTGTGGCAAGTTACCTGTTTTGTGCTACATGTTCCTATACAGACTTTTACCTCTCTGGAATGCACTTTTGTTCTTGTCTCAAGGGAGCCTCATTTCGCTTGCTATACATGGTTGAGTTTGTTATGCTATTAGGAAAGCCACTGGATCCATGGGGAAAGAAAATAAAGCAAACAGTCTAGAATAAGCTCAGATTTGCCATTTCATGTATATGCATTATTGTTGTTCATTTTTTAGCCTATATAAATATATATTTAAAATAAAAGTCATTTGTATGTAGTTTTTTTTGTGTCTTTCATAGAATCATAGGATCCTTAGAGTTAGAAGGGACGTTTAAAGGTCATCTAGTCCAACTCCCCTGCAATGAACAGGAACATCCACAGCTATATCAGTTTGCTCAGAGCCTGGTTTCCAAAAAGATTTCTTCCTTTTTGCATTTCTTCTGTAACTTTGTAAAAAATAAACAGGTGGTGTTGTGTGGTCTAGGGGGGGTTGCAAACAAACCTTCACAGCCTTCCTCCTGAGAAGGGGCTGAGGAGGAAGCTACACCATATTATGACTTCTCTGTTGGCTTTGGCCAAAGACAGTGGGGAGCAGCCAACCATAGTTCTTTTTCTTCCTCCTCCTTTTCTTCCTCCTCCTTTTCTTCCTCCTCCTTTTCTTCCTCCTCCTTTTTAAATAAAAGTGGTTTTTTTTTTTGTTTTTTTTTTTTTCCCTGAAGAGAAAAAATCCTTCTGATATTTTTGTTACCCATACATATGGGAACTGTTGAGTCATGGACTGAACCACTGATTGAACACCTGGGGAAAGGACCCGGTCAGCCCTGAAAGCACAGGTAAAGGCAAATCAGCTCTGTGACCAGAAGGGATGGAGCCTGGCTGCACCTCTATTAGACCCCATTTAAGGGCTGACCCCCAGTGGGGGAGGATCTCTTTCTGGAGATCCCTCCTTGGTGAAGCTTTCCTCAGTGAATTTGGAATTTTCTGATACAGGTGAGCAATTTTCTTCCCTTCTTTATAGCACCTTTTTATCGTGCCAATCTTTCCATCATTACATCTCTGGTGAAATACCTTTTCTCATCATATTGATCTATCCAATTGCTACACTGTGTCCTTTGAGACAACATGGATGGCTTTGATAGTTTCAATGGAGATCTGATTTGTCAGAGCTAAAAAGGGGGATGAATCCTTGGCAAGGTGTTCATTCCCAATGCTGCTGTTCTTCCTGTCCATAAAATGGTGTATTTTTTCTTTGTTATTAAGTGTTCTATCAGAATAGTCACATAATTTTTCTTTTTTTTTTTTTTGTGATGACAGGAGCATTTACCTACTATGATTGTTTTCACTGCCCGATTGAATTTGAAGAGCTATTCTAAGTGATTTTCCTCTCTTATTCTCCATAACTCCTGAATCCATATAATTTGTCATGAATGCAGATACTTTTCCCCTACAAGGCAATTTATGTTAATGCTGTGGCAGTAAATGTCTTTTAAAAATCCTTTTGTGTGGACTTAACAACTGCAGAGGTAGGAGGGAGACCTGTAGGCTATTGCCTGTGTAACATACGTGGTCTAGGCAAAAATATAAAAAAACTTTTTTCTGTGAAAGGAATCTGAGCTGTTCCTTCTCTCACTTCCTTGTGAATGTGTAAACCGTAGGTGACAGGGATTCCAAATGTGTTTTGTTTTCCTTGTTGGGCCAAATATAAAAAAGTAAATATGCTTAACTCGAGTATAGTTATGACAGTCTATCAGACCCAGACTATCCTACCTGTGTTTCATACAAAGAGCTTCCAAATTACAACAGTATTTATTAGATTTTGAAGCAGTTACAGAGATGAAAAGCAGTTTTAGAAGTTCCTGATTTTTACCTTAATCACAATTGTTGTCAGTACCTAGTTGTGCTTCTGTTATTAATTCTGCCTGGTCTAGCTTCTTGTGTTGTGCTTTCTAAGAGCAGCACAAGCAGAATAAAGCAGGTACATCATTACACTCTTCCTTCCTTTTTTACATTAGGAAATAGAGTTTCTGTGACATAACAAAATACATGGAAACTGTTTTAAACTGTGGCAGCCAGAGATGGCAGCATTCACTATTCTAATGCAGCTTGGCTTTGTTTTTCTTAAAGCTTCATTTATTTAAATGAATGAGTGATGTCATATTTTTAGCTGGCACTGAAAAAATACAACACAAACCAGAATTCCCATCCTTCATGTTTATGCGGAAGACATAAAACCTGACAGTAAGAGTGTAAAAATTTGATAGGCAGAAGAAGACTACATGTATTCCTTTCAAAAATACTGCTTTTAATGCCATTGTTGTGAGGTGGGTTTTTTTTTTTTTTTGCCTGATTAATGATTACTTTGAGTTGGCAACGTCTGTTGCTTGTGTCCTGTTACAGCTGGTAGGTTAGTGGAAGTTGAAACTGCTGATCTTCCCACATTATGATCCTGAGAGAAAACAAAAGAGAACACTTCACCATGCACCACCTGCTTTCAAGCTCTTTCTCCCACAACATACTATCAGATACATCAATGTTTTGCTTGCAGTCTAGGTGCAGCACAAAATATTTTCTCCAATTAAGCTTTGTTTTGCTGAAGGTGTCTCTCTTGCTCCCCAAAATCCCAAATCTAATTTGCTGAAGATAAAAATAGTCCTTTTGCTGTCACAGCTTCATGAAACTGTGTTGTGACGAGCGTGATATGGTTTAGATCATAAAAGGTGAAGTCAGGAAGTCTGGCCAAGGAGTTCAGCGCATCCCAGAATACTATCTGGTTGGGTTGGGGTCCCAAGGAATTATCTGGGCAGAGTTTTCTGGCATGGTCAATAGAATGGTTTAACTTATACAATTAACTTCATAATGAGTACTGAGCTATATGCATACTGTCTCTTGGCCTGTTTAGAAGGCTTATGTCCCTAGAGGTGTGTGAGAATCTGCTGTGACTTACCAAAAGCACTAGACCTGATATTTTCTTGTACCTGCTTTTGGGTGCTTGGTCTTGTGCTGGGTTGGAATGAAGGTTAGATCTGGTTGCGTTGTGTTACAGTGGAATGACTGAGTAGGGCTCAGTGCTGCCACTGTCCTTTTTGTGGATGACACAATCTGGCTCAGGTTTCATCACTGTATGAGGTGTCTTGAAATGTCATATAACCCCTGATAGGACAAGGGGAACAGTTTTAAACTAAAAGAAGGGAAATTTAGGTTAGATGTTAGGAGGAAATTCTTTACTCAGAGGGTGGTGAGGCACTGGAGCAGGTTGCCCAGAGAAGTTGGATAACCCTGGCAGGGGGAATGGAACCACATGGTCTTTAAAGTCCCTTCCAACCCAAGTCATTGAATGATTCTGTGATGGAGGTATGAAATGCTCAGCCCTGCCAAACCTGTGTGTGTGACTTGCTAGCATCCAGCAAAAAGACACTAGCAGCCCAGTTAAAAGGAAAGTTGTTCTGCCCAAGGCCTCAGCAATAGGACTGAGAAATCCATGATCATACAAGTTAACCACATGGTCCATAGTCATGCATCTTGTTCCCCCCTAGAGACAGGGACTTCCCCTCTGTTCCAACCAAGGCAAATAGTCTGTACAAGGAAACACAGACGTTTCCTCACCTGGGAACAGACTGAGAGGAAGGCAGAAACAGGTGACTGAAGTTGGAGTGGAAAATGAAAAGAAAAATGTTTTTTTTCCCCTACATAGCATGAAATTCAGAGAACAAGCTCACGTTGTTTAAGTAGAGCAGGTTTTTTTTATTGTATAAATAATTTTGGTAGTCTTATGGTGTGGGGCAAGAAGCTTATCCTGCAAGCCAGGCCACCCTTAATGGCCCCTCAGTGCTCCTTTGCTGGGACATTTTAAAGAGCAGAGGATGTTTGTGTATAGGTCAGGGAGTCTGGCTGATAGAGTGTGTTAAGACAGTCCTTATTGGTAGCAGTGTCTAGCAGTCAAGGTTCACAACCACTTAATATTTTCAAATATTGTTTGAAACACTGTTCATGGTAGTTTATTGCAGCAATATGGAAAGCTTCAGCATCGGCTCAGATGAACTGTACTCCTACATCGTGCTTGGGTTGTGGCTTGAGACAATGCTCACAGAAAGATAACAAACATAAACACTGACCACTGGCTCCTGGAGGCAGTGAGGAACAAAAGTGCCCTACGGAATCAACCTCATTCCAAGGCGATACAGTTATTAACAGAGGCTTTGGAGCATTGTAGGGATAATGTAGGGACAAATAGCGCATCCATCCAGCAAATGATAGTGTAAACTCAAAAGGGAAAACATGGAAAGAGCTGTTGGGCTCCTGTGTGCTGCATGGAACCGATTTCCTTCCTTTATCTAGACCTATTTCACCCTCTGACCTGATGGTACCAGGTCTTTTCTCTGCTTTGAGGTGGCAGGGGGTGTGCTAATGAAAGATGTCAGAAGTTTTTGGATGTGCCGCATTATTTCCTCCTCTATAAATACAACAGAACTTCCCAGCCTTGCTGCCACTGATGCGTATTTTTGATAGAATGTCTAAAAAGCAGTTACAGCTTCATATGTGATGCTAGTTTGAGACACAGTCCTCAATTTGTCCAGTTCTGCTCTCTGCAGCAAAGAGAGCTGGAGATATCAAGTTGACATTGTGTTGATTCTAGCTCTGCATCAGACTTCTAACAAGTTGCCTGCATGGAACATTAAGCTGCTTTTGCACCTTACTCTACTCTGCCCCATTGCTGAACTTCAGAGTAAGTTAACTTTTAGCCTTGGTGCCCCTGCAGAATGGCATGTCACTGTGGGAGTGTGATTCAGATGAAAGCCATCAGGAAATGACCTTTAGGTTTCCCTAAGGTTACCTTTGAATCCCTTGCTAATGGAAGGAGGAAGAGCAGCCAATATCATCTGACATTTTCATTGCCCTCTTTGATGCTGATATCAGAGTACTCATTTTGGCTGAGTACGTAATACTGTCTTATGCCTCTACAAAAATATCTCTACAGAGAGGCTAAGGGATAACTTTGGATGGACTGTTGACATGGTTTTGTCTTCTGCTGCAGCTGTGGTCTGCTCTAAGCATGAGAAAGGCAATGTAGCTTTCCTCTTGTGTGATGTCGCCTATTTCTTTTCTTTGTCCCCTATAAGGGCAGTGAAATTCCTTGTTCCCTCTACATGCTGCATGCATGCTGAGTGGTGATTTCATTCATCCCTGAAATGTACTCTGATCACAGCAATTGTACCTTTTATCTCTTCCCATCTCCCATGGAAATATTTTTAGTCTTGTTACAGACATCTCTCTCCCTCTCTTTTTTTTTTTTTTTTAACATTAATTTGGCATGGCTTCTAAATCTGTTACAACCTGAGAAGTAGGTCAAACAGTTTTTTCAATTGTGTGCCAATTTTTGGAGACTCTGACATGTCCATCTGGCTCAGAGACAGATCCCTAGTGCACGGATGATGTTGTGCCTCAAGCTATTGTCTCATAATTGTTAGATGGTGCTATGATTTTCTTTTATAGAGGCTGTATACTTTTGGATTTATCAGAGGAAATGATGGACAGGTGGGGATGGAAACAGTGTCAAAGCAAATGGGTACCCAGCTCCATTTTGAAGGAGATGTTGGCAGCCCTAAAATGCTGAGGTCGATGAGCAGGTGGAGAACTAAGTCATTAGAATACTAACACTGGTGTCTTTATGGGACTGTTTAGGTTCCAGTGAAATACTGTTAATTTAACTAGACTATTAAGTGGAAAGGATTCATCACTTCATCATACCATTGGAAACAGTGTAGATGTAGTGATAAAAGCTTTCAACCAAAATAGAAACAAGGAAAAGGAGAGTATGACTGGTTAGTATTGCTCGTATTTATAGTTGCAGCTAGCAGTGAAGAAGTGAATATTCGTGCAGACTCGCATTTTCTCTTATTTAAAGAGAAATTGTAAAGACAAAGAAGTGCTTCATTAAATGTTTTTAAAGGTTGTGAAGAACACTACACTAGTTGAACACTACTGTGTTGCTAACTTTCTCACTCTGTAATATTTTATGCATCAGATAATGATTTAACAGGATATCGCAGGCCTATAGATTAGAGCCATTTATCTTTTCCTTTATTTCATGGACTGCACAGAGAGGGTATGTATTCTTTAAAGTTCAGATCGAAAACCTATTTTGTAGCCTAGTGGGAACACAGCCCTCCAGTAGGCACTCAGTTTTTTACCACAGATAATGCATGCAGCTGATAGTGAGCTGATGCGCTTAGAGTTCCTTGGCTCTTCCCTTACCTTTTTCTGATAGAGGACCTGTAGCAGCATTGCAGCATTACTCTATTGTTGTGTTTTTTTTATTTTTCCAGTGTTGTGCAAAGCAAAAAAAAAAAAAAAAAAAAAAGTTGAATCAATAAAAGAATCCACAGTTCTAAGATAAAAATAAAAAGTAATTAAAACTATAAATTATTTATTTTTCTTAGAACACTTTGGTGGCATCATCTTTCTGTGTTTCACTTGAAATATTATTTGGATCCTCTTCATGCGAAATGATTTTTTTGAAACCTTTTCAGACTGTTAAATTAATGGATTAGTTTTAGTAGTGAACCAGTTGGAGTTAATCAATTGAGTACAACTGTACAGAGGCTCTCTAAGCTAGTATGGATTTGAAGGGTTTAATTTTAATCATAGTCTGAGAGCTACAGCTGCTTCATGTTTGTTTAGCAATAGAGTTGATGAGCAGCTAATTTGAAAGGAAAGTACAGACACAGGTGTGAAATTCCTCACGAGTATAAGAGAACTGGCTTTGGATGTACCAAGATGGTGTTGAACATATTGCTGTATGGTAAGCCAAGTAATTTTATTCTATTTTTAAAAATATTTCTAAAAGGCTTAAATCCCTTGAAGCCGCTTGACTTAAATCCCTTAACTCAAACATTCCATGCTGTTTTATCATACCACTTATGTGATGACCCAGTATGTCAGAGACGAAGATTTGATATTTTGTTGAATCGCATTTTGGGTTTATATCTTCTGGTTGTAGGACCTCAGGCCTTGTGTCAGCAGTTCTCTAAATAGGTCTTTCATATTTTCTATATGATGCTATTATGGTTTGCCTAGAAGAGCTAATAGCAATTTGGTTTGAGTATTATTGGTGTACTACTGTACATTCTGTAAGCATCCAGAGGCTGCAGAAGTATGAATTCTCTCCAGGCCTATTTGCCTCCATGTAACCTTAGGGAGGAAAAATGTAACTTCTGAGGAATGGTGGAATTGAAAACATCTTCTCTGGCATTTTCTACTCACTGAGCTATGGTCAGCATCTTTAGTTAGTACTCATTCTGATTTGTGATCCCTTTCATGTTTGTTATGATTGCCCTACTGTCCATTTCTCAATAACTATGAATCATGGCTTGTAGTTTAAATACTGCCTTTAGCAACCATTCTAGTTAACTTTATGGGAGCGTACTGGCTGCTGAATTGTGGAAGCTGAGGAGATAACACAGGATTTGCCCTGTTCATTATGCTACAAATTTGGTAAACTGTGGTAAAGGTAGCTGTGACTACACCTCACAAATACTGCAAACAGGATTGACCACTTTCACAGCTAGGCTCTGAATAATTTCTGTGGCTCTGAATAATTTCTGTGTGGGGCAGGGGTTCCCTAAGATGGCAGGGTATGTGAGATAAATGTCGTAATGCAATTCCCATTGCAGTGTGGGATTCTTTTAAGCAGACAGACCCAGAGCTCCAATTTATAGCAGACTATACACAGAGAAAAAAGCTGGATAAGATTCAAGAATATGTCAGAAGTCTGAAATAGTCCTAAAAGGTTTTAAGCAGGGAGGGTGCATGTATAAACAACAGAGCTAGCTTTTCTCTGAAGTCTAGAAACATACTCATGTAGGTGAGGTATTTTCCATATTCGCATAGAAAATAGGAAAATATTGTTTAAAATGTCATAATTTTAATGACTCTGCTTTTTCTTGATAAGATCACAAGGAGAAATACTGTGCATTGCTCCTAATAAGAATTTTCATGTGCTCCAGAAACGTGGCACCAGTCTTGGGGGTTTGAAACAATTGCCAGACAGTGCAGATAATAATTCAGTAATCTGGTTTCCTTGAATTAATTAAAAATTGAGTTTTATAAATGGTTTAATAATAACGCGGAATGTTACCAGCACTTCAGTTAGGTAATTAGATGTTAGTATTCATCTTTCTACATATGTTAAGTAAAACGAAGATATTACTGCAGTGACTATTGTGAGACTATGCAAGTCAATAACAGGGTAAGGAACTGATAAAAGCAATATTGATTTTAGTAATCTGTTGAAATAATCACATGCAGTGTATCCCCGTAGCAAACTCATAGCAGATTCTTTTGGATTTCACTGGGTATTAACTCTGTTTGAAATGAAGATGAATAAGGAGATACTTTTTCCAATCTAGGAACCTAAATTGCTGATGTTGCTGATTGATTAGATTAAAAATACTTTCCTTCTCTGTAAGAGCAGTTTCATCTGTGATAAAAATACTTTCCTTCTCTGTAAGAGCAGTTTCATCAGTGATTTCAAACAACGTGTTCAGGTACTTTTCCAGCTGTGGATTAAAAGGGTGAATCATGAATTCCACTGTCTTCATATTGTCCAACGTTGACAGAAGAGGGGAAAAAAGAATCATTTTTTGTCCTGCTTTGTTGATGTTTCTGGTTGCTTTGCTTGTTTTGCTGGCACGTTATGTTTATGACTTTGTGTTTAGAGTTGTTTTCTTTTTACAAAAGGGGAAAAACATTTTGCTGATATTTGAGTTTCACAGTGCCTGCCTTTCTTAGAGAAAAAACTGTTGTGAAAGACTTTGAATGCAGTAGTAAGAATAACATCCTGTGCCTGGGAGGCATTGTAAGCCATCAGAATCAATCCAAAAACCTTATCAAGTACAAGTAAACAATAAAATGAAACCCATTTATCTGAATGGGCAGTACAGATGTATGATCTGAGGGCTGTGCACTTAACCCTATCAAAACCAGCAGAGCAGCAGGAGAGGTTTTTTCCTTCCAGTTTTCATTTTATTCTTGTGCACAGTGTGAAGCTTTTGGGGTGAGGGCATGTGTGTCTTGTGCACATGCATCGATGTAGCTGAACTTACAATCCATCTTACATTTTAAAAAGAAAAATAAACCTTTTTTTAAAATTAAGGTTTTATAGAACTTATGCATAACGCAAAAAACATGGTGGTTTTTCACATGATTTCTAACTTCTTGTATAAAAATCAAGAAGCAATCTTTGATTCTGTCTTAAATAATCTTGCCAGTGTGGCTTTATAAGCAATAAGAAAGAAAGAGTAGATGGAGCCTGTGTATTTTTGAAGAACATCTAAAAACCCATTATGGCTTCGAGTGTAATGCTAAATTGAGAAGCAGTCATCCATTTGATCAATTCTGCTCACTCCAGCAGATACAGACGTATAAAAGACTGGATATCAAATCTACCTTGTCTGTTTTCATCCCAGGTTTGTCTCTATACGGCTTTCTCCCATGACCACAACTTCTGTCAGATTGGCTGCTTGAGTATTTAACTGCTTTAGCACCTTACACTGTTCTGTTACTGAACTTCACTGTAAATTAAGGTTTTACTAGTTTGCATGGGACTTGTCGTGATTGTGCTTTTACAAAGCCTCAAACACAGACTGATATGTTTTAGATGCTTTGCCATTACTGGATTAGAGAGTCTTTAGTGTCTTGTCTTTTCTTTTAAGCTATGGCTAATACTAGTAAACAACACTAACAAAAGTGAATTTTATAGTATCTTTTAGTAGCACTTGTAGTGTTTCTGATGTTACTGAAATGGTAAAACACTGTTATTTTTACTTATTTTCATTGAGTAAGCAGACTGCTATGGTCTTGGCAACCTGATGTAGCTGACAGTGCTTGAACATGAGGGTTGGATCTCAGGAGATTCCTTCCAACCTTCTGTGATGCTATGGTTATTTTTTAATCTCTTTAAAATAATAATAATAATAATAGATTAAGTGATCATGAAGAACTTTAGTTTAAATTCACTGGAAGAATAACAATAGTGTTTTCAATTCCAAACAAAAAATACATGTGTATTCCGCTAGAACTCCCATAATGCTCAGGAACTTGAGTACAGAGAACACTTGTAAACTGAGAAATGTATTGGGAAAATTAAATTCAACCAAGGGGACAAAGTTAAACATTTAGCTGGATGAGTAAGAATCTTGGAAATAATATAGAAAGAATGGGAAAGAACTTAAAGACTCATATAAGTGAAGATAAAAAATACCAGTAGTTCTAGGACCCCAGAGCCAACAGCATACTTCCTAGATAAAAACAGAGATGTTGAGGTGAGAAGGATCATGGAAAGTGATTGTGCAAATTGAAGAGACTAACAGGTTAGAAATTCAAGTTGCTAGTACACAGAAGATGGATTTGAGATGTTCTCCATCTCAGAATTCTCAGAAGTCTTGTAGTTCTTGGAAATAATTTAAACAAAGAAAAAAAGATCTTCCAGAGGTCAGCAGACATACAAATGAAAAAAGTATTTGAGAGGCAGGCAAAAGTTATCATGAAAACTACAGGTCAATTAAATTGACCACAATCACCTTCAAGCCTATCGACAGAAATGCAGTTTGAAGAAATGGAGTAAAAGGGGGTTAAAATGCTATGGTGGTTTTTGAAAGATAGACTGCATAAAACTAACATTCCTGTTTTCTTTTATTTTGTACTGTATTCTTTTATTTGGTACCAGATTTTCTCAACAAAGCTGGCATATCAGATATTACCTATTTGAATTTCATTATAGAATTTAATACAGTGACACTTAATGTATAATGGCTTACATCAGAGGATAAAGGGCATGAGGAAGTGGTTAACTTGAAAAGTGTGGCTAATGTTTAAAAAATAAAATTTCTGGTCTATTTATCAAGATACATCCATTAAGATAGAGAAGAATGAATATTACTGCATGATCTCTGAGGAGGCCTTGTCTGAAGTAGTATATGTTTAATATGGGTTCATCCATATTAAAATTACAAGTGTGAAGAATTGATTGCTATTAGAATAATAAAGAAGATGGAAGGAACAATGAAAGAACTTGATTTGTTTAGCTTAGCGAAGTGAAAGCTGAAAGAGGATATTCGTTTTTCTATGAATATATATTAGGTGGTCAGCAAAAACGAATTGTATAAGGTAAAGTTATTTTTAGTGGATAGTGATAATAGACAGAAAGACAGAATATAAATAGATAGGAGACAGAAATAAATGCAAGTGGAAATTGGATGAACAGTTAGCTGCTTTTAGAATGGAATTTGACAAGTTTCTAGAAGTTGTTGCAGAGTTGGGCATCCATGGTAGCAAGGAAATGACTTAATGACTCTGGGTAACTCCATGCCCACTAGTGTGCACATATACAATTCTGGTGGAAATTTTGATATAGAAAATAAAAAGAGATATTTCTGAAACAGTGCCAGAAGGAGGTAGGTTGGGGACTGCATATTTGTTTTATCATTTTCAGAATTTACCAGCTGTATCTTTTTGGTTTTTGTTATACGCTGTAATATTTGACTTCTTCGAAAAGTAGAAAATTGATAGGGCAAAAAAATTTCATTGTCTCTGCTGCTGTAGTTATTTAAAAGGCATGTCTTACTGTGTAATGCATTTTCTATAGACAACAGGAAGATGAGTATTTCTGGATTTGCTTCTTGGTTATAACCAAGTCATAAACACTTGGGATGTGGATTTGGTACAAATAAAACATCTTCTAAAATTTTGGATGCAGATGAAAAAAATGGTAGAAATCCATAGTTCATCTGTATTCAGTTACTAAAAGCTTTTGGTAAAATTTCAGGTGCTCACTGAGTATTTTGTCTCCTCCAAATAAATAGTAAATGTAACAAAGGACTTTAATGATGATGCAACTGTATGTAGCATTAGGTAATTGTAGGTAAAGCTATATGGGAAAAAATGTCTAGTGATTTAACAGAAGGTAAATGATGTATACATTTGAATTAGAAGTATCTAAAAAATGGGAATAAGCTCCATTTTGGAGTGTTAATTTCTACTCCTAACACCAAAAGAACAATCTGGGCTGATGAAGTATCCCAAGGAAGCCAGCCTGCAAAAGCACTTACGGAGCTGTGGTAGATTGACCTGAGCTTAGCTGCTGGACCACCATCCAGTTGCTTTTTCACTCCCTCTTCCCAAAAGGGCAGGAGAAGAAAAGGAGATGGAAAAGCTTGTGGGTTGAGATAATGTAAATCAGTTACTTGTTGTAACTGGTGGGAGGATGGCTGTTGCCCATAACAGTTTGTATCTCCCGCTCCTTTCTCGTGTTCTATTCCTTCTGCAGAACCCTCTTATGTGTTGCAGCTCCTGCTAGGAACCTGCTGCAGCTTCCTTCGAGGTGCATTCACCTGCTCCAGAGTGGGTCTTCCATGGGCTGCAAAGACTGCCTGCTTCACTGTGATGCTGAAAAGGAATTTTTACTTCACTGTGTCTTTCATGGGCTACACAGGCTTCTGGCACCTGCAGCACCTTCTACCCTTCTTATGTGACTGACCTTTGTGTCTACAGGATTGTTTGGGTTTTTTTTCCTCATTTTTCTCACTCCTCTGCCTCTCGCTTGCTGTGCTGCACTTTCACTATTTTTCAGATACGTTACCACACAGGTACCACCAATTTCATTGATGGGTTCAGCTTTTGGTTAAAGGCAGGTCTGACTTGGAACTGGCTGGAAATGGCATTTTACAACACAGGGACAGCAACTTGTCTCCAACTTGCCCTTGATGTGTAAATTAAATTCAGGAACACCTTCCTGGGCTGCTGATGCCTCAAATAAAATAATCAAAGCAGCCTGAAATAATAGCCTGAAAACAAAACAAAAAGACAACTGAAGTATGTAAATGTCTTCTTTAGAATTCCAAGTTCTGTTGGTTATACCAATGTGAAAAGCAAGAATTAAAATAATCATGCTGATAATCTGGTCCTCTGTCTTAAACTTTGCCATCCATTCCTAATTTGAAGCTATGACATGTGCACTCAAAAACGTTATGGTAGACAAGAATCTGTCAGAAATTGAGATGGTCCCATTGGCATCCAAAGAAATACACCAAATCAGAGTAGCTCTAGAAAAAAGATGTTAATAACACAATGCACTATTAATGCATTGCATTAATAAAAAGGTAAATTAAATACTTTCCTTGGTGTGTATTTCTGCAAATTGATTTTGGCGTCCTATGCATTCTTTTCTTTCTTGGTCAAATTAACTATTTATTGGTTATTTATGTTTGTTTGTAGATAAGGAGTAATAGTGATGAGCTATATGAGAAGCTGGCAGAAATTGGTTCTCAATTTGCAGTCTCTTCAGTACTGGGATATCTTGGTGCTGTAGGAGTGTGTGGCAAATAAACATGTACCAGTAATACTGAAATGAAGGACTTGGTTACTCTTCATTTCAAAGCTGTTAGTTTGCAAATGAAGTTCCATACCTCTCCTAGTAAATTCTTTGATTAGCTGAGACAACTGCAAATATTCACAGAAACACAGCATGTAATATATATTTCACTAAACATTACAGATTGAAAGAAATTCTGTTTTCCTCCTTCTGAAAATTTGTCATTTGATGAGGGTTAACTATCAGAAGTCATCTGAAACTAATACAGGCAAACTGAGAATTTCATACCTTTATTTGGATAAACTCTGTTTACTAAGCATGCTTATGAATCTTAACAGTTTGAAACGCATTGCTTTGGTTTCTTATCTACTTTAAGCTTTAGTTTAAAAATTGCTCTGCATGTGGCAGTATTAAGTACACAAGTTCTGAGTTAAAGGGATAAGTTAGTATTCTCAGGAGGATTACCCCCAAAAGCTCTCTAAGCTTTTGGCTATCTTATGGCACATCTGTTTTTTCAGTCGTGGGAATAAACTGAACTGTTTGGGTAACAGTTTATTTTTCAGAATGATTTGTGAATCTGAACTATAGAGTTCAAGTATCATTTTTATCTTTCACATTTTTTCTTGGGCTTAGGTACCAAATGAACAGGAATCACTGATTACTTCTGTCTATGACCTTCAGGTGAAATAACTGAAGACGTACATAGATATGCCTAAGGCTTTTAACAGATGTTTTAAACCATTATTTTTAAGGGAATTTTTAATATAGCAAATCAGTTTCCTCCTAGTTGAATGTTTAAGACAGAGGCATTTCCTTTGCTCTTTTATCAAGGTAAGTGGAAGTGATTAGAGCAAATTCTTTCATCAGTTCCTGGTATTTTACTTTTATCTGCAGTCCATAATAGGTTGATTGTGTCAGTACACACTCTAGGTCATTCCTTGATCTCTTTGGGCAGCCCTGGGCCACCCAGGTGCTCAGAGGGATGAGGTGATGCAGAAAGGTTTTTTTTAAGGCAGTATTTCTAACTCTTGCCATGTCTGGTATTTTTTCCTGTATCTCCAGCTTTGGGAATCATTACAATCTGAGCTTTAATTTCAAGTGAAACTTCTAGTCTAAAGAAAGGGAAATAATATTGCCTTTTTTTCTTTTCTGGTAACTGATCTCAATTTAATTCCATGTGTTGAAGTTACTGATGACCATGTCAGAACCCCAGAACTCCCTGATAGCTGGGCTTTGCAACTCGGGAAAGGACAAGTCAGCACTATACTGGCTGGTTGGTAATAGAAGAAGAAAAGGAGCTTGGAAGGAAAGCGGGGCCCTGAAACTTAGAAATTTTAGTATTTTTTTTTTTTTTTAAAGCATACCTTTTAAAATGGTTTTGATCAAAACACTCTTCAATTTAGACTGAAACAATTCTCTTTCAGATTTTCATGTGATTAAATTTTTGCGATTTCTTTTATTCCATTCCAATTTGGGGTGGTGATAAATCTGACATCCTCTAACTTGAGAGAACTGGAAAGCTATTCCCTACTATATCTCTAGTAACTGAATAATTCTTTTCACTTTCAAGATGAGATTTTTAGTGTCACTGCAGACTTGAAGCTCTTAGGAAAGTAGCATTGTTACTCTTGTGTTAATAGGCATCTTGTGGAACTTAGCAGGAAAAATGCAATCGGATTTATGCTCCTGATTACAGTGGGAGGAAAAAAAGCTCAAACAGAGCTTGTAATTTCAAAACAGAGGTTCCTTCAGTTTTTGGAGATGAGAGGATAAATCAACACAAGCTTGGATGTAATAACTGAGTGTTGTTTGTGACAAATGCTACGCTCCTGTAGGGAAATGTGTAGCTCCCAGTTGAAGAAAGGGGTAAATGCTGAGGGTAGATTGACCAGGAGACTGAAACTAGGAAGAAATGTAGCTAGAAATGATGGGTTTCGAAAATGAAGTTATTGCAGCAGAGAAGTATAAAAAATAAAACACAACAGTACAATTTGTGAAAATTCAATACTTTGAGTGTCTTATGGTATCAGGTTCCATACAAGTGAGCTGTCAATGTTTGAAAAGCAGGTGTCTTCAACTAGACAATGGGCATTGTTTACATTAATTGCATTTTTTTTTTCTTCAGTGAATAATTAAAAATGTTTTCTGAGTTGCTGAGTATGAACTTACATAGTACAGTGTTGTGAAGCGCTGTAAATGAAACTCAGTGGGCATCGCTTTAGAATTTTATGATTTGTTTCGGATTTTTGTGTCTTTTTTAATGTTGGTGAGTTTTATTTGTCTGCTAGTTCACTCTTAAATTTTCTGTGTTCTAGAATGTTCTAAAATGCAGAAAAGATGGCAGTGTGTGTGAGCATATGAAGGTTGAATACAAACAAAGAGGTTTTATTTGTTAGGGTTTATTTGTTCATAACTTCCATCTAGTTGCAGCCAACTGTATACGTTCATAAGTTTGCTACACTTCAGTATTCCTGGATCAGTTTCAGCAAATCTATTACAGGAAACATTTTAAACAAATGGAGACAAGCAAGACTCAGTAAACATGATAAAGATTCAGCTTTTCTTCTGAGTTCCTGATTTACAGCCAGTGCCAGCAGACACTTGTGTGATAAAGTGAGGAGGGTTCGGTCTTTAATAAAAGTGATCCAGGACTATGGAAGGAATGAGATTTCGCTTAAAGACTGAATATTTCAGTTCAGAGCTAATTCTTGCAATTAATCTGAGAAATTGTCTCCTGTTGATTTTCTGTTTGATAAGGGATTCTCTTTTGGCAATTAATTATCCTTAGAACAACCTTTGTTTAGTGCTGTGGCTATTCTTGGAAGCACAGTTAGAGCTTCTAAAATAAACATGTGGAATTTCTAAATCTTTGGTTACTTAAGAACTGGCACTTTATTTTCTGCCAGGGATTTGGACAGTCCCATAGCATATGTAACAGAGCATTCCTGTTGGTGTTAAACACTGCCAACGTTTGCTTATACTGGCAATCCCAGCTGTGTGCTCTCAAAATGGAGCATGCTGAGGGCCAAATACTGCTTGCTTTGGTTGATAATCAGCTCTGGACCAACAGAAAGGAATGATAACAGGATTTTCAGAGCTGAAAGCATGAACTGCTGCTTTTTGATTACTAAGTGACAGCTCTACAATTGGGGCTTGTATCAGCTCGTCTTTGGATTTGACTCCTGAGAGTTGCACAGGAGGGCCTGGAAAATATGCTCTCACCACTCATTCAGGATCAAGCATTCTAAACTGTTTGAATAATTTGAACAGGATTTTGCCCATTGTTTACTTTTGTAGAACAATTTCAGTTAATTGATGTTAGAATCTCCCAGGGGCATGTGATTAAGCCATTTCAGGCAATGGAATAGACCACAGGAGGGCTCTTGTGGTTTAACCTGGTAGGTAGCACAGTACAGTTTTTTGCTCACTCCCCCACTTCCTGGTGGAAAGATAATAATTATTTATAAAACAAAGGTAGAACTTGTGAGTTGAGATTAAACTATTTTCTTTTTCTCTGTCTTAGTAAGGGATTTAATTATGACAACATAAATGTATATAACTGAAGTGGTGCGCAAGCAATTGCTCAGCACCCTCTGGCTGATGCCCAGCTAGCCCCTCATCCAGTGGTAAAGAGAGATGAACTCCCACCCCCTTCAAAACTCCTTTCACAGGATCTCATATGGTTTGAGAGATTATTATTATTTTTTTTGCCAGTTTAAGTCAGCTGTCTTAATCCTGTTCCTCCCAGTTCCTTGGTCCCTTTGCTGAGAATTGTCTTGGCTCTGTACAGCACTTCTTAGCAGTAGCTATAAATATTAGTGTGATATCAACATTGTTTTTCTCTTAGAATCAAAACATAGCACCATACCAGACACTCTGATGAAAACAATCCTGTCTTAACTGAAACAAGAACAGCTGGGGGCTCTCTATTTCTATAGCTGAATGTCTCTGAAACAAACAAGAAAGGTAATTTTTTGTACATGTAGGCATGCAGATGAGCTGTTGTTTGTACCTTGTAGCTTGCGTATTGTGTATTATTCTTCCACTGGGAGATCAGATGTATAGCATGGATGTTGGAGTATGACTACATTAATAATAGAGCATCACTGTGGAGTTTCTTTCACCCACTTTAAGTCTACAAACCAATTTATCTTGTAGTAACTTGATCACATGCTCACAATCTTTTTCAGAGAGCGAGCAGTACCTCTATTTGAAGGTTAATACTGTGATATTGTGGTTCACAGCCTGATTGTGGCTAGCTCTGTGTATCTGTGAAGGCCTGCTCTCCTTTATCCAACTCCTTCATGTCACCTTTTGGTACATGGAAGAAATTCTGCTACTTGAATGATGTGCAAATTAGACTGAGTTTCTTCCCTTGCAGTTGGAAAGAGGCTTTTCAGCTTATCATCTTTCACAGATCTCTTAAAAAGCAGCACTCAAGAAACCAAGCTAAAGCAGCAATTGCTTCCAAATCATTCATTTTCACAGCAGTCTACTGCTACACCCTACTATTTTTTGCTTAAGCGTAATTTACTGCTTGACTTGAGAAGGAAACAAAAGGCAAGTTCTGATGTTTAGCTTGAGATGTTGCTTTTAGATGTGTGGTGTGGCAGTGAATTGTGTGCATGTAAATGCATGCAGGCGTACGCATTCAGTAAATTTATGCAGAGGGTGATTTTATACAAATTCTTTACCAGAGTACATATGAGAAACACAAAGGGGAGAAGAATTCAATTTATTTATTTATTTAGCTAAAGCAAAAACACCCTTTTCTGTGCTTAGAGTAACTCCTTTCCAAGGTGTGCTTGACTTGGAGAAGAACAAATCTCTGCTGAAGATGTAGCTAAATGGAAAAGGGGAAAGAGTAGAATGAGATTTGCTGCTTGAAGTATAAAAGGAGATAATGACTGGATGTCCAATGCTTCCAGTGACTCGGTGTTTTTATAGAAGTAGAAATTGTAAGGGAGACTGATGTGACCGTTGCTTACAAGAGGAGCCCTTAAAGAACTTTACTGTGCGGTGAACACATGGATAGTAGCTGTAGTTCAAATAAATATGTGCTTGTAAGCAGAGGGGAGGTGAAACAATATATATAATAGTATTTATTGCACTGAAAATATGAAAGAGTATTTTTGCAAGAAATAAGTTCAAAAATGCAACATCAAAAATTTTTAATTTTTTGAACTTCAATATTTTTAAATTCTCATTTTTGGAAAAAAAAAAAAAAGTCAAGGAAGTCTGGTCTTGAAATTCCCAAGCAATTTTTTTTTTTTGGGGGCAGTATTTTCTGGGAGGCTAATATTGAAACAGCAAGGAATAGATGACTGTAGGGCACTGATTGTAAAAAGCAAGATGAAAGAAGTTCTGACTAATAGGGAGTGAGGTGGTGCTATATATGCTGTGTGTGCAGATATAGTTACACTTGATAGAAAAATATTTCTGTAAATATTCAAACACTTATAGCATTGTAACTTTTAATATTTGTACTCCTAGTACAAATGCATATGCACATTGTATATATACAAATGTGTGTGTATATATATATATATACACAAACAGTATGCACCAGTGTTTAGATGTATAGAAACTACAGAGTTCAGCCATGCTAGGAAATTTTATTTATATATATTTATATATATAAATATATTTATATTTATTTATATATATATAGCAAAGCAATATTACTTTTCATTATTCTCTTACGTTTTTACTGGATTAGGAATATTTTGGAGGTTAATAAATTCTTGCAAATTTTAGGACTGCTACATATAAAATACTGTAGAAGTTCTGTTCTTGATGAATCCTTTTATCATGTTTATGCATACTTAGACTAATTTTTTTATGTGAATTCCAATTTCACCATTGACATTAGATTTTCTGAATCTATATCAATCGATGAGACTTGAAAACTGAAACCACTGGGAGTAAAGGTCACTTCTTTATGTACAGATCCAGTGCATGGTAAAGCTTCTTAAATGTCACAGTGGCCTTGCAACTTTGGCCATAACATAAAGCTTCCACATTTTTAATGTGGGAAATCTGTTCAGTTCCAAAGAGGCCACCTCTTTAGTTGTGCAATAGAGAAACTGACTTACATAATTGTTTTTTGAGATTTTTTTTTTCTGTAAAGTGATTATAGTTAATGGAATCCACTTCAGTTTGCTCTTTAGAGAGCAAATGTCAAGAGAATAACAGCAATCTACTCATAGAGCAATGTATGTTATAGAGAAATCTGCTGGTAGAACTGCAGTGATATAATAGATAAAAATGTAACACTTTCAATGGAGTGTAATAGGATACTGCAGAAGAAAAAAATCCAAAAACTACTTCTATTTCCCTGTAGTATTTAAAGTTTCAAAGCAGTTTTTAACCCTGGTTTCTCAGCTTCTCCCTGACAGATTTGTACTGTGTCCCCTATTTTGTTACTCTTCTCACGTGTTTCTTCCCACTATTTTATTGGGTGTGCAAGGATTGACAATACTTGAGAGGGTGAGAAGCGTGGAAGAGCAATGCAGCACTGTGCAGAAAAAAAATCAGATAAGAATTGTGAGAGAGCTCAGCTTTTTATTGATCGCTTTCCTGTTTCTGCCTATCTGAAAAGGGACAGAGGCAGCACTCCTATTACACTCAAAAATTCAGCGCTTGTCCTTATTTTTGCTTTGTAGTCAGTTTTCACATGTAGTGAATATGCCAGCAATCACACAGCTTCACAAGCCCCTCTGATCTTTAAACGTGGCAGGGTAATGCCACTAGGAATCAAAGCAATCTGTTTTTAAACTGCGGAGTTTAGGTTTACGTGTCAGGGACATTTAAATGCTTCTCAGTACTGCTTTTTTCTCCCCCAAAACAATGCAAACATCCAGATTTCTTGTCTCTGGCACTTTAAACAAGCACAAAGCTGCTATCTTGAGAAGTCTTGTTAACAAGACCAGTTGTTCCCACAGTTATAATCTCTCCTTATTTTCCTTTTTTTTTTTTTTTTCTCCTTTTACATTGCCTCCTTCCTTTTTGCGACACTTTTCCCTATCCCCTACTTTTCCCTCAGTTTGTCTCAAAGCAGAGGTAGGTGTTTGGGAGTAGAAGTGGAATTGAGTCTTTTCTATGGAAAAAGTTCTTTTAAAGTTCTGTTAAAGACTAAGGCTCTTGTTTGAATGGGAGCTAACAGAACTGGGCTCAATGTAATTTGTGCTAACAAGTTGAGTAGCTGAACAACAGAGATTATCCTACACCTGGTGCCTGGCCAGATGGGCTGTAGCTTTCTCTCCGGCAAGGATATTTTGTCAGACATTGAGGGTAGATTTATTTTTGGAGTCATTTCTACGGGAGGAAAAAAAAATGCAAATGCTAAAATGGCTTCTAAGTCTATGAAGAGAGAATGATGAAGGTTTTAGATTTGGGTTAAACTTCTGTTCTGTGTATTGATGAGCATGCTTATAGGTACAAGGTTCTTATCATTGTACTTTTGATAACTGTAGTTAATCTTTTTTCCATAGCAGGCTTTTTTTTTTTTTTTTTAACATAGCTACCAGCCAGAATAAGTGCTTTCTAGCTCTCTTGTCTGATAAGCATCAGAGAAAAATAAACAGAAAGCAGTAGCTGCTTTTGCCATTAGATCTGTGTTGTAGGCAGGTCATCCAGTAATGCCAGGAAATGATTTAAGAAGGATGTTCAGAAGCTGCTCAGTATCTAATTTCACTGTGAGTGCTCCCATATCAACTCTATACCAGCATGAATACATAAGCAGAGGCAGAGATGATAAAACAGATGTTTGGTAAGGAAAATAACAACTCAACCAGATGAAATAAAACCACAGGAGCTCCAGTAGCATAGTGTCACTGCGAATGTACTGCACCATCTTTTCAGCTCTGCTCAGAGTCTGTGTGATTCTGGTTCCAACTATCGTGTTGCTCAGCACGGTTGGCTGTTTTGGCTCAATACTGGATGGCGAGGGTGCCACAGGTCCTGGCTGTCTGGTCCTGCTGAAGCAGTGAGATTCTTTTGTAGTTTTTACAGCATCTGTTGTTTGTGCTATACCTGATTGCTTCTGCCTCCTCCATCTTGCAGAAATAAATATTGCTCCTGGTGTTGCAGAGAAAAACTATTCTCATACAGAGATAAGTTGGCTCTGTTAGCATTTTTTCACTCTTACAGCAAGTCTGATTGCAGTTCCTGTAAGTTGTATGTCTTTGAGCTCAACATCTCTAAACTCCTTGTCATTGATGCATTCTGTGGGAGACAGGAATTGAAATGAGAGAATATGTTTGCCTTCTCAGTTACGATGAAAGTAACTTTACAATACTAATAAACAGGCACTTATTTACATACAGGATGCAGGAAACAAGATACGTACATATATGCAGGAGCATATGCAGGAACATTAATTTCTTTGTGTTAAGTGATATGATGTTTGTGCTCTAATCTGATTAATCTGATCTCAAAGTATTGAAATACTTTTTTTCCTTTCCTCCCTCTGTTCCTCCCTCCTTTCCTCCATCAGTTCCCTTCACCTGTAACTAGCTTTGTCCTCCATAAGATGCAAGGACAAGCTTTGAAGTCCTGGGAAAGATTATCATGTTAACAGCAGAAAGAGAATGGTATTAACCTCCTGCAGAGATGTAATTCTTTAGGTACTAATAAACTACTTTTGTGTTATAATACAAGTAGCGTACGGAAGTTTTCTCCTTTTGTAACAGTTATTTTAACGTTTTCAACCATTCCTGTCATATAAAACGTATTACAAATGATCTTGTGTTTGTATTGAAAAATAAGCCTTTCTCTGCAGAAACTACTTATTAATACATACACAGTATGCAATCCACGTTCTATGTTTCGTGAAATTTTGAAATATTTGAGACTGGAGCAGAGCAGAGGAAACAACATATAGCCCATAGTGGAAACAACAGATGAAGGAGCGTGCTTTTTGAGCAATTGGCAGTTGCAGATTCTGTGTATGTTCATCTTGGACTTGTTCTGACAAGCCATGCTGTAACTGTGGATTGATGTCTTAGAGAAAGACTAGTTGCTAATTCACTGACCCATGTCCTGCTCATCAGACATGATGCTTAAATGATTGTCTAGATTCTTATTAATGAGCTCATGGGAGCTTAGCATTAGTAATAAAAGAGTAAGTACTGCTCATTGCTGAAACAGTTGTAGTTGTACTATCAAATTAATATTTAAAAAATGCTCTGGTCTTGGGTTTGCCTCATGCTGAAAAAAATGATTAGTCTGGGAAATTGCTGCTCATGTCAGATACCAGACACACAGAGAAAAAACCAAAGTCCTCACTCTTGCTGTCTGACTCTTCCAATAGCTTATATGCAGTTTAATAGTTAAAAGGCTTCTTTTGTGAACAAGAATGCTAAGGTAAAATATAATAAAATATGAATGCAATAGAAGCCAAAAAAAATAATGAAATGCATATAAAGGTGCTGTGAATATACATAATACTCCCTAGCAAAATGCGCACAAGTACCAACTTTGGACAGAAGATATTCCCCATAGCTATTTCCTTCATTCCTGCTTTGAAATTCTACCATCTTTTATCTTGAGTGTCATTTTCCATATGAAGGTCTACTTCCATCCATGCCTGTACTGTTCCTACTAATCATGCATGAACGTTGTGAACTAGAGACTTAGAGAAACTTATGCTCCCCTCAATACTGTAGACAATGAGTAGCAGTGAATTAATTAAACTTGGCTAAGACCACATTAGTTACCACTGACTCTTCTGGAAAGGACAGCAAATATCTTCGTGCTCACATTGTAAGAATTTTGGCATTGTTTCAGCCTTAACATTACTGCCATTATGATCTGTTGTGAGTGCTATATCAAAATACAGCAGTGGGATGTAAAGAGTGGTAAGGGAAGTGGTAAGTAAAGAAGTAAAGCATCCAAATTCATGTTTTCTAACTTATTTTGAGAGTTGCTAATTTTCCATAAGGCATTATATTTCTATGCAGCTTTGGGGTACATGAGCTTTCACAGATCTTTTGTTGGATTTATGAGAGAAATATTCATGTGATGAAGCACAGGTGCATAGAGAAAAATCATCTTTATTTAAATCTTTAAACTAGAAATGATCTTTTTCACTGATAGTGAAGGAATAAACTGTTTGTGATCACTGCCTTTTGTTTATCCTCTTTCTCCAAAGTAAATGACTAGCATGAACTAACCTGTGAGAGAGACAGAAAAAACATACTTTTTCCATGATTTCAGTACTGTGAATGCTTCTGACCACAACTTTGAGGGACGCTTCTCAGTTTACTTCTGGTCCTGCACAGCTGTATAAATGAGACTAACTTGATTTAATTGAGCTATGTATGCTAACAGGGCTTTCCACCAGCATCATATATACCCCCATACAGTATGTTATTGTCACAGGTGTACTAAAATGGCAGGAGCCCGATGGAGTCACATCAATCAAAACTGACATTAATATTCTCTATTTTTAGAAGTACATAAGCATGCAATTTTGCAAACTAGCATGTTCATTCCTCTGTTAACCTAATCTGTTCAGTGTAGGAATACTGGTGTGATTTAATGCCAGTATATGTGACCTTGTGCTAAGCCAGAGAGACATACGTAGACCCAACGCCCACTGGTAGTTGCTATGCTCTGTAATTCAATACTGTAATTCAGTAACTTTTAAAAAACAACTAAATAGTTACCACATGGTGGAAAATTAGCAATAGGGGATTCAAATTTTTGTCTGGTATTAAATCTGCACATGGAAAAAGTGAAATATCATCCTCAATGCTATCCATGTGTTTAGTCACGTTGAATGAAATGCTTACAAAGCATGACATTATTTAATTTTTATAAGATTTGCCACATCCAGTAACATTTATTGCAGTTGCATTGAAAAGCTTTGTGCAGGTGCCTTTTGAGCTGAGCTCACTGAAGTCAGGACATCACACACACACTGTGCAGTTAGTTACTGGATGCATAGTACAGTATTTAAGTAATCCCACAGTAAATTGATTTTTAGTAACCCAATAGTTTGGTGGGACTGCATGCATATAACTCACATGCAGAAATATTTCAATATCTTGGAAAAAAAAATGTACAGTGAGAATTTACTGTAGTGAAGGGTATTTTGACACTGTGGGAAGGGGCTGTAGTTCTCTGTAAGGGTGGTTACACTTCATTTTTTTTTTTTTTCCCCCCCCCCTCATTTCATAATCCAGGGAAATAGCTACTGGAATAACAGTGTTTGTGCAGGAAGGGTACTATACCCTTGCTGATTTCAGTGCTATTTTTCACTAGGAAATGCTAGTACTGATAACTCAAAGATGTTAATATCTGGAGTCAAGATAAAATCACTTCTCAGTTAGTTTAGAGAATTTAGTTGAATATTTCTTTAATCTCAGTTAAAAATATATGGTGAACTGAAATTGAATAGTAATCTGCTGAATATCCAGGACTGGCATGACATATAGATCTGAACCTTAAAATCTGTTTATCATTCCTTGCACATGATTTACACGACTTCCATGAGGTAGAATTAAAGTAAGATTCCAGATTTTCCCTGTCACTGATGTGATTAATCATCACATCAATTACAGCCTTCTAGCATTATTGGCACATAGATAATATTTGGGAACTCCTTCCTTGAGAGTGTAGTCTAAGTTATTTTGTTCCCAAGCAGTTTGAAACACATACTTTTTGAGTGGTGCTTCTGAAGCCTCAGGCTTAATTCTGCTGGGAATCATGTTTGTGATGTTCTTTGTGTCTCATGAAAGAAAAATAACTAATGGTACCTGTCAAAGGAAACTTTGAAGGTTATGGGTCCAACTACATCTGAAACCATGGCAGGACCCTGTGCAAAACCCTCTGGGAACAAGGGCAGTGAGGTGGTTCTTCAGCTCCTGGCTAACCACGCTTCCCTGCTTTTTGATTAAAGCTTACTGGGTATTCCAAGCCAGGTTTTTGATGAGGAAGAAGGAAGAAGAAACTTTCAGACGCCAATGAAAAGGCAAATGAGAGTCAGAACTGATCACGCAAAAAAAATCTTATTCTATTCTCAATCAATGTATTTTGCTCCTAATTGCTGAAATGGTAGTTAACCTCTCTAGCCTGTTTTCTTTCAATCATAAGTCCTGCAGCAGCTATTGACATTACGCTAGAATTTTCTGCTTTGTTTGTGATAGTGAAGTCAAACAAAATACTGGAAAGGAAAAATATTTAAATGGATTAATATATGGTAGACCAGGTGTGACTGGCAAGATATCATTTGTTTCATGGGAGTTCTCTGTCTTTCTTACGCACCTGTAACAAATGTAAATAAATGGCTCATCGCTGAAGGACAGGCAAGCTATTTTAATTTTGCTATAAGGAGCAAGAACTTTCCATTGTGATGGTTACTGCAGAATAGCTGGTAAAATCCCACTTCAAGTTTTAGCTACCATTTCAGTAATTTGTTTCTCTCTCCATTCCCTGACCCATGTACTGGTCTCATCTTAGAACTTAAAGAGCTTCATCAGTCTTCCTATGGACACCAGCGTGCCTTTGGATCAGGTTTTTTACTGTGTTAGTTTGAGCTCTTGCTGACTTGAAAATTAACTCTAATCACTTTCCTTCAAGAGCTTTTAGTAGCTCTAAGTCATCTGCTTGTGATAACAAACTTAATTTTAATAGTTTCTCACATTTATTTGTAATTTTTTTTGTCTCTCATTGCATATCCAAATACTGGCTATTAGAAAATCTTAGTTGGTAGAGGACATTAAAAACATTCTGGAGAGATTTTCATGGTTGCTACTGTGTTAGGGAAGAAAACTTGAATTCTCAGAGGTACAGATCAAGGTACTACATTGTGATCTATCCCCCTTGCTACTTACTCTTGCAGGGATACTATCTTTTTCCATGAACTGCTTTTGCCCGGGAGTATTTAACAGTATATCACCTTGTGGCAGGTGACAGATGATCAAAGAAAAAAACCTGCTAAATTTAACTATCTAAGTGTCGGTGTGGTGGGTTTTTTTCTTTCAACCACGGAGCTGCATTAATTCCATTTCTTTAATGTAAAAATGGAGCCAGATAAGGAATTGTCAGAAGGCTGTTTAGTGTAGTGACTGTACTTTTGAAGTTGGTTCTAAGATTTTTGTGTAATGTTTTCTGGAAGTCAAGCAAACAGGGATGACTTCACATCTGGGTTATGACAGATATTCCTCAGAGGTAGTGTTTCTGTAGCCTACCAACCTTTTCACTCATTGCAGGTACACATGGAAGATTTTTTGCAAAAAGGTCTGAAAAGACAAGTGGAGATTTAGGGACAATATTATTTAGACAACAGAGCGCTTTTGTTTGTTTGTTATTGCTAGAGATTTCCCAGCTTGGAATTTCCCATTTGAAAAAAAAAAAAAAAGTTAAAGTTTGATGTCAGAACTGTATAAAAAATTATACAGTAGGATGTGCATATAAGTCTTCCTGCTCACAGCCATTTGCTGGAATAGCAAAAACAAACAAAAAAACCCAGATCTTTTCATTAAAATTTTGATTTCATTTTTTTTTTTTTTATTATTAAAGAGGTCCTTTGAACCCTGTCAGAAAAGGAAAAGGTGAGCTTAGGAAATTCTGATATATATGGCAAAGGAAGAGATGATGTCATTCATTACCTACCTTTCTTTGTTACAGCAGTAAGCTAACCTGTAATGTGCATGCTCGTTACAAAGATAAATGAATACAAATGACCCTCTCAGGGGCCAAAGCATTCAGGAAAATGAAAGAACTACAAAGTGCATAGTATATGCATAGTATTTGTTCTACAGTGAAAATAGAGGTGGTTTTGTTTGTTCCATAAAGGCATGCAAAAATTGTAGAACTTCACCTGAAAAATACTGTGAAAGAAACAAAGTTAGGGATAATGTGGTTGTTGGGTGAGTAGTCTGTTGGACTGGTTACCACCATACCTAAATTAATCTTAATAATTGTTAAAAGTTTGGACTTAAACCCTGAAGCATGTGAGTTCTCTGAAGAGAGAGTCTCATCCTTATGGATTTTTTGATCAGAGTTCCATTAATGAAGCAGTTGATTAAGACAAATGAAAATGAGAAAAATTGAATTACAGACTCGACACTTTCCTGCCTGCACTGTTCTCTGGTCTGGGAGGCTTCCTGTGAGATCCCCAGGACCAGCATTGTTTTCTGTCAGACACTCCTTTTCTACTGCCGTACCAGCAGAGAGTAATTCTCCCGTTCCTAACAAATGATGAAAGGAGTGAGCGGTGCAGTCCATGGAGAGAGCAGCAATTGTAGAGGAGGATGAAGGAATAGATCTGCTGGTCTTTTCCACACTCCTGTGCTTATTAACTTCTCTGAATTGCATACTTTGTGTGGAAATTCACAGAATATCTTTGCCCTTTCTACCTGTGGATACTTGGCTGACTGGTGATTATGGTCTTCATGCAAGAATTCCTCTGAGAAGTTGCATGTCAGTTGTTATGGTGGAACAAGGACGAGCTGAAGCTTTATAAATTCTGTGTTAAACTGTCATTGCTGAAATCAGTGCATAAAATGATCATGTAATGGGACTGGAATTTCAACGTCTGCTTCTGGGGCCCTTGGGTTTTAATTTTCATCTCTTATACATGGGGAAAAAATGTTTTGTGAACCACTAGAAAGATCTTCCTTTTTTTTTTTTTTTTTTTTTTTTTGAGCACACAATGAAAATTTGACACTCACAACCCAACTGTTTTCAATTGACAAAAAAAATGATATAGAGTGTATTTCAAGTTTATGACCACAAAAGCTTATTTCTTTAAGCCATATCTGTTAGTTGGGTTATGTTTTGTAATTGTAGCTCTTTGGTGACAGATAGCAGACCTTGATAAATACATAGGGAAAGAGTTAACCTGCAAAAATTTCCTTTTCTTTTTTTCCCCAGAGAGTTCCCAGTAACCCTGAGTAGGGTTAAATAAATAACCACAAACTGTGGCAAAACTGTCTGCATTGCCTAATACTATTGTTCAAAAATGAAATGTCTTGTCTTCATTGTTTATTTTTCCTTCAGCACCGATAGGAGTATTATTTTATAATGCAACACCTGTTCTGCATAAAAGTAATGTGAAATAGATAACATTGCATTGCACTCCTGCCCACTGAAAGCTGTGCTGAGTTCCAGGGGGATTCCACTCCTCTTAATGACTGCTTGGAGCTTTAAAGCCATATGCCTTTAGCATTGCATGACTAGCTTCTTTGAAGAGCCTGGTACGATAGAAAATTGAGATGATCATTTAGACAAGACATAATTAAGTGAACAGAACTAATGAAACACTGCAGGAATATTATCAAATATGAAATCGTAAATGCCCCCCAATGGGCACTCTCTCAATGTGCGACTACCCAAAAGCACTTGTCCCATCTTTTGAGAGCGTGCATTCGCTTATTCTTCTTTGGATAATGGGACATCCATTATACTTTTCCATATTTCATTAGCATACATTTCAAGCTCAGAGTTGTTCACTGTGGAATCTAAAGTGGAGTCATTTTAGTACAGACATGATTTGTTCAGTAACTAAAAATCTACTCTATTACAGATTATTGTAAAAGCTTTATTTCTGAGGATGCAAACATGCTCCTTTTGTTCACGTCATTTTGCAGAACAAAATTATTGTGCATTGTGAGTAGCTGACATTTTGTGGAAAAGGACCACTTGAAAGTAGGCGTCTTGCCTGTGGTTCCAACAGAAATTAGTATTTACTAGAACACTGCTTGTTTGACAAGACCTGGGGACAAGTAACTTTTGGATGATTCTGGGCTTTGTTCCACTTACATGAAATGTACTGAGTCACAGTTGAGCTTTGTTGAACAGTGGATTGAGGCTGGGGAATAAATTTTTCATCATTGTGATGGCTTGGAGAATTTACTTAGTTTCTTTGCTAATTTGCACTCAAAACTAAAAAATTAACTCAAAAGGGGAATAAATGCAAACCTAAGCAATTTAAACTTACACAAACACTCATCATTACAATGTGATTATTGTACACATCTGTTCATCTTTGGTAAAGCTGCTGCCATAATTGTATTTTATTCATTCTACCAGTCTCATTTCAATCAGGCAAAGATTTGTTCAAAAAATATCGTTTGGGAGCCATTTTGATTTCATGGTCTGCTTGTCAATAGGAATGTGCAAAAGCATAGTAGAGAGTAGAACAAGCTGGACATGTGGACTGACATTTGGTGTTTTTATTTGCACAGTGAAATGCAATGGATGCAAACATGAGGATGACCCAATTCATGTCAGTCTTCTGTATTTGCGATTTCAACTGCTCCAAGAGAGGGCTCAATGGGTGAGGCGTCTTAGGACTTCTTGTTTCTTCGTGATAGATCAGAAGAGAAAGTTAAATTCATAACAGAAGCCTACCATCAACTATTCCATGAGTAAGCCTACTGTATATTTTAAAATGTTCTTCTTATAGACATCCATATGAGGAAACACTGTTAAACAGGGCAACAGGAGAGGCATGTTTTTTTTTTTCAATACAGAAACAAAGCCACCTCTCAGTGCTCTGTAGTAAAGTAGCTTTGAAAGTGGGGAAATAATGTAAGATTTAATAGGTGAAGAACATTCTGAAGAGAAAACTGTAGTTTTCAAATGCATCTCTTGCATGCTTTTTGATGGTGGTATTTATGCTTTCTTGGTTCAGTTGGAATTTTTCTACAGTTTTTGTTTCAGTGGATTATATTTTTACTGGATTTCTGGGTATAAAGCCACATGTAACTGAGAATGGCACTATCCACCGCAGAGGAGATCTGTCTCTGTTAATGCATCTTCATACTAGTCAGCTGTCAATAGTTTCCCTTTCACTCAGAATAAAAGTAATGGAAGGGCTAGATGGTACTATTGTATTTGAAGGGTAATATAGTCTCTCTAAAATCACGCAGGATATTGATTTAAAAGTCAGGCAATGCAGTTAGTGGTCCAGATGCTGAATTTTACTTGTTCTAAACGTATGTGGCTCTTTTCCTGCTGAACACAAACCTTCCAATCCCTCATAGAAATAACAATAATGTGAAGAAAAAGTTGTTTCTTTGTTTCTTAGTTCATTATTACTGACATAGTTGGCATTCCAAAATGCCTCACGAAAATTGGAGAAGGATACCTCCTCCAAAGTATTTTAAAGGTAAAATTAGGTAAGGCATAAGGTTGACTCATATACAAGCATAGTTTATCCTTAAGTCTAGAGATGCCTGAGTACCTAAATTTAATGTAGACAACAAGACAAAGTTGGATCTCAGTGAGAACTGAAAGCATATGTGAGTAAAAATGGTGTTTCAATCATTTTATCATTTATGTAGCTGAGGAGGAAAGAAGAAATTGTACTTATCGTGTTTTCCCCCGTGCGGAAGCAGAAAGCACTTAGTGTTCTTTGGGAATAAGATAGATGGGTTTCACAAGAGAGTAATCTAGAACAGCTGACATTTCTGACAAGGACTGTAGCAGCAGAAGGGACCTGCAGAAGGGGATATGAAACCAGCAAAAGAACAGACATTTCTGTTTTAGGATGTTGGGAAGTAGCAGGATGTCCTGTGTGATATCAAACCAGCAGGTTGAATAATTGTAATAGCCAGATTAATTAAAATGTTGAAGAAGTTTAATCACTTCCTTCCCAATCTTTGCTCTTGGATCTGAACATTTCCCTAGATTGTCTGTCCTGTATCCTTTACCTTATTTTAGAACATACCTTTGCGTTTTCAAATGGCTCAAAGCATACATGAGGTAAGAAAATTAGTATTACTCTATTTCTTGTCCTTTAGAGTGTCATATGTATAGATATGGACCAATAGACTGTTTCCCCTATGATGACTCGAAAAACTTCTCTAATGAGAATGTGATCTTGAGGAAAAAGACATTATTTTTTTCTCTTCCCCAGATTCAAATTAAAACCATCAAAAATAAGCATACACATTGAGAGGTGCATATCAGACTCAGTTGTCAGCTAGGAGCTAGCTAGATTTGAAAAGATTTCTGCAAGTTAAATGAAGAAACTGGAATGCAGACTGTGAAATTTTCAGAGAACTCTGGGAGTCGCTGTGTATGAACAGAATAGTCTTGTTAAGGGAGTCAGCTGGCTAGAGTGACCAAAGAAATACAATGTCCCTGAAAAGACAGTGCTTGGAGGGGATGATGACTGATTATTTCAAAGCACTGGACAATCAGTTGCATTTGAGCTAAGGTCTATTCTTAAAGCAATCAGAAAAGTGCGGCAAGGCATATCTAGTAGGACTGCACATCTAGTGAGAATGCAATAAGGCATATCCAGTAAGTACAGCAAGAAGTTCCCACTGACATTTAGTTGAGTTGGAAAAAGCAGTGGTGGAAAATGAAGAGGTGTAAGGTGTTAAAAGGGGTTTGTTAATGTCGAAGTATTTTTGTGGTTTTTTTCTCTGAAAGTTGAATTGAAAAAGAGGATAGATGTGTGAAAAAGGAGTGATACAGGGGAGGGGCCTAGGAATGTCAGTGGATTAGAGGAGGCAGTAATCCTTCAATGTGTTTTCCCATTTTATAAGTAAGTCCACAAGTATCAAGCTTAAACTTTTGCACAAAACAACTGTGATTTGTAAAAATGGTAAAGAATGTGTTGCAATGATGATACCATTGTGGTGGCTCACAATATTAAATCAGAATGTTGCAGAAATGAAAGAGCAGATATTAGCTATATGTGTGCCATAGTGATTTCTGAGGATATTCAGAAGTCAGACAAACACTGATCTCTTCTTCTTTTCAAGGGGCATGACCAATAGTGGAGTGATTGTTGTTGGAAAGCTCACAAACAATGCCATTGCTACCAGAGTGGGGGAATTACTTTCTTCTTCACATTAAGTACACTGTATTTTTTGCTTTGGACTGCATATTAGGTCTGAAAAGAATAAATCACATAGTTTGCAGTTGAATAATGGAAAGTTTGTTGACATGAAAGGGTAATTTATGCTCGAAAAATGTCTGTGTTTACAACATTTGCTTCTGTTGTATTTGTGATTTCAGTTGTATATATCGCTATCAGAGTAGTTAGAGCTCCCAAAAATGACAGAGATGAAAGAAAAAACAAAAAGAAAACAACTGCTTGTCCTCAAGATTTAGGATCAACCAAAGAATTTAGGCTTTAAGCTCTGTCTTGTCGAACTGGCTAATAAATGCATTTGAAGTTAGATCAGGTATCTCTACATACCACTATGTAGACGTGGTCTTAGAAACAGGAAAGTCTTTAAATTTAAAGCTTAGGGCTTGTGGCATGTTTATGTCTGTGTCAACAAGGAGTTATGAGCCATCGTGAAAGTATGTCTGCCTGCTTCTGAAACAATTCCTCTTCTTTGTTAAATGTGCTGGCATCAGTCATTGGGTGAATCTCTAATGTCAACAACTTTTGTGGAGTTATTAAAGGCAGATTAATTTATATGGTGCTCATCGAAATAATAACTCAGTATTTTACAGAGTTTTGAACTCATATGTTGCATTTTTTCCCTCTTTTTTTTTTTTTTTTTCCTTGTACTACCTGTCTAAAAAGCACTAAACTTTTGAGAATTGCAGATTTTCCTGCTTAGGAAGTTTTCCCTTGTGTTCACTTAGTTTGTTTTATGAAGTGAGATTTCTTCTGCTTCTCTCTCAGTGCCAAATTTCCTGATTAGTATAGCTCTAAGAGCCAGGAAGGAAGCTCCAAGACCCCCCCTTCTTTGTTCTTTACCAGCTCTTTCTCACCCGTTCCCCTTCAGTTTAGAAAGAAATTCTAAGCTCATTACAGAGTTTTGAAAATATGTTTAGCAGTGTTTTTTAGTATGTCACTACCTTAAGCCAAAGCTGATGACTTTGTAGACATGAAGTGGAGTAAAAGTGAATGATGTCTGATCTAGTATTTGGTATAAACTTGACTTGGTTTCTTTTTGAACCATGATTATATGGAAAAAATACTAGGGATAAATTAAACTGTATTAGCTAGAAAGAGCGGATAACTTTTCAAACCTTCAGTTTTTCAAAATCTGTATTATGGAATCCTACAATCTAGTACTAGTCTACAATTGAAGTATACTAAAATATATATATTTTTCAGCGTATAACATGCTCACAGTACTGTTAGCATCACTGCAGGAGCAAGTACTGTGGTGATTAGTGATCTGCTACAATGCCAAAGATGTTATCATATTGATCTCTGCATGCTTTGATTGTAGAAAATAATGTTCTTCCTGATCATCTAAATTCTTAGCTTTCCATTAAAGTAAGTTACAGCCAAATGCAAAATTATTCTGAGTACTAGATTAGTCAGTGGAAGTTAAAAACCAAAAAGAAAAAATATTCTTGAAACACGTGGCAACTAGGGAACCTGGAAATTGGGACATTGAGACAGTTTGATAGAAATAAAAGAGATGGAGGTTGCTTTGACACATTTCAGGTCAAATGTTAAAAAACTTTGGAAAAAAATCAAACTTTCCATTCTAGTCTAATCAGATCAAATAAAGTCCTATTTGTATTTGCTTGTCTGGCATGTCTTGAAAACTGAATTAAAACAGCAAAAGAGAAATTCAGTGACTATAAAATATGTATAAACAATTGCACATGTGGTAATATACATTATGGATGATATTTTTTTTTGTAAGGAATCTCATGATAACAAACATAATAACCCGCTACTGTTTCTTCTTTTTAACTGTTTCAGCCTCATCTGCTAATTTTCTTCTTCAGTCACGGTGTTTAACGTATCAAAGTGAAAAACAGGCAAAGTGAAAATACAAGTATAAAAAAGTCTGAATTGAGGAACCTGATTGCATGCAATTACTTGCGCAAACTGTTATTGCAAATATTAAAATAATTATATTTTAATCCTTTTTAGTGAATCAGAGGGTTATAGGACTTGGTTCAATTAATTAATCTTGCTTATATACTTAAAGTTCAATACTTTACTGGTCCTGGTCTAACAAGACTAGTTTATACAGAGAGAAATGCTGGAAAACTTGAACAAAGTAATAAAGGAACTTCTTGCTTTCTCAAATTCATCCCTCACTATGACCTTTTAATCCTCTTGTCCTCCAAATAGTGTCAGAATTATTATTTTAATTAGGATGTGCCATAAACAAAACCCAAGCTTATGTAGTAACACAAGTCAAATCTTTGCTGTACTTGTAGCCTTAATACTTATAAGCAAATACACACTTGGTGTAAACACTGAATTGTTGTGTAATTATGTTTGCAGTCATTGGAAAAGCTTTTGTTCTGTGTACTATTTCCTTGTTACAAACAATTTGATAATATGATATTTTACTTCTGCATTTCATACCTCATACTAAAAAATAAAATCAAGAGAGCATGGTTGCCTTAGTATAGGCCAAATCTTGCCTGCATCACTGACTTCAGAAGTAACAGACTCGTACTGTATTTGCTGAAAATAGTCATGAGGACAAGGACAGAGTTTCTTGATGAAAATCTAGAATTTCCAAGATGAAAAGAGTAATGAAAAGGATGGACACAGGGGAGGGGAAAAAAAAAGGAATATGGAAATGTTGCAAGAGGTTTAGATAAAATAAGATGGAAAGAAAAGGAAATCTTAAAGAAAATTAAAGCAGTTAGCCCAAAATAGCAGGGAGAAATAGTCAAAATAAATGTGAGTTCAATTAAGGAAAGATGAACAGAAAAGATAGAACATATTGCTTACAGTCATAAACCTGAGCACTGTGATAACACATTTGGAGTGTTAGTGAGACCTCAGAAGGTGTGGCTGTATTCACAGAAGAAATGTAAAGGCTGGATGTTTAATCTCAGCCGTGTTGAATTCAACAGGCAAACCACTCAGGATTTCATTTTACGTGCTATGAGTAAGATAAAGACCAATGCTTTATGCACGAGATAGTTTGCTGTTACATTCTTGTATGGCTGCTATTGAGATTTTATTATCGATTTCTGAAATACTCCAGGGAAGTAAAAATACAATGGTTTTCAATAAAATTAATAAAAATAATCATGGCATTTAACATACTATAAATCATGAATCATCTCTTCTTTTTTTTTTTTATAGTGAAATTGGGTGAATGGATTGCTCAGAAACTAGTTCAAAGTAATGAGTAGTTCACCATTTGTATCCAACCACTGAATCAGAGTAAGCAATAATCTGAGAACTATGAGATGACTTTCATTTGAAAAAGTTATGAGTATTAATTGAGAGAACCTAAAATTAAGAAATAGAGGGATTCGGGCAATGGAAAAAAAGGTAGTATAAGGAAGTATACTTGCAACTGTGGCAGCTTCATATAACGATTTTCCTAATAAAGCCATCAAAAAGTTTTTTTGAGTTTCATACACCCATACATTCACACTTCATTATCAGCCTAAGTGAAACAACTTCTTTTTTGTGAGGTGCATAGGGTGAAATATTTCAATAAGACTCTAAGGAAGTGATGCATTGACAGAGATGTTCTTTAACAAACTGAGTTAACACAGCCTGAAGAGGGCAGTAAAGATAAAGCTTTTTCCTTTTCACTTTTCATTGCTTTTTTACTCTGAAAATGCATTACTGGCCAGCACGTATTTGCAGACATCACACATTTCTGGAACTATACTGCATAAAATATACTGTGAGGTCAATGAAATCCTTGGTTGGGATTTATCTGAGGATCTAACTCCTTCACACGGCAGTGAGAAAGTAGAAGACATCCATCTCTCATGTAAAGCAGCTTGCAGAAAATGAATTGCACAAGGCAGGCTTGCTTCAGCTGGGACATCCCCCTAGAATAAAACAATTTTTGCGTTCTGGAAGTGGGTTAAAAGAACAGTTTTGCAGATTGCCAGAAAATGAAATGTTATTTTCATATTTTGTCTCAACCATTTCAGAGAGGCCACTTTCTCTGCAGAAATGGACCAATGGGATTTAAAAATGTTTTTGTAAATTTATTTATACCTATATATCGATATCTATATATTTTTTTTCTATTCATCTGTCATGGGAGCTTCTTGACCACCGGGCTTAAATAGAAACTTAGGTTATTTTCCTTGTGTTAAGAGGCAGTGAATTTTGTATGTTAAAAATTATGTGTGTACTGGGGGGAAATGCAACTGCAGAAGAGCAGATATCTGGATAGTCACTGTGTTCTTTTCTGAATAGGTGTTATTTCTCAGGAGCCTGATGTTTGCTTTAAGCTCAGCAGCAACACACCTTTTTAAAGCTGAAATAAATATATGTTTGTACATTTTGTTGGTATGGATGCATATACATATGGACACTATTATGAAACACATTTTTTAAGATGTTTTGGATGGACAGATGTAGTGGGGTTTTGTGTATGTGTATCCATGCAGGAAGAGCGTATTACTTATACCCACTAGGAAGTGCCTTTTGGTAAGTTTAGGCAAAGCTAGGATGGTAGTTTGATTTTTGTCAGAAGATGCTGATTTGATTGATAATTGCTCATCAAGGAAATGGTGCTGAAATGGATAGTATCCCAGTAGTAAAGCAACATAAGGCCAGTTTCCTGACAGTATCCCAAACAAGTCTTCCACCTCTGAAGAGAAAGTAACTGTTTTTTCTCAGATACATTTTCAGATAGCAGCACAGGGACTATTTGGTAACCTGGCCATCACCAGTCAAGTTGTGTCAGTGCTGGAGAGGTTCTGTGGAATCACAAGAGGGAAGTAATAAGCATGTAAGGACAACATGTAGTGAGGAGGCCATGCTAAGGAACAAATGAATTTCCTATTTGGCAGAGAATTCTGGTTTTCCATTCCAAAATACAAGCTTAGAATTCCACACTGAAATCCTCTAGTCTAAATGAATTGAAACTTTTTGTGTCAGTCTCTTAAAACTTGTAAGTAACTCAAGGTTCTTTTCCTTTTTAACAAATTTAATTAATATTTTCTAAAATTACAAGAAAAAAACTTGAGGCAGCGTTTTCACTAATAGATTAAGTTGACCAAAGATCCCTATTTTATAGGGTATTTCCCTATGAAACGTAGCCCAGTCATGTATAAAGACATCAATAGGTTTTTTTCCCTAACCTTTGCTGAGTGGGAATCTTCTTAATCAAATGTTGAGACAGGCACTGAGCTTGTGCAAACTGTGGAGTGGCTCCACTGAAATATAAGCACCAGCTGGTGGAGGAATGAGACCAGTACAGTTAAGCACCTTTAATTGTTTGGAATGGCTTTATTGTGCTTTAGATTTAGCACTGGAAAAATCATAAGGCAGGAGCTGAAAATATTCTTTTCCAGGCCATAGTTCAGCAAAACCACATATTTTCAATTCATCCTTATTCAATAACGTTCTAAAGTAATGTATTTAACTTTAGTCAGGTGCTGAAGTCCATTGCTTTCCAGGGCTTTTAAACAGAGCTTTCACTTGTACCCATATTAAAATGACAGTTTTCCACTTGCCAAGTCCTAACTGAATGATATTTCTGTTTTTAAAATAAAGCACAAAGACATGGGAATCTCTCACCCCCTTATGAGGAAGTGTAAAATTACATTGGTAACAACCCAGAGTTTCCATTTAGTGTATTTATTGACTGTATATTTCAGGTGCCAACAAACAGAAACAAGTGCAGATTTGCTTATAGCATTTGTAACATACACACACACCCTCGTAACAAGATAAACTTCTGTGAAAGAATCTTATTTGTTTCCGTGATACGGTGTTAAAATGTGTTTTGGGGAAAAGTCAGGAAAGATAGCACGTGTTAAGCTACTGGCAATGGACTGGCTCCTGTGAGTAAGTTGACAGACATATGTTTTCTGAGTAGTTTAACCCGGATGTTACAATTGGCCTTCTCGGTGTTCTTACTTCTTTTCTGAAATCACAGGCACCACTTTGCCAAGCACCTCTTCAATGCAGCTGTAATGGTGAAAACACAGCTGACATGGAGCTGAGTGTAAGACTAGGCTCATTGCCAAATTAATCTAGATCCAATTAATCAAGATGGCAGCTGTTTGTCCTGAGTGATACAAACCTGTTGACAATTTCCATCTTTCAGTTATGCTATGCATAGCCTAGATCCTTCTGGATGGTTATCTGCTGTAACCTGGATTACTGCCAGACTAGAAATAAAAGCAGTTGCTTTTCTTTTTCACTGAAGTAATCTGCTCTTGATTAGAGTTGACCTCATCAAACTTACATTGTAGCAATCCTCTGCTTACTGTATGCCTAGTCACAAAACACAGCCCAGTCCTGTCATTTAGACAGAAAATACACACATTTAGAGCATGGAAAAAGGCATATGGACAGTTAGGGGTGTAATAGATGCAATTAGAGTTAACTGTATGATGCCATGCTTTTCAGACTTTTGTTCTGAAGAAATCTCCATTCACTGTTTTTAGAGAAAATGATTTTGCAATGTTGTTAAATGTGGTTATGCAGTTTTAATCTAGAAGTGTCTTCTCATGTGACAGTCATCCTTTTTTACCCTCTGTGCTCTGCCTTTGGCATGCTACATTTTTGAGTGTTTCCATGTCTTTTTTTATGGCCTTAATAGGGGAAGAACACCTTCCTGGTCTCTAAGTAACCTTTGCTTCTTCTCCTTTAGCACTTTTGGCCAGCATTATTACCCTAATTCCTTTCTGTACTTAGATCTTTTGGGGGGCAGGTTTTAAAGTCCTGACTTTAAAGAACTGTGTTCTTTGGGTATGAGCCAAATTATTTGGCTAATCAGGTGAAATACAGGGAAACCGAAACAAGGCATATGAAACAACAAAATACAAAACAAATAAATAAAATGAAGCAAAATTCAAAGGCATAAAAAGATAAGATGCACGTAAAATTAAAAATTAAATAGTGTGATCTGAACACTTCAAAAACAGTCCTTTAAATGTGATGATTTTTTTTCAATTTTTTTGAGTTCCCTATTTATTCCTTGATATCACTGTTTTTTATCACTTTTAATTTGCTAGTCATCTCTAATTTTGAGCCTTTTTTTGGAAAAGACTTTACCAGACATTTTGTTATATTTTTAATATGCTGACAGTAATAATAGTATTTTATTAAAATGTTTGTGCATCTAGACAAGTTTGTTTATGGATTTTAGGGCAAAAACCACTTTAAAAAATCAGAGTATCTGTATATAGCTTAATCACAGTATTTTCTTGGTACTCTGAAGCGCAGGCTGTACTGCTATGACCAAGCTGAGCAGTGCTGCAGGCTTCTGTCCCTCTGTGTTGTTTCCTAGAGGACTAGACTTGCACAGAGCTCAGGTGGCAAGTGTGTACTGTGTCAGAAAGTGGACTTAGTGCCTTGCTACAGTGCTGTGAAATATGAAAATATGACAGTAGCCATTCCTGTGATGTGGCAAAACCCTATCAGACTTCAGAACAGCTTTATTTAAGATTAAAAAGTTTTGAATTTTTGTAAACTCTCCTATAAGAAATGTAGCATGTATTTATATTACCCTCAGGTTCTACACAATAAAAATGGTTAAACCCTTAGTCCTTTTAGTAGTTCACAGTTTTATTACAGAAGTTATTTTGTAGACTTTATGCTTAGAGCAAGGTCAGTGTATTGCACTGTATAAATTATTCTAAGTAATTGCTGGGTTATTTTATAGCTTAGTCACAGGATTTTTTTATTATTAAACATAGCCTTTTCTTTAAGGCTGGGAAGGGAAGGGCACCATAAATCACATGGCAGCTTGCCATTTGGGGTTTCAGCTTTACCTGTGATAAGGATTTAATAACAATCTGGCCCAGACACCAGTTCCCTCTCAATTACCTTTCCACATGGGCATTAGTTCACACTGTTTATTAAAAACTCCCCTTGTAGTTGTTTTAATGGAGTGTTTCAGATTAATGGCCCCTATGGACTTTAACTTCATTGCACTTCATTAAAGCTAGATTGTACAAAAGGTTACTTCAATTAAATCCAGAACGTGACCTTAAATCTATATGGATTTTTTAGAAAATGTGGTAAAATGGCTATGCCAATCTTTTGAGATTAGCAGGGCGACATCTTCTTGGAGACCGAATTTCAAAATTTCTGCTTTGAATTTGCTCGGAGATTAATATTCAAATTTCAGGATTAGAAGGTGAAAGCAACTAAATGGTATATGATCTGTAAATGAATTGGCTAGACAGTTTTGTTAGAAGTAGGGAACAACGTAGGGAAACTTAAGTGCTTTTGTTAGCTTGTAAAATATTTGCTGGATGTTTCACAAAACCTTTATGAGGAAACAGCCATTTATCTGTGCTGCAGGAGAAAATGCTTCTATAAACAACTCCCTCATATTTTCTGAACACAAACCACACGAATGACTGCCTAATATACTCCTTCCTTTGCATGGGAAGCACTTTGCCTTTGCACAAAAATCTTTGGTATTCTGAATTGCCTGTTTTTTTGCCAAACGTCTTTGGAGCAGTGGGTATTAGAGAGGTGGACCAGAGCGAGGTGAGAAATGTTGATGCAGAACTTTGAAGTGAGATTAGGTGAATCTCAGTGAACGGTGGAATGATACTAAGGTTCTCCTAAAGGAATAGGTCAGATCTCTAGCATTTCTGCAAAAGGCAAACAGAATTGAGAAGCTGCACTGTTGTGTGGACAAAGGGAATCACAATAGGTTAGGATATTTTAAGGAATGTTATCATAGCTTGTTTTATTGATTTTAGCTAAAGTCTAGGTAAGGTTGTAAAATAGTCTTTGTGCACAGCAAAGAGCAAAAATATATGCATTGTTCTACATATATTTTATAGTATTTTTATTTTTAGTATTCTTGCTATGATGCTTACCAAATGCTACTGTCTAGATCTGGCTCCTATTATGTTAAAATTATGCAAAATGTGTAAAATCATGTGAGATTGGCTTTAAGTAGTTCACAGACTGGTTTGAGATGGTGTGCAACATGTGCAATTGACGAAGAAGTTGTGTAATGAGTATTGTTGGAGTCAAGTCCCCCAGCTCTTGTGATCAACAGCTTGAGCTGGGGAATGGGCACAGTCTCCTAATAATCTGGGATAGCCTACATCACAAGATCTGCTGGAAGACAGATCAATGTCTAAACATTGTGACAATCTCTTGGTTAAAGATGCCTGATAAAAATTTCTTCTTCAAAAAGTTACTTGGCTTAACGAGCTAGCTAATGAATGTGAAAGAAAATTTTCTGTCCTCCAATGAGATAAAGTGGGTAATCTAGTTAACAATATTCCCATGTATACAATGAGAATAATTCTACATCATCTATTTTTTTAAATATAATCTTTCTGGGTTTTCTTGAGTATATGGAGGACTAGTTGTTACTATTATTAATCTTCTGAGAAGTTTTTCTATTGTCACTAAGTTGTGTAACATGTCTCTAGTTTAGCACTGAAGGTTATTTTTACACTAAGAATATTTTCTTAGTGCAATTTTCTTAAAGGAAATAACATAAAAATAATTAAAAAAATAAAAAGAACAATTCAGAATTCTAAATGATCTAAATAGAAAAGTTTAGAGTGTTGATGTTTGTTTCTGTGTACATGGAGAAACAGGAACCAAGGTTCTTCCATGGGTTCATATATACATCCTGAGGTTAACTGCAGATTTGAATACGTAGCATTTGGCATTCCAAACTCTTTTTAGATCTGAGTCATTACTGTAGTTATCAAGTGCTATACTTAGATATATCTATTAATGCAATTTTTCTACAACTTAAAACAGTGTCTTCTGTCACGTTCTGTGAAGGCTAGAATTGCACATTCCTTAGAAAAAGGAAATGTGTAAGGAAAGAAATTTTTTCTTGGTAATTGATTTTCTTTTAGTGAGTCTTTTGGATATTCAGAGAAGTTTGGAATATTATATTATATTCTATGGAGATGAGCTCATGAACAAAGATAAGTGTGTATGATAAAAGCAATTTACTATGCATATGAGCCATAGCTCAGTTTTGCAATGTGCTAGATTAGAACATCAGGAAGAAGAAATGTATTTAAAAGGAGATTACACAAATTCATGAAAGAAATAAATTTTTAACAATTGTTGAATTGAATTCAGCTCCTATAATCTTCAACTGTGATTGCTGGAAGGTAGAATTGCACAAAAGGAGAAGTTTGTTTTGTAGTTCCCCTTTTTATGCTCTTCCCCATGGCTTTTGCTACTGGCCTCTACCCAAAACAAGTAAGTGCACTGGTTAGCTCCTGGCTTGCTTAAATTCACTTTGAAGTCAAGGCTTGGTTGTGATTGTGGAATGGAGAAGATCATTTCAAGGTTGGACTCCCAAACTTGAGAGAAAAAAACAGGTTTTTAAAAAATCATCAATCTTTCTGTGCTCTTGTTACCTTTGCTGTGGTATTGCTTCTTTCCTTGTGCTTTATTGTGATTACTTAAAATGCTGAGGCTAAAGCTGTCGTCACATGTAGGTGGTGAAATGACTGGTAGCAGCTGTCTTTTCAGCGGGACTACAGTTTTACATCTGACTTGCTTCTGCCAACTATCTGGCTTCCTGCTGGTCTCTGTATTCACATCTGCCTTCAGCTGAATGCAAGCATGTCAAATGGAGGGCTGGTAAGAACAGGACCCAGTATGTTCTCTGCAAAATAAACCGGTCTACAAACTAGGAAATTAATATTTTAGTCTCAAACCGCTGCATGTATAGCTCATGGCAGAATGAGAAATACATATATTTTACCTATAGCCGATCAGAAGTTGTTGATCAGAGAAGAAATCTGTCCTCACTCCCTCTGCCATTTTGAATCATCAAAAATATTGAGTACTGTCCTAGTCCAGCAATGTTTTTGGGCATATGCTTACCTCTGAGTGCAAGGCCACTGGTGGTAATATGATGGCTGCTCTGAAAGTAATGCTGTCTATTTTATTATACTGGCCTACAACATCAGAGTGATGTTGGTGGTATGGCAATAGAGTTTGAAACTTCCTGCCAATACTCCACTGCATTTTGTTGCTGTGTGACAAATGGCAGCAAAGGGACAGTGACAAAATGGTGTCTGACACAGAAGTGTGTATAATAAGTGTGGAATTTAATTCCTCCACGCAGAAAAAATTGCATCCATTGATATTCAGCGATGCTTGCTGATTTTTTGTGGAGACCAAACAGTGGATGTGAGTGCAGTGAGGCAGTGCATAGTGTTTTTCAACAGTGGTGACAGTGACAGTGTGTCACCTCCACTGGTGCAGATTGTTATGGATGCGTGGCACAGAGGCTCTCATTCATTGCTCACAAAAATGCATGTCTACTGGTGGTGACTGTTGAACAGTAGTGTTTGGTTGCTCTATCAATTAGTGCTACTATGCTCTTTTTATCTGTTGTGGTTTCTGTGGAAATAAATAAGAGGCATTACTTTCGGAAAGACCTACATACTTACATTAGAATGTGAGTAAACGGTGTGCTACACTGCAACTGGAATACTTTGGCACAATGCAACCTCTGATCTGGCACAGTTGTAACAAAGACTGAAGATTTTTTCCAGTGTTTCAGAAAGTAACATTGTGCTTCTTTCCAAATGCCAGTCCAATAGGGCACATCATATTGATACCCGACTCACGATTCTGACTCCTTGCAGAATGCTATGTTAAATTCAAGGTCATGGTGTTAATCTTCAAAGTCCTTCCCAGAATTGGTACATGTTACCTTGGAGAATCTCTTTTTGTGACTACAACCTCTCCTGACAGCTGTGTTCCTCAGGAATTATGAAGCTGTCAACCTCAAGGGTGAAGCCTGAGAAGGCAGAAGAGAAGGCCTCCTCAGCAACACAGCCAAAGCTTTGGAAATCATTATCAGAATAGATAAGATTGACCACAAATCTCTCTGCCCTCTAGGCAAAGTATAAAGCTCACTACAGCTTAGCTCCCATGGGCACAACTAAAGACAATAAAAAAGAGAGTGAAAAAAGTAAACAGTAAGAAATAGAATAACAAAATGGGAGGATGAGAGAAACAGCTCTCACGGCCATCTTGAAATAAAAGCCTTTGTTCTAAGTTGGGGAAAAAGGATCTGGGTATTTCATATATTACAGAAAAGGCATGCACATTTGTTAATTAGACATCGTTTTTATTTTCTTTTAAATTGTAGAACACGGGCATTCATTTGTGTACTCCTCAGCTTATCTCAGTTTGATTGCAATGTAATATTACATTACAAATATTACATAGTTTTTAAGTGTTAATAATAAAGTATATTCTATAACACCTTTGTGAGGTCAATAAAATTATAGGTAGTTGGTTATATTTATTAAAGATATGTTTTTTTGTAAATTGTATAATAACAGATCAGATTACAGTAGGAAACTGTCTTATAGTGTACAAAAAACCACAAGGAGATTCATTGGGAAATGAATATTTTATGTATTTATAGGTAAGAAAAATATCAAAGTCACAAGCGTCTTGTGATCTGTAACATTTAAGACACTTGGTAGTTCTTCTGCCTTTTCTCTATGTTTTCTTGGGATTGTCTATCAAAGATTCTTGTCCCTCATGTTGGATTAATTCTTATTTTAAAAAGGTGTAAAGATCATATTTTGTTTTCAGAAGTATTAATTACTTAAATAAAAAGAGTGAATTAGCTGTGTCACCTCCCTGCCATACAAGCCCACAGGTTAAATGAAGCTGATTGTTGATGGATGTGCCCTACTCCCTCTCCTGCTGACAAGGGTATTTATTACCAAGAAAGCTCAGGCTTGCATTTTTCCCTTCAGAATGGGTTCTCATAGCATTAGGGTGAAAACAGAAATGCAAAATTATATGGTTCTGGTTTTCTAATATTGATTTTAAAGACAGAATTTAAACTTTTAAAGTTGCTCCTTGAAGATTTCACACTTGAGAAAGAGGAGAGAAAGGCTCTGTCCTACAGACAGTGCTTCTATGGCAGAACTTCATAGAGGGTGAAACTTCACTGAAATGAGTTTACTTCTAAATCCTCGCCATTAGTTCAGATGTGCATAGTTCATTCTGCTTTGTGTTATAACTGTGCAAACGGTGGAAGCTGATGGAATCTTTCATCTCGAGGCTTTTTTTTGTTTAAGCTGAAAGGTGTCAGTTTTGTTCTTACTGCCTAGATATAAAGCTCCATGTTATGGTATTTAGCAAAGAAGGTAGACAAAGTCCTAAATGGGCAGGTATTTGTTACAATATTTTAGTGTTATGACTGCACTTTTATGTAAAATAGTCAAATGTATCACTATGGTTGTCTCTACCATTAGTTAGGAAATGATATTTGTTTTACACTTATCACTTCAAAACTGTTTTTTTGATTAAAATGTAACACTGGTACAGTAGATATATCCTCAGCTGAGAAATAATATTTGTGTTATTCTAGATATTTTTGCATAAACTATCTGACATTTTGCATTCTCATTCTGTGCTAATGCTCATAAACCTGTAATGCAATTGTGCATCACAGAAAAAGAGGCTTTAGATGTTAATGCTGTGAAAAGGAAATCTGTAGAAATGGGAAAAAGTACATGTAGGTGGTATTTTAATGCAACAGAAATCCAATGACATTTATCTGCTGTCTATGGTAAAGTCTTCTGGATGCAAGTACGTTGTATATACTTTGCAGTCAGACACCTACTGCCTAAAATCCACAACCTCTGTCCTCCCCAGAGAAAATCTGGCTCCTGAAACCAGACCTTCAGTCATCCCTTTATAAGTAATTTCAAACTACGCTGATGCAAGATCCTGGCTTACATAAACCATACATTTCTGATGACTATTTCCTGTCATTAAGTGCTCTGAGGTAAAGATATGTATGCACAGAGTCTCTGATTGCTCTAGCCCAGTCTTCCAGACGTCACTGCTGCTTGGGAACTGCCGACTGTGCTTCTGTTGGCAGCAGTGCCAAAGTGCCTTGTGTGGTTTGAGACATTTATCCCTTTTTGGTATTCCCTCAATGGCTATACTATATAGGCTTCAATAGAAGCCTATATAGAAGTAGAATGAGAATGCTTCCTGTGACATTATTTGGCTGTTTGTGCTGAATTTGATCCATTATTAAGCAAACAACAGATTAGCATTACAGATGTAAATACCTCTTTAGGAGCACAGAGTAGTGCGTGTTCCCTGTATGTTAAAGTAAAACATAACAGATTCAATAAACTTCGTAATTTTTTCCTAAAATAACTTTACTGCTGGCATTACAGCTTCTGGAGAAACTGGCTGCTATCTACTTTCATCTGCAGGGTAAACACCTGCTACTTGTAAGCAGTTGTTTGTTAAACCACTTAAAATATAGGAATTTGTTTTAAATGACAATTAAACTATTGCATTAAGTCACATTTGTTTCTACTGTACTAAAAGTTCAATAACCTGGTGTACGTCGATATGTACCACATTTCAGAGTTGCAAGCTTCAGAACAAATGTAAAGACACTGTAAAAGCAGGTAATAAAATATCGAAATGGCCTGGCCCATCAGAGTGTAGACATGCAGAACAGAGCAGGGCTGTGGGATGGTGGCTTTCGTGTTTCTGTCAGCACATTTCTGCCTGCTGGTTGTAGGCATTGAGCTAGCTGAATAAGGAGACATGTTTGCAACCGATTTGTTTTTCATTTGGCTGAAAGAAAAAGCAGTCAGAATAGAAAGGAATATTTTTGACTGCTTTCAGAGTTGGTTAACAAAAGAAAATGTATTTGTGTTTAAATAGCATATTGAGACATAGGAAAATGTAGTGAAGCTGTTCATATATAACAGTCAACCAGGTCAAATTCAGATTACTAGTAATAGAAGCAATGCATTTTGACTGTGAAAATGGCCTTTATTAGGAGCACAGCTTTCTATATACCCTCTCTTGTCCTATAAAAATGCAAGAGTGCAGCTTTCCTGAAATAAATTGCACATCTCCGAGGCTTGTGGTATGGATTTCTTGATGTCAGGGACTGTGAGTGGTACCGAAGGAGTTAAGCACTGAAGAGGAGAATATAGATTACTGTGCTGCAGGCATCTATCACAGCACTGGATGAAACAAAAAAAACTTTGGGAAACAGACATATCTTCCAACAGAAAAACAATCAATTTTGGATCCATATATAACACAGCATATATATTGTTGCACTGAAAGGCTTCAGTTTTCCAGTCAATACTTTTATGAGAAATACACTATAAAACAGTTTCTATAACAGGAGATTGTGAATTGGAGTGTTGCAACTAGTCAGGAGTCTAAAGAATTTTTAAAAAGCAGTTAATTTTTAAGATGTACTTATTTTGATCAAAGATTTTGGACTGGCTCGCCGTGCAGATACACATCTGTTAAATATCAGCCTTTAGGCTGCGGTATCTCCTAATTCCAGGAAGAATTGTTTTACGTTCCCCACAAATCACAACTTGAATCATATTCAGCTTTCTGTTGCATAAGAGTTTGTTGCTAGCAAGGTGTATGTATGTGTGACAGCAGGGCAGGAAAGATTATGATGAGTGTTGCTGTCAAATCATTATTATGTTTACTACCAGAAACAGAGGTGCACAGCTCTAGCACCTGCCTGTCCCTTTCCTATAAACAGCTGGAATCAATTTAAATACATTCTGACAGCAAGACCTAGACTAATAATTGCTCATGTTATAAATGTGGAATTGTTGTTGGCTTATCTTTTACGGATGTGGTATAATAGTAAAGAACTCTCGCAGACTTATTCTAAGCACAGAAAAAAAGCCAGCTTATACATGAAAATTATTTTACTCCTTTTAGAGATTGAAACATCAGTAAATGAACATTTTAGCAAGGATTCTTTCAAGGATTATCAAATACCACTGATTAACTGGCCATTATTTTTCTGTCATAATGATCAAATCAATAAAGATTAATTAAATATCTCATTACAAATTTCTGTGTGGTGATACAATTTCTGGAGGTTTCTTGTATGTGTTTGCAGATGAAACACTCTAATTTGTATGTGAATGCTTGTGTTTTCAGACATTGAAGGCGATTTCCTCTGTATGAATGGTAAAGGTACTGGGTCTGCCAAGTAGCAATAAAACAGTGATGAAAATTCTGTATACTATTTTAATTTTTTTTTAAGTTGCACTTCTTTACATTCAGTTATGTAGCATCAAAGCAAACAGTTTTACAAAGCTAATTGCAAGAAGGAAAGAGAAAAAAGGAATTGGAGAAAAGGGGAAAAGTATCAGGTTGTAACTGATGACTTTCTTTCAGGTCTCTTTACCTGAGATAATTTCTTCTCACAGTTTTATTTATTAGTCTGCTTTGTCCTATATTTTTGCAAAATAATTTTGTCTTAATTCAAATACTGCAATGAAATAACAATTCTCAAAGTCCTGTTTTTCTGCGTGAATCCATGGTGACTGGAAAATCTTGCTCCCGCTGAAATGCAAAATGGTGCATGTGCACAGTAGTCGCTAGTAGAATGCAGGCACTGCCATGACAAGTAGCACGTTCTGGATAGAGCAGCCCCCATATTCTGTGCTTAACCAAAACCTTTGATTTCTGCAAACAACCCTTCAACATAATATTTTAAAGCTATTCTTTAACACAAATTCTGCTTGTGTTTAGGGCATATCATTTTGCTTTTGAGATCTACAACTGTTTAATACATGAAAGACATTTGTGGACCTCTTGTGTAGACTTTTTTTTTTTTTTTCCCCAGAAGAAAGCACATGAATGCACTTTGGCAATCATGTTTGCAAGAAGCAAAGATTTTCTATTATCCTTTGGGATTAAAACTTTGGATTTGTTCTTCCATTTGGTGAATGTTTTCCACACCACCTATGATGACTGATGTCAGACTCTATCAGGGTCACAGTTTTACTGTTTTCTGGGTCCAGGAAACTCACGGAGTCCATATGTTAGTCCAATCAAGAAGCATAGAGTTTTTTATCGTCAGATAATTGCCTCCTACAGTTCTGTTTTTACTGGCAGAAAGTAATTTTTATACAACATTACCTGACCCCCAAGTTCTGGTTGTTTGTAGATTTTCCATCAAAACCAGCCTGTTCCCAATCCCTTCTGCATATAGTTAATTCCTGGTTCTAATGACCCACATCTGTCATGGTGAATATGATGGTAAAGAAGTGTTATAAGAGGCAGCAATAACATTACAATTCACTGAAGATAAAGGAACTGTTTCTAAACTTAGACCAGTTACTTTGGTATTTAACTGTGGGTAGCTGTATTTGGAAAATCACGCTTTGAAATGGAAGCTATTTTCTCTTAGTTTTGAGAGATCTCTTTGGCTACTAGAATTGTAACTGAGTTTGTACAGTGTGCAGTGAAAATAAGATACAAAGAATTGCTACTAAATCATGAAAATGTATAGAATGTGATATGTGATTCTCCAGAGATTGAGACAGACACAGCAGTTTTGTTAACTGTTTTGTACTTACATGCTGATATATACACACACACATATATATATACATACATACATATATACACATACATATACACATTTTAACATTAAACATTGTAGCTGGGAAAATTTTCCCTAAGAATGGAAGGAATATTTCCTCTGCTAGAAACAGGGTAGTGTTGGTGGTAGAAAATGCATCAAAAAGATTCCCTTGCTCACCAACCTGTTCCATATTAGGCTGTGTTTAGGTGGACTACTTGCTGTCACTTTATAGAACCTTTTAAATAACAGATGTTAAGAAACAATTGAATGGGAGAAACAGAGATATGAGCAGCTTAGCAAAGACAGAATGAATATTTGCCTGAAGATACATTGAGTATTAAAGAGAGATTTTCAGCTATAGATCTGTATTAATTTAAGTTACAAATACCACTTAAAATTCCTATAACTCATGAGTTGTCTTCTCTTGTCTTCCAAGAAATAGCTTTAGGAAATCACTATGGGTTTCAGGTAGCAAGACAGTGATGTCTGAAATGTCTAATTCTCCTTTTGCATTGCTTTCCTCTCCTCCTGATGTTGCTGCATTGCTCTGGTAAGAGTGACGAAAATAAGGCTCTGTGAATTCACTGGCAAGAGTACAGTGTTAGTACAGCCCCAGGATTTCTGCATTTGTCAGTGAATGGTGTCATTGCTTGTGTCACTTCAAGCAAGTTAAGTTAAAGCGCAGATGTGGTAATGTTAATTATCAGTCAGTGAGGCCTTATCAGATTAACCTTCCATGCCAAAGAGCACTGCCACTCTTCTTCCATCATAGGAAGAAAGGAAAGCTGTTAGGGCAGAGGTCTATTTTCTTCCCACTAGGTAAAACATCTCTTTAAAATATTGTAGCAGGAAATAATTGTCAAGGAGTGTGATGAGGTTAATGAGGAAAAAGCATAGTATAGAGTGTATTCCATATCTTCCATACATAGGTATTGTTAAAATACCCATGGTGTCAGTGTTAATTAGGTGGATGTTTTCTCTTCCATGGCAATTTCCTCCAGCCTCTGCAAAGTTTGTGTTTATATTTAGAAAAAAAAAACCAAAGAAAAAAAAAAAACATATTTAAAAATAACAGCAACAACAGCAAAACAGCCTAACAATCTGTCAACCTTTAGCAGCCATTGGGTTTAGTAAACACTAGGTTTGTCCTTTTCGTGATACTGTCTGTATTTACCAAACTTGCCTTTTTTGATAGATCCTGATCTGCTTCAAACTGATAATAAATTTGAGTCAACACACACATGATACAGCTTAAGTTTACTCTTTTTCTCCCGAGTACATCAGTATTTTTTTAGATATTCTACTAAATTTGTTCATACATTTGCTGTAGGCTTCCATTCTTGTCAATACCAATGCTACTTTATTCATTCTCTCAACAGATGGATGAGGCTATAGGAAATGAGGCTGTGTGATTAGATATGTACTTTCATGTTGAAAAATAGCACCTTAGTCTCATACATAAAATGTATATAGAATTGGGACTATGTGTTTATAGGAGATTTCAATTCAGGTACCTCTCCTGTTCCATAAAATATCCTTAACATTTAAGCTGAATGTGTATTCAAATAGTGGTAACATTTTTTTCTCTTTATGACTGAACATAGCCAGTGGTTGACTAACAAAACCTAAATATTGAAAAATTCTATTTATCCTCTTCTTATTTTTTCTAGAAGTCGTCAAAAGAGGTCAATCTTTTTAGGGCTTTAAGTCTCAGATCACACTGATCACACTGGGACACTGGATTTCTTTATCCCAAGTACAGTGTTGCCCTCTGTCTTTATATATGTTAGCTTCTTATTTTGAATAATTTCTGCGATTGTTAAAAATTATCCTGGAAACACAGGTGAATTGAAAATGTTTGCAACACTTTTCATCTTTGTAATCTGCAGAATTTGTTTTCTGTTTTCCATCTCCTTCGCATTCCATATCACTTATCAATCAATCATCAATGAAAATATTGACTAGAAATAGTTTTTTTTCTGCTGTTCAAAGTTCTCTATCAATTTGACATAGAACCACTGAAAACTTTGCTGTGGGAACTTTTTCAACCAGTATTTCCCCTGTTAAGGGGAAATAATCCAGACCAGATTTCCATACAGTATTTATGAGATTGCCATAGAGAATATTCGAAAAAATAGTAATGTTAATGTATATCACATCAATTGGTTCCCTGTTATCCATTAGCTTGCAACTCTGTCAAAGAAATAAATTGTGCTGGTTTGATAAAACATTTTTTCTTGACAAATCCACATCATCTGTTTTTTATCATCTTATTATACCTAAGGTGCTTATAAATTGCTCAGTAATGTGTTCCAGAATCCTTCCAGGATTCAAATTTAGGCTGTCCCTAATTCCCCAGTCCTTTCCTTCCCTCCTTCTTAAAGGTAGTATCTTGACTATCCTTCTCCATTCCCCTTGGCCATTTGCTATTCCACTGTGAATTTTAGAAAAAATCATTACTGTTTGAGACTGTTTCAGCTGGTTCTCTGGGTCCCCAAAATTGAATTTAATCAAGCTTTGCAAATTACAAAGTGTATAATTTATTTAAATGTTTATTAGTGTAGCATTTCCCTAATAAGGCTGACACTCTGGTCTACTTTGTAAGATATGGTTACAGTGAACCTTATGCGTAAAGAATAAAGCTATATGATGTGTCAACTTCTTTATCATCAGTCACTTGCTTTGCCTGTGAAACAGTTGACCAATAATTTCCTTTGATTTTGTGTTTTAGCATATTTACAGAATCTTTCCCCACATCTAAGGTAATCAACTGGCATCTTAGCCCTGTGCTTTATAATCATACTATTTTTTTTTTAGTTCTGTTTCACTTTACATATTCTTCAAGGTCTTGAAGTAATCATTATTGTTTTGATACTTTTTCTTCTTATTGAATTAGTTGGAAAATAATATTTTTAGTGTAGTCTCCGACAGAGATTTTCATTAATCTGGTAGTACAGTGGATGCAGTCCTTTTGAAAGGGCAAACACAGCTTTTACTTTAAATTTTGACACAAAAATAATTTCTTTTGTCATATTTGAAAGCTTAAAGGCATGAGGCCTGTTATGAAGTGATAGATTAAAACTGTTATCCACTTTCTCCCATCAAAAACTTCAAATTGATTTTTGATTAGACTCGGGCAACTTTTTTCCCTTCTTTGCATTCTATATACAATTTCTATATACAAAAATGTTTGCTGAAGAAACGCTTGCATGACTTTGCCAGCTTTCAGTAATACAAGAACATATATTTTCCTCAGTCTGTGTAATATGAATCAAGTAACTTCCTTTTTGACACATATATGATTTCCCTGTACCTAAGTATCAGAGATTCTTCATGTTGTGTTGATACACACTTTGTCACTGTGTTTGGGATGTAGCAAATGACTCATTTTGCAGCATCTTCATTTTTGCATTTTAAAACTGAAGGAAAAAGCAGAGTGAAAGACACTTACTACAGTAACTAGATGAATTAAGTATGTGAAAAGCATAAAAAAAGGGGCAAGAGATACTGAATATTATGAATGCTTCTTTGTACTGCTTACTTTGGATGAGTTCTTTACTCTGCATGAGTAGGCTACTCAGCATTGAAAAACAATTTCACTTACATTGGTAGATTCTGATTTTCTTTTTTTTTTTTTTTAAGGAATTGCTCAAAAACAACAGGTCTTTTTATTTTGAAAGAAACTCACATTAGTAAAAGCAGGTACAGGTGTGGTATGCAGAATACGTAAATCCTGATTAACAAAAAAGCTCTGCAAATTTACAAAATTTCAGATTTTCCTTACACTGTGCATAGCTTTCAAGCTGTTTCTCTACTTTGCTTGCAAGCTGTATGAGCTAAACTTCCACCATATTCAATGAGACTTGCAGAATAAACTTTCAATCCAAAATTGTCCTTTGCTTATCCTGGTGAGAATTTGAAGTCAATTTTTCTAATACATAATTCGAAGAGCAGATAGATAAATAGTTGCATGGGCTTTTATTCACCACAACTTGTTGTAGGTGCAATTTAAAGTCGATATTCCACTGGGTAGAGATGTAATCAGGAGTCGATAGCTACAATAAATCTTTAATATTCCAAAGATTATTTAACAATGTTTAGAGGAAATATTTTTGAAATAACAGAAAAACCTGTATGTCACCCACTTAGGATGCCACCTAGCTTAGTTGATAACTGGCCAATCCTCCTTTCATTATTTTTATATTTTTTTGCTATTGTATTTCAGTTTAAGCTTTTCAGATTAGAGGCAGGATCATTTGAATGCCTAACTGGGGACACTTTGCTTATCTTACTGCCTGGCATTTCTCTGTCATGGCTGACACTGGTCTTGCCTGCATTTTACATCCCTATTCACCATCATTTGAAGTCTTGCAGTATTTTAGCCACCTCCTCTTTGTTTCTAACCTTTCCAGTGTTTCCCTTGCTTTAGTCTCAAAAACCAAACCAACCCAAAACAAAAGTTAACAGAACTATACTGGTAGGCATAGTATGTTTTGTACTATGGTGATTAAACATTAATATGTAACTACTGTTCAGGAATTTTTTGTTTTGTTTTTTTAGCAGAATACCTTTGACTGCAAGCCTGTGCTAGGAGGCAGAGCCCAAGAACAGCTTTGCCTTGTTTGAGTGTTCCCACCTCAGCCAGCACAGAAGGTGGCTTGGGGAGAGCAGTAGGATTGCCCAGCAGAAGCAAGTATTCTATGATTATAGGGTAGGAAAAAAAACTCACATGACTCATCAAGAAATCTGCAGTTAACAGATTGTGTTTAATGAGCTCCCTCCTTACTGAATTTTCAAAGCATCATTTATAGTTATAATTCTTCTGTAATCAGGTTTAAAAACATCTTTTATTTGCAGCTGTGGTGGTCAGTTGAGCTCACAGGTTCCCATTCAGCACGCATGTGGTGATTATTGAACTGATATGTCCCATTACTGTTCTTGTAGTACTGAGCTAAATTAATAGTAACTTATTATACTGTTCTAGGCATTTGGTTGCCTTTTGTTGAGAGAAAGATGTAGAATGGCTTTACAGACACTTTGACTTTATAGTGAATATCTCAGGGAGCTGAGAATGTAGTGCAAACTGGAATTTATTTTGAAAGAAAAACAGAAAACAAAAGTGGAGATTATAAAATAGGAGTCTTTGGAAGAAGGGATAGAAAATTTTGCCAATTATATAACCAAGAGCTACACAGAAGATACATAGACGAATAGCTAAGTATTATTTAGGAGTTGTACAATTAATGAATATACCAATGTTATGGTATAGCAGTGTACAATTAATAAATATACAGATGTTAAGCTATAATGGAGAGCTTGGCTATGATGTTATTACACTAAAGCAGAAAATAGAAATGATAAATACACTCACCCATAACCTGGGCTCATAAAGGAAACTCTGGTAGAGTGGATCTCCAGAAAAAAATCCTTTTCCACTGGCAGTCAGCTCTTAAATGGGTCTAGGAGAGGTGTAGCCAGGCTCCACCCCTTCCTGCAGCACAGGTGAATTGCCTTCACCTGTGCTCCTATGGCTGACTCATTGCTCACCTCAGGTGATTAATCAGAGGTTCAGGCGGTGATTCAGCAGCCCCATACAGGAGTATTCTAGAAAAAGATGGTGTATATTTCCCCATCAAAACAGAAATAATTGTCTTAGAAAGAAATTAGAATATTTTTCTTTTTCCTGTACTACTTTTTGATAAAAGAAGTGGCCCAAATATGAAGAAAACAAACACAAAAAAAATCTCTTAAAATTATTAAAAATATATATAATTTTGCTTGGAAGGTAGATATGATCGCTTGTATTTATCTAGCTCTAGTTTTGTAGAGTTTGTCCACCAGTAAATCCTGTCTTCTACCTGATAGTTCATTGCAGTGAGAATTGGTGTTCAGAGTAGAATGTAATTGCACATACCAGGCTTATAAGTCTGCCACTGCAGGTACTAGAGCAAGAAACAGAAAGATCAAATTAGGAGAGGATAAGTTCTATGATTTTATGAATTTTCACTGCATTTTGAATTGTTTTAACAGTGACAAAATTATTCTAGCAAAGAGCAATCTGATGTGCAATTAAAAAGGAAAATTTTCCTGAATGTGTCAATGCCATGTGAAAGTGAATCAGGTGCAAAAAAATCAGTGTCAGAACTTCTCAGACATCTATGTTTTTAAAATAAAGAGATTCCACTCTTGCATCATGTTTAAAAAAATTGGAGTTTAGATTTGATTTAGATGAACTTTAGATGGTTTAAATGACCTTTAAGTATTGTCCTCCTATGCTAAAATAGGTAGACTAGCTGTTATATTCTCAGCTGGCACTGAATTACTTCAGAGTGAAAGGAGAAAGAATATGTTTCTAATTAATAATATGCCTTCTCTCTTAATGATTTCCTAAACATTGTGTTTCTGCCTTTATCATCTGCTATTCTTATTCAGCTGAATTTACAGTAAAGGGAATGTGAAAGAAGACAGTGTGCTCTACTTGTATGAATGGTGAGATTAAGTTCTAATTTTATGTTGTTTTCTTCAGTCCCATTTTCAGGACCAAATCCCCTACTTTTGGATTACGGGTCCGCCTGTTTCATAGTTCACTTTCTGAAGTTTGGTGTCTTTATTAACTTAGAGTGAGACTGGAATGAGCATGAATGTCCTTATATTATCCTTGTTATAATTAACTTACTAATCTGACAAATGAATATCTTTTTCATGCTGGTGGGTAGCTCTATTTCAATACCCTTTATGGTTTAAAGCTTGCTCTGTCTTCTTTGAATTGGATATACATACCACCAACTGCTCAAGCTGAGAGATCAAGGAGATTTTAATTACCTTGAGGGATTTAAGATTGCTTTTTCAAATGTAATAGACTATCACTTAAACTAGATTATTAGCCTTTCCGTTTTATTTTTCAGAAGGATCAGTTGTATTTTTTAGAAGATATCCAATTCTATATTATGCTATTATTATCTGGACGTCCATTCTGGAGCCTGCCTTCTGACTTCAAATTTTGGATACTATTGCATATTTTAGATTTTTTAAATCATTATGATATCATTATTTGATATTGCTGAGGTTGATTATTTTTTTTTCTAACAGCTTTTGTTAAATACAGAAGTAATACCTTTCAGCTTTTTATTATTAACACGTTTTCTTTATTTCCCATCCATATTGTGCTTACATTAGTGAGGTCATAAACAAATATCGATTCTCCTTCCATTTCTTCTCTCTTCTCCTCATTTCCCCCTTTCCTCTAATAGCAACAAAGAGTGTCTTTGTTGGCTATGATATGTATATGAGAAGCAGAAAAGCATGCAGTTTCTTTTAGCTACCAGTGACCAATGAATTTATATGATTTGACTACAGGTCTTTTTCCACTCAAATTGCTTTAACCTTTTCTTGGATCAAACAGTGCTACTCTGGACAGTTACAAACATGTTTTGAATAAATTAGGTCATAAACCTTTTATTCCCATCACTTTATGGGGAACATTTCACAATGCAATGCCAAATATAATGAGATTTCTTATTTTCTGTATTACTTTGTCTACTGTATAGTGATTACACTTTCAGTGGCATGCTATTTGTGTGAAATGATGGTGATGTTCAATACCCAGTTAGACTACAGTCTGATTAATCCTCTTCATACTTTGCCTATGGGTCTTATGACTTATATTCTCTTGTTTTAGAATGGCAGGTATGAATTCAGCAGAGAATCTGAATATGAAATAAGTTCATTTATGTCAAATACCCTTTAACAGTGCTGAAGACTGCTTCTGAGGGTATGTGATTTTATACTGATTTGGAAAAAAACTGGAAACAAATTGTGTTATGTGATATTCAAACTCTTTATAAGCTTTTATGTGTTGAAGGGTTAATTATAAAAACAACTTTATCAGAAGAGCACTTCAGAGCTATCCTATCAAGAGCTGCAGGTGTTTGTTATGAATGGATTGTATATTAAACACCATTCTGTAAGGGACAGGCAAACTAGATTTTAGCTGGAGAATCCAATTCTGTTGTGAACTAGAAAACAATAAGCTCCTCTTGCCTTTTGAAGTAGTCTGTGTAGTTTCTTGGAGTTATGAAGGAAAGATATGCATTACCTGGGCCTTCTTTGTGGATTTTGTATGAACTGCTGAAGTGTAACTGTTCCAGATAAATCTAACATACTTTGAACTGATCGTATTGTTACAAAATATAGCTGTGGGCTGCTGACTTTCTCAAATGCAACTATTAAATTGTATATAATATTCTCTTGGTTATTATATATTCTCAGTTCATACTTCATAGTTCTAAAGATACTCAAATCCCAATCTCTTATTTGCCAAGACAAATTTTTGCCTCAGACAGTGCAATATTTAAGGGAAAAGGATTTTAATTACAGCTGTTAGAAAGATGTCCACTGGCAGGAAACACATTGAAGATCATAGCTTCATTAACCAAGTTTAGAGCACTAACTTCTGCTTCAATTTGGCTTGAAGGCAAGTAAGGACTTTGAGGATTCTTTACCAGTTTATCATCACAAAACTGGTGACAGATTTTGATTTCTACTTCTCTGATATCTCTCAGATGGTGCTTTTCATTCCACCTATTACCCTTCCTTCTTTAGAACACCTTTGCATCCTTCCATCTTTTCTTATTAAAGCATATTCAGGATTCCCTTAGGAGCAAAGCTAGGATATGTTACTTCATTGAGACTCTTCTCTCAGGCATCCACCTCCCCTGACAGTGTATGGGATGTGATGTCCTTTTATCCCACCCTTCTCAACTCCACAGACTGGGTTGCTTTGTTTCTGCTTTATCTGCTAACTGGGAGGCTTTGTCTTCAAGTCACGGTCTGATCTGTATACTTGAGTGCAAACATCAATAGCCTATTAATCCTAGGTGTAAATCATTTGAAATCTGTAGAGGCAGACTGGTGTGGGTGCAGCTACAAATCCATGTTATTGGAATAAATTATTATTTCTTTTAACACTTAGAAGCCCTGCTGATTTCTGTTAGAAAACTAAAGTTAGACTTCAGTTTCAAACAGACTTGAAGTCTGTTTGAAAGCGATGCAACTGAAATGAGTGAGATAACAGCACCAAACAGTGAGCAGTGGACTCAGCTTTCTCGTGGTGTAACGGCTATAAGAAGGTGGCTTGGCTTTTGTTCTGTTGTGTTTCTTGCAGACTAGTGAGAAAAAGATTACAGGAGAACAGAAATCTACTGACTGTGCAGGAGTCTGCAGAGCTCAGTGCTGCTATTGATGCTTCCACTAAAGTGTTGAATAGAGCCCAAGGAAGAGAGGGTGTTGCTGGGCAGGCAGTGTGGTCCTTCTGCATTAGACTGCAGCAGCTGCCTCAGTCCTTCCCATTCCCTGAAAGTTGGAGGAACATCAATCCTATTTGGTGTACCTTTTGCATTTATGCTGTGCAGTGTGTGGAACTGCTGATACAGTCATCTTGTTTTCAGCCTGTTAGATTTGCTCCTGGGTCCATACACAGTCTGCAGCATTAATTTAGTGGGCTGAATATTATTCCTGCAACAGGTAGATAATCAAACTAGCAAGTGCTTCTCTGGGTGGTCTTTGAACTGATCTTTTACTTTGGACGTTTAATAAATACCAGACTAATTTACTTTAATAGGATGTGTTAGGATGTATAATAGCTGCTGACCTGTGACTACTATTGTATTTGCCTTACTGTTTAAAATAGGAACATTCAGTCAGAGAATGGAAACTTCCTGAAGCGTATGGAATTGTATACTTTGTTGTAATTCATAACCTGTCAGAAAGAGATGCTAATTTTGATGGCAATTTATTTATGGCTAACATAAACAATAACAATAACAGCAACAAAACAACAAGAAAAGAAATATGTTAGAGTAGTTGAATATTCGAGTTAAGTACTGTGATTCAAAGGTAGCAATTAGTTTAACTGACAGTTAATAGAAACAAAGTAAAAACAAAAATCATTCAATACCTCCAGTTTATTTAATGTAATAAAAATATACTGACTTAATTGATCCTCACTTCTTTAAGTAAAAACTAATGGCACGAAATGGAGTGTAGTTATTGGCTTCAGGGAAAGATATTTTCTCGTGTAAAATAACTACAGGGAGATGTACATAAGTGAATTTTCACTGTGAAAAAGTAAATACTTATAAGAAATTAACAGGGGGAGGTCAACTTATTTTTAAAAGTATAATGTCTGGCACCAAATGCAATGGGGACTTACACTGCTTAATTAAACTGTTCTAGAAAGAACTTGATAAGGGGATATTTTATAACATTTTCATTATCTAATTAATTGCTCAGGGCATGCTTGACATTTCTCAAAATTCTATTATCTCTGTTTATTCTGGGATTTCATAATAATATTGTTGGTCATTATTGGTATCCTGACTTTTATAGTGTCTTAAACGAGTGCTATTAATGTGACTGCCAATGTGACGTAACAAACAGTAACTGTATAAATCACATTTTAAGTAACTTTTGACAGATTTTGTTTTTGTTATCTTTTCTGTTATTAGTTACATTTTCAACATGGGAAAAATTGATGAACCAGTAATCATAAGAGATTCAGGGAACCAAACCAACCTGGGCTATGTTTCATCACACAGCAGGAAACTGACTACTGGAGGAGATGGAAAGTTGACATTATTTTCGTGTGCATGTGTCATTCACATTTTCAGGAATGTAAATGAAGAAAAGCTAAAATCATTTATTGAAAATAATATGGCTTCTAGTTAATTTCTTGTACTTTTATTCATCCTCACAATTCAAGCACAAGTTGCTGTCGGAAAAGAAGAAATCCTCTGTGGTTTTTCTGTGGCTAGTAACCAGCAAGTTAAAATTAAAACCAAACACATAATTAAACTAAAGTCACTTTGTTTTTCATTAAATTAACAAGAAATGTAAACATCTTAAGGATTAATCAGATTCACAATTAAAATAAAATAAATGAACCAGCAGTGATACTAGATTGAATCTTCAGGTGGGCAATTTTATCTGCTCAGTATTGTGGCTAGTCAGACTGATCATAATAACAAGAAATCCTTTCTTAAACTGAAAATTGTTTCCCTGGTGTCTGAAATCTCTTAGCCAGCACAGTATGGTCGTGGCTTTGAAATTCAGCTGGTGGATGTTATTTTGCATGATGTGATGAACTCAGCTTAACTGCCACAAAGGCCTGCTTTTGCTGTATGAAGACCTTCAGGCAGTTCTTGCTTTGGTGATGATAAGGGTCCCTCCTCATCAGAATTTTATGACCTTTCTTAAAAAAGTAAAAAATAATTTGTCTTTGTACTGAGTGGGTACGGTACATATTGCTCTCAGCATGCCTAGCTTCTCAGAGCTGGGTATGAACCATGCATACACACTAGAGCATGACATGTTCTGTGCCTCTGCACTAGCAGTTAGTGGGAATTTCCATGGTTATCCCCAAAGTTGCAGAAGTGGGCACGAGGCAACTCAGTCTGAGTGTGAGAAGTGAAGTGTGATTCAAATTACTAGGCAGTTATGTTAATTTTATCATATATGAATAGTCTGAATTGGAGGTTATCACCTCATTGCCACTTCTCTCATTGTAATTTCATTACTGACACTTAGAAGATTTTTCTTCTGTGAATTCATTTAGTTGTTTTTCAAACACTTTCGTATTTAGTTTTCTTCATGTGCCCTGTGACAATTAGTTTCATAGTTTAGTTATGCATTTTGTGATTTTAAAATTAAATTAATTTTTTTATTTTTTAATTTCAAAACCAGGTGAGTACTTAATTGGTGAATGGAATATTTTGTTGAGTAGATTCTTCCAAACTGGGTAGAACTGCTTAACTCTATATAAAATATATGTGTGTTGAATTCATTAATTATTTCTCATGTATAGTCTGACTGTATAGTCAGTCTTCTTCATCCTGGCCTAAAGAGAATTGTACAAAGTGAAAGAGCTCCAGCAGGAGTTGTGGAGAGTGACTGTAAAGACTGATGGAAAAGCATTCTCATGGATGTAGAAAAATACAGACATTGGTCAAGTATTCTCACTTGTTTGTGCAATACCACAGGAACAGTCCAAATGTCATCACCTAAGCTTGATGTAAACAATTTGTATATGACCTGGGTTCCTACAGTAGCTTAAATAAATATTCGGTGTGTCTCAATTCTTTGAATATTTCAGAGAGTGTCCTTTGGTCATTATTACTGCAACATTGACTCTAACATACCTTGAGGCCAGTGCTACTTAAGATGGGAATTGCAGAAACATCCTTCTATGTAGCAATTTCCTTTGCAAGTACTAAGCTCTGCCCTTGGTAAAGCATTTGCTTGGACCCTTGATATTGTGTGCAGGCCATTCCTGCTAAATTAGAAGTAGTGCATTTATTTTCCACATTTTCCAGTGTGATTTCTTTGACAACACCTTTGCTCAAAGTTTCACTGGCTTGTGTCTTATGTAGTGATTGCATGAAATTGCATATTACTTGCTGTAATATGCATTTCTTTCCCCAGCTGAGATTCTTTCTTTACCTTTTCACTCACAGCAGTGTGAAACTGCTCAAACAAGATCCCATTTGAAGCCTGAGCTCCTTTTGAGCAAGTCTTTGTTACTGTACACTGTCATTTTGTAATCGTGTTAAGAATCAATGAAAGTATACTTTATTTTAACAAGAAAGGTGCTATCTCAAGTCAGAATCAATTTATTGAAAATCTTCTTTGTATTTCAGATCAAACTTTGGTTGTTGTATCTCTTGTGCTGCTATTAATAGCTAAAAATAAAATTTGATTTTGTCACTTGTGTTAAGGCCTTAAATACTTTCTAGTTTTGTGAAGCTTTGATCAGTGTTTACCCTACAAATAAGCCAGAGGCTTGCTCCTGGGAAAACTTCCCTGTTTTTTTTTTTTATTTATTTCTGTTTCAGCATACCCCTTTTGAAACCAAATTTCCATTTGATAAGCCAAGCTTCTTATAGCTTATCTGCTTCTTTCTTAGGAAGTTGCCAATTTGCCTCTTATTTGAAAGTCCTTCTTTAAAATTGGTTCTGCTTTTCTGGAATAAGATAGCAGATTTTCCACAGGAGTTTGTTTTTTAATCCCTTCCCTGTTTTCCTGCAAGCATATTTCAGCAGCTTTAATTTGTCAGTAACCCACTTCTGAGTTGCCTCTTTATTTGCTTAACTTTTCTTTCCTTTTGTTCTACCATGAAGATGTAGAATCTCTCCCTTTAATTATAATAGTATAGATAATTCCCAATCTGCCAACTCTTTTTGCTTTTCATTTTTAAAACAAATTGCTGAAAGGAGGTTGAATAAATACAGCTTTTTGTTGCAGTTTAATTGTGACTTTTCATATATTTATTATCACAAAATTTCACCTTATACTATACTTGTAAGGGCCCTAATCATTTTACCTCTGCATCTCCAAGGAGACAGCAGGTGGGAGTGAGTTTATTCCACTCATTTGAGTCAGCTCAATCTAAGAACCAAAGATTTATTTTCAGGTGGCTCTAGGCCTGAGATAGTAAGTGTTGCTGGGTGCAGGATAGGTTAGGCTCAAAAATCTTGCCAGCATCACTAACTAGCTTCCAGTCTGTATCATCTCAGAGTCCAGATGAAGATAACCACCATCCAAGTGAAGTGAGTGCAACTGCTTGCACATGTCTTTGGAAGTGCATACTAGTTCTTTCAGTATTAGTGACAAAACTTCGTTTCCACCTTTTCCCAGAATAATTTCAAGCAATTTCTAGGTTATTCTATTTTAAGAGATTCCAGATATTTGAAATGTAGCAAGTCCTAGCTGGCTCAACAGACAAAATTTTCTCAAATCCGTATAATTTTAAAATAGGAATTTCATCAGAAGTTTTTAAAGTGCAAAAATAAAGCTTATTGTTTCAGCTTCCTCTTTGGGATTATGTGAAATACTGTGAATGTAACATATCTTTCTCTCACAAGAGCAAGACTCAGTTGAACGTGACCTCAAGAGTGTTCTGATTTTTAAATTCTAGAAGCATATCTAGCTACTCTGTAAGAATCTCAGGTGAGTAGAGTTCTGGAGAAGTTGCAAGTTGTGAATTAAAAGCTGTGGTTTGTGGTCACTTTTCACCAAGAAATCAGAATAATATTTTACTTTTGGTGGTATAGCCACTATTTTATAAATCATTCAACATTTAAACTGTAGTTATTATTTGGAGCATTTTTTTCAGACTTTGGGAATCTTGCCATTACTGGTTTAGCAGTATTCCTGCTGAATTAGTGGAAATTATTATTAATGGAAACACTCCCATTAATGGCATCGGAATCAGTCTGAAAAACCATGACACAATCCCAGAAGATTACTGAGTTAGCAGGAAATACATTGGGAAATTTTTAATAAAAAGGTCTTGAGGTGCACAACTTTTTACCACCTTCTTACATGTAAGAACGTGTTATGTTTTAACACTTGATAATGTAAGCATAAAGTTTTCTGTCATTAATAGAGTTATCCAGATTGAGAGAACTCTTCGAGGATATGAGCAGAATATTAGAATGTCACAGAATACTGCTGTTGGGTTCAGACTTAAGATTTGCAGTTTTTTAATAACACTGGGGCAAACGTTTTGAGCCTGTCAACTAGATTGTCAGAGCATTACTCCTCTCCATTTTTAGTAAGAACTGAATTGAGAGACAACAAAGACGTTATTACTTCTACATAGCAGGAACTTAGGTTAGTTCAAGACAATCCTGCCTAGTAAGAATGACTGCAGGTTCATGGTGCCACTCTGGAAGAAACCCACTGGGTAATCTTTATCTGGTAAAGATGTCTCCTTACAATTTTGTTCACTGAGTATGATAGTTATAGTTATCAATAAACATGAGATAGAACTATAGCAATCCTGCAGTATACTTGCTAGGCTCCTGGATAGAGGGTAGACTCTGTCGTGCAGTGAAGGAGAGCATTTCAGCAGGTTCTAGAAATGTTTTATGCTATGTTTTCTGCCTACCAGATCATTTTTAATTTTCTTGCACATCCCTGAATTGGCACAGTTAACTACCTGATAGAAGGAGTGGTTTTGTAACTGTGGTTGTGATATGATGTTTGAAGATTTGGGTATTCCATTGAGGCATTTCAATTCCAGGCTAAATTAATCATTATCTGCAAATTGTTTTGAGATCTTTGGATAGGAAACATCCTTGAGATAAAACGCTTTTTTTTTTTTTTTTTCTTTTATTGTTTAATTTTAAGGCTAATTAAACACACACACACACACACACACACAAAAAGCCACCAAAAAACACGAGATAAAACATAGCTTTACAAGACATTTTTCTGCAGTGCTAGCAGGAGTAGCTAAGGAGAGACCTCCATATTTAATCATTGTTCCAGGATGGCTCTATTTCTAAAAGGAGCATAACAGATGAAATTAATCAGTCTCTATAAGAATCTTAGAGCATGGAGTCCTGTGTGATATTTCTTGAATGCAGGCTGTTCAGTGCCACTCCACAGATTTCACAGTCTTTTGTTGTCCTAGTTTCAAGGTCATGCAGCCTTTCTAAATGACATGTAAAGAAATTTTGGCACATACAAATCAATGTAATGGTTGTTTTTAATGTTTTGCAGCAGTTAGTAGTTGGGAATAATTTTACACAGCTGACAATTATTCCATTGTGAAGTTTGGGAAGAATGCCTTTTCCTCAGCGCTTCTTCCTTCCAACCATTCTTGTTTTAATCTTGTATTATTGTAAATCAAATTTGTTTTTCCTTCATATTATTATGTTGTCATCCTTGATATTGAAAAGCTATCTATATATGTACTGAAAGGTTTGGTAGCTTCTGCCTTGTCTTGTATGCTCAGAGAGGGCAAATGGTTTCAGACTGTGACTGTATATTCATTATTGGATCTTTTTGCCTGAACAACAATCTATCAAAAAATACGCATTTTTAGTTAATCTGTTTATTTGCTGGCAAAATTTATGAATGAGGGTTCTCCCTAGAAGAGGAGCATTCTACCTCTTCAGTATAGGCAAGATAACTTTGTTATATAACCTTGTGTGATTTGACTGATGGTTCTGCTTGCTGCTACAGTTCCAGAGTTGAACCAATGTTAATAAAGAGTGGAATAAAGAAGGGTTATAGATGTGCTAATGATCTGACTGTGGTTTCTGGGGCTGAAGTACAAAAAAAAAATAATCTTACTTTCATTAGTTCTCACATATTGAACTGATATTTGAATCTCTGAGAATAAACAGTCAGTGTAACTATCTTGTCAGATTTACAGTCTTAGTCTTAGTTGCCTAAAGACCAATTCAAAAAAAAAAAAAAAAAAAAAGACTAATCCAGCAGTAATCCTCCAACGCACTGGCTTCATAGTGTCTCAATAGTACATATCTTATTTACAATTAATACCCTAAAGTCACAGCAATGTTTTACAAGATAAGAACACTTCTGACAAGTACATGTGTGACTTGCTATCAGAAGTGAATACATTTGTCCCCTTAAGTGTAGAAAGGTTTATAAAAAATTGTTATGGCCATATTGAGCATCTATGTGGATTTGAATGCAATCTTTTATACAACATATTCAGCACAGAAAAATAAGGGCTGCTGTTGCAGATCTACTGCATGATTAACTGACTAGATCTTGTTAGGCAATGTTTTAGAAGTTTTCTGTACTATTCAAATTTGATAACAGCTATTTCAAGCTTTTATTTCTCCTTGTCAAAATATTTCTATTAATGTTGTTAGAGTGAACTGCAGGGATAAGACTTTTAGAGGAAAGATTATGGTGGAACTATACTTGGTCTTAATTGTCTGTATTAGGTAATTTGCAGTGTGAAACAAGAAAAATGTCAACTGGCACAGACTCAAGTAAAAACAGGTATGTGCCATTTCAATAATTGTTCCAATTTGAAGCAGCTTATAAGGATATTGTGTGACATTCATTTCATGTTTGCAATTTGAAAATAAATAGAATCCAATATCTTTTTATAAGGATAACTACTGTAGTGGTTTTGAATAAAAGGCAAAGAGTTTCCAGCGTGATTACATTGATTGTGAAGGTATTATACTGGAAATGCTCTGTAGAATTTGAAACACGCAGGAGAAAATACGCCAAAGGTGCAGTAATTCAATAATAAATATCTTAAAATCATCGACATGCTGATGAGAATTTAAAATACTTTTAGCCCCTCTAGCACTGTAAGGACTAGAAACATTGGCTAGTTAGTTTTTTAAAAACCACTTGTACAAGAAATGGAGATTAAGACACTGAGTTACTGTATTATCAAGATCACCAATGATTTCTTCCACTTTTTTTTCATTGAAGCATCAACTTCTGTATAAAAACTACATCACAAAACACTGTGACAGAACACTGCCATGTATTTCAGAGAAATGTAAAACATCTGAGATTGTATTTTTTAAAGGCAGCAGGACATGGCATTTCATATGTAAATGATTATATTGAAGAAATCCATAATTTAGAGAGATATACAACAAAAAGTGTTTGCTTTCATGTAATTAAGGATCATTTGTAACAAATACTGTCATGAGACTGAATTTAGATTTTCTTGGCAAGCTTTATCATTGCATCCCTTAGCTTTCAATGGTTGTATTTTGTACTTTCTGATGAAAACTCAGATGATGGGAATCCCTTGAAATTTAAGTGGGTGGAACCAAATGGGACATCAGCAGTGATAGAGCAGCTTCAGGCGGTAGTGGTACAACTGATTTTTTATTATTATTATTTTTTTTTTTTTTTTCTTCTCTCAAGTAAGAATAATATGGCATGCACTTTTCCTGGTCCCTCACAACCATATGTTGGGAACAAATGATGAGAAGAAGGAAACTCCCAGGTATGAGGGAAAATGTGTTGACCCAGTTATATAACCTTTGTCAGTTTTTAAAATCTCATCCTTTCTGCTTTTGTCCTCTTCATGCCTCACTCAGATTCCCCTTCTGCTTCCCTCCTCCTGTTTCTGCATTTCTCCCCCTCTACTCTCTGTAGGCACAGCCAGTGGGAACACTGACAGATGTATCTCAGGCCTATCAACCTATATCGATGAATGACTGAGTCAGTCTTTGAATTCTGGCATGAGCATGTCTGATATTGTGGGAAGTCTCAAAAAAGAAGAGGATATAGGTTTGTTGATATAATAATTTGAGAGGCATCCAGTTACAGCAGATGATTTTCTTTCTAAAATCTAGCCCTGAGATAACAAAGATTTTCTGTAGTGTACCTTTGCTTTCTCTGTCAAGCAATTCATTATAGGTTTAAAAGGAATGAAAATAGCATGAATTAATTATCATACCAATGAAACTAAATTTCTTCAGTTATTAAGATTATCACTGTTTTATAGCTCAACAGAGTATGGAAGCATTGGTTAAAACAGTACAAAACACATAAGAGTTAATTATAAAAAAGAATAGAGTATAAGTATCATCTACAATTACTGAAATCTAATTTTGTTTACTACTTAGATAATTTTAAACTTATACTACTTGTCAGAAAGGAGAAAAATGGAGGTGAGAAGCTTTTTAAAAATAAAATATTTTGAACATTCTGTTTGAACAACAGTGTGACAGTTTGAATGACATGAGGATATATAATAGACATCATAAGACAGAGGAGCATTTAGTTTTAATATTGGATTTATAGGCCACAGAGGAGAGTAATTCTTGTTAAGAACAAAAAATACTGTTTTGTCGCATTTCCAGTATATTTTGTGTAGCCTTCTACATCTACTACCTTCTGCCATTAAAAAAAAAAAAAAATCAGAGGAAAATGGGCCTTTGACAAAATCTACAATAAAGAAATTCTTTCATGTATTTTAAATATCAGCTAACCTTGAATTCTTGAATTTCCAGACCTTCTAATGCAGTGCAATTTGGTCACTATCCCCATTTGAGCTTTCCATGTGTACAACGGTGTGACTTGAAAAGCTTAAATTAGAATATCTTATACCAGGAGGAAGAAGAAGAAGAAGAAAAAAATCTTTTGGAGCCTGAGCTTTACTAGCTACCCGTCTCCTGCTGAAAGGCGGATTTAATTGCAATTTAAAGAAGTTTTGATGGTAAATACTAACAGGTGTTTATTGCTAAACAACAGGCAATTAAGTATTGGACAGCATCACTTTTTGGTCTCAAAGTAGGAAATAGATGCCAAAAATGAATTAGTGAAGTTATCATGCTTCAGCAGAGCAAGGGAAGGTTCTTTGAATTTCCTGTCTACAACTGTTTACTCTCATACAAATAGAGTTCTGGGTACACTTTATCCTTTACATGTAACATAATCATTCATTAGCCATAACGGAGTCTGTCATCAAACAATATAACCTAAACATACTTTCATAAGTCTGTAAACTTCTGGAAGAGAGACTGTATTGCTCTATTTAAAACATGCTGCTTTTCTGAAACTTCGGAATATTCATTTCAGAAACAATGAAAATGATATCTTTTTTTTTCTCCCATCTGTCCCACCCAATTGGTTTTTGAGTGCTGAATGCTATGAAGCCTAGGTAATTATCTGGAAGTCCTCAGCAACTAGTTATTTGTTACTGTTGTGTTTTCTGTGATGTTATTAAAGATTCCTGTTTTCTGATGGGTGTGATAGCACGCTCACTGAGATATTTTGGGACATACTTGTATGTGCTAGATACTATTTAATAGTACAGAAGACACATAAGTCTTGCATACATTACAAGTGAAAACACAATGTGGTTTGAAGATTAGTATCTTCAGTGTAATGCAGATTTTCTATTTTCATGATTGGTCTTTCACTTACCAGTGAATGGGATAGCAAGGAAGAAAGGAATTTGAATTTGTTTTGATTTGATTTGATAAATTTTACAGAGTTGAGAGACGGAATATCAACTTGTGTCAGAAGTCTTGGGGACCTCCAGACACCCTAGAAATATAAATTGATTATGTCCCTTTGTTACTTGAGGGCATTAGAGTGCACTGTGCGCTAGTGTCCACCGGTGCCTTGTATTTCTGTAGTTCTGATGTACCAGGCCATCAGATCCACACAGTCCAATACACTCTGTTGTCCCTTTCTCCCCACTGGCTGGGGCAGGGTTACTCTATTGTTCTCCTCCAGCGAGTCACAGCAAAATTACTAACCAGCGTTGAATGTGCTGTGCTTTTGTGGCAAACTTTTGGAAAGTATCTGAGGTACAGACCCTTCTAAATTAGAATGTGTTATACTGGTAGCCATCTGATGGGATTAAACAGGGACAGGATATGCTTATGAGCCCATTCTGTTCCCATTCTGTGCCAGATATGGTTTATAGTCAGTGCATAGTCCAAATGTAACCTAATTCTAGAGATTCACTTTAATGACAGTTTAAATAGCAGAACATTAAAACTCATTGTGAGCTCTTCATTATTACCAGGCCTAGCATTCAACTTGCAGGTTCTCTCTACTACACCTATTTCATCTCAACTGCCTCTTTAAATTAAAGCAAGTGTTAATAAGCTATAATGTTAATACAAGGAAAGAATAACTTATGGAAATGACTGGCTTGCCGAAGAAGCTGCGCTGCTCTTTGTGAAGCCTTTAAATTCAATGTCTCCTCATTTCCTGATCCAGGTTTTGAAACATATGTATGCATGAAGAAATTATAAGTTACAGTAGAGTTTCTTCTAGTTTGACGCACAAGGTTTCCCCTTACTGCACTTGAACCTGTATTCCATGCAAGTAAGTCTCTGGTGTTTGTGTCTTGTATTACTGCCAAGATTTATTGGGATATCACAAAGAAGCAACCATTTTTAAAGGGTGCACAATTAAAGAATGCTTTATCTTATACTTGTACATGCTCTGATTAAATATTTTAGTCAAAACTTTTGTTGCTCTTTGTTAGTATTTAAAATAATAGAAAATCATTTCTTTCAGGGAAATGAAAATTTCAGTACTCAAACTTTTGTCTTGTCAGCTCTTTATCCTTCATTTCTTGCTCTTGGTATATCTTCCATCTTTTTCCTTCCACAAATAAATTACACTGACTAGGGTGTTGTTTGTTAATCAATTTCATATTGCATGGGCACTGTGTCCTGTAAAACCCTAGCTCCAGAAACTTAAACTGATACACTAGCAATAAGAAAGATAGCATCTGACCTTTTTCCAGGAAAATATAGTCACATTATCTGACTGCTTGCTCCTGCGACTCTTTGTTGTGGAAATGCTAAGTCTTGGCTTGAAGCAGTGATTGAGCACTTGGTAGGAAGGCGGCCAACGCAGGGGAGCTCAGGTGCATTACATGTACCTGAGCGACCAGAAAGGGTGAAGCCAGGATCCACCCCTTCCCAGACCTCATTTAAGGGTTGGCAGTGAGGGCAAGGGTCTTACTGGAGATCCTTGCATGCCTGATGCCTCCTGAAGGTAAGCAGTGTTTGTTTGTTTGTTTGTTTGTTTGTGCCTATGGCCATTGTATTTGAGCAAACCCCCACTTAGTCTAGGACATTGCTGCTCTGCTATCATTGCTGTACTTTCCATTGTGTTACGCTCTTTCTACATGTAGACAAGTGGATGGATTTTGTTTCAGCTGTATCATTATAATCAGTAGATATCAAATGAAAACAGTTAATCTCAGAAATATGAATCAGTGCATGAACTGGTCATGCCATTATTTTTAATATAAAGTGAACTGCTAGGGAAATACTTCTCATGGAATAATCCCACAGTGGTTTTATTCTGTGTCAAACATAAATTAATGCTTTATTGGTTGTTTAGTACTTTGAACTGGGATTGAGTATCTGCTGCAGATTGTAAAGTTTATTGACAATTCCAACATAAATTTAGGGGGAAAAGGGCTTATCAGAAAGCTATGAATACGTTTGTACGTTCATCCGTACTTTAATCTTTGGATTAAAACATACCAATTGGTTGATGCATAATTATGTGACACAAAATAATTCTTGAGAAGTGGCTATACTGGTCTTCTAGTCTTTGTTTTGTTTTCAGTAAATGTCAGAAATGCAGCTTTTACGAGCATCTCAAAATAGTGTCAATTCATTAAATGAAGCACTGGTAGTGAAATGAGCCACTCTTGGCTTCATGTGGATTTAATCCATATCTACAGGAAAATTCTTATTATTGATTTACAGTCAAGAATCCTGCAACGTGGATGTATGTTTGTTGCATATTCTTTTTTTCATTCTGCATGCAGAATTTACATATGATCTCAAAGTCTAGCTCATGTAATACAGGTAATACTTTGCAGTGCTAAAGAGTTGTGATGATGCAACCTTAGAGCAGCATTTGAGGCACATCACTTGTTTTAAAGCTCTCCTTGAGGGCCTAAATAAATGCTTGAATTTTCAGTGCTCCTAAGCAGACCTGATTTACTTTGAAATTGTGGGAGACTGTAGAATGGTCTTGGCATATACAAATTGACAAAACTAGGGACAAAACTAACTTCATTTCCTGAGTTAACTAATGTTTTTAGTCAGAGGACTATCTTTTTTTGTCAGAACCAAACATTTTAGGTGGAAGTGCTGTACCTGAATAAATTAAAAATGAAAGATATTGTACAACTCTGTAATGTTGACTGTATGCTTTTGTACTTTGCTGTAATTTGCTTGTTTGTACACCTGGCTCATGATAGCCTTCTTCATATAATATTGATTTATATTTTTTTCTGCAAGAAGTCCCACTGATTTCTTTTTGAAGAAAGGGTGCACAGTGTGGGTTTTGCCAGTTTAAATTAAGTAGTGCCATAGAATACAAATATTAGGAAGATACAGATAAGAGATTTACAGGTAATCTTCAGTCTACTAAATGTATTGTGGTTCCCATTGAATGCCTTCACTACTTGTTCAAGAGTGGCTGTATGGGTTTTTTTTTTTTATGGAGAAAATTCTATCATCTGTGTAAGATAACTCACTTACTGGGAATCCTATAGGCGTAAAAAACGAAATGAGAAGAGATATCAAAGTAATTTTTGGAAATAGAGATTTGCAGAAAAGAAAGAGGGGCAAACAAATGCTGTTGTGAAATCTGTCTCAATTGAATGAGATAGTGACATATAAGTGGTATTGCCAAATGTTACTTTTTGAGAATGTCCTCATGAATTGAGAAGAAAAAAAGCAGTGGCATTGTTTGTTCTGTCTGTGGCACTTGGTAATCTAAGGTTAGCTGAATTTTGCACTTATAGTCTGAAATTCAGCCTCCTGCCTACTGTAGAGCAAATCTTTATGGAAATAGAGAAAAAAAAAAAATATTATTGTTCTTAGATGGGTTACAAAATGTTGCTTTAAAGGAATTGTATTTGTTCCACATTCAAGAAGTAAGAAAATGACAAAGTAAAGACTGCAGATGAATCTATATGCATACTCGAGATTTTGCTGCCTGCTTGCACAATATGCATTCTGGTGAGCATAAACATTAAGAGCTAGATTAAGCTCTGCTAAATTGTCAGTGTACTCTGAGGTTTAGACTTTACAATGCTACTAGATCTTACAGGGCAATCAAGCTGTTATAGCACTACATAATTCAAAGCGTATCTGGCTTGGCCTACACGTTCTCCTATGTTTAAGCAACAAAAGTGTGCAGAAGCACCTTGTTTGGGAATAAATATGCCAGTGGAAATTTAATACAGAATAGGCACTTAAAATTAAGGGGGCAGTTGCCTAAATTCAGATAATGAAGTGGCTTTTGAAGATGGAAGCAAAGCCTAGAAAACAACTTCTGGATATTTGCGGTTTGAGGAAGTCCAGACCTATATATTTCACTAAACTGTAATTCTGGAATGTAATTCTAGAAGGTAACTTTATGATGAAAGAAACAGAAGAAATATGGTGATAGGATATGATATAAAAATGCTGTGAAACTAGCATTTGCTTTGGATGATCAGCTGGGTGATTTACAGCTTGGACTACAACTTAAGCAGTTCCCAAAAGACCATCTCTCATGCATATCTGTTATGCAATTGGAATTTAAAATCTCTGCTTATTTCATAGCTGTCAAACAACTTAGATAAAGTAATTTTTCTGAATGTAAAACATAAGTAAGTCAGCATGAAGTTGTGTGATTGATTGGAACTAATAGGATCTTTGCTTATTACATGATTTCTTTAACAGTCAAGAATGTCAATCAGATATACATTAGGAAAGTCAATTTTGTGCATTGAGTGATGATGTCCATGATGTCTCAACTGGACAACTGGAAATTTGAATTCTCCTTACTGGAATCTTACTTTTTTTTTTTTTTTTTCTTCCCTTACATTGCATGTCAATAATAATTCTAAAATAAGCATAACTAAAATAGGGATGGAGTTTTTCTCTTGTTGCTTCATATGTATTTGTTCTTGCCAGTGAACGATTTTTATTATCCTATCTATTGCTTTTGTGCTTTTCCAAGTTTCCTGTCTTGCTCATAGGATTTTCAGTTAATTTTCTGCCCTGCTTCTCATATCCTGGAAAAATGTGTTCCACGACTTTTCCCCTTAGCTAACTTAAGCTTCCATTTCATATCTCTGATAGATTTTAATTGCTTCTGGTGATATTTGAGTTCATTCTACAAAGCTCCTTACAAGGGATATTTATTGCAATAAAAAAAATCCCAGTGTACCAGTTTGACATAGTAATCTATAATGCTTAAATGGCTTTATAATGAATAGAGAAAATATGAATGCTAGCATGACCTACATCTGAGACAAAAGCTATTCCCTTAGGGAATGGAGATAATTTATTTTTATCTCATACATTATGCATCTCTTTTTTTTTTTTTATACTCTGTTTCCACAAAAGATATTTTTTGTTTGCTATCAGAATTGTTTAAGTTGGGGCGTTAGGTTCCATTTGTTGGTGCATTAACATCCTGTTAGGATTTCTGCAATCTGTCTTCTTTTTTTTTCTTTTACCTATTCATGATTTCCTTTTTGTTCTTTGATACTTGACTTTGAGTAAATTTTCAGTTTCCTCCTTTATTCTTTGAAGAATGATGGCTGCTGATTTTTGTCGGGAAATTTTTTATTTGTTTATAAAATGCTGTAAATGTTTCATTGATGCAATCATGTCAATGGTTAATAATTGGTATATATTATGTTAAGGTGGAAACAAAACTTAGGTCTCACATCTCTAATCTGATGGATTCTTTGACAAGCAGTGAACAGGATGGAGCTCCTCCTGTAGAAGCACTGTGCCGTTTCCTTCAGACATTGCAGGATTTATGGGCAGGGCTTGTAGTTAAGGAAACAGTTCGAAATACAATGGGTGTCCGGCCCTACTAAGCAAGAAGTCATGTCTGCCACAGCATTTAAGAAATTATCTCCTAAAAGCAACTGAGTTGATAGAGATTTTTTTTTTTTCCAACTACTTATAGTAAAGACAAAATGGTGTGGATTAGCATTTGCTAGTGTCACTTTCTAACTTGTTTCATATTGCTTTCCTTTATTAATTTGTAAGGCAAAAATAATAAAAATGGTACAGGAAATTATAAGACCTTCAATTCTGTATCCACCGATGCTCTTAGTAAAAGTATATGTTACACAGGAGAGAATTGCACTCTTTCTAGATGGGGACATGATACTGATCTCTGTAACAGAAACATAAAATAGTATGTTACTTCTTTGTCTTTAGAAAGATACCTATTTGTTTAATGGACACTTTCTTATCTGCCTATAAATACAGCTCATTTATAATTTTAATCCTCACCTGTATTTTATCATCTAGGGTAATTTTTTTTTATTAAAAAAGGCAATTTTATAAATTCTACCCACAAATGATGGTCAGGTAACTAAGATCTTTCTGAATATCCACACAATTTACTAACTGCTGTGTTTCATCTGTAGTGGGCATTAATGCTCTTTTAGACAATTGCAGTTATGATCTGCAAAACAAATATACCATAATCCAGTATATCTGGTGTATGTGGCTTTCGACTGAAGGACATTGGGGACTTTATTGTTGTAGTGCTCTGTGACAATATTAACCTGGATCTCTCATTTGCATATTTAATTTTTTTAAATAATATCAAGGTTGTTTTTTTTTTAAACTGTCAACGGAAAGAAGAGTTCTTGTCACTTTACCTTGCAGAACATTCATAGGATCTAACTTTCCACAGAGGTATTTGGTTGTTATTCATATCACAGTGTGACATGTTTTACGATGAAAGACCCAGGTGGGTTATTTGTTGTTGCAGTGCCACTAGCTAATTTGAATGCTTTAGAATGCATCACTTATCTATCTACTAGAACATGAGAGAAAACACTGGATCATCAACTTGCTGTGTGAGAATAGAAAAGCACCAACCTGACAGTGTGAGGAAAAAGCAAAATCAGCAGAGAGAGAGTGGCCTGTAAGGTTGTTGGACTCTGAGTAATACTGGAACAAACATGAAGCAGATATATTAGTAGGTGCTGCATGTGGTGTTTGTAAGCCTTAGCCACTTATGGCATGAAAATACTGTTTTTCTATCAGGTGAGTTACTGTGTGTGTCTTAACACTGAATGTCATTCATCTTCACCACACTGAGTTATTGTGGGCTGTGTGATAGGCTGTATTATCGGCCTCAGAATTTCTGATACATATTTTATAGTTATTTTTTTTTTTCCAAAGCTGATGTTTACTTTTTACATTTTAATTTTTTTCATCATTCCCTGTTCTGGTTAACTTTTTCTTAGGGTTTATGTAAGGAAAGCTAATAGGGGAGAACAGCAGCTACTTTTCCTCTTGTGAGAATAATTGCAGTACTTACAGTGGCTAAACACATTATACTAAAGAAATTATTTTCTTTAAGGGCTAATCCTGACTGGCAGTAGTGGTCTCTAACAGGGTGTTAAATGCTACAGATTCCTGTTAACTTCCTTGGGAACTATATTTAAGCTTTTTAATTGGGCTGGATGCAGAAAATCTGTGGTGTTCATGATCAGGAAGGCATATTGCTGCTTTGTCCTTTTTACTGCAGAAGATGTGAAATTGTTATTGATGGATGTATTTTGTTCCCAAGGGTGTAGTTCCAGTGCTGTGGTGTTTGTTTTTTTTTTTTAACTTGTTCAAGATTCTTGTTACTGTAAGACCAGTCATTTTAACTGTGTGTTGCTGATATATTTGTCTCTTTAGCTGCTGTGTATACCCGATCCCTTGTGCTTCTATACACTTCTCCATATTCTAGAACATTCTCTCTTCTTTTATGCCTAGCTAGCTCCCATTCTTATTAAAACTTGTCTTTGTCAACACTATTACAATTAACCTATAATCCAGGCATCTCTTCTTGCTCTTGGCAATTAAAACATGAAGGAAAATCAGAGTCCGTTTAAAAAAAAAAAACAAAAAAAAAAAACAAACCATACAAAACAAATGATCTGATATACCCTCTTGACAAGCAGTGACCTCTAAAGAAAAATATTCCCTCTATTGATATCTCTTGTCTTTTCTCATTCTCTGCTGTGACTGTTGTGATTATTCATGGTTATTATGACTTTCAAATCCTTCAGCTCCTGTCTAAATGAAAATAGGAGAGATTTTCAAAGGCACAAGTGGAGGGTACGCACTCAGTTCTTCTGAAAGAGATGGATTTCTGCTCCCTATAGGTATAAAAGTAGCGTAAGCATGTGCAACTCTTTCTCCCTGTAAGAGGGGATTTTGCTGTTTTCATATACAAAACCTCAAAAAGATCTCAATAGGAGGGTATGGTTCCCAACTATCTGTACCTTTCCTAAAATGTGTGCTATTTCTTTTATGTAGGCCAAGTATGACAGTAGTGTGAGGGCAGGAACACAACCACCACTTTACTTCTCCTTTTATCAGATATTATAACTTTGTCCATTTTATTTTTAATTCATTTGAATGACTGTTCCTACTATGTCTGTCCTGTCTTCTGTTTTTTTGGTGCTGTGCAGCTGTCATATGACCTCAAGGATCATCAAGTTCCAACCCCACTGCCACAGACAGGGCCTGCAACCTCCAGCTCTAGTACTAGACAGGCTGCCCAGGGCCCCATCCAACCTGGTCTTGAACACATCTGGGGATGGCACATCCACATCCTCTCTGGGCAGCCTCTTCCAGCACCTCACTTCCTCCTGACATCCCTTCTGAACCTTCCCTCCTTGAGCTTAAAACCATTCCCCCTTGTCCTGTCACTGTCTACTCTTGAAAAAAGATGATTCTTTTCCTGTTTGTAATCCCCTTTTAAATACTGGAAAGCTGCAATGAAGTTACCTTGCAGCTTTCTCTTCTCCAGGCTGAACAAGCCCAGCTCCCTCAGCCTGTCTTTGTAGGGCAGGTGCTCCAGCCCTCTGATCATCTTTGTGGCCCTCCTCTGGACCATCTCCAACAGCTCTCTTGTCTTTCTTGTATTGGAGGTGCCAGACCTGGACACAGTACTTCCAGAAAGGGCCTCATGAGGGCAGAGCAGAGAGGGACGATCACCTCCCTCTCCATGCTGGCCGCCCCTCTTCTGATGGAGTCCTAATGAAGCACAGCTGTATATGGAAGTTACAATCCTGGGATTTATTTTGTTCAGCTCAGCTTTACCTGCTAAATAGCACTCTGCTAGAGACACACATGAGGGTTGGAGAGCTGACTTTCATGCCACAATTATGTTGTCCTGACCTTGGATCAGTGAGGGCTGGTTTGCTCCCCAGAATTTGCTGAAACAGTTTCCATTCTGTTTTTGTTCATCCTGTAGTCCCCTAAGAAACGTTATTGCAAAGCTGCATCAACAGAGGTGAAAACTTACCTCACTGTTACCTTCTTTTCTCTAGACCTATTAAATGCAACTTAAAAACGTGAGTTTTAACTATAAGAAACTGGATAAATGAGAGAGAATGCATTGGGTGGTTGCAGAACTGAATAATAGTCAGAACCTTATCTTGAAATGCTATTCCCGCGTAGAGACATGCTTTTTCAGAATGACAGTAGCCATAGAAGTCATAGAGCAGGAGGCAGTATTAACGAGTAGGAGAGTTAATGTCTTTCCAAAGAATGTTATACTAAGGAGCAGCATTACAGCTCTCTGAAGAGTTTTGCTTGAAGTGCTGCTATGTATATTGGTAATGAAGCCTCAGAGAGGAATAAACTGTGGTATCCATTGGAAAAGGCTAAGAAGGACTGGAAATGGTGTGGAGTGTTTAAAATAGCTCAGGCTGTGGACACTAATCAGAAAGCATTTTACTAATACCTTTCTGTTTTTTGTTGTTTTTTTTTCCTTAAATGTTTTAGTGTTAACATCCCAGTTTAACAACAACATTCTTTTTTTTTTTTTTTTTTTTTTTTTTTTTTTTTTTTTTTGAAATTACCATGTTAATAACGGCTTGGCCATTGGCAGCACTTACCAACTGATCAGATTGTTAGTGTCCAGAGGCAAAATTATGGGTCATTCAACTTTTGCTGAAAGTCATGAACTATGTTAATGATCGTTGGTTTGGAACTTTTACTGTTTGTGTTGCAGTTGCAGCTAATTGTGGTCTGCTGTAATTTGTGTTAATATAAATTCAGCAATGCAGAGCTATGTATGTCAGTTTTGTATTTGTTCACAGATGATTTATTACCCAAAAAGCGAATCATTGGATTTTTCTCTGACTAATACTGTATATAAAGCAGAGAGCGCAGTTATAGATTATTGTGAACTTCTATCCAATTCCAAGTGAAGGAAGGATGGATGAAACCGCTCCTGTGTAAAATACCTTGTACAGCCCAAACGTGAGTTGCAAGATAATAGCAAAACAACTGTTCTGTATAAGTCAAAAACTGTTCCTTGGCTAAAAAGTGATTGTTACAGTTGTATGTGGAAAGAACCTAAGGACGTTGGAACAAACCATCTGATGTCTGTTTCTAAAATTCTGCCTTATTTGGACTGTATTCAATAGTAAGAAATCATTCCTACTTGCTGTGTGTGGTGTGCCATGAGTTGATAATAAGTCCTTTTCAGTCAACTCGAGAGATGCTTCTTCCTGCTCCTCAGGCAGTTGCGGAGCAGCTCTCAGTACTTGGAGAAACTGCTGCTGAGCACACAAACTGGTTAGGGTGAGCCTGGTGTTCACACAGGTGGTGAAGTTAAATAATTGAGATATTCAATTCAGAGTTGTTACATCATTGAATTTAGACAGAGTTCCATGTCTGTTCCAAGTACTTTTTCACACTAATGGTGTACTCTTCAAAGACTTAATTACCATTTTGAAATTACTTCTGTATCCTGGATAGCTACTAAAATATTAGTATCTTCACAATCTTCTGTTTTTTTTAAGTGAGTTTCTTAATATTACTAGTACAAAATCCAGGCAAGTAGTTCTTTCAGAAGTTTAAAAAAAAAAAAAAAAACTCAGAAAAAAAACCTGACAAAGTTTGGAATGATATTATTACTGTTATTTCTGATTGCCTCCAGTGTGATAGGATCTTGCTGTAATTTGCACACACCGCTGTGTGTTCAGAGAGGTTGTGAGAGGGAGGCAAGGATGTTGTTCAGGGAATGTCTGTTCTGTTACAGTTTCAGTCACCAAAGAATGAAGTCAGCGATAACCATAATAAACCCATGCGTGTGTTTTGGTGAGAGGAGTAGTGCCATAGATCATTGATTGTGAATCTAAAATACTTGGAGATCTTTGTGCCTATGTGTTAGGCCTCTGCTGCAGAGCTAAACATCACTGCCGCGTGGAAGCACTGTTTTAACTGAAGGATGCAATTCTCCTTGTTGTGACTACAGCTGTGTGTGGCTGGGCGGAGCTTAGTGACAACCAGACAAGAGCAGTGTGTATCAGCTTGAGAGAGGAAAACTGAGGAATTTTAACTATTGTAGGTGCCTTGTTCTTTGATAAATCTGACCACAGGCTCCTTCACATCTGGTGTGTGTCCTAGCAGAAGTGGAGAGGGCATATTGGTAAATAATTATGGTTGGTGTTAATAAAATATTCTTGCCTGATTTTTATGTGCTTCTCTGCTTTTTGATCCTAGCGCATAAGTGGGGAACTTTTAATGGGTGCTGTATTCATCTGAGATGGCCAGCAAATGCTGAAGGCCTGGAACCAGTCAGAGAAGTGAATTTACAGACTATCTGATGACCATTTTCACGGAAAAAGATTGCTTTCTTTCAAGAGGATCTGAATGCTTTTTGCAGCCAAACTTTGAAATATTCATTTCTTTGGCTTTTGGAAATGGGCTGATTTTTCTGCTTAATTGTCTTAATTAAGCTTAAAACTTTGAAACCAGTTGCACTTTATGGAATAGTAGGTAGATTGCACAGTAGTTGTTCCGCAACCACAGTGCAGTTTAACCATGATTGTTGAATCCGCAGCTGTTCATCTGTTCTATTGACAAGTTTACCATGTGGCTGAATACAGACTGCATTATGTGTGGTTTTTAGGAGTCTCTCTCTATTCACATAGCAAAATGAGTTTTCAAAGCAAAAAATGCTAACAGCATCCTCAAAGTTCACGGTTACCTTAACTCCTGCCTGATTAATGCACAGATATAAGGAGTTTGTATGAGACGTGCTTGTTAGTGGCATTTCATCTTGAAGGCATTTCATCTTTAAGAAAGAAGGTTTCTTTTTTTTTTCTTTTTTTTTTTTTTTCCCCCAAATGGAAGAAACAGTAGGCTTTCTGAAGGAGAACAGGTAATCTAGCAGATACAGGCTGTTCCTTTAAGGGCTTTCTCAAGACAAACTACAGGTCGATTCCTTTATTTACACTGCTGAGCAACTTACTGACTGGGTAGGTAATTCTAATGTTAAATAAAATTTCTTAGAAAATCCAGTTCAAAGGAAATAAACACGAGAAAAGTAATCTGAATGTACAGAACTCCTACAGAACCCTAACTTTGCTCTAACCACAAGTGACCATAATCCAATAGTTTGGGTTGCCTTATTCAGAATTAGTTCAATAGGTGGTACGGGCATGTTCTTCAAGTCAGTGCAAGTGACCCTGGTATAAAATGTATTCAGGTTCTTGAAAACTGGGGTGTTTTGTTAACTATTTTTAGCTGTGTTGTGACCTGTCTTAATGAAGAAACACCTATTTATTAATCTTACTTTGTGGACTGTGAAATGGTTGTCTAAATGTAAATATATCTGGTTACCTTCTGTGTTAAATGAAAGATATAAAGCAGGAAGACCTGCTGGAATTGATGTTACTACAGTCTTCTCGCTGGGAACACATTTTGTTGAACTAAGACTTTTTAATGAAGTTTCTGTTGCTTTAGCATCATCTGTAATACTGTATCATCATCCTTGGTGTACCTGTGTGCAAGTGCTACAACTAGATGGTTTGCAGAGGGGCAGTTCTGTTAGGGCTGTCATGTAAGCAGAAGGCTGTGGATGGAACAGGGAGTATCAGCTCGTGGATTTTGAGTAGGCTGGGGAAGGAAGGAGACAGCGTGAGGCATAATGCAGCAGATGTAGCCCATCACAGGAGATTTTGTTGCAAGATAGCAGAAGCTTATGCAAATAATGGAAATGCCAAGTAGCGGTGGGGGGGGGAAACAACCAACAGCAGAGCACTTGCATTGAAGCTTTCTTAACAGACTCTGCAATACATGCAGATTTGCTATAAATTATTGCACATTTCCTGAGTCTTCCTAAGTACCTGTAATTACAGGATTTTTGGCCTTCTTTCTCATCTTTTCTAACACTTCCTTAGAGAGTCGGTGTAGACTGAGTTCACATCGGCATTTTTGCTAATTGTTCCTGATGCTTCTCCATACTGTGGACTCTTTAACAGAAAAGTAATGGCAGATTGCCTTCTCTAGAGAGAAACAAGAAAAGTCTGTTGAAGTGAACTAAAAAGAGAATGGGGAGAAAATGCCACTTAAAGTAAATGTTTCCATTACAGTGCATGCAGAATGAGTGGTTAAAAAAAATCAAAGATCTTTCTCAAAAAAAAAAACCCCAAAAAACGAAAACCAAAAAACACCCAAGAACTTATGCTTCTTTCCCGCACTCTCCTCCTAACTTATCTAGATTCTTGTTAAAACTTGATTGTTACTATGAAATTACTTCCTGGAGAATTTGCTTTTGCAGTAATGCTGATGTATGAACTATGCTTTGCATTGCTTACAGCATTGACGTATGATTTTTCTTAACTGAGTACCTTCTCACCTTACTGTATGCTTGCCCATCTGTCGTGAAAGTTGAGATTTTTCATCTCTTAGTGTTTTGGGCTGTGGTGAGGTCTGACAGCATGAAAAGGAGTTTTTGGATCATATTCCACAGTGCTTGTTTATCAAAACTGCAGATCAGGAAGTTCTCGATACCATTCCTGCAGGCAGCCGCTTTCTGATTGAATCTTATCCTCCACTACTACTCCAGGGGTGGCATGTGCCTCAGCTTCAGGGAGGAGAGTCTGTTGGATGTGTGTAGATGGACTGCCACTAGCTGAATACAGATCAAATGACCTCAACCTGAATGTGGAGCATTATCATGCTGTCACTTCACATTCACTCTACAGTTAATTTGAAATGTTTTTTTCTATAGAAATGATCTTTCTTTTCAGCCTGCTCAGCAGGACTGCTTGTGCGGGTCTCCTCTGAACTTATTTTGTGGGGGGATTCAGAGCTTTCCTTGATAGTTTGAGTCCGTGAGATTTGACAAAACAGTATACCAAGTTGAAGCTCACACAAGGCTCAGCCCAAACAAGGTTTGGAGTCTCTTGTGGAGAGTAATGCTTGCATATATTTTCCATTTCTGTTGGAATCAATAGAGATGTGTGTCTTTGTGATGGGTGAGTTGTGCTGTTTTCCTCTGATGTGCCTGTTTTTTATGCCTCAAGAACTATTTTTCATCATCATGATGTCAACTTCCACTTTTATGATGATAATACAGTTATGATTGTCTTTGAGATGTGATATCTCTAGGTCCTTTCTTGTCTGGCAGGCATTAAATGATTAATATTTCAAAATCAAATGCCTCTAAACACTGGCAAAATGGAGCTCCTAGTTGTCTTGTTTCTTAAATTTGCAGAGAAACATCTGTCCTGTTTTTCTAACTTCTGATGATCTCCAGTTCTATTTCAGGTATTGAACAGTTATCTTTTGAGGATTGTTTCTCATGGTTTTGCATGTATAAGAAACTACCTTTTATCATAGAAAGCTAACTAGGTTGTAGGTATTTCTTTCTATTATTAAGACAGAGGCACTTCTCACTCCTGATTTCTATATTTCAGAGTGGATTAGTGGAATTCTTTGTTTCCTTTCCAGAATGTTGAATATTCTGGCTGCAAAACTTTCTCTAACCTTCTTGCTTTTTTTTTTTTTTTTGCTCACCCAATATATCAGTGCACCAGCTCTTCTTAATTAGCAATAATTGCTTGAGTTTGATTTTATTTTGGGGAGGGAGGGGAAGGCTATTTTTTCATGAGCATTTGAAAGCTCTTTCAAATTGTATTTACAGTGTCACTTGCTGATGTTACGCACAGTTTTTTCTGGGAGCTTTTAAATACAAAAGTGGCAGCCTCATTTCATTGTGATTCTTAAAACTTTATTAGAAGTTTCATTTTTTCATTTACAGGAATAGTTTAGACAGGCTGGTTATCTGCAGAGGAAGAGCAGAAGTGGAAGGATTCTTTCTACCCTTGCATCATCAGGAGCACCTGCTAAAATTATATCAGTGGGAATGTTACAGTAATCAGCCATTCTTGACCTATGAAAGTCACTGAGAAGCTTTCAGCTTTTTTTGATTAAAATGAAACATGATTTCTGCCTTTTCATACTAATTCTCTGCCATTTTTTCTCTCCCTTTTCCACCCCGAAAGCACATTTCCTTGTACTCTTGTAACTTTCTCTCTCTGTCTTCATTCTACCGTAATTTCTTTTCTTCACTTGATTCCTAGTGTTTGTTGAGTTATTGTTCTGATGAGACCTTATCAGTTTCTTTTCAGTCTTGAGACTTTTTTGCTGGCTAGTTCACTTACTTACATTCGCTTGCTAGAGTATAGGTGTTGTCCTTGGGCAGGCATACACAGAACCTTTTCAATAAAGCTTACTTGGAGACAACTTTGCATCAACAGAGAACAACATGGAAATAAACTGAAAGCAGCAATGTGGACAGTCAAAGATTGGTTTCAGCATGTGCTGGAGAACGTGAGCCCATGCCTTCAGTTTGCAAGAAGACTCTGGCTCTTTCTGGCCTTCTGCTATCAGAAGTTTCCCTTGTCCTCCTGTGTCACGTGTTGGAATTCTGTCAGAACAGTTGTTAAGAGAGTCCTGACTGTTTCTCCTTGCTGCCCAGCACAAGGCAGCAGTCTTTAAATTCTGAACATAAAACAAGAAATCCCATTTGTGTTGAATTGGACAGCAGGATCTTGTGCTGACTTTGTCTCAACACTGTCCGGGTCTTAGTGTTCCTCCTGACTTTAGGGAATGCAGGGCTAGATACTGGAATAAAGGGAAAGCATTTATATACATTGTATGCCTTTCAAAGCTCTGAAAAGCCGGAGCTTACTGATGTTCTTTTAATTACTGGATGATGTTGTACAGGAGTGTGAATCTGAGGTTGTTGTAGGCCTGGTGGGAGAGATGCTTAGCCAGCTGAAACTGATTTGTGTTGCAGTTTGAAAAGGCAGCATCAGAACTAGCCTGGCTGTGTTCAATCACTTTCTAAAGCTACTATTGTAAATAGCTGGCTGTTCAGCTACTGAAGAAATCAGCCTGTAACTAGGGATTCACTTTTGTTTTCTTCAAACTGGCTCAGACAAACCTCTGTGATTTCCCTAGAGAAATGCTTTATGTTCATAATGTTTATAGTGTTCACTCCAGGTGCCTAGCTGTGGCAGCACATCTTACTACTTCACAACAATTCACTGCACGCATCCACAATGGCTTCACAACTGTGGCTCAGATAATTTGTTCTTGCTCATGAAAGGAAGGCTGAGAATCAAGGATGGTGGAGCAAAACTCATTATGCTGCAACTAAACCTCATAGGGAACAGTTAATAGTGTACAAGACTGCCTAATTCTGATGAAAGAAAAGCAATCCATATCAATTCCTATTTTTTTCCACGCAACACCATCTACGAACTATTTCAGAGAAATAGTGTGATTCTCATAGGGAACAAGAGGAAAAGACAGATTATTTCTTTTTGTCACTAGCTTTTGTGAATCTTGCTGTCTCTTGCAATAATAGTGATGGTAATGATGGTCACAAATCCTAAGCTTTGAAAAGAGGAGGCTATACTTCTGCGTACAGCATGGGTGACAGCTTTGAAGTAAAACGTTTTCCTCATCTTCAGATGTTAAATTATGGACAATCTCTTTCTTGTCACTTTTTCTGTCTGGTCACTAATGGGTTTTTGATGCTTTTTTTTTTTTTCCCCACGAGTGAGGGAATATCTAAATGTATCTGAGAATATCTGCTTGAGTGCAGAGAATTACACAGGTAGAAGGGGCTTATGTCTCTACAGAAGTGTTTTTTTGACTAGTTCTAACTTCTTGTTCAAATTTATTTTAGCATAACTAACTACTAAATAGAGTTAGTTTGAAGTCAGTATTGTTATTATCCCAGATTTGAGTGGGAGATGTGCATATATTTGACTTTATACATAAATCAAAATTTTCTCCAAACAATAAGTAAGGACAAAACTTATGTTACATTTTGCAGCTCCCAAGGATGTCCAGAAAAAAACACTTTACTCCTGTACTCTAAATTTAGTGGCAAACAGCCTGAAAGCTCACTCAGGGCATGGATAACTGTGGACTCCAGTATTCCAGTATTTCGCATCACTTGGCTGTGACAATCCAACTGGGTTATTGCCTGTGGCTTTTGATGTCCCAAAGAATGAGGCTGTAGTTTATCTTGTCTGTGATGGTCTATCTGTAGTGACTTTATCATGAATCCCATGGTAAATGACATAGAACAATGCTAAATCTGAATAATTTCAGCTGAATGTTTTGGGTTAAGCAAAATAACGTTTTCAGGTTTTATGTTAGTCTTAGGACTACGTTTCTTAAAGTTTAACTTCATGCGCATAATTTAATGACATTTTCAAAGAATGTGAAGCGTGTTTCCTGAAGTTGTGTTCAGTGTTATATGCAGCGTAAAATTGAGAATAAAGCTCTACACAGATGTGGGCCCCCTAGTGGTGTTCAGGAAGTTAGTGATTTAGAAAACTGCAAGAGTGAAATATAAACACCAGGTTTAATTATCATGGAAGTTGCTGGTCATACCCAGAAGCACAAAGTTGCTTGGACTCCTCTTCGTCCTCTGATTACTTATATTATGCAAAAAGAATGCTGTTGGCATTATCTGTGCACTGTGCCCCTGCATTCCTCTACAAATTTTAGTTTTCTCTATTTTTGTTAGCAACTCTATTAAATCTATAGTTTGTGAATCTGAAACTGGCTGTGCTGATGTTCTCTAAATATAAAACCAGCAGAACCTCTTTATTGCAAAGATCTTGTATTCTAGATGTAAGGTAAATATTCGTCAGTTTTCTTAGTCCACCAACAGTCAACAACCTTTCACAGCTAGCAATGAACTGACATTGTTGCTGAAAGAAAAAGTCACGCCTCCTTACTGTCCCTATTGCTAAGCCCTCATCCCTCTTCTGTAGACACAGTGGACTTGATAAGGAGTGCATGCTGTTTAAGACTAAATGACAAAAAAGGGACAAAAATATCTCCTTATAATCTTCAATAACATACACACCTTCATAAATAATGTACAGCAACTGATTAACAGATTAACAAGTTTAAAAATTACTCAAAAAAGTTAAAAAAAAAAAAAAAAGTGCTAATTGGAACCTGAGTCACAATTAGCTTCCATTCATGTACTTCCTGATGAGATGCATGCTTGAAGCCATCTTTTTTTTTTTTTTTTTTTTTTTTTTATGTAGAGATGACACTTGTTTGTTTTTTTTCTGGCAAAGAATGGTGATGTGATTAACCCTGCTGTAAGGCTTTTGCATTTGATCACTTAGAATAATTTCTTTGTGTAATTCCACTTTTTTTTTCTGATTTTATTTTCTTTCTCTCCTGTGAAAGAGCTGCTGCCAGAGAAAAGTGTAAGCATGCCAGCTGTAGTAGAAAACTTGATTATACAAATGTAGTTTAAAGTTTGTACATAGTTATGGAAGATTAGCGGTGTGCGGCATGAAGAACGAATGCAGCTTCTCTTTCAGAATGATAAACTGCAGGCTTTTGGAGGCTCTGTGGATGAAATTCAGATATAGTCATAAGCTGCCCTGTTCTGCCTTTCTCTCACCCCTCCTTTTTTGCTTGACTATTTTTAACTGAGTATCCTACAAAACTCCCACTGTCTAAGCTTATGGAGGAGATGATGGAAGCTATAAAGTCAAAAGTGGCATAGATATTTGAACAAGGATCATGGTTCATTTGCTTTCATATACAGGAGCTGCAAAGGATGAAATTGCGACTGCAAGTGTCAGATTCAAAGCATATAGAGAAATGATACTTCACACAGTACACTACAGAGCTGTAAAAGGTTATTGTCCTAGGATTTTAGGAATACTGAGAAGTTCAAAAATTGATTAGCTATGTCAATGGAAAGAAAATCTAGGAGGGTTGCTGCTTGTGACTCAGAAAATCTTTAAGCCACAAATCATATGAATGAGATAAAGGTATTTCAAAGAGCTATATTTCTATGCTTGCTCTTTTCTTACACTCCCCTATCCATCTGCCTCTGGACTCTGTCAGAGTCAGGGTGCTGTGTTACATGGACATGCCATTATGTTCCTGCATCCTCGGAGAGAATAAGATTCTGTTTTATTTTAATTCTACTTATCCTTGAGATCCCTACTTTCAGAGGAGACTCAAGCAACAAGCACTAGTATTTCTTAATAACATTTCTACCACTGCTGAAACTAGAAGGAAGCATAAATTTCAAGGAAAAGTATTGCTTCTTTCAAGACCAAATTAAAACAACGAGCTTCTTAGTTCTCTGGCCTTCTGGAAATATCAAAACCACTGAGCAAAGCACCTTCTCTTTGGCACTTGAACATCTAATCTTTTCCTTGACTGAGGATATTGCATCCTCCTTAGGCACGATATTTTTAGCTAGGATATTTTGGCAGCTTTGAGGCTTTACTAGGGTGTGTGTAGATTCAGCTATCTGTGTCCTTCCTTGATTTCATTAAAAAAGTTTTGTGCTTAGTTCTCCATTTCAGTGTCTTGTGATGTATTATGTTTATACTTTTGTAAAGAATCAGTATTGTTTTATTTATCATAGTCCTGTTATATTGTGTCTTTCTGTTTTCTGCAGATCTTATAGGCTTTACTTCCTCCCTCTCTTTAAAATTTATCTCGTATGAAAGTCAGGAATATTAGGTCTTGTTATGGAAATTTTATTCACCTGAAAACTTCTGAATCTTCATAAAATATTGCTATGATCCTTAATGACAGCATTTTTTCTGAGAAATTGTCAAAAAGTTGAGTAATATGAGTTGCAATAAAAGCAAGTGCATGATTTTTAGGCAGCTTAATTAAATGCCCTTCCTTTGGTAGCAGCTGAGGTTTCTTTTTTTTGGGGGGGGAGGGGGGGGGAGCTGGAGATGCACAGACTTTCTCTGTGTTTGTATGACAAAGAGATCATTCAAAACTATAATTCTTTTTTAGAGGCTAAAGCATACTTGTGGTTGGCTTAAATTCCTACATCAAGGAGCTACATGATACAGGGAGGAATGTCCATGTAGCATGCTGACCATGGAATTGCTGAAAGGAACCTATTTAACTCTGGTTCTTCACAGCTGTAGCTGTCTAAGGTAATGCTTTCATTTCTCTGTGCCTCAGTGCCCATCGGAATAATGAATGGTTTTGAAGATGAACTCAGTGCAACTTTTGATTTCACCTCTTGTTGCAGGTTGCAGTTCTACTATCTGAATTCTTTTCTCCATAAATTGTATAAACACACTTTTCTACAGTCAGGAAGTGTATCTGACACGGAAACAAATGCCTGATTAGAAGTGGATCGTTTCATAGAGATTCATATGTTCTTGAATGTACTTGTATTTACTTAAGAAAAAAAAGAAGTAGACTAAGTAGGCTAGTTTTTAATTTTTTTTTTAAAGATTTTCTCAAGTGCCTTTAATTATACTAGGTTTTCTGTGAGTTTTTCCTTTCTGGTAACAAAAATTGCTAGTCCTGATATGGATCAGGGCTACTATCTCCTGGATATGTCATCCTTATCTAGTTTGAGAGATAAGCATGATTGTACCCTGTGTCTGCCATACCCCAAGAAAAAAGCTAGTATTAATTTATTTTGAAATCCATGCTGTCATTTACACTTACTGAGAGAATATGTAATGCTTCAGATACACAAATTTTCAAATGGGTGTATGTAAAGCTGTATCTATTTATATGTCACATTAATGTAGATATAGAGACTAGTACATCCTTATCCATTGTATACGATCTTCTGGCTTTCCTGGGCCACACTGAGTGAAGAGGAATTGTCTTAGGTGTCATAGAAATTTTTTTCTATTTTTTTTTTTTAACATTTTAAAAAAAAGAGTATTGAAAACAAAAAAATGAGTAGGGTATTTGAACTTTTTTTGGTGAAACTAATGCATGAGTCTGTTTTGGTGGAAGTGGTTGCAATTCTTAGTGAGTTCTCAAGTAGTTCATCAGATTTTTGATGAATTTATCTGGTTGCAACTCTATGCATTCAGGTAATGTATTTATATTATATTTGTATTATATAATACAGGTAATGTATTTATGTCAACTGAAAATGGAGTTGTAAATATACAAATTTTTTTTTTCAGCATTCTTGGAACCTGTTTTCAAATTCCTTTATCAAAATGGAAAACGCGGCTGCATATTTTTCACTGTTTACAGGGTTCTGTTTAGTTAATGTATCAGAATGCATAAAATTACTTACTATAATTTGAGTTAGCACCACACTGTGTCCGTCCTGTGCCCTGTTTTCAGCCCTGACAATGCTGATTGTATGCTAATGTTTGGCTATTGCTGAGTGATGTGTGCACACCCAGGGCCAGCCTGAGCTGCTCAGTGGGAAGAGCCGCCATTGTGGCATATGGGGGGTAGGGGGTGGCCACAGGATGGGCTCTGGGTTGGATATGCCACATACACAGTGTGCATCTGCACATTCCCTCCAAGCTACTTTGTCTGTGGAAGTTAACACTTAAAGTATGTTTCATATATAAATTTATATTACCATCTTTCCTCCAAAATTGTACTCTGTGCCCGAATCTCATTTTCATCCCATCTTCCTGGACCAAATTTAACTAGAGATTTCTAGATAACGGATGGTTGTGTTGAATATAGCATTGGACTGCAGTGTGTATGGAAAAACTAGGAATTGTTTAATTACTTGGAATTTTCTGTTTTAGTCTTATAGATTCATTCCGGAAGTAGTGAAACAGTGGTTTCATTAATCACTGAGTTTGATATATGGAGTTTCATTATCAGCCAGGTTCTGGTCTTAGTTTTCTCATACATAGTTGTGGATTGTTTGATGTGCAGCTTAGCTGAGATTGGGTTGGCTTTTGTGTCTTCAGGGGTGTTGCAATTTTTTTCCTCGCTCCTCTCTCTCATAGCTGTTTTGTAGTGTTTTTTTGTTTGTTTGTTTGTTTCCTTCTCCTTACCCTTTCTTAAATCCCATCGCCCAGAGGCATAACCAGTGTTGTTCATGGCTCAGCTCTGGCCAACACTGTTCCTTCTGGGAGCCAGCTCTGATCTGACATGAGCAGAGCCCAGCCACTGCCCCACAGAGGCACCTCAGCTACCAAAATGTTGCTATGTCAGACCAGTACACTGGAATAAGATAAAGAAATACTGAACAAAATTAATTTTAATTTCTGGTAAAGGTAATGCAAAGAAATATGTCTGAGCTAAGGAAAAGCTGTTTTATCTGATTAGTTGGAGATGGAATGTGGTATAAAGCAAGGGTAACAGTCAGGATTCAAAAAAGTAAAAGGGAAGTAGCCACAGCAGAAGCAACAACAGGAGGATTTTGAAGATAAGAGGTGATGGGAACTAGCTGTTGTTGAAATAAGCTTATTGGAAGAGGAGAAGGCCTCGTATTTCAGTGCAGAAGTCTATGGCTGGCAAATGTGTTAGAGGGGATGCAGCGCTGTGGAGGAAGAGCGCTTTAAACAGGAAAAAGCAGTTAACTTTGAAAACAGTGTAGAACTGTGTTGTTGTTTTTTTCCATACATGGATTTACTTGTGGTACCTAAAGAATGATAGACCTGAGACTCTTGCAGAATAGGTGTATTTGAGGATTGGTTCCCTGAAAAAGTAAAAAGTTTTGGCCTAAAACTCTGGCAAATACTTTAGTAGAAATACAGTGTCAATTTTTATGATTTTCCAAATGTGAACTTGGAGGAACCTACTGAAATTCTTAAAAAGTCATTCACTTTTTTTTTTTTGTTAGTTAGTGACCTAATTACACTTCTGAAATAAACTTTTCTCTTTGTTTCTCTGTCTCACTGGGAATATGGAGGAAAAAAAGAAGTAACAAATAACCCTTTGGCATATGGGATGTGGGCTGAGCTGTACTTGTACTTGGTCTCACTCAGATTTTTGCTCTATAGTCACTCAAATATAACATCTGCCATTTTTGTGGATCAAAAGCTTTCTGTACGCTGAACTTTGTCTCTGTTGATTTTAATTATTTTATGCTGCATTTTATAGTTCGTGCCTAGAACACAGATGGTAGATATTTACCACATATAAAAAAATTATTATGCTGCTCACATCACATGCCAGGCACCACTGATGTAGTAAAGAAGGAATGCCTTGATGTGCATAAATTTGTTGCATACATTTTTGGTATCTCTTTTTTTCACTCTTATTCATTAGCTTTGTGTCATATTTTACCCACTCTAGATACTCCCATTTTAGCTGTTTATTAGCTCTTGATAAAATGTTTTGCTTTGACTAGATGCTCCCATTGCCTAAGCCACCACATTTCAGGCAGACTGTGGAAAATGGATTCTGTGTTTCAGTACATTTGGAGCAGATATGTTCTGATAGATATTATCTTGCAAGTAATTTGAATAGTAATATGAATAATTTGAATAGTAAGAATTGAGGCCTTATGTAGTTTCAGAAAAAGCTTCGTAGTCTATGCGCTATTACCTGTTGGCTTATGGGCCCTATGTATACATTCAGAAATGCTGGTAAGCAGTTGTCTGCATTGCAGCCTGTATGTCTGTCTAATGTTTTGATATACATTGTATGACATTCTACTGTGTACAAGCCTGTTGCTACTTTTCTGTAACAGTCTGCATTGTGTTGCTTTAATACCTTTCAGCTACTGGCCACAATATATAATACATCTTGGGCCTGATCTTCCCTAACCACTGCTAGGTGCCTTTGTTCCTCCCTTTTCCCTGTCCAATCTCGTACCAAAATAACTTGTCCCTATTTGTGTTTTTTTTCTACATCCATCCCGCTTGACTAGAGAAGTTCCCTGATTTGGTTTTTCAGACATCTTTCTGACGCCATGCTTACAGCTTCCTCACAGAGGAGTGCGGGGGCAGATCATAAAATTGTGAAATCATAGAATGGCCTGGGTTGAAGAGGACCACAATGATCATCTAATTTCAACCCCCTGCTAGGTTGCCAACCACTAGACCAGGCTGCCCAGAGCCACATCCAGCCTGGCCTTGAATGCCTCCAGGGATGGGGCATCCACAACCTCCTTGGCAACCTGTTCCAGTGCGTCACTACCCTGAAAAACTTCCTCCTAATATCTAACCTAAACCTCCCCTGTCTCAGTTTAAGACCACTCCCCCTTGTCCTATCACTATCCACCCTCGTAAATAGCTGTTCCCCCTCCTGTTTATATGCTTCCTTCAAGTACTGGAAGGCCACAATGAGGTCTCCCCAGAGCCTTATCTTCTCCAAGCAAACCTAAGCCCAGTTCCCTCAACCTTTCTTCATAGGAGAGGTGCTCCAGCCCTCTGATCATCATAGTGGCCCTTCTCTGGACCTGTTTCAAGAGCTTCATGTCTTTCTTGCACTGGGGGCCCCAGGCCTGGGTGCAACACTCTAGATGGGACAAATAATGCTGAACTCTGCTCTCTAATGGTGGTGGCAGGGCTTAAGGGAACCATGTTGGAGAACGCTGAACCCTAACCCTTGTGACCTGTATCCAGGAACACCACACCCTATTGCTAACATCACCCGCAGACTCTGCCCATGATCTCTGAGAAAGTCTGAGACATTGACAGTGCAATTGTTGTGTTTTTTTTCTATATATCTATTATTAAACATCCATGTAAGTCTTGCTAGTGGCACTGCAGGGATAGCCTTTTACAGGGCTGTGAAGTGTCTTGGGTGGGCTGATGCTCCTTTTCTTGAGGCACTTGGCCCCTCTAGATGAGTAGTCCCTGCCCTGGTCAGTAGTGGTGGGGTTTCAACTGCAGCCGGGGCTGGAAGGTCATATTTCTGCCCCCTGTGGGGCTTCTCTGATTCTGTGGAGGTAAGTGTGGTGGGATGGGCACTAAGATCCCCAGATAATTTCTGACTTTTGAAGACAGATGTAAAGAAGTCATTGAGAACCCCAGCCTTAATTCTTATCTTCTGTAGTCTTGTTCCCCACTGCATCCACTAAAGGATGGAGATTCTCATTAGCCCTCCTCTTACTTACATATTTGTAAATATAATTTTTGTTCTCCTTTGCTATGGTGGGAAAAAGCTTAGTTTTTGCCTTTCTACTTTTCTCCCTGCATATTCTAATAACTTCTCTCTACTCTCCCTGAGCTGCCCAGAGCCCCACAGCACAATGCAAGATAGTCTTGCTAGATCTCCAAGCTTTGTAAACATGCTCAGCCAGAGAATGGGTTCAAGTTTGGCTGGGCTGGGCTCTACTGTGTCCCAGTATAAGTAGTCCATGAGATCACAGTCCATTGCCTGGCGGCATCACATACTATTACTTTGCGACACCAAAGACACTTTCTTGCTAGTTGCCCTAGGGAAGCCTGTTCAGCTCAAGAAGGCAAGAGAGAAACTCATTATAGGGAGTGAAGTGATAGGACAGGAAGTAATCATTTAAAGAAAAAAGATTGGATATTTGGAGGAAATTCTTTACTGTGGGGGTGGTGAGGCACTGGAGCAGTCTGCCCAGGGGTTTTGTGGATGTCCCATCCCTGGAGTTGTTCAAGGCCAGGTTGAATGGAGCAATGAACAGCCCAGTGTAGTGGAAGGTGTCCCTGCTCATGGCTGGGTAGTTGGAACTAGATGATCCTTTCCAATCCAAACCACTCTATGAATCTAGCTTGAATGTATATTAACAATAGTCATCTCTCATAGTAGTATACTTCTAGGATATGCGTGTCTATCCGGTCAGACATGGGAGAGAGACCAAACTACTGCAAATGAAGTCAGCCGAATATCTCATTGCTGGAAGTTTACAGTAACTAAATGAACTGAGATGAGAAAGGGGAAACAAAACCAAGATGCCTAACCTGTAGGCTTGTGTTCAGAGAACTCATTTTATTCAGAGAATTTTCAAACAACTGATGGTTCTTTTTGAATTCCACTTCTCCAAATGTTGCATATCTCATTGGTGCTGTAACATGACAGAATCACCAGAGTTAAGTCTCTATTCACCACCACAGTATGCACCCTTGAAAAGTCACCAGGCACTTAAAATGTGCACTTCTGCAGTTGTTTTATTTCTAGGATTTCTTTTTCGGTGTGCAGCTTTAGAAACATTAGAAAATATATTTAAGCTGTTCAGCTGATAGTCTCTAGTTGCTGTTCCTGTTTTGGTGTTGCTACCAGGCTGACTTTTAAAGCTTTTTCTTGTTTGTGAAACAGGACCAAATAAAATGCTTTTGCTATTTGAGTCTTCCAGTGTCATACAGCTAATATACTCTGTTATGAGCAACACTTGTGTGTGTTTATGTTTTGGTAAGATTGTAACTTGCATGGATTCTCATGACCTACTTTTAAACTGGTTTGTGCCACATGATGTTCCATTGACTTGGCAGAATTCAGTCCAGTAAATGCGATTATACATGTATAACTGAAATAGATCTCTTTTTTTTTCCTCCGTTTGTCCTCTTTGTGTTTCGGTTACTTCTGCATCCCTTTTACAGCCACACAAATTACAGAATTAATACTACCACAAACAAGTCTGTTGTGTTTTAAGAGTGGCTACTGAGTGCTACAAATGCAACCTGTTAGCCACATAAAGCACATATAAATAGCTGTATGGTGTTGTATGTTGGTAAATTAACTTGCATAAGCGCAAATTTATGAAATAAAGCTTTCAACATAATACTAATACAGAAGTACCAATTAGCAGAATGCTAATTGTGACAATTTAGATGCATGTGCCTGTGTATCCAAGCCAATTTTCACACCAAATGGACAAAAATTTATCATAACTGATGTATACGAGAGAAATAGCAACAGAGTCATTGAGTAGCTTAATCTTAAAATTGATCAGGAGTAGATTTAAATAGTCTGCAAAGTAAATTTTTGTAAGGAAAAAAAAAAGAAAAATACCCAGTTTTTATGATTGAAGGGAAGCATAATTTCCTGTGAGTGGCTTGATGAAGTGGATACAGGAGACAGTGATTAGATGTTAGAATGGTTTCCTGGCCTCATATGGCTCTGTACCAGTTCCTGTGATGGAGAGAATTGGACCTGTTAGTTCCACTCCTATGCTATAAACTTAATACTTTTCCACTGAATTCTGCTCTATGCTTTCATGTCAGCTTTCACAACGTTGTAATCTGTTTTAATTAGATGAATTATATCTCAACTGTCTAATGTTTGACTTTAAGGTAACGTGTACATATGTGCATATCTATATATGTATGTGTGTAATAGTAAGTATTTTTGTTTTAATAAGAACATACTTTTGATTTCAAAGAGATTTCTTAAAGCTTTGGGTTTCATTTGAAAAAAAGAAAGAAAATGGGATTTTTCTTCAGTTTAGTGATGTTGTACGTGATTACAGTTTTGGCATTCAAATCTGAGCAGTTTTAGGGGGCGAAAAAAAACTATTTTAACTGAAACCTCATATTGACAATATTTTCAGTGATATGAGTGCTGTGACCCTTCTGCCTGAGCTAGCAGCCACTAATCCTTGGGGTTTGTCTGCAAAAATCACAGTCTGGTACCTTCAGTACAGTTAGTTCTGCACAATAATTGCAGTTTATTGCAAATCTGTAGCTCTTCTTCATGCTTTTTTCAATGTGAAGTCTTCTATTGCTAAATGACATTGAGCTAATATCAGATACTTACAAAAGATTCAGTGAGTTTACTTTTATTTTCACATGATTGGTGTTGATGGGCAGTTCTGTTCAAATACTTGGAGAAATGCCCATGTCATACTTGAGGAAATACCTGTCTTAATGTGCCTTGGATTGTCCAAAGAAAATCCCTGCATAAATCATACTATTCAGACAACACATAATCTTATCAATTTATTGAAGTGCTTTGCAAAGCTATATAGTTAAAATCATTGCATAGATGAACAGTTTCTGATCTTTCTTGGATGCTTGCAGAATAAGCATTTTACCATTAAGTGGCAGATGATAATAAGGAATGGCGAAAAATAAATGTGGAACAAGTGGTGCTTACTTAAAACACAAACACAGGGCTCTTTATTCTAGTTTCCTCAATCATCATCAGGGTTTTGACAACTTGATAGTGCTGCTGCACGTTATAAAAATCAAAGCAAGTACTTTATGAATCACATTAAAAACAAACCAACTAACACAACATGTACCTTTATAGAGCTTCAGTTTCATTTGTTGCGTGCTGATTCACATATCTAAAAAGCAATGAAAGTGCTTTGGTGATTTCTTAGAGGCATTTCAATGTTGTATATTTTTTTATAAGGAAGTTAATTCAATTTTGAATGTTCATTTTTATGTCTATTTTCAGTCTATTTTAACCTAATTCATAACTGGAAGGACAGTTTCCTGTGTATATCTGAAGTCAGACTTTTAATAATAATTTATTTAAACCTGGTTTACTGGGAAACAAATGTTATAACTTAAGGTATGTAAGAAAATTGCAGGAAAAAAAGGGACTGAAATAGTACTTCAAGAATAAACACTCCATGTTCAGCATGGTGATATGAGTTTCATGATGTATGATTAAAATATGTATGTAATTAATTTCAGGGCTTTAGAAATTTTCTGTCCTTGATTTCTCAAGCATTCATTGTCAGATTCTACAAGTTGCTGCACTGGCTGTGCTAATTGTTGGCTGATTTTTCCAGAATAAGTGCTGTGTAGAGATTCTTACATTTAAATTGCAATGATTGCTCTACCGAGGAAACTTTATTTCAGTAATCTCCCTTTTGCTTTGTTACTTTGCCCTTCTTTTTCTTTTAAAACAGTATTATCAACAAATGTCTTTGTATTATCAACAGATTCTGTAGATTGATACTACATTTATAAATAAATAGTAGTCAAAGTATAAAGTTCTTCTGTGACAGCAGTTAGATCCAGAGGTGGATGTAGGTGCTTTCTTTTCTTGTTTAGAAATGATACACTATGTAACAACTAAATGAATGAAACAAACCCAAAGATATTAGCTCTAATTCTGCAGTTGTTACACATATGACTTGATACACTAATTATCTTATACATATAACTCCACTAAATTGCATGAATTTGTCCCTAAGAGACTACAGAGATCATTACTCGTTTGTTGTGTAACTCATCAGCTACTTCATTTTATTTTATATACTCTTATTTATTTGCCCCATTCTCCCATTAGTACCTTCCAGTAGTTCATTAAGCAATGCAAGTTCTCTTTTTCTGTCATCCTCTTATCTCCATTCTGTTAAAAAATCCTTTTTTTCCTTTTTTTTGTGAGGATTTCCACTCCCCCCCCCCCCCCCCCCCCCATTTAGTGTTTTTTTTTCCTTATTTTTTTATAATGCGTATTTCTATATAAAAGGAATGCAGCTTTGTGGGATACCTCCACCAGCTATATAAAATCTATTGAGCTGTTTGCAGTAACTGAAATCTGCAGCACTTTGCACACTGAAAAATGAAATCTCAAAAACATAGCAGGCAACAGTTGAAAAGATAGCTGACCAATATTTGCATTCCAGCAGCTTTGTTTTGGTATCCTGGAAACTAGTAAAGAAACACACAAACTTCTGCTGGAAATGTTTGAGAAATAGTTTGGCTGTTTGAAGTATTACTTCCTGCTTTCCAATATTATAGTAAAATACACTTTTTTTTTTCATTTCACGTTTTACTTAATGATCTTTTGCAGAAATGTCTATACGGATTCTCTGCAAATGTAAACTCAGAACAAACTACACAGCAATAAAAGGAATAGCTGCCTGTATATTTCAGAAGTTTTTTTTCTGGAATTTACATTATGTTATGAAAGAAGTTAGATAATATCTCTTTCTGTACCTCAGGACAAGTAAATAGATTTCTTTCACCTGATTTTCAAAAAAATTAAACTTACAAAAACTAAGGTGTACTCAGAAATATGTTTTGTAGTGATGGTATGATACTTAAGTTATGCCTTCGCTAAGGACTAATTCAAGTTCACCTCAATCACATTCCAAATAACTGTAAAAGGCATTAATGGTGAAAGAATCATGGAATGATCTGGAATGAATACATAAAGAGGGGATATTTCTCATTTAGGAAATAATTAATCAGGTGGATCATCCTTCTCAATTCACCAGTTCTATACTTTTGGCATATAAATTTGTCTTGGTGTCTTTCATAAACAAATCAAGTCTGCAATTGGGAAGGTCTCACATTCTTTACTGCAGTTTATCATCTACTCACCATTGTAAAAAGGGGATTTCTGAATTCTGAGGACATGCAAGTAATTTTAATATGGCTTAAAAGAAGAAAAATTTGAGTTATTAAGCCATTCGAATTCTGTTTGGAATAAGCATTTTTTTAACTTGCATTTCATATTGTAGCAGTAAAGCTGAGGCTAAATATGTATATGTTTTTCTGCCTCAAAGAAATGCAGATTTTAAACTTGGAAGGTGAATGAGAAACCATGTGCATTGTATTTCTTTTCCACTTTGCCTAAAGATATAACAAAAATAGTGTTTTCACAAAATGATTTAATGAACAAAAGGTTTTGAATTCCTAACTGATAACCACTTACAGATGACTGTACAAAGGCAATACTTCAAAATGTAAAAGATAATCAATGTGAATAAAAATTGGGCTTTGAATATTTTACTGCAATGTTATTACTTCCTCTGTATGGTGTGTTTCCAATTTGGAAAAATAAAAACCCGACTGTGAGCAGGAAAAAATATATCCTTCAATAGTGACTCCATTTGTTGAGAAGATCTAATAGTTTTATTTTCATGCTTAATGTCTGTGAAGTTCCACAGACCATAATTTCTAAATCCATCAGGAATACCACTGTAGTACTGTTGCCCTCAAAACTAACTGTAATGGATTGCTTTCTTTTGATTTGTAGAGTGACATGGCAGCTAGGATTAACTTTCACCTCTCCCCCTTCAAACATGTATATATTTTAGATCCCATTAAAAAAATTAAAAGGGGAAGTCATAACTGTTAGATCATATTTTTGAGTTCTGGACTCTTAAGATCTCTGCACCCAGGCTGTTAAAACTTAAAAATTGATACTTAATGATGTTTTTTGCCCTTCGTTCCCCTTTTCCAAGCTACAAAGCAGATTTGAGAACCTCTTTTAAAAAGTGCTTGAAGAAAAGGATAAGACAAATGAGAGAAGGGAGGAAGAAAATAGGTTCTTAAAAGAGACTTTGGCATCTGAAGAGTTGGGGAATGACTCCTGAGTTTGGCAAGTCCACAAGAAACGTACTCTGTATATTGAAAGAAAAAAAGAGATTCTTTTAGTTATAAGATCCAAGCTGAAGCAGCCCAGATTTGATATCTAACTGTATGAGTGTTTTCTTAGAATCATAGAATTGCTTAGATTGGAAAAGACCTTAAAGATCATTGAGTCCAACCACAACTTAACCATACTGCTATAACTAACAACCCTCCGCTAAATCATGTCCCTGAGCACCACATCCAAACCATTTTTAAAAACATTTGGGAATGGTGATTCAACCACCTCCCTGGGAAGCCTATTCCAGTGCTTAACAACCCTTTCTGTAAAGAAATGTTTCTTGGTAAGTTTAGGTTGGATACCTTGGCACAACTTAAGGCCACTTCCCCTTGTCCTGTCACCAGTGAGAAGAGACCAGCCCCACACTTGCACTTTTCAGATATTGGAAGAGAGCAATGAGGTCTCCCCTCCGCCTCCTTTTCCCTAGACTAAACAGCCCCAGTTCCTTCAGTCTCTCCTCATAGGGCATATTCTCTGATCACTTCACAAGCTTTGTAAACTTTCTTTGGACCTGCTCCAGCACCTCAATATCCTTCCGGTACTCAGGTGCCCAAAACTGAACACAACACTCGAAGTGAGCCCTCACCAGTGCTGAGTACAGGGACAGGATGACTTCCCTAGTCCTGCTCACCACACCATTCCTAATCCAAGTCAGGATGCCACTGGCCTTGTTGGCCACTTGTGCACACTGCTGGCTCATATTCAGCTGATTGTCCGTTGGTACACGGAGGTCCCTTTCCATCAGGCAGCTTTCCAGCCATTCCTCCCCAAGCCTGTAGGGTTGCCTGGGGTTGTTGTGACCAAAATGCAGGACCTGACACTTGGCCATATTGAGATTCATGCAGTTTACCTTGGCCCATCGATCCAGTCTATCCAGATCCCTCTATAGTGCCTTTCTCCCCAGTTCTTCTGTCAAAATAAATTTTTGTTGGGTGTCTTCTCTGATATTAGTAAATAAGACATCATTTTAGACAAGAGAAATCCTTTATAAAATGAACTTTTTTTTTTTTTTTTTGCAAAAGTTACTGTATATCAGATGGTTCTTCATTTAGCAATGAAAAGTACGTTTAAACAAATGTCTAGAATGTGAGATGGAAAAACTGAGAATAATCTAAATACAGAGTTTTATTAGAAGTATTATGAGCCATTGGGCATTTTCTACACTGAAAATTTGGAGACAGTGGTTTTTTAGGTCTTTGATATTTTTCCTGAGATTTAATTCAAACACCATTGCTGGAACTAACAATAATTTAAGGAAGGTTTTGATGTCCCCTGTGCAGGACAAACTGAATGATAGCACAAGTTCTGTCTTGCTTTAAAATCTGTAATTTGGAGTTTTTTACGCTAGAATATCTTTGGGAGAGATTCTTCTTAGGAAGAAACAAAAAGCAAAGTCAAAAGCAGAAACTGAGAGTGAATAAATTAATATATTTAAATAACCTTTCTTTTGAATGTGTCCAGGTGGAAGAATAGCTTAAGTGAAAAGTTTTTAAATGGAAAGGCTTAGCTATCTGAGCAATAACTCTACTTATGCTGTGAAACCTGTTACCTAAAAATGCTTAAATGCGTTAACGATTTTTTTTCCCTTTTTCCTTTTTAAGACAGCAGAAGTGTCAATTCTACCATCAGGTCCATCTCTTTGAAAAAATGCTAGTTTATTAAGAGAACCTTGGAGTTGCCCAGTTGCTTCTAAGATCTTGAATCTGGTGTTACGTTAATCAGATGGTGTATTAATTCAAGATTCTTTAAATCTTTTCACATGTCCTATGGTTACTTTGTGAAATGTTTCTAGGTAGCATTCAAAATCTTCAGAATGTAATAAATATTCATTTTATATAAATGTAAATATAAATTTTCTCTGGGAAATTGAAATTTCAGGAAGTGTCAGGAATCAATATATAACTTGTTAATCATCCAGTATCAAAAGCTAACTGAGCTAAAACTAACTTAGTAATGGATTAACACTGCAATGTAGTTGATGTCCATGTATGCTGTTTTAAAATTGAATGTGGCCAGATGAATTTGTCCAAGATGAATTTATGTTGGATAGACTGCTATGTATGAGAAAACATGAGATAACATGAAAAACATGGGATAAGCTGTTCTTAATCACTAGTGAATCATCATAATGCTTCAGATAATTAAAACTGGTTTAATAATTTTCTAGGGAGTTTGATACTCAAAAAGGAAAAAAAAAATCCCCAGTGTTTTTATATGTCTCAGAGGAGTGTAATACTTGGGCTACTTGAAAGGCATTTTAGTTTAACAAAGAACAGTAAAACTGAAACAATTGAGGAATGAAAAAGAAAAATATTTTCTGTGTTCCTGGCTGTCTGGTCATCAATTTCCCCTCTGCTGCAGAATAATTAATTAACAACTTGGAAGTTTCATCAAAACAGAGAAATAAAAGGATGAAAGAGATCTGATTAGTATCCCCATTGACGCAAAAAACTGGTGTGTGTTATTGGAAAAATTACTATTAAAGTTCACCCCTTAGCAGGCCTGAAGTACCTTCCTAGGTCAAGTGTTCTCCACCTTACAGATTTTCTGTCAAGAAACAGTAAAATTCCCTTGCTTTTATGGATTCAGAGTAGTGCCTTTGATTTGATTTTCTGATTCAATAGAAGGATGAGATCGTTCTGCATATTTAGTATAAATCAATTGGAACATCATGGAACGATTAAGCTAAATCCACCAGAGATGTAGCATCATTATTTCTGCTGGCTTTGTGAGGACTATACATAATGTACTGAAAACAAAAACATTTCTACAGTAACCAAAATCTGTTCCAGGAATTCTTGACAACTTTCTAATGGCGCCTCTAATAGAAGAACTGTGAATTTGCCAGCAGTTTTTTTTTTTTTTTTTTTTTTTTTTTTAAGATTTCTCTGAAAATGATTGAATGATTGAACAGAGACAAATTAGAAGACTATGTAGAGAAAGAAGTCTGAGAAGGGGAGGTTAGAAGAAAACCATACATCCTTTACTCTAATTTACTTCTGGAAACATTCTCAGTGATAGTCTGCAAGTAGCTTTTGCTCATAGTTAAAGGGTTAGCCAAAGACGGAATAAAAACAGTAGAAATGTATTGAGAGATGGACAAGTGAATCTTATCCCTTGATGCCTTTTATGTAGAGATAAAACAAAATCAACAAGCTCAAGGTCTGCTCATTTTATAGTTAAAAATAGGACTATTTTTTTTTCTGTTTTCTCAGAAGTGTCCCTAATTGAGAAGCTCTTCTGATGTATGGTTCTACAATTCCACAACTCATCTCTTTTTAATTCAAATCTGTTTCTGTATTTTTGCTAGTCTTTTTACTGGGGAAAAAAAATGAAAGCTTTTTTCCCCTCTGGTCCTTAATGCAGACAAAGGCTTTTTATTTATTTATTTATTTTTTTATTTAAACCAGCTGCAGTATTAGTGTTCTAAATCACAACTGCTGCAGCAGTGGCTTTATCCTGCAGGTCGTTGCAGTATGTTAAAATGATATTATGTATATTAAGATCTAAAGGAGCCATGATGGTGTGTTAAATCGCAGAGGGTTTAAAATAAGAATAAAGCAACAAAACCCGTGCTTTCTTTATTCCCCTCCAAATGAAACACACCTCTCTACTCCAGACACCTGACTCCGTGCAGATCTATGGGACTGTCTGAGAGGCCTGAATGAATGTATAGCATGTGTATGAGAATGATAGGACAGTAATGGCTTCTGTCTCTGTCAATTACTGTATTGCAAAAGTTGTGCAGATATATGTCTGTGAGGCAGGTCCTATTTCTCTTGTTTTTTTGCTGTTGCTAATCTTCTGGGCAGAAAAAAATGCTGGCAACTTCTGAGCTTTGGATTTAAAAACCCTGTAAACCGCAGCACACTTTGATGGGAAGCAGTAAGACACCTTTAAATTTTAAAATGCAGGTCAGACGCATAATGTTTTCTTATACCCTGCAGTTCTCAGTCCAAATACTGAATTAGAATTAGGGAAGAAAAAAAAAAAAGAATAATAAAAAAGTAGAATAAAAAAGGGGAGAATAAAAAGGAGTGTGAGTGGGAGATAGAGATCACAGTGTAATATTCTGTAGCTGAAAGTGAAGTGACAGCTACCTTGTCATAAAGTCTCTTCTACACTTAAAAGTAAAAATTACACAGACCATACAGGAGCAGTCCCTTTTCCGCTCCGTATTCAACTCAAAAACGAAGTTCTGTAAATGGTGAAAAACAGTTTTGAGAAGGAAATAAAATCTTTGAAATACCTCTTCATTGCAGGTAGGATAAAAACTTGTAGAACTTTGAATGATGAAATGAGTACAGAATAAATCATTTCAGATTCACTTCAATTTTGCCTCTTCAAAACTGTAATTGTATAAATTCCATGAGGTAACTTTGGATGGAAAGGTAGTTTCAAATAGGACAGTTGACATCATAAAATGTCAAAAGTGAGATGTTTTGAAACTATTAGCACTACATATTTATTATTAAATGCCACTTGTACCTCATAAAATTCCGCAGTAAGGAGAACAGGCACAGATTACTTGTGGAACCAGGCAACTAAAGAATGTGTTTACCCTGAAATTATGACAGGCTAAATTGCCTGGGTATTCAATATCTTTGAAGGTCACTCCTAAATTAGTATACTGGCTCTCACTTAATTTGACTAGGAATTCCAAATGTACTGGTTCAAAACCTTCCTGTATGACATGAAGCAGGATAGACTAGTATTTGAATTGAAGTTGGATTATTATCCATCTACAAGAAGGATGCTGAGGAGGATGCAAGGAACTACAGGCCTGTCAGCTTGACCTTAGTGCCATACAAGGTTCTAGAGCAGATCATCTTAAGTGAGATTACATGGCATGTGCAGAACATCTGGGGGAACAGGCCCAGGCAGCATCTTGCTTAACCAACCTGATCTCCTTCTATGACCAAGTAACCTGCCTGGTGGATGTGGCAAAGGCTGCTGACGTTGCTTACCTAGACTTCAGCAAAGTTTACTGTCTCCCACAGTATTCTTCTGGAGAAGCTGGCAGCCCATGGCTTACACAGGTATACTCTTTGCTGGGTAAAGAACTGACTGCATGGCCAGGCCCAAAGAGTGGTGGTGGATGGAATTAAATCCAGCTTGCGACTAGTCACAACTAATATTTGCTAGGGCTCAGAATTCAGGCCTGTCCTGTTTAGTATCTTTATGGATGAGGGCATTGAGTGCACCCTCAATAAGTTTGCAGTGTCTAGAAGACTGTGTAGAAGAAAAAGACTTGGGGGTGTTTCTCGCTCCAATTTACAGGAGGGAGAGGAGGTTCTTTTAGTATATGTATACCCAATGGTGAGATTAAGACACAACAGGTCAAATGTTAGCCAGAACCAGTTTGTTACAAATCCTAGTTGCTTAGGGAGATGGGGAAGGGAGGATAGGCGATAGAAAAGAGATAGGAAATAAAAGTACAAGGTCTTTGTGGAAAGCAAGAGAGATAGTCATCACCGTGGGTCCAGAGTGGTTCATAGTAAGTCAGTTGATCTCAAGAACTTGTCTGATCACTGCGGGGGATGGGAGAAAGACAGGAACTTCAGGAAGCTTCGCACCTAGCAGCAAGCAGGCCCCAAGGGGTTCTTTCCTAAGAAATTTTTTTTCTCTTAGGGAATTCCTCTGCTAAAGGTTTATTTTCTTTGGGAATTTCTCTCCTCCAAAGATTTCTTTGGGAGTTCTCCAAAGTACTTAGTTTTGTGGGGATCTTTTATCCCCTACTTTTTGGTTCTTTTTTTCTTCGTCTTCTTTTCTCTCTGTTAGCTTGACACACCTGGCCGAACGGAATGCCTGCAAGGAATAGTACCTTTGTTGCCATGTGCAAGCATTATTGCCTTTTGTGGTAGTCAGCTTCTTCAAGCCATACCCCTGAAAAACACTGCTTGTCCTGCTTCTGCTTACCTTTACAATCATAAGCAGAAGTACTGTGGCGTGGTGACACCCACCACTCACCTCACCCCATCAGATAATTCACAGTAGTCAGTTACGGTCTTATCACTGAAAAGGCCCCACAATGCAAACTTTGGGCGAAAAAGCAGTTCAGTTGTCTTTCATGGGTGTTGGTTGATGCTTGACTGGACATGAGGCAGCAGTTGCCTAGGTGGCCAAGAAGGCCAGTAATGTCCTGGCTTGTATCAGAAGTGGTGCAATCAGCAGGAGCAGGGAGATGATCGTCCCCCTGTACTCATCACTGGTGAGGCTGTATCTTGAGTACTGCATTCAATTTTGAGCCACTCGATACAAGAAAGACATTGAGGCCCTGGTGTGTGTTCAAAGAAGGGCAACAGAGTGGGAGATCTGGAGCACAAGTCTTATGAGATGCAACTGAAGGGACTGGGATTGTTTAGTCTGGAGAAGGGGAGGCTTGGGGAAGACTTTGTCGTTCTCTACACATACATGAAAGGAGATTATGGTGAGGTGGGTGTCAGCCTCTTCTCTCATGTAACCAGTGATAGGATTAGAGGGAATGGCCTCAAGTTGTGCTATGGGAGATTCAGGTTGGATGTTAGGAAAAACTTCTCCGAAAGAATTACACTCTGGAATGGGCTGCCCGGGAAAGTGGTTGAGTGACCATCCCTGGTGACCCTGCACATAGCAGGGGGGTTGAAACTAGATGATCGTTGTGGTCCTTTTCAACCCAGGCCATTCTGTGATTCTATGTTATACTGAAGAACATCATTTAGTGAAAATATTGGTGGTCAGGAGGGCAGTTGAAATGGATGATCCTGGAGCACTGTTTCAACTTTGGTGATTTTATGATTAATAAGTTACCAAAATTGTATGTTTTCATAGCCTATTCGTTTGGAGAAATGGAGCTGTTTTAATGTCATGGGGACCTCAGTCTATCAGCCAAACTATTGTGTAGCTGGGAACCTGAAAACGCAGAAGATTTTTGGCACTATGTAAAGATACTTGAAGGTGTAAAAAAAAAAAAGCAACAACAAAAATCCTCTGCTAGAATGGGCTTATGCAAATCCATTCTATAAACTCTCTAGAGCTGGTGGGTTAGTCTTCCTGGAGTCATACACTACAAGTGGCTGAGCCAGATGAGCCATTTGCTTGTTTTCTTTGTGGAAAGATGGATACATCAGAAAAATAATTTTTCTTTCCTGGAAGGGGTAAAGAAATACACCAGGACATTGTGTATTTTGAGACAAAAGCAATATCTTCTCTGCATGCAGAAGTGAAAATTCTATTTTTATTTCTGCTACGATTATAAGTGGTACTATTTCAAGGTGTCAGAGTTCTGTGCTAGTGTAGCAGCTCGACCAGTTCTGTTATTCAATATCAATCTGATGATAAAGTTCTTGAGTCTGTGTTTACAACCAGCCTTCAAGAAAATATATTCTTGATGTCATAGATAAAAAGACATGATCTACAGAAGGTAGAAGTGTAGAACAGAGGCACATCTGTAACAGCAGTTTCTCATTTGCACATTAAAAAACATGGAAAATGATAGTGTTTTATGCTGGTTTCTCACAGGCAATATTCAGTGGCACTTTGTGATGAGGAAGGGATGCTGGAAATTAGTGAACAGGTTTTTCTTGCTCACTATGGCCAAATCCATTTTTGCTCAAGATGCATATGGAAAAGCAATGCCAGCAGGCATTAAAGTATAACAGATGTGCAGTGTGAACCACTCTTTAGACTTGCAGATGATAAAATAATGCATACTGATATGAGCCACTGAGCTCATCTATAACCTGAGATTGTGTGGTTTCCAGAACAGATTTTAAGTGTCTTTCTAATTACGTTTTTATAGTTCCCTACTTTGTGTCAGTTTAGCTTGATGAAGTATTCCCTTTGTGTTCACTTTTTCCCCTGAAAACTTTATCTCCCATGCTTCTGAAATACTAGGTTTCCTGAGAGAACTCAATTACCTGCAGAGGCAGATGTGCTAAATGGCAATACAAGGATGATTTGTCCAAGCAGATTTGAAAGCTGGCATCTGATACAACCTGCGGCACTGTCAAGAGATGAGTGTGTCAACAAGCTGTAAAAAATGATTGCTAGTCACTGAGCAAAGTAGACAAAACATCAAGAAAATCTCCTTGTTCTTACTGATTGCCTAATTTAATTGGCAGTTTTATTGCATTTTTAATAGAACAAAATGAGATTTTAATGTAATCTCATTGAGATTGCTTCTAATTAGATATATTAATTTATTATGACTTTCTTGATTAGAAGAATTTAAACAACTGATCAATTTTTTTGTACAAAGTTATTTTAGACAGAGTCTCAGAACCTTCCAGCTATGTGTAAATACTTGGTTATGCTAGTGGATACTTGTTTATAAGCCTGAAAAAAAGAATATAGAAAGAACAAATAACTCATTTTATGTATTCCATTTTAATTAAAACTCTAAATAGTAAAAGTATTGAAACCTTCTGATATTTTCTAGGTAGAATTCTGCAAGCTCCTTGGCCATTGATTCACTACTGCTGTAGTAAGGATGAGATGAGATTACTAGATTTCCTTGCTTATGGAATTTGTTTAAAGGATCGATCAGCTTGGTGACTGAAAGACTCAAATAGCAATAGAAGATGTGAGTTCAGTTTTGGAGAAGATGCTGAGGAACAGTATTTTTGCTTTTAAGCAAGCTTCTTGAAATATGGTTTACTATACTTCATACCTACAAGACATTTCAGTTCAGGAGCAATCTTGAAGTTCTCTCATATCACTTCACTTTAATAATTTCTTTCCAAAGTTTATGCAAGTTTATGCACTGCCCACATGTGGATCTTGTAGGAACATGAGAAGTGGAGTGGATAATTCACAGAGTTTCTAATAGTTCTATCATGAGTCTAGGGAGCACTTTGTTGTCTGCTCTTGGTGTGGCATGGTATGTATTGGTGAGGAAATACAAAACTCTGGTAACACTTGAAGTTTTGGATGAGTAATTTGAATTTAGAAGTTCGGAGGGGTTTGTTTTGTATTCACCCACCCTTGAAATGTGATGCAGTGAGACATCACATTAGATTTTAGCTGCTATTCAATGATTTATTTTGATATTTTCTCCTGAATGTGATTGTTATAAAATATTGCAAAGGGCTGCAAATATCTTACTACATCTCACAAGTGGATTTGCTGCTTATGAAAGGTAAATTCCCAAGCACTTTCCATGGCTGGAAGTTACACACTATCGTGCCATGGTACTTGAAGAAGTCTTAGAAAGTTTTTACTTCCTTTTATTATTATTATTATTATTATTATTATTTTATTATTATTATTTTTTATTTATTCTATGAGGATCTTACCGTAGATACTAGCTTCCTGGATGGAATGGCATTGTCTGAATATTAATAGTACTTTTTTTTTTTTAATAGAAAATTTGAGTTTTCTGTTTGTAAAAATGTGGTTTGTTCAACTTTGTTAATTTAGCAGTGCAGATAAACTGGCATTTTTACTGCCTGTTAGTTCTGTTTAAACACAAGAAAGCAAAACCGCCAAATGGCTGAAACAGAATTACATGTTACGGTGTATCATTGTTTGGAAAGAATGTATTAAATGACTCCTTGCTTCTGTCCAATCAGACAATAATTTCTGATACACTTGCAATGGAATAATTTTTTTTTTTTTTTTGAAAGTGCTTCCTTGCAAAAGGGAAAGGATTATTGCCTGTCTCTGTCTCTATCAGAGACAATTTACATAGTGTAATTACTAATTCTCTGTGTTTATTTTTAGAATGGCTGATTCATTAGCGGGTTGGTGGAGAAATACATGTCGAACAATGTATCAAAGAGGAGGAAGGCAAGCTGGGGAGCTCACTGATTTAGGGCAATCTTTCAGGAATTGTCATTTCCTAATATGGAACTGTCATGCAAATGTGAAGGGAGGGTTCAGAATTCCTACTGTGAAACACTGTTAACTCCTCAGATCGTCTGAATATTGAGCCTGAAAGGACTGCATCAATCAAAGCAGGCATCTCTCAGTGCTGTGACATGCTACGCTTAAGTAACAAAGGAAACAAGTTGGGCTTCAACTTCACCTGAATCACTTCGCTATGCCTACAACTAGACTTATACCTTGTGTAGCACTGAGGTAGCTCAAGTAGGTGGGGTAGATATGGGTCTTAGATTCTTTTGGATCAATTCCTGAATTTAAAAGTAGCAATAATAAGAGGGGGTTGATTTCCAGTTTCAGAGGCATGTTGTCAGGATAATATGTTTGATAAGCTTGTGCATATGCTAAATATATTCTTGTCATAATAAGATGTCTTTAAGACTTCAGCAGAGACCTTTGGCATCTTTTTTAATCTGAATTTTGTTTCATTTTTCAGTTTCACTTTGATCAGAAAACTGTGCCCTTGTGATCTTTGTTTCTCAATGCAGATTTCATAGAATCATAAAAGGACTTGGGTTCAGAGGGCACCATAAAGACCCCCTAGTTCCAAACCACTAGATCAGGCTACACAGGGCCCATCCTACCTGGCCTTGGATACCTCCAGGGGTGAGGCATCCACAGCTTCTCTGGGCACTCTGTTCCAGCACTTCATCACCCTTTGATTAAAAGTTGTTCTAGAGTCTAATCTAAATCTCCCTTTTTTCAGTTTTTAAACCATTTCCTCTTGTCCTATCACTATCTACTCATTCAAAAAGTCTGTCTGCCTCCTGTTTATAAGCTTATGTTAAGTACTGGAAGGCCACAATGAGAACTCCCCAGAGCCTTCTCTTCTCCAAGACGATCAAGCTCAGTTACCTCAAACTTTCTTCATAGGAGGGGTGCTCTAGGCTGACCATCTTTATAGCATCCTCTGGACCTGCTCCAACAGTTGTACATCATCCATTGTTGTTTGCAGAGTATGTCCGTAGAAATCTAAGACACAAAAAAATGGTAAGAATTGTTGTTTTAGAAAGCTTTTCCTATAACTTTTCAACTTTTGTACCTCTCTAAACAAACATAGAACCATGAAATATAGTATCTATATCTGTTCATTTTTGACCTGCCAGGAATATGTCTAGATCTCCAAGCTGGTGATGTTTTAGTGTATGCCACTAGCCTCAGCTGGAGTTTCTTTTTCCTGCTGCTTATCATTTTCTGGATTTATTGAAACCAGTCTCAGTCTTTAATAGATATGAAAAAACATTGTAGGACATTGCTCTTGCTGCTTTCTTCCTGCAGCGTTTGGAACCTAATTTAGCTCTTATTTTTCCTTGTATTCTACCAGTAAAATAAGCTTTACAGGAGGATGACATGAGAAGAGCTTGATAGATAGAATTAGGAAGAAAAAAATACCCGTATGTTTAGCTTGAGCTCTGCTTGCATGACGCAGAAGACACCTTTCTGCTAAATCAGACTTGACTGAACACTTGCCACAGGCTGTGAATGCTCTGATGTTTGACAGCTCCTGTTTCAGGTTTCCTCCGTGAGCACATGATTCACTATCAACTGATCCACTCCTGAAATTGAATCTTAAAGCTTTCTGCAAGTTCTGTGCTACACTCTCGTCATGCTGGAGGGAAATAAGTCTGTTGCTCATTCTGACAGTGAAATGAGCCAGTGCTATGTGATTACCCTTCAGTTTGACTCTGGGAAGTAACTTGAACCTCATCAGATTATGAGTTGTTTGGTTTCCCTCTGTAGGTGCACTCTCTTTTCACAGGCTTTCTGAAGTGTTGCTGTAATTGCTGATTTGTGTTGATTTTCTTTTCACGTAACACCATATGCTGCATTTGAGAGATGTGTTCATAAGTTGTTTTCACACAAAGTCCCGGATCGCATACACACGTGTGTTGCTGCAATTTCCTTTGAAAGCTGAGAAAGCCTGTTACAGTTGTGAACTCATTAAAAGGCAAATTTCTTGTGAAATTCAGTAGGCAATCTGTGTAACTTACATAGAAGTGGAATAATATAAGAAATGTGTAAATGAATTTGTGATAGTTTCACTTTTTTGTCAGCTCACAATGAAGCAATGAAGTTTCTTCCCCGTAAAGGAATAAAAAATGCTTCAGGTGAAAAGTTTCACCTTTCATGGGGAAAGGCAAGTAGGAGAAATTGATTGTCTCTATGAAAAATAATACATTAAATAACTCCTAAGCAAAAGAAAGCATTCATAAATTTGCTGGAGGAATTATAGTCTAAGGTAATAAGAATACCCCAAAAGAGAAGAAAGCTTTAGAAGAGCAGTCTTTGGAAATGAATCTAGTTCAAACTTTTCAGTCTCAATCATTAGGATGAGAATGGTGTGTGTGACAGCTTACTATGTGTCTCTGTCTCTAGTGGAGCTTTAGAGCAAAGTAAAGGACGTAGCTTCTGTCAGAGGTGGGACCTGAGGCTGGAGTTATATCCGTTCTGACAATACCTGTGCTCCTGCCTTCTCCCATTCTCTCTGTCATTGCTTAGACACAAGCTATTTTCTTTCAGTCAAGTCAATACCTAAACCATTATCAAAAGAACTTGATGAGCCAGAAAGTCATTTTACAATACTTTTTGAAACTTAGGGAAATAAATTCAATAAAAGTGCCCGAAATCTTTCAGGAGAAGTGACAGTCTAATCAGTTAAGCAACATGCTTGTTACGAAACCTCAGAACGTTTCTCACTCTGGGCAGGAGCAGATATACTTGGTTATTGAGCTTTCTTTTCTTCAAAAATCTAATCAATACCTGTATAGGCAAAATGAAAGCATCCATTATTGTCAGACTTGATAGGTAGCCATGGTGTGCATGATAAGGATAAGAGTATAATTAGCAGGGGAAGTGATGTTAATATGATAGCCATAAACGCATCAATAATGTTCTTTGCGTGGTGTTTTAGCTTTCTTAAATTCAAAAGCCTCATTTAATTCTTCCCGAGATACAAATAAAAAAAAATCATTGGCTACAATTGGCTAAGTTCTTTACAGTTATTTAACACAATTACTATACATCTTCCTTTTGAGTACGTCGCAGTGTTGCAAGTAGTGATGGTAAGAAGAAATTCTGTTCCAACTGGGTGCGATATTGCTGACCATCGGGAAGATGTATGACTGTATGAAAGTGACACATCCAGTGTGTTCCTACAGTTTGCTTGTTAGGCTTGTTAAACCATAATATTTCCCAATAAAAGGAAGTTTTTGGCTGACTTCACCTCCCCAGATTCTTGTTATCTGCTGCTCTGATTCTTGCTGTCTCTGACAACAAGAAATTTTCTTTTGTTAAGCATCTTCGCTTAACAGTGGTGTCTTTGTGTTAATTTTTTTGGGGAGGAGGCAGGATACAATTTTAACTTTTTATAGTACTCTCCTAAAATGCAGGAATACTCAGGTGTCCTGAACTGTGGGATGTTTGGCAAGGGAGTCCCTGAACATCCAAGGCACTCATATGTTTTCATTTCTGGAGCTTCTGAAAAATTTGGTACCAGCCTGAGTTTTGTCTCTACGGTGTGTGGCTGTAGAGTGTAGTGGGACTGATCACCTTTTTCTTGCCTCTTCTCTAAAGACAGCCTGTTCTTGTATCCTTGGTGCAGTAAGGGAGTAAAAAGGGTTTTCTCCATTTTGTAGAGAATTTTGCTACTTTAGAATCACCCTCTCTGTGTAGAAGTTATTCCTTATATCCATTCTAAACTTCCCCTTGCACAGCTTGTGAACATTTCCTCATGTCTTGTCACTTGTCACATGAGAAAAGAGACCAACACCTTCCTCACTGCTTTAAGGTAGTTGTAGAGAGCTTCACTTTCTTCACATTTAACAACCCATTTTATTCAACTTTGTTCCTCTTAAGCTTTGTTTTCTAGTCCCTTCAGCAGATGTCTTAGCTGAGAGGAGCTTACAGTGCAAAACTACCACTCATAGTTAGAGAGGAGGCCACAGCTCTAGAGTTAGCTGCAACACATGCTTGCCCCACAACTTGGAGGAAGCATCAGATTAATAGCAGTCTTCCTGCAGGAAGGTGCATTTTTATTGCAAAAGTGCAAAAAGTAGATGTTCCTTCAAACTGCTATTTTCCTTCCATGGTAGGCATTAATTATAGAGATAATATTTTGTTCTATATTAGTTTCTTGTGAATTTATCCTGTGATACCTCAAGACCTTCTTTATGAGTAAACCTGTTCAGCTTTGACCTCCAAAGTTGTGAATAGGGAATGCCTACTTGTCTATTACCTTGTCATTTTAGTGAATTTCATGAACTTTTAAATTTAGCAGTAGAAATAGAACTATTCATGATTGCATTAAGACAGTGGTGTTTTCTGGCATGAGATGAGGTTAGCGTCAGTTATGAATTGTCTCCTAAAAATAAGACCACCTGTCTTTATGCATAACATCTTGTTACCTGTTTACTTCTTGGGAACATATATAGTAAAATATCTGTGCTGATACTGTGCAGATAATGTAAATACCCATATCAGCTTGTCTATAGCGGTTATAATATCTGATAAATTCAAAATCCACCTGAAAGTTTATTCAAGACATTTTTCAGAAGAAATGCAATCTTACTGCAAGATTTAAACAAATGACTTTCAATTCTCAGAGAAACATGTGCTTCTGAGAATGTTATGTAATGAATAGCAAAGCTTAATTGCATACTAATGCCACATTCAGAAATTCTGACCAAAAATTTTATAAGTGCAGGTGCAGGAAGTATAGAAAAAAATTTATCTTTTTGCTCATTTTTATTTTTTAATTTTTCTTATAACAGATTTGTCATCTACTAGATCATTTCGCATTCAGGGCTTTTCTAGTTTTTTTTCTATTTTATCTCCATTAGCATAGAAGGGACAAGGTTTCTGTCATGGACTGACTACAGCCAACTACTGTCAAATGACAATTCATTGCTATCTTAAAAAAAAAAAAAAAGAAATAAAATTGTTCTGTCTTTCAGCTCTTCTGTTTTTAACATTTAAAGAGCTCCTTCAGAGGAAAGCCATCATATTTTCTCTGGTTATCACTTAGCTCTTCTGTTGCTTACTTTAATTACATATAGCAAGTGCAGATTATACCCCCATTGAGAAATATTTTAAGAATTATCTTTTTACAAATAAAAAGTTTCAAGAGGTTACTGGGGGTGAATCAGAAGGGAGCCTGCCTGCTGATTAATGAGAAAACAAAACCTAACCCTGCTGAATTGCCAGCTGTGCAACTCTTCAGCTTGAGGTTCACTGAACTTTGCAAAAGGTCATGAATATATTAAACTGTGAAACGATTGTGAATTGTGTCTCAAATATTATTCTTCTCAGCTTCTGTTATATCTGGATATAAGGGATCTAATAAGGAGTTCCATGTATGTTAATTTTTAAATTTTTTACAAAAAGGGGGTACTTCTGCTTTTTGCTCATTTGCCTCACATGAAACAAATTGGAGCCATGGTTAGTCTTAATTCATATTTTCCTCCCCTTTTTGTTTAAGTTGTAAAGTGATTTAGTTGAATTAATTTAGTTTTGCATATTTAATTTGAAGTTATCGGCATGTCTGAGGCTATAAGATAGACTTGTGTCAACTTTGCCGCCTGAGTTGCTGGCAGTATCAGAGTAGAAAAGAAATTGAAAATAGTGATGAAACTTTAATTAGATAAGCTGTAGCCTTTTACCTGTTGTGTACACGAGTAAAACCAAGACACAATTTGTGGCTCTAAGGTATTCCTGAGAAAGTAAAGAGAGCTGACCCTGCAGAAGAAAAAAGCTTTTTAAAAGTGTAGTTAGTACAACTGGTAACAAATTGGCAAAACGTAAATGACTATTTTAATATTGCTAAACATTTTATTTGGTTGATCACATGTATTTCACACTAAAAGAGCAGTAGTAGTAGAGTAGTAAAAGAAGAGCTTGCCTAATGTAAACATTCCTAAGATAGCAGCTCTTGTTTGGTGAGGCAAAGATGGTCTGCTGGTGCTTTCTATACTGCCTTCCAGAAAATTTAGGGTTACCTGTTTGAATCATGGCCAGAAATGGAAAACTTCTTTATTGTCCTCCTGACTGCATCTGTCATTTTTGGAGGTCTCAAAGAGAATGTGCAGAAATGTCTATGCTGTATTTCAGATGTCTGAGGTAGAGTACAGACTGGGAGAGTTTGTGAGAGTTTCCACTGTACTGTGCTGTAGTGAAATCAGGAGGAAGTGTAGCTAGCAGTAAGACAGTGTGGCCCTAAGTATGTGCTGACTGGGCTGAGGAAAGAGGATTGCTTCTCATACTGTCTTGACCATTCCCCATTGACCGAAAGGGGAGGTTTGGAGCATTCGTTGGGCAGAAAGGTTGACCTGCTAGCTGGTCGTTTTGATTTTCATGGGTATTGTAATGCAAAAGATGCCTAGTTAGGGAATGGATTATGCGAATCGGGCTTCATCCTGTGTCTGTGGCCAAGTAAGTCAGAGTCTGTATCAGTTTACGTTAAACAAAGCCTTTTTTTTAGTCACTAGTTGTGCTTTTGAAAGATTTCAATGGTAAGCACCTCTCCATGGTGCAGTAGTGAATCGTTTTGAATCCTGAGCAGCAGTTACAACACCTTGCCTCTTACTGTGACACAGATTGCTTTCACACAAAAATTGAACAAGTTATTCAGAGTGAAGAATGGCATGTTTTAATGAGAGTATCCTGCTATATTGTCAAGCAGTGCTGTGCAAAATAGTCATTTATGAACTTTAAAAAGATTCTCCAAAGCTGGATAATGTAGTATTAAGTATAGTTCTTTTAAAATATTTTTGGATTAAATGTAGTTGATAATCCCAGTAACAGCAGAACTTACAGTAAAAGGTGATTATTCCATTCTGATATTGAAATTACTACTTCACAGAGTAACACACAGAAAAGATTTCTCACTATTTTTGTTCATATAAATATAAAAATCTCTTTACCTTGTCTTAGTATGTTTATTCAGTATTGTTGTTCGTTCTTTTGGAGTTCATCAATATTATTATGCCAAAATATACTTTTTTTTGAATTATTTTTAGCCTGCATAAGGATTTACAGGATTTTGGTTATGCGTTTTAGCAAAATAACCTGAAATTCATACTATCTCTGAAACACATGGTAGGTAATTGGAGAATTTAAATTACTTTAGCAGAGAGTGTTTTATAATGTGTCTATAATGATTTTGCTTTAAGGTCATTCAATGAGGATTTAGACTTATAAGCCCCTGGTAGTTTCTATTTTATCATATTTCATTGTTCTCCTTTATTAGTACAGTTTTTACTATATTTTAATATTTATAACTTATAATGCTTGTAACTCTATTTATTCTGGATGTATAGATTTATAATTTATATTTTAATATTATAAATTCATTAAAATGCAAGCCTAAATTTCCTGTTGGTCACTGTAGTTGCTGTGCAAATAAACTTCTAGGTCTTTTCTGCATCCCCTCCCTCCTGCTCTCCATGTTTAACTGTATAGGCTCCGAGCATATGTTAACAGTTTTGTTCTTTTCCTGTTTAACGTGAAGGATGTTTCCATGTCTAAATCAACTGAAAAGTTTATGGGTATTATTGAGAGATTCTACTGCAGTTTTGATGGATCCATTTGAATTACATTTTATGATTTGTGTGGTGGAGGAGGGTGTAGGAATCTAAATACATACAGTTTTGGGGCTAGATTTACAAAATAAAGAATTGCTTTCCATTAGTAACCTGGTAGTTTAGGAAAAGAGTGTCCTAGCCAGGTGCTTATGGTGCCACTGTTTTGGGAAGGCTCTTTCAAGGAGTAAAAAGAGAGCTGACAAAAGTTTTTCAAAGTATTTGTTCTGTCACAACACATCCCCTGATCTATAGCTGTCGCTGTGGGTGTTGGCTTTTAGGCCCCTAGGAGATGAAGAAGCTGGTAGATTTTAAAGGCTTGCAAATGTGTTCCTTGTGAGTAGAAGCTTTCCATTTGCCACAGCCGTGCTTGGCTTTTAATACTCATTTAATGAGCAACTTAATGCTGACAGTGTCAGATTTGATGTGAGCCACCTGTTTTGGTGGCTGGTTTAGAGAGTGCCCTGTGTGTCTGCTGGGAGAGGGGAATGTGGCCTTGAGGACTGACACAAGCCTAGAATCTTGCCAAAGAGCAGAACTGACATGCCACTCAGGTGTCCCACTGCATACAGCCACACTTGGGCTGTGTTAGAATCATTACAAAGGCTTAGCTGGGAAGTCTGTGGCTTTTAATGCCATTTCATGGTAGTAAAACTTGTTGTCCCACCAGCTAAAAGAGTTAGCGTTTTAATAGAATAAACATTTGATTAATGAAACAACGTGTACTGTACAGAAGAAATGATCATAAAATGTGGCTTTTTAACTGCCTAAAGTACCTTTTGCAGCTTGGAACCTTTTATCACCTTGTAAATCGCCCCTTGAGATGAATAGTCAGAGTTGGACAAGGCACACTTCCATTACCAGCATATCCTCCTTCAGATATTATAGAGCTTGGACTGCAGCTGCTTCAAAGCTGCCCTTCTCACCAACACATTTTTACATCTTGCTTTCATTATGCCAAGGCTGCGTTCTGTGTTATTGAAGTGGCTTTGCTTTCAATAATCTTCTTGATGCAAACATTCAGAGCTGAGGGAGGTCTACTATTTCTCCTGTGTCACATTCCTTCTCTTATAAGGTGGTGACTATTTTTTTGCCATTTTTGTTCTATTTCATAGATAATGTTTGAGGATATTAGTTAACAAAGACTTGAGCTTACTCGGGAGGCGAGGAAGATGCTTAATAAAGCCTGTAACCTGAATATAGGAGAGAAAATAAAGTTATGTCTTTTTCATTACAAAAGATTGAGAATTTCTCATTGCTTTCAGTGGGAGTATATGTAGGAAAATAAAATACATGACCCTAACAACAAACAGATGGCATTCCCTTTTCTGTGATTTTGTACACTTTTGAAGTTGTAGAGGAACCACATAAGCAGTCATGCTTTCAATTATTTTCCCCACTAACAGAGGCAGACACAAAATTTATTTGTTCTTTCTGACTGATTACTCTTCCATTCCAGTCAGTGTGTCTGAGTGCTAAATTCTCTTCAGTGAAAGAAAGAGAAGTAAACTTTCAGAAAATTCTTGGCTTAAAAACCAAAGGAAGTATTTGACTAAGTTTAAATTCTCATTTTATTAACTTCTTTCTTATTTTGTCCTTCTTAGAAATTAAAGTGACATGGCTTCAATTTAGAGTAGATGAACATCCAGAAATTTTACATGAGAGGCAACTCTTCACAGAAAGAACTGAAGAGCCTTGCAATTTCTTTTTCTTTGCTTTCTCCAACCTTGCTGAGATGTAAAATGAGCAGCCAGATTTAATCCCTTCTCCATAATTGTAACAAGTCTGTTATCTCATACGGCTACTATCCTGAAAGCTTAACCTTATAAATAGGAATATGCTAAATCCCATACTCTAAAATGGAAATAGTCCACAATGTCAAAGCAGTCAAAATTAAAACAATACATTCTCAGTATGCCTTCTAATAGCTATTTTGTTTCATAGTAATGATAAGCTTAGAAACAAGAGTATTTTACATCTCCCTATGCTTTTATACAAAAGTCTCAAAGCACTTTACAGCCATAAATAAGCAATGTTACAGCTGGTGGGGAAGGAAGTCACCATCTTGGAGATGGAGAAATAAAATATGGAGTGGGAAATGATGTAGACCATAGTTAGAAGAAATAGGAAGAGATTTTTTTGATTCTGACGGCTTGACAGTCATCCTTTACAACATATATTTTCTTGTAGTCTCAGAAACTATTCTGCAACTACCTATGCTGTTGTAAATTAGCAATCTTAGAAAAGGAAATACATTATTCCTTTTGAGTTAGGTTTTTGACTCTGCTATTGACTTGTTAGGTACCTGTATCCTAACTTACCTCTGCAGTGTATTCGTCTGTAGCAAACTAGTGCACTGATATCCTTAGAAGATATAGATAAACACAAACATGTTGATTTCTCTACTGAAAAATATCTTGAGCTCGAAGCTATGTAGCTGACATCTGTCACATCTCTGTGTGCGAGTTCTTCTTCATAATGAACCAGAGCTGATAATAAGAACTGAATTCTGTTACTTCAGACTCTAACAGGAGTTTTTTGGCCACTTTCATTGACTTTTTTTTTTTCCCCCCACCAAACATACAAGATACAGCTATGAATATACCCTAGAAAGTTACATGTAAAAAATATAACAGGAAGTCTCTTCACTGCACGTAGAGTGAACTTACTGCTTCTTTTGTGAACACCAGGGAGGGTTTTAATACACATATACTGATGTGCAGTTTTGCATCTTAACACTCCACTGTAGGCCTTGGTATGGCACTAATTTATCTCATCTTTGTCCTAGGATGTGTAAATTAGACCTGATGAATTGTGCCTGTTTATATTTGTATCATAGAAAAGAAGACTTGAATAACTCAATCAGATATATTCATCTAAGCTGCATGCCATCAAATTTAGGTTACTGTGGTCAGCTCCTGTCCTGAATGGCAAAGCTTAGTTATGGAAAGCTGCTTTATCTATTGGTATCGGCAAGAAGGGTTAGAATCCATTTTCTCTTCCTTTGGTGGATTTACCTTAGCTAAAGTCCCGAGGCAAAACCTACAATAAAATGTATTAACAGCCTGTATCAAGCATTGTTTCCCACAGAATGCAGAGAAAATTAGTTAAATGTGAACTGAATAACTGTATCCTCTGTGCTTTAAAGCATTTATAATTCTGCTCTGTCACCAAGCAATGATTGAAAAACACAAGCAGACATATTTCTTTTTCCAGAACTTATGTCAGCCTTTTATGTGAAGAGCCATTGAAAACTCCCCTGTCTTTCCTCTTTTCCTATTAATGTCCAGGACATTGCATCCACAATCGTGAAAATACTTACACGAAAAGCAATGTTGCAGAATTCTCTGTAGTGAATCTTCAGTGAAAGCTTCCCATAGTCAACTATGGTTTCTAATTAGAAATAAAACAATTAATTTCTCTTTCATTAATTTTTCAGTGCAGTGTTCTTGCTGTGCTCTTCATACGTACTGCATTCTCTTAAGATTTGCATTTTAATGATGCCGAATACTATTTTAATGAAATGCTGCAAGTTTTTCTTCAAGCTTCAAAAATAACTCCCCATATGTTTTTAGATGTTACGGTAATCTGTTTTGGGTGTTAATGATGTTGGATTTAGAAGTAGTCCAAAGAGACAAATATAGTGCATAGATGTAATAAGACTGGAATTTCAAAAGAGAATTTTAATGATTTGATTGTCTTCTATGAGAATTAAGGGATAACTTCTGTGTTAAATAATTCTTTCTGCTGGAAAAAGCAGAATCAGAGGTAAGGATGACTAATACTGTTTGCAAATTCAGTGTGTTCCATTATATGACAATCCACATGTGTCACAGAGAATTAAGACCTAAGTGATAGGTTTCTGTTACAGTTTTGCAAAGGTTATTTTAGTCATAGAATCTCTTTTCAAAGGCTATATCAAGAAGCAAGGTACCTTTAATAAGTACTTTTTTTTTTTTTTTTTTAATCTCTTTCATCAAGTACTGGGCACGCTAAGGACATTTGAATTTATATACCTGAGCAACAGAAAGAATGAAAAGAGGTGAAGTAGTGGTATTATATGACTGTAGAGAATTTCACTGTTGTGGCTGGTAAGGTTCGTATAAGACTATATGATATTTGTGATCTAAAAAGTCAGTTCTCTGTGTAGATACAACAAAATTCAACTTGTACATTCAAAGTAGCTAGCCACTTTGATTCTCACGTGGAAGCCTTTGATGGTCAGTGGAACAAGTATTTTACCTTTTTCCCAGTTTCTTTAAATATCAGACAAAAAACCTGATTGTTTGTTTCTCCACAGCATCAGTAATCTTTGTTGCTTGGAACCAATGCTGAGAATACTGATCTCATAATGTAAAGACTAATATGATTCCATGTTTGGTGAGAGACTGACAGCTGTGGCTTCTGAGTTCTCTGTATCCTCTGTGGGTCTCAATCTCTCTTTCTGAAGCTGGGCTTACTTGCTAATAATCCTTATACAGGGTACTCTCTTTGTCTGTTTCTTTCTCTTTGGTCCTTTTCACATGAACCAAACTCAGCACTGGTTGCTGAGAATTTTATGGGACCTAGGTATTAAAATGTAAAGGGGTTTGAACACCAGACTGCTATGAATATCTCAATTTGCAATATATACTATAGATCTACATTTTATCACACTCTATTAAGTCAGTGGAATTATTTACTTATTTGCACTTGTACTCACCACATACTTTTCATATACTGAAGTCACATATATGTGTTAAAATACAAATACTTCTTTTTTATCACTTCAGGAAATGCAAATGTTAGTATTAATGCTCAGTAACTGCGAAAAGCAAAACAAAACAAAAAAAACCCCAGTATATTATGTATTTTTGATTGCGTATTTAAAAGCAAATTACAGTAAACAACTAGCAGCCAGTGAAATAAATAATGGTTTCTTTAGCTTCCCTGAGAATAAAAACAGTTTCTTAATAGCTGTCAGGTATTCATTTCATGCCCTTTTCTAGATCCTATAAAGAAAAATGGTGGAACCAATTTAAATTGAATTTTTGGGGAGGAAAAATATGTATTGCATTTGAGTTGACTACTTGGAGAATAGGTTGCAAGCTTATGGGATTCCAAATATTTGAATTTTAATGCCTGTAAAGTAAGGGATTTGTTGTGGAAAAGCTGTAGCACCAGAAATATTGCAGTGAGATTTCTGAGTAGGGCTGAAATGGCAAGATGTATGTGCTGATACATTATTGTGAAAGCACTTTGAATTGGTGACTTACTTGCACTTGAATTTTTTCTTTTCTGAAATATGACTGTATTCACAGGAGTCATGGAATGTTTATGGAGAGATTGTTTTCCTCACTCTTCTGGTATTTTGGAACATTGCTTTGAGATAGAAATGATTTTCTAGCACCCCGAAAGCCTGCAGAAAAACCCCAAATGTAACAAACCAGACAAATGAGTATCAAGTAGGTCTGCAGCGCAGCTTTCTCATTATGTAATTAAAAAACCCACTCTGATAGATGCAGCTGTACCGAAGTTGACTGCAGCAGACTTAATTTGATCTTTCAAGCAGGGGTTAAAAATATTTTTCTTGTTCCAGTTAGAACATTACCACTAAAATTTCAATACAAAGGGAGTTTTTTTGTCATCCTGAAGTAAACACTCTCAAATATTTTAACTGACAGCATTTTAGTGTTTGCTTTATCTTATTGCTGGTGCATCTTTCACCAGTAACAGATGATAAGAGCTTATGTGAGGAAAGCAGTAATAACAAGAAAAGGCTTCAAGTTCCATATTACTGTGGACTGCAGAAGAAGTTGGTGATGGATAGAAATTGCATTAAAAATTACTGTATTTTTTAGGAATGAGCATTTTTGCATATTTGGCGGATGCTGCTTTTTTGCCAGAAGGTTATATATTATCAATCTTATTCTAACGTTAAAGCCGAAGTTGTAGAGAGTTTTAAAACATTCTCCAAGTCTTACAGAAGACTTCAGAGCATGATTTTTGTGTGGATTAAAAGTAGATGTAAAAATGTAGCAGAAGGTATTACACAGATCAATTATTTGAAAGAAAATAGGGCCTGGCTTCAGACATGTTAAATATTGTTGTACCCTGGATTGTTGCACTGACTATCTGTGAGGCTCTTCTAGATGTAATCTGCTTCTGCATTATGGCAGTAGTGTCCAAGGAATGCAGAAAATTCAGAAATGGTCATGGTTTCTTGTCTGAGGATTCACATGATATCTGCTTTTGGTAGAAAGTCACACAGTACAGTCTGCCTGAGTTGCCTTCTGTCCTTCTGATACTTTCTGGCTACAGCCACTTTAGGTGGGCTAGACAGACTGCCAAAGTCTGAGCTGATACTCTGGGCATTCAGCCCCTTGTTGTCAGCCTGGAAACTGTTGTTGGGTTTGGCTAGCATCCCTTTCCTGTGCAATCTGCTGGACTAGTGGGAAAGTCATGGAAATTGACAGCCAATCCAAATACATATGTTGTCTAAAGCCTTCACATTGCAAAACTCCGCTATATTTCACTTTCAATTTATTAGGTATTGAAATTCTAATTATGCTTGCTTGTGGAAAAGATTATATGGAGAGACAAAACAGCACTGTGGAAAGATTGCTTTTTGAATATGAAATGCTAATAATTTACTTCTGCCTAATTATAATAGATAGATACATAGCTGAGTTCCACTAATCAAGAACAGTACAGCAGAAGCATCAAATCTATCAGGGAAGGCTCCAGTGTGGTTGTATGACTAAACTGTCAGACCCACACAGAACAAGCAGATACTTATGCACTCTTAACTTCTAAAGCTTTGATCCAAAATCCATTATATTCAATGAAAGAGCCCTTGTTGCCTTATGAGAACAGTTAAAGAGCGTGCTCAGTGTGTTTCTGATAAACTCTGTTCCCGGCAGAGGTGGCTATGACAAAGAGTCACTGAAAAGACAAGCTGCCTGCCTAGGCAGAATGTTTTCTGTAAACAAATTAAGTTGCTTGCCCATAGTTCTGTTCAGGGTATTGCTCTGTGTGACTGGGACTCTACAGCAACAAGTAGAGCAGTGCAATAGAAAAGATACAGCAAAATAATTGATACTGAGGATCAGAAGCTTATGCTGTAAGCATTTCAGGAGCACTAGTTTGAACTAAATCAAACCTGTCACATAGACCTGCCTCCCACGAGAGTTGTGGGTGTGCTAGGTGTGCTCCTAGACTTCTGTCTCCTCAGTTACCTCACCTGAAAGGAATGCAGATGCTTGCTGAGACCACAGAACGAAATATGATATGTGGGGTGAGATGGTGATATACACAGAAAGCACCCTTCTACTACTGGAACACATTGTTTTGGTACACTCAACATCACCTTGGTTTGAATTGTGGCTCAACTGAGCAAGCTTCAGGATCAAAATAACTGAATAAAAATGGTAGATAAAGCAAATAGCTATTTGATTTATAGATTATGAAATTTTATTCAGAATTCTTAAAAAATAGTTTCTGTGATAGCTTCAGATTCTCTCAGTTAATGGAGAGCATTTATCTTATTACAGGTAGTAACAATGTATGTTGTGTTGTAAATGTATATGTTCCCATTTAAATGAAAAATCTGAGATGTTGCCAAATTTGAATCCTCATTAAGGCATGTGAGCATCTGTTGTTATTGATTAAAAAAAAAAAGAAAAAAAAAAAAAGAGTTTGGCTATGGGAATATGCTAGGGAGACATAACGCAAACCAGAAGGCTAAGATATGTTCAGTACAAAGCTCTCACATGGAAGTGTCTGTGTTGGTCATATTGTTCATTTGTCTTCCTCACTTAAAAAAAATTTATGAACCCATCACTCAGTTTCAGTTTAATCGGACAGTAGTGGAGATGTTTCAAAGATACCAAGTTCTTACAAGTTTTGTGAAAATGTGACTTTGGGCAGGAGAAAGAGGTGCTATTTATACGTGAGCTAGTAGAAGGCTGCCATAGCCTCATTAAACATTAAAGGAAATCAGGAACTGCCATAGTTTGTTTTGTTTAACTTGGAATTTTCATTTTGGTTCTTTGTCTTTCACCACAAAAAACAAACAAACAAACAAACAAAAAACCTCTGTAATTAAGAAGCTGGAATTGAGGCTTCGTATTAACAAGTCGCCACTGGGACATCTGTTCTCACTGATTTAAATGAAAGCAACACTGTTGCATTTTACTGTCCTATAACTTGTAGCCTATTTATTTTTGTGGTTCACTGAAGCGAATACACAAGAGAGACAACTCTGTAACTGAGGCCATATGGAAAGCACATTGCCCTGATGTTGCACCTGAAATTTACTGTTACTGAGAGTTGCTGGATGATGCTCTTGCAGGCTTTCTATTTCTTTTATCTGCTCATAACAGCAATGTTCTTTTGAAAATAAGTGTTTAATGTGGTCAGTGTTCACTTGACAACTCTGCTCTGCATGAATCTCATATTTGTTTTTAGGAACAGTAGGTTAGATGTCCGCATTAACACAAGTTACTGCTTAGTGCCAGCTTTACAGAGCTCCTACAGTCAGAAGTGGTTTACTTCTTATTTCAACAACAGGAGCTTCAGCCAACAGAATAGTTTCCTAAATTGATTTCATTTGGAAATGTCTCATTCAGGCTCCTTAATTCTTTTGGTTAACATTTGTTAGTTGTTCTTACTTACTAATGCAAACTTACAAGTGCAAACATGTATGTACCAAAACATTTTAGTATGGAAATAATCTTGTAACAATGACTTCTGGCTGAAATTAGATGTCCTTCACCCCTCAATTTATTAAATGCTATGAGTTGTCAACATAGAAAGCTGAAAAGAACATTTCCCGTAATAATATATGCTTAGAAGCTAGCCTTAGAAAAGTCCTTGTAGCTGGGGAAAGTAATGTGTAAGTTGCTCCGAAAGTAATGCCTCCTATTTATTTCCATGGAAACTACAATAAATACACAGAGCAGAATAACAGTGCTTGATAGAGCAACTTCTTAGGTACAAAACAGTGTTTTTCAACATAGTCAGCACCAGTAAATATGCATTTTCATAGTGATGAAAATGAGCTGTCCAGAATGTGGCTTGGCTTTCTCATTGCCGTCACTCCTGCTGAAACGCACCACTGTCTGGCTCCAATTTATAGGAGGGAGAGGAGGTTCTTTTAATATAACATACCTGGCGTGGGATTAAATAACAATGATTCAAATGTTGGTCTGACCAGTTTATTATAAATCCTAATCAGGGAGACGGGGAAGAAGGACAGCTACTATTACAAAGTAGGGTGATGGGGAAGGGAAGGAGAGCGATAGAAAAGATAGGAAAGAAGCAAGAATTGCTTAAAGTGGGGATAGTCACCACCAGGATCCAGCAGTGGTCCCGTTGCACGACGTTTTGAAGGTCCGAGGCAAAAGCAGCGGGGGGAGAGCAGTTGTCAAGAATGTGTCTTTGATTTAGGTGTACACTCTCAAGATCTCTATTTTACCACTCTATTATTGGAAGCAGGGCTTTTGAAGTAGTGCATTATGCTCTCAGTAGCCCTTTGTTACAGGCAAGAATCATCATCTTTTTAGAGGGAAAACTGTGAGAGAGATTACAATATTCAGAAGAGCAGAGAAGTCTTTCATGATAAAGTAATAGAAGTTGCTAAACTTTCTTGTTCATAGAGTCAGTATGTTTCAGAAGTTAAATATTCTCTCAATGTTGTCCACTGTTTACAAACATCAAGACCTTATGAAAGCCTGTAAGTACATGTACAAAAGTGTCCTATGTTTTTTTATAGTATGCCATAAAGATTTGTTTCTAGAACTCTACATTGGATGACAGGGCAATGTCTCAATGGGTATGATACCTTATGGCTAAAACAAGATGTCACTGCAACAGAAAGAATGCTAACCATGACACTCAGCAAAATATGAGTATCTAAAATCCAAATGCTATAATCTATAAAATCTTCGCTATTTTATTTAATTTTTATATCAAGTGTTCAAAACAGCAAGACTATTTTGATTGTAACTTTGTTCAAGTTATATATGTCTTTCTACGTTTGCAGAGGTTATTAGTAATTTATAATAGATTAAAGCATGAGTGATTAAAATCCAAATGCTACACACTAGCATCTTCAGTGAAGTGACTGAGTTGGTAATTAGTTAAAGAGCTGAAAGACAGAGCAGATTTAAATTAGTTAAAACTTGATAGACAGACATCCACAATATGAAATCTCTTGAATTCAGATACAAATTTGTTTTACCTGCAAGTGTAAATCATAGATATGCATGTTTTTATCACTGGTTTTTGCTTAATTCCTTTCTGATATCATTAAACACAATTGCTTAAGTAAATCTGTTCCCTTTAAAATATATATTATAATCAAAGATTCTTCTCTACTGCCAACTTTCACTTAAAAAGGCATTAAAGATTTTTGATTACATTGTTGTCTTTGAAAACTGCATTGGAGTAGATAAAGTCCAGTTGTACAGGTGTTATATTTTGAAGTTAACTTGTATGGAATTTAAGGTAGGAGATAGCTATCTTCTATTTTTACTGAAGAATTTCAGTTTTTCTTTTCAAAGATATTTACAAGTGCTAATTACCACTACTGGCAAACACAAGCAACAAAGATATATTACCAGATGTTCAAGTGTGTGTTGATGGTAGAACTGGAAGAATATTTCAAGTATACTATATTCTGAGTGTTGATTATATCAGGTAATAACCATGATGTGAGTAATAGAATATTAGATCAATAAAGTCAGATCTGGAATAACTGCAGTGATAAATCTGCATAGGAAATTCTGATGGAAGTATAAGAATTGCAATCTTTCTAACTTATTTTATAATGTTTACCTCCAGTTTTGTGAGAGAGAACCCAATTCTAACCTGATTTTTAAGCCAGTAGTTACTTTCATTCTTGTCAGCAGTGCTGGTCAAAGACAAAGCTGATATTATTACCAATGACAAAGTCTTATCATGAGTATGATATGACCAAATGGGCTAGCAGAATTTGATGCGCCTTTATTAAGATTTAATTTAAACAGTCCTTGAATTCATTAATGAGAACTGTTTTCCCCACATTTTTCTTGAGTGTTTCAACTTGTATAACATTTATTGTTTTCCTGTTATTTTCTTCCCTCCATCTCGTTACCCAACATCCTTTGCTAAGTACCTCATAGGGAAAGGGAACTGATGTAGAATCATTAGGCATTTTTGCATGAAGACGATGGCTTCTTTTAGTAAACATAGATATGTAATATCTTTCCAGAGTTTGATGTGTCTGGTCGAGCTGTTGTTTCCATGCAGTGTTACTACTGAAAACAAGTTTCAAAAAAACCCTTTGCTGGCACATTAGGTGAGAATTCTGTTCTGAGTGATGAAATGGGATTTGGATTAAAAATTTTTTGTTATTTTGCAAGATCCTACTATTTTTGAATAAACTTGTCTTGGAAGCAATTCCCTGGTCTGTGGCAGATTTTCTATTAAAAAGAAAACAGCTCTGACTGTGGTTTGTCCAGTATTCTAGTGGATAGGATGCTCATGTAATACGAAAGAAAAGCAAGTTTGAGTCCTCATCCGGTCTGGGCTAGATCAGCAATAAACCTTGTTTTCTGTGTTAGTGTGAATGATACCTATGTTAAGTGTGTGTGACATTAAGACAGATGTCTAATAAAAATGCAGGTGGACTCAGTTTCATGCAAAAATGGAATGGGAAAATCTTGGAGGTCTTTTAGCACTTCCAGAAGCCCTCCAGGCCTCCTGACTGTGCAGGAAGCTTCAGGGGGTGGTGAATACAACCCTAACAAATCAGTTAATGGAGCCCACTTCTTCCCAATCTTTGCTGCAGTTGTTAAACTTCAGAATTAAAGGGACCAAGAGAGCAGAAACGCCTGTGACGCTCAAGATTGCTGAAATTCAGAGGAATAGTGACTTATTTGGTCTTTTCCCTTTCTCTCCTTTCTCCACAGTCAGAAAACTCCCTGTGTGCTTGTGAAAGGCTGTTTATCCTCATTATTTATTAATCAGCTGGTGTCCTGCTTCTATGACCCTGCATATCTATTAGATACCAGAATGGTGGGTTAGACTCCTTTCTTCATAGACCAGTGATTCAGTTCAAAAAGCTTAGGGCAGGAAATGACATGCAAGTAGTAAAAAATTCCACTAACTGTCCAATACAGAGAAAGATCTGTATCATTTTTACATGACTGAATCCTAGGTTATCACAGTGAAAAAATAAATGCATTAAAATCCAAACTCTTACCTTTAGGAATAATCTTGCAACAAAAGAAGAGGAAGCAGTAAAGATTTTGTGAAGCTGGTATGATTTAACTATACAGTTCTTGGAAAATAGATTATATATGCACACTGCACACTGTATACATATAAATGCTTTTTTTTTTTTTTTTTTTTTTTTTCCCCCCCCAACTCTGGAGTATTATGTACCAAGAATATAATGTCTTGGGTATTATAAAATTTTGAATCTGCTTGCCACTGCATAATTTTACATAGCAAGGGAAAATTGAGAGGGATTAGTTCCGTCTCTTTAACGTAGATTTGAAAGGTTGTTACTAAGGTCCCCTGTTAGCCAGCCTTTTCATATTCTTTACCTAGGGGAGATAGCTGCATGTGAAAGACACCTGGTTACCTTCCTTTCACAACCTTGAAGACTTTTTGATGTGTTCACATAAAATGGTATGTGGTAATACACCAGGAGCTGCTGTTTTTTAATTTTGGTTATTCATGAGAAAACAGTAAAAAACCCTCCGAACAAGCAACACTTCCATTCATTGATTTCCTGGTAGCAGGCTGGATTTGATGGGTTTCTGTTCTCAACCAGAAATCTTCTACTTACTATTACAGCTACTTAAAAACTCTCTTTTTACTCCTTTTTTAAAGAACTCATCTACAATTATATGCTTGATAGTATTTGTAGTATTTGTTTTCCTTTAGACTTTCATGGCATCATAATGATAAGAAATTGGCAATAAATAACTGCTGAGTGAGGTGTAAAGTTAAGAGATTTTCCTAGTTTTATATTTTCAGGGATGTATGAACCATTTTGTAAGGAACTAAACAAGGAATTAAAGAGGATTATTTTCTTCACGAGAGTAGCCCACAGAACAGTATTGGCCCCATGTGTAGGTAAAACAGTGCCCAGAGTGGCAGAACCCTATTTGCTCATTGGTTGATTTGCTTCTCTGTTAGGCAGAATACTGAGTCACAGAGTGACCTTAAGACAGTTTTAAATGGAACAGTACATATCTTGCTGCAACAGAACGACTATATCTCCTGGTAGCATTAATTTACTGTTTGGCTGCAGAAGTACTAAGTACTCTTACAAGTCTGTAGTTTTGTTTTTGGAAATGCATAATTTATTGGTTGTCCAATAAAATTGCTATGAGAAAACAACACGAGAGTAGGAAAATGACTTCAATTTTATATGCATATATTATTCGGAGGGTCTAGCTTTAACAAATAGCTTTGTGTAAAATATATTTTTCCCAATATCCATGACAAAGAAAGGAAATTCTTTTATTCATTAAATTTTACAGTATACTCATCACCATACTATTGACTATCTCTCAGCTAGATAATCAGTGCATTGAAAAATTAATTCAGGCAGAGCACTGATTCAACAATGCCTAGATTCTTACGTATGCATTTAGTCTGACTACTGGATTTGCAGAAGCAAATGAGTTACTGTCATCTTGTGGACAGCAAGAATTTGTAGAACATGAATGTTACTATGTATCTGTATGGCATTTCTTTCTGCTTTAAAAATGTTGAAATGACATTGTACAACTTAAGCTGTTATGCAGAAAATCAAAAGTCTGTAATAGTAGACTGAGAAGGTGAGAAATATGGCTTGGGCTTGGAGGGAACATACAGGGCTGTCTTTGTTGGTCACTGGTTCTGCTAAGTCTTATGAAGAAAATTGAAGCATTGGCCTGGTTTCTTTGTGTTTTGTTTGTTTGTTTGTTTGTTTGTTTGTTTACTGAACTCAATAGAACCCATCCATCCTACTTTGGGATTCAGCTTTCAAATAAGGACCTTCTTTTTTTAATGGTGGCAATAAAAAAAACAAAGGTCTCTCAAGAATCTTAAACTGGCATTTATTTCTGCTGAAAGTAATATTTTACATTTCAGTTAGATGTATTAACACACAATCTGTTGTATGAATGCTGTTTTCTCCAGCATTTCTGATTCTGTACTTCTTTGCCTATATGTGACTACAAAAAATGATGATAAGCAACATTTCATCTTTAAGAACTATTAGAGGCAAATAAGCTTACCGTAGGGCTGTATAGAGAATGCAGAAGGGGTTATACATTCATTTAGAAAATGTACTCTGATAGTTTTTTTTTACAGTTTCCTCTTCACTTGAACAAATGAAGAGGTTGAATAAAAGGAGTGCAGTACCAAAAGGCTGCAAAATTACCCCTCCAGAAAAATAGTTCATCACACTGAAAAAAGTGTTGTAATTCCTAAAGCAGTTGGGTGGAAATAATTGTGAAATAGAAAAAAGTATTTGTTAGCAAGCTTAGGCTTTTTGAAAATGTGCTTTTTAAGGATGGTGAAGTTACATTTTCTCTACTCCTCATTGCTCCTCGATATGTACTGCATGTAATAGTAGTGCTCTTGTAGACTCCCAAGGAAACTGTATTCTACAGAGTAGCTTTGTTTTGGCTATACACTGCAGTAGTTCTTCTATATTGTCTTCTGTTGTGCCCTTAAGCATTGTCAGTTTGTTCTTATAATGTTAATTACCTCTACAATATCTCTTTAGCCTTTTTTAAGAACCTGAATAATTTTAAATACATTAAAATGACTTCCATCTTGTATTCATACATTAAAAATGAACACACTTGACCCAGAAATTAATCTACAAAGAAGTCGGGAACAATGAAGTTTGATAAGCTTTATTTTCAAGGTTACATTGGATATGTTTTGCTTACAGAGAAATGTTTTGTACAGCTGCAATAGTGCCACAGTTATCGTTGAAGGAAATTTTCTCTTGATGCAAATGTAGCAGTTTAGACTGAAGCTTTTTTTTTCCTGAAATGTTGTGTTCTTCTTCACACTGGAATTCAGGTTAGCCATATGACTGTATATCACAGGAGCTCACAGAAGTCTCTCTAGCCTCTGAACTGTGTCTCTGAGTAGCTTATATATCTTAGGTATAAAGGATGATATTATGAACCTACTGAAATCAATGTGTCTACATGTTAAGTCAGTACTTCTTGGTGAGATGACAAATAGGGCTCTCCCTACCTCCAAGTTTTTCAAGGCACCTTTGACGGTTTCTTTACATGTGCAGAGCTCTGCTTCTGCATTTGGCAGAAACTACCACACTGCTACCTTTTGAGCTGCTGGAGCTCCTCCAGAAGCATTTTTTCTTTGATGTCAGTGACTAAGAAGAGCCTCTTGCTCCCCTCTTTCTGCAAGATGTCCATTAGGGCTCTCTTCATTGGCTCCTCCTTGGCCCTCCCCTGCCTCTACCCTATGCACTTCTAAAGTGAGAAGTTGACTAGAATACTTTTCTTGTGACACATTGGACTTAGATATTTAAATAACGTGCTTTCATTTGTTATCTGATGAGGTATATTAAGTCCCTGAGAAATGTTCTAATGTAATATGGCAATGAGAAAGCTATAATAGTTTCATTTCTCTGGTATAACTGTTGTCTATTAGAATATGTCATGGCATGGAAATTCTGTGCTTGATAGGGAATTAAAGAAGGCAAGAATTAGAAATGTAGAATCATAGAATCATTGAATCATCAAGATTGGAAAGTCCTCCAAGATCACCTAGTCTAACCATCTACCTGTCACCTCACTAAACTATGTCCCTTAGTACAACGCCTAAATGTTTCTTGAACATCTCCAGGGATGATCACTCAATCTCCTCCCTGGGCAGCCTGTTCCAGTGCCTGATCCCTCTTTTGGAGAAACAGTTTTTCCTGAGATCTAATCTGAGCCTCACCTGGTGCAACTTGAGGCCATTCCCTTGTGTCCTATTATTAGTTACACATGAGAAGAGGCTGACCCCCACTTTGCTCCCCTAAGCCTCCTCTTCTCCAGACTAAACAATCCCAGTTCCCTCTGCTGTTCTTCATAAGACTTGTGCTCCAAACTCCTACCAGCTTCATTGTTCTTCTCTGGGCATGCTCCAGGGCCTCAATATCTTTCTTTTACTGAGTGGTCCAAAACTGAACTTAGTATTCAAGATGTGGCTTCAACAGTGCTGAGTACTGGGGGTCTCTGCTCCTGCTGGCTACACTGTTTCTTATACAAGCTAGGATGCCATTGGCCTTGTTAGCTACCAGGGCACACTGCTGTCATGTTCAGCCAAGTGCCAACCAACTCCCCTCAGGTCCATTTCCTCAACACAGTCTTCTAAGCACTCTGCCCCAAAGCTGTAGTGTTGCCTGAGGTTTTTGAGGCCAATGGGCAGGACCTGGCACTTGTTGAACTTTTTACCATTGGCCTCAGTCCATCTATCCAGCTTGTCCGGACCCCTCTGAAGGGCCTTCTTACCTTCAGGCAGATCGACACATCCTCTCAACTTGATGTCATCTGCTATTATGAAATTAGATTGTTCTTGAAGCTGCATTTCATAAATTGCACTGGAGACAGGGGAGGTGGTATATATGGAGCATGCAGGTATTTGATTCAGTTTTGCCTTGCACTGAACCTTGTCCCCTGCCTGCCTCCAGTAACTGATTGAAGAGAGAAACATACATGTAAATTCTGATTGCCAAATGACTTGTGAAATCTGGGCCAACTCTTGGCCGATTTTGCCCCATTTAATGTATCCCATTTTAAGCATTCAACTGCTTAAAAATGGTTTTCATGGAAGACTGCATACAGAATAACTGAAAATCATCCAGTTTGTTTCCATTTTCAAGTCTCAGCAGCACCATTCCCTTGATTCTTCATATCCACAAGGGTACTGCTTTCTGGAATGATAATTTTGTGACTTTTACTAGCAGACAAATATGCTATTGCTTCCAATCTCTCATCAAAAATCACTGACTGACAGGTCTGACAGAAACAAATAACAAGTGGGTTGATATTGCATTTAGCTTTGCTTTAAAGTACTTTATCTGCGCTTCTCCTCCTCCCCTCTCCCCCTCCCACCCCCAATTTCAGCACCTTCTGCTACATAATCATTAGGACCACAACTTCCAGTCTGTAGTCATGGGTCACTGTACCAATATTATCACAGCTGGAAATATAATTTCATTGGAGATATAATTTCATGTTATTTCCTTTGGAATATAATGTGCTTTTGCTTTTGTTTAATGCCTTCATATCATGTTCCTTTAATTCTCCTAGAAAGGAAGGTTTTTCAGTTTTCTTTCCTTTGCTGATTTGCAGGATAGGTCAGCAGCATGTCAAAAGTCTTCTAGATCTCTCGCTATTTTAATTCTATTCTCAATGGGTGCACTTTTATAGATGCCAATAGATCCCATCTGTGTCCTGGCTGAAATATTACAAATGATGCAAATGAAGACTATGTGTTAGCAGAAATACCTGGAGAAGTTTGGGAAGGTTTCCTTTTATTTTTCACTGGGTTCCCATTCCACCCGAAGAGAAGGGACAGCTGGGCAGTCCATAGAGATCCTTGGCTCTACTATTTGCTCCATCTGTGATTTGGAGTTTAGGTTTGGGAGAGGCTTCACAGTTGCTAATATTTGTCCACTTTTATGTTTATAATCACAGGAAAGCTTACTAGGGGCCTGGTAGCCTAATAAAATGAGCATTTTCTTCCATTTATTTTCTGATGTCTTGGACTAATGAAGGAAATGGAATTGTATTAGAAATATGCTGAAATGAACTCAAGAGGAAAGAGTGAGGCAGAAATAAGTGATTTTGATCTAAGCCAAGAGAACAAAACTTTCATGTGCGTAGTTGCCAAAATCCATCTAAAATTGTAAAAAGATGTTTAACATATAAAGTAAGATGTAAAATAAAATAGTAGTACTATCAGGTATCTACATAGCAGTTTTTAGCAACAGTTGGTGAAAGTCCTAACCTGAGATTAAGGATTAGTGTCTCTGTTTTGCAGAAGGAGGAACTGAGGCAGAGAGCATTTAACTTGTTTCTTCAATATGACAGAATAAATCAATGACAAAAATTGAATGCCACAGAATGAAAAAGAAATCTTGTAATTTTTTGATGCTTCAAGTAATTTTGTGTTTAATATCTCAGCAAGAGAAAGAAGAAAATAATTGGAATGTGCATTTTGAGATGGTACAAGAAAATTCTTTTTACTTTATTATGGAGACATTGAAGTTTCCTGATGTTATGTCACATCTATTTCCTCCATATTACTTCTTCAGCAAAAGCCAGGAGGTGCATGGGGGTCCTGCTGTGAGTTTTTTCCACTGAAGAGGAAGCTACAATCAAGTATTTTCCTTTTGTATTAGTCTGATAGATTATCTTCTGCTCCAAATGTATGAAAAGTGTATTTCAGGAAGGGGCCTTTTATTTATTTATTTTTTTTTTAGACATTTAATAGTGCCAAGCATACTGTATATAATGTTATTAGTACTAAGCATCATTATCAGGAGGAATCCATGGAACTTAAGTTTGTGAGAGAAATGGGTTAAATTGTGATACAAAATACTATGGCTTATGGTCCTGTGGACTCAGTGTATAAATAAGTGATTGCAGAGAAAGCTCTTGGAATGGAATTTTGTTGGAGAGCCTTGACAGTTTGTTTCTTCTTTCTTTCTTCTTTGCTTCTGTTCTCATTGGAAGACCTGGCAAGTCTTTGCTTTTTCAATTTCAATGATCATTTAGTGCTCCAGTTGCTAGGAGTTCAGTTCCAAAATCTAGAGACGAGAGGTGTAGCAGTGGATTTATGCTGCTCCATCAAAATTAGATGGAGAGTGGGTGAAATGGTAGAATAACCCACTTAAACACTTTCCTTAGGAAAGGAAAACCTGCTGAAGTGGGGAAGTCTGGGTGTCCCATGTCTGCTTACTTGTCAGCCTTCATCCCTTCGGAAGGGGATTAGGTGAGAGGATGGACAGGTCAGCATCTGATAAGGTAACAGCAGAGTGTAACTTGAAGAAAGGAAGATTGAAGATTTATTGATGCTGTAAGGAAAAAAGAAAAACAAGATCTAGATAAGGATCAAACTTAATATACTTTTCCAAACCTCTGAATCTTCTGAGAGTTCATTGACAGTTCATCTGTCAGTATCTGACTAAATCTCTTTCTAGGAGCTCTCACTAGTATAGATAATAATTATGTTAACAAACATGGTAATGCTTAAACCTATGGGTATTCGTAAAAAAAGAATATTCACTCAGGGAAGGAGCTGTGGGAAGATATTTGGGGTTTTACATCCCTCAATAGCTTTGAGATTCCCAGAAGGAACCTGCTACATTATTAGTTTCCCACTCACAGTACATGATATTAGAAGGATTTTTTAAAATAGCAGTGTTATTTTAAAATAAAGCTATAAAATAGCATTCTCCCTAAATTAAAGGGAGTATGTGGAATTAGCAGTTACAGAAAGGGAGACCTTTATGTAATCAAAATTTACAAAGGAGATAATGGAAATTTGTTTCTTCATTCTATATATAACAGTGTTTTGCTTAATGTCATTTATAAAACTATCTTTTATAAACTAAATGCATATGGATTTGTGAATGGAGCTGGCTGGCATACTTTGAATACAGTTATTATTCCAAAAAACAATTGTTGTCATTAATTTGTCATGCGTGTTAGTAGACTCATCAGAAAGAGGGTAGATGAAGATAATGCGGGAGATGTACTAAGTACTTTTTCTCTTGCAAGCCATTCCTACAGCCAAGGTTGAGCACATTGGATACTCCCACTTCTCCGCTGTCAGAGATGGCTGGGATCAAATAGCTGACCATTTGTAGCAAAGGACTTTATCTCACAAATGATGTGAAGGAGAGAAATACAGAATTGGCTTAATTAGACGAGGATGCATGGTACCTTTCTGGACAGGGGTTTTTTCTTGTCTGTGTGGTATTTCACACTTTTCCATGGTGAATGACAATGAAACAGCCTTGTAGAAAGAACTATTAAGTAGGCATATATGCATTTTAAATGTTATTATTTAGTTTACTAAGAGATTTCTGGGATTCTAGTTCGAAGGATTATTTCCATAAATGTTGATCTCAGGGTCTGGAAGAGATCAAAAACGAAAAAAAATAATAACTTACTGCAGTATCATTTGATTGTGATTGTGTATATATACGTGTGTGACTCTAGTTTAGGATATCCTCAGCTAACAGTAGCTAGGCCTTTTAAATAACATTTATTCGTAGAGTCTCCTATTTTTTGTGTCCTTTTTCAACTCTGAAAATAAAAGCTAATGCTGACAGAGTCAGCGGATAACAAGGATTTGAGATCATAAACCATGGCATTCAAAGCTGAAATAAAACTTCAAACCGGAAACTACAACATAAAATAGTTAATTATTTTTTAAAGTACTTCAGACTCCCATAAAACTGCTCAGAAGTTATCCAAACAGTATAGAAGTTTTTCTTCCTTTACTAACAAAGATAAACATTTATATTTAGTTGCTTTGGCATTTTTGCAGGGCAGTTTGGGGCCATCTTATTAAATAAGATTGGAGTCAATTATCTGCTTTATTGAGTATGTGTTTTCATGTGAGTGATCTTTGTACAGCTTGCTGGATAATTTTTATGTAGTGAGGAAACTCATTTGTGTTTGTACTGTACCTGTTTACTACAGTTTTACTCTTCTGAAACCAAAATATTCAACTACCGTGATCTGAATTTGATTGGATCTGTAAACCAGTGCAGCTACCTTTGCTTCATTAAAATGTAGAAAAGCATGTGCTTGTTTTCATTGTAATTTGTAATTACTTCTTTTTTTTTTTTTTTTTTACTCTTTAATGCAAATTGGAACTGGCCTTTATTCTGATACAGAAGATGCGGCATCAAATCAACAACTTTATCACATGAAACAGATGGTGAAGATCACAGAGATTTCCGAGAAAAGACAATGTAATTTCTCTGCTGAATTACCCTTGGTGAAGGGCCTTACCTCCAGGAGTTGATAGGGAATACAACTTCGTGGTGTGTTTCTTTCTTCTTTGAGTTTAGGCATAGTTTACCAGAGACTTAGGAACCTTTGTTTCATTTGTTGTTGAGTTAATGGGATTTGAATGAGCATTCGTTCACTCAGTGACCTGTATGAATTATTACTGTACGTAAAATATGTGAAGAAATAATTCGATATAAAATTCCTGAGCTATTGTTGCCAGTGACAAGGCTTTCTTTTACCTACTGGGGAGCATGTAGGAGCACCTCTTCCTTGCTACAGTGTGACTGTTGTTTTGAGTCTTCAAATGTATACCTAAAGGAGATAAACAATAGATAGCTTTGATTGAAGACAGGTGGGAAAAGAGAATGGTGCCCAAGCTTTAATGACAGCAGTGTTTAAGACTGTCTTGCTGCAGAGTGCCTAGAGTTCTGCTCTTACTGAAAATGTAGTTTGTACCAAAGTATGATTTTTTGAACTCTTGAGAACACATTCTAATGGAATCTGGGTACAGGTTTTCATGCCATTGCCCAAGAAACCTGAAAAAGTTAAATGAGGATAAATGCTTAGATGTAAACATCCCAGGAAGAGAGAATTGCGTAGTGTATGGTGATTGCTAATAGAAGCATATTCTGGAGCCTTAGAGCCACCTGGGGTAAAAAAAAAAAAAGAACAACAACAAAAAAAAGAGTTGTTTAAAGAAGAGAGTCTAAATGTCTAAATATTACAAGTCCTTCACAGCTCCACATTCTTTGAAGAAAACTTTCTGGACGAAAAGATGTAAAAAACATAAAACAGAAGGTAAAAATGCTCTTTGTCAGATTTGCGGATGGCAGACTCCTGTATGCTGGAGAAGAATGAATTCAGAGCCCATTGTGCACCTGATCAAAATCAGAGTTTTCCCTGAGGTTCCCCCATATCTGGCAAGTTTATCAATAACTGATGCAAAGCTTCCAAAAATGGAAAAGAAACTTGGAAACATCTTTGCAAAGTTAAGGCTGCCTGCATACATCCGACTGGAGTACTGTTTACAGCTGAGTATCTCTGCAAATAATTATCCTGAGGGAAGGCCAGATTAATTTAAAAACCTGTTGGACTCCTCTTACAGATTGCCACTTGTGGTTTGTGATGCACACTATTGAACTGAAGTAGCATACCGTTTCCCATAAGCCAGAAGCAATATTTGCTTATGCAGATATAAAAATAGAACTGCAGTGTGGAACTTCCCAGGGGTGATTTGAGCCTTGGTGGCTCAGTTTTGATGTTGTTCCAGCTGAATGTTTCAATCAGAACCCTGCCACGGTCCTGCCAGATTCCTGGCCCTCAGCAGAGCTGCCTGTCTCCACTGTAGAGCTGGAGACTCCAGGTTTCTAGGTCAGTGATGCTTGATGGTTTATCTGTCACTTTGATATTGATAGGTTATAATAAATTGCCATGCAGTTTTAGACTGATTTAATTGGAGTTTTCTGCTCTATGCGTCATTTTTTGAAAAAGAGTGAAGGTTACTTTTTCTATTTTTTTTTTTTTTAAACACCTTTTTATAATTAATGTTGGCATTTAGAACTCTGTTGGGACCTTTCTACATTTGCTTAAGTGCAACACCTCAAATTATTTTTCTAGTGTAGTGAATGTGACCAGGACATTCCAAACTCAGTTTGAATTTATTCAACTTGTTAATTAATGCAGCATTTGAAACTCTGAAATTAAGATTGTCATGTCTATGTCAGTATTTTCCCTGGTCAGTAGAGATAGTGTTCAGATCACATCTGAATTTTCTTCTCCATGTGAATCTCTTTCTGTATAGCAGAAGATGAGCCTAGAATGAGATTAAATAACAGAAGTTAGGAAGTGTGGGTCTGTATCTCTGTGCCCAAAAGTCAAGTTCTTATGTCTGGATTTAATGCCTGCTTTGTTAGTTTTATTTTCAACTATGCTGAGCACTCAGTAGTTCATTAGGGTCTTATTTTTCTATTCTGCTGAAATTGAGCAAATATTTTCATGTAGTTGCTTTGGTATTTCTGCAGCAAACTAATGAAGAATGGATTGCAGAAACACCACTGTTGAAAATCAGGCCACTGACCTCTTTTTAAAGTTTTAGAACCTTAGCTTTAGTCACATAGTCTGGAAAATCTCCAATGAAGTTGCAGTTGGTGTGTGTAAAAGAGGATCAGATTACACACAGGTGTCTATGCAATCACATCAAGTTGACAAGAGTTTATTTAACTATTTCTTTCAGTGCTACAATTTCATTAAATGATGTGTGTAGTTGTTAAAAATTATTTCCACATTTTACTTGACTTTACATGGTGGAAATAAAATGATGCAGGGTTGTTGAATACTTAAAGTATTTACTTCAAGCCTTTGTTCATCTGCAAGGGTTGCCAGCCTTACAGATGCCCAGTCCAGGTACAGGTTGATTTGGAAACAGGACACAGTCAAGCATATGACTGCTTTTGGGACTGCAAGCAAAGATGCTATTTAATACACTGTATACTCATGCAATGTCTGTAAGTAATATGTCAAGTTTTATGGGATATAGGATTAATGTGAAACTTCAAAAGTCTATGGGAGTTTTTCTATTAACTTTATTGCACGTGATTCTAGGTACTGAAGGATATTGAGTCTAAAGTGATGAAGGAGAAAGAGCAAGCATGTCTTATAGTCAGTCCAAAGTGTTATTCCACTCTCTTTCATCATGAGTAGCTTGCAGTGAATAGCTTTCTAGTGGGATGGATTGTCTACACTGTAAAAGGATGGCAGCAGTTCTTTGCAAGTTGCTCCCAGGTAATATGCTTGCATAGCTTCCAGGCTGTTGTTTGAAGATGAAATTGAAGCTTTGCAGGAACTAAGGAGAAGTTTAGTGTTATATTCAGTGGAGTCAGAAGTTTCACTCTTTCACTCTTCTAACTGCTTCTCAGTTTGTCACTGATTTTATTGAAACTAATGATAGACCAGAATTCTAATAACTATATAAGGTGTTTTCATATTAATATGCTCTTTTCTTTCTTCCTTATGAGTGAAAGTGATTAAGTCAGTCTTCCTTCCCTTCCCTTCCCTTCCCTTCCCTCCCCTCCCCTCCCCTCCCCTTTTAATTACTGTAGCTTTGGAGCCAATCAAAGTTAGCTCCATGGTTGCATGCTATAGAATTAAAATGGCTTGTTAGGAAAAAATGAAAAAAACTACCACACCAATCTCTTGAAAGTCTAATGAACTAAATTGTAAGCAAGTCCAAATACGTGTACTTTTATGGGATAATTTCAACAATAGGTACCATCTGCTTAATGTGTTCATAAAACCAAATATTAATTTCCTGCTAAATCAGTTGTAAACCAGAAAGGATTAGTATTATTGCAATCATTTTTGCATAAGATAAATGTATCAGTGATTCAGAAGGTTGAAATTTAGAATAAAAGCTGGCATTTACTTTTCTTTGCAGTTTGGCTAAAATTAAATTGCGTGAACATGAATCTAAGTTGTATTTTATCTTTCATTAGAATAGACCTGGAAGCAATCTGTAGACCACCAGGATGTCTGAAAGTTATTTTCCAGTTATAAAAATAAACTAGTCTTGAATTTATTCACCATCTGTCAGTGTTCTCTTTTGACCAAGAAGCTGAATTTTCAGGCAGGTTACTTGCAGAGTTAAAGAGCAGCTGTAGAAAGTCAGCATACCAAGATTGCTCTAATTATATTAAGAGACAGAGCGGCTTTTGGAAATTTGCAGTAGTTCACTTGCAGTATCCAGGGAGGTATTTAATATTTTCAGGATTCTCAAGAATGCACACATTTCCTACTGTGTCTGAATCTCATCCAGAGGGGATGTAAATTAGCAGAATGACTTTCATTTGCTTAATTGTCCTCTACAGGGGTGAAATCAGTAGCAGTGAAACGAGATGGTGTTAATCTTACTAAGGTAACTTGCAGTGGCAGAACAAATGTTACTTTGCCTTGGTAACCTTTGAGGCCCTATTGACTGTTGCTGTCTTAGCAGCAGTGTGGTATTGTTAGATAAAGTAAATCAGAAGGTGATTTTCAGTACATGAACAAAGTGATGATGATTGTTTGCGGGTGGGTATGCCTTGCTGCAGGTATGCACAAAGGGGCTCGGATTTGCAAGCAAGTTCTCTCTCACTACCTTCAGGACATATCTGTAACAAGATTAAGTTCACCTTCACTGCAGAGAGGGATGTAATCACCTCAACCTGTTTGTATTCTGAGGTTCAGCTTTTTTTTAATAATTGTTGTAAAAATGCATCGGCATTAATAAATGTAGTGGTAACTGCATGTGAAAAAGCCCAGACTTTGTTCTGACTGACTGGGGTTGTTATCAGTGCAGAGGCTGGTTCAGAAGGGGCTTCAGCAAAGAGAAAGCTGAGGGCATGACAGAAGAAGTCTCTCTAACTGAGTTCCATAATGGATTTGACTTAAGCATAAAAACAAATTAATAAGCCAAAAGACTTTGAGGTCAAAACTGTCTGACCTTGAGTTCTAAGAACAGTGGCTTAGATCTTCTCGGAAACTGTTTAGAGGTGCAAATCCCCATCCCACAAACTTGAGGAACAAACTGAAGAGAATTGCTTTCCAGAATAAATGCAAGAATAGTTAGGGAATTATTTGAACAGTATTTCCAACTTGAAGATAAGTGCCTTTTTTTTTTGGTATGTCTTTCATCTTAGTTCTTTTATTTGAACAAAAGCAGCTTAAAACTACTGTGATGTATGCAGGAAGCTACTGACAGACTTCATGACTCACAACACCGAAATATGGAAGGAAAAAATGAGACAAGAAGCATGAAACCATGTTGTCTGACTTATGAAAAGCTCAGGTTGTGCGTCAGATTTATGAAGCAATGCAAATAACTTCTTTACAACAAAATTGGAAAGATATGCCATAGTTTTCCTAATCTTTTTAACTATGTTGTTTTCCAAAGATGTACCACAAATCTATCAGTTCTACAGTTTCAAGTGCTGTGCAGTTGAAAATATGTATGAGGAAAGGCTAGATGGCTGGCAAATAATATATTTTCATTTGCTGCTGTTTATGTACTTCTGCTATACAGGTTGTACTGCTTGTAGCAGAAGACTCCTTTGAGTATACATACAGAAGCAAAGACCGAAGAACTGAATGCCTGAAATTTTATAAAAATTGAAGGAGATGAGTCATTATTTGTATGTTATAAAGACATCTCTGTTCTTTAGTCCCCTTGCCATCACTACTTGGTATGGAAAATCTAACCCTATTAATGCTGACTGAGTCTGAGGTTAAATTTTGGAAGCTTTTGAAACTTTTAAAGGTATCTGGGGGGTCTTTGCACTTTTTGTTGTGTAGTGTGTCATATTTTTCCAGTTTCAAAGTAAAAAAAAAAACAACAAACAAAACAAAAACAGAATACAAACACCCAGGCATTTGCTTGCCCTTGTGTTACCTCCATATTAAAGTATCTGTATAACTCAGCTACTTTTTGTGGGAGATAAAGACGTCCAAGGGATATCTATTTTTGATAGACTTAAAAAAAAACCATGTTGATATCACAATTCCTCTCAAATGTACCTATTCACAATTTTTCAGACTTGTCTGGAAAACTAAAAATGTATCCTCAGCCTTCATACTACATGCAGCATTTCACTGCGCTTATGAAGCTATTTCTAGTTTATTGCTGAGCATTCATAATTTTATTGTGTATGTCTCTGAGTCAAGACTATCTTTATTTTTGAATATTGTACCACAGATGTCCACATTCAGATGCAGATATTTTGTTCGAATATAACAGATCTTTGCTGATTCCTCTTAGAATTTCCATCAGGAAAGAAATAATTTACTGTTTTACAAACAGGATCATTCTTCCTGGAGTGTTTTACCCACAGCTCAAGTTCATCCTTTCAGCTGTCCTCAAGCCACACTCCTACTTCCATCTCCTGTATTTTTTCATGTTATATTTTTATGGAACATAACAATTTAAATCAGTTCAAACTTTGTGGTAAGTATGATTATTGGGTTTCTGCATCTTCTCAGTTCCCATTCTAAATCCCTTCTTTCTGGAGTGATGATTCTAAGCTGCTACGTAAAAGTAAATAAGCTCCAGTTTGTTCAGTAGTGGGACCATTTCCTGGTCATTATCCTGAACAATATATATCTAGAAAGGCTGAGCAGTGCAGGTAAGCATTGCCGGGATACTATCTGCAGAATTTTCTCTTGAAGTTTTTTAAAAATATATATTTTTTGTCTTTTAGAAAATGCAAAAATCTTAATGCAAGACTTAATGCATAGCTGGGTTGTGGTTATCCCAGCTGTTTGAATAACTCTTAGATTTATCATCTGATTGTATGAGCATTACCTATTATTAATTTGTGAATTTTCTTGGATATACTTTTACGGACAACAATAAATGTTTTGGGTTTTTTTTTTGCTAAAAGGAAATAAATAGAACACCATGATCTCACAGGAGCACAGAATTCACTGAACCAGCTTGCTGGGAAGCAGCTGAGTGGTAGCCGAAATTGATTTATTCTTTAGATCTTACTTCTCTGAAACTCCCTATCACACAAGGTTACTTTGGTGATAATTGTTGACTTTTAAGACAACTACGGCAACTGCAGGTGGGATTTTCTGTGGTGATGAAAGAAAGTTAATGCTCAAATCCTACAATTTTGGAATACATCTTATAGTAGCCAAGTGATTTTTTTCAGGAAAATAACTTTAAGAAAACTGTCTAGATCTATTGAAACCTTAATATTTCTCATTTTTGTCCATTAAAAGTATAAGGAAAATCAAATCAATTCAGTACAGCTTTGTCAAAATGAGACATATCAACTTTAGTTTCAGAATTCATATTCATTTGAAATTATTTAAATTTATTTTTAAAAGCAGAATAGAACCTGAGAATAAAATCTAATACGTCTGTATTTTTAACTAAATTTTTTGAAGTGTTTTGTTTTATTTTGTGGAGTCAGGCAGAAATTTCCCCAAAAGGTTTATTAATGTGTCCGTCTTTTGGGCTTATTGCAAGTGGTCTGGACTAATAGCTTAAGACACAATAATCTAGCATTAAATAGTTTAGTCCAGATTTTGAACTTTGATCCCTCTCAAATATGTGATTTGATTTCCTGGAATGCAAAAGACTTGTAGCTAAAAGCTGAATTGTGTGCTGTTTTTTTTTCTTTGTATCAATTTCAAACAATTTAAAATGTTTGTATTCTGTTTCTGAAGTCTTACTTGTTAGGTTTATTAACCATGTAGTCAAATAAGAATAGAAATCATGGTATAAAGATAGATTTGCACAGTTGACATCTCATATTTCAAAGACACAAATCTGTGACATTCAATTCTTTGCATTTGGTATTTGCACATTTTAACATTTTTATCCTGTGAAGATTTTTGTGAAACAAATATACCACTGTTATGCAAACATTTTCAAAGTCTGAATTCATTTCCAATTGATATAGTTTATTCATGACATTAGAGATGCATGCCATTCTCTCATTAGTGCTGTAGTAATTTTTATTAGCAGTAGATCTGTGATATTTTTTGCGATTATTTCTACTATCATTATTTACTTATTTGTTTATTCTTCTGCTTTATTCATTAGAACTATTTTTGAATTAATAATATTCCCAAATCCATGCCATCCAGAGACTTGCCTTCTAAAGAGCTGATCCCAAGGCCAGCTGATGTACATATGTTATATATATTAGAGTGCTTTCTCCTTCTGTTTTCCAGTTTAGAGACCCAGCTTCTAACCCAGTGGCAAGGAAGAACAATTGTCAGATAATCTTGTCTAGAAAATCAGTCCTCAGTCAGATGAAAACAAGAAAAATTTCCTTAATGTTCCAAATGGATAAATTGTTAGATCAAGTTGTCCAACCCTAATTTCTTTCAACTTTTATCTGACAAACTTTATTGCAGATTCCTTTCTCTACAATCCTTTTCAAGCGTTTCTAATGGCTGCATTTCTTTTCGCTTGGGCTAGACAGACCCCCAACCACCCTCCAGGTGAAGCACAATTGGATTACATGTTCATTTACAATTGGATTTGACCCCTGCAGCTGTTACGATTTGATACTGATAATCCTAAATCTCACAAAGTAGTCATTCTTAAAGGAAAATTCCATAAAGTGGAAGTTGAAAAAAAGGCCAGATCTTGGTACACAATCCCAGATTTATTCAGAACTGAGCCAGATAGGGTGCTATGAATAGTTTGTGCCAAGTATAGTTTACTGTACTGTTACAAAAAGTGCTTCCCACAGCAAATGGTGTAGTAGATTCCATACAACCAGGTATTTTGGAAGGCTCAGCCCTAAGGCAAGCCTGTAATAATATTTATTTATTTTGTGGAGCAATCTGATTTCATGGTCCACACAGAAATGTGGGTAGAATTCTTTCCATAAAGTACATTATTACTCTCTTGATGCTGAGGTTTTTAGCTGACTGTGTTGAGAACCTTTGGATGTAAAAGCATGTGAAAAGCTATCTTTCTGCTTGGAAGATGGATTTGTTCCTTCAATCAGAACAAATTGGTCAGCTAAGCCATTAAAATGATTATACTTCCTTGACTGGCTGGGAAAGGTCTAACACTGCTTCATGACTTTAGAAAGGAAGGTGGTCTAAATCAAGAGTATCATAAAGTTTTTACTAAGCTTGTTTTAATGATAATTTTTTGCTCTTTTTTTTGTCTATATTTTACTGGATCCTGTACAAATACAAATAAACAGATTGGCAGTCACTTTTTTGAGGAAGAAATAGTTAATTTTCTTGTTTGTTTATTCTCACCATTGTTTTTTCTTTGATCTTCTTGCTCAGTCATTTGGCTTATGATCAAGAAATCTGTGTAGAAAAAATTGTTTAAACTAAGCCTTTCATAAAAATGTCTTAAGCAGCAAATATATTTCTAGCTTACAACTTACATTAAACATTATAGTTACAATTCCAATGAGCGATTCAATGATACCATATGTTGGTTGCAGTCTTCATGTATCCTTTACTCTGAGGGATTTGTCTTTTTCTTAACACTTTGCTGCTCCCTGTGAAACTTCTGTGAGGAACTGATCATGGCTTCTGGAGGTGCTACTTAAATTATTTTGAATTAAGTATTGTCAAAGCGGGACAGAAAGACTCATGTATTTAGAAGTTGTGAAACACTTGTGCAACTTGAAAAAAAGAAACCAACCAACTGATTTGGACAGGAAATCAGTGAGGAATTATTGAGACAGTTCAGGTAATTTAATTAAAAATAGGATTTTTATGAGCAGTGTTAATGAGTGCTACCTCAGCTAACCTGACAATAAAGGTTTTTCAAGCTAAAATGACATCTGGCAAAAAATCACATGCAGGAATTATGCAGAGGCAATAAAAGGCACTCAATTAGCATTGCAAATAGTATTCCAACATTTATGAGATGTCTGCAAATTTGCATACAGATACGTAATTACTTAATTTGCAGCTGTTGTGTTTGTTCCTTAAGACCTTGCCACTTTATTAGCAGAATATGTAAATCAGGAATTAATTCCTTTTATCATCTACTTTTTTTAGTAGTCCGTAAATATGTGGCAAATTATGGAAACTTGCTACAGCTCTTTTATCTGGACTTTATAATCTTGTCTTAGAATGGCATGGAAAGTAAACTATTCCTGGGCTTACTTTGCTCTAGCAGTCTTTTAAGGGGTTTGTAAACATTTATTATCATTTTCTTACTCTCCATTCATCTCTGAAATCTTAGTTTGTGGGGTTATACTGCAAATCTCTTGATTTATTTTCTTTCAGTTTTAAAGAGATTTAAATTAATATTTTTTTTTCATTAGTACCTTTCTGAAAGCAATAGTTATATTGTGCTATAAATAGAGAAGTCTGGGATGGAAGGATATCTGACCAAACAACAGTGCTATTTAGGTAGCTTACTAAATTCAGCATGAACCTGAGCATCTCTGGTGCCTAAATAAGAAAATTGGATGTCTAAAAACAAACTTAGCTAGAGGAAATATTGCTGAATGTGTAAGAATTGCTCTGAAATTAATGCTTCCTATTTTATTATGTTGGCCGAGGCATCAGACGGATGGTAGTATGATAGTATGACAGTAGAAGCTGAACCTTCCTAGCAGTATTACACTCTGTTTTGTTGCCGCATGAGAAATGGCAGCAGAAGGGACATTCTGGCAAAATGGCAGCTGGTATGGAGGTCCATATGGAGCAAAGATATGGGATTGAATTTCTCCAGGTGAAAAAAACAGCACCCACTGACATTCATCCACACTTTCTGAATGTTTTTGGAGAGCAGAAATTAACAGAGAGACAGTGGGTGGTGTGTTTCAGCAGTGCTAATGACCATGTGAAAGACAAACTATGTCCATGCAGAGTTCTCACACCATGAAATGAAGAGTGTCTCTATCATCTCATCTGTGTGAATGAGTGAATAACAATCAGAGAACTGTGTATGGACTGAATGTCAGCTTCATGACTGTGAAGAGGAAAGGGACCTGGGGGTGTTGGTTGATGCTCAGCTGAACATGAGCCAACAGTGTGCCCAGGTGGCCAAGGGGGCCAACGGCATCCTGGCCTGCATTAGAAATAGTGCGGCCAGCAAGAGCAGGGAGGTGATCATCCCCCTCTACTCAGCACTGGTGAGGCCACACCTTGAGTATTGTGTTCAGTTTTGGGCCTCTCACTACAAGAAAGACATTGAGGCCCTGGAATACATCCAGAGAAGGGCGATGAAACTGGTGAGGGGTCTGGAGCACAAATCTTATGAGGAGCAGCTGAGGGAGCTGAGATTGTTTAGTCTGGAGAGGAGGAGGCTCAGAGGAAACCCTATTGCACTCTACAACTTCCTGAAGGGAGGTTGTGATGAGGAGGGGTTTGGCCTCTTCTCCCAGGCAACAAACAGGACCCGAGGAAATGGCTGCAAGTTGTACCAGAGGAGGTTTAGGTTAGACATAAGGAAGAACTTTTTCTCTCAGAGAGTGGTCAGGCACTGGAATGGCCTGCCCAGGGAGGTTGGTGGAGTCGCTGTCCCTGGCAGTGTTCAAGAGGCATCTGGATGAGGAGTTACGAGATATGGTTTAGAGGCTTGTGGTACCAATGGTAGTGGGAGGATGGTTGGACTAGATGATCTTGCAGGTCATTTCCAACCTTAAGATTCTATGATTCTATGATTCAGTGCACTGGAAACAATGATAGCGATGTTGGAATTTCGCAACGTTTGTGCCTTTTGGGTCCCTCAAATGCTCACTCAAGAGCAGAAAAAAACACTGTGTGCAACTTTGTTAGGACCTGTTGAACCAATACAATACTGAAGGTGGCAGTTTCCTGGATTGCATCATTACCAGAGACAAGATGTGATGTCACCACTCTGAACTGTACTCAAAATATCAGTCCATGGAGTGGTGACATAGAAATTCTCCACTGAAAACTGGCAGCCCTTAGCAAGTAAAGTGATGTACACTGTCATTTGGGAAAGGAATGAGGTGATCTTTCTGGATTTCCTGGAGCCCAGAAAAAACATCAACTCTGACTGCTCTGACATCATGAAGCTAATTAAGCTGAAGGCATAAATTTCCAGTTCAGGCCAGAGAAAAAGACAACTTTTATCTTGCAATACAATACCATAACACTTTGAAGACCATGGAGCACATTGCCAGTCTTGACTACATCCAGCATATATTCTGGATGTGGACCCTTTTGTCTTCCATCTGTTTGTGTCAATGAAAGACAGACTGTGTGAGCAACATTTTATTAGCAATGACACCATCGTAGCAGCTGTGAAGTAATGGGTAACTTCCTGGTGCAGATTTTTATGAGCATGGCATGGAGGCTCTTATTCATCTCTGGTGAAATTATATAGCTGATGGTGGTGACTGTGTTGAAAAACAGTGTTTTGTAGCTGAGAATTTGCTTTATGGAATAATGTTATGATGTTCTTTGTATCTGTTATAGTTTCTATGAAAATAAATAGAAGGTATTATTTTCAGAGTGAGCTCCATACTTTGTTATAAATCCCTGGTCTGTGAAATTTTTCTGCCTTGATATGCTTGGACCTTCACTTATGTACCAACAAACAATACATGAAAGATATCGTTTTTCCAAACCAACTTTCTTGAAATATATTTGAATATTGTCTTTTATGGTGTTGGCAATGTGGCTACTTCAGTAGCATCTTTCTTGTATTTGTATATAACAAAAGTAAGTTCTGGCTGCAGATTTTTACATACTGTTAAACCAACTGAAGTAAGTAATAGAGAAAAATAAGCTGTTTTTGTTTTTTTAAAACAAATTTTTCCTTGTGTGTTTCGAAAATGCTTCCACATAATCCTGGCATTGTCCCTTCTTTGACATTGAAGCTTCTCTTTATGCTTGTGCTTTTCAAAGAAAGAAATTCAGTGCAACAAGGGATTTGAAAGCATGAGAGAGGAAAGTCATTTTAGAAAACTGTGATTGTGTTCTCCCCTGGAGGACTTAGAGACAACAAATTTTAATTTATATTTGGAAATTGACCGTATTGCAGAACTGCCAGTTCCTTATCCAATAAGTTTAAGCGACAGTGTATATATCCTTATGAGTTTTGTTTCTGTATTGTCTGAGGAGGTGTAAAGTTGTAAATGAAGTCTTTCTGATCAAAATGACTGATTTGCTTTACAGCATTCCCATCAAAGTGTTGTTTTTTGTTTTGTTTTGCTTTTTAATGGAGAGAAGGAAGTAGTAGAAACTGGAAAAATGAAATAGTAAGCTTGCATAAATGCACAAAGCTAAGAAAGGAGCAATAGATGTCTCTTTCAATTTAAACTGAGTGGGTGAGCACAAGGATGAATGTTGTTCTCTTTGCTGACTGCTCCAGTAGAGTCTTGTTGCTAGTAGCAGCTCTGCTGAAAACAGAAAGAATGAAAACAAGACCCAGCTTCATCTTGCTGTAGCTAGACCTGGTTTACCACAATTCATCTTTTTCTTTTTTGAAGAAAGTTCGTTAAACAGAGAGTGAGTTGGCTCTGGCAGTGCAGATGGTTCCAAGCTGTCTTTGCACTGCTAACTGCAGAATGGGGAGTGAGGGTACTCAAACTCTGAAACAAAATCCTTGTGACTCAAGGTTAATGCATCTGAAATTGTCTAGATTTGCTACCAGTCAGATGCAGATAAAGGAGCTGTCTTAGCTCAGTGCCTGATTTCTGTTGAACACAAGCTGCTAAGGCTACATGCTGACCCACTAGGCCTTTGTTTTGTGGGAAAGAAAGATCTGTAGTTACACAGACAGATATTATCATTCATTCAGTAGTACAGATGCACTATGAATAACAACCCTATTTTTCAGACTCTTATGATGCTTAAGACAGAGAATTTCCTTGAAGTAACACCTGTCTTTGTGGCAGCAAGACTGTCTGCTGCCTCCCTCCAGATTTGCATCTACTGCGTGATGCTGGGTTGGGCAGGTGACGCAGCACAGTTCTGACCTGCTTTCCCTCCTCTCTGTTGTCAGATCTGTTGCAGCCCCCAAGTTTATAAGCATAAATTGGAGGTGCTCCTATGTAGCTGTGTCAGCAGCAGCACAGCTCCAAGAAGCTGAGGTGAGGAGCTGAAATGCTGGTGTTGTTACCTGTCTTGGCACTGCCCTCCTGGCCTTCCTGGTGCTCTGGAGCCTTTTATGTGGATTTTGGATGCTAAGCTTTTAACTACCTGTAGAACATATTTTTGCCAGAAGAATGATGGGGAACCACAATGTGTCATGGAGAGGAATTGTACAGAAATAACAGAGTTTGAGAACATTTCAAACTACTTGGGCAGAGGCTGACTTTTAATCTGTTCTTGTACAGGAATGAAGCCATAGTCCTAAGGCATGTCTGGGGGCTCCAGGCTACTGCCTTAATACAAATAAAAGTCCATAAACATTCCTTGATGAATATGTGTGGCTTTTTCTTTTCGAATTCCCAGCACCGAATGAATGACAATTAAGGTTTTATTTCACTTTCTAACGGTGCTTCTGCTTTTATTTTCTAGTTCTTGTAGCTACAGCTACTAATAGGCACAGTGACATGGGACATTCCCTTGAACTAAAGGTCTATGACATTTTTTCTCATAATTAAGCTATGTGTTTCTAAGGCATACAGCAGAGCCTTTTCATTTTAAAAGGTTGGGGAGTTCCTAGTAGTTTGATCTAGTGCCTAAATGTTTTTACAGCTTGAAAGAGATTCTTCTGAAGATTCTAACCAATTTTTTGTCAGTGCCATGCCACAGCCCAAATCTAGGACAAAGCAGTGAGACATACACGTCTTTTGGCAGCTGAATAAATCTAGCACAATGGGATGGAAATCTGGAAACTCAGGATTTTGCAGACAGCTGGCTGAGAGTAGGAATCTGCAATAAAACTTCCTCTGCAGTGCTGGGGCCAAACAAGAGGTGATTCACAACCATTGACCATTGCCTTCATTTCTAAGGGCTTAGAAATTTCTAAGGATTCAGAAATTGTTCTAGCTGTGGCATTTTTTTTCCCCTGGATGTACCCTTGTTATTAATAACAAGGTTAAGCACAAAATCACTTTTTATTGAGCTCTTGAAAAGAAACTGTATTTACATGTTTCTGCAGCAGTTGGCATGGTCCTGGTCTTGTCTGTCATCTACAGATACTCTTGTTATATGAAACACTGAACTTACGTAAATGAGACAAGTGAATAATTTCCTTCCTTTCACTCAGGAGTACATGGTGGGGAAACTCCCCTATCAATTTAATTAATCAGCTCCATTGGATGTATTTCAAATTTAATAGTTTTCAAATGTATTTCTAATTTTATACAAAGAAAATTAAAATAATTTTATCTTATTTACAGAATGCAGTGTTCAATGCAAGCTAATCTGCACCTCAGGAAGGGATTCATTTTTTTTTTTTTGTCCTTAACTGCTCATAATTAGTGTGTTTGCAACAAGCGTGTAATTTTTATTATCTATGAAGAGTTTGATGGAGGGAATACATCATTACCTGCATATCTAATAATCTGTATTGCTACAGTTCATTTTCTAAGATGTCCTGCACACTGAAGAAAAGGATTGAATTTATCTATCTATCTTTTTTTTTTTTTTTTTTTAATAGGCATAGTAGACGCCTAACAGTTGGAAGCAGATAAAAAATAAGAATGGAAAATGTGTTGTAGAGTGAGCAACAGGAACAATGGCAAAATCCAATCTCAAGGTCCAGTTAACGGCTACATGCTTCAAAGACTGGAAATTTCAGATAGCAACAAATTACATTCTAATTGCCATCCAACAACCTTGAGTATGGATCTGTAAGTATTTTTACATATATGCTTTTAAAAATAGCACGTATAAATGACAAAGTATTGCGCCAAGAGTAAACATACCATTGCTCTTTATTGATGGCCTTTAGGCCTGGAGAGTACAATCTCTTAAACATGTAACTTTATTATTAAATAGGATTACTTGTTAAATTATGGATGTAACTGTGGACAAAATAATTTAGAAGGTCTGACTAGTTATGGACACAGACCAGCACTGAGAACTACAAAGATGTCTTTGTTGATGAGGAAATGTCTACATACTTGAACCCTTCATGTGGTTACCTGATGTTAAGGATCTTTTGATTTAAAGGGGAAGATATCAGAACTGAATAGTAAGCTGGCAAAAAGTGTGTGAAGAGTAAGAAAATGAAGAGGGTGAAAACAGCTTGAAGGAATGCTTTCTGAGAGTAACTAGGACTCTTATCATTAGAGAGCTGTTCTGTCTGCCACAGTTTTTTGAAACATTGCTTCAAGGTCAAGCAAGCACACCTACCTGGACTTCCTGAGGCACTTCTTGAGATAAAATTCTTTTTTCTTGCAGTATGTGAGACCTCAGGTCTGTTTTGAAAAGCCAGATCAGAGCATGAGAAGCCCTCATGTGCAAACTACTTGTTAGCAGTGAAAAAGCATCTGTATGAGCTGGAGGTTGGGTGTGCCAGGAAACATACCAGAAATATGGTTATTCCTGCATTCCCTTTAATATACTGTAGATCCACAGTTTGAATTTGAGCCATATATGTAATTTAAACAGGAGAATGAAATTCAAATTATATTCCTTCTATCGGAAGGAAAAATTTTATTTTTATTACTGTTCTTAGTTGATTTGAAGCATTTCTTCTGTACAGTTTCTCTGAATATGAAAAATAGCAAGAAAAATGTCTGAAAATCAAATGTGTGAAAAGGATATGTTCTAGAAAGGAAGTTCTCTGAATAAGTACTTATTCAGTATTAAACTTCAGAGCTAGAACTCTCTTTCTCAGGAGAGGAAATTGGGTGGGTCTAACAGTTACCTTCAGGTGATCAGTGTTGGAAACTAGTATTCCTTGCTGAGGGGAATGTGGATTTCTCCTTTGGACTGTGACTATGTTCTGCAGAATCTAAGGTAATGCTTTGTTAGTGAGAGTCTATTTTATTCTTTTGGGTCGCTAAGTTTGTTTTTAGAATATAAACCATATTCTGTATGGTTATAATACAATGAGTGAATTACTAAGTGGGATTTTCTGTCTTAATGAATACTAAGATAGTATTTCAAGGTTTATAGGGGTACCAAAAACAAACAAATAAACAAACAAACAAAAACCAACCCCCCAAAATAACACTGTTTATCTCGTCTTATTAGATGAATTGGCCACTTCCTTCCATGATCTTCAGTGGTGACAGCTTTTATTTTAACTTCCTGGACATGTAAATAGTTGTAGTATTTTAGACAGCGAATGTAGCTATTTGAGCTATTTGAGCATGAAAAGGACTGTTAATGAATATAATGTAACTTTGTTTTGACTGTTATAAAATCTGATCATGTAGGGAAAAGAAGAGAGTATGTAGAATAATACTATCATCTTGCATGAAAGGCTTTAAAATAAAAACATTATTCAGTATTTGAAATAGAAAAGTTATTTCTTTAGGAAAATATCCTTTATGCTTCTAGGAAAGTATTAATGAATTCTACAAAATTCCCAATTGACTTCTACTGTATGTGTACATTTTTACTTCTTTTTTAGAACTTTCATTCTTCTTTATATTCATTTTTTTCTTAATTATGAATACAACTTGGAGCTAACAATATGAAGTAATTATTTTTGCTCCTATTTTTATGAATGTCATTTGTGGTGTCTAAGCAACCCCATTTTTACAGACTGACATTTACATTGGGAATTCAAACATTACAGCATTCCAAACAAGGAGTTGTTAAATGTAAAATCATTGCCTTAGTTATTATTTCTATTTCCCCTTTCAAATGCATTCTTCCTTTTTGTTGACTGCAAATGTTTTTCAAGTCTTCTCAGTTACTGAAATTATACACAGGAAATTAAGGTATCAATAAAGTTAAGCCTATATATATTAAACCAGAAATAATAATAATCCTATAGAGCCTTCCCATTCTACTTCCAGTAATTATTTTTATTTGCCTAGTTGATGCTCTAACACATGACAGTATCTTCTTACTAAGGAAAACCACTATCTACCAAAGAACACCACTATGATTATACATTACCAAGGGAAGTGCCAGAACATTGCAACTGCAGAATACTTACAGATAACTATTTCTTTCTCATAATTAACTGTCATTTAGAAATAATTAGGTCCTAGATAAATTTCAAGAACTCCAGAAAAGATTTTGTGGTTTTGGATGAAATGTAGTGAAATGAACTGTGTTACTGTAGAAACAGTAACTACTGGTAAAACCCCTGTGTTGAAGCTGAAATTCAAGGAACTACTCAAGGAGATAAATATCAGTAAACTGCAAAATTACAACCCATTCCTCTGAGATTCTATGCACCAACAGTTAGCCTCAAGTGATTCAATCATGGCTAATTACATATTATCACTCCTGATCTTTAACATTTCAATCAACCTTTAGTTGTGCCATTTATATATAATTTGTCACTGTTTATTGTTTTATGTTATAATTTTTCCAGTCTTCATTTAGTTAAAATTGTCATGGAGATGGTGGAGGCTTTGCCGTATCAATCTTATCATTTAGATACTTGGGTATAGAAATTAATTCCAGATTTGAATGTTGAGAAATGCTGAGAGTTTGACATCAAGGCTGTTGAAGCACGATCTATTTAGAGGTCCCTCTGGTCAATGCAAAAGGTTCCAGTGAACATATGATTCAGTTTAAAAAACAAAAAACAACAACAACAACAAAAAATCACATTATTGATGAAATAAAATTAACCTACTTAAAATATTCCTGTTTCTTTGTGTTCCTCACCTCCTAGTTTCTGCTTGCCAACCCCACTTTTCAGCTGCCTCTGAGTAGTTTGCCATCTTTCACAGGACTGGTGGGAAGGTGAAAGGGCAAGTCAAATTTCTCTGCGTGCAAAACATGATCAGTTGGGTTGGGCAACTTGCAGTGGAGTGAAGTACTGAAATATATGGTATAAGCGTGACCAGTGACTAGCAATATTGTTCGGATGTATCAGTTTGATGCTGGAGTCAAGCTTGTGATACATACTGAAAGGAAAGATTTATTCGTTTGAATGAAATTAGTTCAGAACTATTGTGTGTTCTTTTCCTGGGTTCTAGCACTGTGCTTCCCTGCCACTGAGATATGTCTCCCTGCGGAGCCAGTTTTGGGTAAGAGAATCACCTTCAACCTGTGGTGCAGACATGCCCTTAAGCGTCCCTTAAGCCTCCAAATCTGTGGCTATGAGTTAAAAATAAAGATTCCTTGTACTGTATACAGGAAGAGCTAGATACACAGAGCAACTTTGATAGGAGCTAGTAATAGAAGGAGGGATTTGCAAAAACAGGTCAGCCCAGATGTGTAATTTCTGATTCTCTGACTGATGTTTCTGAGCTGGGCACCTTCTTGCACTTGAGAATCCTCAGATAAGACTTCACTCTTGGAATTAAACTTCAAAAGCATGTCTGTGTCTTTACAAATGCATACCCCAGACACCCAGACTTTCCTCCTTCCTTGTCACCAGTAACTCTTTAAACTTTTTTACCAATTTGTTATTCAATTCTCTATATTTTTAGCTGTGGTTTGTGCAGGTGATATCTTTCCACTTCAGAATTAGCAGCACACTTTCACTTTGTTTTTGAAACACCAGAGAATAAAAACAGAGTGCTTTGGAAACCACTCTTGGTGGGGGGAGGGAAAACACTGGCAGGAGAAAACTGAACTGTAGTTTTCTGTTTGATTTCAAACATATTTACAGTTGTGAGTAAAAAACTAGCTTGTGATAATTCTAGATGGAATAATGCTGAGTATTCTGGTGTGGACACTGCCTCTGGCAGCATTCAAATATAGTACCGCAAAAAACTGTGTGTCTGGAGCTACTTCTGTGCAGCCTTCTCCTGTTCTTCATGAACTTGTGGCTTGGATCTCTGCTAGTTTAGGGATTGCTGCACTTCATTTCATGATGTAGATGTGCTGCCAGGACTGTCTGTCTGCATAAATCCAGTCTGAGGTGTCTGTAAAACACTGAGACTATATCTAGAGCCAAAAATCTGCTTTAATCCACTTTTAGCATTGACTGAATGCTAACTGTAGTCTGAATGAATGGCTCCCAGCTGTGAATATATTGACTGCAAAATGAATCCTGAAGTCCTTAGCTGCAAGTTTCAGACAGAATCTAAGTATAGGTGTGGAAAAACAAAACAAAATAAATAAATCCCCACTGGGGATTGAAGCTATGGCCCTGAATCCATGTTTATGTACTTGATTTTCAAATATCTTCTCAAAAGATCAGCTCCGGTGGGAATGGCTGGGTACTGAGCATTTCCAGATAGAAACTATATTATAGATCCCTTACAAAAGAATTACCTATATTTTTGCCATTTTTGACTCAGAAATTATTAAAAATAATATTTGAATGGTATGAGTTGAGTACAAGCATAAAATATTACTAGGTGATTCTTGTTAGAAGCATTTTTGTTAAAATTTGCTGCAGCAATACAAAATGGGAGTAACTGTCTGGGAGTAACTCACAATTCCTTATGTAGCTCTGTAAACAATTTGTTTTGGTCTAATGAGCAAGAGTCTTTGGTCATCCTTTGAAGGGAAGGAAAAAGAATTCCTTTCTCTCCTCCAGATCTATTGGTTGAAGAGGGAAAGACATAACTGAATGCTGGTAGAAAAAGCTGTGCTTTGAATATGAATGGCAAATTTTGAAGTCATATGACTAAAGGTTTTTTTATTTCCTTTATCTTCGTTTTGTAAAGCTTCAGTTATTATAGGTAATATACAAAGTACTTTAAAATGTTGCAATTATCTGAATAATCCTTTTCTCTGTGCCTCATTTTTCAACCTCTCAGGTTAGTTTAGCTCAGAGCTTGGCAAGACTGACTGTTTTTGCTGTAAGTCCCTGCAGAACTGAGAAATGAGCTTTTTAGTTTGGTCTTATTCAGCTGATGACCTATTGGAGACAATTATGGGACTTTTGGATCTGACCTAGGATTTTTCTCTACTGAAAACTAGTAAACTAGTAACTACTGGAGATTTTAAGTTCTTCTACTCTAAACAAGCAACCTCAACACTGATAAACTATCCGTTTCAGATGAAGAGAGACAATTTTTCAATTGTACATTTACTATTCTCCCAAACCATTTCTAGGTGATTAAAATTATTAAGAAAACTATGGTAATACAATTATGGCATAATTGTCACGTATCATGCTAGAAGAGGCATTTTTTTTTTACAAGACACAACACAAACTGATTTTAGACTCAGTATTTGTTTTTTTTTTATTATTATTTTAATGTTTATATTGTTGGCTTTATTTGTTTGATGTTTTTTCTTTTGTTGTTGTTGTAATTGTCCTGCTGACCACAAAAGTTTAATTTTTTTCCAAACATGCAAAATTCCTAGTACATACTCTGAGTCTTCTCATTTTCCCTTCCAATTCTGATTAATGTCCTTATATTGGGAAGGAAATAAAGAATGAGCATGAAGAAAATCTATAAGAATGTGAATAGCACAGGGAACAACACTCTTCAGTGTAAGCCAAGCTACAGGCCTCTCAAGAACAAACAAACAAAAAAAATCAGGTGTGTTTTCAACATCTAACACCTATACCTGATAGCGGACATTATTGCCACAGAACTTTATAGAAGATTAATATTTGTATGCTTTCTAGAAAGGATGCAACAAGTTCGTGATTATATCTATCAGAGATTATTCAAAAGGATGTTGTGGCTGCCATCTCTGTGTTGTTTACCAGTCATTGTTATAGCAGGGAAGAATCAAACCACACTTCTCTTGCTCCTTATATCTTTTCTCTAAGGATCCATTACTCTGTACATCCAGAAACAACATACTTTTCTTAAAAAAAAAAAAAAAAAAAAAGCATTAAAGTAAATGTTAAAAATGGGAATGTCAGAATTGATTTTTGTACCTCAGAATGACTAATTTGTAGGAATTGGAAGGCAATTCAACAAAAATTCTGGGGTGCATTAAAAAGAGCGTGTCCAGCAGGTTGAGGGAGGTGATCCTCCCCCTCTACTCTGCCCTGGTAAGGCCTCATCTGGAGTACTGTGTCCAGTTCTGGGCTCCCCAGTACAAAAAAGACAGGGATCTCTTGGAAAGAGTCCAGCGGAGGGCCACAAAGATGGTGAAGGGCCTGGAGCATCTCCCCTATGAAGAAAGGCTAAGTGAACTGGGTCTGTTTAGCCTTGAGAAAAGAAGACTGAGAGGGGACCTGATCCAGGTTTATAAATATCTGAGGTGTGGCGGCCATAGTGGTGAGGCCAGTCTCTTTTCAGTGGTACGTGGAGACAGGACGAGGGGAAACGGACATAAGCTGCAGCATAGGAAGTTTCGCACGAATGTGCGGAAGAACTTCTTCACGGTGAGGGTGACGGAGCACTGGAACAGGCTGCCCAGGGAGGTTGTGGAGTCTCCTTCTCTGAAGATATTCAAGTCTCGCCTGGACGCCTACCTGTGCGACCTGGTGTAGGGAACCTGCTTTGGCAGGGGGGTTGGTCTCGATGATCTCTGGAGGTCCCTTCCAACCCCTACAATTCTGTGATTCTGTGAAAAATTTAGAAAACATTTTTACTGGCAGGAAATCACCTGTCCAAGAACTATTTTAGGTGGACAATCTCATGTCCAACTCCTCTATTAAAAACAAATGTTTAGTGGCATTGAAAGCATTTCATTATGCAGCTCATATGCCTTACGCAGAGGTAATTTCTAACATATTTCCGCTTGCTCAGTAAACATAATTTTGTAGGCACTTATTTGCCCACCCCAAGATGGAAATTCATAAGTGAACTAAAATCACTTCAAACCAAATTCATTTTTCCATCACTTTGCAACACAGCAAACTGATACCAACTAACTGTGATAAAGTTTAATGCAGACTGCTTTTGTGTGGCACCTCTTTTCACATTTATGTGCAATATATCAATATTTCTTTATTAAAGGAAAAAGTGTAGTTTGATATACAAAATTTAAAAACTATTTCCCTCCTCAATAAAGTACACAAAGGGATAAATCCAAGAGCTGGCAAAATATGACATTTAATATCTACCCTCAGTATTTCAAAAACAAGTTACTTCAGCAGCCAAGTGCATATTACTTACAAAAATTTGTGTGCTTATTAATAACTGTAAAATATTGAAGATCAAAATATGGCTTCATGCTGCAGTTTTGCTATGATTTAAAAGGGCAGTAGAAAGCTCCACGCATTTTTTGTATAATTGGGAAACACAGTATACTTCCTGCATTTCTTCTGCTTAGAGAGCTTTGGCCAAGCAAACTGGCAAGAAAACAAACCTGGCTTAGACTCTAATCACAGAAAAGTAGCAGTTTAGAAACATAGAGCTGAACAAGCATAAGCCACTGGTTCCCAGAAGTAATTTTAACACCTCAAAATGCATTCCATGCAAGATCTGATATCTTTTTTTACACAAGTAAATAATTTCCTATCTATTGTTTCCTTTCTGTATTCTGACACGCTTTGTTATACAGCTCATTTCATTTACATAAATTGACTCATTCGTTGGGTATGGAAGAATTTGTACAACAGTGTGCTTAAGCAAGGCTAGTTTCCAGTCCACTGTAAATATATCAACATGATCTGATCTTGCTCAGAATATGAATCCTGACTCTTCTGCATCAATGTGGAGAGTCAGAACTGTGGTCTAGATCAGTGGTTGAATATTCCAATAGCGCTAGAGCTTTTATCCTGAAGTTAAAGCTTCAGGTGAGATAGAGACTTTAAGAAAGCAAATCAATGAAGATGGGTCAGGTTGTTCACTTAGACAAAGCTTGTCCTGTGTAAAGTCCGGTAATTAATTAATTAGTTCTTGAACAAGAATTCTTAAGAGGTTCAAACTGGAGTTTCAGAACATAGAAAACTTCAAGCAAGTTACAGATCCACACATTTTTTAATCAAAACAACAGTTGCTTGTTTTTTTTTTTTTAAATCTTTGATAAACTGTGTATTTCCTCAAATAATTCCAAAAATGCATCATCTTTGAAAAATTATTTGCAAAGCTGACTGTTCCAAAGGGTACATTACCACTGTAGGCCTAATACATTTAAGATCAAGTCCAAAGAAGAGGGAAATGAATTTTTTAAGTATATCTGCCCCCAAAATTATTGTCAGGAAAACTAAAAAATGGTACCTGGCTTCCTGATTCTGTCAGACCCTGTTTTACCACCAGCTAAACTAGAGGAGTTCCTGAGTGTGTGTTGAAATCATCAGAATTTTCAGTACTTACTAGTGAACTCCTGGTTTTACTTTTACTTTTTTTTTTTTTTTTTTTTTGGTCAAGTGAATTAGCATAAGTTTTAATCCTTGTGTGTTTTTTTAATCCTTGAACAGAGAAATGTATGCATAGCACTATAGATGGTCTTTTCAGGAGACACATTTGACAACCCAGAGAAAATCACTAAAATGCAATTCCATTTACAGATATACAGAAACACTATTCTGCTACTGTCTGCCCTTTTCCTTAGCTGAACAGCTCCCCATTTCCATTCAATCTCAGTAGATGCGCCATAGATTCTTTCTTTGCTGTTCCACAGCACAAGCCCATATAATGGACACCTCTGGAATATTTACTGAAGCTTCACACAGCTACTTTGTTACATTTTTATATATTTGGACTTTAAGAACAGATAATGCCATCATCTATGTGGTTAGGAATACAGGAATGGTGTGTATCTCAAAATCATTTAATCCAGTCCTCTGCCACTTCAGGAATCTAATCACATTTGAGTGGAAGAGATGTTCTTTATTCCTAGTTCCTACATTAGGAATTCATGCTGTCACCTCACTCCTCAAGAGGTAAAAAGCCTCCATCTTCCCCAGGTCTTTCTGCAGCCCCTTCTCTGAGCCTGATTAATGGTCTGACGATTGATGGTAGAGTGTTATTGATCCAGCCACAGTAGTAATACTTTTTTTTTTTCTCCAGTTCTCTCTTGGAAATGCCCTTCTTACCTGTTCCAATTGCCTTTCATCATTTGTGCATAACTTCACTGTCTCACAGTTCTCCAGTGATTACTTAATAAACTCATATCTTTTTCCTTGCATAATTTCCAGTATAGGATGAATCAGCTTCTAGTTTATAAGTTTATAAGAAGTTTATAAGCTCTCGTGTTTTCCTATTGTATTTTATCTCAAATTTTTCTGTTATAGTGCTCAAGATCATTCAGTTCTTCCTTCATGCCATTCTGGTATCTTTTTGCATATGCAAAAATTTCATTATATGTCACCAAAATTCACTGGCACATCTTTCACTATTTCCTTTCCATGACAAGTTCATTTGTGACAATATGAAAATAAAAGCAACATTCTCATAAGTCTGTTGGTCATCTTTTAGCTCTGTATATCCTCGTTAATCCATACTCGTCTGTTTCAATATTTTCTGTCCTGTCTTGCATAGCAATTGTATTAATCCTTCTGTTTTCCTGTTAAGTTTATAATGTTAACTTCTAATTAATAATATAGTGCCAAATATTATTTCTGATATTATTTACTAATTTTAAATTAATAATTAGTAATTACTAATTAATGAGGAAGTAAAACAATAATTAGGGAGAATTAACTTGATTATTAATTAGGGAGAAATCAAGTTCTTGCCCAGTCCAGAGCGATAAGATCTACAGCATTTCTGATAGCATATGAATCAATTTATCAACGAAAGTCAACTCAATAACTTACCAACTTATTAATCAAAGGTATCAGATGAGGGTGATGTGACCAAATTTCAGCAGACACTTTCAACCTTCTGTTCATCTAATATATTTGAAGAGAGCTCGTTCAGATCATTTTGGTCCAGGGTGTCCAAGTTATGGAAATTCAGGAGGCAATGCAAAAGTGAAAAGAGTCATCAAAATTCAAGAAACGTAGAACTGAATTTCCCAAGTTTGTGCATTATTTAGGAATTGAAAGCATGACATTTCCCACTCTTTTCTAATAGTCATTTAATGTACATTTTAAGAGATATTATTAGTTTGGACTTACAAACTAAAGTCCATTAAAATATAATTCTTCATGTATTTTGCTTATCAACTTGGTGCAGTCAGTGTGCCTTTCTCCTCTCTTTTCTTTGGTTTTAAAACCTGTCTGCCCAAACGTCTGTGAAGCATGCCTATCCTAAAGGCATCAAAGGACAACATAAGAGCTGGAAATTTTCTCACTAACCTTTTTATAAGGATCATATTCCTTAGTTTAGGCTTTCCCCTCTCCCCACACCATGTAGCCTACTTTTGGCTTCTGTACTGTTATTATCCTCTCTTACATTATTTGGTTTCACCTGTACTGATCCCTCCTCATGCAGAAATAGGTTCCTGGTCATTGTAAATGTTCATCACCAAAGCTAATTCCCTTTTACATACCCAGCTTCTGTTTGGATTAAAGCACTGCTGAACAATGATTAAAACCACTTGTATGTATTCATTCTTCTGCCTTCTGTATTCCGATCTATGAAGCAGTTTTGGAAGTCTGTGACTATTTTGATAGTCTGTTATTATATTGTTTTGATTCTTTAAATGCTTCAGTGCTTAACCTGATTATTATTTATGTCAAAACCAGCTTTGTATTCATACCTTTAGGATAGCTTTTACAGTCTGACAGCTCAGTCAGTATTTATTCATTCACTGGAGAACACTTACTCAAGTATTTATTGGAGGGAAATTCACAGTCTGTTAGCAAAGAAAATAAAGGCAATGATAATGGAATAACTTCTGAGATAAAATTTCAAAATTTGTTGGTTTAATACTTTAAGATCCTTGACTCCTGTGTCTGGACATTTAAGACTCAGCTTGCAGAGGCAGTGTCCAGCATCTTACAGAACTGAAATCTCAGTAAGTATTGTTTGTTATGCTGCGTAGGGCATTTTTTCTCATTTTTTCCCAATTATATTCTTGCCTGGATTACCCCACATTGCATTCCCGTTATTTCCCGTTTTAGTGTAGGTAAGAGTTTGTCTCAGAATTTCAAACTCTCAGCTGACATTACTGTGTCAATGCATGTATCTCCAGTAAAACATAGAACTATGGATGACCCATGATTTTTTTCTCTCTCTTTTTTTTTTTTTAATTACTTTTTACAAGAATTTCAATTGTTCATCTTCATTGCTTGGCATTGTAGTCTATGCGGAGAAATATGTGAATAAATGATTACATTGAAGAGATCAGTATGAGTAAATACAAGAGGACCATGGCACCAGTTTGAGCCTAAGGCTCTACGACTTGTTAACACATTTTGTGGCATGGTTTTCCATGTTAGCATTCCAGTTAACATTCTGTTAGATGATCATAGAATCACAGAATTCTTAGAGTTGGAAGGGACCATTAAAGGTCATTTAGTCCAACTCCCCTGCAATGAACAGGGACACTTACAGCTTGATTAGGTTGCCCAGGGCCTGTTCCAGCCTTGAAAGTCTTCAGCAAAGGGACATCCACCACATCTCTGGACAGCCTGTTCCAGTGCCTCGCCACTCTCACTATAAAAGGCTTTTCCTTATGTCTAACCTAAATCTACCCTCTGTAAGCTTGAAACCATTTCCCCTTGTTCTATCACCACAGACCCTGCTAAAGAGTCTGTCCCCTTCTTTTCTGTAGCCCCCTTTTTGATATTGAAAGGCCACTATCAGGCCAACTCGGAGATTTTTCTAGGCTAAACAGCCCCAGCTCTTTCAGCCTGTCCTCATAGGAGAGGTGTTCCATTCCATTCCTTTGATCATTTCTGTGGCCCTTCCCTGGACAGGCTCCAAGAGGTCTATTCTTCTCCTGTACTGCAGACTCCACATTTGGACACTCGAGGTGAGGCCTCGCCACACAGACTAGAGGGGCAGGATCACCTCTCTCGAAAAGATTGTAATGTGTGAACATAGTGTGAATCAATAGGTTGTTCCCAGTAAACGGTTTGGATGCAGTCGCTCTGAATTGATGGAGAAGAGAAGCACGTGCTTATGAGCAGGGTCACAGTACTTAGTCTTACTGACTTTCTTAGTTTCAGCTGGGATAGAATTATTTTCTTCAGAGTGTCTGGTATGATGCTATGTTTTTGGTTCTAGGAGAAAAACAATTTTGATAATACACTGATATTTAGTTTCTGAAAAAGCAAAATTGTATAGAGTCGAGACTGTTCTCAGCAAAAGGCCCAAGGAGCTGGAAGGTAACAGAATTTGGACCAAGTTTATTCAAGAAGAATAGCCAAATAATGTTGAACTCTTATCTATCTTTATGGAAAGTTCCAGGAGAAGGATGTAAGACAAGACATGATTTGTAAAAAATGGTAGGCTCATTCTTCTTCAGATTGGATAAGATCTCAGACTCTATCAAAACAGTTCCAGATAAAAGATCAGACTAGATTTCTTAGGACTTTATGCAATCAGGTCTTGAAGACCTCTAATGATGGAAATTGCACAACTTGTTGTGGCAACCTGCTTCATTGGCTGACTGTCATACTGAAAAAGGTTCTTTTTATATCCAGTCTGAATTTATTGTTCGGGTTAATAGTTGTATTCTCTCATCTTCTCATGATACACCATTGTGAGAATCCTAGCACTAGCGTCTTAATAAACTTCCTGTTAATACTGGAGAGCTTCTGTTAGGTCTCCCCAAAAACTGTCTCTTCTGCAGAACAAGCCCTGGTCTTGCAACTGGATTCACATTGGCTGCCCCTCAATTTCGTGTAATCTGTAAACCTGATAAGAGTGTATTTCTTCATCTCCTCCACATCACTGATAGAGACGCTAAACATGACAGGTCCCAGGATAGACTCCTGTGATATTCCATTTATCACTGAGTTCCTGTTAAGAGTATGGCCCATTAGTCACAAGCCTGCAAGTCTTTGCATCCCAAAGAAACTACAGAATCTCTGTGCAGATGAAACTAACCTTTGCTGTAATTGAAAGGTTTCTGGGAGACCTTGCCAGTCAGTGCCTGACGTTTGGATGAATAGAGAAATGTTAATGTACCCTGCCTTCTCCATGACAGATGGAAGTGATTAAAGTTACACAACTATATAGACCTAACCGGAAGCTGTTCTCTTTTAATTAGACTTGATTGGGATGATCACTGGTTGCATTGAGTAGTCTCTAGTGGAATTCATTGCTTCATAATATCTTTAATTTTTGCTTCTTTTTATAATGCAGAATGTAGAAACCTATATTTCATTCTCCTTTGGAAATTGTGTCTATTTGTAACTGAAAGATCTTTAAGAGAAACGTTTGCTTTGCCTGATGATATCATGTTATGCAGTTCTCTTTACTTTTTGCTTGCATTTAGAACTTTGGTTTTGGAGCCCCTCAATCCAACCTGTATTTTAATATATTCTATGAAAAAACAAGAATAATTTTTATTTCAGCATGCATGGTATTTTTCTCTTACTGCAGCATGGAGCTCCATTTCCCTTTTCTGTGATTATCAGAGTCTGTTAACAAACAGGCCCATTTGCACATTCTTGAAATAAATAGCTTGGTAAAAGCAATAGATGTTGAAACTTGTGTGCTGTGCTTACCTTTTAAAAAATATTTATTCCCACTTCTTGATATATCAATTATGTAACTAAGAGCCAGGCTATTTATGTTTTTTGCACAATCTTTTATAAGCACACCATGATAATCACATATTGCATTGACAACATAAGGACTTTAATAAACTCTACTCATTTGAGAGCCTGATGCTAAGCTGATTCCATTTTTGCAGTTATCTATGATAACATAACCATTCTAAGTTTAAAAAAAATACATCTATAGATGTTACCTTCTCTTTTTCTAAACTTTATCAGGAGTTTTTAATTTCTGTCTATAATTAAAAATTAATTCAGCTTCTTGTTGGAAATGAAGGAACCTTGGCTGTTCAGAAAGCAATTCTTAGTATTATAGTGAAGAACAGTATAGTGCTATAATCACTTAGCTATCTCTTAACTAAATGCTTATTAAAGGAGATTGAGACTAGCTTCTTAGTCAGGGAGATGTTTGTGGAGCTTGGCGTATTTTGTCTTTTCCTGCTGCAGCTTGTATCTTGCTTTCAGAAGAGGCAGTTTCGAGTGGCAAAACTACTACTGGGAAGTAGTGAGGGCACTGAGTATATCTCTTTAAAGTAGTTGTATTCGAGGCTGTCAAGATTTTTTTCTGGTCTTTCAAGTGAGGTAACAGGAAATGATTACAAATATATCAAGAAAGTCACTGGAGAAAAGGCATTTTCTGAAACCTTGAATATTCCTCCCTTCCAAACAATAAATGCAGTTGAAATTTAAGAAAGTGCACCAGAAGTACCAGAATATCAAGCAATATGTATTTGGAAATATACTGCAAATCCTGTTTTAATCACAATAAAATTAAAGAACAAAACATATGCCACTAAATGACAAATATTAATCATCTTGCATCTAAGAATAATAATAATGGGATATGCCCTATAATTGATGACAGAGATTTTCAAAGCTGTAAAATAGACCTAGACTATTTCCACTTCCTGGAAAACAAATTCAGTATTCAAATGCTCTAAATGGAGTAGAAACCTAAATTTCATTTGGTATGACCTAAATTGAAACATTTTGATCATTTTGTATATACACCTTCTCCTTTTGCAAATTGTTTAACTCTGTGCTTTAACATGTGCACTGCGTTGTTCTCTTATAGCCTTTTTCCTCATCTGGCTTTTCCCCCTTTAGACTGCATACTCCTTATTACTGAGGTTAAGCTAGTTTTGAGCACAGTATTTATTGGGGCGGGCTATCCATTCTGGATCATTTCTTTACATTCATTACACTCTCAGTGGCATATCAGTTGTTAAGTACTGCTTGGGATCAAAGGTGTCTGATTAAAAGAAATCTAATAAGTGATACAGTGCCCTTGGCTGTGGGTTAATGGTGCTATCTAATCTTTGTCATTGAAGGCAATCATAAGGATTTGTAAGAGAATCAATAACTGGCCAAGAATGAAGGTCACAACGAAAGTGTATGTGGATGGCTGAAAAAGAAATTGTGTTTCTGTCATGGGAAAAGAAAGAAGCTTTTTATTGGCAAATTGAATAAATCTTTCTTATAGTCCTAAGAGAGCTTATAAGATCTTTTATTTAACAAAACAAACAAAAAAAAAACCACCACAACAACAACAATAACAAATCCGTTCTTTTTGTTTTCAAATGTAAAGAAAATTAATAATAGGTAGGACATTCTGATACCGTTAGGAATTGGGACGCTTATGTAATTGTAAATATTAGAATAGAATAATTCAATTGGAGGGGGCCTACAAAGATTGTTGAATCCAACTGCCTGAGCACTCTAGAACTAACCAAAAGATAAAGTAAGTTATTAAGGGCATTGTCCAAACGCTTTCTGAACATTGACAGGCATGGAGCATCAACCACCTCACTAGGGAAGCTTATTCAAGTATTTCACTGCTGTCACGGTCAAGAATTTTTTACTGACATTCAGTCTAAATGGTGATATATTTAGCTCTTATTTGTTTAATGATTGTAGATGTACAGGGTTCAGTTTGGGCCAGATGAATTCTCTGGCAAGGCATTTCTCTTCTCCACATGATGTAATTGGACCGTCATCCCTTACTGCAAACTGGTTGTGAGTCACTTAATAAGATGGGCTAACCCTGTCCCTGTGGTAACTACTGAAACTTACAAAATTAACTGTCAGGTGAGCTTTTCTGTTGTGTGTAGCCCACAGTTACTTCAGTAGATGATAAGGACTTAATTATGTGACTTAGAATTTTCAGCATACTTTCCCTTTTACTTCAAATATCTTCTCTGGTGGTGTATAATATGTGAGAACATCAATCATGTAACACTAAGCTCTGTCTTTGTCTTTTTCTCTTTCTTACATAGTTTTCCTTCATATATCTGAAAAAGGATATATAATTGTATATGAAAAAGCATATATAATTGAGTGTAATGTGACCTCTTTGCTCTTTTTTTTCACTTCCTCCCATCATCATTTTGTTGTATTCTGTCCTCCAGCATGGAAATACAAGGCAAAAATGACTCCTTAAGCCTCTGTGAGAAAAGCAAACAATACACATTGACATTAAAGGAATTTCAACATATGGCTTGAGGTTTCCCCAGAGATACTATGGAAATTTAATTGAGATAATCATTAATTTTGATCTTTGCCTTCAGCTTAAGCTTCTAGCTAAAACAACAGCCTTCTCTTTCAATGCTGGATTTCTGCAGTTGCATATATTTGAACTGTTTTAATCCATTTTATCACTCATGAAAAAAGTATGAATTGGAGGGGATGATGCACAAGAACTCTCCATCCCCAGATGCAGGAGGTTAGGAAAGGAAGGCAAGAGACTGGTATGTCTCAGCCAGGACCTGCTGGTCAAATTGGAGAGCAAGAAGAAAATGCATGGGCAGTGGAAGCAAGGACAGGTACCCTGGGAATAGTATAGGGATGCTTCTAGGCATGTAGAGTCAGGAAGGCCAAGGCCCAACTGGAATTGAACTTGGCAAGGGGTACAGAGAAGAATAAGGAAGGATTCTACATTACATCAACTAGAAAAGGAAAGTCCAAGAAGGCCTACGCTCACTGGTGTGCAATACAGGCAGGATAGTAACAATGGACAAGGAGAAGGCTGAGGTACTCAACAACTTTTTTGCCTCATTCCTCGCTGTCAGCTGCTCTTCTCACACTTTTAGCAGATGAATCAGAAGGTGACAAATAAGGGATTAATGTGTCTCGCTGTAAACAAAGATCAGGTTTGCAGCTGAGGAATCTGAATATCTGTAAGTATATGGGTCCCAGTGAAATGCAACCCAGAGTCCTGATGAAATTGGTGTAGTTGCCAAGACACTCTCTATGATGTTTGAAAAGTCATGGCAGCCAGGTGAAGTCTCTGGTAACAGGAAAAAAAGCTATGTCATGCTCATTTTTAGGAAGGGTAGAAAGGATGACCCAGGAAACTACCAACCTGTGAGCTTCACCTCTGTGCTGGAGAAAATCATGGATCAGATTCTCCTGGAAGCTGTGCCAAGGTGCATGGAAGACAGGGAGGTGATATTTGACAGCCAGCAGGGCTTCACCAAAGGCAGATCCTGCCTGACCAACCTTGTAACTTTTTATGATGGTATAACTAGTGAAAAAAGGAGAGCCACTTATGTCATCTATCTGGACTTCATTAAGGCCTTTGAAATGGTCCCCCATTGCATCCTTCTCTCCAAATTGGAAAGATATGGTTTTGATGGGTGGATTGTTCGATGGATGAGAAACTGGTTGTGAGATTGTACTCACAGAGAAGTGCTTAATGGTTCATTGTCTGGCTGGAGATCCAGTAGTTTCAGATGCAGTAGTGAGGTGAAGCACTGGCACAGCTGGTGGATGTCTCATCCCTGGAGACATTCAGAGACAGGTTAGATGGGGCTCTGAGCACTCTGGTGTAGTTGGAGTTGTCCCTGTTCATTGCAGAAGAGTTGGACTATATGACCTTTAAAGGTCCTTCCAACTCAAACAATTCTGTTCTATTCCAGACATCCGTGAGTGGTGGATTTAGCTGCTGTTGTTTGAAGCTTTACTGATCCTATTGTCTGCTCTGTCCTTCTTCCAGACATCACTGCCTTCTTGGCAGAAATGGGAGAACAGACCACTTGTTTCAACCAGTCCAGTTTACAGTTCCACACTGCTGCTGGTGGTATGTTGACACTCCTGGGGGATGCCAGGGACGGTAACATCTTCTGTCTCTGTCAGAGAGATTTCAGAGTAGAGTGGCTGGAAACAGTGAATGTCTCTGGCAGACTTCTTAACATATACTGTCAATAGCAAATATAGAGGACTATTCTTAACTTGGGTCGGCAAATTTGAGTCAGCTAATACAAATGAAAACCACAGAGTAGATAATAAAGTTAACATTTCAACCTGAATTATAAAAGTTTAAAAAAGTTGGACACCAACTGAAATTAAAACCAAGATGGCCTAGTCTTTACTGCTCTTTTAGGAATTGTTAGCTTAGTTGGGTTAACCAAACTAAGATAGCGAATATATTAATTTTTTTCCCCTACTGCACACATATATGTAAAGAGTTCAATTTTATTATTTTATGATAAATAAGATTTGAATATGATTCTGCTGAGTTGTATAAATATTTCTTGGGGTAAAAAAGTGAAATAGAAAAAAGATGTTTAGTGTAGCACTCAAAGAAGAAAGCTGAAGCAAAACAATTCAAATTATTGTCATGATTTTAAAGGAGGAATGTCACTAACTAATGGAACAAAATACTGTGAAAACTGATGGATTTTCAGTTTTCATGTCTTCAAATCAAAACTGGATATATTCCTAGGAGATATGTTTTAGTGCAACAGAAGTGATGTTTTAGTCAACTGTGAGTTACAGACAAGATATTTCAATAAAAATAACCTAACTGAGTAAAATTTAAGGGTCTGGTACACAGTGAAAATCACAGTAGGTGACCTAATGGATTATTCTGACATCAACATCTGCACATGTGTGAAACTACTTAGAAAATGGAGCAAAGCAATGAGACATTAGAGCATTTACTCTTATGAATAAACACCTCTGTTTATGTTATGAGAAGCCTCTCTGAAGTTTGTGCAGCTGGTTTACTTCTAATCTCATTTACACCCATGAAATGAACCTGATTTACCCTCTTCTAAAATAAGAAAGAGCCCTATTATTCTCTGCTGACTTTAATAAACATCTGCCCCTCATTGATATTGATGATATAATACTGCATATCAGATAAACAGGAGGCATTTTGTGTTAGTTGTTTTGTGATAACATGTACAGAAGGGTAATTTCAGTGAAAACTTGATCATTTGCAATGCATAAAATAGACAAAATAATCACTACTTATATGTGTTGGCTGGAGCAGTTTTTTATTCATAAAATAAACTAAAATAAATGCCTGTAAAGTATTTCTTCTCTCTGTTAAGTATTTCTAAATTTTCTTAGGTCTCTTTCTCATGCGGGTTTACACTTACTAGCAATTGCACCACCCCAGAAGTGTTTCATTTTCAGCACTCCAGGGTTATTGGAGTTAATGTTCTCTATTTCATTTTTACAAAAGGCTTATTTCATCTGATTTCATCCACTGAAGTGTAGATGTAGAGCGCTGCTACTGCTGACCAGGCACACAGTTGTCTCCTAGACATGCTCTTTCACCTACAAGGAAATTATTCTCATGAAGAAGACCTCCCTCAGTGCCCTCCGTAGGAAGATCCTTCTGGTTTTAGCTCCAGTTTGCTGCATATTGATGCATCACAGCTATGTTAACTCTGCCTTGAATCACAGCTGGTGCCAGTACAGGCTACTGATGCTTTCGTCTGTGAATTGTGATTGTAGCCTTTATAGTATATAGAACATTAGTATGTACTGTATGGCACCTAGGCTCAAACATGTAGATATTTTTTTAATCATTTACAATAGCAGTCAAGCTCAGAAATTTAATATTTCTAATAGAAGAGTTCTCCTTGCTTCTTTAAATTTGCCACATTCTTAAATGAGATAAGTCTGGTAATAACTGTGATGTTTGTAATGATCTCTAGCCAGCCATTTTCCCAACTGGTAGACATGGAAGTTGTAAGCATTTAAGAAGCAAATCTATTGTGATACTATACAAATTTTTTCCAATAAGTCTCATATTCGCCTGCTTTCTTTCCTGAAAATTTAATATTCTAATTTTTATAGCCTGTTGCTTTATAAGCAATTTTTTTCTAATGCTTACAAATTTAGGACACGAAAGATAACAATTACATCCTATTTATTGCAGTTATATCAAGATAAGCAGAAATAATGGATTTATGAAAATATGAGCTCACAAAAGCATGGACCACACATCAGGCTGTCTCGCTCCAATTTATAGGAGGGAGATGAGGTTCTTTTAATATCTGTATACCCGGAGTGAGATTAAGAAACAACGGTTCATATGTTAGTCCAAGCAGTTTACTATAAATCATAATCAGGGAGACGGGGAAGGCAAGGAGGGCGATAGAAAAGGTAGGAAAGAAGCAAGAATCGTGTAAAGCGGGGATAGTCACCACCAGGATCCAGCAGCAGTCCTGTTGCATGCTGTTTCGAAGGTCCGAGGCAGAAGGAGCGGGGGAAGAGAGCAGCAGCGTGGCCGGCCTTGGGTAGCAAGCAGGTGGCAGGAAGAAATCGTGGAGCCAATCCAGGAGGAAGCAGCAGGACTCAGGTAGCAGCCCAGGAGAGTCCGTCAGCAGACAGGAATTTTGTAGTGAGGAATCTGATGATAGACACTTTTGTTCTTCTTCAGCATGCTGGTAGAGCACAGAACAGGTCCAGGAGGGAGAGAGGCAGGTTGTGAGGCTTCTCGTGGCAGAAACCTCTTCTTCATGAGGAATCTGTTGCCAGAAAACCTAAACCTCGTGGTTGTTGATCCCTCTTTTATACTCCTTTTTTCCTTGCCTACATGACATCCCTGGGTGCTTGAGCAAGAGTCATGTGAGTACCCACTGAGATGGCCATCTTCCTTGAGATAAGTCCACACAAAAGACTGCTTCATGGTTATTAAGCTGGAGCTTATCTCTCTCTTGTTGCCTCTGGCCTTGTTCTTCAGTGTCCATCTGTGTCCTTCAGACAAAGGATTTCACAGCCTTTGCCCAGGACTTGCCTGGACTTGAACAAGTCCATCTGTGTCCCCAGCAAGCTTTGAGACAATGAAAATTAAATAATCTCTTACACAGGCTGAGATAGGACAATGCTGTACGTAAATGTTGATGTGATGACTGGTGCTGAGGAACACTTAGAACACTTAGAACACTTTTGCTGATGGCAGCTATGGAGCTCATCATACTGTGATTTTGTGCCTCTGTGTCTGTTTAAGCTATGAATGGTATCTTTTCCAACTGCAGCCTACTTTTCTAACTTGGTGCAAAGCTTTTGTTGTACTTTGTGCTTTAAAGAAAAAACGTTTAAAGAGTAAGCTTCATGGCACGAGTGAATTAGACTATTGTGCTTATACTGAACCGAGTCTCATTCCATATCAACAGCTAAATGGATGGACATCAGGTAAATGTTTCAATCATCCTCTTTGCCTCAGCTTGCATATGATGTAAAGTGTCGTAATTCTGTAAAGCAATAGTTTAAGTGTACTTCTGAAAGCAGCTTTACATTATGAAGTTATTTCTTGTTTGCTGTGGAAACTGCAAATTAGCTAGTAAGAGGGAATTAGCACATCTAAAAAGAGCTGATCTAAATGGGCCAGTGGAGAATGACAGCTTTCAATCACTGTTATAGTGAAACTTAGAAAACCTCATACAGCCAATGTTTTTTTGCTACTACATGCCCAATAGGAAGTGAATGGGAATATTGCATTGTTTTTTTTTTGTGGTCATAAAAACACCTTCAAACACAATCTCTCCTTTGATATTTTTAAGCTTCATTTGAAGTATACCTTTAGTTGTTACCATTGATCATGGTTTGCATCATCAAATATCTTTGTAATTAATTTCCTTTTCAGACAACATGTACATATTTTCTTATTCAAAGCTATTTTTTTGGAACTGTTTCAAGGGCAGGCTTTCTGTCTGTCTATTTCGTACAAGCTAATTAAGACTTTTTGCAAGTGCCGGTAGTCTCCAACTCTCTGAAGTCATCCCTCCTTCATCCAAAAGAAAGATAATATGCATTTTTTAAAAAGAAACAAATGCCATTTAAACAGTTGCTTTCTGATACCTTGCTGTTTTTGCAGCCAAGTTTTAAAATTACAGATTTTTGTCCGAGAGAACCAATTAGTCTTCAGTGTGGAGTGACTGGTTGTGTAACAGGGTGATAAAAAGCATCTTTTGGATCCTGCTAAGTTTTCTGAGTCACTGTTATTGTTCAAACCCGCTGAAATGCTTAACAGACTAAACTGCTTTCTCACTTGAGTTCACTGACAAAGAGAATTGTATTACTGGAAAAAACATATCCAGATTATTTCAACAATGATATTCAATTGGCTACAGTGAGCAAAATGGTTCAAAATGTCTGTTCTTGCTCCCTCACACACTGAGATCTCACAGTAGGACTTAATGAATAGATGTGAAAACACACTGTACTTGTTGTATGAGTGAGTCTGAACAGGCTGCCAAAAATTTTTGGCAGAAATCTTACTCTTTCATATAGGTCAAAAGTCCATTCTATTGAACATTGTAACACATTGCGAAAAGCTGCTGTCCTTTAAAATTTCTCTTGAACGTTCCTGTTGCCTTAGACATTTTAATGGCTTGAATAAGTGAGTAATGACATAATAATTAATTACCTCTTATGTAAGGTATTTCATCCAGAGATTTCAAAGTCATGGTTATGTCAGGACCCGTGTACATTAAACCCCAGTGTGGATTCTTTCTTTCAGAAGTAAAGTAGCCTTAAATTGCCAAGGCTTAAACTAAGAAGAATTGAACTGTAGAGAATCAAGGCCACTTTGAGAGCTCTGAGAGAAGGATGTAATGCACTTGTGTTTCTTAACTGTTTACTTACAGTAAATGTATTTAACACTCCTGAATGCCTTTATGGGACAGAGAAGCAGAGTAGGATCTCAAGCAGGGAACCTGCTTCTTTTTTATTCATGGATAGTTCTGGAACAAATTGTTGAAGATAAGCAGTTGGCATTCACTTGTTGTAGATTTTCTTTTTTTATTCTCTCAAAGAGATTCTGTGAATTCAGTCTAACTTCAGTACCCTAACAGCAAAAGAGTGAGATTACACATTGTAGATTAATTTGAGCAATTACTAATGCATTTGTAGGATCAGAAGCATTTTGATAATATGAAAACAATATTAAAACAGTAAATTTTTGAATAAGTGAAACAATGGAATACATAGTATATGAAATAAAATGCTTTTTTTTTTTTTCTGGCGATGTCAACAGATGTCTTGTTTATTTCAGTGTTGTATGCTTTTGTTCAACTTTGGAAGTTAGATGGAGCTTAGATTTTTATAATTCATGTAAAATATCCTACGTACAACAAATAACTAACCTAATGGAGGAGGATTCTCTAGGAAATACCAGCATCAAAACAATACTGTCAATGCTATAAGGAGAGTACATATGTTCCATTACAGCTAGTAGAAAATTCATATTTCATCTTCATATCTTATTTCCATTTCTGCTTTTTCCTCCAAACACGGAAATGAGTAAGGTGCAAGAAATTAAACAGCGCCACATTCTTCACTCTTCTCAAAAGTCTAAGTTTACAATCAGTAACTTTCTCTTACAATACAAAACATTTATTACTTTCAGAACCCAAGAAGCTTAGAATGACAAGCATGCCGTATGTATGGAAAAGTGTATTTTTGAAGAAAACATGTTGATTCTGTGAGTGCAAGGCTTTCCAAGTTTCACTCAGATAACCATGCAAGACATAGCTCAGTTTTCTGCAGGGAAGTTGTCTTTAGCTACTGCCTGTTATCTCTTGGCAGCATTTATGGTACACTGATGACTTTAAAATTCTAACACTGTGTAGAACTATGTTACTGTCTATCCTCCTGTAGAATAGCAGAATAATGTATTTAATCTATGAGTTTGAATTTGGAAGTGCTTCTAAAAGAAGTGCTACAATGAGTTTCAGATGCAATGGAGTGTTAAGCTTTATGTTGGCTTTGTGTACTGATGAGGGTGAAAGTACAGAAAAGAAGAACATATTCACTCGAGTTATCTTGAATAAACACTTTTGATCTGAATGCATTGTAGTTAACAGTAAGCTATTTAAAACTACTGAAAATAGATAGATACTGAATCCTGTTACCTTGTTTCAATATTCTGTTTAAATAAAGGACATTGTATTTAGGACTCAGTGCTCCAAGTTCTCTAAGTCCTTACTTCCTACTTGCAGACTAGGTACAACAGGTAGAATCAGTATGGAATAAAATACAGCCTAAAATTATATTAGGACAGAAGACCTAAAAATCATTTCTTACTTGTTCTACCAGTGAGCACAAATTTCATTGCTATTATAGTGAAAAATAGAAAAATCAGACCTTAGCTTGGCATCGCAGCACTGTCAAAACAGAGTAACATAAATAAAATACTGTGGTGGGAGTGATATGAGAAATGGGCAGGTTTGTTTTTGTGTTCACTGTAATTAGATTGTGTTGGAACCTTGAATGCCACAATGATGAACATAGTACAAAGATTGAACATTATGTGGTTGTAGGTTTCCAATAAATCAGACTTCATTCTGGTCACTGAATTTGTAGCCATGCTGCTGAACTGAGTGACAAAAACATCTGTTAGTCTTAGTCATAATTGTTTTTATATTACCAAGACTAAAGATAAAGGCCTAGTTAGGCTAAATCAGGAACTGAAGCAAATTACCAGTATTCCTTGCCATACTTCGTTCAGAATCTTCTGCTGCTTTGTGAAAAACAAAACAAAACAAGCCTTTTTCAGTTATATTCTATGTAAACTCAATCATTGTTATTGCTATGCCGTAATTCTTCATTTTTACTGATTTCACAAATCCTGAAGAAAAATATGTAAGGATAGCTTAAAAATTTTAGTTAGCCTCTGGTAGGAAACAGTGAAAGGAAACAGTAAAGATAGTGCTCTGTTATTTTGAGATCAATTTCAAGAGATGGTGTTAAACATGCAGTCTTCTAGTTGGGCAGGTTAATACTGGCACTTCAAGTTGTAAGATTTGTGAACTCTTTGGTCATGTGTACATGGATAAGAGATACTGCAGAGCCCTAGTGATCCAGACCATTTTAAACTGATATATCTGCATGCCTCTATACTCTAGAGAAGGTAGCAGATGGATCCCTAAAGCTGAATGGTTATATAAATATTTTATACAGTAGAGATCGTAGGAGAGATACGGTATAGATATCAATATATCTAGATATATAGATATCAATATATGAAGATATATTTCAGATATATCAATATCTGAAAAAACAGCTAAGTTTAGAAATGGTCAGACTTTGGCTGACCAACTGTGTCAGCCGAAAGATAGCCTGTCTGAGGTACTTTAGTTGTATCTTTCCTTAAAACTTAGTCAAAAAAGAAAAAACAAATGCTGGAAAGAAAACACCTAGGTGTGTCTTGTGAACTATTATTTTTTTTTTTTTAAAGAGCTACATTTGTTGGGTTTTCATTTTGTTTCATTTGTTTTCATTTTTGCTTTGATTTAACTGTCAATTTCTGGTAAAGCAATACACTTATTTGTGTATCCTTATATCTGGTATACTGGAAAAGCAGGTAGTGCAGCAGTAGATGAAAGTTTTATCACATTCCGTTAATGCATGCCATATCAAAGCTTGAGGAATTGTCTGAAATTGCTGAAACTACATGCTTGTCCATGCTACTTCAGAGAGCATTTGCAAGTTCCTGATATCTCTCACTCATTCAAAAGAATACCAACGACTTCTACAGACTAAAAAACAGGTACATTGCACTACTTTACTAATTGTAGTTTGTTAATTTGAATTAAATGTTTTAAAGTTAATCAGCTATTGTTTTAGAAAAAAATCTTGAATGTGTTATACAAAAATACCAATACCAATACGGCAAAATTTTAGTGATTTGTGTGAGTACATTTGCACAAAATAAGTACTAATGCAAGCTACTATCCTTTTTCAAAAGTATTAGAAAAATTTCAACTAATTGTGCCTTTGTCACATGCCATTATTTTTTAGTTTTATGAGTTCTTTTCTATGTCTGCAATCAAGACAATACACAAAGATGATGAAAAATGTGAGAGGGCCTCTATTTCAGATCAAAATGGAGAAAGAATATGCAGTGGTTATCAAAAGGCTTATGAAATTTCCAACTCAATTTTGTAGCCTTGTTATTTACATATATTTGGATAAAAAGTTCCAATTTTGGGTTCCTACATGGGCTAAATGAAAATTCTGAACCTTTCTGAAGTTTATTTTCATTTTTAATATATTCCCTGTAAATGATGTCAAGATCTTACAAAAGTGTGGAAAACTATTTTTTCCCAGCCTAAAAAAGCCAGGTTCAACCTCAGGAAACTATTATAACATTGAGAAAATCTTACATTTCAGGTGGGAATTATATGAGAACTAAGAATTGTTTTGCAGAGGCATAAAAAGAATAAATACATGCTTATGCATACAAGTAAACGAAACTTTAATGTTTATATAGAGAATCCGCACACACACAAAAAAGAAAGAAAGTGTTTCCTTTTAAAGGTACATTTTTTCCATTTTATTCACACAGTGTGACACTTCTTCACATCTATAAGAAAGTTACTTTTAATTTACAGATAGAACACTTATTCACCATTCAATGGCGAATCATTCCTTATTTGCAAAAATAGCAAGCTATGAAAAGAATTCTTTAGTGTTCTGTCTGATTTTAGTGAAGCCCATTGCTACTTTTGGCTTTTAATAAATTCAGATTTTCTGGAGGAATCTTGCTTATTTTTGGTCAATGGCAAATGATGGCTGTTTTGTAGGAAAACAAAACAAAACAAAACAAAAAAACCCCAACACTGTTAATCTGGAGCTTGTATTGCAGTATGCTAGGGTTTGATTTTATTGTTTTCCTGTTGGATGTCTTTCACATTTAGACAGAGATTTTGCAATGATTCTGCTGTTGTTACCTTCATCCCCTCTCAAAACTTGCCTACACTCTGTCTTTTGTCTTAATATGCAGAATATTTATTAGCCTACCTTTTATAGGATGTCCTACTTGTCTCAAAATACTTTGGAAATCTGAACCCTGTTGCCTTCATGTTATGATTATTATTTTTTATGAAGCTGTTGTAGAGCTTCAGAGACAGTCATTGATTGGACCAGGTCCTTACACTGGAATTAGTAATCTTAAAAAATGGATTTAGAATCTGTCTGACATTAAAATTGCAGTTGTGGCCCGCTCTTATTTACAAGAAATGCTTCAATTTCTTATACTTTACGACAAAAGATTTTAGTAATCCCGTGTTGTATATGGAATATTACCAGATAATCCATGTTTTTAACTGGCCCTGTATTTCATATGTTACAAGCAGCTCTATTCCTTTCCTAGAAATCAGTGAAACTGAAAATAGGGCGAGAGAAAAATGGTTAGTTTATCTAATTACAGAATACAGAGAAGATCAAAATACAGCAATTCAGGTATATTTATGAATCATTATATTAGGCATTTTACAACAGTTGAATGTCAAAGTTCAACAAAGAGGTAATTATTATTTTAACATGACAAGAAGATGATCATTAAAGAGTAACTTTAAGGACAAATATTTTATGATTATTTTTCCCATTTAAAAATCTTTTTTTTTCCAAGACCTGTGTAAGAATGAACTGTGGTATTATGTAAGATTTGCAGTTTCAGATCTGTACATTAAGCCATAGTTCTGCACTGTATAATGCTCAAATGCTTTTAGAATAATAAAAGTACTATGCAATTGTATTATTACTCCTGATCAGATTATCCCATATTCTGGAATTGCTTGGAAACATTAAAATTGACTTTGGCACAACTTGTAGAATTATTGCCAGTTTAGAGCTTCTCATGCTTCCTAGAATGGTTCCTTCTGGTGCAGCAGAGTTTATTTTTTCATCTCAGAAAATCAAACGATCACTTGAACTCTAATGAGGTCCTCATAAAGATTCCTTTTTTTTTTTTCTCCCGGTAGTCTCAAGATTGCACTGAGTCAGAGTGCTTTTTAGTCAGCAATAAACCTCTGACTGCTGTTTATTTGTAAAAAAAAAAGACAGGTTCGGCTGCTCTGTTTGGCTGACTGCCTCATTCCACTGTGTATGCAACTGTCTAAGAGCAAGGTCTCATGTGTGAATAGTTTTATTTAAGTGTTGGAGGTAGAAGGTGTGCTTAAACTACACTGCAACGCATACGCTAAAATGGCCTACAGTCTAGACACGTGACAAAGATTAATATAAATGGGAGAAATAACAGTGTCAGTGTGAACACAAAAGACAAATTTGTTCTTCTATTCTCCTTTTTTTATTTATTTACCTGTTGTATTCCAAAGTATTGGTAATCTGAGGATCTTGTTTCTGGTAAAGTTCTAGTTTATTAGCTCATAATTGCAACAAAACAAACAACTTAGACTCTGTCCCTTTGTGGCTACATCTCTTCTTCCCATCTGTTCAGCTGGCTGTTGCTTTTTCTCTAACAGATCCTCTGCAGTATTATAGTGCATAGTTACATAAAGGAAATGAAAGACATTACGAAAATGGCAAAGAGATGAACATTTCTCTTGCCTAAAACAGAATTTTAGCATTTTCTCCATGACATGAAAAAAACTTGTTTAATTCTCATATTTTTTTTTGCTGCAGTAAAATTATGGCACAGTAGTAGTAGTAATTCACATTTCTCCTCTTCTTTGAAAATTGAAATCATTTGATAATAAAGAATGGAAAGATTTTCTAATAAGTATAATATGTGCTACACCACAAGTTATCAATTATTTGGCTAACATAAAAAACTTTTAAAAATAAAGTTTTATTACATTATTTAGAATACTTGTTTCTGAAAGAGCAACAAAGAAAGTACTCTCTTAATATTGAGGGATTATAAGTAGTTCCAAAGAAATATTCTGTGTGCAACAAAAAGTTTTGTCATCATACATGTATCAGTTTGCAATTGTGTAAAATGTGTACCTCATTAAGGTATGTGTTACTGTAGAGTAGTGTAGAGAATTATATGTGTCTATTTTAGAAAATGTGAAACAATTAACATCCTACTACACATAACTGCCATTCTAGTCAAAATTAGGCATGTGAAAACTAGAGCAGTGGGAACAGTTCATGCTTCTAGTTATAAGGTAGAAAGTTACTGGTAGGACATTCAACCACAATAGAATAGTCTACCACTATATTCTAAGAAATGTTAGGACTATGATATATACATTCTTTCAAATCTCTGACTATATTAGTAAGCTTCACATACATTCGTGACTGCTTTTACCACTTTAATACTACCTTCTTCACCATTCTATTGAAAGTAAATTAATACTTCAGAACACACTCACTGTGAAGTTTTTCTCCTCATGTTTAATAGGAATGCCATGTTTGCTGCTTCTGTCCATTGCTTCTCACTCTGTATCTCAGAAGATTTTGACTCAGTATTTTTACATTCTACTCCTAGCTAGCTGAAAACAGTAAGTCTTGCTATCCCACAGTCCTATTCTCTTGAAACTAAAGAAACCCATTTGTTTCTGTCAACTGTACATTGTGCGTTCTGGCTCCTTCTTTAGGTGGCATCTTCATTACCCTCTGATTACTTTGGCAGCCTTCGCCTGGACTCGCTCTAGTGTGTATCTTTTTTTTGTACTTGGCAGCCTAAAAACATACAGTGTTTGTGGTCACAGCTGTAATTTCAAAAGTCTGTATAGGCTGGAATAATCTATATCTTAGTTTGATATAACTCTTGTCACTCACCAACAAAATCTAGAGAAAAGTAAAAGCAAAAATACTTTCTCATTGAAGATGCCATAAATTATAAAAGTTTTATGTAACTACCATACTATGGCCTGAATAGGAGAGTACACAAAGATTAGAATATATGAAATATAAAAATTCATGGAGGGATGAAAAATAGTTTGGACTTACTATGCTAATGTATTATTTACTACACTCTTACCTAATATTCTTAGACCTTGTGATCCTTAAACACACGAATTCTATTCAAGAGTTTTGCACACACAACTTAGATGCATAAATTAACTTAATATGCAATATTTAAAGTTTCATGAACCCATCTGAAACTGGTTGGATTTAGACAATGACTACAATGCTATCTCAGATGTTTGGAGTATAACAACCCCTTCCAAAAAGGAAATCTGAATCTACTTGAAGGTGAATTTCTTTGTTGGTTAGTGTTTACTGGCATGCAAAGGAAATCTGAAGCAGTATTGAATAACTCACCTTGTGAATTACTGAGTTTGCTGAGTTGTCCCACTGAGTAGTGAAAATCAAACAAGAAAAGGAGAATGTAGAAAAAAAGACTCAAGGAAGGGAGACACAAGGCGATACTCAGCTTGACTTCCATTTTCATTTCAGATGAATTATGAAAGAGACAAGTAGCTGCAGCAGGTAAACTTCCTAAGAGCAGATCACAATTTGAAGTCTTGTCAATAGGAATATGGAATGAAAAATAGCATCTGGAACTGCTAAGTTAGTGTCTAGCTATAATGAATAAGCTTTGCCATGAAGAATTATTCACAAACTTTAAAAACATATCACATGACTTTTATTGTGGCACAACAGAGTCAGCTTGAAACAGTGCTTTAAACAACTACTGTGAAATTCTAACAAAATATTTTGGGCACAGAAGGAATACCTCTTTCCTAGCAGAAGACCCCTTGGACTCTGAACATCTTCAACAAATATAAAGTTATTGCTGAAGTAGCACTACATGCATGCTGTATTTTCACCATCTATACAACTGTATGAGCTATCACAGCCATTCAGATATCACAGCTACATGCAGAACGAAAATCAATAGAATAGAAATATAATCACCAAAAAATAGGTGGCATTTTATTCTTTGTACTTTCTATTTCATAACTCCATCAGAGCACTTTACTGCCTAATATAGCCAGAATAAAAACTATTTGATCTCTGCTACATATCCAGAGTTCGTCTGTGACTAGGACTCTTTCTTTCACATAGGCTTTGGAAAGTTGAATTATTTCACATTTGCCATAGACTAGAATGAGTTATCTTACAGAAGCTGACTTATGAGGATAAACTTAAACCGCAGTAGCTTGGTGGGTTTTGTGAGACTTTCAGATATTCTAATATGGTCATCCAAGATTTATGGAGATGATTTGATGTCAGTGATGCCAGACCTTGTGTGAATTCACAGGTCTCCAAGGCAAAAAGAAGGAAGACTAGAAATTAATGCAAATAAACCTTCTGTGCAATAAAGAGGTCAAATAATGAATCTTCAATTTATGGGTGGGGCAGTGTCAATTGCAGAGTAGTATGTGACCTTTCCATAGTTCTACCTTCTTTTTCCTTTTTAGATGAGTTCATAGTGAATCAGGGAATTCACTAAGTTCAGGGGCACATAAATTTCCTCCTGTGAGGTAAATTATGCTGTAGTCTACAAAAAAAAAAAAGAAACTGTTTGCATTTAATACCTTGCAATTTCCCAGCACATTTTTTGAGCAATAACTATGATGTATTACATACTTAGCAGTTTTTCACTATATGTTATAACTAGCTGTCCAGGCAAAGGTTAAAAATATATTTCATACAAATGTATTTTAATATTATATGATGCTATGTCTATTCCTTATTATAGGCCTCATTTTTTTTTTCCCTAAGAAGCTAATATGACCAAACAAATATATATGCATACTATTGTACAGGATGAAGTAGAAAGAATATCAAGTTGTAATTAACTGATCTGTTTGAAATATTAGCTGAAATGGCAGAACATCAGTGTTGGGGCATAGCAGTATACTCCAGCTAATGAGTTATACACTTTAATTTTCTGTGGTAATATATTATTAATTAGTAATTTATAATGAATGTATATTATCAATTTTATATCAGCTAGCCATTTAAATGTGTTTTCAAAGTATGCATTTTTATGAGTTTGAGTTTTGTGATTGTCTCTGTGTACTTGTCTGAATTGAATGAGGTAGTTTGATTCACAATACCTCATGTGAGTTGTACTCTCCTGGTGGTAAGCTAGCTATCGTTTACTTATCACAACATGGTGCTCCATTGGACTCTTTCCAGTATGTCCAGGTCTCCTACTGGGGAGCCCAGAACTAAGCACAGCACTCCAGCTGTGGTCTCACCAGTGCTGAGTAGAAGGGAGGGATCCACTTCTCTTGAACTGCTGGTAATTCTTTGCCTAATGCAGCCAAGAATACCATTAAACTTCTTGATGGCAAGGACACGTTGTTGATTCATTTCAACTTGTTATCCACCAGGACCCCGAGGTTCTTTTTTGCTTCGCTTTTTTCAACTGTGTTGTCCCCAGCATGTATTGATGCCTGGAGTTATTCCTCTCTAGGATTCTGCAGTTCTGCTTTTTGAACTTCATGAGATTTTTGTCAGCTCATCTCTCCAGCCTATCAATGTCCCTCTGGGTGGCTCTGGTTTGTCACCTACTGTTCCCAGTTTTGAGTCATCCATGAATTTACAAAGGGTGCACTCTATCCCATAATCCAGGTCATTAATGAAGATGTTAAACAACTGGCTGGAGCCAGTACTGACTCCTGGGGTACTCCCTTTGTAACTGGTCTCCAACTAGACTTTGCACCACTGACTACTACCCTCTGGGTCCATCCATTTAGCCAGTTTTTGATCTACCTCACTGCTCATCCAGCTCATACTCAACAGCTTCTCTATGAGAGTCTCACAGGGGACAGTGTCAAAAGCCTCACTGAAGTCCAGGGTGTCATAGTTTGATCATTAAGAATAGAAATGTGAACTAGGTAAGTCTTCATACAGATTCACTTAATCAGTATACCAGGGTCCCAGAAATGATGTTAACTGACAGCACTTTCTGTCTTGCATCCACTCTAAATGCTGATTGCTGGTACAGGTCATATTTGGTACTTTAAGCTTCAGTTCCTCAATGAATGAGTGTGCCTCCCTTTCAAAAGAGGGTCATCTAAATTTATTATCCATTGCTGTTAGCCCTGTTTCAACACTGGAATTTCCATCCTAGATGAAACTGAAAAATACAGAAGGAGAATTTGACTAGCTTTAGAGTCAGAGAGGAATTTGTAAGGTCAATTAAAAATACATACTACTGGTTCATAATACTAAGCCTAGTTCCAAAACTAGGACATGGACTACTTTTTCAAATTATTCCATCTACCTACAAATTTGCTTTTGAAGCACAAGAGAACCATAGCATTTTTGCTGGTTATTCAATGTCTTATAGGTATGAAACCAGGAAATGATACGTGCATGGAATTCTTAGACAAGCAGATTTTCCATACATTTTCTATTAAAGCATTGTTAACATGAAAACTTAAAACATAGGCACAAGATATAAGAAAGTACATTCAACTAACTTCTTTCATTAAATCTGGAGTAATGACAAAGTAGTGCAGAGTCTTCACTTGTGATTTTGCAGATGCAATCAGGGAAGACAAAAACATAATCAGGAATTTCTTCTGAAAACAAGAAAGTCATGTCTTGGCTAGGAGGTTCATTTATGCGTTACAAGTATTTTTATTAAGAAAAATATTGATGGTGTGATTGTTACTGTGTATGCATACATTCACATGAGTGCTATGCTAGCACTCCACTCTACTAAACTTCTAAAATTAAACATTTCAAGCATTGCTGTTTTCATTTAGATTTGAACTTTTGACACTGATATGCCCCTGGTGGTGGTGGTTGTAAGATCTATCAGATCTATCTATAAGATCTATCTCTTAAATTTTCAGTGGAAAAATGACATCAGGATTTTGGAAAATTATTTGCAATTATATTCTCTTTCCATTTTCTTGCCAGCTTTCTTGAGCTTACCAGATGTGCTTTAAAAATATCTTTAAAGAATCATGGAAACTAAGACAAGAGGAAGAAAACCGATCTTTAGGAAGCTATAGGAGGCAGACAGATGGAATATGAGAAGTTTGGGGGACATTAGGGAGGCTTTGATAATCAAGAAATTTGGCAGTTTAATCAAGGTCAAGGAGAGACATGTATCTGTATCCCAGGCTAAGATATTCTACAATGATTCATTAATGGCACATTTTTCCCCACTACATTGTTGTTTTTGCATCTTTGTGCTCCCTCTTGGTGTTGCAGGAGCTTTTGATACATTTGGAGCAGTGTTATGTGACTTTTCCTGGTACACAGTGAATTGACTTTCTTGCTGGTTATATTACACACAGTCCAAAATGACTGAGTTATTATACTGAGCAATGATAAAAAAAAAAAAAAAAGAGAGGAGAGGAGAGGAGAGGAGGAGGAGAGGAGTGGAGAGAGAGAGGAGAGGAGAGGAGAGGAGAGAGGAGAGGAGAGGAGAGGAGAGGAGAGGAGAGGAGAGGAGAGGAGAGGAGAGGAGAGGAGAGGAGGAGGGGAAAAAAATAACCATGGGAGAACTCTGTATCTGCTATTGAAACAAGAGAATGAAGAACATTAAAGAGGGAATAAACTTAAGATCAGATTGTCTAGGAATTGCAAAGCATGTTTGCGCAGTGAGTAGCTGTATAACATCCCTCATTTCATTTTCCTTCCTTTATTTTGTGTGACATTTCCCATTTGTATGGAAATTATATTGTCAATCCATGAAAAGGTTTACTAAAGTTCTTCACTACCTTGTACACAGACAAAGAATTTGTAAGAAGGTGTACAGGACCAGATTTTTTATAGAGCTCATTGGTTATTGACATGAGCATGTAAGTGGAAAAAGTCATGCTGCATTTACTCCATACTTATCTCCCAGAAAACTGGGTTGGGTGGATCTTTCATCTGAGACACTATGGCCATTCTTGAGCACTATACTCCCTATGTTTTCACAACTGGTGTTGTGTTTTTTTTTTTTTTTTTTTTTTCTTGAATAATAAACTATGTTTTTTAAGGATTTTAAAGCCAAACATATCCACAGCAGCACTGAAAGAAACATGGCCAGCAGTTTGAGTGAAGTGATCCTGCCCCTCTACTCTGTGCTGGCGAGGTCTCACAGGAGTCTGCAGCACAGGAGAGACATAGACCTCTTGGAATCTGTCCAGAGGAGGGCCACAGAAATCAAAGGGATGGAACTCCTATCCTGCGAGAGCAGGCTGGAAGGGCTGTGACTGTTCAGCCTGGAGAAGAGAAAGCTCTAAGGTCACTTGATAGTGGCCTTTCAATATCAAAAGGGAAACTACAGGAAAGGAGGGGATAGACTTTTTAGTGGGGGATATGGTGATAGAAAAGGGGGAAATGGTTTCAGGCTTACAGAGGGTGGATTTAGGTTAGGTATAAGGAAAAGTCTTTTACAGCGAGGGTGATGAGGCACTGGAGCAGGTTGTCCAGATATGTGGTCGATGCACCTTCCCTGAAGACTTTCAAGGTGAGACTTGACCAGGCTCTGGGCAACCTGATCTAGCTGTAGGTATCCTTGTTCTTTGCAGGGGAGTTGGACTAGGTGACCTCTAAAGGATCCCTTCCAATTCTAAGGATTCCATGATTCTACGATTCTGATGTATCATTTGTGAGAGGAAATACTGTAAAATACAAAGATATTATCTAAAATGATACGATCCGTATTCAAATATTCAGATCCAAACTCTGTCCTTTTGATCTATGTGAAGGGAGTTTAATTTACTGTGGTAAACTCTTATACGGTTAAAAAATAATAAAAAAATAGCAATGCCTCTTTTCGTTGATCTAAATGAAGGTTTTTTGTGATCCTCTGATTTGGTGAAAGGGAATACAAAAGAGCACATCTCTCTGCGAACTAGGCATGCACTCATGTTAGCTTTGGCAAAAAGCTGCATGCTTTCCACAGCTCATGTTTGATGAGGATTTTGTTAAAGGATGTTTTTAGTGTATAATCTGTTAAACTATATAATCAGGACTTCATTACATCTGGCATATTAAAGTGTTAGACCAAAAGCATGGCAAAACCACACAGCTGTACAGGCAAGTCCTTAATGGTAACAAGGTTTATTTTTGTGTTTTTGTCCATTGTATAAGCTGGAGGACAAGCCATCATATATGAAGTGAAGCATAAGGAAGCATCTCAAAAAAAAAACATCTTCCCGCTTCCTCTGTGGCAAAAGCCACATAAAATACTATGACTCTGAGTTTCTAATCTGCTTTTAGTTAAGCAAAATCCCACTGACTTCAATTGGAATTTTGCCAGACTAGAGACTAGTTAGCGGACCAAGTCCTCTTCAATTATTACATAGCCTCATTCTCTCATTTAAAAACATGTCACTTTGAACCTGAAATGGGCATTCAGAATAAAGGACTACAAAGAAAGGAATAAATTACAAGAGAAAAAGAGAGTGTTGGGAATAATCTATGCATTTCCCACTAAATGAAAAGGCATACTATCAGCACTCTTTTTATTAAGACTTGTGTGTTTTCTGCTGGAGAAAGATAAGACATGGTGGAAGAGAGAGTAGAATTTTAAATTAGAATTGATATCAGATGCAATGATTAAATATTGATGGTTTTTCAGGCTTTGGAATGGTTCCCATTTGCAACTGCAAGGCACTACAGCAGCTTTTGTATTTACGAGCACTCAGTGAGTACTCTGACAGGTTTATTATTTGTTGGCTTTCTCCAGCAATGCACAGTAAAAATTGTTTTCTAAGAGTATTCAAAAATGTAGCTGGCTGCCACTGTATCAAACGCAATCAATCCACCAATGTATTTCATGTTCTTGATTGATAACTGGCTCAGCAGTTCGACATTTCAGGGAAGGAGTAGAAGGAGAGCGGGTCTCAATGGTCATTAATCCTTTTTCCCTAAGCCTCCCTCGGGCAACTGCTTGTGCCATTATCCACATTTCTTGCTGCTGATTTCCACAGTCCCATGACTGCTCAAAGCACCACAAATTCACCACTGTCCCTTTCACTTACCATGGACCTTTCATCATAGTGGACTCAGCAACCCTCCTGGGTTGATGATGATTGGGGGAACATCTCTCTCTCCTTTGGTTAAAAAGTTGGACCATTAATGTGGCTCACTGCCTCATTCTCTTCTCCTCCCTTCAAATTTACTTTGTTGCTTACTGAACAGGAACATGAAAGTATAATTGCAAATAAAATTTGTTTGTATGAGTTGGGGTGAGAAATATCTTATGGTAAATAAAGTAGAGATTCTGTCTGCTTAGTCTTCATGTAGTGATTGAACTGGATATTCGTGATGTTTTGTCTGATGTGATCTGTCTTACCATGAAGCTGAATAAACTATATTAGTTTGTTGGAGGGATAGACTATTTATTTCTTGACTAACTTCTTGATTAATTTAATTAAATGCTGCAAAATTGTGAGCAAGCCCACAGTATGCTGACTGAAATGTCAGAAATAATTAAGCCAAACTGACAAAATAGTAATAAAAATTAAATTTTAAAAAATCTGCCGTTATGAGTAGCTTATGTCCATAATTAATTGGGAGCTGTAACACTCAAGGAGAAAAGCAAAAGAGAAAGAGGCAAAAACCTCGCATTTTCACATTTTTCCTGTGATGGTTCAATTGCACCAGGGGTACTGAATGCTCCAGGTTGGTTTAAAAAATACAGATTTAAGCTCCCCACTGAGGATTCAGGATAAACTCTATTGGTCATTTGCCAGCAATCTGATGTTAGGTGTATCTATGCTGCTGGGAGCAATACATTTTGTGCATTTACTTTTATATTACCTACAAATGTCTCCTTTACCTGTCCTCTAAAGAGTAAAGTATCTTGTACAAATCTGTTCCCTATAGTCTTTTTTTAACTACCCTAGCTTTGGAGGCAGGATCTGTGCTAGGAAGGAGTGAAATATCCACATGAAGGGAATTAAATGTGTGAGGAAAGGGAATTCAAGTGTTGAAGGCAGTATAAAAACTTTACAGAAAAGGAAATAGAAACAAAGAGACAAAGAACCTTAGTGGGAAATTATGAAAGTGAATCAAATATTCTAAGAGTTAAACATGTATACGAATCCCCCAGTGACTCTATACATTGCAAATCAAAACCTGCCTCTGTAAACTTGCCCCCTGAAAGCTTTACCATGTCAAAGGCTCCACTAAGCCTGCTAGAAAAATCCTCCCTTAATCAAATGTCAGTAATAGTTTACAGGTCTAAAACTAAGTACCTCAGGAGATCACTATTTTAGCTGACAAAAATGTTGCGCTTTATGAAGTGAAATTAATGAAGAGCAAGTGGATGGGCCATTACTGCTAATGCATATGACAAAAAACATTTGAGATGGGGACTGGGAGCTTCATCAGCTTGCACAAGAAATTAAAGAAGATGATTCACTATTATATACGAGTGTCACTCTTAGTAAAATAACTTCTGTTTTTGTGGTAAGAAAGAGCTCAATTTTCCATGGTATCAAAGCACCAAACTGCTTGATAAAGCGAGCAGGATTTAGATGATCTTATTCTGGAACTGGAGTGCTGCCCCCAGTGTTGATTTTTGGGTTAGCAAGGATCTGTGGTTTCTTTAGCAGTCTCTGCAAGCAGTATTGCTGCAAAAATTTGGGACAGCTTGAAAGAAAATGACAACTTTAGGAATTTGCTAAGCACACCAATTGCTTTGTAAGTACTGAAAAGTCTGAAGCTTGATTTGCTATGAATTTGTATCCGGATGGATCTACTGCATACATCATTTTGCATCTGAAAGGGATGAACTAATTCTGTAGCCTGCCTCTCAGTGAAGACACTTCAAATTTTTTTGTCTCTATTCTATGCTACTACATTTCACCAAATTTATATGAATTTTTATGTATTCGAGATGCATGTCTCTCAAATGAAGTTAAGTAGGCAAAGAGGTACGCAAATTGTTGGTGAAAAAAGAGCAAGGAAACTTGCAAAACTGGACTAAATGTATAAATAATAATACTCATACAGAATCTTATTGGGAAGATTACTGTTGTATTGACTGATCTTTGTCTTATGTCTCTCAGAGCCAGTTGCACAGAATGAGATCTTTTTTACTTTTCTCCCCCTAGGGAAGAAATAACACAAAATGAAACTTCATTTTTTATATTACCTTCCTGAACAGCCTTTCAGAGTTCTGGCCAAGATACTCAGATTCCTTTGTTAGAGAACTCTTATCATCTAGAATATTCCTTCTATCTGAATTCTTGCTTGCCATTAAGTTCTGGCCATAGGGAGGGATATTGAAGCCATTGGCTATGGGATGGAATGGCTTATGAAAAAGAAAACAGTGCACCATAACACTTGAATGCACTGTAGGATTCCAAAAAAGGCTGGATTTAAATTAATCTGTGAACTGAAATAATGAGTTACATGAAAAATAGTCTTCTCATCACACATATGCATTATACTCCAAATCTCTTAGTCTGGGAATCAGGCTATTGCCTGGGCTGTGCTGCAGCAAAGTTACTGAGGGAATTAAACATTTGCCTTGCCTGGGAGTATGCAATGGAAAGTCTTGTAGCTTCTGTGCATCTACTGCTAAAGCTTGAGCCTTTAGCAATGACTTCTGATTATCAGGATATGTCAGAATATTCATGGCTGATAAGTGGTAAGAATACTGACAGGTTCATCAAACTCATCTTCTTAGAGCTAGGACAATTTATTAAATCTTTTTAACCTGAAGGAGTTTATATAATTGATATATTTGAGTTGCATTACAGATACAAAATAACCTTGAGAGAGTTTGTTCTCACTGATGGAGTTGAATTTGATAAAGTTGAAGTGCCATTCACCTGGAGCTTCAACAAAACCGATAGCTCTAGGTTCTCTATGATCAATTTAAATTATCTGACTAAGATTACATTTAATAAAATTACTTTTTCTCTCTTAAATATAGGACATGCTGATTAGGTTTGAGGGAAAAGGGGTGGAGAACATGCAGCTTAAAGAAAACCTCCTAAATCATCAGAGACCCTTCCTTTAGGACTCTCTTCCCCTTCTTTTATTTTTTTGAGTGTTAAATTGTGGTTTTTCTATCATATAAATAGGATGATCTGGTGTCATAAAAGAAACTTAACATTTCTCCTATAGAGAGCACTTTATTCTCCATAATGTCATACATTCAGGGAAGCTTTTAAGAGAGCTGTGTGCTAAAATAAAGCCTGTAAAATACCATGCATGTGCAGCACATTTTGTTTTAGGATTAAATAATGGCTTCCAAAGGGCAGAAGAGAAACTGAGAGATTGAATGACTTGACTAAGGTCAGGCAGTAAGTCAGTGGCAGAGCTGTGACAAGGCTGTAGTTTGTGATGTCTTTGGCATGTGGTGTTGGTGCTGTTTAGTAAACCCATTTACTTCTTGGCAGGTATGGGTGGTTCTTCAGACCTTACTGTGCCTTTGTACACTTGGGCATGTGCTACAGAGCAAATTCAGTAAGTAAACAATTAAAAAGAATGAAAATTTGAAAGCAAAACATAAGATTGTGGAAGTAAAATTTTCAGTTTTAGTATTTAAGAGGAGTAAATAGATCACAGTGCTAAATCTGACATAAAAGAAGATTTCAGAACAATGTTAGAGTTTTTTTTTTCTGTATTCTTTTAAATAAAGGTATCATTTCAAGTTGGTTCAGGGAGTGGAGGTAGAGAGCAGTATAAGAGTGAGTTTTTGGAGTTGATAAGGAGGTTGGAAGGCAAATTTGAGTGTCTTTTGCTTCTGAGGGGAAATTTAGGCACCCAAAATAACATGATAAAAAGGAAGCCACAAGGTAAATGAGAATTGAGACAGACTTTGTTCTCTCAGTGAAATTAAAGATTGGCTGGAAAAAGTTGCTGTTAAACAACTCTTTGTTTCACTAAATCATTAATCAAATATTTCCACATCTCTTTGTTGCTGCTCTTCACTTAGAATAAAACACTCATAGGACTCCTAACACAGAAGCTATCTGCAGTGAGTTGTATTTTCCTTCAACTCAGTTCTAGATACATAGGAGCCTTTCTCCCTTTCCTCGTCCTTATAATCTAAGTTATACTGAACGCAATTTGGAAACATCATGAACAGTAAGAGAAGAACTGAATATTCTGAGTTATTCTTGCCCTTCCATAAAATACAAATTAAATTTTGAAAAGCTGATCCTTTCATAATGCTGTAGAAAAGATCTGAATGACCAGTGCAGCAGTCTGAAAATATGTATCTTATTCCATTTCTAACAATGAGGAGACAGATTTTCTAAATCAGGAAGTTTCTGTCCTTTTCTAAAGTATGTATCCTTTTATAAAGAATGTATCCTGCATCCTTTAATTCAAAATGAAGAAACACAACTGAAGATTTGTGATATTAAAAGATACAACTGCTCTTTGGGAATACCCCCTACTCTGAGAAATCTTAGAGAGACAGCAGTCTAAATATGCGCTCACCAGAGCTCCACGAACATAAGCTGGAAAGTCAGTTCACTGGGAAATTCTGTTCAAATTCAATTATTTCCAAAACTTCCAGCACAGGAAGGAAGCTTCAAGGGCCTGTAGTGCCCTTGAGAATTAGGTGGCAGAATAGGTTCCTTTCAGTATGTAACCCATCTTCTCTATGGTTGAAACAGTGGAAATAGGAGACAGAAAATAAGATAGATGATTACATTTGTTGAGTGTTTTTTCCCACTGGGACATGCTCTGTACATGTCTGAAATGAAGAGTAACAGGTGTGATACATGAACTATTTATTTGATGAATTCTGTATTCATGATACACTACTGGTAATTGCAAATGCAAACATTTTTACTTTTGGATGTATACTGCTCGGTGTTCGGTTCTATATAATTTCTCCTGGTGTTACTGCTAGCTGAAAGCCTTGTATGCAAAAAAAATGGTGTGCCTTCTTGATCTGATCCTTATTATTGTAGAGCTATATTGATGGAGTGTAATAATACCCTGCTTTTCAACAACATATGTCCCCATACATATCTACCTACCTACCTACCTACCTATCTATCTATCTATCTATCTATCTATCTATCTATCTATCTATCTATCTATTTTTTTGTAACACTTACAAGTCTCTATGTTACTATTCTAAGTACAGGTCTACTAAACTTGATACACGTATATAATACACATATGTTTACATATATGTCTGTATACATGTGTGTCAATATTCAACTTAAATGATCATTTCTTTTCAAAACAGCCTGATTTTTTTTTTTTTTTCCAAATTGTATTATTCACTCTGGGGATTGTATCTCTAGTATCTAGTTAACTGTCACACTCCTCATGTCTATCAGATTTATTCCACTGCTGTCACTACCTTAAGCATAAAGTAAATCCTTTGTGTCTGAGACAACAGTATCAATTATGGGCAGTCAGCTGCACTGAGTGACCAGAAACAAGAAATGAGGATGCTTTTCTAGCACCTTCTCTTCCAATGAAACACATGCTATTAGAATGCTTTGCATCCTAGATTGCTTTCCTAAAAGAGCCATCTGCATTGCCACTCCTGACAATGCTTACTACTCTTGATGAAAATCTTTATGGATAACCTGGCACAGAAGTGCTGGTTATGCATTCTTGATTTGATAAAGTTACAAAGCACTTTCCTTCTTCTGTGGTCTTTATTTCAGGGAAACAATCTTGTCTGTTGTGTGACCTGCCTTTCAGAAGTCACGTGGATAACATAAAGAGAAGCATTTTTCATTTAAATCAGATTTTTGTGAAAACACAATTCAGCACAGATTGTGTGAAACAGAGATTCTCTAATATACAAAGTGAAAACGTCTTACACTGTGTTTCTGTTTTTATGACATTTTTCTCACTGTTACCTTTCACAGCTGTAGTAGACTTATCAGAATTTTTTTTTAATTTTTGTTAATTATATCATCGGAAAGAGCTTTCAGATTTTTAGGAATAAACCTAGGTTTGAGTTTAATATCATTGTAATTGCTGTAGTTTCTATTGCTATATTTTGTTACTGTTCTCTTCCTTTGTTTTGGAAAAATCTGTCTGGAATTTTCAAAATGAAAGGACATATTACGCAGTTTGTAAAGTTCTGGTGAGGCTGTAATTCCCATATGGATAAATAGCTGAGTGCAGCATACCAGATCAGTTTTGCAAGATGTGTGATGAAATGATAAGCTTGATGTCCAAGCCAGGTTATATCTGAGAGCAAAGTTTTACCCGTCGGTGCTCTCCTGTGGCTTCAATTCAGTATGCTATTTTCTGACAGTTAAGACCAAGTCCAATGGCTTTTGACCTTTCCATGTCAATTGGATTTTTTTCTGTTGACGTATATGGTTCCTGAATCATGCTATTTTTAAGAGTAGTTTGCTCAATATTCTTAAGTGACACTGCTGTGCAGCAGTAATTTTTTCTTGCTTAGCTTCCTCTCATTTCTGTATGTGGGAATACAAATATACAGAATAGATTCTTATTCACTTAAGTGGGCCTTGAATCTGGCCTATAAATGCAAATCTTTATCATGCTCCTAAATGCAGAGAATATCACGTCACGGAATCGTAGAATGGCTTGGGTCAGAAGGGACCTTAAGGATCATCAGGTTCCAACCCTCCTGCCAAAGGTATGCTTGCCAACAGCTAGATCAAGCACTACAAATGGATGCTGGATCCAGAGCTACAGGAAAATAACTGAAGTTCTATTTTATATATTTGAAAGGTTAGTTGCATCCATATTTCCTTATCCTCTGCTATTTTCATTTGTGGATGAAGTTTGAGAGCAATGTAAATTATTTAATCATCATCTTGTGACTTATCATCCATGTTGTGGGTAGCATTTTTATTTCCTGGCTTCAAAATGGAATTATTTCTGGTTCCATCTATTACAACTTAGCCATGTGATCCTAGAAGAGGTCAAACCACATTTTAGCATTTTTCCTCCTTCAGCTGTTTTATTCAAATTTATGGTACTGATATGCTCATTGTTTTCAGATAATGTATAGTCCTGTCAACAGAACAATGCACAGTGAATATGTTGTCTGATGCATCATTGAGCTTTTAGTTCTCTGAGTACAGAATTAAATGTTCTGCTTTTTAGAAGTAACCTATGTTCCAAAGCCTGTATTTTAGTGGAATAATATGATAGTTAATAATAATATAATATAGTTAATATTATAATATTATAATAATAACAGTAACAGTAGTTACTATTATACTGCTGAGGAATTTTGTTTAACCACTGGGAAGAAAACAATATTATTCTGAAAATCTGTGTGATAATATTACCTGTATACAACCATACACAGAATCTGGCACAACATGTTGACTTTTCTGGTTTTGTACTTCTGAGACTATAATAAGAATTTTGGCAAATAACATTTACATGGTTAAAGTTGCTGTTAAGACAGTGAAGTGTGTGGTATTGAAGGTACTCTAACAGTTATAAAATGGCTTATAAATGGGAATGCATCTGCACCATGTGCCTTGCACTACATAAAAGAAGTGTGTTCATTTAAAAGTAGAAGTAAACACAGTTGGTGAACAAAGTACAGTTTAAGCTAACAGAGCATTAATACTTAAGTATATGTAGTGCAGTCTCATTAATGCTGTATCCTTAACTGATCAGTGAAAAAATCTGTGGTCTCAGGTTGCCTGTTGCATTTGCATTGCAGCTACAGTAGTTCCAGGCCAGCTGAATTGGAAATGGACCATTAATTTCCTCCTATCTTTTCTGAATATCTTTTCCTAATAAACTGAGCGTATTGAAGGAATTTCTGTTTATTCTACAGATTTTAAAGGTCAAAATATTCTTATGTGGTACAGAACAAAGAAACAATATTTGCCAGTGTTAAGAAGTTATTCTTACTCTCTTTGGAGATATAACATATATTGTTAATCACTAGTATGTATCTATAGTAAAAGTTGCAGTGTGGTCTATCATATGGCTTTAATTTTTATGTACACACTGTGGTTTTTTGTTAGCTATGTATTTGTCTCTTAGTTTCTTCTCTTTCAAAAATAGTGGGAAAAAATCTGTATCAGAAGATGCCAGAATATAGTGAAAAGGAAAACAAAGAAACCATGCTGATCATGTTACACTCCTATATGCTCCTCAGTTATGTCAGTTCATCCATAGCATATATAGTAAATGAGAGCATAATACGTGTACTGGCTTCTAGCTTGAGAAAGCTATTGACTGAAAAGGCTGGAAAAAGGAAAAAAAAGTAGCTCAGGTAACAGAAATATGTGCAAAGACTTTTTAGCATGTTCTAACCATTGGAGAAGCAGTGGTCTGAAAAATAGTGCTCTGACATGAATCTCAAAATGTCTGCTAGACTGTCTGGAGAAAAGAGAATGAACAAAGCATGTGCTGTTGAGTGCTGAATAAAGAGGTATGTATGTAGAAGAGGTAAAGCAGATTTAACGAAGATCTCTCTTAACAGCTGATTTACAGTAGGACCTATCTTTTCCTGAGTTACTCGAAGACACAATTGCTAAGCAGTGTGCTTCAGCTGATGTACTTGAAATCCAATTAAAAAAACACGCACTACCTTTCGAGAAACAATTTGAGCAATAAACAGTATATTTGACTTGACCTCTGCTGATTTAATGCAGAGAAAGATGAAAAAGATAATCTATACCAACTCTGCAGGAGGAACATTCAGCAGCTTTCAAGAGAAACATCCACAAAAGCAGCTGTGAAGTCAGGAGTGCAGGCAGCCTTGGTGCTTTTACAGAGCTGCTTGCCACAATTCTTCCTGTTAATGAACTTGGTAGTCTATCTCTGTGGTAATATTGGACAGTTCAGCTTGACAGCTAGAAAAGTGCAGTAGAAAATAATATGGGAGCCTGAATCCATATGAAAAATGCAGGACATTTAAGGCATTGATTTGATCTCTAATTATTGCAGTCCATAAACAACAACTTTCTATAACTAAGATATTTCAGACAACTTCATACTTCATTCTTCTGGTCCACCTCATCTTTTTCATTTAAATTCACTTTGCAGATTACGTGTTACCAGTGAGATATCAAGTGGGAATCACTGGGGTAGGTCAATTTAAAGTGATGACAGCAAGAAGTGCAGATAGGCTTCAGAAAATGTTTCTAGCAGAATAGAGATTGTAGGACAGCCAAGAAATCTGGAATGGACCTTAATCAGTCTTAGAAAATAATTACGGTCAGAATGTTAACATATGAAGACTGGTCCTAATATGGGCAGAATATTTTAGACAGTGTGATCTTGTCATACAATGGAAGTGACTAACATGAATATGCAGGCTAGTATGTGTATATTAGTCAGGCTAGTAATGACGGAGAAGGAGGAGGCTAAGGTATTCAACAACTTTTTTGCCTCATTCTTCATTAGTGACTACACACAGCTTTTGAGCATATGGTTCTGAAGGTGGGAACTGGGGGAACTCCCACAATAAGTGAAGATCAGGTTCATGACTGCCTGAGAAATCTGAACCACAAGACTATGGGTGCTGATGAGATGCACCCCAGTGTCCTGAGTTAACTGACTGACATAATCACAAAACCACTCTTGATGATATTTGAAAAGTCCCTGGTGACTGGAAAATAGGCAGTGCCACACTCATTTTTAAGGAGAATAGAAAGGATAACCCAGGGAACTACTGACCTGTCAGCTTCTCTCTTTGCTGGTGAAGATTATGGAGCAGATCCTCCTGGAAGCTATGCGAAGGCATATGGACAAGAGGGAGGTAATATGAGATAAAGAGCATAGCTTCACTAAGAACAGGTCCTGCCTGAACAACCTTGTAACTTTTTGTGATGGTGTTAACTGTGTCAGTGGACAAGGAAAGAGCCACTGATGTCATCTATCTGAGTTTCGTTAAGGCCTTTGAAATGGTCCCCTATAACATCTTTCTCTCCAAATTGAAAGGATATGGATTTGATGGTGGGCTGTTTGATGGATGAGGAACTGGTTGTGAGATCATGCCCAGAGAGGGGTGGTAAATGGTTCAATGTCCAGATGAATATCAGTGACAAGTGGTGTCCTTCAGGTATCTGTACTGGGAACATGCTCTTTAACATCTTCATTGATGACACTGACAGTGGGATTGAGAACAGGATTGCATACACAGTAAAAAGAAAGGAATATTCTGAGGATATGTGAGATGCTGTCCATGGGACCTGTTTTCTGATTTATTGAAAGAGAGCAAAGAACTGATCATTTCCAGTATATGAATTCTAATGAGTTTTTCAGGATGATACTTCCAAAATAACACTGTAATAGATATAACAGATGTAGGTGTCTACTTTTGGATACATTTCAAGTTCCTGACTAATGTTGACCTAAAGGCAAAGCTATCAATTACATAATCTTTGGGCGAATATTTGTAACATTTGATCTTGCTTAGTACTACTTTTCCCCCTGGGCTAGCACAAAATCAGTTCTTCATAGTAGTGGTGGGATAGAATTGAGCATAACTTGGCATGATTCCCATACTTGGACTTTCAGAAAGTATTTTTAGTTGTTTCTCTGGTGAGTTCACTGGAGCGGTACAATTTTCAGAAAAGAAAGTAATTGCAAAGGGAAATAAGTTGCTTTAAGATGCATTTTTATTCATAATATAAGCATATGCAGAAACTTTCAATAGTACAGTGTGCTTTATGAGTGGTGTCTAAGTGTCTGAAGGAGTAATGAAATGATCTGTTATTCCAGTTATAAAAAGACTAAAGTTCTGTTCATACGCCTGACATAGAGTAGGCGTAAATAAAATAGGTTTTCAGCATTGTTCTCTAAAATTAAGGAGGTTGCATAGATAAATTCATCTCTGTGCTCTGTCAGGAAGTTCATGCTTACTCTTTCATGCCTGCTTTGTGCAAGGACTGCAACACAGGCTGACAAAGGCCTAAGTCTTTGCAGCTGTAAAAATGGTATTGTTCAACTCTTTTTTTTTTATGAGAAGGTAGAGAAATATACCTTACAGAATTAGGCAGTTTGATCAATGACTTTTAAAAGTGAACATTGTTCACATTCTGGGTCTCATACCTGCCAGTCATTCTTCTGAGACTCTAAGCTTGGGGGCTTAAGCTGGCTGGCTCTGGTTTTTTACACCAGTGTTAATCAGCTGGGAAGATGAGCCATGATATCAAAATGCAGCAACAAATCATACCACTTTCAGACCAGTGCTGGAACTGAAGCTGCTCTGGCTCATGATGTACAGGTGCTCCCTGAGCACCCTCTGCTCATTTGTTTGAATGGAAACGCTTGCAGGCCAGATAGGACCTCTTCTGCTCCTGTGTGTGGGGAACGGGAGTGCAATCACTTTCTCAGGGAGCAATTATAGATGCCTGATGATTGCTGTATGTGGAGTTTGCGGATTGCAGCCCAGTGAAGAAAAAAAATCTATTTTATATCATGAACCAGCACAGTCTGTGGAGTGAACTCTCCTAAAAGACACCTTTCAGAGCTGTGGTAAAAGTAAGCCTTTACATCTCTGTGGAAACTCTAAGAACATTAAGCAGAACATGCAGTATGCAATAGAGAACTTTATGTAGTTAAAACAGAATGGAGAATAAGAAAGTACATTAACATAGCAAAACAGTCTGTGCAATTTTTTTATTTGGAAGGGTAGGATTACAGAAGCAGACTGAGTATGTATCAATAGCTTAGAAAGTCTTGTTCGAAAATTGGAATCATAAGATGCAAACAAGCCTTTGTACGAAGACACAACAAATAACAACCTAGTCAACAAATGGGTAATTACTGAAGTTACTTAGATGAACTGATGCAAACATTTGGCTCCTAAAATGGTGGATGATTTATTCATCATTGTTTGGAAAAGCATTAGAGAGAGATTGACAGCATTGCCTACTCTGAAATAATCTTTCTCTGCACAGTATAGTAGTTCCCAAATCTTGTCAGATGATGCCAACAAAATATAAGTCTAAATGATAAATAAGATTTCCAGATGATAATACAGATATCCACATAGCTTCTATATGGAGATACTCTGTAGGAAATAAAGTGAAAGAAGTATTTTGTCCCGTTTGATAGAGTTTTGAGTAGTTTATCAAGAATGTGTGGGACAAACTTAGCTGGCTTTTAGGCAGATTATATTGTAGATGAATTATTACAGATTATAGTACTACTGTACTGGTGTACATCTCTGTACATGCAACTTTGAACACTTATGCCAGTGATTTTATAGACCAGAAGACAAGTTTTTATTGATTATTTTTTTTTAAATGTGGAAAAAACAAGTATTGGGTTTGAGTTTGCTTAGTAATTTATGTGAAACATAAAATGTAAAAAAATAGATCACTTTCTCAGGGGAAACCTTCAAACCTTCAAGTATTTCTAGATGGTTTGTTAAAAATGATCTGTATGAAGCTGCAGGGACTTACAGTGCTATTCAATTAAAAAGCATCGAGAAAAAAAATCATTTTTGGTTCTTAGAAAGCTTGATGTCTGCAATGTGAAAAAAAGGAAATGAATTACAACAAATAGTGTTAATTGCATTTTATTAAAACATGTTAATTTGATTACAGTTTTATTGCATGAGATATGGGAGTACCACATATGAACCAACTCGTTCTTTTGGCAGTAATGCAGATTGTCAATGATTTTGCATATTATTAATAACTATATAATTGAAATAATACAGTGCCAATCAGGAAATTATTACTAAGTAAAGTACAAGTCATTAAAATGACTATGCCAATTAGCTCTTTTTGTTCAAGATTCTGAAGTGAGATTGTACCACACATACAGAAAGCTTAAGTAAATGGAAATCTTTATTGATATGTTGCTTTTAATATTTGAAATACCTTCAGTTTTGCCAGTGTTGAGGTTACCAATCTCACATCAAATCACTTCTTTGCAGTGCCGTGGATGAGAGTGCCTGTCAACAGCCTGAATTCCCACTATCCATCTTCTATATTTTCCTCTCTGTTTCCCTGTTCATCTCCATTGCTGCCTTTATACATCCCTTGTCATTTAAAGAATTTCCCATTTGCTTTTTTTAGTTCCTTTACTCTTTAGTTTAAAAGCTTGCTTGTTTATACTGTCATTTATTATAGATTAGTCACAACAAACAATTGGCACTACAGACAAGTTTGAATGGGCAGAGATTTTTAAGCTTGCGTAATGCCAATCAGCTGCATTGCCATTTAAAATAATCCTAGTAACAGACACCAGAAGAGCTTCTTGTCGTTGAGCTAGGAGGGTTGTTTGAGTTTCTTTTATAGAGCAGATTCATTGGAAGGCATAAATTTTTAATGCAGGCTTGTAACTTGTAGCCCTGAGAAGCTACAGGGTTAATTATTTCTTAGTTTTGATGAAATGCTGAGGAGGAGTAAATGAAAATGAAAACGTTTAAAAATCAGGACAAGTTGCAGTCGGTAACTCATGAGGTGGGCTCACTATTTCCAGGGTGTATAACACAAATTACCTTATTGCTCTACCAAACAGACATTTCTTAAATACTTGCATGTATTTGTGGGACTCTTTCTCTGGATGATTGTAAAAGTATTAGGTTAAGCTCCTCATAACCTGCAGGCCAGAGTTAACAACATTCAGCAAGCACTGAGCAGCTCTGTACCAGGGCAAGCTGGTAGCATTACCAGTCCTACCAACTTGATATGAAAGTGAACACAGCTGTAGGATCAATTGCTCCATCAAAACCATGCCAAACTAGGCTTGTGACAAAGAAAGTGTTCAGATCAAATTTAAGTATTCATACAACAGATGCTAAAATCTGTTAAATTTATGGGGAATTCAGTTCTAAACTGATCTGACACCTTATTTGGTCATGGGACAATCCCTAGCAGCAGCACCAGAGTTCTGCCAGCTATTTCACATTTGAGATTTTTTAAAATTTCACTGAACAAAGATGATCATCTGTATTATTTCAGTTAATCAGTCTTGAATGTTAAACTACAAAGTCACCCTTTCCATTACTTGTGTTGTAAGATAGATGTTATTCTTATCATTAGGATTTTTAGAGGCTATTGCCGGGATACAAGGAGCGGAGATAATACCTTGTACGATTAATGAATATACCGATGTTATGGTATAACAGAGAGCTTGGCTATAATATTATTACACCAAAGCAGGAAACAGAAAGGATAGGTTGACTCACCCATAACCTGGACTCACAAGGGAAACTCAAGTAGAGTGGATCTCCAAAAGAGACCCTTCTTCACTGGCAGTCAGCTCTTAAATGGGTCTAGGAGAGGTGGAGCCAGGCTCCACCCCTTCCTGCAGCACAGGTAAATTGCCTTCACCTGTGCTCCTGTGGCTGACTCATTGCTCACCTCAGGTGATCAATCAGAGGTTTAGGCTGTGATTCAGCAGCCCCATACATACATGTTCCATCAATGCAACACTGGAGCAGGGCAGTCAGATCAGGGGAATATCTAGGGTATCTTCAGCCTTATGACAAGACAAGGCTCTGGTGAGGAGGCTGGACTTGCTGGTGGCAGGTGCAAAAAAAGCCCTAGAAAAAAGATGCTTGCTATTTTGGGAATCTCTGCTTTGCATAATGCATAGCCCTGCAGACATGAAAGTAATGGCTTCTATTTTGTTATCCTGGCCCTTGATATCAGAGGCAGAAGTTGGTGGTACAGCAGAAGATTGAACCTCCCTGTCAGTATTCCATTACATTTTCTTAGTGTGTGACAGATGGCAGCAGAGGGGCAGTCTAACAAAATTGCATTTGACTTAGAAGTGTGTATGAAGGAAAGGTGAGGAATTCTTCCATGCATAAAAAAATTGCACCTGCTGACATTTATTGACACTTGCTGAACATTTATGGAGAACAAACTGTGGATTTTAGCACAGAGAGGTAGCAGATGGTGTGTTTCAGCAGTGGTGACAGAGACTGTGGGTCATCTCCACTGGTGCAGATTTTCATGAGTGCAACATGCAGCCTTTTGTTCGTTGCTATCAAAAGTGCATAGCTACTGGTGTTGACTATATTGAAAAAGAGTATTGTGTAGTTGAGAATTTTCTCTATCAGTATTGTTATTGAACTCTTTTTATCTGTTGTAGTTGCCATGAAAATAAATAGGAGGCATTACTTTCAGAGCAAGCTACATATGTCTTTTATGAGGAATTCAATTCAGTCCCTGCAACAGATCCATAGCACTGCCTCATTGGAATTAGAGCTGTCAGGCTTGTTATCATTTATTTCATCATTTAGAGATACCAGGGTGTTTACCAGCCACACTGAAGTCTTACATTATGGAAAAATGAGCTGAAGAGCTAAATCCAACAGAAAACTGGGAATTATTGTTCCTTGAGGAGAACTGATATTCCAAAGTGAAACATTTAAATTTGATTGATTGGTATTTTAGCTGACGTGACAGATTGTATTTCAATTTTACCCATTTCCTTTATCTCATTTAAAATATCATCTAAGGCTTTTTGAAAAATGTTTGCTTTTACATTTTTAACTAGTTCTAACAAATCTAATGCTTGTTTTTAAACAATGGACCTTCCCACATTTTAATATGATTAAAAGAGACAATAAATTTAGAAAAAAAAAACTAAATATTTTAAATAAAATATACTGAAAAAGCAGAAGTACTGCAAAAAGAATACCCATACACATCAAGGCTATTTTTTAGTGCTATTTTAACAAAAACCCCTAAGCATGAAAACCTCTCCATTTAGCCAGACAGCAACAGTGTATATCAATTAGGAGTCATAGTCACAGGCATTTCTGAAAAAAGACAGGCAGCGCAGGCAAAAGCAAACAAACCTACCTTTCTAGAAGGATGATAAGGAAGCCTGCAGGAGTGCAGGTGTTTATTAGTTCATCTTTTAACTGAGATATCGTTACAGCAACATAGATACTGCACATACGTCAAAATAAAACCACTTGCTTATTGCAGGGACTATGTTTAGTTATAGGCTAGCTGTAGGACATTCTGCCCCTTATCATTTGCAGAAAAAGAAGTCTAAACTGTCCTATATACTGGAAAAAATCCTGCGAAACAGTAGTAATTCCTGTCCTTTATTGTTGGTAAAGCTAATAGTTTTTAGGCTCTGATTTGTTTTCATGCAATTTCCCTTTGAGAACATCACCCTTCTGAGTGGGCTGACATCTATCACAACATTTCCTGTTGCCAATGTCATACCAGTTAAAATTTCAAATGGCTGAAATTCTGCTCCCTAATAGAATAGTTATCACTTGATTGAGCAGATGCTGACATGGGGAGCATCTGACACTTTGTAAATGAATGCTATTCAAGCAAAGCATCAGCAGGGATAGATATTTTTAGTAGTTAAACATCTGCAGAGCTAACTTGCTTGCAAATCATTCAGAATAAAAACTTGTTAGTTGTCAGAGATCCTTGGCCTACACCTGATGACTCTGGGTCTAGACCTACTTGTAATTGTACGCTAGCTTCAGAGATGTGCTCCCAGAACTCCCTGAAGTTTAGCATAACACAACAGATCTAGTTGGAACTCCAGCATCAAAACACATGTTAAGGAAATTTCAGCCTAGATACCTCTAATTACCCTGAGAATAGATTCAAGTCCCCATGTTTATGCCAAGGTGCTCTTGTTAAGGTGAAGGGAAAGTGGTAGTGCCTTCTTTATGTAGGACACTGCTACAAGTCTTTCCATTGAATATAAATGTTTTTATGAAGCACATTTTATGTTATGGAAATGCTTAATCTGAATGTTGTATATGTGGGTTATGATTCCTAGTTAAATTATTCCACATCTCTCTTCAGCCCAACACAATCATTTCTAAGCCATTATAGACATCTGGGGAACTTTCCCAACTCTTTCCTTGAGTGAGCTGCAGCAGTCCCCACATAATACAAGGGCTACTCTGAAGGTAATGGCCCCTATTTTGTTATGTTGGCCCACAACATCAGAAGTAGATGTTGGTGGCAGGGGAGTAGAGGTTGAACCTTCCCACCAATATTCTGTAAAATTTTGCTGCTGTACAACAGATGGCAGCAAAGAGGCAAATGGTATTTGACATGGAAGTGCATATGAAGGAAAGGTTTGGAATTTAATTCCTCCATGCGGAAAACTGGCACTCATTGACATTCTTTTACCCTTGCTGAATATTTATGGAGATCAAGCAGTGTATGTGAGCACAGTGAAGAGGTGAGTGGCACATTTCAGCAGTGGTGACAGTGGCAGTGGATCACCTCTGCTGGTGCAGATTTTTATGTGCATAGCATGCAGGCTTTTGCTCATTGCTGACAAAAATGTGTGGCTAATGGTGGTGAATATGATAAAAAAAAAAGTGTTTTGTAGCTTAGAATTTGTTCTATTATATAGTGTCACTGTGCTCTTTGTATATGTTATAGTTTCCATGGAAATAAATAGGAGGCATTATTTTTGGAGTGACATACATATATTCTTGTTCAGTGTAGGGAAAATAATGGCTACAGGCAGAAACCAAATCTGAAGCTTTCAGACAAGTGCTCTGGCACTGAGGTAAAACAGAAGGCATTGCAGATTTCTGTTTCTAATAACTACTGAATAAAAGTTGAAGAGAAACCAAATGTGAACTGGAATAATTGACCTGGGAAATTCTCACTGGGAAAATTGTACACTGACTAATCTGCGAGCAAGCTTTATAAATGAAAGGCTCTAAAACTGCCTGAGGTTGACTATAAAGAGTGAGGCATTACTTTTTCACAGGAAACCAATTTACTGAGGACTGCTTTGTGCAGTTGAATGGGTACTTCCTTTAGTAGCATCACAGATTAGAGTTGCCATTGGAGAAATAGAAGGTGTATTGATAGTAAGCAGGTGGCTTTTGTTCCAAGGAGATTTGTTTGGTACCATATTATGATTGAGCTGATGCTGTGACATGTTAAGTAGAGCTTGTCATTCTCCCATCTGGTCTACACAACTGCTGGAGGCAGAACCCATTTAGGAAGTTGCACATTTCTTGCAGCTGTTCTGAATGTTTCATAAATAACTAACAGAAACCACTGATTCATTTGGTTTTATTAAACCTTTCTAGGGGAATCATGTCATTGTTCATGGAGAAAATTGTATGCATTGCATGGCATTTAAAGAACTTGTTATCAAATTACAGCACTTTAAAGCCTTACTTGGGGCTAATGGGAAAATTGTAAAGTACAGATCAGGACTTATTTTGGCCTGATTATAATTTATCTGAATGACTGCACTTGATAAAGAGTCCTTCATGCTAAGTAAAATGCTTTTCGCCTGTGGAACCCAGTGGTGGCTTATTTTTGTTCCCCTGTGGATACAGTTTATTCTTGGGTCTTATCTGGAAGAAGCAGTTGTGGCAGAATTCTGTGTTCACTTCATACATCATTTAAACTGGTTTTGTTATTGATGAACTGCTTTTGTAATTCAAAGATGAAAGTGAACATTATAAACAAGACATGCCCGTATTAGTTTTTCACTGCTTTGCCCAATGGGCAATTTAATGCGACATCAAACAAGATAGTAGCTGAATGACAAAAAGAACCTTTCCCATGATTGTTGGCTTCTAATAGCTTGATTTCATTTTTAATAGGCTGTTAATCTTCAGTTATTGTTTTGCTCTGAATCAAATGTTTCACTGCAGTGAGCTCAGTTGTTTGTCTACCTTGGGTTTGTGTTGCATGCATTTGACACTCCCTTTGGAAGACACTAGGTGCACATAAGTTGCCTAAGGTTGACTTTGCGGTAGAAGATTTTGACTCCCCTTGACAAAACCTTTCTATCTGTCATGATGTGACAGGCTAATAAAACTATTCATGTGCTAAGTTATAATGATATCTAATATGTTGACAATAAAAGACTACTAGCTGTTGAATTCAAAGCAAGTTGCACACTACATAGAAAAAGACACTGTTGGGTATAAATGAGCTCTTAAAATGTGCTGTAGTGAGAAATATTAATTACAGTGAGCTGTTTCACTCAAAGGGAACAGATTTATTTCTGGTAGAATTACTGTCCTAAAAGTCTGTTGAGTCCACAGTGTATAAAGACAGTCTCAAAGCCTTTGTGAAACTTCCAAACAGAGCTTTGTGATGTTTATGCAGATTTTTTTTCTAGATAAATTAGGGAACCGTGTCACTGACAGGCTTGTAGTCTGTTGTTAAAAGGCAGAAAGAAAATAGAGTTTGAATAAAATTCTATTCTGTGATGTCTCCGTATTTTCTTGATTGAAAAAGGACTGTTGAATCATATAAGGGGACAGAAACATTTTCCAGAGATTTCTGTGAGACTCTGAGAGTGATCAGAGCATCAGGGAATCTTATCTGGTGAAAAACTGCCTATGGATAAGGTTCTTGATCAGCTGATGCTTTTCATAACTCCAAGGACTATTTCAAGCTATCAAAAGGTTTCTACATAGTACAGAGAAACAACCTCACCTACTGAGTTTAGTCCCATGGAACAGTGTAATGGATAATCATAAGCTGAGCAGATACTTGTTGAAAATTGCATAGTTTGGGCAAAAAAAAGTCAGCTATTAACAGGAACCTGCTCTAGAACATATTTTTGTCCCCACCTTCTCTGCTGGCCAATTTTTAGCAGCCTTCTTGGCTCTGTTTACTCAGTTAGAGTCCAGGAGATGATTAATGTACCTCCTAGGACATTCACTGTAAAATGTGTGCAGAGATCCCTAGTCTGACAGTCAGGTGAACTGGGAAGTTCACCTAGGACTCAGGTTTGTCTTTATCTCTAGAGCTCAGATTTGGGATCAGCACCAGGTGAACTCATTATACTGCTTTGAAACTGTTGGAAATATCCAAATAATTTTTGTCAGGACGGCATCTCTGATAAAAGCAGATTTTATTCGCAATTGCAATGGCGGATGTCCTGCAAGCAGGAGCACACCTGTGGACACAACATGACAGTTTTTATACCCTGTTTCCACTCCCCCATCGTTCCCCCTCCCCAGTTTCCCCACTAGCTGAGTACTCCAGGTTCACAATCTTATCAGAAGGTTTACATTTGTTAATTACTTGTTAATTTGTTTGTTATCTGGTGTCAGTTCTGTCCTCTCCAAGATGTCTCAACACTCTTCTTGTTCATACTGATATGGTGATCTTCTTCAGAGTCTTTGTTAAACAAGGAGTACGGGGAGGTGCCCAATCTTCCTCAATACCTTCTTTATGCACTCCCTGAGGGAGGTAACGAACTGTCCTTTTGATTTGTGCAGGATACTCTTGCAGTGTGTGTGAAATATATTTTCAATGCTGGCTATACATAAGTTGTTACTAGCTTATATATGTATGTTTTTAATTCTTTTACTTCTCCTTTAATTCTCTATTACTCAGGTCCTGTCTATCCAGCACCAAAAGCTAATAGTTTTCCAACATGAAGGAGTTTCTGATTTGTAAAGATATTTATTATATCTAACTTGCCTTTAACTGAAGGCCCGGAAGTTTTTCAGATGGTTGGACAGACAGGAGCTTCAGTCTTTGTGCTTATAATTTACTCCATCTACCTAATCTCTACGGATATATATATACATATTCCTTTACTTATATACTGAGTATGTGTTGTTAGGGAAGGTTAGCAATGAAAACTTATCAGAGAATCCCAGTAAAGTAGAAAGGCTCCCTTGAAAGAACTATTGGTTCTAATAAAGGACTCAAATGATTGCAGAAGCCATGAAATTAACAAAATTCTTATTTTGTTCTGATGCAGAGACAACATTTAATTCCCTCAAAACCAGGCTGAAAGCATGAACTAAGGATATGGAATTTTCTCCAACGTATGTCTGTATGACTAACATTTCTTGTAACAACACAGTTCCTAGCAGTATTTCTCTCTCTAATACCATTACAAAAATATCTAATACTAGAGGATCAGAGAAAACTTCAAGTTCAGCTGTGATGAAATCTTTCTTACTATTCATTTTGAAGTTATTGTAAGCCAAATCAATTCAGCTTGATGCATATTAGCTCCATCATTCCTTTTCAGGGGAAAAAATGAAACACATTCAGAAGATGGACTAGCACTCTCTTATGTTTCATTCCTTACTTACAGACATGCACGGCAGTGATAATTACAATCCCATGGTGGTTTTGTTGTCCTTGTGTGTTTAGCTTTCTGTTGTGCATCAGTAACATTTCCATTTTTTTTTCTTTTCTTTTCTCTTCTTTCTAAATCTCCATTTTTTTCTTCTTGCGTAGTGTAGAAAAATTTGTTTCTTTTTCTCAAACTCATGACATATTTCTCACCCAGACTAGATATAATACTTGATTCTGTTGTATTGCTTAGTGGTAGCATAGTTTTCATCCCTTGCTATTTACCTGTAATATATCTCTTTTTCATTCAAAATCTCTATATAAATCAGGTTATTCTCCTACTACATTTAAAACAGAACTTGAGAGTATTTCCACCTTTTCTCTTCTTTCCTGGGACTAAGAAAATCTTATCTCGCTATATTCCCATCTCAGCGTGTCTCAACATGCAAGAAAAAAATAATTTCTTCAATTCTCATTAATTAGTGTTCTCTTCTGAAAGAATTTATACCGGAGATGATATTTGGTTGTCTTTCTGTTGTCTTCTGGGACTACTGATGTGAAAATCCTACTTTCCTGGATCCAAAGACTATTTTTACATATTCACACTGCAAAGATGCTACTAATCTTCCTGATTATACCCTAAGGAACATTAAAACCTTTTCTTCTTATACAGTTAAGTAAAAAATAAAAAACAACTTACTGAAAAAGTGAAGCACATACATACGAAAAATCAGTTTGAACAAGTTATCATAAATGTCAGAAATAGCATCTATTTTTTCCTACTTCTTAGTTTACAAATTGGTATAATTTGATAGGCTCCAAAGTTTTGTGATGAACAGATAAAATGATAAAAATACAGGTTTTCACGTGGCATTGATTTAATTCCAGAATGCACATGTCTGACTTCAAGATCTCACCTTACTTGAGACCATTTTAAACTTCATTTTAAATCATGTATGGCATTTCAGTGGGTCATAAAGAGTAATCATTTTTTTTGTCAAAGCATATTTCAAACAAATCTGAAAAAGATAGCAGGCTTTGAAATAGAAAAATTCAAATCTGATTTACAGATGCTTGAAAACACAGCAATGACAAAATGAAATCTGCAGTACAAATAAATACATTAATCTGATATATCAATCTGATAATTTCTGCTTTATCATTTCAAGAGATTTCTTCATGAATGTATGGACTAGACCTCAATAATTCATTTGTTTCTGTTTCAGAGCTTGGCTAAGTATAGTACTTATGTGTGCCCTGACCAAGCATATAATGGATGGTTCTAAGTTTTGTACAGAGTTTTTCTAACATGATCTGTGCAAGGGGCCACAGTTAAGAAAACAAGTTTCCCTAACAGCTTTTAGAAAAGCAGTCACATCTGGGGATGTTTCCTTATGAGCCATCTCATCTACAAAATTCTGTTTTTCTCCAGCAGTATTTCATGTTTCATTGTCTGTTTTGATTTGATATTTACTAGATTTGGTCTTCAATCTACCATTCAATTATTGCACTAATGTATGTTCTTCTTTTACACTTCACTCGCTCCTTTTTTTCTTTTTTTTTTCCCTGATTGTTTTAATGGCAATAATTGTAAAAAAGAGATTTTAATTCTATTACAGATTTTGCATGCAAAACACGTGGATAAATAATCCCATCTGAATGTATAAATACAGATTTTTTTTTTAAATTCCCATTTGATTGACATACAATTATATTTTTCTTATGGTTTTCTAAACTGCATTTATCTTTCTCCTTATTTCCAGTATTTTACAATATACCAGCATACACAAGATGCTTGAAGAATTCAATATGTGAAAACAGAAGTGCAAAAAAGAAACATGTCCTTCCATGTTCTTTCCAATAAAACACATCCTATCTAAATATCATCTAAATTCTATGTAAAGAGCTTATTTTTTTTTTCAAAGAAAAACCATGCCATTTTATAGAATCAGCTGCTTCCTCCCAAAATATAACAGAAACAGTTCTTTAGACTGTTAAGTGAGGTAAGCAACTTCTGTTTGCAGTGCTAATTTTACAGCTGCAACAAATTTCAAGAGCTATGATTCTTTCTGTTAGAATATTTTTACTTTGCCTGGGTTTCCAAAGGATGAAAAAAATTGAGGCTATTAGTAGAAGCAAGACATCCCAACTAATAATTGACTTAAGTGAATTAAATATAAACAAAACTGATAAATTTCAAACATTTTCTTTGCTTTTCTTTTGAGAGTTGGAGATTGTCTGAGTGTTGCTTTAAAATATTTTTCTGTAAGCACAGCAATTAGGAACATTTTATTAATAAAGATGGTTATTGCATTATCATGTTCTCCACATGGTAAACCTCCAGAAACAATTGCCCAAAACTTAATCCTTAAAAAAAAACAAACCATAAATTTCATTTTAAAGGGCATGTCTTCAGTAAGTATAAAAATAAGGGGGAAAATAAACAGGGCAGAATGGACTTTGACAATCTTCTTCATAAATCAGCTATGCTGGTGCCAGGTAAATTTGTGTCAAAGAATTTCCTTTCCCAGAAAGCTGATAAAATATATTTTTTTGTGTTCAAAAAACATTATCTGTGCAAGTTTGATCTATTGTTGGTGTGGAAAGAATTGCAAGTAAATGCTTTTTAATAAGCAGACTCATTTCTTCTGACTTAACGTAGAATTTGTATAGACAAACTTTCATCTGAATACACTTTTTTTTTTTTTTGTTTTGATTAATCAGTTAAGTTCTTCATTATCTCTCTGTTGGATGAAAACATTGCTAAAAAGAAGTGTTCTGGAAAATACTGCAGTAGCCCAAAATGGAAATCATCCTATGAGGAAACGATGTTGGTGTTTGCTCTTGTCCTTTGTTTGCTGTCTTTGAATATTCCTATCTTTGTCAATACCTCACTGGTGCTGGCACATCTGCTTTTGCAGTATCACTTATTGTGTAGCTATGACTAATAATAGAAGTATATACATGTTACTTTTGATCCCTACTAAATAAAGAGGCTAAGCATCTTTATGGTATAATTTCAGCAGAGTTGTCACATCTCTGCCTAGGACCAGGCCTCAAAGTGTAAGTAACTCTGGGTTGAAATGCACAGAATCACTGAGATTTTAGGTGTTGTGCAGAAGAAAAGACATCCTACATACCTGAAAAACGTGACGCTCTCACAGAGCTCTTTAACATTTCTCCAAGATCTGTACATTGAAAACAAAACCTGTTGAACTGTTGTAAATTTGTCATAGAAGATGCCATACTCAGTACTTCACCATTGCTGAAAGCCTTCTCAGGTTGGGTAGATGAAATCTCTGAGTATGTGCATCTTCAGCTCAGAGAGATGGAGCAGAACGAACTGGCTATATATTTATACCTGATTGGAAATGTAGAGTTGTGGGTCAACCCCATTCGGAGTGAGGGATTCAATCTCCAGTTCTACCTCTTCATTTCAGACTGTGGCCATTGCTGCTTTACTGTCTTTGCAAGAAAAGACATTGAGGCTATTTTTATATCTCTGGTCCATTTATAGGAGCCTTGGATTTGTACAGATAGCTGGGCAGTAAATGTGAATTAGGATTTTCAAGATCCCCTGCTAACTTCAGTAGAATTGTTTCTGGTTTACACAGATGAGAACACCATCAGCTTCAGGCTTTAGGCCTCTATGAATCCTTATGAAAAATAATTTTTCATTTGTCAAGTGTGGTCAAGGCTTTCCTAAATATACAAAGTATACTAACCACAGAAGAAACAATAAAATCTCCTGCACTGTGTTATTTAGAAGTCTTTCCTTCTTAATAATACTAGAAAGAGATTTTATGAAGGAGTTCAGAAAAGAAATGTAGACAGTAGTTTCAGACAGTAATTTTAGCTTTCTTCTAGTCTTTGTGCATTGCTGTCTGTGCAGGCTTAAGTGTCAAGGTAGAAAGCACAGTTTCATTTTTGTGATGAAGCCTGTAATATCAGAATAAAAAATCAAATCAGCTTCCTTACTGTGTAATCCTAAAGGAAAAGCTCTCTTAAGTTATAAGACAGTTTCAGTTAAAGCAGAGTTTCTTATCAGTGGCTCAGCTATGGACAAAATGCCCAATCTTGCATTAAAGACATTTCAAAAACTGAATCAAAGTAATTCAGCTTGTTTCCCTCAAGCTACATGGATGAATACTTTATGCTAGATTCTGATCTCAGTTGTGCCAGTGTAGCTCTGAGTACTTTGTCAGTTTTTTAGGAGAGCTGTCTTGACATAGCTGCAATCAGATGCTGGCATCCTGGGATAAATCTCCAACTGCTCTATTTCAGAAGACTTTTTGTTCAAGTGGGCTGCACTCGTATACGCTGATGGATTTCTGTTGGTCTTAGTTTTGTTCCAAAGCAACTTTCTATGCTACTTTATATCCTATCTGATTACACTTCTTTCTGCATGAAACCCCTGCTTGTGTAATGTGCCTCAGGCTAACAACACTGGATTGTGGTTCTGAGTCAGCGTGATCTACATCTCACAAAAACCTTTCACCTGCCCAAGGGTTGAGTGAGTTCCTATTGTTGTGCTGTGATGTTTTCACCATAGGAAGAGATGTTTTCTACTATTCACCATTCCTTCTTTCAAGATGCAGTTTTACTCTGGGTCTAGAATTTACAGTTGTTGCTAGAATACAAGAAATAGAAACATTATGCTGTCTGCATAATATCCTGTCTTGGAATTGTTTTGGAGGTGTGAACTCTGATTCCTAAATCTCAGCATGTTTAATTTTCACAATGGATTTATTGCTGTCGAAGTGGCGACATTATGACCTCCAAGTAAGTGTTAATGTGAAATCTTGCCTTTCTCTCCACACTGCATCAGTTTAGATCATTAAAGCCTGAAGTTTCCAATTTGCAACCCAAATTTAAAAGATCCCAGATTACAGAGTCCAAACCAAACTGTTGCAATCATGCTTGAATATATCAATAGGTTACTAATGATCACTGAAATTGCTTGAGTATTTAAATTTCACGGAATGCACTGTCAGTCATTATAGGTTAGTGAAGGAACCATATTGTACATAGATCATTGGCCTGTGGCTTCTGTTGTCTTTTTTAGAGACTTTTATAGCTGTCATATTTCAAAGGAAAGTTTTATGGCACTTTTTTATGAGATCTCATATGATTTAAGCAGTACTAGCTGTGATGTTCTTGGTTTCCTTTCAGGCACAGCCAGGACTGTTTCTTCCCAGGTGCTATATCCCAGATGGCTTTTTCTTTCTTGATTACACACCTCAATGTCTTCTCCCATGTTCTGCAAATGTCATCAATCACATCAAGCAATAGAATTACATCCATGTAAATGAATTAATTTCTAATAACTTGCAGTCTGGCTACAGATGATTCAAGTATTAAAGGACATTTTTACAGTTCTAACTTCTGGCTTTTCCTTTTGGTGCTTGCCTCTTGCGTGAGCTACTGTGTTAACCCCCATGTGGAAAATATTGGCTCTTCTAATACTTTGACCCATTCCTGGCACTGAGATATAGCTACTCACTGTGCACAGCTGACTGCTTGAATATCTGTTCTGAATCTCACCTCTTGCAGGGACCAGACTTGCTTAGCCTTTCTTCAAAGCCTGACCTGGTGCTGTATTTTCCAGACAAGTTTAAATATAAGAAATAGTGAACCTGATGCTTCTTATATATGGTCTAGCAGTACTCAGTAGAGTCCAATTGTTCAGTAATTAAGGTCCAGAGCTATTCATCTGCAGTATGCTGTGGAGTTCATCTTCTAATTAATTATCGGTGTCTTTCATTCTTTTTCAGTTAATTACTTTATCCTTATGTTAAGCATGTTCTCAAATTCTTGTCATTAGCAGGACCGTATGTTCACTTCCTTCAGGTTTAGTTTGTGTTTGGACATTTCTGGGTGAATGTATCTTCATTGAGCAATGCTGCAACTGTTTTCTGTTGAATTTTATTAATCCTTTTATGAACTACAGACAGACAGTTCATTAGTCTGGTACCTGCACTTGACCATTCACACTACATAGCTACAACTGTTTGTTTTTTGCTTTTCCTTTCTTTTCTTCTTTTTCTTTTTCTTTTTAGGCTTCAGTGTCAAGGTTTGAACAGTGGGAAGTCTGGAATGGAGTACTGTTTAGCAATTGAAGTTCATGAAAGTGAAGTAACTTGAAAGGACTGTAGTAGTCAGGCACCTTTTTCTCAGATTCACTGTGTGTTCCTTAGTTTGTGTCTGCTTAGATTTAGGATCTGTGTATTCCCCAGTTACCCAACTTTCTTTTATTTTGGTAGCTGCCTTTAGCTGTTTGGATCTTCAAGATCCTGTCCTAGTAAATGATTTCTTTGTACTGCTCTCACAAGCAGTTTTTTTGTCATATTCTAACTCTATGTGAAGGTAAAATAACAAAAGAAAAGAGGACTGTTTTACAGGGCAAAGTCAGTCCAGATGCAATTTTGTTTTAGCAAATAGCCAACCTCCACCATGGGGAGATAGCCATGTTGATATCTCCTCACAGCTTAACAAATACAATAAAGCATGACCTGGGACATGATAAAAGAATAAGGCAAAGAAAGACTTTTATAAAATTCCCAAGAATAAAATACATTCTCCAAATCTTCCCAGAATTGCTTTGGGAATACATTTTCCAGTGATTCAAGGTTTCAAATGAATAACAGAATGCAATGCATATTCCACTTTATGAATGAAAATATATTTACATTCTATGATATCTGAAATTGCAGCTTCATGTATCTGTCTCAGCTTTGTGATTTTCTATTTTTTTTCTACACTGCTTGATGAGCTGTCCCTAAGACCAATTTCAAGTGGGTACTTGTTTGAACAATGTTTAGGATTATTAATCACCATGAAGCAGATGGACTCATCCTTAGGAACATTTCTTAGATAGTCTACTTGCTCCAGAGTTGGCCAGGATGCAAGAAATGGACTACAGTGGTAAGAGAGACGCAGAGAAATTGTGTATGAAGATCCTTGTGTACAGCAGTGTGTTCAGTGCTCATTTGCTAAACCTTTATTCAAAACCTTAATTCAAAACTTTTAATCAGAATGAAAAGGGTCATCAGATGCCATTCTATCATGAGCATGTGACAAAAGTACTGCAGCTCTGAGCTGCTCAGAAGTTGTAAGAGTGAGTTCTGACCTAAGCATACTATTTATTTCACTTTAAAAGTCTCATTTTGAATAAATTTTGTCCTTTGGAATTTTATGTTGAAAAATGTCCTATTACATTTTTATTTGAAGATTGTATACAATAATGAGGCAATAGTTATGCCTTGTAATCATCTTTAACTATACTGTATTTCATATTACAAATACAACAGCAGAAATAGCAGTGGAGTTTGGGAACTGTTTGACATACTCTCATGATGTGTAGGGAGTTATGAAACGTTTTCTATTTATTCTCATGGGAATTTAGGCTAGCTGGTATGAATTGGAGAGAACGAAAATTTCATCTGTGTGCTGTATGCATGAACACAGTAAATACTTGCTAATATGGGGTAGTTTATGTATTCAATAGAAGGTTCTGATGTATATACAACAAAATACAAATCTGAAATTTCTAGATCTGCTTCTAAGAAATATTAAGGTTCTTTTCTAATTCTAGATAGAACCTTATCAGGTAGTGCACTGACTGGCTCAACCTAAACAAAGTTATTGAATTCTCATGTACTGTTTATGCAAATATGGTGTTTCTTAAAATATGCTAATGATACATTCATTTAGAAAACATCAGTTCTATGCCAGGAATTAAACTAAAGGGAATTTCATGACAAAATATCTGACAGAAAGCTTTCCATTGCTGAATTTGACATGATTATGCAGTTCTGTGGTTGCATACTCATGTTTCTAGTAAATGAGAAATGTATATATTTTTCATATATATGAAAATCTTAACTAGGGAATTGATTGCAGGTTCAACTACTGCATTTCAAAAGGCCATGGGTTTAAGTACATTATTCTGCCATGGACTTGATTTAAGATAGTGCAATACCTTATTCAATTTTCATTATGCTCTTTGCCATGAAAAAAAGATTTGTCAGGAGAACAGATTCACATCGTGTCAGCTTTTGTCCCTCCTACAAATTGTTATAGGAATGAATGACCAAATTGTAACCACCCAGTAGATTATATGCAGTGTGCCAACTTGGTAAGCCATTTTAGTTTCTATCGTAGCTCATCATTGGCAAGATATTTTGTTGTCACATACCTATTAATTACAGCTCGAATGGAGATTAATGGAGGGGTTATTAAATCAGAAAGAAGCACATTGGAAAGGTTGTGCCATAAACCACAAAGTTTTATTAAACTGAATAGGAATATATTATCTTTGAGACATGGAGGGGATCAGGAAATGAGCAATCTCTTTCTAAAAAATAAGCTTGTTCAAAAATGATGCTGAATGACAATTCATAGGAGGGATGAGTAGAAGATAACAGACTTCCCTCAAAATTAGGTACTCCCACTTAATTACCTGTGAATAACTGGGATGAAGAAATTACTATGCTATTAATATTCAGAATTAATATGTTATAGTCAAGGAGTTAGACACAGTGAGAAAAAATGTCTTAGCAAAATGCAGAAGCAACTAGTAAGATGAGATAAATTAGGCACTTGAATGGCTAGAAGTATAGGCAATGAGAGAAAGGTGGACATTAGACCATGTAGGTGAGGTCCAGAGTAGAAGAGGGTGACCCTTATCTGTTGGTTTGCAGGGGACAAAAATGAGGTTTTACCTGTTTTTCTGGAATATACATCCATTTTGTTTGTGTCTTTCTTCACTGTTCAGATAAGTATCTAACCCTAGGCTGCCTCCTGTCCATTTGACAAATGACTCCTGTTGCAAGTTGCAAAATGGTTCAGATTTAACTGAGACAATGAAACATATTGTCCTTCAGGATACGTCATAATATAGTAGTTACGACACTCTCCTGGTTTATGCATGATGTAGCTTCATGAGCTGAGATATGAAGAGAATCTTCAATGGAAAAATTAGATATAAATTTAGATGGAATTACTGTGCTAACTTGCATTCAACTGATCTTAAACTTTGATGAGGAAATTTATTTGGAGGGCAGTGGTCTAATAGCTTGGGCAATCAGAGAAAATGATACTAAGGTATTAGATGCTATTTAATGCAGTTGTGGTGACTTTAAAGTTTTAGGCAGATTAAAAAGGGAGAAACAATTTTATTCCCTAGACCAATTACTGGTGAGGAGTTAGGTGTTCTCCATCTTATTGATTAATGCTAGTCATTTGTTTTTACCTCAAGTAGTTTTTATATCATAAGTGTCTATGATATGATTTAAGAGTCAAATGATTAATAAATAACTGTTATTCTAATATAGCATAAATTAAATTGATTTCTAGTATATATCTATTTTAAGGTTTTCACTGACATAAATATATTTGAAAGAGTTGTCTGTTTTTTTCTTTCGCATTCCTAATAGTTGTTCTATTCCTAAAAGATTTGTCAGTGTAAGTCTGAATTAGCCATATTATTAGCAGGTACCTTACTTGCTGACATGCTATTATAATCTCCTTTTTGGTTTCATGATATGTAATTGTATTGAGAAATGAGTGAATACAGTATGTATGTATATGTAGTATATATATATATTTATATATAGTGTATATATACACCTTGCTTTCTTGCTCTCAGTGTCTCTATCATATAGAATATTCCTGGAGTCCACTTTCAGAATCAAAGTAGGAACAAATGGCTATGCTTTATTTTCAGTGTCCGGTTTATTTGAAAAATATAAACTTTTTACTCAGTCGCTTCTCCTAGCTAGTTACTATTCTTCAAAGGATTATACTCCTGTATATTTTTTTTCTGCCTCTTTTCCATCACACTTGAAACTGATAGGATGTGCTGCCAGCCTCCCTTATTCCAAATTACCTGAGATCCGTAGTCAGGGTTTTGGCAACTGAGATTTGACAGAAGAGCTCTTCAGTCTTGCATAGAATCATGGAGTGTGTTACAGGATGTAATTTCTGTCACATTATGCGTTGCTCCTGAAATTGATCCTTTCTGTCTGGCACACTTCTTTCTCCCAAAGCCTCCCCCAGAAAAAATGTCTGTGATATGGCATAAATAAATGGATAACTAGGAGCCCACTTGCAGGTCTTGACACAAAACCATCTGCTTCTCAAATGCACTCAGTGTTTTTTACTTTTTAGGTATGCCCAACTACTGCCAAGTCAAATAGAGAAGTTAGTAAGACAGAGTTGTGACAGTTTTATTATTTCTTAGATATTTTATGAAAGTCTTACTTTTGCGTTCAAATGAAATAAAATAAATATATGAATTCCTAACAAATAGTAGTTGCAGGAGTTAGGGTGACTACTATAATCTAAATGGAAATATTGCATATTAGTAATTACAATTTGTGAAGCAAAAAGCAAACAAACAAACAAACAAATGCAATTACTTGACCTGCGAATCTTATTTTGGATCATCCTTATTATCCAATATCATTGAGACATTATGAAACCATGTAATTAAGCCAAAGAATCCTGATATGTTAGGGCATATCAGGCAGAGAAGTAACTGAAAATGAGATGTGGCTTAACTCTGAGAAAAGGTAAATGTAGCTAATTAGAAAATTATATCATTTCCACCTCCTATCAACTGGAATGGAGATGTAATAGGAAATATTGTTGCAAAAATGAAAATTGAATATTTAATAATTAGATTAAATACAAAATATAGAAGACTAGTAAATTTACATTCAATTGGACATTTTCTCAGTGGATGAATAAACTCAGTTCCTGACCACTGAAGATGCATATTAGCTTGTTAAATGCTTTGCCAGGTAAGACATTTCAAAAAGCAACTGCTTTCTTGTAGATTTTAAGGACTGATTTGTAATATCTGAACTAAGTAATTTACCTTAACATGTAAGAAACAGGAAAAAAAAAAAAAATGATAACATTTAAGTTGCATTCCTCCTTTGAGTGCAAGAGACTCAGTGCTATTCAGCCTCCTTGGTCAGAGCAGGAAGTTTTGCAATAGTCTGGAAAATGTGCTTTCAACGTCACTCCCATTGGTGGTGTAAATACTGTGTGCTCTGAATACATTCTCAGGTAATATTTTCACAGCTAGTATTCAGCTTTTCATTGTGTCCAAAAAATATGTCATGTTTTATCCTCTAGACTTTGTGATCCCTGTCCTAAGAATTCAGTCCTGTTTTTCCTAACTGAATCGGTGAATATTTTGCAAAGTGAAAGGGCCTAACCAGAGGTAACACCACATCAATATTAATTGTTTATAAAATATAGGTATTACTTTTTATTAAAAGGCTTAATAGGGCTGCTAATATCTATATCACAGTCTTTGGGAAGACTATATATTGTGTGGAAGTAAGTATTTTTGAGGAATAATGTGTAACCAACAGAGTTAGCAACTGCAGTATCTTGGAAGGGAAGCAGTGGGGATTTATAACTCAGATTCAAGATCAGTCTCCATTGGCATACATACCCATAAGACATGTGAAATAATCCTTTCGGTATGTAGCTATTCACATTCCAATTTATACATACTGAGAAAAAAGGACAAACCTAATTTAATTGGTTTTAGGTATGAACATAGAATATTTTAAAACTAAACAGCAGAGTAAAGTATATGCAGATAATCTTCCTATTTACAGCTAAATGCATACATGGTGGATCAGCACCTAACTGTTTTAGCCCATAACTCTATGGGCTAAAAAAATGGAATTACAACAGGAATTAATTTTGCAATATGCTTTTTGCTTTGTGCACACCATTCTGGTCTGTTCTATCAAAACGTGTAATTTCTAATATGCAGATGAATTCACTGTTAAAATTCCACAAAGCACAGAGGCCAAAAAGCAGGTGATTGATCCCAAAGTAGTTGAGCTGGCAGTACCGTCAGTGCACCTAGCCCGGACTGGATTCACCTGCAGTCCTCTCAGCCAGTTTTTTGCTGGTCATGGTGCTGTACCCCAAGCACAGGACTTCAAAAGAATGTGATGTAGAACATTAATGCAATTATCTCGTGTGCCCTAATAAATCTCAAGAAGGAAATCTTAAAGGCACAAGAACAGGCTGTCCCTGAGTGCCATAAGTTGAGCCGTAGGGGTAGACGACCGGTGTGGATGAGCCGGGAACTACTGTTGAGACTCAGGGAGAAAAAGAGAGTCTATGTCTTCTGGAAGAAGGGGCAGGCTACTTGGGGAGATTACAGGGAAGTAGCTAAGGTATGCAGGGAGGAAGTTAGGAAGGCAAAAGCCCAACTTGAACTCAGATTGGCCACTGCAGTAAAAGACAATAAAAAATCCTTTTATAAATATATCAACGGCAAAAGAAGAAGAAAAGATAATTTTCATCCTATACTTGATGCAACAATGGTGAGGCCGCACCTCGAATATTGTGTTCAGTTTTGGGCCCCTCACTATAGGAAAGACATTGAGGCCCTGGAGCGTGTCCAGAGAAGGGCAACGAAACTGCTGTGGAGCACAAGTCTTATGAGGAGCGGCTGAGGGAGCTGGGATTGTTTAGTCTGGAGAAGAGGAGGCTCAGGGGAGATCTCATTGCACTCTACAACTTTCTGAATGGAGGCTGTGGTGAAGAGGGGTTTGGCCTCCTCTTCCAGGCAACAAACAGGACCCAGGGAAATGGCTGCAAGTTGTACCGGAGGAGGTTTAGGTTAGACATGAGGAAAAAAATTTTCTCTCGGAGAGTGGTCAGGCACTGGAATGGCCTGCCCAGAGAGGTCATGGAATCGCCGTCCCTGGCAGTGTTCAAGAGGCATCTGGATGAGGAGCTGCGAGATATGGTTTAGTGCTTGTGGTAGCAGTGGTAATGAGAAGACGGTTGGACTAGATGATCTTATAGGTCGTTTCCAACCTTATGATTCTATGATTCTATGATCTCTGAAGCTGTACAGTGTATGCAATTGTGCAGTTTAACTCCACAACTTATATGTAGTTCATCATAAAAAATCGCTTGCTTCTGTCTTTGATATTTTTTAAAAAATTACATAGCTATAGGAAAACATAGCCATAGATCAAGACTCACTTTAGAGAAATACTAGCTGTTGAAAACTGTAACGTTCTTTTTGATTTTAGAGTAGTAGATCAAGAGCATCTGTTTTATCTGTGATAAACCCAGTGTGCTTGATGTAGGACAAGGCTATCTTCTGGGTCTATGGTGACAACCACCTTTCAGAGCCTGAGGCAGGAACTTTGTGAGCAACTGTGCTGAAGTCTTCAGTGTGCCAAAGTTGAGGACAGTGTGTCCCCGTGTACTGTAGACCTTATCTAGGAATTCCTGACCTGAGGAAAGCAGAGAACAGAAATAACTCAGAATTTGTACAGAAGCTGCTTGTCAGTTCTTGGGATATTTTCACTTATCCCTTATTATCTTCACTTAATTGGCATCATCCTGTTTTGAATGTGCATAGATAATTATATTTTTGCTCATTGTATATCCTTCCAATTTTCATAAAGTTTAAACATAGTTAAATATGCACAGTGAAGAAGATAACAGGAATCTGGAAGCAACTAAAGATAAGCAAGCTGTTATCAGCCCATTCAGCACCAAACATGTCTCCACATAAATGAACTGTCTGCAGGGAGAGTTTTCATTTTGTCATTCAAGTGAATCACATTGTCAAGCAATTAAATCACAGCATAACACATTAAAACACTTTTACAATGATAAGAAAATTGCTATCAGTTCGTCTAGCAGCTTTTGTAGTACAAAAATAATGAGTAAAAGAATATTTCAATCAATCTCATTTTCCCTTAGTAATCAAGTCCAGAGTGTTCAAACAGAAAGATTGATATACTTGTGCAGTAAAGATGAGTTATTTTAATCTTTTTTTTTTTATATACTATTGATAGGAGAGCAAATATTATGAATGTTTCAAGATTAGAAAGAAAGTCTCTCTGAAGGTGTACTCAATTTGAGTGAAATGTCACTGACTCACAGTGATACACTGTAAGGATAATGACCACATAATGTGATTTTCAGTGTGCAAAGTTCAAAGAAAAAAAGAAAGATGAATTGGAAACTTAGCTAGAAATGGAATTTAAGCCATTTTTACTTTTGAAGAGATTCTTGCTGGTATAAATTCTTTTGTTAGTCATAAAATTTTGATTAAATATTTGTCATAAAGGAATTCTAAAAATTATAAACGATTGTGAGAAATCATATTGTGCACAGCACGCACAGAGATACATCAGTGAACTATCCCCTCTGTATTTCTTTGAGGAGGGACAACTGTATCAGGGAGGCAGACTATGGTTTTTTGACTTTGTTGCCCTATCCTTAATTTCTGGTGCTAAAGAGAGTACCTTGAAATGCCAGGTGGTACAAAGACTCAAGAACTGATACTGTGAGATATCACACTTTGTTTCCCACTCTTGTGCTTTTAATTCTGCCAACATCAGCCTTCTGTGGAGAGAGACACTTTTGACTCAGAAAGTGCAGGAAAATGTGCTGAACTACTCATGGAGAAAGAAGGAGTTGACTGAGAATCGAAAGTAATGTTGTATAAACACTGCATTTATATTGTATGATTTCATAAATACCGAAAATACTAACAGCTGTACTAAATAGAGATGTACTGAAACTCTTACTTTTCAAAAGTATAAGAATATTCTTCAATATTTGATAATGATGATCTTAAAATACTGGTATTTAATTATATCTATGTCAGGTCATTCAAAAAGTAGTACATTATCTCTGCACTATTTACTAAAAGATGCCAATTCCCATTGCTAACGCTGCACACTATTCCCTCTTCAAATATATCTACAAATACTGCATTATGCATAAAACGTAATGTGAAACAAACCTGAGCCAGGGTTAATCTGCTGGCTCAAAATAGCATAAATACATAAAAATGTCAAAGTCATGGAAAATTTGATTTTTATTTTCCACCTCAGGCGAATATCAGCTAGACATATAGTTTACAAATTTTTCTCTTTCTCTGCAGGGAATATTATTTTAGTTGCTAAGGAACTACTAACTGAGAATATATGGCTCTGAAGAAGATTTAGCCATTTCTTATTAGCTCATAAAAGCAATCATATTATTTTGATCATTTTGCTGCAGTGGTGATCTTGAAAAGTACTTTATCTTATTTAAGCAGTTACATTGCAAGTTCCATGAAATATATACATATTTCTGCAAGCTGAAGGTAGAAGGTAGAAGAGTAGAAGATAAGGACCCCAAGTTGTTATATTTATAAAGTATTGAAGCTGGTGAAAACCTAGAAAAGTGTTATGATACAATAAAACAACAAACAAACAAAAAAAAAAGGTTGATTTTTAAAATTCTACTCAGTCAGTAAAGTTCTTACTTCAATAAATAAGTGAAGTAAGTCTGGAGGACTTTTGGAAAGGGTTAGAAAAATACTAGCACTAGCACTGACCTGGCTAGAATTTGTGCATTAGGGCAAGAAGCTGTGCTGATCAGTCAGCCTGTAGTCTGCAAAATATGAAAAGCTGATGAGGGAAATTATCATAATATAACAGAAAAACCCATTCAAATTTGTGTTATCGTGCACAAGAAAAAAAAAATCAAATTAAGAATAGCAAAGATTTTAATACATTCTTATTTTTTTGCAAATGGAAGCTTATACAAGATGATTTATTATTTTTTTCAAGGTTCACAAGCTAAAACTATGATTCGGTGAGTCCTGAAGATATAAATATAAGCTTGTGGAACCTATTCTCCCAGCTTTTCTTCAGTCAATGCAGGCATATGTTCAAACCCAGCAAGGGATGCAGCTACGTCTCACCCTTCTGTAACTGCCTGCCAATCTTCCTTAGAGTATAAAAGGGGACAAAAATAATGATGTGCTGATCTTTAGCATGCAGTTATATCTAAGATGAGAATGTAAATGGGACATAAGGTGTGCTGCAGGTTGGTCTGCAGTTTTTCTGCAATTGTGTGTGTTTTGGGCACACTAGATGTCTTGAACAGGATAGTTGCCTTCCAAATGTATGGATATGACTATTTATGTTATATAATAAGCATTTTATTACTTATACATAAGCTGCATAGACATCTGATGAAGTGGAAGGTATATTCCCAGCGGAATAACAATATGCAGAGAGTTTGCCTGCCAAGTACAAGGAAAGAGCTAGCTGGGAAAATTGAGAACTTGCAGGTAGAGCTTAGTACAGAAATTAATGATTCGAATTTTCAGTGAAATATTGATGGAAAAGAAATTTATTTTGTCAGCTAATTCCAGCCTTCTGCATGTGAGAGACAATACTATGGAATATGAAGAAAAAGCTCCTCATAAATAAGGAAATGTTACTCTTTTTTTTTGAAGCTATATTTTAACTTCATTCCAACCAATCTCTCTGCATTTCTAATATGTTCAATTCATGAACTGAATAATAAAAATGACCTTTACAGAAGGCAGCTGCGATTACATAATTTTGTTAACTGAAAATTTGTAACACTTTTTGCTCAGAGCTGGAGTTACTAATACACTGTTCCCACCGTAATCACTTTAATTATTGTCCTTGCTAAATAAGGAAAAAAAAGATTTTTGTGGATTAGAATTAGAACAGCATGTACAATGCTGCTGATGGATGCCTTTATGATGTTCAGTAACAATTAAATTAGATTTAAATCAGAGATAGAAAAAGTTATTAACGTTTATTTTTTATTTGTGTCACAGATACTTTTAAATACTGCTGTCAAGCCATCATCTGTGTCGTGGGACTAATGGATACATAACATACAGAGTGAATGTTCAGGAATTAAGCACAGTTCTGTGTAGTATTTCAGAGAGATTTGGCATTTGGCATTGGGGTCCTCAAATCGCCTGTCCCACCTCTCCTCTGATTAAGTTAGAAACTGTCCTCAAGCTATGCACTCTTCTGTGGCTCCTCTGTGCCCCGCTGGACTCCCTCAGGCCAGCGAGGCAGCATGGAGGTGAGTGGCATGGGCTGTACTAATGGACTCATCTCGCTTTGCTCGGGGAGTTTTACTAAGCCAGACCAGATGATTCAAAAAAGCATATCAAGGGAAAAAAGACAGTTCACCGGTTATGTTTTTATTATAGATTCAGATCACTTAAGCTACATTTGGGACTATTGAATTAAATTTTTGTATTCAAGAGAAAGACTAAATCAGCAGGCATTTTGGAGTAGAATGTGAGTAATATATTCCAGAATGAAAATAATGGTTCAAAATGATTTGCATGTTTTTCCTATAACAGTGGCTAATGTGCAGTAAAATCAAATTTCAACAAAAATGAGTTAATTAAGTCCTATTTTAATGCTAAGAAATAGAAATAAACATCATGCATGGCTGTTATAAATATTAATTCCCTTCAAGATGACATATAAAAGCATAATACTTTGTTATGATAATGAAGCAAAACCAAAAATAACAGACTACTGTTCACCACTGCATATGGCATTGTGTATACAGTGTGAGCATGCGGAAGAAATCTGCAGATCTTGTAAATAGGGTCTTATTAACTGGGGAAAAACCTTCTCTACTTCACAGTTCCAAAATACATCACAGCACTGAAAATGGCATTTGTAATCCACTCTATGTACGTGTGTGTGAAGTGAAGGAAAACAGTTTCTCAGTGTCTGTGGTTCAGTATACTGAACCACATACTTCTGGTCAGGGTTTTTTTTTTTTTCACTTTCTCTTTTTCTTTTTGATTATGGACTTCAAGAAAAATAAGAGAGTCCTGTAGAAAATACAGATATTAAATAGTTATTTGTTCCTTTCTATCAGACAAATCTTCCTATGACATAACCTCAAATGAGGTATACTGTGTGTTCATCCACTACTTGCACTGTTATTAATTTTTGCTTTTATTCTGAATGCAAAGTCAATGTCTTTTGGCTATATTTGACACTACTGGAAGCTGAAAGCATTGCAAACTCAGCTGCAGAGGTTCATTTCTAGTCTTTATCTGACACAAGTTGATATTGGTCTTTTGAAAATCATAGCATATCTTTGGACTTGGACTGGTGCAGTGATCTGCTCATGTGCATGTTACCATAGGACAATGGGCTAAACATAACCACATACAATCACAGAATCATAGAATCATGGAATGGTTTGCATTGGAAGAGACCTCAAAGATCATCAAGTTCCAACCTCCCTGCCACAGGCAGGATTGCCAATTGCTTGATCAAGCACATGCTGATTCTCTGTAAGATATCAGAAAGGCTTTTTCTTGCACTGATCTATACACTCAGGAGAATACTCTGGATCTGCTCCTCAGCTGATTCAAATTGAAATAGTCCTGTTGAAGTCAGCTTAATGCAAAGAAAAATCATATACATTTTTGGCAGTTGTGATTCCTTGACTGATTGACATCTGCTGAATACCTATATGAATACCTGGATTCCTATATGCAAGTGAAAATAGCATGTAGGTGATGAAACAGACTTTGTGTTACTGTTACTAGACAAAAATAAGCATGCTGAAACCACATTCCTTACAGGGTGACTGATCCTATTTAAATCATTAGCTGTGTGTTTTACAGAATTCACTCTTCAGAAAGCATCTCAATTACCCTTGCACAAGGTATCCTCTATGTAGTTTAATTTTAGCCACCTCTCTGCCCAGTGAATACAAATTATAGAATCTTAAACTGATCATAAAACCAGACTTACTGCTAAGGTTTACCTATGTATTTTTTCTTAAAAAAGTTTATCTGATCATCATCAATCTTGTAAAACAATATCACTATTTATAAACTCTGATAGAAAAAGTCTACTATATTCTTTTGAAATAGAAATTGGATTCTAGTATTCAAGTGCACTCAGATCTTTCCTAGCAGGTAGCAATAGCGTGCTAAATACATACACGTTATCCGCCTTGTTTTCTTTTAATTACTCTCTGGCTCCTTGCTTATAAAATCATTCTACCTATTAGATTTATTGTTGGGCCTGGGCTCCAGGCAGAAGTTGCTTTGGCTTTTTGATGATCCAGAGATAGCTCTGCTGCTTTAGAGTTCTTTGCCAGAGATGCTCTTTTTATGGATACTTTGTGAGATTGTGGCTTTTGCACATATTTAGGTGTATCTGAGACTCTCATTGGCAGAGCAAGACACACACACACACAAAGTCTGTAACACGGAGGAGACTAGAGTGATTAAATATATTGACTAAATACAAGTATGTATCTAGTCCAATCTAGTTGGCATTAAACGTCTGAATGAGAAACAAGTACATGGTGGCAGTGATAGAAGTAGAAAACGGGAAGTGGGTGAGAAAAATCTGGAAGTAAAGAGTTAAGTTTAAATTCACCAGTCTGTCAGAAAATGCTGTCTGCAGTTTTTGTTCTCTTCTTAAATTCTAAGTACAGGCAGCCAAATGACAAAGATAAAGAAACAGAAAGGCACATACATCCAATACCAAAATTTGTTAAGATAAGGAAAGAAGTATTATCTCTAAAGCCACCCTGTTTCTATCCTCAATTTGTTGTATAGCTTTTACTTAGCACCTTTTCCAACCAATGCTGGTTTCTGGAGGCAGATGGAAAGCAGCAGCATACACATGCTAGCAAATGTAGCATGCTTGCCAAAATTTTGTTGAAAATAGCTAAGCTTTGAAGTTGAAGGCAGTGGTGTTGGTGTGATTTTGCAGCTCTGGCTCACAGCTAGTTTTCACTTTTTTGTACTTTTGAAGGCTACTAATGAGACAGAGAAGGTTTCCGGGAAAAGTAAATATAGTGCAGATACACTGTCTACTTGACCTACGGTCATGGACTTTTTTTGAAAATCAATCTGTGATTTTCTTTCTTCCTTTCAGTTCATTTATTTTCTGATAGCAGCAAAAGAAAGGACTTCTGATGTGCAAATATTTTTTTGTGTGTGTGTGTGTGTGTGTATTCTTAGATTGGGTAAAAAGACATTCTCTGATACCAACCAGAGATTGCTTATATTCTGTTTCAAAGCTGAAGTGAGCATATAATACTCTGACTAAATAATAAGCAAGGGAGTATCTTGGGACTAAGGGGGTCCTGGAGAATGGCAACCTCAGTTACTTCAGTTACCAATTATTAAAAATTCAGAATGAGGTACAGGAACAAGTTAAACTGTACTCTCTTGCCCATGATCAGTTGCAGTCCATTGTACTTATAGAGTTCCCTTTCTGAATGCTGATAAGCTGCAGTGTGCTGTTGTACATTGCATTGTCAGAGATGTACACCAAATACATATCTAAGATATTCTTAAAGCAAGTGATTCTTGATTTTTGGCTTTACTACCCCAAGAAGCCAGAAGGAAAAAAGAAAACAAGGGAGTCTTGTCTGAATCAAAGTCCTTTTTTTAAAAAAAATGAAAAAAAAACAACACAACAAAACTGTTTCACATAGAAGAGAGTTTAACTTAGCGTGCTGTGAAGCATTTAATCTTCTGCATTTGTACAGAGAGCCAAATTAATGGTCAGAGTGTACTTTCAGCGCTTCTCTCTTTAAGCAGGAAACATTGGGAGTGATCTGAATCCTGGCACAGTGCCTGTACTGAAGCCTGAGAGCTGGATAATGGCAGAATCTTCCCTTACCCTCTCTTTCTAGTTTGAGAATCTGACCACAGAGAAAAAAAGTCAGAGCCAAGATTTCCAATGAAGTTAGCAGAAAGTAATTATTTTTATTACTTAAGTCAGCTGAACGCGCATTTTTGGGTACATTGGCATTCATCAAAAATGTTGCATCTGGCTCAAACTTTAGTGCAGCTGTCACAACTATTAGGAACATTTTCCTGTAGAGGCATAGGATCCCTCACTTGTCCATTTCTGTGATTCCCACTTACAATGATAGTAGCAAATGGCCAAGAACAGATCAAGACTTTAGGCATTATTAACATGTTCCCATTGCTGCTTCAATGGGACAAAGGCAGATAAAAACAACAATATTCCAACACATTTTGAGAGGATAGGCATCTCCATTGGCTCAGTACTGTGTTTATTCCAGTCTCTGTGCTAGTGACCATTTTCTGCTAAGACGGAAAAGAACTTCAATGGTGGGCCCTTCTGCTCAGCCTCTCTCCAGTCTGATCAAATGAGGGTGGAGCAGTCTCAATTTTCTCTTTCCCTTCAAATCTGCACCTGTATAAGGGCATACCATAGTCTTAAGGGGCATACTACTTGGCCTGGTGGAGAACAAAGTAGAATTTACATGACTTCAGGCTGTTAAGGTTGAATTTTGTGTAATGCTTTTCTGTGGATATAGGTGCAGCTAGGATTTTCTACATGAAAAACTCTCTTTAAGAAATGTAGTGTTCAGATATGCTAATCTAATTCAGAATTTAATGCTCTACAACTGATAAGTTGATAATTATAGCTCTCATTGGGTATGGATGTCTTTACTGGCATGTGAGAGTCAGAGCACTGCCAAGATTTAATTTCTAGCAGAAGAAGCTACACCTATGAATTCATACGATGAACATTTCAATGGTACTGAATATATATATTTTTTATGTATTTAGTAGCAATCCACTTCATAGGCTTAGTCAGAAAATCAAGACAAATCAGAGATGTCAGTTCACCATATTTCCATTAGGATGGTAGTTTCTGCCTATTTAGACTGATTATACAGCAAAAGCCCCAGTTCTGCAGCCAGTTCAATGGGGATGGTTGTGCTCATCCTCTGACTAATATGCTCAGCACATCATGAATTTACTGATAAATTAACACTTTGATGCTGGAAACTTGTTTTCAGACTTTTGACATATATTTTTATACAATAGGTTTTTAAATGCTCTTATAAAAAATTGCAGGTAAACACCTTCAAATTGTATTCCTCTTTGCACATATCTGTGAGTGCCACATCTAGATAGACACGTATTGGAAATCTCAGTAACTGTCTCTTTATATCTTTAGTTGTGTACCTGGTTTTGTTATCTGGCCCCAAAATTAGGAAAAAAAAAAAAAAAGCATCAAATATGGTAGGGAGCAATTATTTTTATCAAAACTCTCTTGAAAGAATTTTCATTCTTTGCAGTGCCATGCCACTGCAGTACTGTATGAATTTGCAGTGTACTGGCCTCTTAGGAATGTCTGCCATATACAGTGGCTGATATCTAGCTCAGGAATGGTTGGACATGCCAATCCTCTGTGGCACAGATAGAATATTCTTGAGGCTGAGGAAACTGAAATGTAGTTTCTACAAAAGCCAACCTCTGCACTCATACTTGTCTTGCTTTTTGCCATGAGCTGGGATACAGGCTATGTCCTTAGTCACATACTACTACATCTCTTTCTGCTGTATTTTACTGCTGTGCCTGGGGATCTGTGCCTGGTCTGTCTTTTTCCGACTGTTTCTTCAAGACACATTTTCTTTTCAGACTACATTATATGTTTCCAGGACTCAAAGAAGATATTGCAATATCCATTCTTTTTTCTTCTATTGTTTTATGAGTGCTTTTCACTCCTATTGGCATTATTTTCCTTCTAAGTGAAAAGGGAATTTTTACTTAATTTCCTTCCACTTTTGGATGTTAATCAGATTTTTATGATTCACCCTAAATAAATATGAGGGCTAACATTTAAATGGTAGTATTCCTTTATGCTAAAAGAGAAATGTTATAATGAGAACATTTGTTATTTAGTCACCTAATAATGAGGTTTCTTTGCTAAATTAATTGCAGAATGTTATAAAAATAGTATAAACTGATTTGTCACAACAGAGCAAAGTAGGATGGTTAATGGTAGTGAATGACATTATTCTTGGCTGAAGACAAAATTCCTGCCTTCCTTAGAAGGCCAAAGAACCTTCAGCTGTCTGAAGACAGGAGCAGAATTGGAAGATTTTGCCAATTCCCATAAAATACCAATCACAGGACTTCAGCTGTTCCCTGGGTGTTGGAGTTTAAAGCCAGGATACATTTAAAAGCTCATTTAGCTCTCAGCTTTCTCTGAAACTTTGAATTTTTGTCTTGTTCCTAAATATTTCTTAGCACATTTTCAAATTAGTGAAGAACCTGCACACAACACTAGATTGTTTCTCTGACCTATTCAGCACAATAAGATAAATTGCTGAGATAAATCTTGATCCTCTCTCATTCTTTCTATCCTCCACTAAATTTCACACTTCATAAATAAATGCATTCAAATTCCTGGGTTTTAAAGACACACTGTACTTGCCAAATCAGGCCTCAGGGAAAGCAAAAATTAAGGTATATGATACAAAGACTCAGAAGAAATTAAGAGTGAAAAGAAAGTAAGCAGAATAAATCACACATGTATATACATATTATGTATATGTAAGGATTAGATTCCATACCACAGTAATAGAATGGAAGAGCACTACAAGTGACACAAACATATGAACATGTTGTCAGTGCCCCATGAAAAAGAAATACTTTCTACAAACTAAAAGGGAAACAACGCAGCTTCAGAATAAAAGAAATTGTACCAGCTTTCCTGAAACATGTTATTTTGCCTCTATTGCAGGAAAATACAGAGTACTTTTTGACCTTAAAGTCTGCCTCTGAAGTGACCTTATGACACTGTTTGCATAAGGGCCCCTCTTCATTCACCTTTAATAACTTTCTTATCAAATTTTTGCAGTTTACAAGCCAGAGAATGGTTTTTGTTGTTGCATGCACTCACAACTGCTCTTGGGATCTCATAATTAAGCTGCTTTTTGTGTCTTTTTTTATTGCCATCAGTAATAAGGAGCTGCAATTCCATGTGAACAGCAGATACTCATTTTACTTCTTGGGAGCTCTCTGCAGTACTTAGTAAAGGAAAATTTTGTGGTTTTTTTTTTTTTTTTTTAATCAGTAAGGGGATAGGACTCAGGCTCAGAGGATACTGATACGCAAGAAGGTGATACTTAAAAACTTGTTTTACAATTTTCCTTCTATTTATAATTTCCTGTTGGCTTAAGATGTCTGTCTTCCTTGGAAAGGAAAAAAATGATATAATCTTTGTCAATAAGCCTGCAGCCTCTGGATTCAGGAGGCTTTATAGTAGCTGTCTTTACTGTGTATTGGCTCTTTTTCACCAAATGCTTCTTTACTATTTAAAATCTGTTGCATTTTCATGCATGATCCCATGTCCTGGATTCAGGATGTGTATTTGTGTTTCAGTTTCTGAGAGGCAACTTGAAAAATTGTCATTTGAACTAAAGATTCTGTAAACATCCATACAAATTAATTTATTTAAATATACACATATTGGTTGCCCTTGGGAGAAAAATCACTGAACTGAATATGGAAACTACTTCCAATATAAGCTCCTGATTTTTCCTTATCTGAGCATATGTTCAATTGTTAAGGATTTGAAATCAATATAGGAGATACATGGGAGTGCACATTACAACTTGGCTGCACGGGGTAAGGCATCTATGGACATCCCTTATAGATCTCACTAGCCACACAGATTTTAAGAAATGTTCAGGGTGACTGATCCTCTCTGTCTTCTGATGGAATGGAAGGATGAAAATTTTCCACTCCAAGAGTGTAGCAGAATTTCCACAATAAATATTATGACTGCAGTATTTTGGGGCAATATTGCTGTATCAAATAATTTGTTTTGTCAATCAGGATCTTCACAGGCTTTCTATGAGGTCTCATATAAAATAGCTCACCAAAATCAGCAGCCCATAATTCCATGCTCCAGCACTGTGCACAGCACCTATTGCTGCTGTATACCTTAAGCAATGATAAAGTTTATCTCTGCTTCTGTTCCTAATTACATGAGGCCTGAAATGAAGTGTCATCAGAATGCCTGCAGAGAGACTTGACTTAAAAGCAAATAAATGTATTTTGCAAACCAATGCTAATGGCTTCAGCAATTGAGAATGAAATATTTCCTAACTTTCCTTTAACTTGTTTCATAAACAGAAGTAGGTAAAATGTCTCTGAGATTATCCAGGTCATCCAGATGAATATACTAATAACATCATCACATGCCACAAATTTACTGCAACAGTTTTGTGTGATTGTTTTGATAATATTTTCATATCAGCATCTAGAAATCGATAACAAGAAGTAAATATTCATTGTTTTTACATTTATTTCCTTCCCTATAAATTTCAGATAGATAAGTTTTTTATTTTCTGCGTTGTAAACTTTTTCTGAAGTCTAATTGTAACGAAAAACATTTATCTACTTATTGATTTTGTTCAATGACCTTTCTTATATTTTTTTTTTTTTTTCATTTGATTTATTTTCCTTTTTGATTTGGTGTGTGCATTAGGACAAACATTCCAGAACTTCATGTAAAATTTCTGTTCCCTTTCTGTTCTAAAAATATTAGAACTTTTCTCTGTCACTCCTTTGGAAAAAAAACAAAAACAAAACAAAACAAAATTTGAACTTAACTTTGAGAGAGATTATTTGTATTTAAAGAGTTAGATCTCAGAAATATCATTCAGTTTTTAAAAGTGTAGTAAGCAATTCTTTAAAACTTTCTTCATCTGTTATAACTGTAATTCCTAGTAGATTTCTTGATTCAGTTTTCATTCATGTTTTCTGCCAATAAACACTTCTATCATACACTCATGTAACTATTCTGCTGGTAAAGTTTGTTTGCTTTTCCTATTGAGAAGTGATGGCCTAAAAATATGTTACCTGTGTCAGAATCCATCACCAGAGGCAACATCAGCGTGTGAACCACAGATATCTCATTCTGTCGAGTACTTGAGGAGTTGGAGAAAATAATGTCTCAGATGTACATAACTCCTATTATTTTGAGGGATGTAAACGTTCTTTAAAACCTGCAGTGTAGATTGAGAGTTTCCTTTATTTTCTGCTGAAGGTTAGGAGTTGGAAGATAGTAAATATTTAACAACGCATGGCATTGGTACGCAATATTCTAGGAACTAATGAATGCCTCTCCCTGCCACTCCAGTACAACTATCACTGCACAGCACTTGGGTGTCCTGCTGGCTTAAAGCTATTTGAACAAGGCCACCTTTCAAAGAGCTATTTCTGTCTGGTTGTGCCTCTTACTGTTCCAGTTTTGATTTTGCAAAGGTCTTGGAAGAACTGAGGATTAAGAAAACAAGACTAAGTTTTGAAATCAGATCTAAATGACTGTTCTGGTCCTGTCTGAGCAATGCAAAGTATTGGAATATTCTGAGTCTCATTTTCACAGTTGTGCATTTGTCAGGAAGGCTCAAAGGGAGGTGGCTGCAAACATGCCCAGTTGGATGACGCAGTGGAGGCGTGAGCCTGTTCATCTGTGCTGATCATCCCCCTGTCATTATTACACAAATGATCACAAGCTTTTGTGCTATGAGTTCTTATACATCTGTCGGAGCTTTGCTAAGCCACTCACCCAAACTGTGACCTTGAGTATATAAGGCTTTGTAACTCCTCTTAGACACTGTTGTTTACTTGTTCTGTTTATGATAACCGGGTAGAAAATTGCTCCATTCCACTGCTGAAATAAGAACTGATCAGTTTCAAATTATTCTGAAAGGCAGCCAGCAGAACAGCTAACACCATGAGGCCACATTTTTTAATGGCCTTCAGTCTGGCTTTCAAGTTTGTGTTCCCAGATCTGCACTCTCAATCAATTGTAGAAAAAGAAATAATTTCAGGCCCAATTAGTTGTGAACCTCCAGCTACCAGGTTCAGAGAAAACTGAATAAATTTAATATTAAGAGGACAGCAGGAAGATGAGACAGCACTTGAACTTTCCCTAGTGCAATAGATTTGTTTGTTCTTTTGTTTCACTCAGATTGTATATACTTTTATTTTTAGACTGCAGTAGTGTTATGGGATGTCTTTGACAGCACTCATTGCTGTCTGTTTATGGGTGGGGGTCATCAGTGTAGTATACTATAATGGAGCCAAGGGTGAGCATAGTTCCCCCTTTATCTGAGTCTGTGATAACATCCTGAATTGAAAACCATGTGTTTACTTCAGGTAAACTCTCATGTACCAGAGACAAGATTTCAACTCCAAACACTGTAGAACAGGGGATGATGTAAGGCATGCCACACAAAATTTAGTATCAATTGTCATGACAATTGCTAGATGACTCCAGGAGTAGGACCAGAGAACATGAATGTTCTGGGAGGGATGACTAGGTCCAGATTGTGACAAGTTTAGTTTCTCTGCAAATTTTACAGAATTTCATGATACTCTGAGAGCAGCAAGATTAAATTTCTTGTCATTTTCTATGCATTTCAGGATCTTGAAGTGTGTCTCAGTAGGAGAAGATGAAATGACTTAGTACAGAAGAAATTGAGAGTGGCACGCTTTTCAGTACAGGTTGTCACCTAAAATTATTTCCCTTGGAGTTCAACACAGTCCTGGTTACAGTCACCATAAAAACATGCTGGTGAATCTCCTTTTGCAAAGACAGCTTTTCTCATGAGTTTTTCCATAGGTCTATTTTGTCACAGGAATCAATGCTATGTTTCTTACCTTCAAGGAAGAAAATTTCTATTAAACCTCATGCTTTCTGATAAAATGACTGTATGGATAAAACTATACTACTGTATAGTATACTATATGAGTGAGCAAGCTGGACCTCTAATGTGGCAAAAAGTCTGTTGGAAATACTTTATGTGCACCTTTCCTATTTTCTTACACTGGAAGATCATTGCTTTGCGTGAATAAATGAGACAAGAAAGAAGTATTTTCTCAGCAACTGAAAAAGAGCAGAGTCTAAAATTTTACTGCTCCACAGAAGCCCACATAAAAGTCATCCAAAAAAAGAATTAATTGCATTGTAAAAGAGCATTAAATTCTCTTTGAAACAGTTTGAATTCAAGGCGTGCTGTCTTGATGGTTACTGTAAGGACGTGTCCCTGAAATCTTCCAGGTAGAAATCAAATGCCCGGCATTGTGTTTCTACCCCTCCTATGGAGAAAGGAGAAAATGTACTTTGCATAGAACAGAAATCTGGCCTCAGGATGGACATCTGCCTTTTTAAAACACAACATTTCAAAATGATTTGAATTCCTAGTAGAGAATGTCGTCTACACCCCATCTTCCCCATGAGGCTGCAGCCAGACGCTATTCTCAGGGAGGCTATTTTCTTAAAATCAGCTTAATTCTTTAATAATTGAACCCACTTTTGTTTGACATAAAAGTTTTAATTTGTAAGAAATGTTCTTATGTTTTGTTTTTCTTTTTGTCTTCCTTTGTAAATGACATTTTATTAGCTTTTGTGATAGGCCAACAAGCACACAAAAGCACTCCCTTTGTTACAGATTATTTCATTGCAGGAAGTGTAGCACTGGTTTATTGTAAAACAAGGCAAAAATATACAGGAAGTTTATCATTGACAACAGTCTTTATTCTGATGGCCCATAAGTTTGTAAGCTCCATTTAATGCATCCTTGAAATACATAATGAGACATGTTTCTGTCTCCTGATGTTTCTCCTGTGAGGAAGACCTGTCAGTCTCTCACAGCTATGATCCTGTAAAGCACAAATCAATCTTCTTCATGAAGGTGTAAAGTTTTTTTACAGCACAGTTATTGCCCTCACATTCCCAATTCAAAGCCTTAATTACCACCTCCGGGAACACTAGCAAATAGTCTATAAGCACATGGTTCTGCAGATAGAGCTTGGCAGGAGCTTTTCCAGCAGAGTCTGCCAGCAGCCTCACACTGGTCATCTTCTTCCCCAGCTGCTATCTGACAGATGTGCTGGAGGGAACAGCATCAGGCTGTTTGTGCGACTGAACCTCCTGATCTCCTGGGTAGGCTTTCAGCTACCAGATATGTGATGGAACTCACAATCTCTTTAAATCAGAAGAGTCTAATAAATAAAGATGAAGCCCCTTCATCCTCTGATTAGTTTACTATAGAAAGTAGAAAGCATGCACATTTTGTAGTGACATAGAAGGTGTGAAAGAGCAGTTCAGAGCTGAAGTAAACACTAAGTAGGTAGAATGTTTGAGATTCTTGGAACTCTCACTGGGAAGAAAAGAAATAGCAGTTATGAATAAAGCTATTTTAGCTTGATTTCTGTTGGTCCTGCAGCCATAAAGGATTCTAAAGCCTCATTTCCAAGATGGAGTTACAGCATGGCTTAGGAGCCTTGCAGCAACTAGGGCTGAGCCATGGCAGTACACATTATGAGTTAATGAGTTAACTCTAATTACCCAGACAAGTTTTGAACAATGCTGTAATTGCATCTGGGGTCAGGCAGGTTGGACTTGAGTTCCCTGAATCAATTACAGTAGTAACTCTGACAAAACTTAGCTCGAATCAGGTTATAAAGCTAAAGGGACATATTCACATAATGTGCTGAGCATGAAAGTTTCTTTGAAGCACATCCACAGTGCTCTAACCCAAAGTTCAATGGGCATTGCATCAGTCCCTCTGCTGAATCCCATGTGAACTTCATATTGCTTAGTTTATTGGTGACATTCAAAGTGCTTGATGTATTTTTCATTATTCAGTAAGTCTCATGATGTGATGTAAATCACACAGTCCCTTTCCTTAGAAGAGAGGCTGCTTTTCCCAACTTTGAGAACACCACCAGCTGCAAAATACTTCTGCCAGTGAAAGCTAAACTTGCTTTTATAACAAATGAGTTCTGTTTTCCTGTTTACTTATATACCTAGTAGTAATGAGTATTTAAATGAGGAATTAGCTTGCTTGACTTAAAGCCAAATCTTTTTAAGCTATGCCTGTTGAAGGGAGAGTATCTAAGGCTAAAAGGTGGACTTGATCTGCCAGTGGAAAAAAGTCTCAGTTACTCTTATCATAACAAAACAGTTGACATCTGCTTCAGGGACATTTCTGTAAGTAGGCACATTTATGCTCAGTATTTTGCATTTGAGGGGAGCAGGTGCTGAATTTTCAACTTATTTGGTTCTAATCTTCCCTAAAGGCCTTTTGTTTCCTTTTACCTTCATCATATGAGAAGTCAGACTTTCCCTAGAATAGCCTCAGTTTTCTTTAAGTAAAATTTGGACTGTACTGGAGTTAATGAGAGTTTTGCCATTTTCTACAGATAGCATTTCACAGCTGTTACTCAGTAGCCTGATTATAGTGCCCCATATTTTCTTGAAAAACTTTATGGGGATTTTAAGCTCATTGGAATGATAAGCTTTTGATTGTACAGACTGTCTGGTTAATTTGTTAAAAATGTTAAATTTTGTAATAATAAATACTTGTAAAATTATTATATACAGTGGGAAGAAACAAAAAATGGGGGACTGGAGACTATAAGGTACCCAGGTACTTCAGGTACTTGCCAATAAAAATCCTCTCACCTACGCTAAAAACCTCATTGCAAAATGCTTCATTCTGAGTATTTTCTTTGATCCCACACTTTGATAGTGAGCCATGAGGCAAAATAGGCCACAGAAAAAAAGGCAAACATGGTAAGAGCACATTGATGCATGTTTGGAATGAAAACTCTAGATGTACTGTATTCATGAATATGTCTGTAGCTTATTTAACTTATGGACTGTATTCAAAATGATATAGCCAGCTCATGTATCAATTACAATGAAAATACAGACTTTAAAGACCTTCCAGAAACTCTAGAAACATGGCCACTTTTCTGCTTGTATGGGAACTGCTGAATCACAGCCTGAACTTCTGATTGACCACCTGAGACAAGCAATGAGTCAGCCCTGGGAGCACAGGTGAAGACAATTCACCTGCGCTACCAGAAGGGGTGAAGCCTTGTTCCACCTCTCCTAGACCCCATTTAAGAGCTGACTATGGGGGAGGGGTCTCTTTTGGTGGTTGCTCCTCTTGGAGTCTTCTCAGCAAGATTGGGACAAGGGTAAGCTTTCTATCCATTTTTTCTTTAGTGTAATAGCCTGTTTAGCCTAACTTTTTTGTATATTTCTTGATTATAACATCCATATATTCATTGATTATACACTGCTGTTGGAGCCACTGCACTGCAGTTGATGTCAAGTTAAGTTAGTTAAAGACAGATAGCACCTATGTATACACTGCTGTATAGAGATAGCTGAGCCAGCTTAGACTAGTTAGCATAGGTACTGTAAACAGCCCTGGAAAGATATGCAGAGCTCAGGGTTGGCTAACATAAGGGGTAAGGGGAAAAAAAAAATACGCACCAGTTTAGAAAGTAGAAAGCAGTGGGGAAAAAAAAGTTTAACTAGCATGACTTCAGTTTTACAGAAAGAATTATGAAGGAAAATAAAAAGCCAAGAAGACGAAAGGTAGGAAAAGGAAGAATTGTATATATGAAAAACATAACTAGAAGCAATAAACCTTGAAGCTGTCTGAAGGGAGCTAAAGGACTTACTAAAACATTGGACAGGGAAGAGAAAACAGAAAATGAAAAACATGAAAAACCTATATAGAATAAAAAAAATAACAAGAAGAATTCTGGAACTTTGTGAAATTCACAAGAAAATACCTTAATTGTGTAACTAATTTTCAGTATCTGTTGCTAGAGGAGACAAAAGTTAAAGGTGGGAAAAAAGGAAAGCATCCCATTGAAATCAAATCTAAATCTGGACATGATCTTGCACAGAACCAACTGAACTTTGCTGATTTCAGTGCCATTGCCTCCTCTTTATAGTGTTGCTGGTGGAACATGTGCTTTGACTGTTACAAGTACCTGAACTACTTAACATACCTGCACAACAAAACATTAAGGAATCTTAAAATCATTTGTTGGCAGCTGGCTGAGAAGGCAGAACGAAGGACTGTGATACTAAACAAAGGTCCTGCCTGGTTTTTAGGGTAAGGGAAGAGAGCAGTTCTGTTAGGTATTGGTTTTTAAGTCAAGCTAATTTTAAATGGTAGTTGTTTGAACCAGAAGAAATTCTGTCCTGGAAATAGGAATAAAAAAATATCATATACATATGCATACATATGTATATAATGTATAAAATATAAATCTAAATATTAATGTTTTCACAGAAATACCAGTTCTCTTTCCTATGAGCTTTTCAAGCCTTTCTAGAAATAGTTACGGGCACTTACATGAATTTTGTGTTGCTATGGAAATATTGGGCAGGGGTAAGCAAGAAGGTCAATTCTGGTTATAAAGAAAACACAAGAACAGGTGAAAGGAAGAAAATATCCTAATTTTACAGTGGAAAAAATTCAACAATGTAGAAAAAGAGCCCAACTGCTGTGGGAATCTATCAATCCTTTTATGTTGACCTGTCATTTAGGCATTGTTCTGCCTGCAGGGTATTCGCAGAACATCTATAAATCATCACCCTCCACTCACCCTCCACCTTTTTCCCAGTTCTACATATAGATGCACTCCTTTATCACAGCTGTCAAAACTCTTTTGCAAAAAGACCACAGTATTGCCCTGTTACCCCCATTTTTTAAGAAATATTGCAGGGCCCAGTGATAACTACAGAAATAAAAGAACAGGGGCTACCAGCAGTGAGAGATTGTTTCCTGACCCACTGAACATCACAGTGTAGATGTGGCCATTCGTTCAGAACTTGACACAATAACTGTGTAGCCTGGGAAACTTCTTCTCTATTCTTTGTTATTTCAGAACTGATGGGAGGAAATGGGTAGACCAGATATCTGTAATCAGCCTTGATAGTAAATTCCACCCCCTCTGATGACCAATGAGAATGGCCAATCAGGAACATGTCCACACCATTAGGAAGGTGTTAGAATGGAAAACAAGTTCAAAGTCAAATACAGGACAGTGCTTATATACTAGTGACATAACTTAAGCCTTCCCATGCTTTTTATTCCTGTCACACATTCCTGATTTTGCACTCTGCAGCTGATCACTACCACAGTCTAGATTCAAAATGATGTTCGGAACCAGTGGAAGGTAGCTCAGAGACATCAGATAAGTGATGCATCAGGGGAGAAGACTGGAGGAAATATAGGAGTGGATGGCCAGCTCTGTTACTTGTACAAGAAATTAAGTACTGCAAGTACTAGCCCAATTGGTTGGATACTCTTGGTATGTCTCACTAGACATGTTGTTCCCCTCATCTCTTAGGAGAATGGAGTAGCCATATAGCGAGAAGGATCATCTCCCGAATGAGGAAACACGGAGGGAGCTGGATCTCTTCAGTTTAGAAATGAGGAGACTAAGGGGTAACCTCATTACTGTTGTAAATATGTGAAGGGTAAGTGTCAGGAAGCCAGGCTCTTTTCAGTGACACCAAGTGATAGGACAAGGGGCAATGGGTGCAAGCTGGAAGAGAGAGAGGTTCCACGTAATCATCAGAGAAAACTTCTTCATGGTGAGGGTAACAGAACACTGGAACAGGCTGCCTAGAGAGGTTGCGGGGTCTCCTTCTCTGGAGACATTCAAAACCTGCCTGGCTGCATTTCAGTGTGACCTAATCTAGGTGCTCCTGCTCCAGGAGTGAGATTGGACTGGATGATCCTTCAAGGTCCCTTCCAATCCCTGATGTTCTGTGATTGGCAAGGAGAAGAGGCCAGATATCATCTGTATAGTCCAGACCAATTTGTGGGTTGAGCCTGGATGGAGGCCGAGAGAATATCTAGAGGACTTTCACTATAACTTGAGGCATACAGAGCTTTTCACATATTTAGCAAGGAATATATTCCAGGAAAAAAAAGTCTGTTTGTGAAGATAAGCAAGCTGGAGTTGGTAGGTTTTAACGTGCAGCATCAACTAGATTTGCTCTCTCATTATTTCCCATGGCTTGTTAGATGGCATATGTCAATAGTATACTGGTTTGCCTCATGAACCTGTCTCTCACTACACCTGTGGGTAGAAATCCACAGTATTGTTATAGTCCCTCTTCTAGTTCTGTCCTCACTGAGTTTAGGAATTCCTATCGTGTCCTAACTACTCAAACTATCCATAGTCTACCTGTCAAGTATAGCCTAATGTTTCACATGCAGTTTCTGCTGATCATCCTTAACAGAGGTATCCCCTAACAGTGCACCCCTAACAGCCACTCCATGCTAATCTCTTCTGGAAAACATCCTGCATTTGTTAGTCACATTTTTCACTGTTTACTAATCTGCAAGTGAAGACAGGCCCTTAAAGAATCAGTGCTTTCATCTGGAGTTCAAGCCTCTTTCTGCTACAGGAATGTCAGATCTAATCTGCTAAAATGGAGTAATTATAATTCAGGTATGGAATTTATAGTGTACAACAGAGAAATGTAGTGTCTTGGAAGTAGGTGAAACATCATGATAGGCTTTAGACACAAATCTGAGGTGTCAAAGTTGACAGAAATTGTGTGCTGAGCATGTGTGAAGGAATACCTGAGAAACGTAAGAAGCTTTTGGCATCTAAACATAGATGTCAATGCAATACAAATGCCAAATGATTGACAGGAATGTTTGAGTATGCAGGAAAGGAGAAAAGAAGAGGCAAATTACACTTAGATATCAGCACAGCCTTATATGCTTAACAAGGCAGATGAATCTCAGCTTGAATTACTAAGTTATTTCCCCAAGTTAGCAGAAAAACCTGTAAAGCAGCCAAGAGCTCACTCTGTCACCTGAATTCCAATTTCTCATCTTCTATAGATGCAGTCTAAGCCTACTTCAAAATCATCTTGTAGAACACAAAGCCTCTTAAGCAAGCTACTATGGCTGATAACTTCTAACAAAACTAGTTTACTTCTAAAACTGCTGCTTATATTATTTTTCCAGTGTTTTCTTTGGAAAAAGAAATTACTTCAACAGCAGAACATGTTTATAAAGCAAAGTGTAGGCTGTTCAAATCTCTGACTCAAACAAGAATAACTTTAACTTGGAACTAGTTGTCTTGGCTGGCACTGTGCTTGAGTCTGTGGTGCTGTGAGGAGGTGGGATGGATGAAGCAGCTCAAGTACACAGCTGTAGAGCTGCAGAGCTTGAATTGGCTTGTCTGGTGAAGGGCAGGCAGCAGGTGTGTGTGGCTGACTGCACCTGAACAAATACTCAAATGGCATTGAAAAAAAGAAGCTGTAAGAGTTAAAAGGATAAGCCCTGTAGTTAGGCTTGACTTCTAATTTGAGCATTAACTTAATTTCCTTGGTGGCTAAAACAGGTTCTTAGTCCAAAATGCTCCAAATTGACGAAGTTGATTATAGTGGCTTCAGTTTATGCCCCTTGCTCTAGGGATGCTTTGATGTAAAATCCAATGGAAAAAACTTGAGAGTGTTTCCATCTTAAATTCTGGTATCTATTATTCCTTCTAGTTACTGGAAGAAAGAGAAGAAAATGATAAAAAGGGCGTGTAGATCTTGAAAATGTTTTTTACATTTGCTAGAATAGAGAAAATCAATGTTTGATTACATCTTACAGGCAATGTGTACAGCAGGTTGTTCATTATTTCAGCTACATTGTGATTTTTTTTCTAGTTTCTGGCAGTCAAAGGATTTAACAAGAAATAGTGTTTGATGATACACTTTCCTGTTGAGATTGCTTATAGTACGTAGTGGTTGATCCAATGTTAGCAGTTTACTGACATCACTAGGAACTGTAGTACGGATCAAATTTTGGAACAACTAACAATGAAGTTGCTATAGCAGAGGAAAGAAAATGCACAAATCTCAGTAACGTTTGTGTGTACTTACACACCCAGGTAGGACAGACAGGCATAACACAGCTTTAAAAGGCAGCAAAGTGCAATGTGGCTCATCTCAGAGAAGTGTGATTTGATGCAGGAATAGGCAGTTTAACTGTGATGTTTGCTTTAATTTTGAGCAAAAATAAAGGTCATCCTGAGAGTTACAAATGGGTGGGTTTAGAGCTCTTCTAAAGTATCAGTAGCTTTAGAGAAGCCTTGTGGAAAGGTATATGTGAGAACTTAAATGCTTTGTTTGCATAAATGGCTTAGACCCGTGTGTACTGGGGCTAAACTAAGCTGTGTTTTCTTTGGGAAGGCTTACCCAAGCTTAGCTCTGCAGAGGAGTCTTGTTGAGCTGTTACACTTTGTGAGGAAAACAGAAAAACCAGATCTGCATCTCCAGATTAAATCTACCCTGCTTAATATTTAGATCTGATGATTAGAATGTTCTGGTCTTACCTTCCTTTGTTAGGTAATATACTCTGAATGAGTTGAGGGAAATCTGAATAGAGTAGGAGTCTTCTTGCTAACTTTTGCTGCCAATGTCTGTTAAAGAAGAATCGGGCACAGGAATTTTGGGATTCTCTGCACAAGAAAGCTTGAAGATCATACCTGCAGTTCATATTCAAAGAAAAGGAGGTAGGGGCAGAATGTACTTCAGCTTCTGAGGTTGGAGGATCAAAGACAGAAACTGAAGTAAAATAAAAAATTGTGTATCATGGCTGCTTAATGTAAAAAGAAATATCTTCTGCCCTCTAGACTTCGTTATCATTCATCTGTGACATAAAAGCAGAGGCTTGCAGTTAAAAGAAGCATCTAGTAATAACAGGGGAATGAAAATAAAAGCATTTTATTTTCTATAGGAGAAGAGAATTTAAACCAGTTCTTAGAATAGATATCCTGGAAATACGTATTTCAGTTAGTTATTTGCCGAGAGGCAAAAAACTTCTTTTTGACATTAGCACCATTAAAAAAAAAAAAAAAAAAGCCTTGAAAAGTTAAGCAGAGATGAATTTGAGATATAACAATATGATACAGGACTACTGAGAGTATAGCAATATCATGCTAGAATATTCTCAGCAGTATTGTTTTAGAGTAATTGCTACATTCACGCTACCTTATAGTATAAATTAGTGTATCATAGATATATTTTACTTGCTATTTTAGTTTGTATTTGTGCTGTATACTTCCACTGGGTATTCCCATTGCATATTTTAATCAGATATATAATTCTGCCACAAGAAAAGCAGATGCAGTAAAGCTTGACTGATTGATGCTGCTTGTATATTTTAGACTGGCAGTGGGAATCAGCTTGAATTTGCAATTTGGGAGTCAATGAATATTGATATAGAAACTATTCACAGAGCACAAAGCTTGTTACTCTGTATTCTGATAGTATTTTCATTACTTGTTTGGCTGGATTTGAAATACTTGTTAACTAATTTAATTGAGAGAATGGAAATAAAAATGATTTTGTTTCTTAAAGTGCAAGGATGCAATGATTTTGAAAATAGAACAAACACATTAAAAGCTAATCTTTGGAAGCTACTTTTTTTTTCTTCTATTTCTGCTTTGTATCCTTTTAACATGATACCCAATGTTAGCTGCAAATTCTAACTGGTTATAGAAGTCAGAAAATTTCTTTTACATAAAAGCTGAATTCTCTTTTAGCCTCCATATGACTGAGTGGGATGGATCCCATATCTGTGGCTATCAATCAGGTGAGGAAAGGGAAAGATGTGGACCCTCAAAAAACACCACTGGTGTTTGCCCATAAATTTCTGTGTGTGTCAAGAGTGGCAGAATTTCATTTGATAGAAATGTCTAGAGTTGTCTTTCCTTTTCTTCCACCAGGCGTTGCTTATTATGTAAAAAGGGAATCAAAGCTTTTTTTTTGTTCTCTAAATACTGGTGTTTGAAATGTGTATGGATTAGAAGGGGCATAAGACTTGTTAATAACAGCTGCCTCCATTGGAAATCTCTGCTCCCCTTGCTTGACCATGTCAGACCTTTCATCAGTTGAGTGACGAATGAGCAAAATGACTAAAATGCTGTACAATGTACAAGATTTCAAGTAATTAGGAAAAAAGTAGACATGAGATTCAGCGCACTAATATCCTTCAAAATCATACTGGCTCACATACTAAAAGTCATTGCTAACACTGGTGTGCACCCAGTAAGTGGATTTAGTTCTAACTATTCTTCCTCAAAACCATGGTAACTGTATTGATGAACTAATCAAATTGACTTTGCTTCCCCACCCTTCCCCTCACTTAGAAGTTCCTTAAGAAGTTTCAGGAAAAGCATTGTATTTTAAAAAAATGAACCAAATCAACAACAACAACAAAAAAATTACATGAGATCAGACTTGGATGGAGCATATACTATAATATACCACTAGTATCAAAGGCACATCTTCTCGTCAGGTCCTCAGTAGGCACTACGGGGCCAACAAAACATGGCATGTTTCTTAGCTACATGTTTAAGCAGTTCTTTATCTACTAAACTTCCTGGAGAATTCTATCATGTTTTGTCCTTCTGAGCAGGACAAGTTAAAATTTTTCTCAAGGAATGAGAGGGGCAGCAAGAAAGATTCACTAGCCTTACTCAGATGCTTACTTAAAAAGAGAGAAAGATGAAAGATCTGATAATTAATGAAACTGCAGTCCATTTGTGGCACTTAAAGGAAGGGCTGGGAAAGTGAATTCTAATGATGATGGCCGCAATGTGTCAGAAAATGACAGATCTTGGTTTGTCTCTGGTTGATAGGAAAAAGAAGCTCCTAAACCAAGTATTAAAATGAAAATTTCACATTTACTACTTACAAATTCTTTTTAAGTTCTGTTAAATGGTGGAGATACTGGATGATCAGAAGTATTATGCTTGTGTGGTGCCTTGGTAAATTTTAACTTCCACTAAAAACAAAACAAAACAAAAAAAACACAAGGAAAATGCTTGTAAAATTCCCTGAAGTATGATATGGCATCAAATGCACACACCTAGTAAATTATTTTTATTGGACAAGAACAATCATTGGTAACTTCATGAATTTTAATGGTACAATTACACATTGATCAATAACATTACTTATAATGATTTCTCTTTCAGCAACACTTCAGAGTTGTCAGTTGACCTTTAATGGAGATTCAGTGATGCAAAACAGCTCTTTGTAGAATCCAGCCTAATAGGACTTGGTCTTCTAAAAGCTCAAATTACACCCTCAAGTTCAGCTAATGAAAAGGGATCCTAAATTCTCTAGCATCATGAAAATATCAGGAGAGAACTGCCTTTTCCTTCAGAAACCCTAGCTGTTGTCTCTGATTGGCAGATTCCAATCAGTACTGACTTTATCAATTATCCTCAGGTTTTCTTGCTGCTAATCTGAGTCAAGAAAACATTTGACACTTCAACAATGTCCTTGATTGTCATGGTAAAAATAATAGAATTGAAAGTTAGATGCTATCGAGATAGAGATTTACAAACTTGATTTTTTCACAGTGAAGTAAAGAAGTTAATTTGAACACTAATAAGCATAGAGGTGAGGATGTAGGTTGCATTGTAATGTTGTTTTTCTCATTTATTCTGCAAGCTTAATATTACCCAGCCTAGTTCTTTGCCAAGGTACAGCAGCTTTATGTCACATTATAAGGTGCATTAAGTTGCAGGATTAATATCTTCAGGCCCTGTTTACCTGTATGCTAGAGTAGCCACCAGTTTTTTGAATTCGCAATAAGCATTCATGCAAAGAGCTTAAAGAGATTTGAAATACTTCTAAGCACAATATTAGATGCCAAGGTGAATTGTGCATTGTTTTGGCCCATTATCAATACAAAGCAAAGATGCCATAGTGAGCCTACAGGAAAGGCAATCCCATCAACGACAGACATTTGTGTTCTGTAAAATGTGTAAGTATTTGACAGAATTCTCACCATGCAGCAGCACTACAGTATGTATTAGTGTTAATAGTAACAATTTACTATCCACAATAAGGCTTTCATAGGGCACTCACTACTTCAGAACAAGATTAGCATGCATCTAAGTTCATATAAAAAACAAATATGACCACATGAGCTCTCAAACTGAAGCCAAAACACACGTGGACATTGACAGTTAGAGTACAATATTGTTCCTTTTGACAAAAAGTAGGAATTGTTGTTAACATATATGCAAGGACTTGAATGCAGTGTTTTTGCAAGGACATATATACTAGTTATGATTCTGCATGTCTTTTACTTGGCAACCAAATATGCCAGTGATACCTGAGCTATTGAGGGAATGTGTACTAATTCTCTTGAGTGTATACCCATTTTCTCATTTATAATGAGGAAATATGCTACAGCTCTTTTTTTTTTTTTCCTTAAAAGGGAAGATACATTAAGAAAAATAATCTTACTTTTGGAATAAATCATACTCCACAATTTAAAACCTCATTATTGTAATTATTATAATGTATTGTGTTTCATTAACTGCTTTTGCTACAGCACACTAAGCTAAATAAAATATCTATACTCAGTATTTTAATCAGTCATGGTAGTTTTGAGATTATCAGATTTGTTCACACCTCGTGAATAAGTGATGTTCTCTTTTAATGTTGCTCAGGTCACTAACTATGACTATTAGTTTGCCTTCAGTCTAGAAATGTTTTATTCAGTAGTGGGGAAAAAATGAAGACAAAATTCCTCAGATTACATCTTGGTTGATGACTGTAGATGAACAGCAAGACTGGTGCTTTCTCTTACTTTAAATAATCATCCAAATTGCTTGTTATGTAATAGTTTCATGTAAAAAGAAGGTGGAATACCCTGTGGAGTCACAAAAGCCTACATTGGTATGTAAACTAACAAGTTTCAGTGCACCAGTTAAATTAGGCCAATACATAGCTGAGCATCCAGATCTGGAACAAACACCATGCATTTTATACTGTAGTTACCTGATGTAAAATCTTAATTGTATTTTTTCTCCTGTGCCAGCTAAATACATGTGTCTGCTGAAAACTTTTGCAACAGTGAGGTTTCAGAATGATATTAATATGCAGGATGACTTCCCACCATAGTGAATTTGTTTATGGTGAAAAGGCACTGAATCTTAGAAACAAGATTTGATAATCTGAGGAAATTGAGTAATTACATATTGGGATAGACAGCTAGCAGCTATTTTATTTTTGTGTACTTATGAAGCTTCTGGACACTGATGCCATGTTTTCTAGAATTCTCTACAGAGTTTAAGTGATTTTGCTCAGAAACCACAGAATCTTACAATAATAGTTCTCCACCTGATTCTGAAGGAAGACTTTTCTTTTAGCTGAGCTATGGTTAGTGACTGAAACCAGCTTGGACGAACAGCACAGGTTTTAATAACTGCTAAATTTGACAAGATATCTAATATTGCCAAATACACCAAATTGCAGTTTACAGGGCTGGTGATGACAAGTACTTCATTCAGCCAAACAGTTGTTAATGCAGTAAAAGGGAAAAGATACTGTAGAAATAATACTGCTCAACATATTTTCTTACAAGTATCTACTTAGCAAAAAGTCCTGTAGCTTGGCTTGGGAAAGAGTCATGCTCTGCAAACCTTTACTGAATCTATGCGTGTTGATACAATTGGCTTACTTGGATTTATTCTTTCCTGGTGTTTCTAATGCTAACTCCCATCCTGCTAACATAGCTAGCTTTGATCCTTGGAGACACGTTACTCAGTTATCTCAGAAGTTCCTTAAAGCTGTGAAGCTAATCCCTGCCAGAGGATGGTGGGTTATAATTGCCGTTGTCCTTCAGGAAGTATTACTGCCAGTGGTTCAGTTTTTCTGTTATTCTTTATTATTAAACCCACCCATTTACAAACAGACTGGTTACAAGTTCTGTGGCTTGGCCTGCCTTCCGAAGTGGTTTCTGACATTTCTGAATGCCAAGGGATGCGATTCCACTCCTAAAATCCTATCCTGTTATATTTGAAATGTACTGAAATAAATGATTTGTGAACTATCTGAATGCTGCTGATAGAAACAGCCTCTTTCTAATTTGTTATTCATTTAGACACAGTTCAAATAATTTAGTCTTGGGCCCATGGTTATATGTTTCTTGGGTGATGTGGATTTCAAAACAAGTTTATCTAATTTATAATAAAATTAAATTCTTTCAGGATAAGTGCCCTTTCCATTTAATATAGTAAGAAAGAAAACTCACATATATTGTTTAACAACAAACAGTTTCTTTGCTGCAAACTCTCCCCCCTTGAAAAACAAAACAAAGCAAACGCATACGCACAAAACCAAAACAACTTAAAAATAGTCCTGGAAGCAATATGCTGAGTCATCCCAGATATTCCCAGTCAGAAGATTCTGACTTTAGTCAACCGCTGCTGTGCAGGATAGAGAGACTTATTTGATTACAATGAGTATAGCAAATTAAGAGGGCAGCTGAATCTCTGCACTGAAAATCCTACGTGGGACTGTGTCAGAAAAGATGTTATAGATGTTATACAAACAAAATGGGGAAGTTAGGGGCAGGAAGGTAAGAAACAATTGGAAGGCATACTCAAGTGTGCTGAGGTCTAGATTTCAACTGGAAGTGAAGGGAGCTCTGCAGATTTTATTGTAATGTGTGGGGTGGTGGTGGTTTTTTGTTTTTTTTTTTTTTTTTTTTTTTTTTTCTGTTCTAGATGAAGATTTCACTCTATTAAACAGATAACTCCTGCCAGGCAACCATCAATAAATAACTATTTACATAAATACGCAAGGCATAATTAAAAACTTGACAAGTCCTTTTCTTTCTACATTATCCACTACAATAATCAAGATGCTAGAAACTAGGGCTAAAAAGTACTGCTATTGTGTAAGAAATGTGTACTTCGCTTTCAGATATGGAGATCTTTACTGCAGGAAAAAGAATCTGCCATTTCCCCACCCACAGTCATTTTCTTACTACCTGACTGATTCACAGTTTAGTCTTTTTCAGGAGGTCGAAAAGCCTCAGGGAGAGCAATGATGAAGAAACTATGTGCTAGTTAGACGACACTACTAATAGATTAGTTCAAGCTATGTCTTTGTGCTGTTTTTTCTCTTTTGATGAGACAGGAAGTTATCTTGGGGTGAAGATTCACAGCTTAGTGAATTATTTATTCTAGTTCAGCATCAACTATTTCTACAGGCCTACAACATCTCATTTTCTGTGGGACTCCTATTGTACCACAATGGATATATTTGAAACAGGTATGGGAATCTCAGAATTCTTCTGAAATTGTATTTAATGTTTGTTTCTCTGAAAATAGCATGGGAGTTTATCATTTTATGGACGCAATAGCAATTCTTACTAAGTAGGTACTTAACCTATCTTCTAAAGGACTTCCCAAAGGCTTGCCACTTAACATCTTACTGTTGGCACTTAATATCTTTACAGCTGTACTAATCTGTGTTAGGTTTCCATATTTACTAGGTTTGAGTGAGAAAGAGAATATACATTCAGTAACCAAAAATAATTGCATGGAATGGAAAACTTAATGTTTGGATTCCTACTCTGAAGGGTACATTTGTATTCTGTAGTTACTAGGTAAAGAAAGAGTCCTTAACGTAGGCTTGGGGCTTGGGTTTCCTCCATATTTTTAAAGCACTGGGATAAAATTTACATCTTCTACTCTACAGTGTTACAGTGCTGGAAGTGGAAATCTATTCAAAAAAGTCCCACTCTTAATAGGAATGAAGAATTGTTTCCTGCGTTCTTTATGTTTTCTAAATGTCTGTAGTTCGCAGAAGCTAGATGTCAGCCTGGTAAGGCAGGGTTGAATCTAATTAGCTCAAGAAAACAATGTATCTGTAGGTTGTTTTTTTTTTTTTTTTTTTTTCCCCAAGAGGTGCTGTAAACAGCATGTCTGGTCTTTACTGTAACTTCTGGATGATTATTCTAGTTTTCATGAACTCTTAATCTGAGGGCTGTGATTCAGGAAAACTTTCAATTTATCTTGTTACAAACTTTGGTGTCAACTTTTTATTATGTATATCAAAACATAAGCACTTCAAGAATTAAAGAAGGAGATAGTTTTCTTGCCTTTTAAACAAATATATTTTAATCAGTGTTGGTACAAAACTAGTCGGTTTCTATGTGCATATCCTTGATTTTGATCTTCCTCAAATATTGCATTATGAATTTCATGCCTTTGAGTGCAGGGTACAACTATGTGAATGTGTATGAATAAAAGTTCAAACAAAAATCATACTCTGCAAAAACAAAGATGGTGGAAATTTATGAAACATTGATGACAGTACAGCAAAAGTTAATAAGTACTAAAGGTAGGAGTTAAAAATACACTTTGTTTAGATATAGATAGAGAAGTATGTAATGACATCACTAGAAATGGTACTTGTATTTGAATACTTTTTGTTTTTGCAATATGTAATTCACATTTTCATTGTTTTTTTATTTTATTTTTCAGATCTGAAAAAAAGACATTTGAGTTTTCAAACGGTATGGTAAGTAGTACAAACCATTTGTCACCTGTTTCTAAAGACATTGTTTTGCACTAACAAGTAACAAAAATAAGTTATATGCTTTTTTTTTTTTGGTAAAGTGTGAGGTTAAAGTTCTAATTTTTACTGTGGGAATGCTTTACCTTCATGTTAATTTCACTGGTTAGACAATTTATCCTACTGATAATTGGTATTGTTATGGTAATAATACTTATCAGAGTGCTGCCAAAGCCAAGGCTGTTAAAGCATTTCCTAGGAAATGATACAAGAGAGGCTTTTAGTTGGGCTTTGGTCTGTAAAACTCATAAGACTCATAAATCAGAAGTGCAGTGTTCTTTTCACTGAAGCAACAGTGCCTCAATGAAATTCAAGAAACTCTCCAAGGGGAACAGTTGCCCTTTTAATTTCTTAGACATGCTAATTCATGCTTGGAAAAAAAAAAAGCTCACGTTTTTAACTGAAATACAAACAAGAAAGAGAATGGCTTCTTAACTCATATTGACATTCAAAAACAGCACAATCCAAACACAGTTCATTGTTGGGACACGTACCAGTTCCTGTAAAATCATAAGGGATATGGACAGCCCTTGAATTGTCATTAAGCTGTTTCCTTGTCCTATTAATGAATTATAGTGATACTTCACTCAGTAGCAGAAAGCATTAGTCAGAGCATCATCCAGATTTGTCTGAAGTCCTTTTTTCTGTGTGAACTGGAGGATTATCACATCTTTAATGCAAATAATCAGGCATAGTAGACTACATGATGTCCCAAAAGTTGGCCTGCTGGCACTCTAAATTATATAATACTATAAAGTTTTACTGAAGCTGAAAAGACAGAACTCCTCTGAATATGATATAATCATGTTTCTGTGATGATTGGCAATGTATATCACTACAACTTGAGGCATTAAGACAACATGCCCTACGGGTAGTGGTTAATGGAATTAAGTCCAGCTGGTGACCTGTTTCAAGTGGTGTCCCCCAGGGGTTGGTACTGGGACCCATCTTGTTTAATATATTTATTGACGACCTAGATGAAAGGATTGAGTGCACCCTCAGTAAGTTTGCAGGTGACACCAAGTTGGGAGGTGGTGTGGATCTGCCTGAGGGTAGGGAGGCCCTTCAGAGTGATTTGGATAAGTTGGATCGCTGGGCTGAGATGAATGGGCTGAGGTTCAACAAGGCCAAGTGTCAGGTCCTGCACTTTGGCTACAATAACCCCAAACAGCGTTATAGGCTTGGGGATGAGTGGCTGGATGATTGTGAAGAAGAAAGAGACCTGGGGGTGTTGGTTGATACTCGGCTGAACGTGAGCCGACAGTGTGCCCGGGTGGCCAAGAGGGCCAGCGGCATCCTGGCCTGCATTAGAAATAGTGTGGCTAGCAGGAGCAGGGAGGTGATCATCCCCCTCTACTCAACACTGGTGAGGCTGCACCTCGAGTACTGTGTTCTGTTTTGGGCCCCTCACTACAGGAAAGATGTTGAGGCCCTGGAGCGTGTCCAGAGAAGGGCAACGAAACTGCTGAGGGGTCTGGAGCACAATGGGGTCTTATGGGGAGTGGCTGAGAGAGCTGGGATTGTTTAGTCTGGAGAAGAGGAGGCTCAGGGGAGATCTCATTGCACTCTACAACTTTCTGAATGGAGGCTGTGGTGAAGAGGGGTTTGGCCTCTTCTCCCAGGCAGTGGACAGGACCCAGGGAAATGGCCGCAAGTTGTACCGGAGGAGGTTTAGGTTAGACATGAGGAAAAAATTTTTCTCTCAGAGAGTGGTCAGGCACTGGAATGGCCTGCCCAGAGAGGTCGTGGAATTGCCGTCCCTGGCAGTGTTCAAGAGGCATCTGGATGAGGAGCTGCGAGAGATGGTTTAGTGCTTGTGGTAGCAGTGGTAATGAGAAGACGGTTGGACTAGATGATCTTATAGGTCGTTTCCAACCTTGTGATTCTATGGTGATACCTTACTTGTTTGTTGAAAACACAAGTGTTTAGAAAGATGTGGAAACAGGCTTGTGGTTTTTAAGTGAAACATTAGTAAATATATATGGACAGCTACTCTAATTCTATTTAATAATTATTTATTAAATTAAAAAAATATTTTGAAAGTAACACCATTTGATTGTAGTATTCTTAGCCCAGTAACCCAAGCAAGGTACTCTAGAGGACTTTGGAAAAAGTTATGTAAACAATAAGGCTTTGAGATTTTTTTTTCTAGTGTAGGTATACATGTATATGGTTGAATAAATGTACATACATTAATATATGTATAAAAATATCAATAAAATCTGTAGATTTGTATAATGAATATTCCATACATCTGAATTTAGGTTTGAAATAACTGTATTTTAAAACATACCAGGATCCAGTCCTTTGATACCTTCATGATACACTTTTATTCATTTCTGAATGTAAAACACTCAGAGAGGAACTGTTTGTGAGACAATGTTAAATGTAGCATTGAATGTGCTTTTTTATTTTTTGGGGGGGGAGGGGGAAAGAGGAATGCTTTATTATTCAATCAACAATTAGTTTCCAGAATTGTGCCGAGTTTATTTCAGACCTGGTATGGATGTGCAATAGAAATGGCTGGCTTTATTTCCACTGATACCTATACACACTTTCACCCTGAACACTGTTACCTTGTCTTGCCATTTTTATTCTACAAAGCTGTCAAAATTCTAAAAATTGGTTTTGAGCATCTGATTCTTTTTAAGGAGCTATGAACATAATTCTTGGAAAGAATCCATGCTATACTTCCCTTCAGGTGCCTGATGTTTGTGCTAAGGATATCTTCAGAATAGCTGTTCAGTTGTGTAACATGATGTTGAGTTGAAGAACAAGAAGATGATTATAACAGTCTGAGTATTTCTCTGTGCTAAGAATAATGCGTCTGCAGTTTTATTTTGGATTAGTAACAAACTCCTCAATGGATAAACAGAGAAAGGAGTACAAAGATTAGCTGTGTAGCTAATGTGTCAGAACATCTACCTAGGGGCTTGGGCCTAATAACAAATCAAGTTGAGTAGGTCTTAAAGGGTCTCTTACCGATGTGTGAATGCCTTCCTAATTAGAATCTTACAAATAAGACATTTCTAACTCTACTTGTATTTCATTTTGGTCTGAAGAAAAGGATGTTAAGGTCTGGGAAGCTAATCCTAGGAGAGAGCTCAAGCTTAATACTGTGAACAGATTTAATTACTTTGTTTTGTCTGGATGACTGAGTCACTTTGGAATCACTTCTTCCCAAGGTGGTTTGCAACTCAGCTTGCTGAATGCTTTAAATATTGCTAGTGGTTGCCAGATTTCCTAGATATTTAAAAATTGAACATGGCAGCACTGCTTTCTCTTTATAGATTTATCCCTATCCACTCCTAAAAAGTGGTTTCTTTAAGCGTTAATTAAAATTCAGTTAGAAAAGTAATTAAAATAAATGTTTGAATTCTGCCTGTTTTTTTTCTGCCTCTTTTATTTCAACTGTACATTTATTTTTTTAATGAATTCCAGTTTTGTGGCCCTATATATTTTCAGGATTTAATTCAAGTGTACCACTATCCCAGTTAAATGCATGTCTCAAAATCATATGTTAAGCAAGAAATCTATGTATGTTAATGACCGACTTTGCAATTTGAACTTTTCAGTTTCTGAACAATTTTTGTCTCTATCTCATATCTTCAACTGTATTTTAGCTGATCTGGCTTGGAAATTTCATTTACAGTCTTACTTCTTCATTGCAGGAGTGGCAGATGGGGTGTGGGGGGGCAAATTATATTGATGCTTTTTCCTGGAATTGTACTATCTCCAGAGATTAAGGAAGTGTAATTTATTTGCACTTTCAGCCATTTCTTTCCTTGTCTGCTAGATACTTCCTGACTAATAAAGAGACTCTTGTCAACTATCTAATTCGATATAAACGCATGGAGAAATTCAAGGCTATCTAAAATGTTCTCTGACCAGCTGAGAAACATGGAGGTGGGAGGATTGACTGAGGAAAAAAGAAAAAACCACTTGATTTGTAAATAGTTATTATATAGTTTTGAGTTGCTTGCAATGAGAAAAAATGAGCCATGGAATTACAACTGTTCAGATTTTGTTTCTATTCTTTGATTACTCTTCTGAATGTTTAATAGTTTTCTATCTGGTGTGCTCTACCTACAGCTGACAGGTCAGCTTTCTGTGTCAGAAGTAACATACCTTAGTAATGTTTTCTCATAGAAGATCTTTTGGTTTAATACTTCTTGTTAATATAGTGCATGAGTTTTGTATATGACAAAGTGGGTGTCTTCAAACAGAAACTTCTCTAGCTGCAGCATATTTGTTTGGAATAAAGATTGTTGTCTATCATCTCAATCAGAATGGAGACAGTTTAAAAACTTACAACTGTATTTCATTACTGCTACTGCTCCTTTATATTTCTATAAGTAAGAAGGTTTTCAGGGGCAATGGGAGGTATACCATTTCCAAGTAGGAAATCTGAAATAGTATAGATCTTATCGTGGCCTTCTGTATGGGATAAGCATGTATTAAGTAGTGGTGAGCAGTTTCTTGATGTCCTGGACTGAAATGTCTATGTGGCACCGTTTTGGTGGGTTAATCAGGCAATTATTGATTCATAGTAATCTCTGACATGGATATTTTTTATGAAATCAGTATTAAGCTTTTCCTTTCTTGTTCACAGTATGTCTGTTTTTTTTAATTGTCTCTGTGTTTTTCTTTCTTCGCCTAAACTGATTCTAAGCATTTCTATAACGTGATAAGAAACTGGGCTTATTACTGTCCTGATATTATCCTCCACTGTAAAGATTGCAGGACAGCAGGAAGAAGTTCAGCAGTATAGATAGCAATCCTAAAATCTATACAATGAACCTTCATTTTCTTGGAAGGAGGCACAGAACCTATTAGACCACCTTGCTAAATTGATGAGAAAACCAAAGGTTAGAGATGAAAGAAAAATTGTGAAAGGTATTAAAAAGATACAACCTTCTGAAACAGAAAGAAACAAGAAGTCACTGAAGTAGAAAATAGAACTTCTAAAAAGGAAAGGAAAATGTATTAACACCAGAGGGACATATAACTGAAAGTTATAATTCTAGGGAAGATGCCAATAATGCATATAACCTCATGAGAAGAGTAAGTAATTCTGTAGAACATAGTGATTCCCTGGAATAAATGACAAGTAAATTAGGAAAAAGCGTAAGACTTCTAAGTCTAGGAACAAATGTGAGATAGCCAGGAAGCCTGAAGAAAACTGCATGTCTGACAGAATCATTCATATTTAAATTGCACAGAATCTAGGGGAGGTGGGAACAGGCGATGGACAAACTGCCTTAGTGCTCAAAGTATCCCTGAGCACTTAGGGAAGATTCAAATTGTCAGACTGGATTATTTTCTTGTCAGGAAAAACATGAATTGAGTGAGAATTATTTTTATAGCTCTCCATTTCGTATGAATTCCAACTTCTGGACTTACAGCATTCTCTGGATTTTGTATCCATATGATGTTGATACCTGGGAAATGGACCAGTTGATTTAATTCAACTGTGGTGTTGGTGGCTAACTTAACACCAAGAACACTGTCATGTATAAGGCTTTTTATCTAGGAATAGTTACAAAGCCATCAAAAGCTACAAATACTGAATCCTAAATTCTTCAGATAATACTGGACCACGATGTTATCATTTATCCTGTGTAAATCTCAACTATTTTAATTGAGCAGGTTCAGAAGAGGTCATAAATACAATCAGAGATCTGGAATATCTCTCCTATGAAGAAAGATTGAGGGAATTGGGCTTCTTCAGCCTGGAGAAGAGAATGCTCCAGGAAGACCTCATTATGACCCTTCAGTAGAGGGAGCTTCTAAACAGGAGGGAGACTGACTTTTTACATGCGCAGATAGTGATAGGATAATGAGGAATGGCTTTAAAATAAAAGAAAGGAGACTTAAATTAGGAGAAAAACTTTTGCACAGAGGGTGGTGAGGCACTGGAACAGATTGTCCAGAGTTGTGGATTCTCAGTCCCTGGCTACATTCAATTTCAGGCTGGATAGCTTGATCTATTGGGTGTTAAGCCTGCCCGTGGCAGGGAGGTTGGAACTTGAAGATCTTTAAGGTACCTTCTTTTTTATTAGAAAGCCATTCTATGTTTCTAATAAAATGCACAGCATATCATCTCTTTGTTCGTTCTGTGCCTCTCATCTTCCCACTCTTTACCCCATTGTGCTTAAAATGAGCCTATTTTAAAGGAAGAGTTAGAAGATATGAAAAACTGAATGATATGTGCCTTGTATCTTTTGTTGATGAACTTCATCTTGTTATACTAACTAAAAGGAGGTTTCCTACTCAGTGGAAATTGTTTGAGAAAATACACCTTGCTGAAACCCTGCTCCCTCAAATTACAACTGAAATGAATGGAAGCAAACTTTCCAGCACTTTACAAAGTAATGTCTTATTGTTCAATTGCTGTGTAATTGTTTTTCTATATCAAATTTGATGGCACTGGATGTTTAGCTTTTCACATGGTGATTGGATATTTGTTCTGTGGATTAAAATAAACAGTGTAAGAATTCTTTGGACTAACAAAGTATTTAACAATTTTTGTTTAATTAACCAGGTATAGATCCATAAAACAAGCAATAAATAATATGCCTTTAACTTTTCTTAACACAGATCTTTAAAACAATAAAACAATAAAAATCTGAACAACTTTCTCATATAGTGTAACCTGCCAGCACTTTATGTCACAAATAGTCACATAGCACGGAAAAGTGAATAACAGAGTAGTATCTCTGATTAGCCATATCATCATGATGAAGAGATTTTCAATTATCTGAAATTAGTCTGAATTAAACATACTCTAAAATTTGCATCAGACTGTCAGAGGGAAACTTTAGAGAGGAAATAAAAGAAGAAAACTGTACAAATAGAGTTCAGAACAACCGAAGGCAATAAAAGAAGCTCATTCCACCAGAGTAACGAATTCATGGGCTACTGTGTTTTTTGCAATGCTTCTGTATTATCCAATATTAAATAAAGCAGAAATTAGAAGCAAAACAAATAATTTCAGGACATATTAAAAGCATTAGGGAATATTCTTATGTTTAAAAGAGAGTGCATTTCAACAATATTGATTTGTGTTCAAATTATTGTAATGTTGTCACAATCTAATGTCACTTCTATTTCAAAATTGATTGTTTTAAAGTGTCCAGTCCCTTCTGCCTGGAGATAATTCACAATTACTTCTACACACATCCTGCATATAGAAAACAATGAGCACAGTTCCACTTCTGTGTCTTTTTTTTTTTTTTTTTCCCCTAATTCTCATTGCAAGTTATTCCACAGTCCCTGAAAATTGTTCATAAAAATACTGGAATTTTTCAGTTAATGCCACAGTTTTTAATCAGACTTTAATGAAAATAAGAGTTTAGAGATGTCTTCTTTCTGAATCCTGAAATATAAACACTTTATAAAATATAACAGAATATCACTCTTGTAGTGACCTTCAGAGAAGCCCTGTGGAAATAGGATATTTATCAACTACAACTAAGAAATCTTGACTAAAACTTTCATACTTAAGTCATTAATTAAAATTTTACTCTGCCTTTCTTTTATCTTTATCTTTCTTGAATTCTTACATTTCAGAATTGTAGATCTAGGCTCCCAGGCAGATTTTATATGATTATGAATAAAATCTGTCTTATAGAAGAACTGTAAAAAAGCAATAATAAAGCATTTCTTTATGGCAATGGTTAAATCCCAAAAATTATAAAGAAGTTAAATATAAATAATAATGACTACATGATGAAGGCCAGTCAAAGATGCACCCAGACAAAAGAAACACTAATCAAAAAATAGTATATTACAAATACAAAGCCTTGACTGTGTTTAAAAATTTTACCTGGAAATGTTTGAAGCACTTATTTTAGACTTTGTAGTTTCTCCATCCAGAGATTGCGTGAAACATCTGTTGTCTTCAGTGGAAACTGTAGGCATGAATATCAGAACAAACATTTTCCCTTGTCATTGTGAGAAGTGAGTGTATTAATCTTTTTGAAATATAATACTTCTGTTGAGAAGCAGAGTACTAATCTATTATGTTCCCCATGATTTATATCTACAAACATCTCATACATTAAAGGTTCTTTTTGGAACATCATCCTAAGATATATTCCTTTCCCCTAGTCTGTCCTTAAAGCAAATTGCCATAATTTCACTGCCATGACCCAGCTTTTTAAATTATCTAGTTAGAGAAATCTTTCTTAGGTCACTATTGCCAAAGAAGCTTAAAAAAAAAAAATCATTGAATGTTATGTTTGAAACTCCTTTTTCTTTTCATGCTTTGCTTACTTCTAACACAGGTTTCCCAAAATGATAGTTCTTTGAGATATTGTAATTGACTGAGTAGCAGCTCAAGTAGGATTTCTGGCACTTCTAATGCATTTAAGAAGAAAAAGGTGCCTCTGTTCTCTGGAAGTATCTTTCTAGCACAGTGTTAATAAAAGCATCTAGAAGTCATCATAAAAAGAGAAGCATTCATGCTTTCCTCTGCCTGCCTCAATTTTCTTCCTAAAAAGTCTCTGCCTTCAATATCTTTCCTTTCAGTGGATTTTTTGAATACTCTGTAGCATTATTTGCCCGGTATTCCCTAGAATCCATGCAGTCTATTTTCTTCTAGTATAATATAAGGTCATTAAAAACAAGGTAGACTGTGTTGTAGTAGATGTTAGGTGACCCTCAAATTGGAATGACAGCTAAGTGTATCCAACTGGTATCTGCTATCCTCAAAGGTTCTGTGATCCCAGCAGCCAAATTTTCTCAGATTTATTATTCACTTATAAAAAAAAAGTCTATTAACACTGTCTTGAGTTGCTGAGAGTTAGTAAGTAAAGTGAGCTCTATTTAAAGCCTCCTTCCCTCTGTGCTTGTTTGCAAAGTCTTATTGCTGCAAATACTAAGTGAAGAATATTTGTCATTTGAACAGCTTTTAAACAGCTCTTCAGTGCACGGTGTTATGCTGATTTGTTTCCAAATGCTCCTCTCCAGCCCATGAGTCTTAGAATGATGAAGTAACTTTTGCCTTCTAAAGGAGGAAATATCTCTTGAAGACAAAGGAATATGACTTCTGTGACTGGTTACTGGGAGGACTACAGAGAAGTTGTTCAAGCAGACAGGGATCAGTTTAGGAAAGCTAAAACCTGCATAGAATTAAATCAAACCAGGGACATAAAGGGGAACAAGAAGAAATTTTACAGGCGTATCAGTGATAAAAGGAGGGTTAGGGAAGACGTGGGCCCTATCTCGAATGAATCTAGAGACCTAGTCAAAACAGTTATAGAAAAAGCTGAGGTGCTCACTGACTTACTTGCCTCAATTGACACCTGCAAGTGCTCTACCCTTACTACCCAAGTTGCAGAAAAGCAAAGGTAAAAACTGGGAGAAGCACAATCTACTTGCTGTAAGTGAAGGTTTGAGACCATCTAAAGAACTAGAAGGTATACAAGTCCATGGGATCCAATAAGATCCATCCATGGCTTCTGAGGGAACTGGTGGATGAAGTTCACCAGTGGCCAAGCCACTATCCATCCATTTGAAAGATCATGGCAGTGTGCTGAAGTTACCACTGACTGGAAAAGGGGAAACATAACCCCATTTTCAAGAAGGGAAAAAAAGAAGATCCAGGGAACTACAGGCCAGTCAGTTTCATCTCTGAGCCTGGCTAGATCATGGAGCAGATTTTCCTGAAGGCCTTACTAAGGATGTGGAAAATAAAGATGAGGTGATTAGCGGTAACTAACATGGCTTCACTGAGGGCAAATTGTGCCTGATAAACGTTGTGGCCTTTTAAGATAGAATTACAGTGTTAGTGGATAAAGGAAGAGCAACTGACGTCACCTACCTGGACTTCTGCAAAGTGTTTGACACTGTCGTGCATGACATCCTGGTTGCTGAATTGCAGAAAAATAGATTTGATGAATGGACCACTTGCTGGATAAGGAATTGTCTGGATGGTAACACTCAGAGAATTATGGTAAATGGCTCAATGTCCAAATGGAGATGGGTGATGAGTGGCGTTCCTCGGGGATCAGTGCTAGAACAGGTGTTATTTAACATCTTTGTAGGTAACATAGACAGAGGGAATGAGTGCACCCTCAGCAAGTTTGCAGATAAAACAAAATTGAGTGATGCAGATGAAACACTAGAGGGAAGTGATGCCGTTCAGAAGAACTTGGACAGGCTTGAGAGGTAGGCCTGTGCCAACCTCATAAAGTTCAGCAAGGTCAAGTGCAAGGTCCTGCACCTGGGTTGGGGCAATTCCAAGCAGAAATACAGGCTGGAAGGAGAATGGCTTGAAAGCAATCCTGAGGAGAAGGATTTGAGGGAGTTGATGAGAGAGTCAACATGAGCTGGCAGTGTGTGCTTGCAGCCTAGAAGTCCAACTGTGTCCTGGGTTGCATCAAGTGTGACCTGCAGGTCAAGGGTGATGATTCTGCTCCTCTGTTGCTCTCGTGAGATCCCACCTGGAGCACTGTGTCCAGTTCTTGGGCCCCCAACACAAGAAGGTTGAGCTGTTGACGTGTGTCCAGATGAGGAAACTACAAAGAGGATCAGAGTGCTGGAACTCTCCTCCTCTACAGGGACAGGCTGAGAGCATTAGAGCTGATCAGTCTGGAGAAGAGGGTGAGGGTGGTGAGACACTGGAACAGATTGCCCAGAGAAGTTGTGGATGCCCCCTCCGTGGAAGTATTCAAGGCTGGATGGCGCTTTGGACAACCTGGTCTAGTGAGAGGTGTCCCTGCCTATAACAGGGGGATTGGAACTATATGATCTTACCCAACCTAAACCATTCTATGACTGCTCCTTACCTCAGTTTTCTCTTTCTAGTTGTGTACTGCATCATCTAACAAATTCCATATTAATATATTTTTCTAATATGTATTGAAAACCCTCAATCAGAGGCAGAATGACTATGATGTATGAGGGCAAAGGAGACTTGAGGTCCTTGAATCATTTAGAAAGTGCAGCTGGAGACTTAATGACGAGCACAGGTGTTTTTTGTCTTGTATTTGAAGTAGATGATGAGACAACATTTTTGCAACGACAGCAGGTGCAATAGTTCTTATTCAAACAGGAAAAATAGAAATTATTTTTCACTCTGGAAAAAAAAAATATTTGACTCATTAGCAGAGGTATACCATACTGACATAAAAAACAGCCTGATATTTCTATGGAAAAAACAAACTGAAGGTCATTTGGTCTTCCTCTGAACAGACTGTATAGGATTTTTCATTACATTCATGTCTGAAAAAGAAAATAGATATGTCTGAGGTATATTAAAAAAACACACAAAACACAAAAAAAAACAGGCTCCTTTTATATTTATGATACTGTGATACAGAGTGCTTATTGTCTGTTTTTTGAGAATCAAGATCTATTATGTATCAGTCCAGGGACACAAACCATTTTCTAGGCTTACACTATTAAATCTTGAAAGCACAGTTTTACAGAATTCAGCCAGAAGAAATACTTTATAATCAAATGAGTGAATTTTGAAAGAAATTTTCAATGCCTTAGGCACAGATGCCATGTATCTAGAAGACTGCCAATCACATTAGCAAATATATATACGGTATGTTGTGCTCTTATGATCTCTTGAAATTTTGCTTGGCACCATAAGGTCTTCACAAAATTGTTTAATGGAAGAAAGGGCTTTTTATTTCATAAAGAAATTAGAATAAATCTGTCATATTTTCAAAATGCTAATAACTGCTTTAGCATTAACTTTTTTGCATAATGTTTTGTGCTTGTATTTACTTATGGATGCAGATAATATCAAGTGGTTGGGGCACTGCCTGTTCTTCATCTAAAAAGATATAATAACATTGCAGGTCAACTCTGAAAACTATCATAGTAACTGAGGGTTAGAATCCACCTCAATTATTACCCTTGTCCTAGGGCAACTATGTCTGTGCCTATGTCATTCTTGTCAAATGCCTTATTTATGCCATGATTTAACTTAATATTCATGAAATCACATTCTTGTACTCATTTGCTTTTCAGCACCAGGGAAAAATTTGTAATTGGTGCTCTATTTCTCATTCCACAATGGGAAAAGTGATTACCTTTGATGATTGTTAGAGATCTACAGCTTTTTAAAGAGTTTGTGTATCTATTTAATTAGAGAATGTTACCAGCATCTTATTTTACAGATGGAGAGATATTTGACTGTGGGGCTTGGTGCCAGCTCCATGCTGGCATAGATGTGAGTGGTGCTGGCTTGCCACTGGCCATGGCCAAAGGCTCCTAGGCACCTTGTGGGGGTTTTAGAGGAAGAGCTGTAGCCTACATCTGCCATTAATGGAATTACTCAGAATCACAGAACCATAGTGGTTGGAAGGGACCTCTGGGGATCAGCTAGTCCAAGTCTCTTGCTAAAGCAGGTTCAAAGCAGTAACTTCTACAAACCTTGTTACATCCAAAGACAATCTGCTGGAATTGTTGTGCAATTCTGGAAAAACTGGAGAAGTTTTGTTTCAAGGTTGAGTTTCTCTCTTCCATTTTCCCCTTTATATTAACAGAAAATGAAGTAGGCTAACAGTTGTCTAACTCAATTTTCAGAACAAAATGAACCAAACTTAATGGAAGAATTAAAATCCAAAGGAAACTTATTTGTAGAATCTGGGAGGGCATGCAGGAAAGGGATTATGCTGCAGATTGAATTCTGGCATGCAAAAGCTACTCTGGTGGGAGGAGTAGAGATATCTATAAATAATGAACATGTTCATTAAAAAATAAAAAGCTTGACTAACACTCCTGCTTCCAAACCTTAACATAATTAAAACTTTCATCAAAAGAATTTCTAACTGCATGTATCATTCTAAAGGAGGATATCAGATTGAGAGAAAATGTAACGTAGGAAAGGAAAAATAAAATGGCCAGCTACCTTCTAATAGGTAAAACAAACTTTTCTCAGTCATACCTTTGTAACTCTAACTGCCGAATAAGTTCCCGGCATTAGAAGCATTTTTAACATATAACATAAAACTAAAGCTTATTTAGCTTAGACTTAGCTCACTTTCAAAGTATGCTATTATCCCTCTGCAACAAAATTCCCATGGCAAACTTTGTTGTATAGAAAATGCAAATGTGCTCAGGATGAGTAAATATTATATGTATAGCTCTGTAGTAATGCTTGGCTTGAATATTAAACTTCACACTTTCGAGTAGGCTTGGTCAGCATAACTAAATAATCACCTCTCTTAGAGTTAAGTATCATCTCTCTCTGATTTAAATACAATTTTTGTACTACAAAGAGAAAGTAATTGCGCAGGTGGAATAAATGTTTGGTTCAAAGCTTGCAGTGTGGTGGCAGGACAGGTAGATATTTATGACTTTCTGCCTTAGATGTAACTCATTTCTTCTAACATTCCCAGTTTTTCTAGTATTACTGATGTCTTCACAAAACATTGTTTAAGGACATGGATTTTAATTTTTTCTTCTTTTCTGATAGTGTATCATTCAAACACTACGTAGAAAAGTTGGAGAGCATGGTTTAAAATCAGATCCTGATAATAACAAATGAAGAACATTTGTATGCTGCAAGACTGATGACAGTTTGTGAGTTTCATTCATCCGCAATAATTGATTTACATTGGTTCTTTAGAGCTTTAGGAAATTGCTATTTCAAATCAATTTAATTCAGTTATAAAGTACAAGACAGTTTAGCTTATTTCATCTTTGCTCTGTTGAGATGGATGCGAAGATATTCAGAAATCTTTCGATTGTAAATTCACTACGTTATGAGAGTTTAGATATCCAAAGTATGTTTTACAAGTTTTGCAACTGCATCTGACAACAATTAACAGAATGTCAAAGGTCACTTAAGCAACTGAACCATTTCTTTAAGATTGAGAGCTATTATAAACTGAGTATCTATCTAAAAACGTAAAGAATTAGGAGATCTGCAGAGTTTTTGGTCAAAAAATGGAGCCTGTTAAGAGTATATAATTTCTTAAATCCTACCCTCTTAAAATTAGAATCCCATCTAATTTTAAGAGGGTAGAATTTAATAAATTATTTTCTGTTACTTCATTTATTTTTTCTTATTCATCCATTTCTGTTCAAAGAGAAGATTCAAAGTAAAGATGGAAATGCATAAAGCACATTTTCTCCAGCAGAATCTTTTTATTTCTTTAACTGAATGCTGTGCTGCACTAGAAATCCTTGAGCATGTTTTTCTTCATTCTTTTGTGCTCAGATTGTTTCCAGGTAGAATGAATGTTGGCAATAAATAATTTGAGGGAAATTCCTGGCAACTCATAAAACAATATTTGTCCTATTATGTGAAACAGAAGGTCAAAGTTTGAAGTAAGATTTAAAAGGGAAGGTCAAAAGTGACTTCCCCACTCCTTTGTTAAAATCCCCAAAGCTTCAGAGTTTGCCTGCACTGCAGCATTACAGCAGTAATAGTTAATAAGTAGATCTCCAAATGAACTCTCCCTTTGAGAGTCTGAGGGCTTTAGCTAGTTTAACCTAATCTCATACCTGTCGGGTAAGTAAGTACTACTAACCCTTTTTAACATATAGCAAATTGTAGTCTCCAAGAGACTAGCACAAGGGTTATGCAAGAAGCGTACAGCGGAAGAAGAAATAAAAAGCTTGATTTCTTTTCTCTCATGAGCCTTACTTACTGTATGTTTCTTGCAGCCATCACCACCAGTTTTTCATGTGTTGTCTTTTGGAGGCTGCAGTCATTATTTGTTTCTGCATACATAGCGCAGCAAAGCCTCTCTGAACTAAAGCATTTGCAATACAGTGACCATAGGTCTCTTGGTGAGCTGGAGAAAATGTCTGCTATTACAAAGGAATGAGATTAATCTCTATTAAAATTTATTATTTAGATGTAGCTTTTGAATCCTGTTCCATCACAGTTATTCATATATGTATGGATGCATTTGTACATTTGTGGAGACAGGAAAGGCATAAAACTGGTTTGGTTTTAATGAGATAAGACTAGAAGATAACCTATTCCCCTCTGCTCCTTTTCTTTCCTCAGAGGGTAGAGGAACCAAGCTGCTGCCAACACTTAAACTAGCTTGATTAATGAGTTCTGCTCTGCCAGCCTTCCTGTAATCTCTTCTGAAGTTTTAGGTTTAGTTTAATGCAGTTTAGTTTGGGGTGAGAAGTAGGGCTGGTTTTAATTTTATGTGGATCATTAAACCAGAATCTAATTGGCATTTATAACTAAGGGGGAAGTCTTTATCCCCTTTGAACTGATTCACATAACAGCCAACCAAAATTAAGTAGATGCACAAGAAAGGGAGCAGACAGCGGTGTATTTCCTTTTATTCAGCTGTGTGTGAGACTTGCGTTTCGAAACAGCCAAATGCTGATTCAGAACTCATCTTTTTAGTGACTTGTTGAGGCAGTGCTTGTGATCAATAAGTATAAGCAGATAAAGAAGTTTGAATGTTTTTTTTTTTACTCTTGTCACCTATTTCTCATTACAGACTGATTGTTCTAACAGGAAGGTGTGAAGCTTAAAATTTGATGTGCTTCCTTACTTTCCTTCAAACTGAGCTATGCTCTGCTCTAATCCCTGTCTGTAGATGGCACTGATCCTTCACTGTAACAGTAGCAAGGAAATTAGTAACGCAATGGATTGCAAAAAAAAATTTTTTTTAGATCTGAGCTTTAAAAACAAATATAAAATGTATGTTTGTGAATTTGATAATTACATGAAGCATGTGTGAGCCTACAGAACTCACAACATGGTGAGAATGAAGGGTGCTTTTTCCTGTCTTTAATTTAACCTATAGAGAGTGCTACTACGTAATGTTATTCTGTATGTCTTGGCATGTTTTTCTTTCAGTTTTCTTTTTGCAAGAGCATTAGAACTTGAAATAAACAGTAACTGAAAATCTTGACCATTACCTTATGCATGCTTGATTTACTTGGAGTCAAAAAGTGATTCTGCTGCTTTTCTAGTTGAATAATTCCTAAGGTGATGTAATTCTGCCAGGAATGGTGCAGGACTGTAGACAGCACATGACAAGCAGACTGAAAATCCAGCCTAATCCTATTTTTGTATTCTTATGTTTTTGAAATAAGGAGCCAAATGTCTGATTAATAATATCCATTCTAATTAAAAAATAGTACTAAATTCAGAAAAGGATGTAGGCATTGTAATGTTGGAAAAGTTAATGAATGTACTAGAGCATCTTTAGCTGCAATGAGATTTTCTCATCAACTAGTGTGGAAAAAATAAGTTGCAAGAAAATACAGAAATTAGCTGAATGACATAAACTAGTCAGGAATAAACACTGAACAGAGTAACAGGGCCTATGGCCATTTACCCAAAGATAGGTAATGAATTGCATAAGAGAAACTGAGCTGTGAATTCTGGTCCCTTCCACTGCTGTCCTAGTACTAGGACATCATTTCTTCATGCCATCATACACTAATGCAGCAAGAATTAAAAGAATTAAAGGCAAGGCTAGGAGGTCTGTCCTTACAAACGAAGTACTCTGTTTCAAAAATGCCCAGAGATCCTAATAGATTCCAATTGTGTAAGTTACTAAATACTCAGGGAGAAGAGATTTAAACTGGACTTTTTCACAAGAGCACCTGAACTCTGCATCAGTCTGTCACCTTTCCTTTCTCCTCTAGTCCAATGAATATTCAGTTATTTGTGAACTGCAAGATATATCTAAGTTTTTCATCTAAAAGAATTATCAACGGCCTGAATGTTAGGTCCCTCAGCTCAGGGGGTGTCCCAGGTTGAAGTTTAACACTCAGAATTTGTTGGGGGAGTAAGCTGTCTTCATTCCTGGGATGTTGATCTCAAAAAGCATACTTTTGTAAGATATCTGTGAAACTGGTAAATAAAATGTGAAGGGGAACACCAATCATGACTCTAAGAGGGAGTTTTATGTAAAACATCTTGGAAACATTACCTCTTGGGCAATTATACTAAATATTCTTTGTTAGAATGTTACATTTTTCTAGATTTTACCACTAGGAGCTTAAAGATTTTACTGCTCTGAGTTTGCGAAGATTTGGGTGCCCTATGTCTAGTTCTGGGTGCTTGCATGATGAAATGTGTTGCTCTGAAGCTGCTTCCAGGCCATCTGTTTCCAATCAATGGGCAAACTTTGCTTCCAAGGCAGGGCAGCAGGGCTCATTGCAGTGGAATGGCTCCTCAAGCCTGTGTGCTGTGCTTAAAGAAGATTTCCCTCGAATTTTAACTGTAGCAGAATTTATTTCAGCATGCACACGTTTCTTTCTCTGATTGAGGATTTGGCAATTAACATTCGGACTGAATGCTTTTTTACAGGCTTTTTTTCTTATGCCAAAACTAATGCCTTCTTTCAGGAGGAAGCAACTGCAAATTGTAACGAAGTGTTACTGGGTTTAGTTTATTTCCATCCTCCAGTTGCTTGGTTCAGAAATATTTGGGGTAGATTTTAATACTTTGGGACTTTATTTTTACATTCAGACCAACTTTCTAGAAGATACATCTAGTTCTGCTCGGGTAGGAAGTTAAGTCTTGGGTGCAGCACTCAGAATTCTTGCCTCTGGGAAAAGATATTAAGGGGCTCTGCAAGTACAGCTGTGTCACTAGTGGAAGGAGGAGACCTGAAACTCACAGTGAGTTTCTCACTGTCCTCAGATGGTCTTTACAGCTTTTGTAGTAGAGATACTTTCTCTTCACAGACCAGAATTTGCTCCAATTTTTCCCTTTATTTCTTTTTACGAACACTAACTTCTTTCATTAACTTGTATGACTTTTTGGCAGAATCTGCCAGTAACACTTCATGTCTTATGCGCAAAGTGCTCTTCGAGTATGGATGAAAGAATAATCACTATATAAGGTTCACTAGGGAGAAGAAACAGTTCTATACAGTCAGATGAGGTGCCAGTACTGGTTAGCAGGATGATTTTTTTGTTGTTGTCAGGACTATGTAGGTTCCATAGACAAAATTCCAGGAGGAGTATTTGAAGGACAAAGATAAAGGTTTTCTTCTGTGTGCTGCTTGGAAAAATTTTCAAGTAGAAGGCTGCAAGCAATGGTTGAGATACCACAGGCAGGTGAGGAGTGCTGGCAGAGAGGAGGTAGTAGCTTGATAAAAGACATTAAAGAGATGCTGCACACTATGCCTTGGAAAATATGAAAGTGAAAAATAATTATGTTTATTTTTCAAATATGTTTGCAGGGCAATGTGAATTTTAATGTAATAATGTGTCATGTTCTGAGATTTTGTTGTTCAGGTTGTGAGTGGAGGCTAGGACATAACTGGATCACATCTGTTTGTTTGTTGTTTTTCTCAAGGTAGTGGGAGACTTTTGTTTACTTTAATTTGTACAGTTTGCATCAGAGCATGTCTCACCTTGTGTGACTACTAGCTGGATTAGAGTCACTGAGATACTGCATATCTGAGAGCTTGGTCTCAGCACGTTTGTGTGCATGCTCAGAAAAAACAGGGCCAGATTAATAAAGGAAGCTTAAAATAAAAGCTTTCAGTGGGGGAATCTTTCCTACTGTCTTGGAATGGAAAATACAAGGTCTGACAGAAAAGAAGATATTTTATCTGTGAAAGCCAGATATAGAGGAGTCTTAAATGGCAGATCAAGAGTGACAAACTTTTCATTAGCCTAAGCATCCTCTTATTGCCTCAGTTATCTGCCCCCAGGACCTGATAATAACACAGAGGTCAGTCTCATGTCCTCTGCTGCAGTCTTTTGCTGAAACGTTCTTTGTAGCCCTTCATGTTTTCATTCAATATGAAAAACTCTCAAAGGACTTCTTTTTCTTTTTCCCAAAGGATTGTCTTTTACCAGTTGGTTATGGCTGTTATACTAACAGCCATATAATTTGCAACTAATTTATTTTTCCCTGCAGCAGCAGGAACAAAGTCCTTTCACAGTTGAGAAGTGAGCAGCTGAATTGTGCCTTATGTTTGCACATCAGGCAAGGTCATATGGAGAAACACTGAAGCATATTTTTATTCACAGTCAAGAATGACTGTGAAAGCATAGCCTTTCAGAGACAGACCTTTTGGAAATGAAACAAATGTATAATGAATGAAGACTACTTATCTACATAAACTGCATATACTTACGGATAAGTCCTGAATGCAAAGAGCCTTGTCTTATTCCTGCCTTCATTTTATTTAGCTTGAAAACATGACTTGTTAATATCACTCTTAGATTTAGTCTGTGTTTAAAGTATTAAATTTAAAAGTAAAAATCTGCTGTCAAGTTTAAAGGTGTATAATCAATGGATATACAGATGGGGGTGGGTGGGTGTGTCCATGTCCGTCCAGGAGCTTGGCTAATACAATTTATATTGGAGTAATGAGAGAAAGTCACTCACCCTATCCTGGGCTTGTGAGATGAACTCCAATAGAGCAAATCTCTACTGGCAGTCAGCTCTTAAATGGATCTAGGAGAGGTGGAGCCAGGCTCCACCCCTTCCTGCAGCACAGGTGAATTGCCTTCACCTGTGCTCCCATGGCTGACTCATTGCATGCCTCAGGTGATCAATCAGAGGTTCAGGCCGTGATTCAGCAGCCCCATACAAAAGGTAAAATTAATTTCCTCTTACATAAATTTTTCTTCAATTTTTATTACCACTCTAAGATATTAGACATCAACTTAAATATCTAAAAGTTTCAGTAATTTTTGCAGATAGCTGAACACGTTATTTTTTTGTTGAGTTAAATGGCAGAAAATATTATTACAATATATTAGCTTGCTAAGCTAATATTAGTAAACAATATTTTTTTTTTTTAGATCTGCCTCAATTCTACATAGCACTGTGGGACCTACCTGCTGTTCTGCTACTTAGATTTTTCTGATTTTTGCCATGTCTTTTAAATGGCAGCAAATTAGAAGTGGGCATCTATTTCCCTGCGTGCATCTTAGAGATTTTGTTGAACAAAGGAGATCTGATTTTCTGGTAACATACTCTTCTCCAATTTTGCAACTTAAAAACCTAAAGTTTCCTTTCTTTGCTTGGATTGCAGGAGACTAGTAGTGAATCATATGTATTGCTAAACTTTTCATTCTAGAAAGCATACCATAGAAGATCACCTTATTATGACCACACTAGTGAATGTTCAGTTAGGGTCAGATGTATACCATACACATGATATGTAGACTGGATACAGGAAAGAGAAACATCAGATGTGCTGATTGTTGAACCCTGGTTTGTTCACTAAACTGAAAGTGGTCTGTGAACTAGGGAAGAGTGAGCAAATGCAACAGAACCAGTTAGCACTTGTTTGGTATTATTTTGAGTAAAGTGAGGTAATGCTATCCACAAGCACATCTGTCCTCTGGTAATTCCCTTGTTTACTTAGGATTCTTGAGATCAGAGGATGGAAGAGAAGAACTACTGTGTTGAGGTGGCACGTGGCTTCCTGTTATAGGTGTATAGAAAACAAAGATTTGTACGTTGTTTTATCTCAATGAATGTAACTTGTACTTCTTGAACAATTTGAAGGGATAAAGCATTATGTTCAGAATGGTGGAGGTGAGGAGATATATCAACGAAATGGCAGTGATGCCAACATTCTGGTAACATGCAAGGAGAACCTTTAGTTGGAAATGTAGATACAGTCCTGGCAAGAAAAAATACTGGAACAGAGTGTTATGTTTGATTCTTTTATTTTAGTTCTATTCATAATAATAATTCTTCTTTGAATGCTTTATCTCCAGAAAAAAAAAAAGAAAAAAGAAAAAAAAAAAAAAAAAGTTGTAGTCCTCACAACTTAAAAAGAAATTAGAGAAAAAGAGAAGTAGAGGAAACTTTTGCTATAACATTGGGAAGACATGAATTATGCTTTTTTTTTTTTTTCACTGAAGCTGTTAATGATATAAGAACAGTAGGTATCTAACATTAGGGAAATCTACCATCAACTTGTGATACAGCACCATGTGGAGAACAGATACTACATTATGTAGATAGAATGGTGATATATGCATTAGAAAAGTGTAGATGTAGATTAGTGTTTTCTCTCTAGGCTTCCCTCCCTTTAGAGATGGGTCTGTGAATACACTATTAGGACTCCAGGAAAACTGACTAAAAACTTGCTGGAGTGCTAGCAAAAGACAAGAAAACTCAGAAGAAAAGGAAAAAATTCTCTGAAAAGATGAAATTTATCTCTATGCAAGAGTCAGTGTAAGATTTAAATACAAATTTGAATGATATTTATTGCTGAATGTAGCAGTTTTTTTTTTTTTTTCTTAAATAAGCAAATCTCTGTATAGTGTGTATTATAAATCTTTTTAAAATGTGCATTGCTATTTTTACTATTAGTTGCAATCTTAACCTAGGAGTTATTTATTTTATTCTATTTTATGGTTTTATTCTGGGAAGAACTGTGAAAAAAGTTCTGACTTACTATCAAATGGCAAGTCTGTGTCACCTGGGCGCATATATGCCCATGTTCTTTTTTTAATGCTTTTTGCAAAGAGGATGAATTCAAGAGTTCATTGAATTAGTTTAGGTGAAAGTATGTCTGCAAAAAGTAAATAGAAAGGGGAATGGATTTTGGAATATGTTTGTCATACTCTGGAGCCCCTATAACACTCCTTTAATCTTATCTCTTCCTTAGATCACATTGTGGGATAAAGCCACTTTATGCATTCAGTACCTCAGAAGATGTCCTCTTTGCTAATCAATGGTTGTTTGGGGTTTTGTTTGATATTTTGCCCTGTGATTTCTCTGTGGAAATTGGCTGAAGTTAGTGTTACAGGATGTTATTTCCAGAATTCTCTATTTCCTGATTTTTTTTTTTTTTTTTCCTCTGCAGTTTTCTCTGAGCAAGAGAAAGTATTCATGGTTGATGCAGCATAAATAATATTTAGGTGTATCAATTGACAGTGGGATTGAAATGTTATTGAAATAAATAATAATTCCTTAATTTTCACTTAAAAACATTTGTACACCTGTAAGAACAAAAAGATACATGTCTGTTCAAAATGGAAGCACATATATCAATCTCTTATTACAAAGACAGTTATGTATTTCTTTATTTTAATGTATCTACTAGTTACTTACATTGCAAACTTTTATTTTTTCAAAAATTTGCTTCCCAATTCTTTTTTTTTCTTGTAACTGTGCTGAATTTTAATACTTAATTAGAAGAAAGTCCTTTGGCAAAATCGCAGATTTGTTATTAACCATTTCTTTTTAATAGTTGGGGTCTAGTCACCTAGAATATAAACTCGAAATTTATTAATAGTTTGTTATTTAATTATCTATTAGCTGGTCAGCATTCATCAGCCTTTGTTTTCCTATGCTTATTAGAGCTAGTTGAATTTCTTTTTGTTAATATTTTTTTTTTTCTGTGGCTTTACAGGCATTCTTCATTCATCCTAATTTCTGTGTTTCTGATAACAGGCTGTACCGAGTCTCAGGCAAGTGGAGCAAAATTGTTAGTTCTGACAAGCACTTCATTTGATGATGAAATCTAGATCTCTAGCATAAACTGGACAAATCACTTTTGTGGAAATTCGGTGTTGGAAAGAGATTGTGCAATCCTAAATCCCTAGTCACTGAATTCTAGAAGCTTAAATGAAGCATATGAAATAGGAATTTCTTTGCTTGGTAGGCTCGCTGTATAGTTAGTGAAGCAATGTGTTCTGTTGGGAACACTCATATATATTGCTCTTTGTGCTTACTAGGGCTACTAACTTCGTTCCCAGCATGGACACTGGTACATGCCAGAAAGTTATGAATCTGAATCTGGATCTAAGTGTAAAATAGTGTAAGTGGTCTTTAGCAGGTTCTGAAGAATGAGTTTAAATCTCATTTTCTGTGTTGTGCAGTTCGTAATTCATGGAGGTTCACATCCATAAAATTATTGTGGAATTTGTTATCTGAATTTCTCGCAAAATGCTATTTAACCTGCCTTTTATATGGCAGATTGCTACTGAAGAATTTTTCTGAGGTGAAGGAAAGAGACCAAGGCAGAGGGGATACTGAGGTTTTTCCCAGTGTAATGAGATTTAAACTCATGTTTCACAACTATCAGTAAAAAATGGCAACATTCAGGCTATAAAGTAGTCTGTGCTTGGAATAAACTGTGTCTCCCATTTAATATAAAATTATATTATTTCAGAGAATCAGAGTTGATCTTTGAGAGACTTTATTCAATAGAAAAAGCAGTGGTAGAAAATATATGGCCTCATTTTTCCGGTCAGAAAAATATTTTGTGCATTTAATAAGAATGTAGGTGGCTTGAGCAGAAAGTATAAGTTATTTTCCCTTTTAATTCAGCTTGTGTCTACAGAATTATTATCTCAGCATTTGAGCAAGACCTGCTTGCCAGTAGTGTAAGTAATTAATGGGTTCAGTGGTTAAATATTGCTACAAGTACTTCAAAAAATTTTTAAATTATTTTTAAAGACACTGGAAGGTAAACAAATGAAAATGTGTGGATACAGGCATAGATCTGCATCTGGAAAAAATAACTGCTGACAACTCACTTCTTTCTATCAATTTTCTTCATTAAAAAAAATGTCATTTGAAGAAGTTGTGGATAAAATGGGGATAATATAAAGGAATGAAGAATTAATGGTAGTTTCAATTTTGAAATCCAGTAATGGTCCCTACAGCAAAGAAAAATCAATGCAAACATTGCACTTGCAGGCAGGAACCAATGGCAACTGTTTCATTTGTCAAGTCTTACACCACAGAGCTGAAATATTTAAAGGAGTCAAGCTAATCTCCCTGAAATTGTCCATTTATACAAAATATGAAGCTTAAAATAATCTACCTAGAGGTATCAGTTGATTTTGTACTTAGTTTCTTAACCTTTTCTGTCTAGCTTCCCCATGTTTCCAGTTGTTGGTTTTTTTTTTTTTTTAACTATTATTTAATATTTTTATAATTAAATTTATTAGTTATATTTGAAATTAATAGACACCTTCCCACCATGGAATCAATTAAGCCATCTCTAACCAATGTGTAAATACTCAACACATAATTAAAAATTTCCTCTGTCTAGGTGTTTACCTTATTGAATGTTAGCAGATGTGCTAGCTGTGGATGATTCTGAAGCTTTTCAGGGAAATGACCATCACACATTGCTGTAGTCAGTGGTGTAGATGAAAAATGACAATTTAATGACTAAAACATTCATTCTGTATTTCATTCTTCCTGTCCTCCTTTTTGGTGAATTCCCAACTGGGAACACAAAGAGCCATAGAGATGGAGGACGCTTTAGAAAGTGCTCTAATGACAATGCAAAATCAAAGATTAAGGTATTTAAGATTATAACTGTGTAGTTTTATTTATATATATAAATACCTCATATATTAGGTATATAACTTATACCTAATATGCCTTATATATATATGTGTGTGTGTGTGTGTGTGTATGTATGTGTATATATATATATATATATATATATATATATATATATATATATATTATATATAAACACACACATTTGAGTTTCACTTGGAAAAACTGTTGAATGCATCTTAAGATTTAGCATCACTGGCAAGGTGGTTTCTAGCACAATTCTTCAGTATGAGTAGCTAAACCATTAATAATAATAAGCAGTTTCTGCATTTAGTGTGTGGAACAGAACGTGTTTAATTATCTTTACTAATTAAACAATAATGGGATTGTTATTAGATCCAGAATTACTCAACAGAGTTCATATTAAGCCTTCTACTTTAGTCCTTCTGAAATATTGTATGGGAACTTTCAATGACACTTTTTCGCTGAAAGGCAAATCACAAAAAGTCTTGCTTCTTATCATCATCCTTCTTTAAAAAAAAAAAATAAAGGTAAGTCTTAGAAGAGTTTTTAAAATGATTTAAATCTGATTTAAATTGAAATTAATTGAAACCTGATTTTACTGTTATTAATGTGTTAGATCATGACTTGAATACCTACCAATTTTGTTGTAGAACAGTGCTTTCAACTTCCTCTTTTTCATAAATACTAATGCCTAATAACTATATTTCATATCTATTCTTTAAAATATTTTACATAATATTTTACATAGCACTGAATGGTAGTACATTACTATCCTGTTCCTATGATGGCTAAATGTAATGTTTAGTAAAGAGTGAACAGGCAGTATTTAAAGCATTACTAAAATGTGATTTTTTTTTTCTATTGCTTTAAAATACATTTGTAATTATATAGCCATTGCTGCATCTCATGGCATCAAACAAATAATCTGAGGCTACCAAGTTCTATACTGTGATAATTTTGAATGTTGCATACCCTTACTATCAATAGTTATTGGTCACATCCACAAGCATATGTATTTTAAATACTGAACAAAGGAAATATGCAATGTGAAATGATCTTTATTTTTTGTGAATTTAAATTGAACTAAAAATATAGATTTTTATATATATACACACACACACACACACACACACACATATATATGTGCATGTATGTGTATACTACTCCCTGTGTCCATTGTAATGCTTCATTTAATTTTGCTATCATGTGGGAGTCAGCTCTGTGAATTTTTTCTAACTGATAATTTTTACCTGATAGTAAGTTCCATTGCCTTGCAAATGAAAAAAATAAGAAGGCAGCAATAGGTAAAAATCCTATTTCTTTATATATAGACAATATTTTACATTGTATATACTGGTTATATTTTTATGTTCCTGTTCCCTCATAGGAAAAATGTAAGTTCTGTAAATCCAATTTCTGGGTGAACATATTTAAATAATTTACATTCAATTTAAAATAAAACAGAGCACCTTTACTTCCTAACTATTCCCCCAAATTCACAAATTCACTTTTTAAAAACATCAACATTCAACTTTAGAGCAGAAGTATAGCATATTTACATCCACAAGTCTATAGATCCTGATGAGATGAATCCCAGAGTCCTGAGGGTCTTAGCTGATGTAGTTGCCAAGCCACTCCCAATGATATTTGGAAAGTTGTAGCAATCAGGTGAAGTTCCTGGTAACTGAAAAAAAAAAAGCCACACTCATTTTTAGGAAGAGTAATAAGGATGACCCCAGGAACTACTGATCTGTCAGTCTCACCTCTGTGCTGGGGAAGATCACGGAGCAGAACCTCCTGGAAACTATGCTAAGGCACATGGAATACAGGAAGGTGATATGGGAGAAAGCATGGTTTCACCAAGGGCAAATCCTGCTTGACCAATCTAGAGGCCTTTTATTGTGGTGTCACTGCATCACTTGACAAAGGAAAGAGCCACTGATGTCATCTATCTGGAATTTAGTAAAACCTTTGTCACAGTACCTCACAACATCCTTCTCTCCAAATTGGAAAGATATGGATTTGATAGATAGACTTTTCAATGGATGAAGAAATGGCTGCAGGATCAAGTCCAGAGAGTGATGATCAATGTCTCCATGTCTTCATGGAGATCAGTGAAAGGTGGTGTTCCCAAGGGGTCAGTGCTGGGACTGATACTCTTTAATATCTTCATCAATTACATCAACGGTGGGGTCGAGTGCACCCTCAGCAAGTTTGCTGATGACACCAAGATGTGGGCTGCAGTCAACACACCAGAGAGATGGGATGCTATCCAGAGAGACCTAGACAGGCTTGAGCAGCAAGGCCACGTGAACCTCATGAGGTTTGACAAATCCAAATGTAAGATTATGCTATGTAGATTTAGATTGGATTTAAGGAAACAGTGTTTTACAATGAAGGTGGTGAGGCACTGGAACAGGTTCCCAAAGATGTGATGGATGCCCTGTCCCTGGAGACTTTCAAGTCAAGACTGGGTCCTGAGTCCTGGACAACCTGATCTAGCAGTGGTGTCCCTGTTCATTGCAGGGGAGCTGGACTAGATGACCTTTAAACGTCCCTTCCAACTCTAAGGATTCTATGATTCTGTAATCTATACATCATGGATCTCCATTTATGTTGAAATGACTTCTGTAGGATATTATATATCTTCACTGAGCACTATCTATATCTGTAAATTATCTTCATATAATCTTCATATTTAAATCTTTAATCTTCATATTTTCTTCTATGTATAGTGACTTATATATCCTATTAGGCAGGATATATACAGTGGATTGTAACTTGTAGATGCTGAGTATATTCAGCACCTCTCTGGATAAACTCGAATAAACTAGCCTGTGATTGGCATGTCAAAAAGAAAATAATCCTATGATATGATATTGTGCTTGGGAAGGATCAGGTTCTTACCTACTACTTAACCTTCCATTCAACCTACCACTTCTTATAAAAATGGTAGCAGAAATTAGTATTTTAATGTTGGCATTTTAGGTGTAGTTTTGTTGTACATTATTTATGTATCCTCAGTTGCCACCAACCTAGAATAATGCAATAGCTAAATAAGCATCATTCAATTTGGAGCAATAGGGAAAATTCCCTGCTCCCTGTAGGTTTGCTGTATGAATCACAATAGATGCATGTTTAAATTTGTAGATCTATACAGTTTATTTCCTTAGAGATGTAACATTAACCATAACTGGCTTAATTCACCTCTGATCACTGTATAATTGCTCACCTACTCCCATATTGGCGCAAGTGATTTTTTCACAATCCTATATCTTGCTCTTTGTTAGTAAAATCTTTCAGGAAGACCCTTCAGGCAAAAATTTCAGTTGAGACTTCCATGCTGTCAGCTCCTATAGTGTGTTTTCAGGTATAAGCTCGTTACTTCCAGCTCACAGTAGTTTCACTAGACTGTTTTAATGTCATGTTTTCTTCTTTTCTTTCTTCATCTTCCCTTGATTTCCATCTGCACCAGAACGTTTTTAGTAGTGGTTTGGGTAAAAATATCTTCTTTTTTTTCTGCATTTTTTTCAGTGTTAGAGTTAGAAGCACTTTATAATATTTATTTGTTTGTTCATTTAACTGGTGCTTAAGTAATAATACCAGAGTAGTTGCAGTATTTCGGAATAAAGAGAAATGTTTAAACTACTTTCTTATTTCAAATTTCTTTCTGAAGAAGGAGCTGAAAAGCTCTTCTGCGTAGTGTTCTACAGCTTGTTGTGATAAATTCAGAAGTAGCAGTAGAGAATAGTAGAGGTATCAGTGGCCCTTTTTCTTGCAATAATATTACTTTTGCTCTAAATAGTGGCTGGGAGTTTGGCCTTGCTTGAGCAAGGGGATGGAACAGATGATCTCCAGAGGTCTCTTCTAATCTCAACCATTTTGTGGTTCTGTGAATTGATATTGCTGGCTGGAAAAATGAATGCTTTAGCTAGGAGAGCTATTAGTAACAAGATGTGCCAATGACTTGTGCCCTCTAGGGCAAAATATATATATAAATATATATATATATATATATTAAATTCCCTTGTGACCTTCTCTTGCCTGCCTTTCTTCCTTCTCCCACAGATGTGTAGGTTTCATGGAGCAATTATTCCCTTTTAAGCAAAAGGACAATTTAATTATATAAACACAATTTCAGCCAATAATTTACTTTTCATAACTATACTAAATATATGTAATTTTTTCTTAGGTTTAATCTCTATTAAACTGCATGAAGTATCACACTTGATCAAATCACAGAACAGCTTAGGTTGGGAGGAATCTCAAAGATCATCTCATTCCAACCCACATGCTATAGGCAGGGTTGTCAACCAAAAGATCAAGGTGCACAGATCCCCATCCAACATGGTCTTGAATACGTCCTGGAATGGAGCATCCAGAACTTTTCTGTGCAGCCTTTTCCAGTGCCTCACCACCTTCTGTGTGGAAAAAATATGCTCCTAATATCCAATCTAAATCTTCACTCTAATAGATTTAAACCATTCCCCATTGTCCTATCAGTGTCTGCCCAGTGTCTGTAGGAAGTCAGTCTCCCTTTAACTAGTGGAAGACTACAATGATGTCTCCCAAGAGCTTTTTCTTCTCCAGGCTGAACAAACTCAGCTCCTTCTACCTTCCTTAACAGGAGAGGTGCTCCAGCCCTCTGATCATCCTCAGGACTCTCTTCTATTCTTCCTTCAACAGATCTGCAATCTTGCGTTGGCGGGGTCAGGACTGGATGCAGTATCCCAGGAACAAAGGTGAAGCTCTCCAGCTTGTAGTTCCCTAGATATTTTGTTCTCTATTTTATGAAAGCAGTAATGATGTTTCCCTTTTTCTAGTCACTAGGAACTTTACCTTACAGACACTTTTCAAATACGATGGAGATTTTTCAAATACGATGGAGTGTGTTTTGGCAACCACATCAGCTAGCTCCTTCAGGACTGCATTAAGGTTGGAAAAGATCTCTGAGATCATCATGTTCAACCATCAGCCCCTCCCCACCATGCCCACTAACCACATCCCTCAGTGCCACATCTCCACAGCTCTTGAACCCCTCCAGGGATGGTGACTCCACCTCCTCCCTGGGCAACGTGTGCCACTGCCTCACCACTCTTTCTGATTTTTTTCCTGATATCCAACCTGGTCCTATAGATTTGTACACATTCAGCATGATGAGGTGATCCCAGACTCCCAGTAGGAGGGATTTTGCTCCCTTGATCCCCATCTAGATGTTCAGGGGCATGAGAGATGTGGAAAGCCTGACTGCCAGTGAAAACTGAGGTAAATAACTCTAGTACCTCAGCTTTCTCCGTGTCTGTTGAAGCCAGTCCTTCCTTCTCATTTATCAGAGGAAGTGTACTGTCCTCTTTGCCTGTCTCCTTTGATCAGTGTATCTATAGAATCCCTCCTTGTTATTTTTCACATTCCTTGCCAACTTCAGTTCCATCTTCACCTTGGCTTTTCTAATCTCAACTCTACATGTCCAGATGAAATCCCTGTACTCTTTCCAGGCAACTCATCTGTGATTCTACTGCATGTTAATGTAAAAATTTGCTTGTGTGAGGTAATACATTAAAAACATTTTATTGGGTAAAATAGATGCAAATATATTGATCTGAAAAGTTAGTACTCAATACTAGTTCAATTATTTTTAAAACAATGTCTATTTCAGAGGAAGAAGCAGCCTTGATGACTACTAAGCAGTAGAAGTTGATGTTGATTTGTTTTAGGTGAAATTCAATTCATTTTACCCAGTCAAAAAGTTTTCAACTTAAATTTTCCATGCTAGCTATTAAACAGAGAACAAGCTGCAGTTTGAATTTGAATTTTACTGCATTCACAAGGAGCTTTGTAATCTTAGTATATACAAGCTCTTAGGGCAGTGGAATAGCCTATTTCATATATACTCATCTGAGCCTTTGAGAATGCATACCACTAATTGCAAGGACAGGTACCTGCTAGGAAAATATCTGCTTGCAGATTCTGCATGTTATCTTGGCTGAATTCAAAAGAAACATTGTAGTGGGATCTTCTTCCCTTCCCTGCAAATTATATACTGAAGCAAGATTTTAAGTGCTATGAGCAAAAGCTTAGAGTAATTAACTTACAGTCACCAAGAGTTAAGTTTCCTATAATTTACTTTTCCCTGCTTAAAAGAAAAGAAGTGAGGAGTTTTCATTATTAAACAAACAAAAAGAAAAAAAAAAAGAGAAATGTCAGAGTTTTTACATCTAGCAGAAACTCTGCATGTGTAAGTGTTCCTAACTGTTAACAGTAAATGCAGATCTATGGAAACTTCAGCTCAAGTTGTATTTTCAGTTGTAGGATGTCAGAATGCTGGTGTAATAAACATAGGTGTTCCAGATGAACTTTCCTTGATGAATTCTGTAAGAATGACACTGTGTTTTCAAACTGAGAAGACAAAAGTATGGCTTTAAATTATTTATTGTGTCTGACTTCAACCGTTAGTATCCAAATGAGAAAGCAAAATAAAACAATCTTAGTGTGTTAAGTTAGTTCAAATTTTGTACGGTACTAACTTTCTATTTTTCTTTTTACTTTCTTCTTAAGGATGTCAAACAGTAACCAAAAATTGAGTTCTGAGTCAGCATAATTCATAGTTCGTGGAGATAAGTTATCTACAGAGATGATCCTTGCCTAGATCAGTACAGTGCCTGTAAGCTTTGGAACTTGTGTTTCTGGGTTAGCAGATTGTACCAGATCTGGGTGGAATAAAGCTAACCTTTTACATAGTAGTCCATACACTGCTGTGTGTTGGTTGTGTGGCTAAAGCAGTGTTGATGATGTACCAAAGTTTGGGCCATCGTTGAACAGTGTTTGCATAGCATCAAGACTTTCTCCTTTTTTCCTCTCTCTGTAATCCTAAGTAGACTGGGGGCTAGAAAAGATTCTGCAGGGGTGAAAAATAGTCAGGGCAGCTGATTTAAATTGGCCACAGGGATACTTTATACCATATAATGTCATGCTCAACAATAAAGACTAGGGTAGAGGAGAGATTTGTCTTCAAGTGAATTGTTTCTCAGTGACTGTATGGGTGTTGATCTCTTTGTGGGTGCTGGTGAGTAATCTCCTTTGCATATTATTTCTTCCTCTTTTTTTTTTTTCTTTTTTCTTCTTTTTTTCCCCCCACCTATTAAACTGTCTGTATCTTAATGCATGAATTTCCTTGTTTGTTTTTTTTTTTTTTCTTCCTATTCTCTCCTCTGTTCTGAAAGCAACTCTGTGGATGCTTGGATGATGACCAGAATCAACTCACTCTGCTGGTAAACTACCTGGAAGTCAGTGTTACATCATTGATGCATGCTGAGGTGATGTGATGTAAGTCAGCTCATATCCAAGAAATGTCAGTATCCAGGTTGTGAGAAAGGATTAGCTCTGACAACTTGCGTAGGAAAACTACTTCAACACTGTGCAAAATCTTCCTCAAAACCTGCCAAATGCACGAAGCAACTGAAGAAATTAAATTAAAATAGTAAAAAGCCTATCAAAACCACATGCCTGCTTTTAGGAGGCAACACTCATATTTAAGTTGTGGTGCTTTTTCTTCCACTGAATCACACAACTCCTAAACATTAGGAGTGAGTTGAGTGGCTTTTAGTAGCTTGAGAGTTTCTTGAATTTTCATTGATTGAAAATTGTTAGTCATGATGTATTTGAGTAACATCAAACGCAGTCATTTTCATAAAAGCTACAAAAAACACCACACAAACAAGACAAAGTGCAAAACTGTGAATTTATTATGATTGCATTACAAAGACTACTCTAGCCACGAGGATGCTTCAGCATGTTGTGACATGCACCTATATAAGATGATTTTGATGTCTCATTAGTATAATGTGCTATTAAATATACAAATTAGCATTCTATCACTGTAGTACCTCCCTGAAGTTCTTTAGAAATTATTACTGAGTTTCATTTTTCACTTAGCTAGCTACATAATATATATTTATTACCAAAGCTCCATTTTGTTAGAACTGCAGTGAACTGTGTTCGCCCTTCAGGCGAACAAGCCCCTCAAAGCTCAAGCATTTTAGCTCACAAGCTGTCTGCTTGTCTTGCAAGTTTGCTGCTTTCTGTGCCTAAAAGCACTCAGCAGGCTCATGCAGAAGGCATTGCCTAAAGGAAATGTGAATATTTCAACAGTGAACCACTGGGAAGCCTCCACAGTTGAAGAAACGCATCAACAAAATCCTTTCAGATGTGTCTTGGTAGGAAATCACAAATCATGATATTTAGATTATTTTTAGAAGAGGAAGTGTAAATGAAGATGAGGTATAGATTAGTGGCTGGGTCAAAAACACTATAAAAGCATGTGTGCTGAATACAAACAACAGAATCTGAAAACCATTGTCCACATCATCAGAGAGGCTGAGTTGGAGGAAAAGCTGCAATTAAGAAACATACTTTCAAGCTGCCCTAGTCATTATATATTTCAGCAAAACTTTGTTTAAAAGAAAAAAAAAAAAAGTAAAAAAAATCTCAGAGATACCAAGAATGTATTTTTCATAGGTGCTGGAAGAAAACAGTAAAGATTTAGTTAACACTAACTAAACAGATTCAGAACAAGATGGGATGGAATTTTCAATTACAGTAGAATGCTCATTCTGGGAGTTGAGAATTCTGATGCATAACTCATTTTGGCAATAAAAACATATTTTTAAGGAATGTTCAATGGATATAATGTGTTCTGGTCAAGGCTGTCTAGATTTAAATGTTAGTCATTTTATGTACCATCAAGTCTGCGCCAGCCAGCTGTGATTATCCAAACTGTTTCAGGAAATTGTAGAAAGCTTTAGCTGCCTTTTGCAAGTCAGATAGCAACTTTTTTCTCGTAAAAACCGATAGCCTCAGGATCAGACGTAAAGAGCTCATATGCAAACTACAAAAGCAGAATTAGCTGATGTAGGACAGGCAGAATTTATTAGCAAACAGTGGTTTGAGAAAGATTCTGCTGCAATTGCATCACATGTTATATCAGGAAGAGAAACTCTGAGTCTCCTTCCCTAAGTGCCCATCTGCAAGAACTAGAAAGACTTGATAAAAGACTTATCAGAAAATAAGGGGAGGAGGAGAGACCAAGATTTTTGTTGGAACACACAGAGGGGTAAAATTAAGAGACGTTTAAATATTTTGTTTCTTTCAGTTTCTTGTTATTTTTGTGTAACCTCTCATACTTGTCACGAAGAAAAAAGTACTTTCAGTTCTAAAAGTACATTAAATTTTAACATGTACCAGAATGGTTTAAAAGGCTGATATTATTGCATTCCCAATGATAGTAAGGAAAGATCAGAGATGGCGGATTAAATCTAAGGCACTTCAATCTGCGTGACTCATTGCCTTTTTGTAATTTTCTTGTTAACATATTTTTCCAAAATTTCTTTTATGCAGGAAACAGAAGTATGGGCAGTGCAGTTGATTTTCCTGCCTCGGGTTCTATGTGACCAACAATGCTCCATGAAACACTTTATTAGCTGCCATATTAAATAGATTTGGCCAATAAATTATACTGGTATCACAGACAAGCTGCAAGAGTTATGTCATGTTTACTCACAAATCATCAGCTTGGCATGATCACTACAAAAGCCAAAAGCTGTTTTTTTGAATTACTGTAGTTGGTGTCTTGCTGTGTAAGCAATCTTCTTCCCTAAAATTACAATAGCTTCCTTCATAGAAGTTATTGTCTTCAAACTATTTGTTTTGTCTATACTGTAATTTTCAGAGTGGGGATAATAAAACAGTTTTCCTGATTTTTATTTTTTACAGCAATTAGCTATAATGAAATTTAAGGCAGTTACACATTTAGCTACTATCAGCTACCTAGGCCTCCTGTTCAAATCTTAGTGATGTCATTCTCAAACCCATTTTAAATAGGTATAGGTACATTGATAGTTGTCTCCAGTGATTTTCTTTAACTTAGGAAGATCTACTTCGTGGCACTTATTTTATATTTGATCTGATAAATACACTGTTTGTGCTAGAACTGTGTTTTCTATGCATCTGTTACTTCTGCTTTCATTTTCAATAGTTAAATGACAAAAATATTACGTAGCCATAGATGTAATTTCAGAACCTACTTCAAATTCTTCATGCATACTTCATGTTTCAGCTATGTTAAGTAGTTATAGCTAGGCACTATAGTTAAGGAGTAGAGCTGTTGGATAGGCTTTACCTTTTGATACTTGGTTATGTACTATATCTCAGCTGAATAGATAGTAACTTACTAAATTGAGCCAATTGATTATATGGGTTTGCATTACTGATAATACTGATTTCTATTAGAAGATTACATTTCACCTACCTTCTTGATGCTGATTTTGTTCTGCTGTGGCTTCTACATGACAAGTATTTCTGTTTCTTCAAAGGTATTGCAGCACTAAAAATGTCTTTGCATTTTGGTTATTTGCAATACCACCCCAAAAGAACATGAGAAGAGTGTTTCTTGCTTAAGAGGGTATCTCTAATTGATGGTTTAAGAGAGGAAAAGTGTGTTTCGTCTGACTAACACCTCACATTAAATGAGAACAGTCAGACAACTGATCATTCTGGTTCTTGTTCAGCCATTTCTGTTGACTTTTCTCTACTTGGTAAGAACACTGAATGTCACTGGGACAAAGAGAAACATGAATACATATCCTATACAAATGTTGAGTTGAGAATATGGAAAAAAGAAGTATTGGATCTCCAAATTCAATATCATTCTCAGATTAATTCTTAGAAGAAGCTGGATAAAGCTTTAGGAGAAGCAATACTGCTTCGTATTCTGTAATGGCTGACTTGTTTAAAAAAAAAAAAAAAATTAAACCACTGAGACTGAGTGGGAGCCACTTCTAGACTATATAATTCTTAGAACTCTGGCGTGAACTGTCTGAAGGCATAAAAATTAGCATAAAAATGGGAAATCTAAGTGTTTTATAGAATAGAAATATTTTCTAAAGTAGTTGTGTCACTCAAATGAATAGGAAATGGCTTTCTTGCTTTATATGCGCAAAATGACACTGGCATACTCTTTTAGTGCAAAATCTTCCATCATAGAAGATTAAAGGTCTGACAAGAGAGTAGAACAGTGAGTTCTCTGCTTTAATGACTTATCATACAATACTAGGACTGCAACTAGAACAGAAACCACAGCATCCTCTAACTGTGACTCTTTCACCTTGGCCATCTAATTGAAACCTTCTGCATCTATAAATAAATCATAAATAATCTTCTGTATATATTATGAGATCCTTGAGTCATCCAAAACTAATTGGCCCTCCGTTGAGAAACATGAAAATAAGAATGCTAAGTTTTTCCAGCAGTATTTTGGTCAGCCTGTGTTGGCTTTGAGAGGTAGTGTAATCTCCTATTATGAATTACTCAGGAGATTTGTAAGCAGAAACTACATGGCTTAGAAAGCAATACTATTTGACTGGGGAAAATGTTATGGGAATATTGCCAAAGTAGGGATTCAATTACACAAAAAGAAAGGGGATAAGGGAGAGGTAAGTAACAGAAGAAAGTGTAACTGGAATATGATACTATTTTTGAGAGAAGAAAAAACTCAAACTGTTAAATATTAATTTAAGCTTTCTGGAAAAGTAGCCAGATTTTTTGGCATGAATAATCTTTGGCTTTCCCAAGCCAAGAATCATTCCAGTCATTAAAAGTAAAAACTTGTTTTCTTTCTCCAAATGGTAGAAAATCAAGTTTTTGTTTTAATAGTACAAACGTTTACAGTGGATGTGTTGCTGTTACTTCAGTGGAAGTTAGTGCAAAGCTCATCACTTAAAAGTCCAGTTGTAAGGCTCCATGGAAACTGGTTGCAAATTTGCTTATTCCTAAGGAGGTGAAGCATCAGTAATACTGTATTGCTTAAAAAAGGACAGATTATTCAGAGTTCTACCTCTCACGTTTTTTTGTATTAAACAAATAGAAATGTTGGGATATTTACTGAGGATGAGGCTTTGACGCAACTGAGATTTAAAAAGGAATGTGCTCATGAAAATGTAGATAATGGTGTAGCTAAGTCTTCTGTGTATCTATTTCACTTCAGATATAGAAAGAAAAGGAAGATGGGTATTTTTCTCCACACTTGAGATTGACTTTATATTCTACAGATTTTATATTGTGCCAGTGCTAAACACGGCTCAATGCTACCACACATTCCCAAATATTTTTGCTTAAAAATACTTATTTTGGTCAGGATGAAAACTCTACTGACTTTTCAAAGCTATATAGTAGTTATTACAATATTTGAAAAATGCTCATGTGCATGACACTGATTCTTTTGGGGGTAACTATCCTGAAATTTTCTCAAAATCAACATGGTGTACAAGCAACTTAAGAGTTTTTTCTATCTTGTCAAGATTAATGGGTGCAAGTTAATACATTTCTTCATCTTGATACTGGGGAAAAATTCATTATAAAAACACTAGAACATGTAAAGGGGTTGCCCAGAGAACTTGTGGAATTTCTCTTCTCACAGAATAGTGAGAGAAGCTTGATGCTAGCCAGCAGTGCATGCTTGCAGCCCAAAAGGCCAACTGCATCAAAAGAGGGGTGGCCAGCAAGGAGAGGGAGGTGATTGCCCTCGTGTACTCTGCTCTTGCAGGCTTCATTTGAAGAACTGCGTGCAGGCCTGGGTCTCCCAGCACAGGAAAGACTCTATGATTTTAATTGAGTAGGTCCAGAGGAGAATCATGAGTTTGATCAGAGAGGCTGGAGCACATCATCTATGAAGAAAGGTTGAGGGATTCCTTTTGTACACTGTATGTCCTTGTGAGCAGAATCCCTGTACCTCTGGATTTAACACACGGTTTGCCTCTTTATGTTTCTTCCTAAGTTAACAGCAAGCTATACTCAATTGCTCATAAACGATTCTTGACATCTATTCAGCTAATTAGCAAAGCGAAGCTGGTATAATAATTCTATTTTGATATAGTTTGGGCAAGTTACATTTTAACTCTTTATCTTCTTACACAATATATTTTATTTCATCATTTTTAGAGTTCTGAAGCAAGAAAATACTTAAAAACTTCCTCTGAGATGTCTTGCTTACTGATCCCTGAGTTTATATACATTACTTCTCATGAGCATCCTTTGTCTGTAGTCCATTTGAAATCTTGTTTCACATGGTAGTGCTCCCTGAGTTAATGGAATATTTTGCTTAGAAACTTTTTGTAAACCTACTTAAGATCGTGACATAGTTTGTCTACTGTTCCCCCTCCAGCTATTACATTTTCTCTTGTAACATCAAAAAGCAGTAATGATTCTCTGTCATGATTATTTGTTTTTGAACATTTCTTCAGCCTTCAGATTTTTCTATTCTCCAGATGTTTGCCTATTTTTAACTCACAGTGCTGATTCTGGTTTCTACAAGGGGTACGAATAGGGGTACCATATTGCAGCACAGCAACTCTAAGTTGTTGTTTTCCTTTCTTCCTCTCTCTATATCAAGTCTTGTAGGTATTCAGGATACCTCCTCAGAGGTATTCATTACTCTTCAAACATATTGACAGTGGTTTAGTAAGTTTATTAAACATCTTCCTTGAATCTGAGATACATACATCAGCTGATCTGCTGATAGCTTTTGCTTCCTTCCCTTCTCTGTCTGAAGTCGTACTTTCTTAACATTTTAACAGTTCTTTTCTCACCTATGTTGTTTTGAGCTATTGTTTTTCCTGCTGTTGCTGACTTTGACAAATTCTCTATAATATCAGTACTGACAGCAACGCTTCTCCATCTTATTTTTACTGTTGTCCTTCTCCCTCTCCCTAAAGCCCCTGACCCTTCCTGTAACAAGCACAAAAATTTATGAAGTTTTAAAGATTTTAAAATGAGTACAGTAACTGCCTTGATCTGGTAGGATAGCTTTCTCTGAGCAGCTTCATAGATCCTCCTGGTATGTAAAACATGGTTTAAGCAGCAAACAGCAAAAGCACCTCTAGAAACAGACCTGAGAGATACAAAATGCCTTTTCTGCAGTCACAATTAGAACAAGCTGAAGTCTTCCTGATCTAGAACTATTTCTCACAGCTCAGCTATCTCATTGCTCTCCAAGGAGTCTAATCAAGGATTATAGAAACTAAAAAATTTTTACCTGAAGCCTCTTACCTCTATTCCTTTAAATACAGTGCTCCAACTGTCCACCATATCCTCCCTTTGAATCTGACCAGTGAGCAATGAAAAATAATTCCCTTCAATAATGTGACCCTGCTTTGCTGAATCCAGTTATGCACTGGCTTGGAATCATTCTCTTCCTGCTTTTAGTTTGAAATTTTATGGTATGTCCATCATAACAAGGTGATGTTCAATAGCAGCTTCAGCTCTTTTGTGTACTCTTAGCTTGTCTAATGTTGTGGTTTAACATAGTGTCACTCATCCAGAGAGAGGTATTATTTCAGTCTTCACAGTGTCTGGAAAAACACAGATGTTTAATTTATGTGGTAATGATCAGTACTAATTTATCTGCTGGTAACTGAAATCAAGACAATCTGAGTATCTGATGAAAAAGTCATGAGTTATGTTGCACTGTGATTTCAGTCTGAATTTGAACTTTTCTATCACATTCAATATAGCTTCTGTCATAGCAGAGAAACCTTGAAATAATGAACACTTCAAAATACAAATGACTACATAGGAAAACAATAAAAAATATAGTCAAGGATACATGAAAAAGTGTTGCTTCAAGGGCAGGAAATAATTTGAAAAAGCTGTAGGTAGTTTTAGAAATCATTAGGCTTAAAGAAATGTTACCTGATAGAGCTCAGTAAAATCATTAGCAAATTTACTCCTAGCATTTTGAAAACAGAATTTATCATTCATTGTAGAGATACATGCCATACAAGTCATTATTTGCTTTCAACCAACAATGAAGACATAGAAAGAATAATTCTAACCACAATGACATTAAAAATATTCTGTATAATGCAATATACATTGTCTCCATAATTACAAAATACTGAAGTGGTGTGGTGCTTTTCATGAAGCAAAATCAAGAAGTCAGAGAGATAGTGTTCTATGAAGTCTGGTGACATACCATGGGCTGAAGCTCTTATCCTTAGAGTTGTTTCACTGACTGATGTTTTCTGAGGAATGTGGAAGGGAGAGATATCTTTCAGAAAATACATGCTTTCCAGAGGTCTTCACTAAGGATTACATTTTTGTGCTTGCAGCCTCTGTGAGCCTCTGAGGAAGCATGCTTATGCTCTGCTCCATAGAGATACATTTATTCATCTTGTGCAAACTGCTCATAGGAGTCATTACTATAAGAAGAGAAGAATGTTGCTTCCTATCCTCTGTGCTAGTGGTGTTAGTCTGCTTATATCCCAAATCAGAATCAGATTCTATGTCTCTTCATCTGCATAAAGAGAAAGAACTCCATTACAGACATGCAGTATTTATGGCTTATTGCATAGCAGTAAATAATTACTAAGGATATATTAGTTACTGTTAATACTGCATCTTGTCTTGAGCAATCTCTTTATCAAATCAGAATATATGTGACTCAGTGCTGACTCTTAGTAAACAAGTCACAACAAGACACTAAATCCTGGGGCATATTAATTTGTTTTATTTCATTTACCTTTATCAGATAATTATAAATCTATGTTTAGATTTAGAACTGCAAGGAGGGAGGTAAGGGTATTTTAAAAACTTTCAGCAGGTTTAGAATGACTGAGGCCTTCATTAAAAACCTAAACCATTCCACATCTTTTATTTAACAAGGAAAATCTGAAATATTTTAAGGGACGTTTAGTCTGTATTTGTCACTGAGAAAGAATAATCAATGAATGTTCTAGCCTGTAATGTTACTTCGGGAAATCAAAGGATTTAGTTGGAGGAAAGAAGACAAATTATTTGTTTGTGCTTTAATCCTTGTAGGTTTGTTAGGATTAATAGTGTAAGATCCTGGATAAAAATAAAGCTACAGCAGTAGGGTCTTATGATCTGGCTCTCATTCATTAAGCAAGTTTCCCTAACTTCAGCTATAAACTAAATTTAGGCATTGTGTCTGCTCTGTTGGAATCTAAGCCTTCCAGCTCAAAAACTGCTGTGAACATTAATGAAGACCAGCAGATACAGAAAAACGGTGTACTCTGATTGCAATCAGAATCATGAATTAGAAATTGATGTACTGTAGAATATAAAAGTAGGTATTCAGTAGTAAATCAGATGAGAGGAAGTTTATGGTGGCAGTAATGATTAGCTCGTTTTTTTTTCTGCTGACTCTTACCCTATAAATCACTGTATTTTACCATCTAGATATATTTTCCAAGATGTAACTCATATTTGGCTAAATTTAGTAAGGAAGCTCGCTTCATATTTTTGGAGGTGGTTTGCTCTTGTGTATGAAATTTTTCTAGTTTTGAATAAACATTAAGCAAGAGAAAGAGAAATTTTTTTTGTAAAAAAAAAAAAAAAAAGGAATAAGTTTCTGAGTAACTCTGATACTTATAAAGAAATACAATCATACACTGAAATTTCCAAATTGGGAAGTATTATTGACTTGGAAAAGCAAATATACATTGTATGAACTTGTGAATATCACATATTTGTTTAGAAATCTAAATATAGATGGTAAAATTCCTTTCAGATCATTGTCCTGTTTTAAACAGTCATTTAAAAAGTATCCACCTACTGGGAGAAAAGAAAGTGCAGAGAAGCAAGACACTGCTGTGCGGTCACACAAAAGACTTCACATGGCATTAGCACCATCTGATCACATCTGTCCTTTTTGTAACTGGTTCCATGGTGCTATCAGAAGTGCACTTATTGCAGCCATTTCGTCACATACATGAATGCAAGTCTTAATTGTTTTTGGTTTAAATTAATATGCCAGGGGAACTACAATAGCTGAAGAACTTACATGAACTCATTTCATGACATATTATTTAGAACTGAGTAAAGCAAGTTCCTGAATAGCCATGGCATTATTATTTTGGCATTATAGGCATGCGCCTTCAGTGCCTCAGAGAATTTACTTTAAGTGTCTCATGAATGCACCAACTCGGGGTAGCAGTACTCAAGGAATTCACAGATTTTCAGAGACAGGAGGTATGATTCACTTATGTAATCGAAATAATGTCTATTTACCCTATAATCCTATTGTCACCTTTCCCCTGTTCTTTCAATCGCCTCTACAGGAAGACTAGCAATTTATTTTCTTGTTCTGAAAAGTGAGTAATGAGTGCACACTCACAAAAATATTGAACTGCTCTATTTCTGGGGATGTCTAATCAGGACAGTCATTTTCCTTGGCCATCTCCACCTTGCAATGATCACAATGATTTAGTAAAAAAATCTTTCACTTTCTCTTGTTGTATCAGTTTTCAAATACTAAATCTTTTCTGCTAGAAGAAATTAATTGCTGGACAGACCATGGTTTTCATAAGGTCTTACTTCCACACTGTATAATTAAAGGGAAGTATGGAATGAGGCAGCTATTTGAATCAGCTTGAAATAGTTCATATAGCCAATTTATCCCTTGTAGAAGGACTATTAAAAAAGAGTGAATAAGTATATTTTAAATCTAATTCTTATTATTCTATCCTAGTTATATTTGTATTTTGCCAGTGTACGTTTGAGAAAGCTTCTGATGTGATAGATGTATCAACTTAGTGGGGTTATCAAGTGTTATAAAACAAAAATAATTTGAAAATGAAGCATGAATTACATATTATGTTAGTTTTGGTTTGCTGAATTGTAACACAATTATGCTACATCCAGAAATCAGTTCTAAAACATCATGACACAACACTTAATAAGAGATTTACTCAAGAAATTTGGGTGCACAAATGTTTCATATTGGCTAATATTGAAGTGGACCTGTTATCTTGAGCAAGTACATCTGTGTTCAATAAAAAGCACTGTTCTTTCTATGTGTCAACTTAAAACTGATCTCAGCGTACTAAATAAAAAGGCTTTGTACCCTTGCAGCCCCTCTGCCTTACTTCAAATCATTAATTTTTTGCTTATGTTTGTTGAAACATACAACTGAAACATGCTGCACTATGGAAACCTGAGTCAAAACTAGAGATGCCTTATTTTTTTAAAAAGCACTTCTTGCAGAAAATAATTCCAACAACAAAACAAAAATATTACACTTAAACTGGAATTAGCTTTAAAAGTACAGGGAGAATTCTGAAGATGAAAGATACTTATTTTCCATTTTTTTAAGCAAAATAATAATTTCAGAAATTCCAGGTGGTTAGACATTTTCAAAATGAGAGTTTTCATTTCAGAATTGTATTTTTACATTACAAGGTCTTGCCTATCTCAGATTTATGAATTTAGGAGAAGTCTTGAGGTTTGCAGAAGAATCTAAACCAAATGTCGTTTTAATTAACTACCATCATTTTAGTTTCCTACCAATATTAAATCCATAGAATTTTTTACTTCAGAGAAACAGCACTGTTAAGAAGAACCAACTCGTACCATTAGTTTTATATCAGGTAAAAACAGTACATTTCTTTCCACAAATCATGACAATTTTTAAATTTTGTGGTATGTATACTCACAAAAACTGTAAATCTATAATTTTCCCAAATACGGAATGTATAAAATCACACTGATGATGCAGTCACAAATATTTTGGCTTTTCTGCAAATCTCAGATTACAGGTAGAATTACAGATAGAATGGAGTATCCTGTAAAAATCCTAGTCATCTACAAAGATATAGGAAAAACCACTTATACTGAAAATATAATAATTTATAACAGAACCTACTCTACCTTCTGCTGTTAACATTGTAATTAAATGTGAAAATATTGTCAGAAATATCTGTCTCTGTATACAGATTTATTTGGGAATATTTGTCCACCTTACTTGATTGGATAATGTTTCAAGTGCATACATTAAATAGAAACAAAGAGTTGATGTTTATGTTGTTTTATGTAAAGCATTATGTTGTTTTGAGTAAAATAGCATTTTCTATTCCCAAATTCCCATTCCAGTTAATAATACTTGCATTAGCTGCATTGAAACTACTCTGCAAAGCCTATGCAGCATTTTTTTTTTAATTAGAAAACTAACCCTGAAGTGAAATGATGCATTAATCAATAAATAACAAAGTTTTTTTTTTTTTTTTTAATTTGTAATGATACCCAAGATAAAGGGTGGCTGCTTTGTTTTTTTGACTCCTGGAGCATTCTGAGTGAGGCCAAACAGAAAAACCTCACATTAAACATTAATTCTGGCTTCACTAAGGTGGACTGAAGGAAGGCAAAGATTAAGTGCTGAAACTTAGATCCTGCAGATACACTGGTATATTGTCCAGATGTGTGTAAGAAACTTTACAAATTTGGGTTGCTCCTCTAATTGCAAGTGTTCAGTTGCCTGTGAAAACTTATAGTTTAGACTGTCATTTAAGGATCTCAGAGGGATCCAAATCCATTCCACGCTTTTACCTTTCTTTCTGACATGCTCATTTCTGACAATGTAGGAATATTCCTTGAATGATTGATTAGTTTTTGACTGTAGAATAATTTTAAATGAGTGCCAGATCCCATGATGAATCATCCAGTCTTTCCTTATGTGGTTATCATCTCTTACTGTTCGCTAGGCCAATCTAGACTCATAATTTCTCATTAGCTACAGGATTGACTTATTCTCAACTAAATGAAAAAGCCATTGTATTGTAGTGAACAAAGATATCTTCAATATTTTTATTGATGAACAAAAATATCTTCAATATTTTTATTGATGACCTGGATGAGGGCACTGAGTGCAATCTAAGTAAGTTTGCAGATGACACCAAGTTTGCTAGAAGTGTCAATCTGCCTGGGGGTAGCAAGTCCTACAGAGGGATCTGGACAGGCTGGTTAGCTGGGCTGAAGCCAATGGGATGAGTTTCAACAAGACCAAATGCCAGGTCCTGCACTTTGGCCACAACAACCCCAGGCAACGCTATAGGCTTGGGGCAGAAGACTGGAAGACTGTGTAGAGGAAATGGACCTGGGGGTATTGATTGATGCTCGGCTGAACGTGAGCCCACAGTGTGCTCAGGTGGCCAAGAAGGCCAATGCCATCCTGGCTTGCATCAGAAACACTGTTCCCAGCAGGAACAGGGAAGTGATTGTCCCCCTCTACTCAGCTCTGGTGAGGCTGCACCTCGAGTACTGTGTCCAGTTTTGGGCCCCTCACTGCAAGAAAGACATTGAGGCCCTGGAGTGGATTCGAAGAAGGGCAACAAGGGTGGTGAGGGGTCTAGAGGCGGCTGAAGGAGCTGGAATTGTTCAGCTCTGTCTCATTCTGGAGAAGAGGAGGCTCAGGGGAGAGCCTTATTGCTCTCTGTAACTACAGAGTTTGCAGAGAGCTGGGGGTTGGCCTCTTCACTCGTGTATCCAGTGATAGAACTGGAGGGAATGGCTTCGAACTGTGCCAAGGGAGATTTAGGCTGGACATTAGGAAATACTACTTCTCTGAAAGAATGGTCAGGCGCACTGGAATGGGCTGCCCAAGGAGGTGGTGGACTCACCAACCCTGGAGGTGTTCAAGGAACATTTGGACGTTATGTTGAGGGATATGGTTTAGTGAGAACTATTGGTGATAGGTGGATGGTTGGACTGGATGATCTTGTAGGTCTTTTCCAGCCTTGGTGTTTCTCTGATTTCTGTGATTCTGTGAAAGCTACCTATTATAAAGTTCAGTAACACTGAGATTAGTGGTAGTTTTATTGTTACTTATCTCACCTGAGGTGGGCAATTAGAAATAAAATATTCAAACAAGATGAGCCCAAGGTGCAACATCTGATGTCCATGTTGCTTCCAGAAATGTTTCCTGTATTTCTTGATTTCCTGTAATTCAGTCTCAAAGCTCATTTTAAAATCATATGAGTTATTAATTTTCCTCATATTTCCTACATTTTTTTAATATGGGACAAAAAAATTAAAGGTGGAATTAATTATATGGTACCTATTTGTTCTTCCACACTGCTTTCCACAACTTCATCTAAGTTTCACTGGTTCTACTATACTTGACGAATTTTAAATGAACATTGGTCTGTGTCACCACTGTAAAAACAGAAAAGTGCTGAGGTTATACAGAGTGTAGGATCCACATCCATATGACAAGAAAGTGCTGCCTTTTAAAACTCTATTATTCATCAGTCAGCCAGCTTTCTTCTCTGGTAGCCTCATGTTGGAGGCACCACAGCTCTAGCATTGAAATGTTCCTATCACTGAGTAGTACAACTGAACAGAAAGTTACTATCAACCCAAGCCTCACCACTACAGTAGTTATATTGACTTTACTGTGACAGTGCTTCATTGTTATTGATTAAACCTGTGATGAATTTGACATGTCCAGCTTAAATGTGATGTTAGAGTGCAGTTTTGAAAACTCAAGTACGTGGTTTATATTTTGAGATCATTATTTCAGATATCTCTGGGCAGCAGGTGATAAACAAAACCAATTTCCACCTGTCAGGAAACACATTGTATGCCCTGTCTGCACTGGACTATTTTGCTCACTCTGAGAGATATTTTAGATCCAAGTGATACATCTAGGCTTTTGTTTTTCTGCCATAAACTGAGTTTCTCCTATGTGAACCACAAGACTCTGCTCAGCTATTCTCTTTCTCTTACATTACTTTCAAGAAGAGAAAGAACATTTTCAAATACTTTGGTGATAGTCAAAAGAAATAAACTGAAATGCAAACAGAACAGTTCACTGGACTTGCTTTGAAGAGCCACTCTTACCTCCCTCTTGGTGGATTACTGCTAAATTCAGGAGAATAAAGATAATTATTCCTTTCTTCAGGTTATTTGGAGAGCACTTAGGCATAGACTTCCTTTTACATTGTAGAAATGACGCATTAGATCCCAATGCCCATTAACTATGACCACATTTGTCCTTTAGAGCAATTCCTAGAATCAACTTACCCTTCCTTGGCACAAAACCTTTGTGAGCTATCCATACCAGGTTTCTCTGAGTACAGCCAGCATCTGGCACTCAGCAGATGCAGACAGAGTTTGCATGGGATTCTGAAATGTTCTTTCTCTTGATAGGGTGAAAAACAGATCAGAATATATACTAAAATTGAAAATCCTTGTAATGTTTCTTTGTGTTTCCTCTTTCCTTTTGAACTTTTGAGAACAGATCTCTGGGATTGATCTTCTGCAGTTCATGCTTTGTCTCCTGATTCACATGTTCTTTCTTTGTATCTTGTGATGTTGGGCATGAGTTGATCTGCCAAGCAAGATCTCATGTTGCAGTTGCACTTCTCCCTTTCTGTACATATGTATCATAAATGTACACATATGTACAGAAAATTAAGATGACAAAGCAAGAGAGAAAAATATATGTATAAATTTAAATACACATACATAAAGCTGTAAGTTCCTTTGTAATTGAGTTCTAAACAGAATTTGCCAAATATAAAGATAGATATGTATGTATTTTGTAATATAAACTGAAAGGCTTTCTGTCTTTTATGGCAGCATGAATTCCCTGAAGTTTCTTATGCTTGATTTTGACTGTCATGTGTAATCTTGGCTGGGACAGATAAAAGGAATTTTTCTTTCAATGGCACAATATTTCCTTTTTCAAACACGTATAAAGGAAAACATTGTAAATTGCTGTAGCTGCAAAATATTTGGGGCCAGAATATTAGATAGTGTAAATCAACATGAGTCCTATGATAGCAGTGGAGCTGCACTGATTTATACAATCTGAGGAGCTTGTCCCATATCTTCAAATGATGAAATACATTTGCGCTATGCAATATGACATGCATTTCAATTTTATGAAGTAAATGTGGAGATTACTCTGTACAGATGTCTCTGAGTGCTATTTTTCTCTAGTTGTCTTTGTAAGGTATTTAATTTAGAACTTCAGATAAATTTCTCGTCCTCTTTCAGCATAGCTCACACATTTGAGTAAGTGATGGAAGTTTTACATCTGATTAAATGCAAAAACTTCCATGAGTTTCATAGAAGAAAAATCAGTACCTATTTCTTTTGATGTGCTGCTGGAGTTTTGAAATTTTTAATATATTGGAGCTGTGGTACGTACACATACAAAACTGTAGACTTGTGGTTTACAAAAATCAATGCAAACAATATTTGATTAATATTTTTTTCTTAGAGTGCTCCTACATACTTCAGAATCTTCAAAAGTATTGATAATGAATGTCAATATTTCAAAACGTGCCAGTGATTTTGGGAATGCTAACCCTACCATTTAAAGAAATGTGAAATGAAAATTTCGCTCCATTAAAATGAATGATAAAACTACACTAAATAACAATACTAACTACACCTTGATCAGGGATGACATTTGGTTAAATGACATTTGGTTATTAGTTTTTTTGAAGTGTCCAAAGTAACAATAAGACTAGTACTCATTGTTCAATGTTTGGAGCATATAAAATATCAGTATGAAAGACATTCAACATGTTCTCAGTAGTACATAGTCCAAAATTATGAATGTAAGCCTTCTATTTCAAATTTGCCTTCCTCTGAGCTGGGCTGGGCACCAATCTGTGGCCTCACTTTGTGTTCCTTTGAGGCACTTTGAGGCTTTGTGGAGAAAATATATCCAGTACCAATTTTTCATTTTGGTTCTGTACTTTCTTAGGGAAAGCTTCGCTGAAGTAATTATAGATTGTATGATTGAATCAGAGCTAATTTAACTGTCAATCATTTCCTATACTGGACTCTTCCATCTCTGCTTCAGAGGAATGGAAGTGAAGAAACAGATTTTGTATTTTTGAATAGGAAGTATCAATCTTAGTGATGAAATCAAAATAGCTAACTAAAAGTAATTTCAAATTTGAAAATAATTTTAATAAGTATTTGACTTCATAAAAACATGTTTCAAATCAAACATAGAATTGGAATCCCATATCTGGAAAACGTGTATGAATCTTTGAGTTTTCAATAAGTCCATTTAGCATAAGCCCTCTGTCTGAATATATGAATAAATTTGTAAGATTTTATATCTGTCCTTGAATCAGATGCAGACATTCATACTTAGATAAAACCATTTGTCTATTTATCCCTTTATATTTACGTATAGATTCTAACATTTGATCAGATAACTGTCAGTTTTCTCACATATTCTTAACTAAAAAGAAGACAAATATAGACATCGTAAGTTAAAATTTGCTCTTAAATTGATACAATTACTGAAATTAAGGAAAGGTTTTATGCCTATAGATGTTTTTATCATTTCAATCGGGTAGGAATTTTATCATTTTAAAACTGCACCTAATTATAGCCTAGTTATAGCCAGGCTGTATGAGGAGGCCTATTTCAATTGTAGAGACTATCCAAAATCATAGGTGTGAATTACACTGGGAAATATATGAGGCCTAGCTAGCACTGTAACTGACCTGGAGTTTAAGAAATTGTTTGCTAGTCAGTGCATGTAAGAGCTAGAAAACTTTTTTTATTATTATTTTTTATTTTTTTTTATTTTATTCTGGAGGGATCCTAGAGTATGACTTTATTTATGATCCTGGTAGGAAAACTGCACTGTAGCATAGAGGAAACAACTTTCAGCATCATGATGTCCTTCTGTCACAAGAGGAGGTTCTGGCTCAGCAAAGACTGGAGTGCTGACTGCTTGGGCTAAGGAGTGTAGCTCTTCAAAAGCAGGTTTTCCCCTGCATGGGAGAGAAAACTCTTCACATCCAAGAGGGTCTTTCAGAGTCTGGTTTTGCCAAGCATGTAAGTTTAATGCCTCTCTAATTCATTTTTGTGTGAAGAAGTTTATAATTTGCTGCATTTGTTCTAAAAATGTGTGCAGTTAATAGTGGAGCTCATGCAAAAAGACAATTCATTAAAAGATATCAGTGCTGAATCCCTGGTCCTGGATTCTGTCTCTTTCAAATTCAGCAGCTGCCTAATAAGCAACCTGCCATCCTTGCAACAGAAAGTCCTAAAGAGTGAAAAGGTCACTGCCATTCCCTAGTGAGGTGGCCTTGTTTGTGAGCTAAGATCTCTTAACTGGGGCATATGCGTCTGTGTTTTGTTAAGCAAATTAATAGTTTCATTGATGTTACTGTTCTGAATTGGACTAAATATTTTCAGATCCCAGTTTTATTAAATGTGTTTAAACATACAGTGAACTTCCACATATTACACCTTTTAAATTAAAATCACATAGGCCTTCACCACAGTTATTTTAGATAATAAAACATGGAAAATACTAAAAAAGTTTATGTGTAATATTTTTCAAGACGTTGAATTCCTAAAGATATGGTTTCCATGACACCCTTCCTCTTCCCTCCCCAACGTCTTTTTTTACCCGTATTTGTGCAATTTAAAACAAGTTCTTAGTGAAATTACCTGTATATCTTTGAGATCACATGGAATAACGGTCTCTATTAAAGCGCTGTTCTTCTTTGTGCTTCTTTCTCCTTATTTTTTATTGCTGTCACAATATATCAGCAAAACACTGAAGTGTATTTTAATATTTTTCACAACATTAGCATCATGAATGTTTAAGTGTATGATCTGGCTGGATCTTCCTAATCTATGTATGTAAATGTGCTCTTCATAGTTTACAAACTCAATGTGGTCTGGTAAAATAATAGCAGAAAAATTCAACAGGCTTCATGAAGAAGTTTTACTAAAAGGATGAGCAGGCATATCTATGTTTAAAGAATTAAGTAGATTGAAAAATTGAGAGTACTTAACATGTCAAGTGTATGAACACTGTGTTGTGAATAATATGTTGAAGATCACCTGCTTTACCTCACCAGTGTTGTATACTTGAGGTCTTTCAATCATAAATAGTAGTCACAGCTTATATAATAAATAAATAAACAGGGACTTCAGTGACTTTAGTTAGAATAGTTGGTTTCACAGGCTATTGTAGACGCCACTGTTAGAGCTGTTATAGTTAGAGCATTTCCATTTCCTAAGGTCTATAACCACACTGTAAAAAATGAGCTCTAGGCTAAAACTTGCCAGATGAAGTCTCAACTCGAAACAAATTGTTTTAAAAGAATACATTTCCATAGCTGTATTTTCTCCACTCTGTTTAAATGGTATATTTTAGTTGAGTTGCAGTAATGAGCTCCACATTTGATATTTTGCTAACAAGAACAGTTCTGAGCCTTGTCCTCAATGTGTCAGCGGGAGCACATCATGATAAAAAAGGGCAGAAGTTTTTGCAGAATTTCCTAGGGAGGAACACACCAAATAGAGCATATTTTTCTCTTTTTTTTCTGAGCATCTGGAGTCTGAAGAGCCCCAGATTTAACCCAGAAGACACAGTGGAAATTTCAGAGGTACCCATATTGGAGCAGCTAAGCTGCATCTTCTTAGTCACAGGACTCACTATCTCAGCTGAGGCATTTTGTGACCAAATCTGTGCTGATCCTGAATTTGTTGATTGGTGTGTGCTTTTCTAGTTTATTAATATGCTTAATCATATCAACCTGGCTTTACTCATCTCAAACTCATTGCAAAAAATACCCTGCTCTCTTATATCTTTAGTCAGGTTCTACAGAGATTTTTCCTAAAGAAACAGTTGTTTTTTTTTAATTTGTTTTCTCCCCTTCTGAAGGCATGCAAGCTATTGAACAAAAGGTCTCCTCGTATACCAACATACATTAGATTACTATTGCAAGAATTCATTTTACAGTATTTTTGAGTATTTTCAGTGTATTTTTGAGAACATGACAGTTTCTTCACTTAAAAAGATATTAATTAAAGGTCTAGAGTAGAATAAAATAGGGTATAATACAATAGAACAGTTCGTTGGAAGGAACTGATAAAGATCATCAAATCCAACTGCCTGACCAGTTCAGGGCTAAGCAAAAGTTGCAGTGTGTTCTTGAGGGCACTGTTCAACTTTCCCTCGAACACTGGAAGGCATGGGGCATCAACCATGTTTCTGGGAAGCCTGTTCCAGTGTTCGACCACCTTAATGCTGAAGAAATATTTCCTTGTATCCAATCTGACCCTCCACTGGCTCAGCTTTCTGCTGTTCCCATCCTATCATCAGTTCCCAGGGACCAGAGCCTAACACCTCTCCCTGGTTCCTCAGGGAGCTGCAAACAGCCTCCTGGCCTTCTCTTCTCCAGACAGCCCAACCCAAGTGTCTTCAGCCTTTCCACACAGGGCATGCCTTCCTGCCCTGTTAGCAGCTTCTGTGCCCTCTTTAGAACACATTCAAACACTTTTCTATACAGTGGACACTAGCAACAGTTAACATATAAAAAATCTGCTATTTGTGGATATCTGTACATATTCCTGTGAAGTTGTCTCTGGACAGTGAGTATTATGAAAATCTTGCTATATTTTGCACTGTTGCGCTTTGCATAAAATAGAATAGTCTAATAAATCAATGTGAAAGAACTACAAGATAAATCCTATGGTGGAATGGATGGCTATTATATTCTATCTTATAAATAGTATGCATTTTTAGAATTATCTAGATATGGAATCGTGTAATGAACTGAATATGTCATTATGTTGAGCTGGAAAAAAGTAGGTGCATTAACACAGAGAGGGATGTTCCTTTCAGTTCCTTTATATGAATGGAAACAAAAAAATGTGTTTAGAATTGCTTCACACATTTACATCTACTGCGTATCTACCTGATGAGTTAGTTTGTCATACAAATTTATGCATATCATACAAATTGCCCATCTGTGCCTTAAAAGGGTTATTTTTAATGTTGCATCCAGAGCTTTATGATAGTAAATCACTATAATATATCTGAAAGTCTTGTCAGAGGGATGCATGACTAACAGTTCATCAAAATGATTATTCAATAGTATATATTATGAGGTCACTCAGACAATGGCTTCTAAAGCATTAATCAAATAAATCCTGTATTCCTTGTTAATGATTTTACTCTTCTGCAGCAGGTGGCTAGCTATTTTTCATATGACCCTGAGAAGCCCAGTATCCTATCTTTCATTGCATGGCATTATCCTTTTTCTGTGATGTTGAAGATGAGGATTAGATATGGTGGATTTCAATGGTCTTTCCGTAAGTGGCTGCTAAAAGTTCTGCAGAGAATTGAACACTCATTTCATGCCACGTGTTTCTGAAATGCATAAATAAAATGTTTTGTGTATACAAACAGTACACATATATTCCTGTATATAAGAATTTTCTACTCTAGCACTCACGTTAATAACTGCAAAAGAAATTAATTTTTTGGTCACTTCCCCTGTATTTATGAGAAATATCAATGTACATTTGTACACATCACAGATATATAAAGCTGTTTTTGAATGATCAAAGCATATTGCATTGTCTGAGACAAAAATGATGCCAAATGGTTCAAAACAAAGGGTGAAAACTAAACCTGGCATACAGGAGTTGTGCTGTGTTGTAATAATCATTATCCTTTTTACTTATAATATCATAATGCTTTTAAAGTATAGGGAATTGTAATTTGGTATCCCTTCCCACTAGGTTTTAACAAAGCATATCTAACAACCCCTTAAATGTAGCAACACGTTTGCTTCATACAGTTGCTTCTGAGTGCTGAAATGATCTCAGTATGGGTTGCAAGCAGGCCTGGTGTGTCTGGGTGTCTTTGTATTTTTCCATCCTGTTTTGGCTTTCTGGGTTGCATGCAGAGCTCAATCAGAATTCACAGTTTTGATATGTGACACACTTGAAGAGTTTCTGCTAATAACCCCTGAAAGTAATGAAACATTTGGTAGTGCATGCCGTAGGTTCTGATATGCTTGTAAGACCTCTCAGGAGTTCTGGGCCAGAGAGCAGAGGGGCTGATAAAATCAATATTTTCAATTGCTAGAGAGTTAGTATTAAATGTTAATGACATAATATAGCTATTTCATGTAATGTATATAATGCAAAATGACTCTATGTAGATACTAATGCTGTGAAGATGAACAACTAGGAAAAATGTACTGATACTAAAAAAGCTGAAATGTCACTAAATATTTTCATCTAATGAGAACTATAATTTCTATAAAAAAGCTATTTATTTTGTATCATAAGTGCCTTACTTTTGAGTTTACATTTCTTAGAGGATTATATGATACAGTAAAAATGTGGTGATGTAGTAAGTAGTGTGTGGAATAGCAGCTAATAGATTGTGTTGATGAACAAAATTCGCTGAATATGTCAGAGCTCAGAGAATACGGAGGATGTGAGGCTATGAAAAGTGTATACATTGATGAAACAAACAAGTTAGTAATGTTTTCTTACATATAACTATAATAATTTGCTTTTGAAAAATCAGAAATATATGAGCATGTATGTATATTAGAGCAACAGCCATCTGTTATAGTACTGATTTTTTAAGCGACTCACACAGCTGAAAGGCAATTGAACTGGAAGTCTTGGATCATAAAATGTTACACATCAAGTTTCTGGATGGTACTGTAGTTTTATTCTTTGCTGCCTATGCTCTGTGAAGTGTAGGGCACATGGTTGCTACTTTGCAGCTGTGAATAATGGGTGCAATGATGTTAGATGTATCATTTAAAAAACAGTTTCTGCTCTTATACTCAAGCAGAACTTCTTTTTTTTTCTCACTTCTTTTGAAAGCTGAACTACAAGGATAACTTAACACACAAATGCAAGTCAAAAAGCTTGTGATAAAAACTTTTAATGCAGCATCAATGAAGCCCTCTGACCATCAGGGTATAGATGTCTAACCTCAGCTAGTTGTCTAGACTTCATACTAACTGAGCAAATGACTTTCTGCATCTGTACTAGAAATCTAGTAAACAGAGGCTCACAAGTAGCCTGATAGCAGGTTAGTCTAGTAGAAAACTTATTTTATATTTCTGAAACACTAATGCTATGATTTGTTTTAGGCTTTGCCTGTGTTTTGGCCATTATCTTTTCCTGCAAGGAGGCAAAATGATTTCTGTGTTAAATAGGATTTTACAATTCTATCTTTTTTGGAAGAAAATCATAGATATCACGTGATATAGCAAGGACCTTCTTCAGGCATAGCACATAGGTCAGATTGCAGAAGCATACATCCTACAACATTATTGCACATGTTCAGTGGTGGCTAATCTCAACAAGAATTCAGTATGCTTGATCATGTTCTATGTAGAATTCCATCTGGATGAATGAGTTGCTGAAGGGCAAGTTGGTTTTTTATAGCTAGATACACAGAGAACTGTGAAAGCCTTCTTTATCTATATTTGTAGTATAGATATATCAAAGGTCTAAGGATATTTTGTATGCAGCATCCTCTTCAGAATTTGGAAGCAGAGCAAGCAATAGAGAAGCAGTACAAAGGTTAATAGTGTGCTATGAATACATGAAAAGAATTGGAGGTATGGCAGCTCAGCACTTGAACTCTACCCTCATGGCCTTTTCAAAAGGTGAAAGTTTTCCTGGGACAGAGTGGTCCCAGATAGGCAGTGATCTTTTTAACACAGTACCAGAATTCCTTCTGTTATACAAAAGTAAAGAATACAGATAGTGAATCCAGTTCAACATCAAAGGTGAGAATCAATATAAATGATTTTGTCACAACTAGTCTCATAACTTTGATACTTCTCCTGCATATTTTGCATTTGTCTGAGAGAAAGAATAAAAAATGGAAATATGTCTTAAGATAGACCAACTTTGGTCATCAGAGGCTTTGTCATAGCACTGAATTGTCAACCTATTCTAAACATTTTGGAAATAAGTCTTTTTATTCCCTTGTACATCCTTTTTTCTTTGTAATGTAAAGATCATGGCAGCATATACATTCCCTGTGGACACATAATTAACCTATTAATTCTTTTGCACCTTTGAAGTGCCAATAAAATCTTGAAGAACTTGCTGAAAAACCAAGTTCATTATGACTACCTTAAGTTACTGTTTCTTTCAAAGTAAGAAATCTCAGTGCTTGCATCTGACTATCTCTCCTCCTGCATTTGTCTTATTCTGCATTCCTCATTTTATGTGGATATATTATCAGGAAGATAGATGAGTTAAAGTACTGCTGCACCACTAATGATATTTTCTACCTTACCAGGCTTTAATGGGCTTGTCTTTTCAATTAGAGACTTCATAAGCAGAGAATTACGTTAGGCAACGTTCATTGCTTCTTTGTTTGTTTTTGTATTCCCTGAGTTTATACTAGAGACTCTCACTTTTGCAACAAATGTAGATAGGCAGCTAGTGGATATTTCAGCTCATATATAAACAAATCTACATTTTTTGGTCTAAACTCCATTTGATAAATGTTTTGCACAGAAGCAGATTTAGCAAGGTAGCTTTAAATTTTCTGAGTTGAGTGAAAATTAATATTTATTTCAATTTAGATTAGTAAAATTCACATCTCTTGTTCGGGTTGTGCCTTTCCAAGTCTGGACAGTCCTGATTTTCTTTTGCTTTTTGCATAGAGTTCTTTCTCTACTTCAAATTATCCTTGCTTTTTCCTTTATTTTTTCCTGTTTTATTCTTGAGCAGCACACAGTGTTTAAGGGGTAAATGCACAATTGCACTGCAGTTAGTTTTCTATTGCTTTCCTAATGATATCTGGCATTCTATTTACTTTATCAGCTGCTTTTGCCTAATGTTGTCATAGACTCGCCTGTTATAACCCAAAGGTCTCATTTCTCTGCAGGTCTTATCACAACACTGTGTATTTACAGCTGAGGCTATTTTAACCTGCGCGCATTACTTTATGTTTCTCTATACTGTGTTTCATCAGACATTTTGTTAGCTAATGTCTGATTCCTTCTGATTCCTTCTCTCTATAAATTCTTGTGCTTCTAAATTTCTCAGAATAATATAGCTCCATCTTTTTTTTTCTAAACTTCCTCAACCAGATCCAACAAGTGTGCCAGGAAGCTGCTTACCTAGTTAAGAAGATATTTAAGAATATCAGCTCTACTACGAAATACAAAAGATTATAAGACACACATAAGGTTTAAAAGGAAAAAGCTGATTTCTGGACTGCAGGTAGAATTTAGAAGAAAAAAAAAAAAAAGATCAATTTTGAATGGCAATACTATAGCAGAAGTTCTGGAAATGCTATTAGCTTACCACTTCTTAAAACCTTTGAAATTCTTTTACAATAATGGTTCATTCTCTGTATTCTATATAGTTGCAAGATAGAAAGTAATGTTAAATGTTATGATTAAATATTAAATATTGGAAATGTCAATATTTTTGCAAAGATAAACAGAATTTTAGAAGCCTTGGGGTAGCTGCAAGATTCCATCTGGGATTTGATATAATTGAGTTGAAATCTGTATATGAACTCAAATTATTATCTTTTTCCTGTCATGTGTAAAGGAAAAAAAGTCATCATTAGGCTTTGCTCATAATAGAATGAAAAGATTTCCATTGATTTTTGTGGAAAATGAATGAGGCAACCAGTTAGCACATGTTGTTCAGCTTATTCTTTGGGCTTCTTGTGCTTATTCCTAGGATACATGTTGAGTTGTTAAAATCATTCAATTGACATTTATCAGAACAGTGCGGACAAGAGCATCCTTTAAAGCAGTAGATTTCTGATAATGAATCAGAATCACTAATAAGTGATTTCATATTTTAGCAAAAATTTAGTTAAGTTTGTGAGGTATATGACAGATTTGCTAGCTGGGAAGGGTTAGAATTAATCATCACTGTTGTCAGGTTTGTATGAAATCAGAATAGTATAAATCACCAAATCATCAAATCATTGAACAACCCAGATTGGAAGAGAACTCAAAAGATCTTCAGGTTCAAACTCTGTAAAAAATTGCTTCTATCAAGATGAAATCTGTCCCCTGGTGTAACTTGTACCCATTGCCCGTTGTCTTCTCTGTGTGGCTCCCTGTGAGGAGAGAGGGTCTGTCTTCTTTGTAGTCATCCTTTCAGTAACTTCTATCCTCTTTCCTCACAGGGCAGGTTCTTCAGCCCTTTGTGGCACTCCTTTAGACCCACTCCAGTCTGTTTGTACATTATTTGAATTGTAGGGACGAGAACTGCATACAGTATTCTGAGTGTGGCCTGACAAGCACTGAATAGAGTTAGATGATCACATTTCTGTCTTTGCTAGTAATACCCATGCAAATGCAACCCAGGATCTGATTTACTATCATTGCTTCAGCAATGAACTCTGTCTCGTATTCAGCTTGTTGTTCACCATAACCCTTCAGATCCCTTTCACCATGGCTGCTCCTTAGCTACGTGCATCCTACCCTATACTGGGCTCTCAGGATCTTATACCTGACTTTGTTAAACTTCAAATGGTTCTTGGTTGCCCACTTTTCAAGTCTACTCAGTCACTGTACTATGGCTTTAAATTTTGACAGTTTCACCTCACAGTCAAATTTAATGTCATCAGCAAACAAGACTTCTAATACTTGGCGTATCAGCCTGATTTGCTTAACCTAAACAGGTCTTCAAAGTTGAATGTCTGCATACTGATCTTTACCAAGGTGCTGAATCCCAATGTTCATACATTTACACCTGTTTACTCCATCACCTCAATAAAAATGCCTATTGACAATAAAAGTGTTGGATTAACTCGAATAGTGATGCAGATTTAAAAAATTCAGTTAATGCTTTTTTAAAAACAAGCTACTTAGAAAGCTTTTTTAAAATACCAGTTCTATGTGACTATTTTAATTTGGAAAACTGTTTAATAAAAGAAAGCACTGAGACTTGGTGTAACAGGGAGTTGCATATAGAAAAGAAATTGTCCAAACAGAATGACAGATACTTGTTTTCACATATGAATATATGCATCTGTATACATGTATTTATTTCTGTCTTTGTAAAAGACAAAGTGTATAAGTGCCTTACGTATTTACAAAAAGATGTTTTTCTGGATAGACATGTAACTAGTATGCAGATCCAAAGTTCTGTAATTCATATATGTACATCATAGATTTGCCAGCAGTCATCTCCTAGTTTCTGGTTGTTGCCCTGTGGTTTTCAATTTTTAGTCACAGCCACAATTTTCTGTTGATGAATCTCATATTTTAAGAGCATGATTGCCTTCTCAGAAATTCTTTCGTGGAATTTATTAGTAGGCACAGCTTTAAAACCATTTCTTCAGTGAGCAAATGCTTTGTGTTCTCTCAAGGGATGATTTTTTCTATATGACCAGACCAGTTCTAAAATGGCACTAGTACACTTCAGTTTTCCTATAACACTGTGGTAATATTATAACCTTTCAAAAATAACTCTGCTTTCAGTGTGTATATATGATATGCACAGAACAGCAGTGTGTAAGTTAAGCACACCAAAGACCATTAAAAGGACTGGCAAGTGTTGAAAGAGTAACAATGAGCCAAAAGGTTTGATTTAGATGACTAAATTAAACAATGCAAGTTTCAATGGCACGGTGCAAGCAGAGTGATATGGAATACAGATTCAGGAAGCCAGGACCTGCAGTTTGTTCAGGTGTGCATGAGTTGAAGCGGTTCTGGGTACAGAGTAATATGGTGATTTATGGTCGTTATTTAAAATTTAGCATTTGTTTGTAAATTACTGTCTTTCTGTTTCTGTTCTTGGAGCTTTTGTGTTATTGTGCAGTATGTGTACTAACAATTCAGTACTGAAAATTGCAAAGAGAAAAGTTGCTAACTTACAGACTTGATTTATTTGTATAGTGAAGCCAGGTATGCAGATGTAATAACTGTTCGAAAAACAGGTATGGATTTTTCTCTCTCTCTCTTTTTTTTTTTTTCTCCTGCTATATTAACATTGAAATGTTCTCTGAAGGTTTATTTTTCCTCTGCACAAAATGATTTAAATTCAGTAAAATATTGTGGGAGAAAGGATTTTTTTCCAATAACACATAATAAAGATTTTACCATTAAAAGTTTTGTACATTTCCATTAAAATAAAAAGTTCCTCAATTAAATGGAAAAAGAGAGATGAACAGTATTATCTGTCTTTCAAAAACAAATGTCACCTCTTTGTCTTTAAAAGACCACTGTTATCTCTGTCTCCGAAAATCTTCACATATTTGATTGCAGAAATTCCAGCTGCAACACAAGACCTCTTTCTATCAACATGGGTTTATTCTGCTTGGTATATTTCTTAATGTTGTATCTAGATAATGTGAAGAAATGCAACAACACTTCGCTGGTTCCTACATCCTATACGGTTTTTTTTCCTATTCAGGAGCTCAGTGTTACAGTTCCTATAACTCAGCAATATTTTATTTGTATAGATTCTTTGAAGGTGACTGTTACCAGCCGAGGCATAACTATTCAGTAAATTGTATATGACTTGTTAGCTAATTCATCGATGATAATACTTGTTCATTTTATATACAGCATGCTGACTTTTATATTAGAGATGCAGTGCAGTTCCATAGTTCCAGGCAGTCAAACTAGGGATAAAAGAAAACATGTTATTGTCTGTTGTGCATCCTCTACTGCTGGGGAAAGGTGCATTACTGTCCCACAGAAGAATACGAGCTGGGACTGCAGCCTCCAACTTTCATTTCTTTGGGATGTGCTACAATGAGCTGAAGCCATATAATTTCTCAAAGAAGTAGGAGTTCTGGGAAAGATTGTCCTTTGATCTTTCTTTACTCAACTTCACATGCTGCTTGGAAGAGTGATGAGGAAATAAATTGGGTGCCTTTCTTTGAAAACTTTCTTTGAAAATCATGAGGCAAAAGGACGTTAATACCCAATTTTATGAGGTACGCGCAATTACATGATCATATGTTGTGTACAGCAAAATTTGTATTACACTCTGCCTTCTTATGTCTTGTTCTTCGAGTGTAATTGTGGAGAAAGTATACAGTTTTCCTATAGCATTCAATCCTAAGAATTCTTTGGGATTTCAGCCCCTACTCTCAGGCAAGAGAAAACCATACCCATAGATAATGTAGACAGATCTTTATCTTTCACTTGGCAGTTTAGCATGTGTGGAAAAAATTATTGCTTTCATAATAATTTTTACCTTTTGAGGGGTACAGGCAGGACAGGTGGGAGCCCTTTATTTATAGGATGTTCAGGACCACAGGCCTTTCATACTGCTTTCAATATATTGAAAATAAAAATCATACATGTAAAATACTGTGCATCATAATTTATGAGTCTTGATTGCCTTAAATGAAGTTGGCCTGTATGGAACACCGGGATTCATTTGACTGAAAATACTACAGACCTCTTATGCTTAAATGGCATATTATCTTAGAAAAAAGGGTGGAGACTGGGAAGTAATTCAGCAATAAAGGAAAGAAGGCAAAAGCATTTGAGCACAGAGGATTGAAACTATGTTAAAATTCGGAGCTCACATAAAAATAGGTTCTCATGGGCCTGTGGGGAGTCAACTTTATCCACAGTACAGAAGTTTTCATTTTTTTCTCCCAAGGCACAAAAAGAAATACCACAAACAATATGAACTTGCAGGCTTGCCTTAAAATGTTGGTAGTTCAATCAGCTGCTGCAGAAACCTCTGTAATGTTTTGACTTCCTGTAGCATTGCTTTTGTCTACCTGAATAAAACCTGAAAGGAGTGGATACATTTCCGCAATTTGTTTTTAGTAATGCAATTTTACAAAAAATAGATACTTTTCACTTACCATAGGAAAAACACTGGTAAACAGAAAAATTTGTGTCTAAGACTTGTAGGATAAGCTTTCAGAAAAACAGTATCACACATTTTCTTTCACCAAAGTAATCTCTTTCTGTTGATTTACTTTTTTCCTTGGGCTTCTGCTCTTGACAGAGAATATATTTAGGTCATCTATATATTCTCTCATCAGTTAAATTTTGTCATTCAAACAGTCCACAAAATAGCCAAAAGAGATCATCCTGACTGCACCATTACCAATAAGACTATCTTGCTAAGAAGTTTGAGAGTATGATTAATGATAGCATGTGTATAATCAAGGAAAAGTCATTTGTGCACAAACAGCTCCCTGAGTGTTTAATTAAAAGACAGCTGGAAAAGGAAATTATATTGTTTCTTTAACTGACAAACTAGTAGCCTATAATTACTGAGTAGAATATGGCAAAACAAACAAACAAAACAAAAAGCTACAACAACAACAACAAAAAAAAACAACCCTCCAAAACCAAACCAAACTCAAAAACCCCAATCCCTCCAAAAGGAAATCCCAAACCAATTTTTGGATTGAGTAAAATGCACAGATAGGTGGAGAACATCTTGTCCACGCAGAATTACTTGTGTCTTTAAATAGTTTCTGATAAGTCCACCCAGAAGCTCTTGTGTATTTCCCTGTTAAAAATGCATTTTAATACGTGGTTGCCAGTTTAATCTTTCACAAGAAATTTGTTTTAAGATATTGCCAAAGCTGTGCAAGCATAGGAAATTAACGTCTGAGGAAAATGTTTTTAGAGGAAATAATTTCTTTTTTCAAAGGAAATCTTTTTAGAGGAAGTCTAAATTTGATACTAAGCACTTAACTACTGGGGACAGCATCTTTTTTTTTGAATTATGATGTAGTGATACTCAGTAGTGATGCCTCTAAAGCACTGCAAAGTTAAAGAGAGTTTCAAGATCTGATTTTCTTCTACGCAAATTAATGGAAGTGGTGCAGATGGCTTCTGAAATCTTGTTAAAAATAGTGTAATAGTCTTACAAAATCAATAATTTATAACTAATAGTTCGAATGGTACTGACAAAACCTCAGAAGATATGATACTGAACCGTTCATCTTTCAGAAGAAACACACATTTCATTAACCTCTTGATCTTCCTCTATAAAACCTGATTTCAGAACCTTCCAATTTACAAGCTGCATTTCTAATTTCTACTGTATTTCTGATCATCTTAATGGCCCTCCTCTGTACCCGCTCCAAGGGTTCTGCATCCTTGTGCTGGGGGACGCAGTACTCCAGATGGGGTCTCACAAGAGCTGAGTAGAGGGGAACAATCACCTCCTCCTCCCTGCTGGTCACCCCTTTTTAATGCAGCCTAGGATATAGTTGGCCTTCCGTGCTACAGGTGCACACTGCTGGTTCATGTTCAGCTGCTCATCCACCAGGACCCCAACTCCTTCTTGTGACCGGCCTCCACCCAGACATTGAGCACAACACTTTTGCTGTGACCAGCCAACCAGTACTTAATCCATCAGTCCGTCTTTCAAATCCATACCTCTCCAACTTAGGGAGAAGGATGTGGTGAGGAACCAAAATTTTACTGTTGAATTCAAAATACACATGCTAAATGCACAAAATAAAGTATTTGCTTTCTGAATGATGGTCAGTCAGAATATACAGCAGTTAGAAGATGCTCAGTTTCCCCGAGTTTGGTTGTAAAATAATAGATTCAGCTTCTCACTTACATGGACTGTAAGATCTATATCACGTCTCAACAGAGTAAAAAATTGTGCATAGTTTTTACTAATAGTTCTCATTATTTTCTCTCCGACAGAATTTAACAACATCTTCATTTAAATGCTAATTTTTTTCAGTTTGCTGCAGAAATAACATTCTTGAAGACTAATAGAACATTTCAAGTTTTGCTATGAAAAACAGTAGCAAATTCATGCATTCATTCAAATCAGCCTGTAATTTTCCAAGACAGCATCAAGAGAAACATATTAAAAGTGAGTAGAAGAGAAATGTCACTGCTGAATTACTGCAGACAGACTGAAGCTTTTTTATTATTATTTTTAAATAGTAGCAGATCAAGGGAAATAAACTGAGTATAAACACATCAGCTTGATGTTTTCACAACATACCTATGTTGGTTTTTTTTTCTTCTCAGCTTCAGCTGCAAATGCTTTTATCAGTTATGACTTATTCAGATGGCCTAGAGTTAACGGACCATGATCCTTCTCTTCTTTGTCTGAGATTGTTTACATGAGATTTAGAAAGAGATTCTTATTCAACAATGTCATTAAAGCAGCTGCTTTCTGTGCTTAGGCATGTCTCTTGGTTATAACCAAGTCAGTCAAAAGATACGTTTCCTTTTAGTAGTCTTCAAGAGACCCCTAAGTAAACTGTCTGGTCTAGAACTTGCTAGCATGGACTTCAGATTTAAAAGCACAAAATCTGTGAAAGACCTAAGGATAAAAAGCTGTACTAAAAGTTACAAAAATGAGATTCACCTATAATTCACTGCAGTTTTCACTCTTTTCCTGGGAAAAATTCTTCAGGAAAACTGTAAGACCTCATCTTCCAAACTGATTGCCATTCACCCTCCGAAGCTCCAAGAGAAAGAGAAGGTACTATGAAATAATATGTTGAAATAGATTACTGAGTTTGAATCTACATTCATTAAAAAAAGCCATCAGTGACATTATGGGATTGATATTTTCACCAGAAAATATGAGACATTTTAAATAAATTTATATCATTGGTGTACTTCATTACTGTCCTAGAGTGTTTTAATCATGTTATTAGGCACGATTAAACCAAAATTAAAATTTGTTCCAGGCTTCCTGTGGGTTTTGCCTAAGATGGCATCTGTGAGGATTACTCCATACTAGACACCACTTAAAGTATTGTATGTTTGAATAAGGCTTTGGAAAATATTTAATACACAGTTTGCCATAAATATCAGATAATAGTTTCTTTTGTAATAGAATACATAGGTAATAGTTGCTTTGGATTTCTCAGAGTAAAAAAAAAAAAAAAAAGTAAAGCCCATGAAGCTGTAGCCACTTTTTTTATCCTTTGTGTTATTAGGTATTAGGCTGGTTTATGAACCAGCATATCTTATTGGAAAATTAAGGAGTGTCATGTCTAAAAAAGTATGTAGACTTGTAGTTTCAGTACATTTGTGCCAAAATGGACATCTTATTGCTTCTCAAAGGCTCTTCTCTCTTTTATTAATAGCAGAAAGGAGTTTGGAGGTGCTTGAAATGAGCTACTGATTGGACAGGTCCTTTTCACTTATTTTAACAGCTATAAATCTAAAAATGAAATGAGATGAAATGAAATTATGTAAGAGAGAGAAATTTGAGGTGCTAACCAGGATAGAGTCATTCTGAAATCCAAGTAATAAAAAAAAAAGAAATTGTCAAGAAAAAGTTAGGGAATTTTAAACCATTTTTTAAGTTTCATGACAAAATATTATTTCTCCCATTTTAAAATAAAGTCACTGTTTCTAACCCAGATGTGGGTAGTCTCAAATCAGCATAGCAGTAAATTTAACTGTAAAAAAATTTAGTTCATTAAACTACCAAAATATTTTAGAATGTGACCAGTATAGCTGGATGATTTCTCCTCCTGGGAGCTCTTGCTTTTCACAGTCAACCTACTTTCTGGTGAGTGATGCAGATTGGCAAGCACATTCAGTTGTTTCAGACAACAGTCCCTTGATGCAGAATGAAGATAAATCCAGCAGTGGCTATGGAAGTATGGAAGTGTGTCTGTTTTTCTAGTATTTTGGATGTTTCAACAGAAAATATATTCTTTAAATACTTAATCCCTTGATTGTGCCAGTCAGCTATCAGTTTTAGGCTGCTCATTTCTGTTTCCTGTGCTGTATCTATAATAGTCATATAGACAGAGTATGTGTCCAGTGGAAATGATGGATCACAAGGGAAGTTTTCAAGATATCCTTGTTCCTCAATTTAGGAGAAAAAGTACATGCCATTACGTAGTTGATAATTCATCATTTTTTTCTGGGGAAATCTTTTGAATGTGGTCCTAAATGCCTGAGATCCGACTACTTTTCAAAGAAGTTTGTTCCCTTAAATAGTTAAGTCCTCTGATAAATTATAAAGCTCTAATATATATTTGATTACTTCTTTTTCAGAGAAGCGTATTTGAATTCTAAGAATTGTAGACCAACTTTAACCTTGATATTAGGAAAGAAATACAAGGTCCTTTTTCTGTTATATTAAAATCCAGGAAAGGGAAACAAGAAAGAGCCATTCAAACAGATGTGAAACATTAGGTAGCATTACTGCATTATTTACAGAATTTGGTTATGTGTATTGTTTTGAAGTACACATTTTCTAGGTATACTTGGAGCTAAGGGAATTTCAAATTTCTGCAAGCGTTCTGGTGAGCTGGATCATAGGCTGCTTTTCACGGGAATGTCATGGCTAGGATTGCAAACTAGTAATATAGGAAGGAGAGTGAGTCAGCTCTCTTAGCAGCTATAAAGAATCAGTGGGAGAGGAAAACAAGTACTTTCACTGAATAGAGGAAAAATATCATGGAGGGCTAAGAAATTACTGCAGATTCACATGCTGATACTGCATTGTGATTTTTACCTTATGAGGCAACTTCTGTGCATGTTTGTACTTTGAGTGTTGTGACAACATTGTGACGCTGCATCATAATGCCCTGCTAGTACATCAATTCAAAGTTATGTTAATACTCTCCCATTTAAAAAAAAGTATTTTTCATCTCTTACAGAGAGTCACTGACATACAGCATGCATATTCCAGCAGAATTTTTTTGTGGGGAAGATGAGAAATCAAAATTCGGAATTATATACAACGAAGCTTCTTTAATGTACTGAGAAAAACTTAAGAGAGGCAGTTTGAATCCACGCATCAAACAAAGATCTTCAAATGCAATTGACCATTCAGTAGAGAACAGTTGTGTTGCATAGCAGAAAAATTTTAGATGTGAACTAGTTGATACAGATTTGATGGTAGAAGAATGAAGTCATGAATTCTGCATTACCAGCAGTGTGGTGATGTGGTGATAGTGAATACGAGTAGATACATAATATCTCTACATAATTAACTGGAAGCTAATTTGAAGGTTTTTGCTCCTGATTTTCCTTGTGAGTATCACTAATATATTGGAAGACTAATTAATCAGATACTGCTGCAAATATTATTAGCTAATTTAACAAGCAAATTGTTTTTGAACTCTAGTATGAAGCTGCCTGTGGCTATGTCGTATTATACCACATAAATTGTGTACCAAATTGTATTTTGACTGCTAGAATACTTTATTGAAATTCAGAACTCTATAAATGCATGTGTACTGCTGATAATATAACTAGAAAAAACTGACACATTTCTTATCCAGACTACTCATTTTTTTTCATGCAAGAAGAAACTTTTGAAATACAAAATACAAGATGTTTCCTGTTATATCATCTTGAGTTACCTATCATATTTTAGTTTCACAGAATCGGAATTCTTTTAAAAATAAGAGCCATTAACTAGGAAGTTGGCCAAAAGTATGGGCAAATTAGTAAGTTTAAATATCAAGGTTCAAATGCAGTTTTTGAATATCAGTAGAAAGTAGGTAGAAATCTAATGCCAGTTTGGGAGTAAAGAACATTTTAAAAACTTGCTTATAAAGGATATTCATTGCAGTTCTTGAATAATATGTAGTAGCTCTGAACACTGAGAAAGCAATGATGACTTAATGATGAGGTACCCTGGAATCACTGCCTTATGCATTTCATAATCAGTGCATGAAGATACAGTTGTAAAACAAGATGATGACATTAGAATATATTAGAGATTAAACAGATGATAGTTCTTAAACAGAATCTATATCCCTTATTTTCATATTTAGAGGCATATTCAGGTAAGACTTTCTATATCATGAATAGTAATTAATGGGGATTCTTCATCAATCATCGAGTCTAAATTATCTTATATTGAAAACATTTCCACTAGAAGTGGGGCCAAGACCGTTACTCTTACAGCACTGCTGTAGGTATTTCCACAACTCCATAGCTCAGAGGTGCTAAATGTAGCAATCAGATTTCACATAGGCTTGTCCATGATTTAATGGTTTTATACTTCAGTAAGCCATAAATTTTAATGATAGTGTTTGTGTTTAAGGCCAGAAACATATTTATATACTTTTCTGGACCAAGACTATTAACACCATCACTGAAATATCTGAACAGTATAGGTGAGGCACTAAATAGAAGATCACTTTTTAAAGCAGGTTAGTATTTGTATTACCTTTCTGTTGGATTAAAGACAAGCAGAGAGGAGGGTGAAAGTCAGATTTCTGCCACATTCACAAAGAGGTATGATGCTTTACTCAACAGGTAATTCTAATCAAGTCGTGTCAGAATGTATTCTAACTCACTATTATTAAACTAAGTATCGTAGTTTGGTTTGAAACAGCTTTCAGAAAAATCAAACAGGAAGTTTGTGTTGGATCCTAAATACTCATTATCTGACTCTTAGCCAATTATTTAACTACAAGATCATGTGAACTCTCTTAGTTTCCAGTCTCCTGCTCCAGAACGTTACTGTTGGTTTTTCCTTCTCTCATGGGGTGAGTTTCAATTATTATACTGAGAAGCTATAAGCAGGGAGATGAAAATACTAATGCATTATTTCCAGTATAGTAAAGGCAGGACTTTGATGGAGTAATTTAGGAGTACTTTTTTTTTTTTTTTAAATAAATGTCCAGCCCTTAATATCTGCGCATTCTTTCTTTTATTAGAAGTAAAACTATAGAAGAGGATGTTTTATGACTTAACTAGTGATCCTAATGCCAGGATCATACTGGAGCATCTGAATCACAAGAGGTTACTTCAACCATTCCTCACCAATAGTAAACATGCTAGCTAGATGGGAAGTAGTTGGCTGCACGTCTATGCTGATAGCTACTCAATATAGCCAGTTACTACAACCACCCATCCCTATGACATATTGCAGGTTGACAACTTGATTAAATCAAGCAGTAGAGCAGAACTGAAAAATTTTCTTCTCAGGGTCTGAGTCACAATTATGAGGGTTGTTTAATCAATGGAGATACAGATGGTAGGTATATAGTCAATAGATATACAGATGGTGTATATATATATATATCCAGGAGCTTGGCTAATATAACTTATATTGGAGGAAATGAGAGAAAGTCACTCACCCTGTCCTGTGAGTGAGATGAACTCCTGATGGAGCAGATCTCCAGAGAGATCCTTCCCCACTGGCAGTCAGCTCTTAAATGGGTCTAGGAGAGGTGGAGCCAGGCTCCACCCCTTCCTGCAGCACAGGTGAATTGCCTTCACCTGCGCTCCCATGGCTGACTCATTGCTCACCTGAAGTGATCAATCAAAGGTTCAGGCCGTGATTCAGCAGCCCCATACAAGGGTACTGAAGGATCTAGCTATGCTACTGATTTAGCTGCTCAAATATTCAGTAACTTTTCAAAATTCCATCAAATAAAATCCCAAAGTCTACTTACCATCCAAGAAGAAATCCCTTCAATAAGCATTAAAATACAAGGAACTATCACAGTTTATAGTGTGATAAGTTAGGATTGAGAATAAGGAACTGCACAATAATTGAAAGGCAGCATATAACTTTCTGAATCACAGTTTGAGCATGATAGGCATACAACCCACACAAATCCTTGTCAGACTCTCTAATGTGTAGCATAGGGAGTGCAAAGGTCTGCTTGTGCTTCCTTGATACCAGCTCATCTGGCACTGCTGTAAATGGAGCAGTTCAGTTTGTCTCTAACTTTGTTTGAATGGAAAGTGGTGTAATGAAGTAACATACTGCAAGCTAACAACTCATGTTTTCCTGTGCTTTTCCTTGTACAGTGACTCTTGGCTGAATCGAGCCGAAATGATTGTTATGAACATGATCTATATTGCTTCCTCCAACTATAAAAAACTTGCCTTGCCAGGTTGAGTTCTTCTCCCACGTATCTCTCTCCAAACTTGGACATATCTGTCTGGTAGTACATCAGCTGTAACAGGCGCTCAACATATCAGAAGGCTTGAGATTTACTTTCCATCTGAGAGTAAAAAGACTTTTTAGCCACTTTTTATTTTATGTGTAATCTTTTCATGATTCCTCAAAGCTATTTCCAAAAGAAATGAAATACAAAAGAAAAACTGTGGAGCAGAAGCAAATATGCATTCTTTTAAGTTTTTGAGCCATTTTGTTCAGATAAACCATCTGCTTAAGTGCCTACTTGTTATATTATTATCTTTTTTTTCTTTTTTTCTTTTTTTTTTTTTCTTTTCTGAATGTTATCTGTCAAAAGGCAGAGTTCTAAACTTGGTAGTACACCATGAGTGCTCTCACTTGTACCAAATGTACTCAGCTACCAAAGCCAGTCATAACAAGACATTATTTCTAGTGGAAAAGGTGGTTTACATCTGTAGCAAAATAAGATTTTCTAACTGGTGATGATGACACAACTGTTGTAAGCCTTGATTGTAACAGCAGAATCATTATTTTATATTTTTTTATTTTGTTATTTTATCTTGTTTCTCCTCTGTATTGTTCATGTAATAAGCCCCCTCTCATTTGAGAAAAGCCTCTTTTATACTTAGTCAGGAGGATGTGCTAGCAAGCTGTCTTTCAACTGGCAGAGTCAAATACTAGTGTATGTCATAAAATGACAGTCAAGTATCATCTAAGAGAGAAGCATACTTATTTCCTTTCCTACCCAGAAAACCAAAAGAATAACCATTGCTCTGTGTATAAAAAAATAAAAAAATCCTTCTGTGAGTTGTCTCAAGGGACCATCTCAGATTTTTCTGAAGCAATATCATGCCATAATCTTAAACATGGCAAACTGCAGTTGCATTATCATAACTATCACCTAGTCAGGCATATGATACAATCTCCTAGCCTTAAAATTGATGTTCTCAGGCTTTCAAATGTTCAAAACAGGGCTATTCCATGTGAGTAGGACATTCGTTTAGTTCAAGTGTTTCAGAGTCATAAAGCAAAGCCTTTATGGTGGGCTCAATGAACAAATCAGAAAATTAGGAATCAGGTGCATTCTCTTGATCTTCTTTCTACATACATTTTCTCTTGAAGTTCTTCTGATGCTGCTCTTTCTTCCAGATTTTACTTCACTTAACATATTATTGATAATTTATACTATATCCTCTAAGGTTCCATATATAAGCATAGAAACAAGTCAGTTATGCACGTCAAGATGGGTACTAAATGACTTTTTGTAGGAAGGAAAATCTAAAAGGCTGAAAAGAATGTTCAGTTTTCAGTTACTTTCAGGACATACCAGAGTAAGAGTTTTATCTGACAAGAATTCTCTGGCTGAACATCAAAGAGTACATCAGTGTATCCAATCAGTTATCTGTTCAGAATTTTTAAATGAAGTTGCCATATTATAAGCCACAGATGAAAAGATCTGTTGTTTATTTGTCTCATACTTATCACAATTTGCTATTTCTACAGATTAAATCTTGGAAAGTTCTGTGAGAGCCTAAACTCCTCTTAGAGAAATCAAAAACTTTATGGGAATCTTCACCTTTTTTCACCACCCTGTATTTATGTATAGAATGCAAGCAAATGAGATAAGAGGAAAGGTAAAGCAAGGATAAGAGAAAACATGTAATCCAACATTTTCTCTTCAGCCGAGCAAACATATAGTTTTCATTTCTGCTCTTCCCCACCAATGCCAATTAACTATTATGAGGGTAACCCATTTTCATTTTCATCCATAAAATCAGGAAAAGGAAATGACAGAGCAGAAAAGGTTATAGCAATAGTTACTGCTCTTACCAGCAAGCATCATTCCCATGTCTTCCCCATGCTATCAAGAGTTTGCATGCAATAAGAATGCATACTGGGGAAAAACTCCAAGGTGCTCTCTAGTTGTCAAAGGTTAATTCAGTAATTTAGTAATTTTTGTTTTTAAGTTGATACATTCCAAAGGTTTTCAAATTCATTTAAAATATAAGGAAAAAAAAAAAACCCAAAACGTTGAGGAAATACAGAAGCTGTAGGTCTCATTAGCAGCTTGTTACATATGTAAGAACATCAGGCTGCTTAGGGCACTACTTTTGACAGCTTCATGGGTCACAGAGTCATGAGAACAGTGTAAGGGATGAAATACTTGGCTAAGCTGAGTTTTCATTAAATTGAATTGAAAATGACAAAATGATGACAGGAAAGGACAGCACACACGAATGTAAAAGAAGGAACAATAGTATCATCTTCCAAATCCTCTCTAAATTACATCTGAAACCAGTGGATGAATATTTCCTTTTCTCTCCTACTCAAATTTTAATTCCATTTCTGATCTAAAGAAGTTAAAATGACCAACGATATTCAGCAATAATAGAAACGTGACTGATACAGCATTGTTCATATTAGCTCTGATAGGACTGTGAGGCTAATTGATGGTAGCTGTTTGCAGATGACATCTTTTTATTTCCTGTATTAAGTTCCTTCCTGAATGTAGATATAAGCAGTCATGAATGTTTTACCAGGAACAACATGGGTCTGTTATCATTACTAGAATGAAAAAAAAAAACAAAAAAAAAAACAGTCATAGATTTTAACTTATTTTCATGCTAGCTTGTGATTTTATCAGAACCTTGAAAACAAACATACAGCACCCTTTATCACCTTTAACATAAACCATCTTCATCAATGCACCTAAATGAGTTTCATAAAAACATTTTTTGAAATAAGTAGAGCCAGTCTTATTCATTTACTTACTACCAGAACAAAAGATATTAGAGAGAAATGGTTTGGAACATTAATCGACGTGTAGACTAGTAAGAGTTATGTGAGAAGAGTAAGGGATATCTAGGAAATGCTCAAAAGCAAAACCTCAAAAAAGCAGCTGGAATAAAACAGTGAAGTTATGCACCTGCTTAGCCCGGAACATGAAGACATTGTGATCTGTTTTAAATTAAGGAATTGGAATAATAAGGAGGATGAAATTCCATTTCAGTTCCCAGGATAAAAAGAGCTTTACACTTGTAGAAAGAATTGTTCTTTTCAGCCTACAAAAATGGTGCATGGATTTGCAGAAATTTCCTTCAGGAGGAGAATAAAATAACTGTTTGGAGACCTGAGAATTAATTTCCTAGGACTATATATCTTCCATTTTCTAGTCTTACCAAATAATCACAGATAATATTTTTTATTATTGCCAAGTGGTTACTAGTAGCTGCAGTAAGCCCCTTTCTTGAGACAATTAAAGCATTAAGTTTCTTTAGAAATGAACAACTTTGAGAATCAGAACTTTTGGTTCATTCTATTATTTGAAAATGCCATTTGATTCAAATTGCACTCCCTATGTAAGCTTGTGTGAATTGAGACTTTGCTGTTTATGACTACATAGATATAATTAGATATACCTAAGAATAATGATCTTTCTAATCCTCACACAATATAAAGCAAAAAATAAATCTGATGTGTTGCCTTATGTCTGCACTGGCACTGTCTAAAAGAAGTTACTCCTGAGTAAATGAGATTATTAAGAAATACCAGTAATTCCCTCTCTCAAGTATAGAATAGCATTGGTTATAAGAAGCATCGTAAATCTTATTTCCAATTAGCTTAAGCCCTATAATCATTCACTGAAGGCCTTGCTAAATCTGCTTAAATTCAGAGATTGTCTACCAGCTGGTAGTTCCTGTCTGGCGATTTTGCAGTAGATATCTGTGAGATGGGAAGAAGCTGATTTGAGATGAGTAATGAAGAGAGACCAACTCCGCAGTAATCAAATCTGAACACAGAGCCTAACAGATGACCTTATGTGATATTTAATAGTGCTCAGTTAGGCAAAGAGCAGTAAGCAATAGATTCTGCTGTATACAAATGACAGTGCAGAAATATATCCTACCTGCTTTAGGCTTTCAGTGGGCGTGGCTACATTTTATAATAAACAAAACCCCTTATACTTATCAAACTGATAAATAGATTTTTGGTACATGAGGTTATATCAAAGAATGACAGTCTGGATTTCGATAAAACAAGTGTGTTTATTTTGTTTCACATACAGCAATAAAAAAAAGTTACATTCCAGAAACAATGAAGGAAAGTTTTAAGGAATATGATCACACTGAAACAAAACATTTTAAAGAGGTGAATATTTATATTTCCTGTCATATTCACTACTATGTCTATGATTAAACTTACTGAGTGAGTTATCTGACAGAATCTTTTTTTTTCCCTGTAGTTGAGAATACATTTAAAAACATTAAATTAAGCAAAAAATTGTAGTTGATAGAAGTCCTTTAACTATGGTGAACCTTGTGACAGCTGTGTTCTGTTTTTTCTATAGAAAATACCTCTACCCATTTTCTCAGGCAAAAAAATTCTCTAGATATCAAAAAGCATAAACTGTCCTTTGAGATCAACTGTCTCCTCTTTGACATATGCACACTGGGAAGCTGAGTAATAAGCTTACAGTTCAGATTCACTCCATTCAGTTTATCATGTCTTGCTAAGTACACAGACTTCTCTGCTAGGCAGACTTTTTAAAAACATTAAAGTCACATTTATTTTTCTGTTTCACAAATCTGTGGGTATCTTTTATATAACTGAGCATTTTCAAAGCAGAGTTATTAGATAGCTGCATAAAAATCTAGCTTTTATTCTTCTCTGGATTACATAAAGAATGAAGAGGTGTACTGTTATACTCTGTTGGATTTCACATCCCTAAGATAAATAGCAAAAAGAAGAATCATATGGTTTTCTTATTCTTCCACCTAGACAGTTTTTGTATAGTGGCCAATTTTGAATCACGACTCTGGAGTTCTGCTGAGGTGTTCTGCTGGCATCATAAACAATAAAACCAAAGCTCAAGTGGTTTATATTGTCATTTGAATCCCAAGATAAAGTTGTGTAAAACTACATAACTCTTGGCATACTTGTTTATTTTATATAATAATGCACAGTCTGAGTCACCAACTCAGTTGCTTCTTATTCCCATTGAGGCCTTCCTTTCTTTTCCCAAAAATTGCTGTTTGACAGCACAATTGAAGCAGCAAGATATTTTTGTAATTGGCATATTTCTTTACTGAAAGAAAAGAATGATAATTTCTTGGGAGGGAGATGAAGATATGAGTATGTCATTGGAAATAAAGAAGGTTAATTTGGGGCTGAAACACTTTTCATCAAAACTGGATCAACACAAGGGAGAAGCTGGGAAGGAGCAAGCATCTTAGATGAAAGTATTGAACAAGATCACTGCTAGTCTGAACAGTATTCCTCTTAAGATATTTAAACTATTTCAAGAAAGTGAATGTATTTTGTTATTCAGGAAATTATAGATCTGGAAAAAAAATATATCAAAATTTGGGGGCTTGTAAGTATATGCTCCTCTTCATGCTTGAATTACTTTAAATGGTGAATTAGGCTTTTTGAATATGTGAGTTGGCATTAGAAAGAAGCACTCTTCCAAAGTGGAAGAATGTCCAAGATATGCAAAAGTTCTTTACACAAATTACTGTATTATAGTAACTCAAGAGATAATAGAAAATGCTTGTTGGAGCTTATGTGAAGTTGAAACTGTGGAGAATTTTAAAGTTGTTTTCTTCCTTTTTATGCACAAAATTTAGTTGCTACATCTCCTCGTTAGCTTAATTTTCTGAATCTACAGTCCTTATGCATTTCTGAACAAGGAAGAGAAATTGGCTATCTGAAAATACGAAGCAATCAAGAGATAAGCTGATATTTACTCAGATGGATGTTAAGATACATTACTTAAATGGCTTAAGAATATGCAGTGAAAATTTTATTGGTAAGTGTGGCCTCTTGTCTAGTACTTTAGAAGTTAAATGAATAATGCATCGCAAATTCTCTATAATCTCATTGTAACAAAATACAAAAAAAAGCAAAAAAATACCAACAACCCAAAGCCAAATCAAAACAAATGAAAAAACCCCTCACAATAAAACAACAACAACAAAAAACAGATACCAAACAGCTGTGTATCTCATAGCCTTTACATGAGTTGCCTTAGTAGATCAGAATATTTTTGAAGGCATGGATCTTAAGCTTTCTAACATATTGGACAAGATAAGACTCCTTTAGAATGCCTTCTTTTAAAGCTAAACAGTAACGAGCATTTATAATTCTGAAATGATATTCCTATTTGTTTAAAACTGTTTTCCTTTTGAAACAGAACTTTGACTGATATGGTAGATTTTTCTGCAGTTAAAGTATTATGCTTAGATTGTTGTATTGAAATTCATAGTTCCTACTCTCAGCAGTGATATGACACAAAGAAAAGATAATCAGAGAAAAAAAGTAATGAGTCTTTTTCATGAAACGGCACCAGAAGATTTTTCTTCAGGGAATATTTAAAATAGATGTGTTTATTGCTGATATACTCAAATGTCTGATAATGGTAAGCAGATTAAATATACACAGAATATCTTTTATGCCTGTTTCCTTTGAGTGAAGGGTATTATGTTTGTAAATCAAAGTCTATATGCTGGCAAAGAGAGCAAAATGTATAATGCTATTGAAAGGTTTATATCTTTAAAAAGCATTTTTATGTGACTATAACTTGACCTGACCATTCCTTGAGTTCAATATCAGAAACAGACAAATGCTTACAAATAACAATGCTATCACATACCCTAAGAAATACTTTTTTTCATTTGTTCCCTAGTTTTTCAACTAAATGAAGGAAAAAAATTCAGAATTTATTTTTCCAAATCACAGTGTGTGTTTAAGGAATAGTTACATCTTCTGATTTTTATAATGATGTAAATTAAGCCTTTCTCCATTTATTGGAGAAAAATAGATTTGATGGATAGATCACTCACTCGATAAGGAATTGGCTGGGTGGTTGCAGTCAGAGATACAGGCTAACAGCTCAGTATGCAAGTGGTGACAAGTTGCATTCCTCTGGGATTGATGCTGGGATTGGTGCTATTAAACATCTTTGTAGGTGATATGGAGAGAGGGATTAAGTGCACCCTCAACAGGTTTGCAGATAATACCAAGCTGAGTGATGCAGTTGCCATGCTAGAGGGAAGGGATGTTATTCAGAGGGACCTGGACAGGCTTGAGAAGTGGGCCCTTGCCAACCTCACAAAGATCAGCAAGGCCAAGTACAAGGTCCTGCACCTGGTTCAGGGCAATCCTAAGCACAAATACAGGCTGAATTGAGAATGGCTTGAGAGCAGCTCTAAGGATGTCAGCTGATGAAAGATTCAACATGAGCAGCAGTGTGCACTTGCAGCCCAGAACGCCAACTGTGTCCTGGGTTGCATCAAGAGAAGTGTGATCTGCAGGTCAAGGGTGATGATTCTGCCCTTCTACTCTGCTCTCATGAGACCCCACTTGGAGTCCGGTGTCCAGTTCTTGGGCTCCCAACACAAGAAGGACATTAGAGTTGTTAGAGTGGGTCCAGAGGAGGGCCACAAAGAGGATTCATAGAGCTGGAGCATCTTGCCTGCTTGGACAGTCTGAGAAAGTTGGAGTTGTTCAGCCTGGAAAAGACAAAGTTCTGGGGAAACCTTGAAGGCCTTTCATATCCCAAGAGCCTTCAGAAAATCTGGAGAGGGTCCTTTTGGAAGGGGATGTAGTGACAAGACGAGGGGAATGGCTTTAAATTGTAAGTGCGTAGATTTAGATAGGTACTAGGAAGAAATTCTTTATGGTGAGGATGGTGAGACACCAGAACAGGTTGCGCAGAGAGGTTGTGGTTTCTCCCACCCTGGAGGCATTCAAGGTCAGTCTGGATGGGGCTTTAAGCAACCTGGTCTAGTGGGAAGTGTCCCTGCCTATAGCTGGGGGGTTGGAACCATCCATTAAGATGGATGATCTTAAGGGTCCCTTTCAGCCCAAACCATTCTATGCTTCTATGATTCTGTGAAACTTCTAATAAAAGTTAAGCTTCATTCTTGATTTATAGAGTTATGATAAAATAAGACCAGTGTGATTCCTTTTCTATAAGCAGAAAAATACATACATCTTTCTATCTGGTAGCGCTGCAAATGAAAAGAGTAGGCTTCGATTTCAGGGGTTGCATGCATTAAGTCATCCTCCCCAGGATCTTGAAGCAGGAAGAATGTGTTATAATTGGAAACATTTATTGGACATTGTCTAATAGATTTTTTTTCTCCTAAAAAGTAAAAAATCTGATATTGGAGATCTGAAAAAAAAAGGAATTTCCAGTTTCTGCAGTGTCTAGCTGTAGTGTGCATTCTTCTGCACTGAAATACCAAAAATATCTTTTCAGTTATTGAACATCATACTTGGTTTTGTATAAATCAACTATGAGCTTAAAAATAGCAACGAGCACAATATTACTTACTTTATACTCCCAGTTTCTCACTCTTTCTGGGAGGAGCTGCTTGTTATTAAAAAAAAACCCTGTACAGAGAAGAAGTAATGGAAGTTTTGTCATCCAGTTTGATCCTGAAGTAAAAACTGAAGAAGGAGAATAGTGTGAGCAAAAGAGGAGAGCAGCACACTGAGGAAGAGAACAAAAACCGGAATTCCTGCCAATCCTTGGACAGGAGACTGGTTCCTGAAAAGAAGGAATCAATTACACAGGGCGTGATTGGGTGAGACACTGTTGAGAAATGAGTTTTTACTAGGAAAATATATGGAATAGGAAATAAATGCACTTGCAAGGTAGAGGCAACTGTGGACGTGGAAAACAAATTGGAGGAGAAGAGATTGGGCCAAGGAGATTCACAGCTCTGTGCAAACAAACATTGGCTTTTGTTCAAGAGACTAAATTGAGAAAACTGAGACCTTCTAAAATTGTAATGATGGAAAACTTATGGTACTTTAACAGTGAAAAGTTGAACTGAATACAAAATAAAGCACTAGGCTTGGATGTACCCAACAGAAAGATTCAAACTCAATAGAGCACATTCCTTTTTAAAAACTAAAATGGAATCCAATCTCAACACTTTAATCTGTGAAATCCATTGGCTAAGTGTCTCAGGACTGTAAATACAGCTCAGTATGAAATAGGATTTCTTATGAGATTAGTGTTGGTAATGCATTGGTAAGCCTGTTGACACTAGGATATCTAAAGAGTCAGAACTGTCCTACATGCAGTCTTAAGTATTTTTATATGATTAAGGCTTTAGCCAAAATATTGTGCCAGTAATTTAACTATGCAATAGAAAAAATATTTGGAAGTCATCTTCCAGACAAAAAATTCACACATCTATTTCAAAATTAGTTCTAAGTTTTGTAAAGGTATTTTCCCAGCAGCAATTTACACTATCTTCCTAAAATATTCTTATTTCGTAAGGTTTTGATTACTAGGAATTGATGTATCCTTTGATCCATGTGGAGCAGTAATAAATCACTGGGGACCCCCTCCCCCCCTTCACCAAAAAAAAAAAAAGTTGAAAAAGGTGACAGGAGTATTTTAATTCGTTTTAGTACTAAACATATCTTGGGTATATGCAGTAAAACATGAGCAGCCAAGCTCTTTCTTGAGTTTTGCATGCAAGCTCTAAAACCCTCTGCCCAACATTTCCTTTCAAGTCTAATTCACAGAACTGTCACTTATAAATTTAAAGATCATTTTGAAATGTGTGCAGATAATTTTGGACTGTGTGTATGGGCTGTACTGTTATCTTATTCTAAATAGACTGGAATGGAAAGTTGCACCCTACATCAGCTTATACAAGAGAAATGGTGTTTTTTATTTATCACTCAGTTTAGTATAAAATGTAACTTTTAAAAATGAGATCAAATTGGCAATGCAAACCAATTTTTAGTGAGTGTTTACAACTCAAGCCTTAATACATTGCTAACTTGGTTAAGTGATAGTGATTACTGTAGTTCTGAAAACCACACAGCATATCTCAAGGAGGAACACTGACCAAGGTGAAATATTGATTCAATGGGTGTAATGAAAGCCAAAAAAGAGGAAAGTAGCAGTTCTACTTAATCAGATTCTACAAATCAGTTTTATCTTATTTCTTGATATCAGGAGGGCTAATTTTCATTGATATAATATGCAGAAGTATATAATATGCAGAAGTACTGTAACTTAATTACGACCATCCATTTTTAAGTCTTGATAAGCAGTCAAAAGCTGCCCTTAGAAACCTTAGGAAACGGAAAGCCAAGTATTCAGTGGCTGAGGCAGTAAGCAGAGAGGATGGCTGTATCCTTAGCAACATTGTCACTAGATAAACACTCTAAGGAGCTCAGTCCTGAAACACATCTTCAGACAATCTGACACCTTGGCTTATATCTGCTGGAGTGAATTTCCAGTCCATTACACTTAACTACATTTCTCTTTGGTACAGTGGCGTCACCTATCTGTACTGTAGTAAGTTGTTTAGATAAGTGCAGGAGAAATTAAGCTCCCAGCTTTTCAGTGGGTGCTATACAAGTGCATCCTGTGAAGTCAAGGATATCTGAAAGCTTTTGTTGGTATGTGCAAGTGGATCAACTGTAATTCCAAGGCCAAATCCTGCTACAATTCTGACCCATACCAAGCGAAATCAGTTTGAGCTTAACATTTTATTGGATACCAGATGTTAGGTTAGATGCAGCATTTACAGATCCTACCATATAGCAGAACACTGACATGAGTAATCTGGATAATGATTTATAAAATTTTTATGAGTATCATTAATATTTTCACTGTCAGTATCATAGAGTCATATTGAGAAACTGTATATAAGGGCTGAAATCAATGTCTGTGCTATAAAATACAATCATGGAACAGATGTGGGCAGGGACACCTTCCACTAGGTCAGTTTGCCCAAAGTCTCATCCAACCTGCCCTTGTACACCTCCAGGGGCAGGAAATACAATACCTTGAAGAATACAAGAGAATTTCACTGGTCTGGAGTGTTACTTAAAAATAGCCATTCTATGAACTTAAGATTGTTTACAAGTGTAAAAAAATAAATAAGTGGAGTGCTGGAGACTTTCATAGTGTTGTCTGCAAGAAAAAGATAGCTATTTTTATGTACTAATATCTTAATTACCTTCTTTCCCTGTGTTACATGCAAGAGTAAAACATAATTTTCACTATGAAGGGCTTTAGATTAGTTAAAAGTGTGATAGACTCAAGCAGTAGTTATTGAAAGTAGTGTCACTACTCAGTTTTGTTGAGAATTAAACCACAGCCTTTCTCAGATTCCTTCTGCAGAGTACAACAGCACTTATGAGGGCTGCTCTGAAAGTAATGCCTCCTGTTGTATTATGTTGGCCCACAACATCAGAGGTAGATGTTGATGATATGGCAGTATCTCTACTTTTATTGCTATGTGACAGATGGCAGCAGAGGAGTAGTCTGACAAAATGGCATCTGACGCAGAAGTGCAAATTTAGCAGAGGTGTGTAACTGAATTCTTTCATGTGGGAAAAATAGCCATTGGCATTCATCAATGCTTGCTGAATGTTTATGGAGACTGAATAGTGATGATAGCATAGTGAAACAATGGGTGGTGCATTTTATGACAGTGGGACACTTCTGCTGGTGCAGATTTTTATGAGTGCAGTACGTAGGCTCTTATTTATAGCTGGCAAAGATGCATAGCTAATGGTGATGATGGTATTGAAAGATAGTGTTTTGTAGCTGAGAATTCTCTGTATCGTATAGTGTTTCTGTACTCTCTGTACCAATTATAGTTTCCATGGAAGCAGATAGGAGGCATTACTTTCAGAATGACCTACATATACTGTTAAGGGTGCTAAGAGTTGTGCCTTGTTAAATTATATTTACAATTGCTTAAAATGAACAGATCTTATACAAAGCTTATTTATACAAAGCTTATGTTTTCTCTAAGATTAAAATTAGAAATGTTTGCAAACTTCAATATTTAGGTCACAAACACCTTGCTTTAACATTAGACAAGGTTCATTAGCTTGTTATTCAGTCTTTCATTGTATCTTTAACAATGAAGTTTATATCTCTAGAAGTATGAAATCCACACATTCCAGTGCTAAAAGAAAGTCTGTTTTGATTTGGGAACCTTCAGAACATTTAAAGCTGACTTCATGCACATACCCTGGTATTTTACCAACCTTTGTATTGGTACTGAGCTTTACTGGGGAGTCATATGGAGTGAAATTTTTCATTTCAGCTCCAGTGTTTTGAAAGGCATTGAGCACTCATAACTCCAGATGAGGTGAAAAGAAAAGTAGATCTTTAATACCCATAAAATTCAGTGCAGAGGTATATTCATAATAGCTTATAACTGTGTTAATGGAAAGAAGCAGCACTGTCACTAACTCTGCAATTGCAAATAGATCCAGCACCAGAGAAGAGCAGCAAATAAGTTTTTTTCTGTTCTGTAATACTGATACTTCAAAACATTCCTCTCCTAAACATTAAGATTGTATGAAGATGTATTGTTTTAAAAGACATTATGGAGGGGTGGATTTCACTTGAGAATTCTTGTATGTTCAACTTAGGTGTGGGAATCATTGTGCTACCACCTGTCCCTACCTGTCACTAAACGGATAACAGCACAGAGTCACTTGTCTCCTGATTACATGCTCTCAGCAACAGCTTCTAGATGAGAAGAAAAATAATCTCAACCTAGATGCATCACCTCTCCCTTTTCCAGATTCTCATCTTGAATTTCTGAAAGATTTTCCTGAATAAAAGGGTTTTTTTTTTTGTGAAATACAATTTTCATGAACAGTTCTCTCAAAGTATCAACTAAGAATAAATAACAATAAAGAGTTAGAGGGTATAGTACTCAGAGAAGTATATCAAACAGTAAAACCATACCTCCTGGAACTGACACCCATCTCAAAAGTCATACTCAGAAAAGTAGAGTCATTTTGTTTAATCAATGGATATACAGATGGTATATAGTCAATAGATATACAGATGGTGTGTGTACGTACATACATACATATATATATCCAGGAGCTTGGCTAATAGAATTTCTATTGGAGAAAATGAGAGAAAGTCACTCACCCTGTCCTGGGCTCACACGATGAACTCCTGATGAAGCAGATCTCCAGAGAGATCCTTCCCCACTGGCAGTCAGCTCTTAAATGGGTCTAGGAGAGGTAGAGCCAGGCTCCATCCCTTCCAGCAGCACAGGTGAATTGCCTTCACCTGTGCTCCCATGGCTGACTCATTGCTCGCCTCAGGTGATCAATCAAAGGTTCAGGCCGTGATTCAGCAGCCCCTTACAGATTTGGATCCCTTAATATATCAGTCACATAATTTTTATGGAAGACTGCTATTTAATCAGTATTTAAAAAGAGAGAACATAGTATTTCAGTCACTTCTGCTTACTTTCTCCCTTTTGCTGTCCTGGATGTAAGAAGCTCCTGCAAGGATGAGATGATTGGGTAAGAGGAACAGAGTTCCAGGGACTCTGTTTCTCTGTAAATAAATTTCATTTACTATCATTTCTATGCTGAACAAAACACTGAATCAGCAAAGCTGAACTGGATTCAATTAAATGGACCATGTTTGTCTATTATTTCACTGAACTTTAGTTATTTAGAAAAAAAAACCAAGCACATACACTTTTTTGTCAGTGAAGCAAGAAAAAAAGTTTAAGAAGTGACACTATTTTCTAAAAGGCCAAAAGTGATAACCTTAATACATCTGAGCATGTTATCACTCACTCTACAAGATGATCATAACGTATCTAGCTATTTCTTCTTGCTGTTTCTTGATCTTCCCAGAAGTGTATGTGAGAACTACATGACTCCACTTCAAAAAGCACCCATCACATCAAAAAGCACAGTTTTGCAACAAAATATTTTCTTTGTAGCACTTTTGATATGCACTATTTCAAGATACCTTTCCCCTCCTCCGTTTAAGATGACATTGATTCAAATAGTTAATATTCACAGGCGTTCAGATTTAGCTTGAACCATTTGATCTGCCCACTCACAATGTGCTCCTTCCCAAACAAAAAGCTACTGCTGCAGTTTGCCAACTTGATATTGAGTATAACAGCTACTTGTGGTCACTTCATGATCACAAAATCACAAAGGAATCCTGAGGCATTTTTCTGCATGTGCAGATTACCTTGTAACACCTATTGTAAATAGCCCCCCCTTTTTAGCCCACTCAATTGTTTTGAACTCCTGGCTCCATGTGAAGTGGATCAGGCTAATTCATACTGGTTTGTATTTTAAATAGAGTTTTACAGGTATCTGCACTGAATTAAGTAGACTTGTGGAACTGTTTGAAAGAGGATTTACTAGAAAACTCTCCTCACATTTGTTAATTCACGCAGAGAAACACCATTAAAATTATAAGTTAACTGGCACTGTCTGCTGTATAGTTGAGTCCCTTCATATGCATCAGCCTACGTCTGAGTCTTGGTGAGCCATGCAGCACAGAAATAGGCTGGAGACAGTAACTGTCACCTTAAATCGCAAAACCAACAAGTATACAGTGTTAATATCACAGTTATCAGTGCAGGCTTGGTTGGCTCAGGTTGGCTCTGGCAGATGGCACCAAAATAAACAAGTTCTTTACCTCAGGCTTAAGCAGTTAATTTCTCATTCTTGCTTCTCCCAGTTCACACAGACTGACTTCTTGTTCCCTAGTGGTTTGTTCTACTATTAAGACCTTTGCTTCTTTTTAACTTAGTAGTGACTAAATGTGAATAGCAGCTCCTTTGTGTCTCTTTCATCTTTTCTTGAACAGCCTCAGCCTGAATTTTGTCTAGATTTACCTGTGAGAAGTGGCAGTCCTCCCTCCTGGGAAGAGACTCTACCCCAGGTCAGGTAGGGAATGAGGTTAGTTTAACCATCAAACAAACTCCTGAGGTTTCCCTGCTTTCTACAGGATTGCAGAATCCAATTGTATGGAAAATACAATCAAGAGTTGCAAAATACTTGCAACTTTTTTATACTTTGTCAAATGACTTCATGTAGACCATTTTTGATTCACGGGTGTTTACATATTCTGACAGCTGGCTGTCTCTTAATGGCCAGAATAACATGTAATTCTAGTTTCTAATACCTAAAGAAATTCCATTTGGGCTTAAAAAAAAAACAAACATGGAACCCTTTCTTTTCTCATGTCGAAGCACGGCTTTTCATTCTCCACAGTATACCAGAGAAAGCTGTCAAAAAAAAAAAGTTTTGAAGTGTTTCAACAATATGCATGCAGAATCAATGCACGTGTTTCAAATCTAAAGCCATGAAAAGTATCTTCCTCTAGAGTAATGCTGATGTGATGTTTCAGAATCTCTTTAATGTGCTTAATGAATTGGGAGGATTAATATCTTTTATGGTCAATTGTTTAGAAGGCTTCTTTCTCTCCTAGATGCTAATATGCTTTTATGGTAAGCTAGTTGTATATAATGTGTTTCAAAACCTCAGGAGTTTTTTTTTATCTGTCAGTTGTGTGTAGGTTCCACAGATTTAGCTTTTAATAACTAATACCTCATATATAAAACTGATCAGCTACACGGAAACTCAATTTTTTTATCACTGTCAATTGATTTGAGTGGGAAACACAATTCTAGTCTTTTTTTTTTTTTTTTTTTTTGACAGAGACTCTTCTTCTAGTTTCTCCTGTTTCCTTCTGTAAAGGCAGACATAGCTTAGTGTTAACTTGTACTTTTAGCTTACTGAACAAAATGAAATAGCTAGAAGGCTACCTAAAATATCAGATAAATTCAGAAGGTGAGTCAAGGGCAAAAGCCATTTTATGTGTTTTTCAAAGACTTACTTCCCATCTGTTTCTCAGTTCTATTGTATGTAACATAGTAAAGAGAAAATATTATCAGTGAAAATATGACTGCTGTGTTATAAGAGAGAAAGGCCACAAACATGAAAAATAGAACACTATTTGTGTTCTTGTGTTTAATATATTTAACTTCTGTAGCCATTCTGGTACAAATGTCATGTTATTTTGTGTGGCTGTTTTTGTTTTTGCTATTGTTGTGTTTTTTTTTTTTTTTTATGAAAGAATCGTATGTTATATGAGCTAAGGCATCTCATATTCTTGTTATTTCATACTCAAAGAAGTTATTTTGCAAACTGAATTCCACATTGATATTCATTGTGTTTTAAAGGTCAAAGACAAATAAAGAAAAAGTTAAAAAACATTTCAGAACTTTTTTACATATGACAGAGAAACCAGAAGCAGAAAGGCAGCAGTTTGTTTATTTGTTTATAAGTCACCTTTTCTAATTTGGTGTGCCAAACACCATCAAAATCAGAGAGCTTCTGAGGTTAATAGTCTATCAGACAGTGCATTCAAGTGTTTTTTGGAATATAGTTTGTTAATAAATGAAGTCTGAAATGATTACTTTCTTACAATATCCAATTTTTGTTTCCTTCAGAAGCAAAATGGGAACATTTCATGAATAGCAAGTGGTAGTCATGTAGGGAATCCAAAGACTGGTATAAGAGGAAACTCAAAGGTTATGAAATTTTAGTGTTAAAATACAGTAGTGAAAGGAGAAAAAGGGAAAAATCTTCAGGAATGTCTTGGGGTTCAATAACATATTAGGATTTTTCAATCCTTTTCACAAAGGATTTTTCCTTATTTATTTTCAAATAATCAATCTTTTGTCAATTAAGAAAATTTAAACATCCATACCATTACGATTATGAGAATTTTTGTATACAAATTTTTGATGATGCTATTCTTAAAAAGGTAGTGTGCTATGTAAACTAAACACATTTTTTTTCTGAATTATTATTATTCTATGATTGGAAAAAAAATTAAAGATTTTTGAATATATTTTGGTTACATATTCTAATGTAAAAGATGTGTGTTCTTTTCTTTGGGATTTCTGGTGTTTTCAGCATTGTATCACTATAAGGCATATCCTAGACTTTTTTTTGAACAACTGTACATTCGTAGTGTACCATCCCCTTGTAGTGCTGATAATTATTCTTGCATGAGTAGTTTTATGAGAAAAAAACAACAGCAAAAATAAACAAACAAAACCCATTATGTCATCACTGCTGATAATTGATTTAAACATCTAAAAATCTTAAGAATTTGAGTAAAGGTTGAGAATTTGTGAAAACAGATTGTTTGATATAAGTAGATTCAGAAAGAGAACTGATTATTTACCACCCTCTCTGGTAGCTATCATGGTAAATTTACTACAGCATGCAATTCCTCTTCTTACATGTTACCAAAATAGTTTCTACCTACTTTAGACTCTTTCCCCATCACAGATTTTTACTGAGAATTGCTGAAGGAGCATAAAACTGAAGTAGCAGACTAACAAAACCTCAGGGCTTAGATTTGTTAGTGAGTAAAATTCTGTTTGGAGAGGCAAGGTCAAAGGGAAGATGCCTAAAACTGTTTGTTTTAGCAAGCAGAGATCTTGGTCTGTTTTCATAAGAGTTGCTATCAAAGGTTACCTCTTAGCTAATTTACAACACTATGCAATGTATTTCTTAACTATAGCGTTAAATACACCTTTGTTGAGGGGAAGAGAACCTCTACCCCAACAGCATGGCCAACAGGAATCAACAGTTTTAATATGTTTTTAAAGTTCCTCTCACCTTGTACAAAGTAATTAATCCTTGCACACACACACAATAAATTACCAAGATATAGTAACTGTTGGCATTTACTTCTACTTATTTAGGATTTCATCCTCACTTCAGGGTTTGTCTAAATGCTAAAATACTGATGGATGCTAAGATCATGTCAGCGTTAAATCACAGAATCACTGAATCATAGAATAGCTTAGGTTGGAAGGGACCTTACAGGTTATCTAGTTCTTCTGACATGGTCAAGGTTGCCTACCTCTAGATCAAGCTGCCCAGGGCCCAATCCAGCCTGCCCTTGAACACTTCTAGAGGTGGGACATCAACAACAACTCTAGGCAAACTGTTCCAGTGCATCACTCTTTGAGTAAAAAATTTCTTCCTAACATCTAACCTAAGTCTCCCTTCTTTTAGTTCAAAGCCATTCTCCCTTGTTCTATCACTATCAGAGCATGTAAAAAGTCGCTTTCCCTTCTGTTTGTAATCTGTTTACAAGTACTTGGAAGGCTGAACCGAGGTCTCTCCAGAGCATTCTCTTCTCCAAGCTAAACAATCCCAACTCCCTCAAACTTTCTTCATAGAAGTGCTCCAACACTTTGATAATCTCTGTGGCCCTCCTCTGGACATGCTCCAGCATCTCTGCATCCTTCTTGTGCTGGAGGCCACAGTCTTGAACATGGTATCTCAGATGGAGCCTGACAAGGGCAAAGTAGAGGGAAACAAACACCTTCCTCTCCCTGCTGACCACCCCTTTTTGATGCAGCTTTCAGGGTTTCAAGAGCACACTTCTGGCTCATGTCCAGTTTCCGAAGAAACTAAATTTTATGATAAGTGTGTTGATATATTTCCAAAGTAATGGTTTTACAACCATGTAATTTTCTCTCATGCAAAGAAATAATATATCTTGCTGTTAGAAGTTATGTGAACAGCTTCTTTTTCTTGTTTACACTTCATTCTGTTGTGCTCATCTGTTATGTGTTGCTTCTTTTCCCTCCTGTAATAAGCAGAATCAATCTATAATATATTCTCAGCCAGAATTCACAGTGAAGATCTCCCAATTTCAGGAACATCTGTACTATTTTGTTTTCTGTTTTTTTGTGTGTGTGTGTGTGTGTTGTTGTTGTTGTTTTTTTTAATTACTCTGTAGACCACCTTCACAGATTCTCACCACTCAGAGCATGGAATTAATAAGGTGTTGTCCTCTCTTTGAATTCATTTAGAAGGACGTAAATTGAAATTATCCTAATGCCACTTTTTCCACATTAAAATTAATAGTGGAGCTTGATCCTCTGCAGATGCTGAATGAAAAGACCTGTAAGTTTTTGCATACCATAATTTGGCTATAAATAGATGCATTGCACCTTTCTTTATGCTTTTTCCCTTAGTTATTATTCAATTTGTGTAACGGGTACCCTCCTTTCCAACTGAAAACAAATTTGAAATGGCTACCCAGTATAAAGCTTTCAGTAATAGCATCAGAAGCATCTGATGGAGTTTATCTGGAATAATTAAAAGCAGATCAGCTCATGTAAGGATGTGAAACCAAGAACTCTTGTATTAATGTGTGAAGTCATGAAGGAATAGCATATAAAAGTAGAAATATAAAACATTGTACATTTGCATGTTGTCAGAAAGCTTCTAAGAAGGTTTCTAAAGAATTATCAGACCTGTTCCTCTATGCCTTGTCTGGACTCATGCTATTCATTATCTATTTTTCTGCTGTTACCTCAGGAAGTAAAATTTTTGGCAGTAAACAGCTTGCCTCTGTTTTCAGTTGAGCATGGAAGAGAAGTACAGAAATTAAATTAATGGTTACTTATTTATTATTTTAAGATCTAAAAGAATTCTCTCTTGTTTTCAAAAACATACTACAGCTTTCCCTTTCCTCCCTTAAATTCCTAATTTTTGAGCTCTCAGTATTATGCCTGTCCTTGGAGAGTATGGATTGTTTCATTCTGTACTATTAAAAAAGTGTACCTCCTTGCAAATCGCTATGAGAGTTTTATGAAGTCAAGTACTTGGGGATAATAAATAATACAAGTCATCTGTTCCTTGCCAACTGTTTTAGTCTTGAAATCTAACTGCTTTGTTAGATTTCACAGGTATATTTCAGGAAGTCAAATATTTTTTAGTGCATAAAGTTTACAAAAGCCACCGCCTGTGGGTTCTGTAATCACATTTATGCTTCAGAAGGATGATTTATCTCTTGCTGTTTAACCGAAAAGAATATTGTCTTTTATGATTTTCTCCTCTTGATATATACTCTCTCCACATATTGTTTTCAGAATTCTAATATGAATTTCATGAATTCCACAACTGTGGATATTCATCTGTTTGCAAAGTATAGGTCTACATCATCTTTCACTTTCTTCTTTATGTGGGAGAAAGTTGAATGGTTTCTGAGGGACTGTTCACTGTACCATAACTGTATGAAAACTTACCTATTGCACATCATGAAACTGCAGTCAAAATCAAGGTTGCATGTGAACCATGTAAACTAAACAACCTTTTAAGTGTTCCCATGTTGGTGTGAGATATCCTGTCATCTCCTTTTCTCTTTTCTATAGAAAAAAAGAACAACACAAAAGAAAACAAAACAAATCAACAAACAAAAAGAAACAGGAAAATTTAATGTTTAAGTGATAGATGTGGAGAAAAAAAAAGTTCTTTTGCAACATCTGGATTTTGTTCCTTTTATTTTTTTCTTGCACATGTTGATAGGTATATATGGATAGATATGACCTTGCGGATCCCCTGATAACACAGACTGACAGTGTCAGAGGCAGGAATGACATACTGCTTCATGAATGGACAATTCTTCATATTCCAGCACTGGATGTGGGTAGAAGGATCAAGCAGCATATCTCTCATATGAACCTACATATGAGTTCCACGACTACATTCTCATACTTTCACAGATTGACATACAGGGAAATCTTACAATAACAGTCAGTTATTTTATCAGTTTACATTAACAGGTATTGGTGTGAAGCAGCAATACCACACTTTGGGAAACAAATTAAGATCTGCAGACTCTTTATTTGAGAGTTATTGTAATTATTATTATTAAAATGTAGGAGTATGCAAATGTATTAACAATGCTTGAACAACTCTTACTTTCTTCCACTTCATCTTGTGTTGTTTGAGCACTTGCAGTATTTTTAAGTGTAGCTTTGAACTGCAGAATATTTGAGTACAATGCTCGTACTTACTGATGTTTATATTATGTAAAGGTAATTTCCTCAAATACCAACTCAAATATCAACTCTTTGTGATATGTATTGAAGCCCAATTCTCTCTCTCCACATCACCCCTCCAGGAAAAAAACCTGAAATAAATGTACACTGCTCCAAACTTCCTCTGAATTACAAAACAAAGACTGAAACTTCTATTAGTCTGTCATGTGGAATTCCCTTCCATATTTTTTCTTCTAAATGTATATTTTTGCATGCTAGCTGCATCTTTGCAGGCCTAACTCATTTAATTTCACTGTCCCATAACAATTTCATAGGCACAGCACCTCCCTTGATAAAGTAAAACTTACAGTAAGCCTAAAACTGGAATAACAACACTCATTTTATGAAAGATTCAAGTTCCAGTAGATTTATCCCTGTGAATGGCAGTTACCCAGGTAGCTGTAAAGTACATAAATAATTGTGAATAAACTTACTTGAATAAACAGTTAAATTTATTAATCAACTGAAGATTTTGCGACCTGGGAGCAAGTTCAGTGACTGTTTATGGAAGATTCATCAACATTGCAAGTCTGGGATGTTTGTAAAATCTCATGGTTATGGTCAAATTTAATTTTTAAAACAGTAATTATGTGTTTCTCTGCATGGAATCACTGTGTGATTCAAACTGGGGAAAAAGCAACAATCTCTAACAACTTTTTTAATATTCTAACCCATGTCTTTTATTACAACAAGGTTAGCCTGGAAAATATAAGAGAGTAAAATTTCCTGGGCTTTCTAGTTCCATTCTGGTCAAGTTAAATGAAGGAAAATCCTGAAGTCTTTTCCCAGTTTATTAGCATTTTTGTTTCCAGTGAAAGTTAGGATTTGTAAATATGAATGAAAACATATGCAATAATTATTAGAAAATAGTTTTAAATGTATAAAAATGAAATGTTAACTGTTTTACACTCAGTGCTTTTTTCTGCTGAAACAGTTTTGAGTTAATTATGAATGGTAATATTCATCCCTGCACAGGAAGAAGGGCAAAGTACAAGGATCATTGAACACTACATTTTTCCAATGTTACCTAATTATAAGAACACCTGCGCTGAATAACATTCAGCTGATATATTTGCAGAATGTTTAATAGTCCTTAAAATTCCTCATTTCTTAACTGTAATGGGCCAGTGATGTTTGTACATTAAGTTGTGTAAGAAATATATTGTTGGAGACTACTCAAGATACTTATTTTTCTACCTTATATCTAACTTGTGGTTTGTAGTGGAGTTATTATTTGAGATCTTTGCCAATAAGTCCATTAAATATTGGAATGTATCTAAGTAATTTCTAAGTTTTGGTTTGTTTGTGTTTTTTTTTTTTTTTTTTTTTTTTTTTCCACTCTCCATGTTGGAATTTTGAAAAGGTGTCTTCTGTTCCCTTCTACTGTGTTTCCACATACAATAATCTCTTTCTACTTTCCATGGTGGCTACCTTTTGTGAGCAGGGTGCTGCTTAAGATCACAGTTTTGCAGTTAACTGATGAAATGCTGACAGCTTTATACTCTAAACTGCTTCACTTTTTGTCTTTTGTTGCTTTTTTTGTGTGTGTGTGCGTGTGTGTGTGACTCTGCACGTCATCTACTCTTCAGTGGTTCCAACATCACCTTCTACTGTTCTTGTTTCTGATCTTAAGCTAAGCAGAATGCCAGCAGGTAACATTTCATATCTCAGTGGCACCTTTATGAAATTTAATAATACTAAATCCAGAGTACAACTTTTTTGAAGGCTATTATTTTGCAAAACCTTTTTTATGACTTTACTACAAGAGTGAAAAAAGGGACTAGAAGTGCTCATTTGATAGGCACTGAAGTATGTATTAGCTCCTTACCACTAACTTTTACATTTTTTATGTGCATGGATTAAAAGCCAGTAGCCTCTTCTTGTCTCTTTGAGAACATGTTCAGGTTTGTTATTGTATGTGACCTACTTTGATCATGTTGCAGTAGGAGAATGAAGTCAGAGATATTAGAAGTCACTAGGGAAAATCTGATTGACAGATTATTCTGAGTTCCTGAAGATTAGGTCTTAATTACTTACCTAAATTTTACGAATGGTCATGTAAAATTTGTATTTCTTGTCATTGGATCATGGTTGTTGATAATCCTTACTTAGATGAGATGCAATTTTCCATAAGTGATTCAAAATCTTTGAGATATCTCTTATGATAGCCTTAATGTTGCTGCTGTTTATCAGGCCTCATGCTGTGGTAATTACTCTTAGATCCAGTATTTGCATAGAACAAAACTTCGATTTTTGTTTAAGATAGCTGTAACCCAACAGCTTGAATTCGTTCTAAAACTATGCAAAGCTTCTGGTCATATACTTTTTCCACTTTACACCCATTTCATGTCAAAATGTCACCTAAGCAGATGTTCATACATTCCAGACTCAAAAATGTTTATATTTTCTACTGAAACACCCCAAGTGTTGAATGCAAACCAAATGGCAGTCTGAGAAAAATGAAGGGGTTTTGAATAGGCACCGTATATATGTGAGCTATGTATTTTTAATGACATGTGCCAGACTACTGCAGATGTAAGAAGAAAACATTTGGCAGCAACAAACTTCTTGAATTTTTCTTCTTGTAGATAGTGGAAAATATTGTCTTATGTATTAGTTCAATTTCTTAGGTCAATGCAGAGATGAAGACTTCTATTCTACTTTTCCTTCCCTCTTTTCAATATTATGTTTACTTTGTCCTGGTTCTCATTTACTTCTTTGAACTTTTCCAGTCATTTTGCAAGACATTTCCAAAGGCATGACTTACGGGGTAGTTATATTCATTGTGGATTTTATCCACTCTTTGGGGTACTCTCTTTTCCCTGAAAGGTATTTTTAACACTTTCTTAATTTGGTTTTGCACAGTTCTAATGGGGGAACATTTGTGGTAATGCTGACTACCGTTAAGATAGATACTTTTTCCAGGTGAAATTTTAACAGGTGTCTCTTCCTACATTTTCCATTTTCATGTGCTCAGCTCCCATTGAAGGCAACATAATCAGTGTAAATTTTTGTATATTATTTCAGTCTGACTTTTTCAGTTTAAATACCACTATTTTGGCAGCATATGACCTTGTATTCATATTGACAACTTGAATTAAATATAGTAGACTCTTTGTTTTCTTTCATACTGACAATGGCCTCTGAGGCAATTCTGTCCATCACTGTTATGAAGAATTCCCCCACTGTAGTCACTCTCTTCCCACATTCTTCACATTTGGCCGTTTCGGGGTTTTTTTTGAACACAGCAAAGTAATGTTATGTATTGTCATCCTTTTTTTATTTCCCATAAACTTCCTCCTTTTTTATATTGCCTGTCCATAGCCTTTCATCTGTGTGCCCTGACCTTAAGACACTTTTCATGTAAACTTTTGGATTCTTCATCGTGATTTTCTTGTCTACCTTAGACATGGAGTCAGTGCAAACTGACCTTTCCCACCAGTTTCATTTTGAGTTGAATTCTCTCATGTCTGATTTTTTTTTTTTTTTTCATTGTTAAATGTAAACTGTAAGTTTTCTGTCCCTTGAGATCTGGGACAAACAATGCAGATCAGTCCCTGCCATGGTGTTCTATTCCCTTGAAGATTCTCATAAAATGTTGATCTTCAAAATTCATTCTTATTTGCTTTTGTTTTCCGTCTTATTTTTACCTTACCTCTTTATTTAAAAATAGCTAAGTTACATGTCCGTGTTTTATGCTAAGGCTATCCTTGTGAAAAAATCCGTGTTGCATACCATAGTGACTGCTGGCTAAAAATAAGGATGAAAAATACGGAGGAGATCTTCTTAATAGCTGAGTATTTATTTTTCAAATCCCTTCTGCTTTCCCCTCCTCCCCCCCAAGTGCACTCACATTTTATTTGCAAAACCAAAATACTAGCAAAAATAATCTGTGATGTACTCCATCTTGGCAAAATCATAAGCTAACAAAGATCCAAAGAGAGACCTTATTTACCCATCAGATCTGTGCTCCAGGAAAAGATGTTGTGGTTGACCTGGTCATCCTTAGTTAGAGCTTTGTGTTGCAATGCAACTCTTATTTCTTTTAGGATTTCATTTTCCCGGCATTTTGTACTGAACAGTTCTACTTTGGTGCAGAATGTGTCATTAATCCTTAGATTATTAGTATAGTCCCTGAAGACCTTGGCAAGTATCTTTTTTTTTTTTCCTTTTTCCTTTTTCTCAGCAGAAAGCTCTTATTTTTCTCATTTGAATTCTATTGAAAATGTGGATACATAGCCTATCACTCTTTCAGGTATTATACTACAAATCTCAGCCTGTCTACGTACCACATGCTTAAAAGAAAATTCAGATAGTTCTTTGAATTTTCTGTAACGAGAGGTGATTGATCTCTCCTTGTATTCCCCCAAAGCCTATTACCTATTTTAGACTAATGCCTTAAAAACACTTGCTCTACTCTCTCAGTTTTTCCTAAGATTATAAAGCTATATGATAATTCTATTCAGAAACAGATCTACTGATAAATCTAGAGTCAGAATTCCATGCATAGCCAATTTCTGTGTTTCAGGTTATCTTTTTTTCCATCATCAAGTTATCTTCTCTGTTACATGCACCATTGAGAAATACTCAAATGAATCTGCTTTGTTGCTTTGTAATAATCACCTAGCTAACAAAAGACCTTGATTATGTGATTTCATAGAAGAGTCAGAGCAAAGGTTTTGAAATATATCTTTCTTGACCTTTACTTTTTTCCCTCCATGAGTTATTTTTTACTTGTTTTATAGCAATGTGAACATGAGTGAGAAAAACAGATCTCCTACCTGAGATCATTCTTTTCCACAAAATTCCTAGAGGCAATGCTGATAAGTGTCATCAATTTTTAAGCCTCAAAAGAACAGCATTTTGTACTAGAAGGTGCAGATCTCTTATGATCCCAACAAAAACATTCAGACTCTGTAAAGTGTCATTCATTTATTGGAGCTTATAGAATAAAGAAATAGACGCATAAAAATAAGATAAATAGATAAAAATTAGATAATTTTGAGTCCCAACCAATGCTGGGAATTCCAAGCTGTGTAGCATCAACTATATTTCCTGTCAGGCTGCAGCACATTTTGCAAGTCCACCTGCAGAAAGATACTTCATTTTGATCATTCCAGCTATTACAGGATTTTTTTTTTTTTCACAAGAAAACAATTACATACATGATTTCTACTGTCAAACGGAAAGTATGTTTGCATGAAATTTGCTGCATTTTTAGAAAAGGGCTGGTACCAAGTGGGAGCTGCCTGTAGGCTCCTCCAATATAATAATCTGTATGAGATTATTTTTTAGGCAAGGGAGCTGTGCATGACAGCAACTGCCTGAAGACCAGGCTGTATGTGCAGTACAGTACAGCAGACCGCAAATTTGGTTATGATCAGGTTAACCATTGTGTGAATGATTAACTCCTCCATTTACAGTAGTCTTCCAGCCATAATCACAACAGTTATTTTTAGAAAATGTAAGCTTTGTAAATGTTCATTATTTCTTGCTAACAAGAAAGCTGAAAATGATAAGGGTTTGGAAAATAAAATTTCAGCCACTGAAGGACTCACTCCAAGTGAGAACTGAGGGATAAAACAGAAGCAGTAAAAAGTCCTAGCCTCATCCCTTGCATGTGGTGTTCTTATTTGCTGAATAAAGGATTCAAGTCATTATATAGTCATTTTCTCAGCTTCTCTTTGCATGGAAGAAGGATTTTAGAACTGCCAAAGTATGATGTGAGCTCTTAAAAAGATTTGATTCTTTTGAAATCTTGGTCTAAATTCATATGCTCTTGATGGATGTCAACATTCCTTCCCTACTTTTATAAAATACTTCTATATTTTTATCTCTGTTACAACAAAATATCACTGATGTATGTGAGCTTTTATTTTCACCCTGCCCACAAGTTGCTTAACTATTTTAACTGAGAGAAATTTGTTTCGAAATATGTCCATCTTGGAACTAGGCATGCCTGACTTACTTTGATGATGTGTTTCAGGATGACAACAGGCATTTTGATGGTTTGTTACTGTAATACATCTTCAGACTGAGATTTAGCAGAAGCTCATATGCTTGTTTCTTGAGTACATTTATGATATACTCTGATTTTAAAGAGATGGTTTAAAAATACTGTAACTGGGTTATGACATAAATAATAAAAAAATACCTTATATTTTAGCTTGCGAGTTAGCAATAGAGCTTAAATGCTCTACAGAAAAAGAAGGAATGGGAAAAGTCAGCAAGCCAGACTAATGGAGAAAAAAAACAATTTTATCCTCTTTTAAAAATAGTTTACTTCTTCCTTAGTGATTGTTCAAATAGAATCATTAACATGAAATTTTTTAATCTTCCTGTATTTGCTTACAGTAGTAGAGAGTCCAGAGGGCTCTGAAGGTGGTGAAAGCTTTAGAGGGTAAGATGTATGAGGAGTGGCTGAGGCTCCTTGATTTGTTCAGCCCAGAGAAGAGGAGAGGCTCCCTCATGGCAGCCCACAGCTCCTCATGAGGGGAGTGAACGGCAGCACTGATCTCTGCTCTCTAACAGGGTAACAGGGACAGGATGCGAGGGAATGGCATGGAACTGCATCAGAGGGGGTCAGGTTGGAAGTTAGGAAAAGATTCTTCGAGAGAGGCTAATTGGCCCCTGGAATAGCTCCTCAGGGCAGTGATCACAGTCCCAAGCTGATAGAGTTCAAGGAGCTTTTGGACAACACTCTCAGACACAGGGTTTGAATTTTTGGTGGTACTCTGTGGAACCAAGAGTTAGAATCCATGTGGGTGCCTTCCAACAGGATATGCTATGATTCTATGATTTTGTGATAATATGTAATAAAAGTACCTGGAGTAATCTCACAGGATGAAGTTCTTCAGTAGATTTGTTCTGCATTTTCTACTTGATAACTGTCCATCTCATTCTTTAATTCATTATGCCATATGCTAGAAAGTTACATTTCATATGGTTGTCGTGAGAGCATGTGTCCTTTTATCTATTAGAGATATTCTAATCTTGAAACTTTTCTCCATAAAGAATACATTAAAGAGCTACAGTGACTAATAATTAGGACAAAAAATTGTTTTGGTAAGTTTATTTTTATGTTGTGATTAAAATTATTTAAAATTATTGATTTGTATCTCATTTTGAAATGGTTTTAATATTTGCAAATAGGGCAATTTGACATTGACTTTCCTTGTATAAAGCCCTAGATAATTATCTCTTTTCAGATTTATGTAGTTCACAGCAGGACTATGGTCATCCAAATCCATTCTGATAATGCGACATGCTAGCAAGCGAAATCGCCTAAATACTCAAAAAAATTGCCAAGATCAACCTTGAAAACAGTGGAGTCTGTGGAGAAGCTTTCTTACCTATGAACCATTGCTGGAGATCCTCTAGCCTGGTATTTCTCATGCTGTTGATAGTTTTTTATGGCTCTTCGAAAAAAGCTGCATAAAACTCAAAACACTGACATCTGCTTTCTTGCATCCCATCCTATTATAAATTTCCATAATGAGTTCTGATGTGTAAGGAAATAATTAATAATGCTGATATTTAAAGTATTCTAGCTAGTGCCTGGGTAAACATCACTAGGACGAAGCAGGAATTAATGTGGCATGGCTATTGTTTAAGAGTTTCTGCCTGCTTAGTCAATTGTATTTGCATGTATCAGTTCTGTTTCTTGTTTTAAATATTTTCTTTGCAACTGAAGCTGACAGCTGTGCTTCAAAACACTAAACAAAGCTGCAAGATTCTGTTACTATGGTTTAGCAAACATTGACCTTACATAAACTCTCATCAGTTTATGTGTGTGATGGGCAAAGCACACAAGGAATGGTTGGCAAAACATTAAAGTTTTCTAAAAATATAACAGAAATTAAAGCAAATGAGATCTTTCATGTGTGAACTCTTGCATTCAGCTTAAGGTGTCAGCAGGAAATAGGGTAGCAGGAGCTTTCTTCATGGTTTTGTCTTTGGCAAGACAAATTCAGAAGCAGAGGACATTTTAAAAAATCTGGCAACAGCAAATACTTTAAAATTTCAGAATAAAATCATTATATTGACTTTTGTCCCTAATTCTTTCTAGTTCTTCCTTCTACTGTCATAATTTCATCAATATGCTTTGTTTAAATCTGGATTTTATTGATAATGAAGTGACTTGATTTCTGTTCTTGGCAGGGGCCATAAAATATTTTTCAACTTTATCTTTGATCATTTAACTTTAGGAGTTTTCACATTGAGATATTTCTATTTCTATGTCTAGACCGTACCTGACCAAAAAGGCACTAATTGAAGTGTAGATCCATCCAGCTAGGTCTCTAGAAGACCAAACGCAACCCCAAACAAAACAGAAAGATCTATAAGAAGGGCTCTGAGTCAGATTTTAGAAATGAGAATATTCATGATCTGAATGAATCTGAATAACCTATCATTGGAAATTAAACAAACAAACAAACAAACAAAAAACCAACAAGAAACAGTTCTGATATGTAACAATATCAGTTATGTATTAAAAGTGGGCAGAAAACTTATTGGCAATGAGAAACCAGTAGGTCCTACTAGCTTATTATTATTTTTTTCCCTCTGTCAGAGCTTTAAAGCTTGTAAGCTTTAAGTAGAGCCTATACACTGTAAATATCCATGAATCTGTGATTTTCTCATGTTTGTTTATTTTGTGCAAATATGATGTCACTGTCTTTCACTTTTCTAATACTAAATTTTTGCATTTCAATGTAATGGACCCCATCAGAAATATAAGTTTGAGGGAGCTGGTACATTTCAGTTCCTCTACTGAAGAAGGCAGCCTTTGCTGCAAGAACGATGTTCAGTCTTAAAACAATCATAGTAAATTATTAAACAGGCTGAAACAAATTGCATAACATCTATGCAATAATCTATATTATCTGAGAAAGACAGGTGATTGGTAGCATAAATAGTATTCTGCACCATTATGCCGTAGATGTAAAGTTGTTTGTGCAATACATTGTTTCTTGTATATTTCTGATAATGCACTAAAAGTAAAATAACCTTAATTTATTGGAGTTTTAGCATATCTATTGTATTTGACAAAAGTTCACATTAGCTCAGTTATTTCTCACATATGCCAACATCTATCTATCTCTTTCTAATGGCAATTCTCCCTCCTGCTCAGTTTCTGTCGTAGATTCTCTGGTCTTTGCAGGTCTTTGCAGCAAGCACATTCCATCTGTAAAATAACACATGAGGACTTACTTAAACTCCTGTTTGGGGTTTCAGTGAGAAGAGTATGAGCACTACAAACTTAGAAGGGGTTCAAGATTCTTAGGGCATGCAGAGACTTAGATTACTATAATTCGCACTTGTAAGCAATTCAGTACAAAAATGCAGGCTGATTTTTCAAAGAAACATCAGGCTGGCCATCTTTAAAGGCTGCTTTCAAGCAAGAATTCACAGACCTTATTTAAGATGGTTATACAGTAAGACATTAAAGGTGTGCTTTGTCAAATTGTCAGTTTTAAGATTTGACATTATAAAAATGTAATTTTCCCATCCTAAGTTTTCAAATGGCTCTTCTGACTATATGTTTGCTCTAAAGCAATGACTCGAGGCAGACATCTATCACAGATAACATTTACAATTATATTTTGGGAGTTTTTTTACAAACAATCAAATATGGCTTCCTTCAGAGGGAAAGTATGTGCTGTCTGAAAGAGGGTAGAATGAACAACCTGCTTCTAAAAAAAATGACTTAACACAGTACATACAGACTGTGCTTTGTAACTAATTCCATAATTAGCAGTTTGAGCTCAAATAGCTTAATATGGATTTGTGTATACATTATTACAAATGTTCTTTAATATGAATAGATGATTCAGAAAAAACACTACGCCTAGAAAGCAATAAATAAATCATATCAGAGTACACCATTTCATGTGTAGTCCATACAAATCTTCAAGTATTAATAAAAATCTGATTTACAAAAAAATCTGATATACAAAGCAGAGTAAAACTGCTGTATCTAACAGAACTGTAATTACTCTCTTAGGCAATACAGAGGTTAACTGTTAGTTCTCGTTAACTGTTGCTGAAGAAAATTCACTAATTCATAGACACTGACTTAACAAAAAAATTTAGGCTGGAACTGTGCACACCACATCTTGGGTAAGCAGTGAACTGAAGAGAAAATGCAAATCTGTTGATAAAAATGTTTAGTTGAAATGTTGTTCAGTTAAAAACTGAATGTGATGGAAGGGAACACATCTGAATTTCTTTGGTGCATCCCTATTTTTGGTGACTTCTGTATTTTGAAAGATTCATAGAAATCGAAAGTATTATTTTTATTGCCTTAGTGAATGGACTTTTTTTAGCCATAGCTAAGGAGAGGTGTATCTATTACCCCAAGTGTTAGGGTATGAAAGGAAAGATTTAAAACAAAATTAAGTTTGACTGCATCTCTGCAGATTTCTTTGTAAAATAAAGAATAAATAATAGTTTTGCCTTACGTGTATGAAATAGCACTGGAGTTGCATTGTATCTGTTCTGCTGAACACAGGCAAGGATTTGGGTATGAAACACAGCTGTGCAGTCTACGTATGGTATCAGATTGTATCAGATTCTGTACCTTTACTTTAAAAGTTTGTCTTTTTATGTAAAATAGTTTAGTATTAACTACAAGAAACATAAAATATTGTCTGGAAAACTACAAAAGGCTTCTGAGGTTGTTAGCAAAATACGGATTTAAGTTAAGACACCAAAGTTAAGACAAAGAAGCATTGTATGCAACAGTATATAAATGAGGAGGCAGGTCATACAGAATGTAAAAAGAGGAGTTGTCTCTAGAAAAGTTGTATAATATGTTGTCTTAGACTGGAAATACTAAATGTGCACTGATGCAAGATGAATTATACACATCAGCAAGATATAAAAAAGAAACAATTTGGTTCTGGATTTTTTTTTTTTTGTTTTGTTTCTTTTTTAAGATGTAGATGAAGATATTATAAGAGAAATCAGTAGATAGAGACTGTCAGACAGATATAGTTATCACTTCATGTATAACAACTGATCATGCAGACCTAGACTAAATGGTCAGGAAACTTAACTTTGTGAGCATTCCATCACTCAAACATAGGCCGTGTTGACACTGAAAAGGAGATGAAGCTCTCAGCAGGGTGTGCACTGTTGCTCATGTTTATTCCAACTGGCTGAAAATGGTAGAATAAAAACATTACTGCTGCTAATATTCTTGAGACATTACATGAGATGCTTGCTGAGATGAAACACAGTCAGGGACTATTTCACCTCTGTTTTCTCCAAAGAATTGTAAATTACCCTCCTGAGATATTCAGTAACACACACGAGATCAGCTATTTATCAGCCTTCTTCAGACGGGCTAGTGTAATGGTTTCTACAGAAATTTTCACTCCTTTTAATTCAAAATAAGCAAGTTCAGAGCACCAATATGGAGGCTTCATTGCAGCAGGTTTAGAAGAGGAGGAGAATTTCAGCTGCAAGAAGGGGAAGGGGCAGAAGAATTTTTCCCCCTTCAGGTGCAAAATGTGGCTAGATTTCAGGGTCACGTTTCTGCCAGCAATCATACAGAAATACTGAGATAGGAAATGAATAAGAGATGGAGATAGGATTGTTCCTCTGACTGTCTCTATGCATCTATGTATCTAAGCTGAGAAGTCTTTAGAATCTTTCATTATCTTCCTTACTTCAGTTTCCTTGTTTGAGATCATTTAGAACTTTCTTTTCTAGTGCTTCACAGTCTTGTGGAGTCAGAACAAGAAAATATTTGTTGAATTTCTATCTCACATGTGTTAACATTTCCTTATTAATGGATGCTTAATTATTTTTTATGGTAGCAGATATTTATACTTGTTATCATACTGACTTCTATCCTTTCTGCATGTGGTTAAGAAAGTAAGTTTGATGGGTAGGAAGTTTCAGACAGTGGGTATTAATGGAAGAGATTTCAGCCCTCTACTTAATGGCTGCTGGCAGAGATTTTAGGCAGCAGGCAGCAGAGGAGGAGAATGTTCTGAACTCCTAAAGTCTTTTGAAAGGCGTTGATTTACAGTCTTATCCATGCCTCTTGACACATGATGGGAGAAAGGCAGAGTACAAATCACAGAATTACAGAATCATAGGGGTTGGAAGGGACCTCTGGAGGTCATATAGATCAACCCTACTAAATCAGGTTCCCTACAGTCTATTGTACAGGAAAGTGTCCAGGTGTGTTTTGCATATCACCAGAGAAGGCGACTCCACCATCTCTCTCTGCAGTTTGTTGCAGTGTTTTGTCACCCTCAAAGTAAAGAGTGCTCATGTTCTATATTACAGTTTGTGCCCATTGTGCCTTGTCGTGTTGCTGGTCACCACTGTAAAGAGTCTGGCCCCATCCACTTGACTCTTGCCCGTTAGATATTTATGAGCATTGATAAGATCCCCTCTCAGTCTTCTCTTACCAGAGTCCCAGGTCTCTCATCTTTTTCTCACAAGAGAGATGCTCCAAGCCCTTAATAATCTTTATGGTCCTCCACTGGATTCTAAAAGTTTCCTGACTGTCATCAAAAAGGTGGACAAGCTGGTAGTGGGCTCCTGGAATAATCAAACAAATATGATGATCTTCAAAAGTCTAGTTCAATGTATTGCTGTAGTCTAAAAAAGTCAGCAATGCTGTAGATTAATTCAGCTTTCTCTTGCTTTTTATTTCTTGCTTAGTTTCGGTGAGATTGTATTTACTGCTTTGAACAGCACTACATGAAAGTACAGCAGGTTCATTCCTTAAATGTCAGTTGATTTTATGATCCCATTTCTAACAAACGAAGGTACAGAGTAAGAAACTCACAGATATTTATGTGTAGACCAAATGTTTGTTGAAAATTACAGAGATAGAATAGGATATATAATATCTTTAATAGTGCTGATCTGAATACAGAGAAAAGTAATAAAGGAGACTACTGATCAGCTGTTTTTCCAGATTTAGGGAAAGAAAAAGAATGTTGTAGCATGCATACAAAACTATGTACGCTTTCTTATGAAAGTAACTGCAGCCATTTTAAGCCTTTGAGAGTAATGAAGAAATTCCAAATATATGTCTCAGCAGACATGTAAAAGTATACCTAATGAGTATGTATTTTTGATCTATCCTTTCTGTTCCATCTCTTTCCATTATGTAGTTAAGTAGTTGAGTTATTCCTTTGTTGTTCATCAATCTATTATATAAAAATGATAAACAAGACAAATTTTTTTCTGATTTTTTTCTGTTTGTTTGTTTGTTTGTTTGTTTGTGAGCAATGCGTTGCTTGTTTCAATGGTGTTATAATAAAGGACATTTACCCAAATGTCTGAAACTCCTTCATGGGAAAAAGCCATTATCTTCTAGTCTATTTGTAACATTAGATAGAAAATCATTTTTCTTCTGATACAGGTTTGTGCCTAAGACTAAATGTTTCCTACAACTGAAGTCATGCTCTGGTACAAATAGCGTACATTGCCTGCAGGTCAGAATTCTTATTCTCTTGGAGTGGCATTGCCTTCCATAACAGTTCTGCATTTCAGGTCTTACTTAACATCACAGTAGCCATAATACAGATATAGTTTCAGTGAAAGAACTGACTTGAAACAATATTTTTACTGTTACAAAGATTCAATTCTGAGGATTTTCAGGAAAAGATTTATTTTTTTCACTTTTAAAATAATTTTAGCGATGTCTCCAGGGAAGACAGCAATCTCTTCACAACAGATATTAATTATCATTACTGGTTATTATATAATGTGTGTGTACAAAGATTCTGTAAGCCCCGTGGAAGCCAACACAGGAAAATTTCAGTGTTGAGAGAAGATTACCGTTCTCATTTTTAATTTTCCTTTTATCATGAAACCTGACTCAAGGGCAGAACTTTTATAATTGCCATTGATACTTAGATAAAACTTAAATTGTTCCTGTAAACATTGCCCTTAATTCTCTCTAAGCTCATTGTGGAGTTGTGAACCTCACTTAAGTGCTTTCCTGTACTGTTACATTTTATGCAAGAGTTGAAATAAGTGGGTGGCATGTTCTCTCAGATTTTATTTGTACATGAGCTGCTCTGAAAGTAGTGCCTCTTATTTTATTATGTTGGCCTACAACATCAGAGGTGGATGCTGGTAGTATGGCAGAATAAGTGGAACCTTCCAACAACATTCTGTTACATTTTGTTGCCGTGTGACAGGTGGTAGCAGAGGGACAGTCTGACAGAATGGTGTCTAACCTGGAAGTGCACATGAAGCAATGGTATCACTAAATTCCTCCATGCAGAAAAAATTGCAGCCATTGACATTCATTGACACTTGGTGAATGTTGATGGACACCAAACAATGGATGTGAGCACAGTGAGGCATGAGTGATGTGTTCTATGGAAAGGCTTGGTTGGAAGGGACCTCAAGGATCATGAAGCTCCAACCCCCCTGCCACAGGCAGGGCTGCTAACCTCCACTTTAATACTCCATTTTAAGACCAGGCTGCCCAGAGCCCATTTTGACCCAGCCTTGAATACCTCCAGATACGGGGCATCCACAATGTCTCTGGGCAGCCTGTTCCAGCACCTCACCACTCTCATAGTTAAAGAACTTTCCTCTGATATCCAACCTAAATCTTCCCTCCTTCAACTTAAAACCATTTCCCCTTGTCCTGCTATTATCTACCCTTTTAAGGAGTTGAAATAGTGTTTCAGTATTGGTGACAGTGATGTGAAAGTTTAGCCATGTTCCATGTGGTCATACACAGCTGTGACACCACAAAATGAAGAGCAGCTTGATCAGCTCATCCATGTAAACTGGTGAATTATGACCAGGGAACTCAGCTGAATATTGGCTTCAATGCATTGGAATCTCACAAAGTCTGCCCCATGTGTTTTCCATGAGCGCTCACGTAGAGAAACAGAAAGAACACCATATGCAAGTGTGTTAGGACCTATCGAACCGATATGAGGCTGATGTTTCCTGAATTGCATCATAACTGGTGACAGACGGTTTCACCACTACAAGCCAGGGTCAAAACATAAATCCATGGACGTGAATTTCACATTGAAGACGAAGTTTAAGATGCAGCCTTCAGTGAATAATGAGCTATGCACTGTCCTTTGGGTTGGGAAAGTGGTGATCCTTCTGGATTTTCTGGAACTTGGACAAATCATCAACTCTGAGAGCTACGTCAGTGTCCTCTTTTCAGCACTTTGCTTTTGTACATTTTCTCTCTGAGCCTCTTTTTAGCTCAAAATGAAATGAAGATTTTTACACAGAAAGCTTAGGTAGAATTGTCATGTGGACATATCTGTTGGTGATATAGTTTTAATTAGTATGCTGTTTAGCATATAGGTAATTGAATGGTGGTTTCAGTTAATTTCTGTTGAATAAGGAGTAAAAATTAAAACCTTCATGTCTGAGAAAGTGTTATAAAGGGAACTGAATATCTCCTGTTTGAATCTCCTCTTATCTGTGTACTGAGAAATGAAAAGAAAAATTGGAATATATAATGTTTTCTTTAGATTTAGAATATACTTAGAATTTCAGAAATATCTGCATTAACATTACACTTTGAATATAGATAACAACTTGTACAACATATTATTGTATTTGTTTTATAGAAAATAATATACCAAAAGGAAGGGGTTGAATTGAGAGAACTAAGTTTATATCAAATGTGTAATTATTCTCTGGTCTCCAGAAGTAATTAAAACTGAGAAATAGGATTGCAAATGAGCCTTTCGATGTGACATCAGCAAGTGGTACTGTAACCAAAGGGTGATGGGTTGAGCTATCCTTTCACATAATCTTATTGAGAATGTGTTTTACTGCCACACTAGTAGTGTGAAACTTATTTTTAAATAAATTATAGTTTTATGCAGTAGAATTGACTTCTTTTGAAGAAAGGCATACATTATTTTACAGATGTTAATGATGACTTAAAAGTGACTTGTAAAATTTATTTTACATGAACATGGATTTTATATATTCTACATGCAAGAGGGAACAAAATAAACTGTATAACACAATATATGAAATTGTATCAAGTATTTCTCCTTTGTTTCATCCAAAGGATCTTTTAGCTAATATCACATGTGGGATTTGAAAGCCTCTTATCAGCAGGCATCTGAAGTGAAATGAAATTATGTTGAGAACTATACAAATTGTAGATAGCAATTTAGTGTGGTTCTTTTACTTTTTGGGGATGCAAAGCAGCTTATCTGAACAAACAAGAATGCCAACTCCCAGTTGTGCTTCTGTTGAACACTCGGAAACTTTCTGCCCTATATTTTCTAGTGACAATTAAGTAGTATGCAGAGTATACTCCACAGCACTACAAGATGTTTTCTCTACTTTAGACATGGAAGGAATTCCGAACATTTACATTTTAATACTTTATGCATTTGTGGAGTTACATATCATCGTATTGCACATAGCCTATGGGGAAGAGTTAATACTATGGTTTCAACCCCATTTCCTGAATAGTGAGTAATTAATTTATAATGTTTCTTGCATTTTAATACCTTTGGGCTGATCCTGTCCCTATTAAAGTAAACAGCAAATTCCCAATGTTTTCAGAGGATGAAGCCCTTGTGCAACACTTACAATAGTATTTCATACAGTTCATAAAGATTTTTTTGTAGGCTGTTCAAAGATTGCTTTTTTTTTATGAATTTTGTGTCAATTTATATTTGGCATGAGAAATTTAATTGAGAAAGCAGAGATTTACCAGTGTTTTTACTGAACAAATTAAATGTCAATTAGTGTTGACATTATAATATCAGAATTCTAATCCACAATAGAATTTCAGTTTGGCGTACTAATCCATGCTCATTTGTTTCTTATTTGTGATGTTAATATTTATATTTAAATAAAATAGTAAGTACAGTAAATTCCCAATGAAAACTTTCTTTACATGATACAAGAGTTTAGGGTCTTCCTAAGCACTGTTCCTTGAAGAAGTCAGATTTTACAAGTATTGGCTCAATAGTATTTTGGTATTACTGCCATAAATGCCCTAAATTTCCTCAGAAATCAGATAAAATCAAGAATTTCTCCTAACCTCCCCTTCCATATCTATCCATCTATCTATATAAAAATCATTTTTTGAGGATTAGCAATGTGGTGCTTATTTATAGATTTTCAGTTCTTTGAATTTGTTGGGATTTCCATTAAGGCAAAATACCATTGATACAAAATACCAATATCAATATGAGCATGTGACTGAAAGATACAGAAAATCTGTTTTTTACTATAATAATGCAATTACAAAAGTAATATAAAAGTGACGCAGTATTTACAAATCTTTAGACCTGAATGTATAGTTTTTTAAACAAAAAAGCTAGATTTTCAAAGACTGAATATTAATTACATTTTAACAAAGATAAAAGCTATTTGCCAGTATTTAATAACTGAATTGAAAACTGATGATCTGTGATTTTTTTTTCTGACTTCAAAAAAATCTAAACTCCCTCTTGAAGCTTTCAAAATGTCAGTTTCCTACCTGATTGTTACCTATTCACTGTAATTAAGTTAGAAAAAAAAATACTATTAATTCAATATAAATATCTAGATATATTTCATAGGTATCATAATGTTTACATTCCTTTATTTAAACTTAAGTAATTTGCTAAATTGGATTCAAACAAACAAGTGTGCATTGATTTTTTTTTCTGTGAGGGGACTGGAACCGTGAAAAATAGGGAGAAAAAGAGATTTTAATTTCTGTTAAATGTTCAGGTAGGGAAATAGTGCTTACTGATCTAACCCATATTATTCAGTGGATAATTCTGTGTTGAAGTACTATGGAACATTCTCAAAATCTGCCAGCTACTGACAACTCTCCAGGGATCATACTCCAACTGAACAATGTGACTCTACTGTAAGTCAGTCTATAACTTGTTGTCCTCTATTATTTAAATCTGCTTTGGAACAGCTATTTCTAGAAGATGAGAAAGTATAAGCAAAGCTCGCTAGGCAAACAGACAACTGATGGCTTTCCCTACAGTTTTATTTTGTAGCATGTAGTGTTCTGTGGCCATAGGGATATGGAGGATGCCTTGGTTTATTTATGTATTCATTTATTTATGCAAGTACCTCTTTTTAAAAGGCTTCCTGCAGAAACAAAAATTGTAGGTTTCCCTATCTAAGGAACACAAACTTACTGTGTTGATATCAGCTCAGCACTTCCCACATTTTTTTTTTCTTCACAAGATTGCTCAGATTTTTGCTTTTTTGTGTATGTTTTGCTTAAGATATATTTTTATCTGCCTTGTTAAATACATTTTACATGATTATTTTTTCTCACAAAAACCTTTTAGCATTCAGTGTCTCTAATGCTGGGATACTTGCACAAACCATAGTATGGGGTGACTTGACATGTAGAGTTTACCATGGCAAAAAAAAACCTGAGGAAGCAAACACAACATATTTACTTCAGAATATGCTATGTCATGTTTGTTTAATTTCAGTTCAGTCTAAGTGATTTGAGATACAGATGTTAGCATAAGTGTTAAGAATGAGAAGCAATAACAAGCAAGTCATGAATATTAATCTTATGTCTAACACAGATGTTGTCACTTTTGCAAATATCTTTAAAAGTGATAGTTAAAATGAATTTATGTTTTGACAGTCATAGTTTTAAGACAGATCTAGATGTGGATATGGTATGTATTAGGAACCAGCTGCACTGCAGATTAATTATAGCTGATTGGTGTTGACTATATCATTATATGGCCTCCATTCCAAGTAAACTTCAATAGTATGAAAATTTCAGAAAGATTTGTATTTCCTGATAGTGAAAGTGGATGGATTATGTTTCTCAAGTAATGATATTTTAAAGACAGTAAACATTCATAAAGCAGTTGAAAGAATTGGTACAGTTTGAGATTATATATGTTAATGATTGAAGTGAATTAAGACCAGAGCTGGTCACTATGTAACTGATATATATATTTGTAATGGCTTTTTCTTTTAGCAAATGAAAAAAATTCACTTATTTGGTTTAATAGTTTAAATTAGTATTTATTCACAACTTGTATTTATGATGCTATGGTTAATAAATAATATGTGATCATTCCTTCTATTCACAAGGTTTTTTTACAAAAAAAATTTGCTGATGTGCATTATGCTGTTTTAACTGGCAATTATCATTGTGGTACGGGTTATTCAATGAGAACAGTGTAGATAAACTCTCTCTTCAGAGAGTATTATAAACCTTGTTGTGATAAAAGCATCAAGAGATGTTTCAGTACTACCGAATAAGTGAAAGAAAATCACAAATAATGAAAGTATAATTAACTTAGTTCAATAAGTGTTTGACTATTAGTTGTATGTGTGTACTCAACAGCTATGCCCACCCTTTGTGAGCACATGCACAATGAATCCAACTGCATTTGCAGCAGGGAAGACAGAAGATGACTTTTAGGTTATCAAATTCAGAGTCATGTGCTTTGACAATACGAGAGGCTGGTATGTTTTTTAAATGGTTGCTAGGGGTGTTTGGCTTTTAGCAAAGAGAAGAAGTGAGGACGAGCTGAACATAAATCAACTCTTCTTGTGTGGAATTATACAGAGGCAAATGACATTTTTTACTTTCTCTGAGCTTTCATAAAGAACCTGAACCTATAACTCTTTAGCATCTAAAAGGTCTCCTATATTTATTTTCAGTTGTTTCAAAACACACACCATTCTACTTACTTACCAATTTTAATTAAACATTATCATTTTTTAAAAATCAACATGTTTCCTTCTGGATTTTTATTACATTTCAATGGTTGACCTACAGTTTCAAAAAGGTCACCTCCTTTCCTTTAATGAGTATGCTTTGGTATATGTGAAAAATGCTCAAAATAACTGAGCTGTTTTATTCAGTTCCCTAGGCGCATTATTCTGCTCCTGCTTTGGGACAGTATAAATATGCAGTGAACTAACTGGAAGTACTGTATTAATTGAAAACAATCCTGTAAAAAATACATACTTTTTCTGCCTACAGTCAAATAAGGGGAATGGTATTTCCTATGACTGTATTGAATTTCTTCAGAGGGTCATGCTTGTGTTTAAACCTAGCCACAAAACTGTAGAATCCACACCTTCTTGGTTACATATAAAAACACTTCAGATACAACAAGTCCAGACTGAATACATACTTAGCTTTAAAAACAAAAACCTGTGAGACTGTAATTTTTATTAGGTAACAGATGCTTTTATTTTCTATGGAGACCAACGTTTTCTATTGTTCTTGTAAATTGATCATCTTAAAAGGATTTCTTTTTTTTCTTTTAGGAAAAAATATGAAACCCAGAATTTGGAGTGATTTGTGACATAAATTACCATAGTATTCCTCAAAACACCTTCTCATTTCTAATAAGGAAAATAACTGTACTTTTTGAAGCTTTATTTTATTGCCTTTTAGTGGGAATTGTTTTCTATTTAAATGAGATCAGTGTCTCTCACAAGCCTCCCGGATCAGTGCATAAAGTTAAAAAATCATCCAGCTCTTTTGCTCCTTCTGGTTCTTTTCCTACTGGCTCAGTTTGCCAAGCTAGTTCACTAAGCAGCTGCACAAATTCATGCCAGAGCTAGGGTCAGTGTGATCAAAACAAAAGACGCTCAGAAAAGAGTGATAAATCTACTTACACTGCCTTAGACAATGCTGTTTTCCTGTCTTGGAATTTACAGAACAATTCAAACCAATCAAAAATTGGGGCTGACATGCTCTTTTCCTGCTTGAGCTGATGTGGTTGTGATGTGCCAAAGTTATGAAGCATTTCAGAAAGATAGTATGGCTGAAGGTCCTCCCCACCATGAAGCTTACTACAAAAGGGTGAGAGAAACAGCAAAAGATCTTTGCAAAATCCTGCAAATACCAAAGAGATAAATCTGAAATCCTCTAATTTGCTTCAAACAATACTAGAGATCAAGTAAGATGCCACATATGTCTTATGTTCAGTTATGAATATGACATGGCAATATTAGGTCATTGTGATCAATATGTGAACTTTTACTGGCTTTCAGAAAAAAAGTTTTCAACTTAAATCATTTATTCTCCCATAATACCTGTGTATTTTAGTCTCCATATGGGGATTTGTTGCAGTTGCAACAAGGGACACTTGTAGAGATTTAAATTTGTTTCAATCTCTTCAAAGTACTGTACTCAGTACTGTGATAAAAAGTTTCACCTAGATCAGAGTAAAATTTATCTATTCTTGTAAATTTTATACTTGAAGCTAAACTATAAAATCTTTTTTTTTTTTTTTTCTCGAGGAATAAAAAAATGAAAAGATTTTCTTCAGATTTCATCAAAGGAAAGTAAAATATCTTGAGAATGGGGTCAACATTATGGACTCCTAATGTCAAAAGCTTTTCCAAAAGTGATAAGACATTATGATTCCAGCCTTTTGTTGTTATAAATAAAAGGTGGGACATTTACTGATGTCTTAGAAATGTACATCATGGAATACAGTCCCACTATTTTATTATTATTTCTTTTATATTGCATGGAGAAATCTTTAAAAAATGAAGTTAAATAATAGTCTGACTGCTTGTCAGTAGACAGAGAAGTAATTTTTATTACTTGTGAATGGGATTTCAAAGGCAGAGAAATCCAGCTTTCCTTTAATCATGTTGCTCTTGAAACTGTAGAGAACTTTCCCTCCAGGCACTGTGCTGGCATGGGCGATCGTATGATCGTAGCTAAGAATGCTTTCACATTAGGATCTGAGTGCAGCTATGAAGTAGGCAGTTACACAAATTATACATAGCACAAATGCGTTAATTTGTATAAATTCCTCTTTGAAGAGCAAAAATGGGCAATGGAGAATCAAAAATAAAGATATTTTCAAAAATTGGATTCCTTTTCAATGAAACTGGGTTAGAAAATGTACTGCAGAAGGATTCCAGATGCATTCCAGCAGGCACTTAGTCCCCGTCAGCAGACTAATGTCAGTCCAAAGCAAAACTTCTTCAAAATGCATATGTAAATGAACAGATCCCAAATGCCAGTATTTTTTGCCTTGTAAATCGATTATGGTGTTTGAAAAGTAGAACAGTAGAATGCTTGCAAAGTAAAAACAAGCTGTATTGTAACAAGATGCCACTGTCTTTATGGCCTTGGTGTACACTCACAAAAAAATGTAATTAATTCATTATTTAGCTAGGCTACTTCAGCTTAGTTTCAGACAACCTTAATTTTAATTGTATGTTAGACACACATTACACATTGTTATCTGGGTAAATGGCTCTAGAAATCCCTGCTGAACTAAGGCATTGCTTAGCACAGTGGTTAAAGATAGGCCAAAAGGCAATGGAAATAAACTTTGAAGGAAATGAGATTGCACTTGTCTCTTTCCTTTCTAATTTTCTGTAGCTCATTAACAAAAGTCTGAGTTTATTCAACTGTACAAATGGGAATTTCTGAAGTACAGAAATACTGAGTTCTAGGGAAAGGTCAGTTGAAATAACGGGATGAGTTTTCATTTTGGGCACCAGTTGCTGTGCAGATTCACTCTCTCAGTAAATCTGGCAGCAAGAAAAAAGTGGGTTCTGTATAGGAAATGGGATTTATAAGATATTTCATTTGAATTTCTGGTTTACTCACTGTAACTCTACTTTCCCTTGTACACACTTTCTAGGTTATCTCTATTCGCTATCATTTTTATCACTTTAGTACACGAAAATGGAGCCACATGAAAGGTGACACATGCAGAAACTCAGAAATCTTTAAAAAGATACTAGAACTATAGATCTGTTGGAGATTGCACTTTCACATTCCCATAAACTGGACATATGTCTAAGAGAACTGTCCATCTAAGGGAAAAAGAATATTTTGAACTTCAAAAAAGATAACAAAATATTGAAAATATTCTATGTCCTGGACAGATTTAGTGAATGGAATTATATTCACAACAAGCATTATAAATAGGATATAGTCAGCTAAATGTAAAGTAGGCAATCTCAGGTGAAGGAGACAAAACAAAAAACAAAACAAAACAAAAAGTTAAATTTGTAGTGGCTATCTCACCCTGTTGAACTTTTCAACAGAATCTGTTGAACTTCAAATGAGGAACACGTGCTTTGAGGTTTATAAACAATTAAAGTACTGGTTATGGAATCAGTGAGATGAAATGTACTGTGCTGATTATCATATCAATTGATAATTCATAAGTACTTACATTTCTCCCAGTATTTGGAAGCATATAATTAACTTAGAACTTTAGGATTTGAATAACTTGGAATTGACGTGGGAAAGTGACTCTACAAAATGACTTCAAACAATTCTTAATTAGTTTTTGTTGGTAGCTATTAACGATGAGATTTCCACAGACACAGTAAAAGTTTATTTAAAGGATGAATTGATTAATGTATCTTGATAATTTGCCTCTGGAATTTTTCCATCTGATACAAAAGGCAATGCTTTTTGAATAACTAATTTTAAAACTAAGCAACAAACTTCACCCTGATATCTTCTGTGAAGTTAATTTTTCTGCTAAGAACTGTGAACTGTGGCCTTCTTAAAGCTCAGCGCTACAATTATCTGTTAGTCTGGTTTATAAGAAAGGATATTGCAGCTTCTCATAGAAGGAAAGAAAAAAGGAAACTGATTTTGAGTGATTAGTTAGACTAGTACCTATACTTTGAGATCTCTAAATTGTAGAGTTGCAACTGCACATGCTAAGGTCCACTTTACCATTAAGACATATGAAAAGAGCATGATATTCATAAATTCCAAGTCTTATTTGACAAAAGATAAAATACAGAACATGAATTTACAAAGTTTTTTTTAATAGGGCTCTTAAAATGTTAGCTGGTAAAACTACTTTTCTATCAGATTCTCCTCAGAATGTGGAAGATTATCCAATAATGACTTAATGAACCTTACAGCAGAGATGGATGACTGAAGACAGATGTCTCTGAGAGTATTCTGGAAACAGGAAGTGCTAGAGCACTTTGTTTTCTCATATGGAGAAAATGAAAAGAATTATATTCACTTTTAAGTTTTGTGGTGGCTTGCTTTCCTTCCCCTTTTCTTTTATTCTACTTCTCTCTCTCAATTTCCATGTGATGAAATATAGTATTATGGACTCTGTTTAGATTTAAAATGATTTGACACACATGCACACACAAAAAAATTAAAGCTCAATTTTGAGTCATCGGGAAAGAGAATGAAAGATTGCTGTTAATCCTGGTTTGGACTACAGGAATGATAAATGGTTTGTTCTTGAAAGAATATAGGAGAGGTTACAAGGAACCATTATCTTGAAAATCCCACTCAGAACAGGCTCATCAAAAGCAGAAAGCTTTTCCTAGCTCTCTCAGTACTAGGAGTTATCAACAAAAAGAGATCACCTGAAAGGAAAATCACACAACCATACATTTCCATCCTATGCTTATCAATCCTTGAGCTGATATTGGGTGTGTCCGCTTAATCCAGAAGCATTAGAGGTTGACTGCCAATCAAACCTATTTGCTCTTTATTGCTAACGGCTGCTTCTGACCTCACTTCTAGGTATGACTTAGCAAGCCTTACTGTTTTAACCCTTGCAGCATCAGCTCTGACCTCCTGTTTCAGTTAGTTGGTTTATTTGTGGGTCGGTAAATTGCTTGGACATAGAATCATGGAATGATTTATGTTGGAAAGAACCTTAAAGATTATCTAATTCCAGCCCTATCTTCCCCACTGCACTATTGGCAGGGACACCTCCCTTCTTGATCCGGTTGCTCAGAGTCCTATCTAGCCTGGCCTTGAATGCTTCTAGGGTGCAGGCATTCATAACACTGGGCAACTTGAGCATGAATCAGGAATACTGACTTACAGGTAGTTTATTTTCTTTATATATATTTTATATATTTATATTTTATTCAGGTTGGATATTAGAAAAAACTTCTTCTCAGACAGAGTGGTAAATTTTTTAGAGTAGGCTGCCCAGGGAGGTGGTGATGTCCCTGTCCCTGGAGGTTTTCAAGAAAAGGGTAGATATTGCATTGAATGATACGATTTAGTGGTGTGGTGATGATAAGTTGATGGTTAGACTAGATAGTCTTAATACTCTTTTCAGTCTTAATGATTCTGTGATTTCCTTCTCTTGCATATCTATTATAATGAAATAAGAAACAGCTGTAAGGTTCATCTTCAGCACAAAGGGCACTTGTTTAACATCAATCGACTAGACAAGATGCAGGCAGTGAAATTGTTTGTACCAGTGGCATAGGCCTTTGTTTTTGAGTATCATTATTAAGGCATGATGGTGATGGATTGATGGTAGGACTGGATGATCTTAGTGGTCTTTTTCTAACCTTAATGATTCAATGATGGAGACAAAATAGTCAGATGATCGATGGGCTAATACCAGGGGGATTGTTTTTATGTGGGCATTGCATTTCTGTGAGTTCCATTAACTTTTGCATGAAGATAATGTATAATATATTTTATTGAAAGAAAAATAAAAAATTCCAGGAATGATTAGAAAGGTCTTCTCTGTTATCAGAAAGATGCCATGTTACAGTGACTGGGCTCTTAGCTGAATATTTTCAAATGATTTACTAAAATTTTTTTGTTATCAACATTAGTATTCACTTATTGCATTTTTCATCTTTTTCCTTTGTTAACCCAGTGAATTTAATTTCTTTAAAATTCAATTGTCAAGAAGTTTAATTGAGCAGTAGAAGCTTTGTACTGAAGTCATTCATAAACTAGAAACTCATTTAAGATGGGTGTTAACAGTATAATTAATATAATTATTGATAAGGGATATCAAGATTCTCTAAAAAATGTGATGAGAACACCACAGGAGTAAACAGAACACTTTACTCCCTGTGCTTGTCAGTTTAACACCTTCATGATTACTGAATAATTTAATTTATGTAATTTTTCACCTTTCAGAAAAGCAAAGTGAAACAGATAATCATATGAAGATTAATTGATTGATTTATTTATACATTTGACAGATAATGTGCTGAAGAAATTAGGAACTTTATCTACCTACCTGAAGTGCACTTTTCTATCAGTCAAATGCATACGGCTGTGTTACTTACTATCCACAAATAAAACATTTGTTAGAGCAAATGTCTTTCAGAAGATGCACCAGTAAACTACAACACTCAGTGCACAGGATGTGTCATAGCTGAAGCCATATCAATTGTAAAGTCCCATGGTATTTCTTACCTGTATTTGCTAAACATTTTTAAGCAGTCTGCTTAAAAAAAATAGCTCTGAGGTGATGGAATGGGCATGTTTTTCAAAACACTAAAAACAAACAAGTGCATAGCAGACGCATACTACCTCACATACTCTGCTCTGTTTCCTGACTTTTTTTTTTTCCTTGCTATCAAAACCTGACAGTTGATGCAATCATTCCACTTTATAATTACTGGCAATTTCTCCAAAGAAATCAACACTTAGAAGAATCTATTTATTTTCTACCTCCTTTCCACTTACAAACAGATTGAATTTTTAAAAGCAATATAGAAATAATTATTTCTTTTTTGCAGGAATGCAGTTTAAAATTGCTTTTGGTAAAATTATTTTTTTTATAACAATGAAATTACTATTATATAAACATTGCCTACAGGAAGGACTAGCAATTGAGGATGTAAAACACTCCTTTGAGATCTGTGCCATCACTGGAGAGGTGGTATATGGAAGTACTTAAGAAATCTGCACTATGAGTAATTTTCTAAGAATCAGATGTGACATACAGTATCTTAAAAATCCATTAAAAAAAACAGCAACAACATTCTGTGGCATGCCTTTCTTGTTAGTTTTTTTGTTGTTGTTTTTTTTGCATAAACAGATTGCTCTTGAGAAAATAGCTTTCAAATATTAAAGTTCACATGAATATAACTGGAGGAAATGTAAATGTAAATCTGTGTTCCTGCTAGACCATTCTCTAAAAATCCTCTTCCTTGAAAGATGAAAAAATTAAGCTAACTGTGCACACCAAAAAGAGTGTATTTGGCAGTAATTTAACAGTGTTGTTCTATGCAGAACATATAACTGCCTAGAGGTAGATCAGAAAGATATTCTGGGAGAGGAGAAGACTGAGTTTCTACAAAACATTGCATTTTATAAAGAAAAAGAAAACAAGTCTTAAAAAGTGTAATGTAAACGATGGATGTTGCAGTAGAGTTTGTTCAAGTGGAAATGGCATTTCTGTGGCTCAAAATGAGAGATAATGACTCCTGTACTCAGGTTTACCAAAAGTAAGGGTTTCTTTTGCTCCGTCACTTGAGAAAATGGATTACAGTGCTACTGTGCTTCACAGAAGCTCTGGTAGGTGGCTCCACCCCTTTGATATGCTGCGCGCATTGCATGAGAAATTGGGAGGTGGTTATCTGCTGTTTTCACCCATCAGTAGGACTGTTCTGCAAAATGTGAAACCTGAGCTGAGCTACAGGGTAGAATAGCTGCTGCTGGGCAGGCTGTGAACAGGACCGTGTTGCAGGGCTACAAGGGACTGCTAGTCTGATCTCTTGCTTGGCTGCCCGCTTTCTTTTCTTGAATGCCCATAGCTACTTCTGAACCACCTACTGGGAAAGAGTATTTCATCTGAGCAGTATTCCTATCCTCTCAGTATGAAGAAAACATTGTGCAGGAAGGTGCCTGTACTGTTCTAGCAAGGGATTACAATTAGCCATTAGCCAATAGGGTTTTTAATCTTTTTACTACCCTATTGCACATGAGGACTCTGAGTATGGGACTTCTTCCGTGTATGTAAAAATAACTCCTGAATGTTACAGCAAAGTAAAACGTGGGAAATCCCTTCTTGTATAGTCTTCCCTATTTTTATACTTACACATGAAAAGAGTACTGCTGATTTATCATTGTATGGGAACTGCTGAATCATGGCCTGAACCTCTGATTAATCACCTGAGGCGAGCAATGAGTCAGCCACGGGAGCACAGGTGAAGGCAATTCACCTGTGCTGCTGGAAGGGGTGGAGTCAGGCTCCACCCCTCCTAGACCCACTTAAGAGCTGACTGCTAGTGGGGAAGGATCTCTTTTGGAGATCCCTTCTCTGGAGTTCTGTATCGAGCCCAGGGTATGGGTAAGCATTCTATCTAGTCTCTTTTTGTTATTATAATCTACTTTGCCAAACTCTTTTGTTTATTTCATAATTATAGCATCTTAATGATTGCATAGTCAATGAATATAAAGCTGTGGACTCAAATTAACAGGGCACTTGCTGTTTCAGACTGAATGTTCTGATGTGGCAGAAATAAATGCTCTGTTGCAGCTAGTTGCAGGCACGCCATGAGAGCATAGTGGGGCTGCTGCAGGATGTTGGGATGAGACTTGTCCTTACGAGTTTCCAGGCTTGTAACTGATACTCCATGTGGAGTTTTGTTCTTGTGCTGCAGAGGTTGGTGAGGTGGGCTGTCCTTACTGAGCCTTCCAGTCATAGCTGTATCAAAACTGGCAAATCCCAAAAGATGCACTCAGGAAGCCTGTTTACCACTTCTGTCATATACAGATCTGTTGACAGATTAAATTTAGCATGCTTCCAGCTGTTATCTTTCAGATTTTCTATGAATTATTCAGCATTCACACTAGATATCTTATGTTATTTTTTCAGATATTTTAATCGCCCTAGTATTGTTATTAAAGAATTTAACAAAGAAAACTCAAATAATAAGGAGCTATATGTTCAATATCTGTTTTAAAAAAATAAATTAAAAAAAATCCAGCTAGTTGGTAGACTCATAATCGCCACCGTTCAAAAGATAAATGTAAAATAAGCAAGCCATTCAGCCACTGGAAATTCACTCTAGTGACACGAGTTTGCTCAAAAAAAATCCTTTTTCAAGCATGTGTAGTTCAAATAGACATTCTCTGAATTCCAAAATTCCCTGAAACTGAGGGGTCTTTCCTGCATGGATTTTGTAGTAGCAAATTCCTGGCAGTGCTTCACACATGGTTCTCATGGTGAAATACTGTATATTATTGTGATCTCAGTTTTGTTTGTTTATTTTTGTTTTCCTGTTTGCTGTCACTGTAATACTTTAGCCAGGATAGATGAGTCTTTAAAATTACAATCATACTATCTTAGATTCTTATTTAATTCTGTGATGCAGGTTTTTTTGGTTACTTTATGAGATGTATCCTTCCATTTTCCATATGCTATCTGCTGATGTATGTGACATAAACAAAATAGCTTAACTGCTGTTTTCAAGAATTCATCACATATTATTATGATTTCTGCTGATTCTGTTGAAGACCTTATCCTGTTTTGCTTCTTCACGTTGAATGATTTCAGAGCCTCTTGCAATGCTGGGTAATGGCAGTCCTGATTTTCACAGGCTGCAGGGAGGCACTTACACAGATGATTAATGATTCCTTGCTCCAGGAACACTGTTTGCTGGTGGATACACTCCACTGACTAACTTCAGGTTTCTCTGGCAGCACGATCTGTAGTGAGTTAGTGTTTATATTCGATATGCAAACTTCACGTTGTATTTAGCCTGAAAGGGAAAGATAGTTTGGTTCTATACCTAGCCTTAATGGAAGTCTTTAGTCCTGTGATGGTTTCAGAGAAATTAGAATTTCCTCCCTCAGGGTGAAAACATGAATCTCATTTTTTCTTATAACTTAGCTCATGCTTATCCTTCCTATTATTCTGCACTATATATATATATATATTTTTTTTTGCCACCTTGAATATAATTCTTTCCTTTTATCTCTGTAAATTCATTGGTATCTCTGCCTCCTTTTTCTTTTTGCTATTTAAGCCTGCATAAATGTGTGCAGAACATCCACCAAGATCTTAACTATTTGTTGTGACACATAGCTATTTCTTATACCACATCCACTGCTCTCTTGCTTCATTTTAATTATATAGAGGAAAACAAGATTTTCCTCTTCAGTAGGGAAATAGAAAACAGAAATGTTTCAGGCCTGATAAAAGCAAGAATAAAGAATAACTGTATCAAAAAACCACCAATGCTAATTTTACATCTGTCAGATCTGAATTATACCTTTCATCCTCTTTTTTTCCCTCACTGTAGGTCATTTTGGGGATAAACATTCATTTCTAAAGTAAGATCACATTTGCTTTTAAAACACATTGAAATAAAACTTGCACATTTTCCTAAATTAAATTTAATGCTTGCTGTAATTACAAAATGTAAATATTGTAAGTGTAAATATTGTAAAAATTGTAAACAGATTTTTAGTGTGCCTGTCTCCTTTGGCATCTTTTCTCTTTTTTACTAGAAGATTAATTTCTTTAAAGCTCATAATTATTAAGAAATTGTGAATGTGATGCTTAATATTAATAAAAGTCACATTTTATGTATTTGTAAGGAATTTGTAAATTTCAAAATACCATCAAGTCACAATTTTTCTCTGCTCTAAGGTAGAAATTATAGTTCAGATTTTCACACAAAAGAAACTGTGAATACTGTATGAGAACAAACCTTGGCTGTATTGATATTCATGTACGTTGTGTAAGACAAGTTTTAATGCTACAGCAAAAGTTTCAGACAACAGGACTTGATCACAGATTTTTCTACATCCTCTGAGCTTAGGCAGATATCACGTTTGTTTGTTTTTTTTAAGTATTAAGTTTTTATGCTGAAAAGATAGGAAAAAAGAGCGGAAAACTTAAGAAAAAAGAATGAAAGAAAGCACTATGGCTTGAGAAAAGCCATATTCCGTCCATTTTGTTTTGTGCTGCTTTGTATTAATTTGGATTACGAATATCTTGTGATTAGCAAATTAATTTTTGAGAGTTCCTAATTTTTATTCTATTTCACAGTTATTTTCTATTTCAGAACACTGAATAAAAAGATATGAAAACAATTCCAAATGCAAGTTTTCAAACAGATTAAGATTTTAAAATTTATGTCACTTTGTAATTAGGCTTGAATATTTCTATCATGCTCAATATGTATTGGGTCTAGTGGTAGAAAAGTTCTTTGGAATCTCATCCTATCTTGTAGAGATCAAATACTTAAATTTTTATACTAAAATGACAGTTGAATAGTAATGGCAAGGAAATGACAATGCTTAATATTACAAATTATGTGCCAACAATCTGGAACTTTTGCAGAAATGTTTTCCTTATGATATCTGTAGGACTTTTTTCTTCAAAACAAATATCCAGTGGACACAGTGCTTTGTGAGCAGAGTTCAAGTTCTCCTCCTATTCATGCAGAACTCAAAAGCAGCCAGGGGGCCTTGGGATCCCCTCATTTGAGATATCTTATTCATGAAAATTAAAAATGGCTGTTTGGCCTATGGCTTTTGAGAGCTCTTCGGAGGAAAAAAAAAAAAGCATACAAAGTAAAGAGAAATTCCTTTAAAAGGAAGGCATTCATGCTTAATGCTAAACAGATACACAGCATGCCAGATCTAATGTGAATACGAGAGTGCCAAAATACAGGAACTGCACAGTATATATGTCTCTGTGTGTGGGGGGGGAAGAATTAGGGATTATAAGATAGATAGTCATTTTGGTCCCTGTGCTGTATGCAGTCAGGAGGGGAGATGAGAGCATCAGCAGCACTGTTTTCACAGGTGGACAAGGAGCAAAGTGCTGGGTTGTTACTGTGAAGCTATTCAGACTTCTTGGTTCATCTGCCTCGTGAAGGGGAGATGAGCCCACCTTTCTCCAGGCACTTTGATTGCTCTCAAGTGTCATCCTGAACTGTCAGCAAGGACTAAATGCTCTCTCATCTTTAGCCTTAACATCTGTCAGTGGATGGGAGCAAGCTGACATTTACGTAGCAGTGTTTTCCTGCTAATGCAGTGGCAAGCTTTGCTGTGCCCCTTTTGCAGCTCATTTTTTTTATCTCGTGCTTATACAACCCGTGCTTGGCACCTCTGATATTTAGAATTAAACCCTTAAAGCTGGCAGATGATATTTGTAAAACTTCTGCAAAGCAGAATATTTGGTCTGTGACAAGCTTATCCCACTGTCTTTAGTTAATTCATGTATATCCCCAAAGGAACTTTCAGATAAATATGTTAATAGAGGTTATCTTCAGAGATAAGAGCAACCAAGACAGGCTCATTTTTTCTGTATCTCACAACAAACACTGACGTGATTCAATGAGTTAGCTATGAGTGTTTGTAGGAGTAAGAATCACGTCCTATGCATTGCCTACAGTTCATCTGCAATGAAAGAAAGTGAAAAGTAGAAAATGATGCAGGATAAATTCTTGGCGTATTTTTTAAGCACGAATATGAAATGTGGAGTGTTACTTTTGATCTCTGTCCATCACTCCTAACACTTAACAGGGACCTGAGTCTTCTGAAATTTAAGTGCATGGTTGCCTTTCTTAGAATAATTATACCTTTAGGATTTATTTATTTAGAAAATTTAAGGTTTGATTTAACTTATTTGGGATATATATATTTTTTTTGCTGGAGGGAGGGTGTGTGCTGAACTGGTGCATTATATCCCCAAGAAACATCCTACCTCCAAACGTCAGTGCAGATTCAGTTCATATCTGAGGTGGATTTCAGCATTCCAATGTGTTTCCAGTTAGATTTAGTACCCAAATAAAGTACTACACAAATAGGATAACCAGCATAGCTCCCAATACTGAAAACCACGCTTTCTTGGCTTGCTGTTGTTCGACTTCTTTTTAAAAAGTTGCCTGCTGAAGAACTATACTAGTGGTGTAATTAAAAGCTTAGCAGTAAAAGCTATTGTATCTGACCATAAACTGTTCCAAAAAAAAATTGCTTCTGGAGCAAAAGTCTTGCTAAACTCTTCATTTAGAAATATATGATTTTTTTTTCCCCCTCAAGCAGCAAAAGAAAAGTATATATTTGTAGCTGATCAAAAAGACCAGATAACAATTTTCCTAATTGTAGATCATATTAAATTCAATACTGATATTAGCTGCATTTCACTGATAAGAGGTTTACACTTAGCACAACTTTTAATTATGCCAGTAGTAGGACAATTGTCATTATATTAACCACACTTGCCTCACCACAGGGTTTGCCTAGACTAAAGCACTATCTTTATCCAAAAAAGTGCTTTTATTAAATCAATGACTTTATTTGAATACCTACTGGTGAAAGACTTAGTAATCTTGATCCTAGATCAAGACAAGCATGTTTGAATGTAACTTAGTTAATTTTTGTGATCCTGTATAACATTATTAGTCTCTTCAATTCTAGCTATTGTCTAAGCAGCCAAAATGAGATGCAGAAAATGACTTTTAGCTCAAAATCGCATCTAGTAAATTCTTTAAAAAAAATCCAGCACCTCCAAATAGGACAGAGACCCTGCAAACTCAGTAGGGGGTGGGCTTATATTCCGAAAACACCAGAGTACTACTGGGATAACGGTTTAATAGTGTGTGTGTGTGTGTGTGTGTGTGTATATGTATGTATATATATATACACACACACACACTATTATATATATATATATAACAGTATAATAGTTTTCCGATGTCTGGAGAATTAAGTCAGAAAACTTTCCTGAAGGGCTACAATTTGTAGCCTAGTTTCTACTCTCTAGGCAAGACCAAGTGAGAGCACAGTACAGATGGAGTCCAGGTTTTGCGAAAGTGCTAAGACCATAATTAGTTTTGCATGTTCTTAGAATCCTGAAGTTTTAAATTATTTCCCTTATACAGCTACTTGCCTTCTTTTCCATATAGACTTCACAGCAAATAATTTCTCTTTTCTTGGTCAACCAGTTTTCTTTCTTTAAATCTGTTCGTGTTTTCTATCTCCAAATACATGCCACTGGGCCTGTCCTTATTTTGCTTTGAACATTGTCTTGAAATGTGACTGGACTAAATCTAGTTTTTGAAAGAAATTATGTTCATACTGTAATAACAATCACAGGTACTTCAACACGGCAAGGCCTGTGTTGAGATTATGTCAAGTTGCAGGTTACATCAAAGATAAAAAAAAAAAACTCTTTCAAGTCATACAGACATGCTTGTTCAGTGCAAATTGTATCAGAAAAACCTATCTTGATCTGTCATTTTGGTGTTGAAATTATCCTTGTTTTTTGAAAGGAAATGTTTTCTTCTTTCTGTATAACACTGTCCTTTTTTCTCACCACGTAGAAAAAAAAAAATACCATAAAATACTATTTTAAAGATGAATTAAGTTCCAGGGGTAATTACTTACTGATTCATATTTGACATGCTTCCTGTAGCTAATACTCAGCAGGTGTCTTGTTTGCATTTGAGAAAATAACACAGTGTAAGGACATGTGTAAATCCTGTGTCAACAGCAATTATTCATAAATAGGTCAAGCTATTAAAGATGTCTAAGGAGAATTTAAACTGTAGCTTTTAAACTAAATTATTTGAAAAAACCCTATTTGTCTTGTTCACAGGCAGACAAAATTCACAAAATTATTAATTTATGAAAGCATCTAATTTTCCCATTTTAAAGCTAGATGTTTAAGCCTATGTAATTAAGAACTGGTGAACTATTCTGATTAATTCATTAACCTATATTAACCTAAGAGCTGCAAATACTTCTAACTCATTTGTATACAAAATTTAGTAGAAAACACTGTAAACAAATACTGCAGCATATTTATTTTATTTTGTATGAACAAACATATCCTTTACTCCTGAGAATTATTTTATGGATGATCCCTGATTCTCACAAGGAATTGCTGAGAAGTCTATTTTGAGCTGAACAAGACTTAAAAATGTAGCGCTATTTTTTTTTCTCTTTCCCTGTCTTTTTTTTTTATTTTTTCATAGCAGACATTGCTTTTGTCTGATTCACACAAATGTGAGTGTTCCCATTTGTGGAACTTTCCAGCCATCATTTCTTTTTGCCTCTGTACAGATAAGCAGCTAAAAGCAACGCTTTTAAAAATGTTAATCAAATGCTTAGTTATTTCCGTAGTATCAGACACTTCTGCACCAGAACATTCAGAGCCTGTCCTTCCATAGAGGCATCTAATTTGCAATAAACTGCAGCTTCAGGACTGCAGTCTGCATAAAAATAATTAAAACCTAGTTTACAAATAAGCCCCAGATTTACTGTTTCTTGTTATTATTTCACTAAGATTTTAATCCCTCTTTCCTTCTCACTGTAAAGATGAGCTATTCTCCATCTTGCTTCTTCAACTGTCTTCAGCTCAGAACTGATCTTTTATCAGTATCTCCACGCTATTAGACTGCTCTTATTTCATCTCTTTGTGCCATTTCTGCTCTTGAGGCCTCTGTTTAATTTTTTTTCTTTCTAACTTACAAATGCCTGTCCTTTTAAATTATTTCTGGTCCACTATATTGCTGTAAGAACCTAGTATACTGCTATGTAGGTATTAATGCTGTATTCTTAACATCACAAATATTGTCATCATGAATGTTGTTCAGTATCATTTATTTTTATTTTTGCCTCTAATGTTTAGGTTTCCAGTACCTAATTTAGTTGTACTTTCATTCTTTGACTATTCTTGTAAGACAAAGGACGTTCTAAAAAATTATGAATTATGAAGAAAAGAAAGAGCAAAAATAAAGCCTGGGGATTTTTAGTATTCAAGCTCTATAAGGGTATTTAAAGACAATGTCAGGATATGACTTTTGAAATAAAAAGCTCCTTGCTCTATTTTAGCTAGAAAAGCTACAAAAAGTATCTACAAAAGAAAATAAAGTGATTAAGGAGACTCATTGAACATTGTCAAATTTACATTTAATGCTACTTAATTCTAGAGATGGAAATACATAGTTGTGTCAATCAGTTATGTATATATTTGTTTAAATAAAATTGTTAAACAGAGTGTGGGTGACACACACTGTTTTTGAAATATAGGGAGCAAGAAATAATGTGCTGACAGTGTTTCTGGCTTAGTCTGACAGCTACACTGTGATTTAGAGTCTGATCCTGCATTACGACCCTAAGCAAAACTCTATGGATGTCAATGGGAGTCTTATTTCTCTAAAAACTGACTTTCAGCTATATGGCAAAATTGTATGGTATTCTGAGGACATCAGTATTAATACTCAAGATTTGTGCAGAATGACTGCGTTCCTATATTTGCTAGAACTGGCTTTTCAGAAAATACGTCTCTTTATTTCTGCTCTTGTGAGAATTATTGGATATTTTATCTTAAAAAAAAAAACAAACCTTGAAGTAAAATAATAATAATAATAATAATGATTTATTTCTTCAGAGAAACTTTTCTCAAGCTGCCTTTTTCCGTCGCAAATAAAAATGAAGGAAAATAAAAAGTAGAAATGGGATTGCATGGACTGTGAAAGAAGAAACTATTTTAAAATAAATTCCTGACTGCGGACATCAGGGCTAGAAGCCAATAACAAATGATAAATTTCCAAGTGGTAAATTGTGAGAGGACTGGGTGCTCAGCCCGCTGTCTGGATAAATAGCATTTCAAATACATGAAAATTTAGAACTTATTCTGACATTAAAGTAAGGGTATCCCTTTGTTAACTGTACTTATTTTATTAGTGTGTGCTGGATCTGGATGGACAGTTATAGAATGCTGTACCTATGGTTGTTGTAGCTTAGCTATAGGGGATACAAACTGAAGAATACTTGAAATGTTTCAATCTTCAGTTCCTTACTCTAATTGCCAGTATACTCAGTCAGACATATACGTACATGGAGAGAAATGAACTTCTATTTCCTTCCTGGATTGAAGACATAACAAATTAAGAAACGTAGCAGCTAAGACACTTATTAAGCTGCATCAGATCAGCCAGAGGCCCTGCCAATATATAGTTTTAACATCAACATTAATTTACCTTCCAGCCATTTTCTGTAAAGACATTTGCTGTGGTTTCCAAATAACAGTGCTTCTGTCTTCAGAGGGTGGGGTCTGAAATACTATATGTTTCTATTCTATTTGCATTTTTATACTTTTTCAACTACTTTTTTAAAGCCACAATTTAAAACTGTTGTTGAACAAAAGTTTTTCAAATGTAGCTACATTTCATCTCTTCTTGCTTTTCTCTGAAAATATTTGCTCACATGCATTTAATATGAATATTAAGCTATATGCACCCACAGAAACACAGACATATATCTTGTAATTAATATTTGTGATGTTACGGAAGATCATTGTGTGAGGGTAAATCACTTTCTCGTTTCTAATTCATATACAAATTAATTAAATAAGTTCCTTGTATTTGCTTGGGTCAAACACCAAAAAGATACATTTTTTTTTATCATAAAAGCAACCCATGTTAAACTAAAAAAATTATACAACAATATAAAATGCACAAGTATACATTCATCTTTCCTGGTACCAGTGGAGGATAACAATCTACTGTGTGTTCTATACTTAGTTACCATCTTTCCAATGACTAAATATTTATGACAGTAGAGAATGGAAAATATGAGAATATATCTTGAATTTTATGGAACACTGTAACCTGAAGACTGTGCATGTGTAAACATATATAACGCTCCTATGAAGAAATATAGGAAACAAATAATACGTGAAAAGTTCATATAATTTACACAAACACATGAGAAAAATTACATAATTCTTTAATGACTACTTGAATCTGATTTTGTTTTCCTGCCAAAAATCCCCATCAATATTTGATTCTATTGATGTTGATGCAAAATTTCACATGAAAATCTTTCTGTATCTGCAAGGTATTTACTACCTTATTTTCTTTTTTACTGTTACTGTTGTGATTCTTATGCATCTCTTTTAGGTTTGCTATTTGTTGTGCATTCTCTTGACTTTAAAATGCAGGCACTAGACATGGAATTGATTTAAAATGGGCTACAATGCTGATTAATAGATATATACATCCTCTGATCTTGCTTAGATGATAATGAGCTGGCTCTATTGCAGTGATACGTGTTCCACAAAGAGAAGACAGCATTTGCTGAGTTAATTAATAACATGCATCACCTATGAGAGCTACTCTGATAGTAATGCCTCCTGTATTATTATATTAGCCCATGATGTCCGAGGCAGATGGTGATGGTATGGCTTTGCACTAACATTCCCTTACGTTTTCTAGCTATGTGGCACATGGCAGCATAGGGGCAGTCTGAAAAAATGGCATCTGACATGGAAGTGCGTATGAAGCAGTGGTGTGAAACTAAAATTCCATGTGGGAAAAAATAGCAATCATTGATGCTTTCTGAGGTTTTCTGGAGACCAAACTCTGGGTGTGAACACAGTGCTGTGGTGTTTCAGAATTTGGAACAGCCACATGAAAGACTGGCCATGATATGGACAGCCATGCAGATTGTTATGAGCATGTCTTTCAGACTTTTGGTCATAGCTGGCAAAAATGCATAGCTACAGGTGGTGGCTGTGTTGAAAAAGAGTATTTAGTAGCTGAGAATTTGCTCTGTCAGTGTTGTTGTACTCACTGTGTCTACCGTAGTTTCCATGGAACTAGATAGGAGGTATTCCTGTCAGAGCAACTTGCATAGATTGCTATATTTGGCATGGATACTTATGATTAGTCATGAAGAACAAACATCGCAAGAAAACTCATGTGTATCCTGTAGGCACATTTTTCATTGTGCTGATGAGTACAACGATATTTTTGATATGCAAAGTTGTATGCATGAGATCTTTGAGTCAAAAAAAATGTCATCCTACTATGTAGAATGTAAGTTAATAAGTAAATACAAACTTGGTTTTCCCCCTGAAATATGAAACACCTAAATTATATACATATAAATAAATGTAATAAATATAAAATAAATATAAATAAATATGAAATATGAATATGAAAAACCTAAATTGTTTCTTGGATAACTTAGCATTTAAACAAATGTTTTATCAAAGGGTTGGCAGAATATATTTGGAAATACATGGTCATGGATCTCAGGAAATTACTTTTTCCTATGGCTCTGATTAAATATTTCAAAGCAGTACACGCTTCTTTAATTGTACATGCTGTGTAAAGGTTTTAAAAAAACAAAAACTAAAACAAAAAACAGCCCCTCTTTTTATAGTAAGTATGCTTATTCCGAATGCAGTACCCATCATAACAAGAAGACCTAAACTATGCAGACTGCTGAGTCTACAGGGTGAGCGCTGTTGCATGCTGAAAATGAATACACAGAAACATTCTTCAGTGACAGCTTCTACAGCTGGTTTGTTAATTTAAAACTTGAGGAAATACATCAAGAATCATGGGCAATTTGTTGCAGTGAAAGATAGAGTAAGCACTCTAATATTAGAGCATTCGTATTGGTAGATAACATGTTGCTGTTTTTTCTGTCTCTAAAATTAACAATATTTTGATTAGTTTTGAACCCTTTCTTTACCCTAAAGAATTATAAATTATACAATGGTTTGGTTTGGAAAGGACTTTGAAAGGCCATCTGCTTCCAGTTCCTCCTGTCATAGGCAGAGTTGCCACCCAGTCGATCAGGCTGTCCAGAGCTCCATCCAACCTGGCCTTGACTGCTTCCAGGAGCTGGGGATCCACAACTCCTCTGGGCATTCTGTTCCAGTGCCTCATCACTATCTGAGTAAAGAATTACTGCCTAACATCTAACCTAAACTTACCTTCTTTTAGTTTAAATCCTTTCCCCCTTGTCCTATTGCTATCTGCCTAGTATCCCTCCTGATCAAAAGCTCCTTTAAAGTATGCAAAAGCTGCAAGGGGATCTCCCCAGAGTCTTCTCCATTTATTTATCTGGAATAAATATTCTGATATCTGCCACCTTCATGGGCATTTGCATGACTGAACTTGCTTTAGTTAAATGTTGATGAACAAAACTGGTCACAAGCTTATATGAATACTAGAAGTCACTGTAAATCTTACAGCCAGTGTCCTTTCATATCCTTTTCCAACCAGTGAAACAAGCCTATTTTTCATTCTCCCTTTCCACCCACCTCATTCCTCCCATGACCTAGAATAAAGAATAATAATACAGGAGCTTGTTTTCTCGAAGATCTTTAAATACATTATCTGATGTTATTGACCTGTAAATAATATGTATTTTTACTCTGGTTCATGAAATCTTTTAATAGCACTGCCTACCTAGGGATCAAATCTAGATATTTGTTAAGGTACCAATTACATCTTCCCTCTGTTAACTTTCTAAATCCTCAATAAAATACTGAGAGAAAGAAATTAATCAACCTTGCCAATTCTAACAGGAAGCTATTATTGCTGGCAAATAATAAATGTTTAACATTTACAAATTTGCAGGTTTTTGGCATGTGCAGCTTCCTGGTAGTTTAAAGGCGTTCTTGGAGTGCCTTTCAGTATATTAGCAAGGGATGTCTCTAAGATTTGGAAGATTGAAGTTTGGTCTGAATCCTGATCTTAAACTTCTCACTATGTACAGTTAATTTGAGGTCTGTACCTGCACAAAGATTGACCCGTTTGATGTGATGACTAATTCAGTCATGAGTTATAAAGTTTGTATCATATGCCTTTCTAGCTTGTTATCTGCAAACAACAATTTATTTTCTAACTTCAATTTCTAGGACCTTGCTAACTGTTTATGACATTTTTCATTCTTTTTCCAGATAAAAGTTGTTTTCTAAGTGTTTATAGCTGGTGATGAAAGAAAATAAATGACATGAACTGGAACATTAAACCTTGAAAGAGAGATAAACAATAAAATAATGTATAATGCTATTAAACACTATAAAAAAAACCTAAAATATTTTTTTCTTGTGTTTCTTAGGTTTTTACTCATAGAAATAAAATAAAGGACTAGTAAACGTAAGGTGAACAGCCTTTTAAAAAAAAAAAAAAAACAAGAAAAAAATAAAGTTGTTTTACTAAAGTTAATAAACCCCACATTCTGAAACAAATATCCTCAAGCCATTTGTTTAAACAAGCATTAAGTTTAACAGTACTACACCATAACATGATACTCCAAATTAAACTTTTGCATCTCAAGTGACCTTTATAGCACTTTTACAGTTCATAAATTCTTTACAATAGTGCTCTGTGGAGTAGTTTTAATAAATCTTGATTGTGCTGTAAATGTTGTAACACATACTTGAAATGGCATTTCTAGTCCTAACAAACACAAATGCGGGAATGATTCCTCTATTCCATATGGGGAACTTTGCTTCAGTGTTCGTGAAACATTAAGAAGAATATTCCAGCAATGAAGAAAGAAATGCCATAAGTAACTCAGTCCTACTGGAGGAGAAAAACATGGCTGATAAACATTTATCAAAATGGACAGGGAGAATACCTGCTCCTTATGTATCAGTACAAAATTTTTCTTCAGTTTATAGGGCTCCTCAAGCATTCAACATAGCTGAAAAGAGACAAGATTATGTTTTCTGTGTTTACACTTGATTTCTTAATCAAATGTCAGATTCATAGAATTGTAAACAGTGTGGTCTGTTTCATTATTTTGAAAACAATAGGACATGAGAAATATCCTATGTGTTAAAATATGTGTGCTTAATCTCTTGTATCTGTTTAACAGCATTCTTTTCTGTAAAAAAGAATATTGAGTTAAATACTATAAGGAAGCATTCTAGTAATCTGTTAAACCACTTGTTTTGATTTCCTCTATTTTTATTTTTTAACCTCCCCAGCTATTTCTTTACTTAAGGAATCTTCAACGTCTTTTCAAACAGTTTGGTTATGCTTATTTAAAAAAAAAAGTTATCCATTTCTGAACTGTAATTTTCAGACAACCATCAGATCCTCTATCTTTAGATGTTTCTTTCTTCCCTTTCTTTAAAATTGAAACTGTTTACAGTAGTTTGCTGATGAAAATAAGCCAAGCTTAAACCCACAAACCAGAACTCAACGCACCTTCCAATAATTGTTAAATTACACATTTTAAAGCCAGAACTGTAAGCAGTTTTGCATTTTATGGATATTGTTCACAATTGCACAAGTTAATGATGAAATAGTGAAAAGATTAACAAGTTGCCCAGAGAATTTGTCTCCCTCCTTGAAGACCTTCAGAATCCATCTGGACGTGGACAACATGCTCTGGGTAGCCCTGCTTGAGCAGGATATGGTACCAATCTTTAATCCTATGGAGACAACTACGTGGATGTTCTGTTTTTCCCTAGAAAAAGCAAAATCTACAAGATTCACTGTGATTGACAGCGTGACTTTGAGGAAGTGTAATTACTAATCTATTAGTTTGCTAATAAATAATGATCAGTATGCATGATGTGCATTACAGTGAAATAAAGATACTGTGTTGGATGGACAGTTACAATCAAAGTTAATTCATACATTTTGAGGTCTGCCGTAAATGATGAATATAGGAAAATCTTAAGAAAATATTGTTATAAGTTTTCTTGTAATGTACATTAATGAATCTGGGTTACAGGTTCATTATCAATATTGAGAGATGTTTTTTTAGTACTAGTTAAATGTTCACCTGCAAAGACAGTAAGGAGTGATAGATTCTAAAAATGGTGCTTTCATCTTGAGAATGGCAGTAGGTATGTCAAGGTATCTGAGCAGTTTATAGAAGATAGAAGTTAATAGGCCTTTATAATTGCCATAACCTGTGATAACTACTTAAAGCAAACAGTCAACTCTTGCATCATATGGTATCTACAAATTAAACTACAGTGTTAGTAGTAGGAGTCTATTTAGTATATTGTTTTTAAAATTTTGTGTGTAATGATAGTGTGATTTTTTTTTTCTTCACCTGCTTCAACATTTTACAGTTAACTTGTAAATAGCTAATTGCATCTGAAAAGATTTTGACACAGACAAGCAAATGTGATATTTAGTAAATATCTATATTTGATTTATCTTGATTGGTTTATAGATTTTTTTTTTTGGGGGGGGGGAGGTCTTTGATATTTGAAAGCTTCTGTTGTCTCATTTTTACCATTAGGCTATCTTGAGTAGATATTTTTAGAATTAGATTCTGAGAATTAATTATATTAAACAGAATGCTCTAATGAGGAGGGTTAGGGAGAATGGATATGATGGGAAACATGACCACAGAGGATAAGGAAAAGACTGAGGTTCTCAATGTCTTCCTTACATCTGTCTTTAAATATCAGACCAATTATCCTCTCAGGTATTCTATCCCCTGACCTGGAAGTCTGTGATGGGGAGCAGAATAAACCAGTGATTCATGTGGAAACAGTTAGAGACCTACTACTCCAGATGGGATCCACCCACAGGTGTTGAGGGAACTGGCAGAGATGACTGCCAAGCCACTTTCTATCTATCAGCATTTCTGTTCAATCGGAGTGATGCCAGAGGACTGAAATCTTGCTCACGTGTCTCCCATGTACAAGAAGTGCTGTAAGAAGGATCTGGGGACTATAGGCTGACTTCAGTGCCAGGAAAGTTATGGACTTTCCTGAGTAAAATCACAAGGCATGTGTGGGACAACTGGGGGATCAGGCCTAGCCCATGTGGGTTCATGAAAGGCAGGTCCTGCTTGACCAATCTGATCTCCTTCTATGATCTAGTGACTTGCCTGGTGGATGAGGAAAAGTCTGTTGACATAGCCTACCTAGACTTATGCAAAGCCTTTGACATCTCCCACGGTATTCACCTGGAGAAGCTGGCAGCCTGTGGCTTGGACAGATAGGCTCTTTGCTGGATAAAGAACTGGCTGTATGGTTGGGCCCAGACAGTGGTGGTGAATGGTGTCAAATCCAGCTGGCAACTGGTCATGAGTGGTGTTCTCCAGGTGTCAGTACTGGGTGAGGCCTGTCCTGTTAATATCTTTATTGATGACTTGGACAAGGGGATTGAGTGTACCCTCAGTAAATTTGCAGATGACACCAAGTTGGGTGGAAGTGTCAATCTGCCTGGGGGTAGGAAGATCCTACAGAGGGATCTGGAGAGGCTGGATCACTGGGGTGAGGATGAAGTTCAACAAGACCAAGTGCAGGGTCCTGCACTTTGGCCACAACAACCTCAGGCAGTGCTACAGTCTTGGGGCAGAGTGGCTGGAAGACTGTATGGAAGAAATGGATCTGGGGATATTGATTGATGCTCAGCTGAACATGAGCCAGCAGTGTGCCCAGGTGGCCAAGAAAGCCAATGGCATCCTGTCTTGTATCAGAAATAGTGTTGCCAACATAAGGAGAAAAGTGCTCATCCCTATGTACTCAGCTCTGCTGAGGCTGCACTTCAAGTATTATGTCCACTCAGTACAAGAAAGACAGAGGCCCTGGAATGTATCCAGAGAAGGGCAACAAAGATGGTGAGGGGTCTGGAGCACAAGTCTTATGAGGAGCGGCTGAGGGAGTTGGGATTGTTTAGTCTGGGGAAGAGGAGGCTGGTTCTCTAGAACTACCTGAAGGGAGGTTGTACTGAGGTGGGGATCAGCCTCTTCTCCCATGTAACTTGCCATAGGACTAGAGTGAACGGTCTCAAGTTGCACCAGTGGAGAATCAGGCTGGATGTTAGGAAACACTTCTTCTCTGAAGGAGTGCTCAGGAGCTGGAATGGGCTGCTTAGGGAGGTGATTGAGTCACTGTCCCTGTAGATTTTGAAGAAAAATGTAGATGTACTAAGGGACATGGTTTAGTGGGGAAATAGTCGTGGCAGGTGGATGGTTGGACTGAATGATCTTGGAAGTCTTTTCCTGATTCTATGATTCTATGAATGTCAGTATGTTGATCTTAAGAATCTCGTTCTTACTTTTTGAGCCCAGGACTTTCTTAATTTTAGAAGTTAAGTTAGGTTAGACTTCTGAACTCTCTTAACGTTTACTTGTTTTTATTATTTAAATTATATTGGTTCAGGGAAATTTCAAGTGAATTAGATTGAATTCTGGAAATGAAAAGTATTATAGGAAAAAGTATTGGAAATTGCTTCTATCCTGAAAGGCAAAGGGGGAATGGAGGCATGAAAAAGCAAATGTTTTTTGCAGAAATGAGCATCACCCAGGCTTTCTGTTCTCATTAAGGCAAAAAAGAGTCAGCTAGTGATTAACTAATATATTGCTACACTGTGCTTTTTGGCCAAAACCATGATCCCTCAGCCCTGTCTCTGAGAGATATGGCCTGGTGCAAATAAGCCGTTTCATTTCCTATCCTAATTATTAACAAATGATGCAATCATGTTCATTTAACTCTGTGTAGTGCTGACTATAAATTAGAGAAACAATCTCATCAGCATCTTGATGCTTGTTCTGTTTTCCAGTTTAGTCCATTCTTTGTTCTTTACATGAAAGTTTCTGCTTACTCTTTTCCCTTCATTCTTTTCCTCTCCTTTTTGCTGTCTTTCTTTATAGACTCCATATTGTGCAATCCCTCTGTCCACATACTCTTTCGGTGGTATCTTAGAACTGTAAGGACTGATGCATAAGAAATGAGGAGGAAATTCTGAGGCTACTGTAGAACATACTTACAAGAATTGTATTCTTCACAGTGTCATCCAAAACAGTAACTGAAGTGTTTACTTCGTATTGCTCCTCAAACTAGGAAAACTTCAAGTCCTCAACTCTCTTTAAGCGCTTCAAGTTTAAAATTGTTTAGATTTCCATAAAAGAAGTAAAACTGGACCACCCTTCTTTGTTAGCAGAAGTAACTTCTACGTGTAAATCTGACAGCATTTGAAACACAGGTTATTCTTCAGAGAATGTCAAATTATGGAGCCAAACAAAAACATTCTAAATTAGGAAATGTTTCTGCTAGCTTTCAATATAAAATACAAAAGGAGAACATTTCATCAGCCTAGTGGTACATTTTTCAGTCTGTGCAATATCCTAGCTGATCATAAAAAGTGCTATATACAGTTGCCATCCAGAAGCCTAGTAATGTATTGAGACTGCTAGATTCTATTACAACTTGCTCAATGGAAAAAAATGTGTTTGAGAGAAAAATATCTGGGATAAAACAACTGAAAAAAGATACATTTACTTGCAGAAGAATGCTTTCTTAGATTTCTTATTAAGAAAAGACCTAGAATTTATATTCCTTTTTAGCTATATTCCTACTAAGGAATATATTAAATTTAGCATACAAACATTAATCTTGTAAAACAAACTTAATACTCAGTGGCAGTATAAAAAAATATATGAATAATTACAAGAACTACAAATAACAAGAGTAGGCCACTAAAATATGAGGGTTGCTCCAAAAGTAATGTCTCATATTTTATTATATTGGATGATGTCAGAAGTACACGTTGATGGTAGGACAGTAAAGGGCTGAATCTTCCCACCAATATTCCATTACATTTTGTTGCCTTGCGACAGTTGCCAGCAGAGAGGCAGTCTGCCAGAATGGTGTCTGACATGGAAGTGCAGATGATGCGAAGGTGTGCAGAAAAAATTGCACCCATTGACATTCTCTGATGCTTACTGAATGTTTATGGAAACCAAATAGTGGATGTGAGCACTGTGAAATGTTGGATGGTGTGTTTCAGCAGTGGTAATGGTCATGGAAAGATGAGCCATGCGGATTTTTAGAAGTGCAGTATGCAGGCTCTTGTTCATTGCTAGTGAAAATATGTAGCTACTGGTGGTGACTATGTTGAAAAAGATTATTTTGTAGCTTAGAATTTGCTGTGTCAAACAGTGTTATTGTACTCTTTATGTCTGTTGTAGTTTCCATGGAAACAAATAGGAGGCAGTACTTTCAGATTGACCTATGTATGTTTGCTGTCAGGAAAAAGCAAAATATTTTGTTTTGAAATATCTCTTCTCAGTGCAAATGTATTGAAATTGTTTCAGAAAGCATTGCCAGTTTTACCTCAATCCTTTGACTGTAAAACGTGTTCAAAAGGAGATCTTGACTAGACTGAAAGTTTCTTCCTACTTACTGTTGTGAACTATTTCTAGAATTATCTAGGGTAACTCTGAACTAGGAAAACCCATTAAATTGTATATTTGGAAAAGTTGCTGTTGCCAACATTGTTCTTTGTGAATACATTTTGCATGAATAAGTAAAACAAGATAATACTGAGTAGAGTTTTCTATGAAAAATCATAGTGCTTGAATACCACCCGCAGACTGGATAAACATTCAGTTAAATTATCCTCTTCCTATTTGTAACCATCACTCATGTAATACACATCCCAAAACACATGCAAAGATTTATAACAAAACTTGATCACCTACAGTAATACATTTTTGGTTCAAATACAAGCTGTCCTGAACCTGAGTGACAGTCTGTTTTTCTACCTAGTAATGCAGAACTTGAAACTTGCAGAGTGGCAGATATTAGATATTTCGTTACTAATGGTGAATGATTGTTCTACTTCATATAGAAAGAAGTTTTGGAACAGATTATTCTCAGTTTACTTGTCTGTTTGATAATGAAACTGGCTTAGTCTCCCACCAGCAGAGAAATAGCTGAAAGAAGATTTGCCGAAGCATTTTTGTGCACAAGCAATACAAAAGTAGCTTTCTGAAAAGTAATGGCAAAATAAGGAAACAGGAATGCCCACTTTTAGCCTACTTTTCTTCTTCTTGTCTTTACCTTATAAAAAGAATCCAGCAATATCACCTTCCTTATGGGACTTCCTATTGTTATTTTTTAAATCATAGAATAGAATATTTTTAAAAAATATATACAGAATATTTTCTATATTTTTTCTCTCTATTTTTTTCTATATAGAAATACATAGATTTTTAAATATAGAATTATAGAATCATAGAATTGCCTGGGTTGAAAAGGACCACAATGATCATCATTCTAAACCTCTGCTATATGCACTAGACCAGGCTGCCCAGAGCCACATCCAGCCTGGCCTGGAATGCCTTTAGGGATGGAGCATCCATAGCCTCCTTGGGCAACCTGTTCCACCCTCTGAGTGAAAAACTTCCTCCTAATTATCTAACCTAAACCTCCCTTGTCTCAGTTTAAAACCATTTCCCCTTGTCCTATCACTATCCACCCTCATAAGCAGCCGTTCCCCCTCCTGTTTATATTTTCCCTTCAAGTATTGGAAGGCCACAGTGAAGTCTCCCTAAGTAAATAATAAATATTTTTATAATTATAATAAATAATTTTGGGTCTCCAAGTTCAGGAGAGCTCTTTAGTATTTAAGGTATTTCTTTGGATTATTCCACTGACCTTGAAAAGAGCTGATTTACAGTTCTACATAGCAATTAGTCAAGAATGTATCAGGGCCTTGAATTGAATAGGTGAACATCCAGCACTTGGCTGTGCTATTTTTATTTCCTTTTAAATTATTTCTCAATGTATCTCAGAGAACATTTTTCTTTTCCCATCGAAAGGAAATGTAGACAAGTTATGCTATTGTCTAAGTGCAGTGAAGATGAGGAGTTAAGATGTGTTCTTATGTTAAATAAATAAATATAATTTTCTAAATAATTTCTAGGGGCCTAGACAATTTCTGGAAGTTATCTAGCCCCTGACTCATACTTTTCTAATCTAAATGAAGAGATGAACATCCATGAGCAGCAACAGAGAAGTCAGTTACCTATGAATAATTTCATTTGTGTAGAGATGTTCCTCCAGGGATCGAGGTTACATAAGTCTCTAGGAAATTTGTCCAACTTTGACGTACATTCCAAAATGCAAGCTATATCCTTTCCCACATCATAAAATTTGAATAAGCACATTGAAGCTAAACATAAATATTATATTGCTATGTTTCAACAGGGCACTCCATATTCATTGTGACAGGGTAACATAGCTTTCTGTTCATGAAAACAGATCCCAATTCCAGTTCAAATTCCCTATTCTCTTCTTTGCAGTAAAAAATTTGCTGTGGTGAAAAAGCTCACATCGTGTTAAACATGATAAGAGTTTTCAAATATATAAAGGATTGTAGCACAGAGGAAAAGGATAAACTGCTTTCCATATCTGAAATGTGTCTGACAAGAAATAAATTAAAGCAAGGCAGATTTAGACTCAAATGCCTCGAAGACTTTCTGTCTTTAAGGACTGTATTGCTCTGGGAGACTGTGGAAGCACCATAGCTGGATGTTAGACAGTATCTGTCAAGCATGGTTGAGGCACACTTGATTTTGGCTTGAGGAAAGAAATAAAGTAGGTAATCTCCTAATGTTCCTGCTAGTTGTGTTTTCTGTTATGCTTGTTGACTAGATGTTGGAGAGAAGTTGTCTGATTTATTTCTGTGCCAATGGATATGGAAGTTTCTCTCAATTTCAGTGATTTATTGTTCTGATGCAAAGTTCCCAAAACTTTATACTAGAGCTGGTAAGACTTTTGCACAACTAAGAGATTGATAAATCTGCCATCCAAACTGAGTTCCATACGTTCTTTAACAAAAACATTTAATACTATTTTTGCAAGTCTCTTAAACATACATTTCAAATTTTTATTTATTTATTTATTTATTTATTTATTTATTTATTTATTTTGGATGTGTACAGTAAATCCCTCATTAGCTTATGGAATTCTAGTTTAAGTTTCCCTTCAGATTTTGAAAAAAAAAAAAAAAACAACAAAAAACGAGTGTTGATTATTTATTGAACTTTAACATCATTGTAGATAATGATCACTTAAGTGACTGATGATAGCATACATACAAGTAAGACAAAATACTGCTGCTGCTTAGACTAGTTTCTTAACTTAAGATGGGATAGGAATAGGATGTGCTATTTTTTCTGCATAAGCTCGTTTAACAATGTCGTTCCTTTTCTAATGTTCTATGATTTTTAAAAGCCTTAAAGTCTTCTTTCTGATACAGGAAAGCTCATTTTCTAATTGCTCATTTGTAGAACTAGAATAACATCCTATCTTATATGAAGGTAACCTGCTGTTAACTGGATAATTAATTTGCTAAAGGGAGGATCTGGTCCAACAAGCAAATTAAACAAAGAGGGAAACCTAAATAATCTAGGAAGCAAGAGAAGGAAGGAAATGAATGATAATTCAAATTTACAAGGCAATTTCATGGGATTTGACAACTTAAGGTCACAGTAACCTTGCAGAATATTATGTATACAAACATACATTGTCAGAGCATTGTTCTTGCATTGTTTTCCTTAATGCAACATTCTCTCTAACAGTGAGCAAGTTCTACTTTTCTGAAAAATATTTTTATGAACATTTTATGGAAAATCCAACTTCACCATTTTCTATATTTGGTTCCATTAAGTCCTACATAAATTCTTTTTTTTTCTTTTTTTTTTGTTCAAATCTTAATCTTCACATTTTTTTTTTTAAGTTCTAGACTTGAGTACATTGATAAAAAATGAATCTTTTAATGCTGTTCCTTAATTCCTAAATCTTAGAACTCTTAAAATCTATTGCTGACTCACACTGACCTTAACTAATTCCAGCATTTACTATCAGACAAAATGCAAGAAAGTGTAGCTCTGGAGAAGCTTGTGTTTTTGGCAAGGCAAACTCCTGGAAGTTTACAGCTGACTTGAGTGATGCCGAGATTGCACCATGTTCCATACTCGTATTGATATCAGAAAGCGTCTATTAATGCCTGCAAGATACTTGTGTTGAAACAGAGCCATAGGCAATAGGTAGTAATGACCTAGACTCTACCTTGCAAACTAGCTCTCTTGCTAGTTAAAATCTAAGGACTTGGAGTATAAAACTTGATCTGTGACAAAAAGTTTTATTCTCAGCATTTGTTTGTATGTTATGAATTTAATCTGCTGCCAAAGGTTATGTATAAAAATCCTGCTATTGGAATGAACATAGGGCTTGAAAAACAATACAATTTATGTTATTTCTTTCATTTTATTTTCCTCTATTTTGTAATGATTTTAAGTATCATATTCTCATAGAATGGTTTGGATTGGAAGAAACCTTAAAGATCATCTAGTTCCAACCCCTCTGCTGTTGCCATGGATAGGTTTGCCAATCACTAGATCAGACTGCCCAGGACCCCATCCAACCCTACTCAGTTAAAAGATGATAGGTATCCTTTTTCTACTGTTGCTGTGTTAAACTAGTCACTGCCTCCCGCAGTACTGATTTCTGACTACATCTGGTACTCTCTGTACCAAACATTACTGTCCTTGTATCTGACATACAACAATGCCATGCTACCGTGCTGGAGAAAGTAAACATGCTCATATCTAAAAAGCTAAAGGGGAGATATAGTAAAGAAGGGGACAGGCTCTTTAGCAGGATCTGTTGTGATAAAACAAGGGGAAATGATTTCAAGCTTGAGGAGGGTAGATTTAGATTTTAGATTTAGATTAGGTATAAGGAAAAAGTCTTTTATAGTGAGGGTGGTGAGGCACTGGAAGAGTGTAGTGGATGCCCCATCCCCAGAGACTTTCAAGTGAGGCTGGATCAGGCCCTGGGCAACCTGATCTAGCTGTAGATGTCCCTGTTCACTGCAAGGGAGTTGTACTAGATGACCTTCAAAGGTCTCTCAGCTCTAAGGATTCTATGATTCTGTGTGAGGGTCTTCAAGAGATAGACATTTCTTTCCTCTGCGACGTAATTCAGAAGAGCACTATAATGCCTCCCTTTCAGAAACAGAATATCAGCTCTCTGTTCAACTGTTGACACATTGAACTGGACGTGTTCAGAGGTAAAGGAAGGTCAGTAGCTAAGGTATTGCTGTATTTTCACTGGTAGCATGTTGCTGGACTGCAGAGGACTGCAGAATAATACAACTCAATAATCAGCTGGTAACCCTCACTGAACAGGGATTGTTGAGTTGCTACCTAACAGGCCCAGATATAAATATGAGGTCTCAGAGGATTTTTTCATAAAGATTCGCCTCTACAAACAGCCACATGGTGAAGATAATCAATTGCAATACTTATTCCAGACAAAATGGCAAATTTCCTCACATAAACTTGCCCTATCATTTCCAAACTTGATTTTAAGTATTTTTAACTATAAGTGATAACTTAATCCATTACAAAAATACAGTTTTAAATTATTATTCTCTTGTTTTTATTTGTTTGTAGAGAGAATTATGAGAAAAATAAATCATTGTCTGATAATGTAGTATAGGGGGATTTCTGGTGGGCTTAAGGGTATGTTTGTGAAATAATGCTTTAATTGCCCAGAAAAATGTTAGCCTTAGTAAAATGACTGAATAAAACCAGATGATAGATATTGTGATAGTTATTCTTGAGGTCACCTTGAAACCTATGCTAAGAAAAAGGCATCAGTCCTACTCTTACCTAAAAAAACAAGCATACCTGAGATTTAAACAATCTGTTTTTTCTTTTATTTTTGTTTGTTTTAAAGGAAAGCACTTAAGGATCGATTTTAACTACATTATATCATACCATAAGATATTGATAAATTATGCTTATCTTGCATAACCATAAGGCCTGTCAGTCACACTGCTGCTTCAGGCATTATAGTAAAAACAGTAGCACTGTATCAAACACTTTAAATTAGTAAATTAAAAGGCATCAGAACAAGATATTAAAAGGTGTGAAGCAGGATGTACAGTTATATAGAGCTTCTTGGTGTTAGTCAAGATTTTGGTGAAAGTCAGAGATGGAAACTGTTGTGTCCCAGCTGAGTCACTGCTGCCTACAGCAGTGAAGTCTTCCCCATTCCTAACATTTTTCCCTGCAAATATGTAGTTTCAAGTAAATTCATAGCAAATTTGAGTGTTTTTGCCTAAGATTCCTTGGCCACATGAGAAATTGCAAAGCAATTTTAAAAAAAAGTCTTAGTCTTTAAAAATATATTTTCAATAATATAAATGTACCTTATTTTTCCTCTGTTCTGATCTTGGCTCACTAAAAGACTTTTTTTTTTTTTTTTTTAAATATATCTGATTATATATATTTTCCACATGTCTATGCTACCTAAACTATATTTTTCTTTACTCATGAATCACATCTTCCAAACAAGTTATATCTTCATCTTTGGGTTTGGTTACAGCTTCATGCCAAAGTATTCAATCTGATGAAGCACCGGTACATTTTTTGTCCACAGAGGCAAGTCTTTGGAAAAATCAAACTAATATGACAAGAATGGCTCTTAAGAAATTACAAAAGTTGTAATCATGCAAAGTTCTAGGTATTTTCATATTCCAAAAATCAGTTGAGGAAATGAACTATGTGCGTTTATGAGAATATTTACGGAATAGGAGCTAGGCTAACTATATCATAACTTAATGTTAAGTTTGCATTCCCAGGCATATTTTTGGAAAGGATAATTTAAAGGATAATTCCCAGGCAAATTTTAAAGGATAATTATGGCTAGTGAGACATTATGGTCTGATCAAAATTATAAGTTACAGAGAGAACTTCCTCAGTACAGGGAGGTATTAGTTATATTATTTTAAGACTTTATGTGATCTCCTCTTATTTTCCTCTTATCTTGACCCTTATTTCTTGGTTACAATTAAATTTACTAACTATTTGAATCCAGGAATCTTTTGCAGTTGTGTTATTTTGTCTGTTTCTTCCTTTCCATTAGGACTAAAGCACAGATACTATTGAAATTCCCAGTCTTTTTTTGAGTCCTTCTTAACATTTTCTCTGTTATGGTTGAGCACTAAGCCTCTGTTTTGATTTTCTCTTCATGCATTTAGGGAACCTTATCTTATTTCCTTTTATGTTTCTGTGTCTTTCTGATCATGTCCTAAAGGGACATGTGCTGTTTGAGCTGTCCTTTATATTTATTTTCAGACCTGTAATCTTTTTTCAACTTTTGTATAATTCTTTTTAAATTTTCAGGTCATTGGAGAAATTCTGTTGCCTCCACAAGAGTTTCTTACTGTTCTCCTATTCCTTGTTATGCTTTAAAAGAGTTATTTCTTCCTACACAGTCCCATACTGGGGCAGCTGTGTAATAACATCCCAAAGACACATTCCTATGTGATGCTCCCATGACACTTCTCTGCCTAAATCTAGTTAGAAGAATAGGCTTTTTTTTTGTTTTCTTCTGTTCATCTCCAAGATTTTATCACTGATCCTAATCGAGTCTATTTTAAATCTCTTTCCCTGTATACACTTGAAGATGCCCTTCCTCTTCCTTTTTACATAGACCTTAAATCTTTTTTACTATCTTCTTTGTGTAATGTGGTTCCAGGCATCAGGACACCTATCTGCACTCCTTAGACTTCTGAAACATTCATCTGTCTCCATCTGCCTGGATGATCTTTATCATGCTGTGCTGCTGTCTTGTATTCCACCACAGAGCTGTCAGATGCTTGTATTCTCTTATATATTGTGTTACCTGCAATATAGCAGTGACATAGAGTTCATTTAAATAAGCAACACAGTGAGGTAAGTCAGAGGGATAGAGACAGCTTCTTGTCTTTCTGAAGTAGCCCTTCTTGTGGGTACAAGCAGGAGCACATTCCTGAAATGACATGTTGTGTTCATTTTAAGGTAAGCCAAGGTCAAGACTTCAAAAAGACCTTTAGGTAGTGATGTTTCTTTGCAAACAATCCTTAGATACCAGAACAAGGAAGAAGAGAGTGGGAGGTAGTGTTCCAAATTCAGAGTGTTTCACACGTGAGCACTTTCAAGAAGAGATAATATTAGAATCTAAGAATAGGATGAGTCAGAACAGAATTAAAATATAACCTTGGCTTTTTTGTCTCAGCCTCTCAGGAAATAACAGACTGATTATACAGATTGCTTAGTATTTTCTGTGTTCTTTTATTCAAAATCCCCTTTGGGAAGCAAAAGACATCTTTGCTTTTGCAGGGATACACAGCTGCATCCCACCCTGCAAGCATGGAATTAAGCAGAACCTCACTAGTGAAAATGCCTCTGGGGTAGGGTAATTAGATGATTTTTAATGTGCCTTCCATGTCCAGGTTCAGTTTCTCCTTATCCCAGTACTTGGCCATTGGTGTCCTATCCTAATGTACCAAGTACCATTTAACAGATAAGTGTGGGCCAAGAAGATCATGTTTTAAAAATGTGCAAAAATGCAACTAAATAATTTCAACAGTTCATATGGTTTTTCAGGAACAAGACAAATCAATATATTTTAAGTAACAAAGAATAAGAGTTTTTCTTGTTTCTAGTGTATACTGACATCTTTTATTAAGTATTGTAGTTGGCAATATTTCCATTACTGTGGATATGTGTTACAGAGATTTGAAGTTGTGTCAACAAACTTGTTACTTTCAATTTCAGACCCTCCGTTTTTTTTCAGATACGTAATCTAGTCACAACACTGAATTTTATACTCTCAATCCCCAGCCTGTTTATTTTATATAGAATAAAACATCCATCTAACTTTTTAATGCTCTCCTATTATACATTCCAAACGAGAGCTAAATCATACTTGCTCTCATTGAAGCTTTTTGAGTTTTCTCTAGGTCATTAAAAAAGAAAACAAAAAAACTGTTCAAATGAATCATTTAAAAAAATTAGCAGATATTTAAATACTAGCAAATATTTCCATATTTATCATTTATTATCTTTTGCTAGACAGTTCTACATTGAAATTGCTCTTTTAAGTGTATTAACGTAGTCCATTTCATGTTAATTTTGATGATATAATTTGACCTTTAGAGGAGCCAACCTTTGTAGGGTACTGCAAATGTTGCCACAACGGTCGAGTATATTGTGCAATTTAAGATATGTTCAGGAGTTAGTCTATAGAAATATCCATTCATACTGTGGCCCTACACTTAAGTCATACATTTAAGACTCCTACTGAGAGTGGTGGCTGTATAATTTAGTCCTAATTATCTGTTGCTATGATAGTGGCAGAGCAATCACACTGAGACTTATCTAGGGGTTTGCCTCTGATACTCATCCTTAGTATTACCTGCTCACAGAGAAGCCTGCTGCTCTCAGAGAGTGGCAGAATCTGATTCCTAATTGCTTGTAATTCCTCAGTTCCTTGTTTCAATCTGGATGCCATCAGCATTCATGTCAGTATAATAAGTATTATGAAATCTCCATTATAATTCCTCTTTAATTAGCATCCTATTATCTTAAATTGCTTCATCTTTTTTTTCCAAAGCTCCTCTGTTCTTCCAGTAACACTCTTTTTGTAAAATTGCCTAAGCATTTCACTATTGGTTGGATCTGCTACAGTTTTCTATTTTGTCTTTTAATAGTTTATTCAGAAGGAGACAAAAAAACAGTGGGCTCTCAGAAGAAGTGCAGTAGTATTGGTATTAGTGTTCTCAGAGCTTTACTTTCTCTGGAGCATAATGGTTGAGATAGGTCTTGGGGTGAAGAGCAAACCTATTGGGCTAATGGCAATAAACTTGTGAACAGTGAGAGACGTGTTCACTCAAGTCCAACAGAAATGTGAATAGCTCTGCTCATCTCTAATGAGAACTCTGGATGTGAACAGATAATTAAATATCAGATTGGTTATCTAAGTGAAGAAATGAAGGTGAAAACATACCATTCACGTTTATATGAAATTACAGTTTTGCAGTTCTCTTGGCTCACTAGCGTTACAGTGAACTCAGGTTGGCATATCTTTAAATGTGCCTGCATAAGATGGAAAGAGACAGCTGAAATGCAGCACACCATCTCTTACTAGTTTCTCGTCTGTGAGTCTGAATAGGATATAACTGGTATTTTGTCCTTATTAAGATATTCCATATGCTTTGGAAAAATGAACATTATCGTGTATCAATGAAAATAAAAACAGTGCTATCATTTCAGTCATGGATTGTCTGTTTTGAAACCTCTCCCTCATCACACAGGCCTCCTCTGCCCTGCCCCTATTATTTCCTAGATGTGTGTGATGAGTTTTATAGATGACTGTGAACTGAAGTATGGGACTACACATTTCTGCTTTCAGGGCTGTTTCTAAGATGGATGAAGATGTTTAATTCTATTAATCTAATCACCTAAGGCAGATACATTGGACTCACGTATATTATGAGATTTTAAAACCTATGAAGTACTTTTGACCAGCGAAGCTGTGTGAAGTTCCACTGCTTCCCAAGGCTAAATCTTGTTTGATTTTTCCTCTTCACAGTAATATTTTAGCATTTTTAGGGCATTTCAAGTATTTTATACATTCCACTTGTATTATGTGTTTCTAACAATTATCTTGACATGCAATATAGTTCAGACAACCACTACAGCATGTAAGAGTATGTCCAGAAAAAAACGGTAGTAAGTGACTGAATAGGCTACAGTAATTTTGGAAATGTTTTAAATGTACATAAGCAAATATTTCTTACTTACTGTTCGAAGGAATTTCACATATTCTTGTGCTCTGTGTTAGAGTAATGAATAAAATAAATAAAAATGATGTCCTGGATTTGATAAAAATTAGGAAGGAGAATGGAATTTCCTAAGTGTCAGGAAGTGATTGGTAAGAACCAAGGAAAGCTTGAAACATTTCATTGCCTCAGGCTGTACATTCTCCCAGACGTGCTGATGTGCCCTTACTTCCACTCTTCCCACTTGTCTGTATGAAAAGCAAACATTATGTTTCTACAGAGCCTTCCAGCAATTTTCTTCCATTCACTGAATACGATTCAATTACAGTGAATTTCATGTTTCTTTCTTTCTACTCTGGTGCACAGGCTAGGAGAGACAGTACATAAACTATTTGCTCAAGTTTTCAAAATCTAGACATCGTATATTTCAAGAAGAGAAAGGGTGAACCTAAGATGACTTTTTTTTTCATTGGGCTGGTAATCACATTTCATAATAATTCATCTTAAAGAGTGATTGATAGGGTAAAAAGTCCCCTACTGAAATTGTGATTGCCTGCCTCCTAATCCTTCGCAATTTCTTTCTGTCACCACTCTCAACAGTTTATAAATGTTATGGTGTCAATGAGAATATGTACTATGAGTATATATAAACCATTTATCATGTCCTTATGAACCATGGTTTAAGAATCACTGGTGGTTTTCAGGCCTTGCATTGTTAAAACTTGAAATACCATCAATGTTTTCTGTTCAAATTATTTACTCAAAATAATGAATTTGATGATGGTATTGTCAGAAATAGAAGATTATACAGTGACAAAATATAACCAGTGAATTCCCATGAAAAGTAAAAACAGTTGGTAATATAGTATCCTGAAATAAGTAATATCTTGAAAGTTTCAGCAGTATTGCAGGTTTACTGGGTGTCAGAGGGAACTGAAGGAAAGATTGAAATATAAGAACAAAGGCAATAATATATTTTTGCATATTTTCATGAAAAATAAATTTATTTTAGGAATCACCTTTAAATTAATAAGGTATACATGGAAGAATTAAGAATATAGCACCAAAAAGAGAAAAAAAAAAAGGGTGATACAAGGCTAGAGAAGATTATATGAATAGGTTTATCTTTCCGTCCACAAACACTATGATTTTTCAGCTTTGCTATTGTACCTCTTCAATACTGGGAGATAATCTCTGGACATTTTTTAGTAGAATTTGTTGTATGAGCTCCATTTATGAATTTCATATTAAACTAGTAGTAAAACTTTATTTTGCCACATAAATATATGATTAAATATTTCTCATAATAATACTAAACCGAAAAAAAGAATACAGCTTACAAAGATTTCTGTACGTATGCTACTATACATTAACAGTAATTAGTAGAATTTTTCAATAGTGTATTTTCCTTGAATCGTGAGAACAGCTTTTCTGTATTGTGAGAACAGCCTTTCACAAAAGCTAAGCAATATAAGCTGAAGGGTGGAGGTTTGCATAAGTGTAAGCTCAAGAACAGAATGCAGAGGCTGCGAAACTTGGTGTCAAGTGAAGATAAGAAAGTTTGAATGGATGTCCTGCTGTTGAAGATAAGATGGCATAACAGATGCCTCAGCTCAGTGTAACTTCAGTGGGCGCAGGTTTGGTGTACCCCCTCTTAAAAGGTTGGAAATTTACAGCAAGAATACATCCCACGACCACAAGAGATGTTTTTTCTGCCCATGTCCTTGGAATGTAATGAATATGTATATGCTATACCTTTAAATATATATTCATTTCTCTCCTCATTGTGCATGTTCAGTGGGAGCAATCTCCCATACTCCTCGTACTATAATAAAGGGAATACCAGCTTGACATATGTAATTGTCATGTCAGGTTTGTCAGTTTTCTTGGCTTCGCTTTGTGAACACGAGTCCATATCAGCACGGAGTATAGATTTATTATTATTATTATTATTATTTTTTTTTTTTTTGCCAGGATAAGTAAAAATAGTTAGGTAGTTTTATTTAAGTTCTACTGTAGAGAAGTTATGCTACATTCTTATTTTATTTTGTGAACTGTTGGTGTCAAACTTCAAGATGACCTTTTTTTTCCCTAATACTAATTGTTTCTAATGAACCACAATTATTAATAATTCCATTATTTTATAGTATACATTTCATTTAAATGTTTTCTTCATCAGTCACATGCCATGAAGCTGTTCAGATATAATGGATCAATTTAATTGTTTTAATTCCTTTGAAGCATAAGGTGTTACAGATTGGAAGGGACTGTCTTTTGAACATAGTTGGTACTGTTCATAGCCATGTCTTAGTTCTTTGTATTGTTCTATGGAGTTTCATCTTATGGGTGAAAATCAACACTTGAAAATGTGTAACGAATAGACTTTCAATATCCAGTTATGAAAGAATCCCAGTTTACAGTGGACATGATCACCCTTGTTGCCAGCAATCTTTATAATTTATTCTATTACATTTAAAATAATTTAATACAGAATATGACCTAGGTTGACCTGCAGAGTATTTAGATATATTGATAATGCCCCCTACATTTGTGCAATCAACAGAACTCTTTGGCACATTTACTTTTTCATATTTTGACCATTTTATGTAAATTATGTAAGGTAGTCTGATTAAAGGCTCATCACTAGGTGTATAGCAGAGCACAGGAGTGTAAGGATGGATAGGAAAACTCCAATAATAGAACTCCCATCCTTCGTGGTGATGTCCTGGGAGATCTCCAGTCCCATAGGTTTAGTCATTAAAAAAGCTCTCTAGATCACCTTTTGCACTGAGAGGAATGACAGTCTTTGGGAATGCACAGCTCACTGTGGATTGCAGGGGAAAAACATCTTGAAATTTAGAAGAATTTAGAAATTTAGAATTTACAAAACGCATTCTAGGTGGGGAAAATGGATGGATCGGTGTGCTGTGAGTAGGAAGAAAAAGCATGTGAAGAGAAAAGAAAAGGAAAAGCTGCTGAAGGGATCCACACTGTAGGTATTTATGTATATATTTTCCACTAATTAGCTTTCATCCTGTGTGGACAGAGAAAGTAACAGGGTGGGGCCACTGGAGCTGTTTGTGCTTGTGTGAGTGCTGGGTGTTCCTGTCTGTGCTGTCTTGCGTGGTTGGCTATATGCTGCTGCGCATAATGGAGCTGAGGCAGCCTCAACTCTATTGTGCCATTGGGTTGGTAACTCCTAACAAACATGGTTGAATTTGGAGGGAAAATTTTTCTTTCTGCTTAATACATTGCACAGTTTTGTTCTTCTGAGTCTTAACAATTCTTCTATGAGCTATCTCCTTCAGCTAAATAGACCTCCTTATAGTTCTTTGCTGAAGACTGGTGGGAATAGTTTTATGTATGGGTCACTCCAACCTAACCTTAGGTTAATCAGGGGTAGATGTTTTTCTAGGTCTACTAAACAAGACTATGACCTTGATTTCACCTGTTCTAAATTTAATTTGTAATAAATGAATGTTCCTCTTTGCAGTAACTCTGTCTTGAGCCCTAATCAGTTACCTTAATTGATGTCTTCGAAAGAGAGCTTAAATCTAAAGGCTCGAAGAGCAATATTGTCAATTTTTCTGTGTTGTCTATTTTTAATGTGGCTCCAGTGTACCAGTTACTCAAAGAATTGAGCTTCTTCAGTTATTTCAGAAGTTAGCCAGGTTACTAAGATAAAGATTGCATATCTATGCTGTATACTTATCTGCCAATCTAACTGAATCAAATACTGATTTCTTAAAAAATGGAAAGTGGCGAGTGGGGGCTAGTTTAGTTGTTTTCTATTAAATAGTGGAGACAAAGACCAGCAAGCATTCCTGGATTGTTACTTACGAATCTATTTAAGACTAATCACACAGACATACTCCCCGACTCCACACAACTTAATTAAAATAAATGTCACTAAATCAGACAAATGCAGGCTCTGTAGCTAATCAGGTGATAATCAAACCCACATTGTTTAGAAGTGCTTTTGTGTCTATTTTGGCTGATCTCCATCTCAGTTTTTTTTTTTTTTTTTTTTTAATTAAAAACCAAATCAAATCAAAACAACAACCAACCCAAAAAAAAACCCAGCAACAACAACAACAACAAAAGAAAACCAAAAACCCAAAGCTTTCCTTAGAAGCAAGTCCTGTAATTTGAATATGATGAATACTAAATTGAATCTCATTAAATATGACGAATGTGAGTTCAGCTGAGGATTACTAGTTGTGAAGGTGTTAAATCTGAAGTGGAAACATGAGAGACATCTACAAACTGAAAACCATACGGTGTATCTGCAATTCTGTCCACCATGATTAGAAGAATATTGGCCAATAAAAGATTTTGAAAAGTGAGACAGTGTCCTGAGTATATCTGAGCAAAATAACATTTAAAAAGATATACTCCTCCATACGTTGCACTTTTCCTTTTTTTCTTTGCCCATCTCAGTACAGACTGAATTTTACATACTTGTGCTTCCTGTTAGGCTTGTCTTTGGTCTCTGTTCCTTCACTGAAATGCTTTTTTATTTTCCATTTTCATTCTTCAAATGTAATTATTTAAAGTATTATTTCACGTGCTTTCTCTTTAACATTACTGGGAGGAAAAGAAAGATAATATTTAGGAGTAGTTGCATTCTTATCAATGGATATTACTTATATTTATTCTGAAGAGAATAAATAGGACTTTACTGCTAGTTTGCACCAGGGTTTTAGTGTAGTTACAGTCAAGTAACATTTTGCATCTAACTAGTTCTGTTCCTTTACTTGATGTTAAACATTAGCCAGAAGAACAATATTTGCCAAAGCAGACTGATGCAGAAAAGAAAAAAATTGTTACTAGAATTACAAAGTAAATTACAGAACTGTGCTGTCATCCTGTGGAACTGGATTTTCTTCCCCTTCATCTCTCGAAGAGAAAAGTTTTATATACTGTTTTATGTACCCTTTTGAGACTGTCTGAACAAACGGCTTTATTAACTGTTTTCCAGACAGAATATATCAATTCCAATTTGATGCATTTTCGTTACAATATCTAAGCATATTATTACATATACAGTGTCTGGGATCTAATGCCCAGTCTCATTCAGTGATTTAGACAGCAATTATTCACTCCTTGATTGGCACATATCTGTCTTGAGTTGAAAATCTAAAGCATATTTAGATGATTTCCCAAAATTATGCACTTAAATTTAGCTCTGCTGTAGTTATCCCATGCCAGAAGAATAATTTCTGAATGTAATGGTGAGCATTCTAGATATACACATCTAAGCAATGTAGACTACCTCCAGACTTATACGGTATGTGATATATGATGTATGATGCTTTATCCCTCTTCAGTACCAGCAGAATCATTATTTCTTTACTTCTCCCCCATCCCCTCCTTTTTATTTATTTATTTTTTGTTTCTGAATGCTTTGACACAACTTATTTTTGCATGAGAGTTTGGGATAAAGACTCTTTGCTTCTGAAAGTCTCCACACAGAAACATTAATATCGAAGACAAAAGCAATCAAGCCCTTCTAAGGCAGTACTAATGCCAGAGCACAACTTTGTCTCATGAGGGGCACAACAAAGGCTTAGCACTGGACAGATAATTTATTTAATGACCTTCTTTGTCACTGGAAAGCTAACATTCGGACAGACTAATTGATCGGTTCTGCTCATACACTAACATTATACAGATGTATTGCATTTTCTAGCTGTAATTGTTAGAAAGAGCTTACAGGGCGATCACGCATATTAGAGAAGCCAAGTGTTTCGTGAACACTGCCGAAACTCTTTTATCAGCATTCAACTTATCTGACAATTTACATGATGAGTTTCTAACCTGCTAGGCCTAAGGCACACTGTGATGAGCCAGATGAGAAAAAAAAAAGGAAGCATCAGATCATGTTTAAAAATGAGCAAGCAATTTACTTTCTGTTTGGTGTAATGAATCCATCTAAAGACATTGAGGTGAACGAGTTCACCAGAACCCCAGAGTTACATTGTAAATGGTATTGATATAGCTCACATGAAAAAAAAAGTCTAAAATAGTATTGTTCTTATTGGTTTTAATGTTATACAGATACTCTATCCAGAAGCAACAGGTTCTGTTGTTTACTTTCTTGATACTCAGCAGTGTGAAGGACTTACGTTCTCCCATAGTGTAATGCTCTTAATAAAAATATAGACACAGATAGACAATCTCTGTACTGTAAGGCCATGCCTTGAAAATGTGATACTGTCTTAATGAAATTACAAAAAAGACAAAGCTTTTGAATGGCTCAAGGCAATACAGTCTGTGGCCAAAGAGATTCTGTGAGTTGATTTTAGACTGTGTCTAAACAATATAAACTCCTGTTGGCTTTACACAATTCTTTCTTTTGTTGTCTGGTATTCTTTGGTATCTTCTCATCTTTTAACATCTTCTCTAGGGATTTGAAGAATCACATTCAGATCACTGTAAACACCCTACCCCTTTCTTTTGATACCCTGCACAACCTTATCGTCCTTGAATCATTTCACTGGAGAATAGAGCAGCATCGTTTGTCTTGAAATTAAGGACATCTTGTACACTTTGTGGATTTCTCTTACAAATAACTTCTAGGCTCAGATTCACACTAAATATTCTTGCTGCTGGAAAATAAATCACACTTTTGTTCTTAGGATCTGTGTAATAATAGGCTTGATATCTTGAGATAAATAATAAAACTGTTCATAGTGTTTTTAAAGTTAGCCTCCCTTTCTCTCTTCCTCTTCCTCTCTATAGACATTTCCATCATTCATTTAGTTTTCAATTAACTCTAATTTACAATCACTGATCTGATACTCTGTTTCACCATGTCCTTTTTTCTTTTTTTGCCCAGTGCTCACTGCCCCTGACTGGCCTCCTGATACCCTGCCCACAGCCCAGAACCCCTGTTCTGTTCAGGCTGGGACTGTCACACAGTCCACCATATTTCTGAAAGGAAACAGAAGGTAAATCTATTTATCTGGTGATTATGTTGAGCTTAAAATTTGTTTTTGAGGGAATCATTCACCTGAAAGCTAATTGAGGTTTCGAGAAATTTCAGAAGTTATTTACTAAATTTTGAATTTCTTGGTACATGTTTACATACATTCTAGGTTAAAAAAAAAAAAGCCACATCTTTTTATAAGAAATAAGAGATTTGGTAGCTGTAAGACTGTCTGGTGCAATAATTCATACAGTAATTCTTATGAAATTACTCCTAAATTAGGAGAGATTGTCCTTAGTACCAATTGGAGTTTGTATCTATCCAGTTTGGGATAAATAATCTGCAGTCTAGAAGCTGTTTGCTTAGTAAAATTCCATATCTCAGCTAAATTGTTTTTCATTAACCTCATTAACCTGGACACACTAGGAGGCTAAAATGGCTGTATGGTTCATGAATCAGAGATGCCCCGCTCTGAACTGATAAAGAACTATTGAAAAAAAACATATCTATCAGCCATTCAGGCATCTCTACCGTAATCAGACTGAAAATAAAAATAGCACTATTTTCATTCCTTCAAAGCAACTTAAAGGTGAATTTGCCTAAATGAAACTGATAAAACTCAGAGATGGTGGCATGTAGCTTAACTTAAAGTTAATTGAAATTGGTTTAAGTCTCAGTTTCTAATTTAGACCCTTATTTCTGATTGCAGTGATGTCAATGAAAAATAAAGTGTGCATAATTTTACATTAAAATAGAATCATTTTATTTTTATTGTTTTTCTGTTAAAATAAATAGAAATATACCAGTCAAAAACAAGACAATACAACATAAAAGACAACTGAAAATTGTCTGTGACTTTCTTTTCCAAAAGAGATAATTTAATTCTAGAAACACTACAGAAAAAAAAAAAAAAAAAAAAAGACCTTCTTTAAGAGCAGATGTACTGCACCAGAGATGTTTTCTGTAGCCTCTGTATCCACTGAATTCAGGGAAAAGCACTGTTTTAAATTTTTTTTCACAGTATAGTTTATTTTGGATTCTCACTATTATCAGTAAGACTTTTCTTACTTGGGAGACATCTACAGTGCCATTACTTAAGCAGAGTGTTCTGATAGTATAAGTTTGAGAATTGCCTTTTATTTTGTACTGTTTTTATGATGTAAAATTCTTAGATTACTTTTGCATGTTTATGTACCTCATTGAATGAAGTGGAAGAAACCATTTCCACACATTACTAATTTTTTTTAATAAGGAAAATAGAAAATTATGAAAATTATGTTTCCTTTTCCTCCTTATCCCTTCAACAAGGACGCTGGCAAGATCTTAGATGAACAGATATGAACAAAAATTAAAGTATTTTGGTGTCCTAAAATGGCCCATTTAATAGCATTATGTGGATTTTAACCAAGTAAAGCATATCTCAATGCTAATGAAATAGCATACTTTTTCTTTGATGTTAGACACAAAGTACAGTCAGGGTTTTGTAAGCCAAGGAGGACACTGGATTCAGTGGCTTGGAACAATCAGATAATTTCCTGAGCTTACAAATGGGAGCTTGTTTTCCATACTGTCTTTTTTATTGCTCCAACATTTGGGAGTTAATTGGCTTAACTCTGATCTCAGTAAGGCAAATAAAGACAAATAAAAATCCATGTATAAAATGTTGTGCTTCAATTTAGAAACACAGAAAATCACCAAACTTCCTTTTCTCCTACCAGCAATCAAGTTATCAGGGATCTTTAACATGCATAATGATAGTGTATAAATGTCACCAGGATAAATACAGAATCTTGATGTAACTGCAGGAAACAATCATGTGAAAGGCAATATATAAAGGTTTGTGCAAGGCAAATAATACCTTTTAGCTATCCTCTATCACTCTCATGCAGGGAAAATTACTGAATGAAGACATTCTGCCTTGCTCCCTTGATGCAGTCTGCACATGAAATGTCCTGATGAGTCCTTGCTTCACAGCATAGGATTTTACCTACATTAGTTATGAACTCAGTATCTTGCAGTTCTCAGTAGATGGAATATTGAAGTGAATTTTGTTCTGATGTTCTATGGAAGTAAAATGTAGACTCTTACAAAAGAGTAAATCTGCATTAGAAAGTTGTTCAGGGAAACCTCTGTTTATTTGACAGTTTCAAGTAAAATAGAATTTATGGATAAATAAAAAAGGTCAAAATTTCCTCATATGTGGCTGTTATACGTTACCAGGAGAAAAGTCTGCTCAGTGTGGTCATATCACCTCATGCAACAATAATTGCTCAGCCTGTATTTTTAAACCTTGGTTTAAAATTCCCGTTAATTACATTTTCAGTCTTATTATTGCCATCTTCACACTGACTTGGAGGAAATAAAATTGGTTAACTGGGTTAGGAAAGGAAGGAAGAAAAGAAGAATTTGGTGAGTTTTTTATATCACTGGTTTCCAGACAGTGTCTAACAATCACAGTAGATGAGTTACATATGCCAGAAACAAGCAGAGTTTTGCTAACAGAAGTTTCAGGCTTGATATGGTTTGCTGTCAACTCTTTTTGCTTTGCAAGTCCCATGCATGTCTCCTGTGCCAAAATTGAAAACACTCTATATATCAAATATCTGCAAAATTTCCTTGGTATACAAACTATCAGGAGTAGGCAATCTTTCAATGATATTTGGCCTTGACAAATAGTTTTCTGTTCATAGCTCCACTGTCTCCTATTATCCTGTTCTTCCAGAATTCACATCCGCTGCTATGACTATTTTTCTCTTTAGCTTTATTATTAGCAGTAAGGCTAACATGCTGCTGGTGAGTTAAATTAATTCATTCTCTTTGCACTTCCCCCCTCCCCCTCCTCCCCCATAAATTTGTAATACTAATATTTCATTAAAAATAAAGAATTATTTCACAAAAACAAAAAGCTCCTCCAGGGAATACTTGAAAAAGTAAACACATCATTTTACCTCATCTCTTTCCTCTGTAGACCTTGTAAGCTATGTATCTTAGTCACTCACTCCAGATTTGCTACTGCCTGTGTTTAAGGACTTACTGCTTATAATAGCATTATTTATCCTGTGTTTTTCATTGCTATGGATTCCCCAAAACAAAGTAGGAATTGCTACTAGTGGAATTGATATGAAAGATTTGTGGCATCGACACTTGAGGACAGAACTGAGACTAAAAGAGGCGACTTTATTTCTGTCTCTGCTGAAGGCATTATGTCAAAATCTGACTAGGTCAGGAAAGCTGTTTTCAAAACGGTATCATTGTACATGCAGCAGAAATGCTAAGTCACAGCCTAAGACAGTGATTGAGCACCTGGTGGGAAGGCAGGACCAACCCAGAAGAGCTCAGGTGCATGCAATAAACCTGGGTGACCAGAAGGGGTGGATCCTGGCTCTACCCCTTCTCAGACCTCATTTAAGATTTGGCAGTAGAGTTGAGGGTATTTCTCTGGAGCTTCTTGGAGGTCTTCTAAGGGTAAGCAGTTTTTATTTCTATTTCTCCTTCATTTCTGTATTTGTGGTTGTTGTATTTGGGTTTGTTTTCATTTGCTGTAGCCTATGATTGAGCTACTCTGCTATTACAGCTGTGCTTTCCATCACATTACAGTACCTGATAATAACATTGTATGTTTTGAAGTAAAAATATCCAGTGGAGCATATGAAGCAAATTAGTATGAAGCAAATTAAGAGTATTTTGCAAAGGAAAATGATAGAACATCTTTACACAAATTATGATGATCCCAAAGCAGTATGGGTCAATTGTGCTTCTGATGTAGTCCTAACTAAAAGGCAAGAAAAATAATAATAATAATAATAAAAAAATTCTTCTGCTTTTTTTGAATCATAATTGACATCTTCAATAGAACTATCTGTCTGAGTAAGCTAGTAACAAATTGGTGGAAAATCTTCCGTGTTTTCATCATGTATGGATCTATAGCCAAATAAATGTTAACAAAAAACTCCTTCAATAGCAAGAAAAGTATTTAAAAAAAAAAAAAAGCTATGATGAGATCATATCATATCGCATTTATTTTATTATAAATAATTAATAAACACTACTTTCATTTTGTAAAGCTTTCAAAACTTCCGTATTGTGTCTTAAAGGAGGTACTTTTAGATTCATTACAAAAAGAAAAATTGGTGTGATTTTAGGAACTGTTTAAAAAAAGAGGCAGCTTCTTTCCAGAATGTAACATCTTGCATACGTTTTAAGTTTATTTGGTGAAAGAAGACAAGTATGCCCCTGGATAGGTTAGCCTGCCCTGAGTGTCTTTTTCTCTAATCTAATTTTTTTTTCTTAACCAAGAAAAAAATTAAATATTATGTTTGATAATGTATTAACAAACTTAAGATAATATTCTCTTTTCTCTCTTGGATTTTGCCTAAAAAGTCAGTAAGTTTATGAGCCAGGAAAGGTTTTATGTGCCAAAGGACCAAAGACAGGGTAGCATAAGTCTAAAAAGGGTTTATTATTATAATTATTTTATTTCATTGTTGTAGGTGGACAGGAAGGCCTTGACCTTGTAATTTCATATTCCTGTTGTTTGCTTTAAATTAAGAGATGAGTGCTGCAGGTGCCACTGCTGAGATTTGAAAGATGGGAATTTTCAGTTTTACTATATGTGAGAACAATAACATAATTTACTTTTAATAGATTATTCTCTTTCATGAAAACCCCTAAAATTTTGACTCAGAATGTCTGTATTTACTGTCCAATAATATATTTATTTTTCTGGAGGTTAAAAATATTTTCTTAATTCCCTGTTTATGTTCCATAAATTGCAGAGCAGCAACAATGCTTTACTTAGGGCAAAGTACTTCAGATTTTGGTACATGTTCTGTGTTTACATTATATTTAGAATACCTGATTGGACAGTTTTGTGCAGGCTAAAAGTAATAGATTACTGAAAGTAAGGGTGCGAATGGAATTGTATCTCTCAAAATTGATTAGAGTTACTTTAGCTTATGTCCCAGAAATGACTGTGGTTTCTGTGGGCGTTTCTGGACTACCTTTAAATTGTTCCTCATGCAGTCCAATTCATATAGAATAAAAGTTCTGAGCTGATATTATTAGAAACTTAATTTCTAGTCTTGAACGATATCAGGGACTATGCAGTCTATGCATGAAATCTTTAAACTCTTCTATTTGATTAGAAATATGCCATTTATTTTAGATGAACTGGAATTTGTGCATGTTAAACTTGAGTATACTTATATAATGCATTGGCATTACTTTGTGACACAGTAGGGGAAGTAATCTAGTTATATAAGTTGGTGTATTGCACTAAAACATTTGTACTGCTACTGTAAATATCTCTGCAAAGCTTTGTGTTGGGTCTCCTGCAGAAGGGATATGACATCTGTATGAAAAATGTTTGCTCTCACTTCTGTCTTGAGTTTGTGAATTTTGCAGTACAATGAACCAGGAGAGAAGGAGAAAGCATTTAATTGAAGGGATTTTATAGCAGTTTTGGAGTGTCCCATTGAAACTGAAATTTGGGTTTTAAAGAAAGAGATTAAGGATATCACACACTTCCTTGTTCCCAGATGAGTTTTGCAAATTAAAAGGGATTTGAGAGCAATCCCCATAACGAGTAGGTATATATTTTGTTACTATAAACTTTCAAAACTCAGTATTTGTTTTTTCTTTCTAAACATTCTTAGAGTTAGATTTATGCTAATATATGTACTCAAAGACTTCTTTTTTTTTCATAAGTGAACTAAAAATAGTCTTTTCTTCTGTTTATCCCTCAGAAGGACAGCCATACAAAAAAAAATAAAAAGCCATATGAAAAGATTCCAAATTTGTATTTGCAAAAGAACCATTTTGCGTGCATTAATCTACAAGTTCTCACTATGCAAAGTACTTAAATGTTTTTAAATACACTTCTTAACAGAAACTAAAAAGTTAAGCTTCTATACTTTTCTGTTGTCATTATCATGGTGGATTTCTGCTGTTCCTTTTCTTTTGTAATAATTAGGAATATTTATTTATATAAATTAAATGCACTTTCACTATGAGAGACATCTGCCCAACAAGTTCTCAGTTCTTCAAATTTCACTATATATATTTAGTATCTGAATAAATACAGTCTAAAATAATATTTCACTGCTCCAATAGGATGGCCCTTCTGCCTATCCAGTGAGTTTCAATTCTTTCTAGGAAATTAATGAAAATTAAGGTTAACTATGCTTAATATGAAATTTTGAGTGCAAAACAGTGGAAGTGGAAGATAACTCAGTATTTTGGTAACTTCTGAGTGAGGAATCAGAAACATACACTAGTTTCTGGAGAAGCAGATTAGGATTCACAGAGTGTTCCTTTAAATATAGTCTATGTTTTCCTAAAAGTTCTCTGGAGTGCAGACATTTCAAAAATGGTCAAAAATATTTGACTTTTTGTTAGCTTTTTTTTTAAACTGTGGAAAAAATCTAATGGCTGGGGAAAAGGAAGAGAGTTTAGAGACAGAATATTGTATGCAAGTCCTGGGAGCTGCATGATTAAAAGAAACTACACAGTATTTTTTTCCAATATTAAACATAATTACAACAGTTCAAAGGTTGATAGAACTATACTTAAATATAGAAGAATATAGAGCATGGTCATTTAGAATGCTTATATTCTATATATAGAATGTCCATATCTGATCTTCAATGTAATTAAAGGTTCTAGTTCTACTTTATCTCAAAACTGCACGTTAAAGCTTGTGTACTATTTTTCAACTAATGGATGGCTTTCAGCTAACTTAAGGGGACTGTAAAAAGCACATCTATTTACTCTATTATTGCAGTAATGTGTTTTATTTATAGTATACACTCTGCCTTCCCTCCGAGGAGCACGTAACTTTTAGAAATGCCAATGATTTTATAAACTACCTCCAGTGACATAATCCTGGTACTGATATGGGCTTGATACCTGCAGTGTAACATAAATGAAATTTGAGATTACCTTTAAACAGCACTGCACGGCAGTGTGATACACCCGAGATACCTCAGTGTGTAAGTGTATATCAAGTAATCTTGTTACATTACTAACCTGTTCAGTTCAGGTGAATGGAACCAGTGATGCAGTACTGGGAATTGCTTTGAGCTAGCTTCTACTTTGTTGTGCTTCCAAAGTGTATGTGACTTGACAGATACACCCTTGTCATGATGCCAAATGCTATTCCTTTAATGTAGTTTGATATTCAATCCTAATATGTGTCCAGCAATTTTTTGGTAGATTTTACTAAGAAAAAAACTGTTCTAGTGGAGCTGTTTTAAAGAAAGACTTAAGAGAAAGTAGGTAGCAAACTGTGACTTAGTTTAATGGTATGTTTATGGGTTTGATCTCCTTTCTTCACTTATTCTTGATTTTATTTTATTTTATTTTTTTACTGCCACAGCTTCACATTTGGCAAGGTTTACATTTTTCAGGGAATGTTTTGAATATTAGATTTCTTTGAAAATGCAGTCTGCCAAAGGAAATTTACTTCAGAGTAGGTACTATGAAGTAAATAAAGTCTTTTTTTCCTTATGGCAACGCTGAATCTCAGTTTCTTATTTAATCTGGACAAAAATATGAGGCTATAAAGGCAATTAAATAGTATTTCTTAGCAGAATTCATTTCCCAGGTCAATTACAAATTATAAATAGGAGGGTGCACCAAAAGTAATACCTCCTATTTATTTCCATAGGAACTAGGTACAAACAGTACAGTGATGCTATTTGATTACCTATGCATTTTATGCCAGCACTGAACAAGAGTCTGCATTCTGTGCTCATAAAAATCTATGCCAGTGAAGACGACTCACACACAATTGCTGTCACCACTGCTGAAACGTGCCACCCACCACCTCACTATGCTGATATTCACTGTTTAGTCTCCATAAGTTCTTATCAAGTGTCAATGAATGTCAACAGGCACTATTTTTTTCTGTATGGAAGAACTGAATGGACATGCCTTTGCTTTATTCTCATTTCCATGTCAGTTGCTATTTTGTCAGACTGCCATATGTTACATGGCTACGAAATGTAAGGGAATGCTGTTAGTAAAGTTGTACCTCTACTGCCATATCACCAACATGTGCCACTGACATAGTGGGCCAAAATAATAAAATAGGAGGCATTACTTTCAGAGCAGTGCTTGTAGTACAATTTGATTTCAATATCTGTGACTGAGATATCTAATTCACTTATTCTAATTGACCACTTTCACTGACAGTCCTCAAACATTTTGCAAAATATGAAGTTAGTATCTTTCTTAAGATACTGACATTGATAAATTACATTTAGGACATGAAAAAGAGATGAACGGTGAATATTGTTGATATTGATATTGGAAAGTTAATGGTCTTAGAAGTCCAGTGTAAACACATTTTTAAATTAAATCACCTATAGAAAATAAAATGAAAATTGTAGAGAAAAGAAAGAGAATAAATAACCACTGAAATGTAAACGAATCTAATTCAGGCAGAGCAAGGGGAGGATGTTGTCAATTGGGGATCTTATCACTGTTTATAATATGCATAGTGCAGGAGTCAAACGAATGGGGCCAGGCTCTTTTCAGTGGTGTGCGTTTACAGGGCAATGGGCAGAAATTGGAATGCAGAAAGTTCCATACAAGCATGAGGAAGAACTTTACTTTGAGGGTGATAGAGTACTGGAATGGATATCCCAGAGAAGCTTGTACAGTCTCCTTATCTGGAGATACTCAGAATCCATCTGGACTCTTTTCTACATAATCTACCGTAGGGAGCCTGCTTTAGCAGTGAGTTGGACTAGATGATCTCAAGAGGTTCCTCCCAACTCCTACAATTCTGTGAGCTTTGATAAAAGCGTTTATTGAAAGGTTTTTATCGCCACAGTGTCTTCATATGTTGATAAATAACACAATACCTGCGAAATATGAGAAATTTCATCTGTCTGGAAAATTAAATTGGAATATAAGTGATCATACAGACATATTAAGTGAAGATGAGACATTTTAAAAAAAAAATAATAATCCAAAGACATATGAATAGACACTGCAATTATTTACATAGGCATATAAATAAAGCTTTTCTGCCAAAATTGCAATAATATGCATTTCTTTCTGTGGCGGAAGTTTTGTTTCATTTATTTCAGACTGAAAGATAATACTTGCACTGAGCGGCATCTTAATGTGCATCCTGTCACATGATGTTCCTCTTCTCTGATTAAAAAACTAATTTATAGTTATGTGTTTTTAACTCTTAGCAAAGTATGGAGTTATCAGTAAGGAATCAAAGTGCCATTTTTTCTTTGTGTGTCTCACAGACAATATGAGCTAAATTCTAATTATACTGCAGGATTGATATACTGAATTATAACTAGTTGGTGGAACTTGGCACAAGGCAATTCTATAGTGAACTTGAAGGTTGTGATAACAGCATACAGAATCACAGTCAGAAGGGTTGAAGCTGGAATGGATTATCTGGAGGTTGTTTAGTCCAATCTCCCTGCTAAAGCAGGGACATCTAGAACACACAGCACAGATTTACATCCAGGTGGGTTTTGAATATTTCTAGAGGAAGAGACTCTAGGATCTCTCTGGGCAGCCTGTTCCAGTGCTCTGTGACCCCAAAATAAAGACATTCAGAGAGAACCTCCTGTGTTTCTGTTTGTGCCCGCTGCTTTTTACCCTGTAGCCGAGCATCACTGAATACATTCTGGCCCCATCTGGTCCTTTTGAAATTAGTTATAAGAGAATGCTCTCAATGGTTTAATGGCTGGTTCAGCCTGGTTCTGTGACTTGTGGGGCGGAGGGATTTCATAAATCTGCACCTCTGGAAAAGAGAAACAAGGGACCCCAAAATAATTAAAAACAGCAGCAATGATCTGAGGAGAAACAAACTAATTTACTAAACACGGTATTAGAATGCAAGATAACACATTATAATACAATATAATTAGAATTTAAGCTAACATATCAAATATAATGAGAGATAGTGTCTGAAAGGTGGAAAAGCCTCACCATAACACTGAGGTGTGCAGGTGGGTCAAGCAGCAGGGAGGAGAGCTGAAGGAAGAAAAGAGAGGTCAGATGACCTGCCAAAACCTTACATCTGTTCCCCCTGAGCAGAAATGATAACAATGCAGTGAACCGTCTTCTGGGGAATGCAGTTCCTCTTATATTCTCTTCTGGGACAGGTACCCAGAACTAGAGCATTAGCACTTTAACTCCCAGTGCATTACATAATATTATGATGTGGAATATCAATAACCAAAAGTCATAAAACCATGACAGATGCTTAGAAGATAACATGTTTATTAACATTTTCTAAAAGCCTAATGTTATAATTTATGTATTTTGTTGCTCATGTTGAATTTATAGATAACTAATTATGACTTAATCAGTGTCATTTGTAAATCACTAAATTCCTTTGATACTTATTTTAAATATTGGAACCAAGCAGCTATTCCCTGACTATTCCAGTTTTGACTTTTTGAATGCAAAAATGTGAGTAGCCCAAACTCCAAAGTCTGGGAGAGTTATTACTAGAATAATTTATGCAAGAAGCATTCAGATTTTGCAGTGAGTAGTGGCAATTCTTCAACCTAAAAAACAAACAACAAAAACAAGCACTTCAGCCAAAGTATTGTATTCATGTGAAAGAAAAGCTACCCTCTAAAAGTGTCCTAGTGGGAAACATTTCCCGCTTTCCCTACATGTTATATAGAAACTTACCTATTTTACATATTTGGCTAAAAAATTTGATATTAAATCTTGTAGTTGCTCCTGTGCATTAAATAATCAATTTTCAGATTACTTTTTAGAACTATGCAACCAGCACTCCAGAATGTTCTTAATCTCAGGTCAATTTATTGGTAAGAATAAAGCAGGTAAAGTGGTCTTAGACATGTTTTTTGGGCTGAGTCTTTGTGGCTGTAGAATTTTTTTCTGGACAGGATAGTTTTCCATTAGTCAAAATGTAGTTTGGCTTATTGTAGTTTTGATGAAGTGTTGGGAGCTATCTTTAGATTCTCTATGTCACACTTAGAAATCATCTCTTCTCCACTGACTAGGATAAACAATGTCAAATACCAGGAATGAATCAAGATTCAAGAAGAGCTGATCGTACCTAAACTACAAAGACCCAGGATAGCAGAGAAGAACTTATTTTATTTGTATTCGTTAATGATATTTTTGTCAACAGATTAATTTACAGTGATACTCGTGCACCATTTTTTACTAGAAACTGTGAAGAAATTTTACTAGACTTTTTTTTATGCTTGTCCCACTTTTGTGTCATTTAAATGTGACTGTTCTATTTTCCTGGAAGAATAGCTCATAAGAGAGTAAACATCATTATCTTTACCATTTAAATTTAAATACTCTTTGATGTAATCCAAGAATGCGTTTGAGGTGAAAATATATGTAAGATATAATTAGTGATTTTTATTTATAGAAAACTCCAAATAGAACAAGCCTCGCTGTGTGCGATTTGCAGCAAATGTCCTTAAAAGGCTTGTTACTTGTGGCTTAATACCACTTGTGATATTAATAAATCCCTCTGTATCTGAAAGTAAAAATAAAAATTCCAGTTCAAGTGTTTACAGTGAATAACTTGCTAAAGAGAGAGTGCAGAACTGCTTTGTTATAATAGCAGAAAGGGTTTGGATTGAGTGAATATCCCATCTCAGACTCTGAGTTACTCTTTTCTGGCAGGGAAAAGTAAGAGGAGGGGAGCTCATCAGCTGCTGCTGAATTGCTTCATCTTCTGCAGAGGGGGCTGGTCAAGTTGCACTGACGCAAGCAGTTGGAATTTGCCTGTCCACCAACATCCACTGGTCTAAATGAAAAGGGGAGTGGTGGAATTAAGAGAGAATAGGTTGTACAGGGGAGATAAAAGTATCTTCTCTCATTTACATACCAAAGCTATCATCTTGCTTTTCAGTGTTTGCATGAAGAAAATGTAAACGTTTTGAGTATATTTGAATCTGCTGGACAGGAATGAAAGGCCTATGTTCCAGAAGGATTCTGTTTTAAAACAGGCAATTTCTTGTTAGACAGGCTGAAATCCTTATCCATATCCAAATGGCTATTTGAGTTGTGCATGTGATTTACTGTAGAAAGTTACAGTGATTTTTAACTTTGTTTGCAGAGTACAGTAACTCACCTCAATGAGATCTGGGTTAAGCATTGTAGGGGTCATTGTTAGGAGATGCTTTATAGTCCTGTAACCGTTTCCTTAACTTTGCAGCAAAGAACAATATCTGGAAGTTTCAGAAATTATCATAGCAAACAATGAACTCACTGCAGTTTTGCTGCATGGATTTCATATCCTTCCAGAAAACTATTTTCAATTTTAATCTTCAGTAGTATGGGCTGATGCAACAAGTTAAGTTAGAGCTACATGAATATGTAATTTAGATTCCTCATTTACTGACACTTCAGAGCAGCTAATTATATGTATCAACTGGTGTTCTTCACATTACTGGTCAAGTCTTCCAATTATATCTGTGACATTGTAATTAAGAGAGCTGTCCTTTATACTTTCTAGTTTAATTATCTATAGTTTTGTGGTCTAAACCTCTGTCAGTATGGCAAAACAATGCCATACGCCCTTCCAAAAATAATAATTGTAGTGGATGAGGAAAATATCAAATCAAAATGACATTTCTTGACAAGAAGAAACGTCCTATTTTATGTGGTATCTGTTTAGAACCAGATTACCTCATTTTCTTGTTTCTCTCTGATAAGAGAGAGCTGCTCTATACTTTTAAAAGAACACATCACCATTTTAGAAAGCTTCCTTATTTTAATCAGCAGCTAGGTTTCTTTGAGTTAATCTTAATCTCATTCTATCGAATGAAAAATAAGAGCGAAATACCTATCCTAATATGGAGTCTCTACATAAGGAAGCAAGGAATGCTGGGTATTTTATAGAGGTTTCAGTCTTATGACAAATGCTTTATCTACTCTGTGGCAGTGATGTTTTATTCATTAGGTAGCCATGAGATAAACTCAATACAGATTTGAACACTGTTTTGCAGTAATTTCTTACACAGTACACAGACAGTTCAGAAGTAGGCAGGAACCAAAACTTCCACTACAGATTTGCTGGTCTATGTCAGATAATTAGGACAGAATAACCCTATTAGTTGGCTTCTTACTTGCTTGAAAGATCTTCCAAATTTCAGCTAAAGGGTTCATATTTTAACAGACAAGGATGGACCTTCTTGACATTGATCAAACAACTATAATAATTCACTGGTTAATCTGCCTCCTAAGCAGATTTTGTATTATTAGGAATCCTTCATAATAAAAAGGAAAATCAAGGACAAAACATGTAAGTGACAAAAAAAATCCCTATCTATATTTTGGACTCAGTTTCTGTCAGTCTAGGAGGAATAAATAGTATGTTAGAAGCTGTGCTGTAGCTGCTTTGTAATACTAACCTATGGAAAAACAAGCTTAAAGAAAAATTCTTTCCATTGCAGGGTAGAAGTAACAGAGCCAGCACAGGAGTATTATTAGGAATGGGATGGAGTGATTGTTACTCTTAACTATTTTCATGTAGTTTGAAAAGTTCTTTTTAATGTTCACCTTTATCCTCTCTTGTCACCACATTGCCTAAACAAGTAGTTTGGTTAAATCACTCTGAAGTGCTTCATAAAACTGAAAACTTAAATGATTAAATAGGCTTTGCAGTTTTTTCACCTCGTTGCTCAACATTTTCCATGTCATTAATAAATGCACTGAAGAAGTTCTAGTACTTTTCAGGCTGTTAGGCCTTTCCTCTTATAACTGGCCTTTTCCTATTTGCGTTGCAGCTAGCAACCGGATGAAATTAATCTAGTCCTTGATTTTAAGTTGTTTTTTTTTTTTTTTTTTTTTAACTCAGAGTGAAATTTAGTACAAGGAAAAGAAATCTGGCAGTGGAAGGATATTTCACAGTGTTCATATTAAATGCATAAAATTGGTAATAAGTTGTCCACATTCTTACAGCTGTATTTGTAAGTCCTTAATACTGGTAAATCTTTATTTTGACCCAAAGTATTGCCATACTTTGAGGTACTGATTGATGACCTAGAGAATATTAACATATCAGGCAGTTATTTTTTCAGATGTTTGAATGCCAATTCTTACTGTACTTATTCAAAGGCATGTTCAAGAAGTTAAATGTAATAAAAATGAATGGCAGGTTTGCTCCTTTTGGAGTCATTGCAGTGTAATTTTAGTAGTTCAAAACAATTGTATTTGTTTTCCTAAACTTTATGTAAGTATTCTAATGTACAGAAAACAGATTTTATTGATTAATAATTTTCAATTCCTGATCAATTTTGTAGATTGCAGAACATGTCTTGTTGAATACCTTTTTCTTAAGAAAATGAACTTAAGAAACCAAAGTCTTTGCAGGGAAGGATACTTATCAAGGTGTAAAAAGTAAGTAAACTTTTATTATGTTAAAATGGAAAATTCTTGTTTCATCAAGTTGTAAATATGATCAAACTAGAGGGGGGGGGAAAAACAGTGAGAAACTAGGTAGCTTTGAGAGATAATCTCTCTTAACAGGCTGCGGAAAATATTAAACTACTGTGAGATCCTGCATCAGATCTATCAGCGTATTCCTTGGATGAAAACTATATAGTCTTACTGATTTCTTACTTATTTCTCTATCACTAATGGACTAAGGTATCAGACCATTACTTCTGAATGATAGCTCAAATGGTCTTCTATGTGTTCCTCATGTTCCTCATTACCTCATTTTCATAGGGCCACATTGCTTATTTTGGAAAGAGCTGTTTTTGTATCTCTAAAGCTTAGAAGTATGCAGAAGCATTGTAGAGGGAGAGCTGGAACATGAAATATCATGAACCATTTAACAACTTCATCTAATCAAAAAGCCATCAATTTCCTCATAAAAAAAAATTAGTAATTTTAATTAAAACTGATCTTATCAACTCTTAGAATTATTTCAATTTTTATAAGACTTGCTTTGAAACTGTCTAAAGATAGAAAATACATCCTGAAACCATTCTTATTTCATAGTTTTTCACATAGCTACGGATCAGATATTGAGTCAGAATGAAAACATTATGTGGAAGAAAACATCTTTAATGTTTGTTGCATTTTTTCTATTATTGAGTCTAAACTTTCCAAGTGACATTGTCACCTTCAGTTATACTCGTTTCTTAATTATGACTTTTTTTTAATTGAGAAGTTTGGAATTGTGATTTCAAAATGAGAAGTATCTTTCATGTATTACTCAAAAAACACTTCTGTAAGTGTTTAAAAAAAAAAAAAAAAACACCAACCACAGATATAAATGGTTTAATGTTTTCCAATGAAAGTAAGATGTTTCTTGATGAATTCAACTCCATTCCAGACCATTGGACCACTGTCTGAAACTTGCTTGCTTAGGACATCTTTGTCTAATTTATCCCTACAATCTTTCCAAGCCCACTTCTATTTGTAATATATCCTTACCCTGCATATCTTTGACAGTCATGACTCCATTAATAGAAATGGGAGAGTGTCTTCATGAATTCACTTTGGAGCAGATAAGTGAGTTTACTTTGGGTATTTCTTTGGCCCTCTACCTTTTTATTTGGATAAAAATTGTTGCTTTTCTTCACCCCAACTCACAATTTCATTCCAAATATGCATCTCACACTCCACATAGCTGCCTGCTATTTATTCAGAGCTAATGAATGTGTTTTAGTCCTTGGGAAGTGATGCCATGCTGACACTGAAAAATAGGAGTCCTATTTTCTTTTGAAATTAGAATTTTAACCCTAGTGAATTAACAGGTTTAAATAATTTTCTCCCCACCATGCACACATGTGAACAATAGGTACACAGAGGATGCTATAAGCTTCACAGTACAATCTGTGACCCCTTGCTTAATGAACCCTATTCATACAGTGATACAGATCCCTTAAACAAAGGGGACATTTGTACAATGCTCAGACTTACAGTGTCCTGAAAACATAAGACCTTTAAGCACTGACTGGTTTGGGGATTCTGTATCGTCTTTCTAGGAATGAACAAAATCTACTCATAGAATTATTTGCTGTAAGCAAGTATTATGAAGTATTACGTACATCCTGGGCAATCTGGCTCAGTACCAGATCTGAAGGATGGTGGCCTTGCCTGTAGTGGGGGATTAGAACTTTTTGATCTTTTGGGTCTCTTCTAACCCAAGCCGTTATATGATAAGAATCATCTGGAATTTCAGAAGTTTTTCCAGATATTTAAAATTATGATTCTTATTTATTTTTCAAGCATATATACTTCCTATTTAACTCAGTTATGTGGCTTGGCTTTATAGACAGTATTTCAAAAAGAGAAAGTTGTCAGTAGGAAACTCACAGGTTGTTTGATCCCTAAGTCTTTGTTTAGACACTACCCCCTGAAAGCTGGAATTATAACAATGTGCTTTCAACCTTCCCATTTGTGGATAAAAATGCAGTAATGACCAGTGATGTCCAATGGAGAAGTAGACTTTGACTGCATGCCTATTTTGCAGAGAAATGATCTGATCTGGACTGAGGTTAACTGTAGCATAAGGCTCAATTTAGTTAAGGATTTCTGAGGTAAAGCTATGATCAATGATTGAGTTGTTGAAAGGGTTTCCTGAGTTAGAGCTGGGACTGGGAACCACCAGTCTGAAGGTTGCTATTTCACAGTACAATAATGCTTTAGGTTTTGAGAAATAAAAATGAACAAGTCTTCTGATCACATACTGTAATATACTGAGCACAGTTTACTGTTTAAAATTTGTTTCTCTTAATGGGATAGCTACACTTTTACCTGTCAGGCTTCACTGTAGGTAAGAGTGCCACTCCAGCTAGGACAAAGCGAGCATGGAAGCTTAAAGTTAATAAAAGCTTTGTATTGCCTCATGGCCTATTTGATAAATAAACTCATACCTCATTCTGAGCAAATGTATGCCTTTGGGCAAGGTCTTTCTGCACAGGCTTGGTATGATCAGTGTCATAAACCTAAGCTGAAACTGACAATTCCTGCAGTACCTCCAGTACATGGCAAGGGAAAAAGGTGCTTTAGCCTGGAAGTCAGGCAAGGGGAAATCTGCCTCCAGCTATCCAACGCATTTTGCTGCCGTGTTGCTTCTCAGATTGGGCTTGGAATTAGAAAAAAGACCCTGTTAACCTGCTCTTACCTTCTCAGTAGTATAGAAGCTATTTTTCCTTTCCAGCTTAATTAATCTCAACCTTTACTTTCCCTTAACTCCAATCCTGATGAGAATTACAAATGTTCCTCTGTGAGTGCGCTATGCGATTACTAGAATTTTCCTTCATACAGGAAAAGGACTGGAGCTTGAATGATGTAGTACTTATTTCCCACTCTCCCACCTATATTTGGTGCTATGTGAATTCTACCTAGCAAGCAAATGTTCTAATGGAAAAAGGAAAACTTGCTGTAAAAGTTTTTTCAGACTGAGCTCCACAGAAGGATTCAAGAGTATAAGGAGCTTTAGAAATATAGTTAATGATTCATGATTATGTAAGCTACTTATCTGAAGAATATAATGTTTTGATATTTCTTACTGCCAATTTTTCTGCTAGTAATGAAATAAAAGTAGTTCTCTTTATCTGTGTCTTTTAAGTTGTTTTAATTACTGCTATTCAAATTTTGCCCTTTAGAGGATATATACCAAAAAAAAGTTTAAAGAATATTTTAATGTGAGCACTAGAAGGTCAAATAAATTAAGTGGTGATATATTATTTTATATTAATTTATTTTGAGGTGTCCTGCTTTATTTATATGGAATGAAAAGCAGCTGTTTGCTGGAGCCCAGAACAGCTATATGCTATGTACTGTGCATGCTGTTTAAACCCCCTATTGTGTCCAGTCTGCTTACTCTAAAGCCTTTCCAATTTTCAGAAAGATTTATATAACAATATTGAAGGTAATCATTAAGATTTATGTAGCATTTCATTAGTATTATGAACAACAAACTGTCACAATGAAAGAGGCAATAATTAGGTGTAACTAAGACTGCATTCACCTAATTGTTTTTTATTATTGCTAAAGTAATGTAAGGAGTAGTCAGGTCCACATGTATGTTAGCAGAATTACTCTTAACGATTCAGTTAGTAACAGCTGTAATATAGGCAGGTAACCATGACAACCAGGTTTTGCTTTCTCTTAGTTAAAAGAAAAACTGATTTAGTTCTGTATCTTGGATGAAAAGAACAAAAACTGCATTCTCGCTTTTTGGTAAGCCTTCAAATGGAAGCTTGTAGCGAAGTGTAGTTTGGCTCTGGCATTAAAAATACATTTTAACTTTATACCTGTAGGCTCTTCATAATAGAAAAGAAAAAAAAAAAAAACACCCATGTCTCAAAATGCATTTCTTTTATTTAAAGTCCTTTTGCATATGTATTTATGAAAAAATGTTTGGTTTTCATTGTTTGAAATGCATAGTACTTTTTACACTGCATGTAAGAAAGAGGGAGGGGACATTCTTTATCAAGGGACAGTTAATCATGTTGTCAAGATGCTCAGAAGGAGCTCTAGTCTGAAATCAGAAGAAGCTCACAACAAATCAGTTTTCTACAAAGCTGCATGAGTTGCCTGAAGCAAAGAGAATGACACACCACTTCATAGATACCAGTATCTCACAAAGAACTCTGGTGTTTTTTCATCAAATAATACTAAAACTGAAATTTCACTTTTCAAACACTTGTCTTATTTCAAACATGAAACCAGAAGATAGATATTACCTTGGAAAAACTAGCAGGATTACAGATGAAAACAGAATCGATCTAAGTGGATGGTAGAATAAGCAGTTAAATCTACAAAACTAATATCTGTCTCAAAGGCCTTAGTCAAAATGAAGAGAAACACTACTACTTTGTTTTCCCTCTAAAGAAAGCAACACAGTCTACAAGGAATAATTCCAGCACTGTTCATTTAAAGAAAATAGTATGGTCTTTATGTATCATTAGTCAAATAATTAGTAAAAGCAATTTTTTTTTTTTGGAATCATCCATTTCATCCATTCTTTTCACATTCTTTCAACAGTATGAATTTGCCAGTTCTTAGTTATCTACAAACTTTTTGACAGTTTTTGAGCAAATAGTGAGTGGTGTTTGAGAGCAAACTGATAGTGTAGGACCTTAAGCTTCCTTCACCTTAGTCTTCTCTGAGTTCGTAGAGTCAACACTGGTGAATGTGAAATATTAAAATCACATTTGTGTCTGAAAGTTTCTTGCTAAGATTTAATTTTTTTACAAATTCCATCCTAGCTTTCCAAATAGATGAAAATAACTACCTCTCAGAAAATGGAAGTTGACCCACCAACTCTTTCTCTTTAGTTATTTAATGTTGGTTATGAAAATACATGATAAGCTATTTGAGAAACAGCTCTATACTTAACTACACACATCCATAAACTGAAATGTTATTGGCTCTCATTGGGAAAGTTTCCAGATTTGGGAAAATCTGTACAGGCTGGAGCTAAGATATTCTTCTTTGGGATCAGATTGCTTCATTTATTTATTTTTTTCAATATTGAATTGCCTCAGTCTCAAAATGTAGGAAAACAAAATTATCACAGACTTAAACATGTAGACTGCTCTAGTTACTTGCAATCAGTATTTCCCATTAAGATGAAGGCCTTTGATAAGTGAATGTGTATGTTTAACACAGTGCACGTCTATAGTGCCTGTGAAGATAACCTCAAACAGTGTAGCTCCTGGTAAGTGTGGTTATGGCTCCGCAGAGTTCAATATGTGATGCTTCATAGATACTTGGCTAAGTAGCTCAACTACGCGAGCTTCCGCATGTCTGTGTAATTTGCAATTATATTTGGGGACCATAGACTTGTAAAGAAGAGAGTACAAGTGCTGAAGGAAGAGTGTGATGGAATTTCTTGACTTAACTTTGGAAAGCTTAAAAGGTAGACACAGAGGCAAGGCACTTTCTTAAGGATCCGTTCTTAAGGTTCTGTTCTGGTATCTGAGGGAACTCAGTATGTCAGACATGAATAATTTCAGATGGCAGAGTTCAATTTGATTTCCAAAAAGTAGGCTCTGTGAAATACAGGAGGATAGCTAAGATTTCTTGTATATTATGAAGCCTATACTATGCTGTTATTCATTATGATAAAGTTCTAATGTGTAGATATCATGCAATACATATATACATCAACATCAGAAAATATTATATAACCCAGTTGAATTCATAAAATCTGTTACAAAGACATACATATTATATACCTACATGTATATACATATGAAACAGATCTGCAACAAATCTAACTCTACTGTCTAATCGACACTAAAAACTTAGCACACAAAGTAATGAATTTTTGCTGAATATTACTTGATGACCTATATTCTCAGTTCATTTAGTTTGCAAATACATCCCATGTATTGTCCCATGTATTGCATCTCTGGAAGCCTATCTTGTCTATTCCAAGCTAAATTAGGAAAGTTAATGAATTCAGATGTATTTCTGACTAAGAAAATTTATAGTATCTGGGTTCAGACAGTGTATGTTTGGGATAGAAGGTATGGTAGGAATAAACGCTAAATCCTGTAGAAAATGCTTGCAGCATTTCACTGGCTTTAATAAAATCCACAGTATGCACTTCTAATGAATGTTACAGATTCTAAACGTAAAGAGAAAAGTAGGAAAGTGAACAGAGAAACAGAAAGGTCACATATTCTCATGCTCTTATATTGCTCTTCCAGTGATGTAAAGTTACTAAGTAATGCAGACACTTCAAAGATTCTTCATGAAAATTTTGTATTGTTACTTGTAAAATATACAGCTGTGAGAAAGACATTAATAGCACTGTGTTACTGCAGAAGATAAAATAAGCTCAGGTAGCAAAAGCATTGAAAGTTTTGTTTCTAGCTCATGTTTGTATTTGAATCTTGATCCTAATGGTGGTGAAAGTGTTAATTAAATACCAGCTTCTGCTTAACAATTGTAGCTTTTGATAAATAATTAGGCCATCAGATTTATTTGAAGTCGGGATTCATACATTACACTTTTACCTCATTGCTGGATGAGTCAACAATCTGTTATATAAAAACTCTTTGAAATCTCTGGAAGATGGAGATGGGAGGGTTTACTAGAGTCTTGCTGTCCTAACTGCGTTAGAATTAAAAGGATATTTAGAAGAAATTTTAATGACACTATAATTAAGAATATCTAGTATTGGTAACAGTCAAACCTCATAAATATTGTTCTGTGAGCTCTGATTCGTCTTTTGAGACATGGCTTGCTTTCCACTGTGTTTCCAGCTGTTCTGTATTTTGAAAGGAACACATGATTCAGGTTGTTTAAAAAAATTCTCTTACAAATTGTTGTCAGAGTTCTAGTTTTCTAAGTTTCACCAGAAGTGCAAAGGCAAATAGAAGAATTATGCTTACAATAGGTAGTAGATTTCTCTTTAGTCAACCACATCCTTCTGAGAGACTGCTGCAGAGCCATCTTTGCCATCTCCTGTATGCTGCTATTCATTTGGATAGCAAAGAATTATATACTTTGGCATTAAAATTTCATGAAGTATTTCAGTCATTAGAAGACACTTTACTGTGAAACAATCCATGCAAAAATAAATAAATAAATAAAATTATTCTATTATTGCTAATAGAGAGTTTTAGCCAGGGGGAGTGTGACTGCACCAAGGTTTCTTCACATCCTAATGTGTCTGCAGCTGCTCATAGAAGGAAATGAGCAGGCTACTTAACACATCACTGTTTTCTACTCTCCTAATGACTAAAAGTAGAAATCTCCAAGCATTAATGCAGGAATCTTGATGGCATCCAGTGGCAGGTGTGAGCTTTTTTAAATTTGTATTTAATCGTAACTGTTCCTTCTCTGTCTTTCTCTGTAATACCCTAGCATCCCTGACTTGTTTCATCCTCTGTTCACCTGTTCTTTCTTCTTCCTTTTCTTAAAGTTGAACTAAACTAAACAAGATGTTCTTTATATCGTAAAATGCACGCTTTAACATTACCAGCTTTCAGGAAGCATGATGTAACAGAATTTATTTATTAATACTTACTTACAAGCCAAATTCAGCCCACTACTTATAGGCTATGGGTAATTCCCAAAGACAAGCTAAGGTAAGGTCTTCCTTGAGCATCCAGTCCTGTAATTGGCTGTTGCTGGATTTCTTTAGAGTATCAACAGTGTTTTGTTTTGTTTTTTTTTTCTTGAATCTAGAATGCTGTGTTAGCTTTTCCAGTATCCAGGAGATTAGTATACACACTTCTCTACTGAGAGCAAAAGCTATACATCATGACACAGCTGATCTAGGAGTTTTTTCTATTTTCTCTTGCCTCAGTTTTAACTAATCCTTTCCAATTATTCATTTTTACATCTTTAATTCTGATAGCGTATTATGACCTGAAATTTATATCTCATCCTGCTATGTCTGCTGTCCTTTATTAATCTTAAAATGCAGGTGCTAAAAGGCAGTCTTTCCTTCTCCCTTGACATGCCTGCAATAAAATAATGCATCTGCAATAATTGTTTGGTGCCTTTGGGCAAAAACAGTGTCTTATAAGCACTCTGATAGGAAGGCATTTCGCAAACACTGGAATATACTGTTGAATGCTATTAAGGTCAAGGAGGAAGTTCAACACTATGTACCACTCTGGAGATGTGCTGAAAAATATTTGTCTTTCTCTACATCAGAGGAAAGAGTTTGGCTAAAGATTAAAGCATAGGATGAGTGGAAATATTGATGCAAATCAGAACTACAGGTCAGATCCACTCTATCTATGGAAAGTTTTAATCTCTTGGCTCCATGTGAGAAGTTGTATAGGTGAAAAAAATCCTCTCCTGCTGGAAAAGTTGCTGCAAAGCCAGAGCAGCTGTAAATCTTTTGGACGGAAATGCTTTGTAATTTAAGGGGCCATATAGAAGCAGATAGATAAAGTACAAGGAACAGGAACAGGTAACTAAACCCTCATGCCTTGCAGTAACAGTATGATCTGTTGTTATGACCTCCAAATAGTTTCCACTGTCATCTCTCTGCTGCACCTCGCCCTACCTTCTCACGTGTCAGCCTTTGATATCTTTTGCATTTGCAGCTTCCTCGCTGAAGTGCTGAGATCGCAGAGAGATTCCATCCTAAAACTATTCCTTCTTGTTTACTGCTTTCTGATATCCTCTTTCCTTTGACACTCAAAAATCATCTATGTCATAACACAACAATGTTCCTCCATAGATGACATTACTGTGGTATAACAGTTATGAGGTAAGCAATTATAAATACAGTTCTGAAGTGAGAATAGAAATTTTTCTTTGTCTCTGCCTCCTCAGACCAATTTATTTAAACCAATATATGCTTTGGTTTTGTCTGTTTATCATTATATTACATCTACAATAAGATAATGTGATTTGTTACTTTGTAACAGATTTCGTGTATTAACATTTGTCATGTGATTTTGTATTCAGGAGAAGGACAGATTCCTTTTTAATTAGTTGAATCCTTACTTAGGTAAAAATCAGTAAATCATAAAATTATTAACAAAAGCCAACATATCAGAATGGGCAGCACAAGTAATAATTAATAAATAAGATTGAATTTCATCTTAACACTTTAATAGTCTGTTGTTTCTGTAGATTTCCAGTTGTAGTTTTCTATAGAAATAAGAATAGGCATCATTGTTATATTCTTTTTGGCAGAGCTGGATATCACATGATATCTGTTTGCATTTTGCTTTGTCAGTGGTTTTGGTATCTTCACTTTGTCAGAATTATTTAATTTACAGTTATGAAGGGAATAGCCTTGAGTTAATTCATGCTTCATTTTTTTTTTCCATTTGCCAAAAGAGCTGGAAGGCAGTTTTTACTAGATGTGAAGATTTTGCTTTCAGATCCTATTTCATCTAATAATTTCAAACCCACACATCACATAGCTATCTAAAAAGGAAATTAATTGAAAGAAAGACAAGGCAAAAGACCAGCATGAACTCAATTATATTTTATGTAATGTTCATGTCTGGATTGGATTCATTCTCTTCATTTTCTCTTGAATTTGGTCCTAATGGTCAAATAAAACTGTCTTCATTGGAAAGCAGGGATGAGTCCAGATGTCAGCCTTCTCCTAACTCCTGTATTTGAGCTAACTTGCATCTACTGTTTTTGCCTTATATTCTAGTTTTGTATGCTACTGCTAAATGCTATTTAATTACCTCGCTACTTCTTTACTTTAAGCAAAGTGAAGCACTACAGAGGGCAATGTGACACAGTAGAACCCGTCATCAGGATAGCCAGAGAAACTGCTGCAGGCTCCACATGACTAATTTGTTTTGCTCAACTCTTTAACATCTGTTGTCTTTGTTGACATATCCTGTCTGGAAAAGGGGAGGGGAAGAGAAGCAAAACAAAAAAAAAAAAAAAGAAAAAAACCACACCAATAATTTGAATTTCATAAAAGGGCCTCTTCTACTGTCAGGCTTATTCATTGAAGTTGGTTGTGACACCACTGAAATACCTAAGCCTAAGATAAAATTTATTTCAGTTAGTCTTTTTATCCTTGTAGAGCTTAGTGAGGAAGAAAATTCTGGCTTGCTTATGTTCAGGAATACCAAATTCTAGAAATATCAAGATCCCACAAATGCTGTTTAATGGAAAGTTCAACTCTTTACCATTATCTATATTTCAAGTTATTTACTACATTTACCCCTGTTTCCCTTACGTTTCCAGTCTGTTTCGTGGACTAGATTTATAACAGAAATCTGTATCACTGCTTGATATTTTAAAATACATCAGGAAAAATGTATGTTTTGTGAAATCTTTCGTAAATTTCTTATAAGTTCTGCATCAGCAGATGTGGCGGTAGCCTGTTCTTACTTTTACAGATCATAAGACTTGAGCATTTTATTAATATTATTATTAGCATTTTACATTTTCTTTTGGCTAAGAATTTATAGCTTTAATTCTTTTTCCAGACTTTCTTTTATAAGAGACCATAACTGACATAGCTCTACTATTCAGAGTGACTATGGAACTCAGATGTTTTTCTGCCTCTAGATACTTATGACTGGTAAACATCAGTCATCAGTAAGACTAGTTATGTTATTGTAAATCTTATTACTTCAAAGAAACATTTATAATAGTGCAGTTTGAAAAAAAGTATATATTTTTTTCTCTATAAAACTGTTATTCAAAGAAACATTTATAATAGTGCAGTTTGAAAAAAGTATATATTTTTTTCTCTATAAAACTGTTATTCATAGAATTTTTTTATTTTTCTTCATGGACTTTGGCTTACTTGTTAAACCTTAGAGAAAATTTGTCTAACTTAATATGTAAAAGGAATTTGGACACTCAAATGAAATTTCCTTTTTTTAATTACTGCTTCAGTGATCTGGTGTGAGAACACTACCTTGAGCTGAACAAAGTAGGTCCTGAGAGTATCCCCTTGTGTGAAGTGAACTGCCTAATTACCTGTCTACTCAGCACTCTTTGACCCCTTTTTTGGGGAATAATTTTGAAAAGTTTCATTTTTGCTGAGGATATGGAATTATTTGTGGAATAGAGCTGTTGTAATTCAGCTGTACTCTAAACTGTAGAAATCTGAGGAATTGAAGGGAATTTCAAACTAGTTCTCAGATAAACATGGTGAAACTATTTATTCATACATTGTATACTTTCTTGTTTTGCTTTCAGAGCTCCATATATAGCATCTAGCTCTAGATTAGGAGCATATTTTTGTATTTGTAAGATACAATCTGGCTGCAGACTACTTTCAATAACTAGAGATGTCCTCTGATACTGTACCCAAGGATTTTTGTCCCTTAAAGTGACGCCTCATGTAGGAACAAATGCTAAGCCAACAAGTACTTCTAGTGCTTATTATACTAACTATTGTCAGAGATCTCAGCTACTTAGAGAGCTCTTAGATCTCCTTTGAAAAGCAGAATTGTTCTTCTCTGATGGATTTCATCTGCAGGACTCTGTCACTGATTATTTAATAATCTCTTTACATCTTAATTTACAGAGAAACACATATAAGCAGGATTTCTTCTTAGAGTGGAAAGTCATAGTGCAACATTATCTGAGGATATATGATACTTTACATTTTAGGTTTGCTAATACTAATAAATAAATTAAAAAAAAAAAAAGGAATGCTAGGGAAATGGAACTGGAGATTTTAAATGAATGGTGCAGAAATGAAACATCCTAATATAGGCTGATTTTGGCTGATGTCTTGAAGCTTTAAGAAGAAGCACTTCTCCTGAGTACTGGAGTTGACTGAATTCTTCTGAAATCTTTTGTTAAGGTGTAAACTTGTTTCAAGTAATTCTGTGAAGGAGAAAAGAATTTCTAGTTTTTCCTGGAAACCATGCTTCTGGATATACAAAAAATCCCCCACTAAATAGATGAGAAGCTTTTTAAAAGAAAACAAAACTAAGTATGTCATCTATGTGAAAGAGGTCACGTGCCAGCCAAGGTTTCAAAATTGATATCCAAGTGTTATCACAATATTTCAGTGGAGGAACTGAAGGACATGCAAAGGGCTTACTTTTGTAGAAAAGATATATTTTTTTTAATTCTTCTCATGCTGTGTGCTAATACCTAGGGTAATCAGATTCTTGCACGAAATTAATTTCTATTATTGCATCTCACTGAAAGATAATATAAAAATATTTTCACACATATACATATTATCTTATAATCAACCCAATATTCATATCTCTCCAAAAGTATTTAGAAAAAACTTCTGGTGATTTGTAATGTCACCTAGATGCAATTAATTTTTTATGAATCCTTGTGATATGAAAAAGACCTAGCAATAATCAATTATTTGTAATTAAATCACCAGGTCTTACATATAATTTGAGATGTCACTATTTTGTTAAGGATGTTCTGATCCATCTTGAATGATAGGTGAAAAATTAAAATATGACTCCATAACCTTTCATTGCTCAATTTTAACAGCTGTTGAAACATAATCAACATTTAAGTATTAATGAAAAAAATGTCCCTGTTTGGGATAGCTTATCAGAACAGAATCAATTTTGACATGTGCTTAATCTGTTCTGAATGCAAATATTTTCCAGCACTTTCCTGTATGGTTTCAATTCCTTGAACTGTATCAGTTAATGTCTGTAAACTTTAATTTCAATATATTTCTATAAATATAAAACTCAGTTTTTGACATAATTTTTTTAGCCCATCTCAAGCTGCAAGGACTCCTTGGGCCAGACAGTGCTATTAGATAAGGCAGCAGGAATTTTGAAACAGACAAAATGAAGAATGTGCTTCAGAGATATTTCAGCAGTTTTTCCTGGAATGGCTCCAGGATCAGGTAGACTTCTAAGTCTCTATCTGTGCCATTTAGAGCTGATTATACAGATTCACCAATCTTCCACTTGCCTCCTAGTTGCAGGAGGGTTATTAGACTGCTTTAGCCTTGTGGTGACCCCAAATCCAGGCCCAGGCTAGTTCTGCACTCAACCTAATGAGCTCCGCTGCTAGAGCACTGAGGTGCAGAGCAAGGAACCTCAGTGAGGATTCTGAGCAGCCAGACTGAGTCCAACAAGAAGAGTTCTAAGCCAGAGTTAACAAGCTTAGCTGACCTTGAAGTAACTCATTATAGAGAACTGGAAAGTTTCTATGGTGACCTGCATATCTATATCTTTTGGGGGTCAAGTGTATTTTGGCTCAGAATAATGAAGAGCTGAATACATGCATGGGGTCTTGATTCTGTTGTATTTTCCTTTCCATACTCTGGATAATATTTTAAGTTTCTATAAAGAAGTCCTAATGCTTGAAATTACTTTTTTTTTTTTTTCTTTCCAGACAGTGCTTAATTTTTCTTATTCTCGTCTTTTTCTTTGACCTGAAAAGCAATTTCTTCTTTCTGTTATAGTCCAGCAAGTTCATGCTATATAGCCCACGGCAACAAACATGAAAACCCTACATTTCCCATTTAAAAAACATAGTTTAAATTAAAAATGTGGATATTCCTTGTTTGCCTAGTTTTACATCTTTTCTTTTTATTTGTGTTAAATGAGTTTCCCATCAATTGTCCTAAGCAGCTATTCTCAGAATAGCATGCAATTGTTTTCCCAGTTCTGAGTTCAGACCTTCACTTGCAAACATGATCAGCCATAATGTAACATAATCTCCTCTGATAATGACCTTACCTGATTTGTAACAAAAGATATTTTAGATTTTCAGATTAATAAACTACTTGCAGACTGAACTGGAAAACATACACAGCTGCTAAAGCAGGTTGTTTCATGTGTACTGGGACAGGTTTTGGCCACCAGTTGATGTAGAATAGTAGAGTGCAGAGATTGTAAGTAAAGGGAAATAGAGGCTTTATTGAAGGAAAGAAAATAACAAAGGAGAGTAATGTTTTCTGTCTCTTCAAATTATTGGTATCATGGCTTTGCTTCAGCTAGGTTTTTGTAGCTCTCACAACACATCAGCCTTACCTCAGCAGCTATATAAGCATTAACTTATCCCAGCATCACCTTGTATCACGCTCTTATCTTCCTGCACCATGCAATATTTTCTTTTAGGCTTTTAAGTTCTTACGAAATCTCCTACTAGGTTTTGTTTCCAGAGTCTTGGTGCTTCACAAAAGATTTGTTGCAGATTTGCACGAGTTCCATTTCTTCCCTTCCTGTAGCAGCCTATGAAAGGCTTGTTTACTTTGTTCTCTCTACCTCAGAGAGAGTGAAATAGTTATAAAGAAGAAGAACAAATATTGCAACTTCCTGCCTTTTTCATTCCTCTTTCTCCTTCTCAGTTTTGAAGTAGATTTAAAAATGCTTTTTTTTTTTTTGCATGTGGCATGGATCTGATGCCTTAACCTACCTTCTTCATATGTTTATATTTTTTTTATTTATATTGATACATGTGTTGACAGTAGCATTTTCATAATTAATTTACCTACTATTTAAATAATGATGTTGAAAATTCTGTTATCAGGTCTGCAAAATATAAATAATGAGCCTTCCAAAGAATAGATATCCTTAGACTGTTTTCAAAAGCTAGCTTAAAATTTCCATCCCATGAGTACTAGTAAAATTGCTTTTGAAGAGTTAGAATGATTTTAAGGCTAAGATATTGTCTCACAGCTAAAACTTCAGTCTCTGACATGTATAGACAATGCACTTAATTTTGTACTCTGGACATTCTTCTCATGGCTAGTAAATGCTGGACGTGTGCCTAGAGATCCACACCAATTGCTACAACAAAGCAGTGTCCAAACTAACTATGAATGAAATTATGAGGAAGTCACAGAACTTGTAAGCACAAATTTCAGATGTGCCAATTATGGTCTTCATACAAATGTATGCTAAGACTGAAGTTTAAAAAAAAAAAAAAAGGAAATAATACTTTTTCCTCTCCTATTAAAGGGAATGTCACTAGGGAATGATAAACTTTTAACTGAGTTTTGAAATGTTACCTTTGATTCTTGTAATGCTGTATCCAGTAGGTCACTACTTGATTAAACTTCCTGTCCAGAGACTGGAAATTACCAAGTGAGACAAGATTAAAAAATAGAGGGTATTTTAGATCTATGATTACTTGGAAAAAACAGAATGCAAAAAATAAAGAGATTTTGTTAGGCCAAACATGGTTTTATAGAATATCCCAAGAAATGTTAGGTCAAATATGCTATGAACTGTTTTATCACAGTAGGATATTTCAACATACTTACCAAATGACAACTTAATTTCTCTTTTATCATAGCTCTTTTCTCATGTTACTTCTTTTCATTCAGTACTCTCACACACTGCATGCCAGAGGCATCTGTCACCTTAGCCCTTGCCAACAGCCTTTGTTCTGATGTAGTGTAAGGAGAAGATGGTGTTGTGGGTGAAGCAGGGCTAGACGAGAGAAGCATCAGTATCTGCTGGGAGGGCTACTTTGAAACATGCCCTTTGTTTGAAAGCTGCTTTTCCTTGAGGGAGAATAAGATGTCTTTGCATAATTTATTATCTTTAATGTGGCAGCGAATACAGATAAATGTGAAAATTACATCTACAGTTTTTTATGAACACGGTGGTTATTTGCCCCTTGTCCTTTCCTCCCTTTACCTCCCTTTCTCTTTAGCTGGTATGAACAGTGTGATGATAAAAACCTTTTTATTTTTGGTGTCAAGTTGAAAAGTAAGCGGACAAAGAAGCATGTGAGAAATACATATATATATTTTTGCGTATTGTATATTTACATATTTATATATTTTATAAAATATTTATATTTCATCATATAAATTTATCAGTGTCAGAGGTAGGAAAAAAAATCCAATATTTAGCAAAATTCAAAAGAGCACTGAGAGAAGTGTGGTGTACAGATCACCAAATAATAAATAAATTAAAATGTTCAGTAGGTGGATGGATGCAACATACCATGGCAGCAAGGACACACCAAATGTTGTATTCAATCCTCCTTTTCTCCCAAGTGCTTACACAGACAGGTCCTCAGTACTCTAGAGGAAAAGATGGAACTTTGTTTGAATTCATGGGATTGAATTATTATCAGTCCCACCACTATGAGCCTAATAGAAATGATATACTTGTTTCTGACTTTGAGTGCAATAAGTAGTTTGTGATGAAAGTGCAAACCCACTAGTAATGATATAGAATCACAATTTCCAGAGTTCAAATCATAATATCGAATGCTGTCCCTATAATGTACAACATTTCATGAAATAATACTGCATGGCTCACTGCTCAACTGTCTCATTAATAAAGCTGAATAAAAAGATGACTACATCATCAATGCTTTTTCATGCTTCTTCTCTAGAAAAGCATTATTTAGTTTAGCTTTCTTAAAACTGATTTTACTTATGTTAAAATTCAGCTATCACTAAAGGGAAAAGTATGGCAACTGTTCCTATAGTATAACAATAAGGAGCTTATGCCAACCCTCTGTGAAAAGCCATAAATGTATGCATTTTGGATTATTGGGTATTCAAATGCAAATTTAATATTATAGAATGTAGAACTCCACCAACACTGAAATGTAAATATTACTTTGAAAGGCAAACATGCTGGTTTTGTTAAGAAATATGATTGATCTGTATTCTTTTCTGACAAGAGCTGTTAATTGCTTTATATTGCCTTTATAAAATAAACCAAAATTAAAAAAAAAAAAAAAAAAAAAAAAAAACATAAAGGGGAAGCCAAGGAGACTGCATCTATATTGTTAGTCTGGTTACTTCTACTAAAAAATTTCTGGAGAATTCAACTCAAGGCTAATTTTTATCTTTTCCAGAGCTTGCTTATATAATCATCTATTCTAATTACTTTGAATGTAAAAGGTAGCACCTGCTACATGCAGCTTCTTTTGTTCTTCTAGGATTGCAGTTAACAGCATTCAGCGAAATTCTGTCAGTTCTGAACAGTTGTGCTAAATGGAGGAGGGATGTTTTTCCCCAAATGAGGGCACCTGCACAGGAGGCTGCCATAATTTTTATGGCTGTGTGCCCAGAGCCAAAACAGGATGTGGGAGGAGAGGTAAGCTTAACTGCAGCTCTCCTTGTTCCTAAATTAGTGCCCTAGAAGAAGCCTGCTGTGATTTTAAGCTGCACAGTCATTTGCATGCATGGTAAGTTAGAGGGCAATATTAGTTGGTATTATTTACCCTTGTTGGATTTGCATGATACTTTTCCAGTTGAGCCATTTACATGTCAGACATTTCATCTGGGCCTGAACTTGCAGTTTTGTGATCCAGGTGAACTACATACTTACAACAAAGGTATTGTAGTACCTAAAATTAACTGTTTGCTCTTAGTTACATATTGAAGAACTTGACTGTAATTTTAGGCAATACAGAAATTGTCACTACTAATTGCTAATTCATGTGACTTGTTATTTGAACATCTCCTTATAGTCACCTACTGAAGATTGGGATTTAAAGTAGAAGTTTCTAAGAGTCAGCACCTAGATTTATTTATTCATTTTTTAATAAGATACTTCCAACTAAGTAGAAACTAGTTTCTCAGAATATTTCATACATCTCTATTACTTAAGATATAATCAAACATATTGCTGAGTTCAGAAAGTGAAAATCAAGGTTACTTCCTTCTACTTGAATGCCTTTAAATTCTACAATACAAAATCGTAGTTAATCTGTCTTTTGTTCTCCTTCCCCATGAATCCAATCTTCTTGAAAGCAGCAGAGTCAGAAAGTCTTTAAACAGTTTCATCCACAGACTTCCTCTGTCCAGAAGCTGCAGCAATAGGCATGAAATCTTACCAGTATGAAGAGACTTGTAAGGATTTTTTCCTACCCCAGGGGGAAGTTGAGAAAAGGGGGGGATCCATGCAGACACACAACTGTGATTGAATAGCAGCCTTTCTGCCAGAAATGGCAGAACACCACATTTGATGTTCTCAGCACAGGTAGCAGTTCAGGATCCTCAGGTATTCCCCTGACTTAGATCTACATCACAGCAGAAACAAGGCATGGTACTTCAGACAACTCCCGAAACTATGAGTTATAAAATGAGTTTATAACAGGGACCGGAACAAAACCGCTGAATTTAGGTGTCTGACTAGTGGGAGGGAAAAAAAAAAAACAAAAAACAAAAAACAAACAAAAAAAAAAAACTGGTAAATTTAATGTATCAAAGCTTATGCTTTAGTTCTGGCTCTAATTTTGTCATGCTGTTTCCACTGTGCAGCTTCATTCACTTTTTGTGGAATGGTGTAGCATTTTAAATATGGTGGTTATGTATCAAAAAGCCAATATTCCAGTTGATGTAACATAAGCTACTTTTTCTTCAAGTATTTTGAATACAAAATGATTGGGAACAGCGAAGAATTTGCTAATAACACTTGAATTTTTAGTGGTTGTCAAAGTGGTGTCATCTGAAATTCGGGAAGAAAGATCCCTAACTCCAACATGGTGTTAGGAAGTGACATTCCTTTATTCCTCACACTGTTTACTAGGCTACTTGACAAACAAGGGTACCTTCTAAGAGTTCAGGTTCTACATCTATCCAGTTAAGACACACATATGCAGTACACTGGCATACATATTCATTCTTTTTCAAAGTCTCATAGATCTGTGCTAATGTCTCTTTGGGAATGCTCAGTGGTAGTTAGAGTAGTGTGTGCCCACCTACTTCTTCCCCTTTTTTCACCATCAGCTTCATCACTGAAACCTTTGACTCACTTTCATTCACTTTTCCTCAGTTTAGAAGATTTCCACTGCTTATTAGGTCACAGTGAGACACTTTTTAAAAACAATATATGTGGAACATGAGAAAAATCACAGAATCACAGAATTGTAGGGGTTGGAAGGGACCTCTAGAGATCATCGAGACCAACCCCCCTGCCAAAGCAGGTTCCCTACACCAGGTCGCACAGGTAGGCGTCCAGGCGAGACTTGAATATCTCCAGAGAAGGAGACTCCACAACCCCCCCTGGGAAGCCTGTTCCAGTGCTCCGTCACCCTCACCGTGAAGAAGTTCTTACGCACATTCGTGCAAAACTTCCTATGCTGTAGCTTATGTCTGTTTCCCCTCGTCCTGATATACCTTGCTTGTTTTGAGACAAAAGTATTGTTGTGACTCCAGTACTTCTCATGATGCAAAATCATTGAAGCAGAAGGTAAAAGTATTCTATTATGTCCCTAGTGCAATATTATTGAGGAATACCAACACTGTTCACCCACTAAAGCTGAAATGGAAAGTTTTAGAACTTTCACTTATGGATTCCTTTTGCTAAGATAATATATTGGCTTTTACACTAATGAACTAATCCCTATTGCTAAGCAAACCAACCTATATCAGTGGTAAAAAAAAAAACCATTTTACATGGCCTTTTTTTCCCTTTAGGAAAAAGAAATAAATGAAAAGACTGCAGTAACTGATAAGAGTGTATTATATGAAAGCCTCACAGCATTTAAAGTATTGATCATGTCATGCAAGTGATTTTGGTTGAAATGCAAAAATCATATTAAAATTAATTGCTAGACTTTTTATGTTCATTCAGATCTTTCACAGGTTGTGTAATCAGACCATGTCTTAAATTCAGTTTGTGTCTTCAACTGCATCTCTGACAGCTGATTACAAAGTAATGGTTCATTTTTCAAGGATGAATTCTATCTTTGTTCCTTATGAATATGATTTTCTTCAAATACCTGAAGTCATTTTATTTCCACAAATATATTTAGTGTTCTTAGGTATTGTTTCCAGGCATGTAGTTAGTCTGACAGGAAGAAAACATAGTGTAGGGAGTAAATTTAGTTTAACAGTACTATTTTACAAACAAAATAAAATAAATAGTTAGGTATATTGAAGAGGAAATACAAAAGAAAGTTCTGAAATAGAAGTGACCTTCACTAGATAAATCACAGCTGTATTTGTACTTTCCTATAAGTCTGTTTTTGTGATGTTTTTCCAATGCACATAAAAATAAATTACAGATTTGTTCACTCTCTCAGAAGAGTCTTTATTTTTTTTATGTATTAGCTTTTCATATATTTCCTTTCCTGATAACACTCTCATATTCAAGAGCCTTTTTTTTTGATGGCCAGGCATACTAAATTCCATACTAATCAGCAAGTATTGTAGTTGACTTCAAATTAATCTTATCTTTCATCTCTATTTCTATTTATTCAGACTATTCTTCTTAATTCAAAATTACACATTATGAATATATTAAGCATTCTTGCTCTCAGGTCCATTACAATTTTCTCTGACTATTCTGGTGAAAGACAGTGATCAGGAGGGCGATGCTGCACCCACCCACTTAAATAAATGCTTTTCAAGAGGCATTAGAGCAGAGAAGGGCCTATGGATAGATCTTACTTTACCGTGGAATTTGTTTCGTTGTCGTTACCAAACTCTTCAAAGAGATTTAATTTCATAATTTCACATCAGATGTATTTTAGAGTTATTTGCAGTACCTGTATTTCTTCTGACAAAAAGTAAAATATAAGCTATGAATATAATTTCATTACTTGCTGTCAAGAAGATCAGTGGTATATGATTCCTTTTGAGTTAAAAATTGAAAATTGTTTTTTTTTTTTTTTTTTACCATAACCTCTGTTTAAGCAGTATGAATAATGTTTGCATCTAAAATGATTGTCTAAAAAGAAAAACACGTGAAATCTGTCACAATGATTTTGTGGTGGTGTTTTTTTTTTCTTGTGATAGCAGCAGTTACTGAGCTGACATTTTAAGTATGAAAGGCACTTTCTCACTTCTTGTCCTTACTCCAAAGAGAAAGGACAGAAGTGACCTTAAACAGCCTCTTTGCATCTGGAAGATAGTTCTGAGGCTGTGTTTTGCAGGGGCGGGGGAGGGGAAAGAAGAGGAGGGTAGTAACAAGGATTTTTTTTTTTATTAATTAGCTTGTCTGTTAATTTTTACAGTTATAAAGAAAAGATGTGTTTTCTAATCATCTTATTGTCCACTTTGTTATTGGAAGGAGTTAGTAATATTTCCAGTAGGTAACAAAAGAATTCAGATGTGGCATGGAATCAGTAGTAACTCTTTAGTCTGCTTTCTTGAAGCCAAATATCGCCAGAAATGCTATTTGAGGGTATGTCTGCCTGCTTTCTCAGTTGCCATTGTCGCTGTTCTGCAATGATCTAAAGAAGAAATAAGTCTTCCAGAACAGTTTTTGTGCAGTTGTATTATTGAAATAGGAAACTAACCGGACCCATACATATATTGTTAGCAAATAGTTTTTATCATGAAAATGCAGGAGGGAGAAGGAGATACAGCTGGGTGGGAGGAGAGGATGCTCCATCTTTCAATGACTTTTAGCCCATCAAGCTAAAAACACTAATACTAGTGTCACTCAACAGGACTTCACTACAGTTTTACAGAGATTAAGGCACCATAAGAAAGAAAGTGGTGATATAATGATTTTGAGAAACCCAGGAAGATTGCTGTAAGTCAGATACTTTTTTTTCTTGAGACTGAGATACTTCTTTTTCTTGAGACTGATTGCCAGGATTAAACAGGTGACTGTTTAATTTAATACACTCCTGTGTAATTATGTACTATAGTCTTCGTAACACTCTGAGTCCTGTATTCTTCAAATTCAAGGTTGATTATCTCTCCCTATATATTTAAACATTTGGTTCTCATTTATTGCTTGTAAGTGGATAGATTTCATGTGGCTACCGTATTGTCTTGTCACTTTTAGATAAATACAGTACTAGAGATCTTTATGTTTTCCCATTTTCCCCCAAACACAATCACATCTAATACAATTTCTCAATCTTTTCTTATTGTCTTAAAAAAAAAAAAAAAAAAAAATCCCCAAAGGTAACTTCAGAATTCATTAAGCAGTTACTGAAACTGAATGTACCTTCCGAATGTGCCTTTCAAATTTGGTTCAAAACAAGTTCACAACAATTTCTGTCTCAGAAACTGCTTATTTGTAGAAATTAGCTGGATCAAGCAATTTACATGCACTCAAGCTGAAAATACAAATAAAAGATAGATTAGATGCATTATTGTAGGATTTTTGCATTTCTATTCATTTTATTGAGTATGTTAAAAGTAGCACTTTGTAAATCTTTCAGGTAAATGGCTTGCTGGCTGCTATCTAAAAAATATAAAAATAGATCAAACAATGTTCTTTCATTTTGTTTTCCAGAAAAGGCTTTCCTCTCTCCTCCCCTCAGTTTGTTGATAGATTCCAGCTCCTTTTCAAACATGTGGGTTTCCTTGGTAATTTGTTGTGTTTTGCAAAAAAGGTTCATGAAAGACTGCATGGTCACGGAACTGAATGTGGCTGAGAGTGCTAAGTTGTGAGCCCCAGTTCAGTCCAGGTGTGCTTGGATCCTGATGAGTTCAAACTCATTCAAGTGTGGATGGACTGAGTCATGTGGTACACTCAAACGCTTCAGAGGTGTGCCTGTCGAAAGGAAAATATACATGTAGAGTAGTTAAATTTCAAAAAAACCTCAATATACTGTAATAACAAATGATCATAATCTTTATTAAAGATATGATTCTTGAACACAGATACAGAACACTAATACCAAAAACATGGTAAAAAAGCTCCCCAGTAAAAAGTAGAAAGGCATGGGAGAAAAATTTCTAGGTCTCGCTAAAACAAATATTTAATATGGAGATATTTGCATAGCTATGAAAAGGGGAAAAATTATGCCAGTTAAGAGGCTTTTCCTAATTATAGAGGGAAGAGAAGGGTAGAAGAGTAAATTGCTTTGAACACCTTAAGTTGAATTTTAGGTAATGTAGTGACAAACTAAGGGGATGGAAAGACTATAAATTCAGACCCTGGTATGCCTTAATCAACTATGTGGCTCTTCAATGCATTCTTCACTATTCCCAAGAGCTAACAGAGCAGATTCTGGCGTGGGCAGATTGGTGAGATAGAATTTTCTTCCACTAACTTTTTTTTTTTCTGTTCCACTCTCTAAATCACCCAAAAAGAAAAGTTTGACACCTTGGAGGCATACTCAAAACTCCTAATATAAGAGTGGTTTTGGTTACTTCTGGTTTCTTTATTTAGTTTTCTGAGAGCTTCCTTTATTTATGAGATTTTGAATTATTGTCATATAACACTGAAATAACCAAGTGTGAATTTTTATCTGTATCAAGAAGAGGCTTATGAGATGATTTCAGAGTAGTGTTGGACTTGGACAATTGAAGAATACGTTGCTCAAAACAAAAAATTTCTCCTTTTCCCCTTTCTTCTTCCCCTTCCCTTTTTCCCTTTCTAATTTTTTTTTTTTAATTTCTTTTTAAGCAGGGATTTTTCAGCCAATGCTTTGCTTATTCTCTAGTACATCACCTCTTTATCAGCAGTTGCAACAAAAGGCTATCATTGTATATAGCATGCACTTATCTGAGCAACAGATGTATTTTCAGGCCAAAGGGTTACATTTTTCTCCAATGGAAGCACTGAGCCTAAAGCTGTTTTTGGAAGATAAAGAGTTATCAGAAGACAGACTACCTCACTTGGAGAATTTTTAGAAAGCCTGGAATTGACTAATCATTGTAATCTAAAGTATACTACACTCTGTGATGTGAGGACGCGCTGGAAAGTACATTTCTTTAACCAGGTTGTTTAGAAAAGAGAATTTTTATACAGAGCTGCTGTAAGAATCATCTTAAACTTTAGAAATCTTTGCTTCTGTGCATCAAATAATGCTGGCTGACATGTTATTGCTGGAGTTCTGATTTTTGTACCTGAACATTTAAAATTTTCCTTAAAAGTCCTTCTTTCTGAAGATAGTTGCTGTCTATTTGTAATGTGCTCTAAGAAACATCTCACCCTTTTCTGAATCTTTTTCTAAAACTTCTGAGCTATATGTTGTCCTGGTACAATGAAATCCACACTTGCATTATGTGGCAGATACAGAAGTTTGTATGCATTAACTCCTGATAATAAGTTCAATTGTAAAGATCCAATATTATAGTTAACAGCTTGAACAATTTATTCTTCCAAAGCTATGGAACACATATTGCCTAAACCTGTATTGTCAGAAAATGTATCTTCTGACAATTTCTTAATTCCAAATTAAATTTATTACAGCACTCTCTTAGGTCTTTACTCCCATGCCAGCGCAGTTCATGCAGTGGACTAAGTCAAGGAGATGATCCAGGGCTCTGGATTCATCCCTAAATAAAATTTCCAATTCCAGATCTCTTCTCCATAAAGAGATTGGATTGTTCAAGTCACTATGTGGCCGTATTTGGCATGATGAAGGGAACAGCTTGTCATTGGCAAAGTGGCTCAGGAAAAAGCATGAGTGCAGTCTCCTAATGTAGAATGTCTCATACTACTTCAGCTTCAGTTAAATGAGTATTGCTACCTTCAGAAGACTTCAACAGGACTACCCACATGAGGAAACAATTTACAGTGTAGCCCTTGGTTTCTCTGCAGTATCTTATCCTCAATTACTCTTATCCTCAATTACACTATTCATCCTGCTGGTAACTCAGCAGTCTCACTCATCGCCTCACAGGCTGCTGTCCGCACACTGCTGCCAATCTTTTCCTCACTTACATTACCATAATGAGAAGGTCTTTTGGTGTTTTTTTTAATTGTTTTTTTTTTGTTTTGTTTGTTTGTTGTTTTTTATTACTATTTTTGTAGAAAGCCTACATAATGAAGTTAAAGGATTTCATCCTGTGAAGTGCTGGGTCTTGGAGGTTTACTAATTTTGTTCGGAGTTCTGCTGAGCATGTCTGGAGGCACTCAAACACTTAAAGGATTAGACTGGTTTGGAATACCATCCATTTGTGTCAGTATTTTCCTGTAATACAGGGATTGTGCATTAGATTATGTCTTAACCTGATTAACTGTGGTAAGGTTACATCATTATGCTCTCACTAATTATCTAGAATTCCGCCTGATATATGCAGTATATAAAACACCCACAGACACTCAAAATGTAAAGAATTAATACTTTCTGGATAGCCTGTCCTGCAATAAATATAATGTATAGATTCTTTAAAGATCGTCTAGAGAAGGTGTCTGACCAGGTGGACAGGAGCACTGAATCTGAGCAAGCGCCTTCTGTGACAGAAGATACAATATTATTTATAATTATTGGAAGTTTTCATGATTGTATTTTCTTCTATGATTCATTTCTAGTTTAGTTAACGGTAGCTTATAACACCATCAAAGTAATCACAGTTGTTTTTTTTTTTATAATTAATCTTGGAAAGTTTGCTATCATAGACATGAGTAGTGACATTTAAACAAATCCTGTCCTTTCATATTAGTATATAGAATAAAACTGTAATGCAGGTTTTTAATGCACAAGTAAGCACTATACTGCACCATTGTTGGGAAATATTTTCAAGGTTATAGGAAGCATTGATAACATCAGAGCAAACAGATTTTCAAGATGCAGATTACTGATGAACAGTTTCATATTGGATTTTGTTTCTGAAGACAAATAGAGAAAATTGAATGCTCTATTGTACACGTTATTAAAGATAAGAAAGAAACCCAGACTTTATCATTTGTTTCTCATATAAATGATCTTCCTTATTCAGAGTAGGATTTGTGAATACTCAGAGCCATGTTAAAATTATTTCTTTTGGATATGAAAATGCAGAGACAGCTGAGCTAGTGCTAAGTGCTTTTGAATATATCCCGTGAGAATGAAGTCTTACTGGTCTACCAAGATTTAATACTGATGTCAGTTCAGATGGTGAAGTTAGTCAAAATGAGTTGCATAACTCATCTTTACTGAAGCAAGTTCTCACAGAACTCTGCCTTAACTTTGGATTTACTCCATGCTAACATGTTAGCAGATGAATTGACAGTTCAATGTTAACAAATTTATTGGATGTTTGGATGGTACAGAAATACATGATATGATAAACAGAAAGTGTTTCTCATTAATGCCCAGACTAATTGATCAAGATAAGGTCATCTTGTGTAGAAAATGACAACCCTAACACTGAAAATATTTTCTGTTTAGGTTACAGAAACATGAAGTAGGTGGGGAGAATGATTCCAAGAGCTGGTAGTAATTTGATTCATGATTCAGCTACCTTGCTGTTGTAATAATTCCTTCTCTTCAGCTTAACTGTCAGACTAAAGTATTTGCCCTTGTCATGCCTCTGTAGCTTCCTCACTTGTGAAGAGCAGCAGGATTCAACACTGTAAACTTTTCTTTATCCTCTGAATATTTGAAAAGGAGAAGAAATGATAACTGAAGATAAGCTTTAACCTTTAACTTACCTGTTTTGCTCACCTGGGGGCATGTAAGATTGAACTGCTGTTAAAGGACTGAGTTTTTGATCTGTACTTTTCAGCATGGCAATAATAAGCAATTGACCAGGTTTTCTTTTTCTAGAACACTTAAATCCATGTAATCAACGGCCTTATACGAAGAGCTAAACAAAAGTTAGAGTTTTGATTTTTTTCTTATGTCTTTATCCATCTCTGATTCTATACATGCTGCATATTCAACAGTAACTATTAAGTTCCAGCAAAATTCATGCAGAATTTCTCTTATGTTTGCAGCTCATGATTCTACAGGCTCAGCCAAATGTAACTTACAGCAGAGCTGAAAAATTGCTGCTGTTTGAAAAAACAAAAAGCAAAAAAGATAAAAAAGAAATTACATGAATTTATTTTCAGTAAGACAAGCCACCTGCACTTTCCTACCTGAAAGTAGACAGTAAATAAGCACATTGCAAATATCGACCAACACATGCCTTGAGTAATTGCAGCATCAAAGTAACACTCATCTAAGTGGTGAAAGTTATTGTAGTTAACCCACGGGGCAAAAAGTGCTTTGCCTTTCCATTAACACTGGTTGGTACATTATCTGGTTGCATTTAGAAGCATGACCCCAGTTAGATTTGGGATCTGATCCATTTGTTGCAGTTCAGTTAAGATACAGTGTTCTTTCTACTGGATTGACTTATTCAGCACCTTTTTCTTATCTTCGCCGTCACCCACCTCAGTGACCTTTCTGTGTTTTTTTACTCCCCATTGCGTATTTTTTCTCCTGGCTGTTTTCATGGAAAACTCTGGAACTCATCTATGAGGGCATAATACTTTCCAATTTGTTTGTTCTTTTAAATAGCATTTTGGAACAACTGTCCTGGTTCATTTTGTTGCATACCGTTGCTTTGTTTTAAAACTTCCTCTGTTCAAGTGTATGTCCAATTTCCTGTAAGTATCAATTCAGATTTCTTTTATACAGATGCTATGTTTTTGGTTTTTTTTTTTTGCACTTCCTTCCAAAATGGAATAAACATTTTTGTATAATCATACAATGATTTTTTTTTCTTAGAGTTCTTTGTTCTTATCATCCAGTTTCTTCCTTTCTGTCATATGCCTTGAGATGTGGTCAATGTGTTGCTTTGTTTTTCTCCTTTCTAGTGGAAAATAATAACTTTTTGTTTTAAAGGTGTTGTTTTGTTTTGTTTTATAAAATAGTTGTATTCTCCTTCATTCTTTAGTAAAATTACCAATTTATCATTCAGTTTCTGCAATAAAATTCAGCTGTCAGTGCTGCTTGGAAATGAGACACAAAATGAATATCAGGTTGTTTCTCTTGGTGAAAAATTCTGTATGCCACAATGATTTAAAAGTTAAAGAAAATAATCATGGATTATTTTGACCGAATCCCACTGAACAGATTCAGCAGAGATTACAGTAGTAATAGTGTTAAGGGGTAATGTAGATATAAAAGACTACTGAGAAAGGTTTGTGATTGCTATGTATCTTCACAGGAAAATGCAAAACGTTACAGATGGAATAATATATTTGGCAGACATTTGGTGAAAATCTGGATTAATATATAATGTACATGCAAGAAACAAATTAACTTTCTGCTGTGGTTTGCATTATGTTAGATATAGAAATTACACACAGGGACAGCTGTAAATGTCTCTCAGATTCTAATGCAAAATTTTTGGGAAACATATTGATATTAAGAGAAGAATGCAAACTTCTTAGATTTTATGTTGTTTTCTCTTCGCAGCTGTTCATTTTAAATGTGGTATGTAAAAAAGACTAAAAACAACTCTATGGAAACAAGTATTAAAAATAGAGTTCATACCTTGGTTAATCTACTGACAGCTATATGAGATTATGCACTCATACATGAATAAACAGTTATACCAAGAATAAGTTTGTTCTCCAGACACATTCCACTCATATGAAAAGACACTATACATAAATTCACATGAACTGTTTTGAAGTTTAACAATATGTAATAGTAACAGATCAATAAGCTGACATTTTGAAACATCTGTGAAGAAGCATTAATGGATATGCTTTGGAAAAATCCCAAACTATTAGGATAAAATAAGATGTAAGAATATAACATGGCAAAACATATGTGTAATTATATTAACATTATCCATCTCATGAGCCAGCTAGTTCTACTTCATAACAATACATTACAATACAGTTGATTTCTAGAAGCTACTTTTTTGACTAAACTTCAATTACAACTAGGGTGTGTGTACTTCTTTTGTGACCTTCTAGATCATCAGACTTATTTCTATTATCTCTTTAGCTACAGAAACATTAATAACAGTAAATGTTAGTAGCAGTTCTTTGCATTGTCTCTATTTATAATTTTATAATTAAAATTGTCTTAATTTTTATTAAATTAAACAATAGCTTTTCAAATAAAGAACATGCATATGTTTTCAAGGGTTGCTTGGTAACTTTTGTAGAAAACTGTAAGTCACAGTAGCAGTCTAACATTTAATATGGCAAACTGTCATTTATAAAGACTTTCAAAATAGTTATAAAAATGCAGATGATTTCTCATTAGAAGAAAAAAATCCAAACAACAAGCATAACATTTTAAGATAGCCTGTCTATCTGGAGTTGAAAGTGCTTTAAAAATCAAATTTAAGAATTTACTACTCTTTCTATATGTTAGTTCAGATGCTATGCACTTTCATATGTATATCTCCAAGGTTTCAACCTTTTCTCTTTGGGTGATGTTAGGGATTGGAACAGAAAAGAAAAGTTACTGGAAGAAAATTCTATTGCTGAATTTTTAGCGAGATATTTTCAATTGATTATTCTATAACTGGTATTGAATATAGTTACTACAAATGTTTTTTGGAGACTATATTAACAGTGGCCAGGTCCAATATGTGTGTGCAGTCACAGCAGATATGCACACAGATGGCCAATTAGACATCTACAATTTTATCCAAAGAGCATGGAAGTCAATAGGAGCTTTTGAACTGACATCCAAAGATCTTGGATCAAACATTTATCTAGCTGCCAGAGAAACAAAACTAATTGTGCTAGATCACAAATGCTCCCCAGCCATCTCAGGCAATTATCTTTAAACATCACCAATTTGGTAGTGTACATGAATATAAATTAAATTAGATTTAAAGTTCATCTGGAATCAGTGCTGAATAAACATAACTGGATGCTTCATACAGACAGGCCATGTAGCACTGCTCATTTGGATCAACTGTGTTTGGACTGCGGCCTTGTTCAACTCTCAAGACTTTTGTTGAATTACAGCAAGTAATGAAAGCATTGGTATAATTACTGGATGATGACAGCTTGATGGAAATTTTTTTTAAGCAGTGCTGCCTGTGGCGTATATTGTAAGGAAATTTCTGGAGTCCTTTGTACCCAAGGAACTGTGGTCTCTTAAGAGCACAATAAATCTGTAGAACTGAGTAGCAGTGAGAACTGAAGTTTCTCAGATAAGGAATTTTGGAAACTGCCCTTTTAGTGAGACCTACTGCAATGTGGAAATTAATTTTTCTAATAAACTTAATTGTACTTCAGCATACAAAATCAACATATGGGTGTATATAGCAGATTTATTCAACATTTGTTTAAGAAATTTGTAGAACCAAAACTGATTTAACATCAGGAGGGAAGAAGGGGAACAAATACCAAAGCTTTTGGTGAAATGTAGATTAATTAATATCACATTTTGAATAGACCCAAACACCTTGTATGTTAGTTTCCTGGTTTCCTGGTTTGAAGAGCTAAGTAAGTACATTGTTTCATTAGGTTTCCTGATAATACATACAAGTTAATGTCTGATCACCACATATAAAGAATGTCCATGTAGATTACATCAAATATAAAAAACAAGCTCAGATTACTTACACATTAGTATTCCAAAGTTTAGATGCAGACATTTTTAAAACACATTTAATTCCAGAAAAAAATATGTACATTAAACAAAATATATTATGAGGTTAATAGGTTAATACATTTGTATAGTAGGAATTGTATATTAAAATTGTATATTAAGAAATATTAGAAAATGATGACATGGGAGTGGCTTGAAGGGTGTCACATAATGAGCTAAAAATTTAAGTCACCTATGTGGATTTTCCTGGCTGAAGAGGCCAGAATTTATTTAAATCTCTATCCTGTATGCACATTTTCACTGCGTATTTTCCAAATAAAAGAAAGACTTTATACTGCTGTAACTATGCACATTCATTCACAACCCTTGAGGAGTTTAAGATTTTGCTTAAGATGTGCTAGGGCCAAGTGAAAATAAACAACAAAAAAAAGTAAAATAATTTGCAGCTTTATTTTATATCTTTGGCAAAATATCCTATACCAAACTAAGTTTCCATGTTTTAGAGAATATTATTTAACCTTATCTTTACCACTCCAATTCTTTTCTTCCAAATACTGACTTTGTAAAATACACAGGAATTAAAATAAATTAAAACATTAGAAACAGGCAGGTAGCCATCCTTTTTTGTGATGTCAGATGGTTTAGGTATGCCTCTACAATTTTAAGATGGTACTTTTTATGTATGCTTTTGTAGCTTTAGAAAGGTACTTATAGAGGAGAAAAATATTTAAATATCTGGAATGCATTCCTTAAATTTTTGCTTTAAGAGTGTTTCTGAACCCCTTGTCTCTAGACTGTAAAAAGTTTTTATGAGAAAAGTCATATTGATATTCATTTTGTTATACTTAAGATTTTAAGAGTTAGTCTATCTGAAAAGAAAAAAAAAAGAGAGAAAAAATAGCAAAGATGAGTGGAAGATCTTAGGATTTTTAGACTTCTTTCTTCTGAATCTGTACCTGTTTTCACAATGACAAAAGAGACAAATCAAAGAAGCTTAACAGCTCACTTCTGTGTCATAGGCTCACGCTGGTGTTGTAGGAGAAGTTGTTGGCCAAACAAAGCTGACAAAAAGCTGTGATAACATCCTGTCAGCTCTGTTAAAATTAATACAGAGAAAGGAAATAGGAATAAGAAGGAATTGTTTCAGTAAATAACAATACAAAAATTGAAGCTAACGAGGCACAAAAGTATCAGTCAGTGCTGAAGCTCAGAAGTCAGGCAAATGATATATAAGCAATAGAGCAAAAATGGATACTCGAGAAATTCATCTGCAGTAGAAAAGGAGTTCTTCTTAAAATGGTTAATGAGTTGGAAATTAAAAGTTGACATCATTTTCAGTCTAGTGTGCTCGTATTATTAAAAAAATAAAAAACTGTATCATAACTTTCTTTAAGCTTTTCCTTTCTGCCTGAAGGTGAATTTAGCCAATGGTGGATGAAAGGTTACTTACCATGGATGAAGCAAGTGAGGCTGCTCTAGATGTTATAAATAATAGACATATTATTAATATGACACTGACCTACATACTTGCTATGCATAAAATTGCCAGAATGCTCTGGGTCACAATCTCTTCATGGTTTCCTAAAATTCTCTAGCTCTCTGAAAGTGTGTGGATTCTTCAGGTACTAAGACAGAAAGACTGCGGCTTTGTTTGGAATTATACCTAAGTGATTGGTGAGGCCCTCAATTTCTTTTAAGAGTAAAAATATATCTGTTTTGAACTTTGAGCATACTCTCTGAATAAAGACCAATGGTTTCATTTAAGTCAGGAAAAAAGCCCCTTATCTAGACCATGGTATGTTTGAATGTGTAGTTAGGGGTTGGGACAGAAAAACAGTCACCAGGAGAACTTGTTTTGTCTGATCTGATGTAGCTAACGATGATTGCAGGCTTCATGCTGTGCACATACATGAAAGATCTATTTAGAAAAAAAAAATAGCACTAAATTTGAGTTGGGGAGAACAGAATAGATAGACAGAACAGTGTTTTTAACTTACATGGGAGAAGCCCTTGACCATCAGTCTCCATTAGAAGACCAGATGTCTGGATGTCTAATTTTAAATAAGATGAATCAGCTGAACTTAACTATTCTTGTTTGTTATGAGATAAATAAAATGAATTTATTTAAATTAAAAAAAAAGCTCGTGGATTAAGAATAGTAATGAGAAATTAAATAGAAGTAAATAAAGTGATGTGATAAAATCAAAAGATATAGAAAAAGAAAAACAAGAATTAGAATGTAAAATTTGCCAATTCACTTTCTGCACTTTGAACTCTTGATAGACTGAAATGATTGTAGCATTATTAAATTGTCTGCCAAAAACTTTGAAAGATTATAAAATTTGAAAACTGAAATGAAAGAAGGTAACTATTGTTGAGGACTTGCCAATTAAGTGTAGTAGGGTATTTTTAACATGTTTGAAATTGTTTCCTCTTATTGTAAGTGCTCTGCATTTTGTTACCATGCTATTTCTTTTTCATAAGCCCAATTATTAACAAAGACATCGATGTAGTAAGATCTGCCATGAAAGTCTGCAGAGATCCACCTTAGTTGTAAAACACTCCACAGTAGGTTCCAAACAATTCAGTTAGCATATAGCTCCTAAACAGAAAAATGACACAGTAGAACTCTGCCAGATTCTGCCCTCGTATTTTATGTACATGTTGCTAATATTTCAGTCAAATCTGAGAAAAGAATAAAGGCCACAGACCTGTGGAATTTCTGTTAGCATTGTGAAATAAAGAGACCACAAAGGGAAAGACAACAGTTCAAAGGGATGTGATGCCATCTTAGTTAAAAACTGAGAAATCCATCTGTGATTCCAGGGTCTAAAAATCTAGGCTTCATCAGCTCTTATCAGCTTGAGAAGATACTCTTTCATCAAATGTATCTTCTTTAATTAGAGTGAACTTTCTACTTCCCTGATTCAAGCTGTCTTTGAAGAGTAGTTTGCAGAATTGATAAGCTGCAAGTATTTCTTGAGAAGTCATCTTACAAGCACAACTTTCCTTTACATAGTTCTTTCAAACACAGTCTACATTAAGCATGGGGAAGGAAGGTCAAGTTGCCTTACAGCTGTGGTCTTTATATGCTAACTGTAATTTTTTTCATCATTTTGGAGTTTTTGTAATACTGATCCAATTTCTATATGCCATCAATATTTAAGATCAAATTTAATAATTCACAAAACCTTTAATTAACAATAGTAATTTCAAAGCAAATACCCTCTCAAAACAGAGGACAGTAATAAAATTCAACAGTGGTGCTTCATGCTGAAGCACATGCTCACATGCTAAGGCCAAATTAAGGACCTAGATTTCTCTGGATATATGCAGTTAACTCAGTGCTCTGGTTTAGACAAGACTTTCCCATGACTGTTTAATTAACACCACATTAGGAAACGTGCATGCAAGTGTTTTTTAACAAATTTTCGAAAAGTCACGTTCATGACATTTTAATGTTTATTTTGGGAACATAATTCTCTAAAGCTGCAAGTATTTTTATTGAGAAAATAAATGGTAACTACTGTGATAGAGACTGAATTACTGAGTTGTTCAATTTAAATTGTGTTCATTATTTTTGACCCTGCATTTTAATCTTTAGCATTTTAGGATGATCCATATTTGTAAGAGGGTATTATATATTCAGATTATTAAGTTTTCAAAGCTCTCAAGTGTCTCAAGTTACAAATAACACAACATCAAAGAAATCTGAAAACAGAAAAACAAGAGCAGCCCATCTTTAGAAGAAAGGTTTTACATGCTGAATTTTGTAATATACTCTTACACGTTTCATCATTACAAAAAATGTTCTATCAGCACGTTTATGTCAAATGCTAAATAGTCAGCTGGGCCAGCAGAATAGAATGAAAATGAAAAGGGACAGGAAAGGAATAAAAGAGTCCAAAGGCCAGGAATAAGAACAACAAAGTGGATTTAAAATGCATATGCTACTTTAAATAATATGAGATGAACAGGTAAGATAGGTATTCTTAGTTTTATTCATTTATTTTTTAATGAGATGAATACTGACAAGATCTAGAAGGAAAAAAAAAAGTATAATTAGAAGGTTATAAATCTTTTTTGATTTTATGCCCCATCTTAACATTGTACTGTCATGTGCTTCAATATACCTCAGAATATTATACAAATGTAATCATCATCAACTAGACATGCTTTTCTCAGTCTGTGCTTAAAAATGACTGTTATTTTGGTGTGGAATGCAAGCATCACATGATCATTTAGATACACAGTGATGCTATAGTGCAAATATTTAGGTAGACTAATAGAAGACTGTAAAATAGCAAGTTGAAGTTATTTTTTTTTCCTAAGGTCAACCAGAAGTCTGTTGAAGATGGATGTACTAATATAAAAATTGCAAACACTGATTGAAGTACAAAATAGACTGGTAGCTGCTGTGCAAATATTTTACTTTGCATTAACACTGAGCAAATAAATATGTTATAGCTATCTGTGGTCTTCACCCGCCATTGTATAAAAGAGTTTAAAACTTAAATCAGATTAATTCAGCCATTCATGAATGCTTAGAACACACAAAAGTGACAGCTAAACAGTTGATAGAGGAATGAATTTGAAGGATACATGTGCATGCCGAAAGATTTCTTAAAATATTAAAAAATTATTTGACTACATGTTGGATCAAGCTTTTGCTTTTGATTGATAGAGTATTTTTAATGTAGGGCTAACTCAATCTCAATTATCTTAATGTAGAAAGATTAAATATCTTGGTAAAATTGCTAAGATAGTAGGCCAAAGTCAAAGGCAATAGTAGCAATGATGTGAAGTAGCAGGAAAAGGTTTGTAAATCTCTATTGACTGTAAAACAGGAAAGAAATTACAAAAACAACCTGAACTGAAATATGAAGAATAAATTTAATGCGACACTTTCATTAAAGAAAAAAAAAAAAAAGAAGAAAAGAAAGAAAATACATAGAAGCTGCAGCATGTAAAGCAGAATTAGAGCAAATACAAATTATAGGAGTCTATATTACATCTTCTTCAGGTGTTTTTTTTTATCTTCTAGATAAGCTCCTTTGACACCTTGTTGGGTGCCAAAGGTCAGGATTTCTTCTGATTTCTTCTGAGATTCTCTGTGATTTTTCCTTTCTGTCCTCTTCCCAGTCTCATACAAAGAAAGACCAGACATATTTCGGCTTTACACTTGTCTGCTTTACCAGGTCATAAAATATGTTATAGGTATTTTGTTTTTCATCTGCACAAATTGAAAAATATTGTAAGAAATCATTCATAGCTGCTTTAGTTTGTAAAGAAAGCTCCCCAGCTCCAGCCTTCCTATTGATGCTGAAGAAAGGTTTGGTCAGCAACATTAATTTGTCAGCATTGATGCATTTTGTCTTAGATAATAAGGTGTTCAGCAAAACCAATGAAACACACACAAGCATTTTCTCAGGAAAAAAACAATGATTTTCTAATACAATGTCAGATGCTCAAGTATCTTATTGATAGAGCTGATACAGTTTTTGAGAGAGAGGATGGAGGGAGGTGCATTGCCACCCAGCCCTGAGTGCCCTGGAAGTTCTGCCTGTATGGTACAAGCCACATTGGGCTGCTGGCTACCAGGCAGAGCATGTCATCCCCAGGATCTCCAGGCATTCTCCAAACTGCTCAGGGCTTCACAATGGCAAGCAGTTTGTTGTTCAGCATAGTTTTAGGGAATAGAATGGGTTAAAAAGCATCAGTCCAGTTCTTATAGCCACGTAACAGTCTGTTCTCAATGCTTTAAGTTTATAATGAGAGTTGAATACAAGTTTTTCCATTGAAATTTCCCAACAGAAAATGTTGCTTCTGGAAAACTAATTTCTGTAAGAAACATTATAGAATGTCAAAAAATATATTATTCTTCAAAAAAATTAGAATACACTTCATTTAATTTTTATTTGAGCCAAACAAGTGGATTTTAATTTAGCCTAAGGTCTTTAAAGGAACAGACTGCATTTTTATATAGTATATTGATTTCCTTATGATGCAACTATTCACTTTAGTCCCATCCCTCCTATGGGGCACCATCCCTTAAGTGCTTCATTTTAAAATATTGCCACTTATAGAACAAAGTTCTATGTACATATTGTCTCACAGGCTTAGAAGGGGCCAGGGGAGTCTGGCTTTACAGTTCATATTCCACATTAGGAACATTCCACACATGATGATGCTGATTTATTTATTTATTTGTGTGTGTGTGTGTGTGTGTGTGTGTGATTCATATCACAGTGCTTCAGGTCATTCTAACAAATGGAAATGAAGTGTTACAGTTTTAGGAACGCCAAAATACTAATTTTCAAAACTCTAATGTACAGTCTGAAGAGTACATCTCCACAGTACTGATCATTATAATGTGAAAAGCAATTATTGTTATGTATTTTTTTCCCTTCCTAGAACTTTTCAATGTAGTCATATACTAATTCAAGGTTTAAGTGTAATGGTTACCGTTGGAATTTCTGTTGGGCTTAAATTATATTTTCAATTTTTTCAAAATTCAATTTTCCCCTTAGCCATTTATTCTTATATGCTTATAAAATATTTCATTTCAAGAATATTTCTTCCTGTAGAGTTGTCATGTGAATAAGTTGAATTTCAGTGCAATGGAAATTATAATGCACTTTAAAATGATTTCTTCACTCACACGTTTGAAATGATATTCTGTTTATGAAACAAGCTTCTTCCAACATCTCTTCTTGTGCTCATTTGAGTTCCTTCTTCTCTCCCAAAATGAGAAACCAAAGAAGAGTAGATAACTTATTAGTAACTGGATTGCAAAGACAGGACTATATTGAACAAATACTCTAATTCCTTGTCACTGTAATTACCATAAAAATAGAGGTCACATATATACACAAGGTTTCTGTTATATTACTACTTGCTTATTCCTTGTATCACTGGGGGGATTTGGTTTTGTTTTTTAGTGTTTTTTCTTTCTTTTTTCTTTTTTTACTTAAAGAGGATATTTGGGGAAATTAGGAGGGATTCAATTTAGTGTATAAATGAAAGGAAATGTATCCATAATGATCCCAAATTAATTGTGTAACATTTCATTTAGTGCACATGGCAAAAACTGTTTGCATTTTTGCATTGAGGTTTCTTTATTTGCTGATATTGTAGTGGCTACTTTTTTTTAATTTATGCTTCCTCATACCTTCACTTTTAAATCTTTCAAGTCCTTGCTTACATTTTAAAACACAGCTTTCATGTTTACATTAAATTAATGTGATTTTCACAGAATCACAGAGTCACACAATTGTATGGGTTGGAAGGGACCTCTAGAGATCATCGAGACCAACCCCCCTGCCAAAGCAGGTTCCCTACACCAGGTCGCACAGGTAGGCGTCCAGGCGAGACTTGAATATCTCCAGAGAAGGAGACTCCACAACCTCCCTGGGCAGCCTGTTCCAGTGCTCCGTCACCCTCACCGTGAAGAAGTTCTTACGCACATTCATGCAAAACTTCCTGTGCTGCAGCTTATGTCCGTTTCCCCTCGTCCTGTCTCCACGTACCACTGAAAAGAGACTGGCCTCACCACTATGGCCGCCACACCTCAGATATTTATAAACCTGGATCAGGTCCCCTCTCAGTCTTCTTTTCTCAAGGCTAAACAGACCCAGTTCACTTAGCCTTTCTTCATAGGGGAGATGCTCCAGGACATAGGGGAGATGCTCCAGGATTTTCTTCATATAGAATTCTACTATCTGTATAGATTCCCTCACAACTAGCAAGGCAGTTGTGCTTGTGAATAAAGCAATGAGTAAAAACATCTTTTGAAAGCATGTAAGTTATCTGTGAAAAATGTTAAATTTACTTAATTTTTTTGAAGACTAAATTATATACTGGCTGTAAAGTATTTCTTTTCACATTTGATTTTCAGAAAGTACTGACAAATGAAATCTACAGATCATCCTCAGATGCCATCTTCTTCTTTCCATCAAGGGAACTAAATGTTTAAATATGTTTTTTGTTCACCAAAAAGCACATTTTTTCCCATGGCTTCCTTTCATTTAAAGCTCTCTTTTACCAAATTCTCATCCCTACTTACAAGTATTGTCTAACCTCTTCCCAGTGATATCTCAGCTACTTACAGAGATTGATGAGGGGGAGAAGGACAAGGTACAGAAGAGCCATAGAGGCTGCATTCTGTTCCTAGTGTAATAGAGGATAAATTTAATTAAAATACACCTGCAGTATGTAGTCTGCCAGAATTTAATTATATGAAGTGGCAGTTCTTATGGATGAGAATGGCTATTCTCCTTATTTTAAACTGAGTAAAGCATAATAATTCAAACCAATTCATTGTCCTTTAAAGTTCAGAGCCTCCCAATTTGTCACAGCCAAGCTTAGAAAGGGTGCTGTGTCACAGCATATGGCACTGAGGAAGCTTCATTTAGACCCTCTCTTTTACAGAGCTTGGTGTTAAAGTACAGGCAGGCGAAACTAATGTCCATGTCTCTCAAAACATAATGAATTTAAAAAACTCTTTGACCATTCTGAACATGTAATCAGTAACATCCAGAAAAGAAATCCAAGGATAATTCATTATTTGACTCCTCCCTTTATAATACCATACACTTTTCTTACTTTTATATTCCGTCTCCGCTTTTCAGTCAGTGAAAACAGTACTTACATAATTTTTAGTCATTTCGTTGTTAAAGATTAACCTTGGCTAATTGTAGTGTAGCAGTGATAATCGGTGTGTTTTTGATAACTGCATCATGGCAAATACAACACATATGAAGTCATACATACAAATATTAGATTGGTGTAAGAAGAAAGAGTTTGGGAAACGTAGAAATAAGCTAAAAGACAGACTAATTGATTTTTTTATTTTATTTTATTTTATTTTTTCTGGAATAGAGGAAAACTTGCATACAAACATCTTCTAAAAGTGGTAATTCTGTGTCTGTTGTCTTCCAGGGAAACCATATGTGTATAGTCTCTCTTACTTAGAGCAGACTTAGTCACTGAAGACTACAGCTTAATGGCAGCCAAAATCTACATATGTTTTGAAATATAACATTTGGTGCATAAGAAAGAAAATGTAAGCCGTGCTGGAAATAACTAATGTTATTTTAACTACTAGAAGAATCATCATTTCCTGATCCTTCTTACTTTTGGAATACTGGAGTGTTTTGTAGAGAGTAATAATTTTGTAGAGAGCAGGCATCTACTACATATACTCACGTATCTGGAATTTCAGACGCAGTTCATTTTAGCCTCCTTTAGAGATGAGACAATTGGTCTGAGACTGTCTTTTAGTGTCATTTTTTAACTAGCTGACTACTAAAACAAATATTATTGCTGACCAGGGTCTCAAATATGAATACCACCCACAATATCATGATAATTATCTATTTTTATGATCATCTGTGAAAGATGTCCAGAGAAATCCTATTGGACTGAACATCAAAAGAGAAAGGAAGGTAATACATGTTTTTTAGAACCTTATAATGTGATCCTGATATCAAATTCCTTAAACATACATAAATTAAGGTTCCAGCACAGTCCTGGTTAGCTAAAAAACTTTACTATCAAAAAGAGATAGAATCCAAGGTTGACAGTAATTAGAATTTTAGAAGATCAAAAGTTTGTCCCCTAACAAAATCCAGCAAGAAACATTAGTTTTTTAAACTGCTTTGGTCCGGACATGCTCACTGAAGTAGTCAGTTTTAATATAGCAGTCATTTTTGTACTTAATCAGTAGCTCTGGGATAGCCACTCTCAGAATTATAGACATTATGTATGTTAAACAACAATCCCTTTGAAAATGATGAACAGGAAACAAACAATAAGCTATTAAAATAGTTGTCTTCTTTAAATAAATAAATAAATAAATAAATAAATAAATAAATAAATAAATAAATAAATAAATAATACAAGTATGTGTGATCGCACTAGAAAATAAAGAGATAAAGAAAAAGGTAGTGAATGTAAGTGTAGCAAAAAATAAGTCTAAGTTATTTTCAAAGAATACTTTCTATTACTTTAATGTAGAGGAGTGTCAGGAGGAACAGTACCGAATAAAGATGACAGAAAAAAGAGTTCACTGTGTTCTCTGTTTCACCACAACAAAAGTGTAATCAGTACCTGGAAATTATTTTCCATAGCTGTCTGAAAATCTCATTACCTCCTATAGCTTTCTGACATCCCATAGCTTCTTTGATTATGGTCTTTCCACTCAGGTGTGACTCACAAACCTTAAGTAATATATTCAATATTTTGTCATTTTTCTAGAAATACAATAACATCACAGCATTTAGACATTTTTGAGATTATTTCAGTAGTGTTTTTCCCTTCAGGTTGTTGTACTCATCTCCCATTTTTACAAAATAATCTAGGTGCCTTTTTTGTCTCTTGACACAAAGTAAATCTTAGTTCTGAAAGTCATGATTTCATACATTGTAGGTTACTTTCTAAGTTAAGAAATCTGAGGGCAATTTAAAGGAGTGTAAGTATTTTGTGTTCACTGGTACAATCTGTGAATAGTCTCAAAATCTTGCGCTGTACAAAAGTAACATCTTATATGTAAAGAAAATATTTCACTAGTACAGAAAAATAGCAATAATCTAATCTAGGAATCAATGCTAGTCTGATTATTACAAGAAAAAAAGATAGAAGAAAAGGAAATAAAGAATTGAAGCTGTAAGGTATTGAGGCTATAAGGTAATCTCAGTAATAATAGCGCAGTTAAATTTGTTATATTCACACTTGTTAGTATTTGACTAGATATACTAGATATTATTTCTTTGTTTACTTTGTTCTCCTCCCCTAAAAATATTTGGTACAACTGCACTTCTTTAGTTGACCATTTCTAAGTTGTTTAGTGCTATGGGGTCTGAAGTGTGAGACTGCTGAATATAGCAATAGGTCTGGCAGGGAGATGAAGACTCTTAAATGAGTTTTCTCCAGACTATAGCATCTCCATGCAGAGGGTTGTTGTGGCCACCCCCACCTAAAGAATGCCTCTACCTGGAGCGAAAAAAGAGTGATTGTCATAGGAGACTCCCTTCTGGACCCTATTCAAAGGGAAGTCTGCTGCCTCCCTGGGGCCCAAGTTAGGGACATAACTAGAAAGCTCCCTAGTCTGATATGGCCCTCTGATTATGACTCACTTTCATTAGTTCAGATTAGCAGCAGTAAAGTAATGGGGAGAAGGTCTATCAAAAGGAGCTTTAGGACCTTGGGGCAGTAAGTTGAAGGAGGAGTCATGGGAGGTTCAGGTTGGATATTAGGAAAAAAATTATTCTCAGGAGTGGTGATGCGTTGGAGCAGACTGCACAGAGAGGTGATGGAGGTTTTCCTGGAGGTTTTCAAGAAAAGGGTAGATGTGGCACTGAGGGACATGGTTTACTGTGCATAAAGGTGAAAGCTTGATAGTTGGACTTGATTATCTTAAAGGTTGCTTTCCAGCTTTAATGATTGTATGATTCTGTGATTCTAGGATCTCTTAGTCTACTGATCTTTGCTAAGAGTGAGCTTCCAGGTATTATAGTAATTTCTAGGAACAGCACAAAAGTCCCATGTGTAAATTTCAAACTAAGAAACAATCTTCTGGTAGGGTTCAGTCACAAACAACTATTCCAACACAGTTACTGTTATAGCTGTGTTTTAAGAGTCTTCAAATTTCTTCTGTGAACTTCTGTCCTGCTTAAGTCTTCCTAGCTTTTTAAATGCTTTCGTTTTTAGAGCAGCTTTCATATTTTTATTCCAATTAGGTTTCTTTTCTCTTTCATGAAAAAAAACAACAACTAATTAAAAGTTCATGAAAACTGTTAATTTCAAAGCATTGGCCAGCACCAGATCTCTTCATACTGAGAGAGTCAAAATATATAGGCAGAGAAACACTGTAGTTACTTTTCGTAATACTGTCATATTAACAGAAGGAATGCTGTCAAAAACAGAAAAAAAGATTATTGCTAATAAAAAATGTATGATTCTTGCATTTGTCTCCTGAGACCTAAGCTGTATGCTTATGTTTATGGACCAACAATTTTCTATGCTAGGGTAAGCATAGTCATTCTAGTTCCTCTATAACTTGATATTTACAATATTCTTCTGGATAAGGATGATGGATGAATCTGAATTTATTTAAGAAAAAGATTAAACCTGCTCTCTTATTATAGTCATCAAACAATTATGGATAATTGAGTAACAGTCCTCTTCTGGTTACTTCTCAGAAGAAAAGGATGTGTGACCCAATTTTCCGTAGGTGACACAATATTTTGTAATGTCTTGGAAATGTTGGAGAAAAAATTCCTGAAACCTTATTTTCTCTAACATTGCCTCCTGAAGCCACTAGTTGAGACAACTGTAAATCTGATTTTAGTCCCTGCTACTTGTACTCAGATGCCTAGGAAAAAATAGTTTAACAAAATTTTATTGTCTGTCTGACTCATCTGTTATATGTATTAGCCCTACAATTATTACTGGTCTGTGAATATGCACTTTAGAACCTGTATTGTCAAGAAAACCTCTCAAAATTTTCTCCTTTTTAATCCACAAACAGATATAACTCATATGGCTCAGAAATACAGGGTGTTATAGATGATAAATATTCCAGTGTCTTCAAAATAATTGTTTTCATTACACATCTCATTTACATGAGCGATGATTTCAAGAGCCTTTTTTTGGTTCTCCGTTGATGTAGATATGGAAAAAGTTTTACGTCAGACCTTGTCAGAATTAAGTCTGTATCTACATTCTGAAATGCAAATAAAAACATGATTTTTGTCTCCTAAGCTATGGTAGATCAAATTAAAAGAAGAAAAAGAAGAAAAAAAAATGATATTGAAATTGATAATTGTTATAGTATATTAATTTTACTTATTCTGAGTTCATTTGATATTCCCAATTGACATGTACTCCAATTTCAACTTGAACTTTGATTGTCTACAGCTATCTTTGTTAATAAAATTTATTGCTCTAAGTACTGTTGATAAAAATGTAAACCTTTGTTATCAAAGCACTGGGAATAGCAAGTAATTCCATTGTAGCATATGACTCACTTATCATGTTTCTTAACTTGAAATAACGGTTAATGGCCTCTATCAGGAACCTGATTCTGAACTAAACACAAGATACATGTGATACCTTACATTCTTGCAGTCTTTTTTTTTCTGTTGGAATCTAAGAATAGTTAAACCCATCTGTTTTCCAGCACTGAAGAAAAACAACAAGAAAAGCGACAAGGACTCCATTCTGCTATAACCAACTCTAAAGAAGTTCTACATTTTTTAATTTTTTAAATTTTTTTTCTGGGATATAACAGCTGTAGTTAAAAAATGACCAGTTATGATGAGCATTATAGGAGGACTTTGGTTCTCACATTCATTGAAGACAAGGAGTGAAATGATCACTTCACAGAAATATACAGCTGTGACTTTAAAACCATATGTATAAAGATGAGACGGAATCTGGCTCCAAATGAGATATTTGGACTCTGTTGCATATTGCAAATACTGCATATGGAGTGTTCAATTTATTTTCTCATCTGAAGATTTCTGGACAGAAATTTTCCTTGTCTCTTACTCACATAAATAGTTCCACTGAATTGGAAATGCAAAAAGCCCATTTTAAGTCCCAGCTTTCTAACAAACTGTATTTTCACCTACCATGAAGGTATGCAGCTTCTCTTTTTACTTATCACACCAACAAAACTGGGAAATGTTATTTAAAGAGAAGAAAAACACACATTTTCTTGATTACATTCATGAAGACCAGTGTAGGAAATATAATTAGTGTTTGCAATACATTTCTAATTATTTACTGTATATAGAGCACTTTCACTATTTCTGTTCTGCTTGCAATATGACAGAGTAATCTTGCTTCACCCTGTCCAGGACTTGAAATGACAATATTTTCTTACAGTGAAAAACCAGTGCATTCTCTTTTCATATTCTGCAACTCGGCTGTACGGATTATGAAGTCTGAAATGAACCATTTGCAGAAAAAAAAGTGCCTTTTGGAATGCATTATATTCCAATTTATAAAATGTGACAGTGTTTTTACTTTTTAACCAAACATTTTCTGATAGCATTCTATGCATATGAAAACTCTACTCCTGGGGTAAGTGAAGCTAAGCCGTTTTTTTTTTTGGTAATGGAAGCCATTACGTAGGCTATGTGAGAAGGAACAGAAAAGGTTTTGCGATAATCCAAACAATACCCAATGTACCTATTGTGCCCTGAAACAAAGGTATTTGTCATCAGAAAAATTAAAAGTCTGAAATCAAACCTGAAGCACGTAGTTCACTTAGTTTAATTACTATTTCTAAGAAAAGTTATAGAAAAAACAAATACAGAGCTTATTGAAGAAGAAAATGTTATCTGAGTGTTTATGTATTAGTTCAGTATCTGTATTATGTGATAACTGCTGATTAAATAAAATTGTGCTAACAATGTTGTATTAGAAAATTCAGTTTAAAAACTCAGAAATTTTATCTTTTTTCTGTTTTCTCATTTTTTGTTCTTATCTGAACAACAGATCAGAATTCAGACTAACTTTGTAGACCTGCTACATACAAACTCAACAAATTACTTGTATTTATATATATTTCCTGAAAACATGGGGCTTTTAAGACCTCTAAATCCATTTTAAAAAAGAATTCAGGAACCCAAAATCTATGCCTTTTCCTTAAAATCTTCTGATTGTTTGTTTGTTTGTTTATGGTAAATTCCATATAATGCTATAAGAAATTTGATTGTGGTTGAATAACCAAAAGGACACAGTCAGGAAGAATTGGTTGAAAAAACATCATAAAATGCCAGCCTCTTTTTAGAAATGTTACAAAAGTAGGAAACTACTTTCAGCTCTACTGAGCTAGAAAAATGAAGTAGATGTGTAACATTTAGTAGTTGGAAGGGCACTGTATGGGGCTGCTGAATCACGGCCTGAACATCTGATTAATCACCTGAGGTGAGCAATGAGTCAGCCACAGAAGCACAGGTGAAGGCAAATCACCTGTGCTGCAGGAAGGGGTGGAGCCTGGCTCCACCTCTCCTAGACCCTTTAAGAGCTGACTGCCAGTGGGGATGGATTTCTCTGGAGATCCACTCCATTGGAATTCATCTCATGAGCCCAGGACAAGGTGAGTGACTTTCTCTCATTACTCCAATATAAATTATATTAGCCAAGCTTCTGGATGTATACATACCATCTATACGCTATCTGTGTATCCGTTGATTATACAGGCACTATTCTCTAAAATAGAAGCAGGTGAAGAGAGATTTCAATAAATAGCACTCTAGAATAAAATGACAGGCAGAACAAATAATAAATGAATTTATTTTTCATTTCAGATTTTTTAGTAAATTTGTAATAAAAAGATTTGATTTCTTGAAGCAGTTAAATAAACTTGTTTTTCCTTGCAACAGGTCAGAAAAGGTTATTAAGGTATTTTACTTTAGGAAGTTTATTATATGAACAAGGTCTTGGATTTTGCAATGCAAATTCTTATCATTTGTCTTCATATCAAATTAAGCCATCATTTGAATTTTTTTCTTTTTTTCCTATATAAAATTATATAGAGAACTGTATAAATATCTGCACATTTAACATTGTTTATATCCATTTAGCTAAGAAACTTGGTTGTGTGGGAGGATTCTTTTGTCTTTAATATGCAACTCCATTTGGCTGTTATTGTTAATGTACTGAATCCATTATTTACTTATTTTTTGTGTGTTATAATATTGCTTCTGGCAACCTGTAGCCTATAGCATGTTTTATGATGTAAACATTATTGGTACAAAGCGTATTGTCTACGTGCAATACGGTTCAAACAGTGAACTCTTTCAAGAGCTATTTACTGATTGTGTAGATTGAGTATTTTAGTGAATTTCATTGAAAACTGGGCTTCTCGGTGACCCATGTCACTTCGAAATGATATAATGTGAAAGAGAGGCTTTCTGAATAAAATCATTAGGTACTTTTTCAGGTGTAGGATTTCAACTTGTAACATAGTGGACTGAAGATCCTTTGCATTGTTTACTATGATCATCAGAGCATTATACTACACTGTTAGAGAAAATAACTATTTCTCTACATTTAGAATATAACCATAGGAATGATGAAATTTTCTTTTCTCTCTATTTAGCACAGTGGTTTGAATTAGAACAAACATTCTCTGCCATGAGTAACATTTACCAGAAGCCACTAAAATCCTCATACACCTATGCAAAAACCTAATGGAAAATACATGTTGGCTGTAGTGTTACAGAAGTACAAGGGATTATTTGTTCTCTGATTTGGATACTCTGTTGGAAATATATTAAATAGGCTCCATCTCCAGCAAATCTGGATTTCTGACAAATTTTAAAGCGGAATATTCATAGTTCACATTGCTAATGACTTCTGAAAATTGAAAGCTATATTCACTGCATCTGACAATGTGCCTTTTTATCTAAGCACGCAGGGTTCACTTTATGGATATCAAGTTAGAATGTTCATGGAGGAATTAATTACTTTTGTTTAAAAAGAGGGATTTGCCTAAAAACAAGGTCTATCCAACTGGTTCTTTACAGAAATCCTGCTGGAAAGCAGCTGATATAAAATCTTAAAATACTAGGAAAAATCTAGTTCAGATCCCATTTTATGCACGTTGGGTGAAAGCCAGCACTAAAGGCAGTGGATTTATTTTTCCAGAGCTGGATTTGACCCAGATATCTATTCTGTTTACACATGTGAAAGCCCATTAAACATATTGGGATTCCAATTATACAAATGGAGGCCAAAATATTGTTCTTTTTGGGGAACTTAACTTGAACTTAATGTAAAAATTGGCTATTGTATTAATATAGGGATATATTCTGTTCATCCTACGTCTGTATTAGTATATCTGGCCAGGAAATCTCATAACTGATGTAACTCTTCTTTAATAAAGTACTAAATTTGAAACTTTATGGATTCATGCACAGTGTGTAATGATTGGGTTAGAATTACAAATGCTTCAGTTATAAAATATTCTTCTCTTATAGTGTATGAGACACATGAAAAAAATAGGGCAAAATAAAGGGATAATGAAAAGGAATCATGTTAGCAATACCTTTAATTTTGTTTTGTTTGAGAAAATAGTACTGAAAGAATGACAATCATGTAGAATTAGTTTATGTTCATTAAGAAAGGTGAGGATTAGAGTCTAGGCGAGATTCTGGAAGTGCCGATTAGAGTGAAAACATTAGACCTTGGTTCTGCTTGTTTATTTGAATTGCTGGATTATTGGTCAAAGAATAAATCAAGTTCCTGACATACTGTTTTTGAAATGATAAAGGAAATTGAATAATCAACACATATAAAAAAGCAAAATGAACACAGAATCACAGAATTTTTGGGGGTTGGAAGGGATCTCTGAATATCATTTAGTTCAACCCCCTGTTAAGCAGATTCCCTAGGGTAGGTTACACAGGAAAGTGTCCAGATAGACAGGTTTTGAATATCACCGGAGTTGGAAACCCCAGAACCTGTCTGGACAACCTGTTCCATTGCTCTGTAACTCTCAAAGTGAATTTTAACCACTTTTATGTACTAATATGTAATAGTAAAATAAATCAATTTTTCTTTTTTTAGTGTACGCTCTTCTCTGAACTTTTGTTAAAGATAAAATAAGAATATACTACAACAGTTCACACAGAATCTGCCAGATATCTATTTTAGCTGAATGTGTTAGACTTAAGACCTACTTGATAATAAATACATTTTGAAGCTTGCTTCTTTGAAACAAGAGCAGGCAGGCTATAAAATATGAATATAATCCACAAATATATTTTTTCTACATTTATGATGGCAAACTGAAGAAAGATGACAGGTATCTGTGGCAGAATTTCTTTCGTTGGGCAGTGTTTCTCTTCCATAATATTTTCAATGTAAGTGGGGAAAAAAAAAAAAAGCCTTCCATGACTCTTTGAAAGTAATTCCCTGCTTCTTTCCTGGATCTGGAACTGGCATGATATAAATTATGCGGCAGAAGTCCCTTTAAAGACACATCTTCCTATAATGCAGGCAAGACTGATGACCTCTGTTGACTTGCTAGTGGGAACATCTGCTCTCCCATCAGGGGTTCCTCACTGCCTGTCCCTGCACAGACCAGTGAAGACTTTTCAAAGGAAAGAAAGCTGGGGAAAAGAATAATATCCCTGAAATGAAAACATTACAGACTGAGTAGGTAATAATGGTAGATATCAAGATTAAAGAGGTGAAACTCATTTTAAATAAGCTTAGTTTCACTAATATAGCAAATACCTCGCTTACTTCTGATATGAACATCAATTTTTTCCTTTCATATTTTCCCCTCTCATCAAGAAATTTCCTTCAGGGCAAGTAAATACTTAGTCTTCAGGAAAGCTCAATCATTGTTGACTATTATGAACACTCATATTCATGTACTGATTGAGAAAAAGTTCAAGATTATTTCCTGATAGAATGTTGCAGTGCCTTGTGGTCATCTTGCATTGGTTATTTCTATTCTTGGTGGTTTCACTGCAGAAACTGATGCGCAGCACAGAAGCTCTGTTAGAAGTAGATAATGTGAACTGTGCTAGAGGAAGTTTCAGTTTTCCCTTTCCTCTTCTGCTAAAAAATTGCCTTCTAGTGCAAAATAATCAGTGAAAAATATTTGCCTCATGTAGTAGGTTTTTTTGAACAGTGAGAGATTTGAACACATTTGAAAATGCTTTCTTGAGTCAGAGCAACTTCGATATCTTAAAGGAGCATGCTGAGCATTTTTTTATAATTCATGTTTATATAAATTAAAATTTTCATAAAAATCTTGGAAGATGGAAAATTCTGGCATTTTCCTGGTTAAACTATTTCTGTAGATTGGTATTCACTCTACAGTACTACCACAGTATAGTAGTTATACTATAAGAATATTCTCCTCTGGTAAGATAAATCTACTAGAAGTGTTGAAATGTTAGTAGTTTGTGAAAAAAGAAAAAATACATTTGTGTCTTAGTTTCAGATGGAATTGAATTATTTCTTCTTCATAGTGCTATGTTTTGGTTTTAGGAGAAAAACAATGTTGATAACATACCGAAGTTTTTAGTTGCTGCTGAACAGTGCTGTACAGAGACAAGGCACTCCAGTTTCTCAGCTGCAATCAGCAAAGAGCTGGTGGGGGACCAAAGGAGCAGGGAAGGGACAGAATCAGGACAGCAGATTTACCAACTAACCACAGCTAGCCAGAGGAATATCTCATACCACATAACATCATGAGGAAGGAGAATTTTTTTTTTTTTTTGAAGGTATAGCAGTTCATCTCTCTCTCTCTCCCTCTCTTACACTGCTTGGGGGGCTATCTGGGTATTGGTCAGTGAGTGATGAGCAACAGCTTATGCATCACATGTTATATATTTACATATATACCTATATAGTTAATAAATAAATAAATGCCTGGCAGGGGAGACATCATGATTAGGGAGGTGGTTTTCACAGCCAGAAGTTCATCTCCTGCACTCCAAGTGTGCTGATCACTGTGATTTTTCTCCCAAATGAGGGAAACTTGCTGTGTAATTTGTGGTAGTGGGGGACTGTGTTCACAAAGACTGTGGCCTTTATTTTCTAACTATTATCCTTTTCGTTTTCTCTATCTTAGTAAATAATTTTATCTTAACCCATGAGTTCTACTTTCTTTTTTTTTCTGGTTCTGTCCCCACTTGGAAGGGGGGGGAGTGAGCGAACAACTGTGTGGTGCTAAGCTACCTGCTGGGTTAAGCCAAAACAGTCTGGTAATAACAATTATTTGTTCTTGCTAAATAATTATGTCTGGCTTTGAGTCATTAGCGCACATGTAGGTTTTTTTAAAAATGTTTTTATTGATCTTATTACAAAGACCCTTTATCAGGTATTTATATGAAAGACTTCATGCTCCAATCTCTGTATACACACAGGAGCCTAACAGCAAGTGTAGCTTAGTAAAATAAAGCATTGCTTAGATGTTCTGAAATCCTGAATAATGAATTCAGACTGGCTTCTAGTTTGAAAAAATCAACTATTAAATTGGATTTAAGCTTTTACTTTGATTAGACAAGTCCCTGCACTCTCTTATTCACATCAGTTTCAGTAATGTTTCTTCTAGATGCCATTGGCTATGTTGGTGGGTGTTGATTGTGGTGTTGGCATCTATTAAACATAGAAGATATTCTAGAACATCTTAAATGTATTTGAATCATTAAAGGTTAAACACATGACTCATTGCAGTGGATAGCAAGAATTACTCTGAATTCTGTGTGCATTTGACGAGATCTTTTGTGCTGCTGTATGAAAATAAACCTGGTTACCACCAAGATTTTTCAACATGAAACAAGGTAATAAAAGTTCTCAGTCATTTAATCATATAATCTGAGTATTTTCTTTTGTGTTCCTTAAACTGCTGTTTTTTTCTACATCTGTCATAATTTTTGTTTTTATACATTGATTTGTAGCCCAAAGACAGACAAAATCAAAACATCCAAATGAGTGGCTTTGTGTTCCATATTTTTATCCATGTCCACGGTCGGCAGATATTTCCTTTTTTTGTTGTTGCTGTTATTTCACTTAAATTCATTTTTCGGGCCACTGTTGACCCTCAATTAAGATATCAGATATGGATTGTTTCATCTTAGACACTCACTCAAAGTTTAAAATGACACATCTCTTTTTTTTCCCTCGTTTCAAAATTAGAATCACTAGATCAAAAAAGTCTTTAAAGTGGATATTTTATTCATATATTTTTATTCTCTGGTGTATTTCTCTTCCTCATAGGTATAAAATCCAATTCTGGAGGCCTCTTCTGTGAAATCTAAGTTTGTGACAGAAAATAAATTGCATGTATGTCTTATTTTAGAAAAAGTAAAGAACACCTTTCTCCTTGTTAGAATCTTTTCACTGAAAGTTCTTGCAATTGCATGATGTGCCACAATCACTGCATCACCAGGAAGCCTACTGTTAAAGAGAACCTATCTTTCACTATGATTTCAGTTTAAGTGTGATTTCAACACTGCTCTAGAGTTGGAAAACAAATTGAGCTAAGAATGAATGTGGTTTAAACCTGAAAAGGCTTCTTTAGATACATGCATAAATTGAAGTCATCACATCTAAAAATCTGCATATCTGAAAACAATCTGAACAAATTACCGAGTCAACTGGTTATTTCCCTCTGAGACTTATATGTTTATATACCCACATGCATATGTAAACAATCACATTCTTAAAGCTATACATTGCTGCATTCAGTTGGATGACACAGAGGTACAACTTCAGCTTTTTTTTTTTTTTTTTTTTTCAAAGCATCCACTTGGAGGCATTGTATTTATAGAACCTGCTATTTCCTTTAGCAGATACAAATTATACTGGGCAAACTTTAACATACCACTTCAAATAGAGCAGTATTTCAGTAATACCTTTTATGAGTTCTGGATTTGATTGCAGTGGGAAAATATAAGAAACAGAACAGAGCAGAATTGCCTGATCTTTCTTGAAGCTCCTGGTTGATTCATTTCCATAGCTTGAGGTGGCTCCTTTCTAAGAAGTTTCCTCATATTTGCATAGGTATTTGGAAAAAAAAACTATCTCCTGACTTGGGGGAGGTTTGTCTGACCGCATTTCTTGACTTACCACCTAGGAATTATTGATTCCTATGTGCAAAACTTGCCATAATGATAACACTAACATCTCTCTGCCTCTGGTAACAAACCACAATTTCAAGTATTTGGCTATAAAAAGATAGGTAAGCAATCTAAATACCTTCTATTTTCTAGTAAGAACGTAAGACAAATTCAGCCTGTTTATTTCATAGAGAAGCCGTAAATATGATTTCTCTATTGATTTGATGCTGACAGCCAAAGAATACATAAATTGCTTTGATATTGTACTGTATCTTTGAAAGCTAAAGGGAAGGCACTTTACAGATATTTAGATCAGAAATTAATTAAATCTACTATTATTAAAATCTGAGGTCACAGAATTGTTGCATGTACTGTGACTGATTGTTCATAGAAACAGGTTGCCCAGGGAGGTTGTGGAGTCTCCATCATTGGAGATATTCAAATTCTGACAGGACATGGGCCTGAGCAACCTGCTATAGCTGACCCTGCTCTCCAGAGGTCCTTCTCACCTCAATTCTTCTGTGTTTCCATGACTCTTCTTTTTTTTTTTTTTTAACCTGTTTGTTTTCATAATATCAAGAGAGATGTTTTACAAAATAGGTCTTTTTCTGCATAGGAAAAAAAGAACAGTTTATATGAAATAAATAACTTCTGTGAAGTAATAAAGTAACTAACAGATATTTCTACTACTATCATTTATTTTAGTAAAAGTAAGCAATTGTTCAATCTTTTAAACTTATAAGCTAGTTTTCACATAGTCATTTATTGTCTATTGTGCTATTAAAAAAAGCTCATTCTTTTTTCCCGTTATTAAACAGACATAACTAGAAGTATTCTATCCATATTTCTAGCTTTTAGCAAAAGATGAACGCAAAAATTGAGATATTTCTGTTATATGCTAACAATGAAGTCTTCTCCTGAAAAAGAAGCTGTTGAAGATGATAGATTTTATGGGCAACTGTATGGGGCTGCTGAATCACAGCCTGAACATCTGATTGATCACTTGAGGTGAGCAATGAGTCAGCCCTGGGAGCACAGGTGAAGGCAATTCACCTGTGCTGCAGGAAGGGGTGGAGCCTGGCTCCACCTCTCCTAGATCCATTTAAGAGCTGACTACCAGTGGGGAAGGATCTCTCTGGAGTTCATCTCGCGAGCCCAGGACAGGGTGAGTGACTTTCTCTCATTACTCCAATATAAATTATATTAGCCAAGCTCCTGGATATATATATGCTTCATAAGTTTTTTTTTTTGGAATTCATATAATTCATATAATATTCATATAATATGAAATAATAGAGTATTGTAAGCAGTTATAGCAGTTCTGAAATGCAGTCTGTCTGGAAAAAATATATTATTGGTAAAAGGCATTTCATTTATAAAGGTAAAAATGCTTCTATAATTACTAAACTTAATTAAGGAGAGAAAATTCTAATTGAAGTCAGTTTGCAAAATCACATTTGAAGAAAGAAATACCACAATATAAATTGAAATTTACATGAATTAATAAGTACAGATGTATGAAACTATTAAATACAGTATAGTTGGCTGACAATTTAAATAGCTTGTCATGTTGCAGAAGATACAAGAAGGGCATTAAATCTTATTGAAGAGTTGTCTCTAAGACAATGAGAGCACTGGGATAGCTAAATGGAGAGGAGACATGGTTTGCTGCTACTGAATTGGCTGCTACGAGAATCCTGCTAAAGGGATCTGTGCTTCCAAATTTGATATGAGTTACTTGTGTAATCTGGGACAAATAATTTCACTTGGTGGGGAACTGCCCCTTTTCGTCCTTGTTCCCACTACTTTATTTCCAGGTATTTCCTGTGTGTAATGTAAGAGAACAAAGCCTGTTAAAAGGAGGAAAAAAAAAAAAAAAAAGGGGGGGGGGAAAAAAAAGAAAGAAACCTATGAGTTCAAAAGCTATTATTCAAATTTCACTATGCATATTTCCTTCAAAAGCAAGCATCTTTTCACAAAACATTAGAAGTGACAGTAGAAACAATGTTTCTGCAGATATGCCATTAAGTATACAAGCAGATGAGAACAGGGAAAGAATAGAAAGAAAGCAAAACAGTTACAGCTACTTGTGCTTTGCTTTTGACCTATTTTTAATATGAAGAAAGATGTTATTAAAAATATTTTTTTAAACAGCAACCACTCTAACGCATACACAACTGTTATTTTTTTGCCATACTAGCAAAATCTTTTTAAGTCTCAGATTATATTATACACAGCTGATCTTCATTAGCATCATAATTTCAATCACATGTATCTTTGGCTGTGCACTCATGCTTAATGAGCTAGAAGGACCAACTTCTGGAAATAAAGATATTAAAGACATTTAACAGTTCATTTTTTCTTTTTTGTCCACAGAAAATTGAAGAATTACTTGCTGTACCATTTCTGTGTACACCAATAGGTCTTCAACTGTCTTTTTGTTTATTTTTACAAGTCACATCAATAAGTTTTTAAACAGATTTGGTGAATGCAGAAGCAGCCTCCTCCCACCAGATGCTTTTGGAAGGTGATAAAGCACTGTTAGTAAGTCACTCTGGGAGAGAATACTACTGTTAGTTGCTGTAAAAAGCAGTAGAGGTGAAATGTTTCCAATGGAATGTAACTGAATGTAATTTTCACTTTGTAATACATATGAATCATTGTAGTTCTTCCTAAATAAAGTCATCAGAAAAGGAAAACAATATTGCTTGGAGGATAATTTGAAGGAGAATGAAGGGGCTCGTAAAGTTGCAGAAGAGATTCTTACATTGCCGATGTAGCTGCTGCTGAAGCAGACCAAATGGTTTTCTGACTTTATATTCTGAGGGGCCCAGGAGCAGAGAAGTCTAAGTGTGCTGTACTTCCCTGGAGCCAGAAACAAAAAAAAAATGGACAATAGGATCATCATGTCATGTGAAATTTCACTCAAAGAAGCATGTTTCCTTTGATTTCAGATTAGTGCCTTCTGGTCAGATTTTTTTCAACATAAGTACAAAATGAATATAGGGCATGGGAGAGTTTGCCTATTCTTGTGCACCTAGTATCATATTTCAGAAAAATAGCAAAACTAACAGCACGGCTTCATAATGATGACTTGCATGCAGTTTATTTCAAAAACTGGTTGTTCTGAGTAACACTTGCACAAGCGTTTCAGAGCCCAGTGTCTCACTGAACATGTGGGCCCTATGGTAGTCCCCAGCAGTTAGTCTCCTGGAACACCACATTTTTCTTGTGACTGTGAGACTGCAGTGAGCAAAGATTATTTTATTTTAGCTTTTACTTACTGTATTGTCCTGCATTGGTATGGGCTGCATTGCCGACACCAAGCTAAGCGGTGCGGTTGACATGGTAGAAGGAAAGGATGCCATTCAGACGGACCTCGACAGACTAGAAAGGTGGGCCCGGGTGAACCTAATGAGGTTCAACACGGCAAAGTGCAGAGTTTTGCACTTGGGCTAGAGGAATCCCAGGCATCCATACAGACTGGAAGGAGTGGTCCTTGGAAGCAGCCCTGCGGAGAGGGACCTGGGGGTCTTGATAGATGAAAAACTTAACATGAGCCAGCAGTGTGCCCTTGTGGCTCAGAAGGCAAATGGTATCCTGGGCTCCATCAGAAGAGGGATGACCAGCAGGAACAGGGAGGTGATTGTTCCCCTCTACTCTGCTCTTGTGAGGCCCCATCTGGAATACCGCATCCAAGTGTGGAGCCTCCAGTACAAAAAAGACAGGGAGCTGTTGGAGAGGGTCCAGAGGAGAGCCACGAGGATGATCAGGGGAGTGGAGCACCTCCCCTATCAAGACAAGCTTAGGGAGCTGGGTTTGTTCAGCCTGGAGAAAAGGCGGCTGCAGGGTGACCTCATTGCAGCATTTCAATACCTAAAGGGAGCCTACAAACAGGAGGGAAATCAACTCTTTGAAAGGACAAGGGGAAATGGTTTTAAGTTGAGGAAGGGGAGATTTAGGTTGGATGCTGGGGGAAGTTCTTTACAGAGAGAGTGGTGAAGGGCTGGAACAGGCTGCCCAAAGAGATTGTGGATGCCCTGTCCCTGGAGGTGTTCAAGGCCAGATTGGATGGAGCCCTGGGCAGCCTGGTCTAGTATTAAATTTGGAAGTTGGTGGCCCTGCATATGGCAGGGGGTTAGAGATTCATGATCCTTGAGGTCCCTTCCATCCCTTCTTCTGTACTGGGAAAAAACATCTTTTTAATAATTATCTATAATCCAAAAGGCATTGATGTTTTTCACATTTAAGTTAAGCTAAAGTTATCAAGTACCAGTACTTAACTATTTTTAGAAAACAAACAATCTATTACTTACTATTTTTAATTAATTCAGTCTGCTATGTACTGGCATTTTCTAGTCATTCTGGAAATTATCTATCCAGCTGATTGCAAACCTCTATCCCTCAGTTTAAAAAGATGATTGTTATCTTTTGGCTCTAAATGAAACATTCAGGAAGTGTTTATTGTTCATGTTAATCCATGCTGTAGCTGACTTTACTCTTTCTGTCATCAAACACTGTTAACAAATAATGCCATTGTTTGAAAAAATAGAGAAAAGATAAAGCAACTCTTGTTATACTATGTCCTTCTATAATAAAAGGCAATAAAGTCATTATACCGTGAAAAGCTGTGAATCAGTTTAACAAGCAAGTTCTATTGAAACTGCTGATTATATTTGTAGTAATGGCATTGGTCATCTGTTTTGTTGGTGGTTTTTTTTTTTCCTGTAAACAAGTGTAGAAATCCAGCTGTGTGTCTGTAAAAGAATTCCATGCCTCCACATTTGTTTCATTATCCTATTCCTGAGGAAAAAAAAAAAAAAAAGAAAAAGAAAAATAATAAACTTTTTGTTTTAAAATATTTGAAACAGAAGATAAACCTACAGAAAATTCTTATCATAGTATTTTATAAAGTAAAGGGTAATGATATGGACGTCATTTTAATTACTTAAGGGCGAAAAACTTACGAGGGGAGAAATGAGGATGTTATTGTGTGTGAAAAAAGTGTTTAAGATTTGGTTTCAAGCACTCTGATTCTCTTCTGCAAAGCTTTCTAATTTTTTTCCTCTTCCTTTCTCCCTTTCTCTTCAGAAATAGAAGCATAGAAATACCTTGCGTTATATGTCTTTGCCTGGTTTTGCTTTCTGTGTCCTTTCAGCACATATTCTTCTCTGTGCAGTGAACGTATGGTCTTCTTCCTGTAATTTCTTGGCAGTGTACCACATACGATTGCCAGATACAATACGCAATGTCCAATGCTGTATGGTCAAATTCCGCAACCAGTCTCTATTCTGTAATTTTTTTGCTGCAGCAGCTTTTCCAGATGCCTATACAGCTTTCTTCACAAAGGTATGCTATTGGCACTCTACTAATCTACGTATGTACAAAGTCACTCCATATAACAGTGTTGTGTTGAAATCTCACTGTTGAGAGTATCTGTCAAAGTGTATGCATGTGATTCCTTTCTATATATTTCAATGTGAAGAATTTGGCAACATATACAAATGTATGCTACAGATAAACTTATAGCCATACGTATAAAAATATATTTTCTCAGTTTCACTGAAACAGAAATGAATATTTCCATTCAGACTGAAAATTTAGAAGACTTGCAGCTCTTTCTCTCTTTTTTAAACCTTGCCAGTTTAAAATTTTTTGGAACATTTCAAGGTATGAGTGCTTAAAAGGTGACAAGGGAAGGGAAAGAAGGACAGCAGATTGCTTCCTGAAAGCTGTATGGAGCAGTGTAGGGGCACTGAGCATGCTTCATCTAAGCTATGGTAACAGACTGTGCATGCACTTGCTTGTTACAAACTGGGTAAATGCAGGAACTCAGCCCATGCAGGAATAGTTCCAACTTCTGCTGGCATACAGTAGTAATGCATGAGAATTAAATTGCACTTCTGAGCCATAGAACAGCTGCCAACTTACCAACTCACCATGCAAAATAGAGTAATACGGGTTAATGGTTTTCCTAAGATTGTTGTGAAGTTTTCTGTTTATATAGTGGATTTTAAGGTAAAAATCATTACCTAGGCGTCATATCTGCAAAGTACTTTCTACCTGAAGTAGAGTGATACTTGAATAATAATTCAATTGGTTCTTCTTACTGCTGACAGAATGTGCAGAAGTTTCATGCAGGGAAATTAAGGAAAATAAAAAGTGAATGGGGGGGTTTAGAAAATAGTAAGAGTGCACTTTAGCATGCTATAAGATAATTTCAAAGTGAATACGTAGAAATTGCTGGATTTTATGGGATTCATGGTAGAAGTAGTTCTTAAATAGAGATTTGAAGAAAAATGAGTAAACATAATGATTTTAAAAATCAGACATAAAGCCAGGGTTTGGAAAAATTGCTTTTGGGATAAACAGGTATATAGGAATTCTGAACTCTTATAGGTTGTCTTACAGAACTGGTGTTAACTTTATGGGAAAACTAGCACATTCGCTGTAGAATAAGAGGAGCGTGTTGATACGTTGGCACTTATAGTCACAGTCCAAAATATTTTAATGGTTTATAAGTCTGCTCAGGCAAACTAAATTAGTGCTAACATTTTTCTCTCCCTAAAATTTTGACAGTTCAAGAAAGGTAAAAGGCCAGAACTGACACTCTTGCAGTTACAGTCCTACTAGGGAGGCTATTGAAAAAGACATAAATATTATGCTAAAGAGGCAACATTTTACCCTCAATAAACTCAAAATAACTGAAATTTTCATAAACAAAAACAGATATTCATTGACTTTTCATTTGGATTTTGTTTCAGTGATTTAATGATTTTTAGTTTTGTTGGTTTACTGGTTCTATTCACTATACCAATAGAATAGTAGGGACAATCTATGCTATTACACATATGTATCTTCATTTACCAGAGAAATTTTGCTAACATTGGTGCCTCTAACTGTAGAGGAAAACATAGCATTAACTAGGGTGCATATCCCAGCTCTGACTGATTAACCACACATTTGAAATATGACAGCCATGTTTGGAGATGCTAGCAGAAAGTGCTAACCAGCATGGCTAAAGAAGATGAGCTCGTTGCTCTTTTAGCATATCTATAATGTGTTTTCTACTAGAGGTAGCTTGGGCAGGTAACTCCATGCCACCACAGTGGATGATGCAGAGATATCCCTTGAATGTGCTACAGTCTTGATGACAGAGAAGACTATCTGTAGAAAGAAAAAGTCTGACTGACACAATATCTGTCTTTCTTGTACAATGGAAGTACAAGAACTTTTCCTACCAGTTTCCCCTTATCAGTACAAGGTTTTTGTTTGCTTACATTTCTGTTGTCTTAGGCAGGGGTAATAGACATAGCTGTGCTGCAAAATGGAGTAACTTGAACTGCTTCTGCTTAAGAATCAGGAGTATCAGCACAATCCTAATAGGACCGTCTGAGCAATAGCACTTAAGGGGTGGATTGTCAGAGAACTGCATGATGTACTTACAGGGCCAGATGTAGTTTCTCAGAACAGATCTGCACTGTGGCATGCCAATGTGTTGGAAGCTGGGCTGGCAGAGTAGTGACGGGAGCGCTCTGTTATGTGATGTAAAGATCCTTTCTGTGTCCCATGCAACTATACATTTCTGAGCACTGTGCCACTGCTTTGGTAATAATATATGCAGTTACTATTCTTCTGTATATATCTGTAGTGAATATGTTACCCTATTTTTTTTTTTTTTTAATGAGAAAGAAAACAGATGCGATTGAGAGATTCTAAAAACTTGACAAGACAATTAGAAATTGGAAAATACAATCGAAATAGGAGAACAGATGAAAGAATGTACAGTGTGGGGAGAAGTCTTTTCAGAGCTTAACACACTCTAGTTTCAGATTACTGCTTGTCACCATGTTCCTTCCTGCACTATTAAACACCCAAGAGTAACATCAGACTTCCCATGTATTCCACAGAGATTTGAGTCACAGCATTTGAAATCAGGTGGTCAAACTCAGAACCTTTCTGCAGAAAATATCCCAGAGCTTCATTGATTTGTTCTACTAAAGCAGTTTCAAATTAAATACATTTGAAAAAAAATTGCTGCAACTTTGTGAAATGTCAGCACATAAAGAAGCTGACAGCTATAGGGCTATCATCTGGGGAGCACTCACTGATAGTTTTTGCTTGCCTTGGTGCTAGGGAAATTGGTCTATCTCAAAAAATGATTTTTCTGTGTGAGTCATTTAGACTTAATCTAGCCAAATAATGTTAGTTGAGTTACTGGAAACCCAGAGTGCTGGGGTGAACTGGGGAACTAAGGATTTCTTCCAGATGCTTTTTGATATTTCCATACATGCTGGAAAATAGAAGAAAAGGGAGATAAAATTCAGTGTTTGTTGCCTTGACTGATCTGCAACTCTGGTATAGAACCTCCTGTTCTATGTTCCTAGGTAATGTTCTGGAAAGAGAGTAGATGGGATACAAGTGTAATTTCAGCCTTCATGGCAATAATTGCACAATATTGCAGCCATATTTTGTGCTGTCATCCCACAGATCTGCCATGTGAAGAAGGCATGCCTTGTCAAATCACAAGAGACCCATTATCAGCAAGTTAAACCTGGAGAAGAGAAGGCTCCAGGGAGACCTTATAGTGGACTTTCAGTATCTAAAGGGGAACTGTAGGAAAGATGGGGACAGACTCTTCAGCAGGATCTAAGGGAAAATGATTTCAATCTTAAGGCGGATAGATTTAGATTGGATATAAGGAAAAAGTCTTTTAAAGTGAGGATGGTGAGGCACTGGAACAGGTTGTCCAGTGATGTGGGTGCCCTGTCCCTGGAGACTTTCAAGATCAGGATGCACTAGGTTCTGGGCAACCTGATTGGATGTTCCTGTTCACTGCAGGAGAGTTGGAATAGATGACATTTAAAGGTCCCTTCCAACTCTAAGGATTCTATGATTCTAAGTGAATAAAGGGAATTTTTCTCATTTGCAATTATTGCAGTGTACCAATTCTGCTTCAAAAGGTTATTTTAAAATGCCAATGTATATTAGGCAAAAAAAGCATTATCTTGATTTAAAGAATTAAAAAATGTTGCATATGATCATTGACATCTGCGTGTGAAGCAGATCTTTCCTTTAGCAAAATTCTAAATCATTTAAAAAATTATTTAAAAATAGGCAGAAGCACATCCAAAGATAAAAGACAAACATCACCAAAGAAATCCATTAAAAACAGAATTATTAATAGATGCTTTTTACAGCATTTATTTCATATAAAGGGGATTTGTCTGTACATTTAGTACATTTTATGTACATTTGAGAAAACTTTATATCAATCCACAGCTTCAAACAGCTTTTTCCTGTGTCTTGTATACACAAGCACTTGTTCTGCAGCAGTATGAAGCCCTGAAAAGAAGTGTTGCATGACCAGAATACATTTGAAGGAAGTTAGACTTTGCTTTGAACCAGATATATTGGTGGATAAGAGATAAACATCTCAAGTATGGCTGTAGTAGAGGTATTTTTTTTTTTTTTAAGTTATATTTTTATCTACGTATAATTCCACAAGTAAACAAATGCCTGTCTAGAAAAGCTGAGATCTCTTGATTAAAATACTGTAGAGCACAAGCATGTCTTAAATATAGACAAACCAAAGTATTATGCTTTTAAATGTATAAATTTACATATCTTGGTCTTGGCTCTCACACAATTCAGATCACCTCATTTCAAGTGCAGATGCATCAGGCTGAAATGTATATCATTTTATAAATGCTACATTTTGAAGGTTATAATAAAAAATATATCTGTTTTACATGAAGGAAAAATAATCAATTTCTCAAGTGAGTGCAGTATCTGTCAATTCCTGACCAAATACCCAGCTCCGTAAAAGGAAAACAATACTATTCCTTTTAAATATAATTGTTAAAAGATACTGTTAAATGTAAGAAGTAATGCTCAATTATTATTAAACAACATTTAAAAGGATTTATTTACTAACAATAAAAAATGAGGTTTTCTTACTGGTTAATGTTCAGGATAATGGCAATAATTTAAATACGTAATTCATATGTATTTATATGAAAACATTATTTATATATATTATTTATATATAAAATAATGGAAAAAATGTATTGTAATGTATATAAATGTGAACTTTACAGAATGGCCAGTTTAAGATGATGATTACACAATCATCCTTTTGGACATAAAGTACTGCATGGTATTCAATAAATAGCTGTTTGTTTCTTTGTTTAGACAATATAATCAATTATTTATTTTGGTGTTAAACTTACATTTGAGTAATATTAATTAAACAATGTAAGTACCTTGCCTGTGATCATGATTCAGGGACAGAGTCTATTGTTTATGATGCTGGCTAACAATGACATAATGTTTCTCATATTGTCCATCACTCTGCATCTGTTTGCTTTACATTTGCCCTGTAGAACTTCCAGTACCAAAATTCATAGAATAGTAATAGACGTCTAGCTTTCTATCACTCAGATAATGTTATTCATAAACGCTGCTTTAACTGAAAAGTTATCTATAATCAGTTAGTAGCTGAATGTAAGGAACAGTTAGTGCTCAGTAGTTATGGTAGAAAACACAAAATGCAATCAAATAGCAGCCTGCGCTCTGCAGACATGTGATAAATACTGTCCCATCCTGAGTATTTTATTTCTAAATAACGTGCTCGCTCTCCTACAGCACTGAACAAGAAAAATCTGTTTGCAAAGGTCATTCTGCAACAGAGAGTGGTTTTTAACTTGAAGATAGCTTTCTGTGAAGAAAAATGATTTGTAATCTATAACATCCTTAGTGCTTTTATTGGCTCAGAGAATATAGTCCTTCAGAGGAAACACAAACTTCTATTTTATTTTATTTCTTTTTTTATATCTCTTTTTGTCCTGTTGTATCTCAGTGCCATTGTATCTCAGTCGCTGTTATAGGCTATAACCACATAGGCACCAAGTAAGAAACTAGTTTATCTCTTCAGTTGTCAAATTATTTTACATTGTTCATCATTAAATGATATCTATGTAACACTTCAATGTTAAAAACGAATACTCTAGGTGTGCTTTTGCATGTATACTTCTTTAGATACTTAAGTTCAGATTCAGTGGATGCCCAGACCAGAGATGGCTGGATCAGTCCATTTCTGAAGAAGGAAGTTTAGTGTCATTCAACATTTAAAATACGGTTACATAGCACTATTCTATACACTGTTCCTCTTTAAAGAGTTTTTTAGAGCTAAGGCTAAAGGACTTGCTCTTATCATGCAAGAAGGGTTGTTTTGCTGAATTCAATGCTTTCCTAAGTAAGATAATAAAATTCATTTATCTGGCTTTCCAAGCTATGAAAAGAGAAAGGCAATTCCTGTTGTAACATTTTCTGCACAGCTTCATGGAGCAAGAAAGAAAAATAAGATTTTGTTCATGTGTTACAAGAAAGTTTCCTGCAAAGTAAGAGTTTGAGCTATCAATCCATGTTCCTAGAATCACTTACATAATGTCAATAAATGTATAAGGTGAAATATGCAAACAGTACACAAGGCTTTATTGGTGAAATAGGTTACTGTATTACAAATTCATACTGCATCTCAAGTTCCCTTACTGAATTAAACTTGAAATCTCTGTTCAACTATTTTGGTAATATGCACACATACGTGTATAAGTTAAGGAGAAACCACTCTTAACTAACACTTAAATGAGTATTATACTTCATTAAAGTTGCAAAGACGACCTCCAAGATCATCTAGTTCAACCATCCACCTACCATCAGTATTGCCCACTAAACCATGACCCCAAATACCACATCTACATGCATCTTGAGCAAGTGACTCCACCACCTCCCTGGGCAGCCTGTTCCAATGCCCAACCAGACTTTTGGAGGAGTCTTTCCTAATATCCAACCTGAATGTCCCCTAAACCATCAAAATTTTCAAGATCTGAAGCATAAAAGTTAAATTTCAGAGCCTCTCTTCAGTAAGAAGGGGTGAGAACTGATGAATGGGAGTCAAAAGCTACTTTGGTTTCAAGTGTATAATTTTCTAAGTGCAGGTGTATGTATCAAATTCATTAATCAAACAAATTAGATTAAAAGTAAGGCAACATGGAAACAACTCTGAAGAAAAAAAAACCAACCCCAAACAACTAAATCACAATTCAAATAGAAAACTAAGAAATTATGTCAATAGAAGGCAGAAAAGAATGACAATATATTTCACTTCAGGAAATGGTTTCACCAGAGTTAACTTTTGCTGTCCTTTAGTGGCACATGCATTTTAACTATGCAGTAAGTTCAAAGAACAATTGTATGAGATCTTTGAACACATGTATTCTAATGAGACAGAAGTGTTGACTGATTAGGAAGGATTACAAAAGTAAATATGTGTAGCTATGTTAGATGATGATTAGAGAAGGAAAGATAAAAGAATAAAAGGGTATACACAGCTAAAAAGAAAATCCTTATTTATGACATAGTAATAATAATATGAAATTTAAAACAGAGAAATAATAAGAAAATGTGACCTGACAGCTAAAAATGTAATTTCCAAACATTAACAGCTAGAAGGTATGAAGTTTTACTTCTTTGCAAGCTAAAATGACATTAATGATTATTATAGACCAGAAGTAAAAACCTGGTCCCCAAAAACCACTAACTTGGAGCCAATTTTCCTGACTAGGATCAAGCAGTTATTTCACTGACAGGAAAGTGTTCTAAAGATAGATCTTGGTTTGGGTGTATAACAGCAGTGCGTGTTAAAACTGCTAATAAAATTCTGTTTTTAGCCAAGATAAGCCTAGCAAAGCCAATGGAATTCCTCTGAATGCACATTTGTGAAGCTCACACTAAAACTTCATCCTTAGTTGCTTTTTCTCTTTTGCCTGTTTCAGAAAAATTCTGTAGTGTGGCCAAGTGGTGCCTTATAGACAAGAAAACAATTAAATCCCAAAGGTTCCTGAAACAGTAAGTTCACAATGAACACTTTTAATGGGAGACATCTGGCATATGGATAACAGCATGGAGCTTCTAGCAACAGCTTCAAGTAAGACTCATTAAACTGGGTTAATGTTTACTTGCTAACAAGTACACATATACCACAGAAAATGTTTTCCTGCCCTGGAACATCACGGGTTGCTTATGTCTGTAATTACAGGGAAACAACATTCACCACCTGGCTATTGTCCTCTTTCATATTAACAGTCTCAGAATATTTCGTACTATCTCGCATCGCTGTGGAATATAGCGCCCAGAGAATGTTTCTTTCTTCCTGAATTCTGCTGTTTCTTCATTAGTATATGACTAAAAAACCATTCTGTGTTTAGGATAACTGGGTGGTAGAAGCAAGACCAGCCTTACCACAAATGACTGAAGACACTGTCCAGGCTGCACTGTGAAGAAATGAGAGCAAAATTTCTATCATAAGAGCATGATCCCTGAAACACCAACCAACATTTTGACTTTTCAGTGCTGCTTACCAGATGCTTTTCATCTCACAAAGTATGTCGACCATCTAGACAATAAATTAATTCATTTTGTGTTGTATCTGACTCAATCTGTTTGCTGTCAATTTCAAAGGAATTCAGAGGTATATCTACTCCGGTGCTGAGTAGACTTGTATTAAACAGAGAATTCATTTTGTATTTCACCATGTCATTGGAAAACTTACATTCATCCAATACCATTTTATTCCTCTTAAAAAAGGGAAAAGTTAGACTTAGAATTTTTTTTTTATTTTTTTTTTTAACATTTTAAAGTGATTTTTCTACCGCAAACTGTAGAAGTTCATTATTCTACCTCTCTTACTATCGAAACAGTTATGGCTATGTAGAAATAGCAGATGATGAACAGAAATACAAGGCAGGATTTTTTGCAAAACACAAACGTGATTAATGTCTTCCCAAGTCTGAAAGATATTTCCGCATCTTTGCATTAGCTGTCCTATAGCTGTGGCACAAAAAAGAATTATTCCCACATTATACAACTCCAGGGCTATTATTAGAATTAATAGCTTCCTGGGCTAGATTAAAGAACTTCAGTGCTGTTTCTTTTGTTTGTATCACAACAGGTTTTGATAATAAACAAATTAAATAAATAGTTTTGTTCAGATCTCTGTTATAGTTTTAAAACAAAGAATTAAGCAAGAACAAAGATAGCCTTGTTTAAGTAAATGAAAAAGTGTGATTGGTTAATCAGATGTTATAAATAAATTGCCAAAGGTATTTACACTTAGAAAATCAGACTGAGATCTCATATCTCTCTTGTTTGTTTCATATTAGATACTAATTAAAAAGACTTCATTATTATTAACGCAACAGAATTCCCTGCAGAACACTGCTTCCATATCTAGTTACATTGATTACTACCACAATTCACCTGTGGAGCAAAACTCAAGGTTTCTCTAAGCCTTTAATGCACACAACCTCAGCTAAAAACAAACTCACAGATCCCTGAATGCTTTTGTTTCTCATAGCATTTTATTTTTTACAATGATAATAAACATTAATAATGTGGTCTTGTATGATGGAAAAGCCTACCAATTTTTGAGATCTTTTGCCTCTGAGACAAGTGTAGAGCAACAAATGCAATCAAACAATTATTTTAATTACTTTACTGTGATCAAGGATTTTACAAGTTAGTTTGGCTTTATGTTTTAAGAATTTGACCAGGGATATGAAATCTATACTCAGTGTTCATCTTTAGCAGAACATTTTTGCTTGAGCTTAAGCAGATTGCTTGATATTGCACTTATATACTTCGTTTCCTAATATCTAAAGCAAAGATAATGTTTCCTTTCTCATACCCTTTGAATTTTTTACCTATTTATTTCATAGTACTCTGGGTTCGGGGTACGTCACATGCTGTTTGCAGAAAATGTGTCTCTAACAGAGCATTAGGTCACTTCTCAAAAATGTTTAGGTTTTGCTTTCTAGTTTTCCGAATACCAGACTGCTTTCCATGGAAATCTTGCCATCCATTATGGCTACAAAGTGTAGATTGCTTTCTACAAACTGATTCCTACAAATGTTATCTGCTTTTGTGTGGGACAACTTTAAAAATCAGCCAAAGCTTGTTACAGGTGACTGTGGGTCACTTTTAACATTGACTATTGAGAGTTAAGAATCAGGCACAACAACATGTATGCTCTTGATATATATCTTTTTATGGCATGTTTTCCAGTGAAACAGTATAACAAACACTCATCTTAAAATTGACTACAGCATACGAAACTTTAGGTTTTCTGGTTATGTTTAAAAACTCATAAGGTAATCTGTACCATTTTCTTTAGTTTTCAGTACATGGCTTCCTAACAGTCATATGTGAGTGGCCTGAGATATGCATCACCAACTTTCCCTTCCCTTATTCTAACCTTTTTTACAGTGGCTGGGGGCTCACAACTAGAGGAAAAGATAGGTCTTTTTAAAGGGAATCAGTGACGGTTCCACCATTAGTGCAATTATGAGAGGGAAAAATCTGTTATTATTCATGCAACTCTTATCTCATACAAATCTCTTATTATCTACAGGTCAGTCAAGACTCTAAAATTACATTTGTGTTATAACAGATAAGTTTTACTCTAGAATCATAGAATCATTCAGACCTTTAAAGATCAAGTCCAACTCCCCTGCAGTGAACAAGGAAACCTACAGCTAGATCAGGTTGCTCAGAACCTAGTCCATCCTGATCTTGAATGTCTCAAGGGATGGGGCATCCACCACATCTCTGGGCAACACGTTCCAGTGCTTCACTGCTCTTACTGTAAAAGACTTTTTCTTTATATCCAACCTAAAACTCCCCTCTTCAAGTTTGAAACTATTTCTTCTTGTCCTATCACAATAGATTCTGCCAAAGACTCTGTCCCCTTCTTTCTTACAGTCCCCCTTTAGGTAGTGAAAGGTCACTATCAGATCTCTCTAGAGCCTTCTCTTCTACAGACTGAACAGTTTCAGCTCTCAGCCTGTCCACATAGGAGAGATGTTCCATCCTTTGAATCATTTTTGTTGTCCTCCTCTGGGCATTCTCCAGCATGTCCACATCTCTCTTGTGCTGAGGACTCCATATTATGATGCAGTACTTCAGGTGAGGTCTCACCAGCTCAGAGAAGAGGGACATTTATTTAGTGCAAAATAGCACTAACTAATGCATCTCGTCACAAAGATATTACTAAGCAGCTGTATTATCAACAAATATAAAGATGTTATAATTATGAAATAAACAAAAGAGTTTGGCAAAGCAGATTATAATAACAAAAAGAGAATAAATAGAAAGCTTACCAACATCCTGGGCTCACCGTGAAACTCCAAAGGAGGAATCTCCAGAAGAGATCCTTTCCCACTGGAAAGTCAGCTCTTAAATGGGTCTAGGAGAGGTAGAGCCAGGCTCCACCCCTTCCAGCAGCACAGGTGAATTGCCTTCACCTGTGCTCCCATGGCTGACTCATTGCTCACCTCAGGTGATCAATCAGAGGTTCAGGCTGTGATTCAGCAGTTCCCATACAGCAGTGTACAGAATTTATCAATTAATCCTGAAAATGTCCCCTCAAAGATAACTAAGTTTGAACACAAAGTACTGTCTCACTGTGCAAATTCCAATTACCTAAATGTCTTGCTTGATGTGGTAAATTCTAATCCTTTGATTTGAATAACTCTGAGCATCAGGGAAATGCATCTCATTAATTTAACTTTCTTAGTCAAGAATTAGACCAATTGGAATTAAGATTTCATGTAGGTCAGTTCTCTGCACATGCAATGCAACCTCCTATGCTTATTTTTTTCATTTTTAGATTGGATTATATGGTTTTAGAGATGTTCTTCACATTTTCTCATAGTATGACATTCAAAATTTTAAAATAATTATATTAACTTCAAAAGGTTGTTCAAGTGCCCCTCAAAATTAACACTTCCTTGTAATAAAAAATAAATATTTGCTTCTGATATATAATTATTTGAAGTTGGCTTAAAAATTTAACTTTTTGTATAATTCTCCATTAAGTTATCTTATTTTTCTTAACAGGATTTTCTATTTCTTGTTTGTTTGTTTGTTTTTCCTTCTCTTAGACTAGCTCTCTTGAATAAATTCATGTTTTTGTGATAGTGGAGTAAAACAATTAAAAAAAAATAATTTCTTCAACTAAGCAGCTGTAAATTCTTAAGGAATATACGATCACTTGAAAGTGATATGTGTTAAAATGAAAAGCGTATATGTGAGATTTTTAAGCAATTTTGCAGATCCAAACTGAAACCAAGTCATCGCAGACAACATGAAAATCTGAAAGAGAGACTAATCTCTGCTGGCATTTTAATTTAATATTGAAGAGCACCCCTTATGGATATTGCAACCACTGTTGTTATACTGTTTCTAGTCTGTATAATGTATCTGCTGAGCACAAAACATTTTCAACCCAGGGAATTTCATTTCATTTCAAATAACATGTATCTTAAATTACTTATTCAAGTAATGAGGAAAAAAAAAAGAATAAAAGCAATATATATATATGTATATATATTGCTTTTATTCTTTTTATATACATATGTATTAGGAAAATACCTTTCTTCTCCACTTCACAGAATCACAGGATGGCCTGGGTTGGAAGGAACCTCAAGGATCATGAATCTCCACCACCCCCCCCCCCGCCACAGGCAAGGCCACCAACCTCCAAATTTAATACTAGACCAGGTTGCCCAGGGCCCCATCCAATCTGGCCTTGAAGACCTCCAGGGACAGGGCATCCACAATCTCTTTGGGCAGCCTGTTCCAGCCCTTCACCACTCTCTCTGTAAAGAACTTCCCCCGGCATCCAACCTAAATCTCCCCTTCCTCAACTTAAAACCATTTCCCCTTGTCCTGCTGTTATCTACCCTTTCAAAGAGTTGATTTCCCTCCTGTTAGTAGGCTCCCTTTAGGTATTGAAATGCTGCAATGAGGTCACCCTGCAGCCGCCTTTTCTCCAGGCTGAACAAACCCAGCTTCCTCAGCCTGTCCTCATAGGGGAGGTGCTCCAGTCCCTGATCATCTTCGTGGCTCTCCTCTGGACCCTCTCCAACAGCTCTCTGTCTTTCTTCTACTGGGGCTCCACACTTGGATGCAGTATTCCAGATGGGGCCTCACAAGAGCAGAGTAGAGGGGGACAATCACCTCACTGTCCCTGCTGGCCATCCCTCTTCTGATGGAGCCCAGGATACCATTTGCTTTCTGAGCTGCAAGAGCACATTGCCGGCTCACGTTAAGTTTTTCATCCACCAGGACTCCCAGGTCCTTCTTTGCAGGGCTGCTTCCAAGGATCACTCCTTCCAGTTTGTATAGATGCCTGGGATTCCTCTAGCCCAACTGCAAAACCTTGCACTTTGCCGTGTTGAACCTCATCAGGTTCACTCAGGTCCATCTTTCAAGTCTGTTAAGGTCCCTCTGAACGGCATCCCTTCCTTCCACCGTGTCAACCACAGCACACAGCTTGGTGTCATCAGCAAACTTTCTGAGGATGCACTTGACTCCATCATTGATGTCATTGATAAAGATGTTAAAGTGCACCAGTCCCAAAACAGACTCTTGGAGGACGTCACTTATTACCAGCCTCCACCTGGACATAGAACCACTAATCACCACCCTCTGTCTGTGACCTTTCAACCAATTTCTTATCCATCGAGTGGTCCACCCATCAAATCCACGTCCCTCCAATTTGAAGATAAGGATGTGGTGGGGGACCACGTCAAAGGCCTTGCTCAAATCCAGGTAAATGACATTGGCCACCAATGCCATCACTCCATCATAGAAGACTACCAGACTGGTTAAGCATGACCTTCTCTTGGTGAGATCATGCTGGCTGTCTTGGATCACACGCTTGTTCCTCATGTGATCAAGCATGTCATCCAGGAGGATCTGTTCCATGATCTTCCCAGGTACAGAGGTGAGACTCACCGGCCTGTAGTTCCCCGGGTCCTCCTTGCTTCCTTTCCTGTAAATGGGAGTGACGTGACCCTTCCTCCAGTCATCTGGGGCCTCACCTGACAGCCACGACTTTTCAAATATGATGGAGAGCAGCTCAGCAACCACCTCAGCCAGCTTCTTCAGAACCCTGGGATGCACACCATCTGGCCCCAAGTACTTGTACACATTCAGTCTCATGAGGTGGTCTTGGACTTGCTCTGCCCTTACAGTGGGAGGGAGATTTACTGCCCTGGTCCCCACTTAGAGGTTTAGGGATGCAGGGCTCAGGGACATGGGAAATACTGGAATCCTGGCAACCAGTGAAGACCAAGGCAAAGAATTCATTCAGTACCTCAGCCTTCTCTTCATCTGTTGAAGCCAGTTCTCCTTTTACATTTACCAAAGGAAGTGCACTTGTTTTGACCTGTCTCTTCTGGCCAATGTACCTGTATGTCTTCCTATTGTTTTTCAAATCTCTCGCCAAGTTCAGTTCTGCCTGCACCTTGGCTTTCCTGATCCCACGTCTGCAAGTCCATACAGCATCCCTGTGTGCTTCCCACGTGACACACCCTTGCTTCCAGAGCTTGTATGCACCCTTCTTTGCCCTCAGTGTGCCCAGCAGGTCCTTGCCAAGCCATGCCAGTTTCCTACCTCCTTTGCCCGCTTTCTTATTCAGAGGGATGGAGAGCTCTTGTGCTCTCAGAAAGGCATCCTTGAAGAATAGCCAGCTCTCCTCAACATCTTTGTCTTTAAGAACAGCATCCCAGGGGATCTTGGCCAACAGTCCATTGAACAGCTTGAAGTTTGCTCTTCCAAAGTTCACAGTCCTGACCCCACTCTTTGCCAGGCCCACATTCATTGAGATCACGAACTCGACCAGGGCATTGTCACTGCAGCCCAGGCTGCCTCCAATCTGAATGCCTTTAATGATCTACTTCTCATTGATGAGCAGCAGGTCCAGCAATGCTTCACCTCTGGTTGGTCTTCCAATACCTGAACCAGAAAGTTGTCATCAATGTATTCCAGGAACCTCCTGGACCTCTTACAACTTGCTGTAAGAGATCTGGATAGTTGAAGTCCCCCACCAGGACGAGAGCCTGTGAGCATGATGCCTCCCGCATCTGAAGCAAGAAAGCCTCATCAACAGTCTCCCCTTGATCAGGTGGCCTGTAGTATACCCCTATCACCAGCTGGCCTTTATTAGTCCTGTCTCTAATTTTAACTCACAGGCTCTCAACCTGTTCCTGACAGTTTCTCAGAGGGAGCTCCTCACAGTCTCTCTTTGACATAGAGGGCAACTCCCCCACCTTCCTACCTTGCCTATCCCTTCTAATGAGCCAATATCCCTCAATGGTGGTATTCTAGTTATGGGAGTCATTCTACCATGTTTCTGTGATAGCAACAAGGTCATAACTTTCCAAGTGCATCACGGTTTCCATCTCATCCTGCTTATTTCCCAGGCTGTGTACATTGGCATAAAGGCACTTCAGCTGGGCTATCCATCTCACCGCCTTTATAGAGGATCTAGGATGTTCTAGAACAGCAGCATCCCAAGCATCCCCCTGCCCTAGTCCATCCCTTTGTACGCCACCCTCTTCACCCATCAAGTTTGGTATGAGCCCTTGAACGACCTGCTCAACCTCAGTGGCCCTCGTTTTGTCCCCTTCCCACTTCATACCTAGTTTAAAGACCTTTCAGTGAGTCCCACCACTTCCTTGGCTAAGATCCTCTTACCCCTTGGAGACAGACTACTTCCATTTGCAGCCATCATGCCAGGTGCCGAGTAAATTTCCCTGTGGTCAAACAAAAACAAAAACAAAAACAAACAAAAAAAAAACCATAAAATTCCTGTGTTTGCACCAACTTCTAAGCCATTTATTTATGAGGTGGGTTTTTTTTTGATCCTCTCAATATCTTTCCCTGCCACTGAAGGTATAGAAGAAAAAACGCCCGCTCCATCAACAACCCGCCCCAGTCCCACTTCCTAGTCCTAACCTTATTTCGCTGCATGTTTCTCTTCTTCTTTCCTATTGTAAAGTTTACTGGCTTCTACTACCTCGATTATTGCATTAAAGCTGATAATGATCTGAACTCATATGATGAACTTCAGGCTTTGTCCCTGATAGAAAAACATAGGAAAAAATTGCAATAGATTGAATATTTATCTAGTAGAAATGTTAGGACATGTAAGAAACAGTAGGATTGGACTGTATTTTAGCTTTTTCCCCCATCAAGAGATCCTAAATCTGAGCTGTCTTGCAGAGCCCAACTCCCCATGGTTTGAACCACCAACTGCAAGACAGTGGCTCTGTTTTTCCAGGATGCCAGAGCCATTGCATAGGCTACACCTTTGAGTGGTGGCTGTAGCCAATTCATATTTCTTTAATTTCACTTAATTATTTATTAAATGTCTTTAATTTCAGTTAATGACACTCTGGGGAATGGTTTTCCCATTTCCGTACATCTGCTCAATCTCTGTCACACCAGAGCTCTGATTTTGATTGAATATTACATGCTAAGATCTTGAGTTTCAGAGGGACTAGTAACATGCAAATAGATATTATTGCCTCATCTGAATGAAGGGAAATTAATAAATGTAAAAATGTTATTTTTCTTTTTCAGTGAATATGCAATGTTTTCAGATATCTCATAGATTTTTGAGTTTAAATATTTACCTATTGTTAAAGATAAATGCATCTGACAATGGATGAAGTAACTTTGTATTTTCATACATACGACTTGGTATTTTCAGCACGTAGAAAATGCTGCCAAATTATTTTTTCTTGTTTAATAAAGCAATTTTGAAGTGCATAGAGATTCAACTGGTCTTCCCTTCTCTATGCAACAGTTCAACTATTTTTCTTGAATACCAGTGTTTTCCTCAGTCTCTGTAGAAAACTTTTGTAATTATGTGTATTTTCTCATCCTCATATATCAGAACTGTTATGAGAAAAAAAGAGAAAATGACAAGAGAATGTAAATACATTGTATACAATAGTAAATTTGATGCATTTCATGTCACACTTTCTCTGCAAATGCTGTGTGGTAGAATTATTTTAGACCAGATGTATCTATTTTTACCGCCACAAACCAAGAAAAGATGAAAGGGGAGGAAAATTATTTAAAAATCATATGCAGCATAAAAATCAAATTTGAACTTCAAATCCAGAGCTCTGAATAGAGAGAAACATATTAATGATGCATCACCACTTTCAATTAGATTTATTTTAGTACTAAACTGACATGGAAAGTAGAGAGAGAGGGCATTCCCTGTTCTAGCTTGTCAGTGACATTAGGAGGTGCGAAGTAACATTCAGTCATTAAAATCAGTTTTTGAGATGAACATTAATGATGCTCTAATTAAGAAAAAACTCACATATGGTAGAAAATAATGGTTAGGTGATAACAAAAGAAAATACCTTGGTGGCTCTGAAAGTAATGCCTCGTATTTGTTTCCATGGAAACAACAGCAGATACAAATTACGCAATAACACTGTTTGATAGAGGAAATTCTTAGCTACAAAACACTATTTTTCAACATAGTCACCACCATTTGCTATGCGTTTTCGTAACCAATGAACAAGATCCTGCATGCTATGCTCATAACATGCACGCTGCACCAGCAAATGTGACCCGCTGTCACTGTTGCCACTGCTGAAAAGCAGCACCCACTGTTTCACTGTGCTCACATCCACTGTTTGGTCTCCATAAATGTTCAGCAAACATCGATAAATGTCAGCAGGTGCAACTTATTCTTCATGGAGGAATTCAGTGACACACCTTTGCTTCATAATGCACTTCCATGTCAGAAGCTAATTTTTCAGACTGCCCTTCTGCTGCCATCTGTCACGCAACAAAATGTAACAAAATATTGATGGAAAGGTTCAACCTCTACTGCCATACCTCCAACATCCACCTCTGATGTTGTGGGCCAATATAATAAAACAGGAGGCATTACTTTCAGAGCATACTTTGTATATTCACCTTCCCTAAGAAATGGATGAGCTGTGAACTACAAAAGAGAAAAAAAGTTTTGGAAAAGCTGTACTATTTTGCAAAGTTTTCTTTGGTCTGTATCTAAGTGGGTCAGAAAAACTTTGTTTGTTTGTTTGTTTTTTAATTTGCTTCCGGACTGCACCACATAGTTTACATCAGGATAAGTAGTCCAGACATGAAAGAGAAAATGGATGATGCCAAAACCTTCTGTTCCAATGTTTAACAGGTGCTTTCAGAGAAACATTACTGAGGAGGATGCTCAGAGAATACTGACAAAAGAAGTCAGCATCACTTCTTCCAGAATAAGATATACTTCTCATCAGATAGTCATATGAAGTGTCATTACTTGGCAGCTTCAGAAGCCAAATTGAAGATTGCACTAAGGAAGCAGTGCTAGGTGAAAAGCTGGATAGCAAATGTTAAAAATGACTCATCCCATGCATTCACCTCAGTTGTGCCACTGAGCTGCACTGCAGAAATTGTAGAGTACAAGAACTCACTGAGCACAGAGCTGCTGGTTGAACTCACTCCACCAATATCACAGTATGGAAGTTTTTTTTCACAAGAACTACAGAGCTATTTCTCACTTAAAGAGGATTTTGTTTTATACACAGTTCAGAAATACACTTAGCTCCTTTTGAACTCCTGCCTTTGAAATTATACTTAGGAACTTCTTTCTGATATAAGGAGTATCTTATTGTGATATGGTAAGAAAGAATGTTTACATATCAAGAACAATTTTCATCCATGTTAATAAATTAAAGAAGACTTATATTTCCTCCTTGCTTTGTTTTGTTGATATATGCTAATGTTGTTATGTGGTTTTTTTTCTAAACTTCTCTAATAGTCTCTCACTTTACATCACTCCTAGACAATGGACAGCACTGTAAATAGTATCATACTGGGTGACTCATAATATTAGTAATGCAGTAAGATTGTGAGCTGCAAAAATGCAGATGTTACTCATAATGCTACTGGTATGTCAGCAGGAAAGAGCATGTTGCACTCTGTCAATTAAAATGAGGTCAGAGACTCGGGAATGATTTGACTGATATCACTCACTGGTGACACAGGAATAGAAAATAAAGAGCTTACAGTGCTTGAATCTACAAACAAGATATCGTGGCTTAACTAAATCTGAATTTAATTTTCTGCTTAAAAACAAGAAAATTTACTTTGTTTTGGTTAGAAACTATTATACTTAAACTGATTTGAAGGAATAATCACTACTGAATAAAAGCTCAATCTTTGAAAAGTTCCTGCCATTTCCTCACTAATCTTTAACTACCATTTCTATCTTCTCTAATACAGTGCCAAATCTGTACTGAGAATTTTACAGGTCTAGTAAGTACTAAATGTAGCACTACCATGTTGGTAGTCTTGAAAATTTGCATGTTCAACCACTTCCACTAAATGACAGAATTTCAGTATTGTTTGTGAACATGCTCTTCTTGTAAGAAATATACTGCAAAGTAGATACACGTAAAGGCTAAAGTCATCATCACCAAAATGATCATGCTAAAATCATCATGGACTAGAGACTTGCCAAGAAGAGAAAAGTTTGAGATAATTTTGAAGTTTGACAGTAATTTAATAAAATAAAATTTATTTGTTCACAATAGGCAGAAAACAATCAATGATTTAAAATGGAATAAAAAATAATTACAATGTAGAACGACTGCATATTATCATTGATAAAACATATTCCCTAGATAGCATTGTCTGTTGTGTATTTTATTACCAAAGCACTTCAGTGATATCAATAAATATCTTGTGTTCTTCTACAATAAATATTTTCTATTAATACTTTACTGATGAAGAAAACCAAGAAGAAAGTCAACATTTTCAGATGCAGCATCTTATCCAATATGTCTCAATGTAGCTCATTGAACTAACAATGTAGATTTGCTGATTCTAACCAAATAAATCTTTGGTTAATGGCTACAGATGGTCACTAACATGGAACATTAAAGGTATCTTAGGTTCATGTTTTAATTCAAACAGTTCTTATGGTTACTTCTTTATAGTAGCTGATAAATATCCAAATCAGAGCCCTGGGCTGAAGACATGCATATCAGATTCAAGTATAAATCTCTACTATGGCAAAAAGAAATATATTTTTGTGCTAAATTCATGCTAAAATCTGAATTAGTCCAAAATTTACAGGTTTCTTAAAAAGTCTGCTAAAAAAAAAAAAAAAAACGCATATGTTTTATAGCCAGTTAGACCTTTATCTGCCTCACGTTATAGGTGGATAAAAGGACCCTGCTTCTGATGAAATGTTCTGGTAGAGTTGCATGTTGATATTTGATCAGTTATGCTGTTTTGGAGTGCTTACAGCCAAACTGCATTAAGGTTACAATCCCCATATACTCTCAGGTGTTTGTGGCTGTCTTTTATCCATATATGATCACCTCTCAGTACCAGTGCCCATGTAGTTTCTCCCTGACTTTTTCTATAAAAATGCTTATCTTTTGAACTTAACCAAGCCACGTTATTAAAATATATATGCAAACTATCCTGATCAATCAGTTATACAGATATGTCAAAGAGAATGTACGTGTATATATGTTTTGTCTGGCAAAGCAATAGATTTTTCTTCTGTTGTACGAAGAGAGCAACAATAAAAGCCTAGGAAAATATTCTCATGATTCAGCTCAACTGCAATTACAACTGATTCTCTAACCACACCTCTGATTCCTTCTCATGGGCCTGTTACATATCTATGTTTATTTGCCCTTTAAGAACTGTGATGGCTTAGTGCTGAATTTTCATCCTTTCCTATGACTTTTACTGATGATTAAAATAACTTTAAAAAAATCATTTAAAACCACCTATGCATTTATTTAATCTCAGTAGGTGGGTTATCTTGCATAAGTATTCACTTTCTATGAGTAAATGAAAAATCACAGAAAAATTAAATTAAATTTAAAGAATAATTTTAATGAGATTTTGTTTTCAAGGTGAGATACAGGTTTCTAAATTTACATCTGGCAATCTAAGGAAATAAGCCCATTGCAAAAGTAGTAGGTGTCATTACCAAGGTGGTGGAAGAAGGTATTTGTCTGGGATTGCTAAATGAATGCTGATCATGTTAGATTGGCAGTCTGTAGCTCTGCAGAATGACAGTTTGTAGCAATGGGAATGGTGTAACAGAATTATTTATTAGATACCTCCAAGGAAGGATAAATGGACAATGAATCACAAGAAGATCTTTGCTGTAGAAGGCGGACTGACAGTAATTGTGGCTGCCAAAAAATTCTTAGTTGTACAGAACACATCTTTGTCTGACTAACCTCCAATCTATTTTCTGGTATTTGTCTTGTGAATAGTAACATCTACTATAAAAAGACAAAATGTGGTCCCACTACAGCATACTGCAATATTTTCAAATAAATGCTTAGTAATTTGTTCTTGTTGTTGAATAACTCCACATAATTCCTGTCAAAACTCGAAGTGAATTTGCAAATAACATATATTTTTCTCTGATGGAATATTTATGTTACATTTTTTTCTCACTTTATTAAGGCAAATCCTTCTGCAGTGATAATTTACTAAGTAGTGAGTGAGCTAGATGTGTCTCATATAAAAAAATATAATAAGTCAAATAATAATTACCAATAAATTGATTCACTGTCAGTAATAATGAGACATAATCTTACATATCTTAGGTCACAAACTGTGGTTGGCTCTTTCTAATCTGAAGCTCTGAAAAATACCAACTTTATCTGGCCTTCACCAGGTTGAGATCTCTGTAGCCCACCAAAATATTAATTAGGACATGAATAAAAAGAAACTGGTGTAATACCGTGCAAATTTCACTAAAATTAAAACAAGAAAGTTTTGTTACAGCTGTGTACAATTTAAGAATAATTATACCTTTCACTACCTATTTATGGATAAAATGGATTTAAGAGTTATTTTTCCTCTTTGTGATATCTTTCATCTTTTAGAATGTATTTTTCTTCTTTCCTTTCCTCTTTGTCTCTCTGTTTCCCTTGCACCCTGACTGGGAAGCGTGTACATGACTTTGAAAACATTTTCCTTGCAGTATTTACCCGAACATATTGTTCTCTGTCAAATATTTTGCCTTTGCTGAAACAGTGAAATTTCAGGTAACAGGCCCAATCCAGCTCATATTGGGAATTCTTGACCTCAAAATCAAAACCTACATTTTTAATAAAAAGATCTGCATGAGTTAATATCAAACAGTTAAGAGTGCTTCCAAATATGAATGGTTTCAATACATAGCAAGATATGCAGGATTTACAAAAGTGGATTGTCAGTCTACGTGTAACTGAATAATCTGTTTACAGTCGCTTTTTCTTTTTTTGAAAGTTTCGCATAGTTTTTCAGAAAATTTTAATAAGTGTGATGCCAAAGATAGTCAGGAGTATGAATGATAGATAGTATTTGCTATTAAATTGAGTTTGTAGTTCTACTACAATTCTAATGGCTTTTACACCTTTAGTCTACAGTGCTGAGTTTATTGGAATCATAAACTTATGTAACTTCAGGTTAAAAATAAACTTCAGCAAGATAAGTGATTATTTTTTGCTCATAATATCCTTCAGATGTTGGCTCTATTCAGGTACACTAAGAGTGTATCTCATAAATGTAGAGACAAGTCTAAAGAACGCAGTTTCTTATTAGTAAGCATTGTTTTTCCCTTCAATGTCAAGACTTTGATATTACATTCAAAAAATATACATTACATATAAAAGTTATAATATAATAGAAAAACTTAAATACTCATGACTAATTATGCCATTTCATTGGTGTAATGAATAATATACGTATGTACTGGTAATGCAATTTTATAAAAATAATGACAGAAGGGTTACTAAATTGTCTGTATGAAAGACTGATCTAAAAATTTTCTTCCATTTCATACAAAGTAATATTTAAACTAAGAAATTATAAAAGGTTTTAGCATAAAACATTTCTTGCTCACACAATAGAGCTTAGGGATCTGTAGAGACAATGATTAAATAAAACAGGGAATATTATTTCTCAAGTTCATTGCCCAAGTACTCTCTACTACTCAGATATGGGTTTCTGTCGGTGTCTACCTTAAAGCCTTGTGAGCAATACTGTGTGAAAATCATAGTCACACTATTTCAAGTGTTTTTGAAAGATTCTGTATTTGCTAAAGCAATGTTGGCAGCACGAGGATTCTTAGTTTATAATTGTTACACAGTGTCATGGGGGATGTACTGAAATAAATTCTGAATCATCAGAGCTGGTAATTCTGTAATAATTACTCTGAAATTGTATAGTTATGCAGATCATAGGAAATTTCACTCCCACCCTCCTTTTAGTTCTGTTAGGCTGCACTTTTTTGCACTCTGGTTTGTGAATATCCATAATTTACTAGAAAGGTCAATGGGGAGCACATCTTAAGAAACATTTTCTAAACATCAGCAGGCCTCAGAACAGATGTTTCCTGTATGCATGAAATCATCCCCATGGACACCTTGGTAAATGAATTGATATTATATACAAGCAGAAATATTAATCAAAGTGACAGAGAAACTTTTGGTAAATTTAAATTCCCCTTCAATTTAATTTTTAAAAGATATGCAAAGAGGCCTGTTATAACCTCCTCTTCTCTCCCTCCCCTCCCCTCCCCTCCCCTCCCCTCCCCTCCTCTCCTCTCCTCTCCCCTCCCCTCCCCTCCTCTCTCTCTTTTTTTTTTTTTTTTTCTCTCTCTTTCTTAATTCTAGCAATCTTCTAATAAACATTCAGGAAACAATTTGTAGCAAAAGACTGGTAACAAAAATTCACATTTTACAGTGACTTAGATGTGGCCTCATTTCCTCTTTCTCAATTCCCCTCTGAAAAGAGCAACATAAAATGCTTCGGGCATTGGAGTCTGTGAGCGTAGGACATGGTTGTGTAAAATCAGACCTGCTTGAGTTTCACAGTAGCAGAAGCATAATCTCACTTCTGGTAGATGCACTCACTGACAATTGTTGGGCCCTTGGGGCTACCGTCTTTGTGTTGACTGCCTTCCTATTTTCACATCAGCACTCTAGTGTCTCTCAGATCACATGTGGAGACACCACCCTGTACTCATCTTCTGAAAACTGTAAAGCCTGATGTTTCATATTTATTTGTATAACTTGACCTCAGTTACATTCACTTTAAAACATATGCAAAGCCTGAATAAATACAGATCGTTGCATGGCAATATCGATAGCACCCAGGCTTTTACCTTTGAGGTAAAAATGGAGTACAGGATATTTTGCAAATCTTTTTAAGCCTATCTTTGAACTGACCTGTACAAAACATAAGGGACTGCAGAGAGCACATTCCAACAGCATTTCATGATTATGGAATTCCATTACTTACGTCTTACCCAGATATCTCTCAGCAGCTACTGAGGCTCTCATAGTTATTGTTCTGATAGGAAAATTATGCCCACACCTGAGAAATAGGAGTTTGTTTAATGCATATTAATAAAAATTCAAAGTACTTTTTCTTGTTTTCAGACAACAAATTCACTCCTCAATTTACTTTAGACAATGGATTACTAGTCTTTTTAGATTACAGATGTTTGCATCTGATTAAGCAGAAAGTTTTTCTTATCCTAAAAATAAAAGAAGGTAATAGTACATTGTATTAATTATTCTTAAAGTTGACATATGAATGTCTTCATGGAATTCCTTTTCATAGCTGTACCTACAACCATGTACCCTGGTGAAATAGCTGTAGCCTTAATGTAAGAGAAAATTAAATTTTAAAAAATCTCATTTTGTGATAACAAGAAATGTATTTTCATAATAGCAACAAACAGACATTTTTACTATATCATTTTCTATTTTATTCATGATTTCATTTTTATCTGTTATTGTTAAGTTAAGCTCAGATCCTAGGAAAATCTCCTGCCAGGACTAGTAGTCTCCCATTACATAGGGCAAGCTGAAATACTATGTCAATATATTTGCTTACATATATTTGCTTACAGGCTACAAAGAGTTTAGCCGCCACAATTCTGCCATGTAATTAACCCAGAAGTGGCTTTGTGTATTTTTTATTTTTTCATCTTGGTTATCTTTTCACAGAAGGGTGAAAGGGAGACAGAATACTTGAAATCTTTAGAACAGCAGAAAATGCTCGTTAATATCTATCTGAAAAATCAACTAGACAGTGACCACTGGTAAACTGAAGGCTGTTAGAATGCAGGACCAGAAAGCTTCTTTCATTTGGACTTATAACCAAAGAAGAAATAAAAGACATATGATGAACAGCAGATGGACAGGTTAAAAAAAGCAGCAACACAACAACAACAAAATAAACAAATAAACAAACAAAACAAAATAATTTCCCCAAGTTTAGTTTTCTGAACTTGTCTTCTACTACACGGACTTGTATCTCTCTTTTTTTCCATTGGTATCTGCTGGGCTAGCAATATTGACCTGGATTTTATTAAGATATTTACCTAGTACTCCTAGCTCTGAACAATCAATGCAAATTGAGAAATATTTATTAATGAAGTTGGGCTGACTCATTGCTTGATATTATCATTGTGAAATAGGAGACAGCAACCAATTTTCATTGAATTTTGAGTTGCTGGGTTTGTTTGTGGTTCATGTGTCAAGAAGACTCTGATTTAACAAGATAAAAGATTCAAACACTCACAAAGCAGAACGAGATCTCTGTTCTGCCAACTGAGCATCTCAGTAAATATTGGATAAGTCACAGCGCCAGAATCTTAGCAGTTGTAGTTCAGTGAAACTTCACTGAGCCCAGCCTTGATTTACAGAAGATGTCTTTTACAATGTAAGGTTTTATTTGCAAGACATGCTACTAGCAGCAGGTGCAAAGTACTTTCTAGAATTTAGATTATTTTTGAGAAAAGATTTGATGCAGTTCTTGTGAAAACAATCATGATTTACTTAAAATATGCTTAAAATAATGTGCAGAGCACTTGAAAAGAGCAATGAGCTTTGAATGGTCAAGTCTTTATGCATGAAAAACAAAGCTTCATTTTATTTAAATGTTTGAAAAAATAGAAATAAAAACAAAGATAATCTGAGTGTCCTTTTACGCTTTTCTGGAAGTAAAGTGATGTCACTGGACACTTCAAAGCTGTGCTAAGATTAACTGGAATTGATGACATTATTTATTCCTTTTGTCAGGTACAGAAATTTCTAGGAAAAGATATACATTGTGTAAGACAGTAGGTTTGAGAGAACACTTTTTAATCTTTTTCAATACTCTCCCTGGATTTCCTGTCTCCAGATTTGTGTCTGTACTGCTATACAGTATTGGAGGAGCTAGAATCTCAAATTTATCACATGAAAGAAAAGGTAATATTATTTTCTTGCAGCCTTGAGCTATGCAGCATGGTTACATTGTTTCTAAGTTGTGTAATTTGGTGGTTAGCTACAAACAAGTATTAAATTTGTGGTGGAACTACCATTTTGTATGTATGAGCTTTTAAAAGTAGCTTTGACAAGATTTTATTGATCCTTTGTCATGTATTGCTTACAGAAAACAGCAGTCTATTGTAACTCTATTGTTACAAATTCTTGGTTTGTCAAAATTGAATTCTGTTGCTTAAGAATGGAAAGCTATCTTTCAGAATATTTTTTTAGTTGTACAACAATAGAACCTCTTCCATTAAGTGTTCATATTGTTATTTCCTTTGTTTTGTTTTGCTGTTTTCTGTCTTTTTGAAAGAGCTACTGTACCATAACAAGAATCTGCTATATCTCAATCCTTGCCTGTATGCGAAGAGATTTCTTTTTAACTTGCAGTATAAAATGACAGTAACATGATTTTTTTCTTTTTACTTGCAGTGAAGTGAAGGAGAACCGTGCACTACAGAAGTTATTTGGAAAAACAAACAAACAAACCAAACCAAAAAGCAACCATTTTAGGAAGGTCTGCTTCTGAGAGAATAATATTTGGTACACCAAATTTTCAATACAGAAAAATATCAAGCACTTCATTCTTCCATAAAAAATTCCTGTTTAAGAAAAAAAGAAGATAATTAGTACTTACATGGGGGTACAACAATCCTGACACTTCTTTTTCTACAAAACAGAAGGTCTTGATGAATGACTTTCTAAACTTTAAATGTGAGCAGAAGGATCTATGCAAAAACAAACAAACAAACAAAAAACAAAAACAAAAACACTCAAACAAAAAAAAGCCTGATTGAAAATACTCAACTTCATTGAATTGAAAATATTCAATTTCATACAGAGAATATTCCACCTTAATTGTCCCACCTTATTCAAAGTTTGGTAATCCATACTGGAAGAGTAAGATATACTGCTAGAATACTTCTAGAAAATCACGTGCTTGAAGTATCTAATAGTTCTCGTTAATGTAAATTATTACAGCTTTCAATGTCTCCTTTCTTTATCCATGAAAAGAAATAGCTTATGTTTATCTGAGGCTTACACAGAAAAATGGCTCCAGAAGTAGGAAACTTTGTGATGGTTTTGAAGTGAAGGATAGGGTGCTGGGAAGCAAAGGTAATTTCACTACAGTGTGGTTTATCCAAGAACAAAATAATTCCTTTGAATTTCAAACCTTCCTTATAAATGATTCATTAAATCAGTTAGGGATAATGTAGAGTAATATTGCATTGTTCAGCCTTAAAATTAATGAGGCAAATATGCTAAAAATATGTATCACATTTTCAGGATGTGTTAATTTATCATTTTCAATATTCTCGATTAACAGTTTTATTCAACTAATACTTAAATATTTCAGAAACTTTAAAACTTTAGGAGCACTGAAAGGCTCCTGAAACTTGTCCTTTGCTTCATTACAGAAAGGTTGGATAACTTACATATTATTTTTAGGGTGAAGTAGCATTAATGAACAAATAAATAAAACACAATGGTAATTTTACTTTTATTAATGTTTAAATTATAGTAAACTTCCTTGTTCACTGACTGCTGAAAAATTAAATATTAAATAATTTTTTAAAAAAATTTTGTTATTCATTGGTTTTCACATCTGTGCACGTTAGCATAGTCTTAATATAGTAGTTAATTTAGTGATTGAAAAACAAGCAGTCACAGAAATCAGAGATACAGAAGAAGCACCATTCAGATCATTGGTTTTATTCACTTGTTAGTACAGCAAGATGGATTGGGAAGACACCAGTAAATTAAATGTGGAGAGTTTTCAGGCACATAAGATTTACCAGATCTCATTAATAACTGAGTTTCCAGAATGCTCTGGCTGGAGGGCTCAGCAAACATTTCCTTTAGTTGAGGCTTGAATGTTTGCTGATCCAAATTTTGTATTTTGATCTAAGTGAGAAAAATAGCATTTTATTTACTCATCCTTTGAAAAATCCTTGGATATTTTGAAGGAGTTGTGGGTTCTTTTGTTTTTTGTTTTTTGTTTTTTTCATGGAAGTATATCAGCTGATCAGTCCTTCAGACACAGACATCTAAAGGATTAAGGAAATGTTGCCTTAAGACCAACATTTTTTACAGAGTATCTTCCCCTTTCAATTTCTGTTTTTCTTCCTCATTGTAGGTATATTATGAACAATCATTAATCTCCATATTCAAAAAACAGTAATAATCTAGAATACATTTTGATTTCTTTTTACTTTGGTATAAGTGTTTTTACAGATGTACATAGTGTTAGTACATCTATATATATACCTTTGCTATTTTTCTTGTGCTCTTTGCTGCCAGATTCCATGTTAAAATACATATCCAAAATTTACTTAGAGTTCAGAAAGCAGCATAGGTCTAAAAGTGCTGAGGTTCAGACATATTTTAGATACATCAGATTTACTGTGCATGCGTAAAGCATCTGTGTAGCATATGCTCTCTTAGACTTCATGGGTCATGAATGAACAAATGAAATGATTATTTGTTTGGGATCATCTGAAATTCTGAGAAAATAAGCTGAGGGCTAATTTCCTGCACAAATAAGTGTAAAAGAAAGATATATCCCAAAATCTTCAAGCTGATATTGGGAGGTACTTGCAAGGAGTGGAAGCTTTGTTTCCTTCATCTTACATTTCTGACTGCTTTGTAAATAAGTTGTAAGGAGAAATGAAGAGTTAGGTCACAGTAAGGGAGAAAATGCCACCTCATAATCCTTCAGTTATTAGGTCAGCCTTGTTTGTAACAGAAAAAGTAACTATGCAGTCATGTTAATACTTCTTAATAGATCTTAAAAATCATTACTTATATGGATGCAAATATCAATATTAAGAAAGTCATATTTCAGCTGTGAAGAACGGTAACTTCTATATTTGTTAGTTTATTAGTTATTGTTATATTTATTACTTAATAATGGAGATATTCAGACAATTTCAAGGAATTTGGGGTTCGAATAGTGAGCAAAGCTACAAAAGGCAAGGTCTGAGACCCACTCTTCTATAAGATACATATGCTAAAATGCAGCTTCATGCTTTCAGTCTTATTGCACTTCTTTTCTTTTTTATTTTCTGAAAGAGGTATGTAATAATAAATTGCGATCTGAGCAGATCTGTCTACACAGGAAATAGCTAAGAGCTGTAACTGCAGATCTGGAGTATGAATTTATTATGAATAATAAAGCACAAACCTAGAGGTCTACAGTCACTTAATCAACAACAATATATGTTCAGAATAAACATCATCATCAGTCATTAATTCCCCGTATGCACTCATGCTTTGTATCAAAACTAACAAAATGAGAAAAGAAACAGATGATATCTCTTAAGGAATAAGTCTTTATTATAATGGATGTAATTATATTAGCTGCAAAAAGTTGCATGTAACCTGATCATATACTAAAAAGATACTTCTTACTAGAGATATTCCATTTTGTAAATCACAGAATCATAGAATGGCTTGGGTTGGAGAGAACCTTAGATCACCTAGTCCCAACACTCCCTGCCATAGTCTGGGTTGCCACCCAGGGCCCCATGCAACCTGACCTTGAACCATCTCCAATAGATGAAAAATCCACAGCCTCTTTGAGTAACGTGTTCCAGTGTTCCAACACCTCACCACCCTCTGAGTGAATAACTTTTGCCTGACATCTAATTAAATCTTCCCTCTTTTTAAACATTTTTCCCTTTACTATTACTGTCTGCAATATAATGTGTCATTCTCCATTTTTTTTATAGTAAATATCCTAAAATTGTGAAAGGCCACAATGAGATCTCTTTGGAATCTTCCCTTCTCCAAGCTGCACTACCCCAGTACTCTCAACCTTCCTTCAAGGGAAAGATGCTCCAGCCCTCTGAGAAATCTTCCACAGTATTACATCTTTAGAAAGCTCTGGTTTAAATATTTTAGCAAAAATATTAAACACTTGGCATCATTTCTGTTTTCTTCCATTCATGTGTGACTTTTCCCTTTAAATGCCTGGGATTAAACACTCAAAGCATTCAAACAATTGTTTACCAATGATAGTTTTTTTTCTTTAATTGTTATCATACATATATATATATAATATAATACATACATACATATATAATGTATATATATCTCCTTCTCCAGTACTAATGAAAATCTAATGGAATAAGAAGAATCTTCAAGTGGTTAAAATAAGATTTTGAAAAGTGAATGCAGAGCTCTTAATTAATTGCATAATCTGGTAACTTGAGCCATTTCTTTAAAAAATGTAAAAAAAGCAGTCAGACAACAAAAGAAACTGACCAAAAAAAAAAAAAAGTCAACGACATGTAATACCTTATGAAGTTTGAAGAACATTTTTAATATTTTTAAAGAATCAATCATCTTTTTAAAGTACTTTGAGGTAGTTTTAAATTACACCTATTAAAAACTCATAAAACTGAAGTGTTGCCTTAAGAAATAGACAGACTGAAAGAGAAAAAAAAATAGTTAATTTAAAGATGTTAAGAGAATTTCCAACTAAAGGAATAAAAAAGTCCATTAGAATTATGATTCAGGTATTAAATAAACTAAAAAGAACTGCAGATGTTTTTAAAGCACAAGAATAATAAAGGAAAAAAAAAAATTATTTTCCCCTATTATGTTTATGGAAAGAATGGGTTAAACAATCAGATTTTTAGATACTTCCTACATCTACTGTTTATTGTTTAGAATAAATACTCCTGAAGACAAAGTATTCCTTATTGTATCAAGGGAGAATCAAGGGACATGCAGCTTGATTTTCAATTATTTATAGCAGTTTATTTGCACATCAAGACCATTCCATCTTGACATTTTCTTAAATAATGAATGTTTTTCTCTTTTTGTGCTTGGTTATGATTTCTGATATTTCCCTTTTTTAAGTTGTTGAATTTATTTTTAATAAGTAAAATAGAAATAGCTAACTCATGGAAGCTTTTAGTTCCCCATTTTCTAAATTGTTTTACTGTGCAAATATATCTATGTTTCATTTCTTTCTGATATTTACATTTGACTTAATAAGAAATTATTTTTTTTTCATTATTAATAAAGCTATTACAATTTCCTTTGTGGCAGATTAAAAAAAAATATTAGGCATTTCATCCAGAAAATGAACTACTTTATTTTATTTTTAAGACATGAGAGGAAAGTTAGGTAAATCTGAGCACATTATTGCAACCAGTGAAATATCAGAAACAAAGTTTAAGTGAACAATTTAATGACTGATGCAATGTCAGTGAAGATTGAGCAGGGAAAATAATGCTTTGGAATTGACAATCATAGAATAGCTTAGGTTGGAAGATAAAGATAAATAAAGATAATCTTATTCCAACCCTCCTGCCATGTTCAGGATTGCCGCTCACCAGATCAAGCTGCCCAGGATCCCATCCAATCTGGACTTGAACATCTCCAGAGATGGGACATCCACATCTCTGGGCAGCCTGTGCCAGCGGCTCACCGCACACTGAGTGAAAATTTTTTCCTAATGTCTAACCTAAATTACTCTCTTTTACAGCCATTCCCCAATGTACTAGCACTATCAGAACGTGTAAAAAGTCTATTCCCCTCCTGTTTGTAAGCTGGCTTCAAGTACTTGAAGGCTGCAGTGAGGTCTCCTTGGACTCTTCTTTCCTCCAAGCTAAGCAAGCTCATCTCCCTCAACCTTTCTTCATTGGAAATGTGCTTCAGCCCTTTGATCATCTTCATGAACCTCCTCAGATCTGCTTCACCATCTCCACATCCTTCCTGTACTGGAAGCCCCAGGCCTGGACATGATACTCTAGATGAGGCCTTAGGAGGCAGAGTAGAGGGGGACAATCACCTTCCTCTGTCTGCTTTTGATGCAACCCAGGATACCACTGGGCTTCTGGGCTGCAAATGCACCAAGGTAGCTCATGTCCAATGCAGCCAACTACTTAATTTGGATCTCTAAAAGAAAGTTGGCATTGAATACATTATCTTAATCTGTTTTAATAAAAGATATCTATCAGCTACTGATTCTGTCGTCTTTTGCTTCAAACAAGAAAAATGGTTATTTGCAGTTTGCAAAGAAGATAAATTTGGCCCCATCTGACCTATCTTCTGAAAGAATGTTTGTCCTCTGATATCTTGTGGCTAGGGTACAGGGTGATCTGCTATCACTTATTGCTGTTATCTCCTGGGAAAATTCTGAATGAAGGAAAAAAAAGAAAATGAATCCAGGATTATCAGCTCACTTATTTTTGAGGTCTCAAAATATAACATCTTCTTAACTGCAACTCCTGTTGGTTAAAAATAAAACAAACAGTCTAGCAGTGAACAGCCTTGTGATCAATTTTTTCTTTTGCAGTTTTCTTTTTCTCTGAACTGATTACTTTAGCTTGTACATAACTTTGGGTCACTGCATTTTCTTTCTTTTACTGCTCATGTTTTCCTTCTGCATAGCTAACTAAGTAGACATAGACTGAGGCAATGTAATGGGAAGGAATATCCCATACATCCTTATTTCTGCATACCCATCCTAACACCCTAGATGAAAATAAATATTCTTAAACATCTTTGTACTGGCTATTTTCAAGTGAGTGTAAGGAGAAGGATACATGTTCAGCTAAGTGAGGCATAGTGTATACTGTAGTCACTGTTTTAAATTTAGAATAACATCACTTGGGGGAACCGACACTGTCACCATTTCATAATATTCTCAACTCAAAGACATCTCAGTAAGCATGTCCAGGATTTCAGTTGACTGTAAAATTATGATAAACTATTTCTATAAATTCAAAATAAAATTTGTAAACTGGCTTTTGATCAGCAAAACTGGCATTCGTTTTAATGTGGGATACACTCTTTTAGTTATCTGTTAAGCATACATTCTGTTAACTTGTATCAAAAATATTCCCTATAATATCCAGTAAGTCAATCTGAAATTCTGAAATTCCTAGCAGAAATATTAAGATTTTATTAACACTTTCAACTGTTTTTCTAAGATTTTAAAATATATTTAAGGACAAATGTGAAAAATTTAGAAATAATGTACTGTTACACGAATTATGATACAATATCTGTTTGCAAAATCTTTCTAAAAAAATCTTGGTCTTTTTTAGTATAGAATGTAGAATATCATCATAAGTCTCTTTATAACATGTTTTAAAGCTGACTGTATCTTTTGAGGACAGAAGACTTTTTTTTGTCACTAATCACTATGGTCCACAGAGACTATAGAAAAAACAATAACATTGTTTTCAAAATACTTTCAGAATAGTGAAGTCTGTATTCCTATTTAAATACTTAGAAATACACATGCATATGCAGATGAAGGACTAGAGAGCACCAGTCATCACATATTAAGTACAGATTTTTGACTTTTTACAGTCTTTGGCCATAGAATTTCAGATGCATTCTCTCAACTTTTTAAGGAGGAAAAAAAAAAAATCAAGAACAAAATCTCAAAAAACTAATATAGGTTATCAGTAGGAATGCAGTATAGTAAGAAATTCTACTATGTTAAGTAGTTAAAATTCTATGGGCCAGAACTGGAAAGGGATAGATTAGGTGTATTTATTAGTTTTAGGTTTCATATGTGTTTCCTGAAAGGAAATAATGAAAGCATTACTAAGAAAATTTGAAAAGCTTATGTTGCATTTCAAGTTTCAAGGAGAAAGATGTCTAAAAAACTTCAGGGCTGATCCTTTTTGCATTAGTTGTCCACTCTTCTATTTGTTTTCATCCTCAACCTAATCTCTTCTTCAGCCAATCTTCCTCTGATTTTTCATTCAATTTTCTTTTCTTGCCACTTTGAAAGTCTTACATTACAGTGTGCTTCACCATAGATTGACTTGTCAGATTTGGCTAGAAACAAGTGAGTGATTGAATCACAGAACCATAGAATCGTTACAGCTGGATAATACCACTGACCCATCACCACCATGCCCACTGAACCATATCCCTCAGTGCCACATCTGCATGTTTCTTTAACAGCTCCAGAGACTTCACCCCTTCTCTGGGCAGCCTGTTCTAATACTTAACCACTCATTCGGAGAAGTCACTGAAGAAGACAAATTCTACACAAAATATTAGATTTGCACAGTTTAAAGTAACCAAAAATAAAGCTGTGTGATGGAAAATGTCAAGTAACCATAACTGTAGGTGGCATTACTGGTCTGGGACTACAAAAGAAAAAAAGAAAAAAAAAAAACAAACACAAAAACAAAGTATCAGAAAGCTTCTGAAGGACCTCACCCTGCAAATGCTTTTATGTAAAATTTTACTTCTGTAGAGAGTTCTTAAGAATAAGGACATACCTTTATAGATTTTTACCTTAAATCTACATCCAAGACTTGGAGAAAGTTTTATTTCAAAGAAAATAATTAAAGAAATAATACATTAGTACATGCGTGAAATGAGTTTGAAAGCAAGAGCTGATCAGAATTATATGGATTATCTTTTTTTTTTTTTTTTTGGGGGGGGGGGGTGGATATTTGAACTTTCCCCCTTAGTTTAAATTATCAATGTCAGACAAAACAAGCGCGAAGTATTCAAAATGTATGTTCAAGTATACTTTCTTTTATAATATCTCTAGATAGTGAAAGATGTAAAGTGAGCCTTACTAGATCCTCTCAGATTGTTTCAGGACCTTAATTCTGTTTGTTTTTGTGGATTTTGTTTCTTTTTTCTTGCTTATTGGTTGTTGAATTTTTTTTCAGTCTAAAAAAGGATTTATATTAGGTTGTATATTGTCATCAAATACCAGCATTCCTATTTTGTGGAGTTAAATACAAGCTAGATAATCCAGTTTACAACTGTGCTGGTCTGGTACCTGCTTCTGCTTCTTGTAGCTACATATTGACACAAAAGCAAGAAACATCCGGTGTGTAAAAAGTAACTTGTTGGCTGATTTTTAACAAAGAGGCGGATAGACTATTAGCTTTTTCAAGCTTAGCAAGATAGGAAAAAAGATCAGAGCAACCTAGACCATATAACACTGTGATCTGTTCCAGATCAGTAAAGCTTTTTGTATTCAATTTAGTCCCATGTTGGAAATAATCATCACATCTTACATTATGCATTTCTGATTTCAATGCTCGTGTCATGTAATTATTCTGTATAATCAAACCTAACTGGCAGTTTGCTACTCTGAGCTATATAATGAGTATTTTGGCAATGAAGCCAGTATTTAACTATTTATTTGAGAAATGTGCAGGCTCATAATTTTATAAATTTGATAAATCTGTAATTATAATGTGTACATCTCTTTAGCGTTTTCAGTCAATGACAGCAAAAGAAATAGCACATATTAAGCAGTAAAAGGAAATACTGAAACTGTCTGGCATGCTCTGATGCTCTGACAAGTTTTTGTTCACCTTTTTAATCAGAACATTCTACTTCCAGTCTGACTATCAGACAGTAAATCCAGAGGCAACTTCAATCCTCACAGAACCTGCTCTAAAACTCTCCCAAAGCCCTTCCTTTCTTTTCCTCTTCCTTATCTACTTGTTTTTATTATTATTATTAGAAAGCAAAATCTTGAATTGTACATTCTTTGACATTGCTTAGTTTCTTTATGTCTTTGTATGCACACATCTCAACTTAAGAAATGTCCAGAAAGCCTCTACCTTAGTTACTTGAGCTCCAGAGGGTGTTCAAGTGTGGTTTTTATGTGATTTCACATCATAACTTATTTGTTTTTAACTATCATGAAAGAAAAATATTTTAATCTGTGACACTGTTTTGAAACTGCTATAAAAACTGCCATCATACTATTATGCTTAGAGAAGTGGAATGTCTGTTCTTAAGTACATAAAGTAAAATATTTTTTAAATGTGTAGTTTCTTAAACTCTGAAAAAGCCATCATAAATATTAGAGTATTTCCAAAGTTATCAAGATCCTTCAGCTCTAGTGCCTGGATTTCATTTTTTAATTATTATTATTTCTTTATTTTGAAAAAAAAATAAAAACAAAAACATAGAATATAACATCTCACTTTCTGAACAACCTCATAATTCTTAGACTACACAAAGATGTCTTCAGGATTTGGAGACATTACAAGAAAATGCAAAAAAAATCTGGAATGTGGTGGAGAAGAATATTTGTAATAAATTTAGTGGGTATAGTTATTTGCTAAAGGAACATCTGTTCACATCTTTAGATTTCATATGTGAAAAAAAAAGAAGCAAGAAAACCTACCAGAAACAAACTCTTAAAAAAAAAAAAAAAAAAAAACAACCGCAAAACAAAACTGAACGAAAGCTGTTTTCAGTTATGTTAACATTTTGTAGATTAATTTGGAAGCTGACACACTATTTTGCTACAACAGACATTTTCTAAAGAAAAATATTTTACAATGTTTCAGTAAATTTTCTGGTAATCATGTTGCTAATTAGCAGGCATAGCAGGCAGCCATGTCTTTTTTTTTTTTTTTTTTTTGAAGATAAACTAAAAACACAATTCCAATGTATTTCTCTATGCACCTTCATATAAGAAAGTTAATTATATTCTTGAGAAAATATAACAATGCGCTAATCCCTACAGTAGCTTAGTATTTCGCTTTCAACAAAACTCTAGATTCTTCTAAATGGTTGCTTCTAACAACTAGGTCCAAAAATACTCCAAAACGTCTGCTGGACACCTTAAAGAACACAGACTGTAGAATTTATTTTGTCAAGCCATACTTTTTTGAAGAGGTAGTTGACCTCAGCAAGAAAGAATAGTAAAACATAAGATGTCTGTGCTGTCTGGAAAACCACTAACATTGGGATCATCATGTTAAATTGATTTATTCAGACAGCATAACATAGGAACAGAAGGATGATGGTGCATAAATCTCGTGAAGATTGAAATACACATGTATGACTATTTGCTAAATTTCAATGAATTCCAGAGATAACTGATTTATTTAATTTTAATTTTATCATATAAAGGATGTGGCCTCTAATGTTTAAAATCTATACAGCTGAAGATCATAATCACCTTTTGATTGCTTACTCTCTGTTACTTCAATTTCTGGTGCCATATTCACGATTTAGCATTAAGCCTTCATCTGCATCTCAGAAGAGAACAACAGAAAGCTTCATATCTCTGAGCAAAAATAGACCTGTATTGACATTAGATATTTAGAATTGGTACACAGAATGAATGAACTTTGGCCATATGCCAAGCAGATCCAAAGGCCCAGATAGGATCATATCAGGAAAGAAGTGATTAATGATCTTGATTACTTCAGAGCCAGGTTTATTTAAAAACAAACAAAAACAAAACCATCTCAAATCCAGGGATATCTTATGTAACCGACAAAACAGAGAAAAGGAAAATTAGTGGACCATTGACAGAAGGTTTGAAGAACACATCATGCATGTGTATAACTCAAATCATTTGTCTATTTTTAGATTAAAGTTCTGTAAAAACTGAACATATCTTTGGACATTAGGAAAGGTGTATAGTCTGGGAGAGAAATATCTTAATGTATTATATTATTATTACTATTATTATTAACATATTAATGAATTAGAGAAGATACAAATATCTTCTTATTAGTTTTATTTATTTTTCACATATAAGAGAACTGGATATACAAAAAATCAAGACTTTACATAAGGCCTAAATCAATATTCAGAGCAAACACCTTTGGATTCAATCAGCATTCGTTCCCTGCAATACTATGAAAGACCTTCCTATACATAATTTCTCAAAATTCACAGGAAGAACTGAGTTGAAATCTGGAGTTGCAACCCTGGACATCCCTGGCTAATGGATTTGTGCTCTGTTTCTCAATGCTCTGATCTTCTTTCATGTTAGGTCTATTCAGATATCTACTGATAATCTGAGAAAACACTTTGGAGTGAAATTAAATAGTATGAGGACTAAGACTGAAAGCACCTGCAAACCCACTATATTACCTCTGTACTGCAGCACAGATCATTCAGTTCAGTGAAGTGCTGCGTTGTGTTTGTTTGAGTCTCCAAATCTGATGGAAACCTTCTTATATCTAAGACTAGGACACTCCCTTAGAAGAGGAAATCTTTAGAGTACCATTTTATCCCATCTAACTGCTTAATGGTAAATGCTAATATTTCTCTGCTACCAGACAGAAGCTATGATGAAGGAGCACTTTTTTTCCATATTAGGCAACATTTTGGCTAACAGAGCAGTACATTTCAGTATTTTATAAATAATTTATGAAACTCTTTAAAGACTGCTCGTAGGTAATATTCACCTTCTCCCTGTCTTCACTCTAAAGCTCATTCATCTTAAAGGAGAGAGGCTTGCTGTCCTGCCTTTTAATTAAATTAATTATTTTTTCTTAAAATCCAATCAGTTCTACTGTTGATCTAAGAATGCCTTGCTACTGAAGTAGCAAACAGGTTAAAATGTGAAAATTCACTATCTATGTTTACTAGCTCAATCAGAGACGAAAAAGAAAATTTATTGACTAGTATTTTAAAAGAATCATAGGAAGATAGCAGTTCTATATGCACTGTAAAAATGAGTTCCTAATTCACTTTACTGCTTTCAAGAACACTGACAGATACACAACTTTTTGTGAAGTAAATGACATTTTTTTCCTGTCAGTAGAGCAGAAGTTCAGTATACAAATTCTCAGTGAAAACTAGACATATCAGACATATAAAACTATGCAAACTTGCATTTCTAGTACTGTTCAAAGCAATGAGCTCCCTAGGACATAGATGAAAGCCTTTTAAGTAACCTGTAATTAACCATGACAAAAATGTCAGCTGTATCAGCCCACTAGTGTGAAAGGAAGATTTGTCTGTTCTTTTATAGAATTCTTCTCCTCATTCTATTTTTTCCTGTTCCTCTTTCTAATATTTTTTTTCTAAAACCATAACTTTAGGGCTAAGTAAAAAACAGGAGCTATAGCAAACATGGAAATGTAGTATTTTTAATGTAAATATGGCTCAGAAGTAAAGCTTGCTATATTAATGCAAACAGTAAATAATACAAACGTAAACATTGCAGAAAAACAAATTCTCCTAGGAATGGTATGTGTAGAAAGGACATTGACTCTAATAGTAGTTTTTTTTGTAATATTGTTACGCAACCTAAGTCATGCTGTAGATGCTGCTCAATTACATGGAATTGTTTAGCTATAATTAATGGTAAAATATGAACCACAGATGTGTTATGACTTTGATAGCTATTGATGCTTCTTTAAACTCTGAATGTGGGTGCATCCTAGAACACCCTGGAACAAGAATTTAGCACATGTTATTCTGTATTTTCTAACCCTGATGGCCAAGTAGGAAGCTCCAAATCAGAGGGGAGTCATGCTGCAGGTCTCAGCTGTGAGTCAGTGAGCACAAGGACTGTTGCCTTTGTAGGAACCTTTCTGTGTCCACAAGTCCTGAAACTGCAATGAAAATTCTCTTTTTCTGAGTACCCAACAAGATGTTATAATTTGTGTTGTTTTGTGGTTTTTGTTGTTGTTGTTGTTGTTTTTGTTGTTTGAGCATTGTAATTATTATTTCTTTTAAAGAACGCAATTTTTCAAGAGTCAATGTACAGAAATAACAAAATAACCAGAATTTCTAGCATGGTTAAGAATAGAAGTTGTCGGTCTTTGTCCGGACAGCCAGAACAAAACTACACATTAATAAATGCAGTTTAGATACATGATGCAAGGGAGAAAACAGGTAATTCAAATGTCTTGAATCTGTGTTCATTTATTTACCCAAAGATAACTAAATACAGTCTTTTTCATTTTTTCTTCCCAAAGTTGCCATATTCAATTATGTATTGAAAAAGATTACTTATGACCACAAAGAAATAACTCCAATGGGAATCATCACAGTTTTAGATAAAGTAGTTCTAAAATTGTAGAAAAGCTTAGCTTTCATTCTTCTGTTCTACCATGAAATAAAATGAAATTTAATTGTGTATTTATGTTGTTTTTACAGTAATAGAAAATATAATCTGTATGCCAATAATTATTTTTAAAAGATACATTTCATGGTACAAGAAATAGCATTTGTTACTGAATTCCTACTTTCATCAGTTCTTTAGCTGGAGTTATGAATAATTTTTTGGGAGAAATAAACTGTGAAATTGTTCTCTATGGATGTTTTGCAAGTTCCCAAAATACGAGAAAACTAAATTTTAAGGAAAGATCTCACGATGTGGATATGTTTTGTACACATTAATATGTATGTATTGCTTATAGCTATAAATATTTCTTTGAAAAAAAAATTGGGAAAGTACTGTATTTACATATTCAAAGTATTAGAAACTCCATTTCTTATAGATTTTTGTAGTACAGATTCACTTTCTTTATTTGTATCAAAGAACTTATCCAACATTTTCACCATACTGAATGCAAGGAATTATTACTACTTAGATGCTTTAGAGAATGAGTACAATGTTGATGTCTGTACACTGTGCTTAGTGCTCTTATTAAATGCTAATTCATAATATTGCAATATTAAGCAACTATATTCAGCCACTTATGACTTTTTCAGTTCCATTATCCTACCTTCAACTAACATACCACTTTATGCACTGAAAAATATCCTTTCTTATGTTCTCCTACTACTAGGAGGACATGAGTTCTCTGAACCTAGACTTTTAACAGTTTAGAAGTATCCAAACAGAGTGCTGGTTCCTTATTGAGGAGAATTCCTTATTGATTTGGAGGATTTTATATATCCTAAACATTCTGAAGCATATAATTAATTTAAACACATTTGGGAACAGGTTTGTTAATCGCTGACATGGCTAAGGTCCTTAATACATTTTAGTAATGTTGCATATAGATGACTTACATTCCTTTTTAAATTGTAATATGAACTAGAACAGGAACACAATACATTTTTTAATTTTTCAGAATTATATGCATCTCAGGCTTTTTCTTAACATCTAGCTTTAGAGCTTCCTGCTTATTCAGCTGAGAAATGGGTCACACCAGTTAATACTGAAATTTGCCTCTGTTCTTCCAGTTCAGGGAATGTATTATCTTTGAGTTTTTCCTGGGATGATAACAATTCTTTAGGAAAAATCAGTACTACTCTATAATTTGCTTTGAATTTGTACATGAGCAAGAAACATTACCTTACAACATTATTATAATAATGTTCTTTCCTTTTTTATACTTCTTTTATTTATTTATTTATTATTATTTTAGTGCTTCCTTTATGGGAGTTAAATTTTACAAATTTATGTTTGTGGAATTATCATCTTATTCTGGCTATTTACTATTATTGTGGAAATATTTAATTTCTCAACAAAATGTATCTCTTCATAATAATTATGTTAAACCAGATGGCTTCAAAATTTTTCAGAAATCAGACTTGTTTAGAAAATGTCTTAAAATGTTTCCTCTTGTTGCTAACTGCAGAATTTGGATTAGAAAACAGATTGGAGTTGTGTTTGTTAATTAAAAGTCTTTGATAGTGTTCAATCGAAGTAACATTCTTTTATAATCAGTATTAGAGCTGCTCTAAGAACTGGAAATTGCTTTTCACTTCATAAATATATCAGCAAGCAAACAAACAAACAAAAAAAACAAACTGTAAAGCCAGAATATATCCATGTCAAAGAAGGAAATGTGTCATACATACAACTGCCATACTCCAAAATTTGCTGGTTTGAAAAACTGAACCTAAAGGCAGAATGGAAACTTCAGGTCTACTCTTTTGAAGATACATCAGGTGAATAAAGCTGTAGTAATCTTTCTACAATAGAGCTGAAAAGTTCCTCTCACAGTATCAGTTTTGCATTTCTTTTTATTTTATTTTATATTTTATTTTATTTTTATTTTTATTTTTATTTGGTGGGTATATGTAGAAAGAATAGGTGTGAACACTCTGCTCCTAGTGTGGACATTGCAAAATTAACACTTCAGCAACTTCCACTGAGGCAAAAAAGTTGATATGTGACTATCCCAAGTTATAGTTTTCTGGGAAAGTAATTTCATACATGATGGAGTTCTAATCCCAAAACACAATTTTGAGCTTTTTGCCTGTTTTTGGATCAGAAGACATCCAACATCTGATTTTCACTGCAGAACTTGATATTAGCTGGGCAATTTCCAATATTATTATTATTATTATTATTAAGAAAAATACTCCCACTTAGGTCTTATTTGGCATGTTTTTCCCAGTTTTCATTTAAAATCAAATTATTTATAGTTTATTAAGGTTCAGTTTTGGAAAAGCTTTTTTCAAAATCTTCTTCTAAAATCAAATCTGACAACAGTGAGAAAACAAACAAACAAACAAACACAGCACACTTGCAATTGTTTCTGAAAGCATCAATGGCAGTTTTCCTGTACAATGGATGTTGTATCTGATTTTTTTCTATTTTCTCCCAAATTACATTTCTCACTTTTGAAGTTGGTCCAATGAAGAAGGATGACCTAGATGGAGGTGGCATACTAAATACAGGACTATAGAAAAGAATCACTTCAAACATTCCCAGGAACTGGTACTTTCTTAATTGGCTGCATGAGAACAAAGTTTGTTTGAAACAAAATGTACCATCTATGTCCTGCAGGGCACGTTTTCATCTTTTTCCTGGAAAAAAAGGATCTGATTTCCCTGTAGAGCAAAAGCTAAGCTAATTTTTATACTTTAACTATGAATTACCATATTTTCAAAGGTTTTGTTTTCTTATAGCTTTAAATTGAGAAGATTCATATTTTAATCCTTAAGAAAAAATACAAGGTTTATTATATTCAATGCTCTTGGAGGTTAACAAATATTTTAGTCAAAGATCTGTATCTGCATTCTTCCTCTAGATCTCTTGTGGTTGTTATTAAATATCTTGGGAAATCTACCAGTCTCTACTCACCAGGATATTAGCAGGCATTTTCTTTTTCACATCTTCAGGTTAAGAATTGAGCATTTATATTTCAATAAAGTGGTGCCCTGGCACAGGAAGACCCTCTCTTCAATATTTTGTGCCCACGTATCTGTGAGGAAGTAGCTGTGTTTTGATTGTCACTTCTTGATGAGTTATTAGTGCTTTATATGGCTAAATCTTTTTAAAAGGGGATGAATTTACAGGAGTAGAAGAATGCAAGCTGGAAATATCAAGCACTTTGCTAAAATGAAAACCAATATTTAGTGTTGGACCACTATAGAACGTAGTTACTGAGTAGTTGTCGTATCTTTATTAATTATTATATATTCCTCAGGAGTTCCTTATTTCCAATTCCAGAGGTATTTGAGAGATTGAAATAAATGTTACTGCTTTATATTTGCCTTTATTATGAGTACAGAAACCGGAATGTCTAAAATGAATTAAAAGAACAAAGACTCTCATCTTAGTATCACGTTTCATGCTAGATCGTTGCATACAGCAAGCAATACCTCCACCAATTCAAAACAAAACAAATTATCAGATTATTATCAGCAGAAATTATCAATTTCTTTTACTCTTAACAAATTCTTTCTGCTCACAATCATTGATGAGGGATCTAAATTCACTAACATATTTTGCAATTTAAAAAAAATGTTTCTGGCTGCTGTCTTCAGTTAGAATATTTAGAAAGGTGTTGGGAAGTGTGATGCAGATAAGAAATCGACTTTAAAAAATGTGACTTTAATACCCTAAATGACATTATTTTACTTGCATAAAGTCTCTTCGATTGCATTTTTGCTTGCTTGAGTCAGCACATGGCAGACAATGCACAGGAAAGGAACTGAGTGATGTGTTTGGAAGCATGGTTCAGCAAATCAATATATGTACTTCTTCAGCACATAGCACGTACATCAGAAATATTTCTCTGAGCTATCATAGTTTACCTTCAGTCAGGGTGGTCCATTTGATGCTATGAAAATATAAAAATTTGTAGTGACAAAGAATCTAGGAAATTGCTGTGAAATATGAGTGAACACTTCAGACTTGTTTAAATATTAAAATTAGTCCTGCTGGGATTTTGTGTGAGAAGTGATAAGTGAGGGTTTTTTTCCTGGTTTGCTGTGGCCATTGCTATAAAAAGTTTAAAAAGTTTTCCAGTCAATGAATTCTGTTAAGTAGTTTTGTGTGGGCATCGTGAGGAAGCATGCTTCAAGTAGTTTCAAGTTAGGTTTTTTTGGTTGCTGAAACTGATTTGAAGCAACTCATCCTGTAACTTTAACAAATTATATCCAGAATGAACTTTGACATACTAGCTTTGTCATATAGAGTTGGAAAATAGATGAAAATAGAAGAGAAAACATACATTGAAGGCTGAAATCTTGTATGCTCTGTATTCCCTTGTATCTGTTATTTGTCAAGGCCTTTAGAATATTCCCAACTCCTTCAAAATATAACATTAAGTATAATAATATTTAATTATTTGCAGCATATTTCTGAGATATACCTAATTCCAGTTAGTTCTCAAACTGAGATAAAAGTGCTCTTTCATTAAGATATTTAATCAAATTTTCATAAAAGGTATGTGGGAATTAAAATTGAAGATTTAGTGGCTGATTATATAATTCAAAAGATTCAGCAATTTAAAGATGATTAACATCTGCAGGATGTTCACACCATCTCATCACTACTGCATTTGAATGGTAGGTATCTGGAGATTTATGGGAAAGATAATATAGCAATTAATTATTTGGTGTAGCAATACACACATACAAAAATCACACTTGTTCACTCATGCAGGTAGACTTGATCCTTTAAACTGTTTGTTTCCTAAATTACTTTAATTCATAGCTACATTTTATTTGTTACAATCAGAGACAGCGTTTTAAATTACATCAGCTGCAAATATAGCAGCAGTATAATACTTAATATGAGTATTACCAGAATTTTTATATGATCCCATTGTTCAATCTGTCTTTTCCTGGTTTAGGAAAGGACCTGTTCTAAATAAACTTCTGGAGTCCCATTCTGGTTTTAGTTTCAGTCTTTTCAGAAACATTGCTATCCCTACTTGAAGGGATTTTTATGAAAAAGAAATTGTCAAAAAATTTACTTATTTTCCTTACTTCAACAGGGTTATCTGTGTATATGTTGTGAATATATATCTGCGTAATGAATACTGTAATAAGAGTACAGCTTTGTGAAGAAAAAAGCATTTTATAAATCTGTTGTGACATATGTTTTTCTATGGGACAAATTACATAGATAAATAAGATAAATAGATGTATATTTGTAAAAATTTGAAGAAAAATTCCCTTTTCTCCCCTTCCAAGAAAGTCCTTTTGCAAAACTGAACTCTAAATTGCATTTTAAAAGAAATAACTTATATATGTATATATATTGCTGAATTTGATTTCATCAAAGAAAATCTTATTTTATACTCCTTATAGTCTCTATTGATTTAGGTAACTTTGATTAGGTAAAGCTGCCCTTTTTCCAAGATTAAAAGGGAAAAATTAACGGAAATATTTCCATCTTGTTCTTCAGGACAGTCTTCCATCAGTCTTTCATGCTAAGACACAGAATTTGGATTTCTCACTGCCTGGGGAAAACTAAAACAAAAACTTTCACTACTAAACAATCAAAAGGTACATAAAATCTTTATTTCTTAAATTCAATCAGGATCTACGGGGGTTTTCATAGGATAAATGTGTTGATTTCCTTGATGTGGGCTTCCACACTCTTGAAACTCTATATAAAAGGAGAGGGATGTAGTATAACAGCAGTTTGAAGAAGGGGGGAAGAGATGTGTATTTGAGGAAGGTATTTTTAGTTAAGTTCAGTTTGGGGCTGTTGTACTTTTTTTAGTAAGTTTTGATTGGACGCCTCAGAACACTACTCAAACAAATGATAATTGTTCTACTTAGGATAATTTCCACATGCAAACAATGCTTTGAAGATGTAGTGTCTTACCACGAAAGACTTCTTTGTTTGTCTTTGAACAAGAACGAAATACTCACTTGGTATAAATAACGCAAACAATATGGCTCAGAGCATAAAAGGGAACAGCAACTGTGTGATTAGTAGCCATATAATGATAAACGTCTTTGAGTAGCTGGGAAATATCCATGTGTGGCTGGTGCTGATCTCATATATCTAAGTAATTAACAGGAATCTCTTGCTTGACATAAGTTCAAATGAGAAAAGTTAAAATTTAAAAATTCTTGAGAGACATTTGTTTTGATAAATGATGGCTTCCAAACCATCGGTTGGGTATGTTCAGGTTTATAGGGTATATGTAAGAATTGTGGTATTTAATTTCATTGTACTTATGTAGAAGAACCCAAGGTTGCTTTTTCTACTGGTCTTTATTGCCATAAAACTGTCCAATAAAAATGCATGTTTTTTTACCTTTGTAAATACCAAGTCTTCAATACTACATGATCATGACAGGTATCAGATTGCTGAAAACACATCAAATGCAGGAAATAGAAATACATTACATATGTTCATGTGTATAATAAGACTTTATTAGTGTTTAGTTATAGGAATATAATATATATGCCACAACTGATTCTGCATTCTCAGAATATAATTTTTGTGAAATTTTGTTGTTCCATCTTTGGTACATAAAGCAAATAAGAAATCACAGCATTCATTGGATGAATATGCTCCTGTTGAACTGAAGGCTTCAGGTAAAGAAACAGAATTCATTTTTATGTTTTGCTTTAGTAGCATAGTCCTGGACACAGGTGATTTAATTAAGCTAATTTCTAGGACAACACTTGGTGTTCATTTTGGCTTATTTGAAGTGTCACTGTTCCTAACAGTAAGGAAATACAGTTTACACTAGACAGTAATTTCAGAATACACAATGTATAAATAGACAGAAATATGCACATTAACTGTGCTTCATAGCTGATGAGAAAGTGAGATTATTGGTTAGTTACCAAACTTTTGAGCACAAATGGTAAGCTTCTAAGGAAGTTCTAATTCTCAGGTAGACTTCTTAAGTGACACTTTCATTATAAAAACTTTTATCAGAGATTGGGTTCGTTAACTACCATCTGTCTGAAGGCATGGCTGTCAGTAGATGAGTATGTCTTTTCCATCTGACCACACATGGTTGTATTTTTAGGGAAATGCTTTCAAGACAAAGTATTTGTAAGGAATATTTGTTTTTCTTCTTCCTGCCCCTGAGCTAAACACTCTCAGAAGCTGTTTAAAAAAATTTGAGCTCTCTGACTTCATTCTAATCAACTTCAGATACAAATGACTGAGGCTGCAGACTTTCTCAGGCAGAAAGCACTGAAAATTGCTACAAAAATCCCCACTGCTCATTCAGCAATACCACTGAATGAGAAAGAATAAATTGCATGGATGTTAAATAAACACTGTATTCTGCAAAGCATATTTATACAGTTCGGTAGTCACTGGACAATTTATAGTTTTTATTTGTGTAACTAACCTTTTGACCTCATACAAAAAAAAGGGTACAAAGAATACATACATTTTGCCAGTAAGCTATTTCAAAGAATGTGAATATTGATATATTGTTTGAAGTTCTGCACAAAAATAATTCTCAAACCAAAGAGAAAAATAAGGATATCTGATAAGCAACTGGGAAATCCTTCTCCATCACCTAGCATAGTTGCTATCTAGACTGTTGTCTCCTAGCTGTGGGTTAATTCCTTGTTAGTATGGACATCTGCTTTTCAGCACTTGCACAATTGTCTAGGTATTTCTTCTGAGTGACAGTTGGGTTTATACTTCCAGACATGGTAAAATCAATATTTCTATTTCTGTAACACCAGAAAAACAGGCCAAAATGGAAATGACATGCAAAGGAAAGAAAAGAAAGTTCATGCTTTTGGTGGCCTAACTGTCTTACGAAACAGCTGTATCCTCTCTGAAATGGCTATTTATCTTGATTTGAGATAAATGCAGCATTTGTTGTATGCATGTATTCTTTGAAAGCCCTAATGAAAAAAAAAGTTATGTAAATGAACTTAATTGATGATAGATGGACCCTTATTGTCAATTAGTTAACTACTTCAAAGGAATCTGCAGCACTAAGTCACCAGAATCACTCAGTGTGTTGCTATAAGAACTGCTAGCCCTTAACTAATAAGAGCTTAGCGCAATGGTTCTCAATGATTTGTTTTTCCATGTGGACTGCAATTACTAATAAATACTCTCACAGGGTTCCTCTGTTTTCCTGCTAATAATGTTTCTCTAAATGGCTTCTAAAACTTGCTTATATAAGAGAAAAAAAACCCGGAAAGCTGGTAAATCATGTGTGAAACACAAAACCTATGAGATCGAAGAAATTAACTCTTCAGTTCAGCTTTGCAGCAAAATTTTGCATCTAAAGATATAAAAACATGTTTATCTGTATGGTTTGGTAGTCTGAAGAGGGCAGTGCAAATGATATTCTTTCACAAGCCTTTGATATTAAAATAACATTTGGACAGTGTTGAGAAATAATCACTAGTAATAGTTTTGTGCCATAAAATGTTTGTTTTTTCCCTGTTTTTTTTTAATTCTTTTATAAATCTGAGAACCTTTATTTTAACTGTGAAGCTGTGGTCAGACCACTGTTCATCCGGAATGGACTAAGAGCTGCTTTGTGCTTCCCTATCAACCACAAGAGAAATGTTGCAGAGCAAGTATGCTTGTGGCATCTGTGATGTCATAGATTCTTTCACTGATATTCTCCTAAAAAGAGTTGCAACTACTATAGATAGAAGGAAACAGGATTATTCTTAGCCTTTGGTAATCTCTCATCAGCTACAAGTATCTACTGACTAAGGGAATGGATGGAGGGAGGGGGCTGACGTCCCTCTGCCTCTTAGTCACCACCCAGAATTACAGGGATCAGATTGAATTTCAGCATATCACATACTGGTCCTCTGATGTAGCTCTGCAGACTAATGCTGGTTGTGGTGGAAATGTTGTCACATGGTTCAGCTGAGAGAAGAACAAATGCCTAATTTGATTTCATGCTAACTTGGAAACTTTTTCCTAGCCTAGACAAATTTGTTCTCTTGTTAACCTGAAAATAAGACTAACACTTGTACCAGTTGTGATGAAGATAGTTATCTGCACTTAGTAAATTTTTTATCTTCTGGAATAAAACAGTCAATAAAAAAATTATGGCTTAATGTGAGTTTTTGCCTGTGCACATAATGTATTAACAGATTTCAGAAAATGAAATTACAGAAAATCTGGATGAATTACTTGAACTTTTCAGGTTGTATAATTACTTTAAATATGACAAAGATCATTTTCTCTTGTGCTTTTAAAATACGTTTTAAATAGCTAGACCTCCAAAATTATCTTCTGGAGTACGTGTGGAAGAGGAGAAGATTATTAAGTAAATGTATACAATGGACAATATTCTCTAAAGAAAGCTTTGAGACACTCTTGAGAGAAGTCATGTTGACCTTAGGGGAAATGATTTCAACAGCTAGCCGTACAGACATGGTTCGACAACTTATTTCATGTGCATCCTACAATCCATGTGGTAATTTGTATTTGGTGCCTGGTAAAAGCATAAATATAAAGCTAAATCCAGCTCTAAAAGAAGCTGACTCTGTGGTGAGGAAGGAATGACTAGAATGTAAGGGAAGAGGGAAAGTTCATGCTCGAAAGGCCACATCAGTTTAAATGGTGAAAGTGAACAACAAAAGCAGAAGGGAAAACTGTATGAAACAAACCAATCTATACAAAATGACAGGTCCCAAATCCCAAATAATCAGCTGCTATTGAGTAATTAAACATAAAATATACATGTGAGAAAAATAAATTGCTATTATATATACATATTATACACAAATTTATGTGTTCATCTGACCTTAGGCAGGGAAACCAAAGCCTCAGAAAAGCTGATGCGTTCAACTTAAAAGTTCACAGAACTGATTTGTAACGTTAGCAAATTTGTTGTAGGTTTTGCTCTTCAGGAGTTGAACTAAGTACTTATAATATCTTTGACATGACATAGATGAGATTTTAAATAGAATTCTGTGTTTCTATTTAAACAATCTGTTTTAATAGTCTTTGGATAGTTTTTCAAACCTTATTTGCGTGCATGTAGGATTTCTGCTGAAAGTATAATTTCTTGGAAGTTTTGAATTCCCTAACTTACACGTTCCTTAAGAAAAAACAGTGCAAGTAAACTACATTTCAAAATTTACAGCACTTGTTTTTAAGCTATAAAGTGCTTCTAAAACCTCTACTTTGTTTCCTTTTCACAAAAGAGAGAAGGAAAAACAACCCAGGATTGTTTTACCATAAAAATATTTTATTCATCTGGAAACTGATAATAGATGAATATAAAATTGAGTATCACAACGAAGATGTAAATAAAGGTACCTTAGTAAGGGAGGCTGTGATTCTTCATGAGTACTCATAGAATCATAGAAACACAGAATGGATTTACTCAGAAAGCACCTTTAACATCATCTAGTTCCAACCCCCTGCTATAAGTAAGGAAACCTCCATCGAGTCCATGCTGCTCAAAGCCCCATCCAGCCTAGCCTTGAATGCTTCCCTGGGGGGGCATCTGCAGCTTCATTCGGCAATGTCTCACCACCCTCAAAGTAAAGAATTTCTTCCTAATATCTAGTCTAAATCTACCCACTTCCAGTTTAAAGCCATTTCCCTTTTTGCTTTCATTACATGCCCCTCTGAAAAGTCTCTCCACAGCTTCCCTGTAGGCCCCCTTCAGTTACTGGAAGAACACTACAAGGTCCTCCCAGAGCTTTCTCTTCTCCAGGCTGAAGAGTCCCAGTTCTCTCGGGCTGTCCCTATAAAGGTAGTTTCTTGCCTCTGATTGTCTTTGTGGTCCTACCTCTGGACCTGCTCCGACAGCTCAGTGTCCTTGTACTGGACTCACTGGACTCAGCACTCCAGGTGAGGTCTTACAAGAGCAGAATAGAGGGGCAATGTAGAGGTAATGCTTTTGGTGGACTAAGAGAGACTTTACTTGGAAGGCCAAGGGAACTTCCAGAGGGCTTTAGGGTGCAGCAGTTATGTACCCCTTTATATATTGTTGAGATGATGTTTATTTTCTTCACATAACCAGTCAGCCCTAATGCCCAGGGAGTTACAGAGAAATAAAACTGATTAACTGCCAACATGAATTCCTGAAATAACAGCAAGAAAAGCAGAATTTTTCCTTCACAGATGTACCGTCCAAATTGGGTCCTAACCTGGCCTATGGGAACTCGATCTTTCAGGACTAGCTCAGTCCACTTGAAAACATACCTTGACTTCACTTTTCCTTTGCTGAACAATCATGGCTCTGAATCCTTGAAGCATGACAGTCTTCACATGACTATTGTGCTAAAAGGAGAAAGAAAGTCTCTTTGTGGGTGGAGATGTATCTAAATTTACCTGTTCACTCATCCTAAAAATTAAAGTATATATATGCAAAGTTTGGTGCTATCTTAGCTGTTTTTATTATGCACTGCACTGAAAAGTACTCTAACCATGGCATTTGTGATCGTATGAAAATGCTGTGATGTGCTGGTACATTTTGGTGCAAGACCTGGTTCAACAACTCTCTGTCAAATCAAGTATATTTTTAATGTGGTAGAGATATAGACCTTATGCTACAAGTGGAAGGTAAAAATCATTTGCTGTCTTAGATATTCATAGTCAAACTGATGTATATGTATTACAGTTCTCAATGTTTTTAACTCTACAGTACATGTCCTTCAGTGTCAGTGTCAGACACCTCAGTGTCATTAAGTCCCAACAATTTTCAATAAACAAGAAAGATTATGCTTAATTTTCTCAGTATGATAAAGCAGGAAGAAAGCAAAAACAGTGAAATGCAATGCAGCTTAAAATAGAAATAATAGCACTTATTGAGTAAATGATGGTAAAGTCAGGATATTAGAAATAGTTAATCATTTTTCTATAATGTCACAAAACTAAAATAATACATCACTGAAAAACTAAATACCTAATATATGAACTCATCTAACTGTTAAAAACAGAGGTGTATTTGTTGTATGAATATCATACAGTTGCTTTGTGTTAAACTTGTATATTAAGCTTTAGTAAAGCCATGCTTTTCCAGAATGAAACCAGGATTACATATATTCTAACTGAATGTAGAATACAAATCAGATGGATAAATTGTCTCAGACTTTTGGCTGCCTGTTGTATTGTAAAGTTTTTGTTTTTAGTAACATATAGTCTTTACCTAAAATATATGCTAGTTTATGACTGTTCATCTCTGGCAATTAGTACTCAGTTTTGGCCTTAAACTTCTATACGGTCATATGCTTTTTTTTTTTTTTTTTCTTTCAGAGAGAAGCAACAACACATTTTCACTACAGTACAAAGTATAAAAAGAACAAGTTGAAGAAGAATAAATCTCCCAAAGACATAATTTCCAGACAATTATTATAGTTCATATTTAAAGAAAACATCATATAGAAAAGTCTAATTCAGGGGAATGAAAGATAATTTTGAAAGTGAACAACACGTTAGACACAAGGAGGAATCGAAAAGGATGACAGATTCAAAAGGAATGATGTCTTCATTGCCTTCTCTGATGATGCAGAGCAACACCGGTTGTCATTTACTGACTGTCACAGTGACAGAATATAGTATCTTTGAAAGAAAGCTTAACAAGAAAGAACTAAGACAGAGCTATAATTTAACAGTATCTTCCTTTCTCACACATGTGATTTATGTTCCTAATTAATACCAATTAAAGTTGAACTAAGTACTATGCATGTTCTTTTCTTTTTTTCCCTTTTTTTTTTTTGGCATTGCAGAGAGTGTTATATCTAAGTACACAGAAGGATATGTCTACAGTTTGTGAATACTACTATGCTGAAACTTTTTAATGTCAGTGTAATCATTTCCTTCCTTAAAGGTATTTTTGGAAACAACATATCAGATTTCTTCAACAATAAAACTAATATAGATCTTACTCAGTATTACTAATACTTTTACAAGTCTTTCAGTTCCTTATTTCCTAGCATGACATGCATGTTCATATGAAGAATTTTTAAGTATTTTAATTCTAAAACTGTCTGTCTCCTAGTAAAGGCTCACCTACAGCCAAAAATTGATGGTCACATCTTGTAACTGTTGCATGGATTCAGAACTAGGATACCAAACTTAAATTTGACCGGATTTTCAGGCTGATGAAAGAATTTTAATACTTACAGAGCAGACTGCTTTCTGTCATGTGCTGTTAATGCTGAAAGTTTTCTCAGTTCTTCTATGTTTGGGGAGCTGTGTCCATCTTTATGTCACTCTGGTTTAGAGATGAGAAATTCCTGGAATCAGCCACAAGTCATTAAGCTGAAACTGATAAGTCATTTTGGGCTATTCTTAGACATGTATTTTCTATCAGCTTTTATTGGACAAAGTTCAGATCTGTCAGTCTACAGAAGCCCATACAGACAAGTTCTTTGAGTCTTTTCAATGTTCATATGTGGAAGAACACTGTTTTTCAGGTTCATTGGAAACACTGCACAAATTGAGATGTTAACTAATAAGTACCTAGTTGACTTTTCTCTGCCTATAAGGAAAAAGAAGGCAAATATTGTAGATATCCAAATGCTTGTATGTATTGACTTCCATAATCTGGGGTTTGAGTTTATGGAAAAGTCATTGATCTTGATGGAAGATGTTACTTATAAAAAAAAAAAAAAAAAAAAAAAAAAAAAAAACTGGGAAAATATGTAAAAATTAGGTGAATGTCTGTTTTACCATCTGCAGAAAGGTGGCAAGAGATTGATATTTCTGGCAGAAGAACACTACCAGTAAGATATTTAGGTAATTGCTGCAAAGTTTGAATGATGAATAAAAATATAATTTAGAAGACATCTCAAGAGAATAAGCAAAGAGTATTCCAAAGAAATAAAGACAAAATCAGTGAGCAGAGAAAAAGATTATGGAAAAGAATCCTTTGCCAAAGGCAGCTTACTTACTGAGAACTATGGTTCTGAGTTTTAAGTTACCAGAGGTTATTATACACTTGATCAAGAACAATCTGGAAGAATAAAATGTGTAAAAGCTGGCCTGGAAAGAGTCCAGAGGAAACTGGAAGACAGAACAGCTATTCAAAGCAGCTGAATTCACTGAAATTAGAGCTGAAAATGGGACAAAGGAGGGGGAAAATAAGACAGTGAAGTGTGTGCCTGTTCTTTCTAAGATAAGACAGACTGCATTTTATTTATGTCTAGGTAAAAGAAGGGTTTGGAGAAAATCAGAGGTGGAAGAGAAAAAAAGAGTAGCCAGTAGAATTCTTATGTGTACTTCTTGGAAAAAGTCCCAGAAGTCTAAATTACTATATTGCTACAAGCTTTAACATTGTCTTCTTATTTAAAATGTCCTGAGGGACTTCTAACCCATGGAAGCTTATGACTGCATAGGAAGCTGGGTTTATTTGTTGTTTCTATTTTCAACACAGCTGAATACTGGAAATCTGATCAAGAATTAGAAAAGAATGTTTGAAAACACCAAGATTACTATTCATGTATGTTGTATAACATCTTATTACATTCCGCAGCTTTTTTTTTTCCTATCATGGTTCATAGTTTTCCTCAATCAATCCAAAAAAGCCTACAAGCCATACAAAAACTTTAACCCCCCCCAAGTGAATACATTCCAAAAATGAGAGCTGCTTTATATACAGATTTGATTTTCAGTGCATACTACCTACCACAAAAGAGAACAAAAGATTTAATGAAGAATAGATAGCAAAATTTAAATATACACAGCATAATCAGAAAATAAGTTTAAGGAATACTCAATTGGCACCTGAAGTGGAAAAGAAAAATAACAAGTGTTCCTATGCTGACAGTTAATGATAAATGAATGATTTGAGACTAGCAGTCCTCAGAAATGTCCAGGCTTTCAAATTTGAAATGAAGTTCATACTAATGTAGCTTTTTTCATGAGTATTTTCTCTTTTTCCAAGAAGCCATACCTCTCCTTTCTGGCTATAACCACACTTCTTCCTCTACACAGATTATTCTTTTTTTTTTTTTTTTTTTCCCCTCTGTGATTCTCTTTTTTTGTGTTTGTTCTGAATAAAACAGATTTTTTTTTATTTCTTAAAATATGACTAAAAACAGGAACAATAGATTTACTGAACTGTTGAACCATTTTTTAAAATGGTATTAGATGTAGTTGCCTTGTTTATGAAATATGATTCGAGTTCATAAAATGTAACTATGTGATTAACCTTATTTAAATAATAAATGTTGAAACAATTTATAAGTGATTTCTTGATTTAACTGAACTTTAAGTATGACAATAAAAGATGTGGGAAATACCTTACAGTATAGATTCTTTCAAAGACGCATATATCCTGATTTTTGACTGTAAGGTCTGTTAGTGTATACAAATGATCTTGGACTTTGGCATCAGATTGATATGCTAACTTTTTGAAAGGCTGGTAAATATACATGTATATTTATCTATAAATGCATGAATGCATGTAAACACATACAAATATTGCTATGAATCCCTCATATGGAACACAGAGAAAATCAATTGCTAGATATTTTGATATTCAAGTTCAACTTTCATAAATTCAGATACTTTCAGCAGAGAATTAATGCAGTGATCCACTTCTGATATTTTGCTTGTAAACAAAGACTCCAAGGACTTTCAGTGAGGGAGCATAAAGTGAAGCAAGCTAGCAAACAGAATACATTACAGTATAATACATTTGTGGGTATACCAGTGGTAGTTCAGGAATGATCAGTACATCTACACAGGTGCCCATCCTCAAAGACAAATCATCCACCTTTGGTGGCATTGCTTTCAAAATCGATTTCATGGCAATGACATGATCCGTTTCATGGTCCATGATCCTTTCAAATACTTGGCATAAAGTTGTATGCGCCTCATGTGTTACAAATGGAGATAAATTCCCTTTCTGGAAACAATTTCACAGTCAGTCCAGTATCTGTGCTAAGAAATAAACTTTCTTGAAAGAGTTTCTTGCACAGCATGGTACTTCCAGATATAATGGTCAATGTGATGGAAACAAGCAAAGAATGAGAAGGGGAATGGAAGGGATGAATAGAATAGAAGGGAAAGACTCTAAGGAACAGAAAGATAAAAAGAGAGATGTAGGCAGAGGTAAAGTTTAAAACGCAGACGTATAAGAAGTTTCTGTAGTTCTCACATACAAAAATATTAATATAAATAGAACACAGACAAGAAAGATCAGCAAGGTAAACAAGAACTTCACAGCTAAGTCATAAATAAACGAAGTTATATTCTTCTGGGTATGATTTAGGAGTATTTGTTGTTGATTCATTTATTCTTATTTGTTAAATCAAATTCATAAACATGATCTTAGGATGACTATGCTACCTATCCACATTTCTCACCTGAATAAAAGCAAGGAGAATCTAAAAGCAAATATCTCTTGCTTTATCCCAGTAAGAACATGCAAGTAGCCTTGCACACAGAATAAAAATCTAGGAAAAATTTTGTCTGTGCAGTGTTATTTCTAGATATATGAGCTTTCTTTTATGTTGAATATAATTTGCTGTAATACAAGCTGTATCGGAAATTCTGAAAATTTAATAAATGACATGCATATAAATAAAGTAGAAATTGTTTAATGTAGTTAAGACATACTGGCCTCATTTTGACTTTGCAATTATTTTATTTTACTGAAAATAAGAAAAAAGATTATATGTCTTATACTGAAGTTGTTTCCTTAATGATTTTTCTTACATGGCTGCTGGCAAAACTAGCAGCACTCCTGCAGTTATCACCCATATCCAGAACTGCGGTCCTCACCAAAGGCATGAAGAATTGAGGTTTCCTAGCTTTCACTTTAAAAACTTTGCAGGGTTTACTATTTCTACCTGTAGTTATATTTAGGGATGAGAAATGAGGCAAACTCATCACCCGGTCTGAGAGTTTATTGCTGATTTTCCCCCTAAAGTTCCCTAAATGATAGAAATCTTGAGCTGACTCACCTCAGTTGTTGAATAGATAAAGTGGTGCCCAGCTAGAAGTAACAGCAACATGATAGTAAGACTATGATTTAGAGAAGTAAAGGAAGAACTAATCCTCTCTCTAACATAAGATAGTCTAGCTGCTGGAAGTCAGATACATAAATCCAGAAAACCCTGGAGTAAGTTTCTCCTTCCTCCTACCTTACCAGACATAGATGATTGTGCAGTGGCAATTCTTATTTTATAATGGCTATTTCAGTTAACCATATGTAGTAGCTTACTCTGACATCAGTGTGGACTCTCCTGTGAGCTACAACTGAGTAGAAAGTTGGGCTTTTGATCATAATACGACTCATCCCATCTCTCTATACTGTTCCGCTTGCTTCTACAAGGGTAGTAATCCCTTCCCCCAACTGGATAGAAAGAATGGTATATTTTGCAACATAAAGTATCTCCAGTAGAGAGAAAAATATGTTGTTCCTTCATGAATACAAATCTACTCTGAAGTAAATATTCAGTGCTGCAAGTTGCATGAACATCATGCAATATGAAATGTACTGCTCACAGATAGAGTGGAATCATAGAATGGGTTGGATTGGAAGGGACATTTAAGATCATCTACTTCCAACCCCCTGCTATAAGTAGGGACACCTCCATCTAGTCCAGGCTGCTCAGAGCCCCATCCAGCCTCATCTTGAATACTTTCAAGGAGGGGGCATCCACAACCTCTGTAGACAACCTGTTCCAATGTTTCACCACCCTCAAAGTAAAGAATTTCTTCCTAATATCTAGTCTAAAACTACCCGCCTCCAGTTTAAAGCCATTTCGCCTTTTGCTTTCATTACATGCCCTTCTAAAAAGTCTCTCCACAGCTTTCCTGTTAGGCCCCATTCAATTACTGGAAAGTCTCCCCAGAGCTTTCTCTTCTCCAGGCTAAAGAGTCTCAATTCTCTCAGGCTGTCCCTGTAAAGGTAGTTTCTTGCCCTCTGATTGTCTTTGTGGTCCTACCTCTGGACCTGCTCCAACAGCTTTATGTACTTCTTGTATTAGGGGCTCCAGAACTGGGTGCAGCACTCCAGGTGGGGTCTCACGAGAGCAGAATAGAGGGGCAGAATCACCTCCCTTGGCCTGCTGGTCACGCTTCTCTTGACACAGAATACAGTTGGCCTTTTGGGCTGTAAGCACATATTTCCAGCTTGGTATTGCCCTGACCCCAGTGCAGGACCTTGCACTTGGCCTTGTTGAACTTCATGAGGTTGACACGGGCACACCACTCAAGTCAATCCAAGTCCCACTGGATGGCATCCCCATATAAATTCTATTATTTCATAGTTACTGAGTTAATGCTTCACAAAAAACAGCCAAATGGGAAGATGAGAGATAAATAATCTCCACAAAACAAAAGCTCAGTTACCTATTAAAATTAACATTACTTTGTCAGCTCTGCTCAAACTATAGCATTCAATATAGATCCTCAAAAAAAAAAAAAAAAAAAAGTTTTAGAAATAATATAGTGAACCCTAATATCCTAATAATAATAGTAAACCCTGATCATCCGTCTGTATGGCAACAGACTAATGAATTTGCTACTACCTTCCTCAGCGTATGTATATTATTGGCAGCGTATTCTACTAATTAGAATCTAAGATTACTAACATAAGTCTATTTGGCAGATAGAAGCTTTTAATAAAGTAACTCAGGTTCATTTAATCCAAAAAGGTGATGCTATTTTTTATTTTTTTTTTTAACATTTCCAGACACATGGAACAATTGTGTTTGTACAGAGTATACCTCTATGGAACATTTACAGACCTATTGGCACAATATAGGCACATTGCTTACATCAAATGCATCTTACTCACTGGTACTTCCTTTCAGCCTGGTAATGCTTGAGTGTGATAGATTTCTCTTGCTATAATATTAAGAAAAGCACATGAGCTGATACTGGTTAACTGTCTTATTGCTAATTTATTGTTTATTGAAAACATCTGTAGTGTTTGCAGTCTTTGCCTTCTGCTTCTGCCTCCTGAAATTCCTCCTTCTTGGACTAAGAAAGATGTTTCTAGAAGTTAAAAGACATGACATAGTGAACAAATTGAACTTCAGAATTGAAAGATCATCCCAAATAAATTTTATAATTCCCCCATGGTGGTCTGTTGGAAATAAATCTTGGTCTAATGGTTGCATTTGTACTAGCTGTTGGTATAAAAGATTAATAAAATTTTACAGAATCTGAAATCAGAAGGGACCATTAGATCATATAGCTGAACTATCTGTATATCTCTGCTTATTACATTTCACCAACTTGCCCTTACATTTGGTCTGATAATTTCTGTCAAAAAGAAGTATGTCTTCCAAAAAGAAAGCCAAACTGACTGCAAGTTACTTGGGCATGCTGAGTTTATGTTGATAATTTATGTCAACATCTTATCAGTAGAGGTAGATGTGAATCTTTTTCAATTAGCCAATGCCAATCTGATGATACTGGAGTCATTTCACAGAAATATGGGTCTGTTGAGGATAAAATAGACTTCTGAAGCTCTCCTATCCATTAACATTTCAATAATAATAATAAAAAAGCTTATAAATTATAAATGCTTGTAATATAAATTAATTTGTTCTCAATTCATTACATTACTAATGGATTCCTTGGCTTATCCTGTACTGATTTGTTTTGTTTTGTTTTGTTTTTGTTTCATGTGGTGTGTATTAATCAGATAGCTCTCTTGGTTCTCATTTAATGTAACAAATCTGTTTGCTGTCTACTTTCCTCATACATATATTTGCATTGGAAAGCCAAAACAGGGAAGTAATTAAAAACAAAAAACAAAAACAAACAAACAAAAACCAGACACAAAACAATTGTTGCATAATTAAACACATATTACCAGCTTTCAGTCTTTAAAAGAGAGGTTTGCTATTCTGTCACTATATTTGCTAATTATACTTAAAATACACTTTGCAAATTGCCAAATCCAATTCTGTATAGAAATGGCTCTGGTTGCTGTGTGATGGTGTAGCTGAGGCATTTCTTATTCAAGTCTGAAACTTTGCTTTTCTCATCTTTTCAAATGTACTGTTAGTGGAACAGCAGGGATTTCAGTTATCAGAAGTGTGTTTATTCAGGAATAGAGAAAATGAAAGGTGTGTGTAGTGCTTTTCAAAGGCATAGTGGCAGTGATAATCTATTAGCAAAGACAACGAATGAGACATAGTTTTGGTTGGCTGGATAACATTCAGCTATCAAGACAGAAAGATGACATTTTTCATTCAGAATATAAAAGTAGCTTCATATTACACTTTTTTTTGCAATCAGTTATCTAGATACCCTCTGGGCATCTAAAGTCTCTAAAGCAGCAAGACTGAATGTGAATTTGCACATAGCTCTCAGCTGATGAACTGAGGTGAACTGCCCTGATGGATGTAAAATCAGCAGTGGTCTACAGTACACCACAAAAGAATTGGACTGTGTAGTTTCTGCCTCAGTGAAGTTTGTTGGCACTTAGTGTGCCAAAATGTAGTCATATTCAAAGAGAAGCTAGAATCTAAGAGGAGAAGGAAAAACTGAAAGCAAGAAATGCAGGTTACCTGAATGTGATCTATACACTGTGTCACCAACTAGTAAATATTTAATTACAAATAAAATTAATTCAAACAGTTATAGTTATACATACATTAAAGTTGAGGTTTTAAATGTTACTTTTACAAGGAGTAAAATGTAGTTCTGTGGGGGCCAACTCTAATCTTCACTACTACATAGTTTCTTACAATAGATTGTTGTCCTCTGCATATGAAAGAATTTTTACCATTCATTTCAAACATATTTACCTTGTTCTCCCTCTGATGTGCATAAATAGTAATGCAGTTATACAAGATGTAACTACTTAATAGTGTTAATAAACACACATCTTTTAGGGTTAACAGCTATCATTTTCACTGGTTTATGATTGCAGTTAGAGCTTTTCAAATGCAGGTCTACAAAAACTTTCATGACAGCCTGCATTCATTGACAATATTAGAGATAATATCATTCTTGGTATCTGCTTATTAAGTTCATCATGTTGAGTGGCATCTTGACATTTATAGCCTCTAGCTGCCGGCTGGATGAGTTTATAAGCCTAAGACAGTTTATACCAACATCATCTTTTTTGTATCCAAGAAGCAAGCCTCAAGCAGTTGAACAGAAGGAAGCATTTTCCTCTCCCTTGATCAAAACTGTTGAAGAAAATTAATTTTGCCTGCCTTTCAGTCTCCATAGTGATAAAGTCAAAGGAATGTTAAGAAGCTTAGTAAATAAGTTTTCTGGTACTCCTTTCAGGAAAAAAAAAATATATATATATATAGGTCTTTACATTATAGGTTTAGGTCTTTACATTATAGGCTGTGATTCTGTGATTCTGTGATTAGTCATTTAAACACCATGACATGACAACCACATCTATTCACTACAGTGAGGGGTGAGTCAAAGTATTACAAAAGACAGTGCATTATATGATATAAAGCTATTCATAGTCACACTGAGACCAGTTCTGATCTATCACTGGTGATCTCTGTTTGCATGAATGTAGCTAAGCATTGAAGGCCAAAAATTTTAAAGATTTATACATCCATTAAGTCATTTATTAGTAATTATGTCTCATTTGAGTACATTCTGTACATATAATCTGTGTTAATATTTGCATTTATCACTGTAAAACAAAATGATGACAACAAAAAGTGACCTTTTACAGTTCTTCCTTAACGGCATAATTTATTACAATGGCAAGAATAAAGCCCAAGATAATATCTGCAGTTTGCTAAATAAATCTTTCTTAACTTACTTAGCTGTAGCTAAAACAAAATCTTCTAAGGAATTCAAATTACTTTAAAGTTTTCATGGTTCTCTGGTATTGCCTCTATGCAAACTAAATAAATGGGACTTAAATGTCACAACAACATGAGACTGTTTTCAGTTCATACATGCCCTTTGTGATTGATTTAGCAGGGCCTCAGTGGTCCCTATGGGACTGATTACACCAAGGAAAAACATATAAATGAAAAAAATGCTTACTAGGTAACATCTCCTTGTCACCAGGTGTTCATCTGCTGCTTTCTGTTCATTTCTTCTGACTGAAATTTTTTATATCAGTTGTAATACAGGCTATTGTCAGAGCATAAAACCATCCAAAATCAAATCAGATCAACAAGCTATTGAGTTAAAATGACATTTTTTTTCAACAAAGATCTATTTACTTGTTTACAAAAATAGAACAAAACTAATTATGTCTGTCACAGCAATGATAGAGGCAATGGGCACAAACTGAAACATTGGATATTCCATACAAATATTAAAAATTTCTTTACTGTGAGGATGACTGAGCACTGGTTCTTCTCCCAGAAAAGCTGTGGAAACTCCTTCTCTGGAGATACTCAATTTCCATCTGGACACGGTTTTGGGTAATGTGCTCTAGGGGATCCTGCTTGAGCACAAAGATTGGACTAGATGATGTCTAGAAGTCCTTTACAACCTCAACCATTATGTGATTCCGTGAAATTTATTATTTAGTCTTTAACTGTCAGTGTCTACCAATGTGTACCAAATCTCTCTACTTCTGTCATAGATTTTATAATTTAGAGCTAGAAAGGCAGTTTTACAAGGATGAGAATATTCCTTTCATCTCAACCAGAATATATTGTTTCTATGATGTTGTGAACACACGCATTCATAAGCATAAAAACTTCTGTGCAGGAACTGTATAACCTGCCATCAAGCAATTTTCCTGAAAAATATTGATAACTGGGACATAAATTCATTTTACAGTAATCTGCTCAAAAGACTGAGTCTGAAGTATTTTTTCCCAGAATCTGATCTAACATCTCGCCTGGCTACCTGTATGGCATTGAATTGCAGCATCCTTCTCACTAAGCAGTACAAAATCATGGCTTCTAAATATGCTTCTTTCTCTGATTTATCTCATAGGTCAGAAAATAGAGGAAGAAAAATAAAACAAAGAAATAAACAAAAAAGGAAAAAAATGACATTGAAAGCTATTAACAACTTCTTCCAGTTTTCTTTTGATTAAAACTAAGAGAATTTCTACAAGCTACTACTGTGCTTGCTCTGAAGGCCTTTTCTTTTAAGGATCTTTCTCCTTCTCTGGAACACATATATTTGATTTAGTTCACATTAATCAATATATGTATGAATATACGTATGTATATATACATATATATATATATATATACACACAATGAGTTATAAATAGGAGATAGGAAACAAAAAAGCATTAAATGAAAACTAGTGTTACATTTTTTTCTTTAAATAATTATTTCTTTTGGCTAATCAAAAGTATTTCATTCTAAAGCATTTATACATATTTTGAAAAGGTTTCAAAAGAAAAAGGCAACACACAAACTTCTGAGTAATTTCTGCTTAATTTGCTGAAAGAAAAAAACAAGTTTTACTGTTTCTAGTGTCCAGAGTCAATAAATCTATATGCTATTCCATCTCATTTTCTGATGAAAAGAGAAAACTGGAAGATAAATTCTTGCTCAGTGGGTAAATTGTCTTTTTAAGGGTTATTATTTTTCCCCTAAGACATCAAAAAGTGTAGTAATTCTATCCTATAAATTCTGAGTATTTTGAAAATATTTAAAATGTTTTGGCTCATTGTCAGCTACTCCCTCAAAAAGGAAGGACATTTTTAGATGTGATTACTATAATGGTGATAGGATTTGGTGGTATCTGTTGCTGACTATATTGCTTAAAAATTGTAAACACTTTCTGACTGTGAACAATTGCTTACTTAAGAAGTTAAATATGCAAAACAAAATTGCTTAATTTTCAAAACCATACTATTTTGTGAAACTATTTTCTTTTCCTTTGTCTCATTTTCTTTCTGCTAACTATTCTTTTTTCAATCTCTTGAAATTTATTTCACACAAAAAGCATATGATAAAAAATAATGCACACAAAAGACAATGTTCAGGAATGTTTACTTTCTCTGAGGCAGAGTTACTTTTTCAAATTCATCCCTACTGTGACTATTGAAATGAGCAGAACAACATCAAACATGCTTTAGGTGTATTTAATGAACAAAGGGAAAAACAGATGGTTTTGTTCTTGCTGGATTTTTTTTGTGTTTGTAAGTAAATGCAGTTAGTCTCTCTTTTTCAGCATTGGAAGTATTTGTATAATGTTCTGGTCAAGTTCAACAGAAACCCAATTATAGCTAACCCCCAAGCTTTTTGAAAACCCATAGGATTAGTGAGAGTCTTAATAAGCTGTCCAACTTGTAATCTGCTGCTTATCCACAGTAACTGAGGGGGGGAAAGGGGAACAGGTCAGCCTTTTAGAAAATCCTCAGAAAATGCTATTCTCTGCTATGTCAGGTTAGAAAAAGGAAGTTACTAGGAACATCTAAAAATTTTCCTGTGACACGGGTATAAGTCTAATTTTTTTATTTTTTTTTATTGGATTACAGTGCCCACAGTAAGAATTAACACTGGTTAAAATTCTAGCTGAGAGAAGATGCTGTAACAGTTTATTTTTCTTATGAAAAAAATAAAGAAATGGAATTTTTTCTTTTCCCCCAAAGACATATTCCACAATTTTCACATTACTTTATACAGAAAGAGAACACAAGATAAAATTTCCTAGAGATCAGAAACTCAGAGAAAATGTCAAAATTATTATCTTATTATTTTGATTTTAACAGGTCAGGAACTATAAATTGTCAAGTATGATTGTTTCTGTTCCAGATAAGTGTTGATAAAGATTCATAAAGCATGTATTATGTAATCAATATGCAAAATAGTAACATTACGGTATATATAATTTAATGTTATACAACTATAATGCATATTGTATTTACATATTTAATGGGATTTTGGTAGAGGACAGTCATGATTTAAAATGGTGGTAAGAGCATCTTGCAAGTGTCAATAAATATGCAAACAACAGTGGTTTGGAGCATGACATAAAATTTTACTTCATCAAAAACTCTAATAAATACAACATTGAAGTAAATATGATCATGATGAAAAGACAGAATGAAACTAAACATATTCATTTTTCATTATGAGAAAAATGAACCTCTTTACTTAGGTTGTTTGGATTGCTCTCAATCTGATACATTTTAAGCATTTAGCTTACATAGTATGCGAATGATACCAGTGAAAAAACTCTTTTTCCTTTTCTTTTTTAGATAGCTATTTCATTAACACTTCTGACTGTAACTAATGTGCCAGGCAGATTACTGGCAATTAACTTTCTAGCAACTCAAATTCGCCTTCTGTTCATTATTTCAATTTTGAACAAAAAGATTTTTTTGCAAATGCTTTCATATAGCACTTAGGAATACCTAACTTTGAATAAAATATGCTTTTGTAAGAAGTCAACAAGACTTCTTGTAATAGGCCATCTAGTAATGTTGAGGCACTTAAGAAATCAAGGGGCATTATTTTGTCAAATATAGTCCAGTTGTAGTTGAAAAATCTTGAGAGTGGATTTGGCTTCTGAGGTCTTTCTTTATTCACATATTTCTACATAGCTGTAGTTTTATAAATTAAAACCTGAAAAACATTTGAGGGAATATAATATGATTCAAAATGTTGTTATTTTCTGAAGGAAGGTAATTCTATAGTATGATGAGTATGAATACTAAAATAAAAATAGAAGGGTAATTGGAAGACTGTTACTTTATTTAACCAAGAGGAACACTTGATATTGGTAATGACTATAAAAATAAATGAGTTCTAAATGTATGCATGTGTGTAAATGCATGTGTGTACGCAGTCATTCATATTAAGTTGCATCGTATTATGTAATACTAAAATTACCTAGTTAATTTTAAAGGTCTTCTATGTCTACAAATTTTCTGAAACCTGTAGCACCTTAATGATTTTAAATCTTCAAAGGAATGCTTTTTGGTTTTGAGAAGTGTCCCAAAAAGATCAGTAATTATTCTTTGATTGGAAATATTTTATATTCACATTTTCTACTCTGCTGTGGACAATTTCTATATAGCTGATGGCAGTCGTGCACTGGAAATGTAAATAAATGGGTAAGGAAAATGAGTAGTTTTTTTGGGTGGTATAAATATGCAGAGTTATAGCTCCATTGGACTACATGTAAGAAGTTTCTCCAGGCTAATATAAGAAAAAATCAAACACAAATAATGGTCCTAGTATGATATATTGAACCAGTAGGAGAAGTCTTGCTATTTTATTTATTTTCTTTAATTTGTTTTTTAATTTGAAGGGTATATATTGAAAAGATTAGAAACTAGAAGAGCTTTAATTTAGGATTTAGCAAAGCTAGGAGTTACCCTGAGACTTTCTAGACAATGTATCAGTATACCTATACTTCTTGTCAAGTACTTGTAGTTCAAGCAGAATGCATGAAAATAATAAACAGAGTGCATGAGGACATTTCCAAGATATTTTATTGAATAAAAAGTTACAAACAGAAATAGATCCATGCAAAGCTGATTGCTACTGCTAAATATTATTAATAATGGTATTATTTGTCTTAACAGTGGAGCTATATACATACTAAATTAAGTTTCCTTTAGCTATACTTTCAAATTGAATCAGTACTTACATTTTTTCCATACTTTTCTTTATATGAAAAATAATTACCAAATAAAAATTTAGTTCCCCCCTAAGAAACTGTATTTCAGTGGTAGATGTACATGAAAGTAAGGGATGTCTGTTAGGATTAGAGTTCCTTTGAAAAGTTTTCCCTTTAACTTTCATCAGTATCTATTCACTGTCATGCTTTTCTTTTATTTGTTGAACTGTCTTTTGAATTGCTTTGAAATAAGTTCAATGTGATACATAAAAGAAGTTTAAGAAGCAGACTATTCTTCAATAGATGCAGATATGATGTAAAAAAACTGGTAAATTAAATTCCTCTAGGCACATGATTTACAGGAGTAAAGTAAAGTGTTCTATGACTGAAAATATAAATCACACACTCAGGAAATATATTTTTCTCTTAATCTAGATTTTTCTAATTCAAAAGCTATTTGCCAAAAGTAAACGTATCATTCTGCATCTGCTTTACTTTTTCTACTTTTTTTTTTTTTTTTTTTTTTTTTTTTGTTTCTTCCAAGCTTCATTGTTGAAAAAGATGCTTACTGGAATAGCTTATCATCTTCAATGTACATGAGATTAAAATATAGGGGCTAAGAAATTTGGTAAATCTGATGCATGTTAGAGGAAAACAATGTAAAAATCAGAATTAATTCATGACTTGTAACAGTACTGCCAGTTATGACAATTTCTAAATTTATGCTTAAAATGAACAGAAATAAATTCACTGATTGGTGTTAGATAAATAAGGTGCTTAAATTGAACTGAAATCAGGCCTGCTATTGAGAAGACCTGCCATATTTTGCATTTTGAGAAGCAACTGGCCAAGTTCAGAATCAAAATGTGTCTCTTCACATCCTTGAAAAAGTCTTTGTTCGAACCTACGCTTGACCTCTTTATGCTTCAGTTTCTGATACCAATCCTGATATCAGAAAAGTACAGATTTTTACTTTTCAGCTAGATTGAATAAATAAATCGCATTTTAAAGCTAATAAACGAGGCCTAGAAGTTTCATGCTTTACTCCTGAAGCATATATTTGCTTTGCTTGGTTTTATTTTCCTCTTACCATCAACACATGTTGATGGCAGACGTATGTAGTTCATTCCAAATGTAATGCCTCCTATTTATTTCCACTGAAATTACAGTAGATACAAAGAGCAAAATAGCACTATTTGATAGGTCAAATAATCAGCTACAAAATACTATTCTTCAATTGTCACCACTGTTAGTTATGCATTTTTGCCAGCAATGAACAAGAGCCTGACTGCTGTGCTTGTAAAAATCTGCACCAGCAGAAGTAAGCCAGTTTCACAGCTGCTAAGACAGTGCTGTTTCTGAAATACACCATCTCACCAGGCTCACATCTGCTGTTTCGTTTTCATAAACATCCAGCAAGTGTCAATGAATATCAATGGGTGCAGATCTTTCTATATGGAGGAATTCAATGACACACCTTTCCTTGTCAGTCTCCATGTTGTCAGACAGCCCCTCTGCTATCATCTGTCTCACAGAAACAAAATATAACACAATACTGGCAAGAAGGTACAGCCTCTACTGCCACATAGGACTAACATCCACCTCCAACATTGCGAGCCAACATAATAAAATAGGAGCCATTACATTTGGAACACTTCTCATATTATACACCATTTTTTGACACAGATTTGAATGTACCCTGACCCAGGTGCTGGCTCAGAGAATGAGCCTTGCCCAAACAATCTTCCACTTATTCCTTCTTATCTTCCCAGGTGGGAAATTCCTCCTCTGTTGCTCTCTTTTCTGAGCAGGTAAGTGCTGTACATTGTCCCTTCCCAAGGACTATCTGCCCATCTGCATGCTTGAGTAGGAAGGTAACACAGGAGAGAGCAGTTAGTCAATAGTAGCTCTTCATTTGGTGGTAGGGCTAGTTAGGCTTAACCATAATTGGATTCATTCAGACTTCTGGTGTGAAATTGCATCCTCAACAATATAGATGCAACAATTTGTCTTTTCGAGAAAGAGCTACTGCTTTCTAATTGAGACCTCCAATTAGTCTTGTAGTTCAAGACATATCTGTACTGCCGTGGAATACAATCCTCCATTATGTAATTTATTTTCCAAGACCATTATAGCTGTTTTTTCTCCTTTCTGTATTTTCTCACCTAAAGAGATGTTTCTTCTCTCTACATGCATTTAGCACTTTCATAATTGCAAATCCGATGTTACAAATGAGAGATTATGTCTGCAGGATAGAAATAAGATTAGTATAATACTCTGAAACAAAAAAACATTTCTCATTTAAAACTTGAAAATGTTTTAGTCATTATTAGATTAACAGAAAGTAATTGCTTACATTATATATAATTTATATACAGTTCCACATTCAAGTATATAAATTGTATTTATTTTTACAGTCATCATGATGTGACATTTTCAAACAGTCATTCTCTAAACTTTTGATTTCAGAATGATTTACTTTTAATCATATCATTCTTTTTTTTTTCCTCTGGAGAAAGGAAAGAAGGCTTTGCCCTAATTTTCTTAGTTTTTTTTCTTTTTGTTAATCCCTTTAAATTAACATAAAGTAGGCAGAAGACACTATGGAACTGAGAGGACAAACAAGGAGAACAACAGGGAGGAATAGAGGAATACAAAAAATATGGAAGCAAGCAGATGTTTAAAAAGAAGGAAGATGGAATTGAAATAGGACCAGTGAACTTCCAGTGCCACTGCTCTGAGCTGTAATACAACAGTTCAACTGTGATGGAAACCTGAGTAAGAATGAAAAGCTTGCAAAACAAGTGATTTTCTTTAGTGCTGAGTGCAACAGGCTCTGATCTTGTAAAATGCATACATGTATTTAATCTATTAATTCTTTTAAATTAACTGCATTTTTCTCTGCCTTCTGCAGTAGTATCACCTTTAATCCTTTTTCTTTTCTTGCTATGTGGGAAAAATTATTCCCTGTATATTTGAGAAAAGAAGCCTCATGCCTTTTTTTTTTCTTTTAAACCTTTTGAAGTAAATCTATAGAAGAGTGTAAGTGATTATTCCTTTTGCACCTTTGTCTCAAAGCTTGCTGTGAGGAACTCAGGTGGACAAGTCGAGCCAAGCCCTAGTCAGAGTTGGAAAAATCTTTTTTCTGAAGGTTTGAAGGCCAGGGGCAATGAGAGAGAGATAATCAGTAGCATAATGGCCAGGAGCAGTCTTTTGTGTGGGCTCCTCTCGAGGGAGATAGCCACCTTGGCAGTGTTGCACATGACTCTTACCTAAGTACCCAGAAATGCCATGTTGGCAGAAGAAGAAGGATAAAAAAGGGACCTACAACCAAGAGGGTAGATGTCTGATATCAGATCCTCATGACGTGATACCTGTCTGCTGACGGGACTCTTCTGGGCCTGCTCTGTTGCTGTACTTGCTTTCTGCCTAATGCTGGCCACTCTCCTACTGCTCTACCCTGTGCTTTTGCTCCTGTATTGGCCTTGGACCATCAGAACAGTGTGCATCAGGAAGCTGTAGGATCTTGGTGATGACTATCCCTGCTTTACATAATTCTTGCTCCTTTCCTATCTTTCCTATCACCCGCTTTCCCTTCCTCATCACCCTAATTTGTAATTGTTGTGGTGTCCTCTCCCCCATCTCTCTGATTAATTAGGATTTGTAATAAACATTTGAACCGTTGTTTCTTAATCTCATGTTGGGTATACATATATTAAAAAAGCCTCCTCTTGCTCTGATAATTGGAATGAGACAAGGAGTAAGATGCAAAAAAATAAGTAAGAAATTGGTTTCTGTAAACAAATACTCTATGTAAGTCTTAAATATTAACACTTTTTATTTATTTTTCACTACACTTTTTTAAAACTTTTTTTTTCTTTTGAGTTTGATTCATTCATTTTACTTCCAGTAGTTCCAGGAATATGAACTACGGTCAACCTAGAAACTAGATCTTACATATAGCAGACAGCATTACAACTAAGAAAAGTACTCCTGTGTGACACTTGTACAGACTGTAAAATACTCAGTGAGTATTTGGACTAGAAGATTTTATTTAAGCCTGACCTATTACTGTTACTGACTTTGTGATTTTCCTTAAGGGAATGTGTCTGTATGTAACTTCTTGGTATAGTGTAAAAACTTGACACTTTCTATTAGTTTACATTAATGAACACCATATGATTTACTTTAACCATCTGTTTCCAGCTGGATATATGTTTAGCATACTATGAATAATCATCTGAAGTGAAAAAGAAGCTCATTAGAATTATTTTAAAAATAAAAATATTGAAAGAAATTTAAAGCAGAATTTCATTTTAAGATGAAACAATTACAACAGAAAAAAAAAAAAAATTAGCATAGGAGAGAAAATGGAGGGAAAAATGCAAAAAGAAAAATTGGCCCCTGCTTTAATTCTGGAAAGAACAGTATTTGACAACTGAAACAATAAGTTAATATGTGCTAAATGCAGAAATCATTTCAACAAAAATACCTTAAAAGTATTTCATTTGTATATTTATAGCTTACGTTTTAAAGAACAGTATGGGCTTACAATATCACTTGGTTATATCTGTACCAGATTTAAATCAGGAAATTTCACGTTCTCTGAAATGTATACTTGGAGATTTCCAAGTGGAGCCATTTTTGTCACTAAAGTTCCAGCTTTTTAGCAGTTCAATGAAATCTTAACATTCAATAACAGCCGAAAGGGGGAAGAAACACAGTTGTCTTTAATTGACAGATCCTTAAACTAACTGCTGAATGGTAACAGCCAAGAATAAAAAGTACATCAAAAATACTGAACTTGCTGCTTTTCTTCCATAAGAAAGCACACTTTTATAAAGTGCTATATTATATGTGATGTCATTCTCAGGTTCTTTAAAATATTGTTTCGTATGTTCTTGAAAGGCAGGTCCTGCTTAACCAACCTGATCTCCTTCTGTCATCAAGTGACCTGCCTGGTGGATGAGGGAAAAGCTGTCAAGCAGTCTACCTAGACTTCATCAATATCTTTACACTGCATCCCACAGTATTCTCCTGGGGAAGCTAGCAGCCCCTGACCTGAAGTACACTCTTTGCTCGGTAAAGAACTGTATGAAGAGCAAGGCACAGAGAGCTGTGCTGAGTGGAGTTAAATCCTGCTGGTGACCAGTTACGAGTAATGTTCCTCAGGGGTCAGGACTGGAGCCTGTGCTGTTTAATATTTTTATTCATGAATTGGAGAAGGGGATTGAGTATCCCTTAAATAAATTTGCAGATGACACCAAGTTAGGAGGAAGTGTCAGTCTGCCCGAGGATAGGAAGACCCTAAGAGGGATCTGAATCACTGGGCTGAAGCCAATGAGGTGATGTTGAACAAGTTTAGATGTTGTGCTAAATGATGTGGTTTAGTGGGGAAATACTGGTGATAGGTGGATGGTTGGACTGGGTGATCTTGGAGGTCTTTTCCAACCTTGGTGATTCTATTATTGTGAAATTTTCTTCCTAATGGCTTGCAAGACAGTAAGAATTTATATTTTCTTAGAAGGCATGACGTTACACTTAGCATCCCAATATTCATTAGAAGTCTTTTTTATACATTTAAACACTTATCCACACAAACAGAGGAAATGATACAGAGCCCACACCTTTTCTATAGCAGATTATTTTTATTATTTTAGTTCTCTTACACAAATAATTTCTATGGCACCATTTGAGTCATGTATTGAACACCAGCACCTGAATGTTATCTTTTGTTTCTGTTATTATTCCTTGAAGCGTGAAAAATATTAAAAAATATGGACTGCTATAGATTGTTTGTTTCTGTTTGTTTTGGCTCTTCAGATGTCTCTCTGCTTATATTTTAGACTGTGAATTCAGAAGAGCAGATTTTTTTAATGTCTGTATTTTTCAGACATCTGTTATGATCATCTATGGAGCTTTTAATAAACAAAAGCAATATGGCATCCACTACAGAGATGGAGATATAATTAATATAATTTACATCATTGTGAGGATACATTCTGCCAAGCAGTTTTAAACAGTGACAACTTATCTTTCAAGTCCTCTACTTACTTTGCAGACACTGAAAACTTCAGCACTCAAGAGTTCACATAAGAATAGTTTGTGTGAAAATCACAGATTCATAAAACTACCTAGTTCCAATCACCCTGCTTTAGCCAACCACTAAATCAAGCGCTGGATCAGGTTGCCCAGATCCCCATCCAACCTAGCCTTGAACACCTCAAGGGACACGGCATCCACAGCTTCTCTGAGCAACCTGTTCCAGTGCCAAACCACCCTCTCAGTGAAAAATTTCTGCCTGAGAATTAATCAAAGTCTCTTCTCTTTCACTTCAAAATCATTTCCACTTGACTTATCACTATCTACCTACATAAATGTTGATTGTGCTGTAGCTTCCAACTCTTCCTGCTTATTTCCCAGACTGCGTATGATGATGTAGAGGCACGTCAGCTGGGCTACCAGCAATGTTACCTTCTCAGAGTAGTCCACTCAAATTTTTTTTTTTTTTTTTTTTTGTGATAACTCAAAGGCTACTGTTTTCTGAAATGACAGTATTCCAGGGCCCTTCTCTGTGACATAGAACTCTGCCCCTGCCCCCATTAAATACAATTTAAAGCTCTGGTAGTCAGTCCAGCAAACTTACTTCCCGGAATACTGTTGCAATACAGCTGATCACCTCAGACATCAATTATTAAGGGTGGTTTTGCTGCTTTAAAATGCCCCACTGCTGCTATTGGCCTGCTCACACCTTGTCAGCTGCTGTCATGAGCTGCTCTCATGAGGACTAATGGCACAGTCAGCTCCTCACAGTTCACTCCTAGATACCAGAATTGCCACTCGCCTACTGAGGTGATTCCCTGCTTCATTGCACCAGACATGATCACCTCGGAGATTAATTGAATACAAGTAGATATTAATATTCTTGTTTGAGTTTTAGCACAACGCTACCTTTTTTTAACTCAGACACATGAAGGAGAGTCACAGAAACCTTGGGTTTTACTTGCTTTTGATGTACTCAACGAGATGTTTAGCCACAGGGCTTTCATTTTGCAAATACATATATTTTGCTTTTAAATAATGTTATCCGAATTTCCTTGAAAAAAATATTCTGATTCCAGCCTCATTCAGTTCAAACTGTGAAGAGATATTTATGACAAAATATGAGTTGAAATGAAAGGAGATATCAGACACAAAAAGACAGGTTCCTATAGAGGAATGGAATAATCCAAAATGTTACACTTAAAGAGTTTAACTGCAGACTCTGGTCCCCACCCACCCAAGGAAAATCAACTAAAAATGGAAAAAGTGGAGAGCTGATTTTACTGTAACAATAAGAAAACAAAACACTTACAGGAAAGAGAAACATTTGTGCCCAAAGTATTAAACACAATGAATCGCAGCAACAGAGGTGTCAGCATATTGTGTAACTTCAGATATGATATACTGACTGATATAGCTACATTCAGTGTATAACAATGCTTTTAATGACAATTATTTTAGTTTTAGTAAGTTATGAATATATAAGAAAGGGAAGAAAGCCTGGACAGAGGTAGATGGTGAAATGTTCTTCCCTTGAAAATCTCTGAAAAGGTAAAAATAAGTAATGCTATCAGTTTAGATTTATTATTAGAATTTATAATGCTTGCTTTATGCCTTCCTTTCAATACATAGATTACAAAGATATACCTCTTCCAGAGAAACTTCAGGAACCCTGTACTACTCTTGGCTCAACTACTACTTATTGAGTCTTCTGTGCTCAACTGACACTACAGTTGTTAATGGAGATGGTCATTTGCATATTTGATAAAATGGAAATTGTAGAAATCTTGAGAAGTTTTATGTTATATGCCTACTGTATGGGAACTGCTGAATCATAGCCTGAACCTCTGATTGATCACCTGAGGCGAGCAATGAGTCAGCCACGGGAGCACAGGTGAAGGCAATTCACCTGTGCTGCTGGAAGGGGTGGAGCCTGGCTCCACCTTTCCTAGATCCATTTAAGAGCTGACTGCCAGTGGGAAAGGATCTCTTCTGGAGATTCCTTCTCTGGTATTTCATAGCAAGCCCAGGATACCCGTAAGCATTCTATCTGTTCTTTTCTTGGTATACTAACTGCTTAGCCAGCCTCCCTGGTATATTTCATGATTATGACATCTGTACATTCATTGATTATACACCCACCAAATGAGTTTGAGCTTATTTTTGATAATTCACCCAGACAGTTATGCTTTTCAATGTGTTAAAGAGAAACAGTGCTATCATCAATGGGGTAACAAAAATGTTTAAGGTGCATATAATTGATATGGGTCAATTTATAGAAAATAATATTATTTTTTCAAAAGTATTTTAAATTGCATTTGAGAACAAAAATGGTTGTTTTACAATTATGAAGTTGGTCTCTTTGTACAAAATAATCAAGGAAGTTCTTTTAGTATTCTTTCTTATTTTTTGCTTTTGGTTTTATTCCTTAAATTGAATGTCTTAATTTTCAGTTGTGGCGATTTTTCTTTGAACGAGAGACTAATTTTTATCATTGAGCTATATTCTACTGCATTCTATATCTAGATTGAGCTCTTACTCTAAATCACTTGCTCTGTTTTCTTATAACTTATTTTTTGACTGCATCTAGCTTTGTAGCTGTTACTTTTAAAAATACAGTTGTGCTGCCTTTGAACATATTTTTCCTTTTTTGGAAATTTGGATATTTAAGCCTCATTTGACCATGCTGTCTCATTGGATTAGTCACAAAAATTAAGTTACTGGAATTTCAGTGATTTCCTTGTAATAAGTAAGCAACAGCTTACTGATATTTTGGTTTTAATAAAACTGAGAAATGTTTTGTTTCTCAGTAGGCATTACTTCTTCTTAATCAGGTCCAGAGTGAGAAGTGATGCAGAAAGTTTAAAATGCGATATTGTATATTTTTCCAATTTAAGAGGTATCAAAGGAAAGATTATATCACTAAGGCTCTTTACTTTGGAAATCAATTTGTAAGTCAACAGTAATTGTTTTTACCTTGCCTTGCTAGTAATCTCGCAAGCTAGTTTAGAATACAACTGTTTTAAAATGATATAGCAGAATTTTCTTTGTTTGTTTTTTTACTGATTTTTTTTCTTTGGTTCTTGGGCTGGATTTTTTTTATTTTTGGAAGAAAGCAGAAGGTCAGTTGTCTAGCTGTTTTGTCTTTTCTTGAAAAGTATGTTCTTCCAGTTATCTTATTGATTTCTGCTTATAAAAACGAGAGAACAAAAAAAAAGGAGGAAGAAAGCTCCTATTTTTCTCAATCACTTCTAGCTGAGAGCCTTCTGTCTTATGCAAAGTGGCTAGGCCAGCAGTATTTGTTCGGATTGGTTTGATTTGTTCCTGAGATCACCTCAATGGATGGATATTGCGTAACGCAACAGGGCAATTACAGATACTGAGCTAAACTGGGTTCAAGGGACTCATTCATCTATTTCACTGGATGGTCAACCCAGAGAAAGCATGTTTTTGGACAGAAAAATACTAGACAGGGTTTTGTACACTGTTTTAAAAAAAAAAGTACAACTCTTCAGTAGTAAAACTCTGAGGTCAAAAAGACATAAAATCCTCAGAATCAGCCTACAGAAGCCCTGATGGAATTGTGGCTGATGACTTCGTGTTTGAATTTTTAGCAATGGGCCCAGAGAAATATCTTCGGTAGTCCTGAAATTTGTTGCAGGTAAAAACAGCAACCTTACTATGGAAGTATATAGGGTAGAAACAGCTTCAAAAGAAAATACACACTTAAATATGAAGTTGTGTTTTTTTTTTTCTTCCCCTTTGTCATTACTGTTTTGTTGCTTGTTCAACTCAGAAACTCAAGGCTTATATTTCCAGGAATCAGCAATATGAAATCCATTAAATAAAAACAAATGCTCAAATACTTGAAGAGGTTGTTTGAAACGCACTTTAAATAATACTTAAGATCCAAGAAGAAAGCTGTGATGCCTAAATTAAATAAAAATTGCTGCATTGATTACCACACCCTAATCAAGTCAGGAAGAGGAGTTTATTTTAAAACTTGCTGGATTTGTACTTCCTGCTGTTATCACAGATAATAATCTTCCAGATGGCTATCACCACCTAGAAACTTATAAGAGTTTACTTGCTATTAAAATTGGATTTTAGATATACTATGTACCACCTGTTACTTTAATGATCATTAGGGGAGCTACCACTCTAAGAGGTCGTGCAGCTTGTCATAGGAGCTTTTCTGCTGATAAAGCAGACTTGCACATGTAGCAGAGATCTGTTTTTGTTTTTTTTTTAATCTTCAGTGTACTTCGTTTGGGGAAAATAACAGATGTCATTGCTTTCTAAGTTTCAGAAATATATATTACTTCATTTCTCACAGAAAGAGAGAAGATTGAAGGCTAGCTTAGGTAGTTTAGTAAATGAAGACTGAAATTTGGAAATTCAGCAGTACAAATTTTGAGCTCAGTATTCCTAATGATGAGCAGTATGCAAGATGATAAGGGGACTCTTGCTGAAACAGATCAATTTGCATTTGAAAAGTCTGCTTTTAATTTCTGTGTTTAGATATGAAATATTGTGCCAGAATATTCATTCAAGTCATTCAAACTCTTTGAAATATCTTTTGTTTAAAACTAGAATGGTAATGTTAAACTTTCCTATAGAATTCCATTTACAGCTTCTTTTCTGACAAAGACACAACAGCAGCCCGCTTTAGACTAAATATGCTTTATCTGCTCTTTAGGTCACAGATGCTGCTTTTTTCATTGACAAGCAATCAAAGACAAAGTGATCTTTCTATTATTTTTATCTGTTTTTGCCTGTGCAAAGTTTTAAACATCTCCTCAAAGTTCTAAGAATCCTCTGGATTTATCGTTAAAATATATAGAGACGATGCACTTATTTATTTCTTTTTTAGATGATGATAGTACTGAGATGTTATTTGCCACATAATACACAGATGAATGAAGGAATGCAACGGCTAGTTTATGAGGATTTTCTCTTGTACTGTTTTCATTATATTTTGTGTATTCAGTGTTTTTTTGCTGAAGCTTTGACTATTTATACAATCATTCAAACCTAATTGTAGATAATGACATAGAAATTTCTTTAAGAAGGCAAAGTATGAGCCCTAATGAACCTCCTGGCATAGGATTAATTAGTGATACAAATACATCTGTGGAAATTTGTGTTAAGGGATTAATTACAGCAGTGATTTACCTCTTAAATTTTGATAAGAGCATCAGGAAAACTTCAAAGACTTCACTTATTCTAGTTACTTGATTTATCACACATACAATTCCACAGTGTGGAAAACGCAAGTAATACTATAAATATTTTTTTGTATGTTATGAAAGGCAAAACTTAGTTTTATTTGAAGCGGTATTTTCAATTTTGCGAAGGAAGTTGTCAAAATGAAATTTTATAGTATAAAAATTTAAACTTATCTTCTCATTAGCATCACTCCTGTGACCTGCAGAAGTTGGGAATGCTAATAAAATGTCTCACTTGCATTTTGCATATCTAAGAAAAGCAGATTACTTTGTGTAAATTATAGCTAATATCATAGTAGAGGTGTAATGTACTGTGAGTGATTATCTTGTTTTTTCTTATGTAATGGTCTCATAATATTTGATTTCTTGTTCCCTTTATTCTTGTTGAAAATAAGTATGCAACAATCAGATCATTAATATTTTATATACTTTTTTGATTCTATCTAATACTTGAAATACAATGACCAGTCAGACAGCAAATAAAAGAACTTTGATTATGAACGTTGCCTGTCAGTGAGTAAAAGGAGCCTGCCTGTGACAACTAGAGTTAGATATAAAGAAATGACATTTTGTAGATTTTCAAAGAACTGGTTAAACTGTAGATTGAGTGTATAGAAAGGAACAGCTCAAAGTCATGGGCTGAGAAAATTATCTTTGCTAAAACACTACAAAGAGAAATAATGGAAAAGAGAATCTGAGAAAATAATCCAGTACATGCCTCATACTACAGAACCAGAGTAAATATCTGCTGCTCTTTATTTTGGGAAAGCCATTCTTTGTCAGTCTGTAGAGTTTCTTAAGTTGTGTTATTTAGGTGTGTTGTAGTTGTTTTGTTTTTTGTTTTTTTTTCTCTTCAAATTATCTTAAATGTAGGGTTTGTTATTCTGATGTCAAGTTTCATTATTTTTTTAATGTAATTTATTTCAATTAATTACAATTCTTTTATGTGTGTGAAGATTCAACTTGCCTCCTCTATTTCCTCCTCTCATTGCTGTAGAATGAGAGCAACATAGATTTAAGTAGTACAAATAAAGTTTTACTCCCTTTTAAGCAGTTATCAATCTCGGTTTCTCTGCAGCTGCCTTGTAAAATTTAAGAATGTTCTATGGTGGTTATAAGATAGTCATGCTACTATATTCACTGTCTATTTCCTTAGATGCCCTGTAACTCATAAATCAAGCCTTCTAGTCATTTAATCATATCCTCCAATTTCTTGATGAATTTATCATGCTGAGTCTTTCATAACTGTGCATCATGCTGCAGCTATGTAATCAAATGCTACAAAGAAAGGAACTCCCCTCTCTCTCTCTCTCCTCATGATGTGAAGCTGCTGGGTATTTCACTATTGGTGTTTCTGTTTGCCAGCTCAATATCTTGTTTATTTGTACTATATGACCTTCCAAGACCATGCTGCTTTTTCTTGCCAAAATTGCCCCTAAGTTTTATTCAGTTTTACCTCTTCCAAAAAATTCCTGCTTAAGTGTGAATTTTTTTTTTTACAGCTACAATAGAACAGTAAGCTTTTGAGCTGTACCTTTTCTTTTACTGGCACATCTTTATATTGTAATCTTTATTCCAGAAGTTTTTCTAAAGTCATTCAAACATTATAAATTTTTTTCATATGCATTCATTCACAACAAACTAGTCAAGTGGGTGTACTGACAGGGATCATAATATTAGTAATAAATATTCTGAGGGCAGGTATAATGCTTCATGTTGCATGTAGAGGGAAAGCACTTTGTCTTCTCTTAAAGACGTGACAGCTAGGTAACAAGAAAGCATCGAGTGGACTTATATGCTGACAAGGGAGGAGTTAAAGGTGAAACTACTTCAATAGTTTTGTTTTGTCTATTAAAGCATAGACTGAGAGAATGCCTCTCCCCCAAGTTGAGAAGAATACTGAAGAGAGTTTCTGGCTGAGGCCTGTGACTTCCAGATTTGCAGGAGATTTGTTACCTTTGCAAACAGGCATCAAAAGCTCTTCAAATGCTGGTGAGGGGGGGAAGGTAGAATAATTGTCAGCTCAACACTCTTTTCTGAGGGGAAAAGAGCGGCTACAAGAGAATCAACAAACCAGAATAAAGTATGCAAAACAAGCCTGAGTATCTGCAGTTCTTGTTTGCTTATACTGTAGTAGCATGTTGCAAAAATTGCAGGAGCTCAGAATGTCAATCTCAGAAGAAAGTAAAAGGTTCTTCTCACCTGATTTTTATATGCTGAATTTTGTAAACATAAATAATAGATCCATTATCTTTACACTCAGAACAATGTTGAATGTGCTCTTTGATGAATTCAAAGAGTAAAATCTGCCAATTTAGTGGGAGATAGAGCTTCATTATTCATCCACCTTTGGGAAAAAACAAACTGCAAGTATACTGGGATCTTTGACTTATCACAAGTCATCATGAATTAATCAGTACTAGAGATGTTCAACAAAAGTATTCAGCAGTTTCTACAATGTTTCATTTTTTTACATTTTCACATTACCTTCATTTTGTGGTGGTGATTTATTTTTGTCCTTCCTATTTTATTGTTTTACATCTAGGACACTTTATTTGTATTTTCAGAACTTGTAAAGGCTTTTTTTTTTTAATTTTCTGATCCATTAGTGTTAGGCTTTTTTCCTTCATACAAAAGGGAAAAGGAAGGAAATGAAAGGGAATAGAAGGTTAAAGATTAAAAAAAAAAAGATGCTGGATTTTCTTGCATATAATAATAAAAACACCATAATTTAAGGAAATTAAGTTTGTACTGTGTACTAAAAATAATTAATGAAATCCATGTGCTTGTATTGATTGCTGCTTGTTATTTCCAGCTCTCCTGTGCACTAGTTCTATCCTGCTAGGAGACTTCCTTTTGTTCATCAAAATACAAGTAACACCCCAGACACAACCTTTTACTTTATCCATGGGTTGCAGAGTGCAAAGCTGTTTGCAGTGGTTGCAGAAATAATCATAGCAGGTACTAGAGATCACCCACCCCAACCCCTGCCAAAGCAGATTCCCTGCAGTAGGGTACATAGAAAAACATCCAGGTGGATTTCGAGTACCTCCGGAGAAGGAGATTCCACAGCAGCTTATTCAAGTTCTCTGTCACTATCAAAGTAAAGAAGTTCTCCCATGTGCTTATATGGAACTTCCTGTGTTCCTGTTTGGGCCAATGGCCACTTGTTCTGTTGCTGGGCACTACTGAAAAGAGCCTGGCCTCACCCACTTGACTCCCACCTTTCAGATATTTTGAAGAGTTGATAAGATTTCCCTCCTCAGTCTTTTCTTCTCTAGACTGGTCCTGGTTCCTAGTCTCTCAGCCTTTTCTCAGAAGGTAATGCTCCAAGCCCCCTCATCACATTTTATGATCTTCCAGTGGACCCCCGGATCCACTCTAGAAGTTCCCTGCCTTTCTTGAATGAGGAGCCTGGAACTTGACACAGTACTCCAGCTGTGGTCTCACCAGGGCAGAGTAGAGAGGAAAGTTGACTTCCCTCAACCTGCCATCCACACTCTATTCAATGAAACCCATGCTGACCTAGTTTGAAAGCCACCTTTTCCCATCTGCTGTTGCCCAGTTTCCTCATATGCATTGACAAATAAGTGATGATTTTGATGGAGAGGGGTTCACTGATGCTACATGCATATGAGTCCAGATGTGATTACACGTTAAAATTTCTGGAAGATGCTTGGTTTGTTTTGCTTTTTTTTCCTTTCTTTCCTTTTCCACACTCTTTGGTGAAAGAAAGGCAATAAGAACCTTGCCTACACACTGAACATATAAGAACATGAGAATAAGACACTTAACTGCAAGGATTCTGGGCTTTCACCCCATCCTGAAAAAACAGGATCATAGCTGTTATCATGTTGGATGACTGAGCCCTAAAACCAGGAACTCTCCACATTTAAAATTATTCTGTGTTCTATTAATATTACAGAAGTGATAAAAAATCATATTTCCTCTCTCTTCATTTGTAGACCCAATATTCTCTTACTAGCTTGGAATTACTAGTTTTTTTTCCGTTTTCATACTTCGTATTTTAGACTGTTTAGTATAATTTGCTATTTTGTGTGCTATCAAGCAAAGCATTTTATAGGTTTCAGCTTGTAGAAAATGAAACCAGCAGCAATCCTATAAACACTTGGAATTTCAACCTACTTCTTTAATGGTAATATTCATGCTTTTATTTTCCATTCAATTTTGTACTGTACACAAAATAAGAAAACACAGTAATTTTGTTTGATAAAGTAGTCTTGTGGTCTTTCTTGCTTTATGTTTTTCCTATTTTACCTGAAATCCTGGTATAGAGGTTGTAGGTTATGATAAGGTTATGTAAACCAGAAATTTTGTCCTTAATTATTTTGTCTTGTTTGTTTCAATTTTATTGGAAGGAACAAAAGCTTTAAAAGAAGTTTACGCTGTCTGCATTCTGCTGAACACCATAAGGCACACTGTATTTTACCTTCTATAAGCTTACATACACATCAGAGTATTTCAACACACATTATTGCAAGAAATAATTTTAATGACACAAATATTTTGTTTGCTATTTGTTTTTCATATCAGAAATAAAGCCTTTTAATTGTTTTATTGTGCTTGATTTAACCTTGATTATTCACACAAATAAGTAGACTTTTTATCCTGACAAGAAATATTTATGGGACAGATGTTCAGATGTAACAATAATTGATGCTAGAGAATCTATTTCTAAATCTCTATAACTCAGCACACAACTGTAGCACACTTAGTGCCAGGATACTCACTGTTTCTCGTGTGTGTGTGTGTGTGTGTATATATACACACAACTACACATTAATCTAGATATTTATGCACATAACATGGATTAAAAAAAAAACAAACTTCCCCATTGCACAATCATTTGAACAGGCACATATTTGTCACTCCAGAATATTCAGCAGTTTTTCTTTGTTGTTCTTGTACATCCAGCAAACTATGAGGTGCAGGCACCAAAAAACCTTTGTTATAGTGTCCTGCCATCGCAGAACAGTTGCAGACCATGATGAAGGCTGTGGAAATGATACCTTGCAATTTCCTGACCGCTCATTAACATACATAAATAAGATGCTTAATTCTCTGAAATTTCTGTAAAGTTCTTCATGGAAAATCTGTTAGCCTTAAAAAAGTTAAAGATATCTCTGACAGAGAGAAGAATCCACGTTAAAGCTATGTTAAAGATGAAAACTTGCATTGCCTGAATCAGACTTCGTCATTTAAACAAGCAAAAAACATAACAGGATTACTAAGAATGGGCCTAGGTATACTTCCTAGAACTATACTGATAGAAGAAGGGAGAAATAAGAAGACATACTGGATTTTAATGTATTATTTTGTGTTATTTCTACTTTAAGTAAGTAAAAGAACTCCACAAAGCAAACAAAATAAAGTAAAAGCTGCAAGGTTTCCACAGCTACTTTAGAACAGACTGCATTACAAGTTCCCTCTTCTTGCAGAAAAAGAAAATTATATCTTGAAGTATACAGCCAGCTTTTGCAGGAATAGGATTCTGATGAACAAAAAACATCAGAAGCAGCAAACTGTGCAGGTAGCATGTTGTTTTTGAATTCCTCTCTGCAAACAATTACACATGCTCACCTCTGTTGTATGTATGAAAATTGATTTCCATGTCTAAGGTATAGAGCAAACTTTTTGTGGAAGAAGAAGTAGAATCATCACACAATTGTTTTGAAAAAGTTAAACTACTTTTTAATTTACAAGATTAAATGGCAAAAAGGAATCTCACAAACTTCTGCTCTTACAGAAGTTATAGCTTAGAAATCAACCAAATGGAATGTTTTTTTTAAAATTTGTATTATTTTCACATTGAAACCCTGTACATCCAATTTTAGCCTAGTGCACATTTTTACAGCTGAACGTACAATTGGAACCTCTGGAAATGAGGGCTTTTACTATGGAAATACTGGCATAGTTTTAGCTAGGGTCAGCATACAAAACATACTGTAATATGCTTTAAAAAATTGAGTTGGAGACCAGAAGTCTGAGATTCAACAGTTGCAGACCCTGTATGTATGAAGCACAAAAATATATATCATTCATGACTATTGCAACTGGAATAACTCTGATTCAAATGTCAAAATAAACCTCATTTGAAATCTATTTAAAAAGAAAATGGTGACAAAAAAGGTATTTATCTGTACATAAAAACAAAAATTGTGAGAGTAAGTATGAAAGATGAGGAAAAGAAACACATATGACTTCATTATGTATTAAAATAAATAATCAGAAAAAAAAATATTTTGAAAACTCTGTTTTGGTTAGTGGCAATTGGGAGCAGATTCCTCAAGTTAAAAACTCAGAGCCGGAATGTCAGAGCACTCTAATTTGTCCACCTACATAATTTTAAACTAGCAGGTGAGATACAAGCAGAAATATGACAGTCCGGTCTGCATGAAACAATGAACTGATACGACAGTAAATGATCTGAGAAAATGAGCTCTCTTTGGCAAGGTTCAAAAGGCAGTGGTAAAACAGTCTGTTCACCTCATTAACGTGGATTTAAAATGAGTGTTCAGGATTATGAATATAAAATTGTTGATTGTCAGATAAATGGAGTCAGATGGAAAATGATGTCCCTGCTAATTTTTCCTGTGCTTAATGGCAAGTGACTGTACTTGTTTAATCCATTTGAAACAGTCCTTTCATTTTTTAACTTTTCTTATTTTTCTCTTTATTCCTTCTCTTCCAATTTTTCATTCACCTTCCCCCATGCTTCTAAGCTTGATGCCGCTATTCATTATGTCTTGTTCTCCTGGTCATTTCACACAGGATAAATCCACATGCTAAGCTGTGCATTGGCCTGCATTTGCAGGTACACTTGCCTTTCTCAGGCTTTGTGAAATAAATGCTAGTGCTGGTGTGGACGTGGACTAAATCTAGGAGGATAATCCTCATTAATCCTCATTCTTTTCCACAGCTGTTACAGAAAGGGATTCATTTTCTTGTAATACTGATGATGATTGTAACAACTGGTTACTGCACAGAGCATGGAGTATCTACATAGTCAGCCCAGAAATAACCAGTATACGATCGATACTCCAGATATGGACTCAGCAATACTGAGTAGGGTGGAAGGATCACCTCTCTTGATTCTTGATCCTCTGGCATTACTTTGCCTAACAGCCAAGAACACTATTAGCCTTCTTAGCTGCAAGGATACATTGCTAACTCATGTTCAACTTGGTGTCTACCAGCTTTCATAGGTCCTTTTCTGCAAAACTGCTTTTCAATTGAGTGTCCCCCAGCATATTCTTGGGGTTTTTCTTCTGTTCCAGGACTTTGCTCTTCTGTTCCTTTCTTTGTTCCTCTTTCCTTCCTTTAATATGTAGACATCAGTTAGATCAGCTTTCATCCAAAAAATGGGATTTAAAAAGCAATGGAAGATAGGAATTTTAACTGATTTCTTGCTAAGAACATAAACGGTCCAGAATATAAAAAGCTAACAGATCTTCATATGGTGCTGATGATTTTGTGTAGTCAGCATGCTCTACCTTGTGACTTCTAGGAACGAATTTCTTAGCAATACTTTGTTAAAAAATAAATATGAAATCATTGTTAATATGTGAGGTTATTTCTAGTTAAACAGATTTCCAAATAATGAATGTGAGATCTTGATCATACTTTTATAGTAGCTCAGGATACATGGTCAAGTAGAAAGATCATGTTTAACATATAATAACATTTTTAAAAATAAAATACTGGATGTTTAATATAGACAGCATGGAAATAAGAAAAGGATATGAAGTTTAATTTTTTATAACTTTTTTTTTAATATAAAATAAGCTAGTAAAATAAATAGCATTTCGCAATGTGGAAGTGATTGATTTGAATATATATTTAAGTATTTGGGTGAGAAACATGATTTGTGCTTGCCAAAAGCTACATAAACCTCAGCTGAAGTAGGTGATGAAGATGAGGGAGCCAGATTTTTCAGGTCAGAGAAGAAGGATGCTTATTGTAGCTTGGCATGATTTCAAAACTGACACTACATCAATGCAAAAAAATGCCAAGGCAATATGGCAAGAGTCTGCATTTCATGTTGAATATCTCCAGTTGAAAAGTGCACAGCTAACAAAGAAAAGGAAAGTTATCTACCAGTAACTAGACTCCCTTCAGATGTCTTGTACACGTGATTATTCTTTTGTAAGTGATCATCTACAAAGGCTCTTGAAGTTAAGGACTTTTCTTGCTGCTTTTGCGTCATTTAGAGAGATTACATATTTTCCAATCTCTCCCCTTATTTTATTCTCAGGCATAAAAGGCTTCAGTAAGCTCAGTAGCTTATTGAACATGCAAACTGCACATTTCCACAACATGAAAAGGCTTCCAGTAAGCAACAAGGAGATTTGGAAGTTAATATGACCATCTCAGAAGAGTCCCAGGTAGTGAAAAATAAGTCTGGACAAAACAGCTTTCAACTGCTGTCTGGATATTTGTTCATAGAATTAGCCAAGGGTTTGAAATTTCTCTCCTGAATACTTGTATTCATTCATTATCTTTGAATTATCTGAGAAAGATACTTGGCAGAATGTATGCAGGTTTATAGATTTTGAATTATTACACCTACTCATTGAATCAATAATGCAGGATTAATGTTTTGATACCTCGAGAATTCAGAAAGTCAGAAAGAATTTTATAAACAGTTCATATTAATTTAGAATCCCATCTATCTCAATCTTAATACCTGTATTTTCTTCCTATTAAGCAATAACAAACAAAGATGAGAACTAAGAAAACTTAAAATTGTTTTAACACTTCAAATGTAGCCATTTCTAAATGTAAAGAGACATAGATTGTATAAAATGACTCTAACTTGAATCTCCTGCTCTGTTGTGCAGTGATACAAGGAAGACTCAAGTTCTAATGTTTTTTCAAGATTATAAAATAGTTTGATGACTTGAGTCAGCAATGGAGTAGTTACTCTTGGCTTCTGTATAATTCAAAAATCACAGTATATGTAATTTAAAACCACAGTATCATTAACTGTTTTACGGCCTCTTGAGATGGTCCTAAAATTCATACCGACAGGTATGCCATACACAATACACACATGCAGCTGATAGGAGGTGTATAGGGTGAAGGTTTAATCCTAAACATTATTGAAAAGCATCGTATCAGTGTTAGAATAGCCTCTTTGCTACTAACAAAGAACATTATTGTGTGTGGTTGTTTTTTTTGTTGTTTTTTTTTTTTTTTCAGTCAGTGTGAAATCTATTACATTGCATTTAAAAGGTACACAACTTCTTTGAATGAAATAATTGTTTTGTTGATAGCATTCAGTGTAATATATGACCGAAAGCAATATGCACCAGAAAGAGTTTACCTGCTATTCAGGAAGGAAAGCCTTTTCTTCCTTAGTTTTAACCTTGATTTTATCATTCTTTCAATAGGCTGGAAATAGTTCAATGAGAGAAAAAGAACTGAAGCTAGTAATTTGCATCCCAGATTACAGATCAAATCTGATTAGCTCAGCTTCATTACTTTGAAATCCTTTTTGGTTTTTATCAATTTGGAACAGATTTCATTTGATTTGGGCTGGTTATTATTCCTAAACAAAAAAGACTGTTTTACTTTAAACAAGGTTTTCTTAAGATTAAAATCTAAAATCAGATATATACTCAATTTGTTAGGAGCCCTGGCTTTGACTATTTAAACCATACAAAATAATCAGCAATGTCTTTTGCTTCCTACCCTTATTATTTGAAAATGAATATCAGGCAATATTGTGTGTATTCCTCTTATTTATAATAACATAAAATCAACTTACTTTTTCAGGATTTATCTTCAATTTTGAATGTTCCTTGGATCTCAGGACTTGATTCCTTCAGGATCTGGCCACCTATAAAGAGGTCTTTCCATTTGAGTGCCCTGAATCACCCCAAATCTTATCCACCTTCTTTCTCAATAAATCTGTTTTCCAATGGTGATGAACACAACCCAGATGCATGAGGATGGCTTGATACCATACTCTAAGGCATATGAGAGCTCTACCAGCATATGCTAGTGACTGATAGCTGAATAAAATTCCTAAGTGAGCAATGCACTTAATAGCCAATAACAGTATATCATAACCAGATAAGATCGAAAAATGTGCTGGACTGCAAAGGATATCTTCCATGCAGATGTTTGGAATTTGAGATTAAAGAGTTTGTTTTACTAAATATCACAGAGTTAACGAGATCAGTCTATGTCCATGACAGGGGGGCAGTAGGCCCCTGGGTCCCCCTGGCCCCACAAAATGGGATGGAAAAGGGAAAAGGGGTAGGGAGATGGGAGCTGGGCTCAAGGAAGGAAGAAAAAAAAAAAAAAAAAAAAAAAAAAAAAAAAAAAAAACAAAAAAAAAAAAAAAAAAACAGCAGCAACGATCTACAGAGGAAAACTTATTTTACTACCTATGATATCGGAATGCAAGATAACACAATATGACATACTCTAATTGAAACTGAGACTAATAAATCAAATAAAATAGGAGAGAGATAGAGAGAGTTCCCAAGACCAATCAGACCTGAAAAGCTTGGTAAGGCTAGGAAAGCACACTCCAACACCCCCTGCAAGGCAGTAAGAGACCGCCTAACCAGGAAGGGCGAGATCCCATGACTTTCACAACGTACAGGGACAGGTACCTGGAATTGGAGCATTAACACTTTAACTCCCAGTGCATTACATGATGCTATGATGTGGAATACTGAAAACCAAAAAATCACAAAACCATGACACTAAAGTACTCATTGATCTGTGAATCTAAATCCTCCTACTATTCTTTGCCCTTTTGTATTGACAGAAATGGATGTATTTTGAGGCTATATCTATATTCATAGGAGGCAAATCTAGAGTTCTCCACTGTCTAGCAGTACCCTGCCTCAGGCTTTACTGAATAATTTAGTGCTTCCTTTTGCCAAGTACAAGCATTGCCTATTGAAATTTGTCAAATATATATTAAACATTTAGTGCATAATTAAGCACGTAGAAATTATATTAATTTCTCAGAATAACTTTAGCAGAGGGAAATGAATAGCCACAATGGTTTGATTCCACAAGCAATAAGCAGCTCTACAAGGAATGAGAGATGTAATTGTGCTGAAAAGCAATGGGAACTAAGGAATTCTGTTCCGTAGCTTTCTAAGACCAAGTTTTCCAATTTCAGGAAAAATGTAGTTTGCTTGTGGATGTTACATTAAAATTTAGTGGATATTTATCGATGAAAATTACCATTACAGTTTATTTTGTGTCAATCAAATCTCTATGTTTAGTTTGAAGTTAAGTAGAAATTAATGAAAATTATAAAAATAACACTAAGAAAGACAAAAAAATAAGTATGGCATTTTTTGGACATATATATGGATAAATTTATTTTTCAGAACTGCTTTAATGAATTTCTATGCTCCTGTCACAACAGCCTTGGAAGAAAATGATCGTCAAACAACTTTTCCCATAAGACGGAGCTCCCTGGAAAACAATATAAAAAACCTTCACATTTGTTTTTCCTTCTTGTTCTTGGCAATAAGATGTCATTTTTCATTACTTACATAAAAGTATTGATAATGAAATCAAGATTCGTTTGGCAAAATCCATGTGATATTTTACTATACAAGCCACTGTGATGTGTGTTCCCATAGAGCTAGTTAAGAGTAGTTTATACTGCTGAAGAGTATGTTCACTATCTCCTGCTAGTGTAAAATTCCATAGACCTGATGATGATGTTAGGATGTCAGTTTTTGTCTCCTGAGGATCTGCAAATTATCCACCTATATATTTCAGTACCATATGAGCGCAGACTTCAGGAGTATTCATAGCTTAAGTGAGATTAAACAGAATACAGTCATAGGGAATTCATTCATTTGGAACAGTAGGATGGGTCAGAATACAACTATTCTGTCTGGATTTAAATGTGCTGAACATTCATCTACTGTTAGTTAGCTTATGCCTTTAGCTAGCTATGCCTTTAGTTAGCTATGCCTATTCATTTTTTATTATGTTTTCGTATTCGAAAGAAGTCTCATTTATTTTATGACCTTTTGGAAATGTGGCATTAATAACAATTGAAATGATGCCATCAAAATATAGTAATGGTTTCATTACTGCTGAAATTCAACTTATTTTTAGTTCATTTCTTCTTCAACTATTAAAGACTTATGTGCATAATCTTTGTATAAATGAATATTAAGCTACCAGTGATTATTGTAATGTAGTTATAAATACTATCAGATGTATTCTTGATCTATTTATTTATTTAATGAATAAATAACAGTCACTGTTTTCAAAGCAGTGTCCTTAGCACTTGGGTGTGAAAAATTCAAATAACTAGTTGAGCAAAGGAAATTTTGAAAATGTGTGACAATAAAGTCTTGTAACAGCTTGGTTTTCCTTGTTTTCCATCATACATTAGAAAGGAAATTATTAAGGTCTTTTATTATTCATTTGTTATTTTAACACCACAGTTATCAAAGCTGTATGAAAGCTTAATAAACTGTTCTCAAATGGCTGGTATATCAGACACAGCAACTATAATTTCAAGTAAGGTCATATAAGATATATAAGATTTTAAAGACAGTTTTTAAAGAATTATAATGTAGAGTTATAAGGGCATTTTCTGGACTCTTTTGGATTGTGACTTAAAATCATAGTAACAAAATCACAGGTGCATTTGGAAAGTTCTACCTTTCCTGAAACAAGCAAAGAGAAGACAAACAAACAAATTAATTAGAATGTTAATGGTCTAGAGGATGCACCTAACATAAAAGGCATAGTCAGATAAGGGTTGATCAATCACTGAAAAATTAAGTCATTGCGAAAAAGCTCAGGTTCTGAAGTCTATTCAGTTAAACACCAGAGGACCCAGCAAAACAGTAACATGACTCAACTGTGTGCACAGATATTCACAAAAAAAAAATATATAATAAATATAATATATATATATATATAATATATATGTGCACAAACCGACTTTCACTGAAAGCTCCCTGGAGATGTTGCAGAACTTGTACCAGCTGTGAAAAAGTAAAATCCAGAGATAAAAAGTGACTACATTTTAAGTCCTTGTAAACGTCTCTCTTCAGTCATGAAATAGAAGAAAAACACAGGTCAAAATACCATAATAAATACCATAATACCAGAAAATTCAGATGTCACTCTATCTTGTGAGCATTTATTGAAATCTATCTTCACATCAATTCATATTGAAGAGGTCATAAAAGCTTTACCTTCTAGTCCAGTTGAAAGAAATTTTGCTTACAAAAATAGTTCAATTTAAGTAACTTAGATGAATAAATCTGCAGGGTCAGACTCCTAAAACACGAACTTTTGGACTGTTAAGCTCAGCAGGAAAGATATAACATTCTTTTGAACACAATATCAACTGTTTTCCTTTTTCTCAACAATATAAATGAAGTTCTTGTATCCGGCATAATGTACCCAGTCTTTTAAGTGCTCTTTGTGAGTGAAGGGCAGTTGCAGTAATGCACTACAATGCAGAATGTTTTACGAGATGTTTCCACATAGTGGAACATGATTCCAGTGCTCCTAATGAGAAAGCTATGTTAAAGAGAGAATCAGAAAGATGTAAACACACTTGTTTTCTTCATATGATTTTCACTAGATTCTCACTAACTTCCATGTGGAAGCAAGCACCCCTGTGGTGAATGTTTACTTATCTTTCTTTTCCATATGAAATATTTGTCTACCCTTGGCCTTGGCTTCATCTTGGGGCAGGATTTTGTTAAGCAAAGCAAAAAAGATAAGATAGTATTCATCTCTGCTTGGCAACAGCAGGAAAGCTAGCAAAAAAAAAAAAAAAAAAAACCATTCATCTTTGTCCACAGGGCAGTAGCAAGAACAAAGTATACTTATGTTTTTCCTATGTATGATAATGAGCCTCAGATTAAAAAAACGTATTTCTTTGTCCCTGAATCTAGCAATGGCAAGGACAAACTTACACAGACTCCAGTGTTACTTGCAGTATGCAGCAGTAAAGAAAATATTTGCATTAACTTGAAAAGAATAAAGAGTAAGTCAATTTTTGAGGCTTTGCTCAGAAGATCACAAAGAATTTAGGCTTTTACAAACCATATTCTTCTAGTGTCCAATACTAGCCCAAAGTCTTAATCTTATGTAAATGGACTCTGCATGCAGTCATACCTCAAATTTTAGGAATCATCTTGCTGGCATCCAATGCATTGCAAAAAATTTATTCAGATATTACTGGAATCAATATATATATCTATTTTTTACTGGTACATAGTATCAGCCTTTAATGAGGCTTCATATTGTGCCTATGACTATGGCTGATGTGTCTAACGTATCCTTATCCTTTGCACTGTCTAGGTGTATCGTGTCCTTGTTTCATAAATCTAATCATAGTGGAGTATCTGAGCTAATTCAGTTGAACATATATTAAAGCATAAAGTTATGTGGATTGTGCCAGCTAACCTGATCTTTATGAGAGAAAGAATTTTCCAGGAATTTTTATTTTTGCTAAAATACAATATTTTTCTACGCAGCATTTTTCTCTTTTGCAGATTTTTAGGAAATAAAATTTTCTAAAATTATTATTTTGTTACCAAAGATATACTCCAGATATTAAATCATAGAATCATAGGATAGTTTGGTTTAGAAACACCTTGTTCCAATCCCCCTGCTATAGACAGGGACATTTCCCAGTAGGCCAGATTGCTCAAAACCACATCCAACATGGCCTTGAATGATTCCAAGGAGGGAGCATGCACAACCCCTCTGAGCAACCTGTTCCAGTGCCTCACTACCCTCACAGTAAAGAAATTTTTCCTAATTTCCAGTCTATATCTATCCTCTTCCAGTTTAAAGACATTCCCCCTTGACTTTTCACTTGTAAAAAGGTCCCTCTCCAGCTTTCCCATTAGCTTCCTTCATGTACTGGAAGGCGGACACCAAGTCCCCCCAGAGGCTTTTCCTCTCTAGGCTGAAAAGCCCCAACTCTTTTAGCCTTTCCCCATAAAGGGAGATGCTTCAGCCTTCTAACAGTCTTTGTGGTCCTTCCTCTGGACCCACTCCAAAGCTCAACATTCTATAAGTTGGAGGCCCCAGAACTGGACACAATACTCCAGATGGGTCTCATGAGAGCAGAATAGAGGGGCAGAACAACCTCCCTCAACCTGCTGGCCATGCTTCTCTTGATGCAAACCAGGATATGGTTGGCCTTCTGGGCTGCAAGCTCACATTGCTGACTTGTGTTGAGTCCAACCAACACTCTCAAATCCTCCTCTTCAGGGTTGCTCTGAAGCCATTCTCCGCTCAACCCTTATTTCTGCTTGGGACTGCCCCAACCCAGGTGTAGGACCTTGCACTTGGCCTTCTTAAACTTCATGAATTTGGCTTGGGCCTGCCTCTCAAGCCTGTCTTGGTCTCGCTTGATGGCATCCTTTTCCCTGTAGCATATCAGCTGCACCACTCAGATTGGTGTCATCTGCAAACTTGCTGAGGGTGCACTGAATCTCAGTGTCCATGTCGCCTACAAAGATGTTAAATAGCACCAGTTCCAGCACTGATCCCTGAGGAATGCCACTCATCACTGGTCTCCATTTGGACAGCGAGCCACTGATTGCAACTCTCAGATTATGATAATCTAGCCAAAAGCACGACCATCCATCTAATTGGTAATGAAAGAAAATTATTTACAGCAACTATATCTTCTTGCATCTGAAATTGAGATTTTTGTTTTCACTAAATTTTGTTAAAATTATATATTTTCTAAAGACTATGTTGTGAGCCTTGAGTAATTGAAATGAATATAGAAAAGATAACACAACATAATTAACAATGACAAAAGAGGTCTTTTAATATTAAAGTTACACATGCTCTAAAACAATGTCACTTGCAATAGAAAATATAATAAGACAATGTGGTTAACAACATAAATCTTAATAGATAAAGACACAGAGTTGAAATAGGGATTATGAATGTCATTCTGAGCTCAAATATAAGAATGAGAGTTTTATATTGAAGCAGCTTGGAAAACTAAGGGCAAGTTTGTCCCTCTGAATGTAACTCCAGATGGAACCATACTGTACTTCTGCACATCTTTTTGAGGATTATTTAATGTGGAAGTTCCAATTTTTCTGAAGGGGGTTCCTTTGGCTTTTTTTCTTCTTTTATTATCTGCACGTGCTAGCTAGACTCAGAGAGCACAAAGGTAAACTGGCTGATTCACAGTTTCTTCAAGAACAAGCTAAGACAATAAGATAGGACATTGACTAAAACAAGAAAAAAAAAAAAAAAAGGAAAAAAAGACACCTAAAAACCAATAGACTATTAACAAAAATGAAAATAGAATGGCTCCTTGAAATATAAGCCAAAAGTTGCTGTGCTCAGCTAGCTGCAGATGAGTGAGTTGCTAGCATAATAAGAAGTGAAAGAAAAATAAATTCAGGCAGGGTGATGAGAAGCACTTCTTTCAGTTGCTGAATAATAAATGTGAGAAGTCCCCACAGGGCAAAGTTGTGAATGCAGAAAACACTATGGTCATTCAAGTAACAGTTGCATGTATCTTGGGAAAATAATGTACAAGGAAAGGATGAAACTCAGTGGGTCAAATGGCCTTTTTCATTCTCAGTATTTATGCATCACAGCTGTCACAATGCAAAGTATGTTAAAAAGAAATGATTATATGCTGACTGTGAGATCTTCTCAGCAGAAACCTTATGTATCTGGTTGAAGAACCTGTTATTTGATTCCCACTGAACCTAGCTGCAATTAGCCCTTCCAAGACCCTTATTACAAAGCTCATTATTTACTTACATCAAAACGGAAACTGTTCAAGCATTTCCTGTGCAGGTGCAGACCAAGTATCTTTAGGTATTCAGCTACTAGTTTTGGTGGAGAGTAGGCAGAAAGAAATTAAAATTTTTAATACAAGTATGATTTTCATGACCTGCATGTGTGAAAACAGTCATAGAGACACCAAGATAAAAAATCCTTAGTGCTCTTAGAAGCACATCATCTATAGCATACCTGTCATATCGTGTCCATATGGGGAGGGAAGGAGTTAAGGTGTTTTTTGTTGGTCCTTAATAATTTTGACCATTTGATAATGTGACACATACAAATGTGGGTAAATGAATACTAGAAAGCAGTGTGAGTGAACATTTGATGAAAAAAAAATCAAAAGACTATGCTGATGAGTCATCTTTTCGTCCACTTTTCATTTACTTAGAAAACGCTCACAGCTTTGTTTGTGGTCATGTTTCATATGTTTAGGAATTTGCTTTTTCATATGTACATGCATATTGGTTGTAAAATTTGGTCTGTGTGTGAGATAATAAACTTGCTCTGAAAAGTAAACAAAAAACCCACTTGATATGAAAATACTAGAATTTTATACGACATTAACCCTCATATGTCTTTACAAGTTGAGTGGAAGATTTTGTTTATTTTTAATTTTAACTAGAACATTTAATTGTCCTTTGACATCCTTGTTTGTGACATTGCTTAGAAAGCATATATAAGAGCAATAAAGAAATAGTGTGGAAACACTGATATTTCCATCTCATCATTTGAATTTTATAGACCTTTGAAATACAATGGTCTACCATAAGTTATCCTTGCAAATGGTATGAAAAACTATTTTTTCTGATTTAATATGTCTGAGTCTGACTAAACTAGTCAAAGGTTTTTGACACTTTTAAATCCATGACTTAATTTAGCTGTGCAGACTGGGAGTTCTTAAGACTATATGGTTTATTTGGTATGATACATATAATAGATATTTTCTGTATAACGCTGCTATTTTAACATGGCTTTATTTCGAGTTTTAGGAGGTTAATTTTGCCTTTGTTGAACAGCTAGAATGCTTCCTCATCTAATGATATATTTGGTCTGCTGTTTGCTTTTTAAATTGGTTTCAGATTTTTGGCTAAGCTAAGTGTCTAGACTCTATAGTAAACAGTTTTATTACACAACTCAAAATTGGCTAATTTAATGTGCCTTTCTATGGTTTTATGAAAAGGCAAGATATTTAGCTTATCTGTTAAAGGACATTACATATTCACAAATATGTATGTACACAAATATATGGTACAATTTTGGTGTGCATTTTGGGTAAGTGTTTAGGTCACATTCTAGGCTTTATCAAAATTAATTTATCTTATAGCTTATTTACACTAACATTAAACATGCTTAGAAAAATGATTGTAGGGATATAATTTTATTTGCCATCTAGGAAAGAGTTAATAGACTTTGATCTTCATATTGATTAGAGATTCTTTGCTATACCCACAGTAGGTGCTAGACCTAGATAACCTTGTGGTATCATAGCAGGATTCACCACAGGTCCAAACTTCAAGTCAAGCTAAACTTTGTCTTTGTTATTTCAAATGCACATCAGAACACTCTGGATATACAATAAAAAACTTATTTAAAAACAACAACAAACTTCATTGTCATGAATAAGAGATTGCTTTCCAGAAAAATGTTTCATGTCTAAAGGCATGCACAGCCTGAGCAAACTTTGAAAGAGATCCCTGACATTCACTGATGTTTAAACAAACTAGTTTAAGCAAATAATTGTTTTGATAGTCAGCCAACTTTTACAGTTTCATTGTTGAGATAGAACACGTTACCCAACTTGGATCTGTGATGAAAAATGTTTTCAAAATAATCTCAATTGAGATCATATAGCCCTACTCAGAAGAATAGAAGTTTTCTATCTACATAAAAATTTTAAAAAGTTAAGGTAGCTGCTTAGAAGACATATTCCTCAAAGTTGGGCAAAAAAAAAAAAAAAAAAAAAAAGCCCCGAAGAAAAATGCAGCTTACAGGTCAGTTGTAGAATATAATTTATGCAGTCAAAGTCCCTAAGATTGACCACAAATTTTTGTCCAGCTGTGTAAAATATCATTCCAGCAACAACCATTGCTATTAAAGTAATAAACACATTAGTGGCCTTGTTAATATTAGTTGCAATCAAACGTATTTATGGCATTGGAAAATAATAACCATTTTAAGGTTGTCATCAACTGGATTTTTAGCATAGTTGGATCACAGGTAATTTTCAGGTGTATTGAGAAAATAAATGTAATTCTTAAAGTCTAGTTTTCTCACTGTGTTGCAATTTCTGTTCCATGCAGTTTGTAGGCACGAGTTTCATTGTTCTGTAGGAAACTAGCTTGCTTTTCTCTTTTTCATGCTGAATGAAAGTAATTGACCGTATTTAATGTAGACTTTGGCTAGAGTTGGTGGCATAAAATTCTACTGCTTTTGATGTGCAAGACCAAAACACACTTTAACTACAAGGACTCATGGAAGAAGCTGCTGTGAAAAGATCAAAATTCTGAGTGCCATCTGTGTGGACTGATCCATTATTTGGAATAGTTTCTTTTCAAAGTTCATTATAGAAGTATATTTATTGTCACTTTTCAGTATTTTCTTGCTACAGATTTCTCAAGAATGTCCTCCATTCTTGAGAATGGACAGATATTATCTAAGAACAGTATTTGGTTTTGGAGACATTAATAAAAATCCATTAAAAATTCATTGTTGAAGTTTCTTGGACTTCAGCCATCTTAATCATGTGGTATCGTTATATCTCATGGTTTGTTTAAAGAATTACTTGCAAAAATTAAGCTTGCCATTTTTTCCAGATCAAATTGCTTTACTCATCTTCCTAAGAGTTTCAGATTTTGTAATTTGATTTAAATGGTAACCTTGAAACAAGGAGAGACATTAACACACCATTCTGTTTTAATGAATGGCTTGTCAGGTACTGGATGTCTAATTCAGTGATCAGAAACTCTTTTACCCCAGGCATTGATTAGAAGAGCAAGCTCTCAGGCTCTCAGTCATATCATGTACCTCACTTCATTTAACATTCAACAGCAGGCAGAAATAGCATTGGTCTGAAGGACTCATTTGATTAGTAATGACTGATATTTCTGTACTTCTCTTAGACTTGTTTTCATGTTTTACACATTTCAGCAATAAGATATGGCACAGCTTGGAAATACTGGATCCAGGGTTATGCATGCTACCTAATAGTTCTTCAGACCTGAGCCAAGGAGCTTTGTGTTGATACAAGAAAAATTTACCCAGGTGTTTCAAATGTAGGTGACACCTTATCATTGCACTGATACTTCTGTGTATTTTTAAAATACAGACATATTGCATTTTTTTTTTTCCCATAGAACCAGACAAAACAGTTCTTGATCCTATAAAGGAGCCTTTGAGAAAGACTTCAATGAAAGCTATAAATGCTAATAACACACTAAACTACCAAGGCACAAGCCATGATAACTTTGCTCAGTTCTTTTGTTATTTTGCTCTGAATTGCACTATTCCTCTGGGTGTGGTTAATTTGTAGCTGGGGACTGAAGTTCACACATACTAGTAAAATTATACAGACCTGACTCAGTAAACATTTACACTCCCCTCCAAGAGCACCTTGATAACATAACTGACATCGAAGAAAACACTAATATAAGCTAGGCCTCTTCTGGGATTTCTGGTTCTATTTCCAGACTCTCATTCAAGAGAAACTATTCTGGAGAGGAAAATTCCGGTGTCCTATGATAGCAGAGGGTTGGTTTGATGCCAGATGCTTTCTCTCTTTTCTTATAGAAAAATAGGCCTGAAGGATGTATGAGATGAAGAAAGAACATTGATTTTTTGTGATCTAGCAGAAAAAGACTACTCCAGAGAGACAAGATTTTTCAGATGACTAGGGTGTGGAGTTAAAAAAGCAGCAAAGCAATTGACTGCCTACAATAACCAGGCTCTTTGCCACTTGAGTGAAGCTAATACATTTGGAGAAGTGGCTCATGTCATGCAGGTGACATCCATCCCAAATTCTTCAGTGACTTTCTGCAAGAGTGGAGTGAAGTCATGACTAGACAATATCTCAGAGTTCGAGACTGCATATCTTTTGAATACAGTCATTCTGGAAAGGGCATTGCTACTTTTCCAAATCTAGATCCCACATTTCACAGTTTAAAATAATAAGCATTCAAAACCAGATAGATTATGAAACAAGTTAGTTGATTAACTTCATAGTTCATTCCATGCAACCGCAATGTTTGCTACATACCACGCTCTCTTCTTATTACATTCTAACTGAAGCTATAGATGTTTGTCTCTGAATTGTATACTGACAAGTAGTTAGAGTACCCTAAAATTTGTTTGTTTTTTTTTTTTTTCCCCCCCATATGAAGATAATGGTGATGATTCTGGCTCTAGTTAATATTTTTCTTGCTTTTCTACACTAGAGTTCTCATCAATTCTTGAATCAGAAAGCAGCAGCCATCCAGGGTACATATTCATCCTTCTTTACGTTGATCTCATTTTTAAAAGCATTTCCACATATTCAGTGTAGGCAACAAATTGACAATAACTAGACCTTCTATGAAAGAGTACCTCCATTTCAGTCATGACAGTAGCACTGACTTTCACCAGTTGCAACAACACTGTTTGAAACGTCATTCAAAATAGAGCATAATATGCAATTTTATCATGATCTGTTCCAGCAGTGAGCAAAGTATACCCTAGAGAATATCTGAATATGCTTTTCATGAAAGATTCATACAAAACATGTACAGAAGTATCACTAGGCATGATAAATTGAGTCTTAAGGCAAGAGAGAGTAGGATGATATTTTTGGTGGGGGTGGGAAAACCCAAGACACAAATTCAGAGAAGTCCACTCACAAAATATTGCATGCATGCAAACTAGATGTTATTTGAACAAATCTGATCCAGAAGTGTTAATGGAAAGTATCATAAATAAACAATGCGAAGTACCGACATGATGCATCCAAGTGGCTGCTGGTGCCAGTATCTACAGTGGGCTTGTATGAATATTGAATGATGTTTCTCATGCCTACTCACATATCTGTAGATTCACCTCAAGTGATCTGTCAGGTAACAAGCTTTTCTCTAAGGAAAGCTGCAATGTGTTTTATAAAGGCAAGTGCAGAAGGTTTTATACAGGTAAATGCTGACCTTTTCTTCAATGAAAATCCTTATCTAAGACTGGAGAATTTGCCTATAAAGTTGACCGGCCTATCCTAGAAATATGACTAAGACATTTTGCTGTTTAGTGATACATAATAAATAAAAAAGAGGAAAAGAACAGCATGAATAAATTTAACCTTCTGAGTTCCTAACTCTAAAGATTTATTTGCAATTCCTGCTAGGATGATGCATTGCTATTGAATTCTTTTTGTTTGTTTGATTGATTTTTGTTGAAAGTGTGTGGTTTATAATGTTGTTGCTGATATCTCCCTTTTTGCATTCAACAAAAGGGGTAAGTTTGCTCACTAGCATTGGGCACAGTATGTTAGTCACTTGGGAAGAATTTTGTGCGCTCATAATACTTTACCAACATGAAAGGAAGCAGAGAAAATCAGAACAAAAGATTTCACACAGAGCAATACGAAACAAGACTTATTCTGTAGAATATTCACAAAGGGCTTGGAGTAGAGCTGAGGGGTATCTGATAATACTAGATATTGCGGCAGCATATACATTTCTCAGTCTCTAAAGCTGTATAAGCCCTTAGGTAAAGTTTTTCATAATCTTGCAGTCTCATTCAGTAATACTGAAGCAGTAAACATTTGTTTATGAAAAACAGAATTCTCTGGATTTCATTGAGTGTACTTATGATGCCTCGTAGATACTGATAATCATTTAAAGAAGTAATATTTGGAATTCTGTACAAGACAGCTGCATATTTTCTGTGACGCGCAGCGGTAGGAAACAAAATATAATTGATGAAAATAAGTTAAAAGAACAAAGAGTTTACTGTAGCCCACATGATGGCTTCAGCTTTGACTTATCAATGTCTGAGACATAGGGGAACAATTTTATAAGTAGAACAGAGACAAAAGTGCAATGATGCTAGTAGGTGTGGGAGTCTTCTGTGTCTTATTTCATTGACATGTAAAGTAACTAAGAAGTTTTAAAAAAAAAAGAGACCAATGGATAATAAAGTAATAATAAAACGCACATGTTAATATTCACTTACTAAAGCCTGCTTCTAGTCTTGTAGTCTCAAAGTTAATCTTATTCAATTGTCTTTAGTATCTTGGTCTAAGATCCAAAACTGTATTAAACTATTAATAAGTCTAGCTTAAACCAAGAAATATGATTGGAAAAAAACAGCTGAAGAAACATGATTGAAATAAAAGTGGAACCCTAAACCACAATTATACAGCGACACAGTGAAAAGCACTGTATAGACACACTATATTAGCACTGCTGTATAAACATGCACTACCCTCCACTGTTTAGGTATTCTGATGTGGCCAAGATTTCAATTTTTTTTTTTTTTTTTTTTTAACCATAGCCAGCATTATTATAGCATTTTTTCTTAAGTTCTACTACAAATTTGTATTAAAACTGAGTGTAGAACATGTTTCTGAAAGAAAAAAAAAAAAAAAAAAAAGGAGACTGAACAGGAGTACGATATGGAAATCGAAAAGTTTCCTTACCCATTCCCATACTTCACATTAGCACTTGTCTAGTTGCCCTGGGATTTCTGCAATAACTGTAAATTTCCCAGATGATTATTCTTGTTGGTGCATGATGCTTAAAATCAGGACTTCACTCCCAAACATTTAAGTTGAATATCATTTGCTTATGTTCAGCATATAACTTACTATCAACTTAATTTTGGTTTAACCTGGCAGGCAGGTAAACACCATACAGCCATTCACTCATTTGCTAGCAATAACATAGCAGAGAGGATCACTGTATAATCAAGAACGTATAGATGTTATAATTATGAAATACACCAGAGAGGTTGGCTAAGCAGTTATTACACCAAAAGAGAACAGATAGAATGCTTACCCATATCCTGGGCCCACTGTGAAACTCCAGAGGAGGGATCTCCAGAAGAGATCCTTCCCCACTGGTAGTCAGCTCTTAAATGGGTCTAGGAGAGGTGCAACCAGGCTCCACCCCTTCCTGCATTACAGGTGAATTGCCTTCACCTGTGCTCTCGTGGCTGACTCATTGCTCGCCTCAGGTGATCAATCAGAGGTTCAGGCCGTGATTCAGCAGTTCCCATACAATCGTAAAAACATAAATGCTGACTGAGATAAAGACAGTATAATAGGACAGAAAAGGAAGGAAAAATAACAATAGTAGTAATAATAATAAATATACAAAAGAAATAATGCACAATGTAATTGTTCACCACCCACTAGACTGCCCGAGCAATGGCAACCACCCAGCCAACTTCTCCATTTTCTTGTTCAGCAAAATGTCGTATAGAATGGGACATGCCTTTGGCCAGCATGGATCCTAGTTCTGTTCCCTCCCAGTTCCTTTTGCACTCCTAGCCTCCCCACTGGTAGGGCAATACAAGAAGCTGAAACATCCTTGGCTCTGTGCAGCATTATTCAGCAAAAACTAAAACATCGGTGTGTTATCAACATTCTTGTCCAGCTAAATCAAAAACATAACACTATATCAGCCACAATTAACACTATCTCAGATGAAACCAGGACAATGTATTAGAAGGCTCTCCTCCTATCACTCCCTTCTTCCTTCCTACTATTTTCTCTAGAATACACAACTCTAGAAGAGAGCAGCTCAATAGAAATATAAAGTCATCTTACAAAATTTTCTAGCAGACAGAGATAAAGAATATTTAAACATTTTTGTTGATTTTTAAAATTTGTCCTATTTTCTGTGTTTTTACTTTTCACAGCAAAATTTGCTAAGGCTTAGGTAGGCCAATGATGAATAGAAATCTGTGTTTTTTTTTCTGACAGTAGCAATAATCAGCTCGCTTTTTAAATTGGTGTCAGTTCTGTGTTTAAAAGGTATCTGTGGTTGATTACTTTTAACATCATTTGGAAATATATATATATTTTAGGTTACGTTTTAATAAATATGTTAGTTAACAACAATTTTGAAATATTAACATCCAGGCATGTTATAAAGAGTGTAGACAAAAAAGATATTAGCCAATACCTGCATTTTCTACTTCAGAATCTGATGCTTCAAGAATGTAGGAGAAATAAGTAGAGAATGAATGCTTAATGAAACATTGAATAATCATACCTATCCATCTTCAAAATGCATTTTCATTACTGTTTACTGACTATCACCACTTTTCTATTGTAATTTCATGTAAAACTATTATAGTAGGTGACAGTTATTGCTACCATGAAAATTCTTTGTAAGGAGTAAGTTTTCCAAAGAAAAGCATATAGCTTATCTTAAAAACATGGTCCAATGAGCCATTATTTTCCCATTATTTTCATTCATCCTACCTTCTATGGGCATTGTATACTATCACTACTCAAGAGAAATTTTGTATCACTGCTACGTTTAAAAATAATGTTATTAAAATATTAAAAAGTGGAATCTTGTAACATGCATTAGATTTTATAACTGTACAAAAAAATAAAAGGCTTATGCAAGGCTTAAAAGCTTACTGTCCTAGATAAGAGAATACATGGAGAGGTATGAGCTACCCATAATGTTGGTAGAAATATGGTCTTCCAAATATCTCCAGTACACAATAGCTTTAGAAAAGATAAATAAAATAAAATCCAGAATTTTACAATGACCAGTGTCTCTTAAAAGTAATTATAAACTCTGTGTCATTTAGAAACAAATAATTATTGCATCTAAGAAAACCAGTAGATTTCAGCATTATTTGCAGTTGTTGTAATTCATGATCAAAGAAAAAACAAATTGCTATTTGATCTAATATTCATATTGTATCACTCCTAAAACATTAATTTCTTTATGTTTTTTTTTGGTCTTATGTTAAAAAGAAAAAGGTTCCCAAGTAACTATGTAAAAGAGTTTCAAGTTTACTATTCACATGTACATATAAACTTAAAAAACCCTTTCACATAGAGATGTAAATGCACACATGAACAATGTATATCAAGACTTCATAAGTTTTCCTTTCAGTTTCTATTTAAAGAATTATTTCTTTAATAATTTGTCTTCTTTGTCTTAAAACCTTAAACTTAATTCAGTATTATCTAAATAAAGAGCAGTTAAGAGTATATTGTGAGAGACATATGAATTTATTTTTCTATATGGTTCAAAGTTTTATTAGGTTGCACAAAGTCAAGCTTCCACTGACTTTGAGATGATCTATATTATCACACCTAACTATTGTTTACTGGTAGCAAAGAGAGACCAAGTCATTTGTTAAATCTGCCTATACCAATTGTCTAGACCATCTGAAATGACACCATGCTTGCACAAACATAGTTCTCCGTGCCTGTGTGTATTGACCTCATTTTATTTAAATCTCATTATTCTCAGTGAGGTCTTTATTCAGTTACCTAAACTTCCTGTGACATTTAGATGAACTAGAGTATTAACACTTGCATATGAAGTTGTTGGATGTTACTTGACAGCAAATCTATGGTATAAAATAACTGGAACGACATGCAGAATCTCAAAAGCACTAGGCACTTCTGTTTGAGCAACTACTTGACTCCTGGTTATTGAGCTACTCAGACAGTAAAAAACTAAATTCAGTTTTCTAGACATAGGCGGTACAGTATCACTTTGAGAAATATAGTATCTTCTGAACATCTCCAGGATATTTGGGAACATTTAAAGACTGAAAAACAGAGACCTAAACTTCTCCAAGCATCTCAGATAACCAAACTTCTCCAAGCATCTCAGATAACCACAACCACATAAGATAGGGCCTACCTGATGAGAACAAGTGTCTGTCTAGATCAATACTCTCTCTGACACTGGCAATAGGGGATGTATTTTAGCAAAAGCTTATGAATTAGGTGTCTTTTTGTGATCAAGCATGTATGGTGTCCCTGTGGGCTCCTCTCATTAACTTTCCTGTTTTTCTTTTTCACTGACTCAGTTTGGACACTCTCATCTCTTGTTTTCAGTGCCAGGAACACCCTGAACCAGCTGTGCAGAATGCGCTCCGTGAGGAAACAGTTCTGTGGTGCATGCAGGATTGCATGCAACTCCCTGTGCAACCAATTGTATTTTCTATTATTGCTAGAGTACTGCCCATATCTTAATCTTATGGTGTGTGAGAGTGAGCTTAATCATTCTCCCAACTCCACTGATCGTACTGAGTAGTTCTAGGATGACTATAGTAAGACTTCAGAGAAAACACAGTTAGCTATGCAGACACACCTAACTCCAGGTATTTTCATCAGAAGCAGTCACACCCACAGCTTTTCTTGTGGGTCAGCAAATGTCAAATGAATGAAGCTGAAGAGAACATTGAGAACATTCATCTGCAAGTGTCAAGAGTGAACATATTTGGCATGTGAGTCTTCCTTCCCCGAGTCCTAGTAGAAAAGTTAATGCAACAACAAATTTAATAACTAAGTAGTCAAGCAAGTCAATAAAACTATTTCAATAGGAAGTAAAAAAAAAAATGTTAATGTAGATAAATTAGCATTTGGAATTCTAGACAGTCAAGGAAGTTCTGGCAGATGAAGATGGAAAGACTGAAGAAACCTAATGCTTTCTCCAACAGCTTGTCATTATTCCAAGAGGGTGTCATTGAAAATGGATTTTTTTGAGCTCAGTGCTTTCTCATAGATTAGGGAATTTACTGTGTTGCCATCAATAAGCTAAAGTTTGAATATTTCTACTGGCAAGAAAGCTTTGTTTTCTAAACAGATTTTGAGCATATATATATATGTGTATATATATAGTTTTAGCTAGCATGCTCCTATTTGGGGGGCAAACTCCACCATCTAGTATAAACTGTTGTGAATAAGAACTGCTGGTTCTTATCTATGAGTTCTGCACATTGCTGAAAATTCCATTTTCATCTATAAAAGTTGGTTAACATACGAGGAATGGGATTTTTCGTAATAGCAAAACAACTTATATAACCAATGTGGAAAACAGTTGGAAATGCAATCAGCAGATACAAAAAAGTTCCACATAGAGGTTATAAGATTTGAAAAAGTTAATGTTAAAATATATATGTACAAATGAGCATTTTTCTTTAGCATCCAGTCTTTGATGATTGTTTGCTCTTTTTAGCTTAGACTTTTAACCTCATTTCCCTTTTGAAATAGAAATGCATTGTTTATGAAACTATTTGAAAGCTCTGCAAGAACTTACGTAAGACATGGTTCCTGCAGCTTCTAATCGATTAATGAGCCAAGTATTGATCCTAAGCAACACATTACTTTAATCAAAACACCTGGCATACATTCGTCTTGAAAAACACAGTGTAAGATGCTTTCTTTTTATGTGGAATTAAGTTTTGTTGAAACAGACTTGAACACTGCTTTCTGGTTGGCTATATGCAGGCATGGTAATTATTCTAGTACAATTTGCTGTGTGGCTTGTATATTAATTTAATATATAAGTGAGTTATGACAAAAAAAAAAAAAAAAACAACCAAACAAAAAAACTTTGTCCTGTTCTGTTTTGTTGCTAAGAAAGGAAATGCATATCATTTGATGCTGAGATAGTATAGCATTGATCCACATACAGAGTTAGAAAACAGTTTTCGAGCACTTCACATAAAAGTAGGCATTGTACAAATTTTATAGCAGAAAAGAAATGGTCTCTGAAGGAGAGAAAAGGAAGTCAGAAAGAATAATAAGAGTTTGCATGGTAAAGAGCCTTTTACTCTCTGTAGTCTAAGTTTTATGTTCTAAATAAATCTTACATAGAAGGTGACTTGAGGTTAAAAGAAACGAAATGAGAAAGATAGAAAGGAAATAAAGAGAAGGATAGAAAGGAAGGAGGGATACGAAGACGAAAGGAAAACTTCAAGGCAATCATAGTGTTTAATGTGAACGAGATGAACTGAAGTATGTGAAAAAGAAATCAAAAAGAAAAGCTTCTCTGAAAGAGAAGATAAAGCACAAATTCAAGGCATTCTGTTTCCCGTCATGTTCTGTTCCAGGAGAGTCATCCAACAGTTCTGTACATGTTTTTCATCTCCTCCCACTTCAGATTTTCCATCCTTTCCAGAAGGAGAAGCCCAGCATAAAATCATGACACTACTCAGATGACTTCAACCTAGAAATGTCTTATTTTCTCAGTACAAATTAGTAGGAAGGTAAGTGAATAAAAGTTGGTGTCCCAGAAGAATATCTCTCATAAAAAGATAAAAAAGGCCATTCAAATTTTCTATACACTGGTGAAAGTTTATATGTTTACCCCATCCAAGCAGTTTCTTCCTCAGAGAAAAAAGTTTTCTTAAGTGTGAAATTAAAAATAAATGTGCAACAGTAAGCCCTGCAAATCTTAATCTTTGTGTCTGAAATTCCTTCATTTCATTTCATTTTCAATCCTGTATCTCAAAAACCTGGTAGCGAGGGGGAAGAAAAAAAAGCAAAACAAGCAACAAGCAAACAAACAAATCCAAACAACTCAGATGTGAGCTCCTTTGTAACAGTGCAAACTTAATCACTTGGTTTCAAAGGAAAATATCTAATTTTCTTTCAACAGTTTTCCTAAATAATGAGTTCTCTAGGATCTGGAACTAAGAGTGTTTAAGATTTACAAGTGTTACTACACTTACAAATGTTTATTGATTACATATTAATCTTACAAACTGACCACTAATTCTTAGCTGCAGAAATTAAAATCCACTGCTTTGTACAAGTTTCCGATTTCAATCTACCTATGTTATATTACTGAACCTCTTACTGCAGAACCTTGAAATAGCAAATTTTTGAAAATGGAAAGTAAAATTCACAGCTGTAAGTGCCCTTGTTATTGATGCATATGACATATAAAATTGTTTCTCAAAAGACAAAATAATAAAGCGAGCTACTTTCCAATCCTAAGTATAAAAATCTTTTAACCATTGCAAAGAAGAATACCACACTTAAGTGTTCATTATTTTTAAGGATTTCAACTTAATCAGGAAAGGATCACTATTTAAAAAAAAAAAAAAAGATCAACGTAACATAAAAACTAAAACAACAGTAATTCAATTTATGCTTGTTAATGCCATGTTTTGATTAAAAATATTTGATGAGTTTAGTGTTACCTCAGAGACTATGAATTTCATTAATATTCACAAGTAAGAAAATAGCATGGCGTGCAACAGTGATTCCCAAAATGTAATCACCAGTGACCAGTAGTTATGTCACAAAACCATGTCTCCTGTATAGTATTAGGATTTAAAGGCTTAATAACAAGAATATATTTAGTTCCTGAAAAATATTGGTACGTAACAGTTAAAAGGTTTGTATGTATAAGAATTTATCATACTACAGGCTTCTAATCAGTGTCAGTGTTGTAACAAACGTCCTGCTTTTAAATGTTGTTTTTAAATCTGGTCCTCAATTATTCTTTTTTAAATTTATCCACCTACTATTTATTTTTTTCTAAAGGATCCAAAATCTGAGAAGTACATAATAGGAATTTTCTAGCAAATAGGTATTGATTGACCTTCATCAAAGTAAAGTGACATTTAATATTTTTTTGGACGTCAAAAAAAGCTGTCTGCCTAACTAATAGGATCTTGTGTGCCAATTTATACAAGATAACAGGACAATAAAAATGAGGCTTAGGAATGAAGATGTTGTCAATACAATTTATAACATTATTGCATTCCAGTTTGCCAAGCATCAAAATGTTATAGACTAATAAACTGTGAATGATAACATAATATCTCATAGATCCTAAATTCTAGAACAAAACAATCAAACAGAAAAGAAAAGAAAAAAAAAAAAATGGCTGTAAGGTATGTATATCTCTCATACAGCTTTTATATCTTTTTCTAGAAACTGGCTGCCTTTACCTAACTGCTCCATTTGTTATTCAGAAAATATAACAATGATCTTATTAACGTGTTTATTTAATTTTCCTAACAATCAGACACTCCTAGTTAAAAATTTATTTTTCTGCAGGATTTGTTGCTGTTGTTTGGTCGTGTTGGAGGGGGATTTTTATACTAAAAACAAAGAAAAGACATCAGTAAGTGAAGTTAGTGTTTAGCATAACTGTTGGCATTATCTTTTGAAAAGAAGTCAGAAGTAAAGTGATGGAAATTCTGTAACCAGCAAAATATACATTTTCAGTATTCCTTGCTTGACCTATAAATGACAGAAAGCCAGATCTCTGCTAGTGATGTCCAAACATGAAGATGACAAAAACACTGTCTTCACTTCATGTCAATGCTCAGAATATATTATAGCGAACAAATAAATGAAGAAATCACTGTTTCTTGGTAAGACAGAGATCCATGTTAAGACTTCATTATTTTGTGTGTGTGTGAATGTGTGTGCTGTATAGAACATAACTGCATGGCCAAGAAACTGTTAAATGCAAACAAGGAACCTGGTGGGGTTTTCTTGAAATACTGTAGGATTATGCTACAGGCCTATGAAAATGTACAGGGAAATAAAGCCTCAGATCAATACCAAGTAGTATCATTTAATGGGCTAAATCAAAGAAGTCTTTAGAAAATAAACCTACGTACCTCACTGAGGTCAGACAGAGGAAAAAAAAAAACACTTTCCAGAATGTATACTCTGTCAGTTTCTCAGACTTCAGTCACAAAAAAACAATTTGCTACCTTTAGGTTGTGCAAGACATTCCTTTTTTTTTTTTTTTTCTTTCTTTCTGAAGACATTTATGAAGATGATGCATAGGCGCTATTTCAGAAACCATGCTATTTTCTTTCTCCAGGACTCAAACTGCCATTTGTATAGAGAACTTATTGTTAGATCTTTGCTGTTGCTACATGTAGTTTGGTCTACTTTCTAAAATGAAAGTATAGTTTTAACCTCATTGTTGTTGGATCAGATTATACTTTTATTTTGTGAATCACACTTCAATTTCGGTTATTTTAAGCCTGAAAGCACAGGAGAGAGTTTTGGTAGCTGAGGAAAAGGTGTGTTATGTCAATGGCTATGAAGCAACTCTCAGAGGAAATGAGGTCTTTAAGAAATATTGTCAAACTTTCTTCACCTTTTCCATCTCAGCTACAGTCATCACTTTAAAATTGTCATTGTTGTAAAACCCCAGAATCTGTTTCACTTTGGATTTAGGATTCTAAACTTTAGGATTCTGTTTTCTAAATGGAAGAAGCTGGAAGGACTCCATAAGGTTTGAAAAATTCACAGATCAGGAGTAGAAATCTAAGTTCAGAGGAGAAGATATAGATATTTGAGCTTCTGCTATCAATGAAGTTTGGGTCACTTCACCCAACAAGGTAACTAAACTTATGTAACTATAATCAAATATGAAAAAGGTAGTTGAAAGAGGATACTGAGACTACCTGAAACATCTCCAGCCTACTCATGCTTGTTATGGGGAACTCAGAAAAAAAGGCTAGTATTATTCCTCTGCCCTTCCTCATCTTTTTTTCTGCTGTATAGAACAGAAAAAGATACAAGGATGTTCAAGTACTTATCCACTTGCATGTAACAGCCTCTCTGTATAGGCAAAGCTTATAATTTAGCAGATGCTTTAAATTTTAGGCCTTTTGGATATTAGAATTATTCAACATTCTGTGTTTGCCTTCCTATATCACACCTGTCGTAATCTCATCTGCAGCCTCTTCAGACAAGGTCTCTTATTCATTTGGTAGATGGCATTTCATATGCCACATGATATATACCAGTGTGCACACAAGTCAGAGGAAGATGCATTTTCAGCATTTTGAACAACATTTTTGAATGTATTTACATTCTAAAATTCATATTTAGGAGTTTCATTTTATGTTCCCCTTTCAAAATCAGCATGGATGCTTTCAGAGTGGTTACAAAGATAAATACTTACCAGAAAAATGTTCATAGGTCTGAAATTTCAGACAAATAATTATTCTAGAAACTTAGAAATATATTTACAGGATTTTCAAATTACTGAAGTGAAATAAAATATATCTATGACTTGCATATTAAACACAATACCTCTTCTAAAACATCTTTGTCAAACTAAAACGCTACAGAATAATGGTACAAATAAATGTTTTAAACCTCATATAAAATATGCAAGGCAGTCAGAGAGCAGCCTGAGATTGTTAGGGTACATTAGACAAAGAAAGGAAGTGGAAAATGAAGAGGATAATATAACAATATTTAAAAAACAAAGTAGCTGTTTGAAATGCTTTGAGCAGTTAAGCTGGCTATTGAGGAAAAAATCCATATAATTACACACAAAAAGGGGCTTCTGTCTCTGACCTATCTGCATTTATCTAGTCTTTCATGTCTGCTCTTCCTCACTGTTCAAAGGATGTTAGAAATCAGCAACTATGCTACGTAGAAATACATATTGTAGTACAACCTTCTGCAGTAATACTTACAATACACACTATTGAAGGCCTCTGTTGAGCACCTTTATAAGACCTTTTCTTTGGAGTCCTATGTTTAAAACAGGAAAAAAAAAAAAAATTAAAGAGAAAGATCACCTCTTTTGGAATTTAAGAACATACACAGGGCTTGTGCCAACCTGTAGAACTTAATAACACAATCAGAGCAGTTTGCTATGATTGTTCAACCATACTGACTAAAGATGCTATTCAATACCTCACTGATGAGCAGTAGTTCTGGAAAACATCCAAATGAAATTTTTGTGTTATTTATTTTCTAATGAAACTGAATGAGAATCTTGCAATTTTTACAAATTTCTTTTGAGCATCTCCCAGTTTTGACAACACAGTGAGAACTGAGGATGTGAAAATTAAAGGTTATGAGATATGAAGACAGTGTGAGAGCTTAGATACACAGAAGGACGAAGAAAAGAGGCTGTTGAAATATTATATTGAATACCAAATACTAACCTCAGGTTTCTCAGGAGGAGGGTCTTTGTTTCCTGTATTTTTTTTCCCAGCATAACTATGATAACTGGACAAGGGGATGTGAATGGCAATTAAAAGAAAGCAAACCTGAAGAGGCACCAGAAATCAATTTTCCATTCAGATAAGCTTTAGGTATGAACTATGATAAGAATAGGGAAAAAAATAGTTCTTTTTCTTTAAAGTTAAAAAAAAAAAAATGATGCCATATAGAACTGGGCTATTGTTTATTCATTAGCAGCAGTTGGGGCCAATTGTTAGCCTAAGCTAAGTTGGCTGCATATTGCTTTAGCAGTTCTAAACAGAACAAAAAACTGTTCTGACTAACTGTGGATTTATCCCACGTGGGAGAAATCTCTGAGCAATGAAAAGCTGTCATTGCAGCAGCCTAACTAAGGAAGTGCATATTGGAAATGTACTGGGGCAGGAAGGACTATACTTGAAGCATACCATGCTCCAGCCATCCCTGCCAATGGAATTGCCCCTAAGGGGTTCTAGCATCTGGTGCAAGTTACAGAAAGCTACAGGCTATTTTAACTTGTACTGGGATTTAACCTATGAGTAGGAGAGTGCTAAACTGGCTATAAGCCAGGTTCATCATCATCTTTCCTGCATCGAGCAGAGTACTTTTCTAATTATAAAATCTACTTAAAATCCATGTGAAGTTCAGTTAGTTAATGTGGAATTGATTATGACTTCAGGTGGGAAATAGATCTTGGAACCAAATGAAGTTCTGTGTTCAGTTTTTCTTTCAAATGCTCTTAACAAGAAGAAAAACAGAAAAATGTCAAATATATAAGCAAAATGTTCTCAGAGAAGATTCTTTTTTTTTTTCAAAAATGCTTCCTTTAAGTCAGTTAGGCATTCTAACTTGCTGAAACATGACCAAGACTAATAATAATAAAAAAAAAACTAAATAAATAAAAGGTATACACATGCAATTCAATAGGAACGATGCATGGATAAAGATCTGTCATCACTCTCTCACCATATAATTTTACCTTTTCCACACCTGGATATGTGGTAGCTGTAAAGGAGATACCCAGGTTTAATGTTTCTGCTGTATTTATATATTTATATCATTTGGAAGTCTTTCTGGAATTTTGTTTGTTGTTTTTTCAGTCAATAGTCTTGACTCTCTAATACTATTATTTCATCATGACAGTATGTATAATTCTATACATGTAGATATTATATTTCTATATAGATACTATAGTATATTCTATTTATTTTTCAATAAAAAGTGCCATGTCCACAAATAAATCATCCAAAGATAGCATACAGAAATAAAGTTCATTTGCTTTGTTTTCTGTTGGGTTATAAAGAATACACTTTTGTTTTTTACCTTGTTTTAGTGGATAACAATATAAATAGCATGGGGATGGATGACATTGGAGCTTGTTTCCTGTGGTGTTTTATTATTTATTAGATATTTTTATTTTCTGTACAACTCATATCATATTGATTTTTTTGTGCATGTGTTTTATTAGCTTGATTTCTCGGGATGATTAGAACAGATATGCAAACTCTTCTAGAATAACTGCCAATTTCACAATTCCCAGCGATGGATTGGACTCTATTATCTTGATGCTACTACAAACTGAGCACTCTAGCTGAATTTTGCTACCTCTGAAGCATGTATATGAGGGCACTAAAACAGAATCTTCACAGTGCCTCAAAATCAATCTTTAATTTTTATTTTTTTTAATTTGCAGCAAATATCAGTAACACAGTTTTTCACAGTAAGTCTCACTGATGAGGAGAAAATATATGATCTACGCATATCATTGAACTTTAGTATTATTCCAAGTAGGATAAATAATCACAGTTTCAGTGATCTTGAAGATAGCAACACTTTAGAGCTATTTTCATGATTCTTACGTAGTGATCATTTTGAAGCAGTTTTCTTGGTTTTCTTTCTTACACTTACATACAAGTTTTCCACAAAGTCTTGACTACACATGAATACTAAATAAGTAATCTAACAGGCCAAGAACAAACACCAGTTCAACAAATGAAGATATTTCAGAACTTATAACAAAATTTAAATAAAAAGGAGACTCACGTATGATGTAAGCCATATTTTTACATATTCACATGTTCTCTTCTGTTATTTTACTTGTAACAAGAATACCTAAGGATTGAATAAATGAATGTAAAACTGAAATTTATTAGGAAGATCTTTTTCTTCCAATGAACAAGCATTTTTACACTATTTAATCATTCTGAAATCAATTTAAGAACAGAAAGCATCCCTAAATTAAGGAATAGAAATGTTAGATTGTGCCATTGGGAACTCTAAATATACCAGGAATTACTTCAGACTTTTAGTCTCTTAATCTCTTAGCAAGTATATGGAGGAATCTCACAGGTGACTACACATTTTGTGAACCCAAAAAATATCTGTGGTTCCAGTACAACATTTTAGTAAGCAGCAAAAATATCAGTAAACTTATGACTTGCACTTATGACTTTCATTGCCACATCTTCTATATATTGACTGTACTATTTATGAAGTTTGATCAGGCAATCCCTAGGCTCATAAAAGCAATAGTTGGTGTGTGAAATCTGGATTTCTTTTCTATAAAACAGATAAGGCATAGTATAGCTTTGGGATTACCATTCACTTTTAAAACAACAGTAAGAAGGAAAACAAAAGGAAAAAATGAATAAGAAAGAGAAAATGAGCATTTCATATGTACATATATAAATTATTATTTCCCCTAGTGACAGATTACTACTTGATTAATGGTTTTAGATTTGTCCTATAAGCACACAAGTTCTTATTGGTAATCAACTAGGATTAGTCTCTGAGAGGATTCTCTTCTCCCCATAGAAAAACAAATCAAGAATAGCCAAACTTAGTATTATAGGGTACAAAGTTACATGCATTTTCAGGTTTAGACAGCTTCCTAAGCACTGTAGCTTTATTAGCATGGTATATCATAAATGCATAGCCAAAGTCAGCAAACAGCATAGCATACACTTCTCATACGCTAATTTATAGTGCTCTCACAAGTCCTTAAGCTCTTACCACATTAGCTTATTTTGCATTTTTGCCTGTATATAGCTTAGCAATAGTTTGCTACATGTTATCTTAATGATTTGGTTACCTATTAGCTTCTTTCTGACATTACTGCGTTTCCCAGAGGAAATGTTTAATCATAATTTGCAGTATTTTAGAGGATTAAAATTAGCTTTCAAATAATTAGTAATCTTAACAGTAAAGTGTTGCAGTTTAACCGAATTCATTGCTAAGCACCATATAGCCATCATCATCCCATCCTTCCAAAGTAGAGAGAAAGAATAAGAAACTAAAACTATACGTATAGCCTTAGGAAAAAACACTTCTTAAGACAGCAAATGAAAAATGAAAACAAAAAATGTAATGATAACAATACGTATTCAAAACACAATTACTCACAGTCCACCAACCAAAACCCAGCAACTACAGCTTTATGACCTTCTACAGGATCTCACCTGGTATGGAGAAACTCCTTGTCTAATTCAGGCCACCTGTCTTGGCTCAACCCCGCCCCCTGCAGCTGTGCCGTAAAGACAGCAGTTCTTTCGATCCCCATTTCTGCTATATTGCAACTACTGACAAGCTTTCATCAGCATCTATGTTTTCATCAATCTTGTAGCATTCAGAAGTAACATTCCTAATTTGCAGTTGCACAGTAGAAAAATTACATGGTTCATCTTTATATTCCGTAAGAGTGTATCTCTCAGGACTAGACAAACAGTATGTTTACCTGTGTTATCAGAAACTGTATGTAGGTGGAATGGGATATCACTTTTTACGGTGTTTGCAATTAATCCAGTGACTAAATCTTAGAACTCTGAGAATTTTCTGTGTAAAAGGGATTTCATAAAAGCTATTTCAAACAAAATTTTGGAATATTTCACCTGAAATTTCTTCTTTCACATATTATTCATTTTGGAGGAGAAGAGGTTAATGTCATTGAAATTAGCTTGTAAATATTTTCGTATTATTCAACATCTTTTTTCACTAAGCTGTCTTTTAAATTAAACTTATTACTTTATTGACTTGCCCCCCATTTCACCAGTTTGTTTCCAATATAGATATTTCTTTCTAGATGTCTGTGACTTCATTCCCCTGCTTCTTTCCGCAATTTCTTTGCATTTAAAAAAATCAAAGGAATGCTATTGATATAACAAGTAGTATAGTCTATAAGGGTGTTTTGTATGGTAGTAGAGCAGAGGCAGTCAGTCTATTACCCACAGATTTGATACCTCCCTATGGTTATGCAGTCTGGCTTGGGTTTGGAAAGGTCTGTTAGGTTTGTTAGACTCTATAAGCTGAACTAATAAATAGGCTTCCAGATGTTAAGTTGTTTAGACACAGGACCTCACATACGTACATTGCTTCACTCCAGAAGCCACCTTGATTTTGGCTAATTGCAATAGCTCTGCACAGAATATTTCATCATGGTACCCAAAAGTACTGAATCAGAATTTCATTTCTACATGTATGCATGCATGTATGTATATTAGGATTTATATATTGCATATGCTTGTAGACACATTAAGATATATATATTAAGATTTGTTCGGAGTCACAATGCACCACTTTTCATCTCTTTCTCAGTGCATTCCTTTTACTCTTTACAAGTAATCAATCCCAAGAGTGTTGCATGGGTCAAATTTTTTTTACAATGCAGCAATTCTTTCCGAGGCACAAGAAGATCTGTATATACCAGAAATTGGAGCCAGTTTAATATTTACCTGAGGCTTGGTCTTACCATGGTTCCTGCGTTTCAGTGGATTTTAGATGGAAAGAAAAGGCACTTTCTAAAAATATGTAAATTTTAACTAACACTGTTGTTAATAAGTCTGGCATAAGTAATCTTACAATATGTGATATTGCAAAATTGCAGTTCAAGTTTTTTCCTGTCTACTTGATGATAAGATCTTGACAAATTGCAAATCTGAGCATCTCTCTTCTCCAAATAATTCATTAGCGCATCTTTATTTCATTACACAACTGATCAGTCATTTAGCTTTGCACAATACCTAGAAGGCTGAAAACATGGTGCAGACAGTATAAGTATTCACTTACAATTTTACTGCTTATCAGCTTCAAGACTTGAAAAAAGTCTTGTTGTGATGAATCATAATGTCCCTTTTCAAATCATCTGGATCTGTAATCCCATAAAAATTTATCCCTAGAGATCTTTGCACCCAAGCAGAATGCTGAAAACTTGCTTATTATTCCATTTTAATGGCTAGATAATTTCCCTTTTCAACTTTACATGTACTAGCCTTCTTTTTTTTTGCCAGGATCTTTCTGGGAAATTGTGTTTATGGGATCACAGTTGTTTTCCCTTGTGGCATTAGCTGTCATAAGCACAGGTGGCATGTGGTCTCACAGTCCCTCTGTGCAACTATGCCTCCTTCTGAAACTTCCACTCTTAGTTGTCAAAAGTACAGTTTTTTTCTCAGTGTTTTTATAGATTTTTCTCCCAAACAAGATGCTTGGCTACATAATCACACCAAATGTGTTCTGCAATTATGATCTTGCTTCTTTCTAAAAATCCCTTATCTCTAAGTGAATAGCTATTTTATTTTGGAAATACTGCCTTATGTATCTCATAATACTACAGCTGGCTTTAATGTTTGTTCAGGTGTCTTTCTGTCACTAAGCAAAGATGAATCAGAGAGATTAGTATAATGGAACTGTAATGTAATGGTGCTTCCACCCACACTTATGGTACTGACAAATGGTCAGTGTATATGTCCAAGTGAAGGCAAGATTTTTTTGATTGACTTTTCTTTACTTACTTGCTTTAAATATTTAACATTCTTAGACCAGCAGACACAGTGCTAAGTCTGGAAATGCAGCAACTGTGGATGTGGATATGAACTACTACAAAGCCATTAAAAGATCTGTATAGGAAACAACGTCAGGATCAGTTGCAGTAATCAGTGGATATTTTTCTTTCTTCTTCATACTCAATCAAGCATCTGCTACTACTCCTCGAGAGAGGAAAGAGACTTGAAGAGAATTACTGTTCAGTGTTTTTTGAAAATCTATAGCACTGCACAAAATTTTCTGTTAATTTAACACAGAACTGTGTAACGATATTATCAGTCTACCCTCCCAGTCAAATTACCTGAATTTGAAAAAAATACTAGTATTCAGTTTTGTTGCTTATAACCTGTAGGTGTAAACAAGCATCTAAAATTCTAGATAGGAAGAAAATTCCCTCTACTTTCATATACTCATTTTATATTTTCTTTCCAGCTGTGGATGTGGAAGTAAAGATGTATACTTGATCAAAATATAGAATTATGCATAGTATAATGTCATGTCATTTTGTATTCTTGCTACAGCCAATGTCACTGATCTGAAATACCAGGATATAATGTCTTTAATCTTCAGTGAATATTTGTGATTTACACAGCATAACTAAACTTTTCTATCCTGTCAGGTATTTATACTGTTAGCTCAGTTGTTAAAATTGTTAGAAACCGAATTTTATATCTTATTTCCTTTTGTAAGGGAGCTAAGAATATTTCTATTGTTTTTCCTCTACAGAAATATAGACAGCATAGAAGAATGTTTCTCACTATAGCCATCTGTAAGATTGTTGATATTCCCTTCATCTCACTTGATGTGTTTTGAGAGGGACCTACAATCTACAGAGTCTTTTTGCATTGCTGGCTCATAATTACTCAGTGGTTAATAAACAGCAAATTCCTTTTTGTGTGCTAGTCATTGAACTCAAAGCCAATACTAGTCTGGAACTGCTAATAAAGAGCGCCTCATCCATTACTGCCAGCTCAGACCTAGATTCGATGTAATTATTTCAATCCTATCTATTTCTTTATTCCTTTGTCATCCTCAACTTTCTGTGAAATATTCTAACGCTTCAGCATTAATGGTATCTTTCTACTTTGTGTCAATGGCAAGATTAGCTAACATACTTTTCCTACTTTAGCCAACTTTGCTAATGAATGTGTTTAATAGCAATCATCCTGCACCAGATCATTAAAGTAATGCTGTGTTAGTTTCTCTTTACACATAGCTCAGCTTTCAATATGATCAGCTGATTTCTGTCTCTTCTCTTCAAAGTCTCAGCTGAATCTCATCATCTTCAGTCTTATTTTCAAACCTCCCAGTATTCAGTGTATAAGATTTAAATAAAATACAATTTTAGAAAATTAAAATGTAGCAAAATAGATTTTTCCAGAAAAAAAAAAAAATACTGGAATGATCTTGTGATTTAAATTATCACTGGTAAATATTTTAGATTTTCATTCGCTTTCTTGTATATTCCAAAAATAAATTCAACAGTTATTGCAGAATAGCTATTATCTGTATAGGAGTATTTGAAACAATTACCAGCAGAACCATGATTTCTCTGTCAATTTTTGAATAGATTGGAATAGAAAACTATTTCTACAATGTCATTATTCTCCGGCCCATTCCCTCTTCTCTTCTTCCCATTTCAGTCAAAAGAAATAGTTTGATAAACACTAACAGGAATTGCAACAAGGAATTATTGGGCTGACTTTTGGGAAGCCATGCTAAAAGTTAACAGTTCTTATCTTACCTTTTATCTCTCTTCCCTTTGTCCATTCCTAGGTACTGACTTTCAAAATCCTCTTATTGTCATCTTCCCTTTATTTATTTTTTTTTGCACCTTCTTCTGCTTGCTTTCTTCAGCGACCCTGGTTCTCTCCTCCCTGCCCTCCTGCTTCCTTCTGCCCCACTGTTTCACTATTGTAACAGCAAATAGTTGGTAAGTGGTAACAGTAGAGTCATCACGCTATATAGAAGCACAGGATGAAGATTTGTGATGCATATCTGTACGTCATATTCCCTGAAATATGAGGCTATATCATCTCTTGTTTTGATTTTTGTCAGGTTAGTAGCTATTGCTTCTCTGCTCCATTCCTAGAAATTCAAAATTTAAATACTTAATTCTTTTTCTAAATACTTAGCATAGATAATAAATGTTTGTTTTAGAGATGGTACTTCCACTCATTTTACCATGCTACCTTAATTTGTGTTAAAGAGTAAATAAAACTGCTTACTTATAGATATGGATTTCTTAAGTTCATGTCAAAGCAATTAGAGGTTGCCAGTTGCTTAGCAATTGATTTTGAACCTAAGGAAAGTTTGTGGATACTTGGTAAAAAAATTTTCTTACCCTTCTCCTGAAGCAGTACAGTTTTGTCATTTACTAAACTCATAAATCACATTTTAATTTCAGTGCAGGGAGTCTTAAACATATACCTGGTTCTGTCTATACGATATAGATTCTTACCTTACGTAATGAAACAAGTTGAGGCACTGAAAGCCGAATTTCTTTTTTTGCTTTGAAACATTCCATCACAATGTATCTGTGTAAATGAAAATTTCTAAGACTAAGAAAAAATGTTCGTGTTCTGGTAAGACTAGATTCCAGCCTGAGCTTTTTCACTATCTAATTATTTTATAACCCTGGATTTTTTATTCTTTTATAAAATTTCTTTTATCTAAATAAAATTTCAGTGACACACTTTTGCTCTGCACATACTTCCATGTCAGACACCATGTCAGACTGTCTCTCTGCTGCTGTCTGTAATATGGCAACAAAATGTAACAAAATATTGACAGGAAATTTCAATTTCAATCTCTACAGCCATACCAGCAGTATTGTGGGCCAACAAAACAAGATAGGAGGCATTACTTTTGGAGCATCCCTCCTATTTTAAAGATGTCATAGGCTATTTAACCTAGGATTCAGCCTTCTGGTAGCTCAAAAACTAGTACTACCACTAGTAAAACTAGTATTATCTACTCCTTATTTTCTTTTTTGAAGAGAGGCTAGGACCTTGAAAGGATTTATTAAAACTAGTTACTCAATTCTTCATAGATTTACATCATTTTTTAAGTGAAATACTTCCCTGTTTTTCAAGAAATCCGCTTAAAATAAATAAATACACACACACACACAAAAAAAAAAACCAAATCAATAAAGCAACAATAACAAAAACAACAAAACAAAGAATATATAACTTGAAAACTGGAACTCATCACTCTATTTTTTTCTCCAAAGTAAGCATTTTGAGGAGGTTTAACTTAGTGGTGCCCCTACAGCAGAGCCCATATGCCTCACAGTCCTTCTCATCAAATCTTCTGTATGGTCAAAGGACAAACTGAAAACAGAGATGTGTGTTACTTATACAGAGTTTAAACACACACACACACAAGATAAACTGGGGCAAACTTCAGTGTTCACTGAAATGATTCTTCTGTAGTTTTCTTAAAACTTCAAGTACTCTTAAATGAAAGTACACAGGACTATGGTATTCCAAAATGCCTTTGAATACTATGCATGTATAAGAGCAGCAATCAGATGCCGGCAATAAGCTCTATTCTTTCTAAATTCTTCACATTAACTTACGAGTATTCTGGTCCTTTTAAGCCAATGAAATGAAAACTAAACAAATATTGATTGCTAGACAAAAAGCTATTGAGACCAATTTTCTTCTTCTAATGAGTTCAAAACTTCTAAGGCTATTGAATAGCAGCACTGAACAGCTGCAAACAAGTAAGAAGTGAAAGGTGAATTTCCATCTCAGCTATATTTTTTCCTTTTGGACTTAACATTAAAAAAATTTGCAGAGAAAAAAATAAAGATACGTTCCAGTTTCCACTGTCGGTTTGCACACACATCTGTTGGTTTGTACATTCCCTAGAGTATCCCTTAAAGTTTTAGCTTTGCATCTTTGTCATATAGGAGATAGACTAGGGTTTTACTACTAAAATCATAGTATATATTTGAATGGGTCCATACAGTTGCTTCTTAAATACATATAATTTTTCTGTATTCTACATAAATATAATTATAATTTATAATATTCCAGAAAAAAAAAAAATTCAGCAAATTCAGGAAGCATTATTTAGAATAATTACCAAAATTACTTGCACTAGAAGGATGTTTCCCATCATAATATTTTCCTGATCTGGAATTATTAATACCATATGATAATTTAGAATCACTTGTCAGAAGAAAAAAGAGATACATTGCTCTTGATTCAATATAATGAATAGGGGCTAGCTGGTCTTCTATAGCACTAGGTAGTTTCATTCAGTCCTGCTCCATGTGCCTGCTGAATATGTATTAATCTACTGGTTTATTATCTCTGTAATAATTTTCACATCATCCAGTCATTTAACTGGGAGATGATTTAAATATTTTAACAGCACATGTCCTGCAAACGTGGTATGATTTCCCCTTCTAATTATAAAATTTAATTTTGTTCTAACTATTCTTCAGCTGCTGAACTGTTGGTCATGTTTGTTGTTTGCATTCTTTTTTCTTTTTTTTTTTTTTAATTAATTTTCTTTCCTTTCTATTACCTCTTCACCTTAAAGTGTTCTTTTGTCTCTCATGAAAGCACATAACAAGACTATTCTTCAGTTCAGAACTTCTCTATAATTACCTTTTGGCCTCAAGGGAAATGCATACATCATCAAATCCCCTGGTTTTGCTACTGAGTGGCTTTAACAGCCCTGGAAAATGCTTGCAGCTATTGTAATTTAAATAGAATATAAGAAAATCCTTGAATTATAAATTATGACAAGGTAGAGTTCTGTTCAAATTGAAACTCATTATATGGTGCTTAGCATCTTACAAGTTGTTTGAAGAGATTCTTTACAAGTGTTGATTTCTCCTCCTATTCTTACAGTTCCCACTAATCATTTATGCTCTGGTTGGATGTACAAGTTTCTATTTACCCATATAAATTTTACTGGCAATTTATCACTGCCTAATCTGCAGAAACACTGTAATGCTGAAGTAATGCGGGAATGTTTCTTAGCAGTGCAACTCTGATTGTGAAAATCTGAGAAGCTTCCTTAAAATAATCTCAAATATAGTAAAAGAAAATCTTTCTAAAGAAGAAACATACAATTTGGATTTTTTTATTTTGTCATTTAAACATCAAGAAGAATTATAAAATCACATATTGTACTAAGTCATCTGTACACTGGAAGTTTCAGAAGATTTCCTGGTCAAGGAATAAAAAGAGATGTAAAAGTCAAGTTCATTAAGAATAAAGCAATGCACTGAAGCTTATGTTCGGCTATGTACACAGTCCTGTGGTTGTAATCTGCCAATTAGTGTGGATGACTGAGATGCTTTTCATTTTGTGGTGTGACAGCTATGCATGACAGTCCAGAGCATGGCTTGTCTTTCACATAACTGTCACCACTGCTGAAATGCACCAGGTATTGTTACTCAACTTAGATATCCACTATTTTTAAATACTGAGAGCATCCTTGTGTCCTGTTGGGATAAATTATCTATATCTGCTTCATACTTTGTCCCAGTCTAAATTTTCACTTCATAAAAGTAGATTTCCATGGTTTATTTCATGTTTAACTGGCAATTCTTGCAATTTAAAATATATCTGCAACAAATAATTATAGTAATTTTTATTAACTTAGAGTAAGTTTTATTGAGATTTTCCTGTGTTCTTACTTCAAAACTAAGAAAAATCTGTAAAATGTGAAATGGTATAGAATCTTACTTAATATTTTTTAAAAAATGTTTATTTTGATGTGCACAGAAAAGTTCACATTCTATGAATCATTTATTTGGCAGCCCTGGGAAATCTCACTGTATATGTTTCCATGAAATATAGAAAACAGGACTACATTTTCCAGTCTCTAATCTGTCCTGGGGACTTCTGTCATGTAGTAAAAACACAGGATTGCAAATCTTCCAGCTCCTTTCATTCCACAGTAATACACTGTAATGGATATGAAAGCTAAGTATGTTTTATGCTTCTTGCACTGCACAATATTTTGACAATTAGTTTGGTGATATTGGCCAGAAATTAGTCCTGAACAAAAGACTAAAACTTAATAAAAACATCAGTACTCTATACAGATGAGGACTGAAGAACAATTTATTGCAAATTCAGGAATACCATTCTAAAGATAAATGAAGAGATTTAAAGTAATTAAATATTAAACACAGTGGCTACCTGAATCAAGGAAACATAGTGTTATTGGGGCTAGGAGATGCAGAAGAATATAAACTTAAGTGGAATTGATTTTATGTAATGGTAGGGTTTCTTTATAGTTTCCAAAATAAGAAAAGGTAAATTTAAAAGGTTTACATTTGTTTTCTAAAAAAATCATAATCAAATCACATATCTATGACAGTAATGATAGCTACCAGGTATTACACCTGTGATTCCCTAACTGAGAAAAAACTCTACAGAAAAGCAACTCTGCACCCATACAGAGAAAAGTAGCAAGAAATCTTCCCTTTTCCTTTGCACGAAGCCAGTAAACTCCCCACTTCTACACTGGAGTACATAACTGCTAGAGAAAAAGAAGCTTAAAGCCCAGTGAATTATCAAACATGCCATTACACAAGAGGGAAAAATGGAACTCAGAAGAAAAATGTTTTCCTACTAGTTAATAGGTAAGGATTGAGATGTTTCAAAGCTTTCAGCAGAAACACACGTTAACTTAAGTGTCCCAGTTTCAAGGAACAGGGATTCATTTTTGCATTTAGATGCTTTGAGTGAAAATGAGATGCAAGTCATGGTGTTGAAACACTAAGGAGTTCACAAAAGTTCATGATTTGTTGCCTACAGAGTGCCAAAATAATGAGTAAATTTGGTATAATTGTATTAATATGAATTAATCCTGATCCATGCATGTCTCGCTCCAATTCATAGAAGAGAGAGGAGGTTCTTTTAATATAACATATCCAGCATGAGATTAAGAAACAATGGTTCAAATGTTGGTCCGACCAGTTTATTATAAATCCTAATCAGGGAGACAGGGAGGGGAAGGACGGCTGCTATTATGAATAGGGTGACAGAGAAGGGAAGGAGAGAGATAGAAAAGATAGGAAAGAAGCAAAAATTGCGTAAAGCGGGGATAGTCACCACCAGGGTCCAGCAGTGGTCCCACTGCATGACGAAGGTCCAAGGCAAAATTGCAGCAGGGGGAGAACAGCAGCAGCATGGCTGCCCTTGGACAGCAAGCAGGTAGCAGGAAGAAGTCACAGAGCCAATCCAGGAGGAAGCAGCAGGACTCAGGTAGCAGCCCAGGAGAGTCCGCCAGCATGCAGAAATTCCATAGTGAGGAATTTGATGGCAGACACCTTTGTTCTTCTTCAGCATTGTGGTAGAGAACAGAACAAGTCCAGGAGGGAGAGAGGAAGGTCGTGAGGCTTCTTACGTCAGAAACGTCTTCTTTATGAGGAATCTGTTGCCAGAAAACCTAACCTCATGTTTGTAGATCCCCTTATTATCCTTCCTCTTCTGCCAGCATGGCATTCCTGGGCGCTTGGGTAAGTCACGTGCAGCACCTGCTGACATGGCCATCTTCCTCAAGATAAGACCACACAAAAGACTGCTTCCTGGCCATTAATCTGTGGCTTATATCTCTCTCGTTGCCCCTGGCCTTGTCCATCTTGTGTCCCTCAGACAAAGCATTTCTCAACCCTTGCCCAGGACTTGCTTGAACTTGTTCATCTTTGTCCCCAGCAAGCTTTGAGACAATGATGTAAAAGAATAATCTCTTACAGAGCCTCATTTGAAATTAATTGTTATTTGAGGTTTTCTGTCTTCCCAGAGAATTAATTCCATCCTTCATTTCTAAGTGTAAGTGAAAAATTTATTTTGTAGGTGCCCAGAATTTTCCAGATATTTTCTTAAAAGATTTGTCCTTTTTGGTTCCTGAGTGTTCTGAGGAACTATACATATTCATTTTAAAAACATCTCTATTGGAAAATAACTGTTTTCTCATGTTCAAAGAAGACGGAGCATATGAACAGATCTAACTAAAATGAATGCAAAATAATAGTGAACATGGCTTTTATTCCCTTTTCAAATGCGAAGATATTCTGATCCATTTGGTTTTCAAGGAGGCATTTTTGTATATAGTTGCTGTTTTTCAGTCTGCGGGCTTCACTACAGAATGAGTTGCCATTGTGCATATGAGCAGTGTTTTATTCAATCTCCATTAATATTCAGGCCTTATTTTTCACCTGTACAATAAAAATGGCAGATATTCATATTGTAACACTTTTAATGTTTATTTTTCATTCCAGTGCAAAATGCAGTTGGACCGTGTTAAAATCTGATGAAGTCTTTGAATGCCTGTGAAAATAGACAGATTTGTCTTTATGGACATGAAAAAGAAATGATCTGCAGCAGGGTTTTTAGGGACAGATGCAAAAATTAATTTGTGAAGTTGCGCAAGGAACATAGGAACTCATAGAAACTTGATGAAACCTCATCATTTTCCACACTTCTTTTTTATAATGTGTGTAAATTTATAATATTTACAGACATTTTTCAGACCTGTGTCCCTATATTCTTCATTAGTTTTCTTAATTTTCCAAAATACCACATAGAATCTTCTGGACTTTATGTTGGAAATGTAAATGTAGATTTACAATTTTACACTTAAAAGAAAAAAGTTTGAAACTATTTTAGTGCTACTCATATATAACTATGTCATCATGGAGTTAAAAATATCCTCTTTAAACTTAACTGACACATTGCCATAAATTGTTCTCTGGGTGGGCAGAAATGAATTCAATTAAAGCTAATGAAAATTACACATCTGTGGTGCAAGACCCTATCTTGAGAAGTAGAATGTGGAATAATTTTCTTTCAAATGTAAGCCCAATCATTGAGTTCTATTATTGCGGTAAGCTCATCAGACTTGTGAAAGCTGTGAAAAAGTTTGCTATTCTGACAAATTTTGAATCTGTCGCTTAGTTAAAAGAGAGAGAAAATCAAATTAACTAAAGAATTAGATTATTTTAACATGGCTGGAGTCTGACATACTCTACATTTCCTTTGGTTTAGAATAATCTGAACAAATTGCATCCTGTCTTCATAAAGTAGAATGACATCTTGAAGATTAAATTCCTGTTTTAACATGTTAAGAATTAAGATTCATTACTTACACATAAAATAATGGTTTGTAACTGTAAAAGAAAGGCAGAGAATATTTAAATAATATTAAAATTTATACTTTCATTAAGGAGGTGCATTCTTGGTACAGAAGAAAATGGATTTACTTGTGGAGTTGAGCCAAACCTGTTACACCATACAGCATTTTTTCCAGGATGGAAAAACAGGAACTAATGAAACCGGGGGGGTGAACATCAAATTTCTCCAGCAGAATACTGGTAAGCTTTTCTTTAATGTGATTTTTTTTTCTACTTGAGTGAGAAAAATCCCATAACTCTTTTAGTACAGCTATCATGTTTGTGACCTTTTTGTTTCATACTAAATAACTCCTGTCATCCTGTAGGACTTGCTCCTGGCAGGTGTATTTCTATTACAGAAACATTCTTCTCCTTTGTCTCCTCATGATACCGTACACAGTTTTCAGCCTCTTCATTCTCTTTCTCATGCTCCAAGGTTAATTTGAAAGTTTTTAAAATGGCTGAAGAACTGTTTTAGTCAGGTAAAGCGACAAATTTAGGCTATATGATTGGACCTTGAGTCAACTTCTGGACTTTTGAGGAATAAATTTAAAACACTTAGAGATTAATTCTGGCCTAAGGTCAACTTGTAAAATTAATGAAAAGAGGTGCACTTATTCAAAAGAGCTAAATGTTCCTCTTTTGATCTCAGCAAATAGCTTATGATAAAAGACACACAAAAATATTCATGCTAACAGTGTCTAGACAGTGCCATGAGATTACGGGATTTCTTCATTTTGTCTCCTTTCTATATTCATGGTCTTTAATTTTAACTTTGGTGTCCTTTTAGGGAAACCCTCCAACCTTTGCTCAGGCTGAGAGTGTGGTGGGAGCCGCTAGTGAAACTTCCTGTCTACTGTTTTGAGAATACACACAAAAAAAATTAAAATTTCATTTGCCTAGGTTGTTTGCATACTGTAAAAGAACCAAAAAGATATTTGTCTCTCTCTGACACTGTTCTAGCTGTTTGATCCTGTGTCTCTAAGGGTTAATTAGTGAAGTAAAAGAAGTAGTTAGGTAAAATGGACCAGAAACAGTATTTGAGGTCAATCTGTGTATCACAGTCTTTCAACAGAAAATTCTGGTATGCTAAGATATCAACTGAGCTCAAAAAGTACAATTGCCTATGTGTCTTCAAATTGCAAGGAATCACATAGACATAATTTGAACAAAAATAAGAGTATGCTAAGTATAAACTGTATAAATATATAGAGAGAATAAATCCATGGCAGAAAGGCATGTGTTATGTCTTCCAAATTACATATTTAAGTTGTTTTTTTTTTTCCTACATCTTTTCTGTTGTTCCTGGTTAATGAGGCAAATTTGTTGAGATTACATTTGTTTCCATTATAAGTCATTCTGGTATTATTTTTTAATTGTGGCAAAGTGAATTTAAAAAAATATACGTTTGTTTACTTTGACTGATATAGCAGTATTTATTATCAACTATCAGCCTTATATAATTCACTTCTCAGAAACTTGACAACATTTTAGAGTAAACGAGATTTAGGGGCCAAAATCTTGTTGAATGTAAATAAGACTCAGGCTTGCATATTTTTAAAATACTTTTGAAACTACTATTTAGAATACAAAGTCCTATAGATGCTACCTGTATTTTACTAATTGTCCCTTCTATGACACTATAGAAGTTCAAACAAAATAAATCAATACTCTTTTAACAAATCAGTAAAAATGCTTTCAGACATTTAGAAAAACTTACATTAAATTTTCTACTGTTTCCTTAATCAGAATGTAGCTTATGCCTAAATCAGATGAAATTTAAATATTTGGTATTTCTGATCATTGTTTTAATTGCAAAAGCAAATGCTACTTATTATTAAAGTCCATGAAAATTGGATTAATTTTCTAAACATGGAAAAAAGAGAGGAAAGAAGATATTTCCTGAAAGGAAACATAATGCAGAATCCAAAGTCTTGATGATTTACAGAAGTGTATTATCAAATAATGTCTATATAATTTATAACAATTATCAAATAATTTCTGTTAGTCATATAAAACTGTACTATATAGTATATAGTGAAAATTTACATGTATAATGTAAAATATATTGTATATATTGTATATACCATAAAATTTATGCATGGCATATTAAACATGTATGTTTTTACCTTATGTTTATACATCTGCATTTGCTATAAAGTATGTAACAGTATCATTATTTAAAACCAGAAGTCATTTAATATTTATACCTTCTGATCAAGTTCTTGTACTAAACACAGACATCATACAATTTGATCTTATGGTAGGCAAGACAAACATCAGTTGGTGGAGGAAATTTAGCTGCATTAGCATTTTAAACAATTATTATTTCACCTTCTGTTTTGGCTGAAACTCTTGACAGAAGTTTCTTTCACTGGGAAGAAAGCTATTATCTGGTGGAAAAGATCGACCTCATCACACCAATTTTCTTTTCCTCTTTTTCTGCTTTGAGTGGAAGTGGAAAAAAAGTTATAACACAAAGCAACTTTCAGATTTCTGTAGCTGGTGTGTCTGTCTCCAGAAACCCTAGTAAACTTGGAAACTCAGCAAAACAGACAAACTGATTTTTTTTCAAGTAATCTTTTAATGACCTTTTCTTTGCTGTTTTAATCACTGTATTTTCTCGTAATAAAGACTTCTGTGGTCCCTTACTGAGGACCACACAGGTGAAGCACATTTTCCACCATTTACCTATAGTAAGGCAGTGACAGAAATTAATATTTCTGAGTTAAAAGCAGAGTTTATATAGTTTTAATGCTGAAATAAATGAGAAATGAATATACAACTACTCTCACTCAATATATCCACAATTTTACACAAATCTTCACTTGAGTATCCAAAAAAAAAAAAAAATGGCTGAGTGTACAAGAAAATTATAATGGTGTCCTGCTTTGTGCCTTACACATGCCTATGGATGTCTTGATATCTCCCCCTCATAAGCCACTGTGGCTTTAATTATGTTTTTTTATCCTTAATTAAGAAGTTAGATGAAAGGAAAAAAGAACCTGAACCTTAAAATTTCCTGTTCTATAGAAGTGGTTTTATTTTACTGCTATGTTAGAAACCTGAACAGAAAATAATACTTTGAGTAAATGGAATCACAAGATGTTATCTTATTTTATATGATATTTTGCCTGTGTCAAATTTACAGATCTATTTTTACTACAGCTGAAACATTACATTCCAATAGTAGTAACAGGTGCAAAGAAAAAAAAAGCTTATTTAGCTCAAATAGACCCTTCCCTTTCCCTTTCCCTTTGGTTTTTGTTGTTTTTTTCCTGCAATGGTATTAAATTAATTAAAATTTGTCTTGGGGAAAATTCCAGAAATATAATTAGTGCTATATTTTTCAATATATAAAAATGGTATTTCACAATTATCTTGTTTTGTTAACCTTAAAAATTTATATTTATCACTTCTATCTATCTTGCCATATTAAAAAAAAAAAAAAAAATAGGCTACTTTGAATTGAATACAAATCTTCCTATTGCCTTCAAAAGCAGAAAGATAATAGCCCTAGTGATATAGTTTCTGTACTGAGTGGCATTGATATAAATCAAAAGCTGCTTTAAGTAAATCCAGTGTAGTTACAAGAAGAGTTTATATCTATATGATTAAACTTTTCCAGTCCTTAATACTCTCCTCCAGATCTCTTGTTGAGTCGTGACTCTGAAGTCTCTGGGGTTTCTGACTGCTTTTATATCTACTATGTCAAAATAACATTGAAAAAGCTAAGTATTTTTTTAATAGATCAGAGTAGGCTGTGATAGTTAAAACATCATGGTAAGAGACAACTTTTGATTTATTCTTTTTGTTGTTTTGGTTTCTTATGTGTTTGCTTTTTGTTGGTAGTGATTTTTTTTTGTTTGTTTTGCTGAATTGTTGTTTTTATCACTAACTCATTGGCACTTATTCTTTTCAGGAGGTATAGGAAAAGCTAAGACACTAAAAGTCTCTTTTGCATTCCAGTTAGTAATTTTCATCTCTGCAAGCTGAGAGGAGTGTAGATAAAGTAGCAGAGGCAGTCAGTGCTTCAGCATTAGTCAACATCACAAGTCTGAGGCACTGAGATCAGAGTAACATTAAAATATTTGAAGCTTTTAAATAGCTATAAACAAGAATAGAAAAGTGTCTCTATTCAAGCACTTGACTCCTGTAGCTCATCTGTAGCTCATTCTCTTGCTGATATATGAGAAAAGTTCCAAACAAATGAGGTATAGAATATTTATTCCTTACTCCTATTATTTTTGGCATTTTAAAATATCATTGTTATCCTGTAGTTCCCAGCTTATTGTATTTTGTTTATTCTTGGACTTTCTAAATCCCGCTGGTTTTAGGTTGTGACCTCATTCACTGAAAGATAACATCTGCACTTTACACAGTGCCTTTGCTGTAAGCGAAAATACGCAGAGTCATACGAGTCTTAGACCAACGGCTGTTGGAAATCAGGTAAGGTTTTTTGCATTATTTTTTAAATACTGACATTTTTCAGATGTTTTCTTTCAAGCCAACTTAAAAATGAGTAACTTGTAAAAGCTGTAAGCGTGGGATGGAGAGGAAGATAAGGAGACAGTCCCTGTTGTCATTATTTGAAGTGCAGTTCAAGAAAGAGTATGAATACCCAGCATGAAATGCTCCTCTTAAAACTAATGTCAAGTACAGATATATTTTGTTTCACTGTATCTGATTCTGCTTTTACCCTTTTTCTCCTTCTTACTACCTCTGGGAAAGTTTTCTTCCTTTTTCCTCCATGTTACAGCATGCTAATGCCATTTCCAGCAGAAAACACTGGGAAAAAAAAGCCATTCTTGCAAACACCTTCATATGTTACTTGATTTTTTATGATTTGTCACACTTTCTAGTTCATTTTCTGCCGATAGTATATGAATGTCTGCTAAAAACATTCTTTGTATTGAGTAATAATTTTGGAGTCTTTCAGACTCAAATTCATGCTAAAAATAAGCAGTGAACAGCTGTGACAAGCAGGTAATTTTTAATAATATGAGACAGTTCCTTTCTGTAGAGAATTACTATTCTCTCATCTGAAATCAAGTTTCTCTGCTGTAACAGCAGCTGCCAATTAGGGATGTTGTCTCTTGGCAGAGTACTCATCCCACACTTAATTTATTTAAAATGTGTAGTGTTTCTCCATTGAAGGTGAGGGGTGTATTTCAGTATTTTATGCCATTAGAGGTTCATGTCATGTTACACAAAGTGGTGAGATACTCTCAGATCACACTGTAATACTTGCAGATTCAAGCGGAATTTCTCAGGGGATAAATCCTCTCATCTAGGCTTCTGACAATGTTAAGAAAGAGGAATACTTAATTGTTCTTTTTCTTTTTCTCTTATGTAGCACAGAACACATTTCACTCAATAGAAAGGCCCATAGAGGTTTTCATGATGTCATTTTCTCTGATGCCTTTAAACATTCTTATCTGAAAGTTAGCTGCCAAGCCTAAGCTGTGTTATCTCCTCAGTTAACATAAAATTATAAAATTAAAAAAAAAAAAAAAGAAAACGAGATTTCCTATGGATAATTAGCCTCGGAAATGCATCCTCATTTAGACTACAAGACTAGAAGTGGTGAATCTAATATTGTAAATTCACCTGATTTTGTTGCCACTGAATTTTAGCAGTAAGATTTTAGAGAGTATAAAAGGAAGTTTTAGATTCAAATTGATGGAGGTAATAGTAAGGTAATTTTAAGGCTTATAGGATATTAAATTGTTGCAAAGAAGAAAAATCATCCCTTGCCCCTTGTGATTCCTCTTCATTCAGTAAAATTTTTGAATTTTAGTAATAAAAACAAGCTAAAACTAAGGCATATTGAATAATTGACAAGCAGATTTGCAAAGACAAAGATTCTCTCTCTTCCTCTCTCTTTTCATTAATAAGAAAATCCTAACTTCCTTTAGTGATAATAGAAAGTGAGTGCTTAAATAAGAACTTCTGTTACCTGCAAAACAGGCCATTAAATCAGTAAATCTGGTCAAATGAGCAGCATGTTCTTAACATTAATAAAACATGAAACTTGAGGAGATCGCCAACTAGTACTTTAAAAGACTCTACAGTTCTCATGCTATTTTGATTCTAGACTTTTGTTTGGCTTAAGAACTGCATTTATGGCTGCACAAATGTCTGGATAATTAAGAAACTTGGAAAAAATCTAATCTCCTGGGAGCTTAACAGTATTTAGCTAGTCTTATTTTGTTGACGAGCAAGGCATTTTCACAAAAGAACAAAAGAGAACAACTCATAATAAGAACTTATTAAGAGTTATAAAACATGTTTAAACACCCCTGAAAGTAACTGATGTCTTAACTACAGTTTAGAAAGTCATGATTTTTTTGTTTGTTTGTTTGTTTGTTTTTGTTTCTTAAAGTTAGATCTGATTAATTCAGTTGTTGATTAATAGATTACAAAACTTCCCTTACAATCTTAGGAATCACCAGTCTGGCAAAAAAGTATAATTAAAAAATTGCTTGTATAAATAAATATAAGTAAACATGCATACATTTTCATACATCCATATATAAAATGTATATTAAAGATTTATGGTAATAAATAAGACTCTCATCACAGATAGTTTCAGACTATGCAATGTTATATGAATTAACTTATTTACTGTATAGTATCTGTGGTATGCATCTATTATATAGAGACAAAAATTGAATGAACAGAAAAGAGAAATATTGAGAACTGAATGTGAAGAAATAAAATACAGGGGAAATAAAGAGGAAAACAATGAGAAGAAAAAGGGTAAAAGTAATAAACATATGGAAATTTTGGCTTTTAAGAAAATGATGGATAAATGTTAAAGTAGTATCTCTTCAGCAGTATAATTTCCTGAAAATGCCACAAGACACAGACATGGTTATCAAGATGATAGATCTTTTCTTCTAGATCTGAAGCAAGAACATTTTCTTTCACAAGACTCACTTCACTTAGGGATTTTCACTCTGGCTTTTGCTATTTTCCTCTTCTACTTAGTGAAGATTTGCATTTGTTCAGGCAGTTTTCTTCACAGAAGGTATCGCGGTAATGAACTTCTTATTTAATAAGACTCCATAATGCAGACCTGGTTGGGAGGAATGCTCATGCACATACATGAATGCCTATACATACATACACACATATACGTATACATTATATATGCATGTATATTATGTGTATATATCTATATATGTACACATAGCACATACACACATATTATATATGTATACATATATGTGTATGTATATTTGTGTATATACTTACATGTATGTGTATATATATTACAGACCATATATATACTTATATACTGTGTACATAGTCAATATGATAACTATAGCAATGCAGAGTTCAGCAAAGGTTCTATCTCTGTCTGCATATTCCCTTCTTTTCTCCCTGTCATTACTATAATTTGTCAGAATTTGCTAAAAAATCACAAAATACTTAGTATAAACTAAGAGCGCTCTTGAATCTATGGAATACAGATTTTGTAGGAAAAAGGGGATGCAGCACAGGTACAACAGCACCATTCATTCCACCACTTGGATGATTGATAGATACAGGAGATGAGAATTATGGAGAAATATAAATGATATTAGGATATTTTTCATAACACAAATTCTTATCAATGTTTACAGTCATAACTTCTGGTTTTCTCTTCTGGAAAAGGAAAATGATCTGGACACTGGACTGCAGCAAAGTAATTTTTCTAAACATTTCCTACACCAAAATGTTTGATATAAATTTTTCCCCCAACTCTGGATTCAATAGTCAATAAAGGAAAAATATTCACCAAGAGGTTTGCTGCTATTTATTTCACACTTTGGTCACCAGGCAACAGCTTACTTCAGAATTTGAGATTAAAAGTTACAATGTTTGATACCAAAATAGTGTGATAACAAGAAGATGGGACATTTATCTCTTTAAGCTGGACTCTTCAAGAAAACTGCTCTATATGTGGTAGTCTGACATGGTTATACTGAAGTAAAAGGTAGTGGTCTATGTTCATCCATTATATAAAAGTCAACCTTCATGAGATAGGCACAGTGATTGAAGAAGGACCTTTTATATGCTTTACAAAGCTTTCATTTAGACTTCATAGCTTTTATTTCTTGCTTTTTCTGTGAAAACTTATTGCTTCTTCCATACCAGGTAAATCACTCAAGAACAGTGAACTGGAAGCTGCCCACAGGTACTTTGCCTTATGTGATTACACAAGACTTATATTCAGTGAAATAACTCGTACATAATTCAGTTGAAGTAACCACTCATAATTCAGTTGAAATAACCACTTTTTTTTTTTTCTTTTCAGTACATTTGCCCATAGAGAAGATGAATCAACATCAAAGTTGCAGCAGTATTATGAAGCAATTCCACTCCCCTGTTTGTTTTGTGATACTATTGTAAGCCAAGTAAGAATCACAGAATCACGGAATTGCAGGGGTTGGAAGGGACCTCAAGAAACCATCCAAAGGAGTCCAAATCCCTGCCAAAGCAGGTACCTTACAGTAGATCACACAGGTAGGCATCCAGCCGGTCTTGAAAATCTCCATAGGAAGAGACTCCACATCTTCTCTGAACAGCATGTTCCAGTACTCTGTCACCTCTACCGTATAGAAGTTCTTCTGCATGTTAGAACTTCCTGTGTTCAAGTTTTAGGCCATTACTCCCTATTCTATCATAACACAGAATCAGTTGTTGTACAAATTATTGTAAAGACACCCTTAGATATAGCAAGTATCTACTTCTGTCTAGGGTCAGGTGACCGTACTTGAAACTGCCAAAAATTTTAAAGTAAAAAAACTGTTAATCAGAATTTCCCTGAAAAGCTTGCCACTGAAGATGGGAATATTTTGGAAATATGTAAACTAATCATGTATTTAATCACCATGACTAGAGCAGTCAGCAGAAAGGGAGATTTGCCCCATCCTTAATTGAACTATTCTCATTATAATATAGTGTATGAGATTGGTTTATTGCACACCGAGTGACGAACCCATCCTTCAGACAACATCAAGCTGTTTCCCTCCATAAATACATGGGCAAGGCAAGATTATTAGGGGGAAATTTTGGCAGATGAGTTCAGGTCAAAGATATACAATCTTGCTACCATTACATTTCTCATCTGAAGAACTCTATGTCTGGATATTTTTTCCTTCTATGTCCACCACAAGAATAAGCATTTGAAATGAAAAACTGGGACTAAAATACAAAGACTCTTATTTCTTTACTATATTCAAAACACATTTCACAATTATACTACAGTTTCAAGTGGCAAATATACACAGTGATACCACCGAGCAGAGAGTAAGAAATCAGTCGTTGTTGTTCGGTATTTTAGTACTTGATACAAGTTAATATGGTAGTGTTGAATTATTCATATCTGCTTCACTTTCTTTTATTTTTTTAATTTGTGAGTTCTTTTAAAAAAGCAAAGTATGGCCAGAAATGCACTAACTTATAAAAGGTAAAAGGATAAAGTTCATATCTCAGTTGGTGATTGTATCTAAATTTATGCATCCTTCAAAAAATATGTGCATCCTTTATAGATGTCCTTTAAAAATAAAAAGCTCAGGTAAATTCTTAACTGAACTGAAATTGCTGAAGCGTATGTTGGTATAAAGAATGATAAGGAATGTCATAGGTGTTGCAGCTGTCATTTCTTAAAAAGCTTCTTAGGGCTGAAATGCTGACTTTTGGGCATAAATGTTAAACAACGATTTAAAATGAAAAATATTAAATCTGAGACTAGGATATGCTTTTTACATTCTTATATTTCTATTATTAAAATAAAGGAATGGAAAACTTTAAATTGAAATGTGTGTAAGATAAAACATAATAATTGATAAATAATGTTATGATGAGAGGCCATTAGCCAAGTGTACTTGCACATATCAGTCTGTGAAATATACTCATACATATACTTGGGATAAGAGGAGAAACACTGATCCAGCAAAGAATTTCTAAATGCTTGCTTGTACCTGTTTCTCTTCAGCAGCCACTAAGTATTATTTAATGAAAAGTTTTTATTTTACCCTTTTGAATTATCACCGCTTTGTGACTACAATTCAGTACCATATTGAGTTCAAGTATTCAGAGGGACATTGATTAATTTTAAAAAAGAAGAATTTTGAGTACAGCTTGCTTTTGCAGATTTCTTAGAATCATAGAGTGGCTTGGGTTGGAAGGGACCTCAAGGATCATCAAGCTCCAGCCCCCCGACAATATAACTTAGAATATCTAACATAACAATTCTTATGTTTTTTGTTGTGTTTGACTGTGATACAACTATGGGACAAAAGGGAGTTTAAAAAGAGTTTTGAAAGGTGTTTAAAAAGAATTGTTGATGAATTAATTGTTTACTTTTGAAGTAAATCAGAAGCAAAAATAGCATTTTGACTTCAGATTCCAGTTAAGACTTCAACTACTACCTGAAGCATTTTAATATACAGTACTCACAAATTGCTCATAATTATGTTTTTCATGATTAGATATTAATGGTTTCATTCTGCTGAGCACACAGTTTTCATCATGTCTTTTGGATCATTGCTTATTAAAGTTACATGTCGTCTGACTGAAGGCTGTGAAGTTTGGAAGAGATAAAGAAAATGTCCTTAGACTCTTCTGTTTTTTCTAGCATCCCCACAGCCTTAAGTCATCAAACATAACACCTATCAAAGTCCGAGTGTTAAACCAAACTCAGTATTTTGAATAACTGAACTTGATAATATTATTAGTCAGATTCAATAGGGATATTTTTATTTGGATGAGATTTACCTTATATTTGAGTCTGAACCAAAGCCTTGTTCTAAATCATAGGCTTTATACACAACTGCTTTTCATCCATTTATAAGTTTTTGCAAATCATTATTCACGTTAGCTCAATGAATAATTTCATAGACATACTCACAGGTTTTCTAATGCAAAATACTGACAGTGTGAACATCTACTGAATAGTCAAAGCTCAAGTTGTATGAATAGCTGCCTATGTCACCTTGCAAATGCTCTGCTCCCTAAAGAATTCATCAAATCTTTACAATGAAGAAAAAAGATTACCAAATCCATCAGGGAATAAAATAAAACACTCATGTAAGGTGAACGAATGTGTGTATGTATATATTTAGGGCACTTAGAATCTAGCTAGTTCCTCTATACAATGAATTTACAGGTGTTTAGGCTTTAGAGATAAATTCTGAAGTCTATAAACTAGATTTATTGGCAAGCTTGAAATTTTACCTTTCCTGTTTCTTCCATTCCATTTCAACTGGCAATCTTTAGTTATTTGGAACTGGAATACTGAAGAGAGAAGGTATATCAAAGTTTATGGAGACAAAAATGAGGATATTCTTATGAAAAGAATGACATTAACATTTTTGTATCATTTGTCTAAACATGAGAATAAATCCACAACTAAATAACATACAATCACATCAATCAAAAGTGTCTTTAAACAGAGGAGCTTTGTGCTATACCCTGAAGGGAAACTCGGATTCACAATCTCTGAGTTGAGCACAGGCTATGTTTACTTCTTAAATGTGCAAATCTAGTGATCTTTACCTCAAGAACAGCTACTGAATTAATTGTAAGGGAAGAAATAAGAGGGCGCATTTACGTAATACTTTACAGATTAGCATTTAAAGATGTACTTAACTCAGAGCAGGCCTTGGGCAATTCTGCCATTGTGAAAGCAGCCCTTTCATACTCCTCTGAAGCATTTTTTCACTTACAATGTTCTCACCCTTTAAAGGATCATAAATAGCACAGGGAAGCTTCTAATATGCATGCCTTTAAGTACTAAAATCAGTATCTGTGTATGACTCCATTGCAGCATTGTAAAGTGATGTGAAGTTGTGCAGAAAGGCCGTGTTACCAGAGGAGGACTGTACTTCTCTGTGAAATATTACACAACATAAGCACTAGCTAGGCACAAAATATAATCATGCCACTTCTCTCCTACTTTTCTTTTCAATGATATTTTCTGGAAAGAGGTTGTTTTCTGCTACTAAGTCTTTCTGGGTAGTTATTACATAACTTTCAGGCATACTTAGAAAAAGAAGGGCAACACTGATTACAATTCAACTGGTGGTGTTTCATGAGCATTAAAAATGCCAAATCAAACTCATAGCAAGAGTGCTCAGTTCAAGTGCCCTTATCTTTGTTTTGTCTCTGATTTTTACAATCAAGTAACAGTGAAGTCTGGCCTTTCAAATGCCTTTTCTGAATGCATCCTGTGAAACAGCACTACCCAGATCTAGTGAAGCACTGTCTGCTAAATTAAATGACACAAATTTTACATCAGTAGTTTTTGTTTTGTTTTGCTTTGTTGTTGTTGTTTTTTAACAGAATAACTTGAAGCTGTTGACCCACCTTTTTGGGTGAATTATGAAATATTGAGTATTAATTATTTCACACATTCCCATCACTGTCCCATTTCTTTTACTTCCAAGCTGCAAGTAAAGCCCCTATAGAGGGAGATTTCTGGTCTAATACTGCTATGTTTTTCTCCATCACAAAAGTATTTCATTTTCCTATTAATTTTCAACACTCACAAATTAAGATTTTATATCAAGTTCAAACTGCAGATGAGGCTGAATTTTAGCCTTGAACATGTATTCTTCTTTACATCTACTGGGGTTGCCAGGCTGGCTGCATTAGTTAAATAACAAACAATGGCAGTAGAAGAGCATGTTCTATCCGTTCAGAACGATTCAGACCACAGAAAGCATTAAAATATATTCATTTCATTGGAGATAAACCATCAGGGAGAAAGAGTCAAAAAGGGATAAAGTGGCAACCAGGAAGGCCACTCAAGTGAGTTTGTGGCAGTTTTTTGGGGGGAGAAAGTTTATTTAGTTTATTTTTTATCTTGTGTGTGCGTGTGCGTGTGCACACATAGTAAAAAGTAATGAGATTAGACATCATTTTACAGTAATTACATTTTACAGTAGTAATACAGATCTCATTACTTAAACAACTTTTCAACTTCACTAGGTTACCTCAACATTTTCCTCTCCTGTTCATTCAACAAGTTTTTCCCCTGCTCGCATGTATTTGCTGGTTGGTTCTAACTTTCCAGAGAGCCATAAATCTCATGGGTCCTGTCCAAGATTTAGTACAACTTCATTCTATCACAAGTATGATTGCATATTTCCTCAGTCTCTCCTCTTCTACTTTTCTTTCCAGAGCTGATTAAACTCTTGGAAAATAACATATTTGAATATCCAGAAGACATTTCCCTGAGACCAAACAGAACACAGCTGATCAAATGTTGAGGAAGGAGTTATTCACAAAAAACAAAAGGAAGTGACTAACAAGTATTTCCTGGCTACTCTGGCTCTCAACTGAACTACTTACTTCAATCTTCTTTTCTCCTTTTTTTCTTTATGAACATCCTCCATGGTATTTCTGACATATAGAATGATCATCAGCAATGCATTTGATACCTTTTCATTCAAGGTTAACTCTCTCTGCAAACATCACTTACTAGAAACTCTGCAGTCTTTAAAATGTGAATTAGTTTGCAGTGAACTTCATAAACTGTCAGCTGTACAAAAGCAGAGTAATCTTAATGTTACTGTGCAGTCATTGAAACACTGGCATATCTCCATTTCTTTTAATGGGAAAAGAAACTTGTTAAGCCTGATCTTTTATTTTTGCTGATAGTTGTGACCCCCACATTTTCCATATCTTCAGTTCTTTAATTTTCACAACCAGACCTGGGGAAATGTTCCAGTTTCACTTAACATTTCTCTGCAGAACATAATGCATACCCTATGCTGCTGAATTACTATAACCTAACTGATTTAGCCAGAATCACTGAAAAGAGGTTGTAGAAAAATGACTGACATGGAGGAAGAAACTGGTAGACCTCATCCCCACAGTCCATAAATCAGGATGAAATGTTTGTTATCAGGCAGTGGTTAGCTCTCCTTTAGCTCTATTAGCCTACTCCAGTGGGATCCTTGCCCTTCTGTTTTAGTTTCATAGGTATTTTCAGTATGCTCTTCATACCATCTGCTGTTTATGGAATGATTCTCTAATGAAGTATACATGCTTTCTCAGAAGAAGAGACTGCGTTTTTTGTGTGTTATGCCCTCTGCAGAGCCATTTCAGTTGTGATATGCTCTGTTAATTTATTAAAATTACTGATTCCCCCTCCTCAAATTACTCTTCACTGGCAAGTGAACTAACTGATTACTCTGATGTTTACAGTACTCCACAGATACAACTTTTATTGCGTGGTAAAAAGAAAAGTAGGCTCTGCTATAAAGTTAGATTCTAATATTTTAATAATTTATTCAGATGTATTTCTTATTTTCAAGTAGTATCTTTTAAAAATAAAGCCTTTCATTTCTATATTTTAACTGGAAAAATGAAACTCCAAGAAAATTAATGTTTACTATGCAAAAACTGAAACAGAATTACATACCATGTAAGAATAGAGTCAAGAATATGTGTATTAGGAGAGATTATGCCAGTAGCAGGTATTCGCAAGTAAATTACAAAACCTTCACCAAGGAATGTATAACAAATATGCTGAAAAACTCTCCATTTCCATAGGCATGTTTGAAGTACTTTTGTGAAATAGGATCAGTTACTCAGCAAATTAAAATACAGAAATTAGAGTTTATACTGAAAATATATGTATTTGGCTCTTTGTCAGAATGAAATCTGCTAGGAAAAGGGAAGCTACATTTAATGTCATATGATATACTTACAACAGTGATTATAATAAAATCGTCAGTAATTACTAAATCACACAATTTTTCAGAATTGGTCATTCCAAACTCTTTGCATTTACACAGTGCAAGAAGAATAATGGCCTTCTTGTACAATAAGAACTATAGGTAAATTGTGGTAAACCAAGCAGAGCAACTAAGTTCTGTCCTGGAAACCTTGTACCTTGACTCAAATAGAAATGATGTGCAGTCACTCTTAACTCTGTGATTACAGAAGCTGGAAGTTAGAGGAACAGACCTAACTGTTTTTCAAGATAGCAGTAAAATGCATATAACAAAACTGACTACAATTTATTTTTATTTGCCTGAATCAGCTTTTCAGGACAAGAGTCATGTCACCTGTGTGTTTGCACAGTCTCTATGGCAATGCATCTGCAGCCATGACTGTAGCTTCTGGACACTCCATTACCACACATATATTAATAATACTTAGCCATATCAGGAAAGGAAAATAACCTTAACAATAGGTCTTAGTAAGATGGCTGCTATTGATTTAAAGTGACCTATGGAGCTAAAACATGTGCCAAAATATTGTGCAGTGTTGTCGGGATAGGAAGACATGTAAAAGACATTTAAACCTAGATATATTATAAATTTCTGTTATTTCTTTACAGTTCTCATTATTTTAAAGGGAAAATGCTTGCACCATGGTCTTAATAACCAGGAAGTCTTATTCATTTCTTTAGTAATGACTACCATCTGCCTTAACAAAGGGCAAGTTAGAAGTCTATGCTGCCAATAGCAATTTGAAAATATGTCCAGAAATCTTTGAAATAAACCTGACATCTCTTTTTCTTTACTTACCAGTTGACATTACAGGACAAATCTTGCCCCATCTATAAAATACAGTTCAATGGGATAAGGTAGGAACAATTTGCGATATAATTTAAACTTTCTCAGAGAAAATGAAAGATGAAGTAAATAAAAAGGATAATTATATTGTGCTGTAAATCAGAGTCAAGGGAGATAAAAAAAGTTTATAATCAGAAAAGAAAATTGTATGCTGGACAAATTAAGAGGTATCTAATCCAAGGTCTGAGAATGTTTACATTTCATTTATTTGTAACTTAATTTCCTCTTCAGTTACATACATAAAGATGGTTAGTTGATCAGTTGGAAATGTGGCAGGAATCTAAAATATCTGAACTCAGGAAGTGTGTACTGCAGTAGACAGGGAAGAGGACATTCTCTGTCTTTTACAGTGTTTGGTAGAATTATTAACTATGAAAGAAAAACACAACTTAGGCAGACAAGAAGCAGAAACAGAGAATTGTCCATTACCTTTTCTTTCAGCCCGCAGTATCTCAAATAAAAAAGGATCCAATGTAACTGTAAGTAGTGACTCTAATGATGGACTGTCTCTAATAAAAATATGAATGCAACAAGACAATTTGTTATGCAGTGTCACTTTGATGAACTATCTTGTGAATAAGAAGCTGATGTTTTTGTTTATCTCATTTGCATGTACAGTTCAGATAATTCTGCATCAAAATGTCTTTTAGAATGTATTTGTGTAAATGTGTATTTCTATGTGACCCATGGATGCAAACATTAAAAATATAAATCACATCTCTCTTCTTGCAGTGCTTGTTTTCTAACAATCAGAGTCAGACCTCCTGAATATTTTTTTATAAGTAATTACAGAAAGAAAAATTGAAAGTTTCAACTCTTTAGGAGAATTATAATTGGAATAAAAAAACCCAATAGAGATTAGGTAAAAATTGATAAAATCCCTATGCACTGTCAGATTTCATCTATAAATAAAACACAAATAATATTTGAAGGACTAGCAGTCGCCAGCAATAAGTCAATTCACAGAAGTGTAGAGCAATCTGTTGCTATTTTTATAATCAGCATTTCTTTGTAATAATTATAAAATTCCTGAGGTTAACCTTACCTAAACAACAATGATATTATTACTTCAGGCTTTGAAAGTAGTGTTACAGAAAGGATTTATCTATGCTGAAATCATACAGATAACACAGCAGATAAGTGATTTTTCTGCTGGATTGTTGTGCAGGCACAGCAGTTGTGCATGGCTGAATCAGGCCCAGATTTGTCATTCCCTTAGGACACTTTAGAATGCTACTATGGCTACTGGACACACATTGCCATGATGAGGACTGAAATCTGGCTTTCTGAGGTCTTTGTAGACTAATGCCTGAAGCCTTCTGATCTGCAGATTTTAAAAGCTATCCTTGGAGACTCTCTGTTGCCTATACTGACAGGCAGTAAAATCACCTGCTTGGAAATTATCTTACATGTAGGCACTTCAGAGCTAAGAAACTACAAATAAATACCACAGTAAGATGCTGGTGATTTGGTAGAGTGATTTTACCTTACAAGTGCTTTCATTCTCCATGGGAACAGATGAAACTTCCTCCAGCTTGGAATAGAAATAAAAAAAAAAAAAAAATAGCAAGAGTGTAGAAGTAAGAGAAAATACTCTATTTGTTCCATGTAGTCATTTTTATTTGGGACATGATACTGGGTGGCAAATTATTAACGGTGTAGGGAGCCATAGATTAGGTGGACTTGAATGTGTTTGTGCAGATTTTGGTGCTAAATCATGTGATGTAGAATATCATTGTGTTTAACAGTCCTGAAAATAGTTATTCCTGGTATTGATAATTGAATAAAGGCATTAAATTTCTTTAGCTTCCACTAGATCAGGTTGCTCAAAGTCCAATCCTTGAACACTACCAGCACTGGGGAGGGTATTTTGTGTTTCCCCAGACCACAGATAGAAGTTTTTGTCCTTTGATTTTTGGTTTTGCACTCATAGAGCTCTTTCGTATTCTGATTTTTTTTGGGAACAGATAGTGTCAATTCCTGAACTCTCTATTTCTTCTGTCCTGTTTAGATCTTTCAGTAGCTTTGCAAAATGCAGTATTATTATAGAAGGACAAAATGTCAGTAACATATTTCTGTAATGGTTTCTTCTGCTCATTTTGTTTACAGAAATTCTAAAAAAGAAGAATTTTCACAGAAATGGACATCAGCATATTAAGTAGTATTTTTCAAAGCAAATTCTATGTAATAAATATCTTGGTTAAAAAGCTAGGATTATATAGGTGTATGGTTTTATATACAAATCTATACATATGTACATTGACCTAATATGCTGTATTCAAAAAGAATAATCTGAATATCAAATAAATTCTAAAAGTCATAAATAGCCCAGAGTTGCCTCATAAACAGTAAAAATAGATGACTGATCCATTCACAGATTATTCCTTCTGCTTTCTTACGGAGGCGTATTGTTTCCATGAAGGCTGGGACTGAAAGGGGATTAAGGCCTTGAATGCTGAAAATGCAGGTTACACACTGCGTGACTGATTGCAAGCACGTAGAATAAATTTTGTATTTGAAGAAATGTAATACATAGAAATTATTTGTTTTGGGTTTTTTATCTCTTTATTTTAATTCAAATATATTTGAGGAAGAAATAATGAATAATCTACTTTCCGTTAGTCTCTGTTTCAGCTCATTCTAGTGGAGTTAATGCCTCTTTCAAGCTAGATACTTCAAGAATTAAATTTGTGTATTTAAAATTTATTAAAAACCTTTTGAAAGCATTGAAAAACAACAATAAAAAAACTAATTACGTGTGGTCACTGCTACTAGAACAGGCTTGTTCTTTCATGATGAGTTGTCTTGAATTATCTGTCTTTTTTTAATTCGTTCACATGTCTCTGTAAGCAGTAACTTATGTTTATTCATGAGTCATTTTTTGGGGGTCAATGAAAATTCTACAAATGTATGTGTAGTATAAATTAGAGGCATCACAAGCAATTTTGCCTGTTTTATGTACTATCATTAAAGTTCTCTTTATTTATGAAACAATGAAGGTAAATGGTGCAGAATCAGACACTATTTATCAATTCTTTTGCAAGCATGATCTAAGACTCTAATTAGACCTTGTGGGAAAAAAAGCATGCCTTCTATTCACAGGAAAAAAAAAATTCTTTACTGTACGCAACTCTGACAAATAGTTCAGAAAAAACATTCATGGATATTCTTTTTGGAAGGGTTTTAATGCAAGCTGATGCTAGGATGTATTGTTTAAGTAATTTCCCCTGGGAACCTAATGCTCCACACCTTGAAATATCATCCTAGCTGACAATTTGCTTGATCTGGAATATGCTATATAATTTATTAGTATGCCAAAGAAAATAATATGGAAGTTTAAAGCAAACCAAAGGAACTCTTTAGTGATAAGGTAACTGAAGATTCCAGGTTGAGATACAGAACAGGTCAAGCAAAGTTAAATTAACACTATTGTAATTGCCAAACTCTACTTCAGTATGAATAATTTTACTCTATTTTTCTTATCAAATAATGTTAAGGTTTACTTTATTTGATTGTCCACTGATTATTCATCAGTTTATTCTATTTTCCTTATGCTGCTATACATTGTTAGATTCTATTTAGATACTTATTTATCTGGATACACTTTTTGGTACAGGAAATAATTGTTTTGTATAAAGTTCAAGGTTGTTTTTTTTAAAAAAAAATCCAACCTTTTGATGAGTTTTAGGAAAAGAAGGAAGAGTCTGAAGAAATCTGAGTTTTACTCTTGACTCTCACTTGGTAGCTAACATGAAATTCAGCCCATTCTCTAGGTAATCACTGCAATTAAGGCCAGCATAACAAAATTAGACATATTCTGATATGTACTATTCTGAATTGGTGGTTTGATGTTTTCATGTCTTATGCTATGACATATTTTGTTGAGAGGAAATCTCAACAATCTTTAGCAATTCCTAAAGTATGTTTTATATAGCTATTTTGAATGTCATATGGTAAAATATGCAACAGTTTAAAATATTGTTACAAATGGATAATTTATTGAATAAAAATATTGCAATATTTTGAGCAACTAGAAATACATGTATCAAAATGACTAGTAAGAAATCATTTTTTCAGGTGCAGATATTTCCATTCACAAGACAATTCTTTTGTAGAGGTAGTAACTTTTATTGTTCAGCTTGTATGGATGGGAACAAAATCAAAAACTCGGCCTGTAACCTATGGGGCGCTTCTGTGTTTACTTCAGATTGCATTGTAGAATCACTATTAATCTTCCCTTTCAATTCCTGAGGACCATTCCCCCTTATCCTATCACTACTCACCTTTTCTTCTTTCCCTTTTCCCATTTACTTTTCAGTGAAGCTCAAGGCCAACTTCCATATATTTTAGTTTGTAGGCATTGTTCTTTCTTTGTTTAGCATTTCACAATTTGCATAGTATCTGGCACATACAGTGCCTGGAAAGTGTAGAGCTAGACATACGAGACTTCGAGCAGGTAGTAACAGAGGAACTCTAGGAGGATTTCCTTGAGCCACAGACTAAACCTGTGGGTGTTTTAGCATAAGTAGCTAACTAATAGACAAAGCAAAATGGTGAGATCTTCTGTCCTTCCTATGTATTCTCAAGATTCATCTGTCTGCAAGTTATATTCTCAAAAGATACCCAAAAATACTCAAAAGCAAATCCCAGTAACCCAGAAAGTTTGAAGAGCTGGGAAAAAAACAGAGGTAATAAGATAATTTGTTAGAATACCTCTATATCCATTTAATGTTTTATATGTACTTTTCAGGTCATTTTAACTAACAGGGGAAAATAGCAATAAATGTTAAAAATCTAATTTAGTTTTACTAGAGAGCAACTGAAAGAAATTTCTTAAAATAGTTATAAGCTGAAGGCCATAAAAATGCTCCTATTAAACGTTTGAAATCAGATTTGAGCATACTATCAAGACTAGATGGAGTTTATATAGTTCTCCAAGCATGCTTTTGGACTGCAAAAGAAGTTAAGAAGTAGCTTAGACCAACTTGCTCAGATCCCGAACTATGTTGCTTAAAGAGCTCTAGAACTTAAAATAAGTACTAATTAAATGTAAATGCATTCACTGTTCGGTAACACTTCCTGCATGAAATTTTCATGTATCACTGAATAGATTCCACTGGAAACAGTTCTGAGTGAGAAATGTTACTTTTTATTGAAGTTATTTACCCGCAAGTTGTGTAATCAAAAGTGCATATCAACATAAATTTTTCCTACGCTGCTTGCCCACTGCCAAATGCCACTAGAGGTCTACATTTTCCAAACATCTACATAGCTTTTAGTTTCTTTGTATGATTTTCATCTCACAGAAATGAGTACACGGAAAGAAGAATGTTTTATTTCTGGGTTTCTTCTCAAAAATCTGAAATTCTATCTTGATGCAATTTCAAATAACAAAACCTATATATTTTCAGAACCCAGGTGTTCATATCAGTGAAATTTTATTTCCATTAGTTACTTTTTCCAGGATTCTTGGGCTCAGTAGTTCAAAAATATCCAGATACTCAATTTCATTTCTGAGCAACAATTTCAAAACTAACATTCCTAAATATCTTTCAGAAATTAAGTTTTAGAAACTTAGTTCTATTTTTATATTCAGTACAAATACCTAAGAGGGCCAATATTACTGCCTAAGAGAAAGTTCGAACAATTATTTCATACAGAGGCTGCTCATTTAGTGATGGAATTTGTTATCAATAGAAGATATTTCATCAGGTTGATTGGTGTATGACATGAATTATGCATTACACAGATATAATCACTGTTCTGAAATGCGTCTAAAATTTTTAATCTTGCTTTGAATTACACAAGGAAAGTAGCATATACAAGTCAAAACTTCTTGCTTCAGTATAATTGTTACATGTTAAGAAGATAAAAATAGTTTCAACATTTTTCTTTCATTCTATTAAGGCACAAATTTCATATGTGGGCAGATATAGATAATTAACTAAACATATACACATCCCACAAGCCTCTGAATCACCTAATCACATCTCTTTTCTCAGATAAATATTCCTTTCTTTTGTTTCTTTTCTTTTCTTTCTTTTTTTTTTTTCTTTTTTTTTCTGATCTTGCATATTTCATCTTGGTTTTATGCTAATAAGTTCATTATATGTATGGAATTGATCAAGTTTCTGTTGATAGAGTAATTTTTGAAGTAACTAGTAACTCTGCCTGAAACCACTTCTTCACAGATTTTAAATTGTGCTGTTTGTATGCCTGCTTATAGACTGAGTGAAATTCTGTTATTTAAGATTATTATTTACTTAGTTCTTAATGTCGCTTCTTAATAAAATTAAAACTAAAAGAAAACTTTCCTGTCTGATACATCTGAATCATTGTGTTAGATACTGACAAGGTGGCTTTGGTAGCATACACTATCCCATGGCCTACTGACTTAAAAGAGTATTGCTTGAAAGCACTCATTAAAGGAAATTGTCATTCATCTGCTCTGATATATATATATTTTTTTTTTCCAAAAAATAGGTTCTTACACCTTCTGGCCGAGGCTATTTCATAAGTACAAGATGAGGAATATCAAAGAGGAAAAAAATTCCTTCTGCAAATAAGTTCACTATTACTTATTACTCAATTAACTGATTTTTTTTTTCTTTCCACATTAATCATCTTGATACATGACAGATTCCACGCATTTTTCCACTTGTTGATCTCTTCTATGTAAGTTTGTACGTATTTACTTGAAATTTCACTTATGTGATTCCTCCCACAAATTTTATATCATGACTCATATAAATTTTAATCAACATTCTTCATATGAATATTTCTGGATATATTTTGCTTCAGTGTATAGCACTTGTAATCACTTGAAACATCATTTTTCTTATTTCTAAGGAGTACAAGAAAATCTCTCTGCATGCTTGCGTTTAGGCACACTCAGAACAATTGAATATGGATTGTTGTCAGATTCATTTTACCAGAGTTGCTAAATACTACCAGTTTTGAATCAGGGAAATTTCTGAATCTTTTAAAGTATTATATGAACAGTAAGATATATTTAACAGATATATCACACCGAATCATATAGAATGCCCAGAGTTGGAAAGGACCTTAAGGATCATCAAGCTCCAACCCCCTGCCACAGGCAAGGCCACCAACCTCCACATTTAATACTAGACCAGGCTGCCCAGGGCCCCATCCAATCTGGCCTTGAACACCTCCAGGGACAGGGCATCCACAACCTCTTTGGGCAGCCTGTTCCAGCCCTTCACCACTCTCTTTGTAAAGAACTTCCCCCTGGCATCCAACCTAAATTTTCCCTCCCTCAACTTCAAACCATTTCCCCTTATCCTACTGTTATCTACCCTTTCAAAGAGTTGATTCCCTTCCTGTTTATAGGCTCCCTTTAGGTACTGATAGGCTGCAATGAGGTCACCCTGCAGCCTTCTTTTCTCCAGACTGACCAAGCCCAGCTCCCTCAGCCTGTCCTAATGGGGAGCTGCTCCAACCCTCTGATCATCTTTGTGGCTCTCCTCTGGACCCTCTCCAACAGCTCATTGTCTTTCTTGTACTGGGGTCTCCAGACCTGGACACAGTACTCCAGATGGGGCCTCACAAGAGCAGAATAGACGGGGACAATCACCTCCCTGTCCCTGCTGGCCACCCCTCTTCTGATGGAGCCCAGGATACCATTTGCTTTTAGAGCTGCAAGGGCACACTGCTGGCTCATGTTAAGTTTTTCATCCATCAGGACCCCCAGGTCCTTCTTTGCAGGGCTGCTCTCAAGGTCTGCTCCTTCCAGTCTGTATGAATGCCTGGAATTCCTCCGGCCCAACTGCAAAACCTTGCACTTTGCCATGTTATTATCATATATATCATATAAGATCATATATGATTAATTAATTAATTAATTAATTAATATTATGTCTTCTCCCTTTTTTTGTTCTCACTTGTTTTTGGTTTTACGATTATTAGTGTAGTTCTCATCAAAGTTATGTTTTAACTATACATGATAGTATGCATTTTTCTTTAGTATGTCTCACATAGACATAAGAAGTAGAATTAATACGTACTTGTCCTCTCACCTCTGCTTATGCTGACCTATTAGCACTATGGGTAAAGAATTAAAAATGTCCTCAATGAAAAGTCAATTTTTTTATGTAGAGCTCTCCTTTCCAACTTTGTAATCCATGAAGGCTTCTAATACTCTCTCCATGATTGTCATGCAAACAGAGTGAAACCATCCAAATGTGCAACTCCATATTCAAAATGAATAAGCAGAGGAATATTTTGGCACTGATGTCTGTATGTTGTTACCAAGACTAAGTTTATTTTTTGATTTATTTTTAAAGCATGTGTGCTCTGCTGCTGTCCCATTTTCATGGTGTTTTCACTCTCATTGAGGTCTAAGGGTCCTTTAGAATAAGCTTAGCCTGTACCTCCTTGTTTTTTCTCCTGCTCTGTTTTCAGATTTAGGCCTTCCATAGTGCTTTTAATTATCTCTGTTGCCAGGAAGTGGCATAAAATTAAATTTTTTCTCCTGGAAATAATTTCCTTTGGGTGGGATGGATAGTCCTGTAAGATTTGTATCCAAACATTTTGTTTTTCTTCATCTTTCAATGTGTCCCTCCTGATTTTGAAGTTTTCTGCCCACAGCAGGACACTTCTATCCATAAGCTGGAAGAGTGTGCATAACATAGATCAGACTGCTTCGGATCTTCTGTTTTCTTTCTTTTTTTCTTTTCATTTTTTTTCTTGCACTGTTTCCTGAGTAAAGGAGTTCTGTACCTAAAGAAATCTCTCACATAGTTCCAATTCACTGCTTGAGTGTTCTCTGTTGAATCCTTTAATTGTTATGTTGAGATTTACTTGAAGAGTTCACAATAGAAAGAAAGCATGAGTTCTCTCTCTCCAAGTATATTATTAGTCTGTTTAGATTTCTTTTCTTTCTGAGCTCTAGACCTTCTGAATCAAAGAGAAATGTCAGCGTTAAGGCTCAGTGGTAACATAAGTACATGTACAGAATTTAAACACTGAGAAGTCATGTTTTCTGACTAGTCAGAAGCTCTACATCTCTTAGCTCTTAGTGATACAAAAAAACAAACTTTTGGAAAACTTCAGGAATGAAGTTTTTATTCAATTTCATGAAGTGTTTATTTAATTTTTTTTTATCCTCTGTCTGCGTCAGAAACCTTTTAGTGGGTTTGAAATATAGAAATAGACATGGAAAACATTATGTATATTTTAATTGCTTCCCATTCCATAAGCACATAAATACACAAAAGGATTTGAAGATATCTTAAATGTTGTGCAATACAGTACAAGTTATGTTCACAATATTTCATCACAGTTATCAATTTATGAATCTCAACATTGCTCAAAATATATTAGTGTCTTGCTTTTACGTCCTAAAAGAAAATAAAATCTTCTATCAAAAATGCAAACCCCAAAATATAGGCATGAAATATACTAAATTATCTAGACAAGAGATGGAAAACTGTTATGACAACAGGCTGCACTGATTTCCTATATTTTGACATTAGATGATTGCTACATTTCTACTCTTGATCTCAGATATTAAAAAAAAAAAAAGCAACAGAGAGATGATTTTTATTTGTGTTCTACTTAACAGAATGCAAAACTGAAATGAAAATGAACTGTAAAACAGAAATGCAGAACTGAAAGAGTAACATTTCATAAAACAAAGAGCCTAGACTCCAATATTTTTCCAAAAAATTTGTTTTTCCCCAGGCAAACAAGTAACCCTGGCAGGCTGGTTGATTTTTCTCACCAATTAATCTAGAATGTTAAGAACTATTGTAGTTCTCTATCCCCAGCTAACAATGACCTAGTTTAAGCTACCGATTTCTGTTAGGAAAGAACCCATTAAAAGAAAAAAAATTCCCTCCAGGCCATCTGTTGTTTATTTTTGCTATTAGCTGCAAACTGTTCTCTTGGAGAAAAAGGGTCAGTTAGTTCCACAGGAAATAGGAATATTCTGCCCTTTCATTTACCACTTGGTAAATAGTAGCAGGTATTACTTTTTCCTTATAATGTTTAAACAGGTAGAAGTGGGTAATGTGATAATGTAGTCTTTATAACTATTGTTATTTGAAGTCAATATCCAAGTGGCTGAATATGGATGCAAGAAATCCTTGACATTTAGTGTTGCAAATGGTGTAATGTTCTGATGACTTACTTGATTCCAATTTCTCTTTTGTTCTTTTTATATATCTGTAAGATTCTTACAAGTTAATGGCAAGATAAATATTATCAAACAAACATTTTTAAAGTTTACATTTTTATTTTAGCTTAGTTTTATTTTGTTTAATTAGGAATTTCATAAGATGAAATTACCACAAATAATTTTACATAAAAATGTGCCATTTCAGTACTTCCGTGTTTTTCAAATACTCCCACCTATTAATCAGCTATGGAAAAAAAAGGGGGGAGGAATTTTACCCACGCATTTACTGTAGCACTGAGAAGAGGGAAAGAAATAGAAATACACAGAAAGCATGTGTGATGATAACACACACTGCAGGTATGAAGTAATTTATTTCTTAACTTATGCAACCGTATCTTGCAACAGCTAAAGTTAAGGAAGGCCAAAGCAGTGGGTGGTAGTTGAAGAGAAGAGCAGTGAATCATACAATTGTAGTGAATGAAATGCTGAGCTTTTAATGAGACACATAAACAATTAGTAACACAACCAATAAGTTTTTTTTTTCCTCTTTCATTTTTGCTTTTTTTTAAATTAGAGTTGTGCAATGAGCAGCAAATTATTTTTTTCACTTATTGTCACACTACATAGTAAATTATAACATTACTCAACCTGTTCAGAAGCTACACATTAGTAATAAATCTGGAGGCAATGAAAAAACACAGACCAGGACCGCATTTTTTCTTTGGACTGCTCTTCACAGTGGTGTTGATTCACTTTAAATTAACTTTATTAAAAGTAAGACCAAATTTGTTTTGTGTCACGTGATTTAATCCAAGAGGAACAAAGCATAAGAAGGACACAATTCCTCAGAAATAAAATTTATAACTATGACAAAAATCAGTTGCAAATCTCCTGGTTTCAATAAGCACTCTATGACTTAGATGTTTGTACATATAAACATTGGGATATTTGGAGATCTTGGTTTCTAAATGATCCTGGCAGTCATTCTATGCTGGTATCTATTACACAGAATACTGAAGCTTGTAAGAAACAGGCATTATTTTTAAGGAATTATAGAATCATTTTTTAGTTAAGCTTTGGTATTTTATTATCTGTTTTAACACCAATAGTAACTGGTATGTTCTGTCAGAATAGCATTTGAATAATCATTTCTGTACACTGAATTTCTGTTCCAGTAAACACTTGCTTGTTCTGACTATTTTTATCACATTTTGCTTCTGCAGGATAAGCTGGAACCATTAATGTGACAGTTTCAGATGATTATACTACACTAAATGCCAGTAAAATTTATTTAAGCTACTTTATTGCATCTGTTCCATAACATATGCTTCAAAATGTTTATCACAGTGCAGTAGGGATTGCAGAAGGGTCATTGTTTTTGTCTAAATTTCCCTAGTTTAACCTCAAATAGTAAAGACAAATCACATAGATTCAAGTGGGTCATAAGCCTTTCCTATGGATTTGGATATGAAACAATTCATAGTCTGTGTTAAAATGAGTAGATTTAAAATAAAGTAATATTATTTTACATAAGATTTGACATACAAGTCAAACAGAGGAAAGCCTTTCTGTGGGAACACTAACCTGATTCCATCGCGGCACTTCTGCTCCTTATGCCCAACTGTGAAAAAATAATTATAAAAAATGATTTCATATGATTTTATTGAATGTTTAGTTTGCAAAGAGACAGCGTAATATTGTAGAAAATGCACCAATCACAAATTTACATGTTTTCTTTTAACTTCCACAAATCTATTGCATTCTTAGGGTACATTCTAGCACAATATGAATGCACTACTGCCATAGCTGGGAGGGAAAACTCTCTCCTGGTTTACACTGCTGTTTAGTGTTTCATTCTCTTTGAATGAAATCTTTCCCCATTGGAATGAGATTTGCTTGCAATGATTTCACTAGGATCAAGCTGAAAGCAATGCTGTGGGTGAAGGTTTACAATCTATTTATAAAGTGGCATGGTCATTCTTTCATTATTATCATGAAACCATTCTTTATTCATGTTATCATTCTGTTTGCTTTGACTACTGCTGCATTTTAAGCATAGCTTTTCACTGAGGTCTCCCTAATGGCACGCATGTCTCTCCTGTTTTTTCCACTTGATTTAATTTACAGCCGCCCATGAGCATGTGTAAATCAAAGGGAAATATCAAAGTAAGGAAAAACAGAGGAAGACACTGTAATTAAGAGGGCAAAAAATATTTCTGATTTTTCCTGAGTAATAACACTGGGAAGAACACAAAATAATATATGAATACTCCACTGAGAAAAATAGATGCAATTGTTTTCTTCTTTTTGGTCCACTGTTGGATGATATCGCATTATAAGCAAATTGAAGAGCAAAATAGTTCAATTGTGGTAACACTTCTTTTTTTCCTCACTATCCTATATGTGTATTTTCTAGGTATTTTTAATCATAGCTTAAAAATCCTCAGAATATTTTGACTTTTTGTGAAAATAACAGAAAATCTTTAACAGGTCAGATTCAATGGGATGAGAAAGCTGTTTTGGATTTAGTGCAAAAATAATATTTTTCCTACAACCTGAGGAGTCAAAGTCAACAAAGTTACAAGACTAGAAGATGCTATCCACAAGGTGAAACAAGTAGTGTTAACTATGCTTCACTCTGGTATGTCATGTATTAGGTGTGCATCTTTGATTCCATCAGCTTACCTGATGGAGTACAAAACAAAAGGTATGATTTTTGAATTAGAGGAATTTTGAATCACAGCTGTAAGTATTAGGGGCAAATAATATATAATAAAAAAAAAAGTGAGCACTGTTTCAAAATTCCTTCTATTACTGCTCTTTTTTTCTACACGGTAAACAGAGCTTTGAAACTGACAGTTGTAATAGTTGCACTAACTTTATGATTGCATTACTATTCTGCAATCAGTTTTGACATAAAAATCAAATTCCATTCAATCATTTGTATTCAGTATGTTTTGAAGCAAGTAGTGTGAATATGTGTAACCCATTTTTTTCTCTAAACACTGGAATAAGTGAGCTTAAGTGACAAGCTGTACCATACTGTTCCAATGTTTTCCACAGGAGATGAGAAAATTTATGTTAAACTTCCTTCTTCCTTAAACTCTACTACATTCATGGTAAGTATCAGATAAACAGCTCAGATACAAATCCAAACTGTTGTATTACTCTTAGAAGCATCTTGAGACACATATTACCATGAGTACTAACAGAATAGCTATCTACTGCTTCAAATTTGTTTAATTTCCCCCCTTGCAGAGTGCAAACAACATTCCAATCTTTGTCTAGATCTTCAAAGGCATGCATTTTCCTTCTGAATGAATAGCAAAATTACTGATACTACTAGCTCCTGTGGTGAAGACTTCCTTTAAACAAATCTGTATATGTGGATGACTGTACTTAAAGATTTAAATTCAAGAGGTATTTATTTTTTGGATTGAAAATCCAAGTAATAATTCATGTATCTGTTCAGTATCTGTTTTTCATTTCTAGAATATCTGTCATTTTACTATGTGATTTCAAACATTTAAAATTGATTTTAAATATATTTAAAAATAAATAGTGTTAATATCAGACTTCTTGAAAATGTTTGAAGCTCTTGCTAAGTGAACTGAAAGAGAAGAGCATTCCTACTCCCAAAGTGTGCTCTTCACAATAAGGGGAGCTTCCTAAACAACTGTCAGATGAAGAAGAGTTTTTCTGAACAGTGAACCCAGCAGCAGAGGAGCAGTATGTGCTAGAAAGTTTGTCTGCAAATTTTATGACTGCATTCTTCATGATAATAAGCAAAAATTGGATAATGTGGACCACAGGACTTGATATCACCTTTAGTAGAGGTAGCTGCTTCTTGTATTCATACTGAACTGCTAAAACACTTATTGAACTAAATTGTTTCCCATCAGTACATACAAAGATTTATATCTCTCTTGCCATATTAAAATTTGTGAGACAGAACAAACATTAGGGGGAAAAAACAGCAAAATATGCACCAAAACACTTTAAATTGTTATTTATAATTGTATATCTCTATTTTTTTAATAATCTCAGAAGAGATTATTTAAAAAAAAAAAAAAAAAACATAATCACTGTGCTTCCACTGTAAGAATCTTGGTATTGCATCTTTTTCTCATACTAGCAGTCAAGTTGAAGTGAGTGAACACACAGTTAAATAAAAGTCACTTTTATGCCCCTAGAGACATCTCAACTTGTTGGAAATCCATGTTGGCTTCTTTTTATAACGTCATTCTTTCTTTAAACTGCCCTTTTAACTATTTGAAAATCAATTATGTCATCAAGTCCCACAAAATTGGAACTGATCTGATTTTGCTAAATTTATTCTTGCTCAAAATGTTTTTTGTATATACAACAGAAAATCTGATTAATTTCTAAGTGTTTAAAGCCAAAAGATGCCAACTCATCAAGTCTTCTGAACTGTGAAATAAGAGTGCATTAAGTCCCCGCAAAGGCTGTAGGTAGACAAAACACCTCCCACTAATTCCTAAGCTCCCTGGAATCTTAGGAAATTAATTTTTGCAATAAACTGAACAGGTCTTATTCTGATAATTCTTATGATAAGCTCCGACTTCAAGAAGACACTACTAGTGTAAGGAAGAAAAAAAGTTTTCTGAGCATGTGGATGTGTTGATCTTGATATCAGTCTCTAAGAACAATTTGAGTATATATTTTATATCAAAGTTTGTTCTTCTCACTCTATTTCTCTGTGACTATCCACGTTTCTGGGGAAGATTGAAAAAAAATAGGAGAAAAAAGAAATGAAACATTTACCCACCCTTTTTCTAGGGTTAATAAACATAAATTAATTCTTCAAAGCTTTAGGAAATCCGCCTCATGCTCACACTTGAAATTAAAGAGAAAGTAGCTTAGTACTTTCTGAATGTAGAGTACAACAAAAGCAATTCCTGTTTTACCTTGGACGTCTGGAGGAAAGTAAGTGTGAAAATTAGCTTTCAGTGTGGTATCCAGGTTTAGCAGTTTAAAAAGATTATCACAGAATACACGATAACCCTTTCCGTAGTAGTAATTATTGCCATTCTTTTGATTTTCCCCTAAATACTGGGAAATAGCATGCCTGTAAAGTATGCCACTGCATGTTATCCAGTGTCCAGGTGATAGTGAACCTATAGCACATCAGTTCATTGTTTTTAACTACTTTTACTGATATCTAAACTCTAAGAAGTACTGAATTGGGTACAAGAGATAAATACTGCATTTCATATTATCTTCTTAACTTTAGAAATCACTGTTTTGTTGAGTAGATCTCTTGCCATCCCCCATTTGAAGTATAGCATTGTGAACTGATTTGCTCAGTGAAAAACTGTAAATGTGTCGAGAAGTTATTTTTAATTCCTTTTAAATGCTTTGTTATAGCCCTCTGAGCTCTCCAGGTAGTAGAACACACAAATAACTTTTGTGAAATGTGACACCTACACTTGTAATAATATTTTCATAGCAATGTTCTCAATGCTCTCTGTAGAAGCAGGGTAACTATCTAATTTCTAATTGATATTCCTCCTTTTATTTTCTGAAACTCTGTTCTAGTATACGGTAGCTATAATCAGTATTCCTTGTTCCAGATATGTGTCTTTGTGCTTGGTTCTAGATCTTTTGGATTAATATTTATTAATTAAAATTTGCTGAACATTTTGAAATACTTGGAGAAAAGCATTTTATCTACTCCATAGGTTACTCTATGGGACTCTATTATTTAATGTTCACGATATGCCAAACATTTAGGACTTTATGCATTCTATGTATTTTTTTTAACTCATTAGTGTAAATTATAATAAAAAATGTTCTACATCGGGTGGCAACAAGTCAGTCCAGTAGTATCAGTAAAAATGCTTTAAAGCAAAGTGTTAAGATTGAACAATAATGATAACTTCATTGGAGTGAATACAGTTAAAAAAAAAAAAAAGACAAAAAACAAACAAACAAAAATGAAAAAAAATGAAAAATAACATTATATTAGAGATCATGGCTATCCATCCATGGCTTAGGAGTGTTTTTCAATGGAAATTGGAAGTCTGCTTCTAACTTTGTATAATCACTGGCCAGGAAAATAGTCCTGAAAATCACAAGAGGAATGTGATTATATATACCTAGTCTTAAACATGAAGACTACTTTAATGAAATTAATGGAAAAGTAAAACTTACTGTTCTTTTAATCTTCCCTCTTCTTTTGACAATTCACTTTCTCTCAAGGAAAACTATGAATAAAGAATGTAACTGTCTCACTGCTGTCCTTGAGCAATCTTTAAGGTCATACTGTTTTTCTTCAGGTTGGAATACAAAATAAATTCACATGGTGAGACTGGCATTTCTAGCACATGGAGAATTAGTTATACTCTTTTGGTGTTGTATTAATTTTAGTCACACTAATCTCATTTCTAGAAACTTCTAGATTTCACAGCCATGTTTTTAAACCCTTGTTCTTAAGTTTATTAGTGAATATCTCTAAAATTGATACCTGAAAAAGCAACAAAACAAAACAAAAAAAAAAATTACATTAAAATATAATATTTTAGATGGGACAGGATCTAGTCACCTGTTCAAAACAACACTTGTATTGCAACCACTGTTAGCTTTTTCTGTTCTACTCTAGTTTTATAGCCATTTTGTAGCCTTTGGTACTTCAGTGTCCTTCCAGCTAAATACCTTAAGCTTTCCACAAAGCATGGGAGAATTTTCAGTTATAGTAAAGCTGACAGGATCAAGGCAGTCTTTCCAAGCCTTATGCTCATATGAGCCCTAAAAGAATTTCTGTATTAAGTTGGAAAAAAGAAGAAAAAAAAGATGTTCAAGACTAGATCTCCAGGATTGACCCTTGTTGTGGTCTGCTTACATTTAAGTACTGGTTCCTCTCTTTTTCATACACGGTTCTTTCAACTCAGCCTTCTACCCTGAAAATGTTTTGAGATCTTGTTCTTTGATTTTCTTAACATCAATTGTCCCACACACTTCAGATTAAAAAAAATGTAGCAAGTCATCAAAAACCACAGTGTCATCTTCTCAGATTCTATTCTCAAATGTCCAACCAAAGTACTTCACATTTTTGTATGTAATGACAGATCATCCTAAAGGTTAATGTTGGCCATCTGGTCTTTGTGACATTCAGCAAAGAGAACATCCAAATGCCCTCTATCTAGATAGAGATTTCAAATAACACAGGGAGGAGAAATCAGCACAGAAATGTTATGAAAATTCATAACATGGAATTCTTTAATTTACATAGCAAGTGCACCTGCTATGCAAATTATATGTAGGAAAAGAAAGATAAAAAAATATAATGTCTCCACCTAAATTTAAAATCACTTTCAAATATTTGCTTCAGGCTTTCCCAAAGCTCCCAAAAGCTTCCTCCTCTCCGCTGAAATTATTTCTTTGAAGTATTTGATACCTCCTAGCACATCAGCCATTACAGTGAAAAACCTTATCACATACCATTTTCCTGTTTACTTTTCTGCTGTCAGGTAGTAAAGGAGAAATACAGCAAGTGGTGCAATGAGTTGCATTCTATCTTTTCCTCCTTTTACTTTCCCTTCTAATACTGCTATGAGCAAGTAGGGCACCAAAAAAAAAAAAAAAAAAAAAAAAAAAAAACAAACAAGCAAACAAACAAACTCACCACAAAACTAAAAATGTTATAAAACTTTTCAACGTTTTCAGATAAATACTGTCATTGAATAATGGATATGATTGTGCTAATCTAGGCAACTGAAAATATTAGATGTACTTTAGGACATGTCTTTGATCTCAAAGATTTGCTAATAAAAATATCAAAAGAGTAGTAGTAAGTACACAAAAAAAAAAAAAAAGAAATATTTGGTTTTAAAAAAATGAAAGTATAAAACTATGTGAAGAAATATTTAGTCCTTTCTGCAAACTTTTTTTTCTCCTTTTCAACACTGCATGAAACTTCAGTGCTTATAGAATTTAATGCAGCCAGAAAATATCTATCTAGGTAATATAGGTAAGTGGAAAATCTGACAAGTTTTTTTTTTCCCCAGTACAAAACATCCACTAAAATAGCAAATTGAGGGAATGCGGTGGCTGAAATTGTGCTAAATCATTAATGAGAGCTTGGTCTAATTCCTCCACCTCCTTGATAAACCTTGATAAATTTTTTTGCAAGATACCTGTAAGGTGAAGTTAATTCTAAGCATGACTATCCAAGTATGTGTATCTTTACATACTTTGTTCAACAGCCACATTTCAACTGGTATATCCTTATTTTAGTATTCCCATTTTTTCATATTTCAGGTAGTCAAACTAGTGGAGTCATACTCAAAATTAGTCCATGCGTTTTCATTCATAATAGCTGGGTAATTATTTATCTACAGCTTATGATTTTACATATTCTGACAGCTAAAAATAACTGTGCATTCCATAAATTTATCACTGCTTTTCAGCAGTGTTAAGTGCATTTCAATTAGCATTCTGTGGAAATGCTGAATTGCAAATCCTTTTCAAATTAAAAGGAATGGTCTATCTTTTCAATTCTTTCTACAGTGATAATTTCATTGATTTGACTTAATACACATGTGAGCCTGAGCACATTTGCATATAAAATGCTGCAGGGCCTGAAGGCCTAATGCAAAAAATTAGTTTCAGTGTTTTTATCTTCTGGTAGCACAGAGCTCCCCATAACAAGCTATTTTGGCAACCTTACAGTTCAATATGCATTGTACAAGTGAGAAAGCCCTAGTTTTCTCCAAAAATGGTTTTGGAATTTGTCCATACACTTGCACTGCTGCCCAGTGGCTGATACTGCACTCCCTGGGATAACCAACAACAACATGTCACTGACGCTGCACTGGCTTCCATTTAAATCCCTTCATTTGGATGTTATTAGAATGGTACTGAGAACAGAAGAGTAGTTTAGTTTTAGGAGAATTAGTGGCTGAATTTTTAGCCATGGAAGTGATATTAACTCTAATGGGAATTGCAAATTCCTTGTACCTTGTCACAAATACTATTTCATGATTCCAAATGACTATACTCATGTTTTATATTTAATGTTTTATTTTCAAATTAGAGTGATCTGTGGTCTGACGGTGATATACAGGCAGTGAACACACTCTGCAATCAGCAAACCTGCTCAGATTCATCAGAGCTTTGTCATGAGCATTAACCCCACTCCATCCTCAGCTGGGCTAGATGCACAGGTCTGTTCATCACATTCATTATCTGACAAGATGCAAGAGACTCTAACAGGTTTTGGGAACACAGATAACTTGATCAGTACTGTGAAGAGGTCAAGAGGTCACAGTGGGGAAGAGAAGGGCTGAGCTAAAAAAGCAAGCATGGAATACCAAATGCTCCCCCCAGGACTGTGCTGATAGGAACAGTGTCTACAGAAATGTTTCTGCTGATTGCATTCAACAGCCATCTGGGTTCTGTTTTTAGCTCAAGGATGTGTTTCTTGTGTGACCTTGGAGAAGACAACTCAGATAAAATTGTTGCCACATTGTCACTAGCTGTAAAATATCCATTCATTTCTATGTACGCATTACTCTTTAAGTATGAAGTGTACATATTGCCTTAGTTCACATGCAGTATAAACATAACTCCAGTGGGCAAAGAGATAGTTCAGTGCTAATGTAGTATTATAAATGTTGACAAATAAGGTAGCTTAACTGATGAGCATAAGCTCAGAATTACAGTAATGTTTTTTATTCACTTCATAATAGCTGACATTTCTCTTGTACTCTTCCTTCAATAGCCCATACTTGAATCCACTGTCCCTACGTTAAAGTAAATAACTGAACCATTTTTGCATGTGCAGTAATGCAATCTGCGTCTAGAACACAGGCTAACTGATGTCCTTTTTGTATCTGCAAGATTTGCTTAGTGATGTTTCCATAGTAGAGTTCTTCACGTTGCTGTAATCATAAATGATTATTATTACAAGTCCAGAGAGACAACCAGTTGGCTGGGGAGCCACGTGAAGCTACATGAAAAAAATAATTTACTTGCCAAACTCCACAAAATCCTTATTAGAGAGCAGAAAGAGGAAGAAGGGAAATGGATATAAAGTTTAAAATGACAGCAGTAAAAATCAAAATAAATGTTTGATGTTTTCAGCAAAAACATCAGTTATGACTAAAGTAAAAGTATGAAAAATAGGTATAGCTGCCTCACAACATCCCTTCAGTGGGGCTGGTGTTGGAGTCATGTTTCCTGATTTCCTTGTATCTCATATGTTTAAAGTAGTCCACAAAGAAGTAGTTACTTAGTGTATTAGTTGGGTATAGATAAGGCGCAGTGTTAAACAGTGTCCTTTAGAACTACAGGAGCAGAGTTTAACACTTTTTAACTTACTTTTTTCTTTGGAAAAGTGTCAAAAGCAAATACTATATCTCATTTCCATACTGAAAGTCGCCCTGTAATCTGCTTGTCTGCTTTTCTGCCTTAAGCTCAGAAAATCCTCTAGATTTTGAACTGTATCATTTATTCTCTGAAGACCCATTGGAGAAGGCAGACATTTACACAAGAGCTGCTCAGCCAAACTACGATTTCCAATTAAAAAAAATGGTGTTAGCTCAAGAAACAAAGAGCATAATTTTGAGCTAGATTTTTTTGAGAGAAATACATGCACAAACAACTAAAAATCAAATTTTTTAATCCCTTAAAATAAGTCATCGTATTTTTTGTCTTGATTATAATTCAGTCCTGGCAATTTGTTTCTATTTCTATTTTTGAAATATCTTTTCAGATTTTTTTGATAATTATGTCAAGTTTGTCTTTTTCTGCTTCTGTGAAGTCTGTTGCTTTTTTTTTTTTTATAAGCACCTCCTACCTGCTCTCCAAAGGAAAAAAAAAAAAAAAGCAAAAAAGAAAACCAACAAAACCCAAAACAAAACAAAACTATAAGAACACTGCAATAAAAGAAAGAACTCTAGTGAAACATTTCCTCTTTTTTCCTTACTGCGAATGTTATGCTTTAGAAAAATACATAACAACAACTAATCAGACTTCTCTTTGTTCTTTCCCAAAATAACCACATAAAGTTAACAAAAAATAGTAGTATGCTATAATTAAGTGAGCAGTAAATTTTAAACAAAAGAATGGAAATATTACCCAACCCACTGTACAGAACATCTGTGCACAATTTCTTTGGAAGGTCAGATGCTGAGTTAAACACTGTGAAGGACTGTTTATACCACACTAGCTAGTCACATGAGTATATAAACAAGTAAGCATAATCAAATTTCATGCTTTAACAAGCTGATTGTGTACAAAGTTATTTTATAGGGAAAATATTTCAATTTGCTGCAGTAGGTATAAGCTATCAGAAGCATTAATGGATTACTGCAACTTCTACATCCTCTGCTTGGTCTTCATGCATTGTTAATACATCGTGTTTGTTACACATACCACTGAAATTTATGAACAAATCCCCACATTTTCCTTCTTAAAAGGGAGCAAGCCCAGCACTAGAATAATTAAATGTAAAAGTTTATTGTTGTTTGTCAACAGCTAAGTTAATGAAAAAAATTGTTAATGGAAATTCTGTGATGACATGGAAATGATCACTCGTCACTGAGTAACCTTAAGACCAAATTAAAAATAGAAATTGCATTCTAGCAAAGAAGCTATTACTGTCAAAATGCCAACATGGATGAACAAAATCCCAGAAAGAAACTAACAATAAAACCTCCACAATGATAATGGAAATAATAAAAATTAAAAATGAAATAGAAAAATATCTGTCCCAAGTGCTCTGTGACACATTCTTTCTGGTGCTTCTCCACTTTTGAAAGATTACCTTAAATTTAATTGGCAGTTTGATATTGTTTTACAGGTCCAAGTAAACTTTATTTATCTCAGATTGAAGATAGCACTGAAGAAGAATCATAAAATATATATACTGACCATATACAACAACCCAGTTTGACTCAATTATATAATATTTGTATTACACATAAATTTGTCCCAGGTAAAACCAAAACAGGCAGGCAATATATATATCTCCAGCCTTATGATTTTATAGTCACAAGCTTAGTCACTCTTTACCGTTTCTTTGAAATCACCAGGTACATGAATAGAAGTAAAAATCTTTGCCTTAATGCAAAGGTTACGTACCTCATCCAGACTCTTAGATCTTTTGTTTGGACATCAGACTAGAGAGTGCAAGAAGTATGCAGGTATTGCCAATAAGACCCAGGATTGGATCTGAAGATGATGCTTCTGTGTGTTCTCTAAAGCACTCACTGAGCTTTACTAAGATGGTGCATTAATGGCATTTGAGGAGGCTACTTGTTCAGTCTGACAAGTGATGTGTCCATCAGTGTAACTGGGTGCAGATCTTCCTGTTTTGAAAAGAGAAGCTTTTTCAATATTGTAAGAAGCTGTGAATATTTACTAGGGGAAAATAAGGAATGCTTTTTTTTTTTTTTCACAAAACAACAACTATATTTTCAAAATTAACCAGTAAAAATTAAAGAAAAGCACATGTCTAGAAGAAATCCGTTTTCCTACTTGTTCTCACAATTTCCAGGCCTTCTTGAGCACTGATTATCAAAGAAGATTTTGAAACTTAGTTGACTGTATCTTTGTAAAGAAAATAAGTGTAAATGCATGAAACACTTCCTGATGATATTGTATTTAAAAGACACCTTTGCTATTTTCAGAGAGAAAAGATGTTCCAGAAGTCTATCCATCTATATCCTCAAATAATTTCATGAAGGAATATGAAATATGCAAAACATGCATCAGTGTACCTGAAGAAGGAAGTGAGGAACTGGGACTTCAGTAAAAATACATCTCCTTGGCATCTTTTCCCAGTTATTGCTATAGCAATCTACAAATATAAGTAGTGGAAAAATAATCTGGGCAAACCAGATGTTCTCAATTCAGCTGACTATAGGTTTAGGTTCGCATTCTGCCCATGTGAGATCTCTGAAAGAAGACAAAATTACAGAATTTAAAACGACAGCTCCATATTTAAGTAAGTGAGAACAAATATACTAAGATTTAAAACTTTACCTTCTCTGAGATCAGTTTAATGAATGAAATACCAGTTGTGCATTACTAACATATAATGATAAAAATACGTGGATATATTATTGTCGGTCAATAATATGTAATTTGCGAAAGTATGCATCAAACCATTATTAATGGACCATATGTGTTTGTATTTATACATACATACAGATCTATGTAATTCCATTCTTAATAAAAGGATGTGACTGGTGTAACACATACTTGCTGCTGTTTCAATTAAAGTGAGTTATTTTCTTACTTATATATTATATTTCCATCTACTGCTCTTCTCATGTTTCAAAGCTGTTTGTATCTCTTGCTAATTTCAGTTTTATCTGTTTGCCTTTGCTGTCCAATCTGAAGGTCTTTATTTACAATCACAGATAAATGACACTTTTCTTCAAGATCTGGGATAATAGGCAGTATGATGATTTGGCAATTAAATAGTACACTGAAGTACATAGTGGTGCTTCTGAAAGTCTTTTGTATTTTCTTCATGGGGTAAAGACTACTCCAATTATAGTCCTGAAAAATATGGAAAATGTAACACTGATGTTTAGATGTGATGCTTAAGGATGTGATGTTTGAGTTATGGGAGTTTCCAATTCTATTTTTCTTCCAAAAATTAAGTATCTATTTGAATTTCATTATACATTTTCTTACTTTACTCTTGTAAATTACAATTGAATTTTACTTCATGAAAAAAAAAACAATAGGAGTGCATATGTCGCTTTAAAATATTATTAATTTTAATGATCATTAAAGCATAAAATTAAAGATACTGAGTATATTTTATCAACAGCCACACTACTCAGTTTAACTGCTACACTCTTAAATCTTCCTAAAACTCTTCTTTAGTGTTTGAATTTAATCTCAGCTTTTACCAGGCTGCTAGTTGAATGGATTTTCTACAGAGATCAGCTTCTTCAAAATGTCTCCCCCTTTTAAATTAAACTCCATATATTTTGTATTGAGAGTTGCAGTCCAGTAGTATTTCTTAATTGGATCAAAATTCCTCTTAATCCACTAAACAGCTTCTAAAGACAAGTAGGGGTGTTGAGACCCAATAGAGGAGTTTAGTGATCAATTCAAACACAGGTGATTTCTAAAATTTTCAGTTGTTATCAATAAAACACTAGTTCTTATTTATGAGCTAGCAATATTTATCTACATAAAAAAAAAAAACAACCAAAAAAAGCATTGTGAAATTTATGCATCTGTTTTCCAGCTGACGTTTTTCTTTTCTAGGGTATTAAATAATCTTATTTTACCTTCTGATTGCCCAAATTCAAACTATATACAGTGATTTCTATTAGTAATTCAAACATAGGTTTTAATTTATTATTTTTATAATTCACCATGCTGTATTGTATAAAATACATATATATATAGTTGCCTTTGCCCAGTTTTTGGATAACTTTAGAAGGCACTTGCCACAATCCAATAATAAAGAAGGAACAGCTTACCCAGCTCTGAAGATAGGGGTTCACTAGAAAACTCTATGAAGGATGAAATCTCTGAGTAAAGATATATTCCTCCTGGCTGCCAGCCCTTAAATAAGGTTAGGGTTCAGTTGCACAGGTAAATTGCTTGCACCTATGCTCCTTTGGCTGTAAGCACTTCTTCACCAGATGCTTAGTGACTGGTTCAGACCGTGAGCTAAAGTTTCCCATATATATGGTATCTAGCATTTATTTATTTAAAAAAATTATGACTACTAAGAAGGACAAAACTGTCATGAAACAGATAGAGGAAAAAAAAAAGCACAAAATAGAGAAAGTATAGTTTTCAATATGGATATTTGGGTGTAGGAAGGAAGTTTATTTATATATGTTTAAAATACATGTTTCAAATTTTCCTAACCATCTTAAAAGATTAGTATAATAGCAAGAAACAGAAAGTATAAACTGAGAAGAATTTTTTCTTTAGCAGTCACATAAAAAGTTATTTTTTTTTAACATTAACAGTGAAAAAGCAATCAGCTTTAATAACTGAGTAATTACTTTCAATTACTTGACACAATAAAAATAATATGCAAAAAAAACCTGATGATTTTCAAAATACATGCCAGACAATTCATAATCATGTCTCAAAAATATGTGAAACGACTCTGAGAAACATCTGCCAGTTTTGTAGTGAGCAATTGGTTATTTATTGGCTCAGTCTGCTGCCTTACAGATTCAGAAATGTGGTGCAAGGCAGATCAGTGATAGGATAGAGATCTAAAATGTAGATAACATGGTATGATGGAAAACCCAAATGATTTCCATGCTGTAAAATTCTCCAGTAGAAACCACTTGAATAGTGTAGCAGTGAGCTCTTAGCCTGGTGTTGGTTAAACTGTTGAGAATAAAGCACCAGTAATTTATTTGCTGGTAGTTTTATTTAAGTAATCATCTATTCATTCATGAATGTAAAGTCACTATGTTTGAAGCAAGTTTTGTGAAAGGTAATAACAGCAATGCAGGATGCAATTAAGTGAGTACATCTGCAGCACCATTACTTTATTTGCTCTGATATTAATGTAAACGTTTAAAAAAATGTACAAGTGGGAAGGTGAATAAGGAATAATTCTTACTGATGACTGTCCTTGAACTGTAAAAATGTTGACACTTGGAAGCAGTATAGTGATTGTAGTCAATGTAAATTGCAACAATTTATGATGTATAGAATATTGTTTGTTTATTTTGTTTTGCTTTAGAACACATAGCACACACTGCTAAAGAATTTTCTATGGGTGCTGTACTCTGCATTTGTGTATTGAGAATCTACCTGGTTTCACACAAGTGCTCTGCATAAAAGACTTGATATGCACTTTCTATAAGACTGTTGTTAAGAGATAAATTCCCTCCATCTATTTTGAAGAACTAGGCTTCTAGAAATACCTTAAGCTAATTCAAATTAGTTTACTGAGCAAGGAGTCTCAAGTAAACTCATGCAGAAAATTTACTGAGATTGGAATTTTTTACTCTCTCCTTTGTAGGAGGTATTGAAAAAACTGTTGAATAAGAGTAAAGTTAGAGGAAGATAGAGTTTTGAACCTCTTCAATAGCACAAAATGAATGGAAATTACTCCAAAGAAAAGTTTGACAAATGAAAACCAGCCTTGGCATTTATTTAGATATAAATGTCTTTATAAATGTCTTTTAAGGAAGTTACCAGTACAGATGTGGTAAGGCTTTCTAGTTTGGCAGTAAGACTTCCTGTATCTAGCACAGTTATGAGAAAATTAAGTATGAGTCTACAATGAAAAAAGTCATGCAACTCATATTTTAATTGTATATTCTAATATGATTTCAGAAAAAAAAAAAAAAAGGAAGTAACCAGCAGAATTCTTTCATTTTTGTCATATTTCCTTGCCTATCCTTGCTACCTGACCATTTGGTAACTACCCAGTAAGGAAACTATTGATTCTGTCTCCCTTTTATATAGTCTATGCATGGAATTTGCTCTTTCTGACAACTTCAGTTTTACTGCTTTTAAGTTTAAATGTTAAGAAATTACATATATTTAAAAAGACATTACTTTCTTAGATAAGAACAGAAAATGAACAGTTAGGCTTTCAGAACATGTCTGAAGGAAGACAGGACAGATACCCAGAAAAGGCAGTCAGTGTCTAGTTAAGACACATTTACATTAATTAACACTCTGAGAAAAGTAGTCTACAGTACCAACAAAAGGATGTATACTTTAAAAAAAGAGCTGTTCAAAGTATCTTTATTTTTTACTTTAAAACACGTGTTCATGGGAAAATAAAACCACTTTCTGCTTACTGTTCCAAGGATTTAAAAAACATGCAATTCTTCTGTGCTCATAAGTACTTCATGGAATTTGAAAGCATCAAATTCAGATTTACTTTAAAGGCTTCAATCTTACATAGAAGTTAACTCCTACATTTAAAAGTCTTCATTCTAGAAGATTTTCACTCAGTCTCTCAGATGCAATGAAAGATCTGAACTGCAGCTTTAAAAATGCTCCAGAGCATGTTTGTATATATTGTATGTTTTTTACAGCACAAATATTTTTACTTTAGTAAGACAATTCATTCCATTTAATATTAAGAATAAATAAAATAAATCTTATTATGATAAAGGCCTTGACCATCACTAATTTGTCCTAGAAATATTGGAAGAACCTTCTATTTTGCAAAAAAAATCTTTGACTTTTTTTTTTTTTAATTTTGGAGCTAAAATAGCAACTGCATTAAATATAGCAACAAAATAAAGAAATTACTGTACAGATGGATAAGATCAGACTTTATCAATGGGACAAATTGCACTGATATTTAGAGGCATGTATAATGGGTATTAGCTATGACACTCAGTCAGATAAGGTTGACGCCTTAATATATTTTTCCATTTAGATGCTGAGAAAGCATTAGGTATGTAGATAATGATAAGGATAAGGTATTTCAAATGCTTCAGTGGTTGAATATATTTCCAGGTGTATGTTAGATATAGAACTTGCATTGTTTAAAACGGAATTCTTTGGAAATGTTCACTTAGTGATACAGTGATATTCAAGGAAATATCCAATTTACTTATATTTACAAATACTTTTCTATGTCAATCTCAGTTTTAGCAAAGAGGTTAAAACAGCGCAATATGTAGATAGCAGTGGTGCACTACCAGAAACAGTAGGCACTAGCTGTTTTCTAATATTGCCTAGTCTGATGAATACATTGCATGGTGAAGGAAAGAAGCCATGTTGTTAGAAGGCTAATACTCCTATTCACTAGCAGACAATGATAGGCAATTGCTGAGCTTTGCCTTTTTGTTCAAGATAAGATAAGAAGCAAAGTCACCAATAGTTTGCAAGCTAATTGTTGCTAAACTGAAGTCACTTTCAGTCATGGTCCAAAGCATAGATAGTTCTCTACAGCTAATTTCCAAGATTATATTTATGCCACAAGCACGAGTCTTAATTTACCCAGGATGAGGATAACATAATGGCATGATGCAGAGCTTGGTAAGGGAGAGGGGCAAATAACAATGTTTGTACATTTTGAGTTTCTGAATCCCAGTTGCATGTACAGGTAAGTTTAGCAAAGAAATCTGGATGATTATTGTTTTAATCTTGGGATTAGCAACTTTCTCAGACTAGTGCCTCAAAAAAAAAACCAAAAAAAAAAACAACCTCTCCCCTGCAAAAAATAACCAAAATCTCAAACCACTAACAAAAACACTTAGAGCAATCACTCAAAGTTCAGATCACCTAGCAGTTACATGAGTGTTTTGTATCTGCCAGTACTAGCTGACATTAATGCGTTATGTATATATATACAAAAAAAACAACACCCAAAACTGGTGAGAATTTATATTTAGACTGAGTTTCCTTAGCTCCCTGGCTGGAATTTTGAAAACCAGCTTTATCCTGCAAGAGACTGATTACTTTGCAAGGCAAAGCCGGTCTTTCATATGAATGTATCTATGTACTGCACACGTCTTAAGACATTCAACAGTCACATTGTTTTTCCCTCCATTTCGTTCAGTAATGAAGAATTATGTAACTCTGATCCAACAGTATCACGTATCTGTCTAGAAATTTGTATTCATTCCTATTTTTGTATGAACTTCATTAATCTCTGCAGGTTTGTGCCAAATAACTGCTAAAATTACATTAACTATGACATTATTTCTTCCTACTTATAATGTATCAGTACAGAAAATGTAAAGATTGAGGGATACTCTCACTGTTGGATGATATGGGTGGAATTGTCAAGAAAAAGCAAAGGGGGAATTCAGGAATGGGATGCAGCTATCAAGGAAGAAGCATTGTACCAGCTTTATGGGCTCCTCAATTTAAGAAAAAAGACTGGAAACTAATTGTGGTTTCTTCAGATGCAATGGAATGAATTAATGAGGGAATTAACATAGGAACTCATGTGAAAGGAACATGGATTGGAAAATCATGCTCAGTAAAACACCGGAGGAACAGTGCCAATCTTAGATGATGTGGAAAAAAACACAAATATCTATGAGGTACTTTCCAAGTCTCAATCATGGCATCAGAAAAGGGTAGGTTTCATAACAGTAAAAATAGTGTGTCTACATGGGGAAAAATAGAATTATACAGAATCTCTATGATCAAAGCATCCCATATTCCTGAAACAGAGATAATTATATTGTAAAGGGCAACGCAAATGAATGCCATTGACTGGACTAAAGAAATGCAAATATGGATGAAACAGGATAGGTGTTTTAAGGACACCTGAGCGTTGGATGCCTCTGAAAATGTAACATCTGTGAATGCTGGGAAATTTCTCTTCATGTTTGTATCCAGAGCAAGAACTTTTTTTAAGTTCTGCTTGCTATAACATCTATAGAATGATCTGCTTAGTGCTTTCTTTGTACCCCTCTGACATGTTTAAAATAATAGCTCTAAAATAACAGCCCAGGTGTTCAGATCAGCACAGAGCTTATGAAGGACAAATTCCATCCAGCAAAGGAGCTGAGATTTCAGAGAGCCTCAACAAATTTTGTGTAGTATGTAGTTAAATTGCTTTTGATTATGGAAGCCTTTTCTTTTTATGTGGTATTCATTTAAACACTTATTTTTAGTTTATACCACTCTGTATTTTTAGCTGCTAAGTTCAGACATTAGCTATTCACCATGATTTGACTTTGATGTGGCTATACTTAAGCACATCTGAGTGATTATTTACAGTTTTTAGCAAAGCCCAAACCTTTGGAGGCATGGTCTAAAATGGGAAAATAATTTTAATATCTCTTATTACCAGAAGTTCTGAAAATAACATTTTGTTATAAAAAATCATTCCAAACATTGCAATTTTGCAGTATTTTATCTAAGTAGTGTGCTCCATCGGGTAAAAAGCTGTAAAATTTAACTGTCAAACATTTGAGAAAGCACAATCAAAACAGCTTTGAACAAAATATCTGTAGCAATTCTAGTAAATGTGAAGTCACGAAGAGGACATAAGCTTTTCTATCTTGCTTTTACTTTGTTGATAAATCCGTCTTCCAACAAGCAGCTGGAAAGAACAGGGAAGAGTACATTAAAATGATATCACTATTACTTATTGCTGCAATTTTTTGAGAATCACACTTACACACATGAAACTTGTGTAGATTTCCTACCAATAACTTTGCTACTAAAATGTAATATATAAAAATAAATCTTTATAACTTGTGCTTCTTGATCCATTCTGGCCTTTACAGCTTGTAAAGTGAAAGAAAGATTGCTCTGGTCTTATAAACAGTATTTATTTCAGTTTACTTTTCTGCGTGTTAGCTCAGAGTTATACTGTCTAAACTGTGCATATTTGTGAATGTGTAAAGTTTATTATTAAGATACAGAACTATCAAGATACCATTTACCTCATCTTTTCTAAAATTTGAATTTTGAATCAACTTGTATCACAAAAAATTGTGCTGTTTAATACTACTTATACGCCTAACATTCACCAGAGTATCATAAATTTCTCGCTTTTGAAATCCTGAACAATTTTACAAAAAAAACTGAGCAAGATATAAAAATATTTTTCTACAAGCAACATGATTTCAGCACCAGAAGATTTTTACCAATTTATATGAAAACTGTGCTCATGCAGTAACATAGCATCTGTTTAGGATGCGATATATGGTTTCTAGAATTGAAAAACAAAAATGAAAACAGCAGACATTTGTGTGCTTTCTTTATGTAAAGGACAAAATGAATGTATGCAGTGTGTGCATTGCAGTGACTACATAAGAGAATCTTAACCGAAAAATTCAAAGCAACTGCTGAACATGCTTTTGCTTTTTTTTTTTCTTTTCTTTTTTTTTTAAATAGTATTTGTCTGAGAGCATCTTAAAGAAGTCACTGAACTGACTCCTACAAAGAGCCATTTTCTACTGCTGTCTGACTTTGAAGTCTAAGCAGAGTCAGACAGGATAGCCTTTGAAAAAATGCTGTTCTTTATTGTCTTGTGATGGAAAACTGCCCCACCTTGACAGTCAGTATTAGGATGCAGTTTGAAGCCCTTGACTTTTTCCAAGAGTAACAAGTCACAGCCAGACACAGGCAGGGGGAGCATGTGGAAATAGCTCAAAATCACTGTAAGCTGGGAACAAACATGCAAAGTCTTTATGCTTATATTTTTTGTCAGAAGAGTAAAGTGTATATAATTCTTTCCTCTAAATTACGTATTTGGAAAAAAAAAAAAAAAAAAAAGTAATGGTGTTGATTAATTCCCTAATTATTTCCTGCACTTAACAGGTATTCAGAACTTTCTTTCCATGTAAAGATGAACGCTGCATCTTAAAATACGTATGGTAAGAAAAAAAAAAGCTATTAAAAATTCTGGTAATTGGCCATTCAGAAATCTTTATTGCTGAAGAAGTTATTTTTTCCTTGTCTGAAATATGGGCTATATAAATATTTAAATATATCCTTTTTTAGCAAGAATTGTTCCTAGTCTGCTAAGATAATGTCATTGTGGATGAATAAAATATGCATTTCTTCCTCTGAAATATTTTAACACATCTCTGACTTCTGTGATTATTCTGCACTTCACTACATAAAATATTCTGTATTTCACTGCTGAAATATTTCATAGGACTTAGCTTGTAAAAACATATCGTATTCTTTAAGAAGGCTAGTATTTGATGATTGCTTTTCTGCTGCACCTCACCAGTACAGCATAATTCAATCTCTCAGATGTCAGGACTCTTCCAGTTTTGGAATGGCAACTTTATTTTCTTGAACAGTAAATATCACTAGCATTTCAGTCAGAACAGCCTGCTGACCAAGCTGTCAGTCAAATATTTAACATTTCAGAACTGAGACCTGAGAGGTACTGAACTCAGTGACAGAGGGTCACCCAGTACTCTGCACCACACTTGGCAGTTACTAGTCTTCAGAGTCTCTTGGGGAAACCAATAGAATTTTACTGAACTACTAGGATTATTTTACAGGAAGTAAGTAATGATACTCAGCACATTTAATCATGGCAAGCCACATGCCAGAGATTTGTGACCCCATATGCTGAACTGAACCCATTGTATTGGTAGAAGGGAGAGGTCAGCAGCAAAACTCACCATGGGAAGTGATCTGCCTCAAGTGCTGACCAAATGGAGTGCCTCCATTAAAGCTGCTACCACGTGAAAAAGACCCAACTAAATTTTGGTATTCATGTCCCAGCCTCTTCTCCTAAGACATTACAGGGTGCCATTGTCTGATACCACATCAGTGTGATTGGGCATGTCCTGAAAGGAACAGGTGTGATCCTGGACTCTGCACAGGGTTTTTCCATCCAGGTTAAGCTGGAAGGTACGCAGTTGAGTAAAATCAGAAAAATACAGTCATTTTGTTGTGTATGTAAGAGACTTAATTTCTTTCCATGTCAACCAAGCTCAACTAAAAAAAAAAAAGAAAAAAAAATCATTTAAAAAATTGTCAGAAAGCCATATGGAAATTTGAAAGTTACTACTATTTTATGGTCAAATCAGGGTCTTCGAGAAGTTATGGTTGAGTAAGTTAATTAGCTAACTGCAAACCATTTGTTTTACATATAGTATATGTTTTTATTTGAAATATGTGGAACAGCCTATAGTTGCCATGTAATTTCTGCAACTAAAATTAAAGGGATCTTATTTTTTAATTTGCAAAACCTCACACTGCTTTTGACATTCAGAAAAAGTGTTTAGATTGTTTCTTCTAGCAATATACTCTTGCTGAAATAAGAATTTGGCAATGTCAAAGACTGCTTTTGATTCAAGATGTAGGGTAAGGAATTTTGGAAGTAAATTCTTCTTCCTCTAATATAATAAGGAAAAACCAAATATTATTTGAATCTGTTTATGACAGCTAAAATGACCACTATTTCTTAGCAAAATTAGTCTAAAACTTAAACTTACATGTTGTGTATGAAGGACAAATAGGTAAAAAATTTTGTAAACTGAACATCTGAATTTGGTTGTGGATGAATTTAGAAGACTTGTGATCATTTTCTTTGTGTTTTTTTTTCTATTACAACTGCCTGTAATTCACATGAACTGGTGAACATCATGCTTCTTTTTACAATCTCTGCTAAAGTAATAAGTTCTGATATAGTTCTGTGCACTCATGAACCTGCATAAGGAAGGGTGTCTTCCAGGCCCATAGAAGCATCTTGCTATCATTTGTGGTACTGGATACAATCCTTGACAATTCATGAAGCCACTAATAAATAATGAAAAAATTTAAACATAAAAGGAGATTCTGATCAGAATAAAAAAAAAAATAGTTTGTTTGTTTTGGAGACTAAACTGACATTTCTGAATTACAACCTCACATGGCACAGCTGCTTTCGGGAAATACTGTTCCTCACCTTAATTAAGTCAGTTGCAACATTTCGTAGTGTGCTAAGTTCTTTGGAATACTATATCAGAAAATTCTGTTAATTTGCACTCTTTAAACTGGGGACTACATGTTGCATCATATGATCATTTCCCATTGTTTATCTTAAAAATCTTGACGGAACTTGCTTGGCTTGCCCCAAAATACTGCTGAGCTGTTTCACCAGGAGTGGGAAGAGACACCCATCAGACCCCACCACAGAACTAAATGCTATACTTTATCTAAATCTATCTAAATGTCTACTTTATCTCTTCCTCTCAGAGGAAACATCTAGAAGGGAGTGAATGTAGTGCTTCAGTGAAAGGACACAAAAATCTTTGCAACAACGTGTTCTCATCTAAGATCTTGAAAGGGCAACAGTGACATGAAGATAAATATGATTGCCTATATCATGTGGTCTCTACTTTTATTATTATTCTCTCTAGAACTGACAGTTAAACTAGAGTACTCTATTCTCATATGCAAAACTATTTTATCACTGTTTAAATGCCAGATTTCCAGAGCAACAAGTTGTCTATGCAGCAAGTGCTTTAGTACAACCACACAAAAATAGCTAATATATTACTCACATGTAAATATTTGCATAATATTCAGATACCCCATGCATATGTGTGAGCAAAAATCTGGTCCTGAAATCATTTGTATTTTAAAGAAACTTCTACCAAATATTCTAATATAATTTCCAGGCAATATAAATGCTAAATATATTGGGCAGCTTTCCCAATCTTTGAGAAGAAACAAGTGCTCCTTCATTGAGCCTCTGTGATTCCTTAATATTGATTTATTTTTCTCGGTAGTCCATAGTTCTCCTCTCTGTTGGCCCCAGCTTCTGAGCCTTTTCTTGTCCATCTCAACTGTGGAAGAGGAAACAGTTTTCCAAGAAAACATATATATTTCAGAGCAACTTAATTTCCTTTAGATACAGGCTGGAATATGTATATTTGTCTTCTTCCACTACTTCAGAGACTTCCACATCCTTAAAGACCTAAACATATGATCTGTACTGCTCTGCCATTTCTTAAAACAGTTATGTGAAGACAACTCAAATGAGAAGGGAAGAAGGGAGGGAGAATGGAAAGATGCATAGAACTCAAAGATTTGGACTACATATCCATGGCTGAATGCATATGGTTTAAATGCTGCTTGCAGCTCTTTTACCATCAAATTTTAGTTTTTCTGGAATCTTTAGTTTTACAAGAATATAGTCATTTTATGAAATTAATAGGCATTAGCATGATAACATGAATGTTTCTGTTTATCTTATTTATTCTCATTCTCTAACTGCAGCTGATTTCAACACAGATATTTCAAGTAGCAGAGCAAAGTCTGCTTTGCAGTAAGAATTGTAATATATCAGAAGGCAGATATAAACACAGTCTACAACTGCTCTTGCTATTGTTTGAACTCAAGTAGTGTCTAATGGCTATTACATTTCTAGTATCCTCCTTGTATTCTTTGTTGTATAAACATTCAAAAAGGATTTATATTCTATGTAAAGATCACAGATGGCTGTACAGGAATAGAAGGTAAAATAAGCACTGGAAGTAAAACAAATCGATGGTTAAAAATATTATCTAATATACATTCTGTCAGTGACATAAGGTTTTCCTTTTAGCAACTGTTTCTAACATTGACATATATGCGTAAACAAAAAGTTGTTCTAAATTGGTAATAGGGTTTTTATTCATTAATTCAGCATTCATTGTTATACAGTGGTGGATAACAGCTGGTGGGAGAAAGAAAATTACAACTCACTGCAGAAGCAAAAGAATTGAGGAAGAGAACTAGGGCTTAATGAAGAATCTTGTAAAGAAAGCCAAGTTGTGGTATTAATAGCTTAATTAATGCAAGATGTCACAGAAGCCTTATCTCATCAGCAAAGCAGATGAGATGCTCATTTTATTTAACTTTAATTAGTTTTTGCCACTACTGTTTGCCTTCTTGTCCTAGTTGTTTGTGAGATTTACCAAAATATGCCGGAGATCTTTTAGCAACAGGCAAGTTACAGAATTGCTGCTTACTGTCTAAAATTCTGGGCATGGTTCTACCTTTCCATATTCATATGCCCTAGAATAATTTGAACAAATCTGCTATTAATCCTACTAATTCATGTAGGCTTTCCTTTTAGGATCTTACTTAATTTCTTTTCTGGGTCACTGTCTTGATGTGGGAAATGATTGTTATTTGTTTTCTGCAACAGCCTCCTTAGGACTGACGTTTGAGAAGTTTTAAAAATAAATTCAATGCTATTTTTATTCATGCTTTAGGATGGTTTTCAATATTACCTTATTAAAACAACAGACTGAACTTCCCTTCAGTTGGCATAACTCTGTGCTTGGCTCTCTAATGCTTTTCTTAACTCCAAAAATCTCATTCTGCATTAATGATTTTTTCTGTTTACACATCTGTATTTAATGCAATATTCTTGATTTATAATTGAAAGGTCATGCAGTAACTGATTAAAATATAAAGCAATACAATAATACAATAAAGATAGTAAAAAGTATATCTTCTTTTACTGATGCTCAGCATCATTTAAAATCAAGTCTACTTTCTCAGTGCTGAGATCTCCAGAGATAACAGAATGACCTATAAACTCTACCCTGTGGTGTTTTGGGCTGGATCATTTTTCAGTGTGCTCTTTCTGCCCCATGTACAATGTGAACAGCTGTTCCACTGAAGTCTGAATGATAGCTAGGTAGCTCAAAAGCAACTAGAGTATAGAGGTGAAGGGAATAATGGATAGACTTCAGGAATATGGGTATAAATGAACAGAGAACAAAAAGGAAAAGGTTACACTAATGTAGATGTAGAAGAATGAGCTCAGGAAGTGAAAAGGTACAAAATAAAGACGAGGAAGTCAGAGAAAGTAGGAAAATCTAGCAAAAAATTAATAGCCTACAATTAAAAGAACAGAAAAAAAAAAGAACAAAAAAGGCAGAAAAAAGAACTTTACAAAAATGAGAATAGGAATCATCTTTATATAAGAGTAAAAGAAACGTAATTTAAATCAGCTATTTATTGTTGCACTCTATGGATAAAGATTCTTTGGATTTGAAGTACAACTAGTTTTGTGGAAGAAAAGAGGAGAGGAGAGGAGGAGAGGAGAGGAGAGGAGAGGAGAGGAGAGGAGAGGAGAGGAGAGGAGAGGAGAGGAGAGGAGAGGAGAGGAAAGGAGAGGAGAGGAGAGGAGAGGAGAACAGTTGTAACTGTCATTTTAATAAACCAAATCTATGTAATCCCAAATAAACCAAGACAGAATTCAGATGTATATTTTATTTGAATAATTAAAATCACACTATCTGTCTGAAAAATTAAGTCTGTTTTTATACGCAGGGGCACATCAAAATAACTGGAAAGATGAACAACGTTATTCAGGGAACTGGAGGAAAATGGAGGGAAATGGACAGGATAAAATAATAAACATTATGAAGAGCTGAAGAATTTTTTTAAGTAAATCGATTTGCAAAAATTTTTGACCAGGTAACTCAAAACAATTCAGTCTAAATTGTCAGAATTGTTGCAAATTAAATGCAAGCTCTATACATGTAAACAGAAAGGAAGTACATACTGTGCCTTTATGTAATAAACCCAAAATGTATAGACTGAGTTTGTTAATCAAAGTTCAACAGTGGAGAAAAAATTAGTTAGGCTAACACAACCTGTTTTAAGACATACATTTTTTCGAAGTTATATTTAGTTTCAAATTAATCTTGAAACATTTATGAACAGTATGATAACACATAGAGCTAGATCTTAGGTTTTAAAGAACAATAGAGCTCTGACTGGAAAGAAATACATTTGCACTCCCTATTTATACTTTTTCTGATCCAAAATATAAAATATTATTGAAATAGCTTCTATTAAATGAAGAAAACACAGGAAAGTACAGATCTTTGCCAGGAATTCTCAGCATCTGGATCTCACCTCTTATGTAGCAAGGGAATACTTACCTTAGGGAAGTTAATTTTCCCTTATAAAATTGGGGTATAATTGTAAAAGCCAAAAACATAAAATAAGTGAGACAGTTCCCAGCAACTGAAAGAATTATAGAAAATTACACTGCCAGGAAAGACAGACATGGAGGCTACAGGATTCTTCCCCTCTTCTCTTTTTTATACCTAGTAGCTGAAATAGTATAATTATTCAGTGATTCAAAGTGTTTTTCAAATGGATTCTGCTAATCTAAAATGAATATCCTGATAACGTATGTTAAACCCATGTGATTTAGGTGCACTGTGAAGACACACCGGGTTCCCTGCTTTCAGTACAATATGCTAGAGAAATAGATGTTTCTTGTTCTCTGTTAACAAAACATTCTTTTTTTTACTACTGCATAGAATTGTATAGGTTTCTTCAACTCACAGTATATTTTGTACAGTTTGTTGGGCTCTTCATTACAAAGCCATTAGGAAGAGATATTCAATAGATTGTCTGGCAATATTTGATATCCCCTATAAAATAATATACTCAACACATTAGAGTGAAATAGGTAGGGTTTTATTGAAAGACATTTTTCAATTACATTGAATATTACATAGATCTATATATAGTGATTTTAATATTTTACTCCAAATCTTAATTATGTGCTCTGTAATGAGGTTCACAATAAAAATAAAGCCTCCTTGATCTTTTTTTTTTTTTTTAACCCAATTTGTTCCATTACCCCAGAATAATTCACCCTTCATCTAAAATCTTATGAAAGGCACAGGTGTGTAAAGTAACTAAAATGTGATACTAAAAGGTCTTAAGTGTGTGAACCATGACAGAACACTGTTGGATATAAATGAGCACCTAGTTCATGGAGAGATTTGTATAGTATCTTTTCATTAGATCAGTAACTGGACTGTACAGTCATGGTGATGTGACTAGCTTGTTGTTTCGTCCCTAGAAAGCTCTGGCAGAATTAATCTCCCTAAATGTTAATTCTTTGAGACAGACAAGGAGAACTTGACTTTAGGGAAGGGAGGAAGCCAGCAATAAATTCTTGTACCCCTTCATATCATATGACTTACAAACAATGCTGATATTTTTCATAACAGAAAAGTCCTGGAGTCCTACCACAGTTTTAAGATAGTACTTAGATCTAAGTCACATACCCTACTTCTGTGTCAGAGGTAACTTAAATTACAGAACCTTCCTTACAACACATTACTTTATGCCAGTAAGGCATAATTCTTATCAACTACAAGTTACTGAAGAATAAATTTCTGAAATCTTTAAAAATGTACAGGACAGGTAAGTTACATGGACTCTGAAATTAAAAATAATTTCTTTTCAATTTAAAAAGTTTGGTCACAACTTTGCTGTAGAAAGAAGTATTTCCTTAAAATTTCAGGTTTGCAGCTAGACAGCATCAATTGTAACTATATTCATCAGATTTGCCAGACAGCTTATCCATTCCACTCAGCATTCATCAAATCCTGATCCTTGTAGAAGTTGAGAAAGTTTAGTGGCATTGTAAGATAATTTTTTTCTTACAGTGTAGACCAGGCATCTTCTGTGAAAGCTTCTATTGACGTTGCTACTGAATCTGCATGGAAAGTGATAAAGAGGATAATATTTTTAGATTATTGAAAAAACTTTTACTTCAGTTGTGCAGTGTATTTCTGAAATAAAAATATATTCAGTTATAACAATTGGAATAAAAATAAGATGAAATCCAAGCTTCTTGTCCTTTTCAAAAATGTCATTTTAATAGGAACATATTATTCAACTTCTGTTTCACCAGGTCTATTTTTATAAGATAGAAAATATTTTATTTATATATATACAAATTTAAAGAAATAAGAGATACATTATTAACATTTTAATTATTTATTTAAATAATAATTTATTAACATCCAACAATTATAATTAGTGACTGTTTTGAAATACAGTAATTGGTGTAATTAAAAATATTCTGTTAAAAATGTTCTCTTTTTTGGGGGTTTTTCAGTTAGGTATTACAACTCAGTTTAAAGAGTGCAAATATACAAATATGACAGCTTGCAGATTGTTTTCAATTTTTTTTTTTCTTGTTAAATTATAACTTAAAATTAAGTTTGGTCACTAGTAAGGCTGTCTTTATTTTTTTCCCCTAGAACTGCTCAAGATCAAATTATATGATACTACTAGATTTCCTAGCAACACAATCTTTCTGTTACAAGCATGCCTTACAGCAATTGAGTCAACTGCCACAAACTGGTGACAAAACTTTACAACTCATGATTTTCTTGTCAATAAGCCCATCTAGACCACAGGTGATAGTCAAAAGATTAATTATTTTTTTTCTGCTTAATAATTCACTTCATTTTCACAGTAGACATCAGACAGTTCTTTCTTATGCTTTCTTGAGTTGTAAAGTGATGGAATAAATAAAGGATTTAAACTAGTATGTCTAAGGACAATATGGAAAAAAATATTCTAGAACACGTTTAAATTCTTTGAAAGTTTTTCTGTAATATTTTCCAAACTTGATGTCAAGATGAGAGGAAGACAAAAGGAATACTGTTTGAAACCTTTTAAAATTCCTTCTGGTGAAAGCTAGAACTGCAGAAATCATTTATCTGCCTTAAATAATTAAATGACGATGAAGCAGCATTTCTGATCTGGCCTTGTAATTAATGCTTTTTGTGATTTCATGGCATTACGTGGAGTTTAGCAAAATATTCCTGTGAGTTGTGCTCCCAGTTGTGCTTAACTGGATTTTTAAATTAGCTAGACACCTTTAGGCACAAAGCTAACAATTTTATGATTTTTTTGAATATCAATAACAAGTTAAAAACCGTGTTCAGACAAAATTCCACTAGAGACCAAAATTAACTTTATGGCATTAAAAAAGGGCATTCTAATCCATTTATTACACCTATAGTTTCTCTTGTCAAGAATCTTAAGCAAATAATAGCTCTAAGCAATGCGCTTATAGAAAATAAACTGATCCAAAGAAGAAGAAATTTCTGCTGCTAATGAGAACCCAGGGCACCAGTTAAGTTTAAGAAACCATCATGGGGTTTAAAACAATCATTTAAATCAGAAATAAAAGAATATTTTGTGTCAAACTATTTCACCATAGCATCATTTTTTTCCCCCATCCTTCTGATAGTATTTGCACTAAAATTTAAGCTTACAATTTTTACTTTGGTGTGACTTAGAAATCTTTTACATTGGTTTTGTAAATTTTCTGGAGCTTGACTGACTGGCTCTCCTATCCTTTTCTTCTGCCATCCTGTCAAACTTTTAACAGGATTTAAATTACCAGCCTACTAAAATTACAGAATATCTGAAAGGTTAATGCAGTACAGCAAGTGCATAATATATTGTACTTGAAAAGTTTAATGTCTTATTCACGGAACAAGAAATGTAACAAGGACTAAGAATGACAGAAAATTAATCAGCTCTCATGATGATGCTCATAATAAGAGCAAATGGTTACTGAAAACATAATACTTTCAAAATGCTTGGTGGAAATTGAAATTCTGAGCTCCTTCTTGTACCGTGGAAGGTATTGGCTGTTATCAAATGAAAACCTGCATGTGCAAAAGAAACTAAAACCCAGTAAAAACTCAACTTTAATAACTGCTCATTATAAGTTATGAATCATTCTAAGTGAGGCCATTGTGGCAGAACTCTTTTTTAAAAAAATGTACAGTTTAGATGGACTTTATTACTGCTAATCTTTGATAGAATCTTTGCAATTTGCTCTGAAAAAGACTCCCCAAAACAATGAATAACTATCATTTTAAAGCAGGAAAGTGGAATAAGATTTTTCTGTCGTTCCTTCTAAACCTGAGTAGATGCTGGTGTGATCCTTCTGCTGAAGATAACAAAATCAGAAATTCTTTACTGAAAACAGGATGAAAACCTTGCTGTTTCTTTGTAAAATAGATTAATACAAACATATTATACTTTTTGAAATTATGTAATGTTATTTTGAATATGCATCTTTATGCAGTGTTGGCCATAAAGTTCAGATAGCAAGGTCCTAGGGTCGTTTTGACTCTTTCTAGCACAGTCAATTTAAAAATATTCTGTAGCATGTAATAGTGGAATATTTTCAACTATTTTAGTCTAAAATATTTTTTCTACTCTTGTAGACAGAAAAGGGCATGACATATGGGGATACTACTGGTACATAATAATTCTCTGATTCTGTGATTAGATATTGTCTGAAGGGCATGATTTGGCTGCTTATGTATTCACTTCAAAAACCTGAGAGCAGATGAGAAAGATCTTTAAATAAGTCCATACCTGTTCTTCGTATTATAAAAATGGATTCACAAGTCTTGTTTCTGCTCATCAGTGCTCTAATTTTGATGAATGAACTTTTGAAAGATGAATGACAGAAAATAATCCAAGAGAGAGACTGGAATTTGAATTCAGACTAAACTCTTTTTCCACGATCCCTGTTGCTTTGAAGAGGCTGAATGCTGTGGTGAATTCACGAGGGTCCAACTTTTCCCACGACAGTTTTGTCCCGTTCTTGGAACACTAGGTGGCAAGATGTATACAAGTGACCCATTTGTATAGCATTTATACATGTGAATAAAGAAATATTACTGTATATATTTAAAAGGAAAAATATTTAAGAACCTCAAAACGTCATTATGAGGGCTTCAAACAACAGGACTTTGGAGAAACTCATGATTACTTAAAGTAATTAGTACTGCTGAAAGAAAACAAACAAAAAATCCAACTCAGAGAATGCATGTATGAACTTATGTGTCTCTTTATTTCCTACTAACTTCTTTCTGCTTGTTGAATTATTTTTAATAGGCAATGTTGATACTGAAATGTTATCTTTGGGTTTCCAAGCTCATATACCACTGAGATTAATGGAATAAAGGTGAACTTGTTTAAGTCTATCTGTTAGACAATATTTGTATTTGCAAGTGCTGCATGAATAAAGATGTTAAAAAGTTATTCGTGGTAATAAGAACAGATTCTATAGTCAATATAAATATATCACTGGAATATATTTTTGGCATTTGCCAGTTCATATACCTGATAGCTAATGGTACTGTAGACAAATAAATAATATCTGTAGAACACTGAATTTCTCCATGATTGACTGATTCTTAGAAACACTGTTATCTCATTTGAATTACCTTACAGCCTGACAAACTAGTACAAATATTTTAGACTCCCTTTCATGTCCTTATTTTCCAATGCTTCTCTCTAGAAATCAATTTAGAACTAATATTTTCAGGTTAATAACACAGAAGATTCTCTCTATTATTTTGCTGAGGAGTGAGATGGTTTTCTACTCCCAGTTTGTAGGGTCTCCTTGCCCTAGAAATTTAGTGTAACTTCAATCATTTACTTTCTGAAGTGTTCACAGAATTCTTTCCAATATTCTGTACACACAGTCTGTACTCATACCTACAGGCTTTTAAAAAGACATAGTATTGAACATCATTTATTCCAGATTTTGCCAAATTATGAGAAGTGTTATTTTTGACCATCAGTGTTAAGTACTATTTTGTGTTGAAGTTGAGCTTACTGTGACAAGCTCCATTTTCAGAAAATATGTTTTCCCAAAGTAACTAATAAAAAGACATCTAAATTCTAAGGTCAGTCATGAGGAAACAAAATAACGCAGGCAGGTTTTTCACTGAAATAAAACTTTTTGCTGTATATATGCTTTAACCTCATTTTCATTTCATGTTCTCAGGAAGAACTGACAATTTTTTGCACCATTTCTTGTATTGGAACTAATGAGTAGCACAGCCACTAGTTTACAAGCTATTAAATACTCCAAGCAAATCATAAAATATTTTTGCTCCCTTTTGCTGTACCTTAATTCAATAAAATTTGCTGAACTTCTGCTGCACTGATATCAGCGAGAGTTTTGCCACTAGTGTTAAAGGAACTGAATTTTACTGAATAATTACCTTTCAGAAAAGGTTACTATATTTTTGGCAAACTATTTAGTCCTTTAGAAATAAATGAACTGGACATGCAAACCTTTGGGCCATGAGGACCATGTGCTAACACAGCTGCGTGGAGAAAAACTCAGCTTTGCATCTTTGGCAACCACTTTCATCAGCAGCAGCCTGTTTACCTGCCTCAAGTTGCAACAAGTCCACAGTACATAAAGGACTGAAACAAAAGTGTCCATGGTCATAGTGGAGAGAAATAGTCACCGTTTCCATTTAGGCCACTAAGTGGAAAGTCATTAACAGAGAGTTGTGGTGCATTACCAATTAGAGTGCTATGCTCTCCTTACTGTTCTTTCTGAGGTTACACCATACAAATTAATGCAGAGTCTTTATAAAGACAAGGCATGATCTTGCTTTCATGTGAAATGCACTGTAGCACTTGCCGATAAAAAGATGATTATCTCTATTTTTGAAACTTATTTATTTATTAACTTATTTACTATCCCATTGAAAGAGATTTGCATTCAACTGGACAGTAAGGGCACATAAATCTCACACATATCTGAGATTTTATCTGTTTGTCAGAATTAGCAATAACACTGAACCAAGCTGAAAAAACTGAGTGATTTTTTTTTCCACTTTGATGTCACATATATCCAGCTGAGCAGGGAGGAGTTGAAGGAGGATAGTTTCTATCATAGTTTATTGACCAGAAGGGCATAAATCAATTTGTTGACATAGTTACAACTGAAGATCAGAAAACCATTCTGTTTTAAATAATTAGGAACTCAACTTAGATCACTTCAAGTCTGAGAGAAAAATATATTTTAGAGCAAATAAGCATGCATTTGTAAAGCAGAGATGAATGTAATATAAAATGAATTTTAATATGCACACATCGTAGTTTTGAAGACAAAATATGTCTTTTACAACCTTTTCTCCTTACAAAAGATAGAACTTGCTCCATCTATCAATATATAATGAGGTACACTGACAGAGCCAATTAAATTTTTAATATCCATAAGTAAAATACTATATGACAGGTAGCCAACTCAGACAGTGGCATAAAAGTCTTTCCCTCAACAGTGATAACAATAACTCTTAAATCATTCTTTTAGGTGCCTACATATACACATGACTAACAGACAAACACTGAAATTCAAAAGCTAAAAATTAGACGAAACTGGAATGAAATCCCACAATCTAATGAAAAAAAAGTGAACTTCCCATAGAGCTATCTTGATTATCTTATTTGACATTAAATGTTGATTGATCTTGGAGCAGATAGAAGCAGAAAGGAAAAGGCTGCAGGTGGTTGTGAGAACCCTTCTCTGTTTTCTGGCTCAAAACTTGCTTCCTAAGTGGTAACTATCTTTCTTCCTACAAAGACTCCTTGCTCCTATTTCCTATCTTTTCTATCGCCCTTCTCCTCTTCCCCATCTCCCTGATTAAGATTTGTGATAAATTGGTCGGACCAACATCTGAACCGTTGTTTCTTAATCTCCCATTGGGTATACATATATCAAAGAACCTCCACTCCCTCCTGTAGATTGGAGTGAGACAGTGGTGTAACAGTCTAAATTTATAAATCATCTCTACAGGTAGTTTACTCACCTAACCAACTGAAGAAGTGGTTACTTGAGGACTTACTAAAATATAATCTTTCTTTATCACTAAAAAGTTTACTTTCCTTTGGACTGTATTAACTCATACATTTCTTCTGTGCTTTTTTTCTCATGACACAAAGATAGATATTTGGTGAAACAAGGAGAAGAGGACCATGGAAATGATTAGAAATATAATTGAGAAGAGTCATTTTACTCACGGACTAGAAATAAGTATTAAAATATTTTCTGCTGTAATCCTTATGATACTTGGTATTCACAGGAAGGAATCTTCTTTGTAATCTGAAGTAAAATTTTGAAAGATTTTTTCCTAAAGGAAATCTGAGATTTCATTTGTTGTATGTTAGCTTGCACTGCTAGGTGCATACTGCTTTTCACAGTAGTACCAGAGGAATGGAAGAAAAGAAATCAAATCTGAAACCTTTTCTATTGTAGGCAAGCCTATTGATTTTGTTTTTTAAACAGGCCTAGTGATCCATGGAAAATATACATATTTTAACATTCACATTCTCCATCTGTACTATGGGGAAATATCAGCTGCAAAAAACTTTAAAACATACTGTATCTTCATAACAAGCAGCACATTTCTTCTTTTTTTTTTCACTTTTACTTATGGTGTTCGATCCAAAGTAGAGAACTAAAATACCTCTTAGCAACAGCCCACTGCAGGGCCTGGACAGGTTAGACATCAGCACCAAGCAGTGGTAGCTCAATGGTTTGTAATGCCCTCTTACCAGTCCAAGGCCATGAACATGAAAAGACCAGGTCTAGGTCAGGTGCAGTTCCTCCTTCTGTTTCACACCAAAAGATGAATAAAGAGTTAGAATATCTAACTTTATCACATTGTTGAAATTAGACATGAGACATGTAGAGAGGCAGAACAAGGAGGGCAATTGATTTTGCTTTTGGTTAAGGACAGTTCTGGGACTGTCTCCGTGAAAAAAAAAAAAAAAAAAAAAAAAAAAAGTAACGATGAAGAAAAAGCAAAGTTTATGCGTGATTCAGAGTTATGGACTCCACTCACCTCTATGCCTGGTCTCTGATATAGAAATAAAACACAGTATACTGTGCTGCTACCGAGTGGAAAATTAAACCAAGACAGGTTTCAAAACATTATTCTCCTCTTTACAGAATACAAACAACATCCCACAGAGCAGTAAAGAATAAGCTTTCAATTGTATATGAGCCCTTGTACCAATTTGGATACTTTCTGCTTGTGTAACACCTTTAACCATCATGCAGTCATCGGTCAAGGAAGTCTAGGAAATTTTTCAGTGGAATTGAACTGAAGATAATATTAATTGCTGTCTTTAGTTAGCTTCTTATTACTTAGAGCAGAAAGCAAGTATATATTGTATAGTGAACATATTTCAAATCCATTTCTTTTCCATAATATTAGATCAAATGTGGGTTCCATGTACCCCAAGTGAATTTTAGCTAACCACATGGAATTAAGTGTCTAAATTGCAGTATCTGATTAACTGTATTTTTAAAGCTTTCTCCTCGTATATAGAGTATATTTGGACTATTAATGCATACTGGAGTAATGGAAAATTATCTTCAATTTTTTTTTGTATTCTTTCAGCCCTTCTAAAAGCTAAATATGCATACATGTATCCATATATACTTTCCTATTATTTCTTGCAGAAATTATGTATGTATAGCCCCATAAAAAGTATGCAATTATGGGCATACAGATAATAATATACACACATACAAAGACAATGCATGCTCTCCTATTTTTATTTTTGACTTTTGAAGGAATATCCTGACCTACTACCAGACATCTTATATTTCTACCTTTATTTGTATCCTTAAATTCAATTTCTGAGTGAGAGCTTGTATGTGTGCAGAAACAGGATGGGAGAGATTTTGGCTGAGGAAATAAGGGCCATTCTGCAAATAATAAAGCTATAAACACTCCCTCCCCGCACAGGAGCAAATTCAGCAATTTTGACTGAAACACACTGACTTTTCTGTCCCTTCCACTGTCACACAGTGTTTCACAAAGAAATCACAACTGTTGAAGCAAAAGATCCCTTATCAATAAGTTAGTTTGGCTATCAGGAACAATATTAGAAACTGAGCTTTCCTGAAAATGACTGTGCATAGCAACTAATTGTTAAATCCTGTATAGCCTGCATTTTCCACATACCTTTCGTATTTTTCCTTTTTAATATATTCTCCAGCTAGAAAAGTATCATCTCTTCCGCCCACAGCTACAAGCTACCAGTCTGGAACCAAGATTAAATCTAAAAATGTCAAATATAATGAAAAAAGCAGAGGAGGAGACTAGATGGCTTAGTGGGATGGAAATGGTTTATGAAGTCTGTCACCTTTAACTTAGTGATCTGAATAGTCTGCAGTCAGTAATCACTGGGAGTTTTGAGCATTTGATGCGTGTCCAGTGATGTATGATAAATAAGTTATTAAGTCTCAGCAGAGCTCCTCATGACCATTGTGTACAATACATAAAAACATAGCATCTGATATTGATAAAATTTTATATTGTCATTGGCAATACTACTAAAGAACAAAAAGGCTGAAGAAGTACACTTTCCTTAAAAGAATGAATGTATCTATTTCACAGGAAGATCATTAATGCTCACAAATTACTGATATTACTGTTCAGCCATCTTGCGCCCTTAATAAATTACATTAAAAAGACTCAGCAGCTGTTTTACATTTAACAAGAAGTCAAGAATTATAACAAATGGTAATGACTATTTATTTTCCTCTGACCGCCTATGTAATCTACATAAAAAATAGAGGGGGACATCTCTGAAAACCAAATCTGTATAAAATTATTTCCAACATAAAATATAAAAATATTTACTATAATTTGCAAATATAATATAATATAATATAATATATACAATATTTTACACCATTTATTTCAGAAAAAGTCTTGAAGTTCTAAAATGTTTTCTGACTTACCTATTTCAGTTTAATACTATACAAGCTAAGTACGATTAATGCTCTAAATGTGAGAACAGATTCTTCAGATTAGAAAGTAATGCAACCTATTTCCTAAAAAGGAGTCCTTCAGATTTTCTGTTTTATTAAGATCTGGGAAGAATGCATTTCAATAATATGAAATATTTTGATGCTTCGGCAGAATGAAAATACTTTAAGCAGGATATACTTGGAATATCACTCAATTTTATAGAAATTTCTACTGCATTCAGTTAAATTAAGGATTAGAAAATAAAACTGATGTAAGCATAACAACTTTATACTACTTTCTTAAATGTTCCGAATATCAAAGGCATGCAAAGATTACCTATTTATTTATGCTTGCTTGTTTTCTATACTAATGCCAGCACTTGTGTCTCCCATCTTCCTCAAAGTCTCTCTTGCTAGCTCTTCCAAGATTTGTTCTGAAATTTTAAGAGGAAATGTTTAGCAGGTCTGTAGCATACAAACAGGAAACATTTTGTATGGAAGACATTAGTGTTCTTTCATCAAAAGGATAATGGAGAGATAAATTTTCATTCTTCCTATTTTAACAAAGAACAAGTATACTGTGTGCATTCATCCACTTAAAATCTATTTGTTTCAGTAATTGAAACAAATCTCTGGATATTATGATAAGTCCAGAGGCCTGTTAAAGAAATTAACCTTTGAATTGCAGTTCTGTCTTGTTTTATGGTCATACCTGATGTGTTAAAACAGGCAGGAAAATGAATCTGATTTTATTTCTTATTGATGACTTCATTTTCATTTAGTTTTATTTTTCATTTTTCTTCTTGTTGTGGTAGTTTATTTTATTTGCTTGTTTCTTTGCTCTGTTTGTGTGGGATTTTCACTTTACGATGGACAAAAATGCTTCAAGAAATGCTTCAAGGTCAGGAAGCCCAAAGTACTTTAAAGAACTCCAAAAAGAATTTAATGTATGTATTAAACACAACCTTTAAAATATATATTTATATACATTTTATTGGAAAATACAATAATATAAAAGCTTATATTGTAGGGAATAAATTAAAACATAGGGCTGTACTAATACCATGCATCCAGAAGAAATACTTCTATGCTCCCCTTGGAAAAATGAACATAAATCTATAGAGATGACACTTTTTTAAAATCCTTCATGTCCAAAACAAACAAACAAGCAAACAAATCACAAACATTAAAGAAATACAACACATTTTATCACACAAAGTGACTCGGGATCTATCTAGTCTAACTTGCTAAACCAAGACTCATGTTTGACTTACATAAAATTCTGAGGTGAGCTGTAAAAGAAGATCAGATGGGGCACATCAGTTTTCACAGATGACATCACTTTGAAAGTGAAAATCCAGTCTTTCTCTTCTTTCTCCTTCCTTTCCCCCTTCTCCCCCTTCGTTTTTTTTTTTATTATTACTTTTCTTTCCCTTTTTCTCCTCTCCTCCTTTCTTCACACATTCATCTCATTATATTGTCAGTTGAAAGAGGAGAATATCTTCCTATTTACTATTTTTCTTTCATAAGGTTAGCATCCATTTACTGGCTTCTCCTAAATCTTCCAGGGATAAGTGCTCATTCTTTGTAGAGTTTCTTTGATTTATTTATTACTGATTATATTTATTTACTTATTCTAGAAGATCTGCAGTGTTTTACTCTCAGCATGGTTAAATTTATTAGTTCTCTCATGTGTTTAAATTATTTTGTGATTTACTGTTAAAAACACAAAGTGGTTGAGATTAAGAAAACACAAAAAGTAGAAAAACAGAAGGCACCAATTAAAGAATGAGCTCTGTCAAACTAAAAGCATTAGTAGGAGGAAAAAAGATGCTTAATGATGTTGAAGAAAAGAAAGAATGGCAAGATATTCTTCCTACCCTGAATATTAATATTAATATGTTACATAGGAGAGTCCCAAGTAATGAGACAGTGAGGACAACTCCTTTTCTTGCAGAACTGGGGTTATTGGTAGATTTTATATTTTCTTGCTGATCTTTAACATTATCTTTCTTGCAGATTGTATACTATTCTCTATTAGAGATAATGAATATAATTATGGAGTCTGGAAGACATGTACACTAACCAAGTCTGTGTAAAACTTTTGAACTGATAGTTTCTAAAATACCTGTGAGTTAAAAGGAATTCTTTTCTCTAAATAGAGGCAGCATAAATACTATAATAAAATTCATTCCCATATTAAAAAGGAGGCAGGGCAACCTACTGAATATATAAACAAGTTGAATTATCAATTATATCATATTGTGATGCCATGGCTATCCTAGAAAAAAAGAGTGAAATATGGAAACTAATTATAGTTATTTGCATCTATATTAATACTTTGCGCATGTATTACATGATGTTCTCTGAAGAAATTAAGAGTAAGTGAAGTTGCTCAGAAATAAATATGTTCACATTTTTGTTTGTGATATTTTTCAGTCTACTAAGTGATAATTTTAAAATGTATTATGTTCTTTTGTTTTTCTTCACTCAAACTTACCATTTGTAGAAAATATTGACTAAACTTCATTAAATAGAATATTCAGGAATTACTTGATGTGACAGTTTTCAGAATAATTTCTGAAATGAAACTGAAGCAAAGAAAAAGATAATAAACTGTAACAATCAACTCACACTTTTTCTTATTCCTTCTCTTTTGCACTGTCTCATTGTTTCTCTTCTATCATTGAAGGATCCAGAGATTATTTCAATATTGTGTTCTGGAATATTCAAAGACATTGAACTATGCTTTGCATAGAGGAAACAGAACATTACTGACAGGATATGACTGACAGATCACAGGTATATATGTGACACTACACTAGAGCTAGAATTTAACATCCATGCCAAAGTAAAATAAACCAGAAAAACTGGGAATTTATATCACAACAGTTTAATATTATAATATCTTCTCAATATGTATGTAGGTCACTCTGAAAGTAATGTCTCCTATTTATTTCCATGGAAACTACAACAGAGCACAATAACACTATTTGATAGAACTACTAAACACTATTTTACAACACAGTCATCATCGCTAGCCAGTTTGTGTGGATGAGCTGACCAAGATGCCCTTCATGGTGTGACAGCTAGGCATGACTCTGGAACATGCTTTGTCTTTCACTTCACTGTCACCACTGCTGAAATCGTACCACCCATCACATCACTGTGCTCACATTCACTCTTTGGTCTCCATAATCATTCAGCAAGTGTTAATGAATGTCAGTGCATGCCATTCTTCCTGCGTGGACAAATTAAGTGGTGTACCATTACTTCATATGCATTTCCATGTCAGATGCCATGTTGTCAGATTGCCCCTCTGCTGCCACCTGTCACATGGCAACAAAATGTAGTGGAATACTGGTGGGAAGGTTCACCTTCTACTACTGTATCACCAACATCCACCTCTGACATTGTTGGCCAACATAATAATGCAAGAGGCATTATTATTGAAGCAGCCCATGCAGAAACTGTAGTATGTTTAGACTGTGATGTATACATTTAGCTCTTGATCTTCATATGATGAGCTTCAAGCTGATATAGCAGTGCCATCCATACCCCTGCACCTAAGAGAAGGAAAAAATTGAAATACTAGTTCAGTGCTGGGTAAACATTTCTGTGTGGCATGACTCCAATATCAGCCCTTCATTTAATGATAACTGTAGCTCTGCTGTTCATTCTAAAATCCTTAAATGTACTTAACAACCTGTTTATGCTTGCAGTGTACTGAAGTTATGGAAACAGCCAAATGAAACAGATAAGTGTATTATGTAAAACTGTATTCTGAAATGCTTATTCTAGCAGTTAGTATGCATCTGGAGTAAATTTGTAGCAGTTATCCTTGGATTTTATGCATTTTAAATAAAGCACGCTTATTTTAATTTAGAAACAGAAAATTTCACTGGAAATCAAAGGCTGTACAATTGTAGAATGAGCATTGCTTGAAAAGGTATAGTCATCTTAAAATCGCAATTAGTATTTCATATATCTAAATTTCTTTGGCTGCTATTTCAATCACCAATCAGCAATTGCAGTTATTAAAGCAATCCATTCAAATATTAAAATGTTTTTTAATGCAGTGGTACTATTTCCCCCTTTATTCAAGCAATTTCTGAAATGAAAGCAAGGAATCAGTCTGTCTTATCCTGAATGTGTAGCGAGACATCTATGTATTTTTATGTCATCTGTTGTAGTTCCCATATGTCTATCACCATTGCATTTGCAAATGCTATTTTTTAAATGGCTAGTCACTAACAAGGACACTGTCAGTCTTGTTTTTTCCATCTGTGAAATCATTTTTGGATGATTTATAACAATCTTTTTGAAGCTCATAAAGGAAATTTTCCTTCTCAACAAATGTTTTCTCTGTATGAGGCATTTACTACAACTGGATTTCCCTAGTAAGCATGAGCATTAGGCTCCTCTTATAATCCATTTTAATAGTAAATGAATTTGTAGAGTTTTTCAAGAGTTTTTTGAAGATAAGGACTTATATAAGGTCTATAAATATTTGTAATATCCTCTCCTAGATCAAATGTCTTCAAATGTACTTGTTTGACAAAAAAGAATGAGATTTAATTAATTTAATTTTTTGACATACTTGGATTCAAGCAGGAGATTTCAGAGTACATTTTATTATCAAGTCCAGAGTTTCTTGAATAAACAGCAGATTGATTAAAAAAAAAAAAAAAGCATAAGTAAAAAGAAGCAAGTCTCTCATTTCTCACTTCCATCCTTTTCTGTTTACAACTTACCACTTGTACAATTTATGTATTCAGATAGAGTAAGTTAACATTGGGTTCAAGTATTATGCTCTTTCAACACCAAGTTTTTTGTCTGTGCATTCCTGCCCTAAAGCAAGTAGATGGAATTTTATTGATTTTTTTTTTTTTTTTTAATGAAACGGACTTATGATCTTCCCTAAGTGCACAGGGAAATCTGAAGAAATTATAGATAAAAAATTAGGTACATTATCTGGGGCATATATATCTACATGGTATGTAACTGCAGGAAAATAATCACGAGCAGTAAAGTAGAGAGAATCGTGACAATACAGCTTTTCACAGTTTCACAGTTTATGCTTCCCTTTGACAAGAAAGCTGTCACAGGACAAAACTCTGTTTCTGTCTCTCTGCTTGATTTTATGGTACAGAAGCTGTGACTTTTACCCTTAAGGCAGAAAACTGTTTCGATACACAAGAGAAAATGTGAATGCTTAAGGGGAAGGAACAGCAAGTTCCCTTTCATTAAGAAACTGGCATGCGTATAATGTAAATTCCTATGGGATTGCACACATTTTGTTCTCAATGGGGTGAAAGCTTGCAAGCTTCTTTGGATGAAGATAAGAATTAAACTAAATATCATCAGAGTGCATGCTCATCAGTAGCCATAAAAAGCAAAAATCAAAAAAATTCAAGAATTGTATCATCTTGACTTTCTCTTCTATTGCCTAATGCTACTAACTACCAATTCCACTTTAATGGGAAAACAAAGAAACGAAACAAAACCAAAAACTTTTACACTCCAGTATTTTATTTGCAAGTCATCCATGTAGTTATTATTATCAAGATAAAGAACAGGGTATAGCCCAAAGCTAAAAGCAAAAAGAAGCCCTTTTAAAATAAAATATTTTTATTCTCTTGACTTCAAGATAGATTCTGATTTTAGTTTCAAATCTGTAAAATAGCAGACAAATTCTGAATTCAACTTCAAGAAAAATCATAGTATGGAACTTTTGAGTCAAAACTGACAATTTTTAACAGTTTTTTTTTTGAAGGTAAATACTGTTATTTTGATAGTCTGATGTGCTTAAGTAATTTAAACAGCGGACTTTTATTAAGCGAATAAAACACTTTAAAAATCCTACGGTTTTGAAGGGATCAACTAAAGATAAAATTTTCAAAAATATCTGGGAACCAAAGCTCTTTAATGTTCAAAGTTTTCCAAATGTTACAGATTGTAGAAAAAGTTTTTTTGAACTCACAATATGAATTCAAATTTTGTGAATCTTCTACTCTATGGATAATATCATTGCTGTTCTCCAGGGACACCAAATTACAAAACATGCTTGTCTATTCAGGGAAGTAAAAGTTATGCAAACAATGAAGAATATCAAGAAAGCAAACTGTGCGCTGTAGTTTTTTTCCTTCAGAAATATAAATAATCCCAGACTTGTCACCAGCTACCTTAGGGATGAACTAGACACTGAAGTGACAGGGAAATTAATTATCCTGTTGTTGGAAGAAAGAGTTTGGGGAAAATATACTACATTATCTGGAGTGGTGAGACAACTATTCTTACTTGCTACATTAAAATAAAACAAGACTTTTTTCAGTGTTTTCCATTCTAGTATAAAACGCCATATTTTCTTCATATAGTAAGGCCAGGGAGCAACAACTACATTTACACAGGAGACATTTGTTGTTGCTTATCCAAACCAAATACCTGTAGTGGTCTAAAATCTACAACAGAATTGTACTGCAGTATGTAAATAGAATCCAAGGAGATGATGTTTCAAGGGAACATCTTGCACGCACAGAAAATATTTTCTTTCCCTGATATTGGAAAATCTAGCTTGAGCTTATGAGTCACAGAAGGAAAACAATGACTTTGCAATTCACTGGGGACAAAGCAAACAAAACCCTTACAATAAAGAATCTAAGCCTGGTGAAAATTACTGACATGACTCAACCATTGCGCAGCAAGAGCTTCTATAACTTTAATCAAATCCTGAGGAAACCTGACTTGTTTAAAGTTATCTCTCCAGCCTTAATTTACATGGAACTAACTTTGCATTCTTGAATCACGCATCACTCAAGTAATATTGCACTTCTCCTTCCTTATTTTTATAATTCAGAGTGATGTGGAGAATAGATAATCTAAGAGCACCCAAACATTGGTAGTGAGGAATTTGAAGGGATGTGTGGCCAACAGTTATTTTAGGGATCATCTTTTCCTTAGCATCAGCAGTCACTTTTATTCCACCCATCTTCCCTGATTACAGATGACTCCCTACTTGATAATGCAACTTGCCACCAGTCTAGATTGGCTTGTCTGCCTACAGAAATCTGGAGTTCAGGGATAAAAGAAGGGTGATTTTCTGCACAGTGTTGGGAGAGCATGTGGATATAAGAAAAGGACCTTGCATCTGAAAATCATGCAAGTGTAATTGGGAATAAGGAAGGAATGACTCTGTTACTGAGGTAAAAGAGAGAAAATGGTCTCTATCTACTTGGTGCACTCCAAATTTCAAACACCCTTTTTTTTTTCCACCTTTATTCTCTCAAATTACTGACTTATCCCAGTCCCTGCTTTCCAAACTCCCAAACTCCTGAGTCTACTTAGTGGCTCATTCTCATCTCAGCTATGTTCTCCACCTCAGACCAGTTATTGCCACAAAATTAAGTTTTGCCATCCTGTGGACACATCATTTTATATTGACTCCTGGGATAGTAGAATTCAACTTTGTTAACTGCTGAAAAGCTTGAGTTAGAAAATACCAAATGCCATACAGCAATTTAACTTTAAGAGCATACAGTGGCAGTGAAGTGGAAATTTCATAAAAATACAGCTAACTCAAAACGTGTAGGGGTGCCATGTGAGTGGATCAGGAATTCCTTGTGAAAGGAAGACGGTCTCTCATCTTTGCAGTTATCATAGCAGTTAAGCTTACCAAGGAAGAGTTTATGAAAGCAAGCTGGAAGGCTGTGATGTCTTTGTTCAATGTAGTAAATTTTGAATAGGGTGATATTAGATGTTACTTACTATGGGTCTGACCATTAGTCTTCATATTAAATGTTAGATGCTGCTACTTACAACTAGCTATACATCTTTGGAAACCCATTTCAAAGCGCCACAAAACTGGCCAAAGACACACTGAACTTAATTATTTCTTGGTATCCTATTGTTCTTAACACTGTTAATGGTTTTCATGACACTAAGTCACTAAGTTGTAGGAGTACTCATACACAAGCTCTTCTTAACGTAGACTTTGTAAAAGTCATTATCTCAGTTTTATGACAGAGGGAACAAAGTTACAATAGCTGAACCTCTCAGACAGAGAAGGCATCTTGTAGAAATTGTCTGCCTGGTAAATTCAGGGTTTTATTTCCAGTTCAAAACTAGTAGGCAAGTAACATCTCTACAAGCAGTTGAGTATAAGTAGCTGAGCCAATGTATAGGAAGTGGGAACTGACAGTCTGATTGAAAGCTGAGTAATGTTAAGCATACCCAGATAATTTTCTCTGAAGTTCTGTAGGTAAATTATCTTGAATTCTGCCTATATTATTGCATAGATACTCTAAATGTTCTGAATATATGTTCTGCATCTTCTGGATACTAATTACTTTTTTGTCTTAGACTAACATCAAAAATCAAGAAGATGGCTTTCAGTCTAAATAAAGAATGATTTTTCTTATTCAACATGAAGGTAAAATAGGTGGGTTTCTTTTCTGTTTTAGGATGTGGGTGTTTTTTTAAAGTAATTAAAGAAGCATTTACTGTTACAAATAAAACACTGAAAAATATCTGACTCAGTGGAAAACATTGTTTACAGTTCAGAACACAGAGTACATACTGAAGGGACCATTCAGCATTGCTTTGGATTGCTGGAAGAAATAGAAATAAAATGAGAAAGCATTTTACGGTTTTATATTAATTGCAACTCCAGGATGGTCTTACCATGATCAAAATAAGATCAGTCTGATGGAATTTGTAGATAGATAATATTGAAAACATATTTCAAGCCTCATTTTATGTCAAAGTACAAAAATCAAATTTCAGATCAATGGCATAATAAAATAGTACAACGTAGTTGGTGAAAACTAACTTGGTTTCAACACAAGAATTCATAATGATAAACATATCTCTCATTTCCACATCTGTCATCCATTTTTAAAGCCAATAAATCATTTAAATATGGATTTAACTGTTCCTATAAGCAGTTTACTGCAACATGTGCTGCACTGAAGAACTTTAACAATAATGCAGTTTTTTGAATTCAGAATGATAAAAAATGGATTAGACAATTAATTTATGCTCCTTAATTATTGTGCACAAATACAACTCATAGCAAAACAACTCTTTTTTCAGCTTTTTCTTACTGGCATTTTTATTTTCTAAAGGCTAGAACTGCTTAGTAGACATTGTATTTCTGTAGAAATGGAAGAATGATTCAGAACAAATTACATCCAAAGAAGCAAAATCCTCGAATCTGAGAGTGGAAAGCAGATATTTGTGAACTGGATTGGACTGCAACTGGAATAGTGTAGGTTGAGCTGCAGGTATCATACTCATGCAACATGGTTGCATACTCAGCACAGTTTGGGGCCCTGTGAGGCATGGCAGGAATGTTCGCAGTCCAGCTGAAAATGAAAACAGACAAACACCCAGCAGAAGGGACTCAAATACTTTGCCAAAGCCCCCACATAAGAATTATGAATACATAAGATGCATGCTGGGTTGATCTTTGATATTTTTTTCCTTCTGACAGAGGACTTGAAGGATGGAGAAAGGGCTGTGGAAGAAAGGAAAAACAGAAGAAATCGAAGGAAGTTAAAGGCTCATATAATTGTAATTCTTGATTATAATTTGAAGAAAGCTCAGAGAAGGTCAGAAGGATGACAAGTTCCATCAAACACAAGCAGATTCTGATTTCATTACCAAGCTTTGCATAACCTTGATAAGAGAGGTCGTCAGAGGGGGAGTCATCAGTAAATTCACTTTGTGAATCTTTTCTTCAAAACTTCTATTCATGGAATCTAGCAAAAGTCAGTCTTTCACATTATGATATGTATGTCTAAGAGAAACTCCTTAGAAGTTATCCAGAATTTTACTAAGGTTTTAGAATAATGTGACAGTGAATCTAAGATGGAAACATTTTTCACTAATTTAATATAAATATTCAATAATTTTTCAATACAACAACTGTATTTATTTTTAACTTTGCAGTGATTGTGTTTTTGACTATTTTAACATGTTATTCTTATATTAGAATCATGAAGTCAGTCTAAGCATTATAAACAGCACTGTAGACAGTACTCATTACTGTTAAGAGCAATGGAAAAAATCCCACAATCTCTCTAGTTATAATAATGATGTTGGCTTCCTGTTCACTACAAGGGTAATTAATGAAGAATTTGGCTGACCTACACATACCAGGCAGCTAAGGTAATACTTCATGTACACATTTCATTACTGCATAACACACAATGCAGGGTTTGTTTCCTTATTTCTTACTTTGAAAATCTGTCAGGTCACTAAGTAACAAAATATTGAGCTATAACTATTAGTACTTTGCTAAAAATATTTTTAATTTCATGAATTTTCTGCTAGTGCTGTCCATCTGAGAGCATGAAAATTTCATTGCAGTTTCTGAATACACTATATGCATAATGAATGAACAATCAAGTAAATATAATTTTTTTCTCATTCTTTTTGTCCTAGCCTAGAACAAGCTGACAAATTAAAAGAGAAAATACTTTCTCTTACTCACATGCTGTGATGTTTGCTTGTAGACAGAGGACTTTAGAATCCAGACTTTGATTTGTTTCTAATATCTATTTGCACGTCTAGCAAAATCATATACTTAAAACATCGAATCTGACTAGTTGAGAAATAAACCTTTAAAGGGAGATTAACATTAACTTTGGCTGACTGATCAAGAGCAAATATGAAAGACTTTGGGGCTTTTTGTTCAAATGAGATCAAACTTGATTTTCATCTTTTGTAATTAATTTATATTTCTGTTGTGCAGCCACAAAGCTCCTCCATATCCACATTTCTATCTTGTCATGGCAAGTGGTTGCACTTGTAAAGGAAGCTCCAGGAAGTATATTCTTTCCTTGCATACCATACAGATTGCATTATACGATTAGTAAATAGTTCACACTTCTACAGTTAAATGCCAGATAGTCGCACTCTGAGACTGGTAAACTTGGAAAGAACAGTCTCCATTTCAGCAACCTAATAGTCACTGTAATAACATTTATTACATATATATATTAATAAGGAGGAAACTTAAAAAAAAACCTCATCTATATCTATGCTTTTGGCATTAAATACAGATAAAGAAAGATTCCTGTTCAGTATTCTGAACTTTTTTTTTTCTTTAAAAATACACTATCAACAAGCAAAACTGCCAATTATTTTGAATAACTGACACCAGACTGAATTTAAAACAAACTAATCAGTTTCCAGAAGCAGTCACCCACAAGATCCAATCAAATATTTTCTCAAATAGAGTAGAGAAAGCAAGTTATTTACCTACATATTAAATGTACTGAAAAGATGCAAGGTCAACTTAAATGGACTTAACACTTAGAGCTAAAAACATTTACAAATAATTTCAAAGTAGATCTATCTGTGGCCAGAACAAATCATGAGTACATGCAATACAGATAAGCCCATATGACTGTCTAACAGCAGAATTCAAAGTATTGAAATAATAATTAAGTTTGTGTGAGGTTTGAATTCAATTATGCATGTATATTTTCAGTACAACCAATATAAAAAATTTACATCTAGAAGAGAAAGGAAAGTATAAGACCATCTTCTGAGTGCACAATATCATTAAACGGTTTCCATGTGACTTTGTACCTTGCCTGATGCATATGCTGGTCCAAGTTCCTTGTGTTGTAAAAACCTGGTCTTTGTGAGCTTCTTTTCAGTTTTTTCCTCAGTTGTTTTTACACTGTTTAGGATGGGCTGAATACAAAACATACTTTGCATGAAAGAAAATTACATTTTTAAAGTAACTTCCGCATTTTAGACCACATTTAAACAGACAGCAAAACACCATATCAAACTTCTTCGATAACATAATGCAAATATGCTTTTAAGAAGTTGTTGGTGATGAGATTACTTTACAAATACATATGTTCTGTCATTGTGCCAAAAGTAGCAGCTCATTTCATTTTCAACTCTTCTTCACTATAAATGCACACATTTACAGGCATGTCTAAGTGGTCTGTGAACTATCAGTCCCACATCAAGAAACCCCACTTCACATAAAATTATTCCATTTATTTGTAATAGAGTACGTGCCATATCCAGTCACATTGGAACTCCCTCTTTCCTCTTCTTATTTCCCTTTCCAACATTTCTCCTCTTCACCATCTGGAAGGAAGGTTTGCCCAAAGCAAATGGAGCAGCTGCTGCAGTAAAGCTGGAAAGTGGTGAGTCAGAGTTTGGCATCTTGCTCCTTGCCACTACCCAGCACAGGCAGCAACAGCTCTTCTGCTAGGCAGTAGGCATTCATCATGCAGAAAGACATTTGGGTGGAGGTGTGAGGGACACTGTGCTGCAGGAGGTATTCAAAGATAATCATTGCTATATTGTAGTGTCAGCTGTATTGTCTAGAAAGCTCAATGGAAAGGAATGACCAAGTATTTCATGAGGGACAATTTTCCCAATGGATTTGATTGTCAAAAGGGATGTGAATAATGCAGCAACTATTTAACTTTCTAGTGTTTATGTTGTTTTTTTTGTTTGTTTTGTTTTAAAATATAAATAATCTGATTTTAGTTTATCATTTTATTTCAGAAATTAACTAGAGCTCTTTGTACGCAGTTGCTAAACATGCTTTCCTTGCACTGTCTCTACAAGCACGTTTTGAAAAGCTCTTTTACTCTTTTTTAAAAGGAAGAGATGATGCTTTCATCCTTCTCTGGTGCAATTGAACATAATGCACTTTCACACTACTTGCTTGCATTACTGATTTAATATTTAAGGAAAAGAAAAGGGTATAATCTGTTTATTATATTTTACTTTTCTACTGGCATTTCTATATTTCTATATATACGCATATATTGATATATATAAAAAAATTTCTATATTTTCTATGTATAGAAAATATTATGTACAGGAACACACTTCATATTTAAAGGAGAAGGAAAAAAAGTCCATTATATTGACCAAGAAAAAGTTAAAATAATGAAAAAAATAGCATACCACAACAGGAAACATCTGATAAGTGACATCCCTGCACTATTTTGTTCTGTGTTGGTTAAAAATATGTGGTTGGTGAAAGAGAACAGAAGACAGGTCATGTAGGTGGTGTTAGGAGTACCAATCCACCACCACAAGAAAATTAAGAGGTCTAAGGAAATGTTCCAGAAAGGGAAGTCTGCAATCAGAAAGCTTGCTGAAGTTGAGAATATAATATATTACTTGCATGTTCAAAATTCCCACTGACTTTAATGGGAACTTTTTATGATTAAGGGATGTAAGCTAAGATATGAATATGAAGATATGAAAAGATATGAGTGAACACAAGACACTAGGGAAGCTCCCGTTCCTTGCAGAGGACAGCAGCTGATGAGTCGTAATTCCTTAATATGCAGTGAGTATCCTCCCTTTTAAGACAAGAATCAACTTATTTCAAAAGAAGAGCACACGTTGTTGTGGTTCTCCTGTCTCAGACCACCACCACGTTGCCCTGTTGAGGAAGAACCACACCACATCTGTACATGGTCCGATACATTTGGAACAAGTTGTGAAACAAGTGGAATATTTGATCATCAATAGAACTTCTCTTAATTCCTCTTTCTTCTGCACAGTTTTACGGATTTGCTATGTGAACGTAGAATTGAAATTATTCACTCTAAAATACAATTTTAATCAATTGATAATCTCACTTGTAAAATGTTCGGCTAATGAAGCATTAACTGCATGTAATATGCTAATTCTAAAAAGCAGTACGTATTCACAGTGTCTTATACATATATTCATGTTTATTTATTTCCTACTAATGTGGAGATTTTGCTTTATTACAAGTTCTTCTTACAGTACCAAACCCTGACTTTATCATGTTTCAGCTCCAGTTTCAACAATTAGTTTCAGCAGTATTCCCTTACTCTGCAGTTGAAAATATACGCCAGTTAGAGTTATAGTTAATTTCTTAAGTTATCCAACAAGTACATTCTGAAAGATTCTCCTAAATATGATTAAACAGAGAAAATTTCTATGATTTTTTAAATGATATTATTTTTGTAACTAGTAGCAAATTCCTTTGCAAATTTATGAAATTTTCTTAAAAACAAATGAAGACTCTCCCCTTCTTTCAAAATAAATTCTATAATGACAGGGACTGAAGTTCTAAACACAAAAACAACTGAATGCCTCAGCCAGGGACTCTGTGCTACTTGACAGAACAAACTGATGAAGGTCAAAAATGGGCGGGTAGATAAACATCTTAATTTGTCCCAATACTTTCCACTATAACATAGTGGAAATATGCTATAAATATAAAATGCTAGTTTTAGTACTTTTCAATTTGCCATTGGTAGATCTTTGGGTCAGATATTCCTTATTGTCTACTTAAATATATCTAAAACGTGTTAGTTTCTTTTTTTGCCAAAATGATCTTGTTTTTTCTGAGAAATAAGCAAGGAATATGCTTTTTCTCATGATAATGAATCAAAAAGGGGGGGAGGGGGTAGGGAGGAAGATGATAAGGGAAGTTATTTAAATAGTTAATATAATTTGCAGCTCAGACTGATATTTAGCAGCTGGAGATAACAAAATGGGATGAAAAATTAAAATTTGGCTTTTGTTGCAACTGTAAATTATGTGGTATGGCGGAAAAAAAAAAAAAGCAAATATGTTCAGGAGAGATCGCTATGTCTTAAGCACAGAATATTAATCAAGTAAGGAAGAAAGGAGTTCCACTTTGGACTAGGTAACCTTATTATTACGTAAGCAGATACAAAATACTTTAAACCAATCATAAGGAAAAAAAATTCAGGCAGTCTGTTGAGTCCAGCAGCATAAAAACCTTCTAGAACTACAAAGGGGCAAATAGAATGGCAAACAAGTACAGCAAGAAAGGGTATCCAAGGATTCAGGTACTGGGAGACTGAGATTCTCCTATGTTAAAAGAGGGGAAAAGATGAAATTCATATTGGGGAATGAGAAATATAAGGAATAAAAATTGTAATCGACATGATAGACCATCTTAGATGAGAACCCAAGGCTTTGAAAAAGACGAAAACCAACCGGAAAAAAAAAATGTTTGAGGAATTGGCAGAAGAATATGTAGTGAAAAAAACATACTGTATCCTTGAACTTGGAAAGGATATCAGTGGTCATGAACTACTCCATTAAATTATTATCTCAAGTATCAGACATCTGTAAAACAATTCAGTATTTCCACTCAGATATCAGTATTATTCATAAATGTGCGGGAGACTTTTTCAATGATGGGTAACAGTAATGTTATAAATCTATATTTGCTAATAACTCAGTAAAAACTTGTTGAGTAAACTTAAATGTGCGACCCCTATGTGCACATCTTAAGAAAAGTTACATAATAGCATGCCACTTATTTTCCTCCAGAAAGTGTACCTAAGTACACTTAGTTTCCTGAGATGAGACGCTTCTTGGACTGTAACAAGTTTGTGCAGTAAACATTCCATTGTCTAGATCCTCCATTTGCTGCAGCAATTGGTAAATGTGTTGTGATCAAAGGAAGGACTGTATGGAAAAAATATGTTTATTTGCTTTAGAAAAGACATGATCAAACGAGACAGTGCACAGCTGCAGGTGATTTTGCATTCTTCAGGGTGTCCACAATCTAAAATGGACCTGAGGACGTCTGTCTCCAGTGTAAAAAAAGTTTTGTTTTCCACAGATAATTGGCTCAATTTTTAGCACTCATAAGTTCACTTAGATCTTCACAGCGTATTTTACAGGTACAGTATACATAGTGGTACCCGTGAAGTCCTCCTATCTGTTCTTCCATTTGCCTTTTCTCTGTAGACTGCCATAGTCTGTACAGTCCATGTGGTTTCTTTCCCACATAAGTGTGAGCACTGCAGAAGAAAGGAGGTTTAGTTTGATGATGAATAGCAATTATATTCTGCATCTAAGGTGCAAACCATGGAGATCCTTAAGAGAAGGACTGCATGTGCAGGAAGGCAGTGCAGAGGTATAGCTCAGCAAGATGCACTCTTGAAGAAGAGATGCGCTACATGAGCCCCTATAAATTTGAAAGTCTGAAGTCCTACAGGCTTTGAGTCTCCATCCACAGCACTGCATCTGGTTCATCTGGAAGAGATAGAAGATGATTATTCCAGGACAGGCTAAAGTTGGAAAAGGTAATCTTGAGATTTATTATTAATATTTTTTAATTTATTTGTAATTCCTGCAAAGAAAAAGAAAGGTAAAGATTGAGATAAAGTAACAAAGATCAATGGATAACTCTGGAAACTGGAGTTATAAGAAAATTTAGAAGGGTTTGTCATTTGGAAAATATTTTCTTGGTGGATTTTTTCTGTTGGTTTTATCTTTCTTAAATTCTGGCCAACACAGATGATAACTAAATCATGAAACTAAAAAACACTGAGAATCCTGGAGTAACCCATTTTAACATTCATCATCTGCTTTTATAGAGTGAAGTTTTAATAGAGCTACAAGAAACCAAACAAAATAAAAGTAAATGACAAAGTAGACAATGAGTGAAAGAATAGCACAGACTAGAGAAAATAGGAGAAACACATGATTTACATCTTAAATATAATAATGAACTAGTTACCGAATAATTAATTGTTATAACTATAAATAAAAGCAGATGAAATAGTTAAAATTTAAAATTAAATCTCTTGCAATTAAATCTCTTGCAATTAATTTTTTTTGTGTATTGCTAAAAACAAAAAAAATTATTTAAGTTCCAGCATAAGAAATGCAAATAACATTGGAATACTTGCAATACTGATACAAGACAGCAAAGAGATAATGGGAATAAAGAGAAGAAAACATAGCTCTCAAAGCAGATTTTTTTTTTTTTAGATCAAAATATAAGGTAAGACTGTGAGAATAATGTAGAAACTTCAGATTTTTACAACTTTAAAGAAGTGAGCAAGATTAATTTAGATGAAGTACCATTTTGATCTTTCAGAAAAGATGGAAAAATATAGAAAAATAAGGAAAAATACATAAAGAAATGCATTTAGTTGTTTGGGGTTGGGGAATGACTGAAGTCAAAATTATTTAGCTCTTAAAAAAAGCTTTATTAAATACTTTTATCTTCGTAAATGAGAACCAGACTGAAGTGAAAACATTTTATAGTGAGGATAAGCATGAGGGCTATTCCAAAAGTAATGCCTCCTATTTTATTATCTCAGCCCATGATGTCAGAGGTGGATATTGCCAATATGAAAGTAGAGATTGAGCCTTCCCACCAACATTACATTACATTTTGTTGCCATTTGACAGATGGCAGGATTCTGAAAAAATGGTGTCTGGCATGGAAGCATGTCACTAAATCACTCCACATGGAGAAAAATTCCACCCACCGACATTCATCAACACTTTCTGTACATTTAAGGAGGCCAAACAGTGGATATCAGTACAGTGAGGCAGTGGGTGGTTTGTTTCAACAGTAGTGAGAGCGGTGTGAAAGACAAGCCATGTTCTGGATGGCCACGTAGATTTGCATGAGAGCAGCTTATGAGTTCTTATCCATTGCTGGCAAAAATGGTTCATGGTGGTGACTGTGTTGAAAAATAGTGTTTTGTAGCTGAGAATTTGCTGCATTGAGTAGTGTTGCCCTCTTTGATTTCTTGTAGTTTTCATGGAAATAAATAAGAGGCATTACTTTTGGAGAGAGTTATGTATTAGGAAAGGTGCAAATGTGACATATGCTGAACTTCTATCTTCAGTGAGTCTAGAGAAAAGATATGAGATACAAATTACCAGACAAAAAAGAAAAAAAAACTATTAAGTTCACAGAATTGTAGGAGTTGGAAGGGACCTCCGGAGATCATTGAGTCCAAACCCCTGCCAAAGCAGGTTCACACAGTTCACACAAGTAGGTATCCAAGCAAGTCTTGAATATCTCCAGAGAAGGAGACTCCACAACCTCCCTGGGCAGTCTGTTCCAGTACTCCATCACCCTCACCGTAAAGAAGTTCTTACGCACATATTTGTGCAGAACTTCATCTGTGAAAATTGAGATTATGAACATTCCAGAATTCCAGCTATACTGGCAGAGTGTTTATAGCTCCTCTACAGAATAACTAAATTCATTGAGTTTTTACAAAGATTAAAGGAACATATATTAAAGGAAGTTTAAAAAGGATGATCCATATGAGTACAAATCTGTGAGACTTCTCTGAGTTCCATTTTACAACAGAAAGAATAAAGAAACAGAAGTAAAGGGGAAACATGATAAAATAAAGCCAAGGTTTGACAAATAGATTCTGCCAGACTAACCTCATATCCTTCATTGAGGAGAGAAAGGAGACTGGTCTAATCTGGACTTAATCTACCTGGAAGCAAGGAGAGTATTTGGTGTTTAATAGAATATTATTAGTCAAACCAGAGAAGATGATGTTTAGGAAAGGGACTGAGAAGTGGATAAATGAGAATCGGAGGGCCAGTGATGACAACATGGTGCAGAACAGCTGAAGTGTAACTACAGAGATCAGTCATGAGGTTGATACTAGCATTTTTAGTTATTATTTTGGCTTAAAAGTGAGAAAACTTTGGTGAAATTTGCTGAGAATTTAAGTTATGTAGGTTATTTATAATAACTTATAATATTGTAATTTATAGTAATTTAGATTATTTACAATCATAAATGAGAAATTTTCTCAAGAACAAATTAGTTGTATTTCTAGAGGAATTTCAGAAAGAGATCTGAAGATCCAAATGATTATCTGAAATGAACCTATAAGTCTTTTGTTTTAGACTGACATTAATGAGTTAATTTTATGCTAGTCACCCCTACTAATTTTGATATAACTACACTAACTGCAGCCAACTAACTGCAGAGTAGCAGAAGTATATGATCTGAGTCAAAAAATGTCATGAAATAACTCAGTGAAAACTTTAGCAGTTGTACTTCAGTCCAGTACAGTTTAATCAGGTGTTTTTCGTTTTTTTCCTTTGTTTGAACTGTGTGACATTTGCCCAGTTTGGACTTTTTTTATTTTATATTTGCATTAAGTACCAATACCTTTTCTTCAAATATGAGTTAGGCCTACAGCTGCTTCAAAAGCAGAAATCTGCAGGTTACCTGTGAGAAACATAATATGTGATAGAAATAAAAAGTACAAAATGGCTTCCTCTTTGAATCTGATTTGCTCAACATTCAGTTCTTCAGGGTGCAAAGCCTTCTGCCAATATAAGAAATAGTAAGCTAATGTTTGTCTGAAATAGCAACTTCTTTCCTCTTCAAGAAACCAAAAAAACTCCAGGAGCCAGCTGATTAGTTTCTACTGACCAAGTATTTACTCAACCTCTTTCATTTTAGCACAAATGCCATTCTTAAGTGGTTTCTATTTCATTTTAATTTGTACATGAGATCAGTTTAAATAATTGTTCTGCTTACATCTTGTCACTCTGTGTTTTCTTGATAGAAATACTGTTCTGTATGCAGTTCTGTTGACTGTCTGATGATTTCACCTCAACAATACTGTTATTATACTACCATTATCCATAAGTCATTTAGAGAAACTAGAATTTATGAATGATTTAAATAATTGAACTGTATACCACCTATTCATAATTCTTATATCTTTTATCTAATTATATCTAATATTATACCTAATATACTTAAATATTATATCCATAGTGCAAATAATTAGTAATGACTTACTCACTACTATTTAACAAGTGACTTAGAATTAATTGATAAAGTTCACAAATTGGATTTCATATTTATAATGGGCAGAAGCAACTGTAACTCAGGTTACTTACTTTGTGTGCATTAGTTTAATGTAGCATAGCATCAACAGGAAACACTAGTCATCTTTTGTCAGTCACAGTCCAAGCAACTTTTTCAAATGAACTCGTTGAATAGATTTGAAATATTAATATGCATGTACATATATATTTACAGGTATAGATAAAGATATTTATGCAGACATAAATTTCATAGGATTACCCATGATTTCATAAGCTTTGCTGCAGATATAAAATTATAAAACATCAGGTATTATTAGACCATATTATTTGTTCACTACAAACCATTTCTTCTCACTGCAAATGCATTCCAACTATTCAAGAACATTTGGAAAAAGAGAAAAGTAAAAGAAAACCCTTTATCTGGCAAGCAAGCCATTGTGTAAATCACTTTTGATCATTTCTATGGTAATTTTTTATATATACATCTCTTCAGTTAAATGAGATAACACTTTTCCACAGTAAAATGGCTGTTATCAAATACAGTTCTATTCTTTAGAAGAAGGCATGCTTCTTTGTTATAGAAGATGAGACACATGTTAACGAACTCTAATATAACTAAGCCTCATAAACAGGTCATTCATTTATATAAACTGTAATAGTGACTTCCACAGCACCCTAGTAAAGCTAGATGCCCAGTTAATTTTAATGAGTATTAGGCTTACAACTCCCTTAGGCAGTTTTCAAAATGTCAGTGTATAATTACAAACAGCTTGGACCAACGCCCACTGAATTTAATAGGAAGTCTCCTATTTCAATGTGCTTTTGGATCATTGATTTTACTTTTATCACAAATATTTCTACAGGATTTTGATAATAAATGCCATATACTTTAGAAACCCTATGTTGCGAAGAATATCTTCATATTTCAGTGTCTTTCACTACTTATAAAAAAACAGTAAAAATGTAGGACTGGGCACGTTATACAATTTTAGAAATATTATTAAATTTAGGGAGAAATATAACATTAAAGCAAATTAAAGTAATTCCACTACAGAATTGATCAAGATTGTTTTAGAAAATTGTTTCAGCTGAAAGAAAACAAATGAACCAAAACAGAAACTGTTGCAAAGAAAGGCTGACTTTGAATAGCATAACTGTTGGTAAGTAATGTTTTTATTAATTTTTTATTAATTTTTTATTTATTTTTATTAAATTTTGAAACAGTCAGGATAGTTCCTGTCAGCATTTGCTAAGTAATAAATATTGCCTTTAATTTATTCTACTCGGAATGTTAAAGTAATTATAGAAACAAAGTTAATTCATAATAGTTTTTTGAAATCCCTGATTATTTTTCTGAACAGAGTATTTTCCTATCTTTGAGTTGATGAAAATGTGTGAAGTTTTAGGTTAGCATGGTAGTGGAAAAGAGATTTCTTGTGTAGCACTCTTCAGAAGTTTAGAAATATCTGTTAGTGAGTTGTATTTTTGCAGTACACAAGTTTGCCTTTCCCTTCCCAGTATCATTTTGCTACAGACGCACCAAATGCCTTCGGCAGGAGTTGTTGGCAAAGTCACAGACAATGCAAACAAAGGTCATTATACCGTGGAGCTCCTTATGAGACAGAAATCCAGGCAGGTGGCTTAGCCCCAGGAACACAAAATGAAAGCATGACACCTGGTTTATCACTGTGCTGTAACCAAATGCTGATAACCAAATGTAGAGACCCAATCAAGGAGATCAAAGGCAGGAGAGTGTTTCACACAATTTTGAAGGAGAAACTAAAAAAAAGCAGGTCATGGAGTGAAAATAGAACAAGCAATAGTGACATATATTTGATATTGAAATACATTCTGGAAGATGAGTCATAAATCTCATACAGTCACTGTGAAAAAGCACTAACTGTTGGAAACCAGCTGATATGATGCCACAGAGGGCAGCTAAGGAGAAATATCTTCTGGTGCTCTTCCTCTGAAACTAGTAATTCTGAGAGCAGAAGAATAATTCAAACCAAGAAAGTAACTTAGACAAATGTTAAAATCTCTTAAACCTCTGCCTTATTATTAGCTCTGCTTTATAATTAGGTTGTACAAAACTGCATCAAAACAAAATAATTGAGGTAAGACAATTGAAACTGTCAAACCTAGGTGGTTCAACCAGAGACTCTCATTTAACACAGCTATAAGAGACACTGAAGCTTTATTTCTGTAACACAGGAAGTCCTGTGCAAACACGAGGAAGAACTTCTAGTGAGAGTAACAGAGCACTAGAACAAGTTGCCCAGAGAGGAGGTGGAATGTCTTTTCCTGGAGGTATTCAAAATCCATATGGATGATTTTCTGTGTAGCCTACAGGAGGGAACCTGCTTTAGCAGGGGATTGGACTAGGTGATCTACAGAGGTCCCCTGAAACTCCTATGAATCTGTAATTCTTCCCTACACAAAGGAATATGCAGATCTATCAGGAAGCTGAAATTCTGATATAGAATCACATTGTGAAGAGAGGACAGAAATCAGGTGCTCAAAAATTTGTAGAGATACATTAAATAAGATTTAAAGTTTCATTTTGGAAATCATTGAATCCCTTTATGGGGCTGACTGTTCATAGTGAATGTTTCATCCATAGTGAAGCCTAAGTATCTGTAAACACACATAACTCAAAAGGACAAGGAAATACTCCATCTCTGTCACAGCAGTTTTCTTTCACAAATGATTTAACTGAAAAACATCTGACGAGGTATTTCCTTTCTCCTGTCTCTAACATGCTATCCTTTTTCATTTGTTTTAGAAATAAAGCATCTTAACTGAAAAACCCAGCAAAAGTACAAAATTTTGGAGCTCAAGTTTTAAAAATGGAAGAAATAGCCTTCTTGAAGGAGATATGGTAAAGCAAAGAGGAGATTTAAAGTAACAGTGGATGAACAAGATATTCTCTTTTAAAGTAATTAAAAAAAGGGAGGTAAAAGTCAGTAACTTCCTTCATGCAAGGAAAGCTTAAAGCAAATTAAATAGGAAAAGCTACAACCTCATTGATAATTTTTTGGACAATCTGAAGCAGATTATTGCTTCTTCTGAACAGATAGAAAACAGTACCTTTTTGTTGTTGTTTAGGACTTTATTAAATGATATCAGCACAAAAAATCTCCAGGCTGAACAAGCCCAGCTCCATCAGCCTGTCATCGTAGGGAGGTGCTCCAGTCCCCTGATCATCTTTGTAGCTCTCCTCTGGACCCTCTCCAACAGCTCTCTGTCTTTCTTGTACTGGGGGCTCCAGACCTGGACACAATACTCCAGATGGGGTTTCACAAGAGCAGAGTAGAGGGGGACAATCACCTCCCTGTCCCTGTTGGGCCCTGTTGGCCACCCCTCTTCTGATGGAGAACTCTGAGATTCAGCTAGTGTATAGTTTTTGTTTTGTTTTGTTTTTGCAGATTTTCACTGCACTATATTGCTTTCTACTCACTGAGAAAGCATTCTGTATATTGTAACGACTAAAATATCTTCATGACCTGGTCTTTCTTCCAGTATTAGTAACTGTGTAGATAATCGCTATATCATCTCAAGTGCACTCTAGAGTTTATCTAGATGCCTCAAAAACTCTGTCTTTTGCTTGTAACAGATCCATCACTGTGCACATAAGCCTCTATGAAGTTGTCACACTAATTTCTTCATGTTTTTTGATAGTCACCCCTGTGGGCTGGCCTTGTCAGTCATAACAGATGTTAAGATCTCTATCAGATACTAGTGTCTGTTATAGTTGTATATTACACAACAAGAACTGAGACCTCAGGAGGTTTTACAAAGCGTTTATGCACAAAGGGCTCGCTGTGAATATGCTGACCAATACAGTATTTAAGAAGTGCAGTCAGAGTTCTTAATTTGTATCTCTATACAAATTTAACTTTGCTTTCCTTTTTAGTATTTACTTTGCTACATCTCCATTGTGAACTGTTTTCCTTACTGAAATGTCAATAGTTGTTATTTTTTAGATTTTTTTCCAACCATGTTGATTGATTTAGGCAAGTTACTTCTCTGTGTAACGTAAAATGCTAAAAGCATCTCTGAGGATTTTACAGAAATGACAAATTTGCTTTTTTTTGTGTTTCTAGGTAACATAATTTAACTGATTAACTATTAAACCATTCCTTATTCCTAAAATTCATAATCTATTGCTACGATTCTTGGACCATATCTAGCTTGTATTACTAATATCAAGCTAATTAATATTTCTTTCTTAAAAGCTCCATCAATTTACTAGTCTTTGTCTTAGTAATTCAATGGCTGTATTTCAATGTCTACTAGTCCATATAAGAGTCCTTATTCTTTAGTAATTTATAAATGAGAATATAGTTGTGTAATAAACTAGGAAAAGAGGCCACAATGTATCTAGCTGCTTATTCTTAGCATTCAGGGTCACAAAGGCAAGGTACTATAAAAATAAGTCAAATTAAATATGGGTAACAAGGGAAAGAAAAAAAAAATCACTCTTACTGCCATTTCACTGAAAGAAACTTTATGTCTACTTATTAAGTTACAAGAGGGACTTTAGACAGCCCAGTGAGATATAAAACAAAGCTAGTGCTGTGGTACAGTAATGGCATATACATCACCAAAGCACCAACATTTGCTGACTGATAAAATTACTGAAATAATCTTCAAAAGCAATATTTTACTTAGAACTGTATTTTACTCTGTAGTTTAAATACACCTTACATCACTTGCTTGATGATGACTATATCCACGCAGACTTTTTTTTTTTTTGAGAATACTACCTTCCGTAAGTATTTTCAGAACAAATTAGCAATAATTTTCCAAAATTATGAAAAATGTAATACCACATTCCAATCAATTTTAAATGGTGACAGTAGATGCAGAAAAACTGCTTCAGTAACTATGTCATCATTACACAAATAATTGAAATGCAATGACAATCAAGCTCAGATTCATGGAATCTATTAACAGCCTGGATTCTGCACCACTGAATTTAAAAGAGACAGAGAGGACTGAAGTTGTTCTAATAACACTATATTGTGACCATGGTAGTAACAAATATAAGCCATATAAGCTGTACTTCAGGGCTCTGTGCAAACTTTGTTTAATAGTCCTACTAAACCAGACACTTCATACATCAAGAATAATGACATTTCCCTTGTAGTTTACAATTCTTCACAGACTACAAGAACTGAATATTCATCTGGATTAAAGTTCCCATTTTGTAAAAGTAAATCTGGGAATGTTGACTACATTATCCAACCAGCTTTCAGAATGAAAATGTATGTGGGAAGGTAACATGCATGTCTTCGCATACCCATGTGGGTCTCCTCTCCAGCCTCTTGTCCACCAGTCTGCACATACACCTTGGGTCTTTCAGTCCCAATTACAGACTTCAGCACTTGTTCACAAGAGGAAGAGAAGAGACTCCAGAATTTGCCACATTCAGAGACAGCTCCTGGTAACATTCAGAATATTCAATTTCTGCATTCTATGCTTACAACTCCTTTCCTACATTCTTAAATTTAATGCTAGCTATTTTGTGGGGCCAACTCTGTCTTTTCAGACACCTTGTAAAGAGAACCTTGAGATAAGAAAAGCAATAATGAAATAGCATAATATTTTCTGAATGGATACCAGATAGAATGCAAATAGTCTCATATGGAATTTATGGTCAAAGGGCCAAATGATAAGAAACCTTTGGCAGAGTGAATTAAGGGTTAACAATGAAACTGCTTTACATACTGTTGCTGAAAATAAATCTTGTATCATCTGTAAATAAAATTCCTGTAGATAAAGGACTAATCTACTGATTTCAAAGAAAGAAGGATAAGCCCAAGGAATGTGAGCAATCCAAATATATATAACAGAAAGTTAATAAATAATGTAAGCTTCAATACCTCCACTCTTGATTGCAGCTATATGTCAGGCCAGGTATTAAAGAAAGGAAAAAAATCCCAAGTAACCTATACCTCTGTGCCTTCAATTGATGGTTATTCCTGGCAGACTGGAAGTCTAGGGACAGCCTATACGTGTTACAGTATGGTAAATCCTGAGTGTGTTGATTCAACAGAGTCGTCTTTTTTGGCAGTCTCTTAGAGCTAATTTAAGATAAAAGCCCAGTTCTGCTCTCAGTTACTAAACTGTAAATCAGATAAGTCTTATGGCCCTGAGGTAGTCTTACAACTTGAACCAACTGATGTTGAGATCCCAAGAATAACTTCTGGATTAATCTGAGGAGATTTTTTTTTTAAAGTAATAGAGGAAATCAGTTTTGAAAATAATGTAACAGATATTCCATGCAATGCAATTAATTTGCATTTCCCTCATTAAGAAATTACTAGTTAAAAGCACTCCTGTTTACATAAGAAGGTTCAAGTTCAGTACAAATACATTTCAGTTTTATTTTCAGTAGTCCCTTTGATTATGATGGTAACGATCCCATGGTTGAAGAGTGAAGCAGGAATACTTAAGTGCATTTCTGGTCTTCAGTTTTTGCCTGAAAGCATTAAAATCATCTGTAACTTCTTCACTGAGATAAATGGATTTTGGAGCAAGTTCCAGTTGTCTCAATAAGTGTTGCACCCATCAAGAGAAAGATAAACATAAAATGTACAAAATCACTTAAACTGAAAACTTTAAGTGACCTGGCCATCTACATTTTGAACTAATTTCCTAAATAGTCAAAGTAGGTTTTGCAGAGATTAGATCAGCTTTTTTTTTTATTATTATTTTCAGATCACTTTTAAAAAATAAAAATCTTTTTTTTTTTTTTAAAAGGCTGTTCCTATTTATTGCTTTGGTAGTTATTTGACAATCAGATAATCAGAAACTTTGTCAGATTAATGCTCAGTTTTTACAAAGCTTGATATTCCATAGCAATGTGTTCCAGATTAATGGAAGTCAGAAAGAAAATTAGAGATGTCTTGTATCATACACTAATAGAAACTAATACTTTAGTTGTAGAGATTAATGCAGCCATTATTTCATATTTTCTTTTGGATGCTTATACAGTGCTTTAGTTGTGGAAGATCTAACAGCAAAGGGAAATAAAATAGAGAGTAAGTACTTAACCAGATAGAATACCAGTTTACCATTTCTTACTTGTTGGAATAGCCATAGGCAAAATAAAACCCTGCCACTGAACAAATTGAACACTGTCTTTGTGTTTCTACAGCATAGGGGGGGAGCACTTATAGCCATAAATGACAACACAGAGGCATATATTTATTTTTCTAGTTTCTTCCCATTTCAGAGTCAGAGACAAACTGGACCACTCTAGGAGATAAATTACTGAAAAGAGGAAAAAATTCAGACATACCAATCCTAGAACTTCCCAAAGCTGGAATGTAGTCACAGTGTTTATTTTGTAAATGAATAATTTTACTATCCAGTGTCCAACAGCCACTTAGCTACTGGAACAAATATCACTGGTATTTCTTGTAGAATTCTTCCTCCCAGACATACCAGAGAAGATCTTGTTCTTACAAAAGCACTACTGTGTGGCACCTGGTGAATTTCTGCAGAGAGTAAAGATACTGTCTTCTTTCTATTTGCTTTCCTACAAACATTTATTTTTCAAAATAGTTTACAGATTCAAAATCTGTACAGTTTACAGGGAATTTTCAGACGGCTGTAGATGTAATCTTCATTTTGCCAGACCCTGCAAACAAATAAAAGTTGTCTTGAAATAAAAAGTCATGCAAGAACAGGTGGGCACCATTCATATTGTTTTCCTTCCTATGAAGAAGTTTGGGAAAGCACTTAGCAAGCAATGAAAGCTGTGTTACAGTTGATTTGAATAATGGCTATGAAATAGTTTTTCATATTTGCATGAGCTAAAATTCACATACTTGACAATTTACATTCACAATACAAGCCATTTCAAGGATGGCTCAGAGAATAAGCATAAGTACACAGGAATCTGCAACTGATATGATTTACAGTGGCAGCATCTCATAGAAAATATTGTCTGTCCACTGGGTCTCTGGCCATTTTATTTTTCAGACTACTCTCTTATCACATAACTACTGCAGAAAGAAATAAGATTTTCTCCTGGGGACAAATATACTAAGATGTTCGCTTATTTAATTTTATTGGCAGTGTGTGTGCACATTTTGTCAATAGGAAACTGTGAGTCTAGTTTCTTTAATATGGTGTGAAACTAGGTAGCATGTGTCATCTGATGACAACTTCTGCTCTCTGCTTCAGATTGATTATTTCCACTTGAAACATTTCTTACCTGAATGAACTTTTTTTTTTCCCTAGAAGTTGCATCCTGTTCCTTGTCGGCATAATACTAGGCCTTTTCATGCTGCATATAAATAACAATAAAAATAATGGAAACTGCATTTATTATTTGAAAGAATTATGTATTTCAATATCCAGGCCGCATTTAATGAGGATTATTGAATTTCTGAGATTTGTAGAGTTCTTTCAATTTATGATTGGATAAGGATGGCTTGATACTGTAGGTAGTTGTTGAGATTCCAATTTCATAGCCATGGAATAATAAAATCCAGAAAATATTTATGCAAACCATAGCATGAACACTGAAATAATTGCAAGGAAGACATTTCTTATTTACTTCTCTTTCAGTTGTTAGACATTTAATGGAAACTTGTATCTAATAGTAGTTCTAAGTCCTTCGACAGTTGCAACTTTGGATTGTGTTGCAATTATTTTCAATATCTATGAATCTCAAAACCCTGCTATTCTTTCCTTTCCAATTACATCTATTTCATTCATATCTTTATAGAACAGTGCTGTAATGATAAGTCTAAAGATTAACCCTAGCACCTGTGAAGGACATTACTGACCTCAGTAGATTTACTTTATCTACTGGGACATCATTATGAAACTAGTACCATTAACTGCCTGAATAGATGTCACAAACTAATTATTAACTAGTCATTAACTAGCTAACGACATTAATATGTCATTAACTATTTCCATTAACAGCTGAAATTGTTCCACACTTTACATTTTACTATGAATTTCCAATGTAATAATGATAACCTGTGGGACCTATAAATTACAAAAATTTTAAAGATATTCATTAAGAAATTATGGCCTTAATCAAAGAGATAGTCATTATCAGAGTCATAAAAATGACCCTAGATCATCACTCGTGAGGAACTTTACTTCTTGCCCAGAAATCTGGTACAAAAAAATTAACTACTCTATGGAAAGACACAAAATCAGCAGTGTTGTAAGAACTACTAATAAGGAGAAAGTACGTCAATAATACAGAATGGTAGCATTTCAGAGTCTGGATAACAACTAGCTAATAATGATATGTGGTAAAGTCAACCCACAAATCTGAACCAGATATTGTTCTCAGTTACAATACTGATACTCCAAAACAGAACTAGAAAACGTTCTTGTCATTTATGTATTACATAAAATTAAATCATACACAATTACAAAAGTTAATAAAGACTTATGCTTGTGATTTCTTTACTTTTCTCACCACATCAATGAACTGTCACCTTCATATACTTTCATTTTTATGAAATTATAAAATTTCAATTTTATGAAGCAATGCATTGATATGAAGCAGTAGGCATATTCTACTGTAATAGAAAGTGTTTACAAGAGCAAATCCCTGGTAGGCAGAAACTGCAGTGCAATGTGAATGGGAAAAGTGTAACCAAAGATCAAAACATCACTTAATTGTTTATTCATGATACAAATGTTAATTGCCTTATGACTTACACAGATTGTACAATAGGATCGGTTAATTGGGCTCAGAAGTGGCTAGTTCTGAAGGTGAAAGCTCACTATAATTAAAATGCCTGTGCCATGTTACCACAATTCTTCTGTCACATGTGCTCGGAGAATATTGTTTTGCTTTTTTTTTTTTTTTTAAATATTCTTCTTCTGTTAAAAAATAAGTGATTTCTACTACGAATGAAGAAATCCAAGACCAGAGTTTTGGCTTACTACTGATATCATGTGAGACAGATTTTCACGTGGATTTGAAAGTATTGTGGGAAATGAAAGGACTACATATGTCTGAATGACTTACAGGTATTTGTTCAAAGCTTTATTTTCATCTGCTGGTATTAAACCAACAGCAGGAGCCTTTAGTACTTCCAGGAAATAAAATGGCCTCTAATTGCTTATATTTTGATTGCAAGCTTTGCAGAGCAAATCCATCATATAAAACATATCCTAGGTCACTGAGCAATGCAATGGTCACATACCTACTTTTAAGAAGGGTAGCTGAAGAGAAACCTGAGGTCTTACAGGCTGGCTAGGCAGGAAAAGAAAAGTGGAATCTCATTCTCACTGATCCTTATTCATATCAAGGTGGCTTTATAGCACACTAGCAGCATAAAAAGGGACAAAGTGGGTGTAAATTACAGTTATAACTATGGTGCAGCAGTAGTAATGTCAAAGGATCGTAAAAGGCCTTTACTGCAGACAAAGATTTGATGGCTGCTGCTCTCACAGCTGTACCTGAGCAGCTCTGAAACTATGTATGTCACAAAATAGCCCAGGGAGACAACCCCTTAGCAAGTAGCCCTGCAATAGTGCTGCTTGCAGTTACCTCCAGCTAGCTGTAGCAAGTTTGTTCAGAGCCAACACATAATGTATTATTATACAAGACTTAACCAAGTCTTTGCCCCAAATGTGGTCTAGCCTCACTGTGCGTAAAACGGTCCATTAAGTGACAAAACCACTTGATATGGAAAGGCATGAAGGAGAAACTTTGAATGAAGAGAACAAAAAAACAACAAAAAACAAACAAAAGTATGGGATCAAAAACTAAATGGAAAAAAATTTAAAAATGAAACTTAAGATTAAGTAAATGACAAAGGTAAAATGCATAGCTCTCATGAAGAAGAGCTGTGAGTCAGTCATCTGTTTCCCATAATATTGTCTATATCTGATGGGTTCACCTTGAGTAACAGCAGAGTGCCTCTCATTCTCTAGGACTTTCATTCTCTCGGAAGCTGGTAAACACCTTGGAGAGATAAGTTGGCATAAGGAGTTTAATTAGGAGATTAAAAACCCTTCCTGTCCATATTTTTCCGCGAGACAGAGCATTTTATTCTGATTGAACATAAATCAAAATAAGCCTTCTTTCTGAGAAGGACAGAGAAGCCTGATTTATAAGCTGAGAGAAACTACGTTTTCTTCCATCACATTAAAATAAACCCATTGTGTTCAGAAGCTTTTGTCATTTCTTGCTATTGAAGCACACCATGCCTTAGTATTTTCTGCTTCTCTTCATTAATTAATACACTGTTTCCATGTGATAATGTTAACCAAGTGTCTATACTAAAGTTTGTGAATGAGATACCATCCAGATAAAAATTATTCTGGCAAGGTTTTTACATTACTACTGCTATTAAATCTTAGTCATTCTGCAGTTAGGTAGAGAAACTCTTTGATGCTTGGTTACATTTTCTTCCACCTACCTGGATGTCCATAAGGAGCAATTTAACAGTTTACCACTCAGCTAATTCCAACTCATATTTGCAAGCATAGAGACAGTGACCTAGAACATGGAATACTGCTTTTACTCACTCTTACACATAAAAAATGAGAAGAAAGAGGTACCTTCAAGGCAAAATCCTCAAAAATAGAATTTAAATGAAACACATTTAAAGTAGTGGTGAGGGATTTTTGTGTTTATTTCATAACAATATCTACTTCTGAAATAAAATGTAAAGTGGGCTACTAATAGTGGATTACATAAACACACAATTAGCTTCTATGTGTGAGAAAGGCTGAAATTAGAAATACTTCATTAGAAATGTAACAGAATTTCACACAGACATAATTTTTTTGTTTTCATAGTGATAGCTACATCCCACTCTTTTCGTATTCTGTATTTGAAGTGTTTGTACTGTAGACTTCAGAGAACTGGTTGCCAAGAACTTGATGACAACAATGTACTAATCCTTAAGTAGATATAATTTTTTAGCAGGGAAATCATCAACGTGCATTGGCTTCCTGAAGTAGTTGCTTACAGGTGCTTGAATGAGATTTCACTGGATTTACTACTTATCCTGCTTTAATGTGGTCAGTTATGGAAATTAGTTATACATTTGCACCAGGGAACTTATCTCTTAACATTTAGTTTTAGAGAATCTAAGCAATTTAATATGTGGAAAGACTGATTTCTACTATCACATTACTCTTCTGCAGTTTTTATTCATTGTGCAGCAGAAATAAGAAGAGTAAAAGTAAGTGTGATTTCTGAACACTGAGTACATTAATTAACACTTTACTGCATGAGCTACTTTTGTCCCCTCAGACAAACTCCCATGTCCCATGATTTCCAATATCTAGGATTCATTTAGGCTTTGCAACATAGCATAAAAAGATTACACTGTTAATTTTTAAATGAAACCCAAAGGCAAGTTTAATTTTAAGCAGCATTAATTTTCATGGTGAAAGACTTCAGTGGTTTGTCATATGCAAGGATGTAGATATTAAATTTGCTATTTAATGAAACCGATGAACAAGTGGAGGGAAGTTTGTCAATGAGAGTTTGTCAGTTTTGCTTCTTTTCATTGCAGGTTTATGTTATTTGCCACAGAGACCATCTCTAATGTTACAGAGGAGATCTGGCTTCACACAAGATGCTGCTGCAGTCTTAGTTCAGCAGTATTAGGTAGTCACACAAGTGTGGCACATGAGGAAAAGATGAGTAAGACATTGGACCAAAATACAAAGTTATAAATAAAATAAACAAATGCCTATCTATCTAAACTTTTTTTTTTTTTTTTTTTTTTTTTAAGATGAGTCACATTTCAAGAGAAGTTCCACATATCAGAGGCAGGACAAAAAAATAAAAATATTAAAAAGGAACAACATATCAACAAAGTAATCTATATCAGTTGAAAATGAAAGACCACAAAATGTGCAAAGGCCATTTCTTTTCTGTTTCTGGTAATCTCAGAATATGAATTTTAGATTAAAAATTACTGAATCATGAAAAACAGAGTTAGGTTCTTTGGTTTTTGCCTTTGCCAAGTTCAGTGATACTCAGACTGTTGATGAGGTAAGTTTGCTTTAGCTGGGCCAAACACAAACAAGGAAACAAACCAAAAGATCAACTATATGAGGTCTTATATCCAAGAGCTTTTACTCCTCCAGTTAACCATCACTGACTATCACTGGCTGGGTTGGGGAAGATACCTCTTCCCATGTGATCCTAGACAGGTGAAATGTCACACTGAATTTATACAAGTTGGGCCATAACTCTACATAGAAAACATTTGTGAGCCTCTAATGCTTTCAGATAGAGACTAAATTTGTGCCTGTAATTGTCATATTTTGGGATAGACTGAAAACTTACTTTGGATCTCACTTGATTGAGCTTCAATGAGATTAACATTCTGCCTGCAAAGTACATGTAAATACTTTGATTGCCATTACTTTCCTCTGGGAAGGTAAGATAAGAAGATACCACAACAATCCTTTTAACTGTGACTGTATTACAGAACAAATGGTTCAAAAGTAATCACGTTAGTTCTAGACATTAGTCTATACTCTCAAGAGGCCTACTAGAAATCATGCTGGTACTAAACTCATAAGAAAATAGGTGGCAAGGTTTTGCAAACACTCCAAATAAAGATTATATTTTAGTCCTTAAAAATATTTTTCTCACTGACATGAGTGTAGTTTCACCAATGATGCTGGGAGTAATTCACCTTATCATTGCCCGGAAAGTGGCTTACTGCTAGCATAACATTTGTTTTCAAAATTTCATGACAAAATGGTTAAAATACTGCAATTTGCCCTACACAGTTTTATTATATGCTGACTCTTCAGATTTATTTCAGTTAACTTTGCTACTATATGAACTGCTCCTATAAGGTCCACTTTTAATAACTTCTTTAAAGAGACAGTCACATAAGTTTTCCCTACTAAACTCAAAGACCTTGCAAATAAGCTGCAATATGATGGCTTCCTTTTGCAAGAACCAGGTTATGACCAGATCATAAGAGCTTTTTTTCAAATTGAACTTCTCATCTTTCATCTGAAACAACGGAAAAAACTGATGCTTTGTTTCCCTATCTTAATCGTACAGAACACAGTCAGCCCCATCTGTTCGTTATATGATACACAAACTGCTTCAGGCCTTTCCAAAATGAATTTGATCAAGCATTTAAGAAGAATACAGACTAATTTCCCATTGTTCAGGCTGTTTTCATCCTACTGGAACCCATTGTGTTTTGTGAATGTAGATAACTAGTGCGCGTGAGCCTAAGATAGTGACTGTGCACTTGACATGCAGAAAGAGAGTAATGCTTTGAGCACTTGGGTGGCAGAGATAATAACCAGACAGATCTTAGACAATGCAGTACTATGTAGATGAAATGTCACAGGACTGTTGTACGGCTCATGAGAAACAGGACATTGAGTTATGCAAATACTTAGCAAAAAGAGAAGAAGAAAGATAGATGAAAAGAAGATTAAAAATAGGAGTTCAAGATTTTTTACTGCCTGTGTGAAAGGAAAGTTCCCTGATGCTGAGTTTATTCATTACAGAAAGACAAGTAATTTGTTTGACTATAACTCAGGTGGCATTAGCAATTTCATTGAAAAATCATTTCTAACAGGGCTAAAGCTTGACTGCAATAGCTTCTGGGGGGCTGAACCATTTCTTTAAAGGTCTCTCCATAAGCATCAAAAGATAGACTTATGTATAAAACTCTCTTTTTCTAATTAAAAAAGAATAAATATCAATTTTAATGACAGTATTTCACAATATCTTTTAAATTTGTTTCAGCTGCATCACAGATGGATACACTACATCACATTGAACTCCTAAGAGAAAAGCAGAAATATATTTATTGACATAAAAGCTGATTTAAAAAAGCTTAATTGTAAATAAGAAAGAGACTTAACAAGTTTTGAGACTGTAGGATGTACTTGATAATTGACTGAATGGAGTGTAAGGTCTCATAAAGGAGGCTCTCCTGTTGAGTCACAGTCACAAGGTTCAGAGTGGACCTCCCCTTTCTTTCAAAGCTCCTCAAACCACTGAGTTAAGGAGCCTATGTCCAGTTGTTCCTCTCCTAGTCTCAGACTCGGTGAACAATTTATATCTGAGAATTATATGTGCACAATCAAAGATAAAATCTTAGTGGAACTAACAAGGCTTAAAAAGTTGGTCACCAATTACATGCATTGTGAAAGCATCTTGATGTCAAGGTGTAAGAGATCTCTGCACAAATATAATCTCAAGACACATTCCTATTTTAAGGGAGATCATGTCTAAGGCTAAGTTTTTTGGGCCTAGTGTAATGTAGGATTCTGCACAACTACAAAATCTGATAGATTCTATTCTTAAACTTTCTGTCCCTTTTATTAATTCTACTGCTTTTATGTCATCTGAATTTGTTTCACTTGTTTAAAGAAACATCAAACACAGCTGTAACTCATTCTCAGGTCAGTATGTAGTCCATGGGTATCTACAAGTAACTAGGTGTTTTTCAGCTGAAGGAGATTTATTCGTAGATTCTATTTTTCATCGTTTTGCAGAAGAGAAGCCATAATAAAGCATGCAATTTCACAAAACACTACCAAAAGGAATACATCGACGTAAAGACTAGTTCTTAAAAAATTCTGTCAGCACAGCAGCTCCGTGGACTATTGCTTTATCTTATTATAGTTCCTGAGACACCAAAGTTTTGCATTAAAGTACTGTCAATTAAGTTTTCCTACATTCAACTTTTCTCTTTTTGGTTTTGCATGCTTCATTTCTACATTCATACATTTTTCAGCTAATGGAAACTGAGATTATGTGTGTTAATAGGAAATATAGTTTGGTGATGGTAAAAGTGTAGGTGTTGCTCTCTGGAACTTTAAATTAAAAATTTTCTACTGCAATTACTTTCAACAGATGATTACTTTAACTTGTATAACAGTTAAAAAGATTTAAAATTAATTAGTTCCCAAGCAGCTTAGAAATTAGTGTGGGATTTTTCAGTCAGTGAAATAAAATGGCACAAAACACGATCTATTTAAGCAGAGACATTCTAGCTAAAGTTATTTAAATTGCAGAACCACTATCTCTTGGTGATATACAACAGAGAACATTTAATGCACTCTTTCATAGAAATGTTAACATTAGAAATAAATTTAGTGACTACACAAAACCTATGCAGAAATAATTGGTCACTGGACAGCGCAGAATGCTAGAGGAAAACTTCAGATTATTTATCATGAGGTTTTTATTTGAAATTAGTATAGAATATGCTTAGTTTCTCCTTTCCCTTAACAGCCACAAAGCAATAGTAAGCAGTACCAAAACACCAGACATATCTGAACCCAAACTTGTTGACCCCAAACTTATTTTCCAATGGCTTAGACTTCACTTATCTTTGTTTCAAAGTTCCTAGGGCCCACATATCTTTCAAAAATTAATGTTTCCTTGCTTTGCAAACTGAATTTTGTCCAAAAGGTCATTAAAAAAACGTCTTACCTCCTGCAGCTCAAAAAATCTTATTCTGTGCCTCAGAAACATAGCAAAACTTGAGAGTAATTAAGTTCTGTCATCCTGTCCCCCTCTTCCCTCCTGATTTTAATTGATGGTATTTTAAAACTAAACTCCAGCAGAGTGAACTGTGTCAGCTGCTGATGCATTGAAGAGCAGTTTGGCTAGTATGCAGATTACCTCTACTGCATTAAGCTCCCTTAGCATTGCCAAGTATAACATTAGAAAACTCCACTGTGTGATGAGACTGGGATTCCTGACATGTTCTGTCTGGGAGCTGAAGGCCAGGTGGGTTTTGTTTGCTTGTTGATTGATTTATTTAATCCATGAAAAGCAGCACTTATAAGTCATTACAAAATGATAGTTGACTTTTTTTTTTTTCTTTTTTTTCTGTTATATGTCAGGTGCTTTGAGCAGCTATCCAGTTAACAGTAGAAATAAATTATCTTGGAGTAATTATTTGGCTAAACGAGTACCTGTGCATTCCAAAGAAGAAAACTGCTGCAGATTCCATTGAGCTTTACTTCCCTGCTGTACCATGGATATCTTTTGCAACCTCTGTCCAAGCAGGTACATTCTCCTGGGGTTAGTTGTTTTTCCTACCAATACCTACATGAAACATTATCAAAGCAGCTGTCTCTCACCAGATTTGTATATTGAAAACTTGCAAAGTTGTGAATGTCAGGTGATTTCAAAACACTAGCTCAGGCATAGGTTAAATGCCTCCTTTGATGAACAGTCTGGTATTCAGGCTTAGGAAAGAACACAAAGGAGTCTGATTGTTTATACTCTGCATGCAAATATTGTGTGCAGACCAGGTTCACCATATCTGTTATTTCTGTCAGCATGCCCCAGTGGTAACTTCATGCCATATTACTTGCATTACATTGTATTTCCTCTTGGAAGAATGCTAACCACAAGAGTTGGCTGAAATACCTCTCGTGTTTCTTCTTTTCTCTTTCCTGTGGCAGTTATGTCATTGTCTATTTTTATTACAGAAAAATACATTAATGTCTTTTTGAAATAGTGATACTGATCTTATTTTACTGTCTGATTTTTTTATTTTAATATTTTATTAAAAACAGCATATGCCACATCTTGAGAAGAAGACAAAATATGTGTTTTTAAGACATTAACATAGGAAGACAAAGAGGCTTCTCACATTTATAATCAAACTTACTTGACTAGTGCTAATCCAGACAATAGGAAGAGTCAATGGAGAGTCATTAGTTCCATTTTTAGGAATGAAGATGCTAAATAAATAAATTAATAATGGAGAAGTGAAGTATAGTTAAAGGAAAGAATAATTAAAAGCTTGTAGAACAAATGAGCCAATACCAATACCAAACTGCAGTATGCACAGAGGTTCATCTAGACCAATTATATTTTGGAAGCATTAATTACTATCTACAAAAAAAAAAAAAAAAAAAAGACAAGGAAAAGTACAAGGAATAAAAGACACCACTAAATCCTAACTTAATGAAGGACACTGTAAATGAGTAACAGTTTCATTTTTCCATTGTCTCTTCACAACCAACCAAAGCATACTTGTACTAAACAAGCCCTAAAGAAAAAGTGTGCCTGAATATGAAGTGGAGAGCAGCTGGATTAGGTAGCAATAGATAATGATATTGAAGAGAAGGACTGAAAAATAGAGACTGTGTGTCACAGAATGGATGTGGATCAAAACTTGCCTTCACGCGTAAATAAAAGGAAGACGATTAGTTTATACAAAGTAAAGCCTTATGAAATAATTTTATTCATTACAGGGAAAACTTAAGCTGGGATGTGACTGTGATGAGCTTTGGGTGATGCAAAAAGTCAAGGGGAGAGAAATATTTTGGAAGACATGACCGACATGAAAGGTTTAGCAGTGGCTGGGTACTTAAAAGCACGTTGTTAATCAGCCATCTGATCCATCTGTCTGATGAAGAGGTCTTAGTGACATTAGTAGCCTTAAAACAATAATCAAAGTCAGTCAAAAGATCTTTTCAACAGAAAGGAAGAGTAAACTTTTAACTTAGTTGTCTGTGAAACTGTAGTCAGTATTAGAGTATGAAGAAGTCTTAAGTTTTCGGAAGTTAAGACAACAGACTTTCAGGAAACAGAAGAGATCAAAGAGATCAATGATTCTCTCCAAATAGACTTTTGCCCTCCTTCTTCTCCAGCCCTGCAGTTCTCTGCCAGTTCTATTATTCCTCTGTTTTGTGTTGGCCATTATCTGTACATATTCTAATTTGTGTTCATTATAATCTCCTTCAGGATTTACATTAGCCAGTGTATGAGACCAAGTGTTTGCTCTCCTGCCTCATGGCTGAGAAACTTTTGGGAATTCCTGGGTGGATTGTGGTCAGAGTGACTCCTTTCAATGACTTGATGCTTCGTACCTGTGTTGAAATCAATCCCTTCCTTCTCACCATGTTCTATCCAGACCTTCTCCTTCTCTTATGAATGAGATTATGGCAGTATAATATATGTTTTTTCCCATATGCCTTAGCAGGCACATGCTTTCAACTTAGAACTGTTTTTTTTTTTCTGTTTCATTCTTTGTAATCTAAGTAACTTTTTTTACAGTAAAACACTTATTGATCACATTGCAGTATTAGTAAAATAATTTAAACTATTTCACTCTCAAGAACTGGTGAAACCTAAGAAGACTGCCTAAAATCAGCCAACTGACCGAGAGACATGAAAAATAAATTACCTGGACTGGAAAGGATTTTCATATTAGTTTTAAGGAACTGTCTGGGACATCAGGGATATAGTTACATGGAAGATCAAGAAAGAGTGGTTGCCATGAATATATTTATATGCTTCATCTGTGCATGTATATTTTGCAAAATTTTGTTCTATATTGTTATATAGCTTCTCTGATTATTTCTTTTCTGCAACAAATTATAATAGCGTTACTATCCAAGAATGGCAGCAGTACTGAGAACCACAAATACTGTAAATTGTGAGTTAATTCTTCAGAAATCATTAGTTTAGTTTAGAATATGCAGAAAATATTTATTAAGTACACTGTTCTCTCTTTTTTTTAAATCCCATTATTCATGGGACTCATTTTCAATGTTTTCTTTACAACAAGAAATTTAATCTTTTAATGAAGGCTGAGATTTTATACCTAATCAGAAGGCTGAAGGAGAAAGAGTTTTAAAAATAATATCTCAAAACATATAACTGTCACAGTATCTGGAATATTTGTCATTTTTTTTTCTCATAAGAATAATACAATGCTGTAGAGAAACCTTCTAAACTATATCTTCTATTGTTCTAAGTTCATATTTGACAATCACATGAATCTGATTGTCTGTCTACACTTAAGGCCATTTTTACACTCTTTGTGAAGCATTCATGAGGGCCTAGAGATGCATAGGGATTTTTTTTTTTTTTTAATACCAGTTTAATATCTTCTTTCTCCATCAGTGTGAGATAAAGTGTTCAAAAATGGAACTTTAGGTCACAAAGAAGGAAATGAAGTATTCTTAACACTAATACTATCCTTTATAATGGTATTAGGAAGAAGTGGAAAGGAATTTGTGGGATGATGCTACTAGTTATCCTGCTGAGAGATGGCTGGTCCTGAGTAGCTTTCAGAGATTTTTGTTTCTTTTGGGGAAATGGGATTAAAAAAAACAACACAAGAATTATTGAAATATAGTTGAGGTGACTCCCCTTTTTTTTTTTTTTTTTTTTTTTTTTCCAGGACCCTATAGAGCTCTTTAAATACAAATACTCTTTTCAGATATGCTATTTCTTTGCTGTTTCTCAGTGTTTTCTTGACTGTTATGCTATCTTATAAATCATTTATCATAAGATCTACATCTTAAGTGCTACATAATGTATTTTAAAGAGATTTTTGAGTTTCAAATGTGTGCTTATTGACCTTTATTCCAGTGCAAGCAACCAATGTTCAAACTGTTATGTCTGTATTAAAAGGTATATAAAAATGTATTAAAAATTAATTACCACGTACTTTATTCCTTTATTATTCTTAAGCCAAGGAATTTTTTCATCTTGCTTGATGGGCATTTAGATGGCATTAATAAGGTATTAATTACCTTCTATTTGAAAAGAGGAAAAGTTATTTGAAGTGAATTTGAGGCTATTGTTTTGGTGCTGTTTGAGGTTAATCTTATTTCCTTGAAGATAAAACATAATAAAACTAATACAGAAAGGAAAAAGAGAAAACTAGAATGACATATATTAAAGCTCTGCCTCTTTTACTGATGTTCATAGTTTTGGTGCTGAAAAAAAAAAAAAAACCCACAAAAATAAAAAACCCAGAATCGAAGCATTGTTGAAGAATATCAACAGCTAGGAGGCCTGGCACATTTGTACAAATACCTAAAGTACTGTTTTTAGCTACATTTTTACTCTCTTACGGAGGTGCTGCAAAAGTAAGTTGTTACTAAGTTATTTATAACAGAAGGCAGGGAAGGTAAAGGTAGGAAAAAAAGATGAAAGTAAAAGGAAAATCAAGTATAGGGAAGGAAATGCAAGAAGCTTCATATTGTGCGTTAGTGTCTACAATTGTTTCTCAGAGAAGAGGAGTGATCTTTCTCATCCATTCAGCTTAGAACACTTTGCAGAAAGTGGATGTTAAATGCTCAGTTAGAGCCAGTGCCACACATGGTTGAGGGCATAGCAGCTATAACAAAAACAAAAACAAAAACAAAAAAACAAACGAAAGAAAAAAAAAAGAAATCCTTGTTTCAATTTGCTTGACCTTCCAGTATCGATATCACATTATAAATCTCAGTCTGCAAGGTCTTGCTTACTGTTATCTGACATGTGGATGTAACTTGCATCTAATGGACACTTAACCATCAGGACCTGGGGCATATGAGTTGACATAAAGTATCCAGATATGTCCCCAGAGAGGCACCAGTTCTCTGCAGATCCTGTGTCAAATACTGCAGTGTTGTAGTATCAGATAGCAATGGAATGGGTGCCTCTGTTTTGATACCTGCATGTCTAACACAATTTCCATTCTTTCACAGTCATAAATGTTTGTTACATTAGTGTTTATTTTGTTTCATCAGAGTAAGGTTTTCTGTCTTTTCTTGATTCTTCAAATAGCATTTTATAAGAAGATGAGTTGAGCCTTCACTAAAGTGAAAGCTAAGAAGTGTAAATCTGTGTCTGACCTTCATCTGCAGAGTGTGCTACAAAGGTATCTCTGACTACCAGTTTCACCTCTGGAACTGGAACACAGGATCTGGAATTCTGCCAAGACCTCAAAAAGACAGAAACATGATGAATAAGGTAAGGATTTTTTTCACAGACTTTAATAAATTGAAGTTGGTTAATCTTTCTGCTCACGCAAATGAAAAGGTACATTTTAGATGGCTTTGGCTGACATTAAAAGTGACTTTTTCCCTTAATCTTACAGAAATATCTTCAAACACTGTTTTGGGAGAGGAAGTTGTGAGAAGAGCACAGTAAAGAAAAATCTAGCTCATCTATAACCTGAAAGGAACAAAATTTGTTTCAGTCTTATGAGTTGGGCCCTCTTAATGGATTGGAGGGGAGGACAGCAGTTTTTTGCTTACTAGCTAGATTACTTACAGGAAGCATTCATTCTTGACTGAGAGTAGCTCATGCAAAGGAAGTTTTGACCCTGCAAATTATTTTATTAAAAATGTAATGCATATTAATGGCAATTAAAATGATATTCATTTTTAAATGTTTTGAGATCATCTAAGAATATAATGCAATATTCCTTTTTCCCACAGTGCAAGAAAAAGTAGGAATAAATAAGCAACAACAAAAAAAGGTTTCTTCTACTTTCAAATGTCCCTTAGTTTCAAAAAAAGGCTTTAGATGGCCATTAACATTTCAAAAAACTCATCTTCTGTGTTGACATAATTTATTTCTTGTTAGGATGGTAATTCATACTAATTAAGATAAACTGTTTCCAATTAATTGAAACCTGGCATTTGTCGACTGAATTTTAATGTGTGCAAAGAACACAGGAATAGATTTTTGCCACTGTTTGATTTAAATTTTTTGCATACACATTACTCATGCTTATATAAGTAATAGGGTCTCAGAAACTTAGCAGTAAGTTAAATATTTCTTGATATCTTTTAGTATGGTAGAAAACTAGGAGCTAGTGGGACAACCTCTAAACTAGGGGCCAGTGGGACAACAAAGGAACTGGAAAGTATGTAAAAATGCCCGAGTAAGTTAAGGTTTATTTTAGCTGATATTGACTATTCATTTGACTAATAAAGAGAAAGAGAATGGAAGAAAAGCAAGTAGAGATGATGCTGGAATTGCTTTTTAACATCCACTCTTTGACCATTTGAATCTTAATATGATAGTTAAAGTTGTTCCTTCTCCTCTCCTTTATCAAGTTGTCCCATCTCCTAACTTTAGTCTTTCTCTCAAATTTTATCTTTTTAGTAAAGAAAGATTCTGGGAAGGAGAGAAAATACTGAAGAACAGATTTTGTGTTCTGCTAGAAAGGTCTACCTTAACTCCATTTGATCAGTGTAATATCTACGTAGAACTCTCTGTCGCAGAACTGAAATACGTAAATACTAACCCGTAAAATAAGCTCTATTCAGGATAGCTCCTAGAAATTGAACTTTTTTTTGTTGTTGTTTAGAGAAGAAAGGCCAATCATTATTTGCATATATGTTATGTCAACAACAAACAGGTGTGCACTCTTTCAAATTGTACAGCTTTTTTTTCTTCAGAGTGTCTTCCTCAGGGCTACTATTTTATTTTATTTTTTCACATGGCAATGAATTAGGAATTAATCAGTACTATGTTTGTTAACTTATTCACTTTAAAAATAGAAAAAGAAACAAGAATTTCTTAGTAATCAAAAGCATACGCAGTGAACTCTGTCTCATGAAAATATATATACAGCTGGTCTTTCACCATTTTTCTCCCATTGAAGGCCCTAGTATCCCATTTCATGGGATACTACCTGGGAATACTTTTTACTTTTCAACACTGCCATCATAGATGAATCTGCAAGTATGTTTTATATTATTATAATAGCCTTGATGACAAATAGCTGCTTTAGTGATACTTTGTTATCATAAAGCACTTTACCCTGGCATTTAGCACCTCTTTATTTATATTTCTTACTGCTTTTATTTCTAGCTGACCTGGAAATTTTAAAACTTCAGATGTGTCAGCCCTCCAATAATTCAAATTGATAAGTCTGTGCAATCATAAGAAAAAAAGTGAGCTTGTCTTTGAAAAGGCATACAGACTTTTCCAAAGTGAAGAGTTTAAGTAGAATATTTGCTTGCCTGTGACACTATTCTGTCCTTTGTTTCCTCCTAAGGCATGTGAAAGAGGCAAAATAAGCAATGGTATTTAGGGTTCCCCTTGAACTTGGACTAAATTCTGCAAAAGTAATTTCTCTACTGTACACCTACTTTCATATAATCTACCAAAAGCCTGCACAAAACCAAGAAAGTCTTGAGGCTACCAGACCAATTCTACTTGCAATGACCTCCAAAACATGTTTCACGTTTTAAGACTTGCATGCCTCAGACACAGGCAGGTGCCCTGTTGGACTACTTTGGGCTTCAGGTCTTTCTCTTCCTTCCTTTCTGCTTCCCCCATGGTAGAAGGGAAGACGAAGCAATAGGTAATATTGCTGTAATATAATACTGTGACTGGAAAATGGTATAGACAATGGGGCTGACTTTTGAGTGTTGGGCTAACTTTTGACACTTACAGTATCAGGAATGGGAGAGCTACTCATGTGTAAGTGATATTTGAAGATCAAGCTTGGAATGAAAAATTTCATCTTTGTCTGTTTTCTAAGAGAATTGTTGAGGTTTCTTTTTGTTGCAGTTAATGAATTAGTAGGACGTGTTTGGTTTTGTTTGTGTTGTTGTTGTTTTGCTTTTTTGAAGAATAGAAGGATTTGCAGTGTGGTTCTGAGGAAGCATTACAAGAGGTTCCTTCTCCCACTTTCCTTTGATACAGAGGTTCAAGATAAGGAGGAAACCATGATCTACGTCATTTCAAGTGAAGCTGAGATCATACCAGCCCTGTGCCAGACAAACTCAATACATGCCGTATGGGTTTCTTCATTTAACTCTTCTTTAAAGTGCTTCCTTTTGAAAGAATGTACTGCAGAGTCATTCACTTGGCCTAGGCCACTTCAGCTCTTTTATTCTGTAGAATTGTTTTCTTAAAGAGCTTATAGAGAAGCATTTCCTTTACAAATTAAATAAGCATGAAAGAAGGGAATAAATCCTTATTTGAATAAAGATGTATGAAGAAATTTTTTAAGCTGTTACTACAAACAGAAATGAGCTCAGTTGTGCTGGTAAGTTAATGTTCATTATGATGACTTTTAGAAAGAAGTGCATTTATTTATGGGAGTAGTCTGCTAAACCTGTGAGCAAAGCCCGCCAAAATACTGATGGAAGATTTCCTGAATAGCATCTCTAGCATCTAGCCCTGTATTACAGAAAGGAAAATCAAGTAAAACACCAAAAAAACAAAATAACAAAAACCAACCAAACAAACAAAAAAACACCAAACAAAAACAAAACCAAACAAACAAAAAAAAAAAACCAAAAAACACCAGACAGTGTTTCTGTAAACACAGAGCAAATAAATAAATAATCCAAAGTATAGGTGAAGGCTACACTCATAACTAGGGATTACAGTTCAACCACATGTGCCATAAGGTATTTACTACTATGTGGACCATATATTCATTTCAGACACCAATTTACAAGGGAAATACATATGGACAGAACAAAATTTTCTCATGGAGGATGTAAGCATTTATTTCCTTTTATTGTTGTTTTGGTTTTCTTGATGGGATGACTTTTATTCTTCTAATAAATCAAAAGTGAAAATGATAGACTCATTGAAATGAAAGCCCATTAAAACAGACTAATCCGCTTAGGGGGGAGGACAGGTTTTCTGGAGTTCCACAGTCAGCATGGCAAAGTGTTTACTTTGCTGCAAATAAGACATTATGTGGGAAATGGTTGAAAAATTGAGAATCTAAAGCACATACTTTTGGCATCACATGTATATAAGATTCATTCATTCATAATGAACCATCAGATGATTCTCATGCAGCGGAGTAAGAGTTTGTATGCCTTCCGTTACACCTTTGGGCCTCTTTATAGCGGTAACACATTTCTGCAGATTGTGGCAAAACAGTAATTCTTCCTTTTCTGACCATGGTTTGATATACAGAATACTACAGATATACTGAACCAAAGAGCAATTTATTCTCAAAGAAATCAGATGTCTTTGTTTGGCCTTTCTGTTCTAGACAGCTGGATATCTGAAGGTGTGAGAAGTTACTCTGCTCTGTGGAGGTGGCGTAAGTGCATCAATCCTGAGAAGACCTAAGCAATTTTGGTACATGTTCCTGAATGTCCTATGGGACACTTAGACTCCTGTGAACACTGCTGTGGGCAGTGGGAGAATCCAGTTTGGTTTGCTGTCAATTATAGGAGTCAGCATCAAACAGATTCTGTCTTAAGAGTTTTTGTGTAATTTTGTTGTAATTCTGAAATTCTCTTATCAATGTATTTTTAAATGAAACAGAGTAAATGACTAAGCAGAAGTTGAAGCATTTAGAAAGATGAATGTAGCAAAAAAGTGTATTAGCATTAGAAACAGTCATCTGATTGTTAAAGAAAAAGTAATATAATTTTATGGATTCAAATTATTGTCCTGTTTTTCATGTTTAGCACACTTTCAAAAGCAGGAACTCTATAACGACAAATCAGTGTTTTAAGGCATCACGTAGCGTATAAAAAAAATCATTTAAAGCAGGCATATTTTTAAAGTGATATTTTATTTGGCAAACGTAAAACATAGAAAAGGCAAATCTGTACTATTTTCTGTGACTCAGAATAATGTTTCCCTGCAATTGGAGAAGCAGTGAAATAACTAGTTGGTTGCTTATAACAAAGACATGGGAGAATCCCAGTTAGTCTGAGAAATTATTTCTGTGAAAATTATTTCTGTGTACTACTCTCCTCAGATAAAATCTAAATTATTTCTGCCAGCTATGTTATAATCTTCTCAAGATAAGTAGTAAACTGGTAAAAAGTGAAGCTAAAATTTTATCTCAGGTCTGTAGGGAACAAAATAATTACTGAAAAACTTGATATCTTGTTTCTTGAGTTATCATAACCTGTTTTTAATTTTTAAAAGTAGCACTTCTTTTAAATGTCAATTCTGCTTTCACTTTCTTTTGTTATTCATATGTTAAGCAACTGTGGATTTTACACAACATTTCTACATAATACACATAAAAGATAGCTCAGGTTGTAAATACTGAAATCTCAGTATTCTCAGCATCTCAGGTCTGTCAGTGTATGACTTAAAACCCCATAAGCATGTAAAGAAAATGCTGTGCTTTTTGTGATCATTTACTGACAGTACCATTCCAACTATTAAAGAATGAAAACAGTACACATTAACATAAAATATTTTTAAGCATATCAGCGCACATCACTAAGACTATTCATGCGCTTTGCATACTTTTTCACCTGAAAATAAACTGAGTACAAACTATTTGAGAGTTTGCTGTGCACTGAACTACCATTTTTCATCAGAAGATTAGATTGATTTCAGTTTTTTCTGTAAGGATTACTTATAAATATATGCACTGTGGTTATACTAATTCTGATACTGTCTAATTGTGACAATTTTGAACAAAACTTTGAATCATTATTGAGGTAGAATTTTTTAAACTGACTTACAGGAGCTGAACCACTGTTGTGTTCACAGATCTGAAAATCACACATTTCTCAAATTAGCTGTGGTCACTTGACATGTCTCTAGCAGCAAATGATGAACAAAAGTAAACAGTGCCTAAAACATTCATCATTTTAAAACAGTTCTGAGGCAGCTTTTAGAAAGGTATATTTTTATTAATAGAGGGTCAGGTTAACACAGAATTTCAGAACTAGAATCAGAATCACTGAAGTATAGGTGGAAACTTTTAAACACGTCTATTATTTATTAACATTTAATTTTAAAGTAATTCTGTGGGAAAAAAAAATAGAATGAAGAGTGCCACAAGGAGGTATCTATTTACTAATGCTTGTTTTATTCAAGAATCAGAGGAGGTGTCCTATTACTTTCTCCAAAAAATGATGACTTTTCTGTTTTCCACATGTAAAGGTGGTGACTTAGTTCAAAGAATCCTGTTAGGCATCTTATAGCAAGGAGAATTCTCTTTTTAACCTTCTAGATTTATGGAGCTTTGAGGTTTAACCTAGTGAGCAACTGAACACCAAAACCCTAGAGGTCAATCTTGAGTTTCCCCTGGTGCTTTTTGCCAGAGACATGCAGACTTGGAGATATTCTTGTGAAGTGCCATTTTAATGTTTGTCATGCTTTTTGACTCACTGGAACTGCAATCTCCAAAATGCATATTCCAAAGGGAAAAATGCATGTAACTTTCAAGATATCATTTTTTATTGTAAAAGTAACAAGCATCAGAAGTAGGGAAGAATTAATTCATCTGCTCTGCTTCTATTGCTAGTATAGGATTACTCTTAACATGTCTCTCCATTCTATGCGATGGTACTGTGAAGAATGGTAAGGAACAGCTTTATGCATTCAGTTTCCTTCTGTGAATCTCAGAGGTTCATTTTTATGGGAAAAAATATTTAAAACTTATTTTTGCCACAGTATTTAGCTGGTCTGTGCAAATAGATTGTGGAAGAACCCTGAGCAGGAGAGGTGCCTACAGGCCACATGAACATTCCTTTAATATTAGATAGATCAATCTCATGTTCAATTTAAATTGATTTATCTTAAGCAAAACACAACAAAAGTTTAACTGATAGAAGCAAGATAAATAATAGATAATAAGTTAGCCTTTGCTTATATTACTTCCCTAACTCCACTAAACAGAAGCAGTTTTTGAAGGTTATAACAACTGACAAAAGTGATTAGGAAAACCACCTGACCCTATTTAAATAGGAGCACAGAACACTCTAAATGCACTGTAATCATTACTTTGTATGTAAGTGTGTCAAAACCCCCAAAAATCTACTTAATGTGTTATCATACATCACTATTAATTAGAGCAAAGATTATACCTCTTTACCTGCAAAGAATGTTGAAAGGTGGTAGTCCTATCATATTTTCATCTAGCCTGCAAGGCTCATCAGACATAGAAAGCAGTGCAAATCATCTACTGCAAATCATTTAGAAAATAATTGGTTTTAAATAATTATTTCCGTGTTTCAGCTTCTGGAAAGATATTACATATATGGCACTTCATAAACATAGTATTAGAATATCCAAATAGAATGGGAAATAATTATTCATACACTTACATTCAGTCAAAGTAAATGAATTATTTAATTCCAGAAAGACTGTAAAAGTAATGAAAGCTCATCTACTAGTCCCAGAAAGTGGACAAAGAATACAGGTAGGGTGGAGCCTAAGAAAAAGGCCAAATATGATGATTCCAAGTAGAACCCTCTCAGGCTTAAATCCCTTCCAGATTACCAAGCCAGATGTAATTTCTCTTTCCAGTCCAGTGTGTCCAGTGTCCCAAAGTAAACCCAGTCAGGGGAATATACACAACTGAAGCATTTATATGTACTTATTGATCAATGTATGCAAGAAATCACTAGATCTAGCAAGCTCTTAAGCACCTAAACATTAATTTGTTCACCATCATCCTTGATGAGTCTCTTCAGGCCAGGAAGCCAGAATGATGTGAGAAGGTCAGACTCCCTTATCTCCTGATTCTCTACTCTCATTTGCTTAGAATTTTCAGATATTTTTCATATCAGTATTTCTCCTTGAGAATCCTTGAGTTGCTAATTCTGTATCAGCAACTGCACTTCTATCTCCTTCTGCATATTTTTCATTTACAAACTTTCTCAGAAGTTAGCACTAATAAGTTCACAAACTTTCTCAGAAGTTAGCACTAATTTTCTTAGTAAAACTAAGCCAAGATTATGCAGCTGTGCAGCACCAAATTATGGTATAAACTGACATGAGTGCCACAGGGAGGATGGTTATAAAAAAATAAAAGGGGACACCTCTGAACCAGTTTTCTGAAAGGAGATTTACTGCGACTCTTTGATCACTGTGCAAATTTTAGATAATTATGAATAATATATTTTCCAGTTATAAAAAGAAATAAATCAGAGCTGCAGTGACAGAATTTTGTACCAAATTGAAGAAAAAAAAAAAACAACAACAACAACACAAAACAGATGTATTTCATGGTGTTCTTAGTTCTATCTAGTTTAAGCTAAAAACAAATAAATGTATTTTTTTAACAAAGCTTCAGAAAATGGAAAACAGAAGGATTTCAAACTCAGTTTTTACAGAACTAAAAACAAAAATGCAAATGCACATTCACAAACTAAATGGATAAGTATCTGGAAAGGAAGACAAAAAAACTGCGATTTTCTGGATATCATAAGTTTAACTTTCGGTGCATGAAATCACAGGGATTGACACAAAGTTTCAAATGGAAGCAAAAAGGAAGCTTGATTGTTGAGGGGATGAGAAAAGACAACATTGGTCAGCAGTCTTGTGGCCTTCTGGTTGACAGTAACATTTTAGTTATGGATCCTTAATGGCGGATCTAAATCCCTTAAAGCCTACTGAGGAATCTTGTGTGTAGAAAAATGAGGCTCTATGACAGCTATCCAATTATTTGACCAAGTTCATTCCTTCTTTTGAAAGAGAAAACTGTACATTCTTACCTGTATTCTGAACAATTTTCCTTCCTCCTTGAAGGATGCCAACATTATCGATAATTACTAGTCTGAACAGTAATTATTAAAGCTTACTTGCCACTTCCAAATGAGTTGTTTTCCACAATTACAGAGAACAGATCTGAGAAGTCTTCCACTCTCTAACTTATGCACCTATTCAGTAAAAAACACAAATTCGCCTGCTAACAGCATATCTTAAACACTTGTATCAGGATGGGATGAATCTCTTTTAAAGGGTACCTAATTTTTTCCACGGTCTATGCAGAAACACAAGTCTTAGGTGTTGTTATCCGGACTAAGACAATAATGATTACATAAACTAAGGAAACAAAACTTTGATTCATCATTAATAATAGGATGACATGCGTTTCATTTTTTTGTATATGTTTCATTTATCATCATACATCACTTTTATAATCTTTATTATGTAAATGTTACTCTTACATGCTTACAAGCAGCTGTACTAGACACAGAAAATAGGGTACAATTTTTTCTCTCCTTCCCAGTCTAGAGAACTTATTTGAAAATGTATATGCTCAGTAAGTACCCAGTTCAGCAGTGCTTTCTAAACTAGTTAGTGCATGCTTAAGTGTAAATGAACTCAGTGCAGTCAGCAGTAATCTTAGAATTAAGTAAGCAGTAATCTTAGAATCCTAGAATAAAAACTGTATAGGGCTGTGCTTCCCACTAAGACCAGAAGGTGAGTATATCATCATAATTGTGTATTGACAGGAAATCTTAGAGGGATTTTAAAATTTCTATTTCAGTAGAAAGACTTCTGGCTTGATCTTAAAGCACTTAACTCATTTTAACTAGACCAATACATTAAAAACAAACAAACAAAAGTAACAACAAATGAAAAAATCTGCCACATGTAAAATGTCATGACTAAAATAAAAGACTAGTATTTTTTCGTCATGTATTTTATTTTCCTAAAGTGTGCAGGATCACTTCTGAAGCTGACGCTAATACACGTTAGGGGATGAGCTTATCACAGAGAAAAGGAAGATAATTAAAAAGCATTTGGATTTTGCAGGGAATTAAAATCCAACTTTCAGTTCAAATAGCGCTAGAAATTTAAAAATAAAATTTCATATTTTCACACTTGTCCAAAGTATATTTTCATTACAGCTCAAGAAGTTGAGGCAATAACATCAGGGAAAGTCTGGTAACTGAAGACAGATCTTTCCTTCAGTTTTAAATTCGTGCCTGATTGTTTGTGCCAACAGCTGTCCTCTGCTGATGGCATCATAACTCTGGGTCTGCATGCAGCAACTCCCAGCTGTTAGAATCATATCAGTATATTAAGCCTAAGTCTTATGAAAAACTAATATATGTGAAACTGTGATAAATAGTATGTCTGAACTGATCGCTCTGAAAGGTTATGCTATAAGAAATAACTATCTTAAATGTGTGGCTCATTTAACTGGAAGTTTTTGAAAAGAAGGCTTAATTTTAAAAAATCTTAAGAACTCTTTATGATTGTGCTAAAATACATGGTAATTTTATTAGTTGAGTTAAAGAATATATTAGCTAAACATTTACTTGCTATAAAAAGCAGTCGCAAGACTATGAAAATTGCAGTGTTCTGTCTTGACCTCTAACTACCTTCTTTCCTTTTAACAAGTCCTTTTTTACACTTTCGAATTCATGTTACCAATTTCTAAACGGGTAGATTAGCCTCATGTAATCTGAAGATTGATGGTGCTTTGTTCTGGTAACTACCATGACAGTACTGCAGAATACCTCTTATAGAGGCAGCACAGAAAGGTTATTTGATTTGATCTAAGGAGCTGACAGCATGTTTATTCACATACTGTCAAATAACAATGAATGGCAGCTAGAATACTGACTGATTGCTGCATTGATGCACTTCCTCTCCTTTGTTCTTTTCCCTTTTTCACTTATCTTTCTTATCTGTATTATTCCCATTGCCGATAGCCAGCCACAAGACAAACCATCTCTCTGCAGAGACTATAAATGCATGTTTAGTATTTCAACTCTCTCTGTAAATTTGTAGAAGAAATACAATGTTTCATTGTGTATTTCTTCTCCTAGAAATGTCAGTAGGGCACTTAACAAGGGCATTTTAGTTGTTATTCTGTGAGAAAAGTATAAAAATCAGAAACTCTGATTAGGAATCGAGATTTGTTAAATTGCACAATCCACTCTGCTGCTCAGCTGTTTGAAGGTTCTGACCTAAGTTTAGGTATCTTTGAGTACACTCCTGTGTACAGCAAATGCATCTGGCATTCACATACTAAGCATATTAACTGTTGGCTTTTCTGCAGCCTTTCTTTGTCTGTCCATACTATTCTAGATATGTGAGAAATCTCTTCCAATAGAAGATATATTTCCTTAAAAGGTCAGAGAAATACAAAATAAAAAAGTAAATAAATAAAATTAAAAATAATAATAATTCAACAAATGAAACCATGATTTACTTTCACAGGTTTGTGTGTTGTTCAGTGAATTTTCATAGCCTTATATGAGGGTGAATGTTGTATCATTATTTCCAAGCTATTTACACTACATGTAATATGGTGTTTGACAGATTGAAGAAACTATTTTAAGAAACCAAATCATATATGCATTTGCACACATACATGTATATATACACAAAGCAAATGTATACTTTTTTCCTAAAACGTATCCCCAAATGTTAATCCTATCTTTCTCACACAACTGAAAACTAAGGCATGTTTTATATAAGCATGCTGTTTAATGTACATTTGTGTGTTTTGCGTATTGAAAGTACAGTTTTGTGTGTGACATTGGTCAGTGATATGAAATGCCTGTTCTTTAATGGTGAGCCTTGGAGCACACAAATTAACTACTGCTTCTGCTGTTAGACAACAAAATATCGTAGCTAAATATACTCAGCTTCCCAGTTATAAATACCACATCTACCTAAATAAGAGTATATACACATGAATTTCTTCTGAGTAAAGAGGCATTTGGAACTTGTCAAAGCTTCATAATAATTCAGAAATCAAACAGAAAAGGACTAAATTACATATATATTCATGGTAGCTACAAGCCAGCAGTCATGCACAAACCATGCACAGGCTTTGAGTTTTCATTGAATCACTCGATAAGTTTAGGAGAAAAAAAAAAAAAAAAAAAATTCTGACACCCATACTGATTGTATTCATTAGTACCAGAGGTTTCAGATTTGTAAAAGAATGGAACATCAACTACAGAACAACCCAAATTGAAGACAGGCTCCACTCAAACATGCATGAGTCAATCAGAAGCTCAGACTAATAAATCTAATTTGAGCATCCAAATGCTTTCTAGAAACCAATGATTTTGTTCTTACTGTCAGGGAGAAAGGCAGGAGATGTCATAGAGTCCACTAACTGTGTTAGATCATTCATTTTGGGATATATGAAAATGATATCTAATTTCAAAGCGAAAAATGAAGGTCAAGATTCCACATTTATGCTAGAGCAGATGATAGCATGTTGAGGAAAAGTTTGTGTTTATTCAGTGTGAGGGGATCTATACTGGTGAAGAGCAGACTCATAACTCCCATTTTTTGAAAAATACTTTTGAAAATGTATTAGAAATATGCCAAAACATTAATTTAATGCTCAGAAATTTCTTAAAAACCTTGAATTCAAGATGTTGAATTGAAAAAATGCTATAGGCAACATATCTATTTTCACAATAAAATAGTATTTGCTCTATTTAGTTCATAAACTCAGTTTAATTATGTTGCTTTTTGATTGCAATTCAGAATAGAATACAATGTATTTGCATCTACACTAAAAGGAACAGAAATTTATTTATCTTAATGTATTTTTTGTTTCAGTTCTAATTCTGTGAGATTGTGATATTTGGAATACTTATAAAAGAGTTCTCCGTAGATGATAATCATCTCCAGTAAGTGATAATTCCAAATCTCTCCAAAATGAAGGAGCCTTTTGGAAAACGGAATAAAATTCTCCTCCATTTCCTTCCCCTTCTTTTTAGTTGTCAGTTATTTAAAACTGGAGTTCTTCCAAGAGTGAGAGTCATGGATGCATTACGCTAAACTCAGTGGCAGCATACATTTCATCTTTCTTTTCACTATAGCTTTTGCTTACATTTGAGGAAGAACAAGAAGCTTAATTAAGTATGTATTGAGACTCTCTCCACAGCGTCAGCCCAGGATGATGACAAATGCGAGTGGCTTGCCAGAAGTATGGCTACTCCTTTAATCTCTCTGTTTTTCAGTGCCAAGAAAAAGTCCCTCAATCTAATGTTTATAGAGACTGTGCTCAGTATATATGGATATTTTACATTTGAAAGGATTAAAATAGTAATGGATGATGAAAATGTGTACTGAAACAGTATTATCACAAAATAATACCAGATAAATTATGTTATTCTGCCCTAAAAATGGAAAGTATACACATAGGCAATTCAGATAGAACAGATCTGTTTCCTTGAATATGAGGAAAGTCCTCACCAAAAGTTGCATTGTAATACATAGAAAAGTTATCTTACACCGTCTCAAAAGGCAATGTTTTCTCTACATTTGTGAATTCAGGGATTTGGGGTTTGTTCTGAGGGTTTTTTTCCAGGCAATTAATTTCATATTTATAGGATCATTAACAGCCTGAATAATATGTATGTCCTTCACTCCTTCCATTTTTGACCAAAGTTAAAATATTAACTAAGATTTTTCCTACATCTCCAATTAAATTGTAATTTCACTGAGACAGTTATTCTACACAGTACTTCATGTCTATATCGGATACATAGATGACTTGCTTATCTATATCAACAAGATACAGGATCAGCAGATCCACACAGCCATTTCCACCATCATGTATATCAGTTTGTGTGAATACTAAGGCTTTACCTTGAACAGTTTACAGTTCAGTACCTTCCACTTTAAACTCAACCACACAAGTAGACCATGAGACACATGAATCAGTAAGACACAGGTAGAGAAAATTTGCCCATAGGGAATAATTGTGTCATTCACAGATGTGTATTTAAAGCATGTGTAATGCCTGCCAAGGAAATTCCTAATAATAAAGTAAGTATAGTAACTGTACAGAGTCAAACTACAGGATAAAAAGATATTTCAAAGAAAATAGTAATAACTGTTGTTATGTGTTTTATATTAGCTGCAGCATCTGTTCATAGATATAAACTTATTTCACTTACTGCATTTGGATCTGTTGCTCTGCTACAGTTTAATACAGGATTGTTTAACACAGTTATTGTCATAAAACCTTCATGTATTTTCTCTTATTAATGATGAAATTAAGATAACATTGTCCATGTCCCCTGTCCTACAAGGTTTGCATGCCCCTTAGCACAGGAAGATACGAAATCAAAGGGAATAACTTTTCATGATCAAATACCCAGATATTAAGACACCTGAATTTGAGGATATAGGTCCAAGTGATTTTTTCTATATGAATTTTTACTTGTACTTAAAAATTTAATCTTAAATAAATTAAAAATATAATCTCTGCTGGTTTGTAAGTTTATTTACATGTTTATAAGCCCATACACAGAACTGTGTTTGGGAAGTTAAGGAGGAAAATACCTAACTCAGGTTTGTATCATCAGTATTGGTTGATAAGCAATTAAAGGCTGACTTGGCACTACCATTTGGAAACTTGGCCTGTATATTCGTTTATCCTTACAGAAAAGCAAATGGAACAGACACTTTTAATGCACAAACTCTGTATGAAATGTTCATGTAATTGAATAAACACGTATAAAAAGATGTCAACAACCAAGCATGATTAAACCACTTTTTTATATAGATTTAATATTACATATATATATACATAATTATTGATATATGTGTACCTGTGTATATAAGTATAAACCTGTATATATTTACATATCATAGAATCATAGAATACCCCAGTTCAAATTCAGTATTCAATTTAAATGCTATTTCAAAAATATATCTTATAAACCTCACTCTGAAATAATAGGAGAAAAAGAACTTCAGGTTGTTCAGTGAATACAATGACATTACCAGTACTTTGTCTTTCTCCTTTAGAATACAACACAATACCATAGCATAAGTCATTTGGAAGGAACCTTTAAAGATCATATAACTGCTCGAACATTTCATTGATAAGCAAAATTTGAAGCATGTTAATAAGGACAATGTCCAAAGGTCTCCTGAAGAGACATGAGGTATCAATCACCTCTTCACAGAATCACAGAATCACAGAATTGTAGGGGTTGGAAGAGACCTCCAGAGATCATTGAGACCAACCCCCCTGCCAAAGCAGGTTCCCTACACCAGGTCGCACAGGTAGGCGTCCAGGCGAGACTTGAATATCTCCAGAGAAGGAGACTCCACAACCTCCCTGGGCAGCCTGTTCCAGTGCTCCGTCACCCTCACCGTGAAGAAGTTCTTATGCACATTTGTACGAAACTTCCTATGCTGCAGCTTATGTCCGTTTCCCCTCGTCCTGTCTCCACCACTGAAAAGAGACTGGCCTCATCGCTATGGCCATCACACCTCAGATATTTATAAACCTGGATCAGGTCCCCTCTCAGTCGTCTTTTCTCAAGGCTAAACAGATCCAGTTCACTTAGCCTTTCTTCATAAGGGAGGCTTCATGAAGCCTGTTCAGTTTTTGACTACACTCAGGGTACAGAAATTATTCCTAATGTTCATTCTGAACCCTCTCTTTGGTTGATCCATTTTTTCTGCCATTCCCATTCTGCCATCAATTCCCAGGAGCTAAGCCTGCCACCTCCCTCTGCATTCTTTCTTCAGGGGGCTGCAGGGAGCAATGAAGTTACCCCTCAGCACCCTTTTTTCTGGACTGGACAACCAATGTGTGTTCAGCTTCTCCTCACAAGACAGTTTCCCTTTCTGCTGTCAGGGCACGCTGCTGGCTCATGCAGAACCTGTTGTCAGCCAGCACCCCCGGTCCCTTTCTGCTGAGCTGCTCTCTAGCCACTTGTCTTCACCTGAAACTGTGTTCAGCATTATTCTATCCCAAGGGCAGAATCTAGCATTTTCCTTTGTTGAACATCATGCTCCTGATGATTACTAAAGCTTCAATGTATTTAGTTCCCTCTGCAAGGCATCTTCTGGGCATATTCCCCAGGAATCTTCTCTATAACATTTTCAGATATTGAGGTTGGAGTAGCAGGTCTGTAGTTTCCTAAATCTTCTCTAATGCTCCTTTTGTAATTGTGTATAACACTGGGATCCACCTATAACATTTGTTAATTCCAGCACTTCCTATTCCTGCTCACAAATGAGGTATGAATAGACTCTTTCTAATAGATGAATCATTCTCTTTCTGTGCTCATGACTGAGAAGAAATCTAAATAACCATCTTAAAATAAATGCTTCATTTTTTAGATGATATGGTCAAGAACTAACAAGAACAGACCTATCTATTGACATGAATGAAATTTATGTACATCTACCAAATAAATCACTGCAGGCAAAAACTGAGCTGTTTCATTAGTTTCCATTTAGCTATTTAAGAGTGTGTAGGAGTGTTTTCACACTAAGATGTTTATTCTGTAACCTTATATTATTAATGTTGCATGTATTATTTAACATCACTTTTACACACACACAAGAATTAAATATGAATGTTCATTTCCTCCATTTGGTATGTACACATGTCCTCAAAATACCAAAGAAATTACTCTTGTACTGTACATTCCTTTGTTTAAAAATCTTATATGCTACACAGTTAATCTTCACAACAGTTATGATCAGTGTTATGGTATATTATATCTATACAGTGTCACTGTTTTAAGAATGTACTATTAATATAGACCTATGCGAGTTTAAATTTTTTCTGTACATACATTCTCCTTCAGCCCGCTATTTTTTGTTTTTGTTTTTTGTTGTACATTTCTTGTTTATAAAATACATCTTAGCATTTTTCTTCATATTCTGGATACTGAAGTTGACATTATCAGAAGGTAAGTCAATCTTCATCACTCTTTCCACAGCATCCTGAATCTATGCCCCTGATCTTCTTTAGATGACAGGTCAGATTGAGTCCCTCCATTCTCCTACCCCACTCCCACACAAAAGGGATTTGCCCATTACTATCAGTCACCATTTCCTTCTGGTGCTTCTGCTTGGCTCAAGATCAGTTGGCTCAAATGCTGTCCTCTAAAGCAAACCTTTCCTTCTCAGGCAGAGCAGAAGCCACCCTATTGGTGCCAGGACATAACAGATTCCATCCTTTTCCTTCTCCAGATTATCCACTTGCTGTTCTACTAGGGACAGATTTGCCTTTTAGGATTGGTAGCTCAGCTCTCAGAAGAAGCGCTGTGGGGTATCAGATGCATAACATTTGTTGTGCATAGGTCTCCTCAAATATTTTGCATACAAATAGCAGTGTGGCCTGCCATTACTGGCTGATGAGTCACTGTACATATCTAACTTACTTTAGGTATTATGGCAATAAACTGTACTGTTCTCATATTCTCACTACTCTATCGATTAATGCATGTTAGTACCACTGAGAGTAAAAAGACAACAGGTCCATTTTTGAACTCTCCCATTTTATAGGTAGGCTCAGTTCACAAAATGAACATTAAATGAACAAAAATGAACAGCTATTGAAAATTTGAAAAATCTTTCAGATTTTCATGATCAGTTATGTCCCTACCTGTAAGACTACAGAAAAAAAAACCAAACAAAACAAAATACTGAGCTTATCTATTTTCAGACTTCTTATTTAACAAAAGTATGCTGAACTACTTATTGGCAATTATTTCCTATATTTATGCATTTCTTCTGAACTATGTACGCAACTAAGAATTCCAGTTTTCACTGGATCTTAACTGAGACATGTCTCCCCACTATGCTAAATACTTTCCAAACAGAATAGATGAGTTCTCTACTTTCCATAGTTAAAAAGCCGTTGAATTTTTACCAAATGGAATATGAATGAAGAAACAAAGCAATAATTCCAACAGCAACGAAATTATTATTCCAGCTCTCTTGACATCTTCTTTGCTGATCTTTTAGCCCAGTGTGTCTTTCCATTCTAAATAGAAAAATTCTCATGGGCATACTTGTGTTCAAGTTTCAAGAAGAATAAGGATCACACATATCAATGCACTATATATGGAAATATTTCTTGTCACACAAAATGGATCTTTTCACTGTTCGACTGTCAACCCCTTCCTGATCAAACCAGACAACACTAGCTTCTGCTGCTTTTCCAGGCTTTTGGCAGTCTCTCCTCACATCTGCACATCTTGCATTTACAAGTACACAGATTCCAAAGCTGTCAGTGGATGGAAATAATTTTGAAATCCAAAGTGAATACAAATGGATTCCCTGTAAAAGGCTTTTATTTCTGTGTCAAGTGGTAGAGTTGCTTCCATTTTATACTTTCCCATTTCCAACAGTATCACAAAGGCTGGAAATGTCCCAACAGCAAATGGATTGAGGATTGTAAGTTCAAAACAAATGTTTATTTTTTCTTTTAGGATATTTTGTAATATAAAAATAAACTTAAGGGGAGAAGCACATCCTGATTTTTCATTCCCCTTTTTCAAAAGATAATTTCAAACAACAACAAAAAATAGTTCTAGTGTATTTATAGTACACTGTCATACGGGAGTACTTACAGTAGCTATGGATTACAGTATACAGTATTGGCAGTGTAATACAATCCATTTATTCCTTATTATATCTCACTCTTCCAAAAAAAGTTACTGCATTAAAGTTCAAGATTAGCTTGGTTTGGAACACATTAGCCTGAACTAGTTGTTTATTCTGGATGCTGCCTATCTGTGATCTCATATTTGTGACGTGAGATTGACATCTTGACAACTGAGCAGAATTTCACAACATTTCCACCACAATTGGGCTTTTAAAGTAAAAACAGATTGTCTTTAGAATAAGTTTATTTTGGGCAGAATGTAAGAGTTTCCAAGTTTCTCCATGAGGTATAATGAAAATTGTCAGACTTTTAACTGCTACCTTAAAAAAACATTACAAGAATAGAAAAATGAAACTCAAAATAAAAAGAGGAGAGAAATATTTTCTGATTTTTACCAACACCATGAAAGACATTTTTTTTCTTTTTCCTGCATAATTTTGACAAAAGCAGTCTAAGAAAGGAAAAATCACTGCTGCTGGACCTTTGTAGTGCAGCCCTATGAACAGCTGAATGCATGAGTAGACGTCTCCTAAGTCTCCGCCTGGCCAAAAGCAGCTGCCCAGAGAGTCAGATGCAATGAAGCCTTTTAAGCAATCAGCAAGCAAACCACAGATCTGGCAGTATATTGACTCTGACCCCAGTGAAAAATGTCAGCCTGAAACGAAATGTTAAACTGTTATGTCCCTTAAGAATGCAAATCCCTTGGAACATTATCATAGTTATGTCAGCAACACATCCCAGATAAAGAGAGCTTTTCTAGCATTATGTATTCTTCTACAGGAAGAATAAGTGCATTCATTAATGAGAAGGTATTACAAGACTGTGAGAAAAAGTGTGTCAACAAAACTAAACTGGCTTTTGCTTAAAGCCTTGAGAGAGATGAGTGTCAGCCAAACCCTCACCCAAGGCTGAACTACTTGATGCTGCTTGCATAAAAAAAGGCTACTTGACCTACTTTTGTCTTCTGGATGAAAAATAGACATTTATGTCTGTTGAAGGCTGTAGTACTTCCAAAATAGTAAGAACCAAGTGACTTATTTCTTCTTAAAATAGCTATGCCAAATCTGTTCTGGATGATGATGATCAAATTACAGTATCGTCCAAAAGAATAATGAATTGATGTGATCCGTTGATTACTGATTAGGAAAAGCCACAAGTTACTTAGGCACCATATGGCATAAGGTAAGTTTGAACAAGAAAACAGTCGTTCAGGACACACATCTATAAATATAAGAACATATTTATAAAATCCTATGGAAACTGCATGTTTAGTGCTTAATGTCACTTTCTCTTTTCAATTTTGATGTGTTGCGTTGAGTGGCAGTGAGTGTTAGGATTCTGCCATGCACATGGGAGGTAGCTTCAAGAAGGTGTTTGGTTGTAAAATATTTTATTTATGACTTGGTTTCTCTTGCTATTCTTAATTGTCCTACACATTCCTTATAAAGCAATGTATCCAACCCGTGGCCACCTAGCCTCACATGTTCTGGAGTGGTGTGTCCTCTGGCCACTCCCTGCCCCAACCTATAAAGACAATGGCTCTTTCCCTGCTGAGCTGCTTGACCTGGCCATGTGTGTGCACCCATCATTCAGCACAACCAAACATCACTGTGCTATTAACATTGTCTCAGTTGAAACCAGGACAAGGAGGAAGACACATGCATTCAGTTTTGCCATATGCATTCAGTCAAATAGAACTCTATGTATATTATATGTTGCAATGAACTTGTGTTGCTTGGTGAGTAAAGTGCAGTGATTACCGATAAGAATGTTTTAACTTAGCTAATATCACCTTAAAAGAAAATGGAACCCAAAAAAGAAAAATCATAGATGAAGGAGGAGTATGCAACAAGAAAATGGATGGATGAGTACTTTTTTGAAGAGACAAATGATATGACATGGTACTTAGTAAGGAAAATGTGTCAGTTTTCAAAAATACAATTTGAAAAGACATTACATGCAAAAACATGCTGCCAAATTCAATATATATCAAGGAATACTTTGTAAAAAAAAATAGTAGAAATGAAGAAAATCTGTCATTTAAAAAAAAAAATTAAGTAACAACTCAAATGGACTCTATTATAAAAGCTAATTATGTGGTACAAATCTGATTGTAAAAAAATAAATCAAAACCATTTACTGAAGGTAGCTTATTAAGCTCATACGGAAAGCACGTGGTGATAATTTTTTTTTTATTTAAATTAGTATGTATCACTAGACTGTAACCAATCAAACTGAATAAACAGGAAAATCCATCAAAGGAAATTTGGAGAGTAAAGCTGCTAATTTCAAACTGAATGCTTTGGCAACAAATAAATTGTTAATGCTAAAGATATGGCTATGCTTGCCATTTTTAATAGAGGTATTGATAACAAATATGATATGTCTCAAGAAATGGCTTCTTTGGTGCTGTTAAAAGACACAACTAAATCTCTTTATTTTTACAAAGTAGTAAAAGCTACATTAAATCAATTTTATTTAACTTTTGTCAGCTTCTCTGGTATAGCTACTGAAGATGTCTCAGTGATGGTTGGTAAAAAGAGTGGGACTTATAAATTGATAGAATGCAATCCAGTTGCCACTAGCAACTCATGTGTCATGAAATATTACTACATCATACAACAAAATTAAAAACAGATAATGTACAAATCATCATCAAAGCTATGAATTTCATGAACTCCAATGGATTGAATCACTGCCAATTCCAGAAGTTCCTGAAAAGTATGGATGCTAATTTACTTTTCAGATGAAAGATGGCTAGTTCAGGGTAAAATACTAAAAAGATGTTATGATTTTCAAAATGAAATCAAGTCAATTGTGGAATCAAAAAGAAAATTTGTGCCAGAACTTGAAGATTAAAAAGACTCACAGATTTAAAACTTGTGGTAGATTAGACCACTCATTTAAATGAGTTAAACATGTGTCTTTGAGGTGAAAATCAACATATTTATGCTATGTTTCAAACTGTAACAGCATTCAAAATGAAACAAGTTATGGGAAGCTTAAGTTATGGCAAACACATTACACATTTTGATACACTGGCTAAATACAGTCCTATGAAAAGTAAAAAATATGAAATGGTAGTCAAAGAGAGGAAGAAAGAAGGAGAAAGAGTCCAGGAACAGGAACAAAAATAAAACTATGGGATGTCATTATTTGGCTACGGGATTTAACCTACTTTTTCTGACCCAAAGCCTCCTCACACAGCAAGAGAAGCAAAGACTTACTGATAGTTTTAATGGTCATAGAGGTTAAACCCAGAAGATTTTGGGTAGATAAGTCACAAAAAATCTCTGTAAAGTAAATTCTTTCTTCTGCTGGCCAGTTTGTAATTCAGGCAAAATTAGTAGATGATTTGAAAGAAGTTTGGGAATAATGGCACTGTTACACAAATGCAGATTTCAATCCACTAATAGAGGGCTAAGAGTAGTCTCTTTTAAGTTTATCAGCATTTGAACGTAATGGAATGAATTTAATAATTAATGCATTGTAATCTCAGGATTTGAGTATATTCCTTTACTTCCAACATGGACAGAGAATATGATTGTTCTAGAAATTCAAGATTGTATCTAGCTCTTAAAGTCTAATTGTATTGTGTCTCCTAACTTTAGAAATATAATAAGGAAAAAAAATATATCAAAAAGTCACATTTGAGCTATCTGCAGCAATAATACAAGGTGTCTGTATATACTGATACAGCCTTCAGTGAATAAGAACAACTTCTGATTCAGAGCTAGAGAGACTTTCTCTTCAATGTACATTTCAGGGGATTCTTGTATATAGAAATAAATATTTAATTGCTACAAGTTTTAACTGCAAGACTCTCTCACTTTAGAAGACAAATGAGAAGTTAGAGGGGAAATGTGACCTCAGATCCTTCAACTTTACATTTTTAGTCCAAAATAGGATACCTTTTTTTTAATTTTTTTATTTTTTTTATTTAGGACTATTTTTTCCCTCAGAGATTTTGCTCCACAAGAACTTGTATTGTAAAATGGTAATATAGGTACTTCTTGCCAGCAGATCTGGCACATAATATCACAATTAAAAACTGCAACAAAACCATAAAGCAATAAAAATGTCATATAAGCTTCTATAAACTAAACTAACAAGCAATAAAACAAATAGGGTTTAAGTGTAAGGAAGGTGTTTTGCTGACAATAGATGTATTTTACAAAAAGTATATATAGCTATTTGCATGTTCATATTGTTAAATTAGTGAATGTTCTTTAAAGAGCAGTATTGCTATTTAAATCAGTGTTTGAGAGCAGTATATATATCGGAAGAATTTTTGAAGTACAGGTAAGTAATGCAGCTGTTCTTCAGCAGTAAAGTATTCCCAGATAAGTGTGATGATTTGTTAAAAGATTATCTGATTCTTTTGCTTAACATGTCAGAAAGCCACTGTAACAGAATTCAGCTAGGATTACATAAACAAATAGCTTAGAAATCTCATTTAAAGAAGAAAACAAGCACAAAGAAAAAGCAAACTTCAATGATCCCTTAAGTCTTAAAAAAGAAGATTTCTGCCTTTTGGAGACTTTGTACCAGTGCTAATGCTCCTAATTCTGTTTCTCCTTTCTCTTTGGCTTATGAAAGAAGCAGCAAATAGTCTCCCTTTTTTGATGCATACATTTCATGGTGGGCATAAACTGAAGCCAATGTCAGGATTTAGAAATACTTGTCACCAGCTTGAGTGTGGCAATGGTCCGGACTGGGCTGGCAAATCCACTCCCTGATATGCTTCCAATTCTCCTGCTACAAGCAGACTGCTGGCACCAGCAACACAGTAACCCTGTACTATAAACTGACACATTTGGCTGAGAATAGACCACTGTGCACAAAAAAGAAGGCAGAGGACATCAAATTTTTTTTTTTTTTTTACTGATTAATGCTGCTCTTTCAGCTTAGAAGAAGACTAATGTAGCTGCATAGGTCATTACTTTGCAATTGAGTAGAAATAGTATGCAATTTCTTCCTCAGTTCTTCCCCTTAGACTTATTCCTATATTAAAGGACAATGGCTGATTAAAAATATACAAATTATGCCTAAGATTCAAACTGCATTGATAGAATTTCAGTTACTTTTTGTTTTCTTAAAGGTAACATCTAACAAATGTTGTCAGCAATGAAATAGAATAAGAACTGAAAATACATAACACTATGTGAAAAACATGGAAACGAATACATTGGAGATGTGTTTGAGGACATTTGCTTTTTCAGGTTTAAATTTCTATAGGCTGTTGTAAACTGGAAAGTCAAAATAATACTTCTATTTATACAGTCTTCTGATGTTAATTCATTATTAGTGATTTTAACTTTTTAATATTATAGGTGCTTTTTCACTTAAATCATTTATGTCTTTTGAGCAGAAAGGATTTCTAAATAGATCTATTTGCCCCAAATTTATTGGATGGATGCCCAGTTCTTCAACAAATGAACTGAGTGCTGCTTCTGCTGCTCTCTGTGACAGCCCTATGCAGTTTGTGTTGCCTTCAGAGGCACAAACCATCCTTCTAATGTAGGAACTATTCTGGAGTAAGAAATGGTGTTAATTTTGGCTATTGAAAAATTCTGCAAATAAACTTGTGGAACTGCCATCTAGTATCAAGCAGAATCAGTTTTTCTTTTACTGTAAATGGTGAAAACACACAGAAACCACATACTTTGCCAGAAACTCAAAGTACACCTGGACAAGGACTTTAAATAGCTAGCTCTTCCCAACACTCAAGTTTTGTCAAGTTTTGGCACTCTCTAACTTTGAAAAAACAATCTCCACATCAGCAGAACTAGCTCTGAGATGTTTCCTGTTCTCTGTCGGCTTATGCAAGACCAAATTTTTTCATCACCGTCCTGTTAAAGGAAAAATGGCCTCACTCCAAGCAACACAACACTGTGCTATGGGTTTGTTCTGTGACCCTGCAAGTCTATTTGCTTATGTGTTTACAGACATACTCTCATTACCTGAGACTCATGAACATCTACAGCTAACCAGTTGAGACAAGCTCATTTCATTATACCAGTAGGAGCTGACATTTAATAAACAAAATGATGGCAAGAGCAATCATATTTCCTTAATAATTCAGCCACTGGAGCATCATGGGTTGCTAATTGTAGCTGACTGCCTCTTTGAAGTAGTCTCACAAAGATGCTGAGGAAAAGAGGTGAGAGTCTGGAATCTGAGGGGTGTTGACGAGGAGTAAAAATATTTTCTATTTTTTAGAAGATAATTCTTCACCAATTTGACAGGTATCATTCAAGTAAGAAACCAAAAGAAGTACCAAAAGATAGCCTTGGTTCGGTTCCTCCGAACCTCAAGAGTGCAGGTACAATTTTCTAGTACAATCTAGAAATGGTAAGACTAACAAGTTACACTCTGGTACAGTAGCATGAACGTGAACTCATGCCAGCTGTTGTTATTTCTGTATACATGCTCTTGTCTGGTGGTGAACAATACATGCTCCCAGGAATCAACACAGAGTCGGAATTCTCATATATGTCATTCAGGTTAAGTTCACAGTGAAGCTTGTCTTTCAGAGGCTTGTTCATTAGTTTCACTCCCAGCTTTCAGCAATCACAAACAAAATAATTTCAGTAGCACCATTTGACAGTTCATTAGACGTATAACTAACTGTTGGGTTGGCTTTATTAAGACTACAAAGTTTACTTACTGTTGCTATGATACAAAACTGAAGAATTCTACCTAAAAGAAGTTGAGTGAAGAGAAGGCTGAAGTGAGAACTCATCACAGTCTACAGCTTCCTCATCTGACCTGTTTCTCCCCTGATGCAGCTCCAAGCCATTCCCTCAGGTCCTGTCACTGTCATCACAGAGGGGAGATCATAGCTTCCCCTTTGCTCTTCTTGAGAGAAGCTATAGGCTGCCATGAGGCCTCCCCTGGCCTATACAAGCCAAGGGACTTCATCTTCTTCCCATACATCTTGTCCTCTAGACCCTTCACTATATTCATAGCCCACCTTCAGATGCTCTCTAATACTTCTTGGTCCTTCTTAGATTGTGTCGCCTGGAATTGTATGTGGTGCTTGAGGTGAGGCTGTACCAAGAGCAGAACAAGACAACCCCTTCCCTCACACACCTGGAAGTGCTGTGCTTGATGCACCCCAGAGTACATTTGGCCCTTTTGACTGCCAGAACACACTAGTGACTCATATTCATCTTGCCAACAACCAACATACACAGATTTCTTTCTAAAGAAATATAGGCCAGAGTTTCATTCCCCCATTTAATTTTGGACAATCTTTGATAAATGCTGAAATATTTCTGTAAAAGGACACAACTTCTAGTTTACAGAGACTAACTCATAGCTCAAGCCTTTCAACTTAAAAGGTACTGAATTTCAGAGAGTATCATGGGAAACAACACTATATACTGCCCTCTGTTCAGCAATAACTTAAGTTTAGCATCATCTATTACAGCCATTCTTATATTCTTGTTGAATGATGACTGACAGGCAAGCCAGTAGTAGGAGATGAGAAAAAAATTGTTCAGAAGAATAAAAGATAGAGCAATAAGTGTGAATAGAATGAAAGAGGAAAGTGACAAGGAAAAGCATTAGTGAGTTGGATATCAAGGGGAAAAAACATAAGTATGAATAAATAATTCACTGTACTATTGAAGGAAAAATAGTTAATGGTAAGGAGTCAGATTTCACTGTGGAAATACAAGGAAGAAGTATTATCAGATAGGAAAACTGAAAAAAGTACAGTTGGGGAATGCAAAAGAAGAAGGTAATAATAACTAGTACTTGAAATTGTACTTCTGCTCTGATATTATGAGCATTCTTCATGGAAAAGAAAAAAAAAATCATTTATTTTCTGAAGCCATTAAGTTTTAATGAACCTTACATAAGATAAAAAAATAAAAATCACAGTGTACAGCCAAAAAAAAGTCTTGTTGTATTTATATTTTCACCCAGTGGGATTAATAGCAGACAGCAATTTTTTTTTTAATTTATTTCCAGAAGTAGTGTAATTGGGTGAAGTGGAATCAATTTCCCTCTCCCACTATTTCAATTTCTGTCAGGAACTGTCAAGATTAAGAATTAATAAGAGCCAAAGCATGGCGATTAAACATAATCATGTTTTTTCTATGCAGTCCATGTAGAAACTGAAGATAGTAGCACATGTAAGACTTTGGTACAGCAAGTGCTGTATATTTTCCAGAAAAACAAGCATATTTCTTTCCTATGGCCTTTCACATTGGTATGTTTCAGTCTTATAATGTAAATATAATTTGCCTACTCTGTGTTGATCATATTACCTAAAATACTTGAACACCTTCAGAAATATTATTTTATGCCTTAACATTGTTAACACTGGTGCATGGGAGTATTTGCAGTCTGATACCGCCATGGTCTTTTGTTAACAAGTTTCCTGAAGTGCACTTATTTATTTTCTGTTTGTCCATGGGATTCAATACTTTCAGATTTCTTCAGTTTCAGAGTCCTGTCATAGATTTTTCAGAAGATATTTGCAAATAACATCAAATTCCAATTCTTTTTCCTGGACCTAATGTATCTTCCTTGTACTTCACATATATGGTCTTTTATTAACAGACTTATTTGGAAAAAATAGTAATTATTGTTTAATGTAAGGCTGCTCTACAGCCTTCATTTTAGTTTGTCATGAAACCACTGAAACTGTTTTAGTGAACAACTTTCCAAAGGTGTTTTAAAGTTTTACCATTTACATGAAATGACATGTCAGTGAAACTGTCTCATAATTCTTTAAAATAATATTTAAAGAGCAAGTAGCAGACTTAAATCAGGTATATCATCAGTCTTAGCTGACTGTCTAGATAGTTGTTGTTATACTTCATGTATATATCTGTTGATAGGTTACAAGAGAGCTTAAGATTGGAGGTAACCTGGGTCGAAGTGATCCTGCCCAGCTGGAGTTTGTGATCTGGAGGAATGAAAGTCTGGCAAAAAGTAGATTCAGGACCCTGAACTTCAGGAGAGCAAAATTCCAGCTGCTCAAGAAACTGCTGGATGGGATCTCCTGGGAAACCATACGTAAGGGCATGGACACAGAATAGAACTGGCAGCTCTTTAAGGACACCCTTCTGTGAGCACAAGAGCTCTCCATCCTCCAGTAGAAGAAATTGAGCAGAGGACTTGGGTGACTGGCATGGCTGAGCAAGGACTTGCAGCTTAAACTGAAGGAAAAGAGGGAAATGTACTGGAAGTGGAAGCAGGGTTGTATAGCCTAGGAAGAATACAGGGATATTGTTCACATGTTTAGAGAGAGGATCATGAAAACCAAGGCACAGATGGAGCTGAACTTGGCAAGGGATGTGAAAAATAACAGGAAGGAGTTCTACAGGTACGTAGGCAGGAGGAGACAGACCTAGGAGAGAGTTAGCCCTCTGAACAATGAGGATGTAATGAAATAGTTTCGACAGTTGCCAATTACATACTTAAATAAGCAGCGAGTTAGATGTTCAGCAGTCCTACTGTATTCTAGAGAGAACTTTGAAATAAAGCAATTATTTGTTATTTCTTAGAACACCAAACATCCCCCTCTGATTTTTCAACAGTATCTTCAGTCTCTGAGGAATAGTAGATGTCCTTCAAAACAGATTTATGTCTGTGTATTATTCAGTACCATAAAGCTGGAAAAGAAACAAACAAAAAAAAAACACATGCAAAAATAAAGTGGAAAAGTTAGTAAAAACTTGAAAGAGAGACACATTTTTCTAATATGACTACAATATATCTTTGAGAATGTCTTTAACGAAGCTTTCAGAAGTTCAGTCTATGGTATCATAACTCGCACAGATTAGTTCCTGAGAAAGAATGAAGCATATATTCAAGCTAAATGTTACATACGGAATATTACGAGACAGTGCAAATACTAATTGCTTCTGGAATCTTGAAGAAAATTACCTAAGAATATATGATATAAAAAATCAGCACAGAACTGCAGTAATATAGTATTTTCTTTTCTATGAAAGCTTGAAAATGAGCATCAATCACAGATAATTTGCACTGAAAGATAGTCTGTGAAGCCACTAGGGAAGTTGTCCCATGGACTTTTTAAAATAATTAACATTTACATGAAAAAAAAAGATATAAATGAGCATGTTTAAGAGCTGGTTGTTACTGCTTCCTGAAGTGTAAACTAACAATAATAACCGCACCATATATCCTAAGACTGAGTCATACATCTACAGATATGCAAAATAGAGGCGAAAAATGATTGCAAAGCAATACTTTATCATCAGCCAAAGGATATACTCAGCACATAATTGTAAGACTTTTATTTTGCACAACTAAATTAATATCAGTTCTAAGATCATATTTCAGGCCTTTATTTTCTACTTTCAAGTCATTTCACTCTTTAATAGCTTTCAGATTGTTAGCAGGATCCCAAATGGAGGAAGCCAGGTGTCTGTAGTTTAGAAAAGCACACATCTTAACAGGTATGTGTCTCTGTTTTGTAAATGTGCCTAACGGAAACAAGCTTTTAGAATCCAAGAAGTTCTTAAAAATACTACTGAAAAATGTAGTGATACTTTTCAGATAAACGTGAGAATTTACTTTAAGAACATGCAGCCAAATGTATTGCTAACTTCATCCTACTAACAGAATCTACAAAACCAAAGAGACAGATCAGGTATTTCGAATTCATAAGATCCATATTAATTGTCCTCTGTGTACACATGGCATTTTTCAGATTCCATATCATGAAGGGAAAATAGTAAATGCTAGGGTAAAGCTGCTATTTTTTGCTTACAAAAGAAATAGAGAAAGTTTTTATTTTCTGTATTAGAAGTTAATTTTAACTTTTCAGCCAATTAGGGACACTGCTAGAAAGTATAGCAGTAAGTAAATTGTGTATGTGGGATTATGTTCTGTGTTAAACCACCATTAAAATTAAATCCTGATCACTCACTTCTGGTAAAATGAAACAATTGAAGTTGAAAGATGTAATTTCTGTACGACAATAATTTCTGAATAACGCTGTATGACAATGCGGTTAAGAGCTCTCCAACTTTACACATTCATGAATTATATGTGTATTATGCCAAGAAGCTCATGTCTTATTAAGTGATAACTGAAAGAAGCAACAGGGGCAGAAATTAACTTTCAACAGTAGGAACATAGAAGAGCCTTTCTCACACTTACCATTTAGTAAGTTATGATGCAATCAGCAAAGTATTGTTATCCTTCTAGGGCTGACACACTAATCAGTTCTTAAAGCTAGATTAATTCAAAAGGGTAGGATATAATACAGTCTCTCTCACCCTGTTTGTCCGCTTTCTTATACAACAGGGCTCTGCTGTTTCCAGAAAGCTGCTGTGAAGATTGTTTTCATAACTTATTACTTGGACCATTCTATTAGTATGGACACTTTTCTGACTTTTACTCCTGACAAACTTAAAACTACTTACTTTCATTCTCAGTGATTCTCACAGTTATCCCATTTCCTCTTATTCCACTTGGAAAGGCTCACTGTTGTTTCTGATTGATTTGAGACTTCAGCCACTCCTAAGATTTTCAAAACCAGTTTGTGCTTTCCCATGCTGATCCCCCATGCAGAAATAAAATATTTAACTATATACAAACCTCCACATCCTTTCCTACTGCCAAGTCCCCAAGATATGATATATTTAACAAATTTGACAGCTGTGCACCTTCTATTAACGATATAAACTGTATTTTTAGTTTTTTCCTCTCATAGAAGGACCAGTAAATGCCGAAGAAACAACAAACTATGCCACAACCACTGTAAAGTACAATTATTCTATTCTGACCAAACCAGGGCCAAGCAGCAAAAGTAGGTGGTTTGAATTTTAACATAAGGGAAACTTCTCAGAATTACTATCTCTTGAAGAAAGTTATAAATATCCTGAAACATTAAAGGCCAACTCTATCAGCAGCATTGACACTGAGAAGTACAAAACAATAGACAATTGAATATAAAATGTCTCCTGTAGCAGCTAAAATTCAAACTCAGAAGAAATAACTTGTCTCACAAAATTAATGGCAGCGTATGTCATTTGAGTTGTGCTTACACTGTTAAAATAGTGGATTGTGCTCAGAAAGGAAGCATTTATCAAACAATCATTCAATAATGATGGAGGTTCACTTCCAAAAGTAGAGCCTGACAGAATACAAGTACTTGATTTAGAAAGGAATAACAGTACTGGAGATCTTCATTTAGAAAACATTGTGAGTTGGTAGGTTTATTGAAATTATGTTTTGAACATAATTGCATATATGTGTGTGTGTGTTACTTCGGATTATAGAATGTCTCAATACAGACTAGCACACTAGCAGACTATCACACATTATATAGCTATGAGAGATTTTAAATTGCTCAAAAAACTGAGAAATGATACTAGTTGTATTCGTCTCATCTAGCTCTTTTTTTTCCTCTTTTTTTTCCACATGCTCTAAATTCTTTCAGACCTTTACGTTCTTACTTGCCTGTATTCTACTTAACTTGAAAGTATTGGCTTATCTTTCTTACAGTTGCATACTATGATCGCTCATGTGCTGACTATTTGCATCTCTATGCTAAAATAGTATTGTTGTTTTATTATTTATTTTTTTCCTTTTTTATTTTTTTTCTAGTATTTGATTGAAACAAACAAACAAACAAATAGAGTAATGAAACTTGTTTATGGAATGATGCCTTTTTTAGAAGTAATATCTCTTGTTTGTGCAAGGCATTGTTAGGGTGGGTAGCAACGGCTGTTCAGAATCTTTGCAAGATTAATTTATTAGTCTGATTCTTTGACACAGTACAGGTGTAAGCATAGATTCTTTTTATTTGATGAAGTCTGGAGTTTTTGACATAGCAATCTGACATAGAAACTAATTAACGATTCAGAAGCATGCTGTAGAAAATCCTTTTAAGAGTATAACATTCAGGCTCCAAAGATCACTAGAAACATCAGCTGAACATTAGAACATTTTTGTTCATTTCATTAGAACAATTTTTTTTTTTTCCAAAGTTATTTTCTTGGATACAGTATTAAGTTGCTTTTGTGTTGGATTTCCTGAAGATTCATTTCCCATATATTGACATTCCAATCTGAAAAAGAGAGAAAATAGAGTTGCCAGGTGACAGCAGCATATTTACTAGAACTCTAGAAGAACTAGGAATACTGCAGAGAACTTTTTATTTCCTCCTTTTGATTGTGACTGGTGTTTGCAGAAAAGCAAAGTTTGAAAATATAGAAAGTTTCACGAGATATAAATTTTTTAATGGCATTTACTTCAGGGGAATAAAATGGAAAATTGTACGCATTTTGAGATTGGGAGGTAGAAGTGCCAAAAAGCTGGTCAGAGTCCAGTAATACAACTGTCAGTGATAAGGTGCCTGATGAATAGGGCAAGTGATTAGCCTAGAATTCTGTTTGATCATGGAGCAAGACAGCTATAGAGCCAATTAGATGGAAAGAGAGTAAGGTAGTGATGCTGGAGTTACCTATCTGAGAAACGTGTGATGGCAGGAATTGAATTGTTTGTCCTGTCTCCTTTAGAAAACTAACTCTGGAAAATCATGTTTTCTGCAGAAAGCTAACTTTTGTACTTAGTGGCTCACATCACAGAAAGCATTTTCAAATACTGCTTGAAAAAGAATGAATATGGTTGGCAACAGGTCTCTACTTTTTTGTGTTGAAAGACAGAAAGATTATTAACAACAGAATTGGTACCTAATGTAAATATTAATTTGTAAATAGTTTAAGATTACCTGTGATAATCAAATGACAAGATCAGTAGTCAAACTATTTACCTATTGCTGTAATTAATTAAACAAAAATACATTATTATTCCTATCAAAGTCAGAGAGTTCATTTTAGCTTTGTGCTGATTCTGACAATGAATCTAGTGTTTCTCCTAGAAACCTAGTGATCCCTAGGAAAAGGGATAAAATATGAAATTAAAAGTCTGAGGCTTGTTTTGTGTACTGCTAATCCTGTGCACTCATGGCAATTTCTGAGACTGTATTTGCCTACAAATGTAACAATTATCAAACTGGTTGTGGATACATATTCTTACTAAGCAAGCATACAAAGGACTGGACAGAAACAATTTACAGAAAAGACAGTTTGCCTGTTTTATTGCTCACAAAATACCAGGAGAGTTGCAAAGTAATAGCATTAAAAATAATAATAATAAAATAAAATAAATGGATTATCTCAGAAAAGGCCAAATAAAGTCCATACTTTTCATCATGACACATGAGCCTTCTGAATGCTTTAGCTCTACAAAACTTGTGCATGTGTTTATCCATTTACAAGAGCTGAGGTGTTTTTGAGCTTTTGAAAGTTATATGAAAATTTAGTTAGTTTTGGTAGCTTTTATTTTTTAAATTGCTTTCACTTTTCACATCCAGCAAAGACATGCCTCTCCATGTATTTCATCTGAGGTAATTTTTCATGGAAATTTCTTCAATGTTTAAATATATTTTCTTCATGTTTCAATGTTCTCTTTGTTACAGTTTGTCCAGAAGTTAATTCTTCTTTGAAATATTCACTCTTGCATATGAAGTCACATGACCAGATTTGCAAAAGTTGGCACCTTGGAAGGAAAAGAGAGAGAGAGAGAAAAATTTCCATAAAAGTCATCTTTATTTGCTAAAAAGCACACTTTATTTATTGTGTTTTTCAAAATTCATTTTGGAGGAACGAGAGTGTCAATGGATTGCAAAAAACATTTCTTACGATGTTCCAACAAATATTGAAGTTTCTTACCTAAAAGAGATACATTTTTCTGAGATTTACCTTACTTCTAATACATCTCTAATCATCTAAATCACTTCTAATCTCGTGTTTACTGAAAACTTAGTCTAAATAATATAAAGCAAAATGCTCTGGCAAAGAAACAGTGAGAGTAATGTAGATGTTCCATGTGGTACTGTGAAACATCCTTAAAGTAGAGATCAGGCCTTTGGCTCAGATTTGTAAACCTCTTTTGAATGTTTCCCATCTTTAGTATCTGTATTGGCTAGATGTCCAAATACAGACATCTTTAGCCACTATGCTCTGTACTTCTGTCATGGTTTCATGATTTTTCATTATCGGTATTCCACATCATAACATCATGCAATGTACTGGGGGTTTGACTGCTGATGCTCAAGTTCCGGGTGCCTGTCCAGCGGAGAAGAGCAGCTACGTTTCCCCAGGGGGCTTTGCGGTCAGCGAGGAGATATAACTCCTGGCAAGGTCACCTGATGCTCTCTTCTCTGCCTGCGCTGCTTCGCTTGCGCTTCTCTGCCTGCGCTGCTTCGCTTGCGCTTCTCTGCCTGCGCTTCTCGCCTGCGCTTCTCTGCCTGCGCTTCTCATCTCAGCGTTGTGGTAAGGCCGATCCACTATCAATTTCACATTCTCTCTCCTTATAAAATTCTGTTGATACCATATTTAGTAAATTACTTTGTTTTACCTCAGATTGTTGCCACTGTTTTCAATTATTTCGGGGTCCCTTATTTTCTTTTTTTTCCCGGGGGCGCGGATCCGCGGATCCCTCCGCCCTTCTAGTCACGGAACCGGGCCGAACCAGCCCGTAAACCGTTGACATTCTTGGTGGAGAATGCGGGCAACAGTTGCTTTTTAGCTTTTTGAACAAATCTCTCTCTCCGCTCTCAGACAGCTTCATTGGGAAAGTTTATCTGTTTCACCAGTACTGTCTGAAAGCGTGACCTTGAAAAGTCCAGGCGGACGGCCAATACTCTAGGATATTTGTAAACTTTGAGCCTTGCTATCTTGTTTCTGTAAAAGAAAAAAAAAAGAGAAAAAATGCTTTCTCTACTGAAACTGCCTTTTAAGGGGCTGCATGCCACTGTCTCTTCTTTCTTAATGCTAAAAACATACTGGGCCTTAATTAAGTTCACCACTTTGCTCTATGGAGCAATAGGTATATATAGCCAATTGAAAACATGGATGGAAATAACTATGTGGCATCTGCATATTATGTGGCATACCATTCCAGAGGGAGCTGCTAATTTTACAGGGTTGGGGATTTTTAAGCAGGTTTCCAGCCTCTCCTTTGAATTCTTTATGCGGATTTTCAATGCTCACCTGATCACGTTATTAATCTCCGTGAATGTACTGCTCACCATTTCACTTATTATTAGTATTTATTATATTTTGAGGAAGTCTGCCCCAAAACCAGTAAATACTGAGTGGCAGGGAATGTGGAGAGGCCTGGGTGAGACTTTAGAGAGATGGAAATCTTCGGTGTCATGGAACTTTACTCCAGAACACCTGAAAGACCCTGAAAATTTAAACAGATATTTGAGACAGGAATGTCGTGGCTCAGGAAGATCTGAGGAGGCCCAAATTGTTTGGGGCCTGGCTAATGCTTACCGGGCCTTATTCAATACTATCCTGGAGAGGGAGAGAGTTTGTGAAATTGAAAAGGAGAGTCTCAGGGAAACAGTGCAAAATGAGCGAGAGAGTCTCCTGGTCGAGAGAAACAGCCTCCAATCTGAGAGAGATGCCCTCCGAATTGAGAGAGACTCCCTGCAATCCAAACTCAACAGTCTTCAATCTCAACAAGACACCCTCCAATCTGAGCTAGATACTCTCATAATCGAACGAGACAGGCTCCGAGCTGAACTGGAGGATGAGAGCATTGGAACTGACCAACCTGATCAACTACAGGAAGCACCACAATTGATGTCACTTGCCCCTGTAAGAGGACGGAAAATGAAACGAATCTCGACTCAGTTAGAAGAGAAGAAAGAAGAGGAGAGAGGTCCAGAGGAGTGGCTCCAAGATCCACAAGAAGCACCCCTAAGTCCAGGAGAGGGGCCCTCAGTAAGACCACGGTCACCGGCGCCAATGAGGGCAACAAGAAGTCCCGAAAGAGTAAGAGGTGAGCAAGATATCGTTACCATTGTTGATCGATCTCTGAAAATGAATGAAATTCGAAGTCTGAGAAAAGACTTTTCACGTCACCCAAATGAGCCTATTGCCACTTGGTTACTTCGATGTTGGGACAATGGGGCCAACAGTGTGTGGCTGGATAGTAGAGAAGCTCGCCAACTGGGTGGCGTTGCTAGGGACTCAGCCATTGACAGAGGTATTAGTACATGCCAGAACCAGGCCTTTACCCTCTGGAAGCGGATGTTGTTAGCTGTAAAAGAAAGATACCCCTTCAAAGATGATCTGATGCCTGAGAAAAAGAAATGGGCTGATATGGAAGAAGGCATCTGTTATTTAAGAGAATATGCTGTGGTGGAAATGCTACATAGCCCCGATTTCATTCCTGACGAGCCAGACCAAGAGCATGATCCCGAGAGAGTCAGGTGTACACCAAACATGTGGCGTACATTCACAAAGACCGCACCAGAAAGGTACGCCAGCACATTTGCAGCAATGTATGGCAGAGGGGAAAGAAGACCCCTTATAAGTGAATTGGTTAATAAACTTCAAGACTTTGAGTTACATTTAAGCCCTCTGCGAGCTTGTGTTTCAGCCATTACAAAGGTAGCTGAAAAGCTGGACAGAATGGAAAACAAACAAGAAGATATAATAGACAAACTATCAACCGTGCCTGAAGCTGATAAATCCATGGAGGTAACGGATACATCAAATGGGGACCAGAATCCCCAAAACAGCCTATTGGAGGGGCTGATCAACTTGATTTCCTCCCAGCCGGTGGCATCTAATGTCTCAGCTATCAAAAGAAGACGTTCTCCTGCTCGAGCAAGTGACAACAGTAAGACCACATCACGTTTTGCCTTGTGGCATTACCTACGTGACCATGGAGAAGATATGAAGGAGTGGCATAAACAACCTACTCCTGTACTTCAAGCACGGGTAAGAGAGTTACAAGACAAATCAACCACCAAGGTGAACTTCTCTAAAAAGGTGATTGCTCCAGTTGCTGCAGACAGTGAAGGTAACAAATAGAGGGGCCCTGCCCCCAGCCAGGGGGGGAAAGGGATAATAGAGTTTATTGGACTGTGTGGATTAGATGGCCTGGCACATCAGAATCACGAAAATATAAGGCCCTGGTGGATACTGGTGCACAGTGCACTCTAATGCCCTCGAGTCACCAAGGGACAAAATCAATTTATATTCATGGGGTGACTGGAGGTTCCCAAGAGCTGACTATGTTGGAGGCCGAAATCAGCCTCACTGGTAAAGACTGGCAAAAACACCCTATTGTGACTGGCCCAGGGGCTCCATGCATACTTGGTATTGATTACCTCAGAAGGGGATATTTTAAGGATCCCAAAGGGTATCGATGGGCCTTTGGAATAGCTGCTGTAGACACAGAAGGTGTTAAGCAGTTGTCTATTTTGCCTGGCCTGTCAGAAGATCCATCTGCCGTGGGGTTGCTACGAGTGAAAGAGCAACAAGTACCGATTGCTACAAAAACGGTGCACAGACGGCAGTACCGCACCAACAGGGATTCCTTGCTCCCCATTCAGAAGCTGATTCACCAACTAGAGAATCAGGGAGTGATTAGCAAGACTCACTCACCTTTTAACAGCCCCATATGGCCAGTGCGTAAAGCCAGTGGAGAATGGAGGCTGACGGTGGACTACCGTGGCCTGAATGAAGTCACACCCCCATTGAGTGCTGCTGTGCCAGATATGTTAGAACTCCAATATGAATTGGAGTCAAAGGCAGCCAAATGGTACGCCACCATTGATATTGCTAACGCCTTTTTCTCCATTCCTTTGACCAAAGAATCTAGGCCACAGTTTGCTTTCACCTGGAGGGGCATTCAGTATACCTGGAATCGTTTGCCCCAGGGGTGGAAACATAGCCCAACCATTTGCCATGGGTTGATCCAAGCTGCACTGGAACAGGGAGGTGCTCCTGAGCACTTACAGTATATTGATGACATCATCGTGTGGGGCAACACAGCAAAGGAAGTTTTTGAGAAAGGAGAGCAAATAATCCAGATCCTTCTGCGTGCTGGTTTCGCTATTAAGCGAAGCAAAGTGAAAGGGCCTGCCCAGGAAATTCAGTTCCTAGGTATAAAGTGGCAAGATGGCCGTCGTCACATCCCAACAGATGTGATCAACAAAATCAGTGCCATGTCTCCACCCACTAATAAGAAAGAGACACAATCGTTCCTGGGTGTAGTGGGTTTTTGGAGAATGCATGTTCCAAACTACAGCCTCATTGTAAGCCCCCTTTATCAGGTGACACGGAAGAAGAATGATTTTATGTGGGGTCCTGAGCAGCAGCAGGCTTTTGAGCAGATTAAACAAGAGATAGCCCGTGCCGTGGCCCTGGGGCCAGTACGGATGGAACAGGATGCGAAGAACATCCTCTACACTGCTGCTGGAGAGAAAGGTCCCACTTGGAGTTTGTGGCAAAGAGCCTCAGGAGAGACCCGAGGCCGACCCCTGGGATTCTGGAGTCGGGCGTACAGAGGGTCTGAAGAGTGCTACACTCCAACTGAGAAGGAGATCTTAGCCGCGTATGAGGGGGTTCGGGCTGCTTCCGAAGTAATCGGTACAGAAACACAGCTCCTTCTGGCACCTCGACTGCCAGTGCTGAACTGGATGTTCAAGGGAAAGGGTCCCTCCACCCATCATGCTACTGATGCCACTTGGAGTAAGTGGATTGCGCTGATTACGCAGCGAGCGCGGATGGGGAATCTCAACCGTCCAGGAATCCTAGAGGTGATCATGGACTGGCCTGAAGGCAAAAAGTTTGGAACACCACCAGCAGAAGAGATATCACGTGCTAAAGAGGCCCCACCATATAATGAACTACCCGAAAATGAGAAGACATATGCCCTATTCACAGATGGATCGTGTTGTATTGTGGGGAAACACCGTAGATGGAAAGCCGCTGTGTGGAGCCCCACACGACAAGTTGCAGAGGCCACTGAAGGAAAAGGAGAATCGAGCCAATTTGCAGAGGTAAAGGCTGTCCAACTGGCCTTGGATGTTGCTGAACGGGAGAGGTGGCCAATGCTTTATGTTTACACTGACTCGTGGATGGTGGCAAATGCTCTATGGGGGTGGTTACAGCAGTGGGAGCAAAACAACTGGCAAAGAAAGGGTAAACCTATTTGGGCTGCTGACCTGTGGAAAGATATTGCTGCCCGAATAAAGAATATGGTTATAAAGGTGCGTCACGTAGATGCCCATGTGCCCAAGAATAGGGCTACTGAAGAGCAGCAAAATAACCATCAGGTAGACAGAGCTGCCAGAATTGAGGTGGCCCAAATAGATCTGGACTGGCAGAACAAGGGTGAATTATTTCTAGCCCGATGGGCCCATGAGACCTCAGGCCATCAAGGGAGAGATGCGACATATAAGTGGGCTAGAGACCGAGGGGTGGATTTAACTATGGATGCTATTGCGCAAATCATTCACGACTGTGACACGTGTGCCACAATTAAACAAGCCAAGAGAATGAAACCTCTCTGGGAGGAAGGGCGATGGCAAAAGTACAAATATGGGGAGGCATGGCAGGTTGATTATATCACCTTGCCACGATCTCGTAATGGTAAGCGTTATGTGCTCACCATGGTGGAGGCAACAACTGGGTGGCTTGAAACCTATGCAGTACCCCACGCTACCGCCCGAAATACCATACTAGGTCTTGAGACACAAGTCCTGTGGCGACATGGTACCCCAGAAAGAATTGAGTCAGATAATGGGACTCATTTTAAAAATTCTCTTGTAGGTACCTGGGCTAAAGGTCATGGTATTGAGTGGATTTACCATATTCCCTACCATGCACCGGCCTCAGGTAAGATTGAACGATACAATGGGTTGTTAAAAACTATGCTGAAAGCAATGGGAGGCGGTACATTTAAGCACTGGGAGAAGCATTTGGCAGAAGCCACCTGGTTAGTCAATACCAGAGGATCTATCAATCGTGGTGGTCCAACCCAGTCCAGCTCCCTACATACCGTAGAGGGAGATAAAGTCCCTGTTGTACATGTAAAGAATATGTTGGGAAAGGCAGTTTGGGTTATTCCAGCCTCTGAGAAGGACAAACCTCTTCGTGGAACTGTTTTTGCCCAGGGACCTGGGTCCACTTGGTGGGTGATGCAGGAAAACGGGGATGTTCAATGTGTACCGCAAGGGAACTTGATGTTGAGGGAGTGCAGTCAGTAATTCCTAGTGCGTGTGTTTATATTTTGTTTGTCTATATTAAGCATGATGTAGTGATGTGGAATAAGGGGTGGAATGTCATGGTTTCATGATTTTTCATTATCGGTATTCCACATCATAACATCATGCAATGTACTGGGGGTTTGACTGCTGATGCTCAAGTTCCGGGTGCCTGTCCAGCGGAGAAGAGCAGCTACGTTTCCCCAGGGGGCTTTGCGGTCAGCGAGGAGATATAACTCCTGGCAAGGTCACCTGATGCTCTCTTCTCTGCCTGCGCTGCTTCGCTTGCGCTTCTCTGCCTGCGCTGCTTCGCTTGCGCTTCTCTGCCTGCGCTTCTCGCCTGCGCTTCTCTGCCTGCGCTTCTCATCTCAGCGTTGTGGTAAGGCCGATCCACTATCAATTTCACATTCTCTCTCCTTATAAAATTCTGTTGATACCATATTTAGTAAATTACTTTGTTTTACCTCAGATTGTTGCCACTGTTTTCAATTATTTCGGGGTCCCTTATTTTCTTTTTTTTCCCGGGGGCGCGGATCCGCGGATCCCTCCGCCCTTCTAGTCACGGAACCGGGCCGAACCAGCCCGTAAACCGTTGACAACTTCCAACCTCTCCGTGCAGGGAAAAGCTGCAGTTTCTGAAGTCTTCCCATGAGAGGACCATTTTTCAGACCACAGCCCACATCTTGATATTGCCTCGTCCTACTACTTCTAGCCTTTTGCCCCTTGCATGAACAGGACACTGAGCACAGAGAGCCTCCTCATTCCCTGAGACCAAGCACACTGTTAATCTGCACAGCTTGGTTTGCCTTCTGGCTGCAAGCAGCTGCAGCAGGCAAGGCTCAAAGCCAGGAGCTGAGGCCACACCTCACATCCTTTGATCTTCCCAGCTTTCCATTCTCCTCAATTAGATGCAGCTTGTTGGTAGGGCTCACAAGCTGCCCGCCAGGTGCACCTGGCAAACTGAGACAGTATCTGGTGGAGATGCCACTGTTCTGCACTGCAAAGGGGAAGGAGATCTGCCAGCCAGGCTTTCCCACTGAGAATCCTGGAAGAGGCTATTTTGTGGGCTGCTGCTTTGAACTCACATCACAATCCTGCCTCCCACATCTGGAGCCTGAGGTAAAGGAAGATGAAAGTGAGCTGGGAAGTGTAGGGGCTTGTGAGGCACGCTGGGAATGCTCCTAGTCTGCAAGGAAAGCTCATGACTTGGCCAGCCCCCAGTCAAGGTTATTACAGCTCATGGTTTGAGGATATATTCCTTGAATGTGTGCATTGCATGTTACCAGGCGTGCATTTGATGTATGGTGGAGTGTTTGCACATAAACAGAAGGTTGCTAAAAGGTGCTTGTATAAAAGACAATCATAATATTTAAGGATCATGCTGGTATTGATCTGGGTAGTTTTCAGAGATACTGATTGTGAGCTTACAGTGAGTGAGTTATCAAGTAAGTTTTGGAAATGTTAAATATGTTTAACTTACTCAATAACTTACCCAGTGTATGCTCCCATTGGCTTCACCAAGATTTGAATCAGGTTGTTAGCACATCAAAAGGAAGAAAAAAGGAAAATTTCCAACAAAAACTTCCATCCAATTCTATTAAACTTTGTAGTAAAACTATTTTTAAAAGGGCAAGTCAACATGAAACACCTGGCCTGTTACGCTGAAAACTTGACTGCTTTCACCATCTCAGGCAAGTTTATGAGCCCCACCATTCAGCAAAACAAAAGTATTTGATGAACTGGCTATTCTGAGCAAGGATGAATTTCTGAATAGAAACCTTCAGGCACCCGTCATACTTTAGTATTAAAGCATAAATTGTGAACTGTTTTTTCTTTGTTGTTGTTGCTATTCTTTTTCTGACCTGTGAATTTTATTGTCTTTATGGTTGTGATATTATAATATTCCCTGAATATTAGTGGTAGAGGAGGCAGAGAAAACAGATATGCAAATATATTATCATGTAAATCTTAGTCTCCCTGTTCTTTTTAGAGTAACAAACAACTGTACATAATTAATTGTAATTTTGCTAGAAGAAGTGACATTATCACCATACTCATAAATACCCACAAGGCAAGGAGTGTCCCATGAGGAAATAACTTTTGTTCAATGGTATGATAAAATGTTCTCATCACGGACAGTATATATTGCCTTTGTCTCCTGAGAGATGATTAAAACGAGAAGAGCAAATAAGCAGGCAAGGAGAATCTCTGCTGTGCTTGTTTAATACTCTAGCTTCCATTTGTTTAAAATAATGTGCATTAATACAGAATCTGAGAATGTTTATTTTTCCAACTTCTATCTTGTTATTGTTTCTTGTCATTGCTTTGGAGCAAAATTACTAAAAAAAAAAAAACAACAAAACCTTAATTTCTTTTAGAAAGTCCTGCTATACTAAGCTGTGACCTCTATCACAATAAGCTACCTACAAACTCTTCAGTTATAATTTGGTTCCTTTTGCCTTGCTTTCATGTCTCATTCTACGTGAGCAAATTCTGTTTTCTTACAAGCAAAGCAGCAGAAAATAAAATAATTACAATGAAGTATATCATATTTTATTTATGATTCATGTTCTTTTTCTTTGTTTGTTCTTTTTTTAATGATAGAGATATTTTATATTAGTCTTATTGCAGCAACACTTTTGCTACTCATGGTCCCAGTTAAAAATCTACCAAATATTCTAATTTTTACATTAGTGTTTTCTTTCAAGCTATGATTGACATTAACTGAAGATACTAGTGTGATTTGAGTATAAAATCACTAGTCTGGGTGAAAATTTATGATCCATCAGATTTTATGATATATATCAAGTTTTATTTGTTACTAGAGGAAAAAATTAAAACTTCACTTCAAACTTTAAATCTATCATTTATTGAAAATAAATGTTTTTATTATTTCATTTTTTGTGTTCTTAAGCATGGAAGATTTATACAACAAAGTTAACTTAAGAAAATTCCTAACTCATAGTGTGCATTGATCAGTATATATTCATCTAATATCACAATCTAATTACTTATCCTGAATAATGGGACTATGGCAAGTCTACAAACAGAACTCAAAATAATTCACAGAATCACAGAATGGCCCGTGTTGGAGGGGACCTCAAGGATCATCAAGCTCCAACCCCGTTCTCACAAGCAGGGCCACCAAGCTCCACATTTAATATTAGACCAGGCTGCCCAGGACCCCACCCAACCTGGCCTTGAACACTTCTAGGGATGGGGCATCCACAACTTCTCTGGGCAACCTGTTCCAGCACCTCACCACTTTCATAGTAAAGAACTTTCCCCTGACATCCAACCTAAATCTTCCCTCCCTCAACTTAAAACCATTTCCCCTTGTCCTGCTGTTGTCTACCCTTATAAAGAGTTGATTCCCCTCCTGTTTATAGGTTCCCTTTGGGTATTGAAAGACTGCAATTCAGGAAAGTGATGTCATTTCTTTTGACGTACAAAGACACAGAATAGCTATTAAATGTAAAAGACATGAAATAGTAATAATAATTATGATTAGAAATATACATAGTCTATGAACTATATCTTAATTAAGTTAGATATAAGGAAAAAGTATTTTACAGTGAGAGTGGTGAGGCACTGGAACAGGTTACTTAGAGATGTGATGGATGCCCCATCCCTGGAAACTTTCAAGGCCAGGCTGAACCATGCTCTGTGCAACCTGATCTAGCTTTGGATGTCCCAGGTTATTGCAGGGGATTTGGACTAGATGACCTTCAAGGTTCCCTTCCAACTCTAAGGATTTTATGATTCTAAGATTTTCTGGGTTTTGGTTAGACCTCTTCAATTTGTACTAATTTTATATGAACAAGTTTCTCACATGTCCTTACAATGCAATAATGAGTTTTCTTAAGTTATATTTTGAAGCTTCTGGTTAAATGTAATGACATCTCAATATTTTGAATGTTAAAAGATATATTCATTGATCTTTTCTACCTCATTCTACACTAAATATGAATCCTGTAAGCCGGCAATTACCCTGTTTGCTGTATAAACCATTAGACAGGGTAACAGTATAAATCTATCTCACCCACATGGGTAGATGGCAAATTCTATCTGCTGTTCTGGTTGTTTCCTGGCAAGTGTTGTTAGGGCATGACCTTCTTTGATTTGAGAACAAGACTGGCATTGGTCTGGCTGGCAGTCAGTCACTAGTGTAGTACACAAGACTCGATTCTAGGGCCACAAGAATGTGTGAAGCTCAGCTCCTGAGAATTGATGGGAATGGCAAAAAGATGGATCAACAAAAGAGGAGGTTCAGAATGGGCATTAGGAATAATTTCTGTACCATGAATGTAGTCAAACGCTGGAACAGGCTTCCTGGAGAGGTGATTGATGCCTCATGCCTGTCAGTGCTCAAGAGACATTTAAATGTCTTAGCTTTTTGTTAGTTCTGGAAGGGTCAGGCAGTTAGATGATCTCTGAAAATCCCTTTCAGCTGATTTTTTTTTCTTTTTTATCCCATCCATCCCATCCCATCCTATCCTATCCTATCCTTTATGAACAGTTTCTAGAATCGTAGAATTTTCTGCAAGCTCAAGGTAACATTGGCTTTTCAGTGTTTTCAAACAGCTTTTTATCAATCCAAATTCAAAATTTAAAGGACCATGTCAGAGTTTCTAGTTATTCATTTCACTTCCAATAAAAACAGATTCCTAGAGGGAGAATGTAAGACTCATCAAACACAGAACAAAAATTCTGAAGCACATATTCATTGAGAAAGAAAGAGGCAATGTAGTCATACGGGAGAATAAGGCTAAGTAACTTCACTTTTAGGTCAGATTGACTGCAGGTTGCATTTGAATAACTTTTTTAAATTTTTTTCTTATTTTTTTTTAATTTCTTGATATTTTTTAAGATGGGTGTCTGATTTTTATAGATCTTTAGGATCAGCATTTTTATGTGAGAAAACTGCAGATGTCCAGATATAGCAAGACTTGCTAGGTGATAACAGGATTCACATAGAATCATAGAATCATAGAATCACAAGGTTAGAAACGACCTACAAGATCATCTAGCCCAACCATCCTCCCATTACCATTTTCTACCACAAGCTATTAAACCATATCTCATAGCTCCTCATCAGATGCCTCAAACACTTCCGGGGATGGCAACTCCACCACCTCCCTGGGCAGGCTATTCCAGTGCCTGACCACTCTCTGAGAAAAAAAGGTTTTCCTTATGTCTAATCTAAATCTCCTCTGGTGGCCATTTCCTTGTGTCCTGTTTGTTGCCTGGGAGTAGAGGCCAAACCCCTCCTCATCACAACCTCCCTTCAGGAAGTAGTAGAGTGCAGTGAGGTCTCCCCTGAGACTGCTCTTCTCCAGACTAAACAATCCCAGCTCCCTCAGCCGTTCCTCATAAGTTTTGTACTCCAGACCCCTCACCAGTTTTGTTGCCCTTCTCTGGACACGTTCTTTCTTGTAGTGAGGGGCCCAAAACTGAACACAATACTCTAGGTGCGGCTTCGCCAGTGCTGAGTAGAGGGGGATGATCACCTCCCTGCTCCTGCTGGCCACACTATTTCTAATGTAGGCCAGGATGCCACTGACCACTTGGGCGCACTGTCAGCTCATGTTCAGCCAAGCATCAACAAACACCCTGAGGTCCCTTTCTTCTTCACAGTTATCCAGCCACTTGTCCCCAATCCTATAGTGCTGCATGGGTTTACTGCGGCCAAAGTGCAGGACCCGGCACTTGGCCTTGTTGAATCTCATAACACTAGGCTTTGTTGAACCTAAATACATGGTAGTCACTGCAGTCAAGACCTAATGGAATCCAAGACTTAAGGGGCAGGTTGCAAATGCCACTCAGCATAAAGCGGAGATAAGAGTCATAGAATCATCAAGGCTGGAAGAGAGCACTAAGAATACCTAGTCCAACTATCAGCTCATCACCACTATGTCCATTAACCATGTCACTCAGTGCCACATCTCATTACCCAAATTGCAATCATGCAAAGAAGAAAACTGATTCAGCTTGTGCTGTGACCAAGCCAAACGGTTAGGACAATTACAATGAAATAGTGAATATGGAGCTTCTTGAACAAATACTTAACAAATCTTTTCAGTGTGGATTACATATTTTATTATTTTTCCTCTCTTACCTTCTTTTTATTTTCAATCCTCAATTTCAGATTTGCAGTCCTAACCAATATTTTGTTGAGAAAACATGAGACAATACTATGTTTGAGTTATAGGACACCAATAACACAGTAACGAAATTCTGATTCTTCTTGTACTTTCTGAAACTTAATGCATAAATTAAAAGTTCTGAGTTTTTATGTATCTCTTCCTGTAAACATAATTTTTAATTTTCAGTTATTTTTCTCGTTTTTTGTTTTCTAGGCTTTTTTGTTCATTTCATTTTGTTTTTACCTGTAAATTGGTCTTCAGATCATTTTATCAAAAGGAAGACTCAGAATAATTTTAGCACATTGGAAGTTCACTTTGAACAGTATTTCCTGCATAAGCATATTAAAAATGTGTTACTTAATTGTGAGAACTTTTATTTCAAGTTCCAGTCCAGAATGAATTTTTATTATAAAATCTTGAAAATGGGAGTTTATAATGGAAGATATTTAACTCTGCTCACTGTGGTACTGTTGGAATGATTTTTTAAGTTATATACTTAATATACTTTAAAGTTTCCTTTTGACATTTTCCCCTTGTAAACCTAGTCAGTTTCAAGAAAATGGATTTTTTGAATAAAATCAACATGTTCTTATAGTATCATTCCCTGATATTCAATTCAGTTTATTTTTTCCTTGTAATCATGTTACACTTGCCTACAAAAAGTACTTTTTCCTCAGCAAAGCAATTGGCAAAGCAAAGGCTCTGCTTAATGAGACACAATACCATGCATAATCGAGAGTATCTATGCATTTTCTGAGACAAGAGTTTACTGTATGGTATCAAAGACAAGCCACTGTTCACTTTGAAAAACAGAAAAATCTATTTACTTTTTTTAAAAATAATTTAAGAGTAGAGGGAAGCAGCACTGTATCACAGCTTATTTTGCCCTTTTTCCTAGAGAAATGATCCTGCATATGGAGTTGTGGAATCTGTAATACAAAAGCAGTGAAACTTCACTAACAGTAAGTAAAACTCCTTTCAAGAACATTCATCAAATTCCTGCTCTTTAGGTTTTTTGCAGGGTTATTTTTCATCCCACAAAGTATTCACAAAAGGCACAAGGAGGTTTAACACGTTACCCCTATAAATTTTCTGTTTCGCATTATTTACATTAGGCTAAGAATCTATTTAATAGCTAAACTCCATTGTTTGTTCCCAGCTATAGTTGTTATCAATTTTAAACTTCTGGAGCATTTTATGTGCTATATAAAAAGAATTAGAAATAATAAATCAGTATAGAACACCCTGGAATGTAATTTTCCAAACCAGTTATTAAAATATATTTTAAGAAATATATAGGAGATGCAATTTCTCTAGACTCAAACCGATAATGCAATAAATAATTCTAGACCTTCCTGTTTATCCAAAGATTAATCTTTACTTTTTTTCCACATGATGGCTAGAAATATTTTAGATTTTGTAGATCAGATACATATTATACCAGTCACTTTGATCAGTGTGAGAGTCAAGGAAAGATTTTCATAATCAGTCATGTATCTACATGTATAGTCATCTCATATATGTATTTGTTGTTTATAAAATAACATGAACTATTAGGATATTCATTTACTATTTGATAATAAAATGTTTTTAATTTAGATGACAGGAAAGTTTCAGTGCATATTCAGTAGCTTGCAAATCATACTTGTAAGTTTCATTCATGATGAATTAATTTATTGTAATACATCACCAAACATGTAAGCAAAGTGTTTTCTATTTCTCCAATTAAAATCAGTGTTTTTTCAATGAGATTAGTAATTCTGACAGAAATATACATATATATGCTGGTGCTGCAGACTTTTTAAATGCCCTTTTACACTTGACTTACTAACAGATAGCTGTGGAAGTCATTTCTCTGCATTACATAGATCCTATTCTATCTGGATGTCATAAATATTATGATGGTATGGCAGGATAAACCACATTAAACTTCTAACAGCTTGGTAAATGATGTACCTAGTCTTTTGTGCTATTACTGTAATATGAAATTTGAGTTGTTTGTCAAGTTCTCCTTAATTTTCATAACATCTCTTAATTTCCTTGAAGTTTGATTTCAGAATTAAGCCTGCAGTTTTTACACATTCTGCATTTCAATTTTCCATTTAACATATTGAAAACAAGAAATATTCTGAAATATTACTTTAATGAGTATTTTCAAGGGAATATTTTGACTAAATATAGCATATACTAAATAAGACAAAGGGAAAAATGCTGCTTGATAAAATCGAAGTTGAATCTAGATTTCCTTTCACCTGTCTTTGATACATGTTTTAATTCTCTGGAATTCAGTACAGGAACAATGATATTCTTTTCTAGTTCAAGAGTCAAGAATTTTTTATGCCCTTGTTTGTAACCAAAGCTAGAAAACAAGATAATGCAAGGACCCTTGTAAAAATATTAGTCTCAGATTTTATGCTGTATAAAAGCAGGTTTTTTTTTTTTCCTGTGCAAATAATACCCTAAATAGATCTATAAGTCTCAGAGAAGCTTTCTAGGCATATAGATGAAAAAACTTTGTTTGCATTACTTCTTCAGCTGATCATATTACAAGTATAGTTAGATTCCCAGCAATTTGTAACTTTGTCTAAACTATATGCTCCTTTTACCCTCAGATTGCATTCATTTTTGGCAGCAGTTATGAACATTTAAGCACTAATGAAGAAGATCATACTAAACTTTTTCAACCTTTCAGTTTCTTGCTGTTGAGTTCGCAATTTTAGAAGCCGTCTTTGTTACATGCATGTAAAAGAAATACATGCAATTAGATTTTTAGGAGAATAAATGAGAGGAAGCTCTGTTCCCTGCTTTAGTATAAGGCAAAGGTCTTGTTTGTCCCACTGTCTTTTTTCTTATTTTGATGGCATCTTCTGTTATCAGTGATTTTACAAACTCATTTAATGTGTATAATATATTTAGTGGTTAATCATATTTAATACTCATTCTAATTTGTTTCTTATATTTAGTGTTCATCACTCATTTTTGCACCTTATTTAGACATATATTATGCTTTTTTTTTTCTATGGTACATTTTTCTAATGATGATGCATTTATCTCTTATCACTGATTTTAGAAATGATCTTTTAAATCTGAATAGAATACACTGTGGTTATAGAGACATTGCTTATTTAAGCAAATATCTTGAAATGTTCACTACTTCTAATTTTCCAGACACACAAAAAAATGGTATCCAGACCAAGTAGCATATTTCTTCTGCCCAGTTCTGTATCCCTCTCATTATGCCAAATGACTGCTCAACTGCCCAGTTCTGAATCCTTTAGTTATAAAATTTGATTTGTGTCAGTGTGCATTTCATACAGTTGTTTCAACAGTCAGCTGAGCATGAGCCAGCAGTGTGTCCAGGTGGCCAAGAAGGCCACTTTCACTCTGCTTGTGTTAGAAATAGTCTGTTCAGAAGGGACAGAGGGAGTCCTTCCCCTGTACTCAGCTTTGGTGAGGCTGCAGCTCAAGTACTGATTTTGGTTTGGGGCCCGTCACTACAAGAAAGACATCAAGGCCCTGGATCATGTCCAGAGAATGGCAGTAAATATGGTGAGGAAGCTGAAGCACAAGTCCCAGTGGAAGTAGCTGAGGAAACTGAGTCTGTTTAGTCTGGAGAAGTGGATGCTCAGATGAGATCTCATAGCTCTCTACAACTACCTGAAAGGAGGTTGTAGAGAGTTGGGAGTCGAACCTCTTCTCTCCGGTAACTAATGATAGGACTGGAGGGAATGGCCTTAAGCTGCATCAGGGGAAGTTCAGGTTGGATATCAGGAAAGATTTCTTCAGAATCAGTGGTGAGGCATTGGAACAGGTTGCCAAAGGAACTGGTGGAGTCACCATCCCTGAAGGTGTTCAAGGAAAGGGTAAATATGGCACATAATGACATATGTTAGAGGGTATGGTGGTGATAGGTCAATGATTGGGCTAGACCATCTCTAGATGGTCTTTTCTAACCTCAATGTTTCTATGATTTTATGATTATACATATGTGTGTGTGTGTCAATGGTGCAAGGGTAAAAGAGGTTTGGTTTGTACTAATCATGCAGTCTTTGAGAACAACAGAGAAAATGGCAGTTTGCAAGGAACTGGAGAGCTCTGTTAGTATTTCTTCAAGGATCAAATTTTGTATGTATTTTGCTTAAATAAGACTACAGCATTAATCTTTTCCCGTGCGTATATCTCAGCCTGAATATTCTTAATTCAGGAGTATTTATTTTACAGAGACGCATGTCACAAGCTTTCTCTCCAGCATTTGCTCTTGCAGTCAAAACCCTTACTATTGGGCAGACTAGAAGACAGGGTAAGGTATAGGTCTGTGAACTTCCATAAAGGTGGAACTCTGGATGTTGATCTGATATCTACTTCCAAGGCACTATCTTCATAACCACATTCTGTGTGAATAGGGTTTGTAAACCACTCCTGGCCTGTGCTCTACAGAAAGCGGGGCAGGGCACTTCTGCTCTTCTCTTGCATCAGACAAATCTTTTGGAAAACAGGAGTTAAACAATGAGTTTGCTGTTCTTTTCCTTTGTCTGATAGTCAATTTACATAACTTCAGTTTCAATGGTCAAATTTATAACACAACATGTTGACTATTTTGTCTGCCAATTTATCTGCATTGTTGGTTTTTACTTCTGGAAACTTTTTAAAGTCTCTAATGAGAAAGTAATTTAGGTGAACTTTATCCATCATGGAATTTATCTCACCTTATTAAAAACTCTTTAAAGTTTGCATAAAATGTATTTACTCTGCCAAAACTGATAGTTGAAATCTTGATTAAATGTGCTGATAAATTTGCACAATTTTCTTTTTACATTACACTTTGCTATAAAAACTAGTAGATTTTTAAAAAATTATCTCCAAATTCAGAGGGGAAAATTAACAAGATAATTAGCTGAATCTGAATATGAGAAATGTGTTTGTGAGGCTTGTAGCTCCTGTACTTCCTTACTGTTCAAATTATCAGTAATTAAAGACCATACATGACTTCTTGTTGTTTTCAGTTTGCTTTACTTCCTATTTTATAGGATAAACATGTTAATTGTATGTGACTTACAATGTTTTATTTTATATCCTTTTCTTTTCCATCTGAAAAGAAATTTATCTTCCAATTAGTAACATTGATTCCAATACTTCGTGAATTTTTTTCAGAATACTCTAGAAGTGATTCAATGCAACACCATACTTTATATGAAACTGAAGTCCAATTTTCTCTAACAATAACTTAACAGTTTAATAGCAACTAAAGCTCAGTTTTGTTCAACAGTTCCAGCTTATTATTTTCTTTAGACTTCCGTCACTGCTTGCATTCTTCTGGCAGCATGCAAGCTATCGTAATGATTTGACCAATATTCACTGAGCAGAAATCAACCTTCTGTGAGCAATTCTGTCAAAACTACTGCTACAATCAAGCCTAAGACATCTCAGGAGAAAGTTCTGAATTGCTGTAAAATCCTCATCTGCTCTGCAATCATCACAGCACTGCAGTGTAAAAGTCTTCCGTCATGCATAGAGATTGAATAACTTGACAGCTCTTCTAAATTTCTCTGGCTTATGGTAACAGTAAAGTTCTGAAAATTGACTCTTGCTGCCATGAACTTCAACATACTTCTTGAATAACTATATCTCTTATTTGAGCCATTTTAGTTTTCTACTTGGGTTTTGCTACTCTAAGATTTGATGGTTTATCATAAAGTATATAGTCTGAGTTTCATGTGGCTTCAGAGCACTTGAAACTCTAAAACTAGTTTTTCATGTGTAAAGACAAATGATTACAGTACTGTGTTTCTATGCTTTATTTTTAAATCTTCCCTCAAGTACAACATTTGTCACCATTCGCTAACTTTTCTATTTACTGAATATGCTATAATAATATCAGCCAAATAATTCAAATATTAATATAAGTTTTATAATAATATGTTCCCAAGTTGACACTGTGTAACTGAAACTTTTATGAAAAATTGAGTGATGCCAACTGTAAAGTTCCTAGCCTACTTTTTTCATTATCATTACAGAGTTACTTTTCAAGAGTTTGGGAGCTGGTTTTATTAGTTCAATCTTTTCTTAACTTGAAAGTTTTTTGTCTTTTTGGCATGATAGACTAAAAAATTGAACAGAGATTACTGATGCAATAACCAGTATTTTCACCATGCCATCTGATTATAATTGCAAACACAAATTTATTATGCTCAATGAACAAATTTTACCAGTGGATACCTATTTAACTTTCATAATCCAGGGGGTCAACAGAGAGTAATAAATATTGTAACAGCAAAAGGGAAACTAGAGAGAATGTGGGCCCCTTACTAAGTGAGGGGGGGGTTCTCATAACGGGGGATGCTGAGAAGGCAGAGATACTGAATGCCTTCTTTACTTCCGTCTTCAGTGAAAAGGCTCTCCCGCAGGAATCCCACACCCTGGAGGTTAGGGAGAGGGTCTGGGGAATGGGAGACTTCCCTTTAGTCAGGAAAGAGGACGTGTGTGAGTGCCTAGGCAGTACTAAGGTCCACAAGTCCATGGGACCTGATGGGGTGCATCCACGGGTGCTGAGAGAGCTGGCGGAGGTCATTGCCGAACCGCTCTCCATCATTTTTGAGAGGTCTTGGACCACAGGGGAGGTCCCTGAAGACTGGAGGATAGCCAATGTCACTCCGGTCTTCAAAAAGGGCAAGAAGGAAGATCCGGGTAATTATAGGCCTGTCAGCCTCACCTCTGTCCCTGGAAAGGTGATGGAACAGCTTGTGCTGGATACCATCTCCAGACAACTGGGAGAAAAGGAGGTTATCAGGAGTAGTCAGCATGGGTTCACCAAGGGAAGGTCGTACTCGACCAACCTGGTGGCCTTCTATGATGCTGTCACATGCTGGGTGGATGGGGGAAGAGTGGTAGATGTAATCTACCTTGATTTTAGAAAGGCATTTGATACTGTCTCCCACGACATCCTTATAACAAAGCTGAGGAAGTGTGGGATAGATGAGTGGACAGTGAGGTGGGTTGAGAACTGGCTGACTGGCAGAGCGCAGAGGGTAGTCGTTGGTGGTGCAGAGTCTGGCTGGAGACCTGTGACCAGTGATGTCCCCCAGGGGTCTGTGCTGGGTCCGGTCTTGTTCAACATCTTCATCAATGACCTTGATGAGGGGATAGTGGCCACCCTCAGCAAGTTTGCTGATGATACGAAGTTGGGAGGATTGGCTGACACGCCTGAAGGCTGTGCTGCCATTCAGCGAGATCTAGACAGGCTGGAGAGCTGGGCAGTAAGAAACCGGATGAGGTTCAACAAAAGCAAGTGTAGGGTCTTACACCTAGGGAGGAATAATTGCATGCACCAATACAGGCTGGGGGATGACCTGCTGGAGAGGAGCTCTGCAGAGAGGGACCTGAGCGTCCTGGTTGACGACAGGTTGGCCATGAGCCAGCAGTGTGCCCTCGTGGCCAAAAAGGCCAATGGCATTCTGGGGTGCATTAAGAAGAGCGTGTCCAGCAGGTCGAGGGAGGTGATCGTCCCCCTCTACTCTGCCCTGGTAAGGCCTCATCTGGAGTACTGTGTCCAGTTCTGGGCTCCCCAGTACAAAAAAGACAGGGATCTCTTGGAAAGAGTCCAGCGGAGGGCCACAAAGATGGTGAAGGGCCTGGAGCATCTCCCCTATGAAGAAAGGCTAAGTGAACTGGGTCTGTTTAGCCTTGAGAAAAGACGACTGAGAGGGGACCTGATCCAGGTTTATAAATATCTGAGGTGTGGTGGCCATAGTGGTGAGGCCAGTCTCTTTTCAGTGGTACGTGGAGACAGGACGAGGGGAAACGGACATAAGCTGCAGCATAGGAAGTTTCGCATGAATGTGCGTAAGAACTTCTTCACGGTGAGGGTGACGGAGCACTGGAACAGGCTGCCCAGGGAGGTTGTGGAGTCTCCTTCTCTGGAGATATTCAGGTCTCGCCTGGACACCTACCTATGCGACCTGGTGTAGGGAACCTGCTTTGGCAGGGGGGTTGGTCTCGATGATCTCTAGAGGTCCCTTCCAACCCCTACAATTCTGTGTGATTCTGTGTATAAACTACTCTTGTCAGGGAGGATCCTTAATATTATCATGGCATGTTTGGAATGTCTCAGTGGTAAGCTGTTACTAATCAAAAGATACTAGCTGGTAAAAAAGAAATTACTTCTTGCTGAAAATCTCAAGGGAAAGTATTTCTAATAAGTCCTTATGAATTTCATCTTTAATTCAGAGATAAGATTGCTATACTGCCCAACAGCTTCTGATTTTCCCAGTGTGTTCTCCTAATGATGTAATACTGATATATTAATCCTGAGTAATAATACAGTTTTTATACGCTTCTCTCTCCTCCATATTTACTTCCTTAGCTATAATGCTGCCATGCAAATGGAGATGAAGAACTTCTGCTGTTAGAAGAAAATCAGTTTTCAGTCACACTTTTGGCAAGCAACACTTGAATTTGTGAGCAGTTTAGGTAGGGCTCCAAACCAGTTCCCTGTTACTCCTAAATATCTGAGGCCATTTTCCTGTAATTCAACTCTCTAATTTCTATTTTACTTCCTGTTATCAATGATATCTGTATGTCTCTTCATTTAACATAGGTAAATAGACATGACAGTATGCAAGTTTCTTCTGACACATATCTCTACATGGGGATAAGCAGCAGGAGGTTAAGCTGTAGAAACTACTTACTAGTATGCTTGAGGATGGAGATATACAGCTTCCCTCTGCTGGTAAATAAATGAATTATGTCAATTTACATATAAGTCTGATGCTACATATTTGTTCTTTTTAATGGCTGAGGGCAATTAAAAATCTTTTCTGCTGATTCATTGTTGTTAATACTATTGTGATCTCCAGTTAACCAAATAAGTTGTCTTAAGTCTCATTCTTGGCATGTACTAATATAAATAATTCCTAGCTGTCTATCGTACAGTTTTTGTTATACTACTGATACTCAAAATCACTTTTCCCTTCACTTCCAAATTCTTGCTGAAGACTCATGCTAAGGACTAAGGAAAAAAATCATCAAACAATTGAGAAAAGTATAATTAGCTCTGACTACCCATTTCTCTCTTCCAATCCTTTTTCTGTCGAAAGCAATAATACTTACCGCAATATGGATAATGCATCACAGTATTTTCAGTCACTTCTTTACTTGCAGTACTACCTTATATTTGACAGTATTGTATTTTATATGTGAAAATTATTTCTGCCTTTGCATTATAGACTTCAGTCATGCTGTACATTGTCAATTTAGTTTTGACTAATTTTTCAGGTTCTATAAAGCATGGATTTTGAGATATAGTCTACAGTTTGTCATTGACCAGAAAGGAACAAAAATTTCTTGATGATCACAGTTATGACTACATTTAAATTGGATATGCTGATTGAGTGACACCAAGTGCAAAGATCCTTCTCCTGTAATCAAAATATTGCTTGTGAAATATATTTGGTTTATGAGTATCTGACAGTTTGACTGTATACATACCGCTTCTTATTACTCAAAATCTTTTGCGTATTCATCATATATTAACATTTTACTACTCATGAGAAGAAAAACAATGTCCACTTCTCACAGGAGTATCCACTTGCATGCAAAATTAACATTACCTTTGTAGCTTCTGTGTAATTTGTTACAGTGATTTGGTAAATATAGATGTAACTAGCCAATACACTATAAATACATCAAAGACTATAATATAGTTGTCAAAATGAACAGTTCTGTACTGCTAGCATTAAGAACATGAAACATGGAAAATTCTTAAGCGGGAGGGAATTATGTTCACAGTTTATTTAGAATATCAAATAATCCAGTCTGATTAATGAACTAAACAGGCAAGGAGAAAAAAATGTATTGAAATGTAAAGAAAGGGTAGACTTGTTGATATGCCTCTGTTCATACCTATAGCAGAGGAAGCAGTAAAATACTTTTTTCTTCACAAAAATCAATGGATAGTATGCAACCAAAAATACTTATAATATCATGTCAGATTGACATGTAAGAAAAAAAAAAGATTAATGCCAAGAAAGAACCACACAGTTGTAGGTTAGGTAGCAGAGATATATATAAAATTTGTGACATAAGTTTTCACATTTACAACTTCCATGAAGCCTGGCTAGCAGCAAGACAGTAGACATTCTAAAATCTTTAATGCAATGATTAAAAAATTAACTGCTTAGGGATTCATACTCCACGCAGTCGCTTTTATAAGCTCTATCCATTAGATAAAATGCTGGATTTTTATTTATTTATTTATTTGTTTGTTTTAAAAATTCTGATGTGAAGAGTATGCTCCATAATTCTCAATTTTGTACTCACTAAGAGAAAATACTATAGTGGTTTAACATGACAGGTAGACGAATGGTACAAAGTCTTTCATTAAATCATTCTGAGTTCACTGACAAAAGAGTGCATTAGAAGTCATTGTTCCTACTCTAAAATTTTCCTGTGCGTAAATGAACCACTAAAAGAAAGAGGGAGAGAACATTTGATTTTGAGCCTAACTTCTCATCTCACTATGCAATCATGTCAAGAATAGCAAAGAATGTGAGAAATTCACATGTAAGACAGAACTAATACTGTTCTGAAATTTGATCCAGATTGTAAAATAAATCCAAACTTTCTGTAGGCTGTCTACAAATGTATATACTATTTACATTATACTTTCATTTAGATTATGATTCACAAGAACTCAAAAGTAACTAATATATAATTTTCTCAACCTCAAATGAAACACTCAAGTAAAAGGAAACATCATCAGCATAAGAAATTTACATTTGCCTGCTGTTTGAATTTCAGCCATTCTGAAATCAGCCACATCTGCAAAGCAAAGAAAACTAAACAAAGAAAGCTGTTAAAAAAGAATTTTTCATAGTATGTTAGGTAGACTAGAACGAGGGTAAGGCTTTTCATCAGGTCTTTCCATAGGTCCTCATTTCTTACTGTGTTTTGTTTAAATGAAAACAACTCTCGCTCTTTAAGAATATATAAAACTCTACGCTTTGAAAGATACATGCAGTTCTATGGAATGAGATTCAGTCCAGTTTGTAGCAATAGAATAGAGGGTGGTACTGCAAAAGTTGTAGAAAATATTTTGGGCCTGGATACTTACATGGGAACATTAGGCTAGCATTAAAAATGTGGTCAAGTAAAACACTTAAATACATAACTTTAATCACAAGAGTACTTATCAGTTAAACACTTGACAACAAATATAACTATTTGTTTACTGAAACTAATATTTTGCTGGTAAGAATCAGAAAAGTGTGACTAATATGCATGAAAAACGTAGGCTTCCAGGCTTCTCTCTCTATTAATGTTGTTGATAAAAATTATTTTTAATATTCACATATTATTTTCCAGAAGGGAAATTCTACCTACTTATTAGTGAGTTTCTGGGTATCCTAACTACATCTGTAGCAACCATGATATTTTAAACCTGATCCCTCCTATCACGCTGACATGTACATGCACTGCTTGCAAATTCAATTATGAATCCAAAAACTTAACTGGGACTTAATGGGGACTGTAGTCCATGCTTCATCATTCTGACATAAATTAGTAGCATTTGGATATTTATCCAAATCTAAATTATCCATGTTAATAGGTGTTCGGATTTTTATGAAAACGTCAGCAGTCTCTGAATGCTCTTAAGTTTATATATTTTGCTGAAATAATCTGTTTTGCTTTGTAGTCAGTAGTCAGCACTGTTATTCAGATAATACAGAAAAGCATAGAAAAGCAATTGAGTATTGAGGTAATAGTTATGTCCACATTACTTATTTTATGGATAGAGTTTATTGATACCCAATAAAGATTCACAAATAACGAATACAGTCAAATAAAAGAAGCTATGAAGCTGAAATAGTTTACTAGCAGAAGTGGACTTCTTACAGGACTAATTTTATGCTTGCAAGAAACAATGCATATAATTTTCTCTTTCTGTAGAACATGTAATTTTTATTCTTTCATTTTTATTCAACTATTTTTGAGTAAAACTTCACCATTCTATGATTCTGCAGAGGAAAATGGTCATTTTTACATTGTGTGAAAAAACAGTGAAAAGCTAGCCTGTGGCAAACTAGCTTGGTTTTGGATGGTATTTTCTTGACTGCTTCTGTTTGAACATAAGAAAATATAAAGCCTAGAAGAAAAATTTTAAAAAGAAGCACACTAAAGAGAAGCAATTGTTGCTGTATATGTGTAAGACTAAAACAACACAGTTTTGAACACAGATATTCTGAGTTTTATTTTCTCTGAAAGCAAACATGATTTTTATAGAAACTTACAAGAATGTACATACTGTTTAACATTTCTGAACACTAGGCAAATCTAAAAACATACTTTAAAAATAATTTCTAAAAAAATTAGTTTAAACAAAGACAATCACAACCATTATTCAGTTTCTTAAAGTAGTGTTTTCTTTATATTGTGCACAAAGTCAGAGAAAGAATTGCAAAATGCTGTTGAAAAATTTTGAGCTAAATATAAGATGGCATTAATATTCTTTTAAGATCTCTGTTGATATTACTGTAAGACATTTCCAAACTCACGTAAGAACTATACATTTACCCTAAGGCATACAAAGAAAGTATTTAACATTTTATTTTGACAGGAAGAACATTGCAGTCTGTTTGCATTGGACTGAAAATCTGTATTGAGACATATGTAACGACTTACTGAACAAAATAATTGTATGTATGCCAATGTTTTGTGTTTAGTACTCCCAGTATTAAGACAGTTAGTACAGAAATGTTTCTGTTGCTCTCACAATTAGTTTCTTCTAAACAACATTCCATAATGTCTCAACAAGAAATGCTAGGGTGGTTCTCTAAGAAGAAACATAATTGCAGAATACCCTACTGGCAAGAGGATAGAAAGTGAGAAAATATGAGATTAAAATAGGCAGAATCCAGAATTCTATAGAACTCTGAGATGTGGGAGTACTCTCAAAATTCCAGGTTTGTGTTCAATCCTGACTGCATGTCATGTCAAAGTTCAATACTTTTACTGCCTTTTGAACTAGCACATGTGCATGTACACATGTAGGCACATACGCACACGTGTTTGCATGTACACATACATACACGTACTGTTGTCTGCAAACTTGATGTTTATTTGTTTTAATGAGTACAATCTGAAGGACATATTTGGCTTTCTGTACTGTCCTCTTTTGACCATAGAGATAGTTATGAGTGTACCCTAAACTCTATATTCTTAAAATGAGGGATAAATCTGTACATTTTGACATTCCACAGTGTTTTTCTTAATTCACAAATGGACAAAAAAAAAAAAAAAAAAAAAAAAAAAAAGCCTTCTATGTACATGTATTGCATTTATATTTCTTAACGTAGAGTTTGATATATGTATTACCCCATTACCTCATATACTCACGTATCTGTACATTAGTCCCGGTTGAATTAATATGATTACATACCTGCAACAAACATTGAACGCTAATAACAGTATATATAACGAGGTGAACAGAAGTGCAGCAAGTATGAAATTGCAGAAATATACTTAATATATAATTGCAGGAACATTTGTAACTGCTAATATGATACATAATTTTTTGTGCTTAGCATTTTAAAGCAGAAATAGAAAATAATGTCTTGGTATTTTCCTGCTTATTTTACATTTGATTGTACACATACTTTCATTTGGTTGTAGCATTAATCACTCAGTTACTTTGCAAAAATACAACTTGAAATTTTTCAGAGCTTTCATCTTTCCTGCACCATACAGCACACACCAGTAGCATCTTTAGCATCTACATACTTTAACATCGACTTATCCTCATAATTTGTTTTCAGAAATGAAAAATATACAAACATAATTAGAAAGCTTACTTTTCATCTGTTCCTGAGAGAATGAGTGTACAAACAGGTACATTTAGCCAGTAGAGCGCCTTTAATACACTGAAATGCAAGAAACTCACTATTTCATATTAGTACAAATTTTTGAGTGCCAAAGACTTTGGAAATGAGAAAATTTTGGAATTTTGGGAAATCAGAAAAATCCATTCATATTGTGAGTGGAATTTCTCAGCTGCATGACAGTGGCAGTGCCATATAACTGTCTGAAAATGACTTGTCACGCTGAAACTATCAGGAAAATTTTTTCTTGGAGTACAGTTTGCTTTAGGCCCCATCTCAGGATTTGAAAACTTAAGTTTAATTCCTTCCTTTTTTTCAGAAAAGTTTAGTCTAGCATCCTCTTTTACTTGGGTGCTGCAATAAAGATTTGAAAACTGGGGTGTATATGGAGTTTAGGTATCATATGGGCTAAGTGTAAGGGGTATTCTAATGCCTGCAATTTTAATTATATGGGCCCCAATCCTGCTCAAACATTGCCAAAAATCTTTGCTCCTTTTAGAGAAGCTAGATATTATGCATGCCTGAGTCTTCCTTACTCCTTTAGTAGAGTCTGATACCTTCGAAGTATTTATAAGAAAGAACATATCAAAATCTACATTCAGCAGAAAAAAATATTAGCATGTGGCTATCTTGTTGAGGTGTCCGCTGTGGAGTCCTGTGTTTTTACCTCCTGTAAATGTGTTCAGCAGGGGAAATCACATTTGAACACCATCTGGGCTACTTACACAGAAAAAGGTATTTTTGACCCAAGAGGAATGCAGCAGAATTTGTTCCCTAAGCCATTAGACACTGGAGAAAACAGCCAGGAAAAAGAAATCTTATAGTTCTCACTGTAGTGAGAGAAGGAACTTCTTTTGTCTTAAACAGAAAGACCAACATCAAATTTGCTTACCTGAAGAGCTACTTTTTAGTTTAATATTTAATAACATGATTTAAAATGTGCATATGTTGAACATTATTTGATAGCAAAAATGACATTCCCAAAGTCAGTGCAATGAAGTATGAAGGATAAGGTTCAGTAGGGGTTTGTGTCTGTCTTGTATGTGGCAGATAAAATATACATTTTTTACAAGTGTTCTCATTCTTTCCACTCTTCAAGCTCTTCAGCTACAAAAGCTGTGGTCTGATTTAATAGCTTTTCTTGCAACTGAAAATAACTGTTTTAAGTCTTTAATATGTGTCTCAGAACTGCTATTTTGTTTCTGTCATTTAGTCCTGTCAAGTTCTTCACATCTTGACAGCAAGACCAAACAATCCTTTGCTTGCCAACTTTCCCTTTTACACAGAAGGAAAAGAATTCTATTCTGTGCACCAGCTGAAAAGAGAAAAATACTTCAAATCCATAACTGTTCAGAAATGCAGATGAACAATTAGCAGGGCAAATTCTTCCCTGATTGCAAGTTGACGCTTATTAGAAAAAAATGCCAATAATGTTTGCTGAACTTGTTGGTAAGTACTGAGTCTCTCTCTCTTTGATCCTCAGAAGAGTTTGTTTATATCATGTGAATATAGAATTCCTGACTTCACCTGAATTAATATTCACACAAGTACAAAGTTGATTTGTAATAAGTTTTTTTAAGTTAGTCTTATCACGTATAAAACAGAGTATAACACTCTATATGAAACATTCATATCATGGTGCATAAATATCTCCAGAGCTCAAAACATTGTTTTGAAAGGCATTATTTATTTGACCCTTTTAAATTGTCTTTCTTTCCTTTTCTTTTAGATAAATTTTCTTTCAGGAAGAAGAGGTTGTAGAACTGCTGTTCTACAGAATCAGGGACTAAAGAAGAAGTAGCAGACATAGAAACCAGAATGAACTAAATTACAGAAGTATGCACACACATATTCATACCTAATTATTTTGCCTAAGAACAGTGAACATGATTTCAGCCACTAAGTTTCAGTGATAGAAAAGATTTCTAGTTAAGGGGGAAAAAAAAAGCTTTCATCTGCGTTCTATTGATGAAGTAAATGGAGGATAGTACTATTAAGTTGATATCCTTGCATGTAGCACAATTTTCAACCTAAAGTACAATAAACTAGCATACATTTTAAACTGATAGATATTTTTCTTTGTGAATGATGAACAAGGAATAAATATAGTTATGACACTTTAATATTTTAGATCATTACAAATTTGCAACAATACGCAAAGCATTTAGAAACAAAATTGAAAAGTTAATTAGATTCAGAAGAAACTAATCTTTTTCAAATGATTATTTTTAGAATGAAATTGGAATTCATAACTTTGTACATCACTGCAATTAATCCATTAAGGACAGCTATTGCATATGACAATAGTACGCAGAATTATTGTATTCACATACGGCTTCAATATCGACATTACAGGACCAGATTCAAACAGTAGTAAAGGTTTGAGTGATTCATATTTTCAGGAATGTGAATTCTGATATCTCTTTTATCTTATTCATGCTGGAATTTTTTTTTTAATTGTTGTTATTTATTTCTTTATTTATTTTAATTTGCCTTTTTTCAATTGTTGGGGACTTTATCTGGGCATTTAGATCTTCTTACTAAGTGATAGTGGAACTCAATCTTGTCTGCAGACTTTAGCCATGGAACATTATGACTCCTGGTCGCTACTTGATGGAAAGCTTTATGTCTTCAAATGTACTATAATACTAGAATCTTATTTTTATCTCCTTTCCGAGAGCAAAATTCTAAATTTCAGTTTACGGATACTTGATTCAGTGAATTGTAAGGTCAGAAAAGCAGAAAATATATATTTTAATATATTACTTAGTAAAATTTAGGCTTATAATTTAGTCTTTAGTAACTAATACTACGTTAATATAATTATTTTTGATTCAGTGACTCATGCAAATTTATTGAGTGCAGCTATGTAAGATTATTGTTATCATAATTCTAAATATTGAAAAAATTGTATAGACAAGATTTATTTGACATCAAGAAAAAATTAAGAGTGAGATGGGATAGAGTGCCAGTGCATTAGCATAGTCATAGCATTAATGATATTTGTAAAGAAATCCTTTATTCTAGGATCAGAAAACTCTCAGGCTTAATAATTATTTCTACAGATTAAGAAGTAATATTCTTCTCATCATATTTTCTGCATTCTTCCTTCCATATTAGTCTTATCAAAGTGAGATGTTTATGAGACATTGCTCCTAACAATTCATAGAGTAGAAATATTGGCAGAAATTGTTCACTAAAGCACTGTGGGAATAGATATTCTTTATCAGTAATATATGCAGTTGTCTGCTTGTATTGGAGCAGGTATATCCTCAGTTTTTGAAATAGCATATAGATAGGATATGTCACATAATTTATAAAGTTTTTCTGAGGTTTGGGTTTTTTTTAATTGTCTTCATTACAGTCCAGCTATGTAAACTAATGTTTTTTACATCGTTTCCTTCAACTCTCAGACATCTCTGCAAATTACTAAGTTACTGCTGATGCTTTTTGACTGCCACCTACATGAAATCAAAATTCTACTGCAATAATAATATATGTCTTATCTCATGCAAATGTGACCAAGACTATTGTGGTCAGCTCTTCCTGAAGAAGAATCTACTACTTGGCTGTTGATTTCTTTATTCATTTGATCCGCTTTTTTCCCTTCAGAAAAAAAAAGCTCAAAAGATGATTTGACTGTATTACAGTGACATTTTGCTGTCATATTTGGATCAGTCCTTGTATTCATTGAAAAAAGTGATCACTGTTACCATCAGAGAGCACATGTGTCAGGAGACATTTCTGAAACAAATTCAATCCGAACTAATGTATAACTTTCTGAAAAATAAAAAACCTACCCTGTCTTGTGCTAGAGATTTACAAAAAAAATTGAAACATCTCTTCACATTTTTTCAGAGATAAAATATTCTCTATTTGCTAGAGGAGGGAGGAGTGAAAATGCTTTACTTTAAATCAGATTATTTTGAGCCTGTAGACCTTGCTATAATTTGTTACACTAAGATCCTTGGATCTGTTTTCTATGTCAGTATTCCCAATCCATAAAAAAAAATTATCCACCACCTTTTTTTTTCCCCTGATCAGAAAAAGAAACTGTGTTTCCCGTGTTGTTCTATAAAGGCATATTAAATTAGCCAAAATTCACAATTCTTTGATCAGTTTCATTCTTCTTTGAATTCCAAAAGTATTTCAGTATCTTTCTTAAACGCAGAAATCTGAACTGAACACCAAGATCCAGCAGAAAATATCAATGCCAAGTGCATACCATCTGCCATAAGATAATATCATCTGAATTAATGCAATAATTAATTTATCAGCATATCAAAGTAAAAAATCATGAATAGCTGATTAGTCACTAAGTTTTTTCTAAAGTCACTGCTTTCAAAAATACTGTATCCACCCTTCAATTAAGATTTTTGTTCTCATGCACAAGGCTTCACATCTGCCCTTTGGAAAATGCAGTCTGTCTTCTCATATCCCCACAAAGTTGTTTATTTTATATCAATGGCCATCTGCTTCCTTATTTTATACTTTCTCCTTTTTGCAATCTGCTGGCAATCAATAATGACTTTTCGTTATAATATTGTTCTATTTTGTTTCTTGGAACTACCTTTTTAATGGAAGTTTTGAATAATTAATAGTCAAGATCTAATCTCAGTGCCCTCCTATAAGTGCACAAATTTCATTTGATGATGATTTCCCAAATTTTAAGTTTATTTAATATGCACTCAATTTCTTAACTAATCACAGATTCACAAAATTATGCAGAATCACAGAATCACACAGAATCACACAGAATCACAGAATTGTAGGGGTTGGAAGGGACCTCTGGAGGTCGTGTGGTCCAACCACCCTACTAAGGCAGGTTCCCCACAAGATTACATGGAAAAGTGTCTAGGTGGGTTTTGACTATCTCAGAGAAAGAGACTCCACAAACACTCTAGGCAGCTTGTTCCAGTGCCCTCAAAGTAAATACATTTTTCCCCATGTTTTAATGAAACTTCTGGGTTCCAGCTGGTGCCCATTACCCCTTGTCCTGTTGCATGGCACCACTGTAAAAAGCTTGGTCCCATCCACTTGACTCTGATCCATTACACATTTATAAGCACTGATAAGATTTTCTCTCAATCTTATCTTCTCCAAGGCTGAACAGTTCCAAGTGTCTTCATAAGGGAGTGTCTCACTCCAGTTAATTGAGGCAAGATGATTCATGATATTGTACACTTGATGTGAATAAGAAATTGAGTCAAATATTTGCCTAACCAGTTTGTTATAAAATTCTTGGTTAGTAAGACTTGGGGATTTTGGAGGGAGAGACAAAAAATAATAGTAGAAAGGTAGAAAATAAAAGCTAGAATTCATTATAGTAATGCAGAAATAGTCACCAACACAATGCCATGATGTTCCATGAGTCCAGTTGGCACCTGTGGTATGCGGTCTGGATTCTCTTGCCTGGACAATTGCAGGGAAGTTTCTTTGAGCAGGAGAAAACCACATACCATGAAAAAAGGGGGAAAGAAAAAACCGCTAATGTTTTTGCAACGTCTTTTTATAAAGTGTCTGATTTTTCTTGGTCGGGTTGTCTATAGTAATCACATATCCAGCATGGATAAGGCAGTCCAGTGCAGGCCTATCAACAACAGAGAAGCCAGAGCCCCCACAGAAGACTGAGCTGTCCCATTTCAGGAGTAGTCTGGAATGCAACAGGTGTTGAGATATTCCTCTTAACTTCATTCTTTCTGACACCCGTGACCTTGAGTCTTACAGCAACCTTTGAGATAAAAGGGGTTTTTGTATAGCACCTCACAGGCAGATGGTCTGGACCCTCAACAACTTTGTAGTCCCTTGCTGGACTCTCTCTGGAAGTTTCCTGCTTGGCCAACTGTCTACACTCCTTTTAATGCAGTCTAGAATGGCATTGGCATCTTGGCCACAAGGGCACACCATTGACACATGATTAATCTGTTGGCCCCAGGGTCACCTAGATCCTTCTTTGTAGAGCTCCCTTACAGGCAATCAGCCCCTCACCTACAAAATGTCATGTAAAATTAATTATATTAAATTAAAATATGTCATATTATATGAAGCAGTACAAAATTCTGAGTGCACTAAAACATTATTATCTTTATCAATCAAACCTGTAGTTCAAGTTTACTTTTATGCATTCAGTTTTCCATAAACCCATGCCAACTTGCTTTGATACTCTTGCCTCAAGCCTATTCTCACCAATCTGTTACATTGTTTAGAATGGATATCAGACAAACATAATCTGTGATAATACTTATTTCCAACATACCTCTAGAAAGCAGAATTTTCTAAATACCATGGCATGGCCAGGATCTGAGATGGGAAAATTTTCTACATAACACACTCTTCCACATTTGTGAAACAAGTGGAAAAAGAATATATACAAAAATTTCCTCCAGTAAGCCAAACAAAGTGAGATATTCCAAACTGCATACTTTACTTAATGATGAGAAGACGAAAGAATGAACAATAAATGAGTAATGAGAGAATATGACTGACAAGCAAGTATTTTTAGTGCAATCACACATTAGTTTTACTCCCATTCTCTAGTCTTTTAAGATTAATAGAAACTCTATTGATCTATATGAATCCTCATTTGTCTTGGATCAAGTTCATGACTAAATGTGCCAGTTAAAATTTTCAAATTTTCTAGTTTCTAGATTTTGTCTTTTTTAATGTTATCTTTCAAATCATTGAAACTACATTTATTTCTTCCTAAATTGACTTGATTTTTAAGGTTCTGAAAATTTAATTTTATATTGAGTGTGTTATTTTTAAAACCTAGTAAAATATTCCTTATGCCCTCAGATCCACCTATAGATCCACTTTAAAAAATGTTTCCTATTGAGTTATTTTTGAAGCTTTTTTTTTAAAATTTTTGTCTGCATTTATGCATTCTGAAAGTTGTGATAGTAATATGAACACATGCACCCAATGACTCTAAATAATTTGTAATAAACCAGTTCCCTGACAGTTCCATGTACAGCTGTGCACAGTTAAAGCTGTACACAGTACAAGTATAAACTGTAACAACAAATTTTATCTATTGTTCTTTATACTGACTTTTGTAAATGAAAACATAGAAAAACAGGCATGTTTCTTTCCGAAAGGGCTATTGATACAAGTAAAATACAACATGACATGAAGAAAAAGACATCACTCACAAAAGTGGGTTCAACCCTTGGATTCCATAGAACACAGTAAATTTTCCTTGAAGAAATAAAGAACTTCTTTTTCAGAACCACAGAGCAGTAGATGGCATCTGGCTTCAAGTACCCTGCTCAAACAGGGCCACCCAAAGCAGGTTGTCCAGGACTGTGTCCAGACATCTTTTTTAAGATCTGTAAGGAGGAGACTACACAATGTCGCTATGTTATCATATACCATATATCTTAAAACTTCAAAACTTTGAGCAACAAGCAGGAAGAGTTGGAAGCAATTGTGAGTCAGGATAATTATGACCTTGTTGCTATTACCGGAACATAGTGGGACCACTCCCATGACTGGAGTGTTGTGATAGATGGCTACAAGCTCTTCAGAAGGAACAGACAAGGAAAGAAGGATGGTGGTGTGGCCCTTTTATATTAAAGACTGTTTTGATGTTGAAGAGCTTGGGGTTGGGAATGACAGAGTTGAGTGTCTATGGGTAAGGATCAGGGGGAAGGCCTGTAGGGGGGACATCTTAGTGGGGGTCTGTTATAGACCACCTAATCAGGATGAAGAATTGGACAAAGCATTCTATGAACAGCTCGCAGAAGTCACGCAATCGCCAGCACTTGTTCTCATGGGAGACTTCAACTTCCCTGATATATATTGGAAACATAATACAGCACAGGAAGCAGTCCAGGAGGTTTCTAGACTGCGTGGAAGATAGCTTCCTTGTGCAACTGGTAGGAGAGCCTACCTGGGGTGGTGCCCTGCTAGACCTCGTCTTCACTAATAGAGAAGGACTGGTGGGAGAAGTGAAGATTGGGACTGTCTTGGGCAGAGCTATCATGGAATTGTAGAATTCTCTATTTTTGGAGATGTCAAAAGAGTGACCAGCAAAACTACTTTCTTGAACTTTCAGAGCGCGGACTTTGATCTGTTCGGGGTGCTTGTAGCACAGGTCCCTTGGGAGTCGCTTCTTAAGGGTAAAGGGATCCAGGAAGCCTCTCCTCAAGATGGAAATCTTAAAGGCGCAAGAACAGGCTGTCCCTGAGTGCCATAAGGCGAACCGCAGGGGTAGATGACCAGTGTGGATGAGCCGGGAACTACTGTTGAGTCTCAGGGAGAAAAAGAGAGTCTACGTCCTCTGGAAGAAGGGACAGGCTACTTGGGGAGATTACAAGGAAGTAGCTAAGGTATGCAAGGAGGAAGTTAGGAAGGCAAAATCACAGAATCACTTAATCACAGAATCACAGAATAGCCAGGGTTGGAAGGGACCTCAAGGATCATGAATCTCCAACCCCCTGCCACATGCAGGCACACCAACCTCCTCATGTCATACTAGACCAGGCTGCCCAGGACCCCATCCAATCTGGCCTTGAACACCTCTAGAGACGGGGCATCCACAACCTCTCTGGGCAGCCTGTTCCAGTACTTCACCACTCTCTCTGTAAAGAATTTCCCCCTGACATCCAACCCACATCTCCCCTCCCTCAACTTAAAACCATCTCCCCTTGTCGTGCTGTTATCTACCCTTTCAAAGAGTTGATTCCCCTCCCGTTTATAAGCTCCCTTAAGGTATTGAAATGCTGCAATGAGGTCACTCCGCAGCCTTCTTTTCTTCAGGCTGAACAGGCCCAGATCCCTCAGCCTGTCTTCGTAGGGGAGGTGCTCCAGACCCCTGATCAGCTCCCTGTCTTTTTTGTACTTGGGGCTCCACACTTGGATGCAGTATTCCAGATGGGGCCTCACAAGAGAGAATAGAGGGGGCAATCACCTCCCTGTCCCTGCTGGCCACCCCTCTTCTGATGGAGCCCAGGATACCATTTGCTTTCTGAGCTGTAAGAGCACATTGCCAGCTCATGTTAAGTTTTTCATCTATCAAGACCCCCAGGTCCTTCTCCACAGGGCTGCTCTCAAAGACCGCTCCTTCCAGTTTGTGTGGATGCCTGGGATTCCTCCGGCCCAATTGCAAAACTCTGCACTTTGCCGTGTTGAACCTCATCAGGTTCACTCAGGCCCACCTTTCTAGCCTCTCGAGGTCCCTCTGAATGGCATCCCTTCCTTCCACCGTGTCAACTACACCACTCAGCTTGGTGTCATCAGCAAACTGGCTGAGGGTGCACTCGATTCCATCATCGATGTTATTGATAAAGATGTTTAAGAACACTGGTCCCAAGACAGATCCTTGGGGGACGCCACTTGAGCCCAACTTGAACTCAGATTGGCCAATGCAGTAAAAAACAATAAAAAATCCTTTTATAAAGGTATCAAAGGCAAAAGAAGAACCAAGGATAATTTTCATCCTATACTTGATGTAGCAGGGAATGTGGCCACTGAGGACAAGGAGAAGGCTGAGGTCCTCAGTGCCTTCCTTACCAGTTATCCTCTGGGCATTCTATGCCCTGATCTGTAAGTCTGGGATGCTACTCAGAATACACTCCCAGCGATTCAGGAGGAGACAGTCAGAGAACTCCTCCTCCGTCTGGACTGTCACAAGTCCATGGGACCAGATGGACTACACCCTTGGGTGCTGAGGCAGCTGACAGGGGTGATTTGCCAAGCCGCTCTCGGCCATCTGTCAGTGCTCCTGGTCAACTGGAGAGGTCCCAGAGGCTTGCTGATGTGACTCCCATCTTCAAGAAGGGGTGTAAGCAGGATCCTGGGAACTATAGGCCTGTTAGCCTGACCTCGGTACCGGGGAAAGTAATGGAGCAAATCATCTTGGGTAAGATCTCAAGGCACGTGCGTGGTGTCCAGGGGATCAGGCCCAGCCAGCACAGGTTCATGAAGGGCAGGCCATGCGTGAACAACCTCATCTCCTTTATGACTGGATGACTAGTCTGGTGGATAAGGGAAGGGCTGTTGAAGTAGTCTACCTAGACTTCAGCAAAGCTTTTTACACGTCTCTCACAGATTTCTTCTGGGGAAACTGGCTGCCCGTGGTCTGGACAGGTATCACTTCTTTGGGTAAGAAACTGGCTAGAAGGCCGTTCCCAACAGGTAGTGGTTAATGGAGTTAAGTCCAGCTGGCGACCTTTTACAAGTGGTGTCTCCCAGGGGTCGGTACTGGAGCCTATCTTATTTAATATCTTTATTGATGACCTAAATGAGGGGATTGAGTGTACCCTCAGTAAATTTGCAGGAGACACCAAAACACCAAATTGGGAGGTGGTGTAGGTCTGCCTGAGGATAGGGAGGCCCTTCAGAGGGATGTAGATAAGCTGGGTTGCTGGGCTGAGATGAGTGGGATGAGGTTCAACAAGGCCAAGTGTCGGGTCCTGCACTTTGGCTACAATAACCCCATGCAGCTTTATAGGCTTGGGGACGAGTGGCTGGATGACTGTGAAGAGAAAAGGGACCTGGGGGTGTTGGTTGATGCTCGGCTGAACATGAGCTGACAGTGCGCCCAAGTGGCTAGTGGCATCCTGGTCTACATTAGAAATAGTGTGGCCAGCAGGAGCAGGGAGGTGATCATCCCCCTCTACTCAGCACTGGTGAAGCCGCACCTTGAGTATTGTGTTCTGTTTTGGGCCCCTCACTACAGGAAAGACATTGAGGCCCTGCAGTGTGTCCAGAGAAGGGCAACGAAACTGGTGAAGGGTCTGGAGTACAAAACTTATGAGGAGCAGCTGAAGGAGCTGGGATTCTTAAGTCTGGCGAAGAGGAGGCTCAGAGGAGACCTCATTGCACTTTACAACTTCCTGAAGGGATGTTGGGGTGAATAGGGGTTTGGCCTCTTCTCCCAGGCAACGGACAGGACCAGGGGAAATGGCTGCAAATTGTACAAGAGGAGGTTTAGATTAGACATAAGGAAAATCTTTTTTTCTCAGAGAGTGGTCAGGCACTGGAATGGCCTGCCCAGGGAGGTGGTAGAATAGCCATCCCTGGCAGTGTTCAAGAGGCATCTGAATGAGGAGCTGCGAGATATGGTTTAGTGCTTGTGGTAGCAGTGGTAATGAGAAGATAGTTGGACTAGATGATCTTATAGGTCATTTCCAACGTTGTGATTCTATGATTCTATGATTCATTTAGGGAAAAATCGAGATAGTGCAGAAGTGCACATGCCAGCTAAGCAAATTATACTTTTAATCAATCATTTGTTTTCTGACTTGTGCAATTGCTTCCCATTCTTCACTCATGTTCCAGATAAATTAGGATAGAGACTGTCTTTTGACCTCAGAAAAACCCAGAACATCAAAGACAGCTATTTCAAAGTGTTTCTAACTATATTCCCCCTGCACATTCTTTTTTTTTCTTTATGAGGGGAAGAGTAACGAATGTTTTCTTCTTTACTGTGGTTGTGCTATCATCTAGTATAATCTAGTGTAATCTACATTTTTCATTTCATGATGATTTGGATGCCAGGTCAGTGTCCATTCTATACAGAATGTCAGAGAGATTAAAAATGTGCTATTCATTGCATGGCAATACTATGGCATGGCTTAAAAGAAGAGGTGGAACAGTTTCAGAGCATAAAATGAAAGCTGAGAGTTATCACCAGTCTAGTGGGAATAACCACTACTTTTGCGTTAAGAATGTAACTGTAGTATCCACTTCATCACTGATTTTATCTTATAGCTTTTAAGATGGCAGTCATTACCGAGAAATATCTCTGTTTGGGCTAAGCAACTAAGCCTAGTCTCAGTGGAAGAGTTACCTTTCTTTCACTTAAATAGCTCAAGAACTGAAGGAATAAGCATGCCTTTATGTCTTTTGAGACTTAAGATACTTTTAACACATGCTGTTATAAAAATTCTTTCATCTTTTTTTTTTATTTGTTTATATCATAATAAAAAATGTTTGCACATTTAATTATATAAATCATAAACATTCTCTTTGAAGTAATGTAATCATTTGTCTCAGCATACCCAACCTAACATACACAAAAATCTTTGTAAAGGTTTTTTTGCTAATTCTGCATGCTGTGGTTATTATATCAGGGGAGAAGAAGGCCATATTTCTGACCGTAATATTGGGACAATCCCCTAAGTGTTAAATCTTCATTTCCCCTCATATCACTGCATCATCAAGGAGAAAGAAGCATCACACTATCTGCCTACTTTAAAGTATATCAAGCAGCCAGAACGTGAATTACTAATACTAGCTTAGTTTAGCTCCACTAATGCGGACTAATGTGCAGTAACTAAAATATAGATTCTCTTATTTGCTAGCTTTTCACAAAGGTGAGCAAGTCTATGTATAACTATCATGAATATGAAACCTGCAGTTTTTAGGGCTGTACTGAGAAAGTAATTACAGCAGTCACCTTTCTATGTTTATTGTCATAAAAGAGAAGCTGCTATCTCAGACATGATTTTGCTACCTCATTAATTAAAGGACAGTTTAAATAAGAACTTTTTTAACTTTCAGCTAATGAATAGAAACTACATAGAAATTAAGCTGTCAGTCTGTAAGTTGTCTATTCTTTGAACTTGATAATAGAAATAGGAAAATTAACTAGAAAGTACAAAGTACACTTGACATTTTCTGCAGAACAAAAGTGCTAATAAAAAATAAAAATAAGAAGTTTTTTAAAAAAGCAGAAGTCAAATATGTTTGCATCCAAAAACACAATTCAAATTGAACAACATTTTAAATAAAACAGAATTAAAACAAAGGTAGAGTTTAGAATTTAACTATACAGCTCTTTTGCATTTTAAGTCTGGGTATGAGGGCTGCCCCATACCAAATATCTCATATTTTGTTACATTGGACCATGATGTTAGAGGCAGATGTTGCTGATATGGCAGTAGAAGCTGAACCTTCCCAACAATATTCCATTATGTTTTGTTGCCATGTGACAGATGACAGGGGCATTCTGATAAAATGATGTCTGACATGGAATTGTAAGAATGAATGAAGAAAAGGCGTGCCACTGAATTTCTCCAAGTGGAAAAAATTGCACCCACTGACATTCATCAACAATTATGGAGACCAAGGAGTGGATGTGAGTGCTGTGAGGCATTGAGAGGTGCATTTTAGCAGCGGTGACAGCGACAGTGTGTCACCTCCTCTGGTGCAAGTTTTTATGAGTGTGTCATGCAGGCTCTTGTTCACTACTGGCAAAAATGCATATATACTGGGGGTGACAATGTTGAAAAATATATTTTTGTAATTGAGAATTTCCTCTATCAAACTGTTGTTTTGTTCTTTGTCTCTGTTGTAATTTCTATGGAAATAAATAGGAGGCACTACTTCTGGAACAACCTATGTAGATTTCATTAAGCATGTTAACTTTGGTTAACTTAGAAACAATTCATGTTCATTAAAAAAATAAGAGGTCTGTTTCAAAACGCATGTCTTCTTCCAAATTTTCATCGTAATCAAATTGCTTTTACTCTTTGTTTTATCTTCTGTATTTTATACACTCTCTGCAGCTTCCCTTGCAATTATATTATAAGATATTCTGAGGAAGATTTGTATCTTTAGTTTCATATTTGTACCTAACAGAAAGCCTCAGTACTGTTGTGAAAAAAAAAATGTAATACTATACATGACATGGGAGATTAAACACCTTTATCAAATGCCTCCTTTTAATTATGTCAAGAATAATAAATTGAGCTGCATCTGACAGACTTGTTGGAGTCCACTAAAAGTACAGCATTTTATGCTTACATCACTAAGTAAAAGCTCAGATCTCTTCAAGGTTCCATCAAGGGATGTTCAGAAGATCTTGTCAATGCTCTGAAGAACATGTTCTTGTTATCTGTTGAAATACCTAGTGCCATCTTATTTCCATGATAACATGTAAAATAATAATGAGAGTCCCTGTAATCAAGAGATATCTAACAGTGGAGAGACTAAAGTACATCATCTAAAACAGGGTGCTCAACAGGGATTATTTTCATTGTCTCATGTTGAACTGTGCTCTTCAAATGGGAAGAAAAGCCTGTTCAAAACAGTTTGGCTAAATGAACAAGCATTTGTATGTTTAATGTTACCATTAAAAAAGGAAATCATGAATTCAGTTTTATTGGCATAGATAAAACTCTGCAAGGAGTAAAAATCAAATTTTATTTTACATGCTAAGATATATGTGTAAGTATTCATTAGTGTAACTGGAGGTTCACTATTTCTATACTTAAATCTCATGAGTACTGAGGAAGACGCAGATGCAACCTAGCTACTTCCTATAGCAGAAGAGTTTGAAGCAGAAGGCAGATACTGCCATAGAGTAGTTTCATTTCTCTACTGTAATATCAGGGCAGGGACTCTTTCTAGTATACAAGTAGACAAATTTCCTCCACTGTAAATCTCACCTATAAATGCAAAGTTCTAGAAAAAGATGAAGACAATACAAACAGAGTATTCAAAATAACAACTAAAATGCTTCTTCATGAGTAAGCTTTCAAAGCAATATATCCTTTAAGAAAATATCTACTTTTTATTATCAGAATGGTCTCAGATTGGTATGTAATTTATTCTCAGTTAATAAGGTTAGCACTTTCCAAAGTATTATAAGGCACAGAAATTCACTGGAGATCACATCCTTTTCTTGAAACATAATGATTTTTTATTTCATTTGCCTCCTTCAAGGCTGTCTGTCCTGACTGTAGCAAGTATAGTAGTTTAGCAAATTAAATAAAGATTCAAATATAATAGAAAAAAAAAAAACAGAAAAAAGAGATGTTTCCATACTCTGTAGGTTTGCAAATGATAATAACAATGCAAGATATTTTTTATAACACTAAATAATTTGTTATGTCTCTGTAGTAAATGAAATTAACACTGATAAATGCACCTGAATGTGGTATGCAGCATTACCATGTAACTATTTTGATGTCATATCCAAAAAGAAATTTTTTTTTGAAATTGCATGAAAATGAGATATATTCAATCTGAATTACTACTGCATTCCTGATTCAGGCTGTATCCAGACAACACGCAAGAGTATAAAATGTTAAAAATGAAAAGTCATAAAATAAAGTGTAATTGTATTTTAGGCAGGTTTTTTTCAAATAAGAATCCAATGGAGATTATAAATATTTACATTAGAACTCTAATGCTAGCATATAAGAAAAAGAAATTAAAATTTATATTTCAGATTTGCCATTTTAAAATTGGCCTACGATTTTTGTACAGTTGATTTAAGGTTAGTGCAAATGCATTCCATTTGGTAGCTTAGCAAACTATAATTTCAGAAACATTGATAGATTTTGCTTTCTACCTTTGCAACATGATCTCTGCTATAATATGCTTGTTTTCTATACTTTCATCTAAAAAAAAAAAATAGCCACAATACAATATCTGTCCAGTTTAAACACTTGTGTGCGTAACTACATTTTACCTTACACTACTAAATGTGAGAGAGGATTTGCATTAAAAAACTGAGATAAATTTCAGAAATATTTCATTCAGTATCTTAGGCCAGACTTCTAGACGATCACCCTAATTTGTAAATATTATCTATTTACAAATGACAACTGTATTGTCTGTCTTTCATAAAAGCCAGCTCTTGTTTGCGAATTTGAATATCAACATATTAAAATCTGTTTACAACTACTGAACTGGCTCTTACAAATTTGGAGTTAAGCCCAAATAAATGAATATTTTCACAAATATTTGCAGACGCATCAAAGGGTATTCTGTAAAAATATGATACAAGGACTGTTTACTATCTGGGTGCTAGATATGAATAGTATGAAAAGTAAAAATTAACAAGAAAAATAGAGATTGAAATATTTTTATTTCTAATATTATATCACATTTCCAAAAATTAAGGACAGAAAAAAAAGATATATGCACTCATGCAAAGTGCAAGATTGTTATCCAGTATCCAGTATCATAATATAATTTTAAAAATCAGTTATTAAAAATCACCCAGATGTTAATATTTGATATGCTTCCAAACAGATTAAACGTATGTCTTTCAAAATGTGTCCTTATTAAAAAAATATGATTTTATGTGTATTAAAAATGTATTGCAATAATGCAATTGTAATTTTTCTGTTCTACTATTATTATAATCTAAATGTTTAATTAAGTGTTCTGTATGCTTATCTAGGTACCTTACACTTTTTCTCCTACTTTTTTGCTCAGCTTTTTTGCCAGATGATTGTGACATTAGCATGCATCCATCATAATCAGAGAAAATTAGAGATGTTAAGACAAGGAAGTTAACCTAAATTCCTAGAACGTATTCCTCAATTTTGTTTTTAAATACCATTTCTTCACCAACACTTTTTTTCTTTTCAGAAAGACAGGATCCAAGAAGTTGTAACAAAAAGAAACTCTTCTTACCACAGAAATTTCAGTAATTTTTCTTCAAGAGTAAAAAAAAAAAAAAAAAAAAAAAAAGTTTAACCACTATACTCCATTTTAAATCTATTGAATTAGATTTATTGATTTAAATAAATATATTTTATTTAAATACACATATATTTTGTATACACATAAAAAATATGTGTAAATAACTAGCCTTGTGTGAAGGAGGCTGTTAGTATTGGTTGAGTCCTTGTTTAGAAGTGGTTATACAATAGAAGCTGAAAACACGGCGAGTAATCATCTTGCCAGTCTAGGTGGGGAAGTCAAAGACAGATTTATCACAGCAAAGTGAAGAATTTTTGCAGAATTTGGTTCCCTTAGCAGAAGGCCTCACAAAACATCTTAGGGGATTTTGCAGTGATGCTTTTGTATGAACAAAACTGTAAATTTTGCATCTGCCTGTCACGAGGACTGACAAATATCTGTACCACACCTCATCGAGGTATACATTAATTCCCTCGTGGAGATTGTACATTACTTTGAAATTTCTTTTGTAGAACAGCTAACATGTCTTACATGCCTGTCCAGATGCTTCAGCAACTTTCACAACTTTCAGAAGAGCAAAAGCCCACTTGCTTTCCAATGAATTCCTAATTGCCTACTTTCATGTGTCAGTATAGATCCACGCAAATAAATACAAGGTAGCCCTTCAGGTCAAGGTTATTATTGTCACTTTCATAAGCACTAAAGGTTGGAGTAAAAATGTTTATTTTCATTGAGAAGCACTTCTTTTCAAGAATAAATCTCGATATATTTTGAAAAAGAAAATGCTGTCATTTCTCCCTCTGTTCTGTGAGTTAGTATATTCTGTCCATTTACAGTTAGGCTTACAAACAGTTGAAGTTCTCTTGTATTATATGACTTCATTTATGAGTGAAAGTTTAAGACATTAATCAATTATTGAAATGATTAATTTATAGGATCAAGAAATGTATAAGTAGACTTTCAAATTCTATTATTTGTAACTTCTTTTAGGAGAAAATTGTACAAATTGCAGCTGAATCATTAAAAGCGCCTCCAAAGAGATGGTAGCACCAGCAGGTCTGTCAGAATTTGAAGCTCCCTTCCAGCTACTAGAAAATGTCACCTATTCTCACACTGGGATCTCATAAGTCACAGACTTCACCTATGTCATTTATGCTATATGTTGTTTAGGGAAGGAATCTCAAGCTTTCTTATTTCTCCTGTTTAATAATGAAGTGGAATAGGATCCTTGGATAATGACTCCAGGCTGATGGAAGAATCCTGATTTTAAATAAGCTTAATACAAAAGTAAGATGCTGAGGTCATATTATTCAGAGATAAATTTTCAATTCTAATACTCAACATAGTGTCTGATTTTGAGAAGTCTGAGATCTTTAGAGGAGGAAAAACACTAGTGTGACTCTTCCAAATTGAAAATGCTGGACACACTCATGCTGAGCTGATATTTAGAAAGTCTGTTTGAAGGACTGAAGCTCTCTCCATACTACACTTCCAAATGTACATTAATTTATGCCGTGCTAGAAACATTAGAAAATGGGATGCTGTAGAGTTGAACAGCCAGAAAGGATTAAATGCTCACAAATGCATGATTGTAAATGTAAGAAATATTAATCTTTTAAAAAGACATTAGTAGCTTTTAAGTTATAGTCAAATACATGAGAGCTTACTAGCCAGAGCTTTGAGACTATTGGACACTACTAAAAATTAAATTATCTTAACTTCTTAATTTAAAAAATACAAACCACCTTCCATAACTTTTCATTTAGTTTGAGACTTTTTTTCCCCAATTTCTTCTTTTCTTTCTAAAGGTGCCCAAGAAATGAAGCACAATGTGGAGGTGAAGTAATATATAACAGAGTTGTTAATTTCACATTTATTCTATGATGTACAACCCGGGATGAATCAATGATTTAGTAACTATTGACATGAGAACCAGATAAATACCACCTTATATGATCAGTCCTGCTGTTCTGCTGTTGTATTCTTTCCTTGTTTATTTGCATTGCATTTCTAAACACCTCCCCGATTGTTGCCACCCAACATTTTTGCTCACTTACTGTTTTATTGCATAGCCTATAATTGCAATGTTTGCAACAAGGAACATGTTCAGAGCTTAGCTTATTTCTTATCTACTTCATGCTGGTACTACAGGTCAATGTCCAAGAGATAATAGTGAGAATAGGTAAGGCCATGCCCAACTGCACAGCTCATGTAGAAGTAGGAAATCAGACCTTCACTGATAGATGTAAGTGTAATATTTTATTAGTAGGTGAATTTTCTAGCATCCTCCTAAGTACATGCCCTGAGCTCTCTTCGCATCCATCCCCAAGCTTAGGGGCACATACAAAGGCTGGCCTTTTTATTTGTTTGTTTAAGAAATAATATACTATGGGTTTATACACTGAGATATAATTGGCTCTCAGTATTTGATCATTCAATGTAGAATGAGTTTTCACAGTTTGCTGTAATACATCTATATAACAAATGTCTTGGAAAGCTTATGTGAACACTTTTCCTTCAGATCTGCAGTGCTGATCAGCATTGCTGTGATATGTACCCATTTAGCTAATTCTGTATTTTCTAGACATATGGAACCATGTCACTGATGGTAATGTCATTCTTAGATTGAGTTCCCTGATGATGACTAGGATGATAAACTAATCTTTTTATTGATTTTACAATACAACAGAATTTCAAAGAGTTAAAAATTACTCTTTTTACTAAAGTAAAAAAATTGGCCAGATTTTCCCCCATTGGCTAAATTTCCTTCAGCCAGACAAGTGACAAGAGACAGTTTTCAAGTCTATTTGGAGTGGCTGAAAATCATCAGATTTTTCATCAGAAATTTATCACAAACCATTTCTGAATGGACTCTACAGAGCTTAGTTGGTGCAGTGAAATGTTTTTTTTTTATCATCTTTAGTGCAATGTCAGTTATAGTCACAGTTTGGCCTGGTTTGGCCTAGTTCTTTGACAAGCGAACAAAGGGACTCATGGACTCACGCTCCAGAAAAAAGTACAGGAAAGAATGGAAATGGAGATGGAAAAATGATCTCTTCTGGGAGTTGTAGTTCATTCTGCTCTTCTGAGACCAAGAGACTAAAAATATGGACAATCCACAGAACTGCAGCATTAACTCTTTACCTCCTAGTGCACTGTATGATGTTACGATGCAAAATAGCATTGACAAACCACAAAACCATGACAGTGTAGACCATTTGTTTAAGGTTACTGACCTGCTTTTGCCCTAAAATAAATCAGAAAATCACCTGTTTTCTTCTGCTTTGTGGAGACAACCTTACCAAATTGCAAGAAATAGAAGTGTGCTGATATTTTTACTACTTAGCGCAAATTAAAAAGGACTCTATACCCCAAAACTACGGTGTCTATCCTAACTAAGTATAAAGAATAGCTGATGATAAACATAACTCTTTCTGGAGGTGTTGATGTTGTTTATTCCCTGATTTTTATCATCCTGTATTCTTTAAAGATTGAATCTTTTGACCATTGGAAAAAAGTTTCCTACTTATTTTGATCAATTTACCCCAAGAGGAATTCTGACCTTTTCTATCTGTGCTCTCCAGTTAACAGTCAAAATGGCAAATACATGCAAACAAAAGAGAGCTGTACATAAAACAGAAAGAGCCAAATTCACAACACTTTTTGCAATTACCATCTTGCCATTTTTCTCCATCTGATATGCCTCTGCAAACACGTGCGGCTCTGCATCTAACAGCATGTTTATACCTGGGCTGATCTTCTCCAGGGGAGTCCTGACCTTCTCTCTTTGTACTTCACAAGCTGCCAACAATGGTGGTGCCTAGCAGAAATCTAAGATAAATTTCCTTCCTCACATATTGGAAATGTCTGTCACCTTTTCCTGCCAAAGAATAAATATATCTCTCTTAATTTTGGTTTAGTCTTTGTTGTTGCTGTTTTTGTTGCCATTTTTTCTTGGCAAAGTTCTTTTCACAAGCCACTGCCTTTTTAAGTTGCTCCTTACAACTGCATAAACACATTTTCTGTGGCAATACTATTTTAACATGTCCCCTTAGCTCTATTTATATTGCTGTTGTTTTATAACTCTTTCATCTGCTTAGCACAAGCCAGGTATCACCCTTGCAGCCTCAGCAGTGGTACCTGATTTTTCTCCCAGTGAGCTCAGTGTTAAGTATCTTGACATCAGATATTGAAGTGCTCTTTTGCACTATATCTTGTTCACCTCTAAGTCATAGAGATGAGTTTGAACTCTCTTGTGCAAGATGAAAAGATCATTGTTTAAACTCAGAAAATCTGTATTTTCTTATCTTACTCAGATCAATCTGATCACTACTTGCTGCAATTGCTATTAGCTTTTATAACAATCTGTCTCCTCATTTTGTTCAGCTCTTATGCGGAAACATTTTGACTCAAGAGCCGTGGGAAGCAAATAGATTTCATCTAACAGAACAGAAGAAAAGGAAAACAATTATAACAAGTAGGGGCTGGATTTAACTTTCAATTAAAAAAAAAATAAAAAGGAAACCATTTTATAGGATTCAACTTGCTCTAGACAAATTGTTTCATAAAAAAAAAATTGAAAAATGACCAATAGGATGAAATTTTCTTCTCCATACCAGGTTATAAGAAAGTGAATGATTTTATGGCTAACTTTTAAATCCCATCCTGCCTATGGCTCTTTACATAAAAACTCCTGGAGCTTAAATCTAGAAATAATTAATCTTCATCTTGAAAACCAGATGTTACTGTCCGAGTATTCTGTTCAGGCATGTAACAGTTGCAAGGCTAGATATCAGAATAAAAGTACAATTCATTCGTTTTCTTTCTTGGGGTGTCATTGTTTACGCAAGTCTGAGAGCAAACATCTATAAGGAAGAATTCTGGAAGTCCAGTCTTTCTTTAAAATTCCATAAGAACTTTTAGAGCTTCCAGTTCATAAATGATGAATTTTCTCTTATTATTTTCTTTGACTTAATTTCAAAAATTCCTGTAGAAGTTTTTAAATTACTTTATTTCCCAAAGGAACTGATAATGCAGAGGATAAAGTGTGAATTTTGGAGAAAAATATAACATTATTATTTTCAGATTTCCTCTCATGTTGTGGAATATATATATTTCTCCACTACAGATGGGTGAATATTCGCATAATATTTATCATTACCCTTTTTGGAATATGATTATGTCATTAAATCACTATTTTTTCCATGTAAATTTAATTTTCAGGTTTTCAGATAATAAGCAGTTATAAAATTAGTCTTCGATAAATACAACAGGACATGTTCAGGTCATTGTAGCAGATATATTCAAAATAGCTATTTTAAAATATTTGCATAAAATTTTAATAGTGCATTCAGCCAATAAGCGAAAGATGATATGTCATCATGGCTCAGGTGTCCAAAAAAAAAAAAAAGAAAAAAGAAAAAAAATCATCTTTTTTTTTTTTCCTCAGCTCTATAATTTTTCTTAAACATTTCTATTTTGGTAGGAGGTCATCATTAAGACTTTTGCTATCATATTAGTTATTCTTGAAAGCAGTAAAGCTAGATGTTTCAAAACATACAGATTTATGCTTAGAACTCTATCCTTCAATCTTTAATCAACTTCTTTTAGAGACCTTTTTGTTTTATGTTGTAGCCTTTCAAGAGTTGTGATTTATTTTAATAGAGTCATTGCATAGAGTTACTCTATTACGGAGGTGACTACCTCCACTGATCTGAAGTCTTCAAGTCAAGCATCTTATTCTGCTGCAGTACTGTACTAAGGGAAGCAGCAAAACTTTCAGAAAAAGCATTGACAGTTTTAGGACTTGATCATGTAATAACAAACTTCAGTTCATATTGGATGTCTTTCAAGTTTCTCTTTCTAAAGCCTCTTCTCTTTCCTTAATATTACGTGTTTTACATTATGTACTGTATGTACCAATCTTCAAAAATAGATTTTACAGAAGAGAAATGCTCACCAATAAACTTCTATATTAAGCTGTGAAGAAAAAAAAAAAAAAAACCGTTTTTCTTTAGAAGATCACAATTGATTTTTCCAAAGAAAATCTACATTTGCTTTGCATCATACTCCAGCTCATACTGGAAACAGTGTATTCTAGGCAAGTCTTTGGCTTCATCTCAGCTGTTTCCAAAGTGAGCCAATAAGTGATGTCAAAACACTCATTTGGCCACCACATGATGTCTTGGGAGCCTTCCAAAAAGCTTCTCTGAGCAATTTCAGAGCAGTGATTATCACCTGCCCTGGTGATTTTCTAAAAGTGCAAACGTCAAAGATTCAACTGCAAAAAACAAACAAACAAACAATTAAAAAAAAAAAACACCCTACTGAAAAGAAATTATTATAACACACTCTACACTTTAATGGAATGGATATAGATAATATTGAAAATTATATTTGAGGCTAGATATATGATAGAATGATAGAATACAATAGCAGAATAGAATATGCACTGCTTGTATACTTATATATTGCTGTGTTAAAATAATAGAATCATAGAATCCTTAGAGATGGAAGTGACCTTTAAAGATCCTTAGTCCAACTCCTCTGCAGTGAACAGGGACACAAACACTAGATAAGGCTGCCCAGGGCCTGATCCAGCCTCTCTTTGAATGTCTCCAGGGACAGGCCAACCACCATATCTCTGAGCAATCTGTTCCAATGCCTCACCAATCTCACTTAAACTATTTTTTATTTATATCTAACCTAAATCTACCCTCCTTAAGTTTGAAACCATTCCTCTTGTTCTATCACAACAGACCATGCTAAAAAGTCTGTTTCCTTCTTTCCTATAGCTCCCTTTTAGATATTGAAAGGCAGCTATCAGGTCACTTCGCAGCCTTCTCTTCTCCAGGCTCAACATCCCCAGATCTTTCAGCCTGACCTCACAGGAGAAGTGTTCTATCCTCTTGATCATTTTTTTGACCCTTTTCTGGACATGGTCCAACCCTTCTATGTTTCTCCTGTACTGAGGACTCCACATCTGGAAGCAGTATTCCAGGTGAGGGCCTCAAAAACGTAGAGTAGAGGGGCAAGAACACTTTAATCTTACTAATTAATTGTAGTATATGTTAATTTGCATATACATTTTAAAGTGTTTTTATAAATATTTATAAATGCATCTCCAACTTATGTGCATTAATAAGCAGAAATATTAATACCATATGATTTATGAAAGCAAAAACTAGAACCAGATCTACCAACAGTGTCTCTTCTTATTGGGTCTTAAAACTTTCCTCTGAGAGAATGTTCAGGTCTTTAAGTTACTTTCATAGACCACATTCCAAAAGTCAAAGGGGCTCTTCATACAGTAAAACGAAAAGTTAACAAAGGCAAGTTCCAAGTGGCCATTAGTCCTGATACAACGATTATTGCAGAAGGAGACAACGTGAGCTGTGAACTCTGAGGGGTAACATAATCCTCAGTGGCCTAAAGTCTTGTTATTTGTATTTTTCTCTCCTAATTTTTCTGCATTTTGGTTACATCTACTTTGTGGAAAAAGTTATAAATAAAATGAAAATCTTCCATATGTGTGACAAGATAAAAATAGACAAGAAATAACATTACTGCAGATAATTAAGCAAAAAAGCAGGAATGTAAGTTGTTACAGATTTTCTGCAGTGTCACAAAAATACATATGAACAATTTCCTATCTTAGGCATCAAAATTTTTGACAACCGCTAATTTAAATTGTCTATTGCCTTTTGTTGTTGATTCTTTCGGGTGTTTTGCCCAAACTTCATTTTCCTCCTGTTGTTCAGATTAAGGAAAAGAGACGAATATAGATCTCAGTGCTGTGAGTTTTGGAAACCATCTGTGTTTCACCGATGAAACTTTTGAGTTCACTTCTTCAGGCCCTAAGCAAGGACCACTTCCAAATGGCCTCTCACTCTCTCCCCATGTAGTGTTTAAGAGGTCTGAAGAGCAATGCCTCCAGTGGATATAAACTTTGTTTAATTTTCCTGGGTGTATGTGAAACTATCAACATTGAATGTTTATAAGCCCTAGGCCTACAGAATTAGAGTAAAAGGTTTTTTTCATATTTTTGTCTGATTTAAGGACAGTTATGTGTTATGCTTACCAGTTTCATGAAGCACCATATTCAGACCTAAGTTTAGGTGCTTATATTCATAAGAGAGTATCTGTCTTCAGAGTTTTCTGTTGTCTGTTTTCTTTACTATGAGAGTGGTGAGGTGCTAGAACAGACTGCCCAGAGAGGTTGTGGATGCCCCATCTCAAGGCCAGACTGGGTGGGACCCTGGGCAACCTGGTCTAGTATTAAATGGGGAGGTTAGTGGCCCTGCCTGTGGTAGAGGGTTTGGAGATTCATGGTCCTTGAGGTCCCTTCCAACCCAGGCCATTCTGTGATTCTGTGATTCTGTTTAGCTTGAAGTGTTGTGAATGCTCTGATGGAGCATACATGTTTCCTAGGAACATCTAGCTTACAGACTACTCTTCTGCAAAAGAGTGCTATGCTTTAATTCTCAAATTTCTAGCTCAAAAATTTCACTTATAAGCCCCACTAAAACTAAATGTAATACCACTACTGCAGCAGAAGCAGGCATCAGAAACTCAATAAAGTTATTGTGTTGTGACTTAGATTTACATGCATCATTCCATATGGACTACTTTACAGAGACTAGATTCCTCAAAATCCTGTTTTGAACCTCATCTGGAAGTAATCAGTGTTGTTGATGATAACTTCAAATAAATTTAAGGAATCAATTTAAAATCAGACGACAGTTGATTCAACTTTAATATAAGCTGAAAGACATGAAAAATGTTGTAAGTATCTTAAATGACCAAGTCAAAATGTTAAAGTTCACTTATTCATAATGTTATAATTCTCTAATTTTTCAACTATTCCACTGAAACATTAAAATGCTAATAGAACATTTTTATTACAGAACAATGTTAAAGATATCTGCTGATATATTTTCAATCGTCAAGTAAAATGAGGTCAAAATTCACATGATGTTGATACGATTCCTCATAGGCATTCATTTTAATAGAGTCACCATGAATATTTAGTCAGTTGCTGTGAGAAGATTATTTGGATGTGCCCTTTTGAAAATGTCCTTTAGCTCGTACATAAAAATGCAATTTTAATTGTATAGATACAATGCCATAAAATTAAATTCCACAAAACCATACAATGTGAAAAACACATTCTCAGAGAAAATATTTCTATGCTGCCATCCAATATAAAATCTCAGAGATAATACTAAGAGGATCATGCAAAGTACGTTTTAAAATTATTGATTAATTTCAATTATTTGTAGTTTTCTGAGTCACCTTATGTTTAAGCAACAACGTAACTGTTTCCGTTAAAGAAAATAGCTTTTAAATTAGTTAAAGTATTCCATTTAATGAGAGAAAATCAGCTGCGAAACTTTTCCTTCTTGAAGAAGGCACATAAATTGTATCTTCTAAAACCAGGATACATTCACCTAGGTTTTAAGTAATGTTATCTGATACAACAGATAAGGCCTTCTTATATCTAATTTTCATGGTCTTACAACTCATATGAAGAGCCTCAATCATATTTTTACTGCAGATATTAACTTTTCACTTGTTTGTTTTAGTTCACATTCTTAGTAAGAAAAACAAGGTGCAGAGCTGCTTTTTATATGTATTTTATAGATATTTATAGGTATTTTATACACATGTACATGTATTTTTATACATATTTTATGCACATGCTATATCTAAATACATATGCATATATGCAAATTTTATATGTTATTTTTTCTTCACACTGATCACTCCTGGATTCTTGCATGTAAATGAGACAATTAGAAAATTATAATCTATGTGTAAATATGAACAATATGAGAACATCTTTGACAACAATCAAAGCAGTCCTCTTCAACGGTAGAAATCAGAAAATAATGAATTTACAAGATTGCCTTTCAATATTTTACATTCTCAAATGAATTAAGGATTGTTTTTTTTTTCCTGCCAAAAGAGGCATATATAAAATAAAAATCTATGAAAATTCTTGAGAGCTTTTCCTGAAGACTTTGTTTGACAAGACTCACAAAGGACTTTTCAGAACACTGCACAGTGCCATGAAGGAGATTTCTGTGAGTAATATATTACTTGGTCAAGGCTGTGTTCTTCTCTTTCCTACCACGTTCTTCTAAAATGAGAATGTTACTTAAAAAAAATCCCAGACTACCAAGACCCAGGGAGAATTCATATTATTTAAATTGGAAAGACTAGAGAATACTGCTACTCAAGTCTCAAGGAAGAAGTATATGAGGGAAGACAGATTCCGGGAATATAGCCTACTGTTTTCCAGAAATAACAGCTGATCCTTTTCAAACACAACTGTCTAGGAAGAAGACTTTGGAATGTAAACTGGTCCCACAAATTTACCAAAGGGCTAGAGAGAACTCGCATGAACTTCAACACTCATTCTCTCATGCATCTATACTACATTTTCCAGCAAGCAAGTTTAATGTGAAAGCACAGAAGAAGCTTATCTACGTTACTTCTATAGGACTTGCCACCTCCAGTTCTGTATGTATGTATATATATATTTGGTAGGTAGTTGGATTATGACACTTGAAACTGATTTCAGTTCTGTTTCCTGTTTCTTATGAAACCTACCACAACAACATCTACAGATTTTGAAATTAGTACAAATTTCTACTGTAAAGATTAGAAAGATTTCTACTGTAAAATATATTCATTTGATGATTATCTTTACTCTTTGCAGCTACTTCCACTTGATAAGTCCTCTTCCACTAGACATAATTGAAAATGATGTAACCAAAGCACAGAATCCAAAATCACCATGATAATAGAACAATAGATATTTACTATATCCTGGCATTCTCAAGCTGCCCAGTTTTTGATCACTGATTAGACTTAGGAAAAAAAAAGGACAGGATTTATTATAGTGTTGATCAGAAGGTTCTTTGTTGGTAAAGCACTTTTTTCATACTGTCATTTTCAATGGATTGCTCTGACAGGAAAGGTTATTAAATTTTTTGGTGGAAAAAGAAATAGAAAAGGAGAAATATAATTGGTTTGGTTGAAAAGTTCAGAAAGGTCTTGGCCCATTGGACAGTTGGACACTGATTTTATTCTACTACAGGGTTACATTTTGCAATGAAAGCAAAGGTCATTCAGCACTGCAGATGATTCAGTTTCTTGTGCCTTGCATGGGCAGCAAGATGTCTTTTTTAAAAGGTACATTTTCAACAATCTTTCATATCATTTGTCTATAACAACTGCTTAGAGGGCTAAAGTTGAAATCCATTAGCTTATCAAAATATTTTCTTCTCTACAGCATGTAAAGTTTTGTGCTAAGTATTGTAAACTTGCCATTGATTTTCCAAACAGTTGCAAAGAGCTGGGGTAAAAGGAAGGTCACATTTTGAAGAAAAATGGATATCTGTATGTTCTAATAAGAAAAATAGGTGACAGATAGTATTTTTGTAGATTGCAAGCTTTTCATTTTCAAGGCATGTTGAGCAGTGTTCATTTCACTTCATCACAGTCCACAATAATACCAAAACGACTTTACTTTGTATTAAAGGAGAAATATAAGATTTGTCAGTCTTGGAAAGCTGGCTATTCATTTCAAAGACTGCAGCACAACTTGTTTTTTCTCCTCTTCAACATAAGTGCTTTCACTGTTATTTTGAAGGAAAAAAAATTATTAAATAATGGTGATGTTTAACTCAGAGTTCTAAAGAGAATAATTGTTACTTATACAGTTATATTTTTCATTTCAAATAGGTGAAAAATGTCCAACAATAGATTTAACATGAGTTGAACTTCAAGATTACAGCCAGGTACCTCTGTTTTCTAGATGTCTTAAGCACATAAAGAAAATTAATATTCTTGAAATAATCAACCATTAGAATCTTCAATTCCAAAGGTAATGGCTTACCACTGTAAAGGAGATAAGTTACCTTAATCTTTAAAATAAGTCATCATTTTGAAGATAATCTGGAAGTGTTTTATCTGTCAGCAGTGCGATGTCTTCCACTGAAACTTTGTATTTAGTGTCTGAATTGAATTTATGTGTTTTTCTTTCTTTATTTAATGTGGATACATTATTTGCTTACCAGAAGAGTACTGGTTCTACAGAGAAACTGGAATTTTGGAACTGCTAATGCATGTAGATGAAGAGATGATTAATTCAAAATTCTTTCAGACTTACTTCCATGGGACCCAGTTGTGTGAGATACTATTAAAAAATATTTTCATAATGTGTAAGAGCAACATCACCTATTCTTAGGTCATTTTAAGGAAAATAATCATAGAAAGGCAGATGTTAATGCAGGCTTAGAACTGCACTCCTGTTTTTCATTAAAATTGTATTCTGGAGGAAAGGAAAAAAGTTATTTCTTTATGTGAAAAAGAAAATTAAATGATTGTTTGAAAACTATTTTTTTTTTCCTCTAATTCAGGAACTTCAGTAAATAAGGTCGTTCTTTATATCTGCATGTAATAATAAACTTTCTCAGCTTTATTATATTTTGACTGTTTCATAAAAAAAAAATACAAACTTATATTGCAGTTTGAGACAATATTCAAATACATAGTAAGTAAAAGTGTGCCAGAGCTGGAAAAGCAGAGAACAAATACTGATTTTCTTGAGCTGGCATGCTTAGAGCCATTGTGAATGCACATTTGATAGGGTCCCTCAATCTACTGCTTTGGCATCCATTCCAGGTAATGAGAAAACATATTCCTCCCTACCAAATATTTCTGTTGAAAGACTGGGAAAAGGAGGAAGAATAGTCAGCTTTAGAACTGTTTTCTCATCACTCTTATTCCTTTTCCAACAATTATGCAGTTCTATGCTTGTATGCCTCTCTCAGTAGAAGGGGTCTAAGAGCATAAGCAGATACCAAATTGAAGTATATGGCAACAGCATGGCCACAGATTTCTTCGTGACGGAAAGGAAGTTGCCTGGCCTCATTACCCTAATTCTACCATCTGGAAAAGTAGTTCTGCCACATGACTCAAATTGAGCCTCACATAGAGGAAGATCTGCTTCTGTGAGATTTGGAGGTTTCTTCTTTTCCATTCACATGAAGCCACAATTTCACCACTGTCATCAATGTACGACTCTAAGGTACTATTTGATTTATTCCTGAATTCAGTTCTGCTATTTGGATACAAATGTGTAAGGAATATCTAACAATTCTAATGCAGTAATGACAACACTGTACTTTACCTTTAGATTATAGAGATTATAACATGTTTTAACTGGAACACTCCTATTAAAACACAGTAAGTATACAGAAACAAAGATTGATAACACAGTATCTTAGGAAACTGGATTAACCTGGAGACTCGAACTCAGTGCCAATCACTTTGATTAACAATGCAGGGATGGCTATCCCACATGGTTACTCCACAACAGGCAATTTTGCTTTTACCATAAACTGAGAAAATCATTTAACTCCCAGTTTGGAGCTTGGGAAGTAGCAATGGGAGATAATTAGGTTACAAAACAGAAGCCATGCTTATTGGATGATAAGTCATTGACTAAATCCCTTCCAATCATCATCTGTAAAGGTTTTCCCATGTTATTTTCTTTTCAGAGATTTTCATTTCTCACCTTTTCTGAGAGAAGTTATGCTTCTTGTTGTATCTACTTCTGTACTTTCTATGGTTCCACCAGCTTCAAAGACAATTACACAGTTCCACAAGATGATAAAACTGCATTGACAATACCACAGAGCTGTAAAGTTTTGTTGTGTTACAATGATATTTTCTCCAGAGCTGCACAGAGCAAATTACTTGTTCGTGAATAATAGCTAGACTGGAGCAAAGTTCTTTGACTAAAACTGCAGTTTTGATCATGAAACAAGGTACCAGATAAATCTGAAAATTCAATTACACAGAGAATAAAAATATGAGTTTCTCTGTGCTCATACCAACTATACTATGTTCGAGCAGACTGTGCAGTTCGTGAACCCTGCAGAAATTAATGCAAAAACCCAAAAAGTAACATTCCTAAATGAGGTGGCAGTTTCATTGTGTAACTGATTTGAAACCCTCTGTTCTTTTTTGTCTTCCCCTACTTATATGTTTGTACTCTTTTTTTCGCTTATTGACATCATCAAATAATGTAAAGCTTTATTTCTCTTTAGTAATTTTTTCAACAATATACATTATTTTACCTGTAAGCCTCTTTTACATATTTTTACTCTTATTAAGATTATATTTTAATTTTTTTTTTATTTTTTTTTAATTTTTAAGCTCTTATTGAAGCTCAAACAGGCAGTTGGGATATTCAGAATTAATGTTTCAGAAGAATCTCTGTGTCACCTTAATCAGCTTTTTTATGTTGTGATTTGACAGATTATATGTTATTACACTACCTTTAACAGCCAAACTATTTCATTTCAACATATTTAAAAAAAAGAAAAAATCCTTGCCATAGTTATCTTAAATTAGGTTGACTTAGGAAAGATATCTTTCTTTTTCAAGATAAGAGCACTGTAAGTAGAAATTCAAAGATGGAACAGATAAAAATAACTCTTTTCAGTCAACTTTAAAAATCTGATTCATATTGACAATGAGAAGGAAATATCTTTTTTATTTGTGATTCTGTACACATCTAGAGGACTAAGACTGCTTGCTATATTAACACAAGGCTTTCTACTTTCTCATTTATTTTCTAGTATACCTCTGCAGATTGGAGAGCTAAGTTTTTCTAATGAAAAATCAGAAAACATATCTATAAAGTATTAACTTTATTTTCATATGTTTGACCACATACACTAAATGCACAGTTTTTCATAACTCTAATTACAAAGCGCTTTATATATACACACAAATATATATATGTGTGTACATATGTATGACTAGTAATTCTACATATCTATGAGGGATAATGTAAATTATTAAAATATAAATTTCACTGCAACCACAAACTTAGAGGAAATAAACGTAGCCGTCTATACCTAGCATAGTGGACCTAGCATACGGAGTATCTGTTTCACTAACATCAAGTCTCTTTCAGTTTCCATCTACAGTATTTTTATAGCCTTTATATGCTTCCTACTTGAAGAGTTCATGACAAGGACCATGAATTATTTTATTTTTGATTTTCTAATTTGACCTTCAATGACGGCATATATTTCATGTACATTTCTATGCAAAAGTTTAGAAACTGTGCATAACTTTTTCATGTAAGTTAAACAAAGAAAGTATAAGTTCAAAGAATGCTTTAGTTTTCAAACTGGTGTACATATGGAGCACAGATCTGAAAAGCCAACTAAAGTTAATGAGAATCTGTATACTGCCTCAATAGCTTTGGTACAGGCTGAACGTGACTGAGTACGTTGTTTATTTCCAGCTGCTTAACTGTGATAGACAACAGCTAACTTCAGCTAGATAATTTAAAGGCGTTTCTCTTATTATTTTTCCATGTAAGCAGTTTTAACTTGTGCTATGGTGATACAAGGCAGTCATAAGCTAAAAGATAGATGGTCACTACAATGAAGAACAGGAGAATTAATAGTCTGTGCAAAGGCAGAGGTTGATCAAACAGATTTGTGATCCAAATGAAGAAATTGTGATATATTTGGTATGCTTAAATATTATAAAACAAGCAAGAAAACTACAATGAAATTATATAGAATGTTTTTTTTTGCCTTGCTGGTTTCAAAACTAATGATTAATTTTGCATGGTGAAATTGAATAGTCATTTTGAAGGCTATTTTTAAGGTTTCTAACTTCTGCAGGGCTCTGAAGCACAAATGTATAGTAATTCAGTAAATAATCTATTGATCTTTCCATGTATATACTCTGTATATAAGTCTGAGCAAGTGAAGTTCTATTTCAAGTATTAAAAATCCTTTGATGCTGATATTTCTTCATGCTTACTCTGGCAATTCATTCACACCCCCTACACAGCACACAACTACACCAGAAAAGGAGATGTAATTCTGTGGAAATAAATTATTGCTAAATCTTTTTTCTTCTTTTTTTCTTCTTCTTGATGTATCTAGCACTTGCAGTGGCTGAGGACTTCAGCTTTATTTCTTCAAGAAAGAGGAACATGTCTATATGGTGAAATTGAAGATAATCTGCAGCAGAATAACTGATGTATTTTTAAACACCAATTACTCCATGTTTTTAAGGGTGTTGTGATATAACTGTTTTACAATCATGTTGACTCTCATGTTTGTGGCAGCTAATGGGGCTCAAATTACCAAGTAATGTGGTATCTATTATGAAACCAAATATTTTTGTTAGGAACAATGAATGTTTCTGGAACACCCTAAAAGAGGCTTGTATCAGAGGATGGGAGTCTAGTCTTGTTATTAATACATGGGAATTTTTCTTAATTGTATTATCTCAGAAATTGAAGACTGGATTTATTGGACAAATTGAGTATGCAATTAATTTTTAAATAGAAACTCTTTTAAACTGGTATTCATAATTACAGATTTTACTATACATAATACATTGATTGTTATGTTACTAACAGGGCTGCTTCCATTCAATAGCATTCAATAGAATAAAGAATAGCATTTATCTCAAATACAAAAAAAAAAAAAAAAAAAAAAAATCCCTTGCACTGTTTATTTAAAGCTTCTATTAAAAATTTCTTTCCTGAATCACTTTCTTCTAAAAAAATTAATGAACTTTACTTATGTGCATCTTCTCAGTTAAGGAAAAACTAATCAAGACAATCTAGATCACAAGCACTCCCTTTGTTTTCTTCTAACTGGAGGAATATAGTTACTGCATGTCACTGGGATGTAATGAAGTTCTTTGGGTTGTCCAAATTTGAATTACTGTGATTTAAAATATATGACCAGCTCCAGGTGTGATCAGTTTGTACATAAATACAATGCTGCCACTGACAGTATTCCTACATTAAGTTATTGTACTTCTTGCTTAAGTTTTTGTCTAGAAAATGAACTAAAACAAAATTCATCATTATTTTCAAGATATTGAATTGTTAATTTTTGTTAATCAGAAGTCATCAAAATTTGTTACTCAGCTGTGAGACCAGACTAAACAGGTGATAAACTCACTGGGGTTGTTTTATTTGTTTCACCACATGAGGTCGAGAAAATTGACTGTGGCCTTAATCAAAAGCATTTTCATGTATATTTATTCCTTGATACTTATGTTATTTGATTCAAGAGGGGAAAATTAACATTTTTCCTTCCACATAATGGAATAGCTATTAATCTTGTTCAGTAAAGAATTTCCATTAAAAGTAAATATCTTCCTGCTCCACAGGAGACATAGGAATATATAATTTTACATCCATATGGAGTTTGAACTTCATATCTTGGCAACTACCTGCAAGGAACTTCTGTTGATGATTTTCTTTTGCTGGAAGTACTTCTCTTTTAAAAATTTCTTTACTCTTTTTGGAAAAAAATAAGCTACTGAAAAAAAGAAATTGTTGTGAAGAAATGAAGCAATGAAAAAAGAAGAATTAGAAGTATACAAATGGTGAGACTGAGATACATCTAAGAGGATACTTAAAATTACTGCATTGTTAAAAATAGTGAAGAATTTATATTTTGATTAAAAATTTTAGACAGAAAACATTTTCTCATCAGAGCTTTGTTGCTATGCTGAAAGATCTTTTGGAAAAAGGAAAAACCTCTTGCTAAGGTTTTTGAGTTCTACTTGCCTTGCAGAGCACTCAATACTTACTTTTCCATTTCTACTCTGAAGATTCCTGTCAATACTGTAAATACATATTCATATTCATTATTCATATTGAGATAACCATTAATTTCTATTGAAAATTATTTGCGTGTATTTACTGTTGCTTGCTGAAGCCATAGCTAAGTATCTTCTGTATGGAAGAGCTTGGATTTTCAGTCCCATGGTTAGCTTTTTTCCCTCAGAGAGTAAGCGCAATACTGATTGAGGTATTCCTTTTTTCTTCCCCTCTATAATTCACAGTGCTTTTCAAGGATTGTCACATCTTTCATATGCTTATAGTATGCTGCCAAGAACACTAAATCTGTACTGGAGAAACTGCCACATCTCTAACTGCATAAGGGGGAAGAAGGTCAGGTTACTAGCAAAAGAATACTTCCAATGAACAAAACTAGAAAGCAGATAAGAAAGCAAACACTACCTGCTTCAAGACAACTCCTTTTATAACTTTCAAGCACTAAGTCCTCAGAATACTCTGCATCAGCATTGCCATACAGAAGTTTAGACATATTTGTCCAAATTTCTCCTGCTGCTGTTGTTAACAGTTATAATGAAGAAGAAAATCTGAAGTTACATAGAGGAATTTTCACCTGTTATTATTTAAATTCACTGGGCTTTTCACTTAGAAGAATATTGAAAATATACATGAGACAAACATCAATTTTGCTTGGGCTTTTGTCTTGAATTGTATGCTACTATGAACATTAACAAGTTAAATTTCTTATTTGTCTTTCTTTTGTGAGTTCAAGAAGGAATTTGAATTCCTGATCCTAAATAGGCAACACAGTAAGGTGCTAGACAGAACAACTAGAAGTACTCTATTTCTGCATATAAGTAACAAAAATCTGATTGAGGATATGATAGTCATTGCTATCCTTGACCCAACTGACCATGAAGCAGTGTGTTTAAGATCCTGAGAGGAGTGATGAAAAACAATAATAGAATGAAATCCCTAGGCTCCAATGACTTGGCCTGTTCAGGAAAATGCTAGGTGGTGTAAAAGAAGCGAGACAAAGGCTAAAGAACTTCACAATTTCTATCCCTCAGTTTGGAAATAGCTGCTTCCAGGCATGCCAGCTCTCTACACTCTGCAGCAGGTTTTGAGGGAGTGAAAGAGAGTTGAGTTAGTTGTTATTGAGTAAAGAGGAGAACTCACCTTGCCATTAGGCAGACTTCAGAGACTGCTGAAGAACAAGATGGGAGGCTGCTTGCTAACTTCTTTGAAGTGTCATGCAACCAAGAGAGGTCCCCAGTGACTAGGAAAATAGATAAACAAAGTGTTATCTACACTCATCTTCAGAAAAAGAAGGCAGAAGCTTCCGGGTAGCTGGTCAGTCTAACTTCAGTCCCCAGGAAACTCGTGAAGCGAATCCCTCTGAAAACAATTTTTGGACACATCAGATCGTTCTGAAAATCATTTTTGGATGCATTCAGTGAAGGAAAGTGATTGGGAACAACCTGCATAGTCAGCATCTCAAAAGGTAATTGCCCAGCCCATATCTGAAGAAAAAAAAAAGCCACAAAATTAGCTCTAGGGACAAGGGAAGAGCAGTGCGTGCTGTTTATCCCAACCTTAGCAAGGCTTTCAACGTGATCTCCTATTGTACTCTTTAGCAAAAATCTAACTGGAAGCCAGATGTACTGTAAGTTTTGCTCCTCAATAGTTGTAATGGGGCTTATATATCTATAGGACATTTTCATCAACAGTCTAGATGTGAAATGGACTACTCCCACTAGCAAGGTTTCAGAGTAACCTCACCAAGATGAAGAAATTGGCAATCAAAAGCTCAGAATGTTCAACAAAGTCAAATAAAAAAAGCTTTATATCAAACAACCCAATGCAATGCTGTAGTTAGTTACTGACTAGATGGGGAGCAGCACTGCTAGAAGGAGAAGGAGGTAGGTAAGTTCGTTTCAAGATGTCCTCTCCAGACTAAATTATTCTGTGTCTGCTACTAGTTAGTATGGGATGGCAGCCAAGCTCATATACTTATGTCTACAGAGAACTAGAATTTGTAGAGGAAAATTTGTAGTTAAGATGTAAAGCCTCTTTTTAAAATCAGAGATGGCCTGCTTTCTGTATAGTTATTTTCAATTACTCTTTTTGCCTACAGAAAGATAAAGTTAAAAGGACCATTACAAACAGAAATACAAAAAGCTGAAGCTTTCATTTCCTTTCTGTTGAAAGAAACAGATCCCTTGGAAGGCTTAAAAAGTCATACAGCTAAAAACACTTTTTCTGTGAAAGTTGGGTTAGAAAAATATGTCAGATAAGTTTCTCCTCCCACTGAGGGATTTGCAATTTTTAATTCAGGGTCTATGTTAATTAAATCTATAAAAGAGGGAATTAAACTGTAAACACAGTCAAAAAAAAGATAACATTGGCAAAAGACTTGGTTGAAATGTCAGTAGTTTAACAGAAATTTTACTAATCATGCATAATGTTGGTCATAATTATTCATTCTTTTTAATTGACAGCCCTAAAACAATACAATTTAAACTTAAATACAGAGGACATAATGTATATTAAACACTGTACGTCCTTATAATAAAGATAATATCCTACTGACCAGTGCAATAATGTGGAATGAATTCTCATAGAAACAGAGGATAAGAGATTCCCAGCTCCAAAGCCAAGGTACATCCTCTACCATTTTCTCTAACAAATATCTACCAGATTACAACAAAATATGAGTGAGTAATTAAGTCTCATCAAACATGACAGATTATTGTGATGCAGAAAATAAATCATATACATTAGACGTATGTTATCATGCTTGCTGCACTTCTGGAAATCATTCAGACATTTGAACAATAATGTCAGAATACAACCCAGGTACAGATGATCTTTACTGACAGAATTCTTCAAAGATTATATGAATTGTCTTTGTAAATGATGCAGTTTAAATGTTTACACTTAAATCTACTCAATTATTTTGGCTGTTATTTATTTTTATTTTTATTTTTATTTTTATTTTTATTTTTATTTTTATTTTTATTTTTATTTTTATTTTTATTTTTATTTTTATTTTTATTTTTATTTATTTTTATGTATTCCCATACTTTGTTTGAAAAAAAATCAAACTCTGAAGCTTAATTATAACTCATAAACTCTATGTCTTTTCATCCACAAGAACTCTTTTAACTCTTTTTTGGATGAAGTAATAGAAATGATTTTCCAAGGGACTCTAAAAAAGGTCAATACAAAATATGTTTATGAAAGTTTCCTAGCTTGTAGATTTGTAATCGCCAAATAATAATTTTGTGTAGATTTATTGAGGAGGCAAGTGATGGGTACTACCATGCAACAATCAACATCACTTTGTGGACATTTGAAAGCACCTTTCTTCAGAGCTGCCTGCCTCCAGAAGAGAGTGCTCAGGAGTGTTTACTGGTAGAAGATCTGGCCTGTGACTAAATAGCTCCAGTTTGGTATGGGAAAACTGGGGGATGATACCATCATGTCCTGTGAAAAACAGGATGCAGGTGGGCATCCCTGCTCCCTCTTATCTGCTGGCAAGACCCGAAAGATGGGAACAGAGGAGTTTCTGCTGAGATCCCAGTCAGAAGCTGTCACTCCAAGGAGAGCTGACTCAACCACTTTGGATTTGAGCTGTCACTCCAAAGAGAGCTCGACCACTTTGGACTGTTACTGGTACTACCATTGAAAATTGGCCATCATCGCCATGGTCACCGTTGTCGTCAACAGAACAACAAAGCCTGACTACCCACCACTACTAAGATGAATGACTGAACTATGAACCACGCTGGATCCATGGTGGTGACTATCTCCCTCTTGCTTCCTACAGAGACTCCTTGCTTCTTCTTTCCTATCCTATCACCTCCCTCCCCTTCCCCATTACCCTAATTCATAATAGTGTCCGTCCTCCCCTTCTCCATCTCTCTGATAAGATTTGTAATAAACTGGTCAGACCAACATTTGAACCATTGTTTCTTAATCTCAAATCGCATATACAGATTGCAAAGAACCTCCTCTCCCTCCTATAAATTGGAGCGAGACAGTGTCATCCCTAGAGATACAAATCTCCTACTAGTTCTGTGTGGAGTTTTGAAGATTTTAAAATACTGCCACATTTTGTTCTTTTCTGTGGTGATAATGGAGAATTTGTCAACAGGAACTGAATGTAACCTTAAAACTAACAATAATAATTCATTTTTTGGTGTTGATTACTATAAGTACAATATTTGATTCTTCTCACACCAAAAAAGGGTCACTATCTTCTCTAGTTTAACTATTAGGTTAAATAACTTCCACAATATTTTAAATGCATAATAACTAGAGACAATTTTTCATTCTGAAAAAAAAAAAAAAATCCTAAATTCAAATTTCAACCAGTTGAAGATAACAGTTAAAGGCACAGGTATAACACAGTTTAGGCGCAGATAATTGCCTAAATATAATTTCTTAAAATATTAAGAAAATTTTCAGTGGATTTTCTAAATGTTTTTAATATGAAGTGCAAGAGGGCTAAAAACTGAAATCAGGAAATGCCATTTTACTGATTCCATTTGCTTACGTAATAACAATATAGAAACACAAAACTCACTCTATATTTTTGTATAAAATTTCCATTTTTCTTTGACATCTTTTTACTGAAAATTTGATTTTATGTTTGTTTAGAAGCTTTGTTCATTAATTTTGACTAGACACAACTCTCATCCTTTGAATAGTGCTTTGCAATATTTTAGATTTTATAGAATTGAATAAGTGGTAAAAAAAAAGACTAGAAAATAAGGTGATATTTTCATGTATGCACATGTTCTAGAGCCTATGTCTGTTAGTCCAGTGATAGCAATCAGTATGATTGAGAGAAATGAAGATGTTTTGGTTGACTGGAGACAAATCATTAATCCTTACCTCTTACAGGACAAAAAATTAGAAAGGTAGTTGTAATTCACAATGTTCTTTAAAAGTGTGTTGTTGTTTTATTTTGTTTTGTTTTTCCATTAAAAAACAAAAGCATTAAAATTTCTAGCCAGAGACAAAATAAATAAAAACATTTGGGTATGTGACAGCTGTGCCTGCTAGATAAGAGAAGCATTGTGAAATGGTGAAGAAGTAATTTTCCTGCAACTAATTTATAGTCACCACTTCTATAAAAATGGAGGTGTGGGAGCTGGGTGAGACATGAGGGGTAATCAGTCCCAGCATCCTGGGGAAAAAGTTCAATACTTATTTTGTGAACATTCTGAACTGTCAGAGTGATACCTTTATTCCAGTTCATTTTTCAAACTTTTTAGATATTAATTAATACAGTGAAGAATTTTCAAGCAGATCCAAAATTTATTTATTTCTTAGATTTCAAACATAGAGCAGCTGTGCAGCTGCTAAAAGCAATTCTGTTTGCTTTAACTAACGAAAAAGAATTCAAAAAGTGTTTATAAACTATAATTTCAATGAATCTCCCAAAGATCTAGTAGCCTTCTGGCCAGTGAAGACAGGACTATTAGTTCCCCTTAAGATATAAATATGATTTATTTCTAGGGAGTGAACAATGCACTGTCACCCATTTTTGAAGGTCTCCCTGGACTGTATATCAGGAGACAGTTTTGCAAAAAACTAATGCACAGTTCAAGTATGAAAATATGAATGTTAATTACCTAGAAGTTAGTTTCAGTAAATCTCTTCCCCTTCCCAAATTCTTAGTTAGAAAACAATTACAAAAGAGAAAGGGTTCGTTATTTCAGTAGCCAAGCAGTGATGACATCTAAAATAAAATAAACAAATAAACATTCTGACATAATATACACTTGACTCTAAGGAAAACCTACTGAATTTCTTATGTATGAGGAGACAATACACAATTTCCTTTAAATTGTAAAGAATGACCTCTCAGAATGCAATTTTCTGTAAGAGCAGTTATCGTTATATCTGTGTACACTGAAGTGATCTTTACAAGAGTGTTTTTTTTTTTTTTATAGATTCCTTCTAGCTTTGGGGAAAAAGTTTATAAATTAAAAATAAAGAAATAAATGGAGCTAACTATATAGAAATGTAAGTTTCAGTGCTATCAGTGGCAATGTGCATCATGAAAGAACTAACTGATGTCTAAAGCCTTCTTTTCACTCATGTGAAACCCAACTTAAAAATTAACCTAAAGCCCAAGGAATGCTGAATAAATGGGGTAACCATGTCTCCAAATGCATTTTGCATTCCTGCAAGAGTCTAAAAATTTTGTTTTCCTAAAATCCCTGACAACATAGAACATTGGTTTCTAACTTCCAGGAAAATAACTAATTGCATTTTCAACTGGGGAGAGGAACGAGGCTATCTGAAGCTCTCAGTATAAAAAAAAAAATTAAATAGAAGAAAGTAAGAAGTGGAGGTGTGGAAAAAAGCTTTTATGGGACTTTAAATAGCGCTGCATAAAGATGCTACTCAAATATATCATCCCCTGCATGCCTGTATAGACATGATTATTTCAGAATACTTCCTTTACGAAGAAAAGCTCTTTTTAAACCCCCATGCCTTCACAGTTTTTCAGGTTTTTTTTTAGACACAGCAGACATTTACAAGGATTTAATAGCTAAGGATAACCACAATTGTTCTGTGATCGCCACCATAACACAGACATTTCCTGCATCATTTTGTATCCTTTTTGCTACTTCTTCCCTATCAGCCAGCAATTGGGATTTTCATGTTGCTTGGTCACAGAGGAGCACTCTTTCACAAAGTCCCTGAACTCATATTCCATCCCATAGAGCACTATGAATACTCTATCTAGCATTATGTTAGTACTCTTCATCTAATGATATGCAAATAAACAACTTTATCAGACCAGCAATATTAAAGCAACAGCTGAGTCTAATGGTCCACCTAATGGTCACACCTAATGGTCCAACAAGTTGTATGGCTCTTCTACTGTGCTACCTATGTGCTAACCTATAGGTCAGGTTCTTAGTAGCTCTGCCCCACAGTATTTCAAATGCACTCACAGAGAGGAAGCAAAAGATGCATTATCACCTTTTCTGAGACAGACAGCCCTCCAAAACAGAAAAGACTGAATTCTTTCCACTCGCACAGACAGCACTATCAATAAGTCCAAGAGTAACACAGAACAAAGAACAAAGGAAAGCTTTGAATGTGGTACCATTTGATAGCTGTATTCAAAGCACAAAACAAGACATGCCATACATTTGGTACACGAAAGTTCAACGTTTTTTCTTATTTTCTATCACTGGGAAATGTTATTTTGGAACCATACAAGAGAATGTATGTTTTTGTTTAGACAATCTGACATGCCATAAAGTATGTTTCTCAACTTTCCCATGCTTTTCTTCTCCATGCTGTCAATTGGTGGTTGTAACTGAAGCAGAATGCCAATTATGGTTTCTAAACCTGACATCAAAGAGGGCATACAGAGATAGTGGAAAAGTTAATACCTCCATTTTTGTGAGCATTACTCCAAGAAAAAGTTTATTAATATCATTGTTAGTCATGGGGTTGTTCCCCCCCCCCCCACATACTTTCTCCTAATGAAAGCTATTTGCTATAAAATATAAAGATTTTTTTTCAAAAACTATCTGCAAGCAGGCAGCTGGAAGCAAGAAAAGTAAATAAACATTGTCTCAGGTGTCATCACTGTATAATATTGGGATTAGAATAACCTTGGAGATAATTGTCTAGATGAGATTAGAGTCATTCCATGTTTTCACAAACGTAAAATCACCCTGCAGGCCAGCTCTGTGAGGGATGCCTGCAATAAGTCCAATAAAAAAGAGGCAGCAAATTGTTAGGTCAGTAGATGCATTCAGAAACTCCTGCCTTCTGGATGCCTCTTAATCTCTCCAGAAAGCATTACTTCTGGACACTCCATACAGTACTGACTAATCAGTGTTTACGTAGTGTAACAAAATAATTTAAAGGAGGAAAATAATATAGATACGGAAAAATAACTTGAATTTTTATACATGTGTACATATGTAATGCCAAAAAAAAAAAAAATTTGGAAATTTTGGAAAATATTTACATGTAGCTTCTCCTCAGGTAGAGTCTTACTGTATGAATTGGCAGCATAATAAATGTCATCATGAGATAGAAAAACTTAAAGAGACAATCATTTCTCTATCAGCTGTGCCAGGAACATCTTATTCAGGTTAGAATGCATCAGCAGTAGGAAAAATAGACAAACTAGTTGGAATTCAGAAATAGTAAGAATTAAAACAGGTAGGTTAATTAAAAAATAGCTGATGATTTTACATAACAGTCTTGCAGTGATATGCAGTATTAAACTGTGCTTTTAGCCTCATAAGTGAAAGCGAATCCTTCAGAAACCTTCTATTAATAAGAATGTTCAGTTTTACTTCCCTAATGATCATCTTGCTATAATAAATTTTTTCCACTTACTATGTCAAGATGAGGAATATTATTTCACACATATTTAAGAAATAACTAGCAAAAGAAATCAAAATTGACAATAAACCCTTCTATAAGAATTGCAGGAACAAGAGGCCTTCTGGATAATCTTTAAATTAACTGATTATCAGAGTTCTTTTGAAAAACAACTGCAAACTAACAAAAGAAATAAAACTTATTTTTGGGAAAGAGAAATCCATTGTGAGTTACTAAACACAGGAAACCCTGATTTTTATATATTGGCCATTCCTCAGATGAATGACTGTGGCCTGAGTTACAAATAACATGAGAAGAATACACATGATACATGCCTATCCAGTCTTGTGACTATTATCTTACCGTTTCTATTAGAGAAAAAAGAGTGTTTAACTCAAAAACAGACTGGTTCCTACCTAAAATTTATAAAATGCTTTGAGATTCACATCATATCAGAAGTAATAACACTATTTCAGATTTCTTTCTAATCAGCATTAGGAAGAACACTGTGAACACCTCATCAATAAGTCGGTAAATTTCAGATAAACATAAGAATACATTACTATGTTTGATTTTACCATTAAAGATATAATGAGTCAGGGCATATAATGAGAGGACAAGAAAAGTCTGTTCAGAACAATAGCCTTCATACTATTGCTCCGAGTAAACTAACTTAAAATCTACCTAAAATCTTAGTATCTACTTCAATGCAACGATCTGGTTTATGTTCTAAAACTATAAAAATAGATCACTATTTGTAAGTCAAAGCATTTTCTGAAATTAAAACAGTAACCAAGAGAAATAGCATAGGTAAAAATTATTAATAGGTTGAAACTCAAAATTCTAATTATCTTGTTTAAGCATCATGCAAATTCAAATTGTTACCATTTAATAACAGTTAACTACAGAAATTAGAGCTTTCTCATGCTGCTGCCACTAATTAAAAGTTGACAAGATAAAGCTATAGAGACTCTTTAAGTGTAATGAACTGGGATTATCAGTATAATCTGCATATTCTGGTACTTAAAGAGCTTTTAAAATAAGTTGGTATTGACTACCTTGTCTGCTCATCAGAGTGGAATTAACTCATAATAGTTTAATAGTACAAAAACTGGAGAACTAATTGGCTGGTTTTTAATGTACACTGTTAAACAGTACAGTGTGAGGGGTAAATCCTCAAAAAAAAAAAAAAAAAAAAAGAAAGATAGTGGGTGTCAGTCACTGTGTTAAGAGACGCTAATAGCATTGTTCTGAGAATACTTGTTAAACGAGGAATGAAAGTAAATATAAGCATTTGTAATGTCTGGGATCAGTATACAGGCACACTGTTGTTTCAATCAAACTCAAAACACTTTGTTTTATCTCACAGCTGAGTTATTCAGACACAGTGAGGCATATGAGGCAGGACTGCCAGGACTGTAGAAATAGCTAGTAAGAGCTGTATGTGTAATTTACTTACAAACTGCTAGATGGAGAAAAAGAAATTACCATGGCACACTACAAAGCTAAAATAAGTTGGAGAAGTCCTCTATAATCTCATACTTATGTGTATTTATATACATGTCAAGCAGCATATCAAAAGAAAAAAGAAAGGGATCAAATGTGACTTTCTCTTTGCTCATAATGCAAAAGGGTATATAGAAAACTGTATTTGTTTTCCACAAAATTATACTAAAGGAAAGGGGTTGAGAAAGAGGGAAAGAATGGAAGGAATTCTGTGCTTGCAAGTGTGAAGCTTTGTGTACCTGAACGCTGATGCATATGTAAACTTGAATGACAGTAAATAAACAGAGCATTTGACCTTCAGCTCCTACCTTCTCTATGTAGGTGTAATTGTAAGGCCCCATCTGGATTACTGCATCCAGGCCTGGGGGCTCCCAGCACAAGAAGAACACAGAGCTGTAAGAACAGGGCCAGAGGGGAGCCACAAACACAGTTAGAGGGCTGGAGCACCTCTTCTATGAAGAAAGTTTGAGAGACTTGGGATTGTTTAGATTAGAGATGAGAATAATCTTGGGAGGCCACTTTGCAGCCTCACAGTATTTGAGGACAGCTTGTAAGCAGAAGGCAGACTTCGTAGGTGGTCTGATAGTGATAGGACAAGGGAGAATGGCTTTAAACTAGAAGAAGGGACATTTAGGTTAGATGTAAGGAGGAAATTCTTTACTCAGAGGGTGGAGAGGCACTGGAACAGGCTGCCCAGAGATGTTGTGAGAGATACCTCTCATCCCTGGAGGTATCCAAGGCCAGAAAGGACGGAGACCTAGGCAGCCTGATCTGGTGGGCAGCAAACCTGCACATTGCAGGTGTGTTGAACTACATATCTGTAAGGTCCATTCCAACCTAAGCCATTCTATAGTATGCAACTATTTCTTATGGTTTCTTCTTTATAGAAAGGATTGTTAAGCACTGGAATAGGCTCCCCAGGGAGGTGGTTGAGTCACCATCCCTGGATGTGTTTATAAACCATTTGGTGCTCAGGGACATGATTTAGTGGATGGTTGTTAGTTAGAGTAGTATGATTAGGTAGTTGTTGGACTCGATGATCTTTAAGGTCTTTTCCAACCTGAGTGATTCCGTGATTCTGTGATTCTTTTTTCCCGTAAAACTTTATGTCTTAAGAAAAAAATACTTTTCTCACAGAAAAGATCCATAGAAATTTACTTTCACCTCAGAAATGATTGTATCATCTTCCATGTTCAAGAAATACAAATAATTGAAGGCAACTTAAAGAGAGATGAGATAAACCATAACAGTGTCACTGAAGTTAAAAAGCTAATTCCAGTTAAAAAGTTAATTCCTTTTTGAGGAGGAAGGACAACAGAAACAACTCAAAATTTCTCATTTTCAATCCATTACCTTTTTCCAGTTTTATGTCAAGTAAAGTGTTCTATTACTAAATGTTATAATATTATTTAGCTACTTGGGTATCTGTCATCTGCTTTAAATTTACTCTGTGGTACATATAGCATATATTTTTGATCGCTCCTAAAATGTAAATACACAAAGGGTTCTTTAACACTGAGGATATAATAGTCTTCTGAAAACAAAACAAGAGATTGAAAATGTTTTTTAAAATCGTTTTACTGAAAAAAAAATCACTAAATGTAAATCAGTTAATAGATTTTCCTCAAGCGTCTCTAGTTGTCAATATCATTATGCTACGAGTTAATTAGTCTTTGATATTCTTTTTTTCCCCATTAAAAATGTCTTACAGTTGAGGGATGTTTTCTTATACAGAGTAAGAAAAAATAAGACAAATATTCTCAGAACTGTATCTTTTAATCTGAGTAATCACTGTTTCTCTGGCTGACAGATTGAAAGTTGTGCTTTCTGGTAATGAAAGAAAACTGCAGCATTAGTTAATTCCAATCAATTTTTCAACCAATTTACCTTTAATATAATTTCAGAGCTAAGCTTAGGTAACATCCAGGAAGTCAGATGAATCTTTGTCAAGATAGAAAAAAATAGTCTAAGGCAAGAATCTTACAAAATATACAGTGGGTGGAAGTAGGGATGCATTTTTTTTAAGAGTGTGATAAGATTTATATGCAACTTTCATTTTCTTCATGAAGATTATTCTGGTTTACTAGGAAAAAAATTAAAGTATGTACATCAGATAGCTACACAAAAGAATATATTATTACTTAGCTTTTTAACATTGTAAGATAATAGGTAATCTGAATCCAGCTACAGCTTAGAAAGAGCTCCAAATGTGAAACAAAAGTAACAGATTTTAACATTCTGTAAATTCACACATTGCTAATAGAACTGTGGAAATTTTTTCCATCAAGTTAAAAAAGTTACTTTTCCCAACAAATGTATTCTCTTCTAATAAAATTTCTACTTAATATGTAATTATGGATACTCTTCCAACATGCCTGTTGCACATAAGGTGCAAAGCACCAGCTATACTCAGAGCCACCCACCTCCACACCCTCACACCCCCACACTCTCCCACGCATCCACCCATACCCACACACATCCATACCCACTTCTCAGTGCAAATTAAAAACAAGAAAGTATTGAGCTGTGTACAAAGGATAGTTTATATTCACATCATCGGAATGAAATTCCAGGAAATTAATAGTTATATATATATTAATAGAATATATACAAAACACTAATTGAATAAGTCACTTTTCCTGGTTTTCACTTATTAGTGTTACTTATAGAATTTCTAGTGGCAGAGGCTTTAGTTTTCATTAGTGCATCCTTTTATTTTACAAGAAAAATGCAGTTAGTAAACTTTCAAAAAATTGAAGTAATATTCTTAAATAGTACTATTTATATTTTACAAGCTTGTTTGTATTCCATAGTTGAAAATCAAACTCACATTTCTGCTGAAGCACAAGTTATATTAACATAGATACCTAAAGGGAGCCCCTCAGTCCATCCTATCTTTCTTGTTTTTTTCTCAGAATCTAAATTTTTTAACAAAATTGTGGTACTCTGTATTTACACAACTTCTTACAAGAATTATTTTTTAAACGTATTGTTCACCAGAGAACTCAAAAAGGCTGTTTCAAAACCACTCACAACTCCTGAACAATGACAAAAGAAAAATCTACTAAAATATCTAGGGATATAATTAAGTCAATGATGTTATTAAAATAGGTCTTGAAAATTAATAAGGGTGCTTTGATAAATCCATATTCAAGCAGACATGGGGTTCTGATGGGGGAAAACAACAACAACAACAACAACAACAACAACAAAAGCAACACATACAAATAAAAATTAATGGTTGCAGTAGTAAACATCCCAAATGAAAAAAATAGAGTTTAGAGTTCTAAGTAAAAATGTATCTCCTACTGAAAGAACATTAGAGGTTTACACCTGGTGGAAGAAGAAGGAAATAGACTGTTTAGGAGTATGCACCTCACATTTTCTCTTTTGAATCCCCCAGAAAGTTACTGGGGGGGGAAGTAAAACAGAGACATAGATTGACAACCCAATCAGTATTACAGCAGTGAAAAAAACCTTGGATTTCAAAACATTTGAGGTCCATCAGTGGAAATAACACATCTGACTGAGATGTCAGGACATTGTCTAGAAATAACTGAGAGACATGGATGGATTTTATGTCTTTCTTCATATTTAACCAAAACAAATCACCTCCTTCAGGCATCTCAGATTCTGAACCTAAGATGCCTCAGTCCCTACTGAGAACTTTCACCTGGATGAATACAGACACCTGATTGTTCAATAAACACACATTAGCCAAATGACTCTGATTTGTTTAACCAGATTTGATCTATACCGTTTCCATGCTAATAAAATGAGAAGGGACCTCTTTATTTCTATACAGTAATTTGTATGCCAAAACAGTGTTTCTCAGATTTTGTAACTCATGGCTCATCTGATCTTTTGGGAACAAAAAAAAGAAACTGAAATACCAAACTCAGATCATTTTGTACTGCCACAGCAGTTTTCATTCTGCAACCAAAGTAGGAAGAAACCTTAAGTCGTCTCTTACTAATTAGGCCAGTCTTGTTTGTTTGCTTCTTTTAGATTGCATGCATTTTTCTTATGCATTTTAGGAATTTATTTATACTTCTCACTACCTACTAAGTTGCTTAAGCCGATATTCACTTGACTATATGTATGTAGATCATTCCAAAATTAAGGCTTCCTATTTATTTCCTCAAAAACTACAACAGACACAAAGAGCACAAAACACTAGCTGATAAGCAAGTTCTCGGCTACAAAACACTATTTTTCAACATAGTCACCATCAGTAGCTATACATTTTTGCCAGCAATGAGCAAGAGCCTGCATTTAACACTCATAAATATCTGCATCAGAAACGGTAACCCACTGTTTCACAGCTTCAGTCACAGCATAATCTGTCACGTGGCAACAAAATGAAATGGGATAGTGGTGGGAAAGTTCATCCTCTACATCCACCTCTGATGTCTTGGACCAAGATAATAAAATAGGATGCATTACTTTTGAGGTAGCCCTCAAACAATGATGAGTAAAGACCATTATCTGTTTAATACAGTCTCGTCAGGTAGTTATGAACCTGCTCTTCTCTACATAGTATGCTGACACACTATTGATCTCAATATCATAAGACAAATATTTTAAAATGAGACTTTGCTTTTTTGTTGTTGGTGGTTTTGTTTGTTTCTTTCTCTTAAAACACATGGATTGTACAACATAAAATCCTATATCTCAAATATTATTTCTAATGGCCAGTACATGTAAAATCTGCATTTCTACAAACTTTTGTAAATTTATCTATAAATTAAGCAACAAACAAGATGACAGAAATATATGTATGGTAAAAAAAAAATAGTGATGGAGAATTTGAAGTTAATATCAGCTTAGCTGACAAAATTAATATTCTTTATTGAAACTGATTTTTACTAGCAATAGGTTATTTAACTACTTATATAAATAAATGAATTTGTAAACTAATTGACAAGCACTTTTCCATGCCATTATGTCACCATAAAATGTCATAAATTGTACCTCAACAGTGCAACTGATGTCAAACTACATACTCAGATGAAATGTTAGGTGATATGATCAAGATTCTTTAGGAAAGAGTGAATTTTATTCGAATAAATGTTTCTTTATTTGAGAGAGGTGGTAAAGGAGTCATGAATTAAGATAAATTCAAGTTACTTGCAGCACAATGAATCTAAAATAATTGTTTCTCACTATTTAACCAACAGGCAATTTTTGTCAGCAACTGAATGAAATTTCAAAATAGGCTAAAATAATAAATTCTTTGATACTTATCTCAGAAATGCAACTATATCCTGGGGCAACCTAACAACTCTTTTTCTGGTCTACCATCCCCTACAGAGCTTCAGGCCCCTGTATTTATTATCCTTCTAAAGACACTGTAAGAACTGCTGAAACACTACAGAAGCCAGCAGTAAGCATCAAGGGAGGTTAACACTGTCAGGGCTATCACACAAGTTCAGCCAGCCAAACACTGATCTCAGGTTCTTTGGAAGAAATCCAACAGGAGACTATGGAATTGTATTGGATGTGTAGTGCTGTAACTGGGATCTGAATTGTTCCAGCAGAATTTAAGTGTGCCTGTGTAAATGGAGTTTTGTACTGTTCTATGGAACTGACTATACAGCTGCAAACACAAAATGTTATTTACTATTCTGTGTTCATATCTACTTCAGAATCTCATCAACACTGAGACTTTGGCACACAACTGGATTCATTTAATGACAGCCTTTATTTTCCAGGGTACTTTAATTAGTTATGGACATGTGCAATCTGTACTTGACCACCTGATGTAATGATTCCATAAGGAAAAGAAAAAAAAAAGCATTGCTGGAACATCCTTAAAATTAATCTGCCAGAACAGATTTCTGTAATTATAATTTTTTATAAATAAATCAATAAGTAAAGTGAATTAAAAGTCATGTTTTGTCAAATAAAATAAATATCTTGAGTGAATGTGCATGTAAATGCTAGGTGTACTGGTTCTTTTTGTCCAATGAATGTAAAATTTGAAACTGATATTCAAATTCATGTTTCAAACATGATTATGTTTTCTTTTATAATATCCAGTAGGGCTATTTCTATTTATGTATTTTCTGTTCTACAAAACAGAACCTATTATTCATACGTATAAAATAGAAAATGGCCACCCTCTTTGCAGAGGCATTATACACAGTTCCTGAAAAAATAATAGTGAACATCTTGGATTTCATGTACTTCTTCCTATTAAAAGCAAATTGAAAATTAAATCAGCATGGCTTCATAATAACACTGTCTACGGATTTGAACCTTATGAGGTTCAGCAAAGACAAGTACAAAGTCTTGCAACCAGCTTGCAGCAGCTCCCACTATTAGTACAAGCTGGGCAACCAAAGGATTGAACACAGCTCTGTCAAAAAGGACTTGGAGGTACCGAGGGATACAAGCTGGACAGGAGCCAGCCAGCAATGTGCCCTCACAGCCCAGAAAGCCAAGCGTATGGCAGAGTGCACCTAAAGAAACATGGCCAGCAGGTTGAGGGAGGTGATCCTGCCACTCTACTCTGTCTTGGTGAGACTTCATCTAGAGTACCAAATGTGGAGACCTGAGTAAAGGAGAGACATAAACTTGATGGAGCATGTCCAGAGGGGGGCCGCAAAAATCATTTCCCTCTGGGATTATCTTGACCAAGTGCAAAACCTTGCATTTGGCCTTCTTGAATCTCATTAGTTCATGTGTGCCTACTTTTCAAGGCTGTCCAAGTCCCTCCAAACGATTACCATTCCTTCTCTTGTGTCAATTGCCCCATTCAGCTCAGTGTCAGCAGCAAACTTGCTGAAGGTACATCATTCATGACCAGCCTCCATATGGACAGATCCCTTTGCCTCAGTCCTCTTGCTGCAACAATCCAACAAATTCTTTCTCTGCTGAACCTAGCCTTCAAATACATAATTCTCAAATATAGAGACAAGGATGTGATGGAGGACCATGTCAGAGGCCTTGCACAAATACAGACAGACAACATCACTTGCCATTCCTCTGTCCACCAATGCCATTATTCCATTACAAGGCCATCAGATTGATCAGGTACTGTCTGCCCTTAGTGAAACTGTGCTGGCTGTCTCAGGTCAACTCCTCACCTCACATGTACATTGATATCTCTTCTAGGAGAAGTTGCTCCATGACCTTCCATGGCACAAAGGTGAGGTTCACCAGTCTGCAGTTTCCCAGATTATCCTTTCTCACTTTCTTGAAAATAGTAGTGATATTTCCCTTTTTCCAGTCACTAGAAGCTTTGACTAAGAGCCACAACTTTTCAAATATGATGGAGAGTGCTTTGGGAACATCATCAACCTATTCCTTCAGGACCCTGGATGCATGTCATCCAGCCCCGTAGACTTGTGCATACTTCATATCATGAGGTGTTCCCATACTTTTTTTTTCAGTGAGAGAGATTTTACCCACCTGACTTCTACCTAGATATTAAGGGAGACAAGAGGCTTGGAAATCCTGACTGTCAGAGAGGACTGAGGCAAAGAATTTGTTGAATACCTCAGCCTTCTCTATGTCTGTGAAAGCCAGTTCCCCCTTCACATTTATCAGAGGGGGTATGCGGTTCTATTTGCCTGCTTATATTAACCAATGTATCTGTAGAATCCCTTCTTGTTATTTTTAACATTCCTCATCAAGTTCAGTTCCATTTGTACCTTGGCTTTCCTGCTCCCATCTCTGCACATCTGGATGGCATGTTTATTACAGACACGTCCTCCCTTCTGTAAAAAATAAAAAAGATCACAATACTAGTTAGGAGTAACTTGGGTAGCAAGAATAAGTTTGAAACAGCATTACGTTGATTGTAATTTGAAAAGGTATGTAATCCTATTTTCCTCCAAAATCTCAACCAAAAGCTCCAAAGTTTATTGATTTTTACTGCTTGGAGACTGGAATTGCAAGGGGAGTAAATCTTAACTATTAACATAGTTAAACTATCCTCAAGATCTGCTGTAAAACCATCTGCAAAATAAATCTCCCTCCCAACTACAGATATCTATGAAGAATCTTAAAAGGTTCACTACCCTAGTGAATGTATGTTGAACAAACAGATGGAGAACACTACCAAGTCACAAAATATATCATGCACATCATCCCCTGATAGCCCGCCAACCTAATTAATTTACTATATATACTTTTCTGTCCCTTATTTCCCATCCAGCTGCTCAGGGGAAGTGCTAGACTTTTCTGTATTCATCCACTTCAAGTTGGGAAAGCTATTATAAATATTGCCTAAGTCCTGGCCTTGCTGATAAGCATATTATCCTAAATTTGCTGAAAAGTGCAGCTCACTTTTAATCACTCCCCACACAACACTATTAAAATTCAGAATGAAAAACTGACTTTTTAATAGCCTTTCCTTGAAATATCCATTCCCTCTTTCCTTTTATGTAACACAGTCAGGAAATGGGAAATCTACTCTAAAAATAATTTCATCAAGAAAAGTTATTTCATGTTCCTTGTTTCTCTAGAAATATACTAAATTAAGATATTTTATTCTAGACTTCTCAAAGTGAGTTTAGCATCTTTGGATTTCACTTAGCTCTTCCATTTCTCATATATTGTTCTAGTTGAAGCCAACACTTCAAACCTTGTCAAACTTAAATGTCTTATGGTAAACAAAAACAGTGTTTTTATTTTGGTCAGCACTCCATTTCTATTTAACTCAAAATCCTGCAGTGTTTAATCATAGAATTTCTATATCAGTCATGAAAATAAATTTTAAGAAAAGCAAAAAATATTTTCAAGCACTTAAGAAGCAATTACTGTATCTTCATTGTTACCATTTTCACGAATTACTGGCTTTTAATAATTCTGCCTCAAATCCAAATCTCATTTCAGAAATTTGTAACACCAGCAGGATGATTTTGCTGGACTTTATTGATTGAAGCTGGAGATCTTTGAGCGTAGCTGATTTTCCTGGTGGTTTCAATTGATTAACACAGAAATGACATTCCAGCTGAGCATTTGGCGGTCAATAAATTCCTATTTTTTATTGGGTTAGTATTTGAAATGTCTAAAATATTAACTTCACATTCACCCAAATCAGACAATGAGTCAGTTATAGATACTGAATTAAAACCAAGAATATGTCTGTTGACTAATCACCTCATGGGTTTCCATCACTTCTTGTAGAAGAAAAAATCTTGGAATACATGTGGAAAAAAGTGAACTGTGAAATGTTATTACAAGTCCGGATTTGCTGCAAATTAAACTTCATTACCTTGGGAAAAATCTAACATTCACAAATACAATGTGAAATTATCCATACTTTTATATTCAAGTACTTACTCTACTAAGATGCTAAATGAACAGCCTACTGAAAACTTTCATTTCTATTGCTTTCTGCACTAAAAGATCTGTAAGGTGATTTAGCATTTTCTTAAAAGACCATTCCTCCATTTTTAATATGTTACTGTAATATTGAGATTGTTACCACTACCACACCAGGGATTTAATTTAATGATATGTCCTTGTTATTATTATTATTATTATTATTATTATTATTATTATTTTGCTGTGTGCTTTAGTTTAATAAAACTTACAAATACACTAAAATAAACAATATTTTCCCACTTTTTAAATTTTTCACACTACAATCAAGATCACTGAACAATTGTTAACTTTCTCTTACTGAGAATATATTTTATTCTAATTACCATGGAAATTTGTACAAAAAAAAAAAAAAAAAAGGGGTTATTATAATGTGCATATCACAGGTAGTGGTGTCCAAAATAAAATCCATATTCGGAGTCAGTTTGTCTGCTACAAATATGATTTTAACTTTATAACAGTGATGGCTTCCATATGATGCTGGAGATCATCAAGATAGGAGGGATAGGGAAATAATTGGCTGGAACAGACCTTTTCCTTTCTACTTGATAGAAAATATTTTAGCAGATGCCTGTTCAGAAGGAACTCTTCCAGCTCTCTGGAAATGAAGCACATGAAGCTCACTACTTTAACAGCCAGTGATATAGGGGAAAATTTTATTTTGACTAGCATTAAGGGACATATCTTTAAATTTCCACTGCAAATTACTCACCTTAAAGTTAAAATTATATACACCGAAATAGATTATAATATTTTAGCTATTATTCAACAGTCTTAAAGTGAAATTTCTCTATGTGGTAGAAATTTGGTTCCTTTGCTACTACTGAACAGATCCATTTCAGTGAGAAACCACTTAGAAATCCTCCTTTGTGAAATGGAAAGCATAGCTCTTCAGTGGAACAGGGGAACAAGGATGAACTTGACAGTTTCCTTGGCATAATGCCACAGCTATTACTGTTGAGCCAGGAGAAGACTGTAGCCAGTGGAAAATGGAAAATAGATTTTTCTCACCAAGTCACACAGGAGTCTTGATGATATTAAAGCAAAATAACAGTGAATTTGGCTTCTAAGTATTCAGAAAGTGAATATGTTTCCACTTATTAAGTGCACTTCTGTAAGAAGTAATGCACAGCTATAATTAAACAATAATTTGTAGGAAAGTTTATGATTTAGCATCGCTCAAATGAGTAATTTAATTTAATAGTAAGTCAAAGATGTAAAAGTATTGTGGGGAAAGTTCAAGATTACTTTTTTTTTTAGTATCTTCTTACTTCCTGCCATATCACAGTTGAAATTATTTCAATTACATTGCCAGATATTATCTAGACTATAACTGAGAGAAGAAACAGTGATCAGTGTTTCAGCTATAGATTGTTACAGAATGAACTGTCTTTACTAAAAATAAAAATTCTTAAGAATATTTTTTGTCACCAAAACAATAAATAATTCTTATAGTGTGACTAACTCATGAGGATTCTTTCATTCTTATAAGGCCCTTTGAGTACCTGAAGGCCCTCCACTACCTGAAGGGTGCCTACAGGAAATCTGGAGAGGAACTTTTTATAAGGGCATGTAGTGACAGGACAGGGAGAAATGGTTTTAAACTGTAAGAATGTAGATTTAGACTAGGCATTAGGAAAAAATTCTTTACTGTGAGGGTGGTGAGACACTGGAACAGGTTGCCCAGTGAGGCTGTGGATGCCACTCCTCATTCCCTCCCCCCCAAAACCCAAACCATTCTATGATTCTGTGATTCTCTACTAAACAAAAAAGGCTTAGATAAGTTATCTATGCTGAACAATGTAGAAAAGAGGTCTATTTCAAAACAGATAACTTTATTTTGTTGAAGACGAGTACTAATAAAGGACTGATATTAAAAACATCTAACATGGTTTACCTTTACCTTACTGTCTTGACAAACAAATTCCAGTGTGTCCTATAGTCTTCAATAGACTTCTCCAAGCCCAGACAAAGACTGTCAAATCCAGCTTGTTGGATAGAAAGTAACTCAGATTCAATAAAACTGAAATTTTTAAATGAAACTTTGCTTTGCAGGGTGGTGGGGGGAGTGGTGACGGGAGACAAAGGACCATTACTATTCTTTGAAATGCAAATGACCCATAAAAAAATAATTTTCATCTTCATTTTCCTAACACTAAGAGGTGAACATTGAAAATCATAAGATGCTCTGACTGAGTTTTCAACATGCTGAACTTACTGCAGTCAGCATTTTAAAAGTAAAATGTACAAAAAAACCTGAATATAATAGGCCTACATATCTTCATTTTAGGCTTATTCCTTACAGAGTTGTCATAAAAAAAGTAGCCTAAGTAAATTCAATTCAAACTATGACAGCCTTTATGACAAAACTGCAACAGAGGATGCAAGACAAGCAGCAGACTGAGCACACCACAGGTCTGACTCTACTGCTTCATACTTTTTCAAAAACAGACTAAAATCAGTTTTTTCAGGGAAAGCTATATGCAACCTTCATTTCTGATGGTCACATGATGGCAGTAAACCAGTCAAAAAGTTTTCCAGCCTGGAAATCTAATATGTTCCTAGGATTCTTGAACATTAATCCACCAACAATCCAAAACTTGACTTTCATCTTGGGTATATTTAGTGGGTCATCAGATGCTGATGCAAGAGTATAGCGTGCAAAAGCAGCACACTCAGACGTAATTATGACCCTCAGGCTACTTTACCATATAATTTCAGAGAATGGCCATCTGTACATCTTAGTCATCCCTTGGTCCCCCAAATTATTACTGTGGTACTATCAAGAGGCATTTGATTGAAAGATTAACAAGGCCAGAACCCAAGAAGGATTTCATAAAGAAAATAAACAGTTTATATGCTGAGTTGTTTTTCTTATTTATAGTGGTAGTAGGTTTTCTGAAGCTAAAAGTAGGACTGACTTTCTCATAGGTTGGAACAATGAACTGTGAACACAATCTGAATCCAAGACTGAGTGAGACCTATCATGCCTTCAAAAAAGGGAAGAAGGGAGTATTATGTAAAGAAAATGCTGTTAATAGCATTAAACAGGGAATGGACTCTTACTTTCACTTATAAAGTGGTAAACCTGGACTAGAAAAAGTCCAGGTTTCTCTTAGACAAACTCTACCTGTACTCTACTTGTACTCTAAGAAATGGAAAGCTGGAGGTATGGTAGTGAGCCTGTGAAAACAACACACACACAAACTGAAACAAAATCCAGCTTTCACAGAAAAGTTCTGAGTTTCCAACTGTGTGTTTTAAATTTTCAGCATCTTAGGTGCTTAGCTGCTAAGCAATGGCAATACTTACTCTGATTGAAATGAACTGAATAGATGCATTAAGTATTAAAAACAATAATTACTTAGATTATGAATTTGGGACAGGTGCAGATGTTGTAAGTGCTGTTCTCTAACAAATTTGTTTTCCTGACATTCTGTTCCAAGTTATATTCATGCCTAAATTATATTACGCCTAAAGGAAGAACCAGTTGTAACAGCAGGATTTCTTGTATAGCCAAGAAATCACAGCTACATGTTAGGGACTTTATCTCCTTGTTCTTGGAAACAGTTTGAAAGCTTTGGCCTCTATCTGCAAGCAACTTTTAACCTTGAATATCAGCCATCTCTTCTGAATGGCAGCCTTCTTAATTTACAAATATTTAACTTTCCATGTGTAAACACTGACTTTCTTTGAACTAGAACTTATATTATATATTACAATTTTTTTACTTTCAACAAATCAGCCAAAATCTTTCCCACACTGCAGTGTTCCTGTGCATACAAGGAAAGACAGCTATATCATCTAGTTCTTAAATTTTAGAAATGCCAATATAAAAATGAAGTGGCATAAGTGATTAAAATAGTAATATTCAATGCAGAGCAGAACACTTTCTGCAGATCATATTATAAAATTCTGCATGCTTGACATTATCCTTGATTACTTTGAAAAGTGAACAACCTGAAGAAAATTGAATGGCCTTTTGATATGTTTTTGTGGAAGATACATCTAAAATTGGTGTAAGTAAAAAAATGGAGTCAAGTCAGAGGATAGGTAAAAGACTGGAAGGAAAAGAACCTGAGAAAATAATCAGTAATATGGAGGTCACACAGGAAGTCCTTCACCTATAAGTCTAAAGTGCATGAACGTGTATTCAGAAGTATTACTTGTATTACTTTTCCATCCTTGCCTATTTTGGCATGGATTTGTCTAGAATGACATGGGAAGGCGGGAAGGACAGAGAGAAGGAAGGGAAAGAAGGGTTGGATAGAGGAAAAATGAAGCTCTCTCACGAAATGAGACCTGAATACACTGCAGCTCTAACAAATATATCGAAAGAAAAATTAGTGCCTGGGTTATAAACACAGCTAACAACGTTTTCAGTAATTTTGCGTAGGACTCTATTTTATGCTTCATTACTGCATTCAAAGATCAAGTAGTGAGCTTCCTTATAAAATGTTCAGGTTACAGCAAGCTAGAGGGATGTAATAACTCCTGAGAGTTGGATTAAAATGTCAGATGTTTTGAATAAATTGAAGAGTTGATCTGGAATTAGCATAGTAATTTCAATATTTATAGCAACAAAATACTACTCTTTGTGATCAAATGAAGAAAGTCAAATAATTGATAGCTTATGTGATGTAGATTATAATTACTCAGAAATTACAGGATATAATTTAATAATTTATGCAAATATATTTTTGTTTTATTAATCATTTCCACTCTCTCTTTTTCCCTATAGAATATCCTGTTTACATTATGGAATCCTAGAATTATAAACAATCTGGGGAAGAAAAACTGTATATCTGTAGATTTTGATTTGTATAACTGTGATCTTATTTTCTTCAGAGTCAGATTCAGTAAAAATGATCATACTATTTAATTGTGGCTTTAGGAACTTGATAAAGCTGCAAGAGTATTGAGAGATCACAAATTAATATATATTGCTAAGTAATTACTTATTAGGGGAGGAGGGTTGGAACAGGAAGATTTCAGTGATGAGGTTTAAGCATGAAGAACATATAAATAGTACTAATACTATTTTACTAAATTCATGCATTTGTTCTTAAAGTTTTTGCAGAGATTCAGCAAAATTTGTACTATAATTACTTTAATTCCAAAGTAGTACAGCCTGATACAACAATAGAATTAAAACTAGTAAGACAACACATTTCAATACATTTGAATGCTAACCAGTTACACTTTTTCTTCTCAGGAGAGAAAATATTTAGTGAATGAAGTCAAATCCAACTGGAGACCAGCCATGAGTGGTGTTTCCTGGGGGTCATTACTGGGGCCTGTCCTGCTCAATATATTTATCGATGATGAGAATGAGGGCATTGAGTGCATGCACTCTCAGTAAGTTTCCAGATGACACCATGTTGACAGGAAGTGTTGATCTGCCTGGCGATAGGAAGCCCCAACAGGACCATCTAGGCAGGCTGGGTCACTGGGCTGAGGCCAGTGGGTTTAAGTTCAACAAGACCAAGTGCCAGGTCCTGCACTTTGGCCTCAACAGCCCCAAGCAATGCTACAGGCTTGAAGTGATGTGGCTGGAAGACTGTGTACAGGAAATGGACCTGGGGGTATTAGTTGACAGCTGACTGAACATGAGCCAACAGTGCGCCCAGGTGGCACAATGGCATCCTGGCTTGTATGAGAAATAGTGTTGCCAGCAGAAGCAGAGAAGTAATCATCCCTCTGTCCCTCTGTTCAGCCCTGGTGAGGCCACACCTCAAGTACTGTGTTCAGTTTTGGGCCCCTCACTACAAGAAAGACATTGAAGTCCTGGAACATATTCAGAGAAGGACAACAAAGCTAGTGAGGGTTCTGGAGCACAAGTCATACGAGGAGCAGTTGAGGAAGCTGAGATTGTTCAGACTGGAAAAGAGGAGACTTGGGGATCTTATTTCTCTCTACAACTACCTGAAGGGAGGTTGTGGTGAGGTGGGTATTGGTTTCTTCTCCCATGTAACTGGATAGGACTGGACTAGAGGGAATGGCCTCAAGTTGTGCCAGGGGAGATTCAGGTTGAACATTTGGAAATACTCTGAGTGAATGGTCAGGTACTGGAACAGGCTGCCCAGGGAGGTAGTGGAGTCATTGTCCCTGGAAGTGTTCAAGAAATGTGTAGATGTTGTACTGAGGGACATAGTTTGGCGGGGAAATATTGGTGATAGGTGGACAGTTGGCTGGATGATCTTAGGAGATTATTCCTTCCTTGTTGATTCTATCATTCTATTCAAATTCCTGCACTCAATGTAACAGACAGAGACTATAAACATGCATTGTCTTTGTCTAGCCATATATTATTATTATAGAGAAGGGACAAGGAAAGATGAAGGAAGATCTTCGTAAGATCTATAAAAAGGGAATAAAATCCTCATGGAGAGGAAGATCTGAGAATTTTGTTGTAAATAACTGTGAAAAGAAAACAATTTATTTGACTGATATTTTGTACAACTTTTGAGTCCATCTCAACAGCACTTCAATTTTTCTGTCATTCCCCACCAGCTTGACAAGTGGAGCAGAAAGAAAGAAAGACCACTTTTTCCAAGTTGCTTTTTATACACTTAGTTACAATTACATATTTGAGACAATTTTGCTTGAAACATGGGAAAATTTGGGGATTGTCATCATTGCATATCTGTTAGAATTTAAGACAATGGCATCACAATAGGTGTGAGTCAAACTTTGTGGACATGTTGGCTGTGTAAGTTTATGTATGAAGTAACTCACAGTCTGCAATGATAATAAATCATTTTTTTTGTTTGCTGTTTCAGATTTTGACTGGCAATGTATATTGGAAAAGGTCTTCATCTTCTTTTATCTTGGCCCTTAGGGGACATCATAGAATCATAGAATCATATCTCCTAGGAGGATCTGCTCCAAGATCTTCCTAGGCACAGAGGTGAGGCTCACTAGCCTGTAGTTCCCTGGGCCATCCTTTCTCCCTTTCTTAAAAACAGGAGTAATGTTTTCCTTTTTCCAGTCACTGGGGACTTCACCAGATGGCCACTGGTTTTCAAATATGGTGGAGAGCGGCTTGGCTACCACATAAGCCGTCTCTTTCAGAACCCCAGGATGGATATCATACAGCCCCATGGACTTACACACATTCAATTTCATGAGATCTACTTATGGTACTTCAGGTAGATATGACCAGCCAATCATGCTGTATTAAGTATAATTTACTGGCACATTATAAGTGCAACTGTAAAAAAATATGAATTTTTCACAGTCATAGACTTTGGAGCATCATCTAATGTTGTGAAAAGAAAGGAATTGTTAGGACGTTTTCACTTTATCAAATTATGAGATACAGAAAGGAAATGTGAAAATTTACAGTTTTCTAACTATTTTGAAATTTTCATAAATAAATACCTGCTGAGAAGTCATGTTTCTTCTCAATTTAAATTTTGCCTGAAAAGGAGCCAGCATTTAAATACAAAAACATATTCTGCCCACATACATTCAATCTTTCTGTATCACCATTCTGCACAAATAAACTGCTACGCAAAATATTATTATTTATAACAGTCAAAGATAAGATTTGTCAATGAAGACTCTCAAAGAAAATAAGAATGCAGTCTTTTAGACAAGCAAACGCAAACTATAAATGTGTTCAGTATCCTTTCATAGTGCAAGATTATTTTTTTACCCAATGCCTTTAACACCGTCATAGTTTTAAAATCATAGGAAGACTGAACCAGGCAATTACTCTCATTCTTTGTTACTATTCTTTAAACATTTTTTTCCAGTATGATGGTAAGCATATGCTTCAATAGTGTGTGTGTTTTGCAGTCTGGATAGGCCATCTAATTCATCTGTCTCTGTATCTGTTAATCAGCTGACCATATTGTTAATCTTGAGCACTGATTATCATAGTCCCAGTAAGCTTCTTGTTACAATATTAAGGTATTAGGATAAAAACAAACAGCAACACTTTAAGACCCTGCAAGACAATTCTTAGTATTGTTCCCAGAAACTCATAATCTCATTCTGAGATATAGAAACATATTGACAAGATGAGGCACGTCACTAACACAGCATTGACTTAGCTAATTATTCTGTCGTCTTTTCATAGGATATAGGACAGAAACACATTGTGCGTACTATCTTATGCATAATAATATAAAACAAATAAAATCAGTGTTATCCGGGAAGAAGAGATAAGAAATGTTACGATCATAGCCACTCACAAGTGATTCTATATTCCACACTAGGGATGCATAGTAAGCTGTAAAGCCTGAAACAAATGTTATGACTTTGAAAAGTTTAATGTGCAGGCCATTACTGGACTGGGAAAAACAGAGATGCAGGACAGTATATAAAAGCTCATAGCACTGACTTTTTACAGAGCAAATTGAAAAGCATGTTTACAATTCAAGATAATTAACAAACTACTTAACATTGCAAAGCAGCAGTAGAGTCTGTAAACAACCAAAATAAACACAAAATAAAGTATGTCATTTATCCAATAAGACAGGGATGGTGCATGGTACAAACAACCTCGGTAGGAAATTTAAAATTGAAGATGAACATTGCAGTGACTGACTTTCAGGGAACATGTCGCATTAGCAAGCCTGTGTGGGCTCCAGATAAAATGCACAGAGACTCCTACTGTCTGCCTAAGTTAGCAAGCAGGAAATTCTAGGACAGAAACTTAGGCTGCACTGATCAGAGGCAATTATGTCCAACTGAGAGAATTACAAAATATCCAATATATTAAAAATATGCCTGAATTCAAATGGTTAAAACACTCTAAGGCACTGATGCTGGACAATTTGGCTTGAAGAAATTTAATAGACTTTAAGAAAGGATTGAAACTTAAATCAGTTCTTCTATGTTCCACCAATTAATTAACTACTAATTGCACCAGAAAATGTTACTCTGTATACCAATGATATGGTACAGCCCAGGGAATAGTTAGGGGTGACCATATTGCAACTTTCTGCTGAGCTCTTGAATACCTGGACAAATCTAGATCGGTGCTTGAAGTGATTTATATAGAAACAGCAACAGCAAAGATATTCTATAATTACGTTTCATGCTGGTTTTTCAAGTTGCTTGTTATGCATTTTTAATAGAAGGTAAAACCACAGTTCAAAACTTTTCATTTGAATTTTCTTCTGTTTTAGTTAAAAAATATGGTATTTTTCAAGTTCTGTGGGTTTTGTTATGTCAACATTGCTGTGCTACATGACTGGAATGCCTCTTTCGACTGAAGTTTTGCATTGGTTAGCACTGTTCTCAAAGATTTTTGTTTACAGCACAAATATCCTTGTACTATCTCATCTGGGAATTTCTGCTCAAAATGTGGGGCAATTCTAAAAGTTAGGAATCTGTCCCTGGCATCTTCTAACAGGTAGCAAGGGACATTGGAATAACAAGGATAACTGGAAAAGTGAAAGTCCTTTCCTAAACTATGTGAGATTTGTACTTTAGTAAAATACAGCTTCTGCAGTCTCAGGTGAGGAGGAAACTTGTCCCCAGGCATGAAAGAACAAGAGAGAAGGCTTATGAGGAAAAATAGGATGTCAATGTTATCATTCCTACAGTTTCAGCTGGCTGGTGGCTAGCTCCAGCAACTCAGTCTAAAACTTTCCCTAAGCTGGTCAAATAATATAATAAATATAATTTAAACATAAAGTCTACGTTTTTGGGTTTGTTTGAGCCTTTTTTTCTGTCACAAATGATGCAATTTCCTGACTACTTCTTTTTCATGTTCTAACCTTGTTCTCCTTCCTTCTCACAACTTTTTCACTCATTTCATTCATTTCCTCTAACATACAGAAATATTTTGCAATTAAAACCATGGAAAATCATATATGCTGGCTACTCATAAGTCTATTCAGTCTCTTATATTTTTCCTTCTCACACTTAATAGGCATCCACATTTATTTGAAACTATTCTGGGACAATCTAGACTCTGCACAGTGCCTGCTGTGTGGTATTCACATGCTATTCAAGTAGCTGGCACCCTGTTCCTTCCATAAACACAGGAAATGATTCAATAACATATATTCCTGGAGTGCTGATGAGCTGGGAGGAGATTTTTTTCATCAGAAAAACTTCGTTAATAAAATGCTTATATAGTTCTTTGTAGGACATGGATTCTTGGTGGCTATTAAAAGCATGATAACATAGCTCAGAGATAAGGACTCTTATGCCTCCAATAAAAATAATATCTTCAGCTTTTTAAAGTGCAAGACTGACACATATTGATGTTTTAAGCCTAACAACTTGTTTTGTTCAAAGACAAATCTATCAACACATATCATAGGGACAGATCACAGTAGGCAGGGCATGCTTAAAACTTTTTTTTTTTTTTTTTTTTTTTTGCTAACAAATATGATTTTTTATATTAGAGTCATGAAACTGACTCATTCACAGGCATCCTTCTAGTTGTTTTATATATTTCTTATCCTGTCACACTGAAATCCGTTTTGTAGCAAAAGCTGTTTATTCATCTTAAATGTTGCTGAAGCTGTCATATGCATGGATAAGATGACAAGTCCAAAATGCAGTCAGTGTCTATGGACAAAAAAAAGTTTCAGGAAGACTTACAGACCCTTAACAGAGAAACATGGCTTATGTATGAACGGACCTCTGGATGTCAGAGTTGGTTCCTGGATTCCTGTAGTTTATGAGTCAGTGCTAAGGAAAAAAGTTACTGATTTCATTTTGTGCTAATATACTGGAGCATAGGCAAAATAATAACTAGGTATCAAGCCAACCATCAGTGCCAAGCACACAGTAACATTCAACACAGAAACAGAGAGCTTTCTACATAATGTGAGGAATATAATGTATATAACCTTCCAGAACTGATGTTATAGCAGATAGTCAATAGTTCCCTTATATGTAAATAATATGCTTTAGTAAGTATACATAAAAGTAAAGTGAACTTAAGTGTCTGTAACTTCAGTCCACTCAGTACTGTTGTAAGGTGTTGAGAATTAGTAAATTCTCCTTTAACTGATGTCTTCATGCAAATAAAAATGAAGAATTTCAAGGACTCAGATAGACATATGGAGAAAATGGAAAATCATGAGTATATATTTATATATACACACACATATTTTTGAAACCACAGGAAAAAAATGCAGTCTAGTGTTTGAAATACCTCTAATGGCCATATTTTTTATTGTAAAGTCAAAACACTGAAGCATACAGTGTATTTGAACAGTTATTCCTAAAAAAAGAGACATATTTAGTGAGTTGTACATGCAAATGTTCTGTGAGACAAGCAGTGTACACAAGATCTCCAAGAGGAACTCATCTGTTAATGCCAAGATGCTATACAAGAACGTGTGAGAGATAAAAATTCAGAGTCTGGGAAACTTCATTCTGTAAAATCCATCAAATGTGAACCTTTGCTCAGATCTCTAGACAATATTTGCTTTAAAGGACGTGAGACATGTTGTGCTGTATAATTGGGCATATGTTCAAACAAACAAACAAACAAACAAGTTGCTTTTGAAGTGTATATTTTTATTTCTGAAGTACTCCACAAGAAATCTCATTTTTTAAAGATACTTCTGATATTTTACTTATATTTGAAAGACTCACATGAAAAAAATAGGTTTTATGGAAAAATAGAATGTAGATTGTGACTATTTTAGTATTTTAGGAGCAAGCCTAAGCATGTATTCAGTATGAATTATATTTTATGATACAGACAACATCTTATTTTTTATGTAGCATTTCATTTTTAATTTTTTTTAACAACGTTCAGAACTGGAACACCTGGAACTCATTCTTTCCTCCATTTTTTGTGTACATAAGAATTGCATGTCTGTGTGTCTATGTACACACAAAAATATGTGCATATATGTGCATATTTATGCCCATTTAGAACAGTTACATTGTTTTTTCAACACTGCAGAGCTGGTCTAGGTGTACTTACTCAGAAGTGAGAATCTACATGTGTAGATCTCAGATCATAGAATCATAGAATCATAGAATCACAAGATTGGAAATGACCTATAAGATCATCTAGTCCAACTGTCTTCTCATTACCACTGCTACCACAAGCCTCTAAACCATATCTCGCAGCTCCTCATCCAGACGCCTCTTGAACACTGCCAGGGATGGTAACTCCACCACCTCCCTGGGCAGGCCATTCCAGTGCCTGACCACTCTCTGAGAAAAAAAGTTTTTCCTCGTGTGTAACCTAAAGCCTCCTCTTTGCCAGACTTAAGAATCCCAGCTCCCTCAGCCACCCCTCATAAGACTTGTGCTCCAGACCCTTCACCAGTTTCATTGCCCTTCTCTGGACATGCTCCAGGACCTCAATGTCTTTCCTGTAGTGAGGGGCCCAAAACAGAACACAATACTCAAGGTGTGGCCTCACCAGTGCTGAGTAGAGGGGGATGATCAACCTCCCTGCTCCTGCTGGCCACACTATTTCTAATGCAGGCCAGGATGTTGTTGGCCCCTCTTGGCCACCCGGGCACACTGTTGGCTCATGTTCAGCCGAGCATCAAACAACCCCCAGGTCTCTTTCTTCTTCACAATCATCCAGCCACTCGTCCCCAAGCCTATAACGCTGCATGGGGTTATTGCGGCTGAAATGCAGGACCCGACACTTGGCCTTGTTGAACCTCATCCCACTCATCTCAGCCGAGCGATCCAACTTATCTACATCCCTCTGAAGGGCCTCCCTACCCTCAGGCAGATCCACACCACCTCCCAATTTGGTGTTTTGGTGTCTCCTGCAAATTTACTGAGGATGCACTCAGTCCCCTCATCTAGGTCGTCAATAAATATATTAAACAAGATGGGTCCCAGTACCAATCCCTGGGGGACACCACTTGTAAAAGGTCGCCAGCTGGACTTAACTCCATTAACCACTACCCGTTGGGCACAGCCCTCTAGCCAGTTCCTTATCCAAAGAAGTGTATACCTGTCCAGACCACGGGCAGCCAGATTCCTCAGAAGAAATCTGTGAGAGACAGTGTCAAAGGCTTTGCTGAAATCTAGGTAGACTACATCAACAGCCCTTCCCTCATCCACCAGACTAGTCATCCAGTCATAAAGGAGATGAGGTTGTTCACGCATGGCCTGCCCTTCATGAACCTGTGCTGGCTGGGCCTGATCCCCTGGACACCACACACGTGCCATGCGATCTCACCCAAGATGATTTGCTCCATTACTTTCCCCAGTATCGAGGCTAACAGGCCTATAGTTCCCAGGATCCTCCTTACAGACTCCTATGGACATAGGAGTCACATCAGCAAGCCTCCAATCCTCCGGGACCTCTCCAGTTAACCAGGAGTGCTGACAGATGGCCGAGAGGGGCTTGACAATCACCCTCACCAGCTCTCTCAGCACCCGAGGGTGTAGCCTATCCGGTCCCATGGACTTGAGACAGTCCGGATGGAGGAGAAGCTCTCTGACTGTCTCCACCTGGATCGACGGGGGTATATTCTGAGTAGGGTCCCAGACTTCCAGATCAGGGCATAAAATGCTCAGAGGATAACTGGTCTGACTATTAAAGGCAGTTGTAAAGACGGCATTGAGGACCTCAGCCTTCTCCTTGTCCTCAGTGGCCACATTCCCTGCTGCATCAATTATAGGATGAGAAATATCCTTGGTTCTTCTTTTGCCGTTGATATATTTATAAAATGATTTTTTATTGTCTTTTACTGCAGTGGCCAATCTGAGTTCAAGTTGGGCTTTTGCCTTCCTAACTTCTTCCCTGCGTACCTTAGCTACTTCCTTGTAATCTCCCCAAGTAGTCTGCCCCTTCTTCCAGAGGATATAGACTCTCTTTTTTTCCCTGAGTCTCAACAATAGTTTCTGGCTCATCCACACCGGTCGTCTTCCCCTACGGCTCGTCTTATGGTACTCAGGGACAGCCTGTTCTAAATTACTTATTTATAATAAGTAATTTATTACTTATAATAAGTAAATTATTATTTATTTATAACAAGTAATAAACTTATTTATAAATTACTTAGTTTATTATAGATAAATTACTTTTATAAATCTTCAGCAAATTATTCATTTTGAGTAACTGCCTTTACAGCCTCCAGGTCACTCTGAATTATCATAGAATCATTTGAGTTGAAAAGGACCTTTAATGGGCATCTAACCCAACTCCCCAGCAATAAACAGGGAAATCTACAGCTAGACCAGGTTGCTCAAAGCCTGGCCTTTAATGTCTTCAGGGGTTGGAGCACCCACAGCCTCTCTGGGCAACCTGCTCCACTGATTCACCACCCTTATTCTAAAAAACATTTTCTTTATATCCAGACTAAATCTTCCTTCTTTTAGTTTGAAACCATTTCCCCTTGTCCTGTCACCTCAGAGCCTTCTTGTCTCCGGGCTGAACAGCACCAGCTCTCTCAACCTGTCCTTGTAGGGAAGGTCCTTCCATCCTTGCATCATTTTTGTGGCCCTCTTCTGGATGCTCTCCAACAGGTCTATTGCTCTCCCAGAAATTCTGGAAAACTAAAGGGAATAGTTCATTCAACAGCAAAAATTTTTTTTTTTTTTTTTTCCAGAAAAATCACTGCGTTTAATTATTGCGAGCATTGAAAGGCCTTATTTCAGGCCCTCTGACAGCTCTGGGAAATAAAAGCATCCTTCTTCACATTTTGCCAATTATAAAGAGGTTTTGTCTGTAGAAACTCATGAACTATAACATTTATACATAATTCATGTGTTTTTGGTTAGTTATTCTATCATAATATTGATTTATACATATGTACTATAGAACACAAGTGCATACTCGTTGAAATTTTGTATATTTACACAAGTTTACACAAGTGAGAATCTTTGAAGCAGTTTTGTTATAAAATTCAGATTCTTCTCACTTTGAAAGGGAATTTCATTAAATCAAGTGATATAATCAACCGTTACCAAAGACTTTGAAAATTATTGATTGTTTGTCCATTAAAGCTTACTACTTTAACAACAGAAATGACAAAACAACTGAGAAAAGTTATTTCACTTCGATGAAAAACAACGAGTCAAGTCAACTATTTAACTGCACTACATTTTTATTTTCTGGGAACTCAGCTTTGTTCCTTTCATTGCATATGTAATCTTCCTTTATTTTCCTTTTTATCTTTTTTTTTTTTTTTTTTTTTGCTATATTTGTTCATTACCATTACATAGTGATTATTCATTTTACTTGATTTTTCTTAATTATTGTTTGCCACAATGTTTTTCTTGAATTAATATTGGCTTTATTGCATTTACCTCTCTCTTCTTTGAAATAACCGCTACATGGACAATAAAGCTGTGAAATGTTCCCTTGTTCCCTGCTTTATGAATTCAAGACTCCTCTACTTCTGAGCTAAGGACTCTGAGCTAAGGGCATCTTCTTAAAATATGCCATCTTAATAAGCACAGTCTGTGGTTTACCAGTCAAGTCATATCACGCAGAAGAAATTTCAAAGGTATTGAAGAGAGAAATGATGATAGGGGGGATATTTGCTATTCAGAAGCATTTCACGCTGTAATTATTGGTGATGTACAGTATATTGGTATTCTTATTGGTAATATATAGCATATAGGCAGTTGTCTACCAGAAGAGACCAAAATTTCCACGAGTCTGATTACAGAATCACCATTCTCCATATCTGTACGTAGTGAATAAAACAGAAACCTCAACAAAATTTTATCTTCAGTTTTGTTGCAATGCGCTTGACAGGACTGCCATGTATTAGATTCACAGCATATATAGGAATAAAGAATCCATTACTTCGCCTAGTCAAAAATCAAGCCAGGGAAATGTATACTTATCAGCCTTTTCCTTCCTATGGAAATTGCTGGCTGCTAACTCCTGAAATTTTGTAGCTAGAGCACCTACCCCAGCTTGTTTGATTCATGCCAACATGTATAGGAACTGTTGATCACAGCCTAAACCTCTGATTGACTACCTGAGGCAAGCAATGAGTCAGCCACAGGAGCACAAGTGAAGGCAATTCACCTATACTACCAGACGGGGTTTAGTCTGGCTCCACCTCTCCTAGATCCTATTTAAGTGCTGACTGCCACCGAGGAAGAGTCTGTTTCTGGAGATTGCTTCTCATGGAGTTTTTTGTGAGCCTATAACATTGGTGAGCATTTTTCATTTTTTATCTTTCTACTGCAATAATCCTACTTAGCCTAACCTCTGTACACCTATTGATTGTTCACCAACTCTATAATATAGTTAGGATTAGGTACTGCAAATCCCAGCCTTGGCCAAACTTACACAATATATTGCATAAGCCGGTGCACATACCTAGCCTTTGGAAGGCATTATCTACTGGAGTAAATAGATGAATTTGTACATTAGTTTGGTTCACAACATGTAGCACTCAAACACACACTCCGAAAGAGCAACAGAATAAGGAATAAGACACAAAGCATTTCTACTTTCATCTGTGCAGATGGCAAAGAAATTTTCAATGTTTCTACTGGGTTAAATTTCTTGAGGAATACACATGCTGTTTTGTCTTTTCACAGTATTTGCAAACTTATTTACATTTAGCCTAGAGCCATGCTTACATGTTCAGTTTAACTTCAAACCTTTCCAAACATGTAGGGAATGGACCACCCTGCAGGTAACCCTCTTTGTTGTTGTTGTTGTTGTTGTTGTTGTGAAACCAGCTGTGAGAGGCTTTGGATGCTGAATGTGCACTTACCCCGCACATCTGACAGATATCAGATGTCCTAGAATATTCAAGGACTGTTTATTACAGTGTATTACATTGTAACTAGTAGTTAGAAAAAAGCTTCTCCTCCTTAGCCCAAATCTTGATGGTTGTAATTTAGTTACTACTTCAATTGCTACGTATTTTGACTGCAATACATACCAGATGTAGTTTCCTGGTGAATCTATTTTATTTTACATAAATCAAATATATATAAATCTCATGCAATAACTTTCACCTGAGCAAAGGAAACATCTAGAACATGAAATCCTCAAGTTTTAAAATTTTGATGTAAAGAAAGATGAGCGCTTTTTAGAGACAGAGAATACTAGACACTATTGGGCTTTTTTTGAGTACCTCAAAACGTTTGTTGGAACAACAGTTTAACAGCACTTCTAATATGTCACCAATGGAAGCAACAAAAAAAGAAATAAGCAAGAATAAAACAAACAAAAAACTGTGCACTCTTCTGAAAATCTGTTCACTTTCAAGATGATACTTTTGTTTCCTCAGCAACCCTGCTCTATAGGAAACTCCTGACTCAACAGAATATGAAACTGTGAAATTGGCCATTGGCCAGTTATTCTTGTATGTTCTTTCAGAGGACAATAAGTAGAATAAGTCTATTGAATATCTCCTTTGGAGAGAAGAGGAAACAGACAAAGGAATGAAGAAGCAAAAGAAATAAAGCATAAAGTCTAGCAGAAGAGCTAGAAGATGACAAAAACATGACTATTGCTCCTTGCTTCAACATAGAAGGTGTGCGTGTCTGCTGAGGTACTTAACATTAATGAGTTGGGGTAACATTAAATGCTTTCTCACTCTTACCTTACTGATAAAAGTACCTGTATTGATTGTGCTATAAGAAAGTGTACATCTAATGTAGAATATTAAAGTTCTTGGATACTATGCACTGTTCTCATTCTTTTATCAGAGGAAGAAAAGAAAAATCAACCTTTTAAGCAGCAACTACTATGAAATATTTTGAATTTTGTCTGTAGTGTAGCTGCCCTTGCATTTAGATCTGTATTTTGCTCTGTTTATATTAGCAAGAAGTAGCTTACTTAACATTTAACTTAATCAAACTAATGTACTGAATTACTAGTGAAGGCCACTAAGTTCTTCAATGCATACCTATTAATTCTTTAACTCCTGTTGCCATTTTATATAGACTTAGAGAAATGTTCTCCAGTTCTTTCTGTCATCACTATTTAAAATACTATTAGTCAGCTAATAGTTAAGGTCTCTTTGTGGATGGGTTTTGCTCAAAGATACTTAAATCAGGCTTGTTCCGTATAGTATAAGCTTGGGGGAAAAACTGATGCAGTTCAGGGTTTCAGATCTTTATAGTGATTACAACAAAATTCCCAAGAAAAGCATAAGCTCTCTTTTAAAAATCTCCTGGCAAAGAATTGATTGACATTACAAGCAAACTGGAAATGGCAGTATTGCAAGATGAAGAATGATTGAAGAGATTTTGAGATTTAAAATCTTTCTCTGAGCTTTTTCAGCAGAACTGAAGAAATAAGATGAACAGAAGTAATTATTTTTTAATTATTTTAGCAGGAATCATATGTTGATTACAAAAAAAAAAAAAGGCTGAAGACAAATAGACTCAAGTTACAAATAATACTTTTTTCATGAACATGCGTTCAGTTAACTTCTAGATTTTTTTATTTATTTTTTTTTTTTTGTCATAGTACTCCAGACAGGTCTATTTAGGATTTGTGTTAACTTTAAAACCACTGGACTACAGAGTGAATACAAGGAGTCTCTGTAATCTCTTTACATTAAAGAACCAAAAGTCACACAGGCCAAAGCCAGTGAAGGAATGGATGCAGACTATTTTTCCCCTCCTAAAGTGAAACTCCTAAAGAAGACCCTAGAACTTCTATCTCTTTCATACTCTCTATCTTGAGAAATGAATGTGAGGATATGGACTTCTAAAAGGCTTCTAAATTTGTGCAGTGAAATTCAATCTAATATCCACTTTTCTGACATTAACTTATATAAATCTAAATGCATTGTGTACACTTACATAAGTCAGCTAAATCAGAAAACAGTTAAGAGAAATCACAGAAAACACAGTTTTGTAAAGAGAATGAAGGTGGGGGGGAAGTCAGGTTTGCTTTAGTCTACTTGTTCATGGATGTATGACATAATGTCTTTACATACTTTTCATTTTAAAGACCTACAGATACTTGAGCTTAAATCCAATTTTGGAGCATAAACTTTTTAAGTACCATTTCTAATAAGCTATTTCAGGAGCAGAAGTTACTGGCTTGGTCTGAGTATGATACCTATTGAAACCATCACAAAGAAGAAACACAAAAAGAAACAGATTATTGCCTGTCTTTGATAAATAAAAAAATCTTGATTCCTTCAAGCAGAAAGAAAGAGGGAACTGAGCTAAATATAAAAATTATATCAGGTAAAAAATATATTTTACATTTTCATTAGTTTTCCAATATTTAAACCTGACTGTAGTGATTCCACATCAGATCTCATAACAGCTCAGAAGAAAAATTTTCAGATATGAAGTCTAACATTGATCCTAAACAAAATGAACTTTTATATTAATTTGGTTTATTTATCCATCTTTATATACTCTTCTTGTCAATAAGATGTATATCTGAGCTCTCCTTAAAGTATCTCAAGAGGAGAAAACAATCTCAAGAGTATAAACATGGAGTTTCTATGGAACAAAGTAACAAAAAAATGTGAATGGGAAAGAAAAAGCAAACTGCAGAAAGTAGAATAATGTAGAATATTACTACTTGGGTAAATAGAGGTAAATAAAATTATCATTTCTTAAACTTTTTTGTTGCCTGAGTGATGACATGGTACACTTGCGAATCACTGTGTTGAGACTAGGTATAATACTGGGTTAAAAAAGGAATAATTTTTTGCATAACTGCCAGTCTGCTTACGTATATGCATTAGCCAATGGTATGTGTTTGACAATGCAAAATTAGTATAACCACCATTCCTTTCTGGTAAATTCTATTCAGTTGCCCTGATGGTTTGCTTCTAGAAAGTTATCAAAACTAAGATGATATATGATAACTTGCTAGGCTGTGAAAACTCAATTTTTACTCCTCTACTTGTGAAATTAGGCTGCCAAATTGCTGCCTGAGCTCCACATAAAGTGAAAATGTATTATTTTAGCCAGCCATTTTCTTCAGCTTTTATAAAAGAAGATTAGTCTGACACTATAAGAATAAAATCTTCTAATTGTTAGCAGAGATTATTCAGTTATTGACTGACGATTATTTTAGGAAAATAATATCAAAATTAGTTCACTTTTGTAGAGTTTTATGTCTGTCTCTACTGTAGTTACATGCATATACATGTATGCTTATGTTTACATTTGTATGTATACATATAATGAATGAACAATTTCTCTTTATATCGTCATATTTCATAATATGGAAAATATAATCAATAAAGTTTCATCCTTATAATATCCAAAGTGCATATCAGAAACTGGTTTGATAATTTAAACATCTGCTTTATAAGAAATGCACTTTTTGTTTTCAAAAAAAAAAAAAAAAAAAAAATTGCGTTTCTTTATATAGCATAGAAAGGTGCCAGTTTAAAGGTAGCATAAATTGAATCTTGCTTAGTGCTTTTCTATGGATTCTCTTGTTACTCAGAACCCCAGAATGGTGGGGCTGGGTGACCTACTAGCTACCTCACTGCTGAGAGAGATGGGGAAAAAACATCTGGCAAGCTGGTAAGAAAAAATGAAAACTTGGTTAAGTACAAGCAGAATTATAACAAAATTAATGAGTTCTTACAAAAGAATTACAGCAGTTAGTATTTAGTATGTCAGAATCATTCAATTAAACAGTTTCTGAAGTTTCATTGTCATCTTAAGTCTACGGTGCATTTTAGATGTAAATAAAGAAACTATGTGACTGTCAGCATTCAATGCATTACATTCAAATAATTAAAGTTGAATAGCATATGAAAAGTGTAAATGAAATCCTAACTTTAATATATCTCACAGTGATAGTTAATACCATTTATAACAATTTCTCAGAAAAAAAAAAAAGAATTTATAACTGAAAGCATCTCATTTTTGTTACATTTAAAAAAACAAAAGCTTCCCACTTCTGTAAAATAATCTTAATGTTGTTTTCCTTTTCACGTGATCTGGGTACTGCCAGAAAAGAATAACAACAGCAAAAGTAATATTAATAAAATAAACTTAAAAAACCTATGAAGTACGGAAACAAGAATGTTAAAGTTTCAAAGAAAGAATCTCATCCTAAACTGACAGAACTTTTTTTTTGCTTTGATTGAATTTTGGCTTGTAGAGAAAAATATGAACATTTCTAAAACTACAGACTTAAGATGTTTCTTATTTCTTCCAAATTTTATACAGTGACAAGAAGATGAAAGAACTCTGATGATATCAGAAGAGTTCAAATTACACTGAGGTAGACTGTCACTTTCATTCTAGGCTTAAATAAAGAGTAGCATATACCTCTGGAGTAATTGAAGTGATCGATTATTGCCTAGAACCAGATGATTACTCCACTTATACGACCACTTATACCATCAGTGTGGAGGTGTACAATATTCTTTTTTTTTTCCCCAGCTTTTCTCAATTCACTCCTTGTCTTCTATGTGAGAAAATCAGTAATTCCCTGGAGTTTGTTCAATTTTTCAATAGAGAATACTACCATGGGACTGTTTTACTTTCCTTCTGTTTTCTGTATTGCTTGTTTTGATAACTGGGTAGTGGACAAAAACTCTGACTTGTTTATTTGTGAACAATCATTTGCACCCAAAACAGAAAACCAGAAAATAAGTGTGAGTTAGAGAATTTGAAGTTTGTTTTACTTTCAATTTTACTGATATGTTTTACAGATGCTTGCTGTGGATTTCAGTCTCACAAATTGCCTTCAATTACATAGTTCCATTAATAAATACAGCCTCTGGAATAGAATATATCCTCCACTTCTTCTGACACAGAATGAAATTATACTTCATTTTGTGGTTCATTTTAATGAGTTCTTCATGAATTCTTGGTTATTTCATTTTCAATACAGTTACCTTTAATTTCATTATGTTCTGTTAAATAATTGATTAATGTATACGTAAGTAGATAAAGTTCTAGAGAGGCAGGTATACTATTATATTTTCATCACTTTTTTTTTTCTTTTCTTTTTCCATTTCTGCTTCACAGTCATAGAGCAGTACTTAAAAATACGTACTTTTCTATTTCATTTAATTTCTCCTTCATTCTGTCTTATCCTTGCGCATGCTATAATTTCTTCTTTTCAAGAATGTTCCACATTCACCACAGAATTTATTTTCTCCATTATAGACAGACATATAGTATAAATATATAAAACATCCTCTTAATAAATTTTGACTATCCTAGAAGAAATAAAATATTGATTTTGATACTCTCAAGTTCTATAAAAAATAGAAATACCATCAACACGTTCATTTCGCAAAACTGTAGAAATGACTTTATATTTTGGTTGTCCTCTTACAAGAACTGACAGGGTATAGCATGTAATTTATATTAAAAACAAAAAAGCAATACATTTGACCTTGTGTAATTTTTAACTGGGTAACATACTCCTTGTTACCAGTATAAAAACAGACTAAATAACCTTCCTAGGCCTAAATGATTACTATGATTGTCACAAACCATAATAGTAATAGGACATTTTTCTCAATATTAAAGGATTTGTATGAGTTATCACCAATGTAAGAGACAAAGACTTTTTCACAGTGGGAATAAGACAATAAAGCATAATAAAGCATGAATGAAAAAATATGCTGTAGGATAGGTTGACCATCATCCTGACTAATGACATAAGACATAGATGTGCTCAGTCAATTGAAAGTGAATATCGAGTATAAATATAACAGAAATTATAACAGAAAAGAAGAAGGAAGAATATTCCTGATTCTTCTTAATCACTATTGTTTGTTTTGTGAAAGCCACAAGTATCATGTCTTTGGATGCTTCTTAAGGAATTAATTACCACTTTGAATGATTGGGCCTCATTGGACCATTAATTCTTTCTATTACTCACTGTAATTCAGGAAATGCAATACATTTTCATCACTACTTCTTTATTGATGTAGTAACTGACATTACTTAAAAGTTCTTAGTTAAACAGCTCTAAACTCAGAAAGAATTTTCCAAATCTCTTCTTTCTGTTCTGTAATTTGCTCTGGAGTAGACATTTGCTTAGAGTAGCCTAGCATTATGTGTCAAGAATACAGCTGGTGTGAAAACGGCTGTACTTTAATTTTTAGGGAATTGCATTGCCTATTTTTTAGGTCTGTTTAGCCTTTTTGTACTGGACTAACGGAGTAGGCTAAGTTATCCACACAGTAGTTGTAAAAATCATTCAGCAGTCAGAGATTCAGAACAGATAAAACAAAATGAAATTTTACATTTGGTAATAGAAATCCTTGTGGTATTTTTTAAAACACCAAAACAATTACATATTCATATATATATATTCATGTATCTTTCTGAACAATAGTGGCAATTAAATAAAATGGGAATGGTTATTCTTCTTTTGTATCTTAAGTAGAAAAATAAGAATAAAGTAGTGGATAAGAATAAAAACATAAAATTATGGAAATGCTGTAGAGGAGAAATTCTGGTATAACTTGTAAAGTCTGCTGGAAAAGTTTGTCTGTTTTCACAAGTCATTTAATATTCAGAAATATGTTACAAAAATAAATGAAACCTCCAATCAATAGCAATACATATTCCTCTGTAAAAATCAGTCAAATGATGGCATTTACTAACAGATTGGTTTCTGCTCTGTTACGGTTGTTTATCCTATGGATTAATAGAAGCAGCATATATCTTTTATCAAAATGTAGAGGGTGGTTTGGAGAAAACATATTTAGTTTAGTAGGAATCTTCCCTATAGATTATCTAAGCCTTTCTTCTGCAAAATTTCTTGTTGCTCCAACACTCACTTTCAAGTTTTAAGCACAATATGAAAATGTATTTTATTTCTGTCTTCAGTAGCGTTAAAATCAAGAGTTAAATATGCAAGTTAGAGGATAGTTGTTCTGTAACACATAAGAACACCAACATTCACCTTCTTTTCTACATTGCTGCTTTCAGAGAATAATGAAACAAAACCCACTCAGAATAGCTTTGTCATCTTCCCAGAAATAGTATAAGAATTACGTTATAAATGGTCTTAAAATTAATGCTGCCTGAAGGATCAAAGATTGAAAGAGCAATGAAGCTTGATTGCCCAGGATTTTTAGCAGTTTATACTATGGGCATAACATAAGAAAATTTCCTGAAGGAACAGCCATTTGCTGTCACAGTAATAGCTACTAACTCATTTCAATAGATCTCTCTCACGTGTTTCACAATAGTTATTTGATTCCAGCTTGTTCTTCCTAGCTGACAAAGAAGGGAAACTATTTCTCTAGATGAGCTGACATTGCTACCAGTGCTGAAGTCAAATCCTGGGGCTGCTTTCTACAGTTCCTTCCCTATACAGTTTGCTCCTCTCAGCTTTTTGCTGCCTGGCTGCATAAGCCTGAAGGCAAGTGTGAGGCATGCCCAGCCATGACACCATCTGAAGTCACCAGCTAATGCCATTAGAAGAAACAGAAACATAGTTAAATTCCTGATAGGAGTTAGACCATGTACCCCTCGTGAGTTAGAAGATCTTTTTGGGTTTATCTTTACACCTAGGGAGGTATTAGCTGGTGCTGAAAAGTTTTTCAAGTTTTAATCTCTGTTTATTCTGAAAACCAGAGGTTTTATTCTAATTCCTCCACAGAATAGAATGGCGCATAACACAACACAGCTTTGTGGCACAAGTTATAATTTTAGTGCAATAGATGATCTCAGAGGCTAGTGCTACAATTTCATGTTTTCTATATTGTATCTCTGTAAATGTCACTGGATTCTTAATTCTGTGTTTTCTGAAGGAAACCCAAAACACTCAGTGTGAAATGTGTCATTGTATTGTTCTAAAGCATTACACAGTTTAGCTAACTGAAGAGTTAGACAGTGTGCAGTTCCATATCCATATCATCCTGGTATTCATAATAACATACATCTTTTTCAGCACACCTTAGTCTTCAGAGTTATCCAATTTTGTGACACTTCTGAGATGACTTTTAACACTAGAGAAGAAAACTGAAAAAAAAATCACTGGTAATAGAGATAGTGATAAAAGAAATTATGTCTCCATGGGAAAATCTATATATTTTTTCCTCCTTTCTGTGCTCCCTTTTCTCCATTATGTTTCCCTGCGTTTTTCTACCTTTTCCTGCTCAATCACCTTAAATTTACTGTACTCTCTTCAGTTTCTACTTTCATATGCTGAAGTCCTAGAGAACTGCTGTGCAATTTAATTTGAGGTAGATTCATTTCACTAAAAGAGAATTATCATTGCTTAAATTTAATAAAAGTGTACATAGCAATAACAGCATTTTGCAAGATTATGAAATGCTTAAATAAATTATAAAGCTTAAGATAATATATGTAAGGACAACTTCATTAAACATTTTCCTGTAATCATAAAAACTACAGTGGTGAGCATATAAATCCTACAGAAATGATTTTTTGTTTTTTAAAAGTACATCTTGAGATAAGATTCGTATGTGTTCAAGAAGCAGTTCTTCTAAAACCTGAGGATTCTATCTTTGTCTGTATGCTGCGGATCATTCTATAAGATATTAGCTATATATTCTTCCAAAACACTTTTTAATTTTAATGCTGGAATTAATCTTGTAAACATAAATAATAAGCATATTCTATAGAAATACATCTGTTTTCACTTTCTTTTTTGATTAAAAAATGTAACTGCCTGCATTATTTAAAAATCCCATTTTGTGCTCATGCATTATTTGCATATTCATAATCTGATTACTGATTAATTCAAAATAATTGTGAAATTTGCATGAATTGTCTCTGCTTATTTAACCTGCTTCAGGCATTACAAATTTTTGCTACAGTGTCTATTCCAAAGTAGTAAAAAAATTCTGCAAGGTTTTGAGTGGATCTTTCTAAGGCTGTACTCAGGACAGAAGCTGCTACCGCTAGCTGAAGTTTACCGTAATTCTCAGGAAAATATTTTGCAGGAAGTCCTGACTTAGACTATTCACATGATTATTTTCTGTGGGCAAGCACCTACAATTAAGAACATACATAGTTTAGAAGAAAAAATTGGGAAAATATTTAAACTATCCTTAATAAACCCATCCTATGTAGAGGTAACCTGCTGATCAATTAGAAATTGATTAAGAATTCTAATGAAAAACACGGTAAGTTATTACAGTAGTTCAGGCTAATAACACATTGGGTCTTCCTACTCTATGTGTCTGAGTATTTATCTGATGATCAAAATAAAGCTCTGCTTAATTCTCTTCTCAGAAAGCTTATCTAGAGGCAGTATTGATTTTATTTTTTTTTTCCCTAAGACCAAGAAAAGTTTTAGTTTGTATAACTGTAACTGTCTTCTTTTTTTTTTCCCCCTCCCACTTGGTTTGTTTCTTTCTTTAATATCTATAGGAACTCTACTGGGAAAATTCAAATTCAAACACAGTATCCTTTCAGTGACTAATACAGTCTCTTCCACCTTTTATCTGAGCATAATTTTACAACGCTAACCAGAGATGAAGCTGCTTATTTTCTTCCAGTATTTCCTCAGTCTCTGATCATTTCAAGTTAAATTTTAAGACTCCATCCTCCCACTGGTTGATATGTTCCTTCTTTTGCTGAAGACCCCCAGAATCTTAACTTTAATCTTTCATTGCCTTTTCTAAATAAAAATAAATAATGCAAAAAATTAAACTGTTTCAGTCCAAGGCTAAGCTTATGGATTTGCAAATTTGTAAGGCCAACATTTTTGTAAAAACAGTTCTTAAAAGTGATGAAAGTTGAGTTCCATGTTTTTTTGTGGTGTTTTATTTTTCTTCAGTTATTTGCACCTGCAACTTTCCAAGTACAATTACTCCTAGGTACAAACAATATAGCCTGAAAACTAGTTTTACAAATCAAAAGGCTTTCTGGGACCTGTTTGAAATGCTGGGAAATAATAGCTACTCCTTTCATTATGGTTGCCTTGCTAAAGTATTTAAATCATCACTTTGTAAAGCACTTCAAGGTACTTAGAATATGAGTGGTGCCTTACAAAATGAATTATAATGTATTCTCTTCTGATCTTTTCTTTTTCTTTTCCCTTCTGTTTTAGACTATCCACTTGATAATGATCTGTCTGAGAAGATCGCCATAATTTCAAAGCATTTCATCTTTTGCTCCCGTCTGCAAATCTGTGGAAGATCTCTGGAAGCTTTATTGTCATCATGTAGTAAGTCATTGTGAAAATGTTAAATCTTTGTATAAATTTTCATCCTTACCTGATATTTTATTTCCTTTTGCATCAGTTGTATTATCAGTGTTTCCTGGGTGGAGAACAACCTAATTTCTTGTACTTCAAATGCTTGCAGTTCTGTGATACTGATATAAGGCAAGATGAACTGATGCTTCTACCAAAACAAATATTTGAGTCATGCTCTGTTGCTTTTCCTTGAAATGAAGACATGATTTTTTATTTTTTTTTAATCAAATACGATCTATCCTATAACATCTTTCTGTTCCATTGCAAGAACTGCTTTTTTTTTGTTGTTGTTGTTTTTTGCTGCTATGGATGATACATTTTCAAATGCTTACTTTTCTCAAGTGTATATATGATTAGAGAAACCAAACTAAATGCTGCAGAAGGAATGGATTTCTTTTTTCAAGTTCCAGTGTACGAAAATGAGAACTGCTTTTATGTAAGGTCAAATAGTTTACGTTATGCCATCCATACCTACATCCATGCCTCTCTAAGGTAAGTGATGTAGTTAAAAAGTTATTGAGCCTTCTGAAAAAATAACATTTCAGTGTGAAATTCAGTTCTTTTCTGAAATACAAAGGTCAAGCTAAAGGACCGTATGCATGTACATATGTGTGTAAATATGTATGTTATTTGGCTGTTCCAAATCAGTAGAAGAGTCAGCTCTCCTGTGGAAAAGGTACAAATCACGCCACATCTGTATATCTGTAACTCCAAAGAGTGCAGTTTCTTTACACTTTCGTCTAGTGTAATTTGTACTCACAGAAATTTCTATGACAATTTTAAATATTTATATTAATATATATTTATATATAAACATATAATATATAAATATAGAAAGAGATTTTTTAAAAACAGATGCATAAAATATTTCTTTTTCACTCATGGAAAGTCTACAAAAAAAAAAAAGCATTGGATGGAAAATTCACCAATTTTTACTCTTGAGTTCCTTTGCATATCTCTTGCGTGGAAAAGTAGGAAAGCTAGTCATCTTCAATTCTCTGAAATTAAATTAATAAAAAAGTTAATGTTTTCTCTGAATAATTGATTTGTATATAGAAATATATTGTTCTATATGTAATTTCTCTGTACTATAGCTGCATTATTTCAGCTTTAACAAAAATAGATTTAATTATTTAGAAAATACTTTGGTAACTATTAAAGCATATATATAATTTTCTTTCTTGAACTCTAATGATAGTGTAAGTATTATTACGTAATTACCTTTTTTGGCTATTCTATAGTAAATATTAAACTTCAGCAAGATAAGGCAGAGAAAAATTCACAAATTCTTCAAACAAATGAACTCAATGAAGGTTACATCTGTCCATTTTCCAACAAAGAATTTAGGATGTAACAGTACTGACTTGCACATTGAACATGTTGGAAAAAAAAAAAAAAAAAAAAAACAGCTGATAAAGGCGTGCAACTATTTTAGCTTCATGAAACATCTTAAATTTTATTGTGAAGAACTCTGCAGTTTATGAGCTTCAGCTTAAAAATTGAAAAGATGCAACTGACATCAGTAATTGGAACGGCATAAAGAGTATATTTTACGTTGCTGTTATTTTGCATAGGTTGAAAGTAATAAAAACATGATTCCAACAAATATGAGGTCTCTTAAGGTCACCCTAAGGTTATTAGTGTGCTTATTAGTATGTCAGCTCCTCTTTTTCTTTCAACCTGACATTTTCCATTGCATGTGCAATCATCAGCAGTTAAGACAAACATTATCTGATGCAATGAAAGCAACAGGATTATCCTTTACCATCTTGGGGTGAACAGTACTTTTTAATAAGTCAATTATTTTCTATGGAAATGAGCACTGCGAACAGAACCACACTAACATTCTGTTTCAGTGAATTCATTAGAAGGTGGGATGGTACTGAGTACACTTTTAGCTAGGAGTTTTCTGCTGCCTATTAATATTCAAGATAATGCTAGGGAAACATGCTCCAGATCCTCACTCCAAATCAAATCATTCTAAATCAAAATAGCATTTTTTTTCTTTGCCTTGAAAGACCATAGCCTAAAAAAGTAGAGGAGCCTCTGCTTTGAGCTTATAGGGTATTGGGAAGAAGTGAAATATTAGGAGTTCAGTAATCACACTTAGACCAATAATGCAATTTCCATAGGGGTACAAAAGATTATTTTTGCCTTAAAGAATAAATAATAATCATAACTAAATGAAAATGCAGCAAAAAAAGATTAATATGAGGATGGAGAGGAAATTAAGCTAACAGCAGTAAGATAATGAAAATATTAGTTTGATTGAGATTTGCCAATTCAGGACTTGGAATATGTTTCAATTTTTATTTTTTGTTGTGGTTTTATCTTCTGAGGCTGAATACAGAACCTTTTACATGAGACTACAAGCCACTGCCACATGACCTGAAGGAGTGATATTTTCAGTTGGTTTAACTTGGAGATTACTATTCTTTTCCTGTAGCCAGTAAAAGTAGCTATAATCTACTGATTATAAATAATCTTGTTATATTTATGCCCAAAGGAACAAAAGTAGTTGCTTGATTTTCAAAAAGATAAAACCATTAGTAAAATATCCAAAGGAATAAAAGGGAATAGAGCAATAAGTCAGAAGTAATGTATCTGCTCTTTGATCTCTGTACATGAATGCTTTCAACCTTCTAATTGTTTCATATAAGCCTTCAGAATGGAGGTCAATGCAGAAATATTTTAATGTCCACCTAAAATTTTATCATATTGAGTCAATTTTAGATCTCTTTCTCAATAATTTCAGTTATTATTTATAAACTGTGTACTGCAGATTCAGTTAATCATTTTTATGCTTGGAACACACAATAGATATAAGCTCCTTGTATGCCGAAAAAGTAAATAGAAGTCCCTTTGGGCATCAAAATCAAAGAGAAAGTTCAGTCTGTTTCTCAGATTATAATTAGCCTGAAGAAAATCTCCAGTCTGCTTAACTAGATATGAAGGTCTCTCTTTTTATGTTAAATTGTGGTTCTACCATGCAAATGGTTCGCTCATCTAACAAAGTTCAAGCAGGCATTGGAAGAAGAGAGATGATCAAGAGAACCGATTTGGTTTCTGATCATCTTGTATTAAAGTCACAATGTAGGAAAGTTAATTCTTGTGTTTAAAAAGTAGAAATATTTTTGTAAAGACTCTACTCTGTGACAAAGCACTGTTCAAAATAAGCAATTGATTTCTGTATCCACATGTATCAATGGGCCTGAACTGCAAAAAACTGGACAGAACTGGAAAGAAGTGTATACTTGTTAATCTGTAAGTTTATGATGGTCCTCAAAAAAACAGCTGAGGACAGAACTGAGGTGTGGTATAGACTGTTGATTTGCTCTTCCAGCTAGCTGTCATCTGAAAAACTGACTTCAGACTTACAGATCGTTTGAAAAGTTCTCATTTTCAAAGCTTCCCAGCCTGAAGAGTTGAACCATGTTTCAGAATTGTATTGTCGTGTTCTCTCTTCCCATTACATTTATCACTAGTGTTATCTCTCTCGTCTCAACTGGCTAGGTAAAGTTGAAGGCATGAACATTTTTCCAGATAAAAAAGGGTAACTGATGGTGGGTTTACATCACCCTTTTCATTTGCAGAAAATATACAAAGTCTTGTTTCTTCAGATATGGGATTATAAAAATATGAAGAATAGTCCTTTTGATTGCAGTTCCATTTGCTGTTGGCTAGAATTTGTATTATGAAACTATTTTCCAGATCTGTGCTTTCATTGCCTTTATAGGCTGCAACTCATGATTGTTTGTCACCTTGTCTCAGTTTCTCTACTTTTTTCTGCCTCTTTCTCACAGCCAAATCTGTGCAAAAAATAATTACTCTATGCATTGCCTAGCCTGGTTTGGTGTTTTTTGGAGGAAATTACATTTTAGATTAGGTCAGAGAACACTACAATTTCTATAAAGAGTAACTATTCCCTACATATTCTACAAAGGAACCATGGCAATTAAGCTTTCTAGATTAAATTACTATTAATTTAAATCTGTGAGCTAAAGTGTTAGCATTTTGTTGTTGTTTGTTGTTTTTGTGTTGTTGTTGTTTTTTAAAAAGAAGCAGAATATTAAACTTCAAGTATTACTGAAAAAGATTACAAGGAAGTCTTGTGCCATATTCCCGATACAAGCTTGTTGTACAAAGGAGCTTCCCATCTTTTATACTAATGGTGAAGTAATATTTTTTCTTATTTTTAGTAGTGTAAGTCAAGAGGCTCATCTTTATTTGTTGTGGTTTAGCCCAGCAGATAGATAAATGCCCCACAGTCATTCACTATAGTGGGATGGAGGAGAGAATCATAAAAAAAAGTAGAGATAAAGACAGTTTAATAGGACAGAAAAAGAAGGGAAAATAAGAATAGCCATATAAATATACAGTACAAGTGATGTATTGTGCAACTGTTCACTACCCACCAACCAATGCCCAGCCAATCCCTGAGAAGCAGCAGCAGTACCTCCCCCCCCCAGTCCCCATCCCACCAGCCAACTTCCCCAGATTTGTTCTTCAGTATGACACTATAATTTATGGAATATCACACTGGCCAACTTAAGTCAACTGGTCATGTCAGTTTTTACTGAACTGTAACTCATTACAGATAAAACAATAATCTGCAATTAGGCGATAATAAGTTCCATTAATTATGCATTTGATTAACTGTTGGATTTTGTCAATTGTGAATTATATAACACCTTTAATTTTTTTTTAAATGCCTAATATACTTATTTGCCACTAAAATGCTCCATTTTTAAAAAAAATATTTGATTTGAAAATGCTATAAACCTCTGAAAAACCTTGGCCAGGTTAAGAATAATTTCTTCCTTACTGTGCCTTAGCATTCAGTAAATTCAAGGAAAGCTTAGTAAAGGAATGCTTTTTCAAAAGAAAGCTATTGCCTTTTCTAATGAAATAACTATTTAAAATAAATTTAACACCAAACAGGATTACAAGAAGTATACTTCAATGTAAGTCTTACTATTTCCATCTAATTTATAATTGAGTATCCTTTAATAGCTTTGTTCTGTTATGAATTATTTTTACTGCAGAATTTCACTGTGGCTGTTAATAGTTTATGACCTTCTAAACACTATGAAAGGATCATAAACATTGTGTTGTGTATATGCACTGAAAATGACTGACAAGGATTGCATACTTCATCATTCAGTCCCTGAGGCAGCTGGAAATTGTACAGACTGAAGAAAAAGGCTGGGAGTATAGAAAGAAATGAAACTCCATCTATCTACAAGAATGTCATTTTTCATAGTCTTCACTACAAATCATTTCTGTGTGGAATCCTGACAAAAGGGCTCAGCAGTGCCAAATATTTGTGGTTTTTTTTTTTTTATGTTGGTTTTGAGACTAAAGAGGATAAATCGATAATATTAATGAAACATTTGATAACTGTTTTGGACTATATCCAAATAAAGAGCACCTGTCATTTTACAAACACATATCAAATCTTATGTGATTAAGGCAGTGAATTTGCTCTTATTTGACGGTTTAAGCGTCATACCAGAATCTTCAAGGCCACACTAAGTTAGATAAAATACTTTAATACTTTGAATGAATCAAGCCATAGCATGTATCTATACAAGAAGGAGGAAATTCTGACATGTTTGCAGAGATATTGACCAGCCATTCAATCTGGGTAAGTATGCAGATATTCTAACGTGCAGGATACTGTTCCATGTGTCAGACAAAGCAAGAGGTAATTCATTTTCTTACTATTCTTTGTGCTCCATCTGAACAACGTACTGTGGTTTAAGAAGCACTTAATTTTTTGTTATACACCTGAACAGGCAATCTGATTTATAATAAATAAATTTGCTTGACTTTTTTTGTTGTTGTTGTTGTGAGTTTGAGCTCAATTCCTTGCCGATTTATGGGACAAATCCTAGATAGATTGAAATCAGACAGATGAATCAGATCCAGAATATTTTTGAGATCTATAGTACAGTAGTTTGTTGCAGCCTTTTATGAGATTAGAAGTCATGTTTGTCAGTCTTCATTGTGTTTACTCTGATAAAATTTCTTTTTTCTAATTTTATTACTCCTTGTGAACAACTGTAATTATTTACAGTATGTAATTATTTTCTAAATACTTTAAATAATTTTAAAACTGTTAGAGGACATAGAATTTCATTAGCTATAAGGGTGCTAGTACTACTCTAACTGCTTCTGGCATTTTGTTTTATTCTTGGAAAAGGTTTCTGATATCATTTTCCTTTTCAGACAGTGATTGAAAATTATTTTAGAAGCATTATTCTATTTCATTTTTTTCAGAGCTCTTAATGTATATTGTTAGCCCTGAGCAGGAATGGACATAATTCTCGTGAAGACATTCAGTTTCTGTAAAGCAAAATTCAAATGCCTTAACATGCAGACGAGCAACTTCAGATACCAACACAGGAAGGGGGACAACAGGCTGAAAAGAAGATCTGCAGAGAAGGTTCTGATGGATACAAGCTAACAATGAGCCAATAATATATTCTTACAACACAGGAGACCGGCAACATCCTGGACAGCATCCAGAAAAGTGTTCCCAGCAGGTGATGAGTTGGCAATCCTTCCTCTGTACTCGGCACTGGTAAGACAGCTGGACTCCCCAGAACAAGAAGAACATGAGCATACTGGAGTGAGTCTGGTGAATGGCCATCTCTGGTGGGAGGAGATGTTGAGAGCTGGGAGTGTTCAGACTGGAGAATAGAAGTCTCACGGCAGATCTTACCTATGTGTGTAAATATTTGATGGAAGGTAGTATTGAAGGGCAGAGTCAGCCCACTGAAAGAAAAAGAGGCAGTAGGCACAATGCAGAATACAATACAGGAAATTCCATCTAAACATAAGAAAGTAAAGACAATTTTCCTGTGAGGATAGCTGGATACTTGAACTGGTTGCCTGGAGAAATTTTGGAGTCTCAACTCTTGGAGTTACTAGAAACATATGCAACCTCCTATAGGTTGTGCAGGTTGTTCAATTACACTGTCTCCAGAACTCATCTGTGATTCTGTGGTCATACAAGTAGAGTGACTTTTAGAAGTATAACACCTATTGATCTCTGTTATCTTAAGTAATCAGAAGATTCCAACCCCTACAGTTCTGCAATTCTGTGACTGTTACATTGTTGTGTTTTATATTCAGTAGTTAGAATTGGTTGAAATATTTCTTCTAAATTTTTTATTTCACTATGGCTAAAAATTCCTCAGAAATGAATTTTTGAAAGAATCATTTGTTGGAAACTTTGTGGGATCCTCCCTTCATCTGAGAGTGCCAGAGGGAAAAAAAATACACGATTACACTGCTAACAACTTAACAGGAAAAAAAAAAAAAAAAAAAAAACCCTCACACATAAAGAGAGAAAATATAGTTAGTTGTCTGTGTAAGACATGAACATAGGAACTGCCTGGTTTGTTGTGATTTTTGCATGAGAAAATGTTATCACTTTGTTTTGACCTTTGTTTTAACATGCCAGCTACTTGTCCATCAAATTAAAACAAATATGTGCATCTCTTCATTGTTTTATCTCATTTTTTTATAAAATTCCAGAAGGTGTTTGAATTACAGTGCAGAATTCTAACGCAGAATTTCTGTAGCATTTGTTGTATTCCTGCTAGCTTAATCACTTTTCACAAGCCAGTAATTCACATTTAAGGCAGTAAAAATATGTTCAGAAAAGATCAAAGTTTTTATGAAATCTTATATTTAAACTTGCATGTAAAGAAACTTTGAGGCAACACCATGAATATGAGCAGGTAATGGCATGGTTCCTAGAATACAAAAAGCAGTTGGAGGGCATGTATGCTTATTTACATAATTAGATATGAGATAGTCTGAGATAACCATTGTGTTATTATACATGCAGAAGAAATGGTTGGTACAAAAAAAATCAAAAACCTATGTTATATATCCAGTACAGAGGTTGTAATAATAACTTAATGAAATAATGAATATAATGTCAGGTTCTTATGTGTGACATTTTGTCACTATATATCAAAGTGCTTTACAAGAAAGGTGAATTATTTTTCCTTTTCATTCAGTTATCTATTTCTGTTGTTAAGAAAAAAATGTGAAGAAATGCCTGAACCTGAACTGGGTGCAGGTAAATCTGTAAAACTGAACAGTGTCAAGACTGTTTTCAAATGTCAGCTAGTACAGCTGTCTGGAGTCTCCACCATCTTAAGACTCCCAAGATAAGGTGGGATGTTAAGTGCATGCCCCATGTGCACTCCCGTATGCAGTACACGCCACACAGCAGAAGTTGCCCTCTTGCATTTACATACTAATAAAAGAAACTTTATTTTTCATATGTAGCTGAAAATACCGGAAAGAACTGAAAAAAAGTGGTGTGTTTGCCAGGCAACTCACAAAATGCAGACTTTTGCTTCTGACGCTATGAAACAACCTAATTTAGCATTTGGATCTCTCCATCATATCTGTTGATGAAACAGAGTTAATTACAATATATTTTATCATTGCATAAGTAAGTTACTTAGAGAATAGACTCGATCTCCAATGGCAGTTGACTTCATGTATGATTCTCCAAATTCTTTTTATATTTGCAGGCCCAGATTTAAAGTAGACAGCTTTGGAAACATTGTATATGCAACATATAGATACGAATAAAACATATACATCACATATGTCTTATGTATACAGAAAATACATAATAATTTATTGCCACAGGACCATTTTGTGTCCAGAAGCATAAATGGGTTCAAAATCCCCTTGTTGTCATCTAAATGCAGTGATCTGAAAGCAACAATTGAGTCAGCAAATCTCTGATTGCCATGCAGGAGAGTAAATAAGGGCATTGTCTACTTTAGAACTGACCTATCTCTTATGGTCTGTTCCCTCTTCCTGTTTCTACCTACAGTCTGAAGCAGAAATACTGATTTGATCCAGCACAGATGTTCTTATGTTGGAAAAAAAATGAGATCACCTGTCCTCATTTTTTTTTCACCAGCTTCTTACAGTCAGACTTCTGAGGCAGTCTTACCACAGGGCTTGCAGCCAACGTTCTGGATGTTGCAGGCTATAACATCTACTCTGTTTATGCAACCCTACCTTGTTTAGCCTACACTTCACAAAGCAAAGTCTAAATTTTAACAAGATTAAGAAGACAGTATACATTGTCTAATTAGGAGAGAGGGTTTTTGAATTATTCAGTCCTGCCAACTCTTTTTTTATTCCTTCAACTACAAAATTCCTCTCTTCTGGAGAACTGGAATTCCCCTTAGATAGAAAGGTACTTTCAAGAATACCAAAAGAAAAAAAGTAAATAAATTAAAAATTACTTGCTTTTGTGGTGTGCAATAACAAATGCCAGATGTAAATCTAAGCTAGTGTGTGAGTGATTAATGAAATGTGTCCTTATACTTTATTAAAGTAACCAAACAGAAAGCCTGAAACTGAATCTCTGGTGTTTCAGTAGATCGTAACAGTCTTTGAACTCAGGAGAAACAAGTTATGCTAGTGGTGGTGTATGCATGTCCATAATGGTCTGAGAATACAGGCAAGTCAAGGTTTGGAGGGAGAGGTCGTATCTTGACTAAGATGAACTGTTATAGTTGGAGAAAAATTAAACTAGCTTTCTTTCCCTCATAAATTCCATTAGATATTATTTGGAATATATTACTGAAGGATTAATTGCTATGGAAAAAAAGGATTTGGGGAATTTCAGCCTTTCTAAACTAGCTGCTCTATTACAAGATTTCCTTTTAAGAGAAGGATAAAAATGTCCATAAGCAGAAAAATTATAATCTGGCATGTCCTTAAGTAGAGCAACCTTAAAAAAATATTATAGAATTATGAAATTTTAAAAAAATATAATTCTTTTATGTGTTTATTATTTAGAAAATACTTTCTGTGTTCAGTTCTCTGCTTTAGGAATTTACTATTATAGGATCTTAATACGAAAGGAAAATTCAATTCAAAAGGAACCTCGAAAGATCTCTAATCCATATTTCTATGCAAAATGAGGTTCAACTATGAGATCATAATGGGTTGTTCAGTTTTATTCAGCTATGTTTTGAAAACTTCCAGAGATAGAGATTGCATAACATACCTAGGCAATTTCTTTAGCTGTCCATCTCATAACAGAATAGTTTTTCTTATATCCAATCGAAATCTCTCCTGTTTCATTCTTTTCCTCTTGTCCTTCCTGAGATTCATTCAGCCATCTCAGTAGCTTCTCAGGCATTGGAAGGGCAGTACCTTGTTAGGTACTCCCCAAAATCTTTTCTCCAGGATCTCAGCCTCTCCCACAAAGAATGCACTACATAGTATGTAAGTATAATTTGGATTCTTAGAAAAACAGTGAAATCTGTGATTTTTTACCTCAGAGTTTTGTGTAATAATATTACTGGCCAGTGTTTTTTTTTTTTTTTCTGGAAAACCATTATGTTGCTTACATATGTTGATTTTTTGAACTACGGTAGCCAGTATATAGGACAAGAATTCAAAGGCTGTTTAAGAGAAACAAATTGCAACATTCTATACCAACTGCCAAATGACCTTTTTACCCTAAGCTCACTGTCTAATTGTGCATCTACTTCTTTTTAGCTCTTATGCTCTGGCATAGGCAACATTTCTACATACTTCTATAACAAACAATACTGTAAGAAAGGAACTGCAAACAGTTTTATTGTCCTTAAAACTCTTTAAAAGCCCTAGAAAATGAAAGTCTGTAAACAAATGTATGCAAGTTTGATTAACTACACCACAGTATACATACAAAACTCTGACTGGTGCAGAGGGTTGAAGAGGAGCTATTTAAGTAGAAGTATTGGAATAAAGCATAATAAAATTATTGTGTCACCAGGACACAACTGATGTCTGGTTTTAGCATTATAATGCCTCACCTCACTGCATGGAGCATGTTGCTGGTAAGTAAGCTTTGTTTGAAGACAAATTAATTCCCTATCCAAAAAAAATGAGTTGCAGAGAAAAACAGAGAAAAGATAAAGAAATTAATGTTGCCCTAACTTCTAGTGGATTGAAAAAATATTTTTCATACTTAGTTGTTATTATTCCCATTACAAGCAATTATAATACATTCTAGTGCAATTTCATGGCACATTCCCAAGCTCCAGCATTTTCATTACCATGGTAAATTGCCAAATACCTCGAAACCATAATCTGAAAACTGATGAAAAGAGATGATCAGATGTTTGTATCCCAGCTGTTTAGAAGCATGCAAAGTGACAGTGTTTTATCATTTGAAGTTTAGAAAGTATGTTTGGAAAATGTATTTTGTTTACACTTTAAAAGTATCATTTGAGTAAATAGCATTACTATATTAAGGAAAAAAAAAAGATTCTATAAGGGCTATTCTTACTACTCTTTACTCTGAATTTTTCCTATTCTGTTTGTGAAAGAAGCATCTTTCCTCGAATGACAGATGAATGACAATAATTTTGACACTTTGCATTAAATTAAGTGTATACATCTTCATGCTATATTTCATTTACCCTTAAACGCAGATCCACTTTCTCTTCTGAATTCCAAACAGGAATTTCAGGAAATTCTGTCTAAACATAAGAAAAACCCTTTTTACCCTAATGAATTTTGCAGTCTGAATTCAACATTTGCATATGTCCAATGAGAGATACGGAATATTTTCCCCTTTCCTTTCTCATTGTTTAGGAAGCTAAGAAGGACTTTGAGCCCTTTAATTTTGTAGAAAACATGCAAATTTTCACTTCTTGTCACAGTTCTCTAGATGCCAGACTTATAAAGAGAAGAGGTACTGGGAATAAATATTGTCAAAAAATCAAGATTCTATTAAAAGGGAAACCAAATTCCTACCACAGCCATAATGAAGTCATTATTAGCAGTGACTTAGGATCATATATATTTTTAATCAGTAAAATGAAGTATTATACAAAAATACTTACTTTTTTCCTGTGGCCTTGTACTAAGAACTTGAACAATGAATCATCATCTGAAAGATATTTTCTGCAGTGCAATAAAAATTTTGTCTAAATATTTTTATTTTTCTGGAATTTTTTTGTTGTTGTTGTTGTTGTTTTTTCATGTTAAAACCTTTTTAAGAACTCTCCTTTAGTGCATGTAAAGTTGAGGTCTTTAATATACATTCCGGCTATTCCATATCATCATGTTATTGTAACTGGCATATAGAGCCAAATTTTTTTGTATCTGTATTTCAAATTGTATGTCTGTATATAGAGATTTTGTATCTGATCTGTATGTATGCTATTGTTTTGGCAACTATTTCCTTCCATGTAAGTAACAGCTGTTTTTATCTTTGAATCATGCATCTTAATTTTAGTTTGATTTGGCTTCCCTCCAGTTGTCAGAGACAATACAAATCCCACCAAAGTAATGCTAAAGGATTCAGGATTGTCCCACAAATATTCTACAATCTTAAATGGATTTGTTTCATTTATCCTCTCAGCATTCACCTGTTTCTCATATTTGGATCAAGCTTGGAGAGTGAAGAAGAATATTTTGACTCGTACTTGTGATGCTATGGTCCTTGAACTTCAGCAATCTTATCTTTCCTAGTAGTTGCTCTTTAGTCCTTTCGTGATTTCTTATTTGAATTTTGAAGAAGATGGTCACTAAAGCAGGAGAATTGTGAATAACATTCAATCTCTGTAATAAACAAAATATGAGATTTCTTTCTGTTATGTAGATGTCTTTTCTTCTTGATTCTATTAAAAGCTGATATAAAATACTGTATTTATACATTTCTGACTTGGCAAATGACTAGTAGAGTTAGGAAGATCTTACTTTGCCAATATGAAAAGGCATTAGGATTTGCAGATAGAAAGCCATGAATAATGAGCATTGAAAATCAGGTAGAAGCTAAAGATTTGTTTAAAAGAAAAAATAAGAAAAACTTTTTATTATATGAAACTACTGCGCTTCCTCTTTTCAGTATAAAATCCATGTTTATTTCGAAACCTGCTTACCATATGCCAAAGTCTTAATGAAATATTTCAATTTTACAAAAGCACTGTAATTGAATGATTTGCTTCTAAGACCTGTAAGAAAAATTTTTGTTCCACTTTGGAACAAAAACAAATGGATCTTTTGGAATTCTCTTTGAGATGAAAATAAATTGCCTTTACTGATCAGACACTGGTACTGGCTAAAAAGTTAATATTCATGTCAGTTTCTATCTTGTTATCTTTTATACACTACTTTTTCTGTTAGAAAATAAAAATATTTTATTAATTGTATAAATTCATGCATTGTATTTCTGTACAATTTGTATTGCAAATTATTTTCTGTGGTAAAATTTATCTTTTTTTTATTGCATTTCTGACACTAAACTTGTTTGTGGGTCCATTTCTTGTGTAATTTATTTAGGGAAAAACACAGAATAAAACAAGTGTTGCCTGTCATTTTCCTTTTACATAGGTTGCTCTGAAAATAATGCCTCCTATTTGTTTCCATTGTAACTGCAACAGATTCAAAGAGCACAATAAAAGTAGTTGGTAGAACAAATTCTCAGCTACACAGTACTATTTTTCAACATAGTCACCACTAGTAGATATATATTTTTGCCAGCCATGAATAAGTGGCTGCATATTGTGCTTGTAGGAATCTGTACCAGAGGGGCTGAGCTGCTGTCACCACTGCTAAAAGACACCACCCACTGCCTCACTGTGCTATCATTCACTGCTTTGTCTCCAGAAATGTCCAGCAAGCATCCATGAATATCAATCGGTGAAATTCAATTTCATACCTTTGCTTCATGTGCACTTGCAAGTTAAACCCATTTTGTCAGACTGCCCCTCTACTGTCATCTGTTGCACAGCAACAAAATTTATTTGGCATATTGTGGGGAAGGTTTGACCTCTACTGTCATATCACCAACATCCACATCTGGCATCATGGGTCAACATAAGAAAATAGGAGACATTACTTTTGGAGCAGCCCTCATATTTTATTCTATGTCTTGTGATGCTTGTCTGCATTATTCTGCATGCCTGAGTAAAACTGTTCTCATTTCTAAGTATAAAAGAACGACTTAAATCTTTCTAATGTCACAGTGAAATCAACTATGCTAATCAAGTGCTTATTTACAAAAAGAGTGTGATTACCAATGGGGTAAATTAAGGCACATGAAATTGCACATAAAATCATTTAAGTGATTTCTTTATCTGATTGTGACAATGTTTTTGATCACCTGAAGATGCCCTTAGTTGATAATTATCTGATAACTATTCAGTTAAATATACAACATCCTGTGATGCTACAATATTGTTTTTATTCTTTAAACTCAGAACTTTGATGTTTCCCATGCAGTATTTCCTGAAAATGTGCCATTTTGAAGAAAAGCCTGTGAAAATTTCATAGGCTAGGGGCAAGCATAAGAAATCCCTGAAGTTTTTATTAAGGAGATCTAGTACTCTGGTGACTTCTGAAGGCACAACACTTACTATACTTCACGCCTTAAATATCTCCAGGGAAAATCAAAATTAACTTAGTTAAATTTGATCATCAACATATATCTTACAATATGAAGTGGACACAATGTCTGCTACATGTAGCAGCTACTCCATGAATTATTCATTATGAAAACACATGTGACAAATGTCTTCTGTTATGAATATACATAATTCATAAGACATCTATTCCATGTTATCATATTTAAGAAGTACAAGGTGCAAAGGCAAAAAGTGTGATATGGATACATAAGAACGTTTCATTTTATATCACTTTTTATCATTCTGTTTGTATGGGAACTGTTGATTGCGGCCTGAACCTCTGATTGACCACCTGAGGCAAGCAATGAGTCAGCTGTGGGAGCATAAGTGAAGGCAATTCATCTGTGCTACTGGAAGGGGTGGAGCCTGGCTCCACCTCTCCTAGATCCCATTTAAGTACTGGCTGCCACTGGGGAGGGATCTCTTTCTGGAGATTTCTCCTTGTGGAGTTTATTGCAAGCCTACAACACTGGTGAGCATTTTTCATTTATTATCTTTCCACTGTGATAATTCTACTTACCCTAATCTCTCTACACCTATTGATTGTGCATTGTTATGTAAGAGTTAAGGAAACATCCATGTATCAGTTTCTTCCATAGAAGCAGTTTTGTTTCTTTTCCATTATTTTATTATGAAACATTACTTACTAGTAATTCTCTTTTTAACTGTAACCTCAACAGAGATATTTACAGATTGTTTGTGGGCCAATTTAGCAGACAACTAAAGGTAAAATATTCATCAATAATTATAGACACTTTATATATGTAATTCGTAAGTAGTATTTGTTTTATATTTGTGGGTGTATGTATAGACATGTATAGATTCGTACACTGATGTCGCAATGAAAATAAGGAGCAATCTTCTCTGGAAATTCTTTTTTTCTTTGTTTTAGTGAGTGTTTTAGAGATAGACTAAATGTAAGTCTTCAGAACCAAGTGAAAGAACATCTCAACTGGTGGTATTTTATTAAATTGTACAGTAAACGAAAATCAGTTCACTGTGATTTCTGATCTCATGACTGCTATTCGATGAGAACTAGTATTGGCATGCAAGGAAAGCTCATTTTTCAAATACTACCTTTGTCTTGAATAGGATAGCAAATTGAAATCTCATTGTACCACACCATAATTCTATCCAAACAGAACACTTTACTTTTGTGATTTCAGTATATTTCATTTGACTTTGGCTCCCAGAGTTAAATGAATTTCTAAAAAAAAAAAAAAAAAAAAGTTCAAGTTATTTTAAAAGTTACTGAAGAAAACTTTGTGCTGAAATGTGGTAGAAAGCCATTTTTAACAACTGGGGAAAAAACAACAACAACAAAAACAGAAAAAGAATTAGGAAGACTTGAATCATATCCAGAAAAAAAAGCCTCTTTCAATTGACAAGAGATGTACATGTTTTTGCAGACATATTTATTGATAATCTATGCCAGAGTTACTACTAGATTTTTTTTTTTTAGAATCCAAAGTTCTGATAATAAGAAGCACTCCACTAAATGCGTAACTACAAGTATATTACTCGATATAAATCAAATGTCAATCACTACAGGTATCGAAGAAAGCTTATCTCTGAGAGTATGAGAATGGAATTTACTTGTGGAATATAATTATTTTCTAGAATTAGAACTGTGAGCCATTGTTCTTACATTTATTTAGCCTGGGAGGAAAGATAACTGCATCTATGCTATTTCTTCCATGTTAAAATATAGACCACTCAGTATGATCATGAAGTCTTTTCTTACCAAGTACAGAACAATGGGTGCTGCTTAATATAGCAGATGCCAATATCACAGAACCAGTGACTCCTAACAGGCATATTATGACCAACAAGCAAGATTATCACTGAGCTATATGACTGTTATATCTGTTAAAAGTGAGTAAAAGTTTAATGCAGAAAAAATGCATAAAATGCTTAAAATGCAGAAAAGAATACAGCAAAAAAAAAAAATTCTGGGCATAAAAATGACTTTTAGAGCTCGGACTTCCATGTGTTTCACTGTCCAAGTCCTAAGGCTGGATTAAATGATTCTGATATGATTATCTTCAGAGAAGCTTTTTTCCAGATGCAAAGAATACTTTTTCCTCTAATAATGATGGTCTTTTATGCAAAGGATAATAGTTCTTTTTCTTCCGTTAAATAATAATAATAAAAAAAAATGCTTAGATCATCTGCTTTTCCACTTTTCACCTCAAAATCAAAGTTTTAAACATTCCTTGGAAGATGGGATGGAAAAAATTGAGATGATAAAAAGTTCTTGTTTTTCAGGAAATAGAGAGTTCCATACATACAGGCTGTATAATATATTCAGTAGCAAATTCTTTCCTGACAACTCTCCTACTTCTCTGAAGTTATCTTTCACTGCATAGAGGCTGGAAAGCAAGGTGATGGAAAGAGATCCTCATTTAGAAACAAAAATAATGTATAGAATAGCCAAGAGGATAACACCAACAAATATATAGCATTAAAATTGCTGTCTTTTTATTCACTGTTTCTTTCCATTGTTTCCTTCTTATGTGTTAGAGCCTATTGTCAAAGCAGATCCCCATCTGGATCTATAAAGCATTTTTTATTATGAATTTCATCAGGAGTGAAAAGTAAAATTGTCCTAAAGCCCATGTAACCAGAAAATAAGGTTTGGCTTGACTATGATTCTAGACTAAGTGGCATAAGAATGAAGAAAACAAAGTAAGAGTATACAGTCAAAACATTTAAAAGTGTTTTGAAATAGTTAAAGGAGGAAAAATTTAATTGTGTTGGGATACCTTCAAGAGCAGAGAGATCCTTCAGTAGAAGCAAGAAACAAGATCTTTCTTATAAAGTCATTCATCCAGTATATGTTGCTTCAAAGGGTGTTCTGTTACCCTGCACTAGGTTATTCATACAGTAGCAGCAATTAGAAATATTGAACTTTGGTTGGAAAAATCTGCTATTTGTGAAGTAGTGAGAAAATTTGTTTCCCCAGTTATATTCATTGCAGTTCCATCATCCTGCTAAGGTCACCACCTCAAGAAAACAGTAAGTCTTTCATTTAGAATCCCAAGCATACCTTTCTATAGGGTAATTTCATGTTTTATAACGCAGTCAATCTACAATACATTCATCAAAATTTAACTACTGTAAGAGTATAATATTAGCTGTCAACTTTTAAGATTCTGCTGAATTACTTAAGCTTAATAAATAAATAGCAACTGTTTCTGAGTAATAAATAAATCAATGCGTAAGAGTATGCTTCTTTTTAAAAGCTCTTTTTTTATGAAAAAAAAAGCCTAACACCAGTGAGTTTTCTGTACAGATGAGAATGTGTTCAAAGCAGAATGTTGTAGTCAATTGGACTGAGAGTTAAAAGCTGATGAGAGAAAACTGCTTAACAAATAAGAAAAAGAGGAAAAAAAAATTAAAGGCAAATGAAAATTTAATTACAATGTTTCTAAGAGTCTCAAAAAGAACTATAAAAGCTAGAAAATACTAATAAAGCAATTGACATCCGGTCAATTTTTAACTGCTTACTGTACCACCATATTGCCAGCACCTATTTTTATGATCAATGGCATATTATTATACATCTGCTCAGCAATTGGGTGTACTAAGAACATTTAACACCAGACAGGCTGTTAATTTAAAAATTCCCCCAGAGTGTTGAGTGGTTTTATTATCAGACTGCTGTTTGTTTTATTATCATAGCATAACAACTATCTTTCCAGAGTTGCCTTCATGCTGCAGTGATGGTTCTTTCATTTCTGCCTTTAAAAAAAAAAAAACACATTTCTTTGATCGTTGCAAATTGTTGGGTATTTTAAGATTTATTACATGTTTCAAATATAACAGCTTCTCTACCTCGTATTATTTCATGCCACTGTTACCATACACATACTGCATTCAGCGGCAAGCCTTCTCAGCTGATCTGACAATGACTATTAATATTCATAAAGACACTTGTATTTTAATAGCATTAATTTAAGATGTAGAAATCATTTTTGAAATTAAATGCAATAGCACAAATGTTATGAAAATTCAAATATATTGAACATGACATTCCATTCCGTTTGGCTCAGACTGAGAAGGCAGAAAAGATGAGAGGAGCAAAAGCAATCTCTGGATTTATTATCATTTGCTCTTGTCCTGTCTCCAAGCTTTGAACAATTGTAACACAGTGGTCAAGTTTCTATGCTGTCTCCCATCTATCGTTTTCTCTTATACCAGTTGTGAGAAGACAAATGAGAACAAAGCTGGATACATAAACACTTTATATAAAATAAATCTTGATCTGTGCATTTAATACGTTTCTCAGGGCATTTTGAAACTCTACCCTAAATGAAGCACTCCCTTTCTTTCCATGTCCAATAGACAATACCCATAACAATAATCATGAAAAGAATTAGCTCGTTACTTAAAAATAAAAATATGCCCTTTCTAGAAGCCTGTAGACATTCCTCATCCTTAAAAATCAAGTCCTGTTAGGGACTGCTGTTTTTAAAATAAGCAAAGGAGTCAGTATCATATGATGTGTCATGATAGGTCTTTTAATTTGTAAAGAATTTCTTGACTTTATAGAGAAATCAAAATATTTTCATGCGTTATAGATAGAGGTTATGTTGAAGGCAAGATTAAACTCACTTATGTTGCTGCTTCCAAGTGCTAGGAAAAGCACGTATTCACTGCCTCCAAAGCAAAATAATTACTAATTATCTATCATTGATTTTTATCCAGCATTTTTAGAGATGACTGTAAATTTCAAGTCTATTTCCACTCCACTTCTCATTATAGTAAAAATAAGCACAAGATGAAACTAACAAACAATAGACCTATATGGCTTAGATTCACTCTGAACTACAGTGAATATTAAAACTTCAGGTTAGTGAAGAGCTCAGTTTGTGTCATTGCTCTTCATTAGCACTATTTCATTTTCAGTCATAAAATTGCAGTGCAGTACCAAAATAAAATGTAACTCCTTTATCTCTTTGACCTTGAGTTGAAGAGATTTGTTAGCATTTACTATCTGCTTTCAGTAGAATCACACTTCCTGGCTTCTGAGAATAGGATTGGCACCCCTCTCCATTGCTACTGTAACATCCTTGATTTCAAAAACCATAATATACGACACCCTTACAGGACTTGAGAATAATGGCTGATGTTTGAAAGGCTTACAATAGAATGGAAGTCTAACAAAAACACAACCCTAATAAATACAGTCAAAGTTACATCTGTGGTAATACTGCTCTTCTATCAGGTACTTTTAGATTCAGATATTGGTCTAAACTACCCCATGTGGAAATTAATACATAGGTTTCAGCAGTCCATCAATCTCATTGTAATGGGAATTTTGCCTTCAGTTGAGTGAGACAAGCCTAACACTAGCTACAAACATCAATGAGTAAGGGAACATTGCCAAGTAAACAGAATTTCGAAAGTAAAAAGCAATGAGTTTTTAATAAACTCACCTAAATTCCAAATTGCAGTTTATTTTGACACAGCTGAAAATAATTGCCTGCTTAATTATCTTCACCTGAAACTGCTTTTGTATGGTGTTTTGATACTATTGTGATCAACCTTGTATGAGTATTTAGAGAGACATATTTAAATATTCATTTATTGTAATCCAACATCTTTTTCTGTTAATGCAATGTCATAGAGTGATTAACAGAATATCAGGAACTTATTACTAGTTTAACAGTACTGCAAAAGCTAGGAACGTTTTCAGCACCCTCCAGTAAAACATTTTCAATGCTTTAGGAAGAAGTTAAATTTCTAAACTTATAAACACTATCACACCACAGGGAGGGTGGGAGGTGGAGGAATATATCCTAATCAGTGATTTGCTGATCATGATATGCCAAAAGGAATCTTTGGTGTAAAAATGATGCAATCTTAAGTAACTTATCGTTTGTATGACAAAATATTGTGGGTCATTGCCGTTAGTAATTGATCTACACTGATTTAAAAAAGAGCAGGTTTGTCTAGTGAGTCATCGTAAGATTTTATGAGGGTTTTTTGTTAAATATGGGGACAAATGTGAAAATCATGAGAAACTGAATTTCTTCATCAAACTGAAGTGCCTTTCAAAATTTATATTACTCTCTAGTTATGGATTTTAGCATAAAGATATCTTTGAGCATGCTTTATGTAATTTTTTTCCAGTAATTATTCTAGAAGTAAGAAAAAATAATTCACTACCTTACCATCCAATACAGATGCATCGCAAGAAAAAAATTAACTCCAATAAGCATATAAAATATGGAAAGGTAGTAGAATGTATAAGAAGCTGTCTTGAAGCAAAATCTGAGAAATGCAACATAAAATCACAAATAATCTTGCTCCAGTTATGCAGAATGCTATTCTGTGTTCTAGATTTCACCTGAATATTTTCTATATTTTAAGACTATAACGATATCTTTTCCTACTATAAAATTTCCTAACGACAAAGGGAGCAGTTATAATGATGGTGACACAACAAACAAGTAGAAACATACTATTGACATACTTCACTAAAATTGATTGTGATTAATTGCCAGGAAGACATGAGACTCAAAGCAGTCATAGAACAGACCAGCTTTGGTTGTACCTCACAAAAATCATTATGCTAAGATTGTTACTACTTGATTCACGGATCTAGTAAGCCTTCTAGCCTTGTTACTAGTTCCTCTCTTTTCTATTCTTGTTTATCAAGACTGGGAAATATATTCCAATTCATATTGTATGTGGAGCCTACTGCATTAAACAAATTCCACGCCTGAAAATTTTGTCTTATTGGGAAATATTAATGTCTATTGGGAAAGGAGTTTAACTCTGAAGCAAGAAGAATGAAGAGGGGTGGTGGGATTTTTGTTGCTTTCCTGAGAAAACATGGGAAGATGTCACCGAATATGAAGTGTCCAAATGCTCAGTCAGTCCAAAGAATGTTTAACAGAACTGAAGTTGATAAATAGAAAGCAAATTAATTAGCAGCTTTTAAAGTATTATAGTCTTTCAAAAAAAAAAAAAACCTCATATTGATGGATTTAAATAAATCTCATTTCAATGATGATCTCATCACCTCTCAAGAGCCAATAATCTTTTTGAGTAAAATTATTACAAATATGCTGGGTAGAAAGACCATTCACTTTGAATTTGCTCTAGGTGACCTCTAAATCCTACAATGGTTGTTTAGAAAGGCAAAGTGAAACATGTAATAGACATCAACTCAAAAGACACCTCCTAGTAACTAATTCCTAAGGTTTTTAGTAGAGTTTTGTCCAATTTTTAGCTAAAGACCCTCCTATTGAATTTTTTTTGGCCCTTCCCTGTATGTTACCTTAGATGGAATGGCTTCGTTTTACTGCAGTATAAGTGATTAGGAGTGGAAATCAAAGATATTCATATGCAAATTAATAGGCTAAATACAGTTTTAGTTACTCAACATCACATTTTACAGCCCAATAAACAATATTTAAGTTGATTAAATTTCTTCATCAATTTTCTTGTCTTTCCTTTTTCTTTTATGCTATGCCTTTCCATGTTCTTAGATCTCGACTTGAAATATTTCAACTTATGTTTTATTCTAACAAATTTGAAACTTTGATATCTAGTATACCAATGAAACTTCTGATAGTGCATTGAGCTCATATTTGAAAATGAACGATGTTCACTTCAATGTTTCTTGCAGAATTCTCCATAGAATATGAAATGACTTTTAGAAAGAGAAAGATCTAGAGAAAGCCAGATTCACAACCATGTGAATATAATACATTATTAAAACACCAAAAAAAGTCGGAAACTCTGGCAATGCACACAGAAGGAATAACTATGCTGTACGAGACAAATGTGCCAGCTGTTGTGCAGGTTCATATATACACACAGTGTTGGAATATTTTTATCAGAAATCTGCATGTAATTCAGATGTTTGTATTAACATCAACATTAAAGCTACACATGAATGTGAGGATTTATACTTTCTACATTTCTTGAGCTGTTCTACAGATGACTTGGTGCATCTTTTAATTGATATATGACACAACTTTGGATTTGTCTCACTGATATATTCAGTTCCAGACATCACTTGTCCATTCCAGACAATGGCAAGCAGAGAACGAGTAGAGTGATTTCCCTTGTATCTAGCCATCTTCTGCACAAAGAAAGTTTTTTTCGTAGGATTACAACAAAGCATATGTTTAAGGGCAGTTTCTACACCTCAGAAGGATCTTTGAGAGGATCTTTTATTTGTGACTTCCTAATCAACACAAATTGGCTGTGAGCAGTCAACAACCTAGGAGTAAGCCCAAGAAATCAGAAAGTCAAAACTTCCCATGAGAAAAAGCCAGTCCCAATGATGATGTCCTTGAAGACTTTTCTTTTTACCACTCTGTATTATGACACTCAAGTTAGGAGATAACAACAAACCAAGAGCAAATAAGTAGCTTTTAGATTTCTTGATCTGTACTGAAGAAAAAGAAATTAAATTTGAATTGATTACTGTAGGGCTGCATTAAAATTCTTGTGAAGTGAGAGTGTACTCCAAGATCTCATTAAGTTTTCTCTGGCTCAGGGCTTCGAAGCCAGTATTACTGGCAGAAATAAGGAAAAATACAATGGAACAGGATAGACAATGGATGCTCTGAATAAAATCATCTTCTTCCCCCAGAGGGACCTTTCCAAAACAGACACTCCCTCAGGGACTATTCTAAAGTTGTAAGTACATAACACACATATACCTACACATGTAAGGCTCACACATTAGTGTGAGATAAATATAAACTTTGTTTGCATGTGTACGTACAGAACTGGAGATAAGAGAAGTGTTGAGCCAGTTTGAGAGTATCCAGGGGCTCTAAGGAATACGTTCAGAATCTTTTTTAAAGTTCTGTCTAAATCACTTTAGTCTGTGAAATTATTTTGCAAGTACTGCAAAAGAAAGACCTTGTAATAATTTTCCTCTTCTGTAACTGGAAAGAAAAGCAAACCCACTCCATTATGACACTTACTCCAAGAATACAGGTACATTTATCATTCATGTAGGAAAATTAAGAATTTGAAAAGCATGTAAAAAATAAAATAAACAGTAATAGAAGTATTAGAGGAGAACGGGAGAACACTGGTATAAACCAAGTCAGACATTCCCAAGACTCCAAACATTTCCACCTTTCTATCTGACAGGATCTTTTCTATCCTCTTCCTCTGCCTCCATTATTGGCTATTTAGTCTGGTCCAGTTCACTCACAACAGTCTGTTCTTCTCTGATGTCCTCCAGAATTAATTCCTCCCTAAAAGTATCCATCTCTGAAAGGTATCAAAAGATAGCTGTAGGCTCAAGAAGAAAGGAGCATCTAAAGTAACTCTCTAATCTAAAGTAGGAATCAACAGCTATGTAGCCATGCTTATGTAGCCTTATAAAATGGAGTATGGCTATATAAAAAACTGATGCTGAAAAAGGATATATATGGAAGAAGACGGTCAGTAATAAAAATCCTAGCAATCTAATGGGTCTCCTTCTCTAGTCATCTTCAATCACTCTTGACAGACACTGCCAAGCCTGGACTACAATCTTTCAGTTCAGTTAAAACTCCACACCTTCATGGTATTTTCAAACTTATTGAACCCTTGAAGCACATTTGGAACTTAAGTATGGAAAATGCGGTCACAGGCAACTCCAGCAGAAAGCAGAAAAACTAGCAGAATCTGAAAGGTGATACTATACTAGCTTGGTGAAGTAAGAAGGTAGAATCACAGAAAAAAAAACTGAAACCAAGTCATCAGTAAATCAGAAGCGCACAGTGAATTCCAACTTGGACAGGAGCATCTCATACTAGTTGCAACATAAAGCGTTATAGCTCAGGTGATGGCCACAGACGAACATGTGAAGCAGCAGTTATAGAGTATATGCTTGTAAAAGACAGTTATGTAATAGTAACAAATGCCAAGATGAGAAGAAAATAAAAACAAAATCCTAAAGATGGTCTTCCTAGTCACAGTCTTAACTAACATCTCAAATTCAACTTACTAATATCAGAGTAAACTACCTTCAGTTCTGGCTTTGAGGACATTTGAATTTTACAGAAAAGAAAAATCATTTCAGGAAACTTGTAGCAGAAAAAAGAAATAATATAATACTTGCTACCATACTTAGGGTAGCACTGTACTGAATCTACAAGATATGGTTTAGTAGCTTAGTGGTAGTAACAGTGATAGGAGGACAGTTGGACTAGATGATCTTTTAGGTCCTTTCCAACCTTGTGATTCTGTGAATCATTGGATTTAGAGATTCTATAAAGAAATAGAGAAAAAAATATGTATTACTTAGAATGTCGAAGCATCCCAGAAATTATGCTTTAAAATTTTAGACCGTAATGTATGTGAAAGTATAAAAAGATGTTATATATTTTGCCAGTGTCTGGAGATACAGATTTTTCCAGTACAAAACATGGCATTAAACTCTCTTCCCATTCTTTAAGCAATCTTCAGCCTTTTTAAATGTTTCTTTTCTTGTGCAGTTAGCTCAATTTCACCCTTGCTTAATAAAAATAAAGCATACTTACTATAAAAATGTCTATATTGCCATTAGCAACACAAGAATTAATCCATGCTATTTGAGATTTAATTGATGCATAGTAATAAGTCAAGAAATACCATAACTCTGTGATTAAAATTGAATAGAAAACCTAATTATCTTACCTGAAGGATCAGAAAAAAATAAGGCAACATCTCCCATCAGTAGAGTTTTAATTCCCTAACTAAAAAAATAGAAGATTTCTAATTTAATCATCAAATAGTACAAGGGAAAACAAAAGTGTTAACTTTGATAATTAACTGTTCATAAATTATTGCTACCAGGCAAAACAATCATTACATTTGAAAACTTATTTTGTCTTTGTAAGACCAACAGTGAAACAGTGCAAGAACTTAAAAAGACTTAGCTTGTACAATTAAAGGCACCATAGCATTGCTTATTGTCAGAAAGTTCTCTTCAGACACTTGGGGAACATAAATCTTAACCTTGTTGTTGGATGAAAATAGAATCCAACCATAAGAAGAGCCACCTTCTTCTAGCACCAAATTCAGATTTGGTACTCAGTGGTGTTATAAGATTCATCTGGAAAGCCAGGTAACCCATCACTTCACTGAAATAGTGCTTTTAAAAACAAAAGTTTCAAAATGATAATTTTCCTATCCTAACTCCAGATCTGAAAATAATAAAAAATATTCAGTCCTGCAAAAGTAGAGATATTTAAATTTCCTGTCCACACAGGTATGTTTGAATGTCAATTAGGTTATGTAGGATTCTCATGTTTCTCCAAAACATGTTGTTAATTTCCTTTTCTACATCTTGTTTACACTGTAGCATTTGCAATGGAATTACTTGCGTTTACGCACATACAGGTAAAATAAGCATAAAAAAATCCGAAAGACAATATCAAAATAAGCGTGGTAAACAAACAGACCTTTACCAAGTGCTGATAAAAGAAATCTGGCCCTACTAAAACAGAGTCTCCAAGGATAAAATATCTCTTAGCTCCTTTTCCTCCATCATGGTCTCATACATATCACGTCAGCTGCTTCAACAGAAGAATTTGCAACGAGGTCAAGTGTCTGTTGAACTTAGCGAGAATTTTCAGCAACTACCAGTGATCTTCCTAACCACAAAACAACTTCTATTCCCCCGATCCCAGCCTTTAATTAAATGAAAGCTACTGCATCAGTGCAATCTCTGTGACCCAGCTTTTTTTTTTTTTTTTTTTTTTTTATAGACAGACAGGAAAGCAGAATATCCACCCTTTCAAAACACCAAAATAAACTGTGCACTACTGTGCATACTCACAGCTACAGCCATCCAAAACCATCAAATTCTAGTACTTATTAATCAAAGTGTTGGAGACAAAAGCTCCATGAATTTAGGCACAGAGAGAGGCAAATCGGACTAGTGAAATGAGGAATGAATAGATGAATAGGGTTTATGGAAGAAGAGACGTTCATGAATAAAGCATATTTAATTTATAGAAATGGAAGATATTTGTTTTTAGTACTATTAGGGCCTTTGTTAAAATCTGAACAATTTTTTTTTAAACAATGGTGAGAAAATGCAGAGTAACAACAGCTCTTTAAATAAAAAATAATTTTAATGTTGATCTAGTACTTTACAACATAAAATAACTGAGAAACAGTATTCCATGAACTATATACACTTACTCTGATAGACTACTTAACATTGTCATTTTAACATAAATCTCACTGAAAAATTAACTCTCAAATTTCATGAACTTTGACTGAGTTTTCTCCAATTCAAGCAACCTAGGAAAACGATTGTGGTTTTTTTTCAACAAATTAAGCATTTTTAGTATTATTTTTTGATGTATTTTTAAATATCAGTGTCCAAGCCCAGCCAAACACTAAACAGTAAATGATCTGTCTCCATTACAAAGCTGTTGTAGAAGGACGGAGACGTAAAAGGGGGGGGGGGGAGGGGAGGGAAACATTCATATACAGCATTTCAAAGTGGTGTAAATCAAACTGAACTCTATAACTGGAACTAGTATAATCATTAAATGTACAAATGAATAAACTAGGCATCTCCTTGACAGACATATGATAGAAAATGATAGCCAATGAAAGAATGTCATATTAAATGTATAATTCATTGATTATCTGTTTAGAGGACAGCCACAGATTTGATTCCCAAACAATCTGAATTCCCAAGCATTTTGTCCTTCAATTTGTAGAAGCCAGAATGAACTGTTCCATTACTTCAAGGGAAGCAAAATTTAATTCACGTCATCCAATTCCAGCCCTGGTCTGCAATTTAGGATGATAAAATGTGTTAAATTCTCAAGAAAAAAAAAAAAATCAGTATAAAATAAAGGGTTTTATGACTCTCGGAATTTTGCAGTCTTTAAAAAATTTTCTGGAATCATAGGATATTCTGAGTTAGAAACTTAGGACTAACGTAAGAGTTAAAATACATGTCTAAAAACATTGTCAAAATATGTCCTGAATGCAAGCACTAAATGAGCTATATTCTACATCATATTTTTAAAAAAGAAGTGGATACATTTTAGAGAAAAATGGCTTGTTTCTGATGAAAAACATATCTATAACTTTGTTCATAGTTTCTTAAATCTTCTGTGGAGATCATTTTCTTTAACCTTATTTTTACATCAAGGACTTCATTTCCATATATACAATTATGGAATCAAGCCTGTAAACTTACACAACTATCATTATGGTCTTTGAGATTTTTCTCCTCTTTTCCTTCATTTACTATTTGCACATATGTAAATTATCAGATACCTAATTCTATTAGTATAAAAGACACTGGAACAAAATAACCTTCCATTTTTTTCAGAAGTGAACAGCTAAGCTATTTATTTTCTCTGATGTCAGAGGAAATTCATCAGGAAATTTCCTTATTATGACATATATAAGTTCTGACCTGGATACTTAAAAAGACACAATCAATTAGTCAAATGAAAGAACATGAAACAAAACTATGAGTACAGCAATAAGAAATAAAATTCAAAATCCTCTTCAAATCAGCAAGAGCTACATGAAGCACTTCAATGATACCTTAAGCCATTAAAGTTTCAAGATCAAATTAATAAATATTTTTCCATGGGCATATTTCAGTAGGATGAAAGAGCACGTTTATTTTAAAAAGGCATTCCTCCTAAGCAAGAACATTAAGAAATAAGATTCAAGATAAGGCATAAAAAAATTATATATATGTAGATTTTTTCCTCCAAAATTTTTTCTTTCTAAACAGATCGTCAAGTTTGAGCATTTTTAGCAGGACATGGTGACAATTATCCTCATGAGTCCTTATACTATGAGTGTAGATACAGACAGATGAAAAAACTGAGTAGTGACTGTAAAGAACATTCATACTAAGAAACTTCAATTTGAAGAAGTGGGTAAAGTTTTTTTTTTATTAGTTGTCTAAATTCTGTAGAAGACAGAAATTGGAAAATGGAAGATAGCAACTACCCCATAACTGTTAGGAAGAAAACAGAGAACAACTCACTCACTTTCTCTAAGTAGTTGGAAAACCTTTTTTGATGTGACATTATGCAAGAAAAACATGGAATGAATTTTTTAAAAAAGTCATTTGAGATTACTATGTACGTACTATTGAGATTACTATATGCATACTATCAGATGGTAAAATGAAATAAGTTAGATATCCAGCAGAAAGATGGTGTAGGATAATAAGTAACAAACAAACAAACAAGCAAACAAATATTTATAAATAATAACAGAATTATTTTAAAAATCTTCAAGACAGAAGGGAAATAGAGCAGTAAAATGGCAAACATTAAGCTAATCAGGCAGATTTTGACAAACTAAAATCTGAGATGTTGTTTGGTAAGATGGGTGAGCCAGCAGCTCTTCAGAAAAGCATTACTTGGGGAACAACTACAGATTATCCCACTTTGGAGAAAAATTAATATTTTAGTTAAACAACAAGCTCTTTGTGGATGTCAAAGGAAGAAAGTTTACAGAAAGTGAAAGCAAAGTCAAGTCATTAATAAGGAAGAAAAAAATAGGAATAGACAAAATCAGATAAGCAGAAACACAAAACGATATAAAAATTAACTAGAGTTGTGAAGAATCATAATAAAGGATTTTAAGAACATTAATGACATGAGGAAGGACATGAAGTGATTTGTTCTGAGTGGAAAATAACCTATTTTCAGTATTTTTTTTTTTTTCTGAGAAGATCATGTTTGATAAATACAACCAGAGATAAAAGAGTACTATCTTGTCCTTGGTAAAGGAGAGAAAAGATGTAGAAGTGCTTAAATAATTTTCATAATTCCAGATACATCATACCCTGATGAACATGGAAAGTTAATGAATTGGCTGATGAAACTACAGATCTTCAAGATTTTTTTTTTAACATGCAACATCCACATAAGCATGTGAAAACATGATCTGGCTGAATAGTGCAGCTTCAGAACTAGGGAAAACAGTGCTCTAGGAATGGTTCACCCTGAGCTAGATGGCACATTAATTTCTTCATAGCTCTAGCCTCATGCATTCATGTCTTAATGCCTATTCAATATTTTAATTAATAGATTGGGCAGTGAACTCAAGAAATACTTACAAATATTCTGAAAGACAGAATTAAATGTGAAAAATTGTAGATATAGCCTGACAAATAATTCAGCGTAGAACTTACTAATGGATGGACAGTGCAGAACTTACTAAAGGTTGGACAGCTCTGTAGACAATAGGATCTGAGAGAGATAGATATAGTAGTTATATAATTCTATTCTATTCTTATTATTACCATTATTATTATTATATAGTCTTAATAAGGAGTAGATGAAGTCAGAGGAATCACGTTTTTGCAATCAGCCAACTAAACCTTGGATTGTCACATGTAAACAAAAATGTAATAATCCTTTGATATGGACATCACTGATAAGGACAAACTGGAAGTTTTTGTGTCCAGTTTGGGACAATATATCTGAAGAATGGGGAGAGTAAGGGAGTCAACATGACAGTCACAAATATGAGAGGTTTTTAGAATAGGATGTATTGCAGGACATTGAAAAAAGAGAATGGAAAAGTTTAATCTAAATGGGAGAAACTGAGATACAGGGAGAAAAGAAAAAACATTCAAATAAATACTTTGGAAAAGAGGAAGGAATTAACCTATACATTTATGTGAATATGAAGAACAGAAATTTTCTTAAATATTAACAACAACAAAAAAAAGAAGTAAATAAAACATGAGAAAAAAAAGTATGTGATTCACTGATTAAGGAGAGAAAGTACTACCCAGAGCATAATGAACCACAATATGTTGGTTGAATTCCAACTTAGAATTTTGACTCTACTCCCTGAAGGAAAAACTCAGGAAAAAGGAATTCAATGCGGTGCCACGGTCACTAGAGGAGAAAATAAATCTCTCAGGCCAGCATAAAGAGAAAGGCAGGCACCTTAACAAGTTTATGATGAACACTTTTGAGATCTGAAGTGCAGATCCTGTTCTTCCAGCAGAAACTGTGGTTGACTGTAAAAATACAGTGAACTACAAGAGAAAGAAAGTGAATATTCTATCATAAGCACAAAGTTCAATAAACTTTTTTTTTAAATGCTTAAAATGAGGAAGATAATTCATGATACTAGGGAAATGCCTAAGAAAAACCACATAAACATGTCACCTACATATACATATGTATGTATCTAAGTACAATCACAATTACAGATACTGTTTTAACTAAGAAAATCAAAACACTTTTAAAGCAATCTAGTTTTTTTTTCAACTAGTAGCCCATCAAACTGAGAAATTCTGAAGACCTTCCACCATGATGAAAATCCATACTGATTCTAATCCATTATTATTTATCAAAGTATTATTTCACTTTCTTTTATTCCACTTAACATGATTTTGTCTGATCTTAATTGGGAAATATCATTCCAAAACACTGACAGTGTGGGAAACACTGCAGCATAATTCATCAGATGTGTTTGTGGCTTATGAGAAATACTTCCACATCATCTATCTTGTGATTAGAAAATGAATCATACCTTGATAGGTGAAGGACTACAAATAAGTCTGAAATGTGGTTCTGTAACTTTATCCTGTTATATAGTGTTGTAACTAGATTATTATTATTTACATAATGCTTTTCCCTTGTAAACTACTAACAATTTCACAAAAGAAGGACACTTTTCATATTCCAGTAGGTGAGAAAACTGACTCAGAACAGAAAAGTAAATAGCCCACAGACAATCTGTAGGCCCAAGCCTACACTAAGAAAAATATTTGGGCCTTCTCAGTCTCTGCCTTGCCTATCGTGATTCCTTTTTTTTTTTTTTTTTTGTGCTATTTTTAAAAAATAAATGTTTCTTTAAACATAAGGCATCACTGGGAAAACAGGGTTTTGTTTGATACATGAAAATAAAATTTTGGTTTATTTCTCTATACCTGTTAAAAATTATTGCTATAATGACTATGAAATATTGCAACTTTGAAAACAGACTTGTAATTAATAAAGAAGATAAAAAAGGAGTAACATTGTTTATTGCCAGACATTTTACTTGAAAGAAAAGACAAAAGCCACCAAATTGGTGTTCTTTCTGCCATTACAATTTACTTTGAATACAAGATAATTATAACTATTGACAGTGAAAAGAGGGAATTTCTTAAGCAAGATTGATCAGTACATCCATTATGCTAATCACATGTTTTACTTTTTGCATTTTTATATTTTACCTTTCATGATTATAAACTGTTAGAATGAAACAGAAAGCTACATATTATTAGAACAAACAATTTATAACGTTTAGCTCATGAATAAAACATGAAATAAATATTTTCTTTATTATTTTTTCTTTTTATATTATAAATAAAAACAGTCACAAGCTCTTTTGCTTCTTTTTCTATTTTAAGGAATATTGCTGAAGGCAACACTGGAATGTCAGCAGAGAAACTAGCTAAGAATATTTTATCTCCATCTAGTTTTCAATAAGAATATGAATATAAGTGTTGAATTAGGAGAATCACACCCAAAATATTTCTATGAGTATTTCATTTTGCTTTCAGTCACGCTCAGCCTATTTTGTATTCCTTCTCTATTCATGACTGAATATTCAGGCATTCATTAAGGGGAAAAAAATTACACCAAGCGCAATTCCTTCACATCCCTTCTAAATCGGACCCTCTACAATATAGCACAGGCTAGTAAAAGACATCCAGCAGGTGCTGTTCTCCCAAAATTGTCAGTAGCATAATATCTATTAGAAACTGAGGCTGCAGGGAATAGACTGGGTTGTTGCAAAGGCTGTTCAAATTTACTTCAGGTAAAAAAATAGAGTATAATCATTCACAAGAAGCAGAGACTTGCCTCTAGATCCCAAAAACTCCACCCTCTTTGTCCAAAAATTTAGGGCTTAAGTTCATGTTTGAAGTTTTCCTACTAGTGTTAGTATATACTCATAAGTAAAACCAAAGGCAAGTTTTCCTCTGAAGATTGTATCTATGGAAGTAACTAAATAAGCCAAGCCAGATTCTGGGCATGCATTTTTCAGCCCAAACCAAGCAGAAGCATGTTGCTGTTTTATGTCAACAGTTAGTGCAGGTGGTGGACATTATTCTCAGTTTGAAAGATTCATGTATGAAACCAGCTAACAAAAGCTGGTGTTGCACAAGTTCATGCTAGTCCTGTTTAAAAAAAAATAAAAAAAAAAGTTGATGAATTTTCCTATTCCTACTTAGAAAAAATGATCTCATTTTGGATTAGAATAGTTCTCTGATTCATGATCAATTTCACACAGCATTACAAATGACTTGACAAAGTGCAAGAAACAATCTAAATTAGAAAGAAAAAAAAAAGAGCACCACCACCACTAACCAATGTATTTTGTAACTTAGAATAGGACACTGCTCTTTTCAACCCTCCTTGAGCAGACCTGACAGAAAGGCATTCAGTGACTCAGCTGTGGTTTTGAGCTCTTCTTTGCAACCAAGGCTATGCATGTTCACACAATTACACACATGAATGTGATAAAATACAATTTAATCTAAAATCTTCACTCAGTCATTAAATCTTTCAGTACCTTAATATATTCAGGAATGATGCTGTGGGCTAAGCCACTGTAGCCAAGAATTAAAACTATTATAAAATTCCACAATATTTTTTCAATTCTAAACTATTGTCTCTTCCTGAGAGTTTCATAGAGCTTGTGATTATTTTATATATGTCTCAAACACAATTCTGACAAATCCTAATTACTTTCAAAAATGTAGTGTCATATAATCCTAGTAGCTGTTCATAGTCAAGACATAAAATAATGATTTTTAGAGTAAATGTTAGTAAAGTTAATATAGACCTCTGTGGAGATACAGCAAAGAGAGGAAATCACATGAACAGATTGTTAGATATATTTAAGCTTAAGTATTTGTTGCATAAAGGACAGCAGTATCATCATTACTACAGAAGGTTACCTAGAGATTAAAATATGACAGTTGACCTGTAAAGTAACATATTCTTCCTCTTCCCCTCAATTTTTGATTTCTTTGATGTAACTGCTAGAGCAGCTAATGGTGGATATCCGTCATAGAAACTTCTAATAATACATTTTCTACCTTTAATTAATGTTGAATATGTATGTGTTTTTTTTACAATGGTTACAAAACCATATCCACTTTTTTACAATCATCAGCAAATTTAGTTCTAAATAGTTGAGACTGGATAACTATTTCAGCTTTTACAGAAAGGTAAAACATCAGAAAACTGTAAATCAGAATAAGAAAGCCTCAACTCTTGGGATTCAATGTTTAAATGTTTTGAACTTCATGTATAGTACATATAGTACTACATGTACAGTAATTTCATAATTTCAATGATGATATTTCGGACTACGTAACTGACAAAAATAGTATGTTTTACAAGTAATAGAGGCCATTGTAAGAGAAAATGCAAGATTATAATATTTCAAATGATAATCTACATATTAATTTATTGTCCAATAGCTAATAATTTTTTTTTGAAACATTTTTGATAATTTATAAGGCTTTTTTGATCCACTGTATGAACTTCAATAGAAAAGGAAAGAAAAAGAATAATTGTTAATTTAAATTGTAGCCTTGCTTCAAAGTTATTAAAACAGGGAAGACTTCTAGGGCAGGTGTGCAATTTTACATAAGATCACAGATTTTACACAGATCATAAGTTTTACAGCCTTTCCTCTGAAATTTTAAGAAGGAAATTCCCTTCCCTCAGAGTAGAGACCACTCCACAAACATAATGAAATCACATTTAACTATATGTCATGCAGATTAGAGTTATAATCTCATTCTCTAAATCATTGCTATTTTGCAATATAGTACAAAAGTTTAGAAACTGTAACAACAACACATACGTTTTGTTCCAAAGCACACTGTCTTTAGGAAGTGTTCATAAGGTCAAAAATCTTTCCCAAATAATTACAATTAGTAAGTTTTTTTTTTCTTTCTAAGAAGAAACAACGATTATATAGGATAGGGAGTATGCTAATCTACCTCATGACAATTAAATTTTGCCATCCAAAAAATTCCTTCCAAACCCAAATTCCTTTCACTGTATAGGGCTTTAATCTAAATTCCTTGTTTTCTCTCTTTTCAATTATACTCTTCGCCAACTTGCTTTAAACATGAATAATGCAATAATGTAAAAACATCCCCCCTGGTCAGAAACTTACATCATTTCCAGCATAGGCAGTTACAGATGGCAATTATAATACCAAGGTAATTACATAGAGAATCATGTGAACTTTGACAATCCACTGAATGGTATTCCCCTGTAGGTTACAGATTAAGCAAATCAAAGTATTTTCTAGAACGAAAAGTTTCTTTAGATAGCTGAATCCACTTTCTTCTATTTGTGCATGCACCTTCTTCTAAAAATCTAGAAATATTGAAGTATTTTACAAAAATTGTTGGTGTAAGCTCCCTAGGAAGCCATAAGCTAACAGAGTGAAAAACAATACAAAATCCAAAGCTTCTGCATAGTCTAGAATCATATTCTTCTTCCTCACTCCCAGAACCAGAAGCACTTTCAAGTGAAACTAATCAGAGCAGATGCCAAGGTTAAAGACAGCTTTGGAAACCTAGAACTTATTTATGTCCAGTTGTCAAAATATTGTTCCTCATTTGACATTACATTTGTATGTTAGTAAGTGTTCTGAGTTTAGCAAAAGAAAGTCAGTAGAATCATCAATTATAAAGTTTCACAAAATATTGTAGAAATTGTGAAACATTACTATGAACCAAATTTTCCTTACCAATTATATTTTTAAAAGTTCTGCCTATCAGAGGAAAAGGGGTTTAAAACAGTGAGCCATACTCAGATGTATTTATTATAATATTATAATGGTTGCAAATAAGCAAATAACTGAAGTTTTTGAGAAGACTCAGTATTCCTAAACTAAAAGGTCAAGATAAGATTGTACTGTGTCTGTTGCCAAATGCAGCACAATTACAAATAGAGATGTAAAATTATATTATAAAAATTAGTGTAATTAACCAAGAGGACTAAAAAATGTAAAAAAACTGCAAGGGAAAAAGAAAAAAACAACACTGACATGCATAGAAAACATCAGATTTTCTATATTATACATTGTATTTCATTTAAAATATTTTATTAATCTTTTGATACTTCCTATCACCCGTTATGACTCACACACTTATAAATTACATTCACTGGACATACAGGAGAAATTTGGCTGAGTTTATACTGTTCATAGCTTCATTTCGTATAGCCCTAAATCTTGAAAGATCACTTTGATATTTAGTCAATCCTGTTTCTATATGTGACAAAAGACCAGCTATTACAACTGTATTCAGGAAGGATGTAAGAGGCGATGATAGTGTGAGAAAATGTTTGACTTATAACTTAGAATAACTTGCAGCTACTTATACTGAAAATCTGTAAGCTATATCCCAAAGAAGTTGCAGCACTGGATCTTACCTATGCTAGTCTAGACATAAACAAAGCAATTATGGTCTTTACAAAACCAAATTCTGAAGATTAAAATGCACCTTCCGGCATATGGTAAGGTCATTGAAAATGCAGGTAAACCAGCAGAAACTGTTAATAGAAAATGACTATAACAATATTCAGCTGATCTGATACTGTATAAAACAAAGACCATGCAGATGACTTCCTGTGCTAAATTCAAATATTTTACATCAATAATGATCATTGATGTGCTTGTATCTTGTGAAAATTTTGCTCATCCTAGTCTGAGGAAAAACAGCTTTTACAAACATAATTCTCTATACAAGTGAAGTCTTACACAAAGCTTAGGTTTAACAGACTAAACTAGCCTGATTTTTCTTTTTTTTTTTTCTTTTTCTTTTTTTCTGTTTTGGTGATTGATGAGATATTCCAAACCAATTCTATATTCAATCTATCAAACTTTGTTTAAGCTTTATGAAGATATATTATATTACAAATGCACATCTCTATATGAAATTAAGTTAGTGGAATACTTCAACATATTTCAAAACTTCACACTTAGTTAAGATTTTTGAAGTAATAAAGCCTTTTAATGTCTCACTAGTTAAAAAACATGTTTTTCAGTAATGGCCATTTTACCAGAAGAAAGCCGGACTGACTGAGAAAGGCAGTTTCTTCTAGAAGACAGTGTAAAAAAAAAAAACAACAAAGGATTTTCAATTCTGACTTCCAATTCTATGCTCTGTATAGAAATCACTAAAAGTGTTAAAAATACTAAAAGTAAGTAATATTATTCAACATAGTTTTTTAATAAATTGCTATATCAATTACCTGTAAATCAGATGTCAAAAATATCATTCCTTTCCTGTTGAGCTGATAATTATTTTATGATTTTACTGGTTTCTTTTACCTACTTATTAGAAAAAGCAATTGTCTGATCAGCTTTCACATATAGATATGTTAATACTTCATAAGTTACTTCACTTTCCCACTGATCAAAGACAATATGAAGAATATGATGAGTAGACACTCTGAAAATGGAAAATTTACTTAGCTCTTACCTGCCAAAAAAAAAAAAAAAAATTAAATGCTCAACATTAAAGGTAACGCCAATGGAAATGGCCTACAGAATGCTGAATGAATATAAGATATACTTGGGTTTGTTCCTCCCACCCCTAAACTTGTAGTTCCCTGCAGCAAATTGTCTCCATTAGCATTTTTTTTTTCTCTCGCTTCACTTACATGGCAGCACTCCAATATTTACTTGGTCATTCTCCAGTAATATAGGATATCTTATGGTATGAAAGACTTTCATTTGAAGACTGTAACTTGGTTTCAAACAACAAAAACACTATAAGTTTTGAAGGATCTCCCAAGACACAATCTGAAACCTAGTGGGGGTGCCCTGGTTTGTTCAGGGCAACACTGATGAGTCAAAGTTCATTATATCACAATCTATTTAAGCTTCAATCAAACTTGAATCTATGGTTATCCCTGTCTCAGGATTAATACATAATTGAACAACTGCAATTTTCTCCCATCGGCTGGGAAGTAATCATTGTTGCAACTCATTTGTACTGGGGACTTCTTAAAATTTCAGTATAAATATGAATCTAATAAGGGGCCCAACACCAATATTCATCTGTGTTAACATATATACATTTTACTCGACATTGTTATAAAAAATATGTTAAAATGAGTGATGCAAGAACCTCAGAAGCCTTGGGGTTTGGAAAAGCTTCAATAAAACAGTGGAGACATACACATTTGAAGAAAGAAACAAAGAGAATCCCACAATATCCTATGATCTTTCTTTCCATCCCAGATGCTTACCATCAGAGAACTTGTTATCTGTATCATCCTCTGCATGGGGACAGTTCAAAGTTGTTCCTCTGTAGAAAGAAAAAGAGTTTCTTTGTGCCTCATTGTTTCCCTAACCTCTTCTATTTCTACCACTCAATTTGTAAGAAGATTTTTTGGCAAATTTGAGGATAAAGGGCTCTGTTCTTTATGAACTTTTACCCTTCATACTTCTATGAAGGTGTTGTACAGCATCTTTTAACCCCATTATCATGTCTTTTCTTTTTCAGCTTATGTGTCTGCTTTCGCATTTGTCACTGTTTTAAAATATGCTTCCATTTTACTGAGCAAACACATGACAGCTAACAAATGTCAAGTTCTCTTTCTGCTCAGGTTTCAAATATTACAATATATAATACAAAATATTTTTTTTGTTATTAAATTTGATACAAACAGTATCTATATTTTCTTTTGCTGTGCCTTCTGCTGCATGGTAGAAATAAATGCAGACTCTTGGCTACTGTGAGACAATGGACTTACTGGACCCACAGCCTGCCTTATATAAATCCGAAGTAACTCCTCTCTCTTCTATTGCACAGTTTCTTGAAACCAAAACAGGTGAGCAAAGGTGAAAAAAACATTTTACTACTGAGGAGCTGTCAGAGCCCTCTCATTTTCACTTTTACTAACTGTAACACCCATGGTGTAGCATATTCTTTAAGACATCGTTGTTTAGGTCTACAAACACACAAAAATGTCCCTGCACACTCTTTCACAGGAGGGTGTCTGGGTTGATGTAGCCAAAGTAAGTCACTTTCCAAAATTGTAATTTTATATATAAGATGTCTTTTGCAGTGAGTATATCATTAAAAATGCACTAAAATAGTAGCAGGGCAGCTACCATAGAAAATTCATGTTGCAAAATTAGCCTATCCATATTTCACAATATATAATCATGCATAAGAGAAGGTCTCATGTAGGAATGTGGAATGACTCAGTGTTAAATTATATGATGGCTGTAACTGTTTAGGACTATTCAAAATCTAAAACATAAAAAAGAGGTCTGAAAAACCATAATACTGTGGAAATACAGAATGTGGTAGCAGCTATACAGAGTTAAAGATATTTTTACATGAGCTGAAAATGCTTACATGGGAAGCATTTATTCTACTCACAGTAGCAGGAAATAAGAAAAGATATTCCCAGCTTTTGAATTTCAACTAGAAAATTCCAGTACAAGTAAATCATGGGAAAATATCCCAAAGGCCGTGGCTTGTGTACTAGCTTAGCTTTAAAAAGCCTACCCTGTGTTTTCTTTACTTTGATGGTTAAATAAACACTAGAGATTTATCACTGGTTATTTTAAAAGTGCCTTAGTTTTTGAGATCTGTAGAGACAATTGCTTTTAATGGAGCAATATCATATCAGCCTGTTCCCTGCAAAAATGAGAAATATACCAAGCAGCAATTGTTAGTATTGCATAGAAAGTATAAGCAACAATTGTCTACAGCCTTTCTTCTTAAATGAAAAGGAAGAAAGAAAAGAGGGGAGAAAAAAGTAAAGGCACAAGACAAAGACAGAAATAGAAGAATGAGGAAAAATAGAGAAAGACAGAAGAGAAGAGGAATAGAGAAAGTCTGTGTAGTACCCGGTGAAAGCATGGAAATTACTGAAATTCATACTCAGTAACCCTAAGATAGTAACCATTTTAGTCCCAGTGTAAAATTCAATGGATTTTTTTTCCACCCAGAACTGACACAAAGTCTGGACCAGACAGCAGAACTTCAATATTTTAGCCATTTCTGTGAATTTTAGAAACAGATTTTTAAGTATTGTTTTCTTGTGATAAAAGTGAAATAATCTTCCAACAAGAGTAATGAATTTATGAAGGAAGTGAGTCTAAATTAAAGAATGTAGTGACTTCAGAGAATGAGGAACTCACAAATGTTTCTCCCACCAACTATTTCAGCCCTGGATGAAGTAATGATTCTCAAGAAAATATAAATAGTCCTTTCTCAGGACAGCCAAACCCTTGCTGAAGTTTTTCTGTGTACTTCAACAGGTATTGACCGAGTTATTGACAAGAACAAGGCCCCAAATTAGTTATGTTATCTACTTGCAGCCCTGGCCTGAGCTGGCACTGGTCACCAATGCCTGTCACCAGAATGAGTCTTGTAACAACTGGAGTCATTTTGTTTAAAGCAGAAAATAAATGGAAACCACAATAACAAAAGTGCAAGAAATGTCAAAAACTAAACGTGATTAATCAGAATTTTTTAAAAGGGCACCAATTGCCCTTAATTAGAAATTTGTCTCATCACTACTAAGAAAGAAAATCTTGGAAATAAATTTCACATAGCTTTTTAAAAAAGCAATAGTTTGTTATGTTAAAAAAAAAAAAAAAACATAATACAGCAAAACAATAGCAATACTTTGTGTTCCTCATAGGGGATAACTTCCAAACTATTAAATGAAAAAAAATCATGAATAACTGGTCTGATTATTTTTTTTTCTTTTTTCTCACAAACTCTGAATGTATTGACATTTAGGTTTCTAAACTTACCTACTGAGTAATATCTATCTAAAAAATCTTATTTGCAGTGTGTTTACAAGTCTATTATGAGACTTTGAGAATTAGATCAATTTTGAATGGAAAACCAAAAGTACCAGTAATGCACATTTTCCAAGGTTTATCCTGTCAAACACAGTACTGTCTCTGTTTTGGTTTAATCTACAGTTAATTATGAAAAATATCTACAGATATGAAATTCATCTTTGCTAATGAATTAATGAAACTTTAGAGGAATGTCAATCTCACACTAGCGTTTGGCTATTTTCATACAAGCTTCTGCCTGAAAATACTGTTGCTGGAATATTTATGGAAACTGAACATAAAAAGAATGATGCTTCCTTAATGTATTTGCGTACTTGTTCTTTTTTCACAGTATTCATTCTGCTCTATAGTTAACTGGATAGTATTAGTTAGCTAGGAAGACCTATTTCTAAGGTAAGTAAATCCATTTTTATTTTTGGATTACAGAAGGACTTTGATTCCATGCAGAACAATGCATTCTGTTGCTGGCATTTACTCTAATTTTTGAGATAAAGCAACATTTCCTTTTCTTCTTAAAAACAAGAGAAAACAATACAATAAACAGTTCACATTCAAATGCTATGTTTGGCAATAGTTCTCTATTCAAATTAACTAAGATAATTTCTGTAATATTATGCTAATTGATTGTTAGGCAAATATTTTGTGTGGTCCTTCATGGCTGTGGGAATATGGAACAAAGCTATATTTAAAAATAAAATAAAATAAAATAAAATAAAATAAAATAAAATAAAATAAACAAGAGGAATCTTCTAAGCATATTTAATGACAAACACATTATACTTTCCTACAAAAGAGAACAGTGAATCAGTGCATCTTGAATGGATCTGCTCTTTGAGAGCTGAATATTATGAAAGAAACATATTCTAATCGTTCACATTCACATACGTAGTCACAAAGAATAAATTCTCCAGTATGGTTTACTGAGATGTGTTCCCAAAAAACTAGTCTGAGAAAAAGAATCAGATTTATCCTATATAAAAACTCTATGAAGAGAAAAAAACAATGCACAATAAAAAATAATTTTGTAATACCTTTGACAGAAATCCAAATCTTACAGAAATTTTAAGAGTTGAAATAATTTTCCCTGCCTCTTCATCTTTAGATGTGGGTAAAAAACAAGGGAAGTCAGAAATCCTGTGGAAAACCTGTCTCCTTCACACTATCAGACTTTGAAGAAATAAGAGCTGATAGTATTCAGTGGCTGTTCATAGTTGCTAGACTTGCCTTGATTTCATTTGGATGATAGAAAAGTTCTTTGTGAGCATGTTTGAGAATTTGATCACTTATATCACAAGCCTTTATATTTTGCTTTTTTATCCCTGTACTCTGAAAGGTCCAGAGAAAAGCCTTCTGAGAAATGTGTATATTTACATTTGCATGTTCATTGATCCACATATTACTGAAAGTCAAAGTAGAAAAAGCTTTTCCAGTTTAAGATGACTCTTTCATTGAGGATCCTTCCTTTCTCTGTCATTCATGCTCTTTCCTGGATGTAACACTCATTTTTCTCCAGTCATTAACTATCATTTCCGTCCAGAGTTAATGCTGAGCCTCATGTAAAAGTTGTGATTGATTCTCTAACAGTAATATCTTTACTTGTGCAAAATTGAAGTCTGGAGGGGATAACTCGAGGACAATATTACATGATCAAATACCATACTTGAGCATAAGCCCCCAGAAGCAACATCCTAGAGGCTGTCAGTTTATTTAGAAATAGGAGAAAAATAGTTAAAATTAAGACCTTTTGCTCACAAATGTTAGATGCCAAGTTCATTCCCAGAACCGCTGTCATTTCTGTAAGTGGAGTGTGCTCCAACTGGGCACATCATGTACTCCCAGTCACGTTTAATGGTCACAGGATAATGGTCATGTTTATGTGCTTGAGGCTTTTCTATGCTAACTATAATTCTTTCCTGAAAGCTGGAAAACCAAAGAGTTTATTTTCCCTTTTCCTTTCTCTCTCTCTTTTTTTTTTCTTTCTAGTTTCCATTCTACTCTGCAACTGATGAGAATATCTTCAAAATTTCAGAATGTTTATAAAACACAATTCAGTCAAATTTTTCATGCATTTATTTTCTCTCATGTCCTGTTTATTTATTTGTATCAGAATTAAAGAAAATTAACAAGTTTTTTTTCAGACAGTTATTTTTACATTTAGAATGATTCCCTAGATGGTTAGCCTTTATTATCAGTATTGCTCATTTTCTTAATAACAAGAATTATACTTCTTGCCTTGAAATTCCTTCCACTTCCAGAAAGCTTGGCCTGCTTTACAATACAATTAAGTGCATTTCAGGCATCTTTATATACTCCATTTGGATTGAATTGTTAGATGAATTGTTATGTGGTGAAACCAGTTAGTGGCACAAATTTAGGATGTATGGATATTAATATTATGGATTATGGATGTTACTCTCCCCTCAATAATGGGGGGACAGTAGATCAGAATTGCATTAATTGGAAAGGAGAACAGAAATAATTAATTGTTATAAAGTTCAAATTATATCTTATAGTAAGATAAAAATGTTGAAAATTGGAAGGCAAACATATTAATATATCTAAAAATAAGATGTTATTATGTTGATTTAAACTTATTTTGAATAAAAAACATATTAGAAAAAAGTATTTAGTATGCAAAATAAAACAGAATATTTTATTTTAGATGAGCAACAGAATGTTTGTGATTTCCATCTTCACTAAGAAAAGAAGGGATTACATTTCTACCGATTCAAACAAGAATTTTTGGCTTTGCTTTTTTAATTTCACCCACAGAACCATAGAAAAAATAATCCATTTTTCACAAGGTTCTATATGGAAGACTCCCCTTGCTTAGTCCTTGCTCACCTCTGTAAAACATTTTGGGTTCCTTAGGTCAAAGGCATTGCATAACTGCAAAGCATTACTATATTTACACTGTTACCCTCAGGACATAAAACATAAGAAATTTTTGTGGCCTATTATTTCATTCTGTTACAGTGGTCTGTCTGACTATTTCTGATGTTCACACCTGTATGGACTGAAGAACAGTTGTCTAAAATTTTTGTTACTGAGAGACCTTTCTCAGCCTGAAATGACCATTTTAAATTTCCCATCTTCTAGATGTTTCTATACTGAAACTTCTAAACAACAAACACTTAAAGCTCAAATCATACTCCATAAATATTCAACAATTTTGTCCCTACAGTACAATTGCACTGGTGATGTGCTTTTAAGATTTCATAATCACATTTCAGTACTACTGTGAGGGCTTGAATGAGCCACTCAGTGTAAATATGGTTAGTTTACAGATCCAGAGATAGAGACCACTGAGCAGAGGGGGTCAATGAAAGGACTTTATCCAGCAGTGGAATAACCTATGTGAATTGCGTTATTCTGCCGAGTAAGGAGAGGAAAACTGGATAACATGTTGCAAGAAAGCTTTAAATGAAGACAAATCCCAATGATTTATTATTATTATTATTATTATTATTATTATTATTATTATTGCTCTTGTCCCTTGTAAGAATACAAATAGAAAGTAAAAAGCCTGGTTTGATCAACAACATTTAAATGTTTGTTTCTGCAATTTAAGGATAGAAACAGGCTTACCGGTTTCCCCAAGATCTATGATTATTTTCACTCAGGCGTTTGTTTTTATCTATTGACTGAAGAAACAGGAAAATTCTGTATGAGAAAATTATTATAAGTTCTAAGAAATTACACTGAATGTAATTGACAGGAAAGACCTCACGAGAGACATTAAATGTATGAGGTAGCACCAGTGACAGGTCCGTACTGAATAACTTTTAGTCACACAACTCTGGTCACACATGCATGCTGTCAGTCAACAACTGGTTTCAGACTAAGGCAAATCTCTGTAGACCTCACAGTTCTTCAGTTGAACCTACTAAGTTTTCCAATCCTCTTTCCTGAAACCATTTTTTACTCTTATGTAAACAGAAGAAAGTAATGCTATAAATTTTCTGCAATTCAGTTTCCTCTTGTGTGTGGTATTCTTGTGCTAAGAAATTATCTGATAGAGCAGCTACCATTACCTGTTTCAGTTTTCACATACAGCATTAATGACTCATTTTTTCTCTGACTGGTAGGGACAGTGTAAATAAAGTAATCATTTCCTTTACTGTTTCTTTTTGGAGTGCTTTTTTTCCCCTTTTGGGGTGAACTGGAAAAAAAAAGGTTGCTTTGCTCTGCACGAAGCCATAAATATTCAACTTCTCTCCCAAACACAATGCTGCTGATAGACTTTAGTACTATTTTCCAAATACCAAGATGCTTTTTAGTTTTGGATGAAAGACCTATTGGTTGTATTAAGTTGTTTTTCACATAGTGTTTCAAAGAAAGTCACACAACCTGTTTCTTTCAGGCATAAGACACATAACTTTTAAATTGGAGTACAAATACACAGTGCTCTTCATTGTACAATGTGACCAGTGTGGTAATTACTACTCATCATATCTACTCTATTATTGCCAGGGCTATAGTACTACCTGTGCTCTCCTTATCAATGAATTCACATTCTTATCTTCATTTTTTCTGCTTTCCTGCCCTATAAGGCAGGATGAGGTAATAATAAAGTAAGATCTCTTGGAATTATTGAAGTATGTTGATGTCTCCTTCATTACTCATCAAGTAGTATGAAAAAAAAAAATGGTACCAGCAGACACTGTGCTCACAATAAAAATAAATTTTTTAAAAGTAATAAAAATGCCCAACAAACATATTAATTCTTAAGTCAAACTCTCCAGAGAAAACAAATTAAAAGAACCAGCTGCATTATTCACAAACATTTTTGCATGTATAAAGGGACTCAGGAAGGAAATACAGACTTACACTGTATAGCTACTTAGGAAGCTAACTTAGGTAGAAATTAATAATGTCTTTAATCTTAAACTTATTTTTTCCCTAGCTTTTCAGCAGTGATCACCTCAAACCCAAAACTCTGTTGTAATTCACTAAGATGCACAAATGTACAATATTCCATATGAAAGACTGAGCTTCTCTGAGCTTAGCAGCCACATTCAGCTGGATGATTTGTTTGTGGAAAAAGTGCATTTTCTGATTGAAATTCATATTAAATAAGTTTCTATTTGCTGAATATTATTCTGCACATCTGCAAAAGCATTGTTTCTTTTCTGTGACAGGTGAACACGCTGCTAAATAGAAATCTTCAAGCATGAATACTTTCATACAAAATTCACCTTTAATTTTTCTCAAGTATTTTGAAGCATTTGATTAAAAAAAATAATAATGAAAAGGAGTATTTTAAGAGTAATTGTTTCCAGAAAAGAACTTGCAAAACATGTTGGAAAGGAACATAAATGTTGTCAAAACAAAGCACTAACTTGTGAACAGTTTGCAGAAGTTTTTCCGTATTCACCTGTCTCCAGTCTTGTGAGCTATACATTCCAAATAGAGCCTGCATTTGTTTAAATACTCAAATGACAGTGGGTATTTTTTTCTGAATGTGATTTAAGCAAATTAGGGGATTTTTTTGCACTGAATTCAATTTAACAAATCACATTACCTAATGAATATGTTTACCAACAGAAAACATTTCCACTTTCTTAAAATTAGTTCTCATTTTGAAGCTCATTTGGATATCACGACTCCACAGATTTTGTTCACAAGTCATATATACAACAGGAGCCACTTCTGAATTTATAGGAATGTGTATTCCCTTATAGAGGAACAACAGTCACCTGATGTCAAAAGAAACCCGTAGTAATAATCACAGATAAAGCAGGCTGCAACTTCCTAATTCAAACAAAAATTCATTGTCTCATTTGGGATTTAAAGATTTTTTTTCTTTTTTACTTTTTAAGTTTTAGTTAGTGGTTGTTTTTATTTGTTTGCTTGCTTTGGGTTTTGTTTTTGTTGTGTTTTTTTTTCTTTTTCTTCTTCTTCTTCTTCTTCTTTTTTTTTTTTGGCAGTTTCTCTGCTTATTTATTCTCCTGTCCAAAAAGTGCCATAGAATGGGGATTTACTTGCCTGGCTGAGACCCTCGTGCTGTGTTCACTGTTTTTGGCTTCTTTAGAAGCACGGTGCACAGTAAAATACTTCTATGTTCACTGTCACTCAACAACATTTTTTTGAATGTGAATGGGACTATCTGCTCACCAATAATGAAAAAATAATGGTCAGTATGGATTTTCCACTACAAGCCCAGCTGGATGGCCTTAGGTCTTCATTTGCTTCCATTTGTTGCATCAAACACATTTAAACTCAGGAAGAAAAGAGGCTTTTGCGGGAGGTTCCAGTTCTGTATGTTACTGACTACAACTGAATTAAGCAAAGAAGAAAATTAGATGTCTTGGAAAGTAAGTGGTCACTGATCTTTTTTATCTACATGAGTCAAGCACTTATAGCTGTTGATCAAACTGTCTTTTATCTTGGTTTTGTCTGGAAGCTGTGTGTTAGGATTATAATTTGGCCAAATATGTAGGTAAGAATATTTGTGGATCCTTGATGGAAGAATAAATAAATAGATAAATAAATAAATAAATAAATAAATAAATAAATAAATAAATAGTACAGAATACATCTTTGCTGTTAAAATGATGGCACTATATTTCCTGAGAAAATAGTGGCTGAATCATAAAGGCTGCATAATGATTTTCAATTTGCACTGAGAATACAGAATGTGACAACATGATAAGGAGTGAGAAAAATTGGAATTTTCTTCATAGCTTGCAATTCTTTCCAAGTTCTAACTTGGCTACTGGAGATGTTTGCAAATTACACTGCCTTTAAATGCTTCTATTTAAATCAAAAACTTTAAAATTCCAATTTCCACAGAAAATGAATAGCAAGCAACTAAAACAAGCAAGTGCATTTTTATAACTTGAAAAGATGTATCGGCTTGGGTTAAGTTTTGCCACTTGAAATACTAAAAAGAACACCAACAACATTAAAAAAAAAAGCACAAAAACAGGACAGAATTTCTAAAAAGAGCTTTTTCTTGCTCTGTTATCCTTGCTAAATACTACGAGTGGGAACGCTTTCGAGAAAACTTGTCTGATAATTGCTATATTTTTTTTTAACAGAGGGCTTTTGTGCAGGTTAATAACCTCATTTATATTTAATGAAGCCCAAAAAGTCCTCTCTATTCTACTTGCCAAGAACAGATTTCAGTATTGTGTTTATAGTTATTTGAATTAAAACCGGCATCTAATTTTTAAAATCTCCAATTTATATACAGATGCTGGGGGTTCCATTTCTTATACTCCAAAAGAGAGTTATTTCATCTGTTTACAACTATTTAAACTATCAGTGTGTTGAAAACTTTGCCGAATTGGAGCTTCACTAAGCATGGCTTTTCCAATTTTCATTTTCATCAGCTGTAATACGAGCCTATAAATCTTTTTCAGCTCTGAAAAATATACAAATCTTCATTCGGCACCTCTTCATCTTCAAATAACAAATGTTTTCTGTTCTGGACAATTTGAATATAGCAACTCAATAATATTTTAAGCCTAAGGAGTGATATATTTATACAAGTGTGATGTATTTTTCAAAATATCTCTGAGTCTACTGTAGTTCCACCAAAAAAAAAAAAAATTATTTGTGGTCTGTGTTGTCCAGGACTCTAAAGTCCATTCTCCCCTTTGCAGATCCACACAAGTTTATCATCTGCAAGGAAACATTTCCATACATTGGCTCTCATTGCTGAAGTTCTTATTTTTTTAAAAGGAGCTATAGACATGAGAAATGTAAAATATCTCTCTTCAAAAATGTAAAACATCTGCATAAGCATTAGATATCTCAGTAGATTAAATAGGCCTGTTACACTGAATTTTAAGCCAACGCCATCCCAATTAAATAGGAAAAATTCACAGGCATGTTTGCTTGAAATTTTTATCAAAATCCAGCAAAGTTTTCTTTGTCACCATTGGTCAAATTGAAGAAACTGTAGCTTTTTTTTTTTTTTCTAGCCAGATGTTTGACTTAGCAATTTCTACACTTCCCTCTCCAAGATAGCATTTCTAAAAAGTGGACACGGAAAGAACTGACCCCACGGGTAGCAAATAGAGAATACTCTTCTGCAGATGAATGGCTATTCAGTAAGACCCTTAACAACTTACTACTCCAGGGCTGTCCTGCCTCCTACCAGATCATACTGCCTATATCAACGGATCTAATTCCCAGTTGTTTTTTTCTCAGTAATGGCCAAAGAGATAACAATTAAAACTTCATTTACAAATAAGTGGGAGATTGCAATTTTGAATAGTCTTATTCCCTGGATGTTTAACAGGCATATCACCCATCCGTATGCCAAACTGCATGACCTCAGATGTTTGCACAAGGATTTTGGGTCCCTCAGTGAGTGAATTACTCACAGAAATTTTCCACATGATATGGAATATAAATGTGCTTTTTTAATCAGTAAAAGTTTGCTTTCAATAGGAAAAACTGCAGATAGTTTGGACCTGCAGTGTAAATGATGCATGATTTGTAGAGCAAGTAGGCTGATGAGACATTAATCAGAAAATTATGAAACTGAGATTCACTTCACTACCCAAAAGCAGCCAAATAACATGATTTTGATAGGTTGGAAAGTCTTTCATTTCATATCTGAAATGTATGAAAAAATGTGATAACTCGACCTCATGTGAGAAGTCAAAAGAGGAAGTAGTGAAGTTTTGTGATGGTCTTACACACTGTGGTGGTTTGTAAGCTTCAAAGATCTTCACTGTATTTAGGAAAGCTTCTATGTTAGGCAAATTTTGAAGGTAAAAATGATAATCAGTTGTATTTTGTCTTCATGAAGCAACCTTAATAATAAGTAAATATTCTTGGTGTCAATGTCATTTAGCTATCAGTTAGCTTTTTTATTTTATCAAAAAATATTTTTTCAAAGCTTCGTTTCCCTTCATTGTTTCATAACCATAAATATTACTAAAACATCTGCTTTGCCAAAAGCATAATAATCTATGACTGGCTCAAATTATGTTCTTGTATGATACTTCTTTATTTTACTGTATTCCTGATAGTTCTTTATTAGCTCATTATTTTTAAATATTATAGCCTTATACCTTGTATTTTTCACACTTCATTTTTTGATCCAATGTTAGTACTTCTCTAAGCTCAGAATTATCTACTATGTTAATTATGGGACACATGATTAGACACAGTATAATAATTGTGATACATAGTACTGGGGACCAACTGAAAGTGTTCACACACGTGTGAAAACATCATCATGGATAGTCTTTGTCCTAGATAGCTTTCATTTAGCTGATGAAATAAATATGATATAAAAATAAAGCAGTTGAAATTGATTTCATATTGGTTTGCAAGCACATATGCATTATTTTGCATATAAGGCTTACTTATGAGAAAACAACATAAACAAACAAACAAAAAAAGTGAATTGAAGTAAGTGACAAGAAGAAGAAAAGAGAAGTGGCAGGTGTAAGGAGGGGAGTAGGGTAGGAAAAATCAAGTCATTCTGTGATTGGTCAAAAGAATGAAAAAACTGGTCTATACTGGTTTTTAGTGATTCGGTACATTTCCATATAGTCAGAGTGCTATTATATTTGATTTAAGAAATCCTGCATTCAGTAAAAAAAAAAAAAAATAGTTACTATAGACATTCACTTTCCTTCTTGGCTTGATAGATTATGGTAAGCTCATAGAAGCTGATGACAGAGTACTTAAACAGCAGCAGGTTGGGAATTAGGGTGCTAAACTCTTTCCTAGTGCAAACATCAAGATTTAGTATGGTTTGGTGACCTGGTATTGCCCCTCATGGACTCTCTGCTTCACTCCACCATGGTGTCTGATGATTCAGTTTCTCCCCATCATTTTTTTTAGGGTTGGACCCTTAGTCTCTCTCCCCATGCCCACGTTTAGGCAACACAAAAAGACATTTTAGGGTTGGACCCTTAGTCTCTCTCCCCATGCCCACGTTTAGGCAACACAAAAAGACATTTTCCCCTGACAGAATTGTCAGGTCACAGCCTGAACCAATGGTTTAGCACCAGGTAAGAAGGCGTGGCTAACACAGGGAGCTCAGGTGAAAAAAATGCACCAGAGTGACCTGGATCCAGGATCCACCCCTCCTCACCCTCATTTAAGGGTTAGTAGTTGAGGGAGAAACATCACTCTGGAAATAGAGTGTTTCTCTTGAGCTGTTACTGTTTATTGGATGGGGTGAGTTAAGTTTTTACTGTTACCTGCTATTGCTCTGTAGTGTTTGTATTCCACTAGAAGGTACTACTATTGCCTTCTTTTTTCATGCAAAGAGCATGCAAGAATATCTGAGAAATTTGTTTTATCTGTTTAATTCCTTATCCCAGTAGAGTAGGTTTACTGGTAGCAAGCCATTACCTGGCCCGTGTCAACCCCAGATGAAACTCTTACTTAAAGATGCATACCCTTTTTCAAATCCTGTATCAGTCTTTGGCTGGACCCTAGCAGCTTCTTTCTGATTTTAATACTGCTTAAAAGACACTTCTTATCTAGTTTAGAAGCAGTTTTTTTTTTTTTTTTTTATTATTATTTATTGATAGCAAACTAAGCTCCCTGGCATATATCGTATGTTGTGTAATAGCAATTTGTATTTGCAGTTGCTGTTTGCCTATGTGTAGAGATAAATATCTGTTGTATCTTGTTTTCTCAATTCACAAAATATGGCTTTAGAAAGTAATCTTCTATCGCTTCTACTATCTAGTCCTCATAGCATAGCAGTCCTTCAATGTAATAATACCTGCCGTCTTAACTCAAACTTAAAATCTTTAGTTTTGATGGCTTTTCTCATACCAGTGAAATAGATAAAACACTGAAGTATATTAGGAAGATCTAATATGGATCAGAAAAGCAATCCAGGCTTTTCTTTGAATGTTTTGACTTTTTTTTTTTTTTTTACTATAATAAGCAAATAAAATCCCATATATTAAATAGCAAGCTAGATTTAAGCTCTAAAGGAATGATCCTAGCTTATCCCATTTTAAAAAAAAAAAAAAAAAAAAAAAAAAAACACCCTGCAATCATCTCCAATTTTCAGGGAAAATCAAAACTGTTATCAGGGTCACCAGGAAGTTAAGGTCTTCTTCAAGGCTTATTGACATATTAATAATTTAATTCTTCAGATCAGAATGTTGTTATAGTATTTATTCTGAATTCTTCAAAATACATCTGACTTGTTTAAACTTTTCCTTCTTCTTTTGAGAATTAACTTAATTTAGCATAGTCCATCTTCTTTATTCATGTTATTTCCTGTTACATGCATTACAGCAAATGTTTGTACCTGAGATAAGAATGTAATTTGAGGACGGCTTTGGAAAATGTGTGACAACTTAAAAACTTGTCCAAGACCCAGAACCATGTGGAGGACTAGTGTCTGGCCATCCATGCCTACAGTAATCCTTCTGTGTCACTTTGGGTGATATTCTTACTAACAGACAGTTTAGAATCCATCTGTGTGGATCTGAGCAGTTAAACTGTACTTTGGAGTCATATACTCTACTGACTAAAAAAGGACACTGAGTTATAATACATACTTACTCAAACAAGTAGAACTATCTGAAATGAATCTCACTACTATTAAAAAACAACTATGTACCAGATAAACATTTTAAAATATAATAGATATGAGTAGATTCTTCATAGTTCATTTCCAAAAAAGAAATGGCCCATGTCCAATCCTAGTGTAACCTAGCAGAAGGACTTCTTTGTCAGCTTACCCCAGGGAATTTTCTTATTATAAAACTTGAGCAGTACAATGTGAAGCTATTCACTGAATGGCTTCTTCCTCTCATTGAAGCTTAAAGTGGAGAACAAAATACTTCAAGGCAGGTCAAGAAAACTCAAGAAACATACATTCTCTCTGTGCATATGTATATTTTTTTGATGTGGTTTTTTTTTTTTTGTCTATGCGGATACAGTCAGTAGAAGATGGCTGCGATTTTCTGAGCTTCATAACCACTAAAATAATTGTAATTAAAAATACATGGCAGAAACAAAGTAAGGTTTCAATCATTAAATTTACTTACACTACTCTAATCATATTTAATCCATTCAGTGTCATCACCTTCCTTTCTTTCTCTGCTAGTGTCTGTTGTCACTCCAGCCCTGAATCTCCCATTGCCTGGCAATAACCACTGTAACCTTCTTATTTCTAGCACTGAGCTGGTCCTTTCCTAAATGCCTTTTATCCTCCATTGGATGTAATCTGACCACTTAACTTTTCTATATTTGTTCCTTTTCTCCATTCTCTCTTTTTACAAGGATATTGAATCTCTTGCATTTTCCTTTTCTACTATATGGTTCCTATTTTCTGTGGATTGAAAGAGCCCTCAAGGCAGACAATAATCAGAAATCACATGTACCATATCCAGATAGCTGATTTCATAACAGCAGAGTAGCTTGTCTTGTCACAGAACATCTTCAGGGAAGGAGCCTGCAGAGCATGCGAGTCTAATGTCATGTACATTTCGATAGGTCCCATGTTACTTTATTTAACCTAATAGCATTTTGCTGGTAGATAAGTTCAAAATGGCACTGCCCTACCTACAGCATCACGAATAGTCATGCTATGCATGCTCTATCACTAAGCCTTTCTCTTCCTCATAATCTTCTCAGAATGATGTGCTTTAAAAAAAAAAAAAAGTTTGCCTCATAATTTTACAAGGAACTCCAGAAAACATATGGAATTCTGTATTCATTTACTACAGCTGTCCTCAGTGAAATCCTCCCTGAGGAGTCTTCGTTTCTGGAGGCATCAAAACTGAAATAGTATTTACATGAAGAAAATGGATGTTCTCAGGTATTTGGCAGGAATTATCCAATGGTCCTGAGATAACTTTAAAGATTTGGAAAGTACTGAAATAAATAACTCTAGAGATGTCTACTTGGAAATATTTAAAATAAGAATAATATATATTCACCTTTCAATCAAGGAGGTACCTTTCCCTCTCTTTTTAGGGAGTTCTTTTCAACTGCCTTTACTCAATCTCATGTACTTGGTTCCATGAGTTTTTCAGGTATGTTAGTTACTACTCCTCTTCAAAGCACTATACCTTATCTTCTTCCCCCCCTTATGTTTCCCTGTATTTGTTCAGGTAAAGGTTCTGAATGAATGGGGGAGAGGGGAGGGAGAAAGGCCTCCAAGATAAGGTGGTATCCAGTGAAGGACAGCCTCCAGGACCAGCACAACACTTAGAATAGTCAGTTACATCTTAAATGGAATAGTGGTTAGATGTGACAATCCGAATAATATCAAAACACAGATATTGCAAAGAAAGTGAAAATCAGTGTTTAAAAAAAAACATAGCATCCTGACTAATGGAGAAAATAAAGATCAGATGGTTCATTTGAAGAGCACATCACAAACATGAGTGTGTTGCTGCCAGCATAACGTGAAAAATTTTCATAAATTGATCATTAGGTAGAAACATGAATTTGTACTGCATATGTCTGTACTAGTTTATATTCCTACCGCATGGGAAGCAGTCACTTCAAGAAAACTGTCAGTGAATTATTTTAATGTAACTATGTAATAGATATGAACAAAGCATATCACACAGTGTTATTTGCATGAAGTCCTGATACTATAAAATGGCTGTAAGATACAAAGAACAGTGTCAAAGGGCACGTAGTCAAATATTTGCACATTTAGTACCAATTGCCCATACATTTTAGGCACATATTCAAACACTCAACTATTTGATCGTTATAATTATTGTAAATTCCATGTCTCTGAAACATGCCAGGTTCCTAATTGGAAGGAAGAAAATTGTCTTGAGGCATGCTCTGACAAAAGAAAAAAAGCCTTGAAACAATGCTCTTTTTGTGCTACCTACAATCTCTTCTTGCTGCATACACAAAAGCACAATAAAATACTTTAAAAGCCAAAGAGAAAACTTACTATTTTAAGTGGCTTTATACACTTTCATGCAGTTAAACACAACTGAATCCATTTCTATGCTTACTCTCATTATACATTGCAAACCAACACTTCATCCTCTGTTCAGTAATGTCCCTAAAAATAAACCAGCAAGGGGTCAAATGCGGAAAACTAATAAGTCACCTTGTGTGCGATGTAGTTTGGAAGTTAAGTTTAAAGAACACTCAGAATAACCCTCATTGTGCTTCCATCCAAACTACCACGCTGACTCGTGTTTTAACATTAAATTCCAGGGATGCCTATAAACGACACAGGTGAGCAGCACCACATTGTCTTGCCCAAATCTTGCTTAGATGTCTAAGTTAGGATCCAAAATTATGATGTTTCTTACATATATTCCCTGAATAAGTTGAGAAACATCATCTGAGCATATTTAATACAGATTCAGCTTTTATTTTCAACTGAAATGCAGCTGTGAATATCTATGATCTTTTAAAATGTATCCTCTTTCTTCACCACTGTGAAATTTTTAGCTCAGTCCCTTTCTAAGCAACTTGCAAAGAGTGTTTCTATCTTTTTCTTGAGTATGACTAGAAAAGAAATAGGAAATGATGGAGGAAGCATCTAAACTGAAGTACTTCAGTACTTAGGATAGTTTCTAAAGACCTATTCTTCCCTGAGTGGGTTTTAGTATTTTTCCAGTCCTTTAAACACAGTCTGTATTTGCTGTCTCTAGATCACTTTCTTAGTATAGCACCCAGTTTGCTAGGTTGTAGCATTGTGTTCTGTCTCAGACCTATGAAGTCCCTAATTTTTTCAAATAAGAGGGGTGGGCTTGAATTCTTCAAGACAATAAGGACGTATTAAGCCAAGATTTCTGTTTCTAGACCAAACACTCCAACCATTAAATTGAGGTTCTTCATACAATTGTTTTTAAGACATGGGCTATTTTCTTCAAAAGAGGCACCAGGTAGCTTGACTCAGTGTTGGGATTAATAACTCAGTCACCCACTGAATTGTTCAACACTCAGCAGTTTAACACACATCATGTCATTCTAAATGCCAATCTTTACCGAGGAACTGCCTGAGAGCTCAGGTTTCTAATACAGATCTCTCCTAGGAAGAAGGCCATAGAAGTAACAACACCAAAAGGTGCATTTATTTGAATTGGTCTTTTAATATTTATGACTTTGATCTTCCTTTGTTTGCCAAATCGTTTGCAATTTGCTTTACTTCTTAGTATTAATCTAATGTTTTTTTTTAATAACTGATTAGCAGAGAAATTGAAAGTTACATTGATGACTTCCTGCAGCATTAGAAGATTGCATGGGTCATTCATAATGTACACAAGTATTTTCTGTTTTTTAATAATCTTATCAAGTTTTTTGTTTTTTTTTTTTTTTTAAGAAGTTTTATACGATTCCAATGGTCTTCATGGAAGAAAGACTATTTTCCATAAAGCCTTCAGCTGGAAATGTATGCACTAATTCTTCATTTGAATATAAATTACACGTTAGTGGCACTACAATCAAGGCAGTAAAAGAATTGTGCCTCTGTAACAAGCCATGCAATGTTTGTCCAAATTATGGCTAAAGGCTGTTTTGTTACTCTTCTCAGCCCTTCCTACTGGTGAGAACTAGACTGCATTCCATTTTCCACATTCCTGTAACAGAATAAGTGTTACAAGTTTCCCAGCATTTTTCATGGTAGTGTTTCTGCAACTTTCAGTTTCCCATTTCTGAATGAAAAGGCGACAAATTATGTGTCCTTTGAAAGGTGTGGGCTTCAAATAGCATAACATGAGAGAAGCCTGGAAATGCTGGAAGACAGGGATTTGAGCTAGTTTTGCACCCTAAAGGTTAAAAGCTTTGAGTATCACTTGATCCAGGGGATCAAGCAGTACTCAGTCTTCAACATAATCACATTGTAAGTCAGTTCAGTAAAAGCATATAGAATATGCAATTATAGTCCTATATCTGATGTGTATCTGTGCCGCTCAATCCAGTTTCTGTTTGCCAGAAACTTTCCTGTGAGCTTTAAGTGAATGTTTTGTAGGAATCACAGCCTCCATATGTCACTGTTTTGAAAAGCCCCACCCAGAACCATTTGAAATTCTTCAGTGCGTGGGAAGGTCCTAGCCACAGTCTTGATCACTCTGAGTGATTCCATGTTCTGCAGGGATCTGTGGTCCTCTGTCTCAGATCTTAATTCTCCCACTGAGAAAGGGAGAATCTGTTGGAAGCTGCACTGTTTTTTTATGCTAAAAATATATATTACTCCAATCCTTTCCTTTTAAACTGCAGCCCACATTCATTCTTCAATGCATTCCCATGTGAATGAGTCATGTTAATGAATCCCATTTGTCCCTGATCTAAGATACACACGAAACATGTAATAATAATAATAAAAAAACTACTGCTAGCAAATTTGGCTGAATTTACATCCTAACATGCGAAGAAAGAGCAATGTGATTGAACAAATCACAATGTGGAAGTTTCTGACAAAATCACCAAATGATCTCACTATAAAACTATAATGTTTCTTCTGCTTTTATTATTGCCTGAATTGCTGAGTAAAAACATTTTGAATGCATTAGATGATGGTCCTGAGGTCATTACAAGAGAAAAATTTCCTTTCTTCTCTTGTATAGACTATGGCTTCCTATTGCTCATTCTACGCTTCTTACGTGAAGTAAGTACAAGTCATACAATAGAAACAAAATGTAAATTGGAAATATACCATTTTTCTTTAGTTTTTTCTTCATTATAGTTTCACTTAATAGTAAGGAAGTTATTTCTCCCTTCTACTTGGATGTCTTTTCAGTGTCTTCTCACAGCTTCTTGCCTAAGTTTTAAAGAAACAGTCCACATGCTATCATGATATGTAATATTTCAGTATTTGTTTCAATCTATATCTTATACTACAGATAAAGAAGACATACTGGAAGCTAAGTTCTTCTAGCTCTGGTATGTGCCATTTCTGAAGGCATATTACTTCTATTAAGAAGTGCTTTGTCAAAACACGTTTTAAAGAACTAAATTATCTTCTCGTTGCTCAACAGGTATAACAGGATTCAAATTTCTTTCCAGAAGTAAAGTTTTCTCTTATAAAGCTCCCCTGTCAAAAATGAGAACTTCTCTGTGCTCCAGGAAAAATACAAATAAAAAAGTTAAGAAGATTCTTATTAGTATTACCATCTCAGGGATATATTATCACACCATCTTCAATTAGATTTTTAAGGAATTGAAACTGATAAACAGACTGTATGACAGTGATTATCAAAGTACTGTGCATACTTTAATCATTAGGTATTATACACACAAAACACTGAAGATAAGATCTCAAAGACATTTAACCTGAAAAAGATTAAGTCAAAGGTAAGTATGAATGACATCTCTTCAGAGTATTTTGACAAAGTGTGAAACAACAACAAAAAAAATGTATATGTAAAACATTATTGAAGCAGATTAATAGAATTTGGTCAATGTTTTGTTTTCCTTTAAGTAATCTAAATATAAATGTAATCTAGCAAATATAATGTTGTTCTTTTTCAGAAAAAAATCTTTTTCCATAGAAGCTAAGAAGTTTTGCTAGTAATAAGAAGAATATTGCAAGCTCTTGCAACATTAATCCATGTATAGCCACTTTAAACTTGTAGTCGTAATTGCTTTAGTAATGTTTTCCCATGATTTACAGTAGTCTCATTGTCTTGGACACTCCAACTCAGGTAAAGAGGAGTGCAATTTGTAGAAAGACTGAGCCTTGGCAAAAAACACATTCGCTACTTAGTGCATAAAGTACTAATAGCATTTTCTGCCAGCATATTTATTTCTTAGTTGTGTTTAGCAACAGGATCCCAGAGTAACTCTCAAATAGCTGATTCCTAGTCCTCATTATGAGGTATTTGCAGTTGTTTTTTCAGAGATGAGGACAGATTGAACCCTATTTTGTGCAGTCTGGGATCTTCTGCACTCAAGGAAATGTTAGAGTTCTAACCAGATGTTTCTGTCAAAAAATGATCAAAAAGTAGGGTCAGAAAATCCACTGGGCAATGATTCTGCTGCTTATTCATGAAGTGTGAAAAACAGTGATTGTGAAAGAACTTTTTCTGTTCTCATAGAGGTAACTGCACAGGCATCTGGTACTGAGTAGTCTAACAGGAAAAAAGAAATCCAAACACCCTTCTCTGTTTGTATTAGTGTCATTTTATTTTCAATCATTCTCATGTAATATTGTGCCATCTGCAGAGAAGTTGCCACCATTTCTTTCCCACTTTATTTACATAGATTTCTTCCTGAATTGTAAAAACTTGATTTATGGAAAGGGGAGTAAAGGATTCCTCTCTTATTTCGTAGTATTCTCATAGTTTGTGCAGCACTGCCTTGAAAATACATGCAGTGTAAGAAACTGAATAATATACCAGAGGGCTTCTGGTTCCTGTGAAACTGAATGATGTTTGACCTCAGAGTTAATTTTTCTGTATTTCAGCTGACATTACAAATAGATAATACAGACACAACTAAATGAGGCCTGTGAGCTACATCATCAGCCATTTCGAGTCTTTTAAATGGCTTTTACTCTGCTGCCTTTAGCTAGTATTTTTCAAAATCCATTTTAAGTAGGACAATTAATTTTTTCTGGGAAAAAGAAAAGACAATGAGAAAATAAATCATTACTATTCTGCTGGAAACACTGTAATTCCTATTATTCTCTTTAAATTCTGTGTAACATGCTCAGGGTACACTGTATTTAGAAAAAAATATATGTATAGGCTTTTAATTTCTTACAAATATATTAGGGTAAAAAAATAAATGAATGCATGGACAAAAATAATAGAGGTACTTTAGAAAATTCTGAGCCAGAAATAATGCACTGCTAAAACAAGTGTTGCCTGTTGTTTTTTTTTTGTTTGTTTGTTTGTTTTGTTTTACCTCTACAACCAATAATCTCAGTATTGAAAGTGTTTTTTGAACAAACACCATAGGCAGTAATATCTAGCTTGAATTTCTTCACAGCACGGCTGGTTTCAGTGATAGTTTCATTCCTGACTCTCAAGAAATGAAGGAACTGCTGTAAATGGCTTGCAGAAATGCGTGCTCTTTTTTGCATTGTCCTGCAGATTGTTTGGGATATCATGAAGCTCTGAAAATGCAATGGCAATTTAAAGGGAAGCTCATGACAGCCGTTACGTCATGACATTATGGAACAAGTACTACAGGCTATTTAAAGCCCATTCCTCTTCTTGGGTTTCACATTTCACTTCAGTGAAAGCCATTGGAAGCTTGTTTGCTAAAGAGTGAAGTACAGTGTAATTGTTTTACCAGTTCAAAGGACTCTCCCAAATACCTGGGAGCACAGGATAAGATAATATTTATACATGTTAAGATGGAAAGTCTGATTCTCCACTGCCTTTCCCTTGTATGTTCATTAAAACTTGAGTGTACCTTCCACTTTGCCAAGTCCTTTACTTCCAATAAATCTTTTGTCCTTTTAAAGTTTTCAGCCTGGTGAGGCAATTTGCTATCTGCCAGGGCTGCTTGGAAGTCTGAAATTCACAAACCAACAGATTTGTTGGGAGTTAATAGATTTGTTTGTTAACTCCTTCTAGTTATATCTATTATTAGTAGTTTACTATATTAAATCAACATTCTTTATTTTAATTTTGTTTTTAAGGTATTGATCCAAACTATCTTCAGGAATACTCCAGTGAGATAGATTGAAATCGTCCCAATTACAGGTTCTTTTAAAAACTCCCCTCAGTGAGTTATATCTGTAGAGGAAACTGAGAGTAAGAAGCTGAGTTCCAGTTTTGTTTGCTATTAAAAGGTTTATTTTTAATTCCAAAATAAAGAGAATTAAATTTGTGATGCTCACAAAACTTCTATGAAGCTCCCCCTTTTCTGATTCAAAAGTAGATTTTTATTTTGAATTTATTTTGAGTGGGTATGTCTCATCATAACTAAGGCACTCTCATATCCAGCATGGAATAGCATTTGGCACTTTTGAATCATAACTGTTAGCTAATTTTATAGATTGTCTCTTTTGAATACATTGCACACCAACATAAAGAAGAGTTTTTAGTCTATGACTGAAAATACTGATACCAGACACTAAGGACTTACTGATATCAGATGACCGTAGCCTGAATTATCTTTCAAGGAACAATTAGCTTAACATAAAAGGACAAAGCATACATTTCATTGCAAGCTACTTTTTTATGAATTACTCTGTGTAGAGTTGACTCTTGACTGCTATTTGAAACAACCAACAATTACATTGCCAACAAAAAGCCAGTCAGTCACTGGAGGTTGCCAAGGTGTTGAGTCCTCTCCTGGCAAAATTCCTTTTCTCTTGACTATTTTGCAGCCCAGTCAAAATAGCTTTAATTTCCCAATGGAAAAGGTTTCTCAGGCTTTGAGGAAACAGTATATCAGCTTTGGGAATGGCTAAATATTATTTTCAGTGTAAATCAGAACTTGTGATTGCTCTATTTCCCTGAAGCGAAGAGGAACACCTTTTCTGAGTGTAGGAAATAGAGTTAATTCTGTAGGTACATGAGATTGACCTGTTTCATATTTATTCTTTAAATCCCTTAGCAATGAATCTAATGAATATGTGCATGAAAATTATTTCATTGAGGAACAGAAATTTTAATTCTGTCTTCAACAAGAAAAAGAGAAAATTCGGTTATATAAATGAGCTTCTACAACTGAATGAATACTTAATATCTGTTAGGATTTATACTAGATTTTTTTTTTTAACTCAAATTCTCCATGAGCTATGTATGACTGTATGAAGGGTAAATTAAAGGATGCACAGTAGCATGCTAATCTGTGGAAACAGGCTCAGTGTTTTACTGCTGTGTAACTTTGGCCATACTATTTCATACCTCAAAAATCTTGGATCTATCCAAGATCAGCTTTATATCAGGCACAACCTGACTGGCCCCACTTCTCTGCTGCTCTTAAGTCACTAAAAATGTGCCACACTTTGTCTGTGCTATTACTCTTCTTTGTCCCATGCAGCATTCACTCCCAATGGTTCTAGAAAGTTTTTTTTATATCATCTTCTATTTAATAAGTCTTAATTGTCCCTAAGATTTTTTTTTTTTCCTCATTCTTTTCAAATGAATTATAGGAAAAGTCAACAATTTCTTGTTCCTACCCTGCACCTTCAGCTATTGATTTTGATGGGCGTGTGATTTTTTTTTTTAATGGAGTTTTTCCCAATAAAACCAATAAATGCTTGTTTGCAAATGCTTATCAATAGAAAAGATACCAGTATTTGTAAATGCTTGGAGTGTGAGTGTATATGAGTCTATCTTCTACAAATCTTCTATATGTCCTACGTTATGTAATCAAAAGGTAAAAATTGGTTCTTCAAATTAAAAGTTATTTCTATACATTCTCCCCAGAACAGAGTATCCCACTCACATTTGCTCTATTTTCAAATTTACTGGTATTTACATCTGTAGATCTACATGGCCTTTAGCTGTAAGAAACTCATAGAGACCATTGGCAGATCAGAATTTGGATGTGAATCAAAACTGTCTGAGATGAGTGAATAGAACATTCTTGACCCTTGGACTAACTCTGCCCTTCTTGAGACACTTAACAGGCAGAGAAGGGTGTGTGGGATTCTGTAAAAGAAGTATTTTAAAATGTAATTCATAAATTTGTATAAAAAAGTATGTTGCTGACTTAACTTTTCCTTCTTCTGCTGTTGTAGATCTTAGATTTCTCCAGGTTAAATTAAATCTTAAGTTTTGGAGCTGTAGGTGAAAGCTGCTCAAAACTGCAGCAGCCAAAAAGCCTAAGCTAATTTAATACTATTCCTATTAACAGTAATAGGTAAAAGTATCTCTAAGAAGCTCTAGTTCTGATTCTTCTCATTTCTACTTGAAATACAATTTCTCAGGAAACTTTTTTAAGTTAGTACAAACTTACTAATGTACAAGTATTAAGAAAAGGAGAAAGATGCATACGGTTTCTTTCAACTTCAGTTCTTCATTTCCCTTCTTTCACATTGCACTACTGAAATTACACAGACAACAATTCTCCTTTGATTAAATTGTCATGTCAATTAAAGGCAGGGGTAACGTACAGTTTATATTCACTTACTCATTTAGTTTTTCATGTCAATATGGGAAAAATAGATGTTTTATTCTCTTCTAAACCCTTTTATCTCCATTATCCAAGAATAAAATGACTCATATTACTTTGTTTCCCAGAACTGCTCTTCAGTCAAGATTTATTATTTTGCTTTACCAATTCAAGAACTTTTCATCACTGGGAAACATTCCTAGCTACTCCATGTATAAACAGACAAATACATGACTAAATGTTCTGTGAAGAAGCAAGAGGATGGAACACACTCTTTGACATATGTTTAACATAAAAAAGAAAGGGGTTATGGTTATGGGAAAAGCATTGTAATAGAAAAGAAATTATAATAAAAAGGCCTTTTCCTTTCTCTTTACCAAGTTTGCTTTGATTGTCTTTCATGGTATTGACTTCTTACAAGCTAAACCCATGCAAAGCAACTAGGAATGGCAATGCTTCATGCTGAGACATGCTCTTCTTAACAGAGAATTGTATGTGTGCCCATGAACAGAATATTCAATATTTCTGTATAACACACTGAAGAATGAGATCTGCAGATATGAGCATGCTGATCTGGGGAGACACCCACTTGTGTAACAGCAAAAATTTTGGGTGAAATCTTGCCTCTTTTCTTTGATACGGTTAGATCTGAAAAGGCGCATCACTTACATGCAATACTTATGACTAAGTTAAAGCTTATTCTGCAATCACCAATGACTTTAATGGATTTGAAGTCAATCCCTTAAAGCATACTAAAATCCACAAATAAAAATATGTTTGGGATTTTCTTATTAGAAAAGACAAAGCTAAAAATGTTTGAGATTATGAAACCAAACACTAGTCTTTGTAACGCAAATCAAAATGAAGTTACTATTTCAGCTAATCATGATTTTAGACAGAAGAGACCCAGACTGGGCTTCAGTAAGACCAAGTGCCGGGTCCTGTACTTTGGTGACAATAAGCCATTCAGCTCTACAGAGTTGGAGCAGTGTGGCTGGAAAGCTGTGTGCAAGAAAAGGATCTGGGGGTATTGGTCAACAGTGGGCTGAACATGAACCAGCAGTTGCCCAGATGGCCAAGAGGGCCAGTGACATTCTGGCTTGTATCAGAAACAGTGTAGCTATCAAGACCGGGGGTAACAATTTTTCCTCTTTACTTGGCACTGGTTCGGCCTCACCTTAAGTACTGTGTTTAGTTTTGGTCCACTTGCTACAAGAAAGAGGTCAAGGCCCTGGAGCGTGTCCAAAGAAGGGTAACAAAGCTGGTGAAGGGTCTGGAAGCAGCCTTATGGATAGCAGTTGAGGGAACTGGGATTGTTAAGTCTGGAGGTGAGGAGGCTCTTAGTAAATGATCTACCTTCTTGCTCTCTACAACTATTTGAAAAGTCTGTTGGTCTAGATGATTTTAGAGGCCTTTTCCAACCTTAATAATTCTGTGATTCTATGCTCTATAATTTTGTGACATAGCTGAGGAAGGGTTCATAGGGCAGGCATATACTATGCAACATGATATAGGTAAATGTACATATCTTCATTTCACAGCCTCATTGTTTCCTGCAGAAAAGAACATTTGGTCTATTTACAAAATTTGAGCAAGACAAGGGGGTGAATCCATGAGATATGCGGATATATAACTGACAGCACCATCAGCTCAGTTGGATTGTCTGGTTTAGTACCAATGCTAAATCTTATTATTAAGGAGTAGATGAGAAGGTGATTTGGAAGAGAGAGAGGAAAAGAAAAAGATGTAAAGGAATTTCATTTTTACTTATTTATTTTGCATATGGTCCTTTGGTATGAAAGAAACAGAAAGAGCAGAATATGTAAAAACAGATGTGAACCACGAATCCTCCCCACAGGCTCCTTGAGGAGGAAGATATACATAAAGAGCAGTCTGTGTGGCCATTAAAGTACAAACTGATTCAGAAAGAGGATTTGAAAAAATGTTTCAGTAAGCACATCAAACATCTCAAAAGCTGAGATGCATAAAACTATCCTAGAGTTGCAGGGAATTAGTCTTTCTTGTATGATTAAACACAGCCAATGTTTGCAAATATAAGGAAATCACTGTATGACTGATCTAGAGCATGCAAAATTTGTCAGGAAAAGTAGTACATTTCTCAGACAAAACTGATAAATTGGAGCATGGGGAGACAAGCTGGTAGGTTAAATTATAGTCCCAGACCATTGCACATAGAACTGCACTATCACAATATTGTTGACATAAATAAGACTTTCCTTTTCATCCAAGAATCTCATTCACTCCTTTAGCACAAAATGATGTACTGTGCTCAGTATAAGTCCATGTAAACTCCAACTGCAGCTTGTCCCTTTCTGCTGCAGTGACTGTAGCCTAAGTGACAAGGTGACCTTCCTGTCATACTTCTGAGTCACCTTAAGGAAAATGTCTCCTCTTCCTTGTAGCAATATTTTCAAGGATCTTTTCTAATGATCTTACAGTTTGAATGTTTTTTTTTTTTTTTGTAGTTCTATTATTGCTTTTGTACTTGCAGTTCAAAAAATCCCTAAAATGCCTAATATTTTTGCCACATTTGAATTATCTAGTTGTACTTATTTTAGTAAATGTTTCTCATAGAAATTTTCATCTACATCTTCATATTCTCTTTTTCTTTTAATTCTTCTTTCTGTTCCTAACACTGAAGAATATTGGCTTTTAATATCATGAGACAATTAAAATACATGCATGTAAAAATATGATGAGAGGGAGAGCTGGTTTACGTTTATGTATTTACTATTCACTTATTACCCATGCAATATTTATCATTGTATTTAATCAAGTGAAATTTGGGTGGTTTTTTGTTTTTTTGTTGTTTTTTTTTTTGCTTGTTTGTTTGTTTTATAAAGAGCACGTGCTTTTTATTTTACCTACTTCTGTTGTGATCTCCTCAGTCCCTATCATATTCCTCAGCTTCTATTCACTTCAGCCTGTCTCAGTATATGCCCCCTAAACATTTTTGTTATTTTCTGAATTTGATAGGCCAACATTTAAAACTCATCTCTTCTTAATAAAGTGTATTGTTGAGAACAGCTTACCGCTCAGTCATACTATCTACCACTCATCCTATAACATAATTTTCAAGTCATTATAATAGAAGCATATGTTCTGAACTGAATTTCATGTTAAATTGATTCATGGCTTCTTTCAAATATTCATACATTCAACACAACTGAAAAGCTGTGTTGGGTGGTCCCTACTGCTTTGTGGTAGAGGAAAGAGTAAAACATCATGTGTGATTTCAACACCATTAAGTTATTTATTGATAATCCAGAAGTGATGTGGCTGAATCAGCATTATCTTCACTGTAAGAGGTCTTTGGAATTAACTCTTTAGTTGCCTATCAGCATGAAGTTCCCTATCCTATCATTCCCTTACAGTGGAGATGCCTACAGAAGTCTATAGAGGCACTGTTTGAGGAATGGAAGCAGGACTGGTCTCTCAGGCAATACTTTTATTTGCTTGTGATATATGTTAAAAATACAACAGAAATCATTGAGCATTATAGCATCTTTGACTTAGATTGTCTTTGTTTTCCAGCCTAATTATATAATTTCACTCTCCTACTCAGATTGCTTCAAAGCTTCTCCAGCTGGGCATGTTTTTCATGCCTAGCATCATGCCTAGCATCATGCAAAAATAGTACCAAATCAGTTGGCACTATCACTGAAATAGGAGCTTCTAGATTCACATTTAAAACTATAGCAGTCTTCTCATTAATTATAGTACAAATTTGGATGAGATAGTTGTTGCCACCAGTGAATTTGAAGCAGAACACCAGTAGGACACAGTTCTGCTTAAAGCTCAGTCATAAAGACTGATGTTCATGCACAGCATTTTTCCTACAAATGGCTAAATTCTTTTCCACCTTACACAGAGGAATGGTATACTATTTAAGCCAGAGCTAAACTTAACTGAAATTCTGCTCAAGTGTCTGAACTGTTTGCACCAAAGAGACCCAAAGATAATTTTCACTGACTTATTCCCAAGCAGCTCCGCTGAAGCTAATATTGTTGCGTAGGTCTGACAAGTATCTACCTTCTGTTCTCTGTTCACTTCATGACAGTCATTCCTTTAGGGATTATGTTAGTTAAATGGAGTCAGATGCTGATGCCTTGCTCTAGGGAACATAATCTTTGAGTGATACCACTGACAAAAGCACCTTGTTTTCACTGAACAACCACCAGCCTACCCACGAGAGTGATAGGAATAAGATCTGCTACATTGTCTTAATCTATTCTTTCCCCTCAGGAATCAAACATCTTGTTAGATATAAACAGTGCCCATTGGCATCATCCAAATGCTACTTAATCCTGAGGGATATAAAGCAGTTTATTTCCGTGGTAGAACAAATAATGTATATGTTACTTGATGCTCTTAAGCAATGCTTGTTTGGCCTCTTGGCTCACCTGGGCCACACTAAGTGAAGAGGAATTGTCTTGGGCCACATATAAAATATATAATATAGTTAGAAGCAACAAAGCTTCTTTTCTTCTTTTATACTTTTATTAAAACATAAAGTGAACAACAAAACCATAAAACCAGTGGAATGTTTGACCTTGTTTTCATGAAACCAATGAATCAATATTTGGTTTGTTTGAAGTGATTGTAGTTCCTAGTGAGTTCTCAAGGTGTTTGTCAGACATTTTTGGTGAAATTCTACTCTTCCTGTGTTTCATCCTTGAAAACAGTTGTTCACAAATTTACATACTGCAAAAAAGCCTCACAGTATGACATAACTGTGAAACGAGGGATATCTTTCTCTGGTAAGATAGAGCTTATAGAAGTATAGCAGAGAGACATGCTAAGACTTTTTCTTTGAGGTGCATGTCTGATTGCAACTCTATACCTTCTCTTTGAAAATTTGCAGGTAATCTATTTATGTCAACAGATAATAGACTCACAGATATACCAAAAAAATTGATGATCTTTGAAACCTATTATCAAATTCCTTTATCAAAACAGAAAGAACAGCTGCATATTTTTCAGTGTTCAGAGGACTGTCTTTAGCCAGTGTATAAAAATACATACAATTATTTGCCATAACTTGAGTTAGCACCGCTCCACACCCACCCCACACCCTGGTTTCAGCCCAGTCAGCGTTAATAGAGGACAGATGTTTGATTGTTGCTGAGCGATGGGTACACACCCAGGGACAGACCAGGTCATTCAGAGGGAAGAGCCACTGTCATGATGGCACAGGGCAGGGGGGCCCATAGACAGGCCACATGCTGCCTGCAGACTGGCTGTGACAGTCCTAAGCTATACACTGGCAAGGAAAACTTCACCATCTGTCAGAGGCTTACAGGAGCTTTAGCAGCACCAAATAGATAAAGAGAATGTATTCTTAAAAATATGCCCTTTAATTCTCCCTAATCAGTCCAGAGATCCATAGCCACTGATCCAGCACTGCCCACCTGCAGGCCCTCTAGCTCAGGAGGTGACACAGATGCCTTGAAACACTAAGCAAATACCCCTCATACATGTTATTTTTATATACTGAGGGCTCCATGCTTAGCAATTGGCTTAGGCTACCACATTTTCATTCAGCTGTTGATCAGTTTGAATCCAGATGAGAAAACAACTCATTTGAATTCTCCACAGCTTGTTTGCTTCTGCATCTAATTCATTACCTGATAACTTCTAATTAGAACTGCTGCAATGGAAGAGTTGTTTTGTTCTGTGCAGTTAACAATTATTTCCTTCCAGTCAGGAAACAAGACTATTCCTAGAACAGCGATAGGCAAAATAACGTTGAAAAAATAGATTTGTTCAGAGAGCAGAAGGAAAAGTTTAACATAAATAAAGACAACATTCAGGTTTTCTGCCACAGAAAGTTTCATAATTGTCAAAAAATTTTACTTTTATAATATTTTCTGGTATTTTATCATTTTCCCTTCCCAGAATTTCCACAATACATAGTTTTCTGTAGTATTAATGATATGTTTCTTTCTTCTTTTTACAATGACCATATTCTATAATAACAACCAAATTTTCCTACAGACTCACGGGCCTTGAAACACCAAGTTTTCTCAGTGAGAAACTGTTGTATTTTGTTATAGTTAAATTACAAGAAAAAAAAGATTTAAAAAAAAAAAAAACCAACAACATAGTATTATTATACTTAAGAAAAAGGATATATGTCAAAAGAATGCACAGTGTTTGGGGGCTTTACCTTAATTTCCTCAAATCTATATTTTGCAGGAACTGTTGCTGTTGCCATGGGTGGAGACAAATTGTACAGAGGAAGGAATGCTGTTAGTTGAGAAATTATGGTTTGAATGCATAAACAGAAATGTGCACATAATCAGAAGACAAGATGAAGCACTGCTTTTGGTTAAAAAAATGTCTGAGTTCTGCCAAGTAATAATAATTACATTCAAAGCACCTCTGTAGGCTACCAGCTTTGAAGTGTGCAGAAAGAGAAAAGTAATGACTGATAAGTGTTTGTGAGTGTTTAATTTGTAATGGCCAGAATAGATAACTCAGCCCAGTTTGATACTAATTAAGGACTTATTATGCCTCTTTCAGCTAGTTATCCAGTTATACACTAAAATTACACAGTTTGACATAGCTTTTTACTGCTTGTTTCCTTGAACATAGCAGGTGAACGTCACTGTACCTCAGTAATTTAGGTATCATTATACAATTAGCTGAAGTGCTTGCTTGCATAATTGTAAACCAGCTGTGTCATTTTGAGTTGCATGTTGCACTTGTAACTGATTTGTAACATAGCCAAGATGAGAGACTGTCTCAGTTCTCTGCTCATCTCCTGTTAGCTTTGAAACAAAATTGGCTCAGAAGAAACAGTAGAATATCAATAGGCAGTTTCATTAATCAAATTTACTTAAAGTGTCTGAAACATTATTCATCTAACAGATGGATTTAAATGAATCTATCATAACTTTCAGCTTGTACTTCATATCTTTCTGTTAGACTGGCTCACCTTTGAATTGACTGACCTAAATTAAACACAATAGTTTGAAATCAAATCATTTTCAGCATTTTCTCTAAAATAGTTGTCCTCTGACTGTGTCTGAAGAAGAGAATTCTCTTTTTTCTAGTCCTTACAAGACTAGAAATTTTGATTACAAGATGACTGAATTTGTTCCATTTACGCTTAAAAGTCCAACAACCTACCTGTTGGACCTTGTTCAATCCCATTTTATTTTCCAGGATATAACAAGATTTAAAACCAAACTCCCTACTCATAAACCAGCAGAGCTCCATGGAAGTTAATTGAGCAATATTGATTTATATCATCTGATGAACTGGCCGTCTACTGATTGAAATGCTAGTTCTCAAAGTTTGTGTCCTGTATGCTATACCTAATCTGTCTCATATGGGTTTGATTTCTACAATCACTTCTGGGGAGCCTGGGATTACTTCTTGGTTGTGACTCACTTATGCTGTTCTCTGATTGATCCCATTCATCTTGCTTCCAGACATAGAACCACATTCTGAGATGTTTGTGATAAACCTTTCCTGCCAAGGGCAAGTGTTACATGACTTGACAGTGTGCATGATACATGCAAGCTTTTCTCTTAAATCACAGATTGAATGTAAGCAGATCTAGCTATTCTGTTTAATCTGCTGGCACCCTCATGCATAGAAGTCTCTGTTTTTGCTCCCAGAGCATCTGTTAAACCAGAAGTTATCTCAAAAGCAATAAAAATGAGAGGTGAAGGTAAATGCTTTAAGAATCAGCATCACAGAGCTCCCATAAAGACCTGCCTGCAGTAGCAAGCAATCTGTGTTTTGGCAACAGTGTTTTGTACTGCTAGGGCTTCAGGGTGAGGTTGTATTTTGTTGAAAAACATTTTCCTCGTCCTTCCAAAATTAGTGCAAAGTGTTAAGAAGGAAGTTGGAGGTGATTACATTATGTGAAGGTGATTATGTAATTAAAGAATTCAAACCTTTGTTAGCTCAGGATAAGTTTTGCACAGTACCCAGGTAGAGTACACAGTATATCACTTCTGCTACTACATTCCTTGAAAGAAAGGTGTTCTTTACAAATTATACTAGCCACCACATCCTTTTGGTTCATGTTAGCTGATTTGTGGACCAATGAAACTTCTTTGGAAATCAAGACACAGAGCCAGCCCAACATAAGCATATCTCACGATAAGCATACTTCTACAGGACATGGCTACTTACATGAGGGTATGGAACTTGTATACTTTTAAGTTCCAGTATTGAACTAAAAGCAGCAAGAACTATGAACAAGAACAAAACCTATCTATTTTTAGCTTATTTGTGTTTCTGTAATCCCACATAGGGGCATTAGGGGATATTAGCCAGTTGAACATGAGTCAGCAGTGTGCCCAGGTGGACAAGAAGGCCAATGGCATCCTGGCCTGTATCAGAAATAGTATAGTCAGCAGGATTAGAATGCTTAGTTTATTCTCAGAAAGAGTGGGTAAGCACAGGAACAGGCTGCCCAATGAAGTGGTGGAGTCACTGTCCAAGGAGTTGCTCAAGAAACATGTAGATGTGGTACTTAGAGGCATGGTTTAGTGGGCATGGTGGTGATGGGTTGACAGCTGGACTTGATATTCTTAGAGGTCTTTCTAAATCTTTAAGCTTCTATGATTCTAAGATACTTTACAATGAGCTATTGTTGCTTAATATGTCAGAAAACAAAGAGATTTTTTTTTATTCTTACCTTTAATTCTACTTATTTTCTCTTCAGAACTACCTTCCCCTCCCATTTTGGAATCGTTCCTTCATTTCCTTTATTTTTTTTAATGGGAGAGGACAAAAGTTGCCATATGATAGTTCATGGAGGATATTCTCCAAGCCATTTTAATTTTGTTTATAATGCTTCTTTTTTCATTCACAAGTTTGAAGAGTTCTTATTCTTGATGTTACCTTGCCTGAAGGGTTAAAAGACAAGCTTACTCCTCCACTGCTTTCAACTTTGCGTAGAATTGTTTATACTTGTTTCTACTATAAACCTGGGAAGAGCATTTCCTCTATAGCTGGGAGACCTCGACAACTCTCCTGAATATTGTCTGTTTCTATTTTCCCTTTTAGAAATAAAATTAATTACTTGCAGCGTATTCATTCTTCTTGTCTTTGTTTTATCATATCAATAACTTCCCATTTGGATTTCTTTTGGCTTCCACTGGGTGGCTTTGGATTCTCTCCAATATTTAGTGAAGATGAGATATAACAGTCCGATCCTTGTTAGAAAAAGAAACTGAGTAAGAAGAAAAATATTGGATTTTCAGAAATAAATTCATCTGGAAAATTAAAGCTTAACTTTGTCACCAGCTTTCTTTTTTGGCTTAGTAGCCAGAGGTAGTAAGTGCTTGCAGTTCAGTCATTCTTTGCTGTAATTCCTTCATTAAATAATAAAAAAGATTCTGTCCAACTACACATTTGGCCAAAACCTTGAAAATAATAAAACATTTCTATTATCATTCATCATTCTTAATTTTTTCCATAAAAATAACCAGAAATATTCAACAATACCTTCTTTAATGTTATCCTATCATGGAACAAGAGTGGTTTTAACTCTGCAAAGATTTAGCATAATACTTTTAGATAAAGCAAAATAAAAATCAGATGTAGTGTAAGTCAAGGGCTCTTATTTATCCTTTCTTCTTTCTGAAATCTTTCCAAATTCAGTGGGGAAGAAAAAAAGTCAAGGTAAATAGATCTCATCTTTATCCATGTGTACTTTTGATGTCCTTACAGACAGAGTGTTTTTAAAATTTAAAATGAAACTTTTTAATGTGGTCAGAATATTATGTAACAAAACCGTAAACACATCTGAACACCGTGTCTTCTGCTAAAAGGAGAAAGACAAGTAAAAGTGAAATTGGCATCATCAATGCCAACAGAAATGCTACATTAACTTTAATGAGGACAGGACTTTTTCCAAAGATTACAACATTGGATTATGCATTTTAATGTTCATCATGCCCAAAAAATATTCCAACACTACTGCTTCCCAGAATTTCCAACTAGGTAATTCTGTTGTGTTGTGTGTTAACAGGCACTTTGTGGTATCCAGGTGCTACAAGAAGGAATCTATTCATCTGTTAGGTCCAGCTCAGCATTCTGAATCAGCTCTGAAGCAAAATTCCACATCAGGGGACAATTTTCTATCATGGGAAAATATGTCTCATGTCCCAAGTATCCATCATTTTAAATGATCCAGACTATGTTATGCAGCTTACTCTTTCTATTCTCATATTTTTCTGCCAATGAGGCCAATGAGAACAGAGGGCTCATATGATCATCCAGCTCCTTATAAGACCACAACCACCAGACTACCCTTCTCAGAGTCTTTATGTCTTTGAGAGAAGACCGTCACATTTATTAACTTTCATATCCCAAAAGTTATCTGTCTGATCTGTACTGGCAAGAGAGAGAAAGTCAGTACTGGGTAAATAGGAAAATAGGGGAAAGATACAGAACAGAACTTAAAAGCCAGGTAGAACTTCACATAACACAGAACTCTAGAAAGAGCAGGAAATGTAAATTTGTTTTTAACAACAAAGTTATTGCAAGCATGATGAAAAGAATAAGCCTAACTCTGCAATTCTCACTTCTGAATATACTGAATATACTGAATATAAATGATTATTTATTACTTATCACTGGATTCCCAAATCCTGCAGAAATGATGGGCTCACAGGTAAACCTAGAGTCTTTGAGAAATGTTTAAAGATGCCTGAATTAGACAAAATATGTTTAAAATCTCATGCAGGCAGAAACCTTTCTCCACTGAACATGGCTACACCTTTAGAAGCCTAGGCATAAATTATTCCAATAAATGTCAGCTCTTGGAAACCATGGGGGATTTTTTTTCAGTATCTTTATGAAAAATTAAGTGCCACTTAGCATAATTGTGTGATCTTGGTTGCTTAACTGACTTCAAGGAATTAACTTCTTTTCAGAGATACTCCTTGGAATTGAGGAAAAGGCAGTCAATGGGCTAATGTATGGCACACAAGCAGGTCTAGGTTTGAAGGGTGAACTATCTGCACTCAATGACATTTGAACAGTTTTAACTGTGCAGTTCTGTAGATAAATCAGTCTCATTCTGCCTTGTGGGCTGGTAGCCACCAAGTGAGAAAGAAACTTAATTACCTGAATAGGCTGAATGGAGAAACATAAAACAATGCTGTATGTAGGAGTTATAAAATCAAGTGTTCTTTACACTGTGGAATTTTGAAAAGAAATGCAAGTAGGATAATCAATGCAGGGCTGAGCATCTTAGGTTCTGTGATTTAAGCAAGAAGTAGTGTTCCAAGCACAAAAGACTCCTAGAGGACTTTGAGTCATTTCCTAAAAGCTGACCGATTTCCTGACAGACAAAACCATGCAGAATGATATGTTTATTATTCTGGCTGCAACTATTTTCTTTGCTATTTAAAGTAAAGTATAATTGTGGTTAAAGTGTATTGGAAAGTCTAAGTGTTTTCTTTCAGCTAACAAAAGCCTTGGAGAATGAATTGCAAATCCAGCACACCTAAAAAACTTTTGAGGGAACATGTCCATCAGTATTGCCAAGCCCAGGTATCTTCAGTAACCCTGAGAATCATTTGAGTAGTGGAAAGTTGCAATCAGAGGGCCTATGTCCTCAGAGTTACTGACTGCTAGAGAGCCTCAGTAACACATGGATGCATCTGAGCAGTTCTGTGGCATGGCTAAATATGCCTTTGTTGTTTTCTTAACCACCTCTATCTGTAATTAGCTGTTCCTATAGAGGCAACTGCCTTTACAAAATACATATGTGTATGATTTCAAGTTGGATGTTAAAATAGTATTAAAAAAAAAAAAAAAAAATCCAAAAGAAGCATTCATTCTCAGCCTCTAAAGCTTTTATGTGCTTTGATTTTAAAAGCATATAGGGAATCCCTACAGGCAGTATTTCCTCAGACATTTTAAAGAAATGTATTGAGTTAATAGGTCACAGAGGACCTTCACTGGTTGTGAAGTTCAGATGCAGTCATTTATATTTATTTCTTAAAACTTCATAACTGTCCAAATTGGAAATTTTTTTTCATGCTGAAATTTTGCCAAATTAGGTTTTTTATACAGATACATTGCTCTTGCCAATGTTACCAGCCAGCACACTGGTCACTAGAACTCAACAAGGACTGTTTGCAGCAGGTCTTTTATTTTTCCTATTAATGTGCACAGTATATCTATTCTACCCATCCAGTATAACACATAATATTTTTTGTCTTTAATTATTAGAATGAATATTGTGTTTTTTCTTCACGGCATGCCATAGACACATCACACAGTACAGCTCATAATTGACATATACCTATGCTCTCATATAAAATGACTATTAATTAAAAGCCTGTATTTAGAGGAAAGGATTTTGGATGTAAATAAAAGTTAGCAGAAACCTATTGTTTTTTTTACCTTTAAAATAACTCATGTTTTTTTACTTATTTTCATATTTGTCACTGTGATCAATTTTTTTTACAAGTGGGTGAGAAATCAATTTGAAAAATACAGAAATTGTGCACTTTGTACTCTTTCCCTGAGACTACACACACACACACACACACACAAATTATCAGGCAATTATTTTTTTCATTAAGAAAGCCTTAAATATTCTTACGCTCTTTCCAGATATTATATTCCTTAGCAACATAAATTAGTTTGTTATTGGTTGCACAAGTACAATGTTCCCTGCTTATATATTTATCACTTTTCAAAAAATACTTTTATAATAAAAGAAAAACACATTTGACCCTTTCAGGAAAACAAGGACTATGTTGCATGATAGTATACAGCACGCAAAGCAAATGCAAAAGTGGCTTGTAAATGAAAAAGGAGTTTGATGCCTTTCACAGCCTTGTTGCTAAGGCAGTGAATATTCTTTGTAACATGTGCACATCCAGACACACACATGCACAGGTAAAAGTACGCATATCTCCTCTGGCAGAATTTCTGGATCACCTCACTATTCTTATTGATACTAAAGGTAAATTCTAAGAATTGGTTTGAAGCAAGGTGTGCCCATCCCAGAGAGAGATAGTGAAGCTAAGGGACTTGCCACTTGCATGAGCACTGGGAATCTGGAACTAAATCAGGTTCCTGAATCCTCAAAGCCCCCACTACTAATGCATCTGTCTTTTATCATCATGGTCTCTACTCTGGAAAACTTATGGAAAGGATGGGTCATCAAGAAGATCAGACCCACTCAAAACTGTCCTATGGGGACAACACCCAATTTTAGTGGGAAGAACCAGTTTTCCACTTTGCATCTGTACGGAGGTAATGGCAAAATACCAGAACATTAATTGTGCTCTGACCTTTCTGTACAATATTTCAAAAGCCGCTAGCCCCTTTCTTTGGAAAGAATGCTATGTATTTATGTTGCAGAATACAGAGGCATTATTATCACTGATAAATAACATTATTAGAAAGAAATAAACTAATGAATAAATTTGGAAGAGAAATGTTCTCTTAAGGGTCATCTTTCTCCCTAAACCAAAATGACGGAAGATGGAAGATTTTCTAAGCAAACTGAATTTTATTTTTTTTCTCATGAAAATGTTTGACTATCTGTATGGGAACTGCTGAATCACAGCCTGAACCTCTGATTGATCACCTGAGGTGAGCAATATGTCAGCCACGGGAGTGAAGGTAATTCACCTGTGCTGCCAGAAGGAGTGGAGTCTGGCTCCACCTCTCCTAGACCCATTTAAGAGCTGACTGCCAGTGCAGAAGGATCTCTTCTGGAGATCCCTCCTCTGGAGTTTTACTGCGAGCCCAGGACAAGTGTAAGCACTCTATATTTTTTTTGGTATAATAACCTGCTTAGCCAAACTCTCTTATTTCATAATTATAACATCTGTATATTCATTGATTATATGCTATCCAAGATACTAAAAAAAAAAAAAAAAAAAAAAAAAAAAAAAAAAAGAGGAAATCAATTAAAAGAGAAGGGAGGAGAAAATGCACCAAGCAGACAAGTAAACAAATAAACAAGAAATACACACACATGGAAAAAAAAAACCTACATCTATACACTTGGTAGTCATTAATCTTGAATCTTGATTATCTGCTAAGCTGCATGCATTTTGTTGTCGTTCTGCCAGCATATCTAGACTTAGATTGCCAGGTGCTTTCCTACCTACAGAGAATGTCTAGTGAGTGTAAAATGGACTTTAACTACCAAAACATTTCACTTTTCCTCCTACTTCCTCTGTTTGTGCTATACCACAGATATCAATTTGATTAAGGAAGTAAAAAATACTATCATTATAAAATAAAGTGAATAAAGATGCTAGTACTCCTATTTATTCAGTATCTTTCTGCATAACTCAACGACTAACATCCTCATTTTTTGGCAAGTAAGCAGGAAACTATCTATTTTACTATATAGTTCCTTGTTTATTAAAATATTATGCTGTCTTGTTTGTTCTGTGCTAACATTCAATTCAGCAACTTTATTTTCATAACTTGCTCTTATACAAAGGAAAGACAGTGTTCAGATCTGTTCTGCGTTTGAAAACTAATTTACATGACAGCTTCAGAAAGCCTTCAATTCATCCTAAATATAATACATTGGTCGGAGTTCTACTTCTTGGCCCTTAAATGTTGAACTTAAGTTACTTAATCTTTGTTGCTTTTTTTTTTTTTTTTTTTAATACATCACTGTGCCTTCAGTTTTTCATAGCTATGTCCTTTCCTATGATTTTTGAGGCCTATGATTTTCTTTGGTGGTTTCTAAGATAAATATTCCCTGAGGAAAAAAATCATAAACATTGAAGCACAGTACAGAAAATGCCAGAAGTTTCAGGCATTTCTCTATATTTCTGAAACTATCTGCTGGGTTTCCTGCTTATAAAACAAAAGAAGAGCACATGTTCCATTACAGCATTCTGTGTGAAATAGGGCAGATCCCAGGACACATTTTCCTTAGATTTAACCAAAAGTTCCCATTTTAAAAAATAGATGATTCCTTAAAAGTTTGATGCCCTACATATGAGTTTTTCACATTATTCTCCATTACTGACAACTTTCTTAAACTTCTCTTGAAACAGCAGATTTAAATACAAAACTTCCATTGAAGTTTGTCCATTTTATTTCTCTCCATTTTTGTTTGTCCATTTTATTTGCTTTAGTGCAATCACATTAGAAGTTGAAAGAAGCATGAAAGCCAGTGCCATCCAACTAGTTTGTTCTCTGTTTCTTCGGTGTTCCCAGCAGGTACCCCATAGTAGGAAAGAAAAATGATTTTCTTGTTTACTAGCTGTTTCAAAATTAGAGAAATCACACTGGTCCAAAATGAATGTGGAATGCTAATATTCTGAATTGAAAGTTCAAAATAATTGCTGAGGGAAGAAGTACAGGAAAAAGATTTCTTTAAAATTTTCATATTTAAGTATGCTTTTAGGTTAATAATTTAATTACAAGAAGGACTACTCAAAGAAAAATACATATACATTTTGAAAAACCAAAACTTTTTTTTGCAAATATTTTATCATATAAAAAAGTAATGCTTTATATTAAGCACATTAATTTTTCCAAATGTGTAAATGTTTTGGGGTTGTTTTTTTTTTTTTTTTTTTTCCTGCTCACATTGTGCAGTTAACACAGTCAGCAAAAGTTCTGTCACCTATTAAGTCATATTGATTTCCCAGCTGTCTCCTCATGGTCCCTCCATTGGTTACTATGACCCCCATCATGGGCTGCAAAACAAAATCTTAGTTAAAAGTGTGACTGAAGGAAGTACTGCACTAAAGCACTTAAATTTTGGTCAGTCAAGTAACTCAGAAATGGTGCAAGGATTTCTGAGCAGGAAGCACAACAATGAATTTTAATGCCCCACATTCAAGGTTCTGGCTACCACTGAGTCAATTCTATGAAGCAGAAGAGTGATAAAAAATAGTAGGAGATAAATCATTTTTGCCATCTTCTAGCTAAGCAAAACAGTGTGCCATGCGACACCATTGCCTATCTCAGGGATACAACTAGGCTGGATTTCCAGGACAGTGCCATATAACACCATCATTCTCTTGCTGCCAGCCCTCTCCCTTCACAGAAAACTGCATGCCTTGTTTGTAGAGCTGACCCTGTGTCCCTTTCACTGCTTAAGAGATGAAAAAAATAATTCCTTAAAATAATGCAGCTGTTTACTCCCAAGCACCAGGCTTGGTGGCCTATAAACTCAATGCTGATTATAATTTCATGACAAATGATGCCTGCCTGTGTGGACCATGTCTGCTGAAACCGATGGCTCACTTGCCAGGATTTCAGCTCTCCATTCTCTAGCAAATGTGCTTGGTGCCATATTTCCACCTTTACTTTTTAGTGTACATTTATATTTGATCTCACTTGTGATAGAACTAGATTTCATTGTGAAGGGCAATGGCTTCTATAAAGTGGAAATATTTCTCAACTTGATTAATTATCTGTTTCCTCTCAGCCTTTTCCAGATGGCCTCCAGTCTGCAAGATTGTGAACAACTTTGTCTTGCAACTTTAAGAAAGCTAAGCTGGCTTCCTTCCCTGGCAATATCAGATCCAAATGCCTACTTTTCTGTCACACTTCCTTATTGTTATGTAGAGGTACAACCTGACACTACTGAATCATGTCAGGCATGTAAAATTACAAGCTTCAGGACATTGATACAAAATATTTTGCCTTGACAACCTTTTACAATTAAATCATAACAATGTAAAGAGTAGATCACATCTCCAGTCTTTATCACTTTATTATTATCCAATCTCTTTGTTTTCTTTCTGTTGAAAATTTTGCATATACAGCAGAGATTGTTACATTTTCCTGACATTTCATGACACTGGAAAGTGTCTTTGAGCTGCAATTTATCACTTTTAGTATGTATATTCATTTGTTCAGATACACTGATCCATAGGAGTTGTGATTCTTAACATATCATAACGATGTCCTCTGTTTTTTCAAAGATGTCAGCAGAGCATGTACTCTAACTGTAAAGCCTAATTAGAGAAGAAATGCATATTTCCATCTGATTATATCCTCTGAAGCATCATCAGCTGCTATATACTACCACTTCAGTAAACATATTCTATTTCTCCTATTGTTTGACTACTGGGAGTTATCAGGCATACGTTGAGCACAGGTCCACATGAAGCTCTTAAGAGCGTTGAGATGGTGGAAACTGATTTTTTCTGGTCTTTTATTAAGCAATATGTCTTCTGAAACATTTATTACTCAGTGCATGCTCTTAAATATTTAGTTATACACAGATGGTAACAAACAAACAAACAAAAACCCTACAATTATATAATGAGTTTAAAAAAAGAGTGATGGCCATAAGCAAACTGTATCCAAGGCTGGCTCAAATTTTAGATAAACATAGGACAAGTGCTGCCATGTTAGCAGAATAATAGGAAGACAGAAAACTAATGACAATAGGGGAGAATTTATACAAATATATATACTTATATTTTCCTTCCCTGGACTCTGCTTTTCATATACAACACTGTACCCATTAATTTTATCAGAAAGTTAACATTCTACTATGAATAGAAAATGTCTCAAAAATCTACCGCTAAGAGATTTCCTTTCTTTTCCTTTGCATTTATCAATGTAACTGGTTGTTGGTTTTTTTTGGTTTTTTTTTCATCCCAGCCAATTCTTTTCTAATTCCATTACATTTTTCTTCTGTGGATTTACCACCATTTACATTTATATTTCTTTTTCAAAAAAGACCTCATTATTAAGGCTTGTCACAATATTTTGAGTAATAAAAAACACAGAACTGGAATAAATATCAGTTTCTGAATTATTATTATTATTATTATTATTATTATTATTATTCTAAAATTCTAGTTCTAAGAGGGTACATTTACTTTATAGTTTGTAAAAAGTGTATGAGGAATATATACTTGACTGGAAATCTTATGGTTATTGTTTATTTACTGTCATGAATGAAAATCAAGGGATAGGCAAAGGAGGTGATTTCAAATGTATGTCAAATTTAAAATAGATAAATAAATAAATAAATAAGAAATCTCTACAGGACTTCTTTAATTTTGTCTAATTTTCAAAAAACAAAACTCTGCACCTGTGACCAGCTAGTCATCAGTTGGAAAAGTGAATCTGAGGCTCTAGATGCTGGATTTACATGGATTTACATGAACAAGCGAAGGCATTTTTCTGGTATTGAGATAGTGAAATTAATGAGATAGCAAAATTTAAATGATTTGAATTCTTGAGATATTGAAGGGAAGTTTGAAAATCTGCTAATTCTCCCTTTACATTAGTTTTCAGAATGTGTTTTCTCCTAACCAAGAGCCTATTTTTAATATTATAGATTTATGTTTTAATTAATATTTTCCATTTGTTTTTGTAATTAATATCATTAATATTACAAATCACTATCTAGTCGTCTCAATTCTTTCTAATGATGGTAAGTCTCTGCAATGTTAAATGTTTAAGTCTTTTCTTAAGGTGAGCTCCAGAATTTAGTTTTAAATTACATGAAATTCGAATAAGAGCATCAAAATTTGTTGGTGTCCTCCTTAAACAGAAGGATAGCATTGAGATGGGAGCAGAGTCAGAATACAAGGCATCTTTCTTTTTGCTTCAAAACAGACTTTTTCTTCTTTGGCACTGCTGATGTGCTCAAAATGGTGGCCTTCTAACCCACCATGCAAAGGTGCAATTCTTTCACAGTAGAACCACAGGGGAGAAAGTTCACAGGTCACAGTCTTTGATTGCTTGTACTATTCATCAAGAGTAAAAACTGCAAACACTTACCCTGAGGGCAAGGGAAAATAGAAATTTAGTGTGTATGTCAAAATGCCCAATAGGTGAGTAGTAAAAACTAATAGAGGTTACAGATTCAGTACCTAATCTTCTCTTTAATGTAATTAATTGAAAGCCTTTTATTGTCTCGAACAGTGCCAGCATTGGGCCTTGCAATCTCTAAGTAAATCTGCATTAAAATATTTTCTGTATCTATCTTATGTTAAAGGAATCATACAAATATCATATCTGAACATTTCACCAATCATTTTGTTCAGCTCAGATACTGTGCTAAAAATAAAGGTATAATTTATCTACACCATCAATCTGAAAGTGGAATTGCTGTAGGTCACAAAGAGTATTTCAAGGTGGAAGAGAACCTCATTGTGTAAACACACAAGAGGTGACTAGGACTGCACACCAAGGAAAACCAATATCATGATTTCTATTAAGGATTTTGCATGCTTAAGGATGAAACCATGAAAATTTTTGTTAATTAAAATGTTTCTTTGTAAGGAGGACTCAGAATTTTTTAAGAAGCAGCACATGTAAATGCACCCACTGAAAGATTAATTCCCAGACAAAATATGTGCTTTCCTGATAGAAGTGCAAATCCAAAAATGAAAATTTACATCTGACAAAGACTTCTTTTAAACCTGAAGCAAAATATATTCCACAATCTAACTTCTATTAGTGAGATCACTAGCAGATTTTGTAAAAGCTAGTTGTAGGCATGTTTATGAGGTCCCTTATTCCCTTCCACTGAAAAAAATATATCTGCAACACTGGTGAACAGTTTTTAAGTGTGTGACACTTCTGTTCAAAGGAAAATGTCAGTATTGCAAAAGCTTTCCTTAAGATAGGAAACAACATCTTTTTTTACAGCATTTCTTTTACTTAAAGCCAGGGCTAAATTGCTTGTGGTCTCTACAGTTGCTTTTAACATCTCACACTTCGCAAAATGGGATGATAATGTAAATAATCATATCTAAATTAGCATCCTGAACTTACTAGTTTGTATATTCTGTAAGTTTGTTTGGATTTGTTGCTTTGAACTAGAAAGGCATGATATATAATAAAGAAACCTCTCAAAAATATTTCTTCTGAAGTGATTCCAGTTTGGGGTAAAATGCTGCTCTCCCTTGCTCACAGATATATTAAAATAATCTCTTTTTTTTTTTTTTCAGCTGATCTATAAGTTGAGGGGGCTGTATTTCTGGAAAGCTAAAAGAAAGATGTATGTTGGCCATAAATCAAAAAATTCACATTTAAACGATATTAAATAATTAATTTCTTACACTAGAGAACTCACAGCTTCCCTGTCACCCTTGCCCACCCTCCCCATCTCCTCCTGCTATCTGTGCTAAGAGACAAAGTCGAAAGAACTAATCAGTAGCCAATCCTCTGTGAACAGCTACAAAAAAATCAATCTTATCCCCTGTTAATTCTGAAATGCAGGCAGGTGGCTGGTCTGGTAAAGGCCATGATCTGCAGCGAGTGCAGATCAGCAGTGCTTTACTTGTATACAATTAAACCAACTCACACCATCTAAGAATACACTTTAGGATTTATTTTAGCTGATACTAGAGCCAACAAAAAGTAATCCTTGATTCTTAAAACCAAGGTCAACTTAGGCAAGAAGTAAGTTATTGCTTGCTTTTGTTTGTTTATTGTTCAGAGTGTTGTTGTTTTATCTTTTATTAAGAAAGGAAAGATAAGTGCATCGGTGCGTCTTTCAACCCTTAAAACATTTTATAGGTCTGTGTAGACAACTGATGTTATCTTCAAAGGCAATAATAAGAAAATATACTCTGTAAATTGTATTTTATCCTCATCGTATAAAGATTTAAGCTTTTTTTCTTTTGTACTAGATGTAGGGATTCATAAAGCAAGTGTATGAAAAATTAGAATTTCTCCATACTTTGCAAACGCTTCACCATTCATTCTATAAGCAACCTAGAAAAGATAGGTATGACATTGATTAGGAATGGATGCATTATTGCTACATTATAATGCACAAACAGGTTTTATGTTCTTCTGTGTAATATTAGAATCTCAAATTTATTGAATCACACCATCTTATCATCATTCAACTTTTAAATTAAGGCAGCAATCATTGATTTGTATCAGGAATAAAGAAGTTCCCTTGTCACATTACTTACTGATACATGGGGTATCATTCTGATGAAGTAGAGGAGTATGAAATAGGGTCATTAAGAATTATTTGCATGCATGCAAATATGTATATGTTCATTTTTACCATTAAGATAGTCAAAGTAGCAGTCTCTTTATCTACTATCATCTGCTATGAAATATAAAAGCATAAACATTCAACAAGTCTGCTCAAACAGTTTTTCATTTTATAGAGTTTAAAGATAAAATGTAAATGCAGTATACCTAAAAGTTAAAAATATATCTACAATAAAGGAATGAAATCATATCTAATACTGCTAAATATCATGGGAGTTCAAGATAGAAACCACTTTGGTAGCTAAAAATCAGTCAATTCTCTAGCTAGTAATAACTAGTGATTTACTTCTAAAATTAGTGAAAAAATGTCCAGCCAGTAAGTTAAACAAATAGGTGAAAGTGGCTGTTGTGTGTGGGTAACTCATTTTCACCTTTTCATGTTGCAGACTGCATGTGTGAGGAGTCCTGTGGGCTCTATTTTTTCCCATGCAGAAAGCTTGCAGAATCACATTTTCTGTGTATTTATATTATATTGCTTGTATTTCATGTTTGCTGGGATTCTAATATTCATGAACAATAATAGTGAACATTTTGAGAGGTAAATGTCTAGACCTATTTTCAAAGTAATATTTAGCTCAGGAAAGAAAAGGCAGTATAGTCTTATCCTATAATTATAATCCCTCAAAAAAAAGTAATTGTACAACTGAGCTGTTAGGCTTCCATGTGTGTTTCTTTAGAAACTTTAATCAAGATTCTTGAAAGTGAAATGATTCCCTAACTATTCCTATTCCTCAATTTTATTAAACTAATCGCTCATTTCTGAAAGCTATTATTGATTAGGACAGCTGATTTTAAAAACTGATCATTATTGTATTTCTCTGTTTCATTGGGAAAATTACAGGGAAAGCAGAGATTTATAGCAATGATGAATCAGAGACAAATGACAATATAGGAAACATTCCATACTGTGATATTTTGGTATACACTTAGCCAGTCAATTTTATAAATTATAGCGCACCAATGCCAAGATATATCTAAATCGTAAATAAATGTATCCTAGAAAAACAGAGAGCTCACTAAATGTACAGTTGTGTTTAAATAAAAGAAAATTGAACAGTATAGCATGTGATTTTGATACTGCATTTTTAAACCTTTGATTTGAGGCTTACTGCTTTTTTTCTAAATAAGATGACTATATAGTATTAAATGTCATAAAATAGACCCAAATTAACTTCCAAGAGTGGCTGAAATCCAAGGGCTACTCCAAAAGTAATGCCTCCTATGTTATTATTCTGGACATCAGTGGTGGATGTTGGTTGTATGGCAGTAGAAGATGAGCCTTCCTGACAATATTCCATTACATTTTGTTGACGTGTGACGGATGGCAGCAGAGGGACAGTCTGACAGAATGACATCTGACATGGAAGAGGGTATGCAGGAAAGGTGTGTCATTGAATTCCTTTATGTGGAAAAAATGGCACCCACTGACATTCATTGACACTTTCTGAACTTTAATGGAAACCAAATAGTGAATGTGAGCACAGTGATGCAGTGGGTGGTGTGCTTCAGCAATGGTGACAGCAACAGCAAATTTTTATGCATGCAGCATTCAGGCTCTTGTTCATCACTGATAAAATGCATAGTTAATGGTGTTGTCCATGTTTTAAAGTAGTGTTTTGTAGATGAAAATTTGCTCTACCAAGCAATGTTATTGTATTCTTTGTATCCATTGAAGTTTCAATGGAAATAAATAGGAGACATTACTTCTGGAGTGACATATTCATTGACAAAAGGTGTGTATGAAAAGAAGTAAATGCTTTGAGGATTATTAGCTCTTAACAATTCAATTTGGCATTGTAATACATGGTTGCTATCAGTTGTTACTTCAGTTGTCTATAATTTTTTTTAAATCAAATTCTCATTTCTCTCATTACAATGAATTGTGATTCTTTAATTGTGAATTAGCTTAATTTAATGAGTATTCTGATACTGGATCTTCATAGTGAAACAGTATCAACTTCTTCTCTGTTATATTTTGTTGGGGTTTTTCTTTACAACACTCTTTATTTAATTTTTACTGTTCAAATTAATGAAATTATTATTTTCAGGTTCATTAAATAATGTCCATTCAGTTTGAAAAAAAGTTGGAACCACTTGAGTAAAAGAAGAAAATATCAAAAACGTTCAATCCAAAACAATTTTATTTACTGTTCAGTTTCCCTTCTAGTCACATGGGAAATGCAACTCAGTAACTTAGTTTTCCTTGCTTGGAAGATGATGCAAGGTGATTATGTGAGATTCTCAGGCATGATATTTGAAGAATAGACACTATATCATAGCCGTATTCTGAATATGTCAGGTAAAATCATATTTTGTTCTTTTTGAATGGAAGCTAAATTGCCATGGTGTCTGGTCTTGGGTTATAAGTGAGTTTATGGGAAATATCCCATAGAACATATTTAAAAAAAAAAAAGAAAATAAATTTGTATGTCCCAATTATTGCTCCAGAATCCAGCTGAGTTTTGCTATATTTCCTCCCGTAATCTGGAGAAATAATTAAAAGGAACTGATGATAAATTATACAACTCTAAGGCTAAGTCTAAATTGTATTTACTGACAAATGCAAATTTGAAACTACATTAAGATGAACATACATTATAAGATACATAAGATACATTAATATGCAAAAAATGCTGAAAATGAAACCTTTTTCAGTACAAGGCTAACTCCACTGTTTATTAAGAGTCCTGGACTAATAACTGCCCTGACTAAAATACAGTGTAGAGATATCACTATTGGGCCTGGTTTTGCTTTAACTCCATTTCATTTGATTCTAGTGGAAATCAAACCCTTATCTTAATAGATACATTTCAACTTGTCATAATAATACTGTTCATTATTTTCAAATAAAGCACTTAGAAAATCTGATTTTACTTAACATATTCCTACTATTCAATAGAAATGACAGAATAAACCTTAAACTAAATTACTTCTTCACTGTGAAGGTGGTGAGACACTGGAACAGGCTGTCCAGTGAGGTTGTGGATGCTCCTTCTCTGCAAGCATGCAAGGCCAGGCTGTATGGAACTTTGAGCAATATGGTCTAGAGGCTTGTGCTTGCTAGATGATCTTAAATGTCCCTTCCAACCCAAACCATTGTACGATTCTATGATGTAAAACAAGCATTTTATTCCACCCTCTATGCTTTATTCCACCCTCTATTTAGAGTCACATCTTTTCTAAGTTTTATTGGAATCACTTTCAAATCAGTTCTACCTTTGCACTGGGGCTTTCATCTGGAAGACCCCAAAGTGAGGAAAAAAATAAAATGCAGCAAATGCATAGACTTTCTAAATTCTGACACACTTCGAAAAAGTTTATGTCTGTATTTCCTGTTTTGAAAGGTTTATACCTGCACTAGCCTTGTTTTCTGCCAATGCTAAAGAAATTAATAAGACTTGAAGACTTAAGTATAATTCATACCTTACAACTTATTTTAATTTCCTAATTTGCACCAATACCACACTGCTGTTTCGAGAAATATCATGTGATGTATATGTTTATATGGATAGGAGAATAGTATTACTCCATTCTTAACACAGATTAAACAAACCAAATTGGAATAAATATTCATACTAAACTCAGTTCATAACATGGTTTTCATAGACAGTTAGGAAAATGTATAGGCAGCAGGGCTTAAAGAAAATAATTGCTGGTATTAGTCTAGTTTTTATTTATTTTTTGCATAATTAAATGCAATTTATGTTACAATTGTATATTATACCAGGTTGTAGTAGCATTTACTCAACAAGCAATTTGTAGTTACTTTCCATGTGATTCATTCATCTGTCCAGATGATCTATTCATTTGAGATAGGAATCTGATTAAATATAGATTGGATGTAAACAACCATATCCTATCTTTCAAATAAATTATATGACTCACCTTCCATAACGATGTGAGAACATCTAAAAATGGGAACACTCTGGAGAGCTAAGACAGTTTGGGTTTGGCACAAAAAATGAAGCTGAATTTTACAGATTTTGATCTTTTGCTTATTATTTTTACTTCCTATTATTTGTAGATGTTGTAGTATGTACAGAAGACTGATCAAATATTTTTACCTATCTTTAATATGCTAAAGGCATTATATTACACAAAGGAGGGCTGAGTGAATAAGAACATAAGATTTTTTATTTAGAATTTCTCTTTATGACAGAAGCAATTGTCTTGAAAATTTATTTATTTTTTTTTTAAATACATACCTAGTGTGTTAGGAGATAAAGAGCACATATTCTTTCTTTTTCTCCCTGCTACAATGAATTGTACACTTACAGGACTTGACACATTCTTCTTAAAGTCAACATTTTGCATCTGTCAGTACATATAATGCCTAAAGCAATGAAGCATAAAAAACAAACAAACAATACAACTGTAAGAGAAAGAAAGGCTTCACATGCTGTTTTTTGGTGGTGGTGGTGATATTTTTTATTTAAGATCATTATAGTTTGTAAAGAAAGCTCTCAGAGCAGAATGTAGTGTTTGTATGTGCATTCTGTACAGATGATATTCATTTAAGAGAGGTTTTGTGGTAAACCCTTGTCAAATAGGATGTATAGATTCTAGTAAGGACTATATGGTTATGAAAAAAAGATGTTTGGGGAGAGTAATAGTGAAGTGAGGATTTCTTCTTACTTTCTTCTTCTTGAAATAATCCCCTCTAATCTAATGGAGAAAAATCTTGTTCTGGAAATTTTATTTAAAATCTATGGATCATGTTTAAGCTTCTGTACAACTTACCACATGTTTCTATAACCTTAAGAAGAAGATAAGGATAATCTTTTTTAAAAAAAAAAATGAAGTTTAGAATATTTTACAGCAATTTCTGTAGGTAAGAAAGATATTTTGGCAAATATCATCTATTAGGATTCTTCCAGGACTTACTTTTGGCAGCATCTTAATACATTATTTTATGATAGAAACCAAATCAGCAGTATACAGTTTTGTTTTGTTTTTAATGTATAACAGTAATATTTTACAGAAAACAGTTATTGTATATTTGACAGATTGAGTTCTTGAAGGAGGAAAAAAAAAGAAATTGATGGAATGAAAGATTCATGAAAAGCCCCCTCAGGGGTTTTCATTCAGATTTTACTTTCCAGGAGCTTTTCTGCTGCTTTAATTATGATGAGCAGATATGAGACAATTTGCACTGTATTCCACATGTTGTTTCGTGCTGACAGACCCCCACCACAAGTGTGACCACATATCTGATCTTGATTAGATGCTAAAAAGATTTAAAGAGATAGAAGCTGATATGTGAAGTTTAATCTCTTCTTAAGTCTTAAGAAGGACTAGCAGGGCTAAATTTCCAAAAGACAAGATAAGGAGTCATGTGTGTGCCATAAAATGTGATGCAGCAAAAACAGATAATTTTGCAAAGAAAATCAGTATGTATATACATAAAGGCATGTGTAAAAATTTGCAGTAATGTTCATATATAAGCAGTGTATGCATAAATCCAAATATTTTGTAGAAATAAAGGAGCTGTCTACTTTTAAATGCATTTGATATTGCAGAAAAGTAGAAAACCTACATTTACACAATTTCTTAAAAGCACATGTCTAAGGAAAAATGGGTAATTACGCTCCTTACAATTACTAGAAACTCTCTAAAGAATCATCTAAAGTTTTAGGATTTTCACAATGTAGATTACATTTCAAAAAGTTCCTGAGTCAATTGTCCCATTTTCACTGAAATCAATAGCAATCAGTTCTGACTCCACACAAAAGACTCACTCTTATTTAGGCCATTTTTCATAGTCATTTTTCATTTGTAGATGCTTCCTTATTTATCTACTGCAATCCAGAGTTTGAGCTAAGTGGATAACTTACTGAAGAAATGCATGACAGTTTGCCCAAAAAGACTACACATTTCCAGAAATACAGCTGGCCTTGAATTCTTCCAGGGAGAGGGCATCTACAACCTCTTCCAGTGTCTCACCATCTCACAGTAAATAATTTCTTCCTAATATCTTGTCTAAACCTATCCTCTTCTGGCTTAAAGCCATTTTCTCTCTTTCTGTCAATCCATGTCCTTAGCAGATTTCCTGTAGGCTCCATTCAGGAACTGGAAGGTTGCTTTAAGGTCCCCCTGGAGCCTTCTTCTCAGGTCTTCTTATGTTAAAAGCACTTAAGTTTCACAGTCACAAAAGTTTGGCATTCATATTTGCCAAATACCTGAATTTCTGTTTATCAGCATACAAAAGAGTTCCATTACTGACACTTCATAATGCCTCACTCAGCACACATTGTGTGCTCTAACAATACTTATTAAATGTGTATGAAACAGTTCTATGACCAGGTGGAGGCCGGTAAGGGGTCTGTCTTAGGATCGGTGCTCCTTAACATCTCTATCAATGACATTGATGACGGAATCGAGTGCACCCTCAGCAAGTTTGCTGATGACACCAAGCTGAGTGGTGCGGTCGACGCGGTGGAAGGAAGGGATGCCATTCAGAGGGACCCTGAGAGGCTAGAAAGGTGGGCCTGGGTGAATCTAATGAGGTTCAACATGGCAAAGTGCAAAGTTTTGCAATTGGGTTGGAGGAATCCCAGGCATCCATACAGACTGGAAGGAGCAGTCCTTCAGAGCAGCCCTGCGGAGAAAGACCTGGGGGTCTTGATAGATGAAAAGCTTAACATGAGCCAGCAGTGTGCCCTTGCTTGGAAAGCAAATGGTATCCTGTGCTCCATCAGAAGAGGAGTGGCCAGAAGGGACAGGGAGATGATTGTTCCCCTCTACTCTGCTCTTATGAGGCCCCTCACAAGTACCCCATCTGGATTACTGTGTCCAGGTCTGGAGCCCCCAGTACAAGAAAGACAAGGAGCTGTTAGAGGGGGTCCAGAAGAGAGCCACAAAGATGATCAGGGGACTGGAGCACCTCCCTTATGAGGCTGAGGGAGCTGGGCTTGTTCAGCTTGGAGAAAAGAAGGCTGCAGGGTGACCTCATTGCAGCCTATCAGTACCTAAAGGGAGCCTACAAACAGGAGGGAAATCAACTCTTTGAAAGGGTAGATAACTGCAGAACAAAGGGAAATGGTTTGAAGTTGAGGAAGGGAAGATTTAGGTTGGACATCAGGGGGAAGTTCTTTACAGAGAGAGTGGTGAGGGGCTGGAACAGGCTGCCCAGAGAGATTGTGGATATCCCGTCCCTAGAGGTGTTCAAGGCCAGATTGGATGGGGCCCTGGGCAACCTGATCTAGTATGAAATGTGGAGGTTGGTGGCCCTGCACGTGGAAGGGGGGTTGGAGAATCATGATCCTTGAGGTCCCTTCCAACCTTGGCCATTCTGTGATTCTGCGTGATTCTGTGAAATCAGGATTCATAGAAAACCTCTTTTATTTTTTATTTTTTTTTTCAAAGTCATACTGTTTTTGCTAATACATGAGTATATGGGAACTGCTGAATCACAGCCTGAACCTCTAATTTACCACCTGAGGCAAGCAATGAGTCAGCCCTGGGAGCACAGGTGAAGACAATTCTGTTGTGCTACTGGAAGGGGTGGAGCCTGGCTCCATCTCTCTTAGACCCCATTTAAGAGCTAGCTACCACTGCAGGAGGATCTGTTTTTTGGAAATTGTTCCTCTTGGAGTTTTCTCAGTGAGTTCAGGACAAGGGTAAGTTTCCATCCATTCTTCTTTAGTGTGAGAACCTGGAACCTGTTTAGTTTAACTTTCCTGTATATTTCTTAATTATGACATTCATATATTTATTGATTACACAATGAGGAAAAGCATTTATATAACAGCTTGGAGTTTCTCAGTCAAAGATTGTTTTCCTCAAGATGAAATCCCAGTTGTTCTGAAGGGGTGTTCAAATGACAAGCTATTTAATGAGAAAGGGGGGAAAAAATCCTTGTTAGAATTTGTTTCTCTAGGAAAAATCAAAAACAAATATTAAATTAAACTCATTTTTATGGTGAAAGGGAATAGTGGGACTGCAACTATGAAAATAGAATTAGTTTGGGAGACCTGAATTTTTCTCCTTCACCAGTTTGGGGAAGGAATTTGTATTTGATTCTCAGAAGGTGTGTGCTTATGTCTTGTCCTCTGAGCAGTAACCTCTATCTCAGCTGCCATTTTACTTCATTGCAATCATATCAAGCAATACAAATGTTCAGCTGTTTCAGTAAAAATTGGTTAAGGTTACTTAAGACATCCAGGAAACCAGTGAATTCAAGTCTCCTATAGACAGTACTTTTTTTTTTTTTTTTTTTCTTCAGTGGTAAAGTTAGAAGTGGGCCCGCACCACAAAACACCGTTCCCTCACTTATGGTAATATAACAGTTTGTCAACAGGCACTATCAACAGAATGATGAAAATATAAAGGAATTGAAATCCAAACAGACTTTGTAACACATTGTTCAGAGAACTTTCAATCACCTTTAGCCAACAAGGAGTGACATACAACTGTAGAATACCTGTGTTTATCTACACCATGTTGCTTAGAGTTACCTAAATAACATCAGCTACAGAAGCTCCTAAACTCAAAGTGATGTAGTTCTGCCACTGTGATTTGCACCCTACATACTTAGCCCTGTATGTAAGTTAAATGAAGGAGAGAAAACATGATGCTTTCTGTATTAGAAATGCTAAATCATGGCCTGAAACAGCGATTGAGCATCTGGTGGCAAGGCAGAGCCAACCCAGGGGAACTCAGATGCATGCAATAGACCTGAGTGACTGGAAGACTTAAGGATCCACCCTTCCCAGATGTCATTGAAGGGTTGGCAGTGGAGACAAAGGTACTTTGCTGGAGATCTCTGCCTGCTGAAGGCATTCTGAAGGTAAGCAATCTTTTTCTTTTGTTTCTGTGTCTATGGCTGCTGCATTTGGGCTTGTTCTCTGCTGAAGCCTAGGATTGTGCCACTCCAGTATTGCTGTACTTTCCATCACATTATAGCATTACACTTCTGTTGGTCAAATTCCTTCAGTGATAACTTGGAGTAAAGTTGCACATCTTCCTACCTGCTGGATAATGTCTTAACCTGGCTCTGTGGAGCGTTGTTTGCACAACCATGTTAAGTGAGACATCTTTGATCTAGCACTGCATGGTGTAATGTAGAAGCATCCTATTGTAAATCAGCAGAGAGGGGAACAGGAACTGCTAGGAATATCATTTCTGTTGTTTGGGAGTGTGATGCACAATAGAGCTTTTCAGTGTCAAGGATTGTAGTAAACAAAATTAAATATTCAGTGTGTTTCAACACAGGCAGTGATATGATATCTGTGCATATGGATTTGATAGTCACAGGTCTGAATCTTCAGTTCTTACAAGTAGATATCAATGTGTAGCAGTAACTTGGAGTTGCTTTGATTTACATTTGCAATGGTTTTTCTCCTTTCTTTTTCTTTTTTTCAGTTCTTATTATTTTTTCCTATTATCTTTGTTTTTAACATCTTTAGTCTGTCTGCCCAACCCTCTCTTTAGCTTTCCTCCCATATTAAAGCATTATATGCTGTTGCAGGTTGAGTATTAACTGAAAATTTAAACCTTGACAGATAATGATCTCGTTATGCAAGACTTTGTTTAGGTCTCATCTAAGATCATCAGGAGCAGAATGCATTAGATTGGGGAAAAAAACTTAATGAGGAGATGGTTAATGATATAAACTATATGAAATGTTGGTGGGGGAAGTGAATATATGCACCAAGAGAAAACTCGTTGCTCCATTCATGTTTGTGTTCATTTTAGCTTAACCATACGTTCTTATATTTGAAAAGAGAAGGAAAAGGAAAGGAGTTTAATTTTCTTGAGACAGAAAGAGCTGTCTGAAAATTTTGCACTTGCTGTCTGTATTCTAAAGATGTAAAACCACAGTGTCAATTCATCCTTGCGTTAAATGGGAAAATGTTGGGATGTGGGAAAGGCAAGCTTAGCAGAAAACATTCATCAGTTACAAACTCAATGCTACTCAATGTGGTATTGCTGCTCAACAGAAAACTTTAAAATTTCTGCAGTTTCTAATAAGTTTGTAATAACGTTGTCACCATGAAACTGCCTTTTCCTGCAACTGGAAGATACGGCATTATAACTGTATTAAAATGCTGGTGTGTGGAAAAAATATTCCAGAATACTTTCTCAAAGCATTTGTTGGGACATATTTTCATTCTATAGTATTATGTGTTGAGGGCATAGTTCTTGAGAGGGACAAATAGAAGATTACATTTTGATGGCTGAAGATAGCTACTAAAGCAACAGATAAAAAATTTGCAAAGCATTTTTCTTCAAGTTGTCACAGTGCTTTTTAGTGGAAAAGATAAGCTTTTAAAAGAGATGCAGAAGAGAGTATTCATACAATATAACCTTTAAAGGAGAGCAGAGCTACAGCAGTGAATTTGAAAACTTAAAAAAATATCTAAGGAAAGGATGAAGAAAACTATTTATCTATGTTGTGCCTTTAGAGAAAGAAGCAGATGAAAGAGATACCTGTTGTTTTACCCCAACTAACAATTAACCAGCTGTTAGTCCCCACACCCTTACTTATAGGTTAACCACCTTAGAAGAGGTCCTGGACTTCTTGTTTTTGATAACTACTTGCGTAGTCACTGTTTCTACGAAGAACAGACTTTGATTCTAGGATTGCTTTTTTTATTTAACTACACTTTATCTAATTGTTAGAGAACTCTTCTTTCTAGAAATGAGAAGTTTTGGAAATAAAAGCTTATACCTTTACATCATTATACCCTTTATTGGCTGTAAGAATTTTCACCAGTGTTCATTTTCTGACTATGAAGAAATATACAATTTTTAAATCTCTATCTCTACCTTTTAATTTATATATTATATTTATATGATATATATCATGTGTATATATGTATTAACATGTACAATGTAAGATAAGCATAAGGTATTTCTCACAAACACATCTACTAAAAGATATTAAATATGATAGATCAGGTCACTCATTGCTACTGTTCATAGTGAGAAGTAGCAGCATTTGATTACAGCAGAGGAATTGTAGAACTACAGTTGAAAATAAAGGTTAAAGTCTGAGCTGACTATTTGAAGAGATACAAACATTTCTTGGTCAAGTGAATGAGCATTCAACCAAGCATGGAAGAACCTGACCCATGCAGCTTTCACAGCCCTCAGCTTTGGAGAATGAGACCCATTAGAATCTCTACAGATATTTTTTTTTTAAGCAATTCAGAAGACTGGAGATAACACTTAACTTCTTACAGTCCTCCAGTTTTCTTACAATTCTGTGTTCTCTCTCTTCAGAGCTCCCCAGTCATTTATGCATACAGGCATATTTTACAACATTTTGTAGGGACATATGCTGTCTCTGAAGTGCTGCTGCCAACACTGATCTCTTGCTCACTTGCTATAGCTCAACCTAGATCATCTCCATAGCATATACAGGTGACCTAGAGCACTTGGAAAAGTGCAGGCATTTAAAAAAAAAAGTCTAATGTGAAGACAGACTGTCCCATACTGTTTAGAAATCTGAGCCTAGAATGCACACTAAAATAGCTAAAGCTAGAAAAAATATATAAATAAAAGCAAACATTAAAAAATATTTAACCAACATTCTGTAAATCAGATGAGACTAAGAAATTGTAAACTGTTCATTTTATACACTTGAGCTGCAAATCAAAGGGCAAATTATCTGTATGTCATGCTTCTTGGAAACATTTTATTCCCAGTGGCAGTAAAATGAAAGCCTTGCCTTTAAGATATCTATGAAAGCAATTGAGAGGGATGGGACTTATTTGGTTTTCTTGTTGTTTTTTTTTTTTTTTCCTCAATGATATCTCTTTAGTAGCAGGCAGGATTTTGCCCTTTGTTTTCAGTTTGTATAATGTTATACTGCGCTTAAGTAACTTAGAGGGTGAAAATCAACCTGATGCAACTTCAGTTTCTTCTGGAAAATACAGCTATATTTTCCTTACCAGCTGTATTCAGAGGTAGGATATAACATCTGAAATACAGCATTTTAAGAATCAGAGAGAGATGTCACCCTTGGGGTACAGTGATGCTGAGAAATACAGAAGCCATGGCTCCTCACAGAGGAACAAAGTTTAAATAAAGGTACCACAAACCCAGCAATTCTGTGTCATGCCAAACAGTAGTCAAGCAAACATGAATGGGTCTTGCTTTATTTGCAGCCCTATGAACTACATCCTGTAAACAACCTTCAAACAGCAAGAGCATTAGTGTACTTTTCTAAACACTGAGCATATATGTCCTTAAGAGAGAAGCATAAAAACAAAAGACCATGTTTTTACTTCCGATAACCTTATATATGGATAGGAAAAAAAATTCTTTATATTTTGAAGTCTCAGATTCAAAACTAAAATTCAGTTAAGAAGTAACTAGTAAAATTTCTGTAAGAGTTATGACATTCTAGTTTGCCTGTCAAATACAGGCGTAGAGGATGACCTTAGAAAGTAAAGCTGGAAATACAATTACAGTAACAAAAATAACAGAAAGTAAATGTTTTATCTTAAAACTACTGTGCAAGCAGTAAATTACAAACAGTTGTGTTTTTTTCACAGCAAACAATGGATCCAATGAACATACATTTGCTTCTGTCTTATCCAATAATTGATCTGAGTTGCTGCAATTGTATCCCTTATGTAGGCACAGTGTATGGATCTGCAGTCTGAGAACTGCTGGCATAAGCAGCATTTTTTTCTTTTTTTTTTTTTTGCAAGACTGCTGGGTCAGTCTCCAAGCCTGTAGTCACTAAGTTAAGATGGTGTTTTTTGTATTACTGGATGAGCTGAAACTTTTTACACAGGAGGATAACGAATAAAAAATGACAGGCAAAAATGCAGAGCAAAAAGTCTAACTTCTACTAGCTATGTTAAATGTGGAAATCAGATCTGTTTGAACTAATTTACATTTTGAAAACTTTAAGTTGCACAGATGTCAATTACATATTTTTCTCCCTGAAGGGAGAGAATATATTGCCTAGTCTTTGGGAAATATTTATTCCTACTTAAGATTAATCTATGGTTAGAAATACTTCAGATATTACTATTTGTGCAAGAAACGTATGACTAATATTCATTTTTTCTTTTCAGAAATCTTGTATTTGGCAGAATAATGTTCTAGAGATACTGTAAAGCCTGTGTTATTCTGTGCCACTTTTCACTTTTAAAGATCTTCATTCTAATTAAACATTGTATTAAAACCAAATGCAGACAGGTTTTCCTGCTTTTAATCATACAAATATAGCAATTCAATGGCTATATGCACATTAATTTACCTAGAAGTTAATGGAATTTGCCCACAGAGTTTCAATTCATACTCACACTCATAGAGTTATGCTGAAACTCCATTCACATTCCATATATTCTTGCCTGTGGAAAAAAAATAGCTGCACATGCATGTGATTGCCTCTCTGGATCCCTTTCAAAGCCTTCTTTAGGAATCTGAATACGCCCTTCTGTGGGAAAAAAACTGCAGAAGCAAAAAAGGAATGAAAACACTTTAAGACCATCCTTCCTCCCAGAAGTTTCTCAGAACTCAATTGAGGGCTTCAGATACGAGAGATTCTAAAAGAGCAGGAAGGATCAAAGTCCCCAGCATCAAAACATTTTGGTTTCACCTTTCATTGCACCTCATACTTACCACCACTAGTGTAGAAACAGTTAAGTGGGGGGGGAGGAGATGCAGCTCTGGGAAATGTGTTCAAATGGGAATTCCGCTGTAGAGGGAGGCTGGCAGAAAGGTTATCTAAGTAGTGCTATTTTTCCGCTTTGATCCCTGCTGGGAAAATGTGCACCTTTCACTCTCTTAATATCTGCCATCCCAGAGAAATTGCGGAGTAGAGGGAGCTCCAAGAGTTGTATGAGCTATATGTATATATGCACAAACATATTGAGAGCATAGATCAGCAGACATTTATAGTGATTCATTCACTGTGAAATCATACTCTGCAAAATCAATGGATTACTGCTGTGTAGCCAAAGATAAAATTTCACTCATCATGGACGATTCATTTCTATTGGGCTTGGTGGGATTTTGTCAAAGAGTAATTGAAAAAAGTGAATGTATGTTATGAGTGAATAACACTGCATATATCACAGCATTTTATGTACAGTGAAAGATTTGAAATGCATTTGTTAGTCCCATTAATGTTTTCATTAAAAAAGGAGGTTTATGTTATGCTTCACTTTATACCTAGATCAAAGAAGTTTGTGATTACCTTATGATTCTAAATAAGGGTGTCTGTCCCCAAGGTTTTTACATATTGCAAAGGAATTGCATCAATATACATCAGTTGCTATATAGATGTATAGTTTAATGAATGGGTCTTGGTATATTAGGCTTTATAAATTACACCTGCTCACGTTTTACTGATTTGTGGAAGTGTCTATATTGACTTACAAATGATGCTCAGGGAAGTGCATAGATGTGCTACCTGCTTATAAGCCAAATTACTGAAAAGTCCTTGAAAGAGGAATGCTTTCCAAACCCTAGGTAATGTGAATAACTAAGAGGTCAGACATAGCATGCCTTAGCCTCTCTCCTGCTGTTTGATATGTAGGTGTCTGTCTTTTTCCACTTGTAAGGCAAGATGGAAAAAACAAACAACTGTTCATACATTGTTATTAATTATTTACAGTACAGTAACTATCCCACATTTGTATGAGCTAAATCTATTCAATGTGAAATTAATTAGATGTGAGGATCAAAGCTAGCTGTTCCTTTTGATGATTTTTTTAATAATATATTTTTAAATGTTCTGTCTTTTTATGCCAACAAAGAATAATAGAATGGCATGTGACATGTGACCATAGATGTTCACAATGAGTTAATGCAATACATACAAACGTTGAAGCTAAGTAAGAAAACTTACACTGATTTATTCCATATGAATCCTAGAGAAAAATATGCTAACAAGGCAATTCAGAAGAACATATATTTCTTTCTATGGACTTTGTTAATGGGTTAGGGTTGTCAAAGCCTGGGTTAAGACTGTCAAAGTCATGTGAAAAACATGGGTACTTCGAATGAACATTAAACAAATAATGATTGGATTTTAAAGTAATCTGGGTGTTTGGGGGGTTTTTGGTTTTTTTTTTTTTTTTTTTGTATGTTTGTTTTAGTTTTCTGCTGGGGGACTTTTGATATCACAGAATTATTGCTGTTCTATTGTTTTAATATCAAGAAAAGGGCATTTTTTGTCCAAGTGGTTCTCATTATGTGCTTGGAATATGATTATAGACATAGCTTGCTGGGGCTGGGGGAGGGAAGGTGATCCTGGAGGTACGCCTTTTAAAAATATATCTATTTCCACCAATGTTATTCAAATGAGTAGAGGGATGGTAATAAGGAGTCCATCCAGCCCAGTGTCCTGTGTTATAATAGCAGACTACAGAGGTGCTTAGGAGAAGTATTTATATAAGATAACAGCCAAACAGCTGGGTCCTGAAGATTGATCAACTGCACAAAGTCCAGCTGGATGCAAGTCATTTTGTACATCAAAAGCTCATACTGAGGCCACTTGTTTAATATGTTCACTAATAATCTGGGCTCTCCTCATGGGAGGAAGGGCTGAGAGAGCTGAGACTCTTCAGCCTAGAGAAGGGAAGGCTCAGTGGGGATTTTACCAGTGTGTATTACAGTGGGGGAAAATGAAGATGAGGAACCAGGCTCTTCTCAGTGATGACCAGTGACAGAACAAGAGCTGATAGGAACACAGTGAATCACAAGAAATTCTCTCAGACTATTATTACAATATAACAGCACATCACCTTCTTAAATTATATTTGAGATTAAAAATAGAACAAAAAACAAAAAAAACTTGAAGTCATGTATCAGTTCCACTCTTGCAAAGTAGCTGCGAGAGTACACAGAATCAGCAAAGTTTCCAATGATTAGACTCAGGTAGAGAGTATAGCTACATGCAGTTGATTCTGATGTTGTCTCATAAAACTTTAATTGTTTCTGTTCTGACTTCGTTAACCTACTTTTTATATGTCAGTATTTTACAACTAATGATTTAAAATATGGCCCTCAGGTACTCTGTGATCTTGGCATCTAGAAATTGAAGTAATTTAAAAATGGGACTTGAGAATGGTATTAAAAGGTCTCCTTTGTGTTGCTCTTCGTCGGATATGAAATGAATGTACTAAAACCTTCTAACCACAGAAACAATGAAGTTCTGAAGTAAGCAGTGTTTATATAGTAAAGCAAGATTAGATAGACTCCTAGCACAGTATTTTGAGACAGATCAATGATATGATTCGTATGACTCTTCTACACTAAAATGACTTAGAGGTATAGTTTTGCTGCATCTTTTACTTTTTTCTTTTAAAATGAATAAAGCTCAAATAGTCAATAGTATCGATGGCATGCCACTGGAAAGTATTTACTTTATCTAATTAGCCAATCTGTAGCCTTATCTGTACGATCAGATAAAGAAAATGCTCCAAATACGAGCTTTGCTTACACAGTTAACTTTCTTTTATTCTACATGATCCTTAAAAGTATCCAAGAGTCTTACACCATGCTTAGAGTGCATTCATGTACATTCTAATGATAGCAATGAAGAAGTGAATTTCATGGCTATGGGTGTAGAAAGAACAACACCATGAGGGAGAATGGAATAATCCAACTGGAACTGGACATCTCATTTACTTTTACTTTAAGGATCTTGTTCCTACTTGTCATAGCCAAAAAAACTTATTTTGATTAAATGGATAGAATATGTCAACTCAGATGTGATTAAAAAGACCAAATAAAGTCTACTTATGCAGAGGAAAATATCAATACTATAAGCCAAGATAGACAACGAGGCTAATCAGTTAATCCACAACAATAACTCCTTTTGGGACCACTGTCTGTCACAGTTGTGGCAATTTAACAATAACATTTGTGTTTTGAACTTGGTTTCAAAACATCTCCCATCAGCACTTTCACATTTCCTTCCTCTTAATTCATCTGTCTTAAGTCTTTTCTATACCTTGGTGGTGGAGACCATTGAAATCACGGGGAGACCGTTTTTAGCACTTCAGGACAAAGATTGCTTTCAAGTTCTATTTAGCACTACTTTTCCATTCATTCTCATATTGCTATCTGGAAACAGACATTACAGCAGAACTCGCAGGAAGTTATTCCAAGGAGCAGCCAACCCTGAAATTCATCACATGAGCAGTTTAAGGGCATAAACTGCTCAATTTTTAAAATATCTAGTAAGCATTTTGATTTATCTCAGAATCTCTGGCCTGCAGTGTCAGTCTCTCCCTTAAATGTTTTAAAAGTAACTGGTTACAATTCTTCTGAACCGGTATCAGAAATCTCTGGTGTCAGTGTTGTGACAACAGTTAGGCTCCTGATAGTCTTTAGTCTTAGTCCTCTCTAGCTGTACAGCACCGTTTCACTGCTGAGTATTTCTTGCCAATAGTTTCTAACTGTTACTTACACAACACTAATACACATACACACTAAAGGGACTTTGGAGCAGGATTTTCTGTAGTTTCTATAGGGGGTAAAAAAAAAAAAAAGTTTTTTTCATTCCTGACACATCTGTCATAATAGCATGGGGGAGTGTGGGGATTATACCTGTGTGTGTCTTTCTAGTATTGCTCCAATTTCAGAACATATACTAACTAGTGAAATGGTCACCGTGGTATTAAGAAGCCAAACAAAATGTTTACTTAATACCAGAATGAAGTGCATACACAAATAAACAATGGATATCTTGCTCAGCATAGACCATGTTACACAGACTATCTTGAAGAAATATTTCAGGAATTTAACCAAAGGGAAAAAGCAGTTAAAAAAAGATCAGTCATTGGCTATGTTCCATTTTAACAACTGCCTACTTTACAACTGAAAATCTGGAAGGTATCTTCCTAATGAATAAATTATGAGAACGTTTTCCTTAGGATTATAGGTAACATTTTTTTTTTTCCCAAATTTGTTTTAATTAAAAAAGACAGTCTGTATTTTCTACAGAATTATAAACATTTTTTTTAGCATAAATTTTGCTAGGGGTCCAATTCTGCAACTGTTGCTTATGGAAGCAGTTTTCTTCAGTGGTAATTACAGAATTTCTCCTTGGATTTAAATAGGTATTTTTTAAAATAAATAAGCGTTACTTGCAGTGAATCTGTGAATAGGCTGACAAAATGGAGCCCTTGATCTACAGAGCACACATGGAGGCAAGGCAATACTGGCTTCACTCTATTGCTATTGCTCACTTACTTATCTGCATTTTCAGCTAAAATGTTAGTCTAATGGCAAAGTCTCTAGAACTACCTATTTTTCTCTTCTGAAATTTTAAATGGGTATCATGTCGTTTCTGCATCCTAAACACAAATCTATGCAGAACTAGATTAATCCACAAACAAATTTCACACAGCCAGCAAGGAGTAGAAGGTAACCTCATTTAGCCTCCACTGAAATGGGTCAGCTTCAAGCCAGTGACCTGGCAGCGAAAAATCCATTCTCACTCCCCTGAGCATTCATCATCTCTGATAGCCTTTTTACTCTGCAATTATTTATTTCCACTAAACTCAAATGTCCCCAAAGATGCTTGGTAAGATACAGGCAATTTAACTTTTATATTTGATATTTCATCAAAATACAGAAAACTCTTTCATGATCAGAGCTTTTATTCTTCTGTGCAGTGAACTTTGCAGTTAGAACACAATTGTAGAAAACACAAGAGAGGAAATACAGTCCATTTTGTGCGAAGATATGCAAGAAAAACACTTTAATCTGAACTGAAGGTAGCAGACAATATTGACACATTTAAATAAGGACAAGATCTTCACAGCACATTTTTAAAATACTTTGCAGTTACCTTAATGAAATCAAGTAGTGCTCTTATAGCTACTGTAACTTATTTACGGAGGATCATCTTCCGATAATCCCACATGATTGAAAACATCCATTTTCATCAGAAAGTCCAGGTGAACTATATCAGAATCATTTTTATAAGTACCGTCATTTATTCAGTAACATAATTTCACAGTCCTTGGCATCATGCAGCCTAAGCACTTAGTTTAACAGTATCTTTGACTGTCTAAATGAAATGAAATGAGAAGGCTTGTATACAATAATACATAAAGTTTATATAATGTAGTTTCTGTCTCCCTCACCTCTGCGGCCCAGTAACGAAATAAAGAGATAAGAGGAATATTTCAAGTACTATAGCTAAAAACCTAGCTCCTGCCAGTTCGAACATAGTTACTTATTGAACATATAAAGTAAATCCATTCCTGTGAAAGCAATGAGTCTTTTCCAGCATGCATTTTCCTTTCATTTTGTAAATGATTATGCGAGAGTTATAGCAGTCATTTCATGAAATACAAACAATTGATTTTAATTCCCTGACATATCTCAGTTCTGACAGGGGTGATAAATTCTTGCATTTATTTATTTATTTATTTATTTATTTTTGCATTGTAAATTAAAGATGCTAGCGTAAAAATGTTTCTATCTGAATACATCCTTTCCTTAACATTGTTTTATTTGAATACTGTCTTAATGATATCAAATATAAATAGGAAATGATGGGCTCTACAGCAAAGAAATGGTTGAAAAACCTGGATGTGCTGGTTTTATAGAAAGAAAGTTTCACAATCAAAGCTCTTAAAAAAGAAAGACCTCCTATTTGTATTGAGGAAACATTAGATAAGATATTCTGCTGATGTTGTATAGATTTTCAGTAAAAGTTCAAATGAAGGTTCAGTGAACTGCCCCATTCCCAGACACATAAGACATTGGCTCTCCTATTGGTAATAGGAGAGAAAACTGAACAGTAATTTGAGAGTAAAGAAGTTATCATCAAAGCCAGCTATGATTTCTTTTACTCTCATGAGATGGTAAGTACACAGAAAAGTAATGAGACAGACAGCATTAACAGATATATTCTTAAAACCTGTTAAAGAGGGAAAAGGAGATAGACAATACAAATAAAATGTCTGCCAAGATAAGGCAGGATTACATATAATTTTTCTTCAAAGTTATTTCATGTGATACATTGCCTTGGAAACATAAAACATAAAATTTAAGTAAACATTTTCCCTCAGTTCTTCTCTCGTACTGGACTGCTCTCAAATTAATTGAAATACATTTTCCCATGGATATTAATTAATTACTTTGTGTTGGATAAAATACATGCTGATATGTCTTCAGGAAACGTGGATTTATTCAGAATACTGGAAATGTCTTGGTAGCGTTTTTGACTCAACAGCCAGGAACAATGTATCTGTAGTTTTACTCATAGGTTTATCTAGATCAAAGAAATCTGCAAATATTACCTGGTACAACAGTAAGTTTGAACATCTTAACTGAATGTTATCCCTGTAACTACGACAGGACATTTCTGAAAGTAAACACATTTTCTTCTTTCTTTCTTATTCACCAGCCACTGAACTCAACCCTATCCATCTCCCCAGCCCACTTTTTCTTTCCTCTTTCTCTCTCTGTGTAAGAGTTTGACTGACATGTCCTTCCACTCAGTTTGAACTAGAGCAAATTTTTCTGAAGTTAAAGAAACTGGTTTGTAGTTGAGCATAGGTGTCATACAAGTTTTATTGCATAGCTTGTTTCTGAGACACTAGCTTTATAAAAAATGTCAATATAAAATAATGGAATAGTAGAGTGTTATTTTAAGGACAATTCATGCCTGAAGGCATGCTTTGTAATTTACTGTAGGTGAACATTAGATGATATTGCAATTACAAACAGAAAAGGACTTAATATATGTCTTGTGACTGACACTTTTATACATGTTCATGTTGTGAAAATGGGATATATTTATATTGATTCTTACTTAGATACAATTTTGATATTTTATTTTACAGTCATTGACCTTGATGTGATCCCAGTTATGTGAATATGCTGAATTCTTCAGTATATTCAGAGTGTTACAATATTGGTCTGAATGAACACTTCCACAGTGTTCATTATCTGGGTAATTTACATAGTAATGTCCCTATCTGGTATGCGATAACTCTACTAAAGATGATATCGAATATTAAAGATAATATAAAGACTGAAACTTAAATATAAGACACAACTGTTATGGAATATGATGTGTTAGATTCATCTTAGATGTTTGCAAGGTTTCTAATGATTTAATTCAGAAATGTGAAATGCTGCTGGAAGATGCAGCTTTGCAAAAAACAACAACAACAACAACAAAACGGGACTAAAGAAGGCATCAAACCACGTTACCTATGTTTACAATGAAAAACAAGCAGAAGTTCTGCAAGTTTTTTGCAGAAAAATTAAGAGAAGAAACAGGTCATTAAATCCTATTCTCTAATACAGAACACATAGGAAAAAGAGAATAAATAGGTAAGTTTTATGTAGAACGTATATATTAAGCTTTTTACTTTAAAGTTTGGATTTAGTAATACAACTTCTTTCATATTCCAGGAAAAAAATGCCAAAGTTCTGTAAGGAGGATGGTGATAGAAACCCAGATCAGGTTGATTTCCAAATGGAACAATGTGGAACAACGAGCTTCCAAAAATTTCTTTCAAGTGTACAACACTTGTTTGGAAATCAATCCTAATACTAGAAAAATGAGACCAAATCATCAGTAAAAACCAGGAATCTTCACAGAGATTAAATCCAAGGGCCCAGAGCCCAGAGTAAAAGAGATATACATAGTTATACGCACAGAGGACTAAACCTTGATGAGTTCTACAGGTGAGCACCAGGTTCTCAATTCAATATTTTTGAAAGTCCTAAGCTTAGTTATTAGTCTAGATTAATAGTAGCAGGACTGGATACAATATTTCATACTACTGAATAAAACAACAGGCCTTAGTGATAGTGGAAAACAGCTTCCTGGAAAAGAGCTATTAGCTTTACAAAATCCGGAAGTCATATAGGTTTTTAACTACTTGGATTTGCAAATTTCTGAACCAAGACATAACCAGAGATTAGTTAAAGATGGAGAAGTAAGTCATACATAAGGCTCACAACACTGTAGACAACAGCTCAATCAAAATCTCTTTCAGCTCTATAGCACATTGAATTCAATTAGGTTCTAGAGTTATATACTATATACATATTAATGCTGTAGATTTATAAGCTGTGACTCTAAAACTAGAGTTTATGAAAGGACAAGTGACCACAATAAAAGGAGCAGAATTATTTGGTCCCAGCAGAGTCCTACACTTTTCCTTCTTCTGTATGACCTGAATTAAAGTAATTCATAGTATTAAAGTCCAGCATTAATAAATCTAGACTAAATTAAAAGTGGGCAACTGTTCTGTGTTGTGTTCTGTGAACATTAAGGAAGTTCATGGCTTATGAAATGATCAACCTTATTCTTGAGGTGTATTAGTCACAAGGACACTGAGGCTATTTTTGTCTACATTTCTTCAGATATTGGCTTCAGCCAGAATAGAGTTAACTTTCTTCCTAGTAGGGGGTATGGTGTTGTGTTTTGGATTCAGGATGAGAATAATATTAATAACACACTGATATTATAGGTGCCTCAGAACAGTGCTTGCACAGAGCCAAGGACTTTTCAGCTTCTCATGCTGCCTGCCAGCGAAGATTTGGGAGCACACGAGGAGCTGGGAGGGGACAGAACCAGGACAGTTGATCCAGACTGGCAAAGGGATAGCCCATTCCACATGATGCCATGCTGAACTATAAACTGGGGAATTTAGCCCAGGAGAGCAACCTCTCCTTGGGGAGTGGTTGAACATTTGTCAGAAGGTGGTAAGCAGTTGTGTTGTGCAACACTTGCTCTGTTTTTTCTTTTTGTTGTTACTGTTTTCCCATTTGTTTATTATTATTTCTTCTTTTTTATTCATATTAAACTGTCTTTTTTCAACCCACGAGTTCTTTCACTTTTCAGATTTCTCCCCCACCCCACTGCTGTGGGTGAGGAGTGAGTAAACATCTGTGTGGTGCTTAGCTGCCTGCTGAGTTAAACCACAACAAACATCAGCTCTTCTTTCACTTCATTCAGACCTATGCAATACTAACAACAACACATTTCTTAAAGCTTCAACTCTGAATTTCACCCAGCTTTGGGAATAATGGAACCCAAAGGACTAATTCCAACTACTCAAAACCAAGGAAATTTTATTGCCTATTTATAACCATCTTTTAGCACAATGATTATTAACATCTTCTGGACTGCAACGTTTTTTGTTTGAAATCCTGTCATGGTTTCATGATTTTTCATTATCGGTATTCCACATCATAACATCATGCAATGCACTGGGGGTTTGACTGCTGATGCTCAAGTTCCGGGTGCCTGTCCAGCGGAGAAGAGCAGCTACGTTTCCCCAGGGGGCTTTGCGGTCAGCGAGGAGATATAACTCCCGGCAAGGTCACCTGATGCTCTCTTCTCTGCCTGCGCTGCTTCGCTTGCGCTTCTCTGCCTGCGCTGCTTCGCTTGCGCTTCTCTGCCTGCGCTTCTCGCCTGCGCTTCTCTGCCTGCGCTTCTCATCTCAGCGTTGTGGTAAGGCCGATCCACCATCAATTTCACATTCTCTCTCCTTATAAAATTCTGTTGATACCATATTTAGTAAATTACTTTGTTTTACCTCAGATTGTTGCCACTGTTTTCAATTATTTCGGGGTCCCTTATTTTCTTTTTTTTCCGGGGGCGCGGATCCGCGGATCCCTCCGCCCTTCTAGTCACGGAACCGGGCCGAACCAGCCCGTAAACCGTTGACATTCTTGGTGGAGAATGCGGGCAACAGTTGCTTTTTAGCTTTTTGAACAAATCTCTCTCTCCGCTCTCAGACAGCTTCATTGGGAAAGTTTATCTGTTTCACCAGTACTGTCTGAAAGTGTGACCTTGAAAAGTCCAGGCGGACGGCCAATACTCTAGGATATTTGTAAACTTTGAGCCTTGCTATCTTGTTTCTGTAAAAGAAAAAAAAAAGAGAAAAAATGCTTTCTCTACTGAAACTGCCTTTTAAGGGGCTGCATGCCACTGTCTCTTCTTTCTTAATGCTAAAAACATACTGGGCCTTAATTAAGTTCACCACTTTGCTCTATGGAGCAATAAGTATATATAGCCAATTGAAAACATGGATGGAAATAACTATGTGGCATCTGCATATTATGTGGCATACCATTCCAGAGGGAGCTGCTAATTTTACAGGGTTGGGGATTTTTAAGCAGGTTTCCAGCCTCTCCTTTGAATTCTTTATGCGGATTTTCAATGCTCACCTGATCACGTTATTAATCTCCGTGAATGTACTGCTCACCATTTCACTTATTATTAGTATTTATTATATTTTGAGGAAGTCTGCCCCAAAACCAGTAAATACTGAGTGGCAGGGAATGTGGAGAGGCCTGGGTGAGACTTTAGAGAGATGGAAATCTTCGGTGTCATGGAACTTTACTCCAGAACACCTGAAAGACCCTGAAAATTTAAACAGATATTTGAGACAGGAATGTCGCGGCTCAGGAAGATCTGAGGAGGCCCAAATTATTTGGGGCCTGGCTAATGCTTACCGGGCCTTATTCAATACTATCCTGGAGAGGGAGAGAGTTTGTGAAATTGAAAAGGAGAGTCTCAGGGAAACAGTGCAAAATGAGCGAGAGAGTCTCCTGGTCGAGAGAAACAGTCTCCAATCTGAGAGAGATGCCCTCCGAATTGAGAGAGACTCCCTGCAATCCAAACTCAACAGTCTTCAATCTCAACAAGACACCCTCCAATCTGAGCTAGATACTCTCATAATCGAACGAGACAGGCTCCGAGCTGAACTGGAGGATGAGAGCATTGGAACTGACCAACCTGATCAACTACAAGAAGCACCACAATTGATGTCACTTGCCCCTGTAAGAGGACGGAAAATGAAACGAATCTCGACTCAGTTAGAAGAGAAGAAAGAAGAGGAGAGAGGTCCAGAGGAGTGGCTCCAAGATCCACAAGAAGCACCCCTAAGTCCAGGGGAGGGGCCCTCAGTAAGACCACGGTCACCGGCGCCAATGAGGGCAACAAGAAGTCCCGAAAGAGTAAGAGGTGAGCAAGATATCGTTACTATTGTTGATCGATCTCTGAAAATGAATGAAATTCGAAGTCTGAGAAAAGACTTTTCACGTCACCCAAATGAGCCTATTGCCACTTGGTTACTTCGATGTTGGGACAATGGGGCCAACAGTGTGTGGCTGGATAGTAGAGAAGCTCGCCAACTGGGTGGCATTGCTAGGGACTCAGCCATTGACAGAGGTATTAGTACATGCCAGAACCAGGCCTTTACCCTCTGGAAGCGGATGTTGTTAGCTGTAAAAGAAAGATACCCCTTCAAAGATGATCTGATGCCTGAGAAAAAGAAATGGGCTGATATGGAAGAAGGCATCTGTTATTTAAGAGAATATGCTGTGGTGGAAATGCTACATAGCCCCGATTTCATTCCTGACGAGCCAGACCAAGAGCATGATCCCGAGAGAGTCAGGTGTACACCAAACATGTGGCGTACATTCACAAAGACCGCACCAGAAAGGTACGCCAGCACATTTGCAGCAATGTATGGCAGAGGGGAAAGAAGACCCCTTATAAGTGAATTGGTTAATAAACTTCAAGACTTTGAGTTACATTTAAGCCCTCTGCGAGCTTGTGTTTCAGCCATTACAAAAGTAGCTGAAAAGCTGGACAGAATGGAGAACAAACAAGAAGATATAATAGACAAACTATCAACCGTGCCTGAAGCTGATAAATCCGTGGAGGTAACGGATACATCAAATGGGGACCAGAATTCCCAAAACAGCCTATTGGAGGGGCTCATCAACTTGATTTCCTCCCAGCCGGTGGCATCTAATGTCTCAGCCATCAAAAGAAGACGTTCTCCTGCTCGAGCAAGTGACAACAGTAAGACCACATCACGTTTTGCCTTGTGGCATTACCTACGTGACCATGGAGAAGATATGAAGGAGTGGCATAAACAACCTACTCCTGTACTTCAAGCACGGGTAAGAGAGTTACAAGACAAATCAACCACCAAGGTGAACTTCTCCAAAAAGGTGATTGCTCCAGTTGCTGCAGACAATGAAGGTAACAAATAGAGGGGCCCTGCCCCCAGCCAGGGGGGGGAAAGGGATAATAGAGTTTATTGGACTGTGTGGATTAGATGGCCTGGCACATCAGAATCACGAAAATATAAGGCCCTGGTGGATACTGGTGCACAGTGCACTCTAATGCCCTCGAGTCACCAAGGGACAAAATCAATTTATATTCATGGGGTGACTGGAGGTTCCCAAGAGCTGACTATGTTGGAGGCCGAAATCAGCCTCACTGGTAAAGACTGGCAAAAGCACCCTATTGTGACTGGCCCAGGGGCTCCATGCATACTTGGTATTGATTACCTCAGAAGGGGATATTTTAAGGATCCCAAAGGGTATCGATGGGCCTTTGGAATAGCTGCTGTAGACACAGAAGGTGTTAAGCAGTTGTCTATTTTGCCTGGCCTGTCAGAAGATCCATCTGCCGTGGGGTTGCTACGAGTGAAAGAGCAACAAGTACCGATTGCTACAAAAACGGTGCACAGACGGCAGTACCGCACCAACAGGGATTCCTTGCTCCCCATTCAGAAGCTGATTCACCAACTAGAGAATCAGGGAGTGATTAGCAAGACTCACTCACCTTTTAACAGCCCCATATGGCCAGTGCGTAAAGCCAGTGGAGAATGGAGGCTGACGGTGGACTACCGTGGCCTGAATGAAGTCACACCCCCATTGAGTGCTGCTGTGCCAGATATGTTAGAACTCCAATATGAATTGGAGTCAAAGGCAGCCAAATGGTACGCCACCATTGATATTGCTAACGCCTTTTTCTCCATTCCTTTGACCAAAGAATCTGGGCCACAGTTTGCTTTCACCTGGAGGGGCATTCAGTATACCTGGAATCGTTTGCCCCAGGGGTGGAAACATAGCCCAACCATTTGCCATGGGTTGATCCAAGCTGCACTGGCAAAGAAAGGGTAAACCTATTTGGGCTGCTGACCTGTGGAAAGATATTGCTGCCCGAATAAAGAATATGGTTATAAAGGTGCGTCACGTAGATGCCCATGTGCCCAAGAATAGGGCTACTGAAGAGCAGCAAAATAACCATCAGGTAGACAGAGCTGCCAGAATTGAGGTGGCCCAAATAGATCTGGACTGGCAGAACAAGGGGGAATTATTTATAGCCCGATGGGCCCATGAGACCTCAGGCCATCAAGGGAGAGATGCGACATATAAGTGGGCTAGAGACCGAGGGGTGGATTTAACTATGGATGCTATTGCGCAAATCATTCACGACTGTGACACGTGTGCCACAATTAAACAAGCCAAGAGAATGAAACCTCTCTGGGAGGAAGGGCGATGGCAAAAGTACAAATATGGGGAGGCATGGCAGGTTGATTATATCACCTTGCCACGATCTCGTAATGGTAAGCGTTATGTGCTCACCATGGTGGAGGCAACAACTGGGTGGCTTGAAACCTATGCAGTACCCCACGCTACCGCCCGAAATACCATACTAGGTCTTGAGACACAAGTCCTGTGGCGACATGGTACCCCAGAAAGAATTGAGTCAGATAATGGGACTCATTTTAAAAATTCTCTTGTAGGTACCTGGGCTAAAGGTCATGGTATTGAGTGGATTTACCATATTCCCTACCATGCACCGGCCTCAGGTAAGATTGAACGATACAATGGGTTGTTAAAAACTATGCTGAAAGCAATGGGAGGCGGTACATTTAAGCACTGGGAGAAGCATTTGGCAGAAGCCACCTGGTTAGTCAATACCAGAGGATCTATCAATCGTGGTGGTCCAACCCAGTCCAGCTCCCTACATACCGTAGAGGGAGATAAAGTCCCTGTTGTACATGTAAAGAATATGTTGGGAAGGGCAGTTTGGGTTATTCCAGCCTCTGAGAAGGACAAACCTCTTCGTGGAACTGTTTTTGCCCAGGGACCTGGGTCCACTTGGTGGGTGATGCAGGAAAACGGGGATGTTCAATGTGTACCGCAAGGGAACTTGATGTTGAGGGAGTGCAGTCAGTAATTCCTAGTGCGTGTGTTTATATTTTGTTTGTCTATATTAAGCATGATGTAGTGATGTGGAATAAGGGGTGGAATGTCATGGTTTCATGATTTTTCATTATCGGTATTCCACATCATAACATCATGCAATGCACTGGGGGTTTGACTGCTGATGCTCAAGTTCCGGGTGCCTGTCCAGCGGAGAAGAGCAGCTACGTTTCCCCAGGGGGCTTTGCGGTCAGCGAGGAGATATAACTCCCGGCAAGGTCACCTGATGCTCTCTTCTCTGCCTGCGCTGCTTCGCTTGCGCTTCTCTGCCTGCGCTGCTTCGCTTGCGCTTCTCTGCCTGCGCTTCTCGCCTGCGCTTCTCTGCCTGCGCTTCTCATCTCAGCGTTGTGGTAAGGCCGATCCACCATCAATTTCACATTCTCTCTCCTTATAAAATTCTGTTGATACCATATTTAGTAAATTACTTTGTTTTACCTCAGATTGTTGCCACTGTTTTCAATTATTTCGGGGTCCCTTATTTTCTTTTTTTTCCGGGGGCGCGGATCCGCGGATCCCTCCGCCCTTCTAGTCACGGAACCGGCCGAACCAGCCCGTAAACCGTTGACAAATCCTTAAGTTTCAACTTTCTTAACTCACAGCTAAAGATGCAGTTCAAGAAAATGGATAAATCTGCTCATTCACCTTTTTTTGTTCAACCGAGCGGGATTCCCCAGCATCCTTCTTCTTTCAGCACTATGAAAATTTTAATCAACTGAGTCCTAATCTCCTTATTTTTCATTTTTTTTCCTAGACCAGCCCTCTTCCCTGGCTTTTGCCTCCTAGAAAATACTGCATTTGCATAAACACTTGACCCTTTTTTATACAAGGCTCACACTTAGTCTTGAATAGATTTGAATTATCAGTGCTTAAATATATAAAATATATATGAGGACATTCAAATACATTCCATCTTTGGGAATACTGAAGATAAGTAGGGTTCTTCAGTTTGAATTTCCACACGCCAGCACAAACAATTTCCCCAGTTTCTCTCCAGATCTCAAATCAAAATACCAGGATTGTCCATAACCTTGTCACTGGTTTCATTCCATTTCACTAATAAAGCACAAAGAAAGGTAAGCACCATTAAAACAAACTCCACTTAAGGTGTGTTTTTGATAATTTATTATGTGGATTTAAAACAGAGACTATTTGACTAGCTTTTAGCCTGAGACAGGTTGGTGAAGAAAAGTGTCATATGGAAATGGGTCCCATTTCTGAAGTTAAACAAAAATGCTTCTCAAAACTTGACATACACAGAAGCAAAATGCTGTAAATATGAGGGTGCCTTGCCCACTTTTATTTTGAGAATATACTTATTATTCTTGCTACTTTAAAATAATAATAATGATAATAATATGATTCTTTTTCAGATCAGCTGTCTCTGACAGTTTAAAGGCTCAAAAAATAGCCATTCAAATATTTGGTTGTTCTGCCTGCAGCCCTCATTGAAAAACTGGCTACACATTGAAGCATTAGATAATATTTTAAATATTCTTTCAATTTTATTTTTTTTCCTTTCTAGAACTGCCCCAGGCTTTCTCTACTACTGCATTATGTGTGCATTTAATGGATGTCCACGTATAGCTGTAGCTCATATGTCTAAGGATTGAATCACCCCAGTAAACTTTTCAGGTTCACAGGGCACACGAGGGATTGTCAAGGAGCCGAGATTATCTAGCATTTGATTATACCAATGCTGATATATAACTGTTATTTTGACATTGCAGCTTTGAAAGTCTTGAAAAGTACTATGAAAGAATACCTAATCAAATAGTCAATGTTATTTTACACTGTAAGAACTCTCTAGGGTAAGACGAGAAAGTAAGTCAATAAAAATAATTAAACCATGAAAAGATGAATATTCTTGCTCATTTTGCCAGGTAAAGAGAGGCATTCAAAAGCAATTCAAAAGAATTTCAGAAGGTTTGAAAAAATTGGGTTTAGGAAGAAAAAGTCCAGCACTCTTAAATGCGCACCTTACACAACCTACTCATTTTTTCCCCCCCTAAATACAAGTGGGCAGAGGGGAGGGGAAGTGGGCAGGTCTGGTTCAACTCAAAGGTGCAGAGAACAGAAGAGCCAAAATGAACAGGTTGAATTGTTTTTTATTTGTCAGGTCTGCATTTACAGGAAAAAAAAATCTAGGATGGTAGAGCATACCACCTCTACTGTAGGATAGGGAGAGAGTGACTACAGGTTGCTTTTTTCTTTTTTATTTTCCCAATTGAGATGCCTGGGAGGTCTTTCCAAAATGCTGTTTTAAGAAATTGAGGCTAGATAAGGAAAAGGAGGATGACTAGAGCAGAGCTTCTACTTATTAGCCTCGTTCTCTCTTTGTAAATGAGATTTATATGGGGCATAGGTTCTGCGCTATCTTTTTGTATAGAAAAGAATTTTATTCTTACTGTAAAACAAATGTCAGATCAGTTCATATTTAACTGACCGAGAACTTGCTTGAAACTGCTCCTGACTCCATTACTGAGAAGATGTGTTTGCCCTCTGCCACGGAGACTCAGTGTTTATGGGCCTCTGATTGCCCCTGAGTCAGAGACTGCAATTGTGTTCAGAAGTGGTTTGGTTTGCTGTTTTTTTTTTTGTTGTTGTTGTTTTGTTTTTGTTTGTTTTTTAAAGCCGCATTTAGTGTAGCAATTGTAACTGTCTCTTTGTCACAGAGACCAAGCCATAATTATCCTTGCCATTGCTATCCTCTGAGAAGGAGCAATTCAAAGCGATGATTTCAGTCTTTAAAGCTTTATGTACCTGAAATCCCTACAAGTTGAGATTAATTTCTCTTTTCCAAAACAGGAGCTGAGAGTTCAGTCCAAAGTACTTGAGGTAGCATTCCCTGTGTGACTATCTGGAGCTGAAGGACACTTGTGTTCAGTATTTGCTTCCTAATTATTGACTAACCCGGTTCATATATCAACTCCTGTTTGTTAAACAGGTTGAGATCTACAATGCTAAATTTTGAGGTAGATTAGCGAGAAGAGTGTTAGTGCCAAAATGCATTACAGGTAGATGATAATGATGAATGAGAGGGAATGTAACTTCTGATTGTCTTACTTATTTACTGCAAGGGTTCTCAAATACAATACAATACAAACAATGCAAGGGTTCAGTGGGAGTTTCATACCAGTACTCTATTCCAGTTTTTTAGAACTAAATCCAAACTTGAAGGATCTGTTTTTCTTCAAAGAAAACTATATAACCCAAATAATAATAATAATAATTTTATTATTTATTAACAGTTGATTTTGTTTCAGTTTAGGTAGTATCATAAGAGCAAGGATATGTTAATAGATCCTAGGGAGCACCAAGTCTAGAACGTATTTTTCCACAGTGATTGTGAGACTGGAAGTTTACCACAGGAGTACAAAGTGCCCCAGGTACTGAAGTATGATTTCAAATATTTTCTTTCATGGCTATCCCCTAGGTTAGCACAATGCATAGCTGTGCACAAAATATAGTGATTTTCTTTAGTACAACCTATCAAAAACTACTCTGAGAAGTTTTATCCTTACATTTGTAACAATGACCATAATAGCTTTATTGACATATTTTGAAGAAAAAAAAATAGAGCAGAGAAAGTATGAAAATGGAATATCAGGAAACTGATATTATCAGAGTGACTTTGTCGATATTATTCATGATATTAAAGTCTTGTTTCAGAAGGTAAAATTATATCTATCAAGAAGACTTATGAATACACCTGCTTGGACATCTTGGTTCCAATGCCTTATCTGAAGTACTAAGACTGCACATTTGATAAAGAGTGATAGCACATTCTTTTATTCTTCATCAGAATTACTTATTATCAGCACAGCATGAATATAATAAAAATTCTAAATCAAAAGCACCTCCATTTATCTTTACCAACTGCTTTTGAGAGTTTCTCTTGTCCCACATATGGGAGGTGTGATAAGCCACTGCAGCTCCTCTTCAGGCACCGAGATCTGAAGTTTAGCCAACAGTAAATAACATGCTACTCTGGCCTTCCATTGCTTACCTCACAAAGCAGCCGCAATATGACCATGAATCTGAATGACAGCTAATGCTGTACTCTGTACTATTAGATATGGGTTGTTTCTATTCCTTACCTATAAAACCTTTAAAACATTCCCTTTCCTAGTTCTTTTCAGGAAATCTACTTCCAGTGCAGTTCACTTTATAAAAATCACTTTGAAGCAGTCTTCACAGAAGGAAAGATCATTTGGCCCAGTAGCAATTGGGTAAGAACTTAGTATAATTCCATTTAGGGTCTTCAAAAAGTACCTTAGAGATACTCAGTAAATCAATCAGCTGTGTCTGCTGTGGAAATCTACAATGCCAGAGAATTTTGACATTAAACTTTCCAGACAGGTTCACTCAAAGCGATCATTCTCAGGATTAAATGTCTTTCATGTATTATTTGGAAATGTAATTAATATTTTTATACTGCAGTGTGTATCTGCTCTTCTAAACATAATGTACTGTGTGCTCGTTTGGCCGATACAATATCTTCAGAACTCAGTTTGACTTTTGGAGGAAGCCATGACTCTAAGGTCCTTCTTAGATAAATAGTGCCATAAAATAAGATTTTCCTTCTGAGAATCACAATATACTTTGCGAACTTAATGTTTGTCTTTCTCAGATAAATAACTTCTAAAGCTATTTCTGTAGTTCTTCCAACATCTGATAAACCCTGCTGTTAGGACTGGCACAGCACTGCTTTCAGTTGACCCTACCTCTCCGCAGTGCCACCTCTCCTAGACCATATTGGTAGTGATGGGTTGGGAATTACCCCAAATGAGGGAGCACCACTGTATGAATATACTTGATAGTGCTTTATTATTTTTGAGAAGCTAGTGCCATTATGCTTTTTTTTTTAGGGAGTAGGGGAACACAGGAAATTATTTACTATGTCTTAAAAAAAAAAAATGCAGCTCCCCTTAGGACAAGAAAAGGGAAGGGGACAAAAAGGAAAGGGAGGAAGGGGAGAAGGAAAGGAAATGAAAAACAGAAAAAAAAAAAAAAAAAGGAAAAGGGAGGAAAGGAAGGAGGGGAATGGGGAATAGGATGGGGTAAAAAAAAGGGGGGGTAAAAGGGAAGAAAAAAACAGAGGAAAAAGGGGAACGGAGGAAGAAGGAAAGGAGGGAAAAGGAAAAGAGGGGGAAAAAAAAGGATAAAAGAAGATGAAAAAAAAAAAAACCCCACACCAAAATAGAGAAAAAGGAGGAAAAACAGTGAAAACGGGGGGTGAGAGGCAGAGAGCTACTCCAGTTTTAGCGCGGCTGGAAGAAAGCGGGCTCTTCTCTTGCTCAACCGTCTCGGAGTTGCCCGTTCATTTCAGTAGCTGTGTTCCGTCTGGTAAAGGAACGGCCGGGCGCGGCGGCGGCGGAGCCAGCGGGTCCCGAACAGGCGGCACAAGAGAGCCCCGGGGAAGAGGCCGGGAGCGAGGAGACGGTTCGCCTCGTTTCGCCGCGACTCACCTGCAGGCAGCCGGGCCCAGGTGCGCGGCAGCGGCCCCGCGCGGAGCCGTGGCGAGCGGCGAGGAGAGGGGAGGCGAGGAGGGAAGGAGAGGAGGTGCTCCGGAATTGGGGTCCGGGAGGGCCGGCCGGAGAGCGAGAGAAGGGGGAGAGGGAGGGAGAGAGGGAGGGAGGAAGGCGGAGGAAGCGAGGAGGGAGGGAGCAACGAGCCATCGCAGCTTTCCCACTCACTCTCTCCGCTGCTCAACTCAACTCTCCCGTTCTTTGCCTGGACATGTCTTGAGAAAGTTGGATCTCTCATTTCGCCTTCATTTTTTCCTTTTTTTATTTCCTTTTTTTTTTCCCACCTTCTTCCCTACTCATCTCTCTTTTTCCTCCCTCTGGAGCCGGAGCTGCGGATGGCCGGCAACCGGAGCACCGCGCAGTGCCGGCAGGGCCGGGCGCCTCGCTCACAGCGCGCCGGGGCCGCGCGGAACTCCGGGGCCGCGGGCAGGCGCTAGAACTGCGCGGGCAACGAGGCTGTGATTGCTGCTTCTCCGAAAGACGGCAAAAACAGGGAGGGTAGCGAGAGGGAAGTGTGTGTGGAGATGAATTGAGCTGGAGCGGACTTTGAGAGGAGAGCGCCGAGTCCAGCTGGTCTGGTGAGTTCTTTGTTTAATGAGTTTGTCAGCAGCAGGATGCTCGGGAAGGTGGTTTTCTTGAGTCGTGGTGCTACAGTGAGCGGATTTTAATGAAAAGGCTGTTTGCGCTTCAACCCGTAGATACAGTAGTTTGAAACTGTAGCATACCTATGTTTCTGCATATATGCGTACACGCACATGTATGTCTGTGTCTCTACACGCGGAGCTGACCCGAGCTGTTTCGCACCTGGAGCCAGAGGCAGCGCAGCACCGACCCGCAGCCCTGCGCGCATCGCTGCCAGCGCGGCGCAGCGCAGCGTGGGCCGGACTCGGCCGCTCCGTACCGGGCTGCCCGCCGGCGCTGTGCCGGCTCCGCTCGCTGCGCTGTGCCGTGGCGCCCCCTGCCGGCCGCCGCCGAGCTGCGCCTGGGGGCTGGGGGCTGCCGGGGCGGCCCCGGGAGCGTGCGCGGGGGCTGCGGGGAACAGCCTCCTGGCTGCGGCCGCCGCGTTCTGAAGGGCCGCTTCCTTCTGATCTCCAGCTGTGGGGCGCGCCGGGCTCTGCTAACAGCGCCCTCCTCTTCTCCCCTCCCCCCCGCAGCTGGCTTTATTTATTTATGCGGCTCATAAAAGCCGTGTCGGGGCTAATGTGCCCCCGCCGGCTTCCCCCGCTCGCAGCCGCGAGCCTGCTGCGCTGGGATTCCCCGGGCAAACGTTTGCTGGTTGTGAAGTGCCATCACTTATTAATGAGCAGGGAACTCTCCGAGGAACGTTTGGCAGTATTTAACGTTGGGTCGGCCGGCAGCGCTAGCCTCAGCGAAGCGGGGCACCCACACTCTGTGCCGAGGGTTGGGACGGAGCCACCACCGCCGGGGGGGTGAAGCGGACGGCGCCGCACTCTCTGCCCCCGGCGCCGCTCCTGCCCTGTAGGCGGCCGACCGCTGGGGCTGCGGTCATTACGCGGCTGCTGGCGGGGAGGGGGTAGAACCGCGGGCTCCGCTTAGGGCAGCCCCGTAGCGATGCCGCCCGTTTTCTGTGTATTTTGAAGGTGTCCCTCGAGGTCCCTTCCAGTCCCTGCGGCCGAGCCCCGGCTTGCTAAAGTTTCTCAGTCGCCTACCTCAGCACTTTCCTATACTTGAAAGCGCCGTTGTCCCCGTCGCCCCTCCCGGCGGGGCTACGGCCGGAGGCGCCACTCCCGCCCGTCGGCGTTCAGCCCAGCCCCGGGCGGGGCGAATCCGGGGTGCGGGGCTGCAGCCGTGTCCGCGGCCGCAGAGCGCCCCAGAAACGAGTTCCGGAGCGGCCGCGGTCCGGTGCGGCGGAGGAATACGGCTCCGGGGGGCCCCGCGGCGTGGAGGGGCGGAGGGCAGCGGCGAGGCGTGCGGGCGGCGAAGAAAGGAAAACTGCGCGGCGGAGGCAGCATGCGGGGCTGGGCCCGGCTGGCGCCCCCGACCCGGAGGCACTGAGCGTGGTGAGAGGGGGGTTGAGAAGTTATGAGAAGTTTGGTGCGGGACGGATGGGACGGCTGGGACGAGAGAGAGGTTGTGCCGCGGCGAAGCCGGGGGGGGGGGGGGGGTGGACTCGGCGCCGGGGTAGCGGGCGGATGGGGCGGGGGGAGCCGGTCGGCACACAGGCAGCAGGTTGCTCGTAAGTTCTGTCGAGGAAAAAAAGAAAAGGGTTGTTATAATATTTCCCCCAAGGCAAGGTGTCTGTCTTCGTCTGCGTTCAATGGGCCATTGTGAACTTAATTCCCCCGCGATGCAACGGGAGCGGTTCGCGGCGGAGAAATGTCCCGGGGTGGTGCTGGCCCTTTGTTTGCACTTCGCCCGGCGTCCCTCGTTGCTTTTCTCCCGCATTCCCCCGAGCGATAAGGAGCAAGGACGCGGCGCTCTCCCTTGGCTCTGTGCTACTCACAGGGAGTGGAGCGCTGTTTGAGGGTGGCAGTCAGAGACGGCGGATCGCCCTATTGGAGTAAAAGTGCCCCTGGTTGTAAACTTTACTTTCTTGGCAGGAGGAGAATGCGTTAAGACATTGCGAAGTAATCCAGGCTTCCACCAAGTGGCTTCCCTGCAGCTTAAAGACTTAGATATGAATTTTTCCTGGATGTTGCATGGGAGATAGGAAACTTGCATCTATTACCTGGTCCATCTGCGTGTTTCCTATGTACCTGTTGAAACACGTGGAAATACTCAGATGTTTAGTCAGTGAAATACCGCATTTCAATGCTGAAACGACTTTATTTCAGAGAGTTTTGTTTGTTTTCTGAAATCCTGAGCTCTTGCGCTTAGGGAAGGTGAGCTCCAGTAGTACAGCAGGCTCCTGGGTTGATAACTTAGTATGAGAAAGGAGTTTATATGGCCAAGGTATCATTGGTTTTGGTAAAAGCAAGAAAGGAAAAAAAAAAAAGTCTATAAAACCTCACAGATTCATGTCTTTTATTGTTTGGGGTTTTTTGCTTGTTTGTTTTTTAGTTAAAGCGGAGTATTGGCTCAGTAAAACTGCTTTTGTCCTCTTGAATTTTAGTGTCATGTTAAATTTTGACTACACTTCTTAATTCCCAAAGATCTGCTTTTCCTTGTACAGTGGGAGAGCTCAGTACAAGATATGCTACTCGCTGTTGTGTGCAAATAGTTACACTTCTCAGTGTGAAACCACCTTAGTCAATGTCTTCGCGTGCTGCCTGAATGCAGTGGCTGTGTTTTCCTTTTAACAGCAGAGATCTGGACTGCATAAATCAAAGCACCTCATGAGATTAACTTCTAAGGTGGTGAATGTAAGCATGAAGCTCTCTGGAGTTCAGTCACAAGTTGAAACTGTTACATTAATCTCTACGGCAGTGTACATTTTTTGAATAACTTACCAGCTTTACGAATACAACGCTCCTATATGCTTTCATCATGTGTTGCCTTTCTGTCTGCCAACACACAGAAACCCCTCACTGGTGTCTCTCTTTCTCCTCCCCAAAATAAAAAGCCCTAAGAAACTTTTTCAGTGTTGATTTAAAAAGAAAAGTTTTACTTTTAAGTTTTAATTGGAAGCTTAAAGATGTTGAAGTAGTTAAACCTGGCTTTTTTTTTTTTTTTTTTTTCTGGTGGGGCTACATGAATAATTGCTTTTAAACAATGGAAAGAGAAGGTACAACTGTAGAGTTGTACAGCTCACGAAGTCTCATGATCTTCCCTCCACTGCTACAATAGACACCCTGTCATAACAGTTTAATTACTGCAGTAATAACTTTTCACACTGTATTTGTATCAGATGGCTTTACTCACACATGCTGATCAAAACTGACTTTAAAGTAAATTGGTGATGTTTTGATTAGTAGATGCATCTTAGTGTTAGAAACATTGCAAATTAAAGAAGCACGTGTGTCAAAAAACATAGAAAACAACACCAAAGTGCTACCATGTTTGTTAAAAGTTAGTGATGTCTTTCAGAAGGCAATCACTGTAGCAGCAGCACCTCTTCTAGTGCTGTCTGGTGTTTCCCAAGCTTGGTGTTAAAGCCATGCACAGGGTTGTCATCTGCCACTGTAGGCGATGTTGCTCTGTGTTATGGACTGGACTGGCTGGCCTTGTGAGTAGGAGAGGAAGAGCAGTGGCACCAAGGCTTATCCTGACAGCTTTTTAGCCCAGTCTTTTTCCATATGTCGTTTTTATGTAATTGGTGAGGATAACTCCTGCAGTGTATCCTGTTGGTACCTTATGCAGAAGTTAGAGCTTGTTTTGCCTGTTTGGCATTTTTCTGTTTTACTCTGTTTGCTGCTTAAAGTTACAAGTCTATATACTGCAAGCATTCTGCTAAGAGAAACAGGCATATATAAGACCAGGATCTTATCCAAATTTTCTGCATTTGTAAGTTTTCAGTCTGAGGTCTGCCAGCCCTGCCAGTTTCTCTTTTTCTCTTGTCTTTATCATGAAGATGGTGCATATTGCTAAGTTGTGAGTATTTTTTTCCCATTTCAGATTATGTTAATGAGTTAAATCGCGTTGTTAATGTAGTAGCTAGTAAAACTATCATAAGTTTCCCTACAGTTAATATACATATAAGTAATGGTCCTTCCGAGTAGGATATCAAAGTTCGTTGGAATGTAACATTCCAGAATAAATACAATGTGCTTGTTATAAACCTAGGGGTATGGTGTTTGTAAGCAAACAGTTCCATTATGTCTTGAAAATGGATGCAGAAAGTCTTGAAGTGGTGATACTCCAAAGATTAAAAAAAAAAATAAAATTGAGGAATTTGAGGTGTAGTCTAGATGAAATTCAGTTATGCTGGCTTACTGTTACGAACCATCTGAGTTTATATCTAACACATAAGCACTCTATCTGAATGTCCTCATACTTTCCCTTAGTAATTAACTGTCTTTGCATTTTTTAATACTGTGGATATTTATCAAGATTATAGTATATGTTGATAATCCTGGTTCAAGAGTTTTTGGTTTCTGGCAAAGTACTTCTGCAAGTAACTCTGCAAATGATGACACAAGATAAGTTAGATATTTGCTACATTTCACTTATTTTTGTGTAATGTACTCCACTGAGCAACAGAGTTGAGGGATGCTATTAAGCTGTAGGTTGTGACTCAGCAGACCTTGGAATTTGCTGCTACAAAATGGACTCTTACTGGTGGTTGAATTAATAGCCTGCCTGTTGCCAGCACTGAGCAGACTCTACTTGAAGTTATTACAGAAAATAAGCAAAGAGTACTTAAGGTATTATAGAACAGGAAAATATTTATGTAATAGAAAAACCTACGCATGTGTTCAACTTAGAATTTTAATGAAGAACTTGAGAATCTTAGTGCAGTCCAATGCATCGTAATCAAATGTGCCTGAGATAAGAGGAGCAAAAGATTAAAAAAAAAAAAAAAAAAAAAAACCAAAAAACAGACCCATAGTGTTTTACTTAGTAAATATGCTGTTCCTGACAGCTTCTTCCCAGCTGCTAATAAGTATGGGTTGTGAGTTACAAAATGATGTAGCACCCGAGGTGCACATACTCTCTGCTACTGAATTTTAATAGACAGTAGGCGCAAAATACATCCAGTTTGGACAAGAGTGCAAAATGAGTGCTGAGAGTTTAAGGAATTGCATAGAAGTGATTTATAGAGAATTGTTCTGATAGGTGAGAAAGACAGGAGAGTAACTTCTGTTTGCCTAGCCGTACTTCTCCCCTAAGTGGCTGCTTCCCACAACTTTTGGAAGGCTTTCACCAAAGAAGATGGGTGGTTTTAACACCTGAATTTTTTGGATAGAGTGGAGTTTCTTTCACCTCTCATAGTTGCAGGTCCTAAAACTTCCACAGTGAGAATTGTTTCTACTGATTACTTAAAGTGATGTAATAATTTCTGACACATCTTTTAGCTAAGACTAATGACTTCTTAAATTGCTTGGAGTTTAAAAGGTACTGATATCAGTTATTTTCATGAAAAAAGTTACTGTAGTAAATGTTTATTTAGCAGCGTGTTAGGAGAATGAAGTACTGGAGACCCAAGTGTGTGTTTAAGGACAAACCATAGTCTAGAAAAAATGGTGAGGGGAGGAATAAAACTGTTAATCCATTGACATGGTGATTACTTCAGTGTTACACTCATTTGCCCTACCCACTTTTCATTCTTCCAGACCTTTTCAGTAAGCTTTCCAGCTAGTAACTTAAATTTTGTACTTTGCTATAGCCATAGCCTTAATCAAGTAACTTAACTGCTATATTTGGAAGACAGACTACACTTCTTTTTTCTTCCTAAAGGAAACTGACTGGTTTTTATTTCTTCTCTCAAATTTCCTATAGCTCTGTGGGTCTGAGTTTTAAGTCCTCCTCAAACTCACTGATTTAGAAATAGCTGTGACCAAATTAGCTGCTTCTGAGGTTTTAGAGTGAACTGTTGACACAACCAGGTTAATTTGCTGTAATTCTTCCTTGTGGGTAGAAATGGCCCATGGAATTTCAGCCAGTGTGCTCTTTCAGGCATCTAATTGAGCAGGTAGGAATGAGAGAAGAAAAAAATAACAGTGAGAGAAAATGTGAGTGGGTGAAGAAGGCAATATAATGGGGCACTTTTTGAGCTGAGATGAACAGGAGTAGTGAGAATAGGCACTGAGGAGAATGACAGTCGAAGGTAGGGAGGAGGAAAACTAAGGATAAAATGTGGGAGAAGAGGTCAGGAAGAATGAGAGAAGAGCACAGTTAGGAATTAGCATTGATAGTTGTATGACAAAAATCAGCCAGGGAAGAAGATGCTAAAAAAGAGGTAAAGGAAAAATGTTTAGGATTTGAAAGAAGGTGAAAGGAAAGAATGTGTGCTACTTAATAAAATTAATCAGGTTTAAGCTAAATTGCTTTTTACTTGCTGGAAATAATTTTTTCTCCCAAGACATTTTTTTTTTTTTTTTTTTCTTTTGGAAGGTTGAGCTTTGTTTATGAGGCATTCTGAAGCTTTAACTTATCCTATGAGATTTTCAGAAGTAACAACTAGTATGGATGCTGATGAAGACCATAGTCTTGAAAGATCTAATTTCTGAGCTTTCTGCCTTTCTTTATGCATGGATTTAGACAATGAAAATTATTCCTTTTCCTTAAAGATAGTGCTAGTGAGGGCATGTCTCCATGTCCACCTTGCTGTTCTGGACTGTGTTTAAAAGAAACACATCTTAATAGTCTTTCCAGTTATCTTATTAGATTCATATTCCAATAGCTCTTGATGATAAATTCTTATATCTATTTAGGGGGAGGAATAAAGGATTACACTTCATCCCTTACTGATGGTTTTACAGCTTAGTGGTGCCTGGCTCTTTTATTTAAGTTGTATGCACTGCTATCCTCTACTCTTAAAAGGAGACTTAGAGCTGGCAAGAATACAACATGTATGGAATAATTGTCTACTTATAACTTCTGTCTGTACTTATTATAACAGGTGCTTATAGTATATATTGAAGAATCAAGAGAAAATCCATTGTAGTTTCAAGCCAAATATTGCAGTTTACTTCTGCATCATTGGACATAATTCATTTTACAGTCTAAGTGAAATGAGGGAGAAAAACTTTCTATCAAAAGACAAGGTTTCATATGAACTAGAGGACTGGAGTGAAAGTTCAGTACTCCAGATTCATTCAGATCAAGTTTGCTGACTTACAGTAGCCAGCACTGGTATATTTCTTCTAATAGTTTTACTTCACAAAGTGTTTCAGATGGAGTTAACCACGTGTTCTCCTTGTATCATGGTAATAATTCCTAAACTTGGTCTTGGGGACTCTTGAGATTTTGGGGTCATTTTAATTTACCTGCTTTACTAGAACTAAGTCATGTTGAAACATTCTGCAAAAAAGGGTATAGCCTATATATATATATATATATATATATAGTTTTCTTCAAAGTGTGAGTTTGAAACTAAGTATAAAAGTTACCTGAATAATATTTGAACATCCGTAAGTCTTAATGCTTCTTTCTCTTGTTTCAGGTTGTTTGTAATTGCTGCCATGGGAAGATACTTGACTATGCTCTTGCTGCTGATGCTGCTGGTGCAGCATATTGAAAACTGTGAAGGAAGTCAAATACCACATCATGTTTCACCAATGCAATTTACACAGGCGCAGTATAATGCAACTGTGTATGAGAATTCTGCAGCCAAAACTTACGTTGGGCATCCAGTGAAAATGGGCATTTATATTGTAAATCCATTATGGGACCTAAGGTACAAAATTATTTCTGGTGACAATGAGAACTTGTTCAAAGCTGAGGAATATGTTCTTGGAAACTTTTGTTTTTTGAGAATACGGACCAAGGGAGGAAACACAGCTATCCTTAACAGAGAGGTAAAAGACCATTATATGCTGACTGTTAAAGCAGTTGAAAAAAATACAAATGCTGAAACGCGCACGAAGGTCAGGGTACAGGTACTGGATACAAATGACTTGCGGCCTTTGTTTTCTCCGACATCTTACAGCGTTTCTTTGCCTGAAAACACAGCAATAAGGACCAGCATTGCAAGAGTCAGTGCGACAGATGCAGATATAGGAACAAATGGGGAGTTCTACTATAGCTTTAAAGAAAGAACAGATGTGTTTGCTATACATCCTACTAGTGGTGTGGTAGTTCTAACTGGCAGGCTTGACTACTTGGACACTAAGCTTTATGAGATGGAAATTCTTGCTGTGGACCGTGGACTGAAGCTGTATGGTAGCAGTGGCATCAGCAGTATGGCAAAACTAACTGTTTATGTAGAGCAAGCAAATGAATATGCCCCTGTTATTACAGCTGTTACATTGACTCCATCAGAATCAGACAAAGATCCAACTTATGCAATTGTAACCGTAGAGGACAATGATCAAGGTTCAAATGGAGAAATAGCATCATTGAACATTGTTGCAGGTGATCCACTTCAGCAGTTCAGAACAGTGAGATCTGTGCCAGGAGGTAAAGAATATAGAGTCAAAGCTGTTGGTCACATTGACTGGGAGAGCCACCCTTTTGGATACAACCTTACCCTTCAAGCTAAAGATAAAGGAAATCCTCCGCAGTTTTCATCTGTAAAAGTTGTTCATGTGACATCACCACAATTTAAGTCTGGTCCTGCCAGATTTGAAAAAGAGATATATAGAGCTGAAATAAGTGAATTTGCCCCTCCAAACACGCCTGTTGTAATGGTGAAAGCTCTGCCTAGTTACCCACATTTAAAATATATATTTAAAAATACGCCTGACAAAGTAAAATTCAATTTAAACACTCATACTGGTCTTATTACCACTTCAGAACCCATAAAAGCACAATACTCCTCCCATTTTGAACTTGAGGTTATGACAAGTGACAGAAGAGCTACTGCTAAAGTATTAATTAAGGTATTAGGCATGAACAGCAATCCTCCTGAATTTACTCAGACAGCCTATAAAGCATCTTTTGATGAGAATGTGCCAATAGGTACGAGTGTCATGAGAGTGAGTGCAAAAGATCCTGATGAAGGGGAGAATGGTTATGTTACCTACAGTATTGCAAACCTAAACCCTTTGCCATTTGTGATTAACCATTTCAGTGGGATTATTAGTACCTCAGAAGACTTGGATTATGAATTGATGCCAAGGGTTTACAATTTAAGGATTCGAGCTTCTGATTGGGGTATACCATATCGTCGAGAAGTTGAAGTTCCCGTGACTATTATCTTAAATAATCTGAATGACAATATACCTCTGTTTGAGAAAATTAATTGTGAGGGAACAATTCCCAGGGATCTTGGTGTTGGAGAACAAATAACAACTGTATCTGCCATTGATGCTGATGAGCTCCAGTTGGTAAGATACCAAATTGAATCTGGAAATGAGCTGGATTTATTTAGTCTAAATCCAAATTCTGGTGTACTTTCACTCAAGCAGTCGCTAACAGATGGCCCAGGTGCTAAAATGTCTTTTCACAGTTTGAAAATTACAGCTACAGATGGAGAAAACTTTGCAAAACCATTGTATATCAACATCACTGTAGCTACTGGTCGCAAACTGGTCAACTTGCAATGTGAAGAAACTGGTGTTGCCAAGATGCTTGCAGAGAAGCTCTTACAAGCAAATAAATTGCACAGTCGTGGGGAAGTTGAGGATGTTTTCTTTGACACTCACTCCTTGAATATGCATACACCTCAGTTTAGAAGTACTCTCCCCAGTAGCATTGAGGTAAGAGAGGATCAACCTGTGGGCTCCAGCATAATACTTCTGAATGCTACTGATCTTGATACTGGCTTCAATGGAAAGTTAGTATATGTTATCTCTGGAGGTAATGAAGACAGCAGTTTCATCGTTGATATGGAAAGTGGAATGCTGAAAATTTTGTCTCCACTTGACCGAGAAGTAAAAGATAAATACAATCTGAATGTTACTGTCTATGACCTTGGAATACCACAGAAGTCTGCCTGGCACCTTCTAGACATAAGAATTTTGGATGCTAATGATAACCCCCCAGAGTTTCTACAAGACAGCTATTTTGTGGAAGTGAGTGAAAACAAGGAGCTAAACAGTGAAATTATTCAAATTGAAGCTACCGATAAAGATTTAGGGGCTAATGGAGAAGTGAAATATTCTCTTCTTACAGATACTGACAAGTTTGCTATTAATGCTGTGACAGGAGTTGTGAAAGTTGTCGGGCTTCTGGATCATGAAGAACAACCTGTTTATTTCTTGAAAATAGAGGCTAGAGACCAACCTACCGAAGAACCTCAGTTATTTTCGACAGTTATTTTGAAAGTCTCTATAGAAGATGTTAATGATAATCCTCCTAAGTTTATTCCTTCAAATTATCATGTGAAAATTCGAGAAGATCTTCCCGAAGGAACAATTATTACATGGTTAGAAGCCTATGATCCTGATTTAGGCCAGTCAAGTCAAGTACGATACAGTCTTTTGGACAGTGGGGATGGCACTTTTGATGTTGATAAACTAAGTGGAGCAATACGTATTGTACAAAGACTGGATTATGAAAAGAAACAACTTTATAATTTGACTGTGCGGGCCAAGGACAAAGGAAAACCCATTTCATTATCTTCTACATGTTACGTTGAAGTTGAGGTAGTTGATGTGAATGAGAACTTGCACCCTCCACGGTTCTCTGTATTTGCAGATAAAGGCTTTGTAAAAGAAGATGCCCCTATTGGCTCCTCAGTAATGACTGTATCTGCTTATGATGAAGATGAGGGACGAGATGGGGAGATAAGATATTCCATCAGAGATGGATCTGGTATGGGAGTTTTTCGAATAGATGAAGAAAAAGGTAAGGTGGCTTCCTGTTGTCTTTATATTCTAAGTAAAAAAGTATGCCAGCAAAGAGATAACAAGCTGATAAAACAGGCAACCTACATTGTCACCGTTGAGAGAGATGTTGTTGGGAGAAAAAAGAAAAAGACACTAATAACATATACTGTTCTATCTATTGCTTTGGTGAAATTGTATGTATAAGTTTGATAAGTACTTTTCCTGTAGTATCCTTGTTTTGATCCAGCTTGTTTACAGCTATTCTTAGGTCTTAAAATCTCTACCACCTGACAAGAATACTATTGATACAGAATGGAGGTTTCCTTCGTGCAAATAGAGCTGGACAGTGTGGGACATATGAAGTTGAGGGAGTAAAGTGCTCTCTACCTAAGGAATTAATTCTGACATTCTTATGCTTTGCAATCCTAAACTATGTCTCTGTTACTTCATTTAGTAGTGGTATGCATGTGTGATACCTCCATACCTGCAGGTTTTTATAATTATATTTTATAGTTTTTATAAGTGCTTGTTTCTGTTAGTAATCACTACTTCATGGAAAGGCTCCTGTCAAAGAAAGCTGCTTTTAAAAAGCTTATATAAGTCAAGCAGATTGAACTGTTGACTTATCTCATTAATGATGGATAAATTGAGAAGCAACTGTCAGAATCACTCCATTGTCATGTGTTCAGAGAAAAATATAATTATGGCTGTAATAGAAGTCTAGTGCTTTTTAATATTTTGCTTGCACATCTCTGTAGCTACTTGTTCTTTGTCTGATGATAAAGCACTGATATTGTGTTACTATCTCGTGGGGTATGCATGTGAAGAGGAATTGCTTTTTTTTTTTTTTATCTTAGGGAACAAATTCTTCTTAAGACGCTTAAGTGGGGAAGAATGTGTTTGCTGGGCATGTTTTTCTTCATATTTTGAAGTAAACCAAGGAACTGATGATGGAATGTAGAGCATCTAAAAGCTTGACAATGTAGCTTAAAATCTGTCTCAAGTTAGTGGGTTTTTAATCTTTTCTTTTTCCTGAGAAATCATCAGCGTTGTTACAGAAGGCAGTCTTTATACTTACTAGAATCTTTGTCATGCTCTTCAAAATGATCTGGCCTTGATACAGGGAGCAGGTTGATAATTAGCCAAGAAAGCACATTGAAGAGTGTGTGAAAGAGGAAATCTGCAAACAACTTGATGACTTTTTCAGCTTGCTAAGCGGATTTTCTGATTTTACCCTCAAGTTTCCCTCTGTCTTTGAGAGCATCACACTACACTTCCCTTCAAAGTTTGATAAACTGGATTTCGGAAGCTGTTTGGTGTTAACTCTATTGGCTAAGAAGAGTTCTTTTATTTCTTGCTTCTTAGAAATCAAGGACAACTGTCACATTTGCAGAAAAAAACTAAGATGATTGATGTTAGAAACATCACATAGTACTAGGCACAGCATTTGTTATTATTTCCATGTTATTATGTGGTGTTTGATTTGTTTGTTTTTTAACTATTCCATTTCAAAATATCCAAATTGTATTAGTGGTTTATATTTTTATCATTTATTCTAAAATTTTCAAGAGAGAGCTTAATGTAACTTTGCTACTAGTTTTTTAATACTTTTTTTTTTTTCTTTGAGTCTTACCTTTGACTTAGGTCAGGTAATTTTCATAGGTTGGTTGTCTGCAGTTCTCCCTAAGGTCTCAGAAGTAAATCTCTTACAGGGGACCCTAATGTCATAGTCTTAAACTGAGGAACTGCTTTAATTAGTTTGTGTAATTCTTTCAATCTCTAATGCTTATCAAGAAGACAAAGAAAGAAGTGCATTGAGAATGAATTTGGTAGTAGATTGTATTTTAACTGTAACGTTTTTTGGCTCATGGTAGGGGAAAGCTGATGTCAGGATGATTGCAACAGTTTCTGTACCATCTTCTCTATCTTACTTTGTTACAATGTAAGAAATAGAGTGCGTGCATGCGGGTCACTTAAAAGGAAGTATTTTTCATATGTAGTGTAATAAAGTCACAAATCCCATTTCCTCAGGAAGTTATAGCTACTAAAAGTATGACTAAAGTAAACAAATTGTTTTAATGAGTTTAATTTGAAGTTCAGCCTTATGCTATCTCCAGCTTATATATTGTTAACTGGAAGCCAAGTGAGTAAAGAGGGAGATCATAACTCATTACTTGGCCTTTTCTTTCATCCCTCTTGTAAGTATCAGCAGATTGTTACTTCTAGAGAGTCAAAGGTAACCTTACAGAAGTTCTCAGCTGGACATAAGCGTTAGACCGTCTATGATTCTAAATTGTAGAATGTTTCTTGTTTTCACTGCCACTTTAGAGCTGAAAAGGATGGACAATCCTTTCTGTTTTGCTGCATACATCATCTTAAATGAGTTGATGAGTCACCTGTATCAAATTCCTGCTGAGATTATGAAAATGAAACTGCTGGTTATCACTGTAGTCAGTGAAAGGTTAACAAACACTGTCTCCATCTCCAGAAACAAAGTGGGAGATCATAGAGGGAGAGCGTGTTGAGAAGTGTTGCTCGCATTCAGTCTTGATGCTAGAACTGAAATTAAGTGTAACAGTTGATAGATTAAATCAGACAATTCAGTTTCACGACAAATGAGTGAATCTAAGAAATAGAAGCAACTGCTGGGGGAGAACCTGCAGCAGAAAGTACATAAATTTATGTAGCTGAGGGAGCCAGCAGACTGCGAGTATAGGTGCCCTAGGACAGTGCAGTGTTTGTAGGCAATGAGAGTGCATCCTGAAACGTGTTGCTGAGAAACAAAGGAAGTTTTAAATGGAATCCCCCTGTATTCCATCGTGTCTAACCAGCTGTATCCTGGAGCAGTCAGACTTGAATTCTTGTGCTCCCATGTATGAGGTGTTACACATAGATTCTATTCAGATTTTTCTGATGATGATTTAACTGAGTTAATAAACCATGGCTAGTTTTACAAACATTCTTATTAGAAATTTCCCACTAGGTCAACTGGCAAGGCTACCTATCAGCAAATGTCTTCTGAACTTCTGCAGATGTGGATGTTTTCCAGAGTATAGCCTAGATCCAGAATGGTGTATGGCAGTCTGAAGTTAAACTTATTACTGATGTTTCATCAAGTAATTAAGTTACTTGTGGTCAGGAATCTTAATGTTCAGTGAAGAGTGAGGTACTGTATGTGTTACAAAATAACAGCAATTTTAACAATAACAAAGTTTCAAATGATGAAAGTGATTTGCAGACTGAGAAAGGCACAATATCATGCTTGATTAGGGCGAGGATCTGTTCAACTTGGTATACCATCTCCAAAGCTTTGAGAACAAGAGCACAACAGAAAAATAATATGTCTTTCTAATAGTTTCCCAAACTGATCATTTTCTGTTTGTGGAGTACTTGATTTAGATAGGGTTTGTAAGTAGTGTTTTCTTTCTTTGTCTTTGCTTGAAATCACTTGTAATTTCAAGTGTAGCCTTACTACCATATTGAGAAAATATGATTTGTTTTGATAAGGATTGTTAAAGTAACAAGTAGAAAATATGAAGGAGGACATACAGAGGAAAATTTGTTTTATTGCACTATCTCCATTTGCGTAAAACACCATCAATAAAGCTTAATGAGTAGGAGACTATATTTTTAATATTACCAGAACCATTTCCAGCAGGAAAGACAGTAATTCTTACAGAGAACGAATTGGATTTTAACTACATAGGAAAAAGTACTGAATTATACTCTTAACAGGTAGAGCATTGCTAACAAATAATAAGCATGTTAACGTTTCTTTGTAGTGTTTTCAAAATTGCTTTAATGAGAGTGCAGTGTATGATTTACATTTGTACATAAGGGGCAGTTTCATTTTCTGTGTCTTTGGTGTTCATTGACTTTTGAGCATTTTTAATCATCCCACCACTCACTGGTCTTGAGTTTTAACAATAAAGACAGGCATTACCAAATACTGAGCACTATGATCATCAGTGGGGCTGAAAACTTAGGCACCTGTTGCATATGTAATAAATCAGCAGTGTCATCTGAAACAGAAGCCAGATGGCCTGCATCTGGCCTAACTACTGTTGCACCTTTAAACCAAGGTGGCTGCACCCAGCTCACCTGTTGGTAATGGTCTGCTATGGTGCTCTTATGGAGGGTGGCAGTTGGCAGAGTCAAAACTCAGTTCAGCAATATTCTAGTGTCTGGGAATGTTTTCTGGGTTTTTTGTACTGATACAGCTGTAAACCTTTTGAATGTAGAAGAGGCATTTTTAATAAAACCTGAGACCAGTATGATTTTGGTGTTAAGTCAGTTGTAGTTGAGCAGCCTTACAAATATGGGACTTTCTTCACATTCTTTAAATGAATACTTTGTGTTGAAGTTTCGCCTAACGTGTACTCCAGTTTGTTACTTCATTTGTGTACATCATAAATATCAGTATGTACAAAAATTTAATTTCACTCAAGTTAATTTGAAGTAAACAAACAGAACCTAAATTTTCCTTAAATACAGTAGAAAATTGGAAATTATTCCAACCATGCTGCTGTCAGAGCCATCCGGTGACTGTCTGTTCTGTTTGTTCTGAATCGTTACAGATCTATTAGTTAGTTTATAGGTCCATGAACACTATTAACAGCAAAAGTATTGACCAAATGTTTTTCTAAGAAAACTGTGAAACAGGAGATTAAAAACTGTGATTGATGAAGTGATGTTCATAGTCAGGAGAGAATATTCCTAGTGTGTTTGATATGGTGGACTGTGAGAAGTGCTTTAAAATTTAGTCTGCTTATATTTGGCAATGACATTTTCTGCTTAGTTTCTGTCCACAGATACAGTCTCATCAGCACACAGCTTTTGACATTATAATTCCTTATGTGAATCTTTTGACTAGATCAAAATGAGAAGTAAATGGGAAAAAGACTTCTTCCTAAGAGGGGTTTCACATAGTGTTTTCTCTTTGCAAAGTTCAGTGGTTCTTTCCTCTCTTTGAAGAGATAAACACCTTGTAATCCAACTATTTCTAAATACTAAATGGTTGCAGTCTTTTTGCACAAGAAATTCTTGCTCTAGTTGGTTGAGATGCTGATGTTAGTGAAGCTCCAAGTGCAGACTAATTTCCCAAGTATCTATTTAGCTTCTCAGAAGTTTTACACCTCACACACACAATTCTGCACTTCCAGGTTACGTTGTTTGCCGAACTTCTTTTAAGTGATTTGCCCTTACAGCTAAATTCTTTCAGTGATTGAACTATAAATGTACCAGAGTCAGAATTTTTAAGGTTATTCCAATGCAGTTTGTTCAAAATGAAACAAAACCTTCTAGAATTATTACTAGATTCTATAGATTCTAATTTAGAATTAAGTTCTTAGGCCTATGGTGTTGAACTGGAAGGTTATTTCTTTAATAAGAGGCCATGTCAGCACTTCAGTTAGCCATTTAGATCTAAAAGGTGACTGTAGTATATGTGCACTAGAGATTTGGGTGAAATTCGAGATGAGAGTAAGAGAAGTTTCTCATAATCAAAGGCTTTATGCAGGATATTCCTTGGATTCTGGAATTGCTTTATCAGTCAGTTGCCACATTGACATTTGGAATTCAAGTGCAAATTATTAAACTCATCCTTGGAAAAATAATACGAGGGCAAACATCCTTTATTTATTGAATAATCTATGATCAAAGCTCTTAAAGGAATTAAAGTGATTTTTTTTGAATTTGTGATAATGTCTTTTATGTATTAATGGGATTAAAGAGTATGGATTTTTTTTTTCCTTGAAAAATGTTGTCATTGTTATTAAAAACAAGCACACAGAACTGTCCTTGCTGTGGAAACAGTAAGCAGCTTAGGTAAGAGATGCAGAAAGACATTCTCTTGGCTTTCCATGCAAGAGGCGTTTACTAAATAATTTTAAAGAATATTATAAAAAGGAGTGGGAGGGGCAAGTAGAGATTAATTTGATAGATGTTTCATCTAGAAAGATATTTCAGCACATTTATCTGTTCAGTGTTTTTTCAGTATTATGTTTATTTTGTACTTTAACTGGGCCTTTCCTCCCTTTGATATTGAATTGGTAAAGAATAGCAATTGTAGAACAGGTTGAGTTCGTATAAATGGGATGACATATTTTCATTTCAGCTCTTCCTCTGGCAGTCTTGCCTTTTGCAGGAGAGCCCTTAAACTCCTCCAGAAGAAACATTTTGTTGTGGCAGTAAATAATGAAGCCAGTTATATTACCCACACCCATCCTATCTTTTATTCTGTGATAGTCAGGCATGCAGTAAATGGAACAGAGCTGAAACCCTAGCTCAGTCTGCACAATGAAAGAGACAATTGCATCTGTTTTGTGTGGGACATTTAAATCAAGGAGGCATATTTATGGTGGCTGATTATAGATATCTTAAAAATAGCCTACACTGTTTTAGAAAGGGATATTATTTTCTTCTTTCTAGGTAATGATACCTGATGGTTTGGATGTGCTCAGTATCATCTCGAAAATAACAGCGAAGATTACACAGTGGAAGATATATGTGGCTTCACTCTGTTATTATGGCACTTCACTTTGGTGGCCTTGAGCCAAACTTGGGCTATTCTTCAAGAAACAAATTATGTTAAAAAAAAAAAAAAAAAAAAAGGCAAAATAAAACACCCCCTCCCCCAAATTTGTATTCTTCAGCTATAATAATTTGAGTTCAAAAACATTTGTTTAAAATTTCATGCGACTAAAATATATTTTCCACTCATTTGTTATGGTTTTAATAGTGAGGCATTTGGCACAAATAGCTGTAACAGCAGCTTACTATTGTCTTTAAATATTTTTTAGTGTTAAGGAAAATTGAAAAACTTAAAACTTTTTTTTTTTTTTTTTTTAAGAAGCGTAGAACCAGCTAAATACAATTTGTGTCTGTTCGAATAACTGGAATTTAGATTTGGAAATTGCTGTCAACTAGAGTGAAGACCAATCCAAAGTTCTCTGCTATCCAAAAAGCAATCCAGGAAGCTTTTCCCTAAGAGATAACTGTGGGTGTGTGTTGTATTGCTTTATTGCTGGAACCAGCAGCCTGGCTGCCTGGCGCCTACATTTAGTCATGTCCACGTTCTGAAGGGATTGTCTGGTTAACCTGTAATCGAGGCTACATTTTGCAGCTTTGCACTACTGTACTTAAGGTCTAATTGTGTTCATTCAGGCTAAGGTCTGGCAGTGAAGGTGCCACTGGGTTAATTTGTGGGATGATTCTCATACGTTTAGGCTTCTGATCAGACGAGTCACATGTGCTAGAGCTAAGCAGGGCATTTGAAGCTAATGTTGAATTTCAGTTAAGCAGAGATTAAGAAGGCCTAGATTTGGAGCAGGGTCAGGTTCTATCTGTCCTGGAGCTAGCTGATAACCTCCCTTTTTTTTTTTTTAGTCTTTGAAGGAAATTATGATTTGCATTTGTAACAGTGTTAAATCACTAAGTGCTATTTGGTTGTTAATGTTACTTTTAGAATGTGTCTTGGGAAGAATCTAAATTAGTTTTAGACAAACATATTCATGATGTGTTTTGCTGTGGCTGGGGGATCTTCCAAAGCAGTTTGGAAGTTTTCTTAGGTATCCTGCTGAGCAAAGCATTACCTCAGAGTGACCAAACAGAGATTCCATACAATCCCTACCTCTTCTCCTGCTGAAAGTGAAGGATTGTTTTGTTGTGAAAGGTGCTGAGTGGGCTACAATTTGGTTCTATGAAAGCAGAGCTGCCTAAGGGCTGCCTCTCTGTAGGAGATGAGCCCAGGCTGAGACACATGTGGTCTTAGGGATTACCTTATAAACAGCAATCAGTTCAGACAGCAGAGTACATATTAAGGGCCTATTAACTTGTTTAGGCTTCTCTTTGACTTGAAAAGCTCTTGTGAGAGAGGAATAATAGAAGTGTAGGGTTGCCAGAAGCTATGGAAGGTGCATCTTGCCATATAGCTGTTGGTACATCTGTTGAGTTGGGGATTTATTTCCTACTAAGCATCTGCTTAGCTTTTGAAGTACATATTAAGGTCAAAAGTGAGGAGCTCGAAAATGATTACATAATGTTTATTCTTTTCTTTGAAGATTTTAAACTTTCATCATACAGCATTTGGACATATTTAACAAAGGACCAGCCTACATGAATACTTGGCAAACTTCCACAACTTATAACATGTGGTAGTTGCAGCTTTAAATCTTGGGTCTAAAAATACTTTTGGCCTTGCTGCAACTATGGTTTGTGGGTCCGTTTTACAATCTATGTATAATTCTTGTTAAGTCTGTGACTTGATTGCTTTAGTCATCTGAATGTGACCAAGAAGGAGTTTCTTTGGTACTCAACAAAAATAAAAAATAAAAACCTCTAGCTTTCCAGTGTCATCAAAGACTGAATTTTGGAAAAAGAATCTAGCAACAGACTGTAAGGTAATTTTCCTATTTAGAAAGCAAGCTTCCCCAAACTCTGTGTTATTCGTATTTCTAATAGCTGCTTCTATTTAACTGCAATTTATTTGTGAACCAGGATAAATTGATACATTCACATTCCTTGTAAAGAGCTGACTGCCAAGCTGGTGGATACAAGTGGTCTTGACCTACCTACCAGTAGTAACACTGTTTGAGCTCTTTCTGCTTACAGTTGTATATCTGTGCAGAGTTGTTATTGAGGCATCACTGATACTAGAAATGCATATACTTTTTAGAATAATCTTCACTGACAAGGATTGGTTCAAAAACCTGCACGTACAGTAAATCAAGCTTTTGAGTACTTACACAATAGACTGTTTTTGCTAATGTTAAAAGTCTGAAACCACCTCTATACAGGAAATAAAGAAGTCCTGCGATTATTTTTGTCCATATTTGTGTAGAAATTCTTACTGAATCTAAGAATTAGAGGATTTTACATTTTGAGAATTTTTATATGATGAAGTATAGGTAACAAAACCTTCTCATTTTAGTGTAATGGTAAATGTGCCTGAATGTTACAGAATTGCTGCAATTGTATGGATGAAGAAATGAAGAATTTGTAGCCTAAGCGCTAAGAATGAATACAGGCTTCACGTGTTGCCTGTAGTCCTACTGATATTTATGCACAGAGGGGGTTCTTGGTAGCACAACTTGAAAAACTTGCAGTATTAAGAAGCTTATGATAGAATGTATGAATGGAGAATGTATGTGAATTTTTACAAAAATTCTTTTACGTTAATAATAATCTCCACAATTTCTTCAAAGCTACAAAAGTGATGTGAGTAGCTTTCTCAGTGGGAATACATCTCCTTTCTACAGATTTTGCTTTTCCCCCAGATCCTTTGTGTGTAGATTTGCCAGGACAGGGTATATCCTGTTTCTATGAAAATTAGAGATTGCTGTCTAATGATAAGGGCTTAATCTGCAACGAATCAGACATGTGGAAACTTCTGTCTATGGAATTTTCTGTTTGATCTGAGAGGAATGCCCTTGCTGTGCCCTTCCTGTAATGAAAGCAAGGTAAAGTGAATCAAAGTGATTCTAGATAAGATTGGAATGTGTTCATTGGTTATGCATCTATTATATTTGGTGTTACAATTCTGGCTGTATGTATTTTACTGCTTCAGAGATTAATAGCATAGTTCTTACTTTTAAATATACCTTTTTTCTTCTGTTTTATTAAATAACTGTTTTTTAATTGATACAATTCCTGAGCAAATTACTCAGCTTTGAACCTGGGAAGCATCACAAAGACAGATATTATTAACAAAATATTGAACATCCTGTGATAATACAGCAGGTTCATTTTTACTGTAAATAATGTCGCCCTGTTCACTAAATCCTCTATGTTAAAGATGGTTTTTTTTGTTTTGTGTGTGTGTGTAGCATTGTGAAGAACGGCTAACAGTTTCTCCCCCAAACCTTTTTACTCGAACAGTTAATGATTAACAAATGTCCAGCTGCCTGTGCAAGGAATGTTAATTACTTTGGGTGGGGAGAAGAGGTGACTGCCTTTGCATAAGGAAGTCTGATACCGTAGTTCACTTTAAAGATAGTTTAAGGGAGTAATATAGTACCAATTTCAGCAGATTAGTCAGAAATGTGACTCTCTTCAATATATCTCTCTTCAGGATGTACTTCCACACCTATGCTACTAGCTAGTACAGGTAATATTTTTGGTTGCTAGGGTTTGTGGAGAACACCTTAAAGTAAAAAGCATATAGAAAGGGATTGCTTTTACATATGGGGAAAACATGACTCTGAGGGGAAAAAAATATGAATCTAACCAGTTCATAATTCTCCCTAGGTCATAACGCTTTCAGTTAGCTTTCCAAAGGGAAGCTTATGTTAAGTGAGAACAGAAGCCCGGAGATTAAGAACTGTGCTTGCAAATATTAAAAAATATCATAGAATGAGCATTTCTCAATCACCCTTCTTGCTTAAAAAATACTTACAATGAACTCTGACATTTTGGACTTAGCTCTATCTGTCCCAAAGATGGTAACAGAAGAAAGATCTAGTGAGTCGGCATGGAAGAATGTTTTCTTTAAAATAATATGAAAACAAAGAAAAATACAGGTGTTACTGTGTTAGTGAAAGATGAGCTGTGAGGTTGTCATTGGCACAAGTGACAAGTCAATTCTGATATGAACAGTTTAATAATAAGAGAATGATGATGGGAGAGAGAACAAGATCTCTCCAAATTTAATCCATATAATCTGCACTAAATATTAACCTAGTAGGGGATGATAGGAGCAAATGGAGTTAGAAACATACGTCTGTAATTCCAAGGATGATTAAAAATACCTTTGAAATTTTTTTTGCTCACTCAAATTAAGCACAAGAATTGCTAGCATTTTTGTGAACTGTCTTGCACAAAAATGAACATTTGGGAAGGTCACGTGATATAACTCTACTTCTAGTTTCTGCAAATTCTATGAATTTCTTTAAGCAGGAACATAATGTATTCTGTGTCCACATGGTATATCAGATACATACAGTATTGATGTTCTTTCCTTAACACTGTATGTTAGCGTAGCAAAAGTTGATCCAGTTTTAATTGCCACAGAGTAACAGTGAATCTTGTTATTTGACCAAGAATTACACGCTTGCATTCACATCATTCATTCTTTTTGATGTTTTTACTAAAGGTCCAGAGTTATCTTCAATGAAAAATGTTTTCATGGGGAGTAACTAATGGAGGTTTCCAGCAGAAATTCTAACAGAGTTGCTTTCTGGTCTGTTCATCTAAATCCTTGTAGGTTCTATTTTTAAGCAACAAATATGGAGCAAATGAAACCTACCAATTATTATTTTTCTAGTAGTTAATATGCCTTAGCTTCTGGTATCTTCTGTAATTTTTCTTTCCTTCCAGATAGTTTCAAATATAACTGTGCAGGCAGTTATCCATTATTTATGTAAAGGGGGGAAAAAAAAACAACAAAAAACAACCACCAGGGAACTTGCAAATAAGTAAGCTTGACATCTGAGAAGTCATTTCTAATTTTCTAGGTGCATCTTTCCTTTTTAGATGTTAAATATTGATTCTTCAGTATACTTGTGATGTTTTACTTAAATGTGGAGGATTTCTCGTCTTCTTGTTACGATACTTATCACTGAAGAAAATGAATTTTTCTTTAAAATCTTTTCTAATTTCTTCATCTTCATGATTTGCCTATCCTGAAGTTTGTATTTGTGCATAAACAAACAATGGCTTCTTGTTTATTTTGATTCATGTGCAAAGGCAAATAATGTAGAATTCGTACAACAAGTACTTATTGGTGTGGACTCTTCTCTGGATACATGAGTAGAAATAAAGTAAATAAATAAGTGGACGATTTGAAGGTTAACAAAATGGTGTGTCACAGAACAAGGACAGATGTCTTTTGATGTCACTGAGTCCTGGATACTTTGATCTCATGACTTCATTGATTTCTTTGTTCTCTTCACTCCCATACCCACAGATACACCAGCTCCTTATTGTACAGACAAATCTGCTTGGGAACAGTGTTTCTGTTGGCAGTTATTAAGTGCTGTTGTGTATATAGCTACCAGGTGCAATAACGTGAACAGCAGTAGCAACCTGGCTTGCAGTTTTTCACAGCATGCTGCTTGCCTTTTCATATGTATCAGTGTCCTTTCTTGCTCAGACCTGCTTGGGGAACTGTCAGTGTTCACCAGCAGTTTCTGCACCTGAAAATAGTCTGGAGACTGAAAGCTTGAAGCAAAATTGCAGTAGTCCAGCATAAATTAATATAGCTAACATGCATGTGCTGAAATATCAGTTTTGCTGTGAAGCAAAATGACCAGTGTTGCCATGAAGCACAGCTGTAATTGCTTCTTGCTACACAATGGGACTGCTCTGTCAAGCTTGTTGGGCTTTCAAAATGACTTTTATGGAAGGTATATGAGGTAGGCTGTAACTGTTCAAGCTGAAATCAAGAAAGGAAGCTGAGAAAAATGCTCAGTATGTAGGAAAAAGATTCTTGGGATACCTGGAATAATCTTCTTTATTTAGGGCAGTCATTGAACTTTGATATTTACAGACAAAAAGTGAATATACTTATTTCAGAACTGCCCAGGTATTTTAATAGTTTGCAGAGGACTAAACAACTCCATCCTTCTGGATCAACAAATTAGTTTCTATACAATTAAACACATTGCTCTGGTGTGTAATTGCCTTCCCTGTGAGTCTCATTATTATTATTATTTTTTTTTTTTTTGTAGCCTCTTCTTCTGCCTAAGGGGGACCCAGGTTAATCTGTCAACTCCAGTTAGTCTTGAAATTCCTGAGGCCATTTGCAGAGGAATTTCCCCTTCAGAGGTTCCCCACTTCCCAGTTAAATTTATTGGAGTGGTAATATAACTACTCACTTTGTCAACAATTCCTTAGAACTAGAAAAGCTGATGGTTAAGATTTACTGAGTGAAGCTGCAGTTCTTAAGTACTTGCTTATTCATTTGTGTGAGTATATGTACAAATTCTTATAAACATACCAGCTTAAATACCTTTTGCATTTCTTCTACACTTGCAAGTATACACACTCAAAAAAATTTGACTATCTTCTTTACTGCTCTGACTAAACAAATACGAGGCCTGTTGTACAACTCTTCTGTTATTTCTTAATTTCAGACAGCTTCCACCATAATTCTACAACTGCATGACCAAGAATTAAAAGAGTAGGATTTAAGGTGAATAATGTAGCTGCTATTATTCCAAATTTTTTTTTGCTTAAACGTAGTTACATAGTCATCATAAAATTGAAGTAATTGTATTTCTTGGGACACAGAAGCCAATTGTCTAGCTGGAGGCAAGAATCCTGAGTAAGGGATAACTGGACCTGTTTTACATCAGATTTTTGCAAACTTTGTTCATCCAGCAGAGTGAGATGATGCTTTTGTGGGTACTGAAAGCAGTGTTTGGCACAGAATCTGCTGGCAGTTTGTTCTGTTTTCACTAATACTCCATAAACCTGTTGTAACTCTGATGTAGCTTCCATAGTGGAGTCATGTTTTTCAACGTTTTCTTTCAGATGTTAATAACAAAGCTTGTTTTCAAGCTTCCTTTCTCTTCAAAGAACTATAGTTTTTATGTGGTTGTATTACAGTAATTTTTCCAGTTGTCAGAGAAGTTAACATTTAATCCCCTAATGCTGGAGCAGAGGGTGGTATGTTCCTCTACACTGAGTCTCAGCAACATGGAACTTTCCTCTTATAACAATTACAGTGCCTGTCCGAAACATACAAATGGTCTAGCTGAAAGAAATAAGCTGGAGCTATTAAAATAACCGTAAATGAGGCTGACAATAGGCGCTGTCTGCCATTGTCCCAAAAGAGTTTCTGAACTGGAAGTAATCAGTTGAGTTCTAAGGCAACCCCATCAGGGATCTTCTAATTGCAGAAATTCCCCCTCACCACCCCATGACTTCCTGAAAGTTCAATCTTTGTGGACCTTAGTGTATTATTACTCCTAGCCCAGAGTACGTAGTATCAAATCATAATTTCTGTTTGTAATCTTTTACATAGGTAATTTTAAGAACATGTTTTTAGAACTTTTTTCCCCTTTATAACCAGACTAAGTACTGTTTTCAGTTCATTTGACTTGTTTTTGCACAAATGTACTGAGAGCTATGTGGCAGGAATTGCAAGCCAACATATTGCAAGGTCTAATTATTTATAACTCTTTCTTTTGGACCCTAATTTGTTCTAGTTTGCCAGCTTCACTGGGATGTGCAAAACCTGTTTTCTTAATGGTGTAAAATACATTCTGTGTTTGCTGCAGAGTTTTAACTGTGCATATCTTTTCTCCTAGCTCTTTGTACTATCTTTAGGTGCTTGGTTAACTGATAGCTGCTCTTAGCTATTGGTCATTCTGTATTTCTATTTTCAAATATCTGTATCTATCTTGTTTGTAAGCTGCATGTGGTGAAAATCAGTTGTGACCCTTTTTCTCCCCTTAACACAATTCAAATTACTGCCATCTGTTCGGAGTGCAGAAGTGATGCATAAACTGTTCTGTCCTTTAAGTTTTATGTCAAGGCCTGGGTTTGACCATATGCTGGGCTTGTCTGGATGCCAAGTTTTTGTCCCAGAATATTTTTTTTACTATGAATGCATTGGTAATTTCTATGCATTTGCGAAGGTGAGTGCCAACTTTGACATGACACTAATAATGTTTGACTATCCCAACAGGTAGTCTCTGTTGTTGCATTAGTGTCATGCAGAAATGGTTTTATTTTTAATACAGTAGGGTTACATCATGGAATTCGGGAGTTTTGTACACTTGTACTCATATCAGAATTACTTAAGTTAATTGGATTTGGTTATACCTTTTGTTACATGTAAGTTCAGTGGACTTAAATTTGAGATGCAAACTAGTTCAGAATTCTGAAATCAGAACTTTAATGATTTTGTGACAAAAATCGTAACATTTACTATGATTCAGGCTTACGTTCAATTTTGCTTTGTTCTGATAAAATCTCAGATCCGTTCTAGTGCTGATTATAATGCTTTCTGTATCATAAGTTCTGTGTACTTTGGAGACCTGAAAGATCTACTGAGATGTTCTTTCCCTTTAACCTCTCTGAACTTCCAGTAACTGGTCCCCAGGAAGAGAGCAAGCATTGGTGGACATGACTTGCTTGACATTCTTGCAGCTCCACAGGGAAATGTCATCTACCAGTTAAAGAACTTGAGCAAATTCATTGCAGTTACATCAGCTTGCTAATACTGCTAGTGAGAACTTATTTGAAACTTCATAAGCAGTGATTTATGATAGAAAATGAGCCATTTGTCCTTGGAACAGTAACAGAGTTGCTTTCCATTTAACACTGCTGTCTAAGCATGATTTTTCAGCTGCTAGTATACAAGACACAACATGAAATGAAAAGAGCTTTCTATTTCAAAGAACTATAAATACGGACTTTTCATTCAGTTTTCTGGGTCTGCCTTTATAAAAAGTGACAAGAGACTTGTGATTCCAGTTTATTTATATTAATTTTAGCTTATTTTCAGTGGTTTTATTCCCTAGCAATTCCTGGGAGAGGTTTTTTTCAGACAGTTCTCTGAAGCAAAAATTGTAAGCCTTACTTTGTCATTATTTGTCTTCAGTAACCTATAAAGAACTAGTAGTTATAAAAAAGAAAAAACATGGTTTAAAAAAATGGAGTAACATCACTGTATGGAAACTTATCAGAAATAAACATGTAAAATATGGAGATGTAACAAGCTGTAAATACTAAAGAAAGTAATTATAGGGATGATAGTTGCTAGTGGGTATTACTTAAGGACCTTCAGGGTGCACATGAAAACCTTAACTCTGTAGGCTGCAAACATAACTTTTTGCGAAAATTTTCAAGGTTTGTTGATTGGGAACATTGGCTTTTTTGTTGTTTGTTTGTTTGTTTAAATTATTGTTATTATTGCTATTCCAAGAACATTGAAGTAGGGCTAACCAAGGTACTTATGGAAGGTAACATCATAATGTTACTTAAAAGAGAAATCAGAATGTAACTTGAGGTTCAGCTTTACTCAGGCAAAATAGAAGAATCTCTGAGTTGTTGAAAAGAAATAATGAAGCTATTTCAAACTAAACAGAGTTCTTAACAACGCATATTCATATTCCTCAGGTATATTTGCAAACAAGTAATTTGAATTCTTCATGAGTTATGCAAAATGCAATATTGAAGGCTTGTTGCTAGGTTACAGTCTTGCTGTGTGCTTAATTAGATGCTCTTGGAGAAGAGAGAAAAGCAGTGAACTCTCTCGTTCATGTATGAGTCAAAGCCAAGCAGAAGCTGCTCACCCTTTCTCCTTTTCCTTAGAGCTGCAACCAAGGATTATTTGTATTCTGAAACAATACAGTGTAGCTTGTAGTGTGATTCAGATGCAAGAAGTCTGATATGTGAAGCATTCACGTTGTCAGTGATAAGTTTTAAATTGCTCTGAAGTTCAAGAGTAAATCATTTTTCTCTCAGTGGCTGTTGCACTTCTGTAGAAGCATAAACAAGTAATGCTTTCTGTTCTAAGTGCGTGTGTGAAGCAGGTAAGAAGGGCTAGCACTTTTCCAGCTCTGTTTATTTATCAAAATAGTTCTCCTAAAAGACAGAGATTGTGTATCTTTTTTAAAAGTTCACTCTGCCAGCCACAGGTCTTTAGTATTTCACGACTCAGAGTGCAGAGCCTCTCCTGGCATGTTGCCATGTTTATACAGTGGACGAGCTGACATTTCACTTCTGCAAAAGGAATCTCATTCCATTCCTTCTAAAGAAGGAGATTGTTTCAAGTTCACAGGATGGAGATTTTGGTCTTTTCAACTGACATTTTAAGTGCTGACTAGTTCCTTGTCTCTGTGACAGGGCATATGTGAAATCTTCAGTGCTTTAGGGCAGTTGATTTACTTAATATAAAGACCAATGTTTTATTGTGATGTCTTTGTTTTGGCATGTTAAATCATTATTATTTGTCTGATCAAATAATATTAAATTTTATTGGCATTGGATTCTGTTTTAGAAGAACTGTAGTCTTGGGGCTCAGTTGTTCCTCACAGTTTGGTGCTTGGTAGGGGCCTGAATTACAGCAGCCACAGAGAAAGTACAGGGTTTTTTACTTGGGAATTCAGTGTGTTCCCTATTTCAAAACCTTTTTCTTTGCAGAGTGGTAGAATGCCCTATGGTGCATGACGCTGCTTGGCAGTATGTATGGCTGTACTTGGCTACTTCATGGTGTTTCCCAGTGTCTGACTATGGTGATGGCCAGAGGTTATCTGGTCCATCAGAAATATAGATAAACTGACTGGAAGACTTTTTAAAAATTGTTTTAAAATTGGAAAGAAACTGAGATATGTCACTTGTCATAATTAGTACTAGAATCACAATGTATACCAGGTACTACAGACTGGCATAATTAGTATGCTCCAGTCTTCTGTGAGTTTGTGCTGTAGCTGTTAATGTTCGTGGGTTGGTTTTTTTTTTTTTTTGTACCCTCCCAAGTAACTGTGTGAAGAGGGGAGGAAACGTGTATTATACAGTATTGCACTTGCCAGTTGTCCTGCTTTGACTATATCTCTAGAAGTTACTCAAGGGGAAGTGAAGGACAAAAGAGTATGGACAGTTCTCTTTGAGTCCTCTAGGGACTGCTGGGAAGCAAATAAGCACTGTGTCATCTATACCAGATGCTGTTCCTTTATTATTATTATTATTATTATTTCTATCAGATCTGCTACAACCTCTGAATTTATACAGTCTGATGTGATGTATTTCATTGTTTTAAAGCAACTCTGCAAAGTTTCACAGAAGTTAAAGCAGAAATTTGACCAAAAGACCTGTGGACTTCTGGAAGATGGGATTCTTTGCACCCTTGTCTGCATAAAAAATTGATTTCATAAATACCAGTAACTTTCTGGAAAATAGATGCAGCCTATACAGATGCAGGAGAGATTCAGGTGGTAAGCAGCAGTATGTGCTAAGCTGTTTATCACCTCTCATTCTATTTTTAATTGAAAAGATCGTATAGACCTTAGTGCTAACTTGTATTCCAGTGATTTATAGTTTGGTCAGACCTCAGGACAAAGTTACAGACTGTGTTGTACAGGCTGCTGCCACTGAGGGACAGTATGCCTCTGGTTGCAACAATGTGCATCTGCTTACTTGTGAGTCTTTAGCCTGTATTGGTCATTCATTGATGGTCATATTTGATCAAAATCTGTGTTTTAACCTGTTGTTAAAATATTTTCCTTTTTACCCTGGAGATGTCTTTTAAAGCATCTGAAGAAGGTTTTTGCTTGGCCCAGCTTATTAGAATTCTGATTAGTTAAGTTTGTAATCAGATTTCAAGAACTGTGTTCCAGGCCAGGGATTTCTCTTACTTTGTTTTAGCTGTCATTCCCAGGGCAAATTTGACTAAACTGCATTTTCATGCTTTGCTGAGAAATGATTGCAGGTTTTGATTTCCATTACAGAATCATTAATATTGTTAATGAGAGTTCTCATGGATAAGCACACTTAAGGAGGATCATCCCTTGGAATTGGGGGTATTACAGTTTGAGCGTTTGTTAATTAGATAGAATTGGCTTACGCAAGACTATCAGATTTGAGATGGATTTATATGTTTATTTTTGTTTTAAGAGTGACTTTGGTTATAGTGATTTGGGCTATGGGATTAAAATTGGAAGTAGTGTTGGTTTCTGGCAAGGTTGGGTTTAATGTTCCAGTCTTAGCTCAGTTGCCATGTTCTTAAACCAGCCTCTTACTGACTTCTGTCTTGCTTGTATTCTATTGTATTTGTTCGGGACTTTCACCTTCTTTTAATGAAATCAATAGAAAAACCCTATTGCATCAAATGGTAACAATAGCTAGTCTAAAATTTTAGATATATGAAGATTGTGAAGTCAGTTCTGATGCTGTCTTGTAGATGACTGAGAAACATTTCATCAGAGCTCTTTTGTTCTCCCCTATGGTGGTTAATGACTGATGAATAAAAATATTTTTATCTAAGCACCTGAAAAGCTTAAAGATTGCATATCTAGCGAAGTGAAAATATTTTTGGAATATTCATTTCATCATATTTTATGACAAATAATATTTACAGGTCTTAGGGATTGCCATGTATGTTGAAGGTTCTCTACTGGTGCTCTGTGGGAGATTTATCTACTTGTCTTGCTACATAAAAAGCAAATGGTTTATAAAAGTTAAGATTACCAATTTGCCTCAGCATAGAGAATGGGAAATTTGCTGACTAAAGATTTTTCTTTGAATGGGAGAAGAGTTAGAGAAAGAGCCTCCAACATACTGAATACATAATAGAAATACTTAAGTTGTATTCCCTAAATGTGCTTTCTGCCATTGGAAGAAAAAAGTGAAAATACTTCTTAGAAGCCAAATCATGCTGCTGAAATTGATGATGCTGATTAGCATCTTGCTGGTACCTAAAGGCTCTGGCTGAGCGCAAGATTAAAACAAATGAACTCTTTCTTGGATTGATTTTATTATTTTTTTGATGTTTGAGTTCCCATCAGTTTTCTGTTCTCTGTCTTGAGAACGCTAGAGCTAGAAGCCAGTGACTTTGTGAATTCCATGAGTATTGGCTTTCATAGCTTCGTGCTGTAGAAGCATGAAAAAATATAAAAATAGGCTGCTGTAAGTCAAAGCTTGCAAAAGGACTAAGTTGGTAGACCAGTAATACTTTAAGAACTAGTTCTCGATCTGTGAGTGGGCAGAAGTATCATCATCATAGTGAAAAGAAAAAAAAAATAATCTTCTTTGTTCTTATATTTTTTAAAAGGTACACTACTGAAGTTTACATACATTTGTATTCATTGTTGTTGCATAGAAGTTAAAGATGAAGCTGCAAGTGTTCCTATAGGCAAAATCAGGAATGATTTAGTGTTAAACTTGCTGAAGCAGGAATGACTTCAATCGAAGTAATGAGAAAAGGATGGTGTTTTGTAATGGCTGATGTAAGGTCAGCTTGTACGTTAGTTAGAGAGGGGAAAAAAATCCACATTCATGCTTTCTGGCAAAAGTGCTCGTGCAAGACCTGAAGAAATTCGGTTTTGGTACTCAGTGACTGCCCCCACCCTGTACAACCTCTGCCCAGGTTTGTGCACTGGCTCAGTACCCTGCTCCATTTTGTTGCTGGGCAGCAGCAAAATGAGGAGAGCTGAGTCGCTGATAGTGCACTCATCCCATCCCTGTCTGCTCTGGGAGCTGTGAGTAATGTGGGAGAAATATACATGGGGAGCTCCACCACTCCTCAGCAGGTGAGCACAGAGGGGAAACTCTTTGACATGGCTTTTGTACTGGAGGAATGTTATCTTGAGTCTTCATTCATAATATTGTCACAATAATCCCCTTACTATGCGTAATGTCGAATAAATTTTCCAGCTTGCATACACAGCTGTCCAGTACATCTGCTTTAAACTGTAAGTAGGATGAATGGTGATTATTATTATTACTTTTTTTTTTTTTTAAAGTAGGCTTCATCTCTAGGAAAAGTTTGTTCAGGAATTAATCTGTTAATAAGCATTAAATGTAAACAGTTACATAGGCATATTTTGCATGTCTGAATGTTCATAAAATGTTTTGTCTAGTTGTTTTTTTCTTGTAGTTTGGGATTGTAATGAGCAGAGCATACAGAAAAAATTGTTCATCTAATAGGTGTATTTGTTGAGTGAGAAACATGATAAAAATGGGAGAGTAATTTTAGTGAAAAACGTTTCATGTTGTTTCTATTCATGCAGGTAGTATGGGTGGCCCTGTAGAAAATGGGAAATGTTTGAGAATTAGAGCTTCTCTATTGGGTAAACATTAGTGTAATATGATTTATTCAGTGGTCTGGTGATCAGACAGATGACAGACCTTTCATTGGCCATTTCTGCAAAAGTCAGTATAAAATATACAGCAATAGCACCAGACATGCAAGTCTAATTTGAAATGATAAATGAAGTGATAAATAAAGCTGGCCACGTTTACTCTGTTGTACAGCACTGCCTTTTCATCCACATAATGTTTTTACATATTTCTTCTTGAAATACTTGTTTTGGTGTTGTACTCTTTATTTGTCTCCCCCTTTGCCCTTTTTGGGTATGGACTCTTGAAATGTGACAATTTGGAAAGGCAAAATTGGTCCGATTTGTTTGTTTATTTATTTATTTATTTATTTGACTTGAGGTAGGCTTAGATAACTAAGGTAGTAGAAACTGCAGATGCCAGTTGGGAAGATTGCAGGAGTGCTCCATTACCACGAGTCTCCCTTCCTGTTTCTTTAAAATCAGACAAAGCTATCTTAAAATGAATCTGCCACTTCTGCTGTAGATAGTGTTAGGAATGCAGTACAGGTGTAAAATGATAATGGTTGCTCAGTGCAGCACATAATCATGCCCACTGTGTTCTGCACAGATCACAAGCAACAGAGCAGCATTAATGGGAGCCCTGCTAAGAGGGAATTACAACAGCCAGTCTGGTGTTTGGTAGGACATGAAGGTTTTACAAAATGTTCTGGGGCATGCAGGGAATCTGTCCATATTGAAGCTGAAATGCTTTTGTGCCATATCCAGCATTAGGTTTACAGTTGAGGCCAGAATAATTCACATGTGCTTTTACTACCAGGCAAGTCTTCTGGCTGAAGCAGAGACTGCAAAAGGTGCAGTGTAGAGTTACAAAAACAGAATCCACATAACAGGGTGCTCAAGACTGCATCTTCTTTTTTGAAAGAGCAGATTTATGGTGTCCTATTTAAATTTACTCTTTACATTAGCATGAGAAACTGTGCAAGTAGCCACAGCACAAACCTAGTGGCTTTAGTGAATTTATTTTTTTATAACAAGACTGCCATAAAAAATTACAAATTCTGAGGAGGAGAGATTGGGACTGTAAGATGTAAGTGTCCTTAAAATGAACGACTAGATCTGTTTTCTGGTGTTCATCTGCAAAGAAGGAAATTACAAAGCCATCAGTTTGCTTTCAAGAAAGCTGTTATAGACTGTGTAATGCCTGTATATTTTCAAATTGCAGTATTACCTGCCCCTCCTTTTTATCCCAGTTCCGGTTTGAGACTATACAAAAGCAATTTCCACACTGACACCTGGTGGTAGTTCTGTAATGCTGTGTTGCTGCAAATGCTATACACGGCTGTACTGCAGGTTTAGGTATTAGCTGCTATGCCCTACAGCCCTTCTGAAATCTTATTGACAGCTTAAAATGTAGGATGATTGACATCAAACCTTTATGCTGCTTCCCACAGAGCAAGGAAAGTAATGAGCAAAGGAGTGATTCCTCAATATTTATCTTATTTTGCTGTGCTTAAATATTGCATAATAAAAAAGTCTCTGCAGTGCATGGAACTAAATAATTACAGTTAGTTTCTTTCCTGAGGAATTATTGTAGAAGTGTAGTGGCATAGTTTATTGAAGTCCTGTTTTACTGACTATATGTACGTTGCGGAGAGTAGATTAGCTCAAGACAAGGGCCGCATCACATCATATGAATATATCTAGAGTCCTGGAGCCATGATATTTTGACTCATCTGGGCTCCTCTACTAATTAGGCCTGCTGTGTATGAGTATGATAAATAAATTAACTAGAGCCATGACAGAGCCTTTCAAGATGAGCACAGCAAATGGCTGCAAGGTATTACTCTGCCCATATCCTATTATGTATCAGGTTCAGTAGCTTCCATTTAGAAAACATCTCAGATAGGGCAACATGTAAGAACAACTGGATCAAGAAAAGAAAAATGCAAGCTTCTATGGTGTCTTGGCTCTATGAACACATATTAACCCCTAGTCAAATTCATGCCACGTCATTACTTCTTTATATATAACACGTTATGAGCATACTTCATAGAGAAAGATGTTTTTAAAAGTAGATCTGAGTTTCCTTAACTGAGTTTCCTAGCGGATAAAAACTTAAGTCCCTCATGATTTATTTAGTTTTGGTTCAGACTAATTCCAGCGTGAGGTTTGTGAATTCTCTAGCTGTTCTTAAATTAAAGTTCATTTTATGAATGTAAAATTGAGCTAAGTGTTGCTTTTTATTGACAAAGTAATGGCAGACAGTGGTTGGTCTTAATGATATGAAGATTAATTTCAGATCTAACTTTTCTTTGAGATTTCAGTGTGAACCTGAATAGTTACACATATTATGAAAATTCAGTTAAGTAATTTAGACCTGTAGATAAGAATATTTTACATTTAAGTAGCTGCTCTTTAATATGCATAATGGTAAACAGTTCAAGAGTTTGGCATCCAAATCAGTTTAATGTGGTATAAAATTAATTATAATCAATGATGAATAAAGAGGGGAATTCAAGTCCCAAAGGACTGCAAATTATTCATTACGTTTTATCTTTTAGGCAAAATAGCTTTTTTGAATAGTATTAATTGATCTAATAAATCTCAAAGAATGGTAGTATACTGTTTAATTTCTGTAATACATAATTGCTGAAAACTGCTGTAGTGATTTTATTTTTGTGATTTCAGGTTAGTTTTCATGTTTGTGTCTGTATATTATCTGAGTTTGTAGTATCAATGTCAGTTCTTTTGAACTTTCTGATTTTTGTCCGTGGTGGGTGTTTTGTGTTTTGTTTTTTTTTTGTTTTTTTTTTTTTTTTTTTTTAAACTTGTTTTTTTCTCCATTTCTACACACTTCTGTGTATTGATCATTTTCTCTTTCTTTCTCTTCCGGTTAAACAGGCATTATAGAGACTGCTGATCACCTGGATCGTGAGACTACTTCACATTACTGGTTGACCGTTTATGCAACAGACCAAGGTGTTGTGCCTTTATCATCTTTCATTGAAATCTACATAGAAGTTGGGGATGTTAACGATAATGCTCCTCAGACAACAGAACCAGTTTATTACCCAGAAGTCATGGAAAACTCACCTAAAGATGTATCTGTCATTCAAATTGAGGCATTTGATCCGGATTCTAGCTCAAGTGAAAAACTAACATACAAGATTACAAGTGGAAATCCACAGGGATTCTTTTCAATAAACTCCAAAACTGGTAAGTACAATACAGTATTTTAAATATGAGTGAATCAATGTTTTTTAAAAAATTCATGAAATGGGCAAGATTATGTCTCTGGCTTAACGTTGTTACCAGGCCTCAGGTAGTTGTGGAGATAACTGCTAACTTTGTATCAGTAAATGATACAAATCAGTAAGTGTATCTGAGAGTGAAACAGTTTGTTCAGAGTATTTGACTTCTGCTCCCTGCCCCTTTTTGAAGTGGTTTTGAAGTAGTATCAGAGTAACTCAGGTTTAGACTGGTCAATGTCCATTTGGATTTGTAGTGCAGTAAATATGCTCTTGGAATTTTTTAGCTTACTTTATCCAAATTGTTTTTAGCAATCTGTGTCTTCCAGTTTGCATGCACAATTTTTAAACCAGTTCCTCTCCCTGTCCCCTTGTCAACGGTTTACGGGCTGGTTTGGCCCAGTTCTGTGACTAGCGGGGTGGAGGGATCCGTGGATCTGCGCCTCCAGAAAAAGGGAAATGGGGAACCCCAAAATAATTGAAAACAGCAGCAACAATCTGAGGTGAAACAAACTAGTTTACTAAATATAGTATCAGCAAAACATAATGACGGAGAGAGAGTGTGTCTGAAAGGTGGATAGGCCTCACCACAATGCTGAGGTGAGAAGTGCAGTCCTGTTGAGCCATTGAAGAAAAGCAGACAGAGAAGAGCAGACGGAGAAGCACAGGCGAAGAAGAGAACATCAGGTGACCTTGCCAGGAATTATATCTCCTCGCTGACTGCAAAGCCCCCTGGGGAAATGTAGTTCTTCTTCTCCTGTGGATAGGCACCCGGAACTTGAGCATCAGCAATTAAACCCCCAGTGCATTACATGATGCTATGATATGGAATATTGATAACTGAAAATCATAAAACCATTATACCCCTCCAGTTAATGTTAGACAAGACAGTGAAAGCCATTTATTTATTGCATGTTATTTACACACATCTTCCCTAATATTAAAGAAGAGGTACCTGGGTAGGTAGGGCACAGCTTATCTTTTTATATGTTGCACTTACTGCCTATGTTGAGTACAAATTACAGGAGAAATACAGAAATTTCTCAGAATCCAGAGATTTTTAGACTAAAGGCTCTGGGTGGAAAGGCAGAAAAAAGCCACGTTCATTTAGCTGTTGCTCATTCATGGTTAGAATTTCAGGAGATTTAAATGAGCAACAAAACCCTATGAGTGAGAAGCATGTTTTGAAGATTGAGTTTACACTAGACTTCATTATGTTTCATGGTTTTAGCTCAAACTGTAAAAGAATTGCATGCTATATAAGCTGCTGTTGCTGCGTCAGCAAAGCTCTTGAGTGCAAACACAGGTATATTGTTAGGAATTTTTATTTTTAACAATAATTTCTTTGTCAGTGTGTTCTGCATCTGCTCGTGAGACATTGCCAACGGGCATGCAGGGAAATAACAAAAGCAAAAAAAGGTCTTTAGCATAGTTAAGGCTTATAGCTACTATATTGATAGAAATGTTTGTTTTACTACAAAGGCAACCTGGAGATGTAAAACAAGAACAATTCAAAACTAGTGTCCTAAAGTGAGTGCAGTAACTAACTATTTTTATTTCTCTTTCCTTCTGTGTTCACACATGATCTGAAATGAATTTTTTTCTGATCATCCTATGTACTACCATTCCTTTCTTTCTGTTTTTGCAAAGTACTATTGCCTATTACTTTGATGATCCTTGTCTCAAAATATTTATTTAAAAATAGCAGAAGTAGCCTGAGAGTTACCTGGAAAAAACTGACTGGCTTTGGTGCTCAAACTCCAAGTGAACATAAGCTCTGCATAGATTTACACTTTAGTATATAATTGCCCAACTGCTGTGGGGTGTCATGTACTTACTTTTTCAATACCATGTTGTTTTTTTACTCTTTGCTCTGATCCTTTCATCTCATCTCCTGCTTTCCATATAATTGTGTAATGTTTCCCATGCTTTTTGTATGGACACTTGCATGTCTGCCTCATTATAGTTTTGAGGTGAAAAAGCATCTTTATTTTTTGTATAGGAAAAAAAATCTGTTCAGGAGAAGATAGACTTATCTTCAGATTGTGTTCATAGTTTTTCACATCAGTATAGTACTGCTGATCCCACTTATGTTAAAAAGTGAGCTTAAGGGAGTTTGCACACTAGATGTTGAGGTAATGAAGAATACTTAATAGAGTGCTAATAAAGATTTTCTGTCAAATGAGTTTCTCACCTGCCTTTATTATGGCACTGTACTGTAGAATTAAGCTAAGTGATCCAGAGGACTTCTCTCAGGTCCATGTTAAAAGGGAAAAACAAATGAAAATAAATAAGCCATTAATTAATTAAGCCAGAGTATAAGTACTGAAAAATAAATTTCTCTAATTTACATTCAGCAGAGGGGAAAATGTTGTATTTAAAGACAATTAAAATCACACTGGTAGGTAAATTCCCTGATATCTCTTATTGTTAAAATTATAATGCTAGACAGACCAAGATAATAAACGTAGAGAGGAGGGAAAGAGAACAGGTGGATGGACAGAGGAGAATCCTCTTGCTGTTTTCTGTTGTGTTCCCACAGTATGCTGAAGTAAGCTCAATGAAAACTAAGTAGCTAGCTCAAGTGTATTGTCTTCATACTATATAGGACATTGTGTTTCATGTCATCTAATGGTCAGTATTCTTTTTCCTTGTATGTGTTTGGTTTGAAGCTATGAATCTGCCATAGATACTGATGTAGTCAAAGTTCTTTTTGATCACTGGGGTTATCAGGTTTCTTACTTCCCAAGTCTCTCATCTGTCTACTGAAAATCAGATGTGTTTCACCCAAATAGATCTTATTAGTGGTAAAAGCGCTTTCACTAGGACTCTTAAGGAGCTTAAAAATCACTTTAAAAAACATCTGTTGTTGTAGTTGTAACACAATTATTTTATCTCCTTCCATTAACTAGAATAGAATATGTTTGACTAGATTTAGTGAGAACAAATCCTGTCTCATTTGCTTTTTGCAAATATGTCACCCTTTTGGAGCTTGGAAGCTATCATGCTCTAAGGTATTTGTGAGAAGATGAGAAACCTTCACAGGGTCCCAGGTTTCCCTTCCAGTCAAACAGGAGGTAGAGCTGGAATGTGGATTAAGTTGTTAACTGTATACCATTATAACATTGGAAGTGGCAGTGTAAAAGAGTTAAACATGTGTTGTGTTTATTGCTTTGGTTGCCTGTGCAGCCCCAGAGACAAATTGAGGACTGCAATGGCATTCAGTCCAAGTAAAGGAAAGATGAGTGTTTGGATTCTTAAAATACATGGTCAGGGACTAAAAATACATCTCAGCTGATATTATGGTGTTGTCTTTTCTCTGTGTCAAGGATCCATCTTCTTCTGTCTTTTATAGAATTTAACACTATGGTGCATGGCTAGAGCTCTCACCCACTAGAGTAATAGAGATTATAAATAGCAATAACCTACAGATAATTTATGTCAAGTAAAATATGTTCTCTGCGTGTAGCTAGTTCATTTCTAGCATTTCTAGCATCTAAACTGTGTGTGACTGCCTTTGTGCAACATGCCTAAATTTTAGATGGAGAAATTGACACGAATCTGTGTAGAGAATAGTTTATCTTTCACAGGAAGTTTTCATGAAAAGAACTATTGATTAACTGATCTGTTACCAAAAAAAAACAAAAACAAAAACAAACAAAAAAAAAACCTGCTGCTTGCCTAAGTGTTATCATCTGTCTGTATTCTTCTTAGAGTGATCTGTTTCAGAGTATCCAGTAAATCTTCATTGGCACTTGAAAATATCTTTATTATTTTAAGTACTTATAAATAACTTCATTGAAAATAAACATTGCTACGCTTGTTTTTTTTTTTTTTGCATGCAGAAGTGATATTTCACTTTTTGAAACATATAATAGGACATTGTATGACATTTTGTAATCTTCAGATATTCTTGGCCTTCAATTAAAGCAAATATTTTCTTTAGTTTGGGAGTTCCCATATAATGGAGAGGAAAAAAAAAGATGCTGTACCACGCAAGCTGCCCAAGTGTAAGAAAAATAGTCACCATAATATTGTTTCTAGGAAAGAACTAGAACATAAATGAATTTCACGACTTTCATTATCAACTTGAACAACTGTGGATGAGTCTGTGGATTCTCCATCATTGGAGCTATTCAAAGTTGAGTTGAATGGGGGCTTTGAGCAACTTCTCCCTGCCCACGATAGCAGGACTGGGTGAGACCTAAGAGTGGACTCTAACCCAGACTATTCAGTGATTCTATGTAAGTTATAGTAGAAATTTATTTAACTTCTTGTGGAATAGCTTATAATTATACATGGAAGGAATTGACAAAAATTAGAGATCCAAGTCATTTTAATGCGTTTGGATATAAATAGTTGGAATTGACAGAAACTGAAATCTATTCAGAACTCACATGCTGGGACTAAAAAGCTTAGTCTTACCTCTTTAAACTGGAGTTTAAAAGAACGGAGTATCAGGAAAGATTTGCTTTTCTAGAACCCTCTTTTAGTGATCTAAAGCAAAGGATTATGTAACAGTAAATATTTTCTATTATTTGTTCGTCAGCACTCAGTGTATGCTTCTTTTTATGGTATGTATAATAGAAAGTAGTTCAGTAATTTTTTACTGTTGATTGCGGATGTGACTTTTGCTTGTGAGGTTTTTTTTGTTTGTTTGTTTTCACTTTTTACATTCTGTAATTGCCTTCTAGGAAGGTCACAAGTACTTGAATCAGTGGAATTCTTCTGGCCTAACACTGCATCTGTTTTCATTTGGATTTTATTGTTTTGCCATGTCATTATTTGTAAGATGGCTACTCCTCAGTGATACAGGCTTTGTCGTATTAATGCAGCAAGGATTGCTGAGATAAGGAGTCTGAAAGAAGCCTGTATTGCTTTCTTGTAGGTGGTAATATTTGCAACGCAATGGCAAAGCAAAAGGAGTTCCAAATTCTCCTCAGTATCTCTGAGCAAGAGCTAATCAGGAGCTACAGAGAGAATCATAGGTATCATAGAGATAGGAGGGAAAACCCTTGCATATTTTTTTTTATTAACTTGTCCTGTAACCGTTTTTTTTATTACCTTCTGGTCTTCTGAAATAAATTTTCTTTTGCCAAATTGATATGCTTCCTTCCACTCCCCTAGGACGTATGCTATATTTATTGTACTGAGTAGATTTGACTTGGGGAAAGAACAGTAAATAACATTTTCTCTAGTAACCATCCCTCGCTTCAGAAGTTGAAAACAATAATGGCAAATTAGGCAGGAAGCTACTGAATGTTGTGTCATGTAAGAACTTGGGATCAGATTTGCAGAAATGCTGAGAGCAAAAGCATAACTTCATATGCCTTGATATGAGAATTGGTACATAGCTTCAAAAATTAGGCTTGAATTCATAACGTGGACACGAATTTAACCAAATTAATTTTGAGTGCTTATTTCACAATACTTCAATTTTGCAGGTATAAAACAGGAATAATTGCTCTACCTAATTGCATGGGAGCGTTGTGATATATCCCAATTCGTATTTATGAAGAACTTGCTTTGTATCATCTCGAGAATTCCACAGTCATTCCTCTAAGGAAATTAGTAATCCGGTGGTACAGGAGTTAGGCCATTTAAATAAGGCCTTCTTACATCGGGGATTTGTACACAAACACTGAGTGATTACCCATTTTGGAATCTACTGTATCCTGCACTCTGTCCCTTAATATATACATACAAGAAAGTGAAATTAATATTTGGTCATATTAATGTATTTTGCATAGGATTTAATATTACTTGATTCAACTTTTGCTCTTAATTTTTTTCTATGTTCTCTTTTAACATCTGGTGTTTCTGAAAATACTTATACTAAAGTGATCCTGTGGCAACTTAGAATTGTGGTAGTTTGCTTCCTTAAATTATACCACACCTCAAGACATGGATTACAGAGTTAATATCAGCCTTCAGGCTGTGCTGAATTAAAAACCTTTTTTAGGCACAATCCTACCGTATAATGCTATTTTAATATAAAAACTTTGTTCTGTCAACATTAAAACAACAATTAAAAATTATGTAACATTGAATCTATGGATCTTGTTCTCTGTTTCTCAGTGTCTTGCAATCATTAGAGCTTTGTGAATTTATAAAATGTTAGTAGCTCTTGGAGGAATCATCTGCTTCACTAAATTATATCCATTTTACACTGTAGCCTTCAGAGCAGTATCTTTCTTGTGTGTGTGGCTGATCTGGAGACTGAAGTGAAATAGGAAATGGATACAGCTGCATACAACTTCCATGGGTTTCCGATAGCACTGGAGAATGACTCAGTGAGGAAGTGAAGGGGCAGTGAGTGTACAATAGCACGGGCTTACTTTTAACAAAGGAAATCTTTGTTGTTTAACTACGTGCAGTTTTTAATCCCAATTGAGCTAATATTTTAGAACTTGAATAGAACAAGGACTACTTCATTGCACACAAATGTGATTCAAAGTTAAATAAAAACCCCAAATATTGTAATTGTTTTTCTACTACTTTAGCTCACAAACAGTGCCATGCTCAATTATTATTCATGTGTGTCCCAGAGCTCAGAGTGTGTAGCAGCCTGTATGTGCCCAACTGTTTGCTTGTAATGTGCAGAGAAAATAAATTACTTTGGTACACTATCTCTAGAAGAGATTTTTTTCTTTACCTATATTAAATATGTAATGGAAATAACCCAGATACTTGTTAAAATTCTGCAACCAGAGGGGGTTACATGAGTAGACAAAATACTGTATAGACACACATTTCGAAAGAGTTAATTCTGCAAAAATCTAATTTTAGCTTGCTTTTAGAATATTGTTTAAAGCATTTGAAGATCTGTGGTTGAACTAGTTGTCTTGTTTTGAGACTGGTGGACAAGCTTATATCTGTGAAATTTTTAATAACATCTTTGTATTCTTTCTGCAATATCCTGGGATTTGACATTGGAAAAGATAGAAAATTTGCTGTTATAGGTAGTTCTCATTAAAAAAAAAAAAAAAAAAAAAAAAGTTTGCAAGTACTTATGTAGGGATTATTTCTTTTAATTTGTAGATGTTTCTGTATTGCTTTAAAAAAAAAATAAAAATTCAGTTATAACTCTTTAGAAAGAGGAGCTGGGAAAAACAAAAGGGAAACAAAGTACCAGTGCAGTAATCCTTTCCTTCTCCTCTTTCTGTCTTGGAACATCACAGTCTTCAGATCATATTCTTCGTTATACATACTGTGTAATGTAGTGGAAATTTAAAAGAAATTGCAGCTTTCTCTACAGAATAATTATTTAACTTTCTCATGCCCTGATGCAGAAAAGATACTGAAGGCATATTCCTGTATATCACGTATGCCTTTTGAACTGGAATATATAATGTGTGAAATTACAGTTTATATGTTGATGAGGGATTGTTATGAGCCGCTTGCCAAGTACCACCTTTACACAGTCTAATAGCTTTTGGTGGTATCCATCTTTCCATGATAAATTCTATGAGTATAATGACTGCAGTGTAGTTTGTATATGTAATAACACTATGATATTAGTATTGATTGATTTCCTATTAAGAAAAGTTTATTCAGTCAGAAGTAGTGCCCATATCAACAGCTAGATTGACTTGATTTTTGAGTGATGAAGATCAATAGCAAAGTAAAATGAGCTACATCTAAGTATTGAGATGTTCTGTTTTATGCTGATGATGTTTTATGGTCTTTACATGTTCTGGTCCAGTGGGTGGTCTCATTTGTATAAATATAGTCTTAGATGTGGCAGGATAACTGAGATCAAAACCCAACCTTTAGTGCTTTGATTCCTCAATTGCTATAGTAAGCGAGACCGCATATAAAACTAGTACTTCTGCTCAGTTTTCTGGCATCCTGTAGGGTTATTTCAAAACTTTTTACTGAGAGGCACTTCCTGATTATGGAATGATAAATGCTAAAACTTTTCATTAGATATTCTTATTTTCTACTTAATTTTGAACACACCGATAAAATTATTCAGGAAATGTCAAACAGTTTTCATGATTTGAAAAAAATAAAATCTCATAATACTGTGTATTTTCTACTCTTTCCTCCAGTAATATGTTTCGTTGTTTATGTAGAATTTTATTAAATGCCAAAAAGTGTTCAATAGTTCGTCATATTACTAAGTTGTTCTCAACTAATGCTGTCATTGTTTATTATTTACTGTGACAGCACCAAAACAGAGGCTGTTGAGCAGGCATTTTACCTAACTTAATAAAAACAGTTGCATGAAAGCAGTTTTGACATCAAAGCAGTAGGCAACATGGAAGCCTGCTCTGATATTTTCTTTGAAATCACATATTCTTAATTATCTTTAATAACTTTTAAAATCTCCCATTGAATTTTAGTATGTTTATGTAGCAAGGTTCATTGCTGTGTATGAAAACTTGGATTTTTATGATTGTACCTGCTAACTAGAAGTCTTGATGAATGCATTCAGTTAACTCAATGCAGAAAGGTCAAAATTAGACTTTGTTCAGATACCTTGCATTTAGCAGCTTTACCAGCAGAGTAAAATTCAGAGTTCTTTTTCTTTCCTTTAAGAATTTGCCTGTCTTCATTAATCCACATATGTGTTTCAACAAATTTATGAGAGATTAATAATGGAATTGTAAACTTTTTTATTTTTAAATTGTAAACTGACAAATTGTAAATTGTAAACTAGACAGAGGAAGTGGCCTCAGGACTAACCCAAATCCTCTAACAATTTATTTTAAATATTTCTCTCAGTTAACTGTGTTTGGTTTGTTTGTGGGTTTTTTTTGTTTGTTTGTTTCGCAAGTCAGTGCTAGCCATAGTCAGCTGAAAACAGTGTTTGCAAAGATTACTGAAGATGATGTTGGGTGATTTTATGGAAATAATTCTACACATACTTATTGAAGATACAGGTCTCAAAATGAGAGAATAAAGAAGAGCGATGAAGATAGGTTACTTAGAGAATCAATTCCTGATAGAATTTGGGCGTGTCTTTAGTATACCACATAGTGCTGAAAGCAAGGGTATTTTTTGCAAGGTCAGCAAGGACATAACAAAAATTTTTAGTCTTCTATTGATAATAAGAGCAAAGTTGATTCAACATCAAATTTATTATCTTTGCTACTAGCATCCTTTGAATAATCGTATTCAGATTTTGGGTTTTTTTTTTTTTTTTTCACTCAGAACTATTTTAAACATTTTTAGGTACTGTTTGTTTCTGTGATTTCATCTTACACCGCTTGTGACTCCCAGTTCTATTTTGTTTTTTTTTAATTTTCCCAAGTACAAGAGAAACAATCTACTTAAAGAATGTGATTGTCAGTGAAACTGGCTATTTACTAAGTGCTCTCAATTACTCAGAATGCCAAATCTTAGGCTTAGGGTTTTTTTGTTGGTGTTTTTATGGGCTGTGAAGTAATTATTTCCTCAATTATTTTCATAATTTCTGAAGCAGTTTTGATAGTAAAAGAATTACTGCAGAAGTAATTATACCATTGTCTTAATAAATACAGACTGAACATGAAATACTCCATGACAAATTAGATACACGATGCTATGTAGTTAATTTTGTACGTTTGACCTATTTCCTATTTTCCTATAATTATTACTAAACACAGATTTTATACTTCATCCAAAGTCTAGTTGAAATTCCACAGTGTTTATTGACTCATTTATGGAAATTGTTTTTTTCCTCCTTTTACCATACGCTAATAATCTTCGGCGCCTTGCTTGCCTTTGCTCTCTGCTTGTATTTACAAAAATGATTAATGAGCACTCTGATCAGCAAATTCCAGATGTTTGTATCTAGCTGCTGTTAAAATAGTTCAGGGAAGTGATTCTTAATAAGTGCAGTGTGCACACAGTGCTTGCAGGAAGTTACATTTTGTAGTCATTGGATTGAGTAATTAAATTGCCCAGCTACTGATTAACTTTGTGACTGTTGGTACAAAATGTCATCATAAGATGAAGTAATTTACTTCTTGCCCCTATATACAAAGATTGCAGTCTGTCATAGTAACTTGTAACAAATTCATAAGCACTGATATTATTGTACTTCAATAAATCCCTAATGTGCTGACACAGGCAAACTTCTATGGACTACGCTCGTTATCCTGACAAGAGTTGAATCAAGATCTCAATTATTCGTTTGTTTCTTTTCATGGAGTACTATGCAATAACAAGCAGGCCATTTATTCATCAGGTGTGCCAAAAATGATTTTTTGTGGATGAAATCCAGAGCGGATTTATCAGCATCTGAAACAGGAATATGCATGTGCCTAAATAAAAGAAGTCAATCTGAAAAATCAGTGGAGACTGTAATTCTATGAAGTGTTTTAGACCTTTCCGACTCAAGTTTACTAGCAGCATGTACACTGTAGGAATGTCCTACTGGCTTCTGCCTTAACAGCTGCAGGTGGGAAGTGAAGGGGGAAAGCTCTGAATGATTGTGCTGGCTGAATGCTATCATCTTGTTTTTAACAGGAAGGGAAAACTGATTTCCGCACAATAACAAACAGAGTGGGTCTCTGTTTAAATTTTTCTAAAGCTAGCTGTTTACAGGGTAGTACAACTCATTTTTGTAAAATAACCTGGTCATGCATAAAGCTGCATTCCTTATGCCACAAAAGTAAATTTCAGCTACCTCCAAAAACCTGCTGAACACCAGGGAATGGAAAGTGAAGGCCTCATAGTGACTTCATTATTTGTACACTTGTCAGTCTTTTGTTAGAAGAAGAGCAGAAGAGACACTTAGAACCACATTTAAATTATATGGCTAGTTCATTTTGGTAATCTTGACTGAAGGTCATGGTGACAATTCTGTAACTGGTTTTACTGAGAGCTAGTGAGGTACTTAGGGCAAGGAAGAGTTTGAAAAAGAAGTTAAGTTGCTAAAAAGCAATCTTTAGGACCATGTAGACATTTCTTTATGGTATACTCTCTAATATGATGGTTAGGATTTTTGGTTTTTTTGAATTCATCAGCCTGCATTCATAGTGATGATAAATTATAACATTTTACTGTTGAGCTTGAAGTCGTCTATATATAGGACATAGAATTTATATTTTATCAGCTGTAATGCTGAAATCTAGTTTTCAAGCAAAACTAAAATCCCTCTGCTAATACTTTCCATTGACTTATTGTTAGTAACTTGTTTGTTTACTTTGGTTGTGAAGCCATGTCTTTGCTTACATAGAAACAAGGTTTGAATGTAGTCTTGCCAAAAGTGCATGTATTTGAGCACAGTAAGAATTAAGAATTCTGTTAGAAATGAAACAAACCTTTTCTGGTGGTCACTGTGAAGTTGATTGTAAACTTGAAATCAATTGAAAGAAAGAAGACTGAAAAAAAGTACTTGTCTTTCCATGGCAATGATAAAAGTCATTGTGCTCATCAATCATTTTGTCCATCCTTTCAGAAAGTGTTCACATACTGAAAGCTGTTCCGAACAATGTCATAAGATATCTTCCTGAGAAGTTCACTGTATTTAGTTATCACAAAAGATGTGACTTGATCAGATTAATGTGTCCCTGGGAAGGAAACTGATTCTAGTGGACTTAGTCTAGCAGACAAAAGAAGGATACATTCCTCTGTTTGGAAGGAATTGCAAGCTTGAATTGTGTAAAATACACTATTTTTTAAACGATCAGTAGGAAATCCTACATAGGGACATAACAGCATCTTTATCTCCATAGGAGACATAATTGACCATCAACATACAGAATATTTGCTGTAGTTTACCCAGTATGTTAGGATTCTGTTATGCAGGAGTCAAAACTAGATTATCAGTATAGCCACATGTGAATTTTAAATCCATACTTAAACTCTCATGCTGATGGACATACTAAGGTGCCATAAAGAAAATCCTAAGATAATTGCTTTAACAGTTATAGATAATTTGCCATCTGAAGCTCAAACTGGAGGATGAAAGTGTAAATAATTAAAGAAAACTGATGGAAAGCTTTAAATTGAGTTACACTAATGCAGTCTAGGAAAATCATTTCTGAAAACTGGTTATGATATGCTTTCAATAGGGAAGACAAAAAAAACTCATCAAGAAAATGGGACTGTAGAACTGTGACCTTCCTTATCAGATCTAATTCCATGTATCTGTTGAAGTTGTAGATAAAAATGTTATATCTGCTTTCCATTTCCTTAAGCCTTCAGTGCCAATGCATTCAGACATCAGAGAAGCTGTATTTATTTTCAGGCAGTACAATTCAAATACTGTTATACTGCATTGAAACTAAGCCTATCAGTTCAAACTCACTGGAAGCAGTTGTCAAGTCTACTGACCAGTCACCTGCTTCAGTCTCTGGATTGTGGAAGGTTAGCTTCTCAGCTGCTCACTCCAGTAGGAAGGGGGAAAAACTGGGAAAACCAGAAGAAGAGAAAACTCGTTGATCGTGATAGAGGCAGGGGGATTGCTGACCAACTACCATCATTGTCAAGCAGTAATTTCAACTTGAAAGAAATTAACTTCATTCTTTCTCAATTAAAATAGATTTGGGGAGTTAGAAATATAAATATTAAAACAGCACCCTTCCTTTCCAGGGCTCACCTTCTGTTCCTTTTGTAGTTCCCCCACAAGAAAACTACCCAATGCATGCATCTTTACCAATTGAAGGGCGGCTTTTTTGTCGTTGTTAGAAGATATCCAGAGCCGTCACTATCTCAAGATAAATGTGCAGTTGGAAAATCTCTTTGATAGGCAAAAGGGGGGCTAAATTTTGAGCCTTCCACCTCTTCCTGCAAAGATCATCATTTCTGTTACTGCTGCGACACCTTTCTATGAAGGTGTGTAATTGTGTGGTGTTAATATTCTTAGTGTGGTGCCTATCTGCTGTTTTACAATTTTTTTAAAACAGTTTGCCATTTCAGTACTGATGGGAAATTGTTGTTGAGGTGTTATTTTTCAGATATGGGAGTGGGACGCAGAGGTAATGGGATATACCTAGGCGCTAAGATGAAAGCTTATGTGGGACAGAATAAATGTCTGCTAATATCAGCTCCCTTGTGCTATTTTTTGTAGTTGTTCCAAATGCAGTAGTTTTATTTATATTTACATAATAGACAAAGTGCAATTAAATTTTAATACCATTAAAAAATGGAAATCTGAAATAAATTGTGTTTGGATACAGTTCTACTATTTTGATTTTGAAGTAAACTGAAGCAGACTGTAGATATCCTCAGAATGTAATCACTAAAGAATAATGAGGGAGAACAGTGCAGTTGTGTTACCTGGCATGTTGGTGGTGTTTTTTGCATTTTTTTAATGGATGTTTACAGTTAGTTTCAGTTCATTACAACACCCCTCCAGCTAGTGAGGCAGAACAGCTGTGGTTTTATTTAGAGACTAAATTATTCAGCTGCTGCTATAAAAATGTTGAGGTGAGTTTTGAAGTATTACTGAATGAAGAGATTGCACCAATTTACTAGAGATACCATTTACTCATCATTAGCTTAGAAATGTTTGTTGTAAACTCGTGTTTTCCCCAGGCTGCCTGACCCATCTTAACATAGTGTGGACTGATTCCCAGGTGGAATAATAGAGATGTAAATTACTGGAGCTCAATGTTCCTGATGTGTTTTGGGAGCGGAGAAGCAGTGTTGTGTGATAAGGGGATGCAGAAAGAAAATGAGAAAGTATGACTGCAAAACAAGGCTCTGTGAGTCAGTTCTGCTTATAAATGAATGCTTTGTCACAGTGATCTTTCATTTCATTCAGCAGTGAAGAGATTCTCTACAACATGTAATACGGATTTCAAAACTGATTCTGTTACACACTTCTTCAGAGATTAATTAAAAATCATCTTTCTTTGTCACTTCTGTGCTTGGCAGCACTGGTATCTAGGTAGCCACGGTTCATCACGATTCCAGACAAGCAGCAGCAGTGTGTGTCAGATGCTGTAACACAATATACTATTGTGCATTTAAGAACAGAAATTTGGCTTTCCTGTTATGTTGCCTTTTTCATGTATTTAAGACGTATTTTAGAATATTTGATTTGAATTGAGAAGCTTCACAGTGAATAAAAGATGTAGGAGTTGGGTTAGCAGGAGGTTCATGGTGGTTTGGGTGGTGCAGGTAGTAGCATCAGACAACAAAGAATACAGGAAGTCTTTACTGCAATTGTGATGGGCATTTCATAGTATTAGTATGGATGGCTTTGCTAGTTGTTTCTTGGACAGAATAGGGACAGGTAGCTTGGGAACAGGGGCATTTATTGATCAGATGAGAATTTGGTGTTTGCAGAGATGTGGATTTTCATTTGTTTGTATAGAGCAAGGGGCAGGGCAAAAAGGTAACTGAACTGTTACATGTGAGAGAGGGATCTCAACCTAAAAGTTTGAGAACTTTTATTCGCGGTTAAAAGAGAGAATATTGGCTTCTGTAACAGGGAACTGACTTACATGAAGTCCAAGAATTTTCCCCAGCTGCCTTAATGAGCAGTCACAGAAGCCACAGTGCTATAGTCCATAGGAATGCTGGAGTTCACTGTCATGACTATAATTCCAAAAAGCTCTAACAGCTAATTAAACCTGTCAGTGCTACACTGAGCATTTAGAACATGCAGACATTTGGAAAAAAATGAAAATCTTAGTGATTGCTGTAATCAAGCCTTATACAGTTTTAAGCTGTAGGCAGTCATATTTCACTCAAGCTGAAGTTTCACTTAGGAAAGTGTCTAGCACTAAAGGGTTAAATAAAAAGAATGTCATGCATGTGTATGTGATTCTAAATCCAGAAGTGTTACATTTCCTTTGTTGGCACTAGTTTCTGCTGAATTTACAGGATATATATGGTGAAGACTAAGCCCTTCTGTTAATGGTCTGAAGTGTTTTAACACCAGTGTGGCATGCTTGGTTGAAAAGGTTGGAAGATTTAACCAATGAAAGCATTGTATGTTTTATTCATACCGGATATTTGTCTGCTTAGCTTTTCGAGTTGTCTTGACCATCTTCATTAACAGAAATTATATATAGAATTAGATTTTCTTTAACAGAGTACAGTACTTAGGGTAGTGGCACTATGGATGTGATTCTGTTTGGAGCACATGCAATGAAAGATTTTTTTTTTTCCCCCAAAGCTGACATTTATATAAACAGTGGATCCAGTCTATATGACTCTCCTGGGGAAAAAGTAGAGAGGAAACTGCTGAAAGTGCTGTCTTTCTGCTTGCCTATATTAGCAGTTTCCTACTTGCTACTGCCATGAGAGATGGAATCTAATATTGTGCAGTGGATGCGCACTAAATACTGGAAATATATTCATAAAAATGCAAACATATTGAGATATCTCTGCTAAAATTACTTTATTCTTCAGCTTTTTTAGATCCTCTCCATCCTCAACCCAGATGTTCAACAGCTAACTCCCTGAGTGGCTGTGCTGAAATTTACCTTGCAACTGTGGTGAGCTTTAGGGATTAATGCTTCATGGGGTGGCTCAGGCTGAATCTCTCTGGAGGTACTCACTCAAAAGGAGTGGTTGAAATTGCTTGTGGTTCTTGAAGTCACCTACAAGTCCCTTTGCTCTGTGAAATCAGTTGAGGCATCTGCTCTGCCATTTGTTAGTTTCCAATTAACAGTCCTGTGCAATTCCCCATAAAGCCTATAAAAAAGAAACAAGGAGGCTTGGCCAGCCTCAATCAGGAAGTAAGGAGAAAAGTTTATTTAGAATGTGACAGCAAATATTTCCAGTTGTCACTGTTCACAGCTCTGTGATCTCTGAGGGAAAATGTTGCCCATAAAAGTTAAAACTTTATGTACTTTCCTCCCTGTCCTAAATTCACAGTACCATCACAATAGTTCTTCCTTTTTTGTTTCTTTATTTTGTTTTCTTCTTTTTCGTTCCCACTTTCTTTGGAATTGAGGACAATTACTTCATAATACTAAAAATAGATATCCTAACGATAACATACAAGTCTTCTAAATATTATAAAAGTATAAAAACATGAAGTAGAAAAAGTTAATAGAACTTTGTTTGGAATATTTAAGTGTATGATGGATTTGATAAAATGAAAAACAAGTTTCTTGATAAGCAAGGGCCGATTTGGTCATAATTCAAATGTTTGTACTATTTTTTTATTAATAATAATAGTTTGAATATTTGACAGCCATAGAATTGCCTTATATGTTTTGTTCATGTTATTTAGTACATGCTGTCTATTTTGTTGGAATATGTAGACTACAATTCTCTTTTGACAGGAGCTTTGTGTAGCTATGCACAGATGGTGTACAATTCAGTTTCTGTTGGCCTTTTTCTATTAAGCAAAATTGTAATATTTATGATGTTTTTTCTTATTTAGATACTCTGTTTTTATCAATTGAGAGACAAAAATGAAATGTTTTTTGTTATAGCAGACTAATAACTGTGTTGTAATAGCATGTGCTGGATTTCTAGTGTAGTGAAAATTGGATGGTCTGGACAGTAGTGGCTTGAGACAGGCAGAAGTAGTGCTGTGTCTGAGCTAATGATTATTTGTTTCCGAGAACTGAATAAAATGGTGCTGTTAGTTAGGTTTCTTTGCCACACAAAAGCCATTAAACTGTTTGCAGATACAAGTTGGCCCTACATATGCCATCAGTGGTGTGTTTACTTGGCACTGAGCCTGAACTAGGAAATCTTGTTAGATCCAACCTGGCTTTTCAGAGTTCTCTCTCTTGCATCATTGCATGCCTGGCACAATTAATCCCCATGATGGGCAAGCCATTCAGTTGTAATTGAAAGTTGACTGAGTTAACTTCTTATGAAACTCAGTAGCTGAAATTTTGAAATTGCTGTTAGGGAGAATTAATTTTGCTAGGATATTTTTGTATTTAGATTTTTACTGTATTTTTTCCAACTTTTCTGTTTCATTTTCTTAATTTTGAAGAAAAACTTGTAATATCTTCCTAATATTTTGTCAAACTTGTATCATATTCATGTAGCAAATGTAAAATCTTGCATCAAAAAGACCTTCTCTTTCTCTGTTATTGCTATGAGCAATACTGTTTGAGTCCTCAATTTTGCCAAATCAAGGCTGCACAGACTACTGTTCCCCAGCATAAGTGCATCTCTTCAGGTCATCCATATTGTTAAAAACGCAAGTGGATGTTTCTCTTGAAGTGATTATTCAAATTATTTGCATAGTGTATGGAATCGCTTTTTAATAAGGTGCACCTCTTTGAAAGTTAGACTTAATGAAAGAAACATCCATTTCTGCTGTCAGAAACATGATGTGCCAAGATGTGTTGGAAAACAGAACTGTGTCTGTTGTCTAAGAGCTACTACAGCTCAGCTTTTGGGTAACAAAGGACATTTTTATGGCTCTTAAGGATTGGAAGCCCCTCAGCCATTCCTTTAATGAATGTTCATGTGCAGCAAAAATGGAGACCACATAAGAAGAAATTAAGATCACATATACCAATGGCTATGAGCATAACCTAACCCCCATCCAGATTATTTTCTTGAAGGATCTAAATAATTATTCTTTCATGTTACAGGTCTAATTACAACCACCTCTAGGAAACTAGATCGGGAGCAGCAGGCAGAACACATATTGGAGGTAAACAATTTATTTGCTTCTCTGATTAACAGTGACTGTAAGTTCATAGTTCTTTTTCAGAAAGTTTTTTATACTTGATTACCACATGAAGAGTTTAGAGAACTGGATTTGGAAGTAATTTGCTTTTGTGTTCGTTAAATATATTGCAGTGCACAATACTGTCTGTTAAAACAATGTGTTGGGACTTTTTATTAAGAATTAAGATAACAGATGAAGGCAATTTTTTTTGTTGTTTCTATTTCTGCAAACCAAGATTTTCTTTCAAACAGTACAAAGACGTGATTGTTACAAAGATTATTCTTTTTTCTCTTCTTGGACTTTTCCAATAATTAATATTACCCTTTTGAATACAGACCAGTTAACAAGCAACGCAGAAACTTTTTTGTGAGCACTGAGAATGGAAACAGATTGAGTAGACATTTATTTCTTTCTGCATAACATGTTTATCAATCATATAAGTGCTTACAGCAAGAGCAGGATTAGTCTCTTCTCACTGGTGACAGGTGACAGGACAAGGGGAAATGGCCTCAAGTTATGCGAGAGTAAGTTTAGGTTGGATATTAGGAAACACGTCTTTACAGGAAGGGTTGTTAAGCCCTGGAATAGTCTCCCCAAGGAGGTGGTTGAGTCACCATCCCTGGATGTGTTTAAAAACCATTTGATGTGGTGCTCAGGGACATGATTTAGTAGAGGGTTGTTACTTAGGGTAGTACAGTTAGGTTGAGTTTGGACTTGATGATTTTTTTAAGGTCTTTTCCAACCTGAGTGATTCTATAATTGTAAGTAGATCAGTTGTCAAAATGTGGATGACAGAGTCCAAGAACATGAAATTTGCACCCAAATCATTTTATTTAGCTCATTTAATTGATATCTGGAATTTATGTAATAGATACTCTTCTCTGACATGCAATGTGAAGGCATTATCCTTCATCTGCAGTGAGTTAAGATGTAACCATCACCATAAATATTATAGTTAAGATTTGGACCCTCTTTTGTGCTTTTCCTTCGAGATGATAAGCAGGGAACTGCTAGGTTGAGTAATCAAAGCTAACTGTAAAGTTTCTCTAGTTCTTTTTCTAACTTATCTAAGCAAGTCTGGACTTCCTCAGTGTTTGTGAAATCCGTGGAAATGTTTTCTGATAGAAATGCGAGCAAAAGACTGCGTAGACCTGGGGAATGAAAGCCTTGACAGCATGAAATAGTATTTTGCAGAACTCTAGTGTAGATACAGTGTTCCTGGCTCTTTTCTATCACTTTGATGTACTGAAAACTAAATTTAAAGAGCTATTGGGGCAAATTTTAATTGTAGTTTTTATTTTGGTAGCAGCTTTGGAAAGAACTCTTTGCACTTTAGTAGTAGCAGTAGGGTGGAATTTCTTCTGCAGTGTGTTTCTAGTAGGAGCAGTAGAAGCAAAGTGAATTAACTGGCAAATTCGGTTTACTACGAGCAACATTATTCCTGTAAATTATAAAGCCACCATATCATTCACTTCTAAATTGCCTCTTGAAAGCTGCTTGTGTCATTTTCCTAAAGCACTTAATGTCAGTTGTATTTCATTTCTGTGACCCTCTTCTATGTGGATAGGTTGTAAAATTGGTATCTCATGACTTTTGCTTCTATGCATAGCATATTGTACTGACTTTTCTGTTGGATTTATACGGTTAAATAAATTGAGCTGTGGATCATTCTCTGGCTCTGAAACCATCAGGCATACTATGGCTTTGACAGTGTATAACAGATCCCCAGAACAGACTAGCCATGTCCAAGTTGCCTCTTCAGAGTGGTGCCTGAATTATGTGAATTCTCAGATTGTACCTAGTCAGTATCTGAGAGAGTGCTGATTGTTTTGGTCATAACTTCTCAGAGTTCATACTAGGGGTGTAAAGCTATGTAGTAATGCTCATGCCTGTGTTCCAGATCCTGTTTGATGTCATCCTGCCAACACAATCTGTAAGAACAAAACCTTGCCTTTTGATATTACAATAAAATAAATAAATAAAAACTGAGCACATTTATTATATATTATTACAAGATATCATAACATGTACAGAACTCAGGCTTTTTTAAGGTTCCAGTATCACACAGTGTCACACAATGGTACATAGTCTACTTTCAGTGTTCTCCATAAAGAGTTAAGCTGATTGCACTTAGTTTGTAACATTGATTACTTCCTGGTGGTATTCTTTATAACTCGTCATTCTTTCTTCATTTAGAATCCCAGCTAGTTATTAAAGTTTTAAATAAAAGTTTGCTAAGCATCCAATGCCAAAATCCTTAACTGCAGTGTGATAGTGACATTGTGGCCCAAAGTAGCAGTTTTCCCATTTGTTTGTTTTATGTTGACATCTTTGAAAATGGGTTGGAAGTAAACCCAGAAATGCACAGAATGATGAACAGTATTATAAGCCACTTGAGCCAAGTGCTGTGCATCTGGCTAATTAATTGAGTATTGAAATGTTGACCAGATGGGTTGACGGGTTTATTCTTTGTTTGCTATTAAAAGTGATATTTGATTGCACTCCTGCTTACATAGTAGTAATTAGTATATCCCATTCCTTTTATTCCCAGCTTGTAACTATTTTCTGAGTGCCAGTTGGATAGCTTACTTCTAATGCAATTATTTCAGAGTTAACTTCATGTTATTCCCTCATATTTTAGTGTTCTATTTATGTCAGTAGTGTCTCCTGTTACATCAAATCAAACAACAATTTGTCTTTTTTTTCTTGGCTCAGTTTTTCTTTTTTTTTTGGGGGGGGGGGGGGGGAGGAGGGCAGTATTATGTTAACAAGTTATTCTGTACCCTGTGAAAATTCCTCTTCTGACATGTGTAGGTTTTGTGAACTGGAAGATATGTGATGTTGTTCAATTCTATGTACTAAAGAGAACAGATAATCATATTTTGAAATCCTACCATCTATTAGAGATGAGCATGAATATGTCCATTTCATGTTGCTTTATGTGTTTTGTCATAATTAATCACTGTTATCATTTACACTTTTTCATTTCCTGTGTGCTTAGGAATGATACCCATACTTCATTTCTATTTCTATATTTCTTCCTAAAAAAGATGGGAAAGGACCAAAAAAGAGCATATCAGATTATGTGCAAAAGTAAAACTATTGTCAATCATCTCAATAATAAATCCCTTTTCTAGTCAGGGATTTCATCAGGGATTCAATTCTACTCTTCAATCAGTAGACCTGCTTTGTATCCATGTTGTATTTTTATGTTGAAGATAGAGTGAAGTCAGAAAATGATGGACCTGCTTCTGTAACTCTCTTATTAACTGCACACTTGCAGGAGCAGGAACACCACCTCCATATCTTTTTCCTTCTTGGAAATGGTTCTAAATTAACTTAGCATATCAGATAGATGCCTTATTAGCTTATAATTATTGTTCAACTCTTGGCAATTATAATATTATTGAAAAATAATAATTAAAAATAAATATATATTAATGAGGGATTAAGTAAGTAAGGAGTAAAGTAAAAAGGTAAGATTGCTACATATGAAGTAAGTTTCTGCATCAGTTTGGTCTATTTCTAGTATGTAATTCTTTTCTATGTTTTTTTAACTTCAAATCAATAAATATTTTAATTTTATTGAATTGTTCTTCGCTATCCATGTAACTATCATTGTATCGGTGCTAGCATTAACATTGCAGATTTCTCACTCATTTTGTGGCTTTGTAGTACAAACTTTGACTACTGCTGGAAGAGCAGACTTGGTTTCATTTCCCATTTCATTTAGGCTTGGAAATAAATTATGTGCATTCCTTTAAAAGGCTATTCTTTATGCTTATTTCAAACAAGTTAGTGATTATGTCTTTAAAATGTAAGAGTTTTTAATGTATAGGCCTGTCAGATTTTGGAAATTACAGCCTTATAAATAGCATTTTTTTGAGGTGTAAAATCAAATGATAAAATTGAAAAGTTGCAAGGAAACACTAAGCTGAAAGTATGTTAAGATATTACAGTGAAACTGTTATCAGAAATACTATAAATGTGTGCTGTTCCTGTATTCAAAAATCAATATTTCTGTTACAATGCTACAAAACAGTGGAATAGATTTAATGTATACCTATGCTACAAAATAATAGAATCAACTCTTACATGCCATACATCAAACATCATAATATGAATAAACCTTTGTAATTCTTTCCTAACTATTTATCAAATAACTTTATTCAACAGTCTTTAAGTAACTGAAGTTAGAGGATTACTTTACAGCTGTAGGGAAAAGTGATTTAGAAAGAGCATTGTTAAGAAGACTGCAGTTGAATTGAGCACTAACCCTGCTTTTTTTTTTTTTTTTAATAAAACTAGGTAACAGTAACGGATAATGGTATTCCTGCCAAATCAACAGTTGCACGGGTGATTGTGAAGGTTTTAGATGAGAATGACAATAAACCTCAGTTCTTGCAAAAGTTCTACAAAATCAGACTTCCAGAGCGCGGAAAGCCAGAACGTGAGAGGACTGCTAGGAGAGAGCCGATCTACCGAGTTATTGCTGCAGATAAGGATGAAGGCCCCAATGCAGAGATCTCTTATAGCATTGAAGATGGCGATGAACATGGCAAATTCTTTATTGAACCAAAAACTGGAGTGGTTTCGTCAAAGAAATTCTCTGCAGCAAGGGAATATGATATTCTTTCAGTGAGTCAAAACCTTTATATCATGAATATGTGAAGTGTTCTTTTATCTGTACTCCCATCTCTTTTTGTTCAATAGCTGACAGATGAGAGACTGGAGAGACTGCAGTATCTGAAGGAAGAAAGAATCAACAGATCCAGAAGTATTGTTTTGTATAGGTTGTTTTCTTTTTTTAAAGGATGATTTCAGATGTTTGTATCAAGAAAGAGAATCAAGAAGCTGCTGCTGTTTTCCAGAACTTGACACATAATGAATATACTGAGGGAACATAAACAATCATATTGACTCTCGTTCAGGAAGAAAGCAAAGTAAAAGTAAATTTATGGTAGTGTTTTATGCTACTATCAGGTGCTACATGCTTTTTGTCTTTTCACTGCCCAGATAATGAGGGGCAAGTAGCACCTGGAGAGACACTTAGCCTTTTGGGATATATCTCACAAAAACAAACATGTCCGGAGCTTATTATTACTTTTCCATTTGTGTCACAATGATTTATGTGATCCTGTAGACTAAAAAGTGTGTTTGTTTCACAGATTAAAGCTGTAGATAATGGTCGACCACAAAAATCATCAACTACACGGCTTCACATAGAATGGATTCCAAAGCCCATCCCACCCACAGAGCCCATTTATTTTGAGGAAGAATTTTTTTCTTTTACGGTGATGGAAAGTGACCCAGTTGCTCACATGATTGGTGTAATAGCTGTTGAACCTCTTGGAATACCACTTTGGTTTGACATAACGGGTAAGGATGCCTTAAGGGCTTTTATTATTAGAAACGAATGCGTGGATTCTGATACTGGAGAGCTCTTTGTGGCTTGGTTTCTTAACTATTCTAATCAGAATTTGGGCATTCTTCAACTGTAGATATCTTTTTTTGCACTTCAAAATATTTGTTGCAGTTTTGGAAATGATTTATAAATATTGTGCCAGTGAAATTAAAACAGATCAAATCAATTTCATAAGTTATGGGACAGGGAAAGAAAATGCCAGTTTTCTGCAACCTGAGACATACTATACTGTTCACACTGATTTCTTTTCTTTTGGTCTGCTCCTCAGTCTGCTTGCTTTGGTTCAATACTAAAAAAAAAAAGCTTTTCTGTTCCTATCCCCAACAAACCTCATCCTGTACGTATTTTTACAGTTGTAACACACCTTAACCTCTAACATTGGAAGTGGTGTTCTTATCAGTAACATGACTGTATGTGCTCTTTATGTGCTGTGATTACAAAATGAATAGTAATTTTTTAAATTTAGACTTTTCACTAGACCACTGGGCTTCAGGAACCCATTGTATAGTTGATACTATAAACAAGTTCTCATCTGTGTTATGTTTCAAAACCAAATCAAACAGCAGTGCTTAGTATCAAGAGTGAAACCTGTGGTAAACTATTTCTGGTGTTAGGATAGCCGTATCAAACAGATTTTCTATCACATTCACAAAAGACATAAGGGACCTTTTCATGTTAGTTACCATGATTAAGTTGTGAAGTTGTGAGATATTGAGAAGGACTTCTTTTAAAAATTATTTCTTACAAATCTAATAATTTTATATGTCTGCTTTATTGGTACATACATCCTAAGGGTTGCTGAGAACAGTTTGTAAAACTAATACATAAAACAGGAATATGCAAATACTAACTGCTTGAGGATGTTCTCGGAAACTTTCAGGCTCTTCTGAGAACAGATACGACTCTTCCCTGAATGCATGCTTAATGAATGAATAGCATGTGGCATTATTGATATCACTGCCAATGTATAAATACTTACATAGTTTTCATACGGTTCTTTTTAATATATTCATGAGGAAAAAAAATAGTTTCTGTCCAAATTGATCATAGCCCAATAGAAAGAGTTTGAATTTAGACAAAATGTGTGGACAGAGATCTGTAAAATTGTATAGAGTGTGCAAAGGGTTAAAGATGCCTCCTTGCGTTCTCACAGGGGCAAAGCTATTTTTATTAGAGATATTTTGGGACTGAGACTACTCTTTTACTGTTCTCCCAAATATACATGCACATAGACATAGGAGCAGAAAAGGAGAAAATACAAAAATAGCTTCAGTGAGTAAAGATGAAGTATAAGAAGGTTCTTTGTGCACCATTTCAAATATGGTCATCCAGTAAGCAAACAAAAATATCTGTAGACCAGACTGAGACATTAAAGGAAAGGTTAAGGAAGGGAAGTTGTCAGAAAAAGGTGAGTAGTTGACCGAGATGAAGGAGGGTGTTTACTCATAGAAGAGGTCTTTTCTTTGTGGTCTCAGTCCAGAGTTTGGTAGTAGAACTTGTTTACTCGATTGGGAATGTATTTTTCTATTGTTCTTTTTAGTTCATTTTAACTGCTGTGCACTCTGAGTGTTGTGTACATCTGAAAAGAGTTCTGATGATAGTTTCATTTTGATTTGCTGCTGTAAAGCATGCAGCACAGTTGGGACATATAAAGTATTTTTATTTTATGCTTAATGCAGAAAACAGATGCTATTTTTAAAAAGACAATTAGAGAAAACTCAAAGGGAAAAAAACAGGATTTGTCCAAAGACTGTAAAAGAAACCATTTTATTTTGACTGCTTTCTTGATGAAAGTGTTTTGAAAAGTTTGATATGTGATCATGTTGCCAGCCTATCAGCTAATTTTATAGGTAGTCACTTTACTGCCCTCTTTTAATGTTTCTAATAGCATGAATTAATTTGATTGACAGCTTTCCTTTGTGTTCTGTGCTTGCTTTCCATGCTTTCTTTCTTTTTGGCTGAGCCAGGAGACAAGCTTGCTAGTGAAGTATTTTACATCTTTCAGATGGCTTGTGACCTGAACTGTACAGCAGAAGGTATCTGCTGAGATCACATAATTTATTACCAGATTATGAGATCTGAAATGAAAGCGTACATTTATAAACTATTTATTTTATTAACCCTTCGGAAATCAAAGTGCTCACAGTTGCATTTGTGACAGGTTCGTTTTTGTTTTGTTTTGTCATCATTACATTCATATGGCATCAATTCAGAACTTCAGGTTTTGGCTTTGTCCAAAACTGTTGCTGTTACACTTTCAGTGTACCAGACACAGAAGTTCGGGTTGAGTTCTGCTTCACTGGATGAACAGATACCATCACTGCTATAAAAATGTTAGGGAAGGTCTTTATGATTTCCTTGAAAAGGGAAGAAGATGATGATTACAGAGCTTGTCACTGCATCAAGAAAATTAGATGAAAAGGTTCATTCACCTTGCTCTTCCCTTAAAATGGCAATGACTCCACTGAGACATTAAATTCTCCTCGCTACCTGAGAAAATGGTATTGCATGCCAGCTATGAATGTTAGAGACTCGCTTTCTGAAGCTGACGTCTCAAACAAAGCCAAATAAAAAATTTCACATAAACCTGCTCCAACCAAAGCTGCTGTCTTTCATGCTGTTCAGTTCATATCCATTCACATGATTTGGAAATTGCTGGTAGACTAGGAAGAGGAAATGGCTTTTGATGAAACTAGAAAAATGTCAGTATCTTTGTCCTTGTTACCAACTATCTTAAATTCAGTGAAGCAGAATTCAGCCCACCTTTACTAAACTGATATGTCTGTCATGAAGTGAACTTTCTGAAAGTGAATGGGGGCCCATTTCAGTATTTACTGTTCTTTCTTAGATAAAGTATAAATTTGCCAACTTTGGAATTTTACTCTCTCACTTCTAGCCTTGGCTTTTCCTAAAAGGCATTCAGTGATTTACGAAACACGGCATGTAAAAGCTGGTAAAATAATAAACAAAAAGAGGATGCAGGTTATATCTGACTGCTATCCTTATGCAGTTTAACTAGAAAAAGACATGTACACAATCAGGAAGAGTTGGTTTGCCATATCTAGCATTGGTTTGATCAAAATAAAAATTGAATCCTCCATTTTAGACAGTTTATTGAGAGGTCTAAAGCAATTCTAGTTAAATGGCAGTATTTATCATTGTTAACAATATTTAGACTTAATCGACATTGTATTCTCACAACAGTATGTTCAGAGTGGCATGATAATCAATTAGATGTTTAAATATAGCTATTGATCCACACAGTTATTTAACTATATTTCAAAGGGTAATTTGAAAGTTTTGCAGGGAAAGATAGCTTGTTTCAGAAGGAGATTGGCGTATTTAATCATTGATGATTTAAACACTTAGTACTCGTCTGAGATCTTATCCCAGTAGAGGCTGGATAATGAATTCTTCAGATACTCTGCTTTGACATGAGTGTCCAGTGGAGATATTAGAGGTTTTTTTACCTTGACTATATTCATATACAAATATGGTAATTTATACTCTGATTCAAGAGACACAAATTTGACAGCATTTCTTATTTGGATCTTTTGTTTATTTTGATACAGAGCATGTTTTTCACTATCTATCCTGAATGTCTGCCCATAAAATAAATCACATTTCACCTACTAATTGTCAGTTTCCCACAATTTGTTATCTTAAAATTCTGATTTAAAAAAACAGAGAATCTTGTCTAAGAATCTACCTACTAACTGTCCTCAAGCCAGACAAATCAGCTTCATCCAAAACTAATCAGTTTTAAATATCTGTAAGTAGCAGCATATTGTATTACCAGAAAAAAAATGGGTTTAAAATAAGTGTGTATATAAGTATGTGTGTATATAATTCCACCCTCATTAAACATCTGAAGACAACATAAACATATATGAAACAGTAGAATGATACTATGTTTTATGAACCTCTCCCTCTTAATTTCCTGAACAAGGTGGCAACTATGACAGTCGATTTGACGTGGACAAGGGTACTGGAACTATCATTGTTGCTAGACATCTTGATGCAGAACAGAAATCAAATTACAACTTGACCGTGGAGGCAACAGATGGAACCAGATCTATCAGCACTCAGGTAATAGACTTTCTAAAGAAGAGTTAGTAGAAGGACGAATTTGTAGCTGCATGGGGGGGAAAAGTTACCTTTAATCTTTATGTTTATGTTTTACATCCTGGACAGTGAATACTGTATATATAACTTAGGGAGTTTTTGTAAAACAGAGCTGGATTCTGATAGAGTTGTGGTATTTGACAGTCCAGGTGGAAGGTCTGTTAGTTTGCTGTAATCTGAGTCAGCGGCTTTTAATTTGTGTTGTTTTCCTACATTAGCTAAATAAATGAAAATAGAAACAATACCCTTTCATGCATGATTTACTCAAAAGAAAAGGATTAATATTTCTTATCTGAATTGCCCCTCTTTATCGTACTCCCTCCTAATCAATATATTATATGATTATTTAGCTTCGATTTTGAAAGATCGTTGTAAGATTTGCTTATTTATTTATTTATTTATTTATGGTCTAAGATCTGTGAATGACAAATTTTACAATATCCAACTCCTGTATTAGGAAACAGAGCTGCTCCTTCTGCATATGTGCTTATAGAAACAATGTTTAGATGACAACATCTGTGTGTATCATCTAGAGTAACACTTTCAGTGAAGGCAGAGATTGCTGCTTTCTGGAGAGTGTTTGGCAATCTCTGACAAGACAAATGTCTTTAATTAAATCAGTTCCCTACTAAGATCCATGGCAGTGGCAAGTATTTGCAGTTGGGCTGATAGGAAGTTCTGTAAAGCAGAAGCTTCTTGTAACCTAATGGAAATATCTCATAGTAAAGTGAACTGTGATGAATATCCCGTTTTCCCCATCTAGTTTCTTCCCCAGCCCAGAACCTGAATGTAGTTGGTTTATTAGATAGGTGTGAATGGAGCTGTGAGCATAGAGGAGCTCTCCTTTTATTTCAGAGGGAAAGGAAAGGATTTATTTACTGAATTAAAACTGTTGGATTTGGATGATGATGTATCCTTGTTACCTGTAATTGACTTGCCGCTAAGAGCAATCTACACACTGCTGCTTTTATGTTTACAGATATCTTTGTAATGTATGTAATTTTTTGTTGTTGTTGTTCAACTTTTCTGCAGTGTATGTTCTTTTGTTGTTTCACCCTATGTTGTTGTATGTCATCTTCCTCCGTTCAGCCAGTGCAAAAATATTCCTTATGAACATTTAGGATTTAAAACACTCTTCTATTGAGATCATCTTATTTGATAGATCAAAAACACTAATTGCTGTAGTCAAAATTTGCAAGAATAGCAATTTCCTTTGAGAACTTACTTTTCCTTTAGTGATGAGGATTGTCAGTGATACTCCAGACCACATATCTTTAAATACTACAGTAAGTCCTCCCCCAGCAGAATGTGAGCAAGAACTCACTGCTATCTTAACCATGGTGCCATTGTTGCTGATGCTGATAGCCACCATAAAAATTTTGGAGAATCCTGCTATAAATTTATTGCCTAGTTGTAGTAAAAATACTGACTGGGTTCATTTTTACCAAATCCAATTTCCAAGTGCTGGAAAGATGGTATGACTTTGTGTGAAAAAAATTAGAAGAATTCTAAATCCAGCAAACTTAATTTGCCAGGCAAGTCAGAAGACAACCGGAGAGTTTTGTTTTGTTCGGTTTGTTAGTTTGTTTTTTCAAGAATTCAATCAAAATGCCACCATGCAAAGTGTTAGGGTGACTTGGGAGTTAGTAAGTGATGAACTTGTGGTCTCAAGTGATTGGAGACATTTTACCTAGTGCTGCTGCTTATATATAGTTGAATTGACATTTGCATCCCCAGCTGTCACATTTGAGCCATGATCTATTTTGTATGCAGAAAGAACTTGGAATTGGAAGGTCATGAAAATACTTTAGCCCTCACCCCTTCTCTTCCCCTGGGTCATGTGATTCATTTAGTTTTTCTCAGAAGTGTACAATGTAGCTTTTGTCCAAATTCTTTAAATGAATTTGTTGTTTTAGCATTTTGTAAATTGAGTGAATATTATGAACATTTACCACAACAGTCATTTGCAGAAGAATTTGAATGGCAGTCTTTAATTTATAGTCCTTTATTTCTATGATTGCTTTTTGTATGATTTTCTTTCATGTCTTTACTTTTCCTCTCTCAGCTAGAGTTGGCAAGAATAGAGCTTGAGGTTTCTGTTACAAGAACACAGAGACTTCTTTCTCATTATCCTCATTTTTCCCCTGCCTGTGGGATAAACGCAAGTTAGCTATTACTGTTTGAGTCTCATGTTACTGTGGTATGCAGATCGGGAAGTGTGGATTAGTTCAAACTCTAAAACTGTTGGTGCATGTACAGACTCCTGATTTTAACTGTTTCTCTGATCTCCCTTGAACTCTTTGCCCACCCAAATTGATTGATTTGCTAAGATAGCCCTCAGGACTAGAGTTAAGAAGAGAAATTTCAGGAATGAGGCTTACCTTAAGGTGAATTAAAAATGTTGATTTGAAATCGAAGTCGAAGATGTTGTTTATGGCTACCAGCGTGTATGTTCCATTACTCACTGTACTTGCTGCTGAAATAACTGTGATTAAAGTTATGTTGACATTCTGTAGAATACTTTAATGAGCTGATAAACAGTAAGGAATGGTGGGCACAAAAACTCCGAATACTGGGCACACATTTTTGGATCAACAATATGCAGTATGCAGCTTTTAGCTTGCAAAGTAGTTGTAAACATCTGAAATACAGTACACAATTTAAGAGGCCTTGATTAACAGCAGATTAATTTTGTGTTCTGGCTTGAAAACACTAATGACGTTTTCAAAACATTGAGGAGGGGGACAAGAAACAAAAAAAAAACATCAGTCTCATTGTAAGTTGTGTGCTGAACGGACTTTGAACTGGAAGGCTTTTGCTGGCCTTAGGCTCTTAACATCTGGAGAGTATTTGACTCTTTCAAGGCTGCAGTTAAATAGATTGTTTGAAAAATACAGCAGCAGTAGGCGTGGAGGCTATTAGAATTTTATATGCATCTAAATGCCAAGTGCATGATGCAAAACAAGAACAAGCAAATTCCGTGCCTACAGTAGTGGTATTTGTTTGACAAATGATGTTAGGGATGATTAGGAAGGAATATCATTTGGAAAACAAATCAATGTACTTATGTTTTCAGATTATAATGTTTTGGTCTTAAGTAGAAAAGGCTATTCACAGAATATGAGAAGCAATATATGAACTATTGAGTTGCTTTTTGAAAGTAAATAACAAATCTTGTTTTGAGCTATACTGCTTCCAGACTTTTCTATGTCTCTCAGTTCTTTTCATTAGAAATAACATTTAAAATGGTGTAAAGCTAATTGCAGCATTTTGCTTATTGCTGTGTGATTGTAGAATATTTAATCTTGCCTTATCCAAAATTTATGTGGATATTATGCTCTGGGGTTGATAAGTCTTCATTGACTAAGCATGCTTTTTGGCATGTGATCCCCATACTGCTTCCAGAGACATTTTGGAAACAGCATTTATATTATTTATATAGTGTATATACAGCATTTATATTGTCTCTGAATAACATAACTTTTTGCTTCTGAACTTGAATATAAACATGCCAAAATAAAATGTTACTATGAATGAAGAGAGGAAAATATTTAAAACTCAACAAGGAGTCAAAAAATGCAAAATTATATTAGAAGAAAGAAACATCACTATTAAATATTACACACTGAGTATGTTTAATCAGTGACACATCTCTGTAACACTAATAATCAGTGCACTGCAATGGAAATTTAGATTTCATGAATCATGCAGTTAATATACTTGATGTTCTGCCCCGAGGTAATCCTGGTCTACTTTGTTCTGTTTCTGTGTGACCAACCTGTATTAGTCTCCACGAGATCTGCTCATAGACTTATGCATTCAGTCAAGCTTCTTCAGTTCCACACTGTTTCATTTCGGTGATGGCATTATGGTCTATTAATGTCAAACTTTTTTATTGCATGCCTCTTGATATTAAACTTCTTTCTTAAGAGATAATATTCATATAATTTATTTTAATTTAATCTTATAATTTCATTGAAATTTTACGTTGCTGTCTTTTATTATACATTTTAGAGTAGCACAAGCTCTTTGTGTAGTTACTTCATTCTCATGCACACAAACCTATCTCTTGCTCTATGAGCTTTTAATAACTGTGTGTACAATTTTATTTCTGTCTTCTGTTGCCTTTTATTTTACATGAAGACTTAACAGTTTAGGTGACTATTTGGCCCTGTCACACTTAAAAGAAAATGCACATGTAGCACCTGTCACTTACCATCAGCAAAAATTCTCTGACTTGAAAGCAAGATTTTCTTGTCTGTTTGTATAATAGTTTAGGTTAGAAGATATCCTGTAGCTCATCTACTTCAGTCTCTGGTGGCTCAGAGCAGAGCAAACTGCACAACTGCATCAAGTTTTTCAGGAATTCATCCAGTTCTGTGTACCTGAGATGACAGGGCTTCCACCACTTCTTTGGATGTGCTTTTATGGCAGTGTTTGGCAACCCTCCTTGAAAAGAAGGCTTCTTATGTCTAACTGTAGTTTCCCTTGTTGGAGCTTGTGAGCATTTCATCTTGTTCTTTTACTGCACACCTCTAGATTTTAGTGGCCTTCCACTGGTTCCATTTTTCTCTGTCAAGATCTGTCTTCTCTGCTGAGCTCCAGACTGTAATGGATCTATAAAATCACAGGCAAATTGAAGGAGAGTGATCACCTTAGTAAAGCAGCCCAGTGTACGGGTAGCCTTCATTATTATGAGGGTGTGATTTGATTCATGTTATGCTTGTCCATTGAAATTCAGGGATGGGCATAAAGTGACAACATCACTGACTGAGAAATGGATAGATAAAAGACTCTTTCAGCTGAGGCAGATGGAAATTTTTGATTATAGGTAAATTTAAAACAATTGCATTATTGTGCAAATTTGAGTTGTATTTACCACTATGTAGAAAATTTTTCATGCCTGAGCAAGTGATTTGAGTAATGAGCAAGTAATGTAATACCTGAGCAAGCGACTTACAATGATTGAGTCACTCTATTAATTCCTTAGCGATATGTTTGTTAATAATATAGTTGGCTTCACAGTCACAACATTCCTGATTTTTAACTTAGTACCTTCACACGGGTTGTGTTTTGTTTTTTGTTTTTTGTTTTTTGTTTGTTTTTTGTTTTGTTTTTTTTGTGTTTTTTTTTGTTTTTTTTTGTTTTTTTTTGTGGTGCTGCATTCTCAAATTGCTGCTTTTCTGTGTTCATTTTGTATATTTCAGAAGTACAGATCAGATGACCATATCTTCCACATGGAAGATTCACCTAACACAGTTGCTCTAGAGTTGCATTTCCTCTCACCTCCAAGTTCAGTCTAAGTTTCTGTATTTTCTCATTTGAGGGAAAATGCACACGAACTTCAATAATGATTTTGAATTAAATTAATCAAATTTTACACTTTATCTTTTTGCTTATGTTTTTTCAAGTCTGAACTTAATAATCTTTTATGAAATAGGTAGTGAGTAAAAAACTGTTGAGGAATATTCATGTTGAGAGCATATCATCCGTGGATAAATTGTGTTGATTACAGTCTTTTTAGTTTTCCTTTATACAGTATATATCAGTGTAGTTTAATTTATATTAATATTGGGTTTTCTGCTTTTTAATTTCTTAGCTATCTTAGCTATTCTTAGCTATTTTTAATTTTCCTGAGCATGTAAGTGCTCACAAACTGCTCATAAACTATGTAAGTTTATGTAAACTATGTAAGTGACTGTATTGGACCATTCCATATTTTATATGAACTTTTCTGCCAGGATGCATTAAAATGTATTGTATTTATTCATCTCTAGTCAGACAATCTAAAAAAGGCTTATTTAAGGTCATTTGCTTTTTATTCTTTCTGTTCATTTTCCAGTTGAATTTATTACTGAATATATTTAAAACCCTGACCTAAAACACGTCTTGGGTCACCTACTATTAATTTTCTCATTACTGAAAATTGGTATTTATTCTAACTTTTTATTTTTCATCTCTAAGTTATTTCTAATCAATGACAAAGAAAAAAAAACACAACAAAGTCCTTAGTTTCCATAGCAACCTCTTGCAAAGGATTTTATCAGTGTACCAAAGAATTACATTTCTTTTCTATTTATTCTGTTTCCTGAGGATTCTGGTAGATTTTCCTTATTAATAGCAGTGATAGTTTGTATTTGTTATATTGGACTGTTCCAAATAGTGAAAAACTATGCATATGAATATTTCTCAAAATGTATAATGGGTTATGACTTGTTTATCTGAAATATCAAAGAATATGTGTACTAAAAAAAGTCATGGGGCTGTGCTTACATCTGCAGATGCTACAGACCCCTCTACTATCTGACAGTGGAGCTCAATGTTATTAATAGTGCATGTTAAACAGGAGTATTGCCATCTTTTTATTATTATTTTTACTGTAATCCAGCATGAGTGGCTCCATCTTGTCCTGCTGAATAGTTTTCATTTAGCAACTTAGTCCATTTTTTCCAATATCTCATTTTAATTTTGTCTAGTGCCGGGTCACTCTTCCTATTTTCCTCTGTGAATGAAACTGAGGCAAAAGTGTATTTTAGTATGAGCTTCTTCTTAGTTGCTGCTTATATTTCCTGATGATCTTGTTTACCCACAGATGGTTTTGTGTTTTCAAATAAACTTAAAACTTTTTATTCCTTGTGTAGAATTTCATTCCATATCTGGCTTCTAATTCTTAACATTCCACATTTGCCCTCTTCACCTGTGTTCCTATATTACATTTTATATGCCAGTCTGTTTTCTCTTTTATCTGAGTGAAGTTGCCCGTGAAAATACTCTTTCTGGTGATGGTTATTTCAGCTAGCACAGTGGGTAACATCCCAGTTTGGGGGAATATCCTTGTATCTCACAATAGAGATTTACCCAGAAGTTCTGCACCCCAGTTCTTTGTGTTCCCACACTCTCACTTCAGTTCATCAGACTACACTGTGGTGCTTCCAGAGTTTGGTGCAGCACTTCGTTACTTCTATGAAGCAGTCTTTCTGCTGTTACTTTGAATAAAATCCTTCTAATGTTCTTGGAAGCTACTTTTGACTTTGAGGAAGATGAAGCAGATTCAGTTTTAGTGAGTTGCTGTAACTCTTACCTATACCTCTCTCCTTTTCCCTGGAGAAAAAAAAAAAAAAGAAAAAAATTTTCTTACATTGGTATTATGTACATTTATGGTTTGATTTTTTAATGATACTCTTTTTTGTTCCTATTTACTAGAAATTATTAAAACTTTCCCCTTCCAATGTATAATTTCAGGTTTATATCAAAGTTATAGACACAAATAATCACAGGCCTCAATTTTCTGCTTCAAAATATGAAGTTGTTATACCTGAAGACACCGTACCAGAGACAGAAATTTTGCAAGTTAGTGCCACAGACAGAGATGAGAAGAATAAACTGATATATACAATACAAAGCAGCACTGATCCCATCAGCCTTAAAAAATTTCGTCTGGACCCTGGAACTGGATCTCTTTATACCACAGAAAAACTAGATCATGAGACAATGAACCAGCATGTTCTCACAGTAATGGTAAATAAGCACAATATTTGTTCTGTAATCTATAACAAGCACTTCTTAAAAAATTTTTTATTTTTCCCCCTAATACAAACATTTATTTGTACATTTAATTTGTATTCAATCTTTGTCTCTGATTGGTAAAGATCGAACCTTAAATAATTAGTAACATTTGGTGAACCTCTGAATTATCAATGATAATTACTAGTATTATGCTAATTGTTTTAGGTTCGAGATCAAGATGTTCCTGTAAAGCGCAACTACGCTAGGATCATCGTTAATGTCAGCGACACAAATGACCATGCACCATGGTTCACCAGCTCTTCCTATGAAGGCCGTGTGTATGAGTCAGCAGCTGTTGGATCAGCAGTCCTCCAGGTTACAGCATTAGATAAGGACAAAGGAAAAAATGCAGAACTTGTATATTCTATTGAATCAGGTATGTTGACGTTCTTATATCTTCAGTTTGCTTTTAAAATGATACTTGGTTGTGTTTTGTTTCAACTGTAGACATGTAAAAAATAGCTGTGAGAGTACGCATCGTATTTTGTGTCATGTATTTAAAGATACAGCCTGAGAGTGTTGAAAAGAAAACTACAATGGTAAACATTCATCATCTTCCCTTAATTATTTGTATTGCCCTCCTGCAAGGAAAGATACCTTTAAATTCTGAAAGAGGATGTGTTCTTTAGAAAATACAGAATTTCATATCTAAAGTTCAGATCTGAAAGAGCATTCTTTTTGAGAATTTACAGTATAAGTGAATCAAATATGTGATGAAAAAAGTAAAATAATGAGACAAGAACTTTGGTGTTTAGTGCATTGTGAAAGAAGGGAGCTCAAAAGTAGTATTCATATACTTCTGAAGAAATAACTACTAAATTTTGCAGTTTAAGTTAAAATTTCTGATACAAGTAGCATGGAAGGTCTTGCTTTGCCTGGTTCCATCTGGGTGATTTTAAATTGGGATTGCTATTCTGGTTCAATAAAACATATAAGAATTCCTTTAATAGCCAGTCAGTTTGTCACTGAGAGACCTGAGATTGCAGGTCAGAGAAGAACATTGGATACCACTGCTTATTTTATGCTTCATTGTATCTTTCTGAACTTGCCTTTAACAATGAAATTTAAATGATGGTGATTTTCAGTAGTGTGATTATGGGATGGCACTGAGTGAGTTCACTTAGCATTTGGAAGTGAGTTCTGGTTCAGTTTGTGAAATCTAGATACAGGCCTACAGTTGTTCAGGTCCTTAGCTATTTAGGCTTAATGAAAAATAAAAACGTCATTTAAACTTCATTAGCTAGATGCTGTACTACTTTCCTTTTAGAAAGTAATTTAAAATAAAAATCTCAGCTGCAAGCATAAGCAATTGTATATTAAAGAGAACAGTTGCTAAAATTTGTTTAGTTATGGTTCCACTCAAGGTGATATGCACAAATGTTTTATTTTTGTTTGACATCCGTTACTTTGCAAAGCTGTAGGAATTGTTTGTTGTAAATATTTTCCTTTTTTTCCATCAAAGCATTGACACGAAAACATTGAAGCACTGTGGAAATGAACCTATGATTAGGGTAGCTCGAAGAGAAGGAATATATTTGATAAATTCCTTAATATATGTGTATTTTTTTTCTATAATTTGAAGATATATGACTTTATAGGCAAGACATGAAACTTTTCTCTTGCCTTTCCTAGTTCAGCAGTGCATGTTTTAGGAATGACAAAATGCTGCAAGAAAAAGATTCTGTATGCATGCTGTTTAATATGAAGTTACATGCTGTTCTCTCTTCCTTTCTTCTAGCTTTTTGTAGGAGTAAATGTAAGACTTTATTAGGTTTGTTTTATAGGAGAGTGACCAACTGGGAGGCTAAAGCATTGTAACTGATGTTCTAAGCATATGGATAGAACATTCCTTAAATGTTTGTAATGTCTGCCTAGATTTGTAATGGGATATTCTAAGAATGCCACTGTGTTTAGAGCCTCGACTTTTAAGAAAAAAGAAAAAAAAAACCTCTTGCCTACTTGTATGCATAACTCAGAAGTTCTTACATTTTTTTTCCATGCTGAGATCATGGCTCTAGTAATACAAATTTTAAGGAACTACAATATTAATCTTCCTCTATTTTAGTACATGAGCTGAATACTTTGTGCAATGGAATTCAGCTATATATCTGAAAACATGAGGAAAAATAGTTATCAAGTGTCAGCTTGTAATAGTCAGAAGATAGTATTTTTCTCCTAATACTTGATCACAGGGAATAACTTACCTATGTATTGATGTGAAGTTAGAGAAAATGCAACTTTTGGTCCAGTCCAGAAAGGTTCATTCTGAAGCAGAGATTTAAACAATACTTGCATAAACAACTGAGATTCAGAAGTGTCCTTAAATTTTTTTTTTTCCAGAACTATCTAGTTATTCTAAATCCTGTAATGTGACCTGACTTCCACTAATGTTAATTTCTGAATATAATTTCTTTTCAGCTTCAGTAGGTACTTAAGTAGGCTTAAGCACAAATTCAATAACAAAAATAATTTGAAGAAAAAGTATAATTTATAATGTTGAAAATTGCAGGATACTAGCCTTTTTTTTTTTTTTTTTTTAAAAAAAAGGAATAGAATATTTTGCATTTATTTTTAAGTCTCGAATAGTTTAGTGTTTTATGCAGTGTTTCCACAATTAAATTTAGAATTTCTGCAAACTCTTCATTACAGAAAACTTTCCAGAGAGGCTACAGATGTTTGTTAAACAAAATTAAGAAACTTTAACATTCTCTATTTTCTCTTTACATTGTCTTTTTTTGTACAATAAACAATCATTATTTAATTTTCTTAATTACTTTATTTTTCTTTACAGGGAATATTGGAAATTCCTTTGTGATAGATCCTATCTTGGGTATAATTAAAATTGCAAAAGAATTAGATCATAGTAACCAGGAAGAGTACAACTTGATGGTAAAAGCTACAGACAAAGGAGATCCTCCAATGAATGAAGTGGCTTCTGTGCATATATTTGTTACAGTTTCTGATAATGCCTCGCCAAAATTTACAGCCAAAGAATATTCTACAGAAATCAGCGAAAGTGCTAGCATTGGCAGTTTTGTTGGAATGGTTACAGCATACAGTCTGTCTTCTGTAGTTTATGAAATAAAAGATGGTAATATAGGAGATGTCTTTGCTATCAACCCAAACTCGGGTGTCATTGTTTCACAGAAGGCACTTGACTTTGAAACTTTGCCTGTTTACACACTAACTGTGCAGGGAACAAACATGGCTGGCTTGACCACTAATGCAACAGTTTTGGTACATCTTCGGGATGAGAATGACAATATACCAATTTTTATGCAGTCTGAATATACAGGACTCATTAGTGAATCAGCTTCAGTTAACAGTGTGGTTCTGACTGACAAGAATGTTCCATTAGTAATTCGAGCTATGGATGCTGATAAAGAATCAAATGCTTTGCTTGTTTATCAAATTGTTGAACCATCTGTCCGCAAGTATTTTGCCATTGATTCTAGCACTGGTGCCATTCGGACATTAATGAGTCTGGACTATGAAGAGACAAATATTTTCCACTTTTCTGTACAAGTACATGATATGGGCATTCCACGTTTATATGCAGAATATGCAGCTAATGTTACTATTTATGTAGTTGACATCAATGATTGTCCTCCTGTGTTTTCAAGAGAGCTGTATGACACATCCATTTTGGTTCCAACCTATAAAGGCGTGAAAGTCATCAGCGTAAATGCCACTGATGCTGATTCAGGCATTTTTTCACAACTAATTTATTCCATTATCGAAGGCAACATTGGAGAAAAATTTTCAATAAATCCCAAGACTGGAGATATAACAGTACAAAATACAACTCAGTTACGAAGTAGATATGAATTAACAGTGAGAGCATCTGATGGCAGATTTGCAAGCACTGCATCTGTAAAAATTAATGTGAAAGAAAGCAAAGTAAGCCAACTGAAATTTACACAGAGTTCTTACTCTGCAGTAGTGCAGGAGAATTCCACTGAGGCAAAAACAATAGCTGTGATTACTGCTATAGGGAATCAAATAAATGAGCCTTTGTTTTATCATATTCTAAACCCAGATAGCAGATTTAAAGTAAGCCCAACTTCAGGAGTCCTTTCAACAACAGGAATACCGTTTGATCGTGAACAGCAAGAATCTTTTGATGTGGTCATAGAAGTAACAGAGGAACATAAACCATCAGTTGTTGCACATATTGTAGTTAAAGTCACAGTGGAAGATGTAAACGATAATGCTCCACTTTTTGTCAATCTTCCATATTATGCAGCAGTTAAAGTAGACTCTGAAGTAGGCTATGTTATTCGACGTGTCACCGCCATAGATAAAGATGCAGGCAGAAATGGAGAAGTGCATTACTATCTTAAAGAGCATCATGAACATTTCCAAATTGATCCCTCTGGTGAAATCTCTCTGAAGAAGAAGTTTGAACCAGACACAGTAAATAAGGAGTACCTGGTCACAGTAGTAGCAAAAGATGGAGGAGAACCTGCTTTTTCTGCTGAAGTTATAGTCCCAATTACAGTTATGAATAAAGCTATGCCAGTTTTTGAAAAGCCTTTCTATAGTGCAGAGATACCAGAAAATATTCAGCTCCATAGTCCTGTAGTACATGTGCAAGCAAACAGCCCAGAAGGACTTAAAGTGTTTTACAGCATCACAGATGGAGATCCTTTCAATCAGTTCATGATCAACTTCAACACTGGGGTGATAAATGTTGTTGCCCCTCTTGACTTTGAGTCTCATCCAGCCTACAAGCTGAATATCCGAGCAACAGACTCCCTGACTGGAGCGCATGCTGATGTGTTTGTAGACATAATAGTGGAAGACATCAACGATAATCCTCCCATGTTCACAGAGCAGTCTTACACTGTAACTCTTTCTGAGGCATCAGTCATTGGAACATCTGTTTTACAAGTGAGTGCTACAGATGCTGATTCTGGAACAAACAGGGGAATTTCCTATCATTTGATTGAGGATGACACTGAAAGTCATGAGTACTTCCACATAGACAGCAGCACTGGACTCATTCTCACGACAAGAACTTTGGACTATGAAAAAATTCAGCAACACAAGTTACTAATAAGGGCCATAGATGGTGGCATGCTGCCTTTGAGCAGTGACACTGTTATAACTGTTGATGTGACCGATCTAAATGACAACCCTCCTCTTTTTAACCAATTGGTTTATGAAGCTAAAATTAGTGAACTGGCTCCTCGTGGACATTTTGTGACGTGTGTGCAAGCTTCAGATGCAGATAGGTCGGATGCTGACAAACTGGAGTACTCCATTATGACAGGCAATGACCAAAAGAATTTTGTAATTAATAGTAAAACTGGCATTATCACCATCTCAAACCTACGCAGGCAGGCACTGAAGCCACATTATATTCTTAATGTGTCTGTTTCTGATGGAGTTTTCAGGAGCTCAGCCCAAGTTCGCGTAACTGTAACCAGTGCCAATATGCACAGCCCTGTTTTTAGTCAGAATGAATACGAGGTTGAACTAGCTGAAAATGCTCCATTGCATACTTTAGTGACCGTAGTTAGAGCAAGAGATGAAGATTCTGGTACTTATGGCCATATCACTTACCACATTATAAATGACTTTGCCAAAGATAGATTTTATATAAGTGAGAGAGGGCAGATTTTTACCTCCGAGAAGCTTGACCGTGAAACACAAGCAGAAAAAGTAATTGCCATTAGTTTAATGGCCAAAGATTCAGGAGGAAAAGTTGCTTTCTGTACAGTTAATGTAATACTTACAGATGACAATGATAATGCTCCACAATTTCGAGCAATGGAGTATGAAGTAAATATTGGATCTGATGTTCCACGTGGAACTTCTGTCATTAAAGTCTGGGCATCTGATGCTGATGAGGGTACAAATGCAGACATCACATATACTATTGAAGCAGAGTCTGAAAACGTTAAAGAGAATTTAGAAATTGATTCTTTGTCTGGTATAATTACAACAAAAGAAAGCTTAATTGGTTTAGAAAATGAGTTTCTAACGTTTTTTGTTAGAGCTGTTGATGGCGGATCCCCCCAGAAAGAGTCAGTTGTTCCCGTTTATGCTAGAATACTCCCACCAGAAGTGTCTCTTCCAAAATTTTCAGAACCATTTTACTCTTACATGGTTTCAGAGGACATTCCAGTTGGAACTGAGATAGATGTTATCAAAGCAGAGCATAATCAGACTTTGGTGTATAGTCTGATTAAAGGGAACACTCCTGAAAGCAATAGAGATAATTTTTTTGTGATTGATCGACAGACTGGAAAATTGAAACTTGAGAAGAATCTTGATCATGAAACAACTAAATGGTACCAGTTCTCAGTAGTAGCACAGTATACAAACGAAGATTATAATGTTATTTCCTCAGTAGAAGTAAGCATTCAAGTAAGAGATGCAAATGATAACAAACCAGTTTTGGAATCCAATCCATATGAAGCATTCATCGTAGAAAACATGCCAGCTGGAACAAGAGTGATCCAAGTAAAAGGAACTGACTTAGATTCAGGACTTAATGGGCAGGTCACTTACAGCTTAGATCCTTCTCAAGAACTAGATGTTATAGAGTCTTTTGCCATAAACATGGAAACTGGCTGGATTACCACTCTCAAAGAACTTGACCATGAGATGCGAGACAAATACAAAATTACAGTGATTGCATCTGATCGAGGTGAAAAAATTCAGCTGTCTTCTCTGGCTGTGGTTGAAGTTACTGTTACAGATGTGAATGACAATCCTCCACGCTTTACTGCAGAGATATATAAAGGAACAGTCAGTGAGGATGACCCTCCTGGAGGAATAATTGCCATCTTAAGTACAACTGATGCTGATACGGAAGAAGTCAATAGACAAGTCTCTTACTACATTACAGGTAACTCTTTTTGAGTAATGTCAGAAAAAATCATTTGAGGTGTCCTGGAATTATGTGCGCTATAACTTAATCCTTCAAATTTTTGAAACATACTTGAAACCTTTTAGCAGCAAAGAAAGAAAGTGTATGTCTTAAAATTAAATATCAGTGGGGATGATTAAGGGGGAAAAGAGTTTTGGAAAATAGGTCTTTGGCTTCCTGTTTGATATGTGTTTTGCTCAACATGCTTCCCTAAGTATTCTGTTTAGTTTACATATATTTTATAAAGAAATAAACGTTTGCACTGAAATCACCATTGCAGTTAAAAACAGAACCAAAGAAATACAAAATAATTGCCTTCCAGTGAGTATTCTAATGGTTTTCATTCTCCCAGTGTCTTACAATGTTATCTGTAATGCTGCTACATGAATTCCTACATTGATTTTTATAGATTCTATTGGCAGCAATTAAATATTGTATCAGAACCTACTATTTGTATGTGAAAATTAAAACTTTTTCAAATACAGCCTCAGAAAGTGGCTGCTTTAAATTTGTATTTAAATTTGTATTTTATTTTTAGATGTAATTTAGTGTTGATAAAGTAATAGTTAAATTCTCCCTCTTGTTTTTAATTAAAAGTTTACTTTTATATTATAGGAGGTGATCTCTTGGGACAATTTGCTGTTGAAAATGTACAGAATGAATGGAAAGTTTATGTCAAAAAGTCCCTGGACAGGGAAGAAAAGGACCATTACCTTCTAAATATTACAGCTACTGATGGAACGTTTGCTACTAGAGCTGTGGTGGAGGTTAAAGTCCTTGATGCTAATGACAACAGCCCTGTATGTGAAAAGGTAGGCATAGTCTTCAATGTCCAGCTGCTTCCATAGGCAAAATTGCACTGAAATTGCTTCTTAGGAGACAGACAAATGGGTGTTCCTTTAATGTTGGCAACAGAGCTTTGGACTACTAAGAATTCTGTCAAAGCAATTGGACAAGTTTATGTAAATAAATAATCAAAGACAATTAATTGACGTACTTTTAGCACTGGCTAGGTGTTTTAAGAGTAGTATTAAAATAATTTTAGGTCACTTCTCTTGTTTTAATGCATACTTTCCCCTGAGGAACTGTTTTAGGCTGCTAGTACAGTTTGTTTGCTGTATTTTTCTGAAGGAAGCAAAGTCTCAAAAAATGCTGAATACCATTGCTTAGTTGATGTATTTGGGGATGGGGGGTGGGGGGGAAGAGTTGAAAAGCCTGGAATGTTGTCCAAAAATCAAAGATCTGTGATCCACAATTTTTTTCTTTTTTTACTAAGTCATCTACTTTATCACATAATAGTTTGCAAAAACAGATATGAAATATAACAAATAAATGGGAAAAAGGAAAAAAAGAAAAGAAAAAAAAGGGGGGAGAAAGCAGAAGTGTAGTATAAGCAAACTGGATTTTCATAGCCAGCTTCTTTTTATTTTAATAACAGGCAGAGGGGCAAAATGTTTTCTTGTTTTGGGAAGGATCAAATACACAGTGACTGATTCTTTTTATTAGTCTAGTGTTTATGTTGATCAACATGTACATGTGTACAAAAGATTGTAGTTAACTACAAACTAGTAAGTGTTTTTAACTTTACTCCTTTGATAATATTGATGTTATCTATAAGTCTTTGTATATTAGCTATATAGTGCTATAAATGAACTATATGACTGCTTAGTGCCTTTTAAACTGGAAGCTTGTATTTCATGAATTGCAACGTAAACAATGGGTATTGGTGTCTTCTGGATTGAGTCCGACCTAGACAAAATGATTTACCAGAAGAGAAAAAAGGGAAATTGCTAAAAATTCAGACCTCCTAGCTTGGGAATGCACTTAATTATCGGTTAATCTGTTACATCTGTTCCCAGTACTCAGCTGTGTTAACACGCAAAGTGTCCCTATAGTTTTAGTAATAATTACCTTTGAATAATTTAATAAATGTGAAATAATTAATTGGAAAATTGTAAGTCCTTGTCATTTTCAGTATTTCATCCTTTGATTCACTTTACGTGTTCCCAAATACTAAAACAATATTTTCTCAACTGCCGTTCTCCCTTTGCATCCCCTTTCCAAGCCTATTTACTCCGTGTATTAAGTCTTTGAATGAAATTTAAAACTTTTTCAGGCTTTATACACTGATATTGTTCCTGAGGACGCTCTTCCAGGCAAACTGATAATGCAGGTATCTGCTACAGATGCAGATATTCGTTCCAATGCAGAAATTACATATACATTACATGGCCCTGGAGCAGAGAAGTTCAGACTCACTCCAGACACAGGTAACAAAGCTTTATAAACAAAAGGAATCGTGACTTCACTTTATAAAATGTTTTATGACTACATTACAATACACATAAATGTCAGTATTTGAAGCTTTTCATTAAGAGTTAATGTATTATATGAGTTTGTAGTACATAAATAATATATTGATTAGAAGCTGGGGAAAAGGCAGTGTTTAATAAATGAGAAACTAAAGTAAATAGGGTAACTGCCCTGAAGCCAGAGACTTCATGCAGAAGTGCTTGGAGTAAGAATATGCCATGAATTTTTGTACTATTTATATTGTATTAGTAGCAATCACAGTTGGTAAACTAAAGATAAGATAATTTTCATTCGGATTCTCCCTGCCATCATTTGGTTTGGCATGTTAAATGGGCAGAGGTTAGAATAAGCAACATGTTTCCTTTCCATAGTAAATGCCAAAATTGGCTCCAATTTTTTTTGAATCATTATATATAATAAAGATAAGCTTTTAACTTGCCTGACATTGTTTGCTTTTCATGGTATTCACTACTTTTGAATTATTATGTAGCCCAGTGCAAGAACTCTGTGCACTGCAAACTGCAGTAGATAAGTAGTAAGGGAGTTAGCAATATAGAAAAAGAAATTAACAAGATAGATACAAAGTTATAGCAGAAATATAGAGAAGGAAATAAGAACACTTTAGTGGCAAAATAAATGAAAAGGATCTTACTTCAAGGAGATTGATTTTGAATGTAACCCGTGTGCTGTACTAACAAGTTGTTACATAAATTCAGAATGTTGGGGCAAGCACACTTGCAAACAATATTTCAGAATGTTTTTTGAATCAGTCAAAAAGAGACAGTGGCTACACATTGTTTCAGGTATGGTTTCTGTCACTTTGGAAAGAGAATATATGTTAGACTTCTGGAGATTTGTCTGTAAAAGCTAATTTGGTTATATTTGATGGTGTAAATAGCTCTGTTTATTCACTGAAAATTGGAAGATGAGGGTGAAGTTCTTTCCTCTGGATGGAACACAGCCAGGAAAACAGTACGCGGACTTTACCATATTTTAATTTTCTCTACATGATAACACTTTAATTTGTGAATGCATGCACGTTGTCTCTACACTGTTGGATACTCTTACTCTAGCTGATTTCGCCTTCAAAAGCAATGGAAAAAAGAGATGTGTATTTAATCTGACCTGAAAAGGCAGATCGCTGACGTGGCCACTGATTAAGCTATTCTCAAAAAGAAAATTGTTGTTTTGTTTTGCTGAGTACAGAGGTATTCGAAAAGAACATGTTAGGGATATATAATTTTTGCAACTTGCATGAACTTATATTTGTTATTCTGTTTATAGGTGAACTGAAAACATTAATGCCATTGGACCGTGAGCAGCAAGCAGTTTATTACCTTCTAATGAAAGCCACAGATGGAGGAGGAAGATTCTGCCAGGCTAACATTATTCTGACTCTAGAAGACGTGAATGATAATGCCCCAGTGTTCACAGTTGATCCTTACTCCATTACGGTATTTGAAAACACAGAGCCTAAAACACTTTTGACAAGAGTGCAAGCAACAGATGCAGATGCGGGTATGCATTCTTTGACTAAAACTTTTGCCTTTTTGGTCTCAAAGTTATAGCAATGCTTATTAAATGCATTATATTAATATAATTAATATATTTAATGTATTAATATTAAATTTAATTCTGAAAGGTGTTAAGTCTTTCAGGGGAACTGACAGGTGTAAAATTGCTCTCAGGAATGGATTCCTGAAAGATATATTTAGATCTGCTGAATTATGTATCTCCTGACTTTTGTGCTTTGAGTAGCTTGGAAAAAATCTCTTTTGTCTCTCCCCACAAAAAAAGAAGAGGGAAGAAAGACAAAACATAGGATATTTGTAGTGTGATAAGTTGTTATGATTGGTTATACTCTTTTACTCCTGGTGTAAGTGTGTAAGCCCTGTATGTTTGTGTAAATATGTATTCAAAAGATCTTGAATGTGCATTCCTCAGGCCAGACATAAATGATCATGCTGCAAAGAGAACACTGGTCAATTATAGATTTATTTATGGACTAGATGAACTTAGAAGGCCCGTTCCAAATGAACTATTCCATTTGATTCCAAAGCATATGTCACCCTATTAAGATTTTGCTGTCTCTTCTCTTACTATTTAGTTAGAAGTATTTAAGTGAACACAAACTGAAAATGACATTAGAAAGAGTACATTCTCAGGCTTTGTTATTGTAAGGAAGAATAAAAAGGCATGTCTTTATGATTTCCATATATCACAATATTATTAATGAAATAATAGATGCCTTACTCTTTTGAAACAACAAACTTTCTTTGTGTTATAATAAAGTTAGGTTGCTCAACTGGAAGGTAATAGGTGTTTTCACATTTTCCTCATCTTTGAGACACAGGAGCAAAATACTTGGCTCAGAAGCCAAGTTTTTTGATTGCTCTCCTTTACAAAAACGTTGCCGGAAGTTATATTCCTGTCAATTTTGGGTTATGGTTCTTAAATGAACTCACTGGAACTGCATCTAGTTATTTGATACAGCCAAACTCTTCCATATCCTCCCATGTTATTTTTTAAGCCTGCTAAGCAGATGTTGTTGTTCTAAAGTTATAATTAGATTTGTATTACAAATCGTTTCATATTAGCTAGTACTGTGACTGAAGCAGAACCATGCTTCATGTTTTCTTATCTGGCAGAAAATTGGTGCAGTGAAGGGCCAGCTTAACTTTTTTAATTAATTACATATTTTTGGAAATCATTCTGCCCTTGACAGGAGCCATTAATTTTTGCTGAAATTTACTGTAGCATGAATGATAGTATTTAACATGCACATTTTATTCTTATAGCTGTCAGATCTGTTATTTTGTTGGTGTATTTTGTCTGCTGCTTCATGCTCTGCAACTGTTTTCAAAATACAGGGATGAACCGTAAAATCCATTATTCACTGGTGAACTCTGCAGAGGGCCAGTTCTCTATTGATGAATTCTCTGGAATCATCCGGTTGGAGAAGTCTTTGGATCGGGAGTTGCAAGCTGTGTACACACTGACTTTGAAGGCTACAGATGAAGGTTTACCTCGAAGGCTGTCTTCCACAAGTAGTCTTATAGTTTCTGTTTTGGATATAAATGATAATCCACCTGTATTTGAGTATAGGGAGTACAGTGCAAGTGTATCAGAAGACACAGTGGTTGGGACTGAAGTTCTCCAGATCCATGCTGCAAGCAGGGACATTGAAGCCAATGCTGAAATCACGTACTCAATAGTCAGTGGGAATGAACATGGAAAATTCAGTATTGATTCAGCAACAGGTAAGAATGTAACTGATCTTGCAGTAATGCTTATTCAGTCTTATCTTATCCTGAAATGATATGTTAGTCTAAACAAGAATAATGCCATACTATGTTCTGCAGTAATGCAGGCAAGTACACTGCATAATCTATGTGCATCATCCTCGCTGTAAAGGCGGTGCTACTGTTTGCTCACCCATTTTGACAAGGTGCTTACTCGACGAGAACAGAATTTATTTTTCACTCCTATTTATTATTTATTTCAGTTATATTCATATAGTTGGCAAAAGGAAAGGTTTTCTAGCTGGAATGTTTCTTACCCAGAGGGGAAGACGTGGTTCTGTAATGACAGAAGCCTAACATTTTTTTTCGCAGAAGCCATGTAATCAAGACAAGCATCCAGACTTGGTGAAAGAAAGATCAGAAATGAAATTGGCAGGGAAAAGTAGATATTGGCCCATGAAGACAATCATTCCAGAGAAGCTTGATGTGTCATTAAAGAAAGATAGTAGTATTCTATTCAAGTATTTATCTAGCATGATGATGGAGATTTCAGGCTCACTTGTTAATCAGATTTAGTCTCTGAAACTAGTCTCTGCTTCTAATGGAAACACTTAGCTTCTTTGGAAAAATTTAACCTATTAATGGCAATAATTTGTTAAAAGTTCTCGTAAACCTCAATTATAGCTTTGTTTTCTTATATAGTTATTTTCTTAGAATTCACTTCTGCTGAGTTTCTTTTTTGTTTGTTTTTGTTTTTAAGTAAGATCCCTACCTGAAAGTCAATAATAGTTAATATATCAGCATAACTGACATTACAATTCTTCCTACTACTTTTTCCAGCACCTGCACAGTACTGTACTGTAATTTGCCAGTTTAACTTCTTCACAGATTTGAAATGAGTAAGAAAATTCCAGAGAAACACTCTTATAGCAGCAAATTAATGCGTATGTTAGTGACTGAGCTATTTTAACTATCTGGTTAAGAATTTGCACTTTAAGTGAGATATTTCTATTGATAATAAGTCATGGCCAGACACTACTCCTACTTTTTCTGTGTTGTCCTCTCCACGTCTGAAATAAATGTTAGTGCAAGGAAAGTCAGGCTAAAGGTATTTTTGTATTTTCAGTTAATCTCAATTTAAAAAGTTAAAAATAATTTTTCTAAATTTCTTCATTATGCTACTTTTTATAATTATAAAATCCCAGCCAGGTGATTTTAAAGTAGAAATCTTTAATGGTAGTGACACTGACCTTCTGTATGTAATCTGATCATTTCACTGCGTAGCTCCAGCTTTACAGTGACAAATCGAACCCTGAAGAAGTTGAATGTTTATTAGAAGTTGCAATATATAGTACTACAGTAACAGTGAATTTCTGTGTATTTATTTCCTCCAATAGGAGCCATTTTTATCATTGACAGCTTGGACTATGAAAGCTCTCATGAGTATTACTTGACAGTAGAAGCCACAGATGGAGGCACACCTTCATTAAGTGATGTTGTAACAGTGAATATTAATGTAACAGATATCAATGACAACACTCCAGTGTTTAGCCAAGACACTTACACTGCAGTAATCAGTGAGGATGCTATGCTTGAACAATCAGTCATTACAGTATGTATTTTCACTTTTTTCCCTTGAAATACTCTGTTATAACAGTCATGCTTTCAGTCTGAAAGGAATAATTAATGATTGGAAGATGGTCATAAATTAATAAAGATGTTTGCCACTGAGTGAAATGAAATTAATTTTTAAAAAGTTTGGAGCCAGAGACTTGAAATGCTATGGGAAAGTAGATGATTTTCTATGATATGTTTCGTTCTCCTTGTGAAAACAGGACTAATTTTCTGAATTTTTTCCATAAATTAAATGGTATTGTATGTTCTTAATGTTAGGATATTTCTCCTAAGAACTGTGTAATATTGTGATATATTAGATAAAAACAGCCATATTCATTTACGGAATGAGTTTGTGTGAATGGTGATAGAGTCTATATAGACTTGTTTTAAATGAGACTGTAATTTCCCTTAGGTTATGGCAGATGATGCCGATGGACCTTCAAACAACCACATTCACTACACAATTACAGATGGCAATCAGGGAAATCCTTTTACAATTGACCCTTCAAGGGGTGAAATAAAAGTGACTAAACTTTTGGACCGAGAAAAGGTAAGTTTTTCTATACTTTTTTTAGCAGTTGAGTTTATTATAGGTATTTATTTTTTATGGCTACAGTTTTGGGATTATATTTCTAAACTACCATTTTAAATATTCCAAAATTAATATGTATGTCACTCCAAAAGTAATGCCTCCTATTTACTTTTATGGAAACTATAGCAGATACGAAGAGCACAATAACACTGTTTGTTAGAGGAAAGTCTCAGCAACAAAACACTATTTTTCAACATGATCACTACTAGCTACGCGTTTGCCAGTTGCGAATAAAGGCCTCTGTTCTGTACTCATAAAAATTTGCACCAGCAGAGGTGACCCACTGTCCCTGTTACCACTGGTGAAATGCACCACCTACTGCCTTACTGTGCTCACATCCACCATTTGATCTCTTCAATGTTCAGCAAGCACTGATGAATGTCAGTGGGTGCCATTTTTTTCCATATGGAGGAATTCAGTTACACACCTTTGCTTCATGTGCATTTTGATTTCTGTTGCATGGCAACAAAATGTAAGGGAATATTGTTGGGAAGGTTCAACATCTACTGCCGTACCACCAACATCCACTTCTGAAGTCATGTGACAAGGTTGTAAAATAGGAGTTATTACTTTTGGAGTAGCCCTTGTACAGCTATGACAATGTAATCGTATCTATATTTGTCAGTACCTTTTGGGACAGGGTTGGGGGGACATCTGTGGGGAGAGAAAAATGATTAAAGCTAAAAAGGCAAGCTTTACTGGAGGTTTATGCTAAAATATTTCTTAAAAGAAAAAATGAGCTTATTATTCTTTCTTTGTTCTTTAGTAAATGTGTGGTTTTGGTTTTGTTTTTAATTTTTAAATAGATTTCAGGATATACCTTGACAGTTCAAGCTTCAGATAATGGAAACCCACCTAGACGTAACACTACTACAGTTAACATTGATGTTTCTGATGTAAATGACAATCCCCCAGTATTCTCAAAAGGAAACTACAGCATTATCATCCAGGTAAACTAGATGCATACATGCTCTAGTAATCAAATCGATAATATTATTTGAATGTTAATCTGTGACTTGAAAAAATTTTGCGAGATATGATAAACCCAATGTTTCAATTTTATTTTCTATACTGTCATTTTCTAGTTAAGGTCTGTAATGAGACTGTATACTTGAATAAGTGTTAAGAGTTACAAAGTCCATAATGTGCAGTCTATTTAGAAACTTACTTTGCAAGTAGATTGTGTTTTTTTACTTTGTGTATGTGTATATATAATACATTGAATTTGAATTCATATTTACAGTGCTCTTAACATCATACAACTAGGTTAGAATACACAATAATTTTGCTGTTTCGTTTTGATCTTTGAGTTACTTTAGGTACCTGTTACTGTGAAGCAGGAGTTCTGCACTGTGAGCCATAGTTTGAGTTTATTCGTATTGGCCTCCTCTGGGATCAGAGGCAATTAAAATAGGAGTAGTATTTCACAATGCTACATACCAATTCTTTGTAGTGGGGCAGGTTCTCAATGGCTATCAAATATTTGCCTGATTCAGAGAACTCTCAACTAAAGCAAAGATAGCAGAGACACCTTCCGTACTTCTTGCCTTCCCAAATTCAGTAGAGAATGAATGGAAGGGAAAGAAGCAATAATTATTGCGATCTTTTGTACTGATAACATAAATCAGCTCAATCCCTTGGGTCCTTTCGCTGTTGCTGGTCCCTGGCCTTGTGCAGTAAGTGAACATCGGACAATAATATCTGGTAATCTGTGCCTACCTAACAACCACTTCTGTTCAGGACATGATTTGTAAAGGCCCCTTTCCAAAAGAGGGTAATGTAATTTATTTCTACCCAACGTTTAGAGTATACAAGTAAGATGTCTTGAATTAGTGTGCTATCAAAGGTATTTTGCTTTGCCCAGTTAAAATCTCTTTTGAAGTCAACATAATTAATGTTGGTAATGTTTCCCTCACTCAGCTAAAAAGGAAGACTGTGTTTTATTGTTCATTCATATTAACTGATCCCAGTATGAGGGATGCAGAGAAGAAGCTAGTGGAGTTGCCCAAGAATGATGGTCTGCATCTCCTGATACACTGGGAATGGACAAAAATGGACAAAAGGCAACTGGCAATGTTCTTAGCTAGTATTAAAACCAAAGAAGTTTAGATGTTTAGTTTCAAGGTTAAGCTACCTACAAAAATCTCTCAGACAAAGCTTTAGAAAAGAATCAAAACCTAAGAATTTTTTTACTGTTTTTATCATTCTTCACAGAGAGTAGTATTTGTTCTTAAACAGTCTTGTCATTCTGATTTCACTGATAGTTATTAACTGATTTGACAGTAATTTGGTTTTCTTTCTCTTTGTGAAAAATGAATGTCAGTATATATGTCCAAGTGCAACAAAACTAATGTGATTGTGTAATGCATTTTTAGGAAAATAAGCCTATTGGATTTAGTGTGCTTCAGTTGGTGGTGACAGACAAGGATTCTTCTCACAATGGTCCTCCTTTTCTTTTCACCATCCTGAGTGGAAATGAAGAGAACACTTTCCAGGTTAACCATCAAGGAATATTGACAACAACTGCTGCTCTGAATCGCAAAGTGAGGGATCACTATTTACTACATGTTAAGGTAGGATACAGTACGTCTAGCTGCTTTGTAAGAATTAAACTTTCTCCACTTGTACACAAACCACCACTTTTTCCTGTTACTTGGAAGATAATTTGTCTTTCTGTTACAAAATCTTGACATGCTAAGCAGTTATTTGAGGCATGTCCCTTGCAGTAGCATCATCAGAGACAGTCTGTTGATTTAAGTGGAATTGTAGTGAAATGTAATAGTGAGGTGAACTAACTGTTAGTGTTCGGTGCCAGTGAAATGTTGACAGGGTGAGTGCTTTTGATAAGGCCTTTCACATGAGGTACATATTTTAGCTTACACATTTTGCTGCACTCTGGCATCTGTCTGGAAAAGCCAGCGGGGGAGAAGTCTCTTGAACCACCTCCTGTTCACTGCAAACTCCTGCCCCCGCTATTGCTTTAATGGTTGAAGCTGTGAGCTAGAATACACTGATACAATGGCAACAGGGATTTTAAAATTTTCATGGCGTGGCAGTACTGACATTTTTCTATAGAACTACATTCTTTTTTTGAGGGCAATTGCAAACATGTTATTTTTTTTTAAATTTGGAAAACCAAGTCAGTGGACCTTTCACATAGCATTCAACTTCACTGTCTGATTCCCATAAGCAGCACTGTACTTGCAGGTCTCAGAATTTTGCTGTGGCAAAGAATTCAAAAATGACCCTGGAAGGCTAGGGTGTCTGCATACACTTGCAACAGTTGTTCAGAAGGACGAGGCTATGTCCGACAATCAGAATTACAGTAAAGGATAGATAAGTTAGATAAGTTCTCTAAAATAGTTTTTGCACCTTAACATTAGAAAAAAAAATAAACCTTTTTTTTTAATCTTATCTAGTCCTTTTTTGTTCAGTAATAAATTAAGAAACTGTGACCAGGGGATTTAAAATTGATAGGCTAAAATAGTTGGCCTTAATTTCCGAATACCTCATTTCCAAAGGTACATGTTAAGAAAAGTTCTCACCTTTATTTTTACATGAGTTTATATGACCTTTAAATCTCTGTTATTCTCATATGTAATATTGCACATAATTTCTGAATAAATGTGTAGAATTTTACAGCAGTACTGTTTGCTCAAGAGTGTAATGAATTTTGTCTGCAATGGGGTAATAATGGTAGTGTATACAAAGTTGACCTCTTTGGGGAACGAAAAAAAAAATTCCCATAAGTACCTGCGATTTGTTTCTTGAGTCACTGAAACATTGTATCAGGAGACATGAATATAAGAAGCAGCGTAGGTAAAGGCTCTTTTGAGTTTAGTTTAGGATTTAAGAATATAGATTAAAAAGAGGTCAGGGACATAAATCATCCCACTGTCAGTTATTTGCTTCTCAGTAATGATCTGCTAATGATCTGGTGAGACAGATTAGCCTTCAAGTGAAGGGTCTATTGGCCTTCCTAGGTTGCATGGGTCCAAAGCAGGATTCAAAGGTGGGTTTTGTCACACTTACATAATATGCTTTCCAAATTCTGTACTGTTTTCCCGAAGTCATGTTTTTGTTTAGGGAAGAGAATATTAAGCAGTATTTTTCCTGTGTGTGCTATTCGTATAATACAAGATTTTTCTCTAAACACTTTACTCTTGATGGATTCATGCAATTCTTTTCATTTCCAAGCCACCTAGACTGTAGAATACCTGTAAGCAGTCTGTCAGTACCTCAGCTGTCTTATCTTTAGCACAGCATCAGTGCTAAATGATCAGTGTCATCTTTTCTAGAGAATGAATAAAGGGAGAATTTTAATCACACTCAATAGCTAAACAAGTATCTTAAAGCAAAGTACTCGTTTAGAACAAACGCTTTTCAGAGTTTGTACTTCAGTGTTAGACTACACTAATGTCATACATATTTATTTTTGTTGTTGTTGTTCTGTATTGCCCAATCTCAATATTTTATACCTGTCTCATACTTTGATTTAGAAGTTCTTTGCATGGATTCTGGAAATACATCGCTGTCTTTCAGTTGCCATTTATCATTACTTATTATGATCATTTTTGTTAAATTGACATAGTGCTATAATCTGCAATTATCTTTTCTTTAGTGAGTCACCACACACAAGCATGAAGGAATCTGAGACTAAAACTACCATTTCCATATCACAAGCCTTCAGTTTCAGTGACACACATAAAAATAGATACATGATTTTCTGGGAAAAATACTATTTCTCTTTTCACTTAAAAGAATTGGAAAAAAAAAAAAAAAAAAAAAAACTTCTTGAGCCTCTTAGGTTAATAGCTGTCATGATCCATTGTTGCTTGGTTTTGTTTTTTAACTGATCTTCACTGTCCCCCCTTTACTGTACTCACAGCTTTTATTTCTTTCTGAATGGATTGCCGAGGCAGGGCTCTTCTTATGTTATGGGTTTAGTTGAACTCAGGAAATCCTCCCCCTGCCATACACACACACAGAAACCACCACCACTAATAAACTTTCACATGAGCCTTTTTTTTTCCCCAACATGTACATGCCACTCAGATTTGCTTTCCTTTGTTCCAAAGGAAATAGACTATCCATTAACAAATGTCTCATAGCATTAGTGTGTGAAATGTTCAGCTATGAGTCATACAGTCTCTTTTGTACTGAACTTCTGAAGTCTTCAGTTTAAAACTACAGCAGATTTTTAAGGATCTACACTATTGAAAGATAGTTTCTTCTGGGGGTCTTCTTTCCCACTTGCTGTCCATTTGTTATAATTTTGCTTGCTTGTTTGTTTTAAGTATTTTCATGTTTTCCCTTGGGCTTTCGTGCTGCAGATAGACTGCCTGCCTTGTCTTGTTTCCAGGCAGAAATCTAGGCAAAACAAAACTTTGCCAACATAAGCTTGCTCCATCTCTCTGTCTCTCTCCTTATTTGTGCTTGAGTAACTAGAGGTCAAGCTTCTAGCTTTGCCTTTTGGAATTACTGATAGAAATATGTAGTTCTGTGAGACATACCTAGCCTTCTAAAAATTTTGTACACATATTGTGTTCTGGAGTTATTTTCTTTTGCTTAAATTTGTTTGAAAAATCAAAAGCAATTCCTCTGCGTAGATCTGCAGAGTGTACCATCACCTGTAGTTATGGTAAAATTATTTCAACATCTTTTGGACAGTGGAGGATATCTTATATTCTCTGAGCCCTGCATATCCTCTCTGTTCCTTCACATCATATCTATGTCATCTTTGCTTTTTTCTTTAGTCTCATTTTCAGTAACTGTGAAAGAGCACTGGGAAAAAGCTAGAAGGGAAACAAGAACTGAGAGATGTAAAGTGAAAGAAGTAAACCCAAAGGAATACTCTTTATTACTCTTATAGTCATTTTTTTCTGTTTTCTCATCATCTAATACCCGTGTATGCTGTTGTCAAAAAAGGATGAAAGATTGGGGACGTGATGTTTAAAAGACTTTAAAATTGAGTTAGTCTGATTCTGTTAATTACTATAATTGTCTGAAGCAAATACCATCACAGATTGTTTTTTCTCCTCTCCGTGATTACCAATCATGAAAGACAGAATAATTAACTGTAACTTTCTACATTCATTGTTTTTCTTTTGCAGTACCATTTGGCATACTGCATTTAGATTGTCTTCAAGACCCATCTTCTAATAAGTGGTGAAACTTGTTAGAAATGTAGAGTTCATGAGTCATTCTGTGTTTGTAATTTGTTTCTATGCTTGCACTAAAAAAGCTTTGAGCACCATCTGCTGTCTGAAATCAGCTACTGTGCATTTCCTCTGCATTTGCTATAAGTACTAGCAGGCTTTCTTGCACGTAGAGGTATTAAGAACACTGTATCCTTTTAATCTTGGAAGAAGTGAAACATGTCTGTATGTGTGCATTTAAAATAAGTTTTCTAAATTTTCAGAATTAACTTATCATAAACCTGAATTTGCAATTTTTTTAAATCATTTACCCATAAGAACTTTTGTATGTTTGTGTGTGTGTTTGTAGAAAAACACAGCACTACTGCATAATGTACATATACCTACAACAGAATTAGATGAGATAAAGCAAAAAATCTAATTATACCCTTGTCTTCTACTAGGTCACAGATAATGGAAAGCCACCGTTGTCATCTCTGACATATGTTGATATTAGAGTTATTGAGGAAAGCATTTATGCTCCAGCAATTCTGCCTCTAGAAATCTTTATTACAGCCTTTGGCGAAGAATATTCAGGTGGTGTCATTGGAAAAATTCATGCAACTGACCAAGATGTTTATGATACTTTGACTTATAGCCTGGACCCCAAAATGGAGTCCATGTTCTCTGTTTCCAGTACCGGAGGCAAACTAATAGCACATAAAAGGTTAGATGTTGGACAATACCTCCTAAATGTCAGTGTTACAGATGGAAAATTTACAACTGCAGCTGATATTACTGTGCACATCAAACAAATCACACAAGATTTACTAAATCACAGCATTACAATACGCTTTGCAAACCTTGCTCCTGAAGAATTCATTGGTGATTACTGGCGCAATTTCCAGAGAGCTTTAAGAAACATCTTAGGTGTGAGGAGAAACGACATCCAGATTGTTAGTTTGCAGCCTTCTGATCCTCCTTCAAACCTTGATGTCCTCTTGAATATTGAAAAATCTGGAAGCTTTCAGCATCCAATGAGAATTTTGCTCCACAAGATAAATTCTTCTGTGCCTGACCTAGAGGAGATTCTAGGTGTCCGGATAATTGATGTTTTCCATAAGCTTTGTGCAGGCCTAGACTGTCCTTTGAAATTTTGTGAAGAAAAAGTTATACTGGATGAGAATATCATGTCAACTCACAGCACAGCCAGGCTGAGTTTTGTCACTCCCCGTCATCACAGAGCAGCAGTTTGTCTTTGTAAAGGTAAGGAAAGCAGAAAAAAAAAACTGTCCTGTAACCTGCACTGCAATATTCACTGAATTTTATTTAAAATAAGAAGTAATTCTTCTCTTAAAATGAGATAACAAGACTTTATACAATATATGCTGATGGGAGGTCATTTTTTTATAATTATATCTTCATTATCCATTTTATAAAGGACTTTGTCCTTTGTTGCTTCTTCTAGATTGCATGAATAATGACTATTCAGTCTTGTATGCACAGAAATAAGTTATTGCAAAGTACTTGAGTATATCTGGGTTTCTGCTAAGAGAAAGATCTCATACAGCTTCAAAACTTAGCTGTGAATGACAGCTTGAACCAGGAAATTAATATGCATTAAGATAGATAAAAGCATACAGATTTATAACAAATGATGAATTTGTCTTTGGCTCTTAGGAAAATGAATTTTAAAATCATTGATTAGCACTGATGGCCGAACTTAAATCTGAAGTAAATACTTCAAGCCCGTTCCTTTTCTGTCTCAAATACATACTCTTCTCCTCTGCTTATGTTTAATATCTATGTACTTGTGGGGTTTTTTTAATGATGTGTGACAGTAGGAGTAAACCTTAAACCACAGCATGATTTTCCAAATTTTATCAGTTGAATTGAGATAACTATGAACATCAGCCATTGTACACACTATTTGCCTAGTCTGTATTTGTCAATCATGTCTCATAACTATTATTCACTTCCTTGTTGCCTGATACTGAGGAGTATCATTTGGTTTGCTCCTGTTCATAAATATTTTTTTTTTCACAAAATACTATTACTGCCAACAGAAGAGAAATAATATATTTCATTTTACAGAAGGGAAATGCCCTGTGGTGAGTAGTGTGTGTGAAGGAAACCCATGCCCTGAAGGTACTGAATGTTTAGGAGATCCAAAGGATGGAAAATACACCTGTATTTGCCATGACAGCAAAACTGAACAGTGTCCTGGTAAGAAATTTGCTTTAAAAAATTTCTCCATAAAACCATACTATTTTCCAGTCCTTTGTTAAAGTGTCATATTTTTCTGTATCCCTCAGCATCGGTGGGCTCTGCCGTGACATTCAGTGGGAACAGTTATGTGAAATATCGTCTCATGGAAAATGAGAACAAAGAAGAAATGAAGTTGACAATGAGACTTAGAACTTACTCTGCTCATGCAGTTGTAATGTATGCTCGAGGAACAGACTACAGTATCTTAGAGGTACATATCTCCTCTTTAATTCATATCGACATTTCTGCAGAGTTGTTAAAACTGAGAGTTGCATTCAACATAGTTTTTTATACATCCTGGTGGCCAACGTTTACAAAATCTTTTAATATGTAAAAAGAATCTATTTTCTTCAGTGTTAAAAAAAAAATGAGAAAAAAGAAAAGGATCTACTTTAAATACTAGTTTTAAATTTATTTGTTTGTGATACTCTTCAAGTCCAGACAGAAAAAAGTTTTTAAAACATGAGATATTAATCACTTAAAACACAAGCCACTGCAATCTTTTGATGACAAGCTGTGAGTTCTTTACTGTAGGAAAAAAAAAAAAAAAAGTACTATATGCATTTTAATTAAAAGAATCATATAAAGTGAGTCACAATCAGTGTGAATGTTTAGAATACATTGCTAGTAAACTACCCTTTATGGAAACCACCATCATCTTGTCTCTGGAACAAACGTAAACTTTTAAGAGGCGTCAATATGTTTGACTTTTACTTTTTGCAGGGATTCTCTGGCTGTGCTCCATTTGTTGATGATGTGTCTTTCTTCTATAGATTCATCATGGAAGGCTGCAATATAAATTTGATTGTGGCAGTGGACCTGGCATTGTCTCCGTTCAGAGCATTCAGATTAATGATGGCCAGTGGCATTCAGTATCTCTTGAAGTAGATGGAAATTATGCACGACTTGTTCTGGACAGGGTGCATACTGCATCCGGTACTGCTCCTGGTACACTTAGGACACTAAACCTAGATAATCATGTATTTTTTGGTGGTCACATTCGGCAGCAAGGTGCAAGACATGGCAGGAGTCCTCAGGTTAGCAGTGGTTTCAGAGGCTGCATGGATTCTATTGTTCTTAATGGACAAGAGCTCCCCTTAAACAGCAAGCCACGAAATTATGCACACATGGAAGAATCTGTCGATGTGACTCCTGGGTGCTTACTTAGTACCACAGAAGGTTGTTCAAGTAACCCATGTCAGAATGGAGGCATCTGTAATGCCCTGTCAAATGGAGGTAAGCTGTTCTGCTAGTTTTCAAAACTGCTTTTCCACTTATCTGCCTTGGAAGGCCAAAACAATTTTGGAAATATTTTTAGCTTTTCCAGAGAGTTGTAGAAGGCTGATTGTTAACCAGGGAGTATGGCTGTGCCTGCCTGTGTTCTAGACACTGAGTTCCTTGGAATAAGAAGTAGGCAAAATCCATCAAACAATGCAAGGATTTAATATTCAGTGTCAATCAACACTGAGGTCCGTTCTCTGAAGGCCAACTTTAGAACTTTAAAATTTCTGAAAATATTATGACAAGCATGATTTCTGAGAGATAAGTAACAGTTAACCTTCAGTCATGTGCCATAAAACATTTCCATTAGACTTTCCTTCATTTTTCAGTAGAATATTTCTATTTCTGTCCTCTCTCTCTGTCTCTTTGAACAGGCAGGTGGGCAGGGCAGATTTTATCTTGAATCCAGTAAAGCTACGTGCACGATTCAAAAAGAATGTATTTGATTTCAGGTTACTACTGCAAGTGCGCTCCTTTATTCATGGGAACTCACTGTGATGTAAGCGTCAACCCATGTGCTTCCAATCCCTGCCTTTATGGAGGTACTTGCATCCCAGTCAGCGATGATTTCATCTGCCAGTGCCGGGGACAGTACACAGGCCAAAGGTATGTCTGTATGGTATTTTGTGCAAATGAACCTCTTACAGCACAGAATATAAATATAACACCTTCTCTGTTTTTTTAAATCTCTTTTCCACTTCAAGTTCACACTTTGAAACCCACTGGAGTTGGTTAATGCCAGCCCCTATATTGCAACCTTGAATCTCACTATATCTAATACTATTCACACAACTTACAGTAAGACAGTGGCTCTTCTGTTGTTATTGTTTTTTTTCCTCTTTTGAAGGTGCCAACTGGGTCCATATTGCAAAGACAATCCTTGTAAAAACAGTGGCAAGTGCATTGACAGTTTGGATGGACCTGTTTGTGAGTGTGAAGCAGGCTTTCGGGGAGAAAGGTGAGTAGATCATTCCACAGAAATGAAAATTTTATCAATGTTTAACAGTTCAAGTTGATAGAAATCTGGAATGCTGATAGAACAGCAAGTTGCCTGGTAGTGTATGATATTACATATTAAACGTATTTAGAATTGTTGAACAAGGAGACTACGGCAGTGATTACTGATGATAGCTAACTATTGTTTCTCTTCTCTGATTCTGGTAGGTGTCTGACTGATATTGATGAATGCACAGACAACCCATGTCTTAATGGTGCCCTTTGTGAGAATACTTATGGCTCATATCACTGCAATTGCAGCCATGGATTTGGAGGAAAGCACTGCACAGACATTGTTCTTAACAAATATGTTTCAACTTCTTGGAACATTAGTTTAGCTGAAGTAATTGGAATTATTGTTTTCATTGCTGGAATATTCTTGTTAGTTGGGATTTTCGTTGTTTGCCGCAAAGTGATGAATAGAAAGAAGAAACACCAACCAGAACCTGAAGACAAGCAGCTGGGAGCTACAACAGCTTTCTTGCAACGACCTTATTTTGATGCAAAATTGAATAAGAACATCTATTCTGACATCCCACCACAGGTTCCTGTTCGTCCCATTTCGTACACTCCAAGCATTCCAAGTGACTCCAGGAACAATCTTGACAGGAATTCTTTTGAGGGATCTGCAATCCCTGAGCACCCAGAATTTAGTACTTTTAACCCAGATTCTGTGCATGGCCACCGGAAAGCTGTAGCTGTTTGCAGTGTAGCACCAAACCTGCCACCTCCACCTCCCTCCAACTCTCCTTCAGACAGCGATTCGATACAGAAGCCCAGCTGGGATTTTGACTATGACAGTAAGAAACATTCTTAGTTTTGTTATCTTTTAGTTAAAAGTGTGTTTGTGGCACAGTTTTACTATGAGCTCAAAGCCTGTCTGTGCCTGCTGTGGTAGAAAAAGCATTAAGATTTTACTAGTTCTCCAGTCTGATCCACCTTCATACACTACTAAGTTTTCTTAAAAGTGTAGATCCTAGAAAGCTTTAATTTCTATTGACTCTTTTAATCAAGTCTGTTAATTGCCTCACTTGAAACTTTATCTTCCAGCTAAAGTAGTAGATCTTGACCCCTGCCTTTCAAAAAAGCCTCTGGATGAAAAGAGCTCCCATCCTTATAGTGCTAGAGAAAGCATGTCTGAAGTCCAGTCTCTTAGCTCCTTCCAGTCTGAATCATGTGATGACAATGGTATGTAAACTCTAATCATTCTGTACTGCTGCTTACGTTCATTCATAATGTCTCTGCATCTAAATCTCTCTTAGTATTAATAGGAGTTACATACATCTAATATATATTAAGTACACAATTTAATATATATTAGTATTTATTTTAATACTCAAATCTTAGTGTTTTTTGCCTATATTTATTACTTTACCTTAAAATTACCTATATATTCATGCCAGTGTTAGAATATTAACAGTGTAAATGCAGCACAAGGTATTTAGCACTGTGTTAAAAGCACATTCAAATTTAATGATTAGTTATCTTATATAGAGTGAATTTCAAAAGCAACGTTTGCCTATGCAACTACAACTTCAGTTTTGACGTTCAGCTTTTAGTAAAGCTTTCTGGTGTTACAGTTTCATGTGTTTCCTTCTCTTTTTCTTGCTGCGACCTCAGCTCCCATATGGATCAGATCAGTTCTGAGTGAGAGCAGAGTTTAAGGGATTGCTTGTAAGTTTGATTACTTTAGTAATGAAGGAAGCTACAAAAAAGGAATTTTATTACAGTAGAGCAGTATACTTGGCTTTCACCATGATTATAATGAATTAATTAAAAAATTAATGCTCTGAAAAAAGCCAATATGAAAATGAAAATACAAATCTTTTAATCACAATCCTAGTCCCACAAAGCATAATCAGTGTACTTATTTGAGCATTTTATTACTATTATTGATTGGAAGTATTACTTTTCTGTTACAACAGATACTTTTACTGTTTGATCGGAATGCATCTATATATTCAGAAATATTTTAGACTGATTGGATGAAGACATGATTGTCTAATAATTTAATTTGCTAAGTTCAGGTGTTCTGACTCTATTCCAATTCCTGCTTTTGTCTCTATATGGTAACAAGAATTTAAAATTTCTTTAGCTTAGGAGTAAAGAACATTCCACTTCTTAACAAGTTAGAGTGGTTTGTTCTTTAATAGAAATCTGTTAATGATTGGTGAAAGTAAAATGGTATGCTTATAGTACTCATCATTTATTAGTAAACTTTATATCAACTTTCAACTTTTTCCTGTGGTATTAAGTCTTGTGCAGTACATGTTCTCCCCCCCCCCTTCATCCCATATATTTCATACATGCCTACAGGTATTTCTTTTCATGTATTGATTACTCAGTAATACATCATTCAAAGAGAAATAACTGTAGCATCATAGAGATTGTTCCTTCCTCCTTTTTTGGTAGATTTTGAATTTATTAGTTTGAAATCTTATCCCTGAGCCTTGCAAACAAATTACATGTGCTTACCTCATCCTACTCTATAAATCTTTCTCCCTTCCAAAAGTGTGTTTGGGAGAGGAAGCTATAGCAGATTAATTAATCAATTCTGATTGTTACTTAAAAACTGCATCAGCAACATCAACCTGATTTTGTCATTCCTACTATCCTTTCATCGCAGTGAAAGATTCTACCTCTCTGTTGAGGGGGAAGAAAACAGCAGTAGAAAGCCTATTCCTTAATTACTCCTTAATTCACCCCACATCAGCATTTGTGGGGTGCTTGGGCTTATTGCAATCCAGATGAAGTATGGTACAAACACTATATTGAATAAATATTAAAGCAATAATAAAAAAAAAAAAAAAAAATTCTGTGCTTGTGCAGAATTTCAAAAATAGTTATAACAAGTACCTTGTTATGTTCATAAAGAACAAAAGTCAGGTTCAGAGATGTGTTTTGTGTGTTACATGCAATTGCTTTCTAGATAGTGTGCATATATATATATTACACCAATAATCTTCATTTTTAAAATAGTAATGGACTACAATTTTACAGTATTTTTGTATACCTGTATGCTGTTTAAAATGATGCTAACTATAGGTTTGTTTTAATTTGCTCCTTTTATACCTTTTACAAGCTTCCGTAGTGACTGTAATACACCTTGTCAATGCTGTTGTTGACTCGGTGGAAAAAGAAGGTATATACATGTTTTCATATTTATTTACTGCTTTGGCAGAATAATGCACGTTTTTCTTCTAGTAATGTAGCAGATGAGAGTTATAAACTATTATTTACTTATACTTTCTCATAAGCATTAGTAAAGAGTATATTTATACGATATGTGTATTCATATTTTCATGTGTATGCTGTATTTACCCTGCAGGCATGTTTCAGTGTGGTTTCTTGGGGGGGAAAAAATGGACTGGCATAAAAAGATATTGGTGCTTACTGTTGTCTGACAGCATTCACAATAAAGCTTCTGGCAGGCAGAGACAGCATCAGAGATAATTATGTACACCAAAATAGATGAAAAATCAGCAGCCCATAGTTCCATTTCTTTCCCCTACCCTGTTGGCTCTGGCAGAGCAGAACACGAGTAGCCCAATATACTCCTCCCTGGTCATCTTAGATGAGTTTGTCTATAGCAGAAAATACTGACTTACAGTATGCAATTGAGGTGTACAGGCATGCATATCCCTACCAGCTTAAGTAGTTGCTTAATTCCTGTTCTTACTGAGTATCTAAAAGGCATGTTTGTATGTGTACACACACTTGTTTGCACATATCCATTTGTACTTAGAAGGAGGCACAATAGCTATTCAGTGTATTTTCTTTCTAACATTTAAGAAACTGTACAAAATAGTTGTAGTAATAGAAGTGCTGCTGAGCCTATACAAACACTAACTACACAATAGACTTGAATAGAACTGGACTTTTCAATTGCTTGCTCCTTTAGATCTCCACTGCAAGTCTGTGGAGGCTACTTCTGAAGTGATACCTACAGCATATTTTTCTTATTTCTTAATAAAAACAAAATAGAATAGGAAACCATAGAAGTCCTGCTGAAAACAAAGCCATTTTAAGATCATAAAAATACCTACAGTACCTGAAGATTCTGTTTGACTTCTTATTTGAAGTACACGTTCTTTAGTGTATGCAGAGACATGAAAAAGTAGGCAAATGCAAAGACTTCTAATCACAGAAGAGTATATCATTAATGTTTACAAATAGATCATAGTCCCCAGTGCTAAACATTTTTTGAATGCACAGTAACTTAAGAAAAACTAAGAGTCTAACTTAGGAAGACTAAGATTCCAAGATTAGAGGCAGCAAAAGCGAGTTCTTAAGACAGTTGGAAATATTCATTATTTTAGTATCACTGTAAGAAAAACAGTTATTTTATGCATTGCAAACCATCCAGAAAGGACAGATTAAAGATGTCCTGCTCACCTGCTTCTTAATACTTGGAAGTTTCTAATCTAAATAAGCATTCATTCTTTGAAAGCACAGTGGGTAAAGAGTTCTGCTTTGGAGCATCTCAGAATGGTGCCAGTTTGAGCAGCAGAGATCTTTGCTCTAACCTTCAGCAAAGATCAGGCTCTGGGACAATGGTCTGGTCTTTAATTCTCAAAAAGTATCCTAGAAGCATCAACTGCACAATCTTCTGCTAGGATAGTTATAGACTTGTATTCCCTGCACTGCTCCTCAGAGAAGACTGTAGCTCTGTGCAAACAACAATGTTGAGTGCAAGAGGAAATAGAGCTCCAGCGTAACAAAGTGTCACCTAGGAAGATAGGTACATCAAGTTCTAGTTTGCTGTTGTATTTAAGTGGTCTTTAACTCAGAATAGCCAGTCATCTGCCTATTGAGTTCAGATTTGCACCCAGTTTCCCTACAAAACCACAGAAGCTGTTTTTTAAGTAGTCTCATGGTCAGAACATTCTCCTGGTGAGGAGACCAGAGATATTTGAAGGGTCTCAGACCTTAGACTTTTCTGAGATCCAAGTTTCAATTCTGAGGAGATGATTCTGGGATCAGAACAAGCAGGCATCCCTCCTTCCAGACCTGTATAAGGAATTCCTGAGAAAGAAGGGTTTGAAGTTTGTCAGCACAGGTGCAGTTCTGTGCTAAGCAGAAGTTGTTGGGATTGCTGTATAGCAACAGGTAGGTCTCCCACGCACAGCCTGTGGAAGCTAGATTCTAAAGTGAAAGTTCCATCTTCATGTGAGACACTAGAAAGTACAAGTCCTGATAGATGTATCCCTGTATCAAAAGCCAAGAGAGTGTGGAGCAAGAAAAGAATCAGTCTTGTTACCCCATAAGGAAAGTTCTAGATATGATGAAATGAGAATTTCAACAGGCTGTGAACTCCAGATTACACCATAACAAGACAGTGTCCCAGGTGGGCTTTACATTGATTCAGCAGCAATTCTACAGCTCAAGTCTAATAAAGGAGGACCCGAGGGAAAAAAGCCAACTTTAGTACTGCTCAATAGCCATATTTACCTAGAGTATACTAAAAACAGATAAAGGTAGCATCTTAGGGACAGTCATTATATTTGTCTTCGTATTGGTTCTAGTATTTGATTCCTAACAACAGGTATTTTCTCCTTTTTCTTCTCATTCTGCCAACTAAAGAATCTTTTGCTGTTCCTGACCTCAGCAATTCAAGAGGTGACTTCTGCATGCAGTTCATTGATATGCACCAAAATATTTTTGTTAACACTTGGTTTTAACACAGACTTACTATCAATTGCTTGCTGTGCATTTGTCTGCAGTGATTACTCTTTTTACTAGATTTGCACCTTACTCCAGTTCTGTATTAATTTTCCTTTTTGGCATTCAGGTTAAAAATATATACACACATAGGCACTTTTTAAATGAGGTTAGGCTTACACCTGGTTTTCAGCAGAGCAGTAAAACCTTATTCAAGGGAAGGCTGCCATGAGTGATCAAGCCTGATTTTGTTCTTTTATTCAAGTGTGGAACGTCTTTACATGTAGAGAAAGAAAAAAGGAATTTTATCAGAGGTGTGGAAACATGGAGAGGTGCTATTGTTTGAGTTACTATAAAGCCTAACACTAAAATTCAGCCAAGTGGTAAAGTCACTTTAAGTAGCCTGGATACTTTACCAGTTAGAAATTCCTTTTTTTACATAGGAAAAGCAACATTTATTTATGCTAAACACATTGATAAGAAAACTGGACATCAGTTAGCAAGCTAATTCTAATTACTCAAACAACAACTGATTAAGAATTTAGCTGCACCAGGGAAACCATTGATTATTTGCTGTCCAGTGAACAATTCTATACCATTATGTATTGTAAGAGCACATTCCATAGGTGACATACAGCTCTTCTCATTTTAGGTGACATGTCTGAGAAAGTTTAAAAGTTTAAATGTGAATGATGCAATATCTAATGCATGGCATAATGTAAAGTTTTGTTGAATGTCTTCTGTGGAGCCAAGCACACTGTTTTCCAATTAACAAGTAACGTCCTAATCACAGTGACTGCATTGTCTTAATACATGCGTTGAATTATCAATTCAGACTGACTTGAAGATGAGATACTAACACTTTTTTTTTTTTTAATGTTCACTTTTTAGGTTATCACTGGGATACATCAGACTGGATGCCAAGTGTTCAGCTGCCAGGTATCCAGGAGTATCCAAACTATGAAGTGGTAGAGGAGTCAGCTCCCCTCTATACAGATCCAAATGCCATCGATACAGACTATTACCCTGGCGGTTATGACATAGAAAGTGATTTTCCACCTCCACCTGATGACTTCCCTGCACCTGATGAGCTTCCACCATTACCACCAGAATACAGTGACCAGTTTGAGTCAATACAGCCTCCCAGAGACATGCCAGCCGTAGGTAGCTTGGGTTCTTCTACAAGAAGCAGGCAGAGGTTTAACCTTAATCAGTATCTTCCCCATCACTATCCTGCAGACATGTCTGAACCTCAGACTACAAGCAGTGGTGCCAATGGCAATTACAGAGAACCTTATGCTCCTTACACATTAGGGTACAATAGAGACTTTGAAGCTCCCACTGTAGACAACATGTCCATGTCTGTGTATGCTTCCACGGCTTCGTGCTCTGATGTGTCAGCATGCTGTGAAATGGAGTCTGAAGTCATGATGAGTGACTATGAGAGTGGAGATGATAGTCATTTTGAAAATGTGAAAATTCCTCCACTTGATTCCCAGCAACATACAGAAGTCTGACACTCACACTCAACAAAGTGCCTGGACTCTTAACAGACTTAATCAATTCTAGAACAATTTTCAAGAGCTTTTTGTTTTTCTTTCCCCTCCCCCTCTTTCCCCAGCTTCAGTGAATGCTTCTGTTTCAGTGAGCTAAACTGGCATGGTGGCATTGGATCATGCAGTTCATTTCACTAAACCAGCTTATTTCCATTTCCTGACCTACTATAATTGGACAGTTCCAAGAATTACACTGACTGTGCCATTTTTGAACGTGTTTTTTGTACTTGCATTGTCTATGTTAAAAATCACATACCACTTCTCCATATTAGCATGATGCATATATTTATATAGATCTAATGAAAATTAATTTCCTCCTACTTTTTGTAAATTTTATGTACAGTTTTGATTTTAATAGTTTTAACTAGATTTTGTAGATATTTTGTGAATTTGTTTTCCACTGAAAATAGTGGTGTTTGTGTGCCATTAAAACTAGCACCCTGAGTTATTATAATCAGGGCATCACTGTATGTATTCCCCCCAAAACCAAGGTTTGACATTTCATTATGAGGATTTCAACATATTCACACAATTCCAATTGTACATAGGTTAGGTCTGATATTTTTCTGGGTCAGCTACATGGAAATGTCTTAAGTGGGTTGCTGTATTTTAGAACTGTAAACGTTTTTTCCCTTCTTGGAAAGCGTGTTGAAGACCCTCTACATACCAGTTTAAAACCAAAACCACCATGACACGGTTTTTATAGTGTCTGTATATTTGTGATCCAATGGTCTTGTAAAGGTTTTTACTGAAAATTACCATTAGCCAGTCTTTCTTACTGACAATAAATTATTAATAAAATACTTTAGCCTTGCTCTGTGTATCTCTGCTATATAACATACAATTGACAAAGCAATCAGTGCAGCGTTTTTAAGTCTATGTTTTGTACTGTGTTAAATTACTTGCGCAAAGCAACACATTTTTCTCTCCTCAGAAATCAAAATGCAGTTGTTGGAGATGCTCACTAGATGGCAGTATGTGTCCACTTAATGGTGTTTTAAAAAGTAATTGGGCCAGTATGAATAAAGATTGATGGGTATCAAACTTCAGTAGCCTTCTCACAGTTTGCATTTTTCTTTAAACATATATCATCAGCTATTATTTAGCTTACTGAGTAGTTTTTCTGAATTTACTTAGGTAGGTAGGATTTTCATTTCTATTTATTCCTTGACTATGCCCTTCCATGTTGAAATTTCTGTACTAATTTCTGAGTTTGTGGGTTTTTAAGCAATATTTTAATTGCAGGCTCCTGTATTAAATTTACACGGGATGCAAGTCAGGACAGCATAACATTTATCTGTAGATTGCCTAGCTATTTTTCTGACCAGAAAAGAACAAAGGCCCTAACGCAGTTCTCCAGCTTAAATTTGCTCTGACCATGAGTGAAAGGAGTAAGATAACTCTTTTACTTCCTGCATGAGGAACACTAAAACTCATAGCAAGATACCCTAGTACATCAGTGTGTTCTTTATTACAGCTAGAAATCTTTTCACCTGCATTTTTTCCTACTGTCTCAGAAAATTCTTCAGCTTGGAAAGGTACAACTGCAAATTCTGTCAGGTATACAGCAGCTAAGCCTAGGCCTTTTACCACTTGGGAGACCAGGATATGGGATTTGTCTTTGTATGTTTGATTATTTTTGTACAAAACAGAACAGGTTGCAGCCTGGCAGACTGTATTGTGGAAACATAGAGATTTCATGACAGTCACGAGCTCAGCACGACACACCATGTCCTCAGTGTTAATTTGCTAATATGCAGGTAAGAATCTCTTGATGCATGTAAAAAAGCTAAAATGAGTGGGCTTAAAACTACGTTCAGGCTTTATGCTGCAGCATTCATCCCCAGTAGCAGAGTTTTCTGTACATCAGACTCATTGTTAAAGCTTTTTTTTTTTTTTTTAACCTCAGTGGTCTTAAAAGAATCTTACACAACTGAGTAAAGGGTATAATACTCTCCATATTAATTTTGATCACTGCTTAAACTTTGTAGTTCAAGAAGAAATGGATGATAAGTTATGTGGCAGTTCTGTTCAAGATTACTTATTATCTGGCCCTTGGTAGAAATGGAACCTCTGGAGTCAGTAAGATGAAAACAGTACACAGACTTGCATTCTTTCTTATGACTCGAATAAAGATGAAAACCTTACATAACTTTTCTTAAGCTAATGGTTTAGAGCATAAATATTGGAAAAGAGTTTTTAGAAATTAAGAGGTACAAAGGACAGGAACCAACACTTTCTTAACCATAGTTTATCAGTATTGAGGGAACTGTCTCATTACACTGCAAACAGCTCCAAACTTTCTTGCCAAAAATAAACCAAAACAGAAAAACCTTGCATAGAAAAGTGTCATAATACTCTTTTTTCCTCTCTGCAAGGCCAGTGCTGTTAAGCAGCACACAGTTTTGTACCTCACAGTGAAAAAAAAAAAAAAATAGCATCATATATCAGTCACAGAAGCAACAGGCAGTTTCAACTCCACAACAGCTTAGCAGCTGGTGTTTAAATTAAGACCACATTAAACAAATGCTCACTTTATAGACGTGCCAGGAGCTATTATCAGCCAACTCAAGTCCAGTAAGCACAACTAAACCTGATTTCCCAAATAATACTACACCACCACACAAGAAATTTTACTTAAGTCTAGGAGTCCAAGCTACAATAAAACAATCTCCACCAGTTAGCATCCATGGGATGACAGAATACAGCTGTATGTATAATGGGTTCATCAGTTCCTCTTCTTCCCTGTACCCAGTGTGCATTTACTGCCACTGGTTTCTTTCTTTAAATAGCTGCTATTTAATGCTTCAAGTTCACTCTAGCTCTGTTCTCACAAGAAGGGAATCTGTTGCCAGATGCAGTCTGTTTTCTTGCCATGAGCTGATTACAGGGAAGGGGGGGAAAAAAAAAAAAAAAGAAAAAAGAAAAAAATCAGTGGCATAGCACACTTTGAAGCAATGGAGTAAGTTGCAACTTCAAAGGTTTTATGATTGTGTGTGGGAAATCTACATCTCTGCAAAATAAGCTCTTATGCAATATATTAATATTTGTGCAAGTGCCAAATACAGATCAGCTGTCATTTAATAAATTAGAACTCCAGAATGATTTTTACTACAGGATCTTTGTATTCCCTACGTGTCAAATGGTACAAGGAACATCTGTAATACTCATAGAAGATGAGTCCAGGATATATAAGCACAGTCTTGAACATACTTGCAGTACCTGAGTACTCACAAAAAGAATCTATTCTCTAGAAACAGAAATTGCCTCTTCCAGACTGTTCACCATTACACTATACAAAGTTCACACTTTCTCTTGAGAAACTACTAGACAAAGTTTCTGTTAGTTTACAAGTTCACAGACAAACCAATGAAATACAGACTAGATAAATGCAAAGGTTGGACTAGATGATCTCTAGAGGTTGTTTCCAACCTCAAATGTTTTGTGATTCTGCAGGAACCCAAGACTTCTATCTTATAACAACTTAAGACAAGCTCACTTCAGGTTTTTTGTTTGTTTGTTTTTTGTTTTTGTTTGTTTGTTTGGGCAGGAAAATATAAATAAAATCATCTTGCAACTTTTAAGGAGTTGGCATGTCCATAGTAAAGTCTTAAAAGAATATCCTGCATTCTCTTTTCCATGTTGAAAAACACCAGCTCTCTCAGCATCTCCTCACACAAAAGTTTCCAGACCCTTGATGATCTTACTGACTCTATGCTGGACTCTCCAGTTAAGTCTTTCTTGTACAGGGGAATAAGAAACTACTACCATATTCTCCTACTTATTTTATTAAAAACACATATAAGCTTATAGAATTTAAGGTTTCATTGACAAGATTTGGGTATAAGTTAGTACTGTTCTGTCCAATTTGTATTTTATTTGGACTGTAGAAAGCATTATATTTTTGCCTTGGAGCAGAGAACGAACATAAATTCTACCTGTTAACAGTATGAGGTAAAAAATAAAACCAAAAACAAATGAAACAGACAATCCTGTAAGACTTCTATCAGGGAGGATAAGATTCAAGTCCCTCTTCCAAGGATATTCCACACTAAAATGGAATTTAGTATTTCATACTAAAATGGAATTGACTGTCCTCCAGCCTCTGCTCTGCAGCAAGTGCTGTCCCACATTGCCCCACAGAAAATTCCTGCACTGTAGGAAGAGATACAAATCTAATCAACTTAAGCCAAAAACAATGTTAAATCATTTCCTAGCTGAAATAGTCTAGATCTCCACACAGAATCTTTGTGCTTCTCAGCCAAGCTCTGCACTTCACACACAAGGGGCAAACAGTCGAGAATTACGTTCCTCCATTACTTTCCATCTGTTGCCAACTTTTAGGATTTCTAGCTACTACAAGCCCTCATAAAAAAACATGAAGATCCATTCATCCAAACACACTGAAATAGCCATCATTTTTGACAGTGTTGCTCTTTTCACAGCCAGGATCACAGATTCACAGAATTGTAAGCGTTGGAAAGGACCTCTAGAGATCACTGAGTCCAAACTCCAGGGTTCCCATTTGCTATATCTAATCCAGACTGATCTGAAAGTATTATAATCACCACAAATTTAATAAACCTCTGCACAGAAAAAAAAAAACAATTTGGCTTTTGTAGCAATCATATAGGAATTAAGACTGTCAGTAAGAACATGGGTTATGAACATTATAGCAAGAGGCTTTGCTTAATGAGTTACCACCAAAGCTGAACCATATTTCATGAAAGGCCTTTATTTTTCTGCAAATCACTTCTCCGTTTCTTCATATTTTCTTGTATGTTTGGAGAAAAAGCTTTCACAGTAAGAAAGAGCACCGACAGGCCCAATTAATGATGGTATGATTCATTCTCATAATCCCCAGAGCATCAATTTGAAATCCCTCTCAGAGTTTGCATTTAACTTTAAAGAAACATAGAAGGAAAGACCGCATTGCATCAGAAAGCTTTGGCTTTCTAAATTCATATTTTTCTGGATAACTTTAAGCACAGAGTCACTTCCAACATAAGACTTCAAATGTGTCTAATTCAAACCATGAACATCATCTGATGGCCATAAAGATAACAGGACCTTCTGCTTTGAGTTTCACTAAGGGAAAAAGACTTCAGATCTCTAAGAAAATGGCTGAAATCATAATTAGTGATATGAGTGCAGCGAGGCTTTATGTATTAAGATTTCTTTGTTTTAAAACCAAACCCTACTCTATCCCTTTGAAATTTCATAGGTCTCACCTGCAAAAACTCAGTGTAACGGTTCAGAAACACAAGGGTGGAAGGAATGTTTATTTTGCCTGAGTCTTCAAGTGTTTAAGTCACATCCTTCACTGGTCATCCACCCTGAGAGATCCTGCAGAAGAAGGCAGAAAGCCTGGGGCAACAAGGAAAGTGAAAGTTGAATGATCCGTTTTGTATCCAAAATAACAGCAGAAGCAAGAAAATAATAGCAGGAGCAAAATTCAAAACAAACAAACAAATTAAAAAAAAAAAAAAAATCAGAGCCAGTCATGCACAAAAGGAAAATGTGAGAAGTTTTGAGAGTCAAAGGAAGACAGTTACAGAAAGAAAAGTACAGCTGAGTTCCCATTTAAGTCCAAGGAAGTATATTCTAACAATAATTTCAAAATCTCTTAGTAGGCCTCACCTTTGTTTTGACATTTAAATGTGTATCCCCAAGGTTTCTTTTGAATCAGTTGGGTAATTCTTGCTCAGCAAGCAAGCTTTTCCAACAGCTACATTCTGGAGCTGCACTTCTCAAATTGAAGTCCCAACTTACTTGGGCAGTAGTTAATCTTTCTGGGCTGCCCATGATATCCTTCCCTGTAAGGAAAATAGCTTCCTTTTAACAGAGCTATTAGGATAAATACCTATCACTATACTACTGCTACAATTTTCTGATTGGCCACCCCAAAAAATCCCATTACCAGGATTTAATATTATGAAGCAGTGAGCAGACTCAAATTTAAGTCTCCTCAGTTTCACAAGGACTGCAATTCATTTCCCTCCAATACCTCCGTTCTAGCCAAGGTTCGTAAATCCTGCTCCCATAACTCTGCTAAACTGCCCACAGCCACTTTGCAGAAGTCCCAGTTCCTCCAGCCTGAGCCACAGTAGTAAGGACTGAATTTCTGTTCTCAGAAAACAATAGTGTTCACACATACTGTTAAACAAGTGCAGAAAAGATCTTGCATAAGAGGCTGCCATTCAGTTCAGACACTACCAATGCACTCCTCTCGCAGGGAAAAAGTACTAGCTATGCTACACCTTGAATGCCAGGGAATATTTCCCTATTTCTGTAGTAAAGCACATTATCTTAAGCAGCTTTAAGGGTTTATCTTTTTGTTGGCTAAAACTAATCAGCTTTCTTGAGGAAAAATGCAGAAATATCTTCCCCTGTATTCATTTTTAATTGCTGTACCAGAAACTTCTTTAATAAAAATCAGACAATTTAAAGACCCTATATAGAAAAGAGTCATGAGTTTAATTTAAAAAAAAACAAAACAAAACAAAACAAAAAAACACACACACACACACACACCAGAAAACACAACTATCCAACTTGGGTAATCTCTCACAACCACCTTACAGAGAGTCTTAAGGACAGCATGCAACACATAATTTCTATCTGTCTGTACAGAGTTGGAGAAAAATGACGCAATATATAAAGAGGCTATTTTGAACACTTCTGCTCATGTCTGGAAACAACTGTACAAGGATGAAGTCAAATAACTTCTATAATAATCTTAATTAGGCTTTGTCATGTAGAATAGCTAGTCAAATCAACAACCTAATTGTCTCAGAGATTAGGCAAATTGAATCCCTTGTCATTAAAAAAAGAGAGGACTGTGGAAAGGTGGAGGCAGGGTGAAAAACTTCCCTCCCTCTGAGAGCAAAAAATCAGGTTCATGGCCACCTGAAGAACTGAACATCCTCAAATTTATGGGTCCCGATGAGATGAGTCCCAATGAGATGAGTCCCAGAATCCTGAGAGAATTGGTTGATGTAGTCACCAGGTCACTCTTGTCATAATTTGAAAAGTCACAGCAGTCAGAAGTTCAAGGTGACTGGAAGAAAGGCAGTGTCTCACCCATTTTTGGGAAAGATAGAAAGGATAACCCAGGGAACTGATGACCTGTCAGCTTCACCTCTGTGCCATGAAAGATGATGGAGAAGATCCTCCTGGAAGCTATGCTAAAGCATACAGAAGACAGAGAGGTGATGTGAGACAACTAGCATGGCTTCACCAAGAGAAAATCCTGCCTGAACAGCCTAGTGCCTGTTTTTTGGTAGCCTGTGTCAGTGGACAAGCAAAGAGACGCTGATGTCAAGCCAAGTGCAAGGTCTTGCAACTGGGTTGCAGCAGCCCCCACTAATCATTATAAACTGGGAGTTGAGGATTGAGCATAGACCAGCTAAAAAGGACTTGGAGGTACTGGTGGATGGCAAGTTGGACATGAGCCAGCAATGTGCTCTCACAGTCCTAACAGAAAGCCAATAGATCCTGTGCTGCATCAAAAGAAGAGTGGCCAGCAGGTCTAGCAAAGTGATTCTATTCCTCTTCTCTGTACTTGTGAGTCCTCACCTGGAAACTGTGTCCAGATGTAGAGTCCTCAAAACTGATGAGACACGAATCTGCTGGAAGGCATTCAGAGGAGGGCCACAAAAATGATCCAAAGGGTGGAACATCTCCCCTACATGGACAGGCTGAAAGAGGAGCTGTTCAGCCTCGAGAAGAGAAGGCACCAGGCAGATCTGATAGCAATCTTTCCTTATTTAAAGAGGGTCTATAAGATAGAAAAGGACAGACTCTTGAGCAGTATCTGATGTGACAGGACAAGAGAATATGGTTTCAAATTAAAAGAGGGAACACTTAGAATGGATGTGAGAAAAAAAGAAGTGTTTTTTTTTGTTGATGTCATACACACAGTAGGGTAGTGAAGCGCTGAAACAGGTTTCCCAAAAAAAATGGTGGATGCCCTGTCCTGAAGGCCAGGCTGGATCAGACTCTGAGCAACCTGATCTAGCTGTGGATGTCCCTGTTTATTGCAGGGGAGTTGGACTAGATGACCTTTAATGTTCCTTTCCAACACAAAGGATTCTATAGTATGATCTTTGCTTCTGTCAGCCTGGATCACAAAGATAAACCTGCTCCACTGTTTTAGGAGCAGTAAATCCTTCTGCTTTACTGAATCAAATCAAGACCATTTGTGTATAAAGGCAAAAATGAGATGGTAACAAAGAGATTTCTGCTACTGAGCACCAGGAAACAAGAATACTGAGCTGGTCACACAGTCTGATCTTCTGCTTGTAACAGGACAGCTGAATTGAATCAAGCAGTGCCAGTCTGGGCATTCATAGATTCTCTGTACAACCCTTTCATGCTTTTCTTGCTCCTACAGGTAAGGGACAAAGGAACACTTGCCAACATGGCCATTAACAGAATGCTCATCCAAACTGTTCAGTTGAACCTATTATGAAAGCAAATCTTGCACAGACACTGCAGTGAAAAAACTTAGTCAGCATCAGGGGACAAAAGCTGCACATTTCTGCTTTTATTCAGATAGCTGTAGGACAGCAACAGCAATTCATGATAAGTAAAAAAAAAAAAAAATGCTGCTAGTATTAGTACTCAAAGATAACCAGATTTGATTCTGGAATGATGATTCAGACGAGTTGATTCTGGAAAAAAAAATAAATAAATAAAAATGCTACAACAAGACTGTGAAAGAGAAAAATGGAAATAGGAGTCCTTCGTGCAAAGCAGTGTTTTCATCAACGTTTCCCACCTGAAGGACAATAGTTTAAACAGCATGGAATACTGATTAAAGGTGCAAGAGAGCTGTGCTAGTGCCTTTTCCCCATTTCTGTGAATTATTTCAATTCTGTTTCCTCTGATTTGTTAAATGAAATAAACAGTTGTTTTTCTCTTAAGATGAACTAAGGATTTACTTGACCAAAGATGTTTTTTTTTTTTCTCCTCTCCTCTAAACATTTATTTTGCAAGATAAAATAACTTCCCCACAGCTGTACTAAATGGAATTTTCTGTTTAGTGTCTCAACCAAGGAGAACTTACCTTTACTGTCCTATTCCTGAAATTGCTTTTTCACTTCATTACTATGTGGTGATACTGTTAACTGTTTCCTACAGTGACAATTCTTCTACATTCTTCTAAGGTAACACAATACTGAAGAAACTGTTTTCTGTGCTAGGAACAGGGCTTTAAAGAAGTCACTGCCACAAGAGAACTCTTGAATGGTTTTAATTTGCTGTTTCAAATCTTAGAAGGGCAGCAAAATGTTAGTTGTAATTTAAAATCTATTAGTACTTCAGGTATTAACCATTATCGTCCTGCCTCTCATTCAGCTAACCTTACTTATGCTTCATCACAAAGAGTAAAAAAAAAAAGTGAAGATGATACTGAGATCTACACCCTGAAGTTAGTAGCAGAGAATTCTTAGTGCATATAGACTATAAGTATGCATAAAATGCAACTGAATTACATTCTATTCACTTTCAGGGAATGTTAAAAGTTAATGCTGTAGCCTTCTAATATGATTTTCTATTCACTTGGATTACTATACAGTAAAAATGAGACAAGAAACAGTGGACTATCTTTTCATTAGAATTTACAAAGCTAGACATTTTTTCAATTCAACTAATAACAACTGCCTATTACAATAGATACATTTGGGACTCAACAAGATTTTACTCATCAATGCTTTTCTATTTCAGCTCTATATTTGTGAAAAGGAAAGGGCTGACATATCCAGATAAGTATCCAAGAACAACACAAGGCAATGCAATGCTGTGTTAACACCACAGCTTTGGGAAACACTGGCAACCATAATACCAATAGTCTATAGCTGGAGCTTCCTCCAGAGCATTTCACAAGCCTCTCAATCAGCCCGAGACACAGATATGCTCATAGCATGTGGAGAAATATCTATTACTCTTGGTAGATCAAACACTTCTGCAACATCATCCTTTGTAAGTTAGGCCTCACCACCACTAAACATACCACCTTCAAAGTACACTACTAGGTCACTAAAACAAGAGGAGCAGAACCCTTCCAACATTGTCTGGTGTTCAGTTCCAGACAAGATGCCAGCTATGCGGTTGGCCACCAGCTTACTCACTGCTGGCCAGTTGCTGCCTTCTGAACCACTTCAGAACAATAATGGGTTAACAAAGTTGATTTGGGGACTAGATAACATTCTGTCTCTCTAAAAGCCCAGTTCTTTCCTCTATTAAAGCATTTTGCTTTACTTCTAGGTTGTTCTGTAGAGCACAGCCCAGCAAGGGAGCTGCCAGGTGCCCGGCACCACAGCAAAAAAGATTTCTCAGGTTTTCCCTTCTTTCTTTCCTTCTACTGTTCACTCTGACTAATGCTGTTATCTTAGCACTGCTGGCAACCTCACATGTAGCAAGCAGAGCCGCCTTCCAGCATTCATACTTCCATTCAGCAGTAGCTGAATTTAATCAGTGCTGCATACACAGAAATTCTGAATGTCAGAAGCCTTTCCTCATATCACAAGGGGCCGCTGTTAACTGCTATGGTGAGACAAGTGGATCTGCAAAGCACTGCATACATTATCAAGCAAAATTAATCAAATCAGAGCAATGAAATGGAGTGACAAGAAGTGCAGAAACAGCTCCTGACCTGAAACACATAAGGATTTATTTCAGGTAAAAGATATATTTATGTGGCTTTATTTGCAGGACTTGGCTTGCTGCTACTGCTATCAGGAAACAAGAATCGGCATAACAGTATTACACTGCTTATTAAGAAACCATAGAATTACAAGCAGCACTTGAACTGACCTTTAGATACTACAGATGGCGTGCCAGCCTGAATTAGTGAAACTGGATGTTACACTGCAATACTGTCATGGTTGCTCGGCATATAAATTAGCAAGGGAAACTCTTCCCTGAGGAAAACAAACACGTGAAGGCTCAGAACAAAAGTAACGTGCGTGAGAACTGCAACCACAGCCAAAACACTGGCTCTGACATTGAACAGAACTGGACAGATGAAAGACACCCAAGGGACCGCTGTGCTCCAGCTCCTGGGATGACCTCAGTCTTGGGCTGAGCTCATCACCCAGCCCTGCATATATCTGGTGTGACACACTGAGAGCAATACTGCTTTTAAGATTATTTATACTACCAAAGCAGCATGACACTAAAGGAATTGCACTCTGAAGCTCATACTTAAATAGTCCCTGAAGTATCTAAAGAACATTTATTCCTAGGCATAATTAAGATGTAAACACATTTTAAACAGACTGGAATTTCTCCTTCAATTTGCAATCACCAGCAGCAGACTGGTTCCTTGCACTTAAGGCATCAGTTCAAAGATGTTCTCATTACTCTGTTTTTTTTATTATTGATTTAGGAGCTGGCCCAGCTGAGCTCTCAGCGTCTCAGGAGGAAACCAAAGAAGCTGCACCTGGCCTTTTCATCTGCATGAATAACTGCACTTGCTCAGTGTTGTTTGGGTAGGAGAAATAGGTATCATGTAAAAGACACGCTACTTATGAGATCTAGAATTCCAGAACACTACTCAGTTTGGACTCCAGTGCAAGTTGTTGCTCACATGTTGCTCACCAACAAAACGCTTGTCCAGCTGCAGAGAGGAGACCCTCCACCCATTTTAGAGAGACAAGAGAATCAGATACCTCAGTACACACAGAAGAGCAACAACCTTGCTTCTCCAGGGCAACAAAAGCTTAAATAAGAAAGCAAATTATTAAAGGCTTATCATACAATTGCCACAGGCATTCCCTGACTGCAGTGCAAACCAACTGAAGTCAGATGTTAGAAGGAAAAGCACGCAGTCCAGATTCTGCTTCATTAAGTGTTATCAAAGTACATTATGGCTCATCTTGGCAATAAGACCAGTACTGATATCCATTCCTTAACCATGCTTATGCATACCAGCTTTTCCACCTCCTCAATAGCAAGCAAAATTAGAAAATAGATTTACCTTTTGATGAGTCCATCCTCACACCCCACCTAGTAGCTGCTGGCTCACTTCATCAGATTCCAGCACAGCATGGCTCTTCAGGGGATTCCCATCTTGCACACAACCCCAGCAATACGATAAAACCTTTTAGTAGCCCATCTCTGTAGCAGGACTTATCCAGAAGACCTTCTTCTCTGCTCTGCCTGCTCACAAGTGAAAAGTCACCCCCTCTCCACACCTGTGTCCAACAGCAGTAATGCTACCCTTCAGGTACAGCCCAGAGCACTGAGGACACCAACTCTTATTAACTCCTACAATACCAAATGGCAGCATTCTGCAGAGATTTCTGGGAGAAGTAAATTTCCACCAGGGATCTGAAGAAAGTACATATGACAACATGGAAGAGTGGAAGAAAAAAAACACCAAACTCCTCCCCTAACCCTAGACTTAAGGGATTTGTGTGTTCAGTTAAAAAAAAAGGTTTAAAAGGAAATAACAATCCTTTTACCATTAAGAGCATGCTGAAACAGCTCAGAAACAACTGTAAGCCAGAAGAACAGTCCTGTTTTACTAGTCATCTGACCAAATAAAAGTTTACATCAGAATGGGACAGATTACTCTCTCTTTTCCAAACATATATGCTGCAATCTGCCTAAAGACCTCTATGTTTCCTTTAAACATGATCCCACAGTTTGAATTCCCATTCTGGCTAATGTCTGTATCCTACACATTCCTCTTGCCCTTGTGTATTTGTAGTCTTCACAGAATTATAAGCAGTATTCCATTATCCTTGAAGAGTTACTATTTTTCCCCCAGCAAATCCTCTTGTTAAGCACATCTTGCTTGTTAAAGAAATTCTCTTCCTATATTTATGTCGTAAGAATTTAGGTCAACAATAACAATGTTTTACAGTCTACACATTTTTTTGCTTGTTTAGAGTTTCATTTCTTAAATTGCTCACCTTTCTCATTGACTCACCACCACCATATATACTGACTTTTAGCATCAGGCTGAAAGTTCAAGATTTTCCAGTTCTCTGTCAGCTAACAAATCTCAGAAATCCTAACATCAACTCTCCCATGACTGAGTCAACTTTTAAAACACACAGTTCATTGGTTTTAACAATGTATTTTTTCTCTCACACCAAACACATTGCACCATTCCACATGACAACAAGTGCAGAGCAGTCTTCCTGAAATAGCAATCTTGTAGTTGTAAACAAGGCAGAATTTGTATTAGGTTCTCTGGAGTTACTGCTTCATTTATAAAATATAAAATATTACATAAAATATTTCTGTTGTTTTTTACTTCTCAAAAATATTTATTTCTAACTTCATTGTTCATTTCATTTTTAAAACATTCTCTGCTGCCCATTGAGAGACATCTCAGGATGTCACTGGCTCTTTTGCTTTAGTTGTTAACGCGTTGTATCATCATGAAGAATATCCATTTTCTGTACTGTACTAGCATTCTTAAGGTTGTACAGAACATACATATGCAGAGGAAGAAAATAAGCTTAAAAAGATCACCTCGTTCCAAACCCCTGCCAGGTAAGTGACAAAAAACCCTACAAAGCACAAGTACAGCTCTGAACATAGCCCAAATGCACTGTCAAAAACACGTGAGACCTCCTGCCACTAAATGTACTCAGTGCACCATGCTCGAGCACCAGAGTCAGCCTCAGACTGCATAAACAGGCTTTGCTGTTTTTCCCCTTTCCTTCTGCTATTAATTCCACCTTCTGACCTCTACGCTGCCTTGTGTTCATACAACCTCGGACACAAGACCTTCACAAGACCAAGGAGCTCATGTGAGACAGTAGTTGAACTTACCAACAGAAAGTATTCAGTTTCTGTTGGCAAATTCCCATCTTCCCTTATGAGGTACACGTTATGGCACTCTCTAAAACAAGGAAGCATTGCTATCCTATCTTGCAACCAACCCGCAAAGATTTTGGAAAAAATTTCCCACCTTTCATATTTCAAGCACACGCACATATCCATCCATATCACTTTTCTTACCTCCCAGGCTCCTTCCACTACTACCTCTACCTGCTTATCCCATCTTTTTATACATATAAGTACCCCACCTGGGCAGCAGTTTCAATAACAACACTAACCTGACAAGATTGGAGTATTTGCTGATTCTTCTCACAGACAAGCACCTGACATGGATACCCTTCTCTCAAAGTCTCTGCTACCTGGACATTATTGAATTACATTGGCTTATGTCTGCTTTGCAGACAGTTACAAATTCTGGAAGGTATCAGAAGGAACTCAGCATTTCACAAGATGGATGAAATAGTACCGTGTTTAAGAAATATAGTGATTTTTTCCTGACAGCTAATTATTATGTGACAACTGTATTCACCAGAGAACAAAACTTTATACCCTTGATAACAGGATTGAAAAAATAAGAAGGTAATACAAGTTATTTGTCTTCGTGGACTCTTATAACTAAAAGCTGTCATTCAAGACTGCATCTGTTCTGCAAATAGACTGAAAATAAAAGTGCACTGGTGCGGTCCATTTAGTAATATACCTATGACCTCAAAGTATTAATGTTAGGAGGTACCTATAGCAACATACACTTTATTACACAAAAAGCAATTTAAGAGAAATATACTAACACTCCTACCACTGAAAACAATGCTTCTTGTAATACAATTTACACTAAAATTAAGGCTTAAAGATTCTTAAGCATCGTAGGACATTTGATCTAAGCTGAATTTTAGATTTATGCTATTTACTTTAAAATTTTCCCCAGAGGCCTGGTGGGAAATACAAGTCTATTAACATATAGGGAATAAGAAATAAAAAAAAAAAAAAATATAAAAATAAATATTGATTAAATATATATTTATTCCACATTCGTCTCCCTGATTTTGCTGTTCATGTCACTTGAGACAGCTAAGTCTTTTTCCCCAAGTCATCCACCCATTTTCTCTTCTTTTCAGGATCTCAGAAATGTCTAAATACAATAGTTATCTGGTATAAATATCTCTTATTAATGCTTAGGCTGTCTAACATCCAAAATGTGTTTTCAAATATCATTTACTATTCTCTATACACTATAATAAGCATAGTGTAGTCATGCCACTGTCAAAGGAGATCTTGTGCATTTTTTTGCTGCATCTCCAAAATGACAATTTGGAAGCTACGGTTGCCCTTTAAGGATTACGCAGGAGAAAAAAAAACACAAGTCACCCCTGAAATATGTCTCCATAAACATATTTTCAAGAAGCCAGCGAGGAAAGGAAAAGAAAGGTGAGCAATTTCCCACTTTGGAAATAAAGATCAGTAGAAAAGCTAATAAAATTTTTAAAATTCATCTGTTATAGAGGAGAAATTGACAACTTATGAAATAAGTGGAAGAAAAAAAAGAAAATATCAGTTTCTAATTAAATTAGATGACCAAGAGAACATCAAGAACAAGAGGCAGAGGGAGACAGGAATTTAAAAATGTAGGCAAAATAACTGAAACCCGTACAACAGGAAGAAGAGCATGACAGATTCAGAGGTCAGTGTTTGATAACAAAAGATGTTGTGGTGAAAAGAAAGCACAGAAGAAATAGATGCCCCCATTTTCTTTATCAAACTTGCCCCTACACTGTTTAATCAATTTCCAGTGCATGAAGCAAGGAGCTCAGTTCTCTTCTCACCTTCTTTACCACAACTCTTATTCCACCCAAGTCTTCAACAAATGGTTTGCCTACCCGCTGCTCTGCAAAACCCTGTGGCTCTCCTCTGTTTACTAGTTTAAGTATACATCCAAAACTCAGTTGCACTGTGGGTTTCTGTTTTTTTTTTTTTGTGTGTGTGTGTTTTTGTTTTGTTTTGTTTTGTTTTTCTTTGCATAAATTCTTTCACTTTTGAGTGGAATTTGAGGGGAGCCAAACGCACAAAAATATTGAAGTTCCTTCCTTTCCCCATCTGTTCTATTACCTACTGCAGACAGTATGTTATGTATTCTTTTTTTTCTCTCCATCAGACTGGAAATACATATTATCCTCTTCATTATAAGTTTTGCTTCCGCTACACTGAAGCTCACCTTGTGCTTCAATGACAACATATTTTCTGGGCTGCTTCCTCCAACTTGTCTCTGAAATAAATCAATTGTGCAAGTAAAGCACACACTGCATGCTCATTAAAGGCAGTAGCACACATACTCTCAACATGGTCATGCAAACACAGGTTAATCTGAACTAAGTTACAGAGCACAGAGGTATTAAGTAGGTAGCGACTCAGTTAGTAAAACTGACTTTTTTTCAAGTGTATATTTTCACCAAGAAGCATGAGATCTTGCCCAACACTGCTGGAAAAAAAAATATGTTTACAGCATCCCAAAGCTGTCATCTTAATCTAGGTTGTCTCCTGCACAGACAAAATAAGGCACAGTTAATCTCTGGGCTCATCCCTGATGTGTCAGTGTACAAGGAAGATGTACCAGTTTTGCCCTGACTATTCTCCAAGCTTTTTCCAATCGGCCTTTCTGTACTGCATGGCAAGAGTGCTCCTTATGCACAGCAATTGCCACATCTGCAAAAACCGTATGAGGAAGAAGGTGATGGAAGAAAAGGTTTAAACTTTCTTCAATAAGTGCCACTCATTTTAGTCCCGGTTCTGGGGCACAGTGATTCCATCAAACATTGACATTGTGTACAGAATTACCTAGATTGGAAGCAAGAATTATACTTAATGAGGGCTTCTAAATTCCAGAATAAATGAGTAAATATATATTTTTCCCCCCACTACTGCACATAGAAATTTTAACTGTCTTCAAGTAAAAAAATGACAATGGGAGAACTGAAAATCATTCCAGTAATTACTGAAAGGGTGACAATAAAATTTTGAAAGGAATTTTCATATTAGCAAATCTCATTACAGATTTAAAAAGCTAAGTGTAAGCAAAACTGTAATAAATACCATGACATCGACTATACTTAATTTTCTGCAACTCTCAATATACTTGTAACCATTTAAAGTATATGCATCAGCCGAATATGAGTGTTTGTAGTGGTGCTAAAGCATCATATGAATCAATCATTCAAAATACTACTCCCACTTAGGTTGTTTCCGTGTTTCTCCCCTTTACAGTTCCTAAATATTGCTAACTGTCATGTTCCCCTAGTCTCTAGAAAAAGGAACTCAGTGCAACATAGTGAGCTTTCTTAGTAATTCCTGACACAGAAGCAGTATTGACAAACAGATTACTAACAGTGCAGAAGACACACATGGAATGAACTAAGCCTGACACTTGTTTTGTGTGAACTATGCTGCAGATATACATCAAATTAAGGATTAGGATATTAGTAAACAATAGCAAAACCTTAGCTCCTGATTCAGTGAACATTTTTGTTAACAAAAACAGACATGGAAAAGATGGGTACTAATTTATTTCAAAGAGAAAATCAATCAGTAAGAGGAAGAAAAAAAAAAGCTATCGATCTCCCTATCACTTTTCTCTGTACTGACATTCGCAAAATAAATCATAAAGATGTAATATTTTTGACCAAAAGCAGAAAATAAAACTAAGCAAATCTTGTAAAAAAAAATATATTATTTGCTCAATATATTCTACATCATTTGAAGAGTGAAAAACATCAGGATTGCTTTCAGATTATTTATTTTCCCATAAAATCACAATCATTTAGTAATAATGAAGTAAGACAGTTAAATTTGTGGTCCTTTCAAGTGGTATCATACCTACTTTCTTATTAGACAGATAACTGTTCACCAGAGACTATCTAAGGTGGATTCAGTCCACAAACAATTTCTTGGTCAGTAGAGATATAGAACAAAATCTCTCTATAGAAGAATTAAGAAGTAGTAATAACTCTACCATTCAGATATGCTAGCTGTAACCCTGAATTACACCCTTAAAGATGAAGGGACAAGCTACTTTATGCCTCTATTACTTTCTTATCACGTCAGCTAAATTTGTTACAAAATCCTAATAAAAAGGGCTTTTTTTTCTTCAAACACTGCTTTATTCCATTAACCAGATGAAAAGCACTGATTTATTTCATATGAAATGCTGAACATTGAGTAGTTATCAATGGCTCAGATTGAATAAACAAAAGCAAAATGAGTCTTTTTAACGAATGATATGTGGATACAATGCCATAGCTACTGCAGTTTATAATAAACTCCTACATTTAATACCACTGAGGTGTCATTATGTATTTTCCTCCCTTCTTTGATGTTGCATTATTCAAATATACATAACGTAACTTTGGAAATGCCATTCCTTACTAATGGCTCTATATAGTTTCCTCATCTCTTAAAGAAATAATAAATACAATTTCAAGTGCTTAGTATTGAGTTCTTACAATGTTATACTGTAGTTCAGCTGCTCAGGTGTAAATAGGAGGATGCCATAGGAATCAGAGTCAAATGTTGGTTCTCCACTTGCACTAATGAAATTGCAAGTTTGTTCAAAAAATAAATGCAAAGAACCTGTGCAGCTAAGAAATAACAGTGTGTATGGGGACTGCTGAATCATGGCCTGAACATCTGATTAATCACCTGAGACGAGCAATGAGTCAGCCACAGGTGAATTGCCTTCACCTGTGCCGTTGGAAGGGGTGGAGCCTGGCTCCACCTCTCCTAGACCCATTTAAGAGCTGACCACCAGTGGGGAAGGATATCTTCTGGAGATCTACTCTGCTGGAGTTTTCCATGTGAGCCCAGGTTATGGGTGAGTGTATTTATCATTTCTGTTTCCTGCTTTGGTGTAATATCATAACTAAGCTCTCTGTTATACTTTAACATCTGTATATTCATTAATTGTATAGTGATATAAATATTACTAATTGCTGCTATGAAATTGAACACAACAGCATCATCAGTACTAATTCAGGTAAGTTCATAAATTCAGCATGGGTTGTGAGCTATCCATAGTGTTTAGTCAATGCCTTAGACTACATCAAAAGTATAAGATAATTTTATATGATGGCTTATTGTCCTTATGTATGCAAATAAAATTAAAAGCAATACATCTGTTCATAAACACAATCAAGGTTGTATGGGAAATTACACAAATCATATCCATGGGGTAGAATTTCAACTTTAGAGAACAATGTATGTTCAGTAGACCTTGTAGCAAATCACAGCTAAAATTAATCACATCAGCTATAGATATAACCAACATAATTGAAATGGATAGTGATTAAAAAATCACATGTAATGATCCAGCATAGATGTCTTATGAATGAAAGCCCTTAATTTTCACATTTAGGTTATTGCTGCATATTTTGTCATAACTGAAAACCAGAAAATCAAAACTTAGTTATGATGAAACTGATATTACAATGCCAACAAAATATTTAATTCAAATACTGCTAATAAAAACTCTTGTAGTAGTCTTAAGTTTTCAAGCTATAGCAGTTTCCTTGAGATAGGTGATGATTACTAACAGTAAGCTAGCCTTATAAATAAGTCTTTAGGCTGGACATATAAAAAGATAGATATTACAACTAATTACTTCTAATGAAGTTTTTAATGCACACCGCAATTGCTGAGAAAGGAAGTGGGATATATTAGCTACTTTTTTTTAGTGGCTTTATAGACTTGGGAAACCTGCCTACCAAGACAGAACTCAACTTTGAATAATTTAGCCTGATGAGCAAAGCAGGCATATATTCTTAACATCAGCTAACCAACTGGTTCTAAATCTTAACAAAATGAGCTGGAAAGAATGACAGGTTTTTGGAGATGGAAAATTAAATGACCTGTCAGTAATCACTTCAACCTGCTCTCCACATAAATGAGAAGATAGTGTTGGTAATGATGCTAGTAAGGAAAATGTCTGATTAACTCACTATCAACATTTGATAATAGAAGCAGGAAAAAAAGACTAGAAAATACTGTCAGTTTAAGTAAGAATTGCGGCACAATGAACAAGGGGATTTGCCATGATATGTTAATATGTTAATTTCTGCCCTTTGAAATGTCACAGAAGCTGAATTCAGTAGCTCCATCTTGTCCATGTATGCTAAAGTACATATGTTAATAGGCTAACTGTTGCAAAAGGGGAATCACTGAAAAGGAAAAGAAATTAAAAATAGGGTTAGAGTTAGCAAGAGAGCTTATTGGCAGATCCTTACTGCTACTTCCATTGGAGTTGCGAAGGGTTAACTGAGAATCTGCATCTGTAACAAATCCTGCTAAGGCAGTTATAGATTCATCTGTCAAAACAGGCTTGCCAAGAAGCTTGCCCTAAAAATTTAGCTTCTATGAGACTGACTCATTTTCTGGGTATAAGAAATCCAGATGAATTTGCTGACAAATGTCTCCTTGTACAAGACTGAAGTCAGGCCTTTTCCCTTTAGAGGTCATAATTGTACCACGGATTTCATTCTTGCCATTATCTTCTTAAATAACTTGAATGTATTAGTTTTGCTTTCCCCTCTTAAGAACAATGAACAGGATTAATCCTTCTGTATCAGGTTAAATTCTAATAAAAGATAAAGTGGCAGCAATACAAATTCCTTTCACAAACAAAACAACTCAGAAATCACAATCTTCTGACTGCATTGCTTAGCAGTCTGTTCCAATGCTGCTGTGTTGTGATAATATTAAAAAAAAAACTGATTGCATATATCAGGAGCAAAAGCTGAAATCTGATTCTAGTACAAGTTGATATCCATAGACTGATTATATTCTCCTTAAGGACTTTAACTTTCAAAGGTACTTGGCATTCTAATTATGTAATGAACATGCAAATTAATTATTTAAAATAATTATTTTGCCCAGCTCTGTCGTCTTAAAAATCACTCATTCCAATGAAAAAAGTTCAAATATGTACAGTTCATCTATTGTTAGCTTCAAACAGCCAAAAATTTCTAAGTTCAAATTAGCTTGCAACAGATGTCATTTTTTCAAGCTTCTTACTAAACAGATCAGTTCTCAGTAGAATGAACATACCCAGAATGTTCTAAGAGGTGTATTTTTTAAATGTTGACATATGAAATAGTCTGTACCTTCTGTCCATTATGAGATTACAAGCAGAAGAAAAAAATACAGCTTTTCAGTTTGTGATCCATATCAGCTAAGCATGCATGATGGGACTTCATTACTTCACCCCAGATGCATATGCAAGGTGCTTATTCAAGCCCATAGCAAGCTCCAGTATGGGATATGCTCAGTTCAGTAGTTTGTGAGGAAAAAGATGTTAGAAGTCACTCAGCACATTCAAAAAGCAGCTCTCTAGAGCAATAACATGAACCTAATGGGATATGTAGGATTGGTTGTTTGTTTGTTTTTTTTGAAACAATGAATGTGGCCTGCTATTGCTCATATCATGAACTTGCACTCAACAGGGCTTATAGCACCTGCTAACCTGCACAATCTAGGCCTTCAAAGAGCTGGTGTTTTGGCAGCCAGAACACACTTCAGCCTCTTTTAGTACATCTTTATGCTGCTGTAAGTAATCCTAATTGAGCTGTGCCTGCACTTGTTAATACTAAACCTTCATTTGTTGATTAGCTATTCTCAGCACACTATTCTATTTTCCAGATGCATCTCTTCTCTTTTTTTGCCTTGCTCAGTATATATCAGTAATCTAAAATTAAAATACTACTTAAACTTTTACTGCTAGGCAGGTGCACAGCATCTGAGTATAATATTAAATTGTTAAGAAACCATACAGGTACTCTTGAGATGAAACAGACTCCCCTAAGAAATGTGATAGTAAAATACACCAAATAGTTGAGCTTCCAGTAGTGCCAGCTGTGATCACCTATGATTGTTCTTCCTGCAAGCTAAAACCAATTCTCTGATCAAAATAAGTAGTTTATCTTTACTTTGGGTCGTTATACTTTTGACCTGATTATTGTTCTTTTCATTCTTACTACTTGTTCTCAGAGAAAGTACAGTCTTGCTCCACAAGGAGTAAGATCAAATGAGAAATTAGTCAAAGAAACTGTGCCTCACAGAGCACAGATGTGTTCTGCTCAATCACAAAGAAGCAAAATTTCTTCTGTCAGGTTCTTAGCAGTACCAGGCTAAGTATTCACAGGTACACCAATAGTCACATACAAAAATAAAAGCTGAAACCACCCAACTGGTGAAGGGGCTTTCTAGCTGTACAGAAACTACTCCTTCCCAAAAAACAACTTAGGTTCAAGAGACATTTCCCCTTCCATGGCTGGCCCTTATATTAACCTGGGGTGGCTCCACCCTGGTCCACCTGTTCTGGTGGCATGAGGAACACAGGTGCAAACAATTTGCCTGTGCTCCCTGGGCCAGCCACACCCCTTCAACCAGGTGTTCAATCACCTGTTCAAGCTGTGCTCAACAGTTCCTGTTCAAGATGCAATAGTGAAGTTATGATTATATGGTACTTTTCACAAAGTATAGGTAAAATTGAAACTTTTATTAGTCCTAACTGAAGCTAAAATTTCATTTGATTGAAGGTAGGTTGTGTTTCTTCAGTATAATGATGGAATAACTGAAAACCCAAGCATTTTCTAGTTTGGTCGTTTTTGTATCAAATATGAAGTTCTATAAGTGAGAGTATAATTATTTCAGTTTTACAGAAGGAGAACTAGTCTATACGGAGATCAAATGACATAGTGTTAGGCTAAAATGACCTAATTTTTTTTCTGTCCTTAGTATAAAGCTGTAGCCTCTTTGATACCAGCATATTCAAACACATATCAAGCACCAATATGAGATATGCTGAACTCAGTAGTTTGCCAAAATTAAATACTACTTACAGACTGCTAGTATATCTGAGAAACAGCTCTTGAGAGCAATACAACAAACCAAAGGGGACTGTAAGACTAGGAGTATGGAGGGGGGAGTTCTAGGTGGATTTTCTTAGGAAAAAAAAAAAATCATGCAATCATATGACATCACTCCCACATGTTGCTGCTTCCACCAGTTTCAATTAAAGTGTCTCTTTCTTTTAGTTTTAAGCAACATAAAAACTAGCAAGACAACAGAAGTAAAGGTAAACAACTTGACTGTAACATATCTGGTTTTCCTGCAGTTTTATGTGTAACTTCCAGTTAGCCACAGCAATCCATCTGAAATGTCAGAGTTCAGGAGATGAGAATGGCTTCTAGAAAGTCTCAGAAATCTGGGCAAAACCAAGCTTCATTAGTTTTGCTGCTGATGCAATAGCTTGAATTTCATTCAATATTATTTCTGAATAGCATCTGCATTTAAATTCAAACAAAAGCAAAGATTATTGTTTCCAATAATCTTCACAGCTATAGGGATAGTTGAGTATTGTAATTGGTGGCCTGTGAAAACTATATGTAAAGCCACCATCTATAGGTGGACAAATAAATGGTAAAGTAAGTCAGAAATCAGTTAAGTTCATGCTATCACAGAATAATGAAATAACTTAGATAATTTCATAGTGATTCTTCTAAGCCAGTTCTCTTCAATGAAAAAAGAACTTTCCATTATAAAAATTTATAATTTTAAAATTATATAATAATAATATAATTTATAAATTTATATATAAATTTATATATTATTTATCTATTAAATTTATAATATAATTTATAATAAATAAACTATAAAATGAGCTTTATGGACAATTTGTTCCATGAAAATAATCACAACTTTGGAATTGTTTTCACTGAGTTGTTTTTATTCAAGACTACTTCTGTGTCTCCACAATCAAAGACAAGGGACTACTTGTCAAGAGGACTTCTACTTCTAAAATTTCCATTCAATACATCTCTTGCAACGGGGCAAAATGTTCTCTGTTTATCCTGTTCTCTTTCTTCAGATATTACAAAAATAAAATGAAATCTAATTGTAGCATTACTGTTCTTTTCATATTTAGATACCTCTAAGTTTATATCTTGAACTAATTTTCTCTCGGTCCTTCCCATAAGCCTGCTCATTCTCCTCAGTGGCATAATGAGTAGCCAGAATCCACTGTAATCCTGCATAATTTACGTGCTAGTTGTGTATTATTCACACTTCATTTGATCTGCTGTCATTCTTTCTTAAAATGGCATCAAACTAAGATTCCCCTCTTCGTCAAGAAACTAAAAGTATTTGAAAATATCCATAATTAAAAACAATAACTGAAAACTAATTACTATTTGTAGTAATTGTTATTGGTAAAAACTGATAAGTACATATAATGGAATGCCAAATAAGCAAATATTAGCAGAGATTAATTTCAAAAAGTGCTGCCACAGAAAATGGGTTTACTACTACTTAGCTAAATCAGTCAAGCCACAACTAATCAATCAAATGCTCAGTCCTGCAAGGATACTAGATTTGAAGAAAAATGCAAGCATTAAACAAAATGCAGGCATTAATTGTCAGATTTGGGTTTTGGTTTAATTATTCCTAGAATTCCCACATTGCCATTCTTAATGATGTTAACTTCCCACCTCCTCAGTTTGCAAAAGTGACGAAGACCTGGAATTTTCACATTACAAAATGCAGATAAGCTCTTGTTTTCTATCTACTATTTGTGGCACAATGTGTCCATTGTCCCTGTGAAGTCAGTGGCTTCAGAAGGAACACAATCAGACTGGAACTTCAGAGTTAAGAAGTTTGCTGCTTCATTCATTATTCACTCCAAGAAAATCTAAAAAGATCCAGTAGGATGCTGAATGCAAATCAGTGCAAAACTTGATCCTTTGGGCATTAAAAACCTTAAGAAAACAGGATGATTTCTGCTTCAGTCACTTCAGTAAGTTGTCTTGGGGCTGCTTCCAGTTTATTGGAGTGTACCAGTGAGAGTGGCTTTCTGGATGTGTCATCTTTTCTTTATGATTATAATAACCTCAAAAAATAAGCATATATCTCTTTCTAGAAAGAAAAAAAGATGTCTTATCATCCCAGGATGAGGCTTCAGGGTTGGAAGTTAAATGAACTACTGGGAATGCAGAAATTACATTGAGACTGATTCAAAAGTGGAGAGGATTTCTGTGGGTAAGCATGAAGTATGAAACAGAAGAGGAAAAGCTAGAAAAGGTATTTTTCCAAATAAGAAAATATGAAGTGAAAAGCTTTGAAAAATGGTGATGTTACAAAAAGAATGAAGTTAAGCAATTTTATTCCCGTACAGTTACAAGTAATGGCAAGAAAGTTATGGCAATAAAAGTTATAGAAAGAAAAGTGTAATGAGTCTGATAACAAGTACTGTAGTGTAAACATCAGAATCCCTGTTTCTGACACTATACTTATTATTTACATACCCTGAACACTCGAGGGATTTAAAAATAAAAAAGTGTGCTGTAAATTGCCCAAAGATTTTGTTGGCTTTTCTGAATGTTTCTTTTGTATCATAATAGTATGCAGCAAAGTATCAGCATAAGTAGAGTGAAACTCCTAAATTTGAGAAAAATATCATGTTTTGCTTTGAGGTTCAGTATGTTCTGTGGAGGCTAAAGATAACTAATAAAATATCAATTAACAATTCAGTAATACTTATCCCCTAAACAAGTAATTCCTTAAGTTTCTGTGTAACTTAGTTTCAATAGCTCTGAGGTAATTCCATAGCAGTAAAACAAATCATGTTATCTCATCAGATTAAGTTTTGTATCACAGCTTGAGCTATAAATACTACAAACTCTTATATTAAATAAAACCTTTTACAAGAACTTAGTCTGGAAACATTGTACATATAAATAATTACACTTGTGAACTGTAACATTTGTCTGAATACAGACTGAATGCGTACCTTCCAGATTTTCAGATTACTGTCTTTCATTACCATACACAGTGTCTTTGTAGGGTACTTTTGCTTTGCAAATTATCATTTGTTTTAGAATGCAAAACTGTTACAAAGGAACCAGAAATATTTTTAAAACATGAATTATAGATGTCATATTTCTAAGCCCATACATTAAAATAGTATCCCCTTAGCAACTGCGTGTACTGAGTGATGTTTAGTGTTGGATTAATCAGCAGGACTTTTTGTTTTGTTTTATCATTTATTTATTTTATCATTTATCTTCATCTTTTCTATACAGATGTTAGAGGTTTCTTTTTTTTTACAGAAGATAGGAGTAACTACCACGAATCAGCATCCTCTCAAGAAGCAGAGATCACATGTCAATAAATACCTCTGTCTCATACCAGGCTGAGACTTCAGGAATGGAAGTGAGATGAACTACTGGGAATGCAGAAATTACAGTGAGACTGATTCAAAAGCGGAGAGGATTTCTGTGGGTAAGCATGAAGAACAGAACAAAGCTGGACAAACAAACTGGATTTCTCTGCAAGAAGAGAGGGATGTGTGGAGAAAGAAAACATCAATCCTAAAGAAAGCTGCAAGATATTACCTGTTAGATAAACGGTCACCTATGCATACATCTTGCCATGAGGATGCATAAACTGGCAGATCAAATGAACACAATCAACCCTGAATAGGATGTATGAGCAGGCACAAGATGCAGATAATGTTAGCTGAATTTTTGGAACAGGCGAGATCAAGTATAGCAGTACTGCTGACCAGTGACTTCAGTAATGTCTCATGATCTTCCATCATCTCTCCAGCATTTTTCTCAACATGCAAATTAAGTGAAACAAGTCCCTTTTTACATGATCAGAATAATATTAACTACAATATAGATGTCATCACGCTGGATATCCTCTTGGCAGTTTCAGAAAAGATGTCAGGCTCCATTTGTGAAGGCAGAGTTGCTCTCTCACACATTGTTGTCTCTGAAGTACACAGGTACATAGAGGCAGAGTCATAGAGGTATTTCTCTTCCCTGCATGTATTGCATTTTTCCCAAATATGAGAAACATTCCTCAGAACAATTACTTGTCTCTTTGGAAAGCACTGTGTTTGCTTGAAAAAGTGGTTGACTACTGAGCAATACTAAAGGTGTTGAATCTTTCCTAAAGGACCTCTGATTAATCTGTTTAGTTATCTGATGAAGCCATCACATTTGTTGACTTTATCACCTATAAGACTGTCACTTTTGCTGATCTTGTGGCTTGCTCTGTGGCTAGGTTTTGTACTCACACTTGTCTCCTAACTAAGGGTTGCTAATACTGACAAGGATGTAGTCTGATGCAACATATTGGGGGAAATTTCTTATTTCCCAGATTTATGAATATATTCCCAGAATAGTATTTCTTGTTATGCCAGAAATTGTCATGAAACCTCTTTTTGTGAAAGAAACACTAAGTTTCCAAATATATATTTTCCTCTGTTGATGCTTGTGTCATCCCTAGCTTCCACAGGGTTTTATCATTGGACCTTCTTAGTTACCTTCTACAGAGAATCATTAAGGTTGGAAAAGACCAGGAAGATCATCTAATTCAATTATCAGTCCATCCTCACCAAACCATATCCTCAGTGCCACATTTACATGTTTCTGGAAAACCTCTAGGGATGGTGACAGCACCACCTCTCTGGGCAGCCTGTTCCAGTACCTCACCACTCTTCCTGAAGAAATTCTTCCTAACATCCAATCTGAAACTCATCTAGCACAACTTGAGGATGTTACTCCTTGTTCTATTGTTAGAAAAGGCTGATTCCCACCTCACTACAATTTCCTCTCATGTAGCTGTAGAGGTGCACTACTTTCACCAGCAAAAGTGGACTTTGTGGCCGTTGTGTACTCTTGTCACAAGCCAAAGAGGAGGTGAGGTATGGCTCTGAACCCTTGTGAGTCTAAATTGCAAATGTGACTGAACATCCCAGCAGTAAGAAAAATGTCAGCAGCCCCCTCATGGTGCAGATGCCCTTTCTTTGCAGCTAAATTCTGGGCTGATCCTCATCTCCTCTCTGCCTTCTTATTAAAGATATTAAAAATATCTGACCTTGTGAAACTTCACATCTCTTTCTGGGCTGCCCCTCCCTGTCCAGTGAAACACCCGTGGAGGTCTGCTGAGGACCAGGCAGCTCTGTCTGTTTCCACGTGTCCGACCTGGATCTGGTGGCCCCCTGCTGCCGGCTCTCCCTAATTTTAATCTTCTCCCACAGCTTGATAACCTATTTTCATGCACCTACAAGGACATAGACTTGTTTTCTTTCAATGTACCAACATCTGTAAGGGGGCGGGGGCACGGTGTATGCTCAACCCACAGCCCAGAGGCTGCAGTGCCGCGGCACCTACGACGATCTCCCCTCTACTTCGAGCTTTGCTCTTGCAGAGAGCAACCGGAGGGACTGCTCTGTGGTGCCCGTGCATCTCTCTGCGTCCTTCGTTCACGAAGGGTGAGGGGATGCCGAAATCGAGCAAACCAGCGCTCCCGGCGGGCAAAGAACTGCCTTCTGCAGAAGCTGCAGAGCTCCGGGCTCTGCAGGAAAGGGGCAGCCCTTGGGGAAGCGCTGCCGCTGCAGCCCCGGAGGTACGAGCTGCCGACAGTGCTATTTTTATCGAGGTCTCCTGGGCAGGGCCGATAAGTGAAAAAACCGCAATAAACGTTTTTAAATGCTCCTCACGATGGCTTCAATTATTTATCACCATGGACTGCTGTTGTAGCTATAACATTTCCACTACCGAACGGTTTATGGCAAGTCCGATCTAGCGGCGGAGGCAGAGCCCCATTTCCCCACGGAGCCCCGAGGTTTCGGGTATCCCTCCCGCCACAGCCTGATAAAGAGCTAGGGTAGAGGAGTTGGGGGGTGGTGCCCGGTGCTCTCCCGCACACCTGTGCTTTGTGAAGCGCGGCGCGGAGCCAGTTCCTTCCGCAGCCCCTGCTGCCTTCAGTGGGAGAGTTCCTCCGCCTGGTGTGCTCAGAATACTGTAAGCCTCAGAATCCTCGTTTACAGTCTGCCCGTTTCCTTCTGCAACGCTCACACAACGAGGAGCACAAAGTGGGTCCCCATTTCCTCTGCGTTGCTTTTAGGGAGGGGTGGTCACAGCCCACGCGAGCTCTCTCCCTGCGCTGCGGGTTGGGGGGGGAAGGGGAGGGGAACGCGGGGGCTGCGGGCAGCGTCGTCGTCCCCGTGCAGCGGAACACGTGCCGTTCCCGGCCCGCCCGCAGCGAGGATCTTTTTATAGCAACGGGAGCAGCTCCGAGACCTCGCCTCACTCGCGCTACTCTGGTAGTGCAGCGTTAGCTGCATATGGGGGAGAAGGGGAGGAGAATTTAGCCCGCACCTAATTAGGATATGCGTTAACCACGAGAACTAAAAAAAGCCCAAGCGCTACACAGCACGAATAGCGAACCCATCGATCCCTCTCCCCGCCGCTGAATGAAACAGCCGGCGCTGAATGGGCGGCGTGGCCGGATGAATGAATGGGGAGCGGGGCGCGCATGAATGGGGGAGCCCGGCGGGATGAATGAACGGGGAGCGGCGGGGACGGACGGGACCGCGGGAGGTCGCTGTGGCGCCGCCGCCGCCGCCCGGCAGCTGGAATCCCCCGGCCGCGCACGTGTCGGCGCGGGGGCGGCTCGGTGTCACCTGGCGGCAGCGGTGGCGGCGGGCGGGGCGGGGGAGACTATAAAAGTGTCCCGCCGCTCTGCGCTCTGCGTGCACACTTCGGGGAAACTTCTTAGGTGGAGCAGAATGGCTGGCTCCGTGCTGTTCTAGGGCGGGCAGCCCTACGGCGGAGGGTGGCGGCCGCCGTCCCGACACCGACAGACAGGAGGGAGCACGGCTGGCTCTCTCCCGCCTGGGGAAGCGGCGGCGGGATGCGAGTGAACGGCAGCGAGTTGAACGGCACCGTTCTTCCGCGGGACCCGCCGGCCGAGGGCTCCCCGCGCCGTCCGCCCTGGGTCACCTCCACGCTAGCCACCATCCTCATCTTCACCATCGTGGTGGACCTCCTGGGCAACTTCCTGGTCATCCTCTCGGTGTACCGCAACAAGAAACTGCGGAACGCGGGTAAGGGTCGCCGGGGGTTGGTGGGGGAGCGGGGGCCGCTTTATTCTATGGGGAGAACTTTGCCCCGGCTCGCAGGACGGAGCCGGGCGTTCCTCGGGCTCCTCCCGAGCCCCGGCGGTGCCGGGTGCTGGGACGGCGCGCCTCGCTCCCTGGCGGCTGCAGCTATTTTTAGCGCCAGCCACCGAATCGCGGTGCTATTTTTAGCTGTCGGCGGCTCCCACCTAGCAAGCAGAAGGGGAAGGCATGGAAGCCTCTAAGAACGAAATTGAGCACGGTGCTGGGGGTGCTGCTCTGACACACGGTGTTACTCTTCACGCTGTTCTGATCGGGTTGCTTCGAGTTAGAGAAAGTGTCCGCTTGCAGTAGTAAGGTTGTTGCTTCAAAACAAGCCGAATGTTAAATTACAGACGCTGCAGGATTCAGAAGAAAAACCGACACGTGTTTCAGGTTCTTTGGTCACCTCCTACTTGCTATCATGTCTTTGTGGAATCGGAGACGTCTGACAGAAAACAGGTTTCGGCATGTTCTGAAAAAAAACTGTAGTTTTGACAGGATAGATTCTGTGATTGTGTACTGAGTAAATCCCTCTTAGTTTGTGGATTATTGGTCTGACAGGCAGGAACTTCCTCAGATTCATTCTGCTTTATCACGTCAGGCCAGCTGCTGTGCACGTGTACCAGATCTGTGCATTCAAAACCCCACGTATCTTTCACTGAAAGAATATGGGAATGCGTGAAGGGAGCTGTGCTGTTAATGAAAGCAGGATTTCACTCCATGACAACTGAGATACTGGTTTTACTTTTTTCTTGTCATGACTGGCTGCCAGGTTATTTGGTAGCTGGTGGTTTAAAATTCATCTGAGGGGGAAACTTGATCCCTGGCTTTGCTACAAGCTGTCACAATGAAGCTGGCACACAACTTTCTAAGGCTAAGCCAGGTAATTCAAGTAGACTGTACACTTCTTTCATTCAGCTGAAATACAGGAGTACCAAAACACAAGATCAGAATGAAGGCAAGCTGATTTTTTCCCCCCTGTGGTTGCCATTGATCTATATTCCAAAAGCTGTATCTTCTTGCTTTCATTGACAGAAACTGCTCTCACTAAAGCTGATAGGGCTATGCTGTGTGATACTCATCATGAGATGAGAATCAAACTCAAGCAGGTCAAGTCAGCATTTGACAACTTTTATTTCTTGAGATTTTCTGATGAAGGGAGAAAAGGTAGAGTTACCCATACCACTAGGGTTATTCCAGGGGAGAAAAAGGAGGGTGTTATTCTTCTCCCCCTTAATAACTATGAACTCCACTTTTGTGGGGAGTTTATAACAGACATTTCTGGTAACAAGTCTGAAATAAATGTGGTGCCTGTTCTCTGTAAGCATAACTGAATCATGGGGTTTTCTGTGTGTGCATATTCACTACTGTAGTTTTTGTGTAATCCTTCTTGAATCTTGACACATGCTCACTTGTTCATTCTTACTGCATCTCTCATTCTTGCCTTTTCTGTCACAGTGGCTGTCATGAACTGCAGCAAACTGGAAACAGTTTTCTCCTACAGCTAGGAGAAGAGCATTCTGCTGAATACAAATTATTTTAGACTGGAATATGAACTAGATACTTTTCTATGCTCTGAAATAAATTATTGAAAACAAGTAAATGCTTAGTATATGATGGGAAATTTGTTTGTTTTAGGGAAAAAAAAAAAAAAAACACAGTAAAAGTAACTTTGAAGTACCTGATCAGGTAGGTTACAAGTCCTTTTCCTCGAGGGAAAGATTCTTAATACATGGATTAAATGACATTTTGCAAAGACAATAATAAGCCTCAATAATATGTGCAAACTATTTTGTCTAATCTGGCAAAAACCTGTTACCTGTAACTTCGTTTACGTGAATGCTGCTGTTAATCTTGGCATTGAATTCATAAGTGTTTACTCAGGTGAATAAATCTATGACTAAGCACAACACTTTAGAAAATCCTGAACCCTGTGAGTAGGAAGGAGTGTCCTAATTTTAATTACACTAATTCAGGTTATTCAAGAAGAGATGACATTGAAAAAATATAATCTAATTTACATATACAATTAATTTTTAACTTGCAAATTATAAATACAGATACAACTTTTTACAGAGCTATAACAATAAAAAAACTTTTGACTTTACAAACTTTACAACATCCTGTGTTAATAAGTCTTGCTGGCACATTTATTGAGGATAAAGGACTCAGGATGAAAATTCCACTGGAGAAAGGTCAGGGAGGAACAGAAGATACCTCCTGAAGAAAATATCTCATTGAAGACACACTTCTTTTTTTTTGCAAGAAAGGACTAACAGAAATGAGGATTATTTAATACTTTGTCAAAAAGGTGGATTTGGTGGGGGAGTCATCTTTGCATCTCTATTACAAAAATATATTTGGAAGATTTCTGCAAATTGAACCTGTGGATGTATGTTTAAAAAAATGCACTGAGAAGTAGTAGACTAGAAAAAACCTTCTCCACAAGTGGTATAACCTTCTTGTCAGTCAGAAGGTTAGTAAAAGACACTGATCAAAGCAGAGGAGTCAGTATCTCAAAGAAGTTTGTCTCAGCAAGCGAGGAGTTTCTGATACTACAAACTCCTTCATAGTCACAAGCATGGCTTCAATAGATGCTCTTCTAGACAAAGAAGCTGATGATGCAACTGGTAGGATTCTCTTTTATTTAATGTATTTGACTTGTAATAAGTTTCATAGTTCTGGTCTGTTTTTTTTAATGGTGGCTTTCTAATCTTAACAGGCACCTGACACCAATTCAGTCCTTAAGGGAACAGCTGCAATTTAATGCTGGTCTACAAAGACTGAATTTGGTTTATGATGTCTGATCTTTCAGCTTTGAAAGAAATTTCAAGGGGAACATTCAAGGCATAAGGATTCTAATACCCACGTTTTGACAGTATGTCCATGCAACTTAAACTCCAAATTGATGTGCTTTCTTTAATTCATTTCAAGAAGAATGAGAATAGCTCATCTTAAAAAGAAGTTTGCTGTAAAATATCTTAATATGTTTCATTTCCCATTGCTAACATTCATAAATCTAAACTAGGGTCATTCAGCAGAAGTTCCACCCTGAAATATGAAATAAGTGGCTTTAGGGGAAGGTAGATCAGAGAAATACTAGTAGTTTTTCCTATCAGTGACTGCTAGTATCCTTATGCCTTTGCTGTTACCTGCATCAAGAAAAACAATGCATCAAGAACAAAGTGAGGGAGCAGCTGTAGGTCTTTAACTATGAAGTTTAGTTTAAAGCTCATTATATTAAAATGTCAGTTAATGCACACCTACCATTTTGGTCATGGAGGGGCTGGATACTCAATGATTGTAGGATTGAACCATTAAGGGCAATGAATAAAGCTCTCTTAAGAGCTGTTGTCCTTCTTGTTCTTTTCCTTTTGACACTGTTTTATTGGTCCAGTGGGTTGCCTCTCCTGGATATTTTTTGTACTGATGTCCAAATATGCCCTGACTATCCCTCCAGAAAACTTCTGTGACAGAAGGGAGCCTCCAGCTGGCAAGATAATAGCTCAACTAGCCTCATTCTGGCTCTTTTGTATCTTGTCTCGGTAGCAACAGGGGATTAGTGCCAAGCTTGTAAACAGCTCTTAATGCATCAGGGCAGAAGGATGCGTTCACACCCTTCTTTCTCGTCTCTGTTCTGTACTAGATGTATCTACCTTCTCCTAGTTTCCCATGTCCTTGGCCCAAATGTTTTGATAATAGATCTGTAGCTTTTAGTGCTACAGAAGAAGGTGGAGAGGAAGTCTGAAATTCCTCAGGCCAGACAGTCCTAGACAAGCAAGATATAGTTAATTCTGCTCATGCTTAGAGTTAAGTGTATGTTAGCTACTTTTCCAAATGAGATGGAAATGAAAAGGGAGAAACTTGAATGTGAAGTCTGCCACACCTGCATTATGTCCAAACAGATCAGTAAAAAAAGTGCACAAAAGAATGAGTTGGAGAGTAATCCCCCAGTCAAAATCTGTTAAGATCAGTGAAGTCTTTGATGCAAGAACTAAGGAAAATAGCTACTTAATACTATACTATCTTAAATCTGGTATTTGTCAAATAGCATGACCGCTGCAAAATTCGGGGTATAAACTATTAGAAAGAAACTTGGAAGTTTTCCAAATTGTCCTTGTGTTTTGTAAAATTATGTACTCTGAGCAGTGTAAGAACACGCTTGAAGAACGTTCCTCTCAGTGTGTTTTCCAGAGTATGAATTTTCTATTTAAGCTGGGAACCAGCTTTTGATAATCAGATGGGACATCTCACCAGCCTTATCAGAATATGATTGTTCTTGATGATGTTTTCTTAGTTTTTAAGACAATTTTTAATAGCATATCTAATGCTATCATTTAATCTAATAAATGAAAATCCTGTTGTGAACTCAAACTAATGGAATTATTGGTTTTGTTACAGGTGATCCTTGGACTTATTTTTGTGTCCTGAGAGAAAATGGGTAGCCTGACAAGTATTTGACTCAAGAGATAACTTACAGAAGATCAAGTTGTAGCACAAATTCAGGGTTCTGATGAAAACTGAGATGCTGATGGCATTATTTCAGACATGAATAACTTCAGGTATTAAAAATGGTAAGCCGACTGGGAGGGGAGAAAATGTCTAGAGGAGACACCAAACCCTGGCAATTGTTGAACAGAATGAAGTATAAAAATGCAGTTTAAATAAAGCTGTTTCTCAGAGTGGTTTTGATGAATAATTTACTGAATCAAGGGTTTTCCAGAAAACTGTTTAAATGGCACCATCCTATCAGTGACCAAAGATAGAGATGAATTTTTCAAATAATTAATATTCCATTCTTACTAATATATCTGTCAAAGCCAACCATGAATGCCTTCTGCAACTTTCTGCATTTGTAAGTTTTTCATGGTACTGCTTCTTCTGGTTTGCTGCTGCCAGTGCTTGCTTACATACTGTACTGTTTTCTGACCATTTTTAGTTGTTTTTGAAGGGGTTCTCCTTCCTCTTAATTAAGATGGTTTTACATCTTTAATCTCTTCATTATCCATTTTGTATCTGCTTCTACTCTTATTCCTTTTTTATCTCTTTTTTTTTATTTGTTGCTTTCCTATCCTGTTACTGATACTTCAAGTGTTTCTAGCCAAAGCCATAAGCAGCAAGTCTAGTTTGTTGACAGTATTGCTACTGATGATGGACTTCCAATGCTAATAGGACAGTATCCAGCCTGTTTGTATAATAAGGTTGGTAGGATGATAACAATTGCTGTAGTAGTGTTATGCATTACAGTCTAATTCTGCAACCTGAGTAAAAATGTTGGCACCCTTGCTGTTGATAGTTTTTTCTTCTCATAATGGTGAGCTGCCTCAAATTCCACATTAACTTTGCACTCCTAGTAGTGATTCCCAATTTCTGTTTCAGGAAGATGAGTGTTACTAAGAATTCTTCAGGATAACAGAACACGACTTTAATGTTTGCTTATTTAATTTAAAAAAACAAAAACATATTTAACGTATAGCTAAAAATGCTTGACATAATAATATAAATACTGCTACTTGAAGTTCTCTTTCAAAATCTTCCGAAGCCACAGAGGCAGCATTACAGCTGAGCAGGATGAGTAAGGTTCTTCCCTTACTATAGGTTCCTATTATCCTCTTTCCTCCATTAGTTTTAAGGATGGATATGACATATCAAACCAATACATACTTTAAAGCCTTGAATTCCTACAGTAAACGAACTTTAACCTATTCTACAAGTAGATCCAAAACTGAGATGTAAACAGCAAGTCTGTTTATAGCTCTGTTAAATAATGACTTCTGTTGTTTCTAAATGGTTTTGTAGCAATAAATGACCAATAAATGTACAAAGCTTCATGTCCTATAGATTTTTTTTTAAAGCATTCATTACCCTTAAAGAGAAGGCAGACTTCCCTCGAAGAAACACCTTGCACCAGAAGTAAAATATTGCAAACTCATTTTCTTTTTTTTCTTTTTTTCTTTTCTTTTTTTTTTTTTTTAAATAAATGACCTAACAAGGTACAAGGTCATGCAGTATTCTAGTTATAGAAGAATAGTTATTACATTATTGACTTTGTTCTATTTGGAAAGGATATGTAACTGTTCCATTTAATTTAATGGAAATACCATTCTACATGAGCTACTTAAATTTCAGCAAAAACGTAGGAGCAAAATATAAGCTCTAGTTATCACAATGACTTTGTTTTCTGAGGTGCAGATGCAAGGTTAACAAAACCAACTGCTTCTCAGTTAGCCCCTGTGCTGGCAAAGATCATTTCCTCTCTTGTTGCTTGGTAATTTGTGAGATCAGTAACATTGCTTTTGTTAGTAGCCCACTCCTGCTGAATTTGAGTATCAGTTTCATTTTACAGTGCAGCAGTAAGTACTATCATATAATCTAGATGAGACAGCAGATTCTGTAGCCATTGGCCAATGTAATGAATGGGTATGAATACAAGAACCAGTTTTGAAAACTGGTATCCAGTTACATTGTGGAGAAGTTCCATTAGCTGTGTCTTGTATGCTTTTGGGAGGGAAAAGTCATGGATGTTCTTCCAAAAGCACCTCCCCTGCCCTCCAGTGGTAGTAGCTATGGATTTCATTTGATGTATACCTCTTTAGCTTTAGATGAGAAATTTTTTAACTCCTTAGTCTTACCTGATGCTTAAGGACATGTTCCTCTCCTTGTCTGTGTTGGGAAGCAAAGAGGGGATTTCATTCTCAGCTGTGAGAGAGTATTCGTAGCCTAATATAGGTATTGTATGGACAGCTTCATTTTAGAAATACTGAAAGAAAGATAACATTTGGTGTGAGTTTCTCTCTCTCTTTGCCACTTCTGTCAAGTATGAGAAAGCCATTTGTGAAATGAAGAATTGCAATGCCTTTTTGTCCTCATTCAAGCACTCTTAGAATACTTTTTTTCTTAAGTAACAAATCCACATATTTATTTTCAAAGACTGGATTTTACTGAAAATTTGGGAGCTTTGTATTATGAAATATTGATGTCTGCATAAATGTAAATGAACTGGTAACTTGTATTTTTATTTCATTTTGGATTAAGAACTAATTACCTATAAATAAAAAAAATCCTGTTTTTATTAACAGCTTATGTGTATTTTGCATTCATATGTGCTATCTTAATTTTAATGTAAATAATAGTATTTCTCCAGATCATCTCTGGCTATGTAATTCTAGTGTCTGCCTTTTATAGAGAACTTATTTAACTTTCAGGTTCACATCATTTTAATATTTTTTTTTTTTTTTACAAAACCGGGGTTCTTTCCTCAAATTTCCATTATGGCATATTAAATCTTCCAACCTTTCCTTAGTCTCGGTTACTGAATCAGTTCCCATTTGCAGTAGAGGATTGAAAGGGACCTTCTGGATGAAGTCCGATTTCCAGGGGTACTAAACATTCACACAAATCCTTTTAGAATCTGTCTTCACCTTAAGTTACAGCTACTTCTTTATTATATTATATGGCATTCTGAATACCTAAATGTATTTTTTTGTATTTTGTATAACTGTCCTACACTTACTAAATATGTTATGCATAACATTGCTTAGCATCTCTCTATTCTTGTAACAAAGAGGAAGAATTAAAAAATGTCCTATCTTGGCTCTTGTTTGAGCTTTCTAACCCAAGTCAAATATCAAATTTTTAGTCCTTTGGCAAGATAACCTTTTCTCTTCTGTGACTGCACTGCCTGAGGAGTGTGCCTCATCTCTAGAATATACCTTCCCTAAGAGCAAAATCCTGATTGTACTGTTATCAATTAGCAAACCTCTTACCAAGGTCAGTACTAGTCTCCTTTCACTTGTTTAGCTGCAACACTTGCCCAAGGGTAATTAGGCTGCTATACTGTTAACATTCTTAAACTTGAAGAGCTGTAAGCACTTTAATGTAAGAGATATTAACTTTCCTCTCTGTAGCTAACTTCAGACCAAAATCCAAAGATGTAGGCTATGTTTACTTCTTTCTCTGAAGCTGAATATGTTTTAAAATTCTGCTGTTACTCTGGATATTGCCTTTAGCCAAGGTCTCTAGTGAAGTCCTTTATACAGAGAAATTCATTAAATGTTTCAAAAACTATGGAGTCAGAACAGGACTGCTGGATCACCAAATTCCTTGAAATAAAGTTTATTACTGATCAGAGTCATTGTATCATAAGTGCCTGAACAACAGTGTTTTCATGTATTTCCTTCACCTAGATAGAGGTATAAAGTAGAACAGCTTCAATGTTTTTGTAATTTATGCTCACTGATGTGACTTCCGCAGCACTTTTGTATTGGTGTCATCTGAACACAGCTTTTACTGACAAGCTCATTCTGTCTATTCTTCATTAAGGCATTAAAGACTATCTGGTAGTGGTTTCAGTCTGGCTGAGTATAGTAGCTTTTCATCTCCTCTGTATACAGGTAAGTACTGAGAAGTCAGTAGAATCAACTTTATTTCTTAAATACAAATTTGTCTTAATTTTTGTTAAATAAGTAGATTCAAAATGCAGTTTTCTTCCTCTTTCTTGCAGGAATGGTTTTCAAACATTGTTTTTAGCAAATAATTGGGCATTTATTTTGCAGTTTCTCTTAGAAATCTGTCATTATCCTATCCCTGTTTTTTTCAGATCTTTTCCTGATTCTTTTTTCTCTTTCCCATACAGCATACCCCACTACTTGGAATTTCTGTGGTGCCTGATAAGTTTGTCAGCTATGAACATTTGGTTGATTGCTGGAAACTTGCCTCAATTCTCATAGTTTTTATGGCATAGTATTTGTCTTGTACATCAACACTCTCTTCCAGCAGCATTTTGTGTCCACCTAGCATACGCACTTTTGTCCAACTATTTTGGATGCTCCAAGGAATTTGTGCTCTTTCTGTTCATCCTATATTTACACTTAAGAATACTGGCATTTCAAAAGTGAGTGCTGCTTTTGAAATTACTCCTTGTAATCTAGAAAAGATTATACAGTCGAGTTGTACTTTCATCCTGTTAATACTGTTTGCAATGATCAGTATCTACCCTATGCCCAGAAGATATGGCTAAATCTGACATGCGTAAGTGGAGGGATGTGAGTGCAAAAAAAAAAAAAAAAAAAAAAGGCAAATAAACTAAGTCTAATTATCCCAGTAGAGACAGAATTTGAAGTCTATTGTTGGTGTTTGTTTTGTACAGGAGTACTTTGTTTGTCACACACACACCAATAAATAAATAAATAAAAATTGTAAGCTTTTCTAGTTGGTTTTCCCTTTACTTTTCTCAATCAGTAGTGACAGGACTTTATTACCAGAATGATGACTGGTGTTAGGGTATCTGAGCACATGCTTCTTGTGTATAGATAATGTCATAGACTGCCATCAAAACAGTGAATTGATTCTAAGATCTGCTTATATTCGGAGTTTCATATTAACTTCTGCACTTGTGTTTATTTGGAAAGCTTTCTTAATCAGATTCAGATTTCACAAAGATCAGTCTCACTCTGTTTCTGTATTTTGTATTGCTTGTGACCAATCCTTGTGACAACTGGACAGAATGTTTGCTTTACTCAAAAACATTTAACTTACTTGCCTTGCAAACAGATCTCCAAATAATGAATTTTCTCATGTCTTTTTTTTTTTTTGTCTTTTTTTTTTTTTTCTATTTTCTTATACAGGTTTTCTAATGAAATAAATGGAATTTTCAATAGTAACACTGCGTGGCAGCTCCACCATATGTTTAATTTAAGCTTAAGCCCACTCTGAAGATGTATTTATTAAAGTTACATTAAGCATTTATTTTGTGGTAGCAGTTCTGCATATTCATATGACAAGTACAGATATGTATGTGACCAACTATTTATTGTGGAAACACTAAAAAAATAACAATTATAGCATGCTGGAATGTTGCTGGAAGTAAAGAACTAACTAATGATAACTTTCTAATAATTACCTGTAAACTAAGAGAATATTATACTTTCTGTAATTAGAAACTCTGGGGTGCTACCAAGATAGGAAAATCCAGATGATGCAACAAGTAAGGTACACAGTATGACTGGAAAAATTAAATTAATTCCTCTGACACTAGTGACTTATATAGCCACCTACTGTCTGGATCTAAACTGTTTTCTTGTCTGATACACTGTAAATTCTTTTGAGTAATAATAGTTCTGAAATTTGTATGTTTTAAAGGAGGATATGAATCATTACAGAAGTAATTACAAAAGTAATGATTCATTAGTATGATTCCAAAATTATGCTTTGGAATGCCCCTAGCCCTTTAAAGAATTTCAGACACTGCACAGTTAGTTTTTTGCAGTGATAGATGCATTTGTGTAGAGTATGCTTAGTTCAGTATATTTGGGCATAGTATAAAGGAAACTTTTCAGCTTCACTGACTTTGTAGAACTGGGCAAGGAAAAGTCTTAAGAATTTTCCTTACTCTAGATTGTTGCTTCCACTAAGGACATCTCACCTCATGTGTTTTTTTTTTGTTTGTTTTGTTTTTTTTGATTTTTTGTTGTTGTTGTTGTTGTTTAATTTATTCACATTTTATGAAATATTCACATACAATATAGGAAGGAATCATATAATATTCACATTGTTAGACGACCTGATATGAGGGAGATCTGTTATTTCTGTTAAATCACTATCTAAAATAATGCAGTTCTGTCCCTTTATATATTGATAAATACATTCCCTAACTACACTATAGAATACTAAGTTTCTTTGAACTCCAGCCATTACATGTGATTTCTTTTATTCTGTAGTGTTCTAGAGTTGAGGCAGAAATTTGTGAATTTATCTTCTGGGCAAGTCATCTTTTCTGAATGTGGCAAATTGTGATTCTGTTTTTCATGTTTTTCGTAGCCCATGTGTCTGTATATAGACTTGGCTGTCTTTATTGTTATATATATTTTATATATATAATTACATATTTTCATTTCTTACTTTCAAGTTTGATACTCTCGCTGTTTTTTTGTGAATGGTCTGTGAGTCTGTCAATATACAACTCAGTTTTGATCTTCCTACGTATTTTTAAAATTATTTTTGTTTAGCTTATGAAATTCTTATGAAAATGTACCTTGCATGTTGCAAGAATAATAATGAAAACACCTGAGTTTTCTCCAAATAGCCTTTCTTATAAAGTGACATTTTTTTAATGTTATTCAGATAACATATGTCCGATATTCCTTGGAAGAGCATGAAATAAAATGAACTGTGTAATTAGGTGTTGTCTCATAATCACATATGGAGCTAATTTCCTACTTAAGTTTGCACAGCTGTTTTTGAATGAGGTGGTATAATGAAGATAAACATTAGAAAATGTTGGGTTTATTTTTTTCTGGAATTGTTCCAAAACATATCGATTTGAGAAGCATCAACAAGATGGCAAAGCCAGTAGAGTTCATAAGACTGTGACTTACCTTATTTGATGGCTTCCGCAGAGTAGTTCTTTCAGTGAAAATGTAACTAACAATTTGTTATTGGATTACAAGTCACTGAGCTTACTTAAATTTACTTATGTCACCTGCCTTGAAAAATACTGTCATTTCTAATTTTCACATTTTGCAGAAAGTTACTGATGAAATTTGAGAAAAGTAATGGCAAAATAACTCTGGGGACCTTTCAGTTCTTTATAGGTCTTATCTCCACTTGCTAATCTTTTAATCTAGGTACACCATGGAAATCATCAAATTAAGCAGAACAGATTATCACTAAAGAAGCAAAATTCAAAATCTCATGTGAATTCTTTTAGCTCTATCTGTCCTTTTAACCAAGTCATTTACTTCACTTTTTTGCCTGTTATTTACTGGCATCACTGAAAATAGACTTCTTACATATTTCCACTATTTATGTCAAATGTAAGTTGAAATGATGTCAAATACGCCCCATAATGCATCTTTTCTCATTTCTTGCTCCAGTGTCTGAAGTTGATGAGGTAATTTACAAAATTAGCCCTAAATTCTCCATTTTACTAGTGAAAGAAACGTCATCTCTTCCACAATGTTTCAATAGCTTTCCATACAGCTGAAATCAGAAACTTCTCTGAAGATGCTGGATTCTGATGAAAGCAGAAGATGGGCTTGAGTCTCATTTTTCTCCTTGCTACAAGACATCAAGGAACTTAACATTATTTTGAAGTATTTAAAAATCAATGATTAAGCCCCTCAGCTTGGTGAAAGAACACGTTGCTGTACTTGATGGTGGGAAAGCCTATAGTGCCTCTTATTTATAGATTGCTTTGTCTGTTTTGTTGTGTGACCAGCATGTCTGATGACCATGTTCAGAAGACTGGCAGGTTTTCTGTGAATGTTTTGTGTATATATGTGTGTATAAACATGTATCATATATTATGAAAGTATATATCCCTGTTTATGTAACAGCCCCTATATTTCCCAGAGCAGCACTCCTTAGAGTAATAATTTCATTTTTTATTAATGCCTGCAAACCTTTAACTGCAGATGTTTAGATTTTCTTGCATCTCAGTATGTGAGATACATTCTCTAGATATTAGATTTGAAGACTAATATCTCAAGTAGACTAAGTTTCTCAATCTGTTTTTCCATTTCAGTGTCATAGTTTATTTATCGGATGAAAATCCAGAGCTATTTGCCCCACTGAATTCAGCCATGCTGAACTTTTACACTGAATTGATTTTAGTAGTAGTGGCATTGCCTGCTTCTGTTGTTGTGAGTGGGATGTCTGCTACTGCAGAATTTGGTAGTTTCCTCCTTAATTTGTTTTAAATTAGCTAAAGGTCTGTTTATTTAAATATTCTCAGTTTCTACAGCTGTGACAGTCAGCTGCAGCTGATGTTACACCCTCCTATGTAATCTTTGCCTGTTTTGAAGTCAAGGTAAAAGAAAGTATGATATTTTCTGAAACAGTCAAGGTATCTGCCTATTTAAGCCAAAATGAAGTTGATTTGATACCATCAGGTAGATTAACTTGCCTCCCTTTTAAAAATCTTTATTCCAAGCATTTGTATATAATGTCATTTAAATCTCCTCACATGCTCTCAGTATGCTTTGCATCATTGCAGAAGCTTCAGAGAAAACAGTGGATTTGGCCAGAAGCTCTCTAGATATCTTTGTTTAGAGCTTGCAGCTCTAAAAAACAGACATATTTATGTACCAGGAGCTGGAGCTTTACAGTGTGTTATCCACATGCACATCCTGCATCTCCTTTTACTTTCCCCACCCCTATGTCAAGTCCTTGACACATTAGAATTCTGCAGTTCAAAAAAATTGAGATGGAAAGCAAATACCAGCCTCTCTACCCTAACTGCAGAGTAGAGAGAACAGCAAGACAGTTGAGCTCTACAGGAATATTCTTGTATTAAGCTTTCCATCTGAAGGATGTGAAGAGCATATACTTCTTGCACTGTTATGTGTGTATATAGGGTTCTGAAGACCCCTAATTGATGATCGTTTTCTTTTTCTCTCCCTGATATGGAGGAATTTTTGTGTGTTCTGGGCACTCCTGACTGGGGTCCAGCTCATTCTGCCTGGTCCAGGAAAATCTGGATAGGTTAGTAAGACTTTACATTTTACTGAAAACTTTCTTGAAGCATGTTTCTTGCTCTCTTTCAGATATAGTCACCTTGCTGGGGATATGGATGACATTTCCCCAGATGTTCTTTTTTTCTTTTTTTCTTTTTTTTTGCTTATTTGTTTTTCTAGTAGTGCTTTTAATTTTTATAATGTTTCTTGTTATGCTGTTCCATTTCAACATGAACATTTTAAGAATGAGAATGCCCCAGTCAGACAATGCTGGCATATGTTCAAATGCTTTGCAGGTCTGGTGCTCAGCTGTGTACATAACCATTGTGCTTGGAACTAAAAGCTAAAAGCTATTATATTTTTTTTTTTTTTTTTTTTTTTTTTTTTTTGGTCTCCCTTGTTTTTCTGTGTTTCAACTGAACTTAGAAGTCAAATGTTTTTAGAGAGTGGAATATATCAAAGAAATTCAAAATTCTGTCACAAGTTTACAAGACCCAAGAATACTTCAGATCTTCATCTTATTGCTGCACCTCCAAAAAAGCAGAGCATGATTGCTGTATTAAACATCTAGGGAAGAAAATAATTAGCTTCAGTGCCAGTTACGCTTGAGATGAAGAGACAAATATATTTTATTTTCTATCCAAATGCTCAAGGCACTTCTTGTTCAAGTGACTTGACTCTTCCAATAAGTAAAGTATTCAAAATGAAGGTCCTAAGACACATGTTTTTAACAGTGGTAACTGGAAGACTTTTCATGTCGCTGTATCTTCATGCCTAGCTTGTCTGTGTGCCAGTCACTCAAATACATAGATTTATCTGAAATAAAAATCAGTTTCAACACACTGCATTACCCTTTGGCTTATCCTTAGCTGCTTGAGTTGTCACAAAAGTCAAATTAATAGAGACAGCTGCATTTCATCAAAATTAAGTTTGTGGTGATGTTCTTTGAGTACTGACAGGCTGTGCACATCAACTGCAATCCAAAGTTCAGAAAGACCCTTAATTACTATATTTTCTGAGATGTATTTTGTTGTATTAATTTCCAGGTGATCTCGCTACACAATTTTAGTGCTTCTTTTGCCCTATTTTTGAATAATTTTTATATGAGAGCTCTTATTGATGTTATCAAATGGTTTTTTCCAAAGGCAAATGGAAGGTTGGCAGAAGATAAATTTGACTATTTCCAGCAAACAAATGACTTCACTCTTTTGTTCCATGGAATTCCTTTCCCTTATCATGTTATTTAAGCTAAATGGCACTTTCCTCCTACAATTTCCAGGAGTTTGACTTTCAGAAGAGAAGATTGTCTCTTGTGAAAAGAGATGGGGTTACTACCTATTGGATGGTCAAGTCAAATCTGCCTGACATGTATGCTTTGCCAATGAGTATCATTAATACTTGCATGAAGCAGAAAGCCTTTTCAGACTCCAGCTACATTGCTGTTAGACAGAATGCAAAAACATTTTGCATCAGTTGGGTTTTTTTTTCTTCAGCAGTTTGGAAATTACATAACTGCAGTGATTTTTACCTGGTAGATTGCAGTAGCTTGAAAATTATCTCCTGGGTTATGATGGTACTTGAATTCTGAATGAAACACATGGGCATGACCTTAAAACAAATAATTTAAGGTGATTAGGAACTTAAAAAAAAAAATAGAGAGAGACTTTGCTTCTAGTTCTCAGAATAAAATGTTAATAGCTCTCATCATACTAGATGTGTCAGATTCTACTGGAGTAAGAGCAAATATCTGTACTAGGAATTTCAAGAAGGTATCTAGTCTGCCTCTTGTCCTACGTAACAGAATTGGCTCCATCAAAGTGAGCCTGAAAATTACCCCCTCAGTCAATTAATTACTGTATTTCAGAATCTGCTTGTTTATTTCTGTGCATAGAAGTCATGGAGTACAGACTGACTGTGCATATACATGCGGTAACTACTTTCTTGTTCTCTACAGGAAGCATTGTTTCTCTTCTAAAGTCAAGGCATGTAGCTCTGTGAAAGAAAGCTAGCTTCGCAAACAGAAGGACCTGGGTTTGATCCCTGACAACTTAAGAGTGCTTTTTTAGCTGAGAGAGCTGCTCTGACCTCATTTGGCCCAATCTGGAATACTGCATCCAGTTCTGGGGCCCTCAGCACAGCAGACATATGTCTGGAGGAGGTTGGAGAACTGGAGAACCTCTCTTGTGAAGACAGGCTGAGGGGAGCTAGGCTTGTTCAGCCTGAAGAAGAAAAGGCTTTGGGGAGAACTCATCATGGCATTTCAGTATTTAAAGGGTGTTTATAAACAAGATGGAGACCAACTTCTTACATCTGATAGTGACAGAACAAGGTTGAATGATTTTAAACTAAAAGAGGGGAAATTTAGTAGGTGGAAATTTTTTACTCAGAAGGTGGTGAGGCATTGGAACAGGTTGCCCACAAAAGTTGTGGAGGCCCCATTCCTACCATTCCTCGAGGTGTTCAAGGCCAGGCTGGATGGGGCCCTGGGCAGCCTGATGTGGGTGTAACTCTCCCCATAGCAAGGGGGTTCAAACTAGGTGATCTTTAAGTCTAGAAGGCTCTTTCCTTTCAAAATATCATCGATCTTTGACAAGCCTCTTTGTCATATATCTGTGTCACATACAAAGATTAAAAACATGTTCATTTTCCAATAAAGAGAATACAGTAATTTGAGAAATATTCGCTTCCCCTCTATTCTTCACCATAGACTTTATGGAAAGAACTCTCAAAAGACTTGCCAATTTGAAACTAAAATTTAGCTTGGATCCTATGAACCATATTACTGAGATTTATGACAAAAATATCAGCATGTGTTGGAATGTTTGAAGTTTTGGGAGGCAAAATCTGTAACTTAGAGCTATGTTATATTTTTATGCTTTGTGATTGATAGCATTTCTTAAAAGAAAAAAAAAAGACCATTTAATGATGTTGCATCTATTTTAAGATGAATACATTTTCTTAATATTTTGAATACAGTAAAATATGGCTTAATCTTCAGTGTTAAAACTGAAGGTTCTGTACCTTCTAGATGTGCTCTGAAAACAGTCTTCATCTTCTCTTTGAAGTTTTTTGTTTTTTAGTTTTTTTCTTCCTGGATATTGTCAGTACTGTACTGATGTTAGTGATCCATAAGTATACCAGAATATTCAGAACTTCATTATGAAGTGTCAGTAAGATTTATTCACCTTTGGGTTCAGAATCCTTCTTCCTTTCTTTTTTGGTTTATGTGTATGAACTTTAATTTTTTGTATTTGTAATGATGACTAAGAAAAGCTCCTTGGTCTGTTGATACTTGAATAGCATTAACAGGATTCAGCCTTGTCTGATTGCTGCCTGGAACAGTTCAGTTTGCTTATGCAGTTGACATCTAAAAGATAACCAAAAAATAAAAAAGGCAGTAAGCATGATTTTAGTTGCTTTTCATTCTGCTAATGATCGATAGGGTACATTTTGTTTCTTCCATTGCTGATTTCTCAGACGTTTAATTAATAAGTTCCAAGCATGAGCTAAACATGAATAATCCTAGAAGGAAAATGTTCTCTTCTACCTAAATAGCCCTTTTTAATGATTCTAGGACTGACAAAAGCCATCCAGCTTTTTCACATATGTCTGATCATTTTTCTTACAAAAAGTCTAAGTTTTATCAGTCATTATTTTAAAGACACAAGGTGGTACCTCTGCAAGAAAAATTGTTCTTTGGTAGATAACTCTTTCTGTTAGTCTTGCTTAATCCTGAAGTCTGATTACAAGCACTCTGTTTTGAAAGTTTTCCATCAAATTATACAATAATAATCCTTAATACTTAATTGAATACAAAGTTATTTTATATATTGGAAGGAATGAATAGTAATATAACAGTTGATTATGTAGCAGATAATGTTATCAGTGTTAAAGTTCAGATGTTTGAACTAGACTAACACATCAATGTTCAGTAAAGAAAGTGAACTTCTGCAATTCAACCCCTAAATCAAATAAATTCTTCATTTTGATCCAGTTTTGTTGGGGTGTTTTCCTAGACTCTTAACCTTAATCAACTTCTGCTTTACAGTCAGTGGACAGCTAAGCCCATTATCTTTGCACCATTCAACCTGTCAGAATTTATTAGCTTGCCATCAACAGAGAATTCCCTGTACAACTAATTGCTTGTTAATTCTTCTTCAGCAAACTCAGGAATTTTGTTAAAGAGCCATTTTAAGCAAAGTATGTGATTTATACTCCCTTTGGCAGCATTTAGGCAAAGGCTCAACAAACATCAGATTTTTACAGATTACCCAAGCTCTGTAAAATTTTATGCTTCTCAAGATTTTGAAAGTAATCCGTTAGTAGTGATTTTGGCAGAGGGTAAATACCACGATAAAAATAATACTTTGTGATTATTGCATTGAATGTTGTTTAGAACCTTTTTCCCCTCAGGGTGATTATCTTCATTAAAATACACTAAAAATAAAATGTTGCAGCATCTTTCAGTTTACAAATTCTGTAACAGCCATTGCTTGATGTACACAGAACATATTTTTCTGAGATTGCTATGGGCATTGAAACCTTCTTCTATTGGAATATAATTTCTATGTTTTTAAGCCTGAGATACTTTTGCTAGATATCTCCAGTGGGATTACCAATATCCTCCATAACTGAAAATCTGCTACTTGATTTCATTTTTGTACTGTAATGCTATGCATTTTAAACAATGAAAATCTTCAGAATTGTTTTTAAGTTTAGCTCCAAATCAGCTCTAAAAATTGTGAATCTTTTCTTGTGGCCTTAATAGGAGAGTCACAATAAAATAATATGTCATATGTGGGAATGTCTTCTCCTGAATGTATCCTCCTCCACAAACATTTTCAGGCTAGAAGATACAGTTGCCTGAATAGGGAGTTTTGTCGAAGGAATAGGCACAAAAATTATGGCAGCTACAGATATTTTAAATGCAAGTAATATGTTTTGGAGATTGAAGAACAGTGTAGAAATCTTATCTTGCACTCTGTTTACTGGCTTGCTCTGTTTATTTTAAATTTCAAACTCTCCAATCTATCTCTGATTTTTTAACTAAGAATGAGTATTTGGCACTAATTTTCTTTTATCTATGATTTATATCATAGTTGCTCTCTTTTTTGGAATGTCATTCATGTCTTCTGCTGTAGGATACCAGCTAAACTACTTCAGTTAGGAGTATACTATCAGAGACCTCTGTAATATCAATGGATGCACCTCAAGAAAGCTTGTCAGCTGAGACTGAATTCTCCACTGTTTTCACAGTGTCTCAGAGGTTCACAGAAGGTTCAAAAAAATGGTTAACAATAATGGGCACTGTTGTGACTTTTCTTAGAGTCATCATTTTTCATTAAGCTGGCTGAAAGTGGCACCTTTCTATTAGGAGCTACTTTGATTTTTCACTTTATTACTTAAATAATCACATTTTTAAAGAACATGGCATGCCTGTATCACTGAAAGAAAAATGAAGGCCTATTATAATAGAGAAGGAGCAAGGTAAGAGGTTTCATTAAAAAGGTAGGAAGTTTTGATTGTCTTACTACTGAATGAGACTTCCTTACAATGATACCAGAAGCCAGAGTAATGAATGTTAGAGATGTGAGTTGGAACAGAGGTACAGAGGGACAAAAGAGGGAAAGAGAAAATGGTCATCCGTGTAGAACTACTGATGATGTATGGTAAAGGATTGAAGCATCTGTGAGCTCTTCTAGTGAAGGCAAGAAGGATAAGCAACTGAAAAATTCCCAAATAGTAGAATGATATGAAGAGTGTGTCCTACTAAGAGAACATCTCTGAAACAGGAGAAGAATAGAACTGTCAGGTATATCTAAATAAATTAAGTTCTCAAATAAAAATGTGTTTAGAATTAAAATATGCCAGAATGGTCATTTATCTGACCATTAAGTGTAGAGATTACTTTGTTTTTTAAAAGAAGATATTATTGGTCCTTTATTTTCAATGGGCGGGAAACAATGGAAAGATTTGGAAGCTGAAAAGTAAACCTCAGTGATGAATAGTAAGTTTAGAAGAGCAAAGCTAGATTTGGAAAAAGAAAATAAAGAACTTCTGGGGTGTCCTGTGATTTTTTTCTCCAAGAAATAATAAGACCTGTAAAAAAAGTTACTAGGAGGAGAGTAAAGTGCAAAATGAAAGACAATCTTCAAGAAAAACAAGTTATTAAAGAACAGAAAAATCCAGAAGAGTAATTACTTGCTTCAGAAAGTAGAATGAAGATGTGTCAGAAACTTTAGAAAGCCATAAAATTTGCTTCTTTTTACTCTAATTACTGTTTTTTTTAATGATTAAGTGAACAACAAACAAAAAACAATCCACCACTGCCAAAGAAAACCCCCACCAACAAATAAACTGAAGCTAGCATTCACTTATTTTTCACCTCTAGAATTCTGTGTGCAAACTTTATAGATCAAGGTAAAGACTTGTCAGAGCTTCAAGTGTTTCTAACTGTAGAATAATGTCATGGTTTTATGATTTTTGATTATCGGTATTCCACATCAACATCATGTATGCACTGGGAGTTAAGAGTTAATGCTCCAGTTCCATGGATCATGAATAATTCTGGGTACCTGGTTCTCAGAAGAGAAGAATTACATTCTACATACCCCAGAGGACTTTGCATTGTTCTGTTTTCGTTTTCCATTCGGAGGAAAAGATAAAACTGTTTGCAGATCATGAGACATCCCCCTCTCTTCTTCCCTTTCTGCTCATCCCAGCATTAGAGTAAGGCCTTTGTTTTTTGTTTGTTTGCTTTTTGGTTTTGGACACTTTCTCATTTTATTTATTAGATTCAATTCCAGTTATGTGGTATTATATTGTGTTATCTTGCATTCTGATTTTTTTATTATTATTATTATTTTTAGTAAATTAGCTTTCCTTCTCAGATCGTTGCCACTGTTCTGTTTTTAGGGCCATCTCTCTACCCTTTTCCCTTTCCCTGGGCATGAGTCCATGGCTCCCCCTGCTCCATTAGTCCTGGAACCGGGCAGAACTGGCCCATGAACCATTGACATTTTTGGTGGAGAATGTGGGTGTAGGCGTACTTTTAGAACAAATCTCTTGTATTTTAAATACATAATTGTTTTTGACTCTGTTCCTTTCAAATATTATGAAATAAGAGATTACTACTTCATAAATGGTATTAAGATATTTGTTTGCTCATTACTGATAGCTGATCATATTTTATATTCATTTTTTTTCTCTCTGTTTAAAAGAAGAAAAGTAAAAGGAAATGAGAAACAATAGAAGAACATACATTTCTTGGTAATCTAGCTGTTTCTTTTTTAATACTCCTTTGTTTATTCATGTGGAAAGTTGTATCTTGCACTCTTGTTGCTTTAAACTCCATAGAGCTAATGCAAACCACTAAGGAACAAATAGGAATATTTATTTCACGAATCTTTTCCTTGATATTTTTTTCTGTTGCATTTTCACTGTATGATACATTTAATCTGAGATTGTAGGATGTCTGAAATAATCCTGCAGTTTTGAACTAGTTTTAACAATGTTTTGAATTTACTTAGCAGATGTATGATAAAGGTGTCATTATTCCCAATTACAGTCTTCCAAAGATATCCGTTATGTTTGCTTTGGGTTTGTTTAGATAGATAGATAGATAGATAGATAGATAGATAGATAGATATAAAAGGGCTTCAAACAACCAATATTTTAGCCATAGACGGACCTCAGTTTACTATTGATATGCCTCGGTTTCACAGACATCCCTTTCGCAATCCAAAGCACATAATATTTTGAATGGGAAGGGGAATATAGATTATTTTAGAGGTATAAACACACCATTAAGTTTGAGTGTTCTGTGGCCAAATATTTAACAAATATCTTTATTCATCTTATTATACAGTATTGTGAGTAGATGATGTTTGAAACACTATCTTAAGTTAAATTAACTGTATTTTCTCCTAAAATATATCCAGGAGTTTAAGAAGTGTGGTAAATCATCCTCCTCTGATTTGTGTTCTGTATAAATTCATATTTGCAGCAAACATTTAGTTTAAAGTAAATTTAGCATGCAGAAGTATATGTGGAAAGCCTTTTTCTCTTCCATAGGAAGGTATTACATTAGTATTGTGCACCTGCTCTTCTCATCAGGTACTAAATGCTAAATTTACTGAATTATTATGACCCAGTATTAGTTCGCAGAGATTTCAAAGTCCCAAAACAAGAGTAGACTTTAAAATATTTAGAAGTGCTTATGTTGTGACAAAACTGCAGTCTATTTGTAAAAGAATGTTGTGGAGCAAAGAAAGGCAATGACAAAGCCTTTATTTGAGAAATAGATGCTATAGGGAAATATATCAAAGAGGAATTAACTCACCCCTCCCGGTAACAGTTTAGAGAAAGTGACAAGCTGAGGGATGCGACCCTCCCCTGTTCGTACAGTCATGCCGCAGCAGAGAAGGGTTGGGGAAGAAGGGGAGCCCGTGCAAACTCAGATGGCATGGGAAGTATCGCAGAGACAGAAGGGGTGGCTCTAGACACTCCCCCCCCTCCGGGCACTCATGTACTCACATAGATCACCCATTGGTTCAGGCTGTGACCTTAGCATTCCACTACGAAAGGTATACTTCCAAATGAACTCCTCAAAGATGAAAGTAACAAGGGGTTACACAAATGCCAGAATTCCCTCAGTGTTGAGGTCCTATTTTTTTCCATTAATTTGTGAACACAGAGAGCATTTCTGGTCGGTCCTGCATTTTTGAGCAGCTGAATAGAATCTGTAATTTTCACTTTCTCCACCTGTGGTTTTTATTTATTTTTGTCTTAATTTCATTAGAATTATTTTGGGATCTCCATCCAGATACTCCAGCTCTTAGGTAACAGGAGCAAGTTCCTTCCACTCTTACTCTCAGCAGCTATAGGAGATGTTGCATCTCCAAACAGACAGAAGATTCTGGAATGTCAGTCTTTTATTAGTTCAGTTTTCCATTACTTTAAAAAACCTTAAGCAATTCACTTTCATAAAGCAACCTCATAACTATGCAAAATCTTATTCTGTAGTGCAGACAAGAATTTTAAACGGCTGATCACTTTATTTTAAGTTACACAACCTTTGAACACTGTTCCAACAGCATGAAGCCATTTTTTAACTAGGAATAGAAAATTTACCACATATCAGTTCTCTATAAATTTAACATTATTTTCCAAGACTTCTGTTTATTTTATAGTGAGTTTCTCTTTCAACACTCTTCTGATTTGATACCAACTGAGAATATAGCAGAATTTCATCACTGTTACTTTCTATCATAGAATTGTAGAATGGTTTTGGTTGGAAGGGACCTTAAAAACCTTCTAGTTTCAATCCCCCTGCCATGGACAGGGTTGTCAGCCACTAGATCAGGCTGCCCAGAGCCCCATCCAACCTGCCCTTGAATACCTCCAGGTATAGAGTATCGTCAACTTCTTTGGGTAACCTGTTCCAGTATGTGCCCACCTTCTGAGTAAGTTCATTTCCCCTTATCACTATCAGACCATGTAAAAAGTTAGTCTCCCTAGTTATTATAAGCTCCTTTTAATTCCTGGAAGGCCTCCTCAGAGAGATCTCTTCTCCAAATATGAACCTGTTTTATCATTATTTAACAGAAAACAGATATATATTTATGCAGTTTTTTTTCCTTATTTTCTGAAAAGGAAAACAAAAAAGCAAAAAATAAAATTTAAAAAACCTCCTAAAAAATCCATGAGCTTTGCTTGCTTTTTCTTTCAGATTTTATTTTTCTTTGATGAATACAGACCAATGTAAATGTGTGTTTGTGTGTACACATTTACTTGCATTTAAAATTTTATTTTGTTATCAATTGTGTTCCAAAGAACAAAGGTTTATTAAAGCCTACTTTGATTCACTGAAATGAAATACATCACTTTGATCATTCATTATTGCTAACTTCATGTATTTTGTTGGCATTAAAATAAAAAAGCAAATGTAGTGTGATTTTTGCTTAATGTAGAAATCTTATTTTTAGTTTAGGATATATTACCTATACTTGTTGAAATGATAATCCAAGTAGAAACATTCAGTTCTTTTAAGAAGATAAAAACAACTAATTACAATAATTTACAATAAATATTGATGGCTTAAAAAACAACATCTGTAATTAATATTTGATTTACATTGGGAAAAATTCAGAACTGCAATTGAAAATAGTAGTAGGTACGATTAGGAGTATGAAATAGCTTCATGTTTATTTATTTGAGAATTCTGAGCTCCTGTGCACATCTTTAAAAAGCACACCTGTTTATTATAAAGAACATCTATGTAACTTGTATACAGACTGTATGTGAAATGGGAAGATGCTCTAAAACTGAAAAAGATAAAACTTTTTCTTCTCTTTCTGCTACTATTCCATGTCATTTTAAAAGTGAAGGATGTAAAATATAGACAGATTTTATTAAGAGTTTAAGTAAAACACCAAACATCATGAACTTTGCACTATAATCTGAGAGGTGCTACCATGAGGAATTGCAAAATCTTGGAATTTGGATTTTCTCAGTACTGCATAGCCAGAAAAGATTGACTTCATCACTCTGAGAATGGGAACAGGCAAGAAATGGCGTATGTATACTCCAGTTCTGTGAACAAATAGGCAAGCAGTTATTAGGAATAGGAGGAACCATGAATGTCGCCATTAAGGCAAGATTGAAAAAAATCACAGAAATTAAGTATTCTGAGCTAAGATTTGTAGAAAGAGTTAATAGTAGTGCTTGGAAAAGACTTTCAAACCTAGACTCCTCTCACCAAATCTCAAGCAGCAAAATTGAAGTGCAGTTCTAATTACACACACTAGGTTTTAGTTTAATGTAATTACATAATAGACTGTAAATTCTGTGAGAATGTATGTTTCATGTAGAAGATTAGAAACATATTGTTTAATCTGATTTCTTTTTAATAGTATGCATTACTTACTGACTATCCAAAGAGTATTCTCTGAATGCTAAAAACAGGTCATAATAGTAACATTTGAAGCGGCAATTCATGATTCTGATAATCTATTTGCCAAACCGCCCCACAGAGATGGGAAAAAACCATATGCAAACCATGTAAGCTCATAGCTTACATGCCTGCTTTTCTCTGCTCACTATCCAGGGCTCAAATATAAGAGATACATACAGGAGGTGCTCCCAGTTTTTCTTCAGTCTCTTGAATTTAGCTGCTGTAATAAATGCCAGTATCAACCTATGGCTTCACTGTATTAAATTTATAGAGCCCACAGAGACAAGCTCAGATGGAGTAATTCAAGCATTGAGTTCAAGTTAACACATGTTGGCCATCCCCCAAAACCATTTCTTTATAGTGATGTTATTGATCCATCTAAATGGATAGAATTTCTCTTACTAAATATTCACATTTTCAGTGAGTTCCAATCTATATTTGTTGTAATCAGTCTAGCTCAGTAGTGTGATGTCACTTTAGCTCATCTGAAATTTTTGATAATGTCTTTTCCAATATTTATTTTAATAAATTTTAATTCTTATTTTAATAAATTTACCTCAAGAAGAAAATTATCCTTAATTTCAGTGTAAGAATTGGGTCTGATATTAATTCTTCATTAGAAAATAATTTCAAAATAGTTCTTTAAGTATAACTGAGGCTTCAATGTGCGTTTAAGAAGAGCCTCTATAAATCGATTATTATAGTTGTTCAAAACTCCATTCAATTACTTGCAATTTCTACTACCAGACACTAGAGGGAAAAAATGTACCACAACTTTAGACAATTAAGATGCAAACCAACTCTAATTTGTTCCATTTTATACATAACTTCTCAGAACCAGAGCGCAATTGCTTATAATAATGTTTGTTAAAGATTTTATAGTTCTAGTTCAAAGAGATTAATTGTACAGTTACTAAGTCATTGAATTAAAACTCAAGAAAATGGGATTCCTAACACTATACAATGAGCAGTCGACTGGTATTAAGATATAATAAAGCCTTATTTGGTAATCCTTACAGAAGCTGACAATCTATTAAAATATAGAAATGTTTTGTCCAGGTTATAACAGTGGGTCCTTTTCATTCCCTTCTATGTATGGAATTCTTATGAACCTTGTTCTAAGTACGTATTTATTCACAGAAACTGCAGTTCATCATTGCTAGGAAACATTTTAATTTTCATGAGTACTATTTTAAGTGTGTGATCATCCTGTTGCCAACTAGTTTCCTAGTTTTTCTTGAACTCCACTCTATGTTCTTTTCAACAACAAAAAGTAAAGAGATAAAAAAGAAAGGCATAGTTAGACACTTGAAGAATCCAAAATGAAGAATTGGTAAACAAACCAAGTTCAATGATGGTTTCTCCTCAACAGCTAGCTAATCCAAATGCCTGTAGGCATGGACCACAGGGGATGCAACAAATATATGAAAGTATACTCCTCAAACTATGCCAAAAAACACACTAACCTAGACTTGGAATGTTTGCAATACTAAAAGACATACAGTATTATAGGATAGTAGTAACAACAGTGGCATATTATCTACTCTCTATTCAGATATTCACACATATCTTTATCATAGTTATCTATAGTTTATTTATTGCTGGTGTAATAGGGACAACTTGGCATTATGCACCTGTATATATTAATTTGTATTTGTATGTAAGCATGACTACATATATGTGTAAAAACTTTTATTTTCCTCTGGCAGCTGCATAATTGCAAATACAAGTTGTAAGATCATTAATCTAGAAAGGAATAAGGGGACAACTCTGTGGAAAAAGCTGCACTTATCCAGGAAAACCTTCATTTTTTTCTCTAACTTCTGGCTTTCAGTGTCCTCCTATTCCCGAGACAATTTTAAGTTTTGCAATTAGTTTGTCGATTGCAATTACAGTGTTTTTCTGTGCTGAAATCAAAAGCAATAAAGCTTTTGTTATTGAGCTCAAAGCTATGTCAATTCTTAATCTCTACAAACATTTCTGTGTAATCTAGAAGAAACATAAAAATACATTTTGTTAATCTACTAACAAAGATTAAGTGCAATTCAAGCTGGATTAACCTGCATTCTACAGAACTGATTTCTGCTGTATTCAGAGTTAGGCTTTCTCTTTCATAGTACTGCTGATAATCCTTAATGGCACAAAACATTGCTGAGAGAATTAGTACTGCTGTAGCTGAAGATCAGTACAGAAGGAAAAATGAAAGATTTGGCACACTGCTTCTTCATACTGCTACTACTGTATTTCTCTTCTGATGCAGAAAAGTGGCACATCTGCTTTCTATTTATACAGAAATAGTTTATTTATCTTTGTCTATTTTAAATGCCTTCAACAAAGAAATATTTCTACACAGAAGACTGTTTTTTGGTATTTTTGGAAAGTTTATTTTTGGTCTAGTCAATCTCATTTTGCAAGAATGACTCACTTTTGAATAGATATGGATTCCAAGATCCTAGAAGTTTATGCTTATCTTTTTCATTATTTTGGGGCCATAAATCTTTAAGTCATCTCAGACAAAGTATGAAATTAATTTTCTAACAATTAAGAACATAATAATTTGTAGAAAGGCACTGAATCTTTCCGTGATCTTTTTCCCCACCTGTTTCACAGCTTTTCTTTGTACATTCATCTTACATTATTAAGATACAAATATGGTACTTAAACACAGGTGTCTAATGCCATCTGAGGTTCCATGAGGTATTTGAGATAGATGTCTGTATGGAGCTAGGAAACATAAACAGCACATGCATGGCAACCATCTCCTGAAGCTGCAGCCAGAGACAAGGTACAGTACCCTACAGTCTCACAAATGACACTAGATGCTTGTGTTTAAGTAACTAAGTCCACTCGCTGCCTGAGTGTTCATTATCAAGGATTTTTAAGTACAAGAAATTTCAAAGAATTGCAGGATCACCTAAGGTTGAAGGAACATCTTGGTATATCTTCTAGTCTGCTCCCTCTACTTGAGCAAGGTCAGCAAGAGTAGGTTGACCAGGATCATGCGTAGTTAAATTTTGGACATCTATCTCCAAGCATGGATACTCCACATCCTTTATGCGCAACGTGTGCTAGTGATTGATCATCTTTACAGTAATAAAATATTTTCTAATGTTCAACTTTATGAAGCAACAGAAATCTTCCTTATGGTAAGATTATTTAAATAATTAATGGTATCTTTAAATTAAATGTTTTTAATGATGGTTCTGATTGGTCTTTGCAGAATTTTCACTAGTTGTGAAAAAGTAGCCCACAACAAGTGGGCATAATTCTGCTGTCAAATATGCAAATTCAGTCTGATTTAATCATCTTGTCTCAGAAAAACTTAAAACCAACTGTGAATTTTGAAGATTCTGTCAGACTTCCTTGGATGTGGTTAATTCTAGAGACACATTTCGCGTACAGATATGATCTGGACTTGAACCAAAGTTTTTATCTATATACTTTGTAGCTTAATGAAGAAGAAAGTGTTTAGAAGCCTAATTCCCCAACTTCAATTCCTATATAAAATATTTACGTATATTGTGTCTAATAGAAATGTTTGAGGACTCCAAACAAATTACCTCTACCATACATCCCTTCTTTCCAGCAGAACTTTTTAAACTAAGTCATTCTGATTTAGCTGATTACAAGCTGTTAATTTAGTGCATAACTCATAGTTAAGAAAATAAAGACTTTTTCCTAACTTATTATAAGGGGTCTTTCTTTAAAAAAAAAAATAAAAAATAAAAATGTATTATACAGTATTATAAAGTGTATATATATATATATACACAGTATATATAAAGTATACAGAATAAAAAGTAGATCAATATACATTGTTGCTAACAAACAGCATTCCAACTCTTGACATGATTAAAATTATCTCCCAAATACTCTGCTGTTTGTATGTGCATATCAAATACATAAAAACTAATATGTCATGGACTTGCAAGAAAATTGGCCAGAAATCTCGTGAATATTGAACTGCTGCAGCTCCCAATAGTATGGGATTTGTGAGCATGTAAAGTAAATAGACCCCTGAAATCTCAATGTCTCATAAAAGGAACATCTGTTCAGGTAGAGAATAGAAGGATGTTCCTATGGTGAAACACTGTAACCTCTGAGGTTATACTGGTTGTGATAGGTAGCATCTGTCATTGAGGCCTTGTTTCAAGTGAGCATTCTACATGCTTCGTTTTTGAGTTCTTTTTTGTTTGTGCATATTGTTAATAAATTGTCAAGAACTAAGAAATATGAGTATCTCATATAATTATGAATGAGATGATTTAAAGAACATTCTCATCCAGTGTGAACACATACAAAGAACGATACTACTGAAAAATAGTCCAAAGTACAACCAGATTTCTCTGGACAAGTGGATATTCTCTAGTCTTTCTGAAAATGTGACACATACAGATCTAAGAATGTTCCTACCAACTGTTTGATATTTGCACTGTTCCATTGTTGTTGTTGCTGTTAAATAAAAGTTAAAAAATAAACTAATCAAGGATGCGAACATCATTTTTATTATGGGTTTCTGCTCTTACCCAGGCATAATACTGAAATAATAAGATAGATTTGAATATAACAAGATTATAGTATACACATCTGGGTTTTGGAAGTTCTATCTGAGATCAGTCGTTATTTATTTTATATCTGGTTAAGGAGACATTTTCAAAAATACATGACTTGAGATTTGAGAAATTGCATAATAGCTTTATTCTTTGGACCTGTAAACCTGTATGGTTTCCTCATAGTTACTGTGATTATGTTAACTCAAGCAAGTTAAAAACTTATAGTGTCCTGGAAGTTTTTCTTCAATACAATTGTAAGGAAAGATATAGAAATATCATGTAACAGAATTGCTTCTGTTTGGCTTGAATGTACCAGAAATTGAACAATATATCCATCAGCAGTACTTCTGCAATGGTCATCACAGTTAGGATACTCATCTAGTGTGAAGCTCTTTTTGGAGATTGTGACATCACTGCATATTAGCACAAATACTGCCTTTTCCTTGCCTCTTCATGGCTGGCCCATGCCAGACGAATACAGGACTATAACTATGGAAGATTCACTGAGGCTATTAAACCCACAGTATTAATTGTATTCATTCTTAAGCACAACTGAGAGCAAATAAGTCATACTGTTTACACGTTAGTTAACTTCACAGAAGATGTCAGGCTTGGAAAACTGGTTAACTTCAATGGCTGCACTAATGTTAAATGATGAACAAAGCATTTGGCATTTAGAACAAGAAATCACTTGAATTTGAATAATTGTAAGCAGGCATAGCACTAAATTTCAGCTAGAGTACTTAAGGATTTCAAATATTTAACATATAATATCTTTCACAGTAATTCTAGAACAACCTCAATGAAATATTTAAATGTGTTTACAATTCCAAGATTATCAATTTGGTGTATTTATATTTCAGATTTGAAACACTAGTAGCAACTATATAACAAATACAACCAAATTCATTTTACTTTGCAAATGTCATTAACAGATGCACCTAAAAATAAAAATATAAGCACAAGAAACTGCCCATGACTAAGTGATATTCTTTCACATCTCTACTAGACTAGCAAATAAGAAACATTTTCCTTCAGAGGCTGCCTTTCCCTACCAACAGTTCATCACCAAGAGAAAGAAAGGAAGCAACAAAATTCACCATAGAAATGCCTCATCCTTCTGCTTTTGGAGCAGACCTCACCTTCTAGAGCTAATATGTTCTCCTCTTCTTCTCCCTTAAACTGAGGGAATGAGAAGAAATTAAAGAACCAGAAAGGAAGCAAAGGAATGGGGAAAGCCAGCACCTTACTGAAGGCATTTTTAAGAACTTCAGCTCCTGGATGAACTTTTGCTAAGATGGAGAAACACCTGCTCCACTTCCTTCCTGCACCAATGTTTTAGAAAGACAACGCACAAAAGCAGAGCAAAAGTAATCAGTTCCATTTTGAAAAGAGATATTCTAATTTCTAGCATTTCTTGACAGTGAACTGGATATTGAAGAGATGTTCAAGCAATTAAATTAGTATTACACTCTTGACTATTATTGTAAGTGGCAGAACTGTTATTTCTACATCCTTTAAGGATAATAGAATTTTTTCATTCTCATGTCATTAATATCCTGTGCATTTTAGCTTATTTTTGTTCACACAGATATAGGTAGAATGGAGAAGAAAGCTTGACTGTCAGGAAAAATGTTAATTCTTTTAAATGTTATGTGAAGACACCAAAGGAAATATAGTAATACATTTTTTTTAAGTGTTTTTAGTGTCTTTTATTTGACTATATACCTAACAGTAATTGATTACAATAGCATATGTAATACTGAGAATACAAATTTTGTCCATGGAGTGATACATTAATAAATAGATAATGGAAAAGATTAATATGGGAAAAAAAGACGAGAAAGGGGGAAATAGAAATGGTAGGAAGGAAGTTTCATTGGACAAAAAGATATTATGAAGCTGCACAGTTAGGCAAGGGCAAAATCCAATCCTGTGTTTGTCATTTAGTGCTTGACCTACTTGAGATTGTAACTAACAGCTACATTACCTTTCAGAGAAGGGGTAGGGGGCAGCTGTGGGAGATGGCAGGCTCTCTGATTTGGATTTGGAAAAAATACACAAGGATAATTGTTATATTTATGTGAAGTTGATTGCATTTTTTCCATCTTTTTGTTCTCCTTTTTGTCTAATTCAGAGAAAATCAAAGAGCTAGGTATGGAACACAGAGCTATGATGTTAACTGCATGAAAATTTGTGGCTCTTACATACCTTCAGCCCTAGAACAGATTGAAGAAAGCAAGCAAACCACTTTGTGCAAACTGACACAAAGAAATGGGCTCTGATGTTTCCTGTGGAACACAGTCAAATTCTCTTTAACGTACAGGGTACATCTTTTTAATGTACAAGCTAACATCCAGTTCCTCTCCTCAAAATAGCTGCTCGATTAATAAGAATTGAACTTGGTAATAACTGCCTTATGCCACTGAACAACTTGCATCCTCCCAAAAGCTTTCTTATTTCTTTTCCAAATGGATCTTGGAGCAAAAGTGTATCACGTCTCATAGGATAGGATTTACAATAAGTGAATAGTAACTGAGAAACAATACAATATAATTTTCCTGTTAAGAGCTCTAATTTAAATTTAATGGATTCCAAAAGTACGTATTCCTTTGTGACAAAATCTTTTATCCCTCCACTAGAGCTGGATCAATGGGCTGAGGCCAATTGTATGAGCTGCAATAAGACGAAGTGCCAGGTCCTGCACTTTGTTCACAACAACCACGTGAAATGCAACAGGCTTTAGGCTGAAAAACTGTATGGAGGAGAAAGATCTGGGGATATTAGTCAAAAGCCAGCTGAACATGAGTCAGCAGTGTGCTCCAGTGGCCGTGCAGGCCAACATCACCCTGATTTGTATCATAAATAATGTAGTTAGCAGGATCAGGGACATGATGGTTCTTCAGTACTTGATCTGGCGAGGCTGCAGCTGGAGTCCTGAGTTCAGTTTTGGGCCCCGCACTGCAAGAAAGACACTGGGACCCTAAAATGTGTCCAGAGAAGGTCATCAAAGCTTGTGAAGGCCTGGTGGAGCACAGGTTCTGTAAGGAGCAGCTCAGGAAGCTAGGATTGTTTAGTCTGGACAAGAGGAGGCTTAGGGAGACCTCATTCCTATCTCCGTGAAAGAAGGTTTTAGTGAGGTGGTGGTCAGCCTTTTTTCCCTAGTAATTAGTGATAGGACGAGAGGTAATAGCCTTAAGTTATAGCAGGGTAAGGTTCAGGTTGGATATTAGGAAAAATCTCAGAAAGCATCATAATGCATTGGAATAGCCTTTCCAGGGAAGTGTTGGAGTCACCATTCCTGGAGATTTTCAAGAAAAGGCTAGTATGATAGTATGATGTCAGCGATGGGCTGACAGTTGAACCAGATGATCTTAGAGGTGTTTTCCAACCTTAATGATTCTGGGAATCTATTATTCTAGAACTCTTATTTTCTTCCACTGTTTTTTCACTTATCTCAGCAGCTAGTCACATAAAGGACTTTTGCTGTGTTGGCACATTTCCATCTGTTTTATACACTGTTCTTCCCACCTTAGAGACTTCTTCAGCAGTATGGAACAGGTTCTTATTCTTAGCAATGCTTGCTTATCAATGAAATAATCTCCAAGTTGACCTGATACTCAGACAATTCATCATCAGAGAAAAGGCTTGGAGAGCAAGGTGAGTTAGACACTTGGTTAGAACGGCTTGTTTACTGACTTTTATACACATAAATTTCATCCTATCCTAGAAGAAAAGGGTTGGATGTGTTTGTTCATTCACTTGAAGTGGAAGTTTGTCATAGGATTTTAATTCCACAAAGACTTAAAATAGACATTTTTAGGGAATATCTTGAAGATGAAAAGCTTAGCTGATTGTCTTTTCTTCTCTGACTAAAGGCATTTTCTCTTTTCTTTTTCTCTTTCTCTTTCTTTGCATGCTATATTTTGTTAATAAGGTGTTTCAGTTTCAGCTGGGACTGAGGTTTTTTTCTTTTTTTCTTCCTAGTGTCTGGTATGTTGCCATATTTTGGCTTTTGTAGAAAAACTATGTTGATAACACATCGATGACTTGGTTATTGCTGAGCAGTGTTGTACAGAGTCAAGTATATTGAAACTTCTTGTACACTCGTGCTAGTGCAGGGAGATGTGGGAGCACAAGGATTTGGAATGGGACAGAGGTAGAACAGCTGACCTAAACTGGGATGTTACATACTATATGATATTAAAAAAAAAAAAAAAAAAAAAAAAAAAAAAAAAAAAAAGCCACCTTTAAAAACTGTGGAGAATTGACCAGGTTGGCAGCAGCTGCTCAGAGACTGGCTGGAAATCAGTGGAAGGGTGATGAACAATTATGGTTTTTTTGTAAATACCTATTTTACACACCATACCTATTATAATACATAATTAATATATCAATAATATCATATGTGTCATGTGATTATATATATCATAAATATATGTCATATAATAGTATATCTCATTGTAATTTATATTATAGTATTATCTTTACTGTTATTTTTTTCATTTTCATTTTCTATATTATTAAATAGTTTTTATCTCAAGTTACAAGTTCTACTTTGTTGCTGGATTTTTTCTGGATTCTCTCCCCATCACAATGGGAGAAGGGATTGAGAATGACTGTGTGGTGACTTGTCTGCTGGGTTAAACCACAGAATAAGGGCATATCTGGATGAGATTAAAAACCTGGAAGGAAGGAGAGATCACTTTATCTCTCAGAAACAGCTGAGCAGGGTCAAGAATAGCAAGCACCATCCAAGAAGCACCAGGCACAGGACGCTGCTAAGAAGAACTGAAAGCATATCAGGCCCAAGAAATGGGGAAAAAAGGTCCACAAGAAACCATAAGAGTGCTTGAGCTGAAGTAAATTAATCCTGGAAAAAGAGATGCACCTTGAAAGTGAAAAAAAAAGCAGAGAGGAGCTGGTTTCTTTTTTCTTCTTACCTCTCTTAAGTGGTTTTTTTTATTGAGTTTACTGTAAGGAGAAAATACATTTTTAATCTCTGACCAGCTCAATGTGCTGCCACACCAGGTTTACAGATTAAAAATATCTTAAAGAGCTCATGTTGTATTTCAGATATTGAAAATTCTATTAAAAATCCCTTTGGACTTTTCTAAAATATGAATTCAAGTCTATTATGAAATGAATATAGTGACAGCAAATGCTTCTATATCGGTGGTTGAAGTTGAGATGCACAAATAAAAGGGTTTGTAGGAGATTTTTTTTACGTTACCAAAATAGTTCCTTCTGCATTGTGAACTGACCAGTTTTACTTCACACAAATGAAGGCTGTTAATCTGGGTGTATCTATGTTTTGAAAAAGTGAAGAATCTTTTGGGGAAGCCATTCTGCTGTTATTTTTATAAGTAAGTTAATCTGCTAATGCATACATTTTTGTGCTCGTGTGGAAACGGCTAAAGCAACTCAATGAGGAGTTCAAGCTGACTTTCACTTCCAAAACTGCTGGAGGAATATTTAATCTTTTCACCTACAAAGCTAAATGTAAATGTTTCTGAAATTAAAGGAAGAAAATCTAGGAGGCTTTAGATGAGATGTGGAAGATACACACTTTTTGTTTCTTTTCAATGCTCAGTCTCTTATTTATTAAGTGACTGCTGATGTATTAACAGTTGCTTGTAGAATATTTTACAGGGATAATGCTTGAAAGATGCAGTATTTATTCCTTACTAGCAAAGAAAGGAAGGAAAGGGAAAGGGTCTATTTAGTGTTGCTTTACCACTTGATCACTATTCTTATTATTCTTCTCACAACCTTCATGTCAAGTTTTGTGACATGATAGAAATACACTCTATCTTTGAGATACAGGTTGTACAGACCCTCTTCCATTTGGCATCCTTTCAGCACTATAAATTCAGATAATTATCCTATCTTTCTTGTTTTGTATATTTTTTTTTAGCTTCCAAACTAGAAATGTTGTTCTCTGCTTTGTTAAATGTTAATAAATAATGAAGTATGTTGACACACTAAAAACCTATACCTAAAAAAAGGAGAACTCAGGAGTAAGGTTCAGAGATAGAACAAGCTAAGTTTTTACTGAATATTTAAAAGGATACTATCTTTAGCTGTCTATATTTAGCTATTCATCTTGCTTAAAAGATTTTATTGTAAGATTCTCGCTAACATAGTCAAAGATAGAAAGGCTCAGAAGAGAACAAGCAGGCATTTATAAAGGAAAGGAGCTCCAACAGCCAAGGTTTTACATGCATACTATTAAATACTAAGATTATATTGGTGGTTTGCTTTTCCAAATCTATTTTGTTTTCACAAAGTGAAATTTCACACATTTTTTACTATGCAGATATTGAACTTGATTTTACAAACTCTGTTTGGACTCTCAAGGTAAGCAGTGAAGATATGTCTGAGTCATAATAAAAATTACTGGGTACCGGTGTTTCAGATGTATCATAGCACAGGTTTTATATGCTTCTGTACTGAAATTACCATGATAAAAAATCCAATACTTTTGATCAAGTATTGGTGTCAGCTATTTATTTCATTCCTCTTGACAGACGCTACGGGTTAAATAGAATCCTGAGTGATAAGTTTGAAAGACATACATAGCTCTGGACACCCAATTGTATATATTTATTTATCTCCTATTAGCTAGTTTCACAGCTGTCTTATGACTACAATCATTGATAAACAACAGAAAAATAAAATGCTTTCTGAAAAAATCCACATTACTATGCATGAGAAATAAGCCACCACCACTCAGACAGGATAAAAGTAATTAAATGAACTGGGCAGTCTGGTCTAGCAGTTGGCAACCCTGCACATAGCAGGGGGATTGAAACTAGATGATCATTATGGCCCTTTTCAACCCAGGCCATTCTATGACTCTATGACCCACTGACTCATTTGAACTTGTATGCAAGGGTACCTGTTTTAGCCAATAGCACCTAGTCACAAGTGTTTTTCTAAGTACACAATGTTTGGCAAGTTCATCATCATACCAAACTACTTGTCTCCATTTAAGTGAGCACTTATTAAAGAACTTAATCTAATGTTCTTAGGATAAATGGCATAAATTGTAACTCTTTTTCATTTCTAAAATGCATTAAAGTTCATGTATTTACTAATTAACTAGACAAGTGGATATTGAAAAATTTTAGAGTTATATGACAGTATCTACTGAAGAGAAGTAAAGTCCCTTGAAGAGGCTGACCTTAATTATAAAATCTCATCATGGTACATTGTGGAAATAACTGAAGTTTTCTGTGATAGTTAACTGTCAAGTTCAGTGGACTAATTCTATAAGCATTGGAAATAGCATTAGAAAATTGAAAAAATATTTTCTCTAAATTCATTTTAATTCTCTTAGAGGACTAGAAATCAGATCTTTAGAGAAAAAAAAAGAAAAAAAAGAAAAAAAATGCTGTGAAACTGTCTATTTCCTCTAATATTTTAAAAAATATAAAAACACAGATTTTACCTCAGATAGTGCAATGCTTTCATTTCCTCTAATATAAAATGCCAACTGTAACTTGAGGTTGTATGAACAAAGTGCATATATATATAGATATATATAATATTATATAATATAATAAAACAATTATCAAGAATCAAAAGACTCAATTATACTAAACAGCTGCTAAAATCTGATAATTAATTATATGTATGAATCAGGGCAACAGCTAATGATCTACTTGCTGCCTTCAATTTCTCATAAATCTATCCGGTATCAAATACTTAAATCCATGTTTTAAATTATACAAAGAGCTAACTATGCTGTTACTTATAAGCTTTTTACAAACGTAAATTGTCAAGATTATCAATTTAATGGCTTGCTGCAGCAATTCTGTCCAGATTTCTCCCACCAATGTGTTCTTTTTAAGAAAGCTATCCGAAACCTCAGTTGTTGCCTTGTCATGTTTTGAATTTGATTGATACTCAGTGTAAATAGTTTAGCTTGAATTTGTGTTTTTCAGCATATTTTCACTTCAGTGTGTCAGGTACAGAGTCCTATAGCTGGTGTGGTTGGCCAACAAATTACAAAGGCTCATGCTGTAAGAAAGGGATTCTTTTGGCAGACTACAGACAAACACACAAAGAACAGGGCAATGTAGATATTTCAGTGTTGGATTAGAAGAGTTCTATTCTGGTCTGTTAACTACAGTACATTTCTTGGAGTTTATGAAACTCTTTACAGAGGAAAGGAACTCATCATGGGATCTTCACTCTTTTTCAGTCCATATTTGCAATTTTTTCATTTCGAGCATGAGAGAATACAGTTATTAACATCCTTGCCCTGCCACCATGCATATACAGGTTCCAATTCTTTGTCTTCTTTTAGTTTCAAATGATAAATGTATTTCCCATGCTTTACAAGTGTTACCCTTTTGCTACCATGAGTTACTTAAACCAACAACACCGACTAATGTTGCAACTAAAATAGTGTTTATTCTAGTGAATTTCCCCTGATACTTGATACTATTTCTCTTGTCCTGTGTGGCCTGGGTCTTTCCACTTCTGTTTTTTACTGTGACAGAGTAGACAATGTTAAAATGAAAGGGAGGCAAGAGGAGTTGTAGGCAGCTGTGTCTTTGGCAATGACATGATGGAATTAATATTCCCTAGAAACTATACCACTGATGAAGTGAGGAAGTAATACAGAATATTCCAGTGTCTTTTCACCTTTTTAAGAACCTGAGGAAAAAAAAGAAAAAGAAAAAAAAAAAAAAAAAAAGAGAGAGAGAGAGAAAAGAAAAGAAGGAGAAAGGAGAGAGTCAAAAGATTTCTTGGAAATGTACATTTCCAACATGAAGGATAAAAGACATATAGTTGGAATAAATTAAAGAAGAAAGAAAAAGAATGGAAAGAAAAGGAAATAACAGAGGAAATGAGAGCAAATACGCATATGTCTAAGTGACATTTTCTACACTTGTATTTTCCAGTTTCCTGAGAGAGGTCTCATTGTTACTTATATTTGGGAAAGAAATGGCAGGACCGTTTTAAGAACTCATTTGATTAAAATTGCTATCTACTGTGGACTCTGTTAAATGTGGGATTGGTTGAATGACCACCTATATTGTTATTAGTCATAACAGAAAGAAAATCCATTATTCTGTACTCTTGATAGTTTTGTGGTTTTTTTTTTTTTTTTTTAACTTTTTTTTCTTCCCATGAATAATACTATGGACAAAATCAACCATTAAACCCTGTTGAATAAAAGTTTGACTTTCAAAAGAGATTTAAGAAAGATTTCATATTTTCGGTGTGGAAGTCCATTGTATCTTTACCTTCATGGTTTTTCCTATTTACTTTCTCATAATGCATACTAGACCTTGGAGGGGAAGAGGCTGTGTCTTTCCATTTTCCAGCACCAATCCTGACTGATCTATGAGATTCTGAATAAATACAAAAATTCATTATATTTCACATATATCCATCTCTGCCATTTCCAGCTTTTTCCCTGTCCTTTATTTAAGTCTCTGAAATGCATACTGAGTTTTATTTATCTAAGCTGTGATAGCACCATTTTCTGTCCTTTATTTCAGAGCAAATGCAACTGAAAACGGAAGATGTGACCTTATCCTTATGGTACTATGATACTGTTCAGCTGTGTGATCCTTTGACATCATCAGCATTGCTATTCCAAAAGTCTATATACAGCCTGGTGAACTGAGATGACAGTCTTAGTGTTCTGTAAGATCTGGGCAATACACTATTGAAAAACAGGCAGTTCTGTAGGATTCTTTTCCTCCTAAATGAATGGTAAAAATGAGAGAGAGAAAAGATCAAATTGGCAACAGTAATATAATTCCCTTCTGCAAAAGTGGATAAGTTACTCAGGAAAATCTAGTTAGTTTCTGAAATACATGAAAGAAGAAGTTGATGGCCATGGGAATAGATGCCATGACCTTGAAATCAACACAAGCCCAATGATCTGCAGGAAGCCAGGCCAAATATTCACACCAAAAACCAGGGTTGCAGCCTATGTTTGCCTGCATTAGCTTCTAATTTCCACCTGCAAGACAGCAGGGTTTGTTGATTCTCTTCAGTGTCCATGCAAGTCTTCTTGATATTGTATGCTATGTTAATCCTCTTCCTTAGGTTAAATAGACAGAACAAAATCAAAGAATTATTTAAAGAGAGTTAGATTTAATTGGATCACTTGCATTAATTGGATAACTTCTGCATTTTGGTGAAGAACATCCACAGAATTGACAAACTATACATTTATTCACTGAGTGGTAGCAATACTCATTTTGAGTATCAGGAAATATCCATACAGTGCTTCAAACTTATATCAAACAGCAATTAAATTGTTTCAATTATCATCATATACTGGAGATTTGTCAGTGAATTTTTTAAAAAACTGAGTTGTTCACTTCAATTTAGCAAGTCATTTTCATCTGTTATTCCTAAATTAGAAACCTAAAAAGGAGTATGACAATTCCAATGTAATTAAACATTCATACTAAAGTAAACATAAATTACTAAATGTTATTCTAATGAAACTGTAGAGGTTTCAGTATAAGAATAGAGAATCACATACAATTTGCTGCTGCTTCTAAAGCAAAGTATCTTGGAAATGAATGTACTGTGTAGATCCTTGAGGCAAAATATTTCATGACACTGTATAGTTTAACAGAACAATAAGTGTATCTTTAGATTCAATATTGGCTCAGACTGCTAGTATTTAAAATCCTTTTTCAACCTTCATTTCTTATAAACCCTTAAAAAGACCCAGACCCTGACCACCTCAAGATCTTTAAAATCAGACCCCCAAAAAGACTACAGTCAAGTCCTGTCTATTCCTGCATTAGGTGCCTAGATATGCAATGGCAGTCCAGGCCTTTATTTATTGCTGCTTTTCTAGCTGTTTTATATTTTATGGCATATAAATTTGTCCACTGGCTAACACAACCCTTATCAGCACATCCAGAAATACCTGTCTTGCCAGTGCTGAGTTGTTTAGTGTTCCATGCACTTACTACATCTGCTCCTTAGTACAAATTAAGTACTTCTGCCATGTGAGAGGTCTAATACAAGAGACATTTTCAAAGCAACCCTGACATGTTACACAGAACTGCCAGAGGCAATTTGCATCCCCAAGTCTGTAGCACTCATCCATCATATGGGCTCAATACTTTTCTCTGCCTGACAGTAAAACCTTCCTATCATGAGCAAAGAACCAAGAATAGCACTGACAAATACTTCTAGACTGGAGGAAGGAAGGCAGTAGCAGCCTCACTCATCTGCGTGCCACTGGACAACAGAAGACTTTATGTCCTCTGAATACCTGCCAAACTACTAAAATCATGTGTACATATTTTGGCTACAGCCACGTTGGATCTGACACCAAAATCCTCATTTCTTTATGCTGACTATTATATAATCTCTCACTGCCATTTTCTGCCAATTACTCCGTGTATCTAATTTGCTTGACCAGAAGATGGCATAAGTATTTCAAATTGCTGCTGTAGCTTCAGTGGAAATCTTTGTATGATAATTAGTATAATCTAAATACAGTATAACATTTTCTTTTCAGATCTTTCATTCACACTGTGCTCATTATGTCAAATTTTCTTCAGTTTGCAGCACAGTGGAATGAAGTATTACAGTACAGGTTACTCTGATGACATAAATTAAAAATAATAATAATCTGTTTTTCCTTATCTTTCAAATATACTGTTATGCAGCCCTCTAGCTTTTCAGATCTGTAACGTTAAGCACCCTGAGTTTCCATCAAATAATGTTAAAAGTTCAGGCTACTTAGATCCTTGCAGTATCCCGATTTCTCTGTGACGCTCAGAATTTATATTTTAACAAGAATATAAATGATTCTGAACTGTTAATATTTAATAATTTCTCCTCAGTGCTCACATGCTCCCTAGTCAACATCATTAAGATATGTAGGCAATCGTCATGTCTGTAATTACACAGCTGACTTCATAGATGAAAGTGGACCTGAAAATCCCTTCTATTATGAGAGGTGCACTTTCAACTGAGGCTCTAAGAAAATTTCTAAATCGTTTAGTTTAAAAGGAAGGAGAAAGAGGTTTTCTCACAAGCATTAAGAGCTATAATATACATTGTGGCCTTTAAGTTATTTATATTTGCTTGCATTACCACCTGCAAGATGAGGGTTAATTTGCTAATCAGAAGCAAAAACCCACAGGCCCATCACGCTATTTAAATTTAATGTGCATGTGGACGTCTTGATTCAGGCCAAGTTTATAAATAGTATCTTCAGTTTAAAAATAGGCTTTTCAGATCTAAGGGAGTTGATATTATGATCTGTAAAATGAATGAAGCTCCCAGGAGTAACTGGAGCTTATGTAATATTTATTCCTACATTTCTGCTCAGCTGTTTTGTGCCAGTTTGATGCTGAACAGCAAGGATTGTTAGTTTCTTAAACATTTAAAAACTTCCTTCAGTGAAGGTAGGACTGTCTGCAATTTCTTGTCTAGATAACCTCATTTGGCTTTGGAACTTTGCTTAAGAGACACTGACCACTTGCCCCTTATTAAAGAAGTTTTTGTTTAATAATCTTTATTACTCATTACCTTTGTGAAATCCCACACTGTGCTGCCAGGTACAGTAAATTTCTGATATTAAAGTGATTCTAGAAAGATTCTGGACAGATATGTCTTTTCTTGAACCCATATGACTGTTTAAAGTCATGACTGGTTAAGATTACAGGGAGAAGGGTTGCTGAGAATGTATAGTCCAGCTCTGTCTCCAGATACGTGAAAAAGAGTATTTCATTAAATTTGCATTTGCTACTCACAAAAACAGCTTTCACTTCTTAATTTTGTAGTAGGTTGTGATGTTTTAAAAAGTGAAACACTGGCACTAATGGAACAACATTTAGGGCAAAACTGTACACAATATATGAAACAAATACTAGATCTGTCATCCATCGTTGAGACACCATTTTGTTCATGGAAATGGCTATCCATGGAAGAGAAACAGAGGAAAGACCAGCAGGTATTTTTACCAAAATGTATTTCTAGGGAAGAAAGTCCAGCTCATAAGAACAAAATATGGCAAACTAAATATTATTTTTAGACTTCTATTTTGTTTTCTTCACAAACTAGCCTGTTGGCTCATTTCCTGTGATGTTTTATATACTTGAATCAGAAGCTTACTCACTTCTACGATCCTGTTGTGGAGTTACACGTTTTCTGAACTGCATGTTTTGCTAGCTCTCAATCACTGCCGTCACTTTTGCTTGATATAATCATGTCATTATGGTGCACTGTTCAGTTATGACTGTGAGGTATTGCTTTTGAATTTCCTACTTTTCATTGTATGTTTAATACCAGCACGCACCTAATATTAGTCTTGTTTTAAGTTCAGCACATAAAGTCAGCTTCATATTCTGAGTCAGCATTGAATTAATGAGAAAAATGCAGTGAAATCTGTAGCTATCCTTGAAGAAAATTGGTAAAAGTATTAGAGTGATCAGAACTAGGTTTTTTAAAACATAAATTAAAACTTAGGTAACGCTAAATATACAAAAATGATGAAAATGGAACTCTTTCAACACAATATTTGGATAAAGTACAACTTCTAGAAAGCAAAGCTTCCTGTTAATTAAGCCTAGTCATGAAATAATCAGAAATGACAGCATATCTGGCAGAATCTGAGAGCTAATAAAAATAGACAATCAATAGGAATGGCATGGAACTTGTAGTTAGAAAGTAGGTTTAGTCTCATAACTGTTTCAACATTGCAAATGTTTTTACTAACCTCTTTCCGTAGAGACACACTTAACAAGTAAACATTAAAGAGAGAGCTGAGCCAGTGGCCACTGAAACAAAAGCTTTGTACTTGACTTGAATAAAGCTGCATAGACTGTTTAGTTTTGCCTAGAAGCAAAAGCATCTCTAGTTAGCATAAAAACTTTATGTTCCTCTTAGCTAAATTTGGTACAACTTGAAGCATTAATTAAAATTAATTAAAAATGGGAAATGTAACACTTATACTGCAAAATGTAGAACCATGATTAAAACATGATGTCTGGAAAGGATTTGTAATAAGAAGCCAATACATTATTTATATGATAAAGAATTTGAAATAAATAAACAGAAATAGTGACTTAGCATCCAATATTAAAAGGTAAAAAAATTCTTTACAAAAAAGGAGAAACAGTAGCTTAGCCATTGTTGCCAGCAAAAGGACATCTTCAATACAACTCATTCAGACTGATTTGGTTCCAAAAAGTAATGGTTGGAATTTCTAATAGTTTTAGCACTTTGCTATTCATTCCTTAGGTAGGTAAGTTGTTTCCTTTTTTTCACTTTTTTTTTTTTGTCCTGGTCCAAGCTAGAAGTTTTGAAATTATCAAAATACTTCACAACACTTGAGGAACTAGATCTGTGGACCCCCACCTCCTTCAGTTTAAGTCTACAAGAGACACAGAGCACCATTTAGACTAAGCAATTGTAATATTTTTCCATGAATATCCTGCACTTAAGTTTCTGGAAATTTCTGCAGACGTACTAATTCCCATTAATGTCTGGATTCATTTAATACCTTATCTAGGAAATATCAACCCACACAGCAATTTATATGTTATGCAGATGCTGCTTACCATTGATATAACATCATATAGTTCTTATTTGATGCCAAGTTATTAATTTTGACATCGGGACAATTAATATCCCATATATTTTTATAATTTGCCAAGGTCACAGTTTTTATATTCAGCCTATGTTGTGCTTTTGGAAAAGTTGAGTTGCCTGGAAAAGTACTTGTTTGTTTTTGATTGCTTTACTGCAGGGTTGTTTTTTTTATTTAGCAGGTAGGTCTGATGTTGCTAAGTGTTTGCTGAGAAGAATAATTTCATTTTTTTAGTAACAATGGTGAAAGTATTTAACAGAACATTGTTTTAGATTGCATCTAAAAGAACAGGCTGATAAAGTCAGTGACCATTGGGTTGTCTTCTCACTTGCACCCATACCACAACAGCTGCTTAAACTCATTTAACTGCAAAGTCAAGAAATTAAACTCTACATTCTTTGTTCAGCCAACTTGTGTTAATGCTCTGTAATGAGTTCTTCACTTACATAAATCACATTTTTTCACAACAGTCTATTCTTAATCTCTTAGGAGGAAGACTAGTTTTTGTTCAGTGAAGAACTACTGAAGATTTTGATGTTGTGGCTGTTCTTTTTAAAGAGCTCAACATGGAACTTCAGACTTCATTCTGTTCAAACCCAACTCTGAGGATAAAAGCTGATTTATTCCTAGATTTTTATTTTTTTTTTTAAATGATACTCACCACTACAATACCAATGCTCCACAAACATAAGAATTTTTATTTTCACAATATGCCATTAAATATATGGGAATTTCATTGAGTATCTTCCAGTAATAGTGGATGCCTAAATCAAGGCTCCTATTTTTAAAGCAAGAGCTATGCAACATGTGCAACGTCAGCACTATTTCAGATCCAACATAAGAATCTGAAACAATGAACTTCAAAACACATAACAAACAAATTAACCCAAACAATTTTTACTTGAAGTTTCTATACTCATAAGGAAAATGCATCAGAACTCAAGTCTAAAGACAACCATTCCTGAAAGGCAAGTTAAATGTACTCTTCGCAAGCAAGCATCTGGTTTCCCAGAAGTCTTCTAGCCCAAGGCTATACCTGACATGCAAACCAGGAGAAGACAGACAAAGAGTTTGGTTTCCAAGTTCATGAATTTTTAAAAAGATAGGTTCCCAACTTGGTCTTCTTGCCTCCCAGTGCCTTATGAAACAGCTTATCTTTCTAGCCTTTCAGGGTTTTTGGTCTATGGCAGCCTACTGGAAAGAACAGCTGGGATTACCATGGATCCCAAATTTGTTGAGGCCTGAAATTTATCTGATTCATAGACAGAGTGCCTACTTTTCCTAGACTGTTTTTTTCCAAAGCATTTCTAAAACAAATCAGAAAAAGAAAGAAAGAAAGAAAGAAAGAAAGAAAGAAAGAAAGAAAGAAAGAAAGAAAGAAAGAAAGAAAGAAAAAGCATTACACGTTTCTTTTATTCAACAAAGGGCAAAAAGAAAATCCATGCTTCTTTCAGCATTTCTCTTATTAATTGCTGAACCTTTTATATCAAGAGTGTCATTACTGGTAATAATGACAATATTCGTGTAGATCACCAGCAGAAGTAGATAGTATAGAGAAAGGTCTGATATGACCAGTCTTAACTGTGCAAAAAAATCTATAAGCAAATGAAAACAGGATTCTTCAAGTATTCTCTAAACAAGGTCCCAGCTCTTTTTCCCATCTAGAATTTATCTGTAGCCATTTCATCAAATATGCAGCATTTGAGGCAGGGGAGGATGTTTGGTAACCCACTACTGCCAACTTTTAATCCCATTTCAATTTCTCAATCCCTAAGTTAAACACAGAGCTTCTGCTTAAAGGAGCTCTGATGTTTCTTCTGAAATGATCTGGAATTGTGCTAACGTCTTACAGATAAGCATATTTCAGCCTGGCAATGAATTCATGGGCAAAAATAAGAAACTACGGAGACCATAGAAAGAGAGACATCTCTAAATTCAGATACAAAATCTATGAAAAGTATTCTAGCAATCTTCTGAGGCCATTTATCCCATTGCTATAAGTGCCAAACTAGTATTTCATGTTAGAATCAAAAGTTTGAAAAAAGGGGAATAAGTAGAATCCTGAACTAAATAATTGCTGTATTTTTGTCTATATTTGTTTGCACAGTTAATATTTCTACACAACCATGTAAAGCATAAGAATAGTGAGAGAATATGTATTTAAATTTTTTTCAAGTAAAATACTTTTTTGAGAATTAAATGTCCTATTAGTTCATAAGTACTTTTACCTTTTTCCCTTAAAATATTTTTATTTATTTGTGTTTTTTCTGCTTAAGGTAAATGCATAAAACAATTTACCAAAGCTGATTTTGATTATTAATGAGCTAGCAATATATTTTCTTAGAGGTTACAATAGCTTATATTTAATCTTCTGTGAACAATCTTAACACGCACTTATACAAACACATTTGTATACCTATACATATGCATGAACATGTATACATTTATACATTTCTGTTGATATGGACATGAATAACATGACACATATATGTGGTATGTAGTAGTTATTTTTTAAAAAAGAAGAGAAGCTGTATCTTCTGTGTTTTGTGAACCTGGAATTGCTAGGAGGCATTCAGATGAGTTATTACTAAAGTAATCATCTCTTAAAAAAAAAAAAAAAAAAAAGAGAAAGAGAATATATCATCTGCACTAAAAGGATTAATTCAAAATTAATGTAATTATGACAGATTCTTTTGTCTTTGAGAGCTCTACCAAGAGCTAACACACCCTAAAATAACGTCTCTTTGTTTTAATTAGAAAACTGACCTGAGAGAATGCTTAATTTTTCACTTTGGAGCCAGATAAGAAAGTGGTATTAGTAGTCTGTGGGAGCAGTCATGGTCATCACCTGGGATAACTTGTTTTACTGAAGACCACATGTCACAGTTTAGGAAAGAAAACTTACTTTGTGATCAGCTGGACTCTTAGAAATTCTTTTTTTAATTTCCACAGATACTACTTCCCAAAATATGAATTTCAGTGATATGGTTAAGTGCTATCCAAAAGATTCAAAAAGGTGATGTCACTTTAATGGAAGCTTGAAATACAAATGGAAAAACAAATATTCATTTCAGAACAGAAAGCAAACAAACAAACAAACGAAACTATGGGGTAATGTAAGAAAAGGGAATTAAACTAAATACAGAAGGTGATTGTAAGTTTTGAAATGTATTAGTGATCATACTTTTTATGCTGATTTTTCAGAAGAGACTATTTAAAGCTAAAACAAGGCTTAAAATTATGAATATTTTAATACTATACGAATTCTGGGTCTCTGTGATTAGGAGAATCCAAATAAATTAAATAATAAAAATAGTAGGTCATTGTAATTAATAGACAGTTTCCTTTTAGATAGTGCAGGCTTAAACTAAGCATCCTTCTTAGATTTAAAATGAGTGTCATTTCTTATATATGAAAATTAATTTCAACCTAGAAACTAGAACTTAATGAAATATAGAATGTTCCACTAAGGCTGGTCATTAATGTATTAAGAGCAGAAGTAATGAAAGAGAATGAGAATCTAATACTTGTATTTTTATATTTATTTTACAGGAAATATATTTGTGGTAAGCCTGGCAATTGCAGACTTGGTCGTAGCAATCTATCCATATCCACTGGTCCTCACCTCTGTATTTCACAATGGATGGAATCTGGGATACCTTCACTGCCAGATTAGTGGCTTCTTGATGGGCCTAAGTGTCATTGGATCAATTTTCAATATTACAGGCATTGCTATCAATCGATACTGCTATATCTGCCACAGTCTCAAATATGACAAGCTGTACAGCGACAAGAATTCTTTGTGCTATGTTGTTCTCATTTGGGTCCTAACAGTTGTTGCTATTGTGCCCAACCTGTTTGTGGGATCTCTACAATATGACCCCAGGATTTACTCGTGCACATTTGCACAGTCTGTGAGTTCAGCATATACAATAGCAGTGGTGTTTTTCCACTTCATGCTTCCCATAGCCATAGTTACTTATTGTTACTTGAGAATATGGATCCTTGTTATTCAGGTAAGACGAAGGGTTAAACCAGACAACAACCCCAGACTGAAACCACATGACTTCAGAAACTTTGTAACCATGTTTGTAGTATTTGTACTGTTTGCCGTGTGCTGGGCTCCTTTGAATTTCATTGGCCTCGCTGTGGCTGTTGACCCAGAAACTATAATCCCTAAGATTCCAGAGTGGTTGTTCGTGTCTAGCTATTACATGGCATATTTCAACAGCTGCCTTAATGCCATCATATATGGACTCCTGAATCAGAACTTCAGAAGAGAATACAAGAAAATTGTTGTCAGTTTTTGTACAGCAAAAGCTTTTTTCCAGGACAGTTCTAATGATGCAGCAGACAGGATAAGAAGTAAACCTTCTCCGCTGATTACAAACAACAATCAAGTGAAGGTGGACTCTGTGTGAAAATGGGAACGTTATTACTTTCACTTCACAGCATCTAAATAAAGAATCTGTTTCATTAGACCTACTGTTGAATATTATACTGAATTCTGTATTCTACATTGAAGGCACTTTGATCAAAATCTTTGCATGGTATTTGGGAATCTGAGTTACAGAGCCTTTACATACAGATATTGTTGTACAGTAGTATATCTTTCGTATAACAACACAGTATATCCTTGAGGGAATTACAATACAAATTATGCATGGATACTTTTTTTTTTTTTTTTCCTCCTCTCAAACGGAGTTAACAAATTAGAGATAGAATGAAACAAAAATATCCATATTACCTGGCTTAATGAAAGAAGACACAAAACTATTCCCACTGCTCTCTACCTCCATCTTTTGGCCAAGTTATGATCCCGATTCAAAAATCTCTGACAACTTATTTTAAAAGATGAAATCTGGTTGTATTTTAGGAAATAAACTCTGAGAATTATTTACATTAAACCTTACCAGACTTCCTAGTAATGGCATTCTCAACTGACTTCTCAAATCCAAAATAGTTTTTAGGGGAAGAAATGAGTAACTGAGTTATTATTATCAAAGCTACAGAGAGGGGAGGATAAACTGGACAGAAAAAAAAAAAAGTGATACGATTCATCTTCTCAAGCCATTTGGGACAGGTGGAGAAAAGTACAAAACACCACTTTTTTTCTGAAGACATAGTAATTCACAAAATTGGAAAGTTTCCCAAAACATGTTCTGGAGAGACACCTCCTAGAAACATAAGCAAGGAAGAATCAGTATTTCTCACTTCTGTGCGGTATGGAATTTCGGAGCCTTTGCAAGAAGACTTATGCTTTTAAAAGTGACAGTGGGTAAGGATGACATTTTGTCTGGTTAGTTGAGTCATAATCTCATAACACCCTGGGAAATTACAAATATTTACAGAATGAGCATGTGACATCTTTCTCAACTTAATCTCCTGGGCATAATATAAGATTTATAGGTTATTTTGTAAACTCCTATAGATAAGCTTTTCAAAATAATCGTTTACCACGGTTGTAAAAATAATATTCACCTCTAACAATTAAACACATCTAATTAACAAAGAGAAAATGCTACTAATGATGCTGCTAGAAGGAGAAATATATGACTCTCAGGAGAGGACCTGTTACGTGGACTTTCCACAGACAACAAGTGTCTTTTCACTGGGAGGAAGCATACTGTGAAATGAGAAAGTATACCTAGACAGCATGTCTCCTGCAACAGTGCATCTCTGTTGATAAAAAAGTCCTCTGATGCAGGAAGACAATAGGATTCACCTTCAAGCTGACCTTATAGAGAAAGAATATTTAACTCTGGAAAGATACTGCAAGATACTGCAACTGTCATACCTTTTAGTACTCAAGAGTTCATACCTGTACCAATGTTCAATTAAACGCGAGCTTTTCCAAGCCAATTCCAGTCACTTCAACTGTACTAAGATTTTCTGAACAGCCTGTAAAAGTTTTCTGTACTGAAAAGTAGACTTATCTAAGCAATTTTGAATAATTACTTGCTGTACTGGAGATTTTCTTCAATTTATATGTCTTAGAAACTAACAGCCACTCTATATTTATATAATTCCTTAAGCTGTCTAGAAATCTAACAGCATCTCCTCTTTCATGGATCATAGATTAGTGTACATTTGACTTAATATTAGCAATGAACTAAAGAGAATACATTCATATTTACTTGAAAACCCCACTGACATTTCGTCAATGACCAGCTTCTTACCTTAAACATAGGTGCCTCATGTTCTCACTTGTTTATGTCAAGCTGGAACTAATGAACATCTTAAAATCCTGCAGATTAACTAGCCAGTCAAAGCACTGTTGAGGTGCTTGACTCATCTTTGTTTACATTTGCCAGTCAGAACCACTGTGTAAATAACCAGCTCTCTTCTATTGTAGTATCATCATATGATGCAGTATAATACAACATGATTAACAGCATAAATTATATCACAGTTTTTTTCACTGTGATTTCATCCTCAGAGGATGCTTTGCTCTGTTTTGTTGCTTTGTGTGTATTGATTTCAGAATAGGGAGGGAGGCGTGACCAGCGTATAAGAAAATAAATTCTTCATGTAAGAAAAAACACTATTCAAATTCTTACAAACTTGCCTTATTTTAAGTGTATTTTCAATGAAAATTATGTCTTACAATGCTTCTAATAAATTAGCATAAAGACAATTAGCTTAATCATCCATAAATTTAGAATTCTCAAATATTTTTCACTTGCCATTGACAACAGATAATGTATATGCTTATCCTGTCTATGTATTTATGAGCTGATTCAAAATTGTGGGTTTTCTGAGGCATTAGTCCCCTGTAATTCACAAGTGCTAAAGTATATTTTTGATGATAATGAAAATGGCTTGCTATATGCAATAAAACATACCAAAGGTATATATTTTATTGAATAGGCCTGGAATTAAAATAGAGAGCATTTTTTTCAGATCTGATATTTTGAAATATTTGTATGATATCTAAATCATAGAACTGTGCATGGTGGTGATGTTATGAGCTGATAAATATAGCAATAACTTTAAGAAATTAATCTCTTGTTCTTCTTTGGGGGGGAAGTGTGTTAGACTTTACAATGTAGTTTAAATTAATATGGATGAAAAACATCTGCTGCCCTCTTCAGATTCTTCAGGTACTCTTACTGCCATTCTGAGTTACGTTAGTCAGGGTGTGCAAAAAACTCAGTGCAAAAATGAAATAATGCTGTGGTTTAACTCTTTAGCAGTGATTTTTTCTATTCAGATTTTGTTCTCTCTAAGAAGAGGTTAAAGTGATGCATGTAAGACAGTGAGCAGACCATTGTCTTACATGGCAATGTAAGTCAGTAAGTCAGCATCTCAAAATGTTTATGGTCAATGTAAAAAAAATCAACAAAAATAATTGTAATTTCCTTTCATTATAGTGAGATGGAGCTAGAAATATATCCAAATTTCATTGCTTCTATGAAAGTGAATGAGCCATGATGTGTTTTTGCAGTTCCAAGTCATGACTTTTTCCTTGTATGAAAGGCATGCTTTAAGTTTGCATTATTTAGATCTCTGTCTGGTGGATAGCATTTTCTTACCAGGCTTGGATGGATTTAAATCTAAAACGCAAGACTTAACAGTCTGCAATGCATGCAAAGACACTTCCTTTCAGTACTTCCTATCCACTTCTGTTTTGAGCTCTAATGAAGCCAAATCACCTCTGGGAAACAGCAATGAATTGCCTGTATGCATGATACTGAAAATTCACATCCTAATTGTCCCTAGCCTTATCCTAAAAATAAGTATTTTTTCTTATATCACAATCTTGAATATATTGACATTTTGAATGTGATATTATCACATCTTGAATCCTTACGGACTTTTTTTTAATTGTTGTCAATATAACTGCAAACTTTCTGTTAACAAGGATATCTGGCATTATTTTAATTTTACCAGCAGAAAGAATTATTAATGAATACATTAATCTTATTTAATAGAGCATTTATTGTAGTTAAACTGTAACTACATGCAACAAAGTAATTTCATTTGGAACAGGTCATGTAAGAGTGCCCTGCACAGTTTCTTCTTCCGCTAAGTTAGTGGAAGCACATAGATATGAAGCAAGCATGTTATTTTAATAGGAATAATATATAGCAATACTTTCTCTATTTTTCTTTCTTTTCTAATGTATTCCAGAAACTAAGTCTTTAAATCATCCATAATAAATATACTATTGCAATGAAACCGTCTTGCACTTTATAACACATCATTCCATAATCAGTTCTCATTGACCCTTTTATTCTTTTGGACCATTTTAAAAATAATACAATATTAAATCTGATAATTGCTTACAGATTGAAGGGAACTGTTACTTCTCTTACACTGCACTTGAAAAAAAGCAATAATAAAAACATATTTAAAATATAATAAAAAAGCACATCAGGACATGTGGTTGCTAAATTTAAAACAGAAACTCAGATGAACATTTTGTTCACAAACTGTAGTAATACAGATGGAGTGTTATTTTTTAATTATTTTCTATTAAATACTTTCTACGTATCATTACTATGGTTTGCAAATAATTAAGAAATACATATGTCTGTGATCTTGTCACTGAAGCTTGGGAAATCATACGTGCTAAAGACAAATTTCTTGGAAGAAAAGAAGAAATGCAAACAGCGGACTAGCTTAGAACCATGTACTGTATCTCATTTTTTTTGCCCATAAATAAGAATGCCATTATGTACTTTTATGAATTTACTACTTGAAGATATTATTCTTACCTCAAATATTTGTCTGACATATTTGAAGAATAAAGTAAAAAAGACTCAGAACATGTAATTGTGTTGACATTGGCCTTTAGACATCCACTAAACATCCATAAACATCCAGCAAGCATTGACGAATGTCAATGGGTGCCATTTTTTCCACATGGTGGAAGTGAATTCCCCACCATTGCTTCATGTGCACTTCAGTCTCAGGCTGTTCCTCTGCTTCCATCTGTCACATGACAACAAAATGTAACAGAATAACCAGTATTCAACCTCTACTGCCATACTGCCAACATCCACCCCTGATGTTATGGGCCAACATAACAAGATAGGAGGCACTACCTTCTGAGCAGCCCTTGAATTAATGGTGGTCACCAACTATATTTTCCGAATTCAGTAAAATACTAGTAACCCAAACCATCCTTATTACCAAACACTGACTGAAGTACACGTCATTAATAACTTATTTTGGCTTCTGATAACCAATCAACAGTAGCATGGGCCAATGATCGGATCTTGTTTCCAGCTCACATAAACTAGCACAGCTTCACTGATTTAGGTCAGCTGAGGATTGGATTTCATTAATGTAGAACTAGCTATTTTACATTATTACATGAGAAATATTTGTTTCATTTCTAGGGAACTCAGTATAGATACTTTCCTCAGTATAGATACTGGCCAAAATACACTGAAGTAGATGGACCTTTTTTCTGATATAATAGTTAGGATATATAGAAATAAATAGAATTAATCCAATATAGACTACTTTGAAAGACAAAAGGCCTGATCATAATTTCTTTGCTACTAACCAACAACTGCTAATAAAATAAAAATTATGGTTTAAAATTATGGTACAGAAAGTGTAATAGGGTGGAGAAGGACAGGACAGCCACTCAAAATGCCAATTATTAAGCCTGGGTAGGCTTAATAACAAGAGAAAAATGTGGGCCTCAATGAAATCAAAAGATCATAATTAGCTTGTATTAGGGGTATTTTTGTTCATGTTTTAATGAGTCAGTACCAGAGATGTAAAAATTCACAGCAGAAAAACCTCTATTAAGCCTTTGTTATTATTTTTAAAAAGTGAAGTAAAAATATCATTTGAATCTATGGATAATACATGCATACTTTACAACCTTAAATTCAAGCAAAAAGACACATCCCACAAATAGTGTATTGAAGTAGATGTTTACATCCAACATAAGGAAACATAGTAACTATATTAAATGGACTTATAAAGCCTTATAAACCCAAACTTCTGTATCAGACTAGAGAAAAGGCAGATCTGCCCATAATTTGTCCAATATTTTCTAGACTTTCCAAATAGTTTAAGAACATGCAATGTCTGTCTCATCATAAATTTTACTTAAAGATAGAATTATTAAGAGATATGAACTGTTTCATAATACTGATGTTCACACAGACCACAGTTCTCAATTTCAATGTTAATGCAATATTCCAGGACAGCTCCTGGAAATTTACCTGGCACAAAAATTAATCTGTTCTCCTTTTCTGTCTCAGACCTAAGGCATTCACTCCTCAGTTCTGAATGTACTAACAGCTTAACTGTCCCTATAGCTGTCCCTGTAACATCTGCCTACACCAATGAAATTATACGATAATTCTTGACTCCAGAATGTCCTTAAATGTCCTTGTTTTATTAGAATCCATTTTGTCCACTTGAGTTCTTATGAAGAGTTTGATAAAGTAAATAGTTTCAGAAATAATCACCCTCAGGAATCTATAATTCAATACAAGCATATTGATTTATAAATTAAATAAAACTTATAATCTTCAAAATATATTTTATTTCTTTGAAATGCTCATGGATTCCATTATTGCCCCCGCTGTTTTCTCCTAATCAGGAAGCTTGCTTCTGTACTAAATAAATTGTCACTAGAAGAAGGGTTGCACTCACAGTCTCTTGTAAGCTGCAACAGGAAGAGGAATCAAATATAGCGTAAGTACAACTAAATATCAAAGCATTTTTCAAAAAATTTTATCTATTTTTTTATGGGAAGACCCTGTTTCAAGAAAAACTCAGAAATAAATAATAGTAAAGAATCATCCCTTGTGTTACCGTCAAGAGCTTCTTATGGGAAAAGGGGAATTAATTTTCTGAAGGAAACCAAGATTTTATTGCTAATATAATTAATGTTTTCATGGTCTAATAAAAAAAAAAAAAAAAAAGCCAGAGCTATTCTTAGTCCAGTTACAATCACACTAACTGTCCAAGTTCAAATCAACTAGTTATTGTACAAAAGCCCTATTAATGATAGAATTAAATACTTATACATAAAACTTCCTAGTATCTATCCCTATTACTGTGTCCATCCTTTGTAAGTACCTCTGCATTACTTTTATGCTCTTATCTGTTGGTATGAAGAAGAGACTATAAATTTTTTTTGCAATGATTATAGCCACCAAAACCTCCCAGTCTGGAAAGGAAAAGACTAGCATGGGTGCTGCTTCTTGTTTTGTAAACTCATTTTTAACACATTTTCGTTTAGACACTTAACATGTCTGGTGGGAGTAGTGGAACAGTTTCTCCCTAATCCTACAGGAGATAGCATTTGAAAAAAAGAATTATAGCCAGTAATGAAATGTTCTATGTTTATTAAGACTTCTTTTGTCATAAGAGGCCTGAGGAACAATAAAGATACATGACAGGCCTTTTGTAGTCATGCATGGACTACAGAATCTACAAAGCTACTACACAGAGACCTACTCTCAGCAGGAAATCTAAGAGCCAGGCGATCAGTCTGGTACTCTCATATATTTTTTCTTTTCTTTTTTTCTGTTCCACTTCTGATCTTCAGAACAGATCTTGCATTTGATTCACGTATTGTTAGAAAACTATTGTCTGGGAAAACAGCAATCAAAAGACAATCTATCTTTTGCAATTATTTCACTGCTTTTAAAAATGAGGTGTTTTCAGAGTAATTAGTGCAGCATGCTGGAGGAATTAGCTAATTGGGAAATTTCCTTAGTAATACAGAGAAGAAGCAATTCTATTTTTCTCAGTTAATTTATCTTCTCAGAATGTTTCATTGATGTCTAAGAAGTGTTTTCATAATACAGCTAATACTACCAAATAAATTATTTATCATCAACTAGCAGAGTTCAAAATAAACTAAAGACAAAATCCAACTAGTTGTCAAAGAAACAACTGAGTCACAATTACATTGAAGCTTTAAAGAAAATATGAATAACTGATCTAGCTGTAGATATCCCTGTTCATTGCAGGGGAGTTGGGCTAGATTTAAGGGGCCATTCCAACTCAAAAAATTCTATAGTTCTATGATAGCAAGATTTGAAAACCAGGTGGAAGCAGCCTCCATGGATTTATCCCATGTTAAACAGCACAATGACGAGCTCTCCTAAACTTCATTGTTGCTTTATTACTCGAATGCAAAATAGCTTGTGAGCAGTCAGGTGGATGAATCCTCTCCATCTTTTAACATATCCACTCTGTCATTCCTTACACCTAGCATCTGAAAATAATCGTAGGAAGAATGAAAAAGTACGAGGAAGCCATGATGACCAAACCACAAAAAACTGCAATCTGTGCCCACCAGATCTACTGAGAATTTTATTGCTATCCAATTCTAAGTGCAATTTGAATAATAAAATGTCATAAGAAAAGTAACAAAACAAAATCATTATTACTTAAATTTTCACCTAGCAGTAGTTTTATTAGATATATAAATACATTTATTTTCTCAAAAACAAACAAAAAACCTAGGATGTTATTCCTCCAACTATTTAGGTGGGATTTTTTCCCTTCAATCATTTTAAATCCTGATTATTTTTTTTGTTTTTGTTTTTTGTTTTTTTTTTCCACCCAGGATATCTGTAATATTAAAATACAGAGGACTGCACAACAGAATTTACAGGGTTGATCATAGATCCTATGGATCCTATAAGACATAAGGGCATCATGAGCATGTGCTAATGGGAAGACCTGGAGGAAAGACTTATTCAGCTAACTCTGTATGAGTTCCAGCACATAGGCACACATGAGTAGGCACGTGCAGACATGGGCAAAGCACTGATGATGCATTCCTTTTGTACAGCCTTTTTCACAAAACAAAGTGCAGCTAGCTGCTTGTGAGAGGTGGCAAGGGTGCTTCAAGAAAAGATTCATGGGGAAAGTCTGACCTTGAATATCTCGAAGGATGGGGCATCCACCATTCTCTGGGCAATATATTCCAATGCTTTACTACACTTATCATAAAAAAAAACTTTTTTCTTATATCCAGTCCAAATCTTTCCTCTTTTACTTTGAAATCATTTCTTCTTGTCCTATCACAACTGATCCTGCTAAATAGTTTCTTCTATCTTATAGCTCCCCTTTAAATACTGAAAGGTTGCTATCAGGACTCCTTGGAGCCGTGTTGAACATGAGAGCCTCAAACTGCTAACAAATAATTGCATTCCTGCATTCTGCTCTGCTTATATTCTCTCATATTAGCTGAGGAGTCTCTGAAAGTTAGAGGGTCTTCATGAGGTCCAGCTTTACCTGAACTGGAATTCCTAGGCTCTGTAGCCAACTGCTGCTGCCATGATGGAAGCCTGCTGCCAGGAAGGTCCATTGCTATGGCAACCAGAAGCAGACAAAATAGCTGCCATCAGAGCTTTGGGCACAGGTCTACCTTGTCAACCATCTTCCAGAGAGCTGTTATTTAATACTTCCTGCCTATTAATAGGAACTCAGTGTCCTCTGTCGGGATGGGGAGAACCTGTACATCTGCATTTCAGACTGCTCTCTCATTTTTCAGAATCTTTGCCAAGATGGCTACAAAATGTTTCCAGGCAGCGCCCAGTATAGTCACTGTTTACACAAAACAGAATATCAGGATATGTTAAAAATGAAGACTGAGGCTGTTTTTCAGAGTACTGGAGCCGTCCATACAACCCAGGAGCATTAGTGTGGCACACATTCACAAGCATTTGCTGAAGTGATCTAAGCCTGATCAAGCCAGAGGCCTGGCAGTGACATATTTACAGCAATTTTCTGCGGAGCCTGGTGGTAGAGCTGCTGCCTGAGAAACATGTGGATCACTGAAAATTGGATAAGATCAAAGATCTTCTTGTTACAAGAAGACAAATGGAAAGACAATTTTCAATTAAAGTCAAACATTGCAAAACATGGCAGACCAAGTAGCATACCGGCTTCTGCTGCAGCCTGGAGGCAATGCAGTGAGCCAGCTGTGACTGATATCACCTCAGCAAAAGCAGAAACTGAGGTGAAATTTGAAACCAAACATCACCACCGGGAATTGGCCATGGAGCCTCTGAGCACTAGCAAGCAATAGCAAAGATGGTCCTCAGGCCTCCAGTGTATGTTTGCTAACATCAGCAACAAGGTGAGGGTGTTGATATCTTGTGTATTTAGGAGAAAGCCTCCCTGTCAGATTGGAAGCCTTGCTTCCAGACTAGCAGGTGAAATTTAGTCAGAGATGACACACAAAAGGTAGCTGGACATGGGCAAGACAGTTATATTGACGAGTCATCAGTCTGTGTGAGACAATCTGAATGACAAGGGTGGGTCCTTTAAGCAACTAAATTTACTCACCTAAGTTTAGATGATAAGTTAGTGTGTGTAAGGGGAAGTTGGGCAAATTGTTCAGATGAACTGCAGCATGGGTTATGGTTGCTTGAGTATAAAGTAGATGGCCAATTTACCTGTGGTTAATTTGGATTACTTCTGCTGGGAAAAAAAAGTGTCCTCAGCAGTTCTACATCATTAGCCTTATGCCAGCACTTAGAAATCTTACATGAAAATGAAAGCAAACCCCAAATTTATAAACATACTAATTCATCTTGAACATAATTGACAAATCAGGTAGTAAGACTGAGATGCTATTGGGCACCTAGGAGATTATACCACATCACAGAACTTGCGCAGATGCCTTACTGTGGGAAAGGCTCTAGGAATGTATCCCTGGTTCCTCCTTCTAATCCTAGTCCTTGCTTTATTGTGTGTGTCACCACCATTACTATCTGCATGAAGCTGTCATTGAATTTTCTACCACCTCAGAACCATAATTATAATAAAATGGACCATCTGTAATAATCACATGAGGGAGTGTCTCAGTATTTAAGATGATGATTAGGAGATCCATGTTCACAGGAATTTGCAAGAATTAATGCATTCCTTTTTCATTATAAAAAGAAATAATTCCTATGAAATTAAAGTATAAGCTATGCATTACTGTAACAAAGGTTATTTATGGCATGCTGTGTAATTCAATATAGCTGCAGAACAAATCATTCGAAACAAATACCAAAATTCATACAAAGCAAACAGGCTTATCCTACAACAGGTAGGATAGGTATGGAGTTACTTGCCAACTTACATGTATTTTTAAGTTTCTTAGTTTTTCTATCTGATATACCTATCAAAGGTACACCTGGGAAGTTGGTGGCCCTGCCTGTGGCAGGAGGGTTGGAGATTCATGATCCTTGAGATCCATTCCAACACGAGTCATTCTGTGATTCTGTGAAATAAGTGTCACGAAGTACTCATCTTCTAATCTACAGAATTACCTTTTTGAGTCCCTTACATCATTTTATTTAATTACATAGTCATGCATTCTGATTTTGAATGACTTGAATGCAAGGATGGCTACAATGCCCTAAAGATACGTCTTTAATTTCTGTAACACTTTTCATATTGTACTGTTCATTATACTTATTTTACTATGATTTCTCAAAAAGTATGAGAAGTATTAAAGCAGACTAAATGTAATTACAGTATTCATTATGTATCTGCAAAGAATTTTAACTGAAGATTTTTTTAATGTTTCCTAAACTTTCTGAACCATTGCAGAGAGAACACATGGTTTAGTGGGAAATACTGGTGATAAATGGATGGTTGGACTGGGTGATCTTAGAGGTCTTTTTCAACCTTCGTGATTCTATGATTGTATGATTCTATACAATTTCCTCTGGTTTTATTGTTCAAATTTTCCACTGATTTTTTTCTACTGCTTAAGGAAGTTTTGCATTTCAAATAGAATATTTAAAATACCACATGGTACCCAATACTTTTTTTTAGGTTGACACTTGAAATTGATCTGTGTATGGGAACTGTTGAATCATGGCCTGAACCTCTGATTGATCACCTGAGGCAAGCAATGAGTCAGCTGTGGGAGCACAGGTGAAGGCAATTCACCTCTGTGACTGGAAGGGATGGAGCCTGACTTCACCTCTCCTAGACCCCATTTAAGAGCTGACTGCCAAGGATGGAGGCTCTCTCTTTAGTGATTGCTCTGCTTGGAGTCTTTTTCTGTGAGCCCAGACGTGGGTAAGCTTTTCCATTCCTTTCCAATTATCACTCTCCAGTGTGATAATCTTTCCAGCTATATACTTTCTAAAGACCAGCCTAACTTCTCTGTATAGTTGTCAGTTATGCATCTGTCTATTTATTGATTTTACAATCTGATTGGTTGTATATTGGTGATGCTGATCCTGGATTGTGGAAACAGGCATTTCTAATGAAAATGCTGCCTGTGTACACATAAAGAATGTATGTATGTATATATGTATATCTATTTTCAGGAGGTTTGGATGTGCATTTTTCCTGTGACCTTCTTGTAAAAATACCTACTAATAGAGCCCTGTCAGAGAGCACTGGAAGAAAATAAATAAATATAGTCTGTGACAACAACTGATCAGAATTTGCTTAAGTAGGGAAGCTATTAATAAGAAGTCTTTCTAAAGTCTGTCCAGCTCTAATATCTCGATCACTTAAGTTAGAATAAAATTAGATCCTAGTCTGAAATGAAATTTTATTAATGTTACCATAGTACACTGGGATTTTGAGTCAATCATTCCAGAAATCCAATTTCTTGCCAATATATTAGTGATTCATTGAAGAGGTAAACAGTTGCTTTTGTGAAAAGTGCTGCATGAGTAGCTAGATAAAGGATAGAAAAGTTATTTCTTCATGTATTTGCTTTAGGATATTAATTTCATGCCCAAATTAAAGCCAAGCAATGCTATTTGCATTAGCTATGCTGTAGTGCAACACCAAATCACTTTGTTGTTATGAGCTAGCAGTTTCTCCTCTTAGAGGATATAATGAGAAGCTCTATTTCTTGGACATATAAGCAGATGAGCCATCACCATAGCAACTGAAGAACGTATCTGTTGCGTCATTCTGTCAAACAGCTGTGCATGTGACTCCAAGCTCACATTCCTTACCTCCATCTGAAAGCAGGTTTTAGTTCTGCCTTCCAATAACATCAATATTCAGTTGGTTGCTTTCTGCTTGCCGTAGTTGAGAAATATAAAGCTACTTAGTGTACCTTCTTGTCTTAAAGGAACAGTAATTGCCTGTCAATATACTGAAAGTGAATGAAAAGCAGAATTACTGGGAAGAAAAAAAAAACAAAAACACGTTTGTTCACAGGAGTGCTGCTTCCTCTTGTTCTCTTTTTTTCCTCTTGATCTTTGTTGTGTTCAGTGATTCAGTCTTGTCTTTGTTACAGAGCACTGTCATAGCTTCTTTGGACAGTTTCCAGTGAAGAGTATTACTTACATACATGTGGTATATCCCTTCCAGAGTTTTGAAAAGTGTGCTTTGTATTTTCCACAGATAGGAGGAGAATCATAATACAAATGTCTTATAAATCAGAAAGCAGGAACAAAATACATGTTATACAGTGTTAAATGTTTGTAAATTTCCTGTAAAGCCCCTATAGCAGAATTTATTTACATGTTCTCCTCATCTTAGAGTTACAAGTCCAGCTTCTCTCTCAGACTCTAAAGAGTTGTTTTCATCTTGCCGCTCCTTTCCTCTTCACTACCATTATACTCTAACCTTCTCCAAGCCTACCCTGTAATATGAATTAAGTCACCTAGCCTCTGACTTCCTGATCCACTTCTCCAAACATGGACTGATCTTTCTGAAATATTACAAAAATGATGGCCACTTGTGCTTCTGCAAGTTCTGCATTTTGCCTCTGCAGAGGAAACAGGGTTCAGTTTCTGGAAGTCAAATGGCTGCTGCACTAGGAGAAAGACAAACTATTGCTTCTTTAGGTAGATCTGGAGATAATCTTGTTATTTATGTTATGAGCAAATGTTTGCTGAATGGTTCGTGATCGTTACCAGTGATGCCTAAAAATAACACAATCTTCATTGAAATTCAAAGTCTTTGTTTAATTAGGGTCATCAAAGTCCAGAATTACTTATGTCCACTTACCAGTATGATAGTTACCAACGATTTGGAGCATAACAGATGGAGGAAATTATGATAGGGAAAAAGCACCATCTCTTTGTCATGCTACAAAAAGTTATGGAATGGCATACCCTCCATTTTGACACTGTGGCTCCAGAATTTTTTTCCCCACTAGCACTATCTTTGGTCTTTTCTGACTAAGAATAAATGTGTTTCAAACCTATATTCAGTCAATCAGGCTCTTAAGTACTCAGTACATGTTTGTTTTGTAGAAATATGTAGTTATGAAAAATGTTTGAAAAACGTCACGAGCATACACTCAAGTGAATTAACAGCTGTAGGCATAAGTGATTTGTAAAATACCAGTTTCCCGCACTGGAGAAGTGTTTCTGAAACACTATATAGACAATATTTGACTGTCAGTTTCAGTCAAGCTATGTGGACTTACAGTTGTAATAAGGAGTACACTGAATCACAGAATCATGCCAGTGAATCTATTTTCTGTAAATAAGGCTAGTGAGTCTGGCAGACTGCTGTTAAAGAAATTGGACAAACCTTGATGTGTACCCTTGAATCAGTTCATGTATGGTCTGTAACATTTTTTTTTTTTTCAGCTAAAACAAAATGCTTGTTTTTTAATCCTGGCCCAGAAGCTTTCAGGTAGGAACTACAACTCTAATCCAAAGAACAGATGTCTTCATGTCACTTTAAGTCATCTTAGCAGTTCTTGGGAAAATGAAGATTTCATTCAAAAGTAGATGATAAATTAAAGTACTGGTTTAAAAAAAAAAATCAGCAAGGCTAACAAATAAAGAAATGACAGCTTGACTAACTTTTGCCTGTTACTTCACAGTAGTGTTCAAGCAGCTTTCACGCACACAGATATTTAAACAACTTAGTCCTAGAACACTTTCAAATCTGATTCCAACTAATGCTATTAAGCTAGGCCAGGTCAGCCTAATTCAAAGTTTATGCCAAGAGATACGCCGCTTTTCCTCCCAGTCTTGAAAAGAGTAAGCGCTCTTAGAATTATGACTCAAATCTTTCATCTGTCACAGGTAGTTTAAAAGATTCTTTTTGTGCTTTAGGATCTCAGACAGAGATAGGCCACCATACAGAGCCACTACGTTGGTCAGGCAGCACTTGCTGGTTGTATCACATCACTTCCCTGTCTTCTGTGTGCCTGAGTATAGCTTCCAGGAGGATCTTCTCTATCATTCCCAGCACAGAGATGAGACTGACAGGTCAGTAGTTCCCTGGGTCATCCTTTCTACCCTTCTCAAAAATGAGTTCAACACTGCCTTTTTTTCAGTTACCTGGAGCTTCACCTGACAGCCATGACTTTTCAAATGTCATTGAAAATGACTTGGTGATTACACCAGCTAATTCTCTCAGGGGATGTATCTCATCAGGACCCATAGGTTTATGGATGCTCAGGTTCCTCAGGTGGTTGTGAACCTGATATTCACTTACAATAGGAGGGATATTGCTCCCCTAGTCCCACCTTTTGACTCATCTGTTTGAGGATTGTGCGAAGTTTTTGTTACTGAAGACTGAGGCAAAAAGTTGTGTACCTCAGCCTTTGTCTTGTCTGCTATTATCAGCCTGCCTGTATTGCTTGCTTCAGGAAGTACATTTTCTTGGAACTTCCTTTTCTGGCTCGAGTACCCATAGAAGCTATTCTTGTTCTTCTTTGCACCCCTTGCTCAGTCCAGTTCCAGTTGGGCCTTGGCCTTCCTGACCCCAGCTCAACTCAGTTCTGCAGTCTATACTCTTCCCAGGATACCTCTCTCTGCTTCCATTACCTGTGCATTTTCTTCTTGCTCTCCAGTTGACCAAAAAGTCCCAGTTCATCAATAAGTCTTCATTTCCTGACTTACTACACCTGAGGATGGAGAGCTCTTGTGCTCTAAGGAAAGCTTCCTTAAAGATCTGTTAGTTCTGCTTCACTCTCTTGTAAATTTGCTGCTATTACCCTCAGATGGATGTTCCATATCCAGACCCTTGTACTTGTTTTACAGGGGCACCTAATGTGTGGAGCAGGCAAGAAGGGATTTTGTTTGAAGCCTCAAGTATGGACTTAGCACCATCAACTCTTTTCTGCTGAGTTGTTGCCTTCAGCCTTGCAGTGAGAAGATGCAGGATGCTTTGGATCTTGTGATTTCTTCTATACTTGATCCCATTTCAGTATGGTTCCTCTGCTCCTTCTCTCTTCTGGACCCTTTTGAACTTAGGTATTTCATAATGTAGTCTTGCCACCAGGCTGAGCAGATCATTCACTTTGTCAATGTAAAACACAATCAGGATTTGCTCTGCGCTCCCCAGCATAACATGGCTTTGAAGAACAGGAAAAACAAAAGCTGAACATGCTTCTACATCTTGGAGTCAGGGTGATGTTACTAAGGATATAGTGAAGACCTGTGGCCAGTGTTGTCTTGGTTTCTCATGTTTGACTGTGAAGCACAACCCATTTGCTACTCTGGTTATCAGCCACAGACATGGCACTGATTGACTGGCAGCTGCCAAAGCGTGAATTACTCTAGCAAATCAATGAATCACCTTTGCAAAGAAGAATATATTGAACATTCTGAATAGTTTTAAAAATGCTTAGAATAGCTGTCTTGAGCTTTAGAATAGCTGTGATACATTGTCCTCTTGGGCTTCTACAGCTGTAACAGAAAAATATCTGAGCAAAGATATATGGGATGCCAGTTACAAATGCTCACTGGGAGTGGGATGTATTGGATTGTCATGGAGAAAATTACTAAAATACTTTTCTGCAAGTAGAAAAGTGGAAATACTATTTTCTTTTTACTCAAGTCTCTCTTCTCCATTTATATGCACTTGTATAATTAGTTGAAAGAAATAGGTTGAGTTTTTCTTGTCAGGGATCTGAATGGCATTTATTTCTCATTGCTGTGTCTGAATTCCATAAATCTTGATACTTTCAGTTGTCACCCATCTGATATGTCCATTCTCACCCCAAATCACATTGTGTCAGGTGTACTTTGGGAACATACAATATATTTTAGCAAAGGAGAACATACAGAAACATAATGGAGGAGGCTATAATGCTGATCAAAGTACATATAGTGAAAAGAAATCTCAAATAATAATGTAATTTGCTCTTCCACTTATTTACACAGAAAGGGCATGGAGGTTGAAACATCTTTACTATGACCCCAGATTTCTTTTCCCTTGCTAAATCTATTCTGTATATGAGTCAAAGAGATGGGATTTGTGAGAGCAAAGGGATTTCTGTATTTGTAGATAGGAAATTGTCAAACAATATGGAGTATATATAGCCTACATTCAGATGAGGCTGGTTTGTTTCCCATGTATGGAACATTGCTACCTCATCTCTTTGATCTGAACTTGTTGCTCTATTTCATTTTCTACTCATTTCTATGAATATTATATAATCTTAATTATTGTATTTATTATATGAATTATTATATTAATACATTATATATTATTGTTGCAAATAACATATAATACATCCTGAAATATTTCTATTTCATTTTCTATTGCTTTATATATATTAGTCTGTTCAGCTCTGTCTGTTCTAGCAAATGAGAATGATAATGTTCTCTTCCAGAGAAGAAAAAGTGATATTTTAAACATCTTTTAATCATTGTAATTCTGAAGAGTGTTTCAGACCTAAATTAGGTAAACTAGCCCATCTGTAAAGGTCGTTATTTCTCAGTCATGCCTGAAGCCAGTCCATTTAATTTTTTAAAGCTGAGAACTGCACACACACAATACAGATCTACAACATATGTTGATGTGCTTTCGTTTTCAGATTGTAAAAGAAGATTGAACTGACGATGCTAGCAGAGTTGCAGTGGTTCTAGCAAATTACTGAACCTCAGGAGGACTGTCTTGGCAGCAGTCTTAACTGCAGCTGTCATCTCAGTATTGTCATAGTATAGCTGTGTTTTAAGTTATTTCTCCTTTCAACACTACCATATTCCATTCTCTGGTCATCAGAGTGCACATTTAGGTCAGTCAGGAACTTACAGTACCAAGAACTGTTTGACATGACTCTTATTAGAGCTTAGATGCTCATGTGTGGCGCTTGTCCATAGGTGGGATGTCATTTTCTGAAACTTCCATTTCAGTTTCGTCTTCCAGCTCAATGCTATATCCAAGGTAATTTAATTCTACATTGTAATCTAAATGTGCTTCAATTTTTTTGGAGATAGATTAGTGGCATATGGTGTTTTTGCATTGCAGAAGCACCCCTAATGACTTGCGTAACGTGAAATTTCAAGAATTGCAGTTTTACAGAATAAATATGGTATTTTCCCCCACTTTCACTTTTCTGTCAGGTATATTTTTATCAGATATACATTACAGCACAGTAGAAAAACATATCTACAGACATCATGATTACATACGGAGCTTTCTAACCAAATCAACTGGAAATTGTTTGCAGTCTTATTTTAAGGCATATAGACAGTTATATCTCTAAAATTAAGGACATTCCAAAATCAATTGTTTTATCACTGTTAGTTCTATTAGTTAAATCTACCAAGTCTTTTGCTTGCATTTAATACTGCATCTTATTTAAATTGATTTCCTGGACTCAAGAGGGCATATTTAATACCTAGAATTTTCAAGAGCATAATGCTCTACCAGTCTAGTTTGTTTGCATAGCTCCCAGGACACAAAACACCTCTGTAAATAGCAATTTAAAAATACAAAGTGAAGAACAAACAGGAAGAGACTCATAAAATGTCATGACTTAACTATTAGTATAGAATTTGGATTTGTTTCCACTATATTTGGTTTTGTATTTCAGGAACATACATTCTCCTACTTAAAAATAATGAAATTATCTTGTTTCCAATTCACATGCAAAGGTAGAACCTTCTTTAGTGAGTTCAGTGTAAGATTACTGCTGATGAAAATGGAAGTGACCTACAATAGATTAGTATTTTTTCTGTGACTCTTCATCAAACAAAAGTTTTCCAGTATGTCTCTCATCATGTTTACGTACTTATATGCATCTAACATTACCTACAATCATATCTGTAACAAATTTAGTTGACTTTTGTGTTAATGCAGGGCCTCTGACTACACCGTGTGCTGCAGTCATGTGTTTTACAATGTAGTTAATTTCTATTCTGTTCTCTATAGCATTATGTATCAATGGTAAATCCCAGTTTAGCATGGAGACTAGCTACAAAATCTTGATGCATATACTGTGCAGTTCACAGGCATTTTTAGGTGAACTTTATCTATACGCCCACAGAGGATTAATCTGCCTACGAAATCTTGTCATCTCACAATATATGAAAAGATTTGTATGGTTAGAAAGGTGTTAGAAAATCATAGGTTATCTAGGCGAGCCAGTAGAGCTGATGAGAGTTGAACTAGCTACTGTAAGTCATCTGTTGGTGCTTTAAGCCCAGCTGGTTCCCTCACTGCAAAATTTCTTCTTTAGCTGCCCCAGAGACTAAGACTTCCACATGGGCTCACAAGTCAGCCATGATTTCAGTGAGGCTTACACTGAAGCCCAGTTTCTCCATTGAGAACATGCTGTTTAAAATGCTGGATGCAGGCTTGAAACTGTTATGATAAACATCAGAAGGCTAATCTTTTAATTGTGATCAAAGTAACTTTCTTTGACTAAGATTTTTTTTCATCACTGATATCTAGTTATTTAAACATTCACTACTGCTCAGTTACTGTTTCATTTATGGAAATATGTTCAACATAGTGTTAAAACAGGTACTAAATATAAAACTTCACACAAAACTCATATCGGTACCAACTGCAAAACTGCTTCACAAAGTAGAAGCCAAATGCTTTTACCACTAAAAATAAATGATCAAAGAAACAAATGAACAAAACCTTAAAGCAAGGTAATCTGAATTCATGAGAAATGGTGAATATGCGTGTTAGCTTTTTCCCAAAACAAAACTACCCATCCAAAGATTAATTAAGAAAAGTCATTCTAAATAAGAAATGTATGTAGGAAATTGTCAATCTGTCCCTGAACAAATCTCAAGCAGAAAAGAGAAACAAGCAAATTAGTTGATTATAGTACTTATTATCAATCATTCATTGAGATAAAAATACCATATATTTTCTGTAAAGGATTTTTTTTTGTAGTAGATATTATGTTTCCCTAAGGCTGTTGTAAACAGTATGATTACTTATCTCTAGTTTTAAAAGAATGCTCTATTCTGATTACAACCAGGGCTAGTTACTGTTAAATATACAATAGTTACTTTCTCACTGTCCTGGACACTTTCATATTTATGTTTTTATAGGATGAAAAATAATAGGGTAGTTTTCAGTTTGTCCTTGCTGATAACTATTGTCTCTAGAATATATACTCTTTCCCTACAGATGTGATAATTGGCTTTATTTTTTTTACTGAAAATGAAGATTTTATTACCTACTAGTCAGATCTTTCACACTGTGAAAATGGAGTGACATGGAAATAGATACTTTGATTTAATTAGATACTTTATTCTAAAATACTGGAGACAGTTGAAACAGCTTGTAAAGCAAACAAAAACTACTAAACATTGAGAATAAGAAGTAGTAATTTTTATATTTCAACTTTTAACTTTTTGACATTTATCATTTTGGGTGGGAGAAGAGAAGGAAGACAGAAGAAAAGGAAGTTTGAAAAATTGAAAGATGTGAATGTTTTATTACAATCAGAATTTATGTAAATCAATAAGGCATTTGATTTCTAAATTTAAAATAAACACTTTTAATGGCTGTCATTTTTTGAAAACCACAGAAATTAAGTCAGATCACCAGCAGCTTTCCAACATTTTGATCCTGCTCTGGCTGTGTATTTTGAGTTAGGAAATAGGCAAATTTATGCCCTTCTAGGTTGATTACTGTGGTGTACATTGAAATTAAATCTCTACATGTAGAAAGCAAAAAGTTTATTTTTATTAGAAAATAAAACTCAAATTTTTTTTGTAATGGCGTTAACTGTTTCCTGTACTGGCTTTCAGCTAATTACTAATTAAAATCATGGTCTTAGTTGTCTTCAAACTGCTCTGATTTAGTGATTCAGATTACTTTCCTGCTTATGTGGCCTGTCTGGCATAAACCCCTGCAAGACTACTTGCGTCTGTAGTGTTGGGTTTGCCAGCTTCTGGGCACCACAAGTCTGTTTAGGAGATAGAGCTTCTGCTTCAAAGGTTCTTCCAGCAGCCATTCTAGAAGGGCAAAACTCAATGCAGAAGAGATAAGGATGACCATGAGCGCTAATTCATAGGATCATAGAATCACTGCATTTGGAAAAACCACTAAGATCATCTAGTCCAATCATCAGTTGCTGCAAAAGAACAACTTGAGCAAAAAACTTCTGTAAATTAGTCTGTGCATTGCATGGTTCAAAGAACTGCTCCATACTGTGGGGGAAGATATAACTGAGCTTATTGGACTCCTTGATAGACCCTATCATCTTGAAACCTTGGGAGTCTGGTGTGTAAGTCAGAGAGCAAATGGTATCTGTTTGCGTCTAAGGGTAAACAGGAGGTTCCTTTTGTATGCATTGTCAATCTTAATACACTTAAGAAACCTTTCATGCCTTATCACTGTTGTTTGGGAGAAGCTAGAACTAATTAACTGATTAAAGGGACAGGAATTTCTTGCTTGTAAGTGAATGGTATATAATGTGTATGTTGAACACAAAGTAGAACTATTCTGATGCTACAAGAAACTATGAGATCTCTCTAACTTGACTTCTCAAAATTTGAAGTTCTTATTTTCTTCTATAAACCTGTTACACAAAACTCAGATCAAATTTTACGTAAAACTACAGTGAAATTTAAATTGCATTTGAACAAATGAAAATCTGTTTTTCTGGAGTGTTTCCAATTAACTGAGGAACAGTATTTTTTGTTTGTTTTCTGTTTCTCTTGATAACCATTCTGGGTAAAGTTTATTTGAAAGTGTGTTCTCCTACTAGAATTTGAAAACACTGAATCTATATGGGAAATGTTTATAGCTGTATTTGAACATTATTAATGCATTACAGTTGCACTTAATATGTCTAATCTTTATACTTTTCCAGGATTTAAAGTAATTTATTTCCTTCTCTTTTTCTTGAATTGCAAGAGCAATTAAAGTGCTCTGGCCTAATTAAATAGTTTTCAGACATAAGTGTGCAGATATATAACATGACTCTGTATATAGATTCAAACACATTTTCATCCTGATGAACTTAGAATCTGAACAGAGAAGATAGTATAAGAGGATAAAAGAACACTTACTATATCATATTTATAGTTACAAAACTGATACACAGAGAATTGTTACCAGAAATTGCCAATAGGAAGCATGATGAGAAGACTGATCTCCAGGATACCAGTGTGCTTAACTACCCTCCTTTCAGTTTGTAGGTTACTTCATTCTGTGAGCCAAAGCAGTCATGGAACTATGATTACAATATATTCAGTTTCATCTGCTGATCTGTATGAGTATGTAAATTCATCATAATTACAGGATTATTCTTCCTGAAAAGCAGACCTACATTAAAAATGTTACCTATGGGTTTTCATTGTTTTAAATGAATGGACAATACTATTTTTAGCTCTGAATAATATGTACAAAATCTGTATCTATGGGACAAGAGCAGCACTTTGCTCTCTATAGTGGCTGAGAAATGTTTTAACAGGAACGTTAGAATGATAATCTTACAGAGAATAATGTTGATTAGGTACATGGGCAAAACATTCACCATATTCACAGAGGAAGCATGTATGAATATACAACATGAACAGTTGTATATTTGCTACCATGCAGTATATCACCGTGCTTACATTGATGGATTAAAAGTGAACATTTTTCCTTAATAAATTTCAGCAAATCTTTGATTTGATACAGCTTGTTTTGAAATGCATTGCTTTTGGCACCGGGGGGGGGGAAATAGGTCACAGCTCATCTACATTCCAAAATGCAGTTAACTCCTATTTCAAAGCCTGTAGCAACAACTTTGGAGATGAAACATTAAAAGGACAGTGAGGTTTTTTTTTATTATGTAAGTCTGAGAAGGCAGGCACAAACAATTAGATTGAAAATATATTTAATTCTAGAAGTAGTTAAAATTATTTCTTTGATTATATCTCCTTTTTTCTTTAAATGCAGATGCAGACAAATGTTAGAAAAGAGTCTAGAGCATAATTAGAACAGAGGAAAATATTTTGTGCCCAGACAGAGAGAAGACATTAATTTAACACTCTATCTGACATTCTATCTGATGCACTAGGTATACCTGAAGCTTGTCTGCCAGAGATCACCACCATCTCAATAGCTACAACAGAATGGGGTGCTTTTCAGTTGCCACACCTTGACATCGTAATAAAAACTCAGCTTCATAAGAAGCTGGATGCTCACAGCCAGGCTGTGAGACTGTCACTGTCAAAGTAACTGTAAGGACATGTAACTTATTTTCTGCTTTTTCTGCAGAACACCAGATTTTGGCAAAAGTGATGCTCAGGTGTTTAGGGCAGTAACATCTTGAAACACTTTACTGAAGAGAAATCTATCAGAGATTGTCTGAGTTATAAATTTTCCTTTCTTCCTTGTGGATTCAGCTGCAGCTTCCCCAAACATTGGCTTTCTGTTAGCTGGATTGTCACCTAATCTTTGCATATATTAAAAAAGGTGTATGCTTCATTGTGTGAAAATTCACTTGATCTCTCCAAGTGCTATGGGAGAGTTCAGTAACTTCAATTCATTCGATCACGGTGTATATTCAGTTGTTCTCCCATTTTGCTATCTAGGAAATGAAACAACATTAACTTCAGAGAGATGTGCTTTAGACTGTTCATCCAGATTTGGTTCCCTCCACTCACTCTGCCTCTCAGATGTTCATTCAGAATCCAAATGTCAAATTTACCTTGCAAAGCTTATGCTCTTAGTTTTATGCGTATTTCCTTATGGAAAAAGAAATCAAATCTGAGAGGTAAAGACATAATAAATATTTATTGTTCCAGATGAACCTCTAAAACCTGATCCAGTGAAGCTGACTTAATATTAAAAAGAAACTGGTTTTAAATGAAGTGTACACTATTTCCATTTTTCCAATTATTTAAGAAAAAAATTCTTATTTCTAATGAGGTAACTCTTAAGTCAGATAGAATACTCAAAAATAATTCAACATCCAATTGTAAAAACAAATTTTTAATATAGAAAAGACAAGCCTCTAAGAAACTGCCATCAATATCATTTAAATTTCATACATTTCTCATTTGTGATCTTACTTCAGGACAAAAATTCTATCAAATTCTAACCATATTTCTTTATTAGTCTGACATTGCATCATGTTTCTTGTGTTCAAAAGATTTTATCAACTCAAAATAATTACACATTCCAGCAAAACTTTTTTCTCAGAGAATAAAAAACCTTTGTTACAGTTTAAGCTAGTGACGTACTTTTCCTGTTAGCGTCCTGTGAATTTTAGAAACTGGAGTAATCACACACACACTCAAAACAATGAGAATGCATTTTTTCTTATGCCGTGCTTCATCTTTTCCAGACTGTTTATTTGATGTTTAATGGTAGCCCATTTGTTTTATTATCTTGGTTACTGTGGTGAAATTTAAGGAATTATTTACAGGCCAGCTATGAGCAGCTACGAAATGTGGTGTTGACACATGCCAGATTAGTCTTAATGCCAACTCTAACAGTGCTTCATGGCATTTAGAGAAAAGATTTTGGGGACTCATCTGTAGCTTAAACTCAGGTAAAAATAATGCATTCATAATTGGTATCAAAGGCTAAATGTTAACATTTTTTAAAAGTGGAGCTTCCGTCCACTCACAAAAAAACAATCATTCAATGAATAATTGATTGCTATTCTATTCTAATTTGTAAGAGTTGTTTAATATCTGGATGGAACTATGACCTGTAGCAATTTGGACTTTAACTGTTAGTGACATTTCATCAAAATTAATTCTTCCTTTTGCTGAATAATATTTTGTTGTAATAGCTCTCGCTGCCTTTCACAGCAAGGCAGCCTCAGCCTCTTTTATTCTGTTAAGCAATTAATTGCTTTACTCTATTGCTTTTTAGAACATACGTGTCTAACCAGCTAATTTTATGATTTTGTTGTGTTTTTTTAATGTTTTAATAAAAAAGAATAATAAAGAATCTGTTGCTTGTGTACATTAACTATATTATATATTTTTATGTGCAGCCCAATGCCTCTGCACTCAATGTGACTCAGGCAAGACAAAAGGTTGGACATCTCTGTTTTTTTTTAAAAACTACTTGAATCCGTCAGACATGACTCTCATCTTAAAAAAAAAAAAAAAAAAAAAAAAAAAGCAAATGTAATAACCAATCATGAGGATAATTGCCTTAATTCAGTAATTCAGTATTGTTTTATAATCCACAGTTTTTTCTGTATTCAAAAATTCTTAACATGCTTTTAAACATCCAAGTTTTTCATGTTTTGTGCTCTTCAGTTTTTTCTTAACCACAATACTTAACCATATGGCCAACTGGAGGTATTATTCTGAATAAGGTCAGCTGCCATGGTTTCAGACAAAACTGTGCTGAAAACACACCACTGTCTCACCACACTGCTGAGAGGTAGGAACACACCCACGGCTGGGCTGCAGCCCAAAGGCAGCAGGAGCTGCAGTGGAGCCAAGACAGGTGGCCTAAATTAGGCAAACATTCCATACCATGTGATATTATTTGGAAGGCCATAAAGCTGTGGGGGAGGTGGTTTGGGACATCTTTTTGCTTGTTGTAGTTGTTGGTGTCCTTATATTGCTGTTCCATATCCATCAGCACATAGTGAGTAATTATGCTGTTGTGGTATATATTGTTATTATTGCATGTTTGTTTCCGTTTCTACTTCTGTTTTGGTAATTTGTTTATATCTCAACTCAGCTCTGTTTCCATTGTTTTTCCTCATCCTACTTTGTGGGTGAGGGGTTAGCAAATGGTTGTGTGGTGCTATGCTGTCTGCTGCGTTGAACCTTGACGTCAACAGAACCATGCAAGCAAAAATGTTTTTTTCTCTCTTTCAAGAATATAAATTATCTATAACTTAAACATAAGTAGATGTTTATGAAGTGCACTCAATTTTAGTGATGGTATTTACCCCTAAGATCTATTCAGTGTTATATTAAGACTTTAACCCTGTGTAATCACTGATTATAAGGTCTTAAAATTCATTGTCTACTATATTACAAACCGATTTATTCTATGTGCTATAGTTGAATGTGACTTGCATCTTCTGGCAGAGGAGTTTAGTGATTTAAGACAAGTAACTGGTGGAGATGATGTGAATATCTGTTATAGGTAGAGTTTTAACATATTTGTCTTGTATTGTAAAGTTCTATAATGTTGGAGGTAATGTTTCTGGCTTTCCTGATGTCAGATTACAAGGGTTTACAGGGAAAGTACTTCCCAGAACTAAGAACTTGCAGTACTTCTGGGGATCAGTTAGAGCCTGGATGTCTTTTCATACAGAAAAGAAAGGATTTTTGTATTGAAGGAGACCCCAGGCTCCTTTATTTTGAACTAAACTGAGAATTAAAAAGTAGTCTATATGACTGCTTTGTTAAACTTTGGATTATCTTAATTTACTTTAATTGCTTTTCCATTGGAGAAAGGATTAATTAAAGTATTGTATTGGAAATTCATGAGATGCCTTAATTGCTTTTTATAAAAGTTATGATACACCTGAGAACCTGAAGAGAGACCAAATCTGTTTGACTAATGCTGTATAACTTATTTATTATTCTAAATATGTTATAACTTTCCTAAAAATGTTGAAACACTACCGATTTTTATTAGTCCTAGTCTATTTATGTAAAAGATGATGTAAGTTTTTCTATGCACAACATATTGTAGAAAGTATTAATAGCAGCATTCCATGCAGTCCAGAAATGTAATGATCATTATAAATTAAAAAGATTGATTTTTTTTATAAGCCTGGGCAGAGACAGGTTTTTGCAACTACATCACTATTACAGTTAGTCTTTAAAAAAGCAGCCTAAGAAAACAAAATCAAAAATCTTCTCTTTCATAAGAGGCTGTAATCAATCCAGTTTTTTTCTATTCAAGTCTTATTAACAGGAGACCCACAGAAGGAAACAAATTAAGAAATTCAGTAGGCAAGAGTTCAGCCTAACTACATTCTGTGAGACACAAATTCATTTTGTTGACACTAAGTATATAAACAATTAAATACAATAGAGAAACTGCAATAATCTAAAGAAATAAAATTGATCAAATGCACAAAGGAGTAACATATCATTTGAAAAGTGAAAGCAGGTAACATGACTTGGCCTTCCAAATTGACAGAAATGGAAACTTACGTGATCATGAACCAATGAAGGCTGACTCCAGCCAGTGATAATTTGGAAGCAATTTATTCGCAAATGTTTGCAGTGCACAGGAGCCTTTGACTACTTTTTGCTGGCCTTCCTGGGCAAATAGGGAAGATTCTAAGGAAGTTACACCGCATTCTAGGCTTCAGATGGGAAAAAAGCTAGGGGGCTAGGAGGGTAAAAAACAGTTCAAGTAACATAATCCTCTTCTCATAGCTGTTTCAAGTTACTCACAGTCTAAAAATGTAGTAGGAAATCCTTGAGGCTGAGTAAGCACGAGGAGAAATGAAAAATTAATCAAACTTCCCCTTTGATTTTCTATGAACTTGCCTATTAGTTTGTATTTTCATTTGGAAATAAATATTTAAAATATTTACAGTTGGAACACTATATCTCATAGATCTTCAGAATTTCCATCTCAAAGTGCTGAGAAGTCATGAAATAACTATGAAAATTAAGGAAATTTGATGCAATGTCATGAATTATTGATGATATTATAAACTGTGAGTTTTCTTTCACTTTCTGGCTTTGGAGTGCTTCAGAACATGTTTTCCATCCTTTTTCCTGAAAACTGAATCATTATAACCCTTTTCCTTGATACATGGGACTAAAATATTTTTTAACTCGAAAACATTTTACAATATTGAACACTTCTAGGAACACAAAAAATACAAAACAAAGTATTTGAAGACCTTCATAAAATAATTTACAGTATTGTCTTACATGTTGTTTACCTACTGCTCCGTATGATAGGATATCAGAGAAACATAGATGCTGTATAACATTAAGAGAGATAGCAAGAAATATTTGCATAAGCTGTCAGAGGGCTTCAGAAGAGTTCCCAAGTTCAATCAGTACTCCCCTCTGAGTATCCAATTTAAATGTCCATAATGTCCTCACAGAAATTTTAAAATAATAGAGTCTGTTAGTTTTTAGGGTCTGTGTTTTTGTTGCTCCTTAAAATTATAGCTATCTGGAAAACTGGTATTTACCTTAATAATAAGTAGAAATGTTAGGATCAGTCTGGGAGGGCTGGGAGTAGGGATTCTTTCCTGTCTTATGGCAAAACTTGTTTTTGTATAGCAACTTAAGCTTAGTAAAACTTTAAATGCTAAATGTTTCAAACTTGTAAATTGCTTTGCATTGAAAATACTGAATTATGGAAAATTCACTGTACCCAAAAAAATCTTCCCTTTCATACCATAACATATGCCTCGTGGTATATGGGACAAGAGTTTCTTTGTGGGAAAATAATAAAAAGCGCGCACAAAAACCTTAACCGAGACACTGACTCTCTATTTCTCCTCAGCATTGTATACTTCTGTGCTATTTGGTACAAATTGCTGCACTAGTCTGTCATACTTACGTGTTAATTTTCCTAGGCTACAACTATGTCTGACTACAAGACACAAATATTCTTTGTCATTTAATAAAAAAAAAAAAGATGTTCCCTATTGCTTTTCTTTTTCTTTGCAGCAGGAAATTGAAGGAGGGAAAGAAGTAGGAAGGGGCTGGTGAAATAAATAGTACGTATAACCCAGAAAATATATTTAGGTTAAGCTCACGTGTTGAGTAGTTTTTCTGTTTAATGACAGCAGTGTTCAGTAATAGTTGATTACTATGCATATGGCTTTGCTGTTACAATCCTAGCCATTTTAGCTTAATTCCACAATTCTTATCTCAAAAACCTACAGCTTGCTCTCAAAGTAACGCCTCCTACTTAGGAGGAAACTACAGGTGATATAAAGAACACAATAAAAGGAAATTCCAGATATTTCCACATCTTTAATTAGATTTGGTTTTATCATTGATATTATCTTCTTGCTTGTTGTTCTTTTGATCTCCTCTGCTTCCAGATTGTTAAGCACCAAACAATGTAGAAGCAGCAGCCCAGAGATATTTAAAGCCTGTGTAGTATGAGGAGACTGATATGATTCTATGAAATTACAGATTAATGTGGATTGTTTGAGGGAAATTAAATAATGGGCCATAGATAGGAATTCTTCAGGAAGAAAATACAACTTGAAAAGCATTTATGAAAGTTATGCTAGAGGCCATAGAATCTCCTAGTTCCTTCTAAAAATATGGCAAAGCAGGGTAGCAAACGTACCCACAAAACGATGGTAATGGCAGAAAAAAAAAAAAATAAGACAAACCACATAACATATAATTGATATCCACTAGCGCAGGATAAGACTGTCTCTTGAAATGATTCCACAACAGAAATTATTTCATATAGACAAAAAGGTTGTTACTCTTTCTCAGATTGATTGGAAATTAAAATCAATTGTATGGAAGCAGCTGGATGGGAAATATTTCCATTCACTCAACTGTCTTTAATTTTTAGTTTCAAACTATTTAATAAAAAACATCACCCTCTTATGGTGAAGTATCTCTTGAAAATTATAGCTTGAACCATTTTATTCTCATGAGCTTTCCAGGATTACTTTTTTGTAAATTATAGCTTTTTTTTTTTTTTTCTCTCTGACAAGTGTATGCTGAGTCTTGAAAAGTATAATTCAACCAACGGCCAAAGAAGCTACCAAAGAAAAGAATGCCACGTCCTTGCATGACAACTTTTAGGTCATGATAGGAAAGTGCACTTTAATCTTGAATTGACTAAATATGAAATTTTTCTGTTTATGTATATTCATTTATTGTAATTATTTCTGTGTATTTTTAATCATGCAAATGTCTACATATTGTATTTTAGGATCTATTTGGCCCCAGATGAAGTGCTAGTAAAATTCTTTCCTACACTATGAACATTTCTGTATTTGTTAATTCTGGCAGTAGGGTCTTTTAAGCTTGTATGTAGGTTGCTCCAGAAGTAACAGCTTGTATTTATTTCCATGAACACTACAACAGATACAAAGAACACAGTAACACTTTGATAGAGCTACTTCTCAGCTGTCACCACCAATAGCTATTTGTTTTTCACCGGCAATGAAGAACAGCCTGTTTTTTTTTTTTTTTTTTTTTTTTTTTTTTTTTTTTTTTGAGGGTGGGGGGAGAAAGGGAGAGGCAGTGTGAGGGAATACTGGCAGAAGTGACTAGCTGTTACCACTGCTGAAACACACCACCCACCATCTCACTGTGCTCACTTCCACTGTTTGATTTTCATAAGGGTTCAACAAGCATCAATGAACGTCAGTGATGTCAATGGATACAATTTCCTCCACATGGAGGAATTTAATGATACACCTATTCTTCATATACACTTCCATGTCAGATATCATTTTGTCAGTCTGCCCCTCTGCTGCTATCTGTTGCATGGCAACAAAATGTAATGGAAAATTGGCTGGAAATTTCAACTTGTATTGGCATAAAACACCAGCATCTGCATCTGACATTGTGTGCTATCATAATAAAATAAGAGGCATTGTTTTTAGAGCAGCCTTCATAATTTATTTAAAAATGTTTTAATTATATAATGGAAGACATAATTGTCAATGTAATTATAAAGCAAATTTTAAGGTGGAAGATCAAGAGCTAGTGGTGAGAATCTTTGTTGCTTTCCTAAGTCTGTAGTGATGCTCTGGAGGACCAAAGTAAGGCTACTACTGGTCAGTACTTGGATAACTTCAAGAGTAATTCTTTTTAAAGACATGAATATTCAATATCAATTTCTCTTTTAAAGTATTTTGCAGAATCTTTCTTTTATTATATTTAATAATTTTATTAGCATCTTGTATTTTCTCTTGTACAAAACAGACAGTTTTCAATACAGACATAGACATATCCTTCTCTTTACATATAACGCGTAACCATCTCTTCACTCCTATGGATATATTCTGAATGCTGAAATCAGTAGATAATTTAGGGTTGATAGCTGGTATAGGGCTTTTCTTTGGAGACCAGAATGTTTAAATGCTTCTTAAGAGGAAAAAACATAATAAAACTCTACAAGTCTGACTCACGAACAGGTAGGCTAACTCTTGTTTTGTGTCCTTTATTCTAGATGCCGTTTGGGCTGGTTATAAAAAGGCCTCTTTTTTTTTTTTTTTCTTGATATGTGGAATAAAAGATATAGCAAAAGTAATTCAATTATTACTTCTAACAAAGTATGTAACCTTCCTGATGCTTTTTCGATAGAATTTTGGTGTGGGTAGAAAAGCAACCTTTACCAATCAGTTGTCACAAAATATGAAAAATATTAGCATCTTCTAACTCTACAACTGGACAGGAAGCACAAAGAGCTCACTTTGTTTCTTCCTGACATTAAAAAAACAACTACAATAACAACAACAAAACACAACACAACAACTGCCAAAAAAAAAGGTTCGGATAAAAATAGGAGGAACAGCATGACCTCTTGAAGTAGCTGCACAGTCAGTTGTCATCTTTAGAAAACTGCTATGTGTACAAGAGATTGCAATAAATTTTTGAAAAAGAATCCCAGAGAGGTCAGTTACTGCTCAATGATGTCTCACATCATTGTTCTGAATTTGTTTAACTGGTACTTAACTACTTCAATTTGAATAAAGACGTATTAAACCTCTGGGCTTACAATAAAATAGAATGTATTGCAACAAAATAAAGAAAAAGTTTTTTTTTCATTCTGATCAGGTTTTCAGAAAAAAAATATAGCATGTTCAAGGGAAAAAAAGACAATCTTTCTAGACAGAATATTTGATGTATAATCTAGACAGCAGTTAATAGATTTCAGAAGCTTCCTGAATATGTTCACTTGTTTTCCATTTCTGAAGGAAAAATAGGATAGAGAATCACTGTTACTTAGATACAATTTTCTAGAGTGAAATTAAAATCTTATTCAAATATTTAGCATGATTCACTGGGGTCAGAACTTCATTAATCTTCCTAAATAATACTATATTTTTGATACTATGCATGTATTTCTTGGGATGTAATTTTCACTTACTAATATTTCTAGTTATTAATATGGTAGGAATAGCAGGTTAGGTTAAGACTAAGTATTCTTAGTCTTCTACAGGTTCTACAGGTTGACAACCTCACAGTTTAGTTTCAATTTTGAAAATGAGTTCTATTCACATGTATGTCATGGCATTACCATCTTTGATCTCTGCGCCTGACATCTTGTGATCACAGTAAGTTTATTAATGATACCATGTACATCATTTGTCTAAATACAAATGATTAAACCTGGCCTGAAATAAAGTAGTACTGTTCAGAAACTTAGAAGAAAGGGAAAATATTAATGACAAAGGGAAAAAAAAAAAAAAAAAAAGGTTAGCAGAGACCTTGAAAAGAAGCTAATCCAATGAAATAACTGTGGATAATTTTTTCTAGCTGTGAGTAAATTTTTAGTTGCCACATCAGTTGAAGCTAAAAAGAACTTGCTGTACAGGTCAGGGAGGAAACTATGCTGTCTGAAGGAGTTACCAAAATACAGAAATAAAATAAGGTTCAGGACAGGAGACTTTAAAAGCACTCTGCTGCATTTCTAGAATAAGGTAGAGCACTGAGTTCACCAAAGTAAATAGCTGTACTGTGTTTTCAGAAATGAAATATCCACCATAGAACTAGACAAATACTTAATATGATGGGTGAGCAATTGGCTGATGGGGCAGGATCAGAGGGTTATAGTAAATGAAGTAACATCATGCTGACAATTAGTTACTAGCAGAGTTCTGCAGGGCTCCATTTTAAGGCTAGTTCTCTTCAATGCTTTCATGAATAACTTGGATTCAGGACTTGAAGGTATATTAACTTTGTAGATGACACAAAAATGAGAGGAGCTGTTGAATCCCTTAAGCGTGAAGAGGCCTTGCAGTGAGATCTTGCCAAACTGGAGAGCTGGGCAACCACAACCACAGGAGGTTCAACAAGGTTCAACATGTGTGGAGCTGGGAATTGGACTCTGTGTTCCTTGTAGGTCCCTTCCAAGTTTGTATAGTCTATGATTCCAAAGACCCATCTCAATTAAGAAACAGTGGTCATGTGTTAGGCTGGATAGTAATAGATTCTAACTTAGAGATTTCTGGCCTGTTGACCATAACACTTTCTGCCTCTGAATCCCATAGCCTCAAAAGCTAAGCTGGTATGCTTTCTCTGGGCTTTTGTCAGGATCACTGTACCAAGTTCATTCATTCCATTGCCGTATAAGGACAGGCTGTTACACGTAAATGGGTTTGGGCAGGCGGACAAAGATCAGGGGGCGCCCCTGTTGATCTATCTTGTATTTTTTTGTTGTTTGTTTTTTGAGTTATGGGATGGATCTCAAAGGGATCCATCGCAGATGGAGCTTCAAGTTGTAGTCAGCCAGTTGTAGTCAGTCAGTCAGCCAGTTGTAGTCAGTTGTAGTCAGCCAGTTGTAGTCAGTCAGTCAAGTTGTAATGGGGTCTAGGTCTCACAGGTAAATTGCCTTCACAACTGAACCGCTCCTTGCCTCATGTGATCAATCAGTGGTTCAGGCCATGACACAACAATTTCCATACATAGGCAGTGTACATCTGGTGGAATTCAGGACCCAAGTGGACTCCTTCTGTCCTGGCTTCACAGATGCAAGGTCACTATTGCTTCATGTCCTCAGGTCCATCAGAGGCAAGGATGAACATGTATTTCCAATAGTACGTGCATACACACAATACTAATAGAGTTGTCCACACAGACCAATGCAGAGAGAAAACAACACCTTAAAAGCAGGAAAACAGAATCTGATAAAGAAATATATTGCTTGTTGCCACTTAGTTTTAAGGATTTTCTGCTGAATTTCTCTTAAATCTTTGAAGTAAGAAAATCATAATATTATTTACTTCTACTTTATTAATAGAATTCCTTTTCTTTAAATACATGGTCTCCTAAAAATATAGTTTCACCTTTTTTTAAATGATTTGTATCATTGCCTTATCCTTCTGCTGTGTCACACTACTTCCAGATGAGTCTAACATTTGTCATAGAGGAAATGAATGCAGCACAAAGTCAAATTTTATTAAAGCTTTGGCTCTCTCTTTCACTACTAGAAGCTTTAAAAGTAGTTCTGAATTGATGATGCAGCTGGCTGTTTCTCCTTGGATCTCCTAGCTCCATCTCTGATTACATACATCAACAATTTGAGCAATGTTTTTTATCTCCCACTTTCAGAACAATTAGCAAAAGTTAATGCTAGAGTCATGTTAGCAAATGCCCACAAGACTGGGGATGATTTTGGTTGTGATGGCATACTATTCTGTTACATAATATCATTTTTCAATCAAAAATATGAAACCATGAATATTAGAATCATTCAGTTGGAATGGACTTACAAATATTGAGTCTAATGGCTAAGATGTCTCTAAAAGATTTAATTGTAGTATAAATTAAAGCTAGATGGAAATGATTATTAACTTAATTCTTTTCTCATGAACAAACCTGCTTTTTCAAACATTTTCTCTAAATTGTAGTTAAATTGTTTTCTACTTATTGTATCAAATCTATCAATCAACATTGTATTGTTTCTGCCCCCTAATTAAATGAACGAAGGGCAAGTAAATAGCTATTAAAAAGATTCACTTAATTAAAAGTGTTCTGACAAGATTTCCTCAATGCTAGTATTAGACTTGTTAGAGGCATCTTAACAATTTCACTCAATCTTTGTAGGTCCATTTCAACAGAACTATTCTAATGTGAACTTTCTGGTACAAGGTTGTATAAGAATTGTTGAGTCACAGCCTGAACCACTGATTGATCACCTGAGGAAAGGACTGAATCAGCTGTGTGAACACAGGTGAAGGCAATTCAGCTGTGTGACCGGAAGAGGCACAGCCCAGCCCCATCCCTCCTAGATCCTATTTAAGGGCTGACTGCCAGGGAGAAAGGATCTCTTTCTGGAGATCCTTCCTCTATGAAGTTTCTCCTGGGAACCTAGATCTTTGGACACAGGTGAGTGTTCTTTCCCTGTTTGTTTGTTTTTTTTTTTTTCCCATTTTCATCTTAATAATCTTTCTAGCTGTAACACCAACTGTAACAAAGGTGAAGTCCATATGAATATTAATAACTAGTAATAGTAATATAAATATCTGAGGAGCACTCAAATACCTTGAATCTATACAAATCACCTTTTGTACTATTCAGACAAATCTGTTCTTTGTATTTCCTGGTGTGTTATTCATTTTTAAACAGATGTAGATCTTTGTAGTGTGTTTAATTAAATGTTCAATAGTGTGAACTACGCCTGTTTATCAGTCACCACTGTTATAGTTCTTAAATGGCTCCAAAAACAATGCCTCTTCATTCCATAGAAGTACTACAACAGATAGAAAGAATACAATAACGCTGATACAGCAAATTCTCAGGTACGAAATATTGTTTTTCAGTATAATCACCACTAGTAGCCATGTATTTTCACTAGTGATGCAGAAGAGCCTGCATTCCTCTGCAGTCATGGGCCTGCATAATAAAAAAGAGGCATTACTACAGAGCAGTCCTTGTTGCTATTTGTTCATTTTTTTTTCTTGAAAGAGCAAAGAGCAATTCCATGAGTCAGTAAGAGTTCATATATTTTCAAAACTATTTCTCAGATTTGGTATTTTCTGTGAAACCTATGGTTTTCGTTTTATAACAGTTGGCATTAAAATCCTGATCATTTCAGTAGTAATGGGTAATATTCTACCCCTCAAATAGAGCAAGAACTTCCAGGGCTATAGTAAAATGTGTGTGTACACTCAAGTCCACAGAATCACCAGGAGACTACAGATCAAACAGTCTGGCTCATAGCAATGTAATTTTCTCATTATGAGAAATAGGACAAGTCACGTCTCAGTTCCTTTCTTCAAATCAACCACTATTCTCATTCAGCCTGCCTTGATGTGCTGTCACAGTAGCTTTATCTGTTGTGTGGAAGCACTCGGTGCCTGTTTCTTTTCTGCTCGTGGTAGAAAAGAAAGTACAATCTAAGAATTCTGATCATAATGTCCCCAGAGATCTTGGGCTCTGAACTACTAATCTTTCTCTTCTGCCAGGATCTTCAGGTAGCTTACACTGCTTTACACAAAATCTTCAACATAGAGTAGTTAAGTGATTTTTATAGTTACAAGAATTTATGATTTAACATGAGCTGCAAAAATAAAATGAAGTAAGTTTGCAGTTGTGTAAAAGTACAGTCTGTACCTTCCATCACTCAATGATGAAAATTACTCTGGAACTTCATATATTAATCTCCTTAAACCTGCTGTTGTATATGTTGAATGTGCACGTCTACTCAGTGTTGTGACTCTGGCCTGGTGGTGTATGATTATATGAATCCTAACCTAATTACTCTGCATTTCTTTCTCAAGACTATCTATGGAAATTAGCTTGTCTACTTTGCTTCTGTGCATTTGCAGATGTTTCTTTTCCTATTTTCTGTTGTCAGTAAATCTTACTGCTTCTGGAATTTCCTCTTCAACAAATTATTAACATCCAATGTTAAAAAAAAAAAAAATGGAGGAACTAGGCTAATGTTGAAAGGCTGTGCATGCTCTTTGCCATTTCTTTTCACAATTTCATGGTATAAACCTGACTATTCAAATGGCAGAGCCTATGAGTTTGTGCATGTATGAGCACAGACCTACGGTCTTTACAAGTCATAAGAAAAATCAGAGTCAGTGTAGTGAAAATTTTTCACTTCTCATTATGAATTAGAAAAGTACTAATAATGACTATCTGCTTCTGTAAAATGGAAATTTATCGTACATATGCTGTCACTATATAGGGCATCTTTCACTTATGAATTGAGACATCTTTATCAAGAAGTCAATATGATTCAAACATACTTCAAATGAATGACATCTGATTCCAACTTTTTCTGTGTATTTTATCTAGTGTCTTTCTTGGACTTGATTTCTGTAAATGTGTGTGTTGCTAACTTTTGGTAATTATGTTTGAATTTAATTTAGATAGCTGTTATGTTTAATTCTTCACACTTTAAATACAGTAATGGAATAAGAATACTCAATACCTCATGATTCAGATTACCAAAAAATTGATTTGCTGTATTAAAAGTAGTTTGGATTCATTTGCTTGTTGATTCTTTTAATCTAGAAGGGTTACAATGCCTAGTGTTAGATTTTTTTTTTCAATAGCTATTATATGTAACACAACCATATTCATGGTATTGTGTTCATATACTGAATATTTAGAAAAAATAATTAATACACAGTGTATGTTTATGCAATGACTGCTCCAAAAATAATGCCTCCTATTTTTATTATCTCAATGTCAGAGATAGATGCTGATGGTATGGCAGTAGAACAATCTCACCAGTACTCCATTACATTTTGTTGCTGCGCAACAGATGGCAACAGAGGGGCAATCTGACAAAATAACATATGGAAATACGCATGAAGAAAAGATGTCATTTTTTCCACTTGGAAAAAATTGCACACCTTGACATTCATTGAGGCTTACTGAATGTCTATGGAGATAAAATAGTGAATGTGAGCACAGTGAGGCAGTAGGTGGTGCATTTCAGCAGTGGTGACTGTGACCATGGGTCACCTCCACTGGTGCAGAATTTTACAAGACATGCAGGCTCTTGTTCATTATTGGTGAAAATGCATAGCTACTGGAGGTAGCTATGTTGAAAAATAATATTTTTTAGCTGAGAAATTGCTCTATCAACTTGTGTCGTTGTGTTCTTCGTATCTTTGCAGTTTCCATGTCTTTCAAATAGGAAGAGCAACCTGAATAGATAGGATATTTGATATATCAGTATTGATTTGTAAGCCTAATTCTTATATCAAATAGTAACTGAATGTAGAATTTTTATGCGTTTTGAAAAAAAAAAAAGTGATTTGCCTGTTTATACACCATTTAAATATAAATTTAGTTATGATTACAACATGACATTAATTTAACTTTACCAGTAGATAATGCCTACAGATGTTTCATTTAGTATGTAGCTGGATTTTTATTGTTGGTATGTTTATAGTGCTTCAGGGAATGGGACGTTTATCTGTGATTAAAGCTTTTGTATATGACCATAACAGATAATTGAAAATGTCATACTTCTGATTTATAATAGGAACATATTCTCTGGATCTCATTTATACTTAACATGACACAGATATTTGCTATAAATATATATCCAGGAACACTTTTTAAAGCTTCTATTACATTCTATTTTAGTTTTTCCCATTTTTGTTAGGCATTATGTCTTGCAGGCTTTTGAGACACTGAAATATTGCTTAGCTTGGTGCAAGTTCTTGCTTTCATCTCTGATATCAGAGTTATTTTAATTTACTAGCGCTTCTAAAATCCATGCCACCCTCACTTTTTTTTAAGCTTCTTTTAGAAAATCAAGTTGATGTACATGAAGTATTGTATGTGAACTATGTGGTTTGTTTTCTGTAGATAATCTAGTCTGTTGTACAGACACTGAATATTCAAGATAGGCATTTTACCATAGCCCCCTGTGCTCCTGGATTACACAGATGAATTATTCATACTTTGACTGTTTTAATTTATGTGAGCTTTTTCACCAATGATCATGATAGCCCTCCTTTTCAAGTTAATATTGTTTTCATTGACATAAACCTTAGGAACCTGAAAATTCTTAGGTGAATAGGCTAGCAAATATCTACAGAAAGCAGCTGATCTAGTTTCCTAAGTTCTAACTGTATTTTGAGAAGGCTTACTTTAATGAAACTTCCTTTGATTTAATTTGGAGAACACTTAGCTTGAGCAGAAGTGAAAAGAGTAAATGTTGTGATTTGCAAAGTGCAAGAAATGGTAAAGGTATTTGATGGAAGAAAGATGTCTCAATAAGAAAAAAAGAAGGAATATGGAAGAGGTCTGAGTTTACTTGGAAATCGAAAGGAGGAATTTTGTTGCTGCAGCAAAATACTATGGCTGAACGATTCAAGGTAACAGTCATTTGTTAAAAAGCTTCTGGAAAGATGTGACAGGGTGAGATGGCTCTGGCGAAACCTGATGTCATTCATTGAAACAAACACAAAACAAGGAAATATAGGACAGAGAGAACTGTCATACTCAGTAAGTACTAGCTGGGATCCACAAATGAACTCAGAAGTGTTAGCTAATAGTGTTGGAGATCACTCTGTACTCGGCCCTGGTGAAGCTTCACCTTGAATACTATGTTCAATTATGGGCCCCCCATTACATGAAAGAATACACTGAGGCCCTAGTGAGCACCTGGAGAAGGGCAGTGAGCCTGATGATGGGTCAAGTCTTATGAGGAACAGCCGAGGGAACTGGGATTCTTTAGTCTAGAGAAGGCTCAGGGGAGATTCTATGGCTCTATTACTACCTCAAAGGAGATTGTGGCAAGGTGAATGTCAACCTCTTCTCCTGTTTAACCAGTGATAGGACTAAAGGGAGTGGCCTTAGGGGAAGATTCAGGTTGAATGCTGGGAGAAATTTCTTCTCTGAAAGAGTGGTCAGGCCCTGGAACTTGCTGCCCAAGGAGATGGTTGACTCACTGTCCCTGGAGCTGTTCAAAAAATGTTTAGATGTTGTACTAAGGGATGTGGTTTACTGGGGAAATATTGGTTGTAGGTGGAAAGTTTGACTGGATGATCCTGAGGTCTTTTCTATCCTTGGTGATTCTATGATTCTAATAGTTGTGATATTTGAACCTGAACCTACTACAGCTGATACAGTTGCATCTGTAGGAATGTAATTTGTCTCGAGACAAAGTCTGTCCTCCTCACCATACCACTTTTTTTTTAATGGAACATGGATTATTGATCTCCATCTCGTGTCTGTAGTAAGTAGAAAACAAGTTCTTTTGAATACTGATCCCATCCTGTATACTTAGATGAGCTAAAGCTCTGATACTTCTTCACTGACTAAAAAAAGATTCTTGGTAATCTGCTTTCGTCATTTGTGAACATGTTTGTGTTCCCAGTTTCAAACTTTGTCCACAATCTCACCAGGTCTTTTTAAGTGAATGCTGCAAATTTCTCAGCCAAACAACTGATGTTCAGATTTGTTTGTGGACAAAAAGAAACCAGGTTTTGTTGCTGTTGTTTTGTATAAGTATTGTTGACACTGAAATTTATTTTAGACACTAAAAGCTGTATTTTGTGGAGAACTCTAGAACTCAATATCAGATATCAAGTTGCTCAGATCCATTTTTTTATTTTAGTGGAGTCTTAAAACTTGTCTAATCTTTGTTAACTTTACATACAGTTCAGAAAGGTTACTTTTGGAAATTCAGCCCATCAGCTGAAGCGAATTAAGATATTTGATTGGAGAATGAAATAATTTCTTATCTGTCTATTCTCAATTATGATACTAAATTACTACAGTTAGAATTCTTTTAGGGGTCCATAAAGCAGGAAAAAATCAGGCTAAACAGCAATTAAAATCTAATTTCTTTCCTTTAATGTTCAGACTAAACAAGTCAATACTGTATATTTAACAGCTACAGAAATCCTTTTAATAATTACATTACAAACTAAAACAAACAGACTTGATCTGTGCAATCATTTGAGGTTGAAAATATTCTATGATTGTTGGTAACTACTAATGAAACAGATTGTTTCAGGATATCCAAGCAGCAGGATGCTTTTATTAAAACTCATTCCTAGTTTATGAGCTGATGACAAACATCAATCAATACAAAAGAAATTCCAAAGAAAAGCCTTTTTGTAATAAGGGAAACATGGAAGAAAGGAAGTTGCTGAATGCCAAGTGTCCTAAAGAAGCTTGTGGTGGTATTTTTCTTTGGCATGATTGGATGGATGAGTACTTATTAGTAAGTTTTATGTAGAAGTATCTTTTTGGTGCCAATTGCAGTATCTTGAAAACTGAGGTTGATTTGTAGCTTGAAGTTCTTAGTAGTGAGAATGAACACAGTTAGATGTTGTAGACTGAATAATGCTTCTTTAAGTTGGGGAAAGTTAACTTCTGAGGATAATTTCTATGAAACCTTCAGCATGAGAGTACAATATGATACAAATGTTTCTTTGTGAGCCTTAGAATTATTGTAAGGAGTCTCTGAGAGTGAAGTTCGTCTTACAACACTACAAGAAATATTTTATGATGTATTTAATTTTGCATCATATCTGAGTACAAAACTTGGAAAGTAGGACTTCATAGGTTCTTTGTCCATCCTGTTAATGACTGCCCTAGCTTCTCCTTTCTTCGGATGGTTTGATTGGATTTCTGTGACTTTTTTTTTTTTTGTGTGTTGTTGATCCTTTTCTCTTGAAAACACTTTGTAGAGACCTAATGCGAACATAGCTCCAGTCTGACACTTTCTCTGTTCCCCTGCACCTCTGCAAACAAAGCAAAAGAAACATTTTGAAGTAACTTTACTTCAGATTATTTGAGATTCAGTCAGAGGAAAGTTAGTTTTTCTGTTTCTATTATATCATTCTGTTGCTGGGTTGGTTCTTTGAACAGAATCTCACACCTCTGAACATACTAGAGTTCAGACATGCTCTCTTCTAATTAGTATTAGTCATACAAATTCTACAGAGTATTGCCAAAAATTTCTGCAGTCTTTTGTTTTAAAACCATTGAGTCTGATAAAGACCGATAACACTCCAAAACAGAACTTCCACTGTCACACATACGGTAATATGTCAATTGGGCGATGGATTAAAATTGTGTATATAGAAGCTGATTCTTTTTCCAAACAGTAAGGTAGCTCAGGCTTTTTGGATATGATTAAAATTAATATTTACTTATTGAACATGTTAATAGACTTTGGCATAAAAACATTTAGAAAACTAGTAGCAGTACTTCTGTACTCATCTATTTTCATGCAACTCCTGTACCCTTTCAAAATAAATATTAAACAGCTTAATATTTTAAGAGATTTTACTATTTCTAAAGGATGCTAAATATTTCATCAAATTTTGAATTTAGGCCCAGTGGCTCACAAATGTTATGTATAAATGCAATTGCTCTCATGATGGCAAGACCTCTGTATTATTTATAATTTTATAGTTTACTTAGATTTAATGAAGAGTTTTGAAAGGAAACTTCTTGTAGAGAACAATTTTTTTGTTTTAATAACAGAAGAGTTTTGTTCAAAATACTAGTTTTATTGCATCAATGATTTACCCAACTATTATTTTTAAAAGTGAAAAACATCATTGTATGTTTAGTTAAAAAGCTTTTTCAGTTGAATGCAAATGCATTAGCTTTTTCCAAATCCCCAATCAGTAATGCATTTTGACTTAAGAAGCAAGGCTTCAACAATTTCAGAGGATTTTTTTAATGTGAATGTTTTCACTTCTATACAAGTTATTAGAAACTTTGAAAAATATTTTACAAAATCAGTACGAAGTATTGAATGAGAGATTTTACATTTTTTCCTGAAGTTAGAATTTCTCCAAAGAAAGGCTTTCTCTTCAAGAGAAGTGGTATCTTTTAAAAACCATTGTGCTGACTGTAATCTTTGCCTTCTGATAGCATGTATTGCAGAGCTGTAACTCCAAATGTGAGTGCTAGAATAGCTGCAGTTTGGAAACGCCAATGCTTGTAAAGAAAGAGTTCAAGCTCATTGATGGTCTTATTCAAGTTCATAGTCTGCAGAGCTGTAACACATTCCCTTTGAAGAGCATTAATCACAGTTACCAACATGATATAGCATCAAATTCCCTAGTGAAACACAAGATGTACATGGCTTCAGAGTCTTTTCTCTATAATATTCAAAGTAGAAGTGTATTAAATTCTATAGATATTCTGATTGAGAAATTCAGATTTCATTCCCATCATAAGGCCTTATTTTTGCATAAGGAACTAATTGAACTTCAATGCCCACCTTGGTTTTGTTAAAGTAACAACTTTTGTACTATTCTGTTGACACCGTCATTTCATTCTTGTGTAGGTAGGGCATCTACTGGCCACAGCTTCAATGGCAGAAAGAACTTGGCAAACTAAAACCTAGTATGGCCTACAAATGGCAGTCAGTGCTTCAACTGGAGATATATTAAATACTGGCAGATAGACTTCTAACTGTGACATCAAAATTGGAAGTGTTCCAAGTTTGTGAGACAGTCCTGATCCTATTGTAAATGAATATGAACAATTTTTCATGATAAATTTTTGCAGACAGCATTTCTAAATCCAATATAAGCAATGAAATAATGTCTATTCTAAAAGTATGTTGGGGATCTGTTGCCCAGTACTTTGTTATTTTTATTCTTAGTCTAAAATAAAGGAGCAGAAAATAGTTCTCCAACTTATATTATCTTCATTGTCTCTTTGAAATGTGTATCTTTTACTCAATAACTTGACAGACATTCTCAGGTAAGTGGCTTAGTTGTTGTGTTTGGGTGGTAAACATCATTGGATTGTAGATAATCATTCCTGCATTTGCCTTGTTTTTCTGTTTATATCAGCTTAAGATCAGGATGTTCATTTGAATTATCTTCATAAGAGAATATTGCAGTTGCAATCTGTCCAAATGACAACAGGATTTTCCCGATAAAATTAAGAGTAAAGATGTTTGGTAGTCATCTTAACCACCTCTCTTCATGTCCTTAAGTAATGCTTGCTTTTTGGTGTTTCTTTTCTGTTTTGGTATATATTAATGATAAATTTGAGATGGATTTAAGCAGATGTTTTCTGTTCTATGGTTTTTGTTTTTTGGTTTTTCTTTTTTTTTAAGTGGTAAAAAAAAAAAAAAAAAGAAGGGTCATTAAATTGTAGAATGGTTTAGGCTGTAAGGCACCTTAAAGATCATCTAGTCCCAAACCCCCTACTATGGACACAGTATATTAGATACGGCTGCTCAGGACCTCATCCAACCTGAGCTTTAATGTCACTGCTTCTCTAGACCACCTATTCCAGTGCCTCACCACCTTCTGAGTAAAGAATTTCCTTGTAACATCTAAACTATATCTCACCTATTCTTTATCCATTGAATAGCCCAGACTTCAAATCCTTCTTTATCCTATTTAGAGCTAAGCGTATGGTGTGGAACCGTGTCAAAGGCCTTGAACAAATCCAGATTGATGAATAGCCTTTCATTTTTCCACTGATGCCACTGCTCTGTTATAGATTGGTCAGACACAATTTGCCTTTGATAAAACCGGCTGACTTAGATCACTTCCTTATCTCAAATGTGCTTTAACATCTTTTCCAGGAGAATCAGTTCCATGATATTTCTAGGCTCATGGAGTAAGCACAGAGACTCACCAGGCTGTATTTCTCTGGGTCATCCTTTGTCTCTTTTGTTATAAATATAATATGCATGTGTGCATGCATATTAAATTATTTCCAATTAGTTGGCTTTTAAAACATTATCTTGTAATAATTCAGTTCACACTTCTTTTAAAAAAAAAAATATATATATATATATATCCATCACAGTGCAACTTATGACTCTTTGGACATTTATCTGACTAAAATTATTTTTCTTAATTTGTTTACTGTGTTTTAAAGGTAAAAAGATAGTCTTTTCTCAGCCAAAATTACACTAAGGTACTCACCTTCTGACATTGCGGTTGTCTGTTCTACTTAATGGCTGATGTCATCAGTTGAGGGGACAAGAATATTGGCAATTATCCAACCTTTGGTGATTAAATGAACAAAAGTAATACAGCATATATGAAGGATTAAAAATAAAATGATGATAAATGTCCAAATGGGAATGACAAAGCTAGATTCTGTTTCTGGTAGCAAAACAAACATGGTTGGCATCATAATATTAAAGTTAACATCAATTTTTTTAATACCAATTATAAATAAAACACACTACTTCTCAGGTATTAAGGGCAATTGGCAAGGCATTCAATACAACCATTTCTTCTGCAAAGTACACAAATGCCAAAATATTTGCTTAAACTCAATACTAAGTCACATGCTGTGCATATTCGCATCCTAATGACACAATAGAATTTGCTTTACAGTAGCCCTAAATAGATGGTTTTGGAGAAAGCAAGAGATCACAGATGACAAATACTGGCACGTCAGTTGAACTACTCTGATTTATATGAACAGTGGGCCTGGCTTATGGGAAGTTAGAGGCCAGACTGTGGACAGGTAATCGCTAATGCTTGAGAGGTAAATTCTGCTTTAGTGTAGAGCTTTCAGAAGCTTATAATATCTTAAATAATGAAGTGTAGACTGTAGTTGCTGATGTGGTTGCTTCCATCACTGGAATAAGCAAGGGTTGCTGCAGGAGAGGCTCCAAGAGAAAAGAATGAAATCCATAGTGTTTTGTACTCTATATGTTGAATAGTTCACCTTCAGTATTATATACAGATAATGTGTTTTAAAAAAAAAAAAAAAAAAAAAACTGCTAGCGCAGTAAACATTCTCATCCAAAAAGAAAGTATCCGCAAAGGTAATTGAAAATTAAAGGGAAATTATACATTTTAAATGGGGGAGGAAAAAAAATGCCCTGACAGCATTTTTTCCCCCATCCCAAAACTTTCAACTAGAACTCCCTAATCAACTGCATTAACAAATAAACAAGAAAAATATTGAGCTAATTTGTTTCTTTATTTTGTCCAGAAGGCTAAATGACTGTATTAGTTGGGATACAGTAGCTGACTTGTTTGAAGTGATTTCAGAGTCACTGAGCTACATATATCAAATACTGAATCCAAAGTTCCATGAACTGAAAAGTTCTCACTTATCCCAACAATTCATAATTTTCCTTCAAAATCAACTTTTAGCATCACTTCAAAAGTCATAGAAAAAACTTTAGCCTACAAACTCTTATGTAGTTTACACTTCTGTGTACTAAAAAGCCACAGGATGTTTTTCTCAGCAGTGATTGTTGTCTGTAAGTGTATGAGATTTCCCTAAGTTACTTGTGGAGCTCCAATGGTGATTTGGACTTCTTTACACATACACATTTCACACTTTGAAGTTGCTGTCATAGTACTTTTGCTGCAAAACTTTATAAGCAGTTTGCAGAAAATACATTGTATTTGCTTATGTTCTTTATGTTTATACTTTTGGTTTCACCCAAGAACAAACAAATTTGACTATTTTTGAACTGCTAATATTTGCCCATTTGGAGTTCCCCTGTAGGCCATCCAGCAAGAAAAGTCCTGTGCAACACCTTTTCTTCAAAGAAGATCAAGACCATTCTATGTCACAAGAATTCTGAATAATATGAAAGAAAAATGAGAGGAGAACTGCATGTTTAACCTTGGCTACTTGCACAGTCCTTTAAAAATTTCCCAATACCTTCATTTTTGAAGAAGCTTTTTCTTTCTTATAGGAACTTGTTGACTAAACTTCAATCAAATCATTGTTAGTCAATGCAATCTGAGAAGTTGATTTTGCAAATAACAATATTGTTTGCGTCTATATTGACTGAAGAGGAGTCATTACAACAAGGAAGGATTGCTGCAGGAAAGACTTAAAGTATTGTTGATTACCCAGCTGCCACAAGTTGAGAAAGAAGTGTTATAAAGTCCCAACATGCACTCAGCAACAGATGAGATATAAATAGAAAATCACACCAAGGAATAGTCGAATTATGAGTATGCAAGGAATTTATTATTAGTATGAAACTTTAAAAAAAAAAAAAAAGAGGAAGCCCACTTTGGAAATTGCAATTTAGCTCAGAAGAGAGAATCAAAGGGAAGAGGGAATTCAGTGCACCAAAAGTAAGCTAGATCTGATGTTGGAAAGAGGGTGATTATGCCTAAAATGAAAGAATTATATAGAACTGAATTTCAGACCAATGAAACAACTATTAGTATAGCTTGGGAAGCTCAAATCACAGTGAGATGACTTGTGGAATAAAAGTGAATTTAATAGTACAAGAGATGAAGTGTGATTTTAGTTGAATTATAAAAACTACCTCATTGCAATATTTAACATCTTCAGAGAAACAGGTTTTTATTCTGCTAAACCTTTCATTATATTAAATGGGATTTTTTTTCTAGTGTATCACTTCCTAAAAATATCATTATATAATCACAGAAAAAAAAGATAAGGACACAAGGGAGAAGTGAAAGCAGGAAGGAGCAGTTATGTTTTCTTTAGAACAGTTGCAGAAGGCAAATATCTGGCCACTGTATGATTGATTATTAAAGACTTCTATATTCAGAAACGTTAAAATCAGATGCAGAATACCTTCATGAACGTGAAATTAAATGTGAAGAATAATTGTATACAGTTGAAATTTAAATTTCTGTGCAGTCCGAAGGTAAACCTACTGAATTAATTCCAATATGATAAGCCATACTGTTAAATGATTTAGAAAATAGGTAGTACGCTCACAGCAAAGGAATTCTAGTTCTTGATAAGCTTTGAAATTCACATTTAACCAGTTTAGCTACCAGTAAAGTCTGTACTTTTGCTGTTACTTGCTAGCTAAGTGTTTGATAAGAAATTCCAGGCCTACGTAATTACAAAGGCGCATTGTCCAAATCTTGCCTGAAGTCCCTGATACTGCATTTATTAGAGCACAACTAAGAGGCACCACTCAAGTTTTAATTAGCTGATCATTTTTAATGTGCAGAAAATTAATACTATTTGTTAATTCAAAGGCTGCTTTATTCAATGTGATTGTAGATGTGATGTTCCAGAACAACACCTGTGCTTATTCTTGTATGTTTGAGACACTGTAAAATAGCTATCTTCCACCTACGTAATTTCTAATCTCTACTAGTCATCATGTTCTGGTCTGACATTAAAATTCAGTGCTTAAGGAAGTATTGACTTAATGGAAAAGACCGAACAAATGAACTCACTTTCATTATGTTATTTCCAGTTATATCATACTACAGTAAATCTGATGCATAACAATCCAAAATTCTCAGCATTTTCTATCAAGCATGTGTTGATTTGTAATACAAATGGACTATTTACTTCAGGTAGTTTTTTAATCTACAGTTTGCACCTTACAGCACTGAAACAAAAGTAATTGATTCATCTTATGATTCAGAGTTAACAACTGCACAGACCTAAGTTGTGTTGCCTGAGTACTCTGGATATGCTGCCTGTTGCACAGTGTAACAGCATCTTCACAAGCAACAGAAAAATTGACATAGTACTCATTGAAGACATTTGTAATACATTTTTAGTAAGGCCAACAGAGAAAATTATGAGTGTTCCTCATCATATTGCTGCAAAATTAATCCCTTTAATGTAAAACTCTGAGGTAATGCAAGTCTGATAGCTTGCAAATTTGTTTCACCCCTTCAGGATTTTTACATGCGTGCATGAGATGTCACCCTGTATAGCCTGATTGCCTGATAACTGACTAAAATATAAATATATTTGTAAGGAATGTCATGCAATATAATTGTGTCATACAGTTATCATGAGATCAGTCTGATTTTTCAGGGCACGTGGCTGAGTGTCCTTCCCAAAAATGTAATCAGTATAGGCAGATAAATAAGTTATGCAGCAGGAGAGGATTCTGCAATTAGCAAATGCTATTTCAATATAGAACTAACTCAAACCTATCCCTCCCAGAAAAATCAAGCCATAACAAATGAAGTTCTCTGAGAATTTTTGCACTAGTTGGAAGTTTTTAGTATTGTTGCTTTGGGGTTATCTAGTTAAATAAATAAATAATCATAAAGAGCATTTGTATAGAAAGACAGAATTAGTTCCAACCATTTAGAGTTACTGTGGCAGTGTCCAGGAGTGGTCATGGATATGATTGCCAAGGAGAAAATTCATTAAGAACCTCATCACAACAAAATATGATATGTACTTTGAAAAAAAAATAAAGCAGTCAGTTTCTATGGAAAGTCTTTAAAGCACATTTCAGTTCTATTCACTTTGTAGAGCAATTAAAATATGTCTTCATAATGATGTCCCATTGTGCATTTTCATGATCAGCTATGGTAAAAAAAAAAAAAGCTGTTTCAATTTTCACTTGTAGCAGAATAAAATAACTTCAAGAAAACGTTGTAATGGAATAAATGATTCCAGCTTTAAAATGAATTATTGGACTTTCTTGACATATATCTTTAAAATAATTGCATTTGGTAATGCAGCGTAAGTAACTTCATAACACTGACAATACTGTTCTAATTTTATAGTCAACTCTGATCATGGAAAAGCTATTATGTACTTTGCAGATACTTGTCATGCTCAAGGTATCAGTTCTATTCTTGCTTTGGGATTAGTACAGTGTCTTTAACTTCAAAAGTCACGAAAATACTTTTGAAGTAGATGTAAATGAATGTTTAGAATAGTCCAAGTTCTAAGATGTTTTGAGAAATGGACAGATGGAAAGCTAATATTACACAAGAAAACAGTGTGCTTCATGTTCTGATTATGGAAATTTTTACTGTTATTTCTGGAAACTCAAAGAAAATTTTAAGTTAGGGTACGGTCCTAGAAGGCAGATCACAACTGTATATTTTCTAGACTGCTATGGTTGATTTTAGATGTAAGTTCCTAGTTTGCTTCTATTTTGTTTGTTTTTGAAGTAGATGTGCCAGTTTACAAAATGATTTACATAAAGTTTAGGGTTTTGCGAATTTTTGGAAAAGTTTAGGATCTCATCTTAAATCTGACTTTAATGCCTTAATTTCCTTGTTTCTTTTTTTTTTTTTAAAGGGATATCTGAAATTCTCTTACTACTCTCTATTTGTACTCTGAAGTTCATTTTCAGTTTATCCTTGGCATGATCATAACAAAGCACGCAGTTCTCTGTAATCAATGCATTTTCTTCTATCTAGGTTAGAATGAACATGTTACATTATAAATATTTTAGAAACTTTATTTTCTGACCTGAAAGACCTACGGTTATTCTTAGGTTTGGGATAATCATTTGAAGGCAAATAGACCTTTATATTTTATGAGACTGTTGTTATTTGAACTACAGTGCAAAACAATTTGGAGTTTGGAAAACACTGCAATGGAATGGCAAACCAGACATTAGTGGCAGGAAGAAAGTCTGAAACATGAAACAGTAGCTAATTCACTAAAATAGGAGTCTTAAAAGTTGGAATTAGATGTTCAGAAATGCTGTGGCTTAGTAATATGTAGACAGTACTTCTATTGGAAAAAGGTGTCAGTAATGCATCATCCAATTAGATATTGTTAAGTACTTAATTCAACAGTGGAAAGTAGAGATATGTTTGTGGAATAGTTGTGAATTGAATTCTTATTGTGAGGACTTGCCTAGATCTTTAAAGAAAAAAACCCACAACCTTCAAAGACAATATAGCACCACTATTTGCAACCTTCAAAGGCCACAAAATCATGTAAAAATAGTGTAATAACTGAGACCATAGTCTTGACATATATGGCCAGCAAATTGTGTGGATTCACTGCCATCAATATTTATTTCTGAATGCATTATTTGTTGGTATAAGCGACATTATAGAGAAATGTAATATTTTCTTTCACTGATGCTTGGTTGTTGAGAATAGCTTTCCTAAAACAGCACAGTGTGATCAGTTATAATTGAGAGTTGGTCTGCAATTTCATGGCAAAGTCGAAGTGACTTTTGGCTTAGAGATTTAAGACTTCTGAACAGTTATCTTTCAGTGTGAATTTTACATCTGACTAAGACCCTATTTGTAGTTTAGTACAGTTTGTCTTCTGGCAAGCTAAATGTCAAAATGCATAATGAGAATTCATATGAGCTGAGAATCGCATTCACTAGGTCCTTTCTTTTAAAGACCAAATATTGAATACATGAATGCAGTGATAATTTCTTATCCGGTATGAATTGCTAGAAATCTTGTTGGTCATGATGTAAAACAGGAACTAACTCAATTATTTTTTGAAGTGGAAGAATGAATAGGCTTACCAATGACGTAAAATTCATTTGATATTTAACTTGGCATACAACAAATGCAAGTAGAATTAACATAAATAAAAACAAAATTAAAAAATAAATGAGCCATCATATTTCTGCTATTAGTTCTAATTGTAATGTAACATCTACTTTCTTTTGTTTATGCTGACCTTTTTTTTTTTTCTTTATCCTTACAAAAAAATAGAGACGTCTCCCTTGCTCTAATTTTTTAACCAATGGCAGAGAGACACACGCACTTCCTTTTGTGCTACTGAGCGTGAGAGTTTAGTTTTTTTCAATTTGGCAAACAAAACAAAAATCAAATATACAAATATGATCTAAAGAGATTCCACCACTAAAATATTTTCAAGTGAAGAAGTCTGGTTCACTAGTGTTTTTAATTCTAAGGGACTGGTAGAGGAGTTAATTTCCACGCAGTTTCATGTAATACAGCGTGCTAAAGGAGCACTAGAATATTGCAGTATTGCGGAAGATTTCAAAGAATGAATAATAATGAAAAATACTCAAAAGTCCAGGGGCCTGCTGCTGAGCATACTGGGCACCTGAATCCAGTTTCTGGAAGGATCCACCATGTACTTGTGTGCTTGTGTAAATGCACATTTGTATAGGATGAAGCTGTTGGTTCTATCTGTTTTCATGTAAATGTTTTGTGTCTGACTGTGATCTTCTTGTATACATATATAAAGAAAACATATATTAATTTGATGCTTACCTGGGCTCTGTTTGTTGTTTACTTACTGGGAAAGTATCTCCACTGGGTCCAGCAATGTAGAGCAGCAGCAGCCTTTGCTGAATAAGATGTAGTATTAAGATAACAAAAATATATTCAAAAGTTTTTGTTCGGGGTTCATTTCAGGATTTTGCAGACAGGTGATTATTTCTGTATAAATGACATAATGTGATCTAAAGCAGTATTTCACGATCACTCTCTGCATAAAGGACCTTAAACTAAATTGTCTTGGATACATCATCACTTCTTCCTGATAATTAACAATGATCCATGAAAACACTGGTATATTTAAAACAGAAAAATTGCTATTTTGTTTAATGCATTTTAAATGTACAATGTAAGTATTAAAAATACTTTTTCTTTATGAGCAGTAAAATTATTTAAGTGTTTGTACTGTTAGTTCATATACAGTCATGGATTCAGCCATCTGTAGTCAATGAAATTTCAAAGGTGAAATCATGTGATTCTACTATTCTTCTCCAGAATCTGTCCAGTGAGACCAGTCTGCACAATCAAAACTCAAAGTTACTAAAATTGAATGAAAGAGATCACAAAACCTGTTTTTATATACAATATGGCACTACTGTTACAGTTAAAATTAAGTGTGATCATTCTAGTAAATATATTTCTTACTGAAAATAATTTTGGTATTTAAGTAGGATTTGAAAATTCTTTACCATTGCTAACTTCAGTCATTTTTACTATACTTTTAAACTACTTTTGTGTTTCTGAAATGTATATAGAAAAAAAAATCCTTTTTTTTTTTTTTTACACTATTCATAATTAAGAAAACAGCATTCTGCTCCTAAGTACTGTCATGGATGGAAACAACTATACTATCCACTTCACTCATGAGAGAGAATCATAAAATTATTTATTAATAAAATATAATGTAGTGATTTGACAGCAGCTTAACAAGACTTGAGGGAGGAGATCCTATTGTGTTGCTGTGTAGGAGAGCTCATCATCTTTTTAATTATCATCTTTAACTGTTACTTTTTATTATGAAAACACTGTTAAAATTCTGTTGGTTTTTTTTGTTTGTTTTTAGGGTTTTTTGAAACATTGTATTTGAGGGGTTAAATGTATTTAAATAGTATTTAAGTGTTCGTATAGTGCAACATTCCAATTTCCGATAAACTTGAATTTTACCTTTTGAGGTTATACCTCAAGTTGTAATGGAAATTACTGTGTATTTTATGCATCATTTTCTGTCAGCATAACAAATCTTTTCATGCAAAAATGTGGAAAGTAGAAAGGCTTTTATCACCTTTCATAAGGCTCTATAACTTTATAGCACCACTATTTCCATTGATATAGAAATACTGACGTGAAACTTCACTCCTATGTTATGCAGATTGCTAGAAGGGATGACACACTGGTCCTTGTGGATTGAAGCAAAATGAATTTGTCATGTTTCAACATCCTGAAAGCACCACATTCAGTGATGTAAGCAGATGTATACTCTTGTCTTCTTACTTATTACAAAAAGAAATTTGTCTTTCTTAAGAGAAATATTACAGTAAATTTTTTGCTGACTGTATAGGACATAAACAGTTGTTTTTGAATAGTGTTGGACTGAGACCAACAGCATCACTTCATGTTATTCTCTATTTTGTCAATTTTCTTGGTGGCATAAATGAATGAATTCTAAGAGATTAAATTAATGCACTCGAGTCACAAAACAAGTATTAATGAAGCTACTTTACTAATATATTTCAGTTTATGAACATGATCTTGTAGACCAATGTAGGTATATATTTGAATGCTTTATATTTGATACAAATAAATTAAATCTTCTCAGTTCCTTAACTAAATGGATGAAGTCTCAAGAAAGAGAAATGTTTTGAATTTTTGGCTATGTATCACGCACTTAACACCCAGATGAATGAATTCACATCATTTGAATGTGAATTCATGTCCCTCAGCTGTCTAGATCGATGGCCATCTGATAGGATGACAGAACACATTCACCAGGTTGGACCATTGCTTGAGGACAGACATGTCAAGAAGTTGCTGGTTTATATGTATAGCTTGTAAAATACTTTAAATCTCTTTATAAGTAAAAGTCCTTTGAGTTGAATGTCACCATGAACTAAATCATATCCTTTTACTACACACAACACAGAAAGAAAATATATTCATAAGCAGAAATAAGGAATGGGAAGGGGCATCTCCAGATACCAGTAACCTCAACCATGCTGAAGATTAGGAAACTCTAAGAGCTCGAAGCAGATTATAAATACAGACTGGAATGTCAGTTTGACAGGAATTGGTATTGTCAGAGGAGCTAAATGACCTGCAAATAAAAGACTCTGTTGAATTCCAGTGGAAAAGAATTGCCATTAATACTAAACATCACTGAATCCAAGTATCTATAGAAAAAGGCTACTAACAGCTATAGGCAGAAGCATCTAGAATCTGCTTTATTTGCTTAAGCAAAATTAAGGCAATATTGGATCATGATCTTTAAAAACATTATGGATGGGTTATCTAGATAATGATGCATTCTTAACACAAAAAGAAATAGGATTGTGACTACATCTGGGAATTTTGATGATGATTTCTTAGCACTAGAGCAGAGAAGTTCTGAGAAACTGGAAGAGAAAAAAGTTTCACCGTGTTAAATTCATACTACACTGGCAGCTAGCTAACATTGTTTTTCAGTAAACTAAAATTTGAGGCATTTATTATTGTAGTTATTTCAAATCCTGTGTAACTTTTGTTTTCGTTTAAGTTATTATTCGATTATTATACTAAGTCTTTAGTGATATCTTCTACAGTGTTAGACTGTTCTTTAGAAAACTTTGACTTTTGGTTCAATGTACTATTTAAGCTTCCTAATGTTGCAAAATAGAGTATATGAGATGTGATTAAAATGTTTCTAGCTGTTACATTCAATGTATTTGCTCTAAAATATCTAGACTGATAAGCAACTCAGCATTAGTTTTTTATTATTTTCAGTTTTGAATCTTAGGCTTTGCCAATTCGATTACTCAAATTGCCAGACTGAATTTAGTGATAGACTGTGTGGGATGTGAAGTTACTTTACAGGATTAGCGCCTGATTGACATGATGTTTTCATAAGGATGAACTAGCAGATCCCTTACAGTGCATGGGATATAGAATGTTGCACATGCATAGAAGATAAAACAAGCTTGTAAATGTTGCATAGGAATTCCCAGATTTTTACAGCAGTAAAAATTGCTACTTTAAAGAACTGAGTTAACTTAAAATATTATGTTTTATCTGAAACCAAGGATTTCTTTCTCTTTCACTTGAATTGGGACCACTGAGTTTTATTTCTAAACTATTGTTAAGTGCTATCACAGTACTAGTAATACTTTTGCTTCTTATTTATTGAATGCTTCAATTTTCTGACATAAGGGCAACATAAACTTTTTGGGGGTGTGAAAGTCATCCTCAGTTGAATCCTTCAGTTTGTTCTTAGAACTGCTTTAGTTTCACATTGATGTTTGCCTCCAAAAGCATGGTTTCATTTTGCTACTGTTATTCATTTAATCTTGTGTTTATTTTCTGCAACTCTTCTGGCTTGAATTTTAAGGGATTCCTATGCAAATAGGAATTCTGTCTTTAATACAGGTGTTTTTATTTTTCCCAAACAATGGGCAACTGAGTGCACAGCTTATCTAGAAACATTATCATTGTGATGAATCAGTATTTAAGTACTTTTGAAGTCAACCAGGAAGCCAGACTTTCATATTTCTGGTTGATTTTCACTGAACCTAAACTGCATTTTGTTTTGGTTTGCTTTAGTGGAATGCACTGAAATTTCTAGACTAGCTTTCCAATTTCTAAATGGAATAAACAAACTCCTCTGTGAATTAGCAGTCACTGAAATTCATTTTAAATCTTGGCCCACTGATAGTCAAGTATAACAAGTGCATGCAGGACACTGCCAGCATAGTTTGGTTATCAGTTTCAAACCAGAGCCTCTGCTTCCATGACTGCACTACATGCTGCAGAACTGTGTGGAGCTGCTTGAACTAATCAGAAATAGTGTAGCATCTTCCTGCAATAATTTATCCTGTAGCTAAAGTAAGTAGTTCTGAGTTCCTTGATACTGTGAGGAAAATTGTTGGACATATTTCTGCCCTTTCAGATGCCTGAGGGTGCTGCAACATGGCATGCCAATATTGCACGTCTAGTAATTTTCAGCTGTCCTTTCTTCTTCCTTGCAGCTTTTTAGATTGTGTCAATAGTTATGTTCTTCTGTTTTTTTTTTTCCACACATGATTATTCTATAGCTCAGTGCTCCACATGTTGCTACTACTTAATCCTTTTTTAATGGAAAAAGATAGCATCTTTTCTTATAGTTGTGTTGTGCAACAAATAATATGCAGAATTTCTTATGCATTTATTGATGAATCAAAAGTCTTTCAGTGATAGTCCGTTAAGACTTTTGTCACTTGCTCTTGCATAACTGCAAAATAATGCCTTGGCCCATAGATGTTAAATGACTGCATTTTATTTTGCCTGGATCACTTTTCATCTTCTGAAAACTGTGGTCATTAGCCTATATTTATTCACCTGTCTTTATAGTAATTTTCAGAGAATTTAAGTCTCACAGATTCTTACAGGTTTTGGAACTGTTGGATTAAATCCAGACTTCAAAATCACCGTAAAGATTTTATATATATTATAAAGAGATAATTCTACAGTTTAATTATTGATACTATCCCTTGTTGGGGGGAGAGGGAGAAGCGTGGAGGGCGAGGGGAATGGAAAAAAAAAAAACCTTCAAAGACAGCTTCTTGGTAAATGTGAATTAATTATGACTAGAAGTTTGGTCTTCTGAGCACTGAAGTTAGTGTCAAATTTCCTAAATTCTAATTTCAATGCTGCAGAAGCATGATATGATTATATATTTTTGCTCACATCATTGACAAAGAAATGTAATGGAAGTTTTAACGCTACATTATTGATAACATATTTTCATAAACAAATAGTTATTATCATTGTGCAATCTTATTAAAATGTAACTTCATGCTAAATTGAAAATATCACCTCTTCAAGAGAAGAACTGCCAAGTTCTTGAAGCGCACCTTTCACATGAAAATGAAATTCTTTCTTATTATTCATTAACACCAGAAAGTGAAGCATGCAGTATGCTTTGTGGCTTTGTATTGCTGTCTCTTCCCTCTGTTATGTTATAATCATGAGAAAAAGTAAATTCATACTATATAAAGAAATAAGAATTAGTACATTTGCCTCTATCTTATGTAGATGCAATTACCTCTATGTAGGCAATTAATTGATTGGAATTTATATCTAAAATGCAACGGTTATTATTCATCTGGTCACAATAATTCAAACTGTTTTTGAGCAAATTATTACCATGAAGCCTTTCATTCAAGTAAGATTACTAGTATCTATGCCTTTTCTTTCGAATTTTGTTTATACTTTGAGGTCCACTCTGCCCAGAATTGACTGTACCAGCCTTCAATCAGAGGTGGTGGAGCGTCAGCAGTCAGCATACCAGCTTCTCCACTGGACGGAGGTTCCTGCTGCTGTTGGGGATTTCTTCTTCCTCAGTCTTGGGGTGCGCTTGCAGTGCTTGTTTCTATAATCAGAGTGCTTCCTTTCCATTTCTTCCTGACCAAAATGTCAAAGACGCATCTCAAATTTTTCAAAGGTTCTCTTAATCCAACAGTTATCATTTTATCATTCCACTGTGTTAAACTGGCAAAGCTCTCCGTATAGTCCTTTACTATTGAGTAAATTAGTACAGAAGGAAAAAAGATGTATGGAGAGCTTGGCAGCATTTTCTCAGAGAGCTTGCAGAATTTCAAAGCAGGCCTGGCAGCATAAGTTTAGCATGATATGATGAAATAGGGTCAGGTAATAATTGCCTTCATCTTATGATGACGACTAGAAGACAAATAAAAAATTACAGGTGCATTCAAGAAAATGAATTGAAAAGAATGCAGATCATCCAACAAAGTCTTTCTGTCTTGGAATAAAGTATAATCACCCAATCTTTTATGTTAGCGGCACAAGATAATATTGAAGTAAAGCAATGACAGGTGCAGAAAAATTTGCCTTTAATATCCTGAAATGCATTCTCTTTGCATCTCACAAGATTTAAAAAGAAAAAAGTTTCAAATTAAGATTCACTCGAAGTGGCAAAAGAAAGTTCATAGCAGTACTTTGTCTAAGTTTAAAGCACTGCTGTTTATTTATTACAATAACAGTGTCTGTTTTACATAACGTCTTTTCATTTTACTAATATGTGTATCAGTGGCTGCTAAATTATGTCATGTTGCTGTTTTCCCTGTATCTGAAGGGCAGAGTAGGATTATTGTCTCGTGGTTATTTAAATCTGCTTCTTTTAGCATTTCATTATATATTTTTTCCTTTTTGGAGAAGGAAAGAATAAGCATTTGGAGCATACATGAGTTAATCTTTGTTTAGTAGACTTCGGAAGAAAGAGAATATTCATAACAATGTCATTTCCTTTGGGAAATAAATAAACTTGCAAAAACTCTTCAAACCTGCAATTAACAATGAGTGGAATAAAAAAAGACATTATAGAATCATAGAACCCTTAGAGTTGGAAAGAATCTCTCAGGGCCATCTAGTCCAACTCCTCTCCAGTGAACAGGGACAGCATAGCTGTCACGTTGCCCAGGACCTTATCCAGCCTCACCTTGAAGTTCTTCAGGGACAGGACATCAACTGCAGCACTAGGTAACCTGTTCCAGTGCCTTACCACCCTCACTGTAGAAGATTTTTTTCCTTATATCTAACCTAAATAACCTAAATATACCTTCTTTGAGCTTGAAGCCATTTCCCCTTGTTCTGTTGCCACAGACCCTGCTAAAGGGTCTCTTGCCTTCTTTCCTGTAGTTCCCTTTTAGATAGCGAAAGGCCACTATCAGGTCACCTCAGAGCCTTCTCTTCTCCAGGCTGAAGAGCCCCCACATTGTGTATGACAGGTTGAAATAAACATTCTTAGTAAGAAACACCATTCCATTACAGTTGAAGAGAGTTTTGCTATCAGATTCATCTGTGATTGTACCCACTGTTTTGGTCTCCCATCAAGGAAATGGGAGAATCCAATCACATGGCAGATAGATCAGTGGGTTTTTATTATTGCTCACCATTTCAAGGAAGCAGACATTTAAAAGAATGTAGAATGGCCTAGAAAAGCAAACTCTAGCAAACAAATGCTTTTAAAAAGAAATGGATAAAAATTTTAATTTTTTGATTGGTAATATTTGAATTGTCCAAGGGTAGGAAATCTTATCTGTTATTTGGGCTCATGAGGAAATCATTAGTCCAACAGCATCTTCGTATCACATTTCTTTAATTTGAGCAGTAAATTATTTCTTTAAGTTAGAATGAATAACTTGTGTTAAGAGTCCTGCGGTTTGCATTCCCTTCATGCAAGAAATTATTTTAAATCTTGATCTTGAAACTTATTTTCTTAATGACAAAAATTACAAAATGAATTAGGAAAAGGGAAAGGGTAACAGAAGTCTCATGCTAACACTAGGTATATCTGGTTCCCATGTCAAAGGAATTCTATGTTTAAATTTTGCACAGAAGGCAACTGAGAGAGAGTAGCAGAAAGGAGAGGGTGAAGAACTTTCCCCATGAAAAACAACTCAAAATTGTCTAATAATCACTTTTAACTTTTACCAAGGCTTTCACTCTAACAGCATTTGATATTGAAAGAGAGAGAGTGGGAAGGTAGAAAGATAGGCAGGGAGGCAGGCTTTATCAAGGTTTTGCAAACCTGCTTAGACTACATAATATTTATCCTGAAAAAAGTTGTTTATTTTGTGTGTTTCTGGGTGTTTTTTTGTTTTTTTTTTTTATTTTTGTACCCTCAGCCATCCATGACTTGTGGAACAATTTACCCGAATTGCCTCTTTACTGGTATACCATCTCAGTTTCATTTCAATATATTTGTTTAACTATTAGTTCCTGTCTCACAGTTGTTTGTCTTGCCATTGTAAGGACTGGCTATCTCCATCCTACCATACTTTAGAAGTGGAAAAGATGTTGATACAATGCTAAGAAGCAACTCTGAGGGACACTACTGGATATTTTTGAAAACTACAGTGGAAAACAAATGGCTGAAGAGGCGTAAAATGGAACTCACTGACTAGGAGATCCCTTTTTCTTTGACAATATGTATAAGTAATAAGTATCTTATATATGCTGATGACTTTTTTTTTTCCTCTTATATTTCCTTGCAATGATTGTAAGAGATTATTCTTTTACATCATTGTCTCAAAACTTGCTGGGGACACAGATGAACAAGTCCAAGCAAGTCCTGGCCAGGGGTTGAGAAATCCTTTGTCTTGAGAACACTGATGGACAAGTCCTGGGCAAGGGTTGTGAAATCCTTTATCTGAGGGACACAGATGGACAAGACCAGGGGCAACGAGAGAAGCTGCAGCTTAATGACTGTGAAGCGGTCTTCTGTGTGGGCTTATCTCAAGGAAGATGGCCATCTCTGGAGGTACTCGCATGACTCTTGCTCAAGCACCCAGGAATGTCACGTAGGCAGAAAAAGAAGGATAAAATGGGGACCTACAATCATGAGGTTTAGGTTTTTCTGGCAACAGATTCCTCATGAAGAACAGAGGTTTTCTGGCAACAGATTCCTCATGAAGAAGAAGAGATTTCTGACATGAGAAGCCTCACGACCTGCCTCTCTCCCTCCTGGACTTGTTCTGTGCTCTACCAGCATGCTGAAGAAGAACAAAGGCATCTGCCATCAGATTCCTCGCTACAGAATTCTTGCATGTTGACGGACTCTCCTGGGCTGCTACCTGAGTCCTGCTGCTTCCTCCCAGACTGGCTCTGTAACTTCTTCCTGCTACCTGCTTGCTGCCCAAGGCCGGCCACACTACTGCTGCTCTCCCCCCCTGCTGCTTTTGCCTCGGACCTTCAAAACGTCATGCAACGGGACCGCTGCTGGATCCTGCTGCTGACTATCCCCGCTTTATGCGATTCTTGCTTCTTTTCTGTCTTTTCTATTGCCCTCCTTCCCTTCTCCATCTCCCTGATTAGGATTTATAATAAACTGGTTGGACCAACATTTGAACCATTGTTTCTTAACCTCACGCCAGGTATAATATATATATATTAAAAGAACCTCATCTCCCTCCTATAAATTGGGGCAAGACAATGATCTGAATCATTCAATAGCTTCTATTACAGTTTTTGACTGTTGCCAATGTCCTTCTCACACAGTCAAATATGACAAGGTATTCCTAATGTGATTTCTGCTGGTCTATTTTTAGACTTCTATGATTTATTTACAGTTAATCATTTGTGTAAATGCCTTTAGTACATTTTCCACAGCTTCCCTAAAGTGTTTTTCTTGGTCTAATTACTGTATTTTTATTCATTTTTAAGCTATGGTATTGTTATAATGAACATGTCTCCAGCTTAAAAATTAAAAAAGAAAAAAATGCCGGAATTATGAGAAAGATTCATATTTTTAAAGCAAAAATAATAATAATAAAAAATAAAGTGAAGTTTATTTTCAGAAATCATTCCGGTGAATTTGAATGGCTGCTAGGTCATAACATGAAAAGCTTTTATTTTTGATAATGGCCTTGAGGACCAGAAAGCTTGAAGCATAAGTCACAGACAGTGCATGATGCTTGGTTTCTTTATGGTCATTCAGGCATTTCTGATGTTATCTGCTGTAGAAATAAGATCAAATGTAATAAATGAAAAACTATGCAGATTACATATGCCTAAATATAGGTAAACTGTAGTTGTCCTTCCCTTTACACTTCTGCAAGGACGAATGTTCCTTAGAGCCTCTTTTACAAATTCTTTTGCTATTGTGTTTACATTCCAGCTTTGGAAAGAAACATAGAAATAGTCTTTCCCCCCCCCCCCCCATTTCCTCTGGCTTTTTTCCATCAAAAATTTCTTCCAGCTTATTGTTATAAAAGAGACCTGCTTCTCACACTTTTTTTCTGAGGTCTTAGGCCTTTTTGGTAAGTGAACTTCAGTGACACTATGCCCAGATTTTTAGGTGAAACAGTAATTCAGTTTCTATGAAAAGAGACATAGGGAACAGCTTTTGAGGCTGCCTCAGTGCTAATGCAAAATTGTGCCAGTAAAATCAGTATGAATAAATGAGGAGTCATTAGATTGTAGGAGTAGCACAGATGATTACCATAACTTATTCTTGGTGAACTGATAGGGTCATGAACTACAAGAGGAAAACAACAACCAAACAAACAATGCCAAAATTTCATAGTATCATCCATGCAGACATATAGTGTAACATAGCTACATACATCCAGATGCACTAAGGTTAAGTATGCATTCTCTAGTTACAGCTTAACAGTGATTTGCATTCCGTGAAAAGTGTCAGTGTTTTTATGTATGCTGTTCAATGCCTGGAGGGCTCTGCAACAGCAGGGAACTGTCTTGCTGGCAGAAGCATACGTATGGCCAAAACAGGTGAAACTGTCAATTTCACATTCAATTGTCAGAGAAAGTCAATTTTCCTTCCTTTCATCACTTCCACTTTCTTTCCTTCTCTCCTCTTTACTTTACTCATTACTGATTACTGTATTACTGAATGATATTTCAGAGAAAGGAGGAGAAAAACAACTGCAATACAGAATACATCTCATTAGTTGGATGTCTAGGAATGATGTTCTTCCAGACCTTGTGGGATAGTAGCAGAAATGTTGGGACAACATTCTATTCTTTAAAGTTCAGCAAAGTAGATGAATAAACCAATTCATATATTCACAACTTCATGCTGGAAAAGAATAATCATATCTAACTCAACATGCCTGTGGACCTAGAATTTCTCCTAGAAACTTGATTAAACCATAATATTTAGTGAAAAAGAAAAACTGGTCTCATCTGAAAGACATTAAGGAATGATTAGTCTAGCATTTTTCTGGAAACTGTATTTACCCTTACAGACAGGGAATTGCTTCTGATTTCAAGGTTGAATTTGTCTAATATCAACTCCCAGCTGTTAGCTCCTATTACACTTTGATCAGCAAAATTGAAAAGTGTTCCATTACCAGATTATTTTTTTCATGTGCATAAGCAAGTTTCCATGGCCGTACAGAAACGTTTCACTCAACATGATGAGATCCGTAAAGCCTTGTTTTGCAGCTTCACATTATTTTTGGAGCACTGATCTTAAATATCTTTATGATTTCAACACTCTTCTCTAAGAATGTTTACCAGAAGGGGATGTAATAATTTAGCAGCTGGGTCATCATTTATTTATTTATTTATTGGCCACAAAACTGAGCTAGGAACATATGCTTAGAGAATTATTTATACTTAGATCTCAGCATATTTCCCTCTTGAGAGAGATTGTGGAATTTCAGTTGGTTTAATCAGCCTTGTTTTCTTCCTTCTCTTTGACTAGTATGTAAACACACTGGTGCTCTGCAAATGCTTCTCCAGGAAGTTTTTGATATCACCATCTCTGCAGCAGACAAAGGAAACTAAGGAGTGCCAAATAGATAGTTGGGGTTTAAAAGATTCCACCTGAAATAATCTAATTTATTCATATATTTTGCATTTTTAAATTTATCAGTGATCCTGTGATCCTTTCTAGTACAGTTAGTCTATGAATTACATAAAATATTTATTTATTAAACAAAATACATCAATAATAAATAAATCAAATAAATCCCAATGACTGTTGTCATAAATATGATCATCATCAGGTAGCTTGCAAAGCACTCATGGTTAGTATAAGGAGATCAGCTTCTCAAGAAGCTCTAATGACTATTGTCTAATAGATTCTTCTTTGATCCTAAATAACACCATTAGATGAAGGCAAATTCAGAATGAAAGATGATCTTTTATTCTTTCTATTATAGCATTCCTGGCATATCCATGAAGAAATTAAGAAATTCCAAGTAAAGTTAATCACATGTGACTGACCATTCTATTTTTGATATCCTGCTCTCCAAAATTATGCCATGATGTGGTGAGTGAGACATGTCTGCACTTGGATAAAAACAGAAAAGGCTACTAAGTTATTTTTATGGTGGTACCTATTGGCTTCCATGAGTTTGATTTTCCTCTGTATCTGAAGTGAAAAGCAAACTGTAAGGGGCACTCAACTGGGAATACATGTTCAATTCCCAGTGTACAGATGAAAGAGAGATGCAAAATCAGCAGAGTTTACTGTTTGAAATCATGTGAGATGTAGTATTAGGTGACAGACCAGCTGGGAAACAAGCATTTCCACTGGAAAAAGTGAAAAGAAAAAAAAAAAAAAAAAAGCAAGAACTGAGAATTACTGTTACATACAATGAAAAGAATACTTTGCTCCTGGGGTGCTGAAATTCAGAGAAAGAAACTGTAGTATCATTTTCATTTTTATGACTACAAAGATTTTTCATGTTCTTGATGGTTAACATTAAACACTCAGTTCAATTGCCAAAGCATATCTATGTAGTAGAGTCTGAAATAAACCAGGACATCTTAGCCTATAGATGGTCTTCAGAAGCGTATAGTTATTCCACAAGCCTTTAGTAACATCTATCAGCAGCATATAGTATATCTAGTTGGTGCCTTTTCACTGTAATTTGAAAACTTTTGGTTCCTAACTTGAAACTTATCACTGCCTTCCTTCTTCACTATGGCACTACTGAAAGGCAGTGGAACCGAACAACACTCCACTCTCAATCACCGTGTCTCTCACATATCTTTCAATCTTTTTTTCCATGGTGAAAATGATTTATGTTTATTTAATTAAGGCCAATATGACTGTTTATAGTGAAATCTTGAAATTTCCATGGTTGATACCTTGGTAGGGATAAGCTGGTATTGATTGGATTTTCATCATTTTCACTCTTTTTGTCCCCTTTTAGCCCTTCTTTTTCTGTTCTCTCTTCTTTCTTTCTCTTCTGTTTCCCCCCTCCCTCTTTTTCTTTCTTATGCATCAAAAGCTTATTCAGTTTTCAAAGTTAGCTTTACTTAGACACATTATCAAGATTTAGTAACTTTTATTCTCATGTATCAGAAAGCAGTGTGAAGTATTAAAAATTATCTATGTGTTAGGTATTTGTCCTCAGCATGAAAAGGATGTATGTGGTTACTTGTCATGATTTTAGTTGGGAGAAAAGGGTGGGCAATTTATCTTGTCTGTAAATTTTGTCTCTATAAAAAGTAGCCTGACTTCTCTCTGGGGAGCGCCTCTGTTGTCATTGTTCATGATGGGCGAGCTTGGACTGAATTTTAACTTACAGATTGAGTTTGGTAAGATGCATCTCGCTTATTATTCACTGTAGTTATTTGAACTAATTAAAAGCTAGGTTTAATATTTCTGTGCCAGTAGCCATCACAAACCATAGAACAAAATGCAGATCTGGAACATAGCTGAAGAACGAGAAGTTCAGAACTAGTGAATCTAATACATCTTTTATTCACTTCATCTTTCAGAGTACATAATTTAAAAAATAAATAAATAAATAAAAGTAACAGCTGTAGAATTTAAGTTCATTGTAATATGAAAAAGGCAATTTTTCTGTCTCTTTCTCCTCTGAAAAGATTATATGATTTCACTTACCATCTGCTGCTCTAGAGTTCAGGAACAGATTATGCAGATCTCTCAAAATGTAGTGAACATACAGTAATAATCAGGATAGTTGCACATTTTTCACATAGTAGGTTTGCATCATATTTTCCAGAATTTGAAAGTGTTATCAAGTTATATTTTTGAAGACTAAGCAGACTACTTTCTGATTCCTTGTTAAAAGTATTTGTCAATCTAGCATGAGAGAAGAAAGAAGCTATTCAGCAAGATTGTCATGTAGCTTTTGCAAATATTTATTTCTGTGAACATTACTTGGTGGATGGCTGAGCGGTGTTAGATTGTTAGAGCTATTGCCTTGGCTGCAGATTGTTAGAGCTATTGCCTTGGCTGCATAATAACTAGATACGTTTTCCTTCATAACCTACATGAACCGTTGAGCTGGTATACATGCTACTGGTGCTCTCTGTTAACTGATCTCCATATAAGCATTCAATTCTGAAGGTCTTTCTCTCCTTAGGTGTTACCACACATATCACTGGTGCTTACAGTATTTTTTCAGCTAATGTGGAAATGATAAAGAATCTCATTCAGAGTTACTCTGTTTTATGCTGAACAGCAGACACTACTGTGCTGAAGAAAGTAATGAGAGTTAAAGTAATTCCCTCAAGTTTCTCTTTCATTCCTTCTATCTGCATTACCTCTGTCCATGTCTGTGAAGGGTTACACCACACATTCATGGTCTTGTTCTATATTGATAAAAAAGTTTGTTCAAACTGTTCCCAGTTCTCTAAATTACTATGTATGGGGGTTTTTTTTGTTTGTTTGTTTGTTTTGCTTTTTGTTTTTCCGTACAAGCCCATTTTTCAAAAATGAAATTTCTTATTTTACAGCATCTAAAAATTATGTTATCCCTTTGTCTCATTCCAAAAAATATTGTGTTAAATAACATTAAATGACATAAATTTATGATTGTCTTGACTTCTAGGAAAGAGTGTTCTCTTGGGTTCTAATGGGTTTTCAGGGTAATGGAGATAAGGCATTAGCAAATTTAAAAGCAACCAGCTTAGTTATGCAAACTATATTTGTGTGCTTCTCTAGGCACAAAAGGCATTGGCTGTTAGCACAGAGAATTAAGGAGTTAGAATTCATCATTTCATCAACATCTTTTTCTGCATTGTGAAGTTGAATGCTATTCCAAACAGTGTATATATAATTTGATTTGCCACAGACCACTATATAGGGGGAAAGCTTTTCTGAAGGGGAAGGAAAGAAAAAAGAGGAAATGTCTACCAAATTGTACCAAATGTACCACAAGTACCAAAATGTTTTGGACATGTAGAAAATTTTTTCATAATGGAATAAATATTTCACTCATAGTAAGCGCTATATTCAATGATATTCAATTCATGTTTTTATGTAGATTATGCTTATTGATATTTTCTTCTTACCCTAAGAAGAAGCTAATTTTTATTTGAAATCCAGAAGAAAAGGATGTTAAAATAACACATTTGAATAGCAGGTTGTAAATTGGAACAGAATTGACAGGAGGTATATTTACCAACTATATAGAAAATATCTATGAAAATAGAAGCATATAAAAGAACAAGTAGTAATAGTAAACAAGAAAAAATACAGTCCAGATAGCTACAAGCTGCCAGTGAAAAAAAAGGCAAACTGCTCTGTATTGCTTCTCTACCTTAGGGAAGGTTGAGCTCAGAGATATTACACTGCATCTCTCTTCCTTATTATTCTAGGAGTTTAGGGGAAGAAAATATTGGTGAATCTGAAGTAGGTTTAAATCTAGCACTAACCCTGATGAGTCATTTCTGAGCCCACTTCTAACAATTTAGATTATTCTCTTAAATTCAAGCTCAGTCTTCGACAATCCAAAAGGAAAACTTGAGCACCAAGGACAGTAGCATAAATCTAAATATGACCAGCTTTCTCCAAAGAACATCACATCAATCAAAAGTTTTAATCTTGACATTCATAGCTGAAGCACAAGGATGGATGTGCCAGTCACAAGTGGTGTATATTGATACTTTAGGAAAAGATAGTACTACTATGAAATTAACTCAGAATCTTTAGAGTCTAGTAAACTGGAAAAAATATCTACTATGATATGCTTGAGGAAAAGTAGACTGGATTGATTAATTCACTGGGAAACTGTAAAATGTCTGTGATGACCATAGCATGACAGGTAGCATGGACCCCTGTGTCTTAAAGAAAATTCCTAATAGATGCAAAAGGAACAAGATACTGTGCAGGTGACTAAGTTGTACTGAAGCGTGCTTATGTTAAAATAATCATAAGAGGGAAATAATAAATCATAAAAATCATAAAAAGTCTAATTTGATTAAGTAGTTTAAAGTTTATGGCTAGTAAGTAAACTCTTGTGAAAACAAGCACAGCATGAAAAAAGTAATATAAAGTACTTCTTGTAAGAACCATTGTGAAGTTATTAAACCAGCAATTGTGTGGTACCATCTGTATAACTGAGGATCTGTCACTGAAAGGAAAGATGTTGGACAGGATAGAATAGTTCAGCTAGAAGAGACCTTCAAAGGATCTTTGAAGATCATCTAGTGTAACTATATGAGCATTTCAGGGTTAATCAAAAATTAAAGCATATTAATGACGGGGTTGTCCAACAAGAGCATAGATCATCTCTTTAAGAAGCTTATTTTAGTGTTTGACTACCTCCACAGTAAAGAAAATTTAGCAGAAACTTGTAGCTTACTTTTTTATGTCATAAATGAACTATTCTAGTCCTTTGTTATCTTTGGTGTGGTAGGAGAAGTTTGGTAATGGTATATGTATACATATTAAAAAAAGATTATATATCTGTTTTAAATCTGTGATTTAGGAAATGCAGCTGTGCTTAGAGTCATGGAATCACAGAATGTCTGGGGTTGGAAAAGACCTCTGAAGATCATCTGGTTCAACAGCCTTGCTCAAGGAGGGCTGTTTAGGACCAGCAGACCAGAGTCATATTGATGTAGCTCTTGAAGTCCTCAAGAGATCTGACAATCTCTCTAGGCAACTCATGCCAGTGCTCTGTCAGCCTTGTCAAACATGACATCACTGTAATGAATCCATGCTAAATACTCATGATGAATTTTTTGTTGTTCATGTGCTTTGAAATTGTTTCCAAGATTAGTTGCTCCATCACTTAGACAGGGATCAAGATGAGGCTTATTGGTATGCAGTTCCCTCTTGCCCATTTTGGAGGTAAGAATGACACTTGCTTTTCTCCAGTCCTCAGGCTATTTGCCATAATTGTTGAAAGGTTATTTGAGAGTGTCTTACATTGACATCAGCTGTCTCTCTCAGATCTCATATTTGTGTCCCATCAGGGCCCATAGATATGCACGTCAATTATTCCCTGACAGGATCCTGTTCTGCTCAAGTTAGCGTTTATGTACAAAACCAAATACAGTCTACAGGTAGATCATGTATGTGGCAACACTGTAGGAGTTGCCAGTTATCCATATAGATGTTTCAAAGCGAATGGTAAAACAAATAGTTTAAATGACCCAGTGCATTGAACCATGTTAAAAAATTTGAGAAGTTACATAGTGTCCAGTGCCAAAAACAAACAAACAAACAAAAAAACAACAAACAACAACAACAACAAAAAACAAATAACCCAGTAAGTTCCGTAGTTTGTAAGAGTAACTCTCTTAAATATCTTTTTGAAACTGAAGGTGTGCCAGTTTACTTCTTCAACACAGCTTCTCAATTTTGCTCTCTTCTCAGGCAAAGCTATGAAAATAATGAAGGACGTGAAAGGCAATCTTGTAACTGCATCATTGCCATAACTCAGTGGTTTTAGCATTTCAAAATGGGAATAATGTTCCTTTGAATGTAAGAAAGCTTCACTACATATAGTGGATTTCTGAGTTAGCAGAACTATCCCATATATTTCAGTGGTATGAAAGCATATGAGCAATATATAATAGTCATGAGTGTTCCCACTGTAACTCAATGCTCTGGTATGGAGGATTTGTGAAGATGTGTGGACAGCTTTAGTCAATTATTCCCATTTCTATTTGGATAAGATTTTCTATGGAATTGTTGACATATACTTCCTTTATTTATGGTTTACAGTTTATCAGAAAACTTCTTAGCTTACTTTATCTATGAGGAATATTTTTCTTTTCTCCATGTAGGTAGTTTTGCTGAAGCCATGAGTGCTCTACTTTGCAGAAGCTGCCTGTATACAGAGGGAAACTTCTCGTAGACTTGTAAATAATTGTTGATGTTAAAATAATTCAACATTAAAAAGAATGCTTTTTTAATAGAAAGATATCAAAAATTATGTTAAAAGTCCGAGTTTAGCTAGAAAATTTTGCTTGCTTGTCCAGAGGAATTCTCTTCTTATTTTGCAGTTGGACACTGGAATGAAGTAGACTGACAGCTGTAAGATGCAGAGACAAGAAGCACTTGGATGTACTATTCAGGTTTATCAACTACTTAGAAATTGAATGCATATCTGACCTTTTTATCTCAAATGTCATAAATAGCCTTAAAATCATGTTTTTGCATGGTGAGAAAATCTAGAGTTTTGTCACATACAATGGTCCACAGTTTGCTGGAAAAGAATTCACATCACTTATAGACAAATATTATTTTAGCCTCTAGCTAATGCTAAAGCAAAGAGAAGAGCCCAGCACTATGGTAACATTATTGAACCAAAAATATTATTACTTTTTAAACTCTAATAAATAATAACAGACTAATTTTAGTCCAGAATGGCTAATTATTAAGATAAAACTGAAGATGCTGATTCCTGATGTCGGAAATACACTGCATTCTAAGTGACAAGTCTATGCCAAAACAAAGACGCCAGTGGATTACCAAAAAAAAAAAGTATAATTCCATTAAAAAAAAAAAGAAGAAGAAGAAGAAGAAGAAGAAGTTCAAGGACAGTACATAAACTACTTTCCTGGAATTAAGAGTAAAATAGGATGGTGAAACAGGTTGGCCAGTTCTATTTTTGTGTAGAATAAATGCATGGTTTCAAGCCAAGCAGGTGCTTTTAGGACAAACTGAGACAGCTGAGATGTGTTTCAAGGTCAGTGATTCAGTGAACCATTTATTAGAATAAGTGTAGAGCAGGGGCATCAGTCCTCCTCTAAACAGAATCTGGAGATCTGTCTGATAAGCGCTACTATAAAGTCAACAAGATCTCAAGGATCAGCTTGAAAGTTTCAGCTCCAAAATTTAGGTCCACAGACATCCAGAGCTGGATTCATCGTGACTCATGATAATTAACTTTTTTTCCCTGGTTTGAGTACTCGGTCATGTCTTCAAAGCTAGAATTCCAAAAGAGACTGTAGTCCTCCCCTGTAGTTGAATAAACAGTCCGAAACAAGATGCATGTCCAGTTGAATGCAGAAAGAATATCTGACACTTAGAACAGAAATTTCACTCAGATGGTTTTTTAGAGAAATTGTATGTATTACCTGAGTGAGAACCAGGTTAAATATCTAAATTTAGGCAACCTGAGTAACTTCTAATTGTCTTCTGTCATTAAGTTTTCAATACTGTTCTCTTCTATGCTCACATATCTTTCACTTTTTTTTATGTATATAAGTATACACACATGCACACAGGTGTGAATGCATACACATGCACATACTTTTTCTTATGTCTTATGTAAAATTCATATTCATGACTTCATGACCATTTTCTTTGTCTCTTTTGTTTTTCTTAGTTTAGGCTTCCATATTCTTTAATCAACATAAAATTAACAATAAATATCTTTGGCTTTTAATTTAAATTTTGTATTGAATTATTCATTCCTGCTACCATTTTTTTTATGTATAACACTACCGGTCTAAGAAAATTCTACAAGTAGTGGGATAGATTAATTTACTGGAGCCTTTCTTCTTTGTATAAATTGTATTCTCTGCCTCTAATCTATTTGTGTTTATCAGTGATTCTTTGGGTGTTAATCTGATTCTAGATTAATGCCAATCTCAGCTTCATTGTAATGCTGAGCGGAAGACAGGTTAGAATTAATGAAATACTGCCCTCTTGTGCCTCAGCAAAAAGCCGTTTGTATGGATTTTTTTTATTTTTTATTTATTTATTTATTTTTAATAGTGTTAAAGGTATTTTCACATATTAGGTTCATATTTTGCTCAACTAGGACACATTGCTTATTTCTTTGACCTTCTCATCTTCATGTTCTTGAAGGCAAAAGATCAAGAGGTGATTGCTGCCAATTTTTATTATTAATGGATGATTAATTAATGCAAAGTTGTATAGCTGGGAGAAGTGCGTGCAACTAGAAATAAAACAAGTCAGTAAAAGTATACTACAATGAAGAAAACAGGAAAGGGGAAGGAATGTGATGATTTCTCTAGGAAAAAAATTACTTGTTAAGCAGTAAGCACCATCCCAGTTGCACATTACAGATAATATAAATCAATCTGTCTGATAACTGAATCAAGAAATAATTCCATTAAGAAGATTGCTGACATTTTAAGTGGTGGCTCTGGAAATTCTAAGGAAGTGGCTACAAAACCAGATACAGATACCTATGCTTCCTACAATGGAGGAAGGAAAATCTCCCAGCTTTCTTCAAATCTGACCCCCTCCATTGCTTCTAAACTACTCTCTGAACCTCCTGACACCAATAACTGAATTGAGGAAAGACTGATGCCTCCTCCAGATTAAACCTTTTGTAAGGTCTTATAAGGTCTTGCTGGGTTAGGACTGTATTTAGAAGACTCCAGAGTTGCATATATTTTACAGTCAGCCTGCAGTGGCAAAAGCACTTTGAAAATATACAAGGGCCTTAACCCTAAAAGCTGATGCATCAGTATTAATAACTGTTGGGAAAAGCCTTAGATCAAGAAGCCAAAACTGCTACTGCTGCTGTTCTTGAGATGACTCATACAGACAGACTTGAGAACAAGAGAGAAGATAAAGCAGAAAAAGAATCAATAGTTCATTTCTGATCAACAAAAATTCATATGATTAATATGTAAATAGAGTTAATAAAACTGTTTATCAAATCAGACATCTAGCTGATAATCTGCAAGTCTGGATAGGAAAAAAAAAACAAAACAGATGAATCTACTTACAGAGTAGCTAATTTTTTTCCTGTTGCAGACTACAGTCCTACTTTCTTGAGCAGCCTATTAGAGTCTGTAGTGGCTTCTTCTCCACTTGTGTGCTTAGGGATCTGTCCAAGAAAAAGCCAAAAACATGAGAATATGCCACTAGTTCCAATGGTATGTCCTGACTGTGTGCACATGATCTGACTGTAAACTCTGATACAGGCTAGATCTGTTTTCTACTGTTTCATTTGGTAACCTCCATCAATTAAAGTGTCTCTTCTAGAAAAGCCCTTTTAAAAATATTCGAAACACATGAGGGAAAATGTTATTGAGTCAATAGAGGACAGAAAATGTTTGAGTGAGTCATTAGTTGACCTGTCACAGTTGAGGCTGGAAGACTTATATTCCCAAAATATCTTGAAAGCAGCACTGTAAAAATATTCTAACTAGAATGAATTGAACCTGAAAGATTTTAGATGCTGTGAAATAATAAAGGCTAGAAAGTGAAGGCAGTAAGGTTCAAATCAGTCTTTGTGTTGTAGCTCTATGTGAGTTAACAAATCTGTGAATGGGATTTTACCAGGTTCACAAGGTACAAAAGAAATGATACCAGCAACTGTATTTTCTTTAAGAGCACTTGGCTATTAGTGAAATTGATCATTACATGGATTTACATTCCACGGTTATGAGGACTTAAGTTACTCCAAGAATAGCTGTAGAAGATAGGAGCTTTTTTTCAATCACAATACTCCAGAATTTGAACCTCTTTTCATTACAAAACAGACCTGGGTGTCTGGTGCTATCACACAAGACCCTGTGTCGGGATACTTGATTACTGTTATATCATAAGTGTCCCTTTGTCCTTGAGTAAAGAGTCTGTCTGTCATCTATACGGCACACTCCAGAACTATGAATTCGAGTGTGCTCAACACCATTAGGCAGTAATATTGGAAAGGTATAATGCCCTAAATTATGGAGCAACTAGAGGAATCTTCATGTCTTTTTGTATAAGGAGGAGCAATATTCAATTTCTTTGACCAAAAATCTCTCTACCGTCAAATGCTGTTTTATCATGCATCTTAAAATAAATTTGCTTTAAGGGATCTGCGTGGACCTTAGTCGAACTAGTAAATCTCTCTAATGCCACTGCAGAGTGACTTAATAACAAATCTTCCCAAGTGAATCACTGGCTCCAGACTCACAAAATCCAGTCATGTTAGGGAAAACAGGCAAGAAAATGGAGGAGACACTCTTATTGATTAACTCTTTTTTCCTCCACCTGTTAAGATATTATTTCAATCCCATGCCAAGTAAATGTGTTACTTGTTATCTGAGCTAATGAATGGTGTGTCTTTACCTTGATAATTTTATTATCTACATATATCTTATAAGTAATAAGATTATAAATACTTTTACTCTAAAATATTTTTAATTCTTTCAGACTGAAAAAATATATATTCATATAACAATTCGAATCAGTGCAAACTTCATGTGAGAGGTGAAGTATCTTGTCAGGAACAAAACTACTTGCTACTAAAGATCCAGAAAAAAAATAAATTTGAATGAATAGAAATATTACTTCTTTTATTTGTTTTCCTGGAAAAACTCACTGCACTGTAACACATAGTGATGCACTAGCTTGGTCCAGCTGTTCCCAGATCATAGTATCATATCATAACATGGCTTAGATTAGAAGGGATAACCCCCTACCAAGGGCACCAAACTGCCACCCACCAGATCAGGCTGCCCAGGTCCCCATCCAACCTGTTCTTGAACAACTCCAGGAGTGGGGCATCAACAGCTTCTCTGGACAACATGTTCCAGTGCCTCATCACCCTCTAAGTAAAGAATTTCCTCCTTTAAGTACTGAAATGCCAGAATGAAGTCTCCCTGAAGCCTTATTTTCTCCAGCCTGATCAAGCCCTTCAACCTTTCTTCATAGGAGAGGTGCTCCAGCCCTTTGGTCATCTTTATGATCTTCCTCTGGACCTGCTCCAGCACCTCCTTGTCTTTCTTAGGTTGGGAGCTCCAGGCCTGGATATGGTATTTGAGATGAGGCCTCATGAGGACAGAGTAGAGGGGGAAAATCACCTCCCACGCCCTGCTAGTCACTTCCCTTCTGATGCAGCCAAGGATACCATTGGCCTTACAGACTGGCTCATGTCCAGCTTTTCACTCATCAGGACCCCTAAGACTTTTTCCACAAGGCTGCTCTCAATGAGTTCTTCTTCCAGTCTGTCCGCATATATGGGATTGCCTTGACCCAAGTGGAGTCCCTTGCACTTGGCCTAGTTGAACCTCATCCCACTTTTCAATCTTGTCCAGACCTTTCTAAATGGCATTCCTTTCTTCTGTCTTATTACCTGTACCACTCAGCTTAGTGTCATCAGAAAATCTGATCTTATTCAGTATAAAGTTATAGGATGTTACAGATCCTAGATCAATGTTTAATCACTGATATTACATAACATAATTCCTATTTTGTACCATATGTGCAATATAATGAAAGAAAAAGGGTTCACTACAAAAAACAATTTTAGCTCTACCTCGGAAAATCAACCATAAGTATATGAGTTGTGTATTGTTCCTTAAACACTTTGAGACCAGATTTAACCAAACCCATTCAGTCAGAGGCCAATTATAAAGAGTTGGTAAGAAATTTGTTGACACATAGGAGAAGTAGGGAGCAAATGAATCAAGAGCTTTCAGAGTCCCTGTGAGGTAGTGAAGTATTTGTTCATGTTGTAGCCTTGTTGATCAGCAATTACATTATTGCCATGGACAGTGAGAGACCACAAGTTTTAAATGAAATTTGCAAGGCCTCATAATAGGAACTTATTAGCCATTTTACCAGTCTTAAATTGCTGTGAGAACATGTTGTGTCTTAGTAGCAAGTATCTCCTGTTATGATGTGGAGCACAGAAATGGGATAATAGCAGAAAATACAGAAAAAAAATGAGCAAAAGCTGAGCCAGAGGGACAACAGCTGTAAATAACCCACTGATAGTCAATTACTGGTTATTGAAGAAATGCAGCCCCCTGAGAGCTTGGTAAAATTATTTAGGCACAAAAAAGAGAACATCAAAGAAAAATTTGAGCAAGACTTGAGTTGAACATGAAAATAGAGCACCTGACCCTGCCTGCTAAAGTTAATGTCATCAAACATCAAACAATAGCACGTAGGAGGTGGGAGGCTGAGGTCTAAGTACTTGCTTAAAGGCTCAGATATCAAATAAGAGGATAAGATCTCAACACCAGAGTGAAATCAGATCATTTTGCCATATATATTCAATTCAAGCTATACACATGCCTCAAGAGCTATGCTTCCTCAAGGTACACTTAGCCAGGCTATCGTCAAGGTCTAAATTTAGTGTACATGTACACGCATGTAAACAAATATTTTCATATGGATTCTGTGCATTTACCCCTCTGACCGAATTACAGTCTGTCAATAAAAGTTAATTGAACATTTTTGTATTTAGCTAGTTACTATTTTGGGTAATACTTTGGTAGATTCAATTTTCTGTATTAATGATAAATCAAGAGCTCTCACACACACAGAAAAGCCTTAATCCATTTTATGTTTATGTTTTTCCAGAGCCAGGAATTCCTACAAGTATATACAGATGATGTACTATGTTGAATAGTTAGCTTTAGTGCTGAAAAGTATGGAAACAGGTAACAAAATAAATATCAGAATATTTTTCACAGTCTTTAATGTGTAAGGTCCCTCTTACAAAATCAAATAAGTAGTTCATCTTGCTCAAAATTTTTGTGGGTGCTAGCATTTCCAAAGTGTGATTAGGGCATGGATAAAATGGATAAAGACTTCCACATCAGAGCATGATCAAATCTCTACCAGACATTGGTTACATTTAGTACATGTAGTATTTTGATTTATATTATAGTCATATTTCTTTATAGATGATCTGATGTGTCACCTGAGGCATAATATTGTTACTACCTTAGTCTATACTGGTAAGGACCAACAAGACTGCTACTGCTAAGGCAACTGCTGGCTAAGAGGTGAAGAGTATCATCAACCATTTAAATGTCTTGTGAGAACAACTTCTCTAACAAAAAAATGAAAACATTAAAGCAATGATGGCTTTAGGCACAGAGCTGTGTGGGTTTTTTTTTTTTGTATTATTTACTCCAAATTGTTACAACAGCTAGAGCGTGGATTTAAACAGTGGCTTTAATATTGCAAACATAAAGTTGTCTTCATTGTGCTGACTACACAATAAAGATATGGTATATAGTATATTCATCACAGTGAAACCAAGAGGAAAAAATATTACATACAAGCTAATTAATGTAATTCAGAGTACTCGAGCAGTAACAAAGGTATAGCAGGAATTTGAGACAATAAGAAGGTAATTAAATTATTCAAAACAGAAAAACTAGTTGTGTTTTCTGAATTAAAAACTAATAGCCTTGAAACGACACAGAAAGATGAAAAGTTATGCAGGATGTTTGCATGAAAAGATCAGTCCTGAGATATGTTACGAACAAATGCAATGCAACTAGATATTCCTCCATATTCTGTCTTGTGTATTCCATGCCCTTTAAAATAATTTCTGAAGAAATGTTTCATGAAAGAATCAAACGTACAAGCAGTCAGACCTGCCAGGAAAGGAAATAAAGATAAGACAGGGACAAGTTAGAATCTCATTACAATTCCTGCCTGGGAGGTTATTGTTAACCTATTTTCCCCCTTCTTTCAGAAACCATTATTTGTATCTATTAACAGAAAGGAAAGGAATGAGAGGGAAACACAGTGAAGGTCTTCTTAACCTTTGAATGGCATCTAACCTATATGCCTAGTTTAACTTGTGGGAGATACTGATGCAACTGATACTGTAATCATCTTTAGCTGGAGGAAAAAACACAAAATTAATAAGACAAAATAGTTATGTAAAATTAGGCATATTGTTACTAGAAGTGCATAGTTTTATGTGAAGCGTATAAATAGAGCTGCTTCAACAAAGACTTTTATAAATTCTGATCTTTCCTACTTTTAGTGCTTTTCACTGGGTAATAGATAAAGTGTAAATCAGTGAAAGAGTAGGTCACGGAATATGTGAGAAATGCAGTCATTGCTAAAGACTACAAAACAACATCCTCACTGCACATACATATAGTTTCTTATTTTTTAGCACTGCTTATGGAATTAATATGTCAAGTGAGTGAAGAGGACTTGATATTAGGTGGCATTTTTAATTTTTTTCATCAATTTCTGCAGTTACCTTTTTCTACCTCATCATCTAATCCTGCAGGAGAAATTCAAATAGAAATCATATAGAACAAGATTTTATCCATTATGTGGTGTTTTAATCCTGATAAAGAACATAAGAAAAGACATACTTTTCTTATGGTTCCCAGGAGAGGTATAATCAAATGAGATGTATTGGCTATCATAAGTCTTCTCAAGCCACATCTACATTTTTGATTCACTGGGTGAAAAGTAAAGAAGTAGGAATGGATATGACCTAACTTCTCAGGAAACCTACAAACTATAATGATTTAGAAGGATCATGTTAATACCCTCAATATTAAGCTCATCTTCTATTATCCATCCCCTTTACCCTCCTCAGTAGTCATACTCCTCATAAACTACTTCTGTAACAGGCAAGGTATTGAAAGAAAATGTTCGAGGTAGAAAGTTAGATAAAAAAGGCCTTATTTATACAAATAGATCTGAAGGTATTGTTGTGAGGCAAGGAGGATAATTTTCTTTCCTCCTGGATCCACTTCTCCGCTTACAAGTGAAAGAAATTCAGTGGGCAGTATAATTTAAAACATGCAAAAATTGCATGCATTTCATTCAAATAGCAGATGGAGTGATGGCAATGTACTAAAGCTAATTCAGCTGGGCTCAAAAGGGTAGCTGCAGACTCTGACAACTGATCTGCTAACTTTCATAACATCTCAGTAGTTTACAATAATTCACATTCACAATGTTAGCATTTGCATTTTCTACTGTCAGTTTTTGATTCCCAATAAGCACTTCCTAAATGACATTATCAGTTAGAGTGTCATCTTCCTCAACAACAACCTTTATAATATTCTTCTGCTATGGAAAAGAACAAATTGATGATAATCAGAGTTTGAAATTGAAAGAAACAGTGACAGTTATCTGTTCTAAGACTACTGAACCTACAGCCTGAAGGCACTCTCACTGCAGCTTTTTTTTCCTTTTCTCTGTGCGATGGCCATGACTACACATTTTTCAATTTCAGTTTTCTTTCTGAAACCATATGCTTCTGGAGAAAAAAGTTATGCAGCAAACATGATTCTCAGACAGAGGATATTTTTTAATTGGAGTAGCTCAAAAGACTTGCTGATTTGGAAACTGTAAGATGTCAACAACTGTTTCACAGGCTTACTTCAGCCAAGGCTTTTCACACTGATAATTCTTTAGCTTTAGAAAAAAAAACAGTTATCTATTTTTTATCTGTGTGAAACAGCAGAATCTGAAAACAGAATATATCTGCTGTATTTACAATATGCAACAAAGTAGAAGATACTACTCAAAAAGAAATAAGGGGAAAAAATGCTGAACTTTCAATCTTGTCACAGCTTCTCCATTAACTTTTTTTGTTGTTCATATGCTAATGTTTGACAGAAAATATGAATGTCTTTTAGACTCTGAGTGAACATCATGACCAGAAAATATCCTTGGACACTTGACAAAGGTTTCTGTGGACAGAGTAGTAGTCATGTTAACTTTGTCAATTCTATGAGTTCTGTGAGTGAATCTGCATTGCAGTGCATAACAAACATACAGTGTAAGCACACATATTGAACCTGGCACTAGATGAGCCAACTCATTTGGGTAACACTACTGTTATGATTTCATGATTACTAATAAAATCTGCCTGAAAATTTATTCTGCTTCTCAGGATGTTTTTTTAAATTTAATAGTTTTTATACGTATTTTTTAATTGATAGCTTTTATAGTAAGCAAAGCCGAATGTAAAGTTTATGGTGAAAAGAACTTCTTTAGATGGAGAAGTCACACAATGTCTTGCTGTTGCCTGTATATAGTTAAAAAGCAAAAGCAATTTGACCATATTAGGCTAATTTTGCTAGACAGATTCAGTTCATGCTTCAACTGTCAAAATAACTGCTGCTTTGTGCAGTTACTGATGTTGACATTCCTTTGAGCAACTGAAATATCACAGATTCAAGATGGGGTGGATGGTGGTGCTTTATTCTGGATGATTTTAAATCATGACATTAGATTAACAAAATGTACCAAAACTTTTCAGATTTTCCCAAGACAGAAATTTTTTGACTTAGTTGCATGCCATAGGAAGTACATAGCTCACTCTGACAGTAATGCCTCCTGTTTATTTCCATGGAAAAGACATCAAATGCAAAGAACACCATAACACAATTTGATAGAGCAAATTCTCAGCTACAGAACACTGTTTTTAGCATAGTCACCACCATTAGCTACGCAGTTTTGGCTCTGGAGATATTAAAGGCCAGGATAGATGGGGCCCTGGGCAACCTGGTAAGGTGGTTAGCAGCCCTGTCTATGGCAGGGGGATTAGAACTCAATGATCTTTGTGGTCCCTTCCAACCCAAAGCATTCTATGATACTGTGATTCTATTATTTATATATTTATTTATAATATATTTATATGCTGTTCATGATAGGATAGATTTACCATTGGTAGAAGGGATGTGAACATGAAAGTTTTGTGCCTGAAGTTGCCTACTTTAATACACAAAAACAAGTGAAAGTAGAATGGCTAAGAAAACTTGACTTGTAAGAGTCACCATCCGTGGCAGAATTTGTAAACTGTATAATAAGCGAGGCAAGTTACATGACAGCTATTTTTCAATCACCTTTTCCAGCATATTCGGCTTGCACTACTAACCACATTGATGTTGCTTTTCCTTTTTTTCCCCTCATCATAGTTTCCTATAAAATATATTTTAACTGTTAGAGGTATTGCTCTGTTGCTGCTGTTCACCCATTCATAACCTTGATTAGACTGTTTCTTCTCCATTTAAGCTGCTGTAATCTGCGTGGAAAACTGCTATCATTTTGAATATACCTCCCTCAGATGAGGAATTTGCACATATATATATTTTGGGCATATGTATTTAGCTTTTAAATATGCTTCAAATTAGTAACCATCTTTGCATGTAAATTTAGGAACTACTTTGTGTAAAGTAGTAAATTTTATATTTATCAATGTATTATATATATAGTGAGTCTGGTCTACACAAAGTCAAAGCATTAACCAAGGCTGCAGTAGTTCACTGATTTCTTGCACAATATATGGAGGTATCTATAAGCACTTATTTGGGGTTAATTCTTGTCAGTTTTTCTGGGAAAAGTGAGTTTGACTTTGTGTAGATGTTCAATCTTTGTCTTCTGTCAGTAAACAAAATGCTTAAACTTATTTAGCCATACTCTGAACATTTTCACATTTGAGTTCTGACCAGTGTGTCAGTGTACATTGCCCAAATCACCATACCTTCACCACACTTAGCAGTTTCTAACGTCTGCTCTTCTTTGGGCAACTGTTTTGCACTCTATCTTTATACGACTATATAGTAAAATAGAAAGCTTTTCAGTTGATGAAACACAACTTTTTGACATATGCCTATTAGCAAAGGTAGGTATAACTTTGTATATTATCTGGGGGAGGGGGACCTTACTTGTCTTATTTTTCTATTTCCAGATGAATGCCAGTGTGTAAGCATTCAGTCCAAGACTATTTTCCAAACCATGAGCATCCAGTTCAAATATTCTTCAGTAAATTCCAGATAATGCAATACTTTGTTAATTAAACATTTTTGAGATAAAAAATCCAATTTCTTATTCTTTCCTAAAGATAAAATTTGAATAATCTGTCAAGCAGTTTCAGAATTTATTAAAGTTAGGATGTTCCATTTAATTTATGTTTTTAGTTGTCCTTCAAATATGAGAAAATAATTTCAAGAAGAATATTCAGAATAGCTTTACAGGAAAGGTATTTATAGAAGTTTTATTTCCAGTTCATTTTAGTCTTTTCTTCATCAGTCTGTATCAGGGTGGTATTCTTCATACAAGCTTTTTATCAATTATAAATATTAGGTTAAATATTAGGAGGAAGTTTTTCACACAGAGGGTGGTAACACACTGGAACAGGTTGCCCAAGGAGGTTGTGGATGCCCCATCCCTGGAGGCATTCAAAGCCAGGCTGGATGTGGCTTTCGGCAGCCCGGTCCAGTGGTTGGCAATCCTGCACATAGCAGGGGGGTTGAAACTAGATTATCATTTTGGTCCTTTTCAACCCAAGCCATTCTAGGATTCTAATTAATGTTCTATGAAGCGTAAGTGAACTCCAGAAAATACAGTGAAAATAATAAATATAAACAAAAAATAATTACTCATGAAAAGGGTTTAAAAAATGAAAAAATCTCGCAATTCAAGAAAAGAAATTAATTAATTTTGCCTTATAGTTGATGTACTTGGAAAATTGTTAAGTATATCATAATTAAAAGTACTTTCTACTTCCCCCAGCCTTAGGATCATAGGATTGTATTATTTCACCCTTTCACTTGCAGAGGAAATTATCGTATGTTTTGTCACAGATTAGTTATTTGGAAATGTTCAGCTGAAATCCTTTGATGATGTCTGAGAGAACATTTAGATAAGCTTTTTGTTTTGCTTAGTTAAGCTGAAATTTAGCAAGATCTTCCGTGATAGGTTCCATGTTACTGTAGCTCATACATACTCACACACTTCTTATTGCAAGAAGAGCTTGTCCCCATTCAGTATACGAAATAGACTGTGAGAGTTTAAACAATGTCTAGATATGTTTTAGAAATTCAGAGAATGTATTTGTAGTGAAACCCAGAGCAACTGAGGTTAATTAAATACTTGAACGACCTATTTCAGTAACAAACACCACAGGCTTCTCAAAAAGAAATGTTGGTTTAGGCTGATTGCTACCCTGGTGAAAAACCTTCATAATTTGGTGACAGCAGGCAAAACATGAAAAGTAACAGTGTGATTGAGTGATTAAGAAAAGCTATGAATCAGAGCTTAGAATCCAGTTTTTAATGCAGCAAAACAAAAACTATCAATCACAAGAGCAAAAGGGCGTGGAGTAAAGAGGGATTCCAGCAATTCAATTATTCAGCTACTGGCACTATCAGTTATCCCCAACAGAGGTGTGTCAAGGCGACCTACACTTCAGACCCACTGTGAGCAGGCCTCAGGTCTCTGCTTGAGACAAATGTCAGCTGCTGTGGGTCATAATAACAGTATTCACAGGAAAGAAGGAGGAGTCTTGAGGAGGGTCAAGGTGAAACCAGGAATTCAGAAGTATAGACACATTCCCTATCCTGGAAATAGCTTTAGATGGATTTTTTCAGAAAAAGAAATAAATGCCAATTATATTAATACAGACTTTTTTGTCTATAGGTGTCTGCATGTACATCATCAAAAAAATTTTTTCTGTGTTGAAATGCCATTTTTTTAATATGTTTGCCTTTTAATCTATTAGATGCCAATTTTCCACATGTGAACTGTGGCGAGAACATGCATCAGATGTATGAAAATTAAATTATTATTTTCCTCATATTTCTTTCTTTTCATATTTTTATAACGACTTTGTTCTTCACAAATTGTAATGATTTGGCACTGAGCTCTTAATTTGAATTGTGTCTAGAAAGTGAGATATAGAATCCTAGGATGATAAGAAGAATGAAAATGTGAAAACATAAAGAGAGAAAGATAAAAAACAAGAATTATTTATTCCAGGTGCTCGATGAGTCAGAATTTTTGGGGAAGTAACGTGCTTATACAAATAGAAATTACAAATGGCTAAGATAAAAGAAAGCTAATTCTGGTATTTTCTGAGAGCCTCATCTTGAACTGTAATATTTTATGTATCATTATGGTTTTAAAATGCAAAATATATTGTATTACACAGAATCATATACTTCATACACCAACATACATATGAATGTCTTCGTGTGTGTGTATGTGTATACTTGAAAAGAAACCCTGAACCATAGTCATCTGTGATGTTCTGAGTTTATGTGAATGCTTTGTTTCAAAAATATGGAGCTGTATAATCTGGATTTTTTCTTTCAATAAAATATATGTGAGTACAAAAGCTAATCAGATTTTTTTAACTAAAAATAGCCACTTCAGCTGAATGTATGCAAAAAAATAGCACTTATTACAAATGAACATGTTGTCAAAGCCCAATAAACCTCATTATGTAATTGTGAATAAAACACTTGGTTTGCTTGACTCTCTAGCTAATTGTAAAAGAAAAGAAAAGGTAGCCAGTTGCACTATCAATACATAGAAGAAATTGCATATTGAGCTAATAAAAGACTACTCCTGGAGACATGGGATGTAGAATAGTTAAAGAGATAAGCCTGCATGCATGAGAGGCAATAAAATGCCTGAGAGTTTCTGCCTGTGTAAATAGATGGAGATATATAATTTAGATTTTGGATAAAACAATCTAAGATACATAGAAAAAAAATACTTTGAAGGTGTAAAAATTGACTAAGAAGATGTGGGGTTTATTCACACAGTGTTATGTGATGAGAACACAGGGTTCTGGGAGATATTTCCTATCCTTGTCAACTAATGAATGGCTAAATAAAGCAGCAAAGGGCTGATCTCAGTTGTCCCTGAAACAGTTGTTTCTATGGACAGATTACTGCTTTCTGGCCTCACATTTGCTTCAAGATGCAGCCAATAAGCCTGAAGCAGGAAGCCCACATAAGCCACCAAGAGGTTCAAAGCAAAGCCACAAATATCAATAGAAATCTGAGGAAGTATTGGCAATGTCTGCACATAAGATTCTTTTGAATACTTGTTCATTGATACAGAATTCTAAAATCACAATATATATGAATGACCTTGGCAGGGAAAATGAATACAGCAGATGTTCAATTATGCTACTTTAAAAAGATGTTTTTGCTGCGGCACTAAAATATATTTGATGCATATCAGTTCTTACAAGTACATCACTGTTCTGTCTTCTCAAGAAATTACACTTGTTCCTTCTTTAAAAAAAATTTTTGATTGATATCACAATTAATAAGCATATAAGGAAAACATAAGATACTTTAAAAAGAAAATAAACCGACATTCACAATGCAAGCTTCAGAAATTTAATATTTCTGTCACAAGTATAAAACAATCGGGGCAGAGATTATTTCATCTACCTCCCACTACTGTCTTCAAATAGCAAATTAAAGTTTTATTTGGTATGACTGTTTCTTCATTCAGAGAACTAAAGTTCTGAAGCTCACATATTATACATTGTTTTGAAAATGCTTTTTCCTTACAATCATTAACCTTATAGAATCGGTCAAAACCATGAACTGGAAAATGTTGCAGGGAAAGAATAAATGCTAATGACATCTGAGAATAATCATTACAACTTTTAGAGGGTCTCAAAAGTCCTTTCTATGTCTCGGGATCTCCCTTCCTATCAGTCTGAGCTAGGCAAAGATACTTCCTGAATTTGGGTGCAAGGAGAATAAAAAGTAAAAGAAGAAGAAGAAAGATGAAAAGGAAAAGAGGCCTAAATGTAATATACTTAAAAAAAAAAAAAAAACAGCCTGGTGACCCCACAGATTAGCATCAGATAAAATGTCAGAACTATACTTAAAAATATGAGAAATAGTAAATATTTGATTAGTGGTTTTAAGTAAAAAGAATAAAAATTTTAAAAGTGGTATAAAAAATCCAAATGACTAAAAAATATCCTTTTGACATCAGATACCACATCATGATTTTTTTCCATAGAAATGACAGTACGGGTATGATTATGTGAGGCAATTGGACAAAGTTGGTTCATAAAGATCTTGGAAAATTCAGTTAGTTTGAATGCATTACACTGCCGAAGTATAACTTATTAAAATACAAAACATAACCTCTTCCTTACTAGTTAATTTATATAGTTGGAAGCCACTATACTCTTTAAAACTCAATAACTGCAAAAGGGTTTTGATCAGTCCATGTGAGAGTCAGAGATAGTGTGAAATCAAGGAGTTACAGAAAACTCAGATTCCTTTACAGAAAGGAAAGATCTTCCCGCTTCCCACAGCAAGTCTCTAATTTTTAAGACATCTATTTTGAATGAATCTTCTCACCAAAAAGTGTTCAGAAAATAGTGCTCTACATACATCCTTTTTACACAGTATACTTTTTAGCTTGGTGTATTTTAGACTAAAATGAGCACTAGAACAAACTAGAACTCCATGGCAGTGGAGTTATATCTAGACAGTCTTTAAGGTCCCTTCCAACACAAGATATTCTACCATTCTCTGTGGATGCTTTCTCCCCTTTATTTGCAAATCTCAATAGCATTAGCCACTTCACAGTGGCATATGCTCTGTGCTAAAGATATTGAAGTGAAATAGAGAAGGTAGTATATATACATCTTTGAAAGCCCTGGTGTTGGAGATAATAACATTTTGGTACACAAAATTAAGAGATAAACCACTCATCATTTTCAGTAGTTTGTTGCCTTTTCAATTCTACTTCTAATCAGAGAACATACATCTGTAGCTAGTCAAATTGTCAATTTCTTTATTTATGTTTGTGCTTGAAATAGTATTTGTCTCTTGCAGCCTTCTGTCAATTTGGACAGACCAGGAAGGATTGTTGTACAGGCTGACAGACAGAGGTACTGTGCTTTCTTGTTCTGCTCATGCACTTCCAGAGGGAAATTTTGGTCATGCAGGAGAAAAAAAGAATTGCTGCACTGTGTGTCAGCACTCTTTTCTTTACTCGTGGCACAACAGTAGCTGTATACCTCTGGCCAAATATGGCAGTCATGGTTAAAGTGAGAACTCAGCAATCAGACAGTGTGTTACTTGGGGGTTATGCTTACACTGAGCCAATGTTTGTGGAAGATCTGGTACTGTGGTGACTGTTGCAAAGCAGATAGTCATGGCTTTAGAGACAGGCGGCTAACCTATCTCAGCTGTAAAACAGAGAAAGACAACTCCAGTTTCCCATCATATCTTACTAAAGATCTCAATTTTGAAAGAAAAGAAGTTAATATAAAGTCTACAAGTCTCGACTTGTAGAAGAGACTTAAATATACTGTATCTATGTAACTAAAACTCTATTATGAAAACCAAAAATACATGCCATATGTGCTACTGGAGAACAGATGCCCTTCTAAGTATAACAGTCATTAAGCTGAATTTTTATTTACAGGGCTGACATTTCTTTGAATTTTTGAAAGTAATTTCCTGCTTTGCTATAAATTTAATTTACTTTAGAAAGAGTAGTAGATTATAGCATTTTTGTTTGTAGTAAAGTCTAAAATTTTCGTTGAGATCTGTGATTTTTTATTAGTTGCTAAATTGTTCGAGTGACATTAAAATAAACCTAATGTTTGGTCTTGAGTTGGTACTGGTTTTGGAACAGTATATACATAAAGACAAATAGCCTTTCTAGAGTAAGGATTAATAATCTTCCCATTTTATGAAATGAAGAAGAAATAAGTTATTTGGAAATAAATGCGAATAGTTTTACAGATATATTTTAAATAATTTCACAAGAGCACTGCAATCCTTATTAATAGCGTGTGGCATAGGAAAGATTTGAGAGGATTCCTTCTATTTTCCCTTACTTTGCCATAGGACTTTTGCAAATTTTCAGAACTGAAAGAGTAAGGATCAGTGTAGCCCTGTACTTCATTGCAGGTATTAACATACTCTGTATATGTGTGCAGTTTTTTCACTGTTGCAGTAAGTTGGTCTACGCACTATTTTTTATAAATCTTTCAAAGGCTAACCACTTTTTAGTTAGAAATTGTTACATTCTTCAATCTTTTTGTAGAAATGAAATAATATAACTGTTTCTGAGAAAATGTGTTCTATACCAGCTAAAATTACATGAACAAACCACAGGCTATCCAGCAGGGGATAAAATACAAGAAGACTAACCATCAAGAGAAAACTATCTCTAAGTATACGTACTGTCCAATAACACAGCAGGAAATAAGAATTAAAGAAGCCAGAGAAGCCTAAAATGCAAATTTTAAGTGTCTGAGAAATGATTAGTAATATATATCTGATTGATCTGGGGAAAATCATATAATTTGGAATACTGGTGCAGCTGAATACACAGTTCTTAATAATTTCCCCTGCTGGTTGGTCTTTAAGGGGATTTTGGATGCCAAACTATGTTTGATGAAAAGGTTTCCATCAAGCTCAGTGAGCAGGAGTCAGAGAAAAAGACCTGTGAGCCATGAGACTGTTAAAGCAGAATTGTTGATGAGAAATACCCAAAGAAGAAATAGTGATTAGCATCAAATGTACTTCATCCATAGAGGACCTCTGACAAACTGCGTGTGACAGTGCAGTCTTTTTAAAAACTAAGCATGATTAAGCATGAGTTTCTGGTCTCTGGGCCAAAATTGAATAGAGCTGCTCTTAAGAATAATAGTGAAATGTCTTTGCTTTATTTCTTTCACAGATATAAACATTAAGACATTATACCACAAGTGACAACAAAAGTGTCCCAACATTTTCCTTACCATTTACTTCTCTTTCAAATAGGACAGGAGAACTACTCACAATCTAAGAGAGCTGTGAGGAGCTGTTAGAGTGATACTAATGACTGAATCATTGCCTCGTGTCCCATCGATTTGTAATGCTATAGATACAGTAGGTTATAGCCCCAAAACACTTGAGAAGGTAGATAAAAACTCCTATTAGATACCAATTTGGTATCTAACCGTGACCAGACTACTTAGCTTCTTTTGTCTGAAAAAGAGAAGAAATATGAGTTTATTTTAAAATATCTGCTGCTCAACTAGCTTCTGCTCACTAGAAATAGTTGGAATAAAAAAGGATGACTTCGGCAAATCTTTTTGTGACTGTACCTTCAGATCTTTTATGTAATCTATACTGTGAATGAACAATATGTTGATTTTCTTTTTGGAAGTGGAAAGTTTTGTGGAAAGATAGTGTTTGGGAATGTTTGTTTCCCCTGCTATGAGTTCCAGAGTTTACCTAAACAGTGTTGCACACCATTTGGAAATATCTCATTTTGAGTCCAGAATGATTGTTCCCATAAGTTTTCTCCCTAGTTCTTGGAACAAAGATGATACTTGAAATGAATCACATGAATTACAGGAATGAACTTATACTTGGCTCCAGAGTGAGTGTAACATGCTGACCCAAATTGAGCTTTTTTTGAATACCTCAAAATGGAGGTGTTAAGCATTGACCTAAGGAGATAATTAAGAGTACTTCTATTTATAGTAACTCATTTCTCCTTTCATAATATTTCTTATGGATGCAGTTTGCTATTCTGGTCACACTGAATAACATGTAAAACACAAACTATATGTGATTTGTGTTGAACAAACTTCTGATGTTTTGTAAAAATAGAATGTTTAAGATTATTTGCCCAATTGTGGTTCATATTTACTCTAATTTAATAAAACCAAAAGGGAAAAAGTGAGGACATAAAAAGTTTTATCTTTCTTTCCCATGCTTTTGAATTGCATGTTCAAACCAAGAGTCACTTCTTAAGAAAACAATAATTCCTACTTAAAATAGATGTCTCTGTCCTTGAACTAAAAAATAGTAAAATTTATCACAAAAACTTTTAGAAATAAAGCAGTATCATCAAGTAAATGAGAAGGAAAAATAAAGATTCTTCAAAAACATTTTAGGAGGTTTTTTATATTTATCTCCAAACAGTAAGCATCAGCTTATTTGCAAGCAATATCAAAATTTACAGAAATGTAACAAGAAAGCTGTAGTATTATACTCAACTAAGTTATTGTCAGTAAATGAAATAAATTTGAACAAGTGGTTCAAAGAATTTGAAGTAAGAATGAATGAATTCATTTCAGGTAGATAACAAAGAATATGTTTCATGCCAGTTTTACTCTGGCATGAAATTGCATTAATGAAACATTTAAAATCTGGGGCATATAACAGCTCTTCACTCCAGAAACCTTGCTGACTTTTTAACCTCTCTGTTGTGTTCTGCATCTTCTACCTAGGAAAAAACATATTTCAATACAATTTCACAGTTAAAATATATTGTTCACCTATTTAAACTTTAAGCATCTGCTGAATTATTTAGTAAGTCAGGAACTGACAACATTGTATGTATTTAATTTTAAAAAACCACAATACTTCTTCACTTTCAACCAAATAAAACTGTAATTTGATTTTGCAAAACAGCTTTTTTCCCTGGATGTACCAAAATAATAGCTTGAATTTTACAGGATGATTCTCAATATATTGTCATATCAATTCTAAAGCCTTTTTTTTTTTTTTTCCAAAAATAGTTTATATCCTAAGTTTACTGTGTAAACCTAAAAGTTCTCAAGTAGCTTTGAAAAAAAAAGTTTTTGAAAAAAAAAAAGTTACAAGCCAGGGTATGTGAACTATATTATTTCATAGGATAAGATAAGCAAATAAAGTCACAAAAAAAGATTTGTGCTATTGTAAGCATAGATAATAAACACTAAGATTTATTTGCTCTTATATTTAAATGTTAACGTTGCTGGATTTTCATGGTTTTTTGCAATGTAAAATGTCTTAATAGGAAATCATACCTTAAATGAATGTCAAGATTTCTTCTTTACTAACATTAAACAGTGAAAACAATAAAATGAAAACCAACATAACATTCACAAACCCAAGAGCCACAGAAAAACAGTTGTTGGATAGGGCTGTGTTTTATGGGCTTTTATATACATATGATACAAATCAGATACAAATGCATATTATGTTCTTAGGATTGTTGTTCTATGTCTGTGCTCTTTACATTTTAGATTTCTTTACATCAGTTTCTAACGATATTGAAATCTTGTTTTAATTATATTACTAAGAAAGCCCCAGCCAAAGGCAAAACCAGTATGCCCGTATTATCTTGAAAGAATCATGTTTTCAGTAGAATAATTCAATCTTCAAAGAAGCGAATAAACTTCTTTTCCCTCTAGGATATTCATAGATTTATAGGATGCTTTTTCTGTTTCAGCACAAAGCAATACATTTATGGTGCATCATGTGAATTTGACTAGTTTTTTTGAGTGATTTAGAATGATCTCAGACTTCTCTTCTGTAGACAGTCCACTTGTTCCACTTATTCTGCATGAAAACCCTTACATTCCATAAGCAGTAGTCAGATATCAGTTCATAGCTCTTGAACTGAAACTATCTAGTAACTTTTTATAGGCTGAAAGTATCAGGTATTCTGTAGGATAAAGACAGCCGTAATATTATTGCTCGTAACAACGTTGTACAATGTAGTCACTTATTTGTTGTTTTAAGAAACAATACTGAATTGGGATGTTTATAACAAAAAGCCACGTATCTTATGATCTATAATTGCATATCAGAATTGACTGAGTCTAGCATAAAGAATCCCTTAAATACTATGCATGATCTGATATATATTATTTTTTTCAATGTAAGATGTTATAATACAATGTAAAATCTATCAAATCCCATCTCAAAGCCTTAGCTTGGTAAGGCATATCACAAGGATAACTATATTAACCTTCATAAATGCAAGTATTAAGCAGCCATTTAACCACATGACTCACAAAGTTAAAAGCTTGCTTAAGAATATTGCAGATATATTCACAAAAACTTTTTCAGCTGAGCTAACTCTGAAATTTAATACGCTTTGTCTTACTTATTGTGCAATTCTTGGCATATTACTGAGCATTAGATTCAGACCCCTGCCAAATGCAGTATGAAAAGATATTTGGGCTTAGCTACATATGTACTTCTCCACTTAGTATTGCATATTCATTCCAGTTCATACACTTAAATAAATTAAAATCTGTGTTAATAAAGATAGATAACTTCCATTTGTAATAGCACTTCCTGATGTGTCTTAAAGACAGCTAACACTCTAAATGACCACTCTACCGTGCTTCATGTTTTCTGTAATTATAGAAAAAGAAATTATGTAGTGAATAGTTTACTTGAAAGGAATGAAAATAACAGATTACCATCTAATGTGCTAGAAGTTGAGATTAAGCAACTGCGAGTTTTAAAAATAAGCTAACCAAAAATTTAAAGACAAAATCTGTGGGTTGCCTATTTCTTAGTGTAGGAAGTAACACCAATTTCATGAGAATAACCTGCTAAGGAACCTATATATTCTAATTATTTTAGGTAGGATCGAAAACATGGTTTTCTGAGTCTTATAATTATGTTTTTTCTGCACTTAAACCTGGATTCTCAGCTTTTGTCCTCGTGCCAGCCATGCTTTAGGTATGCTGGCTGATGCTTATTTAGTTTTACACATCACTTCCCTGGCTCAATGATGTGGCTTCAGACCTGCATTGTCACTGCAGATATGTGCAGAGATCACTGCACTGTGGCTAACCCTGGTTACTAAGCCTGTTCTATTCTTCTTGTTCAGTACCTGCTTATCTTGTTGATGGACACACTACTCCTGTCTTCCTCATGGTTTGTCACCCATCTCAGTGTTCTTTGCAGAGCTCTTTCAGGTACAGTGCTGACAAGTACAACTCTGCTATTTAAACTGTCAGAAAAATTATATCTTATCTATGTGTTTTTGTGAAGCTCTCAATCAAGCAATGGTACTGGGAGGATGGTTGGACTAGCTGATCTTGTAGGTCCTTTCCAACCTTGTGATTCTATGATTCTATGATTCTAAGCAGTCATTGGGAGTTAGTTATCAAGTAGCTACTGTGTTTAAATCTGAGGCTGCAGAAGGGAGAAGGAAAGATAAATCAAAGAGTGCAAGTCCTCTCTCTGAAACAGCCTCTAACAACTGACTCGTTAGACGCACACTCATGCACATGATTGCACCTGCATATCTGACTCAAATCTCTACTGTTCCCTCTATAAAGAGTTAGTCATGAAAATGTTATTTATGATAATACTAGCAAGCAGGCAACCAGCGAGAAATCTTGTTACTGAAGGGAAGTATTGCTTGTAAACTATGATTTCATTCAACCTGGTGTTGGACTTCTCTACAACTCCTTTGGATACAAGTACTTCATAAGGACAAAGTAAACTAGAATAACAAGTTGAAAATGAGATGGTCACACCCTGAACTGGGTAAACAGAAGTTCTCCCAGTCTTGCTCTCCTTTCTGTCATAGATTCAATGGATAATTTATGTCCTTTTTACTTGGGCTCTGTGTCTCAGATTAGCTGAACAGGTTACCTAATGCTTGCTTTCTGGAAACTCACACACAGTCATAACACTTTACAAGTGTCTGGTTCTTCCATGGCTGTTTATGGGATTCTGCTATAACCAATGCGATTCATTATGCCCCAAAATGAACAGAGTTAAATTAATACAGCAGATTTTCGTGCACTGCCTGTCAGTCACCTTGTTATTTCAGCTCAACTTTTTTGGAGGAAGAATGAGAAAAAGCAGAGTAACAGCCTTCTGATACGTCTTATTTTCAGTTGAAGATTCAGGAGCATTTAGGTTTTCAGACTGCCTCTGTCAATGATTTCATGTCAGAAAGCAACTCATAGTGGGTAATTTTCAGAGTTAAATAGAAAGCTTTTTGTTACATTTTTGACTGTGCTGAATATGTGGATCAATGTAAGTATTATATTTGTTGCATCTAAACATGTGAAGTGACGAGAAGTAAAAGCAAGAGAAAAAAATATTTGAGCTGATTCAAACTAGATGGAAAAGGTATTTTGTGGTTGATATAATCATCTAAAAACAATTTTGTGCAAAATTTGCCATTATATTTGGATAGCTATTCTAGGCTCAGGAACTGCCATGGGGCACTGCACCCAAACTCTGCCACATCATGATATTATCTAGACCTCCTTTACTTGTTTTACAGCTGGGACAAAGATAAGACAGCCTTTATGCTTTCACTCAGAACATGTGGGTACACTGCTCTTTTTTAAGAAGGAATGCAGGAAAGGATCATAGAGTAGTTGGAAAAATATGCAGAAGACAAAAAGGAACGGAGTTAAGTTGTAAGTCTGGAGAAGTACTTTGTTATCGCTTTAAGTTGATCTTTCTTCTTTAAGATGTTTGCTATTGTCAACAGTTTACAGGCTGGTTCAGCCTGGTTCCATGACTAGCAGGACAGAAGGATTTCGCAAAATCCACACCTCCAGAAAAGGGAAACAGGGGACACCAAAATAATTAAAAACAGTGGCAATGATCTGAGGAGAAACAAACTAATTTACTAAATGTATCGGAATGCAAGATAACACACTGTAATACAGTATAATTAGAATTGAAACTAATGAATCAAACATAATGAGAGAGAGTGTCTGAAAGGTAGATAGGCTTCACTGTAATACTGAGGTGAGATGCGCAGTCCGGTTGAGCAGCAGGGAGGAGAGCAGATGAAGAAGAGTGCATCAGATGACCTTGCCAGGAGTTAAATCTCCTCTCTGACCGCAAAGCCTCCTGGGGTATGTAGTTCTCCTCTTCTGGACAGGTGCTCGGAACTGGAGCATTAACAGTTTAACTCCCAGTGCACTATGTCATGTTATGATGTGGAATACCCATAACTAATAATCATAAAACCATGACAGCTATTCTCGTTCACCTAACTGTCCTTTACCATCCTTTTTCTTCTTTACCATCCTTTTTCTTCCTCTTTCTCTTCTTTCCTCTACAAACCAAAAGGGAATAGGACTTTTTCAGGAAAAGTTACTAACAAAATCATTCTCATGACTCAATAGACTTTTGTATACTGGTGCTGGGGTTTGAGTCACAGAAGTGTTTAACTGAACAAGCAAAATTTATCGAAGAGCAGAATAAGTTTTCAAAAACAGAACTGTGGTTTGATTAGATTTGGTGGATACTAGGAGAATAACAAGCATAGAGCTAATTGCTGGTAAGTTTGTGACAAAGAAACCATAAAAAAGTAGAAAAATTGAGGGCAGAAGCTGCAAGTTCCCTGCAGTGACTGCTGTTACTTCAGAACCTTATTTTCCTGTTGAGAAAATTACTGTTTATTCCAGAAATGTACACACATTGTATAATTCTGCAGAAAATAGTATCGACTCAGTAACTTCTGTACAGTTTCCTCGTAGCTTTTTCCTTTTCGTATCAAAGAAACAAAACAATTTTCTACTTTTTTTTAGATGTCTTATATTTGACATTAATTGAGAGTGAGGAAATTACTTATGTTATTCTCTGTAACATCTATAAGGTTTGCATTCACATTATTTTGTATACCGTAGTCAAAGCAGGTTTTTTGCGACCACTTTAAATCTCAGTGACCTTATCTCTGAGATTGTGCATAGAATCACAGAATCATAGAATGTCCTAATTTGGAAGGGACCCACAAAGATCATTGAATCCAACTCTCGGCTCCACACAGGACTATCCAAAATTCAAACTCTTTGTCTGGGAGCCTGAAATGCTCCCAAACTCCAGCAGTGTGCCCTGGGGAGCTGTTGCATGTCCACCCACCTTCTGGTGAAGAACTTTTTCCTAACCCCTAACCTGACTCACCCCTGGTGCAGTCCCTTGCTGTTTTCTCAGGTCCTGCTGCTGTAACCAGAGAGCAGAGATCAGCATTGTCCCTCTGCTCCCCTCATGAGGAGATGTAGGCTGTCATGAGGCCTCCCCTCAGCCTCTTCTGCTCTGGATTTAAACAAACCAAGGGACCTCAACCACTCCTCACACGTCTTGTTCTCCATACCCTTCACCATCTTTACAGCCCTTCTTTGAACAGTCTCTAGTAGTTTTATGTTCTTCTTATATTGTGGCCTCCAAAACTGCACACAGTAGCAAGTATGTCCTGTGAGAACTACTGTACTGTATAAGCAGAAAAAATCTGGTTTCATTATCATTACCCTGCTAAGAGCTGTAATCAGTGTGATTATGTCAAACACTTTCACCACTATTAGACAAAATATCTTCTTATTATATACAGTGTTAGTTTAAGTATCCAAATAAACACTGAAGCAAATCTCTTAAATGTTTAAATATCACCATTTGCTGAATGGAATTGCTTTTAAGACTGATGCTGATCTGAGCAAGATCTAAAATCTACTTTTACGCTCAAACAATCTCAGCTAAAATTCACTTACAGTAATGAATACTTCTACTCAGCTGCTTAGAAATAGTAATGGAACGAAGAGTTATTCACAGAAAAACATCTCCAATAACCTTTGAAGTTTATGCACTTAGAAAAAATTATAAGATATTAATAGAATCATAGTATAATTTGAATTGGAAGAGACCTTTAAAGGTGACCTAGTCCAACTCTCCTGCAATGAACAGGGACACCTACAGCTAGATCAGATTGCTCAGAGCCCCATCTAGCCTGACCTTGAATGTCTTCAAGGATGGGGCATTCACCACACCTCTGGGCAACCTGTGCCACATTACTCTTATCATAAAAATCTTTCTTCTTATATCCAATCTAGATCTAGATCTCTCCATTTTTAGTTTGAAACCATTTCCTTTTGTCCTGTCTCAACAGACCCTACTAAAGTGTCTGTCCCCTTCTTTCTTATTTACCTTTTAGATACTGTAAGGCCCATTGCTCAGATCTGTCAAGGTTTCTCTGGATGACACCCCATCCCTCAGATGTGTTGACCACACCACATAACTTGGTGTCATCCTCAAACTCGCTAAGGGTACACCTGACCCTACTGTTAATGTCATTGATGAAGATATTAAAGAATATTTGTCCCAGTACTGACCCCTGAGGACAGCACTCATCACTGATCTCCATACGGATATTGAGCCATTGACCACTGCTCTCTGCGTACAATCTCACAACCAGTTCCTTAAACAGTCCCTCAATCAAATCCATGTCTTCCCAATTTGGAAAGAATGATGTGGGGGCCCATATCAAATGTCTTACTGAATTCCAGATAGATTATATCAGTGGATCTTCCCTTGTCCACTGATGAAGTTATGACTGCATTAACAAGTCACAGCATGTGAAAGATAAAATTCAGTTCATCCAGAGGAATGATTCATATAGCTATTTATTAATTCCTGCCTTTTCTGTTGTATTTTCATGAAATGTCTTTAAGATAAACGCAGATGAAGGTAGTTTGTCCATTAGCCACCACTGAACAGTATAATATGTATGTACATGAGTTTCATGGCTCTTTTAGTGACCTTGATTAAAAATGAAATGGACTTTGCAGTTTCAGATTTTCATAGAATCTTGAATTGCATGTCCAAATCCTAGTAAATATTTCAGCAAATATTTACAAATATTTACTTCAATTTTTTATTTTTTTTTTTTGTGCAACACTCCACTAGTCCTAGATTTTCTGTTTTGTATCAACACTGCAACCAAACTTTTGATAATATTTATGTAATGCATTTGACAGTGACATATACTTCAAAATTGTTGGCAATTGTAGAGTTAGTTACAGCTTGACTGATTCCATCCTTCACTCTGTTTCTCTTTCAAGTACACTACTGAAATCCAGCTGACAGGAAAACCAAATTTTTATTATCTATACAAAGAAACCTCAGTGGATAAAACTGTCATGAGTGGAACCCACTATGGAAAAAAGACATTCAGTGTCAGCAAATCTCATTGAGTTTGTCCTAAGCAGCTATGATCCTTTTTACATATGCTTCAGAAGGCTTAATTCTGTTATTTGTTCCTTAAATCAACTTCAAGACCATGAGTCAATTCCCTTTTCTGGAGGCTTGGTTCATGACTTCAAGCATCTGCATTGTTCTTCACTTTCTACAATTGTATGTAGTAAACAACAGCACATTCATATGGTGTATTAATTCCGGAATCTTTAAATACAGCAAATTAGACTAAATAAACTATCTGTAATCACACTCATTTCAGCAGTTAATATAACAAAAATAATAAAATTGCTATTAATTTTGTTATAGCAACAGATATATTTTTAATTAGCTTCCTGCAGTATCCTGAAATGAAATCACTGTTTCTGTTTGGTTATAAGGATTATAAACAGGAAGCTCTCTCACTGTGAAAGGAAGTCTAGGCTTTATTTATTCATCTCCAAAATATCTGGTAGAGCAAAACATACCTCATTACATCTATATGTCAAAAAATCAATTAACCTTGCTCTTCTTCACCTACTTGAAACATCAGCTGAATTGCCTCCTTGAAAATAGCAACTACTTATCTGAGTAACTGAAAGTAGTTTATGATCTTCAAGTATGGAAATTTGAAGTACTATGTGGAATTACCTGGTTTGTTTTTTAGTCAGTTTGTTTGTTTAGTGGTGGCATTTTTTGTTTGTTTTTGCCTAAGTTCCACGTAGTCTCTCTGAATACCACCTTCATCCCAACAAGCAGAAAATAGCTCAGGTGTGACTTCCTGATCAACATTGAATCTTCAGAGCAGCTCACTGTGCTGTTTTGCCACTCTGCAGTAAGATTTCTTCTGTTTTGCCCAAGGGACCAGAGTTTCTGAGAGATTAACCTCTCCTCTCTTACACCTGCCCACAATCACATTTGTCAAATTTCAATTAAAATAATTATGTTGCTGAATTTTTTCAACTCTCTTCCTCGTGTTCCATTGTCACTTATCCTCAGACCTTTGTTGAATAAACCGGTGCACTTTCTTTTCTCTTTTATAGGTCTGGCAGTTTGCTCCTAAAAATTACATTACTAAGCTTTTATGCAGTACAATATCTACAGAGGCACAACTGCCTCTTAGCAGGCTCAGACTCAAAACAAGATAGCAGAGAACTACACAAGAAGAAGCCTTGTATGATAATTTTGCTTTTTCTTATGATGTGAAGCATTTACTAGTGAAACTGATGTGGAAAGCCTTACATTTCTGAAAGAAGTTAGAAGAAGACAAAGAGACAAGTGTGTCAGTACAGAACAGTCAGCAGTATGGGAAAAAGTGCCCTAAGCAGTTGACAACTGACACTAGTATATTTTTGTTACATTACATTTCTCTAAAAATAATGTGTTCTTTTCAATTACCTCCTCAACTGCCATTCTCCTTTAAGAATGGTTGCAGGACAACTGTGTAAAAGATTTTTTTTTTAATGGTTAAGCTGTTTCATTGCTTGTTCAAACCACTTCCTCATAAACACACTGTTCGGAAGTGACATTGACACCCCCTCGGGAGGAATGACTTGCCTGTTCCAGACCAGATTAAACCCTTTAAGAGAATAAGCATGTAGCAATTTGTCTGAACAGCTCTTTGACCTATCTGCCTTCCCCAGTGATGCTTCTGTTCCCCTGTGCATACTGATCTGACTGACAGATTTTTTTTAATGCTGTACCTCCTGGGCTGCAAATCTGCCAGTATCTGCAATAGCATGCACATTAGAAATCCCATCACTTTCTTATGCTTTTCTTTCTCACTCTCTCATGTAGGAATTGCACCAACAAATTATCATATTATTTATAAACAAAAATATAATTTTAAAAGATTTTGGAAAGGAAAATGCGTGTGTCTGTCTCAGCATGCAAGGGCTTAAAGCCATCCTGGCATAAAATATTTAGGGGAATACCTAAATACAATTCTTCTACTTTTTGTTTTATTTTCTTTAGGAGAAATATCTACAGATGTTTGCATATCAAGAATTATTATTGTGCTAATTGTTTCTGTAACTGGGAAACCTAAAGCAAAAATGACATAATGGAGACATTTTTTTTCACGTAAACAGTGTTGAAAATACAAAATTCACTAGAATGTAGGAGAGATAAGAAAAAATGAAAGAAAAGATGTAAATCTCAACAATATTGAGTCTTTCCAATTCATATTTCATTTAAGAAGTGCAGAATAACTGATATAGGGGCCCTTTTCTTTTTAGAGTTTGCATATCCTTCCAGTGAAGAATATGAAGGTTATGAACCCGTGTTGCCCATTCAGAACATATGTATCTTCCAAACTAAACTTAGGCCTACTTATAGAGGTCTTTTTATGAAGAATATTGAAGGTTTTTTTCATAGAACAGTGTCCTTTGGCTGAGCCTAGGTTTAGGGCTAGAGTTGAGAGAAAAAACATCAAACCTATACTGAGAACAAAGCTGGAGAAAAGTAACGAAAGGAATTCAAAGGTGCAAAAATTTTTCCCTGGAGTATTTTTACTTAGTGGAAGGGCTGACAAGCTCTGTCCAAAACATTGTCTAAGGTTAGTGGCGGAATAAAGCAGAAAATCCAGAACTTCACTTGGAGCATGGCTTGCTTGATAGGAGCTGCCATGGTCTTGTATTCAAATTGTTACAGGGAAAAGACAACACGACATGCAGATGAAGCTTGGAATCCACTGTTAGTCTAATTAATCTTTTAACAGTTTTTCAAATTCTCTATGTAAGACTGATGAAAAAAAAATCGAAACAAACAACCCATAACATGTCAATAATGACAACTAATTCTTGTATGTATACCTTTCTAATATCTGCCTCTTTTCTCTGTTTAGCCCATGCATCTACTGTCCCTTTGGGTCCAAAGGCTGACAGTTCCAATCTTCCTCAAAAAGACGTGAGGGTAGGAGGGGAGTAAGAGTCTTCCACTTATTTTTTTGTGTTGAAGCTGTCATAAATCATATTCAGAATGAAGACTGTTGCCTTTTATCTTCCTTAGGGAAAAGGAAAAAAAAGGAAATCAGACAATTTTTGATATAATGGCTCAGACTACTTCTCACTGCATTAATCTAGTTTGCCCAAGTGTGAAGACATATTTGGATAATTTTTAGGATTGTCATACCTTTCCCAGCTAGATTATTCCTGCAGTATCTTCTGTAACTATCATACAGTGTACAGGTGCACTATAAATACAAGACTACCATTGGAACTTAATGTAGGTAAAAGGGAGAGATTCCATATTATATCATCACATCCCAAGTGAGAGCTATTATGGTATAACAGTTCACGTGGGAAGAGACTTCTGAGAAATATCATTTTATTTTGATATGTGGAGCTCTTTTTCTTATATGGAGTGGTCTTAAGTGGAGAACATACAGAATAAAAAATGTTTGATTGGAGAATCAGTGAATATTGGAGAATAGTATGAATTCTCATTTTGAAATATGCATTAAAATTTAAATTCCTAATACATTTCATGTGCAAATCCAGCCTTTCCTAGTCACTACTGAAATAGAAGCTTTAGAATTTGAAAGCTAAAAATGCATAAATTTTTAGGTTATTTTGTCTAGTCAAGGAAAGTGCACATGTATACACACATACATCAATATAAATACAAATATATCAGTACGAATAATTACAAAGAAGCATTTGACCCTCAATGGGAAACCAAAAGCAACAATTAGAGGATATCTAAGACTATATAGAGAATATCCTCTAATACTTTGAAAACATTAATTGTAAATTGAAACACTCATGAGAGAAGAGGATTTACTTGCTGTGCTCCAGAGTTGACAGAAAACTCTGACAGATCTCTTTTTGTAAGAAACTAAAGACCCCTGCAGAGTTTGCTCAGCTTGAACAGATTACAGAGGAGGCCTGTAAAGAAATATGTTCCCTGATGACACTGGAGGTTGGCACATTAGATTTGCTTTCAGACCTGTTAATTTGTTCTGTCTCACCTCGGTATTCTGAGATTTTTTTCCTTGAAAGATCTATTTTGTTCAGCTTGGTACTGTAAGTTCTGCTACTTTCAAGACAACTATGTTTTGTTTTTCCTTCCTCAGTTCTTGGAAAATGGGGAGTTTTACTTCAGTGATCCAGCCAACACAGAATCCCATTGCAAACAGCTTGATAAACTCTGATATTTGCAGGAATGTATACAGTGCTTGAAATACTGCTACTCTTTTCCTCAATCAGCTGTGTTTTTATTCCTTGTTGGAGCACTCATCTTTCAGCAGAATTGGGTAAACAGTAAGTCTATACTTTGACAGTACAAAGTACTTCTGTGCAATACATGCTTGCTATGGGCTTACAAATGCTCCTTTTGGCTTATGTTTCCAATATATTTCCATAATTCAAAGGTATATTTGTTGTTAATAAAAATCAGACAATTGTAGTGTGAAGTCATTCTCCATACACTTTCTGCAACTGTTAAAATAGGCATTATAGCAGCCTCATCAGAACTGCAATTGCTTTGGGGAGCTGCAATACTATTTTTCTGTCTTCAGCAGAGAAATGTGCATTTTTCACATAGGTAAAGTCAACCCTACAAATTCTGAACAACCTACCTGCACAGTTGTTTTGAGATGAAGAAGAAGCACTCACTTAGCATCATGTATAGAAACTTGTGGATTTGCAAAAAACAGGGATGAGCTATTAGAGGCTTTTAATTTGAACCATAACTTGACTGGTGAAAGAGCTGGTGACCTAAGCTAAAGCTGATCTTGTGTCCAGAATTTAAACGTGGAGACCCTGCTATTTTTCCAATTTTAGATGTTTTTAGCATGTTGGGGCGATTGGATACTTCAACCTCCCCTCCCATCTTCTCTTCATTCACATATGTACTTGTGCAGCCATTAATCTTCTTCTCTTTGTGTTTAGAGTTGGTGAACGTTTGTCCAAACAATTCTTCATTCAACTCGAGGCTAAAAATTTAAGAAAAAGTGTGTCTTTAATTTCACATTCCTTAGAGGTCTGAGAAGTATAGTATCCACTTCAGGTGATTTTACGAATTTGCATGGTCTAATGACTAGAAGCCTGTGTTTATGAGCAATTAGCAGAGTCCATAAGATGGAGGAGGCACCAATAAGTAGTGTCTAGGAACAGTCTGATTTTCTCAGTTCAAGTCTCAGGAAGTTCATTAAAACATGAATGATATCAGAAGTTTAAATTTTGACTGAAAACAAATTAATTAATAAGTACTTTGTATCTAATCTAAGTAATTAATAAGTACTGTGAGATATGATGTAGTGTTTCAGATGCCAGCAGCTATAAGCCATCTGAGGTGAAAGATGATGGACAGCTACTGAACCGCATCTGTTTTAATATAAATTAAAATGTGAAACCTTTAGGACATAGGAGGTAACATTTTGGTTTTACATGTTTGTGATCACCTATTTCTCCCTTACACAATGTCACAATAATACATTATTTCTATCACAGGTACAGAATGAATTACGGACTCTGTTAATTGTGGAGGCTGACCATATGTGCTTTTTGTTTCACTTGTAATCTGCGTAACTTTCTACAGTCAAACTACATAGAAAATTTTTTTCAGGGAATACTATTCTGAAAGGACATCTGTCAAAAGCTAATTATATTAAACTATTAAAAGGCAGACACTTTCTTCTCTCTTACCTAAATCTATATTCTACAAGATCCAAGCTCATCCTCGGAGACAAATATGGATACCTGTCCCAGGTACTAGTGTAACTCAGGAGCAGCCATGCAGAAAAAGAGTTATACCGGAGTCAGTGCCCTCAGAAAATCTTAACACAAACAAGTGAACCAGAACATGACTTGCCTGCTGTGCCATAGGCTGGGTAATGCTGCCTCTTTTTGTTTCCTGAATCAAGTCTAATAAATATCTTACATTTTAAGTAAAAAAAAAAAAAAAAAAAAAAAAAAAAAAGCCTTTGTTTCAACCCTTCTTTAGTACAAGTATTAAACTCTGCCTTAGAAAAGCCTTTGAGAGTTTGAGAACAAAACTTCAAAAAGTGTAAGTAGAATTCTTACTTCTGTTTAGGAAGATGCAATACACAGAAGTAGTAACAAAACTTTTGCTCTTATATATACGCATATCATTTTCCATTCTCCTTAACATGAGAATAGTCATCAGTTATTATCTGGAAAGGTAAATGTCTATGTCACTACTTAGGAATAATTTATCTAGAAAAATCTGGTAAAATTAGAATTCTTTGAAGTCTTCAAATTCTTGAAAGCCCAGGAAGAAAATCTGTAATATAATTACAGAATTGAGCATACAGTATTTGGATAAAAGCTTAACTTTTGTAAGAAAGCTATACTCCATGGAAATGGAGACTAAAAAAGTAAGAAATTTTGTCAAACTGTACTCAATTATCATCAAATAAAATGAAGAGCAGGAAAGAGAGAGAGAGAGAGAGCTTGGAGCAGATAAAACCAGAAAACCAGATCTTACTTCTCAGAGGTGAGCATCCCACCACTAGATTAGATGTGTTCTCATAGGTTTTTTTTCCTCTTTATAATTCACATGTGTAATAAGAGAATGCTCTTCTTCCAGTCAGTATTCAGAAAAAATGTAGATTTCATTTGATAGGAAATCCAGACATAGGCTACTATAACATAGATGAGTGGCCAGACTCATAGCAATTGGATACAAGGCCATGAGAAGGGCTGTCCACAGTAGGTACATCTTACAAAAAGAAGCAAGTAGATACCCCATATACAGAGTGTATACTTAAGCCTATTTCTTTCAAATGCACAAAAGACCTATCAGTATCACAATGGGGACACCAATCTGCTTGGCCCTTCCAAACTGAAGTGTGCTTTGGGCAAATAGAAAAGCAGGATTAGAAACATGGATGGATTTTTTTTTTTAGCAGCAAGTATACATAGCCATCAATGGTTGATGTCTGTGATGTTAGCTGAGGATTACCATAACACCTACATTTTTAGGGTAACAAAACACCTATCTGTCAAATAACTGCCAAGCTGAGATTCACAAAAACCAGAACGTAGATTACCACTACAAAAAATGGAGAAACCAAACTCTCTGTTTTTCAACAAGAAGTAGCTGTTATCATCAGTTGCTTTATCGGAGGAGATTGATGGGCAATATTTTAACTGGGGATAAATTCCCTTTTAGTCCATTTGCCTACTATGGAGTTAGAATGCAATCCCAGCTGCTCATTACAGTATTTTCAATTAGCAAAATTAGATGCAGTTGTTTACTTTGAGGTGCTAAATCTTGTTATGCTGTCTAAGGGTCCTAACTAAGGACCATCAGTATATCTTAGTGCTGGAAATTACAACTAATCTCAAAAACAGTGAACTTGTGCAGGGCAGTTTTAGGAATCTCCATTATACAGAATTGTTATCATCCTATACTCACACCATTAGATAGCATTTTATTTGTTACTACAAGAATTACATCAAATGAGTGATGCAGCCACCATCCAGTTTACACTGGCACAGAAGTGCAATGCATGTATCTTATGAATTTAAAAGAGTGGTTTTTTTTAATTAAAAAAAAAAAAAAAAGAAAGATCAGATCTAAAGCTTATGGTTTGGCTAGCTGCTACAGGTGAAGGAGATAAAGAAATTTCTTCCAGGGCTAAGTGTGTGTCAGGGGGGAGTGGAGCAGAAACAAATTCTGTCTCAATCTGACATATTTCTCAGGCAGTTAAACTGCTCTCCTAATTTCAGGAAATATCAGGAAAAAAAAAACACTCTCTTCAGAAATGCACCACTTTGTCATTGCCTTACCAAGTAACGAAACAGGCACTGACTAAGCATGTTGCAAATATTTGTCTTTCCATGAGTCTATTAAACCAGTGCAAGCCAACCAGACATATAATCTTGAGTATTCTTTACAGTTACATAGACTCAACTTGTCTCCAGATGTTGAGTACTCTGTATGGATATGGTATTCACACAATAGGAACCAGCCTAGTCTAAATTCTCATGCCTTTTGGACACAGTATGTAACTTTGAAGTAAAAGAACAATTTATTGCCAGAAAAAATCTGAATGACATTTTATGGATCCCCTGTGAGTCTCTAATATCCAAGAAGAAGAAGATTCTAGTGGATTCTACTAGCTCTTTCTCCTCTTTCATTTGGAACTCCTGTAAATTACTATGAGAGAAGTCTTACAAAAACATCTTTCTAAGCCTTCAAGCTCTATTCTGAATACTTCTGCACAGACCAGAATGAGTGAAAAGGAGACAGTGGTTTTTTATTATTATTATTTTGAATCTTGTTTTTTAAATAAAAAAACAGCTCACTTTGGCAGCAAGGTATCACCTGAGCACTTACTACTAAGTAATTATTATAACTAAATAACTCCTCAAATTTCTCTTCAGCTTTACATCACTTGTAAGAGAATCCACCCATCTTAACTAGGTCATTTACCACAGGTCTTATAGTTAAAAGAACAAAGAGCTCATGCATCCAAAGTTGGAAATAATGTCCAAGATACATCTCCGCAGGATCATTTTTCTGTGGGCTTCCTGTCTTTCTGGCTCCTGACTACTAGTGACTTTGCCAGTCCTCAGTTTTTTAGTCCTTACTTTGGCCAGATGGCAACTGTATAGGCAAAATGCTTTCAAGCAACAAAACCTACTGAGAATTAACCTGTTCGTCACTACACTAGTGGCTGTCAAGATCATTCTTGTTCTTCTTCAATAAAACTTAAACAAAATTATTCTCTCACTGATCAACAGTACAGTCTGGTGGTGTCTGATTGACTCAAGTTATGTATTGAGGAACAGTCATGCAACAAAAGGAAAAGGCGGTATTTAAGTGAAGGAGAAAACAATATTTGAATTCAGTTTTGATTGTGGTTAAACAGTCTCTTTAATCACAGGCGCTCCCACTTACTTTCTGCATCCCCTACTGCAAATGAAAAGAACAATCTGGGCATATAAAGGTCAGAATCACTTACATCTCAAGGCACTTAATTCCTACCTAATAGGTTAAATATGTATATATGTAGCAGAAATGCTAAGTCACGGCTTGAAATAGTCATTGAGCACCTGATAGGTAGGTAGGGCCAACCCAGGGAAGCTCAGGTGTATGCATCTGAGTGATTGGAAGCAGTGCAGCCAGGATCCACCCTTTCCTAGACCTCATTTAAAGGTTGGCAGTGGAGGTGAAGATGTCTTATGGGAGTTCTTTATATTCCTGAGGCTTTCTGAAGGTAAGCAGTTTTTTCTTTCATTTCTGTGTCCATAGTTGTTACATTTGAGCAATTCCTTACTTGCTGCAACCTAGGACCTTGTGCTGTTATTACTGCAATTTTCATAGTGTTTCTGTATGTATAAGAACATTAAGATGCACAGAGCCTTAACAAACATCTCTCTTATCTTTATTCAAATGAAGACTTCTAAGTGAAATGAGGCTCCATAAAACAGATAATCTAGAAGTGTGATGATTCAACACCAAATATGATAGTATTCAGATTATGCCTAACTTCTTTGTGAACCATTATGAAGAGTCAGAATTTCTACCTGTTTAGCAAAGGGGCTTTTCCTTAATTGGAGAAATCGAAGGGCTGACACTTCCTTGTTGTTGTTTTTTTTTTTTTTTTCCCCTCAAGAAGGCGTTACAATAAATAAAACCAAGAATGCAAAGCTCCCAATTAACTCTGTCAGAGAAGCAAGACTGGCTAATTTGACATTATCTAACAACTAGTAAGTCTCTGAAGCAGGAGGCCAGCCCCTAGGAAGCACATGAATATCTTTGTCTCGGGGGTAGGGTGGAAAAGGAAAGGGTGAGAGGAGTGGAGGCAAACTCATCCCAATGTAGAGACTCTGAAGTATTATGAGGTCTGAAGGGACTGCACTAATAGTAGTTTATCTGAAAAGGCATAATAGCAGCTGTGGCAAGAACAAAAAGATTAGGGGTTAGGATTATCACATGAGAGGCATCCAAGGAAGGGGGTCTTGCGTTTTTCTGGTCTCTGCATTCTTTTAAAATGTTCAAACAAATTATAGTGCAGATGATACTTGCTATTCACAGTAAGTAAGAAAAATCTTGATTCACAGAAGCTTCAATATTTTCAATGGTACCAGAAGCTGACATTCCTTTTCAGGAAGAGGACGGTGTTTCCTAAAGTTGGTATGAGTTTTTTAATGAATACTCTTTACAGCTCCTAGTAGTAAAGATTGAGTATCTCAGATTATATAACCAAACCTTCATCTGTAACACCTTTTGTTCAGCCCTTCTAGAAGGGAAAGAATGTTTACTGCTGTGTGTGAGTTTTCCTATGGAAAACAAATTAGTCAGTATTCTCAGCCGTTATTAATCACTTGAACTTTGCTGGTTAACTTCTAATTTACAGTAGCTGAAGATATTCATCATCCAGTTCCTTATTTATGTTTAAATATCAGTGAGCGTGTGTTATCTATTCCACTGAGCCTATGAAAGTGGGTGACTGACATAAAAAGAAAAAAAAAAACACCTTCAGAGCAGGTAACAGTGTGCTGGGCTTCTGTAAAATGGTTTCAGGCAAAAGAGTATATTTGAAAAGGGAATAAAAATTGAGTATTGAGAATACCAAATTTGACTTTTATCTATTTCATATCAAAGAGCACATGAATTTTAATTAGATCTCAGGTTCGAAATTAGTATTGCACTGCCAGACAGAATTGGTTCAGGGTACCAGGGAGAAGCATGGGAATTTCCACGCTGATAGAAAAGCAGCGATTACAGTAAGGAGTGCAACATGGATATTTTTTTCGGAAAAATTTGTCATGTATGTAATGTATGCTGATGCTGAGAAATCCAACAGTAAGTTGACACACCAGTGAGTAATTTCAAGCAGGTATTCCCTGCAGGTGTCCCATCAATTGAGTTGTTAAAGGAGAGATTGGATGGGACTTCAGGGCAACCTCGCAGGAGGTGGAACGAGATAGTCTTCATGGTCTCTTCTAATTCAAGCCTTGCTATCATTCAGTGATATTCGTAGTCAGCCCATAGCAATTTGTTCCCATTTATCATATTTCCCCTTTTTTTTTTTTTTTTCCCCCTCTCTCATACTCTGTCATTTCTTCAGTGAACTTATACTGTACTTGCTAACAGTTCCATAAGATGGGATAAGTACCAATGATAAAGAAATTGCTGTAATATGACATTATGTTGGAAGAAAATTTATCCTAAATATATCCAAATAAGACTGCATGCAGGCGGGCTACCTTTCAAGCCATTCATAATAGTTAGGCTAAAAATGTTGTACTGAAGAACAAATGCATGCAATTTAGCAAATCCTAAATTAATTGTTCCAAAGATTATGCTTTTCACTTATCTGTCAACTTTTGTGCTGTGATACAGTATCTGAATATTGAAAATGGCAGCTGGACTACAACTGCAATTTATGAAGCAGGGATTTAAAACACCAAATCTGATTAGATAAATTACTGCTGTTATCTACAGTTCAGACATCTATCAGGCTGTCAGTGCTTGTATTCAGTCATAAATAATTCATGCATAAAATTCACACCAGTGACTGCTGACTGACAAATAGAATTATTAACATCTATAATTTTTTAGGTGATTCCATGAATCATTAATAGCAATAACTGATTTTCTACATGCTTTAGTTTTCATCTTGTTTCTATACTAGGGAGACTTCTTTGTAAATAGACATTTCCTCATAAGGCAAATAATGAAGGAGTACAAATACGTCTCTGTTTATGGCAGAGATGATCAAAATAGACTAAAAGCATTTTGCTGGGAGCCTCAGTAGTGTTCAAAAACAACACTGTTCTTTAAATGGATGGCTAAATAGAATTTAAACTAAGCTAAGCTGAATTGCTTTAAAATATACATGAATATCCCAATGTCTGATTTCTTGTTTCCCATATCAAGTACTCTTCAGAATGCACAATAAATCTCAAGTATGTGGTAATTAGAACATGGAGAGAGGGGGGGGGAGAGAGCTTCAGCAGCCTTTTTTTTTTTTTTTTTTTTTGTTCCTCATTTGGAAGAAGAGAATGGGAATTTTTCATATTCTCTGGAGTTGTTTGAATTCAGTCATGACTCCTAGTGGTGTCATGACCATTGGCAGGCAGTGCCCACACTTATCAGTTCTCCTTTCTTGATACTACTTTGACATATCATTATTAATCTTATCTGCATTGTCCTTGTGTAAAGTACAGATTTACTTGATTTTCAGAATCTAATGAGCTGTTAAAAAGTCTATTGTGTAAACATGTGTAGGTATTCTGCCTTCACAGAGGATTTAAAAAAAAAAAAAATTAAGTAAGCAAACTGATAATTAATATTAAGATACATTTACTGAGAATTAAAAACAAGCAAACAAAAACCTCTCAATCATAAGGAGATAAATTTTTATTATTTAAAAGTATGTCTTACACAGAGGAAACTCTAAAATAGGAGAGATCTTTAAAATAATAATAATATTGTAAAGTAGGAGAAAACTACGAGAACTCACAGAAGCCTACCCATTGGGATTCCAGTAAATAAGGCTGTGAACAATAATGTTTTCTCCCTTTCAGAATAGAAATTGATAAAACATGGAATTTTACAGTCCTAAATTGTGATAACAACTTAAAAACATATTTTAAAAAAGATTTATTTCAGTTGCTTTATGTATTTTGTGCCTTTGCTGTGTTCCCCAGGCAAGCTTTTCAAGTCTGTGTTTGTCTTCTGCCTCCAGCACTGGGAATGTAAGGACAAAGTAGCCAGTATCAAGCTCTTAACAAAGCCAGAGGAGATGCAACACAGAAGTTTGACCCTGATTTCTAAACAATCATTTGGTTTAGGTCAGGTCACAGAATAGTCCTCCAAATATCAGAAAACTGGATTTACATTTTCAGCTCTGAATAATGCAGCAACATTCTGTGCTGTCAGAAAGCAGGAAGCTGGGCAGGCTGAACTAACATAAGGATAGTGAAATGGGAGCTCTGTTTTGAAATGATCTTCTGCTGTAATTGACAGAGGATATTGTAGTGGATACAGGCTTTATGTTTCAAAAAATCAAAGACAAAAGATTACAATCCCTTGAAGTACTATAGAAAACTTTATCTCATATTCCTTGATGATTTGTTTCCTTAAAGTAAATTCATTAAGAAACTGAAACAATAAATAAATCATTCTCTTATTTATTTTAATAAAAGCTTAAAAATATGAAGTCTGGTGGCTCAAAACCAGTTTTGAAAACGTGTTTTGAAATTCATGGTATTTTTAAAGACCTGAATCATGATTTTTAAATGCTTGAAGCTGACAGTAATTTATTTAGTTTTTTCATAAGAATGAGAAAAGGATGGAATAAATAAACAATTGTTACACTGTTACCACATGGACTTTTAAAGGTATGCAACATAGTCTTCTCACAATAAATGTTGTTTTTTTTTTTCCCCTTAGAAATCAAGGCTTTTGATCAAATTCCAGAGTGAAGTAGATGTGTAAAGATGTTTGTTGTGTTTGAAACTTTTACAATCTGTGTATTAAATAAAGGTACTGTGATTTCATTGAGCACTGCAACACCATCATACATTTGGACAAGGCTGATCAGAGTCTCTGCCTCTCTTTATAACAAAAAGCCTTTTCCCTCATTTTGTCCTCATCTCATGGAGGAAGGAACCTCAGTCTCCAGGGGACCTCACACCACTGCAAAGGTTGAATATTCATAGTGACTTTGAGATCTGCTCCTTTTCCCCAGCTCCTCTGGGAATGGATTATCTGCCCCAGTAGACAGCCAAACCACCAGAGATCCTGTGGCATTTCTCTGGAAAAAGGACTGCCACTGGTGGTGGCTGAAAGAGGGAGGGGGAAGTGAAGTAAGACTTGCTTAGAACTTCCATCTTTCCAATTTTTTTTGTAGAAAAGTACAGAAATGGTGTACTCATCCTAAACACAGAGAGAAGTAGAGTATTGCAAGTAATTCAGAGCTAAGGGAGAGTTGGCAGCATGGGATACAAGACTAAGACAGCATTCTGAATGGGAGCTGTAGCTCTTGACTGTCTGTACAATGCTTTGCTCTAGTATTCCTTTACTGTCCAACTACGAACAGTCAGTTTATTGGTTTTTTAATTTTTCCCCAGTAAATTCCAGCTTCACTAAGTAATTTCCAAAAAGGGCTTCTAATGAATATGACTTCTGAGCCGTACGTATAACCTGCCAGGATTGTATTGACATCTGCATTTCAGTTCATTTCCGCCATGCTCCTCTGAAGTAAATCTTCCAATTATTGCTTCCTTCTGTGTCTTGATTCATGCTGCAAAGCAGAAAATCTGCAAAAGCTTACTTCCTTTTGGACAAAAAGAAACTGAAAGGCTCCTTCCAGAAGCAGTTGTCATACACGCCAACCAACAAGAGACATTCAGTACAGCAATCTACTAGCTGCTATTGAATTGGTTTATCAGCAAATTTATTCTTACTGGGATGTATCGTTTATCAGTGTATAAATAAGAACAATATAGCTGCTACGTAACTTGTGTACAGACCTTAAGACTGCTCCTTTGCTAGAAGCTGCTGTTGTACTAAAATCAGGCATGATTATCATGGGATAGTACATTCTGTGCTGAAAAAGATGGGGAGAAAGTGTTTTGTATTTAATTATATTCTAGGTAAATAATTTTAAATAGAAACAAAAAAAAAAAATTCAAATGCCAATAAAGTAAACCAATCTGAAATACAACATTTTGAGAACAAAATAAGATTCCCATAAATATTTTTCATTACCATTCAACTAAAAGCTGATGAGGAAGAGATGTAACAGATACGTGTTTTCTTTTGCACCAGATATGGATGTGAAAATAGAAATGGTTAGAGGGCAGGTATTCCAAACAGCTAGTTTCTGTTACTCATAAAGTAGGAATTAGGGTGCTAAGATAGTCACAGTCTGTTATTTCTTTACCAGATCTGTAAATATTTTTTTGGTTCTTATGTGCATTCTGATCTTGAACCTTCAGGTAACTTTCTTTGCATTTTAAGCTTTTATTAGTTAGTATGAGAGAAGAGACTTTTTAGGTCTTCTATTTATCAAAAGAAAGTGGATATCTTTAAATCCTAGGATCTGTGATTTCGCAAAATAGAAGCAAATAAGAAATTGAAGTACTGCAATCCTCATTATGCAGTCACAAAGAGCAATCAGCTAGCATGCTACAGCAGCCCAAAGCAGCCTAAGCAGAAATTTCTACAAAACCTTTCAACACCTACTCATTTCATTCAAAAAAGAAATTACATTAGAAATTACATTCCAGGTGCTCATCATCAGGCTAGACTCTAAAAAAAAAACAACAGCTCCTGAGAATCAAAAGCCAGAATGCTGTCAACAGAAAGGCACAGTAAAACTGTGTGTGTGTATGTATACATATATATACACATATATCTGTATATACACCTTTTTTAAAAAAAAAAAGTACTAATTCGTTCTAGCAATTCTGTGGATAGTTTTAGTGAAAATATTCAAGATAAAATATTCAAGAAGTGATTACTTACATGGCTAACTCAGAATTTGGAAATACACAGTCCAGAATTGTATTTAAAATCTTTATATGCAGCAGTGGGTTCTCTAAGGGTGGCATGCACAGCCAGGTCATTTTTGTCCTTTTGCAAAGAGCAGGCATCAGTGTTAAAAGCCTTTGCTAGTGAAAATTAAGTGTAATAACCTATCTTTTTTTGGAATAATCTGATTTTGGGTACTGTCAATTGATCTAACACAAACTGGGTTATACAAATGAGCTGCTGCAGTGGAGAGTTGATGCAAAGTCAAAATTGTGACTAACACAAATAACATCTGTGATATCCAAAGCAATAATGCTCCTGCAGCTAAGACTGAAATCTCCATTTCCAGCCCCATTTTTCTCTTCTAGAAGGATGGGTGTTAAGATTAATCACAGAATCATCATGGAAGCATAAAATGGAACAAGGATTCTGAGGTATGGATTTTTGAAAAGAATCAAAGTTTTCAAAAGGACAAAAAGACAGCTACTTAATTTTGCAGCTGTGGAAATTCCCCAAGCACTTCCTAATTATTGAAAAATTATCTTTTTAATTTGCAATATCAGACTCTCAAATATGACACTTTCCTATTGTCTCATCAAACCATCAAAATGATCTTTTTATCATGCCTCAGATGTAGACTGAAGAATGTAGCTTTTGGAAGTATTAAACTTAACAAAATAAGCAAATATGTGATGAAAAGAAAAAGAATAAAAATTTAAATTTCAGAGTAGACAAATTTACTCAATTTCTGGTAAGTTTTCTCTCTTATCACTTTGAATTTTTTTTACTGGGAAGAGTTGTTTTTTTTTTTTAATTTGAAAACAGGTTTTAGTATTCAGGGATGTATTTGTAAACTGGACAATTGAGAGAGACACTGGAAGTCTAAACAAGATTGAAAATATGATACAGTATCCTGGTGAGTAGTCCTGGGTTTAATCTTAAATCTTTAGATCTTTGTTGTAAGTTAAATGAAACAGAATGCTTTTCAATTACTTTTTTTTTTTTTTTTTTTTTTTTTTTTTAAGTTTATGCAGTAGGAATTCAGCTGTTCTCAAACAAAAGAGCAGAAACATTTCTTCTCATTAAACTCATCATATAAGCACTGAGTATACTCAAAACTTAATAGAGCTACAACTTACCAAGGTCAGTGTTTTGGAAGACATGATATGTTAGAACAAACTTTCTGAGTAGCAACATATTTCAATTCTTTTTACTTCTAATGAGACCACTCATTGCAACCTTTTCCAAAGCAAGGGCAGAGTAGACATCACAGGAAACCCACCTACACATCAGCCTTACAAGTTGGTTGCATTTCCAAAGCAACGCTGTTCACTGGTTTGATGTTAAACATCCTACTTCCACAGGTAAAATTGTGCAGTAGTCAGAAAGAAAGCTGAGTTTAATGTTGTAGTTGTGATGGTTTAAGATTATTATGAATGAAGACATCTTTGTTGGAAGAGGTAGTATCTTACATAGATTAGCTAGCACACTTTTCAGTCTTTAGGAATTTAGGGCTGCAAAGTTTCAGAATTTTGTATAATTTTTAGTGAAGCACTTTGTTTGCTTTATTTTGAAGGAAAACTAGAATTTGCAAGCTACATATATCTAAGAAAAAAATCAGCCTGAAAACTAAGCAATTATTTCCCATGTTCTTCAATTTGCCACATACAAATTTTTAAAAATAAATAATAGATTTGGAAGGGCTTGTCTATCTTCTTTCTGCATCTGCTTACATTTGTCCCCTCTTTATTCTTACAGCCACAAAACTCTTGAGGCTGCATCTCTTATTCCAACACTTGATTGTATCTACGTCAGCAAAAACAAGGACCAAGCACATACTGCTTAAAACCAGATCTGAGTTTGTTTTCTTGATTTGATTCCTTGAAGATGACTAGATATAGTTGGTGATATGAGGAAGCTGTACAGTCTCCATCAACTACATCTGGGATTCTGACAGATTTTTTTAATATGAAAATAAACTTATGTACTTCAGAAAATGCATAAAACTTAGGGCCACTGTATCTTCCTCCTCTCAGACTTGGGAGTCAATTAAAAGAGGATTTCTTTTAATCTAAATAGTATAATTCAACCATCCATCACAAATATTCACCCCGATCATTCTGCATTTCCAGTGAAGATTTCAAAAGGAATTTGTTTTCTGACCAAGGGAAAGGGGGGAAAAAAAAATCATGGAGTTATTTTTGAAATCAGTTTTCCCTCTTCTACTCAAACTTCTGACAAGAAAGAAAAAAAAAAATTAACTTTTATTACTCACTAGTGTCACAGATGCATCTGGAAGCAGAGCTTCTGCACAGTCAAGAATTAAAACTTCTTGGGGAAAGGGAGGAAGAAGTTCTGGGGATGCTGAAAGCAATGATGAAAGAAGAGATAGAAGTCAATACCACTGTCCTACTGCTACTTAGATATTTTGGGGGGGAGGAAAAAAAGTCTATTTATAATGCACATTAAGTAGTTTTGGGAGCAGGAACTAGAATGCAAAGTATTACTTACTGACAGGAGTATTGCTAAATTTTACAATAATATTCTTTCCTACCCAGTGTGCTCTGAAAAGCGTAATTCTCAGCGTACCTTTTTTATATTCAAGCATGTCTTTCTATGTTCTGGGAAATTATAACGAAATAATATGTAAAAAGACAAGACTTGACTATCCAATTTGCAAAATAAAAACACTGGTCCAAATAATTAAGAGGATTGAGTGTGAGTTTCAATCATATTTGGGTACTGTTTTGCAGCTGGTATGCAAGTAAGGCCTGAACACTAGACTCAGTCTGGTTGAGCAGGTATCTATTGCTACTTGAGTGCCTGTGAATATTCCACAGCTACTAGGAAAATCAGGTGTTTGGGTGCTCAGAAGCCCCATGTCATATCCACCATTTCATGCCTTAGATACCTTACAGCTGTCTAAGGTTAGCCCTGGTTGGTTGCTATGATTCGTAGTTGCTGGAACTTCACATTCCCTAGGTGACATTTTTGACATGCAATAGTTAGCTGTAATTAGTGCTTTCCTGTTTTAAACCTGCAAGCTTAGAAATACCTTAGAAAAGGTATTGAGTGCTGTGAATCAACACACCCAGCCCACTGGGTAGAGTTCAATTTCAGCACATAAGAATATCAGCATTAGACTCCTCTTAAAAGTGCTTTCAGTGAGATTAGGACTGCAAGAGGACATAATAATTTCCAAATTTAAAATTTTGTTCCATGTCTGCATAAAATGATTTACAGGTTAATAATAAGGAACTGAACACTGCTATAAGCTATGTCAATTTATCTCTGGATTGTGTTTTGAAATCTCCAAATTGTCTGATTATTTCATTGGTGCTATCATATCTTATTCAGAGGGCCTTTTCTAATGTGTTTTTTTTTCCCTACAATAAACAAAGGTAAAAAATATGTTAAAAAAAAAACAGGAAAAGATTACAAAACTTTAGTATCTAGGTCAGAGAACTTAGAGCAATTGTTTTTGTAAATTCAGGAATTTAAATTTGCTTTTGACTAGAACATGTTATCTGTACTGTGCTAACAAAAGAAAATTGCTCCAAAATTTCATAATATACACAAGACAAAATACGACAGGTCAGAAAAAAAAGGTGCAATGAAACAGCACTGGTTATTGCAGTAACTAGTGTTCTTGGCACAGCTGCTGCCTAACTTCAGCATACCTTATTTCTTCCTGTCTAAAATACACCCATGAGGTTCTCAATGGATCTTCTTTTTTACAGTATCTTTCTGAAAATTAGTTGTAAGAAAAATGGTCTTCCAGTCCAATATAACCCCAGCTTCAATATTCTGTAAATCTGTATTTTAAGAAATGTGATTCTGTCTTTCTTGATTTTGTCTGCTTTTGCATTCCCATGATAGGATGAAATTAAGTCTTTAATTTCCCCTACTGACTCTGAAGAATCTGAATCTAATAATGCTTTTGAAAGAGATAATTGAAAGAGATAAAAAATCTTATGGCTTTCTTTGATTTGCTTTCTAATATTAAAAAAAAAAAAAGAAAGAAAAACAGGAGGGAATTTTTGGACCTATGACATTAAGTAGTTTTGGGAGCAGGAACTTTTCCTAGGAGGATAGTTCTACTTAAAGTAACACAATTATATTTATCACGCTATTGAAGTAATGATCAAAAAGAAGTCCCTGGGCCTAAAACAAGTGTATAAAAATGAAATGAAAATGATAATTTAAAGAAAAAGTTTAATACCTCTTCCACCTTTCAGCAACTGCACTATGTAAATGCAAGCCCAGCACTTTATAGGAAAAAAGAAAAAGAGGATTAAGTTAATTTGTCAATATGACACAAATATGGCCAAGTTGGAGCTAGTAGGAGCATCACTACATGCAAAATTTTGAAATATTTCAAAAGAGTCTTGCCAAAAATAAGAATTTTTTTCTGATAGTGCAATTTTTTTCTTACACAGATAAAATTGCATCTGTTGAAAAAAGAGAGAAAGAAGCATTAAGTCTCAAGTTCTAGAAAATGTTGCATCAAATTGATCTTTTGAACCACGTCAAGTGCTTAATAGACTAGCAAACAGACTTCAACACTTTTAAATTAGTTTGATCTCTTGAATGCAATATAATTTACATCTAAAAGCACTAAATCTAATGTTGTGAAAGTGGTAGGTTGAAAATTTAAGACAATTTCATATGGCAATCATCTTTAATTTCTTTGTAAATTAAAGGGAGAACTAAGAATATACAGATTTTATTTTTGGAGCTATTTGTGTGACAGACTGACAAGACTGAGATCGCTTTTCTTATAAAATTATTTATCTACTCATTTAAGGCAAATATTTATTGCAAATGTTCGCTTATTTAACTTTGTTCATAATCATTCAGTAAAAAACTATGTACATTGAATTACAAAATATTACATTAAATAGTAAAGTCCCAGGAGCGAGTTACTTCTGAATTCTGAATTTTAAAATTGCATGATCATTTTCCCAAAATCACTGGGAAAATTTAGAACATACTTTTCATATTTTTGCTCACATCCATACTGCTTTTGCATTCTGCTTGTGCTTCAGTTTGGGGCACATTCTCTGCCAGGTTGCCTCCTGGGAGGAGTTTCAGTATGCTCAAGCTTATCCAGAGGATAGATGCTCCAAATTCCCTAGATTTCTCCTTTGGTCCTAATTAATTTCCTGCAGATTCCATGCTTCTGGTAAGTTTGTAAAAGGGATTTGTTAATAGTTACTATACCAAAAAAACTAAAAAAAAAAAAAAAAAAAAAAAACTAAAAAAAAAAAACACTAAAAAAAAAAGAAGCAATTTCTCAAGAATTTCTCAAGTACTCAATTTTGTCCTGCTTTATTATATATTTACATTTAATCTGCCATGGTTCATGATATTTTGTGCTTTCTTCATCTGGACTTAACTTCAGCTTCTTGAGGATTGCCATTCTACTATTATATACCCTCTCTTACTCTACTGTTTAGCTGTGCTGGCTTATTTTGCTTTTTCACCAATTATATCAGTATGAGAGGAAAACAATTCTTGTAAATAAACGTTAGCATATGCTGTGAATGTTAACACATAATGCCATACACATTAAACATAAATGTGCTGTATTTTCTTGGATTCTTTGATAGACTTGAAATTAAATTCCAACAAGTAATATTTCACTGTCGAAGGGGAGCAGCGGAGTGTTTGTACCCCACTTTAACTACGCTCAGAGCCCTGCTGATGAGCACAAGTCCTTGTTTAAGTAAAAATAGAAATTTCATCTAAGTGATACAGTGTTGCTAGAGGGGTTACTTTTCAACAAATACATTTCTTCAAAGCATGGGGAGCCCATATGAACATGACCTAAAATACAGCCAGCAAAAAAATACTCTAACAGCCTGGACAGATGGGTGGGTATGTCAACCATCAGATGTCTGTAAGCTAGGACAATTCAATATGAGATAAAAAAATAAAAATAAAAAATCTAGCACTCTCCAAGGTTGAATTGAACCATTTGGACTATTTCAGTATTGATCAGCGCAAGACAGCTCAGAACCGACCTGGTGAAAAAACCCTTATAGTTACAAGAAAAGAAAAAAGATTTTTTTTTTTTTTCATTTAAAAATATAAAATGAAAAACTTCTGAATTCACTTGGAAAAATGGTCAGAGGTACACAACTGCTGAACAGGCCTCCTACATGCTACTTGCTGAGAAAGTACATTGTATATGTTAGTAGAACAGGAGTAATTTTTTCTACTGTGTTTGGAAATGTGCAAATGTAATAGTAGAACAACAATCATGTCAGGTTTCTCTTCTCTCTTATGCACTCTAAATCAGTTACTACTGCTTTATTAGATGCAGATTCAAGCACAGGAAGAGCCTCTTTTTTCTATTTTAATTTTTATTTTTCCAAATGAATGCTGCAAGTATTTATATTCTTAATCTGCAATATCTAATCAAAGTCTGAATTTCTCCCTTCCTTGCAAGATCATAGAATGGCTTGCACTGGAAGGAAGCTCAAGGATCATCAAGCTCCTCCACGTGCAGGGTACCAACCTCCATATTTAATAGTAGACCAGGCTGCCCAGGGCCCCATCCAATCTGGCCTTGAACGCCTCCTGTTTGTAGGCTCCCTTTAGGTACTGAAAGGCTGCAGTGAGGTCACCCCGCAGCCATCTTTTCTCCAGAATGAAGAAGCTCAGCTCCCTCAACCTGTCTTTGTAGGGGAGGTGCTCCAACCCTCTGATCATCTTTGTGGTTCTCCTCTGCACTCTCTCCAACAGCTTTCTGTCTTGTAGTGGGGGCCCGAGACCTGGACACAGTACCCCAGATGGGACCTCACAAGAGCAGAATAGAGAGGGACAATCACCTCCCTGTCCCTGCTGGCCACCCCTCTTCTGATGGAGCCCAGGATACCATTTGCTTTCTGAGCTTCAAGAGTGCACTGCTGGCTCATGCTAAGGTTTTCATCCATCAGGACCCCCAGGTCCTTCTCTGCAAGGCTGTTCTCAAGGATTGCTCTGCCCAGTCAGTACTTATGCCTGGGATTCCTCCAGCCTAAGTACAAAATCTTGCACTTTGCTGTGTTGAACCTCATTAGATTCACCCGGGCCCACCTTTTGGGTCTGTTGAAGTCCTTCTGAATGGCATCCCTTCCTTCCACTGTGTCAGCTTGGTGTCATCAGCAAACTTGCTGAGGGTGCACTCAATTCCATCATCGATGTCATTGGTAAAGATGCCAGTTATATCCAAGTATCAAACTAATCGTATTTTATACTGGAATAGTTAACAAGGAATGTATACATTTGGACATCTAAATACTACAAAATGCAAATTTTATTTATGAGATGACTTAGTACTCCACAAGCTATCAGAATATTTATTGAAGGGACTTTTTTTGCACTAGCCATCAAATAGACACCAAGGCACAGTGTGGATGCTATGACTTCTATTGTGAATAGATTTTTAAATTAGAAGGGTATAATGGTATTTTTTATTTGCTTGTTAAGGAAGTGCTAAGACAAGATGATATTTTGTTTCCTTCAGACTGTAAAATTCTAGATAGAAAAACAAAAAGTTTAACCTAGAGCAATAGCCACTAAAATGCAATTTGATGTCAAATTACAGTGATGAGGGAAAAGAAAAATAATTCTATTGCTGTAGTCATGTTTCTAAATTGCTTACAGCAGTTGCTACCACTTTAGAATACTTTTATTTTTCATCACTTGAGGACTGGAGAAATTATGCATGGCTTTAAAAATAACCTAAGCTCAACACACCATCAAATGTCTTAAACACAATTCAAGTTTTAACTCTTCTGATTTGGTGTTATTTACACTTCTGATTTAGTATCATTTGTCCTTGTCTTAGATACACAAACTATGTAAGTCTGAAAAGAGCTGCTTAATTGTAGACGGAGCTATTATTCTCAAGAGTCTAGGAAAGAGTGCTGCTCCTCCACTGAAGGCTGTCACTGCCTGCTGTACCTCTTGTCCCTCCGGCTGATGGGAAATCATCATTGCTGCTACACTGTTTCTTTTTTTCTAAGCACATTTAGTCTCAAAAATGTAATCAGTAGGCACATCCAAATTTTTAAATGGAGTTGGGAAATATTTAGCTTCTGATAGCTTGCTGAACCTCACCAGATAAGTGTGTCAATTTATTTAGGCAGCATGTCAGAACTTGGAAAGGAGTTGGTGTTGGCCATTCCCAGTGTAGATGAAAGTCCATGTTCCTTTCTTACAAGTTCTTAAGTAGTATGCTGCTGTTTTAATTTTGAGCCAGAAACAAAATGAGTTACAATCTAGGAGAAAGGAAACATAAGTACCAGATTATGCATGAAGATTAATCAAGGATACTCCTCCCTGTGAGAGCCATACAAATAATGGACAACTGTAGCTTCAGGAGAAACCTCCTTCAAAAGTTCTGCTGTTTTTGAGAAAGATATCATGACACTGCTATAAACTTGAAAAGAAAGTGTAATTCAATATTTTTTAAGGAAGATGGCTGAGCTGCATTTGCATACTACATGTGGTGGGAAAAAAAAGGGAGAATCTAGAATACTTAGTATGTATAGTTATAGTCCAAAACGAATGAAGCGCAAGACAAACTATTTCCCTTGTACTTGTAAATTAGAAATATTCATATCAAATTCTCTATCATTTTGGTTTCTCATTGATATATAACATACATATAAATGCATGCATAGCACAGCTCTTGGTATCCTGGCCTGTATCTACTTACACTGAATGTGAATGCATTGTGATTAAGGGGGCAAAATTCAAGAGAAATAATTTATGATCTTCAAGTCAAAATCTCAGAGAAATTTTGTTGCTCCTCATCATCCCATGTGAAAGACGTGAAAACAAAATCATGATCTATCAATAAAGTCTTTATCTCTTCAGCATCTACAAGCCCACAAAAAACAAGACATTTTCAGGCTACATTTTCAGACAGTACTCTCATGTTCTTCAGTTTCATCTTTTCTGCTGTAAAATTATCTACAGCCAAAACATCTATGATCAGTAGACCACTTAGTAGTTAGAATTACACATATACACATAAAAGTAGAAACGTTTAGTACTTGTCTATACTGATACCATTCCTGTTACTAGTCGAGAAAGTTTGATTTGAATGCAGCTGATTGTACTATGGAAAATTAAAGATTGTTATTAATAGGCATAGTGGTAGTGTAAAGATTGTGCGGCAATTTGTATCGTCATTTCACCCAAATATCTATTACAAGAAATTCAGTTGCCTCTGGAATAACATTCCTGAGGAGACAATAAGAACATTACTTGGCTGCTTTGCCTAATTCTTAGATGTCGCAGAGCGGCCCGGGCTCTAGCAGGAGAGTCAAATGAGGTGCGGATTCGTTCGCTGGCATTTATATATTACAAAAGGCATTTATTATAGGTGCTTGCCACCTCTTAGACCCCCGCAACACAAAGGTTTTCCTGCGCAACCAGGACTGGTTACATGTAAGTGTTAGGCGCCTTGTGGGTGTAATACGTCTGGCTCAAACTACTGTTGAGCTTTACCACTCATTAGCAATACAACAACCTTCTTTATCCCACACGTAGACATTAGGCAGCAGAGAGGAAGACCAGAAGAGGGAACTACTGCAGTTTTCTAAGCAGAGCAGCAGCACGCTCTATCAAGAATAGAAGATATAAGGCATTTAGATCAATGAAAGAAGAAACCTTCCACAGAAAGGAACTATGTCATCTCCCATTATTTCTAAACTGGAATATATGCAAGTTTCTATGAATTTGAGTCACTAGTCACAACTCTGGCTGGTACATCTGCCCAGGAACAAAAGAGGTGCATGTCACCTGTGCAGCCTGAGAATATCTTCCATTGGTGGTCATGAACTGTGTCTTACCAACTTCTTCAGATAAGCTTTTCATTGTTTATAGATGGAGATTTGTCTGGACTAGGACTGCAGGAAAAGAAAACAACAACAACAACAACAACAAAAAACTATCCTGATACCTAAACACTGCAAAGGACTCATTATGAAAAGATTCTGAGACCTTTGAGTCTGTCCAGAGAGCAGTGTTTTGTGATGAATGTTTAACATTCATTTTGCCATTTCAATTCAGACTAGACAAGACAGAGATATACAATGTCTTAATGATTGCGAAATTGCACTTTCTCCATTTTTGAAAACTGAATAACTAAATATTGAGGGGAAAATGTCAACTCTTGAACTTCAAATTAAGGTAGAATAACATGTTTTGAAGGCTAACAAGCTATATATATAAATATATATACATTGTTCTACTTACTGCCCTCTGTCACAGTGTATTTGCTTTTTCATTAGGACATTATCTGACAAAAGAACAGATCTATAAATTGTGTGTAATTCTCTGTCCTTCTTTGAACTCTTGAAGTTCAAACTTGGAACTACTATGGGCATGATGAAATAAATAGTGCTCATGGTAACTAATTTTTCAACCATTTCCAGCTGAAGTCAAGAGGGATACTGCTTTACCATCCCTTTCCTTCCAAAAACTTATTCTTTTTAAAAATAAATATTGCATCTTGGCTTCAAGAAGTGTCCTACAGAAAATAACTTTTACTCACTCTCATTGGAGAATCTACAGTATACCTGACTGAAAAGATAAAATGCGATAAACTATACATGAGAAATACTCAACTATGAATGAGTGCTTATATTTCTGAGCAGACCTGTAAAGAGAGGAGTAGACCTTTATTTTTGTTCTATTTTATAATACAGTAGATAAGAAATCATTACTTGTCAATTCTGTCACCAAGGTCGATTTTTATTTTTCTGTTATCTGGATGAACAGAAAGAAATATTACCCTGCAGGATGTCACTTTGCTTTTATGCAAAGACACTATTCCAAACAAAACTCAGCATATAATTTTCCAAGCCGTTTTTCCAATATTTTTGAAATAATAGGATTTAGTTTTTATTGAAAACATATCTAGCTGTAGTACAAAAAAAGTTGACCTCTAAGGCTGGCAACAAAAAAAATGAAGCTATCTATCCATTTTCCTAGACTCAGTAGCATTGAAGAAATCACAGTATACTCTGCATAAAACAATAATTACTTTAGCCTTCAGCCAAGAAGTCATAAAGGAGAACCATCTTCCCCAGGCTCAAGAACAGTTCACCTCTATGAGAGAGAAGTCAAGTAAAGATGCCAGGAAGCTTGCATAAATGAACAAAAGAAGCCAGGCAAAACTCAAATGTAAAAAATGTACCTTCCAAAGGTGTATACAGGGACAGCACATAGGAAGAAAAAGGAAGGCTAGATAAAATGAGGGACAGAGCTGAACGGTGGGGCTCTGGTGACAAAAGACATGGAAAAGGTTGAGCTCCTTTAATATTTTGTCACTTCAGTCCTTATTGGTAAAAGCAGGCATGAGAAATCCAAGACAACAGAGGCTATAGGATAAGTCTGCATCAAGGAAGTCCCACCCTTGATGGAAGATTAAAGATACAGGGAAAAGTACAGAGCTATACATCAGAGAACAAAGTTACTGTAGGGCAGCAAACAATGGGATAGGTCAATCTTAGTGTAATCCTTAAGTAGTATTTTTATGAATGAGTGGCAAAAGCAAGAATGTACTGACTAAAGAGACCAACTGAAATGACCAACATGATACAAGCAATACTACTTTTTGAAAATGTATCTAGAGTATGTTTGTCGAAATTAATAAATAAATAATAAAAATTAAACATTAAAAATAAAAATAAAAAAAGGTGATGGGTTGATGGTTGGAATATATGATCTTTTTCAACCTTAACAATTCTATGATTCTAAGATGTTGGCATAGAGAGAGATTTCTTTAAAATAAGTACGTATTATTTATTTTACTGATTTTTACTCTTTGTAAGAAAAGAACATTTAATCTAAATAATTCTTGAAGTTCACTGTATTTTATGTTGAATGTACAAAGAAAAGAGAATGCATTTTATTGTTTATCTAGCATGTAGCTTACTGTGCAAAGCATTGTTATTGACATAACTATCTGTAAATTTCTTGATAAACATACAGCCATACTGAGAAATATTATCATTGTATCAATACACCATACATATATCCAAACATAACGAATTTTGAATTAGTGCAGTTCTACTGTCGTATCCCATGTAAATAAGAAAAACGTATTTGTGACTACTGTTACCAACAGAAGCTGTCTCCAAATACTTAATTTCATGCTAAAGCTTTAATAAATATGTAGCAGCAGCTTTACATGGAACTCAACTACTTGGGTATGCAGAGATAAACTTAGACTGTTTCATGATTAAAACTGCACCTTCTAAAATTTGTTTTTGAGAGTGAACACAGAGCAATTTACTAACTTCACAGATTTTACAGTTTTTCCAAAATTTTATTGATGAGCTGATGTACAGTATTAAAAAATGTATAACATCTAGAAACATTCAGCTTTCTAACAGAGCTACACGCCTAATGTCACTCTCTGGGTAGTATATGAGAGTGGAAAAGGAGAAAAATACACCCTCAGTTTGTTTGCCAATTAAAAACCTTGTACTCAGAAAACTATCAAGTTCAACTTTTGAACATAGTTTTTATTAAAATAGCTAATAAGATCCATGTGTCAGTGCAGTACTAGGAAGCATGCAAGTTTTGCCTGGGGCTTGATGTATCTTTCTAGGAGAAACATTCCCATGCTTAATGAAACAAGAGATACATGGAGGAAATAAAAGCTGCATAGCAGAACTGCTATTACACACAGTCACTCTGTCTGCAAGCAGGAAAAAAAAAAAAAAAACAACCAAGCAAAGTTTCATGAAAGCTCTTTTCCTACTTCTTTTCATGGAAAAATAACTGAATAAATAAATCACAGTTATATTTCTGTTATACTTACAGCCAGGATACATTTAAAGTAAACCTATCCAACTGCCCCTATAGTGCTGCATGGTGATGAGTAGTAGTACCACCTCCATTTTCAGGTGTTAAGATAACGTGAATAATGGAAAATATTCAGAATCTGCAACTTTTTCCTCAAAGATCTCCAGGGAGTAGATAGGCCCTCATTTATTTTGTGTAAAAAGGGAGGAAAACATCCTAAGTTCTAAGTAGTTAACTGGAACATATTGCTGTAACTACAGCAAAACAAATTAGAAATGGTCATTATTTGTGAAGTGTTAACATGTTACTTGAAATATATTGCTGTATTTATGCAAAAAAAATAGTATTCACAATTGATAATCCTTCCTATCTCAATCAGTATCCTCTCACGTAAAAGTTATCTGTTTAATATTGTTCCAGCTACTACTAAATGAACGTATAACTTTTTTTTCTGTAAATGTTTTAATCAGCAAAATACTAAATAAATACTAGGACAAATTGCATAGAGCAATATTACAGCTAAATATTTCAACATAAATGAATTTAAACTCTTTTTTGGCGTATTGTGAGAAATATCATTATTGTACATCAAAACATTACTTCAGGTTTTGCATACTTAGTTTTTCTTTCTAGAAGTAATTACCAGCTGGGAGGAGAAAAATTATGTGCTTTATTTAACTTATCTCAAGTAAGTCCTGCTGTTTCCATCAGACCATACAGCTTACATCACTGAGTGACTGCCCATGAGCATTTTATTTCTTCTGGTAAACAATAACTTGCATCAAATGTCACCAACATAATATACAGACATACTTGATCACTGAAGTGATCATGGGTTTGAAAACAGGTAATAAAATTGAGACAAGTTAAGATAGACTCTTTAAGAAAATTCTTAAAGAATTGCTTGATGAAATTCAGGGAAGCTGAAAAACAAAATTTGTTTACTGTGATTTGCCACTTCTAGTTTTTAAACTATGCTATGCATCTGTTGGAAATATCCAAATAATTTTGTCAGGACAGTATCTCTGATAAAAGCAGATTTTATTCGCGATTGCAACGGCGGGCGTCCCGCAAGCAGGAGCGCACCTATGGACACAACATGACAGCCTTTATACCCTGTTTTTCTCCCCCTTGCCTCCCCCTCTCTCCTGTTTCCCCACTGGCTGGGTAGTCCAGGTTCACAATCTTATCAGAGGATTTACATTTGTTATTTACTTGTTAATTTGTTTTGTTATCTGGTGTCAGTCAGTCGCCATCCTGTTGTTTCCAAGATGCCTCAGCGCTCTTCTTGTATTGATATGGTGATTTGCTTCCAAGTCCTCGTTAAACAAGGATCACCGGGGCGGGGATGATGCCAGGCCTTCCGATGTCTCTTCAGGCGCTTCCTCGGGCATGCCATGACTTGTTCTCTGGTTTGATCTGGTGCAGGCTATTCTTGCAGTGTGTATGACAAAATATACATATATACATCTATATACACCTATATACACCTATATATAGCGTGCGTCCCTGGGAAGGGTCATCTAGACGACAAGTGACGCAAACTATCAGATCTTCCACAAGTTAAGCAGAAAGACTCCCATAAAGAACTATGGCAGTGGAGATCATGAAATAAAAATATATATATTATCCAATTCTAATGCAGAAACAACATTTGATTCCCACACATCCAATTACATTCCTATTGTGATAACGTCAATATCTGCCACTTATGCTGAAGACTCAGGTTTTCTTCCTAATTTGCTACCTTAAAAAAAAAAAAAAAAAAAAAAAAAAAAGGTATTCACAAAAGCAGTAAAACCTGCCTGTCTTCTTCCTTTGGATTTTATTAGATTCACATAGGAGTTTGAAGTGGAGGTCACATGGAAGTTACACGTTTTGTAACTATGTAAATACAAGATTTTGAATATATATTCATAGGTTTTGTTTTAGTTTTTAATAAGTGATCCTAGCTGACACCACCCACACTTCATTTTCTTCAGTAAAATCTCTCTTACAGTTTATATTTTTGTGCTGCTGTTTTGACATATCTTACTTCTTTTTATCCTCTTCATCCCTTCTAGGGTCATCTCTCCCACTGTCATGAATAAATGCACATTCCCACAGAAAATCACTCCCACATCAAGAAAGAAAACTGCTCTGACTCATCTTGCTTACTGGTCTTAGTGAAAGAATAAAAGAAGGAAGAGGGGGAGTCTTGAACTTAATCTAGCAAAAATATGTAGGTTGTTCCAAAAATAATGCTTCCTATTTGTTTCCATGGAAACTACAACAGCTGCAAAGAGCACAATAACACTATTTGATAGAGCAAATTCTCAGCTACGAAATGGCTATTTTTCAACATGGTCACCAGCAGTAGCTATGCATTTTTGGCAGAGGTGAACAAGATCTCATGATTATTTTTTTGTTGTTGTGGTTTTTCCTTTGAAAGAGATACCCAAAACATATATTTTAATTAAAATCATAAGATTTAAATGATTATTGCCCATTTAACCAAGAAAAGTATTTTCTTGCATATTTTGATTGCCTGATTGACAGGGAAGTATGAAATAACATCAACCTTCAAGTATGACAAATGTTCATGACATTTGGAGAGCATATCACCTTGGTACATTGTCCTTGGGAGGGAAGGACAAACAAAGCAAGGTGAGGTGGGAAGCGAAAGGGAATAATTTCTTCCAGAGTTATCATAGAGTTGCATCTCATCTTTAACATCTGCTTGTGCTTAGGTGCAAATAAGGGTTTATTTCACTGTGTGCTCACTAAATGTGTTTTCATCTATCAGGAGCACTGGCTAAACTCTAAGAACTGTTAATGTGAACAAGATGAGCACAAGTTATCTCATACCTGCATCGTCTGAGGCACGGACTCAGATGTGAACGATCCAAATCCTTCGTTTCAGGGTCTAACCTCCCTTATATATATCTCCAAGCTCTCTCCTGTGACTTTCCATCCCCCCAGCATGTCAACAGAACACTTAACAAGTCTCCTTCACTCCTGGACACTAATTGCCCATGCAAGTGCTCATCCAATCAGAGCCACAAGTTGCTTCTATTCACGCGCTTCTTCTCCAGTCAGGGTCTCACCCTCCCATTTGACTTCAGCTCTTGTCTCCTGGAGACAGTCTTTGTTCTCAGAGTTCTTCTTCCACACCCTGTCAAACTTGTTTTTCAGCCTCTATTCTGTACGTTGTCTTGAACCCCCACGAATGCCACAGCTCAAGAGGGAATTAAGAGAATACAGTGGGAACTGAGTATTCAAAGTTTGATAACATCACAGGCTGTCTCCTAGAACTAAACAGCTGTTTGATGAGAATTTAGGTATTTCATATTTGTCAAATAATGTAATTTGATGTACAAAATGTAAGATAATCCAAAGTAGAATGGATTTATTTAGAATTCTGCCAACTATGCACTGTGATGTGAGATATACTGGTAGTTATACATACTTAGTTACGACATTTGAATATTTAAGTCTTGTCAGATTAATTGTATGAATCTAGACTGATGGAAAAGTACTTTCTTTTCTTCAAAGGAAAATATTGATATTTAGCAATCCAATATTTATTTGAAGAAATCTAGAAGAATTAAAAAAATCAAATCTTTGTTTTAGCTATATAGTGCATATGTACACATGTACAAAACCTAGGAGAAATTTCTCTGATTGGATATGAATTTTTCGATGTGAGAAGGTTTATGAACTGAATGAGTTCTGCAAAGCTGCAATTCTGAACTGCAGAGGAACCAAGAATTATTTTAGCTACAGGAAATATTTGACATTCATTACTTTTGGCATACTCCCTCAGTTCTTGTCCTTTTCAAAGAGCTCAGAAGAATTTGTATTCATAGTGATAGTCTGAATGACCCTACATGTAAAAATAAAATCATAGAAGAAACAAGAAAATAAATGTCTTGTTTTCTATGCATGAGACTTCTGCAGTACAAAAAGCAAGTGTTTAGTGTTTTCATGATGCAAGAAATGTATCTGTGATAAAGTGGTACATAAAATAAGCTTATAAGCTTCTTTTTTTTTTTTTTAAGTAGTTATTGAGCACCATATAGTTCTATAGTTTGCTGCTTCCAATATTTATTTATTTAAATCTGGTAATTCTAAAAAGGTGCATGTCTTCTTAAAAAGATTGTGCATTTTTCTCATACATCTCCAAAAAGATTTGCTAATGCAGTTATCTCTAGGTTTTTAGTTATCAGAAGGTTTGTACTCATTTATCTCATAAGATATCTTTAATTTTGTATCATATATATTTTTTGAGTACTAGATTCTCCATATCACATTATCAGGAAGTGCACAGATTACTCTGTGATCTTATTTTAAAATTCTAGTTTAAACACTGTTTTCAGCCCTTTAACAAGGTTAGGAAATGAGTGAATTTATTCTCCTTTAGGGTCTGAAACTCAATAGCAGACTACAAATGCAAAAAATGAAGGCCTAAAAACCCAAACTTCTGTGGGACATAACTACAAAAATGCTTACATTACGTAAATAAAATGTGATATTTCTTGAAACATTAACTGAACTGAGGTAGTTTCTTTCAGCCTACTTGGTCATTTTAAATATATGTATGTATAAATCCCATGGTTGTATCTTTTTCTTTCACTTGTGTTTCTTGTGTATTTCAGTTACCAACTCATTAAAACATGAGCTGCTTACCTCTCTGCATTAGCATGACCTTGTCTGCGTAGCAGACATCATGTTCTAATTAACTAATATCATTTGCAGTTTCCAGAGCAATATAACAAAATTTGCTTTGATTAAATTATTATTGCTTACAGCAGTTACAAATCAGACTTGGATTGTGACTCCACCACTTCTGTAATAAGCAAAATTTTACATAACTAATAACTTTCCAATTGCTGAAGTTCTGTAAATTATTCTTTCCCAACTAAACACTACATGCTGAACCAGCCAATGCACTGTTCTGAAAATCTGTAATTCAAAGATGCACTTTTCCTAAATCACCAGAAAAAGTTTATAGGCCTGATCATCAAGAGCTATATATTGAAACATACTTGGTGATCAAAAGTGGCCCTACTGAACTGGAGGAAATCTATAAGGAACCGTCTTGGCTATTGATTTAAGTGCCCCACATTCAGCAAGAATGAATAGAAATAGAGTGAATATGTTCCTTTTAACTCACTACCATAAACATAAACATGTGAGAAGCTCCTGGATGCCTCCGGAAGAAACAAAAAGTATCAAAAATGTCAGGGAACTTGACGAATATGAATACTACAACAACAGCTGAGGTTTTTTTTTTTCACCTCTAGGACAACAGAAGTAACCTTCTCTGAGGACTTCCGAAAGGTAATTCAGAATTGAACACATCAGTAGTAAAATCTTGGCTATCACTTAGGCTTTGAAGAAGTATTGAGAAAAGGAAGTTATTCAGAATGCCTTTCTCAGAATTTAATTATCCATTATTATGTGCATCTTCTGTACTGAGACAGAAGAAAGGATTCTCCATGTAATGTGTAACTACCAGAGAGTTTCTGAGTAGAAGAACTCCCATTATATTAAGGATTAGTCTTTTCAACCTTATTCCCCAATTACACTGTCTTCCTGTGAATCTTTAGTATTCCATAATACTTTTTTTTTTTTATTTGGTGACCACTTTAAAGACAAGATGTATTAAATGTAAAATATTTCTACAGTTTCATTAAAAACTGATGGATTACAGATGGGTTAAATGAATCCAGCCCCAGGAAACAGTTCAGTTACGGGATACAAGAACTCGTACTTGTATTAATCTTGTTGAACATCATTAGATTCCTGTGGGCCCATGTATCTAGCTTGTCCAGGTTCCTTTGGATGTCATCCCTTCCTTCTATTATATCAGCTGCACCACCCAACTTAGTGTCATCTGCAAACTTGGTGAGGGTGCAGTCAATTCCAGTGTCTATGTCATTGATAAAGATGCTAAAAAGCACTGACCCCAAAAAAGAATCCTAAGGGACACTACTTGTGACTGGCTTTCACCTGGACATAGAGCCACTGATCACAACCCTCTGGCTGCAGTCATCTGACCAAATAGTTCAGCCTTCAAATCCATATCTCTCCAATTTAAAGATGAGGATGTGGAGTAGGAATTAATTATTACTTTGCTATCTTCACAGAAATGCATCCCTGCAAAACAAATTCTGAGAGTTGCATTCACTGATTCCTAGAGTTTGTTATGCTAGAGGAATGTATAACATGGTGTCCTTTACCACAATGAATAGACTGCCCTCTGGGAAATTCTCTTGAAGTGATTCCACTGCCTTGTGGAATCCATAAGAAGACAACTTAATGGCAGCTGTTTGAGGAAGTGGCATGTTAGATCAGACACTGTGAAATATGTGTACACATAGACTAAAAAAAAACAACTAACTTAAACAGAATTAGTCTTTTGTCTGTCCTTGCTTACTGAACTTTCCTTGAATATAAAGAAGTAGGGAATGTTCATTCTTGTCGAGTATGCATAATGCAGTTATAGCAGCATACATTTTGTTAAGAGATATTTGGGGAATAAAGCTCTTTCTGTAATGGAAGAGTTCCATTAAAATATTTTTATTTTGTTTAGGATTATATTAAAAGAAATCTTACTGACTTTTCTATGATTATTTTTGTACTACATTGTAAATTTCTTTGGGGCTTTTTATTTTTAAGCTTGATTTAAACACATTAGTTTTATTATTATTGCAGATAATAAGCACATTTTTTTCCAGAAACTGTTTTAAAAGAACCTTTTTCCATGTTCTATTTGTAATTTGAATTTCCCCTTAAATATTTTATGATGCATAAGCCAACTACAAATTAATTAGCTTGTTTAATTAACAAGATATGAGTTCCCATCAGACTTTATGTTCCTCCTCGCTGAGAGATACAAGTAACTCAGATGGCAAATGTGAATGCTACTGACAGATAAAGTACAGTCTTGCAGAGATAACTTTAAAGGATTACAGCGTTTCAGCTGAGGATTGATGAACTGTTTAGTTAAGAAATTTCAGCAGGAAAAAAAAATTTTGTAAGAGAGATATGTATCAAATCAATATTGAACTTTTCCACATGAGCAACTATGTTGAAAATGTTTTTGCAAAAATGCAAGAAGAATTCCCAGCTAGTCAGGCTGGTTCATACACATTTATCAGGAAAAAAAATAAATAATAAAAAAATAAAATAAAATAAAATAAAATAAAATAATAAAAATATTCAATGCACTCTTAGTCTGCAGTATAAACATAGAAAAAAATTGTCAGGATCCTCTTCTTCCAGCTCCTGCCTGTGGGTATAGTTCATCCGATGGTTCTAGAAACCTTCTCAAGGTATCCTTCGTCCTAAAAATTCAGATGACTCCATGAGCACCTCCTTGCTGAATCTCAATGCAGTCTGCCCTGTGATCACTTTGAAGGTGCCGCAAATTGTGGTAAGTCTTTAACAAGCACTTCCAAGAGGAAGTTCAAAGTCGTTAGAGCCTGAAGCATCTCAATTAGATTCCGTAGATGCAAAAAATCGTTCAACCATGGGCACTTCCTAAAGCTACTTTTGTTTTTTGTAGTACCACCAGGCAATTTTACCGAAGCAAAAAATTTATCACTTGTTAATTAACTGGATAATTCTTTTTATAGGGGGATACACTATAGAAATACAATCTCCAGCCCTGTTTGAAAGGCATTTTGTACTGTGCTTGAGGTGAAGAGCTACAGGGACACATTGTAACTACTCACTGAAAGCCCAGGAGAGCAGTGAGATACACAGGATTTCCTTCAGAAATACCAGAATCTTCCTACCTCCAGGACTTTGGCAATGACCAATCAAAGTCTGCTTGTATTTGAACAGTCTGTAGGTGAGGAGCTTGCATTACAGTGAAATTACATCAGAACCAAGATTCTCATAACATTAAAGATCTTAACATTTAAACAACCACACACAGAACACTACTTTGGTTGACCTTTAAATATGCAATCCAGTACCATCAGATAGCATTAGAGCAGCTTGTGTGTGTTCCATCCACCACACTTTGTCAGACTGGTTATGTCCTTCACCTGCTCTTCTTTGATCCTCATTTTGCCCTCATCATTTCTTTCTGAATTTTGCTCTCTGCTTCAGTCAAACCTGTTGAGTTTAGGCATGATCTGTGATTTTAGCAAATGTTATTGTCTCTAATGAGGTCATGGCCTTTTTCACCTTAACACTCCAGTTCTTATTAAATGCTTAGAACATATTAAAGTCTGTTTCCTTAATGAAATATTCTATGAAAAATAATAATAATAATAATAATAATAAACCACAAGCAAGCAAAACCAGCCTGCAGCCTTTCTTTTCTTTCAAATTTTTTATTTTGTCCTTCTTGCTGCTTTTTCAGTCTTCTGAAGTCTGCCCTTTAAAAAGTTTGTGGTGTATCACTGCAGGAGGAGCATGGATGGCAGTTACTAGGATACTAAACCTAAGTATGCAGCATGAACTACCAGCCAGAGACCTGCATACATTCACCTCATACAGAGGTGCCTGTCCTCTAATACTAACATTGGCTGGAGTTATGTCTATGGCACTGTATTTATGGTTTTCTGACTGCTGGATGTGGCTCAGATTTTTGGTATATCTGTTGATGACCTTTTACCAGCATTTGTCACTACAGTCCTACAGTCTGCACAGCAAAAAAGAAACATACGTGGGAACTGTTAGAGAATCCCTCAAAAATAATTAAAAAATAAAAAATAAAAAATGAATGGATAATCTGGAAACCAATAGTTGTCAACAGGTTACTATGGTTTGAGACCATACTCTATTGGATTGCACAACCTCCAGTATTCCTACAAAATGTTGCCCAGTTTGCCTCTTGGAGCCACTTATATTTGCACTATTTTGACCCTGAAAGCCCCACCAGAAAGAGAGATTATGGTATGAAACATGTGGCACGTAGATATTGTATGGTGAAATCAGATTTTATTGTAGCATAAAGCAACTCAAGCTGTATTCCCAGTTTTGTGACTCTGTGATAGATGTCATGGCATCATTACAAAACAGGAGAGGAGCTTTCAGTGCTCACTTTTCCACCAGGAAAGTAGACACAATGGAGAGCTTAAATGCTTTAAACCTATCTCAGGGCCAGGAAATCATAGTTCATATTTCATCACCAAATAATTATCTCTTTCAATGCTATTCCAAAACATTTAAGTGGAGAGGTTGATGCTTGCAATGTTAAATAAACCTATACTTCCATTCCACAATATGCACTGCAATGCCCAAGCCAGATGTAAAGACACTCCACCAGCCTGTATTTTTCAAATACTCCTAAGGACAGTAATAGCAATCAGCATAACAAAGAGATTACCATGCCTCTTGCTATTTTGTGTGTTTGTGTATCCAAGAGAGAGACATGTTAATTAGACCTTACTACTGTCTCTTTTTCCATGAATATTTCAACATAACACTGTTAACTGCCTTAGGGAATAGATCAATCATGCAGAACTTATATCATTGCAGGCATAGCACTAACCTTCATGTAGTGCACATTTAATGTCAAAACCTCATATATTTTTGTATGGTATCCTACAATAAATATTAACCCCTACACTATTATTAGTCATCTACTTATTTTCTGCAGTGAGAGGCTTTGCCATTTAGATATCAGAGGTACTATTGCTAAAGGCTTTTATTTCTTTATTTTCTTGTAATGTTTAATTGTAAAATGCATTGGTACAGGAGGGAGGAACTTTGAACTTGTATTCATGTATTTTACAGATCTTTTTGAGAGATCTGATCCATTCAACAGTAAGCATATTTAGCTAAATAACTTCCCTTGAACAGCTTTCCCATTGAATATCACAAAAGGTAGTTTAAATTAGTATACACTGAGAAAATGCACAGAGAACTGAAATTTCAGTTTTCACAGCTGACTGAAAAAAATTAAGGTAGGAACTGAAGTTAGTAAAGTAATAAATAATTATAAAACTCTTGTTGTAGCCAGTATTTATGAAAATCACAGCCCTGTCCCAAGGATTAGGGTAAGAGATCCTAGCATTCAGCTCTCTGCTGTTTCACAGAACTTGCTTGGCTTCTTCTAGCTGGGTATGCTAAAGGGTTGACCTTATTTTCATCCAAGAAGGAAATGTAGAACAGCTGAACTATTGATATACAAGGCTAATATATTTGTTAGCGAACTTGCACAAAAAAAATATGTGGATTGAACTGTCATATCCCTGAGCAGCTACAAGTCAGTTTGCTAAATGTCAGCTACTCATCAGTTACTGCCTGTATATGTCTATTAAAGTGCATACCCGGCAGTAAAAATAACTTAGCATTCAATTTTAAGTATTTCCTAATGTTGAAAGTGTTTTTACTAGTTAGGTAGTGACCATAAAATCACACAAAGGATATGCCTGTATATGTGCACACTAAAATCAATTGTACAGACATAAGCTGGTCGTGCTTCACCCCATCACATAGATCAAACAGCTAGGATGACATGCTCAAAGTGTAAGGCTTGCCAGAGTAGCCTTCACATTTAGTGTCCATTGGATGCTAGGAAGATACCTGTGAAATTGCCCTTGCAATTTTCTGCATGAGAAAGCCAAAGAGATGAGAGACCATGTCAAAAGCAGCCTCAAAGTTTAGTAGCAGGGTCTTATTGGCAACTAGGCTATTGAGCACCACTTCAGTAAAGTGAGACTGTGAGTGGCTTCACACAGGATAGCTCAAACTTTGTATCTTGCAAAAGCTCTTATGGCTGTTTCAGTCTTCTCCTAACCTGATCACCATCCATTATCACATCTCATTAAAGACTACAGTTAATGTTCTAAATATAATCTGTTAAGTCTTAAGTGTAATGTAAGTCGATATTCTTATTGTCATTAGATGGCAATAGTAAAGCTGCCAGCTGGAGACTGCTTGTTACTTTTGTATTCTGAGTTAGCAGTTCTCTTTATATCCCAGCAATGGTAAAAATAACAAGTACTGTGTTTGCTACACATCCCTGTTGAGACGTAGGATAAAAACAAAGGGAAAAAGTGTAAGAGTCTGCCGGTCAAGTAATGGGTATTTTATAAAAAATAGTTATAGTAATGGAGCAAATACAAAGAAAGGTTTAGAAGAATATATCTCAAAAACTGCATTCCACTTCCAAGTGGTTTTAGATGTAGCCTTAAGGTCTAGTGTTGTTGGCACTGTCAAGTTGACAGTGCAGCCTGAACCTCAAAGCATGAATTATTTGTATATGAACAATATATTTTTCAGAAATTGCAAGGTAGGCGTGGGTTGATCTTGGGAAAGCGAGAACAGTCAGCAGCTTTTATCTACTTCTAACTGTTGAAAATACTCTTTTTTCATGCCCATTGTATGATTTCCAAACAGGTATTTTCCTCAAAGGAACTGTGTGTTCAGAACAAGAATAGCACAAGCCTTTCCAGAAATTTTGCAGTCTCAGCTCTACTTTTAAGTGTAACATGAACAAACTAAATGCGAAGGAATCATTTTGAAGAAAGAATACAAATTTCTACCATCCATAAGGACAGAATCTATTTTAGAGCACTGTTTATAAGAACTTCTGAATCTCATCACTATTATATTTATACCAATTTCTCTACTTCGTAGGCTTTATATTTTAGCAGATCAGGACTGCTTTACAGATGTAATAGCAGCTTAATATGAGAAATCTTGTAAGATCTATTTAAACATTCTTTTTTCAACTTGCAAACACAGGATTGAAAACTATTCATGGTATACAAATTCTTAGTTCCAAAAGATTCTAGTAACCAGGCAGATTTCTTTCATTAAATAATTTAAGAATCACTGAACAGATGAGAAGTACTTCCTTTTTTAAAGTGAATATTAGTATTGTAATATTGATTGTAATATTGATACCATTTCTTTTGAAATGGTCAATGATATTCCTGTGAACATTGTCTTTGAATCAAAAAGTAATGTCCTTCCAAGGGATGTGATCTAATCTAGCCTGGAGTTAATGAGTGATTTTGTTTCCCCCATGGACTGCGGTTTTAGTGCTCCATTCCATTCTTAATTCGCAAATTTGTAAGGAAAAAAGTGGCCACTTTTCAGTTTCTGTCTGTACGGGTTATTTAAAATCCATAAATCCATACTTCTCACATTTAAAATATAAGTAACATTTCATACTGCAGTTTCTCACATTCGTATTTTGTAAGAAAACACTAGTCAAGATTCTTCACTGTACTACTTCAATGGCAATACCGAGTTACTTCATAAAACTCAGTAACTCCAATGAGACAGGCTTCCTCTGCATATTTAACTACCAGCAATTCTGGAGAAAATTAAGAAAAAACCTAGATTATGAAAATAGAAAGAAGCACATGAAGTTAACAACTAATCAGTAAATTGGCATACTCAGCTAGGTTGCTGAGTAAACTGCAGGATTACATTCAGGTGAATCTGAAAGAAAATTCAGGTATTCTTTCAGAACAAAAACAAGAACGAATAAATTAGCAAGAAAATGTGCTAGTATTACCAAACTAGAAAACTAGCGAAATTTGCCATATTTGCGCCTGTTAGACATGCTTCTCTACGTACACATTCAGACCTTGAAATTCCATTGATTACAAAGTACAACACAGCCCAATAGAGAAATTTCTGGAATAGCATTTCTCAGCACCAGCTTGTATTAACTCTACACCTCGCCAGCAAGTAAGGTCTGAGAGTCATAGTTCTGCATCCCTCTCTCTATTTGCCTGACAGAAATTCCAATTGTTCAAGTATCTGTTTGCAGATATCTTGCACTGACAACAATTTTACCTCCTTTATATAGTTTCTGTCAAACCCTTTTCTAGCTGAGTCAAGCCTTCTACTTAGGTCTCAGATCATGAAACTTCGTAAATGAAGATGAACTTACATAACATGCACACAAAAATTCCTTCTCTTCAGTCAGAACACCTCTCCTCTACCAAGTGTGCTCCTTGGAGCACAGATTATTCTGGGTGCTCTACTCTCTAGTGACACCTCATTAGTTAGTACAGGAAATCAGAAGCACAGAAATGTTTATTAATATTAAACATGGTCTAATAGAACACATGCATCATTCTTACTATTGATTTTGCAGTTGTGTTACAATGGCTTGTCAAAGCATGTTTTCCTTCTTCCCATACCCTTATTATTTATAAATTAATGAGGTTGCCATCCCCTGAAATCAATTTTATTTTAAACTATTCCTTGAAGTAAGGCAATCTTATTATTATTCCAAATCTTGAATGCAGCAAAGATCATCCCAAAATACTATTAGTGTGTTACATAATATTACTTGAACTTTGAGTGTCGTTACAGGTAGATCACAGAATTTAGAACGTTAAGTATTTTAAATTTATTTTTGTAACACAGATCTTCCAAGTTTAAATTTTTTCCTACTGTGATTATACTATCCTAACACTACTAGAAATTACAGTCCCATTCCATCTCATTTTCTTTACAGCCTTGTCAGCAGATTAGAGTTGCAATGGTATCTCCAAATCACACCAGAAAAAGTAAAAATTTGAATACACATCATGATCTGCTTCCAGAGAAAATTTTATTCCCTCTAATTCTTCAGTAAAGAAGAATAGTTACTGTCAAAAAGATAAATTTTGACAATAGGAAGTCTAAGTTTTTGTATCGTTTGCATTTCCAAGGGAGAAAAGAAGAAAAAAGTAATAACAAAATTGTTTGCAAACAAGCATATTTTAAGTATTTCATATTCATATGATGCTATCTTTGCAGTACTTATTTTATATATTTTATATATAAAATATTATATATATTATATATATAAAATATATATTATATATTTTATTGCTTTCTATTCTCTCTCACATTGCTATAATTCAATAGTCCTTCAGAATTTATAGGTACTGTAAAGAATCATGCAGACATTTGGAATTATCTTAGTTCTCTGCATAGTACTTCACAGTAAATCAGATGTTACGCAGATTTTTACCAATATCTTCATTATTTTATTTTATTTTATTTTATTTTTCTTCTGTAAGCCTTTTTTAAGAAATTAAAATCAAAGAGAATAATGACATATGCATATTTCTCAGCTGCAGGTACAGTATGGATTGACAGGCTTTTTCCCTCTCTATTCTGTCAAAAGAACCCTCTGTGAAGCCCAGAAAACACATTCACTAAGCAGTACATTCATGAAAGGGCTTTGTAGGCACAGACTGGATACATTTGCTTAGAAAGGGTACTCAGCTATTTTCAGAAATTAACTTTCTGGAACTGTTCCCCAAGAGCCTTTCCACAGCAGTATACAAAAGTATGATTTATCCCAGAAGAACTGTGCTTTACCTTTCAGCTGATGCTTCACTTAGTAGTGAAATATCAGTGATAGTTTTTTGCATGTACTGAGAGCTCCCAGTTCACGCAATTAAATAAAAAATGTCCCCCTGCTCAAAGCCACTGATAACTTGTTATTCGACCGACACATTTGTGGAGATGAGTCAGAGACTAAGATGTCCCATCCATGATTAACCATTTTTTCTTTTGGAAGTATCTAAGTATTAGGAAAAAGAGCAATGGAACCCTCCCTGTCCTCCTCTTGGTCAATGAAACTTCAACTACAAAATGCAAAATAAAACAAGAAAGATAATTCATTTACAAAACCTGATGCATATATATATATACATGAAATAGAAGAAGCCGTATATGTGACATACTTGAGATGACAGGTGCAATAGTAATCTACCCAGGATCATGGGATGTTTGCCACAGGTCTGGTGGCCAGCTTTGCCTGTTCTTGTAAAAAGATGTGTGGCATGAGAAAACAGGCTGAAATTTCAAGAACAGAGAGTTTCAGTTTAGATATGAGAGGTGGCTATTTACTGTCTGAACATGACATACAATAGTCCAACCAAAAAATTTCAGAAACTGAGCTCAGGACAACCCTGTTGATACAAGAAGCAGTACAGACGGTGGATATTTTAATCTCCTATTCAGAACTCTCTAGTACTTGAAGTCAAATGGCATCCTTAAAGATCTATAAATTAACTATGGCCATTTTTGTTCATTATCACAGAATTTTCTACTCTATGCAGTTCACGCATTTAACTCAGTATTTACATGTACATGCTTACACACTTGCATATTATTGTATTATTTTTTCTTTTATTAAAAGAAGCAGCAGCTAAAAGTCTGCTTGACTCACATAGGCCTTGCTCAGTCATGGAAGAATCCAACAGCTTCTAGTTTTCTGTTCAGAAATAGCTATAGTAGGGGAGCCAGTCTAATTAGATTATCCTAAGAATAGCTTTGAGACTCTATCTAGTAGTACCCTATCTTTAAGGATGTTCTTGAACTGGGAGAAGCCTCATTCTGACTACTTTTTTTTTTTTTCTTTTAGTGAATCAATTTCTGTGAACAAACAGTGGGAATAACGGAAGGTTTCAGCTTGATTTAGTACAATGTAGTAGAAATATCTCCAGAAAAGTAAGAATAGAGCATTTTCAAATGAAACTTTTTGTATTTGCAGCATGTAGAGTATAATTACTCAACAAAGCTAGTTGAATTATATTGTATTAATAAAATAACGTGTTATTCCAAACTGTAAATACCACAGCTGGTAACATATTCCAGCATTTCAAAGCATCATTATCATAGAAGAAAATGTGATATCAGGATGGAAAATGAATGATCAGAGTGGGAGAGGATACTAAGTGTTGGCTGCTTTTATATTTAGGAGCCCCTCAGCTGGTGAAGTAATGCATTGCATATCTGCATCAGCGGATAAGACTGCCTTAAACTTGAGGCTTGAGTTTTCAATACTGAATTATTGTCTTCAAATGGGGAAATATTTGACTTGAAATAAAAAATGAGGCTTAGCATGACAGGCTGTAGTTTACTTGCTTTGTTATTTGAAAATTCTCTGTAGTGATAAGTCTGAGACCTACAGTACTTTATCTGAGTTACTGTTCTCCGGTACATTCAGAGCAACCTCAGTAAAACTAAATGGAGGGGAACTACCTAAAGAATAATACCTTGAGCTTTTTAAAGAACACTTCAGAGGAATTAAAAGAACATAAGATGGTTTTCACATCATGTGGAGGTTTATAAAGCTCGAATCAGAATTCAGCTCTCACAATAGAGTTAAAGAAGAGTAACTTTGCGAAAGCTTTGGACTGAAACCCAGAAACTATGTAAAAATATGATAGAACTGAGACATAGCAAAGGAAATGAATGAACAAATAAATAAATAAATAAATAAACAAACAAATAAATAAGCAGCTTTTCCTAAAGTACTATTCAGAAGGACTATTGCAATTATGCTAGTACTGCATTTACAAGCCTGTCTGATCAGTGCAGCCAATCTGGCTCTGAATACACCTGCAGCCAGTACACAGTCCTGCTTACCTCCATTTATTTAGCAAGAACATGGTAAAAATGTGTGTACATCTAGTCTCTCAGCGTATATTCAACACAGTTTCTGAAAGGGCAGGATGTTTACTAAGCAGTCATTTCAGCTAAAGAAAAGAGGCCCATAAGTGAGTTTCATGAACAGTATCAGAAAATTAAAATCTGTATTTCCCAAGAAGCTCAGAATGCAACTCTGTAGCTCTCATCTGTCTCATAGGCAGCAAAAGACCAGCTTCGGCAGCAAGTCTTGCTTCATTATCACAGCCATACTGGTCTGCACAGAAGAGTCCAAGGCTAAAAGACATCTCTGTAGCCGTCTTCAGCGCTTGAAGGAGTTCCTTCTCTGACTGTTTGCACTCTTCCTAGAAATTAATCATTTCAACAACTAAGCAACAAGAAGCTGTAACAAGAACTGTAAAGATGAAATGGGATCTTACTGAAAAGAAAGGAGTATGTAACACTTCTTGTACTTGATTCTGGGTCTAGTAGGCATTAAATAAATATTCTTAAATCACTCTTTTCTCCTTACATCATGTAGTAATTTTCTGCAAACATGTGTATACACATACATGACCTAAATGATGTTCTTCTTTGTCTAAATGTAGAAGTGAATCACTGCTAATAAAATGTACCTCAGATTAAATTATCCAAACTGTTACCATATATATGTGTATATCATGTATATAGATATCTATTTTAAAACAAACTGCAGTGAATAAGTTTTGCTTGATACAGACCTATGGTTTGGCAAATACTGATGTCATGCTGTTCTCAAGCAAGCCGGTGTGAGAAGTATTTCCAAGGACAAAATAGATTCCTTGCAGTCCAAAGGACTACAGAGTTTAAGGTAGAAGATGCGTGCAATTCGTCCTCATTTTGGTTACCTACCTCCATCTAGTGACCAGAGATGGTATACCTATTAACTCTACGATAATCCATGATTCAATTGTTTCTGTGGACAAAACTCAGAACTGTGTTCTTAGGACTTTTCAAACGATGAAGGATAACAAGGAACACACACAAACAGAACAAACTCTCTCCAGCTTTTGCCGAGAAATAATAATGCATTTGGACATAAAGATAACACAAATGTGCAGAGGTGTGCCCCTAACCTGCACCACTTCTGCTGACTGCATCTGTTGTGCTCAGCTAAAGCAGGGTAATCTAACCAGCTTCCTGCAGCATATTTAATAGAACCACACAAGCTGTTAAGTGGCGTTACAGTATGGTTCTTTTCAAAAGGGTTTTAGCCCTTTTAGTGCCGTGGATGCTTCTTAAGAAAATGTTATAAAGTTGCCTTCTAGTCAGCAGGAGTCATGTAACTATGTTGCCTAAGCTGTGGCCTATTGTATCTCCAATACACGGATAGATTACATAGTTTTTTGCCAGGTTGGACCATCATATTGGCAGTACTATTTCCACGTTGTCTGAAGGGACACGTGCAAAAAGGACAAATAATGAAATCACAAGCTTTGCTTGACAGTTTCTGATTCGCTTTTTTCCAGCTTCTAGACAATATGCAATTAAACATATATCTTCTTGAAATGAAGTTGTATTAATAGAAATAATATCATTGAGTGAATCATACTTCAAAATAAAGAGGAATAGCAGTAGAGTGAACAGTGGCAAAGCAGCAGCAAAGAACCCCAAACTGCTGGTGTGATCAGATGCCTTTCAGTCAAAATCAGTGTTGCTCCTTCAAAAAAGTACAGACAGAATTCAGTCCTCTGCAAACAGCAAGCAAGGAGATAGTGAAGCCTGAGAAAAGATGGGATAGGAGGAGTTGGATTAGATTAATAAAGTGCATTTCAAAGAAGAAGAAATACATCCTTTTGAGACAGGAATTGTACTCTAAAAAGAGACAATCATTGCAGTACCTGAAATACCACAAGCAACTTCCAGTTTCTGGCAGATGTCACCAGGGGTCAACAATCAGCCTTGATGAAAATACCTCTTTCTGGCTGGGGACGTGGATGTTGAAAATATCCAGGGCAGTGTCTACAATACAACTTATTTAAGATAAGTCATAAGCACAAATACTGCTCAAGATAAAAATCCATCCAGAAGTGGTGTTTTACAGTTATCCCCCTTAAGTTTATTTTACAACAAATAACACAAGAAGACTTTTGAACCACAGGAGGGTATGCTCAGAACCCTTAGTAACTTTAGAGTAGTAATATTTTAAATCCACAGTTTAATTCTCTGTAAATATTACAGGGCTGCTCCTCAAGTAACGCCTCCTACGTCATTATGTTGGCCCATGATGTCACAGGCAAATAGTGGTGGTGTGGTAGTAGAGGTTGAATTTTCCTACCAATATTCTGCTACATGTTGTTGCTGTGTGACAGATGGCAGCAGAAGGGCAGTCTGACAAAATGGTGCCTGACACAGAAGGGTATTTGAAGTAAAGGTGTGTCACCAAATCCCTCTATGTGGAAAAAATGGACTTCATCGATGCTTGCTGAACATTTATGGATACCAAACAGCGGATGTGACCACAGAGAGGCAGTGTGTAGCCCATTTCAGTAGCAGTGACAGTGATTGTAGGTCATGTGCGCTGGTGCAGGTTTTGATGAGCATGGCATGCAAATTCTTGTCCATTGCTGGCAAAAATGTATAGCTAATGCTGGTAATTGTGTTGAAGAACAGCATTCTGTAGCTGAGAATTTGCTCTATCAAACAGTTACTGTGCTCATATAATATATATATAATATATATATAATAATATAATATAGATATAAAAATATAATATAAATACATTTTATATATTTATATATATAAATGAATAATATATATATAAAATATATATTTATATATATAAATGAATAAAATATATATAAAATAAAAAATAAAACTATACATATACACAGATATATATATGTTTTTTTATTACATTTGTGGAGGAACACATAATGTTTATATGACTGTTAAAAGAAATAAACACTGAAATTGAAGAAATGAGCGCCCCACACGAAGCTCTGCCAGAGCGCTGTGGCTGGTGGGACCACCTGTGAGCCTTCTCTGCCCTGAGATGGGCAGTACCTGCGAGGAGCCCGTGCCCCTCAGATGACCCTGGCCGTGACCTCCAGGTGACCCCGCCCCGGTCGCCTTCAGAGAGAAAGGGCGCGAACGATGAAGCGGGAAGCAAAAACGGCGGGAAGCAAAAACGGCGGGAAAAGCGAGCGGCGTTCCGGGCTCCAATTGGCTGGCGGGCGGAGGGGACACCTATATAAGACACTCGGGCGCAACAGGTGTGTGCCTCAGCGTGTGAGAAGAATCTGCGTGCTCTGAGAGGAAGGCGACAAGCAGCATCCACGGACCCAGCTGCGGCGGAGCTGGTAGGCGGCAGAGATGGGCGGGGACGGAGGCGGGTCGGAAGCTGGGCGGGCTCCGAGCGGGCAGCGATTGTGGGGGAGCTCTGGAATCTGGCACCGAGCGTTCTCTGAACGGAGCTAGTCGGAGGGGCAGCGGCCGGATCAGGGGCGAGAGCAGAACGAGACAGGGGCCGGGCCGGAGCCGGGGGGCCGGGCCGGAGCCGGGGGCCCGGGCCGGAGCCGGGGGGCCGGGCCGGAGCCGGGGGGCCGGGCCGGAGCCGGGGGGCCGGGCCGGAGCCGGGGGGCCGGGCCGGAGCCGGGGGGCCGAACTGCCTCCTGGTAGAAGATGCTACAGGAAAGCGGCAAGCAGCAATAATAAAGTAAAAATATCTCCCCACTGTTGAAATGTCTTCTAGGAGATGTATCTTCACTTCTCAGTGAACGGGTGGTGGGAATTGGGAGAGCACAAATAGAGGGAGGCACTGACATGAAAGAGAGGAAGCACTTAAGTAGTGTACTATAGTTTAAGAAGGTTAATGTGATGAAGAAGCTCTATAGTAAGAAAAGAGAGAATGCCCATAGAAAATGTATGCCTGCAATCTGAAATTGTTTGCTTCTTTAAGAAAATAACTGCCAGTACATGATAGGAGATGGCAAGAAAAAAAAAAGAAAAATGAATTTAAGAGTGAGTGTCAAATGAGCAATAAGAGGAAAGGAATAATGACAAGGGGTATAAAAAGAAACTGGAAAAAAAGCACCTCCATAATACCATGGGCACAGTCAAGCTTCAGGAGAGCCAAGTTCAACGGAATTAATATACTAGTACATGTAGTTGTAATGACAGCTGAAGTCTTTGTAAATAAAGCAGCATTTAGGGACAAGCTGAATGACGCCTCCCTGTCCCGTCAGAGGGTGCAGGTTGAGGTGCTGCTTGTAGCTGGGGCGACCTCCCCGCTCGGTGGGTCGAGGTTGTTCCGTGGATTCCCAAAGAGGTGGTGTTGTGCTGCAGCCGGGCGGGCCAGCCTGTAGCTCAGGCGTTGGTGGGAGCCGCGTGCTCCGTGGGGCTTCTTGGCGATGGTGAGGTGTTGGGCACCGTCCTGTAGACAGGGCTGTGTGTGCCCCCTGTGTTTGGTGAGCTGTGTCCTGAGAGAAGGACCCCCTGTAGTCAGGTGGGAATGTGGCCCCGGCCTTTCAGAGGCACGGGGCTGAGAGATGCGAGGTTAGGCTTGCACCCTCCCTGCAATTGGGGCTGGGATCCCGATCGTGGCCTTTGGCCGTGCCACCCCGCTGCCTGGCTGCTGAGTGTCGTTCCTGCTGCTGGGGGGGAAAACCGAGCTCTGTGGCTCCGTGGGTGTCGTCGCCCCGCCTGTAATCAGGGTCTGGGTGCGGGAGCCTTTGTGCTCTGCTGGCAGCCTGTGTGGGGCGACCGCCCCGTTAGTGGGGTTAGGGGTCAAGGTGCCCCGGTGTGGGAGAGAAGGAGCCTCCCTCTGCCTGTGGAGCAAGGCTGCCCTGTAAGTGAGGGACTGGCTGTGCCTTGGCGTCCCAGGCCCTTTGCAATGGCGGCAGCGTCAGGGGACCCCTGTAAGCAGGGAAGTTGACCCTTTGGTCGCTGCTTTTGGTGTGCCCAGCTCCATTTGCCCAGTCTGCCCGCCTCTGTGACCCTCCGCAGCACCGGCTGGAGCTCTGCAGCGCATCGGCGTGGGTGAGAAAAGCTGTTGTTTGTTTTTATTTGCTGGGAATGAATTGGGAAGGGGGGATGTAAAGGCTTCTGTGGCTGGGTTGTCGTGTGCCGAGCTCCGTCTGTTGGGTTTCCTGTTTTCCTTGGGTGGTGGGGTTGTTGGTCCTCAGGTCTAATGGAGCCCTTCATTTTTCAGGAGCTGCTGCAGCAAAGGAAGAAGCAGCAAAGGAAGAAGCAGCGAGTGGAACCGGGAGGCAACAGCGAGCAAGAGGAGGAAGCAGAAGCCTGTGGACGGGGGCGAAAGAGAGAGGCTCTCTGGGCAAAAGCACCTCCCTGTCAGCAGGGTCACAGTCACATTTTGGTAGAGCGCTGCCGGCACCTTGGGTGACCAGGCCGGCTTTGTGCTGGGCGACCTCCCTGTAAGCAGGGCTCGGGTCTTTGCTGTAGTTGGCCTTTTGCCTTGTTGCTCCTTTGGCTGCCTGGGGAGCGTGGCCCCCCGTACAGAGGGCAAGAGCCACCTCCCCGCACCCGAGTGGGAAATGGAGCTCGCTGGACCCCAAGGCCACCCTGTAGGCAGGGTAGGTGCCGTTTCCCTGCCCCTGTTCCTCTGGCCCCTCGGCGTTGCTGCCCGCTGGTGGCCTGTCAAGGTGATGGCCCTGTACACATGATAGTTGTGTGGCCGAGGCCGCTCTGTAGCCAGGGCTTGGGCCTGTCCCTGCGTGGCCGCCTGTTCAGCTGGCGGTGTGACGGCCCTGTACTCGGGGTGCGTGTCACAAGCTGTGGAGCTCTCTGTCCCCGAAGCAGCCTGCCCCCCCTGTAATCAGGTTTGGGGAGGCTGCTTTAGCCAGCCAGTTGGTGGGAATGACCCCTCCCTGTCCCGTCAGAGGGTGCAGGTTGAGGTGCTGCTTGTAGCTGGGGCGACCTCCCCGCTCGGTGGGTCGAGGTTGTTCCGTGGATTCCCAAAGAGGTGGTGGTGTGTGCTGCAGCCGGGCGGGCCAGCCTGTAGCTCAGGCGTTGGTGGGAGCCGCGTGCTCCGTGGGGCTTCTTGGCGATGGTGAGGTGTTGGGCACCGTCCTGTAGACAGGGCTGTGTGTGCCCCCTGTGTTTGGTGAGCTGTGTCCTGAGAGAAGACCCCCTGTAGTCAGGTGGGAATGTGGCCCCGGCCTTTCAGAGGCACGGGGCTGAGAGATGCGAGGTTAGGCTTGCACCCTCCCTGCAATTGGGGCTGGGATCCCGATCGTGGCCTTTGGCCGTGCCACCCCGCTGCCTGGCTGCTGAGTGTCGTTCCTGCTGCTGGGGGGGAAAACCGAGCTCTGTGGCTCCGTGGGTGTCGTCGCCCCGCCTGTAATCAGGGTCTGGGTGCGGGAGCCTTTGTGCTCTGCTGGCAGCCTGTGTGGGGCGACCGCCCCGTTAGTGGGGTTAGGGGTCAAGGTGCCCCGGTGTGGGAGAGAAGGAGCCTCCCTCTGCCTGTGGAGCAAGGCTGCCCTGTAAGTGAGGGACTGGCTGTGCCTTGGCGTCCCAGGCCCTTTGCAATGGCGGCAGCGTCAGGGGACCCCTGTAAGCAGGGAAGTTGACCCTTTGGTCGCTGCTTTTGGTGTGCCCAGCTCCATTTGCCCAGTCTGCCCGCCTCTGTGACCCTCCGCAGCACCGGCTGGAGCTCTGCAGCGCATCGGCGTGGGTGAGAAAAGCTGTTGTTTGTTTTTATTTGCTGGGAATGAATTGGGAAGGGGGGGATGTAAAGGCTTCTGTGGCTGGGTTGTCGTGTGCCGAGCTCCGTCTGTTGGGTTTCCTGTTTTCCTTGGGTGGTGGGGTTGTTGGTCCTCAGGTCTAATGGAGCCCTTCATTTTTCAGGAGCTGCTGCAGCAAAGGAAGAAGCAGCAAAGGAAGAAGCAGCGAGTGGAACCGGGAGGCAACAGCGAGCAAGAGGAGGAAGCAGAAGCCTGTGGACGGGGGCGAAAGAGAGAGGCTCTCTGGGCAAAAGCACCTCCCTGTCAGCAGGGTCACAGTCACATTTTGGTAGAGCGCTGCCGGCACCTTGGGTGACCAGGCCGGCTTTGTGCTGGGCGACCTCCCTGTAAGCAGGGCTCGGGTCTTTGCTGTAGTTGGCCTTTTGCCTTGTTGCTCCTTTGGCTGCCTGGGGAGCGTGGCCCCCCGTACAGAGGGCAAGAGCCACCTCCCCGCACCCGAGTGGGAAATGGAGCTCGCTGGACCCCAAGGCCACCCTGTAGGCAGGGTAGGTGCCGTTTCCCTGCCCCTGTTCCTCTGGCCCCTCGGCGTTGCTGCCCGCTGGTGGCCTGTCAAGGTGATGGCCCTGTACACATGATAGTTGTGTGGCCGAGGCCGCTCTGTAGCCAGGGCTTGGGCCTGTCCCTGCGTGGCCGCCTGTTCTGCTGGCGGTGTGACGGCCCTGTACTCGGGGTGCGTGTCACAAGCTGTGGAGCTCTCTGTCCCCGAAGCAGCCTGCCCCCCCTGTAATCAGGTTTGGGGAGGCTGCTTTAGCCAGCCAGTTGGTGGGAATGACCCCTCCCTGTCCCGTCAGAGGGTGCAGGTTGAGGTGCTGCTTGTAGCTGGGGCGACCTCCCCGCTCGGTGGGTCGAGGTTGTTCCGTGGGTTCCCAAAGAGGTGGTGTTGTGCTGCAGCCGGGCGGGCCAGCCTGTAGCTCAGGCGTTGGTGGGAGCCGCGTGCTCCGTGGGGCTTCTTGGCGATGGTGAGGTGTTGGGCACCGTCCTGTAGACAGGGCTGTGTGTGCCCCCTGTGTTTGGTGAGCTGTGTCCTGAGAGAAGACCCCCTGTAGTCAGGTGGGAATGTGGCCCCGGCCTTTCAGAGGCCGGGGCTGAGAGATGCGAGGTTAGGCTTGCACCCTCCCTGCAATTGGGGCTGGGATCCCGATCGTGGCCTTTGGCCGTGCCACCCCGCTGCCTGGCTGCTGAGTGTCGTTCCTGCTGCTGGGGGGGAAAACCGAGCTCTGTGGCTCCGTGGGTGTCGTCGCCCCGCCTGTAATCAGGGTCTGGGTGCGGGAGCCTTTGTGCTCTGCTGGCAGCCTGTGTGGGGCGACCCCCGTTAGTGGGGTTAGGGGTCAAGGTGCCCCGGTGTGGGAGAGAAGGAGCCTCCCTCTGCCTGTGGAGCAAGGCTGCCCTGTAAGTGAGGGACTGGCTGTGCCTTGGCGTCCCAGGCCCTTTGCAATGGCGGCAGCGTCAGGGGACCCCTGTAAGCAGGGAAGTTGACCCTTTGGTCGCTGCTTTTGGTGTGCCCAGCTCCATTTGCCCAGTCTGCCCGCCTCTGTGACCCTCCGCAGCACCGGCTGGAGCTCTGCAGCGCATCGGCGTGGGTGAGAAAAGCTGTTGTTTGTTTTTATTTGCTGGGAATGAATTGGGAAGGGGGGGATGTAAAGGCTTCTGTGGCTGGGTTGTCGTGTGCCGAGCTCCGTCTGTTGGGTTTCCTGTTTTCCTTGGGTGGTGGGGTTGTTGGTCCTCAGGTCTAATGGAGCCCTTCATTTTTCAGGAGCTGCTGCAGCAAAGGAAGAAGCAGCGAGTGGAACCGGGAGGCAACAGCGAGCAAGAGGAGGAAGCAGAAGCCTGTGGACGGGGGCGAAAGAGAGAGGCTCTCTGGGCAAAAGCACCTCCCTGTCAGCAGGGTCACAGTCACATTTTGGTAGAGCGCTGCCGGCACCTTGGGTGACCAGGCCGGCTTTGTGCTGGGCGACCTCCCTGTAAGCAGGGCTCGGGTCTTTGCTGTAGTTGGCCTTTTGCCTTGTTGCTCCTTTGGCTGCCTGGGGAGCGTGGCCCCCCGTACAGAGGGCAAGAGCCACCTCCCCGCACCCGAGTGGGAAATGGAGCTCGCTGGACCCCAAGGCCACCCTGTAGGCAGGGTAGGTGCCGTTTCCCTGCCCCTGTTCCTTCGGCCCCTCAGTGTTGCTGCCTGCTGGTGGCATGTAAATGCAATGGCCCAGTACACAGTAATTGTGTGGCCGAGGCCGCTCTGTAGCCAGGGCTTGGGCCTGTCCCTGCGTGGCCGCCTGTTCTGCTGGCGGTGTGACGGCCCTGTACTCGGGGTGCGTGTCACAAGCTGTGGAGCTCTCTGTCCCCGAAGCAGCCTGCCCCCCCTGTAATCAGGTTTGGGGAGGCTGCTTTAGCCAGCCAGTTGGTGGGAATGACCCCTCCCTGTCCCGTCAGAGGGTGCAGGTTGAGGTGCTGCTTGTAGCTGGGGCGACCTCCCCGCTCGGTGGGTCGAGGTTGTTCCGTGGATTCCCAAAGAGGTGGTGTTGTGCTGCAGCCGGGCGGGCCAGCCTGTAGCTCAGGCGTTGGTGGGAGCCGCGTGCTCCGTGGGGCTTCTTGGCGATGGTGAGGTGTTGGGCACCGTCCTGTAGACAGGGCTGTGTGTGCCCCCTGTGTTTGGTGAGCTGTGTCCTGAGAGAAGGCCCCCTGTAGTCAGGTGGGAATGTGGCCCCGGCCTTTCAGAGGCACGGGGCTGAGAGATGCGAGGTTAGGCTTGCACCCTCCCTGCAATTGGGGCTGGGATCCCGATCGTGGCCTTTGGCCGTGCCACCCCGCTGCCTGGCTGCTGAGTGTCGTTCCTGCTGCTGGGGGGGAAAACCGAGCTCTGTGGCTCCGTGGGTGTCGTCGCCCCGCCTGTAATCAGGGTCTGGGTGCGGGAGCCTTTGTGCTCTGCTGGCAGCCTGTGTGGGGCGACTGCCCCGTTAGTGGGGTTAGGGGTCAAGGTGCCCCGGTGTGGGAGAGAAGGAGCCTCCCTCTGCCTGTGGAGCAAGGCTGCCCTGTAAGTGAGGGACTGGCTGTGCCTTGGCGTCCCAGGCCCTTTGCAATGGCGGCAGCGTCAGGGGACCCCTGTAAGCAGGGAAGTTGACCCTTTGGTCGCTGCTTTTGGTGTGCCCAGCTCCATTTGCCCAGTCTGCCCGCCTCTGTGACCCTCCGCAGCACCGGCTGGAGCTCTGCAGCGCATCGGCGTGGGTGAGAAAAGCTGTTGTTTGTTTTTATTTGCTGGGAATGAATTGGGAAGGGGGGGATGTAAAGGCTTCTGTGGCTGGGTTGTCGTGTGCCGAGCTCCGTCTGTTGGGTTTCCTGTTTTCCTTGGGTGGTGGGGTTGTTGGTCCTCAGGTCTAATGGAGCCCTTCATTTTTCAGGAGCTGCTGCAGCAAAGGAAGAAGCAGCAAAGGAAGAAGCAGCGAGTGGAACCGGGAGGCAACAGCGAGCAAGAGGAGGAAGCAGAAGCCTGTGGACGGGGGCGAAAGAGAGAGGCTCTCTGGGCAAAAGCACCTCCCTGTCAGCAGGGTCACAGTCACATTTTGGTAGAGCGCTGCCGGCACCTTGGGTGACCAGGCCGGCTTTGTGCTGGGCGACCTCCCTGTAAGCAGGGCTCGGGTCTTTGCTGTAGTTGGCCTTTTGCCTTGTTGCTCCTTTGGCTGCCTGGGGAGCGTGGCCCCCCGTACAGAGGGCAAGAGCCACCTCCCCGCACCCGAGTGGGAAATGGAGCTCGCTGGACCCCAAGGCCACCCTGTAGGCAGGGTAGGTGCCGTTTCCCTGCCCCTGTTCCTCTGGCCCCTCAGTGTTGCTGCCTGCTGGTGGCATGTAAATGCAATGGCCCAGTACACAGTAATTGTGTGGCCGAGGCCGCTCTGTAGCCAGGGCTTGGGCCTGTCCCTGCGTGGCCGCCTGTTCTGCTGGCGGTGTGACGGCCCTGTACTCGGGGTGCGTGTCACAAGCTGTGGAGCTCTCTGTCCCCGAAGCAGCCTGCCCCCCCTGTAATCAGGTTTGGGGAGGCTGCTTTAGCCAGCCAGTTGGTGGGAATGACCCCTCCCTGTCCCGTCAGAGGGTGCAGGTTGAGGTGCTGCTTGTAGCTGGGGCGACCTCCCCGCTCGGTGGGTCGAGGTTGTTCCGTGGATTCCCAAAGAGGTGGTGTTGTGCTGCAGCCGGGCGGGCCAGCCTGTAGCTCAGGCGTTGGTGGGAGCCGCGTGCTCCGTGGGGCTTCTTGGCGATGGTGAGGTGTTGGGCACCGTCCTGTAGACAGGGCTGTGTGTGCCCCCTGTGTTTGGTGAGCTGTGTCCTGAGAGAAGACCCCCTGTAGTCAGGTGGGAATGTGGCCCCGGCCTTTCAGAGGCCCGGGGCTGAGAGATGCGAGGTTAGGCTTGCACCCTCCCTGCAATTGGGGCTGGGATCCCGATCGTGGCCTTTGGCCGTGCCACCCCGCTGCCTGGCTGCTGAGTGTCGTTCCTGCTGCTGGGGGGGAAAACCGAGCTCTGTGGCTCCGTGGGTGTCGTTGCCCCGCCTGTAATCAGGGTCTGGGTGCGGGAGCCTTTGTGCTCTGCTGGCAGCCTGTGTGGGGCGACCGCCCCGTTAGTGGGGTTAGGGGTCAAGGTGCCCCGGTGTGGGAGAGAAGGAGCCTCCCTCTGCCTGTGGAGCAAGGCTGCCCTGTAAGTGAGGGACTGGCTGTGCCTTGGCGTCCCAGGCCCTTTGCAATGGCGGCAGCGTCAGGGGACCCCTGTAAGCAGGGAAGTTGACCCTTTGGTCGCTGCTTTTGGTGTGCCCAGCTCCATTTGCCCAGTCTGCCCGCCTCTGTGACCCTCCGCAGCACCGGCTGGAGCTCTGCAGCGCATCGGCGTGGGTGAGAAAAGCTGTTGTTTGTTTTTATTTGCTGGGAATGAATTGGGAAGGGGGGGATGTAAAGGCTTCTGTGGCTGGGTTGTCGTGTGCCGAGCTCCGTCTGTTGGGTTTCCTGTTTTCCTTGGGTGGTGGGGTTGTTGGTCCTCAGGTCTAATGGAGCCCTTCATTTTTCAGGAGCTGCTGCAGCAAAGGAAGAAGCAGCAAAGGAAGAAGCAGCGAGTGGAACCGGGAGGCAACAGCGAGCAAGAGGAGGAAGCAGAAGCCTGTGGACGGGGGCGAAAGAGAGAGGCTCTCTGGGCAAAAGCACCTCCCTGTCAGCAGGGTCACAGTCACATTTTGGTAGAGCGCTGCCGGCACCTTGGGTGACCAGGCCGGCTTTGTGCTGGGCGACCTCCCTGTAAGCAGGGCTCGGGTCTTTGCTGTAGTTGGCCTTTTGCCTTGTTGCTCCTTTGGCTGCCTGGGGAGCGTGGCCCCCCGTACAGAGGGCAAGAGCCACCTCCCCGCACCCGAGTGGGAAATGGAGCTCGCTGGACCCCAAGGCCACCCTGTAGGCAGGGTAGGTGCCGTTTCCCTGCCCCTGTTCCTCTGGCCCCTCGGCGTTGCTGCCCGCTGGTGGCCTGTCAAGGTGATGGCCCTGTACACATGATAGTTGTGTGGCCGAGGCCGCTCTGTAGCCAGGGCTTGGGCCTGTCCCTGCGTGGCCGCCTGTTCTGCTGGCGGTGTGACGGCCCTGTACTCGGGGTGCGTGTCACAAGCTGTGGAGCTCTCTGTCCCCGAAGCAGCCTGCCCCCCCTGTAATCAGGTTTGGGGAGGCTGCTTTAGCCAGCCAGTTGGTGGGAATGACCCCTCCCTGTCCCGTCAGAGGGTGCAGGTTGAGGTGCTGCTTGTAGCTGGGGCGACCTCCCCGCTCGGTGGGTCGAGGTTGTTCCGTGGATTCCCAAAGAGGTGGTGTGTGCTGCAGCCGGGCGGGCCAGCCTGTAGCTCAGGCGTTGGTGGGAGCCGCGTGCTCCGTGGGGCTTCTTGGCGATGGTGAGGTGTTGGGCACCGTCCTGTAGACAGGGCTGTGTGTGCCCCCTGTGTTTGGTGAGCTGTGTCCTGAGAGAAGACCCCCTGTAGTCAGGTGGGAATGTGGCCCCGGCCTTTCAGAGGCCGGGGCTGCGAGATGCGAGGTTAGGCTTGCACCCTCCCTGCAATTGGGGCTGGGATCCCGATCGTGGCCTTTGGCCGTGCCACCCCGCTGCCTGGCTGCTGAGTGTCGTTCCTGCTGCTGGGGGGGAAAACCGAGCTCTGTGGCTCCGTGGGTGTCGTCGCCCCGCCTGTAATCAGGGTCTGGGTGCGGGAGCCTTTGTGCTCTGCTGGCAGCCTGTGTGGGGCGACCGCCCCGTTAGTGGGTTAGGGGTCAAGGTGCCCCGGTGTGGGAGAGAAGGAGCCTCCCTCTGCCTGTGGAGCAAGGCTGCCCTGTAAGTGAGGGACTGGCTGTGCCTTGGCGTCCCAGGCCCTTTGCAATGGCGGCAGCGTCAGGGGACCCCTGTAAGCAGGGAAGTTGACCCTTTGGTCGCTGCTTTTGGTGTGCCCAGCTCCATTTGCCCAGTCTGCCCGCCTCTGTGACCCTCCGCAGCACCGGCTGGAGCTCTGCAGCGCATCGGCGTGGGTGAGAAAAGCTGTTGTTTGTTTTTATTTGCTGGGAATGAATTGGGAAGGGGGGGATGTAAAGGCTTCTGTGGCTGGGTTGTCGTGTGCCGAGCTCCGTCTGTTGGGTTTCCTGTTTTCCTTGGGTGGTGGGGTTGTTGGTCCTCAGGTCTAATGGAGCCCTTCATTTTTCAGGAGCTGCTGCAGCAAAGGAAGAAGCAGCGAGTGGAACCGGGAGGCAACAGCGAGCAAGAGGAGGAAGCAGAAGCCTGTGGACGGGGGCGAAAGAGAGAGGCTCTCTGGGCAAAAGCACCTCCCTGTCAGCAGGGTCACAGTCACATTTTGGTAGAGCGCTGCCGGCACCTTGGGTGACCAGGCCGGCTTTGTGCTGGGCGACCTCCCTGTAAGCAGGGCTCGGGTCTTTGCTGTAGTTGGCCTTTTGCCTTGTTGCTCCTTTGGCTGCCTGGGGAGCGTGGCCCCCCGTACAGAGGGCAAGAGCCACCTCCCCGCACCCGAGTGGGAAATGGAGCTCGCTGGACCCCAAGGCCACCCTGTAGGCAGGGTAGGTGCCGTTTCCCTGCCCCTGTTCCTTCGGCCCCTCAGTGTTGCTGCCTGCTGGTGGCATGTAAATGCAATGGCCCAGTACACAGTAATTGTGTGGCCGAGGCCGCTCTGTAGCCAGGGCTTGGGCCTGTCCCTGCGTGGCCGCCTGTTCAGCTGGCGGTGTGACGGCCCTGTACTCGGGGTGCGTGTCACAAGCTGTGGAGCTCTCTGTCCCCGAAGCAGCCTGCCCCCCCTGTAATCAGGTTTGGGGAGGCTGCTTTAGCCAGCCAGTTGGTGGGAATGACCCCTCCCTGTCCCGTCAGAGGGTGCAGGTTGAGGTGCTGCTTGTAGCTGGGGCGACCTCCCCGCTCGGTGGGTCGAGGTTGTTCCGTGGATTCCCAAAGAGGTGGTGTTGTGCTGCAGCCGGGCGGGCCAGCCTGTAGCTCAGGCGTTGGTGGGAGCCGCGTGCTCCGTGGGGCTTCTTGGCGATGGTGAGGTGTTGGGCACCGTCCTGTAGACAGGGCTGTGTGTGCCCCCTGTGTTTGGTGAGCTGTGTCCTGAGAGAAGACCCCCTGTAGTCAGGTGGGAATGTGGCCCCGGCCTTTCAGAGGCACGGGGCTGAGAGATGCGAGGTTAGGCTTGCACCCTCCCTGCAATTGGGGCTGGGATCCCGATCGTGGCCTTTGGCCGTGCCACCCCGCTGCCTGGCTGCTGAGTGTCGTTCCTGCTGCTGGGGGGGAAACCGAGCTCTGTGGCTCCGTGGGTGTCGTTGCCCCGCCTGTAATCAGGGTCTGGGTGCGGGAGCCTTTGTGCTCTGCTGGCAGCCTGTGTGGGGCGACCGCCCCGTTAGTGGGGTTAGGGGTCAAGGTGCCCCGGTGTGGGAGAGAAGGAGCCTCCCTCTGCCTGTGGAGCAAGGCTGCCCTGTAAGTGAGGGACTGGCTGTGCCTTGGCGTCCCAGGCCCTTTGCAATGGCGGCAGCGTCAGGGGACCCCTGTAAGCAGGGAAGTTGACCCTTTGGTCGCTGCTTTTGGTGTGCCCAGCTCCATTTGCCCAGTCTGCCCGCCTCTGTGACCCTCCGCAGCACCGGCTGGAGCTCTGCAGCGCATCGGCGTGGGTGAGAAAAGCTGTTGTTTGTTTTTATTTGCTGGGAATGAATTGGGAAGGGGGGGATGTAAAGGCTTCTGTGGCTGGGTTGTCGTGTGCCGAGCTCCGTCTGTTGGGTTTCCTGTTTTCCTTGGGTGGTGGGGTTGTTGGTCCTCAGGTCTAATGGAGCCCTTCATTTTTCAGGAGCTGCTGCAGCAAAGGAAGAAGCAGCAAAGGAAGAAGCAGCGAGTGGAACCGGGAGGCAACAGCGAGCAAGAGGAGGAAGCAGAAGCCTGTGGACGGGGGCGAAAGAGAGAGGCTCTCTGGGCAAAAGCACCTCCCTGTCAGCAGGGTCACAGTCACATTTTGGTAGAGCGCTGCCGGCACCTTGGGTGACCAGGCCGGCTTTGTGCTGGGCGACCTCCCTGTAAGCAGGGCTCGGGTCTTTGCTGTAGTTGGCCTTTTGCCTTGTTGCTCCTTTGGCTGCCTGGGGAGCGTGGCCCCCCGTACAGAGGGCAAGAGCCACCTCCCCGCACCCGAGTGGGAAATGGAGCTCGCTGGACCCCAAGGCCACCCTGTAGGCAGGGTAGGTGCCGTTTCCCTGCCCCTGTTCCTCTGGCCCCTCGGCGTTGCTGCCCGCTGGTGGCCTGTCAAGGTGATGGCCCTGTACTCGAGGTGTGTGTCCCAGCCTTTTTCCTTACATGAGAAGCCCTTTGGCACGTTGAGGTCTGTGGCCTCCGTGCAGCCTGGGGACAGGTCACAGGCTCTTTGCTGTTGCTCGTGGGTTCGGGTTTATTCCCAGGGTTTAGCTGCGCTGCGTTGTCCTTCCCTTCTGGAAAGTGCCATCTGTGTGTGTGTGTTCCCCTTCCTTTCCTTGTTTGTGTTTGTGGTGTGACTGTGTGATTGAGCTTTCCCTTTAGGCCTCCACAAAAATGGCTGCAGCTTAGCTTGGACTTCCCAGGCGGGAATGGAGGACTTGATGCGTGGCACAAGTGGGGTGTTCCCTCTTAGTCCTGCGAGCGCAGTGAGTGTCCTGTCACGCCCCTTTTTTCTTAGGACAGATCAGAGCCACATGATAGTTGTGTGGCCGAGGCCGCTCTGTAGCCAGGGCTTGGGCCTGTCCCTGCGTGGCCGCCTGTTCAGCTGGCGGTGTGACGGCCCTGTACTCGGGGTGCGTGTCACAAGCTGTGGAGCTCTCTGTCCCCGAAGCAGCCTGCCCCCCCTGTAATCAGGTTTGGGGAGGCTGCTTTAGCCAGCCAGTTGGTGGGAATGACCCCTCCCTGTCCCGTCAGAGGGTGCAGGTTGAGGTGCTGCTTGTAGCTGGGGCGACCTCCCCGCTCGGTGGGTCGAGGTTGTTCCGTGGATTCCCAAAGAGGTGGTGTTGAGCTGCAGCCGGGCGGGCCAGCCTGTAGCTCAGGCGTTGGTGGGAGCCGCGTGCTCCGTGGGGCTTCTTGGCGATGGTGAGGTGTTGGGCACCGTCCTGTAGACAGGGCTGTGTGTGCCCCCTGTGTTTGGTGAGCTGTGTCCTGAGAGAAGACCCCCTGTAGTCAGGTGGGAATGTGGCCCCGGCCTTTCAGAGGCACGGGGCTGAGAGATGCGAGGTTAGGCTTGCACCCTCCCTGCAATTGGGGCTGGGATCCCGATCGTGGCCTTTGGCCGTGCCACCCCGCTGCCTGGCTGCTGAGTGTCGTTCCTGCTGCTGGGGGGGAAAACCGAGCTCTGTGGCTCCGTGGGTGTCGTCGCCCCGCCTGTAATCAGGGTCTGGGTGCGGGAGCCTTTGTGCTCTGCTGGCAGCCTGTGTGGGGCGACCGCCCCGTTAGTGGGGTTAGGGGTCAAGGTGCCCCGGTGTGGGAGAGAAGGAGCCTCCCTCTGCCTGTGGAGCAAGGCTGCCCTGTAAGTGAGGGACTGGCTGTGCCTTGGCGTCCCAGGCCCTTTGCAATGGCGGCAGCGTCAGGGGACCCCTGTAAGCAGGGAAGTTGACCCTTTGGTCGCTGCTTTTGGTGTGCCCAGCTCCATTTGCCCAGTCTGCCCGCCTCTGTGACCCTCCGCAGCACCGGCTGGAGTTCCGCAGCGCATCGGCGTGGGTGAGAAAAGCTGTTGTTTGTTTTTATTTGCTGGGAATGAATTGGGAAGGGGGGATGTAAAGGCTTCTGTGGCTGGGTTGTCGTGTGCCGAGCTCCATCTGTTGGGTTTCCTGTTTTCCTTGGGTGGTGGGGTTGTTGGTCCTCAGGTCTAATGGAGCCCTTCATTTTTCAGGAGCTGCTGCAGCAAAGGAAGAAGCAGCAAGTGGAACCGGGAGGCAACAGCGAGCAAGAAGAACAATCTGCTTGTTTTCTGTCTATGTATGTATCTTTGGTGTCTTTTCATTTCTTTTTCATCGTATGTCTAATGTGGATTTTTTCCTCGCTTTATGATTTTTCAAAATAAAATTTGTTGCTTTTTGTTCAAACGGTATCTTGTTCTAACCGTTGCATATACTGAGTTTTTCTGTGATGTGGAATGTTTTGTTTTGCTGCTTAGGAGAACACCCAGTAACTTTTCCCCCATTTCTTTTTTTTACTTTCACCATGGGGATATGCCCTGCTCCCAGGTTTTTGGGCCATTCCCTCTATGCCGGACTGTAGGGAAAACTGTTTCGTCTTGGCTCTAAATAGCTTTCCTCAGCATTTACTAGAAGCGCTCGTGTTATTGACATTGATTTTTTTCTTGAAGTCAAAACATTGTATCTTCTCCACCATGCTTAAGGAAATCAGTTGTGTCCTAGCTATATCCAAGACAACCATGATTGACTCCTGCACTCCACGTTAAGTTACACAGTCTCAGTTACACAATTGTGTCTATTTATGTTTAAAAAAAAAAAAAAAAATTAAAAAAAAAATACTGTGAGAATGAAGAACAGTGGTTTAAAGAACAGTGGTTTAATTATCTTGATTGAGTGATAGCCACTTTATGTGCAGTTTGTTTATATATTGTGGATATCCCCGTTATTTTATTATGTGGCAGTTACCCACAGCTATAACCTAAAGGCAAGCAGAGCAGAAGTAAGTTGTAGTCAGTCTGAAGAAACCCTACCCTGCTATGTTTACTGTGCTCATAACACACTGATGCATATTTTCTCTCAGAGTCTTGGGGTCAGTGTATCAGCTAATCAGTGTACTTATTAGACTCTATTGTGTACTATAGGGTACATAAGATAATGTAGACTGCAGTGTTGAAGTTAACTCTTTTTGTTACAAGGGAATTTCTGTTCAATCACTAATTCAAAAATGAGAAACAACCATCCAACAGAAAAGCCAAACACAAAAACCATGAAGCTGATTATGTTGTGTCGAGATAGTGTGAAGATACCTTCTACTGCTCCTGTGTGTTTTGCAATGCTGTTCATTCATGTGGACTGTCAGTAGGCACCCAAAGGGTGCTACATGAAATAGTGCTGCTAATTTCAACTGTTGTCACTGTCGAAATAGTCCTTAACAACTGCACTTTTCCCCACAAATACCCCACAGCTTGCTTTCCCTAGAGAACAGCTTGGGAAAGGTATACTTTGTCCCTTCAGAAATGGAAGATGGTTGGCTTAGCACTTTCTCCCTTCAAGTATAGGCCAGACTGTCTCATTTTCATTAGCGGGTTGGGTCTTTGCCATGGCAAAGAAAAGGCTGGTGGCACAGTGACCTTCCAATTAAGCAGTGGTTGCCACCAGCCCATACAGCTGAAATGGAACTGAAGAGCGGGACTGTTTCTGGATGTGAAAGGGTTGCTCCAGAGATCTGAAGACCATCTACTCACCACATTTTTCTAAACTTCGAGGTATACAAATGTGCCCTTAAGTTCTTGCCAAGTACAGCACTGATCAGTTCTCACACAGTTTTGGATTGTATTCCTGGAAATAAACAGACCAAAACAACGGCAAAGTTTTGTCATACATATACTCTGTAGGTTAGAGTCCTGAACAAGCAGAAATATAGGAGTGACACAGCTCACGAACATGTGGATCTGCACATGGCTTTTTATCTCCTGTGGAATTGTGGCTGTCCTTGCCCTGGGTTAGAAAGAAAGGTCAATTGCCAAGTTTGTAGAACTGCAAAATGACTGCCAGAGACCCTGGGGAGATTCTGCACATGAAGGACAAGCAGGGCTGTGCAAGCAGGACAACAAAACAGAAAACCCTTCCATCTTAAGGCAAATACTCCAGGAGAGACTTGTGGAGACTCACCCCTCCAGCAGGTTCTCACGGGAGGAAATTTTAAGATGTTCACTGAGGAATTATTGGCAGATTTTTTTTTTTTTCCTGTTGTTAATGTCAGTAGATCGTCTTGAGCACTCAAAACAACTATAATATTCACATTCAATTTCTCTCACCTGCTTCAGATAAGGGCATACTTTAGTTTGCCTTGCAATACACTTACATCTTTCACTTTTGGTGCTAATCTTCATTTCCTTTTTTTTATGATGTCCCTCAATTACCTGCTCAAGTATGACATCATTTTATTGACATTTCATGGGTAATCTAATGATAATGGTGTACTGTTTCACAAGTGCCAGAGACAGTACAGAATCTAAAAGAAAGTAGAAACAGTTCAAAGTAGACATTTGGTTCTCATTCCCACCAGTATGAGTTAATTGAGTCGTAACCATCATTCATTCAATATATCAACTCAAAGAGGAGAAGCATTTTTCATTTGTCATTTTCTTTTGTGAATCATTTTTCCTCCTTATTTCTGGTACACTTGAAGATGTTTCTAAAATGTAAATTGAAATACGCGTATTTATTTTTAACATAGAGATGCCTAGATATGTTAAAGGATTTAGCAGTAACATTAGATTTGCTGTCACTCTGGGCTTTAAAATGTAGTCCTTTCTAACAAGATCTTTAATCATAGAATTAGATAATTTTAATTTCTTTCTAAAGACTGACTGCTTTTTTGCCTCCTATAGATAATATTAGAATAGAATTAGCTTTCCAGGCATGAAAATTTGCAGATATTTAACTCCTATAATAGCAGGCTGTCATGCTAAAAAGGCTATGACAGTCTAAAGAGACCATTGTCTTCCCCAGTGAACCACAGAAACAGTTTAAACATGTTAGTAAGAATCTAACGTTATTAAGAAGGAATCTCAAACTCAGCATTAAAAGAAGTAGGGGAAAGAAAAAAGCTAGCAAAAAGACACTGGCCCTCTTTCTGTAAATAGGTTCACATAGCATGTATTTGCTTTTCCAAAAACTATACAGGCAATTAAATAGACTGGAGGAGAAAATAGGATGAGAATCTTCTCTGTCATCCATAAAGGACAAATACACCTAAGCTCACATGGATAACAGGAAGCAGAGCTCTAGCTTCATGTTCCTTCCCTTTTAAATATAATTGAATACGCTGCATTTCCACTGCGTCTGAGTAGAGTGCTGAAAAATCAGAGCAGTGTCTGCATATGCTCCTGGGTATAGTAATATTTCCTCTAAATGAAGTGCTGCATTTGAACTCTCCTTATTATGCGGGGATAGCAGACTGTCTCTATCAGACAAGAATGATTTTTTTCTTAAATTTGTTTCAAATTAAGATTCTTCTAATGCACCTGAGATCTAAAAGAAATTAGGAGAAAATACTGTCCACTTTTCTTCTAACATGTATCCATTTCTAGCACATAATCGCTATTCTTTACATGTCCTGCATCTTTACCGATGTGAAGATCTTTCCTGTGCAGTATCAATGGCCTTTGGAGTCACCCAAAGAAAATCACACGAAATCAGAGCAGCTAACTCAACTGACTTTCCTGGAAAATAACTGATTTTATTTACTATTCATAACCTTTTGCCTTGAATGATAGTTCATAGATTTCTGGATCACAGAGAGTCTACAAATTCCAAATGAAAAGCCACTGCATACATATGGGCCAATGTGCTCTCTTATGCAATTAATGTCACTGTTAAAGCAAATGCTGTCATTGAATTAACCCAGCAGCTGAAAGAATCAGTAAATTCACAGCATCCGGAATCTGACTTGCTAGGCTCCCTAACTAATTCACACTTGAACCAGTATAAGCAAGGATTGAAAAGATTAATATTTTTTCACTATAAGGAATTAATTAAATTTTTACTACACTGTCAAGATACCATTACCATGCTTTTCTTTAGATTTAAGGTTTGCATTTCTGCATTCAACAAATCAGACTAATGTAGGTAAGCCTGTTTTGAAAAGATTATATTTTTTCAAAGGAATTATTTGGATCTTTATCTCATTGTCAAAGCGCCATTCCCATGTTTATCTTCAAGACTTGTATTTCTAATAAGCAACTAAATAACTGTTCAAGATAAGCAGTTCAGCAGGCAGCAGGGAGCTTAGTTCTCTTAGGAGTGGGGCACTTTTGAATCCACCACATCCATCTGAATTAAAGTCTGCAGGAGCTTTATATCACAGTCACTTCAGACATTTGCCTTTTATTACCTTTTTAAGAGAGAAATCATAGTAAAGATTAACAAACGTTGGAAATTAGTTTAGGATTACTTAGTGTGGCTGAACTGGTTGACAGAATAATTCCAAGCAAAAATCTTCTCATCTCTAGTTAAATATGCTGGTAGGCCCAGGCTTGATGTCATTATGATGATATTTTTTTGTGTGGAGTACGGAAAGAAAGACTGGGACAAGGACTAACATTTGACCTACCCAGATGCTCCCAGATCTATATTCTTTGCTTGGATATTTTTTCTACCAAAATAAATGGGACTACTTTCAGAGTATGAGAAAAACTAATTTCTCTGGGGAAAAAATGGAGCTGGATATTACTTTGCCCATGCCATTGCTAGTAAGCCTATCTATTGCCTCAGGTTGCATCTTCCTGCAGACACTTGCACTCCATTGTAAGACTGCCATCTGTTCACTGCCCAAAAACTATTTCCCAGTGTGTCCTAGCTTTGTTCCATCTCCCGCTCTTTCAACTGAAGTTGAAATTCAGTTATTACAAATCTAAATGTTACCACACAGAAAAAAAATGAAAAGGTGTATTAAGGGGTATTCTGGGAAGCCTACCAACTTAAGAAAAAGCCATTTTCTCTTTCTTCCCTGCTGATGGGGATATACGTCACACATCATGGAATCAGGTCTCTCATTGCTATGCCAAGTGATAAGAGCAGTTTCAAAAACTACGTCTAGGCTGTGGATCCTAAAACTTTCCCATCTGTTGGACCTCGATGCCTTTGTCAGCTATCTCACAGCTAGATGCTTATGAACAAAGAACAGCACAATGGGAAATGAAAAGAAACACTAGAAAAGATGAGAGATGGGACAGAGAGAAAAAATAGTGGACAGACCTGAATAAGTGTGATATAAAACAGAAATGAATCCCAATTAATGGTGGGAAATTTTTACTTTTTTCCTTTCTGGACCTTTGAACTCCGCTCCTCAAGAACTCCCTCATCAATGGGGAAGGAGTGGGACAAGGGGAAGACAAAGTATTTGCCAAGTATTGGCTTTACATTTTCACCAAAATGCAAGTGTTGTATAGGTCAAAGGAGACTGGTACGATGTATGGGAAAAGGAATGTCATATGTAAAAGTACTCTCTCACTTCAGTGTAGCCCCGTTGACTTCAACCAAAGTGCTTCAATAAGGCAAAAGGATTTTCCAAGTCATTCAATAGTCACACAGCATGTGTTAGTATTTATGCTCATCTCCAAGAAGAAATTTTCTCTAGGTGGTGTAGCAGTGCAGCATGAAGTAAGCCTTCCTTGCTCTGCAGAGGTGCTCAGTTTTTACCTTACTTAAACCAGGACTTCTTGTACTCCTGTATGTGTGTGATCTAGCAGCCCTTATTGTCTGAGGTGTAAGTACTGTAAGCATAGAGGGGGTACTATTGATTGTAAATGAAAGGATAAGAATCATGCTCAGTTACTTAAAAAGTCCTAGCACTTCAGTCTACATATATATATACATACATATATATATGTTTTAAGTCACTTCTTTTTCCACTAATGATAAAATAACTCAAAATTTATTCTGAAGGGACTCCTCCCCTTCATTTTTATCCATTCAGGTACACATGCAATCTCCTTTTCTCTTTTCCTCTTTCCTATGAAAAGATTTTAAAAAGTGACAGAAGGTAAAAAAAACCGCACTGAATTATTTTTTTTCCATATTCATAAAAGCAGTCTTAAAGAATCTACTGTGAAGTTTACACCTTAGAATTTTACCAACACTGGTTGCTACCCAAAATTTATGACGTTACACATTCTTTCAAGTTCCACAGGGGAGTCCTTGCAGATCAAAATTTTACCTTGACATTCCACTCTTTGGGAAATATTAGAGTACTGCATATTAGTGAACTATTCCACATGACTATAACCAGAATAATCAAACTGTACAGAAATTTTTGGACATTGGAAGAGTATGTGCTTATATCCATGTTCAATTTATGATCTCTGGTAGTTAGCAACTTTTGATAGGATCCATTAAAATATGTACCAAATTCACTACAGAAGGCTGGCTACAGTTAGCCAAATAAATTATTTCCTTCTGCTGTGTATCATATATTTTTCCATAATCTGTTTATTTGCAGTTAGACAAGTCCATCAGTGTGTATAGAAATGGTTTCTTTGTGTCTTTTTTTCCATCTTTTTCTATCTTGAATTGAATGGAATGAAAAACAAACAAAAACAAGCAAACAAAATAAATCAAAAGTTTTGTAATGTGCAATTAATAAGTAAAAATATCAAATGGCATTATCTTTTGTATGCTAGGATTCTCAAAGTTTTTTTTTTTTTTTTTTTCCAGGAAAATAAATAATAAATCACTTTTCCAGTAAAATAGTGGAGTATGGCCCCAATAACAAATGTATCTTACTACACAGAGTACCATATGATAAGACCAGATATACAATGATATCCACCAACAAAAGCTAAATTACCACAGCATCTGATGAGTGACCTGCCCTACATACCAAGATTTTGTCAGGCAGTACCTGAGATAGTCTTAGCACTGCAGCATTCATGATAACCTGTCTTTTACCCAGCATCTACCGGCCCCAGCTTTCAAAAGAACACTAAGTAAAGGACGCACACACCACCAAGGACCAGGAGGCAGTTTAAAGCTGCTGTGGTCTGATGGCAAGAAAATATTTCAAGACCCAGATCTGTACCAGCAAATCAGTAAAAAACAGGTTATTACATATATAGTTCACTATTGTTCAGAAGTTATTTTCCTTCTCGTAAATGGAGAGTGGGAGAAAGTGAAGGGAAATACAGTGAACTGTCAGTATCTATCTGGTTATCTATTCAAGTATTAGCAACAATCCAACTGTATCCAGGTACAGCTAACAGCTCTTTGCTTTTGTCAAATTCAAATAACTAATATAAGTTTAAGAAATACAATTGTAGTATGATCTTGCCTATCTTCCAGGCTTCTTTTATCACCCCACTCTTCTATTTCATGTTGACTGTTGAAACTACTTGCACAGGGAAGACCCTTCCCTTTTTTTTAGGATAGCAAGTTCTGTTACCACTACCCAGCTACCTATGTCCCCAAAACACACACACTTCTCTCCCAAACGCTTACCTGCTATTGAGAGTGTAGCTTCTCTATGCCTTCTCCCAAAGAAAGTAATCGAAAATCCAACATCACACCTCACTGCTGTTCCAGTTTACATGCTAATTTTGCAGATAGCCTTCATGGACCTGTATTCAGCACAGATTCTTCTGTAGTTTCCAGCTACCTCCGTCCCTGTACAAAAAATAAAGAAGTATTAGATAAAATTACTCAAGAGTCTTCAAGGATCACAAAGGGCAGGACTCTTCCTTGGGAAAGGAAAAAAATATAAAATACTGAAAGGGAACTAATGGGAAAAATACATTATACGTTATGTTTAGTAGGATTGAGGGAAAATACTTGGAGAAGATTTATAATTTTAATTTACTTTGCTAACTTCTACTCTGTGCATTACAATTTTAGTTAGCCAGAGAAATCAGAAGGCATGTGAAGTCACGAGAATAGAAGGAAAAATTCTGAGCAGAAGTGCCAGGTTAAGTACTATCAAATTCATGTTCCAAAAGATAAAATTTGCACAGCAAGTTCTCTGAAGTTCAACTGTTCCACATCTGTCATAAACATAAATCAAACTTTTGTTAATGCTCTAAATTAAAAAATATATATACTGTGTTTTAAACAACAAGAATTTTAACTACTTTTCAATAAATATATTTATTTATATATTATATATAAATAATTTTTATATTTTATATTATTATTATTTATTATATAATTGATTTATTATTTATATATTTATATAAATAATATATTTATTGAAAAATAGGTAATATCCTTGTTATTTAATTTAAATTAAATTCATAAATAAAGTTAGTTTAATAAATGTTGCACTATTTAGTCAGCTAAACAAACGAACAAAAAAACCATTGGTCCCGTAATACAGTAATATTTGTCTTAAAAAAGTTGGTGATTCCTTTGAAATCACAACAGTGAATATTCTGGTTTGAATCAACAAAATAAATAGTAGATAGAGAAAAAACTCCCTAAATCTGCAAACAAATATCTTTTGAGCCATCCCCAAAACAGCAAAAAGTTCCATTATTTACAGTCATTACTGGAAAAAGAGTGTTGTTAGCCCAACAGAATGCCTTAGGACAACTTCTTTCCCAGGAAGCACACAGAACTTCAGTCATCTCAACATTCAAATCTCTCTGCAGCTTTGCTGCTGGAGGGTACACGCTGGGGAGACGGGACTTGAAATAGCAGAACAATACTGAGATAGAAGACTGAAAATAAATGAGGACAATAAGATTCTGTTTGAGCATTAGTAGGTACAAAATAGAAGTCAATCCCTAGAATTTATTCAGATGTCTGCAGCCCCCAGAGAACCTTTTGTCTGTAAAAGAAGATACTGTTTTATTGTATTCTGAAGCAAAACTTTTGGGTTATTCCTGAGAGAGCCAGTTGGTTGGAGGAAGTGAGAGAACTATTTATGGTTTCTTTTATAAGAATAGGAAGAACTTATTGCTGAAGACTCTCTAGACTTAGTAAATACCTTGAACTAATAAGTCTTATACTAGCCTGTCATGCGACTCAGAAAAGAAAGAAAATGTAACCATAATCTGAGCAACACAATAAGTTATTTTCCAATATTAAACTTTCAGGTATATCAATCTCATGAAGAACAACTTCATGAGAAAATTTTTTTAGTTATCAGTACCTTGCTCTGTGCTCCAGTGTCAGAGCAAACTACTTATATGAATGACCTTCAGTACAACACCGTGTTCATAAAAATAGTTTGAAATGTTCATAAAAGCAGTACTTGCACCCAGTATGGATATGTAAAAATTTTATGCTCTGACATAATATCAACTTTTCATGTGTTGTCATTCTGCTTTGCCTCTGTAGACTCAGCTGAAGTGGACTTCTTATAAAAATCTATAAGATATCTCAGAATCTGCTCTTGAAATTTTGAAAGCTATTGTACTATAGATCTGAAGGACTGAAGCAGCTGCCTTAGTCTTGGCTGAAGTAACTGTACGGGTCTACAGTCAGCTTGCTCCCAGGAACATAGAGGAACCACCCTAATACAAACTAATCCCAGTGCTTAAAAACATTGGCAGGTGTAATGTCCACTGCATGCCAGACAGCTGAGGTTCAGATTTCAAAAGAAGAAAATCTTGTATCTGTTCACAGGGAGCACACAGTAATGTATATAATACTCCTGAAAGTGCTTGTACTAGAACCAAGGCTTCCAGATGGTCCAGCATCCAGTACACAACTGCATAGTCCTCATAGGTATATGACTGATTCTTAGGACCTTTCCCTGTGTCACTAATTAGAGCACCTTAAAATCTGCAAAGAAAGCTGGTTTACATGCATAAAAAGTAATTATATCTGTAAAAATCTTTTTCCTTCAGACATATCCCAAAATCAGTCAGATAAAATGCTGGTAATATTGTTGGTTGGTTCCTTAGAGAGGAAAATGATATTGAATTTCTCTTCATTAAAACAGAAGCAAGGAAAATGGAAACCTAGATTTATGTACATAGAAGAGAGAAATAGAGACTGTATATTCCTTTTAGATTTCTCCTTCTCCAAAGCAGCAAAAATTAATAAACTTATTTTTTCTGCCTTTTTGTTCGCATGAATAATCATGAAATCTTTGAAATTATGATTCACCCATAACACTGAGAGGATGAATTAATTGCTCAAGTAGAAACAAGAAATTTAATGTTCTCCTTTTAAGATGACTTAATTAAGAAAATGATTTGGAAAGAAGTCTCTAATATCTGCCCAATGAACGTATAGATTTGACTGTCAAAAACAAAATCACAGAAAGAACTTCAGAGGATGTTAAATAGAATTTCAATTCCCACAAGAAAACATTGCTTTTGAATTCAGCTAAGAATTTTACCCCACTGCATCCCACCCAACTCAATTAATTCTATATTTTGAAGAGCATTATCATTTCCTTTCTTTTACTGAAGCTTTCAAAATCACTGTTTCTATTAAGCCATAAAATGTATCATACTATGCAGTTGGTGTATTGATTTTCAAATGTTTGGAGGATGAAAATGAGTAAGTGGTGCAATTAACATAACCTAAAATACGTGTACTCAAGTATTCTTGTTGGCAGCTACATTAAGAAAATAATCAACAAAAAGTGGAGGTTTTTTTAGAACAGTTATTTTCATCACACGCGGTGACTGAACTACTGTGATAGTCTTGGTTAAATCAAGCATCAGACTTGGCTTTCTACGTCTATGCCTTCAGGATAGGCCTCAGAGAATAAGAAATAAATAATAAAAGTTTGTAACAAAATATAATGTCATTTACATTTCTATTTTACACGTATTCTAGATAATGAATACTTAACTTACAAATCTATGTCTGTTTGGGAATTACTACTTGGTAACTTATGTTCCTATTACAGTTTTTGTATGGGCATCAATATCAAGAGTCAAAGTAGTCTTATAGTTTCTACCGTATGTTCTTGTTCCCAAATCAAGGTCAGAGGGGAAAATGACATGACACAGGCAGCAGAAAGCATAACCACATCTTGTGTGATCCTAAAGTTCATAAATTTAAATAAATTGCACTTCACCATTGGTTGTGTCTCACATATAAATCAAAGAATTTAGATAAAATAAAACAGTCCCCTATTTGCTGCAACAGGACAATTATTTTATTTTTTGTCACTACAGTTATGTTAACCTGTAACTCTTTTGGCTAATTCTTCAGGTGAGAGTAGTTTGGTTTTAGGGAATTGCTCTGCAGCATTGTTTAAAAAAACCAATTTATTCAGTCATCTGCCCAATATGCTGATTTGCATTTCACCTAATTGTACCACAATCTTCAAGGAGAAGAAGAGGAAAAAACAGAGTAGTATTTTTCAAAATGTCGAAATTTTTCCTTCTCAGCACTGAGCATTCCATTATTTTGCTTATAATGTCAGTTCTAAACATCGCAAGTCTATATACTTATATCGCTGTGTACCGGACAAGGTTTCCTGAAATGATGGGTTATACTTTACAGAGCTAGATGAAAAGTAAAGGATGTGACATTACTATGGGTTGGATGCAGAAGAATAGGGTATAACTAATCATGTATCAAGGACAGCACTGCCAGCAGTGTAGTGAAGTCATTCTTAAGCACTAATAATATCCATTAATTCAAGATAACGATACTGGGAGACACTGTTTCAAGACAGAAAAAAAAAAAAAGAGAGAGAGAGAGAGAGAGAGAGAGATTAACCAAAGCTCATTTTGGTCATGTTTTTCCCTGATAGATCTAAATAAAAAGACTGATATAGATTCTCAGGTTAAAATACATACAAACACTACAGCAAATTCCAGACATGCATAGAACTTAGAGCAGGTGTAGAGTAAGCAGCTGTCAGTGAAAATGTCAGAAGTTTTTGTTAGGGAAAGGGCTTTCACGTAGAATGTTTCTGCAGAACACAACCTTTGTCTAAAATTTAGCTGAAAAATATTGAAATACCTCAGACTTTTCTTGTTAGGTAATAGCTATGGTTCTGAAAAAAATTAAGATTCAGTTTAGCATATCAACCATAAGATTAAGTCAGTATTTCATGCAGTTATTTCTATATTTAGATTAATCCCATTCGATTCCACTTTCAGTCAGCAGAATGGATAATGTCAACTTAATAGATTTGCCTACAGATCAGCTTTTGCTTAAAGGAAAGATGAAGGTGATATTAAAGATATCGGTATTGGTTAAGTGCAAGGTTCAAAAAGTTACACTCTTAGACCCTGTTATTGAAAGACCTTGGGTGGGTCTTTCAGTATACATTCTTCTAGAAATAATCTGCTCCTTAATAAAAGTATGTGCTCGTCTAATTAGTGATCACTGAAAGCCCCAAATACTAGGAGCAATACTAAAATGCCTGGAAAACCATCACTTTATTTGGTTGTTCTACATTCTCAGAGGAATCAGAATAATTCAGTGCTTTCCATTCCAACACATAATGGACTAATTAATTAAAATTGAATGCAATAACTATGTACTTTGTCAGTTAATCTAACACAATATTTTTTGTATCCAGATATTCTCTCCCCCCCCACCCCCAAGGAAGTATTTAACATTCCTACATTCCTGATTTATTTAAAGAAACTTGAGAAATTTTGGTCATGAATTTTTAGTTTCCTAAGCCTTCACTCCCTGCTTTGATCTAAATGAAGACAACAGGTCCTAAATTAGCAATCCAAATATAGATTGGATTGAATCCAATTGAATTTCATTTCATTTCATTGAATCTATTTCACTTAATTAAAACTTTGAACAATACCAATTCATTGAGGATAATGAAATGTTATTTTGATAGTGTTAAGTCACTCCTGAGGTCTTAAATAAGTACCATTTTGGAGTTGAGATGACTCTGAATCAGCAAAAGGACTGTTATTTAGAAGCAACAAACTTTAATGCTTTTATGAGTTTTCTAAGACACAACTTTTCCAAAAAGCAGTGGTATACACAAATCTCAGTGCATATTGATTTGTGCTTCATTTAAAGCCTTAACTATTTAAAAAGAAAATGCACTGACTTATGTTGCATAGAAATACATTAATTGCAATAGTCCTTGATTCAAAAATAATTATATTTTTATATGAATTAACTTCAAATTATTATTATACAGCAGAAATCTAATAAAAGAAAATTGAATTTACATCACAACGTAGAAATAAGATTGCCTCAACAGCTGCAGACACCTCATATTTTTATTACCTATTGGTCTTAGAATTATCTCATGGCAATGGAATGAAATTAAAATATCATTTGTCACTAAAAAAATACAGCTGCTATATGTGTTTGCCCATAAATTCCTATAAAATGTTATTGAAGATCTGTCTTTTTTTAGAACTTAAAATGCCAGCTTATTTGTAGATCTGCAAAGCACAGAATTGCCAAATGACGACTTGAAGGTAATGTTTGTGAAGTGGGCAGGGGGGTTGGTTTTGTTATGTTGGTTTTTTTTTCTATTATCACCCAATATGAAAGATTAAGAACATTTTAGTTGGTTATATTTTCCCATGAAATCAATTTTTGCAACTGGTTTAACAGAAAAGCTACCTCTTTTTAATTTGCAAGGAGGAAAACTAAGCTAAACTAAACAGAAGTTAACTTAGTATGAGATAGCTAACTGTGTCACAAATTAAGAGACACTTGCATCACTTTGGCAGGTTAACTGGATCAGCTCAGGGAAGAAAAGAAATTTAAATCATTTTTATTAAAACTACAAAAGCAGTAAGAGAATGAAGTACAAGGGAGATAACATGAGTCAATTCACCAAGGTTTAGCTGCTAAAAAGTTCTCTTTTACCTAAATCTAGTCTAGTTGTTAGGACCCTCTCTGCACTCATAAGGGAAAACAGACATCTCTTGAGCTGCTGCTACTGACCATTAAATTAAGATTTAAAAACAGCTTTTCATGTTTTAAGTTACTCCATCTCTTCAACTCTCTAGAATTCATGAAAACTTGCTTGCAAAATTGAACTTATCAGTATTTGAATCTAGAACCAATACACACTACAAAAACAGAACATTGAGTAGTTATCCAGTGAAGTATTTTAAGAGTGGCCAATATGTTTTAAACTTTCGATATTCAGAACCCTTTTCACATAATCCTATATTTAAGAGGAGGTGTAGTACTTAGCCATTATTTTTGTTTGAACAGTGATAGTGAGTAAGACTAAGTTAAAAAAAAAAAAAAAAGCATACATTTGTATTTTATTAATCTATAGGGAGAAGTAAGTTTCCATTTCTTTCTGTGTGGTGGTAACAAAGGATTTGTGAATTTTGTTTTTCTTGTTTTAAGTTTTTTTTGTTCCACTTAACTAGATGCAAGTTGTTGACTCAGTTCCCAGAGGCTAAGAGTAACTTCAAACACTGCTTACATAATTTAAAAAGGTCTGACATGAAGATATTTGGAAAATATAAAGACACATATAAATGCTTTATGAAGTGCTTCGACTACTGAACAACAATCTAATACAAAGGTAATGACTACCTAATGTCATACTGACTAATGCCAGGCACAGAATGTTACTATATCAAATTCATAGCATGAAAAAGACTCACAGCAGAAGACTGAAAAACAAAGTCTAGGGCACTTTATTTATGGTAATGATGCTATTTTTCTATTTGAAGATTGTCTAGTCCTAGTCTATTTGAAGATTGTTTGCCCAGTTAATCACTTGCATCATTTTCAAGTACAGTTGAGTTCACATTTTTAAAATGTGCTTACTGTTCTATTCACATTTAAGCTAATTTAATGGTAGTGTACCAGTCCAAGCCACAGCTTCTCTAGGAGAATACTGTGTGAGATATTGTCAAAGTGCTTGCTGAAGTCTAGATAGACTACGTCAACTCTCTTTCCCTCATCCGTCAGGTGGATCAGGTGGAAGGAGATCAGGTTAGTCAAGCAGGACCTGCCTTTCATGAACCCATGCTGGCTAGGCTTAATCTCCCAGGTGTCCTGCATATACTGAGTACTCTCACTTAAGGTGATCTGCTCCATAACCTTTCCTGGCACCAAGGTCAGGCTGATCACAGAATGGCCTGGGTTGGAAGGGACCTCAAGGATTATGAAGTTCCAAGCCCCATGCCACAGGCAGGGCTATCAACCTCCACATCTAATACTAGTTTAGGCTGCCCAGCCCCTATCCAATTTAGCCTTGAACACCCTTGAACAGGGTGAAGACTGTATTCATCCAGCCAACATTAGAACTGTATGCCTGTCCTGAAGACAGACTCTAAGCATCAGGTACGCTTAACCATCAGTAATATTGGGCTCAAAGACTTAACAGGAATTATGCAAACATGGATTTCAATACATGTGTTCAAAGCATTTTAAAGTCATAAGAAATTTTTACAAAAATTACCTTCTATCTACATATCTGCAATATCTACAGTTATTTTCTACTGCTTGAAAAACAGTTCCACTTATGTTCTAGCTATATTCCTGTTGAAAATTAAAAAGTATATTTTATCTTACCCAGTAGTTCGGGTAAACTTTCTAGGTATTCATTTGTCCTTTTTTTCTTAGGCCATCATTGAAGTTATGTTCCCATTCTTCTTCTTCTTTTTTTTTTTCTTCTCAGTATTAATACATTGTGAATATTAAGGAAGCTAATACTACTTTAATATATTCCAATACCGTACCAAAATATTCTCTGTGGATTAATTAAAAAAAGATACATAAAGTTTCTATTGAATAAAATTCTTCACAACGTTGGCTTTATGTAGGAGAAGACTGATAAAACTGTTCATCTATTAACTTCACAATTCTCACATAAAAATAAATACAACTGTGGGAAGATGAGACTCTATTCCTATATAATCTGTAGAAAGATATTCTCTTAAAACAAACATTGTGAATTTGCCAGGCTAGCCAATTGTAGTCAAGAAAGAAAACAAATAAGATTTTGTCTAAAATCAAATGTGATTTGGTGAGAAGAACTTGAATGACAGCACAGCCACATCTGAATGATGTAAAGGGCACCCATGCCAGGACAAGAGTGCACAGAGGAGCACAGGAGCTTCTCTCTGAAAACCAGGCAGCACTTCTGTGCTGTGCAGGTGACAGAACACTGGGCAGCACCCCTCCTCCTTGGGGATCTTCAAAAGCAACCTGGACAGTATCACACAGGTTCATAATGCTCACCCTTTTCACCAAACCACACGATGCATTACAAAGAATGAGGCTGTAAAGAAATAAAAGATTCCTTAGCACAAGGACAATTGTAAGAAAAAAAAACTATAAAATTTTATAAATATGGTCAAGTAATTACACATTTTAAGGTGTGAAATACTTAATTTACAAAATGGGATAAACACAAGGAAGGACTGCACTTTAGTCACCTTCACATCCACACCAGAACCATACAGCAATTTTTGTTGTCAGAGACTCAAAACTGCCATGGAGATGGACAGCTGAGGTACTCAAAAGCTTTCTCTGAGTCAAATATTTTCCAAGCGAATCAGATCTTCTTTTAATGAAATGGCACAGAAATCACTAAAAGTACTAAGCTGCTAAATTCCATGTGTAATCTCCCATTAATAGAAGATCACAAAATCACAGAATCGTAGAGGTTGGAAAGTACCTGTAGAGATCACTGAGTCTAGCCCCTGCTAAAGCAGCTTCCCTAGAACAGGACTGAAGAGGGGATGGGTATGGTATTTGTATAAAATGAATAAGAGTAAAAGCCCAGGAACTTTTATAAATTCCCTTATTTGATGATCAGATTTGAGAGATCTGTGTTCACTATCTTTCACCTATCAATTTTTCTACTAAAAAAAATCTGTACTGTTAGAATATAAACAAAAGAAAGTTCAGATCACCTAAATAAAGATAGTTCTGAAACAAAATACAAAGCGTAAATTCTCTTTATCTCTTCAATCAAGACATTCATTTTCATAGAAAATGTGAAAGAAGGAAAGATTATTTTGAAATTAGAGAGGGTAGCACAGCTTGTATATGAACGTGACCTCAGCACAAGAACCAAACAGTGAACAATGTAAGATGCTGGAAAAAAAATTATAGTTCAATTTGTTTCTAATCTGCACCTAGAATTTTATGTACAGCACAAAACTGAGACCCATTCTTCATTTTGTGTTCAATGTCCTGAAAACCATTCTTGACTTGCTGAATTCATATCAGAAAAAAATTATTAATGAATTGAGCAGTGTTAAAAAAGCTACTGGACTTCATTGTTCATATTATATTTCCTTAGCACTATTCCACTGAATATTAAAAGATTGTATCTTAGTGCATATATGTAATAGTACTCGAAAGCAGTTCATATGCCAAATCAGGTGTTGATTTCGTGATCTTATTGTTTATGTGTACAACCTTAACATCATGTTAATTACTAAATATTTTATCAAATTACTAAAGTTACTACTAAATATTTAACTAAATTACTAATTACTAAATAATAAATCACAAGCGATCACCAATCTTATCAAAACATTAATTGCATTACAAATAAATGGTAAAAATTCTAAGGTTGCAAAATAAAATATTAAACAGCTATAAAAAAGAGGGAGATGGGGCTAACTTGTAATGGACTGCATTATGGTATTACACAATGCTTTTAAACACAGGGATAATATTCACTATGGTGCACTTAAATAGAAGAAAAAAAGAGTCCATACAAGAAAGCTAAGAGTGCTAATGATATTTCAAGTTGTTATCTGCACATGCTGATGACTGTGAACTTGTATTAAAATATAAAAACCATGGCTCAAAACAAGGGCATATGTTCTTATTAACTGCCATGCATCCGGGAAAAGAAATTAAGAGGTACACTGTGCCCAGCTGTTACATGGAATATATTAGGTTCAAAATTGTCTTCTGACATTCATACAGTGCTCAGGAACTACACTGATTCCTGTGCCCAGGGGAATGCAGCACGTGGTCAGTTCAGTTATCATTTGTCTGAAGAGCAGTGTCCCAGGAAGTATTACAACTTTTACAGTGATACAAGAGCTCAGTATTTTTGGAAACTCTGACACACATACGAAAAGACTGAAAAGACCAATAGTTGCTAAGCTTCAAATTAGTTCCAGGAAGAAACTAGTTGCAATTAGTTAAATACAAAAGATTTGTATTTAAATGTACGGATCCATGTCAGGAATTTATCACCTAATAAGATGGGGTCTGCTGAGGGGAAGGAGAGAACCAAAGGAAAAAGAAAGGAAAAATTATTTGATGTGGGAGAATTAAGGCTGGAATTTGTACATTCAGAATGGGAAGACTTTATTAACTTCAAAGTCATCCTTATCAGGCTCCCCTGGAATCTTGCCTGTCAGCGTCAACAAAAGGATGAAGACCTTGCATCATGCAGAACAGCTGTAGTAGATGTTGCCTTCAGATTCAGACCCCAGTCCTTTCCTGAAAGTTCTCACTCCAAAAGTAGAGACTGTTGAATGAATTAAATATCCACTCCTGAACTGCCTCAGACAACAACACAATGTTTTAACATAACCCGATATCAATCATCTGACCAATTTCATCTCAGCTGTAAGAAGTACAGAGATCAAACAGAACAGATAACCATCAGCCCCCAGAATCCAAACACTGGCATATCTGCCTGTACCACCTCCAGAAGTCAGCCCCTGAGGTGCATTCCTTCCATCATTCAAATACAAATTTGAGTGAACAGCATCTCAGCTTTAAAAGAGAAGTTTTTCTAAAACCTCTTTATGCAGATCCTGTAGAAGTTTCCATCTAGCCCAGAGCAGAAAAAGACACAAAGTACATCCAAAATTCCAGTGCTGAATATAGGCTACACAGACTTTGGCTTGGAGCCTGCTAAATGTGGCTAAATATGAAATACTCGCTGGAGTACTCTTCCTCAGAGTACAACCCAACCCAACTTTCCTTACCACAAAAAACATGGGATGGAAGATAACTGGTGTGGGATTGATCTTTATCATCAGACTGAGATGTCGCCAAGGCAGAACCTGGGTTCCAATATGTGCAGTTAAGGTACATCTGCAAGTAACCTATTTGCTCATTCAGTGAAACATTGAAGTAAAAAGCAATTTTAAGAGTAAAAGAAGAACAATGCAAAACTTAATTCAGACCCCAGACTGAGAGAATAATTTTTTCATTTTTGGCACATCTCCAGAGTTTCCACTGGATTTGAATTAAGGGTATAAAATAAAGCATGTTTAATTTTTTATTCTTTATCTGTTAATAACTATGGAAAAATTCATGCTGGAAATGTTCAATATTTTTCATATTTTAGAAACAAAATATTTTTAAATATAACAAAGTTCATTTTAATTGCAATAAATGTTACTTTTTCTTATCTTAGCACAGCTTTGCAAAGATAAGGAATTTCAGTCTTTTTTCAATGATGAGGTTTATTGGTCATGCTAGCAAACATTACTTAACCACGAAATTGATTTTCTACAATGGAATTAGTTTATAGTCAAACATTCCTCTAGTATTTAATTTTCTGCCCCTCTTGGTAATCAGCTATGAAGTTTTTAAATGTACACAAACATTGCATATTTTTTAAGCAGGACAGTTAGAATAGTTACCAACACTTTCACAGGTTTTTTTTAGATAGTAAAAAAGTGAAATCTTTTAGTCTGTTTTTATAGGGTAGACTCACATTATTCTTTATGGTCTTACAAACTAACTCTTTTCCACATTGTGGGTATATGGTTTATCTTTACCTGTTGGTGTACATGGATGAGAAGAGCTATAAATGGTCATCCAAAGTAGTTTTGCTGCTATCTTCTACACTTACACTGATAAATATCACTGCAGGTCAAAGTATTACCATACCTGCATGGAAAATGGAAAGCCTAAATATATATTTTACTTGTCCATCAGAAACAATGTTGTATTTGAGAGTGTGAGAGCTAACTATCACTTAAATGAATTGAGTGTCTAGTCCATCAAAGGACTGGGGAGGATCCCGCGTACTCAGTAATGAGAAGATGCAGGTCAAGAAGTATCAGAGCATCATCTCAAAAGAACCATAGCATGAACTGGACACAGCCTTATTGATGACTGCAACTTGCATATGTATTTAGTGTATGGATGAATGCATTTCCAAGCAAAAAGTAATTTTCAGATTTTTTGTTATACCATGTTGAATAAAATATTGTGCATAAGAAATTGTTAAATGTCTATGGAATGGAGTCATGGCTCAGACTCATTTTTCTGGACACATCAGTATGCAGTCTGATCAGCAGTATACTAAGCACATTATGTTTGAAAAAATAAGTTCTATTCATGACAAATGTAATACTGAGCAGATGTAGCAAAGAAAGAGGGCAAAGCATCAGTAGGGTGTTACAGTTACCATTGACTTGCAGGTAAGGAAACTGTGCTAACAGCCTGTGATCCTGCAGCTCCAGTACCAACAAGCTCCAGAGAAAAAACTGAGCATCATTTCTTCCTACTACCTTATCTGTTACATTTAGGTTCATATTTGCCTTTATAATGCTTCGTCATACTCATGGCTTACAAACACCCTGGTATAGTTTAATATAATCAAAATTCTCATATTTTCACTTCTTAGTGCCAAAGTTAGAGCAAAAATTACTGTTGCTTATCCCTAAATATATGAATTTGTATTATAAAATGCTTCGCTCCATTTTGTTATAGATTTTGAGAGAAGTGGTGGTATTATTATATTTGGACTTCAAGTAAAATGAAATATGCTAAAAAGTGAATAAGAAAGTACCCCTCACAGTCTTTAGGTAAAAATGGAATAAGTAAACAATAAACATTTTTAAAATGCAGAGTTTTATCTTATGAAGCCTTACTTGTTGCCTAGCTGACTAATAGACTTGTCCCAGAAATGACTTCGTAAATACATACTCACAGATCTCTATGTTACAGGAAAAGTATTAAAATATTCTAATAGATTAGACAAGGTTATCGTACTTACAAACTTATAAAAGTTGTCAACTTGCATGCAAGAGGCCCACTTCTGAAGCTGATGTTAAAAAATGCTGGTTTTGAACAGATTTGAATCATCTATTCAAAGGGAAATCTAATTTATATTCTATTAAGTCACTGTGTGAATCATTTGTGATAAGGAAAAAACTACAGAAATGTATGCTTGATGCTAAATCTCAGTGACCATCTCTGCAGTGCACAAGAAATGCAGAAGACAACAGGCTGAGTTTGTCTGAAATTCCCTCTGCTGAGCCTATTTTTCTCTTCTAAAAACAGACAACAGCTAGACTCTGGAGAGAGACTTGATCCCCGGGGCTTAAGGATGCACTTCCGATCACTTCCATGCCCAGACAGGCATATGTGCATGTACACAGATCAGAAAAATTATCCTTCTCAAAACTACAACTTAAGATTAATTGGAACACATTTTGCCATTGAAAAACAAAGAGCGAGGTAAAGGGGAGTCATATTATTCACTTGGGATTTTAATTACTTTTTTTATGATCAAAGAAAGAAATTAGCTGTTATTGATTATAGTATTGATTATGCTGTTGAGGGAATTGTTCCAAAACTGGTATGTATTTTATTGAACAGAAGAATATTACCTCTTTTTCTTTTTAATATGAGGTAAATTGCTGCAAAGTCTTAAATTTAATATGACTCATAAGCAGAATTATTAATGCTGGTAAATTGGATAAGACACCTTAGGATATAGAATAGTAATTACTTTCTCAAGAACTCCCCACTCACCTCAACATGCACTGATAATATGGTCTATAAATTTATTTATGAAGTCTGTGCTTTAATGGGTAGGTATTTCAGACTTTGATTGCAGGTACTGTATGAATATTCCATTTTCCTTCCCATCTAGAAATGTGTATTTTTTACTACAAGTACTTCAAAGATTTATAAATAAATAATAAGAAGAAATAACATTTACAAATGACTGTGGACATTTTTCCTCTGTAAGCAGATAAAATATGAGATCAGACATTTCTCAATGAAAGCAGTGGATTATTTGGCAGCTGGTTGCTGAGAACAAAAACTGATGGCAATCTGGGATAAGTCACAGATTCACTGAATGTAAACAATGTTGTTTAAAAATCCTTTGCATTCTCCATTGCATTCTCTCTTTCTTTGTATCGCTTTAATATTTTAAATTGCATTGTATTGTCTTCCTAGTTTTGTCTATATACTCCTCACAGTCTGGAATCATAGGATCATAGAATTGCTCAGGTTGGAAAAGACCCTAAAGATCATCATGTCCAACCAAAACCTAACCGTAATACCCTAACTCGATCAACCAGCTGCTAAATGGACCTCTCTTTCACTATCTGTAAAATATCCTTGAAAGTTTAGCTGTACATTCTGTCTTTCAGTTTTTGTTGACAAAAAGGACATCTCATAACTGTACGATTTCCCGATTTTAATTTTCTTTTTTTCTTATTCCCACTGGCACACACCCATGTGATTTTCTGTAATTGTGAATTAGACTGTAGGTAAACAAGAAATGTAAACTGTTGAGCAAAATCATTTTTTTACTGGCATTTTTTTCTGCCTTTTCTCTCCTCTGTGTTGGACAGAGCTTTTATAGATAGAGATGGCACCTAATCTTTCCATCTATTTCACATAAACATTCTGCTCAAATTTTACACAAGGTAACTGAGACAGAAAAATAAAAGTTCTGCCTTCTTTCTCCAGTTGATTCAGCAGAAGATCCAGGAACTGGAATTCACAAGATCTGAATTCCAACACAGATACAAGACATGTACTGTTCTGGGTATGTAGAGTGTACTATAGCCCCAGAATTTGCATTTTGAAGTATTAGACTTTGGTTTTAGAAATCATACAGGACTCTTTTTTTTTTTGGCTATATTAATAAGAAAGGAAAGTGAAATGATATACAAAAATCTAGATGTGGCAATGTTCATATGCTAACCTACAGTTCAAGAAAAAAATGTTAATTGGGCCCTCAAGGAAGCTCATATGCCCTCAAAGGAGCAGAAATGTCCTCATATAAATATCAGAAGATAAATAGCAAGTGGAATTTTACAGAAAATACAAATGCAAAGCTGAAGTACAGCCAAACAAGAAAAAGGTCAACAGGACAGCTGCTAGTACAAGAGCAAAGTACAGTCTCTTGTTAAAAACATGAAGCAATTAGCAAAACTAGCTAACAAGTTAAATAAGGCACTGACATTAAGTCTATCTCTCAAAAATGTCTTAAAATTCTTACCTAAGCAAATTTCTATAAGGTTTCAAGAAACAGCAGATAGGAAAATATGAGTAACAAAGTATACTCAATCTACATCTAGCATACAAAACATACAAAACTATAATGTACACACTACATATGAAAGTAATAAAGTAGTCTTAAAAGGACAAGACACCACTAATGTTTTAAGATGCTTAGGTGAAACTGAAATTTTAATATGAAGGCAAATTTTTAATCGGGGATGACTGGGAATAACTACTGAGATAAAAAAGAGAGCAAAAGAAAAGTTTGTGATTGAGCTAAGTTTGATGGAAAGTGCTGGATCCTGTCAAGAGTGTAATGCTCCCGTAGGGCAATAACTTACTGCTAAGACAGAAAGAAAGTGATTACTGAATGTTTACTCTAAAATAAACATCAAGTTGTTAAGACAAAATTAGCAGAATTCTTTTCCATGGCATTTCTTTTTAAATACTGCTCTGATTGAAAAAAATAATATTATTTTTTTCCATTTTTGATTATCCTCTCCCTCCTCAGCTTTTTCCTTGGTCTCCCTTTGCACTACACTTGCTTCTTGCAACAAAAGAGAACATCTTGGTATCTACTGTGTTTTGACACAGCTACAATTTCTTAAGTAACTTAGAAAACACAGTTAAAACAAAGCACCATATAGCCCTGTGTGGAATTTCTAGTGTGTCTGTCTAATCCCATGCTATGTTAAATGAGAAGAGCCAGGTACACTGGAAATTCTGCACAGAGCTATTGACAACAGTGATGACGTACTAGCTGACTTCAATTGAATTTCAAGCCTCGCCGAGTAAAGCCTCCAAAGACTTTCCTCTGTGGAGTCCATTCTTGGATTAGTCTGGAATTCACACATAGCAACAAAAATACTTTCTGGCAGAGAGTCTTGAAATATGTAAAATGTACTAGATGTACTTTTACAGGTTCTAGCATTTATTTACTTTATTAACAGCCACAGAAATAGAGAAAGTGATATAAAAAAAGGAAATAAATATGCTCATGGAATTGAGAAGTTCAGTAATTTTTGCCTACGCCTCAGTAACACTCGGAGTGTTCCAATGATTATTTATTCTTTTATGACTCTAAGCATGGTCTTCACATTTGGTAGCTCCAAAGGAGTTCCACCTGGGAGATAGCAGAGAAGAGTCTACATCACTGCTGAGTATTAACATATTTCGCTCTTTGCAGCACTCAGATAGCTTTGCAGAGAGGGACTAGTTAACAAACATAATTATGCAATTCGTTCTTGTACTGTTATATGTGGGCCATTTTTTCTTTCAAATCTTAAATCAGAAACTCGTAGAAATTGATAATGAGTTAATTTACATTTCAATAGACTCATATGCTTTGCAGTTGTTGACTATTCGTAGGGGTAAATTTTTCCCAGCTAACTAAGTCCTACTGGAAGGGTTCAGTCTATCCACATTCTTCAAGAAAACCTTTTTTTTAACTGAAAAAATTGTAGTTTTCAAGTTGTACCTGGTAGGATTCCAGTTGCCAAGAACTAGACAAACATGCGTTGTTAAGTCACAGTGACAGATGGATTGTTCCAGCACTGTGAAGAAAGCCTTGTGAACACGTTACAATCAGTAAAATATCTCAGCCAAATCCTCTGAGACATTACACCAGATGTATGATGACCATCCTTCCTATTGGAATGAAAGCAGTCCATTACTGTCAGCATTTCTTCTACCAAGCATAAGAGTTTCTGCAACACCAGGCTGAAGATACAGAGATATGAAGATGTGGAATGAAGGGACATGGTTTAGTGATGGGTCTTCATAAGTCAGGTTGATGGCTGGACTTGGTGATCCTAAGGGTCTTTTCCAACCTAGATGATTCCATGATTCTATGCTCCCTCTGTATATGTGCTTCTATTGCATGGATGGAATTGTCCTAACTCACTCGCAGGATGCTGAGGGATGACAAAAATGTAACAAAAAGGGAAAAGGAGTCAAATAAAAGTGTCAAACAAAACTGGAGAAGTAAAGAGAGAAGTAGACTATTGTAGATAACAACCCCTTGAGTAAAACTTGTCAGCTCAACTGACTCTCCTGCACCAGCAAACAAGAAAGTAAAAATGAATTTCAAAGACAAATCCTAAGAGAAAAAAAATTTCAACATCCAGAGATCTTCAAGAGATCCTAGGCAGATTGTGCTAGCCACTGAGATAAATTCTCTGGATATACTTGTCTTAAGGGCGCAGAAGAGGCCTTAAGTCTCAGATAGGAGGAAGAGCACACAAATCCTCTCTCCAGGAAGACTCTGGGCACTGTGCAAATTGTTCTGCTTAGCAGTAGCACCCTACAAATCATTGTGAGAAATAGGGCTGAATCTCCCTTAAAAAGTTTATCATTCTGAGTTTCAAGTTTGGGCAGCACTATATTACTAATCAAAGACTGATTCAGCTTGAGTGCAAACTACCTTTTACAACAGGAGAAGTGAGTAAGCAACTTAATGTCCTTCGGAACACAAAGAACAAGCATCTGCAATGAACACCACCTCATCAAGCAGATGCATATTAAATCACTTTTCAAAAATGTGTGACTGAACCCCGCTGATGATACGCTCTCCATCTCTCCACCTTCCCCACATTGAACTATGCATCTGAAATAAGAACAATATGATTAAGACATAAAAAATAATGAATGCGATGAAGACTGGGAACAAGAAAAACATATTACGATTTCTTATAATATGAGATGTGGAGGATCAGAAGAAAGCAAACATAATGTAAAGGTTCTCCATACAGCAATAAGTCAATTATGGACCTCACTGCCATAGGATGCTGTGAAAGCTAAAAGTACTAAGAAAAGAAAAGATTAAAAATGGAATACCAAAAAGAATGGAAGAAATCGGTCATGACCACATGTGTATACATCTTCATCAAAACACACAATCTGTCATGCTGAAGAGGAATTATCTATACTAGTATAAGAGTATACTAGCCCTACTATTATAATCTTGTCCAAAATGACCATTGCACATACACAGGATATGAGCTACATAGCAAGGCAGATGTGTAGTTTCACCTAATACAGTAGTCCTGTTTATATGCAACTGCATCCTCTCCTCTCTCATTTGCCAACAACACTCCAGCAGCACAAGCCAACTTTACCTTTTTAAGGGGGCACATCTTCCAATGTCAGTCATCTGTATGCCACACCACAGCACTGCCAATACTGCACTTACAAGCTCTGCTGATCAATGCAGCAAACCTGGCTCTGCAGTCAGTACATAGTCCTGCTTATCTCCATTTATCTAGCAAGAACATGGTAAAAATGTGTGTACATCTAGTCTCTCAGCGTATATTCAACACAGTTTCTGAAAGGGCAGGATGTTTACTAACCAGTCATTTCAGCTAAAGAAAAGAGGCCCATAAGTGAGTTTCATGAACAGTATCAGAAAATTAAAATCTGTATTTCCCAAGAAGCTCAGAATGCAACTCTGTAGCTCTCATCTGTCTCATAGGCAGCAAAAGACCAGCTTTGGCAGCAAGTCTTCCTTCATTATCACAGCCATACAGGTCTGCACAGAAGAGTCCAAGGCTAAAAGACATCTCTGTAGCCGTCTTCAGCGCTTGAAGGAGTTCCTTCTCTGACTGTTTGCACTCTCCCTAGAAATTAATCATTTTAACAACTAAGCAACAAGAAGCTGTAACAAGAACTGTAAAGATGAAATGGGATCTTACTGAAAAGAAAGGAGTATGTAACACTTCTTGTACTTGATTCTGGGTCTAGTAGGCATTAAATAAATATTCTTAAATCACTCTTTTCTCCTTACATCATGTAGTAATTTTCTGCAAACATGTGTATACACATACATGACCTAAATGATGCTCTTCTTTGTCTAAATGTAGAAGTGAATTACTGCTAATAAAATGTACCTCAGATTAAATTATGCAAACTGTTACCATATATATGTGTATATCATGTATATAGATATCTATTTTAAAACAAACTGCAGTGAATAAGTTTTGCTTGATACAGACCTATGGTTTGGCAAATACTGATGTCATGCTGTTCTCAAGCAAGCCGGTGTGAGAAGCATTTCCAAGGATAAAATAGATTCCTTGCAGTCCAAAGGACTACAGAGTTTAAGGTAGAAGATGCGTGCAATTCGTCCTCATTTTGGTTACCTACCTCCATCTAGTGACCAGAGATGGTATACCTATTAACTCTACGATAATCCATGATTCAATTGTTTCTGTTGACAAAGATAAGAAAACTCAGAACCCTGCTCAAACGGTGAAGGATAAAAAGGAAACATATTCCTTCCCACACAAACAGAACAGACAGTCTCCAGTTCTCTCCAAGAAATCAAAGTGCTGCTAATTTCTTACCGGGAATACTGCCTTTCCACCATTTATTTCCTTCCTTTAACCATGAGGAAATGCCTATAAACTGAACTGAGGAATTTGGTGTCTTAGTTTTGGGTGAAGTGTTGACAGCTGTGGCAGAGCTCTTCCCTCTATCTCTTCCCATGTCTTGTGTCTGTAAAGCAGGCTCAGACGTATGTTGTCACGCAAATTCGATGCCTGGCTTTCAGAAACACTCGAGCTGCATTCTGTTCTCTTTGGGTGTTTGCCAAAGTGTTATCCAATTTTTGGACATTTCTTTGGTTTTGTGGCATGAATGGGGCGTGCTCAGGGATGGTAATACACTGCTGGCTGCCCAATAACTGTAAGTGAGGTTCTGTCTACTAATGCTTTATCCCTCCTCTTCCTCTTTTGAACCTTCTTGCACATTCTAGGATTGCTTGGCTCTGATCATTAGAGCTGCTGGTTTTGTTTCTCTGAAGTACTGTGGTTTAAGTTGACAGATAGTTTAGCCCTATGTAGTTGTTGGCTCACTCCCCCACTGCCAGCATCTTTGGCCCATTCCTCACTGGCAAGATTGTAGGGAAAACTGTATGTTCTTGGCTCTGTATAGCTCTGCTTAGCAACAACTAGAAATGCTGGTGTTGTTTACACTGCTTTTCTCCTAAAACCAAAACATAGTGTCTTCTCAGACATGCTGAGGAAAATCAATTCTGTTCCAGCTGAAACTAAGACACACATGATAGACACCTAAGCTCCACATTATGTTATACAGTCTCAGTTATAAAATTATATCCATCTACAGTAAAAAAAAAAATAAAAAATAAAAAAATTAAAAATAAAAATGAGGGAGAATGAAGAATAGTGGTTTAATTATCCTGATTGATTGATATCCACTTCACAAGTGTACCACTGCAATTTTATTTTATGGCATTTACCTACAGATATAGCCCTCAGATAAGCAAAGCAGAAATACATGGTTATTAGTTTGAGAAAGCAAAGAACCACTCCACTGCTAGATTTAATTTGATCCAACATCAAATGTAATACCCTGATGAGCATTTAATCTCAGAGTCTTGTAAACTGAGCTAATCAGACTCCGTTGTGCCTTTTCCAGTGTCCAGATTAAAAAATTCTTCAATACAGTAACACAGGTTATTATGTAAATAGTTAGTGCTACTATTTCAACTGTTGTCACTGTCGAAATAGTCCTTAACAACTGCACTTTTCCCCACAAATACCCCACAGCTTGCTTTCCCTAGAGAACAGCTTGGGAAAGGTATACTTTGTCCCTTCAGAAATGGAAGATGGTTGGCTTAGCACTTTCTCCCTTCAAGTATAGGCCAGACTGTCTCATTTTCATTAGCGGGTTGGGTCTTTGCCATGGCAAAGAAAAGGCTGGTGGCACAGTGACCTTCCAATTAAGCAGTGGTTGCCACCAGCCCATACAGCTGAAATGGGACTGAAGAGCGGGACTGTTTCTGGATGTGAAAGGGTTGCTCCAGAGATCTGAAGACCATCTACTCACCACATTTTTCTAAACTTCGAGGTATACAAATGTGCCCTTAAGTTCATGCCAAGTACAGCACTGATTAGTTCTCACACAGTTTTGGATTGTATTCCTGGAAATAAACAGACCAAAACAACGGCAAAGTTTTGTCATACATATACGCTGTAGGTTAAAGAGTCCTGAACAAGCAGAAATATAGGAGTGACACAGCTCACGAACATGTGGATCTGCACATGGCTTTTTATCTCCTGTGGAATTGTGGCTGTCCTTGCCCTGGGTTAGAAAGAAAGGTCAATTGCCAAGTTTGTAGAACTGCAAAATAACTGCCAGAGACCCTGGGGAGATTCTGCACATGAAGGACAAGCAGGGCTGTGCAAGCAGGACAACAAAACAGAAAACCCTTCCATCTTAAGGCAAATACTCCAGGAGAGACTTGTGGAGACTCACCCGTCCAGCAGGTTCTCACGGGAGGAAATTTTAAGATGTTCACTGAGGAATTATTGGCAGATTTTTATTCCACAGAAGTGCAAAACAAAATGGAAGGAAGGAAGAATCTGATGGCATCACAGAAACCTAAATGTATATATTTTAAACAAGACAATTATTCATTAGTAAGAGTGATGTTTCTTCCAATTTCCTTAATAAAAATATTTTTATTACAGTGGGTCTCTTTGGAGTTGTTTTTTGGAGTTGTTTTTTTTTTTTTTTTTTAACGGAAGAAAGGCTTGACCATGAGTGTTTCCAAGCGAATCTAAATTGTGACGGGAGCTTTCTGTCATTTTCACATTTAATTACGTACTGGCAACAGCATGTACACTCCCAAAAGAGAATTATGGCAGAAATAACCACATGGGATAACATCAAGTTCCACAGAAAAATGTGAGTCCACAGTATAAAGTAGCTGTGTATTTGACCCTTAGTAATGCTGAAAGATGTGTAAAAGTTCTAGACAATCCAGAATTCTCTTGGCAAAACGTGCTCAAGCTGAATACCCTTTCTTTTGACAAAGATATTAAATAAAACAGCATCCATAAATTGGTTCTCAATCCGCCTTTTCCAAGAGCATGGTTTGATACAACTACTTGTTCAGCTCATGAATGACCATAGCCCCTTTTTTGAGAGATGTATCTGTCTGTATCTGGGAAACATGCAGATACAGACAACTGAAGGATGGAAAAATGACAGACCAACAGAAAAAGGCTGTTGTCAGCTTTGTGTGACAGAACTTACTCCAAATTTTGAAGATTGAACCACTGCACCCGGCAGAAGCTTGAGCGAGTGAGCAGTGCTTCCCTGGTTAGCACCACATGCTATAAAAGCCACAGACGTGCTGGGGGCTTCCTGGTGAATACACAACAAATCAATAAGTGCATAGAAACAGGCAAGCATGGAAATGTGTAATTTTACTCTACAGATCAATCTGTGAACTGATCTGTGAACAAATGGAAGCTGTTTACAGTAGTGTAGCAAAGTGATTACTATAATCGGTACCATGAATTCAGTAGAAAAATTCAGTAGGCAGTTTGCTTACTAATACAAATTAGATCAGTGCTGCTATAAATGTGTGCCACGTGGCAGTCTCTAAGCTCTGCTTCAGACATGATATCATAGAGCTTATGCCAAAGGCAAGGAGGTGTTTTGGATCCAGTTCCTTGACTTTTGATTCTTTACCTGTTCAAGAAAGAGAATATGATTTTGGAATGAGTTAGCAGTTCCTACATTCATTGTTAAAATGTGAAATTGCCAATAGGACAGAGTTTTAAAAACTATATTCAGATTTCTACCACTGAAGCAAATTTCTACAAATTTCCATTTAGTTTTTATACATTCTACTTCCTAACCTTTTGGCTTTTATATTTATTTTGTATTTACTTATTTTGATTTTTTTTTCAATAAAGACATTTTAAATTTTACCTATGATTGATTTTATCTACAGCAATTTAACTCTGGGTAGTGAGCCCCCCAGGACAAAATTGAATTGTGAGTTGCTTATCAGTAAGAGAACAAATATCTGACTATAGGTAGCTATTAATTTAAGCAAATTATGGGATTAATAAGTAATGAAATTTTGCCCTTGTGGGATTTATCTATTCTCCATTCGATAGCGTATCACTTGAAAATATTTTGATTTCAATCTACCTCAAAGCTGTGCTTGGCTTTTGTTTTTCAAAAGTCATCAGAGCTGATGAGATGATTTTTATGATGCAGAGTGTACCACTGGGAGCATTTTACTACTGGTAAGAGAAACTACACTTTTCCCAAATCCTGGTGTAGAATTGCATAATTTATTTTTCAAGGTATTCTGATCAAATTTTTGAGTTCACTTCAGATGAAACAAGAATAGCAAACCAAATACCATAAATATCTGCTTTTCCCACGGGGAGCCTGAAGGTTGCATTAGGGTTGTAAGAGAGACGATGAAGAAAAGAAAGAAAATAGTCTGTGGTTTAAAATCAACCAGGAGCAGTCACGGAGCAATATGTGGCACAAAAGGCAGTATGTCAAAAGGAGGACAAAAGAAGAAATGCCAACAGAAGCACTTTTATACTAAATGTCCCCTTGGCACAGAGAAAAAAAGCAAAGAGTGAACTTGACAAGGCTGAAAATAAATTTGACAACCCCAGACAAGAAATGCAAAATGACCTCAGCTATACTGATTTGAGTAAGCAGTGGTAGAGATATGGCCAGAATAAAAAAACATGGGTTCTTTCAAGAATAAAAATTTCTGAGGACCATAGAAACTGCTGTTTATAATGAAAGAACTCTGAATGGGTCTAACATCCATACAGAATCTCCTTACAATGGGACTTGCAGTGATTTCACTGGGCAGGTTTCTTAAATAGCACCATGTGCTGCATTTTTTAAACCACAGAAACACTGACGAGTTTCTTCTCTGCATGTACCCCTGCTACACTGGTAACAAACCCATTGTGAAGCCTCTTTGGATCTTAGAGACCTTTAGAGACAAAGGGCTTCCTGTTTCTCAGGTTGTCAGCAAATAGATCAGCTTCAAGGTGTCTGGGTGCACCACTGCTACTATCACACTCTCTGGAGGCTACTGGACGTGAAAAAGATTTGAAATCACGACTTCTGTTTCACTTCCATGTAACAAGAACACTTAAGTGATTTTTATGCTGGAGAAATTTTTGGCTCCCGTTTTAATTTAATCATAAGAAATCTGCAAAAATGAAAGAGCCATTGATATCATTAGGTTTGTCCAATTTTCTGCCATAGTAGTGAGACCTCACATTTAATCATTCATTATACTCCGCCTATTGAGAGTCTGTGGATGCTGTGCCATTGCAATTAAGTTTTTTCCTCAAGTGACTTGCATTACTAAAAATGCATAAAAGAAAAAATCAATTAATATTCTATCTTGCATGTGGTACTTGTTCTTTGTGGAGAAAAGAAAGACTGCAGATGTTGCATACTGTACAAGTATTTCAAACTTAATGAGAATTCAGCAGCATTTCAAAAGTAATTCTGTCTTTTCTTTGATAAAAACCCATGAGAATTTGCTTTGGGTCCCTATGAAAAAGAAATCTGAAGTACTTTTCAGCACTCAACAATAGCTGAAGTATTAGAAATCCCGTAGACTGCTTTCTACGGCAACTTTACATTATTGATATGTATCAAATATACCGTCAGTTGAAGGTTTTAGCCATGATGTCATTCATTCAGTTCCGAATGAGAAATAGTTTCAATGTGTTTCCCATTAAGAAAGCTGTTTTTGGCAATTCAAATAAACTTTCAGCTTTATTCTACTTTATAATTACCCAACTATACATTGATCACAGTTGAAATGAGTGTCCAACTCTTAGATTTTTGATCATGAACACTTTAAAAACCATACCTTGCGATGACTGGCACAAAATAATGCCTTCAGGTGTCCTGGGCAATCTTCTCCATGGCCCTAACAGACTGTTTCTACCAAAAAAAAAGCAACAACTGAATGCTCCATCAAGTCTCATTCTTTTTTTTGGAGGATGAAGAGGAGAGAAAAAACATTAGATAGGAGGGGACAAGGAGGAGAAACCTACAACTTCAGCTCTGTGCCTGGAGCATCAAGTCATGAAAGACGTTCTTTACATAACACCTTGATTTTGAGAGGAAAATCTGTGGTAAAAGTCAAAAACAGACTGTTATGTGTATGGCTGTTTGCAAATTTCCTGCAAATGTGCAAAATTCCACATTTTGCTGCTGCTAATAACAGATCTGTATTTTCTACTAAAAATAAAAATGGTGTTCTGCTGTTCTGGCAAACTCTCAAGCTTCTTAGAACAGAGGCTGGGGAGTTTATTGGGTGGGTATGTTACTATGATACTAAAAATAAAGTATCTATCTTTCTTAGTTCCAAGAACTTTGTCCAAAACTCTATTTACTATACATTTTACATACTGATAAACATACTTGCAAATTAAATATTCTTGTATTTTTTTCAATGTTTTTTTTTTTATTATTATTTGTACCTTTTGGGCCCCAAATTTCCAAGACATCTCTCTTCAGCTTCACAGATTAGAGTGTCAGCACTGCTCATTTTCAACCTCTGCAGAGATCTCCGTTGCTGTTAACATATTGGAAATTGCATCTGCTCTGAAGAGGGACTTGCTGACAGATCAAAAGGCAGAAGAAATTTGCAAGTAAAGATTACTTCAGTTGTAACAATCTCCTACCCTGCTGCCATTCTCACTCTCCTGTGTTTCTGTTAGAAAACTGAGAGCAAAATACACCCATCGTTAGTAATTTCTCAAAACAAACAGCTGCTTTATAATGACATTTGAACATAAAAATTGAATGCTGCAACCAGTGGAATGGGAATGGCAGTACAATGAAACATCCAATCTGTCTGTGACATACATTCCTGATGTGGGGACCAAATTCTATTGTCAAGAACTACGTTACTGTCTGATACAGATTTTCATTTAAGAGAAAAAAATAGAATCTTTTACTTGTATTCCATAAACTAAGTTTTCTAAGCATATAACATGATTTGACCTCAATTTGTTTTAAGGTCCACTCTCAGATTGGTTATATATTGGATGCTTCTGTCTTGCAAGAAATGATATTTCTTTTTAAAAGACAATGACTCGCTATAACTAATTAAAGTTATCTAATACAAGCCATCATTCTTCAGGGCATGAGTCAACCAAATCACTTTGTAAAGGAATAAATGTTCCCTATTGAGTTTATATTTCCTTCTAAAAAATTCAAATGTTGCTGTTTGTTTGAGATAGTGCAGCAAATGGAGACATCCTGTGTGAAAAAAACCTGTCTCCTAAACAAATGTGACTTAAGAGAATCTCAAAATTAATATGCGTGCTTTATACCAATCTCTCTTCAGATTACATGATACAATTAATTCCAAAATGCAATTAACTTGAGTATTTATTTACTTAAATAGTGTGTTTCTAACCATTATAAAATGAAGAACAAAGTCACCCGATTTATCTTCTTTATACCATCCATACTGCTGTGACAATTCAGATTGAGAGTTGAAAATCAAAATTGCGTAGTTATTTTTATCTGCAATGTTAATGAAGGAAGTGAAAAATCGTGTCTTGTTGCCCGTGTTAATTCTGTTGTCTGTGATATTTCTTCAAAGAGCTACTACCCCTCAACTGTTTCTTCCCTCTAGGCCACTTGTACCTAAATCAATCCTCTCTTTGATTTCCACTCCATTTAGTTAATCGTATATACATCTCCTGGATAAAATAGAAAAAAAAAACCAAAACATTAAATAACCTTATACATAAACACTAACAAAAATGCACAAGTTTTTATTTACATATGCTACATATGTAGCATGCCTCAAAACATATGTTGCATGAAGATATGCAGAAACTTAGGAACATTTTGTAAGAATAAGAATTTGCTAATTCTTGAAAGTCAAGCAGAACATTGAAAATTTTAGGTTACAACTACAGTTCTATCCACAACATATGATCCTCCTCTGGCAACATATGTTCCATATACAAAATGGAAAATTGAGCTCTAATGACAAAACTGATAGCCAAGAACATTTTTCATTTACACGTAGAAGGAATGCACCCATCTTCTCCTCTAGCTGTGGTAAAACATAGAGAAATTAGGATCCATGCTAGTCACGTGTGAGACAGTGAACATATACACAGATCTTACACATGCACATAACCCGCTTTTCATAATTTTCCACTGAGGGAACTGAACTAACGAAAAGATCCATTTGGTAGTGGATATTTCAAACCAAAATACAGGATGTCTTCAAAATTTGATTGATACCATTGGCATTCCTGCTTGTCAAGGTCTTATTTACTTAATAAACCTCTGACAGGATCAGAATATGACAGTTACATCAAAGTTACTCCCTCAGTGAGTCATTCTGCCAGTGACTTTTTATTTCAGCCTCTATAGAATAACCCATCCCTATGTTGCAGAAACAAAAACCAGGAATCATCTGCATTTCCTCTTGCTATGATGTTGACTGTCACCAAACAGAGATCTCAGTCAATGATTACAATCCTCTTTTTACTGGGCATTTACCCAGTGTAATATTCTAAGACATAATCTTTCTCATCTCTCTCAAGATAAATTATACTTTTTTTTGTTACAGTGCTCTTTGCTATTCAGTTGCCTTTACAGCATTTAATGCAGTAACATGGGAAAAACAAACATGAAAGTGCTATCAAAGACTGAAGTGTCTACATCCATTCAGGAAGTACAGTGAGCATATTGTCATTCTTTGCCTTGCAAGACATCACCTCATTTATTCAATCACCAGGATTAAAGGCTATTAAATCATCATCTTAATTCTTTTTCTTTTCATTATCTAAATCTTATAGCATAAAAATATTATCCTGAACATGAGATACAATTCCTCTTTGTTGCCAGAGCCATGCAATTATGTATACATAATATTCTTAAAGCTGTGCTCATTTCTAATTCCCCAGAAACTCATAAAAACATCTGTAGAATTAATAACATATTCATATTACAGAGAAAGGAAGGAAGAAAGGGAAGAAGGGAAGAAAATCTCCATTGATTACTTTCACTAACGTGCTGGCTGTGAAGGTTTGAAGAAACATGATTATCTCTTGGGATCTTTTACAAACTATCCTTTTGCTTCCAAAATAACCATTAATACACACACAGCCCTTTTTTTCTCTTTTCTCACAGACACACTCTCCTTTTCCTCTTTTTTTTTTCTTTCACTCATCTCTTCTTTATCCTTTATCTATTTCTTTGTCTTCTTTCAGAATAACTTCCACTGTTCAGATTCTACCATAACTTTAACTTTGAGTGGACCTATTGCCTTTTAATCAGGATACAGAGCATGAGCATCACAATTCCACAAACTCTGCAGGGAGCAGCCTGCACTGCAAGATGGCTTGCACTGAATAAAATTGAGCTGCTGGAGAGGAGGGGAAAGAGAAAAGCAAAACTAATCCCTTTCTTTCATTCTGCATCAAATACTTCTTTCTCAGATTCTAGTCTGAAGATTATCGTTAAATATCTCATTATGTTCTTTAGTCTGAATGTAGCAAGAATTTAGATACCAGGTTAATCTTAAGCTTACAGTTATTCATCAGAGTGCTTTACCTAAATGGATTCCCTGCTGTTCTGCTCTTGCATAAACATTCTTAATCAGTTGAGGTGAATTACAAGTTTAATACAGGTAATGAAAGAGATTCTATATACTCAACTTTTTGGGAATAGACATTTCTTATCACAGTTTGGAAAATTACAAAAATAAAACTGCATATTAATTATTAAAATTTAATTACATTTGCTAGAGGTTTTTTAATCATTCAAGTCAACAACTTGTATGTTAAAAACTGAATGTATTTTGAAGATTTCATCTTCTGACAGTATAAGTTAGCAATTACCCAAAGTATTTCCTGGCTTTTTTTTTTTTTTTTTTAATTTTAAAGCATTCATACTTAAAGCTGATCGAGAGAGCTAAAATTCATTGTCATTCCCTTTATGTATTGTGCCTGTAACTGTATAAACAGCATAAGGGTTCTTCATGGAAAAGGTTTCACACAAATCTTATATAGCAAAGAGAGAGTACCATAAAATTGTCTATCATTTTTATCTCTTCTGCAGGGACAGAAAAAGCCCTGCTAGAATGTGATGTACTTTGCCAGCTCTTGTCAGAGCTGGATTATATATCAAACATGCTCTGACAGCAAAATGTCGCTCTTGCTTTCCTCCACAATATGTAGCAAGTAGCACTATGGCCACCTAGAGAACAAGCCAAGAAGTTTCTTTTTTTTCCTGGGAGAGTCAAATAAAGCTGGTTTTACACCCTGGATAAAACTAGAAATATTCAAAGACTCTTCCCCTAAATTCCTCCTCTCTTTATATTCAGTACTTCCGTGAACTTCGTTCATTAGGACTGGAAACTTGTAAGCAAGCCATTAGGAATAAATATAACATACGCTCCAAGTATGGTATTATCATCCATTCAAACTCTGTGATTAGAATATAAAAGTGCAGCAGGTTAGGCCACAGGCAAGAGCCTCAATGAGGTTTTCTAACTCCTGCTTGAAACACTCATATTTCTTATGAAGTAGTATATGCTTGAGATGACAAAGCGAGGCAGCCCTTCTCCAGTGCTGTTTAATGACATGGGAGCACTTCCAAGACATTCAAGCCTCTGTTCCTCCCTGTTCTCTGAACAGAACCCCAGGATCTTACACTTTTGTTTACAACCTTCTTTTTTCATGTTTTCTAAATGTGACTAGCATAAAAATGTAACATAATTAATTACCAAAGAGACTTGTTAAATTTTCACTAGATATTGACCTGAATATTGTTTTAGGTTTGGATCATCTGCCAAGGGATAAAAACAGTTATTCACACAGTTTTACTCAAAGCAGTTCTGTTGTCACAATAATGCATGACTAACTTCCCAAAAATAGAAAACATGCATTCCTCCCTCAGTTCCAAGGACCTGACACAACCCCCACATTTCATGAGAAATGCATACTTTGATTCCTGAGTGACTTCCAGCATCCCTCAAGAAAATAAAACACATCTGTTTGACATAATGACTAAGTACTATAAGCAACAAAGAGTTTCAGTCCACTGGAGCAACCGAAGTAACAGACACCTACCAGAAGAACAATCTTCAAACAGCAGTCACACCATTGCTGACCTCTCAGATCTCAATTCTGCACTTACATAACTCAAAATGTACCCAGCCCCCCACCCCCACTACCACTTTTTTGTCTGCCTCTGTCTTTTTGTTTCCATCTCAGCAGTATTCTCTGACACTGCTCACTACAGTCCCAGTCACAACAGCACAGTCCTAGGGGTAGTGCAGAAAAGAGTCTGCACAGCCAAAGCAGGACCTCAAGCCAGAGCCTCACAGCTGGACCTCCAAAAGCACTTACTGACACTTTTAAGACAAGTATAGGAGAAAAGAATTTTAACTAAATTGCACCAACTGGAAGGAAAACTGTCTTATGTCCATCGCAATTTCTCCCTAACTAACCACTCATCTCTCTCCCAAACCTGAATTCCTCATCAGTATCTCCTAAACTGTGCATAAGTTTAACACAGCATGGTTAGAACCAGGACATTTGGTCCTATTTAACCGGGTATTTGATGTCTCTGCTTTAGATTTGACAAAGAGCTGTATCTGAAAATCTGTCTAAAGTTTTCAGGTACATCTGTCTTTCTAACAATGGCTCTTAGATGATCTTAGAAATCTTGACTTTTTCACAATATCCAGTCCCTGTATACAATGCATAAAGAGAAGGTGAGGACAGAAACTAAAATTTCCTTTTTTTCTCATATTAAAGAAACTTCTGGTCTCATCTCCCTCACTCTGGATGCTTTGTACTGACAAGCTACAACAAGCAAAAGGACATTTCTCCCATGTCATGGTTGGATTTTCCTCACAGAAATAGGACACACTAGTTTGAACAATTCATTACTAGCAATAAATGGATTCTGTTTCCTGTTTCCAGAAGAGCTCTGATCACAATGTTGTTTCACAGAATCACAGAATCACTGAGTGATTCTTCCCAGTGAAGAACTGTAAAAAAAGATTCCTGTCATATTTCCAAGAAGCTCTTTCCTGGTAAGAGCAACCAAAAGGGTCTGACTGAGGTGTTTAGATAAGTAATATTGAGCTGAAACAGTCAGTTTCAGCCAAAGAAATAAAATCCTACTGAATTTGAGACTATAGAACTAAGGCCTGAATTGTCAGGATCATTTGTATAAATCTTAAGCTTAATTACAATAAAAAAAACCTATCTGTTAAGAACATAGGATGCGTCCCATCACAACTGTAATCTACAGGTTGAACATTTTCACAGCCCAGTATTTAGTGTTACCCAGAAAATGTGAATATGAACATAAAAGTTAATCAAATTGCAAATGAGGAAAAGAATAGTTTATTTTAAACATAAACTCATTATTTCTGTGTTATTTTTGCTTTGAATTCAGAAACACAAAAATCGTTTGCCCTATTTTTAGCCTGTCATTCTGTAGGATTATAGAAAAAACAACATGTTAAGTGTAAGCTTTGAAAGTCATGCTTATCCAAGTGTAATTTTTCTACCCTAGGTTCTAATAATCAAGGACTTTCTATATCCCCAAGAATGTGTTCAGGAGATGAGGTGCTTTCAAGCCAAAATAGACTCCAGACACATCAAAGAAATCAAGACAGACTGGGGAAAAAAAGCAGTTCTTCTTATGTTTTATTCATATTATTGTTAATTAAGATTTGATTAAGAGAGTTACTTTAAATGTGTGACTGTCTGTTTCTTCCACTAGCAAACAAGGAAACCTAGTAACCCAAGGAGCAATATACAGTGAAGTGGAAATGCAGTCTGTCTTTCCCTGTGTGTAAATGTAGATAGTTGGAAGAACATGACTACTCCTTTCTAGGTAAACATGTGTACTTCAGATATGATCTCCCACTTGGCAAATAAAATGTGAATCCAAGAGTGGAAGGACTGCTTTCTATACTGTGTAGCAGGGGAAGATTTAAATAGGCTAACTGCACAACCTATAGTTTCCACTGATTTGTAAGGGAAATAGATAACTAAGTAGTGAGAATTCAGTTATTTCACTAAGAACTGTCATCTGGGCTACTGTGCCATGCGATAAGATTTTGAAAACAAGCAGGCTGCTTGACTCGTGGTTGGTAGATATTAACCCTCTGAATTCATGTAAAAATAAAACACTTAAATGGGCAAACTGAAAACAAAATCCATATTCATACAGGGCCTCTTTTTCAATTGTTCTTACCGCTACTGTTCACCCACAAGTCTCATGTGACAGAAAGGATATAGCAGCTAATGCACATAGAAGACGTTGCTTGTTCTGAAAAAACCCTGTCTGAATTTTACATATCATTTAGTACTTGGAAGTATATTTAAAGTTAAACCAAATACATTTTTTGGAACTACTTTGATTTATACTACTGACACCCTATAGTTTTTGCATTACAATTAATCTGTCTTACCACTGTGTCAACAATGGAGATGGAATGGTAATTCAATGTTTACTTAAGCACATAATTGCAAAACTTACTTCAGAGTTCTGTAAACCTACCCCCTTGTAAAATAGAGCTCATCTTCTGCAATCAGGTAATAGGCCACTGATATAAAAGTCTATTAAGAACAGAAGATACAACAAATTCTTATGGCACAACTTTCATTTGCATTTCTCTGAATTCATCAAAATGGTTCTTGCACTTAAATGCATTTTAATGGCTAATGAAAGCTCTCTCAACTAAAAGAACATGCAGCACCCTCAGCCAACACAACATCAACAAGAGAACAAACCTTGGCCTGAATAAATAATTATGCAAGTTCATATGCAGAGAAAGACAACCGAGTAAATCTTGTGCTTTATACGCACGATCATGGAGTGCAATTTAGTAGCACAAAGCACCAAATCTCTGAACAATCTCCAAAGCAAAACAAAGAAGCAGACAAAAGAATCAAATACTTGTAATAGGACTGTGCTGAATCCTGGCTAATTACTCTTACCATTCAGCAGAGATAACTTGCCCTGGGAAATCTTTGAGTCCCAGGGTGGGCCCTGGCAGCACAGACCTGCCTAGGGGTGGCTTACAGGAGGCAAACCACTTTCTCCCCTCTGATACAGGAGAGGTTCAGTAAATCAATCTGTTGATGCCACTTTACAGCCCCGAAGATACAGCATAGAAAGGATACAGAACCATATTCCACAGGGAGAAATTCTGGCCTTTCCCTATAGGGAAAGGTGGACTAGATGCCAACTGGAGGAGAGACAGTGTCTCTCTCACTGTAGTGAATCCCAAACAGTTAATGTCAGCATCATCTGCTTTTACAGTCATAAGACTTTACCTCTGGCTGGATTTTTTTCTTTCCTTTAAGTGAATTGGTCACTTTACCTGATCTGAAACACAAACCCCTGGGGTCAATAGGCGGTGATGTCCATTTCACTTCTGCAATATTTCAAGGCTGGTTTTCTGACAGGCAAATAAAAGAGCATTCTTCAGAGAAGGAGAATATAAACATTGCCCTAGTTGAAATGTAGCTGGGATGGTTCAAGCTGTATCTGGTATACTTTGAAAAAGTATCAGACTCAAATTGCACAGCTTCTTATTGCGCTTCCTTGAACTTTGACCATCCATCAACCAAGTATAAATTGTACTGCTACTGTTTTTTCTATGTTTCTTCTAATACATAATCATGTATACTGCCATATCTTGCTGATGGACAGAACTGGGGCTTTGTTTTTCCACTCTTTTTAAACTATTGCTCTTTCTCATATTTATGTAACAGTTGAAAGTCCAAAAGTCAGCAATACTTCATTTTCTTCTCTTGCTTGACTTATTAGACATTTTCATGCTTCAACTGCCCAAGAATATTAAGCTTTCTCAGTCTATCCCTTTTCCCTTTCTCATCATTATTTTTGCGTAAGCTCCTTCATCAATCTTCCCTTGAGCCATACATTTTAATCTGCCTGTGGTTTAAAATTGCAGTGAGATGGCCAGTTCTTCTAAATGCACTGCTTAGCACGAGCATGACCATCTAACTCCTTCCCTTATGTCAGAGGTCTTCCAACCTCTCAGTTTATCTCAGATAATTATTTCCGCAGATATAGATTAATAGAATGGTTTGGGTTGGAAGGGACCTTCAAGACCATCTAGTTCCAACCCCCCTGCTATAGGCAGGAATACCTCCCACTAAACCAGGTTGCTTGAAGCCCCATCCAGCCTGGCTCTGAATGCTCCACAGCCTTTTTTTGGCAACCTGTTTCAGTGTCTCACCACCCTCACAGTAAAGAATTTCTTCCTAATATCTAGTCTAAATTTACCATCTTTCTATTTAAAGCCATTTCTCCTTGTCCTGTGGCTACATGCCCTTATATAAAGTCCCTTCCCAGCTATCCTGTAGGCCCCCTTCAGGTACTGGAAGGCTGCTATTTCGTCTCCTCAGAGTTTCTCCCAACTCTCTCAGCTGTCCTCATAGGGGAGGTGCTCCAGCCCTCTGATCATCTTCATGGCCCTACTCTGGACCCACTCTATATGTATCTAATCTCTTACCTAAAAATTTTTGCTGCACTATTCACTTGTATACTCATATAATAGGGAAAAGTCTTCTTTACCTTTCTGCTATAAAAACCATTTCTTACAATGCATAAGTAGTCACTGAGGAGAGGATGTCAGTTCTAAGAGTCTATGGAATGAGAAATAAAACCATAGATTTTATTGTTATTAAATTGTTATTTAATTTAATTACCTAGACTTGTGTTCTTAAAACTACATAGTCTGCAGGAGAAGCTTACTAGACATCACTAACATCTCTGAGGCTTAAGACTTATGCTAATGAAATAAGAATAATATGTAATCAAAACTGAGACCTGACACGGGGAATCTGACTTACAATATAGATTACCCAGATGTGCTTTCTGTGTTTTCTTTCATCAGAAGCCAGCTGTCAATAGCACCACTGTCTGCTCCTTCTGTCCTGTGTGTCTCAGATACAAGAAGCCCAGCCTTGTTGATGGAAAGGCAAGTACAAAATGTGTTTCACCACTGAACAGAAGTAGTCAGTTCCAACAGATTACTTGACAGAAAGTGTAGAAATAATCCACATTCAGAAACTTTTTGTGTCTATAACAACCATATTTTGGTTGAAAATTCAGGGTTTTTTGTTACTCTCTAAAGGGTTTACAGGTATGACAGATATGTTCACTTGAGGCTAACGGATAGAACCAGAAAAATAAACACCTGAGTAAAAAATTTGTCAAGGTGGATTACAAACAAGGTCTGGATGACACTCTGGGAATATCAAATATTTCCTACTTTGATAAGTAAACAGTCAGGTATTGTTTTGGTTTTGTTTGTTTGCTTGCTTGTTTGTTTTAGTAAGTGCAGAAGTTTCTATTCCATCTAATTGCCCCAACCAAAAAGAAGATAGAGTAAAAAGTTTAAAAAAAATCATTTCGGAATCAGAACTTTCCAATCTTTTTGTTTATAAGTAGAGCTTTTGTACAAACTGATCTGCATTTTATCAAGAGAAATTAATGAATACTTTCCAAACTTTCAAAAATAATTCATTTAGTCAAAAAATATTTTTTCAAAATTTTGATTTGTCCAATGACCTTAAAAATTAAAACTTTAAAATGAAACTATGCTCAAATGCTAAGAAAACAAACTTCCTAACAGATTTGTACTTTTTAAATATACTTAGTGAACACAACATTATTCTCCTTTTAAATGTTTACATTCTAAAAATAAAGAACATTAAAAAAAAAATCCACTCTGTTTCATATCTGTTCACTTTCTACGTTGGCAGAAAAACTGCAAAACACAACAGCCAAAGCTCTTACAGTGCCATAACTAAAAGAATTACCAAGTACGTTAATTTTACTGATCCCTCTCTGAGTACTTATTGCTTATTTGGAGATATTGTTTTTTATTTCTTACATTCTTATAAATTTAGCAAGTATTCCTTCAAAAATTGGTCCACAGTTTTGATAGCTAATAGCAGAATGCATACTTTCTGCAAATTGACACAATCTATTTTACTGTCTACCATGCTTTGAAAAGCCTTTGATTCATGCAGAACATTTTATACACTGAACGATAACAAAATGGACAACAGAATTATCCCAATCAATCAAAAATGCCTGCTGACTGCACTTTAGAAAGAAGATGCATAAGCAACACTCTTCAAAAAGGCGGATCTGTACTTTACAAAACTGATCTTATCATCTGAATGCAAGTCCATAAATCATTTCAGCATTACAGTGTAGTAAACTGCTAGCAGTTGGTTTTAATATTTATAGTCTACTGTACATTCTTACCTAATTTGCTAAAAAATAAATATACAGACTGGATTTTTTCTGTGAAAGAAGCCAACACATGCATGTGTAAAACCTATTATTTTAACCTCTATGTTCATCTGTCAATTCCCTTTCATCTACAAAAAAATAATTCATTTAAGTGTAGAATCACTTACTATATGATGTTTTAGAAATGTTACTTGTTTCTTTTGCTCCTGCAATCCAGTTTAAGTAAAGAAATATAATTGTATCTCTATCTGAAACATTCTTGCCTCACCAACACCATGCATCCAGCTGGCCTTAAAATGTTTTACAGTGCTACAAGTAGAGATGAAAACTTCAAGAGTGTTGTAGTTCGTAAAAAGATCTCTGCTTATGCAGTATCCAAGTCAGGCCCATACCTATATGTTTTAATTTATCAGACAGAGAAGAATGTCTGGTCCAATAATTAAGCTTAGTCCATTCATAACGGCAGTTCATTCTGTAGCATTACCAAAAGATTACGTTCTTAAATAAATACTAAATCCTTCTCATTAAATTCACAGGGCATAATCTAGATTTTTGGCTGAATAAATCCAACGGCACTTGTTAGATGCTTAATAAAGCAACTTTTTGTATCAAAGCATATACCAATTAATAGGCTGCTTTGACAATATAAACAACTGTAAAGTTGTTAAAGAAATTTATTGAAAAAATATGTCTCACTTACCAGGCAGACATGAGTCATTCCACCATGGGTGTACCTCATACTCAGAAAATGCATTTAAGAGGCATGAGTTCTCTGTCCATAATCTTGTTTGCCCTAAAGCAGTTGTAGATGGTCATCACAGTGTTGTAAGCGTGCCTCTGAAATACTGCAACTGGGGGTCTCTCTATCAATCAGAGCACAGAAATAGCAACTGGAAATATTGCTGTAATTTCCTAATGATCTAACAGTATTATTATTGTTTACTTTGGAGACTTCCCCATAGTCAGACCAGAGCAAAGTGCAGAGAGTCATCACAAGCGATAGTCTTGAAACAAAGAAAGTGCTGTGTTCCAAATAAACTGCTATTTCAAGTCCCAGTATTTATTGTAAGATTACCCTACCCATCTCTTTTCCAAGTGTTCTCCCAGAACAAATTAATTTGCATCAGATGGTCTGGATTACACCAATACAGAAAAATTTCTTATGGAATGGAAAAGAAACAGCAAGTCCTGCCATACCCTCTGTGGCCCATCTGCTGAGACTGTTCTTGGTTTTGGAGTATTTCACCAATGCACGTTTACCTTTGAGAAACCAGTGTCAAAGACTTAAATTCAGAAAAATCAGACCTGAACTTCTTGCAGTCCCTTTTATCTATAAACCAGATGTAAAAAAATGATTTAAATTCTGCTGGAACATTTGGCTTATATTTTTTAGTTCAGTAGATTTATCCTTCATCTTGTGTGAAGGTTTACATAGTACAGTCAGTGCCACACATGTGACAGCTGTGAGTCAGATTGCTGGAAATAATGAAAAAACTTTAATATCAGGAGGATTTTTTGTTCAGAAAAAAACTGCTTACAGATACTAATGGTAGCCAGTAGCCTGTAGAATGGCCATGGGTCATGTTTTTCAGCTTTTTTTCCTGCAATCACAAGAGACAGAAATGTACTTTTTATGTATAAAGGTGACCTTCCCACCCAGTCCTACGAATCTAGCACATGCAGCTTTAAAAGCAATACTAAATACAGAAAATTCTGTACAAAACTAAAAGACAATATGAACCAAGTATGAAATGTGTGTGTCAATATCAACTGCATTTTTGAGGATGCTATGGGTTATTTATTTTACTGACATTTTTTCATTAGGTAGCATCTGGAAGCTAACTGAGAGGAGTTTCTATTGTATTATGCAGAGTAATATAATATAAGAGCTCAGAAAACAACAGAATGAGTTGCAAAAGGAGTACAATGTTTGCTTTCAATCAATGGCTGACAATTCTCCAAAAAGAAGCTGTGCTACCACTTTGGGATAGTTTGCTACTTTTTCCTTGTATACCTCTGGTGAGTTTCCATTTACTCAATGTCACATTGAAAACCTTGTTAAGGGCAAAAGGGAACACATCACAAACGTTCAAAATTTACTGCTAGCATAGCTAACATTGTAATAGGTTAATAATCCAAATTGTATAATTCATAGAAAATAGTAATATTATAGGAATAAAATATTCATTACACAGTGGTATCTCACTACCCAAGCAATTGTCAGGGCTTAGCCATTGCCCTCTGCCCTGCTGTTAGTCCAAGCTGCAGCCAGGTTGCGGGGTGGCACTACCAACTGCACTGCCAGGGTCAGAGCAGAGCTTTCTGCTAGTGATGATCACACTTAGCGAGCTAGCACAAGTTATTCACACCTTTATGTTAGTCATTTTTATGCCTATTTTACCTTCTTATTGTTTTTCTTCACTACTTTGGCTTTATTATGATTTTGATTGGATTTGAGATTTCTAAACAAAAACAACTGCAGAAAAGTAAAAAAAAGTTCCTAGTATAAATTTCTGGTACTTGCAGAAGAATGGAATGACTGAACCAGCTAAAGAATGAGTAAGAATAAACAAACAAAATGTCTGATGGTGATATTTCAAGATTGAAAAATCACTCATACTACAAACCCTGATTTTGTATTGCTGATGTTGATCAAAGCCAGCAGATAGAAGACTGTCCAGTCTATCCTATGTGCACAAGACAGGACCACTTATATCATGCTGCAACCTAGCAGTAAACAGTGACAGAAGTTCTTGGACTGTATCCTCCCACTGCTTTAGTCTCTTGGTGTAAATGGAGGCTATTCTTCAGTCCATAATTTTCTCTAAATCTTTGGTGCACATCTCTCTCCTCCTGCCTGACTGCTGCAAGTTTTATGAAGACCAACGCCTACCTGGAGATGATGGAGTTGTAGTAAGATAGTAAGATATTACTTATCCTCTGCTCCGCAAGAGCCCGTAGTAGCTGGGACATCATTATGCACAGTCCACTTTGGTTGCATCCTGACCAAACATTGGAGAGAAACAACTCAGAATTTCACCCCTGTTCAATCCTGAGCAATTTAAGCAGGAAGGAAATAGTCACACTTTATTAAAGGATAGCCTAAGCTGGCTTCAAGGGTACTATGTGCAGGGCCATGTTCTTACAGCTCCTCAAGATGAATTTTCCTCCAGCTCCTTAATTCAGACAACAGTACTGTTACCCAAGATGGCTTTAACTCTCACCCTCAAGATTGAGCCAAAGTGCTTGGGGTCTTCACAGGGACATTCAATGGTTCTGGTGCATGTTTATGTGAAATATCATGGGGTTCCACAGGTAGGGATTTGTTTCCTCTGCTGTTGTCTTAATCTTACCTTTGTCACATGGGAAAGTGCAGCTAAACATACTTACCGGTGATGAACTCTCTGAAATCTACAAAAGAAGATGCTAATTAAATTATTTATGATTATTTCTAAGCTATGCACATAAGGTTAAAGTATCTTTTTTTAGATCTATTGAACATACACTTTCCCAGATAAAAGCCATGCTAAAACAAGTTCCTTTTTCACGATGGCTATTGAATGCAAGACAAATTAGAGCAAAAGTGCCACCTAGCGACTAATCTCTTGAAATTCAAGATGTTTTAGTATTCATGAAAGTATTTCTCCTTTTTCCTGAAATATTAGCTGGTCATGTCGTGGACATTAAAGAAATCAGAGGCTTGTTGAAAGCCATCCTAATATTTCCGTAGACATGTAGGAAAACTTCACTGTAGAGAAGTATACATCCTCTTTCTTTATTCAATTTCTTTTTCATGTTTATAGCTATGTCAGTTGCTCCCATAACCTTATTTTGCTCATCTTAAAGTTTTGGGTTCCCTGAAATCCAAAGTTTTGGCATATGTGGGTTCACCCAATATGCCCAGTATGCAGAATTTATCAACTGTTCGCCAGAGTTCTAAGGACGAGATAGTTCAGAAAAGTAGCTGCATTCTGTGACTGCCCACAGATTTATGGCTTCAAGGCACTTGTCAAAGCAGTCAGGTCCCAGAAAGTCCAGAAGAGAAGAACAGCCCTGAAGTTGACATATCTTTGCCTTTCTCCTTCTGTTCCTTCTCAACCCCCTCATGGTATTCCACTGCTCTCTTCTCTCCTACTCAAATGATGTAAAATAACTCTTTCACATTTCCACTGCACAACCTCACTAAAAAAAAACTCTTACAACATTCAATAAACCTTGGCAACCATAACAGACCTGTAAATAACTCTAATAAATCTATAGACATCTATAACACATTTTTCAATACAAAGACCGCAGGAAAAGCAATTAATTTACTGCTCCCGAAAATGCTTGCCTAGAAATACATAAAAATTCACATCTGCTATTATTGTTGCCTTTTATTTGAGGCGGAAATTTATATTATTATGTTATAATGCAGATATTTCACAAATTATATGAGTTAATAATAATTTTCAAAAAGAAACCTTCATACATACTGGAAATTAGACAGGGAATAAGTATCCACATTTTAATTTAACAGTTCTTCTACTGGAAGGACTGCCACTGTGAATGGATTTCATTCTATCCAGATCCTTCCTTGCTTTTCAGAGTCTGCAATGCAGCTTTCATCATGCCAGAATAATTCTTTTTCACAAAATAAATAAATCTTATACTAAAAATCTTATAACAAATGATTCCTTTCCCTCCCTCTCTAGAAGCATGGATTTTGTACATCTTTACCATAAGAATTTTGGATTCCTCTGGGTAGAAGCAATGAGAGGTTTCATGTCTTCCCATTCCCAGCTCAGGTAATTTTCAAGAATCATAGATTCACCAAGGATGGAAAAGACCCCCAAGATCATCCAGTCCAACCATCCACCTACCACCAATATTTCCCCACTAAAGCATGCCCCTTAGTACCACATCTAAATGTCTCTTGAACATCTTTAAGAATAAGACAATGTATTTCAGACTCAGTCATAAGGCAGAGCATCAGCTGTGAAAGAAACACATTGCAACACCAGTTTAATGGAAAACTGGTTTTGTTTAGTTTACATTCTTATTAAAATGACTACAAACTGAAGAGTCCACTTGAGCAACTCCACAGCCTGCTTTATTTTACAATGAACAAACTGCCCTCCAGACTATCATTGTGTGCATGAAGTGTCTCCTCTGTGCCTGAACAAGACTGTAAATTTCTGGGAACAGGGACCTTATTTGTACAAAGTTTCAGGGCAGACTAATGCCAACATTCCCCTGAAAGATTTCTGCTGATCTGGTATAAGCGAGATGATGTGCTTCATTGATTTTCAGTAGAAATAAAGTAGAATATAAAACAGAATATAAAACACTGCCAGAGACACTTACCATTAATCAAAATAACAACTAAAATACTGAAGTTTATGTTCTGTATAACATAAAGAGGGGAAGATTTAAAGTATAAGGCCAGATTTTTGTTTGATGAGACTAAAAGAGGTTTTAAGATCTTGCTTTTTTTTCCTAGTTATTTTTCCCAAACAAAGGAAAAGAAAAGGAAGGAGAAAAAGAAGCCATAAACTGCCTCTCATTTACTCTAAGGTACCTACTGATGAGATTAAGCAGGATCACACTTATTAAGAGATTCTGATGATGTTATTATTATAAGAAAGCATTAAAGGTTCTCAGTTCGGCACTGCATATTTCTTTAGCAAATATGAATTTAGCTCAAGAATTGGCAGATGAGTATTGCAGATGGTCTCCTACTGGTTCTTTATTTGAGAATTTAATCTCTGTTTTCACAGTGACATATTTCCTTTGTTTCTTCAGCAGCTCTTTTCCAGAGTCTTCATTCATTCCCCTTGAGAATAGAACCACACTTAAATGCCAGAAATATTTCTTCTTCTTGTGTTGCATTTGTGCTTTCTATTTTTTCCTGTCCACTCCCAGTCTCTTTTTTAAGTCCATGAATTTTTGACAGCACATCAGAGGATTGCTGATATTTTAAACCAGGTTTGGATTAATCAGAGCATGAAGATAACCTCAGCCTTCAATTTTATCTCCCATTCTACACCTGCATGTGTTTCTCCCACCTTTGCCTTTTGGGCCTCTGAACAGCTGCAGCCAGCACAGAGGTTCTCAAAGCAGGGATCTAGAACACCGAGAGAGTTCACACATGATAGGGGCTCTTAGTAGGGTTAAGAATAGGTACAATGGTTCGTAACCTTGTAGTTATGGAATTTCATTTTTCCTTGGTGATAGTTGCAAATAATGCTTTAAAAAAATAAATGTTCATCTCATTTATGGCAGCTTGATGAGTATTTTTCCATAAATTTGACATATTTTATTTAATTACTTCTTTACTCCTAAAGACACTGCCAGTATAGACCTCTACAACACACTCAGTGTGGTTGTGAGGCAATCATAAACAGAATTCTGGAATATATTTTCAGCAATTAAGGCAATGTAGAGTATTAGGAAACAAGTTTAGCAAAGACAAAAGTGAAAGAAAAAAGTGTGCTCTTTTCTGATCCAGAAATACTTCTGGAAAACTTCTCACTACGGAAAAAAATAGTTTGACTGCTGCTTCTCACATTAGTATTTATTTTGGCTACAAAATATTTTTGTTACCTGACTAAAAATGAGTAGAAAGAACAAAATAAAAAAAGGAGAAATTCAAAAAGGGAAAAGTTATTATCAAGGTAAAATCAAGAATATTATTCTGTAGCTGAGATAGTTTATTTAATCAAGAGGATTATAATGTTAGTTGCAGTCTGTCATCAATGAACTTTTGGAGTAGAGGCCAGATTTTCCTGGCCTTTTAATACTCTCTTAATCATTGTTAATTTCAGTTATATTTACAGAAGAGGAGGAGGTCCTGTCATCACTGAAGTAAACAAAAAATTCCCAGTCTCCCTGAACAAGTCTCATAGAATATTTTGTGCTAGAGATGAAAGAAGTCAATGGCTCAGATGTATAATATTTTCTAACAAATCAGTGATCAGAAAGTCTACTTTTGCTTACATTCATTGTAAAATTCATTGATTTTTTCTTTTCTACTTCTTTAATCACGTCTTTTATGCTTCGACTAACAGGAAACACCATTTTTAAAACTTTAATACATTTTTTTTTTTTTACATTGAACATCATCCTGTTGCTCCCAGGGTTATTTCTCTACAACAACATTATGAGTCAGTAAGTTATGTTCATGTTACGTAGTTTTTTCCAAAATCCAGTCTGAAAATTCAACAACTTTTGTGTAGACTCCTGGCTGCCGGGGCCGAGCGCAGCCTTCGCCCCAACTGGTGATGCCCACCAGATACCACACCTCCTCGTGCCTGCATGACAGTGGTCCTCCAGAATCTCCCTGTGTCACAGGACAGAAAGAATTCACAAGGAACAGAACTTCTCTCTCAAAGAAAGCCATGATAAAATCAGCATCATCCAGCGTGAACAACAGAATAACTGCATAGAGTTCAATTACTCTCACTAAAAGTTGCTTTACACAGTGTCGAAGAAGCTTTTCTGTTTATCTGGTAGAATGGTGTCTAAATACTTTCCAGTCATTGCAAGTAAGTTCCACTACAGTTCAATGTAACTGGGTTTTTTTTGTTCAGTTGGCTTTTTTTTTAATCTGTATCTGCCAGTTTAACCCTCAGTGAGGACTACAACATGTAAAGGTAAGAAAATTAGTAAATTTGCCAGTGTTTTTGTTTGTTTATTTGGATATGCAAACCTCAGCTTTATGCATTATTCTGTTTGACTGACAAACTTCCCTGGGATAAAACACATCTCTGTTTTCTTTTGCTATTCCTAATTGATCTTTCTGAACAAAGAGTTCCTTAACATAGCTGTTACGAACTGCTGAGACAATAGTAAGTGTGTTATTGTTATATAACATCATCATTGTGTTTTGATGTTGTTTCATACAAAGAAAACTTAACTAGTATTGAGGAAAAAATTACTTCCCAGCTCCAAGAATTTTTATCTGTAGTTACTCAGCAGTGATCATAATAACAGTACATTAATAGAGAACATATCTTAAATGCTTAAAATATATACTATATTTGGTAGAGAATTTAATCTTACTAATGTGACTATATTTTTGTCTATTATAATTGACTTAAAATAGTAAATAGTAAAAAGTAAACAGTTAGTGCATGAGTTTACACTCAAGCAGAGAACTTGGCTCACTGACCTCATGCTGTTGTGACATTTTCAATTCTAATAGTGAACAGACCAGTCTGCTCATGTCGTGTGTAGCTTTCCATATTCAATTTCTAGCACTCTCTGCTCTGGATGCTCATGGATAGTGGATGATTTAAAATAAGCTTTTATGTATTATATTTCATGTCAATAAATAAAAACATGAAAGAGGAAATCTGTGTTCCTGGAGAAATGTCTATAATATCTCTCTTTGGTTTTCCACTATTACAGAGGAATACTGGTCTGCTCCCTAAACATATGACATTTAGAACTTCTACTTTATGATCTCTTTACATGCTCTTCGCTTTTCTTTTTTTAAGGGAAATGTGTATCATTCTTAGCAAACCAGTAAATTTTGCCTCTTAACTTGAGACACACAGAGGAAGTTGACTTTGTCCCCTTAATAGGAGAGTGCAGAGATGTAAAGTGTACATGTGTCTCTCTCTCTCTCTCTCTTTCTCTCCCCCTCCCCCCCTCATCTCCCATTTGGAGATTCTTTTCTTGTAGACACATGAAGTCTATCCCAAAGGATTTCAATGTCGCATAATAGGTGCTATACATATAAGTTGACTGTCAGTGCTTTCAGCAAGCAAAAGTAACACATTAAAAAACAGTTCTATTTCTAAATATATGCTTGTTACAAAAATTAAATATTTATGTTATTCAATTATATATTCAAACAAATTATTGAAATATATGACAATATATGACATCTTTCTGTTACCTTACAGGCATCCTTTCCACCTTCGTCATAGCCAGCACAGATCTCTTTGTCATCTATTCTGCGCTTCCGGTATCTTGCCTGGCATTCCTCTTTTGACATGAGCGGAACAGTAACTTTCTGAAGAATATCTTCTACACGACCTATGTAATAGATATTACAATCAGACAGATATTCAGCTCTAGCAAAGTATAAGTAAAAACTAAACTCTAATAGTCTCCATTCAGTGATACTAAACAGTCAGAGTTCATTGCTTTTAGTGTGCAGTTAGACAGCCATGACATTTGTTTTCATTTTTTAAACAGTGTTGATTGTCTGGGTTTTTTAGAATGTTTTGAAAACACAGTATGACTTATGACCAAGAATGTTTCGAAACTCCCCAGTGATTTGCTGTGGGCATTGAGTATTGGAGCCTGTATTCCCATGAAGAGCGTTGCTTTGCGTTATTGATAATTATTTCTTAGTAACGTGTTGCAATACAATTGAAGCAATACAATTTCCAGGTGTGTGCTGCCCAACACCCCAGTTATCTACAGGGTGGTGAAAATTTCATGTAAAGTAAATAAAAATATTTGAGAGCAGTCTTTTCTGACAAATTAATAGAAGACATTAGAATTCTTTTAGATTTCACATTAATCTCTAACTCTCAAATGGGGAGGTGTGCAAGGAAGGGAACTCTGTTTAAACAGATTTATCTATGTATATAATGTAATAGAGTTTAATAATTAACCGCTACTTGGCCAGTTTCTGGGTAAGGTTACAGGAGTTCAAATCACACTTACTATTAAAACACAAAGGTCATTAATACTTTTCATAAACAATCTTTAGAATCATGAAAGTAATATACATTGATCTCTGATTTCTGAAGTGAAGCCATATGAGCAAATTCACATTTAAAAAAAACATGAGTTATGTGCAGACTGTAATTCAAGATCCCACTGTACAGCAATTAGTCTACTGTCTGCATCTGTAACATATCATTGCATAACTGAAAGTATATTTGGGAAGGTGCATGGCGATGTTTAACTAGGCAACTTGCATTCATCTACCTGGAGCAGGAAAGCAGGAAAGTATGTAGAGAATCCATCTATAGGAATAATTATATTCATGCCCACTGACTCTGATGACTTCAACAGTGTCTCCCACAGTATTCTCCTAAGAAGCTGGCAGCCTGTGGCTTGGGTAGATAAGCTCTTTGCTGGGTAAAGAACTGGCTGGATGGCCAGGGCCAGAAAGTGGTGATCAATGGAGTTAAATCCGGTTGGCAACCAGTCATGACTGGTGTTCCCCAGAGGTCGGTACTTGGACCTGTCCTGTTCATTATCTTTACTGATGACTGGAATGAGGGGAATGAGTGCACCCACAGTAAGTCTGCAGAAGACATCAAGTTGAGAGGAAGTATTGCTCTGTCTTGGGGTAGGAAGGCCCTACAAAGCAATCTGGCAGTCTGGATAGCTGGGCTGAGGACAAGGGGTTGAAGATCAAGATCAAGTGCCAGGTCCTGAACTTTGGCCATAAAAACCCCAGACCATGTTGGAGGCTTGGGGCAGAGTGGCTAAAAGAGAGTGTGAAAGAAACAGACCTGGTGGTATTATTCAACACTCAGCTGAGCATCAGCCAGCAGCATGCTCAGGTGACCAAGAAATCTAACGACATCCTGGCTTGTATCTTGGTGATAGATGGAAGGTTGGACTGGATGATCCTTAAGGTCTTTTCAAACCTCAGTGACTCTATGATTCTATTACTGCTTTGAATTCATACAAATAAAGCTATGAGCAAATGCACATTCTTTGCATTTGCAGTCTGTAAACACCATTCCTGGTTAAGAATTAAGAGGGCATTTTGTGATATTTTCTTTTAACATAATGCATTTTACAAATACAAGAAGTCACAGTTTAAATATTTATCTGTACCTCTTTCCTTCCTGTAACCCCATCCAATTACCCAGCAGTCAGTATAGAGCATGCTAGCCTCTTCTTTTGATGGCAGGCAAATAGGAAGTTGAAGATCTAAAATATGATTAAAAATATTAGTTTGGCCAATGGGAACATGGCACAAATAAAATATTAAGGTTTTTTCGGCACCTATATAATACCTGATGGCCTCCATGTTACTCTTTGTACATTTTACTAGATACTGCTCTAGTCACATAAATAAAAGCCCCACATTTTTTTAAAAAAATGAGATTCTCCTTAACCAAGTGATTACATATTAAAAGATGACAACTCAGGTTTCATGAACTGTCACACTAAAAACAGCCTTTATCATCCTGAAAAATTTCCTTCTGAGATAGAATACATACCAGTAAAATTCATAGCCTTATCAAGTTTCAGTAAAGCAATGTCATATCCAGTCTGTGCAGAATTATACTGAGGATGAATAATAATCTCTTCCACTCTGAAGAAAGGTGTATCCTCATTTATTTCTGATTGTTTTAAAACACCAGCATAAACACGCCAAATGTTGGGGTTCTGAACACTGAGGGAAAAAGACAAAGATTTGCACTTAGTTTGGTGCAGGTGCCAGCACCCTCTGAGTGTACAGTGAACAGCACCGAGGTTACTTTTACCAGTTGTATTTTCACACTCTCACACCTAAAAACAGATTTCTCTTATCCATTCCTCCCACTTTTCTTTTTTTTTTTTTTTCTTCTTTCTCTTATCTATATTTTCAGCACCATACCACTCTTTCCTCTCCCTTACAGTCAGACTCTTGTTCTGACCCTTTTTAACCCAATTTCCCCTTCTGCCTTCTTTTATTTTCTATTTTACTCTGCTCTTACTATTTTTATCTTCAAGAGCCTAACACAAACCCTGAGGAACTCTACAATACTGGATAGAAGGTAGAGAATGATATTCCCTATACTGGGTTTTTCTGAGTGTTAAGTGGAATTATCTAATTTTATAAGGCTTGTCAATAGAGAACTGGTATTGACAATATTTCTTTATGCTGAAACAATAAGGGATAATGTACAAAAATGCTTGAGTAAAAGTGTCTGATTTTAGCCTAGACAATTTTTTATTCTTTAAAGCATTTTATACTACCCATGCCTTTCTGACATTACACTGACTCAATATATAGCCTTACAATTTTCAGCCTGTAAATGACAGGCCTACCTGTTTTATAGGATGTGACCATCTAATGAGGATATGCATCATGCGCAAGATCATTAAATCAGCTCTTCACAACACGCATGATTTCATGACTTAAATGTGATGGCAATTTTGTGGTCATTAACAGTACCTACTATATATATCCATGCAAATTAGCAAAGCTTTGAGTACTCAGAATTCTAGATATTATTCCCAAGGCTGAAATCTGTACCAAAACAGTGTGTTAATTGACTAGTTGATAGCATTAGAAAATAAAAAATATTAAATGAAAACCAGTCCAGTGATGGTTTGAATGTTACAGAGAAAGGTAGTGCACATTCCAGAGTCAGCCTAATTGGATCCCTTAGAGATTGTCTAGGCCTCTGCCGAACACCCTGTCAGATTGGTACCATTCCCTAAGTACCACAGAGAAATCTCTGATGTATTCCATTTCATATGTTTTGAATGACTAACAACAGATTTTCCTTAATAATATGATATCACAGTATGAAAAAGTTCATGTTGCATGAGAAAGTTTACACTCTTGTAGGTATCTATCATTTACTTCAGATGCATTAAAATAATCGGTAGCACAGCACTATGCTACAAAGGGCAAAGTGTGGAGGGCCAATTATGTTAAGAGTATGAACAGACTACCTTAAAACTTCACCTGATTATATCAAAGTAGTTGATTCTGTTCTAGTTATTTTAATCACACAGATTTATCTTTCTGAAAGGTGAACCTCAACTAATTGCAGATCTTGGACTCACCTCACAAAACAGTGGGCAGCTGTAAGGATCCACTGGTTACTAATGATAGAGCCCCCACAGAGGTGTCTCCGGCGAGATAGCTTCACATGTAAGCTTACTTGCCATGGCCATTCACCAGGGGAAGAGTCCGTCCCTCCAATTATCCTAATATTTCTTGAAGAATGCTGCATACATACTACAGAAATAATTGAAAACTGCTTAGAGATAATTTTCATTTGACCATGAAAAAAAGATGTAACTACTGTTAACCTGCAAATAGGAACAAATCTTAAGCAAAGAACATTAGACATTCTAATCTCTTTATGACTTTTTTTTTTTACCATAAAATCCAGTTTAAAAAAGTCTACAGGGTACTGTCTGTTATGCAAGCTGTGCAGAGTTCACTTTTTTAGAATACTCTTTATCTTCACGATCTGCTTTGTGATAATTTCAATGCAAGTAATATGCAGAAGAGAAAAAAAAAAAAATGGGAGGGCTTAGGTTTCCTGTACCAAAATATGTCTAAAAATCTCTTTAAAAGGAAAGTTTTACTTACCAGTACTGGCCTTTTTTTTACATAGTCTTAGTGAGTATCCAGAGATCCTTCCTGGCCCATGTTGTATTTCCACTGGAGATCCATTTGACGACATTCTTAGATGACACTCACACTTTCTGACAATAAATAAATACAACGATCCAGTTTATACTTCTTATACAGAACACACACTAGATGCCTTCCCTAAAAATTCTCACCTTTCCTCATTGCATGACTCTTGGAGGGGAAAGTAAGTAAAAAATTGGCAGCGGATCATGTCTGTGCAAACCTGCTGACAAGCTCTGGGTCCTTTAGTGTAAGTGACATTGAGTTCATCTCCCAAAAAATTCATATGCACGTAAGTGCGAGAATTGCAGGCTGTAAGAATGAGCGTGTTCCAAGCATCAGTAAGTCTATTCATTTAATTAATTCAAGAGTTGTATTTTTATTGTAACTTATTGTTTACCAGGAAAGTATCTTCTGCAATTTAGGAGACCAAAACCTGAAATAGCATTTTCTCGTAATGTAAGTGCCTCTGGTATTCCACTTGTTGATGTTTTCAGGAGGCAAAGATTTCTATAATAAAAAAAACAAAACAAAACAAAACCATTGAATTTGTTCTTACATTCTAACATTTATGCTTCAGGTATTGGTAAGCGAAAGTTCTTTCTTAAATGTGCTTTTTTTTTTTTCCCCCAAAGTTTTATCTGTAAAAGTATTTCATATGAAAATTTATTCACTAAGTAAATTGAGAAGGATTTTGTACTTATGTGAAATGTCATACGGATGTACTACAGAAGACTGTATGGTATTTATACACACGGGGAAGAGGTAACTTTAGATTATATATGCCATCTCAGTTTTGCTTCAGTTTCATTGAAACGTTATTCTTCGTTCCACCTCTTTTCTGTAGACTATAACTTTTTGAATCTTCACTGCCAAACACGAAAGAAAGAAGTTCAATCTTTAAAAATAAACACTTACAGACCTGTTAACTTGATTCAAAAGCTTTAAAGTAAATAACTTAATTCTGCTAGGAAACCAGACATCTCTTAACAATTTCATAAAATTCAGCTCTAAGTTATCAAAACAACTTGAAAGCGTCTCTTTGCTGAACATATATTTTTTCAGATTAATACCAAATATGCAGCTGAGGTACAAGATCCCTGTTCATACCATAGGACAAGTGAAATGTCCACAAGAAATTATAAATGTACAGAAGCAACACATTAAAAATTATTTAAAAAAAAAAAGCTGTTTTGCAGAAAATAAACCTTTAACAATGATTTCCAAGAATATAATAAAATGCTGATTAAAAGGCTGAGATTGTAGGATTGTTTCTGTTTGTTTTTTTTTTGTTTTGTTTTTAATAAATATCTTTTAAAAGTTGTCAAATTCACCTTTGAGATTCTATTTGCCATTCCTTGGTGAAGAATGTAAAGAACAAGCAGTTTGGAAAATAAGTACAAATAGTTTGGCAGACAAATGTGTCAGGAGTGAAAAAACTTGTAACATTCATTCCTGAAAATTCTTCATGTTCAAAAATGTCCATTTGACAATCTGTATAAAACAAGAAAAGAATATCAAAATTCCAAAGCTTCTATGTTATATCAGAGAGTTAAGGTTTACAGATTATACATTCTCATAATTTACATTTTCTCTTCTTTTTGCCTGATGAACTGGAAAGATACCATCTCATTTTAACCAGAAACTATTTCTTGAAAACATTTTTAAGTATGTTAACTCATAGAGAAAACTAGAGCAGGGGAGAGTTTCAAATTACATGCTAGAATACAAATTTTCTAATCTAATACGAAGAGCTCTAAATTAGGAACAGAAATCAACATATATATCCATAGTTAGAAATAAAACTTATTAATCTTGTCAAGGCCTAAAATTATTAAAACTTGTATACCTAAGAGGATAATGGGAAGATTAGGAGGAAAATAATGAGATGATTCTCTTAATTTTATTTATCTAATTGTTATTTCAAAAAGTAGGCAGTGTAAGTATGAGTAACATGCAGTCTTCCCTATAACAGGACCAAAATAACAGAAGGTTGGCAGGGTAATTCCCATAACCAGACTATGGATATGGAAGTCACAGGAAATACCAACATGTTTAAAAGAAATGAATGTCTTGCCTTCTTTGATGATACACTTGAATTCCTAGTTAAAGTACTTATGCAAAAATAAAAACGGGGAAAAAATCCAGTACTACTCTTAGAATTATAAAACCATAAGACTGGACTTGGTGGAAGCAGAGAACCTCTACCGCTGAGAAAGGACAGTAGCTGAGCTGACACCACACAGTTGGTTATAGAAACATACTGGGAGCATCTTATTACAAAAGAGGGAAAAAAACAAAATGGAGAGGCAAATCTTAATGTGATTTCTGTTAGTATGACATGATTTAAAAATTAAAAAATAAAATCATAAACATGAAAAGACCACAATACAGGTCATTTATTACACAATAGGAAGAGCAAAGAGAAAAAAAATCTGAAGACTAGAAAATAAAGGTCAATTAATTCTGACAATTATTAGGCAAGATCCCATGTTAAGGGCTAAATAGAGTTCAGGAGAACAAATGCCACTTTCAGGAAATGATATTTAAATCAGAAATGTGAATCTGCAAGTATACGGATACTAATCATGATTTCAGTGATCACCAGTTCAATATTCAGTGACCTCAGGGAAGGAACTTCACAAAAGGCAAAATGTATGACAAATTGCTATGGGCATGTAAGAGCAGGAGTGCATAAGAACAAAAGCAGAAAGACAAAGACAGAAAATGAAAGGGCAAGTAGCAAGAAACATTCTCAAAAGAAAAGTATGTATTTAGTTTCAATGAATTAGGATTAGTAAAGGAGCCTGGGTTCTGCTCAGGGGAGAAATTAATGACAATGGACACAAGAAAGGCTACAGAACAGCCTTTTTTAACATCTCACTTTCATGGAAACAAACTGCAATTAGATGGTCAACATTACTGAGCAGAGGGAAGACAACAAGGAACAGAAAATGGAGAAATCTCATAAAACTGATGAATTCAATGTTCTCAGACTGAAAGAATCTCAGTTTCTTGGTAGTTTTGCTTTTGATATATATAGAGGATTGCTGTGATTCCAAAGGCTTTGAAAGGAAAGCCCAGTGTCTGTTTTTAAAATGATGAAACTGGACCATGAACAATGTAGGATTAGTCAGTCTAAATAGTCAGAAATAAACTAGAACAAATATTCAAGTAAGCACATTTCAGGCATTTGGAACATAAGGCAGAGGATGACACTGAGATTTTACTAATTTATAAGATATACCTCTGTCTGAACAAATGACCCCGTTACCTGATAGTATTGTCCAGGATTTTATAGCTCATGATTTATGGTTTATTCTTTCTCTCTCTCTAAATCCTTGCCTTTCTTGAAACAAACACACACACACACACACACACACACACATACACACACAAAAGAGATAGGAACAAGACTGAATTTCACATGCATTCAGCAATTTTTACTTTATTTGTCATGGACCATTAGTTTCATGTTACCACATGCCCTTGATAAATTCTCCTATGGTATCTGATTTATTTAATTTTATAAAATCTGAATATCATATTGTTTGTGCTTATGCTACAGTCCCCTGATCCTTCTCAAAATCTGTCAACAGGATGCTCCTGGCTACTGTGATTTTTCTTCTAACAATAAATACATGTCTGACTAGCTTATCTTAATGGAGCAGTTTGGAAGAAAATCTCTCCGTTCTTTCTCAGAGAGCAAGGGAGGAGAGAGAAAAAAACAGATTTTCTTCTCTTTACAAATATTTTTCTTCCTTTTTTATTTCTCACTGTCCATTTTTCTTTAAATGTCTTCATTGTTAGGATCTGAATCAACTACTTTTTCAATATTTTGCAATGATTATTCATCTTGTGAGACTAGAAGAGTCTGAATAAAACTGAATTTTAATTGAATAATTAAAAGATATAATGCACACAGTTTGATCGTGCACTCTGGAGAGTTTTTCCTGAGTAATAGTTACAAGAATGAACACAAACATTACTTTTATCAAAAGCACCAACAAATAGAATTTGTACCTTCATATTAGTCAGTTGTATCACAAAGCTGCACATCCTCATTAAAAACCTCTTGAAGTATATATGGTATACTAACAGAATTTAGAAAGATTTATATTTCTGTTGTTCTTTGACTTAGATGGGATTCTGTGTGTCATTTTTTTGTATCTATGGTGCAAAGATAAGATGCTAAGAGTCATCAGGCTAATCTTATGAAAGAATTCTTCACATCATCAAAGTAAACAAAACCTTTTGTAAGACAGAATAATACAGTGGAAAAAAGTCCGCTTTGTGCCTGAGAGTACTAACTATACTTCAAAGAATAAGTTTATATTATAATTATTTTATGTCACAAAACATTTATGCGTGTCAGAGAGACTGTATCTCATCGTCCATAACACTTGAACCTAAACTGAATCAACAGAGATTGTAAGCAGTTACCTAATTCAGAAAGCTGACATGGCTTTAAGGAGAATCCAGACACAACCTCATCAAGCACCCTTATGCTGGTTGGAGTTCCTAAACTGGTATGTTTCAAGAAGCATTTTTCACTGAGTGATAAAGAATAAAGAAAGTAGTAAGGCAACAAGTTATCTTCCTTGGTCTACATCATTATTCTGTTTCCATGAGTCCTACCATAATGCCCACTTTGCTCATAGGCCAGAGCAATATCCAGCCTCCAGAAAAATCTTCAAATAAGGAATGGATGCAACTCAATAACATTTTGTAAAATCAAGCAAGTTGACAGCTCAAAAATAGTCCAAGTACAAATGAAAGAATTTCCCTGGCTGCATTAAATGATGCCACTTTCAGAGCAATAAGCAGAGTAAGATTTGACAGAGCAATACCACTGCACAGTTGCCAGTACAATTTGCATTTCAATATCTCCAGAACATTTAAACTGTTTTCAGTTCTGTGAAAATCAAGCTTGACTTTCTCATCAATGAACAAATGAAAACTAACTTACTGAAGATATTTTCCTAACTGTAAGCTTGAATAAACATTACAAGGATAAATAGTCAAAGAAAAACTCATTTCCTTGAATAAATTCTCTCACCTCTGACTGTTCTGAGATTTAGCGTACTAAAGCACAGGGATCTAAGTACATCTAAGCACAGGGATCAAATGCGTATTTACCGAAAGCTTGCATCACGGAATGTTCTTGGGGCATATGTAAAAAAATGACAGTGCTTGTCATTGGTGCATCTTTTTTGGCACTGTTGATAGCTGTCAGCCATACTAACGTCATAATTTATCCCTTGCATATCCAATCCTAAGTGGACATCTGGACTGCAAGCTGTGGAAAAAAAAAAAAGCAATAGACAAAGTTCCAAAAACATTCTCATACTCTCGTTTTCCCCAAAACTTCCCAAACAATAGCAGTTTATAAGACACAGCCATTATCCTGATGTCACTTCCTGTGCTCACTTCAGTTACATTGCATTTTGCATATACTTACTAAAAACAAAATCAGAAGTATAGGCATAATATGTCAGAGAAAAAACTAACAAGCTGTGACACTGTCTCTATCCACACCAAGACCATGATGAGGTTAATCATACAAAAATTGAGGATCAACACTAAAATGTATACTATTCTATTTCCAAATTTATAGAGCAGTTTAAAATACCAAATCTGTCTGTCAAAGCAATAGCCATCTCCCACTTGAGCCAGAAGATTTAATTTATACTCCACAGAGGGAGGACTATGAACATGGAGTTTGAAATACTTTCCCTACAAAGGATGAAGGTTTTACCCCTTGGGCAGTATGATCTCTTCACAGAACACGAGTCAGCCAAACATTTCTGGGATTTTTAAACACATATGAATAGATTTTTATTTTAGTGACATTAGCATTATTCTAAAGTAACTCCTATGACATAAATTATCTAAAGAATATGAAAAATAACATCCCATTAAAACTTACTATTCTGGTCTAAATCTATACAGAAATATAAATTCTGACAGAATTTATGCTGACAGAAAAGGGATTTTAAAAGACCTGAATGACTGGAACACATGTTCCAATTAGAAGCAAACACAACCAACCTGTCAATAACTTCAATTGAAAACTTGCATAAAGTAAGATCTACTTAACCCCTCAAATTCATCTTTGGAACTCGAGGTATCAGTTAAATGTCTCCCACCTTTGCCTCTAGCAAATGAAATCCTGACAGCAAGGGCTTGTCTTGACTGGGAAGTCTCTCTGGAGGATGGTTGGAGTTGAAGCATGAATCCAGCAAAGGATTTTTGTGTTATGTTTGAAAGAGATAGGGCAAAAGACATCTGGGCAAAGTCTCTGCTTGGCTACTTCCTGATGCAGTTTCTGTTTTCAAAATGCTGATTCTCTAACACATTTGCAATGTGATACAGAACACAAAATTCATACATATGGATAACTGTATCTTACCACTAATTTTGATGTTGCATTGTTTTAAAGAATGTCCAGAAATAGCTCCTTCCATCTTCACTTTCGGTAGCATTTCAGTATCACTGTCTTTTAAGTAGCAGGAGAACCTGTTTTAAAAACGAATAATTCACAGTTTTGCAGCATAACATAGTACTCCCTCATTGTTTCCCAAGTAAAACACAGGCTTCATTATTCCTCAACATTAAAATGAAAACGAGTTTAAAGAAAGACAAAATTGATACTAGTATGCTTGGTGATAGATGAGCATACATGGTGTGTGTGGGACCAACACAGTTTGGAGACAGAAACACAACAGGCACAGAGAGGGAAGGCAGCCTCACCTCAGGCTACTGAAATTCCTAATCTCTTAATTGAGAGAAAAATATGCTAAAGAGAGTGGATGGGATGACAGGCAACACAAGTGACAACTGGAAACGTGAAACTGGCCACTTAGTCCCTCAACAGTAAGTAAGTGGCATGGAGGAAGGAATGCAGAGTTGGTGCTATTTCCTTGGAGGTGCTGGTAAGCAAGTATGAAAGATTAGATGTTGTCAAATTTAATCTTTCAAAGTTCAGCAAATACCCTTTTATGTCATCAGTTTTAAAGGTACGTGACATAGTCTTTCAAAGCAACCCTGTAACCTTCTGTGCATGTCCATGTTCTGTCAGAATATTACCAAGTTCCTAAAATTATCACAGCAAAAAGCCACAAGAATATGAACATTTTACCTCTGTGCAGGATCTTTTGTCCACGTCACTGGCAAATATGTGAAGAGCAGGCAGGTAGGATGGTAAGTACAAACTATTTGACAGTAATTGGCACTTGGTGTGAAAACTGTAATGAGGTCTCCTCCTTGGAAGTAAGTATTTTCATAGATCTGTGTCACACAGTCTGATACGAAATGACAAAACGAGTAAATTATTGGAGATGTGGGTGTGGACAGCTCACCAGGAGAGGGTGAAGACATTGCCCCTTATTTACCATGCTTTGGCAGGAGAAGACCCCTTTGGCAGAAGAAGAAAGTAAGTGGGGTGAGTTGCACAGTTCCTCTGAGAGTGTTATCCCTGCTCTACATCCTGGTAAAACAGAAACCCTCTGGAATCCCTCACTCCATGCTCAAGGCTGTAGGAGTGCAGCTCAAGTGGTGGCAGATGCCCTAAGGTATAGGCCATGAGGTGAGAATTCCTTCACAATAGATCTCAGAAAAGCAGAAGCATTTTCAAAGGGGGATTGGTACAGGGAGCCATTAAGAGAAAAATCAGGAGAAGGATGTACAGATGGCAAAAGGAGTTAGAAAATATGTGAGGGTAGTCCAATTGTTCTCCAATTGTTGAGGGATTTTCTGAGGCAAGATTCCTATCTGGTGCCATGTGCGAAACAACCTCAGTGGTTCTCAGCATTCTATAAACTTCCTACCTTTCAAGTCATCTTGAACCATGTCCAACTTGGTACATGACCAAAAAAAATTATACACGCACACACACACATACATATATATTGTGTGACAAGAGCAGTAACTCAGGAATCATCCAGAACCAAAATATGATGGATTACCACCTTGTATTTACGGGAATTTATTGTCTCTGTAATCAAATCTATTCACACTGCATGGCCTTGTCAATGATATGAAGATATCTAATTTGCAACCGCATCCCATCTTTCTAAACCACAGAATTATTCAGATTTCCATGTTAAAGCACAAGAGAACTGGCTTCACAGAGGAGCTCAACACTTCTTGTATTTGTCCCTCTCAGCTGGTAGAAAATACACTAATTTTTATTATTGGATCTATAGAAGTTCTCTTTCTGAGCTAAAAGATGAAGAGGAAATATTCTATTTTTACAGACTGAGAAGAAATCCAACTGAAAAGATTTAATCTAACTTCTTAATCCATCATTATAGAGATATCATACTGTATCTAAAGCTACTTAAGATTAAAACAAATGCAAAGATCATATTGGGTTTTACAATTTTAAAATATTACAAGTGGATTCTATTGGTAAATATGTCTATAATCTATACTAAGAAATTCAGTGTCTCCTACAAAAAGGTTAAAAAAAAAAAACCCAAAAATTGACAAAATAAGGAACTACTGGGAATGTTTGTAAAATTTGCTAATATTTTTTTTAAGTTAATATTTTATTAATATGAAATTTGAACTTGAAAAATATCTGGAGCCTCAGAAATTTTCTAAGATTTTAGCCTACTTAAATTTTTATCGAGGTAAAATATTTCTGAAATAATAGTACAATTTTCAAACAGATTTTGCTAAAAAAAAAAAAAACACACACCTTAATTATCTCATTGTCCACTGAGAATGGTTAATACATTGCTAAACACAAACTCTATTAGGCATTGGTTATAATCCTTTGGCACAGGGAATTTCAGGGAAATGGAATGTAAGTTTTTGTAGTTGACTTCTGTTAGCCAAAGTAAACCATTAACACATACTGACATTGAAAAACACAGTCATTGCAGACTTCAGCACCAAAAAAAAAAACTATTAAAAACTTCCATCCCTAATAATAGGAATTGAAAAATTAATTAGAAACTTCCACTCCCCCTATGAGATATCCAAACTTAACAGAGTACAACTCCACTCTCTTGGGACCAGGTTGCATTTACCAATGCGTGTCCCCCTTCCAAAATCATGCTGTTCTGTAGCTCTACCCACTTCACTCCACATACAAATACTTATTCAGGTCATTTTGAATATTACTCTTTTTAACCGCTCCTTCCTAGAAAACCCATGTTACTCTATACCAATCTTAGGAATTATGAATTGACTTACCACTGTAAACTGAAGCGAGTAAGAAAATCAAATAAAAAGTCTGATAAATCCAAATCATCCTAAAAAAAAAGAAAAAGAAAAAGAAGAAAACAAATAAAAACAACAATAAAAAATAAAGTTTATTAACACTTGGAGAATTTCTGCTTTGTTTCACAGCAGCATGTTTATTCTTGCATAGACAGGGGAACAATATTCCACTAGAATATCATCAATCTCAACTCTGCGCTGGTAGTTAAGTGTGTACTATTACCAACACAGCAAATAAACAGCTCACACAAACCACTTTTAGTGCACACTATACAAATTTTAAATTTATATATTTTTTTAACATGCTAAATTTAAGCTGCGACAGAATCAAATAAATCAACCACACCACAGAATCCACGAAGATCAACATATACTTCCTCGTGTCTATGAAAACCTTCCTCAAAATATCAGTTGCAATAATTGTTACATACCTGAACATACAGCAGGTCTGTGTGAGTGGATAAGGCTTAAGTTCCTCTTTAAAAAAAAAAACGAAAAACAAAAAAAACAAGAACAACGACAAAAATACCATATTGTTAACTGTTTGTGTTAAATATTACTGTGTCTGCAATGCTAACTTGTCTTTGATGTTTACTTTGAATGAGTGCTCAGTCTGTCAATATTGTTACTGACCTTGGGCAGCATTTTCAGAGTGTATATAACCAGCACCACACTGAAATCAAAGCACAGAGTTTACAATATATATTTCCCTTCTGAAGACTTTGTAAAACCAAAAGTAACTCCTTGGTGCAAAACAGTCAGCCTCTGCTATTAGTATTAGAGCCTACAGTTTTACTGCTGCTCTTTCTACACTGCTTTTCTCTTTTGCTGTTAGATGCTGCTCACAGATTCTTCAGTTTGCCAAAAACCAAAAAATAAATCCACAACTGTTTGCGTATTTCATAGATAAGAAATGCAAGTGCAACAACAAGAAGTCAAACTTAGTTTATAGCTGATCTAAATCACTTATTTTATTTCCAGAATTCTTTTAAATTTGTGAAACAAAAAGAAAATAAATTTCAATAAGAAAACTCTTCCAAATCTAAAAAAAAATTCATTTCTAAGTAAAATTTCCAAAGGAAGAACTTTTCCCCTTTCTTACTTTTTTTTCTCTTCTTTTACACTGAATATGTTAGCAACACAAATGTGCTCTGTGAAAAATGTGCCAAAATCACAACAGCCATGATACTTTTAAGCATGTTGATCATAGAATCATAGAATGATTTGGGTTTGGGTTGGAAAGGACTTAAAGATCACCTTGTTATAACTCCCTTGCCATGGGCAAGAACACCTCCCACTACATTTAGCTGCTCAAATCCCCATCCAACCTGGTCTTGAACACCTCCAGGGTGGCTGAAATGACTTCCATGTGACTGATATGCCAGTAAGGCCTCCAGTTCCTCCTTACAAAGGAAGAGCTGTCCTGAGGACTGCCTCGCTCCAATTTATAGGAGGGAGACGAGGTTCTTGTAATATCTGTATACCCGGTGTGAGATTAAGAAACAACGGTTCATACGTTGGTCCAACCAGTTTATTATCAATCCTAATCAGGGAGACGGGGAAGGGAAGGTGGGCAATAGAAAAGATAGGAAAGAAGCAAGAATCGCCTAAAGCAGAGATAGTTACCACCAGGATCCAGCAGCGGTCCTCTTGCATGACATTTCGAAAGTCCGAGGCAGAAGCAACAGGAGAGAGCAGCAGCGTGGTAGGAAGAAGTCGCAGAGCCGATCTAGGAGGAAGCAGCAGGACTCAGGTAGCAGGCCCAGGAGAGTCCGTCAGCATGCAGGAATTCCATAGTGAGGGATCTGATGGCAGATACCTTTGTTCTTCTTCAGTATCGTGGTAGAGCGCAGAGCAAGTCCAGGAGGGAGATAAGCAGAGCAAATCCGGGAGGGAGATAAGCAGGTCGTGAGGCTTCTCATGGCAGAAACTTCTTCTTCATGAGGAATCTGTTGCCAGAAAAACCTCTGTTCTCCTTCACGAGGAATCTGTTGCAAGAAAACCTCATGGTTTTCAATTCCTCTTTTATCCTTCTTTTTCTGGCAACGTGGCATTCCTGGGCTCTTGGATAAGAGTGATGTGCAGCACCTCCTGAGAGTCATCTTCCTGGAGATAAGTCCACACAAAAGACCGCTTCACATGCTATTTAGCTGCAGCTTATCTCTCTCTCCTTACCCCTGGCCTTGTCCATCAAAGTTCTCCAGACAAAGGATTTATCAACCTTTGCCCAGGACTTGCCTGGACTTGAACAAGTTCATCTGTGTCCCCAGCAAGCTTTGAGACACTGATGTTAACAGAATAATATCTTACAAGGACACATCATACCTTCCTGTGCATCAGCTTGCTTTGTCATCACACACTTGTAGAAGAGAGCTCAAACACTTTCAGTACAACTGCATTTGCATTTAACTGCTCTCTTCTGGTTTGTGTGCCACAATGACAAGGGGGAGTAGTGGAAGGCTTTACTGCAAAACACAGCGATAACTTCTGTAACATGAAGAGTTTATAATGCCTACAGAAATCTGATCTTCTTCAGGTCAGATGAGATTTTCCAACATTTAAGACATATAATTTTCACAATCCTGAATGTATCCAAATTTTGGTAAACAAGCTGAATTCACGTGTGTTCAATTAAAAATAATACATTCAATTAAAATAATTATGCTTGCTTCTTTTTTGAGCATATTAAGGGAGGCATTAAACTTCATGGCCAAAAGTTTTTAAAACTTGCCTCCAAGGGCTTTTAATTTTCAACTGAGAAATTGTGCAGTGTTATTTCAGTTTCAGTTCATTATCAACTCATTAAAAAAAAAAAAAAAGGAAAACAAAACAAAACAAAAAAACCCTAAAAACGTCTGGCAAATGCAGGCATATAACTCAAATGGGCAGAAAAAGAGGGAAGAATCATGGTGAATTTCACCAAGTCTATGCGTCTCGTCATACAATATGCAATCATATACATCTGTTGAAAAATTTCTCTATTATTTTGTTCCTATAATCTGTAGTTAATAAATTTGTCTTGGAAAAAGGAACCCTTTGGTAATAGTTGTTTGTTTCACAAGCAAATTATCGGGGGGGGGGGAGGGAGATGGGGGACGACGATGACAAAAGGACTTCCTTAAAGCAGTTCTTAAACATACATACTACATTCCTTCCAAAAGTACATGTCATTTTATCTACATCTATGTAGTACTTCAATTGGATGTGATGGTGAAACTGAAAAATAGGACAGTAATGCTATTCAAAGGGAATCACAACAAGCATGTTCACTTTGGAATAAAAACATTTTCTCTCAGGGGACCTCTTGTACCCACATGACCAACACTGCCTTGTTTACTCTGGTGAACTTTTACTCAGATTGACAGAGCTGTACCTCTGTACAGAGAAAATGTGCTATGAACAGCTTGCTCCTGAATGAATTCATAGAATCATAGAATGGTTTGGGTTGGAAGGGATCTTTAAGTTCAATTAGTTCTAACCCCCTGTTATAGGCTGGGATACCTGCCACTAGACCAGGTTGCTCAAAGCCCCATCCAGCCTGGCTTTGAATGCTCTAGGGAGGGGTCATCCACAACTTTGCTGGGCAACCTGTTCAAGTGTCTCACCAAAATCACGGTAAAGAATTTCTTCCTAATATCTAGTCTAAATCTACCCTCTTTGTTTAAAACCATTTCCCCCTGTCCTGTCACAACATGCTCTTTAAAAAGTCCATCCCCAGATTTCATGTAGGCCCCTTTCAGGTACTGGAAGGCCACTATAAGGTCTCCATGGAGTCTTTTCTTCTCGAGGCTGAGGAGTCCCAGCTCTTTCAGTCCTCACAGGGGAGGTTCTCCAGCCCTCTGATCATCACCTTGGACCTCCTCTGGATCTGCTCCAACAACTCAGTGTCCCGTTTGTGCTGGAGGCCCCAGAACTGGATTCAATACTCCAGGTGGAGTCTTACGAGAGCAGAGTAGAGGGCAAATCACATCCTCAACATGCAGGTCATGCTTCTCTTGATGTGACCCAGGACATGGTTGGCCTTCTGGGTCGCAAGCACACATGGCCAGCTCATGTTGACTCTTCCATCAACCAGCATCCTCAAATCCTTCTCCTCAGGACTGCTTTCAAGCCATTCTCTGCTCAACCTGTATCTGTACTTAGGATTGTCCCTACCCAGGTGCAGGACCTTGCACTTTGTCTTGCTGAACTTCATGAAGTTGGCATGGGCCCACATCTCAAGTCTACCCAGGTCCCTCTGGATAGCATCCCCTCCCTCATACATTTCTTGTACCAACCTTATAACTCAGAAAGCATCTTCAAGATCAGAGAGGATACACCTCAGAGATCTGTATCTAGCCTGATAGGACACCCTATAGACATGATCTGGAACAAGATGAAGAGAATCTCAGAGAGAATGAGGGGAGTCACCAGCAAAACAGAAATAGCATAAGGTCACATTTCCACATGCCTTTGTGCACATCCTCCTACTTGAAAGAGGGTGCTGTAATAGAATAACAAATACGGTTTTGAATGCTGCAGCAGAAAAAAGCAATAGAGTATTCTAAAATATTCTCTCTGCATCTTTAATTGTGTAGTAAGCATTTTATAAATTAAAAACGCTAAAATGTAATAGCAAATGCTGCTAAAATAAGCTCTAACAATTAAAACTCAAATTCTCCTTTTGATGAAAAATTGCATCTGTACCCATGCATTACTTAAGTAAAGAACTAGCTTTCTAACTATGCCAAACTTTTCTCATCTTTGATTTGATTCCACTCAAAAGGCTAGAATACTGGCTAGAATAACAGCCTTCCATTTGTGGAAAGTGTTGAATTGCATATTATGTTGAAATAAAAGCAGTGTGGAAATCCATTTACTGAAATTACATATCCTAGATATACAGCTCAGAAATATCTGCACATCAGATGTCAAAAAATAAAACAATGCAGATCAAATTCAGGATCACAGAAAAAAATAGCAAGAAACAAGAAATAACAAATCACTTATGAGTTTGCTTTGTAAAATTCTTCCTATAGATTTGATCTACTTAAAGACAGATGTGATTTCTTTCTTACAGAGAATAGCTACCCCAGTCCTTGCTTCTTGCAGCTAAAACACCTAATGTTTGTCACTGTTAGACACTGAAGTGGAAAGACAGAACATTTCAACGTAATGAAGGGTCCCAGTGACTTGACCAGGCCCTGTACATCTTGGCCAATGACAGTCATCACATAATAACTCTTGGCTGTGTGTGTCTCCGAACTACTACCCTGCAATCAGGTTTGCAAGGTTGATCATGTCTCTTTTCCCTCAACATATTCTGCATTTCCATTGAACAACTTGCATCACCACAGGTTATACTCTCAATATAGATCAGAAAAGCTCATTTGTCTAGGAGAATATAATAATTATACTCAGCAGAAAATTCCTATTTTCAGAAGAATATAAATTCTTTTTTTGAGAAAAGTGTGTTAGTTTAGCTTTTAATCCATACAAACAAAGAAGATCATCTTCAAATATGACCTGCATATGAACTGAGATAATAGGCTGAGACGTTTGCAAAGGGTTGGCACCAACATCAATTCCAGGAAGAGAATTGAGGTAAAATCCACCCAAGGCTCTTTGAGTTTACCTGCTGGCAGAGGGCCAACAGTGAGATGACATTTTAAATCACAAAAAGTAAGAGGATCTGTGTAGCAGGATACTAACTTCTACACATGAGTTTCTGTCCTCTGCTGCATGAGGATTAATCATAGAACATAGAATTACTCAGGTTGGAAGGGACCTCAAGGATCATCTAGTCCAACCGCAGCCTAACCATAGTACCCTAACTCTAACAACCCTCTGCTAAATCATATCTCCGAGCACCACATCCAAACGGCTCTTAAACACATCCAGGGACGGTGACTCAACCACCTCCCGGGGAGCCTATTCCAATGTTTAATCACCCTTTCTGTAAAGAAGTGTTTCCTAACATCCAACCTAAACTTACCTTGGTGCAACTTTTCGATTTCCAGCATGTGTCCCAAAAGCAATTGTCAGCAGCCAAAAAGCAGCTCTGGAGGTGCTCTAAATAAGAACTAAGAAGTCACATTAATGGTCTGTAATCAGTTTTCTTTGTAAAAGTCACTATGCCAATTCAGAAATAATTATACAATCTTTTTTAGTCATACCTGCAGAAAGTCGTGTCCTTTCTCCCACTATAAGAAAGGGCTCTTCGTATGAACCAGGGCTATCGCCTCCTCACACGAGATAGTTGTATTACAGAAGCAGCCACACCACTCATCACTAGCACTACTGAGGTTGATCTTTATGAGCAATTGCCCAGGAATGACGCGGTGGGGTTTTAGAATTCAGCCTCTGACTTCAGATACAAGCATCAGCAGATGCCAGCCATCAGAACCAAATCGCAAACAGCTCTGTACTTTTTAAACACATAATCTTTCACTGTTCCTTCATTGGTAAACCTGGCACAGCTGCACTGATTGCTTAACTCTTACATTTCTTTTTGTCTGTTTTGTTGGTTTTCTTTTTAAAAGACTATCCATAACCAACAACACCACTCCATATGACTCAGGTTAAAAAGAGCACATACTGCACACAACACATAGGATTTAACATCTACCTTGGCAGCAGAGAATTCCTGTTCTTTCAGCATTGATTTCTTCAAGATTTATTTCCTTAGCAACTACATTTTTCTTCAGAGCAGCCTTCACAGCAAAAGATGAGAGGTCACTGCCTTTTTGGAGAATACAGGGAACTACATCAGTCCTGGCCAAGAACGCAGAAAATGGTGTTTGAGTAGACAGATTATTTCCTTATTGAAAGGACTGTTAGAGTGGTAAATTTTGAAAATTGTTTCCACAAAATAGATCTCACAGAAGAAAAGTCTGTAGGTGGTTTTAGTATTGTGCTTTCACATGTTTTCACATTAAATCAAGTGGATTAGAATACCAGAACGACTAGAGGAATAATCAGGAATAGATAATCCTTAACAGAAGTCTACTTTTGTCTATTTTACAGTTGCCTATTCTTTCAAAAGGCAAAGCCTCCTAGTGACAAAATTTGGAAGAAGGAAGAAATTATTTAAGTTCAATTAACCTCTTAGGGACGCCTCTAGATACAACTATGAATTCAAAAGTTGAGATTGGTTATGAAACTTGAATACCATTTAATAAGTCAACAAATCATACATCTCCCTTGATTTCATATGGTGTGAAACAAATACAGCTGTCTCTGTAGAGATAAGCTGCTGTCGCATTTTCAAAGGAAAGAGAGATCAAATGGATGCCCTCAGGCTGGCTAATCACTTATCTCTTAGTTCCTCAAATGTATGCAGTCATACAAAATAGAAAAAAAATAAAGAAAAACTAGATTTTTTATGAACTTCTAACTGAGATTGTTGCTAACAAAAATGCTTGAGATTTTTTTTTTTTTTTAGCTACATAACACTATATTTACTTCTCTGTTCACCAAAGATGTCCTATGCTCTTCTGTCATTGTATCACCCCGCAGAGCTGCTTGAGTGTTTTTTGATTCTACCTGAGATTCCTTAAAGATGGAACAGTCAAATTTCTGCAGGCACTTCATTCCACCTCCGTAATTTCTCTTCAGCACCAATAAGCATGATATTCTCTACATTGAATTCAGGACTCCAGAAGGCAAGAACAGAATGACTCGTTTTTTGAGCCTTGACTAATACAATAAAATCCAGATAATTCATCACCACTCAGGAACTGATGATACGAACTAATAAATCACCAGTGATTTACCAGATATATAATTTTTACAAATAAAATTTCATTCAGTTCTGAGGCACAGTAGAAGTTTATTCTCTGAACTTGTAGTAATACATTGTATCTGCTAATATGAAATTGTACAGCTTGCTCACCATCTCATTCATGGTATGACTATATGGGTTGCTGTTTATTGCAGATTGTGCTGAAAATAATCCAGAGCAGTTGTTACTTAAGAACTGCTGTAAATGCTTACAAAGGAGAACTACATTTATCAGAGATTTTTGCTTCATTTTCATACGTGTAGTCATCACTAGAAGAGAAAAAAACTTGTGGCAAGTAGAAGAATTGTTCACTTGTACTCTTAAAGCAAAAACAGACAAAAAGTCCCCTGAAAAATACAGAAAGCTTTGAGACTACTGGTTATTTCACAGGTGCTATGAAAAATAATCAGCCGTCTCCATCAAAAACATTACTGTTGTTAGCACCTTCATTTCAGGGTTTTTGCATTGTTGCAATAGAATAGCTTCATCTGAGGAGATAAGGAACCAAGACATGATGTTCAAAGTTTTGCAATTCAAAAATGAACATGAAATTCTCATGTACAAGAAAAGTAGAGTAACTTATGTCTATTAGAACATTGTATTTGATTAAACAATCAGCAACAACATTTAAATCCAACAAATTGCAGGACTGCTATTGAAACATCTGATTTAAACCATATCTCAGTTCAAATAGCTTGGAAGTTTCTGGAAAAACAGAATCTTGAATTTCCTTTCAGTCTGTTATGGTTTTTGGTCTCCTCTTCAGCTGAACCCAGATGCCATTATTGGGACGAAGAATTAGTTCTCCTGACAGACCAAGCTCTTCTGGCTTTTGAGAACAGTCCACCCAAAAGCGCCGCAGGATGAGGGCTAGAAGAGTTTTCTCTTCCATTTGTGCAAAGCGCTGGCCTACAGATTACAGTGCAGCAAAAAAATGTGTTACTGTCATGTTGCAGCCACACTTGCCTGTTCACAGTGATACCCCTAGGAACACAGGGCAGAAAGGACTATGTGGGCTAAAATCAAGTCATACAGATACTGCTGAGGTTAGTACTATTCTCTGCATGACGTCTCTGTCATTTCTTGGCCAACTTACGGCACATTTTTCTTCCTATAGTCCATAGGACTCAAACACTGAACAGGAGACTAACAAAAATTTACAAGGATCTAAAACAAAACACAATCTCATCACTTCTCTTGGGACCAGGAAAGGGAAGAATGACCACAGCATGAGATGGTGCAGCACAAGGACAGCAGGAAGAGTCTTATCTTGCTCCACAGTGAACTGCTTTGCCATCCCAAAGCAAGGAACATTAGTCTGGAAGCAGTCTTCTCCTGACACAGCATCTGCCATGATAGACAAGCAGTAAAGAGGAAAGACCAGACTGATACGCATTGGGCCTTAGGAAGAAAAGAAACCTTTAGGGAGAAAAAAAAAGTGTTGCAGCTCAAGCACAAGGCTGACAGGGGAGACAACACTCAGAAACTTGGGGGGCCACCAACAGGCACATCAAGTCTCCAATTTCTTATACACTCACTGCTGCCATGGTCACCACACTACTAGCAGCATTGGTACATTATGAGGTCTTCATCTTCAGCTACGTACCAATGCAGTTCCTAGGGCCAGCAGAGAAGGGCACATAAGCATACGGGTGCCTTCCTTTACTATTTTCAGGGAAGAAGCGCTCAGGTCTGAATTCCTCTGGCTCAGGGAAGATCTTGGGATCTCTGTGCAGCACATAAGTTAAGATAAGAACATTTGTACCCTTTGGTAGCTTATATCCACCTGGAAGAAAACAAGGAGAGAAGGAAATAAAACAACAACAGCAATAAACAAGGCTAAACCACAGCAGGGAAAAAAAGTGATTTCCTATAAACAATCACAGACTTAAATAAACAAACAAACAAAATACCTGACCTTTACTTGGGAAACACTTCCACTAAAATTGCTGGAATGAAAGTGCCAAACATCAGTAAACTGAATGTTACTTACGAATATAGCAATCCTCTTGCAAGGAACGTGCAAACATGGGAACTGAAGGGAACAGCCTCAGGGCTTCTTTCACAACACACTCAAGGTATCGAAGTTTCTTCAAATCATCCACTGTAACAGGACGCTCTGTGTTGCCTACCCAAAAGAAAATAGGGATGGAAGGGGAACAAGATGGGTTCACTCTGGTTAAACATGAACATCCCATCTCCCTCCAGGAGTTGAGATCGTAACATACAAGCATCAAACAGGAAAAGGTGATAATACAGACACTGAATATATGCCTTGCCCCACGAGTATTAGTTGGGCTGTCTCCTACAGACCATCCAGTAACAATCCCCACCACACCCAGATACTGAAATCTCCACGTGACCACAAGACCTGTTCCTACATGCAATTCTACCTCTAGGCTAACAATGATTCTATCAAAGCCCCATCCACAAATGCAAGAATTACCATAACCCTAATGAAGGAGTAATGAAAATATACCGAACACCTCATCCAGTTCTTGGTGAACCTTCTTCTGGGCTTCAGGATGATGACCAAGCAAATATAGGACCCAATTCATTGCAGCTGCTGTTGTATCATGACCCTAAAAATCAAGATATACAAAGACATTCACTTCAACTCTGTACTTGGGCACAAGTATGCTAAATAAATACAGCTAGCAGGGTAAGTGAGCACTATTACTCCAGCAACCTTATGGAAAAAAAATAAAATAATGAGTGAACTCTATTCTACACATACAAGATGATTCAGGATTCATATTGTGTGCCTGAAAGCTGACAAAAAGTGAAAAACTGTTGAAATAACCCAGGAAAAATCCTTCTTTTTTCTACTCTGCCTCTTGAAAATTGCATTAATTACCAGGATCTTTCCCTTGTATATTGTCTCAGATGATGATGCCTGCTCCTTGCTCCTTTTCAGGAATCCAGTGACAGGCTCCTATGGTTCTACATAGGTCAGTAACTCTTGCAATTTTTCCCCTTCCTGCTAAGTGTCAGATAAGCTGTTCAGCAAGGTATATCAGAGCAGTATCTCTGTATATTTAGGCAATGAAATAGATGTATAGTCATCTTTTCTTTTACTGTTCAGTCTGTGACATCAAGTGCTGGTGACTGATACAGTACATGTACCAGAGACACTATCTGTAATCTTCAAAAACTTTACCCAGAATGGTCTAATTAGACGCAGTTGAGTAGTCAGACGATGAGATACTATTTGGTTTCCTAAGAGAAGTGCTCTCAGCACTGCATAAGAACAGGTGAAAGGATAGGGAAAGAGAACAAAACAAAACAAACAAAAAAAACAACTGATGGGAACAGAAAAAGTAAAAGTTGACCATCAAATTAGTTTGGCACCAAAGAATTCCATTTATTATGTAGTGTCATATGCTATGGAGTATTTCAGGAATGGTAAAACATCAAGAGTGTGGCATTAACACAATTCTGAATTAAGCTCCTCTGAGACACAATTATGACAGAACCAGGAGGCTACCGCCACAAGGCAAGAAAGAACTGAGAAAGATGTGAGGCATAACATAGAAAACATTTAGAGCATGGATGAGGCTTGTAGCAGAAGCTGAAGCTCCATTTCATTCATTAAGTTCTTGTTATGTCTTATTACATATCTGTTTGTATAAAGAGAGCCTGTTTGTGTAGGCAGGACCTGCCACATGTACTGTTCCACGTTTTGTCCAGGCATAAAATAGACAATTTATCCCCTACTGGTGTTTCTTCTTAGGATTCTAGGGATAAAATAACTTGATACTAAAAGCAGCTTCCCAAACTAAGAAAAGGAAGGGTTGCTGCCTGTAAGAGATGAATCTTGCATTCTGAAAAAAAAAAAAAAAAAAAAGAGAAACAAAACACAATAGCTTCCTTTGGTACCTCAAACATGAAAGTATCCACTTCTTCACGAATGTCCTTGTAGCTGAGTTTTTTCCCTTCATCATCTGTGGCGTTCAGCAGCATGTCCAAGAAAGCTTCTCTCTTTTTGGATCCACTTTTTTCTTCACTGCTCACATCAGTATCGTGTTTTGTTAGCTTGGTGTTTTCAAGTTCTGCAACCTTTTCTGCAATGACCTGAAATTAAAACCATTTTATTGGATATGATGCATGCAGGTATACGTACAGCCTACACCACACAGAATTGTCTCAACATGTTAAAACACCTGTAGCAGTCCACATGAGGTAGGTCTAATTAGAATAGCTGTTATTTTCAGCTTTTAAACCTTAGCTGACTTTATTCTAGTAGAAGAAATATGTCCCTCTTGTCCCAGTCAGAGAAGACTACAAAAATATGAACAGAACAACCACCAAGAAGAAATCTAACCCAACCCAATCACTCAAAAAAAGGACCATTTTCCAGCCTCTGGGAAACTCAGAAGATGGAAGAAAATCCAGGGCACTCCACAAGACTACATCAGAATTATATATAGCATGACTGGAAACACTACACTGAAGGCTCCCAGCTTTTCTCTGGTATCAGAGTGATGTTTGACCTTACTCTTTTTAGGTCAGTGTGATAGATGGAGAGCTTCTATCAAAGACAGAAAAACAACAAGAAGAAGGAAAAAAAAAAAATCAACAAGAGGGGGGGGAAAAGAATTGGCAAGAGGGAAAAACACAAGAAAAGGAGCTGTGAAGTACATAAATCTGTTCAGAACAAGCACTGGATGTGGAAAAATACAATTACACACCCATTGTTTCCCACACTAAACATACACTCAAAATTATTTATCTCTGCTTTCAGTCAGCACCGACACTAAGTGATATTATTATTTTCACTTCCTTTGTCATCTTCTACTAATATTTCACTTCTTATATCTAATGCATCAGTCCAACATGAGAGGACAGCAATATTATTACCTCAAGTCCTTTCCTCACATCCTTCACTGCTGTAATTTCCAGTAAGAATAAGCAAAATACAACCTGAGCTACTTAAAAACAACTCTCATTAGAGTTTCACTCTGACAGAACCCAGCATGATAGGGATGCCCATTTCTCTATACAGCGTAGCTGTACATAGCCAGTACAGCTCATTGGAGGTATTAACATTTCTGGGACTGTTTCATTTGCTATAGGAACCTGACACCTTGACATTGCAGGGTTATATACACCCATTTCCAGGAAAACAGCCTCCTGGTAACATCTTAACAATGGGCTTGGGAGGGCAGCCTTTGGCAAAAACAGCACAAGTGCTACTCAATGGGAGAAATGGGTGTTATTTTCACAGCCTAAAACAGTGAAATAAGACTACATTTTATACAAAGCTAGTAATGTATGCTCAATAATTTCCACACCAAAGTGCCTTACTGTTGATGTGGGTGCCTGGATGTATTATTTCAGCAGTTCTGCTCAAAAGGGCAGATTGCACTATTCCTTTGGAGTAGTGCACTCCCTTGCTCAAAACTGAGACCACCTGACAGAAAAGTCAGGTACTGTCTTTTTTTCAGGGTATTCCTCAGCATCACAGAGCAATAGTTCTAATAAATGTATATCAGGAGTGTTGAATTCATCTCCTATTTGGAAGATATCTACCAAGTGCAAAACCTCTCCATCAAATAAAATGTAATATTAAAAAAAGAAAAAGAGGCCATACTGTATCTGTAAAATTGTGCAGAATCTTAAGATTCCTCTCATGCTCTCTTCCTTCCTTGAACAGAACATACAAAAGATCATGCCAAAGCCAAGGGCTCTTCTGCCGCTGTTGGATCAGATCACTCATCCTAAGGGCAAAAAAAATACATCATGTAACATTTGTCAACAAAAATTATATTCACAGCACTTTTTCAAGAATCAAAAAATGCACGTACATTTGGACACAGAGCCTCAGAGGAGGAATTACCTCCAATACCACAGATTAACTGAATGGCAGCTGACACTTCTTTGCAACCTCAGCCTCCCACTGCATGTACTCACGATAGAAGAACTTCAGGATTTTCCTAGCCTTCTTTGCTTTCTAACTCCACTTGTATCACCCTCATCTGCACTCCTGGCTCACAGAGCAAATTAAGTAACACTGGCAGCAACAATTCCAACCTAATTACAAAGTAGTGAAGAAAGAATCTCTACTTACCTATAGACTGCACGAACGTACTCAGAATCCTTATTGTCCTGAGCACCCACATTCCTGCCCATCGCAGTTTCTAGAAGGAAGAAATTATCACTGTTTCACAAGTTCAAAGTGGAATGCAGAGTCCCTAGTACACAGTGTTAATATTGCTCCCAGCCTCTGATTGTCACCACACTGTCGATCTGACAAGTAAATACATACAACCAACCCTTTCCAGATAACAACCTTGATCTATGTTTCTGTGCACAGAAACCCTGCTCCTCAGCAAAACCTTGCTGCAGATTCCTCGTCTGCCCTGCTCATCCCACAAGCTCAGGTCAGTGCTCACCTGATCAATGGCTCATTACATGGACTCTGGGAGAAAGGATGATCTTGCACACAATAAGCAGAGACATTCATCTCCTCTCACACTGCAGTACCACTATACTCATGAGCATCTGCATCATTCACAGCCCCACCACAAGAACTGAAGAGAACTTACCACAGATAATATCAAGGGCACACAGAGTGATGTCTATAAAGATATTAAATGGTTCCTTGTCAACATGCTTCTCAAGTTTCTCCAACAAAATTCCCCCTTGTTCATTCATAACCTCTAGAAAGTAGTTTAAGATTGCGAAGTGGAACGTGGGAGTTATCATCTTCCTCCGTGACCGCCACTTGTCTCCAGTGCTGCAAAAGTGACAGGGGAGAGGGAAAGGCTGAATCTCCAACTCCTCACTATTACAGGAAACACATACTAAAAACTGCCACCAGGAACAACTTCGTAGGTGGGCATACTGTGGCTGACTCTTCAACATCTCTATTACGCTCACCAGGAGGAGCATGTGGAAAACATTTCTTGCTTCAGCTCTCTGTGAAGCACAAACTGCCATTTCCGTATCTGCTATCAACAAAAGAAGTTATCAACAGTTCTTCAAGCAATGCAGCCACACAGTCACTTAGTGCACAGGTTCAGAGAGAGTGAGCAGAATCTACTTATAGGACAAACCAACTATTCAACATTAAGGCCTAACTCACATTGCATCTGTGGATCATCATCTGTCCTTGCCCATTTGCTGACTATCTTGGAAATGAAGGCTGAGGATATCATGCCAATGAACAACTGCCTCAAAATTTGTCTACAAAGTACCTACAAGTTCTGTGAAAGATCACAGGTGGTGGTACTTGCTTTCAGAGGTTCTTCTTCATTTTTCTGAATCAGGTGTCCCATCAGCACACAAATGGATGCTCTTCTTACAGAGCAAATCATCACAACAGTTCTCCAGTTAACCTGCCATTGGGCCAGCTTAGCTTGCTGTCTTCCTGAACTGTTCTTAGCCAGCAGAATAAATGTAACATTAAAAGAGTAGAATATTTCTATATTTTGTAAGCTCAAGGAAGTAAAAATATCCCTCAAAGTCTATCTGGAGACAAAACAACCAGCTTTTGGGAGCATTTGCCACACATACACCCAGAAACCTCAACTCTGCTCTTTGCTGTTGATTACTACCTCTCTTGTGTAAGGGACACAAACAAAATACAGGTAAAATGGCACTTCTCATCCTCCCACATATGCTTGCATCTTCTACACCACACAATCACAGCTGGCTTTTAAAACACTATGGTCCCATCAAGAAGCAGGAAAAGTTCACTAAGAGCTCAAAATAGGCAACAAAGCTCCAGTGCTAATAGGAGGAATTTGATGTACAAAGAAGAGGCATAGAGGCATCATACTTGTATGTCGGACTATATTTGCCTTGCTCTGGTGAATGAATATCTGCATTATCCAAATCAAAAACTTTCCTCAACCCTGTCAAAGACTGTCGATCACAAAAGTCTTACAGCACTGCTCTTTTCTCTTTCCAGTCCTTGCCTGCACTCTGAGCCAGGATCACTTCTTATAAGTCTCCATTCCATGAAGGAAAAAGTATTGGGTACAGATACTCTCTTTACACTCCAAAGCATCACCAACCTCAAGAAAGTCTGCAATTTCATCTGCTAAAGTAAGCAGTACACAGACAGTGCTGCTGCAGTAATCCTATCTGACATAACAGTCAAAACACTGAACATGTAGCACAGCAAACTAGAGGACACCACTTTCCATGGGATACAACTTTTCAAAACACAGATTGCTTGAAGATTCTGGACAAAAAAGTATCAACTGTCAGATTTACTGAGAAATATGTAACACCAAACTATTTTTATCAGACATTAGCAGCTTAAGTGTAGCCAAGACTGTCACAACAAATAAGATTTCTAGAGCTACTATCTATACCTGTCCAGAGATGCATACAACATTCCTGCCACTAAGCACTCTTCCTACCATATAGCCTCCAAATTTTAAGGTGGCAATAATGAATCAAATCTGTATTTTACTATACCTTGTCAGAAGTCCAGTCCCCAGCCACGGGTGCAGAAATCTGTACAGGAATGATTTTTGTATGTGCTTCGAACTGGTCAGAATAACCTGTCAGAAAATGAGAGGAGGGCAAAAAAATGTTACTTGTTAGATGAAGAGGTATCTTCAGCAAAGATTACATCACATAGCTTCAGTTCGTCCATGAAGATGCCCTGAGCCTCGGGAAAAGGCAAATGCACCAACTGGTACTCAGGGGAAGCACAAAATTTACACCTTCGAGTCTTTCCATAAATATCTCAATCCCAAGAAATAGTGAAATACTCAGAGCCTACTACCTCCACTCCACTTATCTTTCTCAATAAATAAATAAATAAAAATAAAATAAAAAATCCCTAAAGTCATCAGCAGAGCTCAGAGAAACCCAGTGGTTGCCAACCTCAACCAAATTCAAAGGAAGTATCATTTCTTTGCAGAAAAATTGGCATCTGCAAGGGTGTTTTTCAGCAAGAAAAATATATTACCCCTTCATCTCCAATAATACCTGTTTTGGCAAGGGAGTTGAACTCGATGATCTCTGGAGGTCCCTTTCAACCCCTACAATTCTGTGTAATACCACATAGAAATCATAGAGTGATCAGCTTAACAACTAGCAGTCCCTAAACAGACATATATTTTTCAATACTTTCATAAATAACCAAAACAGCACTAAACAATGTCATCAGACGATAGGGTGAAACTTAACATTTACTCATAAAATGTGTACTATTTCAGCACAAGCTGATACAAGTGGCATATTCTGGATTTTTTCCCTTCAGTCATCTTTTGCACACCAAATCTTTGTTCCCCATCTTGCCTTACACTTCTGCCCACCGTTGTCATCCATGTGATGTTACCACCCAGTTTCAATGGAAACTGTGTATCACGGCAAGGAAACAACTCCATCTTCCCAGCTCAAGGGTTATCATTATCCATAGCTAAACTAACAGCTACATTTCATGACATCAAAACAGACTCATCAATTCTCATGCAAAAGTCAAATAGATATAACCACTCCAAATAGCATTTCATAATGCTTTACATCTATTTCAGTGGCCCAGACTTCCCTGCTATGAACTTGCCAGTTCTGATCTTTGGAACAGAAGCTTCCACACATGAAAACAAGACTAAGGGGGGGGAAGGGGGACGTTCTTTGTACAAAACAAATTAATTAGATGTTTTCATTTGCTGATTCATCTTCAGCATTGAATTCTTCCAAGATTAGGCTTATGTTCTTATGTTTTCAGCTTTTCTTTTGCATAGGATCAGAGGAAAGCCTCAAGTTAAATCAGTTCAAGCCATTTTTTGCAAAAATTACACTGAGAGAATAGAAACTAACAGCTTGAGCTTGATTTGCATGATAGTAAAACTGATAAAAAGCACACTCACCTCCACAGTATCAGAATGGAACAATACCGTGACAGGCAGTGGACCTAACCAGATTTTGAACATTGGCATTTTCCTGAACTCATCAGCGTATTGTTGTAGTTGTTTAAAAAAACCTAAAATTGAAAAAGCAGATTAAGTGTTCTTTTGTTGGAGAAGAAAGACTCTTGTGATGAAGTTTCTCATCTTATGCTCTGTAATTATGTTTTTGCTATAGTTTTATCTCACTACGATGACCAAACAGAATATTTTTCTCCTGTCTAGTAGTGCTCACAGGAGCACTTCTTTATGGCCACGCTCTCAAAGGCTCTGTATTCTGGAGAAATCTCACCAAACTGTAGACAAGATAGTTTGACTTAAGCTATTTCAGAGCACTGTAGAATAGGTTTGCTGCACTATAATAAAAGCATTGTAACTTTGAACCACGTTAACGCCATCAAAATTTACATATTGTTTGCTTGGAACTAGCCAAAATGCTGCATCAAGACATTACTTCCCAAGTATTGCTCCAAGCCTTTTCCCATCTGATACTTCTTCCACAGATGGTACAATTGTGATACACACACAAGTGACACAGCACACAGTAATGGCAGGGCATTGTGCAGGAACGCTCTCAAAATGTTTAGTAGCTGATAATGGCAGAGGACTTTAAAAGCAGGCTATCAAGGGATTAAACAACTCTTGTCATTTTAGAAACATTACTGAAAGATAAATGGCTGTTTACAAAGACGTGGACTTAGCAGTTCAGATGCCCTTGTCTCTAAGGGCACAAATGCTCATATGATCATCTATGCTATGAATCACATGAGAGATTGCACCACTGCACAGCTGCCAGTTGGATTTCATAGTAGTAAAACAGTCAGTACTCCACCCATCTTGTTATCCGCTCAACCAATATCTTTCTAGTTCAGCTGTACAGAAGCATGGGATATGATATCAAAGACCTTGCTGAACCCAATTACACGGTGTCTATGTTCTTTCCTTGCTCACAGGTCCCATTATCTCATCACAGAAGGCAATCAGGCTGGCTCTGGAGTTCTGGAGGAGGTGGCTGCTATCAAGATGTCTAAGGATTAAATCTGTCTTTGCCCTTTCACAAACCAGATTAAAAAACAAATTACCTCCTCCCAGTGCCTATGTAGAGTTCAAAAGTCAAAGGTCCCAAAACATAATGATTGTTTTCCCGATAGATACCCAAATACAGAATTCCCTAGCCTTAAGCAAAGTTCTAATGGCACTACATTCTGATCCTGCTCACTTCCAACTAAGGTCTCTCATTTCTGTATGTAGGAGAAGCAAGGTTGTATATAGAGGAACCATTATGTTTCCACAGGATGCAAGGGTACACATTGTGAAAGGGCAGAGGAAACATCTCTGTGTCAGCACTGAACAATGTGTAAATCCATGCTATGCTTGTTCTCATTACTTCCATGCACTCCCCATGACTCTCTTTTTGCATCGTACCTAACAGAGCCAGGAATGTGAGTGCACAGAGCAGGTTGACACACATAGACACACCCAGAAGAAACTACTGTTGCACTGCCAACACAGCTGGAGAAGTTTTCACATCAGAGGAACTCCTCGGGAAAGAATTGTTCTCCTCTGCAAGACAGGGTATCTAATAGAAAGGGAACTCTTTGCATTTGTGGTCCCTCAAGAATCTGGCTGAAAGAAGGCACTACTGATCAACACAGGTACAGTAAAAAAAAATATTATTTTTGCAAATAATAAGTTATTTTGAATCAAATGCAGAAACCTAATGGAGAGCTAAATCTGAAAACAACCTAGTAGTTTAGCTTGCTGGAATTCCCTTGCACTTTCTCACTAAGGAAAAAACAATGTTGTTGAAGTACTTCTGCTTCTCAAGCCAAAAGCTCTGTTTGGATTACAGATGTGAGCTGTGCTATGGATACGGTGGTCTGTGTTAGGAAACAGTACTTCCTGTGGAGACAGCCCAGCGCACTTCCTGCAAAAATATGTTCGACAGCATTTTCACTCCCTATCTCTAAGAGCAAGAAAGAGTCCCAAGTCTAGCACTAGTACCTGAAAACCACTATTAGATTCAATCTCCAACTAATCTTTCACTAATAGTAATACCACATCTATAACATTTTGTTTCTCTCCTCCACTGTTTATTTCTCAGTTTTCCTCTGTAGGAGTCCACAGTCCAAGAGATACCTATAGGCAGTGGCATATCCTGCCACCTGCCGCCAGCCACGACTTGGCCACCCACCCACCTCTCCAAGGCTGATTCCTGCACCAAGCCCCACACGATGCCAAGACCCCATAACTAGCAGGTAAGCCATCCTTACCTTCTCCTTTCCGCTCCAACAGGAGAGCATTTCCCACAAAGGGGTAGCATGGGCTGATTCCTGGGATGGGCTTCATCACTCGCCACCACCACCAGTAGTTCAGCAAGGAGGGTAAGGAGCGTACAGTCACCACTGTCAGCAGCAGGGTGATGGCTCCAGCCACCCAGGGCAGCAGCTGCATTCCCTCTGTGGTTCCTAGCATGATCTCCATTGCCATCTCCCTGCTCCAGCCCAAGCCTTGTTCCCTGCTAGCAGCTTTGGCCCCTGAGCCAGGCCCAGCTGGCACTGCTTACTCTCACTGCTGCCACTTGGTAATGAGCAGAGAGCCTAGATCTGTCCCCGAGCAGGAGGTGGAGCTAGCACAGTACACAGAGGCACAGCTCTAGACCACAAAAATAAACAATGACGTAAGCAAGAATGTGGAGAATTTGCCTGCATGCAGTTTGGGACAGCGAAGCAGGCAGGGGTCAAGGAACAGCACCATTTCCATGCCCCACTTCAAACAAAGAACAGAGCCTTCACAGACCAAAACTTTCCTCAAATCACTTCAAGAGAAAATCTTTGAGATGATATGGAGAGGATGAGTACTTTTAACAGTTTTGTTGTTGTTCTTCATGCATTTTTGAATGCTTGGGGCAGAGGTTTGCTGTAGTGTTCTACCACACAGCGCTGTTTAGTTTGGTTGTGAGCACAGGGAGGCATCACACATGCTTCTCCACTCAGCTTTTGCTCATCTCACTGTTGAATTCTCAGCCATTGGCTAAAGTCGTGTAACATAACTGACAGCAACCACCACCAGTGGCAGCACAGGAACCCGATAGAGAGGCACAGGCTATTTCTCTGCAGCTGGTCTCAGAGATTCTAAGAAGAATGTAGTTAAGGCAAGCAAGCAACTTGCACAGTGCTTGGGTAGAAGTAAAATGCACTTTATCAGAAGTGGTAAGGTGGTGACTGTCCCCAACTTCTCCACTCTGATGAGGCCCCTCCTGAAGCACTGCACTGAGCTCTGGGGCCCCCAGCACATGAAAGATATGGACCTATTGGAGTAAGTCCCGAGGAGGCTATGGGGATTACCAGAGGGCTGCAGCACCTCTCCTATGATACGCGAAAAGGTAAGGGAATTGGGGCTGCCCAGACTTGGAGAAGCCTCCAGAGAGACCTTACAGAGACCTTCCAAAGGGGGCCTACAGGAAAACTGAAGAGGAAGACTCATTATCAGGAAGTGTAGTGAAAGCATGAGGGAAAATGGCTTTAAATCATTATTCAATCTTAAGGTGGTGAGGCACTGGCACAGGCTGACTAGAGAAGCTGTGGATGTCCTATCCCTGGAGGCATTCAAGGTTGAGTTGGATGGGGCTCTGGGCAGCCTTACCTGTTGATTGGCAGCCCTGTCCACGGCAGGGAGTTGGAATGGGGTGGGCTTTAATGGCCCTTTCAACTTAAATCGTTCTGTGGTTTTGTGACTGTGATCATAAGCTCTGCTGCTTTTACTGCCTCAGGAGTATACTAGCAACTAAGAGAGGAAATACAAATAGAGAAAGAACATCAGAAGCTTAGGAACAATTAATTAAAATTACTCTTGATAGCAGAGTGGAATAAATTTTAGCACTTCATTCCTGCAGTCTCCTAGTCAGCATATAATTATAAGAGCTGACTTGCATTTTTTCTGCGCAGTAAACAGCTGGCAATGAACTTTGCTACTAACGCTGTTATTTGTAATGATTAATTACAGAAAGAAACAGATATATACCATACCTTGTATTATAAATGCAGTGAGTTATACTGCCATCAGCTCCCTCTTTTCTTCAGGTGGGAGGGAGGGAAAGAGAGAAGGAAGAAAGAAGGGAAGGAAGGAAGTGTGCTGAACTAAGAGGCACACCTTCTTCATTCATCTAGGTAATTATGCACTCTTCTTTAAATTCTTTACTCATTATCATGAAGCTGATAAATAGAAGAAATGGTTAATCATGATTCTGAGCAAAAAATCTCTGTTTCTGACTGCTGACAATTTCTTCCAGAGGGAAAAATAACTTAAAAAAAAAAAAACAAAAACAAACAAACAAAAAAAAAACAGTGAAATACAGCAGAGCTAATACTGCAGGTACCTGCCAGCAACTGGCAGTTGTGATGCTGATACAAACACAAGAAGATACACCTAAATAGAAGAAATGAGAAATCTGGCATCCCTGAGGCAAACACAAGAAGATACACCTAAATAGAAGAAATGAGAAATCTGGCATCCCTGAGGCCTAACTATGTCACTGAGGCTCACAATCATTGTGAACCTTTGCCCATTGAGCTCCAAAGGAGAATATTTTGCAAGAGAGACACATATCTTTTAATAGTTTTTATCAGATTGTGACTAGCTTGTGGGGCTATACCTTTTTTGCCCAGAGAGCCATTTGCCCAGTGTTGTGCTTCAGTAGACACTACCAGTTCCCAAAGTTTTGTCTTCATAAATGTGTGTAATAGGGCAAATCTTCTTTTACCTAGCCTCTCATTTAAATGAAAGTCTGTGTTTGAGTTGCCACACTATCAAGCAGTTGTGTCAGTCCACAGGCTAAGTTAACTAAGGTAACAGTCTTTTGGCTGTCACTAAGCAGATGAGGAAATCAATGAAATCATACTGATGAAAGAAAAATAACTCCAATAGCAGAGCAACAGAATGTCAAAAGAGAAGTACACAACATATTCTGAAAAACAAACTGTGATACATTCTTTATGTTAGTTCTTTGCTATAGCAAAGGCATGCAAGGCGTCTCTGCCATCCATTGTAAAAAACATAGCATTCAGGGTAAGAAAGATAAACTAGTTACTGACTTGGCAATCATCATAATTCATTTGCAGTTGATCTCCACTCTTTCTCCACACGCATGATTACAACAGGATTAAAGCGGAAAATGTGTAGAAAGGTGTAGGGAAAACAAGTAATTTTATACATAGGTTGCTCCAAAAGTAATGCCTCCTATTTATTTCTATGGAAACTGCTACAGACAAAGATAACAGTACTTGATAGAACAAATTCTCAACTACAAAACAGTGTTTTCCAACATAGTCACCACCATTAGGTATGCATTTTCCACCAGCAGCAAACAAGAGTCTGCATGCTGTGCTCATAAAAATCTGCATCAGCAGAGTTGACACATTGTAGGTACCATCACTGCTGAAATGCTCCAACAATCACACTGTGCTCACATCCACTGGTTGGTCTCCATAAACATTTAGCAAGCAAAAGTGAACGTTAGTGGGTGCCATATTTTCCACATGAGGAATTCAGTTTCAGATCATTGCTTCAAATGCACTTCCATGTCAGATGTCAGTTTGTCAGACTGTCCCTCTGCTATCATCTGACACATGGCAACAAAATGTAACACAATATTAGTGTGAAAGTTCATCCTCACTGCCATACCACCAACATATGCCTCTGACCTTGTGGGCCAACTTAATAGTATAGGAGGCATTACTTTTAGAGCAGGCAACAGCCCTCACCTGAACAAAAATGATATCATAGTATGTCTCCATTTGAAAAGTCACTGTCAATGCTGAAAAGATCAGGCATCCTCCATCAGCAGAATAACTTGATAATCAGCTTTATGCTACCTGGGCTTCAAAGCCCGAAGCTTGGTGCAGAGGTGTGCTAAACAAATACTTAGGTGTACTGCTAATATGAGAAGTGAAACTCATTACTTCAAACATTTCTGCTTCCCAAATCCCTCCAAAATAAAAAATAAATAGAAGTGTGGAAAACTCTATCCAATGCACTGACTACCAGGGTAGGACAATTCATGATTCTGCCAGAAGCCCAAAATCTGATAGAAAGCACTATAATTCTGGCAGTTGATAGTCATCTATTTCATGTTCCCTCTCCTGTGCCACATTAATAGCCTCCATTGTGCCTCCAGTAATTCACAGGATCTTTTCTTTGATACTAACCTCCTGAAGCAGATGTTTTGCTGCTCTCCTCTCCAGTACCTAATTCCAAAGGTGCACAGGTGACAGCAAACTTCCCTCTTTTACGAAGTGCCAGATCTCTCCAATGAGGTAGTTTCCACTTCTGTCATTATAGAACTAAACAAGCACATAACATCTTTTTTTCGCTTATTCCACAACCTAACATCAGGGTTACCATGGAGTGCCATGTGATGGTAAGAGATATATTTTACAATCTTTTCCGTACCGTCTTGTGCACATTTATTTAGTACAGGAGAGAGAACTCACAAGAACAACATTAGGAGCAAGCTTTTGTAGAATACTTAAGTCTGAATTTTGAGCTCACATGGAATTGTGACCTGAGATTTTTGAACAAATTAAATTAAATTGACATACAATACCAAAGAAAAAGCCTTCTGCTTTGTACGATACTATATTAAAATACTAACAGTGAATAAATAGCATAATTAAAGGAGGAAACAGTAAACCAGGAGCGTAACTTAAAAATGCTTTCATTTACTCAAAAGAATGCAGCATTTGATGACCATTTATACAAACCAGAAATCTTATTAACAGTACAGATATAAAATATATACATTACAAACTCTTTGTCTTGGATTACCAAACCTCCAGCATTCATAAAAAAGAAGTGATGAGAACTGGTATTAGTTTCCAAGTACAAGAACCTGATGTTATTATTAATTATTATTCAGACAAACAACTAAGTTTTTCTCTTTCTTGTTTTCAACAGCTCTTCTACTACATCTACTTAAATTTCTGGCTATGATGGATGGAGGAATCACTGACTGCATGCACACAGTATTAATAGCCAGGGACGTGGAAAGGACTGTGATCTCTGGGCAGAAAATAATCCCAGTCTCTTCTTCCCATTTTGGTAGCATAACAAAAACAGGTCTAATTTGTACAGTAACAGCCAATATTTTATAAGAAATCTCAAAAATGGGTAAACTGTCTTACTCACACATCAGCAAGCAGGTTCAATTATTCAGGATCTACAAATATGTTTGGCCTGACAGAACACTGCTTCCTATAACCACAGTTTGTCCCAGCAGTTCTACAGCATAGAACAGCTTAAGAAGTAGTGAAACAATTTCATATCAAAAGAATTAAAGGAAGAAGAAAAATTAAGGCAGAAAATTTTTACAAGAGAGCAACTGCAATAAGCAGACAGAATAAAAATGCAGAAATGTAGGAGCAGGAGTTGAATAGGAGATGCAGCTAACTCCTGTTTGTAAGTTATATATAGAACTGATGTCTGGATAGATCAGAACATTTTTCACACTGAGAAAAAAAAATGAAAAAGTTGGAACAGGACTTTACAGCATAAACATAACTTATTTACTTCTACAGATAGAATAACAACTCCATAAGGAAAGATAGAAAGAGGAAGAGTGCCTGAGAAGAAAGTATAGCAGCATCTCGACTCTGCAAAGAGTGAACTCATTCTATATTGCTCTAATTTTTAATCTAACATCTGATGTAGACAACTTAAAAACAAGGTAATAAAAGTATTCTAGAGGATCACAGGGTTCAGCAGTAACCAGCATACTGCATGTGTTCATTGTCAAACAAGATACTAGCTGACAAATAGAGCACTTTAGTCTTCCGTTCAGTGCAGAGGGCTTCTCTTTCTTCCTAGACTTCATTAAGAAGTAATCTGAAATCTCCTCCGTGAAGATAGAGGATTTCTATGAAAGGATTTGTAGTAATGCTGTGAGCCTAGAAAATATAAAATGTTGTTCATTATAGGGGTAGAAACAGCAAGACATTCATGCGTTATATATGAGTCACTGCCACCAGCCTGCTCAGATCAATACTTGCTAACCTGTCTCTATTCTCACAGCATCTCTTATATAAATTATTACTACAATCAGATAATTATTATAATCAGATAATGAGCCTGTAGACCACATAATCTTGCCATAACTGTAAATACACTAAAATCTCCACTAAAGTATTGGAGGAGTGGGAAATATTTTTTTTTCACATTCTAACAACCAAAAGATCCTTTGGGGGACTTTTAGGAGCATCTCTGAACAAGCAGTGTGAGTAAACTTCAAAATGAGGCCCATGAGGCCCAGCAGATACTGCCAAGCAGACCTATTCTTTCATGCTGAGATGGCTTTCCTTGAGTGCTTCATTTCTCCATTGCAGAACGGGTTAGTAGGTTTTGCTAGCCTTCCACCTTTCAAGTCATTCTTACTTTGCTTACCTATTAAAAATCCTTGACTTGTTCCTCTGTGGTTAGAAAAATCCATGGGAGTTAGTGATCTTTTCTGAGATCTGTCTGCCTGTAAAAATGAAAGAAATACTATTTGATAGTATGATATTCTTACTTGATGATGATCTGCTTATTATGTTCTAGTTCAGCAGTCAGTATTAACAACCCGCAAAGCTACAAACAGTACTAAAACCTGCACTCTTCCATGCAGATTTCCTCAAAAAATCTGTTTGCTGCATTAGACTTGAGGAAATTCCTTCCTCATACATTAGTCCTGCTTTGCAAACATCCGTATCCTCAAGTAGCAGAAATCCACATACACAAGAAACCAGAAGATATCCAGCAAATAAGATGTTCACCAACAATAGTCATGAATGGGTGTTTACAGCATGACATACCCTGAACGTATGAGTTGTACTGGGCCTTGAAAACTGATCAGTAAGAGTTCGTTCTCTGACTGGCTGTTGCTCTGTACTTCCAGGTACTGCACTTGAGACTCTGCTACGAGCATATTGTCCTCGATGCTGAGAAAAATCAAAAAGAGCATTGGGAGAACACAGCAACTGAATTGGTTAATGTAATTTGTACATTGCCATTAAAAAAGGCACAAAAAATGAAGAAATGCACTAACCACAAGTGCTGAATTAAGATCATTTAAACCTACTCATGCTTTTCAAATAGATTTGAATCTTTACTCGTCTATACCACTTTATAATTCCTAGAAGACCTACATTAGAAAAAATGACTTTACCTGCATCTAAATTCAAAATTGTATTCTGAAGAGAAAGAATACTACATCAATTTACTTCCACTCTTGTTGCTTATTACTTTTTCTGTTGTTAAAAATAGGCCAGAATCAACCTGATAAATGTTAATCTCAGTCAATATCATTTTCTACTTCTTACACACGGACAGACAGACCAAGACACTGAAAGCTATTTAAATCAGTATTATTAGAAATACAAATCTGGTCAGTTGGCTGTTTTTGTTTCTTCCCTCCCCCCCCTTTCCAACTAGTGATGTCAAGCAATTTACTTATCTTCAGACAGCTAGAGGTTCTTTACCAGTACAAAAATAAACAACTTACAGAGCTCTGTTGCAACCGAGGTATAACCGAAGTATACTGTTTAACAGCTTCCAAGTTTATTGGTGGTAACTTGTTTCGAGCTGTATGTGCAGAACCAGAAGATAAACGATCCAAGCTGGCACACCTACAGAATTTTAAGAGATTGTCTTTTAGGAAAATTCATATTCAAGACTTCTTCACTGAAGTGATGTGAAATTATTAAGCAGTACATTTCTTAATAGAGTTCAGCCACAGAAAGTAACAGCACAATGTAACAAAACAAAAAACAAACAAAAGCAAAAAAAAATAATCAAAGAAATGCCCCTCCTCAAAAAACGCTATTCTGCTTGCTGCATTCTTATCTCTGAATTTTAGATAAAATAATAAATCTTTGATTAGTTCTCAAATATTTTCCCAAATCCTTCACTGGTGAAAGTTCAGTAAAGTTCTGAGGAAAGCAGAAAATAAAATGAAAAACTCACAATTTAGTCCCCCTAAGGATTTCATCATTGTACATATTAGGAGCTTTTGAGGAGAGTTGATCAGAAGTGAGAGAAGGTAACCTACAATGGCTTGGTAGCTTCCTAGCAGATGCCAGCAGTACCCGAGATGATGAGAGAACATGGTTATCAGCAATTCTCCCCAGACTAGTGTGCACTGAATTTGGAGCACTGGAGCTAATGCTATGTGGTTTGTCTTCTTGTTCATTCCTGGTGAAAAAGAAAGGAGAACAAGATGGGGAGAAAAAAAAAAAAAAAAAACAACCATAAAAGTTAAGGGAAAAAAAGAAAGACTTGTTAACAGAGTATCACTGTAACCTTCAAATCTGAACATTCAGTCACACTGGTGATGCACACAAGGATGCCTGCCTCTTCATAGCTGTAAAACATCTTTAACATTATTTGAATTATAGAATTTTAGAAAGTTTCCTATCAATACTTACTGTATTTTTTGTACTGCAGCAAAGTGCCTCTGTTGGAGTGGTTTTGCCTGAATTGTCATCACTCCATTCAAGTCACTACAGAAGCTGCTGGAGAAATGATGAACCTAGTAACAGCAACAACTACACATTAACCTTTCTTTCTATTATATATATATATATATATATATATAATATATATATTTTAGAGAGTGAAAGAGGGAGAGAGAGAGCAAAAAAGAGAGGGAGAGAGAAAGAGAAAGAGAGAAGATCTCCAAAAGCCCATAGTTAAAAGATATTCTACTTGTTTGCTTAGAGAGGCTTCTGTTTAGACAGTTCAACAGAAGTAGTAAATGGAGCAAATACATGACTTTTATTATTTCAGAAAAATATCAGAAAATTGAGGTGTTACTGAGCTGAATATTTATTTGCAACATAAGATTCAGTTTTAACAGGAATTAAATTCTCTAACTTTCCCTCAGCACAGTCCAACCCAGGAGTGCATCACCTGAATCACTGAACATCACTTATCTGAACACTTCTTTTTGCTGCTGGGACTACTTCAGAGCCAAGGATGCCAATGGGGAGAACTGAGACTGTTGTGATATCTCTTCTGTGCTTCCTATCTTGCTACCTTAACCAATGTTGGAGAAAGATCAGATGAGATAGAATGAAGTTGCTTGCATACATAGATGAGGAAAAAAAAAAAGAGAGAGAGAGAAAAAAAAGAAAGAAAGAAATAGAGACAGAAAGAAAAGAACCAAGATGTGCAAAAACAGGAGCCAAGGGACAGAAGGAAAAGACACAAAGCAGGACTAAAAAAAAAAAATAATAAAATAAAAAAAATGGCATTTTATCAATACAAACACAAGCTTCCGGAAAGACAGGTAAGCCCTCCTGCCAGCACTGCAGTGCAAAGCCCCCGTGTGAAAGAGGCAGCAGAGGTGAAATGAGTCTGAAAATCATAGGATTTTGAGAAAAGCACTTGAAGCGAGTTGCAGTTTCACATCCCTGCAGTCCAGGGAAGAAGCTGATTTGATTATCTAAATTCTACCAATTCTGGCTGTGATAAAAGCAGAATTATTTTCTAGGGTGGCAATACAGGCTTTCATAAAATTCAATTTCTAAAAAAAATTGTGGTCTGTTGAGTTTGTTATTCTTTTTATTTTTAAATCAGCTGCAGCAATACTTTAGTGATAATGCTGCCATTAGAAACCATCAAATAGGTGATGGGGGAGTGGGGGCATTTAACACCATTTTAAATGCCAATACTTATTTTATTGAATTAGATTAGGTTGGTTTTCGTTTTTTTTGTTGTTGTTGTTGTTTGTGGTTTGATTTTTTAAAAACAAAGGTTGCTTGAGGTTATCTTTACCTGTGATGAAGCTAAATGAGATCCGAAAGACACACTTCGTGCTTCAGAGCCTCTGGAAAGGAGGACACTGCCAGCATCTGCTGTAACACGAACAGCTGGCAGTTTACCTGTAACAGCTTTGAGCTTCTCTGCCTGCTTGGTACTCTCTGCACAATAGAGAAAAAGTAAAAATAGAGGGAATAAAATGCATTTTGTATTCTAACAGCATTTTCTGAGATTCTAGTAATAATAAATTTCACAGCAGATACTTTGATACAATTTTAAGTTTCCACGATATTCAAAAATCTACTCAAAATGATTAAATGTTGTTTTTCTGAAAGAATTTCTTATTTGTTTATGCTTTTTTGTTTGTCTATTTGCTTGCTTAAGAAAATACTGCTAAACATTCCTGGAATATTATTTTAAAATTCCCAAAGATTATCTTTTTTTAAGGAGAAAAAAATACAGAAGTCTTGAACCTATCATTTTCTGACAGAATCAACCAACTTCTTTTTGTTTTGAGTATAAATCACAGTCTTACCTCTATTAGAAACTCAAACTCCCAGATTCACACTATGTTGCTAGCAATCTCCTGCTAACGGCATCAGTTTGTAGCAGTAATTTAAAAACAAAAGCACATCACTTCCAGTAACAGAGTTCTTTTAGTCAATATTCTGACTTTTTTACACTTCTAAAGCAAAACTTTCTACAAATTAGTAGGAAGTCATTTTAGGTGCATTTGTAGGGTGGTTTCTGGTAAGACATTACATATATAACAATGCTGCACTACAAATATACATATTTCTCAAGTTTCACTTATAGGGAAAAAAATAATTATCCAAATTAGATGTTACGAACTTCGTATCTAAAAAATATCAAATACCTGTGACATTCGTTTCCAAATGTTTTTTGATCAGTTCCTCCAATATTCCAATTACATTACTCCATAAATGATCAAATATTTCAGAAGCCACAGCATCCTCGATACAAGCCATTGGAGAAACAGGAGGAATGCCATGCTTTCTCCTCTTCTCAGCAAGATGTATTTTCTTTTGCTCCAAATGCTCATCATCACTAATAAAACATAACATCTTTTTCATCAAGTCCTGTGTACCTGCATACATCTTCAACAATCCACAGGTGATCAAAGAAACAACTTTATGTCCAACGTTTAAGTTAAACAACATAAATGTACATAGGTCGCTCTGAAAGTAATGCCTCCAGGAAAACTACAACAGATAAACATAGCCACCACCATTAACTATGCATTTTCACTGGAGATGAACAAGATCCTGTATGCCACGCTTATAAAAATCTGCACCACTGGAGGTGAAGCATTGTTGTCACTGCTGCAATGTGCCACTCAGAGCCTCACTGTGCTCACATCTACTCTTTGGTCTCCATCAACATTCAGCAGCATTGATAAATGTAAATGGATGCAATTGTTCCACACAGAGGAACTCATTGACACACACCTTTGCTTCATATGCACTTTCATGCCAGGCATCATTCTGTCAGACTGCCTCTCTGCTGCCATTCGTCACACAGCAACAACATGTAATGGAATACTGGTGGGAAGGTGCAACCTCTACTGCCATACCAACAACATCCACTTCTGACTTTGTGGACCAACATAATGAAATGGGAGGCATTACTTTCCAAGCAGCCGATGTATTTCAGAATTGAATCACAAGAGAGACAAGAAACAAGAGGCACAAAAAAGGGAAAAACACCTTCACTTAGATCCCTCTTCTAATCATTTTGCTTATGCAGTAAAACAAAGTGATTCTTAACTTCTAGGAGTACATTTAATCCCAAAATCTTTCCAAAAAAGCATGTACCCATATCCTTTTTCAAAAACAGGACTAAATGGTCTATCTGGATCTCACTGGTTCCTCAGCTTTTCAAAAGCATGTCTTTTTCTGCAAGTGCATCAAGCTTGAACACGAAAGATAAACTTTTTGCCCTGCTAGTCCTACTAAAGTATGCTCTCCAAAAAGGTCTTTTAGAAAATAGCATGTTATGGTCTTTTTTCTGCTCAGCAGCCTAGTTGCTGGAAAATTCAACCAGTCCACTGGAAAACTGGCTTGCATATTCAAGAAGACACTTGTACTACTCATTACTCAAGAGAATGTTCTAAATGCAGGCTTTGTTCTGCACCTCTTGCAAAGCTGTTCTACAATGCACAACAAGGATTTAAGATTCATTAGGGCAGACACTGAAAGCACATCCAGTGTGATGACCCTAAGCAATCTCGTGGTCAAGGCGTTCACATGAAGAAAGCAGATTCCTTCATCCTACAGCCTGTCTCAAAATTAAATAGACTTTTTTTTTGGATCTCCATGCAAAAAAATGCCTCAAAGCAATTAGTGGTTATGAGACATTTCTCTGACATGAGATATGTGAGTTTGGAGCCATTAGAATGACAACGTACCTAGTCCTCCACATGCCACTGAGTGCTCTGACCACTGCTCTACTGAATAAAGAAACAGAAGGAACTGTATTTTAAGAAGAGAAATCCAGTTTATGAACCCTGACTGGGCTCAATGAGAATTTTTCATGATATTCTTAAAAAAAAAAAAAAAATATATATATATATATATATATATATATATATATATATATATATATGGTATTTACAGCTCCTTGATGTCAAAGGCAAGATATTCCTCCATTTTTCCATCAGCATCATAGATTTCTTCTTCCAGGAATGAATATGTGGATGACTCACAGCCACGAATCATAGTGGAACCTGAACTTGGTGATTTCTGTACTGGAGATACTTTAGGAATCAACTTAGAGCCGGAAATGCAGAGTCTGAAAAATTACAAATAAAATGAGAATTAAATACTCAAAGAAAGCAGCATATATTTAATTACACTGAAAATTTTTAGTAGAAGTAATATTTTAGATTTCTGGAAAAAAGAAAAAAAAACCTTAAAAACATTAACATACTCTTTTATGTTACCAGTACGTTCACGAAGACCAGGTAAACACTTAGTATCCACAGAGCTATCACTATTGCTTTCAAAGTGCTGAAAACCTTCATTCTTTGGTGACATGAGCTGCTTTCCCAGAATCCTGGAAAAAAAAAAAAAAAAAAAAGAGAGAGAGAGAGAGACCTTAGAGAGAAAACCATTTGACATGAAAATATAAAAAATGCAAGTAATTGCGGACAGCACACTTAGAATTGCTTTGAACACTTCATGAAGGACAGTGTAATACATTAGTACTGTCTACTATTTAAGTAATTAAAGTTAAACTGACTTATGCAAGAGAAGTTTCTAGCATACAATTTTTAAGATCAAGTTAAGTCAAACTTGGTAGATCCCTATAAATGTATAAATATTAAACAAAATACATCAGAAATATTTTCAAATGAATGCAGAGGACAAAATCTATTAAGAGCACAGGATATACTACATCCCCATGGTCAAAACAACACAGAGCTCCCAGATTAATTCAGTTTACTTTCAAACTCTTGAACTTAGTACCACCAGCATCAGATTTGAATAACACATACAGGAGGTCACCTTGTTCAACAGTTCATCTTGTTAAAACATGCTAAAAATTGTGAAATGATAATGTTTTCAATGAATTGCACAGTGCAATTTTATCTCCATTTTATAAATGTTCTATCAATTTTTACTCCCCCTATAAAAAGTAAAACATGTCTTAATGCTTGTGAAAACTGCCACAGATTTACTTAAGAAGTCTCTCTAGATCCTGAGAAAGCATGACAAACTTCATGAAGTAATTTTAGCTTAATTTGCAGGGGCATCTGACTAGTAGATGTATGTAAAAGCATTAAAAACATATCACCATTATCAACAATGTTCTTTCTAATAATGTTAACAAATTATTAACTAGAATACAAGCACATGCAGATCAATGTCTGGAACAGCCAAGAGATGCTGAATCTCTCTAAGAATTAATTGTCTTTATTTATGAAGGCAGGAACAGTTCAAAGTAGTAAGATACTGGCTTCTGCCCTCTGTGCTATAGGAAGCAGTCATTATCCCATGCAGATATTTTTCCACATCTTTGCAAAATAACTCTCACCAATCACATATACACTCTCAAATCTGTTCAACCAGGTATTGCTGGGCTAATTACATACATTGCTTACACTGATTTATATGGCCTAGCAAGATGGCTGTGCAGTGCAACTGAAGCACGTGGTTGCTTTCATTTTTTTTTTTTTTAAATAAATAATTAACAGAATTAACACTAAATTTCTTGGTATTTGACAGCATGTGTTCACTTGCAGTAAAAACAAGTGTTTTGTTTTGTTTTGTTTTGTTTTTTTTACAAGATGTATTCTTTAATTAGAAAAAGACATTATGAAAATGGTGATCCTGATTAGTCCTGATAAAATATCTTGGCCCACCATCACCGTATTTATCAGTATAAAGAGCATTAGCTGCTAGTCCACTACTCAGACATCACACAACAGTGGCACAGCTCAAGTCCACACCGGACTGTAGAAGTGCTGCTGATACAACACATCAGGAACAGTTCATAGCAGGACAGACCAAAAAAACTCAGAGTGATAATCAGTTAAAACAGGTACCAGCAAGAAATTTCCTTACCTTAGATGAAGAGATCGCTCAACCCAGTCAGCGCATTCTGCCTGCAGGTTCTGAGTTTGAGAGGTCACTTTTCCTTCAAACAGCATTTCATCAATATCCCAGAATAGCTGATGCACTCTCTGTGTGTTGGCTTCGTCAAATTCCTACATGTCATAAAATTAATAGTTGTTGGTAAACATTTAAATACACATTTACATTTAAAAGAACATTTTTAAGAATGGGACAACTGATACTTGGCTGAGCATCTCAAAATGATCTCTAGACTACCTACTTTGGACAAAATTCATATGCTGCAGTGCAAAAAGAGAGGCAGCTGGCTTGATCAAGGTGCTGCAGCAGTGAGCTAGAAACCTATATTTCTAATGAAGTCAATGGGTAACAGAGCTGCCTGAGAGCAGCCAACAGAAAACCTCAATTACAAGGTGTCACAACTCCTGACTCCTTTTTTAATACAGCATGCACCTCTGGGACACAAGGCACCAAAGCATCCTGCTTCTTCAAGTGGAGCTTTTTCTTTCTGGGTAAAACAGCAAAGAGGAGATATAACATGTGGTTGGGAAACAGCTCTGAGTGTGAGAAACTGCCTTACGTACCCCTTCACCGAGCTCAGTACAACCAGAATTGGATGAGTTCAGAAGCATGTGAAAACAGAAAAGGGTCAGACTCTGACCAGCGAGGTAGATACAAGCACATTGCTGAAGAATTCTGGAACCCTATTCATGCTACTATGTGCTATGTTCATTATATACTTTGATATACTGAAATGGAAATGGAAATAATCAGGGTCCAAAGCACATCTGTTCGCTTCCACCTGAGTTCCCCAACCACTTCAGGGATCACACTGAAAAGGATGGGAAAATAACTCTTGGCCAGATAATGTCACATCAGGCTTCCTCCAGTAGGGCTGGAAGTGGCAGATGAGGGCAGTACCCTAGAGGTGACGAAATGATGTAGAAGGTAACAAACACCATCACTATAAATGAATAGCTTTTTAAAATGAAAGTGGTGGTGACTGCTGTGTTTTTAGGTTTATTCAAAATGCTGCCACCACGGTTGCCCCTTTGGTCAGGCTTACTAATGGGCTTTACTTATCCCTGCACCACCGGCAACCCCATTGAGCTTAGGCAAGAGCTAAATATTTATTTAGATTGGGATGTCTGCATGCATACACATGAATGTACTTCATGACTCAAAAAATTGAATATAGTCAAATTTAGACCATCACCTATGTTATTCAGTACTTGAAAACATATTTTATCCCTCTCTTGGACTCAGAACCTTAAGACTACTACATCTCAATTCCATTATTTATTTTTTTCTTTAAAAACAAAACATTTCAGCTGATTATCAACTTGCAAACAAAACTATTTTTTAAATATTCAATTAATATCTTTAATCAATAGGCTATTACTGATTAAAGCAATTAACTCTTTTCCTGTAAGACACATCCATTTTCTGTAAAAATTAATCTTCTCCAGAATACTTGGATAAAGTGTACTGTAAAAGCTTTTGTGACATACATCATCCCTCCAAGAGTAAGCAGAACTTCTTTCAGTAGACAAACCAGTAGTACAGCTTTTTATTCCAGACCAAGAATTATTCAGGTCTGTGAGTGTTGCATGTTCAGTAGATGAAACTGATGAAAGCATTTCACTGTGAAAAGAAGACAATTAAAATGAAGAAGATAATGGTTTTCTATAAAAACATTTTAAAAGTAATTTAACTGATCACTTATATCACTAATATATCTGCCTGTTGGATGCACGATTTTCAGGACATGCAATTAAAGACACTGTGAGGAGTTTTAAGTGCCCATTTTAAAGTAGAGTGCAGTGGGTACATGGTCCTATTGGTACAATTTACTGCTTCAAAGACAATTCCTTCCACTGTATTTATTTGGTTTTGTATGCCATTGTAACCATAATGGCACTCTAGAACATGAATAGATATTCCAACACATATATATAAGTACACACACATACTTACATTTCCACCTCTAATAAATATTTTGACTGTGCTCCAGTGTAATTAATGGGCACATAAAAAACTGTGCATTAAGGATAACATAAATCTTCTTTAGCCCTATTAGAAGCTATCACAAGGAGATTCTGTACAACTGAACATAAAGCCTCTGCAAATGTTTCAGTTAGCATCAGGTTATGGATCTGTACCCAGAGGCTTTCCTTCTGTTTTACCTGGTACACTTTAAAATGTGAGCTCTGGGATCACAGCTTCCCAGAAAGCTCAAGCAGGTCCCTATCAGCCACCACCACCCCTGGGATGCAATCAGACACACAGGCCTAGCAAAGGCTAACCAGCATCAGCTGGAATGAAATTCCTCGACAGTTAACTGACCTGAAAAGCTAGTTAGTATCATGTGCATTTAAGTGCCAAGACTGATTTCCTTTCCAAGTTTAATTTGTACCCTTACTGTGCTCTAACAACATGCAAGCTTGTAGCACAAATCAGGAATAAAGTTCAACTGCTGAAAATTAGTATTACTCTTGAAGGAACTATAAGTCAAGAGTCCATTAATGAAGTACTTATTCAGAAGTTATTGCATACCAACTGTAGTTATTGATGGCTTCTTGCACATTTCTCTCAAAAACTGCTGGAAGAGATTCTCCACTTTTTCCTGAATGATATCGAGTTGTAGGACCTCTGGATAGTCCCTTCCTAAAGGCACACAGAAAAATTAATTTTATAAAATTAAATAAGGTACACTTACATCTCAACTGAAGAAAGATGACAGCAACTCTAATGAATTTTTCCATCACAGAATGGTTGATATTGGCAGAGACATGTTAACTCCACAAGCATTCTACCTATTTTTGCACTTTAAAGTTTGAAATGAAGCACAAAAACTGCAGCAGCACCTCACCAAAACAGAGGAAGGTCACTAAATAGCAACTGCTCATGCAGTAATTGGTTAACTAGACATTTCTATTTGATCATTAACCGAAAGCCAGTTTTCTCAAATGTATCTGCATAAAAAGAAGTTACAGATATGGTGCCAACCAAACAATATCCCTTACTAATAAGACTATGAACATTGCACCTGGCTGTTCTATTCAAGTGAACTGAAATATTAGTAGAGCAAATGTGCATATTCTCAATACTTTTACAGGTCATAATGTATCAGTTCTTCCAGTATTGAAAATTTCCTGACACTATATTAAAAAGCAAGCTACAAGTTTTCTATTACTATACATTTCCAGAATAATTGTTTCTAGAAAATGTCTTTTTTAGATCTCCAAATACCAGAATGCATGCTCAGATTTTGAAACCATCCCTTTCAAACCACACATATGAATAGTAAAATCCAGTAAGGCATAGGAGTGCCTCCAATATTATTGTTGGTCTTAACTGAATAATCTGTAACAGAAGAAAATTCTTCTAATTAACATTTAGGTAATTCCACTAAGTTCTGCCATTAATATGCTAAACCCATTCTGAGAAATATGCTGAAAACCAAAACTTCTAATCAGGCAAAGATCTTTGTGAAAAGCAGTTTATTCATTATTGCAACAATAGGCACACACCTCCTACTGACAAGGGAGAAATTGCACACCTAATCATTGAAATCCATTCTGTTATATACCCTGGGTTCAATGCAGGTAATACCTCTCCTGGCACTCATCGGTTGAGCATCTCAGGCTCACAACCTTCCCAACACTGTTGCTACGATGCATTTTCATACAATGTCTGTTACCAACCTATTGGTTTTAGGTATGTTCTGTACATTCCTATTGTAATTGGAGGACAGTGTTTCCAAAAATTAGCATATTTGTTCTGTCCTGTGCTAGACTTTTTCCTACCCTACATAGTTACCTTACCTAGTGTCTATGCCAATTCTACCCAGGTTGGAATGCCACAATTTTACTCTGTTCAGCAGCTTTCTTTATGAAAAATAACTTATACTGAGCTACATACAGGAATACTGGAAATTTCCACCAAATTTCCAAAAACACAATCTACCTCTCACACCCATCACTTCAGAATACATATGGATGAGTCAAAATGTTCCTCAGAAGCATTTTTAGAGTAACATGTTACTTCACCTGCTGAAGTTCTTATTTCACCCCAGTGAAACCCTAAGGTCATAACCGTGAATAGCAATATGATTACATCAAAGTACATTTGTGAATGAGTAACTGTAAGAAAACAGCTTTCTGTTTAGAAGCCTGCTTAATTCCTTCAGCCAGAAAATGCATATTGGCCATGCAACTACTAGGATTCCTCAACCATACTCCTACGCTTTCCTGTATTACTCTGGGCTCTGCACAGATTGCAAAGACATGAACATCAAAACCTAACTGCCCATTCAAAGAGGCAATCTCACACCTATGCCCTGGCTAATAACCACCAAAAAGCTACCATACATTTTAACATGCAGATTCTTGGAGGCTGGAACAGCAACATTAGGAAGCATTTCTACATGCTTGCTCTGATCTTCCTGCCCTATCCCTTGTTCACCACACCAGGACCAACCTCCCAGGCAATAGTAGAGGGCTCACAAGCCATATTTACACATCTCCACCATTTCATTTTTTGTATCTTTGCCCAGGTCATTTTATAAGTTCTGTCTCAGTTTTTTCATAGGTGATTTTTGCTTTCCACAGCTCAGTACCACCAACAATCTTCCATGACACTGCTAATTCCTTCACCCAGCCAACAACAAACCTGAGCTGTCACTGGCCCCACAGCGACCCTATGAAAACCCACCAGAGGAGGAAGCCTCGTACTCCTCTCCTGCTTTCACCTGCAGTTATTTCTCTGAGCAAGGAACATTTTCCCCCTCCATCCTGGCTCTTTCATTTCCTTGAAAGACTTTTAGTAACCTGCACTGAACACACTGATCAGATCTCCTGGCCCTACAAGGTTTACAATTCCTCAGAGAACTCCCGAGTACCTTTTCAGTGGCTTCAAAAGCAAGCTAGACTTACACACATGTGAATAAATTGTACCAAAAAAACGTCCCTGACTTTCTCTGCAAAACAAAGTGCATAGATGGCACAGCGCATGGCCCAAGATGCTGCTGGGAGGAGGCGTTTCTGCTGCATCATTTCACTGCATGCATGGGTACTGTGCCTCCTGACTCCCTGGATTACATGACGTCAGAAGATAAGTCAGGAATCACAGAAAGAAAAAAAACTCCCTCCCAGTACATCCACAGCACACTCCCCCAGTGCGGAGAAACGCAACAGTCTGCTCGGAAGCCTTCACTGAAGCCTGCAATGGCAGCCACCGAACAGCAAGCCTCCAGCGCTACCCGCAACCCACCCGGTCCCTGACAGCTCCCCCCGCCGCCAGGCAGAGGCCGGCCCCGAGCGGCTCCGCACTCACCCTACCACCAGGAGCCCCCGGCGGCCCCGGGAGTTGCCCGGCGGCCCGGGACCCCTCGCCCTGAGCATGAGAGCGAGTGGTGGCCCGGCTCGGCACAGCTCGTCACAAGCCCCCGGCGGCCCCTCGCGCCGCCTCCGGGCCCGCCCCGCTGTGCTTCGCCTCCCCCCGGCGACCGTGTCCTAAGCGGGTGACAGCGCAGGCTGTCGCACAGCTCGTTCTCCTACAGAATCACTGCCGCGAGGAAAACAACACCCACCGCGGCAGTTATTTGTGTCCCGGCTAATAGATGTGGTCGCCTCGGCTTCCTCCTCCTTCATTGTGTTTTGCAAGTCACTCTTCAAAACATACAAAATGCATTTCCACAGTGGCAAAACTCCAGTTTTACATTACCTCCAACAGCACAAAACCTTGCAGGTGGCACTGACTACTGCTTCCGCAGACCAGAACCTCAGAACATCCTATGGGATCCAAGTGACAGCCCAGCTTCTTCAGTGCTTCCTGTGATGGCAGCAGCCAGACATGCTACGTAGGGGAAAATCTGGTCATTATCTGCATTTCCTCCTTCTCCAGCAGTATCCACAGTCTCAGTTATATGATGTTAGGAGAGTGTGTCCCTGACCAGTCCTTCCATGTCCTTTTAGAAGTTCCTGTCTACCACCTTCTTGGAAACCTTCCTGAACCCACTGATACTATTTGCCTCTACAGTCTCTCATTGCAACAAGTTCTAGAAAAGTTACTCTGTAAAAATAAACTTTTTCCCCCACACTGTTTGAACTAATCCCCTAGATGGCCACGTGTGCCCTCCAGTTCTCCTACTGCAGCTACTAACAAGTAGCTGGCTCTTGCCCTGCTTACCCAGAACACTGCACTCGGTCATATTGAGCATCAAGCCCACAGTAATGCCATCCAGAGCCATCTCCTCTCACAGCTGGTGAGTTTACCTCACTCCCAGACCTGAGGGCAGGTCATTTTCACCTGACACATCCCAGCTGCCTTTCTTTAGATACAGTTCCAGAACTGCATGCAGCATTCAAGATGTAGCACACTGCAGTGAGGGGATCCTCTTCACTCTGTTCCTGACAAGACATGAGATTTTGTTGCATTTTGAAATACTACTGTGCAAAGAAACATCTACAGAACTACCATAAGTAGTGCCATGATTCCTTTCCTTTTTCTTAATTCCTAGTTTCAGGGCCAGCACTACATAAGGTAAGTTTATTTTTCCCCTAAATGCATTATTTTTATATACATACACCATCTGTGTGGGAGTCAGAGACGTGGCCCTTTTTCAGCAGTCTGTGGGGACAGGACAAAGGGGAAACAGCCATAAAATGGAGCATACAAAGTTCCACACAAATATGCAAAGAAACTTCTTCACAGTGAGGGTGACAGAGCACTGGAACAGGCTGCCCAGGTAGGTGATGAACTCTCCTTCTCTGGAGACATTCAAGACCCATCTGGACACCTACATATGCAAACTGGTCTAGGGAACCTGCTTTGCAGGGAGGCTGGACTACAAGATCTCTGGAGGTCCCTTCCAACCCCTACAATTCTATGATTCTGTGACTATTTTTGTTTATCCAGACTTCAGCTCTTCTCCCCCTTTTCCCTACATTCACTCACTGTAATGACTGAGACTAGGTGTTAGATTTTGCATAACCTTTCTGCTCCTGGAAAGGCTTGTTTGTCACTGTAATGGCAAGAAGCAGCACTGGTCACCTCTCCACAACATGCAACTAATTTATATCAAAGTTATTAGGAAAGAAACACAATATCAATTGTATTTCTCAAAATGAGACCATCACTTCTTCCTTACTCACCAAGACAATGACAAACATAAGAATAACTCATTGAAAAGAAGTGTATTATTATTACCCTATTTGAAAGCCAAGTGTAATAAAAGGAGATGCCACAAGGCATTCAGCTGGACCTTAAAGATGTCAGTGGGAAGGGAAAAATTAACTTTACTTTCATGAATGCTAATCTCACCCCTATAACAGATGTGTAAAAGTCAGTTCTGTAGCTACAGCCTCTGACAAAAGAATTTATTATATACGACCATCTTGTGGGCAATGTATGATGCATCTCTTATGAAAGGTGCTGCCTTGGTGTCTTAAAAAGTTCAACTTCTCAGATCTCCCATCTTCTCTGCATGTTCTTTTCTATTTTGGAATTGTGATTTGTAACTAAATGTTAGTACAGTAAGTTCATCGCACTCCCATAGCATGACATGTTTCCTACTACCCGACATGATTAATTTCCTTCATATTTTCACTTTTTGCTGTCTGTGCCATCCCACACATCTTTTGTATAGCCAAGAGATAGCAATTGTTTGTATAACAGATTTATGAAAATCTTTGAGACTATAAAAATCAAAAGATAACTCTCTAACAAATTATATATATCTACTGGAAGTAACCAATTTTGGAATCACAACATCCTTCCTAGTACTAACTTGGGTCAATTACCACTGGAGCCTATTTCTCATTCTTCTTCGAACTGAAATAATAACACAGAAGTTGTACTTGTTCCTTCATGAGCCCAGCATGCTTAAATACTCCGTAAAGCCAACACAGCCACTCTGAGAAGCAGTTTCCTGGCAGTGAATAGACCACTCACAGTCACTGTCTTGTTCAAAGAGCATAGGAAGTCCATTACAAATGGCACACCGTTTTACCATCATTACATAAGTGGGCCCTCCTGCACATCCCCCAGCTAGCACTGCTCCATGTGGTGTAAGGAAGGAACAAACTGGACATGGCTTCTTTCGGAGTGATGAACAGTATTCTAGGCAAGGAGTGCAGTGGCTTACCTGAACATTTATGCCACATGCAGTGTAAAGCTCACTGGAAATGCACATCCTCTATTACTTCTAGATAAGGCAGACATCCACCTAATGAGGTTGTGTTTGGTTACAGCACACTCTTCATGTACTACTTGACCAGACAGACTTAACTGGTGAGGTTTTGTTTGTTTCTTTGTTTTCAAATAGACTTAAAGAGCTTTTAAGAGGAGAAGAGCATTTTTACCATCTTAACAACTTCAACGACCACAAGTGCTACATGTAACAGACAATAATGAATGTCATTAGTGGATCTTAGAGGAGCTGTACCTGAAGACTGCTGTAGCAGCAGCATGAAGAGCTGAAGACCCTTTCATGTGGTCAACATAACAGCACCCAATCCTTCCTTCAGCAGTCTGGATTTCCTATGAGACAAACCCAGTGACCATAGGAATTAGAACTGAAATCTCCCAATTTGGCTCAGCTTTTGTTACTTATTAAAGGAAACAAAGGCACATGGCAATGTCTGTTTCTGTTTATGCTCTCTATTCTTCAGCTTTCTCAAAGCTAACAGAACTGTGGTAACCCTCAAGACGTCAGAATAAGTTAGCTGAGGTTGCTCCAGCTGATGCACAGAGAAAGTAGAATCATGAGAAATTTAATAGATCTTTCATGTAGCCATTCACAGAAAATTATTTTAAGACAGCTATGGTACCTGTCCAGTCTGTTTGCTTAGAAATGACATGACCAGTTTTTCCTAGTTTTAGCTTTTTAACACACCACCCAATTTTGCAGAAATACTACTTGCTAACTTTGAACCTAGGTGCGAATTAGTGATGCCTTGATGATCAGAATGTTTGGGAAGTGTTCATACTTTGTATGAGTCAGGACTATCACCCCCTCACAGAAAACATTTGTATTGCAGAAGCAGCCACACCATCCATCATTAGAATCACTGAGGTTAATCTTTATGAGCCATTGCTCAGGAGTAACATGGTGGGGTCTTAGAATTCAGCCACTGCCTTCAGATCCAAGCATCAGCAGATACCCAGCCATTGTAACTAAAACACAACCAGCTCTATACTTTTAGTTTTTAACACATAGTCTTCCATTGCTCCTTTACTTCACTGGAAAACCTGGCACAGCTGCACTGATTGCTTAAGTCTTACATTTCCTTTTGTCTATCTGTTTTTTAAAGGTTATCCATAACCAACAAAACTCATCACACAACTCAGGTTAATAAGGCTACACAACACACAAGATTTAACATCTACCCTGGTAGCAGTAAAGTGTGAAACAAAGTAAAGCACAGAAAATAGTGTTTGTTACAATTTAGTAACAACCTGCTCAGAAACTACTTCAAAGAAAAAAAAAAAAAAAAAGCTCAAAAAAGAAAATGAGCAGTTTTCATCATCTTGAAATTCTTCAGCTTAAGGATATGGCTTTAAAAAAAACACAAGGCTGCTCTCGAGTTTTCGGCTACATACTATATGTCTTGAGAAAAAAAGTGCAAATATTATATACTTGCAAAGATCACATTACTGAATACACAAAAGTGTTAAATAATTCCTTAACTTAGAGTCTCATTAGAAAATACTTGGTCTCATTTTCTTTATGTGTATTACTGTAAGAAGGCACTCTCTATAAGTTATTTTATTATAGAGAAAAATATTTTTTATGATGAACCCAGTAAACTTAAATTCTATCTAGCAGTGAAAACACTAGCTTTGAAAATGAAGGCCAAAAGTGTAGCCACATTATCATTCTCACAGGGCTGGTTTTTTTTTGTTTGTTTGTTTGTTTTTGTTTTTTTAATGTTGACAGAAAGGTCATGGTTTCAAAATTATAAAGCCTTTAATGTGACATGAGCTTGGTGAATATTTCATACTTACATTATATATATAATAATGATTCACTAAGAAAATGAAAATGAATATAATGCTTGGTTCTAGAAAAATAATTCCTGAGAGCAAAATCTGCTTAGTAAGTACTTTTCCTATTTATGTGAATAAATCTGGCTTTTTAATATAAATCATCAGTTAACATTTTAAAAATACCCATCATCTTGATTACCTGCAATAGTAAAGAATGCTAATTACTGCCGTAGGGAAAGTGTTTTATCTCTTTAGATCTGACAGGTGGCATTTATTGCTGCAGTATCAAATGTCTGCCAACAAAGACAAGGAGTGAGCAGCCCAACAAAACACCTGGAAGTGGTCCACGAGAATTTTTGTGTATCTTCTTATTATTGATGTACATTTGCAAATTCTATCAATACTGTCATCTTTTTATAACAGATTTATTTCATCAGAATATCAGATTTTTTTTTCTTTTCATTTCTGTTCATTAATCTCTGAAGAAAATCAGGCATACAATAAATAATTCAGAACAAGCAGTTGTCTTGCTCCAACCACTGAGTTTTCCAAAGAAAGTCTTCAAAAATCTTGTGTGGAAGCAGTTCTGCAGTATGCAGCAGTACACATGTAGCACAAGTGTGGGAAGATCTTAGTCTGTAAATACTAAGGAAAGGAATGCAACAGAATGCAACACAATGGAAGGAATGTACAAACATAATCGACACCAACAGCCTGACCACTTCAGTGCTAAACAGAAGTTAGAGTACATTATTAGGTGCACTGTCCAAATGCCTCTTGAACACTGACAGGTATGGGGCATCAGCCACCTCTGTAGGAAGCCTGTTCCAGTGTTTGATCACCCTCTTGGTGAATAAATGTTTCCTTACTTTCAATCTGAACCCCTATTAGGGTTAGCTTTGCATTGTTCCCACCCTGCCACAGGTTTCCAGGAGCAGAGCCCAGCATCTCCCTCTGCATCCCCTGTCAGGCAACTGCAGAGAACTGTGAGGTCACCTCGTGGCCTCCTCTTCTCTAGGTTGGTCAACTCAGGGGCCGTGACCTCAGCCCCTCCACCCAGGGCATGCCCTCCATAGATCACTTAATATAACATTAACATCCTTCTAATATTGTGGTGCTCACAGTTCCACACAATATTCAAGGTGAGGCTGAACCGAGCTAAATACAGAGGGGAAATCACTTCTTTGATATGGGAGAAGAGAATACTGGACAGATAGCGGCAAGGGCAGGCTCAGGTCCTATGGCCAACAACAGGCAAATTCAGTGACCTTGCATCCAGCTTGAATCTAGTCTGCTCTTCACACAATGAAAACGTATTTCATTTCACCTTTACTCACTTGTAGTAACAGTGAATCTTGAAAACACTATTTAATCTGCTAGGTTACCAAATAGCTTTCAGTATCAAACATTAACAAGTGCCGCAATACTGTAGCCTTGGTAACAAAAATGAAGATACATTGAAATACTGCAAGTACTATGTACCCATCTCCTCCACTTCTTCTCTCAGGCACTAACCAATCCCTCAGCAAGTTCCCAGAGCAGCACATCCTTACTCCAGAACATCCTAATCCTATTTCCTTAGCAGGAAGCATTTAAAAGCAGATTTCATATGTTTTGAAACACAGGTGCTCAATCTGTCAATAAACTGGAATAGATGTCCATCAGCCAGAGTAGAAGGATTACCTACAGAAAAAGGATCATCTCTTCCTGTCCATCTGTGAGAAATCCCTCATGTGCACAGCCACTTTCTGTGAACACTTCGAACACAAGTCAGCTACAATCATCAAGCAAAGTAAACTGCCAAACCTGTGCCAGCCAAATGCTCTGAAGCTCGAAGTCTATCAGTTGGGGCAAACTGCAGAAAGAGGTCATTCTGCAGCCCAGAGGCTTCTTCTTTGTCCACAATATTAAAGAAATAGGTTCACTGAAGAACAAGAAAGTCTGTTATCATGTTCTTTCCTAAAAATTCTCGTTATATCAGATTTTTCTAATAAACCCCCATGGAAGAAGTCATAAATACATGAAATGTGGTGAACGACAACATGCATACTCTAAGTTTGCATTTCTTACAAACTTTAAAAATAATAATTCTCATAGAAACAAAATAACTTTCATATTATTTTCCACTTTTAACAAACATATTTGTTATGGATAGGCTGTGCTGCTAGTCTACAGATTCAATTTCAACAGCATAACATTAGGTGAGCTCTGATTCTGTCCAAGCTGGCTACCAACTGGTCATATACCCATACAGGAATATCTGAGAGCATTAGTGTTGAACATCATATACCACCTTTTTTCCTCTACAGCTTTTCTGCTTTATTCAGCAGACAAAGAGAGCTGGGTCTCCTTGAAGACAGAATGATTTAAATAAATCCATAAATAAATCCATAAATAAATCCATAAATAAATCCATAAATAAATCCATAAATAAATCCATAAATAAATCCATAAATAAATGTCTTTGTTAGGAAGTCCTGTCCTTTATTTACTGCATAGTATTTAAATTTCATGACCCAATGCACCAAGGATGAAGCTGGCAGTTTCACGGTACTGATCACTCCCACCAGAAGAGTGAGTGAGGTGAGGGCATCCTGGTTTCAGCTGGGACAGAGTTGGATTTTTCCCCTTCATAGTGTCTGATATGATGCTATGTTGTGGCTTCAGCAGAAAAGCAATGTTGATAACAGTGGTGTTTTAGTTGTTGCTGAGCAGCACTGCACAGAGCCAAAGATGTTTCAACTTCTTGTGCAACCCTACTAGCAAGGGAGGCCAAGGGAATGCAAGGAGGGGACAGAAACAGGACAGCTGGCCTAAACTGGCCAAAGGGTTATTCTATACCATACAGCATCATGTGAAAAATCTTTAAAAATCAGGGAAGTTGGCCAAGGGGCAGCTGCTGGTTGAAGATTCGTTGGGCATCGGTTAGTGGGCGGTGAACAACTGCATTGTGCACCACTTCTTTTGTAACTGTATTTTATGTTATTATTGTTACTATTATTATTCTCCTTTTCACTTCCTTTTCTATCTCACTGAGTCATTTTAATGTCAGCCCTCAAATTCTACTTGGCCGGGATTTTTTTCCAATCCTCTCCCCCATCCCACTGTGGATATTTGCTCACCTTTCCCACATTTCCCTGTCCAGGTACTTAGTTTTTATTCTCTTTTACATTCCTTTCATTCTCATTCAAGGAGCGATCTGGTCTTTATAGTAATGCAGGAGAGATATATTTTCTTAAAAAAAATTTTTTTTTACCTGTCTAAAATGTATCTTACAGCCAGCGGGAGAGGTGATGAAAACAGATGGTCCAGACATACTGAGGACGTTGTCATGGAACAGGGCCCTGAGCACAGCAACAAGCCTCAACTGCTGATGGCCTCAGAGCTGCCTCATCACCCACTACAGCCCTACCTGGCAGTTAGGGCTTGTGGCTGACACCAGCTGCCTCCACCTTTATGGATGGTGAGACAAGCCATCTCTGGGCTCTATCTCTTCTGCTTCCTATCACTAACACCCTTGATCGCACTCAGGAACTCAGAAATTAGATGCCTGACTGTAAACATAACATTCTAGTTTCCTATAAAAAAACAAAGAATATTATCAAAGGCAATAGATCACTTCTTGTACCTGAAAACAATGAAACCACTTTGAGGACACCTAGCATTCTTTGGTTTTAGCATTTCTGACATTTATTCTCCGACAAGTTACTTGCTGAAAACTGCATGAGGTCTTACAAAAAACCTATTATAGATGTAATATTAGAAAGTGTTAGGAATTATTTTTATTTCCAGTTGCCTAGAAGAATACTTAAATACTGACTTCAGTAACACTACATAAAATTAAAATTTACATCTATGCTCTTTTACATTTGTTTGCAATGAAAAGAAATAATTGACCTAAACAAGCATTACATCATTACATTTGCTCACTTAAAGTGGTACAATTGAAATGGGAAGCTAAGTAACGTTGCAGTTCTCTGTATGTTAGTATGCATTACAGCAAGAAAGGGATCTATTCCTTCAGCGGTTATAACAGGAGAAACAGAATCCAAGTTTCCATTCTCTTCAGTTGTACATTAAGTTGCTTCTACTCACATCTTCACAGAGCATTGTTTGGAAGGACAAGTTTGGAGTGACAGAGGAACTGGAAAGCTGGCAATAGAAAGCAGTGGTTTTACACCACAGGAAAAGCTGCCCTTTTCTACCAGGTTCACAAACAGTTTTCCCACGTGTCAGAACCGTCCTTAAACATGGGGAGCAGTACAAAATATTACCCATTCCTAAACAACATGACTTAACCCTTGTCCAGTTTACCTCTAGGTTGCCATAATGTTTCTTTAAAAATAAATCTGTGTATCTTGGTGTCACTCCTATATCATGGTAAGTGTAACATAAGGCATCTTGTGATTTTCCAAAGCAATTTTGTGACCTTATACAGCAACTTTTTTTCCAAACAGCATTTTTAAAGATGCAGTCAGATTTTCTTTTCCCTTAAAAATAAATAAATAAATAAATAAATAAATTTTAATTGCTGCTCATTCAATGGAATTAGAAGAGCATAGCCCTACATCACACTAGGATTAATTGTTAGTCATCATAGAGCTCACAAAAATATTCAGAGTACTTGGGAAAGAGAGGAAAAAATCAGTATCAAATTTACACTATTTTCCTTCCCAGTGTATTTTGGTTGCTATTAATTTGTCAGCATCTAAATGAAAAAATGGTAAAATATAATGCTGAAGCTTTTGTTTATTACCCAGTAACTCCTAGTTAAACTGTTATCAATGTAAATGTCCACTGAACAATGTCTTCTAGAATCTTTTAAATGCCATTAAAACTTGTCACAGAGGAATTTCATTTGGATAATCAAAAACTCTCTAAGCCTAGCTATCAAGGACATAATACCATATTCTGTAGCTTACAAATTCAAATCTGAACTGTAGGCAAGGAATTCTAAAGCGTTCAATATTTAATTAAGATGCTTCTTCTAAAAGCTTAAGTGAAGCCACCTAATTAAAAAATGCTAATGTGGAGGTATAGGCTTTCCTTGTCAAAGTGATGTATCTTATTCCTTCTTCTACATCTTTCTGTTCTGTTTTTGTTCTTTTTGAAGACAAACAATGCCTTATTAGAATAAGCTTGACTGCTATGAATAAAATATTTGAAATGCCACCATGCATACAAAAGCATAGCAGCTAAGGAATAATGAGAGAACATCAGTTAGAAATGTTTCAGCAGCAACCTGAAATAAGCATTTTGCTGCACACAGCCAGCTTAAAGTAATAAGGTTTATTCTTCATCCCAGTACAAGCAATTTGGTGAAGTGTTAATTTTATCCCTTAATTTCTTTTAATAATTAAAAAAAAGAGTCAGCATTTAAAAGGAATAGTAGTTCAAACAGCATTACACTCAGCTTTATTTTGCATAGTAAAAAAGTAAATAACAATTTGTGGGAAATTACAGACAAACAACATTTACTTGGTTCTGATATTATTTATGCAAAGCATTAGATAAGTTCTGCACAGAACTCTGCCAGTACAACTCAAAGCAAATTAATCTCACTATTCTAAAAGGCTACTATGCTACATAAATGGGGGAAAAAAATAAGCCTAAAGGAGCTTATAACAATTCATTCTGAAACCAAACCAACTACGTTAGATGGGGGGCAGAAGAAATAATAGGAAGAGTTTCTCTTTCTACCTGTATTCCTCTCATGGTGTTACATAGCTTAGCTTAGTCACTTACATTTCTATTCTTTTGTGGGTTTTTTGTGTTTGTTTGGAATTTTTTTTTTTAAGCATATTTTAATTCTTCAACGGTTTGGTAAAATAAATTCCTTAATGCCTAGATAGAAGCATTTACAAATATCTCCTCGTTTTTTTCCGTGGGTGACGACTGACAACATAAAGCACCTTTACATGGTGCTGGCATTGGGATTCCAGCTGCAGTTCAGAAAGCAATCCCAGGCTTGTTGTAGGCTTAGTACACAGTAACAACCAGAGCCACCAACAAAACGCTGGCCCACACTGGTACAGACATCAAGGCAGAACTCAAAGGCACTATCTTGTCACTATGCAAAACCTTGCTGCACTTACACAAAGAACACTGTGCATGGTTCTGGTCCTGCATCTCCAGGACTTATTGGAATCGGGAAAAGGCTGCAAACAGGATTAGGGTCCAGGGGTGCCCTCAGAAAGAAGGCTGGATAGGCTGGGGCTACTCGGTCGGGAGAAGAAGGCTAAGAGGTGGCATGCTCCCATTTTACAAGCCACAGAGGAGGCAGAAATTTGGAAGATGATCACCTCATTAATTATACCTTGCAACACAAGAGCTAAAGTGACTCCTTGAAATCAGCAGATCAGTGAAGAAAAACAAACCAACCAACATCTTCTTTCCCTCTCGAAGCAGAGCAGCGACTTTCAAGACATTGTTGCTATGCACTTTCAACAGTGAAACAAACTTGCTAAGAAACCTTTCTCTACTTGACAACTGAGTCCTACCTGCGTACTCCGCTAGTTCGTGTACGACAAAAACAAACAAACAAGCAAACAAACACGTTTTTAGCATCAAGCTAAAACATTCCATACACAAGCACTCCAGCATGGTTTTCCACACCTTACCGTCGCATTGGGTTTCTCCCAGTGACTTCGGCAACTCTCGCCGTGTCTCCGCGGCGGACCCCCCGCCCGAGCTCGGTACTCCCAGCACTCCCTTGGGCTCCGGCTGCATCCCACTCCCCTCCCTGCTCCCTTCGGGACTGAGCAGCGTCCCTCCGCGAAGAGCTGCTCGGCGCAGCCCAGGACTCAGCAGAGAGGGACCTACGGAGGAGAACGGGGACTTACAGAGCACCCGCTGCCCCTCCCCGACCCCTCCGGGCGCTCTCACCTGGGGCTTCGCGAGCTGTACGCCACCTCCTCGGCATCGCTCTCCGCCACCACCTCCTCCCCAATGTCGGGCAGGGTGATGAGCAGCGCCTTGCCGCCCGCCCAACTCCCGGCCTCCTCCGTGGCAGCCAGCAGCGGTCGCGGGGTGCAGCCGCCTCCGGAGGACGGGCGGAGATTGGGGGCGGCCGGGCCGGGACCCGCGGCGGAGCGGCGCAGCCTGACTAGGAGGGAGCCCAGTTCCAGCGCAGCCACCTTCATGGCAGCGGGGAGGGAACCCTTTCCCCCCAGCCTGCGAGCCCAGCCCGGCCTGACCCTGTCCTGCCCTCTCCTCTCCTCTCCTCCCCTCCCCTCCCTTCGGGCGTTGCTAGGCTAAACAAACCCCACGAGCATGCACCGCCCAGGCAGAGCCATCAGCCTTGTGGTCGTGTCAGATGTGAAATACTGCCTCTGGGCAAAGGAAACGATACTTTCCCTTTAATTAGAAGTCCACCTCACCTTGAGGGGTAGAAATCAGCTGACTGCGTGTCAGTGCCCCACTTCAAGTTCTTTCTTCATTCACTGCACTCCTATCTGCGCAAGGAAAGACTAAGAGGCAAGTAGGGCGAGTGACTCCTCCAGCAGCCTTTCACAGTGTGCCAGGCAGCTGCATCAGGAAGTACCCATGTGCAAAGATGGCACCAGCCCAGCTCCTGTGACTGGGAGAGCAGCAGGGTCAGGAACAACAGCCTGTTTAGGCTGTGGCAAACACTGCACTAGCACTGTAGAGCTGTCTGTCTGGATAAAGAGAAGTGTGGTTGTACCAGCAGCAGCCTGGGTAGAGGCAAACAATGTACCAGCTTAGACTGTGGCAGCTAACATGGCCTCTGACAGCAACCAAAAGAGCAGCACAGGCTGAAGTGTTCCACACTTCCCCATAAATATACGAGCCCAAGGACTACACATCAAAAAAATCTTCACTATCTAAAAGGGACTATAAGAAGGGAAGGGACTCTTTAGCAGGAAAAGATCCATAAAGGCATCCAGATTTGCATCTATTCCTCACCCTGTCGCAATGAAATTTACCAAAGCACTTTTGGTGCGCAGCTTTGTCCTAGCCGCATATCCCTCATTTGGGAACACAGAGCTCTAATGCACTTCTTCAGTAAAAGAGATAATAGATTCATTCTTTTACTCTGGAACAGAATCTATTATGAATGTCATGAACTTGCTCATTACTCTCCATAATCCAAGAACCACAGCAATAGACAGGTTCCAACTCAGCTCTACAAACCTGAACCTTCTACCTTACTCAAGCATTCTACCTCTTTAGACATCCTGATTTTAATACAGACCATTCCTCTTCAGATTGAGATAGTGTATTTTATGCTACATCTGTGGTACTGCTTTTCACCCATTTGATCTCTGTCTTCTCAGCAAATCTCTATAAAATGGTCTGATGCCACCTACTGTATAGAATCTAGGTAGTTCAGACAGAGTGTTAATCCTGAGAGGATTTAAAACTCTACATCATGGTAAATAAGTCAATTTACTTACCCTCAAACAAATGTATAGGAGTAAAACAAGGAAGACCAGGCAAACAGGGATTTTAGTAGAAAAATGTTATGTCAAGTATATTCATGTTTTACTATTGGCCCTGTGCTTAATGCTTTCATGCTTTTTTTTTTTTTTAACATTACTCTAATTCTTATTGTGACCATTTACAATGTATTTTTTCTCATGTAAATTATTTTAAACCGAGTGTCAAAATTAAAATATTTAGAATAGTCATATTTTTATCATATAAATTGATCATCATTTACAAGCAATTGCACTTAGTTTGTATTAGCTATATTGCAAAAGTATCCATAACACATCTATCCATTGGTTTAGAGACCAACTATGGGGGTAGTTATATTTACAAGGGTATCTTTATAGAATTTAGATGAGCTGTCATTTACGAGTTTAATGGCCAGACAAGACCATTTGATCATTTGGTTTGAGTCCTCGTATCATGTTTCACCTCAGTGTTTCTCTGCAAATTCTCTGCTTCTTAATCTACATGTGAAATGCTAAGATATTCTAAACAGTTCATTTTGAAGTGAAAGGAGAAATTCTGCTGTATTTTGACATTGCAGGGTTAGGAAACACAGGCACCTGTTCGCGGGTTGGTCTTTAAATAAGAGAAAGAACGATTGATGAGGTGCATCCCTGGCACCCATCCTTACCGCCTTGCCTCCTCAGCTTTCATGGCCTACACATGAAGAGCAAATTTGTCACTTAGTCTGAAAAGGACGGAAAGTTGAGATGAAAGCATCACAATGGGATAATCCTATTACTGTAATTAGGGAATCATCATCTATCACTTCACCTGTAAACAAACCTTTTGTTTTCACTTCAGGACTTCCTGAGCCAGTGAAAGTAGTTCTACTTCGCTTTCAACTCTTCTAGAGCATGCAAAACCCAGTTCATTAAATTTGTATTTTATTATTATTCATTTATATATTTTTTATCATGAGTCATAGAAGCCTACTGAAGTTTTTCATCTGTACATATAACAGATCATTAAAAAGCTGCTTAAAATTTTTTGTTGATCTCTCTGAAATCTATTTTCTAAAGCAGTAGAATAGAGTTCTTGGCATAACAGTAGTATTGAAATTGATGAGGGAAATGCAAGGGGGGAACAAAAAGTAAAAGCAAAAATAGTCCTGTGATAATGAAGGATTGAACAACTAAAAATAAAAATTAAAAAAAAATACAAAAACAACCATCAGAGGAGAAATTAAACATTAATAGGAATATTCAAATGACTGTCCACTTTACAATAAATTGTGCTCGAATGCTCCATAGAATCACGATGAGCGTCAAACACAATAAACATAACTTTGGAGCATGCTTTGCTGGTTCTCAGCTCTCTCCAGATCAAGGTACTAGCTTATACGTTTGAACCTTAGTGCTATGCAATTGCTAACTACCCCAATTTTCTGTAAAGTATTTTAATGAAGAGAATACTAAATGAGTGTATAACAAATTACACTAAAGAATTCCACCGGATTTATCCATTTTCAAAGGCTTCAACTATAGAAATTATTTCCATGCCATTGTGCTTAATATAGAAAAAAAAAAGTCAGGTTTGTTTTCTATTTATTTTCTTTTGAAATTTAAAAACAAGTTGTAGTGTCCATTCTGCTTCCTAGGCAGGATTTGAAATTTTATTATTGCATCCTCTTCTATATATCCTGTTAATGTAGAGTCCATGGCTTTTCTGCATTACATCAGATACTTTTTTCAAGGACTTCAGTCATTCTCACCACTTTCCAGAATTTCTCACATTGTTGATGCACATACTGAAATGACTATCAAATGCAATTACTTCAGTGCAGGTGAACTACAATATCAGCAAGTACATGAACTTAGACAAGTAAATACAAATTATCAACTTTCAGACAATTTTTTTTTTCCAGTTTTTACTGAAGACCTGCTAGTTTTCTAACATCAGAAAACAGAATTCAGCGCACTTTACTATTAGATTTAAGTGCCATCATTAATTGCTGACGAAATGCGTTGATTCTTTCCTTCTGGACTGGCCAGTTCAAGATGCAGCGAGATCTGAACATTCCTCTTCTCAAGCAAAGTGCATGATTCAACTTGTAATCTTGTATATTATGAAGAAAGATCAGTATGATGGAGTCTCGACTTTGTTCAATAGCTTGCTGTAAAGCATGATGCACCTTAAACCTGGGAAAAGTAAGACAAAATTTTAAGTTCAGGCTTGGGAACAAATGACAGATAGACCTTTGCACATAATAGCATGCTGTAAAATCAGGGTCTAAATTCAAAGTGAAGTCTTAATGTACGTTTTATGATATAAAACTCTCATTACTTACATCAAATTAGTTACATTTTAAATAAAGGATAAAGCATACTCTTAAAATATAACCTAAGTCTACTGTCTTGACATAGCCATAAATAGCAAGGTTCCTTCAAATTCATTGCTGAAGAGCAGTGAAAAGAGTTGCTTAAAGGTATATAAAAATGGATGCCAGTGATCACACCAATGACTGTCCTGTTTCAAACACATAATTTTAAGAACAGCAATCTGCAAAGGTAACTGTTGGATTTTTTGAAAAGAAAAAAAAAAAAAAAGATATACATACAGAAGTGTTCAAATATCTACTAGTTTACATGTAGAGCAATTAAGTTTATTAAATTTGTAACTGTTCCAAAGGTAGGATATATGAAAGGAGAATTTGCATTGCATTTTTAATTAATTTAAATAGCAAAAAAAGATTACCTTGTTAAAAATCTGTTAAGAAATTTTCCCCTTACATACAGTATTTTATATTTTACTCACTTCCTGCACCATGGATCCTGTAAGAGATGTTCAGTCACAATAAAAATAATCTTCCTGCTCTTTCTTATGCTGTTAATTATAGCTTCAAATTCAGATATTCCTGCTTCAAAGTCTCGTTCTTCTAGACAAAACTTAACTTGAAATTGCTCATTTTCTTCCAGAGAGGTGAAGTTCGTCAATACCCAATTTGTGTCCTTTCTTGCATGAATAACATAGGCATCATAATCAAACACTTCCCGCAGTCTGTCAAGCTCTTTAAAGCCAAGTATTCGATTTATAGAAATATTCCAGTAGAAAGCTATTCTCCACCCTTCAAAATGGATGAGAAGAACGATGAAAATGAATTGCATCACAACAGTGGTAGTGATCACAAACAGAAGCTTAAATGGAGCGCTATCTTTGCAGGCTGCGGTGTCAAAATGCAACACCAGAGTACTGTGATATTTAGGTGGGGTGTTGCAGATGTACTGAGACTGCAATCCGGGTATATACACTTGAGTGACATTTAGCCAACTAGCAAACCAAGCAATGCTTTCACAGGTGCAATCAAATGGATTGGAATCCATCTCTAGTTTTCTCAGGCTCTTGAAAGCTGGACCAAACACATCTTCTTCAACTGACGTTATTAGATTTTTCTGAAGGTTCAACGTATTTAGAGAGTTTTGGTTATCAAATAAGGTTGCTGGCAGCAAATTCAAATTATTTGATCCTAAATCCAAGTTTTTTAACTGCTGCAAACCCTTGAAAACATGAACGGGAATCTCATCAAATCCATTTGATTTTAAATTAAGAACACGCAAGTTGGGAAGGTCTTTTAAAAAAAGAACTGGACCTCCTGGATTTGCTTGTTTCCAAAGTCGAGCTAAATTATTGTGCTGCAAATCCAGAATATCAAGTTTGTAAAGTCCATCGAACAAGTCTTCCTTTATGTTTGCTATGTTGTTATTGCTGATGTCCAGGACAGTAAGATTCCGTAGTGGATGAAAAGGTGAAGGAGAAATTGCCAGATTATTGCAACCTACCTTCCTTAGCATCAGTTTGCTAAGACTTGGAACAAAAATAAAAGATTCACTTCGCAAAGTCACATTTCTGTTGTAAGAAAGATAAATATATTCTATATTATTGAGACCTTCAAACTCATGACCAGTGAGCTCTTGATTAATTTCATTGAGACCAAGATCAAGAATTTTCAGTTGTCCCAAGAAGGAAAATGCCCCACTTTCTACTGTAGAGATCCTTGTTTTTGTGAGATTGAGAACTTGCAAGCTAGAATTAGCAAGTGATACAAATGTTTTATTAGTTATTCTTTGTAAGTTTATATTGCAGTTATAAAGACTTAGGTATTTCAGGTTTTTCAGACCTGTGAACATGTTAGTTGTGATTTGTGGAAAATTGTTATGATCCATTATAAGGTACTCCAGGCGGTATAACCATTGGAAGGAAAAATCTTCAATTTTCCCACTAAGTGCGTTTATCAGATTCAGATGTTTAATGCTGGACAATCCATAAAATAAACGTGAAGACACTTTAAAGATGTTATTATCCTCCAAGTTCAAGTACTCTAAATTTGACAGCCATTGAAATGAGTCATCCTCTATCACAGAGAGAGAATTTTTTGAAAGGTTTAAAATTGTGAGGTTTGTTCCTTGCAGACCCTGGAGAGTTAACCTATTAATGTGTGAAAGCTTCACATGGCTCAGTGAGAGGTTCTGAATCGCTGAGTTTGATAATTCCGTACAAAGTTTCTTTGTGCAATTTTCACCAAGTTCAACATTGTTCAGAATAAGGCCAAACAGATTTCCAATTGCTTGTAAACATCCTGTGTGAAACTACAAGGAAAGGAAAAAGAAATTTTGACCTAAACAAGAGAGTTATGTAAGAAAGTTGAACTTAAAGCCCAAATTTGGGAAGGTTATTCAAATCAGAACATCAGGCAAACTGGAACTCCTGCACACTTTTTCCACATCTGATTGTAGACAGACTTCTTGAAGTAGTATCTCATGTTCTAAAATTTGTAATATGATCATCATAATTTTGAGTGATACTCCTTTAGAATAAGATAAAATGTTTCTTAGTGAGATGAGAGTTTGTTACCATTTTGCATTCAACTGAAAATATTTCACTGTAAGTATTTTAGTAGTCGAGATAATCTTTCCATATAACTTTCTTTAATTATTATTTTATTGGGATACACTGTAAAAAAAAAAGTTAACAAAGAAACAGTTTTTCTGCATGAGCACAATCTATATTCATGAAACACAATACTACACGCTCACTTTCATGACATAAATCAGAAGTCACCATTTCAGTGCTGGCCCCTCATCTTGGTTTCAGATATCAGCTGAATGATGAAATACTCCATTTATCAATGTGGTTTAAATGCATATGGTTGCTTTCCAGATATCAGACTGGTAAAATCAGAGCAAGTTAAACTGACATAGGGTAACCTTTGCAATTACATCTACATAGTCATCTGCTGTACCCTTGTGCCAGTATGGCTATACGTGCAGCCATACAGTGAACAAGATAGGGAACTACCCTGGTCATAAGCTAACCATGCCAACAAAACTGTAGTTTCCCCAGGTGATCTAGTCCATCTCCTCACTAAAGTTTGTACCAGCAAGAAGGAGGAGTGAAGCAGCAATGGGAACAGAGAAAGAGGAATTGCCTCTCTTAACTATTGTACAAACTTATGCCAACTCAAAATATTCTTGCAATTACAATGTAAAAGTTTATACAGATTAATCAACTGATGAAAAAAAAATATATCACTATTCATGCAAGTTTAGAAATGCAACACTTACCATCATCTTTAAAGGTTTGTATTTTAACACTGAGAGAGAACAAAACTGACAACAAGGTAGGTGGCAGAGCCAACACACTTAAAAAACAAGCATGCACAACAAAGAAGTGGATATATTTTTCTGCAAAGATTATTTCTCTGGAGTACTCTACTTGCATATATAATGTTTCTCTCTGATAACTAGGGAGACCTATATTGTTTAACTGGTTTTGCATATTACAATTTTTCCCAGCTTAGATTTTTTCAGCTGTTCATCATCAGTTCTAAAAAGAACCCTGTATAAAATACACTTGGTGAGGGTTCACAGACGTACTTGATCTAGCTCTTGCTTGAGGTCTCTGGTCTACATGAGACCAGCTCTTATTCAGTGGAAGGAAAATAATTTTGTATTACGTCTGAAGACCAGGAGTAATCCTATATACAATAGAATAGTTGCAGGTTTGATCTTGATAGATTCAAAATATAATCATAAAACAGAAGCCATACAATCATATGTTAAATCAGGATAGTTCCATTTTATACTTACACCAGCTGAATTTCTACTGAAATGCTTCCTACCTCTTTCAGGGGGTTTGATGACAAATCAAGACTATTCAATGAAGTGTTGCTAAGAAATTTTAAGTCTTCTTTTTTTAACTCAGTGATTTGATTGCTATACAACACAAGCTCACGAAGGTTCTTCAGCTGTTGCTGCAATCCTAAATTTGCTGACTTCAAGTGATTATGAGATAGATCCAAAATATTCAAATTCTGTAGAGAAGATGTAAATAAAAGTATAAAAAACCTTTTTATGTAATTAAAAAGAACATTCTGAAATATTGTACTAGATATTGGTTGCAATACTACAATTAAAATAAATTTGTCATAAAGAATGGCAGCTTTTCCACTCCTGAAGGAAGAAGCTTTCTGTATGCTCCAAGCTCCATCAACAAGGCAGTGGAAAAGAGAGGTCCACAACTTCAGTTCTGCTCCCTACACTGCTTTGTATATAGTTGAAAGTTAGCAAGCACATTTTATGTAATTGGAATACCGAGGGTAAAACAAATGTTCGGACCTATCCAAAAATGCATACTCACTTTCTTTTCTCCTCAGACCCTCCCTTTTACATGACTTTTGCCCACAAATATGCTACAGATAATACTTAACCACACCCAACCTACCAGGAGAAACAAAGGCAACTAAAAGCCTTTTTATTTTTCCAATCCTCAAAGCTCTGGGAGACAGTACATTTAGCCTAAACATTGATCTTTACAACCTGAATGTTTACAGCCTGACCTTGAGGATTTAGACTAGCAACTATCATTAGACTCATGCAACTCAGATTCCTGACCACGCCATATTTCATCAGCATAAATCCTGTGTGGAGAGATGCTTTGACAAGATGCAGCAGAGAAAAAGGGATGGAGAGCATTGACTCTCAGGACAGCTGAGGCTGCAGTGTATTTTGACACAATAAGACACTAAACCTTTTCTTTGGAAAATCAGTAAAGATCATATGCTGGGTATTTTCAAATGCAAATAGGCTTTGTATACACATACAATAAATTCCCCATGTACTTTATTTACCAGAAAAGGTGCATTTCTAGAGCTTACCTCCAGGGTTTTAAAAGGATCATTTTTTACTTCTATGATGTTGTATCCTAGATTGAGCTCAGTCAGGTTGCTGCAGGTAGCAAACACTCCATCAGGGAGTTCATGCAATTGATTGTGTTCTAGCTTCAAAATTTGCAACAGGGGCAAATTTTTGCACAATTCTGGTTGCAGTTTAGAGATGATGTTGTATCCCGCATTTAAGTAAATCAGATTGCTGTACTGGGTCAGATTTTCAGGAACTAGCTTTTTTAGCTGATTATGGGAAATGTCCAAACCTGTTATGTTATTTGGAAGATCAGAAGGAATTTGTGTCAACTTTAGGTGACTACAATCTGCCATTGTATTTCTAATCTGACATTGCTTTCCAACTGATGCACATAGTAAGCAAACAGATACCAGTCTGAAAGATAAGCTGTTCCAGCAAAGAATAGAACATCCCATAGTTTTATCTGCAAAGGCAAAATGAACACATGTTAACAAATCAGAATCATTTGATACAGCTCATACCTTATACCTTAAGCTGAAGGCTTAAGCAAGACAGGCACAAAAAATTCATACAGTTTGAGCAAACACCATTTTTTCACCATGATGTACTATCCATTTTGGTAGAAAAGGTATGTGTAATAACCACTCTTCACTGAAAATAATTATGTTTAAAGAGCTACTAACAATTTGTCTATAACTAACACAAATTTCCAACAATTCTCCCTTTTCAAATTAATTTTGCGTTGCTTTAGTATGCGTATAAATAATAATAAATGACAAATAAATATGACAAATTGTACACAGCCCCCTCAGTGTTAATCACCTATGCCCTGAACTTTAACTGTGCTTAAAATATTTGAAGATACATGCAGTAAGAATGCGTAATATAAATACCACTTCTTTATTTTACAATTCTTGCCTGTTCTTGTTTCACAAGCCAGCCACACAAAATTCGAACCATCTTTTCACCTTACTTAGGCTTTTGCTTGTCTTACTTCAGTTGCAGATAAAATAAAAGAAGGAATACTAGACTATAGAAAGGCGTATGAGCAGACAAAATGAATCTATACCGACCTTATACCTCACTTAGCTAGGAAGGAAAGGGAGAAGAACCAAGATGTAGAGAAAATGCTCTTCGTAGATTCAAGGCGTTTATTCAAATGCTTTCATAAAAACATACTCTTTCTCACGGAATCACATTTTTTTTCCCAGGAAACTTTAAGAATTAACATATTCCTCAATATCTTAAGTACTTCCATTACCATATCAAAATCTGTTCACCAGTGCACTGATCTTCAATCGTACTGCCTGTTTAGGCACTATGTTACATTTCTGATGAATCACAAACTTCTTCATATTTTATGCAGTTTCAATTTAGGCCTAATTCAATTTCAGTTTAAGACCTAAATTCATCTATCTATCTTGTAATACAGCTTTACTGAAAGTGAAAACTTATTCCACACAAATTCTGACCTGAACAGACCTGTAAGAACTCAGAATGGTGTGACTATCCTGCTCAGTCAGAGCTTGTCCAATTAAACAGCATTTCTACTGATCAAGTGACTTCTGTATCATTTTCATCTGAATTATCTCCAACAAAGGAAGAGGAAATAATTCAGGTGTGCTTCCCAGCATGTTTTTCCTTGCTTTCACAGATAGCAGTAAGTTTAGGTTCTGCTGCATTTTTTCTTAAAAGTAAAAAATACCAAAATACTTCTATTATTCCCTCTAAAGTGATAAGTGTCTTTGCAGTCCTCATATATACATATTCCTACGGCCTTCTGCCATCAGAGTGGAGAACCTACCCACCATCCTCAGTTCAAGTCTCAGTATGATGGGCTCCCAGGTGGAGAAAAACTGTGCCTGCTACAAGACAGATTACAGAATTGGATTTTAACCTCATTAGACCTTGGGAATTCCACAACAGCCTCTACAAAGACAAACTCTGAGGATGAGCCCTTGGTTCTGCAGGTCACATTTATCTATTCTTGAAAGTTACCACTCATTCATTAACACAATCTAGCCTTGAGCTCAAACTCCATGGCAAACTGCAAACAACGAAATGAAATTAAACCAACACATTTGTACAGAAAAGGCTTTTTGAAGCAACAGAGAAAAAGCTTTCTGAACAGATGTTTTAAAGAGAAGAGTTTTCAGTACTGTAACAAAACACTCCAATGAAATGTTGCTGCAACCTGCAGCCCAACGAGGCTTCAGCAAGTCAAGCTGAGTAACGTTCAGCCTCACAGGGGACCTGCCTGTGCAGGGGGAGCATGTTAGAACTGCTCCAGCATTACACTGGCCAGAGGGGGACCTTGTGAGTGCTTTCTTGGGATCAACCATAGCAAAAGACCTTCAGTAAAATCAAGTGGGAACAAGGAGACAAGGGAAAAAAGGACTGAAAGCATTACAAAGCTGTGTTCAAAGGACTGCAAAATACTGTTTAAAATAAGTCTTAATAAAAGTTAATTTTCTTGCTAGGCACTGCATGTGGACCTGCCCTGCCTCTTGCAGTTCAGACTGGCTCACCGCTCACCTGTGAGCAAACAGGAGAGGGGAAGTGACAGCAAACAACCCAACCTGGCAGTCTTGCAGGCAGGTACTGAACACAGTGGCCCATCCCCGCATCTGAGGAAGATGAGATTGCTCCCTAATTGTTCTCATTTCATCACTAAGTTCGAAAGAAGAAGAAATGCATTCACTATGCAAACCCCAACACTGCTCTTTGCCTGACCTGTAACAAGGCCAACAGGGCTGCCTTCTTGTGCTTGGCTATTTTCATTGAAGAAAGTCTGGAGACAGCTTGAAATGTTTTATGCTTTCATTGGGAACCTAGAGAAGTAAATATCATCAGATTTAAAAGGCAAAGTTACATAATAGCAGTTAAGGAAAAAAAAGACAGAACAGGATTTCTCAGTGATACCAGCAAGGATCTTTAAAAATGCAGAACTGTAGCAGGGACCCTCCAGCATCTCGCAGAGATGGACACTCCTGCTCCCTCACTATTGCTTGTTTTACAGCAGAACTCTCTCGGCCAGCTGGGACCCCATCGCTGGGCACAAGCACCGAGGCACGTTCTCATTCAGCAAACAGCAATGGCACCAACTTTGCAAATTAGGAGAAAGCCACAAGCCACGAAATCGCCAAACTCCAGAGCAGAGCTTTAGCTTCGCCCTCTGACACCCTCGTTTATTACCGATAAGGGAAGAAAGACACGCACTTACCTCGGCAGGCTTTAGCTCCTCCAGCGTGGAGCCACCGGGCCCTCGAGCACGAAAACCGCGAGGTGAGGCCGGCCGGGGCCGGAAGGAGAAGTGAAAGTGAAAGCGGAGACAGACGCAGTGCTGCTGCTGGAAGCACGGTGTGCAGCATCAGGAGACTGCATTACGGCCCGGGCTGAAACCCAAGATTCAGGAAAGATGTGGGGCAATATCCCAAAAGCAGATGGGATGTTGCTGCTGTGGAGATATTTCTCTTATTGTGAAAACAGTGCTCAGTAAGGACCCTTTGGAATCACATGAAATATCGCTTCTTAAAAAGGGAGTTTATGTGATGGTATATTAATTTTAACAAATAATAACAAGACCTTTTCTATTATATTAAAGTAAGAAATTGTTTTTAAAAGTCCCAATAAATGTTTCAGGTATTCTTTTAACATGATTTAAAAGTTCACATTTTCCAGTGACTTAGCTACCACTTCTCTGGAGAGGATTTGCTCAGTATGTTTCTCTGGCCATGACAGCAGGCCCTGCTGCTTGATGCACCAGCACTGGTGCACCTGTGTGTCACAAATACAGAGGTCTCTCCCTCAGGAGCCCTCTGCAGGGCTCATCCAGCCAGATGCTCAGCACGTAGCCACAGCACTGAGTTCAGTTCACTTTCAGCAACAGTCTGACAGAAGTTAGTCCTAATTCTTGGTGTTAAGATACCAAAATAGGAAGTAGAACCATGCTCGTTTACAGCAGAAAGGCTCAGGGCCTGTTTTATTCCCATTTCACAGCTGTGGGAAGAGCAAATTAGTTCCATGCTGCACCATATGCTTCAGCACTGATAAGTTGACCCTCAGTGCAGTCACACTAAAATACTCTGAGACGAACTTTCCCCTGTGTTTTACTACTCTGTTGCTCTGTAACCTCTGGAAAAGACTGCATTGAGGATAATGAAGCACAATAATTAACAGCTTATGGAGAGTATTATTCCAATAGAGCAGTACTATCAAATTTTCTGCATCTTTTCTATCTCTGGACCATACCCTTTGTCAACACAAAGCCTGCATTTTTATTTCACCTTTCTACTGACTCCTGCTCAATACTCTTTTCCCTTTTTTTCATGATTGACAAGAACTAGTAGATACTAATGTGCAAGGCAGACTCGAGACTGCACACAGCTGTGCATATTCAGCAAGCACAGGATTTCTGAGGTAGAGGACACACCTATGCTTATTTAAGTGGCTTGTAAACACATCAAGTTCTCAAGTTTCCGTAACTTCAGTGTAAATAAATGATACTTAGGTTTTCAAGAGCTGCAAAGGACATGACAATTTGTAACAGTGTAAAGTCAAGCGCACTGCTTGCCCAGAGAATATAGAGAAAAAGCAGGGCAAAATTAAGAAATACCTTCATGCAGTGTTTGAGGATAACAGCTCAAGTCAGTCAGTTCTGAGTGATAACATAAGGCAGCCAGGCACAGTCCTGAAGAGGTGGCCATTTCACACATACCTAGCAGCGGAGAGGAACCAGTTGTCGCACAGACCTGGTTTACACTTCTCTGAGCTCTAAGCACTGAAGGGTGGGGATGTGTATGCTCAAGGAGCACTCCCAGAACAAACATGCCAACACAGCTTAGCCTAGAACAAAGCAGAAAGAATTCTGCTGATCTTAATCTGACCTTCAAATACATACAAGTGCTAACACACTAGCACATGATTATACTTGGACTTCAGCATTTTCATAACCTGCAGATGAGACTGTGGGCATCAAGGGGAGGAGCCAAGATAACAAAACATATACTGTCACTACCTCTGCCTATTAGCTTCATGGTAAGAACACTATATACTATAGTAGAGCTTAGACAGAATTTATAGGTCTGCTTGGACAAGAAAAAGCAGGAAACCAGAGAGGTGTATACTTAAGATCTTAGGCGAGGCTTGAGAAGTGACATTCTGCAATACAAATAAATTTTCTACCACTAGGAATAGATGAATAGATGTTTTTCTGGCATTGTTATAAGGCAAATTCAGCTTTGTTCACTTGAGCTGCTGAGGAATCCAACAGGTCAGTGTTTTAGGTTCTGGTAAGGCTACTCATTTATCACTGCTTATTTGGCGGTGGAAGGTTGTAATATCTGAATTACTGCACTAAAATTTTGTTGCTGCAGAAGGGGAAAAGAGCAGATCTGAGGTCTAAGATGCAGATCCCTGAAAAGGGAAATTATATACCCTGACGTCTGGGTGCTATTTGAAGACAGGAGAATGTTTCCATGCATTTCTTTTTCCCAGCTGAAGACATAGCCTGGGTGGGTGGCTGAGAATTCTGCCATTGTCTGGGACTTAAGCAACCCAGTAGCCAGCAGTAAGCAGTACATGTGGCTGAACTATTTATCACCTCAAAATTCAAGTGACAACGGACACAGAAACTCTGCAGCATCTGCTCACCAGCTCTGACAGTGGTGTATACATTCCTGATGCATTGCAATGACTGAAGATCAACTGCAACTGCAGAGTAAATCACATTTACCACTGGACAAACTGCACTTCACTTCCTACCCAGGGAATCCTAATTCCAGAAAAGCCTGGGGCACTTTAAGATTAACATTTTAGTCTGGGTTAGAAAAGGTAAAAAGGCACCAATTCAGTATTTCCACTTTTGAAGAAGTGTCAGTGTTTCATATATATGCACCACTTTTTTTTTTTCCAAATATATTTTGCAATGAAACATTTTAGCTTTTTATATGCTGAAGTATTAAGAAGACTGGGGTTTTAAACTGTCATGCACTCTCATGTTGTAGGAAAAAAATTGGCAATTTCTGTCTCTAAAAACATTCCACTGAAGTTGACAACGTTCCTAAAATCTTGTTCTTATCCAGCTCTACCAACTATGCATGCACAGTCAATAATTTTCATTTGCAATAGTTTCTATTTCCCAGCATCTCCTTACAGCATTTAATTGTCTGGTTTCAGAATCCCTTCCTTTTTCGCTGTTCCTCCTTTCTCTGCAGGTGTTCACAGTGTATTTGTAGCAAAAATAAATTGTATCCCAATTCTGATCAGATGGTACCGTCCTCACACCAACTGGTTTCACTGACCACAACAAATCTTAAAGTGTACAAAAGTACAAGTTTTTGCTTTACTCTTCATGGAAAGCAAACATGAGCATAAATCTATCACTCTTAGAAATATTTTCCTACTGAAGATTACGCCTTTAAAGGCAACAGAACTGCTGGCTTCTAAACTTAGGAAACAAAGCTGAAGTTGATCTGTCCTTTTAATAATTTCTGTATTCACAAATACCTATAACTTTTTGCATTGCACCTTTTCCTCAATATTAAGTGTCCTGAAAATCTTAGAAGCCCAGATTTGCTTAGAGCTCAAAGAAGTAAGATGTGCAAGAGAGGAACACAAAAATGAATGAAGGCCTTTGACATGGTCCCCCACTACATCCTTATCTCCAAATTGGAGGGATATGATGGGTGGACCACTTGATGGATAAGGAAATGGTTGAAAGGCCGCAGACAGAGGGTGATGATTAACGGTTCTGTCTCCAGGTGGAGGCCAGTAATGAGTGACATCCCCCAGGGGTCTGTCTTAGGGCTGGTGTTCTTTAACATCTTTATCAATGACATCGATGAGGGAATCGAATGCACCCTCAGCAAGTTTGCTGATGACACCAAGCTGAGTGGTGCAGCTGACACAGTGAAAGGAAGGGATGCCATTCAGAGGGACCTCAACAGACTTGAAAGGTGGGCCTGGGTTAATCTGTTCAGCCTGTAGAAAAGAAGGCTGCGGGGGACCTCACTGCAGCCTTTCAGTACCTAAAGGGAGCCTACAAACGAGAGGGGAGTCAATGCTTTTTAAGGGAAGATAACGGCAGGACAAGGGGAAATGGTTTTAAGTTGAAAGAGGAAAGATTTACGTTGAATATTATGGGGAAATTCTTTACTGAGAGAGTGGTGAGGTGCTGGAACAAGCTGTCCAGAGAGGTTGTGGATGTCCTATCCCTGGAGGTGTTCAAGGCCAGTTTGGATGGGGCCCTGGGCAGCCTGGTCTAGTATTAAATGTGGAGGTTGGTGGCCCTGCTTGTGGAGGAGGGGATTGGAGATTCATGATCCTTGAGGTCCCTTTCAACCTGGGCCATTCTGTGATTCTGTGAATGAAGTCAAACACATTCAAGTGTTCCACCCCTCTTCTCACATCTAAGAAATATTTGGCTGTGCTGACAGTTTACTTCAACCGCAAACCAACTTCTTTAAAATGACCCCAGGAACATATGTTGCCCACACCAATTCAATGTTGCTTCTGTCATTAAATTATATTAGCAGTAGAAAAAATATCCTTCAGGTTCTCTTTTCATCTCCAAATAAATGCATTTTCAACTGTATCAAATCTCAGTGTTATGAAAGGAGATGCCAGCAATCGCCAAGTATTAGAAGTTTCTAAGGTATATCATATCAACCATGCACTCAGTGTGCTGTATTTCACTTACAAGGTGCCAGACATATCAAAAGTTTGCTTTTAAGTGCAGTGAATATTTTTTGCTAGTCTTCCAGAAATATCATGTGATTCCAGTCATCAAATAAATGATCCTGCTTCTACATATTCTGCCTACAGTTAAAGGATTGATGGAAATACTCCATTTTATTGATCTAAGTTGCTCCCAAAAGAAACTTTGTAACTTGTTTGAGGCTACCTAAAATTGTATCATGTTGCATTTGGTAGCTATAGATTTTAGTTTGCTTAAGAAATTGCAACAGGTGTTGTAGGGGAACAACTAATCAGGCAAAACTTTTGAGAAAAAAATTACCAAATTTTTGAACATGTCCATTTTGTTTTAATACATTGGGAGTATTTTATATTTGTAATGGTAAAAATGTCCCATGCAAATTACATATAACAGATGTAACACAGAAATGGAGATGAACAATAGCAAAGGATGAGTTGGCATCGTTGAATTGAAATTTCTGCTCTACAAGTGTTATTTACATCTCAGTTCTTCATTCTGAATTAGAATTATGGTCAATTGAATCCAACCAACCACCTTCCAAGCTTTTCTCCAACAGTACCATTGTGTAGCCTGCACTCTTTAGAAGTGGCTGAAAGAGAGCAAAAAACCACATTTATGGGGAAGAAAAGTGAGGAAGGTCAATCATAACCACTATTAAAACTACCAGACTTCATACTCATTAGGTTCAAATCTAAGGACTGAATATCAGTATCAGTACATTTTTATTAAATTCACTTGCAGCACTTAAAATCTGTTGCTATTCATAGATTAAGATTGTGAAATCTTTCATCCATAAATACGGAACAATATCTTTCAATTCCTTTTAGCCAGAACAAAGGAACAAAAAAAAAACGGAAGTATATCTTGTTATATCTAGCTAAATAAACCACACATTTAACAATTGGTGCACAGTTAAAATTCATTTAAATTGCAAGGCAATTCTTACATAAGTATTGGAGATATGACTATTTCAGACAGGAGGCTGGAATTCAGCACAAAAAGAATGGGACATGACAATAGATTTGGAGGATATTTTTCCTACTTTTTAGTGCTTTGAGCATATAAAAATACATTTGGAAACATTTGTTTGCAAATACAAATGGACAATTGTACACAAATAATGTACTCCCATGTGTGCTAATCACTATACTGTTCTCCATTAACCATGCTGGTACTTGATAAGGATATAAATATATAAATTCACAGAGAAGACAAAGTGAATTTTTTTTTTTTTTTTTTGCATCTATGCAAACAATAACAATGAGGTATGGGAAATTATACACTTAATGAATGGGTTCCTAGCTGTGGTAATTGGGCTTCTCTCAAGGCAGACAAACCTAGGAGGTGTAAGAACTGGGAGCAGACAGAGGGATCTTCACTCAGAAAGCTATATTGACCCACAGCAGCTGAGTGGGTTCATCAAAAGGAAGGATTCGCTGACAGGAGCACAGAAAAGATACAAAAGACCATGAGGGACATCACAAGGATCTAAATGTGCTCAATGAGCTGCTAATATCTGTTTGAAAATATGTATTGTGTCACTGTCCACTGATCACTATCAATTTGAGATGTTACTGAGAACTAAAGAGAGGTTTTTGTAAGAGACAATTTTACATTCTGCAGACAATACTGATAAGGAACACAACAAAATCAAAGCAGAAGAGGCAGCGTGTGATACTGACACTTGTTCTCTGCTTTTCCAAACTGATCAAAAATAGATCAGAAGGATCTGCCCATGTCAATACCATAGACCACTATTCACACTAACACACTCAAAACTTATAGTGTAAAATCCTTGGAAAATCCTGCTATGCAAGAGTGAGAACACAGCCAGCGACCACTTTCACCAACAGGAGAAATTTTAATAGCACTTTCTATAGCATATACAGAGAATATCAGAAAAAAACAGCCATCTTACCCCATAGCTTAGCTCTTAGAATCATGTGAATAGTATACCCTGGTCTGACACCTTAGAGCTTAACATCATGCAAGCTGTACATCCTGTCTGAACACCACAGTGACCATGCTATAGCTCCTAGGATTCATTTATGACAAAAAAACAAGTTAGGTGTTTTGTGCCAGGCTGTTCCAGACCAGCATGGAACCCTCTGCAAAATGAGGGTCGTGACCATGGTCAGAAACATGACCATAAAAGACAAATGTATTCCTCTTCAAGTATAGCGCACCTACAATGAGATCAGCCTGTAATCTACCTAATATTTGTAGATAAAATGAAGATATACTTGTATATTCAGAATCAACCAAAGTATCTCAAAGCATTTGTTTGTACCGCAAAACTATGCAACCAAAATACCTGCCTTGGAAATCATCTCCCTCACTAACATTGTAAAGAGTTAATTACCATGCATCTCTTCTGATTTGCATCTTTTGCATTAACACAATAAATAAATGAATCAAATTGGAAGCACTGAAGTAAAAAAGAAGGTTTTCTTTGGAGAAACCAGAGAAGGCAGCAGATACAGCAGATTCTATCACATATGGCTTTAATGATCTAACCCAGCAGGCAGCTCAACATCATATATCAATTCATTCACTCCTCCCCACTCTTAGTGGGAGAGAAAATAGGATAAAATAAATAAAGTAGGACTTGTAGGTTGAGATAAAAAAAATGTTTACTAAGACAGAAAACAAAGAAATAAATAACATTAAGAATAATTTATGTATATGTCACCTTCTTTATTATGGATAAAAGTTCAATGTAGTTTAAAAATAATTCATCCAGAATATTTTAAAGGTACTTCTGCATTGCATTATTTGGCAAAATAAGCTAATAACAGAGATACGGGTTACATACGTTAGGTACTTTAACTATAAGTTAGGGGAAATACATTACAGACTTTTCTTTGCAAGACAGTAAAGCTATTTGAGAAGCACATTATTATTACGAGTACTGATGTTATTCCACAAGAAAAGACTGTTTGTAACAGACTCACATTTGAGTAGATTATTTTGAAACGGCAATATCAAAGTGTCGGGCTAGCTGTCATTTATTCAGCAGCCCATCAGATTTCTCGGTTTTTCGTACATGCACAAGGGTACCACTAGATGTCAGCATTAACTTTGTCCAAAATAGAAACAACCGTTTGATTTCTATACACGGATAGGAACACGTCCTCAGGGTAGACCGTGACATCCAAAGCTCCTTAAGGAAAACGTTTCTAGCCTTAAGGCTGAACTTGAAATTGCTTGAGCGTTAGAGATATCTACGCTGCAAAGTTATTACAGCCCAAGTGACTGTAGTGCGTTTGGTGAAATTTAAGGAATTCCATCTTCATATTTCTAATAACTCAATATGGAGCGTACATAAAATGAATCATTTTATTCAGCTGTAACTAGAGAAGTCAGTTCTGCAGCCCTGAAGATTCTGGGATGTTTAGTGTCATCAATATTCTCATAGGCCTGCTGTTGCTGAGTTTACCAGATTTTATCTGAATAACATAAGGCGTAACATATGGACCTAACTGCATTTCAACAGTTTCACAAGAGTAATTCCTTAAAATTCAAACTTAATTCACTATGAAAGTAGTGAGATGCCTGACAAACATCCCTTTCTACTATTAACATGCAAGCTTTAATCTCCCACAGGCCTGCCTACTAACTATTTATGATAACAGTTTTCTAGGAGACAACTCATTAAAATGATGCAAAAATGAATCTGCAAGCTCTCAAGGCTATTTTTTTATTTTTTGCATATGACAAAGCAAGCATTTCTCTCCTCCTGACTCAATTCTGTCTATATCTGCATACATTGCTTACTAATATGAAGATAAATGCCTATCACCTCTTCATCCTTTCTGAATTCTTTTGCTCATTGACACAGAAGCAGGCAGAACTAGAAGGCAAATGGAAAAGCCGCTGGTGTTGGAAGACTATTTGAATCTGGACTTCTACTTTGCTTCTTAAAGCTTGTTCAGAACATTTAATTGGGAAATTTTGACTAAAATGTTGTAATTTGTTTTGAAGTAAAATTAGCAGAACACTTTCAGACTTAGACATAAGACAGATTTCTGTACTTTAAGACAAGACTGTGGGAGCAGTGAACAATCTGGGACTAATACTTACGTCCCAAACAATGTAGTAGGAAAGATTTGTGTTTAATTGATGGAGATAAAAGCAAGTTGCTAATGGCAAACAGTATGCAAGTCAGAAAGTACTCAATCATTTGAGGTTCTCATATATTTTAAGCCTAAGAAGGCCATTTTACAAGACTTTTTTTCTTTATTGTTGCTAAGTTGCTGAAACTTATTTTTCATTTTTATAGAGGACTAGAGCATCTGCAGATGATATACTGCATTGTTTTTAGCTGCATTTCTGCAGCCAATCAGGAATTGCCAGTTCCATAATCTCATTAGGTTTATAGTTCTTCCTACAAGGTTTTTTCCACCTGTATTAAAAAGGAACTGACAAGGAAATCTGTAGCCTTAAGGGCTTCATAGAATCACAGAATGGCCAAGGTTGAAAAGGAACATAACGATCATCTATTTTCAATGCCTCTGCTACATGCAGGGTTGCCAACCACTAGACCAGGCTGCCCACAGCCACATCCAGCCTGGCCTTGAATGCCTCCAGAAATGCGGCATCCACAATCTCCTCAGGCAACATGATACTGTCTTTTATTACCCTCTGTGTGAAAAACTTCCTCCTAATATCTAACCTAAACTTCCCATCTTAGTTTAAAACCATTTCCCCTTGTCCTATCCACTCTTATAAACAGCCATTCTCCCTCCTGTTTCTATGCTCCCTTCAAGTACTGGAAGGCTACAATGAGGTCTCTCCAGAGCCTTCCCCAAGATAAATAAGCCTAGTTCTATCAACCTTTCCTCATAGGAGGCATGCTCCAGCCTTCTGATCATCTTAGTAGTCCTCCTCTGGACCCATTCCAAGAGCTCCATGTCCTTCCTGTACAGGGGCCCCAACCTGGACATAGTATTATAGATGGGGCCTCACAAGAGCTGAGTAGAGGAGGACAATCACCGCCCTCTCCCTGCTGGCCATCCCTTTTTTAATGCAGCCCAGAACACAGTTGGCCTTCCGGGCTGCAAGTGCGCACTGCTGGCTCATATCCAACTTCCTGTTCATCAGGATCCCCAAGTCCTCCGCAGGGCTGCTCTCAAAGGGTTCTTCTCCCATTTTTTTTAAATACCTGGGATTGTACTGGCCCAAGTACAACAGCTTGCACTTGGCCATATCAAACCTCATTAGGTTCTCACAGGTCCACTTCTCCAGCCTGTCCAGTATTCCTCTGGATGGCTTCCCCTTCCCTCCCATGTATTGACTGCACCACTCAGCTTGGTGTCATCTCCAAACTTGCTAAGGTTGCACTTGATGCCGTTATATATGTCATTGATGAAGACATTGAAGAGAACTGGTCCCAAGACCAACCTCTGAGGGACACTGCTTATGACTGGCCTATACCCTGACACACAACCATTGATCATAACCCTTGGGCTGCATTCAGCCAAACAGTTCTTAATCCACCAAACAGTCTATCCTTCAAATCCATAAGTTTCCAATTTAGAGAGAAAGATACGTTGAGAGACCATAAGCACATTATTGTATTACTATTTTCTCCATTCTCTTTCTTCAGAGAGCTGTTAGAGACAGCTCAGTATTGTGCCACTGAAGTTTTATGTCCTTTAGCACTTGTGTAATCAATGGATATACAGATGGTATACGTGTAATCAACGGATATACAGATGGTATGGTATATCCAGGAGCTTGGCTAATGCAATTGTTATGTTGGAGTAAGGAAAGAAATTCACTCACCCTATCCTGGGCTCACAAGATGAACTCCAGTGGAGCAGATCTCCAGAGAGATCCTTCCCCACTGGCAGTCAGCTCTTAAATAGGTTTAGGAGAGGTGGAGCCAGGCTCCACCCCTTCCTGCAGCACAGGTGAATTGCCTTCACCTGTGCTCCCATGGCTGATTCATTGCTCACCTCAGGTGATTAATCAGAGGTTCAGGCCATGATTCAGCAGACCCATACAGCACCAGTATCATCAATGAATTCCTGTAGCATCTGACAACATGAAACTCTGGACACTACCACTCTTTTAATGCTGGCTGGAAGATCATGATTTGAAATTTCAAGAAAACCTGCAAAAGAATGGGAAGGCAAGCTCCACTATCCCTCAGTGCCAGAATACTCCAGGGTGTGCAAGAATACTCCAGGATGTGCAAAAGCACTGCACTTGTTTGCCTCAGAATGGCTGGACTTACAGAAACATGGAAAAACAAGCAAAAGTAAATGATGCTTTTTCAAACTGTGCTGTTTAATCTCCTCGTAATTTCTGTTACTAAGACCACTGTGGAATACAAAATATTCATTCTTCTTAACACCAACAATGAAGAATAAATCCTTCAAATTGCAAATGAAATTCTATCAAGAGGAAATGTGATCCACAGGCCAGTTCTGTAATGCATTCACTTTGTTGAAATTCTCTCTCTTTCACTCTACAATCAAAAATGGGAAAAGCAAACTATTTATCCAAACTTCAAAAATAGAGGTTTCAAACCTCTTTTATCTATTATCCACCTAGATTTATGCCAGTATAAATAGTTATTTGCAAAAAAGCAAAATAATTTTATGGAATGTAGAGATTCAACACTAAATATGTTTAAAAATTAGACCTTTTCAGTAGGTATTTTTTACTGTAAGTATACACAAAAACTGTTCCAGAGCAGCATGGATCAGCACATTTCACAAGTAACATCAACTGCAAGTGTTACATAAACGTTATTTGGATTCCTAGAAAACCTGAGCTTGGTTTTAAATTGACCTTATATCAGAAGTAAAACTTGGAGATAAAATGCTATTATGTTAGGATGTTAATCCAACGAATTTATCAAGCAGATGGTTCTCAAGTACATATGGCAGCCTAGATCTTGCTCTCCAAGCAAGTTGAGATTGTTTCTGGGGGGGAGGGGGGGGAATAATCTGACTCGTGGAGTCATAATCTTAAACACAGAATAGAGACAAACAAGCAAGCAATGGATCAGATATGCCATTTTTTGTTCTTAAATTCTCTCATACCTCCTGTTATAGAGATGCCTGCACATCCTCAGAGCAATTTCTCCCCATTGGAAGCAATGCTCTTTGCAATGCTGACAAGGTCAATGAGGTCCATATGAAATTTTTTGCTAAGTGCTGGTCACAAACTTTGCAGCTGCTTGGATGGGCAGTTTTAATTTACAGCACATTTTTCAAAGTTGCCAACTTAGGGAAATCAACTGAAAAATTCCAATCCCAATTCTACTGTATCTTCTACATAAGTGGGACTATTACCTAGCTTTAACGCTGTATATCAATATGATTATGTTTACTTATATCCCATGATCTAAAATATGTAAAGTGGGCACTACTTTCTAATTACAGCCACATTTCATTCTGGTCGTGTAACATTAGATGAAGAAACACGAGGTATCTGAGCTCTTAAAGCAGTTCAAGGAAATGATTGAAGGAATCATTAGTGCTGCTGCACAGAAAGATCTCCTTAATCGTTTTGATACAGAATATATCACGGCTCTTTAAAAATACTTGTAGCAGTCATTACAACATTGTTCTCTGCCTGATATCCTGTCCTTTTCACAGAAGTATTATATAAACATCCTTAAAATTTGAAAAGGGGGAAAAAGAAGGTTAAAGGATATAAAAAAACTCATTTGTTCTCTTAAGAAAATAAAACACTGTGCACACAAATACATTCCTGTACAGTGCCTGGAAACACATCAAGGTAGAGTTCTCTAATAAAGTGATCATATTATTCATTACCATTTAAAAACTAGTCCAGCATACCGATCCGTGGTATGTTCTCAGCCTGCTTTGCAGCAGTTCAGAAAAAGGTCCAAGGTTCATAGAGGAGGGCTTGTAAGCAGCTCACAAACAATGTGCTTGAAATTCCTTTCTTTTGTAGCAGGAGTGCAAAACTACAGTTGAATAATTAAGCTATTGAACTAGGATTTATGCCGAAAAGACTAATTTGTAAGCTGTGCCCAAAGTGTCTGGTTTTGAAGTGATTTGCATATTTCTTCCTCTGGTATTCTAGGAATGCTATGGGAAACTTGCTACCCCAGGTCTCAGCAGTAGGTTTCTCATGCATACCTTTCCAAACTTGTCTTTGAAAACATGAAAGCAAAGAGTGTGACAAGCAGCTTTAGATTCATGTAGCTTATGAATACAGGTATTCATGGGACAGGAAGTTAACTTGAAATCTCTTACAATGTACAATAAGATGCTGTTTATCTAGGTTGCATTAAAAATTAATCCTAATGATTTATGCAGAAGTATAGGGGCTCTGATAAACATAAGCAATGAAACCCAGCCACAGAGACGTTTATTTGCCAAGATAAAAGGCAAGCTTTGTATCTGTGAAATAAGAAGCAGTACTGATGACAGTGAGCAGAATGCAGGGCAGCCCAGGGCATTTCCCCTGCATGCATATATTTAGTACTCAAGTACATGCCCTGCTCTTCTAACCAGAAATAATATGATGCTTTGCCATTCCAAATATATACCTTTATTGCATAACAAATTCATTAACTTAACAATTGGAAGTCATTAAGCTATCAGCTTATATCACTTATCCATATGAAATTACTTTTAAATACTAGTTTAAGGAATGTACATATATTATGGCAGAAGTGTTCATTTGGATCAAGTTAGATGATATTCAGTGAGGAAGCTAATGCAAATGCTGTGGCTGTTTAGAGTCAGTACCAAAAAAAAGAAAAAAAAAGAAAGCAAACAAGCACTAGAGAAGACTGGATTGTATATAACAGTTACCAATTTTTTAGAACAGTATGTGCTTTTGACAGAATTTATTTCTTGTTTCACAGCTGTGTGAACAATTACACCTGCATCCCTTATACAGACCAAAGACAAATCTGTCAAAAGAAGAGTGAAAGACATGCTCCTTACCCAATGGGCAACTGAGCATGCGTAGGGGAAGCAAAATTCAGGACACTGCAGAGTGTACAGCTGCATTAAAGAGCCCACACAGGTACTCTGTGCTGCCTCATCACACTGGCCTGCCAAACACCAGGAGCAGTGATCCCCTTGAGTACCTGCTAGGGTAGTGCAAAATACAGTCATCTCCAGCAAGCTCCTGATACTTGCTGGAGACCTCCATGATCACCACTACCCACAGTCAACACTTTATGCTGTAACAAACTTCTACAGCCCTAGGCTGCCAAGAAGGATGAAACTACACCTCCTAAATTTCAAAACTCAGCGTAATTAAATTAGCCCTCTTTGGAAAGTAATCACAGTAAGTCCTGTGCTGCAAATGATATAACTAGGTTAGCTCATTAGCTTGTTAGAAATCTGAAAGTTTTACCTCTGCATCTTAAAAATTGCTTAAACTTTTCATTTTTCTTTGTACCATCAGTATTTTTTACTTTATAATTGTCTTGAACAGATGCTTTTAAAGAGGTTATGACCATGTCCGCCTGCAAATGAGCCCACATAACAGAACCAACATCAAAGCTATCTATACAGTTCTTTGGTGTTTTGGACAGCAGTACATGGCACTGCACTGTCTTTTTATTGGTCAGCACAGCTATACATATTATAATATACCTGGTTAATAGTTAATAACATAGATACTTACTAATTACTTAATCAAGCTTGCCACATTTTTCAGTAGGTTATGCATTGAGAGGGCTATTCTTTTCACAAAGCCCAAATTCATCTAATGTTTTAACAGCCATAATGACATGGTCTTCTCCATCTACTCAAAATTGTTGTGTAAATTTATTGCAAACACATTTGTTTCATATTTGACTTGTTTTAACTAGCTAGCTTTTGAACTTTTAGCTCATTTTGATATTACAGATGCTCTCGCAATGACATATAGACAATAACACTTTCATTTAGAACTAGAAAGCAACATTTCGTTTTCTGACTATAGCTAAATGAAGTATTATCCTGTGAAAAGCACTAATAAAGGAGAGGAAAATAAACTATGCAGATGCATGTACACAAGAATTTTTGGCAGGACCAAGTACAATTATGGAAAGAGAAGTTGGGAAAAGAGCAACACAGCAGATTGTAATTCCTTGCAGATGCAATAGCCTAACCTCGTGACCAGCAGCTGCATTAAGAAAAAGCAGCTAAGGAGAGAAGTCCAAATACAACATTCCACTAGCAGCTTAGAAAGAAAACACTATTATACAGAAGTTTGAGGAACATTTTAACCAATATATAAAAGTACATATCTTCATGACACACAAATTCTATTCTCTGCAGCCAGTCATAACAGGAAGATCTTAGGGCATATTCAACCAGTGCCTTCCTAGTAGTCCAAGGCTTTGTCTGTTTGGAAGCAGACACCCTGTAGATGTCCTTTTTTGGATATCTAAAATTCATTTCTGTTGCAAAAGGATTTTTGTTTTCTTAGGCATTTTAAGCCTTGTGTTTAGTTTAACACGATCCTTACACAAGCCAAAAGTCCATCATATGGGTTTGAAAGAAGTAGTGAAAGATCATTTCCCTAATCCCATTGCTTGAACTGATTTCATCATGGTCAAGGCAAGAATCCAGGAGTATATACTAACAATGCCATCTTCTTACAGCACTGTACAAATAAGGCTTCAGAAAATAATATCTGTACAAGGCCTTTGGTACAAAAAATACCAGCCCTCCTATGAACAAATTTTTTTGGTGCTGATAGGTAAATGCATGACAAAAGTCCCAAGCAAATTTGCAGACATAGTCACCAAGCCACTCTCAATGCTCTTTGAAAAGTCATTACAACCAGGTAAAGTCCCTGGTGTTTAGAAAAAAGAGGCAACATCATTCCCATTTTTAAGAAGAGAAAAAAATGACCCTGGGAACTATCAACCTGTCTGTCTCACCTCTTGCCAGGAAAGATCATGGAGCAGATTCTCCTGGAAGCTATGCTAAGGCACACAGAAGACAGAAAAGTGATATGAGAGAAGCAGCATGGCGTCACCAAGGACAAATCCTGCTTGATCAATCTAGTGGTCTTTTATGTGTCACTGCATCAATGTATACAAGGGAAGAACTGCTGATATTATCTACCTGGACTTTAGTAAGGCTTTTAACAGTACTCCACAACATTCTTCTCTCCAAATTGGAAAAATATGAACTTGATAGGTGGACTTTCAATGGACAAAAAACTGGCTGCAGGATGGAGTCCGGAGAGTGGTGGTCCATCTGGATGGAGATCAGTGACAAGTAGTGCACCTCAGGGATCAGTGCTGAGACTGATACTTGTTACTATCTTCATCAATGATATTTATACTACTTTTCTGAAAGTGATCAGGTACTGGAATGGGCTGCCCAGGGAGGTGCTGGAGTCACTGACCCTGAAGGTGTTCAAGGAACGCTTGGATTTTGTGTTGAGGGATATGACTTAGTGAGAACTATTGGTGATAGGTAGGTGGATGGTTGGACTGGATGATCTTGTAGGTCTTTTCCAACCTTGGTGATTCTGTGACAGTGGTGTCAAGTGCACCCTCAGCAAGTTTGCTGATAACACCAAGATGTGGGGTGCAGTCAACACACCAGATGGATGGGATGCCATCCATAGGAACCTAGACAGGCTTGAGCAGTGGGCCCCACTGAACATCATAATATTCACAAATCCAAATGCAAAATCTTTCACATAGGTTGAGGCAACCCCCATTACCAATACAAACTGGGAGATGAAAGGATTGAGTGCAGCCCTACCAAAAAAGACCCGGGGTGCTGGTAGATAACAAGCTTCACATGAGCCAGCAATGTGCCCTTGCAGTCCAGAAAACCAACTGTATCCTGGGCTGCATCAAAAGAAGTGTGAGCAGCAAATCAAGGGAGGTGATCCTGACACTCTACTCTGTGCTGGTGAGGCCTCACCTGGAGTACAGCATCCAGATGTGGAATCCTCAGTACAAGAGAGACACAGACATCTTGGAACACATCCAGAGGAGAGCCACAAAAATGATCCAAGGGATAGAACATCTCTCCCACAAGGACAGGCTGAAAGAGCTGGGGCTGTTCAGCCTGGAGAAGAGAAGAATGACATGATCTGATAGCAGCCTTACTAAAGGGGAGCTACAGGAAAGAAGGGGATAGACTCCTCAGCAGGGTCCATTGGGATAGAACAAGGGGAAATGGTTTCAAGCCTAAAGAGGGTGGATTTAGGTTAGATATAAGGAAGAAGTCTTTTACGATGAGGGTGATGAGGCACTAGAATACGTTTCCAAAGATGTGGTTAATGCCTCATACCTGAAGACATTCAAGGCAAGGTTGGATCAGGCAGCTCTGAGCAGTCTAATCTAGCTGTGGATCCCCTGTTCAGGGGAGGTGGACTAGATGCTTCAACTTAAGGCTGTAGATTTTATAATTGGAACATTTTTCTGATTCTCATTATCTTTCCCAAATGTCCAATCCATTTTGCCTATGAAACGTAATGCAAATTCAAAGAACAGCAGAGGTTTGCAATAGAAGTGCTTGGGGATAATTCTGATAAACCAAAGTGAAACTCAGAGTCCAAAGAGAAGTGTTAAGTCCTGCACCTTGAGGAATAATACCATGTACCCATATATCCAGGGGTCCATTTGGACGAAAAGCAGCACAGCAAGGAAGAACCTTGAATAGAAGTCATCAGAAATCATAGAATCTTATAATCGCTCAGGTTGGAAAAGACCTTAAGGATCATCGAGTCCAACCACAACCTAACCATACTCCCCTAACTCTAACAACCCTCTGCTAACTCACGTCTCTGAGCACTACATCCAAATGGTTTTAAACACATCCAGGGATGGTGACTCAACCACCTTCCTGGGAAGCCTATGCTAGTGCTTAAAAAGCCTTTGAGTAAAGAAGTTTTTCTTTATAGGAAATACAGGAAATGTTTTAAACAAAAATACCTTCATTCCAACTGATATCCAACCTAAACCTCCCCTTGCACAACTTGAGGCCTTTTCTCCTCGTCCTGTCACCTGTCACAAGTAAGAAGAGACTAACCCCGCTCTCGCTGTAAGCACCTTTCAGTTATTGGAATGGAGCAATAGGATCTCCCCTCAGCCTCCTCTTCCCCAGACTAAACAGCTCCAGTTCCTTCAGTCGCTCCTTGTATGCCATATTCTCCAAGCCCTTCACAAGCCTTGTTGCCCTTCTTTGGACCTGCTCCAGCACCTCAGTGTCCTTTTTGTATTGAGGTGCCGAAAACTGAACACACTACTCAAGGTGAGGCCTCACCAGTGCCGAGTACATGGGCAGAATTACTTCCCCAGCCCTGCTCACCACACCATTCCTGATACAAGCCAGTATCGGAAATGTACCTGTTCAGGGGAAAAAAAAAAAAAAAAAAGGAGAAAAATCTATCTTGGGCTGCATTAGAAAACTAATTCCTGAGAGGCTGTGGATGATTCTTCATCTTCGCTCAGTCCTGTTTAGATTACACTTGAAGCACTGTGTACAGCTCTGAGCTTCCTGCACAGAAGACATAAGGACATGCTAGAGCAAGTTTACAGAAAAATTATCAGTGAAATGTTGTTCCTACGAAGCTGAGATCATTATAATCATTCAGCCTGGATAAGAGAACACTCAGGACAGATTTCAGTGTAAATCCATCTCCTCAGGAGTATTGAGTGAAAGCATGAGGCAGTGAACACAAAATGAAATATAGGAAACGGTTTAAACAAAAATACCTTTATTTATGTGTGATGACACACTGGAACAAGCTGCCCAGAAACTGGGAAATCTCCACCCTTGGTGGCATTCAAAACTGGATGGTAGAGCAGGTTGCCCATAGCTGTAAGCAAGCCTATTTTGTGCAGGACACTTGGACTAATTCATACAACTTCAAATATTATATGGTTTTACAAAGAAGAAAAAATCTTCACATCATCTATTTCAGCAAGTACAGACAAATCTACTATTTCTTAATGGCTTTTCACTTGATTGCTTTTCAACCTGACTAAAGAAAAATCACTAAAAAGTACAAGAAAAGCCAGTTTCAGGCTTCCTTAAGTGTGATACTGGAAAACCTTCTATACTGATTATATTGTTATAGCCACAAGCTGAAGAGCTTTACACAGCACTACAAGGAGATTGAAACACTGTCAACAAATACACCTTTAAGTGAAGTTAATGCAAGACTGCAGCCCATCAAAAGAAATAGTGCCAAGAAAGACATGCTTTCTCTGCATACTCAACCCTTAGACTTTAAATGCAATAGGCCATACTCCAGCAAGAATGTGTAATGGATCCTCTGAAATTAACACTGAATATTTGCTCCAAAGGAGCCTGATATTTTGCTGCATTCAATTTATACTCCACTGTCCTAGTAGCATAGAGTTGAGTTGGAAAACTCTTCTCAGAATTATAGCCATGGAAGAATTAGAAATATGACTTAGTACATAACATTATCTGCTTCTCATCTCTCTAAATGAATGAAAACAGGAAATATGTTAGATAATGCCAATTTCACCAGAGATGTTGAAGTGCTGAACCAACTGTTCCTGCTGCCCATTCCCCTTGTTGCAAGAGTTGAGGCCAAGATTATTTTACCTAGAACAACTTTGGTTCAGTGAACAGTGCAGTGTGTACCACTTAACATTGTCTTGTACTCTACTTCATATAGAAGTCTTCAAACTCATCATTTAGATATTTAAGACAACACGCTATTATCGCTAAAAAAAGAAAACTCCTGCTGTTTTCTTACTTTAACTGATTTTGTACTAGGAAAAAATGTGGAGACAAGCACTTCTTCCACCAATGTTCTTAGCTTTCACCTAAAGCGCAGGGAAACTGATATTATATATAGTAAAACTACAAAACTCAAATAATTTATAGTGTTACAGAATTAGAAGACTTAGTGTTTTATTATTTAACTAAAAATAAAAAAATGCTAGGTTGTAAATTTATTCTGAAGTAAATTCCAAGTTATGCTTTTGATTTTCACAGTTTCCTCATACTTATCACATATCCAGAATGAGACAAGTATGGAAAAAGGAGTAGGAGTATGTAACTGAATAAAATTTTGTATAATGACAAAGGCAATAAAAACAAGAAAAAACTTTAGATAGCTGCTTTTTTAATAGAAGTAGCTGTCTTTACTATAAGCTATTTCTCACAAATGCTTTTATAGAAGATGAAGTAGCATATTAGTAGACAAACATAATATTGTGTCTCAATTTTTAAACTGTTGACTGAACTATAACTCATTAAATTAAAAAAAAAATCACTATTTTTTGCTGGAAATTGAGAAAATCTGACCTGCTCAAAAATTTAAATACAGGCTTTCTACATAAAAAGAAATGATGTTACAAGGTACAAGATAAAACTTGTTTTAAAATTCACTGTTTCTCCAGACACTACATAATGTGTCACAAAGACTAAACTTCACTTCCATTCCTGTGGTTTAGTACTCCATTGCTGCAGCCTTCAGCTAGAGATGCCCAGCAACAGAAGATGTTCATGGAATTAGGTGAAAGGCAGTCACAGCTTCCTTGGCCTTAGAACTTCCTCATCTTCATTAGGGCAACAGTCTTTCCTGGCATCTGTCTCTATAATCCTGATTAAAAGTAATGCTTCTAGCCTATGTTGCAGTTCAGATACCAGTACTCAAATAGACTTCTACCAGGTTAGAAAGAGATTAAGATTCTGGCTCAAGATAATACTCTAGTCTAAGCAGGAAATGTTTAATGTCAGTTATTTCACTGTCAAGTGTGAGCATCCTTCCCCTACTCATGCCCTACAAAAAGGCTTAGCACACACCTTTCCACTAAAAGTACCTTTTGGGAAGGCCAAAGTCATAGTTCCATTGCAACAACCTATTATGCAGATATAATAGATATAATTGTCAGAGGCAATACATTTACTTCACAGATCACAAGGCTATCCCTGATTTCCATTTGGTTTTGGGCAGGGAGTGAAGACCAAAACTTGCTCAAAATAGCAGTTGAAAATGGCAGATGTCATCAGTATATTGATCCCATCCATGACCCATTCCTTTCCCAGGTTGAGATCCTTGGATGGTCAAGAGCCAAAAGCAGGGCAAATTAATTGTTCTGGCTGTGCAGGCTACGGACCACAGGCTGCTGTAATACCACATAGTCTCAACACAAACTCTATGCATAGTTCAATTTTGGTAAAAGTTAACAAAATCTTTCACTTTTCACTGTACTTAACTTTTGTATTTGTCCATTACTTACAAAATATCAGATTTTAGTACTAAAGCTTATGAGAAGATATTGCTTTCCATTACTCTGAAGGCACATGACTCTTCCCTTTTAACGTAGCATCTACGAAATAAAAAATGTTACACAAAAAAGAGAATAACTTTTCTATCTTAAAAATTAACAGTTACCAAATTGAGTTATATTTCACCTGCTTCTTCTGTCTTTATAAGATTTCAGAATGTTTGATGTCAGATCAAATCTTGCTCAAGTTTCAGGGAAACAGATTGCTCATGCACAAACATACAAACACTGGATATCTTATCCTAAAATGACCTTACACATGCGTCAAATAAGTGTTCAGATGCATTCAATATTAAGTCTTAAATGGATCTCAGTTCTAACTTGAAAGAAAAAAAAGATAAAACATTTTAAAAAATTGATGAAAACTGTTAAGAAGCAACACATTCCAAATACTCAGTCAAGCTTTGTTCTGGAAAATATTTTGAGGATAGCATTTCCAACTGTGATTTAAAGTTAGTAATTTCAGGTATTGTACTCAAATGAGAATCATGCCTGAAGGAGTGTTTTACAGGATTTGAGTACAATGCGTAATGACCAGTTTCTGACCATATTAGTCTAAATATCTTTCAACTTAATGCTGAAGGCACCATTTTTAGATACGCCCAAACAAAAACAAAAAACTCAAGCCGTTGAGCAAACATTATGCCTGTTTTACAGTTTATACTGTCTTTTGAAGGAAACAGACAGCTAAAGGAACACAGGTGAGAAGAGTCTGTGCTCTTTAACATCTTTATCAATGACATCCACAATGGAATCAAGTGCACCCCCAGCAAGATTGCTGATGACACCAAGCTGAGTGGTGCGGTTGACACAGTGGAAGGAAGAGATGCCATTCAGAGGGACCTCAACAGACTTGAACAGTGGGCCCAGGTGAACCTGATGAGGTTCAACACAGCAAAGTACAAGGCTTTGTACGTGGGCCGGAGGAATCCCAGGCATCCATACAGACTGGAAGGAGCAGTCCTTGAGAGCAGCCTTGCAGAAAAGGACCTGGGGGTCCTGACAGATGAAAAGAAAAGCTTAACATGAGCCAGCCATGCGCTCTTGCAGCTTGGAAAGCAGATGATATCCTGGGCTCCATCAGAAGAGGAGTGGCCAGCAGGGGCAGGGAGGTGATTGTCCCTCTCTACTCTGCTCTTGTGAGGCTCCATCTGGCTCCATCTGGAGTACTGTGTCCAGGTCTGGAGCCCTCAGTACAAGAAAGACCAGGAGCTGTTGGAGAGGGTCCAGAGGAGAGCTACAGAGATGACCAGAGGGTTGGAGCAGCTGCTCTACAAAGACAGGCTGAGGGAGCTGGGCTTGTTCAGCCTGTAGAAAAGAAGGATGTGGGGTGACCTCACTGCAGCCTTTCAATAACCAAAGGCAGCCTAGAAACGGGAGGGGAGTCAAGTCTTTGTAAGGGAAGATAATGGCAGGACCAGAGAAAATGGTTTTAAGTTGAAAGAGGGAAGATTTAGGTTGGATGTCAGAGAGAGGGGTGAGGTGCTGAAATAGGCTGCCCGGAGAGGTTGTGGATGTCCCGTCCCTGGAGGCGTTCAAGGCCAGATTGGATGGGGCCCTGGGCAGCCTGGTCTAGTATCAAATGTGGAGGTTGGTGGCCCTGCATGTGGCAGGGGGGTTGGAGATACGTGATCCTTGAGGTCCCTTCCAACCTCGGCCATTCTGTGAAACAAAGGTTTGCTTTACTCTCCTTTTCTTCTCTTGTGTACTTTTAGCATCTCTCCTATTACTGCCCACAATAGCAAACAAGAAAAGGCAAGAAAATTTTTTTTTGGAATTCTAAGCAAACAGCTAATTTCCTTCAAAACGTGTAACTGAATAAAGTCCAGATTATATCTGTAATTATAACATCACTTCCTTTCTGTTATGAAACTCATAAAAAAAAGCAAAGATCTTTAATCAGGCACAAACAACGAATTCAGTCTCACTTGTTGATTCTATTGGCTCCATCATAATCCTATGTGTATGAGGTTTTGTACCAACTGAAAGGTCAAGTTAGCAAAAACATTGCCATGGTGCCGTGTAATCAATAGTCACTCTTCAGGTGGGTCACTAGTTGTGGCATGAAAAGGTCAAGTTGTCATTTGAGGGCAATCATCCTTTGCATTCAACTGCTGCAAGGAGATCAAAGAGGACCAAACATAAGAGAATTTTCAGTTGAAATATAAGACATCTAAAAGCAGTTTTCCATGGAAGCTCTTCTAATGTATACATAAAGAATCTCAAAATCTACATCATTCAAGTCAGAAAGGATTATTTTAATCTTATTTGGTATCAACAAACTAAAATAACTTCAGAGATAGACAAAACAGGCTATGTTAATACAAGCAAGCATCAGCACGAGAAAAATAAGAAACTACCTCCTTTATTAATTATTTAAAAGATAGCACGGATACTTAAACTGCATTCAGTTTTATAAATCTCAAAACTGTTTAAAAGGTACTTTCTCTAAGTTGTATTTCATTGCAGCTGCAGTAAAAAATGAAAAAGCTCCTATGGTTCTATGCCTATGGCAGTGGGAAGGGATGTTGCAAGTCACTGATCTCTATTTACAAAGATACCAGGCATTTGAGCATCTCCATCACAACACGTTTACCTCACATGTGTTCCTTGCCAAGAAAGGACTGTTGATGGCAACATTATTACCTTTTCTAAACTTCTCTTTGCTGTCATTCATAAACTGCTGTCCTCCTAGCAGGTACGGGTGGACCCTCAACAGTCTGTCTTAAAGGCTCGCAGCTTTGTATCTGTCTAAATAAAATCTTTATGAAGAGTACAACAAAGGGGACAGACTGTTTCACTCATTCCACTCCTTATCATATATAAAAGGGAGAAGGGACATAATCTGCTCCCATTCTATTTTTTTTTTTCCTGTTATATCACTGTATATCTTCCTCCTGGTTCATTAGATATTCCTGCAGCAACTGAACTTGTGCGAGCAGACATGAGTGTAGGTGTACTCTCAGGCCTACTATATGAGTAAAATTACCACAATAATTATAGCTCACAGAAGTACTAAACGCAGTATTTTTCTTAGACTAGTAGGCTAGTAATAATAAATCTTCAAGCACTTAAAGACAAATCTGATTTAGATGGGACAGAAATTCAGCTGTGCATGGCCAGAGACTGCACAACACCATTGCAGAATCGAGGTTAACAAGCTTGCAGGACAGAATTCTATATTTCAGTAATCTGAGGCAAAATCTGCAATTTACAGTCTCCAAACCCAGCTTAGCTGAAGGATGGCCAATTAGTCTGAGAGAATAATCCTTTCTGACTAGAAGAACACTGAAGCATTTCTTATAATCAGCGATTGTAACAGCAGACAGTTTACAACTGTATCTGTTTCTACATCATACTACTGTAACAGTTTTCTCTACTTCTAAGATATTCCTAAAGAGGCATGAAAAAAATGCTAAATGAACTGAAACACTTCATTAAAAATTGCATTTTTAAAGCAATTATTATAACAGCATGTGCAGGATATTTTCAAAATAAACCCAGACAATTTAAGAATTACAGCTTTCAGTATAAAGATCCTTTGTAACAAACAGTTCCTCCTTACCTATTATGTTAGGTTTTCTGAAATATTAAGCCCATATCTCATAGGGTGAATTTAGATGTTAAAGTACCATGCTAATTTTTCATATTTTTCCCCTTTCTATTTCAACTTCTGCTCAGCACCTCTTCCCTTTACAGCAAACAAACATTAATCAGTCACCTTTGCCCTGACTGAATACCCCTGGTATAATAGTATGCTTGGCACACTGGGCAATATTTGGAATGCAAGTAATCTCATTCCAGTCAAGTTAAACAATAACCCAAACTAACTTCAGTTCAAGTTCTAGAAAGATCATGCTTTCTAAAGTTGATGGTCCACAGGATTTCTAAGCTTGAAATTATGGCCACTGTGCACTAATAGCATCTTCTAGGCAGCACAAGGATTTGCAGATTCAGAAAGCCAATTTGCAGAAGTCTAACTGATCAAGTTCATCCTCCCAGTTCCATCTGAATGTGGCATAAAGACAACAGCCAACAGAAATTCCTGATGAGTTAAAGAAATGGGAAACAGGTGGGTACTAAGATGGGCTATGGTGTGGTTGGGCAGCATGGGGCTTGCAACTATGCCAGGCATAAGGAAGAAATAGACAGGAAAGAAAAGATGAAGTGTGAGAATCCTAAACACGGGTGTTCTGAATCAGGGAGTCAGAGAAACATAGGAAAGTATAAGCTAAAGCCTGAGGTGGGTTGGCAGTGAACTTGTTTTAGAGTGGAGAAATCAAGTGGGTGGAAGGCTTCACAGAAAGCCTCCTCAGTCTAAGAGGGAGTTGAGGAAAACAGCACTGTGAAAGCCTGTAGAGGTGGAGCACGATAGAACATTTAAACTCGGGTTGTCGCTTCTTCCTGTAATTATGCTTAAAAGGGGGGAAATACTAGTGAGTTTTTAACAACTCATTAGCAAGAAGCTCAAGCGTGAAAATTCATATCACCTCTCCTGTAGCTTACGCCATCATAACAGGCCTTCGTCATTTTTCAGCAAGGGTTCACCCATTACCATCCACTCCCACTTGTTGGGATTTTTTCTAGATGAACCCCCAAACATAAGTCACTGTGTTTATGAACTCCACTACACCCACACATACCAAGTGGACACAAAAATCAGAAAATGGCAAGCAGGAGGTGACAACAGTCACTCCATGAAGGCTTTCTTCACCCCAAAGAACATGGCATTTTTGCAAAAGTCTGCTCAGACAGGCTTCCTCTTGCTCATATCACCAAAGCAAGATCATGCCAGCTGTATCTCCCCTCAGAAGCCTCTCCACCTCTTAGACAAGGAGTGTCCTCCTTGTTTTGCCCTCTCAAGAGGCACCTAGCCCTTCCAAAAGGAAGCTGTGCATTGGCACTCATACCTTAACAAGGCTCTTTGCTTTCTTATAAGGAAAATTCAGATACTATTGGACACTAGACATTTAGCACCATTGTCATTACATGATCTGAATTTCCTCCTCTCAAAGGGATCTACTATTCCTGGGGAAAGATTTAGCTGCTGATAGAGGGCCTCTTTTTGAGATTATTAGCTCCATCACCACTCCTTTTTCTTCCACATGCCAGTTCTGTCAAACATTTCTGCTACCTATGTCACTTTCAAAGCATATAGACATTACATAGGGGCATCTGCCCCTTCTGGGGCCAACTAATCCCCTCCAGAGACATTGAGGCACTTAGCTTGTGGATAAGGGTCCCCCAGGTCAAGGACTCCCTTTTCAGATGGCTAAAGGTCCATCTGGCATGAAGCAGAAAAACACCATAACCTCTGCACCCTCTTCTTTCCATCTTACCCTCAAATATATCTCCCACTTCTTGGCTTAGCTCTTTCTATTCTTTTGGGCAGTTTCCTTCATAAAACATTGGAAGTCTACCTAAATTTCTCCCAAACATGAGAAATCTAGCATGAAAACACTTAATATCCTTTAGTCTCCGAAATTCAGAACAGAAGACATGCACTAGTGTTTGTCTCTTCTATGCCAGGCTTTCCCAGCAGCTTTCAGTGGATACCTTTTCACCAACATCCACCAAATGTACTCACATAACTGCCAAACCCACAAAATTCTCAGAACATGTGGAATCTTCTCATCGGCTTCTCAAGGGCAATACTTCACCCTACCCCCATAACGAGTCCTCCTGGAAGAAAAACCCACTGAAGCATGAGGCATTCAAGCTCATGAATATCATCACAGCACTCTCCTGCCACCTCCACCACCCTCACAACATATGGAAGCTGCACACATGCATTTGTCAGTCCTAGAGTAGGCTGCTTTCCCCACGTGTTTCTCACAAGCTAGCAAGCTTGCCTGAATACCTCTGTTCACAGAACCATGCTGCTGCAGCACGCAGTTTACCACGCCATCCTAAAAGGCATCTGCTCCCTTTAGGCAAACCTCCTTCATACCCTGCTAAAGATCTCTTCCCCAGAGATGCAAGCTCATTCAAATGCCTCTCATACATAAGGCACTTTGCACATTCCTGCCAGCTCCACTGCTTTCACAGACCACGTAAACTCATACAAGCATCTGCTCCTCCTCATAGTGGCTAATCCTTTCTGGCAGGGAACATTTTTCCAAGACAAGTCAATACAAACACTAATCAGCTCATGAGTATCACTGCAGCCACCCACATTCCCACTACCTTCACAAATGAAGGTAACATCCAAGCTAGACCCCTGACCCTTCCACCCCCAGCAGGAATCCATTCCTCACAACAAGGGCCTTCTGCTGACATGAGTCCAATTAAACTTGAAGCATTCAGCTGGCAAACACAACTGCATGCTTCTGTTACCCTCATAACAGCAAAAGGAATTCACACAGCTGTCTGCCACTCCTGAGTAAGGCCTTCCCCTCCCTCCCAGTAGTCCCTATCTTGGGAGACTAAGCCCTTCCAAACACCTCTCAAACTTCAGGAACTTTATTCGGAAAAGCCTCTCATTTTCCGCTCCACATCTACCCCCAGTGGAAGGTGTGCACTACTGTGCATCTTTCCTGTGTAAAGCTTCCTCACCAGCTTCTATGAAGTAGCTTCACAAATCCCCAGGTCTGTTCAAACATGAGACACTCATCCTCTGAATACCTGTCAGTTGACCCCTGAGATTTCCTGCTGACCCCACAGCAATTTGCATTTGCTCATGTGCTGTTCTTGGACAACACAGTACTACCTTCAGCAGTCTGCTAACCCAGAAACCTGCTCAGAAAACTAGTCCTTTCCCTTATGAGAAAAGTACATGACAAGCTGTAAGAAGACTCTACCCACAACACAGGTTACTTTTCCCTAGCTTCCCTCAGAGAGGAGGTATTTAAGCTCAGTTGTCTTCACAGTTGTATTATCAATGAATATAAAGATGTTATAATTATGAAATAAACAAGAGAGTTTAGCTAAGCAGGTTATAATAACAAGAAGAGAATAGATAGAATGCTTATCCACACCCTGGGCTCACTGCAAAACTCCAGAGAAGGGATCTCCAGAAGAGATCCTTTCCCACTCATAGACAGCTCTTAAATAGGTTTAGGAGAGGTGAATCGCCTTCATCTGTGCTCCCGTGGCTGACTCATTGATCACCTCAGGAGATCAACCAGAGGTTCAGACCGTGATTCAGCAGTTTCCATACAATAGTGTAAAGAAATAGCACATAAGGCACAATCTCTCTTATAAAACGCAAACAAGAAAACAAAGGTTATATGACCTTTTGGACAACAGACACTTAAAATCTCCTGTCGTGACCACAAACAAACTGAAAACAGGACAGTTGTTTCTCTTCTGCAAGATGCTGTTTATAAGTTCCTTCTCAATAAGGCTACATATATCATATTTAAAACACTTATGATAACAATTGCACAGTTCTGCAGCCTCCACTGTTCGTGGAAGTTATGCACAGATATGTTCTACTGCTTGTGGAGATTTCCCTCACCATCTTCTGCTCTATAACCCCACTACTCCAGAAGCTACATTACTGCTGCACACTCCTGCCTCTTATATCGCTCACACATCCCCCATCACTGTGTAAGGCTCCATTCTTTCATTCCCTTTTTGCATTACCATAACTCCATGGTTTACTTCACTTGTAAATGCTTTTGCTCACACACATTAAGTGCCACAACAAACTCAGATCACACACAGGTACCCACCCCAAATGAGGTTCTCTACCCTTACCCTTAAATTCCATTCTCCCCTAGCTTACCCATACTTCTTTACAAGAAAACCATCGCTCGTTAGCACAAGCCCTACCATACTCATTGCTTCTGCCAGCACCACCCCTGAAGCTGATGATCTCTCACCCTTCTCCAAACATTTTTCTTACTGCATACTCCTCCTGGCCCCCCACAGTCACTACACACAGGGGATGCTCACATACATTTGTTCCTCCATAGCAAAACTACTCATTGTTTTCAAGGATCTTTCTATAAGCCAAACCACAATCTTTTCAAGCAGACCTGCATCTATCTGTCAGGTCCATAAGCCCCCTCAGATGCAACTCTGCCACTGAAGAAAACAATCTCCAACCTCCAAGACATCACCTAGACATAACTGCTCCAAAGCAGACTCATTTTATATCATTAAGCCTTCCCACTGCACTTCTTCAGCAAGCAGAATCAGGTGCAACAACATCCTTAAAATCATCTCTCACACCTGTGAAAATCTCCTCTTGTCTTGGTCGCTTTCTAGAAGGTTCTGAGCTACTCAGACAGCTGCAGCATATGAGTCATTCAGGTTGCAAATGTCATCAGGTGCTTCACATTATCCCTTTATCAGGGGTCCTCAAGCAGATAGGATCCTTTCCTACACTGCTACCAGACTGCAACTTCTAACTGAACCTTTTACAAGGTATGTAAACTATAGAGAACAGACCGATCAACTACTTCAAAATGCCCTGAAGGGTATATCTCTGTGGAAAGCTTAACTCTTACTCTGAGATTTTAGGGGAGATTCAGGACCCCGCAGCAGCTTATGTACAGAAAGCTATGGAGCTTTAATTTAAGACTAGCTTTTTTTCTCCTTTTTTTTTTTTATTTTTTGTATGTATTAGAAGAAAGGTGAACTATTTCTGCTAACGTGTTTGTGGTTACTGAAGAAATAATGCTTATAGCTCCCTTAATTTTACATTATTGTGTGTTTATTCAATTTAAAACAATTACAATTAGCAGAAAAAACAAATGTAAGCGAACAGTTATTTTCTATACCTTTCAAGTGATTTTTCTTTGTCTTTGGAGGTCAGGTTGTTGCAGAAATTGATGAGCCATTTGAATGCACATGTGTTTGTACATTGTAAAGACTTTTCTTGTTATATTTCCAGTATATTTATAGTCCTCCCTCCACCCCCAAAAAAAAAGTAGCAAGAGATTGCAGGATGTGATGAAACTATTTTCTATTCTCAGCTCTTCTCGTGGCCCTAACTGTTAGCTCTTAAGGTGTCATACCTTTCCCTTAAAATTTAAGGACTGAGAATTTCAGAGTGGAATAACTGTTATTCAGCTGTTGCTATACTGTAAAATATCGTAATTATGTGGAAGAAGTTAAGATAGAGAGTCAATGCTCATTTTGGAGGGTATTGTATCTTACAACATAGAAAACTTCAAACACTGTTTTATTTTATAGCTTCTTTCATTTTGTCAACTTCTCAATTGTCTACTTAGCAATCAAATTTCAAGGTTAAAGGCTTATGTTAAAAAGTATTCGCTTCCTAGTCTCTTACCTCTTGTACAAGATCAAATCCCATAGTGATGGGTGGGGACTGAGACTATGTGAAAAATACGGAGAAAGTCAGGGTTGTAATTACAGCTGCTATTTGAGATGAAGAGCCAAAGCAATTTCTATAAGCTAAGTGTAACTGTTAATGTTCATTAAATGAGAGAAATTTGCTATCTTTAAGGAAAGGCGAAACAACTCCTAGAGAAATTTCTCAATGGGAAGTTAGTGGGTGTTATTACAGTGTTAAAATAGAGACCTTGTTCTAGTCTCATATAAAGCAGAGCATTTAGCTTGGCAATATGTTTTCCTTGTGGAAACTAGTTCACATCTTCTATGTAATATCCACTAATCAGTGAGCAATTTCCAGGGCACTGATAGATTTAAGAGCTTATTTTGAATCCATAAAAACTCAGGACTTTGTGATGGAATAGTAGGTATGATTAAAAATGTATCTTTTGCTGTTGCTAAAAAGCAAATTCTGTTACATGCATGAATCAAACCTGTTTTTACTTTGTTTCTGAAGTAATCGTTTCCTGATTTTTTTCATGTTCTCCTTGCCTGATATATGTTTTAGGACTATATCTTTTCATTATTACTGTACCTTCCTAATTATGCTGCTGATGAGCTGAGAGTCCTATTTTTCCTTAGGAGGATAAAGGCCTTTAGAAATAAAAAAAAAAAAATTCATAATATTAAGTTTTTGCCTTACCTACTCTGATAATCTATTAACTACTTAATTATCAAACATTCTGCTGAAACTAATCACTGAGAAATTTCTACCTGAATCTTCATTTCAATGTCTAATTAATAGGTGCTTTTAATTCTTTTCAGAATATAGTTGAGATTTCATTTTTGAATGCAAGCACAGTTTCTGTGCATACTACTAAGGACAAGAAATGTTTCAGTGTCTTTTCTAGTCTTTTTCCAAGTATTTTATTGCTTTCATGATACTGGGTTGTAGTCAACTAAAATACCACTAATTGGATCCTTACCAAAACACAGTTATGTAAATATTGAACAGAAAATATTGCACAGAGCAAGATTATTACGGTTCACACTATTAAGTGCTTAGTATTGAGAAAACTACTGTCTTTGTACTTTGTGGGAAAAAATGCAACAGTAAAAATTGTAATAAGATCTATGGTTTGCTTGATGCTGGATAAAGAATCTGCAGATGGTGTTTAGCTTTGCTGCTGTATGCACTGGTTATTTGTTCTGTGGCAAATATTTCTTTAAAACTTGCTGATGGTTGCCAATAAGGTGCACTTAGTGCCCGTGGCTATGGAGTGGTTGAGTGAATGCTTTATATGCTTGCTTATAACAAAAGTGAGAGGAAACAAATGAAGTACTGACTACTTTATCTCCCCAAGTTAGTGAACCTCTGAGCTATGCTTGGCTCATAAATCAAGATAGAAGTTGGCCACCCAGATAGATTTTGGTGTAATTTCTCTGCCTTATGCTGCAGGGCAGGGCAAATGACTTAGGGTCCAGCCATTTACAATGAAGTTGTTAAACCCTAGTGGAGTAGACAATGAGCTAGAGGTATTTGCACTGGAGGCTGGAGGGGAGTTTACTTTTCATGAAGTCTGTATTCACTTTGGTAGAGGTACAGATCTATTATTGAATTTCTAGAGAAAGTCTTACATCCTTAATGTTTTCCTTTTCTGATGAAAAGTGACTCTGTAGGGCAGATTTTGAAGTGTATGTACAAAAAAAACAAGCCTATCAAATACCAAGCTAACCTATGAATAAAACTGCGTATACTCCATGAAATGTAACAATGACCTTTCAAAAACCATCTAATGGGTGAAAAGCCTTTGTAGCAGCACTTAACATAAATATTTTTAGATATTTTTGAGAATGTGTGGCTTCACTGAAACTTCCCTGACTTCTCTCTGGAGCTACTGATTCCATTGTACTTCTGTGACAAAATTAGTTGCCCAACTTGCACTTTTTGGAGGTACAGACTTGGAATTAAGGTTTTCTTAGTATAATCTACACTGAGGTTTGGAAATAGAGGATTAAAACTACAATATATAATGCCAAGTTATTTGTCATACAATAAGAAGTTATTGCTAAGCCTTTGGATGTTCTGTAGAAAATACTTACAGATAAAGATGGAGACAACAAATTTTGCAGTCCAGGTAGCCTCTGTTATATCTCTTTTAGAATATAGCTCAGTGTTATAAAAATTTCTATTTACAGTGACTTCCTTAATCTCTTGCGCTTCAACGATGTTGCTGGAACTTCCCATTTACCATGTTGAAAGAGAAAGAAGAGATGAAACAATGCTACTCCTGTTGTGTTAGGAAATGCACTGTTTTGGGGAAAGAAATGTCAATCATCTTTTGTAGTATAAAAGAGAATTCTAACACAACTGGCTGCCAGCTTCACTTGACTTGTTACCAAACTGGAATAAAGAACTGCAAGTAGTATATATGCTGTTCAGTGTGTGACTGTGCAGTTGATGTCCAGGGGTTAACCAGGAATATATCTAGAGTAACCTCAAAGCTTCTTAGAAGGTAAAACTGATGTAGCAGAAGCAAAGCTGAGAGGAGGATAAGTGTCAGATCTGGTGTTTCTGTCAGGTGGATTGAGAGGTGAAGATGCTTCTAGGGCATGGTGCAGGTTTTTCTGAGTGCAACTCTCCCAGAAATCTGTCTTATCCCTTCAGAGATAACAGCAGCCTGTAAGGCCTTTCAAGGCTCTGTCATACTGGAAGTATGCAAGACATAGGTGCTTTTTCTGCCTTAGACAATTACTTGCTTTATGCCACACAGTCCTCAGCTGTGACTAATAGTAAGCAGTGGAATATCATGAACAACTGGGAGTTTGCACAGTAGCATTGTTCAAACAAGTGTGTTTTTGCCAATAGAAACTCAAATGTATTTAATGCTATCATATTTCCCTAGCAACATTCCAGATTGGCTGGTAGACTCTGAAAGCCCTCTTTATTGTACTTCTTGCAAAAAGCCTGACATTTTAGATTAAATAAATGGATGTTGTGATTGTAAGCCTTTTAAAATGGAGTTTAAAAACTTTATCAGCTTTGCTTTCTACAGCATACCCTTCTACAGGCCCATATTGTACTTGGGTGTGCTAATGAGAATCTCTCAGACTGGAGAGAGTGACAATTCCCAAACACATGAAAGCTTCCACAGCGTTTTCTTTTTATTCTCAAACCTGTGTTTTCTCTTTGTTCATTGAATCATCTACTGTTCTTGTTTGTGTTTTTTTTTTGTTTGTTTTTCGTGGAGTTTTTCATTTTGATGTCAGGCTACTCCTACAGACCTCTGCTGAGAGCTTTGCATTCCAGCACTGCTGAAATCTGGATGCTCCACAGTTGATGTATTTTGAGGCTGAGTCCTATGAAAAATGTACATAAACACTGATTTTAATAATAGAGTGCTAGTTCCTATAACTTCTTAAATTGTTAATGATAGGCACTATGAGAATAAAGGAGAATTATTTTAGAAGAACTGGTCATTTAAGAACTATACAACTCAGTCATACCTAAAGGTATGGGAAAACAAACTTTTTGGGAGGATTGAGTTTAAAATAGAAGGATACAATGCAAAAAGGAAGCAACTAAATCTCTACTACAAATGAGGTGCAGGTAAATTAGTTGATGCTTTTTTGAAACCCAGCTGCTGCTTGCCTGCTATATTCTGGCAGATCTCCAGAACGAACAGGGCTAGTTTCTGATATAGAACTGAAGCTCCAGGTAGAAGCAGCCAGTTGCTGCCACAAGCTTTTCACCTGTTAACACGTTAGATGGTATTTCTCAAGTCTCCTTCAAAACAACATGATGTTTTTAAAGGAAAACAGTAGAGACCTCACAGTGCAGACAAACAGAGTGGAAGCGGAAATGACCCCATTACCGTTAAGCAGTTGTAATATTTACTTGATTATTTCTTGTTTCAACTCAGCAACTTGTTTAATTATCAATCTTGCTTTATTTGGAAGCAATTTGTTTTTAAGAGCAAAAGGTGCTAGAAACATATATCACTTGACAGTCTCAATCTTAAAAAGGAGTTTCTAGTTTCATGGTTGTCGTGAGAATGTAAACCGAAGTGCACTGTAAAGGTGGTGCATAATGTTTCAGATTTATTTCTTCCTGACTGTTGACTTGTTTGAACAAGGAAAACTGCTGATCATTTCCTACGATGTTGAGTTTTTGTTTTTTTAGTGCAAGTTAGGTTAAGTACGTAGTCTTCCTTATTTCTGCTGTGCATTTCTTGTGACTTGAGACACATTTTCTCTGTACTTCCAGAATCTGTTATGTTTACGGACCTCTTCAAATCACGCTGTTCTCAAAGTTATTGCTCTAACACAAAATAAAATACAGAAACAGTGGTAGTACCATGCATGTACAAAGATTAAATAGCTTTTTGCAGGACCCAATAAATTCCTTTTGTACAAAGGGAACTTCATGAGGAAGACTGGTGTAGCTTATCAGAGCTCAGTTATACAAGCATGCTAATAACTTAAATTGCTTAATATCTACCTTGACTAGAAAATACTTGTGGCCAAAGCTTCTATCATCTGTGAAACTGCTTGGAAAAAAAGTCTTCAACTATGGTAGTGGGAATTAGCAGTCTACAGAGATGGACATACTAAAGCTTTCTATGCTAAAACTTACAACAGAGCTTTTATAGATAAAGATCTTGTTTTGATAGATAAATCTTGTTTTTATAGATAAAGTTTTTGTTTTGATGTTTAAAATCTCTTTGATCTATCTAGTGCAACTGAGTCTGTTTTTTTCCCATTCCGTCGATTCTGGTGCTACCTGAGGTATACATTCAAATTTCACATAATGGCCTTGCTTTGGCATAGTGTTTTATCGCTGAGGAAAGATCCCGCTTCATATTCTGCACTGCAACTTTCTCTACTGAATAGAAAAGAAAGTACATAAATCTAACAAAACAGATTTAGTGTGTTAATTCTAATCCCCCTTCCTTCTGAGTGCTTGTTTAATTTAGTCTGATTAGTGAACTGTACTGCTGTTAAATTTCAGTTTGGTTACTTTTAGCCCTGCTGGATGGTTAGAATGTGCCTAGTTGTTCTTGATGTCCTACAGCTAGGACAATATAGCCAAAGTATTAATTGGTGATGGTTGATGCAATTCAACTTTGTCATACATAAATTTCTTTAAGTAGCTAAATGTAACTTGTAGTTGAGCTTTGTTTGATCTTAAAAAGGCAAGTGAGAAAACGAATTGTTCTCTGGTGACTTTCAATACATCAAGTGTAGTAAAGATGCCAATATTGTTTGTAAATTGTACATTGAAAAGGAGTGTTGAGCCATTTACTTTCATAAATGGAGATGTTGGGGAATTTCAAACATCCTCTGTCTTGCTTTCAAAACTGATGTGTCATCTGGACCCTTTAGATATAGAGTGCTCACACTGGCTTAACTTGTCTGTGTACCTTTTCCTATGATGTTGGGAATCCTTGAAAGTCATTTCCAAGCTGGTTACAAAACAAATTTTGAGCATCTAAATTCAGAAAAGTGACGCTGGGAGCCAGAGCTCAGCTGTTATTTGATCTTCAGGTCACCTTGGGAACAAGGATTTGTTAGTCTGGGGATTATAGAGGAAGGAAGGGTTAAAAAAGGTTATCATGTTTTTTGCACATACTGAGAAAGAATTGCAGCTTTGGCAAGGCTAAGCACATTAGTACCAGTTCAGATCAAAATGCAAACAAAAATCAAATTTTCTCTGCCTGAAAACTAGTTCTGCCACCTCTGCTCTGAAAGCACATTTAACACCACACACAGGTTGAGTTTTTAAATATTTTGTTGCCTTTGGTATGGAAATATACATAAGGATGCTTTTGCAAGATTGCTGTGGGCTAACAGTTTAACTAATGCATGTAGTTTGTTGTCTTCCTCAATTCGCATTGGATCTTAACTGTGTTTCCCACTTTGTAATTCCATACTCTAGTAGGCTATAAGCTGTTCTGGTTGCTTGAAGAGATTTCCGAAATAAGCTGGAAAATATTTCACAGACAGGAATTAGGGCATCAGTACACAGGAGTCCAGTTGTCACTCCAGCATTTGTTTATCTCAGCTAATGACTATCAGTTAAAAACAAACAAACAAACAAAAAAAACATAGCCACTGTGGCAAGAATCAAATCTTAAAGGTATGTTATTAACTGTTGTGTGTATGAAGATCATTAACTTCAGTTTGGGATTGCACGCTGCGCAGGTGCCAAATATTGACATGCTGCAAGCTTTGAGGGGCTTTGGTTTTTCTTGGATTTGGTGTAGAGGAACATCTGAGAGCTCCATACTTGAATATTTAAAGTTTTAGAGGCAGATTCCTTGTTCTAAATAAATACAATATGCTGGTTTATAAACCACAATCGTTGCTGAGCTACATACTGCAATATCAGAAGGAGGTTTATCATCTTTATTGTTAATAGGTCCTTATGAATGTCTATCGATATCAGGAAACATACCTGTGATTCCTCAGCCAAAAACAGACTATTAGAGACAGAGACATGTTACATGTATACCTTAAATTAAACTGTATTGGTAATTTTATTTATTCAGTCCTGTAAAATCTAAAATAGATTCAAGAATGCTATTCTTGTTTAAGTGATGCAATTCATAATACCCTTCTAAGATGGATTAGGTAACCTTATTTAACTCTATCCTCTCGAGGTCTTTAATAACCTTAACATATCTGTCATTCCCATCTGCTTTAATTTAAGGCTGATTATGCTAACATGCCTTAAAACTGGAAGCCACCTGACCATTCAATATTGTTCTAAGCAGATACAGCTTATAGTGTTTTGAGAATATAAACACAAAGCTTGCTATTGTGAAGCTAGTTGATTCTATTGGCCTTGTCCTTGTTTAGTCTTCATGTGAGCTTGGAAAGCGGTTAGCCTTTTTGAGAAGCTTTCCTTTGTTTGGAACTTCCCCTCCCCCACATCAGTTCTTGCTAGCCTGCCACTGTTCCAGTAGGTGTCGATTTTCTGAACGTGTGTGCCTTGCAGAATGAGAGTCCAGCTGAAGGGTAAGGCAGGAACAGTAAGCTCAGCAGCTGGTTGGTCAGATTTGCAAGGAGCTAAAGGTCTGGTGCTTCACAACGAGTCACAGATTTGATTTATGCCTTATTGTACATTTTGTGAATACTTGATGGGCTAGTGAAGGCTGCCATGCAGATTAGATAGGAAGGGGCTCTGCTGGTAAATATAAGAACAGGCCGCTTTATTACCTAGTCAATATCTGACAGGCAGATTACATCACTGATGTGTTGAACTATTTTAATTTCCAGGGATTATTTATTTTGATTCTATTTGAATGCTTCACTCAAAATAGAAGAGGTACGAGGACTGTCGTAGTGTTGCTGGATTAGGTTAAACAACAAGTTTCAAAGAAATATTTCTGTTGTGCAAAGTACAGGTTTTTGAAGGGCTAAATTAGAGGAACTATTAACTCCTCACCATTTATTATCTCATCTCTTGAGACTCTTAAATCTTGTAGAGCTGGTTAATCATAGGATTCTCTCATTCCTGTTTTTCTTAGATCCTGGCTTTGTTTATTGCTAGGATGTGACACTTTGTTTTACTTATAAGAAGCTGCTGCTGGTACTAAACAGTGTATCTTTTTGCTGATCTACATAACTATATTTAAGCAATGTGAAAGAGCAACTGATGACTAACAGCTGAGTTGAGGCATGTTGTCCTACAGTATATCGTAGCAATGTAGATTAAAGTTCTTGCAAATTGACTGCATCAAATATGTATAGAAAATGAACAGCATTGAATATGGGCACAAAGATTGTCTTAGTATTCTTGCTAAGGGTTACAATATTCAAACGGGTATTAATATGTTGAATTATTTTGTTCGCTTCCAGGGAAGTTCAGAAGATCTATGGACTGTAAGTAAGCTCAGGCAAGGAATTTGACAGATCTTTCTCCTTGCTAGTGAAAGAGATACATACATCTGGTGAAAGTGTAACAGGCTTTTTAAGAGTGTATATTTCCAGTTCCAGCCTCTTTGGTTTATGGATTATTCCTGTATGGTTGGAGTTTTCACAGATTACTTTCCTGAGTGACTGTCATGACCAAATTTTTTTTTTAACTTATTCCTCAGAGTGCAAATGCAGCTTCTTTATCAGACAATTTTTTTGTTCTTATGTGAGCTTACTAAGCTATCTTTCTTGGCTTTATTGCTTCAGGTTCTTGATTCCAGTTTGGTGAAGAAAACAACAAAATGTATTTTTACTTCTGTTCCTGTCTAGTGTTTCTCAAGGATCTCTTTATTAGGATAGCTTAATATATTTAGCTTTCATTCATTTCCCATGGCAGATGCTGCAAGGTAACTAGCCATGTAAACTAGCTGTCTGCTGAAATGCAAGTTTTACACACAGATAGAAGCAGCTGATCAGTCTAAATTTTACTACATTGGGTTTTCTTTAGATGTCTGGCATAGCAAAGCTTTATGTTTCTCTAGATTTTAAAATTCTGCTTTCCTTTAAATGTAATGCCATGGTATTCTCATTATGGTGTTATGTATATGCTGACTATGCATACATGATACAAAAAGTTCTACTACAGAATTTCTTTATGCTAAGGAACCTCTATTCAGTTCAGTGGTGGATAAAATTAACTTTCTCCTTCTATTAAAAGATGGGTAACATTTTGCTTCTGTTACAAGATGGGAAAAAAATCATCCTTTATTGTCATAAGGTGTTATTCTCCTAACAGTTGGCTGCTTCTGGGCAGCTTCTGTCTCAGCACACTTGGGTTTTTGAAAGACCTGTGTGCTTCACGAGATTATGAATTCCTTAGATGAGTTCCTAGACTTCATTACTGAAGCTGAATCCCTGGAGGATGGGCATGAAAATTCTGCATTGAGGTGCTAGATCTTACTCATCCAGCTTCCATTGAAATATGAGTTAAGCTGTAATGCATTTCAAACGTTCACTTGGCATGAATAATCTGGATATAGAAGAAGTGATTGACTTGGAGTATACAAGTTTTTGGTGCAAAATTTCAACCTTGAGGAATCAGATGATTCTTCAGTGGTCATTCAACTCAATGTGCTGAAAATAAGACAGATGTGGGAATTTTGATTCCTTCACCAAGCTGATAAATTATCTATTATATATGCTCAAATCAATACCTAAACTTGTGTTTTAGACTTATCTATAGTCTTGATCCTGGTGTTTGTCCTCTTGAGTTGTTTGTTAAAGTCAGTTTGTAATATTCAGCTACTTTTCTAAGCTTATTGATTTTAAGTACTTAAAAGACATTGACAAGTCTTTGCATAGCTAAATTAAATACACATACTTTGCTGCAGATCTCAGTTGCTGACTAATGATAACTAAACTTCAAGGAAGACTCTACTAGAAGGTGTTTAAAAATAAGCAAGTAAAATAGCTACTTTATCTTATAACCCTTCATATTTACTAGCTTTTAGATGTTTGAGTAACCAGCTATCAGATACAATAATTCTGTTAAATGCCTTGATTTGAACAATACAGGTTCCATAATCTATTCTGTTACTATTTGGGTGAAATCGTAGGCAGGCTTATGTCAGGAAGGGAGAATTAATCTGTAGATGGATCACTGAAGGATCAACTGATATCATAAATGTCTCTTAAGGCTATCATGTAAACACACGAGCTCAGTTAAGATGAAACCAAATTTTTATAAAATTAGTTTAGCTTTAATATGCTTATTCAACTTAAGATCAGAAAGCGGTTTTATACAAATTTTATGTAAAAATATTTGGATATCGAGTTCATTTTCTATTAGAATGACTACTTTCAATTCCAACTGTTATGTCATACTGTGCCAAGCTGTTTTTCTGTAAGAAGTTAATGCTTGCAGTTGTGCTATGTTAGCTTGAAAACTAGGCAACAGACATGGGGAAGTAGAGGTTTGTAGCCCTTGCCAGAAAATTTGAAACATACTAAATACTTCACAGAAGTGAGTGAATAACACTTATGTAGACCTTGAATTCTAGTGCTTCAGGGGTGTCCTTTGATAAATTCCTGTTTGCATTTGGTGCTAGCAGTTCCATGATAGTGAAACTCAAAAAGGCATTTAAATATCAAGAAATTAATCCTCAATAGTGGCTTATAGAATAACTGTGGGAATGTGGTACAAGTAAATATTAGTATCACTACCCATATACAAGAAAACAGGTGTATCATGCAGACTTAGGTGTAAGAGAATGTAGAAGAAAAAATGGGCTCTAGTAGTCCATGCAAGTGCTACTAGAGTTAAAACTATGAGGAAGCTTGCAGTATTGTTCAGAAAATGATCTGTGTCTAGGGATTCTCAGAATATTTCTCAGTTGTTGGATCAATTTTCTCAGCTGCACTGGCAGGGTAAAATTATATTCAGGATGAGTAATGAATGAATGGTGTTCTTGGTGAATGGTGTAGTAGTTCTTTCAAGTTTCCCATGTGAAAGTTGGCGAGTCTGTCCTGAGTCATAAATGACAGGGAGAAAAACTAAATTTACAGACACAAGGTGTTACAGTAACTTGGTGAAAAAGAAAAGGTGCAGCTTATACTAGAATTCAAGGACGGGGTTGAGGAAGTAGTATGATGAGCAAGGAAGAGGTGGAATTTTTTTCAATATGCACCTTAATTTGCTGCAGCAAAAAAGTACTAAGCAATCTCCATTGAAATAAAGAGTTGTTGCCTGAGTTATCCTACTTTTTTAGCTCAGACTCCTAAAATATATATATATTATATATATAAAACTGCAAAGAGTATTTTACTGGTAGTCACAATCCTTATAGCACTGCTGTGAAAAGCTAAAATAGACTGAATCCATACCATGAAATTACAGTACATTCTGTAATTTGCTCTATACTGACAGTGAATATAATCACATCTTATAAAATTAATAGTAAATGCTTTACTGCATCTTCTTGTTATCCAGACATTTAACTAATGGCTGCTTGTTTATTCTGTATTTTCCAAGAAATTTTTTTTTATGCTGCCTGCAAAAATATACAAATCCTGCTCTGGCAAGGGTGTTTTGCCAGTTGCTGTGAAGTGTAGGCAGACAAAGTACTAATGTCCTGTCTCTTCAGCCATGTTAATAGATATGCCAACATCAAAATGATTCAGTGTATTTATCCACATATGGATTTACATTTATGTACATCAACGTTTTATGTAGTTCCACGTATTAAGTGATGAATTTAACCAAGAAACTAATCCAGAATATAAAGGGAAGACAATATGCTATGGATACGTGCACTGATTTTTACATCTGAAATTTATGCAAACTTTTTTCCAGAATTTTTTAGTTTTAGTTTAAAAAATAAAAAGGGACAGATAGCCATAAATAGGTGCATGAGTGCACCTATTAAAAAAAAAAAAAAGAATTGAAGTTAATCAATTACTCTAAACTGTTTGTTCTAGAATCCTGTAAGATCAGATTAGGTGACAGATTTGATTAGCGTGCTGTAAAAGAATTTAGAGCTCATTTCTATCTCTGCAATAGATTTTTGGATGTAAAACTACAAAGAGTTACTTAAAACTGAATTCTCTCATACTTGCTATGATGCCACTACATTCAGTGCTCTGCACTTGGTCTGCCTTCTCAGTCCATAAAGGAGAGTTGGAGCCTTGGTAGTAGATCTAAAATTAGACAACACATTGAGCTGTCATCTGGTACTATTAGTGCCATTTACAAGATAAAAGTTGAGTATCTTGACCCATTATTACTCAGTTACAGTCACAAGGTTAGGGGGAAAAAAAAAACCTTTTGTGAAGGTCTAATAGAAATGATTTCAATCTGAAAGAAATAACTTTTCAGCATACTACAAATGTGTCTAGGACTGAGAAGGATTTTTGACCACAGAATGTACGCAAAAAGCTGAAAGTTAAGTGTCATAATGTTTGTTAATATGTACGTATCAGATTGTAGCAGTCAGTGTTTTAAAGTACTCTCATCAGTTTTCAGCTAAAAACAGACAAAAAAAGTCTGAATTTGCTTCTTTCAGTGGGTTGTGAGTTGTTGGATTCAGATTACCTTGAGCAGTTATGTAATGTTGCAAAGGCATATTACTAATGAATACAGATTCAAGGACAGAAGATGCTGTGTGCTGAAGTAAACTGATATTCTCATGTTTCTATTAAACCTTTTCCCCTGAAAAGACCTGAGACAACATCAGAAATTGTGGGAACTGGCTTGCTTTCAGAGTTTTAGTCTGGCCTATTCATATTTTTTGAAAAGGGATAGATTGAGAGAAACTTTTATATGAAACGTAATGATTTACTCAAAGGATAAAAACATAAAGATTTGTTGAATTGGGATAACTGAAAACACAAGTGCTTTTGAAACAGGTAGAAATAAGCACCTTCTAGCCTTATATATTAGTATATGGATATATTCAGAGAACAGACTTAGCTTCATACAAGCTAACCCAGGACAAGAAGTAGTTCAAAACCATTTAAGCTATGCTGTTGCTAGATGAATTTGCTTTCACACAAATAGATTGCATCCTGACCCTGAATGTGTGAGCCCCGAAAACTAGTTTATTTTCCTCTGGATATTTCTGGGAACATTTCTTTTCTGCACAGACTTTTTATTTCCTCATTCTTAAGACAGGCTATGAAATTCACTTAATAGTGAGAAGGAATCACTCATAGTTATGGAACTACAGTTATTATTTTTTCAAATAGATATAACAACTGAAATTTTTAGTCAAAAATTCAGTGTATAATCACTTCAGTTTCTGTCTGTTGCAGAATTTTTCACCATCAACTGGTTTGAGTGCTACTCAAAGATCTAGAAAATTAGACTATCCCTTAACCATGCTGAGTCTCTGAATTCATTTCAAATAAGCGCTTAGCTTTTGCCTCGGTGACAAACTAAAACTCCTACAATTTAGTTACATTAGTTAGCTATTTGATATGTCAGCTTGTCAAAGGGAAAACTATGTGTGGGATGGGACAGTTCCTGGATTCCTCCAATGTTGGAGGTGAAGAAGGCAGCAGAAGTTATTCATCTTTCATCTTACACTCGCTAAAGAGAGAATAGGCATGTTAGACTGAAATATTCAGTTTATCTAATTTGTAATGCTAGCAGAAACTGGTAGAACGTGAAATTAAATGCTGTATGAAACATTTTAATTTTTGTTTGCATAAGCCACTGTTTCAGTTGTGGGTTTTTTTTTTAAATAAATATTATACATCACCTTAGATAATGAGCATAAGGTATTAAATATCCTCCACAAAAGGGGGAGGATGTGTCACCTAAATTTACTTAACTTGAAAGTAACTTTCTCATTTTCAACAGTGTTCTCTAGAATGAGGCCAAGAAGACATCCGCGTTCTGGTATGGCTTTGGTAGAACACAGGTAACACCACATTCTGTCTGCAAACATAACCAGATAGTTCTTCAATAGAGCTGGCATCCATTGGGTGTGTAAACTTTCATGGTAACACAGACATTAATGCATATGAGCTTTGAAATTGGAGCAGGGAGACAGTACTTGTCAGATATTTCTGAGATTTAGCTTTAATGTACTGACTTTATGCTCCGTGTTTTTACCTTCCTCTTGGGAAATATATTATTTCACAATGAAAACAAAATAAAAACTGAAAAATAATTTTTCAGAATAGCTATTCCAAGAGGGATCCTCAGTGATACTGGATTCTGATTATACTCTGATTATAAAGTTGTTATTGGTGCCCACAGGATATATCCAGTGTCCCGTAGCTGAAACGTTATAACACAGTAATATAAGAGCAGCTTTTGTGAAGAGAGTTTGATAGGAAGAGTATATCAGTTACATGTGTAAGCCTTACATGATGCTAATTCATACATGAAGCTAAATTAATTAAACAATTTAACTGCTGGACTGTTCATGGAGCTGGATGAGCAAGTTATTTTTAGCCCATTCAAATAACTGCTATTCAGACTTCAAGTTATAAGTAACAAATGGTACGTAGTAGCTCTCTAGTTTGGATTTGAAGGTTTGTTTCAGGCTGGACAATATGCTAACTTGTATTTCATGCAGAGAATTGCCTGCTAAGATCCCAATCTCTGGATTCAGTTTCATAGTGACCTTTGCAGATGATATCTCTCTATACAGCTATAAGAACAAATTAGTGTCTCTATCAATCTTTGTCAGAGTTAAAGAAATAGCAACTTTTCTTTCCGAAAAATCTCTGATATTGTACAAATACTCAATCTTTTTCCTAAATTATAACTGATATTTGCTCTAACCTGTTAGTTGAGGTGTGGTATTGAACCCAAACATAAAAATGACTACTCACACAGCAGACTCCAAAAGAATATGAGGAAATCGTAGAAGAAATGCTCACCTCTTCCAGAAGCATTTCAGACTTCAAGTTGGTTTAATGTGTTGGCTCAGATGTGTATCAAGGAATAGATATCTCGTGTATCTCTTTCCTAAATATGAGCATCTGCAGTAGATAAGTGAATATGTGAACAAACTAATATGGAGATATTTATATTCAGTTATTTGGTTGTTGCCTTTAGAATCTGATGTAAATTAAGTTCAAAACAAGTAATTTCCTCTTACTTAAGGTAGGAAAGAATTGGGGGTTTTACATGCTGACTTTACTTGTAAGTAGTTGTAACTGACTAATATGGTCTATTAGTATAGAACATGAACAACTTACAAATACTTTAGCATGTGGTCCATTTTGTCTTATAAATGCCAGTATAAATGATATTTCACTTTCACATTATACTTGTTTGAATCCATTGAAGTTGTTTTAAACAATTAAGAAATTGCATGTACATAAAATCAGAGGTAGCTATACTGTACTTATGAGTCTGTCTTAATCAGATATCTGTATTTACATACAATGATTTTGTTTCAGTTGTAGTGAGTCAAAATCCTCTGGAAGACGTCTTCAAAAATGCATTTAGAGAAACATTAAGGAGCAATGCATCGTGTTCTCACTGTACGGATGTGGCTACTCAGAATATTGAGTCTAGAGATAATGATGGTTATGTTAGGAAAGGCTGGGACTAGAATATTATTGCAGGAAATCTGTATTTACCATGAGATTTATTGGTGTGAGTCATGTGCCAGAAGCACACCTGGTATGGCTGTTCTGTAGCTTTTTTCTTAGCTTAGTTCCAGCAATAACAATCAATCTCACACTGCAGCACTCATGTGTTCACTAGTTTCTGAATAACATCACTGTACTGAGTTGAATGCAATGCCACAGCACTATGTCAAGATACAGTACACCTCAATTCCTCCCACAATGAAGAGTTATGCCAACTTCAATGTCCAAAAGGAAGTGCTATCTATGAGTTGTGTAAGCTTCAGAAGAAGAAGGAACAGTGTATGTTGATGTGTTACAGTACTGTAAATTGTTACAGAATTACAACTTCAGAGGGCGTAGGGAAGAAAGCTTGATGACATGTTAGATCTGCTTTTCAGAACTACTTGTTTTTTTAAGAGCTGCTCTAAAAATAAAGTGTAGTATGCATTAATCACACTTTTTTCTTAAAGTGTCTAATATCTGCACAGAGTACTTAATTTTTACTTCTCCTTACTTCAGAGATGTGTGTCCTCATAATCACATGCATAAAAGCATGAATATAGCAAAAATCAAATGAAGAATTCTGCAATACTAATTAAGGATGCATTTTAAAAGAAACTGGGATCAGTGATGTGAAAAAGCTGTTTTCTCCTGGGTGCTCTCTCCAGAAGTAGTACTTGGTAACAATGGTGACCTTTCACATACAACAGTTAGAAAACGTGTCTGTTAAAGACAGAGTAACTTATAAAGTCATTTGTAACTTAATTCTATATCAGAACTGTGCTTTGCCTTGTATAATAAAAGCAGTTATGGTGGCTACTGCTACTGATGGCCATGAAAACACATCAGAATTTGTGAAAGCCAGACTATGGTAGCCACCCATAGGACCTTTTTCCTTGCAGTTTATTTTCATATGGTGATTTCAGTAAAGGTAGATTCCTAGGGAAATTTGGACAGCTTGTCATTGTCTGCTGGCAAGCAGAGTTGGAAGGCTATTCTACTACTCAGGATGTTATCTAATTTGTCAGAACTCCCCCCCCCCCCCCCCCTTTTTTTTTTTTTTGAGTGGGCAAGTCCCAGGAGACAAAAGGGGAGATCTGTAAGTGTAATATGCTAACACAGGAATGTTATGGAAGGGAGGAAAAAGCTTTCTTCTGCAACTTTTTCAACAAATGTGTGGCACAAAATAAACTGGGATACATTAATAAATGTAAGAAAACATAAGTACTACATGGTTTCAGGGGTAACTAGCTAATAGATAGCTCCAAACAGATATCCTTCCCTTCAAGATTCATATTTATGATCAACAAATGTCATGTTCTCTGTTAGTTTTAATGCTTTAATTAGTCTGTTCTATTTTTGCTATCTGTTTTCTGTGACCTTGGCTGTCCTTGGATGGGCTTATTGTTTGACCCTGTTCGTGTAAAAGGGTGAGTGTATCTATTGTTTGCAAGTCTTTGACCTCATTTTAGTCTTGTCTAGAAGATTTTTCTGCTGTATTTTTTTGTGTGACACTTGTAAAGAAATCTTAATAGATTATTTGCTAGCTCATCTCTAGCTTCTTCAGCCATGGTCAATGTATAAGGAGATAAGTCAGTTCTTCCTTCTGTGCAGCCTGCCTTTAGTGAAAAGGAGCTTTTCTGCCTAGCTGCTAGCAGAAACTGGACAGGTTCCTACAGATATCCTATTATGATTTGGCAAGTTTGTCTAAACCAAGCTATTACCATCAAATACTTACACATTTGCTTTTTTTTTTTTTTTTTCAGTAAGAAATAAACTATCTTGGAAAACTTTCAGTGACTCTAGTTTCATATAACCTGCTTATAAACAGATAATTGAGGAAATCCTTTTGTGACACTGTATTTACTGATATTTGTATTCCTCTGAATTTGCATGTGCCTTTGTGTTACTTCTCATTCTGAAAAGCTATTCCAACTTAATGCTGAGTTGGACTACTTTTGGATAAACTTTTGGAAGTTGCTCCTGTTTGTGAATTGATTCACCTTTAGCATTACAGTAAATGCAAAACAAGTACTCCTTTGTTGTCTATGAGTAAAGTACAGGCTCTTTGGTCCCTGAATTCACTCCTACAGTTGATAGAACTGATAGAATTGATAGAACATCTAGGAAAAGATGAGAAGAATCACGTTAAATATTTAACTCTGAACTTCTTTCCTACTTATAAGAAATACTGATCATTGCGCTGATCCTACCAGTATTCTGGAACAAAGCAAATGGAACAGAGCACCCTTGACCCCAGTAGCACTGACTGATATCCAGTGTATGTTGGTGAGTTGCATCATGCTGTTTTGTGGTACATCTTGCATTCTCCAGTTACTTTGGAAGCTGCAAATAGCAGCTTCCAGAACAGGGATTTCTCCAGAGGAAAACAAACAAAAAATAATAAAGCCAGAAAAAAAAAAAAAATTGTAGACTGATACAGTTGATAGTCTGCTTGTGAATTTCATAGTGAATAAAACTTTGTTGTGATGTATTTCTCATAGACAGGGAGATGCTCTACAGGAAATATTATCAGAAAGTGAGTATTACCTGAGAAATGTGGCTCAACAGGAAATGCCATCAGTTCAGCACAATGCTACACTTGCATGCTGCTGCTGAGTTTGGCTTTCACAAGAGTAGAACCTTTTTGTTGGATAAATCAGTTCAAGAGGCATAAGAGATCTGCTGGGAAAAGTTTACTCTGCTTTTAAATGGAAAGTATCTTGAATGTTACAGTGTTGCAATTCTTGTACTTTAGTCCCAAGTGTTTCAAGGTGTTCTTTGGAAGTGAGAGAATATTTAATAATTGTCTGGGCACAACACATATAAGTGCAGTTTTTGTAAAGGGGAAACCATTGTTCTTCATTCTGTGGGGAATTAGAAAAACTGACCTGTAATAGCTGTTATCTTTCTTTATAGATTTTCCAGAATTTAGTTCCATGTTCATAATCATGTCAGTTTCTTACTGTAAGTCCATTTACTTTTTTCTAAAAGATCAGATTCTGATTTTCTTCTGCAGTTTTGATTGCATATTAAAATCAGGCTAATTTCAGTATCTGAAATGAAATCTTCATTGCTTTCTGAGGAAGAAAATTTTTTTAACCTGTCTTGTATAATAAATTAATTACATTGATGGTTTTCTGTGAAACGAAGTCTGTCAGAATAGACAGTGTTACCATTTGTGTTATCCAACAAGTTCATATGATCAAATAACTGCAAACAAAAAAAGGATTTCATTCTAAATGAATGCTATCTAATTCTTCAGATTTCCTAGCTGGTAGTCTACAACATAACAGTTGCTACAGCAGATTTGTTTCTTTTCCCAGTGGCCATTATTTGCCTAGGTGTAAGCAAGTTTGTAAGTCGCTCATCCAAATCTCTTGCCTTGGATAAAGACAGAGCTTCTTCTAGAGCTTATAGTTGAAATGCATTTTATCTATAATTGATTTTTTTTTTTTTTTTTTGCTTTATTGAGACCTTCTATTTTCAGTTAGAAATATTTGACATTTGACATTAACAAATATGTTACTGCAGAACTATAATCAGATATGGAAGTAGTAGGAACTTTGAGCGCTTATCAGGGTTTTTTGTGGCACGATTACTTTAATGTGAAGTATACAGTTGAAATTACAATTAGCAGCTTCAGTTAAATTCTTATTTATGCACGCTGAACCTAGGAGCTATTTATGATCAATAGGTTAAAATATGTTCTTGAATATGTTGACCCAAACAACCCTGTATGTTGTATTACTGTTTTCTTCCTTCAGATTTGTACAGAATCTTTTTACACACAGTTTAAAGAAGCATTTTTACCCTAATTACAGGGTGTACCTGAATTACAAATGCATGTCTTTTCATGGGGTGGATCACAGTTATCAGTGTGGGAAGTAGGAATAGGCCTTTTAAATAGAAACTTGTGCTGAAGGGCATAGATGTCTCCTATGACTACCATTACTAATTGACTAGATTTTTGTTCTGAGCAGTTAGCCTGCTGTGAAGCATATGGAGAATTGGTTTTATTTTCAGTATACTTGAGGAATTGTTTTTCTTAACAAATGAAAAAGGCAATTCTGCTCACTTAAGGGCAGTGATTTGGATAATGAAAGTAACTCCTAAACAAAAATGTGTTGAGAAACCAGTTCACTTAAGGACTGTTTACCTAGGGAGCTCTTTGGAAACTTGGGAAGGAAGAACTAATCTAATAAATTAAGGGGAAAGAAAAAGCACTAATGCTAATAAAATAAATTGCGATAGGCATGGATTTTCATGTGGAAGAATAGCAACCTTAATTCTTTCCACATCAGTTTTCTAGTTGTTGTTGTTTTTTTTTTTAATATTAAATTATGTATTACATTTTCGTGGGGAAAAAAAAAAAACTGAGGTCCTTTAATGGATCATGTTTTAGCAATCTCTACTTGTTTCATCCTTCTGCCTTCCAACTTTTCATTACGAATCAACTTTTATTCTGTGAGGCTCTTTAATTTACAAGTTTCCTGACTGTTCTAGACAGTCATAGATTTCTTTCCACTGTCTGTCTAAATCAGCAAGAAACATTAGTGCTGATACGTGATTTATAGGTACAGATTTCTGTTCTTCCTTAAGACATCTTAAATGTAATCCTGCCTACAATTAGGGTTCATACAAGGGAAGATAATACATTACAGAGATATAGAAGCAGTGGGGATTTCTTTGTAATCTGGTTGTTTTACTGCCAGGACCTGTTAGTGTACATTGAGGCACATGGAGAGCTCAGCTGAACTTGTTTGAAGAAGAAATACTACTGGTATTTCGCACCCTGTCAGAATTCCATATGCATCTTCCCCAGCCACAACTTGAAAATTCCCCTGCCTTTAGCTGAAGATGTTATTAGATGATCTGTAGAGGTTACATCTGAAGAGATTTTTATTGATTTCTTGTTCTTTCACTGCTGCATGAAGGGTCATAAGGGTTGTAATGTATTCACAGAATACAAGGATCTTCAGGAAAAGGGAGGAGAAAAATTGGGAAGAAAAAAAAAAGAAATATACTGAATCTAAAGAATGCAAATGTATACTGTAGGTGATATGCTTCAAACTAGAGAGGAGCTCAAGCTCATGTAGTCAGTTGTGCTCAAAACCTTATCTGTGCTAGAAATCTAAAGAAAATGAGTATAGCTGATGTGGGAATAGAGCAAATCTACAGTACTGTGATTTGGGGTTGATTTATAAAGTAATGTGTGACACAAATACAGCCTGTGACCTTCCAGATACTGAATATTTTTCTTTGGGGATGGGGGGTGGGGGTGGGGAAGAAATGTTATTAAACATCAGGAATAATAGCTTTAAATTTTGTAACCAGAAAAAATCACTACCTAAAATATCCTTAATCAATACAGGAAACTACCTGCACTGACATTCATATTCTGTTGGAAATTTACAATGTAAGTATCAAAGCAATCCTCGAAACCTTTGTGATTGCAGAGTAATTGTAATAAGAAAACATTCTCCAGGGTAACTTTTTCCAGATCAGTAAGTCGTGGCCTTATTGGAAGTAATTCAATAGTAAATGTTCTTGTTTAGGAAATAGAATTAAACATGTCAAGTTTTCTACTTTTTTTAAATATCATGTTATCTTGCTTTTTTCAGCTATTTTGTTGCATACAAATTCCAGACAATTATCTTGTGTTGCCTCTCATCAGTTTCTATAGACAATTAGGTAATTTGTTTATGCTCCAAAATCTACACTGTGACATACCATGCTTTTTGAAAAGTTATTTGATGTATTGTGCTAGTATGTCCCTAACCAGTATTTTTCTATCACCATACATTTAGAGTAAGTTGTATCCAGATGTACACTGTTAATCATAAAAAAAGGTTCTGTGGATTTTCAGCTTAGAAAATGCTGGTACTCATCTCCTTGTGACACACTTGTATAGGTAGGATTCTGAGGGTGTAATGTTTAATGGTGAGTCCAGTCTAGAGTTTTGCAAAAAGTACTTATTATTTTTGTTTGTTGATTACTGCTCATCTTTACCCAATTAAGTTCCTTCTCCACTAACGTTGAGCTCTTAGGGACTTGACTTCCCACATATTTTCTAAGCCTGGGTTTCCCACTCTTGCCACTGAGTAATTATGCAAACTTTCTCCCAAGTTGTGCTAAAAGGAATAATCTTTTCTCAGTTTCCAGAAGATGAAGTGTTGCTGCCTACACACAAGAAGTAGCTCCTGCCTGCTGCTTTTGTGTGGATTCTGAGGCTTCTTTAGCAATTAGGAGATAAACGCCTAAGCATGAAATAGGGAGGGATATAATAAGTTATGTGTTCAAAATCCCTGAAGCTTCTGTAGTAAGTAATAATTTTTCTGAAAATGCGTCCTCAATATTTACAACAATACAAGTTCTTAATAAGAATTATTTACAATACTTAGTAATCTTTTATGGGTAACAGTGTCTTTAATCATGAAACATGGAAACTGTCAGCTCTTTGAACCAAATATGAAGTTCATAGTAACAGTCACCACTTGAAGCTCAGTAAGCACTGTAAGGTTGAGCAGTTGAACACTGGAACCGTTTGTAAATGTTCCATGTACTGAGCAGGAGCAGGTGGAAATGTTAAATTGTGTGTATGTACACTGATCATAATTGTGCACGTTTCACGTTAGCTTTCTTTAGAAATGATCAAGTGCATGTATCACCATTTGAAAGATCAAAACAGGCATATTTTTCTTTAGCATGCTCTGAAATTAAAGCTGTGTGCCTAACCCAGGCAAAAATGAAAAGACAAATTTTACATTCTACACTTTTTTTTAAAACATTTTAAGCATCTACATTCAAGAAGAAACACCAGTTTATACACAGAAAATACAAAAGCCTAAACATTGCAGTTACATCATAAAATGGAATTTTGAGCACTGTAACTAGAAATGTTGACTGTGTAACTAGTTCCAAGGTTATACTTTTCTGTTGTTTTTTTCTTCTGTGTGTTTTTGAGTTTTTTATTTTTTTGTTTGCTTTTTAATTATTATTTTATTGTTGTTTAAAGGGAACTGGATAGCTCAAGATACTGGATAGAATTATTAAGTATTATAGCAGCTCAAAGGCTTCTCTACCTCTGTGGAGAATTAAAACTAGATGCCAGATTTGTTTGGTCTTAAGCCAACCCATAGGATTCCCTCTGATGCACAGATGAAATAGGAGTGATATTGCGCTATTTCTGCTTGAGAATTCTTAGAGAATATCTATTTCCAGACTGACTGCTGCTCTGCTGTGCACTTACTGTAGGAACCAGGTCTTGGTAATTTTATATTACACTGTTGAGTGAAAGCATCTAGTTACCCAGTGTCAGTTCAAGACAGCATTTGTCACAAACTGGTACTGAATCCCCAGTTGTGCTCTTACAATATGACAGACATATTACAAGCTGAAGAATGTCTTAGAGCATCGTTATAGTTATTACTAGCCAAAGTACACAAAATGTATTTAGAATGAATGTGATTAGCTTAGGTTCAGACAACATTAGTGTGCTTAGAGCTCTTTTCCACAGCTTGAAGCTTGAGAAGAATAAATAAGTATCTGCTGGTTTACCATACATAGAGTATTTTCTATCCTAAGGGTCAGTGGCAATTAATAGCAGCAAAAAGTGAATCTACTTCCTGAGGAGCCTGTATTTCTGATCCAGATAAAGTGCCTTATCTGGCCTTACATATCTTAAGTTGTGTGAAATTTAGGACCTTCAGTTCTGAAATTTCAAATATCTTTTAGGACCCATGAGGGTAAAAAAAGCTTCTGCCTTTTAGTAATATTCTAAAGTTTTGTAAAGCCTCAACATAGTGAAAAGAAACAGTTCAAGCTCCTTTTGGAAAGGGATCCTATGTTCTAGAATTAGGTTTTTTTCTTTTTCTAAATTGAGTCAGGGTAGTCAGATCAGATCTTGACAGACTGAGCTCACTACTGTCATGACAATCCAGGTATGGGGAGATAAATGGAAAAGATGCTCTGAGCACTTTATTCTCACACTTGCATCCCATGAGGTCTTAATGACAACTCCTAGAAAGTAACTTGTGTTTAACCAGCTTTCAGTAACTTTTGAGGTACCACATACAGATAAGGGAAAAAATACTTGCAGGGCAGGCTTCAGCTTTTTAAGTATTGTGCTTTTAATTTTTGAGTCAAAGGAGTTATAAGATCTTATGAATTGTTTATCCATGATCTAGAGATATATTTCTGCAATGAAAAACACTTCTACTAAGAAAATACTTGTCCTTTGTAATTGTACTGTGTATCCATTATACTGAAAGATGATTTTAATTGTGGCTACTCAAATACACTGAACAACTTTTCCTTCATCTAAACCTAAAACTTGGTCACTGCAATTTCACTTGTCTTCTCATATGACATATAGCAATAGATTTCTGATACAGATGTGTCTGATTTGTCCCGTGCATTACCACAATTCAGGAGTGATTAATCCATTTGATGATTCCAGGAAAGGTTGAGTAAGAAATTGTTCTGAATATATGGCAAAAATATCTATTTTTTTCATTCTTAACTATCTGGAATGCTTTCCTCCTCAACAAGGAAGTGGTATGGAATTATACTTACTACTTTGTATATTGAAATATCATATTATTTCATGTGAAATTAGCTAATTTATCTTTAAAAAAAAACTGTGAAAAGCAAAAATACTTGTTTGAATTTCAGGCTTTTCCCAATATATTTTAATAACAAGGCTTTAATTTTTTTAGCACTTCAGGTTCAAAATTATTGAAGATAAGTATGGTAAAAGCAGTGCTTCAACATTGAATGACCTCCTAAAGCTTTTTTCCTCATCTGATTTGCTATACAAGGAACTGCGGTATATTTTTAAAAGACTTTTACCATACTTGTGCAGATTGTGTGCAGGAGAACTTCAGAAATTGTTGAAATTTGACTTTGTGGTAGAAAAGTTAGAGTTGCAACTATTAAAGTTGTTTGGTGCTTTTTATGCCTAATAGAAAGCAGAGAGAATAGTTCTCTGACACTTTCACTGAATCTGACCTATAGTTAATCTTGACAAATACTTCATTATTTGAAAGAGCCTATCTTTAATTTTCTGTCTCATAAGGGGAAGAGCAAAAAATATTAGCATCCCAGGAGCAGTTTTTACTACTTAACTAGCTATGTAAAGGGGAACTCCAAGTAGAACTGCTATGGAATATTAAAGACAGTCTTAAATGTCCTTAATTCTGCAGAATATATGCTTGTTCTGGCAACTAAGAAAGCTACCTGTAGATCACAAACATTTTCCAATAGAAGGAGTAAGTTCAGTTTTTATATTTTTTTAATTATCAGTTTGATTAAACTATCTGCCTCTTTAAAGACTAGGGCATTTCTTATCCTCCTGCATCTCAAAGCAGTTGTCATAATACTTGGCACTAAATAACAGGACAACAGTATTTATGTATTTGAAAATTTGAAGTGCTTCCTGGGTGTTGAGTAGGTTTTGTTTATTTTTTTTTCTAGATCAAACATTGGACATCAGCTTTATTTTTGATGAGCTGGACTTGCTTGGTTGATTGCCTCTAAATGGAAATAATGAATTGTTTTTACTGTCAACAACATTTAGCAACTCATCTTTTTGTCAGGAAGGGTCTACTGTCTTGCTTGCCTTAATAGACTTTTGTTGGGATACCAGCAGTTCAGTTCTTTCCAGTGTGTTAGAGATGTCCTAAATCAAAAGTATAAGTGGAATACAGAATGCTATTAACATTTCTGCTGAAATGAAAAACCTGCATTTAGTGAACTGATCTCAAATTCTTTTAGCAAGTATACTAAATATATTTGGTTACAGCAGAGCACGTAGGCAATTGCAGTACATTATTTTCAGATAAGTTTCAAGACAGATTGTAAATTTACTGTTGTACTTTTTAGATTATGCACTGTAGGAAAACAGCTAAAAATAAGAAGCAAACATAAAACTTGCATCACTGCAGGAAACCTAGGATGAACCTGGATAGTAAAATGATTGTGCTGATCTATTTGATGCTTTTTTGTGTCTGAAATGTTACTTCTCTGGTTTTGTGCAGTGAGTAAAGAGAAATCAGATGTTGTATGCATGAAAGTGGAAACTGTGCAGTACCTTCTGAGAAGTACTATCCATTTTTGTTATTCATGCTAACTTGGTATTTTTTCTCACATCTACTCAAGTGATTGCATACATGAAGGCTCAGATTTTCAGATTTGGATGATGACATCAGGATCAGGAGTTAGAGAACTGAAGTGGTTGCTATCTCAGTGGCTACCTGCTGTGAAACCTGGCATGCATTCACTTTAATTCTTGGAACTGTTGTGCTAAAGCTGTGCTTCTGAGAATGGCAGGAAAGTACTATGTTCTGCTCAACCAGCAGGTACTGATTTTTCCCAGCATAGTCATATTCTCCCTGGAAATGCTGCCTTTGTGCTTAAGAGATGTAGATTAAAAATTTTTTTAAAATGTAGTAAACCATCTAATATTGATTGTACAACTTGATGCTGTTTATTAAAACATTTATTACATGAAAATGTCACATAATTCTGTATAGCCAATAGAAAACAAATGTCAAGACAAAGTAAATTGGTATGTCAAAAGATGTTGTGTTTGTGCCCCTCTTAGATCTACATAGTTACATTTGTCTCTCAAAGTTTCTGAATATTTACCTATATATGTTATTTTCCCTTGGTTCATATTGGCTTAACAATTTATAAAGTATTTTGGGCTTGCATAAAATATCCAAAGAGCCTGATGTTTCATGTGGCAAAATAGATACTGTGTTCATGAGTCACAACTTCAACATAAATACAAATTTTAGTGCACTTAATATTTGTATTTCAATGTTGAGAAGTATACATACTGTTTCATTTAGACATGATTAGAAGGGTATGTTGTTGTCATATGTTCTTTATTGAAAGTTTTTGTAATTGCTTCATTTCCCTGTGCACCTTTAAGAACCAGAAACTTGCTGTGGGCTGAGGCTTGTTTGCACATGTCCTTCAGTGATAAGATTAACTTAAAAATAGCAGCTATACTTAACTATAAAATGCTTTATTATAAAGTTCTTGAATGTTAGTATGGCTGGAGGGGAGCCACAAGGATCCATCTTGACTAGGGGAGCTACTAAAGGCCTTCTGTGTCAGTGTTCTGGTTCACCATGCTAATCCATGTACAAAGGAATCTTGGCCACAGTATATCATGATCACTAGTTAGAACTGCCTGCACAAACTGTGACCTCAGTAGTCTAATTACATAAGTGGAGATAAGACCCTGGCCACAGTAAAATGTTTTTTGCCAATAAAATGAGCTAATGAGAAATTGGAAGTAGACATATTTCTGATGAATTGTACCAGTTTGGCTGCATCAGTAATACTGAAAACCATTTTATGTTTATAGAATATGGTTCATTCTCATGGGCAGGGCCATACTGTTACTTTATTGTTCTTCATTGCAAAACAGAGGAGAGTTTCTGAAAAGAAAGAATCAGGTAGGCTACAAATCAAAGTTCTTAGTGTTGTCTTGTATGTTTATTTGTTTTACCTTTCAGATTAAGATATTTTAACTCAGATTCAGGGTTGGTTGCTGGCTAGGTTGACCAGGTGAGTTATTCTGAGAGTTATTTGAAGACCTTTTTCTAGGCTTTCCCAAACATATCCTGTTTCTTCAAGCACGTAAGCGTATAGCAAAATATGTAGAAGGCAATCACTTATTGGTAATACTTGGCAAAAACACTTAGTATGCCAGATGTTCAAGATAGCAGTAAAAGCTTTGTGGTCTCTCAGGGTTTTCAAATTTTTTCAATTTGACTGATAACAGTTGCTATACTATCTGGGGAAATAAGTATTATAGTTCAAATTGTCTTTAAACTCTTATGGCTAAAACGATTTGTCTACTGTAAAGGTCCTAAGATCCTACCTATGAAAGGAGCATGGGCACAAGAAAGTAAGTTGCTTTTAAAGGAAAAATTAAATGCAGAGCTGAAATTCGATGTTCCTTTTCTGATTATTGAGGGTGGCTTCCTCTCCAGGAGTGCAGTGATTCCCTACACAGCAAGTGAGTGATGAAAAATGTAAATCCAAATTCAGTCACTGTTATAGTGATAAATTTAATCTGTTTTGTGATGTTTCAGTCCGTGTAATTTTCACCTTAGTAATGCATTCAAACTGAGTTCTTTCAGACAGTTTAATTCATTCATGTAGTAGAACAGGCTGCAGTGGCATCCCATGTAAAACTAAGACTTAGATACAGCTGTTACGCAGATTAAATAATCTTCCCATTTGCAAATACTCTTCAACTAAAGTGCTGTGAGAGTGGATTTTTTTTTCCTGCCTCTTAGTTCAATAATTGCTATTAACTACGTTAATAATACCTATGACAACTCAGTTCTTGTATCTCATTAATTAAAGGCTAAAAGCTTTCACTGGGTAAAGTGCAAGAAAAGTACTTTTGCACAGATATGAACTAGAGACAACATTTGTTGTGCAGGATGCTTTTTTCTAGTTGTGCATATGTTTTACTTTAATTCTAGATCCAAATCTTGTTACTTCATTAGCCCTATCAGTTTAGAAAATAACTGTATACTAAGAAGTACTGGATGTGATGCAGAGCAAAAACTGGAATTCACAATGCTAATTGACATGTATTTCTTATAACTTCCACCTATTGAATAGTATAATTGTGAGTGGAGGATATCTAATGAATGCTTTCTGGTATATTAATAATTTAAATTTCATTACAGGACTGTAATTTTTTAAAGTAGATATCTAAGAATTCTTGGGAGAGTTAGGTTATCTGATTGGAAAAAGACAAACATTTGCACGCATGCTTTAGGATTGTGTCAGCTTTCAGCTATGCCTCAGCTATTTATATCTTGGCTAGTACCAATGATTTCATTCTCTTAACCTAATGATAATAATAATGGAAACCCTTGATTAACTTGAATGGCAGCTCATAATTGATAAAGTGGTTAAAATTAACAGCAGTGTAAGAATTTTCTTACCCTGTTCTTTGTCTTATGTCTAAAAAAAAAAAACAACAAAACAAAATCAAACAAAAGGATGACAATCTATCTTTTAAAAAATCATTGAAGAGTATTATAATAAGACTGTATTCAAGTTTTATTGAAGACAACTGTTATTTTTTAATAAAATGTAATGAAAAAGTGTGGCAAATAAGTACAATGTGACTAAAATACTGTCATTATTCTGAGGGCTTTCCACAGACTATCTCTAGTACAGACAGGAGAAATATTACTACTTTGAGGGATAGCAGAGGGAGAATACTGGTCAAATTCATTTTTAAAACAAATTTTTGAAAAATACACTGGGATAGGGGTAACTTTTTTGAAGTGTTAAATGGCTTAACTACTGTTAATTTAGTTGACATAGATTAGGAAAAGTTAGCGTGCAGTTAGCTGTTCTTCAGGTTGAACCCATTCATATTGGGTTCTTCTGACTTCAGCAAACCAAACCTGACCTCTCTTCATACAGTTTTCTATACACTGAGTTAGCTAGCTACCCAGCTAGGACTCCTACCTATCACTTAACCAAATGTTAGTGCTAATTCTAGCATCTTTTGTAGGTGGAAATCCTAGCACTTAGAAGAAGCTGAGTTGTTTTTCTGTTCCAAAGTATGCTCTTCACAAGCCAGTCTTTCAAAAGACTATATATAAATTGAATTGATGAGTTCTCATGAAGGTACATTTCGCTTTGTCTGTACACCTTCAGTGAATGCTAAATCACTGACAAAAATTCAATTTTCTTCTAAATAATAGGAATCTGCTCATTCATTTGGGATTTTATAGTATGTGGTTGTATAATTTGCTGAATGGATGACATCACTGATAACCAAGCAAATCCTACAATTCTGTCTATAGTTTCTATTTGTGGTGTTCCGAATATCAAAAATGAGACTGTATATTTGGCTTTATGTTTTTAGGGTACTGTGAGCATAAACTAACATTGTTTTCCAATATAGCACTATGGCTGCCAGACCCAGATAAAAAGCTTTGAAACTTAATTCCAATTGCAGGAGCAATTCAAGAGGAAAAGTTTGGGAAATTGTGTACTAAAAGTAGATACTGGAGTCCATTTGAATGTGGCTGATGTAAATTGATATATGCTCCTCAGTAGGTGGCTAATAATGAATGTATACTTCTCTTAAACAGCTAGTGCTCTAAAAGATCACAAGTTTGGAATAAGGTATATTGGGTGATTAGAAGATAAATAATGATGCACTTCAAAGGCTTGAAATTTTTTGACAGATCTTGGCTTCCTTGAAAATTCCTTATTTATTGCTGTGAGATCATGCTCCTGCCACTTAACTTTTCAAACACTAGAATTTGCTGCAGAAAATCACAACACATTAAATGTATGACACCTTTGCTAATTTCCAAGAATGTCGTTTTCATCTTTTTGCTGCATTATGAGGGTCAGTGGTGGCAGCATAGGAAGCCAAAACATTCATACTCTTGTGGATTGATATGTTGGTGGTTGATCTTACCAGTATGAGCTGATTAATTAACTGTTTTTATGAAGTATTGAAGGAAATACTGCCTGATTCAAGTAAGATATTTTATTATTTTAAATACTATTAATTATTAAGGATACATACCCAGTAAACTGGGAATTTGTCTACTTTGAGATCTGGGGTGTTGGTAATACCAATGAGCCTTTGCTTGTTTCAGAAAAAGTACCCACTTCTGACTTCAGACCTCTTACGACTGTAGAAGTCCATAAGCCAATAACCTAGTTCTGAATGTTTTCCAGTTCTCACTGGAAGTGATAGGAAGGCAGCTGGATGGCTGAAAATACTGAAAAGCTGGCTTGGTCACTGGGGTCTCAATGCTGGAACCTAGGGTGTGATTTGTTATTGGAGCAACGTGGAGGAGAGATTAAGTGGCTCCACTTATGCTCCATGCATTTTGTATTAGGTCTGATGCTAGATGTTTCTACATAAGAAATAAGGGACAAAGAAGTCAATAGGAAATATAGTGATTTCCTTGTCTTTCCTGTGAGTGCATCTCAGATGAAAAGGATTTAGTTCTTTCCAACAGAATTTATCTGCAACTTGATCTGGTTGTTTGGTTTTTGATAGAGTTAATCCATAGTCAGACAACTATTTTGATGTGGCGTTATCCTTAATGATTTTTGTGCTTCAGGATTGAAGTGAAAGAGCCCTGATAACAGTGGAGCAATTGTGTAGAAGATCCTTTGGCAAAATGCTTGCAATGGCCTCAAAGATAGTCAGCTCTCTTGTAAATTTAGGTTTCCAGTTACAACATAGGAAAAGATAAATGCAAGTTCTCAGCACTTTTGAAAAGAACCTCACATCAGCATGGAACATTAGACCAAGGTTTACTAGGAGGCTGGAAACAAGTGTATTACCTTGAAAGGGTTGACAGTTTGGAATCAGTCACTAAGTAACTGTTCTCTTAAATTTATCAGTAATTTGATGGTAGATACTAATTATCAGTTAAAAAGCTTTTATTATGAGAGATGAAAATTCTCATAGTTTTTCTAGTTGAGCAGATGCCACACTTGAAATAATCCTCAAACACTAATCGTGATGGCTTATGAAAATGTCTATAATGCACAGTCTTGACTTCTAATGCCTACAGCAGATATTATTGATGTAATTTCTGCCTCTATCACTTTCAAAAAAATGGAGAAAAATCCTAAAAGTCATGGCCTTTTATACACCACAAAAATGCGATAATAAAAGTTGTGGCAGCTTAAAATTCAGCTATATCATTCCTGAATATGTCCCAAAGTTTCATGGCACTTTGAAAATTATTTTTTTCTTACTCAGGAGATTAAACATCTGTAACTTCAGCACTTTAATGGAAAGTATTGGAAAACAAAAAACAAGCAAACAAAAAAATCCACCCTCTTTACCGAACAAGGTAAAATACACAAAATAAACATTTTCTGCTTTAAATCTTTTATTGCAGTAGGAGAACTTATTCAAATTAAGGACCTGATGGCATTGCATAAATTTGGAATATTTTTTCCCTCTGTTTTCTAACTTCTGAATAAATTCTAAATCTGAAAGAGGGAAACTTGCAGGTTCATGTAGCAAATATCTATCTTCTAGAGGCTCCTGAAAAAAGCTGCTTTTCTCAAAGGGAAAAAAAAATCACTATACTGTCATTTTAAAGATTTTTTTTTTAATGCTTTGAATCATGCTTTTTATATTATTCCTCTTTCAGTGGCTTTCAATAAAAAGAGAATAAATTTGATTCATCAACATTTACTCTGGAGACTCCATGATTACATTCAGATCAAAAACTTAATAGTATAACTCAAGTACTTGTTGAATGTAAGCTCTACTAATAACTGTAAGTGAACTTCTATGCAGAATCATAAAAAATAGAATGTCTTTAACTCCAAACTACAAAAATATACCAAATTTTTTGTTTCCTTGAGACCTAATCACCAGCATTTGTTTTCCTGATATCACAACTTTTAAAAATCAAGTTGCCTAACAAGAAGCAATATGCAAAGATGTTTTCATTCAGAGTTCATGAATGATTCCACAGGCAATAAAATTTTCATTGTCTTTGAATTTCCACACACTAAAAGGACTCTCATACAGTTCAGAGGAGCAAAGACATAATAGATGTTATGTTTTCTACTTGTATCCTTGAATTTGAAGGCAGACTCTTGCAGATGAGGATCTGCACATCAGAATTGGAACTGGTAATGCAGCCTACAGATAACGGTTTAAATGCAAACAGGCTGTGTACTCCTAAATGTGAGAAACTGAATTCTGTTTCAGTTTGAATTAAGATATTACTGTCTCCTTGAACATATTGAAAACTGCAAACTCTTTTCTTTAAAAGCTTGAACATTTCTTCAGTTTGACCTTGGCCAGTGGTTTAAAATCTCAGTACCTTAAAAAGAGGAACTCAATCTTTCACTTGTACAAAATAGTAATAGTACATTGCCAGAAGGGGGAAGAAGAGAGAAGTCATCAGACTTTCTGATCATCATCATATTAATTACTATTAATAAATAATTAAAAGGAAGAAAAACACTTGGATTCATCCTCCAGATTAAGATATAATAACATTTTTTTTGTCCATTGTAAGGATTGACCAGAATGAAGAGGTGTGCTGACTGAAAGAAATAATTGTGCAAGCTGTACAATATCCCACTGTAAAGACTCATGGAGGGACCTGAGCTTGTTGTTGTTATAATGCCAGATGTTGAGGATTGTCTGGAAAAGTTGGAACAAAAAACGGTAGAATATCCAGAAAAATGAGATTGCTTGATGTGGCTGTCATTGACCCGTAAGATTATTTTTGACAAATTGCTTGCCTTATTCCTGCTTCAATGACTCAGAATTGTTTAATACATTTTCCCATTGTGTCAAAAATGCAAAATACTTAATATGGCAACATTGTTCTCATTTAATTCATTGTCAGTTATGCAGTTTTGAAGTTATTCGAAATCTCAGTCTCCAGAAATCCTGAGCTACAGCAGTGCTAATTAGGTAAAAGAATAGACTGAATACATGTTAAAAAATGATTTTTCATGCACTGACATAATAAGGTACTTATGATATCTTTGATATTGTGACATATAAATAGGTTCTAGATACATTTACATAGCAAATGCTTTCACATCTAGTGAAACATTTGGGATGTTAGTAACAGTGGTAAATGGTTTTGCCTGGAAAAACTGTATACTTCATTGGTTTTGTGGTTTCTGTTCATTTATGGCACTGATGCATCTTTCTCTCTTATCCTAAGATTATAATTGGCTATTTAAAAAAAGACTTTCTTCTAGCTAGTCCTGTTTTGTGGCCCTCCTGTGAAGCAGGTATGAAATCATAGAATACTAGAATGGCTTGGGTTGGAAGGGACATAAAGGCTACCTAGTTCCAAGCCACAGGCAGGGCTGCCAGTTGCTAGATCCAGAACTAGATCAGATTGCCCAGGGCCCCATCCAACCTGGCCTTACCCACCTCCCGGGGTGGGGCAAATGAAATAACTTCCTCATTTTTAGATGCATTCAGTAAAATTTAAATAAGTTATTGACAGTTCCAAATTTTTAGGGAAAATGTTACAGGTCCATCATAAAATAGTTGTGTGTACAGTGCCACTGTGCTGAAGCTAGAGCAGGAAAAAAACATTCACCTTTGTGCCTTTTAATCTTTACTGTTGTTATATTGAGACTAAAAGTTGTTACTTAATGAACATAAGTACTGTAGCTTTAGATGAGGAATCAAAATGCTCTGTATAGAATAAAAATGGTCAAAAGTGGTCAGTGATAAAATCTATGCTGTTTTTTTATTTATTTTCAGTTTGACTGTTGAGATTTCCAATTGAATGTATTTGTTCATTGATTCAAAAAAAACTCTTTGGGCCTCTGTTGAGGGGAACTAAGATGAAATATCTCCATTCAGGAATATCATTTTGCAAATTATTGCTTGCTAACTTCTGCAAAAACATGAAATGGACTTCAAAATGCCCTGTGAAGCTTGTATGGTGCAGTTATGTGCTGCACTTGGACTAAAAAGGAAGGAGAGCTGACAACTGTTATGCACAAAGATTTCTAGCCTCAATTATTTTTCTCCCTATTTTACTAGCCTGAAGTCTTACTAATCAAAACAATGCTCATTTTCTGAAGGCCCCTAGCCTTTTTTTTTTTTTTCCACTAGAAAAATGCTTATGAGGAAACTAAACATTTTCTCCAGAGTTGTCACTGTACTTCTGTGGTATTGCTTAATGTCAGAGAATGTTAATATCTGGGTGGTTGTTATAATATCCTTGACGCACAACTTCTCAGCATAAAGAAACTCCTGATTTTTTTACTGTAGTATCTCAGCATTATTTGAGTGCTGTGTGTATGTGCAGGTAAGTGCTAGAGCTCATAGCATTAAAACCAACTACTGCAGAATTGCCAGGCAGACCTGCACATGAACTACCTATGCCTCAAAAACAAAATTGATTCTATGCATAATCTCTCGCAGTACCCTCTTAGCTGACTAGAAAACGAAAAAAAAAAAATCATATTTTGCTAAGATTATGTTGTACCTGTCCAAAATTAGATAAAGGAAATCCTGCTTAACTTAGTCTGTTTAGGAATTTTCTAGGAAAAAGCTAACTAATTAAGAGGAGGGTGTGGACAAGTAAATTTTTCTGTCATAATTCTGAGGTTAAAACAGAACTGCCTGGAATTAAGTAGCCTCATCCATTTTATGACAAGAAGTAAGTGTATTTCAAGGCTGGAAATTCCATTTCACTTTATGTACAGAAAATGCCGCAAGGGAAATAAGAGTTTTTCCTGAAGTACTAGGTATCCTGATAACATATCAGTTATCAAACTCACTTTGTGTTTTTCAGCAACAGTAAATAGTTATAATGTGGCAAGATTATTTTCATCCTTTAAAGGGGTATTCTCAAGACTTTAGCAAGAAATTGCTTTTTTTTTTTTAACACAGCCCATCTGCCCTTTACATTCTGTATGCAGTTTGTGTTTAAACTGAGGTTTTTAGTATCAAAACTTTAAAATGCGTGTCTGAAAATTTTCCAAAGGAGTTCAAAACTGAGTGGGAATTCTGTAACTAAGATGCTTTAAAAAAAAAAAAAACTCCTCAAGTATAGCAATCATACTACCAAACCACGTAGCAAATGCCAAACAGTAGTCTTCATGGAAGTTTTTTCAGCATTGAAGGTATCTTGCATAAATTTACCTAGTGTCTTACAATTTACCTATTTTAAAAAGGTATTGTGTTGTTAAATATAGCCAAGTTTGAGTCCTAACCAAGGCTTATTTGTGCTTTAGTCATTAGCAGTTTCGTGACTGTGCTCCAGAGATGTGACATATTTAGCTTCCTCATGCAGTTGGTAAAAGCTAACAAATAATTTAACCAATAATTAGAGTCAATTAGGTGCCCCACCTACATCCTCTCCTTCACTGAGGGGAGCGAGGAGAAAAAGTCATGCTTTTCTTTATTCTTGGTGGTTGATTAAAACTGGTAATACAGTGCAGGAATTTTATTCATTTACACAGTGTTGGATTACTATAGATTTTTACTAAAAATATTGTACCTCTTGCATGAATGCTATCGTACTGACTTCTAAGAGGCTAAGGTGCTTAAAAATATATATAATTGAGGAAAGAACCAGTTGATATCATTCGGGTGTAAATGTTGACTTTCCACAACATTTAAGAATACCATTACACCAAAGCAGGTATTTGAAAATAGTATACTGAATATGTTTTGCTCCTTACATACTAATAGGACAGCTATGAAGAGTCCAAAAGCATTTTTAACAACTTTCTGAAAAGTACCTTCAGACTCATCTTCTATGAGGTTTCCTTCTCATGGTATGCATGGAAGTCCTCACAATCCAATTCTTGAATAAGTGAGCTGAGATAGGTAGAAGTCTGATACTTGTCATTCTGTATTCCTTTGACCATATCCCTTCTCTTGTGTGAGAATGAGTCTCGACAAATACGGCCTTATTAAATGCCTAAATAACTTGAAACGTAATGTTGCTTTCGAAAATATTTTTGTTGTTAAATTCTGAAGTTGTATAGTGCATCAGATGTAGTGCAGTATAGAAAATACACAGTTCATATTTCTGCTTTTGTTGGAGAAGACATTTATTGAGTTTGGAAAATAGATTACATGCTTATGATGTTTCATTTCTCAAAAATGATAATAAATGGATTAATTATCCACATGGGGGTTTTCAGGTGAAGGTAGTCAATTAATTATTATATATCAGTCAACAGTTCAGCAGCAACAACAATAATCTGCTGTTGAAAAGACTGATAAAGGTCTTGATCCAGCAAAACTGAATGTACATTTTCTCTGTAGTATTTGTCTAGTGCTAAGTATTCTTAATAGTATGAGTGGTTTTTTGGTCATGTGTTATTTTGTGTTGTTTGTTTGTTGTGTTTTGTTGTTTATCTAGAAAAGGGTAGCTTATACTGAATCTCTCAGCTACATAAACAAGGAAGTGATTAAAAAGTTAGCTATTACAAATTAGTTGGATTATCCTGTGCTTAGTTCCATGCATACTACTTCTTGCCTTTTCTATCCTGTCTTTTCCTGAGGTCACATATACTATATATTCTATCAGGAGAGAGATTATGTTGAATACTGCCTTTGGTGGTGAGTGTGCTAAGCAGAACTGCATCAACTGGTAGTGCACTGCTCATCTTGGATTTAGCCTGCAGAAGAGCTGTAAAACAGGATGTCATGTACCAGGGTGTTTTACTGTGGTTCTTTCACTATTTCCATCCTATTTTTAATAGATCACTAAGAAAGGGTAATTCTAATGAACTGTGCAAGTTCATTGGTCCAAATTTCAAATAATCATTTGATAGACAGTATCTGCTTTTAATATTTAATGAGTGTGGTGCTGTCCTTTAAAATCCTTGCCCAGCTTTGAAGTATTTTAGTTGCTATGGAAACAATATCTGTGATAGGAGCTTCTAAATCATGAATACATTTGAGATGTCTTTTCTTTCCTCTTGTGTATGAATACAGTAGTTCTTCCCCTCCCACACTACACTTCATTTGCTCAGCACCACTTTCTGAAGGAAGCTGCAAACTCATCACTGCTGCCTCCTTAAAAACTCAATGCTAGGATAATTCAGTATTCAAACACTTCTACATTGCAGTTTCTGATCCTGTCATTCAGGTTTCTGTTTATCTAAGTTGAATCCTCTATGGAAAAATGAAAGTTTTGTGTGTTTCTGTCAGAGAGCAACAAATCATGATCTTTATTTAAAAGCCAAAACTTAAGAAGCTGTTTTTTTCACAGAATTGTTGATGTCTGTACTGAAGAGATTAGAACTGGTACAACATTCCAGGTGTCCTCCCCATCTCTGAATATGGATTAAGGATAACTTGCCTCGACTTCTTGGAAATATTCATCCTAACATAGCCCAGAATACTGTTAGTCCTATCTGATGTAGGGCCACACTGCAGGCTAATACAGGTGAAGATTAATGTTGCTATTGAGTTGTTTCTCTTGTAATGTTTCAAGCTTCCCTCTTAATGCCAAGTCTAGTTCTAAGATTCTATAACAAATGGTTTCCTTAAATATGAAGTGCTTGGTAAACTGACAGCAGATTTTAAATAATCCTTTGTCATTATTTGATACCTACTGCTTTGTACGCAGCACTCTTCAAGACCAAAAATGGAAATGAAGTTGAAAATTACTGAAGAAAAAGTAGGAAATGAATGTTAAGTATGTTTTGAGAAGCTTAATCATAGCTACAGCTAGTAGGAAACCGGAATCTGGAAGTCACAATAAGTAGATTCACTTCTAGGACAAAAGCCATGTTATGCAAGTGATGTGCAGAAGTTCCTGACGTGTTTTCTAAGGAAAATAATTAAGCTAGCAAAAAAGTACAGACTGTTAATTTCTTAGCAGAGGTAGATGGTGCTATTATTTGTTTAATCAGTTCTGGAATGTTTTGGCACTGCTTCACTTTGTAGAACAAAAGGAGAAATGACCTCTTCATGAAAAGAATGCTGTGGATAAGCTGATAGGTACCTTATCAAGTTTGCTATTGTAGCTACGCCAGACAGACATGTTAATGTGACATAGACATTCTCTGCTATGGTATTTATACTCTGTCAGAGGTGTTTTGGAAATCATTTGTGACCTCATCTGGCGTACAGAGAGGCTGCAATGTTCTCAGAATTGATAAAACAAGCCCACTTTAAAATGAGCTTATTTTAAACTTCCTGGCTTTCAAGAACTTCAGAAAATAGTCTGTTTTCTAGCTTTGTACTATTTGCTACTGATGCTTTTCTGTGCTGCCGAAATCTGAAACGTCATAGCTGATGGTATTTCTTTAAGATTCTTTTAAGCTTAGGTTTCAAATAGCTATTTTTCTAGGAGCACTGTGTGGGAGATCAAAGTCCTGTATGTAAGGTGTATGAATCCTAATCTGTAAGGAAGGACAAACTTTAAAATGTACTTTAGATCACACTGAGGAGTGTGAGAGGTGGATAGAACTAGCCCAACAAGTTTTCTATCATTTAAAAACCAATCTAATCAGGCAAGAACTTTTTTTTTTTAAATTTATTCTTGTAGTTAAGAGCCGTGAGTATGACTGTGCGTCTCGGAAAGTGTCCTTTACTTTTAGTCAGCTGGCTGTCATCTGGTCCTGAACATCATGAAATGTGGAAAATATGGGGCCCAGGACTGAGGAAGAAGGAGCAAGAAAGATCAGTCGGGGCTGACTTTCCTAATTTTTTCCCTTATTTTCCTATGTCAAATTTTTAAAAATTAGATTGGGTAGAGATATATTAAGAAACAGATCAGTATTCTGGACAGTAGTGCATGGAATAGAAAAATATAAAAACGTCTAGGGGTGTCAAAGAGGTTGAGGCTACAGGGGAAAAATGAATAGATAGTGATAATTTGATCTCATATATGTCCATATGATAAAGTAATATATAATATAATGTGTATATAGAAAAGTTAAACATAATTCAGCTGCCTCTGTACATTTTAAGTTGTGCTGTAAAGAGAGAAATGTTTGAATTTATTCTTATTTTTGGAGATTGTCTTTTTGTCATATAAGCCAGAAGTGGGATCAGTGAGGATCTCCAGACATGCTGGAAGTCTTTTGCAAAGTATTTTTGTCAGTAACTGTGGGCCATACTTGAAAATCCATTATCCCACTCTGCTTTTTTTTACCAGTAAACTCTCATTCCTATGCATTTTTTTTCTCTCAATTGATGCTCATTACTTGATTAAAGGTTACAGTGTCCTTTCTCAAATAGAAAAGGAATGCATGCTCTAATTAGTAGAGTATGAAAGAGTATTCTATAAATGTAGTGATAATAAGGTGCAAAAAAAATGATAATGAAGGGACAGAGGAAAGACAGTAATGGACTGCCAAATGTGGGTATGTGTTCCTGAACCATTCTAGCAGAAGCTACAGAACTGTTCTTCCAAGAAGTAGCTGCAAATCTTCAGCAACAGTTTAAGGAAAAGTAAGAACTGCTTGGGACAGGGGGAAGCTGTTGTTTGGAAGAACTATGCTTAAGAGCACAGTCATAGGTGGTATAAAAATGGAAACGGTAAGTGTTTTGGATTCCTGTATTATAAATGGGGAGGAAAGAGAAAAGTCTTGGAGGCTGAGTGAAAAATATCAAATAATTTATAGCGATATATGAGAAATACTCATGTACAATTTCTGTTGTAATCTCTTAAAATTTCAGCCCTCTTAGTGTGAGATTGGCCCAGTTTTGGTTTTGATAGCATTACTGCTCAGACTTTGAGAGGAGCTCGCGTAGTCTTGTAGGTATCTGCAGTTTGGGATGAAGAGCAAAATTCACTTTGTGTAGTGCTGGAAACTAGATGGTGAGAAATGTTATTTGGAATTTAAATGGACTTAATGTGAATTCCTGTTTAAGTCTACAAATTAACATAAGTATTTAACCAACTGTACATGGCCCAGTCAGGACTGGAAGACTTTTAACTATAAAGTGATCAGACTATTCACTATGAACTGTCTAAAACTATAAACCATTAACTGTCTTGGCAATGTACTCAGTATATTCTAGAAGTACAGTGTATTTCAGTGGCCGCTTCTCATTTTTTGTTTAGATTGCAGTTGATGTATCTGCAGTATTCCAAGAAATGGGAGGATAAAACTTTACAATGTTTACTCATGTGGATGTTGTTAAAAATCTTATTTTCTGTTAAAACTAGAGATGAACAACTAATTTTTGGGAGAGCATGGTTCTTCATGAACTTGGATTCATGTTTGTTTTCACTGAAATGTTGTCCTAAAGAACTGGAAACGGAATATTCCTTCATACTGTGGTTCCTGTGAATGATATCTACACAAGTTATTGTAATATGTGAGATGTTTTGTTGGAGTATTTTAAAGTCACTTGAAGTGATGAGAAATTAGATAGGTATTGTTATGAGTGATATGTTAATCAAGTAGTTGATAACCAAACAAATAGGAAAGGAATGAACCTCTTTTTCAATCTATTTCATCTTTAGTTTTAGCTGTATTTTAAGTAACTGAAAGCAATACCTGCAAATGACTTAAAAAAAAAAAAAAAGTGTTTATTATAATTTAGTCAGATTCTATATTTGAGGATAGGTAGTCATAGCTTAAGTGCTACCCTTGAATGAAATCATATTGAAAAGTAAAATATTGATAATGGAAGAGAAAATAGTGTGGAAATTGCTTGAGGATTTCAATAAAATCTAGCACTGCAGTAAGATGTAACAATACTGCAGGGATCTACTTGTAATAGGCTAAAGCACTTTCATCTTTAATTGCAAAAGGGCTTCAGGGTTTCCTTTAATACTTTTAAATATTTGAGTCTTAGGAAAATCAGTTACTTTTCTCATCTCCTCTATCCTATTATATGCCTATACTACTTCCTGTAAGTAACATGTCTCAAAGGACAACTATGTAACAAGGATATACTTGTGATAAAACTTTCCCAGAACTCTCTAGAAAACATTTCTGAAATACATTTTTGATACTTTTGAAGATGTAAGACATTTAAATAACTCATATCAAGTCATTACTCTGTACAACTTACCTAGAATTCTACATCAATATCTTTGCCAAATATCTTATTGAACAAACAGTACAAAAGTTGATCAGTCATTATTCTTGAGAACTTGAAAGTACAAAGCCAACAGCTGGAGCTGAACTCTATGTTCAGCTAGCTGGAGGAGCTAAAAGCTTCACCCTTGATAAAAATTAGTGCCTGATATGTCTGAACTCCTGTATGCTTTTCAGAAGACTGTGTTTCAAGTGGTTATTGATACTGATGACCTGGGAACTGGACATCATGTTTTTTCCAGGCCTGTGGTCACCTGCATCCTTAGACAATTGTTTATTAGTTTATGTTTCAGCTTACTTACATTTTGTGTTTAAGCAAAATGACCAATTAAAATAATAAATAATAATAATAAAAAATCAATTGAGGAGTTCATTTTTTGATTAATAAATCGTGCCTTTTTTTTTGTCCTGGTGACAGCAGTCCAATTTTGTCTTTATGAAAGAGCTTTCAAATAAAATATAATGACTATTTACAGAACTTAAGAGTTTCTGAAAGATCTGTAATGTCAAATGATATTCAAGACTGAATAGCAGATATATTTCACTAATAGGAAAATATCTAGGAACAATTACAGCAAAGCAGAAAATGCTAGCTTTAATATAATTTGTTGTTTACTAGCATCTGTTCTTTTGCTATTTCCTGTCAGTGAATGTCAATATCCCTTATTTGTTACAGATCATGGTTTTAAAACTATTTTGGAATGTAGCAAAGTCGCTGAAGTTAAACTTTTCATAACAGAATTTTAATGAAATGTAGACAAACAGAATTGGTGGAAGGTCATAAGACTGTGTTGTTGTTTCATTGAAGGTATAATTTTCTATTCTGTGAAGCTTACTGGAGACACCCAGAAACTACTTTATGAAGAAAAATGTCAGGAAGGGCTAAATCACAGTGGTGAGTTATACACTGATACAGTATCTATAGATAAGGCTAAGAATAATGGTTATTTGTCTCAAAATGAAGGCTGTTGACCACAGGCTAGTGAAGGACTAATGAGCTTTTTCAGCTGTTTTTTGAAGAAAGCATCCATCCTCTAGATACTACAAGTAAGATCAGAAAACTCAAATTCCCATTTGAGTGAGACTGAGCTAAGATACCAGCTGATGTTCTATTTCCAGTCATGTTTAGACCACAGCAAGCAAATGATTACCTTTTAAGTGCTTAAATACTCATTACAGGAGCAATATGACTATATACATTGAACTATAATTTTTGTGTGATGGCAATAGACAGGCAGCCACCATTTCAACTTCATGTACTTTTCCCAGATGCATCACTGCACCTGAGCAGTGGGACTTGTCCAGTTTATCCAGTCTGACAGCAGTACTCTGTATCTTATTCCCACCCTTACTGCCATGATTTAAGTAGGTTTTATCTGGAGGGGAAAAAAAATAATGGACTGGATGTGCAAAGGATTCAACAAAACTTTCTCAGACATCTGTGGAGCTTCTCAGTAGTCCCAAACAGGTTAGGTTCTCTTAGGTTTGCCGGCCTGGAGCCATAATCTGCTCTTCAATAAAGTCTTTTCTAACTTCTCCCTAATGGTCTATGTTAGCAAAGAGAAGGAAAGGTATTGAAGGTCCTGCGTGTGTACCACAGACAAAAACTCCACTGCTTTTAACTGGAAATATGCCTGAGTTAGAAACATGGAGCTTTAGCCCTGAAGATTGAATTAGTGCATTGTCTTCAGAGAGTTCTTTTAAAGTAACTTCGAGCCCTTTTTCCTATAATACTGAACTTGCACTGCATGCTAAGCTGTATAAATAGACATGGGCAAGCATCATGAAACTTTTCAAGTTCTAGCCTATTGTTTTAAAACTCACTACCTCTATTTTTTTTATCAATTGAGATTTCAGCCTGTCTATGGAGAGTGCTATAACGATAATCACAGCATGTTAGCACTTTAGAGTGATGGCGACCTTATTTGTTTCCACTTACTGAAGAATGTTTTTGTAGAGTCAATGATTGTGTCAGTGCACTGAGAAGCAAGAGACTGGATCTACTGTCTTTATGTTGCTTATTAACAAAAAAGCTAACTGAACATGGTGAAATGCTATTCTTGCAGAGTAGTTCTGTTTTAATACTTAGTTTGTGTGTAAATAATTACTTCAATAGTTTAATGTTTCCCAGCCAAAAGCTTCAGAATCAGGTTGCCAAATCAGCAGACTTCTGATCAGAAGGTATTGTTGGACTGTAACTATGGCACAAAGTATACATCCCACAGACAATTTTCCTCTTCTTCTCATTTATGCTTACTTATTATTAATGACTTCAAGAGAAACTAAAACAACAGCACCAGGGTAAAGATGCCATGGGAAGAAATGTGTAGATCTAAGATAGCAGACCTTAGATCTCTGCTTGTGACTATACTGAAAGATGAGTGCCCAGCATCAGAAATGGGGATTGGATGGGTGGAGGAGCAGCACAGCTCAGTGTGCACATTGTGTTTGGGGCTGGTAGCCCTACAATATGCGAGACTGAACAAGGAATGGCCACCGTTCGCACAAACTACGCGAGTTCCTATTAATGGGTAGGAAGGGACTGAAATAAACCATTCTCAGTCAATACTCAGTTTTTGTTTCAAATATAGCATGCTTAAATACTTTTAATGTTTTTTAATGTTTTTCATAACATGAAGTTGAAGAGCAGTGTGCGTACTTTACCAGCCCTTATTTGTGTCGGGTGGTTGAAAACAGAGAAAACAACCAGACAGGTTAAACTTTTACCAGCAGTTCCACCTTGTTCAAAATTGCCTCTTCTCTTCCCTGCACTGAGACGTGTTACTCTAAGTAGGTGTACGAGGTATTACAATGTGCAATCTTCTGAAATTTGCCTAATAAGCAGCAACCTTTAATCTATTAAGACTAACAGTCGTGGTAACTGCGATAGCTTCGGTGGTAAATGAGTGGGGCTTCATCACCTTTGTGTTGCTGCTTTGTGTAATGCTGCTTTTCCCTTTCCTAAATCGGGGTTTACCGCAGATACTTCGCCCAAATTCAGTGCATCCAGCGAGCGCGGCCGGCACGCGCTCACACAACGCAGCAGGTACCGCCCTGGCCCGGATCCCTCGCAGCTCCCTCACAGAGCGGGGCCGGGGGCGGGCTGGGCGGTGCGAGCTGGGCGGGCCGGCGGCGGGCCGTTGCCATGGCTCCCGCAAGCCGGGGCAGCCCCGCGAGCCAGCGGCGGCGGCGGTGCTGAACGGACCAGCCATTTTGCTGGTGGAAAACAATGTGACACGGCGTGCCGGGCTCTGCCGTGCAATAAACACCCGTCTCCTCTGAGGACACAGAAGAAACGAGCGCGCGAGTGAGTAATGACAGAGGGTTAGCGCGTCGGAGCTGCCATTTTGACAAGCCAGTGACTGCCGCTGCCTCCGGCTGATCGGAGGCGGAATGCGGAGCGATAACGCCGCATATTTGCTGTCAGGCTGCCGAGCGGGTTTTTGTCTCGTAAAGGCAAGGCAGCCCCACGGCGTTATCTCGGTGCTCGCCGAGAGGGCTGAGCCGGGGCTAGCGGCCCCGCGGTTAGCAGCGGGCAGGTGCCGGCCCGACCCCTCCCGGCCTGCCGACCCCGCGGGCTGCGCGCCGAGGGTGTGCCGCCGCGTTCCGCACAAAGGGAGGCTGCCGAGCATCCCGGCTCCGAGGAGACGTACGGCTTTGCGGGGACTGGTTCTGCCTTGTGAAACTGCGTTCAGAGCAAAACCACTCGCGAGAAATAAGCTTCGGCAGGTACCTTTGTGTTTAAGGGATGGTTTGGTCAGAGACTTGTGTGGAGTGATGGCTGAGTGCATCGGTCTGACTGCATCTTGTTTTAGTGTCGTGTTCTAATATAGCTGTTGAGTCAAAAGATTGCTTGCAGTAGCAGATGTAATCATATGCTTGCACTTCCTAATAAAAGGGATTTTAGTTTTCCATTGTGCTTTGTACTGTTAGGATAGGTATAGGATATAATGCATTATCAAACTTGCAAACGTATTTGAAAAGCCTCAAGTCACTGAATTCTTCATGATTGGAATTGATGCATTGTGCTCAGCCTCAGCGTAACTAGCTTTAAATTGTCTGACTGCTGCTGTGCAATATGTAGGTCATAATAAGGAGCAGCTTTTTCACCAGACTTCCATGGGCTGCATGCCCCAGTGCTGTGGTTGATTGCTTTGTGGTACTGGAGCTGGTAAGAGCAGCAGTGACACAGCCAGCTCACACCTCCCGTTCAGATATGGCACATACTGTGCTGCATGGAGCACAACACGCCCATTGTGTCCCTCCGCTCAATGCTTGGTACAAGGAAGGAAACCAGCACTCCACATGGAGCACAAGCACAATTAACAGCACAGGGCGGTTAAACTTTTATTGAACGATCCCAGTGGCAGGCTTTCTGCTTAACTAAAAATAAATAAAACCATGAATGCAAATGTAAGACAGTCACTGAAACAGAGTAAGTCATCTGATTGGGGCTGTATGTTCATACTGTAGATTTTCAATGTAAAAGGAATTGCTCTGAATAGATATTAATCACATGTCTGTTTTAGAGAGATTAAAACTACAGTCCCTCAATACAAACTTTTATAGTAAAAGTAGCATTTCATGAACTACCAAATGCATTCTTGCTAATGTAATTCTTAATTACCTAATACTGAAATGCATTTGATTATTCTGGCAACTGAATGATATGATTTGCTTTGCAACTAGAGAAAAGAAATAACTGGTATTAACTCTTAATTACATGGCGTTCAGTTATACTGAGATGAACCATTTGTTTGAACTGTTGAGTAGGCATGAGATCAGGAATTTGAGGTCTGGGATCTTTATAGTTAAATTAGTAACCAGTTTCTGTAATTAGGAGCCAAATTCCAATGTGTTATTTCTGTGTATATGTGCTGCAAAGGTATTTGGACAAGCGTGATCAGCAACTATTCCCCAAATGAAACACTGCATTTAGAAATAGCAGTATATAAACAGATTGCAACCATACATTTTCCCTCTTAGAAAAGCTCCATCTTCCTCAAAGTGTTTCAGGATTTCACTAACAGATGAATGCACACCCCAACTTCTTATGTGTCGAGGTCATATAGTAAATTGTTTAGAGATCCACTTTTTTCTGTGTTCTGTTAAGTGGAATGAATATTTACAGTGTGATCCTACATGAATATTCATGATTGAGTCTTTAATTATGTTGAAAATGATAAGTTGATCTAGCATTTCCTTTAGGAGGTGTTTGTCAGCCTCTAACAAAGAGATAGAGAGCTTCTATTATTACAGCAAGAAGTATAGGCGTAGTAGTGTGCAAAAAGTCAAGGACCTTACAGCTCAAGCTGGATATATCTTACTGTGAAAAATTTATGGTCTAAGAAAGCATATGAGGACTAGCTGTGACAAATCAGTGTACAGCCAGTTAGGTGCTGGTAGATGCATCTTATTAGTCTCTATTATTATTGAGAACAATATTATGCATTCTTTCTATTCTGTCGTTCTCCCTTTGTCTTCTTTCTCATATCAGTTCCCAGCTTCCCTCTGTTGCCTTACTGTCTCTTTGGCAACATCTGATCCCCTCTGAGGTATTTGTAAATCAAATCGGTGACTGTCAGTAATGGCCATGGAGGTGCTGCAATGGAATATGGTTAGAAGGAAGAATGTTAATGAGTTAGAGGGGAAAAAACAGCAACGTGTGTACCCAATATGAACTAATGGTACGTCATATAAGGTATTAAGGTCTTGTCACAAATGTTGAAATCAAATGAGTATAGAAGAGGAGGAATGTTTTTCAGCTTACGATCAACTACATTTTTAAAGATTAGTAAGAAGATATTCAGAATAATATGAGACAAGACAAATTGGATATTTCAGCAGTAGAAAGGTTAACATCAAATTTCAGTTACAGTTTAGGGTTTTTTTGTTTCAAGAAAACCATGGTTTCAGTCCAAGAAATTATTGTACTTGATTTGAAAATCTGTAAAGTCAGATTGTTTTGGTGTGCAGTGATGTAAATAACACCAGCTGTCATGCTTTAACATGAGTCACTTCAAACGTTTTTGAGAGAGCTGACTCTTGAAGGTGATTCTGGGCCCATGTGTTGTGACCATAAACAGATTACCAGCAAAGCAAAAGCAGGGAGATCAATCCTAAAATGTAATATTACAGCAGCAGGTGCAAATAACAATAAAAATGAAGAGATGGACTAAAGAAGCCAAAATCAAGTGCTGGAACAGTTTGGTATGTTTGTTTAAAATCATTAGATTTGAATAAACATTGATAAGCATCGACCAATCACGTGGTCTGTGGAGCACAATAACCTTCTAAGAGTTCTAATGTGGGAATGCAATCTGCCCTCCACCTATGGGCTAGTCCCTGAAATGCCATAGACTTACATATATGACCAACATGAGTAACAGTACAGATGTCACATACCTAGAGACCACTCTCAGATATCAAATTAGGGTGCAGTGTATAAGGTTGCACTGTGGAACAGCTGAATGCTGCTTCTGTAATGGAAGGATCAGGTATTGTGTATGATACGCCAATGATGAAGGTTCATCTGAAGCAAGTAAATTACGTCAGATGTGACCTTGGAACAAAAGTTCTGCTCCAGTGAGGCTGTCTGCGTAACGTAGACAATTCTTGGAGGTTTGTAAATTTCAATTTTACAAATATGTAGTTTGATGCATCACACTGATACTGATCCTTTTCTGTATCACTATTTCAGTATTGCATTGTTGTTACTCACTGACAGAATGTATTTTCTTCGTATTCTGTTGAATGTAGTGTAGAGCATTCTGTTAAGGAAATGATTGTACCATAGATACTCAGACTTCATTCATTTTTCTTCAAATAGTGTGGCTTCTTTACACACAAGCATTTTACCAAAAGTATACTACCATACAAAAAAAAAAAAAAAAGCCTCAGTGAGATGCTGATATTTCTATTATTGTGAAGTACCTTAACTATCTTGAGCCCAGCCTAAAAACAAAAAGGTAAAAAGACTTTCATAGGCTCTGATGTAATGGAAAACCTCATGGATGGGAATGATTATGATGTGATAGTGGACAGAAGTATATACTTAAAGGGCAGCATGTATCTCTGAGCAAATGCATGCTGAATGACAGCATTTTACATCTATTCCTGCTTTGGTTTTTTTGATGCATTAGACGTATTTTTCTGTTCAAATCTATTGTTCCATAACAGCATAGCTAATGCTGCTGTAAAGCAGGAAATTCCAAAGACTGAGCCTTTTCTCCTAGCTTCTGTCCCTAAATAGACTTACTTTACATCCTTCTCTGCTGAACAATGATAGTGTTCTGATTCATCCATCCTTAAAAATCTCGCCAGCCACCATTAAGGGGTTGAAGAGGACAGATGTGCTTCTGTGTTAAGTAATCTTGAATAACATACTACGTTATTTTAACTGTTGATGCTGAGGATCCCAAACCTCAATGAATAGTGGTGGAGATGAGGGGGAGAGAAGAAGATAGCAAGAAAAGCAATGCTTTTTCCTCCCAGTCTTTACAACAATCACGTTATACAATAAGCTTTTTCATTTACCTTTTCAACAGATAACTTGAATAATGTTGAAACATGGAATAACAAAAGCTTTACTTTTTTGTAGCATTTTATGTACAAGTACTGAAGGAATGTACAACTGAAATGTTTGATGTGTAAGTTTAGCCACAGTTGCTGACTAACTATATTTGCCCTCAAATAGTGAGTTTTACTCTTGCTACCTCAGGACTCAGAAGAAAAGGGAAAAGTACTTGAAGGAAACCCTAGGGAATCAATAATGGCAGTTTTCATAGCTGAAAAAGCAACGTTTTGAAGAGAGCATTAAGAGGCATTGATGTCTCAAGATTGTGGGTTGTTTTTTTTTTTTTTTTTTTTTTTTTTTTGGTAACATCAACAGTTCTGCTAATAGGAAGCTGATAGTTATGACTTAAGGTTAAAATAACTGGAAGGGTCCTTTCGGAGTTTAAAACCAAGAACAAGAGCGAAAAGAAAACAACGCAATTCCTTAATGATTCTCTTTTTTCTCAGTTATTGGAGACAATAACTGAGTTCCTGGTTGAACCAGAGTAATACTGAAAGGCAGTTCTAATGCTCCTAAGAGGCTTAAATTATATGATGTAGCCAATGATGGGAAGGAGTGGGAACTACATCAAAAGCAAGATAGCCATAGCTTGTTCTTTTCTGTATATTGCCGTCTTGTCTGAGGAATCAATTCTAACCTGAAAGTTTTCTTACCACAGAGTATGTTGAATGTTGAGTATAGCCAAGCATTCCTTGATGGGGAAAGTGTGATAGGCACAAGTGTGTGAAGTCACAAAAAACACAATGTGTCACCTTGCAAAAAAGTACAGATATTACTCAATCATGATGTACGTGGTGCAGAGGATGCAACAGATTTTGCTTTGGTAACCTACTCCTAAGTATTAATACCTGATGTAAGACTGTAGAAGATTAATAAGTTCCTAATGACAGAGATCTGATGGATGTTCTTCATAAAACATAGTGACTCATCTTTAGATTTAGATATAAGGAATACCAACAAAATAACAGAAATAGGGATTTCTGAAATGTAAATTGTGGAATAAAGATTAGTACTTCAGCTTACCAATATACATATATATATACAGAAAAGACAGTTATGAAAACAGGGTGGTAAGATTTATATTTTTACTCGAACTAATGAGATTAAGTATAAAGCCAAGGAAGACTGCCACAAAACCCATAAGAGAACAAATTTCAATTCATGCAAATATTTAGACTACTTCTGGTCTCCTGATCAGAATAAAATGTGAATATGTGTAAAATTCTTAAGGGCTGTTGGTAGCTGATTTCATAAATTGCTTTGGCTCTGACTGTAGCAAGGGTATTCAGTAGGGCTGACTTCCTAAAAGCCAGTGTTTTACCAAAGTTTAACTTTAGGATAGGGAGGAGGAAGCCTGTCCATGATTCAGGTCTCTCGAACGATTCTGATATGTGAAAAATGCATGAATTCAAGATTTCACATGTTACTGCAGAGATCTGTGTTTGTGACTATGAACAGTATTTTCACTACTAGAGGTGCCCACAGAAGGAATGTAGCAATCCACTTGAATATAACTAAGTGAACTAAGTGCAGGGTAGACGTAATTAAACTGTACGTTTAAACACTGCTTTTGCTAATTATATCTTGATATTAAAAATGATACACAGTAACTGTAAAACCAGAATTCCTTTTTTTTAAGCATAAATCTAGTCTGAAATTGAGATATTATTGGTACCAAATTTTGAAATAGGTGTAAAATTGGATTTGTATAGTACTAAATCCCTGTTTCTCAGTGAATTTTATTTTGTTTGAGTGCCTCACTTTCTCTATTATGCAGATAATGAGGACTTTTATAGTTGAAGTGATAAATAAGGAGAACTAAATAATTGATGTGAGGTGATCATTAATTGGTGAGAATGCCAAAGAAATTGTTATTGGAAGGCTGATCAGTAAATCCTCAGCACAGATTGCTTTGTGCTCTCCAGTGAAGCAGATGAATTGCTGGATTAGAAGTCTCCATCTTTGGCTCAGTATATTGTTTTTAAGCACCACGAGACATATATGCAACTTTTGAATTTCAAAAAGACTGTAGCTTTTCAGGCAATCCTAAATTATAGAGACTCACCTAAATATGGTGTATAGTTAATGCTTCCTTTCTAACATAAAGCTCACACTACTGATTTCTGTGCATTTTTTGTTTTAGTCTTCTTTGAATCTTGAGCAGCTATTGTTTGTTTTATATATCAACACTGTGCTTTCTTTCCTATTAAAGATATAGTAAGGATTTTGGAGATAAGCAAACAGTAGCATCCCAAAGGGGTGCCACTGAAAAATATTCAGTGCATATCGCTTAAGTCATATATTGATCCTATAATTCACACTGCTCCTTCTAGCCAGTTATATATCTTGCATATTTTAATGAGCACCTTCTGACAGAAGCTAGCAGTTGCTACCACTACATTTATTAAATTTTACTTCTAATTAACCAGGAACTCTGAGCAGTGACACTCTCCCAGATAGTGCAACTACCATAAATTTAATTGTTTTTCTTCTGGATAAATCTATAGCTCTTAGCAATCCCAAAGAAATAACAATTTCAGTGTGACCAATGCAATCAGATGAGTTACTTTGAATAACCACAACGTAAAAGACCTTTATCAAAGGAAGTGATTGTAGGAGAGGTAGGCAAGGTGTTGATAGGTCTGGCAGTAGAATGAAGACCAAACCAAAGACTTGACATAAAAGTTTTAAATTTGTTATGTGTGTAGCTGAAGGCTTATACTTTTACATGCTTTTGACAATGGCATTTGATTCAGTGATTATGGTCTTGGGTACGGGCCAGGTTCAGGGCACAATTTATTGTCAGAACTCTCCCAAACTCTAGAAAAATTATTTGCAAGTCTACACCTACATACTATAGTAAAGTATTAGGGGGATGCCTTCCGGCCCAGGGAAATTGTTTTCTTACAAGCAGTTTAAAAAATGTGTGGACTTAAATTAATCTAGGTGTGAATTTGTTTACTTTCTGTAATATTTAGTGTAACTATCTTAAATATATGCTATTTAAAGTGTAGATTAGTCATTGTTTAGCTAAAACCTCAGGCAAAAATAAACACATCAGTAGGACTAAGTAAAAGCTATGAGCTGTACAACAGCAAATCTGTTATACTGTCTCTATGTGGACATGTTCTACTTCAAATTTTGACATGCACTCACTGTACCAGAGGAGAAAGTGCAGATGAGTTATTTCCTAATGAATGGATAAAAAGACCGCTGTCTCAGTTATCTGAAAGGAAACTACATCTTAGTAATTTTTTCTATCAATATTAGCTCATCACTGTGTAAAGAAGGGGTTGGGATTGAGTTATCTTTGTAGTAGATGCTTAACATATTAGATGGAACATGCATGATTGCAAAAGTAAACTGAAAAACAGATGTATTAACAAATGTTTCTGATCACTCAACTATAATACCAGTTGTTTCCTAATTTCTTATAGGAAGCTTAGCAGAAACTAAAAATTTAGAAGGGGTTTGAAGAACAAGCAAATAGTAGCTTTATAGATGAACTTGAGAAGTATTCTTGTGTTAAAAGGATACTATCTGTTACAATGAAAGAATATGTGGGAAAATCTGTGGAGAAGTTGTACAAAGTTGCAATGAGAGCTTTGGGAGTTGAAGGAGGAGATAGACAAAGAATTGAGAAAGCTCTAAAAAGGGAAGAGATGGAAGTAAAACTGCTGTGGTGGAAAGGCACAGAGGCAGCTGTGTGCCTGCTAGTGGACAGTGTATACCTACTGCTCCAGAGTAGACAAGTGTCACAGCCTCAAAGCAAAAAGCCAGAGTAGTCTCTTGGGACACATTTTATGTTGATCATAAAGTGGTATTACTGAAAACCAGGGGCCTGGATACTGTAGTCAAATTGTGTTATGACTGAAGCCTAAACAACAGCATTCCTGATAAGGGGCAAACAAAAACAACCATGTTGTTCCTGAGATTGAAGGGAAGCAGGTGTGAGGAAAAATGAGCTGGCTCCTTGAGTAACTAATGTCATTATTTTCATTCTAGTCAAATTTCTGACTTACACACAGAATGCCAGCACATACCATGGATTTTTCTTGTATTTTAGTCTCTGTATGTACACAGGTATTTTAATTATTTTGCAGATTTGAAAACAAAATAATCTCCTTCTGCAGTTGAGTCCTTCGTGCTGTTTAAACTTGGACACAAATAATCAACTCTTGACTGCTCTCTCTTCAGAAGAAAGTATTAGATATTTCAAATAGATACTTACTTGTATATCACTATCAAAATGAGATTGTCAGTGGCTGTCTTCCATAAGCAATGAATAACGTAATTCTGTGGATAGGCTTCATGTAGCAGGTAATTTGGAAGCAAGTGAAACACATCTTGAGGGATACTGTTGTGGTACTCAGTTTATCTGACTATTGTAAAAATAAATTAAATGCTTTCCTAATATTTTCCTTGTGAGAAATTTCTTTAATTGTCAGAAGAATCAAATAAACTTAAACTGCATGTCAGACGGTCCATAGCAGAAGGCAAAGCAATATAACAAGCTAAATGTGTTTTGAATACTAAGTTTGTATTAAGTATACTTCTGCTGAGATGTTCAAATGTCCTTACTTGTGATGTTTTTGTGTACAATGCCAATTTAATGTTATTATCTCTGCATTCTCTTTTAAGACGTAAGACAGAAATCTAAAAAAGTTTATTCTGGTGTAAATTCACTAGAGAAAACTTGCCTTTCAACTGTTTGAAATTCTTATCTGTGTGTAAAGTTTTCAAGCCATTTTTGAAACAGAGGATAGCAGAAGTCACTGACTTCATCCTTTAGTTTCAAGTATGAACTTTTCAGATCTTGTCTGATCATTATCCCAGGACTAGAATTGGGAATTTGTTTTGACCAGAACCAAGGTAATGAAAAACCAAAAAACCCTGAGACAAATCGTCTGAGGTTTTTATAATTAATAAGTGGATGACTTTTAAAAACAGATGATGTTAAAGTTATCAGGAAGTAAACAGTTTCTAGAAAGGGAAATCCACGTTTCCGTATGTTTTTTTGTTCAGAGAGGAAATTACCTAATAAATGTACAAGTTTATGTAATAACTGCTTTAGATTATGCTATTACTTCCAGATCTCACATACCTTAAGATCTGCCTGACTGTGAGCAATACTTTCATTTCTGCTCTTCAAGTTCCTTCAACTACCATGGGTTTAGGTTCATGATATGATAGAGAGGTACTGCTTCTTTTAACAAAATATGCAAAGTAAGCTTAGTCATATAATTTTAACTGTCAATTTGTTACAGTTTGAGAGTGTTCTCAGGAGTTTTTCTCTGTATTCCTTGGTGCTGGCTTTTGTTCTGCCAGTTTGGATCTCTTAAGGTCTGGCTTTCATAAGATGCATACATAGCTTCTCTTGAAAAACACATGTAGCCCATGTACTGGCTACCAAAATCTGAGTTAGCAAGAAAGTGTTACTTTAGATTTATGTCTATTCAGCAAACTACATTGTTGAAGACTTTTTCTACACAGGGAGAATACCTGTGGTAAAAAACATAGTTGTAGTTCTGAATTCTTTATTAATTACTAGCATTCATTACTGATCAGTAATGAAAGTTTGCTGAGGGAGGAAAACTAGGAAATTTCTTCAAAAAAAATTGTTTGTATGTCATTCTCAAATACTTGTCATTGCTGTAGTTGCCACTTATGCAGAAGTCTAGCTCCGTTAGTGAAAAATGACTGGAGGCCTGCAGATAAATCAGCATTGAGCAACTAGCATTGCAGCTGTAATATCTTGCGTCACCTTATACAATTTAAACATGAGCTTGTCTTTGCCCAGCTAGGAGAAGCATGGATATAGCTCAAACAGATGTTTCAAATGAATAGTGTGTTCAACAATTAAAGGTACCATGGGGAACATAAATAGGAAATAAAAACTGTAAAAGTGCCCTTATTGTCATTTAGCAGGAGCCAAAGCAGTACATGATAAATGACTGCATACTTAATGTGCTTCTGTTAACAATAAGGCAAAACAAACAGAAGCTCAGCACTGATTTCCTGAGTCATCCTCCTGGTGGGCAAGGGCTAATTTGGTTGTAGAGTATCTACTGGGGATTGTTGGCATTTTGCTAGAACTTCAGCTTTGGAAGCTGAAGAACTTCCTAGAAGCAAAGTCTTCCTTTTGCTCCAGGCTGCCAGTATGAGGAACTGCCACATCTCTAGGGAAATAATTATTTTCAGATGAAGACTTGAACAGGAATTGAACAATTTTCTGTGTAAGGACTTCCTGTTAATCATTATACATCATACAGAAAAGATTAATCAAGGCACTCACCACCAAAAAAATCACCAATACATCATTCAGCAGATTTCTGCTGTTATGTCATTCCTCTTCTCTAACACATTTGCAAACCTTATCTCTCAAGTAAGTTACAAGTCTCTAATTATTTGGACTGTGTGGAAAGCATCTGTTTCAGAAATGTATTTGGACTATCAAATTTTTTTAAGCAAAAAAAAAAATCAGTTCAAAGTTTTCTAGGACATGAAATGTTTTATAGTAAAATTCCAAGCCTGTCACTGTATGCAGTTAATAAAATGCTATGGTTTTGTTCTTTCAAGACAGTATGAGCGTGCAGCTGTGCAGTAACATCCAGCTCTACTTTTGGCGTAACCAATATTGGTGTAACCAATTACAGGTTTACTTACATGTTGAATGCTTACATTTACCTTCTGATGTGTGAGTGGGAAGGAATACACTGCATCTCTGCATCTCTGTGATACTGATGATCTGGTATATGCTAAAGCCTATCCTTGGGATTTTTTTTTTTTTTTTTTTAGTTTCATAGCGCCTTGAGGACATGGTGTTGCTAGCTAAGGTGTGCAGACCATTCCTAACTTACTAGAAGTTCAAGGGTGACATATACTTGATTGTGATCAGAGATCAACAGAAAAACTTTAGTCTGACCAAAAAACCAGCTTTGAGGTCATGGGTTGGGGATCCATGGCACCTTTAAAGAAAGCAGTGATTCAGCTATACTCTTGAATTAGATGATTCCTGACAATGTAAGAGATTTTGAACTGAATCTCAGTCTGGCTGTATTTTCTTTAAGTCCTCTTTATCATCTTGTATTAGTTAAACCTCACTGATAGCTATGGCTACGCTTCAGACTCTCAAATTTGTTGTGAAGCCAATATACCATGAAATGTTAAGATGCTGGCACTGGGTAGAGCTGGGTCTGCTTTTTCTTAATGAGCACATTTGGAATTTGAATTTAATTCTACTACATCACCTGAATAGCAGATAATTTCAGATGTAAATTACAGCAACGTTTCAAGCTTAAATTACAGTAAAGGACACCACTTAGAGCTAGCAAAAAAATAACGTGGTGGATAACAAAGCAGTAGAGTGTCTATAGCAGTTGAGGTATCTTTTTTGTTGGATGCCTTCTGGAACAGTTGAATTGCATCTGTCTGGAATTATATGCATACTGTTAATTTTGCTGTAGTGAAGCAGATGGACAAAATAACCTAAAGATCCCTCTTTAAGCCTTTCATGGTATAAGGCATTATAGGAGAACTGACTCAAGTTTTGTCTGCTGCTTTGGTTACTGCCCAAAGTCGGAATGATTTGTAACTTCTCATAAGCTGATATGTCCTGCTTTGTATAAGCCAGATTTGTTTTCACACTCTTTGTGAGTAAACAGCTTGTCACTGCAATTCTATCAAAAAGTCACTTCAGATCAATCTACAGAAACAGCTCAGACAAAGGCATAAGAGTATGTAGTCTGAGTAAAAAGCATGTTGTCACAAGGTGAGTTCAAGTTTACTTCAAGTTCTGCCAGAGTATGGAACAGATTGAGGAAAAGCACAGCACTAGAAACTGCAATATTTGTCCTCTGGCCTTAGTGATCTCAGACATGGCATACCTAGGCAGCTCCCTAGTCAGCTGCTGGTGTGCAGTGGATCCCACCTCCCAGAACAGAAAAGTATGGACAAGTATGCCTGTAATTGCTATCATTTCCAGTGGTCCATTCAATGTCATTGCTAAAGGAGGTAATGATGTTAATGGTCTTTATAAAGAACCAGTACTGGGATGGATTTGCTTCAGCCCGTTATACTGGTGGATGCAATAACTCTTCCTTCTGTTGTTCTTAAACTGCTTGTAGTTCTTATTTGAGGTTTAGATAATAGTATTCCTGGAGTTCTTGAGAGCAGGAGATCGCTTGGTGAACTCAGGCAATTTGACAGCACCTTTTCTCACCAGTAAACAACCTGAAAATAAGCAAAGGTAGAGACAGGGTAGGTCCAAGTGGCCTCAGTCTAGAGATGGCACACACCTGGGCTCCTGGAATAACTGTCAGCTTTGCAGCCTTAGGAATCAATAACTGCCACAACTCTTTTGAAACTGAGCAGCAGTCTGAGAGTTGGATCTGAAGCAATTGCATGTCAGTGAGCTTTGTCTGACTTCAATCATTTTTGTGAAGTCAATATGTTTAAATCAGAAGAAACCTAAATGTTCTAAATGTTGGGTCTTGCTGAAAATCAGATACTGTTTTGAACACAGACTCTTGAAAATACCACATGAAAAAAACTATCAAGGTTCTACTAGTGTTAGTTTGTGTTCTAAAACACTGAAGTGTGATCTACCTGTAGCCTGAAACCTTTAAAGCTTTGCAAAAGTGCTTATGTCTTTAAGTCTTTGTACACATGCATTTGTGTTTGCAATCAAGTGGATTGTAGTAGCACAGTGGATAAACTGACTAAAGGAGCAGTTAAGGGAAGATGTGTCTCACCGCTGCTTTTCAAACCTGTTGTTTGATTGACTTCTGGTGTGAGCATTTGTGTTGAACGGATTTGACAAGTATAATTCCCTTCTCCCTGGGATTCAGGCTATGAAAACTTCACTTGTAGTAGGTCTGCTTTCCTCTACTCTCTATGGTGTGAGTAGCAGAAAATGTTAAAATTGCTTGGTTGGTAAAACTTAGATGATTTGTAATGTAGGTTTCTTTTTTCTTAACAAAATTGACAACTTTGCAAGTTTTCTGAACACCATTGTGTTAATTATTGAGAAGCCTAAATTCCTTGGTGGATTTAGTCACGGTAATTGAAACAGAAACTTAATTCACAATGTGGATGTGTAAAGCTGGCCTGGCTTCTATCTGGCTATTTAAGAAAGAACAAAATGGCATTAAGCCTCGTGATGTTCTGTATCGTAAAGCTTTGTGAAAGAAAAGGAGGGAATTGGATCTTGCCCATCTTTCATGAGTTTCTTCTGCTTTTTGTAGACCAGATAACTTAAGACTGAGAGAGGCAGTCATGCACAGGAGCAGGCAGGTCTTCATAGTGCTGGCATTGCTACATTGAAAGGGGGACGTGTTGTCCATGGGTGTTAATTTTTCAGCATAACTAGAGGAGAGACTGTCATTCAAACGTTGCTTTCTCCCAGATTAATTGTCTTTAAGCTAAATAGTCTGGTTCTTGCATTTGATATGGCTAAATTATTTGTTGTTGTTGTTTTGTAATGTTGGATTTGGGCTCAAAAAATTAATGTGAGCATTTGGTAGAACAAATCCAGTCATTTGAGTTTGTAAGTTTTAATGAGCTTTTCAGGTGTAAACTCCTTGCTCATGTGTGTATATGTGTGTGTGTGTGTGTGTGTGTATGTGTGTATACATATGAGTTTTGGGCTTTATAGCTAAACTACCAAATTCCTCTCAAAAAGATCCTGCAAATTTACACAGTAGCTGAACACATTTCAGTGGAAAATGATTCTGAAAGACAAATGACCTTGTATAAGGTTCTTGAAACAATGTACTAGCAGCATATACTGAGAGCAAGATAAACAATAGGCTTCTGTTCTCTATTTCCTGAAAAAGGCCTTCTCATATTGATTTCCCCATATGTTTTTAGCTGTTAACTCATGGAACGGGGGAAGTTAGTTTTACTAATGAAATAATGCTCTTAGAAGGCATGACATTCTTTAGGTCTAATTTAACAGCAGTAGCTACAGTCAAAGTAGTACTTATTAACTCTTTAGGAAAGCAGTAATATGGTATGAAACTGACTGTAAGAATTACAACATACAACCAAGACGAGGCTCTGTATCTTTAAATAATATGCTTTTAATAACTTGTTTGAAATGAGTGTGATTTCATTTTGCTTGCGTTTCCTTATATTATAGTACATTTGTTTGTGGTTAAATATATTTTAACTTTTAAAGGATTTTGAAGTACAATATTAAACATTGAAAAATTGCAACCATTTCAAACAAAATGTTTGTGTTGTTTGGTGTTCTTAGATATCAAAAACTAAATGTGGGGACATAAATGAAACTCGGTCAGGTTTTGTCAAAGGTATCTGGAAGATGTAATACTGGCTCTTTCTGGCTTCTCTTCAAATAACAGATAGTTGTCCAGAGATTTATCATCTTGATAGGTATAGAATCATCAAGGTTGGAAAAGAGCCCTAAGATCAACAAGTCCAGCCATCATCCTGTCATCACCATGCATATAGTTGCTTTTTGTTTCAATAAATTAATGTTTTATGTCTCCAAAAACTGTAAACTATTACAAACATTCGTAGATTCTGAGTCTGCATAAAATTCACTTGTGTACATTATCACATTACTAGAATGCCTTCCATAACTATTACATGATCAGGATAAAGACATGTATAAAGTAATATAAAGAATGAAGAAATTACATGTGGCTGTATAGAGTATAAATTCAGCTGCATATTTAGTATGTACACAGGTTGACTCCACAAAAGAACTCTTCTTCAGCACATGAAGTTTCAGTGACTCAGTTGTGTTTGTTAGATCTATGAACCAAGTGAAAAACAATATTTCTTATGTATGAATCAATGAAGTGGAGACTCGCAGAATTGTAGGGGCTAGAAGGGACGTCTAGAGATCATCTAGTGCCCTCTATCCATCAGCGTGTTGAACAATTTTCCATCTCTCATCTTCCAATTTAACAGAACTCTGACTTGTGGAGCCTAGTCATGGAGTTTGTAGGGACCTGAACCAAGTGTCTACATTAGCAGTGTGTGCTAACCACTTCTTGCCCATATTTGATTGTTTAATACCAACCATCAATTAAATTGTGGCAGTGTGACACTAAAGAATTGTTGATAAATGTTAAATTTGGTGTTACTGATGGCTATAAAATCGGAAATATGATTATTATCATCCTTTGAAAAGTTTATGGTGATAATATTGGTAATGGCGAGAAGCTTGTTTTAGTAATAAACTTATAAATAATTAGATTTCTTGGAGAACTAGACGGTATTATTTTGTCATACTTAATAAGTGCTATAAACACTAATAACAGACCATTTAAGCAAAACAAGTTGCAGAGAGGGTATGAGGAAAAAAAGGTACTAAAAAGGGTTAAGTACTAGCAGTAAATCACTGTCCTGAGAAGATGCTTCAGAAAAGAAACACTGCACTGTAAGAAATCATGTATTGCATTTATTTAGTACTGTACTGATATTTCTAATGATTTGAACACATTCTTCTATTTTCGTATTTGCATAGTAATAGAATTCACCATACAAGTATTTGTTGGCTTTGCTTGTAACTACCAGTTTAAAGCAACAAGGACAGTAAGGTTATGTAGCATCTGGCTCATCTGTTTTGTTATGTATAAATCATATAGTTAATTTAAACTGTACTGTATTTTTTTACCTGATCATTACAACTCTTAAGCTGGCTGTTACTCATACAATTACATGTTGTCTAAAACTTAAGCCGCTGCAGCCCTTAAGTCTTTATTCATCGACCTCAAGTTAAATATAAACTGAGCTTTTTAACTTCTGTGAGTTGGTTTTGTAGTAAAATAACAGTCCTAAACTAGCCATGTGGAATAAAACAACAATAATGATTAATATGTCAGGCTAGTATTTAGTATTAGATGGGTTTCATTTTTCTGTTCTTGTTGTAGCTGCTCTTAACTACAACAGCACTAAAAATGGTTGGGATCAAATGGAAAAAATTTTCCTGAGCTAATAAAAAAATAATTTATGCTTTATTTTCACACTTGACAGCTTTTTTTCACTATTATTTTATTTTTATTTTATTGTTTTATACAAGTCTTTGGGAACAAATATGCTCATTTCTGCTTGTTTTTAGCAATGAGCAATGTTTTATTGCTTAAGTAGTTTGAATAGCCTGTGTTTGGCATCCTGTTTAACTTTCAAATAGTTACTCTTCAGAAGTAAATTTAAACATTAAGGTGATCTATGTCTTCTAAAATGATTTCAAAGGACTCTACTTGGCTAAGTAGAATATGATTGGAAGTCCAGTATTTAATGAAATATTTAAAATTTCTACCACACTTGACTGTCTTAGGTTTTGAATAGAGAGTAACATCAAATCTTGTTCATTTTATTCAAAGAAAAGTTACTAGCTTTTTGGTGACAGTAATTAAAAGTGTGGACATATATGAAGAGTTATTCTGGTGAAGCAATGTTAGATAAAGATAGAGGACATTCTATAACAGAAAAGGTTCCTAAAAGTTAAATGGTAGTTTTCCACTGACTTACCTATGTTGTCTGAAATTTCAAAGTAATTAGCAGGTGAAACAGAAATGTTTAATGCTTTGTTAGCCTCTGTCTTCAACACTGATGATAGGCTCTAAGACCCCTGGAGCCCTGAGCTGGAAAACTATGACTGTGGTAATGATAAACTCCCAAACTTGTGTGGGATTTGCTGGTCCACCTAAAAGCATAAGTCCCTACGGCCCAATGGAATTAATCCCAGGATACTTGGAGAGCTGGCTGATGTCATTGTGAGGCCTCTCTTAATTACTTTTTGGCAGTCTTGGGAGTCAGGAGAAGGCCCAGTTGACTGGAAGCTGGCAAATGTTGCCCCAGATTTCAAGAAGGGCAAGAAAGAAGATGCTGGTAATTACAGGCCTGTCCGTCTCACTTCAGTGCCTGTTAAAATTGTGAAGATAATTCAAAGATTTACTGAAACACCTGAAGGACAATGCAGTCATTGGTTGCAGCAAGCATAGGTGTGTGAGGGATAGTCCTGTTTAACAAATATAATTTCGTTTTATGACAGGGTCACTCACCTAGTTGACAAAGGAAAACCAGTTGATGAATTCTTTTGAGATTTCAGTAAGGCTTTCGATACTGTTTCTCACTTTATCCTTCTGGGCAAAATGTTCAGCATGCAGCTAGACAAATATGTAATGCAGTAGGTGAACAATTGGCTGATGTGTGGGGCTCAATCAATTAAAGTAAATGAAGTTATGCAGAGCTCCATTTTGGGGTCAGTTCTCTTTAAGTTTTCATCAATAACTTGGAAGCAAAAGTTAGAAGTATAGTAAGTTAGTTTGTGGAGAACATGAAACTGGGAGGACCTGTTGTCCTCCTTGACAGTCTGCAGAGAATTGACACATTATGGGGCTGAGCAGCTACCAGCTGCATAAAATTTAACAAAAGCAAGTGCTGGATTCTGCACTGTACAACTACAGACTTTTATGTCTGTCACAGAAAGCAGTCTGATTGACAAGTTGAATCTGAGTCAGCACTGTGTCCTGGCAGTCAAAAGGACCAACCGTATCCTGGGATGCATCACACCCAGCATTGCCAGCAGAACAAAGGAAGGATTGTTCCACTCTATACTATGCCGGCTTACCTTGAGCATTATGTGTGGTTTGGGGCACCACAGTGTATGAAGGACATAAAACTGTTATGTCTCCAAAGGAGGGCTATGAAAACACTAAAGGGGCTGGAGAGCAAGATGTATGATGAGCAGCAGCTGAGATCCTTGACTTTTTCTGCCCGGAGAAGAGGAGGCTGAAGAGAGGGTCAGTTGGGTGTTAGGAAAAGATTCTTCACTAGAGGGTGGTCAGGCACTGGAACAGGCTCCCTAGGACAGTGGTCTCAGCCCCAAGCTGCTGGAGTTCAGGAAGCATTTGGACAGTGCTCAGACATAGCGTTTGAATTTTGGGTGGTCCTGTGTGGAGCCAGCAGTTGGACTCAGTGATCCTTGTGGGTCTCTTCTTTGTATATTCTCTGTATATTCTCTTTGAGGTCTTTTATATTAATTTTTATTATTTTTACACAATGAGAATTTCATCTGGTTGTTTGTGGGTGCAGCAGAAGGGGACAGGAAGATCTTTGTTATGTCACTGTATGGCCTGTAGAGTGTCAGCAGCTTCAGGTCACTAAGCTTTCAAAATAGCACTGGTGCTGAAACTGGAAATTTAAGCTGAAAACTAGAAACAAAATTCTTGCTTAAATCTTAGAAAACTTTTTTCCTCAGATGTTTATGCCAGCCAGATATAATAAACTTAAATACAAATAGAAGTACATTCTTCTCAGATGAACCTTTGTATAAAGAAGGCAAAGCAACCTTAGGCCTGACTAAACTCAAGATAAACATTTTAACATTAAAACAAATGCATAGCGATTCTTTTCTTGAGGTAATAGTCTTCAAGGCTCTAACTCTGCTTTTAACAGAGTTAAAAGTTTTTTTAGAAAAGTTTTTCTTTATCATCTACAGTGCTTGTTCTTTCTGTTTCTTTAAATAAAATTTGGACAATGAACAAAGGTTTTTGCCATGAATGTCTTAATTTTTTTTAGCTTGGGTTGGTAGGCTGCTTCTTCTCTATTGCATTTTCATTTTGATTGTAGGCAAGCCCATTGCTGCTGAAAATAGCTCAAATGTGCTTTGAACAGAAACAGCCAGCAGCTCAGCTTCTTTCTTTCTTTCTCTTGCAGACTCTTGCATGTGAGTTTAATTTTTTGGGAGAAACCTTCATAAAGGGCTAAATAAACAAGATCTATACATACAGAAAGTTTTTACTTCCTCTGCACTTGAGAAGCAACTAAACTTTTCTGTCTGGTAAGTCATATTTTTCTAAAGGATTTGTCCTTCTTCCTGTCCTTATGACTTGCATTCTTGAGTTTCTCGTTAGTGTTCAGAGAAAATCAGCTTCTGTTTGTTAACAGTTCTGCATACAGTATGTATAGAAGTGTGAAGACCTCTATGAAGGCATTACTGTGCTGCTTTTGCAAACTTGAAAATACTACCTTTTAAGTCCATAGGATGCTTTGGGATAAGTAAGTTTCTAATTTTTGTTGATCTAGTAGTTCATTTTCAATTTGTTATAATGAAATTGTTCAGTATTTTAAAGCAGGATTGGTGATTGTTCTTTCCTGAAATTCTTTACCTATTTGGATGCTCTGTACTTAGAGAGTGAAATTGAGGATTTTTTTATTACGAAGTGTATTGCTTTGTTTTAAGTCAGAGTTCAGAAATAACTTTCCCAGCACTTCATTCATTACTCATTGCTTGCAGGTTAAATTTTGTGGAGATAAAAAAGGTACATGTTGATGCAACAGTGTATTTTTCTTGGTAGTATGCACCTATGTCATAGGTTGGCAAACGTACTTGTCAGTCATTAATGTAATTCTGAAACTGTTCCATTCATGATGTTGTTTGGGTTACAGTGTTTCTTCACTTTTTAACTCTACTGCTTGAAATCTTTTTCTCCTGGATTATGGAATCTTAACTGAGAATAATTAAAAAAAAACAAAAAACAAACAAACAAAAAACCCCCCAAAGTTGGTTTTGTTATTTATCTTCTGTTTTCACTCTACTTAGTGATTCAAACAAAGAAAATTTCTGAAGAGCAAAAGTGGTTTGCTTTGGTTTTCTTTTTCTCCTCAGTGCTATGGCTTTAAGCAGTTGCTCTGGATAAATGGAAGCCTATGTAAACCCTGTCCATCTGATCACAAATACTGGCCTGCTGGTATACCACAATTACTGTGTTCTTGCATCCTGCATGTCCTAGTTCTGCATAGTTCATTTTTCAGGCTTTGCTATTACTGTAAAGTTAGTTTATTTCAAAAACATGGTGAAAACCAAGTCATTTTTAAAAGTGGTTCTACATTTAACGTAAACCACCAATTCTGCATTTTATTTTCATAGGAAAAGAAAGAAGTAAATCAGAGTTCTTATATAAAGTGGAAAATCCCCAAACGAATTTTATTTATAAAATAGAGAAATTCTGAAGTCTACATATATATAAGAAATATATATATATATATATATAAGAAATTAAGGGATTTGTGTGAAGTAGGAATTTTTTTGACAGCTCTTCAAAAATAGCAAAAACAGATCTGTTGAATTCATTGCAAGAATGTTTTATTCTCATATGAGAATCTTGGATTAAATTCTGCTTTATATTCCTTAGAGTAGCAGATATTGAAGGTGTATCCGCCTAAAACTATAGGACTTTCGATACCAGTCTCATTTTCTACTTCAAATGAGACAGTCTTTCTCCTTTTCTGTCTCATTTTCAATCAACCCATATTCCTTTTGTTTTAAGATTTTTCTCTGATCCTGTCTTACTGCCACACATAAAGCTGCTTCCCTAGTCCTGTAGATCTATCACCCTGTCCTTTTTTTCCTAAGCACTTTTGAGCATCCAAGTATTCTAGTGAACACTTTACTTACATTGATGCTTTTCCTGTAAAAGCTAGTTTTCAGTCTGTGATTTATTCAGAAGAATCTGAAACTTCCAGAAGAACTTAAGACTCTTCAGAGGCCATAATGTAGTTAACAGTTGAGTGGATATGTATATAAGGGAAGCAGTGTAAAACTTTGAGACCAAAATACATAGCTGGAAGAGAAATCAGGCTGTATAATAGACAAAATATTTAACAAATACTTTCAATCAAAACCAGCACTTGAATTGTGTAAAGTAAGGGTCCAGGATATTTTATGAATGATCACTTTTTACTTCACATTACTTTAAAATTGCAATACAAGACCATGTTTTTGTTTGGCATTTAACTTTTGACTGAGTAACAGAACTGACATACAGAAACTTTTATTTGGCATACTGGCACAACCCAAATTTTAGCTGAGTGAACTTGGCACTAAATTCAACTGAAGGGAGAGGAAATCTCAAGAGAGCAATGGAATTTCTTTCTTTGCGTAAGTATACCTCTGCATTCATGGGGAACAAACAGTAACATTTTGTGCAGGTTTCTGCTTTTGACAGTGTGTCTTTGTTCACTTCCCAAAGGTGGTGTCAAATACATTGGGGAAAAAAATAAAATGAAAAATGCAAATACAAGGATTTATTTAATTATATGGTCCAAATGAACACGTTAGGTCTGGAACTGACCAGCACTGTTATTGGTAGTTCTTTGTGTATGAGGAATAAAGGCTCACTTTCAACAATTTAGATTACATACAAAAACTGTAAGGACAGATTTGTTTAAGTTTAAATAGAGGGGTGGGAGGCAAGTGTGTTTATAAGCTTTTTATGATAGACTTATTTGATCAAAGAGAATCTCAGAAACTGTTTCCTTCTTGTCCGTACAAATTTTCCCAACCAGTATACAGTTTTACTTGAGCTGTTATTTCAAGAAATGGCTGTGATAAAGATCTTTGATTAATATATTGCTTATACACAATGCATCAATGTAGCTTTCACAGCATGATCTAAGTTCAATTCTTTTATTAATGGCAACTGGATTTTATGGTATTCAAATTCCCCAGTTTCTGATCTGATAGAAGAATTTCAAAGACATGTGAGTTCAAACTGCATGTGACAATACTGGAGAAGATTAAAAGTGTTTTTGAAAACTGGAGAGCAAAATCTGATGATAAAGGAAATTAATCTGAATGATCGCCTTGCAAAGGATGTATGGGGATGAGGGGATATATCAATTTTGAAGCACCTGAGAGAGCATGTGTGCTTATGTGAGACTCAGCACTTGTTTCTGCACTGGACTTATGTGGACTTGTATTCTGAGATGGCAATAGATAGCTCTGTAAAAGATTAATTATGCCATTCAGTATCTCATTAATTGTTATAGAGGAGTGTGATTTCGATGATACCCTGACGCACTGGTTATCTGCTATCTGCAGGAAAAAAAAAAAGCCAACAGAAAAACAGTGGCAATGCCTCTGATCTTTTGATAGATCCAGGTGAGCTAGGATCCAGCAGGATTCCCAGCTCCTTACAGTAACCTGTGCTTATCATCATTAATTATCATCATTAATCTCTGGTTTGAGAAAGAGGATAAAATTAATTACTTACGAATAATCAAGTATAACAGTAAGTATCTTGTTTGGATTACTAACTTTTAACCATGATGTCAAAGCATTTTGTTGCTTAACCTTTCTAAAAAAAGTTCTCTTTTGAGATGAGCGTTTTTCAGATTCAAGCTCAATACTATTCATTTTTTATCATTAAAAAAAAAAAAGAAAAAACCTAAAAGTTGCCAGTGAGAAGCAGATTTTTGCTTTTAAACCAAACAGGAGTGGTTTAATTTTCAGTTCTGCCTTGAGCTTTCAATTTTATTTGACTTTGTATTTAAACGGTATTGATTAGTAATAATGAAGTAGTGTGGTACATAGTAGGGAATATCATTGTTTTGCCACCTGTGTGCTTGTACTACAAAGATAAATGTGCTTATACGCTCTCTCTTTCTGAGTAGGCACTTAAACATACATCTAATAAGTATGCTTTAATCTTACATAAGACATTGCCTGCTTATGTTTGTGTGTAAGACTGCATTTGTCTCCGTATATCAGTGGCTTAAGTATTAGTATGTTTCATTAGTAGCTTACATTCCTTAATGTTTAATGCTGTTTGGAAGGCTATGTCTTCTTTATTACCGGAGGCAACTTGAGTAATTAGGCTGCCTTGACTCTTGAGATTGCTAATCACTTGTTCCACAGAAAGGTTTGTTTCCTCCCCTATTAAAAATAATGTAGAAGAATTGCTTCATTTAAAAGCACAACTTAATAGCTTGTCAGGTTTTGTTTTAAAGAAAACTCTTAACATGTTTATATCTCTTCCCTAATCTGTGCCAAAACAAAAACAAATGAAAAAAACTGATAGGTGACAACTGTGTTAGTAGCTCTATCCTTGTGAATATGAAAGCATCATTCATGAGTTGTAAGAGTACAAGAAGTCTCTGTATTAGAAGTGCTCAATGAGGAATACCTGCTTAGGATTTCCTCACTTTTGTGATTCTTCTCAATAGATCTAAGGGAGCTGAGAGTTAAGTTGCTACAAGATGCAGCTGGACTCACTATGCGACCCTAAATTTCCATCGGTTCTTTGGATCTCGTGGAGAGCAGCAGATCTCTTCTCTGCAAGCTGGAGACTTTAAAAAATCAAAGTAGAAGAGAGGATAGCAGAGATAGTAGGCTTGCTATCTTATCCAATTTTATTTACTTCCCTGGGAAGAAAGGAAGCAGAGGAGACAAGAAAAGGAAGACAAGCTCTGTTGCTCATGTGAAAAGACTTATCTGAAGAGCAGTAAATTTAGAGGCCCAGTTCTTCTGCGTTGATAACACCAAGTGTTTCAGTGCTGTTGAGTCTTATCTGTAGACTTATTTCTTTCTGTGGTTTTTATACCCTTCAATATAGAGAATTCAACATGTAGAAACTTTCTACAATGTTTGTTAACCAAATGAAGGCAGTAGGAACTTGCTGTCAGAGGCCAGTGGATTTCCATATGGTGTAAAGTTACCTTTTGGTTTCTAGATCCCCTTTGGGCTCTGCACTGAATGAAGCTTTTCAGTGTTGAAGAGAAGGCTGATGGTTGATTTCTGAAAAATTACAGCTCTGATCCAAAGTAATAATTTAAAATTGAGAATGAAACTTTAAACTCTGTTAAAAATGAGAAGATTTAGTGAGTATTTTAAGCCTATTACTATGGTTTAGAGTCTGGGAACATTCTAACATACTCACTGCTACCTTTCTGAAAAACAGTGGTTAAAACTGGCTTTAGCTTAATTCTGCTTCCAGAATGCTAATACTGAATGTATTTGAAAAACCTTTCTTAAAATATTAAAAATAAAAATAACAATAGTCTAGAAACCCACTTACAATGTAGGAACTAAATGTTTAAAGCTAGATTGTCACTTCATACTGGTATCTCTTGGAGTAACTAACAGTGATACATTCATGCAGAATATTTTACTGTAATGGCTTTGCATGAAATGAATGAAATCTCATTAAAATTGAACAAGTGTAGTTTCTGATCTACTGTTTGAATTGAAATTCAGATTTCACATCACAAGGATGATTCTGAAAGCACGCCATCCGCAGAGGGCCATCTGAGAGAGGAGGACAGAAAAAAAAAGCTTGGAATTAAAAATCTCAAAAACGTAACTAGATGAACATAACTGAACTCTTTAAAAGTGTATAAATGTGCTGCAAATGTGCAGTGCTGAGCTGCTTTCAAGCCTCAACTTGATGCCTCATGAGGCTTGTGTATGCTAGTGGCGAAGGCTGCTATGCACTGCCCTCTAACTGTGAACTGAACTTCTGTCCCTTATGTAAATTGAATAAACACAAGTCCCCTGACTTGGAAATAATTGCGTGGTTTGTTGCTTTGTAGCAGCTAACTGCATGGTGGTTTTATAACAAAACAGTTAAGTGACAGGCGGCAGGTCAGCATGGTGTTGATTTGTCATCCTGCGATCTTGGAAGTCTCATCCAAATGATTTACAGTGCCTAAGTTTCCATAATGAGCTGTGCCAGATATTTGCTTATAAAACCAAATGATTGATCAAGAAACGTTTGTGTCTGTGCACTTATATATTAAAATGCATGTAGTAGTAATAAGGAATGGCTAGAGCAGCTGAAATGAACCAAGAACAGACTTCTAACCAGATCTGAACTAATCCTGAACCAAAATACAGCTTTAATTTTTAAAGTTTATACTTAGCAATAGTATATGCTTAGCCAAATAGTTTCTAGTGGAAATCTTGACCCCTTTGAATAAATCCTTTACATGCCAACAAACAGCAGTGTAAGTTGGAAATAAATTTGAGTCAGCTGGTTGAACTGCTTATCATAAAATATTTATTCGTAAAATAATACCTGGCTGTCAATTAATCTGAAAAACCAGAATGGACCTTTATAAAGGTTGTTATTATTACTAATGCTATAGAACTGTTTCTAAGAGCTGCTACTATGGATTTATACAATATTCTTGCGTATTCAGTGTTAGAAACTTCTGCCTGTCTGGTCAGTTATTTTAAATGTTACTTCCCTGTTTTTTATGAACTCGAAGTATTGTCTTTATGCTTTTGCATAAATTGCCACATTTAGATTGAGAGTGCTCAGAAACTGATTGGAAAAGTCTGTATTTGTATTTCTTTTGAAGTTTGAGTTTATTTTTCTGTTTCCATAGTCAAAGTTGTGCTTCCCTTGATCATGTGCTCCTCACCAAAGAGAAAGGAGGCAGGTTTTAAAATGAGCATCTTTTTCTGTAAAGACTGCATCTTTATATGACAGTAGTAATATTGGAAAATAATAAACGTGAATTCTCCGTAAGTAATGTCTCTGATTCTGACACAGTAGGTACTGAAATATATTTTTTTTTTTACTCAGTTTATAATTTCCTCCCCCTTTCATTTTGACACTCGGTCTTATGCATCCATTCAAATTACATAGAAGTTGTTATATCCAAGTGAGTTATCATGCACAGTAGTGAGCAGAATTCCACAGTGAACAGAAAAGAAAATCTTAACAGAAGAACAACACAGCACCCTGCATGAAGTGTATGTACCCTACCTATTTGTTGACTTCTTGGACAGTCTTTCGTCCGTAAATTTTCCCCTTTTATTTCCCTTGGTAACTACGGTATCTAAGGCAGGCATCTTTAATATATAGCTCTGTATTTATATCTCTATGTAGTTTCACAATTATTGAATACTTTTCATGTTCTGTTGCATGTTATACATTGTAATGCTTAACAGTTGTAAATTGCATTCTAATTCCTTTCTGAAAAGTCACAGCAGTAGCTGTCTTTCTCAAGTGAGGAAAAAATGATTACATGGATTAAAGTTTCATTAAGTTGCATAATGAGCAGTAATGATTTTATCTACTACATGCACTGAGTTGATGGAAATGTATTGATTCTGACAGCTGTTGAAATGATACAAAAATTTCCTTATCTCCTATATGAAATAGAAATTGTTACTGCAAATGTACAATAATATACAAATGCCCCTCACTGCTATAGAAGTGAGGAACAAAGAAAAACACTTAAACAGTACCAAGCAAGTGGTGATGGTAGCCCTAGCACTGTGAGCTACGAGTGCTTGTAGTCAGTCGTACATTTTTAGACTGATCTTCCAGATCAGTGTTCTGCTTCGGGCAAGTGGACAAATAAACTCAAAATTCAGTGTAAGGCTACTCAGTTTAGACCTTGGTAGCTGGCTTGGCCCTTCATATGTAGCTGTGGTATTATTACAAACTATGGCATGCCAGATGTCATAGGTCAGATTCAGTCAGTTCAGTTTCTTAAATATTTCTGCTGTTACTGGCTTTGTGTCATTGCTTTTCATGCTGACCCAGATAAAAGTCACTATGTGATTATTTTCTGTGTAAAGTGTATGTACTTTAATTACATTACTTTAATTGTAAAATGTACTATTCCACAGAGAAGCAAGGAATGATGATAGCATATTATTTTGAACCAGACACTTAGAATGACTAGGCATAGATTACATCTTTTTAAATTTAAAAGTAATGCATAGTTTTGATCGTAAATAATCTGTGGGAAAACAATCGACCCAAAAACAGATATGCATACCTGGGTTGCTAGTTTAATGCAGGCAAGTTATGATCATAAACTGTTACCAGAAACTATGTAGTTGATGTGTATGTAGCCAATTAAAGGCTTTAGTCTATTTTACACTAGTGCTTCTATGTTGGCAAAGCAGTGTATACCGTGTTGGGACTGCATGGAATTTCTGTCCAGCCATGCCCTCTTTTGTGTCTGGAATAAGCAAGGAATTTAAACTACTATATCTCATCTCTGGAATGTTTTTGGTTTTACTATTTATTCCAAACTTGTCTTGTGGCATAAATCCAGCACTTTCTTTCTAGGCAATATATGAAGTTTAATTACATTTCAAAATCCAAGTCTTCATTTACAAGACAGAGTGGGCTAGTCGTGATTGCACCGGATTTGCACGTAGTTCTAAGGGATGTAGCTACAGACAGAATATGGAGAATTAAACTAATGTCTCGTATACTAAGATCTGCAATATAAAGATCTCCTTCTGAGTAAATGTTTTTGGTTCTTTATAAATAGACTTATTCATGATGATAATGACCCGCATGAGAATTATCTGATTTCTGAATTAGGTCCTAAAATGAAATATGGGTAGGGATGTAAGGGAATAGAAAAGACAACAAGCTAACACAACAACAAAAAGTCAATTTCTACATAAAAATGGGCTTATCTGGATGCTGCAGCTTACTCATCAAATAGTCTTCGGAATAATTTTGCCTTGACTGCTGCAATAGATATAAAATCGACGTTCAGATTACAAGGATTTTTTTTCTATGTAATGCTATCTAATGGACTACAGAACTCGATAACCTTTGCTGAAAATAACTTTTGACTAGCTGGAGCCATAACAAGACAGAACTATTTGAGGTCATGTGGTGAAGGCTCAGCTGCTTGGAATGTGTTTATCATTCCATAGATATATAGCTAGACAACTAGAGACAATAAAAAAAAAAATCAGTCATGATGATGAAAAGTAAAATTAAAAATATTTCCTAATTTTTTTCTAATTACTAATGTACTTAATGAATGTTTCCACTATGAAAAAATTATTAATGAAATGATATTTTTTTTTACTGATTATTTTGGGGTATATTGCACTATTGTTACTTTGATCTTTGTGCTCGTGATGAGGACCTTGAGAAATCAAACTGAGTTTCTAGGTTTTTCAGTCTAGAGTCAAGGCCTTAATTTTTGCATTGACTTCATCCTCTTTTCTCACTGTTACCATTCTTGGTCAATGTTCAGTGACAATTTCTCTTCCTGGCTTACAGATGCAAGCAACCAATTCTAGATAGGTAATGTAATTCAGCTCCCAGTAAGAAGATGTATTTAGTATTCCTTTTATCATTGAAAGTGTTCCCCTCACTTTTGTATCTGCTATGCTTCCTTATTAAGCGTCTAATGAAAAGCAGTTATCCTGTAATTGAGATAAATATTGTCCTAATAAAGGATTTTACTGGATATGTTGTGGGTTTTCTTTTTTTCCTGCTTTATGTTTAGATGTAGTGAAATGCTTCAAAATCATGTAAATAAGTAGCTGGATCCCAAACCTTCCATTCAGCAAAGTAGTTCATTTCTAACAGAATTGAACTATCACTAGAAAGAGATGGCAGGAACATCAATACGGGTCAAGTTGAACTGCTAGAACAGACTAGTGAACAGAGCTGACAACAACACTGCTTATTAGCAGATTACTTTTAGAAATTGCATATTCAATATTTTTGTTCATTTGATGCATTAGTTTCATTCCATTTGAGAAGGAAAATGCACAGTTTGCTTATTGTTTAAATGTGTCAAAAATTGCATGCACCTGTTATCAAAATGAAGGTGGTGTCAGTATACTTTGAAATAAGCGTGTTTGTGCCAGAGGAGCCTATAAGAGCTGTTGAATGTTTATTAAAAATTGAGACAATCTTGAAGTCAGTGTTTTGTAAGTGAGTGAGATTTTACAGGCTTGACTGCTGCTGCTGAGATTATGAAGTGGAATGAGTATTGGTCGGGACTGGCAGAAACTTTTGCTGCTCTTGTGGCCAAGGACGTTTTGGTATCCTAGACTGTGTGAGGTTTTGAACTGAATATTCTTTAATTCTGACATAATTTAGCATTTCTGTAATTAAAGCCTGCTCTAAGAAGTACTGACGTACAGTCTTATGTTACTGGTAAATATTTTGCTTGTTCACTAGAATACAATCACATTGCCTGAATGAGCAGAGGACTTTCTTTCCTTCATGGAGACCTTTTGTACACTAATCTGTTTTTCTGTGCTGATGTTGTGCCTATGAGTTTGAAAGCTTCAAAGTGGGTCTCCAGAGCTGTGCTTTGGCAAATACTATGAGCCTGTATACTGCTTAACATAGGTGAGAGAGCAGTTCCCTGGGTAGTCATTGGTCCCTCTGGATACCATACAGGCTGAAGGAAACACCATACAGGCTGAGGTAGAAAGAGATTATATGTGAATGTTAATGAACTTGATCTACTTTGTATCCTGCCTGGAGTATATTATATATTTACCTTATACTCTGTTAAAGCAAACACTGTCCAGTTCTGCCATTTTTGTATTAATAATACTTTTATTACAAAAGAATCCCACTGATTTAGTGGGAAATATATAAACCTAAGAGAAGAGTGCTTGAAATTACAATAGGCTGATCTTTTCAGTTTTATTGCTATGTTATACCAAAGTAGGCAGCTAAATCTAGGAGTGACTTTAAGGTAGGCTTTAGCTTTCTGGAATCCTTAACTCCAAAATAGGAGTAACTTGTAAAAAAAAAAAAAAAAAAAAAAAAAAAAAAAAAGTATATATTTATTACATCCTTATTTCAGCAACAGTATGAACTGTAATGTTTTTCTATGGTAGTGTTCCACTGCACCATTACAGCAAGTGTACAGAAAATTGACTATCCAGATGACAGCTCCACTTCAGAGAATCTTCATCTGCAGAACCAGCAAGTTACTTTCTGAAACTCTGTGAATAGTAGGATTTTTACTCATTTGTATTATTTGTTTCAGGTTGCACACTAAAGTGTTATATCAGAAAATATTAGAAAATTATTGGACTAGTCTAGCATGATGCAGTGTTATTTGCAAGATACTGAGGCAGTGTCTTTCTGAATTATTCAGTGTTACATCAGTGTGAAGCATCTTGTGTAGTCAGTCAATTGTCGTTCTTAGGCTTACTTAGATTGGCAGCTCTTCACAGAATCACAGAATTGTAGGGGTTGGAAGGGACCTCTAGAGATCATCGAGACCAACCCCCCTACCAAAGCAGGTTCCCTACACCAGGTCGCACAGGTAGGTGTCCAGGCAAGACTTGAATATCTCCAGAGAAGGAGAGATTCCACAACCCCCCTGGGCAGCCTGTTCCAGTGCTCTGTTACCCTCACCATAAAGAAGTTCTTGAGCACATTTTTGCAGAACTTCCTATGCTGCAGTTTCTGGCCATTTCCCCTTGTCCTGTCTCCACGCACTGCTGAAAAGAGTCTGGCCTCGCCACTCTGCCCCCACGCCTTAGATATTTATAGACCTGGATCAGGTCCCCTCTCAGTCGTCTTTTCTCAAGGCTAAACAGACCCAGTTTACTTAGCCTTTCTTCATAGGGGAGATGCTCCAGGCCCTTCACCATCTTTGTGGCCCTCCGCTGGACTCTTTCCAAGAGATCCCTGTCTTTTTTGTACTGGGGAGCCCAGAACTGGACACAGTACTCCAGATGAGGCCTTACCAGGGCAGAGTAGAGGGGGAGGATCACCTCCCTCGACCTGCTGGACACACTCTTTTTAATGCACCCCAGAATGCCATTGGCCTTTTTGGCCACGAGGGCACACTGCTGGCTCATGGCCAACCTGTCGTCAACCAGGACGCTCAGGTCCCTCTCTGCAGAGCTCCTCCCCAGCAGCTCATCCCCCAGCCTGTATTGGTGCATGCAATTATTCCTCCCTAGGTGTAAGACCCTACACTTGCTTTTGTTGAACCTCATCCGGTTTCTTACTGCCCAGCTCTCCAGCCTGTCCAGGTCTCGCTGAATGGCAGCACAGCCTTCAGCTCTTTGGAATGATAAAGTTCTCCTGACCTGGTCAGAAATGTTAGGTTGATGGTTGGCACCGTTGTCTCAGACAAACATGGTTGCCTGGGTAGTTGCTAGTTTCAGTTGAGTAATTAAGCACATTAGGCTAGAGATGTAGTGAACTCTTATTCTCTGTGAATGCCCAGATTGGATATGAAATGCATGTGAACTGCAGGCCGGTTACTATTATACTGACATAATCAATTTTAAGTCAGTATAACACTTACCTAACTGAAAACATATGTTCAAAAATGAGTGTTCATTTTGGTCTTTCTACCAGGATTGATTCTCATTTGAGCCAATAGATGAGTCCAACTCACCCCACATCAAGTGATCAGTAGACCTGATGTAAGGGAAGTGAAAGCAATAGAGAAAATGCATCCTATGCAGGGTTGGCTCAAATTTAAGACTTGTTTTCAATAACTTTGGAGGAAACAGAAAAATGACTTTGTTCTCTTCCTTCCTACTTGTTTCAGATCAGTAGTCTTAACCACATCTATACTCCATGGAGTACTCATTCTAAAAATCATCATGAGGAATAAAGCTTAAATTCCATTCACACTTCTATTACATTCTCCTTATCATTAACTTTTACAGCAGAAGTTAAGGATGGTGTTGGCAAACGCTAACACTAGCCTGCTTGGAATGTTCTTACAAGGTGGCTAATTGAACATGTGAACAGTCAGTGTTGTCAAAGGGCCACCAGATTCTGACATTTGTCTGGGAAGAAACTTGGGGAAAATTAGCTGTCCTCAGTACAAGTTAGCCTGAGTTACTTCCCTTAGTGCCACTGCATGGCCCGCACAAACATTTTTTCTCCCTTAACCTCAGAATGTGCAGATGATTTAAAGATTCGAGGGAGTCACTGATATATGGTGTATACAATCAGGACCGTCATTCAGAGATTATCTTTGCCTGAGCCTAAGCAACCGTGTGAAGTGAAAACATGCATATGAAATTTCTTTGCACCTATACAAAATATTTTTGTGATGTGATTTAACTGTCTGATTCTTGACAGCACTCAGACTTCTTTAGTCTGAGATGCTGTGAGGCAGGGCATCACAGCTGGCACATTTAACTGCAGCTTAATGGGAAGGACCTGTCTTGTCTCTCAATTAATGTGTTTGAATGAGCTGGGGACCAAGGCATTTAATGGAGAATATAGCTACTGGTGTTAGCTTGGGGGCCAAGGTCTTGACTTTTCCTGGTGTTCATCTGGCTTGGCAACTTTGTTTTTTATACAGTGCCTTTATTCTTTTGTTCTCCAAGTAATAACTTTTTGGGTGCTGATGACATCTACAAAAAAAAAAAAAAAAAAAAAAATTGCTAGCACTACTCCTTTCTCTGCTACAGCACAGACAGCACAAGAGCAGTACACAGATAAATTAGTCATGAGGTACAGAATTACCAAACATACCAAAGAAACCCCCTGAAATAAGCAACATCTTCCCATATTGTTAGTGTCCTAAATTCTGCTGCAATTGTGAGCTAGGTGATCAAAATAATGACTTTGTAATATAAAGCACTTTCTTCAAGCCAGTCAGGTGAATAAAGTGACCTTGTGAAGGAAAAAAGTCTGGTTTAGACAATAGCTGTTTTACATCACTGTACAGTAAAAATTGGTAGATAAATGGCAAGCCATGGGATATTCAACACAGTATGTAACTGGGATGATTGTCAGCTTTCCCAATCCTCTGGGTGGAGTTAAATATACATTTATTCTTTTGTCAAGGCAACTGTGTACTACCCCAGATAGTAGGTAGGGTAGTTACAAGGTTGCTGTTAAGTCATAAGTACTGCTTCTATAACAACATGATTTTAGCTGGCTTTTGTATCAAATCATAAAATCGAGCTATGCAAAACCAGTCTTTGGCTTGATATACAGCTCACTAATGCAGTGGTAGGTTAACCAATGTTTTTCTAAAATAAATCACAACCATGTCTCCTATCATCCAGAGAGGAGAAGGAGAAAAAAAAAAGAAAAAGAAAAAAGGAAAAATGAAAAAGGGTGAAACGCAAAATTCAAAGTACAAATGTACCAGAAAAAAAATGGTGATAGCAGTACACTTACACCTCCAGTTAAAATTTGCTCTCTGGGAAAAACTGGACAATTAATGGATTCAAGTTACTGTTCTGATAATTTTGCACTGAAGTTACAAAAAAAAAAAAAATAATAATAATAAATAAAAAAATATAATCAATAGTCCTCTTAGAATATAAATATAGCTTTACAGACTTTCTGCAAACCTTTATTCAAGTCGAGTACGTGAAAAATTTCTATATTACAACTAATTCATAAACATGAAAGTGGCTTTATATTTAGACCCCATGAATCATATTAAAAGCAGTGTCAGATACCAAAAATCAAATATTTTTAGGTTTGTACAGTGCATAATGAATTTGCTTATTCATATCGATCACAGTAATGTTTTTTACTGCAGACTTCATTCTTGTCAAGTTTAGAAATTTTTGATGCTACAGGTAGGAAATCTTGGAATTTATGCAGTAGGCAAAAGGGAATGTGAGCAATGATAGAAGAAAATACAAAAGAGTCAAGGAAGAAAGTCAGAGACGTTCTTCCCTCAAGCTAAGTTGAGAGATGAAAATTAGTCTAAATCATTTATGTAAGGCAATTCTAGCAAAAAAAATAGGTACTTAAAATAAATTTAATCTAAACATTTTAAGTTGTTTCATCAGGCATCTACAGTAGTTTTAATTTATTTTATTGCATGCATGTAGAAATTCCAGAAACATCACATTTCAGCAGTATTACCAGTATCAGCCATTTAACAGAGGGCAATTAAATACTTCAAAATAAAATCCCTTAAAATGAAATTAGAATGTAATATTAAACATTCTGTCTCTGGAACTAGCCTAATTTCTGAGAATGGGACTATTGGAATATATTTTCAAGCTTCTCATAAATGTTTCAAATTAAACAGAGATGATATCATCAAATGGTGCCAGAAAAGCACCAGAAGTTATACCACAAAGGTATAATTTATTGGAAGAAAATGTGCCAAATGCCCAGGGATGGTGAGCAGCTTTTGATTATCAGTTAGAATTTTTTGGTAGCTGGGATGTATCTAATCCAGTCTTCTTGAGAGCAACGTGATTTGCATAAGTTCCTTGCCCCTTTTGGTATTTCTTGATAGTGAAAACAGATTTTTTCCATGTTCATTTATCTTTAAGCATGTCCTCATAATTTTACTTCTAAATCAAGTGGTGCCCTAAAAAAAGTCAATGGGAGGAAAAAAGGCTCTTGCTGGTCTGCAGTGACATCTCAAAGGCTGACAAAGTCATTAGGTTCAATTAGGCTCAAATATTTATTAAGCACTGATGAACTGAGTGTATTCAGTGATGGAGAAATTGTTTGTGGGTAATGTGCTGTAGTAGAAACATGAGGCATGCATGGTTGAATAAACCTGCACAGAGATTTTTTTTCTTGTGGAATGTATTTTTCTAAATAGAAATTTTATTTACTTACTATGTCATTTTCCCACTGTCCTTACACATAGGAATCAAAATTTATTTTAAAGACTACCCCTTTAAAGTGATAACTTAAATTGCCTGGGAATATTATGCCTCCTGAAATGTTCTAAAGTTTCACTTGTCACATTTAATGAATACAAGTATTAGAAAGCTGGTAAGTGAGATGATGTGTTTTACATGTGAAGATCTTGTGCACGGCATCTTTAGTGTTCTGGTGTAGTAGTCCATGATAACAAACCAAACAAGTATGGTACAATCAAGGTGAATGAAAAGACTTATCAACCAGTGGTGGTCTGGAGTTGCTCATCGCTGTGTAACATTCTCCAGATATATGCTGAGGTTTCATTTTCATTTCAGGATTCAGAGGGTGGAACTGCAATCATATTTTTGTGTGTAGGGGGGGGTTAATTCCAGAATAGTGTCTCCAGATTTAAAACAGGGCACTGTGATTTCTTTTTAATGACAAATGTCAAAATGAGGGCCAGCAGTCACTAAAACCCATGAAGCAGTGCTCAAAGGAAATTAATTTCTGTGATTGTCTCCAAACCTCAAAGAAATTATCTTTGCAAACTAATGAAGATAAAATTAAGTATTGAAGTCTGTGGCATCCCTTCAAAGCTTTAAATGTAAATGGAAGTGATGGAAATGAGTCAGTGAGATTTAAAATAGTGCATGGAATACCACTGAAGTTGTAGAAAGCAGTTGTTTTGTCCCTCTGAAACTGAGGAGCAAAAGGAGAACAAATAGTGTTTGTGAGTGGCCTGATTGCTGTGTGTGCAGTATGTTAATGGTATCTGAGTTTCAATCTCTTAGTCATTAAGAACATAAGAGAGTAATTTCATCCCTGCTAGTAAAGTGATGAGTTCGAAAATTAGAGCATCCATGCATGAGATCCTGAAGTGCTAGCTGTTAAAATTTTCTCTGAGTAACTTCTGTTTGTCATTGTCAGTGGCCCACATTGTTCAGCATGTAACAATTGAGAAGGGATTGCAGGTTTTCAGGTTTAATAAGGGTGCTGTAATACAAGCACTATCTTTGGATGGAACAAATGCATGCAGACCCTTAGGTGTTCTCTCCCCGGTTAAATGCTTTGTATGGTCTGTTTGTGACAGCAGGCTGTCTGCACTCATATCTCCCTAGTGCATTTAATCTGGTAACTATTTTAGCACAAGGACGGCATAGTATTAGCATGAGGCAATTGTAAGCAAGCCAGACTAAAAGTGCTTGGCAGTGTTGTCACTGAGGGCTCTTCATGGTAAAAAAGGTTGGTTCCAGATTCTCAGGGGACTCAATGCAGGTTTTTCTGTGGTGCTTTTCATCCTGTTGAGCATGATTCCTGAGTGCTTTCTAATTAACTGTATTAACTCTCCTAGTGCTCTAAGCTAGTAACATGAGGATCTCAGAATGATACCGGATCAGATAAGGTAATTGCTAAAGGAAAATAAGTGAGTGGGGAATTTTGTGGCCCTTGAAAACAAAGAATTTTCAAAAAGTGTTTCATTACAGAATGGGAATGTTTTTTATTAAGTTTTGTACGATCATTATTCTATTTGACCAACTTTACCTGAGATATAGTAAGAATATGTTTTGTAACTTAACATTGATGATGCTCAGAATAGACTTTTGATGTTTTTATGGGAGGCAAATTCAGAAAATGCAGAAACTGCATGACTGCTAGTAGTGGGCATAGAGATTTGTGCATGGAAACTTTTCTATCTGGGACAGAATTGTACAAATCAACAGTTACTGAGAAGATTGCTGACTCTATCTAGTCTAGGCAAGTATTCTGTGGTTCCTGGTGTCATACGTAGGATTGAATTACATAACCACATGGAGGAAAAAGAATTTTTTGTTAGTTTGTCAATGTTTTAAGTTCAGTCAAGCAGGTCAATGCAAAACCTACTGTCTTTTACAAGTAATGGCAGCAATTATATTTACAAGGTAGACATTGAACTTTGAAGTTTTTTGTCCACCATCTCCAGTGTTGGCGTGAAGAGCATGAAGAGCCTATTAGGAGACTCCTCAAATCTTAGAATTTCTTCTTGCATTAGAAGCTACCTTACTTTTTGGAGCTGCTGATTGCCTAGAGCTATATACAACCAGATTCCCTTCTCTTTCATGTTTACCAAAGTGAATCTCATATAAGCGATTTTCTCTGTTTCAAGTATGTTTGTTATCTATTTCCCAATTTCTTCTTGTGAACAACTGATGATGAGGCACTCATCTCTTTCAGCATTTCTCAAAAGAGTTCATTTCTAATGTACCTCTCAACTGAAAGGCCCTCTTTGTAGCAAATGTCAGTTAGCTGTGATCCACAAGTTGGTCAGTGTTCTGAGTTACAGACCTTATATAGTTCCTTTAAGGCTGATCTGTAGGATATTATGTTGCATTCATCTTTAAAGAGAATTTGAGTGAAGAAAGAACTGCAACTTTTATTAAAGAGAAGAATAAAAATCTACTTTTTTAGTAGAAAACACAAAATAAGTAGCATTGAAGTTGCTGATATAATGAAAGTGTGCTTCAGAAGACAGTAATAATCTTTCTTTCATTTAAAAGAAAAAAAAAAAAAGAGGGACCTGCAGTCTTTTTAAGAGACCATATTAGTGTTCCTAAAATCACACCCTAAGGACAAGAAAAATGTGAGAACTAAGATCTCTGTAAAGCTGAAACCTTTTTTTTTTTTTTCCCCCCTCATCAAGAATGTTATTTCCTTTAGAAATATGGGCTTAATATCGACAGCCACTATTTAAAAACTTTTCACTGAGGACAGCTGCTGAACTAGTAGCACCTCATAACTAAATACGAATAAGCTTGTCTGATGAGCATCTGTGAACAATAACTGGAAGGCAAAATTCATGACAGCTGGACTAGTGAATGTTAAGACATGGCTAAGATCTGAAAAGACCTATGCTTGAGGTCACATTGAGTAGTAGTTTGCACAGAGGCATACAGAACATTTATCAAGATACAGGATGTGTTTTCAAACATTGCCTGTAATTATACAGACCATTTCATATATATGATAATAATTGCATTCATCACTTCTGATATGCTGGTCAATTTGCTTATACAAATACACCATTTACATCTGATTTTTCTTTGAGTATATGCAAATATCATCACTAATTTTCATTGGAAAAGCAGTAAGTGCATGTTGTTGTATGCCCTTGGGTGTACTCATTTATGGACTGGTCAAGGCTGTCCCAAATTATACTCAGCTATTACAATCAAGGGAAGTTTAGGTTGGATATCAGGAAAAACTTCTTTACAGAAAGGGTTGTTAAGCACTGAAATAGGCTCCCCAGGGAGATGGTTGAGTCACCATCCCTGGATGTGTTTAAAAACCATTTGGATGTGGTGCTCAGGGACATGATTTAGTGGAGGGTTGTTAGAGTTAGGGTAGTGTGGTTGGTTGTGGTTGGACTCGATGATCTTTAAGGTCTTTTTCGACCTAGCAATTCTATGATTCTATGAACCTGGGAAGGATATATTTTGGTTATGAATTTATGAATTATACTATTGGAAAAAACACTAAGGTTTTTTGAACCATAAAGTTTCAACTTTTTTTTGCTTTTTTTTTTTTTTCTTCAGTTCTTGTGTATTCCAGTAGGAGCCTATCAGAGGACTGCATTGATTTGAAGCAAATTCTTCATTAACAAGGTATCAGTGATATTCTGTCCTATTTTACGTGACTGATGGAGCACTTCAGGGATATAGCTGTGGGTTGGCATAAAAATATACGACCTTGACTTGTTTTGAGCCATGCAGTTAACTGGTCAATAGGAAATCATTACGCAATGTAACCCTGTATAGTTACAGGGACATTATGTTCACAAACAGAAGTGAAAGCTGAAGAGTAAAATGATTTTTCACTATTAGAATGTTCAAATAAACTCTGGGTTTCCATTCCATTCTGAATGCCTTTTGTTGGCAAGTTGTACATAAATTTATATGATCAGCCAATCTTTCAAGTGGTCAATGGCGCAGATGCAGATATTTTAGTAACGTGATTGTGGCAAGTTCAGTGAAGGGCTTTTTACCTTTGTGGCGTAACTTTTTGATCATCTCAAAGGAGTTTGCTTCAATTTTGCAAGAAGAGTAACTTGTGTTAAGAATTGGAGCCCTTAACTGCTGTTTTTTGCATAATGTAAATAATGTGAATTTTGGAGTACTGGATTAAGATTTCATTTCTGTTTTCTGTGTGAAATGGCTGGCACTGAAATATTTCAAAGCTACTTGAAAAAAAGTATTCTAAAAACTCAATTTTGAGATACAAATCATACGTACAGTTTTGAAATAGAGTATATTGAATTTGTTCAGTATGCCTCTCAGAACGACAGATTTATGTATCATGATAGACATAAGTGATCTGAAATAAATGAAGTTCCTGATACCATGCCATCTTTTATAGCTGAATTATATTTAAATTTGCTGCACTCAAAAGTTATGGCAAATAAAAATATACAAGTATAGACAATGTACTTTTTAAAAAAAAATTCTCTCCACTTATATGCCTCTCTTCAGATGGCATCAGTGATTCTGATTTTTAACTTCCTTTTCAAACTACTATATCAGTCAAACAAACAAAAATAGAAATGATTTTTTTTTCTATATGCTGATTGTCATCATCTTCAGAATTTTGTTGTGTATTTTGACCTTAGCTGGGCTGTTAGATGGCATTTTGGAATTTGTTCCATAAATGTGTCTGTAGGCTTTTGCAGCTATTTCATATGTTGCTTCTCACTGCCTTCTACAGAAGCATTAGGTCTGGGTTTTTTCTTAGCAGAGGTTGGCTCAAGAGATTATCATGAGTTAAACCAACCCATGAGATTTAACTGCTGTCACCTGAACAGGAAAAATCGAGTGTTGTCCCTGGTCCAGAAGACATTGTGTTAACTCTTGAGCTGCAGAAGTGTTATAATCTCAGAGTTTGTAATTTTATCCAGAGATTTTCCTAAAACATTTGGAAAGTTTTAGTTTCTTTTCTCCAGTATTAAGCTACTTATCATTTTCTTCTGAATGAAAATATCAAGTGCATTCTAAGAAGCAATTCATGGCCCTGAATCACAGTCTTTCAGATGTTTGACATTGGTATGCTGTGTATAGGTTTATATTATGTTTGTATGCAGGTTTCCTTCTGTTTATATATTTTATATGTATGCAGTTGCAGGGTGGAGGCACATAGCTATAGCCATATAGTTACCTACACTCAATATTGCATTGAGTTGTTAAACTAGTTCCATTATAAACTAGTTCTATTTATACATTTTAAGGAGTCCATATTAAAAAAATGAAATGGAATCTTGTTCCTGCAAGTTCATGGAATCACCCAGTAGAATTTGTTTGTATTCCCACATGTTGTGGTGTTTGTGATCTGTGCAGAGGAATGCATAATTTTTCCTGGCTTCAAAAAGTCATGCAGTGCAAGAAGTTGGGTGTGTGCAGATTGTTTATTTAAAAACACTTGTCCAAACTCCTTGCTTTGCCTTTGATTCTAGAATCTTAACAAAGAATTTGGTCAGATGTTAAACACATGCATATTTAGCCTCCAAAAAAAAACAAACCCCCCCCCCCCAAAAAAAAAACCCAACAACAAAAAAAACCAACCCTACATAAAGAGTTAGAGAGCTCTATGATTTAAATGTGTTGCACTTCCATGCTTTTTCCTTTTAGGTTTCTCTGACTGGTAGGGTACAGAGGCACACTTCTGTTTATCACATAGACCAAACTGCTTCCAAAATGTTATAGAGCCAGGGCCCATGTCTCTGCTGCCAGAATTTACTGACTTCAGTACAGAAACACAGCCTCTTCTATGCTCTCCCAGATGAGAGAGTGAGCTTGAAATTTCTGAAATTCCTTTAAAGTCTGTAGGGACATCAAGCAGGAAGATGTGGTACTTCTAGGAAAGAAAAGTAAGCCATACCTGCACTAGTAAACTGTGCTTAGGTAAAATGCTAGAGCTATGCTGTTCTTAAAATTAAAAATTATCTTTTCTGCTATAGTTTGCTTTAGCAACTTTTAAGCTAGGAGTTAGGCCAGCTTGAGGTTTCTGAGCCATAGGCAATTGTATGTTACATACTCTTTGAAAGCTGTATACATTAAACTCAATTTAGTACGTATCTAGGTTCTTCACGTAACTGAATCCGGATCTAAGAATTGGGATAATTTTCTGAACATATTTGATTGTGTCTCTAGGCATTCTGCAAGAAATGGGACAGCAGGCTTTGGCATCTTCACGTACATCTCTCGTTTATTAAGAAATTTCTTGTAAATTCTCTCTTCAAGGACTGTACTGCATCTTTCTAAATAATAGTGAAAGCTTTGGCATATTTGTCTGTTCTTGTTGGCTGTTTTGTTCTGAATTTGTTGGTTTTTTAGCAAAATATTTTCAGTAACCTATGTGTCCATTCTCATTGCTTTCTCTAATAAGCATAGCCTATGTTATATTGCAATGTTTGACAGTTATAGAAAGCAGTACCAAAAGAAGATACATGAAAGCTTGGGCCACACCACTCACAGGGCGACTAACAAAGAGTTTTCCAATTCTTAGAATTATAGACAAGTATTTGCTTTCCTTTTGATTTATGTCTTATTGGAGCAGCTAGTGCTGCTATCACTTGTAATGCAATATGAGTCACTTATATGCAATGTTCCCACAAATAATTTGATATTGCACATGATGCCATGTTCTCCCATAATCTTGGAAGGTTTCCATCATCTATATTTTTTAAGCTGTTTCTTAACTAATTGCAGAAGGTAAATGTGTGTTGGGGTCAGGAGTCTCTACTTACAGCCATGAGTAATGGCTGTTCATCTCAAGAAAGATACCACTAACTTTTTTTTAATACTGAAATAGAATATAGTTAAATGTCATTCACTGTAAACACTTAAATGCATAATGAGCAATTCCTATACATAATGCAGGAAGGAAAAAAATTAAGAAGCTGCATAAAAATGAATGTATCAAAAATTCTGGCATGTGGAGTTTATCAAAAGCAGAGAATATTAAATCTTCACAAGCCAACTCAGCTCAGCCCTGAGGTTTTGTCATCTTTTCACTGATGTTGGGAGTTCCTTGGTATTGCAGGTACTTGGTGTGAAATAAAGGCAAGGGAAGTATTTTTTTCTTTTCTTTTCTTTTTTTTTTTTTTTTCAGCTCTTCAAAAGACCCAGGTAACTTCATCTACATCTGCTGTTGTCTTTTCCGGTTACCATAAACAGAACCTTTAATGTGTGTAGGGCAGAACTGTGCAAGCCAATAGCAAAGGGGATTGTGTACAAGAGCCTTTAGACAAAAATGTACTACTAAGACTCTCAATACTATTTGGTACAATTTTCCTTTATTTCCTTGAGTAGCTTAAATACTTTGTTCTAAATCCGATCGTAATTGTCAGCAGAGAATACCTATGAACATGTAAATAGTCTACAGTGTACCTGCTGTTAGGTTTTTTGAACCATTTGTTAGGCTATGGCATGAGCCAAATACTCAATAGCATTAAAAGAAATGATTAAGTTTTTAAGTCATAACATTTTTATTGCTCTGAGGGGAAATATGTAACCTTCTTCTGAATTCAGAGGTGCATTAAGCTTTTTAAGATTAATTGCTACCAGTTTGCAATTGATGCAAACAGGTTTCAATATGAACATAATTTAATCTTTACCATCAGACACAATCAGGAATGCTGTATCAAATGGTAACTATCAACTTCTTGAATTGTTATTCTTTTTTTTTTTTGAACTTGACAGCTAATTTTGCAAGATCCTTCCCCCATCTCATAAAATGCTACAACTTCTAATACTCTAATGCCTGAATCCTCTGATGACTGCTGAAAATGCAGGTTTGATATGGTATCATCAGGATTCTTTTGCCTAAGCAAGTATATTGGGAGTCAAAGATATGAGTTCTCATTTAGTACAATTAAAAATAAATAAAAAGAGAAGCAAAGGATAAGTAATCTTGTGGTTCCTACTAGGAATTTCTGTATAACCGATCAGGCACGTAGGGAAATTGGACTTTATAGGTTCCTGCCTAACAAGGCTGCCCCTTTATAACTACATACCAGACAAGGCGGCTTTGGATGCTTTTACTATATAAAGATATGTTCACATCAAAGAGTTTGACATTTTTGTAAACTGAATTACTGTTTATTCTTAGAAAAGAAACAACATATTGTGGCTAGATAAGGAAAAAATATTTGAAGTAGAACTTCTTGGAATGAATTAAAGAAAAGAAAAAGCGTGTACAAAATGCTTGACAAAGCAGAAAGTATAAAAATATTCCTGAACTTGTGCTAATACAAAAATGCAGGGTTAAAGCTGCTTTTCCAGTTGCTACGTTTGCCAAAAACATGTTTAGAGTTCTTTTAAGGTAAATGAACTGGACTCAGCGAATTGTAAGAAAAAATGTCTGCTTCCTTATATATAAGTCTGTTGAACAGAAGTTTTTCTAGACCTAAATCTAGCAGATTCCTACAGTTCATGATAACACTTAGCTTGGAAATAATCCCATCCTTGTACAGAAAAGCGTATGCCTGTATGCCACAGAAAATCATAGAATTTATAAGCATATATTAAGGAATTTTAATTAGAGTCCTGATGTTTTTAAATTAGAAAGGTATAAGTGGAAGTCTGTTGCAGTTCTAGTGTTAAACTATCTTATAACTTCAGGTAGATGAATCTGAAAACTTCATTGTTTCATGGTATGCACTGCATCTGTCTGCTCAACATGCTGCATTAAGGGCCGTGACAGGAAATGCCTCAATTCAGTTATTAATAGAAAATATCAGAAGGCAGTAGTTTATCTTCCCTTTGCAGATTGTCTCATGTTAGAACACTTGTGCCATATGGAAAATTTTTTATTATTTCACTTTAAGTCTTTTTAATCTGGCTAGAACTGATAAATAATCAGTTCCTTTGCTGCCAGTTCTAATTACCACTTGGCTCTCCCTTGGCCTCCTGTTCGTGCATACACATGGCATGTGCTGTGCCAAACAGCCAAACAGTCAGCGGAGGGGCAGCGCGATTCCTGATGGAGTGTGCCTAAATTCCAGGCAGTGCTCCCCTAAGCAAATGTATCAGTTGCACTGCTGTGTTACTGTGATGCTGTAGCGTAACACAGCACCGAACCACAGAATTGGTACAAAGCCTCAAAGCTACAATTTGTGAGCCCATGGAAATCAAAGGTTGTTTGGGGATCTTTGCTTCCTCCAGGTAAGGCTTGTAGGGTGTGCAGCAGCCTCATCTGTCCAAGGAAACAAAACTTTTCAGGCTCTTTTCTATTATCCAGCTCTTAAGTACCCTCTTTGCCTACCTGCCCAGTTAGGGGAAGGTGGATTTTCAGTGAAGATGCATTTAGTCATAGCACTAAGGTTAAGGAGGAGGCTCCTTTGATGGACATGATCTGCATAGGTGCTGCACTGCCTCAACCATACTCACTGTGGGCAAGTCAGCAGCAGAATTCTGCTGTATGCCTTGTGGCCTTGCCCTGCATTGGTTAGTTTCTTGGTTTTTTTTTATGAGAAAGTGAAAGCTCAAAATGCACTCCCTCTTCTTTTCCTTGTGATCTGCACTTTGAAAACTGTATGGGGCTAGGACTTTCTGACACACCTTTCTCAAATATGATCTGAATACTTACTTCCTCTTAGTACAAACAGGATGGAAAGATTTAAATGAAAGGGATTAATGAATCTCGTGAAACAATTGTCTATACACAAAAAGTGATTTGCACATTTGCAGTTTGGGGATGATTTAATTAGACACGCATGTTATTATTAGGTGCTTGTAGTACTCACAGGACTAGTCCAAGGACAAGGGGTCTGTAATGAAAATTTTCCATTAAAAATATAATTGCATAGCATGGGGTCTTTGTAAAAAGCCTACTGACAATTTTTTTTGCTGTTTTCTTTTTGTTTGTTTTTAATTAGATGCTGAGACCTAGATCTATAAAGGTTGAAAATAGGAAGAAAGTTTTCTTTCCTGAGTAGAATAACTAAGCACATAGACAATATGAAGTTGTGAAAACATCAGAACAGGGTTGCTTTGCTTATAATTTTGATTTTTTTCTGTGTTCTGATGATCTTGGTAGAACTGAATATCTCATAGACACTGGAAATTTATTTGTAACTCTGTATTGCCATCTTGTCTGATCTTATCTGACTAGTTACTAATTACATTTTCTAGTAGTGTGTTACCAGTACTAGGAAGATCAAAATGCTTTTATCAAGATAGGTTTCTGGTAATCTCTCTGCCAGCACTCTATTGGACTCAACGATGTGAAAATGCCATGAAGTGTGAGCACAATATACTATGATATGTCCCTTAAGTTGATTTCATCAGAAAACATATCTATTTTTGTCATAGGTGGGGCAAGTGTGCTCCTTTTATGAAGATAATAAATAAAAAAACACAGGCAAAACATCAGTGATTGTGAAAGAGGTTGTTAAATGGATTTAAAAGTTGTCATCATTAGTTACCTTAGTGTGACTGGGAACAACAGCATGATTTAATAACATTGAATCAAGAGAAGTCTACACTTCAAGAGCAACCAGTTGGGTAATTGTGTACTTTTACCGTTGACTTTACATAGGACCTAGGAGAAGTATACTGAATTTAGCATAATAACTTCAGGGAAGTTAGAGAGATGGCTTCTGTATAGAGAATATAGGCTCCTTATGAGAAATTTGACTGTGTTGAAATAATCTGTTGTTCTGTAAGCATTGTGAAGAAGGAGTGTAAAGACTTCAGTTCTGGAGGGCTGAGAGATTAGGCAAAAGGGTGGGAATGTTCACAGTTAAAAGCCTTACATGACTGTGAGAAGGTAGATAGTGATGGCTGCATGTGGTAATACGAAGAAGAGAAGTTGGAAAGAATAATGTGAAGTCTGAAGCATTTTCTCTGAGACTATGTTCATTTAAAGTGCAAATTACACAGCAACTCAGATAATTCTATACCACTGCTTAACAAAAACAAATTATTCTATCAGGTTTGCTTAGTAGTCAATCCTAGAGAGCTCTGAAGTATTTAGTCCCACTCAAGTTGCTAGAATGAAGTCCTTGCTTTAGGATGCTTGTAGTTATTCTGTAAAGCGGGAGACTAAGCCAGCCCTACATCACAAGTTGTTTTCTGTAGTGTGGACTACATGCATATTGAATTAGTGACTTTGACTATTTGATGGGGGAAATACCTCCAGACTGAGGAGCAGTAATGGCTATCAAAGGATATGCAGCAGAATTGTAGGAAGGAAACTAGCCTTGCTTCTCAAGGCCTTAGCAAAGAATAATTTAAAAAAAAAAAAAAAAAAAAAAAGCATATGATAACAGTATTGTGCAAATTCTCAACCAGATAGTTTTTGTCAGTAGAGCCTACCAAAGATGCATGGTTCTCCCCTCTCTGGCCCATATTAGAAAGGCAAGGTGCAGTCATAGTGCTGTTCCTCAGGGGCTGCCTTTTAATGTTGTGGTATTGAGGTCCTGATCCTTGCACTGACAGCTGATGGGGGAAGGGAGCTGGAGAGTCAGTGGGTTTTGTGGTGTTGCTTGAGATTTTTTTGCTACTTAAATTGAAAAAAATAAAAATAGTCACTTCAAAAGTGAAACAAGCTCCTTTAATTACAAGTTTCCAATGAAAATATGCAGTGAAAAGCTAGCTATAACAGCTGCTATAGTCCTGGCTATTTGCCTTTGTATTGTTATTTGTGCTGTGAGCTGTTAATGTGATGTGGTAGTTTTGACAGCTAATAAATTAACTATAGCTGTTGAACATGAGTCTCAAAAGCTATTAGTCAATGTGTGAGCATGGCTAATGTATTTAAGTGCCCTATGGAGGAGGATAGAAATCTGCCTGAGGTTGCTCTAATTTGATGTCTGTGTGGCCTTTATGTCAGAAAGTTTGGAATGCTGAAAATCCTATGACAGTTGGCCAGGTAGGTTTATATATTTTGATCCCTTTTCAATCACGATTTTCATGACATCACTCTAGGAACTTCTGTTTGCTGCTTCAAAAACAGCTGTAAAAAATCACCACCTTACAGTTGACTTAAGTTTGTGCCAAAAATGAGCTTGCACATGCTAAGATTTTGTGTCAGTATACTATAAACAGATGCTGGTACTGCTTCTTGTAAATGAAGCTTGACAGTTGTATTCTAAAGCTATGCTACAGAAAATGCAATTCTCCCTTATCTCTATAACATTCACTTTCAGTCACCTGATTATATGCAATGCAGTAGTTTTGGATGCACTCAATGGGATGTCTAAAATCCATTTGTGTTCCCAAGCTTGTTTTTTTCTGACTGCTGTTTTCTTGGCGAGATCGTAAAGATCATTTAATGTTCCTTCCTCCTCTTGTGCAGTCTTTGCTATCTATTAATTAAGAAACAAACAAACAATTACAGTGTTTTTAACAGTGCAGTGTTTTCCCTAGCTGTGTGAACTAATGCTATTAAAACCAGGAGCTCTGGAACTTATGTTCAGAAGGACAGACTTCCTGTATTTCCTAACTCTTACATGCATTCTGCCTACGTTCTTAAAATATGCTGCAGCCCAACCTGTCACCTTTATTAGTACATTTGATTGCAATCTCCCTAAACAGAATGATTTTAAAAGACCACTCAGAAGGCATCAATTAAGTTCACTAATGGCTGGTAAAAACAAAAGGTTTCTTAAAGTATTTCTATGTGTGAAGATAAAAACTGTTGCTATAAATATGAAGCTATGTATGGTCTATCACTGAAAATTGCAAATGTGCAAATTGATTAAACTGGAGTGGGAAAAGCAAGTAAGATATATCAGAAAGGAGGTACAGATAGTTAAAAGCTATAAGATCATAGAATCAGAATTGTCTGACTTTCCTAGGAGAATAAATATGGTAGGATTAAAAGGTAATGAAGTGATCTTGCTAAAAACAAATGTGTAGTCTGGAACTTCATTGTAATTTGACTCCTTTTCTCCATTTTTATGTCCTCTGTATTCCTTCTACTTAACATTCACTTTGTTTTCAGTTTTTTCATTCTCCAATCAAATTATTCTCTTACATTTCCCTGCTTGCCAATCAACCTGCTTGTTTGAGGGTTTGTTTGTTTAGCATTGTGCACATTGATATTTCTGTCAAATCAGTATCTCTCTTCACAGTCATCAGATATGCCAGGTGTCTTGCTCCATCTGGGTATCCAAATAATATGTAATGCCACTTCTGCTCCACCTTCTATTGTCTTAAAATTTTGAGGTTGTTAAGGTAAATGTGCTATGCCACAACACAAATGAAGGGGGGATCTCAATGTCTAGATGGGTGATGTGCCTTTTGTTACACAGTATGAGAAACATGACTGGTTATTGAATAATTTCTTCATAGTGAAAAGTGCATTCTTTACCTATTCGATAAATTACTTATCTGATGAAAGACTTTTTGAACTGTAATTGAAGCTGACCTGTATGCTCAAAGCAGAGATACAGATATACTTGATGAGCATCTAAAATTGAAGTAACAGTAGTAAAGGTATTTTACTTATGTAGTTCAATGAGTTTAACTTTGCAAAATTAATAATCTCAGATTGGTTGGACTCCATGCCTTGAAAGAAAGGTGAAACACTCAACAACAGTAGCATATTTCAATGATGTGAGCAAAGTGATCACTTCTCTTGACCTGCTGGTGATGCTCTTGCTAATTAACACAGTCCCTCTGCAGTTTGCCTTTACTGTTGTTGAGGTGTGCTGCTTGAAGTCCACAACTCCCAGATCCTGTTCTGCGGAGTTGCACGGTCTGTGTGCTGCATGGAGCTGTTCATCTCTGGTGTAGAGAACTTTATGAGATCAATTCCTTCAGTGTTTGGTGGAATCCTCTTTCCTTCTGCAGCTATTTCCCCGTCTGATGGCCTCAGTGAGATTTAAGTTGCATTTGGTACAATTGCCAAGGTGCCTTGTGACCAGTAAAAAAAATCAGTTGCACTTAGTTGCAAAGAATGTTTATTTTTGAATAAAGAGCCAAACTTACAAGAGTAGTAACCTGGCTTTTGGAATCAAAAAGTATATAAAATTTCAGAAAGTTCAGTACAATTTCTGGAAAGCATTTTCTCCTGCCCTTCTGTAGAATATTTTGTTTCATATATATGATAAAATGACAGGTTCTGTCAAAGGTCACAGCAATTCCTTGTTCTGACTTTGATAAAGGAGTCCATGTACCATAAAACAATGTGGTTAATTTTCTCTGAGATCCTTTGTGGATAATTTGCTTAGCAGAAGCCTTAGCAGTCTAAAGTAATACTGAGAGGATTTTGTTAGTGGATTCACCACATTGTCCCTTGTGACTACTGAAAGTTAGCTCATGTTACAGAATTACCTCTTTTTATCCCCTGGGAAGAATTTTCAAGGCTCCTCTTACACCTATTTAAAAGTTTCTTCAAAACCAAAGCAGAGACAATGTCTCTCATAATGCTACTGCCAACCTGTCTCTGGTGTTAAATACTTTCCGTGTCTGCCTGAAAACAGTGACAGGAGCTGTAAGGATGAACCAAATAAGCAGTTGGGATAGCACCTCTCAGCAAGAGAGACTCTGTGACTGTGCTGACCTCTACACGACACGGTAACTCTGCATCCAGTGGAAGTTCAAAACAATGTGTGCCTGTCCAGCTACACCCATATTTGTTTCCTGCTGTCATACTTCAAGGAAATCTGCTGCATGAACAGTGAGAACAGTAGTGTCTGAAAACAGCTCAGTTGTCAGCGTTAATGCCTGTCCTCTCTATATGAGTCATACAAGCAAAACTGTGTGAAACAGTATAGTTGCTAAACAGTCAGCCAAGAGGTGTTTGAGGGTGGCTGTTCACTACAATTTGGCTTTTTATTCACCTACACTAATGTTTTGGCAAACAAATCAAATGGTTCGATAACCTTGCTGCCATGGGGATGTATTATAAACTCAGTCCTGTGATGCTTGACTTCTTGCAGGAAAAGGTAGGACTGCTTTTAAGTGACTTTGTTTCATGTTTCTTAGCGTCCTCTAACTTCATAAAAGATGTGAGAGTTTTGGGGGGAAAAAAACCCAACAAACAATGTTCTTAAATATCTTATCAGCTCATGTAGTATTTAAGTTTTCTCAGATAAGAAATTGAGATCAGTGGGACGGGAATTTTCATCTTCCCATGCCTTGGAACACAGCTTGACAAAAGTGCTGTTTAATTGCATATGGTCTTGGTTATGTCACTAAAACAGTATCTTTACTATCCTCTACTAATCCTCTACATGAGAAACAGATTTCTAGTTATTCTGATATTATGTAGCTCTTAAAAAGAGTGAATTTCTGTATTAAAAGTTAGAGGTGAAGTTCTTAAAACAAGTGGCTATAATCCAATTTTCAGAGCTCAGAAGTTTACTGAGAAGAGAAATGCAGGAGTCTTGCGTGTTTTAAGTGCCTACTTTTACAACTGCACTCACTGCATTCAGTTCAAAATTAATTCATTTACTCTTTTATAATTCCTTAATTGCTAAATTCTATGGTGAGGAAAAAGGAGGGATATATCACATTGTTTTGAGATAGCACAAACAAAAATGTGTCATCTTTGAAACAGGCTGTGTTCATGCAGCAAAGTCAGGAAGTTGTTACACACATTTGCCATTATGGAAATAGTACTTCTGTAATGAGAGAAGATTGAGCTAGTTTAAAAAATGTGTGAAGTCCTTTAAAAATTTATTTTTTTACAAACCAAAAATGGCAAAATCCAAAAATTATTTTAGAGCCACCAAACAGCCTGCATCTGTTTCAGTGCTTCCACAGGCAAATGCGGTGTTCAGACACATCCTGCATCTGCTTTCCGTAGGCACAGTTAGAACTTTCGTTGTTCTGCCATCTTCTGTTTACTATATGGCAATATAACAACATATACTGTCTTCCATTTAATATAGACAGGCTATTACAAATTGTGGTTTACATAAACTGGTGGTCATGCAGTCTGGTGGGTATTCATAGATCACTTATATAGAAGGAGTTCGTATTTGCATAGACTCTTAACACTTAAATTAGAGAATGAGAAAACCCATGCTATGTTTGGTGTCATAAGTGGTGAGAGAAGTTCTGTAACATGCCATTTCTGTGTACACACAAGGCTTTTTCATCTGAAACATTTTAGGATGTGCATAAGAGGTTGGATCCTAAAATAATGTGTAAAAGGGCACCGCTGACCTCAGTTGAACTGCAATGGCTTATAACAACTGAGGAAATAGCAAGAAGTATTTGCATTCTTCACTGCTTCTGAGAATGGAAGTTAGTGGACAAACAGACAAAATTATGGGAAGCTTAAAGAAAATAGTTCATTTGTAAGACTTTCTTATTACTAATATTCAAATAGGCTTTTTGTTAATACTAATAGGCTTTTTGTTAATACTAATAGGCTTTTTGTTAATACTAAGGACTCCCTTTTCACTCAACTCATTTAAGTATTGATTGAGTACCACCTAAATGAGATTGATTTTTTGCAAAAATTCTGAGGACATCAAGTTTAAGCACTATTTCATTTTTAGCAGAAAATAGAGGTCTTTGGTGTTATGTACCTACACTATGTGCAGAGTTTTTCCTCAGAGGAATTTGGCATGCAGCGCTTAGTTCTCTATGCTTTGGAAATGAAAATTTGTTATACATGACTGGCCAGCTTTTGTCCAAGTACACATATTTAGGAGAGATTTTCCTAATAATCATTAGAAACAGGGTAAGTAATAGCTGCTTTACTTCTACAGCCACTGAATTATGATGGAGGATATGATCAAGGTACATATTTTTGTCTTTTTTGCTGCTTACTCTATATTTGTCAGCCAGCACTGAGATTGTGAGTGACAGGAGGGTGCTCAGTATAAAATTAGAATGCCAAGGATAGGAGAAGATACCCATTCTTTTAAAGCTGTAGTTCTGGCTCAAATTTCAGAAGCGTTTGCTGGTTCATTTATAACAAATCCAGTGATTTTTTGATGTCACAGCCCTGGTTAATAATTCATTGCTGAAGTAATGATAAATCCTTATCTTGCATTCTTCTTCTTGTTCATGTTGATGTCACTCAGTTGAAGTCAGTATGGAGCAATCCAGCATTAGAACACAGATCCAAGCTTATAGCTTGCATTAGATATCCACAAAGGACTTATCCATGTCTACGACTGCATCTTTAACACAGCATTTGAAAATTGCAGACTTTGTTATTGTGAGAATGGTAAATAAATCAAAACAACTTGAGCTGGCACTAATTAAATCCTAGCATAAGGAAGGGGAAGTATTTGTTAACACAAAGACTGTTTTTCACTAAAACAATTCATGTAAAACTTCATTTTGCACCTTAAATTTTTTATGGATTAATTGTGACTGATTTGCTTTCTGCAAGTTCAGGATATACAGTAAATTCTCTGACCTTATCATAAGAGCATTTTACAAATCTGTTATTCTTAAGAATGCCTCCTTTGAGTTATTTTATGTTCTTGATAGTCTTGGCTGTTGTTGCCTTCACTGATTTATAAAGGAGAGAACTGTGAGTTCTTCAGATTCTCTGCTGTCTTTTCAAGGGCAATCTGTACATTCTCTAGGCATGATCCTTTCACTGAAGCTATGTGAGGAGATCTGTTCTGCAGTTGTATTTCACCTAAGATCAAGAGCTTACTTCTCTGTCCATCTGCTGTGCAATAGCTGTACAGATCTGTCTGACTGCTTCATGTGAATACTTACATATTTGTAGGTGCAAGTAAAGTTCAAAAATGCATTTATAGAATTGAATGATTGAGAAATAACAGATTCTAAATAATGTTGCTACTAAACACAAAATCATAAAAAGTAGATGTACAGCTTATTGATGAGATCTACAGCTACTGTATTTTCATAGACATAGCCCAATAGGTTTTTAAAAGACACTCAACAATTTATATTCCATTTGGGACCACTGTTGGGATATTTTTCCAATATATTACAAAAAACTTTCCTTGCCACTGTATTTTTCCTCATGTTTTCTCTATTCTAGTCATCTTCTTTTCACTGGAATATAATGTCTTGTATTTAAAGTACACTTGAATTTAAAGTACATTTTTGCATTTACCACTCCCAGGATCATCTCACTCACATCTCTACAGGTCTCTGCATTACTCCTGCAGATAGTCTGACACCAGTAGCTGTAAAGCCACTGTGCCATGAGGATTGCTGGGCTTTGCTTCAGCTTGAGCACCGTGGCATTGGAGTACTGGGGAGCATCTCAGTGAGCTGGAGCTACTAGAGCACTCAGTATGCCTTGTTGTCAAAATGCACATGAGTATCCTCATAGGTGAGCTGAAAGAAGGTGTCAGACTACAAAAGTTTGAAAAAACTGGTTTTCATACATTATGGAGTGAAAATAACTGAAAGAGTTATGGGCCCAACCTACAGATGTGTTGTGCAGTTGGCAGTTATAATTCTGTTACTGTTTGTTTGTGCTATGCAACTCTGAAATTCATGCTACTATTTTGTTGGGTTTGTTTGGGGTTTGTTTTGTTTTTTTTTTTTTCACATGAAGAATTGTGGCTTATTTTAGACAACAAAATTGATTAAAAACAGCTAAAATTCATGCATGACTTGTAATCATTTTTAACCTGGAAAAAAATACAAAGTAAACTTATTCATTTTTCTGAGCCTAATTTGCTGAAAGTTTGATTTGTTTCCAGTTAAATTTCCATTTTTCAATCTATTTGAAATAGCAATTCAGTGGAAAAATTGCTCTAAGTTGTAGACTGGTGTATTAATAAAAATTGTGTAATGTGATTTACCATAATGATAATTTCTTTATCTGAACATTTTTAAACAAAGTGTGCCATTATGGCTGTTTGTGTAGGCTCATGTAAAGTACCTGTTAAAGTTGAAGCCTACCTCCTTGTGACATGGATGTGAGTTGGCGTACAGCTCAAATCAGTGGTGCTCTGTGTAGCAGCAGAATGTAATGAGCAAGTACCAGAGGCTTTTGCAACAGCACATTACAATGCACTGTAGGGTAGGTGATTGTATTATAAAACTATAATTAAGTGTGTGGGAACTGAGAACATCTGTTACAGGAATGGCACTTATTTTTGCCAATTAAAAAAAAAAAAAAAAAAGCTGTAAAAATAGTATGAAAAAGTTACATACAACAGATTAATTTGTGGATTTAATTTTAATAATTAAGTAAACCAAAGAGTAGTTCATAAAGGAAAATACTCTGTGATGTTCCCTTACATTATCTATCCTCTTTGTTATTCACACTACACTCGATTAGGTTGAATAGCTGGTATTGTAGCAAGCATGTAACTGATCTATGAGTTTTCCTGTAACAGATACTATCTCATGTGCTAGCACTCCACGAATTAGTTGAGTGACGCTTACAATGCAGAACAATGAAGCCCTGAATAGCACTTGTGGCAGGATTAGAGTAACTGCTTCTACTGCAGGTACATTCGATAACCTTGAATTCACATTACACTGAAGGCTAGTACTAAACCCACTAAGAGTCAGTGGAAGATTCCTGTTAGCTTCAGTACTCCTAGGGATGTACCCCTGGCAGAGTTTCACTAGTTTGTTTAGAAAGCAAAATAAGCTACATTGTCATGATACTGCTGAAAGAAACCTTGTCTTAAGACTTGAAATTATTCAATTTGTCTGAAACTGCATTATTAAACTCTATAAACCGATTGGCATAGATTGATGACACTGATTATTGATGTCCTGGTTTGAGTTGTCTGGCAACAGGTAGAAGCTGTGGTACTAGTGTAATTATTTTGTTCACTTTAAGAATTCTGATGACCTATATTTTAGCAAGGTTAGGGTCTCAGCAACTGGAACACAGATGTAAACTTTAACCTAGCTTCATTAGGAATGTGACTTCTACCTTTTTCAAAAACTGTGTGTGCTTGAAAAATCTGCTTGTTGATGCTGAGTAGAGATTTAGCAAAGTCAGAATATCTGGAGATCCGTCCTTACTGCACATGAACAGAAAATTAAACTTGAGTATCGAATGCTTCTGAGTGTAATTCACGTAATTGCTGTTACAGAGAACACTAGATCTAGCTTGAAACTAAGGTGACAGTGTTTGCTATTCTTTCAGACCTCCTATAGACTAGTTTTGAAGGGGAAAAGGCTGCTTGGCTTGAAAACTGAGGGAATAAGAGCACTGGACTGTGACAAATAGCCTGTGGCAGGGGAAGGGGGAGTTGTGTTCGGAGGGCAGTTACAGGAACACTGGCATTTAAGCAAGTCCAACAGACAAAGGTAGGACTGTCTAGAAAGGAATCTGGGACTGAGAATTTAAGCTGAAAGCTTACTGCAGTTGCTTAACTTCATTAGCAATTAGTGTTAATAGAAAAGTGAGTCAGGTGTCTATGCAGGGCCACCTTTTCCATCTTTTAGGAAGAAAAAATCTAAATGATTGCATGAGAAACACTTATGTTGCTGTTATAAAAGCTCAGAGTAGGAGATGCTGGAATTAAAGCTACCTTCTATATGGATGCAATTACTTCAATGGTTTCATGTCGTATTTTTTCTGCAAAGCTGTCCCCTCATCCAAAGCACAAGCTGAATCTTCTCATGGGATACAGTAATAGGAAGGAATGAAAGTACTCTGTTGTAGAGCCCTACAGTCCTTCTCTCATTTGCTGACCAGTGTGTGTGATAGCAGAGGTGAATGAGACGGAATATAAGTTCTAATTTGTGTCCTTGCCCACACAGTTCCTGAGCTATTGACTTTGTGCATGTCAATAGCAGTTTTTTCTCATTTAAGATCTGTAAGAATAGCAAGAGTGAATGTCATATGATAATGTTTTATCCCCACACTGGAAAATCAAATATCAGAGTAGTACATTCAAATAAGGTATATATAAAAACATGAACTGAGCAATAGGTACTGAAATAGCATTATTAATATCAGAATATTTAACCAAATATTTAGTATTTTACCAAGTATTTAGTATTTTTCTTGGGGAGAACTGAGAAGGAAAATCAATTTTTTAATTAATAAAGTTAAGCTTGATAAATGTAAATTCAGCTCTTACAGAAATGAATGTTACTTGTAGGAAGTAAATATAATATCTATAAAGTAGAATAGGTAACAATTTTTTGGCTTTCTGGATAACAATTTGTATGGTAAAAACCATATACTGTATAGCTATGCTTAGATAAACTCTCATCTGAAAAACCATAACAGTAATAATCTTGGGAAATAGTATTTTCAAAGTATTTTAAACTACAGTTTTATTTCAATAATGTCGGAACAGTTTTGTGGTTGTAGAATTTTTGCATTGATTTTATTACCAATTTTTTAAGGCCTTCTCTTAGCAAGTGGTTGCTCTTAGCAGCTACTATGTGCCCAGTGAGCAAAGGGATGGGCAGGTATCGTTAATGAAAATTTAGACTTTTCCTTTGAGTTTGATTGAACATTTAGGAAACCTTTAAAAAAAAAAAAAATTGAGGAAATCAACGTTGATTGGTACATCTACCCATTGAGGAAAGGCTGCATCTTAGCAGAGACTAGGATCTCATCCTGGTATGTCTGTGGAGTCAGTCCCTTACAAACAGAAGTTACAAACAAGGGGAAGAGAAAGCTAAGCTCATAAGGGTAAGATGATATTTTGAAAGTCAATAGCAGAACCAGGTATAGAAACCAAATGTTAGTGCTCTATTGTAGAAGATAGCCTGCGATGCCATATGGCACCTGCCCTAAAGGTGCCTTGGACCATGTGAGACTGCTTGACAAAATGGTTCAGTACTGTCCTTGAAATGTCACTGAAAAGTTAAATTGATAGGAAAATGATGGGAATTTATAAAAATAAAAATAAACATGTCCACTACTGATTTTTCTTCTTAGGTATGCAAGTAGATTTAATTGGTATGTGAAATCATGTCTATTTGAGAATGACTGTAAATTTAATAATTCAGCCATTACATGAAACCTTAAATGGTAACATAAACATCCTTTGTTTTCTTGGTCTTTTTGTTTAGTGGGTCGCTGGACAGTTCTGAGATGACGGGACCTTTTCCCATGAGTGGTTTTCAGCAATAGCTTTTGATAACCATCAGTCAAAGGGCTGTTATACCACTGTATGGGCAGATTCCATTTCCCTTTCAAAGCCTGATTTGTATTTTTTTTCCAACGTACTCGGGTTTTACAGGTTACCTCAGTGACTCCTGCTTTGTGGTCTAAACCTGCTGTTACCCCTGAATTCCTCTAGAATGCCACAGTAGTCTACTTCTGGAATTAAAATTGCCAGACAACTGATTCAGTAGTAGAAATTTCCCACTAATATATTTGAATAAATTGGATTGGCAATCTAATAGGAATTTATGGTACAATTACATGAAAGGCATGTGGAGAAGGCAAACTATATAATTTCTTTATGTTCTTAAATGTATTTCAAGTTACTTTGCAGATTCACACTCATGTTTCAGTCTTGTCAGCTCCTCAGGTATCACACAGCATCTGTCTGGTTCCTTTTGTGCTTCCTTGTACTCTTTCTTGTCTGTTTCTGTCAAATACTGTAATTTTTTTCTCAATTAAAAATATTTATTTTCATTCCTTGTTTCTTTAAAGATTGAGCATTTTGTATGCTCTCTTCTCTAAAGCTGTGAGTCTTAATGTTGTGCTATTTCTGGCTTGCTCCAGGATCAGCAGAGTATGAGTTGAATAGCAGAGACCTTAAGTGTGCTGGTGGACAGTTAAAAATTGAGAGGGAAAGAGAAAGATAAGCAATCAATCTTTAAATATGAACCGAATCTCTAACTTCTGAAATTCAGTTAGCAGATACAGGTAGCTAGTATTAGCAGTTCTAATAATAATGTGAGTTTAACTGTACTACTAATTATAACTATTGGTAGTTCTTTCCCTGATTATTTATCCTAGGAAAAAATTGCAGCTTTTTGTTTTATTGAAGCATGTTGGACTTCATTAGGTATTAAAACAGTCCAAGTACAGCACGTGTAATGGTGTTGTAAACCGCAGAATCACAGACTCACAAACTGGAGGGGACCCACAATGATCACTGAAGTCCAATTCCTGGTTCCTCGCAGGACCAAATTCTATGTCTGAGAGCATTTCCCAAATACTTATTGAATTCCAGCAGCTTAATGCTGTGACCACTGCCCTGGGCAACCTGTTTCATGGCCACCACTGTCTGATGAAGAACCTTTCCCTAACATCCAACCTGCCCCTCCCTGACACAGTTCCATGCATTTCTCTCAGGCTCTGTCATTGCCACAGAGAGCAGAGCTCAGCGCTGCCCCTCCAATCCCTGTGAGAAGCTGTAGGTTGCCATGAGGCCTCCCCTCAGTCTCCTCTTTGAGCTGAGCAAACCAAGGAACCTCAGCTGCTCCTCATACATCTTGCCCTGTAGCCCCTTCACAATCTTCACAGTCCTCCTTTGGATGCTCTCTGATTTATGTCCTTCCTGTATCATGGCACGCAAATTGCTCACAGAGCTCAAGGTGAGGTCACACCAGCATATGATTACTTCCCTCAACTGTCCGACAATGATGATGCTTAAACAATAGAAGGTGTGTTGTTTTACATGTATTGTACGGAGAAGGAGGGTGAAGCTATTTGAAATGAAAAATGGTGGTTGTGTATCCCGGAAAAGTGCAAAATATTGTATCAGGAAAACATGCAAACAAAAGGTTGCTGAGCTGATCTATTCTTTATGTGTCGTATGCAAGTTTGTGTTTTGTGAGTCTTGCTGCTACTAAGTACCTTTTGTGGAACCAGTTAAGTCTCTGATGGGAACACAGTTATGAAAAGGAGTGCTAAGATTCTTTAGATATAGCCAAACATGGTAAGAGTTAGTGAGACAAACAGCCGGATATAAGACACTTGTTATAGCACATAGGGAAGATCAAAGTTTACAGCATTTGAGTTACTTTGAAGCATTTAATGCTGAGTCATTTAGTGTGAACATTAACAGAAGCTGAAAGGAATTACTGTCCCAAAAGGCAGCTGTGACTCTGGATGAGTCTTATTTGTTTGTGTTTAAACTCATTGCCACTTAACTGTTGCTTGATCTTTCTGCAATTAGCCTGATGTCAGTATGCAGATTGAAAGGCTACCAGTAGTTCACTGAGCAACAGAACTGGAGAAATCTGGTGTCTTTTCAGATCAACAGTGAAAAAATCTGCTTTAGTTTTGCTTTGTAACTAAAGTATTCTGATTATCATTTCACATTTTATGGCTCTTCAGTTCACATCAGCATGGTCTCCTCCTTCATCATTTTTGAACATTATCTGATTTCTGATTTTGAACATTATCTGACTTTTCCTTGCTTGATTTGTAGCAAAGGTCATAAGGTATGTGCAATTATCCATATACAGCTTGTAATTTTTCTTCCTGGCATGATCTAGGATAGATCACCCATTTGGATTCAATAACATCTGTATTCTTTGCGAGAATTGCGAACAGTAAACTGTCGAATTTGTTTAGGCCTTTGGCTGTCTGCCAAACTTTGACAAAATTGTCTGAAAATTTTATGTACTTAGGGATAAACTATGTGCCTATGTGATCCCATTGAACTTATGTATCTTTGTAAATAAGAAGGATGAAAATATTACAGTGAATCTCATTTTAATTAACATCATCATTTATATAGATTTAGGGGTTTTTTTTGTTTTTGTTTTTACGAGCATGTTTAGAAGTCTGGAATTAAATTCTGTTGCTGCAGCATAATTGTTAAGAATACATTACAGAATCTTACAGCACTCCATAAATTGGTCTAACTCTGCTAAATAGATGTAAAATACATCTATTTCAGGGAAGCATTTTTCTAAATTTAAAAAGGAAAAAAATAGGAAAGGATTTTTGCTCTCATGAATGAACACTAGTTCCTCTGATTCTAATGGGAGGGGTATTGACTCATGAAAAAAATTTTGGTAGGAATGATATTTAAGTGGGGATTTGTGCATGTAGAATTGCATTGTGTATCATGCTGAATAAACATGGAAATTTTGATTAATGATACTTTAATCATTCAAGTGACCTGTAATTACCAAGTTTTACTTTCATCATTCCTTTTCAAGATTCTGCAAATTTTTGTCATGTGTTTGTTAGTTCCTGAAGGCTAATTAATCCTCATTTAACTATCACATGATAAATTTTAAATAGGAACATAGTTATAATGATTCTTGGAATTTGTGTGTTGAGAAAGATGGAGAACTAGTTGTTTACAGCCTTTTTTTTTATTTTTATTTTTTTGGATCTTCTGGGAAATAAAAAATTGAGTTAATGGAATTTTGAGTATGTATGTTAAGTAGTGTATTTAGTAAAATAAGCTACTTGATCATGGTGGAATGATTAACATGTCCTAATCAGACCCTCTTTTGTCAAAACTCTCCATATTTCCAAAAAGTGATCTAGAAAGCTTGTGTATTGTTAGAAAAATGTAATAAAAAATGTGCAAGTTTATATTCTAATTACCTCTAACTTGATACCAACTTAAAATGCAACTCCCTCCAACAGCAAAAATTGCTGTAAGGAACTTTCAGATTAGAAACGTAATTTTTCTCTATAGTTTCATTACTTTTTCTCTGTCATCAAATATTTACTTGATTTTCTTCCTGTTTTATGAAGAAACATGGGAGAAGAACACCACCGTACCACTTCTTCCTTGTCTTGCATTTGTAGCATTCTCAGAGGAAAAATTACATTGGAAAAACAGTGAAATGCCTGGAAAGTGATGTGCTATCAAATTTATTCTCTTTCCTTCAGACAGTCATTTTTTCTTCATACATTTGCCAAATTCAGGCTCTTGATTTTGACCACAGCAGTTGTAATAAATGTTTCCGACCTTAATGGCTTCTGTGAGTAGAAACCACCTTCTGATTTTCAACTTACATTTAAGACAAATAGTTCATAGCAGTACTTGTGCCAACATTGTTCCTCTGTTTCCTCTAGTTATGTCCACTCCCTCCCTTGATGTGTTTATAAAGAATGGTTAGCCATACACTCCTGAGATGAATTCTCCTGTATGTGATCTCATTGAGCACTTGATCATGGGAACTAGAACTGCTTGTGGTTTTCAAGATGAAATCTCCTCAGTGCTTTGAGTAGTTTGTGGGGGTTTTACTACAGGGGAACTGGGCTTACATTGAAAGTTAAATACGTACTTAATTTACTTTTACTGATACTGTGCATAGTTGGAATGTCTACAAGTTTTATCCCTAATTTTATCCCTAATTCCTAGCAAACTAGAGGAAGTTGTTTAGTTGATTCTAGCCAATCAAACTAACAATTTACCATAGTACTCTGAATCAAGAAACTGAAATATAACTAAGATCTGCTGCTTTTGGGAAAGGGAAATTGTGTGTATGATAATATTTTCTCTTTGAGCCTCCTTCAGACTATTAAGTAGAATTCATCAGCAGTTTTTTGAGACACAGTTTATTTGGACATTACCAGTTTCTTTTGGAAATGAAATAGCAATAGTCTGAATGCTTTGATTCAAAATATACCAACCAAGGCAAATTACCACCTTGCTCTTCACCAGTCTTTCAAAAACTGTGTAAGAAAGAAAACAACTCATTTCTTGGAGTTTGCTTGCTGGTTATCTACACAGATAACAAACCTGGATTTCAAAGTTGTGTGCACTCCAGGCCACAGAGCCAGAGACAGATCATGAAAGATACCTATAAGCTGGATGAGTTTGAGCTGATACTTACAAGTGGCATTTAAGAATTTACAAATCATTAAGCTAAGAATTTAGCTGTAATGACATTTTTCAGAGTTTCTACATATTTCCAAAAGAATATCTTCTCCTTTTTGTTATCAAAGGATATTCTGAATTTTAATGTTGTCTGTCTTTACCTAGTTACAGATTATGGGTACTAACAAAGATTATCTTAATTCTTTGGATGAGGTGGAAGCAGATAATAGCATGTTACTGTTCATTTAGACTTTGATTCAGAAAGCCTATGCTCACATTTGGTTAGCTGATGCTTGGGTGGATGATACAGTTGCACCTGTAAGTGCCCTAACATGTTATCAATAATGGAATTGAGCCTCAAACAGTAGAGATGTATCTTGTGCTCTTGAAGGTGGAGAAACTTTTCTTGACTTCTCACTAACTCTTTTTATAGCTGCACAGAAATGTGGAACAGAAGGGGTGTGACAGAATGGCTCCTCGCAGCACCCCGCACTTCATAACTTATCAGGAACAGAATCAAACACAACTAGCTGCAAGGTTTCTTGGGGAGAACAGAGCTGGTGTCAGTGATATTCCCACAAATGTTCTTAGTAACCTTTCACAGTGCCAAGTATTGCTGAGCTGAAATAATCTTTGTGGTGTTATCAAGAAATAATACAGCAGTGTATCTTATGTCTTTAGTGAAACTAAAGCAGTGGAAACTGCAGCTGTATTCAAGTTAACTGTATTCATGTTAACCCATTTCTGTGCATTAACACTGTCATAGAATGGCTTGGGCTGGAAGGGACCTCCAAGATCATCTAGCGTCAATCCACCTGCTGCAGGCATGGTTGCCAAATACTAAGTACAATACTGGATCAGGCTGCCCAGTGCCCCTTTCAAACTTGAATACCTCCATGGGTGGAATATGCACAACTTTTCTCAGTGGAAAATTTCCCCTTGCCACTTTGGCTAACTTGGTGTTCCTTTATCTTATCATCTAAGATTAGGTATGAATTTGGTAGAAGACCTACCTGACCTTGGTGGCTAAATCAACAGTTGTTGATTTTGTAAATTGATATGTTCCAGTAGAACTTTGTGTCTGCACTATATTTATGAGCATTTCTTCTGTTTTAGCATCCAAGAGCTGAATACCTTAGTTAATTGTGAGACTCCTTTTGGTAATGAAGACTGTCTGATACTTCCAGAGGAATATTCATTACATCACTCAGATTAAAGCTTTCTGCAAGCCCACGTACCCCAAGCAATTTTCAGGAGGCAAAGTAGGAACAGTAATGCAAAACAAATCCCTTTGCTTCCCCTCCTCCACCAATTTCTTGAAGTAAGAATCTTAATGGTCTTTCAGGCAAATTTTTATTTTTAAGTCCATTGCCTTTGTACATCTGGCTGTTAATTTCTCTGCATTCATTTGAATCTTACTGCAGTACCATTAAGTATTTGGACACTCCTTTTGCTCTCTACTAACAGAAAATTCCAAATAATTTTAAGTGAGCAATGGCAGTTTGTTAAACTGCAAAGCCTGCTGTTTGTGTCAGTTCAATTTATATAACCTTCTTTGCATGCATACTTTTTGGGTATACAAGGTTGTGGGTTTTTTTTTTCTATAGGAAAAATTAGATTAATGTGGAAATGTGAATGATTTGTATTGGAATCCTTCACTGTGAGTCAGTCATCCAGTGTAATCAGGATAGAAAAAGTCTTAAGAGGACAAAGGTTAAGTGCTAAAACTGAGTGTAGTGTTTTAGAACTTCAGTAAGAGTTAAGCAATCCTCACTGTAAATATATCGAAGCCACCTGCTAAAAATCACTTTGGCATCACAGTCTTCCAAGATTTCTGTACTTGTTGGGTCTGAAAATAAATATCATGTTGCATTTCGCTGCTTGTTTGCAGTACCATCAGTGATTCAGTTCCAGGCTAAAAGAAGGCTTGAAAATGGTATCTCTTCTAGCAGCCCAAAAATGTTGTAAGAAATTGGGGCTTTAAAAATATTCGGCTGCTGTTATGTAAATCCAAAGTGCCAGTCAAAGATTATTTATCCAAAAAAAGAAAAAAAAGAGATTATTTGCCTTAATTTTTAAAGCTCTTCTAGAATTTTTCAGACCATTTTCTGATAGCTGCAGAATAGAATGTGATTTAAACTTCATTCATTGCCAGATAACTGTTTCCATAGTATTTAAGTATTAAGTATTAAGGTTGGTTTTTTAATTTTTTTTATTATTATTTATTTGTCATACATGCTCTGTCAAAAACTAACTTTGGATGATAGCAGCAGAGTTCAGATAGTTTCTTCACATGCTTTAGCATGAAGAATTGCTTACCAGCAGTGTAGAATCTGGCTTCATTACGAATACAAGAGAATATGGTAATTTTATTGTCAGTTCAGAGGTACAGGTAATTCAGTCCACCTGTTGAGCTGAGCTCAAATTCTATTTTGATTTTTTGTCACTGTTAAATTTTATTAAATATTAGCTATCTCAAATCTTCCATTAAAAAAAGGGTCCCTGTTCCAACATCATTGAGTCTTTTACATTTTGTATGCTTTTACTTAGCAAAGCTGTTAAAAACTATGATTTTCCATTTGCTTTACCCTGAACTTGATGGGGACAGCACACAGGGAGAATAATTGTTTTCAACTCATACTTTTTTGTCCTTCAGTGTTTCTCTATAATTTACTGAAGTAAATTATAGTGGGCAGCATGTATGTAAAACACAGTTGAGACTGATGACTGCACAGCAGTCTCTGTGGTTCTTATCTGTGATAAGAATGGGATATTCTTTAAAACCAGTTCTGCATTTCTCTTTGTCATCCTTTTATGCTACTGCAGTACCTTAAAGAGGCTGAGAAAAGAAGTTATTAAAGTTCCTGAACCTCAGATAAATTTGAAACATAAACTGTCAGGAGATGGAAAATACTGTTCCGGTTGGTGCTGTGACTTACACCAGTAGGTTGAAGTGCCCTGTTAATGTAGGGTGTCCTCTTTTTTCTGCAGTTGTGGGTTTTCTCATTGTTTTTTTCTGTTCTTGTTAGTTTGTAAGTACTGTATGGAATCGAGATGCCTAAATAAGTGATACAGCTTCTGCATACATTATTTTCATGCACATTGCTACATTTAAAAAGCACATTGCTGAGCTTGGAAACCAAATATATAACAACTTCATTTCCTATCTGTTGACTCCAGTGGGTCATCTGAAATGGGTTTCTATGGATGCCAAATCATATCCTGCAAAGCAATGCAGTGAGCAGCATTAAGAAAGTTAGTGTTGTCTGTAGAGAAATGTTAAATCACTGGATGAAAACAGACACATCTTCTTCTCGGAAACATTTGAGGAAAGATCTAATAACTTTGATTGCTTCAAAAAAATCTGACGAGGCCTATGCTTTGTATCTTTGCTCATGCAGAAGAGTGAATAAGACTTATCAGCAGACTTTAAACATGTTCTTAAACTGGTCTTCTTTAGTTTATAGTTTCAGGACCAAAAATCAATCACTACATTTTTATCCCAGACCAAATGTTTACCAGAGAGATACTAAACGCTTACAAATAGAGTAGCTTATAATGGAAGCACCAGCTCATCTTTAACTTTGGAAGAACATGCAGTGCCAATTTAATTAAAGCCACATTAAAATAGGACTGTTGTTTATATCATGTTGATTCTCCACTTCCCTGAGAAGTCGTGCTGCCATTTTGTGCCACATATTCATGTCTTGTGCAAATTAATAGATCATTTTATTCTTCACAGGAAATCTGAAGACTTTTATAGCAAATCCATCAGTGTCAGAATGAACACAGGTATGCTGCTTATGTGAGATTTTTCTTTACTTACAACTAAGTGTACAACTATATGTTGTTTAGAAGGCAGAGAAAATCCCAGATTTATTTAAAAGTTCATGTTAGTTGGTGTTGAATTTAAACAAAGCAAAGTATTTTAGTAGTATGTCTGTTTATATGGATTTCTATTCCATATATGAATTTTACATACTTGGTTTTGTATGTATGGATATATATGGATATATAAAACATACATGCATGTTTAGCTTTCTGTGCTTATGTTACTTCTTTCAGTTTTGTATACATATGCTTTTCTGCAAATGTGTGTAATACTGGGACATAAAGGCTGTGGAAAATTGATGCTAAAGTATCAGTATCACATTTTCCTATCATGCCTTAAAAATGTTTTGTTTCCATTCTTTATTGTCAGTAAATTAAAAGACATAAATATTTGTATTGGCTGCGTTTGCATAATCAGATGAGGATAACTATTTTGTACTTGAAGATTTACGTTTTCTCTCAAGTTACATTGATAGATCTACTGACCACACAAATTACTCAGCAGTATATATCTTTATGTTATGATCTGTAAAATACTCCTGACTTGTTCCTGAATCATTTAAGTCAATAGATAATTCTAATGGTTTTGCTAGAAGTGGGAACAGCCCGCTAGTAAGCAGACCAGTGAAATCCTCATGCCAGGTGTAAAATTTACAGCTGCCGTCACTTCTTTACCCTCTACAGATAAACTATCTGCTTTGCATATTATCTGTGGCACAGGAAGAGAAATACTCATTCTCTGCAGACCAATTACTTTTATTATTGATCACAGTGCTGCACTGAAAATTTGAAATAAGGAAAATCTCATGCTTGGGGCTAGAGGTCCTGAGCTGCCTGTGAAACCAGTGTAGATCTTTCAGCAGCATGCTCTAAATCCAAGGGATTAATGTTTCCATGCTATAGCTTGCTGTTATTTTCTAGGCTCCTGTATTGAAGAGCTTCCTGGCCTCTGATTCTCTCAGTCAGTGATTGGAATTCATGAGGTTCTCAAAAGGGTTTTTTTTAAGACAAAGTTAAAATATATTGTGTAAGACAAAATTAAAATGTATTGTGATGAAACTGCTATATTTGCAACTATTTTTATTAGGAAAAGCAAAGTTTCTCAGTTGAGGTGGGGTATTTTTTGGTTGTTCTGAAATGTCTTGCAGACCTCCGTCAGTGGGTGACGGAGAGGGAGTAGCACTAAGTCTTGATAAGGATTTCATTTATGGAAATTTGTCTCACCATTTTGCATTTTTTTTTACAAGATTTCCTTCCTAAACATGTCAGTCTGTATAATGAATGTAATAGTGAAGTACTGCTTGCTACACAGAACTGTAATTTCAGAAGTAAGTCAGCTAAGCATCATCTGTTTGAGTGATTACACTGTACACTGTAATCATATGGGTTAAAACATAATAGATGTCATTTTATAGCTTCTACTTTTGAAAAGTGTGGCTTGTGTCAGAGATGAAAATTACCAGTTTGTGTTACTGCAGCTCTGAAGGGTGGTTTTGTTCTGCACTGCACTAAAGTTTCTCAAGTTAGTCTGAAACTCTGAAGAGGAACAGACATAAAGATTTTAATCATCTATATGTCTGAATGACATCTATTATGGATTGACTCTTCTGATCACATAGGATACTTGAAAATCCACTTAAAGACCCAACTATACTTGAAATCTTGCATAGTTTCTTAAAGACATCATGACTGTAAGTTGGACTTTAATCTACTGTGCTCTTAAGTAGTGAAAACATTTTTCATCTTATGGATGTGCACATTGCAAGCTGTACTAAAAGGAAGTATTGGCAAAAAAAAAAAAAAGCAGCATTTCATATCAGTTCTATTGATGTATGTCACTTCTTGACTGTAAGAAAAACTCCCATGAGTAGGACATAGAAGTGAACTTCTTACACTACTGTTGGTGAAGCATTGCTTTACTAAGTGGCTGAGACTGAGGATGTTTGGCACAGTCACCTGTCTTAGGGCATTAAAAGAATGCAGAAGTTCCTTTAATTTTTTTGCTATTTCACTGCTTTATAATAGAAATTCTTGTATGACAAAACTGGAGGTTTTTGGTTTACTGTGAATTTGCCACTATTTTGTTTTAAACTAGGATTACGATTAATTATTTCAGCAGATAAATTTTCTCTTGAGTTTAGTGCAAGTAGTTGTTCAAATGGCAAAGCAAACAGACCTGGTCTATGTGCAGCTTTAAAAAGCTGATGTACTGCTTGGACTGGGCTGCTCTAACCCAGCATTCCCTGTGGCTGCAGGCTTGGCAGTCTGTCTCAGCGAACTCTGTAGAAGATATTTTTGTCTACAGAGAAAATGTTTTGAAGAGCTTTGGTTTTCATTACTCTACCATATATGGGAGGGATGTTTCAGTGCTTGATGTTGATTCTGTACCACATGTTAGGAAGAAATACTCAGCAGCTAAATGCAGTGAAATGTATTTGCAAACACAAGGGCACAGACATTAGATATAGAGAAGGTTTCAGAAGTACTGAAGGCACCTTAATTTGTAGTTGATTTTGGTGTTCTAATTTTGCTGTAAGTTAACAAAAATAGTAGTCTAGTAGAATGTGTGCCTTTGTATTACCTTTTTAAACCCAGACTATGCAGTCATCAACTGAATGATATTTTGAACTGTATAGAGGTATTTTCATCAACAAGCCTTCAAGTATTGCAGATTTGGTGACCATCATTATCTTGGTGAGGCATTTTGAGAAACTAAGACCTGGAAAATGTAAGCCCCAGTGAAGTTCACTTCAGATTGCAGCACAGGATAAAAGTGCTTGTTGCTTGTATCAGGTGTGTGAGGTTGTTGTTGGGGGAGAGGAAATTTCACTGAGGGATTATGAATGAATGCAAGCTAATACACTAAAACAGATTCTTAGTGATCCAAAAAAGTTTTGGCTGTGTTTCACACAGATAATGCTCAATAAATGCATCTAATTTTAAAGTTGCCTGTTTCAAATAAATGAGGCACATAAAGAGCAGCTGAGAGTAAAAAAGTCTGCAGTTCTGAAAACCCACAAGTATTTTCTGATTGTTAAAATTATTAGTGCAAGTCATCACATACACTAACATCTTAAATTCTCTGAGAGACAAAAATAGAAATTCTCAGGTCCCTGGAGAGTTCCTGAATAGACTATTAGAAGCTACAAGCTAATAGAAGCTGTTTTGGGATCACTAAAACAAATATACAGCTTGATTGTTCAAATGTTCTCCTACAACATTATAATTTTTAAAATCATTATCTGCTGCAATTTAGCAGTATGAAAGAGCCAAGTAATAGTAGATGACCCTGAGTAGTCACTGTTAGGTTCTGTAGTAGTAGCTCAGCTTAGAACCCACAGAGGAGTTCAGGCAGATGACAGCAGGAAGAGAAGCCCAAATAATTACTTGCCAGGCTACTCCCAGCCGCTTTGCAGGAGCTGTCAGTGGTACATTTCCACAAGCCTAGATGAGCAGGCAGGCAGTACCCCAGATCAAGGACTTCTGAGAACAAGCACAGTGTCTGGACCCCTTTTAAGCCTGCGCCATGAGGGCCTCAGCCCTGGGGTCTAGGCTTGGAGCACATCAATACAAAGCACTGAGAGCAGCACTCCAGATCAGTTCTGAAGTAAGGAGGGGTGTGCTGCAGGGTATGGGAATCATTATGGGGTGCAGGGGAAGAGGCAGCTGAGGATTGCACAGGACTTAAAATTCAGTTATTTGTAGGAAGAAACAGAAAACAAAAGAGAGGAAAGGGGAAGAATGGAGAAAAGTGGAAAAGAATAGAAGAGGAGAAAGAATTCGTCAAAGCAAAAGGAACTGGATGGTGAACTAATTAAAGAGAGCATGCAGAGCAAAGCTGTGGAGTGTTCTGGTACGTATGCAAATATGCACGTACTACTAGCTGTAGGGTAAGCTGCTTGTCACTTCCTGTCAGTGTGGGGCTCTTTCTTTTTCTCTCTTCAGAGATAAACATGCAAAACTGATCATAGTATTCAGGAGTTCATCGCTACGTGTTTTTTTGCTCTAAAAGATACTAGCAGAAACATGCCTCACCAGATACCTCCTACCACTGTTTTCTCCTCCTTTTCTGCAGTACCTGCTGAGGATGCTTGTTTGTCTTTTCCTGGTTTGATGTGAGTATGGAGAACATGCAAGAGAATATCAAGCACTGTTGGGCCTAATTTGAGCTGGACATTTTGAGCAGTGTTTTTGATTGCGAACTGTTGCCCAACTTCAAGTCTATTTCTGCTTGCAGAATTGATTCAAGTTGCTTATGGTTAAACATTAAAACAATCCCTAGGATGCTATGGCTCTCAGACCAGAAGGATTTCTAATGTCAGAAGCAGATTGTATACATATGCACACACATTTTTTTATGCGTGTAGGCATTTCTTATTGATTTCGTCTTCATTTATTCATTGAATAGCAGCTTTGCAATATTAATTGCTTATATTTTGCAGATGAAGTGAGAAAATGGTTCAGTCTCCTGCACTGTTTTGGAATTCTCTGTTCTCTAGACTTAGAGCTTTTTGGTGTTATTCAGACTTCAGGAATCAGTGTAAATTAAGTTAGCATTTGCTGGAAATTTGGTGGAATTATGAAAAAGGAGTACAGGCTGAAATAAGCTTCTCAAAGTTCAGCTGTATAAGGCCATGCAGATCTGGACCTTTTGCGGTAACACACAGATTCTTCTGATCTTCATTCAGATGCCCTTGATTTATGGGAGCTTGGCCTGGACAAAGATAGGAAGAAGGAATCCATAAGGCATAAATATGTACTTGTCCATAATCATTCATGTTTGATCACATATATTGCACAACTGAAGGCAGTGTGTTTGTGTGTTTGTATCTCACCTGAGTGCAAAGCAACTCTGCCACTATTGTGTACATACTGAGAATGTTATAGCAGGTACAGATTTGGAGGGGTGGCTTCTATATAGAGAGGTAAATGGTGTATGAATATGCATATAGTCTATTGCAAAGCCTGTTTTATCTATCTTGCGTGAAGCTGTCAAATCTTTTGCTAGATAATGTGTCTACTAATACAGAATTGTGACTCCATTCAGTTACATTAGAAATGAATTTGAAGCAGAATTCGTGGAAGTTATGTTGATTAAATATTTGTATTTGGTCTCCTCCTCCTTTTCTCCTATCTTAGCTTTTCTATGCTGAAAATCAAAAAGGTAGCTCTTGAAAAGTACAAATAAAACATTAGTTTGAATTTAAAAGTGGCAGCTTGTATTAATGAAATAAATGTGTTGCTGAAGTCTGCCCATATTCAGATAAAAACAAAAAGTCAGTATCAGCAGATTGTCAAGTCTCCCTGGAATTATTTCCATTTTATGTTAGTGGGAAGAATGATACAAGAACGGAAAATGTGATTTTTGTTACCATTGCCATGCTATGTTTATGTAAGCAAATTAAAACAAATTTGATAACCAATTTCTGTTTCCCAAGTCTAGTACCAATAATTAATATCAGTTAATGTAATGCATGAGGCTGTTGCTGACTAAAACCATCTGGCCCTTTGCCTCTGGACTTGGAGCTAACAGTGGCTCTTTAGAACCCCTTACACCTGGGGCAGTGACTCAGATGTTTGTCTGCATTAACAACTGCTTAATGTGTATCCTTGCTATTTTGGGGGAATGTTGGAATGAGCAAGGGAATGCCTGCAGCTCACTTCTCTGGGAGATTGGTTTAAGATGTCTTCTCTGTGGCTCAAATTACCATTATAGGAAATCCTTTCCACTAATAGGTTGCAGGTCTCTCTTAAATATAATTTTTACATTGAGTGCAGAAAAATATTCTGGATAAATTATCAGGAAGGATATTTACTAACTTTGATAATTATGATAGTTTCTAAAAAGCACGTTGTAGGAAAGCCTCCTCCTTATAAAACAAAGTTCTGCTAAAGACAGAATGATAGCCCAAATGAGGGAGGAAAGAAAAAAAGGAGATCCAGTTCCAGAAGAAAGGTTTTTCATACTGCTAGTTGTTCAGACATATTTTAGATTTAGATTTCAAGTCTTTCCCTTGAAGTATAGTTTGGTTCTAGACATGCATGTGTTTATCTTCCATTAAATTTAAAGCAAACAAACAAAAAAAATTAAAAAAAAAAAAAAGGAAAAAACCAGGGACGTTCTCTCTGAATCAAAGTAATGCATGCCATCCTTAATTAGTTTGTTTCTTGTGTTTAGAGTGTCTGAAGGACCATACAGAAGTACTTTGTCAGCTAATCAACATAGGCTTAGTTTGAATGGTGTCTTTCTAATGCATACAACGAAATTATTTTACAGTGCAGATTACTCTGGAATGCTTAATCCTTTATCTTGATTACTTGTTTATTTTTTCAATTATTGGGTATAATTAAGCAGTTTTCTAGGCAACTGGACATATGTATTTCTACAGTGAATTTAGTATTAGATATTTGCTTTTTTAGTTTGTATGAGGTTTATTGTTTCTTAAAGCTTGTGAAAGTTTATGTATTCTGCTAATCTGTGGAACTCATGAATTTATATGTACCTGCAGCATTTCTCTAATTGCATGTTTATTTTCTTGTATGTTTGGCGTATCTCACACTGTGATGTGTTGCATGTGCTTGCTTCCTTTGTCTGGGGCTGGTGTCTGTATTGTTTTGTGCTTCCAGATAGCGGTGGGTGTGCTCGCAAACGTGCTGCAATGTCTGTCACATTAACAGCTGTGAAGAGGGTTCAGAGCTCTCCAAACCTACTGGCTTCAGGTATAACAACTAACAGTAAGATACTGCTCATGAATGGCATTCTGTAGCATTATATTTGTCTACAATATCACTCTGCAGGAGGGGAAAGGTAACCATATTTTCTATTCTACTGACAGATATTTTCCTTAGTTCTACAGTGCTCTTTAGAAAGTAGTTCTTATTTCTTTCTGCCTGTATTCTGTAGTCATTGATGGAAAAAGATAGAAAGACTTACGAAGAAGCTTCTTTTTTTTTTTTTTAATTAACTTTGCCTTTGGTACATAAAACAGAATTTGGGTTTCATGTCCCCCATTGTTTTACAGAATAATACAGCATGAAGAGAGGGTGTTTATTACAAGTGGCTTTAGAACTGCTCCTAAAAGAATCTGTATGCAATGGTACAATGATCATCAGAAGCCAGAATAATTTAAAAACATTTATGAAATGTTTTCCTAAAAATGTGTGGAACAATAAAACCATAGAGAGCATTCAGTAGGGAGAGCTGCTGCTTAGCATTCTTCTGTCTGATTTCACAAGATGAAATCTTAATGGGTGTCAGCTGTCCAGATTCAAACGTGAATTAAGTAGTTGTAAGTAAAAATCCATAAAGAATCTCAAGTGTTGTAGGCTAATTCTTTCCAATATAAACATTAAGTGTTTACACTGAATATAATAATAAAGTTCAATGAGCATAAATTTCAGAGAGCCAGAAAGGAGTTGCGATGTAACGTCTTTGTTTTGTATGTTTTTTATAATGTAAGGCTAATCCCAGGAATAAGAACTCTGTTTGAATTTCTGAAACAAATTAAAAATTTGGATACTGCTCTTTGTAAGTAAGGGTAGTAGAACAGTCATAGGGATTACTGCTTGCATAATAATTCAAGAAAGCATTACGTTTCTATTTCTTAGCAGTCTTTCTATGAATTTTTTATTTCAGCATGTACAAGCCTTGTAATGTGTTGTGTTATTGCACTCAAAACTAATGATGAGTGCTCTTAGTTCTGTAGTCCTACTGGGGCTAGATTATTGTACATGAAAATTATTTTCAATTTGTTTGGAGAGGTAAAAACGTTAGTTTGTTCAGAGGGGAAAAAACACTATTATATCTCTAAATAATCCAAGAAAACACCAGAATTTCTGATCTACCATGTGCTGGCAGTATGTATGTGTCCATTAGTGATTTGTTTTGAAGTAGTGAAGAAAGTTTCATGCATTCTGGTGGGGGGTAAAAAAAAAAAAATCCTGACAACCTGTAGACATCTTTCTTAGTTTTGAATTAAAACTTTTCAGTTGATCTTAAAAGAATGCTATTTCTTCTGATATCAAGATTCTAAATGGTAGTAGACCTCAGTATATACTGAAAAAAAAAAAAAAGATAGCAAATATGTATTATTGGCTGTCTGAAATAGCAGTAGTTAATTAATAACTTTTAACACACTGTAGAACTTCTACAGTAAACATTAGTTATATATAGTGTACTATTTTGAGGCATAATTAAGAAAGGAATTCAGATAACTGAGCAAAAGAATACCTGCATACTTTACAGAGTTTCTAAACTGTGTCATGAGAAAAAAAAAATTACTAGAGAGGTTTTATTCCTAATTTTCAAAACTAGCTGTTTAGAGACTTTCAAGTACTATTTCTTAAGCAAGATTTGTTTATACAATTGCAAATACTCCCATACTTCTGATAGACACTTGGCCTTAATAGAAAGGAAACGAGGTGATGAAATGTTTATAAGAATGCATCTATATAGACAGCTGGAGCTGTGAGGTGAGGGAGGGGTGGGACCATAGCTACGTTTTTCCCATAGGCAGCATCAGAAAGACTCACATATGCTATTTGTTTTTATAGGCAGATCCTTTTGCTAACTGCATCTATTGCAGACAGTAAAAATTAATATATAAATATAAATACATAATTCTCAGCAAGTTCCTTAAAATAAAACTTTGTATTCATAATGATTGTTTACTGATTGGATCAGCAGCTTAATTATTTAAATGAACTGGTGTAGCAGTATGGACCAGATGTTTTGCTGTTTTTCTGATCTGATCTCAATGTGTTCACTAGATCACTATGATGCCATTTAATTCAATACTTTTATCTGAAGAGTCATGGCAACAGACCAATTAATAGAAGCATACATATCTCTCTTGGCATCATTGATTACTGAGTCACTGTGTTGTTTTTTTTTTTAAACATAACTTATAAAATTAACTCTATGAGCTTAGCTGCACATTAAGACACTCCAAGCATTTATAACACAAACTAATATTTGTTCTTTCTTGATTTTAGGATCTGATTCTCAGTCTCCAGATTCAGGTAAATAAAACAATGGTATTTATGAATCACTGTAATATCATGTTAACAGGATGAAATATAACAATTTTCCTTCCTTTGATTTCACCACTTCATATATATAGAATCATTAAGAAAAGTGCCATTGAATTTGTAGTAATAATGGTTGGTTAAGACCTCAAATTAAAGTCTTACTTGGGAAGCAGTATTTTCTATAACAGTATATGTTGTCAGAAAACGGGTTGCGTGGGAGCACACAGACTGCTAATTTGTCACCTTCAGCTTCAGTGGGACTTGTTATATCATTTTTAGTCTCTTACTTAGGATTACAAGTTCCACTCACCCCACTTAGCAGCCTACTCACACAATGTGTTACTTATCCCAGCCTCTTCAATATTTTGTCTTCATATCTGTAACTTGTTGAGGTAGTGTAGTATCTTCCATGTATTTGGACAGTGTCCTTTTGGATGTTTAGCTCTTATAATAAAGACAAAATATGCTTTGGAAAATTGAGGTGGTGTTCAGATTTGAAAAGAAGATTGGAGCAAATGATCAGGTAGTGACTTTTCTGAGCTGGGATGTTTTTTGAAATCTAGCTGTGAAGATAAAGAACCTAACCTGAAAGAGTATTTCAGTCTGCTTTATACTAGGGATAAACCACCAAGAACTCAAAAGGACTCCTAAGCTGAAGATCTACAGCATATAAGAACTTTGTAGGAAGCTAACAAACTGCTATGAACAGTACTGATGTAAATAAGATACAAAAATTAGCAAAGTTACAGCTTCAGCCCTATTCTTAAAACATCCACGGAAATATCAGCAGTAGTGTCAGTTGTGTAATAAAGAAATATTTCCATGTTTGCATACAGTTGGTTTGTTGTGATGATTGCAATATCTGGATCTAGTAATCATCAAAAAAAAAATGTGATTTATTTTTTTTTTTTCTCACAAAAGCTTGGAGAGCTTACAATGATGGAAGCAGAGAGACACTGAATGGGGACATTAGCAGTTCATCTCTTACAGCAAAAGGTTTTAGAAGTGTGCGGCCAAACCTACAGGACAAAAAATCACCAACTCAGGTAAAACTGAGCATACCAAATTTCATTCTTTAGCATTTGTGTGTGTGTTATTCTGGACACTATATACAGATGGGATATCCCTATGGGGAAGCTTTTTCTTCCAGATAGTGTGAATCACAGCTTTCTAGGAGTATTCCCAAACTTCAAATAATACTTATTACAATTTTGCACTAAAAAAATAGTACACTTGTTATCAGGATAATGGAGGATAAAGGTTTTTTAATTATAAGATAGTATTTCTGCTTTTTTTTTTTTTTTGCTGAACATTATGATTAGAAGGCACTTAATGTGCAAACATATTAATCCATTCAAAAAGGAACCAACAGGCCAGTGTCAATTCTGTTTCTGTAACTATTTTAATTCAGAGCTTTAGGAGGTGTGTTGTATTTATGTGCATTACCTGTGAATAATAGGTTGTCATCTAAAATCATATAGTACATTTTGGACAGTATCATGAAGAATTCCACAGTTTTAATTTTTATTCAGTGTAATAATTGTGATTTTTAAAGAAAAGAAAGACTCTTCTGGAGTCTGATTCCAGTTTACTCCGAGCAAATGGAACATCTAGTTTTCTAAATACAAATTGTTTAGCCCCCTACAGCAAAAGATGGTGGAAACCTAAGTTGTTCTGTTTTCCATTGTATTAACAATCTTGAGTAAAAGCCTTAGGTCTTAGTTTCTTTATTTAAAGATAGAATTCAAACTACAGTATATCTCCTGCTAACATTTACTTTCTTTCTGTTTCTTCTTCAATGTTATTTTGTTGTGTGTGGATGATTTTGGCAAATAAGGCACCTCTGCCACCTCCTAGAAAAGAAAGCTTTCAGAAAGCAAGAGTAACTAATCACAAAAATGCAATTAATCTCCAGACGGTAACAACTGGGCCAGCTAAACACCCTCCTTCACATACTGGCTATTACACTAACGAGAAGTCTGCCCAGAAGATAATATCTTCTCAGATATCTAACACGAATGTGTCGTATGTACAAACAATCACTAGACCACTGACCACTACCTCCAGTGTAGGCACAAGCACAGTAGCTGGTATTAGTGCCACTCTCCATCAAGGCCAAACGCAGCAGTCTCAAAAGCGGAGGGTATCTACCCTTAAATTAACCCGGACACAAGACCCAGCAAGTGGTGTTCACTGTAATATACAGCAACAGCTCAAGCCTGTCGAAGTGCCAATATTTTCACAAAGGCCTGTCTCACCTGCCTGTAACCCAATGTCTGAGATACACACAGCATCTCTTTCCATTCAGATAGCTCCCACCCCTGACAATAATGCAGAGCCTGAAACCCAAGAACATCCACCTAGTATTTCTCCAGACACTTCAAAGATGTCTTCAAAGGATGTGGGACAAAAGTCTACAGTTCTTCCTTCTTCACAGGCTGCAGAGTGCCATGTGGTATATTTAATTTTTCCATCTTTTATTTTAGATCATTCATGAATCACTTAACTCTCTTTAGTTATACTTACATTATCAAAGTTAGACTTTCTGTTTTCTGGGTAAAACTACCTGTCACATGAATCAAACTAGAACTGAGCAAAACATAGTTTTTGGAAGTATATTGTACCCAAAAAATAAAAAAAAGAAAAGGCAACTGAGCTGGAAAGTAGACTTCCTTGTTCCTCTGTGAGCACTTTATGGAGTGCAAATGCACAATAGGAAATTAGTGAATTGTAGGTTGAGAGGTTGCATCATTAAAACACTGTGTTGACATAGGTGCTGTAGAAGGATAGCATATGGGTAGGAAATGGTGGTGGTTGTTGTTTTTTTTTTTTTCTGTAAATGCAACTCTGGCAGTTTCCTAGGCCCACCAAATAATTTTCTAAGTGTTTTCAGCAGGGCAGTCCTTGCTGTCTTCTAAGTGTCCTGTGTGGTTGGTTAAGTCTTTTAAGTCAACCACCTCCACACATCAAGGCAAAACATTTCAAAATCCTTCTGTTTCCTGCATACCCTGTGCCTACTGAGATGAAAATTCAGTACTGATCTCATCCAGGAGAAATGTGGATATCAAGCAGGTAGTATAGCAAAAACAAGCCAGCCGTCTCACAGAAGCAACTCTATCTTGTGTATGAAGAGATGCTATCAAGCATCGTAGTAAGTAATAATAGGAGGATCACTTTTCATATACATGTCAAATAATCTTTTTTTTTTTTTTTTTAAATCACCTTTGGGAGTGAGCCCAGATTTCTCTTGTGAATGTATTTTCCTATGCACCAGTGATACAAATTATGACAAGCAGCCTGTATCGCTCTTGTCTATTATTATTTGTTACCTTAAAGGCACAATTTTTTAAAACATCTCTAGTAATCCTGGTACATAATGGGGAAAAAATATATATATTCAAAAATCTTAATCAAATCTGCAGTAGTTGACAGACAGCACTTTTCCTTATTTCTTGGTTATGGTCCTCTTAGAGTAGCTAGATCAGATGCAGTACTAGGAAGGGAAGGGATATTAGCATTTTTTGATGAACAGTAATAAAACATGTTCAAGGATTAAAAAATAAGTTCTCATGATTGTTGGTTGCAGTGGATAAGAGTCATACTAGGCTGCTGAGGAACTACAGGCTATACTAAAAGATTGACATGTAGTCCAGAGGGCAGATAGCTAGGTGTTAGATCGGATGGAAAAAGCTTTCTAGGACTAGTAGAGTTAGCAGGGTTTATTACCATTCTGAAAGTTAATTAATCAGGTAAAGTAGGCCTGGAAGGAATAATACGATAGAAATATGTACTTGCAAAAAATAAAAAATAAATTAAAAAAATCTATGGATAAACTTTCTTCTCTGCACTACTTAGTCACATTAAGAATTTTCTTTTTTAGAAGTTAATTACCAGTGTACTAGGTTGCCTGAGTTTGAAAGCCCTTCAGATAGTTGGTAGGGATTGCTGTAGATCTAAGCATATCTGCCTCACAGCTTAGTCTGAGCCAGGATCACATCACAGCATATTTGTGTTTGTCAAGTTTTGCCAACATCAGTGTGTCTACTTTGAAGTAACGTGGCACAATCATGCAAACTTGAAGCCCATTGACAGCACTGTGTCAATTGTTCTTTGAAAGCATCATGCTCAATCAGGTCTTTACTGTGGAAGCCAAAAGTTTCTGCGTTAGCTATAGAATAGTTGAACAATTTGTAATGTGTCAATTTTCTTCTTCAAGTTGAAGTGGGAATTTTGATCTGAGCAAAGCTCTGTGAAATTATTGGTCAACAATCTGCAGTGCTGTTTTTGAATTAACCATTCCATTAACCACTGGAACCACATAAGACTTGCAGTGAAATTTGTCCTTCTTGAGATTAAAGATAAAACTATTGTCAAAACTATTCTATTGAAATATGCATTATTTAGAGTACTTAAGGAAAAACAAGTTGCTTTGTCCTTGAAAAGAGCCAGTTCACTATTAAGTGTTTTCTGTTCAAGACTCACAATAAAGAAATCATGTCAGAAACAACAAGGCTGAGCACAATATTTTTATGGTAGCTGGAATAGGCCCAAAAATTATAGGACTTATTATAGAGGCTTGCAAGCCTTTGAAAACACAAGCATTGAGAGAAGCCATCATACTGTGGAACTGATGTGGGTGTAGCCAGTGTAACTTGAGCATTTGTATGTTTTCTTTTCACTTAAAAATAGTTGTTTGTCCTGTTAACAATGTGGTGCTTTGTATATTCTCAAATAAATCAGCTTCTCTCAAACAAAAGTGGTAATACAACAGCTAACGCTTATTAGGAAAAATGCCTTTTTTAACATCCAAAGTAATACTCAAACTCTAATGATCCAAATGATCACAAATAAGTTATCTTCTAGCTTTTTTATTAGAATTTTAGAAGTCAAAATACAATTTGCAATTCTTTTTATTTTAGAACTTATTTTTGTTTTACAATAGGCTGACAAATGTCAAAAGTAGTTGTGACTTGTTTGACAATTCTACACTTATTTTCCTGTATTCTCAGTGTCTGGGAAAAAACAATCAGAAATTTGGCAACTGGGATTTTTTGAATAAAATAACAAAAAATTGAGCAGATCACAGAGATCATCAAGGAACATAGCACTTCAAGCTGCATCCATTTATTCTTTGCTTGCCTGCAAAATTCAGCTGACATCATCCTTGATGTTCAAAACTGAGATAAATTCTAAACATTGGTATGTTTATATACCATATCAGGATCCAAACATGGAGCCAGTGGGTTCTTGCAATGGAAGTGGAGAAATGCTATGCATGTGTGGGGTACCTATGTGTGTGTGGCACGTGTAAATCTATATGATAGTGCCAAAGTACACAAAGATTCAGCCAGCTCAACAAGTTCATGGACATTTTCATTATTCTTTCATTATTCTTTAATTTCTCTTGTTATATCTGTTCTTCTGTTTGCATTTCCTTTCATCTACTGGAACTTCAGGAGCAAGCAGAAGTGTGGTATGACTCACCAAGTGACATTTTACACACACTCCTACTCAGAGAGGGGTTAAACCCCTTAAAAGCATGTGTGAAAAGAGAAGCATTGAAATTGCTCGTATTGTGGGTTGTGTTTTTGTTGTTGTTTTTTTTTTTAATATCACTTAAAGCCTTGTGAGATCCTGCCACTTTGTGCTGTACTGCAAATGTGAGAGAAATATCCCAATCTCTTTCAACAGAGAAATCAGTGCTTGTTAGTATGAGACAGCATAAGTTTCATTATCCACATTTCTAATAAGCGAAGATTTTAAACTCTGAGCTGCTTCTTCTGACATAAACACCTTGTATTTTTAATCTTCATTTTCTGCCCACGTTCATGAGTGCTATCTTGCTCTAGATACTGCTAGAACTGAAGATGCAAAACATTTGTTCTGTTTTCTTGAATTCCACAGATGACTGAAGTCTTAGTTTAGCACCAATGTCATGGATAAGTAAAGGCTAAATGTTTATGAAAGTGTTTATTTGGCCAGCCCCATAGCTGTAGATAAATGAATCTATGAAAATAAACCTGTAATTCACTATTTTTACTGAAAAGCTTTATCTAATACAGATACTGTTTGGTAGCTCTTGATGATGTACTGAGTATTGTTGAGGGTGAGGAGACAGGTTTCAATGTCTCAGGGACAGATGGCAAGCAAAGAAAAACAAGCACATAATTTTCCTTTTCTCTTCTGTAAAACTGTTTTGCACAAGGGCTGAATCACCTCCACACATTGAGTTTAGAATAAGAGGATTAGTTAGTAAAAATGGACACATGAATGTAACTTGCAGCATCAGTTTCAAGATTTTGACATCATCTTAGAGGTATTTTTACCCATTTGTATAAGTGTATGAGTGTAATTTGAATGTTGATTACTAAACTCTGCTATGCATTAACAAAATGAATTTACTCACTCATCCTCCCTATCTGTGTCTTGATTGTTGAAGCAAGGCCAGTGCTTTAGTGTCATTAGTAACCTTGCACTAGTCCACAAATCTTGAATTAAAATGACAGATGAAGTTTATAATAGGGACATCTACTTTATGTGAATCAGGTGGAAACTGAAAGTTTCAGGCCTGACATTCTAGTATTTGATGGAAGGTAAATGTTTCTGAATTGAAAGCTCTGCTTGAGACCTTCAATTGACTTCAAGACTGTGTTGATATTTATCTCTCAAATGTTGCTCCATAGCCCAAGTGAATTATGTAGTCTAATTTTTCATCTTTCTAATTGATAAAATGAATTGTTCGGCCAGTAATCCACCTGACTTCTTCTACCATTTCTTGGGCTATAAAAATAACAAACCTAAACAAGATGGAACAGGTAGTAAAAGATTGTTTTTTAAAAGGCATTCAGCCTTGTCTTTCTCGTATTCTTCACAGTGATGAGAAATATGGATTTAGTAGTAGCTAAATATATGTTATTTAGTGTTTACCAACACTCCATGTTGAGAGAGATCAAGTGATGACTGTATCTATGACAGAATTCTGGAGTCAGTCAGAATATTTCAGTTTTATTCTACAAAGCTGAGAATCTTCATGTTGGGAATCAAAATCTGGAATTGCTGTATTCCTGCCACCCATGTTATATTCTATTTAAAAACATATCTCAGCTATAAATTAGCTATAATTTGCCAAGAACAATGAATTTAATTCTTTAAGAATTCAGTTTCACTTGCTCTCTGGATGCACCCTGAATATCTTTCCTTGTGTTGTCCATCCCTACTTTTCTCAAGCATGCAGCTAAATCATCTGTTTGAAGCCAGAAAGTTTACTAGGTTTATTGATTATGTACAGTTGCTTTTTGTTTCAGCAGTTCAGTGATCAACTTAGATATTTTAGCTCAGTGATATGCATTTTTTCCTCTCGGGATGCAGAGAGGACATCTATGTCAAGAACTTCAGTTTCATGCTGGCTTCGCCTCATTATTTCTTGATTCATGTCTTTTGCTGGAGATACTGAACTGTGACTTGGATGATGAAATCCATAATGAAGCATCTTTCTATTTTCCCTTTATGTGTCTAAGGGTGAAATTACTGTTTCTTATATGAGTACATAAATGCAGATAACTTAAGCCCTGATAATTTTGCTGTATAAGCAGCTGTTTTGCATGTGTATGTGATTGCTTTCTGCGATAATTTGATAGTATTCTGTTGTTCTTTTGAAGTTTCCAGTGGCAAAATAGTTATCTCTAAAAACAGTATTTCCTTTCACAGTTATCCACTCAATAATTGACTTTTCTAAATAAGATGTAGCCTTCAGACTTACTGTATGGATTTTTTAAAATTATTTTTATTTTTTATGCTGTAGATTTCAAACATTAGTATGAATAAGGTTTAAATTTTAAGGTGTTCAACTGCAGGCTTTTGTTTCTTAATGTTTTAACTTCTAATTTTGCCAGCAAGTTCTGGCTATCTTTATGTACCTTATAGATCCAATAATGCCAAACAAATTCTTCTGAACCTTTGAAAGAAGTGATGGGTATCTCTTAGATGTGCTTTAAAATCATTTCTGAAATGCTCTTTCAGAGGAAATGGTCCTGTTGACCTCAGTAAGATTATTTCTATAATTTTTAGTTGATCTCAGCAAGAATTACGGGACTGGATCCCCAGTGACCTCTTATAAGTAGCGTAATCTGAATTACATTCCAAGTCTTCTATAAAGACTTTAAAAGATAGTTTCAGATTGTGGATTAAAATGCCAAATCTGATGATTTAGAACATTTTAATGATTAAAGACATCTGCATATGTCAAGCACAGAAAAAAAAATACTAATGTTATCAGTAATAATGTGGTATTTGTGAGTAAATGTTGCTTTTTGAAGTTGTAATTGCTGTATATGGCGTCTCAGTGCCCTCTGTTTTAAATAAATCAAAATCCCAAACGTTCTTTCACTGCAGCTATTCCAGAACTTGTCAGCTCTGTGCTGAAGTAGGCAGCATTTTGATATATTTCCAAAACTGGATATGGATAGTTTGTGGCTGATACGTAGTATAGAAAAAATTGTACAACTACCAAAGATTGGGTACCAGCATGCTTTTCTCATACCTTTAATTCAAAAACAAGTTACAGATACAAAAAGCTAGGTTCAGGGCAGTTTTAAACACTGTGCCTGTGTCTGATATGAAATATCAGAATATAAAGTTTGTAATGTGGTAATTCTCAGAAGCACTCTCATGAGGATATTCACAAGTTCTTCTAAGGAATGATGCTGAAGCCAGCTAGGTGTGCTTTGTTTCAGTGTTAAATCATCCCTGTCCTGTACTTGTGTTCCCAACCCTTATCCTTCCTCAAATTTATATCAAATACCCTAACAATCCTATAGTTCTCTAATGTTGAAAAAGCAACTATATTTATTCCTTATCCAGTAGGCTGACAGGGTGCTTCCAGAGTGCTTGGAAATTCTAAGGTCTTCCAAACATTTTTATCAGTGAGGCAGTGGAGAAGATGTATTCAGTCAAAAGAGGCAAAAATAAATAAATAGACAATCTTACAGGTCATGTGAACATTCAATACTAGCACTTCTTTTTAGCTTGTGGTCCTACCCATCTACACCTTAATATTAATTTCAAAATGATACCTGTATTTTGACAAAAAAAAAAAAAAAAAAAAAAGGAGCAACATTAATGGAGATCAGACTTGCAGATGCCTTTTTCCTTTTATAAACAGAAGCCTCATTTATTTTTAATAGTGTTATTAATTATGGAATACATTATGCAATATATGGAATGTTCATCCCCAATGCACTATGGTTTCTGGCATTGCTTCCAATAGTATTTGATACATTAATTTCCTTCATGTTTTTGTTCTTTAACGTAGAGTGTCGTTGATCTATTTCCTAATCCATGTGAATATGAACTTCCTAGGGCTGCTGAAAAAACTTACCCTTTTGTAATTCTCCTACACGCAACAAGAGGCAAAGGGAAAAAAAGTTATTCATTTGGTAATCTGTTTCTTTCTTATTTTTTTTTCCTCAAATCTCAGCTTGGAAACCAGAAAGTAACTGCCCCTGTGATGGAGGTAAATGCTACACAGACACACAGACAAACAACAACAGAAGCTTCTCCACTGCCTCTTCCTCCTCCTGTGGTACCAGTTAACAGAGCCTCTTTCTCACCAGACAGTGGCACCCATCTAGTACCATATTCTTTGCCAACGCTTGATGATTTTTCACGCTTTTATAAAACCCCAACCCTTTCACAATTTTCATATAAATGCCCGTTCCTAGCTTCTGAAAATACTATCCACAAGAGCGAAACAGCCTCTGTAAGCACAGATTCTGCCATGAGTGAGTGCTCCTCCCGCACAATGAGTGAGTCCTCCACAGTCATTCTAGATGAGCTGCAGACTTGTAGCTATGATACTACTGACTGCTCTGAAACACCTTCCCCAACCTTGAGCCAGATGTCTGCTGTGTCAGATGGCACCACCTTAACCAACACTGCCGCCACTTCCAATGTAATTATCCTTCCTTTTTTCCTGCTCCATTTTGTTCGCAGGTTGTCAAAGGGGAAAAGAATTCAAACTTGTCTGTTAACCCATTACATAAACAAGTATTCTGTTTTCTGTGTTCACAGTCTGAAGTATGCCTTGTAACAGTTGTTTAAACAAATAATTTGCATATCAGATTTGGTAGTAGACAGGAAAATGGTATGAAGTTCTTGCACATCCATGTTTTTATCCAAGGTGCATCAAACATTTTGCTTACAAGAAATGAGAGTAAATTCAATAAATATCCATTCCAAATGCAATGGAAGTAAGTGATCTGTAAATTTTGGAGAGATTTGTTTAAAGTAGTGTCTTACAGGTTTGTGGAGGTGTAGCCTGTTGGCTGCCACCATTTTTTTGGCTTATAGCAGGGTAAAGATTTCATTAGTATACCCTGTAAATTTGTAGTAAATGTTGGCAATTCTTAACACATTTTTTCCCCCAGCCATGACCACTGACTGCATGAAGCTGTTTTTCTCTCCTTTAACTGACCTTTCCCTCTCTTAAATACTGTTTCTTACAGGAGTGAACTTCAGAAATAAGTTTCTAGCCTTCAAGTGTCCAGTTACTTTTCTCTTATCTAACTCAAGGAAAATAGCAGCATACAATTGCGATTTCTGTATATGTTCACTATTCTGTACCTTAGTACACTCAGATATGGGTAGAAAAAATGTGTTGAATTTAGGTCAAATCCAGATCACTTTTTATTTCTTTTGAGATTATTTGCATGACCAAAATGAGTCAGAACAGAGTTTTCATTTAGAGTGAGCAATTTGTTGCTGGACTACAAAACTGAGAAATGTTCTGAGACCAAAGTTATACTGTGTAACAACAGCATTTCAACTTTGTACGAATACTTCAGCATGCTATCCTTTTCCAGTCTAAATGTAGCACTTAAAATTCTGAAAAAGAACAGAGTGTATAATTTTTTACATTTCATATATGTTTTCTAAAATGTAGTTGAGCCCAAACGTGCAGATAGAGTCAATGACCTGTAGTCAGTTCAGTGACTGCTGTTTAAAAAAATATCAGGCATATAAATGCTGTGATTGTTGACACATCTTTGAAACCTAAAATTTTAAGAACAGTCAATGATGTTAATCTGCATGCTGTCCAGTTGTTGTAATGAAAGATACCATGATCAATATAGAGGGGTGTATGTTAATAAGGCAAAATCACCATAGGATGAGTTATGGAAAGCCTGGAACATCTGTATTTTCTTCTAACCTGCATCAAAAACAATCCCTATGTTTGTATTTTACTTGTAAGCCAAAGTGAACAATCCTTCTCTTTTTCCTTTTTTTGAATAGTTTCCCGTAGAGATATCTATTATTACCTTGGCCACCACTTTCTCTTCTAGATATGACTAGACAAGTGAACATGTTTCACTACTAAATTCACACAGAATGGATGAGTCTCCCACCAAAAGATAACGATCCTTAAACAATCCAAAGAGCCCCATAGTGAGATTAAACTACTGGCAAGGCAGACCTCTGCATTGCAAAAGATCTTTGTTTCATTCCTCTGTAGAGGAGGGCTAGATGGCTGTGCATCTATGAAATGAGAAGATGAGAGACAAGCAGGTGGCACATGCAAACATGCTGCTAGTAGCTTTGTTCCTGTAATGATACTTGAATGATCTTCATTCTCAAAGAAGACATTGATTCACTGTGTAGATGAAAACCACTGAGAACAATAAAAGCAGCATAGTGGTGTGCCATCCACCACATAAGCTGGAGCCACACTTTCAAAAACATATCCAATTTGAGGAGATTTGTTTATTCTTGAGGCCCTAGTGAGATCTCAGGCGTAAAGGTTTTATAGCTGATCCCCCAAAAAGAAACAGCATCAGTATCAAAAGCAACTTGAAACTTCTCAAAACAGACCTATAATTAATCTTCCCAGCAGTGCAAGATGCTTCAGATATATAAATTCAGTAGTGACCACAATGGAAACTTTCTTTAAAGGGAAAGCCATTAAGAACTAAGAAATTATACTATTTGAGCTGCTATCCTCTCTAAAACCAAATTCAGAAATATCATATTTGGACATTCCACATTTGCACTTATGACAGATGTCCATCAGCTACTTCTGTACATCATGTTTTCATGATACTTTTACAGAAATTCATTTGGTTTCACTCAACTAGCTACTGGGGGCTGAGATGTTTAAAAAATTCAAATTACTAGTCTCCAAAACAAGCATCTATACGAGAGGTCATGAACCATTTCATTTTTAAATGCAATGATAATGTGTCTTTTAATACGGGATTTACTTATGCTTTGCTGCTTCAAATAGTCTCCTGTTTTACATTTGCAGTATTCAAAGAGCCTCATTTGGAATGCTTATGTTGTTTTAGGTCTTCTGCTCAGTTTAATTTAACTAAGGAGGTTATAGCACTCATGATTTTGTTCAGATTTAAAACAGAGATCTACTTGAAGAGATGTGATAGAAAGCTTCCCTCTCTTTTCACTGCTCTCCTATTTCACTCCATATGCTTTCTTGGTATCTCTGGTCTGATTCCTTCAATGCTCCCCGTAGAAGTACTACAGCCCAGGTGCAGGGATTCCAAACTATTTTTTAAAGAAGCTATGGCTCACTCAATTTAGCTACTTGTAATGAGACTTTTCCATTCAGTCTGCTCGGAAGTATCATTAATATCAACAGGGGTGGTGCATGCGGATCATGGGAACATTATGGCCTCAAGTTGTGCCAGAGTAAGTTTAGGTTGGATATCAGGAAAAACTTCTTTACAGAAAGGGTTGTTAAGCACTGGAATAGGCTCCCCAGGGAGGTGGTGGAGTCACCATCCCTGGATGTGTTTAAAAACCATTTGGATGTGGTGCTGAGGGACATGATTTAGCAGAGGATTATGAGGGTAGTATGGTTAGGTCATGGTTGGACTCGATGATCTTTAAGGTCTTTTCCAACCTGAGCAATTCTATGATTCTATGATTCTGTGTCTGTTGGAGTGAGTGACCTATGGCAGGCAGCCTTTGTCATCACGTGATGAGAGGAATTTTTATTGCCATCTCCATTTTATACCGACGTCAGATCTTGTTTATACAGTTCAGTTTTATTGCCTAGACTCTGCCCCATCTGCCTCCTCCCATCATCATCATGCTTCACAGGCTGCACATACAAGGAGCGAAGGGGGGAGGTACAAGGTGTGTATATATACAAGGTGTACAAAAAGAACGCATTCTGCTCCACGGGTGATGTGTTTTGTATTACAGAGAATGCAGATGCCATAATGATACCTGACAAGTGGTAACTGTTGCGTGGATGACAGTCTTACATTACTTTTTGTTTGGGATGGCATTCAGAGGGCTTTGTGTGTCATTTAATGGGATTTTTTTTTTGTCTCTCTCAGGCTCAGATCACAGTGAATGGGAACTCTGGCACTGCTGCCAGCCCAGTGAGTCACTTTCAAAGGCCTTTTTCCCCTTCTTCCGCTTACTCTCCACCAGCTTCTCTCAATTCCAACCTTGTTATCATGCAGCATGGCAGGATGATGGGTAAGCCTTGCACAGAATATTTGCTTTATACACTACACAACATATTCCAATTTATGTGGCCAAAATTGCAAACAATGGCAAAGGGCATCACATTATAATAGAGATATTATCTATTCATCTCCTTAGGAGGTAAATGCAAAAGATAATAGAATTTACTGTTAGATGTAATAGTTCCTGAACTGGAGTTACTTTTAAGTTTTATTACTCATCCTTATGTTTATGAGAGTGACCTCTTGCCACTTTTCCACTTGCTTTCCTGAGGAAAAGGGAGCATATATAGAAACAGCTCAACCTGCAGAGCCTGTTTCCTTTGCTCTCTTTAAGAAGCTAAAGACCAGTTTTGTGCATTGCTTCTTCCCACAACCTCTGCAAGCTTCAGTTGAAATACTGCCAACAAAGGGGTGGCCCTGAGCTTTTAAACACCTCAAGTCATCTCAATTTATAATTTACTTATGTATTTTTGTAGGTCATTGTTGTGGTGTTGTTTTTTTTCCTTAAATGCTTGCATGATTAGCCTCACAAAGGAGCTTTGCCAATATAATCTAGTTTTGCCAGTACGATCATTTACTGCTTCTTTTTCTGCCAGAGTTTGCAGATTCAGATAAGAGTATACGTGTAAAACAATCTGATTATGATCCAGGAGTTTACTTTTTTTGTTGTGCAGGCAGAGAAATTAGGTGGCAGTTCTGGCACTGAGACTCACAGCTTAGAGAAAAATGCTGCTATCCAGGTCTTAAAACTGCATACATGAGTTTTTCCATGTACTCAAGTGCTACATTCTTTGATTGCTTCCAGTTTGTTGAACTTAAGATATATCAGTATTGTTTTGGATATATCAGGAATGTGTTTTCCCATGATTTTTACTCTTGTATGATGCTTAAGTTCTGTTTTCCACAGTAACACTCTGATTTCATTTTCCTTGCTCATGTAAAATCCCACTGATGGCCTTAGTTTGAGGCCATCTACAAAGAATGAGGGATCAAATACCAAATGTTTTCTAAATTTAACATCATGCATTTTGGGAAAAAGGCCCAAATATTTAGACGTGTGCCACGTAGAGTTGCCCCTCGCCATATATGTGTAGCACTGGATTATTTGCAGGACTTCAGACTTGAATAAACAGCTGAAACAGTCATGCCAAATCTCCGCAGTAGCAATGGGCAAAACATTCAAATTAAAATTAGGACTTTCAGTCACCAGAGCTTCTTTCACTGATTTATATTACAATTCAAATATTTTGCTTGAGAATAATCATGTTAAATCATAATCTTCACCAGTAGTGTCAGAATGTTTATTTTTATTCCTTCCATTCATTTATGCTGCAGTAGACATGTCTTTCAGGCACTGTACCTGTGCTTGCACAGTACAAAAAAAACTTGCTTTGTCATAGCAGCTCTCTGATTTACTGAAACATACTGCCTGAAGGAGCAGGGCTCTTCTTCCTACACGCAGCAACAATTGCCTTGTGATGCATCCCAGCAGAAAGATGGGTAGTTTTTTGTTTGTTTGTTTGTTTTTTGTTAAATGAATTACTCTCTCTGGATTTTATAAAGAGATGGTAATAGTGACACATTAGTTTCCTTAATTTTAAAGGAAGGTTTAGGGAAGAGAGCTAGGCATATTGCCAATTACTGTGAACCACAGCAGTCTGCAGATTCACTGAAAATGAGTGCATCATCAGGTTGCTCTGAGTGATGAGTTGCTGAGTGCCAATTCTCTGGATGATGTAAAGTGATATTTATACAGACCAGAGTAACCTGAAGGGGTGAAAATTGCACACAGAAATTTGCTCTGTTTTGTTTTGTTTTTTTTTTTAATCTTTGTTTCTAAACACATCACAAAGATTGTTCTGGAGATCTGATTGAAATCTGTTGCTGTGCTGACCTAATGGTAATTTTCTATATATATATTATTATATATTCTGCTAAATTTTGTGAAGGGGAAGTTTTGAAATTCTCTCATTATTTCAAAGGATGGATAGATAAGGTGCAATTTTGTTTTACAGCAACAAGGTTTTACTCCTATTATTTCTCAGTATATTTTGCTGGGTTTGTGGGTTTTTTCTTATTTTTTTTTTTTTCTTTTCCCAAGCAAGTTGCAGCAAAAAAAGTGACTGCAATCTAATCTACCAAGATCTGAGCTAGATAGCCATAAATAAGATTATGGTTCAGTCCCAGCTCAGGTGATCACTTTATGAAGTGCTACATATGAATATGTTTCTCAAAATTATTATCCATTTTTGCATTTTTGCAAACCACGGTGAAATTGGACAGCGTAATTGCCTTCTCTCATGTTATCTTTACAGAGTCCACAGAGACATACTCGCAACATGTTGGCAGCAGCAGCACCACCAGTACAATACCAATCTGTAAATCCTTAGAGGAAGAAAAAAAAATTACAGTCATTAAAGCTCCACATTATGCAGGAATTGGCCCAGTGGATGAATCTGGAATCCCTACAGCAATTAGAACGGTAGGAAATTCTGGGGAATCTGCGTATGAACTCATACAATGAATTGATTGTTGGTAATGGGTTTTTCACATTCTTCTACTCTTATATAATGTGGAATACTGTGTGCGCAATCAGGCAGCTCATGAATATAATATTGTGTGTTGACAGAAAAAGAGAATGCTGATGGGAACGTAATTGGGCAACTTGATGTTTCTGGTTTAATTAGAACTAATCAAAATTTTGTCTCTCTTCTCTTGTATTCCTTCCCTTCTGGAGATGTGAAATAATTGTATTTGCTTTGTTATTCCTAAAACAAAATGTATACGTACTGTATTTATACATGTGTACAAGTATACATGTGTATCTCTGTATGTATACACATATAAATCTCACACTCCTGCATTCTGGGGAGTAGTGGCTCTTGCTTGATCAGCGTAATGTAGTTTCATTCAGTCAGTAATCTAAGAAAGTAGTATTTTTGCAGATATGCAAAACATGATCTCTATGCTCCTGGATGACATGTAGGCGAATAGTGTAGAAAGCCCTTCATTGAGACTAGCCCAGTTCCTATCATCTGCCACTAGTCCCTGGCTAGAGTGGCCCAGGATGTCAGACTGAGAAGGTTTGTTTTCCCTCTGCTGAAGCATTCTTTCCACTCTGCTGTCAGGGCAGCCTCTTCTGGCTGGTCCAGAGAGCACAGTGGCAGCTGTGCTGGCTCTGTGGAGGAAGTGCTTACTGGCCTTCCCTGCTGGAAGCAGTGCTGTGCTAGACGGAGAGAGAGTAAGAAGAGTGGGAGCCAGGATGAAAGCAGCAGAGCCCTTGCAGGTGAAGTCTTTGTGAGGTGCAAGGTTATAGCAGCTGTTGGATGTATCCTCTCTGCCAGTGCTGACTTATGGGGCTGTGTTATAATCGCCAGGAATTGCTTCAGTGGATTGAAAAATTAGGGGGAAGAGCAGGAACTGATGGAAAAAAGCAATAAGAGAAATTCAGAATGAGTGGTAAGATGGGGACAATTTTGTTAAGAATGGGGGAAAACTCTGGCATTTCTTTATTTTTGACATAGAAAGGAATACAGTCAAGCTTTTAAAAATGAATCAATTTCTTTGCATTAATGTTCTAGGTTCCTACCCCTTCTTTAACTAAAAATGTCCCTTTGTTGTGCACAGGAGAAAGTTATTATTTTTGTCCTTTTTTTTTTTTTTAATAGCAGATCGGTCTAATAGTGTGAATATTAGTTATATAAGGGTATAACAGAAATCCCCCTCAAGTATGCTTAACAGAGTTGGCAATCTGCCATCCTATATTTAACTTTCAGATTGGTCTGCTTCTCTGAGATACTCTCCTGAAAATATAATGTGATTTGAATTATGGCATTTCTCAACTGGATTTGCTCTTCATTTTTGGTTGTTTCAATTTAAAAATATCTTGTGTCTTTTTAAGCTTTGAATTATAGAGCAAATTCTGATGATGAGATGTGAGTTAAAAGATTATGCCAGCTTGTGTGAGTGTGTCTGCCTCGTGTGCCACTTTGGCTCTTTACTCTGCTTCTTTAAGACTTAGCTGGAAGTGAGGGAGTTTTCAGCATATTGATTTGAGACTACATTTTAAATGTATACGGATATATCTGAACCCAGTGTACTCCAGTCATGTGAGAACAAAGGCGATAGAGTTGTCAGCAAAAGACTCAAATATGCTGCACTTTGACATCTCACAGAAGTGCAGCACTGTGCAGAAACATGCAAAAGCGCTGTAACTGCACTTCCCAGGAGCAGAAGGTAGTGTGTAGCGCCCGTTTTCTCTCCAATGTCAGTGGTCAATCCAAACAGGAATCTTCTCCCAGAAGGTTCAGACTTACACCATCAGAAGGAAAAAAAAAGGTTTCAAATTCACTGAGCTTATGGTTGCACACAGTGTTTAAAAGTTTCTCATTTTTCCATCTGTATGAAAACAGCCATATTCTATGTAAAACGCAGTAAATGGAGATTCAGAGGTGATAGATAACATCTGTATTGTTTTCCCAAATACTATGCTACTGTTAGAAGCAAAAAAGAAGCTTGTAAATAAGAATCTTGGAGTATCTGTATTCCAGATTTCATTGTGCTGGTCTCCTACAAGTCTGTCTTTCCTCTTGGAAGATTGTTAGTGACAGCTGCTTAGCAAAGGAAAGTAGAGATGTTCTCTTCACTTTATATTCCTACAAACCCTTGGTCCTAGGGTTCTGAAAAGGGAAGGGCTGCTGTACAGCTCTCCCATCCCATGGTAGCACTACTGCACCTCTGCAGTACTGTAGCTCCTGTCAGCTCCAGCGAGTGCAAAAAACCTGAAGCCTGAAAACTCAGCTTAAGTTCTGCCACTGTGCCAAGCTTTGCCCCAAAGGTGATGATATTCCAAGGCATTAAAAATGAAGTCTTTGGGAAAGAGGGCAAAAAAGCTTTCAGTCAAATGGCAGCTCTAGACTTTACCACTGACAGGATCTAGGAAAGGGGAAGAATAGGGGGGAAAAAAGCTTGGAAAGTAATTTGACTGCACTGTTAGAGACTATCCAAAAATAATTGCTTCATTTGTACCAATATTAATCCGTACGCTGAGAAGACCTCTATTGAATAGAATGAAAAAAATGAAGTCCAATCACATATTTTGTCTGTACTTAGTGATGTAGCATTTCAGCTAGGAAAAAGAAGTGCCTCACTCAGAAGGTCCACTGAAGGTCATAAATGCTTCCTTTAATCATATACTTCCTGATTGATTATTTGAATACTGAAGTGATTATGGAGTCTTCTGGGTACCAATTGCAGACACCTCTTAGGTTCTCCTCATGCTATTTGGCTGATTGTTCACTCACACGTGGTGATAACGTTTCCAACCTTTAATTGCAACAACTGTAATGTATGCAAAGCAAGACAGCATCTGAATGACTCGGTGGCTGTGAATACTGCTAATTCCTCAAACAAACATTGGCATGGGGAATTAGAGAATACAAAGTGAGATTGTGTAATTTAAAATTAATTTATTCTATTCCTCAACTAGTCCTATCTGGCATAAGCATAAACAACATAAAGCCAAATCATTGGCTGATGCTGGGAGTCTGGGATGGGGTGGGGGTGATGGGATTGAAAAGATCAAACATGCAAAAAGATACTGGAAGAGCTGCTTCTGTGATTACATGGCAGCTTCTCCACACCTACTCTCTGTGTGGAACCTCCTGTGAATGTGTGGAGCACCTGACAGATTAGGAGGGCCTGGCAAAGAGACATTGATTTATCTTTGTCTCTTGACAAACAGCAGGGTCACAGTAGTAGTACTTTTGCATTGTTTCCTATCTGTTCCCCTGCCACTGATTCAAGCTCTTTTGAAAAACCTTCTTGGCCCAATGCACAGAGGCAGTTGTGGCAGCATTGGATCACTGTGGAATTGTACTGATGAGGAGTATCATCTAGTAGCAATTTCATGAGAACTGATGTTAATTCTTTAAACAGGTGATTCTTTTCTGCATAGTTCACCAAAGTTAACTGTTTAATTATGTACAGTAATTTTATAAAGCATTTAAGGCAAAAGTGTGATTATTCATTAAACATTCTGCTTTTCTGATCACTATGAAGCATGCAAAGATTCATGATCAAAGAGAATAATACTAAAAAAAGTGTTCCCCTTTTTTGTTACTTCCTTTTCTGAAACAGTGTCTCAAAGCAAGTTAAGACAAAAATAGGAAATACAAAAGAGTAAGGGATAAAGTAAGTACAAACACAAGCAAAAGTTAGCATCAGGAGAGACTAGAAAATATGAGACTGTAGTTTTCTGTAATAAATACAAGTGCAATTTAGTGAGTGATATTAAAAGGTATACTGTGTTCACTTCCTTATCACTTCTTGAAATAGTTGTAGAATAAGTAATAGAATAAGTTGCATGCAAAGGGAAATTAAAAACTGCATAAATGCTGTTTGTTTACCAATCATAATTCTTGCCTTAATTCTTTTCTCAGTAGAATTCCAAAGTAGATATGCACTATTTAATAAATATGTTTTGAAGATAATATATGTTGAAAATAGCTAGGAGTTCAAAAGAAACTCTTCTTACAAATTGGTAATTGGCAAGTTGTTTGTATTTTCTGTGTAGTACCCAGCATTCATCTTTGTCAAATATAGGGCTCTAAGAAGATAACTCTTAATCTGGCACCACTTCCAGTATTCCTAAGCATTGTATTCTCCAAGATTAAAGTCCCAAACTGAGTCAGTCTTAAATGCCTTCCAGAATTTGTTACAGGGATTCCTAGATAAGATGGATAAATACACCACTTGAAGTAGATGAAAATGATTATACTGAATAGGGGACAAAGAATGATAAACCTAAATCTATGTCCGGAATAACATTAAATGTCTAATCTGTCCACATAGATACTTTTATTTCTTTATTATTTTTAATTCCTTGTTAATTGTTTAAAACTATATTTTATTTAGACAGTTGACAGGCCAAAGGATTGGTACAAGACAATGTTCAAGCAAATCCATATGGTACATAAGCCTGGTAAGTATGCTGTTGTCTTGGCTGTGTACTTGTCAGTGGTATTATAAAGTACACTTTTCTGCATTTTGATTAGCTGCCATATGAAAATGCAAATGTTCACCAAGTGTGAGACAATGAATCAAATTAAAAGGCTGAACTGGATGGTAGATTTTGATGCAGAGAGACAGCTAGAAGCTGTCTACTTATATTGGGTTTATTTTGTTTTACTAAAAATAAAAAAAAAAAGTGAGCAAAGTAAGCATTGAACCAGTGTGATTCTGTGTCATCATGGAACTCAGTGAAGCAATCCTCATCTCTGGTGTGAGGGATGAGAGATTAGCCACTGGAAGTCCCTTGCCATACCACCTTATTTTTGGACAGTTTGCATGTTAGAACAATGGAGGCTGTTTTGAGGATACGTTTTCTGTTTGAATTGCATTTTTTCCATATAATGTGTTATTTGTTTTGCTGAAACAGAGCTTTGGTGATATTTATAGCTTTGGAGTTCTTTTATCATGATTGTCACCAAGGTATAGCATAAACTACAGTCATGCTCATTTTCTCTCATAAAGGAAAGAGACCTTATTCTCCTGAGGGAGGGCTTGTATTTAGCATGGTCAAACAGATTGTTAGTGGGAGAATAAGAAATGTAAGCAAGACAATTATGGCTTTTTAGATCTGTCCTGAACACCAGTCAAGTGGTTAATATTTGAGTTTGATTTTCGTGATAGGAGGATTTAGTAGTATCTAATAAGAGGAGAGCAAAGTTCTTAGTAGAACTAGAGATGGGAGAAGAGCAGATAAACAGCTGTAACTTAACGTTTGGGGCTAGCCAGTAGTGTACAATACAGGTGTCATGACAAGAGGGTACATTTTGCTAATAAAATGGCAAAAATATTTTATGGTAAGTGTAATGGGAAAAGAGAGAATTCAGAAAACACCCATGTGAGATGAGGAAAAGAAATACAGCACTTGATTGCCTGTTTGTATTTCCAAAAAGAAAGCTGTGTTGCTGTGATAAACTAGCACATACTGCATTACTGTAACATGTATATTTCTTTTTGTAGATGACGACACAGACATGTATAATACTGCATATTCATACAGTACTGGTAGGAGTTATTTCCTCACTTCAAAACAGCTCTTTTGTTAATGTCAGCAAGTAACAGGAGTAATTAACTATTTGTGCTTGCTTTTTTAATGAACACTTTTTATCATCTTTTTATCGTCATGCTTGGTCTCAGGTGGTGTTTTTTTCAGGCCTTTTTTCCCAAATGAAACTAAGTTTAATTTTGCTTTCATTCTTGCTGATGTATTACAGCTGTGGGCCTGTATTACTGCAGATGGGATACATTGTAATACTGTAGTTTCTGATTACACTGCATTTATTTTCACTTGTGAGTGTAAGCAACACAGTCTTTCCTAATCAAAATGAGGAGAGACCTACTGTGTGAAAGTACAAATACTAATTACATATATAGGAAGTCAAAAAGTCTTAAAATATACCCTGAGTGCCTAATAAAGATGCTTCTCTTTTCTGACCACATTCATTTTTACTATAGGCACTGGTGGTGGTGGTGTTTAACCACAAGAAAGACATACATATAATAGATATATAATTCCCGTGTCTTTCAGAAGATGATAGCTATGTGGTAAAATTACTTAATAGAACCAGAAATGGAAATGTGAATACACTATCTGCAGAAAACCATAGTGCCTTGTCAAAAAATGCTATTCATAGTTCTTTCATTTCTGTGTTTGTGTTGCATTCAGTCTGCTCTCACACAGCCTTTTTGTGTAATACGGAGATATTTGTAATTGTATTGTAATATTTGTGTGTGTAAGTTGTTCAAAATCTGTTTATACACTGATGATCCTATCCAAGATACTTGATTGTATGGTTGTCCCAAACTAACAGTAATTATTCAGACTGTGTAATGATTGTCCATTTCCTACCTCTCCTCCTCAATCTGGACGTACAAAGACAAGAGTGAGGATGAGCCCTGGGGTTAATAACAGGTTGTCATTAACAGCCCTGATACATACAGCCATTAACTTCTCCCTCCCCATCAAAAACAAATAATCATTAATTTCTTTCAACTTTACTTCAGTTCTCCTGTGTGATTGTAGTTTTATATACAAATATTTGAAAAGCATTACCATGGACTACTTAGTACCTAGCTATGTACTTTTAAAATTAAAAAATGCATATATATATTGTAAAAATGTTTGCACATTTTCACAACTTTGCAGCTTTATAAACTGTGGATTCTTATAGCATTCCATGCTTTATTTTATTGAAATCATTTCTCACATTGGGACTATTTCTGTTTTTGCTTTATATTAGGTGGCTACAGTCCATCCTTCTCTGCTCAGGCACACCCAGCTGCAAAGACACAGACATACAGACCGTTGTCTAAAAGCGCTTCTGACAGCAGCTCCGATGCCTTTAAGGTCTCATCTCCTTTACCACCCCCACATGTGCCACCCCCAGTACCACCGCATCGTCTGCGGGAAAGGTCTATACCAGAAAAGTAAGTTACTGTGTTTTCAAAAACTCTTCTTGGTATGTGCACACAATAATCCAATTTCCAGATACCGGTGAAGGAAAAAATAGCAGATACAGAACATGACATGACAGTAAGGGCTAAAAATTAAGGCTGTGGGTTATAGCTTTTTGTAAAATTGGCAGGTAGTGGCAATTCAAAAGGTAATCCAACATATGAAAATCATATTGCTGAGTGATTTTCTTGATCTTGACTCCTCCTGTTGTTGAAGACAGGTTTCCAAGGGCAGAGGGTAAGGGTTGGTGATGGTCTGCCGCCCAAAGACCAAGGGGATTGAATCTTGCTAGCAAGTCATACAGAAGCACAGGTTTTTGTTAGCAAAACACTAAAATGTACATCTGCTTAGCCTTGATCTCTGAGGTTCTGTGAGTCATCATCCTGCGCTAGGCCAAATGCCTTGGTCACAGAAGCTGAAGCCTGTTACAATTCCTTTTGTCAAGCTTGAAAATAACTGCTTCAGCACTTAATTTGGATGTTCAGCTCCTTTCAAAATCTCCTACATGATAAGACAGGCATTGGAAATCTAAGGTCTCGAGGCCAAAGGATGCCAAACACGTTAGTTATGGTTTGCCTGCTGCTGACAACTATAGCTCATCAATATTTTCCTGCCACTGGGAGTTTCTTTAATTGCCTATAAAGTATGAGCATTTATAATTTCACATAAGAGGCTTAGACCTAAATGTATTACGGTTTTATAACTGGGAGCCATGTTATGTTTCCCAATAAGAGTTGGGCTCAAAAATACAGCCCATAAGGGATTAAAGGCTAGGCATTGTAAATGAAAGCAAATTGAATGTGAACCAGAATTTCAGTGGCATCCTTTTTTCTTCAAAGTGACTTGAAATATAATGCAACTTGATTTCCATTTTCCTGTTCTTGAAAAAGACAATGTTTTCAGTTCTGGAACTGTAGTTTTTCCTCAGAGAACATGCATGGTAAAGAGCCATATGGAACTACTACCCTTGAAAGGTAGGGTATTTATAAACAGATGATCTGTTTTCCAGAAATTGCACTGTAAACAAAAGCTACCCCACGCACTTTTTTAAGGCATGTGATGTGCCTTATTAGGTCAGATCACATCAAGCTAAGTCACAGCAGAAAGCTTGGCAGAATTTAATCAGGGCATATGATTTCTTATTGTAAATGCAGGCATACATATGGGATTTCCTTTTTCCTTCCTCCCTTCTGAGAGTTACAAATGGATCATTTGCCCCAGAGCAAAAATTATTCCAAATGCAATATGAGTAGTAACTACAAAAATGCCACGAGAAGATAACTCTGATTGCGATAGGAACTACCTAAATATCTCCCCAAAATGTGCAAGTAGATATTAAAACAACATGATAAATGACTGGAAAAAAAAAAAAAACAAAAAACAAAAAAACAACAGAATAGTAATAGTAAGGGTAAAATTTTATTTTTTTCTCAGAAAATTATGTTACTTTTCAATATGGACTGTCATATTGTGCAATGATAAAAAATATCTACCATTATGTACATTATAGTGTAGCAAATAATGAGTTCTACATAAACATATAGTATATTTGCAATTTGAGAAGGTATACTGTGGTATTTTGTCACAGTATTTCAGAATAGTTTTCAAGTTGTTCTACCATTTAAAACAAAAGAATGAACAATCCCATAGGCTGGACATAACTAGTGCTTTTTCTACTGTCATATATATACCTGCTGTAAGCAAGTGAAGATGAGGTGCTAGTCCAGACATTTCAGAGCTGAAAGCTGGAAAGTGAAACTGTGCTGAAACTCTCTTGGTTTTGTGTGCATCTCCCATTGCATGGAGCTGTAAAGCAGAAGGGGTTGATGGTCAATAAACTGAACTGCTCTTATTTGTTATTTAGAAATGACTGGGATCCCCCTGACAGGAAAGTAGATACTCGCAAGTTCCGCTCAGAACCAAGAAGCATTTTTGAGTATGAGCCAGGAAAGTCATCAATCCTTGAACACGAAAGGCCGGTAAGAGTCATAAATGAAACAGTGATAAATAGTGATACATAGTAAGAAGTTTGGCGTAATGTCATCTTTCTATTATTTATTACTGTTTATAACTGCTCAGATTAACATCAAAAGTCTTTTTCAAATATATTTTTACAGCAATTTCTCATTGCTGTTTCCTGATGGTTGCTTTTTCTGAAAAACTTATTTGCTAAACTTAAAATCTGGTATTTCCAAGAACTCAAAGGACCACTGTGCAAATGTAACAGATGACAAGTAGAACTGTGAATTAATGGAAGCTGCTTTTTCTAATTGGCTGGCATACATACCCAGCTCTCATTTTCAGACGTAATAACAACACATCTGGGGACAGACTGTTCTGCAGGCTCTGTGATAGCACAAGGGTAAATAGTTTCAAACTAAAATGGGGGAGATTTATATTGGATGTAAGGAAAAAGTTGTTTACAATAAGGATGGTGAGGCACTGGAACAGGTTGCCCAGAGAGGTGGTGGATGCCAACATCCCTAGAGACATTCAGGGTCACGCTGGACAGGGCTCTGAGCATCCTGATCTAGCTGTACGTGTTCCTGTTCATTGCAGGAGAGTAGGACCATTAGAGGAGTCTTCAAACTCAAACAATTCTATGGTTCTGTGGTTCTATATGTTTTCTAGTTAACTAATGCATAAAAATAAATTATTTGCATTTTCAAGGTGTGGCTGAGGTTATGCCTAAGCAGATTCTAGTCAAATACTGGTAAAGATAGCCCAGACAGGCTGTGGAACCTCAGTTTCTGGAGGATTTCAAGAATCACCCAAATAGAGTTCTGAGTAACCTGATCTGGTTAGACCTGCTTTCAGCAGGAGGTTGGACTGGGTGACCTCTGAAGGGTCTTCCCAGTCTCAATTACTCGTGAGTACTGAATGTCTGTGAACATGTAATTTGAAGTCCTTATTCCTGCTTTCTGAATAATTATTGAAGTTGTGGGATTATTTATAAGCATGTCTGATAAAGCTAAGATTGATGTATGCAAAATGACGCATTTGCCCAGTCAGTCTAATTTCCTTTTGTGTTATCTCAATACTTCATTATTTTAGGAAAATAGACATGTAACAATTGCAGTATTTTGTTTGTGGGCTTTTACCTCGAGATTGGAACAGCTGAGGGGATCCATTTTCCAAAGATCTTAAATAATTGATACTGGGTTATTATTTGCTTGTACATGGTTGCATTACATGCTTGTTCATAGGATTTGTTTCTCTAATATAATTCTCTAATATAATGTAAATTATTCAAATAATTTAATTCCAGAATATGTAATACTTCAACAGTGTGAAACACATCCTGTACTAAGAACCTTTCCCTCATGTTTTTTGTAGAAATATAACTTTTAGCTAGGAATTAGGTGTGTTTCTGTGAAATTCAGCTCTTGCAGAAACAGTGCATTTTTTTTGTAGTTGTTGTTGGCATTTCTATGTGGGCTGCTAATTAATCAAACTAATTACATGGAATTTAGAATTTATTGTTAAGTTACACTCAAGTAGCACTGTACAGTGTCACCTGCACTTTTCCAATGCCAAAGAATATTAGCAAGTTAAAGTTTAAAATAAGAATATTTCAGAATGATTCAAGAATGGTTGTACCTTTATAGTAAATCATATTTTCTGCCAATGTAGCAAAGAAAAAAATTGTTCATGTAAGAAATGCAGTGCTGATCAATGCAATCATAAATACGGTTTTTCAGTTTTGAGGAAGTAATGAAATGACACAAAAGCAAGCTTTGCTGTTTCTGTTGCTTTTTTTTTTTTTTTTTTAAACTTGTGCATTTTTGGTGCTCTCAATCAAGAGGTTGAATTTTGAGCTTTAAAGTATTTAAAGCTTGTAATATTTTCATGCAGAAAAGCCTTGCTTAGTTGCTTCAGCCGAGAAAAATCAGACTTCTGCCATCTGAAGCTTAGTAGCTAATGTGAATTTAAGGAAATGTCTCTTTGTAGAATAAAGCTAAAAAATTGAGGGAATAATATTCATGGACAGAACTGAGAGATTCTTTGTTTATGTGTGATTCGGAGTTGTAAAAGACTGGAAAATGGGAGTTACTGCAGAATACAAGACTTGAAAGTAATGCTGACAGTAGTATAGCTATTAACTGATTTTTAAAAAACACTTGAAGTAGAGCAAGCTATCACTGCTCTGGAAATGATTTCATTGAAGCATTTATTTTTCTCATGTTCCTTAAATCAGATATGGGAAATACAACTCCTGACTCGTGAAAAGATGATCAGCAAAGTAGGCCAAAAGATTTTTCTGTGCTAGGAAAAGCTGACATCTGAGAATATTGTATTAGTTCCAGATTCAGATGAACATTCCAAATCCTCATCCGTGTTAGTACTGCATGAGTTAGGTCTTTCATTTTCATCGTCTCGAAGCATTTTGATTTTTAATATCAAAGAAATTATTCCTATTGTATTAAAATATTACACAAAATAGGGAAGATAAAGATAGATATAGTTGCACTTGGACATTTGTAACATCTGAATTAAAAACTCTTGCCCTATCAGTTTTACCAAAATAATTACAAAAAACAAACAAACAAACAAAAAAACCCTCAAAGGGAGATACTTCAACATTCCAAATCTTACTCTTAAAAATTTTTGCTGAAATTCAATAATTTCCATATCTGCATTGCAACTACGATGTGAACTGCACTGCAATAAATAAAGCAATATGTATAACTATCTTTTATATAGGGCAGATTACGGTGAAAGATTAGGTTTCCAATTACTGTGTAGATATTACAGCTGTGATTAATGTGGGATGGAAAAATATAATAAAGTGAGATTCTGTATAAGACTAATATTTAATGGTAAGTATAATTCACCGAGTATTCATCCAGAAGAATAGAACATGAAAAATAATAAGTCTAAAATAAATGGCCTAGTAATAAACATTAAATGAATAGATCTGTTAGAGAGTGATGGTTATCTTTGCTATGGACATGAAAAGATGACTAATTTCAAGCTGTAGTATCACATTGCAGCCTGCTGTTGTTAATCAGGAAATTGATGTTTTTTCTTTTATTAAATTGAACGTTAGAGCTTAAAACATCTACATAAATAAGGGGCTTATGGTGTAGAAAATAAAAATTTCAACCCTATTAGCTAAAAAAAAAAAAAAAAAAAACAGTTCTTTTTATTTTTAAAGATTACCGTAGCCTGTTGAATGCAATGGCAGTTCCTTTTTCTCCCATAAAACATTACTATTTCTGCTAATAACACAGTACTGGTAAGGTGGTACATAAGTTCTGATGTCTGTTTCTATCTCTAATGTCTGTGATTCAATAAAATGCTTCTTGTTTTCATTAATAGTATCCAAACCATAGATTTGTTTCCTAAAATGTGTATTTTCTTTCAGTGAGTGAGTTAATTGTAGCATAATAATTTAATCTTACTCATACAAATATGAAGTTAAGTATTTATTCTTTACTAGTTTCAGCCTTATATTTATCAAATAACACCTTCACACCACTATTTGTCTATTTTTTTTTCTTCAGTGAAGCGAGTAAGAAAGAAGGACTATAAAGGCTGTAAAATTGGCAATAAATGCATTTACTTTCATCAGTGTCCTCTCAAAGCACAGAGATATATTTGTGCTATTCAGTTAAAACTGTGGAGTTCCATTTCAATTCTAGATTTTTTATTTTTTTTAACATGTATGTTCAGTACACAGAATTTTCTATTGAATTCTAGGTTAGAGTATAGAAGCATGACTTGGTTTGACTGACAAGTCATAAAAAAAGAATTCTTACTGCTTTTGCCCTCTGTTCCAGCAGATTGGGAATTACTTTCTAAGCGCTAGCCAAAATCAGTGTAAGTTAAAATGATTTGTTCATTTCAATTCTGTCAGGGGGATAGATAATAGAAAGCAGTCCTTCAGCAAAACTGACTTGAAGCCAATTGAAATCAATTGCCTGAGAATATTGATTGTGGTAGCACAGGGAATGCAGCGTCTTCCTGCAGCTGGCAAGCAGTAGTGGAGTTATGAACTCTAAAGCTCTTCTCTTTTGTTTGCTGCCCTCTGCGGTTCAGTCTGTAAAGTTAGGAGCTGTGTCATGGAGTTAACTTCACACATTCCCTTATGCTATCTCTGCATTGGCACACTGCTACAGTGAGAACTTGAAAACTCAGAAACTGCATTAAAATACACTATTTTCTTACAAGCATAATTTTTCTGCTTAAGCTTTCAACTAATAGCAAGAGTATTTGCAGATAAAAGGGGAGCCAGTTACTCTCTTGTCATGGTTTCATGATTTTTCATTATCGGTATTCCACATCATAACATCATGCAATGTACTGGGGGTTGACTGCTGATGCTCAAGTTCCGGGTGCCTGTCCAGCGGAGAAGAGCAGCTACGTTTCCCCAGGGGGCTTTGCGGTCAGCGAGGAGATATAACTCCCGGCAAGGTCACCTGATGCTCTCTTCTCTGCCTGCGCTGCTTCGCTTGCGCTTCTCTGCCTGCGCTGCTTCGCTTGCGCTTCTCTGCCTGCGCTTCTCGCCTGCGCTTCTCTGCCTGCGCTTCTCATCTCAGCGTTGTGGTAAGGCCGATCCACCATCAATTTCACATTCTCTCTCCTTATAAAATTCTGTTGATACCATATTTAGTAAATTACTTTGTTTTACCTCAGATTGTTGCCACTGTTTTCAATTATTTCGGGGTCCCTTATTTTCTTTTTTTTTTCCGGGGGCGCGGATCTGCGGACCCCTCCGCCCTTCTAGTCACGGAACCGGGCCGAACCAGCCCGTAAACCGTTGACATTCTTGGTGGAGAATGCGGGCAACAGTTGCTTTTTAGCTTTTTGAACAAATCTCTCTCTCCGCTCTCAGACAGCTTCATTGGGAAAGTTTATCTGTTTCACCAGTACTGTCTGAAAGCGTGACCTTGAAAAGTCCAGGCGGACGGCCAATACTCTAGGATATTTGTAAACTTTGAGCCTTGCTATCTTGTTTCTGTAAAAGAAAAAAAAAAAAAAAAAGAGAAAAAATGCTTTCTCTACTGAAACTGCCTTTTAAGGGGCTGCATGCCACTGTCTCTTCTTTCTTAATGCTAAAAACATACTGGGCCTTAATTAAGTTCACCACTTTGCTCTATGGAGCAATAGGTATATATAGCCAATTGAAAACATGGATGGAAATAACTATGTGGCATCTGCATATTATGTGGCATACCATTCCAGAGGGAGCTGCTAATTTTACAGGGTTGGGGATTTTTAAGCAGGTTTCCAGCCTCTCCTTTGAATTCTTTATGCGGATTTTCAATGCTCACCTGATCACGTTATTAATCTCCGTGAATGTACTGCTCACCATTTCACTTATTATTAGTATTTATTATATTTTGAGGAAGTCTGCCCCAAAACCAGTAAATACTGAGTGGCAGGGAATGTGGAGAGGCCTGGGTGAGACTTTAGAGAGATGGAAATCTTCGGTGTCATGGAACTTTACTCCAGAACACCTGAAAGACCCTGAAAATTTAAACAGATATTTGAGACAGGAATGTCGCGGCTCAGGAAGATCTGAGGAGGCCCAAATTATTTGGGGCCTGGCTAATGCTTACCGGGCCTTATTCAATACTATCCTGGAGAGGGAGAGAGTTTGTGAAATTGAAAAGGAGAGTCTCAGGGAAACAGTGCAAAATGAGCGAGAGAGTATCCTGGTCGAGAGAAACAGCCTCCAATCTGAGAGAGATGCCCTCCGAATTGAGAGAGACTCCCTGCAATCCAAACTCAACAGTCTTCAATCTCAACAAGACACCCTCCAATCTGAGCTAGATACTCTCATAATCGAACGAGACAGGCTCCGAGCTGAACTGGAGGATGAGAGCATTGGAACTGACCAACCTGATCAACTACAAGAAGCACCACAATTGATGTCACTTGCCCCTGTAAGAGGACGGAAAATGAAACGAATCTCGACTCAGTTAGAAGAGAAGAAAGAAGAGGAGAGAGGTCCAGAGGAGTGGCTCCAAGATCCACAAGAAGCACCCCTAAGTCCAGGGGAGGGGCCCTCAGTAAGACCACGGTCACCGGCGCCAATGAGGGCAACAAGAAGTCCCGAAAGAGTAAGAGGTGAGCAAGATATCGTTACTATTGTTGATCGATCTCTGAAAATGAATGAAATTCGAAGTCTGAGAAAAGACTTTTCACGTCACCCAAATGAGCCTATTGCCACTTGGTTACTTCGATGTTGGGACAATGGGGCCAACAGTGTGTGGCTGGATAGTAGAGAAGCTCGCCAACTGGGTGGCATTGCCAGGGACTCAGCCATTGACAGAGGTATTAGTACATGCCAGAACCAGGCCTTTACCCTCTGGAAGCGGATGTTGTTAGCTGTAAAAGAAAGATACCCCTTCAAAGATGATCTGATGCCTGAGAAAAAGAAATGGGCTGATATGGAAGAAGGCATCTGTTATTTAAGAGAATATGCTGTGGTGGAAATGCTACATAGCCCCGATTTCATTCCTGACGAGCCAGACCAAGAGCATGATCCCGAGAGAGTCAGGTGTACACCAAACATGTGGCGTACATTCACAAAGACCGCACCAGAAAGGTACGCCAGCACATTTGCAGCAATGTATGGCAGAGGGGAAAGAAGACCCCTTATAAGTGAATTGGTTAATAAACTTCAAGACTTTGAGTTACATTTAAGCCCTCTGCGAGCTTGTGTTTCAGCCATTACAAAGGTAGCTGAAAAGCTGGACAGAATGGAAAACAAACAAGAAGATATAATAGACAAACTATCAACCGTGCCTGAAGCTGATAAATCCATGGAGGTAACGGATACATCAAATGGGGACCAGAATTCCCAAAACAGCCTATTGGAGGGGCTCATCAACTTGATTTCCTCCCAGCCGGTGGCATCTAATGTCTCAGCCATCAAAAGAAGACGTTCTCCTGCTCGAGCAAGTGACAACAGTAAGACCACATCACGTTTTGCCTTGTGGCATTACCTACGTGACCATGGAGAAGATATGAAGGAGTGGCATAAACAACCTACTCCTGTACTTCAAGCACGGGTAAGAGAGTTACAAGACAAATCAACCACCAAGGTGAACTTCTCCAAAAAGGTGATTGCTCCAGTTGCTGCAGACAATGAAGGTAACAAATAGAGGGGCCCTGCCCCCAGCCAGGGGGGGGAAAGGGATAATAGAGTTTATTGGACTGTGTGGATTAGATGGCCTGGCACATCAGAATCACGAAAATATAAGGCCCTGGTGGATACTGGTGCACAGTGCACTCTAATGCCCTCGAGTCACCAAGGGACAAAATCAATTTATATTCATGGGGTGACTGGAGGTTCCCAAGAGCTAACTATGTTGGAGGCCGAAATCAGCCTCACTGGTAAAGACTGGCAAAAGCACCCTATTGTGACTGGCCCAGGGGCTCCATGCATACTTGGTATTGATTACCTCAGAAGGGGATATTTTAAGGATCCCAAAGGGTATCGATGGGCCTTTGGAATAGCTGCTGTAGACACAGAAGGTGTTAAGCAGTTGTCTATTTTGCCTGGCCTGTCAGAAGATCCATCTGCCGTGGGGTTGCTACGAGTGAAAGAGCAACAAGTACCGATTGCTACAAAAACGGTGCACAGACGGCAGTACCGCACCAACAGGGATTCCTTGCTCCCCATTCAGAAGCTGATTCACCAACTAGAGAATCAGGGAGTGATTAGCAAGACTCACTCACCTTTTAACAGCCCCATATGGCCAGTGCGTAAAGCCAGTGGAGAATGGAGGCTGACGGTGGACTACCGTGGCCTGAATGAAGTCACACCCCCATTGAGTGCTGCTGTGCCAGATATGTTAGAACTCCAATATGAATTGGAGTCAAAGGCAGCCAAATGGTACGCCACCATTGATATTGCTAACGCCTTTTTCTCCATTCCTTTGACCAAAGAATCTAGGCCACAGTTTGCTTTCACCTGGAGGGGCATTCAGTATACCTGGAATCGTTTGCCCCAGGGGTGGAAACATAGCCCAACCATTTGCCATGGGTTGATCCAAGCTGCACTGGAACAGGGAGGTGCTCCTGAGCACTTACAGTATATTGATGACATCATCGTGTGGGGCAACACAGCAAAGGAAGTTTTTGAGAAAGGAGAGCAAATAATCCAGATCCTTCTGCGTGCTGGTTTCGCTATTAAGCGAAGCAAAGTGAAAGGGCCTGCCCAGGAAATTCAGTTCCTAGGTATAAAGTGGCAAGATGGCCGTCGTCACATCCCAACAGATGTGATCAACAAAATCAGTGCCATGTCTCCACCCACTAATAAGAAAGAGACACAATCGTTCCTGGGTGTAGTGGGTTTTTGGAGAATGCATGTTCCAAACTACAGCCTCATTGTAAGCCCCCTTTATCAGGTGACACGGAAGAAGAATGATTTTATGTGGGGTCCTGAGCAGCAGCAGGCTTTTGAGCAGATTAAACAAGAGATAGCCCGTGCCGTGGCCCTGGGGCCAGTACGGATGGAACAGGATGCGAAGAACATCCTCTACACTGCTGCTGGAGAGAAAGGTCCCACTTGGAGTTTGTGGCAAAGAGCCTCAGGAGAGACCCGAGGCCGACCCCTGGGATTCTGGAGTCGGGCGTACAGAGGGTCTGAAGAGTGCTACACTCCAACTGAGAAGGAGATCTTAGCCGCGTATGAGGGGGTTCGGGCTGCTTCCGAAGTAATCGGTACAGAAACACAGCTCCTTCTGGCACCTCGACTGCCAGTGCTGAACTGGATGTTCAAGGGAAAGGGTCCCTCCACCCATCATGCTACTGATGCCACTTGGAGTAAGTGGATTGCGCTGATTACGCAGCGAGCGCGGATGGGGAATCTCAACCGTCCAGGAATCCTAGAGGTGATCATGGACTGGCCTGAAGGCAAAAAGTTTGGAACACCGCCAGCAGAAGAGATATCACGTGCTAAAGAGGCCCCACCATATAATGAACTACCCGAAAATGAGAAGACATATGCCCTATTCACAGATGGATCGTGTTGTATTGTGGGGAAACACCGCAGATGGAAAGCCGCTGTGTGGAGCCCCACACGACAAGTTGCAGAGGCCACTGAAGGAAAAGGAGAATCGAGCCAATTTGCAGAGGTAAAGGCTGTCCAACTGGCCTTGGATGTTGCTGAACGGGAGAGGTGGCCAATGCTTTATGTTTACACTGACTCGTGGATGGTGGCAAATGCTCTATGGGGGTGGTTACAGCAGTGGGAGCAAAACAACTGGCAAAGAAAGGGTAAACCTATTTGGGCTGCTGACCTGTGGAAAGATATTGCTGCCCGAATAAAGAATATGGTTATAAAGGTGCGTCACGTAGATGCCCATGTGCCCAAGAATAGGGCTACTGAAGAGCAGCAAAATAACCATCAGGTAGACAGAGCTGCCAGAATTGAGGTGGCCCAAATAGATCTGGACTGGCAGAACAAGGGTGAATTATTTCTAGCCCGATGGGCCCATGAGACCTCAGGCCATCAAGGGAGAGATGCGACATATAAGTGGGCTAGAGACCGAGGGGTGGATTTAACTATGGATGCTATTGTGCAAATCATTCACGACTGTGACACGTGTGCCACAATTAAACAAGCCAAGAGAATGAAACCTCTCTGGGAGGAAGGGCGATGGCAAAAGTACAAATATGGGGAGGCATGGCAGGTTGATTATATCACCTTGCCACGATCTCGTAATGGTAAGCGTTATGTGCTCACCATGGTGGAGGCAACAACTGGGTGGCTTGAAACCTATGCAGTACCCCACGCTACCGCCCGAAATACCATACTAGGTCTTGAGACACAAGTCCTGTGGCGACATGGTACCCCAGAAAGAATTGAGTCAGATAATGGGACTCATTTTAAAAATTCTCTTGTAGGTACCTGGGCTAAAGGTCATGGTATTGAGTGGATTTACCATATTCCCTACCATGCACCGGCCTCAGGTAAGATTGAACGATACAATGGGTTGTTAAAAACTATGCTGAAAGCAATGGGAGGCGGTACATTTAAGCACTGGGAGAAGCATTTGGCAGAAGCCACCTGGTTAGTCAATACCAGAGGATCTATCAATCGTGGTGGTCCAACCCAGTCCAGCTCCCTACATACCGTAGAGGGAGATAAAGTCCCTGTTGTACATGTAAAGAATATGTTGGGAAAGGCAGTTTGGGTTATTCCAGCCTCTGAGAAGGACAAACCTCTTCGTGGAACTGTTTTTGCCCAGGGACCTGGGTCCACTTGGTGGGTGATGCAGGAAAACGGGGATGTTCAATGTGTACCGCAAGGGAACTTGATGTTGAGGGAGTGCAGTCAGTAATTCCTAGTGCGTGTGTTTATATTTTGTTTGTCTATATTAAGCATGATGTAGTGATGTGGAATAAGGGGTGGAATGTCATGGTTTCATGATTTTTCATTATCGGTATTCCACATCATAACATCATGCAATGTACTGGGGGTTTGACTGCTGATGCTCAAGTTCCGGGTGCCTGTCCAGCGGAGAAGAGCAGCTACGTTTCCCCAGGGGGCTTTGCGGTCAGCGAGGAGATATAACTCCCGGCAAGGTCACCTGATGCTCTCTTCTCTGCCTGCGCTGCTTCGCTTGCGCTTCTCTGCCTGCGCTGCTTCGCTTGCGCTTCTCTGCCTGCGCTTCTCGCCTGCGCTTCTCTGCCTGCGCTTCTCATCTCAGCGTTGTGGTAAGGCCGATCCACCATCAATTTCACATTCTCTCTCCTTATAAAATTCTGTTGATACCATATTTAGTAAATTACTTTGTTTTACCTCAGATTGTTGCCACTGTTTTCAATTATTTCGGGGTCCCTTATTTTCTTTTTTTTTTCCGGGGGCGCGGATCTGCGGATCCCTCCGCCCTTCTAGTCACGGAACCGGGCCGAACCAGCCCCTAAACCGTTGACATCTCTCCACTTTAAAGCATTTAATGGTCCATTTCCAGTGTGGTCGTAAAGCTGAGGCGGGCTGCCCTGCATGTAATGTCAGTAACCCAAGATTTGTAGTGCTCTGTGGTAGCCACGCCACCCACATTTCATGGGAGTTGTATCTGAGTAAGTCAAATCTGATCCCATAAAGTGAACACCCATTAGTGTCTAGAGCACATTAGAGCACTCTTTCTGTGAAGAAATCCTTCCTGCTATCCCCTCTAGACCTCCCTGTCTCAACTCTATGCTGTCCTATTCCTTGTCACCTGAGAAAAGAGATCAGCACCATCCTCACTGCAGCCTCCTTTTAGGTAGCTGCAGAGTGATGAGGCCTCACCTCAGCCACCTGTCCTCCAGGCTAAACTCTCTCGATTCCTTCATCTCTCAGATGAAATATCTTCTGTAGTTCTGAATCTATTGTGTCTGTATTCATGTCTTCATCTCTGTAGAAGAGATTCATGTGTTTCAGAAATCAGTTATAGTTGCTAATAAGGTAGTAAGTCTTAACTGTTGAGTTCATGAAACTTATTTCAATGGTGTTTTACTACTAAAGACTTGTGTGTGTATAGCTGAGTTGAAACAGGTAGCTGTCAATATTAGTGCTCAGAAATGGTTGTGCATGGTGAAAGTGCAAGGGCAAAACTCCGGAGCAGCTTTGCTCCTTGGAGCACAGATGAGCTGCCCGTTGCTGGCATTCACTGTTGTCATGTTACTTGAAAGGGACATTGTGAAGCTAAATCTATAAAACAACAGCTATTGCTTGAACTGCTCACAGATACGGAAGCACCAATGTAGTTCAAAAGGGCTGTTGAGCTTTTAATAGAGTGAAATTGGCAGCTTAATCAAGTAACATCAAAAGCAGCAGGAAGAGTGCTGTAAAATGTTTAATTACCTGAAATGGTCAAGTACGCACTGTTATCTCTTGCAGAAAACAGAAATAGCTGTATGTGGTTGCTCTGATATGTTGGTGACAGTTTGACTCGTGCAGAAAAAGTGCTAAATACTTAATCACCAGAAACATTATTTTTATAGGATCCATTGTGGCCTTTGAGAAATGCTTTCCTAGATCACTTAGTGTCTAAGTTCTCATAATTGAAGCCAAAATTTTAAATTCAGAAATATCTTCTACAAGAAAATTTTTTTTCTTATTTGCAGATCTTTAAGACAGTGATTCTCTATAATTCTGCGCTGCAGGTTAGCATGCATCAGATTCCACAAAGAAACTCAAGCTGTTTAGAAAATAATTAAGGCAGCCAAATTTGCAGTGGATTAAACATCCCATTGGGAGCTCTACTGTTTTGCACTGTCATGTTTTCATGCTGCTTGAATAACTCTGTCAATTATTATTCAGTTCACTGAAAAGCTTTCTCAATGCTGACTTCAATTCCTACTTTATCCCTTTGCTGTGAGAATTTTCAGATGAAAACAATATATTTTGCTGTGGGGAAAAAAAAGTTTCATGTCAATGAGCCTGTGGGAGATAAAGCATTATAAAATGCTGCTAAAGCTAAAATTATAGAATGCATAACTTTTGTTCCCTATTTTTGACCATAGGATTTAAAATTTATAAAAATTCCATTCAATGCTCTGAAAGAGGCTTTTTAATATAACTCTGCTTGCATGATGCATATTGCTCATCTCTGCTCAGTGCTTGCTTCAAGACAGCAAGATCCAGAATTAACTTGCTTTCTGAGATTGAATGACTGAAAGCAATAATGATAGAATTATGTCTTTATTGCCGATCACACGGGTGCTTTGTTGCCTAGCTGAAGATCATTTAAAGCATTTTCTTAACAAAGAATCTTTAGTAGTATTAAAGGTATTTGCAGCTACGTTTACAGAAGTGGTCAAAGATCATCTTAGCGTAAAAACAGTAATCTTGAAATCCTTAAAGTCTTTCAATCATTAGAAGAATAGCAACAGAAAGGAAAGTATTAAAGCTTCTAGTCAGTGACAGCTCTTGAACAAGAATATTCTGTCTTAAATACCATCTTCATTCTTTGATTTTATTCCATTACTTCCCCTTTATTTGTTTTGTGTTTGCATGTGTATTGTTGAAGTGACACAGCATTTCTAGCCCTTCACTCAGTGTGTGCCTTTTCCTTCCCTTTTCCTTCACAACTGCTCCAGCCTGATCGCATAAACCCAGATGACATAGATTTAGAAAATGAACCCTGGTATAAGTTCTTTTCAGAACTGGAGTTTGGACATCCGGTAAGTGAGGCCAGAATATTAATATTTAAATGTTAGGGAAAATATTTTTATATAAATTTACCAATTACCAACTTCAGCAAACATATCCCAGTGAAATTAATGGGACCTTTTTTTTGGAAAGGTCAATAAAGTCATCTAACGCATATAACTATCATTTTTTTAAGTGGAGCCCTAACTTGCCAGGGTTGTGACTTTAATAACTTAAATATGGACTATACATTAAGGCTGGATTAGGTTCAATTTCTAATTTCCAGGAGGATGCCCTGGGAAGCAGCTACCTTCTTGTATCTGCTCAAACACCAACCGCAGAACTCGCAGCTACAGTGAGAGAAAGCAAACTACATACTTTCCTTTAAAAGTTGTTGTCCAGTGTATCAAATTTATCACTGATTACCTTTTATCTCCTTTTATCTAGCCATTGAAGCTGTTTTGTCATTCCTCTGCATAGGTAGGCAGAAACAGTCCAGATACATTTTTCTGAAAACGATATGTTAACAGTTTTACTCATAATGATAACTTGAGAATATTGCCTCCTCTGAGATGAAGAATGTTGAGGCTTATCCCACAAAAATGTAACTATGACACTTTATGCTGTCTCACCAGTATTAAATACAGCTAGTACTGATTCAGTCATTCAAGTTGTAAATTTTACCACCTAAAGTTACTAACATATTACTTAGATGCTTAAAAAATTACGGAACACTATAACACATTCTTCCTCCCATTCTACCCATGTGTGTCACTCTTGTACCTGGTGTTGTCAACACTTAGTTTCTAACTGTGTCACCTTCTCCACATTTCATTCCTTGCTGCCATTGATTCTCCTCCATTCCATCTCTACACTTCTGCTTATATGATGCAGCCACCTAAAAAGCTTTTGGACTATGTTCAAGACAGTTCTTCCGGTGTTTCCAATGAGGTAAATGAATGATTCTTGTTCAGGTGATTCTCTTGGGAAGAAGGATTGGCATGCTTGCTGTTTGTTTCTGTTTGTTAAAATTTTGTGGATTCCTCCTGATTTCTATTAGACGTTTCTAATTCATGATCACTGTGTCTTTGTCTTCATATTTTTCCAGATCACTAATGCATTTGGATGTTGATCTTATTATCCTAGGAACTGAGTTCTTATCTCCAAAACTGCTCAGAGATTAACACTCAAAATTACACAACAGCTCATGTGTCTCTAAATCTTGACCAATTCCAACTTCTTCAGAGTTGGGCAAGTGTGTTGCTTTCACAAACAATTAATACATCAGCATAATAGTATCTTTTATTAAAATATCTGACTGCAAATTCTATATGTCAAGTCAAAGCCTTTATGTCTGAGCTATTGCGTCTCCAATTAAGTACTTCTGACTAAAGTAGCTAGTCTGGAAACTGAAAATGTATAATCCTGCTGTAAATTTGCAACTGCAGAATTGGCAGTCGCTGAATAAAATATATGAGGCTGTCACTGCCCTACTCTGAATGGGAGAGATGGAGGCTTTCATTCTTCCTCCTATTCGCTCCCATTTTTAGAGTGTTAGGGCAAAAGTCAGTGACTCCAGCAATAACAACTCTACTTCATACGGTGGCTTTGCTTCTGTCATATTTGTGATTCACTTCCTTGGGATCTCCAAAAATTAAACAAAAATTGTGACCTTAAATTGTTACTTGTGTTGCAGATTACTCTGAGTTGGTTTTAAGCTCTACAAATTTGGAAAAACTTTACAGTTGTGAAATTTAGGTCCTGTTCTCTGAGAAAATAAACTTCTAGGCCTTTCCTGATATTTGGGACTGCTCTATGTATTAGAAGACAGTGTAAGAGTCCTAGCATACAATTATTTGGAATATAATCATGTTCGGCAAGTCTGGGTAAAGTAAATATTCAGCAATATTGGTTTTGTCTTTGTTTAATTTACAAAGGCACTCATCTTTTGTTTTGAAAATTTAAAAGTCTTTAAATATAATTCCTGTAATTTATATCCATTACAGTGAATTCAATATTTTTTCAGCAGAAAATATCACAGAACAACTCATTAAAACATTAGAAACTTGATATAAACAAACCTTTTATTGTTTTTAACTTTTGCCTACCTTCTTCATTCTCAGTCACCATTAAAGCTTTGATGCATGAAAACAGCTATAACGTTGGCTTAACTGTAAATATATATTTCACCTCTTTTAGTAAAACTATATTATTCAGTAAAATCTATATTTGTAGTTTGCTATGGTTGTTTCTAAAACTGAATTGGTTTTGTCAGGCAGCTGCCAACAGTGGAAATGAAAAGCAACTATATCCACTACTTGCTTTCACCTTTTCCCTCTATCACTGTGGTAATACCAGTGGGTAGAAGGTATAAACTTCACACAGCCTACGGATAACAATGTATCTGTGTATTAATAATTGGTATGGTATGGTACAACATATATGCCTCCATATATGTCTTTCAAAATCTTCAAAAGACTGCATCAAAGAAGGGGAAAAAGAGCACATTACATCCGAGGTGATATCCTAAAGGAAGGAAAGGAAAAACTGTGTAGCGGCACAGCAGGATGACACACATTTTTTTTCTGTCTTAGGCTGATTGCTAACATGCTATATACATCCTGGGAAGCGGATAAAGAAGTGCTTTGTGGTTTTGCTTCAGTTGTGTGTTTTACCTCTTGCCTTCCATAGGAGCCAATGGGAGCTATGCTGCCCACAGGATTTGCGTTACGGTCTGTATGACCCTGCAGTCATTACAAGTGGTGAAAGCTGTCCCTGCCTCAGCTGTTTGGTTTGTATCCTGTGACACATGACCTGGTCTGCCTCTGACTGGAATGGCACCTGCACAGAAGGCCTGCAGTGAAAGTGCAGTGCTTGCACTGCCTCACAGGCAGCTTGAGGTGGCCATGAGCCTGAGGGGCCTCTATGGGTATAGGAGTGTGCCAGGGACTGGTCAACAGTGGTGAGGCTTATAGTGACGGGCAGCTTTGAAATAAGATTTGTATTTAATAGAACATGTGTTTTGTAGATGTTCCTTCTGTGTGGCAGTGCACATCTGCTTCACTCTGCTGTGTGGCGGCATGTGGAGAACTGGGGTTACTCTGTTGGTGTGAGCAGCTGTGCCAACTCTGGCTTTTGTGGTTTTGCTGCAGACAGATCTTGTATTTAGATGTGTTTTGTTAAAACTTTGACATTGGACACTTTAAAAATTGACATAAAGCAGTTTTCAGCTTTCAGAAGATCTAAAGAAAAACTTGAAAATATGAACTGAACGGTAAAGACTCAGGACCTCCTTCTGAATATATTCTAAAAACAAATATCATGATATTTTGTTCAGGTGGGCTGAGTTAAAAGGAATGCACTCATCATTATCCCCACACGTGTTCCAAATATAAAATAGGGATCATTTCATAAGCACTACCAGCAGGTTTATTGCCCATTTGAGAATGTTTGACGATGATCATCACACCTCCGTAACAGAAGCAGCTCCAAAGTACAGGCTTCTACTTACACTGCTGTTGGGAAGGTGCATTAACTCTTCACTTGATCCTAGAGCAGACATATGGTTTTGTGTCACAGGACCCTTTCTCAGTAATTTACAGGTCCACTGACTTTATGAGTTAGTTTACAGTATATGAAATGCTTTGGTGAACAATTACCCATTTCTGTTCTTCACTTTAAAATAAACTAATTAGTGATTAGTAAAGTCATATGTAGGTTGTTTATCACCTAAGAGCAATGCAATGGCAAATTATTTAAAAAGAAAGCAAATCTTGAAATCTGTGTTTTACTGAGAAAACGAAACTTGTAAGAAGTAGCTTTTCATTCACATGCAGGTAGGTTGGTTTTAGCAAAATTAAAAATAATATTATGCTGTGAGAAAGCATGACTGTATTCCACAGTCCTGTGCACTCTCTCATCATGGAATAAAGTAAGTGTCAAGCACCACTGCCCATTAAGATACCTGGGAAAGAGGGACATCACTGTATCAGCAAGGCAAACCTTCACTGATGGCAGCATCTAACACTGGGAAAAGCTGAGTTCAGGTCAGCAGCACTGTTAGTCTTCTCCCAACTGGACCCTGCTATAAAAGACCTGCCCTGCTGAGACAGCCACACGCTTCCCATTTCTTGCCAACATGGGCCATGTCCCACTGCCTCAGCTTGCTCCTCTGGGCAGCAGCTTAATGCCCAGCTGGTGGGAAGATCTCTCAGGCTGAAAACTGCATGTAAGTATTAATTTGTGGATATGTTAAAGAATAAACACAACAGTAATTTATAGCAGATAGAGATACTGTTTCTGGAACTTTTAAATGCCCTTTCTCCTTCCAACTGTTGTGCAAACACTCTGGAATATGTGCGGGTCATCCTCTGCTGAAAATGAGATGCAGATGAATAGAGGCGATCATGTCTCTTGCAGAATACTGTGCCTGAAGGTTGTTTTGTACGTGCTGGATGACAATTAGCCCTTTTAGCCTAACACTAAAATAATTTCTGAAGCTTTTATTTGCAGCTCTTATGGAAAACAATGTTATAACTAGTTCTGCCATAACGTTTTACAAGTTAGTTTAAGTATAGCTGCTTGAGAAACAGCTGGAACGCTTACACAGTGATAAGTGTTACTTCTGCAATCCTTTGGTATGGAGAAAAATCTGTAAAAAAAATTTCCTATTTAGAGACTAAGTCTAGAAGACTTCTACAGAGAGGAAAAATAGTTGACCATGAACATAAGGTGGCCAATAATTAGCCAGAAAAATCCTGGGTCTTTCAGCTGGTTTTGCTTCTGGCAATAACTGATTGCGAAATTCTGGTGAGTAACTGAGATGGAGGAGAAGCTTTGCAGATTTGCTTTGTACAAGGAGGAATCATTTTCAGATTTTTATGTTTCATAGTCAAAGATAATTTCAGGTGTTGTGTATCCATTTTTGAAAACAGTATAGAGAAGCATGGCTCTAAATCACTATTTAGGAGTGCTTTAAAAACAAAAATATAACTGAAATAGAACACAAAAATAAATCTAGTGATGCTTTTTAGAAACTGCCTGACTGAGTATTGCAATATCTGGAGCACACGCTATGTTAATCATAGGATGTCACGGAGTAGCAAACATAATAATCCAATACTATAAGCAGAAATTGTCACCTTTTTTTTCATATATAGGCATACAACAGATTTATATATTTGTTTTCACAGACTTCCTTATATCATCACTCTTCAACAGACAGAGGCCTGGACAGGCCTTCCAGGTAAGAAATACAGTATGGTCCCACTTTAGTACACATTATACAACCTAAGGGCTTTCTTTGTGACCTGAAGCCAGCAGATGTTGAAAAGAATCAAATATTAAATTTCACCTTGTGGATTCCTAAGAAAATGAGAGGTTCATGGAAAGGATGTTCATATTTTGATACTCAAGTGCAATTCTTAGTTTTGTTTTTCAAGGACTTACTGTTTGCATTTAGTATAATCCATGCTGTATTCTGGGTCTTTCCAGTGACATCCCTGAGCTTCTCAGCTTCAACACTCCATCATTTATCCTTACTGCTTGCAACACTGTTCTGTGCTGTTCCCACAAACTTGTTACCTCATCTATTTTATTGCCTTTTCTCATCTTTACACTGAACTTCTACTCTAGTGCTAACAGCAACTCACCATTCAATTTTTTTGTCTGTAGTTGCATTTTACTACTCACACTGTTATTTCATACTCATAAAGGCAGCTCCTTTAATATCTTATTCAGCATCCTGAATAATCAGACTGCTTAACCTGCCTACATCTCAGTATGGTACAGTAGCCAGATCTGGTGATACTGCCACCTTATCAAAATTAATATAGAAAGACTTTCAAATCATTAGTGGCTGATACTTTTGCAGTATTTCCAAATATACTCTAAAAAGCTTGGTACATTTATTTCAAAGTCATCATTATGAAAGCAATATAACAATTTTATATGAAACTTTGATACAATCAAGTGAAGAAAAAATTCAGCTTTTCTCTGTCAAATGTGCTGTAAGAGAGCTGAGCCCAGTGCTTCTCCCCTGTGCATGTTTCAGATGTATTTCTTCTGGCATTGTTCAATCCATAAGCAAATAATGCAATTACGAACTTGCTTTTTAATTACTGAGTTGTTATTACAGAGATGAGACTACTACTAATACTGGTTATTTTTATAGTTCTGCAAGTACTGCGAGTGACTATAGGAAAAGGAGGAAGTCAGAACCTGCTGTAAGTCATCAGAGAGCACACAGTGATCAGAATGCAAACAGGCCCAACCTGGGCCGTACAGATATGCAAGGCCCATACACCACTCTTAGAAAGCCTTTAACTAGCTCGTCTCCTTCTTCTCCATCGCGAGCAAAAGGTAAGAGGATATCATATTTGTTAGGAGGAAATCTGACGATGATGTGTTGTACAATCTCTTGGTAGTAAATACAACTGTTGTCCACTGTTGCTGAATGCACTCTGTAGGGAGATTTACCATATGAGGGGCTTTGGACCTTTCCTTAAAGACTAACTTATCTTTACATGTGTGTGCGATTCTAAGCTGATCAAAAGCTGGACTGGTAGTAAGGGTTTTCCAGTTTCATCTGCCCCTTCTAGGACACAGAAAATTGGTTTATTAATAAAACTTTAAGGAATTTTACGGTACAAATCATATTCTTCATTAAAGTGCACTTTTCTCTTATTATACTGCTCTTAGGATATGGAGAAAATAAATCAGGACAAATGCTATGTGAGATTAAAGACGTATTTCCATAATAGCAGACCTTCAGTTCAATAGCTGGTGTCTTAGATAGTGTCAGTTATTGGGACCTACTTTAATCAAGCAAATATTCATAGTCAGATTTTTAATTTCATAAATCATAGAATGGCCTGGGTTGAAAGGGACCATAACAATTATCTAGTTTCAACCCCTCTGCTATGTGCAGCATCATCAACTGCTAGAACAGGCTGCCCGGAGCCACATCCAGAATCCTTGAAGTACTCACTACACAATATACAAGCTAGATTTTCGTTTTTTTGTTTTGTTTTGTTTTGTTTTTTTTTTCAAATAACCAAATGGTCCCACTGCTGTTCTCCATGTCTCTCCAGAAAAGACACACTGGAATTAGGTTGTTTAGTTCGGGAGTTTTGGGTGTTTTTATTAGTGAGACAAAAGGTTTCCAGTAAAATATATGATGGATGTAATATACAGAGTACTATCTATTATAATACCCATCCTTGTATCAAAGAAAAACAGTGAGAAATATTAAGAATGAGATGATAGAAGAACAGATTTATTTTAAAACCACTGCTAAGATTAATAATTTAAAAAATAATCTCATCCATTTTGTGCATCAAGACAGACAGAGAAAAGGTGGTAAACTCCATTTACCCACATTTACTTTTTACTACACCACTGATAAGAAGTACTAACTGTGACTTAAATGCTTCCCATGTTGGAAAAGATGTATTTCCATAATAGCAGACCTTCAGTTCAATAGCTGGTGTCTTAGATAGCATCAGTTATTGGGACCTACTTTAATCAAGCAAATATTCATAGTCAGATTTTTAATTTCATAAATCATAGAATGGCCCGGGTTGAAAGGGACCATAACAATTATCTAGTTTCAACCCCCCTGCTATGTTGGAAAACATGGGAACAGTAGTTCCACACAACTTCTTAACTTTTGAACCAATTCATTCTCTTACATTATGAAATACAGCAGAATGTTAACTTTTCTGGGAACCAACCATTTTGTTAAAAGAGCAGCCCACTGTCTTTTGATCTGCATGGATTTTGAACTCAAGTCTTTCAGTATTTGACAGAGATTCAAATTGTTCTTCTTAGAAAGCAGACTGAACAGATTGAAGCATGTGCCCTGAACTGAATGCTGCCACTTGAAACCACTTCTGAAAGTTCAGCTCAAATATGAGAGACCAGAGTTACAAATTTGTCTCATAGTGACTTCTGTGAACTGTCTGGACATTAATCAGATCAAAAACTCTGTACAGCTTTCAGAATACACAGATATTTTTGAAATATAGTTAAGCTAGTATTTGAAACATAGTTAAGAAGGTATAACAATCATTTCTTAAACTCAGCATATACTAATAAGAAATTTGAATTAACTAAGAGATGTAAAAATTGGACAAAATTTATATTTCCTGTAGTTATCATTTAATTTAAGTTCCACAGGGGGAAAAAAAAAGTGATCTATTTAAACATAAAAAATGATGGTCTTAGCTCTAGGGGTAAAACATTTCAGTCTCTCCAAATTCAATTTATCTCAAAGTTATAGTTCTGGAGTCTAGATTTTTGGTTTGACTTCATCTTTAAATTTTTTTTCAGTTTGTATTTATTTATTTTTTTTAATCTGCTTCATCGTCAATATTGATAGTTGTTTTCTTACACTGTTTTGTTATTGTTTGGGAGGAGGACATCACCACAATTCTTGAGGAATTTGGATGTATTTTTTTTTAATGTTCAAATTATCATAAGTGCATTATTAAAGCTGGAAAATGGTTTATTAGCTCTGCAGTCCTGGTCTGTAGAAATGTATGTACTGACCAAAGCTGACAGGATAGATGCACTAACGGCTGTCTCTTTTCTAGTCTTTCTGATACTTACTGATATTAATTCCAACTTTCTGAATCTTTTAATTTCTGGCAATGTCTCTCTTTTATCATGCTGCTCTATGGATTATAAAGGTGGGGATATTAGCAAAGTATATCCATCCCTCCTCAGTTATTCAGTGCACAACCACAACACCTCAAATGAATTAGATTACTGTAGCACTTACAGACAACATTTAGCTGTTCCTAATGATTCAAGGAGGGCAATCAGCTACAAGAATGGCTGGCAAATGACTCGACAAAATGCAGAAGTATGGAGCAGCACAGAAGAAACAACTTCTCCAAAGAGAAAATCTCGTAGCTGTGATGATCTTTTAACAGATGATCGGGATAGCTTTCCCGATGCACAGGCCAAGTCTGAAAGCATGGGCTCTCTTCTATGTGAGGAGGATGCTAAAGAGGTTTGCTCAATGAACTGGGCATCCCCATATGCACCTGAGGGCCGTGGTGGTGGTAGGGCAAGAGTTCGTCACAGATCTGCACACGATGCCCCAGGTTTCCTTAAAATGTACAAAAAGATGCATCGTATCAATCGCAAGGACTTGATGAACTCTGAGGTGATCTGTTCTGTGAAGTCCAGAATACTGCAGTATGAAAAAGAACAGCATAAAGGTATTCTTCAGGGCTGGAGAGAGTCTTCTACTGAAGAGGTACCCAGAGACATGGTGCCAACCAGAATATCGGAATTTGAAAAACTAATTCAGAAGTCAAAATCAATGCCAAATCTAGGTGATGAAATGTTGTCAAACATTACACTAGAGCCTCCGAAAAATGGTTTATGTTCACAGCGGCGATTTTCTATCGAGTCCCTGCTGGAGGAAGAAAATGAAGTCAGACATCCCTCTCAGGTACAACGGAGCTACAAGTCTAAAACCCTGGTGCCAATTCATATTGAAGTGACCAGTGATGAGCCACAACGGTCACATATGGATTTCTCAGACAGTGATCAAGATGGAGTGGTTTCTGACCTCAGTGACTTTATCCAGATAGAGGGGTCATCCTTTTGTAGCGAAAGTGACTTTGATCACTATTCCTTCACATCATCTGAAAGCTTTTATGGATCGGGCCATCACCACCACCACCACCACCACCATCACAGGCATCTCATCAGCTCCTGCAAAGGGAGATGCCCAGCGTCCTACACCCGCTTCACCACCATGTTGAAACATGAAAGGGCTAAACAAGAACCTGCTGAAGATCCAAGGAGACAGGAGGCAGAATCTGGCCTCTCCAAGATAGCATTCCTAGTCAGCCCAGTGCCTTTTCGAAGGAAAAAAAGTGCAGCCCCTAAAAAACAAACTGAAAAGACAAAACGCAAGTCATCTGTATTTGAAGCACTAGATTCTGCACTTAAAGACATCTGTGACCAAATAAAAGCTGAAAAAAGAAGGGGAAGTTTGCCTGACAACAGTATATTACACAGACTTATTACTGAGCTGCTTCCAGACATTCCAGAAAGGAATTCATCTCTTACAGCTCTGAAAAAGAGTCCCATGCACCAGCCTTTTCATCCACTGCCTCAAGATGGTGCTATTCATTGCCCACTGTATCAGAATGATTGTGGAAGATTACCTCTTAGTGCCTCTCTTCAAGACATGGACACAACTAACAACAATAACCAAGAAAATGATAGTGCACTGTGTTTCCAAGGTGGATTCACTTTCTTCCTCTATCCTTGTGATTTATTCCCTGTATTTCCCACCCTTTCTCATTCCATTTTTATTTGTGTAGTATATAAGAACAGTTCATCCCACAAAACTAATGCAGGAAGACTGTTATTTTTACATCATCACAAAACTAGAAAAATTTGATGTCTATTCACAAAATGAAGTAATCTGGACAACTGGATAAATGGTGTATTTCAACTATTAGATAAATTAGTGCTATAAATAATAATAGTGTTATTAACTTAAGTGAGTCCAAAAAAAAACCAAACCAAAACAAACCTTACAGAAAGTGAATGGATGTGACAGGATGCATCATTAAGATGCTGGTCAAGCAGAAAACGATATGCAGGGAGCTTTTCCTTGAATATTTAAACCAAAAATATCAGCATTAAAAACTATACAGTAAAATGTCTAATTGATAAAAATGCTGTTAATTTTGCCAGTGCAATAGAGAGTTGTTCCTGTTTTTCATGAAAATACACTAATTCCATTGCTTCATATTATTTTTTGTGAATAGACCTGAAAGTTATTTTAGAAAACTTTCATTTTCACTGTTCAAATGGTTTACAATCTCTGTGGCAGTAGAATTAAATCTTCTCAGCAAATTTTAATGTAACTATGAAGTTTTCAGAAATGTCACGGAAGAGAAATTCTCAATAATCAAATTTTTAATGATGGGTTTGATCAAATAACACAATCAATATCATAAAGACATTCTTTCATCCATTTCTGATTTTTAGAATAGCCTTTTAAAGTCTATTAAAGTCATTAACTTCTCAAAGATGCCTCTTCATAGAGGGCTATTATTTAACAGAAGCAGAATTATTTAACATAGAAATGCTGTCATTTAAAGAATATATGACAGATTTTCAAAAGACATTAAACTAAACCATCTAGGATACATTTGTGTACTATCTCTAGTTAGGTATTAAAATATTGCAAAGTTCAATTTAAAAAAAAAAAAAAAGCTCAAATAATGCTTTGAGAAGATGAGAAGCAGAGCAATGAACAACTGACAGTAAGTTTCAAAAATTCTGAAATTGTACTCATTAGGTATCATATTTGCTTGAAACTAATTTTCCAGTCCTTGGAAGTAGGGAAATCCATAATGCAGAGTAAACATAGATTCCTAAAAGCTTCTGTGACAACAAGGGAACCACATAAAGAAAGCTCTCCACAATTGGAACTATGATAAACTTGCTGGGGATGACATGCTTGCATCTAGCAACCTAAGTGATGCAGTTAAATAATTTTTGCCCCCACAGTATTTATCAATAGCCTGAAGTCCTCGTGGCTTGGACAACAGCCCACTGAGGTCTCTGATCTGTAAAACTGCAATGTAATGCAGAAGTATTTAATTCTATTTTTCCACTTGTACTTAGAAATATATAAGCTTGGTAACAACAGATCATGTGAATGAAGTCAAAAGGAGGCAAATATCAATCAGAAGCCTCCTGCAGCAGACGTTAGGAGACTACAATTGCTAGTAAATCTCAGAAGTCAAGGGACAGCTTATTTCATTCTCTGATCTGAAATAATTCCATTACATTTTAATTCACACTGGAAACTTACTAAGCAGTAGAAAGTGCAAGATTATTCTTTTCTTCTTTTATTAAAATACAAAAAGAGGCATTTGCCATCCTGTAGTGTACCATCCTCTATTAAACATTGGAAAACTACGCTTTAGAGAGAATCTGCCACAGAGATTCGTGAGTAATGATTTATAATTCCATCTTTTTATGAAATAAAACTACTAACAAGTTGGCCTATTGAAGAAAAATTGTTCTTATTATCTCATTGAGGCATGCTTTAGTCATGTTTTGTGCATGTAATTGTGATTATATTGCTGGCATTCAGAAATGCTTCTCACAACCTGATAAAGTCTCAGTACTCCTCTCGTGTCTTCCATTTGGTCTAGCAGGGTTGCATCACTTCATACAGTAAGGCATAATTTTGCTCTTCCCATTCTCTGTTACACATTCTTCTGCTGTGGATCAGAGGAAAGCCTTGGCTTAAGAGTTGGTATCTTTGTTTCTTTAAAGGTCAACTTTAACCATAACATAATATGCGTTAAATGTGAAATTATAGAATCTGTATCTCTTTATTCCTAAAAAATACCAAGCAATATGCCAGATTTCAATGTGTTTATTTTACCACAGTTTCACATAATGATGTTCTGTTTTCAGTAGACCAGGAAACTCCTGGAAACTATTCTGCTTTCACTGATGTGGGACGATGTACTCCAAGGGACAGAAGAGGAGCTACAGATAAAGAGGTAGCAAACCAAAAATAAATAATGCAGCAATATCCATATGGAAAAATCAGTAACAAGATTTTTTTTGGCTATAAGAAAACGTAGTGATACAGAAAAAAATGAAGCGCTACTCAACAGCATAGTATTTAGGTGGGACAGAATCCTTTTTCATTAAAGAGACAGGTACTTAAAGTAAAAGAATATCAAACAACGTAAGATAAGCTGCATCTTCTACTTACATTTCAATGGGCGCGGACATTTAAATGCACACGGAAAAATCACGGAATTGCACAAGAAACTGCCTCAACAGTTTCAAGCCTGACACCTGTAGTCCATTACTTTTGTTTTAAAAGAGGAAAACAACTGAAAATACTGTTGTTGGTGTGTTATACAAAAGGCATTATCCTGACAGAATCCCTAATTTCTGTAATAGCTCTGGTGATTGTGATTGTCTACCAATTGCTTATTTTAATACTTTGGCAGAGGAAATGGAAGCAGATGTACAATCTCTAAAGAAAGTAACACAAATTATCACTTGAAATATGCTTAAAACAGTGATACACTCTTTGTGTGTGTGTGTGTGTGTGTGTGTGTGTGTGTATACTTTTAAGTTCTAGAACTTGAAGCACTCTATAAGCAGGCTTCAGAAATTTTATTCAATCATAAAGTAACTATATTTATATTAATTAGCATCTGTAGACTACAGATTACAGAACAGATTAACATTTTCCATTAATCTGAATACAGTACACTCTTGAGTTACCATAATTTTGTGCAATAGTTGTATCTTGTTTTTGTAATTTAGGAGCTGAGAACAAGCAAGTGAACACTCCAAACAGCAAACACTCTTTGCACTTAATCATATATAAACTAATTTAAGTTTTTCCTCTAGGCTACCTAGCTTGTTAAATGGTGGTACATCTTAGAACTGGTTATAGCATTAGAATTCAGTTCCACTTACACCCCAATGACATGTTGCAATTCAATTGAGTCTTAAGTCCAATGAAGACTGCTCATTACAAAATAACGGTTAAAAAAAATGTCAGGAGGTGTATTGGGCATGTAAAGAATTCTGAGTTCCAATATGAAAAGATGTTAGGTATATAAGAATGGCTTGTAGTGTAAGACTGCTATAATTTAAAAAACTATATTTTCAATCTGTTTTGTAGATTTTGCATTCAGTCAGTCCCGCTGTTCTTTTAATACTATCTCCATTCTTTCATTTTTTGGTTTATCAGTTACAGTACTAAAAAAGAAACAAACAAGCAAAATCAGTAAAGACTAAAAAAAAAAAAAAAAAAAAGCGTAATGAAAAGGATATCCCATCTCATCCAAAAAACAATTTTAGTAACAGCAGAGAAGTGAAAAGTACTTTATATTTAGGCCACCCTACATGAAGGAGAGCTGTAATGGAGTATTGTATCAGTATCAGAAAACATAATTTGACAGGATGCCTTTAATAACTTTGGGGACTTCTTTATATTAAAGACAATGCTCTAGGTAGGTGCTGGTTCTATTTTTAAAACACTGTCCCAAATACCTAACAACCTCAGAAAAGTAAGTTGTATATTTAATTACCTAAGTAGAGCCTCACTGTGAGAACTGCTGTAAAGTATGTGCACTTCTTTTATTAGATCTTGGTCACCTTTTTAAAAGCTAAAAATTGTTTGCCATATATAGTAATACTACCTGAATGTGTTAATCATCTTGCCTACTTTTCAGAAACTGCCAGCTAAAGCTGTATATGACTTTAAAGCTCAAACTTCTAAGTAAGTACTAGACTTTTGTTCCTTTAAGTATTCATAGTCAAGGAAAAATCTTTCTAGCACTTGAAACAGCTACCTGCTGTTAAAGCCAGTTTCTACAGCCAAATGCCATGAAAGAAAAGGACCCCGCCTGCTATCACAACAGCTTCTGCATTAGCATGCTGCATAAGAAGTTTTGTAATTAAAATGTTATAAATTATTCTATTTTCCATTGTACTTACTTGAACATGTGAGTGGCTGTGCATCTTCACCTTCCTATAGCAAGTCCTCAGGGTTGCCCACTGAATGGTCTTTGTTGTAAATCATATTTAGGTTGCATAAAGTAGCATGCTTAGTGTGCTGTTGTAGATAGATTGCTTTCTTAGCAAAATTCTGCACAGTGCTTCAGAATCTTCCATACATCTTGTCTTACCACAGACTTTCTGCAGGATGTAACATATCTCATACCGAGATAAACTAGGGAAAAAATAAATAAACAAACAAACAAGCAAATCAATAAATAATAAAAATCAGAAAACGCTGGTATAGGATTGAGGAAGCCAGAGGAGAATATCATACTTCATTATTGTTGCCCTGGTGATCCAGGGTGTTTGAGCATTCTTTAGATGCAGTACAACATTGTCACTAACACTGCATTAGCTGTGTAAACTGACAACTTGGATTATCAGAACAGCAGATTAGGGCCTGAAAAAAGGACAGTACAGCAAATACCACCCAGGCCAGGTACTGAAAATGTTCTTCATGATTTGGATACTTCCCTTTTTCAGAGTCCAACATTCAACATATCACAGGCCTTGATTCTCAGAAATGGTGAGAACATAATCATGCTTCTGATCAGCTTGGTCTCAAAAGAAAAACAGCTGACACAGAAGCACTCTAAATTATGCTGCTGAAAAAAGGTAGTAATTGGCCACAGAAGCATGCAATGCGTTCAGTAGCTTTCCCTACCAATTTGTCAAGAACACCAAGTATGTCTCTGATACCCGTAACAACACCTGCATCTAAACAGGGGATATCGAAGTCATCATGGTTGCCTACAGACACTCTACTGTCCACTCTGATAATAACTACAAATACTTTCTTGGGGGTAAAAATTAGGCGTATATGTCTTACCGATAGTATCCAGTATTCATAAATGTGAATCGTTTTGTTTTATAGGGTATAATCAACTGGTAAGCGTACCACAGCTATGACATCTTTTCTCCAAATGTGTAGTTGCTACATTTTGTTTCAGTTTTGAACTTAGAAACAGCAGGTGGAGGAGGAGCAATGCAGGTAGAGGAGTTCAAATGTAAAGTTATAAACACCCGATTTAAATGAATCTGTTGCAGAGAGCTGTCCTTTAAGAAAGGAGATACTGTCTATATCCTCAGGAAAATTGATCAAAACTGGTATGAAGGTGAGCACCATGGAAGAGTTGGAATATTCCCAATTTCTTATGTTGAGGTTTGTTCCTTTGTTTTAATTCCTTGAATTATTTCGGGTAACAGACTCACAAATGCACATGATTAAAATCTGTTGGTATTTTTCTCCCTAGAAACTTTCTCCTCCAGAAAAAGCACAGCCTGCCAGGCCGCCTCCCCCTGCACAGATTGGAGAGATTGGAGAAGCTATTGCCAAATATAATTTCAGTGCAGACACAAATGTGGAGTTATCACTTAGAAAGGTACAGCTTAGAACTATTTTTATCAAAATAACATTATGATGTCTACTGCTAAACAGAATTAATATATACACAAATACAGTGCTTTGGTACTAAATTTACCATGCACAAAGCAATGTAATGGGAGAAAGCTGCTGACATAAGCTCATTAGCTTGCATTCTTTCCCAGCTGCCTGCAAATAGCTTAAATATTTTGTGTATATTAATATAATTGCTATATGCAAACACCTCTGAACTGGCAACCCAGTTTTCCACTTATCATTTCAATTATCCATTGACCCTTTTAGAAATTGTTACTGTCTTCATTGTCACGGTGAGGCTTCTACTACAGAAGAAATAAAAATGCAGAAAATAGAAAAGAGCAAAATTCAGAAGAAAGTCTCAGTTATGTTTGTGAAAGTATTGGCTCTTGCAAATTTATCATCTTAATTGTCTGCTCCTTCTAACATCTTCCTGCTATGTCTATACACATACATGTTGGTGATGATCCTTTATTATACATGATCAAAACAAGTGTTTAATTGCTGGGGTTTGTCTGACTGAGATTATTCAAGGTATTAGTTATAGGCACTTAGTTATAAGTATTACATATTCTTTACTCACTGGAAAATTTTACCTCATTTATTTTCTTTTTTAAATGAGTTAATGTTCATAGTGTTTTCATTTTCACTTATTACAATTTTACTTGATAATAAAGCACGTGTGTGGATTTAATTATTTAACTTCTATTACCCTTAGGGAAAATGGGGCATTTAAATTAATGCAGTGGACACTCCATCCCTGGAGGTGCTCAAGAGCAGGTTGGATAGGGCTCTGGGCAACCTGCTGTAGTACCAGATCTGGAGGTTGGTGGCCCTGCGTGTGGCAGTGAGGTTGGAATTTGATGATCCTTGGAATCCCTTCCAACCCAAGTCGTTCTGTGATTATTCCATATTACAGTTGGGGTGTTAGCTAGTAGACTGGTCAACAATTTAAACAGGTTGTGCTCCTATGAAAAGTTTTCATTAGTCCTCCAACCAAAAGACAGATTCTGCTGAACAGCAAGTGCAGTCTGTAACGATCCTCCTTTTGCTGGAATGGTAACTGTTTACCTGGTTATTATAAATTATAAAAGGAGAAAGGTGAAGGCAGGAACAGTACTGCAGGGAAAATAATTCTGTGCATTAAAATAATATCAGTGATTAAAAAAAAAAAATTACTACTCATCTGCTGATAACCCATTTTTATAATGCATTCCAGGGAGACAGAGTCGTACTTCTTAAGCGAGTTGATCAAAACTGGTATGAAGGTAAAATACCAGGAACCAACAGACAAGGCATCTTCCCTGTTTCTTATGTAGAAGTTATCAAAAAGAATGCATCAAAAAGTGCTGATGACTACCCTGATCCTCCTATACCCCAAAGCTATTCTAGTGACAGAATACACAATTTAAGTTCAACTAAGGTAAGGATATTTCTTCTTTGATATCAGTCCTAGAGTGGGTTTAGAAAGACTTGTAAATTTTTTGTTAATGTGATAATATATAATTCATGCATTCAGTACACTCTTCTCTTTCTTGAATATATACTGCATTTGTAGAAGTGCATTACTGTCTTGTCACTGAAGTATTTTAATGAAAGCTTTACATTCTGCCAGAATAGTCACTCAGAAAAAAAAAGAAAAATTTACTGTGGAGTCTAGGACAGAATTTGAGCATCAAGAATATGTTTAGCAAATTCTTCATAATGCAATGTGAAGATATATCTGTCATCATAAGAGCCTGCAATCCCATAAGCATGCAAAGGGCATGAGAAGGTAGTTTGCAATGGGACACAGCTTGCCAAGAGCAAAGCTATGCCTTTCAATGTAAAAGAGAACAGCTACTGATTCTGTACTGTAACCTTCCTCCTTTTGCCACTGACACTCTACAAGGAGGCTGTTGGTTGAAGAGCAGTTCTTTATAGTGGTATGACAACAGTGACAGCATTGTATCATTCAGTAGTGAGTAAAATGTCATCACATTTTCAGTGTTTGGATTCAGACCTTCATAGCTGTGATTTTTCACACCAAACATGTCATAGTTCCTGAATTATTTTCCTTCTAGTTCATAACTACCACAAATCATGTTACAAAAAAAGATTCCTGTATTCCAGTTTATCATTCACTTTCAATATTTCACAGTATTCTTTTCAGATATAGAATCAATAAAGCTTCTGTATGCAAAAATTGTGATTAGTATTAATGTATTATCAATCAATGATTTTGAATGCTAAAGATGGAATCTTTTCCAAATCTTTCTCTTTATCATTGTTGATCTCTTCTCCACAGGGCAGTATGTTCTCTGTGAAATTTATAAAGCATCTATCCTGCCATTTATCTGTTTCAGATGGTTTTCCCATTTTCTACTCTCACATACTTGCATACTGGTTCTTATTTAGATGCTTTGGGCTTTGGGATAAGTTCCATGTTTATTTACAGCTTTTGGGACAGTCAGCTATAGGTAACAGTGGTCTCTGACAATAGTGCTTATGGCTAAGCAATAATAGTTGTTTTATAGTATTTGTTCACAAAGAAGTAGCAGCTATTTTCTCTTCCATTCCAACAAAACTTTTGAACTGAAATAGTATCAAGTTCTGTATCCCCAGAGTGAGGTATTTGTGAGCTACAACCTTTTTTATTATAGTAAGCAGAAGGTCATTTAAGAGTATGAGGCAACTTAGATGCTGCATGCTGCAGAACTGTCTATATTTGGAGACACCTCTCCCCTCATTTTCTGCACACATTTCCTGCAGCTGAAGCTCGTTTTTGTCTAACCCCTATAATCTTGTCAGTGATCCCTTCCTGAGCACAAGTGATGCTTTTGAGTATTTACATTCAGATTAAAAATAAAAATAAAAATACATGCATGCTAAAAATTAGCTTGTAATTTCTTATCTTTATAAATTATTTAAATTCTTCTGTGAAAGTTGAAAAGCCTAGACTTTGGGAGCCTTCCCGTTCCTCCTGTATTCATTCACTCTCTCATATTCAAAGTTATATTGAATATTGCCCAGAATTTTTAAATTTTTAAGGAAAAAAATCAGGTAACAGCCATTTAGAATAGAAGATAAATTATTTAGTCAACATACCTTAATTGCATCCTGTGAGAGCTGCAGAGTTATTGGTGGCTGCTCCTTTTCTAAAGCTGCTGTGATCATCTTGAGAGAGAAGGTGCAGAACATCCAGACATGCTACATGCTTCTCCTGTATTCCACCTATGTTTGATACAGGGAGATTATATGGACCAGATTTGCCTCCTCTTTGCAAGCAAGGATGAGATTAACTCAAACCTTTCTTACTACTGTCACATGACAGCAGACGTACATTTTCTCCACTGTCGGTGCTTTTAAATAGTGAAAATATTGCAGACACATTAGATTACAAATCTGTCCTGCCACTAACATTATGTAATAGATTAGTTCTCCAGTGAAGGAGAGGGGCATTAGTCTTAATAACAGTAAACTTTTGTAATCATCTGGTTCTAGTCTAAGTAAAAAAAATATAAAAAAAATAAAAAGCATCACACTATTGACATTCTTAAACAGAGATTTTTTTTTCAACTGTATTCAGAAATGCCCTTGCCACACATGCAACTGTCTTGTTCCTGACTACCAAGGAGGACTTTAGTAGGCCTGAAGATGTTCTCAAGTTTACCACCGGGATTGATGCTACTCTTCCAATTCCTTTGGGGAGTTTTAGCATTAGTAACTCATTCTATGACTCCTGTTGCTAGAGAAATTGTTCTAAACTTTTCTGGTCTAATGGCAATAAAAATAAATAAGGAAAACAAAGCTTGCTTTTGATTTATATTAACTTGGCCTAGAGCATCTTTAGTTCTTTAGCGCATCCTGTATATCTTACATAGGAAACTAAAACTGACAATGTCTCCTGGGCCATGTGACTTTTAAACCACAGGTCTGAAGCCCTTTTCCAAGAGTAAAGATGAGGGAAAGAGATGGCGTGCTGTTAGTAACACTCCAGCAATGTTTTAGCAGATCACACTGTCAGTTTAGAAACTCTATACCTTGGTACAGAAGATTCTGTAACAAAGGTTTGTCTAACTTTAAAGTAAAGCTATTTGCCTCAAGAAAATTCCAGTAGAAGGTAAGTAAATTAACGTTTATAATTCTAACAATGATGTCAAACCATTTTTCATTCAATTTTAATTTTGAGGATTAATAGTTATAAAAATGCATTTTCAGTATTTACTGAAGCAATGGATATCTACTGATGCTGTGTACGTATGACTCACCAGTCTCATTCTTACAAAAGGACGTTTCTTTTACCAGAAGGATACTTCAATCAATATTACGTAATGGTACTCAAAATATACTGCTGTATACTGTGCTGTCACTATTTTAAAGCTTTGTTGTTGGCTGCCTACGTTCAGTTAGAATTGAGTGTACCTTTCACGAATGCTGATGTCATTTTAAACTGATAGGGTTACTTTCAACGAAAAATACTTATGCCTTAATAAAAGTATGCTATGTATTTAAGATGTTTCTTAAGCATATACTGAGAAGTACAAATATTAACATTAGGATAATTAGAAATCACCTCAGATGTTAGAGCTTAACTTAATGGCACCAGAAGTGTACTTCTTGACAATCCTATGCTCAAAATAATAGTAATGGTTTGGTGGAGGAAAAAAAAAAAAAATCACATTAATTTTAATTGTATGATTTAATAACCTATGACAAGCTCACTAACAGAAAGCCATAAATAACAGAACTTCAGCAGATCAAATGCAGGTCACCCTCATGAATGTAATGATCCAGATTTGTCTTGATGTTTGACATTTAAGCCGAGGCCAGAACCTGATACAGTTTCATTTTTCAAATGTCTTTTCTGCTGTTCTGATTCATGTACTAATGATTTCAGACACCCGTGCTCACTGAAACGATACCCTCTTATCCAGATGATGGCACAGACATTTGGCTTTTCAGTCTACTCATATCCCAGCTCTCTGTCATGCTTATTTATTTAAATTCCCATGTTTTTCTTATTTTTTGAAGTTGCCTTTCCAAGCACTATCCCTACCTCCCAGATACCATTTCTCCTCTTGGTCACCCAATGATCAAAAGACACTCCAGGATGCCACTAGTGATTCATTTTCCAGGATGGATGGTTTTTCACCTTCAAGCTTATGTATCTTACCACCTCCACGATTTCCAGACAGTTTTCTTGGTGATTTAGAAGAACTCAGTTCTTTGGCATTAACAACATCCAAATCTTTAGCAATCTCCCCAAATAGTAGCATTCATCAAGTTAAGGGAAATGATTTTATTCCAAATACAGAGATCTCTCTCAGCTCCACTACAGCTCTTCCTCAGTCTTTTCTCGTATCTGCCTCCGTCTCACCTTCAGCCAGTTCATCTCATGACATAACATATAAGCATGAAAGCAACAATACTGAACTAAGAAAATATAAAGATTTGAGAATTGAAGAGCCAAGTACATCTCTCAAGACGCCTAGAGACTTGTCAGATACTACCACAGAAGATGAACATGTTTTCTCTACCTGCAATATCCCTATGCTACATAAAGGTAGTTCCATCTCTGCCATGCCAGATGCAAGTGCTGAAAATGAAGAGGAAATCTGTACAGCAGATCTGTCAGTTGACCTAGGAGATCAGTCAGAGCCTCAAGAATCGGATTTCTACAGAGAATCAGAAGACACAACAGAAGAACTGATAAAACTCTATATAGAGGAGGATCTGATACATGACAATTTAGAATTTCCTATAGGAAGTAGAGGAGATTCCATAGTATGTTGTGAAGGATGCACCTCACCAAGTATCTATAAGGTATTTTAATTTCCAAAAATTGTGGCTTCTGTTTTCAGATAAGTAACTCAGTATAATTTTTCTCTTCCTTTCCTTGTATTTATGTTTTTTGTACTGTGTGCAGGCACAGTTTTATTCTGTGGTGTTGAATAAAAATTGTCAGTTAAAGGCATAGTCCCTCCTCATAAGCAGGTGCTGACAACACCAAGTTCTAGGGTGTCTCAGTCTTGCTTCTCCTCTCACTTCTGTCATTGTTGACTTCTATCATCTTTCACAAAAAGCCATGGAATCATTCTCCTCACTGTGCCACCCTTCTGAGCACAAAACCCCAGAAATGCTATCAGCATTATTCAGAGGGAAGGTTGCATCTCCTGTGGAGACTCAGGCATTTGTACTTCATATGTGTCACTTCACCAGCTGATATATTTATAGTAGACTGTTTCTAGAATGTGACTAGAAACAGATCAGATTACGTTTGGCAGTTAAACATATCCTTCCCCATACAGCCTGCCCTGGTTCCTCTCTGGAACAGTACAACAATGAACTATCTCCAATGCGTGCTAGCCATTAAATGCTATGATGTTACCACACCGTTTGTGTGGTTTCTAGGCAGTTTTAGAACAAAATTTCTCTGTCCAGCACTTTTTTTCCAGAGCATCTGTTTTACATGCTTGCATGAGCAAGTCAAAGCAACTGCCTAAACAGTCTCACTCTTGAGATTTTTTAGGCCAAATGTAGAACTAATTAATTAGAAAGATTTCGCAGACTTCCTTTGCCTTACTTGACCTGAATGACATGGGAGAAAACAATAAAAATAAAGGTGAAATCCACTGCCACAAATAGTAATTTGTTTTAATTTTTGAAGGAAGAATTTTCTTCCATAGTAGTAGAATGACAAATAATCAAAATTAGCATCCTATTTCTGACTGCCCATGTTTGTTACATGACTCCTTATTGAGTGTTTTATATCCATAACAGCTGGTTGTATAGCATAATTACTTGTCATCTTTCTTAACTGCTTAAGACAGCTCTGCTTTCTACGAAAACATCAGAAGAGTCTGATACTCCTGTCCACCTTCATTCAAATCTGCCATTTCACTCTGCCAACACACCAGCTTCTCACTCTGTTCTTCCAACATCCCACTCTGCTGCTTCCCTCTCACCTCCTCTCCTTTCTAAACTTTTACATGAGCAGGAGAAAGATTCACTGAAGGTAAACGTAACTGCACTTCTCAAGCATGGGTTCTTGAAAATCTTCACTAATATTTAATAAGTGAAAGGCTAATCCTAAGCATCTATTGTCTCCCTTACTAACATTAAGTAACATAGCATGTGGAGGATTAAGATAGGCCTTCTTCAAATGAAAAGTGAGGAAAAACTGTAATCTCTATAATATAATGAAATATATTGTTATCTCTGAAAGTAATGCCTCCTATTTATTTCCATGGAAACTACAACAGATACAAGGAGCAAGATAACACTATTTGGTAGAGCAAATTTTCAGCTACCAAGTACAGTCACCATCATTAGCTATGCGTTTTTGCCAGTGATGAATAAAAACCTGCATGTTGCACTAGTGAAAACCTGTACCAGCCAAGGTGGATCCACCATTGTGGTCCCACTGCTGAAATGCACCACCCACCACCTCAGTGCATTCACACCGTTTGGTCTCCGCAAATATTCAGCAAATACTGATGAATATCAGTGGGTACCATTTTTTCTGTGTGGAAGAATTCAATTACATGCCTTTGGTTCATATCGCTTCCATGCCAGACACCATGCTGTCAGACTGCCCCTCTGCTGCCATCCACCATACCGCAATAAACCGCAATGGAATATAGATGGGAAGGTTTAACGTCTAATTCCGTACCAACATCCACTTCTAACATCGCAGGCCAACGTAATATGAGTCGTTACTTGCAAAGTAGCCCTCCAAGATACTAGTACAGCAGAAGACCTTCAACTCACTTTCAAAAGTTCATGACAGGACTTCTGTTTCATTCGAGTAAGAATACTGAACAACATCCAAGTAAATGGAAACAAAGTAATATTTGTACTTGAAAACACTTTTTAATTTCAACCCAAAGCCAAGGAAAACAGCTCTAAGTTTTACAGTAAAAGCACTTCTACACAGAGTAACATTCTAAATCAATTAGTCAAGGACTAAACAAAGATTATTCTCTCTTCAAGACTACACTTTCTGTCAGCACTGCAATTCTGTGGCAGAAAAATGAGTTCTGGAAAGAGTCTACAGCTCTAAGCAGATAAATTCCCAGTGCAATTTAGACCCAAAATCAATTTCCAAAGATGACTCCCAGAGTGTCCTTGTGACAAGGAAAAAGAGTCACATTAAAAGTTTGAGAAACTGTTCTGGGAAAAGCAATCATTAGCCTCACGGTTTAAAAAAATAAATAAATAAAAATAATTTTGAAAAAAATCATTGAAAAAACCTACATCTTACACTGTGTGTTAATAAAAATCCTAATGGACTTCTTAAGGTCCACAAGTTGCGGGGTTTTTTTTGTTTGTTTGTTTGTTTATTTTTTCCTGAAGGGAAGTTATTCCCTAAGAGTTCTTGCGAGGATATGAATCTATCATGGGCTTCAGTGCCTTCTGCTGCAAGGAAGGTGTGAAACACAGCAGAGCATTTATTTCTGCCACTTTGAATAAAAGCAGCAAAAAGGCATTTTTAGGTGATCCTTATATGTCTCGCCCTTGTTTAAGAAAGGCAGGTGAATATGGAGGGAATATCTTTTCTTGGGGAAAAAAAAAAAAAAAAAAAAGGATTTTCTACTCCTGGCAACCTCTTAAACAGCACACTGCTCTCAGCTGGGCATGGTGGGAAGCACAGAACACAAATAAACAAAGGTTGTGGCCTCATCTTTGCAGATACAAGAGCCACAATATCAAGAACTAGGAGGAACGAAACTGAGGGAGTTGATGTTAAAGAATTTTAGCTCTTAATTCTTTTTGAAAATTGCTTAAATTAATAGATTATTTTCTGCAATATTTATGAAGTGAGATAAAGATTTAATTTCATTCCAGCAGTAGGTAAATTTGTTTCAGAAGTCAACAGTGACAAGATTGCCAGGACAGTTGCAGCTAAAAAAAAAATTGGAGCCCAGCCATTATTTCTTTCTACTTAACCTCTAGCTTAAGCTTTAGAAAAAAGGACAGACAGTACCTGCCCTCTTCTGTTTGTACATGTTATCCATAACTAAAGTCTTATTACAGCTGTTAAATTTAAAAAAAAAAAAAAAAAAAAAAGACATTTCCAGGACTCAAGCACTACCAGTGAAGTGTTCAAGAGAGTTCTTGAAACTCTATACTTTCATAAGGTCTGTTAATGTAAAAATACATCCATATGCATATATGTATTTGTAATAAGTCTCAACTCTAAAGCATGACCTGAGATTCTGGACAGTAGAGTACAAGTAGCTATATGGAAGAGAAGCATCACTTCCATCCATGATGGCGGGAAGAACATATCCTCTAAAGGAAGAGCTGTAAAGACACTTCCAGAGGAGAATTGCTGATGTGTTCCTGCCTCTTTGACCTCTGCTGATTTTCCTTCTTTGGCCATTCACCAACTCCTAAAAGGCTCTTCTGCCTTACCACTTTCTACTGGCAAACAAACAGACAAACATTACAAAGAAGAGATTTCCACCATATCAGAACTCCACTAGCATCATGTGCCTCTCTACTCACCTGCAGCCCTAAGAATTCACATTTGCTTCCCATCCTTTTAAGTACAACTTCATGTCAAGTACTTAGCTGATTAATAGTGATGTTAACCAAACTAGGATTTTTCCTTGAAATACTTTCCATCAAGTACGTACTTGCTTTCTAAATGCAAATTTAAGGTGTGGTGTCTGTTTAACAGCAACAAATAACAACATTTGTCATTTGTATTTTCGAGGTAGTGTTTCTGCTGTCTGCTGTTGAACTTTTTCTGTATTAAATGAGCTACTTCAGTAGATAGACTTCCAGCAACTGTTCTTACTTCAAATGCATGCATCGTGCTTGAATGATCACTTAACTTTAATGCATAAATGCACGTGCCAGAGCAGCAAGCCCTTGAGAAAATGATAAGTGCAAAAATGAAAGTACTAACTACTACCAATCTTATTACATGCACCTGTAGCATATTTGCCTTTTCTTACCAAGGAAAGCACGTCCAATCTGCATGTGTGAACGAAGCAGCAAAAATCCCAAGATGCTTCATTCTTAAACACTCAATTGATACATTTTTGTGGTTTTTCTAGGCTAATTTAAAGAGAGAGATATTTGTTATGGGTAAACCTCCTCGTAGCCCTGTGATGACTAAGAGATCCTGCAGCTCCTCTGTCAGAGGTCACAGCTATTCACACAGGGTATGGTACCAGATGCCCAGTGTGCAGTAACACCATTTCCATATTAAAGGAGCTCAGTGTCTTCAGTATTTTGTTTTTGCCAAAGTGTCTGAATACTATCAGTATGTTGTGTTTTCTTCCTGTTGTGCTTCTGTGCTATGTCTGAATAAAGCCAACAGGTTTCCATGTGCCAAACTTGTTATAAATCCATTAGTGTATTGTATCTCAGCAGTACTGCACAGTATTTCCAGTGCTACAAGATCAAAGGTCTGCAAACATAGCCTGTTTTTTGTTCTAAACAACTCTTGATTAAAAGTACTTCTAGTTTATTAAAGTTACAGTTTCCAGAAGTTAAAAATTATCTTACGCAGGCTTTGGTGATGCTGAACTCTTGGTTTTTTTAGTCAATGTCCTTTTCAAAATATTTCATCACTGCTGTATTGAATTCCCTTGAAACTCTTTATCCAAGCACAGCTACCCTCGACTCACACTCTTTAGCCTTTCCCTTCCTAGTCATAATATAGCAGCAACATAGCTGTAACAGTTTTACCTTTCCAGAACATTTAGTTTGTGTGCATTTGGATAAAAAAAAAAAATGTGTCTTCAATTATAAAAAGAATCAAAATTACATAGGGCTGAGAATCTATGGGCTGTATTTTACCTTTACTTTTCCTTTAAGGCTGAATTATTTTCTGCGTCAATTTCCTAACATTAGACACTTAAAAGTTATAATGGGATTAATTGCTTTCCATGTAGTCACTGATTTAGATTTAGAACATCTTCTTTCCAGGTACTTCCTTTTCAAAATTTCAATTTAAGATATGCTGGTTATTTTAATTTTCAAAGTCTTAGCTTTTTTGGAAGGCCTCTGTTTGCTGCAAGGTACAAGGAGACAGTACTTTCTCCATCTTTGAACAGAGACAATTCAATCATAGGAAGACAAAAAAATCTTATAGTACTGTACCAGCACCATCTCAGAGAAAGTCCTTAATAAAGAGAATAATTATATCCACACACACACACACACACACACACAAAAAAAGACCGAGACCTATTTTAATTTTGCTTGTTAATCCAAATAAATGGTATGCAGCCAGTATGCTAAAGGGACTGTATTGGTCAATACTTAGTGCATTTATGAATTTAATTCCAAAACCAAAAGAACACAGATTTGTACATTCAGAACTCTACTGAACTACTACAAGCAAGGGCACATCAATCACGCATGAAGATCAAGTCTATCACTGAAATCCTCACTTGACTACACACTTCCTAACATTTTTTAGATTAAGCCTTACTAATTTTATTTTATTTAATTTTATTTTTTTAAACCAAGAAAACAGGATACTGTAGCAAACTGACCCAAAGCTAGAAGCCTACACCCACAGCATGAAAACTAACTTAGCATTTAGGGTGATAAATTTCATGGTATCTCCTCAACACTGTTGGCTAGAATATAAGCGTCACACATTCTGGCTAATGCCACTGTATAAAGAAATAAAAACTTACAAAAAAGAAAAAAAGGGAGAAAAGCTACTTAAAGTAAGCTCAGGTAATATAGATGATCATATTCCAAGGTCTCCTGTTCAGATATAGCACCTCATTTCCCCACATCTTAACTCTGCCAAAGATTCCTCTGTAGTAGCAACATCAAGTTGAAAAATTTCTCACCATGATCTTGTGTCATCTGTTTCTGTGGTAGTTAACTAACAGTAAAATATTTTAGTATTGAAGCAAATACAGAAAATCTACCAAATTTCTTCTTGGCATGGCATATGTTCAAAGCATTAAAATCATTCATAGTATCATTTATTACATTGTTTTTTACTGATTACAAGAAAAATCCATAACTTTGTTTGAATTCTCTTGCATCTCTGAAGTCTTTTGCCATTCAGCTTACATCAGGTTTGTAACTAAGATTGCAATACAGATATCAAGCAACCTGCTCAGTGCTATGTTCTTTTTTTGTTCAACAATTCAGCTGTTGAAAGAGATTTACCAAGAACTCGAATGTCTAATTTGCAATCTTTGTTGTTGGATTGTGCAATAATAATTTTCTTATACACGAATAGAAGAGAGGAAAATGATGGTGAACAGAGGATTAAAGAGTATAAACAGATCTTTTTGACCCTTCAAAACCTGTTTCCTCCCTTGCTCTCATATTTATGAATAAGTTTTGTTATCTACCTGCCTGCATCTTTAGGCACCTTTTAAAATTTACACTCTACAGACTGTAAAAATGATATTTTCTGCAAGTAAATACACAGTCACAGTGAAAATAAACTAACTCCTTTAATTACATCTGGAGATGCTGGGAAGTACAAAAAGAGGAATATTAAAATGCACTAGTTTTTCAATTTATACTACTAGGCTGTGGGTTAGTTATCACACGCTTCTCCCATAGAAGACTGCATCATCTTAGAGAAAATTGAAGCAGGATGAACTGGAATAGCCAAACACGGGAATGAGAGAAGCATGAACCACTAACAAAAACCTCACAGCTTCAGGATCAGATTGCCATCTACTCAATTCATGAAAGAAAGTATTATAAGCTGTGTTTGACACCCACGTACCCAAAATAGTGGCAGTTCCTACACTTGTATCAAGCTGTCAGTCTCCTCAACACTATAGGGCATCTTCAGTCAACGCTACTCACATCAACACTCTTCCAAGCAGCTGCTCCTGCACTGTTTCTGGCCGGGGCTACGCTGTAGTGTGTTAAGTCATTATCTCCCTGAGTAGGTTTCATCTGGGGGATTAATATCTTTCATTTACATCATCTGCAGCTTTATTGGACATTAGTGGTGTGTGATTTAAGACAAAAAAATAATTCTTTTAAAGATTTGCACTGGAAATACACTTTTTTTTTTTTTCCATCTTAAAGTAGAAGTGTTGTTATTTTCAAACAATTATATGCAGTCTTTCAGAAATTCTTAGTGTTCTTGGTCCCAACAGCCTGCATGGCTTTGTGCTGCCCCTTGAGCTGGAACGGAATTAAAGTATAGCATGTTATGCCTGCCAAGTTAGTACTGTGTGTAATGTAAATTGGATTGTTCTTTTGTGTATGGATGGTCTAAATTCTGCAATTAAGTATATGAGGTTTTGTTTCACTTAACTAAAAATATACTTCAAGTAATGTGTAATGTTCATCATTTGCATCTAAATTTTCTAGTGCTATTTCTGTTTCACTGTGATGATGCAGCAAAGTTCTGTTCCAACTTTCTACTATGCCCTAAACAGACTGTTGATAAAATTAACAGTTTTGCTTTAGTTTTTATTTTGTCCTCCTCAAAAAATCAGATTTCTAAGCCTACCAAGACTCTATTGCTTGCCACATCTCTTAAGAATTTATTGTGAGGTTGAGTGTGTGGGGGGGTTGTTTTAAGCAAAGTAGAATACAAAAGCTTAAGCAACTATGCATCATATGCCTATCCAACTACTTGGATCTTAGACTATAAATCCTTATTACATTTCAAATCATTTCATTTCAGCCACAGCGCCCTGTGCTTGCTCATGAAAACATACACAGTGGGGGGGAACCGTAAGTATACTTCTTGTCTACTAAAGCAAACCTAACATTTAAGCAACAGCCAGCACATTCTCAAATAATTTGTTGACCTGCCAAGTACAACTACAAAGAGATTTCATAAATTTACAAATAACCACATGATGTAGGAAGATATCCAACACAGTCCCACAGGACAAAGTTTCAGAAATATAATTTAATGTTTGATGTAATCATACATCAAACTCAGACTTGCCAACTTAAAGTTCTCCATCGTTTATACTAAAAAGGGACAATAATTTTGTAAGGTTTTACTTTTTTTTTTTTTAAAACTTATTCTTATTGTCTCCACTGTTCCATCTTAGAGAATATCAATTAAAAGACTTTACATTAATTCAACTCATCTGCTTTACTGACAATGCAAATTAGCCAGAAACCATTCTGAATGTGAATGATAATGTTAATCATGGGAACACAGAAACACTTTTGTGTAATTTATATGTGCAATTTAAAAATTAGATACAAAAAAGCTTTTTGAAGAACTGGAGAAGAACCTAGATTTCAAGTTGTATTTTTACAATGCAAGCAATCAGAATGAAACTTATAAGGTTGTTTTGATGCTATTAAAATACAAATTCAGTGCAAGATTGTTTCAATTTCTTATTTTTTTCCTTTAGCATCAGAGAGCTTTGGAGCTAGATGAATTCTCCTGTATGCAATTAAAGCTTAGCATCTAAAAATGTTTAACAGCTTAGCTGAAGAAACAGCAAAAGAAAAGAGAGGAGCAGTTATCAAATGATAATAAAAATTGGATGTTTTGCTTTCAATCTCAATTAAACCATTTTTTCCTCAAGCTATTGGTGGGATGGCTAAGCATACTGAAGCACCTACCTGTTTTGTAAGCAATAATTATCTAAATAATGTTCTTCAGTGAGTTTTAGTACTGCATGACTAAAATTACTCAATCCTAAAAAAACCAAATATATTTAAATTGTCAACCATATATTGTCTTGAATATGCATTTTCTCAGTGTTATAAGTTTTAGTAGTCTTTCCTATTTAAGAAATTCCTAACAAAAGGAATTCTAAGTAAAATTATCAAAAAGGGAATGAAATGACTATAAAAAGAGTTATGAAAATGGATTAGCTAAAAATGACTAAGATGGCAGAGCTGGAATACTTCACCCTCTTTCACATGTGACTGCCCTAGTCTACACCTTCCTTTTAGCTTCCTTCTTCTGAAGGGAGTCACTGTGCACAGTTTTTTGTGCCTTCTTTTTCTCTCCATTTAATCTGTTTTATTCCCTGTTCATTTCTAAGGCTGCTGTGACAGTCAGGCACATTCAAGGCAAATGCATATACTACCTTGTGATATACCTCTTATGAGGTGTTCCACTTTGGAACTTATTCTCATTTTACCAGCTCAGTTTGTCTCTTTTCCCCTTCACTACCTCTGTAAATCTTTCTCTCAGGCTCTTCACAATATTTTTTCCCTTTCACACATTTTTGCCAGCCTATCTCCTCTTCCTTTTGGACAGAAATCATTTGGAAAACCATCTATTTCTGCCCTGTAGGTAGCTGGGTCTCATTTTGCCCTCTTCCTACAATTACAGAACACAGGAAAAGCCCAGGCTAAACAGGCTGTCCCACCAGCAAGGGGCAGCTACCTGAAGAAAGGCCTGAACCCAACAGCTGCTCCTTCTCTGTACTCGAGGTGCAGGCCACTGTCTCAGGTTTCATTTATGGTCGCCCTCGCTTCTTGGAGTTGCTTGCTACTTAGCTAATGCATAAAAGAACAACTTTAAAACCCACCCCAGCAGTGATGACTTGTGAATAACAAGGCACTGAGGTAGCAGGGGCAGTTTTAAGAATGGAAAGGGTTATAGCTATTTCCACATAGCAATTACTGCCCTCCTTCCCACAGAGGTAGGCACCTTTCTACATGCAGAGTTCCCAGGTGCCAATCCTCTTCTAGTAGGTGCTAACGAGCAGCCCAGGGCAGTCCTCACTTTCAGAGGTAGTATGTGTGAGCTGCCCTCCTCAGCATCCACACCACACCATGCAGCAGGGGCCATGTTTGTACGGTATGCATTGGCTCTGCCATGGCAGAGTGTCAGGACAGCAGGATCAGCAAAGCAAAAGCATGGTCTTCAATTCTGCTCATGGGGGTTAAGAGGCTAGTCCAGGCTACACCCTCCCTCTAAGAAATTACATTCTGTACTTTGGTGACTCAACTATACAATAACATTTAAACAGAATCATGTTTTAACCAATACTGTGGCATCAGGCTTGCCTTGTAGCCTCGTTTTTTTGGATAAAGTTGGGTACTAGCCTTGATATCTTCCACCAAGCAAAACAAACTCTTTTCCCCTTTTCCTATGCTTGAAGGGAGCTTTACTTATGAGTTAATGTTTAAAACAGCTTCTTTAATGACAATGCAAAGAACTCTTTCTTCTTTTTAAAAATGCAACGTTTGTCCTATTTAAGGTTTCAGGCTCTATATAACTATACTCCTAGGAACGAAGATGAATTGGAGCTCAGAGAGGGAGATGTCATTGATGTGATGGAAAAATGTGATGATGGATGGTTTGTGGGTATGTTTTAACTGGTTGCTTTTTCATATATTCTTTATTCCTGACCTCTGCTGCCCTGTTTGTTTGGTGTCGTACAAAGTAATTAATCTTTGGCATTCATTATAATAAACCTGAACCTGGTTTTACCAGGGGAAATCCCCACCAAAATCCTCTGAAGGTTATGGGTGATTATTCACTTCTGTACTTGGGAATTGACACATGCTTCTAATTTGTTGTACAGCATTATTGTTATTCTCACACTGACACAGAGTGGACTGTGTATTACTCCTCATAAAAACTTACATGAGTACTGCTACAGAATTGACTATTTGTGAAAACTGAGTATTACTGAACAAACAGATGCTAAGGTCTAAATAAGGTGGCTAAATCATTGCATAAACATTCATGCACACTGTGGCTAAATTCTTTATCATCTTACTAATCTTTAGTATTTCAAAAATCCAAATTAGTTAACTACAAACAAGTTTGCTGTTTAAATTGATTTCTATACACCAAGTCAAAATTTCAGCACATCAGATTTAGCAGAGATTTCAACTGAACTATACAATTCAATCAAATATGCCGATATTTGCTTTTTCCTTCCTGCAGTTATAATTTGTTAAAATTCACAACTCGCAAGTGAAATACAAAATTCACTTAATTTAATGTAAAGAACAGTAGATACGTTTGTAAAATAGTAAAAAAAAAAAAATTCAAGGACATGCTTACATAGTGATTTTTCCTGTTATTATTGCCATCTTTCATCTATTGCTTCTAATTTCAGGAACTTCAAGAAGAACCAAATTCTTTGGTACTTTCCCTGGAAACTATGTCAAGAGGCTGTGAATTTTTTTCATTCTTATTTATGCTGCATCTCTGCAACATATCTGCATAAAGCTGCTAGAAAACATGCTACGCTGGCCTTCTGTTTTCTTGCTTGCAGTCTCAAATAGAGGCCATCCAGTTCATCCTCATCCCATCCCATCTGCCAAACTGTTCCAGCAGTATTACAGCAACGACTACCGTGTGAATAACTAAGCTTTTCTGAAACAAGAGGAATCCTCCTTACGTATAAGTACTCCCTGCTTTTAACTCTTTTTATTTGAAACGCAATAGGAAAAGCCTGATGACAGGTACCCAGAAGAATTGCTACGGTGGGGGGGGTGTGAGGAGAGGGAGAAAGCCTTCCTGTTCAGGACATTTGTGGTACTATCATGAAGTGCAATGGGAAAATAAAATTTTTCAGCATGCATGTACAACAGAGGGAAAGTTGCTGCTTACTATTTAAGAAGAAAAAAAGCAAAAAAGGTGTTTTGAGTTTTCACATTCTTATTAGCTTGGCAGCATTTGTTGCTTTCACTTTGCTGTATCACAGGTTTGCCTATTGTACTGGTTTACAATGATAAATTATAATATAGGTTTTTTGCCTGCACTTGTATGTTTTAACTTATGCACAGTGACTGTAAAATCTCAAGCAAGCATAGTGAAAAATGGAAGAACTGCAAGTGTTCTGATGGTGCAATAGTATTTGCTAAACCCTTTTTCCCCTATTAAAGCTACAGCATTTTCTCTTCAAAGGTAAGAAGTGCAAGAGGCATAAAACCTCAGATTTAAAGAAGAGACAGACAGTGATATAAGCATAGACAATAACAACCTGCTGATCATATGACATTAAATGGTTGTAATCAAAATGTTGTAATAGTCAGCAGCATGAAATCTGAGAGGTTAGTGTTTTTATGTACCACAGGCATTTTAAGAAGCAGCAAGTAAACAGTGTTAGTGCAAAGGATTGTTTTTCCTCTAACATAGCCACTTGAAAAACATTCACAAGTATCATGTACTGATTTATTTCACTATACACACACACACACACACACACACACACACACACGTATGTTAACAAAATCTGAGTTACACATTCTTTTTTAGGAATTTAGTACATTAAAAAAAAAAATCACAAGTATTAAAATCAATACGTTTTAGAAGGTTTGGGTTGTTGTTGTTTTTTTTCCTGAATGAATCAAGTATTTGAAAACAGTCATTCTCCATATGCAACTCTAAGCATAAATAGCATATGAAATTAAGGCACAGGATGATAATGACTACGACTTCATGAAAAAAAAAAAATTGATTTTTTTTTTTTCTGAGTCAGATTTGTTTTCTTTGGCACCTTATAGATGGCAAAAGCTTCTACTGCATTTCTCATGGGTAAAGGACTGAAATTATCAACATGTATTTAGTCTCTGTAGCATTTTGTACATATGTTTGCTTTTTTGTACAGAGCCATTTGGTTGTCAGTTTAAAAAAAATTAAGTTTCTTATTTGATCTTCATCCTCTTTACATACAGAACATTTCAATGCATTTTGCTTTACTTGCTCTATTTACCATAAGCACATCTGAATAGTGCAATTCTGTAAGATAGCATTTTATGCAAAATTTTATTAATTAAAATATGGTTTACCAGCCAAATCTAAATGTACATATGTCTTTATTACTGAGAAATGTCATTAAGACAAAGGTAAAGAAACATCTTTGTGCAGCATACCTTTATTATTGCAGATTTAATGGCAAAAGCTTTATATTTCAAAGGCTTTCAATTTTAAACTAGATCTGCATGCAGCTTTGCTGTGAGATTAATTCCTATCTTTGATGCCATTTATGATTGAAGACTTAAATATCTGTTGCCTGTGATATTTAAAAAGTACTGTTTCTACTCTGTATCTGATTTTAGAAAAATACAGGTTTTTCGTACCTGGCTTTCAGGTAATTGATTTTGAATTCCTACAAGCAAAAGGTCTCTGTGTTTTTTTTCTTGAATAGACTTCTAATAAATTTTGCTTGGAGTACACAAGTGTTTTCCCCGTCATTTCTCAAATACATGTAACAGACTACTTAAGTGCTACAAAGCTCTTTAAGCTTTTACATGCAAGTACAATCAGTGTTGTCTTTACAGAGATTTTCTTCTACTACTGAGCATACACAGGTTGCAATACAGACAACCAGCATCGTCAACACAGTTGTCACTTCGTCAACTTCAGTGTCATCCCTAAAATTCCCAAATCCAAAAGCAACTCCCTGGGCTTTCTGCACTGACAGTACTAATGCAAGGTAATTTTTCTGTTACCAGAGCTGGCCTTTGCTCCTGAAGCACAGAGATAAATTACATTACTGAAGCTCTTTGTATCTCATAAAAGTTCCACACCCTAATTCTTTCCTTAAACAAAAGGAAAACAAGAGAAACAAACTTAGAAATAAGACTTAAGGAAAATACAGGTTTGGGAGAGAGCATCTTATGCTTGGGACTCTGCCTGAAGCATTGAGTTACCTCCTGTTAATGTCTCTGCCTGGCAAAGAACAGCTTGCTGTTCAAACAAAACCCAAACCCACAAGAAGCAGAGCATACAGGCAGCAGCCTTCCTTCCCAGTGGGTTACTCTTGGTGCCTCTGGGTTCCCTGGTCCTGCTCCTCCAGCCCTCGCTGGCCTCCACTGCCAGGATGACACCTTCCAGACGTGCTGTGCTGCACTCTCACTGCTAAAGAGTGCTGCATTCTGGCACAAATAATCTATTTCTGACTTGCACAGCTTTGTCTTTACAATAGCTGGGCTGTTAAAATGCCAGCAAATGAGCTCCTTTGTCAGCATAAACAGATTCTGCTGGGAGTGATTTCAATTTGGACAAGGCCTAATTTAGCCAGCAGTGCTGTCTATGAGGTAAACATGCCCCTACAGCACTAAGTTAGCTTAAACTCACCACACGTCTCTTGCTCTATAAACTAATGGCTGAGTATACAAGCACATGTTGTGTGGTTTGCCCTTCTGTCTGCTGGCCGGGTGATTCTGTGCATCTGAATTCTTTGCTAATTGCAAGAGGGAATAAAAAAAGTGTAAGGATAGATCATAATAAGAATTGCAAGTCACTGACACCAAGAAAAACTGTAGTGTCTATGGTTTAGTCAAAAAGTGTTGCAAGGTGACCAGAAATGTAAAATTAAAGGACAACACCAAGGTACAAGTTCTGTCCGGGTAAACAAAATATACTGAAATAGGCAAGATCTGTTGAAATTCCTCCTACACTATTAAAGTAACAAGTAACTGAAGGACTTTTTGAGCTTTTTTGTAAAACTCTTATATATTCCCCTATAAATTCATGGAGAGTAACGCACAGGACTGGAAGGTGCTATATCTTTAACCAGAACTAGAGATAAATTGAGAAGAGAGACCTGTAGAAGTTGATGTCAGTCAGTTTAACATCTAGGATTTTTTTCTAGAAAGGACCTCAGATTTTTCTAGAAAATGGTATAGCAAACCAATTCCCCTTAGTTTTACTGAGATATGTAGCATGGATCTTAATTTCTATTAGGATTTTCTTTTAATGCTATCACATGATAGCTATACTGGCAGGCTGAGAAAAGTCTGCTAGAGTGTTCCTGAAACTAAGTTCATTGCACAGCTGCACTGCATCACAGATCCAAAAGTCATGCAACCAGAGCTTCCCCAAACAGCAGCAGATTCTGCTGCCTACCTTTTGGCAAGCTGTCCGCCTGCTATTCATCACGTGCATGGGAGGCAAAGGCCTCTACAAAACAAAACCAAGCAACCCCACAAAACACCAACCAACCAGGGACACTGAGGCATGAGCTTTTGAAGGTAACACTATATCCCAAAGCTAAGGGTCACCCCAGCAGTTTTAACATTCTGTTGCCCGTGCCAAAGCCAAGTACGTTGTCATTCTGCAATGCCCGGTATTCACCAGCTGCCTTATAGCTGCTGCTGTACACAACTGTGGTAGGAACACAGGGTGCTTCCTGTAGATTCCCATTAGCTCGTGCATTGCTTTTTGGAATCTAGAATTATGAAGTAGCTCTAGAAAGACCTCGGGTCATTGCACTAAGTACATTCACCATGTCACTATAAATGCTGTAAGGGAAACCCTGGCTTTGCTTCAGTTAACAGCAAACCCTATTGAAATCAATAGATTCTGAATTTGCTTCAGATATAATACATTTTCTACATTAGCTTAAAAAGATGACTGCACAAGAGAGAAACACTGAAGCAACTGGATGTCTGATTTGGGCTGGTTTTTAATCACATCAAGAAGTATGAGTGTGGGCAGAGCCCAGAACATACTTCTTTAGCTGCCACCACTGCACAGCACAGCTGATAGTAGGTACCCTTCTCTAGGGTCTAGCTGGCACATTCACTTGAAGTCAAATTGTACACTACGACAGTTGCAACAGCACATTAAAAATTGAACTACTGGCCTTTTCTAATTTGTTTACACAGCATAACCCCTCAGTAAGGACCAATCAGACACAAACCTGAATCCACCCATTTTACAGAACCTGGAAGCTCTTGGTCCAACACATAGAAAGAGGTACCTTGTCTGTTCCAAGTAAGCAGGGGATGCTTTAGGCTTTCTTCTGCAACTCCTCGGGTAATCAATACCACATGGCTATTTGATTGGATGCAAAGAGTGCCATTTTGTTTTATCCACCCCTGGTGCCACACAAGCTAAGTTTTAAACTCCTACCTCAAATTGCTCCACAGGATCTATTATTCTTATTAATATATTATTTTGAAAGTTACAAATATTGTTCTATTTATCTACCAAGAATATGATACAATTCACTGAAAGGGAAAGAGAAAAATGAATTTCTGCTTGCACATCCCTGACTCAGATACTGCTTAGGTGAAAGAAAGTGATGTTGGTGACATACAGGCTCTTATTCATGTATTTTTGCCACTCTAAGACAAAGAAAGACTAACAGAAGTTTCTAGGTTAACATGCAGCAACAAAACCAGCAAAGAGCTTGAACAATACAGCAGGTACAGTTTTTTGTTTTCATCCTGCTGGTTGGTAATACTGCGCACCTTAATTCCTTAGCAGTTCTGAATCTATAACTCCCAATTCCTGTTTCATTTGCTTTTATGTGAGTCCCATATATAAACCATTACAGAGTTTTGCCCTCTAGTATTATATTTAACTTCTGTTTCTTTGGAAGTCATTGAGGAGCAACGTGCTAACACACTATTTAATCTAGCAGAAAGTAGAAAGCCTTCGTACTGAAAGAGTTATCCCACTAGGCAGCTGCAGCAGTGATGTCATGTCTAATTGCAGATATGGTGCAGAGGGTTCCACTGCACAGTGGCATTACATCACAAACGACTCCATCGGGAAAAAACAAGTGTTGTCTGACAACCAGAAATGCGTTGCTAGGTTCATCCTCAGAACAGATACTCCAGCTTCAACCATTTACATTTCTTGCTGCCAACACAAATAAACTCTGAGGCCCTTATTTTGCACCCACATACACGCATAGCACAGTAATCCTCCTACATTTTCCATTCATCAGGAAAAAAAAAAATCAATTTTTAAAATACCCCAAGAATAACGTAGTTCTGTTTCCAGTCAAGACAGTTACCAGACAGTTGCACACAGGAGAAGAAACTTCTGTCACAAGCTCCCATCTCACTTTATGAGAGGGTTCTGTACTCCCTTGGGCCCACTCCATATGCCTCACTCTAGCTCTAGCCAATTTGAATAGTAGCTTTCTATTTAACTACTGGGCCCTTTAACACTTCTTCGGCCTCTACTCCATTTTAGTTCATTTCAAAACTTTCTACAATCATGTGTACTAAAAGACTAATCAAGCCTGCATCAAGATTTTCCCTTGCCACTGAGACAGGTAAGCACGCAGCGAAACCAACACTGTAAACAACAGCATGAGTAGCCCAAACATGTCATTCTAAGTGGGTCATTGCACTGCTGCTGCTGCTGCTGCCATTAGCCAGATAAATCTAGAGCACACGAGGGCCCAGCTAGTGCTTCCCACTCCGGGGCGAGGGTTAACACTAGCAGCTGTAATGTGAAACATGTACAAACGCTGGCTGGCGCAGGAGCTGTGAAAGGCTTTTCTTACACTACTACTGATTCATCTGTTATAGATAGGTGTTTTCTACATGTAACTGGAAATATTCGAACAGGTGAGAATCAGCCCTTCCCCCTCTTAAACCAAGGAAGAGAATAAATTAATGCGTCAAAATGTCTGAGGTAGCAGAAGGCAATGCTTGCATGCCAATGCAGAGCTCTGTGCACTATTTATAGATCCTCTTCATGCGCTCTATGGGGCTCTTACTTTTCCCTCCTGTTCCACCACTCATTCTCTTCCCATCAGTCCCCAGAGGCTCACCGAAGGAAAGACTGCAATGCATGGAAGGTGACATTCTACAACTGAAAAATACTAAGGATCTGTTTTACCCCATTCAGTGCCTCTGTCTCATACACCACCTTATCCAGACGTCCCCCAAAGCGCTACCTGCATCATATACTCATTGAGCATGGGGAAGACCTTCAAGATCATCAGGTCAAATAGTCAACTTGACAAAGCATCTTTATAGAGTCATAGAATGGTTTGTGTTGGAAGGGACCTTTAAGATCATCTAGTTCCAACACCCCTGCTATAGGCAGAGACACCTCCCACTAGACCAGTTTGCTCAAAACCTCATCCAGACTGGTTTTGAATGCCTCCAGGGAGAAGGCACCCACAATCTTGCGGGGCAACCTGTTCCCGTATCTCAATACCCTCACAGTAAAGAATTTCTTCTAATATCTAGTCTAAATCTACCCTCTTCCAGTTTAAAACCATTTCCCCTTGTCCTGTCACTATATGCCCTTACGAAAAGTTGCTCCCCAGCTTTCTTGCAGGTTCCCTTCAGGTACTGGAAGGTCACCAAGGGGTCTCTTCAGAACCTTCTCTTTTCCCGGTTGAAGAGCCCCAGCTCTCTCAGGCTGTCCTCATAAGGGAGGTTCTCCAACCCTCAGATTATCTTCATGGCCCTCCTGGTCATCATCACCTAAAATCCAGAACTTTCACAAATGGAAGACACCTCCTGCATCACACCAGAAAGCCGTGCTGGCCAACAGCTTACACAGAGCACCATTAGTACTGGTTTGAAGGTCCCAAGTTAAACTCCTGACACTCTCATATGAGGATACTTCAGTAAGCTGTTTTTGAGATTTTGACAGTGCAAAACAGAAATTGCTGAAGTGTGATGGACAGACAAGAGGAAAATCTAATCTTTAGGGGCAGTTTTCTGTGTGTGTTTCTGAATTTTTTTTTTTTTTTTGAACTTTGATATTTTTTTATTGGGGATGAGAGGTGGAGAAGAAGGGTAAGGATCGAAAGGTAGATTTACTTGCATTTCAAATGACTTCCTCTTTAAACTGATTTACCCATCTTCACAATGTGGGGAGGGAATTTTCCATAAGGGTCTTCCCTATGGAGAGTTTACCCTCCATTTCTGGCCAGGATTTCTATACTACCCGACAACTTCAGGAGCAAAAGTTCCAACTATATATGAGTATTAACTCCCCACATACTGGAGTAAAGCAAAAGTGAACATGTAAATATTGGTTTAAGACTGTATTTGTGCATATTCATATCTGACAGTTTCTACATTAACTATTTCAGATGCAGTGATTACTTGTCAATAAAGACAAAACTTCATCATAGTTACATTTCTGCTGTTTTTTGCCTACACTGCACTTACATTCTTTCACAGTATTGACAGCTTTTCAAATATTTTTTCACTGTATATTTAGTCCCACATTCACTGAATAAAAGCAAAGGAAAAGTGCAATCAGGGCAAAGTGTGAAATGCATAATTAACTACTTTTATTCAGTATTCGATTTTGCTGTTAAGCAACTAATTCATGGTTGTTGAAAAGCTGATTATGTCCTTTTAATTAGCAGAAAGAAATCAAAATTATAACTAGGAAAATACTTAAGTACAAGCTAAATTTAAGAGTCAAGCCTGAGTAACTACAGTGCACATCAAGATTGTAAGATCCAGCTTTGTGGCCTGCTACAATCTGAAGCTGCTGATCTCTGGCTCTCATCCCACCTTATACTTAAAACAGAACACCATATTTGTCTTTCAGCTGTTGCTGTTTGTCATGATCCAGTAAATACAGCCAACTCTCCCATAGCAACTACTTTCATAATGCTAAACTCAAGCCACACAGAAAACTGGAAACGGAAAACGTGAAAGAAAACTAGATATAGAATACAGTGGTTTATGGAACATCAGATAACAATTGTACGTTACATATTTTTGATGCCTGCTTCTTAGAGAAAAACATTCAGGATGTTTGGTACTCAGGGCACAAAAAAAATGTGCTGTTGTCTGTACCCGTGATCTCATAATGTGTTTGTATATGAAGTCTCATCTCATGGGAGACCACAAACAGATCAAAATGAAGAGAAACTTCAAAAGAAATGAGGAGCCCTTGACAGGATGGGTAGCTTTGCCTCCTACCTTGCTTCTCTTTCATAAAGATACTTCAGAATTAAGTGACTTCTTTATTTGACTCCTGACTTCATATCTTCTTCAAGATATAAACTTTTACTGACAAAAGTATTTTAGGAGGGGAAAAAAATACACTGACACATTTCCACAGGGAGAGATGCATGTACACACAGACACACGCACACATACAGATGTGCTCACAATTTTGATCTTTATGGAGGCTGGCAGAAACTTCACTGCTCCAAGAATATCAAGATTTCATCCAGTAACAACTAAAGGAAATCTCATTAACTATACTAATCTCTTCAAAAATGCTACTACTTCCTGCCTAACAGGTTTCCCTAGTCAAGACAAATTATACAGTATATCTGTTTCTAGATTCCTGAACCTTCCAAAATTCTCCGGAATTTTAGTCACATCATGTGCTACAGAATAAGGTCATCTTCTTTTTTAGTAGCAGCACACACAATCTCCACATAAACGTTCTTCTTCCTATATGTATGGGAACTATTGAGTCACGGCCTAAACCACTGGTTGAGCACCTGAGGAAAGGACCTGGTCAGTCCTGGGAGCACAGATGAAGGCAATTCAGCTGTGTGACCAGGAGGGCTGGAGCCTGGCTGCACCTCTCTTAGACCTCATTTAAGGGCTGACTTCCAGTGGGGAAGGATCCCTTTCTGGAGATCCCTTCTTGGTAAAGCTTTTCCCTGTGAACCTGGAATCTTCTGATATGGGTGAGCAACCTTCTTCCCTTCCTTTATAGCACCTCTCTGTTGTGCCAGTCCTTCCATCATTGCACCTTTGCTATAATGCGTTTCCCATTGTATTGATCTGTCCACTTGCTACCCTATAATTTGCTTTTTAAATTTGCTTATTGAAGAAGTAAAAGGCAGCTAATCTTGCAGGCCTGTAGTCACCCTATATTGAAGACCACATTTTAAAATCATAGTGTATGTTCGTAGCAGGGACATCATACCACAGCACCTCATTCCCATTTTAGTCTCAGAATATGGTAAGTCACACACAATGACTGACAATAGGGTAACAGTGACAAAATACACGTAAAAAATAATAATAAAAAAAACTACACATCATCTGATATGTACCAAGGAGGAGGTGACTGGGAAAATCTGAAACATTAACATCCAGCAGCCTCTAAGGATCTACAACTACTGCTAATTACAATGTAATGAATTTCAAATTAACATCCTACCTTAGAACTAATGTTCCTCCCATTGCCTCCACTGTTTCCCTGCTCTTTATCACCTCACTTGCTTCAGAAAGAGCCACACAGCCTGCAAGCTTCAGTGCATTGTCAATGCTTGACATGTGTTGTGTAACACAGCGCAAGAAAACACATACCCTTACCTACCATCAGTATCCTTAAAGCACCAGTAAATGGATTTTGCCCTACACTAATGCAGGCACCCCTTCAGTTTTTAGCCCATGCACCCAGGAATATCACAATAATAGCTGTTGCTCTGCAGCCTTCGCCCTCTCAAGATGCTTTAGTTTCTACCCAACTGCTGCAAAAGGTCTCAGACAAACAGTAATAAGATGTCCAAAAAGCAGCCCCTTCCACTTCTACCAGAGTCCTACCATAACCACATCTGGTCATCAGCAGTATACAGAACAGGTGACAGGTCCACGTGCATGTAGTCAGAGCACTACCAGAGAAGCTCAGTTGTGAGAACAGCCAGCAGCCACTATGAACAAGCTAGTAGTAACTCACATTTTTACCCCTGCAATTTGGGAAGAACAGGAGATAAGTCTCTTGATCCCATTAGATCTCTTTACCATCCCTCTAATAAATATGATCAGCTTTCCTCTGGAAAAAGTGAGGTCAGTTATCACGTAGTTTTTTTTTGTTTGTTTTGTTTTGTTTTTTTAAAGCAACACAGTCATAGAAATCAAGAAAACAGGCCTATTTAGAAACACAAAATGAGACATTGCTTTTATTAGAGGCCGTACTGGGTGTCTGAAGAATTATGTTACAGTTCATGTAGATGTGTGTCATTACACAACTAATGAAGAATTTTAACTCTTTTCCTGAATGCAGCTTTATAATACACATAATGAAAGTTTTCAGAAATCTAACAATTTTTATGCATTATTTGTTCACATAATACTTAATGGCAAGAACATCAGATGGTTGCTTAACAGCTACTTTATGCTGTGTAAAAGATTATATACCTAAGAGTCAGCATGTTAATTTATGAAGCATACTAGACTGATCTGCTGTGCTGGCACACAGCCTTGCTAACTTCATTCCAACTTTACTCTTCTGGAATTAGCTCTTTCAATTCCCAGTGCCAAAATGGGCTTTAACTTTAAACCTAATAAGGGATCAGCTTGCCAAATTTGGAGGTGACATTTGATCCTAGCTATTAAAGGGAGCAGAACCATCAACAACTGAATGAGCTGAAAAGAAAAAACAACTTAGAGTCACGTTGCTGTTCTAATCTTTAGGATTCTCCACCATACCTTCTGCTGTCTTTTAGCACAGAAGGACAAGACCCTTTTCTTATACAGTCCTTGCAGAAAACATTCAGTTCTCATAAAAATAATGAAGCATGAAATTGGAGAAGCACAATAATTAGGCATGCAAATTGAGAAGTCTTTTGCAACTTACTTTTTGGCTAAGAATCATAACTGCAATATGTGCTGACATTATATCGGGTTCAAAGATAAACCAATAAAGGACAAGAAATTTCTTCTCAAGTCACAACAGTATCTAACTCTCTGATAACACAGAAAAAGGTAGTAGAAATGCTGCAATGGAAGTAACACTTCAGGCAATCAGTGTGTGAGTGGGAATTATAAAAACACAGATGGAAATTCAAATTCCATCCGCTCATTTGCAGAGAAGTTCCCAAAAGGAAGACAAGCAGGACTTCAGTGCCTTAATGTGACTAAGCATCTCATTCAACTTAAAATGCCCTCTAGATTTTCTTTGAAAAGCAGAATCACACCAATCACATTATTTTATACAAGCCTCCAAGAACTCCTTTGCCTTTTATAAAAAATGAAAAAGGCAAACAAGAAAATCAGTGCACAAATTTCAGGCAAGGAGAAAACTCAAAACAAGTACATCTATGATTAGTGAAACAAGTCTTTTAAAATAGAAGATTTCAGTTTCTTCTTTCAACTTGCTTAGATGTTCATGAAATAGAACTCTGAAATATATTGTGATAGCAGAAATTTACTTTCCATTTATTTGCTTGTTTGGACCACATCCTTAGCATAGACTTTAAAAGGCTGTAACGCACCTACTCCCCACTTTTTAAGCAAGCAGCTTCTTGTAGAAAAGAGAGCATATACCAAGCTTAATGAGCCTGAAGACAAAACATTTATCCTTTACTCAGTACCTGTCCAGCAGAGAGATGTACAAGAGCCATGCGAAGATGATGGTCAAAAATCTAAAGTGAGAGTGCAGTTGAGCCAAATCATTGTTTCAGAACAACGGCAAAGCTGGAGCATGGCGAGGACTTGTGTGAGGTGGAAAAAGGCTTTCCTACATTTTTCTAGCTAATGCTTGGCAAAGGGGTACAGCACCAGAAACCCACTCCTCCACTTTGCTAGACACATGATAAGAACACTAGAGTTGCCTGTCATACTGATTAAGAACATGAAAAGGGATTTCTCCTTTGCCAGGAAAATATAAAGATGGGTTATCAGACATCCACCAAAAAAAGTTGAGATGAAATATTCATCAGGATCCAAGTTATTAACTATTCCTGCTCCTTGGCAGTTCAATTAGAAATGACTTCAAACTATACTTAAACAGTCATATCTTGCTGCTTTGGGAAACCATTTTAAAGTTGCTAACATTTATTATAAGAAGATTTCCCATATACCCATTTGAAATGCTGTGTTTTGAAATGCAGTAGGGAATATTCTGGCCTTTCACCTCTAGAGAGCCAGTTTAAGTACATGCTGTTCCACATGTGTAAGTGATTTTCAGGCTCCACTCAGTATCCTAATTGTTACTGTCCAAAGTTTACAGAGGCTCAGTAGACTTTATGACAACAAGCTCCAGAATTGTTCAGGTTTATCACACTTCTGGCCCCAAATGCACACTTTGAGGAGGTTTTTTTTGTTGTTTCTGCCAAGGTTCATTCTGTTTCTACAGCCTGCAACAAAGCATTCCAGGAGTATACAGAAGGATGCATCAATATTAAACATTTGGTATTTTTATAGTAATGAAATCTAATTTTATTTATAATTATATATATATATACACATGTATGTATGTATTTACATCCACTGTATTGATTTATCAGGAAAATATTTCCTGAGAATCATAGAATCCTTGGAGTTGGAAGGGACCTTTAAAGGTTATCTAGTCCATCTTTCCTGCAATGAAGAGGGACATACACAACCAGATCATGTTGTTCAGGGTCTGATCCAGCCTCACTTTGAAAGTCTCCAGGGATGGGGTGTCAACCATATCTCTGGGCAAGCTGTGATATAATATTGCCTTTTTTTTTTTTTTTTCCTTTGGTAAAGTTATGAGGGTAAAAGAGTGCATAGAGCAAAAGCTCAACAAGTGACACATCAATAAAACAGGATTCAACAGTTGCTGTCTGGAACAACAGCACTTTGGAGAGTAAATCCTCCTTCCAATTAAATAAGGGAGGAAAAAAAATCTTTGATCCAATGTTCAGTTTGATATGAGCACGTCTTCCGTTGCAATTAATAGCAATCACCTGCAGAGTTAAAAGTTTAAGCCTGCTCTCTCTCTCTGTTTCTAATGAGAGTAGAAGGGATGGAAAAGAACATCTCAGTACAGTAGAGAAGCATATACAAACATGATAGACACTTAAGCAACCTGAAATCGTTTCACCAACTAGCAGCTGTCCCCAGATGATCAGTAACTCTCTAGTTACTTCACCAGCAGTCAAAATACCTAACAGGCTTGGAGAAGAACAGGATTTCTAAAATATTACTAATAAAGTTTACATATTAAGATATAACTCAAAACTTACTAAAAAGAATTTAGAAGACATATCACAAATAAACAAGTAGTTATACAAGTACCTAATTTTTGACACTGGAAACTAAGAGTCTGATCACAGGTTTGACTTGATACAGACATTCTTATGATTCTGAAGCCTTTGCTATTGCAGGATTTACTATTTGAAATTGCCAGTACTCAATGAAAACAGGAAGGCAAACATCAGTCTTTAGTGACCTAATGTGCTACACAGTTGAAATGTCACGCCCAGCTAGAAACTAGAAAACATTACAGGATTGATTGGGAAAAAAGTGGGGAAAAAAAAGGTACCAAACACGAGAGTGTTTTTACTCAGAACAATATAAGGGAGGATGAAAAAAGAAACAGAAGAACTATTAGAAATATATTCTGACTTTGTATGCATAACAGAACCTGGCAGGATATGAACCGCATAAGCAGAGCATCAATATATTGAAGGCACATTTTGAATTGACCTCAAAAACGGTCATATCAAAGTATATACACTGTTCAAAAGCAGTGAAAACTCTTTTAAACTTTAAATCATATGAAATATTTTAGCTAACACACTTGATATATACCTGGAACTAAATACCTGCCTTGCTTTATATCAATGTGTTTATCTTCGCTAATGTAAGCTGACCTCACTCCCATGCTCCTGACAGCTGTCAAATCAAACTGATGGGGTCTATTTTCTCACAGTTTTCTTTGAGAGAAGTACAAATATATATTTTGCTCATATTGGGGTGTGAAATATTTCAGAGATCTTTTATAGTTTTAGAGTATATTCTGGACAAGAAGACTACTAAAAACAATCACAGCAAACACTACAGTCTAATAGCAAGCCACAAATGAAGGATAAATACTTCAGAAATTTTGAGGCTAACTTTCACAGCCCTCAGGAAAAGAAAAAACTTTTCAGCATATCTTACTGAGAAGGACTTTCAGTATACAGATATTATGAGTAGACACAGATAAAGACATTCAACAAGTATGAGGAGTAAGAGGCAGAAACCAATTTTATACTGGAATTTACAAATAAACACATTACCCACACCAGAAATTACATGAATGGCATGAACCTACATTTTATTCTTGCATCTCACTTATTCTTCTTTTTTGTCCAAAGTCCCCTCTAAGGAGGGTGTATAAGAAAGGTAATAAGAAAGTCAAATGCACAGAATGAACAAAGGTGAGTAAGGCCTCTGACATAGGAAACAAGGAAGAAAAACAAAACAAAACAAACAAACAAAAAAAACCAACCACTTTTACCCAAGGGCAGAAAACTTTATTGGACTGTTATCACTACAGAATACATATTCTCAACAGTTTTTATTAGAGCTGTAGGTACTGTTACAAAGAGAACAAATTTTGGGCAAAGTGAAGCTTGAGGAACACTTCACATGCACAATTAACTTCAGTAATGTCACTTCTAAGCAAAAATCTGTAGCATCATGGTAAGAGAGTGAGTGAACACAGACATCATCACTACACGATTCCTCCTCTTTCTGAGCAGTAGAAAGAGGATAAAATCAGAATAAAGTTGAACAAGCTGATGCAAGAAAATCAAAATGATAGAGAATGTTACTGAATAACATCAGCAACCAAGAGAAGGCATTTGGAATTGTCTTGCAATTGTAGATTTCTACAAAAAGTAGAGGTATCATCAAATAATTCTGCAATTCTCTTCCTCAGTACAAGAAATATGCATGACATCAGCCCAGACTTTTCAAGCCATTGGAGTTGATGCATGCCAGGCTCTCAAGTGACTGTGGCTGAAATACTCATCTGAAGGGCTGGACAGACTTCTTATGGCAGCAAACTATTACGTTACAAGTAAGACAAGATGTGAAATGACAGCCTGAGGGGGAAACCTCCTTATATTTGCTTATATGAAACAGAACCATAAGCAGTCAGAACAGTGCATTGTAAAGTTAAAACAAGGACCGGCAATTTATAAAGCAGGCAACAGGGTGGCCTTACAAAGCCAGAAAACTGTATCCTGGATTTGACTGATTGTAAGGCTGAGGGGGATGCTGAAGCAGCAGATAAAGCTGATGTACTTGTAAACTTTCCAGCTGAGGCTTTATTTGTCTGGTTTGGTACTCCCCTCGGTGGGTGGGGAAGCTAGGGACTGGCTGACGTCACCCAGAGGAGGAATAAAGCACAGTGCTTGGGGTGACCACAACATCCCAGGAGTCAGCTGCCCTGTCCTGCAGGTGCCCAGCACACATCTTCCTGCAGCTCAGCCCCTCATACACACCAAAGGAAAACAAGCAGGAACCCAGCAGCACCCAGCCACGATGCCACAGAACGTTATTCTTCCAGGACCGGCACCCTGGGGATTCAGGCTCTCAGGAGGAATAGATTTTAACCAACCTTTGATCATAACCAGGGTATGTGCTTTGTTCATTTCCTTTCTATTTATTGTATCTGACACCTGTTGCAGATTTTTGCCTTTTTCTTAAGTTCAGAGACAAAGATGAAGCTGTGCACAGATCAGCAAGCAGCTGCTGGCTCTGAGCAGAGCTAGCCGAAAACTAACTGCTTTAAAAGTTTTGTGTAACATTTCTATAACTGCTTTATTGATCTAAAAGAGTACTTCTAATTATGCCCCCAAAATTAAATTCAAGTGCTTTGGCAGCAGGAAAACTCTGTCATGATTTCCCCAAGCGTTCAGATGAGAAAATTAGTTCTGAGCCTTTGAAGGCCAGAGCCCCACTGCTCCCACTTTCACTGCCTGCCTGAGTGCTCACCAGGGAGACATCGCCTGGCAGCAGCTCCTCATGCCTGCAAGTTTGTGTTCTGCAAACTCTCCGTGCCAACTTTCTGAGATGAATCTAACTTTAATTAAACTGAAGTCTGCATGTTGCCAGCAAAAGCAACAGCACCTGCTTTTAAATCTGAAAGTTTTCCACTTTCATGAATGTTTAATTAAGGAATTATCAAAAGTTATCTGTCATAAATATGCAAGAGAGAATTTGTCTGTGTTTTCTGCCATATTTAGTAACAGACAATTCACGTTAACCCCCTACTAAAGGGCAGGAAGAACTCAAGCCTTCATATTCCCATGGATTTTGAACTATTAATTGCAAATAGTTTAAGAAATAAGTTACCTGATGAAAGGAACATATAAGCAGGCAGCTGCCCTGCATCTACAGATTTATATATATATATATATATATATATTTATATATATATATATATATATATATATATATATATATATTATATCTCCCGTCATTAAGTAGATCTGTACTTCAATTTTTTTTTTTTAATTATTTTGAAAACTGTGTTAAACATATTAAGGATCAGAACTAGTTCTCCTTATGTTTTTGCTGCTTTTTAGCACCTCAGACACACCGAGTATGCAATGCATGAGCCACCAAACCCCCAGCACCTTCCCCCCCTCCAAAGCCCCGCACTATGACTCAATATATACACTATGTCTGGTATTAAATAAACATCAAAAGCCTTGAAGGATGAATTTCACTCGTGATGCCTTGCAGTAAATACACTTCTAAACAGGAGTCCACAGAAGGCACCAACCCTTTTTATATTACACCAGTAAGAATTAATTTCTTTTGATCACTTACTCCAGATTCACACTAGCATAAAAACAATTTACTTATTTTAAGTGTAAATAAAAGAGAGTGCTATTTGAATTCGCATAACTTCATAAAAAACACTCATAAAATATAACAAAACCCTTTAAGCAAACAGTAGACAAAAAACAATGAATAAAGAAAAAAAAATCTGTGGATTTTTTTGGGGCCTTCATTGCCTTTTATGGGCTTCCAAAAGAAAAATAGTTTCCATTATCTCTAATGAAAAATATTTTAGCGGTGTCTGGTTTGTATTTCCTTTGTGTTTAGATTAAGTGCAATGAAGTTTAAAACTACAGTAACAAAGGATGTTACTATAAATGTAGTTTTCTAAAGAATAAATGATTTTACAATTGACTCATACCTACCGAATGTCTCACAAGACATAAGTCATGGGCTTCTAGCAAACTATGGCAATACTCAAAAATCACATTGCAAGCAGAGCTATGAAATAATATATATGTATGAGAAAGACGTTTATGTATGCTTAGCTCAAGTTTGATGATTTTAATGGTAGATTTGTTTAATCTTAGGTTGTGGGTTTTTTTTTGTTGGTGGTGGTGTTTTTTTTTGCCACAGCATACAATTAGAAGAATCTTTCAATAAGTATTGTGCTGTAGATCTTAACCACTAGTGAACAATTTGTGGGATTCATATACCCTGCTTTTTTGGGCCTACATGTTCATTTCATAAGAGAAATCAACAGCAGTCCATTCACATTTGGCTCAACTGTCCTGACAAGAAATACTGTTTGCTATAAAGAGGAGGACAGAAATTATTTTCAAATATATTGAATAAAACAATTGGACAGGTGTACATTTAGTGGCTCTTGTTATAACAAGAGCCTCTTGTTCAACATGAAAAAGCTTTTACTAGAAAAAGCCAGAGGGCCCACGGCAGAAGAGATCATCATACACCTGTCTAATGAACAGATGCCATCTCAAAAATCCATTTGCAAGTTTTCCAAGCAAGACAATTCTCTTGACTGTTTCAAGCAAATGCAAAGACCACAGATCCCGTGATCACTGAGAGGATGGAAGAACAGGAAGAGGAATAAAAATAGACACATTCGGTTAGATTCTATTAGGGTCAAAAATAATCAGCTAACTGGAAACAAGGAAAATATTTTTTTAAATCCTTGGAACTCTACAAAGATGAAAGAAATTATCTAAGCAAAACGATCAAAACCCAGTCCTCGTGAAACAGAATAATTTCCATTTATGTTGAGAGGAAGATAACAGTTTAGGTAACGTATTTAAAGGAATGCAAACCTAGACTATAAGTCACATTAAATAAAGCATTACACAAAATTAAAACTTCTGGAGGCTGGAGTGAATGGTAAAACATTATTAACTCTAGATTTCAGTTCTGTTTTACTACAAACTTTTACAGATCACGATGCAAGTATTTATATTAACTCAACTTTATATTTAGCCTCTCTGCCTGCATTCAAAACTTTTCATAAAGTAAAAGCTTAAAATACTTATCAGAGTGTATCACGACAAGTTTCATAAGTCTATTAAACAGATGCAGACTATTTTTCTTCAAAGTATCATAACAGACATTAATCATGCGGGATAAAAAGTTATCACTGTCAACATCTGAATTCTCAACAGGTATCTGTATTTATCCAAATAAAAAGGATGCAGGAGCAATAGATATGCCATACAGACATGTCTGAAAGAGCAAGGAAAAAGTTTTCTGAAAGCACCAGTAGGATCTATCTCATAAAACAGGGATGACCAACAAACCCTGTGCTCATAACATTTTGTAAGTAGTCACAATACACATTTCAAAAGTCACTAACTAGTTCCTTAAGATACAGCATCACTTATTGAGGTACCTGCAATATCAATGCTATACCTGTAATACTTTGTGACCACAGCGTGGTCCCTTTCTTCACTTGAGAAGGAATGATAGAATGGCTGGTTTTGACCATTATATTTAAAGCATTAGAGAATTTAGCAGACATTCTAATGCCAGCGGCCTCTCCTGCAGTTGTCATTCCATGCATGTCCTCAACATGCTAGACAAAGCCAGGAACCATCCCAGGCTACAGGAAGAAGCATGGTTTCTCTCACCCATTTCTTGCTGCAGTAATGTAAATGGTCTCAGTGTGGTTTATTTAAACTAGCAGCTGTTGAAATTTGACAAACAGATCACTTTGGGGTCTCCAGACTCAGAACCGGCAAGAAACTTTCTTAATCCATATTCAAAATGATTATTCAGGCACCTTAACACTTTGTTCAATACACAATAGGCAAGCCCATCCTTTTGGATGTTTGTGGGGCTAATAGCATCCAGCTGGTCATAAGCACCTGTTTTGAAAGCTTACTTAACTCATGTGATAATAATACACACACTACAACTTGTTGCAGAGAAATAAGAAATAAGTTTACAAGTTGGAAAGCAGAAAAAAAAAAGAAAAAAAAACCTGCAAAACAAACCCTAAGTTCCTCAAGCATTCAAACTCATTGAACAAAGATGAACAGCTAGAAGAGTAAAGAATGACTGGCTGACATTTCCCACTGTTTCAGTACTGATATTTCTTTTGGCATGCATTGTTTGGTATTTCACCTGGAAGAATCACTGTTACTGAAGTGCAGTAGGACTGAAGAACTTTAAAGAGTTCAGGATCCAGGTTAGACATGAATAAAGAGAAAATATTATTTCAGTATTATCGGCATTTTTATGATTACTTAAATAGACAACATGAGAAGGCAAGCTTGCAGGAAATACACTAACTGCTGTATGTTGTCTGTAAGAATGGTGAGACCACAAATGCCCTTCTATGTTCCCCGGTCAATGAAAATCACACACATGAACATTAAGCACAACATCTAGCAGAGTACTATTTTGCTACTGCCTGAAGTGTTTAGGGAGAACATCTCCACTTTTTTCAATTAAATTACACAATGGCAGTTGAGGTGAAAGGCTCAAAGACAAGTTAAAGTAATTACAGAAATTAAAGTGGAACCTATTTAATTGAGAAAGTGTGAAAACAATTTTCATCTACTTTGAAGTTACGATGAATAAAGCATGCCTGTTGATCCGACAATAAAAGTACAGAGAAATCAGCAAAACTGCAAAGGCAAGGCTTTGGGGAGAAATCAGACAGTTGTTTATATACCCACTCCTCCCACACCCAATCCAGCAGAAAATAGGGAAGCATGGTGAAATTCATTCTATCAGTTATTAGGTATGAATACAACTTCACTCAGAATTTGTTTTTCAGATTACACCTGGAAGCAAGGCTTCTACTGCCAACTTGTGCCCTGGTGATGTTATTGTGGCTATCAATGGCCTAAGCACAGAGAACATGACACACAATGACGCTCAGGAAAGAATTAAAGCAGCTACACATCAACTTTCCTTGAGAATAGAGAGGTATGTGAACATATCTGCTTATTTCTGAGAAAAGATACTGCACAATCAATCAACTAAGGCACTGCAACCATTATGTAGGTTAACTACATAAAATAATTCTGAGAATTTCACAAAACCTTTCAAATTACACACATGCAAACCTACCCCACCAACTCCACATCAAGCAATAGTCCCAGAACACATCCTCAGGAACAGGATTAACTTCCATCAGGGAACTCTCCAGAAGAATCACTGAGCTATGAACCCCATCCCTCATTGCCTCTACTGACTTCACAAGCTTTATATTTACCATAGGGAAATATTCTTAACATTCTTGGGAAATAAAAAGCTGGAAAGGGCCAAGTAGAGGCCTTAGCTAGCTGTCACTTGGTCAATTACCTCAGTATTCCACCACTCTCAGCTCCAAGCACTTCTCACTGCCTCCTACCCTCGAACACAGGGAAAAAAAAGTAGCTAAAAAAAACAAAAAGCTCTCTTACCTGAAATACGCAAGCCCAGAAATTTCTTACAATAATTTCTCTCCACTAAAGCTACCACAAGGAACAACATACATCTTCACATCCCCTAAATGAGTTTGTTCAGCCTTTAATCAAAATCACTTTCCCAGCTGTCTCCAGGAATCAGACTACTCTGACCAACCTGATGCCCTTAGGGAGACGCAGCACTTTGTTCCAGCTGACCACAATATTCCTTTCCAAATAAAGAAGTATTTTTCTTGGAAGAAGAATCGTCTAGTTACTAGAGCCTAGACTTTAGTTTAAAAATTCCTACACTTAATTGCAGTATATCAATCTGTTACAGGCTGCTACATACCATTTAACAACTCTTTTAAGAAGTATTTAAAAATATGGTAAGTGTAATTTTCCATGTGAAGTTTCAGCAAATTTAAAAATACTAAATATTTGGATTTACATAGCAAACAGTATTACTGTCTACATTGTATATTAATGTTTAATGTTAGCATTAGCATTCTAAAATCAGCTGCCAAATTTTCCTTTGCATGTGAAGTCAGAATTGTAACTTTTATTTACATGTTTGTTATCTCCACTGAAGCAACTGAAAGAATATCTATGCAACATCTATTTACAACTGGATATATACCTTGTGTACCTAAATTGCACCCTTCCTCCATTGAAAAGCAGCCCTTCCACAGATATTGTGGTCATGAAAATATAAACTGATATTGAGGTTTAGGAAAATTCCTAATATATGTACCTATTTGTGCAAAATATTTAAGATATCCAAAAAGCTATCAAACATTTAAAAAATAAAGCTGTAAAAAGCTTGCTCTACTCAAAACAGAAAAGGACTAGTTTTCCTTTGCATTCCATTAACTGTTAACAAATTATTTCCAATTCTTCATAATATAAGTAATTGAAAAAATATACATATGCTTTTTAATACAGTTCACATATAATACACAAATACTATTAAAGCACTTTCATATTAAAACAGTAACAAAGCATAAAACAAACTAAACTTTCAAACTATACTGCCTTTTACAAGAGATATATAACTATACAGGAATTCAAATTCTTTAATCTCTGCCTTTTTCTCTTTGTAGGGCACAAACTAAATTATGGTCCCCACAAGTTTCAGAAGATGGCAAAGCAAATCCCTTCAAGATAAATTTGGAAGCTGAACCACAGGTATGAATTCTTTAAATTTACCTAAGTATTTTCATTCACGTATTTACAGTTCAAATGATCTCCCTTGTGGTCATTAAAATTCTTTGAATACCACTCCATCCATTAGCTACCAGTTAAGCAGATATGAATCATAACAGTTTTCAGATATATAAGCACCGTCTTATCTGATGGATGCTTTAGTTTTTCAGCTACAAATGAAACAAAATTTAAACAAGTTACAACACATAACCATTTTTCTTTAAAACTGCACATATCACCACAGTTCTACTATGGATAAAAACACCTCCTTTTATTCTGATGCTGTTTAAGTTGCTTTAACTCCTTTAGAGACCTTCTGATGAACTCAGGAATAGATGTCAAACACCAATGCAATGCACCCATCCCATCTCAAAAGTCTTTTTGATGTAACAGGTAATGAATAGGGAAATTCAATAATGTTGGGTTTCTCTATTTCCATGCACTTTTACACTGTACTGCAGAACTGAAAGTTACAAAACTGTTGCACACCCATGCACTGATCAATGAGCAAAAAATCATTCACCACTTTTGAACAGCCCGATCCTGTTTCTTGTACATGAGCAAAGTAAATCCATTCAATTTAAATCCTCCTCTCTCTTCAGACTGATATCCAGTTCTGATGCAAATCTTTGAGCAGAAGCTTCCATGGTGTTATCTGTTAATTGTCTAGCTGTTGTCTATAACTAGTGTTTTACTTCCTTTGCCACTCCTCCTTTAACATACATAAACATTTGCTGTAGTCTCAAGAGAGAAAGGGAAAAGAGCATTCTGATTGCAGGTCAGGATCAAAGTAAGTATGTCAAAGTGTTTATTTTGTGTTATCCCAGGAAAAAAATAAAAAAAAAAATTAAGAGCAGATTCTATTTGAACACATTCTATGCAGTGAATGCTTCCACCCATTCTGTTCTCACAGTTGCACTCCAAAACATGAATGCAGCATTCCAGTGTTCCAGTTTCTCTCTCTGTTCTGCTCTGAAGCCTTTATGGTAGACGATACAGCAAATTTCAACAGAAACAATTCACCTTCTTCAGCAGTAAGGGACAGTATAATGAAGAAACAAAACAGCTATTTTAAATGCATATTTCTGTGGAATAGCTAGGATATACATAGAAGACATAGCAGTAGAACAATGTGACTATAATCTGTACAGAAAATTATGAAGGTATGTATTACAGGACCGTAATCCCTTTTACATGTATGCTGCATTCCAAGAGGAGCTGTTAGTTAAAAATAAATCATAAGATTTCTCAAAGTCTATTTTGGCAGGCTACTGAAAAGCAGTCTCCACTGGGCAGTTAGAAAAAATATCTATCCCAGATTTAAATAGCCAGCCTCTCCGTATTGTACAGAGGTATGTCTACTTCTTTATCAGAAAATCAGGAGTACTAATCAATTTCAATAAATATTAGCTATCAGAAAAGCAGCAATGTTAGTAAACAAATATGCTAAACCATCCTCAGGATGATTAACATTGCAGTTAAATTCTTCTGCTGAAAAACATCCATCAATTCATTCTACCTTGTGAAAATAATATAGCCTTTTTTCTATAAGTGCTGAAATTTTAAACTTAATTTTATGGCTTATTTTGTCACAGCACATGAGACCCTGTGGTGCGTATACCAACAATGCAAACAGCAGAATAAAAATTTGTCAGATGACCATTTACAGCACAGCTACAATCTGCGTAAATCACAGTAGTGTGTGCTACTGTCTAACAGTGAACATAAGCATTGGAGCCCAGGCGAGTGAAACAAAATCCAAAAGCAGTATAGTACTACTTCAAATGCAAATCCTGTTTATCCAAAATATTGCACACACTAGTTGGTCTACAGAAATGGAAAATCACTGAGTTGTATAAAAAGTATTTCCGACATCTGCATAACAATTAAAATTACTCGGAAGGTTACGGATGTTATAAAGATAGTTAGAACTTTTCACTTTTGCCAGATACATCATCTAAAGAACACTAAGAAAGTCTGACAAGGGGGAAAATCAATAATTTAAAATCAATTAGTAGCTAACTACATAAGACTTAATCTTCTTAATGATTTTAATTTGCAAGCTAATAAAAGATAGTTATAAATGAAAGTAAAACATACTTTAAGTAGTTCAGCAAATCAAGACAAGGTCAAAGAATGCTTACTTTAATTTCAACAGAGAGAAAGTGTTCTATAGGTGCGTGGAGATGATTATGTGAAAACTGATAACACCGTGCCTAGTTGCAGCTATGGAACAAGAAGCCTTTACACAGTGGAAAGCTTTTGCATTAGGCTGAGCAGCCCCAGTCATTTGGAGACTGACAGAGGCAATTGTCAAAGCACAATAAAAACTCTCACTAGTTTTTCCTCTGGCAAGAGGATACAAAGATAACAATCCCAGCAAACAGCTTCCAGGGATAGTTGCTGACCAGGAGTCCTGAAAGCTCTGCATTCCCATATAAGAACCAACCACTTCATTTTGTTAATCTGGAGCAACCTATAGCACAATGAATAATAGGAAATAATAGACTACTTGAAATATTACTAATACATTTCGCTTATGTTCTGTATAAAAGTAATTTAGAAGGTTCTCAAATAATATAATTAGGAAGAGACAATCAAAGTAAATAACAATGTGAATCTTATTATCAATTTAAAAAACAAAACAAAACAAAGCCCTCATACGTACCTTTCTACTATATTGTTAATGTAAAACAACACTATGACCTGTACATTTTTTTGTCATTTACAACTCAGCTCTTTGAATCTCAGGTAAAATTGTTTCCATCATCACAATTTCTTGAATTGTTTTTATTTGTGTTTTTTTTTGTTGTTGTTGTTGTTTTTTGTTTTTGTTTTTTATTATTGCTTCTATCTTTGCCCTTAAACGTTCCTTTCCCTGTTACAAGACCTCTGGCTATGAAAGACATTATGCATTCCTTGGAGATATAAATACACTATATACATAGATAAGTCTAAAAATCTAAACAAAACAGAACATTATTCTACAAAATTTATAGTCTATTACTACTTCTAGTCAAGTACTGAAACCATACACTTACACTCACGTTGTTTTGAGGACCTAGCCTGTCTTCTGTAACAGCATTCACAGAGATTTTAGTCACAGAGTACCTCAGCATGTAAACCTGTGTGTAATCATGGCAGTTATCCCCAAAGAATGCCATCGTACAATCCTTGCTGCATGCACTTCTACAGACTTCTGGGGCTGTGTTCATATTGTTCCTGATACCTGTACCAAAATGCAAAACATAGTTAGTCATGCAAAAAGGACATCAGTCTGGTAAAAAAAAAAATAATAATAATTAAAAAAAAATTAAAATTTAAGAAATGAAATACCGTAATTATCACACATTCCTGATTATGAATTTCAACAACATCCAGTTCTCGTTTTGCTTCTGAACTAAAAGAGGACTTTTTACAGACTCAGTAAGATTCAATAAACACAAGAGCTGGACTATTTTTGCTGCTGTATGTTCTGTCATTGATATTTTATATGAAGAGATGATTTTAAAATACAAAGGAATTAATTTAAGTTGAATTAACTGCAAGTACTTTTTTCAAAACTGTTATATTGTAAATATGCTACTCTGATGCCACATCTTCTGTGCTGTTCATTTGTCAACATAATGAAATGGGGTGAAATGACAGTGTTCCTTGTTGCTTTTGCTTGCTTTGTATCACACATGGTTTTAAATCAATTTTAAATATTTTGATATTAATGTATTTCATAAAGTAGACATGAACCTAAACAGTAGTAGCTTACTTCTATTTACTAATAAATTTTCTCAATTGCAATGGAGTTCTGAAGAAAGAAACAAAGATTGCAACCAAAACCTTTGTGCACATCTATCTGATTGCTTCTTTCAGTAGTCTCTTACAATGTAATGCTGCTAAACTCTCCCGTTTAATACAACTGCTTTTACTGTTTGCATTTCCTGGCTGCACATTCTATATAACCATGACTTTTCTTTTCACCTGTTCCTAAATATATTCCTGCAACTGTAGCTTTAAATGAAAACTACGGAGCCAGTTCACATTCGGGTTTTCATAATTTCAAAAATTAAAACCTACAGATGTCAAAAATGTGTCCATACTTATCTAATCTGCTCTTACTATCCTGAATTACCCCAGGAATTTAAGTATTCAAATTATATTGTATTTGTTGCTGATTTGTTTTAAGTCGAATTTTTCTAGCATTCCTAAAAGTTAGCATAATCTAAGAAAGGCATTTCTGCATCCCAAAAAAATAAAAACTTTGTTTAAAAAACGACTTAGCAGAACAAGAAAACTCATTTGCATAACTTGCAAGATTTAACTGAAAGATCACAATTGCATCAGAATAATTTTAATACTGAAGATGTCGGGTATGTAACAATTAAAAAACATGTGACAGCAAATACACAGCATAAATTGTACGTAATGATTAAACCAAAAGCTCCAGTAATTACAACTTGAGCTCCTACGATCTGGAATAAAATTGATATGGGAATATCAGAACAAACCCTCTGTAGGTCATATGACACTGTGTGATACCAACGTGATTACATAAATTGTCTATAGTATTGTAGTATTACTCCAACCACACTTTTAAGCAGAGACTATAACTTTCAGGAATAAGAAAGGACTCAGCATGTGCAAAAGTTCTGTTCTCGCTTCAGATTTCATCTTCTGTAGATTTGCTGTCAAGTGGCCTAGGCCTTAGGAAAATCAAACGCAAGGCAAAATACACATCCCATATCCAAAGTCAAGACAGCAAATTAGCGGAGCTAAGCTACGGAAGTACCAACAATCTCTGCTACCTTACCATTGAAACTTCCAGTCTCTAAAGAAGAATGCCATTCAAAACTGTTGAAATCTCTGTTAGAAATGAGACTTTTAATTCTATATAGATAAGTGCACACATAGCACTGTCTCCAAAAAGCACTGCAGGACAGCAGGGAAGGATGATGGACTACAGTATCAAACACTCTTCATCCACTGAATGTTTCTTCAAGATGAACCTAAACAGTGTAAAATCTAGAGAATACAATAGGTCATCTCACTCATTTCTTCTTGAACTTTCATGCTACTCACAAATGTGGAATGGCTTCTGGTTGCTCTGAGGCAGAAAAATAATCTCTGAATGTGTACGGCTTAAGAAGAAAACAGAAAATTCATAGAATAATATAGTATGCTTGCATCAGTTAAAAAATAACAAAGTTAAAAAGTAAAAAATGCAGAGATTAACAATACTCATGTTAGTTTTACTCATTACTAGCTTTGGTGTGCATTGTAGCTCTGTGTATTTTGTCTGCCTATCATGTACAGGAATTCAAGCCTATTGGTACAGCTCACAACAGAAGGGCCCAGCCTTTTGTTGCAGCAGCAAATATTGATGACAAAAGACAGGTAGTGAGCTCCTCCTATAATTCTCCAATTGGGCTGTACTCATCTGGCAATATACAAGACGCACTCCATGGACAGCTGAGGAGTCTCATTCCTAACGCATCACAAAAGTGAGTACTGGTATTTATTTATCATACAGTCTTTTGTGTTATATGACTATCCGTTCTGTTTTCAGTTAAAAAGTCCAGCTCTTGCTGTTTTCTTCTGATAATCAGGAGTTTATTGGTTATCCAAAAAACGAGTGATAAATGAAGCAATTTTTTCCAACACAGAAAACTCTACATTCAACTCTGTAGTAACACTGCAGGTAGCTACAATTCTCCTCCCCCTGCTGATCTGCAACACTGCAATCTAATCCTTTTCTAATACCTTTACTTTGCAGCTTTTAAGTTCCAGGAATGTACAAAATAAAAAAGGTACTTCATAGTTATGATTTTAAAACGTTATCAGCAACCTTTTAACTAGAAGTAAACTCTTATAGGCTTATAGGAAGCTATTTTAACCGTTTTTTCTTTACAGGATATGAACTACTTTGAACACAAGCATAATATTCGGCCCAAACCTTTCATACTCCCAGGCCGAAGCAGGTTATAAACTCTGAGTGCTGTGATGAGTTTGAATGCATGGTGTTATTTTTTAATGGATACTCACAGTTTGAATTAATATAGCATACTGAGACATTTGAAATTAACTTACGGTAGTACATAATGTATGGCTGAAGTTTAAAAACCTGAAGTGCCTAACTTGCAGATATCCGAAAGCAAGCAGGTCCAGGCCCTACTCTCAGTTATACATACATGATTCTGAAGTAACTGCAACCACAAACCTGATTCTGTTTGTAGCGTGGCACCAAGTATTGTACACTTACAAATATACAGAGCTTTGAAATTCTGTCCAAACACAAATGTATGAGATTTCTTCACTTGCTAAATAAAAGATAGGTACTTCTGCAAGTTAAAGTCTAGGCTGTGCGGTGATTTTAAGTTAAAATTTCAGCAGATAGCTGTTCAGAGGATATCCTAATGACTAATGCAGAGCTAAAATAACTACCTACTGTTACAGACATGTAAATCTGTAAAATGCAGAATAGTTTATATATTAACATTAATTGTTTCAGTCTGATATTCCTCAATCATAACTGGGGGTAGAATGTCTAATTTACTATGATTTGCAGTACTAAATGCAGAGGGGAGAGGAAAACAACGCAAATTCTTTCAAGCTCAAAAGTGCTCAACCAATACAGTATACTGAGATGTTATTTTTTATGCTTTCTAGCAGTAACAGGTTTTACCAGTGGATTTAGTGTTCTATATTTCGTTCTGAGGGTCAAAAATGCCTGTACACTATGTTATACCACTTCAAATCTGACAAGCTAGACTGAAAAAGAAGAATAGTTGATTCCTTCATACAAAGGACAATCTCATATGGACTATCAGTTTTGTCAGATGTATTTTTTTTCTCACTATCTGAGTGACAAAGAGGAAACTAATAGACAGATAAAACCCCATCCTTCTGTGAACAAAAATGAACAATGTAGAATGGAGAAAACATGCCCATCTCTACTGGGAGGCTGATGACAATACAGGATAAATGATCACAGTCTTCAGGAAACATGTGGCCTCTAACTACAGACAGCATTTATATATATATCTGGAACTGACTTTTGGACCATGAGGTACTATTTGCAGGTATCTAATCAGATTTACAGAAATTCAAATGAGTGTACTGGGAGCCTACTCTCAATTTCCCAATATTTTCAGAGATAATGCTGAATTAAATTGTCCGTTTTCCAGCTTGTCAGAAGAGCAGCAGCCTACCAGAAATGTAAGAAGTTTCAGAACTTTAGTTGGGTAAGGTCTGTATGGTGTTCTAGCATTGCAGAAGTCTATATTTAAAAACTGCACTCTTTCATGGATAATCTTAATTCTACAAAACCTTGTCTGTCACACAGTTTATCTCCTACTTTTTCATTAGTTTGGCTGAAAAAATATTCTTTGTTAAACACAGCAAAACAAACAAACAAACAAAAAAATCCACCTCCAACAGACAGCTGAAGGTAAACAGCACTTTGATGACAAGAGCTGATTCTGGGCTGTGGGATTGAACTAACATTCAACATTAGCCACAATTTTGGACTAAACTAACTGGAAATTATATTTTATATATGATTACATTCTACTTATACTTCATTCTGCTTTAACACCACTCCAGCTGCTAATAGCAAGAGTTATGCTTTTTCTGCCCTTTTCCTATTTTTTTTCTACTTACTAACAGTATCAGCACTGACAAAGCAAGATAGTGCAGAATGTAAGGGCGTTGTTTTTATTTTTTTTTTAAAGATTGTGAATTTATAAATAGCCATATATATTAATATTTTCAGCTGACTCTTGTTGGGTGATGATACTGAATTTGTGCTTTCAGTTTAAGACTTGCCTATCCTTTCTGAAATTAGCTTTCTTTTGATATGTCTTTAATTGTAGAAAATGTATTTCCCTTTAAATTTTTAAGAAAATGGTCCTACACATGTTCTCCATTGAATCAGGGGAGAATTTGAGTTTTTCTCCATGCAAGAGTATCACCTAAGAAAAGTATTGTATTGTATGGTCAAATTGTGAAATACAGTATTATTTTACAGGCTTACACAAAATCATTCAGCTTGGAAAGATCTAATCACAACCCTTATACAGAGGAAAAAGATTTTTATCTTCTCTTGATTCTGAATATCATATAAATGATAACAAATTCCACAACAACGGGAAAAAAATACCCCTGGAATCAAGGAAGCCTCTGAGATGCTCTGAGGAAAATACTGAAGTCTTCAAATTAGTGACACCGAAAAAGACTTTCAGCTTATTGTCTACATTATTTTACCAGGCCTTTTTTAGATATGTTAGTGCACAGTAATTCTAATTCAATAATACAGAGCAACATCAGTATTTCTCCAAAACTGTACATCTTCTTTACTTTATACAAATTACATGCAAAATCTGCTTCAAAAGCAGTAAAATTAATTCTCTATTCTTGTGAAGGACCATTTTGTATTCTATTAGAAACACTGTCATTTAGAAAAGCAAAAGTACAACTGGCTGTTAAAGCATTTTTTCTTTTATGAAATTTTCAGCAAACATTACAAACAAAATATATTGATAAAATAATTTTAAAAGATGAATTCACACAGAATTTAAGGAAATCTGGGCAATGTCTTATTCATTATTTTACACTGCTTTAATTTCTTCAGATGTGGACTGAGATGGATTATGAAGTGCAGGGCTGGAATGGTGCATTTAGGATTCCAATATTGCTGGTGTTAATTCTGTCATTGGCATGTACAACTCACATAATCTTTGTATGCTACTCTTTTGAGATCTTAAGAATTACTTGCCTACAACAAGTTTTATGGAGGCTTAACTGGTCCTGAAACAAAATCTAGCATTCAAAATGCAAGTTAATATTATTTTCTGAAATATTAAATTCATTGTATTTTTTTTACCATCTAAAGAAAATGTTTGCCAGAATTTTAAGGAACGCTTTATAACTGGCACTGATGCTTTTTACAGGAAAATGCTTTTCAATGAGTACACATACTTTTGCTTTTCTCTACTTCTACTTTCCTGTATTTGTTACATACATACGCTTGCTAACATCACCGTATTCCTGTACTTTTGTCTTTATTCTCTATAATCCGATGCACACTGCACACCTTTCTGCACTCTGGCTGTAATCTGTAATTAACACAGTGGATGCAGCACTCCTTCGGGGATTGACTGTGGCAGTGGACGTAGTACCCCCTCTTCAATTAGCACGGTTAGCTCCATCTGCCCCACCGAGCTGAAAGCAGTGTCTAGGATGGCCCCTAACGTTCCTCTGGAAATGGAGCTTCCTGGTGTCAAGATTGTACATGCTCAGTTTAACACACCTATGCAGTTGTACTCAGATGACAATATCATGGAAACACTGCAAGGCCAAGTTTCTACAGCTCTGGGGGAAACACCCGTAATGAGGTAATTAGAGCAGTATGCTTGATATGTACGAATATATGAATTTAGAATGTACCAGCAGTCATGGGCTTTAATAATATCACACTGTTTCTTCAAGAATGTGTAAAAGGGTTAAAGACAAACTAAGTTATTTAAAGGCATTCAATGTTTCCATTAAAACACTAGTAGTTGATGACTTTTAGTATTAAAGAGGTCTTTCAGAATTTATAGATAACTCAGAGGAAATAATCTTAAATTTGTAGTTAATAAATAGAAGCTGATTAAACTACCTGCACTACTTGCTGACTGGTCATTCCAAATTAAGATTCTGATTCCTCCCCAAATTCATAATTACTTATTACTGTCATAGGTAGTATTTAATAATTTATTCTTATTAAATTATTCTTAATAAATGATTCTTATTGATCATTAATGCAATATTATTATTAACTCAAATTTATTTCAACTGTTGAAAGTTAGGAGATCTTGTGGACAGATATTCAATTACAGAATATTACAGAATATTACAGAAACACTATTTAACTCCCACTTGGGACAATTCATAACTAGCTTTTGTCCAAAAAGAGCCAGTATTGGCTTTCTAAACCTAAAAATTACCTAAAGATCAAAAGATGATTTATGAATTTTATTTACTACAGTAACTAAAAGTCAGGTAGGAACCTCCCCAATATGGACAGCAGTGATAAATAATGAAAACTTTTAAAACTCTACTCATCTTTACAAGGTACAATTAATCATTCATTTTGGTTTATCTTTATTTTTGTTTAATAGTACTTACTTTTTTGTTATACAACAGTACTTAATAATTTATAATATGTATGGTGTAAACTAAAGCTAATCACTAATACCTTAAATAAGCAGTAATCACTGGCACCAATAAGCCTTCTTCAGCACTTTGAAGAACTGGGCTGTAACTAACCATAAAAATTTATAAAGAAATATTTATGTTCATGCTAATTTGATGAACACAAAAATGTATTTCATCTGAGTGATGTTAATCTACTGCATTAATGTTCACCCTCAATAACAACAAGAATAGGGAAAAAGAAAAAAGCCAAATAGCTTTTTCTTTATTCTGTAATAATGGATTAAGCCCAGAGTAATCAGATTTCACAAATTCCTACAGTGTTCTCAGTTTGAGAACTGATTCTCTACACAGGTTTGAAATGTCTTTTCTGTTGTGGGATTTATTTTCACTCTGTATGAATTTAGGAATGTTATCTCATAGACTTGTCCCTGTTTTTTGCCTTTTTTATGTAATTGTATTATCACTTGTTTGGATTTCAGGAATATTTTAGTCAAGAAGAGAGATTGAGGGTCTGATTTTGCAATAGTGAAAACCTTTAGAAGTGAGCTCACTCTATAGATTAAAAGCTTATGATGAAAAAAACAGAACAATATTTTCTATACCACTTAAATACAACTCTGAGCAATTTGGTTGATCACAGAAGATACAAAGAATTAATGTAATCAACAGTAGTTATTTCTCTTACTGTGCTATGTGACAGATCAGATGTTATTCTGGGAAGGTAACAAAATCATGTAAATCATAAACAGCCTAATTTCCTATGGAATTAGTTGCTTTTTTTCCAGTGGCAACTTATCTAAGGTGCAACAGACCGTAGAAGGCCTGTTGAAATCGGAAATTTAAACTGGACATTTACACAAATATCAGTGAGATAACAGACTTCATTGAAGTAATTTTTACTTAGTTAGTCCCTAGCAATTTGAAATTTATGGATGTCACATGTTCAGCCTAATCTTCTGTGTGGTCATCTGCCCTTTCTCTCAGCCACTGAAAATGTTAGTTAGCTCAATCAATTTTAAAATTCAGCATGATTTAAAATACCACAAAACATTTTTGGTAAAATCTTTTGTTTACAGGTCATAAGAAATTCAACCATGAAATGTTATCTGGACAATAATTTACCTTATATTTTTGTCATGAAATTGCCATTATAAAAGTCACATTCCACTCTAATTTAATTTTAAAAGTAGATTTTCCATTCACCTGTGTTTATCTGCAAATGCAGTACCTACTTCAGTCTCTTTCTGTCACCTTCTTAAATTAAGTAACAATTAGCTTAGACAAATAATCATTATTGTAACTAGTGAATAAGCCAACTTAGAAAAGCATGAATACCTTGACTTCATGGCACTCTCCCAAAATGTTTGCTTAGGTTTTGGCTGACCCTATGTAAAGATATGGTCTGTGATTTTATCAGCATTCCTGAAGCCAGCTGCTGTGAAAATGGAATTTCTGGATACTGGTCCAGAAAGCATCTGGTAATACAGCAGTTGATCACAAGAATGCAACTGCTTTGAAGTTAAACACAAGTACTGGCCTATTTCCAAATGCCCTTAGAGCCAGAGCAGTAATTATGGAAACAGCGTCATGAGTTTGTAGACTTATTTTTGTAAGAATTCCATGGATATCTTTTTCAGTACACTAGGCTTCAGAGAAGCCTATATAAAGCAGTGCTACCTGGAAGAAACAGTTTTCCAGTGGCTGGAGAAACTCACATGTCTCTATGGGTGGTTCATGAATCACGTTCTATGCCTGGCAGAGCTATTCATTTGAAGTAATGTCTGTTAACTGCATTCTCTGCTCTTCCTCCCTGTGATGCAGTGACCCAGCTCCCATGGCAGTGCCTCAGTCTGACGTGTACAGAATGCTGCACTCCAACCAACAGGAGGAGCCCAGCCAACCCCGCCAGTCTGGCTCCTTTAAGGTGCTCCAGAATTTAGTCTCCGAGGAAGGTGGTTAATAATAACATATTCTACCTGTTCAACTTTTTTTTTTTTTTAATATATTTATGGGAAAGGGGGAATCAGAGAATAAGAGAGAACAGAACTACACAAATTTCTGACAGCCTGAGTCTCTATAAGTCTGACAAATAGTACACAAGCCTAGTAACATTTTTCCCCTCGCTCTTATGGCTAGCAATGTAATGTGCTAATAAAATAGCAGTGTTAGTTTAAGACTGCTAATGTACAAAATAGTTTTTAACTGAATGGTAAGTTTTATGTGAAAGAACTTTTGGGACACCAAGAAAGAAAATACTATCTTCCACATCCAGAAAAAAGAGAATTTTAAGCCATCTTCTAAGATAAGTTTCACTCATTCCCTCTCCATTCTAAATGAAAACTAAAGAGGACAACACCATTTACAGTCATATTTCCTCCAAATGAAGTCAAGTTTTGAAAATAACAATAAACATTATTAAAGGCTAGAAGTTTCTAATATTTACAATTGCAGTAAGCATAAAGAATAAAATATAACCAAATTTAAGCTAGGGGGTGAATATTTATAAATATTTGTAATTTTTCCTTTTATATCTAAATATTTATGAGAGAAGGAATGAATGCATCTATTTTTTCTGTACACATATTATTGTGGGATTTTATTTGGCATCTTCTGTAATTTTATATTATGTTACAAATCTTTTTGAACTCATTATATTGTTAGTCATACAAATAAGAAGTAAGCCTTAAGAGAGGTTTTGACTATGTTAAGGCCCTATGTTAAAGCCAAATCCTCCTCCCTCTCCTGTTTATACCCAGGACCTGCTATTGGAGAATTTCTGTGTGCCTATGAGATAGAGAACAATATATTTTTAATCAAGCTGTATCTGCTTTTTGGCTACAGTACACAACATTGTTCCCAATTCTAAAGACATGGGATTGGGCCCACAAAACTTATATCAAGAAACTTCATTATTATTGGGCATAAGTGAAAGCTTGTAAACACATACAGAAGTACATATTTACAGGAAAAGATTTAACTGTGGCAGACATTTTTGTATTAGCCTGTATTTAACAGAAATATTTTGGATCTCAGATGGACGTCCAGTGGGTACAAGAAGTGTGAAAGCACCTGTAACAAAGATACCTACTGGCCTGCCCGGAGCCCAGAAAGTACCACAGTGTGACAAATGTGGGAGTGGAATTCTGTAAGTTGTTTCTTCGCAGTTTTATAAATTTCTAGCTTAAGTGCACATCCCCAGTTTACATCCAGATAAGCTACAGGTTTGTAGGTTGTTCAGTAGTGTAAAGCATCCTCCTGACAAGTCAGTGGGAGCATCAAAAACACTCTGTGATCCGTTTTGAATCTACCAGCTTTATACTTTAATGACATCACTGGCTTCAGCAAAAAACACAGATAATCATGAGGAAATAGGTTTTATAAATAGATTAATTTATTCAACATATTAAGAGGTGAGACTATACTTAAAGTGTTATAACCAAAATAAAATATTTCTTCAAACTAGTTTTCCAGTTAGAAAGCTTATGTCATCACCTCTAATGCATTTTATATTCTACTTATTCAAACTCAACTTGCAACTTTAAATTCTCTAGCAGCTGGCAAAACCACTAGAGAAGCAACTTAGAGGCCTTAAAAGAAATACCTAAAACTTACCTTGTGTTATACTTTAGTTTCTTTGCACTCTAAATTCATACGAATTAATTGCTTTTTCTTGTTTTCACACAGAGGGACAGTGGTGAAGGCACGTGATAAATACCGACACCCAGAATGTTTTGTGTGCTCTGACTGCAATCTTAACCTGAAACAAAAAGGCTACTTCTTTGTGGAAGGCCAGCTATACTGTGAAGCTCATGCACGAGCTCGCATGAGGCCACCAGAGGGATATGAAGCAGTTACTGTTTACCCAAAATGCTAGTCTTACATTAGCACACAAATACATGCATGCACACGAGAAGCCATTAACAGCTTAGAACTGCAGTACAACTGTCAGGACTTCTGTCTGAATTCAAAGTAGCAGCTTTTAAACCTTTTCTCGTGATATTCTGAGGTGGAAGTCCCTATTAATCCGCAGTAACATACCATATCAGTAAAATTCAGCTAAAATTTTATCCTTGAAGTTGCCAATACAGCTCAATGGAGTATGAACTGAAACAGCTGTACAGGAATAAAAAAATAATAAAAATAAAACAATTGAAACATCAGGGGTATTACACTATTACTGAGGTATATGCACCCACGTGCTGTAATTAAGACATTATTTTTAAAATGTTAAGAATGTAATATCTGTACAAATAGCCTAATCAAAAGCTTCATTGAGCTACAGGCTGGGCCCTACCAAAGAAAGAAACTTGATCAATCATTAGAAAAGAAGCTATTCTACGTGGGTAGTACAAAACAGTGGGATGTTCGTGCCTGTTTCAACCATTCAACAATCAACAGTGTGTGCCAAAAATAGATTCTGCTTACTTTGCTTTCAATTTGGGGTTATATTTTCTTAATTTTCTGATGCAGCAAATGAGTTAAGAAATGAATGCCATTTCATATAATAAAAGGGCTAGTATCATAATGATCATTTAGTTAAGAAGCAAAATAATTCTACAATGTTTAATGATTTGCAATGAAATCACCTTTCAGCTCTTACATCACTTAGCAGAAAATTATTCTGAGGCAGGCACACCAATACATTATTCTTAGGGGAAAAAAAAAAAGAATTTATTAGGAACTCACTGCAAATTGAGAATGAAAGTAAATTTAAAAGTCTTTCTAAAAAAAAAGTTTCTTTCAGGTACTGTTTATTTTTTTGTTTTTTTACTTTAGATTATTCAATTTCCATAATAGGAACAATGGGAAAATATCACCATAGTATCTTAATTCCTGATAATTAAAGCTTGGACAACTTTAAAAATGACCGATAATTAACATTTGCAAAGGAAAGATCTTTTATGAAAAGACTGGTGAACTCACAAGAACACAGTATTCAAATGAAATTCTGAATTTCTGAATGTTTTGTAAGGGCTCCATTGCTTTCAGGTAGGTATGCCAGCTGCATACACACACACACATGACAAACTTCGCCTTAGCATCTTCCAGAAATACTTAACACAATACTTAAATTCATAGCAGAAATGAACAACTCAGTGTCAAAGAATCTTACTTTTCTCACTCTAAAATATAAAAAGCTTAGAATGTAAGGAGAATCAGGAATCAAAATAAGAGGCTGTATACAGTTTACATTTATTTTAAAAAATCAGATGAGTCCCAAAGCCTGAAATGCAACGCTTGCATATTCAAAGACTTTAAATCTGTATTATTTCAGAATTAAAATCTTTTAAAAATGTGTGTGTCACTCTATTCGGAATTTAAAACTGCATATCAAAAGCATATAGAGGCACATCCCTTTAAAGATTAGCTAATGAATTATTTTCTGGCACAAACCATAATTCTGTTCCTTATGTATCATGAAGACTATATGTAGTATTTATATTTTTCCACTAATAAAGTCCATAAAGTAAACCTGAAAATCATTTTGAAAGTGAGAGTGCATGTGTCTATTTTTACAAACTTGCAATGTGTCATTGGTGTTTTTAAATAATTGCTTAATGTTCATTTCTTTGTGGAGCAACTGAAGGTAAAAATAAATGTACTATATATGATAAGGATTCCGTATTTCTTTTCAACTGGTATGAAAAATGAGAATGTATGAATGTCAAGTGACTTAACAATAATAGAAGTTAGGCATTTTCAGCCACGCAGAAATGAATGTTTTGGATTTTATCAAACAGCTGGACAGAATGAAACAAGTTTTATATTAGACATTTGAACATACAGTCCAGGCAAAATCAGCTTTCTGAAAGTGAATACAATGATGTGCTTTCAAAGACTTGAAACTACTCTTTCTTTACCAAGCCAAACATATCAATTGAAAACATGAGGAAATTCCTGGAAACGTAGCCATAAGAAATATTAGGTTAAAAGAAAGCCAGAGAACATGACCTGATGACAAATCTTTGAGTGAAGTTCAGTGGCGTTGCATCATGACATGGTGCTATTTTGAGAGGTTTGAGGTCTGAGATTATTTTAATAGAACTTGAAAGCCTATCTAATTGCAAGTACCAACCTATGTGCAAACCTTTACACCACTGTAAAACGAAAGAAACATCAGCGTTCAATTCATTCAGATTCAAAAATCCTTGATCCTGATAGAGAAGAATTGGAAATCACATCCTACCTTCTCTTCAGTCTGAAGATATTAAATACAGAAATTTAAATATGAGAGAAAGATGCAGCAGTTCTCTCTGTAGCGTGCTCAAGGCCACATTCTTTACCTCTGGTGGGGTGTCAGGGCTTATTGGCACAAGTCCCATACATACAAAGTGTTCAGCTAAAGAACGATCCACCTTATCTGCTGGCTTAAGAATGGCATACCCACTAAATCAAAACAGCATAACACTACTATGCTGCTCAGCTGTGTCCAGACTTTATATATATATTGCAAGCTAGAGTGAGCAATGGCATTTATTTTTAGATGGAGAGAAAGATTGTAAGTGTGACTTCACATGCTTGTTATCTGGACTCTTCAGATGTCGATCAACAGGTGTGAAAAGCTTTCCTCAGCTATGTTACTACTGCATAAACAACAGGGCTATTCTAAGATGAGCTTGAAACACATGAAATTTTAACTCTCCAAATGAGCAAGACAAACATTGCATCTAAACATACGCCAGATTGGTTTACAGAGTGCTTCTGTATCAACTGTTCCAAGACAAATGCTTTCATTCTCTTACGTAATGTCGAAGTGCTACCAACAACCTGAAATTTTAAAACCTTTTTAAAGCAGTTAAACTCTGTGTTTCCACTAACTCAACAGCCTTCTTAGATTTCCAACTGCATTCCAACACTTTAAAAATATATTAACACTTTTGTTCAGATCAGAAATGTGCTTTTGAAATCCCTCATCATTCCACTTACTACATTTTGCTTCACATCATACAACAATTTCAAAGTGCATAAAATGATTACCTTTATGACCAAATTCAACTAGAAGATGATCTCTGGCAGCACTGCTAACACACACCATCCACTAATGGGAAGTCATTCAGCAGAATCAAACTAGAGCTAAATAAGCTCTCCCTGAAATACACATTAAGTAGATGCCACATCCTCAGAACCAACTGATTTGCTCGTACTGTACCGTGCAGTCTGCTATTACTGTAGACATAGCCTGAAGCATTTATTGCACTTTCACTGACAAAAAGTTTCTTCACAGAAATGAAATTACTCGTAGTGTTTAAAACTAGAGATAGATCCACTGTGTATAATTTTGACCTGTTTGCTCAAGAATTTTACTTAAGATGATTTGATCAGCAATTTTGGTTCGAATTTCTATAAACCATAATTTCTATAAACATTTCTATAAATGTAATAAGAAATGACCATATACTATTAGATATAGACCTGATTTGAATGTAAAATACAGGCCTTTGAATTAAACTCTCTTTTAGAGAAAACTTTTTCACGAGGATAAAATTATTATTTACCTTGCGGGTTTAAGCATTTATAAATAAAACAATGGGAAACAAAGCCCATTTGTCAATGTATACCCAGCAAACATTCTAAAGGCAAACACATTCTGCAGATTTGCCCTTTTGTGTTTCTTTTTTTTTCCTTCCCTCCTTCCTTCCCTCATCCAAGGAAGTTATACAGACAGTTTCTTTTTGAAATTAATAAGAAAATTCCACAAGCAGATTATCCCTTAACATATTTACTTTTGAAGTAAAATGCATTCTATATCTTCTCAACTTATACTCAGTTGTTTTGTGGTACTACCAACTAAAACCTTGTTTTACATTGTATGCTTGGTAAATGATACCATCTACACAATGCTCAAGTTTACAAAGGATTTTGATTCTAGATACACTAAAGCACACATTTGTTTTAGCGCTCTGAGTGAGTGCTTTTTGTTACACTCAGCCCTCCTAATCCTTGCTCTCCCCACACCAGGGCATGATCCAAAGAGCACTAAAGGATCCAGGAAAGTCCTGAAAGATTTTAGACTGTATTACTCTGAAAAAAGCTCTCGATGGCGTAAGCTAGAACAGTTGTCCAAAATAAAGCTTTAAGGAAAGTTCCATACATTTCATGCTGAAAAAATTACAGCTGTGCTGGAATGCCAAATTCAGAAACACAGAGATGGTGGAATAGTTAAAGATTGTTTTTAATCCCTAAGAAAACAAAATATTTAGTAAACACAAGCAAGATTCTGAGCAAGAGGAAAAATCTCTGATAAGTTTTTCACAGTCTTTCTTTTCTAGATAATCACTTGAAAACAAATTTTTATACATCTCATTCTTTATAAAATTACTTTTTACAATCTTTTTAGTATATTCCTGATTTAAGAGGTTTTTAATTGTCCTGCCAAAACAAACAAACAAACAAACAAACAAACAAACCCACCATAACACATGCAGCCAAATTACAACACTTTCAAGAAAAAAAAAAAAGAAAAAAAAAAGTTGTTTGTGGCATTACACAAAACCTGAAGGGGGCTATTAACAATACTTTACATGACTGTCACAAGGCACAGAAATACTTATTCCCCTTGTATATAGAAATGAAGTTTCAGAGCACCAGCTTAACAGGCAGTAGAATTACAAGGTACTTATAGGTTGTGCACATACACAAAGCACAGGCAAGTTTTCTTTGAGAAAGAGTAAACCCCAAGGAGAAGCTATGACTGCACAGAAGACAATCTGTTTGTCGTTCAGTCTATTTATAGGTAAAATACTCTTTTAATATATTGACTATTTCATTTGTGTGTAGAACTCATTCAAAATTCTTAATGAATGCTAGCTACTTAGCAATCATATTTCTGACTGAAATTTCTGTAATTGGCAGTATCATGAATAATTCTTGCCACTGCTATACTTGGCTAACATTGGAAAATCTATAGCTTGCCCATTTAAGAAAGCTGGGAGTGTGTTAAAACTAAAATAGAAAACATTTAACCAAAACATTTTAACTTTGGCTCTTTAATTAATTTCAAGAATTACATGACTTCCTGATGTTTTATTCTTCAAATTCACCCTATTTCATTTTCACTGCAATATCTCTAGCTTCAAAACTACACTTACTTTTACAGAAAGCGCTGCTGTCCACTGCTCTACATCTTGCACTTCTTTGAGTGAGCCAATTCAAACCTAAGCAGAATGTATGAGATGATAAGTACAATTCTTTTACAGCCAGATTTTTCCACGACCTCTCTTATTTCATTTTATTATTTATAAAAGAAGTACATAATGCAAGAACACTCAGATACAAAGATGATCAAGCTGCAAACAGGCACTGTGCAGAGAATAGCTACCCCACAGCTTAAAATCCAAACTAAGCAGATCAGGCAGATACAGTATAGAAGGAAAAAGACACTGCAAAGAATAAATAACATGATAATTTACAAATATTTTGCTCCTTTGCTTCCTTTCACAGAAGACTGGTGGACTGAGGTAAAACAAAACAAACAAACAAACAAACAAACAAAAACATCCTAAACTGTAAGAGTTAGTAAGCAAGAGAAAAATGCACAAGCAATGATTCAATATAAAATAAAAACATGCAGGTAAAATGTGTAAAAATTAATTATGCCCCAAGATGGAAGCAAAACCTTTTATTAACTGATCTAGTTGTAAAAAAATGTGAGACCAAATAGGGATTCTAACAAGACTAGTTGTTCACACTTCTATGGGAGTGTAAACTAATTAATGATGACATAATCACAAGATTTTTTTGATCCCAACACAGGATTATAATTCTAAACATGTTCACATATTTCTTCTCTGACTCATAATTTATCCAGCCTTTTCCATTCTCATTACAATTTATGAGATTCTTCTCCATGCGTACGTATACCACAGAGCTCTGTTAATTGTCTTTCCCATTTATTTCCTATCCACTGCCTATTAGTAATTGCCCTTTCTGAATCAAGAGCTGCTTTCATCTTTCACAGTGGATGAAAGAATGACATTTCAGAAATGATTATTGAGATATGGGTGCTGCCTTTCATTACAGATCCACTGTGCTGTGGATCTGTCACATGCTGTGACAAAAAGGCTGTTCTTTTAAAGCTACACCTGAACACAGACACGGCTTTTGAAGACTATTACTGTAGAACAGTATCAGCTATTGCCCACCTCTAGATAAAAGTAAGGATTGAGTAAAATATGCATTTTAGCATTTGAACAGATAATGAACAGTCAAATAAATCTTAATTCTTTTGTGGCATGTAAAGAAAAAATGCAAAACCTCTGAGGCACTCATAACAGCAGTGCTGCATGGGACCTCAATGCTGTTTGCCAGAAGAATTTTCATAGTAATTCAATTTTCCAAAACAGAACTTTCTCTGAAATGCTGGAAGGGCTCTAATTCATGCTGTCACCACAATACAAAACATAATACAGTAATATGAAATGAGGATATTTTCCTATTCTCCTAGTTCACAGGCCAGGAAAAAAAAAAAGAAAAAAAAAAAGTGTTTAACTTTTTTATGTACTGGATATGCGGGAGAAATGAATTAGTAGTATCCTAATCAGAATAATATAATACTTACATACATTCCCTATATTAAAAAAAAACAACAAAACATCAAGTTTGCCACAGTGGTGACAAAAGAATATATATTTTTTTGTTTATTATATGAATCTCCCTTGACACTTCAGATATCCCTGAAATATGTCAATTTCAGTAAACTGACAGCAGCTCTAACTTATACATTGACTCCCAAGTTAGAGAGCCAAACTGATGTCACCAATTATTTAATGCATTCTATCTCTATGATCACCTCATCATATCTCAATGCTTCACATACTAGAATACTTACTGCTATGTTTTAATAAACAGGACCAGGTTGCACCTGTTCAAAGTTCATGGAAGCTATCTACTCAGTCTCACAATAATCAAGAGGTAACAGCTGCCCCTGTAGCTGATTTAACATTTCTGCTATACTTAGGGGGATAGACAAATGAACCAGCTGTTCATGTTTAAACTAAATTTCCCTAAGAACATTCCTGGGTCTGTAAAGACCTGAGTCATACAGTCTTAAGACAGTTCGGTATGTGATACTGCAAGCTAGAAGGACAGCAGTATGTTTCTAAGTCTCTTTCTGCCACATTGTTGCTTTTATTTTTTTTTTTTTTTTTTTTTTTTTTTTAATGAAAACAGTAAGTGAATGTTACTGACTTTCCACACAGACTTTCTTTAAGGAGGAGGCAATCAACGTCAGACACCAGTTAAGGAAAATGCCAGTAATCCTGAATAATTCTTTCACCCTCATTCTAAAATAATATTTGCAATTTATCTGAAGTTTTTCATTAGATGATATTGAAATGACTCATAAATTAGTATTTTTTGCAGTCTTTTGAAGGGTGGGAAATGTACTCAGCATCAGTTTCAAAAAGATTTGTTTTGTTGTTTTTTTTTTTTATTTCTCCCAAAACTGTTATACTTGCTTATTGGAGTCATCAAAACAAAAATATGAAGAAATAGTAGAATTCTGCTCAGGTCTTCATGTAGAAACACTGAACATCCACTTCCACAGAACGTCTCTTCCAATTTAAAACAATTACCTGTATGAGAAAGGTTTCACTCATCCCGTAAGATGAAATGCTGCTTGACATCACATACAGATGAAATGTACAGTTTAAGAAAAAAATTACCTGAGGTGGTACTGTTTTCTCAAAGAATATCAACTACATCTGCCAGCAGGTGCTCTAACAAACCAAGGTTCCCCCGTGTACGTGGCCTCACAGCTGCTTTATGAATAGCAGCCATGTCTAACAAGCTGTGTCCAACCTTGCATGCTTGTGCATCTGAGTCGTTTAATTATACGAGCATTTCTTCCTTGACTGCTCTCGTGAATACAGTGAACGTTTTCTTTACCAGAAAACATGGCACCAAGGATGCCGAGCACCTGAGGAGCGGGCCCTCCTGTGACGGCGCTCGGCTGCGGTGGCTGCGGCAGGGCCCTTGGCGCTGGCACGGCGGCAGCACAGAGGAGGCCGGCTGAAGGCCCGGTTGCCGCGGCGGGACGTGCGTCACCGCGAGTGTGACGACACCGCCACGCACCCGCACGCCGCTCTGCTTCAGCGCCGCGAGGGGACCGGCAAGCAGCCCCGGCCCTCCTCCTTCTGAGGCGGTGGATGGTGTGGGCCAGCGTAGCCTCCCGCGAGAAGAAAATCTGCGCGGCCACGACCGAGCGCTGGAATGCTGGGCTGGCCGCGGGGCGGGGCGGGCCGGCCATCACACGGGGAAGTGCCGCGGCACCATCGCGGTACGTGCTCTGCCACGGGCGCTTCGCCGCTTTCAAAGGGGAACTTTTCAGCTGGAGCTTGCACCTCCTCAGGGGGTCTCCAGACATTGATGCGTTATCCTGACTTGACCCGGAGCTCAGAACACCAAGAAAATACGCTGTTAGGTCCTTCCTCAACTTCCACAACGCTTGGGCTTTCTCCTTTCCATTGTGGATGTCCAATTAGATATGAAACAGCTCTAGCTGAGAGCTTCAGGCACTGCTAACTGTAGAAATGTCATTTGTGTTTGCAGGTAATCACACAATAGAAGCAGAAGATCTGATTCAACTGCAAACAGCACTGGAAGTAAGCTGATTGATTCTGTCTGCAGACAGGAGTATGACGACTTGGCACAAAGAGCCACAGTTAGCATGAGTCCCACATGGCACAACTAATTAAGCATGTGCCTGTTGGCATGGCCAAACCACTGCAGGCAGACTGGCCTGTCCCAGGCTGGAAGCTGGAGCAGTAGGAACCACTGAGCTAAGGGGCCTTACTTCACAGGAGCTGCTTACAGGGTTATTTTATATAAAGCTAGTCTCCTTTACATTGCTCTTTATGTGTGAATCTGGTTGACATATTCATGAATATAAGTAAAGTGAATGATTGTTTCTATTCATTTAAAACTGGAGCTGTCCAGATATTTTTCAGTAAGAAATTTGCTGAAATATTTTGAAATGGACAGCTTACTTTCAAACTACAATTTATATTTGAATACTAATTAGCAAAGCATGTTGGTTCCGCTTTTAATACAATATATTTTAATAACTTAGACATAGAATTTACAGTACTCTGTACCTAATACATACTTTATATACCCACCTATACTCTATACATAGTATCTCTATACACTCTTGCCAACCGTTGCCTGGGCTGTATCAAGATGATCAGCATGATCAGCAGGTCGAGGGAGGCAATTTTGCTCTCTACTTTGCTCTCTTGAGACCCCAGCTGGAGTACTGTATCCAGTTCTGGGGCCCACCCACAAGAAGGACATGGAGCTCTTGGAGCAGGTCCAGAGAAGAGCCACAAAAACATATGGAGGGCTGGAGCAGTTCCCCCTGTGAGCACAGGCTGAGAGAGTTATGGTTCTTCAGTCTGGAGAAGAGAAGGCTTCAAGGGGAGCTTGTAACAGCCTTCCAGTACCTGAAGAGGGCCTACAGGAAAGCTGTGGAGGGATTATTTTTAAGGGCATGTAGCAACAGGATGAGGGGAAATGACTTTAAACTGAAGGAGGGTAGATTTAGACTGTGTATTAGGAAGAAATTCTTTACTGTAAGGATGGTGAGACACTGGAACAGGTTGCCCAGTGAGGTTGTGGGTGTGCCCTGGAGGCATTCAAAACCTGGAGGCTGGATGGGGCTTTGAGCATCCTGGTCTACTGGGAGGTGTTCCTCCCTCTGTAGGAGGGGGTGTTGGAACTAGATGATTTAAAGGTTCCTTCCAGCCCAAACTGTTCTGTGATTCTATACCTGCCTATTTTCTTCTTTTGGGGAAATCTTCTTCCAAAGTAAAACACATAGTGAACTGCACATTTTGCTACATGCCCATGTTCATTCCTTTAGCTGAAATTTTTACTGAGTTTCTGAATTCCTGTGCCCTAAGTATGATTAATTCAGTAAAACATTCTTTGATCCATGTAAAAGATATGCAATATTTATTGTAAAGCACTTTTAAATCAATAGAGCTTAGTGAAGATTTAGTGCTGTTAACGTGGAATACTAGGGCTTCCCTTTACTAATTCCCAGAGGCAGTCCAACTTTCTTATGTTGTCCAACCAGCACACCACAATTTAAACCAAAAGGATGATCTTTGGAATTGAAGTATTGGAGTAAAATTCAAACATAAGCATATTTGGCCTCATGGTAAAAACTATGGGCAAAAGTAATGCCAGATGTGCCGGAGTTTTCAGTGGCGTGAGCAACTATCCATGAAGAACAGTGCTGAAATCCTTCCAGTATTGCAAATAAGTTTCTAAATGGCTATTGAGTGGTAAGAGGATCTGGATGAAAATGATGTTAGTAAATAAACATGAGTTAAACAGAAAATATTTTGATTCATTAAAAAAAAAAAATTACCAGTTTTCTGATATTGTTTCTACATTTTAGATTCTTCAACAACAGCTGGAATCATTTCAGACATTTCAGAAACAGACTTTGGAGAATGCTAATATGGTAAAAAACTACACAAATTCTCTTAAGTGTAAATGCCAGAATGCCAACTCCTGCATTTTTAGATATTGCCATAAGTATTTTAGGTTATTATGTACGTTAAATATACATTAAAACTATTAAACTATTAAAAATATTAAACTATTAGAAGCTGAAGGACTAGATCTAACTTACACTATTGTAACCTCAAGGAAACTATTGTTTCAAAAAAGTTTCAATTCCACATGATGTTAGTCATTAGACATCAGAACCTGCTCCAATGCTGCAAACTGCCATTTCTCGCAAAATGCTATGCCACCCTTTGAGGAGCATTTTCTGCCATCACTTTATCTGATTCATTATATAAAAGCTAAAGACCTGATGCGGAAAGGATGTTTAGCATTATGCTTTGCTTGTTATACACAGTTCCCTGTTCCTACACTCCATTTCGATTCACTCTGTCCTTTGCAGGAGATAACTTCCTGATTAACAATGTGTTTTGGAAAGTGAAATACTTACACATGTAAGTTTTCTATAAACAATCTTTTTCAGGTACAGTCTGAAATCAGTGACATACTAAATAAAAATATATTTGAAATGAAAACCCCAGTACATACTTCAGCCAAGATTATGATGACTGCACACATCACTTTTACAGCAAATAACGCATCGCTGGTATGTTAACAGTTTTTACCTACAAACACATTATTCTTTAGATGGATTTTGACTTTAATTTTTTTTTTTTTTTTTTAATAACCCAATGGGTATTCTGAGTACAAAAAATAACAAGTGTTTTCTTCCTGAGAAGCCATAAATATGCATACCGTTCCCTTCCACTCACTTTGATTAAGTTCCATTTCTTTTTTGCACAGACAAAATAGTAACTTGATCTTCCCCAAATTCACTTGGATTATTTTCACTGGATATGGAATGCAATACAAAGCATATAGTGAGACAGGACAGAGCCAAGGAGGGGACAGAAATGAAGAAGGGGAATAAAACTTACTTTTTCTGCATCTATTTAGTGTAACTCCAGTTTGTCCTTAATTTGTGCTGACTAGGATGACAAAAACAAAGACAAACTATAATCTCCTAAGTTCATCCCTCCTATGCTTGAAATATAGTCAATTTAAGACACTCAGTATGTTATGCTTGCTCCAAAACCCAATACTGAATTAAATGAAGCTGATTGAAATTGCTAACATTTTAAAAGCTAAATGGCATTGGCAGAGACAAAATTTGTGCAAGTCTTGATTGAGAAGTGGCTTTTTTAGCAGCTCAGATGTCTTATACTTCCATTATTACATTTCATAATTCTTACAGTATGATTTTTTTTTGTACATTTGTTTTTAATTTTGTGAGGTAGCCTATGGAATATCCTGAATTGTCTTCTAAAAGAGAAGTTCACCACGACCAACAATCCAGTTCTGAAGAGCATGTGGAAGTAAACTGCAGTGCTAGAAATGTGGTCAGTGATATACAAATTTCACATAGGATTTCACTGAAAACTGAAAAGGTTGAAGATTCAGAAAATCTAATTGGAAACAAAAAGATACATAAAATAAACAACGAGTTTACATGTGGACATTTGGTATCTGGCACTGATTCAGAGACAGAAAGGTCGGATGCTGCTCAGGAGAAGGTAATTTTTAGTAAATCTAAACTTCCTATGCATTTACCTGAATACAGGAAAGAAATTTGTAAAATAGATGATAATTATGCTACCAAGTTGCTGAAACAAGAGTTTTGGAAGTCAGCCAGTACTAATTCAGATTTGTTAGCACAAAATACAGAAAAATCAGCCTTTTTTTTACAGAGAAAAATTAAATAACTTAAAAGACAGTGCAAAAATTGTGACTTCTTTCGATGAATCACATATTGCTTCAGCTCTACTTAATGAAAATTGCCTACATTTTGATCAAGAATTTTATAGAGATTCTGAGTATGGCAGTGTATGGGCCCCTCCTACAATAGCATGCAATGAAAAAGCAGAATCTGAGAGCAGAAATGTACTTGAATTTAAAAGCAGTTGTAGTGGAGATAACAGATGCCAGGTAGGTTCATTTTCCAAAATGGTGAAAGATAAGTTACTAATGGTTGATCAAAAGAACAACTATCTGTTTTTAACCAGATGCTGCTGAGGCTACGAGATCAGAAGTTCAGTGAAAACAAAGCAGCCCCTGAATATGATGGAGAAATTGAAGCATTGCATAAGCCTCTGAAAAACTCTGAGCATCTGCAAAAAAGAATACGTTATCTTCAGAATGAAAATCTACATCTCATGAACAAGGTAAAACCTCTTGCTGAGACTGTACAGTCTTGGAAAGAAAAAATATCGAAATATGATGTGAAAATTAAGGATTTCACTAAAGAAAAGAGGAGTATGCAAACTCAGTTGGTTAAATCACCAGAAGGCAATGAGGAATGTGTTAAGGAAGTAAAGAACCTGATAAGAAAGTGTAAAGAACTCCAGAACCAGAAAATAATCCTTGAAAAGAAAAAGAATCAACACCACAATGGAAACAAAGACACAATACAGGCACTACATGATTTTCAAATTAGGAACAAAAAATTAGAAGGAAAGATGACTGCTGGTACTTGCGAAAAAGGGAGGCTCAATGCAATGCTAGGGTCCTTGAAACACAAATGCTCCAATTCACAAGAAACAAATAAAAAACTTGGTCAGCTTACAGAAGAAAAGAACTCCCTAGAGCCCCTAGAGCAAGAACTTGAAGGAAAGCAGAGTGAAATAAAACAAATGAGAGAAAAAGAAATTGCAACAAGATCTGAATTGGAGACTCATCTTCAATTAATGCAAACATTTGCAGAGAAAAAAATTAATCTTGAAATGACTCTGCAGGAATGTTCTAATACTAAACAGATGCTGCTGAAGGACATTGAGGAAGTCCAGTCAGATGAAGCGTATACAGAAAAGAAACTCATGACTGAACCCAGAAATGCAAAAGCAGATATTGATCTCTTAAAATATAACCTGACCACTGCAAACACAGAATACAAGAGGTTATCAACAGTAATAACAGACATCACAGAGGAAAATCAGCTACTTAAGAGAGAACTGAATGAATATAGACAATACGCTTCCAAATATGAAAATGATATTAGAAAACTGTCTAAAGAATGCTTACTATTAGAAAATCAACTGTGGACTATTGAAAATGAGAGAGATGTAGCACAGCTTGAATTCCACCGTTTGCATAAGGATTATGTTTATCTCCGAGGTCAAGCTACAGCTTTAGCATGGGCACAAAAGAAACCCAATTCCAGTTCTGGCAGCATGCAAAATAACTGTTATTCTGAATATTCCACTAGAACTTGTAAAGAAATTCCTTTGGATTGCCTTTCACAAGGTATGACTTTCAATTCATAGTAGCTTACTATCTTTGTTTTGTTTATCTTTTTGTTTAAATCATTTCCAGTCTTTTCAGTATATTTTTTGTAATGTACTCAAACTGTCTGCTCCTATTGATACTTCGCTGCATTTTACTGATTAAGAAGAGCAGATCCTTACACAACATAAGTATATATTAATGTGATGAAACTATGACGGTTGACAGGAGATTGAATTCTGTCCCAAATATTTCAGACTCAGAAGGGAATCTTAGCAACCTTTTAGCTGAGCAGTTTAGTACATGCCACATTTCACAGGTTATTTTACAAAAGTCCTAAATAAAATTTAACCCACATTAACCTGTCCTTTAGATGACTTCTAATTCTGATTTATGTGTAATTAGTACAAGCTACTTTTACCTTTTTACTGTTTCTCTGACTTAGAAAGCTTATTAACTGAAACATGAATTTCAACATTTTCAGTGTAAATGTGTTCTGAGAACACAGTCATAGTTACAAAAAGCACAAAAATTAACCTCTGCTAATTAGACACTGCACAAAGACTGATTTTCTCAGCCACAGGACCATAAGGAAGAAGAATTTCTCAAAAACACTGCATATAACGTTCTATGAAGTTGTCTGTATGTAGTGTCCCTACCATGGTATTTCCTTTTATTCTGCTACATTTTTTTTTAGTACTTACTAAACAAATCTGTTAAAGTAAAGCCATGTAATTAGTTATTGGTGTTTCCAGAACAGCCTTAGAGGTAATTACTTATCTTATATTTCCTCCTAATACAACCACTGGTATATGAGTCCCTAGCCAGTAAAAGGCACAATGTCTTTAGAGATTGTTACTATATGAAAGTAATCTATTTCTTCCTATTTCTTCAATAATTAAAAAAAAAAAAAAAAGATTGTAACAAAGAAACAGTTGTTTGTCTGGTTTTAATACAGCACACTAAATGTAGAGTGCATTTTTGTACCTGTACAGATACAGATTAGAATATTAGATTAAAGATCTTAGTCTACCTCTTAATGATTTTTCCTGTAAAAATCTTTTAAAGTACAAAATATTTTGTTGCTTTGATTTTTTGGTTTTTACTGGAGATAGACAAAAATTATATGCTATAATTTTGCATAGCATGCTCAGACTCACTAACAGCAATCAAATGGTAATGGTAAATACTTATGCTGCTGAGTAGATGGATGGTCAGGCATTTAATTGCATTTGACACAGAAAGTTGTGCAAGATTGTAAATATTAAGTTGTGCTCAGAATCTATTATAAAGGTGACTGGATATATTTTTTATATAAGGGAAGTTGTTATATGAAAATAATATAATGTCTAATGTCTTCCCTGTTTGAAATTTAAGAAAGTTCTAAAGTCCACTATCATGGTAAAATGCACTGACAGGAAGTCAGGGGACACATTTATTATTTGCATTAAACAGTATGCTGAGGGCCTACCCAGAAATGGGCATCAGCTTTCTCAGTGCACACAGTTTCTAATGGGGTCTTAATAGGGGAAGCAATTGCTTCCCATAATGACCACACAAACTTAGTCTACATTCATTAAAAAATTCTTAAACAAGCTAGGTTGTTGTTGTGTTTGGGTTCTTTTTGTTGTTGTTCTGTTTTTTGTTTTGTTTTAGTAAAGTGCCATAAATTTTAATCTTATTTCCCCATTTTGCTAGGGAATGAAAAGATAACTAAAATACAGAAGAAAATACAACAGGAAGAACTGAAGAGGTGGAAGGAAAAGCAAGGAAAGGAAAATAAAAAATTTAGAGCAGTCTTCATCAGCTGCACTACATCAGAACAGCAGTTAGAAGGAAGTACTGTGCAGTCCAATCTGTCTAGGAGGGCTAAATCTGCAGAGTTCATAAGTGAACAGCATAACATATTGTCCTGATAACCTGTACAAAGACACCTAAAGCCAGTGCCAATACCATTATCTAATACAGTGTGTTAAAAGAAAAAAAAAAAAAAGGAATTCTGTTACAGGTCTTCGGATAAAGAAAACATCAAAATTATTGTACAAATTACAGTACAGTATTTTAAAATATTGTGTCCTCTTGATTTAAAAGCATGGGGTTTTATACCTTAATAAATGCTGGAAGTCCTGGTCAACAACTGTTTTATTTTCTTCAGTGTTAGGAAATGTGAGACCTAGTCTAGAATTTACAAGTCTAGAATTAATAAGGAAAAACAAACAAACAAACAAAACCTTATCTTGAGGACAGCAGTAAGTATCCTTAAAGAATAAAGATCTACACATTTTCAAAAAATAGCTTAGAAATATAAATGCTGAGAGGTATTTACACGAACAAATTTCTTGGACCACATGTAAAAAAACCTTATAAAAGTTAGGATCCGAGTTCCATCCTAGAAGAAGCTAATTTGAAAGATTATGTTTGTTAAGATACTTGCATGTACACAGAGGTAACAGAGCTTCTCTCGGAGAACATAGCAGCAGTTAGAGTTTTCAGGAAACAGAGGATGAATGTTAAACAGATGATGGTAATTAGAGATAACTTCCTTTATAACAGGCTGACAATGGTCATTCTGAGAATGTCATAACTGAAAGTCTTCAAGACAGTTCTTACACAAAGTACTGTTGAAATAAACTACAAATTGTAATACTACTAAAGGGAAACAATTATCTTAGTTTCACTGTGAGCAGACTTATTTGGCTAATACATACACTGGCAGTCTTTGAAAGATGTGCATTTTTTTCCACTGCAATACTTTGTGAATTTGAACCTAAATTACTCAATAGGAAGTATGCTCTGTAAAAATACATTTCAAAACTCAAGTGAAGCAATACGATGAAAAATTATTCAGCCATGGACCTACTGAATACATTATATTACTTATTGTAGCTTCACAACCAAGTATGTATGTATATATGTCTGTATGTGTGAAAAAAACACATACATATGCATTTTCAATAATTAAGCAAACCGGATTGCCTTATGTACTTGAATTCCACTTTTATTTGCTCTGAATGCCGATTAGCAACTGTGCTGTGCTGTTAAGAGTCTTAGAAGTGTACCCTTCATTTCACCATTTTTACCTAATAAGATGTAGCATATGCAGTCTTGTAGTTCTTTACATTTATTGATCTGAAATGTAAATGAAGAGAAACTTATTAGATTTTGTTTTAGAATAACACTCTTCAGAATAGGAAAGTTTTTGTAAAAATGAAAAACTGTTACACCCATTCCTGTAATTAGATTTAATGACTTTAATCCATGACATCTAATTGATTTATACAGAACTCTGTGTCAGAGCAAGAATTTGTGCTCACAAATCCAATTTAGAATTACAGTCAAAATACCAGAAGATAAGATTTCCACTGGAAAGTACATAAAAATTGTAATCCAGTGGGGAAAAGCTGACAATTTGAAAAGTATCTCACCACATATGAGCTATAACATTCATACTTCTAATAAATGCTGTTCAAAATTCTCATCCCACTGAACCTAGGAATAATGAAGCAAAAATCAAAATGTCCTTTAAAATTGTTAGGAGATAAATGGTAGCAGACAATTTGAGAAGTGGTTTGAATTTCTGTCTGTGGAATTTCAGATGTGATGTTTTTCTCTCTACAAATATTTGCAATGAGTCCATCATAACCGTTTCTGTGAGCATATGGTGATACTCCACACTCACCCATTCCTTCTCAATTTTAAAACTTATTTCATGTGGTTTGGCCCTGTCAGAGCACATTGAAACTTTAAACAATTCTTACAATTTAAAAGTGATTAAGCAAATTCAGGTACGCAGTGAAGTAAATAGAACAGTCACACATGGACTAAAAAGATGTGTTTCTTGAACTTCACATATGATACATAACAGACAATCACAAATGTGAAACGTTCTTCTAAGATTGATTTCCAAATTTTAATCAGATATTTCTAAAATCTTTCATGTTGCTCACAGAGTATGCAGAAAAAATCATATATCTCTGCTTAGCTGTTCTGCATGCAATCTTAGAAATCCCATTTGAAACTGAAGCTTTAAATAACTAAAGAACATGGTCATCTGTTTGAATTACAATAAGGCCAAACAGAAAGTTATTTAAAAATAACTGTTTGAAAAAACTTCACCCAAATTTACAGAAGTACGGGAATAAATTTTGAAAGCAAGCTTCCTTTTATTTCTTATCTTTTTGTTAACAATTCCTTCAATTATTCTGTTAGTAAGCAACTATGCTAAGGAATGTTGGTAGACAGCACACATGAAATATGAACTTAAAGTGGCTTACCTTATGACATTTTGAGTGATTATACTTGTAACAGGTCTGCTTTTTGGTCCAGGAGGAGGATGAAAAATCTTTCGTTCTTTACTGGATGAGACAGCCATAGTTTTTTTGATTACATAAGGGTCAGCAGAATGGCTTGGATAAGGATCAAATGTGCCTCCTTTCATGCCCCCTGACTGCAAAAAAAAAATAATTTTCAAAGTGCCAATCTACAGAATAGCTGGATTTTATTACAATATTTTTCATGCAAAAGCAGAGAATACTGAATAGCAGACTGCATTATATTCTATTTAAAAACAACAACAACAAGAAACCAAAATTCCTTAAACTTGCAATGGAAATCTTAGGGAAAATTTTAGTGATTAATTAGATGGTTTAAAATATTCTTTGTAAGTCTGGATTTTGAGTGAAGGATTTTAAAAACATGATAGAAAAAGTAAAACCATAACTCACTGAAGTGACCTATGATGTGGTTAAAAAAAAAAAAAAAAAAGAGAATTCCTATGACACTATTAGTTCACTAGTAAACCTCCATATTCAGTGTAGGTATAGGAATACAACACAGGCTTTTCCTGTAACAGTAAATCCACCAGAACTATAACAATGGCAATTTCTAGTTAAAAAGCATGCAGAAACCTTATTAATTCTTTGCAAGCCTCTAGAACAGCTAATCTCCACAGTCTGTTGAGACTGCTTTCCTTAAAATGCAACAGTAAGCAATTCAATCAGCAGTAAAGCAAATTTTCCAATGAGGATTTGTATAGCAAAGAGGGAGTTTGAGAAGTACATCATTTATATCTTGAATGGCAGCATGCAGTGTTGCAGGCCAGCAACCAGTGTTGCTGGTGACCCAGGAACAGGGTCACCAGCATCATCAGTGAGAAGGTGTACAGCTGTTTTTGCAGCAGTCTTTTCAGAACACTAAAGGATCTCAGCTGCTTCATCTGTGAGACTGAACACCCAGCATAATTCTTCATGTGTAAGCATTCTCGCAGTCCTTTTCTGAACAGTTACATTTTCACTGCTATCATCTTATTCCTCAGATGAATTAGTATCGGTCAAATAAGTCAGTGGTGAAGGACAGAATAATCATAAAATTAGCAGAACATTATATTAAGTGGCTGACAGTGGAACACCAAAATGAAGAAAAGTGACAAATTAAGAGGTATTCTTGTACTACGTATTTGGAGTCAGCTGAAGGAGACATTTATGCGTCAATATTTTAAGAACGTTTCAAACTAAAAATTTAGCCTAAGGTGAATTCCATAAACTTAGTATTTAATCTCAGAAAAAACTTTTATATTAAAAATAAATGTTTTATGGAATGTAAAAATATCCATCTGGATTTTAAGAAGTAACATAAAGCAACTGAAACAAATGAATTACGTTCCTTGACATTAACATCAAGCTTCATTTCTTCATTACTTAGGTCCCCTAAGTGCTTCCCCCATGCATTTATTCCCATCCACCACCTCCTTTTTTCCCAAATACTGAAGAATTAGAAAAATCTAAAGCTGACTCCAGATTTGTGTCTGCTGCTTACTCCCAAGATAACTCCTATAGCCTTTCGCTGAGCAGGAGCCTTAATCTCACATTTTCTGCTCCTTCCAGCTCTCCATTCCCGTGACACCGCTAAGAATTTTGTTTTAGATGCCTATACAGGTTCAAAAATGCCATGAGAAATTGATAGAGTCCAAAATAAAAAAGCATTTTGTTTTGCTACTGTAATCCTTTCTTGCTGTTGTTTATTGTAAAACATTCATTCCACTTTGTGCATACTTCATGGCCTATCCAGCCAATTAACTGTATGTTAACAGCACTACGCAAATTGTAAAGACTTTCTAGGTTACTTGAAACTGCTGATCAGGGAGCGTTGGCTCAAACAAAATAAACTGCACAATATTTTTTCTATTTTTAACAGTACGAAACGTTGGTTTCTACCTTACGTACTGTAAGCAAAGTTTTAATTCAAAACATCTGCATATTTATCCAGTTTATATTGTTTCTGTAGCTTTAAGATAAACTAACCTTCTTAGCAGGGGAACTTGGTTTGAAAGGTGGTGCAATTCGCTTCTCTGGAGGTGGTTTCTTCACAGGTGGCAAAGGTTTGTCGTTAAAATAGGGATTCATGTCAAAATACTCCGGGGGGTATATTTTTGTCTGGAAAGGCCCTCCTTTAACCAAACGCTTGTGTTCCTCTCGTGCTTTCTGTAAAATAAATAAATTCAGAGGAAGAACCTTGAGCTTTTCAACTTCATTTCATTCTCCTAACCAAAACACTGAAAACATTCAAATTCATTCATGAAAAAACGTTCACTCTGTCTTCTTTGTTCAAGGTATTTAAATAGCCACCAAGTATAATGGTTAGACTCTGAGTTTTCTAATCTTATTCCAACCATAGACCAATTTAGCAATTTCTCACTACATATAATGAAAATATATAAGAAAACTAAATTCAGAAATTCGGTGCAAGATATGAGCTTTCCTCAAATTATGAGCTTGTATGATAAGAATACACTCTTTTTTGTTTCAGTTTGGTTTTTTTGTAAGGCATCTAGGGTAATACAATCTCATTTCTGACAACAACACAGAAGAATTATTATTGTTCTTGCTATTCACATTGTTTGGTAATTATTGCAATTGTTGCTTAAGTGCTCCACATTAAAAAAATTAAGGTCAAATCTTGATTACTGGAACTTTTATGGGATACTTTTTGTTGTCTTAAAAAAAATAAAATAAGTAAATCTTCATTTTTACACATAGTGATTTGTCTTCCTCCTTCCATCATCCAATAAATGAATATTGTGATTCTGAGCTGAAAAAAACACCACAATGAACAAGAAGTTCATGAAAATTCTAATAATCATGATTAGTACATAATAGAGATTTTATCTTTTTTACCTTTGCAATTATTTTTTCTAATTCATAGCCATCCGCTTCATGTGGATATTGCTCACCTATGGTAAGATTTGCATAACTGTAAAAAGAGAATGAACTAGTTAGATGATCAAAACTCAAAAAGCATTTAATAAAGGACTGCAAGAAGTAATGTTGTGAAGTTACCCAAAACCAGTTCCTTTTTTTCCTGGACTAGTATAAAAATTCTTTCCAGGAGGAATGTATCTTTCTCTGGCTTTCAGTTGTGCACTGAAGTATGCAAATGGACCTCCTATGGTTCCATAATAGCTGCCTAGTCCACATCTAAAAAGAGCAAATTAACACATTAATTGGATCTTTGTAAATATTTCAGGCTCTCCATATTTATTGTGCTAAAATGTTAGTATGTAGAAAACCCAAACAAGTATCATCTCAAGAGGTAAAAATCAATCCATACTGGATCCACTGTGCATGGAATTACAGGAATTCTGTGTACAGTGTTATGGACACAAAAGAAACAAGATGGAAGTAGAGATGAAGCTCTGAGGAATCTTATTATCAATAGGCCTAGATTGTTTCAATTTTGCACCAGCAAAGTAAAGTAATATTAGTACAGACTGATTCACAAACAGATATACAGAGAAATAGGCTAAACAGAACACTTACGGCAATTTATCTCCATTACTGGGAAGGAAAGCTTTGCCCAAATTTTTCTTTGATTCTGCCAATCTATAACGTCTCCTTAGTTGAACAGGGTTTGAGTAGGCTTCACCACTGAAAATCCTCTTAAACTGGGGGTCAAAATAACCTGCCTGAAGAGCTGACATTGTTTTGCTCCCCTCAGATAGCATCTGTCTGTTCTTGCTCGCAGTTTCATTAAAAGGGCCTTTAAAAAAGTAAGAATGGTAAAAAAAAAAAAAAAACATTCAAAGTTAGTGCTTCTCTTAGATTGCATTAAAGAACTAAGGTCTGGATCCAAATGGCTGGGTGGCACAAAGAACATCCTGCAGAGCATTTCACTTGTAAATCAAACATATATATTGTATGATTTATATCATACAATATACATTGTGTGTAAAAGACAATACTATGAGAAGGTATTCACAGCACAGTTTTCATTTTCAATGCCTGCATTTGCTTTAGAGGCAACAGAGAATGATCAGTTACTCCAGACTACAATTCAGAGCTAGAACTGATGCCTACTTATAAACTATGAGTAATGCATGAGGGGAGCATCCGTTTCACTCTCCAATTACAGACCAGATCGACCAGCTTCAATGTCTCCCACTGGGTTTTAGCACCCAGCAGCTTACTGTGGTGGAAGCAATGAGCTAGCGAGTCAGCCAGGGTTCTGACAAAACATCACAGCAAACACACCTGTACTGAGAGGATTCATTTGCATTTTTCACTTCCAAGTAACTACTGAGGGTCAGCTTTGCCATCTTACCTACTACAACAATTTACTTACGTGTTCTTTCAGCAGGCTTTCTCTTTCTGAGAATTACATTAGCATTATTTTTAATTTAGAGTTGTAATTTATGTTTAGAGGTTTTTTGTGTGGTTTTTTTTTTCTGTTCTGTTCTCATTCCTGTACATGAGATTCCCCAAAAAGACAAGAAAAGGAGAATGTTTTCCAAAAAAAGGCGGGACACATATAACACTATTATTTTACACAAGCACAGGAAAATACTCACAACTTACAGGTAAATTATATTAAGCATAAAGTTATACATTAATTTTGTAGTGATTTTATTATGCATACTTATTTTACTGGGTTTTTTGTTTCTTTGATATATATGCCATTATGCCAAGCATTCATATCTAAGCAAAGAATATGTATGAAAAAACAGTTGCCTCTGATAAAATGAAATAATAGAAAATAATGATTCTGAAAAAAAAGGTGGATACTAAAAGGAATCCCTATTTTTACATGGTGATTAAAATTAAATATACTTACGCATATAATGTGATACATATTTATCTCCAATGGTAACATAGCTCATTTCACTGAAGAGGCCAATCCTCTCCATATCACTTTTTCCTTCTGCAGGCATGGCTGGGTGACAGTGTACCACTCTAAAAGGTAGAAGTATCTCTGCTTATGTGTTTTACTGTAACTCCATAAACAGTCAACCCCTATAAACAAACAAACAAAGTTTATTTAGGTAAAATTCAAGAAGTTTTGATTAAAAATATCAGCATTAACATAATCTGAGGAAACTCATCTGCAACATGATTGACAGTTTTAGTGCTTAAAGGACAAACAGACAATGTGGAATTTGGACACCATTTTACTTTATTTCTAAAACAAATTCAGAACATGGATGGAGAAAAAAAAGTAAGAGGCATTTTTAGTAGAACCGGTGCAACTCACTGAATTTATGTGGGTTGGGTCAACATTTTCTAGCAGTTATCTTCAAGTACTGGGATTAGGAGTTTGGGTAGTATTAACACATAGCAAGATGCCAGCAGCCTCCTTCTTCAGCTTGGGGGTATCTCTAGCAGTGGATTTCAATTAACAGTATGGAAGGAAACTGCATGGATAAGTCAGAGATAAAACACAGAAGAAGAATTTTGGAAGCCCTCTAACAGCAGCCCAACAACTGGTTACTGTGAATATTTCCAATTTCTTCTTGATTTCAGTGCAAATCATTTATAGTGAACGTTCATTTTTCCTTAATGCCCACTTCACTGAAGACCGACAGAAGGGAAACGCCTGGACAAGAAGTCTAAGGAACATAAGGACTCGAACAGAGAGCAGGATGGGCAGGAGACTGATTCCCAGACTGAAACACAGCAGAATAAAACAAAGATCGTCGGCCGGAAGACCAGCGGGAAGGCTCCGTACCGCCACCACACGAACCGCAGCGCTACGCAAAGCTCAGGGTGCCCACGCTAAGCAAGCCCGGCCCAAAGCACGTCCCACACCGCAGCGATGAGCGTCACCGTACCGCCGGGCCCCGCTGGGTACCGAGCGGCACCTACTCGCCGGAACCGGCGCCTGCAGTGCCCCGAGCCGCCCCAAGCGGCCGGCAGTGTCCTCCGCCCGCCCTCTGTTGGTAGCGGTTGCCTGGGAACGGCAGGCAGCCCTCTGTCTGCCTCCGCCTCCCCCCCCGCAGCCGTACCGCCCACCACGATCGCGGCTAGCAACCGCTGCCCTCGCTTCCTTTCAAATAACAGCGTGGTATTAACATCGTTAATAATGCATCAGGAGGCCTACTTTACTGAATTTAGGCGAGATTTGCTACTGCAATTGCACGTGATAACAAGGGACCGGACCGGACAGCATTAAGAAGCTCCCTTAGTCCCACGTTCTCGAAGCAATGTGGAATTCATGTAAGAAAGCCTATTTCAGGCTGTGGCCATTGAGCCACCTGTCGTAGGGAGGAGTACTGAAGGAGAGTGTCTGTAGCTCAACTGTAGTTCATTCAACATTTTAAAAGAACAGATCTTTACTAGAAATTGAATTTCGTATTTAATTCATTAATACAAGATAAACAAAAAGCCAGACTTCACCTTCACATCTCCAGGGCCCCTTCAGCCTTGACCATGATTTGCAAGCTGAAAATCTACTAATTTTCCAGCTTGCTCAGAAAGGTCCTACACCTCACTCAGCAGCAGTTCATAGAAACAAGCTGCACTGAAAACTGGAGCACTCAGGTTCTCAGTATGGAGTGGAATTCAGTTAAATCTGCCTTGCCCACTACACAGGAGCCTCCTCAGTAGTTACAGGTGCTACTTACCTGTATTATCAGGTGAAAGTGTTCAGGAAAGACACACGTGGGCCCTGAAACTGGGCTTTCCAATTCAATCAAAAAATGTTTGCTTAGAAATTAACAGAGCGCAGAAGGATTCCTGTGTATAATAGGAAGTTCCATTCTAATTCACTTGCCAGTGCAAGCAGCTTCACAACTTAACAATGAAACTGCATGGTTGCAACAAAGCAACCAAAAAGATTTCAGATTAAAAAAAAAAAAAACAAAAAAAGTGTTATTGAAAAAAAATGGCTTGAATTTGTAGCACAAGAGAAACCATTGATACAGCAAATGGAATACAAATCATTAGCGTGTATCCTTTGGAAACTGAAAATATTCATAGATACTTTAGTTACATTTCAGCTAATTAACACATGCTACTGATGGTTCACTAGAGTGAGATTCTGCAGTAATATTACATGCGTTCATTTGCTACTTTTCCACATCAATGAGAGATGATGACAGCACATCAATAAAACAGCACGTGGATGAAGTGAGGTACTCTTTATCCTGATACTGTAGTATACTTTATAACCTTTATGAAAGCAAAGGCAAAGTGGAAAGGCAAAAAGCAAAGGCATTATGGAACAGTGCAGGTGATCCTAGTATTCTCCTTTTTTTTTTTTTCCGCTAGAGGAAATGGAAAAAATGAAGTATTTATCCTCTCTTGGGCAGGTGCTTCACAGAACATCCATGTATACAGACAATTTTATACATTTTATAAACGTGAATTACTAAGTGTATGGGAACTGTTGAGTCAAAGCCTGAATCACTGGCTGATCACCTGAGGCAAGGATTGGGTCAGCCATAGGAGCACGGGTGAAGGGCTGCAACCTGGCTCCTCTTCTCTGAGACTCTATTTAAGGGCTGACTGCCACTGGGGAAGGATCTCTTCCTGGAGATTTTTCCTTTGGGAAGTTTTTTCTGTGTGAGCTAAGTCTTCGGATATGAGCAAGCATCCCTTCCTTGTTTACCTCTTTTTCCATTCCACCGCGTTAATCTTCCCAACTGTAACACTAAACAACAAATCAAGTTTTTCCTCCAGAGAAGAAATACGGGTAGAGCATCAGAAGTAACGCACGAGTAATTTGTAGTGCTGCAGCGCCCTCTGCAGCTGTTGGGTAAGCTCTGCAGGTGCGCCTGAAATGCAGGGAGCGCAGGCACGTTGCTTGCGAAGACCAGGTCAACAATGAAAACAGTGCACATTCAGACGCAGTAGAATTAGCATTTTTAGGGCACTGTTTCCCTTTCTGGAATCATAGGGACACGATGCGATATTTTTTTTAACTCTTCTGTCAGTATTATTATTATTCATTCTTATTTTGTTTAGAGCTGCTTTTCCCTGGATCTGCAAAGGCAAATTTTTAAAATGTTCACTGGGTTTTACAATGTGTTTTCATCCTAGAACAAAAAGCTTGATGCCATATAGCAATGGTATGATGTATCCCTCCTAGAATGCAGCAGATTAAATAGCGTTTTCTATTGCATGCAGTGAAGGTAAGGGAACACGGCGTGTTTCTTTTTAAAGGAAAAGTAAGCTTTGGAAGGTCTACTTTTTTGCTCTCAGCCGAAGCTGCAACAGGCACCACAAACGCTGCAGACACGGAGGCAGCGGGTCACGGAGAGAGGAAAGGAGCGGGGCCGGAGCCCCCTGCAGACAAACAGGCGCGAAGAGCAGCTCGGCCAGCTGCTGAACGGAGGGAACCGCCCGCCTAGCGGGAACGGCAGCAGGCGCAGAAGTCCTCCCTTTGTGCGGTTAACCGTTCGAAGGAGCTCCAGCGGTTTCATCGGCTCTCCCTCAGGGCTGCCGCCCCACAGTGCCGGCCGGCGTGGACAAACGTCAGTCCCCCGCCTAGAGCAGAGGCCAACGGCCGGCCCACCCCTTCCGGCAACGGCTGCCCTGGCAACGGCTGCCGCTACACCTCGGCGGTGAGCGAGGCTGAGGGGCTGCTGAGGCGTCTGGCCATGGCCGAGCCCGGCGGGGAGCCCGAGCAGAGCCTCCGGCTACCTCAGGGGGGCCCTGGGCGGCTGCCTTCTGAGGGCTCTGAATCCGGAGGAGAGTCTTACCGGCCTCAGCAGTTAGAACCGGGAGCAGCTTCCGAGTACCAGGAGGTATGGCCTAGGTCTGATCAGCCAGGATCAGGCACCTTACTAGGACCTCTACCTTGGGACTGCTGGCCAGGCTCATGCACCAGTACAAGTACATCATTCACTGACCCCAATGCAATATTTCTGTCACCCACAGGGAGCAGAAGAAACCTCTTACAAGCAACATGTGCCAGACATAAACTTCAGTCAGATATACACACTGGGACAAGACTCTCATCAGGCACAGGAGGTAAGCGTGTATCAGACATACCCGCTAGGAATGCAGGATCAAAGAGGTGCCTATCAGACATACGGCGGACATGATCGCTACCAAGCCTATGAACGTGAGCACGGACCTTATTTGCCACATGAACCAGGCTATGGACTGTATCAGCCAGGCTACGGTCCATATGATGATCAAACACCAGATCCTGAACACCGAATGCTGGCATGTCAGAATGCAAAAGCCTATTTACTGAAGAGCAGCGTAACATCTGGCCTGAACTTGTAAGTCTGAAAAAAACAAAATTGAAAGGGGAAGGAAGTAGGAGTGGAAATAAAAGAAGTGTTGATGAAAGGGCAAAGGGATATGTTAAGAAGGCAAAGGGTAGCAGAGGTTATAGAACAGGACAGTACATTACAAATGCAGTATCTCATCACTATGTTATACTTGTGTGTCCACCATCTTTCAGGAAAAAAAAAAAACCCAACAAGAATTATAGAGTACAAAGGGAAATTGATTTGAATGAGATTAGGTTTAAATTCTCCTGTAATTCCCGAGTAAGGTGTGGGATAAACAAAGAAATGGAAGACTGGACAATACAAACAGATTAGTTTCGAGTCTAATTTCCCACAATGCCCCATGACCCTTTTCATCTATTTTTTCTTTGAAACCCAAGTGATTAGTTTCTACTTTTAATATTAAAAATGTAATATTCTAAGTCTTTTGTATAGTAGACCAAACATATCTTCATTTATATGACAGATATGATCATCTTGTTAATGTGCTAACAAAAATCCTGGATGAACGGCCCACAGATCCAGTAGACATATTTGAGAACATTAGCAAGGATTTGAAGGCAGCTCAGTTTCAGAAAAAAATGGATACTCTTCGAGATGAACATGAGATTCTTCCATCGTTTGAATCTGCAGAAATGCGCAGAAGCTTGTTCCTCAAGTCAGATGGAGGAGATGAAGAACGAGAAGAAGAGCTAGTGAGTTATTATTAGAAAAAAATAGACACCAAATATACTGGAGAGATGGGTGGCAGGATGGTGGGAAGGGAAAGGGAAAAGGGGGGATGTTATGGTCTCTCATAGTATTGCTTCTCATGATCACATGAAATAATTGCACCCTTTTCACAGTCAAGCTGGTCCTATGTTTAGCTGTGAAGAAAACACAACTGGTTACTTAGTTGGGAATTTTGTTCCTGTAGTAAGTCTAACATCCTGAGCTTTTAAAATTATAGATGTTCTAGAGATGATGAATAGAAAGGGAAGTATCTCTCACATGCCAATTCAAACTGGAACATTCCATCCAAATTCTTTACCTAAAACTGACTTTTCTTTACTGAAGGTAACCATAATTCTGGGTTTATTCTAGTGCAGATTTAGAATTTTGCATACAGCTACTACTGTAAATTACAGAATAGAGAATTTGTGATTCTCCCAACTTCAACTATGGTTCCAGTCCTTCCTTCTCCAACTAGAAAAAATACATGGTTACAAGAAGAACTACTGATACAAAAAAGCCATTTCATTAAACAGGGAAATATTCAGTTTTCAATTGCTTACATACAGGTGTATGTGCAGCCAAAGAAAATCTAAGGGAAATCTTTTAATAACTAAGGGATGTTAAGATAACAAATGTGGGTTTTCATATGAAGTTATCACTATGTATTGAAATGAATTGCCACCACAGAATACACACCCTAACAACTGAATATACATTTTTGCACCTTTACCATAGCCTATTACTCATTTTACAGTAACAATATAAAAGAAAAAAATGGAGAAAAGTGCAATGTTCCAGAAAGGAATTTTGAATTTTTCATACTCTTGTCTATCTTGCTTTGACCTAAAAAATCTGTAAGAATGAGACAAGTTCCACGTGAAACTAGCATTACTTCCCCTAAATTCCCTTCCCTACTGTGTATAATTTACAATCTTTATCCACCTACTCCCATGAAATGATAGACTGATGAAAAACCAAATGTAAATTCTTAATCCTTGTTATTGGCCTAGTTCTGCATCCCACAAGCCAGCCAGAGCATTACTGACTTCAGTAAGAGCAGGGGCCAATATTTCATACTAGCCTTAAGAAATTCTCTCTTAATAATACAGGGAGCTTTATGACAAGGTATTAAAAAGGACAACATTAATTTCAGATAAACAGTGTTGACCTGGTGTCTAAATATATAAAATATGTTTTCTGTTCTCCCCAAATGCATTTTTCACAAACACGAGGAAAGACAGTAGTTTTGTTTCTGGTTATCAAGGCCTCTTATATAGTTAACATGCATAAGCAATGAAGTCTTCTTGAAGATCCTTTGTGAGAATTCTGACTCTCCTTATTTTGCAATAGTTAATAGTGAGTTTGAAATTTGAGATCTTGTATTCTAAGAGCTGGTGTTTATCTGTATTCTTTATCCTTATTGTGGCATTTTTAATTTTTCTAAATAGTGAAAGATGTAATAAAGGAATGCTTGCAAAGTACTTTGAGAGAGTGAAGTATGACTTTCAGTGGATATCTTGTTCAATCTTTCAAACAGATACTGCTATTATTCTTCAGCTCTAACTCATGATTTTGTTTACTAGGGAGGGACTCCTCTACCTAACATGATGGAAACAGCCTTTTATTTTGAACAGGGTGGAATTGGCTTGAGCAGAGATGAAACCTATCTCATATTTCTTGCCCTTAAAAAACTTGTTAGTGTTCAGCCAATCCAGACCTGTCGCTTCTGGGGCAGAATTCTGGGCCGGGAGAAGAACTATATTATAGCTGAAGTTCAGTACCGTGAGGGGGAAGAGGAGGAGGAAATAGAAGAGGAAGAGGTTATTGATGAAGGAGATAAAAGAATGGATTCAGTTGAAGATGAAGATGAGGAAAAAGAAAAAAATGAACCACCAAAGTCTACCTATAGGCCCCCACCTGTCATTCCAAAAGAAGAAAATGGAACTGGGGCTAATAAATATGTTTACTTTGTTTGTAATGAGCCAGGCGAATACTGGGTGAAGTTGCCTCCAGTGACACCAGCACAGATTGTCTGTGCCAGGAAAATCAAGAAGTTTTTCACTGGTAGACTTGATGCTCCCATTGTGAGCTTCCCTCCTTTCCCTGGAAATGAAGCCAATTACCTGCGTGCGCAGATAGCCCGGATCTCAGCAGGAACCCATGTCAGTCCCCTTGGATACTACCGGTTTGCAGAGGAAGAAGGAGATGAAGATGAGGAAGGGGGAGGAGGAAGAGATGACTATGAAGAAAACCCTGATTTTGAACCTCTTTCTGCATTTGAAATGGTGGAGTCTCTGTCTACGTGGGTACACCATGTACCAAGTATTTTAAAGCAGGTATGTGCTCACAAAGGTCACAATGACCTCAGATACCATTCATTCTGTAGAACTAGCTTCCTGTATTCTTGAGCTGCTGTTCACTCCGAATATAAGGACAATTTAGTATAAAAGCTTATGTCACGTAGTGGTGTTTCTTGTGCCTACTGTGTTTTTGAAGGGTTGAACTGGAAAAGAGCATACAGGTCTGCACAAGAAGGATGGAGATAGGTAGGAATTTGCACACACATTTCAGGAACTTTTTTGGACTCGAGCTCAGGTATAGAGGGAAAGCATGTTTTGTGCATCTTCTGTGCATCTTCACACTCTGCCTGACAAGGAAGAGGTGGATAATGTCAGCATGGCTGTAACAAATAAGGCCAGCAACAAGTTATTATCTCTTCACAAAATGAATATCGAAACAAATGCATGCTTTAGGATACAATCTCAGTAAGAACAGATTTTGTCTTTTTGCTGAAGTCCAGCACCTATCATCAGCATGGATTGTTAAAAGAATCAAATACAACAAAATAACAGAAAGCTGATAAGAGAAGTATGAGATTATTCTGAAATAGTTAGCAGGAATAAGGAATGAATGAGACAACAGTCTCATAAAGAGACAACAGTCTGCCTACAATATCTCAATTGTGGAATATATAGTCCTTCTTTTCTTCCTTCTTTTCTCCCCCACTCCCTCTTGTGTATGTGTGTCTGAATCACTTATTTAAGCTGTCTTATATTCTTTCACTGATTGCTGCATGTATTTATGATTCTTCTTTGTTGATGATAGGGTCGCTGTGTTTGGTTTAACCCTTTACAAAAAACAGAGGAAGAAGAAGGTGAAGAGGAGGAGGAGGAGAAGGATGAGGAGCCAGATGAACTACAGCAAGAAATAGGACCTCCTCTTCTCACTCCACTCTCTGAAGATGAAGGTATTCTTCAGGGAGTACAAAGTTTTTTATAGCAAGTCCCTGGAAATGCTAGCATTTAGGTAGTAAACATTTGAAGTGACAGGCCTCTGGTGCTTTGTGGAATGATGTAATTTGCCATTGTTCTTTTGCAAAATGAATCAAATGCAAAATGGTTACCAGTACCAACATTAAAACTGTAATCTCTGGGTCTTCTAGCTAACAGTCTTGCTGAGAATAAAGAAAAAATTCCTCAGACATGTCAGGCTACTCCAAGCTCAAGACAGCTTATATGTGAAATACATTCAGCTATCTTTCCATCATTTTTATAGACAAAAAAGCATGTGCACATGTAAATAAATGTGTACACACATATATAGATATATTAGTGAGAATGAATATTCTGTAGCATGTTAACTACAGCAAATCATGGCAATATGCAAACCTGAATATTAGATTATAGCAGTAGCAAATTATTTTCCTGCTCTCCATTCTTTGATCAGAGTAAAATACCTATTCAATTTATCCATCAGCATTAAACAGTCTTTGACAAAAGAAACAGCAGTGAGTACTACTGCATTTCAGGAGCGTGGTATTTTCTGTATGTGGCTGCTAGCATCTGTGTGATACCTTCCCATGCAAATGACCTGTCTAAATACAGTACCTATATTAATTGTGACTTAGATCGTCTAATGTGCGTCTTAATATAATATTGCTTGAATTCTGTGACAGCCTTGTTGCTCAGTCTTAAATGTAGTGGCTCTTAAGCCAATTTATTCACAGATTGTGTGTTTGACTGTCTCCAGGAATTCAAAAAATCCCTGCTTGGACAGCTTCACTTTCTCCAAAGCTGACCCCTCAATATGCTGTTGCAATCCTTCGGTCGAACCGATGGCCTGGCGCATATGCTTTCGCATGTGGCACGTGAGTAGTCAGTTGACATAGTTACAACACAAATTCTACATGCTGAACACATACATCTCTATTGAAGTCAAATCTGGTTTATCATTAATTTACTGAATGCATTGTAACTAATCGTGAGACTGGAAAATACAGCTTAATAGTAACAGTGTGTGTTCAAAAGCAAAAATGAAGAATCACTGGAAATGCTAGCATAAAGCAAATGAGTGTAAATGTTCAGTTAATATTTGGCTGCAGTCTTCAATTTAAAACCTGTGTTCTTGATTCTGCAATGCTTTTTACAAAAAAATCTTAAATCTGTAGTTCTTAGTTTCATTAGTTTCCACTATACACAGTACAGTTAACTAAGAGTGGGAACTTTTAAACAGGCACTGGAGTTGGAGAAATGGATCTATGTTACTAAAGTGAAGTGGGAGTCACGCTGCAAAATAGAGAAGTGACAGTATAGCATGCATTGTTTTAGCACTGGGAAATTTTTAAGTGAAAGGTATAGAATCACAGAATGATTTGGGTTGGAAGGGACCTCCAGAGATCACTCATTTCAAACTAACCTGCCCTGGGCAGGGATATCTTCCACTAGACTAGGTGCCCAAAGCCCTATCCAACCTGGCTTTGAACACCTCTTAGCATGGAACAGCCAGAGCCCCTCTGGGCAGCCTGTTCCAGTGCCTCACTGCCCTCAGAGTAAAGAATTTCTTCCTTAAATCTAAGTCTACTCTGCTTCAGTTAAAACAATTGTTCCTGATTGTATTGTTAGATGCCCTTGTAAAAAGGCTCTATCCATCTTTCTTATAAACCCCCTTTAAGTATTGAAAGGCCACAGCAAGGTCTCCCTGGAGCCTTCTCCAGTATGAACCACCTCAGCTCCCTCAGCCCTCCTCTGCAGATGTGTTCCAGCCCTCTCATCACAGCTATGAAATAGCTGTTCTCTGGACCTGCTTTAATAGGTCTGCATCTTTCAGAGCTGGATTAGTGAATTCATCAACAGATGTTTGTTAGAGATGGCTTTTTGTAAACATACCTCTTCCAGGGAACCTGCACCCCAGCGACTATGTGCACAGCAGAGTAAGGAAGCCTGAGAGTGAATTAGCACAGCTGATATTCTGCTGAGGGGAGGTTGTGTGATCTTTCACTTTTCTTTCTCAGGAAATTCGGCAATATCTACTTTGGCTGGGGGCACAAATACGATCTGGGAAACCATACACCTGCACTGCCTCCACTTGTGCAGCCTGAGTACCCTGATGGGCCGGAGATCAGGGAGGCCACAGACCCGACGGTGGAAGAGGAGCTGGCTTTCAAGGCTGCACAGGAACAAAAAGCTCTAGAAGGCATGGAAGGAGAGGAGGAGGAGGAAGAGGAGGAAGAATTTGAGGATGGTGAAGAGGAGGAGGAGGAGGATGATTAAAATATAGAGGGAAAAAATGCTTCAAAAATGTAAACGCTAGTTTAATAGGAGAATGATTAAAATATAGAGAAAAAATGTTTTAAACGTTACTTTATTAGTTTAATAAAGCAACTATAAGGTACTTACTGTTAAACGTTAGTGGAACGTACTTCTTTTTCTGATCTCTGCTCACTCCTCATCGCCGCCCCTTCGGTCACAGAAGGACGCCTAGTCTATAGGTGAAACCACACAACGCAGCCAGAGCGCACCTCGCAGCGCCGCACAGCTCCCAGGCCTGGGCCGGCACCATCGCTGCCGCAAAGCGCTCCACACGTCGTCCCGCCATCCGCACCTCGCCCCGCTTTCCCTTTCTCCCCTCCCGGCAGCTGTTGCCGAGCGGCGGCTCCGCCGAGGCGCCTGCGCAGCGCGGACCAATAGGAAGCGGCCGCGGGAGCAGTTCAAATTCGGACAGCGGTTGCTGCGCCGCCTCTTCGGTCTGTGGGGCGCGGGGTGTGTGCGGCTCTCTGTCGGAGCGGCGCGCGTCCGCCCGTGAGCGCAGCCTCTTGCCCAGCGACCGCGGGGATGGCGGATGAGGGGGCCGTGACGGTCTGCGTGCGCGTACGGCCGCTCATCGCCAGGTGAGCGCCTGTCTGGGCGGCAGCGGGTCTGAGGGGGGGAGGCTGGCGGCGGTACTGTGCGCGGCCCCGGGGGTGGAGCGGGCTGGGGGGCCTGGCGGGAGTGGCGGCCGCGGCGGGTGGGCAAAGCCGCAGCGACATCTGTCTGGTTAACGGGGCGTCCTTTCCTTTAGGGAAAGTGCTCTAGAAGACAAAGCATCGCTCTACTGGAAAAGTGAGGGCAATACCGTTTCAGAAGTGAATGGTACAAAAGTCTTCAACTATGGTAAGAATGCGAAAGCAATTGTCATCCGGCATTCCCTTATCCTCGCGATGTGTACCAGGCGATTGACAAATCAAGAACACTATCTCAGAGTTCAAGTTCTACACTTGAGCAGTTAAGACATACATATGTGATACATCGGTATATGTATGTGTTCTTTTCCGAGAACTCATTAATACATGCTAATGTCCTGCTGGGTGTGCATGGTAGAGGCCGATGGTGGTTCTTAAACTGGTCACTTCCTCCTCATTTTTCCATCATCATCTTCATCACGGTGACTTTTTGTTGGCCTGTTGTTTTTCCCCAGTTTGGCAAATTTCCATTACTTGTTAGGTTGTAATGAGCAGCTCTCTTAGTACACTGTAGCCCAAAACAATATATGGGAAATCTGAGGAAAAAGTCCTTGCACCTTGTGGGCATGAAGATAAAAGTAGTCTATTATGTCTCCAGTGCTTCTCATGAAGCAGAATCATTAAGGGAAACAAGGTTGTCATTGAGGGAAGCAACCAACCAAAGCTAAAATAGAAAGTTTAAAACTAGTACGCATTAATTCCTTTTGCTAATTATATTGGTCCTTAAACTAATGTACTGATCCCTATTGCTAAACCAGCCTGTATCACGTAACTTCAGTGCTTACATAAACCTTCATTAATCTCACTAGAATGTATGTTAACAGCAATCACCTCAGCTTTTGCAGCATTGTAGTTTTCCAACTCTCAGCCTCACAGTTGCGAAAGTGTACCTCTGAGGCACACAGAACTTTGTTGTAGGCTAGTCCAGGAATGCGCATTTAAAGCCAAATTCCTGATGGATCTTGATTTCTGAGTTCTGACTCGCACTAGCCAAAACCAAGTGGTTTTGGAGCACGTGAGCTGGATTTGTGTTGTATGACAGTACACAGGAAGATGAACTCAGTAGCATGCTGGCATTCCAGTCACAGAAAGGCAGTCCAGAACGTGTGGGGCAGCATGGGCATTAGAGCCCAGGAAATGCTTCACTTTTAGCATTTTCCAACTGATTCACTGCATTTGTTAGTGTTTATGTAGCCACTACAAACATTTTTTTCCTAAGTTAGAGGTTTAATAGGCATACCCTATGTTAGAGGTCTTGTAGCCTATCCTGTCTGGCTTACAATCCTGATAGATAAGCTAGTTTTTAGAATTAAACACAGTGTCTGTTTAACTGTCATTTTTGGTTTCTTTGACTTCTCTGTTGTCTGTTCATCATGCCTCTCTTGGTTCTGAGTTTAATGTTGTTTTTTTTCTTTAAAAGTCTGTCATAGCAGATGGTTTGATGTCTGAGTTACCTATGAAAAGCTATGATGTTGTTTGTGACACTGATTTGAAGTCAGCATTCTTGAGTAAGATGATAGCTTGTTTTTGACTTGCAGTGCAGTACACTAACATGCTTGCTTTCTTTTTTTTTTAAGATCGTGTCTTTCATTCTTGCGACAACACTCAGCAAGTATATGAAGATGTAGCTGTGCCAATTATACAGTCAGCTGTGCAAGGTTACAATGGTAAGTCTTAAAATTGTACTTAACTCCTGTTTGTAATGTAACTTCTAAATAATGAACAAAATGTAACCATCTTCCTAGGCACAATCTTTGCCTATGGACAAACTGCCTCAGGGAAGACATACACAATGATGGGAAACAAAGATTCCCTGGGCATTATTCCTAAGGCAATTCAACACGTCTTCAAAATTATTTGTGAGGTGAGTGTCCCTATGAATCTGAAGTAACTGAAAGGGCTAGCAATATATCTGAATATTATAGAGAAATGAGTTTTACTATTAAGGAACTTATGAAGGAAACAAACTGTATTTGGGCTCTATGTTGCAGTTGTTTTGTTAAGCTTGCAGGGATGTGATTAGTTAAAAATAACATCGTAGCTGGAATCAAGTCAATAACAAAATAGTTCTCACGAAACTTGAATTATCAGCATAGACAAGGTAATGTGGAACTTCATTATTTATTCTGCTATTTTAAAACTTTCTCCAAAAATTAGCAATATGAAAGACTTGATTTTTTTAAACTATGTAGAATATGAAAAAGAATTTACTTATTTCAGGTGTTCAAAAGAATCACAGGCAGATTGGCCAATTTTAATAGTTCCTAGTCTGTGAATTTTGGTAGAACATGGACTGCAACCATACTAGAAAGAATTCCCTAGGACTGTGCTATATAAACATAAGATGCTGAAGCCCTCTGTGCTGGGAAATGGAAGAGCAGACTGATAAGAGAATGTTAGAAACAGTGTGTAAGAAACTGACTTGATATTATATTATCAATATTATTGATATTGGAACGGTTGCTTAAATTTTCTTGATAATCTGAGTCCACTAGAGATGGCTTTGCTGAACCCTGAACTTCAAATGTGCAATTCTGTTGGTTCTTCTGAGAAAGAGCAGTGGCTTTGATATATCTGGCTTTTGTCCAACATTAGTGTAGTTATTATCTGTACAGACATGCGTGAAATCCAGGTGGATTGGTGTATTATACAGCATATCTTCAGATTAATGAATGTGTATTATGTCATCGCTTGTGTATTGGGAAGACTTCTGTGTAACAAGTGCAGCATACCAAGGGCCTAAATCCTGCAATGTAATTAGGTATAAGGAGAAGGTATAAATTAGAACATCACTTGCAGAATACTTCTGCCTTGAGGGTTTCAGGTTATTGATATCAGTTATGTGCTATGTCAACTGTTCCTGTGAGGTGCAGAGTATTTTAGAATCAACAAAAATAGACTCTAAGCCAAGAAAACTTTCCATGGTGCTGTAATCCACTGTGCAGCCTTCATCCTAGTGTTCTTTACTATGGAGGTAGCAAAAGAAGCAGCAGCAGCGAAGAAAATCCAAGTAAAAAGAGAGTGAAGTCAAGGTACACAGAAAGAAAAGAGCATAAACAGGGGGTGGATTTAGTATGGAAAGGATAGCTAAGTGGGAGATCTATTGCCACACTTCCATAGAGCTGTGTAGAAACTTGCTTTTTTAGCTTACTGAAGATGACACATTGTTAATGCAGCTTGGAAGAGGTCTGTATTTGTAGATGCTTGTGTGGAAAGAATATAGTGGAAATAAATTTGTGAAATGATATCCAAGTATATAACTTTGAGTTTAGAATACTTGCATTAAAAGCTGTTCATTCCGTAGGCTGATTTGATTTTTATTTTTTTTCTTCCTGTGATCATTAGATCCCAGATAGAGAATTCTTATTAAGAGTTTCCTATATGGAAATCTACAACGAGACCATCACAGATTTGCTTTGCAGTATAAGGAAAAAAAAGCCTCTAGGAATTCGTGAAGATGTTAATGTAAGTAGATGTTATGTTAATGCAAGGGATTGTTATGTAGCATAGCACTTGTATTTGTATGGTACTGGGGGGGAAAAAAGCTTTCAGAGGCATCTAGTAAAAAAATGTTTCCATATGAAATTGTGTAATTGTCTTCAAAGTTAGCAGAAGGGCAGTTGATGTAATAGAATAACAACAGTGAAGTCAAGCTTGTTGTTGCTGGCTTAGCTGAATACATGTTTATAAATGTTGGCTTATTCTTTAAGCTTTCCAAGAGAATATATTTTTATTTAATAAAAATAGTGAATACTTGAGAATTGTCTCAGTAATGGAGCTACAGAAATGATATTGATCCCCTAGCTCCATGTTATAGAAGTCTTTAAAAAGATACACAGAATTGCTTTAATAGCATTGTTACATGATCTACAAAATCAATACACTTTTCTTCTACTTCTAATCGTTAGATAAAAATCATAGAACATATTTAGGAAGATAAACCATAGGAAAAAATAAATTACATAAATGCTATCCTTTGTTTCTCTATGCTAAGCTTTGCAGCCAACAAACTGGATATTTATTTATTTATTTTGATTACCTAAATTGACCAATGTTTTTGGAGTCTGGGGAGAGCTTGTTTTTATTAACTATATGATTATGACCTTGTAACATTAAGGTAAATATTTTTCTGTACTTTTTCTTAGGGAATTTCCCTTACTAATTTTATTTTTAGAACATTTTTTAGATTTCTTTTTTTTTTTCATCCTCCTTTTTAAGTAATAGTTCTGATGTAAGTCTAAATTTTCATTACTTGCGTTCAGAGGAAAATTAAAGAAAAAAAGATATTCAACTAGTTAACTTTTAGTTATGATAACTTTATGTATTCATGTCAATTTTAGAGTTCGGTAAATTATTTATTACTGTTTTTTTGTTATTGTTTGTATTTTTGAAGAGAAATACATATGTTGAAGACCTGATTGAAGAGGTGGTTGTTTCTCCTGAACAAGTTATGGAGTGGATCAGGAAAGGAGAGAGTAAGTTGTTTAGCCAATGCCAGCTGATATTCTAGAAAAGCGTTAAATTGCATAGAATCATGGATGTCTCTTCAAAATCTTATTCAGAAATCAGTTTTTTGGAATATAAACAGAAGTATTTCAATATTGCTTTTTTGACAGAAAATCGCCACTACGGAGAAACAAAAATGAACGAACACAGCAGCCGTTCTCACACCATCTTCAGAATGGTAAAAAGTTCACTATGAGAATGCTGGATTTTTTATTACTTTAAATGACAGTAGCTTATTGTCTCTCTCTTCTTCTAGATAATTGAAAGCAGAGAACGGAGTGATCCTGCAAATGCAAACTGTGATGGAGCAGTGATGGTGTCCCATTTGGTAAGATGTTATTAAATTGGTATTTAAGTAGAGAGTTTACAGTTGCAGTTTGTAAGAAGAATGTTATTTTATAATGACATTATTAGCATGTCTTGTTGTTAATTTCTATCAGGCATTTCTTACATATGTGTCATATTTCTCATCATTTGTGTAGAGGGAGATTCCATGTGTGTTATCTGGAGGATATTCTCCCACCAAAGGAATTCTGATGTGTAATATCTGAGTGAGCTATTGCCCACTTTTTTCCCATCTCTTCATTGCTAGTGAACCTATGCTTCCACCTCTCCATCTCCTGCATTGCTGTTGCATGTGATTGCGTAATAGCCTCTATTAACGAGGAGGGAACTCTTTTTTGGCCTTCTTGTTCTGGTACTGCTTGGTGAAGTTAGTACAGGACTTCACACTTCTGAAACAGAAGCCATTAAAATCAATGGCTACTTGCTCAGCCAAGTCCTTGTGGGATGCTATGAAGTTGTAGTCAATTTTGAACCATATTCAGAGTGAAGTTTTTTCTCCTGACCTCTAATTTTTACTTGCACTATGCTCAGAATGGCAGTGAAGAAGAGAGACAGCTGATTCTGCTTCTTAAGGCTTGAATTTGTAGTTAACACCTCTGTATTGAGAAATGATCTTTGCTTTTTACCAAGCAAAGGGGAAGCTGCACTGCAAGGATAAAATACCATTCAGAGTAGCATTAATTGAATTCATACAATCTTGTTTTGTATCCTTAAGCACATTGAAAGTGGTGATTGATGTTTTATGGAGCTACTGGTTATTTCCAGTGATAAGAGCACTGAGTGTGTGTTTGTTTTTTCTGAAGAATAATTTTAGTTTAAGTCTGTGCTAAGAATTTCATAAAAGTAAGAGAATCTTTAAAATAAATTACACCTAGAACTAACCTCTGATACATTTTATTTGCAGAATTTGGTAGATCTGGCAGGTAGTGAAAGAGCTAGTCAAACAGGATCTGAGGGTGAGTGTTAGATGATGCTCTTCATATGACCATTTCTGTTATTTTAACCTTTAATTAGAGCCTATGATGGAGAGGAAATTATGTATGTGCTGTTATTTATAAATAGTATCCATTCTACTTGGACGGCAGGGTCTGCACAGGGAAATACTGGAAATATGATACAGGGTGAACAATTCAGTACTAATATGGCTTTTCTAGAGTAGCAGATCCAGCAACTAAAAGAGTGAAGATATTTTGCAGTAAAGAAATCCTTAGAAGCTTATAGGGACTGTTAAATTCAGAGCTGTAATCTAAATGGCTCTGTTAACAATCAAGCTTAATTTAAATGACAGCATGAAGCACAAAAATGCTTGTAATTTTTTTTAATTAAAAGTATTACTAGAATAACACAGGTTAATATTCTCTCTTAGTAAAGAATAACCAGGAAGCTGTATCAAAACCTGGTTTGTTATATTTAGATTCTACTAGATGTTTTTGTATATGCTAGTATCATCAAAATATGATTGTCTAAATATGATAGGAACTTTGCAGATAGTTTGTTTCTATGGCCCTGACTGCCTATAAATTAAAGATTATTAGTGTTAGTTTCTGATAGATGACTACTTTGATTCATCTTGACTATTCTAGAGGATTTAATGCTGGCTACTTGTGGGTCACTGTGTGGTGTGGTACTTATTTAACTTTGGCACTATCCTTCTCATAATAATGCTACAGAAAAACTTGCTGAAAATGTGTAGTTCTTGTTTTGCAACTAAAGCATTGTGTAATGCCTAGGCGTCCGACTGAAGGAGGGCTGCAATATAAACCGGAGCTTGTTCATTCTGGGACAAGTTATCAAAAAACTTTGTGATGACCCATCTGGGTAAGCTGTTCTGTGACATCAGTCATTAATAGATCATACATAAAGAACTTTAATTGTATTAAAATTATATTTAGTATTGATTACTCTTTCAAATAATCCGTCAATTTTAGAACACACATTTGCTTTTCTGTACAGTAATATCATATATTTCTTCATTTTCTTTCTTCTCACTTTCCTACCAGTTTCATAAATTACAGAGACAGCAAGCTGACTCGAATTTTGCAGAACTCCCTTGGAGGAAATGCGAAGACAGTTATTATTTGCACAGTAACTCCTGTTTCTTTTGATGAGACACTCAGCACGCTCCAGGTAAAAGTTCTTGCCTGTTTTTAAGTGTTATTCTGACTAGACTTAATATTAATGGCTTAGGGGAAAAATGTAGTGGATGGGGGCTTGAATCTTCCAAAGGCTCTCTATTCACTTGGGGCATGAAGAACATCTAGACTGTACTCTGTGTCTCTTCCCATTCACTTTGTTATACTAGGCTGGCTAGCTTGAAGCCTTTTAGCAGTTGAAACAAAGCTTTCTCTCCTGCCTCAGTGGCAGTAGATAAATTCTGTTCTCTCTTGTTTTCCTTTTGCAAACAGAACTGCAAGTCTTTAATAACATTTTAGGCAGCTTCTACAAGAACAGAGAGTAACTGAACCTAGTGATGAGCTTTATATTAATTAAAAATCATTAGATGTAATTTTGGTTAAATGTGTTTTTATCAGTCAACTACCGTTTAAAATCTGTTGGGGAAAAATGAGAGAGTTACACTTTTGATTTATTTAACTATTGTACATGAGAGAATATGGTTGATCTTCCAGTTTGCCAATACAGCCAAAAGAATGAAGAACACTCCAAAAGTCAACGAAGTGCTTGATGATGATGCCCTGCTGAAGAGATATCGCAAAGAAATTCTAGACTTGAAAAAGCAACTGGAGGAAGTATGAATTTTAGTGCATTTACTACATAAATATATACGTGTGTATATATACACATTTGTGTTTCTTTTTATAGTGTGTATATATAAAGTGTAGTGTATACACAGTATGTAGTGTATAGTATCTGTAAAATGTGTGTATGTACTTTTATGCATGTATACTGATATCTATTTTAAAACATTTTTCTAGAATCGAAACCAATTAAATCACCTATCACAATTAAAAGCTCCACATGAAGTTTTGTTTCTCCCCTTTTACTTGATGTTCAGCTAAAGCTGCAATAAGCTGCAACTGTATAAGATCACTGGCAACATCTATATCACATATAGGCTGAACATTCATTTTGGAAGTGGATAGTAGCAACTTCCCACCAAACACCAAGCTCAAGTTCAACTTTGTCCAAAAAAGATAGTATTTTGCTGATGAGAATCTTGCAAATGTTGTAAGAGATTAGATTGTAAAATATAAAGCATGGGGAAAAAAAAAAAAAATCACAATTTGGCACATGTTGTTTTGATTACTTAACTCATCCAAAGATGTTTTATTTTTTGGGACTGAGGGAAGTCAGAGGAACATTTTAAAAATAAAAAGTCAGTGTTTTTCCCTAAAAAATTAGTTTGCAGTAAAAACTGCCACCTACGGATTTGCTCGTTATATTTTGAGATACTGAGTAGTCAGGAAAGTACTTACATTAAACACAGAAATATTTGTTGGAAAATCACACGAATATTAACATGTCTACAGATCACAAACTTATCATTAGGTTGTCAAATAGCTAGCTACTGCAACAGTCTCTTTACTACAGAATGAATTATCAATACCTAAAATTTTAAGAGATAACATGCATTAGAGAAGCATATTATTTAACAGTTGTAGCTCTGGAAGAGTTTCAGGCTTCTGCCACTGTAGAAAGGTGTATGGGAACCGCTGAATCACAGCCTGAACCTCTGATTGATTACCTGAGGCGAGCAATAAGTCAGCCCTGGGAGCACAGGTGAAGGCAATTCACCTGTGCTGCCGGAAGCAGTGGAGCTTGGCTCCACCTCTCCTAGACCCATTGAAGAGCTGACTACCAGTGGGGAAGGATCTCTTTCTGGAGATTCCTCCTTTTGGAGTTTTCCAGCAAGCCCAGGCAAGGGTAAGCCCTTTATCTATTCTTTTTGGTGTGATAACCTGCTTAGCCAAACTCTCTTGAATGTTTCTTAATTATAACAGCAGTATATTCATCGATTATACAAAAGTTCATCCTAAAACTGTTATGTTTGAAAGAATATTTTTTTAATAGAGAATTTTTAGGTCTCTAGAGTCTGTAGCTGATTTGCTTTGCAATTTTAACCTGGAAAATTGTAGACTGTTGTCAGTTTTTGTCAATGATTAGCAACAACTCTTTTAGACTTAAAGGAATATATGTACACGCTGTTACTTCTCAGTCTTGATAATTCTTTATAAACTACTCTTTCAAGTGATACACTTAATGTCATTATGTCATTACTGTTTCTATGGAAGGTGTCTATGAAGACTCAGCTCCATGCAATGGAAAAAGATCAGCTGGCTCACCTGTTGAAAGAAAAGAATTCTCTTCAAAAAGTGCAGGAGGATAGGATACGAAACTTAACTGAGATGCTGGTGACTTCTGCCTCATTTTCATCGAAACAGAATGCTAAAGTAAGTGCAGATTTCCTAGATCTTTTCTGTTAATTCTGAAATACTTGTCAAAAATTAATACAAATGAATAGGATAATAGTGAAAATGAAAAAAGCTTGAGTTAAACAGTCCTTAGCATCTGGTTTTAATATGATTATAAGTATGAATGATAGTCTAGGCAATTTTCACACGTGTTTTGAAGGAGTAAATTTTTAATATTTCTGAGTATTCAATGTTGCTTTGCTTTCAAACTGTCAAGCTATAGTTCAACTTTAAAGAAACTGCAAAAAACTAAGCAGCTGGTTGGGACACAGGACTGTTGGAACAGTAGACCAATCTCCATTTAGTGCTTCAATTTTACTTTCTGTAAATTCTTTTTTATTTTTCTCCCCTTTAAAGGCCAAGAGAAGAAGGAGAGTTACATGGGCTCCTGGTAAAATAAACCAGGAAAATGTGGACTATTTTGAAGATTTTGAAAAAACAACATTAACCACAACAAAAAAAATGAAAATGTCTCTGTCGTCACTACCAGATGCAGAGGATTGTAAGTATCATTTCTTTTTGTGCGGAAAATTCTGTGAAGCAGCACTGAAATGGAGACTTGAAAATGAAGAACAATCTTTATTTTACAAATCTAAATTAAAAATCCATTTTACTTGCTAATAATACATTTGGTTGACACTATGCTATTCAAACTGTTCTGTGAACCCAGAAAGCACTAACTTTGCTTTCAAAGGGAATTACATTTGTCTGTGAACAAAGAATACTGCCTGGAAGTGGAGTGGGTTCAGCAGCAATAATGCAGATAGTTACTGTGATGGAACTAAAACTGTTTAGTTTTTAAAAATGGAAACTTTGGAAGCTTTAGTCTTGCTATCCTAGGTGAAATAATAGGTAGGAAATCTGTCAGATAACTTCATAAGCATTGCTTAGCTTCTCAAAGGAAGTAAGAAAGTCACCTTTAAGAGCATAAGGGAGGTTTTCTCATTTCTTTGTTTTGTTAAGCAAATGTATTTGCTTGTAAGAAAACTTTAAAATATGTAGTGTTCTCTTAGATAAAATAGGAGGGAGGGGAGGAAGATAAGGAGTAAAACTCAGCATGTTAACAGATACAGAAAAGTCATTACTCAAAGATTAAACTCTAATTGAAGGAGTGACCAAGGAATAAAGAAAGCTGGAATGAAGATAAGAAAGTAACTGGGCACTATTGATACTGAATTGCATCTTTGTACAGTCTTACTACCCATTCATCATCTGTCAAGTTGCTTTAAATTTTTCTTTTGGGAAAGATATGTCTTGTCTTCAGATGTTGCAGAATGCTGTTACTTGGTCTTTTTCTTGACCCTTAAGTACTTTTTCTAATCTATAAATAAGTATATATTCTGGATTTTTTTAATCTTCATTAACTTGTGATAGGGTGATCAGTGTAAGCACAAGGACTGGATTAAAGTGCTGTTCACTTTCATAAAAGAAAATCAATCATGAGACTTAGAAATCCTACTGTGTGTTACATCTGTGTCATTGAATCATTATTTCTAATGTGATGAGACCTTTGATAAGAAAATTCTTGATTCCCAGTTAAAAACTTACTCAGTATTTTTTGATGCGTCTTCCTTTTCAGCGATGTTAATAGAGAGTTCTGAACGGGACAACGAATATTTTACTGTTCCTGATCAAATTCAAGATACAGAATGGATTGATGGACCAAACATGAACTGGGTAACATCATGTTATTTCAGTTTATCTTAATGTCCTGGTTTCAGCTTGGACTGAGTTCTTTCTTCATAGTGTCTGAAATGATGCTATGTTTTGGCTTTGGGAGAAAAATGGTGTTGATAACACAGGGATGTTTTAGTTGCTGAGCAGTGACCACAAAGAACTAAGGACATAACTTCTTGTGCTGTCCTATTAGCAAGGGGGGCTAAGGGGCATGGGGAGCTTGGAGGAGGTAGAACCAGGAAAGTTGACCTATAGTTGGCTAAAGAGATATTCCAAACCATTTGATATCATGTGGAAAAAGTCTAAAAACATGAGAGTTGGGTGGGCTACTGGCTTCCCACTGCTTATTGACTGGACGTCAGTTGCTGGGTGGTGAGCAATTGCTTGTGCATTGCTTGTTTTGTGAATATATTATTATCACTGTTACTATTACTGTTCTTTTTTCTTTCTTGTATGTCTCAGTGAATAGTTTTTATCTCAGCCCACAAGTTCCACTTTCTTGTTTTTGTTTGATTCTCTACTCTATCCCAGTGGGAGGGGAAAGTGAGTGAACAATTTCATTGTGCTTATAGCTGACTGCTGGATTAAACTACAACATTTAACACAGTGTATACACATTGCATGGTTCTCAGTAAGACAGCCTTATTCATTTGTAGAGCATCAATATTCTGTTAGTATCTGTAATAATTGTAACTTGTTAGTAAGAAAGTACCTTGGTCATCTCCGTGGAGTTGTATGTTTTAGTAGTGAATGAGCTAGTGAGCTTTGGTATTTAAGTAGCTCTGGCAGTGAAAAGCAAAAAGGGTTATAATGAATTTGTTTGATCTTGTCAATCATTTAACTGAAAGCAATTCTTTTTCTAGACTCAGAGAGACTTTGAAGAATCTGTGCAACTCTGTGAAGCTTTAGCCATAGAAAAGGTAAGCCTGTTCGCCTTGAAATAAGATGGAAATTCCAATAACCTTTTCTAAAGCTTGTTGTGTTTCTTTCTTCAGGATATTGCTGTAAATGAAATCAATGTTTTGCAAGCGAACTTTAATAAGTTAGTATTAGAAAATGAACAGTTGAAATCAGAAATAAATGAAATGAAGGAGAAACTGGAGGAAAAGATAGAAATGGATGAATTTGAAGCACTGGAAAAACAAACACAAAGAGATCATGAGGTAAGATGCACAGAAGTATAGATAGATAGATTAGTATTCTCTATACTGAAATGTTTTTTAGAGTTTATTCTACAGAATGGATGCTACTTGGATGTTGATTTACAACAGGTGGTGACATAAAGAGAATTCAGCAGTTGAAAGAGTGAGCCTAGGTTTTAAAGTAGACTGAGAGTGTAAAAATCAGACTTAAAATTTTAAGGGTTGCATGCTGAGGTTTGGTTAAATGTATGTCTGTATGTATCCATATGACTTTTGCGTGTATATATCTAATATGTGTATGAAGAGTCTCTTGCAGAAATCAACAAGGTTTTTTTGATACATAGACGTGTGCTAAGGTCTAATATTCTAGTTGCCCAAGAGCTAGATGGTGAAATAAGTTACGTAAGAAAAAGACACTTGAGATAATGACACTCGGATGTACTTTACTCCATTTTTTTCCCAATAGCTTTTCTACAAGGAACTGGACACTTTCCTGTGTTGGCCGAAGACTGCCTGTACATGTTAGGGTTACCATAATGCTAAGGTTGAAGCTGAAGTTGTATTCTTTCACACTTGTTTTAGGTCACAGTTTAATGAGATCACCTATTATTTCTGGCAGAGATTTATGAGTCTTAAAACGGATGCATAATCTATTATGATTTAACTTGTATTTAAGATTATGTTGAGAGACACTTTCAGTAGACTATTTGTGCTAGCTTCCTTATCAGGTCTAGTCTGTTACATTTGTCCCCTGAGAAAATTTTATGTATCTAGTGAGGAAAAACAATGTTCTAAACTAGCTTTTATTGCAAGAACTACTTATTTGAGCAAATCACATCTGCAGATGAGTATCTGAAGACAATCCATAAAATGTAATATGTAAAATATAAAATGTCAATACTTGTACAGCAGAATAATCATAGTATAGCTGACAGGTCACATACTTCACACTTGACTAAACATACTTAGCTGAAATAATCAGTTTCAGTCAGCAGAGGCACATAGAGGTAAACTCAATACTGGATAATGACATTGTTATACCTGGCAAGTAATATAGTACTATATCTTCTACAGCTATCCTCTGACTTAAAAATTACAGATTAGATTTTCTTTTTTCTATATTTGCAACAATACAGAAATACTCAAAGAAGAGTGCTAATTTTTAAGCTTTTCTAACAAAGACCAAGAAAAGAGCTCTTTCACTTTAAAAGTGCTTCTATATCTAGTCGTCTACTTGTGCTTCCTTTCACAGGATGCAACTTGAATGCATTCATGGCTTGCTTATTTAAACTCAATTTTGATACCACTTTCTTGTCAACAATTAGATTATCATTAGTATCTGCACTGTGCAGAAAAGACTGTTTAACATGACCAGAGTTGGACATTCCGTATCTGTATGATTTCTGCATGAACTGCTTTGATCACATTGCTCTCACTTCTTGAGCTGTTGCAGATTCAATTAGACCTGAATCATTTCTAACTGCTGTGAAGCTGAAATAGAGATTTTCATTTATTAATTTGAAAGAATGTGGCAACTATGATTTGCTAACAAATAGAAAAGGAAATATAATACAGACCTTGCTTATTTGCATGGTGATGGCAACTAAAACCATTGGTGTGGGTGCTTTCTAACATCCTCAGCTATTCTGCTTCAATTTGCTCCACAGATACAACTAATGCATGAAATTACCAACCTAAAGAATATTGTTTCAAATGCTGAAGCCTACAATGAAGAACTTGAGGTGAGCCTGTCTCATAAACTTGCATGCAATAAGATTTGTATGGAACATGGTTTGGTTTTTCTGTATGGTATGGATGACCCAGACTTGATTGGACTCTAGTTAGTCTTACCAGTTATGAGAAAGATATGTCTCATCTTAAGAATCCTTTTTACATAATAAGCATTCTTATAGATTCCTATCAGGAAAACAAACAAACTGGGAACTATGATTTTTTTTTTTAATTTATTTTTTTTACTTCCTTCTTTTCATGTAACTTTTAGGCAGAAATGAAGTCCAAACTGGAACAACTAAAAGAGAAAGAGAACAAAATAAAGATATTACAAAATCGTGTGGAAGAACTGCAGAAAGTGGAAATGGAAAAAAGAGAGACATCTCTTTTAGTGGTAAACATGAGTTTTCTACTGGAGTTGCTTAGGTTAAGTTTTGCTTTTCTGGAAGTGAGTTAAATTTAAGCATAGCCTTGATATGATGAAAATTGCTGCCCAACAGGTTTTAATTATTTTATGAAGCTTAAAATGCAAATTACTACAATATTAGTTCTGCAAGAAGGTTATTTTATTTTTTACTCTAAAGTAAAGCTATGGGAAATTCTGTACTTTATCCCAGCTCTCAGTGTTGTGCTACTGTTCATTTTAGAGGGAGTAATGTACCACATCCTGAGTCGCTTCTACATTTTAACCGTATTTGAATAATCACATTTGCTTTATTATGGTCGTCTTAATTTTTCGAGTTTTGTCTCTTTCAGGGGGATTCTGATAAATTAATTGAGGAAATTCAACAGCTGAGTAAATCCCTTTTAGATAGTGAAACTGTAGCCTTGGATGCCAAAAAAGAATCTGCTTTTCTCAGAACTGAAAATTTGGAATTGAAGGAAAGGATGGTAATTACTTCTTAAACTGCTTTTGTAGTGGTACAAAGTACTGTTTGGGCAGTGTTTTCTCCCAGACTAGAAAAGAAGGGTATCTGTAAGGACAAGTGACTTAACACTCAAAGTAACGTTTTCACTATGGAACTCATGGAAAACGTACCTTCAAGAGGAAGATAAGAAGAAATCTGATGTTATGCAGGAGCTGGTCTTCAGTTTTTGTCTTTTATGCAAGAAGAGAGTAAATGAACAGTCTTTGAAGAGTTCCTAGGACAAAAGACTCCAAGTCTGATTTTAATAGGGGTCAGATTAGTAAGTTATCAATTTAGAAAACTGGGATGGGACTTTGAAATTTTGAAGGAGTAAAGGAAATAGGAAAAATGGCTATGGTTCTGATTTCAAATGTAAGATACATTTTGCTCTCTACATTTACTCTGAAAGAAATGAAATTGTTTAATGTTGGCAAATTCTATTAGACCAGGCCAAAACTGTTTTGATCAATAACACGGAATGTGTCAGATTTAATAATTAACTGTTAAACAAGTAAACTTGTATTTTGTGTATGTTGTTTTGTTTTCCTGAAGAATGAACTCTTAAATAATCACAAGCAAATGCAAAAGGATGTGCAGCTTTATCAAAGCCAAATAGAAGCAGGAAAGGCGAACTACAAAAAAATGCAAGCTGACTTGCAGAAGGAGTTGCAGTCTGTATTTCAAGAAAACACAAGGCTAAATTCACTGATGGAGGGTAAAATACCAAAAGGTAGTATTCTGTTTAAGTTGATTTTTTTTTTCCTCTCCTGTTTCCTTTTCCCCATTTGAGGTAGAGGGGGATGTAGGAATGCTCTTTTCTCTCTGAAGTTATGGTCAAGATAAGATATTGGAATCTCTGATACTGATGGCACACAGCACTGCATTAGCACTTTCTTAAAATATTTGTAAAACTGCAATTTCCATAATGCTTTGTATTTCACCTAAGACAGTCAAGTTAATGAAGGATATCAGAGAGAAAGTGGAAATGAACTGAATGCTAGTCTAGCCAAGTGAAGACCGGATTCAAAGCAGTAGTTCCATCTTTTGATTGCTGACAAATTACAAAATAGTCTTTGTAGACTTGACATCCAGAGCATGATATGAAACAGCTTAAATTAAAACCTATTTTTCTTCTCTTGCACTCTTATTAATTAAAACTTCTTGATTGTCTAGATTTGGTTTCTCTTCTGGACCTGGAAAAAAAGGCATCTGACTTAAAAGCAGAACTAGAAAAAGCATTGGAGGAGAATGCACTCCTACAAAAAAAAGTAAACGAGTTATCAGAACTTCAGCCTCCTCCAAATACTGTTGAGATGCAGGAGACAGAGGTAAACAAAAATTGAACTATTCTGGAGCTTGTCTTTCTTTCGTGCTTTTTATATTGTACTTGACTAATAACACGTTAATGGAGGCCAATTGGATAGTTTTCAGTAAAAAAGTTGTCTTGAATCAAATAAGTTTTTACAAAGTTCATTGTGCTGCTGTTTCTCAGGTATTTGATATTTACACTCAGGAATAAATCAAGAGTTGAATGCTCAGTTATAGTCTGCTATAACTAATGAAGTATTTCTAGTAAAAAGCTTGCTTATTTACCATGGTCATAATTTGATAGCTACATGTGTTGCATCCTTGTTCACGACACCATTTTACCTATCCTAAAACAGAATTTTTGTCTGGTTGGGCAAAAGTAAATCTTAACACTTCTGAGTAGAAACGTTAGTTGGAAAGTAAAAGGTTTAAATTAAACTTTCCAGAATTTACAAGCAGACTTTCTTGTTTCCTGGCAGGGCATAGTTTAGTATATCTTTTCCTACAAATTCTTCCTAAGACTTTGCAAATTTGTTATACTCAGTAGCAAATACAGGAGAATTTATATGCACTTACGGTCTAGGGCAAGTAATCTTGCACAAACCTGATTGTGAATATTTTGCAGAATGTTCCAAAACCTTCTATTGGCCTACTTATTGAGGAGAAAAAAAAAAAAAAAAATTAAGTGGATGTTAAAAACTTTATTGCAAGTAGTGCTGATACATCAAAAGTACTTAATCAGTTTAAGAGCCATAGCTTGTCATATTAGTTCAGTTCTCAAAACAGTGACAGGAAATATTTTAAAAGCATCTTAAGAGTTAGAGGGAAGAGTTTTAATGGTTTCTGAATCCAATAAGATTTGCCTCCTCCCTTCTCCCCGAAGTATTTAGGTTTTGTTTTATTGGGATTAAGTGTTGAAGTCTAGCAATGTACTGCACTCTGTTTGCTTGTATTTGTTTCTTAAGCCTGCATGAGTACATTTTTTATTATACAGCTATAACAAATACTGACTTTTAAATGCTGTTTATTTTTTTTTTTCTGACAGATTCTTGAAAAACATGAGGAGTTAAGCTTACTAAAATTGGAAAGAGAAAAGCTGCTCTCTGCGGCAGCTGATAATGAAATTAAACTTAACTCTTTGACTGAGGAAATTGAAAAATCAAAAAAAGAGTTAGAAGACGCACAGCTTAAATACGTAAACTCTAATCAGGAATATGTAGTGCTTAAACAGCTCCATGAAGAACTAGAACAGAAATACCTGGCTGTATCAGAAAACTATGAACAAATGAAGCTTCAAATAGAACACTTGTCTAAAGATGCAGAAGAGTCTAAAACAGCCTTGGATTATGTGAAATTAGAGGTTGGTGTCATATTCCTCTTCTTGACATATTCCTACTCTTTTGAAGAGTGAAAGGATTGTCTAGCTTGTCTAAGCAGATGAGTCTGTGAGATCATGTATATATTATACTGTTCTACATGAGTGAAAGTGTTTATTCCTTTTAAATTAAAGCTCTCTAATAAAATGAAAGAATTGGAAGAAAAGACAGCAGACCACAAACATCATCTTCATATAAAAGAAGAGCTTGCTCAGGCTCATCACAAGCTAAATGAAATGGAACAATTAAAAGAGCAAGAGAAGATTATAGAAGCAAGATTGGAGACCAAGGATTCAGAGATCCAGGCAGTTCTTCAGCAGCTTAGTGGATGCTGGGAAGAAATAAAAACTCTCACTCATGAAAGAGATCAGCTGAAACAAAAAGAGGAATCTCTCCAAGCTGAGACAGAGCAGCTCAAAGAAGACATAAAAGACACTGTTTCAATGGTAGGGATTCTGACTTTATTGAAGTGGACTGTACATAATAAAACTATAAAAGAACTATGTAGGTTGCTCTGAAAGTAATACCTCCTATTTATTTCTATGGAAACTTCAACAGATATAAAGAGCATAGTAACACTCTTTGATAGAGTTTCGTAGCTGAGAATTTTCTCTGTTTTTCAGTATAATCAACACTATTAGCTATGTATTTCTGCCAGCAATGAACTAGAGCCTTCATGTCACACTTGTAAAAATCTGCACCAGTGGAGGTGGCCCACTGTTGTCTCTGCTGAAGTGTACTACCCACCACTTAACTGCGCTAACACCCACTGTTCAGTCTCTAGAAATGTTAAGCGAGGGTCAGTGAAGTTTTCTGACAGGTCCAGCTTCTGGACCAGGGTAAGTGTACATGGAATAATTGCTACAGGTGACTTGAGAAGTCACCTTGAAGTGTAGCATTGCTCACTGGGAAATGAAGGTATGTATTGTTTACAGGGGATATGAGAGCAGAGTGCAGTTCGTATACCATTATATAGTACAGAACATTGAGCATAATGGAGACTGTGGCCAGGTTCTGTGACCTGTAGTAGTCCCCTAGGCAACCTTAGGTTTCAGCAGTGTCAGGAAAACCTGATGTACTGCTTTAAGAAGAACAATGCTGGGATGGGGGAACTTGATGGTGCCAAGACACTGATAATCTGCTTACTCCTGGACCAAATGTTTTGGGTTGTGTTGTTTTGTTTTGACAAAATGTGCTGCTTTGGGTGAGCTGTGCTCGTTATGAACTCATCACAGAACGTGGGAAATGGTTTCAAACTGAAATAGAGGAGATCTAGATTGGATGTAAGGAGAAAGTTTTTACAATATGGGTGGTGAGGCAGCACTGGTACAGGCTGTCCAGGGAGGTTGTGGCTGCCCCAACCCTGGAGACATTCAAGGTCAGGCTGGGCTGGGCCAGACTGTGCGCTTGATCTGACCCTGATTGAGATGTGGCTGTCCCTCTTCATTGCAGGGAAGTCAGACTAGGTGACCTTTAAATGGTCCTTTCCAATTCAAATGACTATGAATGTCAATGGGTGCATTTTTTTTTCTACATGGAGGAATTAAATGGCACACCTTTGCTTCATATACACTTCCATATCTGACATCGATTTGTCAAACTGTTCCTTTGTTGCCATCTGTCACACAGCAACAAAATGTAATGGCTTATGGGTGAGAAAGTTCTACCTCTACTGCCACTCCACCAACATCCACCTCTGGTGTGAGCCAACATAATAAAATAGAAGGCATTTCTTTCAGAGCAACCCTTGTATATTGAAATACATGGAGGACAAGGGGAGTGAATTTTTTTGGTATTTTGCTTTTCTTTGTTTGGGTGTGGGGTTTTTTGTTTGTTTTTTTGGGGACTACCTACTAATGTGGCAAAAAAAAATAATAGCATTCCTGTCCTATGGATTTTCTTTATTCTAAAGAACATTTTAGCGCATGAAGAACTGAGAAATGCACAGAGTTCTCTCCGGAAATCCCAGGAAACTGTTAAGAAGCTGGAGAAAATTATTTCTGAAAAAGAGGCTCAGATTCTGAGTGCTAAGGAGATGCTCGAGAAAACTACTAATGAACTTAAAATACAGGTAAGATGTTTTGTAATCATTCAAAACTAAAATGTTTCAAGTGTTTTCCCCAATACCATGAAAGTAAGTCTTGTTGGTCTGATTAGTCTCTTCTTCTTGCCCTTAAAATTCTAGACCTTTGGTAGAAAACAGTCAAAAAAGTGGCATTCATAGCTTGAATTTCTATGGAGATCAACAGCTTATAATGTACAATAAACTTTTTCCTAACTATTGTGTCCTATAGATACCAACTTGACAGGTGAAATTAGATGGCAAATAGAGATAAGGGGTACCCAAGAGTAGTAACTAAGTTTATGGTTTGTGAACTTTGTTCTCAATGAGAAATCTAGTACATGGCTGTAAATGAAACCGAGTTCGTAACGTAACAGGAAGCTGATGTTTTTCAAGCTTGTGTACAAATGACCAGGAAGAGTGCTGTGCCTTATGCAGTAGCTTCAGTAACAGTTCCTTTCACAAGCCAATCTGTAATAGATGACAGTAGACTTACACTGTAAGACCCAATAAACTAATCAATGTTAACTTACTATTTGCATGGTTTTTGAAAGAGCAAATGCATAGGAATAGATAGAGAGGTGTTTCTTACTTGGCTTTTTCCTATGAGATATTTTCTAAATAAAACTTAACCAGTATTAGATTAAAAAAAAAAAAACCTGCTAAAAAGTTAGCGTTTAAAGCAGGTGACAGAAAGGCCAAAGGCTGTCGGATTTTTTTCCCCAGATTTGTAACAATTTGTTAAAGATTTGTTTAAGAATACTATAGCTGAATAAATGAAAGTTCTTGCGTTTTAGTTTTCATTTTGAATTGTTGGAGATGCTATCTTTGCATACTTTGTAGTTATCACAGATGACAGAAGAACTTAAAAACATCACATCAGAAAGAGACAGGCTTGCTGCAGAAGATAAAAGCCATAGAAAAAGTGATGAGCTTCAGGTGTTAAAGGAACAAATATTTTCCCTTACACAAGAGAAGAATTCATTACAGGATAAGCTGGACAGTTTACATCTAAAAAAAGAAGAATATGGAGAAGGAACTCTGGTAAGTATTATAGTAAGTTTATAATTCAAAGCATGCATGTTTAAACTTTAAGTGATAATAGCTTGCTAAATAAAGCAGAAAAGGATCCTACTATTTGACTGCAGGCCATCAGACACCGCAAGCAGTATTGTTTACCTAAAAGGTAATTCAACCAATACTATCAGTTGTATCTGGGCAATTAATAGCAAGCTATCTGTAAATAGAATTTTATCTTGATACAGGATGATGGTGTTATGGGTTGATCTGCACAGAGATGAGGTACTGTAGTTAAGTATTTGAACCTAGGAGTTGCTTAACTGGAAGGGATGGTGATGGCTTTTCAAAGCATAGAAACCTTTTTGGTTTTCTTTTCTAGACAAGGTATGTTGATGGTCTTTACGCCCAACATTTTCCTTAACTGAGCCTGCTGATAGTATGTGTGTGGTTTTGTACATAAATGCATTTGGAAAATATAAATTTATAAAATACACATGTAAAGTAGTATTTATGGGGAGGTGGACAGACTTGAAGAGATAATATCGTGACATCTTATCATAGAATCATAGAATGGCTTCAGTTGGAAGGGACCCTAAGGATCATCAAGTTCCAACCCCCCTGCTATAGGCAGAGCCACCAACCTCCAGATCTGATACTAGACCAGGTTGCCCAGGGTCTCATCCAACCTGGTCTTATCTAATGTTGAGACTAGATACATGGACAAGATCTCTGTAGCATATTTGTTTTTCCTCAGGATTGAGCCATAGCTGTGATGTTCTGTTTTTGGCAACCTGTTTCAGAAGACATCTTTTCAAATTTTACATATATATGTATTTTTTTCAAGAAATTTAAAATACTGAATTCAGTCAAATCCTATTAATTTCCATATACAAATTCCTTTAAAACATAGGTACTGCTTTTTTTTTTTTCACAAATAGCTTGTAAAAGGTCTGATAGAGTTCTCTTATCACTGCTTCCCTAAATGTGTTGACTTTTATTCCTGTGTAAAATAGGAATCAGTGATTCAAGAAAAATCTGTTGAGCAGGAATTAATTCATCTAAGAAAGGAGCTGAGCCAGACAAAAAAGAAACTGCATGAAATGGAGGAAGTGAAGGCAAGTGAATTCAACAGGGAATCTGAAAAAGTGGAACAAACAGATCTTATTCCAAAATTGCATGACTGTCGAGAAATGAGCACTATGACAGAAAGAGACGATGATTTTAAAATGCAACTGGAGAATCTCCAAAGTGAAAGAGACCATCTGAGAAACACAGTACAGGAAGCAATTAGCATGGTAAGAAAAACTGTTATATGCCTTTAAGGCAAAGTCTTTAGTAAGCTTCTGTCATAATTTTTGGAAATGATGCTCAAGCTTTAATTTATTTGCACTATTTTGTGTTCAAAGAATTCAGAAGTGCAGGAAGAATTGAAATGTGCTCATAACTCCATCAGACAACATCAAGAGACCATTGTGGATCTGAAAGAAAGTATTTCAGAGAAAGAAAGTCAACTCTTGAAAGCGCAAGAGGCATTGAAGGAAACAACTGAACTGGAGCAGAAGGTCAGACATTGTTTTGTGAACCAAATAAATTCTGTCTTCTACAGACTTCAGTTTGAAAGGTTTCAATAAATGTATTAACAAAACTTAAAGCTTTTCCCCTTATTTAACTACTTCGTAAAGGAAGGCCATAACAATAGAGGAAATGGGAAGATAACCAAATTGCAATTTGGTATGTAAGCTACAGCCTTTATAACAAAATGTGCATTGGTGCTGAAGGATCAAATATTAAACATTAGTGCTTCTATTTGACCTCAAGTTATTTTCCAAGTCTTACACTTCTTAACATTATTATAGTTAACATGCTATCTTTCAGCTATGTAACTCTGAAGATACCTAAGCGACTAAAGGGCAATTCAGCCCATTCTTTCACTTGCTATGCTTATTATAACTTTATTTTTTCTGCTCATTTTTATATATGAAGCTATTACTGCTTTAAGAAAAAAATAGGCTCGATTCTATCAAGCATTATCTAGCTGTGGATACAGATCTGCTGTGGAGTTGTTTTTCTGGAATTATTGTGAACCGTAGGTTTTTATACACACTTTCTAATGAGATAGAAACACTTGAAATATAATTAACATATAAGTAAAATTGTTATGTCATTTGTTTGCAACATTAGTAAACTGATGGATATTTCTTCTGTAAAATTTTTTACAACAACCGATATGTGTAGGTGGTGCTTTTGAAATGAGATCCTCTGACACTTTTCCTACATCAACCAGACTACTGAGACAAAAAAGCAACTTGAATTAGAAAGTTCCTTTTTTTCTTCCAAGCATCCATAGAAATATCATCCGTATTAATAAGCTATTTGTTCTTTCAGCTCACTGAAGTAACTGAAAACCTGGCTCGCATCTCTTCTGAGTATGGCAAACTACTGGCAGAAAAAGAACAAATAGAAAGAAGAATGAATGAGGAGATTTCTCAGCAGCTTGAGAAAATAGCTTTACTTAATGTGGAGAAAGATGAGCTACAGCAAATGGTAGAGGTCTCTAAAACAGAAAAAGACCAGTTGAAGGCTGATTGTCAGGAAAGCAAGGAGAAAGTATGTATCAAATCTCTTAAATAATTGTTTTAAAGGCACTTTATCTCTCTCAATTTCTTCAATGCTGAAGCTATCAGCTGTTCAGTATCCCTCCCTCTCTTTATTTGTTCTCAGTAGCAGTAAACTAAAAATTGAGTCTACTAATCCAATCTGGATTTTGGAATTTCTCTCTTAATTTTCCTTTGCAGCAGTTGTGGTCACTATGCCACTCTGGATTAACCATAGTTGTCCACCTGCTGGATAAATGCTCTACAAGTTACTGTTATGTTTCCAACCTACAGTAGCTTTGCATTTAGCACTGAACAGTAAAAGTAATCCAAGGTTATGAAAATGAAGGGTTTGAGGTTTTCTACCATTTCAACCCAGAATGAGTTGACAAAGAGAAAGATAAATCCAGAACTGAAATTGATTTGCTATTGAATCTCTGTGTCTTGATTCCTTGTTTTGAAAGCAGGATACTGCTTATTCAGTATCCCAAGCATTTGCCTAAAAAATGTGTTTACTTTACATCATTTCAGACAAACTTGGCCTGCGCTAACAAAAATTAAGCTGCTATGTTCTGAAACTAAATGGAAGTGTGATTAAATAATTATTTCGGAAAAGAATTTGCAGTTTCAAATAGTTCTCTCCTAGAAATTCAAATGCCTTGTCTTACCACTCTTAACTTAAATGAGCAACGTTTAAGAAAGTCATACTGGGTATTCAGCTGTGTAACATTTTGTTTTGAAGTTGATAGAAGTTCTGACAGAAATGGAAAGTCTGCAGGAAGAACTAAAGCATCAGAAAGAGCAAGCTGATATTCAGAAAAATATGCTGGCAGAAGGAGAAGAGAAACTACAAAACACTGAAGAAAAGCTAACTGAGGAAATAAAAAAACTGAAAGAAAAGGCAAGTACAATAATATAAACTCCTCTTAAAACTAATTTAGAGACTGTCTCCTCAAGGATTAACAAGAAGGAAAAGGTACTTACCTACAGTAACTTGGGCCATTTTACTGTTTGATAGGTGATCTTTTGATAGTAGTTATTAGCAAAAATTCCTGTTGCTAAACTGTTTGGTTTCTTTTTTGTTTTGTTTTTGTTTGTATCTTTGTAGATAGACAAGTTGAATGAGGACTTAAATTCAGTAAGCAAAGAAAGGCAACAGGTGCTGGAAGAAATAAAAGAAAAAGCAGAGTATGAAAACAGTGAACTTCAAGAGCTGGGGAAACAATGTGCTTTGTTGGCACAGGAGAGAGATCAGTTCCAGGGAATGCTGGAATGTGTTCAAGCAGAGAAGAACAAACTGGAAGTTAACCTACAGGAGAGTATTAATAAGGTGCTTTGTCTTTGATTTAAGTATAATAATTATAAATGTTGGAGAGAAGATTGGCTGTTACTTGAAACTGTTTTGGAAAAAGTTCTTATGGATATTATATAACCAAATTGAAAAATACTAGTGAGCTTTAATTTCTGTCTTGAGAAATTGTATTTTAGGATGTATACAAGCTCTTTCAAAAATCTTATCTGAGGCTACTTCATTTAGAAAGGAATGAGCAAATGCATATGTTGAATTACCTAAACACTCTAGTGATATTTTTTGAATGCTACAATATCTCTTCTTGTTGAGTTCTGAAGTTAACACTGAAAGTGACAAATTGTCTAGATTTTTATTTTGTTTCTGGATATTCAACAGTGAAGGTGATAGTTTGGTTCAGTGTTGAGCTGGAATTCTTATTCAGATTCAGTAATCTGTAGATGATTCAAATCTGTGGTGCTACCCATTCATTTGAATTTAGGTATTTTTTAGTGTTAGTTGTATTGCTATGAAACTTGAAATTTAGAGATTTAGTATAAAGAATGCTACTCCTATAATAATCAAGAATAATTTAAAATTACTTTGATAGTATTCCCACTGATAAAGTTGTCTCATATGAAGTCATTATTTCTAGACAGTTATTAAAGTAATATGAATGAGGTTCACATCTCTCCTTTGTGTTCCTCTTCTCTGAAACAAGAACTGTAGGAAGTCCAAGCATTTTGATAGCATATTTTGTACAGTTCTTTACACTAAATGCTAATGACTTGTCAATATTCTAATTGGCAGTTTTTTCTTAGAATAAACTTTACAAATAAAAAATATGTAACTTTCTATGCTCAGACTGAAGCAATTTGTGATTTTCTTCTAAGTATTTAACTCCTATGAAATAGAGTAATCTGGTGTGTTAGAAGTAGATTCATATAATATCTCACAACTTTTTAAATATTGGTTGGTCTAATTTTATCTCAGGTTCTTGAAACTGAAAAGGAGTTGAAATGTCATCAAGAACTCCTCAGCGATGAGAAAATGAAAGCTGAAGAACGGGAAGAACATCTGTTAAAGGTTCAGAGGAAGTCAGAGATTTTACAGGACAGCCTAACAAATAAGGTGGGGAGTCTGTGGTTTTTATCTAGTTACTCCATAGTGCTGCTTTCTGATGTTTTAATCACTGAGCTAAATTCTTGGTCAAGACAAATCCTATTTAATTTTAAGCTGCCAGCACATCATTCTGTGTTCTATAACAAGCACGAACATGACAAACAAAGGATTCTGCAATGATTTAAGTAAGATTTAGAACCAACATCTTCAACTCATCTCAGATGAGTTGGCTGCTCCACTATAGTGTGCATAAATCTGCATCCATCTTTAATATGATGGTAGTTGTTTATGTATTCATTCAGAATTTAAAAATCACTGTGTAGACAGCATGATTCCAAGTGGGTTTGGAATCTTTGGAGCTTTGCACAGTTTCAAACTGTATCTGGTATTCAGCAAGTATTGCTGCTTAGATCTTCCCAGCTCAGTCTTTTTTGCAATTTTTACTTTGCAGTTGATCTGTCAAACTTGTTTTGTCTCTAGATCTAACAATGTAAGTAAGGATTGCTTTAGGTAAACAATTAGTGTTAGTATTCAAATCGTTAGAGCAGGTAGATGGACAATTCAATTGTGTTTATCTTCTGTTAATTTTCCATTTGTTTCTTTTGTAACGTGGATTTGTGTTGACTGCATTTTGTTTTCACGTTGCTTTAGTGCAACCCAAAGATGGCTAGAGTTCTCTGGGTATAATGCTGTTCTTAATCTTCTGAGAGATTAGAACATTGAAATAATTTTTAAACTTTTCATGCTGCTAGTGTGAGTTTTAGACTTATTGGAAATTGTCTTGTCAAATACAGACAACTCATTTTAGTCTTTCACAGTGGAGTCTATAGACTAGGACCATCTCATTTTTTTGTTGTTTTTTTCCTCCAATATTACAGATTCAACAGTTAACTGAGATGCTAAATAGCATATCGAGTGAAAAAGACCTGTTATTGGCTGAAAGAGCTACTCATTCTTTCCAACTTAAAGAACAAATCTCATCAATTAATCAAGAAAAAGATGAGCTACAAAAACTTCTCCAGGACATCAGTTCTGAGCGGGACCAACTCAAGATGGAATTGCAAAAAAGTTCTGAGATGGTTGGTGTTGCAAGCCACATACCTAAGTTAGTAATAAGTTACCTTCTTGAATGGTACTTAATTATGTATGCATTTATTGTAGTGTGTTGAAACAAGTGAGAAATTGGAATGTGCTCTGAACAAACTGAAGCAGAGAGACCTGAATGATACTTCTGTTCAAGTGAACTTACTGGATAATGCAGAGCAGATGGATGATGACGACCTGGTGGCAAAAAGCTTGAAAATTAAGGTAAACTGCTGTACTTTTTAAAGGATATATATCAAACTTTAATACCGTTTATTCAGGAGCCTAAACCTTACTTCTGTGTATGATTTATAAAGAATTGGTGAGTCCTCTTTCTTGAAATTAAAAATTGAAAATGAAGATAGTAATGGCCTGTAAATTTAGGCTGTCCTATATTTGCCTTGAGGTGTAATCTAGGTTCTGTATGTGATTTGTGAGGTGCAGTTTACCAATTGACTCTTGAAGCATATTTGCATTTCATAGCCTGCTAACTGCTTTAAACTTACGGTGGAAGCTTTCCTAGGAAAGAAAGCAGCATGTCCATTTCACAAAGGAAGATAGAAGGCAGAGTGTTAGGAGCAATTTCATGATCTTTCTTTCCACAAGAGGATCAAAGAGATCAGCCCCATTCTGAGAGCAGTCTGGGTAGAAAACTCATGAACAGACAAGAAATTTTATTTCAGGCCTAGCTTACTGTTTTAATCTTCATCTTTGACAACAGGACAGACTTCACGTCTTGCTTTACTCTTCTTCCTTTGTAAAACCTTATGCGCGCTTATGTGTGCTGTGGAATCTGATGTTCAGCTTATTTATAACTAATGACTCTTTGCTTATTGTGACTTAATTTGCTTAATTTATATTTAGGAACTTCTTGAGATATTCCCAGATATAAGGAAGAGGTACGATTGTCTCTCTACAATGTCTCTCGATCTAAAAGCTGAACTGGATTGTCAGAAAGCAGTGATAGCTGCAATACTGACTCAGCTTTCATTGGAACAGAGTAAAGAAGTCAATCAACTGCAAATGGAAAATGAGAGAATTAATGGTCATCTCCAGAGTTTATTGAACAAATTGAAGGTACCAAGTAAAGTGCTGAATATGTGGATAATTCATACTGCTTTGTTTTATTTTTTTTTAAATAGTCTCACTATTAACAGCTAGGATTCTATATGATCTGGCTTTAATATGTTTCATAAATGCTTGTCTTAAAGAAAATAGACCCCTTATATATCTAAAAAACTGGAACTGTTTAGATAAATGAACCTCTATTTTTATTTTTATTTTTTACTGTAATGCAACTGCTTTCCACAGTAGTATTTCATCGGTACTAATCCATTTTCACTGATGGGAACTGTTCTGTTTGTAAATCAAATTATAGTCATCTGAGTACCTATTTCCTTGGAGAAAATATGCAAGATGCCTTGGAGATGTGTTTATTTTGTAAAAATACCAAAAAGTTTAGTAACTTCTATGGTAATTCAGACTTTCCTCAATCCATAGTTCTGTGGAGAAACATACTGCAATTATTAGGGAAAATTGAAAAGATTTAGGAAAGAATTACTGACATCATGAACACAAGTATAGTAAAACATATAGTTGTGGTGTTTTTTTTCTCATTTACTATGAAAGGGAGGGAGAAGGAAGGCAGGGAGGCAAAATAATGATAGAATGAAAGTTCTGGTAATAAAAATATCAGTCATCTTTATAAATACCATTGCCTAAAACGTTTAACAAGAAAGGTTTAACTAGTATTCTTAAAGAATCTGATCTCCTATTTTTACATAAGTTACCTAATGTTCTTTTGTTGTTGTTGTTCAACAGTTTTTGTTCAGTCGTGTTTGTTCAAAGAAGAAGGATTATCATGCTACTGTTAACAAGTATGTAATGGAATTGTATGAGGAAAAGAAAAAACAACATCAGTTACAAGTTCAAATTCAGTGTCTGAAGAAGTGTCATTGGAATCAGAATGAAATATCTTCTCAAGAGTTAAATGTCGAAACGTGGCAGAGTTTGCAACTGAATACACAGGTATGATTTAAAATTTTCAAAGACTTGGGTATTTCAAAACATGATGTAACGTGGTTGCACTAGTCTAATGGACATTGTTTTTAGCTATTTAAACTTTGCTTGAGGAGGGAGAAGCAATTCTATTATAATGCTAACCAATTACATAAAATGAACTTGGTTTGGTAAAGTGGCTAAAAATTAAGTTAGAAAATCTTTTGACTGTTATTTACTAGTTTGCCGTGTAGAATACATTTCTATGTGATACTGAGATGATTTCTGTTAGCAATTAGATAAATTTTCACTAACAAACATTTTTCCATTTTCACCTTCCCACCTGCACCCAGGAGCCTGGGTTGTCTAATTTTTCCAGTAGGGGATAGTGAAATTTCTTTTAGCCTAGCAAAAATGGAATAGTTAGATGCTAAAATGTACTTCCTCTATATATAGATAGCTGAGGGGGCAAAAACATACATACACCTAACAAAACAATATTTTAACTTGATCCCTTCTCTGTGAAGATCATCCTCAAAGATATATCAGAAATGGAGAGTGAACTTCTCAGCATAGAGGCAGAGTTGCAGCAGGAAGCAAGTACTAGAAAGGAAACAACACAGTTCTGGGAAACTTGTTCAGGACACCACTGTAATACAGAAGAACTTAAAGAAGAATTAAAGAAGGATAACGAAAGGCTTTTACAAGTCATTAAATTCTGGACTCCAAAAGGAAAGGTAAATAAAAACTTGATTCATAAAAAGTGTATTTAATGTGAGTACTGTGTTAAATACTTCTGTAATCTAGTTGAAAACAAACAAAAAAAAGAACTATTTTGAAGTTCATTTATTAATTACTCTCAGCACTTGTTTTAGTATTTAACTGTGTAAAATGTAGGAATAATTAGAAGATTTCTTTAAGACTTTTTTTCCCCTCGTGCAATTAAGTTGGAAACTTGTGCTTAAAAAGACTTGTGGGAGACAATTTTGTGTGTATGTGGCAGGTTTTTCAGTATCATTTGTGTCATGAGTTCATGTGGTCTTGTCCCTGTGGTAGGGGGCCTCCCAAAACCCTGCAGGAAGACGAGTACAAAAAGATGGGAGTACAGCTAGATTGAGGTAACAGAGAAACTGATTTACTAGAAGTGATAAAGGAATATGAGATAAAACAATATAAAAAGAATCACAGAATCACAGAATTGTAGGGGTTGGAAGGGACCTCTAGAGATCATCGAGACCAACCCCCCTGCCAAAGCAGGTTCCCTACACCAGGTCGCACAGGTAGGCGTCCAGGCGAGACTTGAATATCTCCAGAGAAGGAGACTCCACAACCTCCCTGGGCAGCCTGTTCCAGTGCTCCGTCACCCTCACCGTGAAGAAGTTCTTATGCACATTCGTGCGAAACTTCCTATGCTGCAGCTTATGTCCGTTTCCCCTCGTCCTGTCTCCACGTACCACTGAAAAGAGACTGGCCTCACCGCTATGGCCGCCACACCTCAGATATTTATAAACCTGGATCAGGTCCCCTCTCAGTCTTCTTTTCTCAAGGCTAAACAGACCCAGTTCACTTAGCCTTTCTTCATAGGGGAGATGCTCCAGGCCCTTCACCATCTTTGTGGCCCTCCGCTGGACTCTTTCCAAGAGATCCCTGTCTTTTTTGAACTGGGGAGCCCAGAACTGGACACAGTACTCCAGATGAGGCCTTACCAGGGCAGAGTAGAGGGGGAGGATCACCTCCCTCGACCTGCTGGCCATGCTCTTTTTAATGCACCCCAGAATGCCATTGGCCTTTTTGGCCACGAGGGCACACTGCTGGCTCATGGCCAACCTGTCATCCACCAGGACGCCCAGGTCCCTCTCTGCAGAGCTCCTCTCCAGCAGCTCATCCCCCAGCCTGTATTGGTGCATGCAATTATTCCTCCCTAGGTGTAAGACCCTACACTTGCTTTTGTTGAACCTTATCTGGTTTCTTACTGCCCAGCTCTCCAGCCTGTCCAGGTCTCGCTGAATGGCAGCACAGCCTTCAGGCGTGTCAGCCAATCCTCCCAACTTCGTATCATCAGCAAACTTGCTGAGGGTGGCCACTATCCCCTCATCAAGGTCATTGTTGAAGATGTTGAACAAGACCGGACCCAACACAGACCCCTGGGGGACACCACTGGTTACAGGTCTCCAGCCAGACTCTGCACCACCAACGACGACCCTCTGCGCTCTGCCAGTCAGCCAGTTCTCAACCCACCTCACCGTCCACTCATCTATCCCACACTTCCTCAGCTTTGTTATAAGGATGTTGTGGGAGACAGTATCAAATGCCTTTCTAAAATCAAGGTAGATTACATCTACCGCTCTTCCCCCATCCACCCAGCATGTGACAGCATCATAGAAGGCCACCAAGTTGGTCGAGCTTGACCTCCCCTTGCTGAACCCATGCTGACTACTCCTGATAACCTCCTTTTCTCCCAGTTGTCTGGAGATGGTATCCAGCACAAGCTGTTCCATCACCTTTCCAGGGACAGAGGTGAGGCTGACAGGCCTACAATTACCTGGATCTTTCTTCTTGCCCTTTTTGAAGACTGGAGTGACATTGGCTATCCTCCAGTCTTCAGGGACCTCCCCTGTTATCCAAGACCTCTCAAAAATGATGGAGAGCGGTTCGGCAATGACCTCCGCCAGCTCCCTCAGCACGCGTGGATGCACTCCATCAGGTCCCATGGACTTGTGGACCTTATTACTGCCTAGGCGCTCACACACATCCTCTTTCCTGACTAAAGGGAAGTCTCCCATTCCCAGACCCTCTCACTGATCTCCAGGGTGTGGGATTCCTGCGGGAGAGCCTTTTCATTGAAGATGGAAGTAAAGAAGGCATTCAGTATCTCTGCCTTCTCAGCATCCCCTGTTACCAGAACCCCCCCCTCACTTAGTAAGGGGCCCCCATTCTCTCTAGTTTTCCTTTTGCTGTTAACATACTTGAAGAAGCCTTTTTTATTATCCTTTATCACTTTAGCTAGATTCAATTCCAGACGGGCTTTAGCCTTCCTCGTCGCATCCCTGCAAATGAAGGGTAACAAGTTGAATAAATGGGAGAGAGAGCTATCTTTCTAACTGTGCTGTGGATGGCATTACAGAAAGAAGTAGAGCCATGGTTACATCACCTCCTTTTCTCCCAGAAACCACGTGGTAATTACTTGGGCTACTGGGAATTGCAGTTTTTTCACTACAGTGAACACTACAGGTGGTGAGGCAACTGCTGGATCTCACCATGCTCAATGTAAACAAACTTATTCCTTCTAGCCAATATGTCTACCCTCTTACCATACAGTGTAATGCTGTTAGCCTTGGAATCTTGATAAATCTCTTTTGTAAGAGCCCCTTAAGTATTGGGTGGCCACAGTAAGGTCCCCCTGGAGCATTCCTTGGATGCTAAACAGCTCCAGCTCTTTCATACTGATGGGAGTGCTCCAGCCCTCTGAGCACCTCTGAGTGTCAGTAATTTCATTTCTGGTAGCAAGTGTCTTCAAATGGGACACAGAATCAAGAATGTACAATTAACACAGGCAAACTTCCTATTTCTTTACTTATTTCTAGCTTGTTCAAAAATTTTATCTGTATTGCATTATTTTTCAGATACTCCTTCAACATTCTTCAGATCTGGATGACAGAACTTCAACATTCTTTAAGAATGCTGACGTTGAATTGAAACAAAGAAAAGAGAAATCTGAAGAGTTGCTTCAGGATCTAAACACTCTGAAACAACAACTGGCCCCTGGTGGCTCTGCTCATCTTCTATTAGAAGAAGAAAATTACAAACTTCATACTGAACTAAAGGCTGCAAAACAAGATATAAAGGTGCAAAAAACTTACTTAATGCTTATTTTCTAGGTGGGAGTACCATAAACTGAAAAGTTTGGTAGCTGTAAATCTCTGCCACACTGCCCCAGAATACGCTTTGCTTTTGTATATTTATTTTTATTCCCAAAGCGAAAGAAAGGTCAAACTCTTACCTGTAATGGGATTTATTTTAATTGTCTGTTTTCTGTATCCAAATGTCAGTTTACAAATGTATACAAAATGCACCCAAATTTTTCTGAAGTATAGATTCTAATAATGTGATACTCTTGAGGCTTTGTGAGATAATAGTATTTTCCACAACTGGAAGCACAGGAAAATTCTGTCTTTATTCCTAGGAACTGAACTCTTTCCTTCTGTCATACTTAACATTACAGTTACTCACACTCAAATCACCTTTTCTAGACTTGAGTGTTCCAGAATGCCATCAGATGACACAAAACCAATGAACAGTGTTACGGAATGTATAAGAACTCTTCCTTGTTTGTTGTTCTAGTGTTTTGTTTTTTTTTCCCCCCTCAAAGTGTATGCTGTGTTAACAATGTAACAGCATGTGATCATACTCATAAGTTGTGATGTAACTACTCTTAACTGCTTATCTCAATAGGCTCTGGAAGTAAAACTCCAAAAGTTGGACAATTCAGTAAATGAAGCAGGAAAAAATCTCAGAGAGAAAGATGACAAGATAAACAAGTTACAAGCACAGATAAGGATAACAACAGCTTCAAGTGAGCTCACCCAGCTACAAGCTAAACTGAATGAGACAGAAAAGTGCCTCAGAACTTCCCTAACAGAGAATCAGAGTCTTCAGGTATAAGCCAAATTCTTTTCTCATTTTTCTCCAACATGGAAAGAGTGTTTTACAGTCAATTTATTCTGCATGGTATTCTTAACATTAAAACACTCTACTTGCATGTTTAGTATGCAGCTTCACTTGCTACCAATGCAACTTTCAAAGATAAGTTGAAACACATGTTATGGTATTAGAAGCTAATATGTGAGTGTGTCATTATACCACAGTTAGGACAGCAACTACTACTGTGGTGCTAGTTGATAGCGTGGATGTTCATACTCTAGAATAACTATGCTTCAAACTTTGTCCTGCAAGATGTGATACACAAGAATAAACAAAGCAGTCCCCAGATCTGCTGTAAGAATCCTTAACTTATACTAAACATTTTATTTTTAGGCAAAATTAGATAAAGGTGCTGAGTTGTACAAAGAAGAAATCGATCAGCTCAAAACACAATTAGTAAAATGTGATATGGAAAGAATGAAGCAATCAAACTCTTTTGATATGAAGTAAGTTCAAGTTTATCTTTCCATAGTTCTTAACTACCTATTCCCAACCCTTACCTGACAAATAAGTAGTAAACATCCAGCTTTACATGCCTTAGGTTTTTATTCTATCTGTATTTCAGAGAAAGTAAAAATCATATGTATCTCAAGCTGATTACCAGTCTCCTTCCCTGTACACTCACCAAAGTCGTACCATCATTGGCTTAGATTGGAAGATGACTTAAAGATCATCTAGTTCCAACCCCCCTGCAGTGGGCAGGTTTGCCACTCACCAGATCAGGCTGCCAAGGGCTCCATCCAAACTGGTTTTGAATGCATCCGGGGATGGGGCATCAACAACTTCTTTGGGCAACCTGTTTCAGCGCTTCACTACTCTCCAAATAAAGAATTTCTTCCTAAATTCTAACCTAAATATCCCCTCTTTTAGTTGAAAGCCATTCCCCCTAATCCTACCAGCATCAGACTGTAAAAAGTTATTCCCTCTCCTGTTTATAAGCTCCCTTTAAGTACTGGAAGGCTGAAATGAGGTCCAGAGCCTTCTCTTCTCTAGGCTGAGCAAGACCAGTGCTCTCAACATTTTTTCATGTCTCAAACAACCTATATTGAGCCATAAACCATAACTATTCTGACAAAGAAATGTGAGGGAGAAACAGCAACTGGCAGCGCTCTATAACTCACTGGACAGAGAATTAATTCAGTTCAAACTTCTGCTTTTCTGCACTTTAACTAAAACCTTGCTGACAACCAGATGTAGAGTTAGTCATGTGTTTTTATTTTCTATGCATTTATGTTAGGGCAACTGAAAAATCAAATAGATCTCCTGCAACTTAGATTACTAAGTTTAAAACTTTTTTTTTCCCCCTGTCTGCCTTCCCACCAACACAGACTTGCTAATTATAAAGCTCTTGCAGAACACCAAGAAGAACAGTTAAGAAAGCTAAAAGAAGAACTTAGAAGAGTGCAACAAGAGCAAGATGTTACTGGTAAATTCAAAACCTAAATAAAGGACTGTTTCATATTAAGCATTCAGTTACATAGTTTAAATTCCAGATTGGGATGCAGGCCATTTACTTCAAAAAGATATGAGAAGTGTTAGGCTTTGGAAGAGATGAAAGGTTAAAATACACTAACTGCATATGCAATGTATTATAATCACAGCAGGTCTTGTATTGTTTTGATTTTTTTTGTATATTTCTCCAGTCATACTAGCAATCATAACGGGATAAGCTGCTGCAGTTGTAGTGCCTTATGTTTCTAATTCTATGAGTAGAACTAGAAATATAGAATTGTATGAATTGGAACGGACCTTTAGAGGTCAGCTGATACGACTCCCCTGCAGTGAACAGGGACATCAATAACTACATAAGGTTGCTCAGAGCCCTGTCCAGCCTGATCTTCAGAATGTCTCCAGGGATAGGGCATCCACCATATCTCTCTGTGCAACCTGTTTTAATACTGCACTACCCTTATCATAAAAACAATCTTTTTCCTTGTATTCAGTCTAAATTTCCCTTCCTTTAGTTTGAAGCTATTTCCCCTTGTCTTATCACAACAGACCTTCTTTCTTATGGCTACCTCTTACATACAAAAAGTTCACTATCAGGTCACCTCAGATCCTTCTCTTTAACCTGAACAACCCCAGCTTTCCCAGCCTGTCTTTGTAGGACAGGTTCTCCATCCCTTCGATCATTTTTGTGGCCCTACTCTGGATGCTCTTCAACACATCCATGCCTCTCCTTACTGAGGATCCCTACACAGTGATACAACTCAAACTATATAACTACATAAAAGCTGAATGGTCCAATGAAGCATCTCTTATGCTTCTTAATATCTCCCTGGCAATGTGATTACTGGTGGTGGGTGTTAGAGTTGGTGTTACAGCTAGAAAGATTATTGTGGTGAAAATAGGAAAAGAAATAAATAGGGAAAGAATGCTCACTTGTATCCAAGGATCTAGGTTTGCAGAAAGGACTCCATGAAGGAGTCTAGAGATCCTTCCCCAGTGGCAGTCAGTCCTTACGTGGAGTCTAGGAGAGGTGCAGCCAGGCGCCAGTCACACAGCTGAATTACCTTCATCTGTGTTCCTACTGGGCTGACCCAGTCCTTTCCTCAGGTGATCAATCAGTGGTTCAGGCTGTGACTCAACAGCCCCAAACAGTGAGTTTTAAAAATAGCTGTTGTAATGACACTTGTAACCTAGTGAGGTTTTACATATAAGACTACAGGAAGAAATCTTGTATAGACATATCTAAAATATATATTGATGTGATTTTTAAGCACTGTAATAATAATACACATATTTGTATGAAATTTTTTCTAGTAATGTCTGAAAAAGAAGTTCCTCAGCAATCCCAAATGCCCATTCCCATTACTTGTGGTGGTGGCAGTGGTATCGTGCAGAGCACACAAATACTTGTTTTAAAATCTGAACAAGTTAAGCTGCAGAAAGAAAACTTGCACCTGAAGAAACAAAATGATATTCTACTAAGGTAAGCATAAAAATGGTAAGCATCATGTAAGTAATTATCACACTTTCTTTCTAGGAAGCCTGTAGGACTGAATAACTGCTCATCTTAAGATGCAAAAGAATGTAGCAAGTCTAAACTTTTATTAAAAGCTAGTGATATATTTGTGTGTGTGTACCTGTTTATGGCTTCTGAGCTTTAAATTGCTTTCTTCCATAAGAATTTGTTCTAAACGTTTATCAGTAACTGGGAGATGAACTTAGTTGAAAATGTTTATGGTAAAATTGTTGGAAGGGATCTTAGCTTAAAAAGGAAAAAAAAAAAAACAAAAACCATGAAACTTTGTACCTCTAGAACTGATACATTTGGATATCATAGGAGGCTTTTATTGCCTAGTCTGTGATATGTTATTTGAAGATGTAGGAACTGTCTCATCAGGATTGTTTCTCTTTTTACTTCAGAGAACAACTGAAGGTTTTTATTAATTAAATGCTGGAAATTTTTTTTCTACTCAGTAATGAGCTTCAACTGAAGGAGGAACTTAGAAAATGGAAAGAAAGAGCACTAAAATTGAGAGAACGATTCTCAAGAGAGACTACTCAAGAGACAGTACCAAGATCTCCAAGGAAGACGGTGTCACGTTCCCTTAGAGAGCCAACTTCACCCTCCAAGGAGTCTGTATCTCAGGAAACTGTGACTCAGTACATATCAAAGCCTTTGCCATTGACGTGTCCAACAAACTTCTTTGATAATTCTAACTTACATACACTAATAGGTATGTAACATGGTGGTGTCCTATTAAAGTTATTAGGAGAGCAAAATATAAGGGGTGGTCTTTGAGAATAGACGTCCTGTACTTTCCCTGATTGGACCTGAAACGTACAGAAGCAGCTGTTTTGAATGCCTATTCAGCAGATTGTTAAGGGGCTGGCCAACTGGTGCCAAGATTATCCGTGCTCTACATCACCTAAATACTTAAGACACATATCTCCTGAAGATTAGGCAAACTTATTATTTCTTTTGCTTCAATGAAAGTGTGTTGATGACCAATCACTTTATAAAGTGAAGAGGCAGAATATCGTGTCAAATGATGCTCTAGAATCTTTTGCTTTTTAACTTTACACCAGTTAAGCACACACTTCTGACAAAACTGATTTTCACAGACTGCTATTATCTATTCAGAGTTAACTGCTGGTTGTCTTCTTTCTAATATTTCTTTATTGAGATTATTGGTTTTTGATCTTGGATTTTGAATTTTGAATTTGCCAGCATGGCAGTCTCTTGCTGCTGTAATAGCCGTTTTGATATTTTCTGATATCTTATCTCTGGACTGGTGATTTCTGGGAAGTCTAGTGATTTTTAGTATATTAGTGCTACTGTCCTCATCAACCTGCTTCTAAAAGCTTTCATGAGGCCCCAGCAGGCACACTGAAGACTTTAACAACAATTAGACTGACAGACTTGCAGAAAGACTGACTCATTGTCATTTTTCATGAAGTCCATCTAGGTAATAGTATAGCCTTCTTCACAGCACCATACTTCTCAGAGGCAAGCTTTGCTAGCTGACATTTAAAACTAGTCAAGAATAAATTGCTGTATTCCTACTGCTTGTCTAATTGGGAAAATGTCACTTTAATGTTCTTATTTTCTGTACAGACACACAACCTGCAGGAATAGAGTCCACAGAAGACCATCTTAAGAAGTGGTTTGAAACTTCAGAGAAAGATAAAGCCTCTGATTGTAATACCCAATAGAGGTGTTCTGTTGTTAGCTGCCTTTGCAGCGGCTGCAGTCAGAATCTAGCTACACGGAAAATGGTTGCTTCAGCTTAAAGCCATCTATTGTGAGAACTCTGGTGGCATGCCAGTCCCTTGTGTTGGAACTACTACTTCCCAGAAGTGGAAAAGCTTTTCCACAAAAACAAAAATGGAAAAGTAGACGTTACCTGCAACCTGCTGATGATGATCTCCTTTGGTTGTTTTTGATTTGTGTAGCAAAGAAAGTAAAGCTAACGAACTGAAGAAAAACAGATAAGAAAGAATCACAAACTGATCTACTGTGTAACTTCTTGATCTTAAACTTCTTTGGCATTTTTTGGCATTTTTGTCCTCTTCTGGGTACTTTGTATCTACTCATTAGTTAATTTTGTTTCTCAACAAATGGTTTTTGTACTAAGAGTTAATATTTTTTTCTTAAGACTACATTTTCACTGCAACTTTAACCTCTTTATTTGGATATTGCAACTAAATTTATTAGTTTTCTTTTTTAAGGGTTTCTCTTAAGCTCTTATTTCTAATATTTCTTCAGTTCAGTAAACTATGATGCAAAAATAACTTGTTTTTCTCGTCATCTTTGAATATACTTTATTTCCTGCTTGAAGTTGGGTTCTGGATTTTTTTTTTTTTTCAAACAGTAAGCAATCGATATAATTGACACTATCCTGTTGCTCTTATGAGTTGAAAATAAAACTGGACAACTGGGATCAATATGGACTATGTTTTACTATCCTATTCATCTGAAGTTTGAAGCCCATTTTAATGTTCTGTATGAAAAGGTTTGTTCTGACAAACTTTTAATGTTTTAAGTATCAAAACACTTTTGTGGTGATGTGATACTATGATTTGGGGATGCTGATTGTAACATTCAGTGTCTAAAGATGGTTTTTTCTAGTAATCAGCACTTCTATCATCATGTTTCTTGTCTGTTGCAATATCTTTCTGCAGATTACTAATGCATAAATCTGTGTCACCAGTGTTTTGCTTAATTCTTTCTCTCTGGACCTTTGCTTTGTCAGGAAGTATTGGGATAGATCCTTCCCTTCCTCCTAGCTGGGAGAGATTTGGCACTCAAAATTGCAGTTTTTGAATTTGAGTATTTGAATTTCTAAAATTTTGACTTGGAATGTATATTGGCAAGCTTTAAGAACGTGCGTGTTTTCAGCTAACAGTCTTTAAATACAATTACTAAATTCAGTGTCTTACCAGAGTCGTGAATATGCAGGAATGTCTTATTTCCCTGACTTTGATAAATGCAAGTAGTTTGGGTTTTGGCATGGTTTTGAGATTTTGTTTTCACAACTTCAAATTATTTATTAAAGAAATATTTCCTTGGTTTACCACAGGTTTTTTTGTTTTTTTTTTTTTTTCATTCCTCTTATTCTACTTCATGTTTAAAAAAAAAAAAAAAGAATTCAACCATCTTTCAGAAGGGAAGAAGGGATATCTGGGACTATCGTCTTATGCTGCTTTTTGTTTTGTTATTGTTTTTTCTTTTGTTTGTGTAGGGTTTTTTGTTTGCTTTTTACAGTTTCAAGATACTTTATTAATTGCTTGCTGTAATTCTAAAAGACTTGGAGATTTCTCTTGTGCTTGAGCTGAAAAACAGGAATATACTGCACCAGGTCTGTCTCAATTAGTAGACAAAAAGGTGGGAGAGGAGAAATGCTTTTAAAAAACTTAATCTTTTTTTTTTTTTTTTTGAGGCAGATGAGTTACAAAGCCTTAGGTTTTGGTGAATATTCTGTTAATCTTTTGTATTCTCTAGGAAAAAATCAACAGCCGAGGTTTATGATCCTTTTTTGTCCCTACACTGTGCAGGAGAAAATCATACTTAAAGTCTTGAGTTTCACTAGATGGCAGCATCTTCATGTTTCAACAGGAAATTACTCTCATGGAGAGAAACTTACCAGTTAGACTACAACTCCCAACAAGCACAGCAAAGAAATCATAAGACTTCCTTTTTATTACAAAGGTCATTACACGTAACAAGCTGGCTGAGATCTTTTGGTGAGTGACTATGTTAATCTTTAGTTTTAAAAGCTTCATCGAATTGGTATGTCAAATGTTCATGAAAACTCATTGTCAGATCAAAAATGTGTTTATAAAGCATTTTGCATCTAAAATGGTAGGGTGATTTGAGGAAGTACTTCAGCTGATCGTTGTTGGTTGTTTTATTATTATTTTTTTTTGTACTGAAAATGTGTGTAACAGCAAAGAATGAGTTTCCTCAGCCTTGACTGAGTGCTTTGAGCAAACTTTTGAGATACTTAGGACTTTTGCAGTAAGTGCGATACGTTGTAGAGTTAGTGCTACCTAGTTGTATATATGGTCACATTTTACTCTGTTTAACTTGGCAATCTTCACATGCTAAAATGAAAAAATTATGCTAACACAGGCACAATCTCATGTAGTGATATAGCATACATCAGAGGCATCCTAAGATGCATCATTTTACTAACCTGAAAAATTATGTCTAAGGTGTTGTGCTTTCTCCTAATTAGAAAAAAATGCATGTTATTGCTTACATTGTGGACAGTTTTGGTGGTTTTGTTTTTGTTTGTTTTTTCTTTAGATTTATTGTGTCAGTTATTCTTTTACGAGCAAAATCCTAAAATTAGGTTGAAAAATGGTCTGTAAGTCAGGCTGGCTTTAAGTCAAGTGGGATAATGCTTTTTGTATTACAGCAGAAAGAACTTTTTAGTCAAGTTCTTTAGAAAGAAATCCATTTTGTTGAATCAGTAACCTTTGGAGAAATATATTAGTTTTGCTTCAATTTTGAGGGGGGAGGAGGGAAGCAAAGCTTCTGGGAAAGAAAGATTTGAAATCAAAATTGATGTAATCTGACATAAAAACCTAAACTGAACTAACAAATGAATTTGACTGTTTCCAGGTGATATTGTTGGCTGCTAATGTAGGGGAAATAACAGTGTTTGTATGCAACGCAAATGAAGTACTCGGCATGTTGGATTCGTGCTTATATTTAAAAAACTTAAGGGTTTAGGGACACATTCCTACACTCATAGCTATACAGAGAAGCTCAGTTGCTTGTTTATTTACACCGTTATATACTACATTTCTTCAAACATAATAACTCCTTTGAAAGCATCTATCTAGGCAGAGAAGAAAACTGCACTTTGCCTTTTGGCTTTCACAGCTTGAGTAAGGTGAAATCTTCTGGAAGGTTATTTGTGTCATCCAGCACTCAAAAATAATAATAAAAAAATATCTTCCACACCTTTTGCCCCAAGCATCTTTAGTAGTTCTCTATTGTGAAATGATGTGGTAAAAGTGAGGGGGGATTTTCATTTATCTTCATCCTCTTACCCTGTGGAGCTGAGAATCTTCTGTGTTGGGAGATCCTCAAGAAAATTCAAAGCAGATAATTCCAGTCTCAGGTGATGGGGAAAAAAAATGCATTTCACAGAGTCCTAGAGGGTATTGTGCAAATTGTGTTGCCATCTAGTAAGTTGAATATAGTAGTCTGAGAGAAATAGAAGAGACCTGCATTCTAAGAATACAGTGTGCAGTGGAGATGCTAGATTACAAGCTATTTTACTTCTGTCTCATTATTCTTTTTTTTTTTTTCCTTGTTTAAATGAAGTTTTGAGTCTGATAAAAATAGAGTTTGGCTTTTGAGCTCAAATGCATTTTGGTCATTGCAAATGCAAGACTGAGGTAGTGCACCCTCAGAACCTTGGCTGACTCAGAGGCCCAGAAGAGTGCTTTATGACTTGATAGTATAGATGCTCTGAATTGTGTTTTGGTTTATGGAATGAATTTGCACTTGATTCCGAGAGTGTGATATTGACTCACTTTGTATTCGACTGTCACATTTTCTGTTTGCGCAGGCCAGCAGTATGGGGCGGCTGGATGGGAAAGTAATACTTCTGTCTGCTGCAGCACAAGGGATTGGAAAAGCCACTGCTATCGTGAGTTAGATAAAATTTGTTCTCCTGTACCTAAGCTAGTCTGATGCTAGCGTGTGCAACAACATCTGCACCAAACAAGTTCTTAAATTAATAAACTATAGATGAAGCCAGAACTACTTACTGAAAAAGTCAGGGAACAATATAGTTAACGTACTGTATTACATATGCTTGCTGCTGTTCAAATTTCTGAAAGTAAGAGAAACCCTTTTAAATGTCTTTGTTATTGTTAAAATAAAATTAAAAATATTTATTGATTTTTTTTTATTATTATTTTTTCTTTTTTCTTGTTGACTATTGCTTTTGACAAGTTCTGCCTTTGCCATTTCCTTCTTCCTCAGTAGACAGAAACTAGCGGGGTTATCTCAATATCTGCATAATTTAATCAACAAGCCCTGAAAAGCCCCTGTAAGCAGGAATTTTGCAAGATTATTTTGTCACACATACAGTTAAGAATGCATGAAAATGTTCATTTTCACCACTTGCATTAAAAACATGGTCTAAAGAGTAGGTCACTTTACTGGTGATTTCCTTTCGCCAATACCCTACAAGTCACAGAGGACTAGCACATTTAATCCTACTATCCTCTTAGATTGTGTTTGAAACACTTATTTTGAAGACTGGGGGTTACTGTCAGAGACTATGGAATGGAGGTTGCTCTGTATGCAGACAGAATGGATTTTTGAGGGGAACATCAGGAAATGAAAGAATATGTCTGGTTAAAATATCAAATGGAAGTTGTGTTTCTTTTGACTATTACTCTGTTCCAATGATTTGGATGTAAAGGATCCTAAAGAAGTTCATGCTATGTCATTCCTCTTGATTTGTCTTCACCTACCAAATATAAGAAATCAGACATAATTTTAGCCTAAGGTGTTTGTAATGTGCTCGCTAGTGCACATGCAGTTACTAAGGGCTATAATACCCATTGTCTTAGTTTGGTTACTGCTTTCGTGCTTTATTTATGGATTTCTTATTTCATAGAAAAGAACATAAATCTCTCATAACATATAGTTTTTTAGTTGTCCCCAGGATGTTTAGTAATCAATGTCCATTAATGTCCTTGCTTGCCTAGAATGAGTAGGGGGAGATTAGCTGCCTTCAGTCAACTTTTATTTCAAACCAAAACCAAATGAGAGGAGAACAGATTTTCTTGTAAAATATGGGATATCTAAAAACAAACTACATCTCTTATTGTATTCTTCAGGCTTTTGCTAAAGAAGGAGCCAAAGTCATTGCTACAGACATCAATAAGACTAAGCTGCAAGAACTGGAGAAGCATCCAGGTAAATCATCTACTGTAGGCATTAGTTCAAATATAGTAAATATTGTAGGCTGGCCAGAAAAGCATGGAAAACATGGAGAGTAATCGTTTAGATATTGTCATTACTTTAGTCTGTAGTGTAAAATGGCAGAGATTACATGTAAAATGCTTCAATTACCAGTGTTTCAGACAGAATATTCTAGGAGTGTGGAATCTTGTGTTTCTTGTGTCAGAGAAGCAGTTGATTTTCTCTTCCCAGAATGCTTTGTTACTTCTATTTATTTGTTCATTTATTTTTAAGATTACTGGAGTGACTGTCAAAACTATCATATGAAAAATATGGAATGCTTTTCCCTGATTATAAGAACTCATCTCCAGCTATACAAATAGATTTAGTGCCTTGCATTTCCCTGGTCCATACTCAGCAAGGAAAGCATTTAGAAGATAACTGCCTAATAGGAATTGGCATATCTTTGCAAACTAATAACATCAATCAGTGAGCTTATTTTATCTGTATAAATGCTCAGGCTTGAAAGGTGCTTTCCAGTTCATATCACAAACACCTGCTTCAAGGAAAAGATTTTTCAGTAGCTACGTTTTTTAATTACAAGAGATGTACAAATAGTGGGACACTATTAAAAAGTTATTCTTTCTTGAAAGAAAGAAAGAAAGAAAATTATATTTCACAACTGAAAGTGCTTCTAACTTAAGGTGATGGAGGACAGTTATCACTGGGTGTCAACTTCATGAATTCCTATTACAGTGTGACAGCAAAATAAACAAAAACGCTTATCTGGTACAGCTTTTAATGTGAATGTTGGCCTTCTCTGACTGGAGTTCACTGCAAGCAGTATTGCTGTAATTCTTCAAGAAATTTGGGACTTCACCAGTTCATTTTGAGCATACTTAGGGAAGTGTTACAATTTGAAGTGCACTTTGCTTTCCCTCTGCTAGTGTGTACTCAGAAGGAAAGAAAGCGATTTTTCCATACACTTGCAGCCGTTTCCATCCACTTGGCTTGCGATTAGTTAAACTCTTTCTTCAAGATTTGGCACATTGTGATCTTTGAATCATGTCCAGAAGAGGTAATTCTACTGCCTATGTTAATCACTAGCCTGTAGTCTTACTAATTACATCATCATACACAAATCTCTTCAGAAGCGTCTGTATCATTTAACCAAAGCAAGTCAAGCATGTTTATGGACTCATCAGTTTGCTTCAAAAACACAGGTGTAGGCTGGATGAGACCCCTGGAGGTTATTAAGACCTACTTCTTACACAAAGCAAGTCTGATTGGAGCAGGTTACTCAGGGCCACTCAGCTGGAAATTTCCCAACCTCTGTCGGCTTCTATTCCAGCATGACTGACCTCATGTTTTTAAACTAACAATCCATAAGAAGCAAAAAAGATAAACTCCACACCACTCTCTGCATTCAGTCAGACTTCCCAAATTCTTTATTTTGCCTTTCACCCTTCTGTGGACTTCTGAAAACTCTGCCTCTGCTTTACATCCTCACAATAGGTAATTGTAGACTTCTATTAGACTGTAGGTCACCGCTGCCTGCACGTGAATAAATTGTGGGTGGTGGATGTTTTTGTTTGTTTTTTTAAAAATCTTTTGGAGCTCGAGCATTCTGCACCAGATGTCTCTTAATCCTAGATGCAGGGTATGCCATGGCCATGCTGCAGCAAGTCATAGAGCCCTGGGAGCCTAACTGTACCTACTACTGCAGTGTACTGTGGTACTCCTCCTTTTATGCTCATTCTGATTTCTGCTGGATGAGAAGTTTGTGTATTTAAGAGGCTGTAATAAGCCAAAGTTTATAGTGAAAAACAATAAGTTTTCAAGCAGTTTGTTTGATTATAAGTAAACGGTTACCAAATCGTAAGCATGTGTATTTTAACTACCTTTCATAGAAGAAGCCATCAGTTTGCTGCACTTTCTGTGTTTCTATTTTGATAGCTGTGTCATTTGCCAAAGTTATCTGACTTATATGAAATTGTTTTACCTCATTAATTAAATAATATTAATCTGTTTCATAGTATCGTGAACTACATGTATACAGAGGGTAATGTGATTGTGAGACATGTAACTAGTTCCAAGTAATAAAAATTTGATAACAGTGGGCATGAAAACTTGTTATGATTATACAAGTTTTGTAGTTGCCTAGCTTGAGAATATAGTGGAATGGAATTCAGATTTATAGGAGAAAGCGATTTTTATGGCAAATTACATTAGCTTATTTGTTTGTGTGATACTATATGGCCATTAAGTCAGTTAATGTATTTTTAATTCCTTTCTGAAATCTCGAACACCATGCCCTGCTGTCCATTCCTGTTTTAAGCATTGCACAAATGAAGTGTAGCTTTCAGTAAGTCTCCATGTCTTGCTTACCACTGAGAGGGGTCTGTTCCTAGCAAGCTACTGACTTGAATGGGAGGTACAATGTCCTCAGCACTTGAGAAAATTAAAGTACTAATTCTTAGCCAAAACCAATTAAACTAAAACCGTGTTTTTCTAGGCATTCAAATACGGGTTCTGGATGTCACCAAAAGGCAACAGATAGAAGAGCTGGCAGAGGAGATTGAAAGGATAGATGTCCTCTGTAATATTGCAGGGTAACCATCTTCTATTTCATACTACTTTTTTCAGCTTTTCCTATGCTCCAGAACTACTTTCTTTTATCCAAATCCATTTTTTTTGTTGTTGTTCTAATGCATCTTTAATATGTATTTTCATCAAAACTGAACTTTTTGTGTACAGCCATGTTACTCAGGCCAAGATACAACAGCTCTGGAACTTATTTTCACTATTCTGAGGATGCCCTATACTGTTGGATTTAGCCTTCCTCCTGCAACAGTGAGCAAAGTCAGTGGATTAACAACACTTTTTTTAAATATGTATTTGTGTTTTAATTTCCGTATTGGCAAATGTTTTATTGCTCACTGGGTCTGCCTTGTGTCCCTGATACTCATTAGATGAAAAACTGTTGCTTCCTTCAAAAGGGCTCTTGTCTCTGCTTTTTCAGGATTGGAAGGATACTACAAAATGGTAATGGCAGAATGTGCATAAAAAGCCATAGAAGTGTAAACCTTCCACAGTAGTCATGTACTTATTCCAGGTTTGTTCATCATGGGACCATTCTGGATTGTGAAGAACGAGACTGGAACTTTGCTATGAACCTCAATGTTCGCAGCATGTATCTAATGATCAAGACATTCCTTCCTAAAGTAAGGCTTTGTTGCTCTCTGCTGCGTTGCAATTAAATATGACAGTTTTAAGTCATTCCTGCTTGTCACAGGCTGCAATTTGAGATAAGCATACAGTTGTGCAACTTTTTCTGTAAATGCAAAGGCCAACGGAGGTAGCTGTGACCAGTCCTTGCTTTTATTAGTTGACCTTCATTTCCAAAGGTTGTTTATAACAGCTTTAGACACTTCATGTTTTGAGATGTCTAAAAAGGTTATAACACAAGCACACTTAAAAGGTTTTCTCTTTTTGTTGTTTTCTCTTTTTGTTGTTTTCTCTTTTTGTTGTTTTCTCTTTTTGTTGTTTTCTCTTTTTGTTGTTTTCTCTTTTTGTTGTTTTCTCTTTTTGTTGTTTTCTCTTTTTGTTGTTTTCTCTTTTTGTTGTTTTCTCTTTTTGTTGTTTTCGAGTCTTAGCCACTCTGTCTTACGTGAATTGGAACAAGATAAGCTACAGTTGTGTCACTTCAATAATCCTGTCAATTAGTTGGGTGGTAAACCCTAGGGTGGGCAAGAGTACGCAGTGACAATTTCAGAATCTGTTTTATTACTTCAGTTAACAAATCAAAAAGAAATGAACACGTATTCATGCCTATGACTCATTATCTTACATTTCAATTGTATATAGGACTACTCTGGTGCTATTGGCTATTCTGATAGGCCTGCAAATAACAAAACAGTTTGAATGATGTAAATGTTCTTTTGCAGATGATTAAACAGAAATCTGGAAATATTATAAATATGTCTTCTGTGGCATCCAGCATTAAAGGTGAGTGGCTTTCTAGAGTGATTCTTATATAAATCAGTCTTAAGATATCATGTTGACACTGTGTTCTGTAAAAATTTGTATATCCATTCTTAAGAAAACCTTTTTATATATATAACAAATGCCCTTGATTTTGATCCTTTGTGTGTATTCCTGATGAAGCACGCTCTAGTTAAATTATGTACAGTAGTAATTCCACAGTCAGCACACAGAATGGGTTGCTCTTAATTACAGTTTCGCTGTAAAAGGAGGTGGATGATACTGGTTTGTTTGTTGTAGATGAAGTTTTGTGATCAAAACAAAGGTTTATAACAACCTTTATCAGGGCCTCCTGATAAAGGAAGGTTTGCTACAGTGTTGGATCTGATGCTTGTTATCTCTGTTCAGTGCAGGTTGCTTCTATTCAGGTTGCCTAGGTGTTTGCTTTGATTTTTTGCATTCTAATGATCTACAATAAAGACCCTCATGCTTGTTTGTTTTTTTTTTTTTCCCTAGTACGTAGTACTCCCTAGGGCAGCTGAAGTGAGCAAATCTGACTTTCTGCTCACACATGAGGGCAGTGAAGTGATACTGCAAGCGCACACTGGTACTATGAAAAAGTCTTCAGGCTTCTTAAAAACAGTAATAATAATTTGCAGTGACATGTATAAAAACTTAAGAAAAAAAGCTGAAAAGCTACATAATAATATTTGGGGGAGTGGCAGGTGAGAAAATTGTAAGAACAACAAATATTGCACTGCTCTTAATTTAGAGGATGTTGGCAAATGTGGGAGGGATGCAAGAACAAAAAAAATATGTATATCAACACATGGGCAGCTTCAGAAACGCTCAAATCTTGGCCTATGAGCTTTTGAATCTATTATGAAAGTTTTGTAGCATCTTTTTTATCAGTATGTAATAACTGAAAAAAGAGATCTGTTCAGTGATTTCTTGCTATTTTTGTTCCTCAGAGAAACAATGAATCAATAAGCAATACTACATATCATAACTACAATGAAAACTAATGATGGCTTAAAGAGGAGAGACTGCTCTTCATGAACCTTTGTATGCTTGCAATGTTACTTTTTCTGGACTACTCCCCAGATTCCTGTTATTGAAGAATCCTGTGCTTTATTCTGGTGTATGCCTGAGTAGAATTCTGGCAGTTGGCATTCTAGTTAGCATAGCTTCTCCATAAGGGCAAGCTAAAGAAACACTGGAGTCCAGAAGCTGATGCATATTGAATAAACTTCTCTGTTCTTTTTTGACTTTGTTTTGTTTCTGTGCTGCCTTCATACTGACCTTCTGTTAGGAGTTGTGAACAGATGTGTATATAGTACTTCCAAGGCAGCAGTTATTGGTCTAACAAAGTCTGTGGCTGCTGATTTCATTGAACAAGGGATCAGATGCAACTGTGTATGTCCTGGTAAGTATTGTTACAGTATATTGTTAATACAAGTGGATGATAAAAGGTATACAGCATAATATGATTGGACATTATTAACAAAAAATAGATTTGTAAGCAGCAACCATTGTTACAAGAAACTAAGGGGGGAAAAAAAGGACGTATGTTAACATTTCTGACTCTCAAAATAGAAATCTTGTTATTTTATAATTAAAAAAATTTAATTTGCTAAACCAGCACATGCACATTATATACAGATTACACAGTATTTTGAGGCTTATTGTTAACCCTATATTTCTCAAGTTAGAAGCAGGGGGTGCCTATGTAGCAGGCTAGCTATTTTTCAAACATCTGAAAAGTATTGAATGTAATTCTCAAGTCTTATCTTCTATTGAAATTTAGGCTCCTAGATTACATAGTTAGTTTTGCAGTCTTTTTCCTGAATTCTGTTATGATGTTACACATCAGTATTATGATATACAAATGGAACCCATGAACTGTACTTCTTGTTACGATTGCTGATGAAGTTGAGCTTTAACTTTTGAAATTACAATTTTTGCTTAGGAACTGTTGACACACCATCTTTACAGGAAAGAATCAAAGCCCAATCTAACCCAGACCAGGTGAGTGTCATTCGATATTTGGGAAGAAAACTCTTGAACTCTAATATGGTGTTAGAAAGTGGCATTCCTTTATTCCTCATGATGTGTACCAGATGACTTGACAAAACGAGTGCACTCTCAGAGTTCAAGTTCTACGTTCAAACAGTTAAGACATACATAAACAGTACATTTCCATACCTATTCATTTTTTTCAATAATCACAGAATCACAGGGGTTGGAAGGGACCTCCAGAGAGCAAGTCCAACCCCCCTGCCAAAGCAGACTCCCTACACCAGGTCGCACAAGTAGGTGTCCAGGCGGGTCCTGAATATCTCCAGTGAAGGAGACTCCACAACCCCCCTGGGCAGCCTGTTCCAGCGCTCCATCACCCTCACTGTGAAGAAGTTCTTGCGCACATTTGTGCGGAAATTCCTATGCTGCAGTTTCTGGCCATTTCCCCTTGTCCTGTCTCCACACACTGCTGAAAAGAGTCTGGCCTCGCTGCTCTGCCCCCACGCCTCAGATATTTATAAACCTGGATCAGTCGTCTTTTCTCAAGGCTAAACAGACCCAGTTCACTCAGCCTTTCTTCATAGGGGAGATGCTCCAGGCCCTTCACCATCTTTGTGGCCCTCCGCTGGACTCTTTCCAAGAGATCTCTGTCTTTTTTGTACTGGGGAGCCCAGAACTGGACACAGTACTCCAGATGAGACCTTACCAGGGCAGAGTAGAGGGGGAGGATCACCTCCCTTGACCTGCTGGCCATGCTCTTTTTAATGCACCCCAGAATGCCATTGGCTTTTTTGGCCACAAGGGCACACTGCTGGCTCATGGCCAACCTGTTGTCCACCAGTAATATATTAATATATGCTAATATCCCTCTGGGCATGTATGGTAGCAGCCTCCAGTGGTTTTCGACCACTCTCTCTCATTTTTCCATCATCAGCTTCATCACAGAGACTTTTGGCTGAACTTAGCAGTTTTTCCCCAACTTGCCAAATTTCCATTCCTTGTTAGCCTATAATGAACAACTTTCTATGTTAGTATGCACTAGTCCAAAAAAATGAGAGAAATCTGAGGAATAAATTCTTGTACCTGATGGGTGCAAAGATAGAAGTAGTCTATTATGTCTCCAGGGCTTCTCATGAAGCAGAACCATTGAGGGAATCATAGAATCATAGAATTGCTCAGGTTGGAAAAGACCTTAAAGATCATCAAGTCCAACCTCAACCTAACCATACTACCCTAACTCTTTAACAACCCACTGCTAAATCATGTCCCTAAAAAAAAAAAAAAAAAAAAAAAAAAAAAAAAAAAGTTGTCTTTCGCAGCACCACATCCAGACAGTTTTTAAACAAGGCTGTTCACAAAGGCTGAGAAAAACAAGGCTGTTTACACACCAAGCAAAGTTGAAATGGGAAGTTACAGAACTAGCATTCACGGATTCCTTTTACAAAATTAATGTATCAGTTCTTAAACGAATATACTGATCTCTATTGCTAAACAAACCAGCCTATATCATGAGCAAGCAATTAATTAGTTTGTTCATGTAACAACGTTTATCCTTCTTTTTTCCTTTCCAATAACTAAAACAAACCCACAGCACTCCTCAAACTGAAGAAAATTCCATATCTTAGAGTACCAAGGATAATATAACAGTAGTATTGTCTTTGATAGTTTGGTGAATTTCTGCTGAGGATGGGAGATTTAAAATGCCTTGGAAGGACACTGTTGCTCAGTAAATACAGACCAGTGCAAAACAATGATAGAAAGGGCACTCTGACCTATGTGTTTAAAAATTAATTGGCATCTTTAATTGTACTAATTCAATGACTGAGGACTCATTTGAAGGGTCTGGGAATATCATCCACCAAAGAGGAAGGGCTTCAGTGGCTTTATTCTGCAACTAGAAGTTTAGGTCCGTGAAATCTGTACAACAGCGAGCATTCTAACTTCTTCTAGCATATACTCCCTAGCCAGTAAGCTAAAAATTATAACGTATGGCTTGCTTCCAGTATTGCTTTGTACACATCACATGCTAATTGGATTAAAATAATTATTTAAAATTTTCAATATACCAAATGCTTTTATATATCTAGGCACTGAAAGATTTCCTAGCCAGACAGAGGATTGGCAGGATGGCTACTGCTGAAGAAGTGGCCCATCTCTTTGTGTACTTGGCTTCTGAGGAAGTAAGTATGGAACAATAACACTTCCTGTCACAATTGCAATTTATTTTGCCTCTTCTCAGTAGAGAGAATTTTTTCTAGGAGGGCTTGTATCCTCTATGAGCTTGATTATTACCCCCCACCCCAAAGAAAAAAAAAACAAACAAAACAACAACAGCCCCCAAACCTTTACTGAGTAAAACTTATGATACAAAAATTACTCTGAATGTTGACAGTGATTCAGGCATTATAAACTTGGTGCCATAGTCAGGTTTTTTTCCCTGAAATTTGAGAAAGCTGACTGACCTCAGATCATTCTGAATCATAGAAGAAATGGGCTTGTCTGCTCTTGCAAGTTATTCTGTTTGCGCTGCAGTTAGATATTTTTCTAAGGAAGTAGAATTAGTACTGTCATTACCTGCTTGCAGTAAGCAAGAGAGAATATTTGTGCAGACCCATGAGAGAGAGATCTGAGCTAAGAGGTCTAATGCTATGTTTAAGCCTGCCATTTTGGCTTAAGGAAAGCAATAGAGCAACTGAGGTTTTTATAGACCAAACTCTAAATGTTCACTGCAAATACCATTAATAATAATGAACACATATCAAGCTTATTTCAGATGTTATACATTCACAATGGATCTAATACTGAACTGGGTTCCAATGAACTTGCCCAGCAGTCCTGCTGGGCACAGCAGAATAATTTTAATGCAATTAATTCACTCTTGATGTTTCCATCTATCATAATCTTTTCATCTTCTTTCTAGTGTTCTCAAACAGTGTTTCTGTAAAGCTACTAATTTTCCAGTCTGATCACATGGTTTTCAAACTTGTGTAAACAGAATTCCAGTTTTGCAATATGTTTCAGAAAAGGATGTCTCCAGCTCAGTTCTTTACCTCATTATTCTAAATCATCTAAATTTTCATTTAGGTCCCCTTACTGGTTGACCTAAGTCATATTTCGCTCAGCTGAATGGAGCTAATAACATCATAGTGTAAAACATTATTCCTCGAGGTGAAACCTGTGAAGACTAGCATATGTGAATTTGCCCATTCAGGATGTATTTTAGTCTTAATGCCTTTAATACTACTTCTGTTGCACTCCCTTGAGTTAGCCAAAAGGCTTCTGTTTCTAAGCTTATTTAAAAAAAAAAAAAAGTAGGAAAAAGTGTATGCTTTTAATATTTATTAAAAAAAAAAAGTATTGTGAAAAAAAAATAGCATTTAAAAAAATACTATATTCTGTGTAATTTCAGTCTGCCTACATGACTGGCAATGAAGTTGTCATTGATGGAGGATGGAGCTTGTGATCAACTCTACCTGTAGATGGAAATCCATACAATGAAAGGCAAAAAGTGAAGATCATGTTTCTCAGTTAAGAGTTTTCAAAGTTTTAAATCACTTACAGGATGTAACCTAGAACAAATTTGGTGCATTTCTATGGTTGTGCGATCTCATTCTATAATCAGTCTTGTTTTAAGCAAATCTAAATGAAAGGAATTAATGCCATCGTTATTCTCAACCTGGAAAATATTTAGAATTTAAACATTCACAATTCTTACCAGCATTAAGAGACTATCCAGAGAAAACAGACTACTTTTAAAGCAGCCAAAAAGTTATCAAATTTAATGTTTATTTTAAACAACAGAAGAAAGCAGAAGTGGTATATGTGAAGGTTGAAATGATTTTGTTACTCATGACAGACATTTACTTTAAGAGAACACACTAGATCTTGCAAATTATACCTGAAAATCCATCCTGCTTTGCAGACTTTCGTTTCTGCTCACTTCTATCATTAGCAAAATGGTTTTTGAAAACAGTAATGACTATAGAAAAATAGTTTGTGTTGGACTGTTGAAAAGAATCTGACCTGACATCCAGAGTAGAAGGTACAAGACTGTCAGAGGCTGTTTGGATATATAGTGTATGGGCAGAAGAAATTCCTGCACATAAGGAATTAGTGTACATGCACAACTGTTTTCTGCAACTACAATATCCATTTTCCCATATACTGGACAAGTTAGACTGTTGAAATTTTGAACAAGTCATAGCCCAAAAAGCTATGACCATTAGAAGCAGTACAACTGGCTGCCTTGTGGTTCCACAGTGTTTTTTTGTTTAGGCATATGAAGATTATAGACATTGTCTTTGTAAAGCAGAGATGGTAGAAGATAAATTGTTATAATGCTGTTAAAAGACTATGCTCTCCGCATGCTGTAAGCCTTACAGAATCAGGTAGTTTCGCAGTCAGTTTCAAAATTAATACATTTACTAGTACTAAAGAGGTCTTACTGAGGAGAAACTGAGGCCCAAACTGTTTCATTAATGGCATAACTCACTTTTAAAATAGTCTTCAAAATATTTTAACTGTTTCTTTTATTTTTCATGGGCAGAAAGCACTATTCAAGAATATCACTCTGATAGACGTGTATACGTGTAAGCGGTGTTCTTAGATACACGTGTGAATCTTCCAGAATATATTTTACTTCAGGTGTAGAAGCAAAAGGAGTGGGATTTTTACCACTTAAAATAGAACAAATATGTTCCTCTCCCAGAAGGATTTACTAGTGAATGTACCAATACAGGACAAATATTATCAATTCTACAGATTAGGTTCTATGCTTAGATATTCCATTGCTTGGGTATCAGACACAAATATACTTCTTGCTAAAAATTAAAACTAAATTTCTCTCAAAGTGACTGTTTCTACAAGAGTTTGTATTGATAATTTTTATCCTAGTAGCACACTGAAGCTTTGATTTACAAATCAGAAACCTGCCATGGTAAAGAATCATACTGAGAAGAAAAAAAAAAAAAAGCATGACCAAAGACCTAAGGCAATGAATAATCTGAATTCCAGAACTATCTGTTACACTAACACAATGTTAGAATTGACATGAATGACATGGGCTGAATTCCTGTAATTATGGCTTTTTGTTTGTGAATGAAGCTATATTTCTTTTTTTCATATCTACGAAAAATATGTATGAAATTCATATGTATATAGGGGAAGAATTAAGAGATAAATGCTACTGAGTATTATTGGTCATTAAAAAGTGGGAAAAACATATACTCATTTCTGTAACAGTGACACATTTTTAAATGATTGGAGTTCTTCAGTATTCGGTAAGACATTAATAAAAATTATTTTATTTCAAAGATAACATATCTGGTTTAAATCAGCCTTCTTGTTTGTACAATTTGTGTGTTTGCTTACAGATTTAAAATGAGAAGTATTGTGGAGCCTGCTTCCTCAGACTGGTTATGGACTTTAGCTCTTAGCTTTAACTGTAGTGGGAATGTTCCAATCCTGCATAGTTTGTCTGTGGGATTTTGAGTTATATTCTCTGGAATTTCATTCAAGTGACCTCAGCAGCCAAGCAGGATGAAGTTGGAGCAAAAATCCAAAGTTATCCAAAACGGCTCCACCAATGCTCTCTGATGTAAAGTCAAAAGTTGAAAGTTCAGGCCAACAGGATACTGTTTCAGTGTTTGCAGAGGTTACGATGAAGGCCAAAGACCTCCTTCTGTAGGTGTTATAGAAGGCTTACCTTGGGAAGGGGATCTCCACACTTGTAGCAACACAGGAAGCTTGTGCTATTTTGAAAATGAAAATTCTCTCATTCATCATTATAAATTACTTACTGCATATAGTTAACAGATAGTATTTCTAAGCTCACTGGTGATTGTAATACGCTGACACTACTCAAAAATGTTGTTTAGACAAAACGCTCCCGCAACAAAAGGAAATAGCATCCACTTTCTACATTCCACTGAAAGCACAGATAGAGGCATTTTTCAGTGAAGCTGGTTGTCAAAAACAGCAATAACAACACCAAGAGAGATTGCTGTCTCTTGCCTTGTTAGTGGTGTGTGTGTGTTGCATGATTGTGTTAACAGCCAAAAGTCTGAAATGTGCCTCAACGTCTTGAGTGTTTTCAAGCAGGCTTACTGGCATTATTAAAAGATAATGCTTTCTAATACTCTAGTGTGACCTCTCTGTTCCCTGAGTTGTTTGTATGGAACTGGGAAATCTTGTTTCTTCTGCTACCTCATTCACATGATAAGGAAGATCATGACTCCAAATTTTAGGTCATTTTCTCTTTGGGAGAGGTAGGTGTTTAAATCCCTCACTTGGAGTCCTGGAAAATTTAATCTGGTCCAAAAAAAACCTGAAACCAGATTTGTTGTCAGCCTAGTTCTATGTAATGCTGCTGGGAGTTGAGTAGCAATGTGCTGCAATCGAAGCCACTTTCACACAGTCCGGTGTGAGAGTGCGTGACTCAGCGCCAGGAAGGAAGAAGGCCTGTCTCTTTCCCCAGGTGCGCTCACAGATGAGACGGATGCATTTGATGCATCTTTACGAAACGAATGTTTTTACGGTAGCACCGCGGACGTGCAAACACTTTGATTCTCTTGCCCTCCCCCATGCAATTCCTCCCCTTCTTTTCCCGCGCTGTAGGCTCGGGGCTGGACCACGGCTGAAGCAAAGCTGCCACCTGGTGTGCGCGGCACGGGAGGAGAAGATGGCACCCGGCAAGCCTTTCGGGTCCTTCCTGGCTGCAGCGGGACGGTTTTGCAGCCTGCCTGCTGCAACTGTGGATAGAGGAGGGATCGTGCTGCGCTAGCGGCAGGGGAGGAGGAGCCAGAGCTGGCACCGGGCTGCTCCTGCTGCCGGGCGTGGTTGAGCGCATCGCCATCTCGGCGTGTTGGAGAGGCTGCACGGGGATATGGGATCTCTCTGATTCCCGCCGTTCCACAGGTAAGTCCAGACTGCGGGAGAAGAGGTGGGAGCCGCGCAGGGAGGAAGCGGGCTGGGGAGGCGGGGAAAGACGTTGCATCAGGGTGTGCTTACGCCTTCTGGTTGACGGGTGCGTGGGGCTGACGCCTTGCTTTAACGCTGGCCGTTAGTGGCTCTTGGCGGAGCTTGCGGCACTTCGTGTGCGTGCACAGAATAGTGTTGACAGTCACCAGGGCGATACAGCTAAAAATACCGGCAAGCACATGCTGACCGTCAGTCATCTTCGCTTTTCCTCTCTTTTTAATTTCTTCCTATTCAAATCAAGTAAAATGAGAGTGTCTAACAACAACTGTAATAAAAAAGCTTTTCTTCTTTTATGCCAAGGGAGGTATATTTCAGAGCGCTGTAGTGAAATAAGCACGTTACTGGCTGGTTTCCAGTTTCCACAGTGTGGGCCTTAACAATGGAGTATGAATTCTGCTCCACCTTTCTTCGGTCCATCTGATTTTATTTGCAAAGAAATCTGTCTGGAGGAAATTTATAAAACAAAAACAAGGCTGAAGGTCTGTCACACAACAAACAAGGGCAGGCTCACGCTGTCCGAGACATTAATTCCTACCTTGGAAAAATCCCTGCTAAGCAGATTTCCTTTTGCAGTCTTTTCTTTTCCTTACTCTGCTGTAAACAGTGCGTGCTGGCCCCGAAGTTGTTGGGAGGTGGGCTCCTCTTCCTCGTGCATATCAATGTATTTCATGTCAACAGGTGCCTGACCCCAAGAACTAGGATCATCACCTATGCAAATATGGATGAGAACAATCTATATTATCCATTACCCTTCCAGCACACACATGTCTTTCCAAATTAAAGTGACGTACAAATACCGTGGGGAGAGATAACAAAACCATTACACTAGAACACATTGAAACTGTCCTGTATTCTTTCTCTATGTCTTAGCTGTGTCTCAAGCCAGTTTCATACCAGAACAGCTCAAACAAAATTAACCAAGTGTTAAAATAGCCCCTGTCTTTGTTCAAGGCATCAATCTTTTGCAGATCTCAAAGATATTATAAACTGAAGGCTTGATAATTGTGAGAATCAGGTCTCTGACTTGCTTCCAGCAATTCAGCAAGGAGGGAATTTTTTGGCTCAAATGTTCTGGCACAACTTGAGTAGCTTATGGGCCCTGAGAAGCGGACTTTAGGAAAAGTACTGTTACCACTGCTGTGGAGTTACTCTGACAAATAATGTGAGCAAGTCTTGTGCATGTAACTCTTACTGACCCAGACTTGTGGAATTGTAGTAAATTTTCGCACACACACATGCAAAACATTTAGTACATTGACATAAAGTAAAAATGGACCAGTTAGAGCAAATACAATGATGATTACCTGCATTCAACTTGACAATTTTCTTTTCCACTCTCTTAAGAATGATCTCTGTGGCTTACGGGCAGTAACAAAGAGCTATGTTTTCTTAGTCTTGCCCAAGTATAAGTTGGGTGTATTTTAGATCTCTAGTCAAGCAAACATTTTCTGTTTCTGAGATACTCAATCAGTGTATTTGAATGGTGATGTCTAACAGAACTATCTCCTTGAAAATTTCACTAAAAATCAAGTAGAATCTGATCAGATTTTTAGCTGGGAAGAAAGTGTCCCTTGTGTGTATGCTGTAGAAACTACACTTACTATTTGTATGAAATGGTCACTTGCCTTACCACGTACACACGTTTTGTGACACTTTCCGAGCTTGTGGTCCTGGCAAGAGGTATTGGCAGTAAATGACTTTTCTCTTGTTCTTACAGAAGACATAAATATATAGATGTGTATTACAGCCATACTCTCACAGAGTACACAATATGTTTGCGCAAAACGCAGTGATTCTAAAACTTACATTTTTTTTAGTGCTTGACTTTGCAAACATAATACTATTTTTTTATTAGCTTCTGTGTTTTGTCTTATATATAGCATAGGCAGGCGTGCAAAGTATGTTAAATTCCAAGTAGGGGCTCTGAGAGCTTTTTCACATTAATATTAGTATAATATTACAGGAAAGCATTGCTTCTGGAAAATGCTATTACTTGTTTCTCTTAAGTTTTCTACCTCTGTTGCATTCATTAGCTTTGCCGCAATGGTGAAGGAAGATACGGTGAATGAAGATTCTGAACCATCAGTATGTGAGAGAAATGGCATGATTCCCATGCATGAGAAAAGTGAGGTAATTAATTACCATTTCAAATTGCAGCTTTATTTAGAAGAATCTTCCTCTTTCCCTTTTCTTGCTGAATCTGTCAAAATTCTGAACAGAACGCAGAGAGAAATTTCCTCTGTGAGAATCTGTCATAATAAACAAACATTCTGTTTTTAAAACTGTGTTAAGTTAGATAAGCATTTGATACTGACTGTGAAGATAAGTACTTTGTGGTGTATCCGTATATATATGGGAAGCTGGTGATCACAGGATAGGAAACTGAGTAATCCCATGCTTGAAAGCTCACAGGATTTGATGTTCCAACTGTGACTATGAGTAAGATATATAGATATATAGATATATAGATATATATATATAAAAGACAGAAAAATAATGGGAAATGTGGAACTGCTACTGGATGAGGGCCAAACCGCAGCATGGACAAGAGTTCCATATCCATGCTATGACAACGGGTTGGCACAAAGATGAATAATTATAAAGGAAGAGAGATGATTAATTTCTTAAAAATAAGGACCCTCAAATGAAGAGAGTCGCATATCCAAAAATGGTCAAAAAAGCATATTGTTTATGGATTCGGGTATGTAGATGAATCAATATAAAAGAGCAGCTTTAACAAACTCTGTGCCTCAAGAAACCATTATTCAAGGAAGAATCTGCCAGGGTAACATTTCTTCTTCTCTACCTCGACTTACCAGCTTGAGCCTTGCAACTATGGATCATGTGAGTAATGCTTGCATTGTTTCTTTCATTTTTGTATAATCACAAGTGGGTTTGATTGTTTTGGTTCAAGGCTTTGTTGTAGAAGTTAGTTATGAGTTATATTAAAGATAGTGCTTGGATGGTGCTAAGTGTTACTTTATTATAGAATCCAGTGTGGAAGCAGAAACGTATTGAACTGTGAAAAATGTTGATTAATGTTTGGCTCACACACAAGACAAACTGGACACAATTCATTAATGATGTTTTTTCATCAAATACCCTGATGTTGTTGCTGAACAAGTGCTCTGCACATAGGCACAGGAGCTTTCACAGAAATGGATTTAAAAACAGTAAATAAATGAACGACCTGCAGTCCTTCATATGCACAACTTTCTGCTATATGAAAACAGACTTATGACTGAAAATGCAAAATCCAATACAAAGCTCTAATCTTTCTTGTAGTCAGCAGTTGTTAATGTTGTCCATCAGTAGACAGGATGCATCCAGAGTATTGCGACCGATTGCAGATATGTTGTATGTCACTGCAAATGCATACTGAGCCACTTCTGAGATAATTTCATTGTTTTCATTTAGGAGGGGTCTACAGTAGATGCCAAAGGTACTGATGGGAATATACAAACAGAAGAAACTGCTCTACTGAATAACTCAGCTCAGCAGCCTCCAGAACCAATACCAGGGTCTTCAGCACCTGCAGGAACATGGAGGCAAATATTTGCTTGTCCTCCTCAGGGTTTACTGTCTCGAATAGTAACAAATGGTAAGTAAGAAAAGGACTATGCAAAATGTTTAGTTAAACTCAGTAGAGGGAAAAGACTTCCTAATTCTCATGGTTTTGGTGTGAATATATTTAGACGGTTATAAAGAGAGTGCATTTTCTACAAACTAGAAGGCTTTCTGTTGAATTAAGGCACCAGAAATGAGACTTTGCAGTAACGCCTTCTTCTGTACTTAATATCCTAGGCTTGCAAAGCCAAGAATCATAACTCCAAGGAAAATTGACTCATTCTATCTAAGATTTGCCCTGAACTCTAAGCTCCCAGAACAGAATGCCCAGCTAACCAGCTATTTCAGGCTTTTCCAAACAAAAGATATTTTTTGTGGCTTTGCTTCTACAGCCTCTATTCTCTCTCACTTGTGATTCTTAGGCATTATGTTTGGAAAACTAACAGTCTACAACCATCCTCAAATAAGATACAGAAAATTCACCCTGAAAATGCAATACATTTTCATATGATTACAAGAAGGGCAATTTATTCAATGAGTTTTTTTCTGCTTCGCTCTTCTGCCCTTATGTCTGTTCATGCCTGTTCTTGTTGTGTTAGTATAGGAACAGATTTGGGAAACTGAGTATACTATTTTCACATATTTTATCATATTTTCAGATATTTGTAATACTTTTCAGGACCTTTCCCTCTTTATTATCCCTCTTTGTTTTTTTTGTGTTAATTTATACTATCTTAGGCTGCCCAGAGACATGACCTTCAGATTTTTGTTTCCCAGGGAGGCACAAACGTATCTAGCCAAAAAATGATATGTTAATGAAATAAGAACAGAACTGCAGTCATCAGCTCAAAGACATATCAGGCACAGCAGGTTCCTGCTGCAGTTTTTACTTAGCTGAAGGAGGATAGCACAAATGCAAGATGGTGCTGGTGAAAATCTTTGCTTTAAGTCTGGGACCTGTTAAATGCTTTCCACAGTGGCCTGATGTTTACTCAGTCTTTTTTGGTCCCTAATGACTTTCCTGTTACCATTTTCTGAAGTGTCTCAGCATATGTAAAATCAGAACATAGGCTTAAGGAGTGTCAAATATTAAACAAAGTGTTAATTTTTTAATTTTAAACTGATTTTTAAGGTACAGAACTTTTATTCTGAGATTTAATGGTACCTTAGCAGAAAAAGAAATGTGACCTAATACTGAAATTGGTTCTCTATTTATTAGAAATTATTAGATATTAATATTTCTTGTCCTGTTCCAGTTGCCGCTGTGGTCCTGGTTTGGGCTGTGGTTTGGTCCATCACTGGGCCTGAATGTCTCCCGGGTGGAAACCTGTTTGGAATTTTGTGTCTTTATTTTTTTGCTGTCATCGGAGGTAAAATTTTTGGACTAATTAAAATAGGAACACTGCCACCCCTCCCTGCTCTTCTGGGTAAGATGCCCTTCCTTCTTTTCTTCCTGTGTGGTTGTGGTGTTTTAACAGTCAGGGGATACCTGCAGATTGGGCATGTTTGGATTAGGAATTTGTCACTTTTTCATGTGACTTGTTTGTGGTTCTTGTGGAGAAGTTAGAAAATTCCCCCGGACTAGCTCAAGTGAAACTACCTATATGTTACTAAGGCTCCTCCTCCCTTTAGTTCTTTTTGGCTATCATTAGTAATATGATATTATGAAGTACTTTGATGCCAAAGTAGCTGATAAAGGTGGTCCCTTTGTTATGCTGTGTCTGTCCATGAGTCCAGCTGTTGATACAGAGAAACCTTCAAGGCAGAGTAGGCTGCAAATGCCTCCTGTAGTGCCTTGAAGTGATAAATAACCTGTTATTAACTGCTACTGCGGTGTCTCACGGTGGGCCCTCTGACAGGAGAAGAGCTAGATGGCTTTGTTTGCAGCACTGTTCGGGCGGTGTGCATATTCATGTACTGCTGAGTTCCATAGGTGAGAACAGATTCAAACAAGAGGGAGGGAAGTTTTGCATATAGCATGGTTGCCCACAGTAACACAGGCTTTACAAGCAGGGCCCTTAGTAAGTAAACACCTTAAAAAAAAATCATACAATCGTATAGAATCATAGAATGGCTTGAGTTGGAAGGGACCTCAAGGATCACCAAGTTCTAAAATCTGACCATTTTGGTTCTGCTTTCTTCAATTTAATCCATATCTAAAAATTGAGTTGTGCGTGAAGCTGCTTACCTGATTGAAACCTAAGCATGATGATATATGTCTGGTGAGTTGCTTAGGTTTGAGTTAATTGTTCAGATCCGTGGTCTTTGACGAAAACTGAGCAATCTAGAGACAGAAAAAGAAATACACTATGTCTTTGACTGATCTTTTTTACACTAAGAGTATAAGTCTTGTACTCTTGTGTAGGAACTCTAATTCATTTCTGCTAGGTGCACTGTGGCTCATTCAGCTCTGTGCACTTTGTAGTGAGCCTCTGTGCGAGGAAGGACATGGCTACAGAAATGGTCACACATGTTTTAGGTACACTTTGGAGGTTCTGCTGGCAACATGGAGCAGAAAGATGAGGTTAACTTTTAAGATGGTGTGTTTTTTCTCTGATAAGCAATCTTCTAGATCTGGGTAGATCCAATCAATGGGTGTCATACACACACACTCACAAAAAGTGCAGTAGCCACATGATCATTAATGCTAGCCTGATATAAATGTCACGAGGTACTGCAGACTAATTATGCCACTTTTTTTTTTTCTTTTTTTAAATTCTTTTTTTTCCGGGAAGGGGTGGGAGGAGCAGTGTGTTACAGTATGAACCAACTCTGCAGCCAAGGCTTACAGGCAAACACAGCAAGCTGTGCCCAACCTGAGCACAGTGTTTACTTTTCATCTTTTTTGGTTTCTCCTTTATTAACATAGTTAATATGAAATTACACCACAAAAAAAAAAATGTATCTTTGAATCATGAGGACCTAGAGTGAGTCTTTACAGAACTATAGTTACCATCTCCATACTTTACTGTATCTTTCCAGAGCTCTAGTTCTGATAGCTTTGCAGAAAGTCCCTGATTAAGCTACTTTGCTAATATTTGCAAAAGGTTGGATCTTGCAAGTAGCTCAAATAGAGGATAAGTGCAAGTTCCTGTAATTTTCCCATTTTCTCCTTTGCATGAAAGTTGAATTGCATGACCATTTTAAGATCTCCAAATTAAACCATGACTAGGTGATTTAAATTAGATGTTCCAGTGACTTCAGCATTATGGTTCCTGTGATACCTGCATTTCTGACAGGATTTTTTTTTAAACAATTTCCAACTTATGAGAGGAATACTTAATATCAGATTATCCTCCTCTTTTCATATTAAAAAAAAAAAAGAAAAAAGTTAACAAGAAGGTCCAGAGGTGGTTTTGTTCATGGTAAGCATGACCTGCTCCTGGTGAACAAAGTTGAGTTCTGTCATCTCTTGTTTGAGTTGTGTTTCAGCATCACGCAGATTTGCTCATTGGTGACCTGGTGTTCTAGACCTCTTCCACTGCTTTAAACATCTTCTCACATTCCCATCTTTAAAACAAGGCTAATGATACAGGAGTTGTTTTGTTGTCTCTTAGAAATACATCATATTGTGTCAGATTTTAAAATTCAAGATAAACTTCTACTGCAGTCAGATATATAATTTGACTGTGGTTTGTTTGCTTTCATTTAAGGGATGCTTCTTGCTGGTTTTCTCATCCGAAATACCCCATTTGTTAGTGACATCATCCAGATAAATCTGCGCTGGTCTGCAGCACTGAGGAATATTGCTCTTTCAATTATCCTGACCCGAGCAGGACTTGGTCTAGATCCAAAGGTATGACACCAGCTACTATGTAAGGCAAAGTGTAACACTGATTCTGTTAAAAAATATTGGACTGTTTAGTCTTAGAAGATTTGAAAATTAGAGCATTACAAAAAGCATTGTTCCTGCTGTATAGTCATATGTTAATCAACGTTGTCAGGTAGATTTGTAGTGTTGGTGAGCAATCAAAAAAGTACCTGAAAAAAACTGATCTTATGACTATGTATCCTCTTTATCTTAAAGAAATTTCCTGAATTTTGAGAGCAGGACATATGAGAACATGCATTCTATCATAGTCTGTCAGGAAGAGTTTATACTATCTAGCAAAGTCCCTGTCAGTTTACTGTGACAAACTAAAACAAGTAAGGAAGGGAATCCATATCCCAGAAGGAGAATGCTATTTGTGCTGCACAAATCAAACAAACAAACAAACATATTCTTTGTCTTTTTTGCTATTTTATTTTCTCTTTTTATAATCATTGTACATTTTATGCAAATGTGTTAATTCTAAAGATGATTCTGGCTGTACTACAGAAGCAGTGCTTCACATCACTGTGAAGCCCGTAATGCTTCTGTGAACAGAATAGTTTTCTTCAACGCAGTGTAAACTTCATATTCCCTCAATTAATTATTGTGATGTTTGCTTGATCAAAATCAGCTGTCTGAAATAAAGCTGTACCATACTGACCCCTGTCTAAATGACTGTTTAAAGCTTATATAAAATTTAGTGTAGGGATAGCTAACTCAGGTCAATAAATCTGATTTTCTCACCCAAGATGAAAATTAGTGTTTCCAGTTTTCAGATATTTAGGAAAATAGGTTTTGTCATTCTTGAACAAACGATTTTCCTAAGTATACTATTTGTCCTTTTTATGAAGGTATTGACACTTGTATTAGCACAGCCTGTGTGTTGTGCCCAGTTCTGTGAGAATGTTCTTCTTTCTATTCCACATCTTTTTTGGCCAAAGGAACTTCATCTTTGTCTCATTTGTCTCCCATGTGGCAATCGAAGCTGTCATTTGGACTCCACATGGAGCAATGCTTTGATGTGCTTACAAACTGCTCCTTGTGTAGCTGAAGCTGTGAAGACAGATGCCAGTTGCTCTAGTGATTCTCAGCCCTAATTATGCTGGGATGAACTGCACTTGTTAAAAACTGCAATTTGTTGCTTTTATCCTTATCAAAATTAGGGATTTGTCCTAGCAGAATCATGTTTGGGACTAACTACTAAAAGCTACTTTTACAAGAAAATACTCTCTTTTAGTGAAGTTTCTGTAGAAAAGCAGTTGTAGAGGCAGGTAGACTTTAATCTACTCTGGATATCAAGTGAAGACAGCTCAAAGTAGTTCATGGCTTCTTTCTCCAACTTTATGTAGCTTTACAAATTTTTCTGATTTGTTGAGACTTTAGAACCATTTCTGGGCTGCTTATGCAACTTGTGGGATGATAGCAAAAACTTATGTGGACAGTGAAAATTACCTCAAGCAACTGTGGGTGAGATAGCTGTAGTGAGAGTGCACTTTTCAAATGAACTATAGTTGCTTCAGTCACTCCAGAACTGTTTGCTCTGCACGAGAAGCCAAAGTGTTTGGGAACCTCATTAAACACAGATTTGTTTGCCAAACATGCAATTTTATATCCAAATCCACTTCTGCTTGAGCCTGTCTCTGGCATAAGCCATGTAAAACTGTCATATCCTGTATTGCAACTTAGAGGGAATTATTTTGATAAATGATATCAGGTTGTAAAAGTTATTGCTCTCTGTGAAGCCAGAGGTACTGGTACTAATGGCTGAATTTGCTTTTATGTTGTAGGCTCTTAGGAAGCTCAAAGCAGTCTGCTTACGGCTTTCTTTTGGACCATGCCTCTCAGAAACATGCACAGCTGCTGTTTTTGCCTATCTGCTCATGCATTTGCCATGGCAGTGGGGATTTATATTAGGGTAACGTACCGTCTTTTCTCCTATATGACTTTTTTGCTGCAGCTGGATGATCCAAATGCAGTTAGTTCTCTGCCAAGCAGACACCTCAGTTTTATGTCAAGCTGTTCTTAGCCCCTGTGGTTGTTTGCTTACCATTCATGTCTGGCTCTGTGGCTAATTTAAAGGTCACATTTCCAGATGTAGAGAAGTACTTGCATCTTTACTTTTCTCTGATTGTGATCTGGCCACTTATAGAAGAAAGAAATGGTGCAATCCCTGGGTCTTCAGCCACAAGGCAGAGGGCTTTTAGGGACAGAAAATGATACCACAAGTTTGTGCTGGAATGCAGAATTTCCGCTTTGAGAAATTTATACAGAACAGTCTTCCTACCACAAGTTGAAAATAAGGACGTGGTATGTTACATTGTGGAGTAATATCCATGAAGAGGAAACTTTTTCCATCTATGTTCTATGTAAACTGGTGGACTCAGTCCAAACTGTGCTAGAAAGAGATAAATGAACTTCTCTCCTGCCACACTCTGAATTTTGAGTAGGAACTCTCAAGTCATGAGCATCTAGACCAGGTTCCTAAAGTGGATAATCAAGGCATGTATCAGAGAAAACTGGCCTGCAATGTAGAGTCAAGTCTTAGTCTGGAACCCTTGTATTTTTAATATTATTGAGGTGAACAGGAAGTAAGAGGTGATTGTGGATCTGCAGGGAAATATCCATGCTTGTAATTAGCAAGGAGAGGTAAGGGTGATGTTTTATGTGCAGGTCTGTGTACTTAAAATTTAGAAGAAGAGAGATCATGATGTCTTGAAGCTTTTTAGTTTAGTGCTTGCTATTTAAGAGAGGCTGAAACCCTGTGTTTTCAGTTTTGTTCTAGGTGCAGTCTCTCCTGCTGTTGTAGTTCCCTCAATGCTGATCCTACAAGCTGGGGGATATGGAGTGGAGAAAGGTGTCCCAACTTTGCTAATGGCAGCTGGAAGCATTGACGACATTCTGGCTATTACAGGCTTCAACACTTGCCTTGGGATGGCTTTCTCTTCTGGTATGCTAGTTAATCTGTAGGTGGTGACAACCAGAACAAACTGTGGTATTTTGAGGAATGTATGCTTTGTTATGATTGACTGGTTTGTATCTTAATGACAGCTCCTCATGAAGTTTAGATATGGAGTTGAGTACAGATAGAGAAATTACCCATGATCAAAAGTGTTGGTGTAACTTCATCTACTCTGAGGTGTGGGTCACAGCTTTCAGATAATAGTTTTTTTTAATTTTTTCTGTGACTGCCATGTCCAGCTCCCTTGTGCCCAGTATAAAGGGTCTCAAATTTCTGCGGGTTTGACAGTGCTTTAGCAGTGGCTTTTTCTCTGACTTCCTTGGCACACTTTCTTGGCGTAAGCAAAGAGAGAAAGTTGCACTATCCAGTTCTTTCAGACTCATAGGTTCTCTCCTGAGCCCCTTCCCCTGTGTAATTTAGAGCAGAGACCGTACTGGAATCATTCTCATAGATACACAGCATGGTTTGTGAGTGAAGGTTCTGCTTTAGGGTAACTGAACACACTTCTCTTTTGCCAAATAGGTTCCACTCTGTATAATGTGCTCCAAGGAGTGCTGGAGGTTGCTGTTGGCATAGCAGCTGGTGGGATTCTGGGAGTGTTCGTTCGGTATTTCCCAAGCCACGATCAGGTTTAAAAAAAAAAAAGTTTTTTTTTCAAAGTTGCATTATGTAAGATATTCTTTGCTTTTTAATGCCATTTTTATATTACTCATTACGTATTCAAACTTCATATGACATCTTTTGTGAGAAAGCAGTGTACAGCTCGAACAGCTTCTAGACTGCAAAGCCTACAAAGCAAGGAAGTGTTTTAAGGATGATTGTTTGTGTACTGCAACAATAACAGTGTATGATTTCACAGTCCCTCCTGATGGAGAGCCCAGAACCCAGTTCACAATCCCGTACCCACAAGTAGTGGAGGTGTTGGAAATGCTCACATGGAAAGGGAAAAGGATCTGATGCCGATTTAGTAGTATGAGTAGAATAATAATTGATTGAATTGATGTGCAACATATTTACCTCCACTCGTTTTTAATCTTAAGCCTACTGGAAACATCTTAGAAATGTCCAGATCACGCTTGCGCATATTATCAGCACTAATTAGAATGGTGCTTTCATTAATAATTAAGCTTATATAAAGTGGTAGATGAATTTACTATCAAGGGTAACTACACAAACAAAATTGTAGAAGAAAACATATAGCCTGGATACTGAAATCAATTTGAACAACAGCTGTTGCCATCAGTGGCACCAAATTTTCTTATTAAATAACATGGACAATGCGGCACAGAAATCAACTGATAACTAGACGTGGGGAACAATTACAGAGATATAACTGCTGTGAAACTGCCTTTGTCCTTAAAAACACTTAGTGGCAATGATTTAACCCCTCCTTGGATAAGCTCCGGCTCTTCGTGGTAGAGGTCCTGTTATCATAGCTTAGAAGCAGTAAGGTTAGAATAGAGCATCATATTCCTTGTTATGCAAAAAGTGTTTTGGCAGTAAGATTTTAGATGGGCAGAGGAAAAGAAGTATTGACATTTCAGAACTATAGTTTGCTAGGAATTAGTGTCCTAAAGAACTCCTTAACTCAACTGCATAGTTCAAGTCCCAAACAAACGTTTTGATTCCTCCACAATGGTACCCTCTGTTACCTTAAAATTAGTAGATGTAAACATTTGCCATTTCCAAAAATAAATTTACTTTTTTGTTTGTTTCTTTCTTTGCTTGCTTGCAGGCATCTCTGTCATGGAAGAGATCATATTTTGTACTTGGGCTGTCCATGTTTGCTGTTTTTGGCAGTGTCTATTTTGGCTTCCCTGGATCAGGAGGGCTCTGCACATTAGTCTTAGCTTTTATTGCTGGCATGGGATGGTCTGATGAAAAGGTGAATGTTTATGCACACCGTACCCGAACTCCTTTGAATGCACAGCTTAGCAGAAATTTGGATTTCCATCAGGAGTGGCGGTGGTCCATTTATGTAGATTCATGGGAAGTACAGATTATGAAAATAAATGTAGAACTTTTCTTAATCTTTAATGTAACGGAAAGTTACCATGTATGTGGATGAGGTAATGTTATACTGACAGTAAAATGCTCACGAGCTTCTCTCAAACATCAGTGCAATACCTTTTAAGCCCTGTAAAGGAAGGTTAGTTGTCATGGCACTTGACGAGGAATCTAAAGCTTTGTTGCTGTCTCTGTAACCTTACACAGTCATTTAAAGGTAAGTTTTAATAATAGATGTCCAAATAAGTTGTGCACATGGCCTCAATATCCTGAGCTTTTGTTCCCTGTGATTTTAAGAAGGTGAAATGGAAAGCAGTAATTAACCATTTTTTTGCCTTCCCCATGGTCTGCATAACTAGAGAGCAGAATGCCCGCACTAAGTGGTGATACAAAGCTATATAGAAACCATACAAAAGACTGTCTCTAAGCCACTTTCTTTTAGCTACGAAGCCCGATTCTTCTTACTATTTTTGCCCTGCTGATTTTCTGTATTGTGGTATGTCTCACTGCCCCTTTTGCTTGATACCATCTGCACTTAATGTTTGAGGGCAGTTTTTCTTTCTGTATCTGTAGCCTTGCAACGTGCAGTAAGAGAAGGGGAGAGGAGGAGAAAGGAAAGAGGACTGATACATTATTATCCCCATCTAGTACCTGACCTCAGTAAGATCTCTCGATTTGTTAAAATAACAAATAAGAAACCATGGTTTCTATTTAAAATACTACATTGTTGTCCAGTTTTAAAAGAAGGGAAACTTGAGACTTGTTAAAAGTTAAAAACTTTAAAGCTCACTGTTGAAGGCTTTTAAGCCACTTCCGAAGGAGAATCCTTACGAAAGTGTATGCAGTCCGTAACTACCTACTTAGTTTAAATTCTTTTGATCAGTAGGAGAAGCTGCTTGATGATGACTTCAAACACCTTAGCTCTTTTTATCAGATGCAGCCAGAGAGATGTGCTTACTGAATACTCAGTGTTACCAAGATTTTCTTGCTGAGCCTCACAAAGGCCACCAATGCTGTCTCTGGTGGAAGTAAACAAATAGCATTAGCAGAGAACAAGGGACATTGTACCTGTTGCTGAAGTAGTTAAATGAGCAGTAAACATCTGGAAAGAATACATGTATATATATTGTTTTTTCTCAAAGTAAGTGGAGTAAGTTAACAGGGAGAAGTGAGGCAAATAAGTTTACAGGTCTGTGTGTTTCCACCTCATTCTCTTTAAGGTTACATAAGGTTTTGTATTGCAGTTATCTCACTGTTCCATTGATAGAAGAGCCAGAGTTGCTGCCATGTTGAATGGTCGGTCCCAGAGAGAACGTGAGGGATGGACACATCTGGGCTACACATCCCCACACACTGCAGCCTGCATGTTCATCTGCTATTGGAGAATCCACTTCATTTAAAAAGTGGTGTTAGAGATGCTACATGTACCTCTTCAACTAAGTGGAAGATTCCTGTTTACTTTGGCAGCAAGTTGCTTTAGGAAAAGTGCTAGGTATAAAGTTCAAGCACAAGGAGAAAAGATAGTTTTGCGGTCATACAGTAATCACACAGAGATATTCAGCATTTTTCACTAGTAAGGGATTTCAGGCTTACTCAATCTAGCTTTGTTCCTGCTCATGTGGAAATCGGTTTCTACCTGAGTGTGGTGCAAGTAGACATTACTGAAACTTTTCAGGGTCTGCCTCTGCTCAAGTACAAATGGAACAAGCCTGAACATGCAGTTACTAAAAGCTAAGCAGTTTAATTGCAAAACTTTTGAAATTGCATCTTCCTAAACAGTGAAAATCAACTGTGTTTTATTTTCATTCTCTAGGCTACAGATTGCTTTAGTATTAGATCGAAGTTCACCATAAACTAGGAGTCCAAAAAACAATTCTGGAATGTATTTATGATAAGTTTTAATTTTGTCCTTTGATTAATTGAATGTGTCTGCTTTGGTTGTTGCTGTTTGGGTTGATTTGTGTGTGTGTGTGAATTGATAGATTTTTTATTATTATTATTACTATTGCAGAGGGAAGTAGAAAAAATTGTTGCCGTTGCTTGGAATATCTTTCAACCTTTTCTTTTTGGTTTGATTGGAGCAGAAGTATCTGTTACATCTCTCAGGCCTGAAACTGTTGGTAAGATCTGTCACTAGTTATCCAATGTTATTTCTAGCTTCCAAAGAATCTGCAGAAAGAAATATTAAGTAAAGCAGTATATGGCTGACAAAAAACAACATACTGAAATCACTGTAAAGCTGTGATTTTAGAAGGCTTATTTTCCTCAGGCACCTATGCACAAAAATAGTGAGAAGTATTTGTCTTTGTTTCAGGGCTCTGTGTTGCTACCCTAGGTATTGCCCTAGTTGTGCGAATCATTGCGACGTTCCTGATGGTGTGTTTTGCTGGGTTTAATTTCAAGGAGAAAGTATTTGTCTCATTGGCATGGATTCCCAAAGCCACTGTCCAGGTAAAACAGCCCAACATCATTTTCATTCCAGGCTAGATCTATAGTCTTTAGCAAAGCTCTTCTTCACTAGCACAGCCTTAAACAGGGAGAAGATTGGGTCCCTGTTAGCAGCAGAGTGCATTATGTGGACAGTTCATATTCTGAATTGCCCTGCTTTAAGTCTGCTTGAAAAGGGCATGGGGGACCTGCCATGTGAGCGTTCTTAGCTTGCATCCTGGTTCATACAATCTATAATAATGGTGAATGTACATATAAATACTTAATCACAGAATAACTACTTATCAGTATACTTTTTTGTATACTGCCTAGAAACTAAGGAGCTTGAATATATTACAAATTTTGAATTTATGTTAAGCGTAGACTGATGATTAGTCCATTTTTTTTCCTTTTTCACTGAGAAAGATTCCTTCCTCCATTTCAGCAATCCTTTCTCTCCTGTAGGCTGCAATAGGTTCCCTTGCCCTGGATACAGCAAGAAGTCATCAGGATGAGCAGCTGGAAAAGTATGGAATGGATGTGCTAACAGTAGCTTTCTTGGCTATCTTGATCACTGCTCCCATTGGAGCCTTGGTTATTGGCTTGGCAGGGCCCAGACTTTTGCAGAAGGCCCAGGCAAAACATGAGGAAAATGAGGAAGGTGCTGAGGCTGGAGAAGAGCCAGAGGGCTGTGAGCCTTCATAAGACAGGCATTTGCGGGAATGTGGTCCTTCAACTCTTACACTTCTGTTAAGTAAACATTTTGTGTCTGTAATCTTTCTGGACAAAACCTAAACAAGTATCAGATATACTGCTATTTTAAAAGCAGGTCTGGTGGAGTTTTACAAAATATTTTTATGTGTTGATGGTGCCTTAAGAGATGAACGAGGTAAACATACAGCAAATAGGCTGACCAGGCAGTGAGTCACTCCAAAGTTAGCAGTCATCAGTTACTAAAAACGTGTCGGTGTGAGGCCAGAGAGAGGATCAGAATTGTTCAGTTATGGAGTGGATCATTAGGTGGATGAACAAAAGAAAACGGAGACTGATGTGATAGCTTCTTGATGGTTAAAACTGGACTGTAAGATGACAAGTTTAGCAGCTCAAAGAATGCAACAACTGAATTAGGACTATTGACACACAGTGAACAAATCCTGCCACAGACCAATGGTTCCCTCTCCTTCCTCATTCAGTTTGGAAAACCTGCCTTTTTCCATTACTGTTCTTTCACACGTCTCACACGTTCTTTTGTACCTTCAAGGGACTGTCAACTCTGGTCATGGCAAGAAGCAGCAAGCAGAGCTTATGAAAGAGGCAGGTCCAGTGAGGATGTGGTAATAAAGGAGTACCCGGTGAGAAGAACCAAGCTTGAAAATAGAATGAAAGAGGCTGTAAGAACTGGGAGAAAGTTACATAGGATTGGGATGGCTGCTTCCTGGTATATGTACCTCAGCCTTTGTGCAACTCTGTGTCAAGGAAGGGAAAGCCAGCTTGTCAGCTGCTGGGAGTGTGTACTCTAGGACAGGAGAGCTCCCCTTGGATGGAGCTTGCTGGCATGGCAATGCCAAGGTAGCAGCAAGTTGTTTCTTCCTCAGCTCTTTTTGGGAAACCTGACAGTAGTGACAGACCTCAAATCAGGATTTATGGGTCAACAGTTATCTCTTGTTCTAAGTTTATACTCATGTCTGTGAAAATGCTATGATCTGGTCCTTCACACATCTGCATTTGCTTAACTGTGGCAAAATAAAACAGGTATTTATTAAAACCTATCAAGTTAATCTCATTTTTCCAAGAGGTAAATGGTTGGGTTTGTTTTGGAGATTGAAGGCCTCTTAGATTTGGCAAGGTCTTTTTACTCTGATCAATAGAGAAATAGAATTTAAATGAAGAGCCTGGGGAAAGCATCACTGAGAGGCATGTTACAAAGGCAAAGGAGCCCCACCACACCTTCTTCCAGAAAGAATGACATGCTGTCATGAGGAAGCAGTGAGCATCTACCCTCCATGTGTGTGGGTCTTTCTAGAATTTCTAGCACAAGTTGCATACTGGATCACAGTAATGACAGGCAATGCTCATCTGGAATCTCTTGCCAAAATATCTTACCGGAGGAGCAAAAAGTTCAAATGTTTTTTGGTGGGTTTTTCTTTGTTTAATATTGATGCCTTCTGCACAGTCAGTACAATATAGTTCATATTTGATCTTCTCATATAACCTGTTACCTTTCTCTTCTCCTTGACTTTCCAAAAGTCAAGAACAAACCGCTTTTGAAGAAAACCCTGTTCTTGCCTTTAGCTTTGGTACCAGTTAGGGTTTAGCATTGCCTGTTACGGATATTGTTTAATCTTTCTTGCTCTGCTACATTTTGGGTGAGTAACTAGCTCTAAGTAGGTTATTCACTGCTTTCTGAATCATGAAATCAGTCCAGCATCCTTCAGAAACGGAGTTTTTTTATTTAGTTATTTTTAGAAACACAGATTTGAAATCTAGGAGGACAGTGGCTGCCCGCAGAGTTCTACAGTACAGTTCATTGAGATTGTTTTACAGAATACTATTCAGAATGTATTTGATGTGTCCATATATTTTGGCTTCTGTAAGTAAGCATTACACAATTCTGTTTTAGCTCCTGTATTTTATTATGCAACGTAAAAAGAAAATACCTTTAAAGGAAAACTGTATGTACCTGTATTATTTGGAGTGTGTGTGTTATGTCTCTGTATATGCATAATAATCAGTATGTGTGCCTTTTTGTATGACTAGTTCTAGCCAAAAAGCGAAGTTCTTAAAAATATTTAAGATTTGTGGCCTGCAGTTCCAGCAGTGATAAACACCAGGAAATTCTTAGGTAAGTTTTCCCCTAGCAACTGTGAAGTACGATTATTATTTTGTCTAGGCTTCCTTACCATATGTGCTGCTGTTCTCTCCACTTTTAGGGAACATAGAGTCTTCAGTTAATGCTTGTTCCCTGACAAGAGAAGAAGGTGCTCTCAAACTGTACAGGCTGATGAACAGTTCCAATGCTGTACGAGATGGTTACTGTGTCAAGTGTTGACTTCTGTGTCCCTCCTGCCTATTGTGCATGGCTCATTGAGGTACTCAGTTGCTTAAACAAGGATAGTTTTATAAGGAGCTTATTGTATTTGGAAGGTGTAGTATGTGCAGATCTAATTAGTAAAGTGAATGAATATGCTGTTCAGTTCATCAGTGGCTGCTTATAAAATAATACACTCTATGTGATTAAAATGAAGAGGAGAAGCTGTATATAGTTTGGTTTATTTACAAAGTTTTATAAAAAATAAAAATTCTCCTTCAAGGAGTGATCGCTGCACATTTGGAATGTGTTCAGTAACAGTGTAAGCATTATAACCCTTTAAATTTGAACACAATCATAAGCATGCAAACCTCTGACAAACAGCCTTGCTCATGGTGTCTTTTAATGCTTGCTCACCATCCTAACAGCATCTCATAAATTGACTCTATTGTGTTCCCTTAATCTTAGTTCACTCTCAATAGAACACTCCCGCCATCATTCTATACCCTGAATAGCTGCACTGATTCAACTAATTTTGTCTCATAAATCAAATTCAGTTTTCCTTTCCTCACCACTGAGTGTATTTGTCACAGGGCCCCTTTCCCTGAGCCTTTATTAAGTTGTGAATAAGAATCACATTGAAGCTATTACAGTCCTGCAGAGCTAAAATGAAAAGCATTGATGCTTTATAATGCTCCTCGTCCTCCAGAAAGGAACAAAACACATCTCATCATAAGAAGAAATGTTATATCGAGGCTGAGACATTGTAAATAAGTAAGTACTGTGACAATTTCAGCTGCTTTTAAATAGTGGTTAATCGAAAGAGTTTGCAGAGGTGAAGTCCTGACAACTAAGGCCCCCTCCCTTTGAACAAAATGCCATGAAATCATTCATGAATAATGCATAAATTCATGCTCATAAAATCTTTATGCCATGCCAAACAGTCTCTTTTTTGGAGGAACTAAAATTGGCGTGCAACATGCAGTAAACTGTCACTGGGGGAGTCCCACCGTCATGCAGACATAAGCACAAGTGCCAGGTGGAGAATACTGAGAACTGCATGCATGTGCAGTTCCAGAAGGTTCAGAAGAGCCTCAGCAGCAGAACAGTGACAGCACAGCACAGCCCTGGTGCTACACAGCAGGCAGAGTTAGAGTGGCCAGCATATGGGTAAAGACAGAAAGGGGCCATCTGGAAGCAGGAAGTAGCATGAGCCAGGGATGAAATAACAATTATAATCACTGTATTTTCTTCCTTTTTCAGCTAAATTGAACATTCTGGAGAATTCAGATGACGTCTAGGATTAATTGTGAAACGCTCAGGCTGTAGTATGGCCACAAAACAGTAAATGATAGTTTTTGCATTTTAAATGGAGTCCAAGAAGTGAAATTTTGGGCCAGATGGTGCTTCAATTGCATTTGCTTTGTCTAATAGTTGACGCAAGTCAGTCATCTTTATCTAAATATATTTGTTTTGCAGGTTTATTTGTAGTTTATTACAATGATTGTTCAAATTCATAGTGGAAAGAGAGGTCATTACTATTGTTCTAGTAAAGTAAGGTGTCATGGTATGACCTGCCCTATCATGCTTTCCTTGACTTTGCATCAAGACAGTGAAGATCTGGTCTGGTCTTCCACCTGTGTCCTGGTATTTATCATGCTATTATCCCCTTGTGTGGAGCTCTCAACTAAGCGTAGAAAAGCCCAGTGCCAAGAGAGCCCAGCACACCTTAGTAGGTAATGCGTTCAACTCTATTATTGCTGAGACAGAGGGCTTCACAGACATTTCAGTCCTTAGCTTAACTCACAGACTTTAGAGAGAAAATCTGAATAGATAAGTAAGTTGTGAGGCTGGGTGGTGTGTTTTTCTTTTTGCTACAAAGACTTGCATTTAGAGCACAAGCTGTGAACAAATTCAGCAATTTTTTTTTATTTTTTTTTCATCTGTCTTCCAAAGGACATCACATTAAATTAAGAGTGAAACTTCTTGCATTTGGCTTGCAGATGAAGAATCCAAATTGCAAACAGCACAGGCTCAGATAAGCCAGTCGTATTCAGTGTTGTGAACTCAGCAGTCCAAGAAAATCTCATTTACTTAGTGAGTGCAGGTACAGACACCTAACTTCCATGGACTCTTGAAATCAGAGAGGATGATAAAGGCTCCGGTATCTTCCTTCATCTCGGGATGCATTTTGCTGCCCTTCTCAGACTGATAGGATGTGAATCCATTACACAGCTGTTTTTACCTGGCAGGTAGGCTGAAACAAAACTCTTACTTTGATGAACAAAAGCAGAACAATTCTTGGTTTGAAATTCCTACAGTCAAAACACTACAGCCAATGTTGTTAAGCTTTTGTTTACTTCAGTTTTACAGCTGTACTTTTACAGGCAGCAATTGCAGAAAATGAAGGGATTTTTAATGCCTTTTAATGTCATTACTATGAACATATGTATGGTATGGTATGAAAACTACTCTACAAGAATGCACAATCCCCTTGTTAGGGCTCTTTGCTGCACCTAAGGCCGCTCCAAAACCACCATGAAGATGGGGTTCACCTTGACTTTAAGTGTAGCCACATAAGGCAGTTTTCCCTTCACAGATTCATTTTGAAATGTGGGGAAATAGTAAAACAGATTGTAAGCAAGATAGATGACTGTCTTGTAGAAATAAGTAAGATGTCCTTTCTAAAAAGGAACTGTGAGCACTGTTGTTGCTAAACTTACGCATAACATATACTATATAACTATACTTCATATGCGTTCCACTCCCATAGAGACATAAGCAAAAACAAACCAAACACCATGTGGTTCTGTAGCCAGTTGCAGGTAGTTTAGCAGTAGTTTCATCAAACGAAAAGCAGGGGAAAAAACAAGTACATAATCAAATTGTGCGAGAGGTGGAGTCAAGAGGCTAAACATTACATTGTCATTTTTTAAAGGAGATTTGTGGACAAAAGTCACTTCTGCTGTACCACTTACCCCAGCAGCATTTGTCTAAGTGGAACAACAGAAAAGAGGACTGCTGTATATAGAAAGCAATTAAATTATTTGAATGTGAGAGTATCCTGATAGAAGCTGGAAGTACATAGTGACTTGTATAGAATAATTGCTGTAATGGCTGTGAGTTTTTCTATTTCATCTAGCACTTTTTCCACGAAACCCAAAAATTGAACCTAGCATTCAGTATACTGCTAATAATGCTAAGAGTGAAAACAGAGCACAGTACAAGATATTTATATTACTGTTCTTCCTCTAAGTGTTAGATCCTAATACAATAGTGTTTACGGGCTGCTTTCATCCATTAGGATAAGGTTCCCATGAAACATTTAAATAGATTGTACTGTGGTTTCAGTACACTTTGTAAAAAGCAGTTATTTAACCCGCAGTCACATCCTAATCTGCCACAGTTTGTTGTGTGGTAAGAGCTTTTAGCATCTAGAACCACACCTGTTAAAAATGCAGGGACTGTCTCTGTTAGTCCCACTGCTGCTTTGACAGCCACTGTGTGAAACTGCTTCCTGACTCACTTTCTGTTTCAGCGCTGGGCTGATAAGCTTTGGCAACAGTGTGCTGCTGTGGGGCTTCCCCTCTTACCTAAGAACAGGTCAAATGAAATACTTGTTAAAGAATAGTGAAAATCTTCCCTTCAGACAATTGTCTAAAATTGGGGCATGCATCTAAAGTTCTACTTTTAAACAAGCAGTCTTTCATTAAAGAATAAAGCATGTTAGAAGAATTAGTGTGGAGTCTAACAGCTGAATAAGTAGCAATTATTTACCTATAACTGAAGCAATGCCATACCACAGCAAAGTTCTGACTTGCCCTACTAATGAGTCAGTAACAAACCAAGAACACAGTTTTACTTCACTTTCTTGGTTCTGTCATTTAGCCAACTCCTCCTATGACTGTCCCTGCTAAAAGAAATAGCATCTGCAGTGCAAGTGAATTTTCAAAGAGCTTCCTTACATGCACATGAATGACGAATGGGCCCCGAATAAAGGGGCAACATTACTGGTTGACCTGCTTACCTAGAAATAGCAACGCTTTTGTTACTGCATGTTCATACAAAAAAGGCTTAACTGCAGGAAGTCATTTTATTGTTGAAACAAATGACTTATTTACAGAAATAGTTACTTTACAGTTTTACAAAGCAGACATAATAATTCTTAGAATAAAGTATCAAAACAGTGACAGATCTAGCACTGTCTAAATGTAGTTTATCTCAAAAAAAATCTATAGCAATCACTGGACTAAATCATACCAATCATATAATAATAAAATGCTGCTCCTTGCAACTACAGTGGTATAAAAGACTCATCGGTCATGAGCAAATGGATTAAGAATTTGCTATACTTCTTTCTTCTTGAGTATTAGTGGTCCTACATTATCTCCTGTTAATTCATTGTGCTTGTTATGAGAGCCATCACAGACAGGGAACTGGAAGAAAACAAACAAGAGATTAGTACACCTCTGTACAGCAGTTACGCAGTGATTTTCAACAGTCCTTCCTTTGCTGAGAACACGTTATCAAAGCTGATAGTTCCTCCAACTATGTCCCATTTCAACAAACTCCCTTCCCCTATCAGACCTGTGACATGTTACTAGCAAAAAAAAAAAAAGAAATCAAAACCAAAACCCTGTCCCCTCCCCATTCCTCCCCCCCCAAAAAAAAAAAAAAAAAAAAGCAAACCACCACCTTGCTTACAGGTAATTAAGTTTGTGAGATCCTAAAATAGCTGTTCTTAGACTTAAAGTTACAGACAATGCCGTCTCCATGAAGGTACTCTGAATAAAGCGGCAACCACAGCTACCAGTGTATTGTGGAACCAGTAAAAGTGCTTTTAATACACTTAATCTTTTGCAACCAGAAAGTACTGTTTTAAGCAAAACTGATACTTTGCTGAAGTGATTTTTCCAAAGGGAGAGAATTTCAGAGACCTCCCTTAGGTTGAGGGCACAATTTTTTGTTAAAGCAGGAAACCATTCAGTTGAAAGAAGCCAAAACCAGAGTGATGTCAGAATCATAAGAAACTAGATGAAAAATACCCATTTGACTCAGGACGTGGACTATTGAAAGCAGTCAATTAGTTGTTCTGCGGATATGCTCTGTTTAAACACATCCCATTTTCATTCTAATATGAAAAATTTTCTAAATACCGTTTTTGCATCATATATTCTTCTATTTTCAAATCTTAAGGCTTGCTTTAATGATGCTTTTCACAGATGGTCACTTGTTAAGTTTTCGAGGAAAACCATACTATGCTATTTTACAAGATTGAACAGTTTCTCTCTGCACGTAGGTGAGTTTATGGTAGAGAAAAGAAAGAACTATGCAATTCTCAGAAACCAGAAGCCTGTCCCACTCTCAGAGAAAAGCAACAGGCCAACTTGCTGCCATCCACCACCACGAAACCGATAAAAATACTGCAAATTTCAGCCTCTCATCCTGAAGCAGCAACAAGTATCTTACCGTCTTAGAACGCCAACACCTGCAATAAGCTTTAGTGAGACACAGATCTTCGATGTTTATTTCATTCACTACTTTTGGATTTTCCTTCTGGATCTTGAGGTTAATCAAACTATCTTTTTGCTGTTTCTTCTTGGGAAGGAACGGACGAACAGCGAGGTACCCAAGCAAGGCCAGCACACCCAGGAAAGGCAATAACCGCAGCCATTCTGAAACTAAAGACAAGTGGAATTTAAACAGGCTCTTGGCGCCACTTCAGTCTAGTGCAGCACCACCTATTTTGAAATGGTTTAGACTTCAGGTAGGGAACAGGACTGCAGAGTCAGCAGGGCTGAAGGCAGGTGAGACTCCACGAGAGTCAGAAAACAAAAGCTCCAGGTTAAAAGTCTGGATTTTATTGTAGCTGAGGTACAAACTGGACTCATGGAATTTCATCTCAAGTTCAGTTTTAATTCTCTACAGAATGACTCTGTGGAAGAAAATAAATTCAAAAGTAAAAGAGGTACTAAAGCAAGGAACTCCGAACTTACTGCAGTTCTGTTCACCTGAAGTCACAACCAGCATGAACTAGCAGTCTGGGCATGACTACCCATGGGAAGTTACTAAAAAATGCAATGCTGCTATCTTACATTCTATATATGAAGAGCTATCCATATGTTTTATAATTCAATTTTTTATTGCTTATTTCAGATTTTTGCCTTCTTGCAGTTTTCATTGCTTGATTTGTTCCGAGTTTTGTTTAGAAACTTTTGGCAGATACGACAAAGATTATGAAATGAGCACTAGCTAGCCTTCACTAGTTTTTTGGTGCTTTATTTTTCAGAGCTCTATTTGCTCAGGAATCTGCAACCAGCCCGTTCCTTCAGAAAGAAAAAGTCCAGAGATGGGCTAAGTACCTTTAGATAAGTCAAGCCACAGAGAATGCTTTTTACCATGCTAGAAACTTCTAAATACATGTAAGAGATTCAAGTATCCCCTGCAGACATAGCAGCCTTGCTACATCATTAGAAATCTAGACATACAGGTTTGAAAAAAAGATTTACTGAACTTGGAAAGAAAACATCAGCACCTGCCAGAAGATCTGTTTTAAAGGTGGATAAGCTTTTCCAAAGCAGCAAGCTGTGACAATACTCCAGTGCAATTTAAGTATGCATGCAGCATTAGAGAGAACATTCTTCTCAGTTTCTGGAGAGTCAAAGAAATGGAAGGATATTAAAAAAAATATTTTACGTTTGGAAACAAAGAACTTGAATGTGCTGGAGCACAAATAGCTGCACCAGCACTCTGTAAAAGAAGATACAGTAATCAAGATCCCCTTTTAAATGATTTAGAGTCAGAACATAGCAGAAAATTTGTTCTACGCTTTGTTTTTCAAGATTAAGGTGCACAAGAAAGGAAACGCAATAGAACAAAGCTGGAGATGCTAGGCAAACTGTAAGCACTCAAATCATATTAGGAATAAAATTAAGCCTCACAGAACAACAATAAAGCAAGTCTCATGCTAACGTCTTTCCAGTTATAATGCAGTGGCTCACTCTTATGAGTTTGAAGGTTCTGGAAGTACACCAAGTAATGAAAATACTTTGTGAGAATAGTTCTGTGATCTTTGGGCTTCCTACTCCTTTTGAGTGAAATCCATGTTTACTGGCACTTATCTGAGAACACACCACAAAATGATCATGGCATTGCAAGAACTTTCAACATAGTCCTTCCATGCTTGAATTTGCAGTGGTCCTTAAGCACAACAATTTTTTTTTTTTTTTTTTTTTTTTTAACAGAATTTCCTATGAGTAACCACAATAGACTGGTCTCCGTTGCTCTTTTCTCAGTTCCCTCAACACGTTTTGGGCCCTAAATAAAAACCTAACTAGAAACGTATAGAAGTATACTTTTATATAGAAGTATCTCAATGCTATATAAACTACTGTGCTTCATAAACAGCAGTACCTGTTTTTCTATTTTGTCATTACTGTAAATAAAAGTTAAGCAAAAACTTAAGCAATTCCACCCTCCTGGAACAAAATGTGAACAAGCTCATTAAAAATCAAAATAACCTCAATAGAGAAACTTTCAGTTCTGAACTACAACAGACAGCACAGTCCCACCAACTGTCTGAAAGCCCACTGTCTGAAAGCACAGAATAATGACAGGAATCATTAAGGCAAGTTTCTCACAGACTCTCTTGAGAAAATAGATCTGGCAAGACAACTAGCCAGGCTCTCACCCTGTACCATACCCAACCAAATGAACACAACCCCCATTTCATAATCTGCTGGCTCACTGAAGTATCAGAAAGGACTTAAAATCTCAAAAACATTCATAAGCAATGTTAGGCCTAATTAAGTAGTAAAAAATAACAACCAGACACACAGTACATCTCAGTAGTCTAAAACTCCCTAACAGGACAACTCACTGGGCCACTAGTCGTTTCTATGGGAGACTCTTAACCACTTGGGTTCATCCAAGTGAAAGAGGAAGATGTCTGCTGTAGCGTTTTAGAAGGGAAACTAGAAACAAGTGGGAATAGGAAGTACAAGGGTATATCGTACCTCGTATAACTTGTATAACTTATCACGGTTATTAATTAGCATTTGTATCACACTAAGAACTGATAAAGAGTTTTGTCCTCACTAGTCAGTGATTTATTTGGATACTTCTAATCTAGATGTCTTCGAAAAAACCCTGTTACACCATGGTATATGTTAACTGTAAACTGACTTAATTATTGCCACAGGACTGCCACAGGATCATAGCTTCTAATTGAAAAAACAATAACCATGCTTCTAAGGCAGCAGAGACAATATACTGTTACAAATTAAACAAAAAAAACAAAACAAAACACCACAGACCTGTGGACTGGGAGGAGTGGGGGAGCAGGAGAACCTTCACAGAATCACAGAATTGTACGGGCTGGAAGGGACCTCTAGAGATCGTGTAGTCCAATTCCCCTACAAAGCAGGCTCCCTTGACCAAGTTGCACAAATACCGTCCTGGAGACTCCACAACCACTCCAAGCAGCCTGTTCCAGTGCTCTGTCACCCTCACTATGAAGAGGTTCTTACACACATTTGTGCAGAACTTCCTATGCTTCAGTTTATGGCCATTTCCCCTTGTCCTATAGCCACACACTGCTGAAAAGAGTCTGGCTTTGTCCCTTTGCCTCCCACAAACTGGAACAGGTTGCCCAGAGATGTGGTGGAAGCCCTGCCCTGGAGACATTCAAGGCCAGGCTGGACCAGGCTCTGAGCAACCTGACCTAGCTGTGCATGTCCCTGTTCACTGCAGGAGAATTGGACTAGATGACCTAGGTCCCTTCCAACTCTAAGGACTCTGTGATTGCTATACAAATTAAACACAAAGGACTTAGAATCATAAAGTTGCCAAGGTTGAAACAGACCTCCAGGATCATCCAGTGCAACCGTCCATCCACCACCAATATTTCTCCACTAAGTCATACCTCTTGGTACCACATCTAAGCATCTTTTGAACATTTCCAGGGTCAGTGACTCCACCACCCCCCTGGGTAGCCCATTCTAGCACCTGACCACTCTTTTGGAGTAGAAATTTTTCCTAACATCCAACCTGAACATCCTCTGGTGCAATTTGAGGCCATTCCCTGTCCTCTTCATGACCGGCAGCTTGTCACATCAAAGTCCCTCTTAAAACGTACACCAAGTGTGAGACATCCCTCACAGGGCTGCACCATGGAAAGGAGACTAGCACATAGATTCTCAGAGACCTTCAAATTCTCTTTTATCACTGTTAGCAATGTTATTCTGCAGTTAATCGGTATTCCAGTTTAATGAAACGTACCAGGATAAAAGGCAAAGCCACCATGAGACAACTCAATTCATTTCGGAGAACTTGAGAAGGGAAAGGCAAAGCAGCTATGACAAGAAACTGGAAGAGGCATCTAAGCAGCAGTGTGATAATTCAGATATCCGCTTTCAGGCCTAAGGTCACACAGATTCTTTCCCTTCTCCCTCATTGCTTTTAGCTTTAGAAGTTTTGCACAGGATATTGTCTTCCCTTCTCCAAGCAAGCAGTTTTCCATTATAGTCTGGTGAGGTCACAACACACAACAGGTGTCCCAAGGTTTGTAGTCAGTGTGCCACAGTAATATCCTACAGGAAAGATTCTTCACTGCACTTTTGGTCAGTTGTTTCTAAAACTGACGCACTACAGGAACTGAAGCTGCATCAACCTGGAAGCTAACAGATTTATAGAATGAATCAGTAAAAGCATTAAGAAGCAAAGCACTGCAGTGTTTCCAGTTTGGGTTCTGGCCTGCCTTTGTAAACAAAGTGAATGCTAGCAAAGTGTTCTGTGGTGCAGGTCCCTGATTAAGCTCAGCAGATGCCACCAAAGGACAAATATTAGCACACTCTAGATGTTTTAAGATCAGTGATGTTTCTCACTTAAGGAGTTGGTTGTTTGCTTCTTCCCCTCCCTCCAAATTCTAGCAAGCACCTGTCAGTGGAGGAAAAAAATATGACAGCAAGCTAATTCTATTGGAAAAAAATTAAAAGTTCTGACCAGAGGTTTTAAAATTAAATCCTATAATTACTGTGCAGTGTGAACAAACACAGAGACTGCACATTAATCCTGTTACAAAAACATTTGAAAAAGTGAAACAAGATGAGGTTAAGCTCAAGTATTATTATGCTTAATAAATCATAACTAGGGCTTGAGGTTAAAAGGCAATGAGTTAAGTGGGAAACTGCCAAAAGCTGAGGGTATGACAAGCTGCCCTGTTCTGCACCTTGCTGTATCCCTCTCCTCCAAGTTCAGAACAGCTGAGTTTCTTTTTTTAATTGATGGCATTTCCAAATGAGAGAGTAGTTGTGCAGTGGTTGTGCAGACAGAGCAGGTTTCCTTGTCCCGAGGAAGGTAGTACAACTTTTACATTTACAAGGAGCATGAACAAGCTGCAACGAGTACCCAAGCCTGGTTTTCAGTGAAACCATTTTGCAGCACTGCTGAAGTCACACAGCTCAGTGCTGCAGGAAGAACACGTGGGGTTGATTCCACACTTGGAGGACCTTTTCCACTCCCAGATAGTAGGCTGGAGCACTCCCCTCGCTTCTTATCACCAAGCCACCCCCTTTACTGGAGGCTCTGCCTGCATTACCACAGCACACTACGTAACAGGCTCCCAGAAAGAGCTCTCTCCCGCTGTGCTCGTTAGATGCGTGCAGACGCTATCTTTACCCTTCTAAGCAGAGGGAGAGTCAGCTTTAGTGCCGGCGGGCACAGCGCCACGTTGTGCGGGAAGTTCAGTCCGATACGCTTTACTTTTTCCTACAGCTTCTCCTGGCTCCTACCATTACCTCACAGCGCATCCTAGCCCTTGCCGGGCACCTTTCCTTCTGTAACCACGTAACGGCAGTATAATGTCCGCGGACCACTCCCCCCCCCGCAGCCCGCTCGCCCTCGGCAGCCCACCCCCCGGGACGGCACCCGGCCCCGGTGCGGGGAGGACGGCGGGAAGGGAGCTGAGCCTCCGCCTACCTGTGAGGCGGAGGAAGCCGCCAACACTCTCGGGCAAAGGCAGGCGCTTGAGGTAGGCAGGCAGCTGAACCTTAACGATGCGCGCCAGGCTCTCCAGCACCATGGCGGCGACCCCCGAGGAGGAGCGAGAGGAGGGACCGCGCGACGGCCGTTAGCACCGCCCGCTTCCTCAGCCTGCCCCCACCGCGCATGCGCCACGACGAGAGACGGCGACGGCCAGGCCCGCCCCCACCGCTCGGCCCGCCCCCACCACCGCAGGAGGCGCGCGGGCGGCAGCGGATGTTGCGATGGGAGGGGTGGTGGGTGCTGCCGAGCGCCGCCTCGGTGAGGCGCGGGGCTGAGGCAAGCGGGGCGATGGACGCTTCTCTCTCGGTCCGGCGGCTCTCACTGGGAGACCTAAGGTAGGGAGAAGAAGGAATTTGGCTTTAATAATGTCTGCCTTGCGATTTATAGGTGACTGTCACCCTGCTTTGTTACAGTTGCATGTCACGTCGACGCTCCTAAAATACCGAGGTAAAAGACAAAAAACTTCTTCATATGGTTGATTTTTCTCACACGATACCATAACTCTTCTGAGGTGGGACAGTGTGAGTGCTGAGGGTGCTGATATTACAAAGAGAGGCCCATTCGCCCAGTGCTGGGCTCTGGCTTACGCAGAGCACGCTGTACCTGAGCAGGTCTGTGTGATGTGCGGAAGAGCCGTCCTTGTGCACAACGCCTTGTCCTTCTGTAGCCAATGGAGGGATGGGAGTACAGGTCAGACAGTCCTGCCGCCCCTCGCCTTGAGTCTCATACCGTGTGGGTCAGGAACCCCCTGCGTGCTGATCCCGCAGAGCACTGAGCACAGGTGGCTCTGGGAAAGCTGAGGGAGTGTCTTCATTCTGGAAGCCCTCCTGGTGTGATCTCAACTGGAGCATGGTTCTCACCCTCAGTGCATAGAAACCAAGCTACTGCTGCCCAGACCGGATGTGGCTCTCAACCTGCCACCCCAGGACCTGGCACTGGGATAGGGGTCGGTGAAGGATTCTTGAATCAGTGAGGCTGTTCCAGCTGTATCTACTCGGTAGTTCTGCTTTTCTTTCACTATTTGCATTAGTGTTCCATTCAGAGCAATCTGAACAAATAGTTAAAAGCATCAGAAAGAACTAAGGCAAAATAACAATAATAATAATAAAAAAATACTGGAAATCAAGCTTAAGACAAACAAATCCAAGTTATTTGTGCTTCTGGCCTAAATGTTGCTTTCTTATAAATGTTGCTATCTTACCTTATACAAACATTTCCTGATGAATCACCTTCTCTAGCTAGCAAGAATTGTCTCTGATCTCGGAGTATCTCCTTTCCCTGCCTCACCTAAATCTGGCCTCATAATGACTATGTCTGATGTCCTAAGATGATTCCTTCTTAGGTAGGCAAATGCCTGCTGTTAGACAAGATAATGAAAGAGCAAAATGTTTGATTATTCTGCAAAGATTACAAATGACATCTGTCATGATGTAACCTTGTTTATGAAACTCTGGGGGAAGAATGTATAATCTAAAGATACATAAGATAAATCCTCCAGCTCTGAATCAAACAACTTCATACTGAAGCTGAGAGCCTCCGTGCTTCCCTCCATCCTTTTTCCTGCTCTGGATGCTAGCCGTGATACTGGAAGCACAGATGACCTTTCACTGAAGCTCCAGAACACCTTTTGTGCCACCTTTGGATCTGTACTCCACTCAGCACGCCATCAAACTCTGCACGTGCTGCAGAGAGGAACTGCTCGCACATCTTGCCTGCCTACAGAGGTATCTGTCAACATGAGTTGTGACTAGTTTTGGTATTTGAAGGGATAAAGTCAAAAATTGTGGAAAAATTATAAAGAAAGTGAAGGCTACTAACCAAAGGGTGATCTTTGAACATCCAGTTTGAACTGGGGCTCAAGAGGTCCATGTTCACTCTCTAGCTTGACCACAGACTTCTTTTTTGACTTAGAGGGAAACATGGAAGTTGAGGCTTCTCCTGCAGAAAAGAACAGCATTTTACACAGTTGCCCATCTTTAGGGACTACATTATAGGACGAGAACTTAAGATCAGTTAACATGGGTTCACCAGGCAGGTGTGACATCATACATTTTCTTTCTGTTACAGAAATAGAATTCCCTAGAGGGACATTCATACTCCACAGCTGCTTTAGGCTGTTACAATATCCTTTTCAACACATGTTGGCAAGTGCATGTTTCCTTATGCCTCAAGTCTCAGTGCTGCTGAGTATCTGAAAGATCTCACTTGCATATGTAGCTATGCTTTGTGAACTTTTAAAAGTAGAGATTGGCTCTTCCTATATGTTTTGTACTGAACTTGGCCACTGAAACTCCATTATTGGATAGGATATATAGGAGCAGCTGTAATAAAAATAACAGCACAAAAAGCCCAGCATAGATACTTGAACAGTCACCAATACTGGAATATGATTATTGCTTTCAGCCCTAGGAATCCTCCACCACCAGGACTTTTCAGCCAGTAAGTACATTGCAGATAGGAAGCAGCATGAAGCCCACATGAAAAGATCTACATAATTAATGCTAGCTCAGGTCTTTTACAAAGAATTTCCAAAATACAGCTCAGAAGAGAACCAGCCCAGTTGACTTGCTACTATATGTGCTTTGATGAGAATAGTAGAAAAGTTAATGATAGAGATGCAAATTGTGTTTGGTAGAGTTTATTCTACTAAGTATAATGTTACTAAAAGCTGCATTAGTTCAGCTCACAGCAGAAGTAACAGTTGTCTTCAGCATCCAAAAGTTGGGCCAATCAACTGGAGATGGGTGAAAAGAAGCAGCTTGTGTTCCTCCTCTTTATGCTTCATAAATTGTTTAATGTCCCTGTGCCTTTAATTCAGCTGTAAAATGAGCTAATACTTACTGCTCTGTCTAGAACACATTAGGATTTGCAAAGGAAAAGAACACTTATAGATGATATTTATATGTTTTATTTTTCTTAGATTTGGCATTACCATTATCAATACTGAATGCCTAGAATAATCTGTGCAGCAGACAAAATTACTTTTGTCAACTAAAAGTAGTCTGTCACCACTGAGTTGACTGTCATGCAAATGCATGTGTCTATCTAGAGGAAGCTAGATCCCTCCCTTTGTGTTTGAATTATTTCACAGTGGGGTTTGATTGATTGCTGTTCCTGATGAACACAAAGATCTCTTCTGCTTCCTGAAAAGTAGCAAAATCAGTACAGTCCAGGAGGGCCCTAGGAACTGTGATTCATTTCATATAGTCCATCAGTATGCAGTATTATCAACACCCAGGTGTTAAATAATTGAGTCTAAAAAAATAAGGAATTTGGCTTAAAAAAAAAAAAAAACCATGATCTGTAAGGCCATCTATAGAAGCTTACTTTCCCACTTTATGTTGATGAACATTGCAAGTGAATTGTAATTGCTTTGCAGGCAAGGTTTTCATTTGGGTTTTCATTTCTTATTTTTACATCTAGAGCTTAATTGCTGTTAGAAGAAAGCTGCCAATGTCACACTTTCACTTGACGTTCAGAACTGGCACTTTAAGTGGCTGCTGCTGGCATTTATTGAAAATACTTACTACCCTCTGGTGTGCACTGTGTTTGAGAGAAAAATGGGTTAGGAAAATAAATCACATTTAGCAAAGAATCAGCAGGGTAATTTTATGATAGCATGACTACCACACTGTGAAATTACTGCTAAATAATTTTATCATCTATCTAATATCTAAGAATTTTACGATGTAACAATTATGTTTTGAAAGCAGATGCTATTGTAACTGCCTATGTAGCTGTAGGGTCCTACTGTAGCATGTACTACTATTGCTGCATTTTAAAATTCCTTGTGACGCAATGCTTCTTATTGCCACAGGTTGTAGTGCATTAATTGGTGAAAAGAATGGAAGAAAATTAGCAAGATTTCTAACAATTGGTTCAAATTCCAGCACAGCATCTTTGTGCAAGAGCAAACAGAGCAGTAGAGCCTACCCTTAGTTGTTCCTAAGAAATAACCATTCTTTGATCTCACAGCCACGGGCATAACAGTTTAACTTCTACTTCTGACTACTACTGCTGGGAATATCTTGGGGAAGTGCTGCCCATAAGGTATGGGTTGGGGTATGAGACAAAGTTGAAGAAAATTCCAGCCCAGGAATGAGCAGGTGTCAGTGCTGATGTTCCTAAAGCAAATACGGTTACTCTCTATTTACACTGTTAGTTTTCTCCAAGCCTGGACTGTCTTTTTATGCAGTGGTTAGCATTGGTCCACAGTAGTGGTTTCTACAGTCTCTAGAATATTTGCAAAAATAACACAAGATGAAACTATGAATATCCAAATGGTTGTGCTGGGCTACTAGTTCCTACTGCCTTTATGTGAAGCATAGGAAGTAACTGATGTTGCATGATGTGACACTGTTGTATGGAGTGTCGATCAAGTAGCACTGATGATGCACAAGAAAGTGCACAGTAAATATAATATTGCAGCAAGTTCTAAATGTGGATCCAGTCTTTCCATCTTTGTTATTTAGTTGATTGGACAGGTAACTGCTCACATGATCCAGACTGATCTCTGGTCACATAAAGACTTCTGCAGGTTTGGAACTCTATTGGCTTCCAGGGAGTTGCTAATTCACAAATTTTATTCAAATCAGAACAAGCATCCTTACGATTCACGGATAGGCTCCCAACAGACCAGATACCTTACCAATTTGTGGCAGGTTCTGGCTGGCTTGTTTCAATAAACCAGGCTACAAAATCCCCAGTCTGTCCCCTGGGAGGAAGCTGCAGTGATGAAAAACAGACACATCCTCCTGTGCGCTGAAGGACCTACAGAGGACAAAGCATAATGTGTGAAGCACAGGCTGCTCAATGGGCAGATGAGAAGTAATGCTGCTATCAAAAAACGCAACTTAGTGTCTTATCATTGGAATCTTAAGGCAAAGAAGTGCTATGCACCAATTTGTTCTTGGTGGCGCTGTCCCCTTTTAAACTGCGTTGATCTTTGTTATCAGTGAAGACCGTATACCCTTGACTGGACAGCCAAGAGTGTATTTGTTCCAAGTACTTTACTCCCCTGGTGTAATAGCTGGCACTGATAGATATTTCCTTAATTTTGGAAGGCAAAGGTGAGCACAGCGCAGCCTAATTCCTGTGACGCAATGTGTACTCATTGGCAGTGACTAATTATAGCACAGAAAAACTACAGGCTTCCCCTGCTGAGGACAGAGTACATGCTCTCCACAGCACGACCGCACTCTGCTCTGACTTCTTCCTGTGTCGTGGTGCCCAGTGACATCCCAGTAAAACAGCAGTTTATCATTCCTCCTCAGCCTGCTGTGTACCTACAGCTGGAGATTCCTGAGTCTGCCTCCCTTCTTCATGGCTAGCTCACAGCAGGTCAGCTGTGACTCAGTGCACTTCCAGACCTAGGTAGTTGGCTATTGCCTTGAAGATTTTAAATTACTTTCTCACTTACCCTTTATCATACTGTTGGAATTCTGTATGAGTCCTGCACTTGACTCCAGTACAAGGAGCTATGAAGTTGGTAAAAAGTACATGCATTTTTTAAAAATCAGTTTATGTTTTCTAATCAGCAGTGAGGGCAGCTGTCACAAAAAGCAGGTGACAACCATACCATCTCAAAGCTTACAAGGTTTAGTTACTTCACAGGAAATGCAGGCTTAATTAATATAAAAGGTAGAAATTAAATGAAAAATGAAAAAGAAATGCACAGCAGTTAAGAAGCATTCATCTTGATCAGCATGCCAGGAGAGCGCTCTTGGAAAATAGGAAAAGATCTAGTCCACTTTCTTTCTAGGGCAGAAAGTCTTTTATTGAAAATTATTCTTGTCACAAGTGTCTACAGTAAGTTTATTAAGATGTTTGAGAACATTTTAAACTACTTTCCCAGGAGGAACTTAATTATTTTTCTTTTTTTTTTTTTTTTTTACACTTTTATGCCAGTTTGATGCCTGAGCAAAATGTGATTTTGACAGCTTAGGGGACAGAAATGTTCTAATTATTTGGGAAACAGGTACAGTATAAGTGGGTGCTACGCATCATCCCTCAGATTGCCTGTCTGATATGATTTGTTACTGTCAAATATCCTAAACGATGTAAGGAGGATCATTTAGTCTCCAAAAACCTCTCTGCCTAATTAGAGCAGTGTTTGTTTTTCTAACATGGGAACTGAGCAGGGATCATAAAATCACGTAACAGACCTCCAAATATTCAGAAGGGACCAACAAAGGATCTCCCATTTAAATTGATATGACTGGGCAAATGAGCATCTCTAGATTCTGCTACCAAATATTTAAACCAGTATTTTTCACAGGGTTTTTTTTTAATCAGATGAAGTACCATTATTGAATGTGGAAAAAAAGGGAAGAAATTGCAACCCTCATTGTCTTCATAGAAAGGAACTGACATTTATTGGCTGTAAAAGTGACAAATTATGTTGTATTTCCTGAGAGGTTGAAAAGCATGCTTGACCTTGAAAAATAAGTTCTCAGGAGTGGAGAAGCCAGGTTGCCTTTGCTTTATATTGTGCAAAATTTTCACTGAGGTGCCATCATCTGACCGTGTTTCATGACTACTCTGTGTGTCACAACCCACTCACTCAGAAATACTGCGTGATCCATCCCTGTAACCATCATGATGAATGGTGTAACAGCTGGCTAATTTCAGTACTGGTGATTTACAGTCACCAGCAATATTTCCCAAATGACAGTAAGACAGCAAACTAGAATAATATTCCTTCCTTCCCAGAGCCATAGTTGTCTGTAATTACCTGGATATTTGAGGTTTAAGCAAGCTCTTGGACATTTTAATTGGGACATACCAGAAACTGAGAAGATCAGCCAAATCTTTAAAAATGAGATTGCTCAAGAGGACAAAAAAAAAAAAAAAAGAAATAAAATAAGTCACAGCAACACAATACTTGGCTAGTTAAATCCATTGTTTGAATACACAGCACATGCTCCTGTCAGTTCAAAGACAGAAGTACTGAAGTACTTTCGTGGAGTTTCTTGTTTACTTAAATCATTATTATACATTTTGCCAATAGGGCATCAAACAATTAAAGCTCTGCAGTGTACAAGGTTATGTAATTTTGCCAGGGAAACATAGCCATATTTTATATAAAACAAAGAAAAAAGTCTCTAACTGAAAATATAAAGTCAATCTGCTATCTCATCTGAAGCGTAACATCTGTTTAGCTAGAAATATGCAAACTATTGACCAGAACTTTAAGAGGCAAACTATTGCCTCTAATGAAGAGGAGATGGTTACTGAAGTTCTGGGGAGTGGGCTCAGACAGAATCCTTGCCCCTGGACTTCTGGACCTGCTGGTGCTCTCTGGGGAAGCATCTCGATTTGGCTAAGAAGAGGGGCTTTTTATGCTTCAGTGTAAAGCGCACAACCAATGTCCTAATTAGCACAGGCTAAATAATTTCCTATACCTAATCAAACAATGAAATTTGAACTTAGAATACAGCAAGCCGGCATTAAAGCCGGCACTTCAAATCGGTCAACCCAGCACGTTCTGAAGTCTGACCAGCCTTACCTATACTAAGGAGTCATTAAATATGTTACCTAGCCTGTTTGAATAATAAACTTTAATCCTATACATCTTACCTGAATTTTACCTCATATTAGGTAAATTGTTCAGACCATTTGTCAAACACAAACACTCCTTAAAGACTGTGGTTCGCTGTGTATGTTTGCATCCTAGAAGAAGCATTAGAGGATCAACTGAGTTAAGGTGGTTTGAATCTGACTAGCAATCACTTACCTCAAAGTGATAAAAAAATAGCCATATCTTGGAAGGGCTACAGACAGTCCTTTGATATCTCCTTTAGTAAACACAATAGGCCAAATTAAGTACTGCTGCAAAAGTGTGGTCAGTTTTGGTAAAAGTGTTAACTCCTGCAGCCTCAGCATTCAATCTGAAGGCAGCCTAAGGGGTCAAAAAAACAGGTGTAATGAGGAGAAATAATCCACTCCAAAGGCATAAAGTAGGTCATCATTAAGCATCTTTTTGAACTGATGTAACTCATCCTTCTGAAACTGATAAAACTCTGATGTGCTCCAGAGAGGTGCTTCACCTGCTTAATTAAGCTTGCTTTAGCAACTGCGCCTAACCTCTTAGCCCTTCACACCCCTGCTTTAAGATGCTATTTTGCCATACGTACACGTGTGCTTGTTCATGAACGTAAAGAATTCATACAAATGAAGAAGGGTAATGTAGTTAGTAAAAGCATGGCAAGAGTACTTATCTATTTTCCAAAAGTAGCACTGTAGTTACACCATGCATATACTCATCTGTTTCACTCATGAAGTTTCATGCTTAATATCCATAGGGCTGAATTGGCACAGAAAATAAACATTCTTGTTGACACAAACTGCTGCTGACTTGAAAGGAGCATCTGTGTACCTTTGGATCAAATGGTAGTTTTGCTGGGAAAAAAAAAAATATGAATACTCTCTATGAATAGTGATAAATATCCTGTAGCAATTTTCAGATATACCGTTGTTTAGGTCTCTGCAAGTAATAGAGTGAAGTTTATGTTGTCAAAACTTACTTCTTGTAAAATAGCCCTCATCTTTTCCCAAGGATTTAAAATCTTCAACTGAAAAAGACTATATTGTCACAACAAGACTAAAAAAGTACTAAGCAATGAAGTGTTAAGCAAAATCCTGAAGGCCAAAAGATGCAAGCCGTGAAACTTTAGCACACCATTATTCAACAAAGCACTCAAATTTTTCCCTGGGACTTGTGTGTGGACTTAACTGTTAGAACTTACAACTCCTTGCATGTAGCAGCAAAAGCTTAAAATAATGTTTTGCCCCACCACCTAGCAGTGAGACAGAAAGCACTACTATACAACGGAATGGTGGGATAGTTTAGAAATAGTTTCAGTGAGGATGTCAGAGAAGTTGTTGAGAAAGAATGGATGATGAAGAGTTGCCAAGCTGGAATACAAAATAGCCTTTTATATTGCTTAGAAAAGTAACTGCTGCCTAACACACTGACCTTGGCATGGATTGCAGATGTGGAAGGGTTTTGCTATGTCTTCTTCCCAATATAAAGAGAAGCGATGGGCGCACAGGTAGCCAGGGAGCTGAGCATGCACACAAAGGCAGCAGTGACAACCTTGCCATCTTTCGTGAAGAGGAGAAGCCCCCAGCTATATAGGAAGGGCTGCTGGTCTTTGGTACTTAATACACAGGTTAGATGGAACCCAGTGATATCTCAAAATTACTTTTCTTCCACTCTCTGGCATTTGAGTTGGCAAGCTCAGCCTTTTTTACTTGTTGCATTAAAAATAAGCAATCAAACTATCTTATTTTATCAACTTTTCTCTGTGGTCTTACTCCTCATGGTCTCCACTGAATCAGACAGGACCTCAATAAGGTGAGTTTTGCTCAGACTAAAAAGAGATTTGTCTGCAAGCGTAGTTTATGATAATTAGGGGAAAAACAAGTTGGACAGGATGCTGAAGAGAAAATTGAGGCCTGGTAATATGTGCAGACAGGGAGAGCTGTTGTTTTTCATCTTCTCAGTGTTTTGTTTTTCAGCAGCAGAAGCTGTTGCCTTTTGCTTCCTCCAAACAGGAACTAATAATGATCTACCGTATGGACTAATAAGAAGGGTGTCTTGCTTTTGTCGAAGCTTTTTTTTTTCTGAAAAAGAAGACCCTTTTCCTGTTGTGTATAATGAAGGATTGTAAGTGGAATGCTGCTTGATGGGGTGCTTGGTTGCTCCTCCTGTTTCTAAGACAGGTAGAAAAGTATGCTGAAATTTTAAAAATGACTGGTCATTTTACAATCAAAGTGAAAAATCTGACACTGATGTGCAAGCAAGATACACTAAGCTATAAACTAGGTCTGGAATGCTTTTCCCTTGAGTCCTCTCTAAACTGAGAGAAGTGGTATATCAAGACAATCTCCATTCACGCTTGCACTGCTGGACCATCACAAAGCAGCTGAAGAAAACTGGCAAAACTCCCTTCAGAGGTTGCTGACCACATGGCTGTAAAGAACCCTGCAATGCTATATTTAAAAAAGCAATCAAATTCAAATCAGCTTGCTTGTTGTGGGTATTTTCTGCAAACTGTTTATTACCATGCCAATATCTCTTTGTTTCCAATTTTTTGCATAATAAACTTCTGAAAATTTAACTCAGCTTCACTGGTGTATAAGAACTAGACATGGCAGACATGGCTCTATTCAACCACTTGTGAGAATTAGCTTCCAAAATCAAATTAAAATGAAGCAAACCCAAATAGACCAGGTAGTCCCACACTAAGTTGCCACACCCGTTCATATTTAGCATCCATCATCTGTGCCTCTTGCATTTTACATTACTAATATGAGGTATCTCTGCAAGTAGCATTACAGTGCACTTACTACATATGGTAAAGGTGAGAAACTCGTTAAATATACGGCACATAAATATATTAAGATTGCAAAGCCTAACTTACATAAGTGTTCATACTTCAGTAAAAATTCTACTTTTTTATTCATTTCCAAAGCTGAGGGGAAACTACATGATTTTTATCTTAGAGTCTGAGAAAAAGGAGGTGAAGGTGAGAAGTACAACATTCTCCAAAGAGGACTGTGTGCTGTGACTTGTAGAAATGGCCATAAGACTATTTTTCATACTTTAACAAACATTATTTTTAGTTTTTTCTCAATTGTATTTAAAGGTAAATATTTAAATTTATATACATATATATATATATATATATAAACAACATTGAGCACAATAAAATATTTCTCTAAAGAGGTATTCTAAAGCAATATATGTAGACCTATTCCTGAGCATTTACAGTAATGGCTGTAAAGAAGGACAATGCAAAACACTGATGGGTTTTAACACATAACTGCTGAAATGCATGCAAACACAACTTGATTTACCAAATTAACAATACCGTTGTATTAAAAGAGCAGAGAAAAGTACACACTTTCAATAGGATGTCTGTGCAGTTCTTTATTTCTTTTTTTATATAGCAAAGTGCCAAAGGTAAACCAAATGTCTTTATTATATATGGAGTCACTTTGGAGGTCATTAGCTTCAAACAATAATTAGAAAAGTACAACTGAAATATTACTAAATATCTAAAGCTCCCAAGATAAGAATAAAGAAAAAGGGACAGTGTAAGCAATTTAAAAGACAGATGCAATGTCTGTGACAGAAACACAGCTGTACTGGTGCTTTGGAAGACCAGCACTACCTAAACCACACTGAGCAAAAAACAGGAAGGTGTTTTGCAGCATTATTCTTGATTAAGATAATAAGAACATTAACAGAACAGTGCGGAGCTGCACTTCCTGAGTATGCAGACAGTACCATGAAATAAGCATCAAGTGAAGGAGCTTTATAATGTACCGCCTCCGCCGAGCTAGTCATAACTGACATACAAGGTAGCAAAAAACCAACAGCAGCGCTATCAGTCCATTGTAACGAATGCGTTGGTGGGTCGTTGACCCTCAGCCCGGCCCTTTGTTCCGGGATCGCCGCTCCTCCACGGGATTCCCCTTTCTCTCCACGGCGCTGCGGTGCCATTTGCGGCACACTGCCGGGTGGGCAGCAGCACCATGAACCTAGGCCAGGACTGCCTTATTTTACGTTTCTGCAGGGGCGGAAGCGAGCACGCGCAGCACTTATTTCTGCAGCAGCGAAAGGACACAAGTCCGGAGAGACGCGAGATGCCCGCACGCGGAAGGATACCGCCGCGTCATCGCTGCGATGTAGGCCCAGCCGCCGCCATTTTGTCCGCGCAAAGCTACGCCGGGCAGGGCGGCGGTCCGCCGTCTGTACCGGGGGGGTAGGGGGGGAGAGGGAGGAGCGGTACCGCAGAGACACCGCTCGGCAGGCAGGGCTCAAACCACCCCTCCCTTCCTCTACGTCGGTGCGGCTCGCGCCCACCTCTCGCGAGAACCCGTCCCTCCCCCCCACCCCGTTGTGGGGGCGGAGCCACGATGCCCCCAGACGCCGCTTTCCCGCCCCTCCCGTGTGCGGCCCCCGGGGTGTGGCCAGAGTCAGGCACGCTCCGCCCCTCCTCCCCCCAGGTTCGGGCCTGGCCGGCGACGGCGGCACTGCGCGGCGGTGTCGTTGCCTGCTTCGCTCTCCTGTCTGCACCTCTTTGTCGGGCAGCGCCCCGCGGCTCCCCCTTCCTTTTGCTGCTCCTCCCGGCGGTGACGGGAAGCGGCGGACGCAGCGTTCCCCCCGGCGAACGGCCCGCCGGCCGCAGGGCTCCGCCGGCCGCTGCTCTCCGCTCGGGCGCCCCCCTCGGCGGCTTCCGCAGGAAGGAGCGGCGCGGCTGCCCCCTCCCCCTCCCCGCCTTCCTTCTCCTCCTCCTCCTCCTCCTCCTCCTCGCGCCCTCCTCCCGGCCCCCCCGCAGCGCGAGCGGAGCGCGGAGTCACCGCGGCGCACAGACGGCCCCGGCGGCGGCGGCACTCGCACACAATGGCGCTGAAACGCATCAACAAGGTGAGCGGCCCGCGCCCCGCCCTCGCTTCTCACCGTTCTTTTTGGTTTGGTTTTTTGTTTTTATTTTTTGTCGTTTCATCATGGAGGCGCTGCGCCACACCGCCCGCCGAGAGCGGCCCGTCCGCTCTCCCTTCGCCCCGCCGGGCCTGGGTCGCCGTCGCCGCACCCCGCCGGCCGGAGGCCGCCCCGCGGACGGCCCCGCCGCTTGCGTTCGACCTCGCCGAGCTCCTGCCCGCCCCGGCCGCGGCGGATGGGGCTTTCCGGGCGCTCTGGGCCCTCCCCGCGGCGCGGAGCGGTTCTCCCGGCCTCCCCGCGGCGTGCGGCGCCTTTCCCGCATTGTAAGATGGCGGCGGCTCGGCGGCTCCGGGCCCTTTCCGGGATCCCGCGGCGCGCACGCTCCGCGCTCCCCGGAGCCGGGCTCGGCCCCGCCGCCCCGCACGGCCCCACCGGCGGCGGAAGCGCCGCGCCGAGGCCGCGCCGTTGCACAATCGGGGCCGGGTGGAGCAACTTCACAGCTAAGTCGGAAAAAATGCCGCGGTGATGATAGCGTAAACCGTTCCCGGCGAAGGAGGGAGGCCGCCGGCTCGGGGCTGGCTGGCGGGACGGCTCTGTCCCGTGGCCGCCGCCCGGATCGCCTCACCAGAGCGGGGAGCGCCGGCTCGGCCGTCGTCGCCAAGATGGCAGAATGGCTGCGCCCGGCCCGGGGCCGCGGGGTGTGCCGCCTCTGAGCCGGTCTGCGCCCCGCCGCCGTTAGCGGGGTCGGGGTGCTGCCTGGTCGCAACGGGCTCGGGTATGGTTCGTTGGTAGGAGGACGGCTCCCGAGCACTGTAAATCGGCTCCTGATTAGTTTTACTTTCACGGGTGTCTTCAAGTCGCCGCTCTCTCCCGAGGATTTCAAAACAGTTTCTTTAGAATCTGCCGTCAGAAGTTGTTCCCCGTATTAGCAGTGATATCACTCGAGTTGTGCACAGCCAGGAGCCTCCCTGGGTGCTTTGTCATCAGCTCGTGTTTATGAAATGCTCTCAGGCGCTGCAGGTAAGAGTTTCCTGTTAAATCAAGGGGATGATGATTACATAGAGGGGCTGTTTTGCCTCTCTCAGCATCATAACGTGGTGGTGGAAACCCTAAAACGCTTCTGTGTAACTTGTGAATGAGAAAGCTCTCTCCGGCTGCATGCTCTGGGCCTGTTGCGTGTGGTTCTTGGGCCCTCATTGCTGGTGCTTTCTCCAGTGCTGGGGTGTAGGGTCAGAGGGTTGGTGCAGGGTTTTTGGTGTGGGCTTGGTGTTTGTTTTGAAGGTGTTATTTTTAGTCCATTTCATCACAGGGTGCTACAGGATAGGCTTCCAAACTCACGTGGGGTTTACAGTTTCAATTTTGTTTTTCTCCACCTGGAACGTAAAAATGGTGATGTGTAGCAGACTGGAAGCATTTCTTGCAAGCTGCTTTCTTTCAAAGCGTGGTTTCTGATAAAAAATACTTACTGGGATTGAGGCTGGGATCCAAAAAATAGGATAAATAATTTTGCAGTGGAGCTGTTCTGAATCTAGGTTTTAATATTACTACTCCGTAAAGCCAGGGAATGGTACTCTGTTGCTGGTGATCTGGGATCCCCTGTAAGGTCACAGATCAGACCTTGAAACCCTGCTTCCTTGTAGTAGGCAGTTGGCAGCAGGTCAGAACAGGCTAAAGAGAGACCAGGACCTCAGAACATTGTAATCACATATGGCTGATTGAGTCTGACTCGTGGCATTACCTGTCAGGGCGAGAACTCGTCATCTGCAGCAGATGACGTCCCAGACACACTGGGGAGGGTACTTTTAGGCTCTTTGATTCCATCTTTATGGACTTAGATAAAATCCTTTATTACACTTCATAAATCAGACTCTCAGATTGTGTTGGAGCATGTGAATGCAACCTGAAGCATGCTACACATTGACCATACAGCCACCTCCTCCTTCTCATGTAACTCACGGACTGCTTTTTGGCTCAGACGTGAAGCACCCAAGAATTGCTGTGTTGGGTCCCTGCTTTTGGAACGTGATGTTAGAGCTCTCCCAGCAGAAGGAACCGTCAGGTACGCAGCTGGTCTCAGGAAGATGACGTTATACTGGATCTCATCCTCAAGTCTTTGCCATCTGCCCTGAGAGTGGCCTGCATTCAACTGGCAGAACTCTGTTTTATTGACATGGTGTGGTTTACAGAAGAATCGCAACTGTTTTATTATACCACTGAAGTACTTTTGCTGTGGAATAATGGGAAACTGTATCTTAATTTTAACGGCTTCCTTTCATGAGAATGAATATCTTTTTCCTGTAAATAAGCATAATGGCAAGGAAACAAATTGAACAAATGTATGTAAATGCCTGCTACGTGTGTATTGCACGCTCTTGGAAGCCTTGAGTGGTGACTGCTAAACATGCATCCCATGATTGCTGCAGCATTGACACTTCCGGCTCTGATGTGTTACATCTCTGGAGCAGGGAAACTTTTATTATGCTGGAATGTGAAGTTGGGAATATATAAAACAGGTAAAATCTGTGGAGCTGATGTCATTAATGCACAGCTGTTCTTTCAGCGCTATAAATGTGCATTGCAGTGAAGTGGTATAGAAGGCCTAAATGTAGAGCAAACGCAGGAGGTGGAAGTGTGTATATATGATATGCCTTTTCTGTGAAATCCTTGACAAAGTTTGCGCCAGCTGTGTTTTCTGTCCATTTGGTTAAACACAGTACAAGGCATCATCTTTGTGTTGGGGGTAATGTATTGGAAAAACTTCAGAGGAGTTGCATCCTGGAAGCTAGAGGCTGAAGGTGGCAAAACCTTTTATCTGTGCTTAAGTACAGAGACAGAGCTTCCACTGGAGTGGCAGACTGGAGGCTGAAAAACGATTTTCCTCAAGGTTACAGCCTCCAGCACTGTTCCTAGATGTGTATTTAATTGCAGCTTTATTTTTCCCCCCACCCTCCTCCAAATGCTCAGAGTAAGAGATGCTGCTAACCTGGAGACAGTAATATTTTTAAGAGATGGAATGCATTGCACAGGGATGAAGGTATTACGACAAATCTGCGTCAGTTTAACCAAAGGTATAGCTTTTGCACAGGTGATCCAGGTGAAAGGTTATAAAACCTACCTGCTGTGTTTCTTTGTAACCACTTTGTTTTTAACTTGGGACAAAAATGTAAGAGCTTAACTAGAAAAGCTAGCTCTTGGGAATGAGGTTTTCCTCTCTAAATAAAAGCTGCTTTACTTTATTTTGGGAGGTAGTTTTAGACTTAGTTTTCTGTGCTCATTCAAAATTATTTAATAACTTGGAGTTGCTTGGCTTATCTTATGCTTTGAATTAACGTCTAGAAGTAGGTCTGGATTTATATGGATGGAGCTCAGAAAATTAAGGTTAGCTAGCTAATGAAGCACAGTTGGTGAAAGATTAGTTAAAATGCTTTAACCGTTGTGAATGCACTGAATGTGTTGCATTACGTTTTGATACTTATTTCACTGTAACTGTTCTGATTATGCCTGGATAGGCCAAGTTCTGTCTCAAGTAGATAACAGCATGTGGCTTCACCACTTTGTGGTTAGAAAGGTCATCTTGGATTGGGGTTTTCAAATCACGAGGTTCTACTGTGTAGTGTTTGGGAAGAGCTAGCGTGGAACAACTTTGGGTTTCTGTTTGCTTGTTTGTTTTAAACTAGAATAAAATTATTTAGCATCAGCTAAAAGCTGTCATCAGTTAAATTCTGCTTGGGATTAGATAGTCAGAAATTACATTTGTACTGCAAAATGAATATTATTAAAAAGTAAATAATACTCCTGAAGTTGGTAGATTTGCTACCCATGTTCAAGTCCAGTGCTTACTGTGAAGGTCCTACTTCAGAACTGGTCATGCTTGATGAGAGTGGAAAATTAAAGATTCCTTAGCTAAGATGTTTAAGTTGCAGGAATGTAAAGATTTCTCCCCATTAACTGGGCACTGTGCTTGTGAAGTGGGTTCCCAGTCAGCACAGATCTTTAAATGTGTGCTTTGGGATGGGCGGAGGAAGGGGCTGTAACCTCACTTAAGTAATTTACAGAACTTTGGAGATCAATATGCCATTAGATAGATACTTGCATACCTTACAAACAGACTCTGCTGTGCTGAAGGGTTTGGGTGGGATAATGCACTGGGTAAAAGGTTGTCTGGCCAGCATTTTCTTTACGATCATTCCAGCTTTTAAAGATTTGTTTTTTGAAAGCAAGCCAGTGCTTTTGATACTATTCCCTACGCGAATATCTCTTCTGCAAGAGAGCTGCTGTAGAATTTTGTGAAATGAGCTGCCTTCAGCTGCCTGCAGTCAGTAAGCAGAGCCGTAGCAGCAATGCCCTTCTTTGCACTTAAGAAGGTGGGTAACCAAGCGGGGGAAGGCTGCAAACAGCTGTAGGAGCAGCTGCAGAAATTGCAGCAGTGAATTGCCTCCTGCCCAAGGCATCTCTGTGCCTCCCTCCCCCCCCACCCTGAGCACCTCACAGCTTGGCAGCAGCCCCTGCACCAGCTGGGCTACACTGAGCTGAGGAGGGAAGGAGGGGACAGAGGTTCTACGCCCTGCGGAGCCATGGTGACAGCTGCTAAAGGGGAGTGAAAAGGGGCAGAGCCCGTGTGCAGTTCAGATTAGGGTATTGATGCGCCATCTCGGGTAAATCTTTCTGTTGCAGATATTAAGGCTTCACTGCTTTAACTATCTGTCCTGTGTTCTGCTGTAGCTCCCTCCCCTGTGCGTCAGAGCTGGCAGATGGGAGCATGTGGTCTGCACTCCACTGTTAGGTCTATCTCAGCATAGGCTGACTCTTGTTGATGGTTCAGGCTAATGTGTTGCAGCTTACATTGAAACATTTGAATTACGGGTGTTCATTTTCTCCTGTGACAGAGGTGATGTAGTCATCTGCCTGTGTAATATGCAGAAAAAGCTAAACTAGCTGGGGTAAGAAGTGAGAATTGCTGTAATAATGCGTATATGTTTGCAGACAGCAGCACATTCTTAAACATAATTCCCGTTAAAGCCAACTTGACAGAAGTAGAGAATATTCAGCTATATTGAACTGCACGAGCTGGATAGTTTTGTGGACTTCTTGAGCTTGCATTTAATACCTCACTTAGCTCTAAGTGGGAAGTATTCGAGGTGTTTTTTGTTTTTTTTGTTTTTTTCCAGAAAATCTTTAGTGGGTATTTTCATGGGGTGCTGATCTGTTACATGAAATGTAGTAGGTTGTGCTGAGCAAGCCGTTCAAAAAGCGAGTTAAAATTATGTTCATAAGTTTAAGTTGGCATCCATACTTTTCTCAATCCTTTGTGAAACACTTTGGGACAAGTTTATTATGGAAAAGTGAGCCACACAGAGCATTGCAGGATTCCAGATGGAAAGCTGAAGAGAAAGGAGATGTTTTTTATTGTTACTATTGTTTAAAACGTTTTTGAGAACCTTCTCATCAATAGTAAGCTTTGATGTTAAAATTTTGTGCAAAGGAAACCTTTGTTCTGACCCTCATCCCTTTGAGAGACATGGTACAGTAGACTTCTTCAACGTTTCCTCCAGTTTTTCCTAATACAATCGGTTATTATTTGTTTTAGTTTTAAGAAAGGGAGGATTTCAGACTGCTTTGCAAATGCTCTGACCCAGTGGAAAAGTGATGAAACAGAAGTTTAATCCTTTCCCGAGCATCTGGTCTCCAGAGCTGCAGCAGAATTGGGGGTGGATACTGGCGTGCTGTAGGTCAGCTGGGTGGAAGGGGCATGAAAGCTGTGCTGTGTGCTGCACTCAACTGCTTTTATGGGGAGCTTCCTCTGTGCCATGCAACTGGGCTGGCCAGGTGCTCAGCGGTTCGTCCTCTGCCAGCAGCAGCTTCAGGTTCCTGGTAAACAGTCTGCTCTAAGGTAATATTTCCCAGCCTTTGCTTGCCTGTCCAAGTAGTAATGCCAGCTGGTACTGTAAGTGAGATGACTGCAAACTTTTTCTCCTCTTAGACTTGGGCTTGTTGTGTTCTTTCATTCAGCAGTGTAGGAGAACTCCTTAATGATGATTTTCCAGATTAGTGGTGCCCCCTATTTTGTTGCAGCAGTTCAGGGTGGCAGCTGCAGTCTCTTCATAAATACACGTATAAACATTGTTATGTTTTGTTGTTGTTGTTTCTGTCTTCTACAAACCCTTCTGGACATCCGTGTTCTCTAGATAGCTGAGACAGGTGTCAGAGCATCTGAAATTTACCTCAGTAACTACCTGGGAATGTGTTTACATCATTGGCTCAATGTGAGCAGATGTACCTAATTGTCTAGACAGTCATCGTAGAATGGCCTGGGTTGAAAAGGACCACAATGATCATCTAGTTTCAATCCTCCTGCTATGTCCTTAGTTCTGCCACTTGCTGCTCTGAACAGAGATCCGCTGTGGTTGTACACAACAGCATAAGATGCTAGCAGAATTGTACAGCTCTAAATAAGATAGTGAAAGAATTACCTCCACAGTGACACGCTGTCACATTCATGAAATATCTCTGTAATGGTTTGTATCTATCATTGGCTTTTGTGTGCGTCTGGGAATTAATGCAAAACAAGGAACAGTCAAAGTCAAAAGAACTTTGTTAAAGGAGAGTTGATTTCCATTTAGTTTAAATATTTAAATTTTAGAATGGTCTTCCAGATTATCTCTAAACAACGGATTAACCGCACTCCACATCATGTGGCATTGTTCATCACAATATTAATTTGATGACTTTCTGTCACGCAGTCCTCTTTTCCATGCATTTCTTGAGAACAGGGAGAATTCTTGCATCTTTAATTAAGTGGAGACTTGGAGGTTAAGCACACAGTTGTGGCCACTTGTTATTTCTGTAAAAACCTGCTCCATTTATGGCCATTCCCAAGGTTGTTATTTGATGAAGCCTGGTGAACTCTGGCGTGCTACTGTCACATGGATCCCAGATACTTGCTGCTGCTTCTGGGGGGGGGGGGGCGGGGGGGGGCTCGAATGCTGGGCAACAAGATGGTGGGAGGCCCTCACCTCAAAGCCCAGCATTCAGTCAGCGTTAGTGTGAAATTGTCTGTTGCCGTGCCAAAATCTCATTCCTGAGCAGTGGTGATTGGATCATAGTGCCACACTTTAAATGTAAGTTTTTTCCAAGTGCATCATTTTGAGTTTATCTGCTGAATTTAATGTGCCCCTTCCTTCTTCAATCATCCAGTTTCGTTTAGCTGGGCATAGCACACTTTTCTCCCCTTGTGGCTGGCTTTCACTGCTGACCTTTGTCTGGGAATGCTGCCCTGTAGTCCTGGGTCACAGAACTGATTGTAAGTATGGTTCTCAGAGGAGAAATCTGTGAATAAAAAGCATGACAAGTTTCAGGGTTCTAATAGGAGAGAGCTTGGGAAAGGCAGAGGTAAAATACCCAGTTATTCCTGAACTAAGAGGTAGTTAACAGGTACTTTGCACTTATCCTTCAGAACATTTTAGTCTGTGTGCACGGTCTGTGTCCTGTGCTTGGTGCATGTGTTTTAGTAGCATTATTTTCAGGGAATGGTAGCTGTTAACAGGTTAGAATTCAGGTGAGTAAAGAGGTCAGATTTTCTTCATCTTTGGTAAGATAGCTTTATGGATTTTGGTTACTTTGGAGTAAAAAAAAAAAAAAAAAAAAAAAAAGCCATACTTTTGAGTCCAGAGCCCAACTGTAGGTGAGTTGCTGCCTTTTTCGAAGTTTGTTCTGAATGCCTTTAGTGAGTGACCTTTTTTTCCTGTCAGATCTGCCAGTTTGCAGAGGTGAACTCTGGGAAAGTTTGGGGTAGAATAGTGCCACTTCAGCTGCAGTAACAGTGAAATTTGCTGGAAGCCATTACCTACATTGTACACCTTCCAGACTTGAGAGTAGGTGAGAAGAGCTCATACAATAGCCTCATTCACCAGTGTCTCAGGTAGGGGAAGGTAGGTTTTTGAAAAAGATAGCTTGTAGACACTGGAGAAGTTGGTATCAGAGTCCAAGCGCACAAAGTGACTTTATTAAACTTACACATCAATCTGGCATCTCCTTCTTTGATTCCTAGGTTTAAAGGTCGGGTATTTCACTGTCTATTTTCTAATAAATCATTATGATATTGTTGCTAGATATTGTGCGAGCAGTGTGCTGTGGGTAAGCTGAAAGCTTTAATAGTAAAGAGTAAAGAAAGGGCAAGCCTGAAGAGTAGAACATGCAAAACAATGATGATGGGGATTATCACCACTGTTACGTTTCTGGTTGTGGTGCCTTGCGTTTCTTAAGAAGTACTCTGCTCTTCAGCCCTTGCTGTTTTCTGTAAACTTCAACCTACATCTTTATTATGCGTTATCATTGTACATAGTGTTTTTAATCCTTAGTTTTAAATGCTAGCCAAATGGCCAGCTTGTTTAAAACTGATAATTTTCTGCTGGTTACACCTGTGATGTGTATTGTACCAGCATGTTCCTATTCACCCTAAAAATCCATGTTTTTCAAACTGTTATTTTCTGCTTTCAAGGATAGTTCATTTTCATGTTGAAATGAATGTTGCGAATGCACGTGTGTGGATAAAGCAGTAGTTCTTTGCTGGCTGACACTTCTTAATCTTCAAACAGGCTTAAATGTTCTTCCCCTCTGTTTATAGCTGCTTCCAATCCTTTCTTTTTTAAGCTGTTTTCAGCAGTGAGCTAGTGACTAAAGACTAATAGAGTGATGAATTTTTGGATGCTTAGTGTTTGAACTGTTTATGACAGACTGTATTAGACAAACACTCCGATTAATAAATGCTACTTTCTGTTTGGCTTAAGTGATGCTTTTGTTTGCTTGATGTTGGTTTGTTTTTTTTTTGGGTTTTTTTTTTTTTTTTTTTTTGAAAAAAAAACTTCTGGTGTAACTGATTGTTACCTTTCCTTGCCTCTGATGCAATACAAATTAGCATCTAAAAACTTACAGCAAATCATCCCTGTTCTTTCTTGACAGGACCAGAAAGCTGTTAGTTTATGATTTCAGCAAGTAATTGTGTTGTATACTGGTATTAAATTTAACTGTGCATTTATGGCTGAGAAGATGAGTGATGTTTTGCCACTCTGTATTTAAGCTGTTACCATCATTAAAAATAAAGCTCTGGCTGTTTCCAGCTTAAACTAGAAAAATGCAGCAGTGGAGCCACAGGGAGTGTGACTTCTGAGAAGTGGGAAGCAAAGGGGCTGGCACTGACTGCTCAGTTTGGTTGTATGTGGGAAGGCAGTTTGCTTATGCAGCAAGCCGTCATTTGCTACTGGATTTGTTGAGGCTTGGACACTTTTGTGAGAAGAGCAGCTTGTTGCCTTAAGTATTTACCTTCACGGTCCCGCTTGTGCGTTTGGGTGAGGCATCCTTGGTCATTCTTTGAACGTTCTTTGAATTTTCTTCACCATTTAAATGACTTCAGTAATCTTTTTGTAAGCAACTGGTGGAGAGGAATTGTGTGAAGCTTCTTCAGAGCTTTTCTGTCAATTTATTTTTGAAAAGTGGCATTTCTGCTGCTTATTATATCACTAGGATCATAGTCCTGCATTCACAGTCATGTGCCACTGTTTTAGATCTCCAATAGAAGCGTGTGCCATATTTTTATGCAAAACAAGAGCTAGTTAGTGGTTTAAGTGTTTGGTTTATTTTTTGGCTAATTTTACTGAGCTTATAGAGAGAGGTGTGTGAGAATTTTCCAATAAAATTACGATTACTACATCCTTAATGTGAAACTGGCAGTAAACCAGGGCATGTGGTGTGGAAGCAGGGCTGTATGTCGATGTTGTCGTACTTCCACTTTTCCATAGCTTTTCCAGAACTAGTGCAAAACTGTACCTATATGTCATCCTGTACATGCTACCACTGTCCTCTGGCATGGGTGCTCACTCCTTAAATAGTGCTTAAACCTGCGAAATGCTGTGTGACTAATCTTCCCTGAGGAGGAGCAGGAGCTATCACAACTTTATATTTGGAAACTGGGGCAGCAGTGGTGATATGCTGGAGCTACACCGGAAACCTGTGGCAGAGCCAGAGACTACTAGTCATGGCTGTAATTCAAGACTCATCCTTTCCAAGTGGGTGTGCAGTGCACCCCTGAACCAGCCTCTGTGCAAATGTTTCCACGTAAAGCCTTGGGAATTGACTTCTTGGGAAAATACCTATTTTTTCCTAAGCCACCTGGAAAATGAAAAATAGAGCAGCTTGCTCCAGGAAAGCGTGGGTTCTGCTTTAGGTATTTTAAAAACAGTTTGAGATGTAACTTGATGTATACCTTAACAAAGGGAAGCGCCGCTGAAAAGCAAAAAGCTGCAGAGCTGTAGATAGGCAGTACAGCAGAAGGAATGTGAACACCATAAAGCCCTTATGCTTAGAGCAGCACTGGGGAATGTTTTTAGCATTTTATATTCAAGTCTCGCCTGGACGCCTACCTGTGCGACCTGGTGTAGGGAACCTGCTTTGGCAGGGGGGTTGGTCTCGATGATCTCTAGAGGTCCCTTCCAACCCCTACAATTCTGTGATTCTGTGATATTCTTAAATATTAAACACCACTTGATAGGGTGAAACTTGATGTGGTCATAACTTATTAGTGAGAAATGGGTGAAAGCTGGGGAACAATTTGGAGCTTTTATCAGCCGCTGGCAATTACCAATCTTAGTTCTGCTTTTGGAAATACTGTCAGATGAAGCATATGCCTGTTGTGGAATGGTTGGTCTCGGTGGCTGAGCTAAAGAGGAAGGTCATTGTTGGGTCTGCTGCTGGGTTGCTAGAGAGGAGGCTCCTCCCTTTTTTGTACAAATGCACTGTGTCACAGCCGTATGTCTGTGCCTGCCCAGTTTCTAGTTCTTCCAGTTTGCCGCTTGCATTCAGCAGAGCTGTAGCTTTCAGAAGCAGGCACCTCTGAAAGTTGTGGAGAGAACTTTGTGCCCCGTTTTTAGAAAAAGCCCTCCCTCCTATTGTGTAGCTGTGAGGTGTCACACACTACCAACTAGGTAAATATCAGCTTGGAGTTAATAGGAGCAGGAAGAACTGGCTGCTGTTGCTTATGTCTGCCTCAGTTCTTCTCCAGCACTTACGCTGCTGAGACAAACAGCTTCCTTCCCAATTTTGTTCTTATGACTGTGGTACCTAAGGGATTATGAAGAGAATACAAGAATGAGTGCTAGCTCTCTTGTATTTCTGACTTTAGTCAGTAAATCACTTGTTCTGTGGTGGAACTACTGAGTAATGTATCATGTTCCTAGCCTTATCTCTACTTTGAATTTCTTTGTTTAGCACAGTTAGGTTTTTTTGTACTTCAATGTTTTGGGCCAGACAAAACTTGAGACCTTTTAGTTTATGAAAATCACTACTTGCCTGTTCCCCAGACTCGTTTCCGTAGTTAAAAGGGCTAACTCTCTATGGACCTGTATTTTGAGTCTCCGATTACTGGAGCGTGCAAACTCACATGTTTCAGTTTGTAAATCACTGAAGACTTTTTTTCTTTCATGAAGTTTTTACTGATAGTTCTTAAATACTTTTCTTACATTTGCAGTCCTACTTGCTTTTCGTACTGGAATTATTGATATACTCAAATCTCTCTACTGTGTTAAAATGTATTTGCCAACTGCTTTTTAAGCTGAATGCTGTTTTCTCATTTCTCTGAAGACAGTAGTACTTTTAGAAGAACTCTCTAGCCTATTGTACATACCTCTGGCTTTCCACTTGTAGGCTGGTCTTTTCTTGCCCTTCTTGTCTTCGTAATTTCTATAAACTTTGTGAAGAGCCATTTCATAGTTCTTAGTCCCCTTAATAGTTTTCCAGAAATAGGATCATCTTCACAGATTAAATCAAACAATGTAGTAACAACAGCATAAGTACATTAAAATATAATAGTCTTTTTGCATCTTTCTTTGCTACCGTTTATTTTAGGAGGCAAAACAGCCAGGGGAATTTTTTTCCCCGGATATCATAAACAATCAACTGATCATTCTTGTAATCGGAAAGACATTTAGATGAGAAGCCAGCCTGCTTACCAGGACTTCCTTTGTTTGCTAAGTGTATGTTGAGGGGAAACCTGAAAATAAAAAAACGGACAAAAGCTTTCAATATGAAAGTTTTTACATTTCTTCTTTGTCTTTACGTAGATGGTCTAAATCTAACCTAGCAAGTCCATGGAACAACATGTGGACCTGAGCAGAGATTTCATTGCAGAAATAATGTCCCAAGGATGCCCCCAGCAGTAACAGGGGAGTGCTGTATGATAGAAGAGTGCTCTGTAGAGCACAGAAAACCCCTTCAGAGAGAGCTGTTGTGTGCTCTCACAAATGACTGCAGCGGTGAAGTGGATGAGAACACTCATTCCCTGTGCTATTGCTTATGAAAACTGATACAATTCCATTTTTTTCTGCACAGTCTCATCCCAGTGCAAAATTCAAATCTTGTTAATTGAAAAGGTGATGAAAATCAACACATGAGGAGGGGGAATGATGGTCTCTGGTGTTCTTAGAACCTATGGGCTTCTACACGTTGGAGTAGTGTTTTCCTCTTGTTTCTTCCTGTGTTTGCAAGAACAAGGTATTCACATTGGAAGGAATGCATTTTTCTTCTCATTTTGTTTTGGTTTACATTTACTAAATTTTCATCAAGTGTAGAATTTGTCAAATCTAAAAGATAGACATCAGAGTTTTCCCAGGCAGAGCAGGTTGCTGTCTGATCCATATGTGCGTGTTTCCAACGTAAGTGTGTCTGGGTTCCTTAAAAGTCTGAGAATGTAATGGAAAGTTCTTGTTTTAATGAGTTGTGTGGGCCTGTAATAAATAACTTGGGTGCGACTGCTAATATCTGGGAGAAGGACTGAAGGTTTTCCCCACTCTTGTGACTTCGAATGCCTTGACAAGTGCAGTTTTACACAAGTTCCTGAAGCCATTTTTAGCTTTGAAAAACAGCAGGGGAGAGGGAAGGTATTTGCTATGTTCTGTTACTGAAAGCCAACATTTTGTTAGAAAATACACCATCCAGTCAAGTAACCTACAGAGTGTTTAAATGAATCTGGAGTTTCTGAGATTCATCACTGTGATCTTGATACTAGACAAGGAATCCTCTATTCTGAGTTTCTGTTTTTGTTCCCTGTGAAACAAGGGAGCAGGGGGATCTGGTTTCTGCATCTTAGTTATTCAGAATTTTAAAGGCACAATTGTCATGAATGTAAAGTTTAAAATAAAAAGTGCAGATACTTTGCCTGGTTCCGATATTTGTCAATATCTTCAATTTACTTGTTTGCTTACATTTTATGAATCTTATGAAAAATGTATTCTTGCTAGAAGCAGCGGGGAAAAAAGCAGCTGAGTTTCTAGTTGGTCTGAATGTTAGCATTGAATGTTATACACACAGTGCTTTCTGTGTGATGAAAACTAACCATAGCTTTCTCATTCCCAGCTTAACGTTTCTCTGGCTAAGATTTAATCCTTGGAAATGATGATCAGAAACTGGTTAGACTTAGCCCACTTCAGGCTCAGTGACTGTTCTCTTTGTCCCTTTTCCAATGGGAGTGTCTTAAGAGGAATAGAAAGTAGTGATATTTGGGAAAGTGTAGTTATCTTAATGATTGACTTCCGTGTTCAGTTCAGCCAGTTGTCTTTTACAGAGATGTTTCTGATATTGATCTGTTGATTTAATAGTTGTCACTGCACATTCTTCTGTATTTGTACATGGGAAAACTTCGAGAGGTTTTTGTTGGACATGAGTTGAAAACGACTGTTGAATTCATTAGCATTTTTTCTCTGAACAGATCTTTGTTTTTTTTTTGTTTCTTCCTAAGGAACTTAGTGACTTAGCTCGTGATCCTCCAGCGCAGTGTTCAGCAGGTCCTGTTGGAGATGACAGTAAGTAATCTTAGGTTTTTAGTTTTCTCTACTAACACAAAGCATACCATGCCTAGATAATAATGCGGAGTTTTTCTTTTGTAGTGTTTCATTGGCAAGCCACAATTATGGGACCTGTAAGTATTCTAATTCTTGTAATGTAATATTAAATTAGTAGATCCTATTCAGGAAGGACCTGTGTGTTTTTTCCCTGTTTTGCTTTTTTGTTTTAAAACTCTCATTATCAGGCAGTAGCTCTAGAGGTATTTCTTATAGTAATAAAAAATGAAAGAGGAAAAATAATTAGTCTGAACACAATTTTGTTGCTGGGGTATTTATACCAGAACTCATATTGGGGATAGAATAATTTCTAGAGCAATCTTGGCTGTTATCACCTTATTTCTAGAAAATTTGTTTGCCTTTAACTGTTTCTACACTTTGAGTTATGACTGAGGAGAATGCTGTTTGTTAAATGTACAGTACACAACTGAAACCTGAGTATTCATATTTCCTGTTAAAGAAGGCAAATACTTGTTTGAACTAAAACGTAACACGCAAGCACTTGACATCTACAATTCTCAGGGCTAATTAGCTATATTTAGAAAACTTTTTATAACTTGAGACCAGTATCAGATGCCAGTAGGCCTGGAGCCCCAGAGTTATGCTTCTGGTGGGGCTCAGAGTAGGAATTAAGTATCAGTGATGCTGAATTGTCCTACTTCTATATAACCACAAGCATGTCTTAAGTAGATCACCACTGAAAGCTTGCATGTCAGAGGTTGACTTCATTGGAAAAATGACTTCATTCCGAAATTCCTGGTCCTCATTGATTTTAACTAAGTGCCTTAAAAAGATAAAAATCATTTGAAATACAAGACATGTTCTGCGCTATACTGAGTTTGATTTTATGTACCTGGTGTCTGCATGGTCATAAGGTATTAAACATCAGTTGAATTTTAAAATGGCATTATTATTTTTAGCTCCTGGTTTAACAATGTACAGCTCCTTTCTTTCCCTTTGTGGTTTCTTTGGTGTCAATCAGTAAGATCTGTATTCCTGCTTCAAAATTGGCCTGACATTGTGATGTTAGGTCTAGTGCTCACCTGGTGCTGTTTAGTGTCTTCAAGGGTAGTGCCAATCATCTGGCATTCCTGCTCTGCGGATATTACAAAGGCTGTGATTTTTTTTTTTAATAAGATGCAAGAGTGCTTGTATTAGTTCATAACTTCAGTTTTAAAATATTCTGGGAGAAGTTTGCTCGCATACTTGCTAAAATGTGAAGTAAAGGGGTTGTTTCTTAAAGCTTCATATAGTACCCTGGACATACAAGAGGTTACATCTATTGCTAGGCTTTTGGTATGGTACTGTGTAAGAGATACGACCTGTGTGTTTTTAGGTTTTAGTCCCTTGTGTTGTATTGTAGTATTTCATTTGCTTCTATGTAGCTGAGAAAGACATAGTGTCGTCTTACACTGGTGTGAAATGTTCTTACAGTGAATATAAAGATTCAGATAACAAGTAATTCAGAAGTATATAGTGTCCCATATTCGTTTTTGATAGCCATGCTCCTGGAGTTGTGTTGTAGTTTTCACTTTAAACAGCAATAATGTGCAGCACTCTCCCATACCTGATAATATTGAAGTTCTTTTCTGTAAAAGAGGAAGAATTCTCTTTAATCTCAGTGTGGGTTTTTTAATCTTGATGCTTTCCTTTTTACCCTCTCCCCCCTCCCCCCTGTCCCCTCCAACAAACACCCCATGGAACGAGGAGTTAGTTATGTGTTGGTAGTTTTTTGCAGTGCTAAGCAACACCTAAGCTAAAGGTAGAACTTAGAGGAGGCCTTTGGCTGTTGTAAAATTGGGTGGTTATAACAAATACACTCCAAACACTATTTGTTTTTGAAGTTGTTAGGCAGTACTTCCACTCTGTTACCATTCAATTGGGCCATCTCAGGGAAACTGAGGTGCTTTTGCCAAATTGTTCTGAGTGAATTGGCAGAGAAGTTTTCTTTGAAGCATCAGCTCAGAGAGGTCCATCTGGAAAGAGAGATGTCTGTTCAGTATCACATACCTAAGGAAGTAGTTACTGAATTTTAACTATGTCTGTTACATTGGTGAAAAAGACAATTCAACCATTGAAACAAGTTTATTTATGTATTTGAAAATAACATTTTCTTGGAATTTGTCCTAGGATGATAATAGGAGAATTATTTGTTTACTTTGGCAGAATGACAGTCCATATCAGGGTGGTGTATTCTTCTTGACAATTCACTTTCCTACAGACTACCCTTTCAAACCACCTAAGGTAAGTATTGTTTTCTCATTTGTGGTGTTAGCTGTCTTTAAGGAACCAACTAGAGGATAGAAAATGCCAATATCTGTGTTCTGATATTGTGAAGGACTTGGTTTTTTGTGCATTCTTACAGTATCTTAAATGCCCAGGTCCCTCTTTACAACAAAAATAGGTATGTTGGCATACATTTTTAGGGGAAAATTCATGAATTCTGAATGTCCTGGGTTAGTGTTTGGTTTTATGTTTGTTTTTCTTGATCGTTAGGAAAACTTTCTAGCTTTGTGTTACAACAGAATTCTTGCTAAGGGTGCTGTGAAGTCTTATAATATGGCTGTTTGGGCTATTCCATAAAAACGTGACTCTTGGTGAGTTCTTGAAGTCAGTGATTTTATCTCTTAGTGTTTGGCAGTAGTTATTAAATAATAATAGCTGGTAAAACTACAGAAAACTGTGTGTGCCAATTTTCTTACAATATGAAAGTGCATGCTAGAAGTAACCATAACGTTTGGAATTCTTTAGCTTCATGATGGCGCTGTTGTCATGGTGCAGACACTTTTGTTGAGCATCTTCATCATGCAGTCAACTGTGACTAAAGCACAGCCTACCTCTTGCCCTCTCTCTGAATTAGAATGATAGCTGGATATTGAGAGTACTTTCTATGAATCTGCGATAGGGTTTAACTGCTTAATTATTTTCTTTAGCAGGAAATTGAGTTGACTGACAGCTTGACTGAGAATGGAAGATGTCATAAATCAAAACATACTATTTGTATCTTTTTTTTTTATTACAGGTTGCATTTACAACAAGAATCTATCATCCAAATATTAACAGTAATGGCAGCATTTGTCTCGATATTCTAAGATCACAGTGGTCTCCTGCTTTAACTATTTCTAAAGGTAACTTCTGTGAGGAAGAAATATTTCCATTTGGTGTTGGATACTATGCTTTTAGCTTTAATACTCTTGAGTTCCTGCCCATCTCTTGAGTTTTCCTTTAAATCCAATCTGCGTTTTTGCCAATTTAATAATCATGTCTTAAGATATTTGTAAATGAAGGTTTGTTTTTTCAAATACCTTCTTCTAACTGACTGTTTGAAGGCCTTATGCGTCTGCTTATTTGCTGCACTATTCTTAGCAGAGCGTACTAGCTTAGTCGCAGAGTAAACTACTAGCATTTGGATTGAAGAAAGATTGTGGTCGTGTATTACAACCTAAAGTGGAGACAGTGCTTGTTTCCTGCCCTCCAAAAGTACATAAAAATATGTACTTGCATATCAATTTAAAGATGGCTTTCATTTTTAGTAATTAAGTCTTCATAGTTCGTGGTTTTTTTGAGTCTGTCTAGGATTGCATGCTATGCTATGTTGTCACATCTGTACAGTTAACAAAAGTGGTTTGTGATAAATGTTGCTTTCAGCTGCCATGCACTGGCATTGCATGAACTTGAACTAAACTTTGTGGTTATACTTCACAATACATTGGTGTTATGCTGCAGTAGAAGCTTTGTTTTTTTTTTTCTTCTCATTTTGATGTACTAAATAACATTGAATGCTCAAATGTTTTCATGATGATCAAATTCTTTTTTGCTTCAAAGGTACTGGTCACTGTAGCTTCAAAAGATCTATTGAAGTACTCCTTTCTTTACAGAACTTGTAATTCCTGTCTGTACAAGGTGTAGGTTTGTGATCTGGATGTGGATACCCTACTTTTCAACGTTGTCACTATTGTTTTTCTTTCAAAATTTCTGTGAGAGTAGGCGTTGCAGACTATGTTAGACTACATTACTCTTCTTTACAACCTACATGCAGTTTTATCAGTGCAGAACAGAGTAAATTGTCTTAGTACAGAGAAAAAAATCAATCTGATCAGAAGTGAATGAATAAGGATTGGTTTTGGTAATGAAAACATGGAGTATTCTTGTCATGAGAATACATAACATGCTTTAAATTGATTGTTGCCTTTCATCACAGCGCAGGGGATAAACAACAGTGCTGTTCTTATGCATGTTAACTGAAAGTTACCAGAATTGGTTAAAAAAAAAAAAAAAAAAAAAAAACACACCAAAAAAGCCACCAGCATTGTGAATTTCTAAGTGGTTCATATCTTGTGTGTATTTATTTATTTAAAGTGGGCTGCAAATTTATTTTGGCCGTATGTCAGGGGAAAAGTTATTCGGGTTCTCTAGTGTCCTGACATTGTGCTAATACAAAGAATTGTACTTGAAGGTGATTGCTCCTATTTTGCAATTGATGTATATATATTTTTTTACAGTTCTCTTATCCATTTGTTCACTGTTATGTGATCCAAATCCAGATGACCCTCTAGTGCCAGAGATTGCACGTATCTATAAAACAGACAGAGACAAGTAAGTACAGAGTTGCATAAGAGCAGTATTGTAACAAACTTCGGTGAAGAGTGCTTTCTCAAACAGCAGTTGTACTGAGCAAGTCTTTTAGTGGGAAATCTGAAGTGTAGAGAACTGTGTGTCAAAATAGTATCTATTCTTGATAGTAATTTAAACAATGGGGCTTAGTATCTTTGAAGTTAAGGGAGAAGGAAGCTAGCTTTTTCTCACGAGTATGGCAGTATTTGAAAATACGTGTTGCTCCATTTATTGACTTATGTGTAAGTAGGACAGATACTCGGAGTAAAAGACAGCTTTGTTGTTTTGGTGCTCTTTTTAGTAGCAACTTGGTCATTAATTTGAAAATTTTCCATTGAACAAAGCTTCATAAGTTTTTCCTATCTGTGTTGAAATGATTGTTTTTATTTCTTACATGTTTTAAACTTTTTCCACGGATAGAATGACATAAATTAGCCATTGTTTGTTTCATATATTAATGCTAAATATACTTGTCCAATTAGGTACAATAGGTTAGCAAGAGAGTGGACAGAGAAATACGCTATGCTGTAGGGTAAGAATATCTGCACATATCTGTGCATTTAACAAAATGGAAACTTGTCAGCACTTGAGTGCTGCATGCTTGAAGGCACTGGATTAACTAACAGATAATGGATGGACCAGTTACTGAACTTGAATATTTAACAGCTTGATCTGTGGTTAGTGTGAAATGTATTGGCCAGTCACTATTCTCACAGATATTGCTCTTGCATGGCAACAACAACAAAAAAAAAAGAATGAAATAATTACTGAGTTTGAGCCAGCTTGTCAACTTGTTCTGTCAAGTATTTACCCAGATATTGCCAGAATTTCATTAAAAGTGATGCCTTGGAAGCAGTACAGTGTAATCAGACCTCATGTATAGGTATGCAAAATTTTGGGCAATTCAAATTTCAACTTCTATTATTCACCAGTGTCTGTCTTTTATATATTGCAGACTAGGAAAATGTGTGGGGATTATGTTCTGCTTGTATAGTTGAAAATTAACTTCTTACTGACAAGCATGGAGTTAAGTATAAACTAATTGTCAGCTCAGTTCCTGTGGAGGTAGTATACTTAAAGATAACATTATCCTTTTTAAAAATTATTTCAGCAGTATATTAACATGGGAAGAAAATACAAAGTATGAAGAAAATTCATTATTATTTTACTGTTAAACAAGAAATTTGACAAATTCTAAATGCAGCGATATTAACCAAGTAATCTTTACTTATGGCATGTAATCTTTATCTAAGAACAATATTTAAACAAAACACTCCCTTTGCCCCTCCTACTCCAAATGGTCTGTATTCCTTCCACTGGAGTAGTTATTCATACCTTCCACTTGAGTAGTTATTCACAGCAGACCTTCAGCAAGTACGCTAGACTTGAGTTTGAACTGTTTCATATAAATTTAAGAACATCCTGGTTAGTCTAGGGAGGGATTTGTTTGAGTTTTTTCCCTTTATGTTACCAAAAAGAGACTTTTCTTGATGTGAAGACAATCAGGAGATGAGGTTAAAGTAATACTTAATGATTAACGGTTCAGGCAGTTGTTATTTTCATGCTGACAGTAACTCAGTTCTTGTTCTTTGCAGGTACAACAGAATATCTCGGGAATGGACTCAGAAGTATGCCATGTGATGCTACCTTAAAGTCAGAATAACCTGCATTATAGCTGGAATAAACTTTAAATTACTGTTCCTTTTTTGATTTTCTTATCCGGCTGCTCCCCTATCAGACCTCATCTTTTTTATTTTTTTGTTTACCTCCTTCCATTCATGCACATGCTCATCTGAGAAGACTTTAGTTCTTCCAGCTTTGGACAATAACTGCTTTTAGAATCTGTAAAGTAGTTACACAAGAACAATTGCCCAAGATTCAGAATTTTTTTTTTAATGGAGCATGTGTATTATGTGGCCAATGTCTTCATTCTAACTTGGTTATGAGATTAAAAAAATACATTCCTCATTGCTCTAACAGATACTGAAGATACCACCTGAAAGGGGTGAGAGGAGATGGATGTTCAGTTTTCTCCCATCAAAGAAGTAACATTGCTCTAGCAACATCCATCTTGTTACAAACCTTCTAGTGTTAGAGAACTGAGGTTTTATTATATACATTTGCTCATAACTGATATGTCTGGAGAATTGGTACTGAATCTATAGCATCAGCAGAACAGAAAATGTGATGTATCTTATGCATGTCAATAAAGGAATGACCAGTTCTTGTTTTACAGAGAATGGAAATTGGAAGTCAAACATCCCTTGTATTCCAAAATAGGGTCTAAGAACATTTTTGTAATTCATTTAAATTTTGTTAGGAGGCTTGGAGCTATTAGTTAATCTGTCTTCCAAAACACTGTTTAATATAGCACTGAATAAATGATGCAAGTTGTAAATGGATGAGTGATCAACTAATAGCTCTACTAGTAATTGATTTATTTTCTTCAATAAAGTTGCATAAACCAATGAGTTAGCTGCCTGGATTAATCAATATGGGAAACAAAATCTTTTGTAAAAGCAAAGCTGGTTTTTGTATATACTGTTGGGATTTGCCTCATTGTTTAACATCAAATAATGATGTGAAGTTCAATAGAGTGAATCTTTTGCCATTTTCAGTTATAATGCTCAGTCTTTTGCAGGTTGACACATTGTTCGGCCTGATGTATGCAGAATTAATAAGCTAACATAGTAGTGTAGCCTTAGTAGGGTGCTACACGTGGTGCTGGGAGCCCAGCGTTCAAGGATGGACTTGGGACCCAGCAGATCTGAAGTGGTGTATTGTGGAGATGCTTCCTGATGCACCTGAGTTTGCTGACTGAGAACCTTTTTCTTCACCTTGTACGCTTGACAGCTGAAAGATCTTAATATGGGAGTAATCATGAGGCAAAAATATAAAATAAAGTACTGTTTTGATGTGGGAATTGTCATGAGGCTGTGTTGAAGTGAATTTACTATGTGGGATGTTCGTTACCATTGAAAAGGACTTGTTCAGCCATGCTGCCATTTACATTAATGACTATTTTAATGCAACAGACACTTTCCTCATGTCAGGTGACTAAACGTGAATAAAGACTCATTGCTATTGGATTTTTGTTCTACAAGAAGCATTGTCTTGTGCCATTAGTTTATCTTTACAGCAAGAAGGGCATTATTAAGCATCCGGCTCTCCTGTTTCTTGCCCTCTTCCTACATATATTACCTTGTTTTATTTATTTTTTTTTTGTCTCCATTCTTAACATCCATAGCTTCATTTTCTCTAGTGTTGTACTACCAGTTTATCGTGCATCTGTGACTTCGCACGGCACCACTTTTGCACAGCTTATAGTTATGTACATTCTGATTCCTTGTCCCCACATGGATGTGGAAAGCTAGATGTAAAATAAATGTTAAACCTTAATTTTTATATAAAAAAAAAAATTGAACATGTAGTTTGGAAATGATTTGTTCCGGTTTTAAATTTTTTTTAAAGTAGGCTTGAAATTAAGAAAACCAGGCTGTCTTTAACAGTGCATGTCTCACTGGAATGACATCTTTACAGGTTTGTTTGTGAAGCTGCAGTTTGTGTAGTATTTCTGTCTTGCTTACCAAAGGTTTTTACTTGTGCCAATTCTCTGGAATTGAATATACTTGAAATGCAGCTGCCAAATAGCATTGCAATTGAGGTAAAAGCATGTATCTGTAATCCGGCAAATATGTTGCTCTTACCTTTGTGGTAATTATGTTAATATAATGCTTATTACTTTGTTGTGGAGCCATCGCCACCGCCACTGAAATTACGATTGTGATCAACTAGAAAGATGTGAGATGAAAGGCACCAAACTTTGTAAAACTCAAGGTGTGGATGAGGGAGGTTCAGGAAAGAAGATAGTAAAATGTTGCATGGAAGATGGAAATCTTGCCTGGACTGCTGTGTATTTCTCAGGTACTCCCTGTTGGTAGGTATGTGATCATTTTCAGTAAGTGGAAAGCATGTATTTTGATGAAAGAATGATTGGTGAATTGTAGATGTTACACATGTGCACCAGAGATCGTGCTATTATGAGATGGGAAATAGTAAGTGTTCTGTCCTCAAAGCAGTCTTGGGTAGTGTGCAGGCTTCCCCTGAAGTTGTACTGGGGCTCAGTCTTAAAAGCAGGGGGTGTTGAGGAAAGAAACTGGCTAGCGTGAGCCCAGAAAGAAAGGAAAGAATTCAAGAACTTCTGCCAAAACAAAAAGGTTAGTGATTACCTCAATAAGTCAGTTTATCTACCACAAGTCCAGAAGGTTGTAGTTGTCCAGCAGTTGTAGTGAAACATATGGAGGAACAAAAAGTATGATTTGAGCTTGTGAAAACTGGATGTTTTGGGAAGTACTGTTGTCCTGCCCAGCTCTATTAGAAAACTTAGTTTAGGATGACAAATACAATAATAGCTTCAACTCAGTAGTCAACTGCATCCTAAAAGTACTGAATTGAACAAAATCTTGTTTTGTAAATGGCTTTTATTTGCGGGTGTTTGTAGAAAACAAAGATGTTAAAAGCAAAGTATTTCTGAAACAAACTTTTTTTTAAGCAGATGACAAGAGTACAATCTGATTACTTTGGAGGGATGGAACTGCAGTCTGGCAATTGATTAAAAGATAGCTAGTTAATGTAAGTGTGTAAACTGTACCAGTCCTGTTAGATTTGATAACTGCTTAGGCAAAAAAGAATTAGCACTAATGAAAAGGACTTGATCATTTAAACATTTGCAGCCAGAAATGCGCCAAGTAACTTTTTAGTCTTTTCTGCAACCTCTACCCATTGTTCTTAAAGTTTTAGTTCAAATACCTCACTATGATAAGAATTCTCTTATCTTCATAATCTGAAGCAAATTCAATAGGCTCATCAGTTGTGGACCGAAACTTTATTCTGAATTACTATCATCAAGTCTTTAATAGCACTTAAAATAGTATAAAAGTTGGAATTCAGTTGAAGATCTTTTGCTGTGTTTATAGGTTAAAAAAAAAAAAAAAAAAAGCGTTGTAGCTTTAATCTATGAAGACTACATTAAGACAGCTATTTCTGTTAATCGTTTGTATGAAACAAATTGGCATAGGGGAATGAGGGAAATAATCCATGATCAATGGAAGTTTCTTCAGTTACAAAGGTTATTTCATTGGAACATGCGCCACATTATAATCCCCTGAACGGAATCCCCCTCCAGCCCTCTCCATTTCCTTTAAAAAAAAAAAAAAAAAAAAAAAAAAAAAAAAAAAAAAGCCCACTTGCTGTTTGCTGCAATTCCTTGTGTTGTTGAAAGGATGCTATTTTACCCTAGTGCCTTCAACATAAAATAGCATAAATTGGAGAAATGTATTTCAACCTCGATAGGCAATTGTGTGTATAAAAAGTAGTTGGAATTAGGACTAAAGTATTTATAAAGCATAAGGCTTACATTGTGGGAACAGTGCAGGAGCAATGCAGAGAAAGCAGGGTAAAGCAGGAAACAAAACTGCAAATAAAAGGTATGAAAGGTGAAGATGTGCTGCCTATGTCACTGTGAAGTGCAAATATATTGTCAATTTCTGTAATGTAAAGTCAAATGGAAGTAACCTGCAGTAAGATAGCTTATCAGTTGTAATTTTAAGTGTCCAAGTTAGCCTGTTGAAGAATATGACTTCAAACTTCACTTTTAGAAGAATTAACTCAGGGTGTAGATAATTGAACTTCTGCAGGTGTGTGCATGGAATATTTCATAAGTCAGTGTCTTTAAAGGCAACCCAGAGCTTCTTGCCATCTAAGCGAGGAACTGCAAGATGCAACCATGTGTACTGCATATGGCATGAATTTATAACCCCTTAGTCACTGACTAATTTGTGAAGGTAAATAGTAAAGATGTGTCATAGCTTTGACGTTTAGTACAAAGCTGTCATTTCTTTGGGAAAGGATGCTCTTTTGCTGAAATAACATCTACAGAATTTCCACCATGTTGTTAATCCTCCTCTGATAACAAATGCAGTAAGATTATCTGATTTATAGATAGCTTAGAAATGCAAAATTTCTGATTAGTATTAGCTTGCTTTCTTTCCTCTTTTGCAAGAATTGGGATGCTTTTATTGGAATAAGGGGTCTAGGTCTCTTTGTCAGGTCTCTCGGTTTTTGTACTTGAAAGAGCACTGAGGAAATATCAGTGTTAGCTGTTGCAGAAGGTTTCAGTTGACAACCTTAGCAGACATCAATACAACTTCCAGAATGTGGTGCTGATAGAATGCTACTGCTATAGAATGGGTGAGTTCTGGCTGGAGAATGAGTATTTGGAACTGAATGTTAAAATCTTGATGTCTTAAAGTCTTGCTTCTCTTTAGCATCTGTCCGGTCTAATTGACATGTGCCTTGAAAACTTTCGGGTACAAATTTTGTTCAGCTTTTTGCACCTCTATTCTTCTACCTTGCCCTTCCACTTTTCTCCTTACTTTGTAGCCCATGAGAATTTCATTCCTGAGTTTCAGGAGACATCTTTTAGAACACTAAGTGCTCACTCCTGAGAGATTGTTGTTTGGTGGTTTGGTTTTAAAGGGCAGAGGACAAACAGCATATTATTAACCAGTTCAGTTGAAAACAAGATGCTGAGTGAAACATAGGACATTTAGAGAAGTCTTTATTGGTTCAGTTGTACTGTGATCTGAATAGAAAATCTCAACATGTAAGCTTATAAAATGAGCCTGTATTACATATATTTTTATATAGTAAGCCATTGTGTAGTTTTGCAAGCTTCTTATTCCATTGTGCACACAAGCCCCCTGAAAGATATAGGGTGAGTGTGGCTCTCTTTTGCACTACTATGTTTGGTTTTTTTTTCAGTGTACTAGTAAATATTGTATTCACTTTAAGGGTTATAAATTCTTCAGGATACAGGTACTTTTGTACAATTGTAGATGCTTAGCTTTGCATAAATAGTGGGTTTCCATACACTCAGAAAAGTGAAGTTTTCCATTGGTAGGTGCCAGTGTTATAAAAAGCAGGACAAAGTTCTCCATGGTTTATCTGCAAAGTGTTAAACATGTAAGCCAATGCGTGTACTTATATACATACAATTTTTACTAGTGTAAGCCTTCTTTGACTTCAGTTTTTGTAGCATAAAAATACTTTCATTTTTGGGATAATAGTTTGCTTGAGAATGAGCTCTAAGCTCAGCAGTGAGCTGCTATGGGATAAATGCAGATACAGAACCTAGTCAGTGTAAGAGGTAGAACTTGAGTCAGTTGAGTCTGACTTCTTTCTATTGCCAGTTATATTAACTGCTCTTATTAATGTTTTTTATACAGTTTGAGTTGTATTTCAAGAGGATATCCCTAAGTCTTGTTTGAATAGTGATTTATGTTTCCTGAGAAACCATTCCAGATTCATTGAAAGCTACATTTCGAGGTAGGGTTACCCCCTCACAAGCACTTGAATTAGGTGGGAGGTAGATGCCTGTTACTTAACTAGGTTTTGTTCCACTCGTATTTCCTAAGTGTTACCTCTTAAACTCAGAATTACCATTGTGGTGCTAAGGATGTGAATTTTTAATTTTCTTTTTGATTATAAATGGAAAAGAAGTGCATTCTGTTTGGATTAATTGTAGATTATGTGAGAAAAGGTTGTGCTTTGACATAATACAAGTAACCCTGAAATGTGCTTCTTTGTGTAATATTCTTTGAGACACTGACACAGCTGACATAGAAGAATACTACAGGATTTCAGAAGAAAAAACTGATGAGAAGAATGGCTTTTGGAAAGTCATTGCTTTCAAACTTTTGGATACCAAGCTATTTCAAGGACATCGAGTTTCTTTGATTAAATTTTCTTGAAGCAATTTCCTTGAAACAACTATGTCATCTTACTGGACACGCATAGCTATCATGCTGTGCTTTCCTAAAACAAAAAACCTAATAACAATAAGCAACCTCATCAACAACTAAAACAGGAATATGAAAAATGAAGTTGTCATTAGCTGAAGATAGAACACCTGTAGTTCACCAGACAGGAGGCCTGATACAGAAATAGCATATGTTCTTCCAACCTTATTTTCTCTTCCATAGCCACTCTGCAGTTTGTCTTTAGCACACACCCTTTAGAAACCTGAACTTCCTTATGTCTCTGTTTCTTTCATGTACACCCACTGTGTGGACAGGGCTTCTTTCTGCTGCCTTCCCTGATCCAGTGGGGAAATCTGTTTCATAGTTTAGCAAGGCAGTGTCTGGGATCTCTGAGTACTCCTAGCTTCTGAACAAGGATTTTAGGCAGTTGCTGGGGCACGTTATGCTTCATGAGGTGCAAAAACATGAAGAAAGGATACAGAGTAATACTAGCAATCTTTTGGAACTATTAAACTTGCTGCAGTGGTTCTAGTTGGGAGGAATGTTTTCAAAAGTAATGAAAAATGTGTTAAGTTTCCTGAGCTCGTAGATAAGTAAATTGTAAAAACTGTATTAAGATTTTGTATCTAAGGAGCAGATGTGCTGGGGCAAAGAGTAAGAGGAAAGATGTCAGTGTTGTCAGTGTCATGGAATTTTTTAAGAGAAGTTATCATGTAGCATATGCTGACACATATATCGTGAATACTTGAGGGTGTGGACAGCGGAGAGGGCAGCCAGCTGTAACCTGTGAGCCAGCTGCAGCTAACTGATAAGCTATTCTTGAAGAGTTCTGCTAGGAGGAAATAGCAGTAATTACAGTTTGTGGTTACAAGATTATGGATCATTGCCAGGAAACTGGGAGGATAAACAGTGGTTCAGCATCCCTGGTATTTAAGGGAACACAACAAAACAAACAAGAGGTCTTGAAAAATCTCCAAGTTCAGATTGCCACCAGGATGTTTACAAAACAATCAGTGACTCTTTTCAGCAATGCAGTGGGTTTTCCTTGTCTGTCAGTTTGCCTGTTGTGAACTGTCAAAGTGGGTTATGGCAGAAGGAAGCTTAGCCTTTGTGTCCTCCCAGCAGACTCTCATGGCTGTGACAAACTAGGGAGGTCTCTGAAGGGAATACGGAGGAAAAACTGCAATTATTTGTCAACTTGCTAGGTTTACTAAAACACTTGTTAGACTAAATTGCCTAAATGATTGTTAGGATTTGTTTGATTCCTTGGTTGCTTTTTTTTACAGCTTTAAGTTTCTCTTGTGTTTGATTGAAGTTCCGCAGGGCGTAGCTCCAGACTTCTGAAATATTTGTCAGTATGATAGTATCACTGCTGATGAAACTGTGTTCAAGAAACATGGAGACAATCAGCATAATAGGAGCTTGGATCCACTTCAGTTTTACTGACAGAAGTTTTCGAGATGATTTTGCACTTTAAGCCTTTAAAGAAAATTTTCAAACTGCTTAACTTTTTGAAGTATGACAGTTTTCTATAATGAAGACCTTTGGAAATTACTGCTTACAAATGCTGCTTATTTTGCTAGTATGTAAAAAGTGCCAGAACCTGAGGTGTCTGGTCACTCTTCATCTCAATAATAAAAATTGAAAGTATCTTCAGGACAGTGAAGCAAGACGTCAAAATTCGTGCTGAGTATTTATATTTCAGACTTTATAGTGAAGTTACAGTGTAGCTTTTCTTATTTCAGTCGATCAGTACCAGTTCACACTAACTACGATTACCTCTGCACTTATCTGCAGTCCTAGTGTTGAGAAAAAACAACTTTACCATTCAGCTGTGACTCCTGTAGCAATGATGTAGGCAATAATTTGTGCAGCAGATATTTGGTTTCACAGGGAAGTTGGTTGTGGACAGAGTGAGTGTGAATAGTATCTTTACAACTCTGCTTCCAGAATAGGTGAGGATCCTTTCAAACTTCTTACACCAAGGTTCTTTTCACATTCCTCTTTAATGTGTTTATAGCCATAAAACTACTGCCTGCCCCTCTACTTCCAGTACAAGTATCAAAATGCTCTGAACTTTTGACTAGTACCAAAACAAGAAATACATAGTCAAAGACAGTTCTTATTCTGTTTGCTGCAGTGGTTCTAAGTCTTGCTTCCTTCTGGTTACCATAAGAATCAAAACAAATGCACAATACTTCTCTATAGCTGAGTGTGTATAAAGTACTATTTTTAGTGTTGTTTATGTACTAAGACATTTTGAAAAAATAGTCCATAGTAAAATATGTCCACTTGATTAACATGCATGAGTCAGTTTCTGCAACGCATGCCTGAAACATTTGTGCCAGTGTAGTGAGTGATGTGGTAGGTAGTAGCATCCTGGACCGTATGAGGATGCAGTTCCTTTACTTTAACATCTTGCACTGGAATCAGACGAGAAGATTTTTTTATATAGGCAGGCTCTTTGTTCCTGTTGTTGTGTTAAATGGAAATTGAGTTTGGTCAGCATAGACTTCATTGGTTAAGAATTCTAGCATTTCTTGTAGCTGTTAAAATAATAATTTCAGGTGACTCTTGAGTACTAAGTTTTTGTGATTTTGTATGTTCCTGGGAGCTTGTGAAAATGTGGAAATGAATGGAAGGAGTAGTGTCCTAGTGAGGTCCGTAGCAGCAGGTACATTACCTCCATTTAAGCACTGAGAAACAGAGGTCCTGACCTGCCCCAGTGATTTGTCTCAAGTGACTGAACTAGAAAAGAACTACAGCTCCCAGGTGCTTTGACAACTTCAAATCCATTTAAGTTTACTCATCCAGTTTATCAGCTATAATTTTTTGTTGACTTTCTCATACTGTTCACCTGCAAGGAAAACATTCATTAAAACTGTAGGATGGAGATGTGTTTTGTACTTAGTGTAATATGTTTGGTATGTCCTGCATTCAACTGACACATGCCAAGTGAAGCACACTGATTTAGTAAAACTGAAGCCTGTCAAACTTCTGTCGTCCGGGAAATAGTTCATTACCTCCGATACCCACATTTTGAGGGATTTAATTTTGGGTGTTTATGGACAAATCATATGATGTGGTTACAGATGTCTAGTTTCAGACCTTTGAGAAAGGTGAAGCAAGTTGTTTTGTACTGCTGTCCTCATATGTACTACTGTATTCCTGTAAGTGCCAGAAAGTCAGTTTTGATTCTAGATGTTTTAAGCTCTAATTGAGAGTCCACAGTAGCTTATGCTAGTCATGTAGCCTTCAGACAGTACCTGTCTGCTTGTGAGACAAAGAGTAAATGACAGTGGTCAGTGTTATGTAATCTTATAAATAGACTCATTGTTTCAAAGGTGTTTATAAATCGAAGAGAACAATAGCTATGAGAGTTGCATCTTCTAAAGAATCTGTTTTTAGGAATCTGATCGTGCTGGCTTTAGAGATCCTTATGCCTTTTGTGTCTATACCATAGATGGTGGAGCTTTATAACCCAAGTCCTGTGACTTGAGCCCACCTGAAAACAGAATGTTAAGCTGAGGTACAAATTCAGTCTTTCTCCACTGGCATACCTGATTGAGTTTAAGGACATAGTCAAGGTATCAGCTGTCTTTCTGCATATGCAATTTTAAAATTCCTACTGCCTATTTTTTCCCTTCTCCATACAGTATTTGCCTCGCGCAGTAGTTTCCTTTCCACATACTTACCTTGAATTGCATGTGATTATTAAGGCTGAGCAATTTTGTTTGCTGACAAAATACCCTTGCAATGACCTACAGACTTAAAAATAATTACGGGAGAAACTTCAGGCCTGCCACTTAGATCCTCATTTTGTATTTTGCTCTCAATAACCCAATACAGTCTTCTCAATACAATGTATTGATGGTTTCCTCATCAAAAAACAATGCTAATTTATTTCCTCATTTTATTTTTAGCTTCCTTTTTTGATAGATTCAAGATAAACATAGAATAATGTCTGAAATCTGTTTATTTCTGTCCATCCTTTGTAAATTCATAGCTGGAAAGCTCCCTGCACTGTATTGCTTTTATGCCAACCCAGAAAGTAACTGTTTTGCATAGCAGTTCTATGTTTGTAGCGGCAGTCATGAAACAGAAAATATGCATTATACACAGAGGTTAAAGCTTTCATACATGTGCTGCACTATCGGAAGGGATATGCAGTAATCTGAACACCAGTCCTGTTTTATACCAGTATTTAACCAACACATCTGTATCAATGTTGCTGCATCAATGCAAAACTTCCCAAAGTAGATGACCCTTCAGTTGTTTTGCTGCTTTGACAAATTGTCTGCGGTGGTGTATAGTTATCAAAAGACAGCAAATTCCAGCACGGTTTGGTGCTAACACAAGGCCTGTACTGCTTTGTGGCAACCTTTAGCAGAATGATACAGGGTGGACAGGTGGGGGCAGTAATATCTTAAAGTACTGCAGCCAAATCGGTGAGAACCTGTTTGTTTAAAACCTTTCTTTGAACTTGAATTTGAAAGAGAAAGCATCCACAGCCTGTCATGATGATAAAGATTGCATAGCAGTTGGAAACAAAGGACTTTTGAGATCAATGCAACAGAATTTGGGCAGCTTCAATTGAACTGCTCTGAGTTTATTCTAATATTGTCCAAGAGAGGCGCTTGCTCTCAGCATTTTGTCTTAGTTGATAAAAGAATGTCCGCTTGCAGCCTTCAAGAGTAAGAACTGTAGTAACCGAAATTTATGGCATTTCAGAAAGATGGAATATTGTACACAATGAAAGAAAAGCATATGAAAGACCTTACCATGTCTTAAAAGTGTAACACAACCTTTCAGACTGTAGAAACACTAAAAATGTTATTTGTTTAAAAATACCCTCACAGAAACAACAACAACAAAAACACTCTAAAACTGAGACATGAAAATGAGACATGATTTAACTTAATTATAAGCCTTGAACAAGGAAACGGCATGTTCTCAGGATACTTGATTACAGCATTGTTCTTAGGATTTTTTTTTGTGAGTTGCTTCAGTGAGTCTTAAGGAGAAAAATAAAAGGCTAAGAAAACACGGAAGTACAGTAAACATCTTGAAACACAGCTTCCTTCTTACTGAGAAGCTACCACATGACTTGCTGGAAAAAGCTCGTTTAAAAAAAAAAAGGGAGGGGGGGGGGCAGAAGCCAGCTTACAGTTGCACTTCGGTAGCATTAAAACTCAATTCTCTGTAAATCTGCTTATTGAGAAGTAATATCCTACGTGGTCTCTCAAGCAGCACCACTGTGTTTAAGTGTTTTTGATGTCACATGAGTGAATTGAAGGTAAATGCACTGTATTATGTGATAGTCCCAAAAGCTAGTTTGCATTTCTCATTGACAGGTGAAGGCAGAAACAGAATGTACAGTCAATGTGCAATGGCTTTATAGTCTGAACTTTTAGAAGACACTTTTACTGAATTCTGCAACTTGTGAAGCTAGCCGAAGTACTCAATTTTCCATGACAATACTCTTTTTTTTTTTTTGGCAATCTTACTAAAAGATGACTAGGAGCCGATCTGAAATGGGAGATGGTTTTCAATTAGTCAATATAATATGAATATGAATTCCTCAGTCTTAAAAATTCATGCCACTTTCAGTATTTAGATTCCTGCACAGACTCTCTTGTCAAATAGAGCAGGCCCCAAGCATTCCTGTTTGAAGGTGGCAGGAGAGTTTTTCAGTGACAAAAACGAGTGTCAGCTGTTCTTCAGAGCAGTATTTCTTAGAACTATGCCCTTCTACTCCGAAAAAAATCACCTGTGATTTTATCATATATGTAGATGTATGGGAGGGCTGGTGTTTTTCTCTTAACTTGAAGTGAAGGGCTGTTGACCCAGAAAGATATTCTTCTAAACGTCCTAAAGACTTATGTGAAAGCCAGAAGCTAAACCAAATGAACAAACCAACAAAACTCTGGTTATTCCTATTCTTGTCTGTGATTGCTCTTACATTCTCTGCTACATGCCAGATGCAGCAGCCTGTTCTCATGTGTCAGCCACACTTTAGTCTCATGTGACTTGGTCTATGTATGTATGTTGTTGAAATAATTAACCTTTTAGCATCACAAAATGCTTTATGTGTTTATCCTCTAATTTTACCGTCTGTGATTATAGACATTAAGGAAACATGAGGATGGAAGTGGGAAAACAGAAAGAAAGCCCTTGCAGTTAGTTGAGGTTTCTTGGAATGGCTGGTTGCATTTCTATGCAGAATCACACGTAGGCACCTCTGTGTATAATTTTGCTTTCTTTGAATGTACAGTGACTTCTGTTTTAAAGAGGAAAAAATGATACAGTAACAGAAAGATGTGGTGCTAGTGGTAGCACTACTACTTTACAGCAATTTGCGTGGTTTTCTGTTTTTATCCATATTTCACCTTCTCACTTGAGTGTTAGCAAAGTGCCTGCCTGTCTGATTCTGAAGAGGCAAATAAATTGAGTAAAATATTTTCAAACCAAACCGTGTGGCCTATGTTGGGCTTACATCAGTAGGTGTGTGGGACAGTTAATCAACTGTATTTTAAGAACAACAGAAAACTAAAGCCTGGAATTCTATAAGCAATAATTTAGAGTCATGGAGTGGCTGCTGAAAGGAGCACTTTCAATTTTATGTTGAGCTTTGTGAGGAGAATAAGATTATTTGCACTTGAGGAAAAGCAGAAGAGTCTGCTTGCAGGTGATCAGACCTGAAGGAAAATGAGTACAACACAACCTCCAGCAGGTACCACCAGGATTGGTGATTGGAGTTTAAGAGCCACTGGAGTCTATTTTATGTATCCTGAAGTGGGACTTGGAGGGGGGAAGTGGCACTGGAGGGGTGTGACAGTGCAATAATAGGCCATTCCAGAGCTAATCCAGGCCTCCCTGCAGCAGGGCTGGTTCCCAGAAAGCAGCCAGGGCACTGTGTGCTTTCTGTTCCTTCCACTCATCCTTTAATTCGTTTTTGAGCCGTGACTGAAGGGTCTCAGCTCGTGGGGTCCTGCAGGAAGCCTGCAAAAGGTTTTAGAAAGGATATTCGAGATGCTTCTTTGGAATTCTCACTTCTGCTTTATAACCAGCTTTTACAATCAAAACTTGCAGCAGCTCTGCTAAGCTAAGCTTTATGAGGAAGCAGAGTACCCTTTTAAGAGGGTGACATTCGTTATGATTTTATATCCCTCTATCATTTTATAGCCAAAAGAGGGAGAATAGTTGTACGAAAGTCGCCGCGAGACGCAGCCAAGCTGCCCTGCATCCGCCCCGCCGCCTCCCGCCATCTTTGCCGTCCGATCGGCCCTGAGCAACCGTTAACGGTCGGGGAGAGGAGGCGCGCGGCCGCCCCGCCCCCACCGCCAACGGCCGGTGACGGCCTGAAGCGCCGCCTCAGCACTTCTGCGGCCGTGAGGCGGGCGGCACCTTCTGTTGTGCTCCGGCTTCCCGCAGCGGCCATGGGCCGCGCCGCCGTGCTGCTGCTGCTGCTGATGGCGGCGGGGGGGGCGGGCGCGGGCGGCCCCGAGGTGCACAGCCTGCGGGGTAGCTGGCGGCTGGGCAACGGGAACGGCTCACTGTCGCTCCGAGGGGAGGTGCCGGGTTGCGTGCATACTGCCCTGCACCGCCGGGGCCTCATTCAGGTACGGCCGCGTGCGGCGGGCAGAGGTCGGCGGGGTGTGGCGGCGTCTGAGGAGAGTCCTCGGTGCCTGCCGTGGTGGATCCCGGCGCCCACCCCAAACCCACCATCTCCCCTCGAAGCTGCATCTGGCGCTGCAGGTCTTGCTTGTACAACAGTGCCCCAGTAGTAAGAAAAGCTTTGGTGTCTGCAGCACGCAGCGTCTCGGGTGGGTCACCACCACAGAGCAGTTTGAAACGGGTCCAGGGGTGCACATAAGGAAACTCGTGCTTTACATGCATGAGGTTCTCTAGGTTTGACACCAAACCAAGTGCAGACACCGGGTACGTATATCAGCGTCACAGGGTGTAAGTCATGGTTACCGGCCGTGTTACCTGGAAAGGGAGGAATCCTCAGCCTGCCCTGCTGAAATTGGGCTTGTTGATGTGAGAAGTTCAGGGATTTCAGACGTTTCAGTCCTTTAAACATGTTTTTAACACACGCAGAGTGCATCAAAACAGCTGAGATTGCACACTCCCATACTTCCTAAGGAAAGTGTATTTGGAACCATGACAAAGTTGATCTCATTGAAACACCTAGTTCCTTCTCAAAGCTTTGCTTTATCTGCTTGTTACTGCTTCTTTCAGTTCTTAGATTTACAAAAACATGGTGACCATTTCCTGGGACAAATGATCAAAACTGCAGTTGTAGATTGGAGGCAAAGTTTATACTGATTACGGCATAGGTTGCTTGTGACTCAGCACAAGGAACGTGGCAGTAAGCAAGGCTGGGTCATTCTTACGATGCCTTTTTAAAAGGAAATACGTAGACTGTGTGTGAAACTGAAGAGATAGGACATTATGAGGTTAACAAAATCTGTAAAACTGAGAAATATTCTGCTATCCTAGAAAATGTGAAACAGTATCCTGTTATCTGAGTACATCAGACATACTTGAATGTGGTGTTTATTATGGGCCCAGTGTTGCATTTCTTGTACAGCAATAATTTAAAAATTCAATTCTGGATGCCTGCACTTTGCATTTTCTATTCTTTAATATTTATGGTTTATACTACTACCCTGTTCTGCTCCAACTAAAATTAGGTATAAAGAAAAAGTGACTCTACTTTGAGCAGGATAATTTTAGCATAGTTTTGTGTTGGTGTATATTGGGAATCCCAATACTAATAATGGATTGCAACAAAAGTAATTGCCTGATAAAACAATCAGAATAATAGAATGGCTTTGTTTGGAAGGAACCGTAAAGATCATCTAGTTCCATAGTCAACATTGAAAAAGAAAACACACTAATATGGAATGATGTGAGCCACTATGCAGTGATGTTATAACATCTTGTGTGCTAAGTGACAAGACATTTGAAACTTGAATTAAAAGTGTTAAAATGGTTTTTCAAAGCAAGTTTTAAAAACTGCAGCAGGCAGTGGGGTATGTGTGGAGGATCAGTAATGAGGGCTTTGCTGGTTTCTCCCATGCAGAGTTCCTATGATAAGCTGAATGTCTCAGCTGTTTGGCTGTGCTGTGAGGCATTGCGTTGATAAGTATGAGTAATCATTCAGGAGAAACTGTGACCAATGCACTGAGTCGAACTCACAAGTTACTGCTGTAATGAAAGACTGGCATTTAACTACTCACTCATTAAGTACTCTAACAAAGTTAGAAAATGTGTTTGCTATTTAGCTGCATTGCTGTAAGCTGACTCGTAATGTTGGTCATTTTAAGCAGCAGTATGGCATTTGGAAACGAGTCTGTGATCAGGAACTTTCATGTGCCTTTGCAGAATCCTGAGCCTGCACACAGATAGGAGCTTAGTCAGCCTCCTGGCCCAGTCAGCTGCAGGACATGTCTTGCTAATGGTGGCTGGGCACTTGGCTAATTAAATCAATGACTCTTGCTTGTTGCCACTCACAACATGTTTATGCATATGCAAGTATGAACTTGCTTAGGGCATGTGCTGATATGCCTGGCTGGGAACCTGCTGTGTGCTGGAAGCTCTGGCAAGTAGAATCAGTGCATTCTGCCCAGGAGAGGAGTGAACCACTTTGCTCACGAGTGTGTTTGCATGGCTGCAGTTTTGGTACCTCAGGAGGCGTTCTGTTGTTTTTCCTTACTGACATGTGCAGGCGACTTAAGATCAATTCAAATCCAAAGCTATCCAGCATGGCAAAGGAATGGATTTACAGGAAGCATTTGCACAAATAATTCCACCTAATAGCTAATTTTAAAAAAATTGCATTTTGTTTAAATGACACAACAGAAAGCATACAAAAATATGGGAGCAACCTTAGCAGATTTCAGAAGCTGCCACTAGTGGTGTGAAATGTAGTCAGTCCCTGCCTCCATAGATGTAGTGCTCTGAAGAGCAGCAAATCTGCTCCGCTTGGAGGGAGTCGGTGAGGTCATTCTTCACGGCAACTCCTGCCTTCATTTTGCAAAGTGCAACTCAGCTGCTTGTCCCGAGGTTTCTTTGCTGTGGTGAAAATGTTTATGGCCAAATATTTTAAATGCAGTTGCCTATAATCATACCCTTAAATTTGTATTTACACAGGAGTATGTGTACAGCCAGAATTTTAGAGGCTTCATTTCATCAGTGATTATTATCTCTGGAAATCAGACTGGTTTGGGGTTATATCAGATTTAGAATTGGGAGTTTTATTGTAATTGCCTAAATACAAAAGCTTTAGTCATATGTATCTTCTTCCTTTTGCTCTCTGCTGTGGAGTGAAGGACTTTAGTTCATCCTACAGAAAATGTCAGCAGGCCAGCAATCCCAAAGCTTTCTACTTGTAATCAAAGTGAAGATTGGTCTGAAAAGCTGTACCAGCAAACAGAGCAGAGCTGGTGAGTTGTTTTGCATAGCAAGACCCATACGTTCAGAGACCCAGTAAAACCTTTTTGCCGTTTTCCAGTGTGACTTGATGGCAAAAAGCACTGTGACCTTTGCCTCTTTATCCTTGTGAATTTTTCATGGGTTAGCACTCACCCTGGAAACCTGAATTAAATGAGTCTTGAGAGGATCTGTTCCAGCAAAATAACTTAGTGAGTACCCCAAAATGAGGGGAAGGGGCAGCGAGAACAAACTGCTGAACTCTAGGTCTACAGATGAGGCTTGGATTAAAAGAATAGGCTGCAAGCAACTTGTTTGTCACTGTGCGGTTCATTTTAAATTTAGGCTGATGAACAAAGTGTTTTTCCCAGGCTCTGGCTGCTTTCATGTACTTAGCTTTACTTTAATCTGCCATGCAGGCTATACATTAGAATAGAAAGAAATCTCTGACACTGAGGACTTGCTACTTATCTCTCTGGATCCTCTTAGAATTCCTTCTAGAGATGTTGCTACTCTTTGACTTATCAAATATAGATTGGATAAGTCCATCTTCTTGAATGCACCAAATATACATCTTGGAAAAATGCTCGTGTGGAAGATGCTTCTGTTTCCTACTAAAGTATTGTTTTTCCTGTATACAAGCAGCATGGTTCAACTGCTGAATTAACTGCAGTGAAAGCTCTAAGGAAAGGAGATGGCATCAGGATATTTGTTTGGCTGTTCAGTTTTTAATTAAATTTCACTACGAATCAGTAGCCATTATTTCAGTTTATGTGTAAAATTTAAAAAACATGGGACGAATGCACATAAACAAGGATAACAGTCTCTTGAATAAAGTCACTGCAAAGCTTGAACGTAAGTGCAGACAATTTACAAACTTGCAGCAAATCTGTTCCTACCCCTGTATCTCTGGAAAAAGATTTGTAGAAGCCATCTCATCTGACGATGTTTTTAACTACATTGTCAGCCTTGTGTTTTCTTTCAGGCAACATTCTGGTAAACACGATCTCTAAGGAGCTGAACTGTGTTAAATCTTTGTACCAGAAACAGCAGTCATCTAGCATGTACTGGCCAAGTACTGCATGATGCCATTTCTGCTGACATGGACACCAGTAAAATTTCACTTGTGGTGAATATGGTTATTGCAGCTGGATTTTCTCATCTGCAAGCCATTTCCATTCATACAGAAAGGATATTTTGTCCTATTAGCCATCGCTTTGACTTGTAAAGAGCTGCTGCGGGGGTTGTAACAGTGATGCGAACACAGGGGCTGGATATCACTGTAGTTTCTGCCCTATTGTACAATGAAGGCATGCACTTGACACTGGGGTACAGCAGTCTTGGTTCTGCTTGGGTATTAAAATATATGAGAGGCTTACATATCTCAAGTGATAGTTCTGTAGTTCTGTAAAGCAGTGCGTATTTTTGTAGCTTGTTGTGCATTTGTATGAAGAACCTTGTTTTGTGTTTACTGGCACTTTTTCACAGCTCAGATTTTTCAGTGCAAACCAGATAACAATTGTGTTGGTTATCATATGGTTCTAGCAGCTTTATTGGCAGTCATCAATGAAATAGCTCATTAATATAAATAGATCACTTTCTGTTGAAATATTTGTGTTCTGTTGACTTGTATGAACATATCTGAAAGCATCCAAAAGCCTTGATGAAGGCTAGGATGAGTATTAAAGGACAGTCACGTTTCAGTAGCTGTTCTCCTTTGGATACTTACAAAGTTAGAGTAGATAAAAGTTATAGCAGCCTTTTAAATACAGCAGAGTGTTTAGAGAATATTAAGAAATGAGTATTAGCATCTTGTCGATTATCCTGATATTAGTCTTCCAGATGTATTCTGCCACAGTATTTGGCTCAGTGTTCAGCTGTAAAACATCTTGACCATAAGATGACATTCAGTTAACTGCTTTGTTGGAGCGAGTATTGAAAATGGATCACCTCTGGATGAGCTTCCAAAACCTGTGTTCCAAGAATCTGATCCATTCATCACCGCTGCTAGGTTCTGCTTCACTTCAAACTGTGAATAAGTGGAACTGGGCTTGCTGCAATCTCTGTAGCTTGTGATATGGAAGAGTGCATGGATAGAGGTAAATGTTGTAACAGTTTGAGTTTGAAGTTGGCAACAGCAAAACATTAAGCTGTAAATAGTGAAGCATTTCTTGAAGGTTTCATTTTGGTAATCTGTGACTTCAGCTGGATTTTCTTAATGATGTGCATTCTAAAATGTCAGCAGGGGAGCATGCAAGTTGGTTTCAAATTAGATAATAACAAAAGCAGACAAAAGGAGAAGAATCTGTTTTTTGTTCTCTATTACATTTCCCTTTCATACAAGCTGATCTGCCCAAATGCAGCTGATGGATGTGGCTTTCAGTGTTTTGCTGTGCTCCCCTCGATCCCTGGCTGCACAGGGCACTGGAACTGCATCTGTGGGGGCCACTACATGCCTGGCAGTGCTTGATTGGGCTCTGAGCCTCACTTAAGGTGTGGTCATGTTTCATCCATCTCCTGCTAAACAGGAGAGGTGCTTAGCTCCTATGAGTGTGGCCTTTAGCTATCCTCTTAAAATCATTGCAAGGAGGAGCTGACACAAAACTTGGCAGTTTTGTACTGCTGATCCCTTTAATGTCCCTCTACCTAAATTGGAGATGGCTTCCATTTAATGCTCTATATCAGGGCTTCATCCTGGCAGGCTGTTTGCTTCTTACTTATAGCACTGAAACTTGGAGCAGAGAGCAATCAGGTGGGGAGCTTGAGTAGTTCAGATTTTTCCCCAGAATTGCAGGGGGCAGGAAAATGAAAGGCTGTTGTGTTACAATGGCACTAAAAATAGCTGTAGCTGTCTCCACCCCATTATGGCTTGCTTCCAAAAACATGTTGAGCTAGTGAATGAATGCAAAGTATATTACATTCATGTGCAGTCTGTTTAGTAGCATCCTTCAGGTTCTCCCAGTGATTCTTACATTTGTCTTCTTCTTTTTTTTTTTTTCTAATCCAGTTTTCTAAAAGAAACCTTTCGTTTTGATGTGAGCTGATTTAATATGGGATTTCAGATATATCCCAACAGTTTGAGTTGCAGGAGAAGGCGAAATGGTTTTAAGTTGAGGGAGGGAAGTTTTAGGTTGGATGTCAGGGGGAAATTCTTTACAGAGAGAGTGGTGAGGTGCTGGAACAGGCTGCCCAGAGAGGTTGCGGATGCCCCGTCCCTGGAGGTGTTCAAGGCCAGATTGGATGGGGCCCTGGGCAGCCTGGTCTAATAATATGGAGGTTGGTGGCCCTGCCTGTGGCAGGGGGTTGGAAATTCATGATCCTCGAGGTCCCTTCCAACCCTGGCTATTCTGTGATTCTGTGGGTTCAGTAAATACATCTTCCACACTTGAAACCAGCTGCATTTAGTAATGAAACCGTCAATAATCTCATGAGTTATTGGAGAGGTCGTTTTCCTTTCTTACAGGACTTTGTTGTGGTCATGCATTTTCTCTGAAGCTTTAGAATTGCCTGGAAAGCACCACTTGAACATCACCACTTGGCTGAATCTACACGCAACATTTGTCTTGCTTTAAAATGACTAACTAGCATTAGCATTAAGTGGCTTTTCTGTATGATATGTTGGCTGTTTTTCCAGTTATAAAGCAGCGGTATCAGTGGGTTTTAGGTAATGGTATACAGGTCTATGACTTTCCCATTTGAAAAGGTGGATGTCACAGGCCTGAAGGAAAATGGTATGAGTTAGAAGGGTTCATTAACACCTTGTATGACATGCATTTTGGCAGTCAACACATGAAGTCTGAAGACTTCAGTCTGATACAGAATAAATCTCCTTCCAGAAAAGGACCTGTAGAACTCTGAGTGGATTTGAAGAAGCAGTGTTTGCACACTTCTGTAGGAGCCCATCTGATGATGTCTTTTCTGTCACTGATGAAACATTGCTACATTTCTCTCATCTGCTAGACAGTTTTGTTCTCCAGATGTCAGGTCTTCCGGGCCTTTCTTTTCTAACATCTCTAACATCCATGCTTTTCTAGCTTTTTTTTTTTTTTTTTTTTTTTTTTTTTTTTTTTTTTTTTAATGCAAGGTCTTGAGGTCTTGGTCTTTGATTGAGGCACTGATGTTGCTTGGCCACTGATAGTGTTTGGCTTTATGTTCTGCTGTTGGTAGTGCCTTTCCAACTTGCCTCTCATGTCTTTTGTTAAATATTTCATGTATACAAGTGGCAATGATTGAAATTTAACACCTGCATTTTCCAAAATTTAGCCTAAGATGAAATATATATAATGTTAAAGCAAGATAAATGTTAAAAATAAGTATTTTTAAGGACACAGCATTCATTTTTATGGTCTGTTACATTTGCAGGTTGTCTTTGGTTCTCTGAATCTAGTAACCTTACCAGAGTTTCTTTTATTAGTCTGAACTTTGCACTGTAATATGTAGCCAATATTAAACCTGAGATGTATTTGCTAAACATTTTACATATCAAAATGATGGTATGTATATCTTAAAATTCTTATTTGTTCTGCTAAGCTCATGATGACGTAGTTTTTGGAGAATACAGGGTATTATTAGAACAAAGGTCAAAGTGTTAGTGAGGTGACAGTACCTTTCCTTTGTGACTCTTATTCCCTTTGTGGTAAGAAATTTGGTTGATGGAATGCAGCGGTGAGGCAAGGCTACTACTTTTCCTCGTATAGGCTCAAGGGGTAATGGTTATATTGCTGTGGGACTTGAGGAGAGATTATGCTGCTGAGGAGAGTCACTTAAATTCCTAAGTTTTGCTCCATTATTTAAATAGGTTTGTGTCTACATTGCAGAGCACGACCCTATGAGTTTCAAAATGAACATGAGATATACAACAACATTTATCAGGATTAAAATCCGGAAGGCTCTTTCTTTGTAGCAGGGTTTGAATCATGGAGTCCGGAGGAGATAGGTGGTTGTTTTGAAAAAGCAATTGGGCTGTGTGGCTGCAGAGGAGGATTGAGCCGAGCTGTCAGTCAGTGAGGGAGATACCTACACTGTGAGCAGCCTGACATGGATGTAACACAGTGCCTTTCTGCCGCTCTGTATGAGGTGCGAGGTGTGGGTTGTCAGCTCTGCGTAATTCAGTCCTTCAGCCTAGGTGAGGAACGCTGTGACCCACCACAAGGTAATATCACAGCATGAAGCCAAAGAGGGCAAGCACATAAGCTTACACCAGCTGTGCCTTTGTTCCTACTGAGTAGTGTGACTGAAGGGTAAAGAACACCTATGGTATATATATGCAGCACTATTCTCAAAAAAGTAGCAATTTAATTTGAGACATCAAATCCAACCCCGTTGTTTCTGTTGTTTTTTCTTTCTTTCTCCTTTTTTTTCTTTTTTTTTCTTTTCTCCCTCCTTCCCAAGAAAACAATTTTATTTAGGCTTCAGATTGCTTGTTGACACAAAACAGCTGCAGTATTTGCTATTATTTTGAACTGTAGAGATTTGTTCATGGCTATCTGTAGATGCCTAAGGTGCTGTTTCTTTGCTTCCTTAAAGTTCTGTTAGTCTTACTTTTTTATATCATTATAGAGATAATTATGTTTCTGTTCCCCTCATTAAGTCACAAGCTAACTTGATTTTTTTTTTTTTTTTTCATTTAATCCCTGGCATTTCTTAAATGAAGACAAATTCTGCACTCTCTATTTTCAGTATAAATGATTATAACAAATAGGATTTGACCTATATAGTTACAGCCAAATGTCACCAAAGCTTTGCTTTTAATTGTTATTTCAAGTGTAAGAAAGAATATTAGAACTAAAATAGGTGGATTTCACATTTGCAGACTGCCTATGAAGTGCTCTTCTAATAGATATTACGATGCATTTCATGTCATAATACTATAACTAAGTAAATCTTATACTTTTCTTTTTGTTGATCTGTTTTTAGGATCCATACAATAGATTTAATGATGTGATGTACAGGTGGATCTCACTGGATAACTGGACTTACAGCAGGACATTCAAAACTCTTTTTGATGTCAGGTATGCAATAAGGATGTGTCTAAAATAGTTTTGTGACATCTTTCATGCAGAATTGCTGGTTAATCCATCAGCTCAAAATCTGCTTAATACTTTTGTATCTCATGAAACAAATTATGCAATATGTACAGCTGTAAAGCTGTTGCCAAAGGACACTGCAGAGGGGGGGTTGCTTTTTCCCAATTTTATCTTCATTGTTAAAAATTACTTATGAGCTGCCAACTGTGGAAGAATAATACTTAAGCTAATTGGAAGCTAGCCCATCTGGTATTTGATGGGTATGTGAACTTGTAGCGTTGCAGACTTTTGTGCCACTTCAGCTGTCATCTTCATCTGATTATTTAGAGATATAATGTAGCCACACTAAGTCAGACATTTTTGGATGTGGTTGATATAGCTGTTGCTAATAATAACTGAAACATACATATTTACATTATCTGTTTTCTGACTGTTGTTAACTGTAGGTATTCTAACAGTATTTATGTGTATGTTGACTTCTGTAGAAAGTGGCAGAAAGTGAATTTGGTTTTTGAGGGAATCGATACAGTAGCACACATCCTGCTCAACAATGTCACTCTTGGGAGAACAAACAACATGTTCAACAGATACGTAAGTAATGCATTTAGTTCTGAAAGTGCCTCATTTTTCATTTAAAGCCGTTCTGTGCTGAAAACCTTCAATGCTTTTAAGTATGTATGAAAATAGGTGCTTGGACCATAAAGTGTTGACCTGAGGACTGCACATATAATCAGATAACTGCTGGAAAGAGAAGCATGCTTGCCTTTTCAGTAGCAGCATGATCAGATCTAGATGTAACTATGTCTTGTTCAAAACAAGTGGACCCACACGAGAGGGTTGGTTTAGCTAATAATGCAAATCTTGCTTCTTGGATTCTGTCATAGCTCTAAGCTTAAATCTGTTTTATTAGCTGTAAATCTGCTTACTAGTTGCTATTAGAATGGATCACTTTTGAATACTGAAATTAAAATACACATGGTATAAAACTTTTATAAGGGTTTCCATTACTTTCCATTATACAGAGTTTTGATATTTAGTATTAGGCTTTTGATGGCGTTGCTACATCTCATCTCATCTCATCTCATCTCAGCTCATAGGGGCATGAGGGTATTCATCATAGAATGATCTGGAGAATGGCAAAAGCATTCAAACTAATTTTATAGCTTTAAAGTGTAAAATGGTTCTGAATCATAGTATAAGTTGATCCTCATTTGATCCTTGCCTTTCTCTTGAGGGAATCAAAAAAAAGAAAATTGTTAGTGGAGTCATTTAGTTAAAATGGGAACCTGGTATCTTCATATCTCTGCATTTACCATTCTGGCAGGTTTTATTGCAGGTACTGAACTGAGACATGAGAGCTAGATTCTGCCACCTGAGTCTGTGTGACCTGGGACAAATCACTCAGCTTCTCTGTGACTTAGTGTTGCCATCTGTGAAATGAGAGTTTTCCTAGGGTTCTGAAGAAATCATGCAATATTTGGAGAGTTTTTAAAGGACTGCTAATAGCAGGCTGTGTAGAATTGGGATATGATATTCGTTTGCTCTTGTTTCTGCAACTTCATTCTGTATCAGATTGTTACAGTTCATGAAATGGCCTTCAGTGAATAACCAGAGTTAACTGTATCAGATTGAGTCTAGGATGGCTCTGACCTGGATTTCTGCTTTGTTCACCTTGTTGCACATGATAACTGTGTCTGCAGGAAGGTTCTCTATGAAGGCTCTGTGTGAATATAGTGCTGTATGCTATAAAAGTGAAGTGAGTGATGCTGGCTGAGCTGTTCACAAGTGGAAGAAATCACTAAGATTTGGTTTGTCACAAATGAACACTATTTAGAAGAAAGGAGTGTTAATTGTTAGAAGCAAATTGTCTTGACAAGGCAGAACAATTCTGAAACTGAATGTTTGCTCCTCTATCCAACCACACTGAAGAGGCCTTTGTGAGCCAATGAGGAAGCCCCCAAATTCTTTGTGAGGTACTAACGTGGGATGAGTGTCTGTAAGTGTTATGGATTGGAGGGAAGGTGGTGTAAAATACAAGTTTGCAGCATTCATACGAAAGTCAGCTCAGTGGTTTGTGATAAAGAAGCTGGCAGCACAGTGTGAGTTGGAGGGAATCCTATATAGAGCAGCCTTCTGATTTGGAACAAAGTGCCTTTCTAAAAAAATGCAGATGAGTTCTGAGTGAGGCAAGAGGGGAAAAATTCTCTAGCCATCCTCATTCTTCAGGCAGTTCGGTGTGCAATCATACTGTTGAAGCCTGCATTGAGGGCTCAGCATGGGCAAAGCAGTTTGTCCAGACAGGTTCTTGTATCTAGAATTCTACAATGCATTTTGTTTTTTCAGTAAGGAATAACCTTTCTTTTCTTCAAAACGAGAGCCTGTTGAAGCTGTAGTTCAAATGCTTTTGAATAATATACATATGGTATTAAAAGCCCAATGTGACAGTGATTATAAGTCTCATAAATAGTGTCAGCACTGTAATGATTTTGCTTTGTTCTCTTAACCTAGAGCTTTGATATTACCAGCATGATCAAGGAGGTCAATTTTATTCAAGTCCATTTCATATCAGCCATTTCATATGCTGCAGAGCAGAGCAGATGTCACAAAGCATACAGCGTCCCCCCAGCGTGCCCTCCACCTGTGCAGAAAGGCGAGTGCCATGCTAATTTCATCAGAAAGGTAGGTAAAGAACTCTCTGTGTTTGGCTTCAGGCATGAGGAGAGGAATGTGCTATGTGCTGTCCTTACAGATGTATTCTGAAACCTTCAATGTCATTTTATTAGTAGGATGTATTTTTCATTGTAATTTCTTTCTGCTGCATCCCCAAGAAGCCTGTAACCAACAGGAGGCATATGAAGGCCAGGCTAACCACACCTACTTGGTAAGAATTTTTAAAAGGCTTGTGTTTTTTTTTTGACAAGGAGTCAACAAGGAGACTGGCTGCTAAGAGAGCAGATTAGCACTGAAAAATGTGTAATCATTACATTTCAATCCACTGGGTGGCTTTAGCAAGGTATACTGACACTATTCCCTGTTACAAATACCAGTTTATATAGCCAAGGCTGTAAAAATTTCAGCCACGCAGCTTTATGAGTGTTTGCTATTTGCTCATGTTCTTACTATTTATACTGGGCAGTTCTGTCCTTCGAAGTGTTATCTAACAGAGGACCTGTTTGCATCTTATTACCTTGTGACTTTTAGGTAGGTATTCAGTGAAACCAACAATAATATATACAAAGAATAGAAGTCAGAAACTCTGACTTCATTGCTGTTCTCTGGATAAACTATAATTGGTGTAGCATCTCATTTATTTGTGACAGCTTTGCAGAAGCCAGGGAGAGACGGTGGCTAGGTGAACTTATGTAGGTCACTCCAAAAATAATGCTACCTATTTATTTCTGTGAAAACCACAACACATACAAAGAGCACAAAAACACTATTTAACAGAGCAAACTCTTTTTCAACCACCATAAGCTATGCATTTTTGAACAAAAGTCTGCATGCCATGCTCATAAGAATCTGCATGACCATCTGGACCATAGCTTGCCTTTCACTTCGCTGTCATCACTGCTGAAAGGTATCACCCATTGCCTCACTATGCTCACATCCACTGTTTGGTCTCCGTAAATGTTCAGCAAATGTCGATGAATGTCAATGGGTGCAATTTTTTTCAGCATGGAGGAATTCAGTTGCACATTTTTGCTTCGTATGCACTTCTATGTCAAGTGCCATGTTGTCAGTCTGCTCCTCAGTTGCCATCTGTCACACAGTAGCAAAATGTAACAGAGTAACAATGGAAAGGTTCAACCACTACTGCCATACCACCAACATCCCCTTCTGACATCATGGGCCAGTGTAATAAAATAGGAGCATTACTTTGGAATTGCTTTTATTTATTTATTGCATATTTGTCTCCTCTTAAATGCCTTTCTTCTTTAAGGAGTTTTAAACTTTTTTAACAAGGTCTTGTAGAAGCCTCTCAAAAAGCAAGGAGAATTCTCTTAATCTAAACATGGGTGTAATTTGCTTTATATTTATTAATGGAAAGTTGAATTTCATGTTGTCCGCAGAACATACATCAGTATTAAGATGTTGTCTGTATCACTACTTGTTGCTGCTTTTATTTTTATTGCATTTCAGAAAGTTGATTCATTTAGAAAGTCAATCCATGCTGTCTCCACTATGTTTCTTAGAAATCAATTCAGGGACGAGCTTGAAAGGAGGAAGGCACTTGCGCAGTTGTAGTCTTATTTATAGAGCAAAAATGGCCAGGAATGATTTTATGCTTTACTGAACTGTACTTTAGAATTTGTACAAAAGTACCTTCATTCATTTTCTCAAAGGAGGTGCTTGACTGTACTTGGAAACTGCTCCAGACATTTCCAGAAACATTTGAAACATTTTTAGTTTCAAGTATGTGGTAAAAGCAGTAACTACGTCCCATTTAAAAGTAAACAAACACACTAGAACGTAGCTAAATGAAGCTGTCTGCTTATCATCTTTAGTAATGGAGAGCTGAATGCATGTTCGAGATTCAGCATTAAGTGCAGTAAATGTATCTAAATCTTAACACCAATTTGTGGTGAAACACAAGTCTTTCTCTAGTAAACGGTTTTTAGTGATATGAGTATATTGTTCTTACCACATTATTTCTGATAGTCTCTGCAATATTATTAGTGAAACCTGACCGTCCATCAATGATTCATTTGCTTATGTTTTGTAAAGGGAAAATTGCTTTCAATCTGATTTGTTTTCTAAGAATGCACTGTCCCTGTTTTCACACTTGAAATGGGTGCAGTGCTCGCTTCCTGGAAGGCTGTTTTGCAACTTGATAGGCGGGCAGACTGACTCCAGCAATGCAGGGGATAGGCTGTGCAATGTGGTTTGCCAAAATTAGTATGCCTCGGCTGTAAGTTATTAGTCTCTAAATTTAGAGCTATAGGTCACTCTAGAAGACTTTAAGGAGATCTATTGTATTTGCTTTGAGGGCTGGGACTGTGAGAAGCTTGGAGGACAGCTGAATAGATGTCTTTAAGGGGTTTGTTAAGTAGAGATCTCACTACACTTGAAAAACAGCTAAATGGAAAGCAGCACTTCTGTGCCCAACAAGCATTTTATAATTCAGATGGTTATTTTCTTAGAATCAAAACTAGGGTATTCCTCAACCATGTTTTTGTTCCCTTTGTTTCTGTATGAAAGAACCATAAAAAAGGGGGAAACAGTGAACAGAACTGAACTGCACAAATAACCAGACATGCACATCTCTTTCCTTGTACTAATCTATGGTGTTACCGTGAAAAATAGAGGTTAAAATATTTTAGATATGCCCATGATGTTTAATTATTCTTTCCCAGAGCTTCTCTTGGTAACGATTCGCTTTCTGCTTACTTTGTCTTTTAGTTATGAAATTAAATACTGACCTTACAAATTAAGATAATTCAGAGCAGAACTGAAAGTAACTTTCTGGCTTCCTTTTTTTCCATCTTAACATTTTATTTTATTTTTAAATGTTGGGAGAAGTGATTTACTTTTTTACTAATACTAAACTTTAACATATGTGGAAATTTAATACAAAGTTGTATTTTTATATAATACAGGTAGTAGCAACAGAGTTCTGTTGAAGGAGTCAGAGGAAAGATTCTATAGGCTATTCTGAATTGAAGGAAATTGGAAAAATTCTTTGACTGCATGATAATATTTCATTGCTAGATAGCAAATACTTTTCATTTCTGGTTCAGCATCAGTTTCTGTGTGAAAAATAGACAATTATATTATAATCATTTTGTATTCCAGGAGCAGTGTTCATTTAGTTGGGACTGGGGACCTTCTTTTCCCACTCAAGGAATCTGGAAAGATGTGAGGATTGAGGCCTATAACCATTATAATTTGATTTACTTTTCTTTAACTCCTTTCTTTGGTAAGTCACATTATTACCTTTTATTATTTTTTCACCTCTGGAAAACAAACCACTTTATTGCTAAGCTATATTAACTGTTCATTTAGAAAAAGGTTCTGTAGTTTTATTGTCACTTTGTTGTGCTTACCACAGCACACACTTTCAGGTCTTGAACCAGTACTTAGTACAAACAGTACTGACTAAAATGTTAGAGTGCAGAATCTTTTTATGCTTGAAGATCACAGAATAACTTAAGAAATACTATATAGCATAACTGAGGTTAGTCCCTGTTCACCTGTTTCAGAAAAATTCTTTTTTGTTGGCATGTATTCTTACTCCCAGTAATTGAGTCTCACTTCTGTTGCACCTCCATTTGAAACGAAGACAAAGCTGCTATGGGAATTTAGTTCAGTGTTGGGAAGGCAAATGCAGAGCAAGCAGAATTTCAGGAACACTGAATTTTCAGGGCACAATATGAAGCTTGAGGCAGAAGAGCAGTGTTGTTATGCTGTGGTAATTTGTTAAGGCTACAGTTTGAGAGGACAGCCTTCTGTATTCTTGCTATCTAACTTACCCAACCGGTTTCTTCCCTGGATGTGCTTTTTGATTTTCCTCTCCTTTGTCTTGAAAATTATTGCAGCTGAGCAAAGTAGTTAATTTTCTGTCAGAACTTTCTGCAAAAGATAATGTAGCCCATTGTAGACCACCTGCACATTTTCACTGCCTGTTGAGCCCGGTCTTCAGTGGAGTAAAGGCTACCACGTGAGTCCTCTGCACAGGCTTGAATTTAAGCCCTTGGGAACAAAGTTTTTGTGTAGGAATAAAAGAGGAAGACGTCACTCCCTGAATGCTTTTAAAGCTTCCTGAAATAGCTGCAGATCTTAGTTAGAATTAACGTGACTGGAATTTCCATGGAAAGCCCCAGCACAGGCTCTGTGCTCTCTAGAACTTAGTCACAGTAATAATCTTTTCTGGTCCCTCCCACATTCCCACAACTCCACCTTCTGGTAGGCAGTGTTACTCTCTGGATAGCTTAGAGAGCAAACCTCTTTCATTCTACAGAGAGTATTTTGGAACCAGAGTCACAGCATCTGAGTATCCATACATAATAACATTTGAAAAATAAAGAATAAATAAACAACTTGAATTTAAACTGGCTTGTACTTACATTGCTCAACAGATCTGGTGTCATTGCCTTTTGACCACTGAATCTGTAAAAGATTCACTGTTCTTGATTTCTGTGCCTAGGCTCCACAGTTCAGCAGTAAATGGGTAGGCTGGAATTTCTTTATTCTCTTGGATGGAAGGGAAGATGCTCTGTAACTACTAATCCTTCTGATAGTTTGTGTGGGTTTATCTTTTAAACCCTCCAACATTTCTGAAAATTCACCTTCCCTGGGTAATGCTGGGTGCAATACAAACTTGCAAACCCATTCACTGCTTGTAGTTCTAAAAAATGCAGTAAAAGTCACAGCAAGGCCGAATGTATCTGTTTGGTTCTGGAGAAAGCTCTCTTTTTTCCCTGGAAGGAGAGCTAGAATATGTATGTGAAAAAGAAAGTAGGTGATGAGCAGCTTATGTATACAAAGTGTGTCTCAGTTTTAGTTTTCCTTGTTTTCTGGTTTACAGACATTCATCTGTTATGTATGAATATAGGAGTAGCCAGGATGTGCCTGTACGTAGATAATATAATTGCTGAGATAAGTGAGAAATTCCAGCATTGGACTTGAGTAACCTTGACCCTGGCTTGCTGTGTTTGATAAGTTGTTTTGTAAAGGAGATGGCTTGCTCAGGTAGCAGTGGGAAGAGGTCTTGGGCAAGTCACTGACTTATTTTCTCCACCATACTTTAAGAGCAAAAGGATGTAATGATAGAGCCTATCAAGTCTAGACACAGTGGGCCCAATTCATTCTCAGCATAACTCCATTCATTTTGTTTAGTGACTCTGGGGTAAATTGGGCTCAGTTTCTGTTAATGCTGGTTTTGTTTCACAGACAAAAGTGATTGTACTTCCTTGTGATTACGATCTTTCCTAAAGAGTACCATGTTCGTATGAGTGCTGACTAAAAGCAAATATAATGTCTGTGGGAGTAGGTAGAAAAAAGAAACATTTTCCTAATGATGAAGTGGTTGGTGTAATATTGTCTGACTTCTGTACGAAACTCTGAAAAAGCCCTGGATAGCTTTGGAATGAAAAGCATTATAAAATATAAATCACATTACATAGTTCCATTCTAAGTTAGAAAATCTAATCTAATATCAAAAGCACTAAGTAAGATTAACCTTGTAGGTCTGGTTGAAACACTACCTGCAAATTGTTAAATTTAATCCAAGCTGTTTAAATTGTTTCTTTGATGAGAGGTCATGTTAACTAATAGGTACGTAAACTCAGTTCCTGTATTCCCATTTCTTCTTCCCCTTTACTAAGTGAGTAGAGCTCAGCAGTGGAGTCTCGAAATTGAGTCCATCTTTAACGTAGCCAGCTCCAAGCCAATTGCAGGTCTTGCAACTGTGAACATTCCCAAACTGCAAACACAGCAAACATACAGTGTGAAGCTGCAACCTGGTGAAGGCAGTATTGTGCTGCTTGTAAACATCAGCAAGGTAAGGAGCTGTGCATGAGAGCTCTAGCCAAATGCAAACTGTACTGTAGCACTTGGTTTTCAATGGGTCTTTCTGCTTCCATATCAGTTTCGCCCTCTTCTTTCTTTCTTTGCTCCTGACTTTGACAAGTTCTGTAGCCCTTGCAGGATAGGAAAAAAGTTCTTTCCCTCACTAAAAGTTTTTTGTTTTTTTTTATTTTAAATTTGTGTAGCACAATGTCAAAAAAGATGATGAAGCCTTTCCCTTATTACAGAACAAAACAAAAAGATCATGTCCTCATGGCCATAAATTTTGTGTACCATATTTCACTCTTCTGGCAGTAGGTGTCTTGTCTTTCATGCCGTTGTTTATCTGGTTGATTGGGACTGGAATATAATGATAAGAAAAGAGAGGAAACATTCCTCAAACCTCTCAGTAAATACTCTTTCATGTAAATAAAAGCAAGAGAAACATGTGAAGAACTTGACTGGCAGTAGTGTTGGTGGAAGTTTTGTGTAGTAATTCCTTATATTGGCTTTTAGTCCTTTGGGTAGGCAAGGCCTAGAAGGAATTTTGGAGGTTAGAGACAGCTCTAATAAAGAGAGAACTGTACTGTTTGTTATACACCCCAGAGATATGAGACGAAAGAATGGGCTCACCTTCAGAGGGTGTTGGGAAACAATCCAGTGGCAGGCTTAAATCACCAGCATTATTTCCCTTCTTGAGTTCTTGTGGTTTTAGAAACTGTGTTGAGTTTTGTGACATAGATGTAATTAAGATTAAGGCAGTGCTAGCTGCCTGTGATATTGCTGTCCCTTGGAGCCAAGCAGGAGCTGTTGCCTGCTTTGCTGCTATAGGGCACAGCCAAGTTTGTGGGCAATCAGGCTGGGGCTTCAGATAGCCCTGGCAGTTAGTAACATCTTAATGTCTGTGATAAACTTTGGGTGTTATGCTGGCCTTTACCAAAATTTTTCTCTTTTGCTGTGTAACTGCATTTGTTTCCCCAGCTTGAATGTATTATGTGCATATTCCTAAGTTACTTTGTCAGTTGTTTCAGTGGAGAAAAACCGTGTTAAAAATGAACAGGACATTTGTGCTTCAGTATGCATGTTCAATGATTTGCCTGATTATGTGCTTTGTTTTATTTTGACATGAAGCAGAAATGTGTGTAAACATACGATTTTTGTTACTTTTGTCATCAGATGTGCAAGTTGTGTGAGTAATTACAAATACCTACATTAATTTTAAGCAATCGTTAGTCTCTGCTTAGCCTTTCCAGGGATTACACTGAGCAAGCACGACAATGTGAAGCTTCAAAAATGACTTATTTAATCACCCCACTCCCAACTTCAGAAGAAATCTGTTAGTGGGGTATAAGTGCGAGCTTGTGAGGAAGCACTTCCTTCAGAGCAGAAGCAAGTGTGTTATTATTCTTTGTACACAGAGGGCTTTGCTGCATGAACTCACAGCGACTGATTTTACGAGAAGCCCTGCAATGTGTTCTAACATATTGATGAGCATAAAGGAGCACTTGCTCCGTATGACAGTCTTCTGAGATGCTTGTTAAATAGTGAGACCTCGCCAGAAATTTGTTTCTAGTTGAGAGCTTGTTGCAGATTATGTTAGAAAGTCAGTAGATGCTTGAGTGGTGCATATAAGCTGAGATGCTTATCTAGAAATCCCCACACAAAGTGCTGTGTTGCTAATGTGACAGTATTTTGCTTATCAGCGAATGGTGAGCATGAGGATGACATCATTAATGGCCAATGAAACACTCCAGCTGTTATAGGTGGCTGCAAATGCTCCCTTGCTGTTGGGGCACATGATGATTTTGTGCTGCCATCTGTATCCATGCAATTCAGAGATCAGCACTTCAGCACAAGCAATTATGGTAACTCCAAAGAAGCTGAAATATTTCTAAGTACATTAATTGTTATGTCCAAGTGTAGCTACAGCAAAACATATTGTTGGGCTGCTCTCTGGTCTCCCTTTGTACGGAAAGATTGAGGTACTCCTTTCATGACTCTATTCAGTGCTGACCCCTGCATTGTTTGATTGCATGCGTTATTGCTTTCTTTCCACAATTTTTGTGTTGTGGAAATATTTGCTGGTAAATGTTGGCAATAGGACCGAGCAGCAGAAGTAGGCTATTGGAATGAAAATGTGTGTAAGTGTAGGAAATTATTTATATAAATATTACTCTCTATGGCTAGAAAAATTAGAAAATTAAATCTTAAAGGTAGCTCTTTTATGTTTGTGAAAACCTTGGAGTACTATTGAAATTATTAGGAAGCACAGATAAAAAGCAGAAAGCAGTGAAATGAGTGAATGAAACCTTTTATTTGAAAGTTTGCCCACATACTACCAAGGTCACAACTGAAAAAAACCCCTGTAAATCTGATTTTGCATACAATAGGTAAACAGGCCAATTAGATGAGGAGTATGATAGAAGCTAATGAGCAGTGTCTGCTTCTGAGACTCGGATATTAGAGTTTTGGAGAAATGTTCTATCAGCCAACCTTTCTGTCTAGACACACGCATGCATGCATATACATGCTGATGGCCAGTTGTGGACTCAAAGTGAAATAGTAGCTGAGACACAAATGAAAGAGATCACACTTTGAAGACTTTTCACCTCAGTGCCTCAGCTGGAGCAATCCCACTTACCTTGGCTCAGCTGAGGCACATAAACTCATCAGGTCTCTCAAAGGCAGCTGAGCCCCCAGGTGTGTGCTATGTTTTTATTCATAGAAATGTTCTGGCTTTTTCTCTTGCATGTTCAAGAACTCTACAGTAGAAGCTTGGTGGCCAAATGGACATGGAAAACAAATTGGATACAATATGACAACAACTTTCATCATGGAAGGAGGATACCAAATTGAGAAAATTTCAAAGGTGAGCCCTTCAGTTTGTTTTATAGCTGGCATCGCTCTACATGTCACGTATCTAAAGCTCTGAAGTGTTTTGCTGGATTATAATATGCATGTGAAAGCATTGATGAGAAACAAGGGTGTTTTTTAATGTCACAATGTATGTTTATCTGTTTGTAGTAGCTTTAGCCTTTATAGATGTCTTTACTTTCATTCAGACTGGAAGATGGCTCATAGTTAGTTGGAAACATCAGAAAGGAAAAGATTTTAATCTTTCTACCTTAAAAAAAAAAAAAAAAACTTTTAAACTTGATCAGTTGTGGTGATGTTTTTGTATCGTGTACTAGAAAGCTCATTTACATTTCTATAAACTATAAGTGCTGGGTAAGGTTTATTTATTGAACTTCTCTTGCTAATTCAGATTTAAAAAAAAAAAAAAAAAAAAAAGATGGGATTGGTGTATTCTTAAGAAGCTAGCTTCTAACTTTCATTTGTTAGAATGTGATAGAAGTGCTTCAGGCTCTAGAAGAGGTAACATCTTAAAAGTGACCAGAAAAGTAACATTCAGAGATAAGATATTTGCTTAAGGGTTTCTACAACATACTGGCTGTGTAATTATCTGATTGTTGTTACTAATAAGCGCAGAAGAGATAATTTCCCACTACCCTTTGAAAAAAACAAAAAACAAACCAAAACAAAAAAACGGTTACAAGGAGGACTGAGCCCCTTATGCCATTAACGTGTGGAAACAACCACATAAACATATGCATTAGGTGGTTCTGAGGTATATTGCTTCACTAAAATCTTGTCACCAGGCATCTAAAACTGCTATTTGCTGTGTTTGTTCACACAGGAAACCTTACAAAAAACAGGAGCTTCTGGAGTCCCACTCTTTATAGGACTAGTAGTAAGGTTGATTATGAGGTCCTAGGAATAGTTCTTTGCTGTTATTGGTGATAAATCTTGAAAAAATTGAAAAAAAACATACTAAATAAACACAACGTATTGTGCTTGGGAAAATAAGTAGGAAATATGTCTAAAAGCCTGTTTAAAAAAAAAAATAAACACATTATTACTGAGTAAAAGCTGCATGTTTTTTCATAGGGAAATTAATTGTTTCAGTTTGGGTAATTTCATCAGGATATTTCATAGAGCCCTATGGCATACAGTCACAGGGGTTTCACAGTCTACAAAAGATATTTAGAAGCCTTTTTTTCCTCAAAGGGAAAGGCAGAAAAGAGCAAATGCAGCACATTGCTGGCATTATGAATTAACCATGTATGAAGACTTTATAGATTCATAGTGCAAAGTGTAGTTGTCCTTCATGTGCTCTCTGAGTCTCTGTCTTGGATTTTGACATGTCCCCGCCCTGAGCTGTACACGTGGATGAAGGCTCCATATGCAGTTTTTTTCTAGCATAGTTTGTCCTCACGTCAGCAGAACTGAATAAACTTTGGATAGTTCGGGAAACACTTGCAGTGACAAAGTTTTTCTGAAAGTTTCTGTAAGGTTTTTGCTGGGAACCCGGTGCTGTGTTCTGGTGAGCAACTAATAGGTGTGAAACATTTTTTGAATGTTATGTCTCTGTATGGGTTCAGAGTATCTGCATGTCTTTGGACAGACTAAAGCTAGAGGGTAACAACTGTGCAAGTAAGAATATGCAATGTGAATCTTATCTAATCTAACTGTCTTTAACAGGGACTCATCTCTGTTTTTTTGATATATTAGTCTCTAAAACATTAGCAAATCCTGTGGGTAGCCTCCCAGTTTGTGCTTGCAGAAACCTTTAGGGCTCTGGCCAATTCTGCTGACCCTCTTTGACTGAGGAAGTACGTACACGCTGCCATTGAGCGCAGCAGAAAAACAAAATAGAATAGAGCCAACATCCAGGATGACGTGGGTTTCTGTTTTGGTTTTCTGTTTGAATATTCTATGTTGGACTTTGTTTCTCAGATAATATAAAATAAAGTCATAGATAGAAATTACCTTAGAATGAAATGGCTTTTCTTCAGAGAGGTTGAGTTCTATTTGCTATTGATAAATTCCCTGATGTAGGCATGGCAAGAAGAAAAGTCTCTCTTATACCTTAGTATAATACTTTTAGTATTCTTTAGTATCTCTTTCACTGTCTTTTGAGGCATTTATTTGATTTTGGAATCAGGTTCTCCATCTTTCTGTATACTTATTTCTTCAACAGTATATTTCATTATTTCATGATACTATTTGAGTACTCGGATCCAACCGTTGTTCCTTCCTTGTCTCTACACCCACTTCTCCCCCAGGCCTTTTAACGTGACTTCCAAAAGCCTCTCCATTTTACTTGGTAATTTTCACACACATTCCATGCTGCATGCTAGGTAGTTAGATCGCTAGGGCATTCTGTGATCTGATTTTAGCTCTGGGCATCTTTGTCCTTGTTACTTTTCTTAGTGCTAAATCAAAGAACACCAATTGGTTTCCACAGCCAGTGGGTACAAACCCCTTGTATGTGACTCAAAGATACACATCTGTTTCTTAATTGTTGAGAGAATCAGATGAGTGTTTGTTTTTTGGTGGCTAGAAAACTGCTTCTCCGTGCTCCAAATCTGGGAGAAATATCAGTCCTTGGAGAGCAAGATATGTGACGCACATCACAAAGTTGCCATGGTCAGAGCCATTAGGATGCATAATCAACTATGTCAGATCCTAGCAGTTCCCCCTGCCTTTCTTTGACTCTGCTTGGTAGAAGAAAGCTGCAGTAGGAACAGGAAGAGATGCTGTATTACCAGGTCGGCCCCTGGGGAGCAATGGTTTGGGAGCACAAAGTCATCAGACCCTGGGATCTCAGAAATGTGAGATGAGGCTGAGGAGTTTTTCCCTGTGCTCATGCTGTGTGGGTGGTCCTGACTGAGGGTTCCAGCGTAACAAATTGCCTCTGATTTGGCCAGTTGCATGAGCTCCACTTGAGGATGAATAAAGCAGTATCACATTACTTTTGTTAGTAGTATAAATACTCCACTACTGCACTCTGAGGCAGTCCCAACCTGCCTGATGACAACCATTAAGAGGACCTCCCAAATGCACATCTATAAATCTCACTCCATTTTGTGCCACAAAAAAAGAGTTGCACTGGAGATTAAAGAGTTTTTCTCAAAATAATTTAGTTCACTAGAGGAAAGTGAGAACTCCTTAGTTAGTGTAGTACTCGTGATGTAGGTTGGGTTTTGGCTTTTTTGTAGTCTTCAGCAGTTAGAATGGTTAGAGTTGTATGATTACTATTTTATTTTTTTTTTTAAACTTCTCAGCTTAGAATATATATGCAAAATTCTATGAATGGGTGCAAGATTCCTGTCCTAAAGCTAAGTTCATCATGCTGCTCTGTTTTCAGCTGACCCATTGTGTAGCAAGATTGCAGTAGAAAAGAGGTAGAGATTGGATACTCTGCTAAGTATTTCTCTGAGCACAGAAATACTGGCCAGAGAATCAGAAGTGTCTTCTCACTGGTCTGATTTTTGTAAGGTTTTTTTCTGTTTTTACTGGGAATTTCTTCACTGTTGATCCTTTACAGTAGTGGTGATGCTGAATCCTTTTGCTTTTAATCTGCTGTTACCCTTAGGGCAACACTGTACAACACTACAAGACCTGAGGTACAGTTCAGTTTGAGGTGAGTGATCTGTGGTCTCCACTCATGCACCTAGTTTGCTTTGCGTCTGTCCAGGGATTTAATTAATCATTGTTCTGTTGACTATGAAGCACTGAAGAGGAAGCAAAAAAAACCAAGTTTTTTTTTGCATTTTCTGCTTCAGACAGAAAATTATTTCCAATCTAAACAATTATTGATAAGTTAAAAATTTAATAATCACAGTCACACAGTGAGATTAGTTATGTCCCGATTTAACTACAGAACTGTTTGGTGTGTGAAATAAAGCATTACATTTCATTTTAAAGGCAGATGTATCAGTTACTTAATTAGGTTAAATTTAGCCAGGTTGACAGACAGATACAGTCCCAACTATATCTTAAAGCAGAGAGAGAACAGTTTGTACTCTGCTATTATGTTTTCAAAAGGTCAGCTTGTAAATAGTCATTTGAGAAAGAAGTGGTTGCTAGCTTAGGGGTAGCCTAGACAAAAACTGTCTCCTGCTGTTCAGCTCCAAACCTGTTGCTTAGTGTGCACTGGCTGAAATTTTGTTTGCTTTCATTCACTTCATTCAGTTTCCCAACTTTCTCCCAGTGATAATGAGGAACAGGTACCAGAAGGAGGAAAAAAAAAAAAAAAAAAAAAAATCTGATCCAGATAAGTTAAAGTGGAGAAGGTTGTGAGGAGGAAAAAGTAGTAGAAAGTCTTTCTGAAAGAAGTCTATTCTGTAACACTTTGCAACCGCACAGGACCCAAATGCGATAGGTGGGGAAGATATCTCTGCAAAATAAGGGTTTGGTGTAACGTGTTACTGCAGTCCATCTAGTACTGCTTCATGGTGTTGTCTGTGTGTTGTGGCAGTTGAGATACCTCTTCAGAACAGCGCTGTCACTTTAGCTGAAATGAACTCACCTAAAACACCCAGAATGATTTCTTGGGAAGTCGTCTTCTGCCTGCAGTTAGGAGGAATGTTTTGCTGTTGTTTTGTTTTCCAGTGTTTGCAGTGCACAATATCAGATATTAGGCTAAAAGAGCAGCTGTAGAAGATAGTTTGGCATCTGCTTGATATGCACTTGTTCCATCTGGAATGGACTTTAATACTTTACACACAGTTGGTGACTGTTTAGCGGATCTGTTCTCTGAGAAACCAGATTGGTGAGCATACTGTTCAAAAACAGCTGTTCGAAGGCCAGAGAGACCTTCACTTTCAAACCAGCATTTTTATTTAAACGCATATCTTTTAAGAGAGATCAAGGCAACAACAGAATACAGTTTTGCTTTTACTGGATGAAACTGAAGCTAGATGTTTAGGGACAAGATCTCCAGCAGAGCTTCTGCAATCTCCTTCCATAAGGAGAAAATACCAGAATAGTGTGTCTGATCTAATGCAGCCACTACGTTCCTCTCAGTGATTCCCAAATAGAACTTTAACTGAATTTTTGCATGAAGTAAACACGCATCTGTCTCACACATACATGTGCAAACACTTATAAAAATTTTTTTAATACACTTTTAATTTCTTCTTGAAAGGTAGTGTGAGAGATGAGGCCGCCTCTTCTGACTTCTTGACTACTTTTAAGTTACTGTTCAGTTCTATCACTTGCATTATAGTTTTTATTTATTTTATTTTGTCTGCTTTAAACCTATGTTTTATGTCTTCACAGGCCTATTTTCGGACAGTAGAACTTGTTCAGGAGCCTATTCCTGGGTCTCCAGGTCTGAGTTTCTACTTCAAAATCAATGGCCAACCCATTTTCATGAAGGGCTCAAACTGGATTCCAGCAGATTCTTTCCAGGATAGAGTGACTTATGACACGTAAGTCATATCTAATATTTTCTTAGGAGAAAGGATCACCGTTACCTCCTCATGTTTGCCCATCAAATGTTGACACTAGTGTGGGTGGACTCTTTTCAAGGTAGGTCTAATGCGATAGAAAGTGCAGCTATAACAGCAGAGCAGCAAGGTCCCAGGCTGAAGCAAGTGAGGATTCACTCAAAGGCAACAGCCATGGGCACAGAAATAAAGGAAAGAAGCTACTTACTTTCAGAAGGCCTCCAGGTATGCAAAGATCTCCAGCAAGATACTGTTGCCTCCACTGCCAATCCTAAATGAGATCTGGGAAGGAGTGGATCCTGACTCTGCCCCTTCCAGTCACTCAGATGTGTTGCATGCATTGAGTGCCCTTGGATTGGCCCTGCCTTCCTACTAGGTGCTCAGTCACTGTTTCAAGCCATGACTTAGCATTTCTGCTGCTGTAGAACACAAATTGCTGGGGCTTAGGCTCTCAGAATTAAGACTTAACATTGCAAGATCTGAATGTTGTTCAATGCTAGTAAGTGCAGTAGCTGATGGGAGAATGGTTATTTGCAGTCCACAGGTTACTGGCCTTTCAGGCATTTTTAGGAGTAATCCTCAGGCTATCTGTTCCTATTGCCTAGAATGTAGTCATTGACACTGACAGGAAGAGCATTTCAGCCATGTTCCAAACCTCCTAATGCAGGGAGGGAGAAATGCACAGAAGTCTCACTCTTCCCTATTTGGTCTGCTCTTGGATTTTGCTGATATGGCATGCAAGAAATGGGATGGAGGCCATGCTATATTTTGATTGGCTTTGTTAATACAGTATTTCCATACATTGTTCTGCCAGTACTTATGTAAAAGGATTTACGTAGGTTATTCCAGAAATAATGCCATCTATTTATTTCCATGAAAACTACAACACATACAAAGCACAATAATGCTATTTGATAGAGAAAATCCTCAACTATGGAACGTTCTTCTTTAGCATAAACACCGCCAGTAATTATGCATTTTCACCAACAATAAAAAGGAGCCTGCATGTTGTGCTCATTAAAAAAAATATATCTGTACCAGCGGAAGAATCTCTGTTGCCACTGCTGAAACACACCACCCACCACCTCGCTGTGCTCACATCTGCTGTTTGGTCTCCATAAATGTTCAGCAAGCATTGATGAATGTCAGTGAGCGCAATTTTTTCTGCATGGGAGGAATTCAGTGATACACCTTAGCTTCAAATGCACTTGCATATCAGGTTCCAGGTTGTCAGTCTGCCCCTCTGCTGCCATCTGTTGCACAGCAACAAAATGGAATATTGGTGGGAAGGTTCAACTTCCACTGCTGTACCACTGCCATCTGCCTCTGACATTGTGGGTCAGCATAATGAAATAGGCATTACTGTTACAGCAGCCCTTGTGCAGCTGACACTTCATCTATTTTGTGTTTACAGGACCAAGTAACTTTGTTTACACAAAAAATTGCTTTTTGAGATCTCTCTTCAGACATGCAGGATTAGAAGGTATCAAAATAGACTGGCTTCTGTCTGAATTACTTGGTTGCTTTTCAGAGATGAATGTTTGAGATTTTTTTGTGATATAACCTTAGAAACTGCTATGAAGATTGTGTAAATCTTCTTATTGTATTTGACAGATTATGGCTACTCTTGAAGTCTGCAGCAGATGCTAACATGAATGCACTTAGGATTTGGGGAGGAGGAATATATGAACAAGATGATTTCTACAATATTTGCGATGAACTGGGAATAATGGTAAAAAAAAAAATAATAATACAGGCTGTGTATTTGGAAACGAGCTTGTAAATAAAAGACTACTGTAAATAAGTCAAATAAGAGAATTTAACACAAGTTCTAACCATCTTTCCAAAGGATACATGGTGGAGTACCAATCTGAGAATTTGGGTCAATATTCTATATGTATATATAGACAACTTATAGATACAAACCTTCATATATATATATATATAAAATTTTTGTAAATATATATCTTTTTAACTTTAATTGTTGCTCATTACTGAGGCTGTCTGTTGAAACTGGAAGTGATGTTTTGGATTGTTTATATTAGCTTGTATTTTCCAATTAAGGCTACTCATCTGCGGTCTTCATTTTTTTTACTCTGCCACCCTTCTTTGCCCAGAGTCTTGCTTTGGTTTTCCTTTTCTCCCTGCTGTCTCTGTTTTTTTGCTGTTACATTCCCCAGAATCTGAGCTAGAGGCTCGTGCCTTGAACTCTCCGTCTTCTGTTCAGACCCGGACTCTCCAACCTCTTCCAGTTCTACATTTTCTATTCTCTTGGGAAGGAATGAGAGAAAGAAATGAATGTCTGAGTAACTGGTGTTAGTGATGTTACTTAATGCAGGAAGTAGACATTTATACTGTGTTGATGTGCACTATATAAGAACTTCTGTGGATTATAGTCCTGGAGTGGTCATCAACAGAGGCTTGCAACAATTGGTCAAATAGCTGTGAAACAAGTACTGTATGGGAGGGGGGTTATTCACAAACTCAAATGGTAGTTTTTCTGCCACAGCTGTACTGTGGGCCTCTGTAGCTGTGATTAGCAACTTACTCATGTGAGAATAGCTCTGCTGAAAAACCTGAGTATTTCAGTATATGCTCCAGGTTGAGAGCAAAGACCTTGGAATCAGATCATTGTGAGGATTTAGGGCCTAATCTGTTTAACTTCTGTGCTTGCTTCTGAGTAATCAAAACATCAAAGAAAGTAGTCGTGTTTTTCTCTGCTGGGGAAATGAATGAAAATTTGTTGGTTTTTTTTTTTTTTTCCTTTTACTCAATTTTCTTTTTTAAATTTCATCTGGCCTGCATGGTAGACTTTATCTAAAGGGCCCTATTGAACAAACTATAATTGAATGTAAATATAGCTGTAAGGGAACACCTGCTGTAAACATTGATAATTTTAGATGAGTATCTTTTGATTATACGAGTTTGGAGATGCATGTTAATAAGCTTTAATGAAATAGGGACTAGATGAGTGAAGACTGAATTGCATCAGGTATTAAAATCCCAAGAAGTGTGTTTGGTCTTTGCAGCATTAAAGAGAAGGCAAACAAAATTGATACCTCGCTGCCTTCTGCTTTATGTGCTTGCCAGAGGAAAAAAAAAACCAGTCATCAGAATGTGTGCCCTGATTTTCAAGGCTTCTGAGCGCTTGCAGTTCTTTTATTTTTGAAAATAGAAATCTAGGTAGGCCATATAGATCTGTGCCTGGGCAGTGCTCAATGCAAGAAGTAGCTCTTATTCAGCACTGAGAACAGCAAATAGATACAGAAAATCAGATCCTTATTCTGACACGGGATGATGCTGGAGGACTTCAGTTTTATTCCTTCTACTGGTCTTGCAAAGGCTTAAAAGAGCATTAGAGTCAGACTGTTTAAGGAGAAACAGTGATAGCTCACCAAAGGAAACAACAGGAGAGAGAGTGAATTTGGTACAGAGAGTTTTGATTCCATAGTCACTGAAAGATTCTTAGTAGTTCTTCAGCAATAGTCTTGCTTTTTCTTAGAGTGTTAGACTGGAACAATTATTAATAGATCTATTACACACATTTTTGTGGAAAATAGGGAAAAGTAATGGCAAAATATGTCACTGCAAGGAAAACAATTTAATGAGAAGCTGAGCTGGCTCTCCCTGTTATTTATGTAGAATGACGTTCAGAAAAGTGTAGTCTGTTGGAAAGGACTCACTGTATTGATAAGCTCCTTCAAGCTTTCCATTTGAGGTAGGTTATCAGGAGTTTAATTGTTAGCACTTAAAAAATAAAATACAGGACAGATAGAACAAGAAATCCTGCCCATCTCACTAGGCTTCTTCCTTTCCATTTTTTTGTAATTCTTTAAGTTACAAATGAAGGAATTTGTTGTTCTCTAGTGTTGTTCTCAAGATACCTGCTTGATCTTTAAAGGAAAAGATCACCAGCACTTAAACTAGATTCTTTGTTTCTGCCTCACTGAGCAATTTGCTCTTTTTAAGATCAGTCTGTGCATTTATTGTGGAAGCGTTTTGTTAAGAAATGTACTTGAAGACCTGTTAAATGTACTTGATACCACACCAGAAGAATTACTTTCTTCTTTTAGTAAGTAATGGGGATTTGGTGTTACACATGCAAAGCATTAAATTTGAAATTGCTCTGTTCAGCTTGAAACTCCTTCGTGGTCATAGCTGAACAGTGCATGGATTTCTAATTATTCCATTGAAACCTATTGAAATCCATCTTATTGAGAAATACTCTACCTATCAGTGAAGGCTGTCAGGATCTACTTTCTAAGGGTGAATATTTTGTAAGTCTTTATATTGAAGAAAACCACATTTGAGTATGATCATGATGAATGCCACAGAGAATGTGATTGTTTTGGTGATGCTTTTCAAGAACAGCAGACAAAATGTTTCAGTTGAAATCTCTGTGAGATAAATAACTTCTGGCTTGAGAAAGTATTTTGCATTCCAGTAAGCATCTGTTTTTTCAAATATGAAAAATGATTTACTAACAGATTATTTTGTATTTTCTTTCCTGTTTCTCATAGATTTGGCAGGATTTTATGTTCGCATGTGCACTGTATCCAACAGACCAGGATTACTTGGAATCAGTAAGAGCAGAAGTTTCTCATCAGGTATTTTGTCCATGTGATCATAACCTAGTATTGCCTGAGAGAATAATTTATGAGGGCTGCTCCAAATGTAATGCCTCCCCATTATGTTGGCCCATGAAATCAGAAGTGGATGTTGGTGGTATGGTAGTAGAGATGGAACCTTCCTGCCAATATTCTGTTACATTTTGTTGCCGAGTAGCAAATGGCAGCAGAGGGGCAGTCTGATAGTATGACACTTGATGTGGCAGTATGTATAAACCAAAGGTGTATAATTGAATTCCTCCATGTAGAAAAAATTGCACCTGGTGACACTCACTGATGCTTGTTGAATGTTTATGAAGGCCAAGCAGTCAATGACAGCACAGTAAGGTGGTAGATGGTGCCTTTTGCATCACTGTCTCACCACTGCTGAAACACAAGTCACGTTCCAGCTGGCCTTGCAGATTTTTACAAGCACAGCATGCAGGCTCTTGTTCATCACTAGCGAAAATGCATAGCAACTGGTAGTGATTCTGTTGAAAAAGAGTGTTTTGTAGCTGAGAATTTGCTCTATTAAATGGTATTAATGCTCTTTATATCTGTTTTATTTTCAGTGAAAGTAAATAGGAAGCATTACATTCAGAGACCTACACATCATCATAGAAATGATTATTTAAAAATATTTGTTAGTGTACATTTAAATAGCAGACACAAAATGTAACCGTGCTCTTTAACTTGCTTATAGTAGTGAGGCAGAGGAATAGGCCTTCCTCGTGTCCAAACTGCTCTCGAGAATGTTTAGTGTGAGCTCTAGTGATATCAACTTGTCTTAGTACAGAATTTACCATTCACGTGCGGCTGAATAGATGGATATAGAGCTACGTGTGTGTATGGTGGATATGTGCCAGGATATTAAGTATACAAAAGTTTGGATCTGATCTGGAGCTGGCGGAAAAGTGGATGGGCTGGAACTTGTAGGCATAGCATATGTAATATGCATGTGAACTTGTAATTAAAGTAGTAACAAATAGATTATTATTTGTTTTTGTTTTTTAAGATAAATTGTTTTGCTTGACTTCTGAAACTGAATTGTTTTTCAGGTAAGGCGGTTAAAATCCCATCCATCAGTTGTTCTGTGGAGTGGTAACAATGAAAATGAAGCAGCAATTGCAAGTAACTGGTTCTCCATACCACACGCTGACAGAGAAGTCTATATCAAAGATTACGTGATGCTTTATGTGAAGAACATCAGAGAAATAGTTCTTGCTGTAAGTGATTTCAAGAAAAAGTGGGGGGATGTGGCTTGGCAAAATGATGTAACGTTTGCAATTTGAGCAACTTGGGATTTCTGTGCTTTTGGGTTGATGTTTTTTTCTTTTGTTTAAATAATCTTTGAAAATGAAAAAGAGCATGCTGTTGAGGAACTGCACTTTCCTCGCTTGTGTAAGCTACTCTTTAAAATCAACGGTCATCCTCAAAACAAAAAATTGTTTTTGTCTTTAATGTCTTGTGATATGTAAAGATGACCTGAAAATGTAGACGATTCTGCCTCCTTTTTCTTTATTATTTAGTGTAATAGTAAATGGCACAAATGCCTTCACCTGCAGTGGAGAAAAATCAACATGCCCATTAATTAATCAAGATGATCCATTTCCTTTGTCTTAACTTGGTTAATGCATACTGTAAGATGGATTAACAACCCTCAATCTTTTAATTGCACTTGAAGAAATTCGTGAAAATAATATTTTTCCAGTGTGTGTTTCCAAGTATGTGACTGAAGTGTTTGGCTGAAGTAGGTTAGACAAAAGCTGTGCCAAACTCTGTCCTTCTCATGTTCTTTGGTCATTATATTATTTTTTGTCATACACGTCTTTTAGGTTTTTTTATTTGTTTTGAACAGACTAATGATGTTTTACAGTTACAGAAACTAAATATTTGAGATAAGACTTAAACTGTGAACGTGCTGACCAGAAGCACCTGAAATCAGTGATGACCTCTATTGTGATGTGGCACTGCTCATTTTGCACAGTTCTTGTAGAGTTGTTTCTTCTTTATTGGAATTACTGCAGCTCATTACTTCATAGAATCTACTTTTAACTAACTTTTGTTTGCATACGTGGGGTAAAATTGATTTGGAAATCCCAAATTGATGCTGCATAACTGTATAGGGATTATAAATGATCCTTGAACCACAGATGAGTATTCTTAAATCCCTTTTTAGCTAAGAGATGTGCAGAATGATTAAAATATTGCAAGAGCTTTGCCTGGCTAGTGAACAAGTAAATGTGAGTTTTGTGTTAACCTAAAAATGTTAATGGTCTTTTCTTAATCCAGTTATCCAGTATGATTTTACTGTCTTCAAGGTATGATAATGCTAGTCTAACCTCTGTCATTTTCAGGATGAGGTGCATTTTATGTTATGGGGCTTTATGATCTAAATTTTCCCTTGCACTAAGCTAAGCAATCATATGTATGTACATGACAGTGATGTTATTGCTTGTTATTAGAGGCTATTGACATTGTCAGAGCAGTTGTACTCTGATTCATGGTATCTTTCTACTGGAAAGGTGTAGAAAAAGGGAAATAGTGAAAATGAGGCAGAGGAGTGAAAGAACTTGCCAAAAAGGATCTGCTCTTGAGAAGTTGCACATTCTGAATGTAATGGTGTCTTACAATCAAAATGGTAAGCAGAAATATAGGTGTCTGTATTTCTTAGTTTCTTTGAGCTGAGAGGTTGGTACAGGTATGCTGTGGTGTTTCTGTGGCTGGCTGCGTGGTTTGGATGTGTACCACAGAGTGAAGTATTCTGGTTTGTGATATTTTTTAGTTACAGTCCACTGCGTGTTATTTTGTTGAGCCGGGACACTCCTTTATTTTGAACCCATAGGTTAACTATTTTGAGTGTCAGAGGGAACTGTACCAGTTAAATAATTTCAGGTTCTGTAAAATATACTTCTGCTACAAAAACAGTCTGCAAGAGCTGAGACTGATCAGCCTGGAGAAGAGAAGGCTCCAGGGAGACCTGGAGGTGGCCTTTTGGAATCTAGAGGGGAGCTACAAGAAAGAAGGCAACAGATTATTGAGCAGAGTTGGTTGTGATAGGACAAGGGGAAATGGTTTCAAACTTAAAGGGGGGAGATTTAGGTTGAATAAAAGGGAAAAGCAAAGGTGATGGGACACTAGAACAGGTTACCCATAGATGTGGTGGAAGCCCTGTCTCTGGAGACCAAGCTGGACCAGGCTCTGAGCAATCTGACTTAGCTTGCATGTCCCTGTTCACTGCAGGGGAGTTGGACTAGATGATCTTTAAGAGTCCCTTCCAACTCGAACAATTCTATGATAATGTAAACCAGCTGAGGAAATCTGTAATTGCTGGCAGAACAGGACTGTATCACTTAAAAGACTTCTTAGTCTGAGCTAAAGACTTTGGGGAATCTAAGGTATCCTGTAACAAATTGTACTTCAGTTAATTGATAATCACTCATGTCCAAAATATTGGAGCGGGATGGCTCTATTCTTTCTTAAAATGAAGCATGTATCAACTGTGCACATTACTGTGCTGGAGCCAGTTGGTGTAATCTGTGACTGTGGTAATTCAGGCCTCTGTCTTACAAGTAGAGTGGAAAATGAATTATACCTGCGGAGCAATTCCCACAGTGCTTTGTATAGTACTGATAAAAGATGTTGCACACTAAATCTCCTGAGGTTATAAATAAATGCTGCTCTGAGTAATCTTAAATGTAACTTCTGGTATAGTCTTATCTACTTTGATGTGCTGAGTCAGCAACAATGACAATAACCAGCAATGCTACTGTGCAGTCATTGGTAGCAGAATACCTTGGTTTTATTGAGACTAAATTTAGGTAACTACTTAATAACAAAGAGGAAAAAAACATGGTGGTATTGCTCCAAAAGCACAATAAAAGTAATGATTTACATAAAGAGGTCACAGTACTCAAGTATTAATATTCTTTAGGTTTATTTTTCATGAGATGCACTTTTAAATAGCTTTCATTAAGAAGTATATAAAGATAGCAAATCTCTTGATGTGAGGAAGAGAATCCCTTAGAACAGTAGAGCAAGCAATAGCATGCCTAACTGTCTTCCAGGAGGAGGAATAAGAAGCTAATTAAGCTAGTAAAGATGATGACTGTCACAGAGAGGATTGTATCCTAAGTAGTGACTCAGAAATTTGGAAAAAGCTGCTGCTTCTTTGCCCTCTTCCTTTTCAGAATACATTCCAGATATTCAGATGATAAAAACCAATCATTTTATAAGGAGTAGTTGTGATGGTTTTTTTGTTTTTTGTTTTCCTAATCACAGGAAGATAAAAGTCGTCCTTTTGTTGTATCCAGTCCTACCAATGGTTTGGAGTCAATTAAAGAGGGCTGGCTCTCTAAAAATCCTTATGACACGCATTATGGTGACACTCACTTTTATGACTACAGTAGTGACTGCTGGAACTGGTCAGTGTATCCTAGAACTCGTTTTGCTTCAGAATATGGATATCAATCCTGGCCATCTTTCAGTACGCTGCAAAAGGTGAGGCTGATCTTCTGAACCTTATTGTTCCCTCTACTCTCATTTAGTGGGGGTAGTGAATCTCTTTCCAACAAATCATGACTGCAGCTGAGATAATGAGGTGTGGTACGTGGCAGGTGGGATAGAAATGTGTAGTGCTGTGGAGGGAGGGGAAGAAACTGGACTGTATCCTTCCTCGGCAGTTGAAAAATTTGCCTTATCATTGCAAGAAAAAACAAGTTTAATGCAATTAAGGGTGTTTGTTAGGGCTGCCATGATAGGAACACTAGGGAACAGTCTTGATTATTTTTATAATCGAATGAATTTAAAAAATTATTTTTGGTTTGTAACCAGTAATTGGCACTTCTCACCATTTGAAGAGCCCAAGAATCTTGTATAGATTGAAATGTTAAGTTGCTGCCCAACCCTGGCTACTAGCTTAATTCCAAGTGGGCTTGTCTTACAGGTCCTTCTTGCCTTGGATATGATCTATAAAAGATAAGCAATATTATCACTCATATTGAAACATAGGTGGCTGTGCCTGATAGATGGGAGAATGTTACCTGACTATTAATTTTAATATTAATTCTTTTTAATATATAGTTTAGTGATGATTGCCTAGCATATTTCTGTGGCTGTGTTTTAAGGTCCATTTAGAAATACAGAAACCACAACCAGTGCTGATTTGTGCTGAATTCTAAAATTTATTACTTTTTAATGCTTTTACCAACTTATTTGCTAATATTCAATACATAAAGAAAAAAATATTGGAGAGGGTTTGGTTTTGTCTCCTATGAAATCAAGATACTGTATATTGTTTGATTTTCTTTTTTCTAGTTCAAGCAGAGATGCATCGTCCTGTTTTTCTGTCCTTTTGTTCAGAGATGAGTATCATGTTGATATGCATGCATCTGAAAGGAGTTCAGAATGTTCCTTTCAGTTTGCTGGATTAAGTATATTATCTGAGACATAATCAGTATGATCATCCATATGAACAAAAATGAAAATTTTTAAATCAATCTGACCTACAGTAGAACAAATTTAAATGAAAGATGTTACAGAAATTGTAATTATGATGAAAGCTTAACAGTAGTAGCTGTATGAGCTATAAGGTATTGTTGTCCTTAGCTGAAAAAAAAACAAAACAAACAACTGTTTCATGCTCATTTGTTTCCAGGGGCAGATTATTGTAGCAGGTTTTGAATGTATATTACTAGAATTTATAGCCCTGCTAGCTTTTGATATTTATTAGCCTGGAAGGAATACGGCTTCTTACTTTCGGACATACAAAATATGCAACTTTATGCCTACATGTATTTGACTAGAGTACGTTCTTTCATCTCAATTAAGTGTTTTTGATTTACTATGAACCCAAACAAACTGTTGAGGTCCTGTGGTCAAACTTGGTCATAGGACAAATAACTGTCATGTTACTGAGCCTTTTGAGCAGGTTCAAAAGCACTATTTTCAGGTGTTTGAACAAAGAGTATGAGCAAAACAGTGTTACTGACTAAAAATTCTTGCTTGACTGCATGAGGTACTCTAAAAATTTATTGCTCAACTTTAATGGTTTTGAGTGATGCCAGCAGACTATAACGGATACCTTTTCCTGAGTAACCTGTCAGTCATCATTCAGATATTTTACTTATGTTTTTAAAAGGTTTCCTCTGCTGAGGACTGGTCATACACGAGCAATTTCTCTCTCCATCGACAACACCATGAAAATGGCAATGACCAAATGCTTCAACAGATTGGATATCATTTCAAGCTTCCCCTGACCACAGATCCCATTAAAAAGTTTAAAGATATGATTTACCTCACTCAGGTAACAGTGGTATCTTCAGTATAAGTAGCTGTTCCAGTAGTCACTATTAGTAGTTGAAATTGGACCTAATCTATTAGGTAACGTTCAGTCATACAGAAACAGTTTCTGCACTGGAGTATTGGAGAGTCCAGTATAATTTGGAACAGGCTTGTCTCTCATTTGCTATAGAGAATGCAGTTTTCATCAAAGACGATCTGGAATACTTCATTTTGCAGAAACTGGCTTAGTCAGGAGAAAGTCAGATATGTGTCTGTCTTGATCTCTGTCCTCTGCAAGGCACGCTTACATTGCTGGCTGGGGATGTAGGGACATTCTGCTCTTTCTTGGTAGAGAACTCTTCCTGGGACTACTGTATTATTCTCCGTATGCTGTGCTTTTCATGTGGCCCACAGGGATGTATTGCTTCTATTTTTGCCATAAGGAATACATTAGCTTTTGAAACAAAATTATTTGTAGAGGCTGTAGTTGTCTGTGATCATCAGTAGCTTTTATTTTGTTGCTGTCTCAAATATTAATGCTTTTTTTCTTTTTTTTTTTAATCAGTGGATTATATTTTGCTTTTCATCTGAAGTAGTTTTGCCTCACACTTGCTTTTTTCCTTGCAATTTCTTTATGACTTACAAATGATATTATTAAGTTTAAAGTGCTGTTATTTTTTTGTTGTGTTCCAAGAATTTCAGAAATGCTCTTGATGGGAATAACTGGATTTGACAAAGTTTTTGATGTTTGAGAGCTGCTGTCAGCAAGTTTTATATAAAACCAAAACAGCTGGAGAAATTTAACCACTGCTGACAAGAGAACAAGGATAGACGATGCTGTGAAATTGAAAGCAGGGTGAAACTTGCACAGTGACTTAGAAAGCTATGGAAGTTTTTGCAGGGTGAAGTCTGTAGAGGCTTTACTAACAAGTTAAACAATATAAGAACACCGGAATTGCAAAAATGAGAATAAAGTTGGCTATTATAGTTAACCAGAAGTGTAATTTTTATTCTTTAGGACAGGTAACTTTTTCCTTCGTTTTGTGACTTCTTTAATAAGTCCCCATCCTAATTAGTACTCTTTGTGATGAAAATAACTGGTTATTTAGCTTCTGTCAAGAAGCTGGTCAATGCAGAATTATTGAAAATGTTTTTTAAGGATCAGATGGGGAAGCTGGGAAGAAACGTAAATGCAGGTTAGAAAAGATTGCTCTTTGGGTGCACAATTTTGAATGTATAATGGGAATTTGTGTTTAAAAATGTGTTGTTATTGTGAAGTCTGCATTAATTGAGTAAATAAACACATTTTGAAAGTAAAATATAGTAAAATAACTACTTTTTTAATGTATTTGACTCAAGGTGATGCAGGCTCAGTGCGTTAAGACAGAAACTGAATTCTATCGTTCTAGTCGAAGTGAAATAGTCAAGGGAGAAGGACACACAATGGGTGCTCTGTATTGGCAACTCAATGACATCTGGCAGGCACCTTCCTGGTCTTCCTTGGGTAAGTTTTACATGAGAATAGACAGGGCAGGTAGGGAAGAGTAAGGAGGAGTACCTATTTTTTAAATTATGCTTTGTACGGTTGTATTTTGATGATTTTATCCCCCATACCTTCTGTGGAAAAACCATGAAAACAGCTCCCTTCAGCAGGCAGTAGTGCATTGTAAAAAAATCTATGGAACCGTGATCCTGTCCTGAGAAAGGCTGGATGTAGTATCTAGTGGTTAGACATTTAGGTTTCTTCTGTAGTCACTTGGAAGAGATGGTTATTGCATCCTCCATTGTCTGGTAAGTGAGATGAATTATCTTACCCCTGCAGAATTTTCTTTTCATAGAATTTCATATGACGTCTCTCACCCAGCATATAGCTTTTGAAAAGTTCTTTGTAGAAAAAGATAACTAGCTGAGGTTTGGTGTCTAACTTAACATCAGGTGAGTTGAATCTCACCTTGTGACTAAATTATTCTGTTAATATGCTATTTAGCTAAACTACACATGATATCTCCTTTTATTCTTTATAATACATATTCTTTTTAGAACACTAGAGTGGAGTAAGGAGGCATATGAAGAGGTAAGAAATACCTCTTCATATAAACAAGGAATAAGGAAGGAACGTGTGGTAGGAGAGAAGTGGTATAAGAGAAGTGGCTGTATTTCATATTTTGAATGTTTTGTCTGGAAGTCATTTTGAAATGGAGGTGCTGTTCAATGACAGTTAAATAGGACTTCGTTTTTTTTTTTTCTTTCTTCAATTTCAGTTATTTGTCAAATATTCTGTTTTTGAAAATATTTCCTTAAGACTTTTTTGTGTGGTGAAATATGAATAGACTAGAAAAACCTAGGAGGTAGTGTGACGTTCTCCATCTGTCCTTAGAAAAAAATGCCATTTGGCCATGTTTCAGAAACTTAGCTTACCCTACCTTCCCTATCTTATTTTTAGTTTTCTGGGAGTCATTTGTACCTCTCACTTTTTAGTAGTCATCAAAGGAACAACCGCTAGCAGCGAAAAACAAAGCAGTAGAAGTAGCAGACTATTTTATTTACAAGGGTCCAACTATAACATTCTTATTTCTGCACTTATATGAGAAAAGAGAATATAATGCTCATTTTTGTGATTCTAGCAATGACTGTTCTTAGACTTTCAATGCCTCAGAATGAAGAGAGATGCTTGAAAAAAATATCTTTTTATAAAGACAGAGGTATATTGATAGATGAGGTGATTGTGAAGACCGTAAATATGTATTTTTCAAGTACAGAGCTGATGTCATTGTAGAAAATGCATCAAATACTTGAATTATTCATGTGTTGTTGAAGTTAGTTTACAGAAAAGAAGCTCAGCAGAGAAGCAGCTGTCCCTTTGTTTTGTTCTATTTCCTCAGTGGAAATGAGGAAAGGTTTAATATTCATTTAATTAGGCAGTGTAGTAGAGGGATTTTTTGAAATGCTAATAGCTGAAATTATGCAAAATTTCAGATAAATTAGTTTTATTTGCACTTCAAAAACGTGTTTCTGCGTCTTGGCAGAGTGGTATCACCAAAGTGCCTCTTATTTAAATCTGCTATTTCACAGAGTCCCATGGAAGTGGTTGTATAATTTCCTGTACCAAGCGGAAATGTTTCCTTGTGAAATGAGGAGCAGATATCTCATTTCAACTCACCTTCATGATGTTTACTTGGAATAAAATGAAAACAGTACAGTATTTCTGTCTACTGTTCAGAATTTAACAGGTTATACTACAGCTGGGTTTTATTTGTTAGCACCACTTTGTGAAACCCTTTGTGCCACATTGACTGCTTTAGCATGCGTGTTGTGTGTTTTGAAGAGTACTGTGACACATGCAGCAATTTATCACCCTACTCCATAACTGTCACCTTAAGATACCCAGCTCAGTTGTCATGAGATTCTCGTGAAGAGGGAACTGGCTTTCATTGCAGGTTCAATATTCAAAGCCTTTGGTGAGGTGACACCGTAAGCTATTATGGAGAGTAATAGATTTGAACTTGTGAGTGATGTGAGAGAAGAACTACCTGTGTGCTATCAGGTTGCATTTGGTGATGTGATTAATTGAAAATGTGTTCCAGGGAAAAGATCTGCTTGTTCTCACTCCTGCTATGAGTGTAGATAATTTCTGGGAACAGCCAGAAAAGACTGGTGACATCTCTTTGCAAACCTAATTTTTATTTCCTTTTCTGAAGTTCGGTATTATGAAGAGTGCAGACTCATTTATTACCAAGAAAAAAAAATGGGAAACTTGGGTTTCTTCTTCAAGAATCCATTTAAATGTTGGGGAAGGAGTAGAAGGAGGAGGAAAAAACCACTCTAGGGCTGTTTTAACTAACTTTGGACTGTTACCTTTGCTATGCATACCTTGCAACAGGAAGGTTTAAGCTCAGAAATACCTCAGAATAGCTACTTAACGTCTAGATTTCTGGTATTCATTTTTGGAGCAGGAGGAGTATTTTATATGCAACTTGCCTAATTTTTAAATCAAGAAACTGACTCTGTGATGAGCTGAAAAATGTGACTTTTCTATCAGTGAGCTTCTGTGCTGTCTGAAGTTATTTTGATGATGATATTATCAAGATCCTACTACTGGAAAAGTTACCTTTAAAAGTCTCTTTCCGTGTGAACCTGCTCCAGCAGTCTAGCTCTGTTCATCAAGTGGCTGTAGGTTTTTTTGGGAAAGGATATATCAACCTTAAAAAGCTAATCTCAGGTAAGCAGACTAATGTTTGCAAACATCTTAAAACAATAGCTATAGTAGTTAAAATCTAGAATTAGTTTTGATATGGTAAAATTTTTTAAGTGTGTGGCTTGTTTGCTGTTATTTGCCGATTGTGGAGTTTTTTTGGTTTGTTTGGTTGTTTTCTCCCTGCAAAGGTATAAGGCCAAGTTTATGCTGTATTGTTTTCTCCACAGTACCAGTTATCTGAAGATCTTTGTATTTGCTGCCTAGGTAGAAAACCTGTTTTTCCCTTCAATGGCTACTATAATGTGGTTACATAAAGAAAATCAGTCAGGAATCAAGGCACAGGGGAAATGGAGGGTCAGGCCCAGTAGAGGATAAATAGGAATTTATATTATGCTAAGTTACAGAAACTGCTCTATTTCAATTGTTTTTCTACTTAACACAAGTAGAAGTCTAGATTTTCATCATGTAAATTAAACTGAAGAAAAAGTTCAGGTCAGCAGGCAATGGAAACCTCAACCCTTTTTGGGTGTCTTGTCTGTGCTCACGGAGGGCTCTGTCTGAGGCCTACAATGAAAAGCTTCTGTTGCACAACAGTTGGAATTCCTGAAAGTCTTGTGGCAGTCCTGAAGACTTCCGAGATTTCAGACCCTCCCAGAGCCTGGGCTTGGATGCAGTGCTCATTTCTCATGCAAGGACAGCTGCTATTATTTTTCAAATAAGATACTGGCTCATAGTTTGGTATGTTTTAGGTAAGCTGTTCCCAGTCCAAATCTCTCATCTCCTCAAACTTTATGGCCCAAAAGAATAATTTGTTTGCACTCCTTGGTTTTGGAGGTATTGCACTTCAGACCACCAGTGCTTTCTACCAGGAGTTGTCCTTGGAATGAAACAACATGGCTTTGTTCGTGTGCTGAGTGGCACCATTGTACTCACTACGTTCATCAGCGCAGCAAACTGCCTGTTTTGAAGAAACTGTACAGCCTCTCCTAATATAATTTTTCAGGCTTTGTCTCTTCAGTTTGCTTCAGTAGAATTAGCATGAATGCCAGTGTTATTTTGTTGGCATCAGTCTGATCTTATAACACAGTTGAGTTTTATACGAATTTTCCAGGCAGATTCAAGTTTTCTTGTCTGTTCACCCATCTAGATGACTGTGAGTTTGCTTAAAACGAGGTGATGTGCAGGGTACTGGGCTGCAGCTAATGCACTTTGTTCTCCATGAAGTTCATTCATGTCTGTGTGAAGTGCAGCTGAGCATGTTCAGGTCTGCCTATAAAAGCCACAAACACACCCTTTCAAGACCTACGTTACTCTGGATATGAAGTCCTTAATTAGGTGTTTACAAGCAAAAAACACCAGTGTGTTACTGGAAATACTTCTCCAGCATCCCTGAACTTTAAACCAGCTGAATAAAACAAAGAACCGGGGGAGGGGAGTAGATATCTAAGTTTTTTTTTAAATGAGAAAATGGATCTGACTTGCTGCTTTTAGTGCTATTTCAAAAACAGTTGAGCAAAGAGAATTAAAATGCTGATAGAGGATACAAGGTCGAAAACAAAGAATTATTTCAAAATGTTTGTGTGGCAGTGTTTCATCTGGCAAAGCTACTCTTTTAGGAGAAGAGACAGAGTTTATCTGTTAATGATAGACTGTCAACATTAAAAGTAATGAGGTATAGTATTCCTTTAAATAGGTGAAGCAAACTGGCTTATCTACAGTATGTCTTCAGTAAATCCCATAAAGTGAGCTTTGTTTCTAGACCTTGTCAAAATTCATTTTGCCAAACTTGGAGCTGTCCTTGGTTTGAATACTTGGGCTTCATTGCTCCTGGTCTTTTAGGGAAGAACTGAAAGGAGAATTGAGAAAAAGGGAAGAGAATTAGGCAGACCATTGTGTCTGTCTCCTTTCAATGGTGGGTGTTGGTGTCAATGCCACTAATGCCTGTGTCGTTGCCTGTGTTCTCAGCAACATAGAAGATCTAGCTTCATGCTTAACGTGAGCTATGCTGTGTCAGTTATGTTCAGGTCTCTCGTTTGAGGCTTTCCTTTATTGAATGACAGTGAATCAATGGTAGGACTAAATTTTTTTAAAAAATTTGACTTTTTGGCAAAGCTAAAAAAAAAAAATATATCTTTCAAGAGCATCAAATTCATTTCAGAGGAGAATCATGACTGGAAAGAAACAAGATTAACTTTAGTCATTCTCTTTGCCCGATAGGGTGAAAAGGATTGGAGGGGACATTATTCTGTTAAAGCAGCACCTGAGAGCACAAGAAGGTATTGTGTGCCAAGGTAAAGTTGTATTTTGCCTGAATCTTTCTCCCTTTTAATCCTTTCTCAGAGTATGGTGGAAAGTGGAAACTGCTCCACTATTTTGCCCAAAACTTCTTTTCCCCACTGCTGCCTGTGGCCTATGAAGATAATGGTGTGTTGTCCATCTATGGTATCTCAGATTTTCACACAGACCACAAGCTGACTTTGAAGGTAAGTGACACCTCTTCAATTACTCTCACGTCTCTTGCTACAGAATGTCAGCTACTGAACACAGGAAAATTAAATGAACACATCTTTGTATAGACAAACTTCTGTAAGTCCATTCCCTAACTCAACATGATGCAATTTACTTGTGAACGGAGAAGGTCTCATGGTTGAAGTGGCAATTGGTGGCTGTGAATTAATAGTGACCATGTAGTAATAGAATTTAAGATCTTTGGTGGTAGGAGGAAAACTGCCTCTAAAACCTCAACCTGAATCTGGAGAGAGCTGATTTCAGGCTGTCTTATAGTACCCTGGGAAATGACTTTTGAAGGCATTGGTGTCCATCAGTGTTGGTCACTTCTTAAGTGTCACTTCCTATGAGCACAGGAACAGTCAATTCCAAAATGCTTGATGTCAAGCAGGTGGGACAGAAGGCTGGCTTGGCTGAACAAGGATCTCCTAGAGCTTAGAAAAAGCTCTAGAAAAAGAAGGTATATGGGTGCTGGAAGCAAGATCAGGGATGCTGTTGCAGGGAGAACATTTGTGTTGTCAGAGCCCAGTTAGAGCTGAAGATGAGTCATGTCAGATAACTTTGAGCAACTTTAAGAAATCCGTCTGTTTGTCTTTTTAAATCAGGCAGAGGAACTTGAATGAAAGAAAAAAGTCAACAAATCAGTCACTTAATAACTCCATTTTCCAGCACACTCCTGACAGGAATTAGCAACCCCTTCCTCTCAAGGAGCCTAGAGATTTAAAAAAACAAACAAAAAAAACTTTACAGATGAGAAGAGCAACAGATCCAGGCCGACTGCAACATACATGTTGTTAGGTTTATGTAATGGTCTTATTATTCAACAGTGATTGTTTGAATCTTTTCTTGTAGAGTTTCTTGCTATTAGAGCTGAAAATCATCTGGTACTGTCAGGAGAACAACTCTTCCAATGAGTATCAGGAAACCTAAGATAGTGGGTTGTTTTTTGCAGATGTAACTCTTCTTGTGTTAAGCTTTGTGGTATCTGAACAGGTCATTGTGAACTCCTGGAATTCTCTGGAGCCAGTATGCACTCTTGCCAAAGATGGTGTGACTGTTAAAGCACAAAGTGCTTTTTCCATCTACAAGGAGTCCATAAATGCCTTGCTGGAAAGATGCAGAAATTGTACCAGGAAAAGCTGTGTTGTTTCTTTTTACCTTACGGGAGAAGATGGACTCCAGAGTCCAATGAATCATCACTTCCTTTCATCCCTGAAGGATGCTGTAGGATTGGAAAAGACGCAACTTAGTGTAAGCTGTCTTAAATTACTGTATTTGGTTTTGCTGATCCAATTTTATATTTTTATATTTTATATTTTTTTTAATTTTATATTTTTTTATATTTTGAGTAGTTTGCCTCTTTTAGTTTCTGCTTCCACTGAATGTTCTGTCTCCTTAGCTGCAGTAATCTAGCTTCTATGTAGAGGAGTTCAAAGTCATGTGGTTTTTTTGTCATCACAGCATATCTGAATAACACTGTTTTTTCTATGTATATTTGTTTTGTTTTGTTTTGTTTTTTTTAAATGATGAATTCTCCATTTCATTTGTTTTGTCTATTTTTCACTTTACTGCTGTAGCATTGCTCCTTTCATTCTAATTGTCTCCAGACAGCAAATAGCATTGTGGCAAAGCATTTTTGGCTTGAAAATATCAGTGTAGGTTGGTACCAGGTCAAGGTAATTCGGTTTATTGTGTAGTACATTAGTGTCAACAGTATTTCTTCTTGAAGTGCTCAAGCTCTTTTAGATCAGTGTAACGTTGCTAACGTGCAATATTGCATACTCATTTCCTTGTTCTGCAAATCCCCGCCCTTCAGACATGGGGCTAAGATTTGCCTTACAGTAATTGTTTCATAATATCTGTAAAGTGTGGCAGTCTTCTGAATAGACACAAAAGCATTCAAGTGTTCCATAATGTTTGCTTTCTCCATTTGCTGATTTTTTCCCTGCATTTCTCCTGTTCCTTGCAAGCTTACTTCTATGGAAGTATATACAGGCTTGCTCTGTGTGTGTGTATGTAGACATATACTCATACGCACACACAAATTTGGTTAAGCTTCACTTTTCAGTACGTAAATCGTACTGCAAAATTCTTAGTCAGCAGAGTGGCTGAATGGGGACCTGTGTGTTCTCACATGTGGCTTCCAGACTGCAGCCTTGCTCTTTAGTGCTAAACTAAACAAGGGGAGAATAGAGGTCTTTAATCTCTTTAAATCTAGACCCGCATAATTGCTTTACAAAAAGAAAATGGGCTAGATTTTCCCCTCTTATCTCTTTGATGGCAACAGGGCCTGCTTTCTGATTATACAAAGGAAAGAAACCAGCCTGTTTTTTATTTATTTTTTTCAGCTGGTGGCACAATCTGGAGTCTGAGTCATGCTGGATTGCTTTTTTTTATTTTTTGAGCATGACATCACCAGTAATAAAAGCTGTGCAACTGGAGCACTGCTGGGAAATTTCACGCCTTTTTCCCATGGCTGTGTTGTCTCTGCAGTAGCAGCTAGTAAGGATAGCTAGCAGGGATAAATGCAGAGTAGGTATTTTAAGAACATACGCAGCTGTGATTTAAAAAATATTTCTGTTTCATAAGAAGGTGGTGCTTCTATACATAGTTACTAATAATATAACTAGGCTTTCAAATATATTGCTAATCTAAGTGCTACCCTTCATAGCATTGCTTACTGTTTCTTCAGTTAGCACAAAATACGAGCCACGTGTACTTTTTTAAAAAAACTAGTTGTTGTTTTTCTTTAAGCGGGATGTGGTTTCTGCATTTTTTGCTCTCTATGTATTGGAATTTAAAAGCAATGTATCATAACATTTCTTGACAGGGAATGGAGACTACTCCATGAAAATTTATCCTGGTTGTGCTTTTAAGCCTAAGAGAGATTAACTACTGATAGAACTTCAAACATTAGGCCTCGTTCTGATATTTCACAACATAGCTGCCTTTTCAATGTAACATAAAGACTATTCTGTTAGGAAGAGGTGACCTCTTGTGTTGCTGTGACTTTTGCCATGTTTTGCATCTGTGTGGTTCTGTTACTGATGTAATCAGAAAGACCAGCTACTTTAGAGCATAAATTTATAGGTTATACGTGAAGTACATAGGTAAAGGGGGAACTCCACAGTAAATCATCACAGTAAGTTTAGGATACAAGTTTTGAGTATAAATCATATTACTATTTATTTGGTAATTTTCAAAAGAAAGGAAAACTCTCCTTAGTTTCATTTTTCACAATCTGTGTTATTCTGAAGAAAAGCTATCATCAATGTTTGTGGTTTTTTCATGATTGTTATATGTATTTGGCATTTTAGTTCCAGAATATATTACAATAATAGAATAGGAAAATAAGAAAAACTTTAATCAAATGTGTTTTTTTTTCAGTCTGTTTTAATCACAACTCTTTTACAGTTTGGGTGTAACTGGTTGTTCTTAGTAAGTAAGTTTTTTATTTTTATTTCTTTTTTTCTTCCAGGCCACTGTATCGCAACAAGATGATGTTTATATATTTGATCTTCAGACTACTGCAATTGCTCCTTTTGTTACTCTGGATGTAGGGAGTATAAAGGGCAGGTTTAGTGACAATGGTTTCCTCATGATGGAAAAGAAGAAAGTGGTCATTTTTTATCCCTGGGAGCCTACCAGCGTTGAAGAACTAGAAAAGTCCTTCACCTTGACATCTTTGATGGACGTTGCCTGATCATTTTGTTCTAGAAGACAAGACAGGGAGAGGAAAAACTGGGAAGAATTTGACTGTAGTTGAGGTGACCTATGAGATGAGATGACTGAATGTTTTGTTCTGTCATGTGAATTTTAACTGCTGGTTCAATATAAAGATAGCAACAACACAGCTTGCTTATAATATATGTGGTGCATTGAAAGTAAGGCTTTCTCAGGTAATTACATCCCACACAAAATGGGAGAGGTTAGTTGGTGTAAGACTCTTCCAATTCACGTAAAAGAAATTACTGGGTTGTAATTCTCTCCTAAGTCAAAGACAACACAGATATGTACCTCTAGATTGTGTTTGTAAAAATATATTTTTTTTCCACTTTCACAATGCTATAAGTGAAAAATCATCCTAGGACTACCAGAAGGTAAGGAGGAAGGTCAGGGAATGAAGCTGAGATCACCTCCACGGAAGAGTTGAACAGTGCATTTTTTTCACCCAGCTTCCTCCTAGAGTGGTTTGTTTCATCTACAGTAGTCCTTGCCCCATTAATCTGGTTGCTTGTGCAAGGCCTTATATGTGAGGCCAGGCTGAGGAAGGAAGCTGGGAGAAAGAAAAAAAGGGGGAGGAGGGGGAGCACACCACCACACAGTGCTGCTGGCTGCTGCTCTCTCTATATCACTGCCTCATTTAAGTCCCTCTGCATGCTCCTCATGGCAGTGGCAACAGGGAGCATGTAGACGTGGTGCATGGGACATGGTTTAGTAGGCATAGTGGTCATGGGTTGATGGTTGGATCTTAGAAATCTTTTCCAACCTTAATTATTGTATGGTTCCCAGACAGCTGCAGTCACAAACTTTGTTTGCTCATGTGGATTCCTGCTTAGTGTGGCATGGTATGAGATATGCCTGGCCGTGGGAAAAGAATGAGAGAAAAGCTGGCAAAGGTGCAAAGAGAAAGGAAGCAACAGAGAAAATAAATGGTTATTAAGAGGACCACAGAGTTAGAACTTTCTCCTTTTTCTCTACTAAATGCACAGTGCAGGGACTGATGTTCTCCCTTGTGCATTGTTGCTGCCTCCTGGCACTCCTTGTGAGTGGCCTGTGCCCCGCTCTGGGCCTCCTCTCCTTTCATAGGAGTTGGCTTGCTTGTTTATCAAGCAAATTGTCATAATTCTGCTTTGGTGTGTTTGTTCTTAACCTCTTGTGTGTATGTTATCTCCAAAATGTTACATGGACATCATCAAAGGAAAACCTGAACATCTTCTTTTTGTTTCTTTGTGTATACCTTTCCTGTTGAAAACACTGCTTACTCATGATTGGATCTGGAGGTCCATTATGTTTGTTAGTCCATACAGAGTAACTGTGCATCACCTTTTATTCTGTTTCTGAATAAGTTGTTCTTAAAATGTTTTGGCTTCCCGTGGAAATGTCTCACTTAGGCATTTAAAAATAAGAAAATAAATATGCTTCAGTGCAGGGGCTACAGCAGTCTGTGGCGATGATAGCAGAGGGTTTGGTCATCTGGAAGTCCAGGTCACCAAGCTGTGCCTCAGGCAGGTTGCTAAACATCAATTTCTTCTTTCAGATGTGATTTGAAATGCAGCTGAGATCTTGCTGGGGTTCCATGGGGAACCTGTTGCAGTGCAACTACAGTATGCATTTTCCTGCATTTTTCTACTTCGCAGTCGAAAGTGTCTGAACAAGCTGTGCTGGTGACATCCACTCTGAAATGAAAGCACCATGTAGATGATATTTGCAGGGGGTGCTGGAGTATGGAGTACACGCAGGGAAAATGATTGTGTGTCATGTTGGTCAGTTAGAAAAACTGAAGTAAAGGGTTGCTTTGTTGTAGTGGCTGCAGCTGTAATGGGTAATAAATAAACATCTTGATAGGTGCTTGGTGATCTGCAGCTGTTTTTGGAATGGGTCATTAACCAAAATGAAAATAGTCCTGAGAAAGAGGAAAAACTTGAATGTGGAAGTGAAATGATTAATGAAATTTCCTTACAAATGCTTTACTAGGTCATCAAAACAGCTAACTGAGCATTGGAGGTCTTTTCTGATTCAAGAGTTCTTAAAAAAAGATGTGAAATAATTAAAATATGTTTGTGCACCAATATTTACAGATTATGCTAAATAAATAGGGAAAGTGATTGCCATGAATAAAACTTTACAGAAAATGCACGTGTTTATAACCTCATGTGAATGGTACATGAGAGGCACCTTGGCCCAAGAATAGAAGAAAAATCCTTTAGATTTTTCAGTGTCTTGGAATGAAGTGGAATCATAACAGCAATAGAGCCCTATATAAGGTAAGGATGGAAAAATGTAACCACTATGCAGAAAATATGGGATAAAAATTATTAATAAATACTATTGCAGTATGTTAGGAAAAGAAGAGGTTGGTCAGTATCTTCCCATCCTGCTTTGTTGTAGAAATGTCTCTTCCAAGAACATCTAGCTAGAATTTCAAAATGGCACTTAATAGCATTCAATAAATAAAACAGACAGAATTACTTGTTTCAAAGAATATTGAGAGGACTATCTTAAGACAATGATATTTGTTCTAACTGCATCTTGGAATATAAATTAAATTTCAGAGTCATAGAAGAGAGCTTTTGGATCTTTAGAAGATATAAACCATGAACTTGGACAGCTGTGAACTTGTTTGGCCTGCCATGAATTCTGGGCAAGGTTATGAAAGTATATGATGTGGCTCATGGATAATGGTAACGGCTGTGCAGCCAGTGCCCATCTGCAATGTTATACAGAAAAGTGCTCTTCTATAAATGTTTTTTTGCTGTTGTGTTTCGCAGTTACCAGATTTCTGAAGGTCAAAAGCACCCTAATTCTGTGTCCATTCTTTATCACTGGAAAGCTGCTACTGAGCACTATGTACTGTTACAGAAGATTTACAATTACTTAAGCCAAATAGTTGGTCACAAAGCCGAATTTAATGGAGGAGGTTCCCTTATATTATAGTCTTCATATCCTTAATATGTTATTTTGGTTTAATGGTGTTTCAGCAGACTTGTATTAATAGATGCTATTTTCTTTGCTCCTCACTGCAGCAGTCACTGTAACATCTACCTTGGTTGACTATTATCCCTTGGTGTTTTTGCTGTTATATACTTAATTACATTGTTCTGCTTTTGTCTCAGATCAGGGCAAGGACAAGAACACAACAGTGAAGAGATCTTTGGAGTATCCATCCTATCTATGCATCATCCATAGCCATCTGAGTGTGGTTCCAGTGGCTCAACTGCACTTGTATTGCCAGGTGTATCTGATGGGTTGGGGATCGGCAGGGGTTGGATTAGGAAAAGCGATTGCTGAGTGTCGTGGTGCTTGCCTGCAGTGTTCAATTATTGGTGGCCCTACCAGTATTCTTTCAGCACGTAGCCTTGCAATACTTTGTCTAGGGATTGCTGGGTTTGCTCATGCTGATGTTTTTTCTAATGGATGGAGACTGCTTCCCTGCCAGGCTCCTGCTGGGCTGTTCTCCACAAATGACAAAAGCAGCCATCAGAGTTCCCTTCAGCAGGAGCTGTGACCGGTACCCTGCCAGAAAAAAACTTGAGAGCAGCTTTTAGTAGAAAGCTGTATGGTGTTAACTAGGGCGATGTCCTAAAACTGGTCTCTGGCTCCAACTTTGCTCTGAACTACTTTGAGAATTGCAGAGACGGTCTGATGGTCAGGGAGCTGCAGAAAGCACCTCTGTTGATACTTTCTGCCACACAAGGAAGGCGCTTTTTTTTCTTTTTTTTTTTTTTTTTTTCCTTTTTCACTTAAGTTTACCTCTAGCTGTTTTTGAAAGCTTTTCTGGATTTTATATTTCTGGTTTTCAAGAGGCGTGTACCTAGAATTCATCTCCAAATACATAGCTCTTTGTCAGTCTGTGTTACCTGTTGCTTGCATAGCCCAGGGCTTGAACAATTTGTCTGCTTTAGGGGCTTTCTTCAGCACTTCTGTTTCTGTTAGTACCACTTCTGTCTTTGGAGTGTGTAGCAGAGTCACTTCAGTTACTGATAGCAGCATCAGTTGCCAGGGAACAGGAAAGTGAGATTCTTGTTCTCAGAAAAGAACAGTTAGAGCTTGCTTTTACAATGCTGGAGTCTTGTTTTCCTTTCTTATCCTTTGGGGGAGAAGCTGAGTAAACCAGGACCTTGTTGTTTGAATGTTTAAGGACATGTTCTAGTCAAGGAATCCGGTTAACGTAGTTGTCCTTCTCAATCAGGTGTCAGAGGACAGTGAAATGAAAGTCCCTGTTCAATGTAGTTAGGGATAGAGAAGCAAGTCTTAAGTGAAAAACGCAGAACCTTAAGAATTTCTTGGTTTTGTCTCTGTCGACACTGAGAAAATGCCATTGTATGTGGCTGCTGTAGGCCAGAGGTTAACTGACAGTAAGTCAGTCACAGATATTTGCAGTGTGTAATGAAGCCCACAGATCTGCTTGTGCACTTCTGTGTTGTGAAAGTAGCATGGCTAAATGATGATGGAAAACTTTTTACAATTGATTTTCCCACTGACTCATTTAAGAGTTCTATGGGCTTTGGATAACATACGTACTGCAGCCTAGTTCTAAGCAGGGCAACACATTACTTCATAACCCTGGATACGGAAAAGCATCTCCTGGAATTAACTTGTGCTGTCTTTTGCTTGTAGCTGTAGGAATCTTTTGAATTCAGCAAAAGTTTGGATGAAACTTGAGGCAGTCACTTGCAGGACTGCTGTGCTTTAAGAGGATTGTGTGCTCCAGAAGAGCTGTAAGCTGTGAGTATTGGCCAGTGGCGTCTTGAGCTAATGAATGGTCGCCTCAAGGGAGGGAAGGGTTCCTTGTCACCTCAAGGGAGGGAAGGTTGCTTTTTTCCTTAAATGTAGGAAAACAGCACTTCACCAGCCCAGGAAAGGGAGAAAAGGCATTTCATACACCACTATAGGCTGGTAAACAAAAGTCACTGGAAACTCACAGCCATGGCAGACACTTTAAAAACAAGGTCAGTTGAACTTTCTAAATAGACTTTTTTATGTCAAACACAAAGAAGATCTGTAGTGTTCTGTTGTCACACCATAATTTTGCTCTGTTCCCTATTTCTGGTGTCTGTTACTGTGGTACAGTAGCAAAATAACGCAGCAGATCCCAATTACTGCAAGTGCAGATTAGGTGTATTTCAGATTTAGATTCTTGCTGTAATTTATAATTCAGTAGTGAACTTGACTGAAAGTGTCTAAAGGTTACACCTGTCTATATACTGGGGGAAGGGGGGAGGGGGGGGAGGGGGTGAGGAAAGGCTTAGTTAAATACCTTTGGAGATATTTCTAGGTTAATCTCTGCTAAAGAAACAGGAAGTGTGACTAGCACTCAGAGGGACAAGCCCCCAGTGCAAACATCTTGAGATGCTTGAGTTGTTAGTATATGCATTTTGGCCCTTCCTCCAGCTTTGCTGTCCTATTTGCTAACAGCAATGCACTCTAGGCCTCCTGCACAGTAATGCAGTAATGCTTGAAGTAAATACGAGCTTGGCAGATAGCTGAAGCAGTTTTCCTAAAGGTTCTGTTGGGGAAAAGGTAAAAGTAACTCCAGAAATTCTATTTAGAACAGAGATAACACTTAGCTTTTCCAAACTTGTTAATAACAGGGTCTTGATTTTTTGTTTCTTCAGGGCTAATGTGGAGTAGAATGGAGACAATAGCCTGTGCTACAGGCCTGTAACTGTACTGAAGGAAAACATGAGTCAGCAATGATTAGTCCTTGTTACTACCCTGTGTTGGTGTGGTCAAGGCTTCTCAGTGTGGGGTGGGACAAGGTTTCTCCATAACCCAGTTATGCACAGGAGCTCTCAAGCAGTGAGCTTCTGGGTTCTCTCATTTGTTTGACCTATCACACTTGGGGAACAGGAACAGCACTCCTTTCTTGCATAAGGTGACATAAGAATAAAACTGTGCCTAAGGTGAGCTAATGTGATGTATAAATCTCTCTTAGTGGTTACCTGTTAAGAAGAATACAGCTACTCAAAATGTTTCTGTTGACTTGGATGCATTGCTTATTCTTCTTTCTTGTAGACCATGCTTCCTCTGCGTACACTTCTTCCTCCAACCTGCATGGAGGCATCAGTGTGCTTGGGTAGTTCCCCTTCATTGTGGTGCCTGCCTCCTTCCAGATGCCAGAACAACAAGGCTGTGTGCCCTGCAAAGGATGACTGCCTGCTGATAAGAGAAAAGGTAAGGCAGAAAGAGCAAAGCTGTGTGCATGAGCATTTTCTTTGAATTAAACCGAGGTAAACACAAGGCTCTCCAGTAAACTTACTCTGCTGGTTGCAACTATACAAAGAAGAAACAAATACCTCTTGCACTAGGCAGCCTGATACCTGTAGTGCTCCCTTGCCAGCTGCTGGGTTCTGCCTCCTACTCTTACCTGCTTCTGCCAAACTGTGGGGCATGCCTGTAACACACTTAAGATGCTGAGGGTTAAGGCAGATGGGAGAAGTTATGACCTGACTCTAGAAATTTAGTGTTCCTGTTTGAATTAGTGAGACCACACTAGTATTTTTCTATTGCTAAACAAAAAAAAAAAAAAAAAAAAAAGCCTGAAGCTTCTGTTGCTAAAGAAAGCAAAGACAAGATGCTAGCCTGCCACTTAAGACATGTATCTTCTGGTGGTTTAAAAGCAGCAGAGGGCCAGAAGCAATGCTAAAGGTGCTCATCAACAGCCAGCCTGCCTTGGTGACCTGCAGGATTGCGGAAACCTTCTCTGCCACCCTCTCCAGGCTCTGCTGGAAGTTCTGTGCCAGAAGGTAGGTGTGACTCAGTGGCTCTGACAGGGACAGAATATGAAAATCTTTGCCTGTTTCTGCATTTTAAAAAATAGTTGCAGCTAGAAATGAAGGAGGAACACTGGAACAACTACGCTCATCAAACAAAAGTCCACACAACTGCATTCATAGGCTGCGCACGTGGTAACTGAAAGAAAGCATTGTATTTTTACCGTTTTGTATCCTGGAATTAGTTCAGCGGGGTATGAAGTTACTTCAAAAGATTTTTCACTGATTGTGACTTTATAGTAGCGTTTGCTGTCATGAATGGAAGTATTTTATTTTATTTATATTATCTCTTTTCCCAAGAACATTACTGAAGACTAAGGTCAGCCAAGAATTATCAGTGTGTCAAAAGCTCCACCTCTGTGCCATGAAGGCTGGCTATGGGTGATATGACAGCACTTTGCATTTTTATAATTAAATCTGATAGCTGTTCTGTATCTGTAGTAGGGGCAATATCTGTAACTGTTGCACTCGCTGGGATTAACTTGAGACAAGAAGAAAATACTCCTCAGAAACATGGTTATAGAGTTGTTTCAGGTAGCCCAAGTTAAGAACCATCTCCTTAGCTTTGCTGATAAGCTTAATCGTTGACTTCAGCATTGATGACTCTGCTGCCAGAATTATGAGAACTATCAAGGACTATGAATCAGAGGCTTTAATCCCACAGCAAGATTCTCAGCTGCAGCTGATCCTCGTAGTCTCACTCCATACAAGATACTTAAGTTTAAGGACAAGGGGCTTTTGCAAACTTCCATTTATTTTAGTAGTTGGAAATTGGCAGAACTCAGTACTAGATCTTCTGTAACTAATTGCACTTGGAAGTTATGTAAGAATTACAGCAAGCGTAGACAAGATTTAGTTTTGAGTTTTTATTATAAAAGTAAAATAAAAATAAGCTTTTAAAAAGCACACTTTTTTAAAAAGGAACTGATATAAAAAACTATTTACAAGTAGGAAATGCAAAACTTGATTTTTTTTAAAAGAGGCACCAAAGCTATGTTTAAATACATTATTTGAAATATACAAGATTCTCTTTTTTTTTTTTTTTAAGGATTCTTTTGTCTTTCAGAGTTGTCACTGTTGCGATTAAAATCACTATTTTTCTTTACCAGTGATTTCAGGAGCTTTTTCCAGACAACGGTGCTGCAAAACTTCTGAAGGGAACAGCCAGAAACCATCCTTTGATTGCTGTGTGCTTCACCTCTTTGAATTAAGTAAGCTGATATTATGCATTAACAAGAAGTGACTTTCATCTATAAAAGAAAATCCTCACAAACCACGTGAGCTCCGTCGTCCATCAGTGTCCAGTCCTTTGTGTTAATGTGGCATGGAGCCCTGGTTCTCAGATGTGCTTATAAATGGACAGTACTTGAGGAAGGAAGCAAGGGTGAGGAGTCACCACTGGTTCAAGTTTGTGTGTGGATCCTCCAGTGCATTTCTGGTTGTGAATTTACTTCCCTCCAGCTGTGACAACATCAGTGTAATTCTAAATGTTGGGGTTGTTCCTGTAACTGTATATATTGCTAATTGAAGTTACCTAGTTAGGTATATAATTGCTTTGCACTGAGCTTTCCTGGCTGTAGCCTAGGGTCATTTTGCTAAGTGTTACCGATGACTTGCTGTTCAGAGAGTCTGAATAAGTAAAGCTCAGTTTGCGGAAGGAGGTCTCTACCCCGCTGTCACATGTGCTTTCAGTGTCTTGAAATTTGTGATTATAAAGTTCACCTGAGAGAGAGAGAAGGGAAATCAATTAGTTTGTTTTACTTCAGTGACATCCTGAAAGGCCAGAGGAATACAAAGCAACAGGTTACAACTCTTGTATAAGAAAACAACTGTACCTTTATGTACTGCTAGTGGAAAAGGCTGTGCTATCAGCACAGGGTGAATGTTTTCAGTTGAACAGAGCATGTGAGCTGATGCACTGCTGTCACAGATCAACTGCAGGCAGCATTTGGGTGAGATGCGAAGCCTGCTGTGCTGCTGACATTAATACTGTCACTGCATTGGAGTCAGGACTCTGCCCCAGTGTGGTAGCAGCAGGGCAAGAAGTTCTCTGCATCTCAGATGCATGGACTGTGCAAGTATGCAGCTCCAGGATGAGGCTCCTTAAAATTCTCATGTTATTTCAATTGCTGATTTTTTAGGTGTTTGTCTTGAACAATTTTCACCTAGTTATTAAAAGTGAGACTGAAATATATAAAGCTGTCATGTGTATAAGCTTCATAATATAAGCACCTGATTGCAAGAGAACTGTATCAGAGTTGAAGTGAATAGAACAGCAGCCGTGTATTACAGAGCCAAGTGGTATTTTTCTAAACATCTGTTTTAAAAAAAAAGATGACATTCATATTGCAAAGTAGCAGAAACTCCCTTCCTCTTTAAGAACAGTCTGAAGAGGTATTATGTACAAACACATTTTTGAAAGGTGCAAGTGTTTGTTCCATGACTAGCACAGTTAGACCAGGTCGGAGTTGCTATGGTTGATTCTTTAAGAAGTTTATGAACCCCAAACATCTGTGTTTGTCTAGACTGGGTGGAAGAAAGGGGCAAGCGAAAATATAATGGGAACGTGTATAAACCTGTGAATTCATTCCCTAATTTATCTTTTAAACATCTAAGGTTTATATCAGTAAGTGGCAGATGCCCACTTTAAGGAAAAAGGAGCCAGTTCTACTCAATACTGTAGTTCAGGGCTGCAAGTTAAAATCATCCATTTTTCCTCTTTCCTGTGCATCTAGCAAATGTCAACTGAGAAAGCTCTACATGGTAGGTAAGCAGAAACAGGTAAGGAGCTCAGATGTGATGCATAAGGAACTGCTGTCTTATTAGCATTCCAAACCAAGGCGGGAGAACTAAGAAATGTTAATTTTACCTGTCTCTCCCTTTGCAAAATTGGCTGGTGATGATGAAGGAAAAGTTTCTATTGTGTTGTCCTCCTGGTGAGACTGACTTTGTGAACTCCATAGTGCTTTCTGAATTACTTCAATAGCTTCTGTGTGATCCATTTGTCTCAAAGCAGCAATCAGCTCTTGAACTGTACCTCCAGAAATCTAAGAGAGAAGACAGCAGATGCTCACAGCTTCATCCTGGCTAGCTAAAACCAAAGGACTGCGGAGTCTCACTGTGCAGAATAAAATTCACTGCACATCTGCATGTTCTTTATAACTAACTTGTTTACAGCCACATTACCTTATAGTTATCTAGCAGAGTTTTCGAAGGTGAAGGGCTCAACCTGAAGGCATTGTTAAGAATGCCAAGACCCAGCTTTTCTGCTAGAGTAGACCAGTTCTTGCTTGGATCAGGTGTTTCCAATAGCTTGTAAAGCTGCTTCTTGGAGTTTTCATTCAGCTCTCTCAGAGGGCCTAGGGAACAGAAAAATATGTCTGTTATTTACATGAGTCACACACCAGTTCATTTCTAAGCAGAAGCAAAGCCAAATTAAAAACTGTTTATTTCAGCATCCATTGGTATTTACTAATATATTGCTGTAATATTGAAAATGTACAAACTTGGGTCCTCAGGCCATGCTTCTTAAAAGAATCTTGCTTGTTCCAAGACTGCAGTGGTAGTGAGTACCTCTTCTCCCTCCCCACCTCCCTTTCAAGCTCCTGCAGGGCAAGTTCTTCTGCAGGCATACTTTGGGTACTCAGCTGTTCATTTCCGAGGGGATGTTGCCAGGTCCTCTTTACAGACATTACCTTGTGTCAGTAAGTCCTCTGAAACTGCTGCTGCTGCTATGTAGGGTTTGCCATTTAAAATGTCATACACCTAAGAGAATACATTCAATTTAGTATTTAGCAAAACCTGGTCATTTATCCATTATTTTGACAAGTTTCAGTAGTATTGTTTATACAGTACTGTAAATGGCCCCCGATTTTTTTTTTTTTTAAAGTCATTTATACCTTGAGGGATAAATTTGTAAGTTCATCTCCCTTGCCCTTAAGCTCTGTCGACTGGCAGTTATTGTTGGGATACAGAAGCAGCCTGTGCAGTAAACAAGGGGCTGTAGCAGTAGATAAGTGAGGAGTTAGCAGCTATCTACAACTAGTAATTTGAAACAAAGCCTGGGCTAGATTTTTACCTTTTCAGTACCACTCCTCACCCTAGCTCTAGATGATCAGAGATAGTGGCTACTTGTATGCTCACATCATGCTAGCTGCATGTACTTGAATACTGAAGCTCGAACCATGTAATCTTAACCAATGTTCAGGTAAGACACAAAAGTCTATTTTCACTACATATCACCCAGTCTGCAGTTCTAAAGACCATGCAGCAGAGAAACTTACAGTGTCTCACCCTGGTCCCGCAGACCCTGAACATGCACCTTCAAACACATGCTGCTCAAACTGCTGGATTCTTTTCCATACTGACAACCCCAGTGCAACTACTTTTGAAGAAATGCTTGTTCAATCCTGCTCAGCAGAAGTAGGCTACTAAGAGGAGCTTTCTTCCAATACTACTTCACTGTTTCTTATGGCTCAGTAAGTTTGTTTTTTATGTCGGTCAGGTGCTATGGAAGTTTGGCACTATTTAAATAACTAGATGAAATGAAGCAAATTGGCTGACAGAACTTATCTTTTTTTTTTTTTTTTTAATAAGAAAAGACAGCAGACCACGTACCTCCCAGTTGGCTGCCATATCCAGGGGTGTTGTTCCAGGTACAATTCCTTCATCATCATCACCTTTCACATCTTCTTCTACATCAAAGAGTGGCTCAAAGTTCTCAACATGAGGATCTGCGCCTGAAAAACAAGCATGCAAGAAATTTCTAAGGAAAGGCTTTTATGCTGTTTTACACTGTATTGTTGAAAAGCATAGTTAAAATAGCTAAATTAGAAGGTTTGCAATTCAAAACTTAGATTACATATTATAACTCAGAAAATAGTAGTTTTTTTTAAATAAATTGAAGTTAAATGTCATCCCTGTGTATTCATCCATTATACAGATGGGGAAAAAATGACAAGCACTGTGTGAAGGCCCAAAGAGTCTGATTATATAAGCTGACTTCCAGTTCGTTCCATTCTTGGTTCACACACAGCACGTATTGATGAAGCACTGGTGCAGGGCTTCCCTTTTGTAGCGTCAGAGAAAGCATGAATGTTATTAAAAGACCAAGCACACAGGCAGAGCAGTGGGGGGCTTGAATTTCTGTTTCTAAGGAGAAAATTCAGGTATTGAAGGTTCAACGCAACTGAAAAAAGTGTTCCAGTACATAATCAAAACTAACTTTACTGTAATGATACAAAACTGGGGAGAAGTGTCCCCAGTTTCTTTGCCTTTAAAATAGTCCAACTTTTATTCCAACCATAAAAACTGGGCTTTTGTCTGCTGCAGATATTAAAAAAATATCTACAAATACCCCAAAACTTCCAAGAATGCCTGGGAACTATTTTTACTAACACAATTTTGCTTTGCTTTTTTTAGCCACTAGATGGTGCTAAAAAGTAGCAGAGAGCCCCTGAAACTAGGACTTCCTGAGGAGAAACAAGCCTTTGTGCTTTTAACATCTGCTATCTTCTGCTCATTAAGTTCATTAACTCCTAAGTGCAGCCCCCTAACCTGAATTGGCACAGTTAAAGAGAACACTGCAATAAATATCTGACTGCATACCTGCTGCTTTGAGAACTGCTGCCAGTTTTGTAAAGCCCCTTCCAGCTGCTATGTGAAGAGGCGTTGTGCCATCGTATGTAGTGCTGTCCACATCTGCATCACCCTAAGTATTGAAAGAGAAGAAGAAAAATGCTATTCATCTATACAGTACTGTTGCATAGAGACTTGTCTGCATAAACCTTGTTACTCTGCAAGCAGCACCATTCCATGCCTCTTTGCACAAAAATTCCAGCCATTGTCTGAAAAGAATGAATCAGAAAGTGATTACAACTGTCAGCACACAAGAACAGACAGTGGTTGTGCACTGTTGTACTACAGCAGGAGGCATGCTGTCTGAACCCAAATAGGTCAGGTAGATAAAACACAAAAGCCACTTTGCATCCCATAATACTAATCAGATCATAGTTCTGTTATCAGATTACCCTCGGCATTTGCTGTGCACTGAAAGCTGCCTTCCTGCTGCCCTTCAGCAGAGCAGACGGGCCGCTAGCACATCTGTACCCCATACCAGGGGAGCTACTGCAGGTAGCTGTGGGTGTGCGCAATTAAGTGTGCTAAGATCAAGGTGCTAGAGCTGAGACAAATATTTACAGATACACACAGCTATCTCTCTGCACATCTGCATACGCATTCCACCGCACCAGATCAGCAACTTGCTCCTGAGTAGTTTCATTGGCTGCTGGGATTACTCAGTGCAAATTAAGCATGGCACAGGCAGCCAGGTCAGGGTCACAAACTAAATTTTTCAGCTAACAAAAGGTTCATCAGCAGTGCTGAATGACTAATAGCAAACAACATTAATGATAATTTTCCCATTTTACCAGTTAAAGTAACCAAGCCAATAAAGAGAAACACTACTTCATTTCCACTGAGGACTGACATATTTTACAAGTCTTGAAAATACATATCTGGGAAGACCAGGGAAAAAGAAATTCTGCCCTCACCTCAAGCAAAAGGCAGCCTGCCAAGGGGATGTTCTCTTGTTCAACAGCTAAATGCAATGCAGTTCGTCCAGATTTTTGTTCCTGAGCATTGACGTTAACTCCAGCAGCAATCAGTAGTTTCAGACAGGACAAGCTATTGGCGATCACCACCATGTGAACTGCACTGAGACCTACACAAAGGCCATTTGCGTACATTAACATTTGAAAAACACAAATGTCACAGCAGTGACTTCTTAAACAGCTGCATCTCTGAAAGGCTGTAAAATGACTGAGTTACTGTAGTTATCTGAGCACAAATGACGTTTGCCTGTCTGTGCACCAAAAATGGTGTTAATTAGAATGTTCTTCGTGCATAAATTGGAACTATTTGTGTTATTAATTGTGACTCAAAACCATGCATGAGAAAAATCAGCGAATTGCACAGAGGAACAGAGAGGAAGAATAAAGAATCACCCTACAATGTTCTAGAAACATCCTGGAGAATAACTAATGCTCCTTAAAGGTCAGACAGCTCTGTCACCTCAACATTAACTGCAGTAGCTCAAAAAGAGAATCATAAAGCTTTCTATTTATAAATAGTAAGAAGAATCAACTCTCTCTGAAGAACTTAACACAGTTTTTTAAATCGCATAGTGACATTTTTAGGCCAGGTATTTTACTATCTACATCTAGTGCAAGAGTACTAAATTCAAATGACCCATGCCATTGAGAAGTGAGAGAGTAGGGTCTCTGTAGGTATTTTATAAGCTTTAATACTCTATAGTCCCCGAATTCCAGATGTGATACTTGACACTGGTCCAGAAATGATTTTTGAGGGGATTTTATTCACTAGAGAGGAGGAAATATTTTCAGGTGGAATTTCTTCTAAAAGTGGTTCTCTAGGGCATCTCAAGAGGAACACAGTTCCTGAATTTCTGTGATGCTAAAGAACAAAAAGCTCAAATCCATAGTGTGTAATATGGATATTACCAATCTCTACGTTCTGTATAACCACAAAACCTACACATCTATGTTCTTTTATCTGACTGCAGGTGTGTAAAAGACAAGGATATAATGTGCAAATCATGGAAAGATGCAATTTCCAAGGTCTGTATCTGCGTGGAAAGACTGGGTTGTCAGAAATGGTGGGGTGCTTGTCTAGAAGGCAAGTAAGTGTAAAGTACAGGCACTATCGTTCCATACCTTCACCATTGAAAAGGTCAATCATTGAAGATGCCTTCTGATGCTTGAGGAGCAGACTCAGAATCTTGTCGTCTCCTTCAGCAGCAGCTAAATGTAAGACAGAATTACCATGGCGATCCAAAAGGTTGACATTTGCTCCAGCCTTCAGCAAGTCTTCAACCACCTCTGCCTGCTTTGTGATTACTGCCAGGTGCAAGGGGGTCTGGAAGTGACAGAAGTGAGCCATGAGAAGATGAGAGGCAACTACACCCCTTTACAGAAATCTGCTAAGCCAATAAAAGCACCTACTGTGAGGTGCTGCTCCACTTTAAGGCTGGCACAGGTGAAAAACTTGTGTACATTTTCTTCTGCTGTATAACACAGATAGGGTTTCTACTTACTGGAAATAAAAGCCACCTCACTGGTGTCAGCAGTCAGACCTGAGGAGTAAGGAAGACATTGCCTACCTTGTGGATTGGGGAACTAACCTGGCTGTTTGTAGTGCAAGGGACTTGGGAAATGAGAGAATCCCTGTACTCCCAGATGCACTAACCCTGCCGAGCTCCTGCCACAGAAGGAGCGCACACTTTCTAGAGCCTGTTCAGCTCTGCCTCCACAACTGAACCATATTCTAGTTTTGCTCCTAAAAAGCAAGTTCCTAGCCACAAGTTTAGGATTTCCCTATCCTTAAAACAACTACATACAAAAAAGCAGAAAAACTTGCTGTTCTGTTTGCCAAAGTTCAGATTACGCAATATCATCTAGCTGATACTGTTTGCATGGTTCCTATTTTTGCACAAAGACACCTGCAGCACTGAGGCTCTCAGGCTGAGATTTCAAGCTTTCCCAGAGGTTAACTGTATACTGCATCCTTGCCAGTAACAAGTTTGGATCACAAAGTATGTATTTAACAGTGAGGCACTGTAGCGGTTTAGGAAACTGTATTCCTAAAACTAAAATAATCTGAAAAATGTAGAAGAATCCATCTCCATATCATTATTTTTATATTTACAGATGACTGTAAAAAAGGAACTAATTTCAGCTCTGTAAAATAAGCTTGTGTTTCTCAGAGGAATCACTAATGTATTTGCAATTCATTACTTGAATTGATATGGCAAAGCATGATTAATCTTTCAGAGTATCTGTACAGAAGGGAAACCTTAGACTAAACCTGCATTTCCTCCCATCACTGGCTTAAGGTTTAAGTGGAAGGTAGAGCAGCTGGAGAAATTCTGGTAGTTAGAGGTTTATTTCTTCTATGGAGCACAGCTTTGCTTCCTATTTCTGTTAAACAGAGGGCATACAAAATTCAATTCAGAATTTTTTTGCTTTCATCACCTTTCGCATTTCAAACTTCCTTTATGCGAGCACAAAAATGAAACATGTAAGAGAACAGAGAAGTCACAATAAAGCCTCTAAGATTATCTGCACATAACGAAGTCTTGGCTTTACCATTTACAGCTTGGAGCTGAACAGAAAGAAATGGCACAAGTCTTCTCAGAAGTGCTGCTGTGTGATGTCCAGCTGGGTACCTTTATGATAACGGAATGGCACACATGATTGAAAAGAGCTTCTTGTACTGGCAAGTTTCCATTGCTCTTTTTAAAGCCCATTTAAGTTGCAGCAGAAAAAGCTCAGACTGTGTTGCAGATAAGTTGAGGAGAGAATGTGCTGGGCTGCTAAAAGTTATTTCCCTACTGGATAAAAGACATGTTCGTTTGTTTTTTTTTTTAATGGTACACTGTGAACCAAGAAATGAAAGAAAAACCTTGGTGCTCATACAATGGGCATGAAGACCTTCTAGGCTACAGAAAGAGACAGTTGTTACAAGCTTCCTCAGCAACTCACTCATGATCCTGAGTTATCCTGCATTAAAAACTTTGAAAGAGCCCAGAATTGGCACACTAGTCCAGATTTAATAAATGAGGAGCCAAATAATGAAAATATAAACTGAAGAATTCGGTATTTGGGGGCTGTTCTATAATAAACATACAATAATAATAAACAAATGGAGCTGTTTCTCTTAACATCAAGACAGTTAGGAATTAATAGAAGGAAAACATGCCCTTGTTCTTCCACCACCTTACAGTGTGTGTCATTGTGTGCCTGTGTGTGTGAAATTCTAAACCAGTTTGCCTTACTATCTAGGCTCATTCCGATGAACAGAAGAAAATAAGACAGTAAGGAGAACAGTTCTAGCTGGCTGAATGATCTTCATCAGTTACACCACCACAACAACATACCTGATAAAGGTCATTTCTCATGTTGATAATGTTGTTATAATTCATATCCGGCATCACTTCTAAGAGGTTTTTAACCAGTTTTCTATGAAGGTGGATAATTGACAAATGAAGGACACTGAAACAAAATAACAGATTAGCATTGTCACTGTATTCTCAAACGTATGATACAAATTCTAAGACTTGGCTGTACAATTAACTATTAGAAGTCTTGGTCAACACCTAAAATGAATGCTAACAACAACAAAAAAAAAGTCAGAAGAGAGCTGTGTTTAACTCTTCAATCACAAAAAAGAATCAGGATGAATTTTGCTGGTCCTGAGTATGACTTAACTACTAGTCCAACAAATAAAAACCTTGCATTACAAAAGAAATGTCTCAGAACTTGTCTGAAATAGCCGAATTCTTCACTGGCGTTTTTTGTTTGTTTGCGTGTGTGTGTGTGTGGTGTGTGTGTGTGTGTGTGTGTGGGGGTGTAGTGCGTGTGCGCAAATTCTTCACTGGCGTTTTTTGTGTGTTGTGTGTGTGTGTGTGTGATTTTAATTATTCAGCTGACACTGACATCTCTTCCTGTCAAAGCCTTCCTCCAGAATTTCCACAGCCCTCTGCCACCCAGGCAGATTTTTCCTCAGGGGTTCCCCCCTTCCCAGTCTGTAGGTTTTCCTTGTTTTCATTTTCAAACAGAAAAATTACTCATGGCTCAGGTCGGTGACCAACAGCCCCAGGATTTGCAGCAGTGGCCAAAGGTATCTTTCTTGCTCAAGGAAAAACGTGCTGAAAAAAAAAAAAAGAGCGACTCTGCAAAACAAAGCACCACTTCTGCTGAGTTCCTGCTGCAGCCTTTCCTGTGCTCTGCTCCAGAGATACTTCCTTCACACCGCCAGCCTGAGTGGCTGTACTTGCCAAAAAAACACCAGGAAAAAAGCAGGTTGTGACAATAATCACTCATCTGATTTGTCTTGTTTCTTTGAGACGTCATTTCAAAGCTGTGCTCCGTTTTGACTCACACCTTAGCAAGCTCTCCCTGGCCAAATTCTAGATTCTCTTAAGCCTTTTGCTGAGGACACACATCGGCACAGGTCACACAATATGCTTGTTAAGGAACCTGTTGCAGGAATACCTGAATGCACTCACATCTACACTTCCATCAGAAAAATAAAGAAGTCCCTTGCCATCTGTGGCATAGAGTCCTCTTTCAGTTCAGAACACGCACTCCGAAGCCCAAGATATGTTAAAAAAAGGAAAAAAACAACCAAGACTTCTAAAACAAACTTACATCTGAAGGGCTGTTTTATTGGCTCTGGATGCTGCCATAGGCAGCACTGTAGCACTTTTCCTCCCTCAGCTCTTCTGTGTTGTTGCAACAGTCCCACTGCTGCCATAAAAGAAGTGTTCCTCCGCTCCCCAGGAGATACTCCCTATGCTCTCTCCTGCTGATGTTTTATTTCCAAATCTCACAAATTTACTCTTCTGCTGCCTTCAGTTCTCTTCCCTGTGGTAAATATTTCAATTTTACCTTGTGGAGGCAAAGTGTTTAATGTGACTTCATGAGATCTGTGCTATGAATGCAGTAACAGTGAGCACTGCTGTAAGTATACGCTGATCCCAGATTAACGTACTTGGTATCAAAGCCATTATACACAAAACAGGATCTCAACAAAGGTATTTTCATTCCCTACAGACTATTTTCATGAAAGATGGACAAAACTGTTGTCAGTAACATTTCTTTAACGGCTTCAGCAAAAAAATTTACAGTCATTTTCATATGTTTGTAATGATTAAGGTGAAAGTTACAGAGAACTCATTTATAAATTTTGGAATTTTGTTTTTTTCTTAAACAGCTCCTGTAAGAGAGCTGGCAGACAGCCCAGAAGCCTTTGTTTTGTTCAATAGCTGCAGAGCAATTTATATGCATTACATGCTCACAGACTAATTCCCTCCCAGGAGAAAAGCAACATGAACTTGCAACTCACATACTTGCAGGTACTTCTTGATCCAGGAAAAATAACTACCATAATGATTAAACTACTTTGACTTGTTGAAAAACCCTTCAAGTCTGGGGAACATCGTACTGATGTTTAAATGCAGGTTGCTCTTGCTGGGACTGAGATTAATACTCTCACAATCTTCTGGGGAGTATTTTTTTTTTTTTTTACATTAAAAACGAACAACAACAAAAGCAATAAATACACACAGAAGTTGTACTGTCCAAAGTGCCAGCAGATTTTATTGCTAGCCCCTACCTCATCCATATACCTGTTTACCTCAAAGCTTCATCAAATTGCCAGCTGGAGAGCAAAGTAAGCAGTTCTCAGTGATTTCGAGTATTTAGCTTATCAGTACTCTAAGGCCTGCTTCAGTCTTGTAATTTTCCATCTGGTTAGGGACCTTAAGGTTTACCTGGCTTCTACTGCACAAAATACTGCAATTAAGGAAACACAAGTGATTGTGCAAAGCCTGCCGAAAGGCTGCCAGCTAAAAAGTGACAATGTGATAATATCACTTGTTTATTCAAGAGAGATTATATTTGCATGTGTTCAGAATCACTTCCACCAAGTTTGGTTTTAAATAACTACTAATAATCTGTTCCTCACTGTGAGTCCCACAGAATCTGCACAGTGTCCTTCAGTATCAGTAGGAGAAAAGCAGCAAGGACCCTCGAGCTATTATTTCTACTTACTTCTCCCAGTGCATCCACAACTTAAAATTCCCTATGAAGAGTTAGGGACTTGCATAGAATAAAAAGCAGGGCACTCTCCTGCAGCACAAAGCTGGTGATCTCCATCAGCTGTGTTTCATGACACAAATGCAACAATTCACGCTCAGCACTGATCCGAAGTAAGAAAATGCAAACTCACAGCATCCTCACGACACCCTCACACATTATTTCTGAGAGGTACTGCAGCAACCAACTTAGTGGTGTGAGCAACAAAAATCACAACCATCCCTCTCCCAAATAGCATAAAGGAGAACAATGTTTATTTGATTTGAGTGGTGCTGCAGCCCCGATCAGCACCCACAGCAGATGGAATGCTAACTACATTCTGCTGCCAGACTTAACTCTCTCGTCACTGAGTCCTTGCCAGCACTGACTTACTTGTCTCCATTGTCATCCTGGACGGCAGTGAGATGGCGCTGAACAGCCAACAGCATCCTCACATCTCCAGTTACAGCGTAATCAAAGAGAGCGTTGCAGTGACGCTTGGCGAGCTGCATAGCCTTCTCCAGGAACAGACCATCTGCAACACAAATTTTTGTCTTCATTAGCTCAACTGCCTTCCCTGTAGCAGCACCTTCTTTTGGCGCAGGTTTGTGCTGCCAGAGAAATACGAAGTACAAATCACCACACATTCATTATTTACTGATTCACTGAGATGAGTTGTTAATTACACCTGAGAGGAAAGGACAGAGGGAATGAGTCTTTTGGAAGGAAAACAAGGCACACGCTGAGCACTCGGGCAGCAGGAATCCTGAGAACAGCCCATCTCTGGAAGCTACCTGTGGTTTGAGTGGCACTGATAATTCCATTAATGTGCACTCGTGTGCAATGAAACTAAAGAAGCAGAAACTTGGAACTGCTCAGATACAAGTGGCAGGCAAAGCCTCTTGTCCATAGAACACTTAAAAGAACATCTCACATAGTCCTGACTATTTAGACTGGAGCAAACTGAGGCACAGGAAGCCTCAGAGACCTAAGAAAAGTTGAGGGAACTGGGCTTGATTAGCTTAGAGAAGGCTCCAGGGAGACCTCATCGTGGCTTTCCAGTACTTGAAGGGAGCATATAAACATGAGGGGGAATGGCTGTTTACAAGGGTGCATAGAGACAGGACAAGGGGGAATGGTCTTAAACTGAGACAGAGGAGGTTTAGATTAGATATTAGGAGGAAGTTTTTCACTCAGAGGGTGATAACACACTGGAACAGGTTGCCCAAGGAGGTTGTGGATGCCCCATCCCTGGAGGCATTCAAGGCCAGGCTGGCTGGATGTGGCTCTGGGCAGCCTGGTCTAGTGGTTGGCGACCCTGCACATAGCAGGGGGGTTGAAAACCAGATGGTCATTCTGATCTTTTTCAACCCTGGCCATTCTATGATTCCATCAACTATTGTGCAGAAACTCACACAGAAGATATGGCATAAATGCAGAGCTGTGTGTCCCCTCCCCAGCCTGAACAAGGCACTCTCTTCAGCTTTACAGTGGTCGGAAGGAGGTCACTAGCTGCTCTGCCAATACTTTGTGGTTCTGTATCGGCAGAAACTAGCAAAAATGAAACAGATAAACTTGGAAACCACAGTCGTCATTCTGAGAAGCAGTATCACCTGAAACCAGCCTATATTCTGTGCAAATTCAAGTTTCTATAAAAGGTTAGAAGTCACTAATAGCAAACAGGTGAAATAGATGATATAATTTAAAGCTCACACAGGGAGGGAACACATAGGGATTTCCAGCTACACATAACCAGCATTTTAGTCTCACTTAGATGCGTACCCCTGATTAACATGAATACAGAATCTCTGTATGCCGAAGGTTAACCCAGCTATCCATGAAGTTTATAGTCTCTAGATCACTATGGTTCCCAGACTATATGCATAGACTGATGCATTTTTACTTGTTATTCTTAACACTAAATAATAGGATCCAATAGATGCTGTGTTCAGGATATACATCCAACATAAAAAGTCTTAAGCCATTCAGTCTTTACTCATACAACATAAAAATCCAAAAAATTGGAACACTGGACCTCTCTAGGTATTTTTTCTCTGTGCTTCAAACATGTCTCTCTACTCCAATTGTTGATTTTTTTAATCTGAAGAGAAGCATGGTTACTCAAATCCTTTAAAAAAGTAGTCATTCACATTAAAAAAAACCCCCACATCTATAGCACTTTCCCAGGCAAAGAAAATCTTGCTGCCTGAGAAAGGGCAGTTTGTTTTGCATACTTTATAACTGCACTGCTGAACCACTCCTACTGACTACTTCTGTCTTCCTCCCCTTTTGTTCACTGATTGGTTGCATAAAAGGTTTTGCTACCCAAAAAAAATGTCATTTTCCTGTGTATTTGCTGCATGGAAACAGAAAGGGTTTACATTTTATATTCAAATCTTTAAGACTACTTTGCATGCAATTTTACAGCAGAACTGCACGCATGAAGGACTGCACAACAATCATGCAGACCTTCTTTATCCATTAAAGCCTACCAAAAAATCAAAAGACACTGAACTGTATACACTGAATTGTATTCTGTGTATGGTCACTGCTTTCAGTGAACCTCATACAGGTTTATTATGAAGCAGCATTAAACGTGCCCACAGGGTCAGCCATCTCACCTCCTTGCAGGACCAGTTGCCCAGTCGCAGTATGAAGGTGTAGGATTATCTATCTACCAATCTACATACGGGAAGGATCTCAGACTCTAGAGAGCTGAACTGCTCTTGCCTCCTCAAAGAAAAATTATCATGTTTTCAAAACAATGAGCAGACATTTATGGAGTTTCCAAGACTTAACACCAACTTTGCCCTCTACCGTAATTATGATCTACCTATTGTTTACTTACCTTGACAGCCACACTTTGCTTTGTTTCCTTCATCTTTACAGCACAAAGCAGCATCCTCTTTCTCCTCATAATGACCAGAGGTTCTGCACTCATTCTTCTCCACAGTTTCCACTTTCACATTGTGTTTCATGTCCCATTGGCCACTTTGTTTATCAGAGCTCTCTTCATCTTTTTCAACTGTGCTATTTGACAGTTCTTCAAACAGAAATAAATACCATTAGTGTTCAATACTCCCACTTTTTTTTTATGCAAGTGATAAAGCTCAATCAGCAATAACTGAACCCTAAAAGAAATATAAAAATTTCCTTTGGCATAGGGGTTATTTTTAAACACTCATAAATCATAACACTACAGATACCAACTCACAGGGACAGATGAAGCAACATAACACACTCTGCAGTGATTATGTTTTCATCAACTTCTGTTTTAAAGACAAACTTTTACATATCTAAAACAGATAAATCCTCCTTCCAAAGAACATCAATCCGAGTCTGAAGTACTCTTAGGAAATCTACTGGAATTAATCAGATTTGTTTTCCCTGACAGCAAATTCATCCCTGAGACTTTGTAAATAACTACAGAATATTCAACAAGCAGATTGGAAATTATCTCACTATTTGAGGAAGACAGGACCATAGTTATTATTGCTCAAATCTTTCCATAAACTTTTATATTACTTCTTTTGACTACTGTGTAGTACCAGACTGCGGCAACAAAAGAAGATGCCTTTTCTCTGGTCGAGTCCTTGGGTCATCTCTTTCAACAGCAGAAGGGCTGTTGCTTGAAACATGCACTGAATGTATCAAGCACACAGTGGTAATTTGGTGACTGCTTCACAGAAGTTAGTGGTTAAAAAGAAGATGCCTCAGATTTAAGGTGGACTTTGATGTAACTGAAAAGAAGCAGAGCAATGTAACATACGTCAACCTCTGAGTCACTCGAGATTCTAGGAAAGGGACTGGCTTTAGAGGAAAAGCTCTCCCCACACAGCACGCTTAGTTAAATCTGCATAACATCTGCTCATATTGTAGAAGAAAGACAGTCACACTCAGTTCAACTGTGGCAAGAATTACATCTTCAGGGTTACCATGTTTCATTCCAGCATTGGACTTCGTTGTGCCAGGGTGGAAATGCATTCCTCCAAAAGCAGAGTAACCGTAGGAAGGATAACTGAACCCTACAGGTAGAAAAAAGATGAAGAATTAATAGAATGATACCCTCAAGCAATGAAAACATCATCTTGAAGAACACTAAGACTACAGAACAGAAATTGTTCTGTAGAAAACGTTATTTTCTACATATTTTGTGCTTCATAGAATCATAGATTATCTTGAGTTGGGACCCAATAAGTACTACTGTGTCCAACTCCAGGCTCCACAAAGGACCAGACCACACAAAAATCAGAAAATATGTCTGAGAGCCTTGTCCAAATGCATCTTGAACTCTGTCAAGCTCATTGCCATGACCACTTCCCTGGGGAGCCTGTTCTGCTGCCTGACACCCTTTCTGTGAAGAACCCTTTCCTAATATCCAACCTGAACTTCCTCTGTCACAGCTTCAGTTTGATTCTATCCTTTTAAAATAAGTTTTCCAGACTGAGGGTACGCTCTGCCCTGTCCCTTCAAAAACACACAGAAGTTCTCTGTCCCCAGGACACACGTACACATGTAATGTCACCACTATGCTGCATAATGATTCAAATCACTGTGGTTACAAAAGATTTGTATTCAGTTGTTATATTGTTGAAGTGTTGGTAGCAATGCATGTCACTGTTTGACAACTGCTGCTTTTCCCCCTCCTTCAGAGAAGTGCTACAAAGGTACTGTGGCTCAAATGGCATTTGCTGATCTACATCATTAATGCTCTGCTGCAAGAAATCAAAGCACTGCTCTTACGATCCTGCATCTCAGATATGCTCTGGGTTCAACAGACAGAGCACAGCATGCAATTTAGTAACACGTATCTCAAAATTTTAATAATTCTTCGTGGTACCAGGGTTAATTAGCTAAATTCCACCCGTGGTTCCAGTAATAACTATGAACTTGTTTAATTTTAGGCATGTAAGACAGTATTTAGCTGTCTCATGAATTTCAGTGCCTTTGAAGCCCTAGGCAGTAACAAAGCTAAGGTATGATGGACCCCTAACCCAGACTCCAACGGGAAAGTAGTGTTTTCTGTGATTTAAAGCTTCAAAGAAGAAAAAAAACTAAATCACCACGAGCCACATATCCAAGCAGGACGGAAAAAGAGCTGACAAAGTATTTAGAAAAGAAGGAGCAGCTTGACTGAAATGAGTAACAGCAGTATAAGGACAGGGTGGAATGAGTGGAATTCCTCATATCATCATCTGTCCCACAGGCACTGAGATCAGAACCCCTTTCCCTCTTTCCCCAGAGCCACTGTCTTACCAGAGCCAGCACCGCCACCTCCTCCTCCAAACATGCCGCCACCTCCTGCGCCGCTGCCTCCACCGTAGCCATCAGAAAAGTTTGGCATGAGCTTCTGCCGCTTCCTCTGCACTTCTTCTTTATCTGTGTGTCAGGTGAGAAGGGACAGACAGAATAAGGAGTCACTCTTACTACAGTCCATAGCCAGAAAAAGATGCGCGTATAGAAATTATTACTGAAGTATACTGGTTGGTAAGGGAAAATAAGGAGCGCTGTACAGGGTAAACTCATTTCTAGCTCCAAAAAAAAAAACAGTTTTGTACATAATGGAGCAGTGAGAATTCCTGTGAGAAAAAAGCTAGTGCCAAGTCCCAGTCTGGCTGACAGCATTTCTTGGGCTCACATGATCCCTTGTGTCAGATGTCTCATGCTCGGACAGAAAGGGACCTCATGCAGAAATGCTGAAGGAGAATCAGAGCTTCCATCAAAAGCAGCACATGTACATAGAACTCTGGAAATCAGTGGTGCCAAAATTCTTCAATGTTTAATCTGAGTCATAAATCAGAACAAGTGCCTTGAAATGAATACTTGTTCAAGAACATCCTCCTTTAGAGAATATAAGCACAGATTTCTCTACTAAGCAAATCTATTTCAGAAATAGACCCTTCTCAAACGGTCAGCAAAATCACAAGGCTCTGATCCACAACAGCACAGAGCATCAGCAGAGCCCTTTAAACTTCTACTGAAGTGTAAGGATGGAGAGAAGTGCTGAAAACAACATTGCTTGAAAATTTGCTTAAATTAATAGAAAGGACAACAGAATAAAGAGCTTATTTTCAGACAGGACATAATGCTGTCAGACCACGGGGAGCAGCAGCTGACAAAAAGACTGACTACTTATCATCTAAGTAAAAAATATTCTTATCCTGCCCAGGACAGCAAAACACAAAGATTTAGAATCATAGAATCCTAAAAATTGGAAGGGACCTTTAAAGGTCATCTAGTCCAGCTCCCCTGCAATGAACAGGGACATGCACAGCTAGATCAGGTTGCTCAGAGCCTGGTCCAGCTTGGCCTTGAATGCCCCCAGGGCAGGGCTTCCACCACATCTCTGGGCAACCTGTTCCAGTGTCTCATCACCCTCATTGTAGAAGACTTTTTAGAAGAAATACCCCAGGGATTGGGGAAAGTGAAAAGGTCATGACAAGAAGAACTGCCAGAAGGATACAAACATTACAAAGGTTGCAATCCAATAAAAAACTGTTGAGAAAAGAACAAATGAGACTATCTTTAATAAAAGATCAAGTAGTTTTCTACAGATGTAGGACAAAAAGAAATTACATGCACAGTCACATCAGTCAGTGCATTGAACTGGATACGCATGGAATAGGATACTGAAAAGCAGAAGTGCATTATTTCCATGCATACATGATCTAGAAGTATGTATGCACATCCCAGGCATACTCACGCTGATGAAGAGAGAAAATGCTAGATAGCAATCTAGTCAGAAAAACAAAAGATCCACATACACATCTAAACTCATATGAACACTTGTAACAGGGAAGAATAGTCCCTAAATGGTAATTTTATTATTTGGTTACGTAGGGCATTCAAAAATGCACACAATGTTGATAAACTTTTCTCCTTTAAGAGTCTCAAAGAAGTTTGCTTCTCAGCTGGCAGTTTTGCTCTGCAGTTGTACACTTTGTTTTCTGTAAGACTTGGTTAAGAGATTCCTTAATCATTACTGACACAAAATCCCCTAGCAACTCTGCAAGCTCCTGAAAAAGAATGCCTTCTGTTCTTTTATTATAATAAGTGTAAAACAGATTCACTTGTACAATAACCCCCTCCCGTCTTCTCAGTCGTCCTTAGTCCATTAGCACTGATGCACTGATATTCCAGATTACTTATTTCACCCCAGTCCATGTTAGACACTGCATATTTACAAGATTAGGGTTTCACAGCATAAACTGAAGGCAGGTTAACTGGTCAGCAAAAAGACTGCTGTCTCGGTGCAAGAAAACACTAGTTCAACTTGGACCTCAAGTAACTTCACTGTCTTTAACATTAGTATTTAAAAACATGATTGTTGCTGACATTCACATCAAACTCATTTGAAACACAGAAAGCTTTAAATGGCACAGACTCGCTAGTTAGACTTCACTAGCACTAACTTCACTATTCGCTGACAACCCAAGCAGTGGGTCTGATGCCAACCGTTCTACTTCAGCCATTTAACTAACACTTTACCATAAGAGGTTGAAAAGTACTTTGCCTACTTTCACACCAAGCGCCTTACCTTATTTAACTAGTATGAGTGATTGGAAAGAAAATTCAAAACCATCAGAGAAATTGCTAGGTGTAATGATGAAAGGCAAGAACTGCAAAATAAGTACTTTTTTCACCAGGTACCAGTCCTCAGTTTAAGTTTTATCTGAAAGTGCTGACTTAAAATATCCTCAGATATCATTCTGCAGAAACTCAGAGGAAGAGAGTGCCACCTACTGTATGGAGAGGCATGTGTGCATATAGGAAACAGTAGGAAAACACAGATTTACTGCTTAACAATCCGCCAAAAAAAAAAACAAACAAACCTACTACAGACCCAACAGTTTTCACATTAGCTCTACACAAAACAAAAAGGCAAACATCCTGTTTTCTAAAAATAACAACTACAAAAAGTCCTTTACCCTACCTGCTCCATCCTATTAAAAGTATTCCTAGGGACCCTGCAGTTTCTGGTATATAAAATGGGTTTAATAAATTACCTTTGATTTCTGGATAGTAGAGAAAAGGCTTTGGTTCACTCGTTTCTAGATCGGATTTCCGACGTAGTTGTACAAATACAGATGCTGGCTTTGTGATATTGACATCTCGATACTTGGGTGTTTTGAACACAATAGCAAACTGTGAAGGAAGCAAAGATAAAGCACATCTGTCACAGACCATGTTTTTTGGTTATATCTGTGTTATTTTTGTAGGAGCTGGTTCATTACCAGGGAGCAGAAGGCTGCTGCAAAAACTTCTACTTTAACTTTCAGCTGTACTTTTGAGTCCTAAAGCCTTCTGTGAAAGGCAAAACTGCCACATATCACCATGCCACATACATTACTATTGCATTATTTCTCTCTCCATCAATGAGCATCTGCTCTGGGGCTTTCTCAGTGCCTGCATAGGAAGCTTACAGAGTTCTCTATATATCCTATCCAAACTCATAGTGATGTAGCTTTAAAGCAAGAGATCTCTCTCTATTTCCTGATGCTGTATTCTTACCATAGATCTTAAAATAATCTTAGGATTGCAAAATTATTAGGCAATTAACAAGTAACAGGGACTAAAGAAATTAGTATGGGATATGGAGGTTTTCACCTGATTTTCTAGTTGTAATATAACCCTATTTTCCTGAGATCAGAAAACCATTAATAAATGGCAAATGCTCCATTACTTACTTGTCTATGTACATCTGTAGGAGAAAAGTCTCCAAAGCCCTCCCACATACCACCATTCTCATCCTCTTCATAGAAACGTATTTGAATATCATCTGCAAAGAATCAATAAATAATAACTTTGGGATGTTTGTGCGTTTATTTAACTTTTGGTTTGTTCCAGATAATAATTAACATGGTTACTTTTTAGCTGAGTAATAATTTTATGTAAATAATACATGGACCATCATTATCCATGTTAAGAAAACACCACAGATAAGCCATTTTTTACATCAATTTTAGATCAGACTGATTCCAATAACTTCACTGAAGCTGTTGTCTGTTTACTGCACAGTAAAAGGAGTTAGGTTCACTACCTCTTCCTATTGTGGAGCAAGAAAACATTCCAGAGGAGCTTTATTTGAAACAAGTGAGTAGGGAGGGGAGAACTTGAAATGTGAATGTAGAAACCACCCTTTCTCCTCCCGAAGTTTCAGTTCAAAAAACTGCTGCAAAACCTGAAGTGCCACAGTTCAAGTTCCGCTCGCTGTTGGCAAAGAGCCACTTCAGAGCTCAGAGAGATGGCAGCAGTTTGAGTGAGCAGCATGTCGGCAGCAATCCCTCACCCCCCCGACACAGCATAGCCACACACCAAGCTTCTGCTCCTCTGAACAACCTTTCTTGCCTTCTCTTTTGGTTTATTTATTTATATATATATTATAGGAGAGGCTGGGAAATATCACAGTAGCATATTCCTTCCCCAGCACTTCTGATGAGAAGAAACTACAGAAAAGTCTGTTTTCTTTTAGGGTGATTGAGGACTGCTTGCTCTGATCCAGCAGCTGCTAGTCTCAACATGGTGAACCACCACTTCCACTCTTGCTGTCCTGTGTGCTCAAGTTCCTCCAGAGAGGAGGTTTCTGAGAGCCATGAGGTCAGGGGAAACCCCACTCAGGCTGAGGGGAAACCCCACCTTGGGGCTTCCACTGAGTCAGGCTTTTATTTATTTATTTTGTGTGCATGAGTTAAGTTTCATGTAGGTCCTCCTGAAAGCAGAGGGTATATACACTACCGAAGGAAAAAAGTTTTTTCAAAGCCCCCAAAGCACTCCCTCTTTCCTGTGTAAGTGGTAGAAGAACATGGCAAAGAAAAGAGGTAGAAAAGGACAGCCTTTCAACAACAAGGGCAGAGACTCATTCCAGACAAGTGAGAACCAGGCACTCCCATCATCCAGTCTACACCAGGGAGTCCCAGGTATAGCTGAAAAATGCAAACCCCACTCCTATTTTTTTTTTTTTAGTTTAACCCAAATACTACAAACCATTATTTTCCCATCCAAAAACAAAGCAACCAAATCCATACTCAACAGTCCTATCCTAACACATACCATGAGCAGAGTCTGCGAAAATTCAGTTGAAACCAAGTGATCTCTACTATTAGCATATACATAAGAATTAAGTTACTAGCAACAGCACTGAACACACTCAGTTCCCATTGGTGGTTACAGAAGATTCATACTTACCCTTTACAGTCAGAGACTTAATAATCAATCAGAAACTTTACAATAATTCAGAGCAGGTGTTAATGGAGTCAAAGATCACCCAGAACCCATTACCCGTGAAAAACAGAACACAGGCAAGGGCAGAAATCTGAGAAGAACAAACTTGGTCTCTGAGGAGGCAACACAAGTTCAATTTAGTTTGCAAGACTATTTTCTGCTGGCCTGATTTCCAGAAAAATAGAGCACTTATAAATCCCGCTGCACTATCAGAACAGGAGAATAACAAGACAGCAGCCAGAAGAACACCCTGGGGTGTCTTACAATACTCAGGACACTTACCTTTCTGAACCTTGTCACAGAGAAGATAAATCTCTTCCCCTCCTGTTACACACCCTGCTGTTCTGTCCATTCTTACAATTTTTAAGTTGGAAGCATTGGGTGCTTCTATTGAAAGGAAAAGATTTTAAAAAACAATTATTTTCATAACAATTTTAGATTACAAAAAAATAAAAATACACAAATGCAATAGAAAGACAAGCCCCCAGTACAGACTACATAAATTTGTCTAAGTTTTTTAAAAGAATGAATCAATAATTTTTCATCTGAAGGGTATAATCTGGTATCCTCTAGGCTTTGACTAAACTGCAAACTATAAAATAAGGCTCTGGCCATTCCAGCAAATTACCTCATTAAAATAATAGAGCAGTGAACTGCATCCTGCATTAACAGTAGCTTTATAAGAGGAGTGCATTATAAGAGAACATATTTTCCTTTCTATTTTCTTGGTGACATGGCAGTGTTGAAAGCGGTTACCTTTATGTCATTAGTTTAATGTAACATGCAAAGCTTGCTCTGCTCTCTGGCTTACTGGAAAGCAACCTCAGTTCTGGACCAACACATCAGACTGTGATCAAAAAGCTCACCTCTAAAGATTTAGCAGAGGTGTCAATGGATTACCTATTGGTCCTTGAGATACAACTACCACTTGATAATTAAAAGCAACTGTCATAGACAGTTGTGCTACAGCAAGTTGTGTCTGCTCTGTGGAAGGGACTTGAATGGTTCAACAAAGGATATAATGAAAAAACAACAGCCCCTAGGAAAATATTTTGGAATTGAACATGAATTCACCCACTGCATCAGGCTACACAGGGCTCCAACCAACCTGGCCTTGAAAACCTCCAGAGACAAGGCATCCACAAGTTCTCTGGCCAACTTGTAACAGTGCCTCACCACACTCTGAGTAAAGAATTTCCTCCTAGCAATCAATACAGATCTCTCTTTTAGTTCAAAACCATTCCACCTTGTCCTATCACCATCAGATCATGTATAGTCACCCTCCATCTTTCGCTATTCTGCCTCTGTTGTTTCTTTGCCCTTCTCTTCCTCTTTGCTTTAGCAATACTCTTTATCATTACGCACTTTAGAGTAAGATAACAAATGTAATGGTTATTACCAAAGATCAATATTCCTTAAAGACACTATTTAGTTAAATCACTTCAGCTTGCAAATGAAAAGACCATTTTCTCATTCAGAAAACAAGGGACATGTATACTACAAGAATAATAGACATATGGGCACTACATTCTCCAACTGACAGCAAGCAACAGACTACAGCAGCTTTAGAACAGCTGCATTTAACCTTCTCATTTAAACTTAGTCCTTAGAAAGTGATGACATACATATGACTGTTGTACCAAGAAAAAAAAGGTACTTTTTCTGAGTCATTACAGAATAATTACCAGGAACATGGCGACCCACAGCTACGAGGAAGAAATCTCAAGCAGCAGAAAGGGTTCAGGTAAAACCACTAAGTATAATCCAAAAGCACAAGCACAAAGCAAAAATATTCACTTAGAAAAGCTACAAATAGAGAGACATGATACAAGTATAAAGATACTAAAAGGTCCAGAGTAAATGGATGAAAACTTCTGGTTATGCTAGTGTCAGAAAACAAGGACAAGCAGATGCCCAGCAAAATGAAAAGTGTGTACGTCTCAATAAAGACTACAACACATTTTTCCTTACATCTTGTGTGACAAGAATTTGCCACAGAAAGCAACTGAAGACAAGTCTGCAAAATTCAAACACGTTATAAGAAGAATTTACAGTATTCTCGTAACACAGGTGGCAGGATTAAACATGCTAAGAGCAAAATAAAATCTCGCTTTAGGGCTTACATCAGCATCTATTAAGAACAGAATGACAGCATACGTACTTGGACAGACATGAGGCCAATTATCTATGGGCTACCTAAGTACAGCAATACCAGCATTTTTGTATGCACAGAGATGTGCCTCATACTGAGGCAGTAATTACTGCCAAATATACTCACTGCTGTCATATATTGCATCCGATATAACAGGATCAAGCCTCCGTGTGAAACCACCATTACTGTCAGGAAGAAAGGCTGTAAACATAAGACGCACCACACTAAGATCCATTTCTTTTGTCTGCTGTACTGCTGCCTGGCGAATAATTTCTCTTTCTCGTTCTGGAACCAATAAATCAGCACAGACAAATTAGCACAAGGTGAAGGAGACTGAGCATTTTCCAAACATTACTATCAATAGGCACCAGGAGCTATTTATTTTTCATTTAGTACCCATCAGTTTCCATCTTTTTATTCATAGAGGAGGAGCTATTTACAATATATGCATATATACATATATATATATATATACACATATATATTTACATACATGCATATATGTGGCACGTGAGCCACATGTTATTTAGTGGTTCATTTACCAAGATAAGGTATATAATTAAGAGACACAAAGCGACTCTTTCCTGCTCTCTGTTCATAAAGGTTGTGAAAAGGATGGACTCTGCCTCTAAGGAGATTTGAATGTCTAGCACCAGTGATAAAGAAAAGGCCAGCTCCTCGATACAGCTCCTGAAAGCAATACAGACCCGAAGTTCAACACGGATGTGGGTGAAGTGCAGATGAATGAAAAAAGGTATTCTCAAACAAGGTCCCCACAGTTAAAGATATCATGTCTCACAGCAATAACGCAAAATGACTATTTATCACTTCACTAAATAGGATAAGAACAACAAAATAGAAGTGCAGAGGTGAGTACAGGTAGCTACGGAAGAAGTTGTTCCATTCTTATTCACAGCAAAAGACTTTCTGATTCCCTAAAACACAGCAGTAATATACAACTTCTTATTGCATAGCCATAAGCTACTTGGGGTCTTTTTCTGGGTAAAAATTTACATTTTCAGAAGCTAAGCCATTTTCTTTTTTCTTTTTTTCTTTCTAAAAAACTTATTAAAATCAGATCATTGTTTCCACATACCAGTTAGCTGTCTGTCTCCACATCCTTCTGCCTGCAGATAGCCAAGTTCAGGATGCACCAAGAGTCCTGGGTTGTATCCTTTTTTGCAAGCATCGATCATGCGCGTTTCCAGAGTTTCAAACACTTTCTTCTTTGTGACATGAAGTATTCCAAGGTTTGCAAACCTGCCGAATGTTGATTAATTGATTTTGTGATGCTTCAGGCAAACCTGCAGCAGGCAGTCATTCTCTTATCTGAGGAAGCATTTCCAATGAACTCCAGCGTGACAACTTCAGCCAAGCTTAAAAAGCATGTCAAATGCATATCATATGGGCGCTCAGGATTTTCCCATGGCGTAAGAAGTAACCTTTAAGATTTCAGGCTTATGGTGTGGAAGCAATTTATAAAACATTTCAAAATTTAGTTGTCACACTTTGTTTGAGCTGTCATTAATACATAATTCTACAGCTACTGTGAAAGTAATCTATCAGAAAAGCAGCGTACATTTTTCAAAGAAAATAGGTGAAACTAGGTTCTGGACATTCAGCAAGACACTTCGGGTATCTCTTAGAATGACAATATCTGTAATACAAGATGTGCTTTAGTAAAAGTCCCCTGGCACATTCAAAAATCAATTAGATCTGGAAGTATGAAATCAAGACAATAACTCAATTTTGGGTCAATTGAGGATAGGAAAGCTGTTTCTAAACATCTGATGAAAAACAAGACAGGTTAGGAAATGAGCCAAACTTTTCAAGATGAAAAGAAGCATTTCAAATAAAGTTATTTAAATTGCTGTGCTTGGTAAAGTCAGCACCCTGGGCTTGGACATCAAAAGTTACAGTTTAAAAGAATCTCTCTTTCCCAACCTTCTCAGCTTTTTAAACTACTTCTTTACCAACAAAGACATTCTTAAGATCACAGAACTAAAACTCACAGCCAGCATGAAACCTGATCTAAGACTGAAAACGTAGACAGGAGCCTGAGTTCCATTTACTGATATAAACAATTACTCCTTTAAATTAAACAAGAACAGACCAACTACAATTTCACTATAATCTTATTGCTTTAAACTTAAGAAGTTTGACTCATTTAGTATTTTCATGTTTATACCTGTCTTGCCTTAATTTCAAATTTACTAACCTCACTTTCTTAAAGCTCTTCTCTTCACTGTATTTCTACGGCAGATTTCAGCGAAGGTGAAATACTGATCAAAACTGTGACAAAAATCGATTCTCTCCCTCTTAGCTAAGCTTTACAAATACATGCGACAGACTTACCCAACAACCATGTCTTTCGGCCCTGCATTGACTGTGCATACTCCATCTTCACAAAATTTACCCACCAAGCTGTGAGCGTGTAAGTGGACGTATTTCCCATTAGTAACTAACTGGACGATAACTTTTGCAGGTCCAACATAGTTGCAAATCTGTAAATAAATGTAAAACTGATGTTTTTAAAAATGGAATGAACAGTAATACCGGTGGAATATTTTCTGTCAGCTAAGTACAATCAAGCTTGCTTAGGAGAAACGTGTATTTTCTCATGAGACAAACTAACTGTACCAGGTCATCACAAAAAAAAAAAAAAACCAACAATTCATTTGTAATTAAAATTGAAACACAAATGGCAGAAATAGTGACAAAAAAAAAAGTAAAGAAATAAAACAAACATATGGAAAAGCAACTTTCTGTTTCCCATATCATATTATTAGCTTTATATTCTGGCTAGTTATACCATATTGCTTTCCAAAAACTTATCTTAGTACATTAAATTCACGTTAGAGATTGTTACATGTTAAGAATCACATTAAAAAAATGCATCTATTCAACAAAATACCTGCATTTCTTTTGCCAAACTCAAAAATGTTTTCAAATAATTGTAAATATTATGATCACTTTAAAGCATTTTGCTCTCATTACAATGATCGCTCAGGTAGAGATTTTGAAGTGGAAGAATTCTGCATTCATAGGTATTCTGTTAGATCACAAGTTACATCAACACATAAACCAGCCCAGTAAATAGTGTAGTGGATAACACTAAAACCCCATCTAAGGTTTTGCAGGACTGCATTTAGGATGATCTGGATGCCTTCATAGGCACTCTGGAGCATTAGAAAGCTTCCTGGTTTCCTCCATCAGAGCTTCTGATCACCATACATTCTCAACAGCTTTTAAAATTGTGATGTCAAGTAACGCTTAAAAAAAAAAAAAAACACCGAAAAAAACTTAAAATTACCAACAAAGTACTATTTATTAATACCAGTTATTTGTTTTACATATTATTTAAAACATTTTTTCTTCTCATGGATAATATACTTCAACTCAGTTATCTCTTATGCATCATTTTCAAATTATAACGAATATAAAATTATCTTGATTTAAAAAAAAGCAAACATTGCCTTCCCTTCCAATTCACTTAATTAACCCTTTTATCAATGTTGTTTTTTTCCCTCCTCCTCTAAGGTTTCTTCTGATTTGCCTGAGGAAAAGTTCTTTGTATTACAGTAGCTTATAGATCTAATCAACCAAGGTACTAAAGGATCACGATGAACATTAAAGTGATGAATCAGTGATGAACTGAACACTTAAGGTTATATTGTTGATAAAACTCTGATAACCGGGGATTGCCACGACTTCACCACATTATAAGTCCTGCTAGCCTCCTTCACTCCATTTAACCCCTCTCTTGAATCCATTCCATCACAGCTGAAACACTCTGCATACATATAACATGTGTCTTCTATGTCTTCCAATTTGCTGCTAACAATAAAAAACCCCAAAGTATGAAAAAGCTGTTCCAGGAGAAACAGGTGTTAAAAGTCTTCTCACTACTCATTGCCTGTAAGATAACTGCATAAAACTGTAGTCATGGGTGTTTTACAAGTGGCACTTTCTAAAATGTGAAACATGGGGGTACTCGTGCTTCCATCTGTTCCCAAACTGTAATTGCTCCTGGACTGAAACAATACAAACAAATGCAGAATAATCACTGCACTGTCATTTCTATCATTCTCAGCACTGAGAAAATGCAGGAATCTCTGTGTAACATTCATAAAATGAACTGAAAATAAAAACACTATATTTTGTGCTAAACGTCACCTTCATTACTACAATTAAGTTTTCAAAAATATTTTCTTTTCATCCCTAAGAAAGGCTTTCCCTGCTAGAAAGTTCCCAGCACATCTACAGTGTTATATTCATTATGAGTAACATGCATGTTCTTGTGTCACTTCAGTAAAGTTCAAGACAACCCTTCATCAGCTGTAGAAACCACAGTGAAACTGTAGGTAGGACTGGTGCACAGCAAGGACTTTCCAGCCTCTGAAAGCAGAACATATAGCTGCAGTGGTAACCAGATTGCAATCTTCCCATGTTACTCAGCTCAGCACCATCTTTGTAGTCTCCTCTTAGGGAGTAAAAAAAAAAAAAAAAAAAAAAAAAAAGAGTTCTTAAAATGTAATACCTTATAGATCATTTGGCAAGAAAAGACTTTTTTCTAGGCTGACATTCTATGCTGCAAAGGCTACAGGATGCTTCCTACATGTTTGCTTTACAGATGGACCTTCCTACAAGATTTTGTGACGTCCAGCTCATCTGTACCCAGAAAAACAGCCCGAGTGGTTAACCATCCTTATGTAAACTAAAATAAGTCTGAAATCATTTTGGGGTATCCTTGAATCACTGATACCATCACAACTGCTGAATAATCCAAAATGTATTCTGGTATTAATATATACAAATAACTGCCACCTTTTACTTCACATAGAAAATGCAGTCAAAGGTGCTGGAAGGTAGACAGCATATAACAATACTGGGTATCTGTACAGGAATACAAAGATTATGGTGCTGACAGAAAAAAAAAAACAACTATCTGCAATATGAGATGGAGACAGCAGTTGGGTGCTGTTCTGCTCCAAAGCAGATCTGTGACCTGAGAAAAAAACAGCAACTGAACATCAAATTGAAGATAGGGGAGAAAAAAGAAAATAAGGAGTTCCTGGGAAGAAGCATAGCTGTAATACTTGATTACATCCTGCACTGAAGCAGCATTCAATTGATCTAATCTGATAAAGTTAAAATGCTGCAGGCTCACATTTATCAGCTGTTCCTGTTTGAGAGAGATTTGCCTGAGAGATTAAAAGGACTCTGTGAACTAGAAATTTACTCAATTTCAAAACAAATTTTTTTTTTCAGTTATTCCACATCTTTTTGAGATCCAAGCCTAGATTTTTTTTAATACATCCTACAACTTTACAAAAACTTCATAAAAAACATCTTTCAAGTAGAAAGGTGTTTTTTCCAGTTACTCATACAAGCAAGAAGTGAAACCAAGTAGTTAACTAAAGAAAGCAAATGATGGAAAAGACCGTGTCAAACATACAAAGCCACCAATGATAAAAATAAGTATTTCTCTTTCTAATCGCTTTGTTATAGAAGCTACATCCCCAATCTTGCCTGACCTTTTGAGTATGACCAGCATTGCTGTCATAAATACACACATACAAGAAAAGTTCCACAGATGAGCATCACTCATTCTTTATAAATGCCAAATATGAGTAGCCAGCTTAACATACATTTTAAACTTGGTAGGAATTTTTTAGGCACTAAAGTACTTATTTAGAAGCCTGAGAATAAGCAGTGTACAGTAACTTAAATCAATGGGAGTTTTAAATCTTTTGATTCTCCCCAAGTGTGAGGTCACAGACTTCGATGCGCTGCTTTAGAAGCCCAAGTAAACGCACTCAGCACTCCAGACTCACCATAACCAACTATGGCAGCAAAAAGCACAGATCTCAATGAATTTACCTTTAGCTGACTTGCTTCAATGCAGGATCTCAATGGGCATTATAGATTTATAAGAAAAATATCTGCTTATTCTCCACTAGTGATTATTTCTTAATTCCGCTCTTGAATGAATTAATCTTTAACCTGTAATCAGCAATTTAACAATTTAATTCCTAAGGGGTGGAAAAAGCTTTCTTTAATAAGAAAGTTCCTCAACCAAACAACTTGCCTCATTTTCTGCAAATGTTCCTCCTGAACTTCAATTAGGTGCTGAAATCCCCCTGATTTCAATGAGAATGCTTATCTCCAAACTGAAGTATAATTTAGGATAGCCTAAGGACATGTCTGGATGGGCAGTGCTCCTATTTGGGTACCTGAGTTCAGGGCTGCCTAAATGGGACTCGGCTTTGATCCTCAAGCTGAACTGCACTACATCCAAACTCATGGGTACAGAGATGGTGCTCATTAGCTTGGGCACATCTCTGAGCAATGTGGTTACTCAGCCTCTAGGCTGAAACTCATTTACATCCAGCTCACAGAATAGACAACTTGAAATTGTGTGCAGCCACCCATGTAGATTTGCCCCAAGGGAAATGAAAACTCAGGACATTTCCGTCACACCACTATTTTCAGTAAATTCTTTTCACACCCAAAACTGTATCAGTGTCAAGCTTGAATACGCCAGTATCAGTATGCAAGATCAGGACATACAAATACGTAAAAAAGGCAAGTGGAAATATTCTATGGAAGTTTTCTGGCAGTTTTCCAAATATATCAGAACAAGCAACTTATGAATAAGAATGGAAGATAGTTCAGTAAGCTGGTGATATCAGACAACCCAGTTTTGTTCTTTCGGTGGTGGTGGTTTTTTTTCCTAAAACTCTTCAGAAGATTTTAGGAAAGCATATCTGTTATTATTTGGATATACAACAACTATATAGAACTCCCAATTGTTCTTCGCTTGGACAAGCTAATAAAGAGCCAACAGCTCAAAAACCATAATTTCAACTGTTCTAAATGTTACAATTTTCCACTGTTGCATTGTTTCCACTAAGCAGACAAAAATGAAATTTAAATGAATAATTTTATGTAACTTATCATTAAATCTAGCTTCACAGAATCACAAAACTGTAGGGGTTGGAAGGAGCCTCTAGAAATTTTCAAGTCCAACCCGCCTGCTAAAGCAGGTTCTCTACAGTAGATCGCACAGGAAGGCATTCAGACAGGTCCTGAGAGAGACTGGGATTCCACAACCTCTCTGAACAGCAAAGAAGTTCTTCATTATAGTTTGTTCAATATCTACAGCTTCTCTGTAAGGATACATAAAACTTATGTAATCTTATAAGTATGTAACAGTTTTTGTACATACTAGTAGGATTACTGATAGCAAAGAGAGCTGTAAACAAAGGAATACAATTCCATTAAGTTGAATGAATTCTATCCTTGGCATTATAGTAGAAATACTACTGCCAACAAGGCTATACATGCTGTTAAAACTAGAGTCTTAAAATCAATTCCAAGCTACAGGCAGTGCAGTTTTGTCTCAAATGCAAAGCAGAACTGCTACATTAACTCCTGACATGCACCATCTTCTAATATGCTCTACAGGGCGTGGTTAAATGTGTAATTAACTACCAAAACATCTTGCTGAGAGACATGGCAGAGTCTTCAGCTCTACAGCCATTAAATGAAACATGCATCTTCATACATTCAGTTCAGCTAGAAGTAAGGGAGTAGGTGCAGGAAAAAAATTGTTAGAGATTCAGTAGTCCACATTATTCAAGATCACTGTGTTTTCTTCAGGTCTACAATGCATAATCCTATGAAAAGGGTGCAGTGCTACAGTGCTTTTTTGTGCACTGAAAATGTCTATTCTCAGAACACTCTGAGGTGCTTATTGATGTTACATCAGCTTTTTGTGCAGAGTTGGTCAAGCAGAAGAAAGATCCTGGTGTGAGCTGTACAGATCACCTCACAGCCAAGGTTTAAAGATCTGTTACAAAGATGAGTTTGTTTGTTTTTTCACATTGAAGTCAAAACACACTACTGTCCTTTCACATCACTATTATCAGCAAATGAAAGTTTTATGGTGAAAGTCTTGGTGTAACTGTAAAAAATTAAATAAAATACAGTAATCTTCAAGTGTGCTCACCTCATTTACGACAAGGTGAGCACCCTTTGACAAAACACCAGAGAGACTTACAGGAAAAGGTGTGAAATGCTTCTGTATTCGCTGGCACCACTTGAATCAAGAACAAGCAGTAACAAGTAACGGCCTTGAGGAATTTACTTGTTGTGTTCCTTTGCCAGCCTCTCCCAGCAGGTGTTGCCATGCGGGGATTTGTAGTAGAAAAAACCCAGATGCACACAGTAGGACAAGAGGGAGGGAGGGGGACGGGACACGTGTGCTGGGAAAGCTTTAGATGAAATTAAAATCTGATGATCAATGAAAACAGGAGGTTTGATGGAAAGCCAAAGAACATTCTGCTTTCCAGTTTTTCCATGGAAAAATTCCATTCCCTATAGAAATTCTCATTGTGTGTATACTTGTCATGTTATTGTATGTCCCATGACACCTTTAGGAATCACAACAGCATGACAATTATTAATAAAAATATCAAGTGTTATTGATAATTATCAATATAGATGGAATTGTAATCCAAAGACATGGCATCATTGAGGTACATAATTTTCATATGAACATACCAGTAAATTTTATTGACTGGTTCATCATCACCATCACAATAGGAAAGGAAAATGCAAGTAGAACCTTTGCCTGGGCTAGTAGTTTTTCCTAACAGTTTTGCAAGGCTAAATTTCTCATCCTCCTCTCAATTTGCCAGACTAAAACACCCTAGGCTATCTCAACCAATGCTGATTATTTTCCATTGAGTCATGCATGTACTGATTCATTCTGGAGATGCAGCTGTTCCAAACTCTAACCTTTCTCAAGAACTGCAGAAGAACTATACACACGTACAAGAGAAAGTTGACAAGCAGCACACAGCAAGGCCTGATACTGGGTACTGACTGCTTGCCACTGTTTCCATTCCCTTCTCTGCTTGTAAAGAAAACAACACCAGAATTAAAAGATATTAATCCTGCTCCTTGTGATACAATCTCTAGTGTAAAAGCTCAACAAAGATGTAATATAACAAGAAGACTGAGACTTTCATTAACTTTAAAAAAAAAAAAAAAAAAGAAAAAAGCAGAAGACACATAGTTTATGTTTTCCTCTCTTCTACATAGAAAGAATTTTCTGCAAGAACCTTAGGCAATAAAAGGTCATCCCTAATCCTAGAACGGTTAACTATCACTGTTATAGTCTTCATATTGTGCTAGCTCTGAATGTTTCTTTAATTAACATGCTCAATCTTTTTCCTGGAAAGAAAAAAAAGGTTCAGAACTCCTGAATATAATGCTACTCCTGTTAAAATAATATGTTTTGGTTGATTTTAAAGTTATCTGGATTAAATCCTTAAGAACCTAACGACTTAGTATTCTAGAGCCATTGAGTAAGGAGCAATATGAACAGACAAGGAAGGGGAAGCAGGTAAATAGCATTTCAGACTGGACTGGGATAACTGAGTAGACTCAAGCTATGCATTATGCAAGCAGTAGAGTAACCTACCAGCTCAGACCATGCATTATACTAAAACCACACCTTAGGGAAGAACGCCATTGGTAGTGCAGGAACAGGGCAGTGAGGGGTAGGTGCAGGAAAGATTACTGCTCAACAGCTAATACATAAATATGGTGCCAAAATAACTCCACGAATCTGAAAACTACTTACTTTTTAAACCAATTACACTTTTAAAGTGGGAAATGAAGTGCAGTCAATTTCATATAAAGTGAGTAATTTCATAATAATGTATGTTGATTTGCAGTAGGGTCCTTATATATGCTTATATTCAGTTTGCGAAATATTAATTTTTTATGTCCTTACCTTGACTTGGGGGTATGATTTTTTGTTCTTTTCACTGGAAGCACCAGGAAGTCCACCATGTGAAGGCCCTTCGCATACATATCGGAATCGAAAACCCCTCTGTGAAAATAAAAAGAAACTTGAAAGCTCTTTGAAAACAAAACCGAAAAAAGCACATGCGCGTGCGCGCGCGCGCACACACACACAACTTGCCCAAACAGCCCACAAATGGTAAAGTTACAACTGTTCATCCCTGAAGAGCTGACAAAGTACCACTGAGCTAGCCCCAGGTAAACATTTCTATTCCCACTCTTACACATTAGAAACAGCCAGAAATTCTCCTTTCAGTAACTGAAGACATTCTGAAGCAGAGATCTATTTATACTCTCAAAACAAGATGATAAATAAATGACAGAGAATACAAAAATAGATGTTATTTCTGTTACAATAGATGTTAGGTAAAGATTGCAACCAATCAGGGAAAAAAAGCATCACAGAGAAAAAAATATGGATGAAACTGAAATCTTTTCTCCTTGTGGGAAGAGCGTGTGGAAGTTGTAGCTTTGAGCAGAGCAAAGCCCAGGAGCCTCGCACAAGTTTCAGGGCACTCTGAATGACCCATTAGCAATCACTCCAGAGCATGGCAGTCCATGTATTCCATTTTTGTTTACAGGAAAATTATATTCCCTTTGCTTTACTCAGTCCTCTATATGATACAGAAGATGTGAATTTTAAGCAAATGTACTTGGTAACTCTTAACTCCACTTAACTACACTATTTTACAATGCCCTCTCCCACCCCTAAATACTTTCAGACCTACTCGCCAGTCCTGCAAATTCTGACACAGCCCGTTATACACAGTCCTCCTGATGTATTCAAGGCCATCCATTAAGTGTTGCATTCTTCATGGAAGATCTTTAGCTTCTGTCTAACAGAAGGCATCTCTGAATTTGATGCCTCTGTTAGCTGACAGTGAACTGGCTCAAAAAATTACTCTGTAATTATTAGCATCTTTCTCACTGAAACCTTTTCAGTTTATGAACATGCCTTTCAAGCAAACTGAAAGATCTGTCTTTTGTTCAGATTCTAACCAGACAATGTTATCAATTCTAAATAACATATTTGCTTTCACACAGAGTGCTGAGCAACAAAGTGAAGTGCTCAACTATGAGCCTGAGCTCAAGGCATCCAGCAGACAAAGCAATTTCCAGAGTCATTATGTGTGGAATGACTGAGGCTCTCTTCACTTGCCATGCCTTATAGCCTAAAGGTCTAGTAGACATTTGAGTAGCCTTCCCCAGTCTATCATCCTTCCAGAGCTAGCTGTGTTCTCACACATACAGTCCTATATTTCTCTGCTGCCTCTTTATTCCCAAAATGATCACAAGCACAGTGCTCTGCCTGTGGATCACTCTTATGACACTGTATAAACCTTTGCTCATCTTGCTACATGGGTACTGCACTACAAAGCTGCTTACAGGAATGTCATGGATGGAAAGAGTGTCTTCCTTTTAAACGCTGCACACTACAGGCTCTGCCATGCAGAGACATGACCTGATATAGAATGAACTAAAACAAAGAGAAGAGGAATAGCCAGCAGGAACAGGGAGGCGATTGTCCCCCTCTACTCTGCTCTTGTGAGGCCCCATCTGGAGTATTGTGTCCAGGTCTGGAGCCCCCAGTACAAGAAAGACAGAGAGCTGTTGGAGAGGGTCCAGAGGAGAGCCACAAAGATCATCAGGGGACTGGAGCACCTCCCCTGTGAGGACAGGCTGAGGGACTGGGTTTGTTCAGCCTGGAGAAAAGAAGGCTGCAGGGTGACCTCATTGCAGCATTTCAATACCCAAAAGGAGCCTACAAACAGGAGGGGAATCAACTCTTTGAAAGGGTTGATAACTGCAGGACAAGGGGAAATGGTTTTAAATTGAGGGAGGGAGGATTTAGGTTGGGTGCCAGGGGAAAATTCTTTACAGAGAGAGTGGTGAGGTGCTGGAACAGGCTGCCCAGAGAGGTTGTGGATGTCCCATCCCTGGAGGTGTTCAAGGCCAGATTGGATGGGGCCCTGGGCAGCCTGGTCTAGTATTAAATGTGGAGGTTGGTGGCCCTGCCTGTGGCAGGGGGTTGGAGATTCATGATCCTCGAGGTCCCTTCCAACCCTGGCCATTCTGTGATTCTGTGAAGGAGGAAGCAGCATATTCTTCCAAGAGTTCACAGTACACTGCTGTTTTTCACCTGAGACACCTAGCTGCCCCATATTCCCATAAGGGAGGCTTAAGTAAAAAAAGGCCTCAGTGTGTGCCTGAAACAAACGTCTTGCTGTCTCCTAGAAAAAAGCCTGGATTGTGACATGCTTTTGCAGAAGACCAAGAGCAGAATGGCTTCTAGAACACTCGTCTACCTAACAGCTGCTCAATCTAGGATTTTATGCAACTTTGTACTTCAGTTGCAGGAAAACTAACCAGTGCATGATGAATTTGGATGAATTTGACACCACCAGGGCAGCTTCAGTGAGTATCTGGGTCACAAAAAAGTTACTTTCAAGAATTAATCCTCATTTTTTCCTTGAGTTATTCAGAACAGCTAACTGTGACAACAGTAATCTCAAAAGACAACATAATTTCTTCATGATGGCAAAACAGAAGTCAAAATTTCACTTAACTTCTGGGAACAGAATTTTTGCTTTTTTTTTTTCTTTTCCTTTCACATCTTCCAAGAAGCATGAAACGAATTCTAAAAATCTTCTATGTCTATTAATTTATATTTCCAAATACTGGGGCACTGAAGAGTCACTTCTAAGATGAAAAGCCGATATCTAGCAAGATATTCTTTTAAACTCAGTTGTTTTTTTTTTCTTAGACACTTCCAGAGAGACACAGAGATGAAGACAGAACAAAACAGGAAACGATTTAACTACAAAAGCAAGAGGAAAAAATGCTTATAGTTAAGTGCAATATTTCTTATTAAGTTTAACCTCTTGAACACTTTTTTTTCTCATCTTAAGTCACAGTTTTATTTGTAGCTGAACACAGTGACATAAGTACTGCAAAGATTTTCCAAATGTAGTGCTCTTACCTGTTTTGGCTGTTCAATGATTTGAAGATACGGTCCATCTGCTAACATAAAAAAGAAAAGTCTTAATGCAAATTATGTTTCTATTGCTATGAAACGAGTTACAGAGATAAAACTGATGTCTTTCAATGTCTTGACATTTCTGAAAGCAACTAAGCATCTTCAGAACATAAATGAAATTATAATGAATAATATAACCAGTTGAAAGTCAACCACTGCTAATCTTTACCAAGACCGGTGGAGTAAGAAGGGAATTAATAATTTACAAAAGCTTAATTTCAGCTCAGAGTACATAAAGGGGCAACTCAGATCAGCCAGTTAAGACACTCAGCAGTAAGAAAAGGATTCTCGCCTTGCCACTGATGAGCAGGCTGGCCTTCCTGAGTGAAGGTTAAATTTTGTATTTAAACCCCTTAGGCTCTAAAGATTGTATTCACCAAGCCTTGGCCTCAGGGCTTCCATGTGTCTCGGTGCTCTTGAAAGTTTTCAGACAGCCAATGGGAAGCTCTGAGGTGTGGGAATATAGGAGGAATTTAAGCTGTCTCAACATGTCTTAACAGTCAGATCTGCTTTAGAAAATGGGATTGAGGAGCCTAAACAATTTTCATTCTTTTAATAATTTCAGATATACTTTAAAATAAATTGTTCTGCAGTGTCTCTAAAACATGGAACACACTCTATTGAACTACAAATGCAGACTATAATGAAATTTGTCCATGTTGTCAATGCACAGAGTTACATTCTAATAAATTCTGTTTGTTTTTCAGACAAGACCTATTAGCTTTACCAAGTTTAAGCCTTGCGTAATTCCCTAAATGCTAGCTAACTTAAAACCATAAACCTCATTCAAAATTCACCAGCATAAACATCCACCAGAGCTGAGAATTAATTGCCTCAAAAGTAAAATTTCTTTTCTGCTTCTTTACCAACAAATAAGAGGATTTCAACACTAAGAATTCAGCTGTTATCAAAGCAGACTCCAAACAACAGCTTCGCATGCTGTGAACACCTGCATAATTTATTGCCAGCCATACTCCTGTTGGATTTATGCATCATTCATTACTTATACCCTATTAAAGTTATTAATATTGAGGAATCTAGCAAGTTTGCTGGTACACGTGAAACCTTCAGAACAGACAGTATGCAGTTATATGGCAGACTTGCAAGCATACACAGAGCACATCACGCCTTGTCAACATCCAAAAGAAGGTATGATCAGCCTCTGAACATCTGCAAGTATTTGCATCAAGTACCATGCAATCCAGCCACCTCAATCAGGTAGTACTTGGCTCAAGCACAGAACTACATACTTGTATCAGCTTCCATCTAACAATAGCCTCATGTTCACTGACAACAAAAAATGGCAGAGAATATGCCTCTTTATAGTTTGCAGCACAACTTCATGTGTCCTTCTCTGTTCCTCACTACAATTTATCCTTAATAAAACAGACCTTCATGTCTTTGGACATATCCTTAACAGAACAGCTTTCTCTCAAAATAAAAAATTTTGGTAAGTAAGCTAATAGATATAATTTTTATTTTGCTGCCAAAGCCAGCAAATGAATTTATTTCATATCAGAGTTACATTGTAAATGCCAGTTGCAACAATTTCACATATAAAGATCATTTATTTCCCCAAGTCCAACACTCCTCCTGTGAAAAAGTAAACAGCACTACAACCAAAACCCTTGAAGTCATGTAAGCAACTGCCTCAAGAAAAAAAATACATCATTTTACACTGGAAAGCATGAAAAAATATTTTAGACTTTAGAAATTTTAAAATATGTAGATTAATATTTAGTTTTTGTGTGATTTTATGCTTCTTTTTTGTGTGTATAACGTAGTCAAGATGAATAAAGTTAGGTTTAAGGTTAGGTTTAAGTATGATATTGCACTTACATTTAACTGGTACTTCTATCTGTGAACAGACCTGCAACCCTCCCCATTCTTTAGGCATCTAAAATGTTGTACTTCATGTTATACTTTAGCAATCCAGAGGCTTTCCATCCTCTGAACACTGGCAGAAATAATTCACATTAAAAACAATGGTGTAACTCAATTCTCAACCAAGCCTCTATCCAGGTTATGACCTGCCAAGCAGTTCTTTGACTGTTTTCCCCTTAGGAATTCACTTTCAAGGCATATACCTGGGACTAGAATCAGCACAAAATCCCACTGCTCTCTCTCAACCATTAAGCCAGAAAAACAAAGTACTCTTTTATGCAAAAACTGAGTGGTTACAGAAGTCCACTATGAAGCAGCAGATCCAGGTTCAAGAGGTCAGCATGAGGGAATTCATACACCTATGAGAGGGATTTACGTTATACTGACCTAGTGGAAAGCTTAAGGGGAATTCTTTGTACTACTGACATACTTTCACCTTGCATGCAGGAAAATGAAAAATTTAGGACACTAGCATTCGTGCCCCCTTGAGGGGAAAGAACAAAACAAAACAAAAACTTACAAAAATCTCACAAACATAAGAAAAATCAAAGTATCTTAAATACCAATACTAGGAAAGTACACAAAACGTTGCAGAGTAAATGACTAAAAGCAATCTGACATTAATAAGTGACAGCAGACAGATTAATCAAACATCCCAATTTATGTAAAACAATGTTTTGCAAGACCTTATTTTAGTTTTTGGGTTGTAAGAATAAACATTTTCTCTTTTCCTATCACTAAGTTAATATGCTGGTATAGCATATGAAGCACATCTGAGCAAGTGAACAGAGAAGGCATACTAAGGCATTTAATTATACCAAAAATTCTATTTAAAAATAAAGAGGCAATATTCAAAGTAACTTTCAAGCATAAGTAATATATTGACTACGAAAAGAATTCTACTTTGCAAGACATGTCATACAGCCAACTCTCCCTAAACTCCGAATCCTTTCCAGAAGTACATTAGACAGACAGCCTAACATTTTTTATGTGGTCTCTTCTTCATTTCTTCCTCTCTTCTTCTCAAATCTCTCCTGAGGAAGAAAAAAATATGAAAGAAAGTAAAGTGTTTTGCACAGGGAAGTTTCTAATGGTTCATTTCTATTAAGCAGGCATGTCTAGTCTAAACAAATGAAAGCTGAAGGTGTACACCTTGCAAATGGAGTGAATAATGATAAGATTTGAGACAAACATTTGCACCTTTGTTCGAGGCTGGGAGCAGCCCAATTAAAGTTGTGTACTTCAAGTTCTTTTATAACAACCAACCCCCTTTTAGGTGTCACACAGCCAGAAAAAGGAATGCTATTAAATACATAGATTTACCTCTACTTTTGCTCTAGAGAGGCTGAAGCAGGATGCAGTAATGGAGTTCATCTCCACATAGGAATAACTCCCACAGCTGCCAGGTATTGCCAAGGACTCCTCATGACTTGCCTGGCACTCTGCACAACCAAGAGGGCCATGGACTGCAACTCAATCACACATTCCCCTAACCAGTTCAGTGCACTGCCACATTCTGATACTTCAGTGCTTCCTTTTCTGTCTTCTCCCTTCACTCGCCACAGGGCAACTCACATCCCACTACCTCCCTTCCAGCCTGAGTCACAGTTGCACTTCCCCACATCTCCTTTAACTGCTGTATTTCTTCATTCTTCTTCCTGCCTGAGTCAGAGGCCCTCCTGCATCTTGATACTCCCACCACTTCTTCCTTCTTCCTCTTGACAGGCCTCATCCTGCACACACACTTTGCAAAGGAGCACCCATCTTAGCTACATTCTTCTCATCAAAGCCAAGCCAAAGAACAATGGGATGCAATGTTGGTATGATATCTTTGCAGGCCTGGCAGCACTGTGGCACTTGGTGTGTCCTTTGTCTAGCAGCTTCCCTAGTGCCTGAAGACATTCAAGGCAATCTGCTCCGGTCACATCTTCTCTACACCTCCTCTCTGCTCCCTCAATACAGCTGTATTGCACCTCATCCTTGTAACTGTGCTGTTCAACTCTGTGGATATAGATGAAACCATTCACAGCCTCATGGTCATGGCTATTAAAGCTATTAAACCCAACATAGTCACTCCTGAGTCGGCCCTGGAAGGGGTACATTGCTGCTACATGCTCAAATTGGAGTGAGTCCAAAGGAGGGCGACAGGGATAAGCAGATGGGCTGGAGTATCTCTCTTAAGACAGGCTCAGAGAGCTGAGGTTGTTCAGCCTAGAGAAGAGAAGGCTCAATGAAAACATTCTGGCAGCCTGGCAGTATTTAAAGGAGGACTACAGGAAAGACAAGGAGAGAAATTCCGTCAGGGAGTGTAACAGTTTTAATCTAAAAAAGAGTATATTCAGATTAGATATGAGGAAGACATTCTTCACTACAAGGGTGGTGAGGCACTGCAGTAGGCTACCCAGGGAAGCTTGGATGCCCCCCATTGTGACTTAACCCAGCAGACAGCTAAGCACCACACAGATGATTGCTGACTGCTATGTGGAAAGGAAGAGAGCATTAAAAGAAAAAAAAAAAAAAAAAGAATACAAACTCGTGGGTTGAGGTAAGGTCAGTTTGATAAGAAAAGGGGAGGTAGGAGGGGGAGAAAGGCAATAAACAAACCAAGAATAAAAATCCCAAGTAAAGCACAATGGAATTACTCACCACTGGCTGACCCATGCCCCAGGCAGTCCCTGAGCAGTGGCTGCCCACCCAAATCTTTTCAGTTTTATTTTTCAGCATGATGCTTTACATCTAACTGGGGGCAGCTGCCCTTGTTCTGTTCCTTTCCAGCTCTCTGTGCACCCCCAGCCTCCTCAATGGCAGGGCAGTATGAGAAACTAAAAAGTCCTTACCTCTGTAAGCATTGCTCAGCAACAACTAAAACATCAGTGCACTATCAGCAAAATTTCAACCTAAATCCAAAACACAGTGCTATACCAGCTTCTAAAAAAAATAAAAAATTATCTCAGTCAAAACCAGGATGCCCCATCCCTGAAAGTGTTCAAGGCCATGCAGGAGCTTTGTGCAAACTGGTCTAGGGGGAGGTATCCCTGCCCATAGCAGGAGGGTTAGAACTAGATGGTCTTTAAAGACCCTTCCACTTCAAACTGTTCTGTGATTTACAAGTTATCCCCTGTCAGGGATCTACCCTCATAGGAACACTGTATACAGTTTAAAGTGTGACATTTAAAGCAAAACATTTAAAGCAAGCAGCACATGAGCTCTGCTTAACCTCCTTCCTCCTCCTTTTCACTCTTCAGTAAACAAGCCCAGCAGATCTAGAAAAAAATACCAAGAGCCATAGGCAGGTCTGCCCATGCTTGTGAGGATCGGGGCCACTGATCTGGGACAGGGAAATGAATACCCATCTCATTTTTTGGGATGGTCATCTGCCCTGAATCTCTTCCTAGGACTATCTTTCTCTGAAAAAATATGATTTTTTTTTTTTTTTAAACAGCATCTTCTTTGTCCCTCAATGCCTTTCCCTCTCAACAGCAAGCATCATAGAAGGCAAGGCGGAGTAGATTCAAGAAACGGTGGCAGTTAAAGAAAACCAGAAAAGTGTAATTTCAGCAGCCTACAGATGACATCCTTCAGTTGCTGATGGGCCTGCTTCACCCTCACAGGTTTAGTCTGACTGAAGTAAGAAAAAAAAAAAACAACAATACTTGAATGCCAACAGTTGGTTAGACGAGAACCTCTAAAACCAAAATAATATCTCTAAAATTCAAAATATCTCTAACTCATACACAGAGTGCTACATTTTATGGTCATAGATAATATTGTACAATTAGAAAACAATAAGAAACACCCAAATTTGTAAAAAACTTTGCTCAGAGCTCTGCCCATTTCCTCTCCAATTTAAGGCATCACTTCTTTGTCCCCCAGTATGCAGTGGACATCACACTGCTGCATATCTGCTTGTACACCTCCTTAATACATGAAGGATTAGTACCTGGCCCTCAAAAGCAGGATGCTTCCCAAAGAGCAAAGAACCTGCTGACTTCATGCCATGCTGCCCTTGCTGCTGAAGGTATTTTAAAACATACAGCTCAGTCCTGCAGTTTGAACTGTTACAGAAGGTGCTGTAAATATAACTTTTTTACAGAAGGCACACACAGACTACTTCTCCTTCTAGATTTAAATGTAAATGTAGAACTTGACCCAAGTAACCATCTACTACAGCTTTAGAGCCAAAATAACCAAGCACTAACCACAATTTTTACTTAAAACTGCTTGAGACAGAAAAAAAAAAAAAAAAAAAGTGGGTAGAAAGATTTGAACACTGACAACTGCATGGAGAAAATCCTTGCCTCACATCTCAAATATTTTTCTACTATTACTGTAAATAGACGACAGAACATCTGTCATCAGAAAGTCCCCAGATTCCCCGGCTACTTGTTGATTCACCTACACTGGCGTGATACGGCAATCCATAAATACATCACACCTGCCTGCCAACGTAACAAGTCTGACATTGTTCATTTACAAATGCACAATCAGATGGCATTTAAGTAATAATCTAGTCTGAAACTCCTGTTTGTGATAACCTTAAAAGGGGATTATAAAAAGGAGGGGGAATGAACTTTATACTCAGGTAGATAGTGACAGGACAAGGGGGAATGGTTTTAATCTCAAGGAGGGAAAGTTTAGATGAGATGTCAGGGGGAAGTTCTTCACAGAGAGTAGTGAGGTGCTGGAGGCTGCCCAGAGAGGTTGTGGATGCTCCATCCGTGAAGCTTTTCAAAACCAAATTGGATGGGGCCCTGGGCAGCCTGCTCTAGTAGCAGAACTGGAAGTTGGTGGCCCTGCCTTGGCAGGGGGGGATAGAACTTGATTGTCTTTGGGGTCCCTTCCAACACAAGACATTCTATGATTCTATGATTATTTCATACTTCTTGACTAAATTTTGTACGCAGAGAATGTGCCAGCTATATTGCAGCAGTAGACAAGATCAGTGCAATAAAGAAAATTAATAAACGGCATCTAAGTAATTTTGCAAATTAAGGATATAGCTGGAACCAGTCCTGAAAGAGTTTTCTGAGATTACAGATTCCAGAGAATTCTTGACTCCCCCACATGGTTTTTAAACAGCTGTTTTCCAGCTTAGACAGGAAATAGATATCTGAAAATCAGTTTTATATGTCTGAATATTTAGTATGGAATGAGCCTGGCATGAAGACTATAAAGTAAGTTCAAAAGGTAGATGTAAGAAAGATATCATTGTGGGGAAATCAAAATACCAATAGGGTCAACTGTCTCATAAAATCTCTAGGAGAGCAGTGAACGCCCATTAACCTTACACAAATGAATCTTACCGTACAATTTCATCTGCCTTGTTGAAAATGCACTGCAAATAAATGATAGCAATATTCATTTGTTGGACGTTTTTCCATATTTGTCAAGAGCTTTGCTCATCAGTGCATTTTACCTTGAAACAAATTATCTGTACCGTGTGTTTTTCTTGATCCTTTCTCACATCAACTCAGTCAAGAAAACTGAGGTATGGTTTAAATCATAAAAAGCACTGACAGAGTGTCTATTTTTAAATCTGCATTTATTATTACATTAAGGTAGAATTTTAACTACAAAATAAAAGGCCAATTGCTTATTTCATTCTACCCTTTACACCTTCACAGCTATCAAGTTTCTCAAATATATATAAAACACGACATATGAGTTTGCTTTTTCAACAAAATAAAGCAATCTGCAATGCAGAAGACACTACCTATGTCTTCATACAACAGACTTGAACAAATCAACAAGACAAAGTGCTATGTTAAAAGATATTAGCAACTATATTAAAGATAGCAAATCAAGAGAAACCTCATATGGTTAAACAGATTTTTATTCTCCTCCTCCTTTTAAATCAGCTATTTTAACAAATTAAGCAGGAGAAATGCAGTTTTCTGAATTAAAAATTAAAATTAGTAAGTACAAAGAAATTGAATACCAAAACTAGACCAAGACTGATCAAGCAGCTAATATCGGCTAAAGAGTAACACATTTTATCTTCCTGTTCTGGAACTATACTGCAAGAAACACGTATTAGACTTCTGCAGAACACTAATTGCTCTTTTTCAGTATTTGGTTGCAAAATCTGACACTGAGATTTCAAACTAGTGTAAAAATTCCGGAAGTCGTCAGGTACATTTAATACCAAACTGCTACATTACAGGAAACAGAGAAGTCACCAAGAAGGAAAAACACATCTGAATGATACAGGAAGTTGCATATACTCTACTCATTTTATTAGTGAAAAACAAGCACCTTAAGAATTATTACAACAAATGAAATACTATTTAAGATGAAGGAGAAAAAAAACGTACATGTTGCACCCTGCAAACTGGCAATACAAACATCAGAGGTCACTGATTATGCAAATTTAGAATAATAATTATAAAAACAGGTCACTCAAAACTCTTTGGTTAAAGTAATTAACTGACAAACTTTCAGTTTCTGTACAAGTCAAATGAAAATTAGTTTTGTCTCTCTTGAAACTTTCATAAAGGTAAGTGATGCTTGAAGGTGCAATATGAAGTCAAACCAACGTACATCTTACAATGTAAACAAACTAGCCTCTGAAAAGAACTTCACATACATAAAAAAACAACAACAAAGAAAAGAAGGAGAAACAGCACGAAAATAACACAATCAAACAGCAACAGTTCCTACCTGTTCGTAGCGGTAAGTCTGAAGTGATGTAGCCTGTATTATTAAATATTGTATTCATTCCCATGAGCTGGTCCATCGCAAACATCTATATTGAAAGAGAGAACATTCTTCATCACTACACATACAAACCGCTTCCTAAAGCAACTTTCGGGAACAAATTTCAAAGTTTTCTACAATCATTCCAATTCCAATAGGTTAACACTTTATATCTTGGTTAATTTTTGCTGTCAACAGCAACGCCAGCAAATCCGATAGTAGTGAAAGTTTCACCAGTGTGACATGACTGCACTGAGCTCAGCACAGTTTCTAAGCTTGCATTTTGCTTACAGACTAGCAGTCGTCAGTTGTTTGTTCAAAAGAGATGAGATGCCAAATTCTGAAAATCTGACCCTACATGACTTGCTCGAAGACTTGTCGAGAGCCACTTAAGTTTTAATTTCGAAGTCTGCAATTAAACCCCACCAGACTACATTCCTTATTCAAATAAATCTACAAATTCTAAAGCAAGAAAACAGAATGCCTAGGTTAAATTACAGTTTTTGTTTTGGATATCGACATGTCTTAACCCACTGTAATTGTTGTCAAGTAAAATCTTCTAAAGCGGAACAAGCATAAAAGAGAAAATCCTCTCTTCTTGGAAATGAAGGTGAGTAGAAATGGTCTGTTCTTCACTCCAACCTTTCACTCAAGCATTATTCTCACAATTAAAATGAATCATGAAATGATCTAATGAGATGTGGAATTGCTATGGAAAAGCCAAGATCTGTGTGAGTTAAAGAACATTCTAGTCATCAGTATCAATGCAAATTTCACCAGAAATGACACAAATTAACTTATCAGTGCGTGAGGGGTCTTATTTTCAGATCAAGGCTAATACCTATCACAGGAGGAAGTTCAGAGCAAATGTCACAGGCAGACAGGCCACAAAAATGAGATGTTTCTTTAAATAGGCCTGTTCCTCCTTTAGACTTCAGCCATTCCACCAATGGAAAGGTACTTTACTGGTCATGGAAAGGCTGGCTTAAAAAATAAAAATAGCTGGAATGCTTTTATATTTCCATGCTCTTAAGCCTAAGAAATGACAGGACGGTATAAGAGGAAGACACAAAGACCCAGAATAGAAAAGAGAGATTTTGGATATACACAAACCCACTTACTTGGGGATCTGACACTCCCATAATATATGGATCCTCTCCTGCCATTTTAAGTCCTGAAACACAGAAAGAATAAGAACTCTCATTTTTCTTTTCAATATAGATGAATACTCACAGTCAGATGAGCTAAAAAGCCTATCTCTGACCCGTCTTAATTTACTTACAGTATTAGTGATTTATAAAACGCTCCTAAAATTCCCCAGTATTTGCATAGAACAAGCTAAGGACAGGACCAGCTACAGCTAGGATCTTCCATTGCTTGCTCCCAAGCAACTCAGGACTGCAGTCAAAGTCCTGAAGTTGAAATTTATTTTGCAAATTCATTAAAATCAGGAATTAATTTGTATCTCTTTTTAGCCTGACTATTCTGCTTGAATAAGCAAAATCATTCTCATAGCAAAGGAAGCACTGCATTTTTATACAATAAGAAGTCTTAAAATCATTAATGAATGAATCCTAACTTCTTGTGAAATACTACTAAATGAAAGATTAGGATCTCCAAGAAAGAACATTCTATGTTTTTTCTTTAATTACAAAAATGAGTCAAATATTGACTCCTTTGAAGCACCTCTCTTTCCTGAGGTCCACAAATGTTTGGCATCCAAACATGCATAGCGCTGACAGTGACAATTATGGCTATACAAAAAACATAGCCCTCTGTAGAGGTCTTGATGTCAATACTGGTCACTGGAAAATTTTAGCCTGTCTTATCTTTTCAGGACATGTAATGGTAAGCCAGTAGTGAAACCTGGAAATTTTCTTCAGAACTTTTAAGTCTGCTTTAAAATATAGCTGTTATTTCTTCTCACGTAAACATTATTGAAAGAAGTACAATTCCACTCTAAAAAAAAAAAAATGGGGGACACCTGAAAATAACAATAGTGACAATTTCAAGAGACTCATGTCTGCATACACACCGACATTCTGAATATGGGTAATAACTAACAACAGTTACAAACATGTTGCTGGCACTCATATGCCAGCAGAGTGAACATGAATCATGTTTCAAAGTGAACCAGTAAATAGGTAAAGAAAAACTGAGTCACTACATGCACTCTGCCAAAATTAGGCAAATATCCAATAGATAACCGGCATATTTGGATGTTTCACTTTGATGGAGACTCAGACTACTAATGAGCTGCAGTGACAACACACAGCCATCCGTAATACACCAGTAGAAAATTGATGAAAATTTTAAATGGTGAGAGAGGAGACATTCAATACAGTCACGTCTTCCAGCAAAAGAGGTCCAAATGGATAAAATGATTTTTAACCTAGAAAATAAAAGCACTTGCTTATTTATAATCCAATTTTGGAAAGAAATATTTACCAAGTAAAACCTATTTGCTGTATTTGAGCAAATACCAAAGAATTGGTCGTAAGATTTCAGCCAAAAAATGAGTAGTAGCTAAAACAGCCACAGATACTCATACTGTACCTCATTACCCATCGCTTGAGCAACCTAGACACCAGCCAGTCACGTTTCATAACAAGCACTTTCTGTACGGACTATTTTCACTAATAATTTGTTAATACAAGACATTTGTAACTGAAATCACTGAAAAGACTGTAATCCCTTTTTTGGCCAACACTCCCCATCTGAAGGTACGGATGTTATGGTAAACAATTTGAGAACCTCAATAGCCAACATGTTCTAGGAAGTGTCAGACTACACCCACAGCTGCACTGACCAGGTAACCATAACTACAATTGCCAGGATTTCTTCTGAACAAGCAGAATAAAAACTTTTCCCTAAGTCTTGTTTTGTCATCTCTCGTGTTTAATTTCTTACTATTTCCTGAGTCATATAAGCAAAGTTATGTTTAGAAATACCTAAAATTCCCTGATAAGAGTAACAAAGACTCTGAGGAACTAAAATCAATAGCAACTCTCCAGTTTGCTAATTGCATACTTCTTCACAAACTTTTCAAACATCTCACAACTTTATCTGCAAGCCCAACAGGATAAACTTAACACAATTTTCCCCCACCTTTGCCCTACTCTGTTTTCTCTGACTGAGAAAACTCTCACTCCAGCAAAACTCTGTGGGAAAACCCGTGATTTGTAGTTGAAAAATACTGTAGAGGCAGTACTTCTGAAAACTTTTAATTTAACAACCTGTGAGATCAAAGTTATCTCAAAAATAAACGTCTGCTAGCATCAGTCCTTCAAATTCACCCTATCAGAACTGCTATTTCTGGCTCAGCTTTTTTTTGGCAGATCCGAGGAACAACAACATCCCCAGAGCAAAGATGAATGCCCCATTCAGAAGCAAGGTTGCTAACTGCATACTGCACTGCAGGTCTGTATTAAAGCATTTTTAACCAGACACTAAGAACAATCACTCAAGCACCAAAAGCACAGGTACCTCTTACTTAAGCTGCAGTGTTTGGGGGAAAGGTTAAAGACATTCTCTCTGGTGTGAATGCTAAGCTGGTTTATTATAAATACAGGATGACTTAGATGTGCAAGTATTCTGCTTTGTGTATATAAATTGACACTTGAGTGCCTCTTCAGGGCATAGACAAAAATTAACCCAGCAATTTAAAATAAGCCCTCTAAATGCCCGAGAACACTTTCTGTTTTACTACGTGCTTTGTCTCTTTCAAAGACAAATGACAAAACTGTTCCCATACCTCCAGAACAGCATTTTTGCTTGGCATTTTTTTTAGCTATCAAATCTCTAAGCTTCCTCTTCTTCTAAGAAGACTGTGGCAAATCCGGGAAATGTCAATAACGTGACAGGAAAAAACCCACAAACATATGCACAAAATCAGACTATCATTAAAGACAGAGCCTAACAGTTAATTGTTTATCTTTTAATTGCCTTCCCCTCATATTGCTTGAATTTCTATGCACCTTCCCAGCATGCATAAAAGATGAGCACCTACCATAAGTAGCTTTGTTCACTCCCACCTTGCGAAGAGAGGTACCTGAGCCATACTGTGGCTCAGAGATGGTTCTTATTCAAGCTGTATCTGATGCTATATGCATCTTAGAAATGCCAGGTCAGAAACACAACTCTCATTTGAAGACGACTGGCATTAAAGCTATTTCGTGGAAGTTCATTTCACCATATATGTCTGGTTCCCATATAAATTTCCAGATGTCTGCAGACCACAACGAACCAGGACATTATCTACCCTGGAGATTTTCTGCAATCTTTCAGATGAGGGCACCCAGGAACTAAATGTTTCAACTCACAGTAGTTTTCAGTGTGAATATTCAGTGAAGGGTGAAGGAACATCGTTTTGCTCATAGCACAATGGGAAATCCTAAAATCCAGCTCCATCTGTTCGAAACCACACCGCTGCACCTACTGAGGGAATTTAACTGTGTGCACACATGTACTCTTCCTCTCTCCTCCACGATGAGTCAGTTACCCTCATGAAAAAAGTTTTTAAAAATGATTAAAAAAAGCAAAACGGGCAGACATATGGATTCATACACATATATGGAACCTGACTGGATTGCACCAATCGACAGATCATAATGGCAGATAGTTTGCCTCTCTCCTCCTCATTAATACCTGAATAATATCTGGTACAAGCAGCCACTGATAGAAGAACACAGAATTCATGTACTGTATTCTGAATGTTTATATAAAGACTCCATATGGATCAGGCATAAATTTTAAATTGAAAAAATCGTAGTTCATTTAGGAACACTATTATTCAGGAACACAACTGCACAGACAAGCATAACCTAATGCAACTACTAGAAATCAAACTTGAATATCTGATCCGGAGACTAATACCCAGTTATTTAAGAATATTTCTCATTCAGGAGATGCATACCATTAAAAAAAAAAAAAAAAAAAAAAAAAAAAATCAAGACTTCGGACTCCATCCTAGCTTTGTTCTCCTAACACTGGCTTGGGTAAAAACCTGAATAGTGCATACACAATCAGATTAAAATGGCTTCTTATTCCTGCAAACAGGAAACAAAATCGTTTGAATACTCCCTAAATAAGAGGTCTGCTCCAAAAGTAATGCTTCCTATATCACTATGCTGCCCTGTGATGTCAGAGGCAGGTGTTGGTGGTATGGCAGTAGAGGTTGAACCCTCCCACCAATATTCAATTTCCATTATTGTGAAATGGATGGCAGCAGAGGGGCAGTTTGACAAGATGGCGGTGAGTATGAAGCAAAGGAAAGGAAATGAATTCCACTAAGCAGAAAAAAACTGCACCCGGTGACACTAAACAATGCTTGTTGAACGTATATGGAGACCAAACAGTGGATGTGAGTACAGTGGGGTGGTAGGTGGAGTGTTTCAGCAGTGGTGACAGGGGCCCACCTGGGCTGGCACAGATTTTATGAGCACAGCATGCAGGCTTTTGTTCATTGCTGCAAAAATGAATAGCTAATGGTAATAACTATGATGAAAAATAGTGGTTTGTAGCTGAGAATTTGCTGTATCAACTAATGTTATTGTGTTCTTTGTATCTGCTGTAGTTTCCATGGAAATAAACAGGAGGCATTACTTTCAGAGCAACCCATGCAGTTGCAACATCCCCCTCAGCCCCAAAATAAATGTGAGTTTTAATCCCCTAATTCTGAATAGTCAAGTTTTGAAGTGCACTGGTAAGCTTACAGATGAAGATAACTCTTCACATAGAACCAGCTAAAAAACATTGTATGTGCTTCCTTTCCCAGACCTTCAAAGAGACAAGGTAAGCACGTCTCTACTTTTCATCTGCAGATATGTTGGGGATTTGTTGTTCTCTTTTTTTTATCAGTTTGCAGTGACAAAGGATAGAGAGGTTCACCAACTTCTCTATCCCACGAAGACTTTCCTCATCATAAATGAGTGATGTACAATGGAGACTCAATAGCCACTCATCTCTTAAATTTCTTAAATCTCTTAAACTACTGTGACATAACATCCATTGTATCCTCAGAAAATGAACACAAAGGATTTGCATTAGGGTGTCTGCCTGCTGCTGTGTTTTAAAATATAAAGCATCAACTCATCCTCCTAGAACACGTCCATTATTTTTAACTAGTTCACTGTAAAGACTGAGCTCAGGATAGATTAATATTTTATGGAAAAAGGTTTGTTTATAGCATAATCAGCATAACGGGATAGAAATTAAGACATTCTGTAAAAGGCAGACTGGAGGTATGTATGTTAGTGGGTGATGATCTTTATTACTCAAAGATCATTACAGTCTTGAACTGGAATTAGCCTGACAGTTTAAAGAAGGTTTTCATTTTGAAGAACACCCCTTCTCACCTTTTAGGGTTGGGATTCAAAAAGCAAAGGTAGCCTCAAGACGTGAGAAACACAACTATTGCTTCAAGTGACATGACTGACATACTGGAAGCACACTTCTTCCTGCATTTTTTTCTAGCAGGGTCTTTTCCACTTTAATTTGGCTTTCATTGTGATTTAACTGTTAAAAATAAGTTTCTTCAATCAGACACAATGAAAATTTGCTGTGGTTATGCTCCTAAGCCTACTTATTTTGCTTATTAAAAACAGGATTAAGGATGAAAGAGAGACAAAGACTCTTTTTTGTTTTGTATATATATCTCATCCTGTGTGCCCCCCATTTGGGCTATGCAACACAGCAGACTCTCTGATTACAGAGAACTCTTCACAAGAAGCATCAAGTTCTCCCAAATTCTCCAGCAGCCTTGATACACTGAGTTAGAAACAGTAACTGCTATGCTGTTCAGTCTCTGCAGTGCTTCATCTGGTATTGTTTACTTCTCTATTTACCTCTTTTAGGAGTAACTATCCATCGTTGCTCACTTTTCTTACAATCTGTACACAGAAAATTGTTTTAGACCAGCATTTCCAGAAATGCAGGGAACACACTGTGCAATATAGATGCTGCAAACTGCCAGGTAGGCCTGGAACCATAACAAGAGCTGCAATGAGATGATTTTGGCTAGATGAAGAGCAACAGGCTGCTTGGACAGAACAAAGATACTGTTCCAAGACATTCAGACTGAAGCCTTCAGCAGCATCCTAGAGCTGGGCTGCTGCACACCTCCTCTAACACTCAGCCTTTTCACCTTGCCCTGGACACCTTCCCATCTTCATCCAGCACTTCAATTCCCCTGAAACCCAGCTTTTTTTCCCATAATACAATTTGCACAGCTCAAGGGCAAAAGCCTTTGAGGCAAAATATATTCTTAGAAAAGCACTGGGGGGGAAAGGGGAGGAAGTTAGAGAATTGCTGTTATCTACCTCTGCATAGAACAGCAGGTTTAGATCTTCTAAAGCTTCTAGATGCAAGTTGTGTCATGAACCTACAACAGTTAAATACACATTAAATGGACAAGCTTCATTTCTCTCAAGTCCTTCTAACCATTTAAAATTTTTAGAGCCTAATAAAAGGTGTTTTTCTTAAGAAAAATGAACCCATTTTTTGTTAAAAGCAATATAACAGGGACTACTGTACAGGCAGGGTTCCAACCATTTGCTGGCATTTGGAACACATTGTCCAAACCTGCTTAAAGCAGGTCAATATAACAAGGCTCCAACAGCTGCTAACTACCAGCATCCTGCACTTCCAACACCGTGTGTATATGGAGCTGCTGCAGAAATTGTTTTGGGGAAGAATAGGAGGGAAAGGAATGGAAAAGAAGGGAGACACCTCCCTCCCAAATACTAGGAAAGCAAAATCTCAACACAGAAAAGGTTTTACCAATGATTATTTACATTGTTCTCAATTACTCACTTTGTCTGCACTCACTTTAATAAATCACAGTTTCTGAAGTCCCTGGACAAAGATTTAGAGTGGACAAAATATCTGTCATTTAGATTAATATTGTCCTGAGACCCAATTAGGAAAAACAGAATAAATTTGAGACATACATAAAGGTCTTCCCTATAGACATACATACAGGTTTTCCCAAACGATGAAAAAAGTGCTGCAGAAAGCAATCCTTGGGGTTATTCAAAATAAAAGGCGATTAATAGGTGCAGTATTCTGAAACATACTGAAGTAAACAGAAACAAAAAAATATGAGAACGTCATGCACACTTTTACTCACATTATGATACAGACATCAAGCACAAACAGAACAGTATGTTTAAAAGCACGAAAGCAATTGCTAGCTTGTGTAAGTTGACAAGAAGCCCCCATCAATTATGGTTGTTGGTTTTTTTAAGGATTTTTTTTTAATGGATTTTAATTCAATTCATTCATGAAATTTGCTTCTAAATGTTCTAAAACAGAAGAATTATTAGTCACCAATAACTTCAGTGCTGTGGAATGGAGTTGTTTTGAGTAAACTACTCTCAACATAAATCTCAACGCTCAACTTCTGCAGTACAAGCACAGGTAAACTGTGCTTGCTATTTCCTTAAGCTAACACACAGAGTTATTATCTACTAAAAAAAATTTCAGTATAAGTACTCAGCAGTAAGAAAAGAGTTGTGCAGAGGCTTTTCTTTTTTTAAATGCTACTTTCCTCTGCAGATTCTCATCCATAGAATTCTGAAGCTGCAGTAACACTACATAACCCAAGATGACACAACCTGTCTGTTTGTTTTTCTAGTACACCAGCACAAATTGCCTCTTCTTGTTATTAACAGGGTTTGCTCATTATTTCCTGTTGGATGGGGCGGGGAGTTGTTGGTGTTTTTTTTTAATTAAAAAAATGCTGACATAAAATTTTAAAATATTTTCTAAGATGCATCATTGGACAACAGTATTAAAACTGCAAACCACTTGGGAAATGATAGTGATCACAAAGATTAAAGATTTCAAAAGAGGGCAATGCTTTGAATCTGAAATTTTTAGTGCAGAATTACCTACAGGAAATGGAGAGTCAGAATTATTAACTCACATAATCATCATGTTAAAAGGAAAAATTATAGCATAAAGAAACTTATTTGGCAGATAATATAACATATGTTCATGTAGTCCATCTAGTCATGTAAGTATCTTTATGACCAAGTTCTTTGCCTGTTTTGATCCTTTAGCAGTAAACCAACATAAGGATAACATTAGAAGAAAATTGAAATGTTTTTATTAAAACACATTCAAAACAATTTAAACTAAAGTAATAAATGGTATTCAAATGTATCGGAGTGTGCTTGTTGCATATACTTAATGCTAAGTATATGTAAAAATACTGAGGTTTAACACAGCAAAACAACTCCATTAAGTGCACTGTATTTTAGCCACAAGGCAGTAACTTTACTTGAAGTAACCTAAAAATTGTGTTAAAATGCTGTTACTTTTTGCTGTAGATTAAGAAGAATCACTGAACGTTCTTTAGGAATAGCCCTAGTTCGTATAAAATCGTTCAAAGTCAAATACTAACTCAAAGAGCACACACATACCCACTTCAGAAGCCTTAAGTGAAATGAATCATCAGTACTAAAGAGCAAACCTTTTCCTTTTTGAGGAGAGAGAGAACAGCGCTGCTGAGAAGCTAAACAACAAAAAAAACCAGAGATCCAGTTCACATAAGGTTTGCCATATCAGCAGCTGCTTTCACAAAGGTTCTGAAGTCCTACTGAAGGACAGCCTCCATTTAAAGAACACAGCTGCAAAGGAGGGCTCAGCAGCAAGGGCAGTTAACAGTGCAAGCACAGCAGCGAGCCAATGAATCCTCGGTATCCCTTGGCTCATCAACAGCCTCTGAGAATACACCTTGGAAGAAATGGTTGGTTAAAGAAGTGACACAGCCAGCTGAACCACAGAGGTCGAACCAAGAACAGCATCAGTGTGGTTATGCCGAGAGCCCTAACGCTGAGGCGTCCCAATCTTCCTCGGCCCACGGCTTAAAGCTACAGCTGCAAAGTGGTTACTATGGCTTCTACTTTCCCCTCCATGTTTTACAGAGAAATAATAAAACTCCCTCAGCATTAATTTTCTCCAGTAGACTCTAATGTAACAAAGAACATTTAGACTGAACTAATGCAACTTAAAACAAAAACCACTCGCTTTGATGACTTCATGTGTGTTACAGTTTGTCCATAAGTATGCAAGCATACAAGTACAATTTTCAAAACAAAACAACACAAACACACACAATGCAGACCTATTTTGCTTTTGATCTGTGATACCAGTGCAGTTTGCACTACGGATTGAATTCTAGCTTAGCTAGTTCTGTGTTTTAAGTGAAGAGAAAAAGAAATGTGACGCTGCTTTTCAGAACACCAAAGCTGAAAGGGGAAAAAAAGAAACACACACAGTAGCAACAGCAACTTCCTCCCCACACACGGTCTGCCAGCTCCATCGAAATCCTCAGCAAAGGCTCTCACCTCGAGATCAGAACCATCTGGAACATCTCTTCAAACCTTACTTCTCAATCTGCCAGCAGTGCTTCAATAAAATAAACCTTTCACTGAATTCTTCCTATGCTCAAAATTGGATGCAAACATTGAGTCTGGCTCACCTAAGGGCACAATTAATGACAACTGTAATTATGATGCTACTGATGCAAAGTTTCATGAAAGGTTCACAGTTCACTTACTGGACATCAAATTACAACCTCCATTTCTAAAAACCCTGTGTCAGCTGAAAGTGGCCAAGACCAGAGTTTCTTTTTCATTATCTAACCTGAAACTTTCTCTTTTCCTTATCTGTTATTTTATGTCTGAGAACCAACAAGAAGCGACCAATACATTAGAAAAAAAATTAAACCAACTTTAGACTTCTGTTTACTTAAGGAAAGAGTAACAATTTTCTAAATTCAGACATGTTTGCTCTTATGAAAAAGTTGGCACACATTTACAGCACTCAAAGTAGGAAATTTTAGTGAGTTCTCACATGATCTATGTAAACACAGAATAATTACCCTTAAGGCTGCAGAATTTTCTGACCAACAGCTACACCGTCAGTCCTATTCTAAGTTATTGAAAATGGTAATATTGCTTTCCACCATATGTCTGCAGCTTGAAGACATTCACTATGCACACATAACTACTAAGGGAATCTTAAGCTTTCTGGGCAGCAGAGGGGATCCTTGATGGTAAGGCTTCTGGGCCTTCCAACTTGGTTCTGGTCCCTCCAGAGCCATGTGTGATGAGAAGCATGATAAAATGAATTCCAAGCTGACCTTGGCTTTGAATCTTGCACGTATTTATCAAGGAAGGCATACGAATGTTTTGGGGAAAGGGAACGATGAAGAGGAGGAAATTTATTTTCATGAAAATTAATATATATTAATTAACAAATTTGAGTCAGTTGTATCTATGTGTAAGTGCCCAATATTGGAATCACATAACACTACCTCAAAAAAAAGCACATTTGCACTTATTTAAATTGATCTAGAATGTTAAATGCAAAATAACATTGACAAACAATTGCTACTTCTCAATGAATGAAGCAGAAAATGTTAGTGTGCACCTCAATGAAGCACTGCTCTGCCTTTCAGCCTCTCACCCTATCCAAAGATAACTTTTTCCTCTCCCAGCATGTTTTATCAGCAAACTTTTCTGATTTCAAAAACATCATGAAGGCACTGACTGAACTAAATGTCTATGATTATGAAGTTCACTACATTACAATTTTTAAAAAACACACAATACACACCATGACAAGAAATGAAACAAAGCCATTCTCAATTTTAAACCCTTAACTCTGTTCAAAGTATTTTCATTACTCACAAGACAATTTCATTTTGTGGTGACTATTGTCAGTCAACATCTTTTCTTGGAAAAAAAAAAGGGGTGGGGGGGATAGAGGACAAAAAGAAGGCAGCGTTTTCCTCTTCTCAATATTTCTGATTAATTCATTTTAACAGGTCTTTCATGTTTTGCAGTGTTAAGCTTCCTTGAAATCTCTGCTGCAATCTCCTGAAAACACTACGGTCAATCCTGACAATAACACTTCAGGGGATCATGTTGGTCAAATTACTGAGCCACAAAAGTTTACAGAACAGAGAACCTCCGGATAGTTACAGGCTGCTTTTTCCCTCTTTCATTTTCTCAATTAAATTGCATATTACAAAACACTGCAGACAGGATGACGTCTCCAAATGACATCTCGGTTAATGCTTTCCTAGAACAGACAGCAGGGAAATAACAAAGCTGCTTTAACCAAAACATTATTGCAACAGCCAATGCTTTGCAGCACACAGCACACACTCGAGATGTAAATAGGAACAAAGAGCTGTATTTTCAACCTGTCCCTTCAGCTCAACAGTGGTGGCAATGCACAGCACCTTCAGCCTTGTAAGGCAAGCACCGGGTGAGAGAAAGTTCCACTCAGTACTGAGCGTCTCTGCTAGAAGAGTTAAATTAGAAGAGGACATCTGAAGAAGGGAACTAAACACGGCAAAGATTATAGGTGCTTTAAGGCGGTTGTTTCGAGCCTGTACTACTTTACAAAGCACTACCCTTTAGTAAAGGCTCAGAGCAATTTTAAGCAAGAAGGCAAAGCACAGTACCAAAGTCACCGGGATCTCTCCCTCAGAGCCTCATCGGAAAATGCTCACAGGCACTCCTAATTTACTGATTTTAATGAAATTACCGCCGCACACCACATCACGATAACGGCCACGTAACATCAGCTCGAGTCAGAAACGGCGCTCGTTCGGGTGAGAGCGAAGTCAGCCACCAGCGCTGCTCTGCCCCGAGTTACCATGGGAGCGCAGAGCATCCACGGCTCCAAGCGCCCGCGCCGAGGAGCAGCCGAACGCAACGGCTCCCTTCCCAAGCGTCCTTCCGCCGCCCTTCCGACACCGCGTGCGACGCGACGCTCCGGCCGCTCCGCCGCCTGCAGGCAGGCAGCGCGCCCAGGCGTGCCGCAGCCGTGGCGGGAGCGTCCCGTCGCACCACAGCCCCGGGCCGCGCGTCCCCCGCGGCCGGCAACCCCCACACACACAGCCTCGGGGGGCTCCTTCTCGGCTCGACAGCCTTGTCCTCAGCCACGCACCGTGACTAACAGCGCGACGAGCCTCCTGCAGCCACTCCGGAAAACTCGCTGAAGAGCCGCGACGCGTACGCACGCAGCGCGACCTTTCAAACCCGCATCAGAAATATAAACAACAACAACAAAAAAGAAAGGACGGCGGGGCGGCGGCCGCCCTTCGCACGAACTCGGCACCAGGAAACGGGGAATGCCCGCGCCCCGGCCCGCCGCCGGTGTCCGCCTTCCTCCCCCCACCCACCCCAGCCGACCGAGCGGCTCTGGCAGCCGCTCCCGGCGCCTCAGGGCCCGGCCCGGGGGTTAAAGCTCCCCGCCCGTGGCACAGCGCGGCTGCTCGGCCCGGCGCAGGAAGCGCGACCAGCGGAGGCAAACGGGCGCCGCGGAAGGGCCGGGCGGGAAGAGAGCAGCGGTCTCACCTGGCTCAGCGCAGGGCTGGCGGAGCCGCGCCGTCGTCGCCGTCGTCGCCTCCGGGTCCCGGCCGCGCACCCCTCAGCGCCGCGCCATGTCAGCGTTATGACGTCGCCCGCGCCCCAACTCCGCGCGGACTTTCCCCCGTTCTTCCCTCCTCCGGCCCCCCGCCGGCCCGCTGGCGAGGGCAGCCGAGCGGCACCCCGGCCCGCGCGGCCGCCGCCTGCCTTCCCTCCGCCCCTGCCCCCGGCCCGCCGCACTTCCTGACTGGAAATTCCCGCTGACGCTCCGGCGGCACAACGGCCGCGCGGGAGAGCCGGGGCGGGGCGGGAGACAGCGCGCGGCCGCTGGGGGGCGGCTCGTGCCAGGGGCTCGCGCAGCCTCGCGCCCTCACAGCCCGCGCCGGGAGCGCCCTCAGCGCCGCTCGGGGCAGGTGCGAGGCGGCGGGTGCCGGAGCGCTCCTACAGGCCCCAGGAAAGCCCCGAAAGGGGAAATACGCACGGAGGAACGTAAGCCTACTGATGTAGTACACCTTGCCATTAGCTTCTTTGTAAAAGGTTTATTGATTGTCCGTCACCTGAAAACAGCACCGAGCAGGGAGCATAGGCTACGCAGCATCCTGTGGATTTATCCTGCCTCTAGCAGAGCAGATGTCCAGGCCAGTTAACTGCTGTAAACTAGCTAAAAATCTTAGCACCAACCTGATTTATCAGTGCTGAAGGCCAGCACTGCAGAGCAGTAACCAAGTCTCTCACCACAACTGGAGAAAGCCAGCCTGAGTCATGTATAACGTATAACATGTACATCATGAACATCATGACCATTTCATGAAATACTGCTTAATCTTAAACCTGTTTGCTGAGAAGCACCTCTGAGCACAGCCAGTGTGGCTAATCTGAGGCACATTAGCCAGAAACTCACTGGCGCACCTGCGAGGAACTCAATTTCTGGTGCCAGAGCCACCTAAGATGGCACCTCACTCATTTAACTCAGAGCTGAAAATCATAAATGATGAGAAAGGTTAAAAACTCAAACCAACAGCATGTGTTGGTTTTGGAATGAAATGATGTGATTTTTGCTTCTTGTGTTGAAGCAAGAGATCCCTGTCCAGAGCAAAAATGGAGCCAGAAGAAATGACGTCAAATTATAAGCAACCTGTTGATTAGGTAAGGAAAAAAAAAGGGGGGGGATTTTTACCAGCGAGTAGTTACGTACCTGTATTTAACACTATATATACACAACTCAGTCATGTTGTAAAGGGAGATTCTGTTGCTGAACACACCCAGTCTGTCCACGTGTAGCTGATTCCATCCATAGCAAGGGAGTAGGTTCAGCTGCGCAAACAGTTTGTCTACACACTGTGGCTTGGAACAGAGATGTGCTTATTTGAAGTCAGTAATTATGCTGCAAAAGGTGCTTAGAAATGCACAAATTTGTCTCTATCTCTTAATATGGGAACTGAAATCTCATACAGGTTACTCATAAGAGTACAAGACAACAGCCATTTCCTTTATTTGTATTGCCACTCTGTGATGCAAATCTAAAGGTACATTCACCTATTGTCTTCCTAATCCAAGTTTTCACAACTCAGCAGTTCTGAATAAAATGTTTTTCCTTAGGGGTAATTCCTGTACTCCCAAGACCTGGTATTAATCTATTCTATAGAAGCAAGCGCATTGCAGTAAGCAAAGCAAGTAAGAAGAGAACTGGGTACTAAAGCTCTGGAAAAAGGAAGTCTAGATAGATTTAAAATAAGAGAAGTGTTTTAAAATAAGATTAATTTGAAAGAAAAGATGCCGTGTCACAGCTAGTCACAGGCATGCTCACAGAGCAAGACCTGCATGAACAAGTACCAGGAAACCAGACAAGACAGAGAAGTTCCAGAACTTAAGGAGACATACCTGGTAGATTTGCTTTAAAAGGGTACATTATTGAATAGCCACACTCAGCTATCCTGGTGAAATCCTAAGCAGTTTCCCAAGCATCTAGGCTTTTAAAGAAAAATGCTTTCAAAATGATATTTAAAGTATAATTATATAATTCTTATAACTCAATACTGTAATGGAAACATTAACTCATTAGAAACCCACCATAGTATTAGTCTGTAAGTCCACAGTTTTGTAAAATTGTCTCCGTAGCCCACTCGTGTACATGAATTGCTCTAAAGCACGTGATTCCCACCTGGAAATCCAAATAAACAATTACTTCTCTAATCCCATTTCCACCAAGAAAGCTATGCAAGGCTCAGGTGTGAGCAGTTTGTAATCATTAACAATGCCACTTCTTTCCTGGAGAACATGGGCTGCACTGTTATCGTCAGGACACTTCTGCACCTGGATACAATCAGTTCACAGGTGAAGTGTGTTTAAAGCTGAGCCTGAAAGGGAGATGGGGAAAGGGTTAGAGTTGTAGTAGATTTTCTAGTAGCAACGGAGGCAAATCAAGAGGTAAGACTTTCTAGTTTTACTGTTGCTTTAGTGGGCTATCATAGTGTGAAGGCTGTGTATATTTAAGTTTTGTGATGTATTTTAAAAATGTGTAAATAATCTAGGAGTTGCCCTCTGTTCTTGCATTGTTACATTTGCTCTGTGAGCACAATTTCTGAGGTTAGAAGTCTTTGGCTTTGATGTTGTTTTTTTTTTTTTTTTGATTATGTAACTAATACTGCTAAGTAAAAGACCTTATCTCTGAGAAATAAGCTTTTTTTTTTTCCTATAGTGATATCTGAAAATGGATATATTTAAGGACAAGCAGGGGCCATGGATATTATTTTTTCTCACTTTATTGAGTATACCCAAATTAGAAAAAGAAAAATCCAAGTTTCTTGCTTCATTTTCTCTTTCTGAAGTATTTACTGGAACTGAGACAGGATCTTTTTGTTCCTCCTTCTCTCTGAGTATCTGTGATACTTAAACAGGAAGAAGTGAGGGGAAAACCTAAAATAGCTCTTGAGTAATGCTTCCTTTTAAAACTTCCAGTTGCCTTCATTGATCTGCTAGGCTGTGATATCCAAATCTCTTCCTGGTTAATCTATTATTTATTTTTGACCCAGAAGTTCTAACTCCAAAGCTGATTTGCCTTGGATGGTGGCCAGTGATTGTCTAGCACGTGCTCCAATCCTCAGAGAGTGTTATCAGAATTTAGTTAACGTTTACTGTTAGCTCTGCCATTATCACCTGTAATTTGAATCCACCAGGAGCAAGAAAGGAGAGTATATTTACAAGTTACATGCATTTATATAACGTTTATTATTTTAAGATAAAATATATATTGATCTGTGATGAAGTAGACAATAGAAATAGTACAAAATACTTAAATAGACAGTACATATGGAAAGGCAACAGCAGTTTCTGGAGCTCAGTGATGCTACTAAATCTGCACGTTGTGGCATCTGTGAGAAATATTTTCTATTAAATATGATGTTTTGATCTGGTGGATGGTGATTTGACGTCAGTTTATCATGCATTTAATCAGCACATAGTTGAAAATAGCAATACCCTGAAAAACTCAAAATGGTTTGGTGTCCCCTGCAAGTCCATGGGCTGCATCCCAAACGTGCTTTTCACTTTTTGTGGAACTGAGAGTCAGATGTAAGATCTCATATTGGCGTTGGAGTGTCTCAGGTCTGTAGCTGTGTTAATAGGCTGAAGTTCCAGTATGAATTGGGTAAAGTGTTAGAACTGTAGCAAAAGATTTAAATAGCGGAAAGCTATTGAGAATATCACAGAATCACAGAATTATGGGGGTTGGAAGGGACCTCTAGAGATTATCGACACCAACCCCCCTGCCAAAGCAGGTTCCCTACACCAGGTTGCACAGGTAGGCGTCCAGGCGGGACTTGAATACCTTCAGAGAAGGAGACTCCACAACCTCCCTGGGCAGCCTGTTCCAGTGCTCCGTCACCCTCACCGTGAAGAAGTTCTTACGCACATTCGTGCGAAACTTCCTATGCTGCAGCTTATGTCCGTTTCCCCTCGTCCTGTCTCCACGTACCACTGAAAAGAGACTGGCCTCACCACTATGGCCGCCACACCTCAGATATTTATAAACCTGGATCAGGTCCCCTCTCAGTCTTCTTTTCTCAAGGCTAAACAGACCCAGTTCACTTAGCCTTTCTTCAGAGGGGAGATGCTCCAGGCCCTTCACCATCTTTGTGGCCCTCCGCTGGACTCTTTCCAAGAGATCCCTGTCTTTTTTGAACTGGGGAGCCCAGAACTGGACACAGTACTCCAGATGAGGCCTTACCAGGGCAGAGTAGAGGGGGAGGATCACCTCCCTCGACCTGCTGGACACACTCTTTTTAATGCACCCCAGAATGCCATTGGCCTTTTTGGCCATGAGGGCACACTGCTGGCTCATGGCCAACCTATCGTCCACCAGGATGCCCAGGTCCCTCTCTGCAGAGCTCCTCTCCAGCAGCTCATCCCCCAGCTTGTATTGGTGCATGCAATTATTCCTCCCTAGGTGTAAGACCCTACACTTGCTTTTGTTGAACCTCATCCGGTTTCTTACTGCCCAGCTCTCCAGCCTGTCCAGGTCTCGCTGAATGGCAGCACAGCCTTCAGGCGTGTCAGCCAATCCTCCCAACTTCGTATCATCAGCAAACTTGCTGAGGGTGGCCACTATCCCCTCATCAAGGTCATTGATGAAGATGTTGAACAAGACCGGACCCAATATGGAGGGGGAAGATTCAGTAGACTTTGGTATGTTATCATGTGGCAGTAGGTATGACAGATAAGTGTGATTTGTAGACAAAGGGAGGCTTCTGGAGAGAGCTGCTGGTAAAGTGGAAAAGATGTAAAAATAAATAAAACCAAAAAGTTACAGTGATAAACATGAAAGCTTGAATATGATTAATGTATACCTGCGCAATATTTAATCTTATTTCTGTGATATGGTATAGGATATCACTTACATAAAGACCTAGAAAGAATCAAGCAGAGAGAGTGCACATCACTTCTAGAATGTGTGCCCTTGTCATCCCTCAGTATGGCTGTGTAATGCTAGGCTTCCTTCCTTCCTTTACTCTTATGTTGATTGATAGCAAGGAGCATTTTGCAGTAAGCCTCTTGGGTATGTTTAAGATGGTTTCTACATTCTGTGTAGACATTGCCAAAAGATAGCTGCCTTCAATGGAGAGCTATCCAGAGCACTGTGAGAAGTCACTAGCTAACTAAATTGCCTGGCCTATGAAGCTGCTTTATGCAAAAGATAAGGACTGCTCCCAGAGTGTTGTCTGAGCCTTGCGATAGCAGTACACAGCAGTACCTACATACGTGTATTCTCAGAATGTAAGTAGTTGCTTGTAGAAATCATTTACCATGATATGTAGTGGTATAACAATGTAAATGACAAGTGTTAACAGAACCAAAAGGAAACTGCTGCAGTAGGAGAGTCACAGTTACGAGCTGTGATTTCTGGTTACGACTCTAATAATCTACCAGTCTGTTTTTCACAATTAAGACTTAGTGCGGACTGTGATTAACCTGCTCTTTTATCACTTGGCTATCTAGTATCTTGGCCAGCAGTTGAAGGCAGAGGGATGGTGGTGTTGTTTTGTTTGTGTTTTTCTCTTTTTCCACTTGATTTCAGTGACAACATGTTCTTACCAGTCCACTGCACTCAGTCCCCTCTCTTTCCACCTACTCTTGCCATGTTATGATTAATTTTGCACTATGCTCAGTACTTCCTACATGAGTGGGTTTGGTTTCTCTTCATAGTCTTTTGCATATCTGAATCACATACACTTCTAACTTTATGATTACACCATCAGAACACAGTTGGGAGTCCTCTCCAATCTCCCAAGAAACATGGGTTCTTCCCATTACATGTCTGCAGATGTAGAGCCTCAGCAATGTCTCACACAACTATTGCAAACAGGAGCAGCTATTCAGTACTTTGTTGCTTTTTGTTAAACTTTACTTTTATTGAGCTCAATTCATGAGATTTTTTGGGTTAGGAGTATTGAATAGGATTGATGTGAATTCCCTAGAGAATGCAGAACTCAGCTAATCTGACTCTTTATTACTGTTACTCTGTGCTTTTTAATGCCCAAATAGAGGACAGAGATTCCAGACAGCTGAGCTTCATAGAAATATTTAGAGAAAACATTTCCTCTGCTGTAAAGTTTTCGCCATTTAAAAACAAGGGCTGTTCTGAAAGTAATTTCTCCTATATGATTATGTTGGCTTACGTCAGAGACATACATCTGTAGAGTTTGAGCCTTCCCAACAATATTCCATCACATTTTGTTGCTGTGTGACAAATGGCAGCAGAGGGGCAGTCTGACAACATTGTGTCTGATGTGGAAATGCATATGAAACAAAGGTGTGGAAATGAGTTTCTCCACATGGAGAACTTGCATCTATTGACATTATTGGTGCTTACTGAGCACCTATGGAAACCAAACAGTTGATGTGAGCACAGTCAGAGCTGAACATCAGTTTCAGTGTGGTAGCAACAATGGTGGTAGTGTTGGAATATAACAGAATTTGTGCTGGATGGGTCCCATGAGTGCCAACGTAGGAACAAAAAGAACATCTGCAAATTTGTTAGGGCCTGCTGAGTGAATATGAGGCTGAAGGTGACAGTTTTTGGAATTGAATCATGACCAGTGACAGGGTGTGATGTCACCACTATAAGCCAGAGTCAAAATGGCAGTCCATGCAGTGGCAACATGTGAATTCCCCACTGAAGAACAAGGTGAAGATGTATCCCTCAGTAGGTAGAGTGACCTGCACAGTCTTTTGGGATAATAAAGGGTAATCCTTCTGGATTTCCTGAAACCTGGACAAACCATCAACTCTGACCACGAACTATGTTGTGATACTGACTAAGCTGGAGTATCAGACTTCTGGAGTCAGGCCAGAGATTAAGGCAACCATTTATCTTGCAACATGATAATTCCAGGCTCCGTACCAGTTTGAAGACCGTGGAGTGCATTGTTGATTTTGACTGGACTTCTTATTACACTTACTATATGGTCTGGATTCTTGACTTCTATCTGTTTGTGCTAATGAAAGATGGGCTGTGTGGGCAATGTTTTGCTAGCAGCAATGCCATTATAATGTCTGTAAACTCTGTGCAGGTTTCTACAAGCATGTTCTTGTTCATCACTATTGAAAAGTGTATGACAGCGACAATGTTGAAAAGTAGTATTTTGTAGCTGGGAATATGCTCTATCAAATAGTGTTGTTGTACTCTTTGTATCTGTTGTAGTTTTCATGGAAATAAATAGGAGGTGTTACTTTTGGAGTGACCTATGTGCTTCCGTATTCTGTTTTCTACTATGCACTTTTGGTTGCAAATATTAATCCTCTATCATAATTTGTGCTGTTCTTAGAATTCTGATCCTGGGGTCTCTGGATACATGACAAGTTTTGATGAAAACTTAAAGCTTATATTTAAAAAAACAAAACACAACTATCAGCATTTCAGAAGATGTATCAAATGAGTGTGATTTTTTTTCTTTAAGGCAAATCTTGTGGTGCTAGGAGACTTTATAATAGTGCAAGATTGTGGAGTTAACAGTGAATGGTGAAATAACACCAGTCCCTAATGTGATGGATCCTAATAAAAAGACTTGAAGGGCAGTAGGAATGGCAAGTTAGCTCATGGACTTGGTTCCATAAAACCTCTTATTTACAACCTTTCCTCTGAAGGTATGCAGGCTAGTATCCTTTGCGAGGAAAGTAAATGCTTATAATATATAATTTTCTTATAATATAAAATTCTAATAGTTAAAGCTGCAACATGAGAAACAGTACCAGTGCTAAATTTGTGGTAAATTTGTGTTTGCTGATGAAAAGCAAGAGAACATGTCAGAAAAAGAATAAGAGCAGTGCAACAGATCAGGGATTTGGGAAAAGAAGGGGACCTTTGTCTATTTGTTGCTCTACACAGGAGGGGAAAAAAAAAAAAAAGCAATAAGTGATGATAATGGAAGAAGCAGTGTTTTTGTTTCTCTCTTGATTTCCTGATTGGAAGCTAAAACTGAAGGTGCCTGTGTGATAGTGGGGTGTTTTTTATTCTTCCTTTCTCTTTCACTGTTTAAGAGCATGGTGCAGAGGACTCTAAGCTATAAATAAACATCCTGGCACCAAAGCCAGAACTGGTATGACCTTGTAATTGTGTTGCTGTTTCCAAGCACATTGGCTTGGATGCTGTCATGCTTTTATAACCTGCCCTGCTTTAAAGACTAAGGAACCCTATGTAGTGCTATGGCACATTAGGGGTGTGTACTTGTGCAGGCTCAGGGTCTCTGTACTGCTGAGACTTCATCCTCACGTATGTGCACGTGAGTTTTCTGACCAGAAAGTGGATTTTCATTGTCTTCAAATGCTGCTATTTATCTAGTCATCCAAATAAGAATCATGGGACTGCTGTTTAAGCCCTTGTGTCTACTTAATGGTGACTCTGCCCAACTTTCAGCATAGTGCTGCCAACAACTGTCTGCCTCCAAAGACACTCCTTAGGTAGCACAGTAAAACAAACAAACAAAAAAACCAACTCAGTGCTGTTTAATTGAGATCAATGGCAAACTTGTTGACCTGTTTGGACATATGGCTGGTGGCTGAGAAAGGATCTCTGCCTTTTCTACAGAATTGGAAATCATCCTAGCATTGGACTCGTGACTGTAAATAGTAAGGCTGAACAGTATTTGTGAAACTGCTCAAGTATTTTCTTCAAAACAGGACTTAGCTTTGCATGCGTTGTATTGCCCTGCAAGAAGGAAAAGTAGACATCATGGTGACATCATGAATGCTTCTGGGTTGGTCCTATTGGAGTTCTGTCTGTGGTCTAGCCAAGTTAGAAAGCTGTTTCTCCATGTGATGCAGATGCTGTTTGTATTCTAAGGAGACAAAACAGAAGTCCGGGGAAATGATGATCAAAAATATGAATGTCGGGAAGAAAGTGAAGCATGAAGAATCTCATTTTTTTTTTTTTTTTCTCGCAGCTCTTATCACTAGATAAATGTGCATTGCCATGGTATAACTCATGATCTATCTGTACGTGCTACACCTGGGCAGCTCACATGGCCCTGGAGCTCCCTGTGTCTTTCCCTCCCCCCCATCCCATGACAAAATGTTTGAAGGAAGTGGCTGTGCCACTAGGAAAGATTCGTCTGCCACTAGACAATGCTACAGGACCTGCACAACTAGAAATATTAGGCACACTGGTATAGTACTTTTTTTTCTTCGTAACACTTGCCACCATTGACTTCTGCAGATATATTTTCAACGCTTTTGCAATCAGACTTCAGTGTCTTCAGCAGCTAGAAAATGAGCAATGTAGGCTACCTGTGAAAAGTCTGAATAAGTGATTGACTATCATGATGAAAAAATTCTGGCACAGCAGAGAAGATAGAACAGCTCTCCATGTCAGAATTAAGGAGGAAATCCTGTCTTTTCTAGCACTTACTAGATTTGTTTGCCTTATGGAGACCTTATGGAAAGCTTTTTTTTTTTTTTTTTTTTTTTTTTTTTTTTTTTTTTTTTAAATGAGCAGATCTGTCCTAACAACTCAGCTCAATACAGATGCCCTGCAGAGGTAACTTCCATACAAAACAAAGGAATTTTTGTTAAGCTATGAGCTGAAAATAATTGCCTATCAATAAGAAGTACTCATCAGTAGACTCATAATACTAATATTATGGATGGAGCTGTGTATATTTTAAAAACAAACTCGTGATTAGAGGAAAGATTCTAAGAATCTTTGCTTTTCTCTATAGATTTCTAGTGTAACTTCACAGAACAAACCCTGATTGTTTATGTCAAAGCCTGAAAAAAAGAGTGGGAAAAGTAAAAGTGATTGATTCCTGTTCAGTAGTGCATGTAATCGTTAAATGCTTACCCATTTCACAAACAAACAAGCAAGATGTCAAGCAAACAAGTCTCCAAATTGTGGTTTTGCTGACTTAGATAGCAAAACACTTACTCTTGGTTTGATTCTCCACTGTCCCACAGTAGTTTGATTTATTTTATTTTTCCTGGTTGCGTGAAACACCAATGCTAGGAAGCATTAAAACTGAACAGCAGCACAAGTCGGTCTCCTGAACTACCAATTGTTTAATTGAGCCACACCTTTTAGGAGAATGGCTTTAAAACCTTGAAAGAATATTGAATAAACCTGAAACTGGAGAAGGCCAGATTTGATCAAAATACATGTGACTCATCTACTTTATCAATATTTTATGTGAGGAGATAGTGTCATTGGTAGGAAAGTACTGTTCCTACGGTTCTTGATTGAAAGTTCTGAAACTAGAACTCGTGATTCCCTCTCTAGAAGATGCTCTGCTCATGAACTGTACAAATCGAAACACAAAACCTGAGCAGAAAAGTAAACCTGGAATTTGGATTACTGAGCCATAAAACTCTGATGCCTTTTATTGCTGTGACTTACCTGCTACTTGCTGTGACCATAAAAAAAACTCCACCTCTATTTACTTTAATCCAATATGACCTGAAACCATCCATCACCATTGCATCTTAGACACTAATTAGTTCTTGGTGTTACTGAAATTAAAAAATTCTTATCCTCAGCTTTTTTTAGTGAACAAACATTTCTGAAGTTATTGGTAGTCTTTTTTTCTCCCAAAGTGAGCATGTAATTCCTTACTTGTGATAAAATACTGTCAAGTCATGAGATGATCAAGTTGTAACACAAATTTGGACATTGTCATCTGAAACTATCAGTAACTTTATGACTTTCTGTGGATTGCAGCAGTGTTTTTAAGTCCAACTGCGATTCATGTCTGTCACAGAGCAGGTCAGAGATTTCAGCAGAGAAGCCTGATAAGCTGAAGTGCGTGCCCAAACCTGTTACAGTTCTTTACCCAATGGCCAAAACCAACCACAAATCTTTCTCTTCTGTCATCTTAACCCTTAGCAAGAAACAAAAACAAAACAAAAAAACACAACAAAACAATAAGAACAGCTATTTAGATTTATTATGTTTGTAATTAAGTTGTCTTAATAACTATGCAAAGTACCCTTCTTCTGTGCATGTTTAAAAGCCATATCATTGTGGATAAAAAACAACTCAGTTCTGACTCCTTTTAACTCCAGCATGTGTTTTGGTGCCAAGACTGCTGTAAGAGCTTCCTCTGGGCTCTGTTTAGAGCATGTGCAATCAATGGATTACTTTGCCAAATTCTTGCTGGTTGTTTTTACAAAGGAAAGCTCCCATTGGTTTTGATTGCTAAATCTTTTTCATTTTGGCTTGCATGGAAACATCTGAAAAAGGCATTACTGAGCAGATGCAACAGAAATAAAATGTGTAAGACAGTGGTTCATAGAGAAAAGACAGATCTAATAGAGATCCCTCAAAAATTAGTCGTGTCTCAAAATCCACAGAGAAAACTGATGTATTCTGCTTTTAACTTCTGCATTAAAAAAGCATATGACACTTTGAACCATTTCCAAAATTTCCAAGCTTGGTAATGCCCGCATGTCAGACATTTGGTAGTCAAGTACTTCTCCCAAGCTATGAACAGCAGCTCTGGAATCTCCAGATTTGCTAAAATACATCTTACAAAAACCTCGGCGGTGTGTCAGACTTCCTTCATCAATCTGAACTTGTTTAATGAAGACCAGAGGGAAAAAAACACAGAGGAAATTCTGAGTAAATGGCATCAATATTTATCAGCGTCTGTCTTGGCTACGCAAGAAAGGAGACAAGCTTGACACAGAGCAAACAAAAAAAGCCCCAGTGGATTTCCGTGTAATCCATCACATTAAAGACTATCCCACACAGACAAGCGGGGATGGTACTCTGCTTGCCACAGCGTGGAGGGTTTCCACAACAGAAACAAGTACCAAAGAACTGCAGCACAAAAGGAGGTCAGAGAACTAAGGAAATGACTGTTAATATGAGAGATTTCTGAACATTAGATGACCACAGAGAAGAAGCTGTGTGTTTGGAGATGCCAGCAAAGATACATTGGCACTAGAGTCACCTGATGAAGATCCCACTGCCGGCTAGGAGGCTAATCATGAAATCATGTGACAGGCAGCCTGTAGAGCCCCAACAGGAGCAGAAAACTTTGTTCTCTCAAGCTATCATAGCATATGGTTTCTGAGGAACATGCTGTGCTATTTTTTTTTTCTTTCCCTTCTTTCTTAAGCTGTAAATGTTTTTGTTCAGAATAGAAGTGCGGAGTGATGAGAAATGTTTTGGGAAAGATTTCTGTTTCCAAAGAATTCATGTACTTTGTGATTGTGTGGGAAGGAATATATTTAAGTTCCTGCAGGAATTAGAACTAGGGTCTGTGGGGAGAATTTAAATAAGGAGTCTCTTCTACTGAAAGAGGCGGTCTGTGCCCTATCAGAGTTTTTAGGCTCTGCCTTTACGGGATACACAGAAGTAACAGAGCTGTAGTATTGATGGTGAGTACTGCAAGATGGTGTCTAAGGAAAGGCCCAACATGGAAAATCAGTAGAACAATATTAGTGGCAGGAGTTCAGCTGCAGACTGTTATAGAAGATCTGCCTGTCAGAGTAAACAGATAAAAGGCTTTGAGAATCTGAAAAAGACTTATCAGTTATCTGCATGGTACGAAAGCAGGTACTCTTCAGCTATCTGGGCAAACTTCTGAGAAATGCTAGAAAGGAACTGACTGGTGAAATGGTAACAGTGACACAGGGAGATTCTGCAGACAAATATAGGCTGTGATGTAGAAAATCAAAACGTAGAACCTTAATACATAACTTTCTGAAATGTACTTAATACTGCATGCAGTGCCAGAGTTGGAGAGTTAGCTTCAAAATCTGCAGGAGAAAGGTTTGAAAGTGATTGTGAAGTGGGCGGTGCACAGCACACCATGCCTAAGAATCCTTGTCCTCTAGTTACTTTAACTGAAGACCTGCCCGCAGAAACCTATATGCCAGATTTTCATCTTTCCTTTGCTGTGGGGCCAGTGCACAATGGGATATGATTCACCATCAGCAGGATCTTCCCCTGAAGTATTAGGGGCACGTGTAGCTGAGAGGTTGCAAATGTCAACCCTAAAGGAAGGTGTATCTAGTAATGTTAGTTTTGCCTGTTTGTTTTTACCGTAGGGGTAAGTAACGTTAAAAAAAGCCATGGGCAAATCAACAACATGCTTCCAGACCAGTATGAAGTTTCATTGACCAAGACACAGGAATACACGTAGAGCAGGGAAAAGAGAGTGAGATATTGCTGCTTATTTGGTAAACAGTGAGTTGAAGGGATGAGTAATACATTTATCATGTAGATAAGCGTAGTCCTGTTGTATTTTGTGTAAGATACAGCTTTTGGTATGTAAAATAAGGATATGCTATCTATATGAATGCTGGTGTGTTGCTGAGTCACAGCCTTAATATTCCTTGCATGATTGCATGCCCAAAAAATACTCAAATTTTGAGTCACCTAGGATGTTTGGTGTTTAATTACATTAAGTCCATTAAGTAGCTTAGGAAGGATTTAATTCTAATTTAATTTTGTCTGACCAGCTCCAGCTCTGTTTGGCAGCCAGGCCAATCTTGCTCAACTCAGCGGAGAATAAATAAAACACTATTTCTAGTGTGCCCACCAGTACGTGCTATCCAGGTTTTATCACTAGTCTGGATTTCTTACTGTTTTTACCCTGAATATTGAATCACAATCCATAAAACTGAACTTTATAGTTCTAAATGATTTTTTTAAAATGCCTATTTCAGCTTCTGCTGCTTGTCTAAAATTAAAAAAGTACAACGCAGAACAATATACTTCTGAAGAAAGTTGTACAGTATTGCTTCTAGATATCAAAATAGGCCCATGCAACTGTAAATTGTGTTCTGAAAACATTATAGTACATCTCCTTCCCCTGAGAATGATGAATATTGCAGCACTTCCGAAGAGAATTAACTCTTTCTCAGGCACAGAGTACAATATTATTTGAGGGAGCAAAAGATAAAAAATAAAAATCCACAGAAACAAACAAACGAAAAAAAACAACAAAAACACCTCAAGAAAAGAGCATCTTAGCATCTTGACAGCCAGAGAGAAAAAGCTTCCTTCAGAATCCTTTTGATTCTGTCCTCCCGCAAACTGATTTCACAAACGAAGAAAATAAATAACTGTCGAACTACTGCCACCTACAGTCTGGCTGTAAAAATGCCAGCTTTGGGAAGAGAGCAGAGGATGTAATCGACTCTTAGTCGTCCCATCAGAAAGCACTACAATACAAGACTAGTGATTTAAGGTACGTTCGAGATTCACCTAAGGATCCTGAAATGCCTCTGTGGAGATCTCATCACTTATTTTTCTAGCTTGCATTATATTATAGTTGAGTTTTCTAAACGTAAATGCTAACAAATTATGTCCTAAAATTTTCTTAATTTCTTTTCCACGTGTTGCAGCAACCCATTTTTATAGACACTAGATGTTAATATGAATGAGTTATTGCTGATATGAGGCATGTCTTGGGAAGTAGCTTCTAGAAGGCTTGGTTGAGAAGAAATGATGCTCACAGTAGCTGTCTCTGATCTCCCTGTCACTGGGAATGCAATAAGTTGAAGAAAGAAGCAATCCAGAAGCAGAGTCCCAATAAATCACGTATGTAAGAATTACAGAGAGTGGGAATTTAAAGCTGTTCTCTTTGGCAAGTTCCTTGTTACTGCCAGTAAAAACCATTTTTTTTTTTTTCTTCTCCCCTACCCTTTTTTTTTTTTTTTTTTTTTTTCTTAGTGAATGTCAGCCAATACTCGAAAGATTTAGTCTTAGGAAGTGAGGAGACAGCATGTACTTAAGGAAATAGTCATCTGCCTTTAGGGATAAGAAAATACTCAAAACTGCTCAGATCAGTTACACGATACTTTTTCTCCCTCCCCCTACCCCTTTGATTATCCAGTGTGCTGAAGATATTCAAGTGGTGGTACTTGTGCCTGTGTTACTTCTGGAACAAATGTAATGACACATACATTTTTGTGAAGCCTCTTTATTAAAGATGTTATTTCACAACCTGCTGTGTTTTTTTTGTTTGTTTGTTTTTAGGCTTTAGGCTACTGTAATAGTATGTTCAGCTCCACTTGATGGCGATATAAATATAGAAAGCATGGGCTAGTTTAATTCTGCTAACTATATTAGCTCAAACTTCAACTGTTTTAAAAGTTTGTCAGACTGTAGCCTTCTTTTCAGGTATTTATAAATAATCAAAATCAACTCAGATAGTCCTAACTTGTCAAGTAGGGTTAAATTTTTCACTGGCTTAAATAACGATCACTTGTATAGTTATATGTTTTGCAAAATGATGGAATCCTTTTCCATAATCAGAGCACACAAGTAAGAAATTGAAGCTAAGCCTACAGGACAACGTGTGCATTCTCCTGGCAGCTACTGCCACTGCCTTCGTCACAGATGCTGTAAGCTTTTGAGGAGAAAAGTCAAGCTGTGAGCAATTCTGGCATTGATGGGTGAGGTATCTGTGGCATTGAAGTGTCTTCTCATTGCTCTGATTTTGATAGTAAGTTGTATCATCAAATAAGCCAATATTAATTGGAAATTTGGGATACTTCAGGATTCAACTCACTTCCTATCTCTTCTTTTGGTAATGAAACAATTGTTGAGATTATATATAGAAAAACAAGGATGATTCCTTGAGGTTAATGTGCTTGGACAGCATGGATACAGCTCCTACCTCTGTGACAGTCTGTGTTGCATGCAGGATGCGAGCCAAGGCCAATAGAAGGACTTAGACACATCTCTTACTGGAGTTAAGTGGCTGCTAGGCACTTGACTTTTATTGCAGATTTGTCCCTTAATATTTTATTTTGTTTTTTTTTCTTTTTTGAGGGTGGTATTTCTTTCCCATGCTGCAGTTTTGCATTTCTAGTTTGCTGAAGCTCTTTGTTAAGGGCTGTTTTTTTACCAGTGTGGAGTGAGCAGCAGTATCCTAGTCAAAATGGGCAGCAAGATATGATAATCTATAGGAGTAGTGAAAATCACCACACCCAGCAACAGGAGAGTGTTAAGATATAAGCTTTCTGTTCTGTGCTTTGACGTATTTTTTTCACTGACAGAGTGGATGGGAAACTAGATTAACATGCTTTTCCCAGAAAGCAAAGGGCTCCTAACTCAAACCTATGGCAGCTTCTGGTGGTCTTATGTGTCTTCAGTTCCCCAGTATATCTATCAAATAGTAAATGATCTGTAGAAAACAAACTGGGAATGTTTTTGAACTCGTGTCATTCAAACTCTAATGCAAATAATTTCAGGCCTTTGGATTTTGTTGTTTAGTACTGTGAATAAGTGATTCATGATACCTTACTTCATCTGCTCTAAACCATAATGAAAAAGCATTGCTGATGTCTTGCACTTATTTTAACATTTGTTTTTTGTTTTATTCCCCCTGAATAAAAAGTCAAAGGAAATAGGTCCTGCAGAAATTCAGTATTGTTTGTGTATTTAAGATATGTTCTTTCTATCCTTTGATGATACTAGAAAAATTATCTCCAGGAAAAAAAAAAAAGGCTCAACATTCAGATGTACTGTCCAGAAGAAAACAAAACTAATCTGGAAAAATACATCTAAAATACAATCATCTAATAACAGATTTTTCAAATATCAATCAAACAGTAAGTGAAGAAAAGCACAGTACTTTACTTGTACCGCTTGGTGAAACTTGTCAAGTATTTCTGTACCTAATAATGAGGATTTGGGGAATAGATATGATTTGTGAGGAACTTACGTAAGTTGTTGCACTCTTCAATATTTAATTTTGATAGTTGGGTAGACAAACCACAGTTTGACCACTATTAAAATTATGTTTGTAAGTATGATTTTTTTTTTTGTTTTATTTTTTCTGACTGGGGAGATTTACTATAAGATACTGTAACAAGTATCTTCATCTGATTTCTTGTGCAAGGCACATTAGCTACTTACATTTATCTTCAGACAGTGTTTTATTTTTTAAAAACAAAGATTTCAGAGACTCAACTGGAAACTGTACTCTCATTCCATGACAAAACGTACCCTTTTGCCTTCTCTTGGCTTTATGAAAAAGATTTACTGAGCATTATGCATTTCCAAATCCTGTCTCACAAGCTGAAAACTATGTATTATGTAGTTATTTAGCCACAGACAGCACTTCAAGCTGCATATTAATCACTGCATTGGTTTATGTGTATGCAAATCTGCTTAGCAAGAGTAAGTAGGTGACAGTGCTAAAATGCATATGCTGTGCTTGTGTGTCCTTTGCAGTTGTATGGTACCATTTGAAATAATATAATTTCGTTGGTAAGAGTTGATAAGAAGAATAAGATGTGATGAATGTTGCCGTGAGATGGTTGGGTGGTAAAGCACTTCAAATCACTGAAACAATGGTAAAACAAAGATGAGCTAAGAGCTCTCTAAGCAGCAAGAATAACTACTTAGGAAGTTATAGACATTTCAGTTAATTTCCTTTCCTCCAGAAAATATTCAGAAATATCTTTCTCCTGAAGTTTCAGATCCCAAACTCAGTAAGACCATTGTCTTACTGACACCAAGGTGTATTAGGAGGTGTGAGTAACAGAAATGGTACAAGTCATAAGCATGCTTCTGAGTGATCTAACACCTGACACATCTTAGGACAGATCATGCTGCAAAGATTAAAATATTCCTTAATGTTGGTTTAAACTACTAGATCTGACTGTAAGGATAATCAACACCCTTGATACGGAATTTTCAGCATAAGATTTAAAGTTTTCACTACAAAATCTACTCAAGAATCTCAAATATGTTTTGAACTACAGCAGTGAGGGTTGTTTATGGGGTAATTGGCTAAATTAAAGAGTCAAAATGTATGCTTACATGGAGCATATGTTAAGTAGCTGTCTCTGCTTATTTCTTTTTAAAGACAGGAGGTTTGAATACTTTATTTGCTAGCATGGGGGACTGGTTTACCTGAAGTGAAGCTCTGAGATATAACAATTTATTAAAAACTGCTTTGTGAGCAGAAATTGAACCATTCCATTTATGGGGGGGGGGGAAAAAGAAGTTGGTTAAGTATACTGTGCTTCCTATGAAGCAGAAAGTAACACCAGCAGTATATATTTTAAAAAAAGAAATATGGAGTAAAGCTGTGCACTCTCTTGGAATTATTATGAAAATCCTCAGAGAGGGTGAAAAAGGCATGATGAGTAAGAAGTAACAGAACTGCAGTTGCTGAAAGCAAAGCACACTTTCCAAGTTTATTGCATAGAATTGGATTTGTTCCAAAATTTATTTGTAAACATTGATGAAATTTTACGAACTCCTAGACAGAAGTTTTCTTGTGCCTGTTTTTGGGAATGAAAATCTTGTAGTCCAGTTTTCAGCATTTCTTATAAAATGCATGCTTTCCTGTGTTGAAGTGACAAACATACCCTAACAATCTTATAAAGTAACTGATTTAATTTTTGTGTTACTTAATTTGTGCATCTGATTATGATAATTATTTTAAGTTTAAGGTAGTCAAGGTAGTCCTACAACTTGACAAACAACAGATGCTTTCTCTTTCCAAGAAGTATCTCCCCAGTTCATAGATCGGAAAACCTTTGATCATATGTCCTGCTGAAGGTACAAGGTAACTACTTCAATAATTTAGTAAACTGTTGTTTGAACAGATCAAAGAGTTCCAATGCAGAAAGCTTCTATGTGACGTCTTCTTGGCATACTGTTAGTCTCACTGATGTGCATAAATTAGTGCAACTTTGGAGCATTATGGAAGAAAAAGAAATGAGATTTTCATAATTTAAACGTATCTCTATACAAAAATACTATGATGCAGTAGCACAAGACGTTTTCATTTCCCCATGACTTCATGTGTTCTAGTGTCTTCCCTTTGGTTGGGTTGTGAAGATTCTATTGGGAGTCATAACCTAAAATTGTTTTTGATGTTTGTTTGCTAAACAACAAACACTGAATATGTAGAGATTCTCAATCTTAACTGTATGTGTTTGCTAGCTTACAGTATTTCCTATCTGGAAACATACAAAGGGTTAGTTCATTTCCTCATGAGAAGACTCCTGTTTTGTATTTAAGCTGTTATATGAACTAGCTACATGCCTCACAGGACACTGTGTGGTTTCACCACCAAAAGTTCAGTTCTTTTTCCAAAACTCAATTAGGTAGATGTGTCTGTTCTGAAATGTGAAGAGGTAGATATTTTGATGGAGGGTACTTGTTGTAGCAGCAGAGATAAACATGTCAAGACCTCTCTCCTGCTGCTTCATTGCTGCTGCTTTCTAGGTTTGTTGAGCACATACACATCTTACTTTCATCAGGGAAGGGACAGTATAGAGCTGGATAATTGTTTATTTTTAGCAAGACAGAATAAAATCGAAAACTGAGATTCAGTAACTGAGTCTGGGGCAGTAGGTTTAGCAGGATGAAGATTAAGTCTCAGTGCCTGGGCTCATAGAGATATGTCAAACAGAGAAGCTCTGTCTTCAAGCTGACTGGGAATGGAAAATCTCTTAACTAAGTGCTGAAATTTTTTTTGAAAGCCAGTAACCAGTAACTGCAGCTGTTCTGTTGACTGCACAAATGAGCTGGTACAGCCTGTGCCCTTATGTGGTTCCTGGTATCTAGCAGTTGATCTGATTGTTTCTGGTTTTAAGGAGCCGTTCTGCAGTTCAGGTCAATGTTCTTTGCAATGACTATATATAAAAGAGGGAAAGTAATAAAGCTGTATTGTGTTTGTGAAGAAGCCCGTTGTGACCTTGTAGTATAAAATTATAGAATGGCTTGGGTTGGAAGGGCCCTTGAAGATCTAGTTCCAAGCCACCTGCTGTGGATAGCATAAATCAGGCTGCCCAGGACACATTCAGGCTGGCCTTTAGTGACTCCAGGGTTGAGTCATCCACGCATTCTTTGGGCAACTTGTTCCAGTGTCTCACCACCCTCTGTTTCTAATATTAATCTAAATCATTCCTCTTCTAGTACAAAACCATTCACACTTCTATCTCTATCAGACCATGTAAAAAGTCAGTCTACCTCCTGTTTGAAGGCTTTCTTTAAGTACTGGAAGGATGCAGTGAGGTCTTCCCAGAGCCTTTTTTCATCCAAACTAACTAAGCCCAGCTCCCTTCAGTTTTCTTAATAAGAGAACTGCTCCAGTTTTCTGATCATCCTCTTAGCCCTCTCTTGAACCTATTCTAACCTGCTCCATGTCTTTCTCGTGTTGAAAGCCTGGACACAGTACTTCAGTTGGGATCCCATGAGGGCAGAATAGAGGGTGACAATTGCCTCCCTCACCCTGCTGACCACCCGTCTTTTGGTGCAGCCCAGGATACTGTTGGTCTTCCAGACCGCAAGTGCACCCTGCTGGCTTATGTCAAGCTTCTTGTCCAAAAGAGCCCCCAAGTCCTTCTCTGCAGGGCTGCTCTCATTGAGTTTTTCTTTCAGTCTCTAGACATATCTGGGATTTCCTGTTCCAAGCGCAGCACCTTACACTTGACCTTGTTGAATCTCATTAGGTTCCTGTGGGCCCATTCATCAGGTCTGTCCAAGTCCTTTTGGATAGCATCCTTGTCTTCTGTTGTATCAACTGTACCATTCAGCTTAGTGTCATCAGCAAGCTTGCTGAGAGAGCACTCAACCCCACTATGTTGTTGATAAAGAGTTTGAAGAGCACTGGTCCCAAGGCTGACCCCTGGAGGATATTACTCATGACTGGCCTCCACCTGGACATAGACCCAGTGACCACAGTCCTCTGGCTGAGACCATCTGGCCAATTGTTCATCTATTGAATAGTCTAACGTTCTCTAATCTTCAAATCCATGTCTCTCCAATTTAGAGATGAGGATGTGGTGCAAGACTATGTCAAAGGCCTTGTAGGAGACCCAGGGAGACAACACCAGTTGTCCTTCCTTGTCCACAGATGCTGTCACTCTACTGTAGAAGACCACCAGAGTGGTCAGATACTCTCTGCCCTTGGTGAAGCAGTGCTGACTCTCTCGGATCATCTCCTCATCTTGCATGTGCCTTAATATAGCCTCCAGTGTAATATAAGATTGTGATATAAAATCAGGAATACAACTTGATTCTCCAGTGTTGGAAGACAGTGATGAGATGCAAAGTATCTGGATTTCTCCCTCTTGCTGTCAACGAAGACAATAAGAAAGATTTGAAAACAAACTTACTCATTCAATCCCTGCTGCCTGGTTTTCTATGCGTTTTGCAGTGAGTGGTCTACCTACAACACAGTATACAGAAAAGTGCTGTTTCCTGAAGATGGTTTACATGACATGTAAATCTAGCTATATCATAATTTGGTAAACTTTCACCAAGGTTTAGTTTGAGTGCAGTTGTAGTAACTGAAAGGCTGAAGAGAGCATATGTAAGGAACTGCTGAATGCTGACTTAAGCTAGCAAAGTTGTACACCAGAGTAAGCATTTCTACTTTAAATCTAGAAGCAAAATGCCAGGTTCATTTACATGACAGGAATGTTTTCTAAACCAAGGCATCTACAAAATGCATCTGGAAGTTTTGTTTATGCAAGCTGTAAGATGTATTTCCCAGTGATGATGAGTCACAATCATGTCGCTAGCGATGCAGTCATAGCTTGCAGTCCACACACAGACTCATCTTGGCATACTGGTAAATGTATGTAAAGTAACCTTTACTGGTTACTGAAACTAGGACAGATAGAAGCATCTGAAAAGCCATAAACTGAGTCTGCTTACGTTGTCAATTTGATTCCAGCATCCACATTATTATAGCTGGAGGAATGAGACAACAGGAGAGGAAGTAGTGCAAAGCAGAGGAGACAGTAGAAACCCTTTTTGGTTCAGCTGAGGTTGTGGAAAAAGTGTTGGAAAAGGAAAGGAGGTGGTCTGACAGAAAGGATTCTGTGGAATTGGACCAGAGGAAGCACAGAGCACTGCCAAATTTCTTGAGAAAATCTTCACAACAAACCCCAAACTCCTGTTTTATGGCGTTTGTTGAAATCACCTTTCCTCCCTCTGAGTTGCTGTGTTTGTACAGAGAAAAGGCCATAATAGGGACAGCCAAGTTTTCAGTTGTCCAAACAAGTCAAAGAGTTTCAAATGGTCCTTTTAACAGCATGTTTCTTATAAAACATTCAGCACAGTCTGATTATATCACTAAAAACAAATACACAGTCAGTCATAAGGCCAGAGGATTAGTTGCAGTGCTGGTGTATCAAGAACAATATCAGAGCTGAGGGAACTGAAATACTCTAGCACTTGGATATGTGGTAATTAATGGCTCCTTAATAAGTACTTGTTGAAAGACTGAGAGACTGGGTGTTCCCTGTAAGAACTGAAAGTCATTGCTTGTGTGACAGAAACCGGGATCTGAATTCATGGCTGATTTCTTTTGTTAAGCCTTTAGTTCCTCAAAAAATGTAGTTGCCCCACACCTCTCTAGCGTTTATCCATGTGCATACTTAACTGTGTCTAGCATGGATGTACAATGGTAATGCAAAGGCCTTTTCTACCCTACCTGCCTCTATCCAAGGTGTTTCGGAAAATTGGATTTTCTCAGTTTGGTCTGAATGTGTATGCTGCCCATGTGCTTTTGAGAGCCTTCTTAAAATTAGCTCTGAAAATAAACCAGTGCTCCTCTTTGAAGGTATTAATATCCTGGTTTCTAACTTTACAGCATGGTTACTCACTAATTAGGGATAGCTTTCTGTGGATTAGTAACTGTGCAGTGTCTAACCAGAATACAAATGAGATGTATTAGCTCTTGCTACAACAAGAGTAGAATAACTGTTGTTGTGTGTTTAAATTAAAATCAAAATGAAAAAAAAAAAAGCACCCTAGCATTTGGTGTCTATACTATTAAAAGAAATCTGCTTGTATTTACTGTGATTTCTTTCACAGTTCTGCCCCATTTGCAATTCTATGGTTCTAAAGTAACTTTAGTCCACCATATGGAGTCTCAGGTCATTGCAGGGTGTATGTCCCATTTATGCTATCATAAACCTTGCATAGTTTCTTGTTTGTGCAAAGTACATGTACAATTTTGGAATATAAATATCTGTTATCTATGTAGCTTATAGAGGCAAAAATCTTTCTGCTTTGAATCTTCTTGGAATTTTTGCATAGCTGCAAATAATCCAGTGTGGTTGTGACCTAAGAAGCATATATTGTAGTTGCTGACACCAATGTGCCAGTTCCTTAAAATGCCTGTTTTCAACAACTGTGCTCTGTCCAAACAGACAAAACATCAGTTCCACGTGGGATGAAAGCATCAGGATTTTTATGGTTAATTTTGAGAAACACTATCTATATGATTTGGTGGTCTACATGCAGAGGTCTCCTGATAATATAAATCTTGTTTAGTGTAAGTTTAATGAGCAGGGATTAGCATCAGTCCAGGGGAAACTGATATGTTAAAAGTAGATAAAGTTGGCTGAGAAGGCTTGAAATAACTTCACTGATGTTACTGCTCATCTCTTCCTGATGATGATAACCATGCTTTGTGCATTGCTATCTATATGTAATTAAGACGATTAGTTTAGTAAGCTGTAGTACAAAGGGATTTAAATGGATAACTACCCTTTCTTGCTTAAGTTTAGCCCAAAGTCAATAGATGAGGGCTGCTCTTATGCTAGTGTTCTGAAAACGTGTGAATGAGAGAGAGCAGGGGGAGGAGGAGGAAGAATTTGCCTTGCAGCTTTATGCACTGCTTAAATGTGGGATCCTCAACATTAAAATACGAGTTAGAAAAAAACTCAGTTTTGTGATGGATTGTCTATAGCTTTACTAGCAACTTCAAAGGGATCTTATCTGTTAGTGTAGGATCTATAGGGTTGCAGTTGTTAAACAACAAAGAAAAAAGCCCTTCCTGGACTTCATTTAGGGGAAAAGCTATAGATCTCTTGCCTCAAGTCAGATTTGGAGCTGCAAGTAATCTGCACAGCATGATTTGGGTAGTTCATGTAATTTAGTCTGTAATAAGCTGAAAGATAAGGAAGGGACATCCTCTGAGTTTTCTGGTAAATATTTGGCTATGCTTAATTTCAAATGGATTTTTTAATGTTGATGTTCTAGCTTCTGTGAAAGAGCCTGCAACTACTGGCAGACAGCATAGTTTAGAGCAGCCTGTGGCAGTTTCAAGACTTTGAAAATACCAAAGGGGTTTAACACCTTTGCATCATCCAGATTCTTCCATGCTTTCTGTGAGCTGACCTTCTGACTTGCAGCCGAGTTTTCATCTCCCTGCAACTGTCTGCGTGCTGGGAATGCTGCCAAACTCTAGCACCTGCCAGGGCAAAACAAACTGCATGGGCGCAACCCATGCTGCTGATCAGTTGGTCAATGGGATTTAAGGATGGACGGGCCAAGAGGACAGCTGTGAATCTTCCTTTTATAGAAGCTGTGCCATGTATTCCCTGATGATGCTATAACTAGACTGAAAATCAATGCCCTAACAAAATAAATAAATCATTTAGAGATTAAAGGAAAAATTGCAAGACATCACTGCGTGAAATGTTTGATTTCATACAGTTTGCTAGGGAAGAAATGACAATGCTATTTAAAGTAACATCACACTGATTTGTCTCAGGATGATTCCAGATCCCTGCTCAGCAGCACACTTGTTTACTAGATCTTCCATTGATTTAAGTTCCTGACCTTCCTCTCTGTCCTACTTCTTCTAACAGGTAACTATGACTGCAGTGCGTCTGGTATCCATGTCTGTCTGCTGTCTCTGCACATCTTATAGAAATGGTGAAACTGATTTGGGTTCTCATTTTCCAGTCCCTACAAATCCTGTCTGACAGGAGAGAAGGAGTTTTTCTTTGTTTTTAGTGAGGTGAAAGCTTAGTTTGCTTAGTGTTATTAACATCTATGACAATAGTGTGAGAAGAATATTGATTATTGTAAGCAAATGCAGGGATATAGCTTGTTAAAAGCAATTGATATGGTTATATTGTAGTTGTTCCCAGGCCTGGTCATACACTAATGTGCTCTGCGATTAGACTGCTACGTTAGTTTCCAGATACCTTGTTGCTGTACATATTTTTTGTGATTTATAACATAAATACTCTTTCCCACTCCATTTTAAAGAAGAATTGGCATCCCTGTGAGAGCTGTGCCTTTTCATTACTGTTTTCCTCACTTGGCATAATAATGCAAGCTAGGTCTTATGAAAACGTTTTGTTATCCATATCTTTAAAACTTCATGCTTCATTGCTGTGTAATTCCTCTCTAATGGAGGCCATGAATACAATGACATGTATTTGTGTTAAAAGCAACTAAAACCAGTAAGAACTGGACTTATCGCTTCTGTTTTGATGTACGATCCAGGCTCAGATACTGCACTAAAAAGCTGTCAATCCAGAAAAGCAGTAATGGAGTCTGTGGCTTTGCAGTGCTGACCAGGAGTAAGGAACTCTTTCTACCAAAGTTTGTTCCCTGCTATTCCTTTCATTCAACTTCCATTTGGCTGCTTTGCTTCGGTTGTTTAACTTTGTTGATCTGACAATCAATAACGTTGATCTGCTATGATAGTTTTTTCTAAAGAAGGAGCAATTAGAATTGTTCACTGGCATCCATTTGGAAGGGTTTCAAACAAATGTAGTTAGTGACATCAAATGAAAATAATGTAAAATCTGAAGTTTAAATCAGGAATTTGAAATGGCTTTAAAATCAGAGCAATTGTTCATTTTTAAGAACTAACATAAGTGTTAATGACAGTTTCCTGATGGAAACTTATTTTGGATAAATTATTTGGAAGCATTTCTGTCACTTAACAATCTTTCTTGAGTGTTAGCAGTTGTTCACAAGCATGGAAATAACTTTACAATTAATATTAAAGTTATTCTATTCCTTGAATCTGGTAGCAGAAGATTAAGACTTAACATTATAATCAAAACCCGTGTGCTTCTGATTTGTGTAAAACGATTATATATTTGCCAAGTGCTTCATAATCAAGAGTCAAGCAACTCCTTTTACGTCATTAAAAAGGCCAAAAGGAAAATTGTGGGTGTGTGCAATTGAATACAAGAACCTTTGCTGGCAACATTAGTAAATTTTGCAAATCAGTTGTGTTAGAGCAGGTATTAGTCATAGCATTTTTGCATCATAAGGATAACATATCTTCCCTGTGTTTCTAATAGCTATCAAAATGTCTCAGAATAGGCGTTTTTGTTTTGCTTTTTGTCTTTGTTGTAGGGTTTTTTTTGTTGTTGTTGTTGTTGTTTTTTAATATAAATAATGACATAACTTTCAGCTTTCAATTCACTCACCAGAAAATACTCCATAATAAAAAGTACAGAGAGGAAGCTAGATGCAAGGGACCCAGGAATTATTGCCCTTGAATGGCCTCCGTAATGTCCTCTCTCTTGTCAAAAGGTTGTGGCATAAAGCACTAAGAATAAGTTATTTCTCCAGCTGCATCTTCCTCCGCCCCTTGTACTCTCAGGACAAGGAGGTTTTGTTTGAATTTTAAACACTCTCATGTTACTAACGAGTGAAGTGAAAACTTTCCTCTCTCTGTTCTTCATTATAAGGAGAAAAGAAAATAACATGCCTGAGAAAATGAAAGTATCGAGATGCAAGTATCTAAGTACAGAGTCACAATGTTTATGTAGTTGACGCTGTGATGGAATCTCTTCTCCATAAGCAAAGGTATGTATTCTCATCATTAGATGATCTGCATTTTGTTTGTTATTTATTATATTATTTATTTATTACATATTACACTATTATAGTTATTACATCTAGCTAGATATAAGTGAATCCATTTTGAATTTGTATGGTACATTTGTTACTCATCTTGAATTGCGCCATTATTTTTCATCTTTCATTATTTCATTTTTCATTTTTTCATTGCAACAAATATTTTCAACACTTCAGTGAAGAAAACATATGATGATAAAATGCCAGTAAAATACTCTTGCAGAATGAAGCATGTATGACATTGCTTGGTAATATAAGGGTTTAGAAAATTCCTAAAATATCACAAAATTGGTAATTTCACAGTGCAAAACCTGTGTATTTTGTTGGTTTTTTAATGATATAATGTGAGATACTTTAATAATGTTGTTCAAAGTCTCTAAGTTTAGAACTTGAAACTGCTGTAAGATACGCCAGTACAAGGAAACTTATCTGCTCTTAATAATGCTCTCTCTACATATTAACAAAATGCACTATATTATTCTGCTGAGCTTACTAGCCCATCTGTAATGGACACTGTAGGGGAAAAAAAAAAAGGCTGTTTTTGCTCTCTTAAACACTTCTGTTTCTGAGAGCCTCTGATGTTACTGGTTTGTGTGAGATTATTTTAGATTTGTCAAACACCATCTGGGTGGCTATGCTGGGACTTGGTATCATATTTCCTATTGTGCTCTGCTGGAGATGATAAAAGCACAAAAACATCAGGACCACAGCGGAGATCCATTTTTTAATTCCTCTTGCAGTGTAGAAATTCCTCTTCCCTGTCCCTTCCCACTCCCAAACACAAATAATTATCTCATGCTTTCCAAATCCTTCCCTTTCTATTCCTTCCATGCTGTGAAATCCTAAGATCATGTTCTAATGCTCTGCTTTAGCTGGTCTTTGGAAGAAAACTTGTCTGGCCTCTCTGCAGTTGCTGCTTGACCTGATAACAGCTATTTCAGTTGTGTGTCAGTTTTGCCACGCATCAAATTCTTTGCTTACTGTTTATCTCACACTTGTCAGTGATGAATGTGTCCCTACAAATAACATAATTTAAAAGTCTAGATCAGTTAGGGAGCACCATCTCTTACCTGTGTTTAGGGATGTGTTGCTAGAAATAGGAGGTGCTTGTGCTTCTCCCACATTACTGTTGATTTTTTTTGTCAGCCAATGTTTAACCTGGTTTCTTACCTCCAAGCAACAAAACTACAGCGTGTCCTTAAGTAATAGGGTTTTTTATGTCCTGAAGTGAATTCTTCTAAAAACAATCTTGGTATGGTGCTTAATATACCTCTCAAATTTAGTCTCATCTTTTATGCTTCTCTCATTTAGAAATTTAATCCTATAGACTTCACTGCCTTCTTGAATAGTAATTACACAAAGATTTTCTGTAGGGGCTGGTGTGAAGTATGAGTTGACACAGGATTCCGTGCACTTGTTTATATTTAAATCATTGTTCTTAACTATTTCTGAGCAGCACTTTCCCAATCTATAAAAATAAATGTAGTATTGCCTTTACTAGCAGAGGTTTGTTTGTTTGTTTGTTTTTGGCAGATCTTCACATTCAACTCCATAGTCCTGATATCCTCAGATGGAGGTCATTTTTGAGGTGTCTTCTGCTGCTAAACTATTACTTCAATTGCACTTTTGTGATGTCTGAAACTGTGCTAACCTACAGGGATTACATGGTGAATCTTTCTTTCCTAAAGAACCATAAGCAACAGCCAGCAACTATGTTAGGAATTTCAACCACTCTGGTCAAGCAGTAAACTGCGAATTATTTACTTATGAAGCTTTCTCACTGGTTATGCTGTGCTCTTCTATCGTATGGTCGTTTACACTCACCCTCCAGAGTGAATCATTGCTAGGACAGTTGCCTAAGACCATTTTTTTTTAACTTGCTTTTTTACACTTAGTGATATTTGCTCAGAAAGTTGTTTAGTTCTTCCTGCATGTGTGCTAAAAAATATCTTTACCACCCTTTGAGTCCTAAGATCAGTTCGTGCCTGTATGGTTTGACAGCTGTACAGGTGGATTTAGAGAGTCCATTTCCTTATCTATAGCAATTTATCATCTGCCTCTGAAGCTTAAGGCCTAGAAATATTCTGTATCCACAGGTATACCTCACAAGCTCATAAACACAGGGAATAAAGTGACATGAACTCTTATATTTCCTTACTCCTTGCTGGACTTGCTTGAGAGGAAACCTTTTGTATGCTACGAAGCAAATGGGCCGTGGAGTTCTCTTAATTCTCCACCTACAAATTATGTTTCTAATTCATCCTCTGTTCTGCTTTGCCAGAGAGTTTCTTTTCTGTTTTCTACCAGAAGAGATAAATGGACCCAAAAGACTTAAAGTATTTGATCTTCTGAAACCTTTGAAACTGTTAATTGACTTAAATTGTTATGTTAGTTAATTGTTAAATCCTCCATAGGATTTTAGGTTTAGGGTAAGGAACCAATGTGAGAATTGAATTCTAAAGTCATCGATTCTCACACACTTCTTCAGCTGTCTTTGCTACCATTAACAATACTATTGGTATTGATATAATTCTTTGATTTCTTTTGTGATTTTTTTCATCTGACCTTAAGTTGTAAATTCCTGAGTCTTTTTTTCTTCTAAATCTTTAACTTGCTCAGGAAATGTGCTCCTACTAAATGTTTGCATAGTGTTATCCTGTAGCCCTTTCAATACCCTCTGTGCCACAACTGATTGTGAGTATGCCTTGGAGGCTTGTGGTGGGTTTTTCATTCGATTGAAATGCCTTTTTTTAAGGCTTGAGGCACTCATTTCCATGTTTGAGATGTGATAAACAAAACCAGTGGTTCCATGGAGACAAACATGCTACAACATCCAACTCTAGCACTAAATAAAACTCTTAAAAATAAGTGTGCCATGACAAAGTTACATCAGAAATTCTAACATAAACGGTATGTTGTCTATGCCACTGTACACATGCGCAACTTTCCTCTGGTGGTAACTGAGAATGCTAAGGGAATATATGAATTTTCTGTCCTCTCTTACTTTGCTCAACTGAGGGAAATGACTTGCAAAATAAAGGATTGTGGGAAAGGTGAATGCTAAAACACTCTTTAATTAGAGAGGGAAAGGAGAAACTAGTATATTAAGATAGGCAAACAACTACTTATTATTGGAAGTTTAGTTGCCCTCCTGAGAAACCCTAACAGAAGGTGTTGTTTGCTTTGCTGTTGTTTTTTTTCCCTCAATAAATTCTCATGGAGTCTAGAACGAGGTGGTACAGAATTCAAATCTATGTATTGATTTTTGTGTGTGACTGTGAACATTTGTTCTGCAGTTCTGCTCAAATTGCTAAAGGAAGACCCAGCATCAGAATTATCTTTTGGCAGTGCTTACTCCTCTCCAGTGATTTCTAGCACACATTCACCAGCTCAGTTAAATCCCTGAAGTCAGGTGTATTCATGCCCTAAGTGAAAGTGAACTGAATGTTGGAAACAGTAAGAGCTCTCTGTTTCACTGGACTGTATATATTGCTTTGTAGATGACTAATGTTCTATAAACAATGGAAGTACATAAGATTTTCCTATAAATTATCTCATTGTAGAATATTCTAAATACCTCGTGTGTTTATGCACACTCATATTTAATTAAATATAAATGGAAACGTATTCCACAGTTGTGTGAACTAAATCCATAGTAATTCATACACATGGTGCTTCAGGTTTCCATAATCTAAAGATTAAAAGAAATTGCCTCAGTTTGGCCTAGTGTGCTCCTTGGTGTATTAGAGGCTTCACCTTGGCACATACAAAATCCAAACTTGGTGAGCTTGCCTACAGGCAAACTTCCACCTTTTATACTTATAGTTAAGGAGTAGCTTGATAGCTACTGAATTTATAAGTTACAGGTCTACTTACAGACTAAAAACTAGAGATGGCACTTGGCCATCTCAAAACTCAAAAAAAATTTGGGTTGACACTAGAAATATTACACGTTATTCTATTGCTATACCTCAGTTCCATAAAATAATCATGACCCTATGGAAACAAGAAGGGGAGAGATGATATTTCTGAAGTACCATTAGAATTGTATTTATTTTCCAGTGAACAGCTATGAAGTGAAAATTTTTTTCATCTACACGCCTCTATTAAAAAGTACTCACATTCTTGATGTGGTTAAGGATCTTTAAATATTTCTATATATTTGTACTTGAAAACAAAGGAATGAAGATTTTCATCTCCACGTTTTATTACAGAGAAGTTTTTAAAGATACTTGCTTAAGCAATATTTAGTCCTAAGGAAAAGGTTGATTACATACCTCTGATCAGAAACTGAGTATTTTACAGTTTTACGGAGACAGAGCTAATGAGCTGGCTAGTGGGAGGCTGTAGAACGAGTAACGCCTCTTGCTGCATGGAATATATTGCATAATGTTAATCTTTTGCACAAGCCAAGCTTCTTAAGGTGGTAAACAATATTCAAATATGCAGTCTCACGCTGAGCAGCCTCAGAAAAGAATCTAGCTATGGTTGTTTTACCATTATTTCTCTCATAGCTTGAGATCCATGTCATAGCTCTGACACTTGTAATTCTCTATTAAACCATTAAATTACAAAATCAAACTATTTTGCAAAACTTGAGATTCCACTTTTCCTTTTGAATATTTTACTGTACCATTGTGGCTTAAAGGAAAGATCCCCTTAATTCCATATTTTCAGAATGTTTTTGTATCATTACAAGGATGTATTTCCGGCACCAAACCCAAGCTTTCAAAAGTGAGTCAGGATCTTCAAATTGATGATATTAAAAACTTTTTTTTTTTTTTTTTTTCCAAATCATAAGATTAAACCAAAGCGTACTTTCTATTTTTCTTATTTGGTTTTGATTCTTCATAGTATCATTTGAGAGTGTTCCCCAAATTCTTTTTCAGTATTTGCCCAGAGTTCAGGAGAGCTGCAAGAATCCTGAACTGGTAGAAAACCAAGTATCTACCTTAGCATGCTAGTAATCTCTAATCTGTCTATGAGGCATGGGAAGTTACATATAGTTGCTGTGATCATTGGAGTCTTCTTGGCCAAGCTGAATATGAACAAATAGAACTGTTGAGAGATCACGTAAAGAAAAATATTTTTGGGGGAAAAATGTGTTGGAGGTGTCAGTCTAATATTTTTAAGTATCTATCTAGATACTTTGAAATATCTATTGCCATACATCGTCTCATTCAAGCATGTGCAGTTAAAGGATCTCATTTTTAGTCCTATTTAAGTAGCTAATCCAACAAAGAGAAAAGGGGTGCAAACAGTAATGCAAGGAAGGAGTGTGTCAGTCTTACCTGCCAAAGTATGGGATTATGACTGCTATTTTCAAGTAGATTATTTCAATTGGTTTGAATAAAAATAGACACAGATTCCTCTCCTCTCACTTTGAGAAAAGAAAGTAAGAAGATCACAAATCACACTAGCTTTGATGTGGAGCTACAGCTTTACTGAATTTCTGAAAACAAAGCCAATTCAAAGAGGATTTGGGCCTTCAGGAGATCAGGGAAGCTGACTGACATCTTGAGCACTGCCAGTTACCATCTGCTGTGCTGGCACCTGGTGCTGGTTTACATTTGACAGTAACATTACACAGGTGTGAACAGAGTGGGAAGCAAAACAATGGTGAATCAGGACCGTGGAGTACTGTTGGGAAATATTTGTTTTACACTGTACAAAAAAAATTGTTCTAGCTGTTTGAGAGAATTTGGCTCTGTGAGAATTTGGCTAGGCCTTATCAGGCTCGAGATGAGCAAAGATCAGACTTCCTGATTGATTCCGTACGTCACAGGACTACATAAAAAGTCTGAAGTAATCCTTCAAGTGCTATATAAACAGTTGGGAAAGTACATGACCTCAGGTCTTGTAAGATGGCACTTAAGGCCATGGTTCAGTAGGCATGGTGGTGATAGGTTGATGGTTGGACTTGGTGACCTTTTTGGTGACCTTGGTCTTTTTCAGCCTTAATGATTCAATGATTCTTGCAATCTTTTTCAGTAATGACCAGTTTAGGAACCTTTTTTTTCTTTTCAAATAGAGCAGTACGAATGCATCATTCCTTGAGGAAAAGTGTTGGCTGTCTCTCAAAAATAGAGTAGGATTGTCATTCTGTAGAGGATCAGCAACAGAGAATAATTCTGAATGGAATTATCCAGCAATTGCTTGAACTTTTCAGCATTATGCAAATATGAGTCTAAGAATGAATACAAATCTGAATTCACTTAATTACATTAATTTAAATAATCCCTTATATTTCTGATTAAAAAGGAAGTCCTTGAAAATTAAGTCAATTTTGAAATTAACCCTTTGGTCCTGCACTACAGAGCACTGACAAATCTTTCTGAGGCACCAGTAGCCTGTTTTGATGTAGCTGCTTTAGCCCATGTGCTCAGTTCCAGTTTATCTACTATTCATAGGGAACACTTCAATATAGAGACTTTCAAATTTCAGAATGCCTTCAATAATTAGCTATGATTAGAGCTGTGTTTAGAAACAGACACACTCAATATCATGGTTTAGAAGGATTCACTTCACCTACTGAAAGAAGAATCATAGAATCACAGGTTGGAAAGGACCTACTGGATCATCTAGCCCAACCGTCTTCTCATTACCACTGCTACCACAAGCACTAAACCATATCTTGCGGCTCCTCATCCAAACGCCTCTTGAACACTGCCAGGGATGGCGACTCCACCACCTCCCTGGGCAGGCCATTCCAGTGCTTGACCACTCTCTGAGAGAAAAAGTTTTTCCAAATGTCTAATCTAAATCTGGCACAACTTGTGACCATTTCCTCAGGTACTGTTTGTTGCCTAAGAGAAGAGGCCAAACCTCATCGCAGCCTCCCTTCAGGAAGTTGTAGAGAGCGATGAGGTCTCTCCTGAGCCTCCTCTTCTCCAAACTAAACAATCCCAGCTCCCTCAGCCGCTCTTCATAAGACTTGTGCTCCAGATCCCTCACCAGTTTCATTGCCCTTCTTTGGACACGTTCCAGAGACTCAATGTCTTTCTTGTAGTGAGGAGCCCAAAGCTGAGCACAATACTCAAGGTACGGCCTCGCCAGTGCTGAGTAGAGGGGGATGATTACCTCCCTGCTCCTGCTGGCCACACCATGTTGTGATTCCCTTTATAGCAGAAAAAAACTTGTGTTGATTTTTCTTGAAGTTACCAAAAACGCACATACATGTAAGCAGAGTCAGGGGTAGGGTGGAGTATCTCCAGCCACTCCTTTTGGTTCAACTCGGGCACACAGTGCTGTCATTTAGAACAATGGGCAGCTGGGCTGGACGAGGGGCTGCCTAACCTCCACTCGCCCACCCCCAGGGAGGCATGAAAGCGGCTCAGCTGCTCAGGCTCTGCCATTCAGAAAGAATTTAGGTTTTTCAATAGCAGAAGTTCTGTGGTTGTTGCACTCTGGATCTTTCTGTTAGTTAGTTATACTGAGCTTTTTCTTATTTATTTTTTCCTCACTTGTTTGTGCGTTGTGATATGAAATTTGTGAATCATTCATCCAAATGAGTGTAATTGAAGTATCTTAACCGTGCCTGCATCACAGTGCTGGTTCCCTGCTGGTACCCTGCCTGCTTGGCACACTGTGCAAATGCTGAGTTTAGAAAATTTGGAATCAGGGACAGTGTCAGCTCATCCAGTTCAGCATGTCTCCACAGAGGTCCTAATGAGAAGCTGCTTTAAAAATGTAACTTTAAAACACTGCAGTGAGCAGTGTCAATTCAAAGAGAGCGTGTGAAACTCTGTATCGGGGAGTTACAGAGCAACCTGCACGACTTGTCCAGCTGCTGCCTCTCGGCCGCGGTCCTGCAGCACGAGGACTCGTATCTTGGGTGACTGCCTCGGGAATATCCCTGCGGCCGCTCACGATTTCCCTCGTTTGTTCGTTCGGAAGGCCGCGTGGAACCACGGATGGAGCTCCGCTGTAGAGGCGCGCTGCTGAGCGGAGCGGAGCCGAGCCGCCGGGCGCCGCCGCGCCGCGTTCCAAGGTCCGGGTGCCTCGGCCGCCGGGACAGCGCGGCCGGGGCCGTGTGGCGGGGCGCCGGGGCCAGACGTGGAGCTGGACCTTGGCCTGCGGGCTCCTCGCGGCAGTGACGGGCCCGCTCCCGGCTGGCAGGTGCGCGCTGAGGAGCGCCTGGCGAGCCCGCAGACTGCACGTAGGGTGCTTCGGCGAGGCCGCTCTGCCCCGGCGCTCGTGCCCGACGGCTCCGCGCCGCAGCCGGCGGCGTCGCGGAGAAGCGCCGCGCCGGAGCCGCCCCGTTTCCCCACTACGCCCCCCGGGGAGGGGCCGCCGCCTCCCACGCCCCGCCGGACCGCCGAGGGGCCTCGCTCCGGCCACACTCGCCGCGGCGCGGAGATGCTCTCGGGGGCGGCGGTGCGGGGCAGCCCGGCGGCGACCTTCGCCGAGGACGTGCTGCGCGTCTTCGGGAGCAACCGGAGCCTGTCGGCCAGGCAGCTCTCGGCGTTACTGAGCCGGCTGGGCGCCGCGCCCGCGCTGAGCACCGTGCTGCCGCTGTCCCACCTGCACCACAACCAGGTACAGGTACCGCCGCGAGGGCCGGGCTGCGTTGCGGCCGGGGTTCCGGCTCGGAGCCTTCGTGGTTCCTCGTGGGGAGGAAGGAAGGGAGGGAAGGAGGGAGCAAAGGTTTGCGGCGGGACAGCCGCTGCCATCCGTCGGGGGCTGCTGCGCGCTACCCTCGGGGTCGGCTCCACCTGGCGTTTGGCGTGGGCAAACGGCCCGTGAGAATCTGCTAGAGTATTCCTCCGGGTCTTATGTAACCACAACTTCGGGACGTGTTAATGTGAAGCTGTAGTGTGATGGCAAGGACTTGGTCGCCACTTTCGTGAAGAAACTTTCAGAAACTTTCACATCTTTTGCCTAAATGGAGTGCAGAGCTTGCATTCATCAGTTCATCTGCTGAAACCCGTGTAAAACCGTGTTTAATATACTGACTGAATATTACTGGAATACTGATCCCTTTTCATGAAATTATTCATTCTATGTAGTGTCTCCATACAAAATTCAGGCAGTGTTGTTACTTTTAATTTCCTATCTATGTGATGTCTGAGAATACCCGAGTTTCCCTGAAGGGGAATCCTTAGACTGCTGTAGATGTCCTTAGGAAAGGAAAGCAGGGGTGGCTGTTTGCTCTGGTTTGGTTCAACCCAGCAAGAAACAGAGGAGGTACTTTTCTGAGGACCATGAGACTCTTTTTTGTGTTTGGAGCAGAAGCTCCTTTGCTTGCTCAGCAATGGAGACAAACCTTGGATAAACTCAGTTTGTTTTAGAAGCAGTGTGATTCTGATGTCTTTTCCTTGACCAGGGATTTAATTTGAAGTTAACATAGTATTCAGTATAAGCATGGTAGTATTTCTCAGAGTCACTGCTTCTATTTCAAATTTCACAAATAAACACTGTTCCAACACGGTGTATTAAAAAAACGTGTATAATCATTTCCTGCCACACATGCTAAATACGAGTTTGCAGTGTTAAATACAGTCGTGAAAAGGATCTTTCTTTAAAAGGGCTTAAAAATGAGTGAATTCCTTAGTGGTTCCTTCAGGTTTTCCCTCTGCAAAAGCACGTAGCCCTCGTACACAGACTACAGAGAAAAAAAAAAAAAAAAATTTGTTCTTATTACTGCCAACACTATTCCTCATAAATCGTTTGAAGCTTAACTGAAACAATCTTTTTCTTTTAAACAGACCTGTTCTAATTGTGTCCTTTTTGAAAAATATCTAGGGCGCCGTACTGAAATGTGTATCCTTTTTTGCTAAGTTACCTGTATTCCTTCTTAAAATTGACTTTTCAGACATTTAAGTAAGTGCATCTAACGTCTTGGTTCTTGATCCCTCAGGGGAGTTAAGTATATCAGTGACTTTGGGCAGTGCTGTCCACACGTGTGCTCATAGTAAGTAACTCGTGTGGCCATTTTTGACACTGACTCAGACTTTGTGATTTCAAGCTTATTATTTTGAGTACCCACTGATTTTGGAAAAAAAAAAAAAAAAAAAACACAAACCCAGAAAGTGGCCTAATCCAGGTTTGTGTGTTGTAAGGCACCAAACTCTACTGAATCTCAATAGAGAAAAATAAGTACTAATGGAAAGTGAATCATGTATTTTTCAGGCAGGCTGGGTCATCTATTGAGGTTGCGTAGATATCTGACTGTAGGAGGAAATGAGGATTATCTTAGACTTTCAGTTCCTAACTTCAGTGTCCAGAGTTAGTGGGATGACCCCAGGTCCTTTCTTTCAGTGAAGATAACACACCCCTGCGCTATCAATAGCCTCTCATCCAAACCTGAGCTCATTTTTAGTGGAGAGCAGATCAGTAAGGGACAGTGACAGAACCCTTCAAAAATTGGCAGGAAGGAACAGCCTCTGTTAGTATTGTCCTTTTATTTCAGGTTGGTTTTAGAGGATAAGACAAGAGGAAAAAAAGCTTTAATTTGTTAGTAATGGGGTTTCGAACATAAACTTGTGTAAAACTTTGTAGGCATGTATAGTAATTTACATTGTATGATGTCCAATATGATACTTTTTTGTGTATATGCATCATGTCAGACTAGCCTCCTCCCCATTCCCCTCCTGCCCCCCTTTTTTTTTTTTTTGAGTAATATTTTGGAAGTTTTGATTGAGCTGTCTTCATTTCCTCAAGTTTTTGCTCCTTTATTTTCTTTCATTGAGAATTTTTATAATTCTCTTTATTTTGCATTTGCAATTTTCAATTTTTTTGCTGTTCACTTTTTTTCCGTTATCATCATTCCTTAATGTGCAAGCTAAGACTTTCTTCAAGAGGAATAATGGTAACTGAGGAAACTCAAATGCTGCTCTCTGCTGTTTTTCCACACTTCACCATGGAATTCCAATGCATTTTAGTTCTACAAATAGCTATAAAACTGGTGATGATTTCAATATAATAGATGATAACGTGTTTACTCACTATGTCCTTTACATTGTTAGGAAGAGATGTAAAGACAAAGCCATACTTTATCTTCTGTCATTGATTTCACTGTCGTGTAAGAGGCATACATATATATTCAGAAGTTTTAGTCAAAAAATATGCAGAAAGTGGGCAGATGTTGGAAGGAAAGAAAGCTTCCTGACATTGCCTTTACTCTATGCTTTGGGGTAGTACAAAACTTTGGAAAAAAAAAGAAGTAAAAATCTTTATTGACATTAGTGTTCTGATATTGTGTGTTTTTGCCTCAAGATGAATCAGAACAGTAAGTTTTTGTTTTGGATAAACTAGAACCATGCTGGTATCTGCTATTATTTCATTTATTTTGGTAGTGTTTGCTAGTTTGCTAGTACTTCTTGAAAGAAGGATGAATGTCCTGACAGTGTGTGTGGCTTATGGTCTTGATCCATCACCACAATCTGATGTTGCCTACTCAGTGAGAAGATAAATAGGCTTTTTTGTTCTACTCCATACATGTCTTACTTACTAGAACATTTCCAGTGAATTTCAGCATTCATGGATATTTTTCAGCTCCCCACATAAACAGCTACCTTGAATGTGTGTATGAAATCTCAAGCACACAATGTATTCAGGCAGCTTCATATGGTTGGACTGTTTCTTACAGAGAGCTGCTCATTGAATGCATGGTCATCTCCAAGCATCCAGGTCTCACCTGTGATGTGTGACAAAAAAATCTGTCATTGCATCAGCAGTAAAAAAAGAAAGTTGAGGAAAGTGTATTTATTTGTCTTTATTTTGCCTTATCTAGGCTAGGCTAAGTAAAAAAAGCACACTGGTCAGAAAAGTATCTACCGCATTCCTTCAGTGCTGTTGCTTCTGTATGACCCAGTGCTCAGCCCTAATGTGAGCTTGCCTAGTATTTAGCCTGTTAACATCTAGAAACTGCAGTGACTGGTTGCTGTTGGATATCTCAGTGCTTCACATGTGGAATGCTACAGATAAAGGTAAAGCAAAGATAAGAACACACCAGAAAATCAGAAAGGGGAATGAAATGTTTACAAGATGCTTGGCATTGTAGCATTTTTTTATTCATTCTTCTGTTAAAAGGTACTATGCATTATTTTTGTCTGAGCAATTATCTCTTTCTTTCCTGTAAATAATGTGGCGATCTGGTGTTTGCTTTTTAATTATAGATACTTGCTATAATGGTTTGAAAAGACTGTAGGAAATTGAACATCACTTTATTTCAGTTACAGTCTTAAAAGAAAATCCTGTATTGGTCATTTCAGAGACATGGTCAGTTATGCTGTATCCTCTGAAGCTGTGAGTTAAAGACTAGGTGACAGTCACGTTACAGCCAGTCATCTCACTTTTAGCACCTGACAGGTCTTACTAAATAGCAAGGGATAGGAATGATGGTAGACTTATTGAGTCAGGACATCATCCCCAGTCCCTGTTCCATGAGGATAAATGATATTTCTGCTGAGATTATCTGTCAGTCTTACAAAATAAATAGCTTGAGTTTTTACAGTAATATGATTGTGTTAATGTATTTATCCTCCAAAGATAAATACAGTTTTGCAGTGTGCAAACATAAGTTGCTCCAATCCAAGACTTCTAAGTGATTGAATCTTTTAATTAGTCTCTTAATTGTATCTGTGAACTCAAACGAGCTTGTGGTTCAGCCCTTGGATGAATGTAGGAGTTGCTGAGAGGATGAGGTGATTCATAACAATGAATCACTTACAGGAGTTGCTATCATCTGGGTTTGTCCCTGATCAAAATAATAATAGTAATTAAATAAAATGCTGTTTCTTGCTCTTGCATAAAGGAGCTCTTGTCCAATGAAATTTTTCTTTTCGTCGTAAGCCACAAGTTTACTAATTCATGCTTGTCAAATTGATATTTTTTATGCGCCAACAAAAATATTTGTTTTTTTCTTTTGTAAACTAATATTAACATACTAGTATTTAAAATTACTAGTCATCCATTCTATATTTCTAGGAAAGAGATATTTAACTATTTTTGAGGTAGCCACGTCATGAACCTCAATGCACACTGGCTTGTTTTTCTAACAGCCATTCACAGCAGCTTTCCACAAATGGCTCTGTGAACTAGCTGATAATACAAGAAGCATTATAGGAACTATTCCTATAGACCACAACTATCCTCTCTTTGTATTGTACTGGGAATATTAGCCATATATTCCGCATTATTTCCTAATGCAGATTTAAGGGTAAAATGATTAAACACAGAACCAGTCTAGAAAACTTCAGAAGTTCAGCTACTAAGCTGTAAAAAAAAAAACCAAAAACTTGTCTTCAGTGATGATTTCTTTGTGCAGTAGTTCCACTGAGACTAAATGGGTCAACATGCTTTAAAACAAACAAAAAATTAGACTGGGTCATTCAAGAAAGGCAGAAACATTCTGGATATAATTTGGCTGAAGTCACTTGAATTGGCTCGAAGGTTCTTCTTCTCTCAGCTAAATGCAAAATAATCACGTGAAAATGATATGTGCATACCTTTCACCTTTTGGACAATATTAGGAAAACATTTTTTAATGGAAATGGAGGCAACTCTGTTGAAATAAATGAGTTGTAGTTACTTTGACTCATCTCCAGAATAAATTTGCTTTATGAATAATCCTGAATTACTGGAGAAGTGCAGGGGAGTCTGAAGGCTAGTAAAACTGAATAGAGTAGGGAGTGACCATTGGTAATTTGTTAAGGCTTCTGATACTTTCTACACTTGCAGTCACACTGAGATAAACTAGAGAGTGTGTTGTGTGCTGAATTGATGTCTTGAATAGAAAGAAAGCACTTTTTGTCTTGAGACTCATCCTTAGTATGTGTATGTTGTACATCAGCATGTTAAATTACTTCAGTTTGCCACCAAAAAAATAAAGCTGTGTGTTTATTGATCATTGCCAGAGAACATGAATATGAATAAGTGGAAATCGTTAGATGAAAGTCTTAAGTTGTATGGAACATTTAATATAAAAGTACTCCTTTTTTTTTTTTTTTTTCCATAAATATGTGTTTTAAGTATTTTATTGTTGAAGTATTTTATCTTTTTGGTTGAAAATAACCAAGAGAAGGACCAGGCCTAGTTTAGCACAGCTGTGCACATTTATTCTTGACCATTAGGTACTGTGGTGTCCCGAGCTGAAGGCAAAGTGAAGATCCAAAGTAGGAGTGGATTTCACTGGAGTATGGGATGGTTTTACAAAACAGTGGTTGTTATTAATAATTGTTGCTTATAAAATTAATGAAAAATGTTGCATGCTGCTAACGTTCTTGAACAGTTAATTTGAGGAAATAATATGAGACATTTCTGTGAAGTAGAAGCAGTCGTTTATATTAGTAAGCAGTCACTGAATTACCAATCCTTTTCTGATGCTGTTCCATCGCTAAGATTTTTAACTGTGTCTGGACTGTTCTTAAATTTAATTATTTTGTAATTACATGGGATTTAAATTATTTTGAGGTTATATGTCCAAATATATTGTAAGGTTTGTCTGCCCTGGTTCACGGCATGTAGTATTTGCAAATATAAATGTAAAACTTGTTTCACTGATTTTAAGTTATCTTAAAATACCTCAATTCCCTTCTGCTTCACATTAAGCAATTGCCATGCTTTCGTGAGCAGTGTGCAAAGAGTATGTACATTACTTTGAAAATATGTTATTGTTTTTACATCGTACTTCTTGGGTTTCTCTGTGGATGGGTTACTTTATTTTTATTATTTATGTTGCCAAAAATCCTTTTTGTTGCAGTGCCTGACTGGGGAGGAAATTTTTTCTTTGCATGGAATACCAAACAACAGTCACATATCAAACTCAGACTTCTCTACAGTATGTCCTGCTGTTTTGCAACAGCTAATTTTTCACCCATGTGATCATCAGGAAAATTCTGTGGATGCATCTAGACCACATTCTTTGCAAGGTTAGTTATTTCATTGATATTCTGATTAGATTGCATGGAACCTACAGTATGGTGAAAAAAAATACAGGATAGAGAATCGGTTGGTTGACAAAATCTCTTGTTCCATTGGTAAGGATCGAATGTGTGATATCCAAATTCCTTGTTCTTGGGGACTAGATGTAAAAGACGAGATGTCGAATGAGCATGTGCCAAATGAAAGTATTTATTAGCAGAGGTACTGCAACGTTCTTCATAACTTTCAAAATACCAGCATTAGAAACATTTCAATTAGTATAAGTAATTATAAATAATATAATGTTTTTTAGGAATTAATGATCATTCCTAAAACTTACCTGTTGTTGTGAATAATAAGAACTACATTTGATTAATCGCTGATATTGTGGCATTGATTTATCATGATTGTTTTAGATTATTTATACCTTCTGAGGGCACATATTTTCAGGAAGCTTTTAGTATCTACACCAGAGTGTGGGATCTGTTTGTTTGGGTTGGGGTTGTTTTTTTTTTTTTTTTTTTTTTTTTGGTACTGTTTGTTTTATTTATTTATTGACTGTTGGGAGGCACTGTTTGGATAGATTGTATGCAGAAGACTTGATCTGTAGTTGATCACGTAAGGCATGTAGACCACCGCTCCTATTTTTCTTTTATCCAGATGGCTCAGAAGCAGTGTCCATTAGACAGATAAGCAAGGCAGTGTTTTCTCTGCCCCTCCCTTGCCTGCAGCACAAGAAATCTGCAAGGCCCATGCTTAGAGTTTTTAAAAACCACAAGCATGTGAGACTGTGACAGGGAAATTCACAGAAAGATCCAGAGCCAAAAGTAGGCTTTAATGCATGTATGTCCTGCTGTAGACTTATTTGTTGCCCCCCATCCCTGCCCCATGGAAAAATGAATCTGTACTGTGGCATATGGAAAGCAGTTGATTTCTATTACTGTCCATCATGCAAAATTCACAAGGCATGTTTCCAGTTGTGCTTCTGAGTTTTCTGCTTAGGGTCTCTCACGCATTTTAAGAATATCCAAAATATGAACAGATAAGGCATACAGAAGAAATTAATTCAATAAACTTCATGGGGCAGCTACTTGCATTAAAGAGGTATTGCATAAGCAAAGTAGAAGTTAAAAAACAATGTATAGTGTATCTTTTTTCCTTAAGCTTTGTGTATCTAATATCTAACCTAGCTGACACACACTTGTTTCCTCCTACCCTTTCTCTCCCCTCTGAAGTGTAGTAGGGAGTAGTATGGAACAGCATGAAATAGCTGTGAATGTCCAAGACTAATGTGCAATTGCTATTCTGTGCAATCCACTTGGCCTTTTTAAAAGATTTTCACACCCTTATTTCCTCTTCTTTTTAGGAAATTGCTCATGAGGAGCCTGAGCCTGCCTCAGGAAGGCCTAGAGCAAGGGTCCTCACTTCTTGTAAGGAATAATACTGAGCACTGGAGTTTTGCTCTCCTGCTGCCTATTTTTTCTCGTGGTTTGGCATCTGAGCACTCTCTTTGTTGGGGCTGGAGTTCTGGAGACCGATAGAGTGGTTGATGGCGAAAACTGTCCATGTCACAGTATCAGGGTAGACTGTGCTTCAGTGCTCTGCTCTGTTACAAGATCTTGGACAAACCTGTTTTCCAGGGCACTCATGGAAGGCTTAGTGTGGATGGAGTCCTAGTGAATAAAAACCATTTTAAGAGAACAGTGCATACATGGTATGGTGAAATACGCTTTATAATACAGCAATAAAGCAACTTTGGCAACATTGGTTATCTCGGAATCTTATCACTCTCTCCCTCCTCTCCCCCTCAACAGTTTGCAGTATTTTTCTTAAAGTAACAATTCCCATAATTGTATAATCATGGGGTAATACAGTAATAGTAATAAATCAATATGTTAAATTCCAAAGTATTTGAGCCATCCAGATCTAGAACAGAATTTTAAAAACAAAACTCCTTCTGCTTTCTGGTCCCACTAATCTTTAGTGAATTAGGAGGTAAAAAGCCTTTTCTTTACTTTTCTCTGTGGTGACAAAAGGGGATAATTCGTACAAGTGGATTAGACTATCTCTCTACTTGCAAACACAGATTCTTTTTGTACCTTGAGACATCTCTTGCTGCATTAAGCATACAGAGTGATGACAGGTATTTCATTTACTGCATATACTTCATGTTAAGTGTCCCAGTACATGCGGCTGTTCTGAACAGAGAGTGCCAGCATGAGTGCTAGACCATACATTGGTAAAATGTGTAGTATTGTGGGAACTTTCAGAATTTAGCAATACCCTGTTTTTTTGTGCTTGCTTTTAAGCTCCATTCTCCTACTGTTTTGGCATCCACTGTTTTACACAGTTTGTGAACTTATCCTCTTTGTCTTTGGTTGTAGAAAGTGATTTGTAGTGACAGGATTTCTTAATCATAATTTCTGAAACTTGTTCTAATTTCCTGTGTCTAGTGAAGTAATTTGGGCGTGTAACCTAAATGCTTCATATCCAATAAGGATTTTATTTGTTTTTAGTTTTGTTAACTCAGTATAAAATGTGTATTTCTCTCAGGATAAATATGTAGGAATTGTTATTGTCTTAAACTGAGAGACTTGCTCTTCTATAGTAATCCCAAATGGCGGTGTGTGACTCATGATGACACTTATTTACTATAGATTTGATTTCTAAAAGACATTTACAAGCTTGACTGTCCTGTATTGCAATGGGAGTGAAGCTCCTGTGCAGCTAGTGAATCTAACTGTATCTAGTGGTCTATTTATCCCTCTCTATCTCCTTCTCTCTAAAAAATGGCAAGTGAATATTTTACTTGGCACTGATGTACCTCTTGCAAATGCTTTGAATGCTTCTAGTGCTGTCTGCTCTTCCTGTTCTTTACACAATATGAAATTCATCACATACAGAAATTGTATCTCTGTGCAAACGATGTGTAGCAATCCCAGTTGCAGGTGATGAACCTGGTCTAGTGTGTTTGCTAATCTAGTGTTACAGGAAAGTTGGGCTGCAGATTGCAATCTCTCTCTGTTTGTTTCTGCTATGCAGAAAGGAATTTATGGTAACTTCTCTACGTACATATGGCAAAACTTATAATGAGGCTATTATATCGATGCAGCTTTTTGGATTATACCAAACTGTTCTTATACGTCCAACTTTGTGTTGGCTTTGATTGTAATCTGTGGTTGATTTTTAAAGACAAACTTTTTGTCCATGTGCATATCTTTGTATTTCTGTGGCCTCACTTGAGGCAGCATTGTAGACTTTATATGTGCATCCCTTAAGGCTTTTTTGTACTCAGAGGGACTTGAGAGGCAACTGGGTAAAACTGTAGCTAAGCAGAAACAAAATGTTTTGATGCTTGTTAAAAAAAAAAACAACAGCAAAACTCCTGCAACCTGCAAGTCAGACACTAAAATAATTACAAGTCCTAGTGTCTGAACTCAGAAAATCTAAAACTACGCATATGGTGAAGGAAGCTAAATGATGGCCAAACCAGGTGCATTTGCTACTTCTTAAAAAAAGATTTTTCTCCTGGTGTCCATCTTTTTGAACATAGAACAACTTCTTTATATGCTTTCATTGCTCTATTTTAATAATCTCTATTATTAGGTATCTACCATCTTGCATGTCTAATAAGTAGTGATGGACTTTGTTTTCAGCAAAACAGAAGCATTTTGAATGATGGGAAAAGGAGGAATGTTAGGAACAACACTTTACCACCTCAGGGTGATCTGAAGGAATCATTCTTTACGAGGAAGGACTTTTGGGTCTTGTACAGCCAAGACAGCAGACTTTCTATTTGGAAGTTTTTTATGAAAATGACAGTTGGATCTAACCCTGGAACTAGCAAGATTTTGCATCTTAAGACAGTGTTACTTTGACTGTTGACTTAAGCCTAAGTTTTTAATCTTTACTGGCTGTAAAGAGATCTGATTTACTCCAGCAGATATTGTATATCCCAGATATTGTATTAGCCCAATTTCAGTTTTTAATATGGTAGTTCCAGACAGTATGTCCATGTATTTCCCTTCTGGGTATATGCCTTAAATATCTGTGCTTTTATAATTTTTATCTCTGTAAAGTATAATTGCAAGTAGGAAACAATTATTTTTTCCCAATTCAACATCAATTCAGATGTTATATAAAATCACAAGCAGCCCTAAGTGAATCTCATACTAACTTTTTAAATATTTCTGTGTTTGTTTTTTATCCACAGTTTGGGGATTTGGGTTCCTAGCTGTGACTATCATTAACTTGGCATCACTTCTGGGATTTATTTTAACTCCTCTCTTAAAGAAGTCTTATTTCCCTAAGATTTTAACCTACTTTGTGGGCTTGGCCGTCGGTACTCTCTTTTCTAACGCAATTTTCCAGCTCATTCCAGAGGTAAGCAAGGAAAATCTTTACTTTTTTGTATGATAGTTTCCAAAATGTATTAATTCTAGAAGCATGCTGCATTTGTCTTCTGAGAGTGTAGGTTGAAGTCTCCAGAGGGTTGTGGTTGGCCATCAGTGACACTAGCTTCCCTCTCTGTCTGTCTGGGTGGGCAGAGCCATCAAGATCCATATGGTCCTGTGACCTGGGGAAGACCAAGGGTTATTCTGCCTCTGGATGGAAAGAAGAATGGATTGGATAAAGTTCTAATGGTCTTAAATTTGTTCCAAATTAGACCTCTAATTATGCAGTTAACTACTACATCCTGCATGTAAAATTCTGCTGTATTAAAACTCTACTGGTATTTAATCCAAATTGAAAAAAAATCTAGAAGGATCAAGATTTTTCATAATTTCTGCCTCATTGAAACTTGTGGCTGGTAGAAAGACTGTCTGTATTTTTGTAGAGTATTTGTGTATTGTGGGGGGAATTGTTATGTACTAAGATTCCAGTCTAATTTGCATTGCTTTTATCTTCTGTTAGGCATTTGGATTTGATTCCCATGTAGATAACTACATTGAGAAAGCAGTTGCTGTATTTGGAGGATTCTATATTCTCTTCTTTGTGGAAAGGATTCTTAAAGTGATACTAAAGATCTATAATCAGGTAACAAAAGGCTAACTGTGCAAGCCTTACCTTAAAGTACATGGTTTTTTTTTATGAGCTTCTCAATAGGTTAATAAGATGTGGGATTTTTTTTTTTTTTCCTGAGGATTTCAGCATTACTGAGTGTTCTGATGCATCTGTTTTAAATCCATATGGAGAGATAAAGCAATCTCACTTTTTTGAGGAAGTTACAAGCAGAGCTGGAAATAGAATCCAGGTGTGTGTGTGTGTGTGTGGTCTAATGTCACTGACATATGCTCTAGCTGCCTTCAAGGGCCAAGTCTGTAGTATGGTAGCTAAACATCAGAAGAAAAAAAGTGGAAATATGTAAAAGTTGAAGAGAATGGAGTATCCCTCTGGAGCTCCTGTCCGGGCAGGAGAAATCACTGTAACATATGTATCTTCTTATTCATCTGTAAAGTTCATTTTGTTTGTGCTGACAGTTCCTGAATCTCACCTGCAGTGACTAGCTCTGTGTTCCCCATGCTCTGGTACACAAACCTGCTTTAGTGACACTGCAATCTAAATACAGTATCTCAATACTACATGACATGGATAATTGGCTCTGCTTTCTACCCATATGTCAGAGTACTTTATTTCTGTGTGCTCATATTGATGAGACTGAATTTGTATCAGAGAAAGGCCTCTCAAACTTTTTGGACTCTCTGATCATGTCTTGCCAAGAAAACTGTCCTCTGTTCCTACTTTTACATTGTTCTGAGCCTTTGCTCTCAAACTGATCTTGCTATTGAGAATAACAAGGATCCAATTGTACCTTGTTTGCAGTGGCTATATGAAAAATGGAAAAAAAATAATGTGTACTTTATTTTTGGTAACAGCTCTACTTGGTAAGCAGCTGTGAATAACTAGCAAATGTTGATACTAATGGTGAAGGTATTTGGTTTTGGAAGGCTCTATATAAAGGTATAACAATGAAAAAAATTCACAGGTATTTGAGGAGTTTCCTGGCTAGCTAAAAGTAAGTAGTATTTTGGAAACTTAAATAAATTTGGAGTTCATCTAAAATTTTAAATATTAAACGATTTATTGCTGCTCATTTAAACATTTACTTGGTATTGAAAGCAAGGTAACATGAATATGATGCCCAGTATTTTCTTTTAAGGTCTATATTTCTTTGTTATTTCACTTTTTATTTAATAAACTACCTATTTATTTATTTATCTGTCATCCAGCCTGGCCATAATGACTTAGAAAATGGTGAACAGAATCAGTCTAAGGATAAGACTAGTCCCTCCAAACCACCATCATCCAGCAATGGAGTGACTTGTTATGCGAATACAGCCATCGTAGAGAGCAATGGAAATTTTGGTTTTGACAGCATTAGTGTTGTCTCAGCACAGGTATGAAAAGTATCTGTTTTATTCCTACCTATTATATAAGCATATATGAGGAAGAGAGTGAGTATGAATTTTTATTATTTTTGTGAAGTTCTTCTACATTTTTAGCTTACAGCTTGCTTGAGCCCTATAAAAATGCATGGGTTTTCCTGGGGCAAACTTTGGAAAGCTAAACAATGGATTCAGTTAGTAACCAACCCAAAAAGGTAGTAGATATCAGTGTGAGGGCAGATAGATAATTGCTTAATCAGTTAATTCTGTTGATTTTGATTTTGTTGTTATGGATTTGTTTAAAGTGTGTTTTATTGCTACATGACCCATATTATGTTTCTGACAACACATAATGTTAAGTTTGAGAACTTGGTTTCTCTGAATCAGTGGTTTATGAGGAAAACTGGTACAATAACTGTCATGCTGGTTGTGCTTAATCCAGTATACTTAGGTACTGTAGGGATTACGGAAGTATCACAGGTCGAGACATAACTGTTCCTCCCAGTTTAAACATTACTTTTTTTCAGATTTGTTGTTCTATACTTCTGTGTTTGTTTCTGTACTACAAATATAACCTCCTTCTGTCTGAGAAGAAAATGGTAGCAGGAAGAAAGCGTTGGTGAACTTCTTTATTCTTTTCCTTGTGCACAGAGGAGCAGTACTGCTCCTTATTTAAAAAAGCAGCAAACAAACAAAAACAAAATGGAAAATTATAGCAACAACTGTAAGATGGCAGATTTTTCACAGTAAAGATTTCTGGTTTACTCCCTGTGCTCTTCACAAGGTAGTGCAGTAGGGTAGGTCAGCATGAAATTTTACATGCTTTTGATACGTAGGAATCCACTTGGGATATATAAACTATATTCATAATAGAATTTGACTATCCTCTTAATCCAAAGCTCAAGAAAGGGAGCGAACACAATATACAGTAACTTTTACAACAGTAACTTTTCTTAAACTTGCTTCAGAGACTGGTTGCTGAAAATGCCTGAAGTCCCAAATATGTAACATTGGATGTGTATAATAAAGCTTTACAGTGACTTTTATTTATGCCCTCTGGGCAATTTCAGGGTTTCTTGATCCTGCTGGCAGTCCCAGAGGATGCTAAAGGATATCTATGGAAGATGTTTTAAGCAGAGAGGTATTACTCTGTCCTAACTGCTATTGGATCTTCTGCTAGCGTGCAGAATATTACTCTTGTTCTACAAGATTTTGACAAATTGAGATTCTGACTTATGTCTGAGGGAGTCACAGATTCTTTAGTAATAGAAATAGTAACCTGTTGAGATAACATAAGATAAAACATAAGATAGTTTCTTAAGTTTAGAAACAAAGAAGAGACCGTTGCTTCAAATTATTATTATTTTTTTAAGAGCAAAAATAGCAAGGTTAGCTTTGGTTTACCATAAATTGTGGTGATCCAGACAATACAGAACTTATTAATTAATAAAGGTCAGACCTGATATATCTGTTGGGTGTTCCTGAGCTCCTTAGCTGCCATCTCTTCTGTGACGTCTTCTGATGTGCCATGACAAAGAGGGAACAGTACCGCAGAGACAGACACATTCATTTTTGCCTTTGAAGCCCTTGTATTTGTGTGGTAAATTTATCAGTGGTCTGCCTTGAGCATTTAGAATATGTATTAGTCATTTGTCTATTTCTATTGGACATATAATCTAGTAAAGTTCAGAATGTAAACCCAGATGAGCAATGTCCTTGTACTTTATATGATTTACAAAAGAAATCCTGTCATTATCTGAAATAGATTACAGGCAAGAATTGTACTTCAGAGCTACACAGTAAATGGCAGACAGACACATATACATATAACAGAAGTCTCTCCAAATCTGACTCATAGTTTTTAAGCTATAGTTGTCTCTAAAGTTTGAAAGACTGGAGCAAGAAAGTAGTTTTACAATTAAATCAATGCTTCTATCCTAATTTAATTGCAGTTACTGTAAAAAAGTAAAAGAAACTCCATAGATAACCCAAATATCAGCTCATGTCTGAAGTCATTTCAGTTCTTCATGAGTTCTACAGCTAACTCTTAACATCATCTTCTTACCCAATGTTCGTTTTCTTCATAGAGGCATAAAAAGTTCAGTGTACGTATTCGTGAAGTATTCATTTTAACAGAAAAGTCCTTGAGATCAGATTTTTATATTTGTCATAAATATGTATGCAATGATTTGGAGTTTAATTGGAATTCTCACCTGTGCAACTGGCAGAAGAAAATGAGTTCTTTATATAATTCTTGGCTAAGCCTGTTATGCCTCTACAGCCCAAAGAGAAATGTAGACATACACGTCGTTTCTACTGTGTTTCAATTTGCAGGGAAGCTGCATGTTTTTTTTTTAAGCCATTTTCTATTTCAAATCATAAAATTATAAATCTGGGACTTCTTATGCACCGAATAGAAGTTATAACTATGCTTTATGGCATTTGTTCCATTTCTTAACCGAGGCTTTATTAGCTATAAATTCCAAGTAATGCAATCTAACTTGGAAATCCTTATCTGAACTTTTGTCCTGTCCCAAGGCAGCTGCTACATGGAAGGATACAGTATGTCAGATAAGAATGGAGTGGGCAAATTATGAGACAGACCTTATTGCTCTGTCATTAAAGAAAGCATTCATTAATTGTTATATTTCCATTAAGTTCAAACTTCAATTGCGTGGTAGCATTATTATTTGATTTTACAAAGATAAAACAATTTCCATATTTGCAAATCCTTTTTTTTTTCCCCTGAACACTATGTTTGCAAATATAATGTAACTGCAATATATGTGTGTACAGAAGTTTATTGAAATGATCATTAGAATTTTTTTAGCAAAGATTATTTGTGCTCCCAACTGAAATGGCATTTCCTTTTATCTTCATCAACTGTTTCATTACTTCATGATGTCAGATATATAAATTGCTTCCACTTCTAGGAGGAATGATTGAGAGCCCTGGGGTGTATATGCATTGCAGTTTTATGTCAGCCAGTTGTTTTTATGCTATGAGACTTCAACCTGCACGATCAGAACTAGGCACTGTATGTTCTTATTAAACATGAAACTTGTAAAAACTGATTTTGATAGCTGGACTTGACTATCATCAATCAAAATTAGAAATAAAATTAGCAGGCTACCTGGATACGTGTCTAGGTTCCCACTTAGCTAGCTGGCTGATACTGACTGGTGATGGATGCATCTGTCTCTAAGAACATGATGTGCTGGCAGCAGCATGTAGTTGGTCCAGGTCTGTTTTATGTAGGAAATACAGATGCTCTCAATCGCAGTGATTAGATCCTTCCTGTTGTAAGCACTTAATAGAGGTGGCTGAGGAAGCTGTGAAGATCTTTATCAATCCTTGGCAATCTCTTAATCTGAGCAAGATTTCCAGAGACACATTCAGACACTGTGATCTGGATTTTTTTCTGTCTCAGACAGAGGGTATTCAGATAAAGCTGTAGAGTTGGGTGATCAGGCCTTTCACTAAACTGTTGAAACAGAAAACGTTTGCTCCTGTTACCTATGCTGCCTCCTTCCTAGGCCAAGCATTCTGGTATCCTTATGTACTAGTGCTTTATATTATGCTCAACATTCATTTAAAGCCAGAAGTGTGTCTCATTGGCTTCTTCATTCATTGTTTTATGTAATTATTTTATCGTGTTGTTTTTCCAGGAAGAAGAAATCCAGGGCAGTTTGTGTAAATGTCTCGGTGGGCGCCCACTGTCGAAGATTGGAACCATTGCTTGGATGGTTACACTGAGTGATGCCGTACATAATTTCTTAGATGGTTTGGCAATTGGTGCTTCTTTCACGTTGTCTCTGTTTCAAGGACTTAGTACCTCCATAGCCATCTTGTGTGAAGAGTTTCCTCATGAGCTGGGTAAGAAAATTCATTCAACATATTGATTTCTGTGGTAACCACCAGTGTGGGAAGTTACACTTGCCAAAACATGGCATAGATTGAATGGAAATTTAGACAATTTAATGGAAAAAATGCTCATCAAAGTATATTCCCAAGTACCAAAATACGTATCTATTGTAGGAAGTTCTTGAATGCAGATGGATGGAAGCTGGGAATGAATATTAGAACAATGAATCACAGAAAGGCTGGAATTGGAAGGGACCCCAAAGATCATCTAGTTCCAAGCCACCTGCTGCGGACAAGAATATTGTTCACACATCCTATGCCATCCTATGGATGTTTTTTTTTTCTTCTTTTTTCTTTATGGCAAGTCCTGTATTCTCAAGATCTTTGCTAAGTTCTGCGTCACCTAATTGCTTTAGACTGTTTTGGTTACCTTCGTATTGAAGGGAAATGCTCACCATTTACTTGACTGAAAGAAAAACAGCAGTGGATTATTAGTTGTATACAAATATTTTCTTTTCCTCCTTAATTCCTTTGAAATCAGAAAACAGTTTCGTTTGCTGAAGATGGTTTTCTCTTTTTCCATTTCTTTTTTCTCTTGTAGGGGATTTTGTCATCTTGCTTAGTGCTGGAATGAGTATTCGACAGGCTCTGTTTTTCAACTTTCTGTCTGCATGTTCCTGTTACATTGGGATGGCTCTTGGAATATTAGTAGGCAACAACTTCGCTCCTACCATCATTTTTGCTGTAGCTGGTGGAATGTTCCTGTACATATCTCTGGCAGATATGGTGAGTAAGAATTTCATTTTTTCAGTTATTTAATTTTCTTCAAGAAAACAAAGACTTCAAGAGCAGTCTCTCTGATGGAAATTAGTATTCTGTCTCTTTCATGCTAGAATCATCTACTACTTGTTATTAGATGTTAAATAATCAATTATGACCTTAATGGAGGTGGACAAATAATTGTGCTTATTCATTAAATGCGAAAGTCTTTGATTTCACAACTAGGGCTGGCCAAACTACTATTGAAAAGGAATTTTAAATAAGGGAAATCTTTTCATGAGCTTGGGTAGTTTTGGTTAAAGAATGAAAAAAAAAAGGATATATGGTGAATCGTAGTGTACTCAAGTATGATATTCAGAACTCATGGCATAAATTTAGCGTGGCTCAACTTAAAATTATTATTATTAAATCTGTTGAAGTAGGTGAGATTCTTTTCTTTATATGTATTGCTCTGCATTCTTTCTTTACCCTCTCCTCCAACATCTTCTTTCCTGCTTCTCTTTCATTTTCTAGGTTTTTGGATTGTATCAGCTACCTGTCTGAGCTTTTCTCCCCTCTGACAAGTCTGAATTAGGATCTGGCTTTCTGCTTTCTGTTATGATTTTCACACACTTCTGTTCTGTTTGTAGAAGCAGGTAGGATTAACAAAAATGTCTTATCCATTTTCTTTTCTTTTTCCTGTTCTTTTCCATTTTGAACAAAGGCACAATCTCGCTTCCATGTTAGTAAAATCATCACATGATGAAGCTGAGGGCGTGTGACAGTGTGTTCACTGAGGTGTGCGAGTACAAATGAGCCTTGCTCTATGGCATGAAGCTAATCTGGTTTCTTGCCTCTTGTGCAAGAGGAACACAGAGCTCTTGACTGATTTCTGGGAAGGTTCAGCCACTTCCCCCATACCTTAATCTGTTTTTCAAGAATTGCACTGAATTCAATAGTTCTTTTTGCCTTACGAGATGAAGGAAAAATAAGACTTCTAAGTCATCCCAACAGAAGGCTTCTGAACTGAACCTAAACTTTAGAGTTGTCTTTGTATTCTAGCTATACTATCAGAACAGCAGGAAAAGATTTAAAACTTTGACAAACATAAGTTGTCAAAAATGCAATTCACCTTATTTGCAACAAACACATACCTTGAATTGCCCCCCTGCTATTGCTGCAAACCTTTATCACCAGTGCTCATCTGCCACCACCTGCATTTGCTCTCAGGAAATATCTTTTATTCCGCAGTTAGCAGCCACCCTTTGCTATTATTATACCATTAAGATGCCTGTTATGAAAAAAATAATTCCTTCATTACACTGTAAGATAACATTTTATATGTTACCACCAGTTTCAAATCATTCTTCTTCTTTCTTCTTTGCTTTATCACTATCTTCTTAGCCCACCAGACCTTCTACTTGTAACAGATTTCTCATTTCTGAGAGGCTGTCCATGTTTTCAGCGTCACTTACTTTGCTTATAGATGAAGTAGAAGGATCCTAATCTTTATTTCCTGAACCAACACTGCTGTCCATTTTTGTGAAGGAAGAAACGCAGCAGTTAGCAATACAAGGGCAGCTGCTCCTAGCAATAAATGGAACAATAATTGGACCCAAATAAAAAATAGGAAATTTCCATGAGAGCCAACCAGGCAAGACCACAGCAGAAGAAAACCAAAACTCCATTTCAGTTTTCCATCCTTGATGAAACAGTTTTTTAGTGTAACTAGAGTGACTTATTCTCTGACTGCCTTCACCCTCTATTTGTTCTAGTGCTCAGTCCAAGACAGCAATGTGTTCCTCTGAAATGGCCTTGAGTTACACATGCTACCACAAGATGGCAATACTTACCTAAAATTATCCGCTTTTTCAGTTCCCAGAGATGAATGATATGCTGAGAGAGAAAGTGACAGGAAGAAAGATGGATCTCACATTCTTCCTTATTCAGAATGCTGGTTTACTAACGGGGTTTGCTGCTATACTGTTGATTACCTTGTATGAAGGAAATATTCAGCTGTGATCATGCAAGTGAAAATGGAATCGGTGTTGAAGACGTCAAGTAAATTATGAATGGAAGACATTTGAAATCCACAAAGGGACGTTTGTTTACTCTTCTTGGTTTTGAAACACTGACAGATTCCATTCCCCCCATTCCAAATGCAGGAAATCCTTTTATAGGACTTACCATTGATCCAAATAGTAGGATCTGTCAACTTCTGTACTCTGCTAAGGAACTGATTCTAGTACTTGTATTTCTACCTAAAATTATCAGACATACTTGAGCTGTTATAGAGAAAAAGGAGGTTACTTGGCCAGTAGAATTACGCAGTGTATGCAACTGAGCTGAGCTCTTCAAGGAAGAAAATAATGCATTCCCGTATCTTTTTGCAACTGTGATGAAAACAAGCAGTTTCAAAACTGCTTAATTTCATGAGTTCTGCTGCAGGATTTGTCTGTGTAAGATCCCCTTCCACCCCCAAAACAAAACTAAAACAAACAAAAAAAACCAATCAACTATTTCAAAGTAGATACTAATGAAGCTAAGATTTGTAATTACTAATTAACACTGGAAGGAAAGATACCAGTTACTGCTTTTGATCTTTTCTCTTTATGTGTGCACTAGGGAATTGTTGATTTATTTTCAGAACCACTTTTTTTAAATTGGAGGGAGTGTGTGTTAAATTTATGACAATTTATCAACTCCACAACATTTTAGAAACATTGAGTATTTAAAAAAAAAAAAAAAAAAGTCAAGCATTTTGTATTTTATGAAAATAGCCTTGTTTTATACTTAATTTCCATAGATACTCCTTTAAAAAAGTCTGTATTTTCAGTTAAAATTTTGAAAGGATATATTGTTAGTTGTACAAAGTAGAACTTAGAAAAAAAAAACTTGCTAAAATCAACATTCCAGGATGTTCTTTTGCAATTTGAATAGTTTTCTTGTGTGCAGTTTTGTGAAAGTTGTGTTACTAAAATATACAAACTTTTATTACAATTTGTTGCATATGAACTTTCTAAAATCATGTTTGTGTGTATGAGTTCTTCTTAAATAAAGAGTTTAGCTACGCTGATGTTGTAAAATGTGTGCAAAGAAATTCATACAAATATCTACCATTTCAGTCATGGCTAAGTTTTGAGGGAAGTATTATTGTCATGTACTTAATTACCTTCCTTTACATTGATTTCTAGGCAAGTTTTACAGCTTTGAGGAAAATACAGCTTCTTGGCTTCTTTGCTTCCAGTAGAAAGGGACAAATCCTTTATTTTTCATTCACTATTAAAATACATTTTCTGTGAAGTAAGTGATTTAATGTTTTATTTTAATCTTATCTGTATTTACATTAGAAAAATGACTTTTCTAGGTCTTTGGTTGATTAAAAATAAACAGAACCCACCACCAACAAAACCCAACCATTTTATACAGGCAAACTGCAGGAATAGTAAATGATACTTAGTTTAAAATTTGCATTCAAGTTTAAAGTGTATTTGTAGTGGTTTTTGATTTTTGCTGTATTGAACACATGTTTATGAGTCACTTTATGCCCTCTAAGTTTCTTTGAAGAGTAAACCTGTTGCATGCTTTCCTCTAATGCCTGCTGATTCCTTGTGTATAAGTTGCTTGCAAATGCTACTCTTATGTGTCTCAAGAATGTTTTATTATAAGTTTGACTGTTCATTGACGTTTAAAAATCAGCTATTCCTATTTCATCTGATTATTAAAATAATATAGTGGCATGGTGCTTTTCACCCTTACATCCAAAAGTTTGCAAAGGAGATTTGATTTTTATCATCTCACTAAGAAGAAAAGAATTGAAACAAATATATCATTGAAATAACTTACTTTTAGATCACAGAGAAGAATAGAGATGATTAAACCCTAATATTCAGACTAGTCCTTTAGTCAAAATGAAATTTCATTTTCTGCTTGTGGAATATTTCATAGGTAAAAAAGCTTTTTGATTTCTCTGAGATCTGTCTGTATGAACTTTGGTATTATGTTTATCCAGTACATAAAAAATGAATCTATTCCAATTCTAGGCCTGCCAGTGATTTGCTAGGTTTTGCTGATACACAAAATGAGGAAGAAACGTGAGCAAAAATGGCTGTTTCGTTGCAGATAAGACTGCAGTAAGTTACTCCTTAAAAGTTTGAAAATCAGTTGAGAAAGTTATTTCATGTTCTTTTTCACATTAATATTATCAGAAGCACTGTTCATCTTATGTCATCCCTTCGTCCTTCTTTTCAACCATGGTGCAAATTCCATATATAACATAACTTCAGAGGGCTCTCTTTTGCTTTGGTATTTGTTGTCACCATAAGTCAAATTATCTGACTAACATACGCTTGAGAAAATAATCTGTGTTAGCACTACATAGCTCACTGACATAAAGTTTTCTCTTTTTCATGGTGTGGTTCATGACCCAAGACTAACTTCATTAAAATGCATTAAAGTAGGTGGGGGGAAAGACATACCTATACAAGACTCTAAAGAGAGAATAACAATGGTTTTTGGAGCAAAAAGTATATAAAGAACAATAATGTGGATGAAAGGTAAACCTTAGAGAGATTCAGGTTGCTTGAAGAAGGAACATACAGAAAAGTGAATTTGTATGTGGGGCAATCTGTCAAAAATATGATATAACTATCTGATTTAAGGAAAAATGAATTGAAAAATTAAATTGGTACTTAAAGTTTAGTGTTATTGCTTTTGATATTTCAATGAGATCTTTAGTGAATAAAGATTTAGAGCATCTTTTAAACTGAAAATTTGGTATCAAATTTTAAGCTAAATTAAATATCAGCTTTAATCTAAGAGTAGTCTGGAACTACTCCGAAAATATTTGCTTTCCTGCTCCTTCATGTTTTGCAGCTTGCCTGAAGCTTTGTGTTACCTTAGTTAAAAGATCTATAAAAGCAGATCTGCATAGTTTACAGATGATTTGAATATACATAAATACATTCAATTATATTAATGATAGTTACATAAGCATCTCTCCTAATTGATGCATGTAGAGAATCAATTGTGTGATAATTTCTGTATTTTCTTTTGGGAATGTCCTTTTAAAATCTCTTCTTTAATAAACCACTGATTTACCTGTAGCTAGGTGAACATATTTGCTTGCTGGTTTGCATTTTATTTTAGAGTTTTCTGTATCTGAATTTGAAGAATGCTACATCCTGGGAGAGAAAATGTAGCTGGCTTTTTCTACTCCACGTAATTCAAATTAAACCACTTACGCTGACAAAGAGTGTTGAGCCAAGTTTAACTCATGAAAGTGTAACCCATTGCTAAATTTAGAATATGAATTGAGAATATTTTTCCTTTAACTCTAGACACTAATGCTAAGGAAGAAGTCTTTTGAGAAGTCTTTCAGATCCCTTAAAGAAAAAGAAAACCACAAAAACCCACAACAAGTCAAGTGAAAGTTGCTTAAAGTCTTTATCTTAAGAACAGTAACTTGGAACAAGAGAGATGCTTCCACTCTCTCCTCTACAGCTATGAGAATTACTCAGCTGTACTGACTAATCCCCTAAGAATGTTGCACTTCAAGTGTTTCAGATTTCAGAGTAAGTGATAGGTGCAAGATGCTGTGATTCATTTTCAAAAGGGAGGTCAAAATTGTTCAGAACTACACAAGGGTAAAGGGCATTGACTCTTTTAATGATTGATCTCTATGTATTAGCAGATACCAGCAAACTGTTTCACGTATGCATAGGCATGTAACTCTTATTTTAGGCTTCTACTTTTATTCTATTACATATCAGAAAGTTTCCAGGAACACTATAGCTTGCTAATCAGCTCTTACAATACTTGATGCACAAGTTATTTCCCTAAGATTTTAGAAGAAACTCTCCTTACCCTATCTGGCAGTTCAGTTCAAAATGTAGTGGTGTGATAAGTCCGTAAAACTAAATGTAGACAGCCACATCTTATAGTGATTAGTACAATACATCTGTCAAGGACAAGGCTACAATGTCTTTTTAGGGTTTAATATCCAGTATATTTCTTTCATATCTAATATATTGTCTTTTTCTTGATAGTTTTGAAGATAATATAGAAAAGTGCAACAGCATTTAATATTTGGGGTAAAAATAGGACATATTGAGTGATGTAGGACATGAACTACAGGCAAGATATGGCTTGAATATATGAATAGCATGTGAATTAACGAGGTAATGCGATTCTCTATACTGTAGCTGTTAACTGTTGATCTCAGTGATAGCATTGTGAAAGAGTCACAGGGCCCAAATTGACTTCTTTTAGAAAGATAAGAGTTCCTGACTCTTAAGAACAAACAACTGCAAGTAAGGATTGCCACTTAGAATACCTGTAGAGGGACCTGAGTACAGCACTCAGTGCTATTGTAACTTTTCCAGTCTTCTCCTTCTTTTTCTTTTTCTTCTGATGAAAAAATAGTATTGAGACAGGAAAGTAGCAGGATCTGTAATAGTGACATATCAGGCTGCATGCTGCTCAGTATTCCATTCTTCTGTTTCCTCTTCCTCTAGAAATTAAGGGTACTGGTGGTTCAGTAAATTTTGGAAGAGAATGTACCTAAAACCACAGCAGGAACAATGTGCTTTATAAAGATGTTCCCAGAAATAATTATCTATACAGAACATTCAGGGAAAGTGCAAATTATAATTGGTTTGTAAGAAAAATCATTTAATTCTAGTCCAATACCGTTTTCCTTATTTTGACCTCTATAGATAGTTGCAAAGTTTAACTGCTTCCTAGAGATTTTGCCCTATCTTGGTTTGTATTACAGGAAAAAGTCCTTGTAACATATGTTAGAGCTGCGGAGAGTAAGTAAAAATCATGAATAGCTATCCTGAAGAAGCTGGAAAGGGTGCCCCAAAAGCCACTATCATCAGTAATTTTCCTTGCTTCTTTATTTGCCTCTTTAAAAATATATATATTAGTTACAATCTGTCCATCCATTGCCTTCTGTAGCTTTTTTTTGTGTATACAGTTGTTGTTAATGATGCTGGGAGTGATACATGTATCAGTTTGGTTCAGTTTAAAGGAGAAATAGCTCTTATTCTCCAGCAGCAAAATCCGTGCCTTGTGTACATGAAAAAAAAAAAAAAAAAAAGAAATCTATGAACTACTCTTGCCTGAGATAAAAACCATAATGCTTCTCAGAAACTCCAAAATCTGATCATCTCAATACAGTCTGTTTTGTCTTGGGTTTTCCTCACCATTGACAGGCAATATCTCCTGATGGCAACTACGTTTATCCCATTGCAAATTACTGTTTTACCATCTAAGCAAGTGCTGAGGAGTCCATCATGATTATATTTGCTGAAAATTTATAGTTGGACCTACAAAACTGCTGAAATTAGGAATGTTGTCTTTTGTGGAGTTGGTCTTGGCAATGCTGAATTAATATAAAGAAAATAATAGCTAGTAATCTTTTTCAGTAAAATAATTTTGTTATTATTTCAGATATTTAATTATTTTGAACAGTAGTGGTATAGACAATTGTGGACAAGAATATTAGTTTTATCCAGCTAGCCCTAGATATTTGGAGAAAGAGCAGCAATCTTTTCAGAATAAACTGGTTCTTGAGAAGAAAAAGTGCACAATGGCATCACCCTACTGCTGAAGTGTGAGAAAACCAGTCTGATTAGAAGAAACGTGAAATGAGCTGATATGAGCCAATATATATTTAGTAAGAAAATACCAAATAGTTTTGATGTCTTTGACCTAAAAGATAGAGAAGCTGCACTCAAATCTACTCTTCCAATTCATCAGTCAAACCTAATGTTTTTTGTCTCCCAGTAAATACGACAAAATACGGTTTAGAGAACATTCAATCATTTCCAGGTTGTTTCTGTAAGTCAAAAAATTAACTGCAGTTTCTATGGTTTGTATATTTTTGTCCTGGCAATGGGTTGCACTAAGCTGACAATTGTAACGCGAACCATTTGAGAGTGTCCCTTTTACAGTTGTGATAACACACACTTGTGTGTCATGCCGATATGTTGCAATTGTTTCTCAGGTTTTCATACACTAGAAGTAATTACATCCAGAAAAGTTCATCACAGAATTTGTACTGTCTCTTTTTGTTTAACTTTCTAGGTTCTTTTACAGTCTGCAGGAAGCTTCTGACCATTTTAATAAGTTACTAGTAAGATAATTCAGATCTCCTTTTGGTTGTAAAAATGTTGGTAGTGATTTGCAATAATTAAGTGTTCATTAGAAGTATGTTATGGTGTGATTTGCTTGAAATTTCCTGTTGCAAACAGCAAACTCGAGTGCAAAAAATGATTTTATCTTGATTAATGATCCTGTATTTAAAAGAACATGGTTCTCTCTGCCAACAAAGAAATTCTCCTCCATTCACTAGAGATTTTGCAATTTCTCACCTCACTGGTATATTAGTGAAATCAAAGCTATAAGTTCTGCTAAATTGGTAAGTGATTAGATGAAGTACATTATGTTACCTGTCCCTCTTTTTGCTTTTTTATTGCTCTTCCAATCTTAGCTAAATCTATGGTCGCTTGTCTTGGCAGATCAAAGGAGTTACTGCCATTGGTAACGATACAGTGCCCTGTTCACTGAAGTACTTAAACTTCTTCTGTACTTCAGGGGAACTTTAGATATGCAAGGGATGTAGAACTGATTTCAGAATATGAATATACCATACTCTGTGCTTAAAAATATGTGTCTTTGCAGATGTCTTCCACAAGATTGATTATTGGATTTAGAAATCAGTGCGGCACTGTCAGACTTGCACTGTGTGTATTACTTTTTTTGACTTGTTGAAAAGGTCCACAAAAGGAAGAGTGGTGTGGAGAGAGATCTGTACTAACTCAAGTAAACATAGCAGTATATATTCTTTAATAGTATATGCAGGAAAAAGGATAAGCATAATGGAAAGGTAGTCAACCCTAATAAAAGTCATGAACAGATGGTATCTCTTTGTGACAAAGTGATATCTTCATGAAATGATAGCATTATATGTTTTCACAGTAAGTATCAGGCATAGATTATGCAGTCTTAAATGTATGTAGTACTGGAGTTAGTGCACTAAACACTTGTTCTGTCATAACAGTTATCTAACATATCTGTGAGATTACAGCTGCATATAGACCAACTTCACTCTTTAATTCAATTTAGCACACTCATCTTTTTATTTTCTCTTAGAGTAGAATGTGTACCTGCAAGAAAATGTGAAATAGTTCTACAGAATGGTGGAAAGGATGACAGGAGAAAGTTTTGCTTGTTCACTGAATGTAAAGCTCTCAACTTTTGAAATGCCAGTGATGGTCACAGCAAACAGAACCTACATTTTGTATCATATCTGAAAAGTGATAACTTTTGGCACCCCAGCACTGCACAAACTACAACACCTTATAAGGCTTCAGTCCTAAGTCTTTTCAGTTGCTTCCTGGATTGCAGTATTCTGTCTTAGGTTGCCATGCATCAAATGTGAGACTCAGCAGAGAAACATACAAGTTAATGACCTACTTACTAGCATACATAGCCATACTGAGGAGAAAGCTTGTAGAGTAGAAGACAACAGGGAGGTGTCAATGTGATAATGAGGCAGATCTCAACAGTGCGACTTACAAGCATTTCTTAGCTGAAAACCAGGTGAGTGTCTGGATACACCTTGACTTCCATACTGGGATTAGACCTAGGAAGTAACATCCATCCTTACCCTCTTATCTTTTGTGTTCACTCTAATTTCTACTGGAAGGAAAGTAGCTTTGTCAGCAAATGTGGATCTGTAATTGCTAGCTTTAAGTGACTAGGGTACCTGAAACTGTAACTTACTCACCAGGGCATACTTGTCTTGGGGCTTAGCCAAACACATAGGTTCTATAGAGCAATAAATGTAGCTCTAACCACATTTGACTGGGAATTACTTGCCCTGTGTGTATGTAAGATACTTGCCAAGTTCCTAGCCTGGAGAGTTCAGAGGATATGCTCTGTTTCAGAAACATTGTCCTTTTGGGTCTTGAAACTGCACCCCTGTTTGAGTTAATTAGAAACTTGAAAAAACCCTGATGTTGGTCAGAAACTTAATACGTGATGGAAATAAAACTGTGTGAACTACAATCCTTCTTTTCCCCCAGCCATATCTATTCTATTCATCTCTTGAACAACAAATCAAACAAGATTAGTAACTCTGTACTAACAGGTCAGGATAGAATAGTTTTTTTGAGTTCCTGATAGGTGATCATATGCTGGGTGTGAGGAGTGATGCTTCAGACTACACTAAATGGACTTTCTAATTCTTTTTCTCTCTGAGGTGGGAGAAAAAAATATTTAAAGACTAGCCAATACCAGATGTTAAAGTCGGGGTGGTCATGATTAGGGAGGGCACAATTAGCAATAAAATTGCACCACAGTAACAATAATGATTATAATTGCTTTTATTTACGTAAATTTAATTCTGGGCTAATGGCTGCAATTAACATCATGGGCACATTATGATCTGTGACTTATGAAGTGAAAGATGACTCAAGTAGAGGTTTCCCCATGTACTGTGAATAGGAACTTCCTTTTGGAGACTAAGAAATATTATACTTCTTACTTTAAATAACAGCAATTAATTTCTTTAAGAAAGTCATCCAAGGCTGGGTGCAAATAGCACCTCTGGGCTCTGTTCACTTAGAGCAGAGAAAAGAGAGGTCTGCTCAACTAGTCACTGTAGTCTCGCTAATTGTTAAGTAAACAAGATTCTTGATATAATGTAGCACTCAGGTGTAACAGATCAGGTTGGAGTTCAAGGTAGAATCCCCAGCAATGGGTACAAAGAAGGGAAGAAGAGAGCATTTCTATGTGAGAAGGGAATGGCACAGCACATACAGCTCCTGTTGTGAACGGAATTTAAGAGGAATTGCAATTCCTGTTGAGAGCTGGAGCAACTGGTGAGAAAATAATGAAGTGAAGCCAGGACCTGAGCTGGCAATGTATGTATAGAGGTGCCAACTGGAGGATTTGGGGGCAGGTATACCGAGGAAGCAGGGTAATGTTTTGAGTGGTTTATGTCTTGGAAGAAGAAAAAAGCACCATCTAAACTGGAAAAGGGCAAATAGAAAGTGACTACAGCCTGTCATGCCTACGCTCTGATTTTTTGTAAGCCCACATGGATTTGGAGTGCATGCTATAAAGAGCTAAAAGAAAGTAACATTAAATTTCCTATAGTGTGGGAAAGATGGACTTGATAGAGTTACCAAGTTGGAATTCATCTGTGGGGTGAGATAATTAACATACATACTGTAGAAAACGTAAGTTATACCTCGATGAAAGAAGCTCACATTGGTGTGGACTGTGAGCATACACCTGTGAGCAGTTGCCCCAGCCCAGGTGGTGTGCATGAAGCTATTAGCTCTCCACATTACCTTCACAGCTTCTGCCAGCTGGATTCAGGCAGCTAAGAGGGCTGAGTGAGTCTTTTGCAGGGCAAGGCAAAAGCCTGCTTTAAGAATTTTTTCAGTGTGTGTAACTGATGAAGATACAGATTAAAGAATCACCCTAAGGGTGTTTATAACAGATCAGCTGTTTCTTATCAGCATCTTACTGCCCCTCGTACTTTCGGGGGGCTAAAGGAGAGACTTTGCTGACTAAAAGCTTTTGAAGAAATGAGATGCCTGGATCTAAAAAGGCAGTGACTGGATCGTGCATCATACTAGGAAACGTCGGGCGTAAGATTGAACTGCTTTGGTTTTCTTGCCTATAGCTGAGCTGAGGAAGAGGTAAGAGAGGTGTTGTTGCTGGGAAGGGTGAGTGATGAGCTAGGGAAGCTGAGGAGCAATGTGAGTAGTATGAAACTGTTGTGTTTTCCTACTTTTCTGAACCTGCACTTGCTATTGCATTGAGTGGTGCTATTGTTTCTGAAGTCCTGAGTCTATCAGTCGGAGAACTATGGAAATCCCAAGAGCAAAAGGACTGTAGTGGCAGATTTCTCCAGGAGTAATAAGTACACTGTGGTAGTAGCTGCAGTATGGTGTTTCTAAAGGAATTCTGTAACAAAATCTTTTTTTTTCTGTAACAGAATTTTGTTCTGACTTATTGCAGGAAGAGCTGGTAGGTATATAATGGCTGTAGGGTATAACTTGTGGGAGCCATAGAAAATGATGAAAGGAGAAGTAGATCTGGCTCACTAGTATTTGTCTAGGTCACATGTTCAGCTACATCAATACAACAATATGCTGGGTATCTGAGAATAAGTTTTTAAGAGTTTCTTGGAGACTACAGGAGGTAGAGAGCAAAGGGCAGAAAAAAGGAAATGTGTGGTGTTAATCTGTTTTATTGTCATTCTTTTGGTTGGTTGTTTTTTTTTTTTATTATTTGTTGCTTTTTTGTTTGTTTATAATTAAGCTCTTGTAATGGGGATGATACCCTTTAGGCTGTTGAGATTTTCAGTGTGAGCTAAGGCACTAGAGGCTGTGGATATTCAAGGATGCCAGGCACCTTAAACGGTTGGGTCCCTTTTAAATGCTATCATTTTTGCTTAATTTTAATGGATGTGTATGGATCTTGTTGGAAGGGAAGTGTGGAACCTGCTTCTATTCCTGCTCTCTGTGAAGGGAGGTGGGATGGGGAAAACAAATCACTCAAAATTAATTGAAAAAGAAAATGAATAGTAAGGAAGATACTTTGTTTAAGGTGGGGGTAGCAAGGAATGTTGAGAGTTCTCTGTTTTGTGCTTTTGACCTGTAAGGCAAAAATCTCCTGTCAGAAGTACTATAAGCAAAATTCTTGAATACGTACGTGGTATGGTGAAAGCTATGCAGAAGATCAGACACAGCATTTGGAATTGCTAAAATTTAAATGTTGTCTGCTTTCTCCTCTAGAAAACAAGTGGTGGAGGAGGAGTAAGACTCTGTGATATGCTGCTTATAGTAATTCCTGAACAGAGACATTGCAGAATACAATGCTGATGTCCCTGGGGTCTGCAACAGCATGTGTCCAGAACAAGGCTGACAGATAATAATACAGTCGGTGTCTAGTTAAATGAGATATGAGTTCATATGGATGTGCTACTCCTGAAATGATACTGGTGCATCTGTGTGGTGGTTTATGATGTAATTTGCAGATCTGTGGGCTTTTAGACAAAGGCAGAATGAGGTTTTCGAGTTGGATCTGAAAAGTCAACTTTTTTTCTTTAGTTGTTGCTGTGGTTTTGTGTTGTGGTTTTCCTTTCATTTCCCTTGCCTCTTCCAAATGGCAGTAATGGTCCATCTTGTCTGTCAGTTCAGAGCAGTGCTAATTGCAAACTGTGAATGTTTTTAAACCACTTCAAAAATGAATAGCCATCTTGGGTGAGAATAAATTGTCACTCTGTTCTCACCATGGAAATGAAAGCACATCAGTGTCTACTTGCCTTAGATCAACTTGTGACCCCATGCCTGACAATGCTGTGGCCAGTGTCTGGGAAGGCAATTCATGACTTGTGCTATTTGCTGCTTATTCTTCAAAAATCCACAAAGAGAGAATATTTTTTTCAAGCCTTGAAAGTATAACATTGCTTTACATCTGTATTATTTCTTGTCAGGTAGGTTGCAGGGGTGTTTGTCAGGATGAAATAAAAAGAAAATAAAATATTAATCACTTTGTGAATAAACTTGGGAATGGCGAAAGAAATATGCAATATACTGAATCCAGTAGGGAGACGTGTGGGTGGTAGTCAGAAAAGTTCCTATAAAGGATTCTGAGTACTGTCATGGTCCTGTCTTTCTGTATTTCAACTAGTGTGTATCAAGATATGTCTATCAAAGTTTATAAATCTGCCTTCCTACAGCTCTTCTGAACTACACCCAGACAGGATATTCCTTTCTACAAATATGACACAGCTCTGCAAGTCAGTACTTGATATTCAGTGAGAACTCCCAGCTCAATCCTCTGTCTTCCTGAAAGGGTAGGATTTAGCATGGGTGACTGCTGCTATTAAGACTAATTTGTCTGGCAAACTAACTAGCATTGTCTTTCCTAGTTCCAAATGCTAAGATACGACTTGACAAGATGGCAACAATCTAGTTGTGTAAGTTAAATGCTTAGCTTAGACTGAATTTTTAAGCTCTCAATTTTTTCAAGTAAGATAAAAAGAATATAGAAGCTGTCTCCATCTGAATAGGCAAATACAAGAATCCTAACTGGCTGAGCAAAATTGGAAGGATGTCCAGTCCATCTAGATCCATGTCCGTATCATGGTCAGGTGAAGTGGTCCTGATAACATTGCTTCTAGTAGGGCCATATAGCTGAACCCAGTCACGTTAAAAATCCATGTTCACCAGAATACACAGGCTTTCTCTGAAGGATGGGATTAAGGAAATTCCTGTAGTAACTGTAAGAATATATATGGTGTATCTTCCTTAGCAGTTTCTACTGGCTTCTTTGAACATTCCTGTTCATAGAGTAGACCAGACTTTTGTCATGCTTCTTCTAAGTAAAAGAAAGCTAAAGGCCTAGTCTTTGTGCGTGGCTGTTGACCTTTGCAGTCTGACGGGGATAACAGAGTAAGCCAGGGCTTTGGCAACAGAACCTGGTCTGGTTTGCATGTGTGGGCTGCAGATCAGAGCAGTTTCTGAGTACTGAGCTAACATACTAAACACTAGTGGAAATGCAGGTGTGGGAGAAATGTTTGCTGAATTACACAGTGATGGGTAGGGAGGAGGAGTTGAGGGCAGGGAAGGAGCTATGGGATAAAGCAGAAAGCTCAGATTCCAGCAAATATCTTTGCACTGGGACATTTGTGCTGAAATTGTAGTCTGGACTGAAATAGAGCAGACAGTGTTAGACTGTAGTGCTCCCAGCTGAGAGCTCAGGCTCTTAAAGTCTGCACCAAGTGATTTTTAGGAATAGCTAGTTGGAGTCATGGCTTGGCATAGTAGACACTGGGGACTCAAAGCAGAGAATGATTTGGCTGTTGTTTTGCATGTGGTATACTGATAGATACTTAGGCTAGTTTTTTGTGTGTGTGTGTGTGTGTGTGTAAGAGGTGACAACACTTCTTTTCATGCAATTTGATGCTACAATGCTTTACTATAGAATGAATTGATATGATCAAGCTTAGCCATATTACATCTATTTTGTCCCTAAGCCAATAAAATAAAAATACTGCAACTGCCTTTCTTCTCCCTATTAAAAAAGCTACCTCAGCTGTACTGTACCTTTCCAAAATAAATGGGAGCAGAGAAAATCAAAACAGGCAATCTCTTGCAGAAGACAGATGTACTGTAACTTCACGTTTTGGTGCCCTTGAGCTACTGACTTCTCCCCTTGGTAAATTTTTGTTGCTATTTGTTGGCTTGCTAACTTTATGGGAACTGCTTGACCTCAGTGTTTGTATAAAAAGATTTAGTGGAGGTAACAGCTTATTCTTAAATTCAAATGTTGTATTTTTTTACTTGAGATTAAGATTTATAAAATGCCTCCACCATGGGAATTAATTCTTATGTCAGGTAACAGTGCTCTGTGCTGTAACTTCTTGGTGACAGCTGGAGCTCATGAAGTTCTTATCTGTGGCATGGTTGCTTGATGGATGGAGTCTATAGAGCACTAATCTTAGTTGAGAGAAATGATAGGAATATCTTAGAGAATTTTTCAATCTGACATCTGTCTTAAAGCCCTTCCTAAATAGGAGCATCCACATGCTCTTCTCAAAAACCAAGGTGCATCTTTGAATGACAGGTCCAGTGTTAGGTGTTCCCTTTAACCCAGTAACAATAAGGAAAAGAAGTTTGCTTACAATTGGCAAACTAATTAACGTAGCTCTTGGTATTCATTTGGTAAACATAAGGTTAAAATTGTTTGTTTGCTAGTACTTCCTATCCAGTAATATAGGTGATAGAGTGCATGCTGGGGATTTTTTTTTTTTTTTCTTCCACTTTTGGCCACTTAGTTGTGGTTTTCAGGAGAGGTCAAAGACAAGGAGCTGTTATCAACTTGAAGTCTTAGTCTTTTTCATTTTGCCTGGTTGATAAAGCAGCTGGATAAACTATTTCTTAGCCTTGAACAACTTTCTTCTTTGCAATTTTCTCATCTTTCTTACTAACAAAGAGTAATGCTTTGTCTGTATTACAGATCAGCTGCTGCTTTTTGCAATTTCCCCAGTGTTTTCATTGCCCTTAATGCTCCTGGCAAATTTTATGGGAGAATTGACACTGAAAATTTGTGTTAGTGTCTGCAGTGTCTGCTTATTTTGGATTTCTGTATGAGATACTTTGCAGAAAGTAATGCTATTATGCAGCTGTGCATAATATGTAGACTGAGGGGAAGAGGGCTCCTTAGTTGTCTTCAATCCGCCTCAGGCTCAAAGCTGTTACGAAGTTTTGCTGTGTCCATCCTATAAATATTGTCTGTATCGGAAAAAGATGATGACTAACACTGTTCTGTCAACTGCACCACCCCAATTCTTAGTCACAAGCATGTGGTTTGTAAACTGAGGCTGAGGAATTTTGTAGATTAAACAAATTTTCTTTATTCTTATCAGACTGCTGTCTCCATGGGGCTGTAATATAAGAGCTGCTCACGTTCTTCCCTTGGTAAATTCCATCCATTGTGACTGTCTCTTTTACTTCAAAAGGCAATTACATACTAAAAGAGAAATTCCTTATCTTCACAGGTGTAAGGAGTTTCTGTTAAGACCCTCCTTTTTCTGTTGAAAAATACCCTTGGAAATAACTGAAATTTTTTTTTTTTTAATCAATTTGTACCACCTTGCAAGATTTGAGCAGTGAATTTGCCAGTGATTAATACAATGGGTAGAGATGACAGAAAAAATAGTTTTTCATTTGATTAACTGCAGGTGTTTGGCATGCATGCACACTGACTGTTCCTAAAGTTTGGAAACAATCTTCCCCTCTATAGGGACAGAACTAACAGCAAGAAATGGATGCTAACTGCAGGACCTGGAAGGTATTTCAGGTTACTCGAAGGCAAAACCAAACCAATCACTTGTCAGATACTTAGTAGTTGTTAATTGCATCACTTCCTGTCACAGCATAGCTGTGCTGCTGTAATTAGGTTTTTGCTGCAAAACCCGTGCTTATTTATGGCTTGTAAAATTGCACAGAATGGCTTTAAGTAGTGAGGAAATGAATAAATCAGTAGTGGCTAGCTGCTTTCTTAAGTGGCTGAAAAAGATCCCATGGTCCAGGGCAGACCTTTGAGACACTGAAAGAAACTAACTGACCATGATGGAAAAACTTAGAGGGAATTCTAAGGTGCAGAGAGTCGTCTTTGCTGTGGACGTCTGTGTTATGGATGCACTCAATACTTCTAGTAAGTCTTCTCCAAAATCAAGCAGCTGTCTGTGCCCTGTTTGGATATAAACATTATTTTTAATTCCTTTCTGTTAGATGTCACTCAGCACCTGCTAATGTATTGTCATCTTTGATGTGTGAACACTTGATTATTCAAGCTCTCTCATCAAACTTGACTTGTAGTCCTTGCATCTCCACTGACAGCATCTGTCAGAACAGAACCTCCAAACAAGAAGTCTGGTCTCCCATGGCCTTGCAGCATGAGCTACTTTGAAAATGTGTGTACAACATTAACCTGTCATAATTTCCTCTGCCACGTACCTACTTTATACACAGAGGTTCTAATGGAGAAATGTGTTTTGGGTTGCAGATGTGCTCTCTTGAAATGACTCAGTGTGATTCCTTTGGAGCACCCCTCTTGACCTGGACTGGTTGGTGTGAAAAAAATGGCAGTGCTGCAAGGGCTTTGCTGAACAGCTCCTTTCAGATGAGTTGCATGAATTCCTGCCTGGCTAGCCTGATCATGTCTCTATTTTTCACATGACATGAGTATTTCAGAAAGATCTCTATACTAGGGACAAAACAAAACAACAACAACAAAGAAAAAAAAAAAAAAAAACTTGATAACTGTTGAAAATCTGAAACAGTTTTACTCCAGTTAGGTGGGAGATCAGAGCTTTAGGCTCAAATGAAGTACAATCCCTTTGAAGAACTGAATAAATAGCACCAGCCTTCAGAAGGAAGAGAACTGATAATGACTGAGTTTTACTGAGATGTAAAAAGCAATTTGTTAGCTACTGCAGAAATGGTGTGTTGCTTTGTTTTTAATTTCTGCTCTCATTCCTTCCTGCAGACTCCCAACCTGCCATAACCTACAGTGTTTTTTTTTGTTTTGTGTGTGTGTTTGTTTGGTTTTGTGTGTGTGTTTGTTTGGTTTTGTGTGTGTGTTTGTTTGGTTTTGTGTGTGTGTTTGTTTGGTTTTGTGTGTGTGTTTGTTTGGTTTTGTGTGTGTGGGTTTTTTTTGTTGTTTTTGGGGTTTTTGTTTTTGTTGTTTTTTTTTTTTACAAACACCTTGACTTATTTAATTGGATGCCATGTAATCAATTCACTCTGTTCAACCCTTAGTAAATTTAGCAGAATTACCAGGATGGACTTTGATCTTAAGTCTAGCCCAAGTAAGTGAAGGTACCACTACCAATGACTATTACTACAGTGAATAATTCAATATTCTTGTACAAAAATATTTCTTCTTTTCTGATCCCTGAAGCATAGTGTATAGATATTGAGGCTTTTGCGTACTTGGAGTGCATAATAAAATATGGTAAGACAGAGCAACTAGTAGAAAAAAATATATATGTGTGTGGGCAAACCTTAATTTTGCCAAAAGAACGTAACTTGCTGCTGTTTTAATTTGTGATGTGAATACAGCAAATCTGCAATTAAGCCTTCTAGCAGGTCTGTGGGATTGGTAATTGTTTTGTAATCCTTCCTCGGAACACAATAAACGCAAACAGTAATCATAGGTTTAATGAGTATAATCTATCATAAAACACCTAACAAAACAGTGAGTGCAATATTATCTTCTGGTTCATGCTTCAAATGTTCCAACACAGTGGAGTGCAGCAATTGCTGAGTACCTAAGTAGGCAGGAGGAGAGAGAGCAGACTTCTAAATAAATAAACAGAATGTATCTGTATGATAAACAAGAAGGCTTACTGAAAATTCATTTTGCTCATGTGGAGGTGAGTGGAAGCTTCCTACTGACTGCAAGTGCATGCTATGCTAAGGCCTACTTTAGCCAAAAGCTATTCTTGAGAGATCATGCTGAATATACAGCAGAGTGTTTAGAGTTGCTGACTCATGAGCTTTAAGACTTGATATTTGTCTTAACTGTGTATGTGTCGAAATTCTTATTCATGTCCATCCTTTTCAGCCTGAGGCTTAAGTGAACCTACCACTACTTACGACTTCAGGCAAAGCTTGCTGGCTTTGAGGTTAACTTACCTCTGTTGCCTACCTGCTTACCATGCTGAAAAGTGAGAATTTGTTTGAAAAGCAGTTAGTGCTAAAGTAGTACAAACGTGAATCTCAAGAGATTAATGCTTTCTGCCAGGACAAATGCATAAGTTTAATCTATTTTTCTAGTCCTTCCTGAGCCCAAGTGTGTGAGTGTGCATGTATTAATTGTACTGAGCTGCAACTGTAGAAGGGGCTGAGCATACTGCCTGTGCAACCCCACACGTTGATCTGAATTTTCTAGTCAGTGCTGGCTTCAATTACAATCAAGTTGATAGTGGTATCTGCCACAACTTAAACTGTTTTTTGTAGTTTCAGAGAATTAGTTAGCACTTCTTACAGACAGATCTTTTGAGTAATTTGTCTCACCAAAGAGCAGTGTCATTGTGTTCAGTTTCATTAGATTAAAAGTTAATTTGGCTCCAAAAAGCAATAATTCCTCTGGCAACAGTGGCAATTCCTGTCACAGAGATCTTAATGAAATGAACCATTCCCTATAAAAATACAAGTGAAGATGTTGAAGACTTAAAGTTTGGTATCAGTTATGGCTGTATTTCATTAACAGTTATTTAGACTGAGAAGTCCACGTGTGGATGAGAATAAGCAGGTTATGAAACAGGTAAGGAAGGTTGCTGGTGGGCAATAGTTTTCCAGCCTTTATATCTGTACAAAAGGCAGCAATCTGCTTGTGAATGAACTGACTTGGCTTTTAGGGAAGCTGCGACCTCTGTTCAGAGGTATTTAGACCTGTTGATCCTAATAGCAAAAGATTCAGTAGCCACATTCCCATCCCTGCCTGGCATGGCTTAGACCCTGTAGTGGTAAGACCTTTTACAATCATAATTACATAGAGTATGAAATTCCCCTCTCTGTTTCCTGTGTGTTCTGAACGTAATCATTGATCAAGCATAGCACCTTTCTTGATTAGAATGTTTGACATGAGGGAATCTGTTTTCAGTGAAGTTCTTTTTAAAAGCCAGCTGGTGCATCCTGTACCTTTATTTCTCCATCTTGTACTCTGCTTTTCCTGTGTGAGGAAGGCTAGTTTGAGCATTACCCCAGGCAGGTCCATTTTATTTCCCAGAAAAATGTTGGCAACAACAAGCAGACCTGCTGGAGGCATCCCAAGAGCTATGCTTCTGGGGAATGAGTTATTTTCTTACACCATCTGGGCTTTCATTCTTATCCCTGCGAGATCAGAGAGCTTTTCAAAGCATTGTCTTCTACTGTAGGTCCTTACAGTTTGAAGGGATACAAAACGCTGTGGCTTGTGTTGCTTGGAGCAAATTGCAAAGCAAGGTTTATTTCTTACTGACCTTATCAGAGTTGGATACCTTTGTTTTTGAGCAGAGCTATGTGAATAATCCAGTCTTTGCTGCAACCTAGGGTGGCAGTGCTGCTTTTCAGGGTCTTGGTGCAATTTGGTCCCAAAGAGGTGAAGATATCAGCCAAGAGAACTTGTCTTGGAACTACCAAACTGTGAATTTTCTACTTTTCTCATGGTATCCTCTTCTCATTATGCCTGCTGTTATTCTGACCAACAACTTCTTGCCTTTTTGGTGATTTCTATCACAGCTAGTGTGGACAGGCTTGAAAGACCAGTAGGGAAGATGGAAGATTTGTTTGCTGCAGAACAGCATTGTTCTTTAGACACATGGGAGCCACTAGGAGCAGAGATATTTCAATGATTTAAAAATCGTTCATTTCAACTCCTTTTTTGCGTGGAGGTGCCTAGCAGTAGGGAGAAAGCCCTTTCTTTGAGACCTATGCTTGTTCCATAATGTGGCCTCTTCCATACCCAGGCTAGTCCAGATATCTTAAACGCATCCAGCAAATCTCTTGCCTCTGAGGGAATGACTGTGAAACAAATTCAGATTCGTAACATACTGACTATTGCTCGGTGATCATTCTATGTGGGCTTTACTGCTTGGCAAATGAAAGATCACTTATTTCTCAGTTACTACTGACTAAGAGCTGGTACACAGCAGTACCATGGCTTTGGCTAAAGGACCGTGGTTTTAAATGGGAGATGGCTGTACCCTGGGCTGCATACTACTGAGCAGTGCTCTGCCTATTTCTGTGTTGCTGTTTGCAGATGCCTTAGAAATACTAAAGCTCATTTCAGAGAGTTGCCTCACCTATATGTTTCAGTCTTGATATCCTTTCTTCTTGTTCAAACGCATTGCTTTCGTATCACACTGTACTGTCAAACAAGCAATGCATTCATGTGCTATAGGCAATGTCCTGTGTTTCCAGACAGATTACTGTACTGAATAAAATTTGCTCTCAGTTATGTTTCCTATGCAGCAATTGACAATTATCCTAACTACCTTGCTTCTTACTGTGAGAAATAATGCTGTGTGGGAGAAGGGGCAAACTCGCTGCAAAATTAAATACATACTGAAAATGAAGTTATGCCTCTAACCAGTGAAACATAGGATGTAGTGTGGGAGCTCACATCTACTTTTGCCGCGATAGTCTGTTATTGTGTTACTGTGCAAATGCACAATGTGCTCTCTGTCACACGTTGCTCATCTTTTTTTGTGATGGTAGCTCATGTGAACACAGCGTGCACTTCCTTTCCCCCTTGCAAACTGCTTTAGGCACAGATAATCATGGTCTGAAAGCACTACTGTGCTCACTGTAGTCTGATCATAATGCAGACACTATTGTAGCATAAATAACTATTTTTATATCAAATATATCACTTACAGAATGCTGTTGAGACTTAAGTCACTTGTCAATGTATTTTTTGTCTTCTGAGGGTAAAGATAGGATATCTTAAGAAATGTTTGTTCTGTGACTTTTCACAGTGGAATGTATTGAAAAATATGATTTCTTTATTAAATTGGTGAAATGAATGCATAGGATGGCTTCTCAGGGCATGTGAATCTGTAGCAGGTACATTCTTCCTGCAGAAATGCATCCAAGTTTTGCAAAATACAGGCTGTAGCTTTTCTTGCAGCTAGCTTAACTGCCTTTTCATAATCCTTGGCAACTCACTGAGCTGGTTTTCAGCGTGTGGGCAGAGGAAGGGAAGAGAAAAGGAAAGTAGAAAATCAAATGTATTCTTTCTCATCTGGAAAAAAAAAAAAAAAGGCCTCAAAGGGTAGGAAGGACAGGAGTAGAAATGGCACTGAATGAACTGACCCCTGTACTATCATTGTAAACTGTGTATCTAAGACTTTTTTCCCCATCTTCTTGTGTCTCTAAATTATAGTAAATATTTCTCATCTTCTATCCCTATCACTATTGCTATTCTCTCTTTGTAGGGTAAGCTAAATCACTGTTCTCTGTAGGCAATAACTTACAATAGCAACAGCACAACTACTTCCAGTGAAAGTGGCTAAACTAGTTGCATCCTATTTTCAAAGCAACCCTGAGGTAGAGTAATAGAATGTTCCTCTGTTTTTTGAGTGGCAGCCTCTTACCCAAGCAAGATTTCATGCTAGCAGTGGTAAATGGTGGGGTGGATTTTCTCCCACCTCTCCACAAAAAGTTTTGAAAAACATGCATATAAAAATGCACATTTTGAATTCAAAAGGTGAGTAAATGGGAAAAAGAAATTTAGTCTTGGAAAGGAGGGCTGGGAGAAACAGGGAGGATGTAGTAGTGTATGCACTTTGTGAGACCTGCTTCCTCACCAACTTGTGCAGCAGCTAGAAAAGGTGAATGTGCTTGGAAGTACAGCAGTCAGCTGCTATAAGCTTCATTTCTAACATATAGCCTTAGGTAGTCAGAACAGCTCCCCGGTGATCCTAGAAACTCTTCTGAATTTTCTTGTTGTCAAAGTAAAGTCTTTCACACTTTACAAACTTAGTACTGAAATCCATGAAACCCACTGAAATTAGGCAGATTCCTCTGATTTGTCGTGTTTGTATATAAAACTACTAAACAATGCCACTGCTCATAGAATCATACAACGGCTTGGGTTGGAGGGGCCCCCAAGGATCATCAAGTTCCAACTCCCATGTCACTGGCAGGGCCACCAACCTCCAGATCTGGTACCAGGCCATGCTGCTCAGGGTCCCATCCAACCTGGCCTTGAACACCTCCAGACCATCCACAACCTGTCTGGACAGCCTATTCCAGCACCTCACCACTCTCCCTGTAAAGAACTTACCTCTGATAGCCAGTGTAAACCTTTCCTCCTTGAGCTTAAAACCATTCCCCACTGTCCTGTAACTGTCTCCCGTTAGAAAAAGTTGATTCCCCTCTTGTTTATAATCTCCTTTTAAATGCTGCAAGGCTGCAATAAGATCTCCTTGCAGTCTTCTCTTTTCCAGGCTGAACAAGCCCAGTTCTCTCAGTCTGTAAACAACATATACATCATATACTACAGCAAAATTAAAGACAAATACTGCAATACTGCACAATTGTGAATCGCTGCCCAAAGTGCAAGATGGAGTGGTTTAGGAATAAGGCTCCACTTAGATGCTGTCATGTATGTACTAGCTGGTGCTTTTAGCCTTCTTTATATGGAAAACACCTTTGCAATGTGTCTTCTAGGAGGATATTTTTCGTCAAAAGATTATAAATAAGGCATGTAACATCAGGGTAATTCAAAAGGCAAGGCTTGCAGATACGCTAGGACTAATCTGGTTGCAATAGCTCTATGGAAGGAATAAAAGGAACATAAAATGGGGGATGGGAAAGTTAAATATTTTTGTGATGTAAAAATAATGCAAATAGAACTTCACTATAAAAGCGGGTGAATACATTTTTACATGTATATTAGGAAAAAAACAACGCCTTTTGTCAAGGATGCCAAAACCAAAACACAAAACAACAACAACCCAAAACAATGACAACAAAACAAACAAACAAAAGCTTAATAAAAATCTGATGAGTTGAAAAGGAAGGAAATGAGAGTTAATTTGGAGTTGTTTATCATTCTTGGAATGAAAACAATAAAATGTTTCCTTTTGTTTTCGTGGAGGAAGAGGGATCTGGATGAAGCATATCAAAGCAAAAAGAACATATCAGCCACAATTACATTTTAACCCATAGTAAATATTTCTTTTCCAGACTCATTTAGCTCTTAGAGAGATGAAGTATGAGTACAGATTCCTGAGGTTGCATACTACTGCAGAACGGGTAGGGAGGGATGAGTAACAGTGCATCACTTTCCAGATACTTGAAGTAAATTCTGAAGAAACTGAAGCCTTAACAATTAGTGTACTCCTTGTAACTCTTAACGAATTTGCCTCATGCAATGATTTGTCACTTGTTTGCTTCTGGGGGCACTATGCAAAATATTAGATGGCAAAGAAATCCTGACATGATGTGTTCCAATCAGTAAAGCTTCCCCAAATATCAGGATTTGCTTTGAATGAGATCTGCTTGTACAGTTCTGCTGAGCCTTTTCTCTAGCTTCCTGCTGGTTTGATGTTGCTGAGGGGTTTGGTAGCGCCTGCATCACTTTGGAAGCACAGAGGCAGGTTCTGTGCAGCACTCCATGGCGTAATGCCACCCCAACGTTGCTGCTTCCTGCTGTTCTGCAGGGACAGCTTGCTGCTTGTGGTAGAGCTGTACTGTGAGGGAGGAGGAGATCTATGGCCTCAACTTCCACTTTCAAAATATACTTCCAGCACTGATTCCTGGTAACAAAGCTATATGTTCCTTCTCACTTTCCAGGGGATTCCAAAAGGACAGAGAGTACATGTGTTCATTACCATGGCTTGTAATGCTTTTTTTTTTTTTTTTTAATCTACAAACGTTGTGTTTTCTTAATCTTTAAGAAATTGAGCCACAATATTAAGCATATCACAAATAATCCTGTGGATGAATTCGAACAAAATTTGGAGTTCCTTATGTATGTTTTTGCTAATATATCTGGTTCCAGAGCACAGTACAGCAGTGGTAATAAGATAGATATCCTCCTCCTCCCACCATCTCCTAGTAGGTAAAAAACATCCGGTGGCTAGCTCATGTCCTGAGGTATGTTTATGAAGGTGTGAATCTGATCAGCTATGCCATGCATGTCAAGTATTCTTTATGTTGGTATACTGTTGGTCTCAACTATATTTTTAGCAAGAGGTTCAGTGGCTAACTTACAGGTATTTTCTTTCTGTTGCTTCTTAATCTTGCCTTTTGGATTCACTCTTTCATATTTTGGGAGTACAACTAATAGCTATGTCAAGATTATTCTTTCTATATCTTTACACACATTCCAGCATTTTCTTTTCTTACTGGACTTTCTAATCTCAACCTCAGTGTTCTTGCACAGTTATCCTATAGTCCAAGACATGGAAGACAATGGATTTCAAGATTGGGTGTGTGGAGGTGATGCACGTTATCTGATTTTCAGAAATAGCAGTGTGTTGCCAACTTTAATCCTTCATCAGTTTTTTTGCTTCAGTATAAGCTTTCTGTTGCTTTAGCAACAACTGCAGATTCAGCAGAATTTCTCAATGAACAAATCACAGCACTGGCTGGATGCTTCTTCCAAGTTTCTCATCCAGGTTCCTGCGGAGTGTATATTTTACTTGAACAGGAAAGGAAAGTATGTGCGTGATTTGACAATGTGAATTCAGCCTGGCATCTGATCTTCTTATGACTTCACTTCTCCTGAAGCTTGTAATGCTTTTTTTTTTTTTCTCTAGCCTTGCTAAGAGACTTGCCTTATCACTACATCACACCTCAATGCTGCTCTAAAGTTATCTGAGCTGAATGTGGGAACTCTGGAGTCGGTGTTTGCAGGTTACCCCGAGCAGTCTCAGTTAAGCCTACCCACCTAATGTAGGTTGGAATCTCTGTAGCACTGATCTGTGTTCTGTGTTGCAAGCACTTTGAAAAAGAGTTGTAACTAAAGGAGCTCTCCATTGCGAAACAAATCTGAAAAGAAGATGAAGGTATGCTGTGATGCCAAGTAGGGAGTTGGCTATTTGCAAGAATACTATTAATGGAAAAGCAATTTGTCAAAATTTAAAAAGAATTTAGGCATATATATTAGAACAGAAGCTGGATTCTGGATGAATACTAAGACTAACAAAGAATATATCAGATAAAACGTTAATAATAATCATACTTTCAATCCAGTGCAGGGATGAACAAGCACCATTGGGTCTGCTGAGCTGAGCCTTCTCTGTTTCTTTATAATCCGAGTATTTTCTGGGTTCTTGTTTAGAAATGTTAAGACTGGAAGGACGGGAAGTCCTCCTTTTTTTTTTTTTTTTTTTTTCCCTCTTCCCCTCCCACTGCTGACTGCTGGAGCACTGAGCTCCCTTACATATCAATAAATCTAAAATAAATGAAAACAGCAAACAACAACCAAAATAAAATCCCACCTCAAGTCAACAAAGGAACCACCTGAATTGCACATACATCTGAATTCCCCTGATATTATCACTCAAATAGCCCTCAACAGCACTAATGATGATGAGATATCTCTACTGGTTTTACTACAACATAGCTGCTGAACTTGGGGTGAGAGAAAGCAAAGGATGTTCCTAGCAATACTGTTAATTTTAAAACAGTTTTCTAGCTAGTGATATTGCTCTGGTAATTCCCATTCTGCAGTGAGCACAATGAGAAGCCGTGCCATTTAGCACAAGGTGCTAACTCAAAACCTGCCAGTCTTCAGCCATGGGCATCTGAAAAAGCACTTCCATCTGCGTTGGGCTTCTGGGCCCCAGGGTAACGTAGATTCAGCTTGAAAATTGTGAACAAACAGTGTAGGTTAATGCGATGTTTCCTTGTCTGCCCAGAGAGATTAACACAAGGCTGAGTAGTTATAACGTGTTAATCATTAGCAACAGCGATTCTGAAACAAATGGCTTTTAAGCCTCATTTATTTAAATATCTGAAAGCATAGGAAGGGTGTTCCTCCATCCCATTATTTACTTCCCCTGCTGCTGCTAATAAATATCTTATGTTTGTTGAATGCCTTTCACAGCGTAGAGTTTGACTCCAGGAGACTTGCAGTGGTTGTGGATAGTGGGAATGCAGCCATCCCTGTGATGCAGCCAGCTGGAACACTGAGAAAGTGCCACACATTTCAGCAACAAGTGAACAGTTTCAGACAAAAGAGCCAAAATAGGAACTTGCTCAAACCCTCTTGTGCACTCTGTCCTGATGGCACACCAGCCTGTCCTGTACTGCTGTTGTGTTAGCCTTGCTTCTTGTTTCAGCAGCTTTATGCTTTTTCTAGTTAGATGAAAACTGCTAATTGCCTGAGAAGGCCTGGGGAGGCTGTTTTACTCAGTGAGCACAGGTTTTGTGTTGTGCTACTCAGAACTGGCTTTGTATGTGTCGCACCCTTATTTCCTTACAAATGGGTATTCTGATCCTTCCTACAGTGTGTGCAGGTTTTGGTGCCTTATGATGAAGCCAAGGTGCTCGAGTGAGGCAGTGGACAACTGGGTTGGGCTCTGAGGACAGTGCTTAGATTTGGGATGAATCTCAGAGCTTAATGCCTTCATACCTTGCTGGTGTTCAAGCTGCAGGGATCAGATCTTCCAGGAACACGTGGGGGGATGGCAATAGCGCTCACTGTGATGCCCCTGGAGAAGCACAGTGGCTCATAATAACAACGTGGGATCAAGCTGTGTGTGGCAACTGCTGCACTGTGCTGGCAGGCCCTGCTGCCTGAACCTCGGCTGCATGGTAACAGTGAGACCATCCCCCACTTTCCTCCTTGTTTCATTTAAAATGAGTGTAAATTTTGAAGTGTATCCCTAGCAGGTAATCACCATGTTTGAGATCGGTGTATTTATTTAATGGCCTGTGTAATTTAGAATTTTGTTTCATGTATTTGGGGTTGAAAGCCTTCTTCTGATAATGCCTTTTTTTTTTTTTTTTTAATGCTTTGTTTATCATGTTGCTGTATGGTGTGTGCTGCTTGTTATATGGCTGAGTTGTGATCCAGTCTCTCTGCTGTGCTGAGGTGCGGTGATTCATAAGCAGCCCACGCCTATCCTGAGACCCAAATCGATTAACATGGCACTTCCAATCTGCAGCTACAGTGGGGGTTGTTACACTCTGGCTACTGAAGAATCTACTGTGGTCTGTGCTGCTGCAATCAGCCGAGCACATTGCTGATAAGAGACTGTGGGCTTCATCCTGGAGAGATGGTGAACTGTCAAATAATGAAGACAAAGTACAGGAACTGTGCTGCTCCTGCTGTTGTATCTGTGCCACATTGCGTCTTCCTTTTGCTATTGCATATATCATGTCATGCTGGTGACACCCAGGTTCATAATGTGGATTTCTGGGAGCCTGGAATAGTGCTTGCAGGGCTGTTAGTACAGCTTGCTACTGGGTCAATGTTCTTCACTTTGTGAGGCAGAACTGTTGTCCTGAAGCCTGTCCTGAACATCAGGTCAGCGTGCACCTGGGTGTGCAGGCCACGTTTGCCCCTGGGAAGAAGGGTGTGATCTGCCCTGGTGTTTCCAGGCTACCTGCGTCTGCTGGGGGGGCAGGATCACTTCTCACTGCAGATTGCAGTGGGGATTTGCCTTTCCCATGGCTGCAAGGGCTGAGCTCTTCAAGAAGACGTAAAAGAAACAACTCATTCTCACTGATTTCAGCTGCCTTCAGCTTCTTTGAAAACCCCACTTCCCATATTTGATGGTTACTGATGCTGCCTCAGATCTAAAATTAGTCAGAACTTGCTCTTGCAAAGAGCCCCCAAGGGGCTGTTTCAGTTTCAGTCAGGTTTTGCATCAGTTAGCTGGAATGAGTGCACGCTGCATGAGTGTGCGGTGTACACCTGCAGCGGTCTGTCCCGCACAGCCCCTCAGAGCATGCTCTCGCTGCTGCTTGTTCTCTCAATACCAGAATTACAAAGGCAGCTCCTGTAGTTCTGAATGCATATGTGCAGCTGTGCTGTCAGCAAGGAGTGTATGTGGGTGAGTGGCTGAGGGAGCGTGAATGAGTGATGGAACAGAGGTAAATGCAGAAGAAGCTGTGGGTGGAAGGAGAAGGCTTGAAGCTGGCTCGCCCACCATTGTAATGCATTCCCTACAATGATGTACACAAGCACAAAGAGCAGTGAGGAGTTTTCTCTCCCCCAGCCAGTGGAATTCAGGTTGGTTTTGTCTTGTGCATGTCTTTGTTTCTGTAATCTCAGGGGTAGTGCCCTGATGCTTTCCAAAGCATGTTTGGATTTCCTAAGCAAATGTGCTGCAGCTCCCATGGCACAGCACATCTCGCTGAGCTCTCCGCTGGGCACTCATAGAATTGCAGAATGGTTTGAGCTGGAAGGGACCTCAGATATCATCCAGTTCCAACCTCCCTGCAGCGGGCACATTTGCCACCCACTAGAGCAGGCTGCCAAGGGGCCCCATCCCGCCTGGCCTTGAGCACTGCCTGGGATGTGTAACATCCACAACCTCTCTGAGCAGCCTGTTCTAGTGCCTCACCACCCTCTGAGTAAGGAGTGTTCAGCAGTGTGAGAGCAGCTGAATGAATGGCTCAGGTGCCCCAGTACCCTGAAGCCAGAAGCGTTCAGCAAACAGTTCGATCAGCGAGGCACAACAGGCACGCAGTCGCTTTGTTCAGTTTGCCAGTCAGTATCTGGGGCCTGTTCCTGTTAAAAAGGAGCTTTCCACCCCTGAGATGGTTTTGTGTTGCAGCTGGGCACGCAGAAAGGTTAAGGGAAGAGATTAAAACTAAAACCCTCAGCCTCAGTGTTAGCTGCCTCGCCATGGAGATGGATGCATCCTTCATATCTGCTGGGAGGGCAGCCGGGCAGGAGAAGCATGTGGGGGTGATATTGGCTTCTCTTCCTCCAGGCATGTACTGAGCTTAGATGGGAGGAGGGAGTGGCTGAGCTGTGCTTTACACAGATGTGCAGCACTGGATCAGGGCAGAGCAGGAGAGAGGCATCCATGGTGCAGATCTCTGGGGCTGAGGGTTTGCGTTCTTTCCCATAGCTGAGAAGATAGCTTGAAGTAGCACAATCTACTCTCATTAGGTTTGATTTTAATTTATGCTAATTGGGAAACAATATGATATGTCAAATGCCTACTGCCAGCTATGTGTATAGTGGGGAAAATAGCAACACAAAACACAAGAAGCCAAATACCCAACATGCACTCCTGGTGGCCAGCTCATTTGTAGCCCCTGGGCTGCACCAAGGCAGTGAGCTGTGCTCTCCCAGGGGCATGGCAGCTTCCTCTCAATCTGCACTGGTACCAAAGCAATAGGCACATGCTCTCCTGGATATAATTCAGTCCGCGTGACTTTTCAGAAATGCAGTTACATTTGTACTGCTATTTTGCTGAAGTGTAAGGGGGCTGCTGAAATGAGCCTGCTATAGCTGCGTGTAACTTGGTGGGGCTTTGCTCAGCTCCAGCTGGATGGGGGCCAGATGGGCTGTGCAAGTCACGTTGCTGCTTTTCCTCAGTAGTGCCATAAGCACTTTAAATTATGAATTTGTGCAATTAGAACTGTTAATCTGCGTTACTTGGTGTGAGTTAGACATCTTAGCTTCAAAGGTGAATGATAGACCAGTCATTCTACAAAATGAGTGATGTCAGGGTGACAATGACCACTGGGCCTGGGTAACTTAGCATATCTCCCGCCTGAAAGCTTTAGTGCTGCAGATGGGAAGCTATGTTTTCCCTACCACTGAAACATCAGAAATCTGTCGCTGTTTCAGCCTTCGTCCAATTAACTGTGATCCTGAAGGGAGACTGATGGGCACGCAGTCACTGCTCTGGAAAGGAAACGTGAAGAGAACTTTTCAGCACAAGGGGCATGTAGGCCCCGGGTCCCATGCAGGGGTTAAGCCATCTTGCTTCAGTGGGGAAGGAAGTCTGTTTTGCATACACCAACTATGCATTTACCTTGCTTTACACCATGCTGCTGCCCCAGCTCTCTTGGCAAGGCCAAGCAGTTGAGTTGTGCAGCACTGGCTGCAGGAAGTGTTACTTGCTGTTTTGATGAAGCTGTTGCATGGTGGGGTGGGGATGGCAGAAGTGGAAGTGCAGCTTTCTCTGAGGCTATACTGGGAGACCAATTTGAGCTCTCAAGAGCTCCTGTTGTTAGAATCCTACTCTCACCTTAATTCTGTAAATGGTATATATGTTTTTACTTCATACCTCTAGCGTGCAGTTTTGTGTATAGCACGTACTCTTGCAAGGCATATGATGAGATGCAAACGTGACATCCGTATGTAAAATGGGCAAAAGAAATGGGACTGAATTCGGATCAACAGTTGGAATGCAGGATGTTGTTAATGCAACTTCTGCTAATAAATAAATAAATATATATATATCAAAAATTGAGGTAACACATACTGTGTGACAGGAAGGGAGCTTGTTGCTCACCCTCACGCAGCGGGACATACCAACAGAAAGTACCTGAGGATAGATAGTCCTGCTGAGTGTTTTTTGGTGCATTTTTCCTCCAAGACTCCTCTCAAAGTGTGTTCATGTCTTGTAAACTTCCACTTTAGGTGCGTGGGAGAAAATAAGGAATGATGTGGCAGTGAAATGATCAGAATGGAATGCTGCCTTCTTTTCCTTTCTTTTGCTCTGCTCTTACTTCCATCTCGTGCTGAAAAATAGAAGATCTTCAATCACTTCCCAGAAGAGATGGATTATGCTCTTGTGATTCTTCCTTCCCATCCTTTCAGCAGGTAGATGCATGCTCTGCATAGGTGGCAGTGGTAAGCTTAATTCTTGCTGGAAGAGGTTCTCCTCGCATGATTTTATTTGTTCAGACAATGATGTGGCTTAGATATCCCGTACAAGCACATCTTATTCCACTTGTCTGCAAACAAGTGCAGCTAAACACACGTATTTTTCACTTTGGAATTCTGCTTGTCACAGCTGACCGTACCGAGCAGAGGTGTCTGAGCCGGATGCTCTCTTCCCGTGGTTTGTTGCCCACATGGAACCTCTGCTGTCTGTGTGCGGGGCGCTGCGAAGAGGAGAACTGAGATCTGAGCGCTCCACTCCTGGGCTGCGCTGTCTGTAAGAAGCAGCTCATCCAAGCTTTTCTAATAGTTGTTGAGCACTGGTGGTCATGTTGGAATAGGCTGTTGTCTGCTCTCTGGTACTAGGAAGACCAGGTGGCCGTCACTTCAGAGGACTATTTTCTGTCTCCACTAAACTCTTCCTTCTCTCTTCATGTAGCTCTGTGTTTTGATCCTAATGAATCAACATTGAAGTGAAGCAGAATACATCCTAAAACCTCACTGGGTTTTTGTGAGGCTGCTCATTGTGAGGCTGCTTCTGGAGTGACTGACCTCTGAGTAGCGCTGCGGGAAGGCTGAAGTTGGTCAGGCTGAATGTTGGCTAGGCAAATGAAGGGAACAGCAGTTGGCCTGCGTGGCTCCATGCTCCTGCATTAACAGCCCCTCCAGGGCTGTCAGGGCAGCTCTCATAATTTGCTCCTGCTCTTCTCATGATAGAGATCTCCAACCAAGGCTGAAATATGATGCAGGATATTCATAAATTCCTGCAAGCATTATAAGTTCTTTGATCAAACAAAAGCAGGACATCAGTTTCTTTGTTGTTCTGCTGTTTCTCACTGTTGTTGCTGCATTGCTCTTAGGGTGAGCATCCAGCAAGGGCACACTGCACCCTTGTGGACGGCACGCTGTGTCTGAGCCATAGGTTACCTCCCAGGCAGTGGCAAAGGAATAGCGATGGTTTGGTGCAACCTCTCCTGCAGCAAGGTGCATCCCAACAGAGCCGTCCATGTTCCTGTGAGGTCAGTGGTCACTGAGAACCTGCTTGTATTGTTTTATTTCTCTTGCATGTTGTCATGCTTAAAATACTTCAGTTGAACAGATTACTGGTTGAGATTATGGAATATACACTGACAGGTGGAAGGGTAGAGTGGTCTTACATTGATGATTGGTCAGTTAGTGAATCTTTTAGCCTACAATGAAGATAATGTTGCAGAGCACCTGCAACAGGAAGTTCATGTCAGCTGGGCTTTTAGGTTCCTGTGATTTAGTTGCTTTTCATGCGCTGCTAAAATGAGACTCATTGGTGTTTCCTGTTAGTAATGCACATTTGGTTATCAGAACTTCCTTTCTGTCAGAATGTCTTAGTGATGAGCCTTGGCAAAAAAGATTTTGTAAAACAGCAACAGTATAGCTGAGATATAGAATGTAAGTTATTGAAAGGTTTTTTGTTCTCCTTTAAAAGGCCAGCTATCAGAGGAGGCACTGAATTGATGTCAAATCCTCCCCCAGCTGAGGATCAGTGATGAAGACAAGTCTTTGGCGTTGCAAATATTTCTTTCCTAAAATGACACTGTGTATCTTGCTTGTTGTTTTTTTTTGGTTTTTTTTTTTTTTTTTTGGATGTTTTGTGACCTACCTGCATTCTGTGGCATAGCTGTTCTTCTGCGACAGAGGCACAAGTAGCAGTCCCAGCTGCAACAGTTGGAAATTCTATTGCTTTTTGCACATCAGGGCTCAAGATTAAAGTCATCTCAGTGACAGCTTTAGCTTTTTTAAATACTACTGTTATTATATTTCTATTGTACAACAGTGAGACATTGTGTCCATCAGATGCTCCCTGCACTTGCTGCCTGAAAATGATGTTGCCTTAGGAAATTATGGGGAGATTAAAAAAGAGAAGTGTTTGTGCTGGCTGGGAGGGCTCGCCTGCCATTTGTCAGTGTCTCTGGGAGCTGGGGCTCACTTCTGAAAATTCCCTACAAACAAGTGCTTTGCTGATGGGAAAAATACAAGGTTCCTGTGTCTCCTGCCCTTCCTGTTGAAGGAGTACTGGAGCTTTTTTGCTTTTTACATCTCATCCATGGTATTGAGGCTTTAGTGTGCTTCTTGAGGGTAGAATTTGGCCTTTAAATTTCTAAAAACTTGATTGTTATTACCAAGTAACAATAGCTTCTTCTGTGCTTAAACTTATAGGAACGAGGAATTCCCTGGTTGTGTTTCCAGCTGCTGGGCTTGGAACAGGAAGCTGCCTGTAACACTGGCACTGCTGTACTTGGTATGCTCAGATCTAAACTTCTATGAAGCAGCAAAAGCAGAGAATGAAGTGCTTTGTTACGGGTAATCCTCAATCACCCTGGGTGGAAAGTTGTGGAATATCGTGTACTACACATCATATATCCACATTTTTCTACGTACAAAAGACAGAGCACACTTTGTTTGCTTTCCCTGATGGGGAATTACTTTGGGGTTTTGATGGCTCCCAGGTTGTCTGCCAGGAAACCTCTAAAGTTTTACTTGATGTAACTTTATAAAGTTTTTTAGTTTCTTACCCCTGACCCCAAATCTCAATGATTCCCAGCTGCCCTCTTACTGAGGCAAAGAAGCCGTTGCCTCTCATGTGGTAGTATGGAGTGGACCCAGATCCTGCCTGCCTGGAGGACCAAGAGGACTGACCCCAGAACTGTCCCTTCATCTCCTTTGCTATAGAAGCAAACAACAAGCATCAGAAGTAAACACCAGGCACCAACACGTTTCATGGTTTGTATTCTTTTCTTCAATTTATGTTTGGCCTCTTTGGAAATCATTGCTAGAGCATACTCTGACAAGCTAGGTTTATAAGAATATGAACACTTTTACTTTTTTTTTTTTTTTTTTTTTTTAGAGAGACTGCTTAAGGGGGGGGGGGAAGCAGATTAAATGCATTTAAGTTTTTCAAGTAATATATCCCACTCCATGTCCACGTGTCCAGGTTCCTGAGGTCATAGGCAATGGCTGTCATTCCAGATCTGGAAAGCATTCTACATCTCAAGGCTTTTGCTGTGGCTCAAGCAGCTCAAGAGAAGTCTTCGTACAGAATACAAAGCTGTGCTGCTGTGTTGATACAGCAGTCACTGAATATTTATAACTTCATAGCAATACATCTGCAGTTTTTGTGGGAGTGCTCCTCACAGAAATGGGAGGTTTCCCCAGAGAACAGATAATTTCCTGAAAATGTTTAATCAGCCCATTTAAAATAGAATTTTAATTAGCCTAAAACCATATGTGGACACTAATGCTCCTCTGCAAAATTCTCTCATTATTATAAAATCCCAATAATGTCTTTTTGGCTTGCTTTTATTTGTAATGGTTCTTGGCACAGTAAGTTAGTGATTGAAATGGAGGAAATATGACCCTCAAGGCTCGTAAGTCTGAACATCAAATCCTCCACCACCACCCTCACCCCTCCACCTTCCAAATTTTGGTCACTTTAACATGTAGCCAGGGATCAGGAGTTGTGCATAATTTGAAGGTTTCTGATTATAAAGTTTTTCCTAACAAAACTCTAAGTCTCTCATAGATGGGGAGCTTGCTTTGAAAATCTTGGGTTCCTAAAGATGTCAGTGAATAACAAGTGAATAACAAGCAACTGAGAGGAGGGTAAAGATTATGATCTTTGTGAGGCTTTCTGGGACAGTAGTATGTTTGGCTGCTTTTTAATGCTGTTTCCAGAAAACTCAGATAACAAGGGTTGGAGAAGTCTCTGTAAGCTACTACTTAAAAGATCAAATATTCTTTTATACCCTCTGCAAGTTGGATGTGTGTTCATTTTCTCCTCTTGTGTGTATCAACAAACCTTCTCCACATGCTCCTGTATCATCACACGCTCACTTAAATAATGGACTATTTCACTGCATAAATGCAGACTATTCTGCATGAACTCTACCCATGAACTCTATTTTGTGTCTTCACTTGTGCTCCGTAAGTGCCATGAAAGTTCTTTTTAGTTTATTCTGGGTATGGCTTGATATTAAACAATTTATTAGACAAAACATTTTCCTTTAAATACAATTATTTTAATTACTTTAATGCAGTAGTACATAATTAGTTCTGATTTACATTTTAAATTTGTACAGTTTTACTTTAGAAAATTAGTTTAATTTTGTCTATGTGTGTTAAAACTCACAAAGTACAATTTTTATTCCTATGGAAATAAAGTTTCCATAAAGTTTATACAAAAACGTTCTAATAGAAAGTAAAAACTAAATTTTGCATATTATCTCTATATAATCATAATCTTTAACTTTTCATTTTCTTCCTCTCTTATGTATAAAATCTACTTAACAATGTCAACCATTATGGAAAAATTGAGCAGTTTGAAAGCAATCAAGGTATGCAATACATCTTATATATATATATCTTCAGCTGTCATTTGGACAAAAAAGTTGGCAAAGAAAGACTGAAATTCAGTGCTGACCTCATAAGAAATTGTACTCATTTGCTTTAAGTGATAGTGGACTTCTTCCAGAGCTGGCCCAGGTGAGAGATCCCACAATGGTGATGGTGCAGAGAGGTTGCATTGCTGTGCTGTGTGCCAGACCAGAGCCTCTTGAGGTGCAGCCACACGGGGTGCCAGACTGGGGAAAGTGATGCACAGCTGGCTGAAGAGCTGCACTGTAAGAAGTAATGAATAATGTTCATGACTGAACGGACTTCTTTCTTTTTTTTTTTTTCTCTTTTTAAATAAGATCGAACATAGTAATGGTTGAAATGAGCGTGAGAAACTCAACCACGCAGTCCACCTGCTGGATCAAAAGGTGTGATGGTCTGAGTGGTTAAATAACTAAGAGCTTCTGCATTGTTTTTGTTTGGAAAATTGGGATATTAGCAATAAAATGCAATAGTTGACGGTTTGCAGCAATCAAACACTCAGATTCCCCCACAACTTCTCATAAGAAAATACATCAGTAGGAATTGGTACTGGACTGCTAACAGACAACTCTCTTTTTCCCCAGATTTTAACTGATTTATTTCTTTCAGGAATAGTCCAGTCCTCCTAGGCACGGTACACACTGAATGTTCTCATTACTTTGAGGGAGGACACTGATACTATAAGCACCAAACGTGGTTTCTCAGAGGACTTCAGAACTTCACCATAAACACGCAAGCTTTCTGGTCTATGCAGGTAAATGAACATTTCCTCTTAAACCTTGTTGTTTTTCTCTTAAGGCAATCTTCCTGTGAGTGAGGTAAAGGAGGGAGGAAAAATCCTCAAATCCAACGTACCAGGGCTATCCTTCTGCTTTACAGCTACAGTGTGTGAGCCCCTATGTACATATTTTGCCTTTCAACTAGTGGCATCTTCAGTGCTGTTGTACTATCATGTGCCTGTACCAGTCTGAAGACAGAAAACAGAAGAAAGTTACAGAGGTCTATTTGTAGAAGCAGAGATCCTCTGAATTTGGAGAATTCACAAGAACAATTACAGAATGTGCAAGACAAACTGTATTTTCTAGGTTTTCCCACATGCAATTCACCTTCCAAAATTGACAGAGACCACCTATTCTAATCTTAGAGGTAATTTCACCTGCTTCCATGAACAATTCATCTCACATCAGCAATCTGTAGCTTACAAGCACCTCTGCTATTACCAAATTGTTAACTGTAACAATTTTCTCCAGCTTCAGAACTATTTTTTAACCATTTGGTGTAGGTAACCTCAGCCCTACTCAAAGGAACAGCCATAACGAAAAGCCACTTTTGGAGTTGAGCTGCATCTTGAAGAGGAGCGACAATTTCTTTCATTTTCAGGTCATGTCAGAGGGCTGGTAGTTTTAGTTTTATGAGACTTATGGAGAAGCTTGAACAAATATTAACAAATGTTAGAGGATAAGCAGCAGGAAAAGAGGTACCTGTTTTATGGTGGGCACTGTACTCCAGTAATGAGAGGAATACAGTTCTCACTGGGAGAAACCACCCTCTCCTTTTATGTGGAAAAGAGTGGCAGGAAAGACCTCACAGAAGGGTATCCACTTTCAGTGCCACCAAAAAATCCCCAAATGCTACAATCGATAAAATATATCATTCTCCGGACTTAGAAAAGTTGGAAAAGCAAATAATTAGTTAATTAGATTCAAAACCTTTATTACATTTGTCCTCAGAGGTAAGTTAAGTTGTATCATTTTATCGTTGTGAACAAATCACATTTGGTCCCCTTTATAACTCAAACAATACAAAATACTGCTCATAACTGAAACTTCAATTTTGAAATTTTCAGTATTCTACCAAGTTCTAAGCTTATCTGAAAGAAAGCAAGGAAGCTGAAGAAGAAAATACAACTTTTGGAGCTGCTCTGCCCAGACTGTTCTTGTGGAGACCAACAAACCAAAGAAATCCAGTGCCTGTGAAAATCAAGGTACCGTACATTTGTAAAGATCTCAAGAACAAGACTTATAGACATGCTAAAAAGATGCAGGCATTCTTACTCTTGGCCTTAAACTTATAACAACATCCATTCATCGTTGTCAGTAAATGAGGGATAACCAAAGTAAATTTACCAAGTGATTATTGCACTATGTCCCATGCTCAGAATAAATACAAGATAATTCATGGAGTTTGCCTACAGCCTCAGCTGCTGAGCTGAGTTCAGTTCCTGGTAATCCTGTTCTCAGAACAGAGTCTGAAAACAGAATTGATTAAAATATACAAGTAAATAAGCAAAAATGATGACTACTCTAAAACATTTATTTACTCTTATTTCTTAGCAGCAAGCCTAATGATCAATTTTCATTGAAAGGTATACATATAGTTTTAAACTGCTATGTGATTATACATAGAAAGACACAGGTAGAAAATAATAACAAAACAAACTATTCCAGATCTTATTAGATGCTAAAAAGTAAGATAGCCAAAATCAGAAACAAACATCAGGAAATCCTGCTGTTCAGGGAGAACGTCTCACCAGGGGGAAGTTTTCTAGCACTAAAATGAGCTTTAGTCTTCAGATTAATCAGCATTTCTGTATGACTCTATACAACATTTTTCCACCTATACAACTTTAAATATTGAGTATGTTTTAAATAATGAGCATGTGCATTCTGCATGTAGGGCTACGCTCTAACATAGCTTTTAGCCTTTTAGTGGACTAACTGCTTGCATGTTTGCCCTGCTGTCAGAAGAACAGGTTAAAGCCCGACTGAATAATGTCTAATATAAACCAGGATGTCTGATGGTTATGTTTTCTTTTTTTGTGTGTGTGAAATCAGACCTCTGATCGAGATGCTCTTCCGTTCTATTGTTATGCGAATGAACTCTGATGAAAAGTACTTCCACAAGCATTAGTTTCCATGACAAATAATGTCTTGTGTATTTTTTTGTATACATGCTCTTACCTCTGTTAATTAGGCATCTCTTCCTTCTCTGCTGGAGTCCTAATTGGACGCTAAAAAGAAATAGATGCAATTAATGACTAGTCATGTATATATCAGAGATAAATTAGGCCAGTACAGAACGTCTTCCAAAGTTAATATTTCACTAAATATGTACATGAGTCACTTTTGTGTGTTTTCCTTCAAATATAAGCACGTGTCCCTGGGAGCAGAGGAGTAATAGAGCATCCACAAAAATAGGTGAGTGTTGTGTGGGAGAATGACATGAGGTGGGTTTTGTACTTTTGTACTTTTAACAGCAAGGATAGCCTCTTTGAGTGGTTAAAGGAGTGCATTTGTGAGGGTACACAGAAAAGTCACTTGTCTCTCTGAATTCTTTAGTCAACAGTTTAACTGTGGCTTGCCTCGCAAAGGCCTGATTTGGTGACAGATGGGCAGGAAACTGATTTTTGTTATTTATGTTTGCAATGTCGTTATTACTTATGTATATGCTTACATATTTAATACTGTAAGCATTAAGTGAAGCTACAAAATACTTAAGCTGGAAATAAGCCAGGCTAAAGCTGTAGTTTCACAAATCCAAGAGATACCATTGTAAATTTTCAACAAATACGTTTACAGTGCTGGCAGTCCTGATTGCAATGTGTACTGTTTAGGTTAAAAAAAAACAAAACAACAGAAAAAAAAAACCACAAAACTTGTTTTCTTTGTAATGACTTCCACACCCTTTAGTGACATGTACAAGTGTTTATAGGTTCTTGAAAAAGTGCTGAGTTATTTCAACTGGGATAACAGGATTAGGTAAGGTAGTCTGGATTCCCAGCGATCCACATGCCAAAATGAGAGGCTTTGTTTGTATTCCTATTGGTAAACAGGCTCCAACTGAGGTGCTGGTTCAGGAAATATCTGCTTAGACACCACCTGCATGCTGGAGTGGAGCAAATGGTTGAATAAGCAGTCTGCTAGCAGCTTGGACTGAAAGCAAGGTGCTGATGAGGGCTGTGGATCAAAGCCAAGTGTTGGGGATAGCAAAATTAATCAATGAACTGACAGTTTGTGAAAGTTGAGTAGTGCTCTTCTGTGTGCCTTTTGGATAAAGCTGAGGAAGAGATTTGGTCTTTGGCAGCTGGTTATGCAAACTTAATTAAACTTTACTGTCTGCTTTACTGTAATAGGCAACTAAAAGCTGGAAATCACAATCTGGAAGAAATTTTGCTGGAGATTGCTTTTACTGGAGTGATGACTGACTGTCTGCAGTGCCTTAGAGGAGTGGGTCTCTGCATAGCAATGGGTAATGAAGTTGTTATTTCTTGGATATGAATGCCATTTTCAGTGACAGAGAGATGCTATTAATGACCAGCTGTCTAAGTACCTACTGATTAACAGCTCAGCTATTAAATATTTTTCAGTCCAGTTCCCTGTGAAATTTCTGTGGAAAAAGCCCTTTGCCTTCCTCAGCAGACCACCTTCTGTGTCAGTCTTGACAAAGAGCTGGAGACTGAATTGCACGTTTGCCCCGTAGGTGTCACCGGAGGACTAAGCATCTGATGTGCTTCCTGAGATCTACCTTCATTTAAAACTATTATGTAAGTTACTGACTGCTTTTTTTTTTTAATGGTTAGTATTTGCATAATGTAATATTAGTCTTCTGAAGTCCATCTGAGTTCATCATCTGCGGCTTCTGTCCTGCTCCTTACCCAGCAGTGAAACTGTGACACCTACTACTCAGTTCTTGTTGCGATAAGGGGAACAGAGTATCACTTATTCCGTATTTGGATGAGTAATCTTCTTATGCAATAGTAAGATTCAGTAATACTGTGCAAACTCTGTATCCCTAACACACGACCAAGTTCCAGGTACCACAGAGATCAGCTATGAAGAGAGATTTATCTAACTATAGGCAATTCTTAAAGAATCTTATGTAGTTTTTACAGTCTTGGACTTATTTTTAGATGCTGGATGACTAAATCTGTGGGATGTGGCATGTAAGGTGCCATAATGTAACTGAACTAGAAGGCAGATTTTTAAATCTCATTTTCAGAAACAGCTAAGCAATGCTCATAGAGGTAGTTCAAATGCCTAAAAGGTGCAGATAAGCATTGTGTAGGTTTTTAAAAAATGGGTGTGTGCTACAAATCAGGGGTGCTGAATGCCTGTAGAAGCCTCACTTCTCTGCTGGCTTTCCAAATCAGATATAAGCCTAATTTAGGGATGAATTTTCCCATAGGCAACAGGCACTACCAGCACTTTCAGGAAAGCTGCCAAGGAAAATCCTAAATACCTCCCCCAATTTTCTTGGCTGCTCACATTTGAAAATGGAGCTTTGGTACCCAGATCAAGGATGTATTTTCATTAAACTTTAATAAAGCTTTATTATTGTAGAGCTGATGGCTGACTTATATCCTTTATTGGAAAAAAAGATATTAAATGTCTATGGATAAGACTGTATACTACATATACGGTAACGAGATTAATTAGTGTCTGTACTTTTCCACAAATGAACATTCTACATGCTTAGTGCTTATTTCATTGTCCTTAAAATAGTTTTGTTTTTTTTTTTTTGTAGAAATTGCACTCAAGTGTGACAGAACTTCCTTTTTGTTTCAAATTCTTTTTTTTTTTTTAAATGTGCACATTATTAGATCCTATATTAAACTTGCAAACTGAGACATGGACTTCAAGATATCATCAAATGCTGTAATGGAAGATTGAACTTATTGCTGTTCTCATTAATAACTTTCATTACAGTGGAAGAAGATCAAACTTATCAAGAAACTAAAAATTATGTTCCTCACTTATTTATAACATATATTTATTTCCTTCTCTCATTAAAAATCAAATTCCTTTTTTAACAGGTTCTTGATATGATCTGTTTAAATTCCAAATCAAGTCTTCAAAAACAACCTATGAAAATGGATATCCAAATCCTGATTTCAAACATGGCAGCAAAAGCTCATGATCTTAAAGGTACAGCTAGAGAGTCTATATGCAGGTGTAAAAATCAGAGTCTGTTAAACAAATCTGCAAACTGCTAACAGCCATAGCACTGTCTTATTCAATGGCATATGGTACAGAAAGTTTCAAAAGTGAATGTTCTCTGTTCTGCTTTCCTTAGAACTATTAAGGAGAAAAGAATGCAATTATCTTTGATTCAGGCAATTCATATCTGGATTTAGATAATACTTTTTCTGACACCTTTCTTTACTCATCATTAATACACTCCAGCTGTAGATGTGGGGTTCCATCTGGTAAAAATTCTTACTTTCAAGGATTTAAATTTATGATGGTGTACTGCTGGACAGAACCAGGGTCTACATAATGATTCTTCCCATTGTATTTCTTATTTATATTCATCACAGAATATAAAATAGCATAACAGATGGCAGGGAGGTTAAGATCAGAAGGGGACATAGTGATCATTAGCTGAGTTACTGGGTAATACAAGCCTCATTGTTACAGTAAATTTTAAATTCTGGTGTTGCTACTATATTTCTGCCTCTATGTTTTACTAACTAGCTGAATGCTGGCGAGAGGACAACAATACTGACCAGACTGATGTGGCCTTAAAAGAAAATCCTACAGCAAGTGCTTTCCAATGTTCAATCTCATGTCAATCACAGTGAACTTTGCCTTGTCTACAGAGAATAGATTTTAGCTCTGAGCATCATATGAAGGCTGAAAAGACTCAGCCCACTCGTTTGCAGGCTGCTGCACCCCTACCAAGCCAAAATAGTCTGAACTGCAACTCTGCCACAAGGCCAATAAAAAATTTCACTTATTTACAGCATCTCAGCTATCAAGTCTATGTAGATATAACACTGTCTAATAGAACAAATCAAAGCAGTACTGTGGATTATTTTTCCTCTCTTGTACAAAAAGAAATATCATTTGTGATTAATTTAAATTCAAAGATTGTACTACTAAATCCAGTGTTCAAAAAAAAAAAATCCACGTTTTTTCTCCATGAACTTGTATATACTGAAGTTTTGAGAAATCATAGGCCTAAAGCCAGTACCACCCAAAACAATCTTTTCATAACAACAAAATAATTTGCAGGAAGTACAGGTGATTTATTCAGCTGCAGAGACCATTGAATCACAAAAGTAAAAAACATGCTAAATGACTAATAGTATAGCTTTCGATTATTGAATCACAATTCTGAACTATTGTGGTAATAGAAAGCTCATCAAGAATTTGCAAGTGCAAACTGATAGCTGATTTACAAATAAAATACCCAAGTCATCAAGTAAATTGTCATAAAGGAATCATCTAATCTAATCTGACAAAGCAGTAGGAAATAATGACAACAGAAAAGCTGAGCTGCAACCCCCTAAATTTTCTCCCTCATTAACTCTCACTGAACTTAACTGTAAAAAGATGCAGACTATGCTCATTATGAAGCCAATGCTTTGCATCCCACCTTAGCAGTGTACTTATTAACATTGCAAGTCTTTGGTGTTTTGAAAGCCAAAAGAAAGTGTAACTTACCATTCGGATTTTCCTGTTCTAGTCTCTTTCCTGTACTGGTGGCCCTAAGGTGGCACACTTTATCCTTTAAATAAAAAAAACACGAATTAAGAATCAATAATAGAAGTTTGCTTTAGAAATAATAAATAATTCTATAAAGCTGTACTCCAGCATTCTGAACACTGTCCTGAGTCCTGTGGTGTTTGTTTTCCATCAGCAAGTTACACTGATTCTGGAGCTAAATTACAGTCTTGAGTTTTAATTTTTAACATTAGACAACTGTTTTTTTTTTCCCTCCTCAAAATCCCAGGAAAGACTACTCAGCTGCAGTGATAGCATGAAGCTAATTCGTTATGTTGCGTGTTAACAGTGAAAAACTTCTATGGCACAAAACAAAATTCATATATACGATGAAAGGTATAAGCAGCCCTTTCCCTGAAGCAGTGAAATCAGGTCAAGTAAATCCTCCCTCAAATACAAGCATCTTCATGTTAACAACAACGAAAAAGACCTATGCTGTTATCTTTTGCACACATTAGAGTCCACCTCCTCCCTGTGTAACTCCCCAGCTGAGGGAGCAGCACTGCTGTTCCCATCTGGCCACTTTGCTGCAGCTTGATTCAGGGAGGGACACCCCAACACTGCTGAGAACAGCTCGTACTGTGCTGCTGGTGCAAGGTCTGGGGGCTGTACATCTAAACTGTTCTAAGGCCTCATGCTTTTGCTAATAAGTGTTCCATTGTGATGACAAAAGCTCATCTGATTTTTTTCAGTGAATACAAACAAAAGGGCATTTAATCTCTCCTTGTTAGCAGTATCTGATAGCTCTCCCACTCCATAGAGCAGCAGACTAGCCTTAGTATTCCAGTATTCCTCTTTCTACTAGATTTCTACTAGATTTATTCAAGAGGCAACAATAAACTATTTTTGTTAATGTATGACCTCATATAAAATGAGGGCATAACCTCTTCTTCCAGCTGTCTTGTTGGAAGTAATTAACAAACTTCTTCACTGTGCCTTTCTCCTCAGCCTATCATCTGCTCTGATGCAATTTTTTCAGTGACTCACTGTGTGGGCTTTTGTAAATCTTGTTTTTGTGCATTTCATTTTACTCCATTCACTGAATATAAAGGAGCTGAAGAGCTTTTCTGAGAATTGTGAATTTCTAGGTAGAATCAACACTTTCAGACAGGCATAAAGCCTGATGCAGTCAATATATATTAACAATGTATGTTTGAAGTAGTCATATTTTTGTTAGCTGACGGTGCTCAAAAGCACCTTTATTTTGTTCAGCTACAGAAAGATGGTGGTTTCATAAAAGATGCATGTACCTATGCCTCACTTAACAATGTAAAATAAAATCTTAGGAGATCTACATATTTAGCTTGGGATTTTAACCAAATGCAGTAGCACCTAAATTCAACCAAAATAAATTCAGGAAGCATCTCCAGTAAGCACCAGTGGAAACAGGTATCTACAAGCAGCAAGTTCCTTGGGAGCTGATGGAGTATAAATCATGACAAGATAAATCACAGCTCTAATTTTTGATCTCATATAGAGGACCCAAGTACAAGAGTTTGTTTTCCAAACTTCTGACCAAGATTCCATCAAGAAACATAAATATTCAGACTCGTACCTGTGGAATGGTCTGCAGTCTCTGTTTTTCATTCTGCCACTGTTTGCATCTGTCAAGGGCTTCGTCCACATAAACTGCCCCCTTTTTCAGTTGTTTCTGAACATGGATAAGATCTTCCCGTTCAGCAGGGATGTTGTGTTTCACAGCTGCCATGTCAGTGTGTTTTCTGCATCCTGCCACAAAATGTAGAGATAAACATTAGTAACTCATTTAATTCCTTTGTGATCCGAGTACTTTTTCCAAAGGCATTTAAGTGCGATTTTGCCATTTAACATTAGTTAAAGTCACCATCCTTAGGGTGGCTTTCCCCACCCCTTTATTTCTCTCTCTCTCTCATTCCTTTTTTTTTTTTTTTTTTTTTTTTTTTTTCCAAATGAGAGAAATACAACGAATCAATGAAGTATCTACCATTAGTCTTTGGCAGCGAGCAAGATCTTTCTTAAACATTTCAATCATTACTATAGCCTGTATTCACAGACTCTCCATTAGTGACAGCTCACACAGTAATTTCCTTACAGTGCTAAAGCTATAGTACAGACATTTTAAAGGAAATTGTTGACATGTTAAGACACAGCATTTCCACAGTGTTTCCCCCCCCACTCCTTCCTCAACTTCAAACACTGTTTCTCAAAAGCTGGGGTTGAAATCTGGTCAGAAAGCACCATGAAATTTTACATGATTCTTTTTCTCCCCAACTGTAGTTATCAGATACACTGAGTGATGAGAAGATGTCAGAGTCTCTAGTCCTCCAACAGATTACAGTGCAGGTGCACAACTGAAGGGAAATGTCAGGGAGACATATGCTATCAAATTCATGGCTTGGTCCAAGGAGGTGTATCATGGCTATAGCCAGGATATTGATACTGAGATGGCTGGGATCTATCTCTCTATGAAGATGTTGCTAAGGGACCGTGAAGTACCTGTTTCAAACTGCACAGAGAATGCAGTCAGATTAAGAGTTTAAAACATTATTATTAATTGGGTCAGTTTTTCTGCTGTCTTATGCAATTATACCTTTAAGTGAGGAAGGAATGTGCTCAGAAAATGAAGAAAACAGCTACTGTTTTCTCTCCCTTTGAGTACATGCCATACTAGCATGTTTGGCAGGAATCTCTATTTTTTATTTTTCATCTCTGCTAACTGTTTCTATTTTGACAGAATGATAACCCTAATGACTTGCATCTGAAATGAAATTCAGAGATCAGACCACACACACACAATAAGATATAGAAGTGTTCTTTTCCTCAGTGGTTTAGTTCTCATACCAGTAGCACTGGAGACTCTAGTCTCCCTGTCACAGAACAAACCAGGCTATCGCATGCTGCTCTATATGCTTTAATCCTGGTCTACTTGTTAGAAGAACAGATAAGAAAAATATTCACTCAGCGTTCATTCATTTTGTATGTAACATTGCTAGTTACTTTAGGGTACCATTAAAGGAATTTGGTAGCAACATTTTGATGTGCTACAACTCAAATAACAACTGGAATGCCACCAGTAATTCATTTTACACGGATCTTGGGGCACCCAGGAGAGAACTTAGGCTCCACTCACTGCTGCCTTTCCATGGCTGGAATTAAGCGAGCACAGCTGAGCCCTCCAGTCTTTCCTTTACTTGGTTTTAATCACAATGGAGAAAGCAAACAGAAAGGCATAAAGTAACTCTGGCTCTACAAATCTCTCCCAAAGGACTGTAACTTTTATTTTTCTTTCTTTAATCTGATCTCTTCATGCTGTGATAGCATTAAGGATATAAATCACATGCAGGAAAATAGATGCTAAGTCAGTCAAAATCAAGTCACAGCAATTCTCCACTAGTTCTGCTGAAAAACACCAAAGAAGTTAAAGAGCTAAATTGAATTCTGTACCGTGCTTCCTGGCATCGCAGTACATCTTGTCATAGTCACTGGGCATTTGAGTGGCTTTTTGCTGAAACACTGCAAAGTTAAGAACATAAGGAAGTTAGTCAAAAATGATAATAAAAGACATGAATTCTGGAAGAAGAACAGAGGCTCATGGAAACAGGCTGAAATACATCTTATTCTAGCCTAAAAGTATTTCTCAACCACTTGTCAGTCTAATATTAATTACTTGAAAAATCGTTCTGTTGCACAGAATGTTAGGATTACTGATATTACAGATATCATGAAAAGAGCTTTGAATAAAATAAGACTTATTATATTGACATTACTTGTTTAGAAAAAACACTAACACAGCTCAGTCTCAGAGTTCTTCAGATGATACCAACTATAGCTATAGCCTGTATCTTACTTTGGGAGAAAGCTAAGGCAGGAAAACCAATAGCACCAGCTGAGAATAATGACAGTACTTAAGTGAGAATATAGGCATACTTTTCTCTAGCTAGTACAGGCTCCAAGAACAGCAAATCCTGACTGCTTTTTCTGTAATTCTTGCCCATCACTCCATTGTTGTGAGGCGCCAAGAGTACAGCCAGCCTGGGTGTGCCCTGAAACGCTGTAAACTTTTGCAGGCAGCATATGTGAACTCCAGATGGCTTCTAACTTAACTGCTGTCAGAGATGCATTTCCCATTAGTTCTCAGTTCTGATTTTAGCGAAATCCCCTTGATAATCTAGAACAGTACCTTGCAGGGAAGTCATCTTACTGACATTGCTACAAAGCAATACGTGGCCATTTCAGTGAAACAAATCTTTGCTTTGGAACCAAGGCCAGGTACAACAGAGCTGTGCACAAGCAGCATGCTGTGCATGGCACCCCGCAGGCTGGGCTCCTTGCTCACACAGACCAAGGAAACCCAGCATCCTCAGTTTGCTCCTTGTCTGCTCAGACAGCCGCATATGATGCAGCAGTTTCTCTCAGGAAACTTGTGAAATGGAGCATCAAGGGCACGGTGACTTTTAAACTCTGCACATGCCATATGGAGAGGTGAAGAAGGAACAGCTCCTGAGAGGGTGTTTTCTACACAGCAGGACTCCTGAGTATGCCAGTGCAGGAGGAGATGATGAATGAAAACAGCTGGGGACTTGGTATTCCTGAAAATGTTATCAGACAGGTTAAATGGATAGAGTAAAAGAACTATCCAGGCAATCCAATCTGTTGATGTTACATCTCTAACTTCAGCCTAATACTGATATATTTTAACATTTGTAGTACTCCTCTCTGTGATTCCCAAAGAATCCTCCTAAATGTGGCTGTGGCGTTACTTGAAATATGACTTCTTTGAACAGAGGAAGTGGAAGTACCTCAGCGCTGAGGTCATGCAGGCAGCCAGAATTCCACCGTCTAAGGAGGAGGAAGGATGCACTCCACAATATCCCTGATTGGAAAGTACTTTAATTGATAGGCTATGAAATTTCTGCTGAGTTTTGCAGTCTTGGAGTAATCAGAAATGGAATTACTCTTCTAGTTTTTAAAACTAAAACTGTTAAAACCACTTTACTTGCTGCATCTTGCTGAAATTATTTTAGTTGGCAGCAAGTACTCAGTGTGGGTGAAGTAAATGAAAACAAATTATTCCTGCTTCTGGAATGCCTGGAAAGATGAACACACACTGCTGCATGACTGCCACAGGGTTAGGGAAGACTCAAGTGATTCACTCTTTCATTCTCACATTTTAATTACTGCTGGAACTCAGCAGAATGAAATAAACAGGTCACTTTGTACAGAGATCCATCCTGTTCTTGTGGAGAATATAGTGAATATTCCTATAGTAAGACAATATTATCAATATAGCATTTTTTTAGGTGTCAAAATGCCATAGTTGTTCAACTGAAAAATATTTTCAGATCCTCTCTGCCACAGATAATCCAACTGAAAAACTGCAGTGCTGCTATTATAACATGCATCTTCAATATCTGTAAGATCATAAAGACAGTCCATTTCAATTCATAATCACATTGTGCCTGGCTGAAGTACCTGTACAGGTCAAATACTATGAACTAAATATCCCTCCCTTTGGTTGCTACACAACACAGATGAAGTTCTTTGTATGGCCTAAAGAGAAAACTGAAATATTTAAAATCTAAGTCTCTTGTTTCATAAAATACTCTGCTTGCTACAGAATGATAGAGAACTTAACAAGAACTGTGATGAGTAGAAAGTGTCTAGAAAGAGACGATGCAAATTTTTTACAATAGCCATAGGTTGACATAAAGAACATGAATTTGATTTTCAGAATGAGCTGAGCATCTAACACAAAGCTGGGATGTTAAGGAATTATAGTTGCACAATGACATTTCAAAAATTGCTTGATGATGGGCCAATATGAAGTGATGTAATAATCAAAATGTGGAAGAAGTTACATTATGAAAGCAGTCAGCTCGTACTGGTAAGATGCAAGGATGTGGTTTGTCATTTAGATTTTGCTTTACCTGTCTACACTATGAAGCCACATTAATTCTAAAAAACACACAGCAGTTTTGCACTTTATACTGCTGATTCAAGTAAAGCTTGACTGATTAACTGATCCTCCAGAAGAATGTGTGAGCTAATCATACCATCACCCTGATGCTACTTACTCAACACTTTTGGCAGAACAAACGCAAAGGAGAAGAGACAGCAAAACAACCACTAACCACCATTAATTTGAATTCAGTTTGCTTAGGGAAATTAATGATGCAGTTATTCATCAGCTTCGTTGAGCTGGTGTTCCAAACAAAATTATCTACTGCCCTGTTTTGTTTAGGAGACATTCAAAATTAAAATCCAGGGAAAACCAAATCTTTATAGAAACACAAGGCAAATTAATTAATACACTAGGGTTGCACTTATTAACACATCTCAACTTGGTTGCAAACTGGAGTCAGTTAGCAGGCTAGCTGGGATGTGTTGCAGTGGGAGACTCCTATCGTTGCCTATTCCATCTCCCCCTGCCACAATATTTAAACAGTTCAACTGTGCATGCATATACCAAGGCAAATAAAGCTCACAAATTCTTTTTTTGGTGTGGATTAGATTGTAAATTAAATGTAGCACGGTGAGGGATGACAAATACACAGGGAATAGCAAGGAAAGAATAAAGTAGGATGATGCTTTTTATTCAGGAGATGAGAACTATGCAGATGTTTGTTCACATCTTTTTAGATCTCATTTTCCTTTAGCCAGTATTGTTTGCTTACACACAGAGCATTGCTCAGGGTGAGCCCTGGAGATGCAATGCTCAGAGATGATTAAGGACCGTTCCTAAAACTATACAAAATATTTCGTATTCAAGATTAAGACAAAAATTCTGGTGATTCATAACATCAAATCAGCTAAGGAAATGAGATACTGTAAGCAGTATGGCCTTTTTTATTTTTCCAAGGCATGCAGCTGAGCACTGAACAGAAGTGCAGCAGCCCTGTGAGTCTGGCCTAGCCTTGTCCAGGCATTGTGTAGAAAGAGTGCTGTGCAAGGTAGCAGAGGTGGCTCAAACCCAGAAGCTGCCCCATCACGGTGGCAGTGGTGTCTGAATGAGCTCACACCATCAGAAGGGCCTAGCTGTGCCAGTGTGTGAAAACCTGTGACTACATCTGCTCTGGTACAGAAACTGATCTGTTCTAAACACACTGTCAGACACTCTTAGGACATTTCTGACAGTACACAAGTCATTTCATCAGGATAAAGACTAAGCAATGTCAAGAGCACTCATGGGAACACCACACTGTCACGTTGCCCCACTACATGCAGGTCAATGCATGCGGTCTGAGTTACAGTTCCAGCATCAGCCGCTCACTACAACTGCATGGGCTGTCAGCCCCTACTTTGCACAGCATCATCAGTGAGTCAGGGCTGATAAACTCCTATTTTCCCAGATGAAAAGTAAAATGTCCTTGAAAAGAATTCCATTGTAATGACAATGTGAAAACAATGCAAAACCAAGCACGCTCACCAGCAATTTTCTTTTCAGTCTGCAGTCAGATTCCAAAGCTCCTGGAGTCACAGCAACTTTGATTAGGAGTGACCACAGGACGCTGCACAGAGACAATTTTTCCCCTATATTAAGGTAAGACAACCAAAGCAATACTGGAACTGCTTTTATAGAAAGAGTAAAGGGTGAGTTAGAAGAACAATGTCAGCAAACTTACTGTACATCACACTGTTGCTCTTGTCATCAGTTAAACTTAGCTTAGTATGGAAGGTGGAAGGACTCTAACAACATTCTCAAGAATATTTGTTCCACTGTGTAAAACATAAATATACTTCTGCATTTGCATTTCAGAAGAGAAAAGCAAAAAGGGAAAGACTATCTGGTTTGACCTAAACCATGCCATTTAGTATGGGTTACTTTTCAACTGGGCTGCATCCTAAAACTGTTTTTTCTCTGCTTGCCTTATTCAGTAGGCGTTATAATCTACGAAAGTTAAGACAGCAAAAAATTTGACAGAATCAACATAGCAGACCAGTTCCTAACCAGATCTCTATAAGGTGTTCTAAGATAGATGAATAGTGGTTCCTAGTATTTTTTTTCCATGGGAAAACATTTCTTTGGTTGGAGATACATAATGAAATTCATCTGCAGTGCAGTATTTTATCTCCATTGGAGGAAAATCCCTCTGTGGGACATAAAGGTTTTGTAGTTTGCATGTGCTCCAAGGCTTTGGTTTGGGAACACTCACTTCAGAGCATTTAAACCATCTGCATAATAAGAATTTTTAACTCAGGATGTGATCGTTGTAGTTCACAGTAATCAGCCTGATAAATTTCCAAGATATTAACTATTCTGCTTTGGATTTTCTTCCTCATTACAATTGGGTTTGTCTATTCTGGACATAAACTATTTTGCCTCCCTGAAAATATTTACCACCTGCTATTTTTTTTGCATGCCCTATGTTGCAATGATGAGCAACTTAAATGTTATTTTCTTCTGTAAGAGTAAATGGGAAATATATTCTCCACTTCTCCTGGTGTGAAGTTCCATCTTTATATAGTAAAATATTTCCATTGTACAGAGGATGCGTTCGTTCAGGGATTCATGGAAGTTTTGTACAGCAGCAAAGGCTACAACATATGAAGTTTTATTTCACAGAATAAAAGAATCGCTGAGATTGTGAAAGAACTCTAAGATCGTCCAGTCCAACTCTCCACCTACCACCAATATTGCCCTCTAACTATGTCTCTCAGCACCACATCTCCGTGCTTCTTGAACACTCTACAGGGATGGTGACTCTACTACCTCTCTGGGCAGCCTGTTCCAATGCTGTAGGGCAGGAGTCCATGCTGTGGAGAAGCCTTCTCCACAGGTCCTGATTCTCTCTGACAGAAGATAAATGATCCAGCCATGACAGGACTGTAACCCTCATGCCCTGGGAGACTCTGCTAGGTTAGACTTCAAAAGTGGTACAGATGTATTAAAGAGACCTATGCACCTATCCTGAGAATGTACTGGGGACTTAGGTTTCCCACTCAGCCAAAATGGTATCCAACATGGAATATTTAAATTTCACTGTAAACTGAAAACACAACACCTTCATACATTTATTTAACAGTTGTTTTGGCAGCAAACCATCAAAAACAACAACAACAACCAACCAGCACTGAAATAACCTACAGAGGAATACTAAGCACCTGAGGAATGGAAAGGGAGCACGTGAAGAGTGCACAGCATCTGGACAGCTAGTTATTTGGAATCAGTTTGCAGCTCCATTGACTAAGGAACCTTCCCCATATAAGACAAAATTCTTGCAGTGGTCTACATTAAACAACAAACGCAGTATGCTTAGCAGTGACCCTTCAAAAATTTGCACAATCATTAAAGTTTTGAAAAAGGAATAAATGAACCAACCCAAACTTACTAGAATGCTTATGCTTGAAATCTTTAAAGTCACTCATATTCTCCAGATTTGTCAGTAAATCCAGGTAAACTGTTCAAACAATAAATTCCAGTAGCTCAGTTAGCCCTACTTGTATATACTGCCTAGGTTTCAAAGTGTAGATCCTACTTTGAAAGTGACTATAAAAAGGGCTTGTGAAGCTCTGCTCTCCATTAATCAACAGCACCAAGTGGTAATCTACACAGAGCAGGGTTTTTGCCTGGTGCAAGCCTGTGACACCATGTATTTGAAAGCTACTTCTAATTATAAAGAGGGCTATTTGCTAGCTCTCTTTGTTGCTATTCTCATAGAAACAGTGCCGCTTTTGCTTAAAGCAGAAGATGCTCTTTCATAACTTCATGGACTTCAGTGTGTTCTGAAAGCTGTCATGGGAATTCAGCCACTTGCTCTGTTCTGATTGACAGAAAAACTAAATTAAAACAGAAGCCCCAAAACACAATCCATTTTTGTTATGCAATGCTTACACTATTTTTTTTTTTTTGTCAATAAACAACCCCATAGTTTTCCATCCCCTCTGTGGATGCAACAAAGACAGAAAGAAATCCTTCCCTTGCAGCTCTGCAGACTATTAGCACAACAGCCCCTGTAAGTCAGAGCTCAAAGCTTGTTTGTTCTGCAAACTCTCAGAGCACATGAAGATCAAACTACAGGTGACTGTGCAGCTTTAGTACAGTCCTTCTGTGAACCATTCTGTATCCCCGTTTTTCCCACAGAACCTGGATCTTACTGAATATCAGAGGGAATGGTTCTGAAGATCAACCAAAGCTGTGTAGTGAAGATGACCTGTTTCTTACAGAAATATTATCTGTTTTAGAATTTAAAAGGTATTTAGTGAATGGATATGGAATACAGACTGGGGAAGGATGCCTGGGTAACTAAAAGCTGCTCTGTGAAACTTATCTCTCCACCAAGGTCCCAGCATAACTCCATACAAGTCACTGAAACTAGCACAGGCTCACAAGTCTCTGATATCAGGATGCTGACTCAGGATTAGATATCCTAATGAATGTGAAGTTCTGATCACTCACAGTAGCCACTGAAAACAATGGGATCTCTGCTCTGAATGAGTAAAGTGCTACAGAACAGTGTATATCCAAAGCATGGCATTCTAATTGCTTTGTACTGGGTGTCCAAAAGCTCAGTGGATATGGAATAACACAGCACCTAGGGCAGGCAGGAATCACATTTTAATCAAAAATGGAAGAGTTTTGCATCTTATGCTCATCCACTTTAAATACCTGATGAAACAAAATGCCCGGGATAAACAGCAGTATACATATTTAAGGATTGTATCCTAATGTTTGTGGCAGGGAGAAAGAAGTAAAACTACTAAATGACCTTAACTTATAACTTTTTCATTATTTGACTTTGCATCTTCGGCAACGCTCTTTTTAACATAATATATGAAAACAAAACCTGAAACCATCATCTGTTTGTTTGAGAGATGAAAAATGCCTGCATGTACTAGCCACAGCAGTTTTATTTTACATCAGTTAGATTAAATTATAAAGCAACGGATGCAAACACATGCAGATTTTAGGGATAGATTTGAATAAAATGTTTTGGTTCTTACTGCTGAAACAATCTTTTCTGTTCTGATTATAGCATTTTTAATAAATTACACCAGAGACAGGGATACTGCTAGACTGGATGAATAACTTTAACAGTTGCTGGAAAGGACAAACAAATAGCAAGAGAAATCTTCCACCTGAATTTCTGTCACTTCTGCCTAACAGTTCACTGTCTCAGAAAATGCCTGCACAAAATAGGAGAATGAGAAACCCCCAAGCTGGAAGCAGTGTGACTGCCAAGGGAAGCAGAGGCCTAAGTTGCCAAATGAAATGCTTTTAATTTTCTCATTTATGGTGCAGATAAATGAACTTGAAACAGAAGCTGATTTCACAGAACAACAGTACCATAATTTGTCTCCCACTACTTGCTTATAAAAGCCAGGTTCACGTATATGGTATATAAGCACCATAGGCCCATCAAAGCAATCACTCTGAAAGTCTCCTCCTTAGTGAACAGTTTGGGCAGACAAAGCAGAAACCCTTCAGTGCAATAGAAGACAGTAAAAGCAACCTTCCAAATAAGGCATCTTCACAGTAAGGGTTTTCAAGTCACTGGAACGTTTATGATGGAAGACCAAGATTTGAAACTCTGCTCTAACCATCCCAGCAAAAGCAGGTATTTTGAGATTTTTGTAATTTAACAGACTCCCCGTACACATCTTGCATTCTTGCAAGGTACTGTAATGATTCATCCTTCTGCCTCCCAAACCTGCTGTAGAAAGAACTACTAAATGATGAAGACATGAACCCACACATTCCAGCCCTCTCTTGGAGTTATACAGCCTGAAGCTAGCTAGGAAGAATAAAACAGATCTTTGACTGAAATAGGAATGACAAAGGAGGTGCTTCTCTCTGTGATAGGAAGATTTGGGTAGTAGTAGTCCTGTCTTAATGCCAAACATTCACTGGATAGAGTAAGCTTCTGGTTTCCTTCTCAAACCCATTTTTTCCTATCATTTATTCTTCTGCATGTTCTTACACAACTGGAAGATTCCTTTAGAGAGAAGATTTATGTATTTCGGGGCTTATACAGAGATCCCTGAAAGTTCACATGAACTTCTGTTACTTTGAAATTTGGCTTCAATCTGAATTGGGCTAAAAGATGACATTGTGTTTCTAAGAAGATCCACCACTTTTCACAGAAATGGTAAAAGGACACAATCCTTCCTCACATGGTAATTTCTAGCATTGCAAGAAGGAAATTTCAAAGGAGTCCTTACATTGGCATTCCTCTCTACTGTTCACACCAGGAAAACAGAATACAATTAACACCTCTCAGAATTAAGGCAAAACAATTTGATAAAGAAACTGAAAGGAAAAGCTACTCCAATAGTACATTCTGCATTATATTGTTAAAACAGACACACTCACTCACATCTAGCCCAGTGATTCTTAATCTTCTATCATTTTGTCATATTTTTTTGTAAAATTAAACCAAAAAAGTGATGTTATCTTGGATGCAAGTTGGAAAGTATCAGTCAGACGTTCTCAGCTCATTTGAAAGGTGTGAATAGGTAGACTGAATCAACTGATTTGCTGATTTGGAACAATCTGAACAAAGATCTTAGTCTTTTTAAAAAAATATTCATTAAAAAGAGCAGATGTCCACATTCTATCAGCAAATACACAGAAGCAAGCACAAACCTTGTACTATATACGGAGTGTTCTCATTTCTGACTCCTAAATGCTCGGGACGAGGGGCAGGAACGGGTGGCCTGTTCATGATAAACGATTTGCGTTCTTTCCTTCTCTCCTCATCTTCCTCATCCAGTATCAAATCATACAGATATTCATCGTATTTCACAAAAGTATATGGGTGGTCCTCTTCATCATCTTCCTCACTGGTATATTGGTCTTCTCTGTAGCATGCTGTCTTCAGTCCATGTTCTGTTTCACTTCTCTCCTCCACAAAATTCCTCTCTGAAAAAGTGAAAAATTATGTTGCATTGATAATAAAGAAAGAATATTAAGACTTAACTTATACTTCAGATTTTCCTAATGTAACTTATAGTCCTAATTTCACTTTTAAACTAAGGTACTCCAATTTTCACCGGCTTCATTGTCTAAGTCAGCAGAAAGGATACCCAAAAGGAATAATTTCAGCTCCAGAGCCTTCTCGTGATTTCACATCAGATTATCAAAATTAGATGCTAATACATTAGCTCCAAAATAAATCTTATTTAAGAGCAATGCTGCATGCCCCAGTTGCTCCCACAAGAGTCATAGGAATACCTTCATTACTGATGAAGCTAAGTAAGGAGACTGTGGCCCTTTGGCATTTTGGGAAATCATGTTTGCTGCTGCAACAGTAACTTAAGAATGGAAACATTTCTGAAAAACACTGGGTTTTGTCTTTCCAACATTTTCAACGTCCCATTTATTTTTGAGGATTTTCTAGAGAGGTACTATAAGGAAAGGTTAAAAGAAAAATTAAAAAGCTCTCTAAAGGATAAATGAAATGTATAATCTCTTATAATTTATGCTAAGACTGTTCAACATTCCACACCCAAGTGATCTCCCTGGGTCTCTCCCTACATTTAAGAGTATATCTAAACAGAACTTGCTGCCCTTTAGCTTTTGCATTTTACAGCTTTTAAAGGAAGTGATAGATTTTCTCATACCTGGGTTTGTTTGGATTTATTTGTATTTAAAACTCCCACAAACTGTTAAGAATTAGGAAGCTGTTATAGAAACTGCCAATTCCACAATTGTTTTCACCTTCCTTGTGCTGACCTATTCTTCCTGTGCAAACAGCAAACCTAGTGTAGTGAGCCATGTTTTCCTACTGTCATAGTGAACTATATACATATGTATCTGCTAAACTAGGCTATGGTCATTACCATAATTTTAAATTCTTAGGCTGCTATTTAAATAATTGCTTTATCTGTTTATGGTTTCAGAGAAGCTTAACAGTGCCTACAAGCGTGACACATTTACAAACGAGATGTATCCCTTAAAAACAGCTTGTACTATTAATACATATTAATAAATATTAATAATATGTATTTTGGTTCTGATAAATTAAAAAAAAAACAAAACAGTATTATAGGTACCATATTTAACATGAAAAATATTTTGTTTGCACGCCACTATGAAAGTAATATTTCTTTCTCTGCAGGATTTTCTCCTTTAACCCTCACAGCGGGCACTCTCATGCTGCTGCCAAAAAAAGTCTTCAAAAGAGGGGACTTAACTTTTAGGTCTTCCACAGCAATAGCTAAAGAAAGTAGCTGACAAAAAAAAAGCAGCAGTGACTCATTGGAGCTCTTTGAAAGTATCATCCCAGTTTAGTGGGATCCTGATACCCCCATCCTCACATCCCCAAATGAAATGAAATGAAACCAAGCCTAACGCTTCAGGAAAATTCACAGCATGTCTTAACAGCATGTCTTAACTGAACGAGTCATGCAGATGTGTTTTTAGCTGCACTGGCCTTATCAGCACAGGACTCAGCATAGGACACTACACAGCAGAGAAGCTTTCTCTGCCAGTATCCATATATGGATATATAGACAGAAACTGGCATTTGGCAGAGAGCAATGCATCCCTACTTAATGGTGTAGCCACATGAGAGCTATCCCAAGATAGGCATTTATATCAAGCTTGCTCTAAAAAAATCCTGTGTGTCAAACTTGCCCCCTCATTTGTGCACATATATAGCTACAGTTGAGTATTGCATAGCAAGCAGAATGCATCTGCAGTAGCAATTTTATTCTGTTTCTCTTTGTTTTGAAATCTGCAACTTCCAGCTTTTTTCTTCCTGGCAGAAAACAGGAGAAAAACCAACCTCAAGCAGGCTATAAAGCTAAAAAGCTATCTCTGGGTACTTACATGAGTATCAAAGTCTTTCATTACGGTAATTCAGGATTCTATTAGTTTATGCCACATTTAAACACAGAGTTTCTGCACACTCTTATAGGTGGAGTCCATGACAAGGTTTTTTTCCTGCGTGATTTTTAAAAGACTATTTAAGCTTGAATTCTTTTGCATGCTTATTTTTTCCCAATGAGAGAAAAAAAGATAATCACTCCTTCTGAAATACATGCAAATAGTATTTTCTTCTTCTCATACTTTAATCAACCCACAACTGAACATCTTAGATTTTTACTAGCGGGTTGAAATATTAAAAAAAAAGAAAAAAAAAAAAAAAAAAAAAGAGGAAAGAGAATCAAGGCATTTCATTAAAAGTCATGATTTCTCCCTCTCCTTTCTGTTTGTAACGCAATAAAGTGTTCTATTTCTAATCACAACATTGTCTAAAATGAAGTGAAGTACTGTGTTACTTCATTCTCTCATTTCTGTATTCTTTCCATGAAATTCATTCAGTCAAGATAGCATTAAATATTTTTAATGTAAATATTTTTTAAAAATTGAGAAAAAATAGAAGTTCAGTGTTTTATCTTGGAACTCTATTGTTAATCCAATATCTCATGTTATTTAGCACCTTTCTGAGATGTGCAGAGTGAGGAAAAGCTAAAACCTGAACCCAGCAGCCCACACCACAGTACCAGCTGACCTACCTGGTCATGAAGATCTTGATGCAGCAAATTTCATAGGTATGTTTGTGTTCCAGAATTAGGGTCATACTACTGCCTAACTACTACTATTAGAAGTGATTGTATGCAATCTCTACTGCAGCACTTAATGTGTTTGCACTCATGTTTGTATCTGTGGTTACTTCCCTCCCGAGATAATACCTTGTGACAAATGGTGCAGCTCAACCTGTCTCAGGGTGCCAGGCAGATTTCGAGGAGGAGGTGGGGGCGGTTTCTTGTAGAAAAAACATTCTCTGCTGTTTTCTTCATAATCACAGTCAGGTATGCTGGCATACAAATTGTCAGGACTGTTGACAAAGGTGTAGGAATCTTCCTCCTCAGTTTCCTCTCCGCTATCTTCTACACCGCATTTCTCTTCCTTATCCATCTCAGCTTCTTGTTGACATTTTGATCCAATTCCATCTTGATCTCCTGGGTTCTGCTCAACTTGTAATGTTAAAGAATGCATTATTTCATTTAACATTTGCTATCTTGAAACATTTCCTGTTTCAAGGATTCCCACAGAAGCAACACAATGGCTAATAAAACTTTCATGAACTAATGCAGTAGAAAGACTGTCAAATACATATTGCCAGTGATCAGCTTTTAAAATATTTACCAAATCAACGATGGAAGTTTTTATTATATCTTGCTACTCTGGTACACAATATCTTTGTGCACACAGTATGCTAAACTTTTCTGGAGATATTGTCAGAATGAGTTCACACACACTTACCTTGCCTCCATAATTTGTATTACTTGATTTTCAGTGCAGCACAGTGCACTACTTAGGAAAACAAGTTACACTTGTGTGAGCTATGGCTTTGTTTTTCTACGATGGATTTCGGATGCTTATTTATATCTCTATGAAATGAAAAAAGCACTGCCCTTGGAGACACGGCTGTACTTCTGAGGAAATTCTGTGGGGCTTCCAGGTTTTCAGGGGGCTGTGGACCACAGGTTCACCCAGTGAAAGGATGAACTTTCAACACTATGCACAGCATCAAGATTTGGGTAGTCCGTCTAAGTGACATAAAGTGAGCTATACAGGTCTGTCAGCAGAATTACTGTCAATACAGAGCTGGTAATACAGAGCCCTTTCCATTCTGAGTTACCCCTTGGGAAGGCCTTTATTTCACCACTGATTAAAGTGGGAGATTAGGGCACGTAGTTGACTAACATGGCCAGCTGTTACAATTTACGTTCTTTTTCCTTGCATCTACCCTGAGGTGCTCCTATATGCAGAGGAAACGTGATAGAGACAGTAGATACATATCAGGGCTAACAGATTTCTACCCTACATTTTCAGTGTCGATTATATTACCTAGACATGCCAAAACAGCAAACTTAAACACAGCAAATAAGAAATGCCATTTATACACAGAATATGAGACCAGTTGGAAAGATACAATTGCCAACAAACAGATAAGACAAAAACAAGATCAAGTTTAGTTTCATAAATCCATGATACTGCAAAAATATATCTAACTACAAGAGACTGTCATCAGTAAAGGCAAATAAATAACTCTGCACTTTTCAAGGGAAATACATATTATCACACAGATTAGCAACAAACTCATAATCAATCTGTGTTTAGGTGCATGAAGATGCAACTACCTGTGCCTCCACACAGAAGTTGCCCACACCTGTAGGCAGTGTCTTCTCTTACATAAAGGTTCTCTGAGAACCTGGAGAATTCAGCTGTTTTCTAGATGCGAAGCAGAAACCAGAAACTTGCAGAATTTACCAGAAACACTTTGCACTGTGATTGTCTCACAGAGTGATGATTTTGACATTACTATTGAATCCCTTGCTTGCAATTCCCCATCTCCTAGAACATCTGTCCTCCCCAGAAGTAGAAATAACATGGAAATTACAAGTATTAAAATAATTCGACCCCTGTGTTTGTCAATAATCTCACTCAATGCAGCACATGATTTGCTACTGAGAAAGATGCCTCACTATGTGACTTACTCGTGTCTGGTTGAGCTTCCATGCCTCCCATAAGCATGTAAGCATCCTCATATTCCTCTTCCTCCTCATGGCTAGCGAAATCATCTGTTGTTTTAATCTACAAATCAAAACAGAGTAGGGTATTATTATTATTTTGGTGATATCATTCCTAAGTAAAGCCATATAAGGCCAAAAAAGAAACAACTATTCTGATAGGAACAGCCACATTTTTTTCTTTTGGTTCTGTCAAAAAATCTTCAACATTTTAGTAACTGTAAATAGGAGACCGAAACATAATGCATTCATAACTAATGCAGTAGTACAGACAAGGAATGTGTGTAAAGGACATAAGGTACTGCCATGAAGCGATATCCAAGGAAGGATTCAAGCTAAATCATCTCTGCTCAGCACTGCATAGGGCTATTCAGACATTTCCCAGGTTTATTCCAAACTCCAGAGCACTCATTGGTAATGAGAAAAATCAGTAGCAGAAAAACAGAAAGTCTATAGGACATTACTATATAGCTAGAGGGTGCACGGAGTACAAGAAATCTCTGGAGAGCTCATTACAAACAGCTCTTGAATCCTAATGGTTGCTACCAAAAGCCACATGTGCACTAAAAAACCAGAAACAGAACTGTAAAGCACGTTAGCATTTTCACCTCAATGCCCAAATGAGGCAAAGCACTGTTTCTTTTTCTTCTAGAAAGCTATCATATTCAAAATTTGGCTCAAGAGGTCAGAACAATTGGTTCTCTAAAATGTTATCATTGTAGTTCTTCAGGTAGAAGAGATAGAAACTTGGGCTCATCCATAGTCACTAAGGGCAGACTAGTAACGCAACCACAGTCATTTCTATTGTCTAAAAACTTACAAAACACACCTGTTAAGTGCTGATTTTCAGAAAAAAATGGAGTCTTGAAAGATGACTCTTTTCTTTTCAAAGAACCGAGCAGGACCCCAGTTCCTGTGAGAATAAAATACAAAACTATCCTGTGCAGGCACAATCGAGACCTCAATAGTTATTCAGGAATTTTGATGCACAAAATACTAACTCTGTGGGATTGAACGCATTAAGAAGAGGATATGGAGACAGTATGCTCCGTACACTATCCAGTCTACAAGATTAATTATAAGTAGATGAGGAGACAGAGAAGTCAAGAGAGATAACTGATGATATCTTTCCACATGCTGCAGACACTGATTCTCACAGTCCCGTGCCAGATTCTCAAGAAGTTTGTTCCCAGTATTCTATTAGCCTGGCAGCTACATCCATTGGAATAGTGTGGCCTTAAATTAAGTTTATTATTAAATTAATACCATTAGTATGAATAACCTCGAGATGTTCAAGGCCAGGCTGGATGGGGTCTTAGGTAGCCCAATCTAGTAACTGGCAACTCTGCCCAGAACAGGGAGTATGGAACTAGATGATTTTTAAGGTTCCTTCCAACCCAAACCATTCAGTGATCCTATAATTAATATCAAAGGGTGAAAGGGGAAAAAAAAGGAAGAAACTATTATTTCCGGGGAAGTGAGAATGCCTTCTTCCCTGCTGCTCTGTTATAAAGACATCTCATGAATGCCAGTCCTGCAGAAGTGCATCCATCAGACAATGCATCAGATGCCTCCCTTGCTTGCTTTTTTTTCCTCTCCTCTGAGAACATTGCCTAGATCTTCACTAAGTTATGTCTGCTCCCAGCAACAAAATATTAATCTTTGTCTTTTGTGTGCAAATAGAGAGCCCCATTCTACTTGGGCTTCCCCATTGTTTAGCTGGTTCCCCTATCTTTCAAAGAAACAGGATATCTCTACGTGTCCTGAAGTTAGCTGTATGTGCTTAAATGTAACTGTTCAACTGGAAAGAAAACAGGTCTTCTGCTGTACTTATTGTGTGACACAGATGATCTTTGCAGGAGAAATCAAGCAAGCATAGCTCTAGCTGTAATCTCTCCCACTATTACAGTAGAGGACTGTTTCAGACAAATTCTTTCAAGGTGCTCATCTTTGTGAACGTTATATATATATAACTTTCTACTATATATATATATAGTATGTATATATATATATATATATATAATAGAAAGAGGTCAAAAGGGAAACAGAGAATGGAGCCATAAAAATAAACCTTGTTAATTTTGGTGACCACCTCTGGTAAGTAGAGGAAAGAATTGGTACTTCCTTGTTTTCTTATTCAGTGTACATATTTCTCAGCTTAAAGGAACCTGGTAACTCACAGAAAACCAGCAGAATAGATATACTTAATATGTATATTTTAAATCTGAATGTTTTGGAGGATTGAAGGCCAGCTTAGTGGCTTCTCTGATAATGCTGAATCTTAGAGAATTCAGGATAACAATCAGAAGTTTAGCCACTTATTACACTTCCTAAGGGAGATACAGAGAAGATGAATAGATGGAGATTCTTTAACTAGACTCACACTACTTAATGTATGATGATTATGTATAATGTATGAATTAATCAGAAACCTCCTGCAACACAGTGCCCAGAACTGCTGTGCAGCTGACCATGGGGCAGCAAGACCAAAGGCAGTGAGTGTCCTTCTGTCCTTCCTTGCTTCAGGATGGGAAGTTACACAGCTGAATCAGAGTAATGCCATGGCTGAACTTGCAAACGCTTCCATGCCACCCTGAACGATCACATTTCTTTCAGGACTGGAGTATTATATATGCTTTGTCACAGACTTTGAATGTAATAGCTCAGCCAGCACGATGTTCCTACAGAAAATTTTAGGCTGTATGCATACAGACTTGAATTTTGAAGTCTTTTGAGACTGTCTGACTGAAAATAGCTCTTCGGTGTACACTAGGATTTCTTAGGAGTGTCAAGCAAGCATCGGGAGGAAGAACATGCTTTAACAGAAACCAGTATTAAGGAAAAGTTGGAAAAACATTGTTGCTATCTGTACGGATCTGCTGATGAAGGACTACTAAAAAGGACAAGTGCGAGTCAGGAAGTAAAATTTACTTACTTCAAGATGCAACAGGAATATTGAAAGTGCTCTGACAGACCAATGATATTTTAAGTCCTAAGATCAAAATTTAAAAGTATTTAGCTTTCTTTCAGCTACATATTTTAACTGTCTTGATTAAGCCTTGTGTTGAGCTAAAGACTATCAGAGCAAAGGCCAAGTTTTTGAACAGCTCCAAAGCTGTCCCTCTTATGCAAAGCCTGAACGGATTTACTTCAGTTATTTATTTTGGAAAGCCGTTATCATAAGTTGCCAAACAGTGGTTGCAACTGTCACAATCCATACAAGCTTGCTAGAGAGGTTGTGAGGGAACACAAAGTCCAGATGCAAGTAGGGCAGTGCTTTTAGAATGACCTGCTGCTATACATGTGGGTACATGAATGCCTAGGTCTTTCAGGTCAGTGCATCCTAAAGTAGCAGTCTCTATTTTCTCTAAACATCATGATTAATGAAAACCAAGGGGATATGGGCCCATTTGCAGTTGCATTTTTCTTCTTCACTACTGACTTGAGTAAACCTGGAAGTAAATGTGAGCTTGGAATACTTCAAATCTTCATGGAACTGGATAAGAATATGGCCAGCCATAAATCACCTTTTTGGACTGTGGAGCTGGGAGGAATTTGAAAAATCTTCCTATTATCTAAACTGCTAATGGAATACTGAACAGTAGAGGAAAAAGGACAATCCCTTCTGCAACTCTAATCAATATGCCTTTCCATTTTGACAATGAATTGCTAAAAAATAGCCTTATGCAAACATTTCATATTACTTGTGATTTTTCTTGCTAACTGCATTTCATTTTGCACCTAAGTTTTCTCCTAATGATCTTTGAGTGCCTCTGCTACACTTCTGAGTTTGCTCTCTGTTACCTGATAGTTTTCACTTTCTTTAGACTTCATTCTCCTGTTTGAATTGATCTCTTATACACTTCAAATCTTTCCTACATGATAAAGCAAATTTGCACTCCTTCAAAATCTACTGCTATTATTTCACATTCTCATCATAAGAACTTTGTATATACAAACATACGCTAGACCATTCTCACGAATTTTATCTTGTCTGGACATCCTCAATGAGTATTTTCTGCTTGGGTTCAGAGAAAAGAATCCTATCCTATTTCCTTCCCCTAAAGTATCAAATCTTAAAGCATTTAAAAATATGTTGGATAATGCCTCCTGCTGTATTCCTTTCCAAGTTAGTATTAAAAAAATCCTCACTACAGCTAAATCCTGTTTTTTGTTAGTCCCACAAGTTAGCTGCTCACTTAGTCCTCCGGTCTGACAGTCTCTGCAGCATACAATCTGAGACACTAACAGTCTGCTTTTCCACTTTGGTTGTCCCCAGGGATGCTCAGCAAGTCTATCAGAACCTCTCTGTGATCTGGACCTCTCAGCAAGACTATGCACTGCTGGTAAACAAGCAGCATTTTTTTCCATTTCCCTTTGGCTTCGTTTCTCTAAACGAAATTGTGGATAAACTTGTGCCTTTCCAGTTTGTTAACACATACCAATCACTACTGATGAGTATTTGCAATTCTGGAAAAGGGAGATAGCATAAGCAACCTAAGTCTCTATTTTTGAGAAAAACAAATTCTAATATGAGCATGTGAAGTTCTCTACTCCCATAGAAAGGAATGGTTTTCATCTAATCTACGCCTCTATAGTGCGAGGTGGAATATCTTATGTAAATAAGTTGCAGAGAAAACTATGAATCTATTTTCCTAAATAAGAGAGCTGTTAAATAATTTCACCACCTTTTCCATGTGACTTCCTGACCTACTGGAAACCTTATTGATCTCTTCACAAATGGTATCCACAGAAAACTAGGACCATAGGAGAAGCCCAGCAGGTCTTTCCACAAAGTTTACTTTCACGAGTGCTAACTCAGACTGCAAAGACATAGAAACATATTCAGAATACTGTCATGTCACATTCTGTGTCCTACGTTGGTTTTTCTGATCTCAGGAGCACAACTATATTTTCTTAAATGAACCCATCAGTTTGTTTCATTACTGAATCATTTGTTGGTTTTGACTCTAAGGGGTTTATTTGAAAACTCAGTTTACTTTTTTATCTAATGTTAAAGCACACTCATAATATATTTCTCACCCCTACGTTGCTTCCAAGTGTCTTCTACACAGCCAACTTTGCATTTTAATGTTAGATGTTTTTGGATGGGTTACACATCCACATTTCATTTAGAAAGGACTAAATTCTGCAGAAGGAGGATTAGATTCCAACTAAGTCCTAGTAGAATTATAACTTTAAGGCTAACTTTATAGAGGCATTTCATAGTAGTTTCTGATGGACAAGTACTGTCGATAAAGAAGACAATGTTATCTTCCACAGAGAGCACAACACCAAGATCAGTGTGGAGAGCCTTACCCAGAGACTGGGCTGTCCTTCTGGCCTATGTGCATAAGATGGCCAATTCTGTGGCAGCTGCTGTCAGAATTCAGCAGCGACAATAAAACACTGCTTTCCTCTGCTACCAGGTATTAGGTGACATACTTGGGAGGTTATTTATTTCCACAGGAGGCATCACCTGTGCTCTGAAGGCTGTTAAATACAGGGCTTCAAAGCATTTCCAGATGACGCAGATAGAAATCTCTCAGGCAGAAACTGCAGAGGTGGGAATTGTGTACATCTTTTAGCGGAACAAAACCATGGCTACAGCATTCTCTGATTGGAAGTGAAAGAGGAGTAAAAAGGATGCAACCTCAAGAAGAAATTGCTTTCTTCAGTTGGATATTTCCTCCATTTCTCTGTCATGGACTTAAGAGACTTGTTTTCAAAACTGTATTCTTGCTTTTAGGATGGAAAAGCTGGAAAGAAACACAGCAGCTGGACATTTCCCCAGCCCTGGGTGATATGCTCATAGCCCACCTCTGACCTGCCAGCCCCATCTGCTAAGTCCCCAGTAGCAGGTGAAGTAGAAAGGACCATAACTACATTGCCATTTGGCAGCCATCTTCACAGCTATTCTTCCTGCTGTCTCACTCTCAGGATAGTCCAGCCAAGACAATGTCCTCTGTCACTGGGTCTGCCACAGCTTTCCAGAATGCAAAGAGAGAGAAGAGAACCAGATACGCTCTAGCAGATCTTTTCCATTTGCACCCTCAGTACTTTTGGAAACACAGACAGACAGTTTGGAAAACACTTTCATTCAGTTCTACCTATATCCCTGAGCTACAACCTAGTGACCAACCACTCTGATTATAAAAATTTTCTGACTCTCAAGTTTGCATATTATCCACATATTCTACAATGTTAAATATTCATCAAAGCACTGGGAATGTTTAAGTATTTATTGCTTCTTTTTCTCAGGGCCCTGTATGAGCACCTGGAGAAAGGACTGAAGAAGCCAGCTTCATAAAATTGATTGCATGCATCAGGACAGAGCCAACGCTGCTGTTCATTATCTTTATTAATGTTAAACACTTGCACTACTCTATTGCCTTGCTTGATAACTGAAGCTTGCAAAAAAATCCAGATGATGAGACAATGCAGATTTCTCTAAAGCATAAGCTTGGTGAAACTCATTCAATAGAGTCACAAAGACAAAAAAGAAAAAATCCATTTGGGAATAATCTGGTTTCAAAGCACTAGTTCTGCTGGGCAGGTGGGAAGAGAGGGAGTGGAGAGCAGTTCTGCTGCACATGTCCTGCCATGAAATGCTGAAACAGAACATGGTTTTACAGCAGTGTGGGCTGAGAAGGCTGGGGACTGGATCCAGGCCTTGAAACACTTGAACTTGACCTTCTGACCTCAGCAAGACTCATCTTAGAGAAACATCATCCTGGCAGCCCAAAAGGTTGCTTTCTCCTGCTAGCTCTCCAACTGCTGGAACAAGCTGCTCGGCAGCTATGAACCCAGCCTTCTCAAGGAGTGGGGCTGAGCCATCCCTGATGCACTTTGTGCTGCTGTGCACAGGGAGGCCCTGGGCTCCCTTCTCCATTTCACCAGGGATGCAGGAGCAGGAAGGCCCCAGTGTGTGAGAGCAGCACAGTGCAGAGGCACATCTCAGGCTGTGCTCAGGAAAACACAGAAAATGCAGCAGTGTTGACACCTCTTAAATATGACCGTTATCCTCAGCAGTACAATTTTCTTTCGAAGGCATTTTCCTGTTGCTTAAGACTGCAGCACCATCTTTTCCTGAGCAGAGATTTCTCTTTTTAAGCCATGCATGTGTATAATTTATTTATCTCTATGGATTTCAGTTCTACTGACCTGTTTCCTGCTTTACTCAGTTCACATCAAGAGTACCACAATCTAATTGACCACCATATTTAACTGCTGACAAAACTATTCTTAAAAAATGAAAAAAAAACCCAACTCTATACTAACTTAAATAGACAAGAAAGTATGACAACAGAATGACAGTAAAAATAATATTGTAATATTCACAGCAATTAGTAAAATTCCTTCTGCATACGGTTTGCCAGAAGTTCCAACAGCCACCTTATCTTCTCCAATACTAAAAGATAATGAAGTTTTAGAACCTCATGTCAATGTGCTCGCGGCATATGAAGGTACACAACTGTCAAAGATGCACAATTGTACAGAATAAAAGAAATGAGACATGAAATGCTCCACTGCCAAAATGTAATGATTTTGGGATCAATTTGAAGTACATGTACGACTCAGATGATCTGCATCCTATTAAGAAAACAAACAAAACTAAAACATCAACGGATACCCAACTTTTTGTTCAGCTGTTTTAACATGAGCAGAAGAACGGCATCATTTGAAGTAATCTATTGTAATCTTGTGTGATAGTCTTTTGGGCTCTCGTACTAAACAATTTCATTTGCATGTCTGCCGATAACTTTATCACAAGCAGATTTACCGCACCACGTATCAGTCAGCTAACATTCCTGAGTTGATCCTTATTTGCATCTTTATTTCATCTAGCTTCACACTTTATCCGTATGCCTGTCTATCAATCTTTCTGAAACTTCTGAAACTGAATTTCTGGGAAAAAAAAAAAAAGCTCTGCCTTTGAACCATTTCATCACCATGGAGGAACAACCAATAAAAAACACCACCAACCTAAGTAAAAGCGCAGTGCGTATGTTTGTAACTGCATATCGTCCCGTGTTTTAAATGTCCATTTATTTTTACAGAGCCTTCCAAAGAGCACAGATTTGAAAGAAAAACATTACTGCAGAAGGGAAAAAAGAGGGGGAGGGAGGGGATTTTAATCACTGAGCTTCATTTACTGCTTTACACAAAAATGCTTTTTTCAACCAAATCACTGCATTCTCCGCTGGAAGAACTTGTGCCCACTTTCTCTTTCCTAAGCATTCTGTCGTTCTATAACTACTGAACACCAAGGGATTTTTCTTCTGAGCGCTCAAAAATAAAATTCCTCCTCAGACTCATTTTAGCTCATTTCTCCTTTAACAACAATTCTTGTTCCTTCACTTTTCACACACCCACACGACTCTCTGAAAGACATTCAAATCTCATAGAGTACTGATTCTACTGAACAAAATATCCATTGCTATTTGACAGGCTGTGTAATCACCGCAAGCTCCACAAAAGCACTTCCATCTCACCAACAGGTTAATTTTTCAATCTAACAGAATACATTTTTTTCCTGCTTTTCTTAATTATTTTTCTGGGCAAAATAACCATTCTCCAGAGAGCTTCTCTTTCACTCGATGACAATTATTCTGTTTGAACTTTTAGAGTAGTTATTAAATTACTGCTCCCTTAGCAAACTATGGGGTAGCAAAGAGAAGGTGGAAGGCTCATTAAGTACAATGGATTGTGTAGGCTGTGAGAAAAAGACCCTTTCCATAAGGATTTCCCCCAGGAATCTGAATATTATGTGTAAGTATGGATGCACTGGGCCTGGCTAGGATGGAGTTAACTCTTTTCATAGTATGGTGCTGTGTTTTAGATTTGTTTTAGATAACGTCATGCTCACCAATAAAAATGGGAGGAAGAAGAGGGTGGGATTTCTAGCTTGCAAGGTGGATGCTGTTTGGAGACTGGCTGGGCTTCAGACTGCCTGTGGGAGGTGGTGAACGACTTCCTTTGCTTTGCTTGTATTTTTTTCCCCTCCTTCCTTCACCTACTAAACTGTATGAATTTTGATCTACGAGTTTTCTCGCATTTTCTCTTCCTGCTCTCTCTCATCCCACTACAGGCAGGGCAGAGGTGTGTGAGCGAGTGGCTGTGTGGGCACTTAGCTGCTGGCTACAGTCAACCCACCATATCAGACAAGTATAACCCTCTAAAAAGGGACATGTGCGGCACAACCTTCATTGCTAAAGCTTTTCAGGCTATGTCAGTATCAAGCAGCAGCCACCACGCAATGAATGCTTCCTTCTGTCAGCTCATGACAGTTCTCCAGAAGCTGCTGTCCAGCTGAACAAAACCCTGGCATGGCTTCATCTGAGTCCCTCACACCTCCACAACTCACACCTGCGATGAAACAAAAAAATGCTCTATTTTCTCAGCTAAAAAGAGTCAGCTGCAGTGCCTGACTGACAGAGAATAACAGAAGAGTTTTAGAATTTATACCTATTTATTCCTATATTCATCTAGTTTGCACATGCACAAAAATTTTATCTGGAAAGGAAGAAAACGGTCATTGGCTCTAAAGAGCTCTTTGATTCTCTTATTCAACAGTAATATGAAAATATGAGAATGTTGGCTTTGTAAAGCATAATTATTTTTAGATGACCATAATATCAATGAGGGCTGCAAAATTCTTCAGGGGTACAGTAGCTAAACAATGGTATCTGAGATGGAAAACCAGACAGTGAAAGAGAAGGCTTACAGAAAAGTTAATGTTAGCACAACTGAAGAGCTTATGCTTAAAAAGGAAGAGTAAATATCTTATGTTTTGTAAGGTTTTGGACCAGTGACTATTTTGAAGGTAAGGACAAGGACAGGGAAGGCCTTGAGCAGATATAACAAGCATACAGCCCCTGAGTCTTCCAACCCCCTTCCAGTACAATGGGGATGTTTCATGGAGAAGAGCATACAGTATTTCAAGATGTTGTGTTTCAAAACCCTGTGCTCAAGATTACTTAAAAGCATCTTATTCACTGGAGTCAAATGCAGTTGTGCCTATGCTACTATCTGAACGTCTATGATTTATCTAACTCAACAGCAACAGTAAATTATTCTCCATATTCTGCTTTGTATTCTAAATATACAACACACAGTGCTGCTCTACAATGTTAAGCAGATGATGTACTTTATATCAAAAGAATTACATTTTGGAGGCTGATAAAGTCACAGTACAGCTTGTGTTCTGCATTCAAGTAACAGGATATTCTAAGCTCTCTGATGGCTTCTGAGATTTAGCTTTTTCCTCTTGATCCTGCTGTGTTCCTGGAAATCTTTCTTCTTTCATAGAAACCAGCAGGAGTTTTGCTCTGTCTAGCCAACATTATTTTTAGAACTGAATTTAAGAGGAGTGGGATAAAGAGCCTACATCTGTGAAATGCCATGGTATTTCTAGAATAAGTTCCAGATACATGTGCTATCAATAGTCAGAGTTTTCAGATATAGGCATTTATATTCAGGTTATAAAAATCACCTTTACATTCCCAAACAATAGCTAAGAGAGGATGAGAAGACTAGTTGAAATAGCAGTTATTATCTGTATTGCACTCAACTGTATCAATTAAAAGGCTACTGTCTTCAGGCTGTGTACACACACCAGCAAAAATTATCTACCAAAGCATTTCTTCTGTGGCAAAAATATTGGTACAGCATGTGCTAAAATTAGACACTTCATGAGAAACAAAGACAGGAAATAAAGTAAAACACAGTTCTCCCTTCAAAACACATATCATGTAAATTAGACCTCTAGTCAAACAGATATATTATTAGCCTCAGAAGAGCTTTGTTTTCAAAGGCCAACTAAGGTCCTCTCTTAGTTTGCTTAACTCTGTATAGATTAAAACTTGGTGCATATTTTGGCTTTCAGATTCAAATATTAGAAAATTGTTGTTGGTGACTCCAGTTAATTGTTTTAGCTCAGGTACATCACCTGAGGTAAGGTACATATAAACTGAAGGACAATGACTGTAGTCAAAGCAATTAAGAGCTAAACAAGAAACAGGCTCCGCTACACGCTTTACTTCCTCTTCTTGTAAAATGCAGATCATAATTTAAGAACTCTATAAGCAAGTTTTAACCCAAAAGTGGCAAAAAATCCAGTCTAACTCAGGTCAGTTTTGCGCAAGTATGCAAGCAATATGAAGTTCATCTTCATGGCTTTTTTTCTTAAAGATGATACTGGCAACTTAACAAAACAAATTTCACTGATTTGCTGTGAGAAGGAGGAGTAACACTGTGTTTCACTTAAATGTTTCTAGAAAGAGAAACTCCTGATATTAGAACAAAAGTTACACAATACAATACGTGAGTTCACCAACAATAGGACTAAAAGAAGCAGGTCAGTTTGTTCTGGTCTTGTGTATTATTTTCTTCTGCCTGCTCCCATATCTTAAGGAATGCATCTAGTTGTCTCTGCTCTATGAACAGCCACAAACCAGTGTGCACCCACTTCTTTGATACTCCTCGCAGAGCAGATAGATGTGGCCTGTATCAGGGGCCAGTTGCAGTTAGACTCACGTGACCTCTTGGAAAATATGAAGTGATGCACTGCTTCTCTTGTTTCTGTCTGCCAACAATTGTAAAGCTACTTTCCATATAAAATCCATTAGCATTTAAATACACCTGTTACATGCATCATTGCATGCCCTCTGAATTTTGTATGAGCAAATAAGGGTTGAACAGCCTAATGTTGAATTATCTGCTATATACCATAAAATCTGCCATTGCTGAAGAAAGGTTAAACACACAGGACTGTTTCACATGAATGTGAAATAAATACAGCCTCTAACTGATGGCTGAAATAAATCAAATGCTGCTGGAAGGGAGCAACTGCTTACCCGCTAAAAGTTATAAAAATTACATTTTATGGCATGATGTGCATTGAGGCCTATCCTGCTTTGAGAGGGCAAGAGAGAAGTAAACTTTAAGAAACAGATATATATAATTTCTATAAAAAAATCTAATACTACTTTTTCGTGTGGGGGGGGAACCAATCAAATGAGTAATCAGCTTTCTTTTATGCTAATGACATCAGTACTAGAAAATGCTTAGCAAGCACAGCTCACAAAAAATGTATTTGACAGTCATTTTAAAGGCAGCTGTTACTAGATTAGAACTTGACATGAATATGGTTTTCAAACATAACATTTTCAGTGAGCACTTTCAGTTCTCAAGACCAGAAAGAAGGAGTAAAGAACAAAACAAAAGCAGAGGAGGACAGAGCCTAGGAAGAGAGAGAAAAAAGAAAACAGCTTATATCTGTTGCTCAGCACATGGCTTCCTACAGCACCGCATTCTTATTTAATAGCAGTAGTGTTAAGACTGTGCAATTAACTTTGCTGTCACTTAAATTTTTCTAATTCACAGTCAGGATGCAGAAGCTAAGCTACCCAGCTTTTAGTTCAGAGCAGTGGGCCAAATTTTTCATTTGGCAGATATACCTGCTGCATTAGAGTAAAACATGCTAATGAACCTGGAATGCAATACATTAGTAGATTGTTTTTTCCCACTCCCATCTCTTTCCCAGACACCTTGCAGCCACTACCATCAATAATATAACACTATATGACAGAAGAGCAGTATGAACAAATAGAGATACTGGAGCTAAGAGCAACTGGATTCTACCTTATCACATTAGTTGTTTTTTTTTTTTTAAGGGAATTTTCTTTTTTCCTAACAGGAGATACAGTTGTAGGTTTGTTCATTTGTTTTTTTAAATGAAATACTTCCCACCTCCCTTCCATTTTTTCTCTTCCTCCTGAACACCAGAGTGTAAAGGCTCGGTAGCTTTACAAGAGCTCAGAAACTGCAAGGTCCTCAGCAGCAGAGAAGGAAGAGAGAAACAGTAACAGTTGGTCAGGAATCCTGTGTTATTTTTTTCCCCTGAGGCCTCCACCAGTCATCTTGTAGCAGCTGCAACATGTGCCTGCAGGATAACACTCTTGGGACAGATCTTCACATGCAGAAAAATGTCTGTCAACCTCAGAGAGGGTTTTAATACTTTACATGAAACTCTAAAGCCTTTTCGTGTGTGTGTGTGTGTGTGTGTGTGTGGTGTGTGTGTGTGTGTGTGTGTGTGAACACATCTAGCAGGGCAAGAAGAATTTTTGAACCTAGAGGTCTATAAAATGCACCTCTAAAAACTGCTCCGCAATTTCCAGGCAAATGGACTCTACCACAGCTCCCAGCTATCACATCAAGGTCAGTCATCACAGGAGGCCGCCTATTAGACGTGGCAATCCTGGCGGGCAACAATAACCAAGCAAGGCAGAGATGGTACTGTATCAACTTTCCCCACAGTACTCTGGTATTTTTTTTTTTTTCATTAGACTGCTGAATGTCTTGGCCTAGTCTTCTTGTTTCTCTGTCACAGTGTGAATTCCCCTTTTATGAAAATCTAATACTGTGTATAAGCTCTGACACAAATACTGCGATGGGCTGCTTTTGCTATTCATGTTTCACTGAGCAAAATCAAAATATGTGCAACTTCACATAGCAGCACATACTAAAAAAGTTTAGAAGCGGGATTTATTGCGGAGCTTGGAAGCTATTTTCAAATAATCTTTAATACTGAAGAGAGGTAATTTATTGTCACATCAGACAACTGTGGAGCATTGAGAGATAGAACTCTGCTGATGAAACAGGAACGGATGAAAAAGAAACCTTAAAATTCAATACACTTTTAAATTCAAAAGCTTTAGAAGACACCATTAGGAAAAGACAATGCTATTGCAAAGAAATTGTGGTTTGAAGTAGATGAAGAACACCATAACCTAATTGTATTACATATGGGTATTTCCATTCCTGCCTACCGTACTTGAAAGGTTAATCTACCTGTAACTACCAGACAAACCACTGTGCTGCTGAGTGCTGTAGAACCCGAAAATAACAAAAATAAACATACCCAGGGCAAGAGAGATACACGACCAATATTAAAAATATTCAAACACTCCAAGTCTTGGCATTCTGCACAATTTCTAGCCTCAGTATCTAGATTGATAGGGTAGACTGATAGAAGAACTAGTGATTGGCAGACCAACAAGGATATTGGGGTTCAAGACATGAATTCATCAACTTACTACACTGTGGAGCACTAGGCTCTAGCTAAATCACTGAAAACTTGCACAGGAAGAGATACCATCAGATCATGGGTCTTACTCAGTATGGCAGATACACATACACAGCTTCACGACCTGGCTATGCCTGCAGTTCAGTGTCCTGTGGGTTAGTTGTTGTCAGTGTCTCCTACCCATGTGGTTACAGACTATTGCATTCATATTTAGTAGCTCAAGTTTAATAAATGAACAAAGGTTCACAAGTACTAAGAAGACCCCAACTGATTTCATTATTTCTTCACCACTGATTCAGATGGGATGGCACAGCAGATTCTGCAGTCATGGAAGAGCCTTGTGTAACTGACATGATGAAAATACTGACGGAATATGAGCAGTACCTACATTTTCCAGCAAAAAGGCAGATGAGTAAAGTTCTGACACTTCACTAAAAACATTTCACTAATGATGATGGTGGTTTGGCACATCAGGAAGGAAGGGTAAAATAACTGAAACACAAGCGCATTTTCTTGCTTTTGATCTTCTTCCTAAGATCTGTCCAAGACTGATAACCCCCACTTGTGCTGCCAGAAAGCAAATCATGAAACTGGAGTCATAGCTGAGAGGATGCAGACCTCACATCATTTTCCCTTCCCATACAAGTATAAAGTAGAAAGAAGTAATGAAAGAACCACACCTCTTTCCCATGAAGTTCAGCTGCACGGTTTTGGAAACTACGGGGCCCTCTGTGCCCTAGATTTGTCTTTCAAGTGAGTGAGCAGAGAAGAGGCAATAAAAAGCTTAAGGGAAGACAGTAAGAACAGATGAACACACACTACCAAACTTCCCCTGTAATATCAACTGATTAAACACAAAAACTGAACTGAGGTTTCATACTTCAGCAGTCTTCCAGTGTAGATACTCAGTGTGGTTATTTATTGACTCAAAATCTTAAAAGATGAATGATAACCTCATTTCTACGACAAACCATTGATGTTTCTAAGGGAAGGCAGGCTTAGTACTTGAAGTACTAAGCTAAAGTACTAAACTACTAAAGTACTTACAGATGCTTTTACGTCATAGCAGATCAGAGGAGTTAAAAGTTGACACAAAAGACTTTTTTTTAGGGGAAAGAAAGGATACTTGAAGAGAATATTTCAAGGAAATATGTTTTTCATCGCAGCCCATGTCCACATGCTGAAATAGTGACCATTACTATTCAACCTAATTTAGGTTCAGGAGCAGCTTCCACACACATTTTTGTATTTCATTCTGTTTTGCAGTATGTGCGTCTGTTTAACCGCTCAAGACATTTAGATTTCTTTTTCTGTTGGTAGTTTAAACATCTGATTGCCACATATAACAAAAGACTGCAACTACTCCAGTTTAGAGAAAAAAAAAAAAAAAGTGCAGCCTTCACATAGGCTTAACTACGTAAGAAAAACAAATCCATGCAAAATAGAGCTTTGAAAAATTCTGAAGTACAAGTACAGAAAAGGCTCCTTCAGAGAATCCTGCACCTCCAGCCAGCTTAGAGAACTTGACCTTGCAGTCCTCACAGTGCAGGAGCATGCAACCCAAGCTACCAGTCAGGTTCCTTGCCATGCAAACTTCAAGCCCAAACTTCGCACGCAGTAGATTAAAACTCAAACAAGTAATGAAGAGAAACTTATTAAGGTGAACAATGAGAAATTCTATGGAACAAGCTCTCTCTTCTCATGTTTAATACTTTGCAGGTCTCCCATCTAAACAATGTACCAGATCAATCACCAGACTAGATTTTCAGACAATGTCCTTTGCAGCCAGTACAGAAAAACTGGTCAAAGAAATTATATTTATACACCTTTTGTTTCACAAAGCAGCTATAAAGAGTGCCAATCTCAGGAATGCATTATGTTTTTCATTGTGGCTTTCTGTCAAATTAATTCCACATGAGCACAAGTATCATAGTTTATAAAATTGTTCTTCTTGAGACATACTCTGAAATAACATACTGTGTTCTAAAACAATGTAATTGCAGCAGTTCAACTAAATCAGCACATCTAGTGGAAAACCCGAGTCACCCCCAAATCTTCCCATACTATATACGCAAACAGGCTTTCACTGAATTGCAAGTCAAACTAATCTAGCAGCCTAATTCTCTTCTATTTACAGTAGTAAACATCTCATAATTATTAACTGTTTAATGTTTAAGTGCAGAACTCAATACTTTAAAAGCATTTTCAAAAAAGTGAACATACCACAAAATTTAAGTACAGGTAATCCATACACATGCACTTAAAAGCAAAACAAAAAAAACAAAAACAAAAACAAACAAACAAAAAAAAAACCAACTCCTTGTCAAGAATGCTTTTAACTTTGCATTTGTAAAGAAACAGGAAAAACCTTGCATTTTGAAATGTCATGCCATTTTCTTTTTAACTAAAATTTCCTGAATGCAAAACGCTATTACTTTGAGGTCAGAATAACTGTTACAGAAAAATACGGAAGCATCTGAACAGAAATGAAAAAAGTCTTCATTCTCACTGAAAAGCAGTATGCTATACATCCATCAAGGAGGTTAAGCAGAGAGAGATTTGAAATGATGGTTTTATACTTGATCACTGTACCCTTTATTCACACAACATTGCCACTTGAACAAAACACTTGGCCCACATGGAAAGACCTTCCAGATGTAAAATTAATAAAGCATGAAGTATTGTCATCTTTGACTTCTGTTTAGGCAAAAGAGATGACTCTCATAACACAAATCTAGAAAATAAGTTAATGTTCTTCACATGAAAAGAGGGTTTTGTATGCACACACTAGTTATGAAATCACTTAGAATTTGTGGCTGAAGGTGAATAGTTGTTAGAATACAAGCAGTTCTTCACAAACGTAGCAATTTCTTAAAAATCAGTGGAGCAGCACAATTTGCCTCCACTCTGCAACACTTAGCAGACCCATCTGAGGACAAGTCTTTCATCTCTTCTGTGAGGTTCACAAAGAAAAAAGCATTTGAGAGTATCTGGAGATAACTACAATGACTCTTGTAAAACACCTGGAAACAACAGGAATGAAAAGATCAAGGGAAAGGTACAGTGGTGCACAGGCAAGGGGGTAACTTCGTACTAAGAGAAGTATACAAGCCACGACACTATCTCCACAAGGTGCTGTATGGCCTTGATTACATCCTGCTTACTGAATAACCTCATCTCTGCTTTGGTGTTCAACAACACTTATACTGCTTGGTTTCATTTTTCTCAGATCTCTATTCCTTTCTCTAGTGCTCTTGCTGAGTAGAGACTGGTTACTACAACTTCCCATGAGTGCCAACCCCTTCACCTGGGGGACTCTTCCATCATCCTCCTTAAGTGACTCAAGTGCCACCAGCTCATCTGTTGCCTAGTTACTATTCCTGTGTGTTTCAGACTCAAAAATGGTCTGGGGGAATAGCCAACTTTCTGTAAAACTATCTCACTATTTAAATAAATACATTTAATTGTACTGAGTGACCTGTTATTTTCACTTTCTGGCACTGCAAAAACTCTCCCTCTTCTCTCCGGGACATTCTCTAACAATACAGGGATAGAGGCTGCGAGGAAATAAACCAGGCACCAGTGGGGTGTTTAGCTTGATGCAAACTTAGTTCCCAGTACACATGAGAAGTCCCATACTGCATAAGAACTGAAGGAAAAGCATTCTAATAGCGCCTGACAAAGATGGAGAACATGTTTGAAATATTAGGTTTTGTTTTACATGGAGCTAACATGGCAGCTCTTTGCTGCAGTGAAGTACAGAAATCCACCTGGAACATACTGTGCTGCTAGGTGATGTATGAATGTGTTCCGTTGTTTCCATCAGAACTTAAATCCATTATAATTTTACACAGAACCTCTCAAATTTCCTCAGATCTGACCTCTTTCCACCTCCCCCAAAACCTGAAGTTATAGGCCTGATTCATATATTTCAGTTGTTAGTTTTAAGCCACACTAATTCCCCCAGCCTCAGCTGAATTATTCTAGGCTCCCTAAGCATCCACAAATGGAGAATCGAGAAACAAGAAATGAGAAAAACTTTTCCCCTTTCTCAATTCCTGTGGGCAAACAACTGCCTACAGTACAAGATCTGATCAGCACTAGGCTCTAGCCTCAGTCTGTGTTCTTGGGGAGGTTGTTAGTGGTTATAAAATGTGATATAATGCTTCTCAAAATCCTTCATATGTCCCTACCAGCCAGCCATGAATTTCACACATGCCATACAAAATATCGTCTTGCTTTGTTTTTGCATTCCCCAGCTATTTTCCAGTTAGAACAGTGTTGGCCATTAACACTAAGATAGTTTATGTTGCAGATATACCACCCTCACAACACACATTCCTCACAAAATTGCTACCTTTTCTCCAACTCTGCACATGGAATAACTCATGAAACAAAGACAGAGGATACTTGTAGGAGACATACTAACAAAGATTTTGCCATAAATCTTGCTTCTGGCCCCAGCTTCCAAATAAGTTAAGGGAAAGACTTCCACTCCTTCAGAAGAAATTTGATGGCACTTCTGCAGCACTGGTAGCTCAATTTTGGAGACAATTTAGGAGGAAATAACGTCAGGACCTTAAATACAAATGTCAATTTATATCAGAAAAATCAAATGAATTTAGCAAGCAGCTGGGCCACAGTAGTTTTGCAAGGTTTAATAATGGGGATACATTCACTGCAGGAGTGAATCATCTCCCACAGCCGTATTTTCATTAGATAGCATTATATTTCTGTATTTTACAGTACAAATGCTTGTAGGATAAAGGACTACTGACACTGAACAAAAGCATGGAAACTCTGGCTTCAAGACAGTAAAAAATAATCTAGCTGATAGAAATTCACAAAAGCAAATTAAAATAGCTAGATAGCTGGAAGCACACAGAATAAGCATACTCAGGAAATTGTTCTGAGATTGCTGTTGTAGAGGCAGCTTTTGTGCTGGAAAAAAGTTTTTATCATCTGATTAAACTGTTGCCAATGACCACAGAATGGATCTGCAGAAAGCACAACTGCTTCCCTCCCGTGTTTCTCACCACACAGCCTTCCAGACATCCTACCTGAGAACACAGACCAAGAGACATCTGCAACGTGTCTATCTTGTTCCGTAAATACAGCCTGTATGTTTGTCTCTGCATCTGCCTTGTTAGAGAATCTCATGTTGAAGGTCCCATATTAGATACTGATGTCTTTACACTGGTAGAAGAATCAGGCCCACAGACTGATCTGTTGCCCACAAGGGAGGGGCCACAAGGCACTGTGTTCTGCACACCCGTAACTGATGTAAGCAGGAGCTGCGTGCCAGACTGGAACTCAGCACAAGGCCAGGATGTGTTTCCCTATCAAATGTAGTCAAGATACCCAAACACGATCATGGTGATCACATGAAAAAGGGCAATAGGATGTCATAAATAATGAAACTTAGCTTACACTGAGAACAAAGACCACTCTCTTTCCAAAACTAATTGCACAAATCCTTTTTTGTATTTATATTGCTTCTATATTAGGGTCCTTCATTTACTTGCATTATATATGTTGTAGCTGTGTTTCCACACTTCCAAAACCACCTCACTTAGTATTGTGAAACAATAATGAAATTTCAATAAAACATTAAAAAAAAAAAAAAAAAGAAATATCAAGATCTTCACGAAAGAAATAAAAACCAGTGGTTCTGCAATGGACCTTACAAAGCTCTCTAAGCAATAATTAAAGCTTAGAAATGTGGAATATTTGTGACAGAACATACAACTCTTAACATGTATTACATTCTACGGGGCAGATCATCAAATAATGATTTTGTACCTTGAAATTGATTTCAAGGTGAAGAACTGCCTCATGAGAGTCTAAAGCTTGTATTAAATTGAGAATACTAATGCTGGTCCAGCTTGGCCTTGAATGTCCCCAGGGCTTCCACCACATCTCTGGGCAACCTGCTCCAGTCCACATCACTCTCACTGTAAAATATTTTTTTCTTATATCCAACCTAAATCTCCCCTTTTAGTTTGAAGTCATTTCCCTTTGTCATATCACCACAGACCCCACTAAAATAGTTTGTCCCCTTCTTTCTTGCAGCTCCCTTTTAGATACTGAAAGACTGCTATCTGTTCACCTCTCAGCCTTCTCTTCTCCAGGCTGAACAGCTCCAGCTCTCTCAGCCTGTCCTTGTAGGGAAGGCATTCCAACCCTTGGATCATTTTTGTGGCTCTCCTCTGGATGCACTCCAACAGGTCTATCTCTCCTGTGTGCTGAGGACTCAACATCTGGATGCAGTACTCCAGGTGAGCGCAGTCAAGGGGCAGGATCACCTCCCTTGACCTGCTGGCCACGAATCTTTTGATGCAGCCCACATACGGTTGGCTTTCTGGGCTGTGAGGGCACATTTCTGGCTCATGTCTAGCTTTGCATCAACTATCCATCAATACCCCTAAGACCTTTTCAGCAGGGCTGTACTCAATCCTCTCATCCACCAGCTTGTGTTAGTAGTGGAGGTTTGCCACGACCCAGGTGCAGACCTTGCTCCTGGGCCCACCACTCAAGCTTGTCTAAGTCCTGCTCAAAGGCATTCCATACCTCAGGCATGTCCACTACATGACACAGCTTGATGTCACCTGCAAACTCGCAGAGGGTGAACTCAATCTCACTGTCGATGTCACCGATGAAAATACTAAACAGTATTGGTCCCAGCACTGACCCCTGGTGGACACCACTCATCACTGATCTCCATCCAGACGTTAAGCCAACGACCACCACTCTCTGAGTTTGCCTCTTGCAGGCAATTCCTCATCCATCAAATCCATCAAGCTCATATCTTTCAAATTTTGAGAGAAGAATGTTGTGGGCTACCATGGCAAACGCCTTACTGTAGTCCAGACAGATGACAAGTTCCATGTGAAAAACACATTTTTATCCTCAATTACTTTCTCTGTTAGAGAAAACAAACAGAAACAAATGCAATGTCTCCATGAGATCCCCATGTGTACTTCCTCAGGCAGCAGGTTTCAAGGCTAAAGCCAAGTGCATGCCTCACATTTAGTTTCCAGAAGCCTCTTTTACAGATTTTGACAAGAAAAATCAGTTCAGTGCTCTATACGCTTTCTTTTCTGATCTCAGATTTTCAATGCATTCAATCTATACATCAAGCTATATTATATACACATAATTCCCTTTTAGAAAAACATCATGTACTAGGAAGAAAAGCAGCATCCTAGCTGAAGCAGGAGTAGAAATAATCTTTTCCTCTCAACATTCAAAGAAACTGCAAATACTATCTCCAGTATGACATAAAACAGGCATTACTGCATTCTTGTTTTGTTTAATTTAAGACCATCCAGAACTTCAAAACCAATGCAAAGTAACTACAGATACACGTGAGCATCCCTCCTGCTTAGAAACATCTAAATCAGCTCAACTGAGGCTCCTATATAGCACAGTCCGAGCTATGGCCCAGTAGTGGAACACTAACATGGTACTCCTGAAGCCAATGTATGATGAGGTTTGTCTCATTTCCCTAAAACGAAACTGCCTCATTCCCCTAAAAAGATTACGATCTGAAAAAGAGTAAGATCCAAATAAGGGCAGAAAAACATCAATGCCTGAAACCTACAGGGAAGAATTTGGGGGCTGTTAGAAGAAGAAATGGGAATTATAAGCTCTTCCCTCATTTTAAGCTTAGGAGAAACGAAATTGTAGCTCCCAGAGTACCATTCTCCAGAATGCTCCAGCTGCCTCTATGGCCGCTTTGACATGAAGTGGAAGCTGCTTTCCACCTCTTTCATGGGCTAAGGTATTTTGTATACTACAGAGAACAGTCTACTCCAGGTTTTTCAAAAAAATCCCAAACAAACAACTGTTGAAAAAATAGTAAAACTTAAGAGGTACATGCATGTGTCAAGCACACATATGTCCTTAATGTTCTGCAGTGACAGAAAGCGTACACCTGCATCCATATTGCTTTGCCACCAAGTCTTTAAAATAAAGTACTCCACAATCTGAACAATGTCCCTTTGTTAAACAGCAATTCAAGAGTTACTGGACCCTGTTTCATGCTTCCCCCATTAAAATGCAAATCACTACCTTGATATAACAAGACTCAAAACAGAATTCTGCAGAAGTAATGGAAATGCACAGAGCTTCTATCATCTACTGATAACAACAACTTCTGCAATTATTCTAATCGCTTTCACCATTATGATTTATATTCACGCATTTCCTTAAGGAGGAAGTAATTTTTAAAATAAGCTCAACAAGAAAGAAATATGCTAAAAGATGTGAACTTAAATTGAGTTTTCTGATCTCAAACAATGACTTTCATGATAAATTAACAAACAATAAAATAAGTAGCAAAAGCAGATGAAGAATAGAAAGATTCCATCTGAAGAAGGCTCTACTAATCTGTGTCTGACAGTTTAATAAAAAATGGCAGACAAGAAGAAATAATGGTAAAGTATAATCACAATAACTGTAATATAATAAACAATATCTTTCAAAGGAAGATAATACTGTGAGTGGAACTTTGTACCAACATTTCTTGAGCAAAAGGCTGACTGCTTATAATGTTATCTCTCTCTTCTTGTTTTGGTATGGATGCAAATGAGAAAAGCCGCAGATTTTAAAACAGACAGCAAAACAGCCCTGTTAGAGAACTGACTTGGCACCTGAAGAACACAGCCAGAAACTCTAACCATGGGAAACTGTAAGCACAGAGGTTGAGAATCTACAGCTGTCTCTCATTTTCTCTTCTTTCTAGTTTGAAGAGTGATCACTTTTATAAAGCTAAAACAGTGCAAGCAAATTCTGCCAGTAGAGCACACGAAATGTGGCATATCACTGAGTCTGACCTCACTTTTCCACTAAAGCAAGAAAGCTGATGACCAGTGCTGAATAGGGTTTGATACCAACTCCAGCTGCAGCTCCTCTACAGCCTGTTGTGGTCCCCATGCACTGTTCTGTTAGATAGATATTACCACACACATTAGACACTATTGCTACTTAGTAACTCATCTGGAATCCCAGGGCAAAAAACTGCTTTAAAGCTTTTGGTTCCACTAGAAAATTAGAATGAGCATACTGGGTCAAATCAGTGGTGCATCCAATGTTGTTCTAACAGTCGACGTATGGTAACATACCTTTAATTTTCTCTGTATCAAGAGATTTCCTGAGCCAAATACAGTTTCCCTCTAGTTACTAACCTCCACTTTTTTCCTTCCCCAGTCCTAATCCCTCCTCTCTTCGACCATAGGGATTCACTTTAAACCTCTGATAGGTTTGCATCAGTCTTGGCCCAAGACTGATAAAGAAGCTTTATCTAACTTTACCTATACTTGCTGTTTCTATCATGATTAAAAATTATTTAAAAGATGTTTCAGTTCATGTTCATCTCCTTTTCCAAGAAAAGTTATCACCATTCTAGCTGATACAAATATTCTGACCTGAAAGTTGGTCCTTTCATAAGTAAATTGCATCTAGCAACTATGAACCTGTAAAAAATAATACAGCTGCCCTACAGACTCTTCTTGACAGATTGTCAAATTCTTGACCAAATTTCTATTTTATTCTTCTGAACTTCAAAACAGTTCAGAGAATCCTTCTGTCTGTTTCTGAATAATAATACACAAAAATGCAAACAGCACTTTTCAGTTCTATCCACATGACAAATTCTTCAAAAGAAACTATACTGGAACTGGGATTACAAAGTAGCTTTTTAGCAGTTGGAAAACCATGGAGTAACTTTAGTCAACATGACAGTTTTTGGTCACTAAAATTCACAGTACTGCAAACTTTCTCATACACAGTACTAAGCCCATCACTTTATGCCACATGCTCCACACAAAACTTCACTTCTTATTTTAGTAGTGACAAAGGGAAATACAAACAAAACACAACTACCTTAATTGCTTTACCTTCTGATTCCTTACCTTGAATCTCTATTTTAGTATATGCATGGCAGTTGTGAAATCAGGGTTTCAAACAAGAAAAGTCTCTGTACTGCTCCTGGCACTACTCAGAGGACTCAAATCATCATTTCAATGTTCCTCTACAAATCTTGCATTACAGACTTCACTTGCTCATATTTACCAGAAAAAAACTCAGGGCTTAAACCTAAGTTCTTTCAGTCTGATTCTCAGCTATTTATCCACAGGATAAGTCATAAATGATTTCACTGTAGATCAAGAAGTTATAATGCAATCACAAGCAGGCCCTAACTACTCTCATCACTGCACTGTCATAACATAGTGATTTCTGCTTCTTCACCTTTTAAAGTCCAGAAAATGTTAAAACTCCCCAGGCCTGATTTTTTTTCTCCACTAATTAAAAATGAATAAAGCAGGAATATCACTTCCAACATCATCATGTATAAGAATCAATGGATTAATACTCTAAGCTCTGTTCTTAATTCTTGAGTTATCTTTAAGGTAATACACTCAATTCAGGTTTTGTTTTGTTCTTATCAGCTGTCTATCTGTAAAAAGACTAAGATGGTTACAGATCAGCAATCATGATGTAACTGGAGAAAGCTTTTCAATAACACTATCGTCCAAAAAGCTTTTATATCCAAGTCCCATCAAAACAGCTTAGCATGTTCAGAATTACAGATGCTTCTGCAAACTCACTGCATTCAGCTAGACATGAGTTTATGCATTTTACATGAGTTGTGTTACATTTCAGTAGTCTGTGCTGCAGTACTGCAATGAACTCAAGAAAGAGAACCTCCGCTGAATTGAGGCTCATCATTTTGCAGGAGCAAGCATGTTTACAGCTACCAATAAACTAGGTTCTATAACCTCATTTAAATGGATACTATTTGTCTTGTTCCAAACATCACAGTACATAGCAACACTCATTTGACCAACAGCCTTCTGCATCAAATCAAGGTTTTGAACACAAGAAATTAAAACATGCCTGACAGTCAGAAGGTTGTAAATGAGCTCAGTGAAAGTTGGCAATCACGTTTTCATTTTCTCACAGTGCTGTCTAAACTTCTAATATCAGTCTCATCAAATACCTTCCACATCAAGGCCTGCTGTGACCCCTAGACAATGCAAGTGAGCTCTACTATTAATGAACACTGTGGGCAATGCAGCTGTGCTTTGCTGCTGGCAAGTTTCCAATTCACTTTTCTCTGGAAGTAAGAAAATAGTATTAAGTATCATTCTAGTAGAATAGAGCACTGCATTAATTTAGCATTTTGTTGTAAAATCACATCCAGTGAAAATAAATTTCCTATGTTTTGGTCCAGGAGAGCAGATCAACCAGCAAATGGATTTCATGTCTAGGAGTTCCGTGAATTCAAACAAGCAGCACCTTGAGGTTTTTGCCATTCTTCAGTGAAGTTCAGCACTAGAAAATATACAATGAGCTCAGAAACCAGCACAAGGGAGATGAGGGCAAGCATTCTGAGGAGTGGGAAGACTAAAGAGTCTTTTAGAGCCATAACCCATTTAAAGTAGATTTTTATAAAAAGTCTTTGACAACTATCTTTGGTTTTGAAACAAGAAAAATGACTGTGTGCCTTTTCAGACTGGAGTGTATTTTTGGGAAAAAGTGTAGTGGAAGTATCTTTTAACTGCACAGCATGGAAGTGGCAATGATTCTGAATTTTAACTCCAAATTATTATGCATAGTGGCCTATTAACCTTTCCCACTGCATTATTTCTCAGGACATCAAATCCATAAGCTACGTTGGAACTGGGAGCAAACTATACAAAGCTTTTCCATTTATTTCACAATTTTTTTGATAGACTTAGCAGTCTAAGGGCAAAAATATCATTTCAGACTGACAGCATAGACAGACACTGTAACCTCAACATCTGATAGATTTGTCCATCAGAATTCATATCTTGCCTGGAGATGTCAATGTCTAAATTTATATTTCACTTTCCTGGGCCCCATGTGAGAGTATATCAGATGCAGTACAATTGCAAACTTGTTCTGACATAATGCTAGCTTTTGAGCACAGTCATTTCACTACCTAGATTTGAAGATGCACTGTATTTAAGCCACTTTGCAGAAAGGAAAAGGTCCAGTGAAAGAAACTTTTGTGAAAATAACTGGGCTAAATTCAGTATTGCTATAAATAATGACAGCAATTGAGTGAAAAATAAGTGTGAGCTGAGCAATTTTGGGCTGACTTAACATTTAGGGAACAGGGAAGAAAAGAGGAGACAAACTGCATTTTTGTGGCCTCGGTGCTTGTGACCAAACTTCATGTTTGCATCATTCATTCACTTCTCAGTTTAAAGCTTAAGTTCAATTCTCCATCTATGATACTCTGCATACACATGCTAAATGAAAAATCAGTGCTAGTCATGGTGCCCTACTATTGCATTCATTTTGGCCAAGTCAGATCTAATTATCAACCGTAACTTCTATATTAATCATCACTAACCTGTCCCAATCTTTGCTTTCTCTTACATTCAAGAGTAAATTTTGCTCAAATTTTGATTACGGGATCGTCTCTGCTCTTCAAAGTGTTGCTTCTTACATCAATACCGAGCCTGCAATAGAACTGTCCACACATCACAGGAAACAGAGAAAGATGGAATGAGGAGTGAACTTTCTAGTATGGTCAAACTTCAAGCAATGCTTTTCCAGCATTTTCACATAACTACTTGTGAAAGTGCTGAGTAACAGGGCATGAGCTCAATGGGTTACTTTCCTCTCTGAGCTCAGTCCCTAGGCAATCTGTTCCACCTCTATCATCTCCTCCTACAAAATTTGCAGAAAGCAAGTATATTTTAAAGGCAACAACAATTAAATTCCCTTCAGTTTAATGAACTGCAAATGGATTTACAAACAAAAATCCAGTTTGGTTTTTACAGCTACTGCAAAACTCATAAGATCATGCTTATGTATTTACTGGGAATTAACAAAACTACTGTGAACAATCAAAAAAAGACTTTGTACTGAACAAGCTGAACACTCAAAATAAGTGCACATAATACGGAGATGGATGCAATACATTATGTATCAGTATTTAACTGCAGTAAAAATCTTGAAATACTCCCTGGTACTGCATTATGATATGACTCAAAACAACATCTTAGACTAAACTGCTGCTGACCAATTCTCACAACTACACAAGCTGTTGTGTATCTCAGTTGCTTGAATTACTTTCTCTACACTGGTATTTTAAATATGGTGGTATTACACAATAACAGGGTCACAAGCAAGTCTCTGCACATAGAAGTGGTATTAGTAGCAGGACATTTTCCACACTTTTTCAGCTTTGCCTTTCTTAGGAAGAAAAAACACTTATCACACTATCAAGGCTAATAATGCATGCTACGTTAGTTTTTCTCTGTCACAACTGGTTATGTGCACCGCATCACTCTTCCAAGCAGCTAGACACAAAGAAGCACGTCAAAACAGTGATTCCTTCTGCAGATGTGGCTTTTAGGATTTGTTCTGATGTGGAAAACTACCACTCTGCACACTGTGTCAGAAATTAATTCACAATGCTGACACTTCAGATCTATTAAAAAAGAAGCTGCAGTTCTAACATTACCACCTTGTGACTAGTCTTTATTGTTTCTTCAGTTTGTAGCTTCATTACACAAGTCCTCAAGATGGTCTATCATTTTAAATTTGCTCTTGTGATGTCAGTGTGTCAACTCCAGTTTGTGTTTTTTTTTTTTTCCTAAAAATTTTACAATGGAATAGATTGCAAAATAAATATCAAACTTCTAAGTGGTAATTCTGTTGTGAAGTCTAGCTTTCCTAAGATTGTGTAACACCAGAGAAGCAGAGAACTGCTTCTTAAACAAATATAACACCTTAAAGATTTGTCTTACTACATAACAACCACAAGAAACACTTCTGAGAAAATCCATCTATAGAGAGTATTTATCTTGTGATCACCAAGCTTGTTATTTTGCATAATATTAATTCTTTGGAACATGCCATTAAAAACACTTGTTTGAATTTAGGATGAAGTCGAATACCCAAATCTTTTTTTCCATCTTCTCATCTAAAATGCAGGTCAAGGGCCTACAGCAATACAATTAAACTAACAGTAGCAGATATATTAATATTTCATGCTAAGAGGAGCAAACGGAAAATCATGTAAATGACATAGAATCCTTAGAGTTGGAAAGGACCTCTGAAGGCCATCTAGTCTATGATATACACGTGCTTCTTACACTGGGTTGCTCTCCCATAGAGCCTTGAACTAAATTCCACAGACTCCAAATCTTAAACAATCATTCAGCAATAAAATAAAAAGGCTAAAATCTAAAGAATGTAATTTTAGCAATGGAAAAACATCTCAAAGTTACCTTTTCTTGCCCTACTAGAAATGTGTAGGAAGGACAGATTATGCTTATCAAATATCATCACCTGCCTCTATAGCACTGAACAAATATACTTTTCAAAGGACTAAACACAACACAAAAAATAAAATACCAACAACATGGTGTTCAAAAAAAAAATCTAGGAGGAAGTGTCCTCGTTATCCTTACGGATCCCTTACTTCAAGTTACATTATACATGCTAAAGGAATTATGTATAAACAGTAAGACCACCAAGCCAAAAGGAGCTGTGGTCTTAAGGATGTTCTTGAATAAACCCTTAACACAGATTACAAGAAAAGAAAGTATGTGCTCTGTAAACAATGAAATTTTAAATGTAGGGCTAACTCATTTAACTATGATTAAAAGTGCTTCACTTTATGTTAGAACATAGCTGATAGAAGAAATTGAAAAAGAACACAACAAATAAGCAGACGACAAAAAATGAACTGATAATAAACATATTCATGCTTTTTTTTTTTTTTTCCCTCTTTGCAGTATGTTCTGACCCATCACACAGATAATTATCATCCTAGACAAACAAACAAGATGTAAAGGAGCATAGGTCTAATTTCAAAAGCCAAGTCTATACTGTTCTGCATAAATACTGTTGCTACAAATGTATTTTTATTATCGGAACTTTCTCTTCACTATTTTCAGTATTTCTTTTCCCATGTTATTTTTGAGACAACAGTACTGGCTCTTTACTGGGATACACTGAGATTACTAGAGAGTTTTGTTTACACAGATAGTCAACTTCATATTTTTACTGTTAGCAGTTTGCCAGCTTATCTGATGTAAGCAATAAAGACTAAAGACAGAACAGAAAAAAGAAAGTATTAAATCAATGTAATCAAACTCATCCCTGTGTGTAAAACTATGACACACTGAGAGTTTTTGTCACTGAACAATAGCAAATTTTCCAGTGGTCAACTTATTGTTCAGCGCTAGCATATAAAAATCAACAGCCAGGCAAAAGCCTTCCAAATATACAGAAGAGAAAATTAAAGACAAGCCTGACATTTAAATCCCAATGGTATCTAAGTAAAATGTATCATCCAGAAATCTGACTCATGTCCTTCTCATTTGAAGAATGTTACTTACAATATGTTAAATCAAACAAATATAACTAATACAAAGTTTGCCAGACACAATGAAATGCTGGAATCATCATATCATTCTGTCAAGCAGCAGTAGTTTTGGGTGTTTCTGGAAAAGATAATTCTAGAAAGCTGTATGCGTTCTCATGGGCAAAAGCAGCAGCTTTTAAACAAACTTTAGTCTCAAGTTTTGTTCCCTTTTCCCATTTGTCAGCTGATGCTTTAAATTCTTCCAAGTCTGCTGTTTCTTTGACAGACCGGAGTTCAATGTTCTCTTTTCTTAACCCAGTAGATGGTGTCAAAGCGAGTCTTCATTAGATTGCTTTGCAACACCAAGCAAACTCTGAACATGTCTTACCACATCATTGTCAGCTAGAACTGGTAAATCTAATCACCTCCATCTGGAGATGAATGAGAAGAGACAAGCACAGAAGAGCCTTTCAGGTGCAGCTGCATCAGTCAGCCCCCACGGGGCTCTTCAGGGAGGAACTCTTCTAAGGAAGTTTTATACTGAATCCTTACTGGAATAATTCATGGGGAACATCTGCCCATAGATGCCATACTCTGTACTGAAGTCATATAATCATGGTCTTTAAACTAGTGCAGTCTTCTGAGCACGGCAGTCAGCCCAAATGTAGACATCATTGATTTCTCCTTTTACACGATTGCCTAATTAATAACAATGATCTGTTTGAACATATCAGTCTCCCTCTTCTTACCCCACCATCAACTGTATGAAATCTGCACTGTTTTTGTTTAGTAAGCACGAACCCATGTTGAGACAAAGTCATAGGCACTTTTATTTATTACTATTACTTCAGCATATACCATAAAACTATAAGCAGAAGAGTGCATGCGATTGCAGATCACCTTTATGAAAATGGGAGCTCCAAATCAGTGCAGATATTTCCAATGAAGAAAATCAAAATGGAAGGAAAGATCTTTTCAGTCATGTATGAGGAACCAAACAGCAAGAATCTCAAGAATTCTAACAAAAATAAAACTAAACTGTTAGCCCTTACTGTGGACAAGAATTTCAGCATCCTACATGCTGTCAGATCCACGAGTCCACATAGCATTATTTCTTCAGCTGAGTGCTGCTTCTCAACTTTCCCAACATTTCTGTAATATGGCTGCAATTTTTCTTTGAGTCACATTACTAGGCAGTTAATATTCTAGGAAATATGCTCTATACATTCTGAGGGAAAAATAATTAATTATAGCATCCCAGTGTAGCTTTGCTCACAGTCTACTTGTGCATTCTGCCGGGAATCAGAATTAACTATCAGATTAAATAGCTGTAGGCTATATTTTTTACGTGTAAAAACTATCCAGTGGATTTCTCATAAAGATGGCAAGTTGTCATCTCAAAGCCTATTTGTTTGTTCTTTTAGCTAGGAGGAAAAAGCAGTATAGATTTCCCACCCTAATTAGCTTATGAACTCTGCCTTTGAAGTCCATCATGCAAGAGAATGTGGTTTGGCCTTTCCACTGAGACTTCAACAAAGGTGTCAAGTAACTTTAGTGATGACAGCATTCTGTAAAAGTAAAACGAAAGGCAAGAACTAAATTCAATTTGTAGCTGCTACTTTCCAGTCTCTGCTGATATGGGCTGGATTTGAATGGTAACCTAGCGAGACATCACTGCTGATAGGAACAAGTTCAGTTCCATAAAACTAAGATGAATTTCTACACGTACAGTAAATTGCCAAAGAACTTCTTGTTTGTACAATAGTATTAGTTTTCCTTCTGGTTTAATTAGGCAAGAAAATTAAATGCCTTGCAAACTAGACATTCTCCTATAACAGGGTAAAGCGATGGCTTGAACACAGAGCAGCTTAACCCCTTGGGTAATGTGCAGCCAATTTCTATTAAAAGTAAGGAGTTCAGAAAGTAGGAATAGTTCCCACATTTGGTGGACTACATCCTCCTGGTGATGTACGTGCTATTCTAGTAATCAGTTGTCCACCCCCATCTCTGCTGCTGTCAACACTGATGACAAGTGCCCAGCACTGTGCTGTATAGCTAGCTAGTATGGAGATTTGAGCTGCTGCCGTCCATCACTTGTTCCTTTCCTCCTACAAACTCCAAAGTGAAGGAGAAAGTGAAACCTCCTGCCAGCATCCATTTTCAGATTTCAGAAAAAAAAAATCCAAAAGTGTCCGAAGTGGCTATGATGCTTCTTTGTGCCCCATTCTCATTCTTTTCAGAGGACTTCCCTTCCATCACAGCTGGAAATTATTCAGCTATGGGGCTAACTGAGGAGAAAGGGAATAAATGCATTCTCATAAATCCCTGATCTTTTCTACTCACAGGCTTCATGGGAAACAATGTCTTAGAGCAAATATGTTATTAAACTCAATTGAATTCAGAGAATGTACATTGCCTTAAACCCTGGGGGCCGTATCAGTTCCAGAACTAAAAGGTCAGCAGAGCAGCACTAATGAAAGATATATAAACAACTTGGGCTACTTATATAATGAGGTATCCCCTCCACCGACCATCAAATGTAAACTCAGGCTGCATGGCCATATCAACAAAACCCCCTACAACTTAAACCGTGAAATTAATTAATGCCGTAATGGGATATTGTATTGGGCTTCTATCCATTGGGGAAAAAAAAAAAGCCACCTCAAATTGCACTGCATAGGTTCCCCTATGCTTAAATTAATGTTTTCTGGAGAGTACTGATACCTGTAAGACAGAATACACTCTCCTGAAGACCTAATATCATGAATCATATTTGCACACTTCTGCTGTAGTGTTAACACAGATGCTCAAGAGAATGAATCTATAGGGCGATAGATGCATGGGTCTGAACCTAAATAGCGCCTGTTCCACAGACTGAAGAATATCTAATCACTATTTCATATATTATCTAGAGAGCTTTTACTCCTTGGTCTAATGTCAATAAGCTTTTTTTTTTTTTTTTTGTCTGGAAAAAACCATCTGTAGCTTTTTTTTTTTTTTTTGCATTCTTGTAGCAGAAAGAAGATGTAAACTGGTGTGCAACTTGGCTCTCTCCAACTGTATACAATGCTATGAACAGAAGTACTGTAACATATATAGAGCAAGCATGATGCATGTCTACTTCCTCAGCTATGTACACAGAATATTTATGATAAATCCAGAGGTATATGTATATGAACAGGAACCAAGTAAATCAGATGAGACTTGAAGAGGATGAGATTCTATCCGCATTTCAGTACCGTATTATGTATGTATTAGAATTCTGATTTTTTTTTCATAATGCAACTTGTGCAGAGGTTAGGGGAAACTATCTTATTACTCAGATAAATTCTGACACAGGTCAGGAACTTCCTCATCTCCAAATGAAAAATATCTCCAGCTAAGTTTGAAAGTTTCTAAGCAGTTCTCTTATCTCTAAAAATAGGAGAAAAGTAATAAGGGTACTGATCTATTAGAACAATAAAAATACGTGCAGAAAATGGCATCCTTTAAGCTTGCCCAATAGAATGAAAACAACAGAATTATCAGCACTAGTCCCATGAATTAATATCAAACTAATCAACTATCTGGAAAGAGACTCATTTTTACTATTTTTTAAAAAGAAAAATAAAAAAACAGGCCTTAATATTAAGTTTCTGTGAAATCAGCATAACAGTACAAACAAATTTTAATGTACATTTGCCCCAATTTTTCTATTATTTTAAAAATATACAACTAGGCGGAAGTGATAAAAACAACTGATAACAGATGTCTTCTGCCTCATGTCAAGTCAAATTAAATCTATGCTCTAAAATACACTTCAGCCATGAATACTGACGGCTAAATAGTGACCTGCTGTCATACACATCTCTAGAACAATCATGTTTGAGACATTCTGACAAAACTGCTTCCCACGTACATATGTCATCTGAATGTATTTACATCAGTTCAAATTACAATGCTAGGACTAAGATCAATAGTACTACAAAAACTGGAAACATCTGTTTAGAAAACAAAGTCCTGCAAAATCAGTCTCTGTCCTTCAGCAGTATTGTGACAATCAGCATCAAATATTTTTAGCTGAAGTCTTCAAAATCACAGCTAACAGCATTTTAGGCATGTGCAAAAATGCACATAACTGTAAATAAGAAACTATGTTCAAGTCATTAAGAATATTTCAAAACTGCCAGATAGCATTAAAATTTTAATATTTTCAAGTTCCCTGCTGGTTTGACTATTCCTCACAAGTTTGTCTGTATCTGTGCTTCTTTTTTTTTTTTTTTTGTATTTCTACAACATTTTGCTCAAAGCTTGAGAGAAATAAATATGCAAGCGTTAAAATAAACAACCATGCAAGACCAAGGAGTGCTGTTTCTCAGCTACTGATGGCAATTACTAGTCTCCAGAGAAAGGCTATTCTGTTAAGAATGCACATTAGACAGTGAGAAGAGGGCTCTGCACAGAACATACTCTTTTTTGTACTCATACTTACATTGGCTGTAATGTCTCATACAGATCTAAATGAGAGTCTCTCATGAAGGTCTCCTACCAAATGCAATCCTGTTACCGTGAACATAACTTATCCTTGAATCACATTCTTGCTATTTCTGACCTGTATGCTTTTTTTCTGGAATACTCACAGAAATGAAAAATGAAAAAAAGGAGAAAACACAAAACAAAGAGCCACAACAAAAACCATTTATGAATAGCGATTTCAGTTTTGTAAAATTCTACAAATATGGCTGAATCAGGTTGATGTGTCTAACGTTCTGGCTCTCTCAAAAAGCATCTAACTACAAGTCCTCTGTTAATAAGTAGGCCTTCCTAGGAAGTTTTGGAGGAAGTTGTTCACACAGATGGTGGTGACACAATGGAACAGGTAGCCCCACGAGGTTGTGGATGACCCATCCCTGGAAGAATTCAAGGCCAGGCTGGATGTGGCTCTGGGCAGCCTGGTCTAGTGGTTGGTGACCCCGCACATAGCAGGGGGGTTGAAACTAGATGATCATTGTGGTCCTTTTCAACCCAGGTCATCCTATGATTCTATGATTCCAGGAAAAGCAAACAATAATTCTTTACTGAGAAACCTACAATGTGCATATCTCTCTCTGTGCATATCTCCTGCATAAAATGGGCTAAAGAGAGACCACCTACTAGAGTAAGGTAAATGAAATTAGAAGAAATAAAGGATTAATTTGATGGGTAATGAATCAGAAGGATAATACATTAGCTTCATCACTAATGTTAGGGCATATTACCAATGACTGGGAATAATACAGTGCTATGCTCATTACAATTATTATGGGTTAAGAACTAAAACTCAGTAATTCTTGCTATTAGGCAAAAAAATAATAATTTGCATTTAAAAATCACATTCGTCAAGGCTACTTTTCCTTTCAGTCTCTTTAGTTCCAAACCATTAAGTGCTGTGGATTTTTTCCCAAACAGTTGAACTAGGGACAACAACCAGCACGCATGCTTTGTATCATGGGACTGCAGAACCTCCTGTATGATTCACTTCCAGTTCTAAAAGTGTCTCAATAGACTCAGAAGCAGAGAGTGACTTGTCTCTGTTGGTTGAACGGGTAACCCAGAACAGTATGGAATTCTAAATATCAAATCTAGATTAGTAAATTGAGACCAGCGTTGGTCTCAAAATAGGATTAAAAACACACATACTGACAAGCAAAAATGAGGCCGGAAAAAGCCTTCTGCACAAATTCCAGCAACTCTGACACTAACAAGCTCCATGCCATTATTCCAAAATGCCCAGCAAACACATCTGTGTTTTTCCAAAGTGTTGTAGTATGAAATTACAGTTTGAGACCCGCAATTTATCAGTGTCAAAACAAGGTGGTAAAAATCCCACTGGCCTGCTTGCAGGCCCCCTTAAATTTCTTGTGATGGTTACACACAGGCTGCTTGCTGTGATCCCACCGGCAGGAGGTTCTCAGTGTGCACTGTAGCATAATGGGAGCTGGGTAGGGCACCTCCACATAGACCGACTGGAAACCATTCCTCTGCTCAGTCTCAGAGGGAAAAGAGACAGAGAGACTTCTCCTTCTATTCCTTCATTCATTGTAGATGCAGTAAATCCACCATATTAGAAATTAAAAACAGACACTCCTTAAAGTCAAATGGCCTCATCTTAGTTTCACCAAAAAGAGAAGATTCTTCCATCCTTCACAAATCTTGAGCTCCTACAGCAGAAGTCCCTGCCAAACTTAATTTGTCTGTTTTGTATGAAATGTATAAAAGGATACAGTACCACTCAGTGTAACAGCTGTAGATGAATCATTAGCTACAGTAAACACCATTTAGAAAGTCCCAATCAAAACAACTTGGTCAAATTTTGGGAACTGCAAGCACACAAATGTCTAGAATATACTAAATTTAACAATCTATTCCTTTTTAGATCCTTCAAAATTATCCAGAAAAGGAAGAAAGGAGAGAGAAGATGGATAAATAAAGTGACAGGGAAAACAATTCCCTTCCTTTGCCTTCCATTTCCCCATTTACAACTCTTTTGTACCATGGAGACTGGAGAGAGAGCAGACTCACAACCTCTCCTCAAGCTCTTCACGCAGTCTGGCTTCCCCAAATCCTTTGCCATCTCAGTGCATAGATGGCACAGCACACTGCTCACTTCCTCCAGTTTTTTGAATAACAAGCTACAGTTCCTTATGAAAATGAGAGGTGACATAACACACACAAAACAATTTTTTTACATGACTCAAAGGCCAAAGAAACCACAAGTTTTTCACTACCTCAATTACTGACTACATTTTATTGGCCACGGCAGCACAATAACTAAGTAGGAGCCATGTCAGGTTGATTCCATGAGATGACATATAGAGCTTCCAGGACTAAGACTGTTCTGAAGAGTTTCCTTCTCATATTTTCTCATGGTTTTTTGTTTGTTTGTTTGTTTGTTTTGGTCTGTTTAAATAGATTGCTACTGTTTCTCATCATCTAAATCTAGTTATTCGTTGTTACTAGAGAACAACTTGGCAATTATAGAATATATGATGAATCACCTAAACACAAATAAATGGATAACATACCCCAGTTGTCACTGGGTTTAATATGAGTGTCAATTTTCTTATTGAAACCTTATCTACAAAGTGGTTTTGAAATATTACTGTAACACACAGCTGTATCTATCTTCTCCTATTGGTCCTTAACCCACTTAGAAGGGTTGTGTTATGGAAAAGCATGAAAAGGAATTGCCCTGGGCCAAGCACACTAAGCAAACACAAAAGTCTACCTGGACTTTTTCTAAAGTCCAAAGTGAATTTTACTTCTATCAAAATAGATTTTACTGCTTCAGTCCTTCCCACTCAAAGTTTGCAACTTTTCTTCTCTCTGAGACCATCTGCACATGTATTTTTCAAAACACATTTGATCTGCAAACACATTTGCAGAAACATTTTACCTCTATTCATCTCTACTTGTTCACCTCCAGAATCTATTGACTTACAACAAGACTAAGATCAGGAAGCACATACAAATACACCTTGTTAAATAATCTCTTCCTATCTGAAGACTTTTAATATGGAAGATTTATCTAAAGTACTTAGAGAATTTGTTTTCTCCTTTGTCATGTAAACACTTAAGCTTTTTAAAGGAAATACACACACAGGAATATCTTGCACTTTCACCTGCAATGGAGGTGATCACTTGATTGAGGATACTGTGTTTATTCACTAATTCAGGTTGTGAAGACACAGGAGCGAAATGGCAAAGTCTGTACGTATAACAGTTAATTATCATTCAGAAAAAAAATCAATTTCACTCAGAAGACCAGTATGAAAAAAGAAACACAAGTCTGCATACAAGGAATAAAAATCTCTGGAAATAAGGTGATTTTTTTTTTTTTTTTTTTTTTTTGTGAATATACAGGAAAACAAACTACTGTTTAAATCTTGGATTTGTTGGATTTGGCAGTTGTGTGTCTCTCTGTGAATGTGATTACCTTGGTATTTTTTTTTGTTTGTTTGTTTGTTTTTTTTAATGAAGTTGGTTTATCTTGTCAACTTGGCATGAGTCAGAGAAATTACTTCTCTCTTTGGAAATAACACCTTAACCTGCAATACTCTCTAATTACATTACAACCTGGATCAAGATGTTCAAAATCCCCATGTTTCTGATTTGGAATTCAAAAACTCAACTGCTTTATAATCCTCCAAGTGTGGAAAAGAGACAAAAACATCAATGTTCTTTGCCTGCTGTCACTGAAAATGCCACTCAAATTTATGCACAAACCTTTGTGCTCCAAATGTTTCCTCTTTTACTCTTTGTGTATACAAATAAGCAGCACAAACAATATCAAACAAGATAACTTCTCATTTCAAAGAAGCATACTTGCTAGTTTTCTTCTGGACATAGAAACTGTTCAGGAATAGTCTATGAGGGTTTCATCTTCTACGTTTACTCTGAATCCCAGATGGGGCAAAAATGGAATTACAAAGGGAAAGAGAAGTCAGAGACCCAAACCTTAAAATAAAAAGGTATCTTCTGTTTATAGGTACAAAATATTTCTCTATGAGGAATAAAAATAACAGGTTACATGACTCCAGTATCCTTGACAGAGGTTATCATCACTGGTCAGTAACCTATTAGCTAAGAGAAAATTAACACAAGGCTGAGAGAACATTACATAGACTTCCTTAGAATATCCACCTCACAAATAATTAATACACGTGCATATTATACAAGTAGAATAATTCAGGTAGCACTAGACAAAATATTCATGTATATATAAAACAAAATCCACACATATACATACAGTAGAATTTCCCGAGCTCTCTCTTCTCTAACCCTTCCTCTTACTATTGTGTGAAAAAAGGCATTCTTCTTAATGAGAGTTGTACTTCTCCAATCAATGCAAAAACAAACATAATTTTAACCAAAGTAAGGGGTGAAACAACAGTGAAAGTACCTAACTGTAACAGTTTTATAGAGGGCATACAAATACAGAAAAAAAAGCCAAAACCAGAAGAGCAATCACTGTGAACAAGTTCATAAACTGAACAGATAAAAAAAAAAAAAAAATTAAAAAAATTGAATGTTTTACAATGTAAAAACCAATCACTCCTAGCAAAAGCATGATTCACTTATACTAATATAACAACTCTGCATCGCTTTTTCATGAAATAGCTTCTAATAACACTTGCAAATTTAGATTTTAACAGTTGAGAATACACTGTATAAATCAAAGCTGCTAATTGGTCTGAAAACATATCATTTTAGATGAGTCATCATTAACTTATTCTGTAAGCGAAGGAACTAAGTGGATCATCAGCCACTGAAGGCTTTATAGCTAATGAAAGACAGGAATAAAATGTCACATGTTGTCTGCCTTGTTTGGAGGTTTGTGACTTTCTCCAGAGTAATACCCAGACCCTTCAAAACGGTCTCCTAAATTAAAATAATGACTACAGGCCAATTTATTTCTGGTACTTGCAAGCTCTCTGGCTTTCAAAATTGCACATTTAGAACTGATGTCTTTTTGTACATCATCTCAGAAATTCTGATTTTGTGCTGTCACACAAAGACCTTATCTGTAAAGATGAAAAATGAACAGGCTATGAAAATCAAATTCAACAGCTGTTAAAGCTACATGTGCTGAAAGGTATTACATGCATTCAGCAACAGCATTGTTCCAAAGTTTAAAGTACCTCTAACAACAAGCACTTACAGAAAACCACCCAAATCAAAGACGGCAAATTTTCAAAGCACTGCCCCTATAGAAACTGGAGTGCAAGTCAGATCTGATCAAGTTGCAACATCTGAGTAAGCGCTAGCCAGATACCTTTGCTTACATAAGAAATCAAGAACAAAGCACAAAAAACTCTTTTTAAGGAAAAATTATGCCAGATTAAATCTAATGAAGTTTTCTGTAATTAATAATAATAACTTAGCGCTTTTGCTAATTACTTGTTTTTTTCTAACCTTTGCACACTTTTTATCTCCCTAGATTCTTTGGGGCACTGACACACTCAAATACATATAGAGACTGGAATCAAATTCCCCAAGATACAAACAGGAAAAGAAACAAACAACTCACAAAATTCAGAATTACCTTTTATAAATTTGCATTCACCTAGGGAGCTGATTTTTTTTTACCTACTGGATTCCGTGGGTCAGAAGCACCTACTCAGTTCAGAGGATGTAACCTTGTGTCAAGAGCTATTTGCCACACTGTCACTTGTCAGATCGGTAAAGAATTGAGAATGTACCCACAAATTCATCTCAATTTCATTAGCACTTTATCCTAAAGCATTAGGAATGTTAGCATGAGGAACACAAAAAAAAAACCCCAAATGGTGAAATTACCAACCCCTGTTTTACAAATACGACATAATTTCTGTGAAGAAGGACTGGTAGATAGCCTAGAAATTATTAATAAAAACTATTAGATTTCTGCACTGATTTCTACTCTTTCTGTTGATTTCTGCTTAGCCCGGATAGCCATCCCAAACCTCCCCTGGCACAATTAGAGGCCATTTCCCTTCGTCTTGTCACCAGTGAGAAGAAACCAATCTCGCTCTCACTGCAATCACCTTTCTGGTATTTGAAGCGAGCAATAAAGTCTGCCCTCAGTCTCCTCTTCTCCTGACCAAACAGCTCCAGTTCCTTCAGTTGCTCTTTGTAGGACATATTCTTCAAGCCCTTCACAAGCTTTGATGCCCTTCTTTGGATGAGCTCCAGCACCTCAATGTCCTTTCTGTATTGAGGTGCCCAAAACCAAACACAGTATTCGAGGTGAGGTGAGGTCTCGCCAGTGCCGAGTACAGGGGCAGGACTACTTCCCTAGTCCCGATACAAGCCAGGATGCCATTGACCTTCTTGGCCACCTGGGCACACTACTCATATTCAGCTGACTGTCCATCAGAACACCAAGGTCCCTTTCTGTTAGGCAGCTTTCCAGCCATCCCTCCCCAAGCACTCCTGGATACAGTTGGCTTTCTGTTAGCACTCTCGCTAATCACTCCAGAACTTTTTGAATAAAAAGGTTAGGAAAAGAAAGATTGAAGGATTTTTCTAATTCATTCTTTTCCTTTCTGAGAGCCTAGTGACATTCATGGAATCTACAAGGCTTCAGGGACTCCATACCTCAGCTGCTGAAGTCTGATTAAGTTCTGTAAGAACAGAGTGCAAAACACAGGACAGTACAGTACAAGACTAAGCTGAGAGGGAGGCTGGTTTAAAGACATTTGACGCATTTACAATTTGTTTGTGTTTGGCCATCTTCCTGTGCATGGAGATGAAGTTATACTAAAAAGACTAAAAAGAACAGAGTTGACAAAGACAAAACGAACATTTTCCAGAGCTAGTTTTGGGAAAGTATGTAGCTTTTTCTCATGGATATATACCAGGATCTCAAATATCATGTTCCCACACTATTCAAAGTAAATTTGAGCAGAAGAGAGAGAGACAGCAAAAGTTTTCTCCCAAAACTCAAAGCTACTCTAGAAACCAAACACAGGCCATCTGCCATGTCACTATCCCTACTCAGCAATAACTCCTAATCATATGGAGAGCCTGAACAAGAGAAAGAGAATTCACTATTACAGAAGAGACACAATCCTATATTCCTGCAAACAGTACTGGTAGCTATTGGTAGTTGCACGTTTTGGGATTGTTCATCGAGTAGAACTAAGCTCCTTATTTACGATATTAAAGCAATCACAACTCTCACAACTCTGGTGGCAATAGAGAAAAATATAATGAAATTGCACCTCATCTTTAATCAGCGCCACATCAGAAAAATGGGATTATAATTACAAATGGATCAAAATCAAAGCCTAAATATTATGCTGGGTCAGGCATATTGTATACACATGGTTGTGGTCTGCTTCTAGCAGTAATGATCATAGCAAAAGCTAGGTCTAGCCTCAGAAGCTTATAAGTACCAAGAGGGCTGAGATTCTTTAGGTCCATTTCTTATAAATGGTTTGTTTATTAATGTTTGTGACTTTTTTTTTTTTTTAAATAAATAAATGATGCTCCGACATCACTCCTCTTACTAGGTATTCTCAACAAAGACATGGAATAATATGTAACATCTAAAATTCTTAATTCAAATAATTTGTCTTCATCCCTTGCCCCTACTCAGGGGCACAATGCAAGCCTAAAGGTCAGAAGGAATGCTTGTAACAACATCACTGAATTTAGACCTCTAGTCATTTTTGCAGCTCATCCAGTGTGATGGAGACACAGAAGGGGCCTAATCTGTGTAATACATGCATTTACCACGTAAGCTTCAATCTTTGCTTCTTGAAAAATAGCAAGCATACTCTGCATAAAATGTTTAAGACATTTTTGGGCTGGAGCAAAAATTAAGAATATAGTTTGGTAACTAACTGTTTATATATATAGGTCAAATATTGACTGTTTTTCTGTAATTTCATATAATTCTAGCTTTTACTTATAACAACACATGTTAATGCACGATGTTTCGTCTAGGCTATAGCAAAGGTCACCATGTACTCTGATACACACATACTACATCTAAAGCAATACTTAAAGCATATAATCAAAATCAGCTTTAAATTACAAAACATTTTGCTAAGAACACAGAACTGCATATTTTATAAGCTCAAGACTAGAATTGGTTTGCCAAGTCTCACTACTGACACTTATTCAGAGATAAGGATGCTCATACACATTTCCTCTCTATGCTGGGACCAAAAACTGAAGAATTCAGTAACTATGGAAGCATATACTCCACAAACCACTCAACAATTCTCAACTATGTGCCTGCCCTATATACTAACATGCTGTGAGCTCGATGTAGCGCTGATAGAATCCATAGCAGCTAAAGCAGCATTATAACAATTTGTGTACCAATCTAACATATAACTTCTTCCAATCAGAAATTATCTGCAAATTAACCTACAGCTATTATCTAAACAAACTTAGCAGTATTCAATTAGCATTTCACAGCTAACCGAATTATAATTAACATAATAAAATTTCCTAACTATTAAGTATTTGAAATGGAAATATCTGTTAGCTAGAGATTTCCAAAAGAAAGGTCAAATTACAGCTCTGAGTATCATAAGTGACTCACAAATTCTTAGCAGCTAAACTTCTTATAATCACTTTATTAACAAACTAGTAGCATTCAACCACTCCACGTCATTCTCTGTATATGTCATAAAATCTCCAAGCCTTGTAAAGCATGCCAAAGACACTACTGTCAGGTATCAGTACTCCTTTTCTACTGGATGGAGTAGATCCTGCAGTAGGTGCCTCAGCTTTTCATGGTAATTTCCTGTTAGCATGCAAAATAGTCCACTAAACTCTGTAAAAACATTTATATTAGTGAAAAGATCCCAAATTCATGTTGAGTGATGTCCACTCCCTATTGCTCTAGTTCTTACATTTTCTTTTTTTTTTTTTTTTTTTTTTTTTTGGTTACAGATGCCGACATTCCATGATTTATTTGCATTATTCTGCTAATTTACAGGATATTTAATACAAGTCTGCTGTGTTTGTCTATAGCTGCTTTTAATACAATTTTTTCACTGACTTTTAAAGAATTAAAATTATGAATAGCAGCATTCAATTTCTTAAATCTGTATCTAACTGCAAGGCATTTCACTCTTGTGCACATAAACATCACTGATTTTCATATATTAGCAGGTGAATCATAGTGTTATTCAGCAAAAAATAGGTTTGATAAATGAGATCTCTTAGGGAAATGAGAACAAAAACACAGAATATACAGACTCCTCTGCCCCCAGCAACATAAACAAATCTGTGTCTACTTTTCTCTAGGGAGCCAATTCTTCAAGAGCTATCAACAATGAATTATCTTACTTGACCTGCCCTATATTTTTGATGTATATGAAAAACCTTAGATGAATTTTCAATCATATGAAAATGAAATACAGAATATTTCATTTGAAAAATATGAAAATATAAAATATTTACTGAAAATATAAAATATTCCTGCCTCCCCCACCATAGATATTTCTGATTTTAAATGCATTCCTATCCTTTTACTTATTTCATAATTTATTCACCCAAAATAGTTTAGAAGTTTCCAGCCTCATCCTGTTAAACATAACACTAGAAGAAATCTCATCTTTATAGCAGATAATCTTCTCACAGTAGTAATAACTGAGAATATGCAACCTCTGATGTTTTTTTTTGTACTATTGCTACTAGTATGATAGTATTATTACTATAGCATTATTACTAGAAAGTATTACTACTTTCCTCAAAATCTTTGAAACCATTTTTTTGCAACAGTGCACAAAGTTCACTTAAACCAAAATCAGTATATTGTATCAGTATCATGTATTTTGAATTAGCTCTTTATAACCAGCAGTCATCTGTAGGTAGCCTTCTTGAGTCATCACAGACCTTTTTAGACAGCAAAAGTATTTTATGATCCACTTCATTTAATACACGCCTTTTCAAAAGCATGTTAATCTTTTAAGCTTTTTGAAATCCCATTAAATCTTCATTTACTTGATATAATGGCATATATTTCTAATCGTGGCTATGTTACTTCTTCAGCCAGGAACACCAAATTTTGACTATATGCTTATGTGAGTAGGATGCCACACCCTAAATATAACTTAATTTGATGCTCATACTCACAGTAATCTCAGAACATCATAATTTCATCTCTACTTAGATCAGCGTACTTTGTGCAATGTGTATTTTTCATTGCTGGTGATCTCCAGTTATTAGTTTAAGTAATTAGATCAAAAATTATTCCATAAGAAAAAAAATTCTCTATTCCAAACCCTTGTATAGTCTTCTGTTCTCTGCTTTACCTTTTTTCTACTCTACTCTGGTTGGTGGGTTAAAACTTTAGCTCTGATGAAGATTTGGTTTTGTTCATTTATACCATGGATATGCTATTTCTGCTCTGTGGAATGGATGTCTTTGTTCAAAAGTAGCTCAGTGGTTCTGCATTTTCCCAAGGTTGCTTACAGCCTTTAATCATGCACTTCCTCTATCTGCTTTTTTTTGTTGGCTTCCACTGCTTGCAGATACAGAGTTAAAACCCCATTCAGTTGTTTATCACCTTTCTGAAGAATTTCACCTCTCACAAGTCTAACTACTCATAGCTAGAGTATTGCCTGAAATGTGCTGCATTTTGCTCCCAGCACTGTGCATTATTTGTTCTTCAGTAATGATTCACAGTCAAAAGGCTGAATGAAGCCTGTTTTTCAGAATGCTGAAAGTTCTAACTAAACACATCATATTTCATGAGCCACAGCAAAACAATACAGTTCAATGAACTGTTTAAGTTTGTTCGTCACTTTTTGCTTCTTAGACATTTAATTTACCAAAAAAAAAGAAATATCTTTCATTTTACATTACATGGGTGCACCTAATAGCTGCATAAGAAAACAAGAAAAAACAAAATAACAAGCTATTCTTTTTTTAATAATCTGGAAAAATAAATGAGGTGAGCAGTTTTCACTGATAAGCTCTATCACATTTGCTTTCAGAGTCCTGAAATGATTGTTTTTGACTGTCTAGGGGATTTTTCTTGTTCTCTGCCTGCATGGCTAGCTCAGGCCTCCATTTACATGTGCCTGTTTTTGTGAAAAAAGCTTTTGAGAAAAGAGGAACAAATACATCTATAAATTGCTAGTTTTTACAGCTATGCAGTTTACTGATTATGTTGTCACTGATGATAGGTATCCCCAGGGAAAACTGGCCACAATTTACTGCAGTCCTTATATATCTCATTAAAAAAGATTTGTTATTAAACGATCATGTTAGGAATCACACTTACTTTCATAACTGGTTCAGATAGTGATTTCTGTATTTTTTCCTAGGTAACCTAGGAACTTGCTAGCATGGAAGGAGACTTTCCTGCCTATTTCCATTCTTTTGGCTCTCTGAAAGTGTTATTTATTAACAGCAGATGTACTCAGTTGGAATCCTGAAAGCCACAGGTGGCCAACAACAATTCTTAAGCTGTTCACTAATATTTGAAGAATAGCTCCCAGATCACCCTTATGACCACAGAGGAGCAGCTAAATAATGTGAAATCTCAGAGCCAAGTAAAATCAAGTCAATGTGACTCATCAGAGCACACTGAGATCCTGTTCCATGCCTCACACTCATAGGAAGAGGGAACCATTAACTTCTGCTGCCTAAGAAAAACTCCCAAAATTCTGACTGCTGCTGCTATACTCACAAGGACTTTGGCACATGGCTTGTGAGGCTGAGGATGGCTGCCTATGCCTGTTACAGACAGTATTATAATGCAAATTACAGATTGCAAATCGATGTATTATAAAGCAATTTATTAGCATATTGTCTTTCTTCATGAAAATGAACATATATAGCAATAGACACATAGTCCTTTCTGAGTTAGACAGTGTATGGGAACCATTTTAAAGTTTTGCACCAAATACAAGAAAAGCAAAATGATACTGTCAGGTACCCTAGAGTCTTGGGTATGAAATACTGAATCATTTATTATAGAATAATTTATGTGGGTGGGAAGAGAAGGCAGCAAAACAAAGATTGTGCCCTCTGTGCTGGATTCTCAGAATTATAGATGGAGACTGTTCACAGCTGTATTAAGCAGAACTAATGGTATGCAGTGCACAAATGGATTTTTTAAAGCAATTTCATATAATGGGTTTGGTAACTTTGAGAAATGCCTTTCCCCAGTGGTCATTCTATTGATGTAGAGCCTAAAGACAATTTTTCTAATTAAGCAATAAATTACAGCTGTGGGGAAGTCTAGTCACTGTTAGAGCTGTACAGAGCTCTGAAGCTTCAGTCTGCTAAAGACATAGCAAGTCTCTTACCTAATCCTATTCATTAATTCTTGCTTTTCCCCCTAGTTTTTCTTTGGGTTTTTAGATCAAACCTCTCCTTTCGCACCTTTCAAAGTCATTCAAAAATTAGGTGGCTCTGGATAAGAGACTACCTTACCACAGTAACTAACAGTTCCCTTCCTCTTCTCATTTTCCTTCGTTTTCCCTCATGAAGGTGAAATCCTTCTTTAAATTAGTTTTGTTCTTTGTGTGTTTTTTGTTACTGCTCTTTCCCTTCTGAGGGGCTGGCAAAGGTGATTTTGATATGGTGCTACCTTTCTTTGTACTCTCCAACTTGTAAGATGAGACAGATATCTGATTCCTTTGCAGATCACCGGGAGGCAGCCAAAGGGCATACTCCAGATAGTCTCACTGAGATCAGATGCTATTTTGAAGTACATCTGCTTTTTGACAGTTATACATATACCTGCAAATCATTTCATCCAACAGAGGAAATACCCAAAACTTGCTTTTGTCTTTACAATGGAATGCATCAGCACTCCTCCCTTGTGCAGTAAACCTGGAATTAGCAGATGAGTTTTAAAAATCATTTAAAAACTTTTCCTTTGCGTTATTAGTGTGTCCGAGATATCTGTATACAAGGAAGAAATAGAAAAACAACCTGCTCACCTACTAACAGTTATTAGAACAGCACAGATTAAGAAAGCTGATAGAAAGGAACCAGGAGCAGTTGTTCTAACAGACACCGGTGGAGTAGCTTCTACCCAGCAAGTAGCTGCTTTAGCCTCCTGCACCTGGTTTGCGGCTTGTGTGGAGGATTCATACTGATCCGATGAAAATAAAGCGTGACATATAGTGACAAAGTTTCCAACATCCACAAAAATGGGTAGCCTGTTGAATCCTTCGTATGCTTTTGGCATCAGTAGTAACTTAACTAGCTGAATAGAGAAATTACATCTTACAACTAATTGGAATTCATGTCAAAATTGCTTGTACCCTTATGACAGAGGTTAAACAAAAGCAGCTAATTTACTTTGAAAACAGTTGTCTTCTGTGTATCTTTGCCATATACATTCTAACAACTCTTCAGGCTAGTCTGCAGTCTGTATCTGCCTAAACATATTTATTTCCATGCTTCTTTAAAGATAGGACAGATTTGGCATAACATGGCACCGATTTTTACGACAACATAACATGGTCAGTTTTGTTTTCTTATTTTTCTGTAAAGCACTGTATTTGCATTTTTAATTTACAGTTTATCCAAACCTTTTTCATGTGTTCAAACAAATTCAGAGCGTAATAATGCAGATGACTGACTGGGATGACAGTTTTCTGAAAAACCAACAACCAACCAACAAGCAGAAAAAAAACCCAAACACAAAACCCAGAAAGTTCCCTTTCTAAACATCTTTGCTGATGCTGCCTTGCCACAAATCAGTCAGCAGGACTCCAGCAATCCAAGTCACAAGCATTCTGCCTGAGTTTCCATTAGTATTCAAGTTTCCCTATAAATTGCCAAAGCTTTTTGAGTCACAGAATTGCAAACAATTGTGCCACCGCTATAGCAGGAGAATATCAGAAGACTAGACAAAATACCAGACAATTCTTTAAGAAAACTATCCTTGTTCATTTTAAATTAAAAATTTCAATCTCATACATGTCACACAAAAGGTTTCCAAATATACAGCATTTTTTTGTTGTTGTTATGACAGAAGATTTAACTATTTTTAAGGCACAAGTTTCTAGTTTGAAAAAAAGTCAGAAACTTTAAAAATGCGTTTAATGTCTGTAATTTTTTTAAAAGGAGAAATCTAGTCTTTTCTCCTCAAAGCAAAACTCTGTGCTCAGTCAGTACCTTTATCTCTTCATTAAACATAAGTTGTTGACTCTAATCCTAAAAGGCAGCAAGTTTCAGCAAGTTTTTATTACAACAGAGAGCCCCTGAGAACATGTAAAGAAGAGAGGAGGAAGCATTAATGGACAGTAAAATAAAAATAATACCTCACCCCCAGCCAAATCCTACAAGAATCCAAGCACTGACAATGCAAAGCCTCTCTACAAGGAATTTTAGAAAAAAAATAAAAAGGTGTCTATGAACAAACATCTAAACGAAATTATAGGATGATGTATGCCTGTCAGTTGGCTGAAGTTCACAGGTTTTTCTGCTCAGATTCCTCAAGAAGCCTAGGAATTTGATTTCATCACCAGGGGTTTGTGAATTCTACTCACTAATAAGTACAAAAATAAAACAGCATTCAGCTCTTCATTTCAGTTAAGTAACTTCCAGCATATTAGAGGATGCATACAACCAACATTTCTAAGCACTAAAACACTGCTGAAAGAATATTATCCTAGCAGCCCTCATGGAGGAATCACTAGTAGATTAGCACAAATTTTAAAAACCAGATTAATCATCTCTCTCAAAAATTCTCCCAGCTACCTGAAAACAACAAGCAATTGGACAAATGCAACACTACAGTAGCATTTAAAGGAATTAAGCAAATACTGAGAGCAATCAAGTTAATTTCATTTAAAATTATTTTATATGTATACACATCATCTTGCTACACGTGGTCCTTACCCAACAGAAAATTAATAGCTTAGGAAGAGACTACAATCAGATTTGAACGCATAATATTTTCATGGTAAGAAACTCTGCCTTTTCATACAGCCTTTTATTAAAACAGAAAGCCAAACACTGACGTAAGAATAATACATAAATAATTATAATATATAATAATTAAAATAAAAATATAATAATTCATATTTGAAAAAGATTTTATTTCATGAGCTTCTAGAACTCTCTATCAAACCATGTGAAACCCTTGCTAAATGGATTCCCACCATCTAAAGATGCACTGGCCTTTGAAGACGGTAGCTAAAAACCCACGATATATTCATTTTGCATAAAAAAGCAAAAGAAAAAAAAATGTCCTCAAATTCCACAATGCATTGTTTTTTTGTAGATTATTTCCTGTTAAAAAAAAAATTGAAGAAATTCTGGATTCTGATTCAACAGTGACTTCAACATAAGACATGGATATGGGGAGAGAAGCGTACAATGATGAATTATGTCAGCGTACAGAGCTACCCATCCTTTAAGCTCCCAAATATTTATAAAAATACAGCTTGCTATTGCAGAAACAATTTCCTCCCCAACACTTATCCAGCGTGTCTTCCACTAAATAAACACTGAATGAAAATTATGCCCCTTGTAAGATTATTCTCTTCTGTGTTACTGAGAGAACTACTGAAAACAGAAAACCCAATAACTACGAAGCTAGACTTTGCACAATGTCCTTCAACAGCTAGAAAAGATTCAATGTGACTCCCTTCTGGAGAAGAAAACAAACTTCTCACAAAAGGTCTAACTTGAGGGGACTGTTCCAGTCTACCCAAATCCACAGAAATTTCACTAAAAATGTGCAGGATTAAGTACTTATTATTTTTTCAATAGCTGCCTAAGAGAGACACCTGAAGCAGGCAGACATAGAAAAATATTAGGAAACGCAGACAGGATTTTGTTGGTAGCAGAGGGAATGTTTCTACCTGCCCACTGTTCTGATACGCATTGTCACAGGGTTGGCCCCAGGTCTTGATTAAAAAAGCAAACCTCTATTTTCTGCCTCAAATTTTAGACAGCCAATTCCAGAAATGCCAGAAGATATATTAAAAATCAAATTGAAGTTGTGCTGTCTTGACTGCATGGTGGAACATGAAACAATTATTAAAATTTTTATATTTAAATAACATTTATTTTACCATTAGGAAACTTCTTTAAAGGCCACAGCCAACAATCAGAAATTATCTGCATTAACAACCAATAAACAACTTTCTGAATTGTGTTTTTCTTGGAAATGGAGACATATGCTTCAAGTGACACATAGTAATCTTCCTGAATGACCTAGTCAGTAGCACAATAAAGGAAAGGATAAATTAGCATCCCAAAGTGCCAGAATAAAGAATGACATCCATTCCAGGCCTTATATGCCTAGAGTGGCTATCAGTACAACTCCAGTTCTAAATGGTCAGGTCACAGATTTTATATACTTCCCTTATTAGTCACCTAATGCTCAAAAATTTGCTCTCATTTTTCGAAGTCTTCCTTTGTGTTCTGGATAAGAATTTCTTTTCTTTATTTTCTGTAAACAGAACTTTTACGTAGGCATAAAAGCTCACAAGTGGAAACAAGAACAGCAAGCATCGAAATGACCAAGCCAGCTTTAGAGAAACTTGAGCTATTAGCTGGAGCAATGGCTTAAAAGGTTCATCATTTCTCCTCCTCAGATTCTGAGACAGGGGCTCCTGTCAGTATTTCTAGTTACTCCTCTTACTAGTTTTAAATTCACACACTTGATTCTAACAATTCAACCTAAAAGCAATAATAGAAAACATTTAAGCCCTTGGTTCTACAGAGGAATAATATCACAAGACCAAGTGACAATTCAGAATGTTATCACAGAAGGTTAAGCAATATTCCTATTTTATGCCACAGAAGAGGTAACTGAACTTAATTGAAGCTCAAATGAAACATGTTAGAATTGGAAATGAGTGCCCATTTAAATAGTTTTGCGCTAAAATAATAAATTGTTTAACAAATTACTTATATATTTGAGACAGAGCCTTATCACAATCCCCATGAAGCAGATTCTCTTGTAGAGTCTGCTCTATCAACTCAGTACCTTTAACACAAATGGATAGATTCATGCAATGTTCCCTTGATGCATGGGAGACATTTTCAAGGAGCTTTTGAAAAGCAAAATTCTGAGAGACAAGACAGACACTACTGCTTTGGGGAGCACCATTTATACAGGCTATTAAATGGTGGGATGTTTCAGCATCAAATGTTCCTGAATCTAACACTTTTCTAGAAGAGGAAAATCTCTTCCTGACTCTCTCATTCATGCAGCTATATCAACAGAAGCATGCTACATGTTATGTGATCCCTCCCTTGTGCTTTGTACTTAAACAGACCAGGAGATCAGTTTCTGGCATGTCAGCTGATCATGCCAGATCTGCTTGCTGTGACTCCCCACATCAGCACTGTCAGCGTCCATCTCCAGAAAAGAGATTTTTAAACAAACACAGGGAACTTGTACCACAGACAAACCAGTGTGCAAGTTAGGTCCTATAGGTCTCCTTGGCTAACAGAGCCATCAGCATCTTTGCAATATGCCTGCTGGGCATGAAGGGTGTAACAAGCAAAGCTCCATCACCAGGAAGCTCCAAACACGTTTGCTGAGCTTACTCCAAAGAGGCCAGCATGACAAAGCTCTGGATTTGAATGTATAAACAGTAGCTAAAGGAGCCCCTTCCTTTTTTGCCTTTTCTCTCTCTAACTATGCATCTCAAGAAATTCTGACTCGTCCAAAGGACTCCCTGGCACAAAGGCAAATGAAAGGCACTTCTCAGGTTTTTTAGACAAACTGAACGTATATATAATACATTCATTTTTCTGGAACCTATTGTTCTTTAAGATAGAATTGAAGAATTACTGTGAATATCTTGTAACTATTCCTAAAAGGAATGGCATAACACAGGTAACAATTTTAAAACAGTGAGAGGTATGCAAAGTACAAAGGTACTTCTGTTGTAATAATGAGCAATTTCAATACTGCAACAGGAAGTTCCTAGATTACGATTAAACTAAATTTTGCTTGGCTTAGAGCCATGCAAGTATTTCTTCTCCACATTCCCATCAATTACAGAAGTACAGTAAATGTTTTTTTGTTCTTAAGTGCACTATTACAGGGGACACAAATAACCCATTTTTCTTCTGAGGTTGGAGCTAAAATTTCTAAAATGCCATATTACACATTTAGCAGACTTGAAGCATGCTCCAGTTTTTATTTGTGTTGCATTAGTGAGCCATAGTATTTGAATCAGATGAAAACATGAAGTATACTACATATCTTACCCAGAGTACACATTCTTATAACAGTAGTAGAGTTTCACTAACACTTTAATCCAGGAAAACAACCTTTGTATGATTTCATGGACAGCTTTATGCTAGATGGTAAGGAGGACCACATATTCTTCAGTTAATTTTTATTTTAAATACTGCATCAAAACCTGAGATAAAGGCATCACCTCTGTATCACTAAATGTAATGAAATATGCCCTGTCACCTCAGAGAAGAGGCCACATCACATTCTGCATTAGGTATGAACTTCCTGCTTTGCAGATATTTTCCCTCCCCCAGTTTTATTTAAAAGTCTGTATCAACAGATGTTTAACAACAACAAAAGGGTAAACAGCACATTCTCATTCAGCACCTTGGCCATTGTCAAATGTCTTACTTTCAGACACTACGGGCTGCAATTTTCTTCCCCTTGAACCAATTTTAAGAGGATTAGATCATAAAACACTGCTAAAGTCACCTTCACATTTCAACACTGACTACAGAAAACTTTTCTTCAGCATCTCTTCTTCACCTTTACATTAGATGACAGCTGCATCAAGTTAAAAACAAACAAACAAAACTTGATCAATTCCCATGTCCTTGTTCTACAGATTTAATACTTAATCTCAGTCAGCCAGTGTTTCCATTCTTTACTATACCTTTTTCTACGTTAACTCACTTACCAAAGGTTTCTTGCACTTTCCTCACGAGGTATGTTAAAAATTCTCCCCTATATAATCTACACAGCTATTATCGTATATTTCTTCAAATTCATCTTTAGTTCTATGTCTATCCATAGTTACATCAAAATGTCTGGCTAACGGACAACTAAAACTTCTGGCTTTCTTACTCCATGTTCAAAGGCGAATGGTCACAACAGACTTTGAAGAGGAGATTCTGAAAGTGGAAAGTGATTTTGAAGTAGATATCTGTATCTACTAATCTACATGATTGGGCCAGACTATTCACAATATAACCATCACATGGTGCTGGAAACAAAGACCTAGCTGTATTTTCAGGCCACATCAGGTACTTCTGATCTACTGATCTACTGTTCTCCTTCCATTTAGTGCCCAGAATTCAAGCAGCATAGAATATCTTCATTACAACAGTGCAGAAAAAGTGGCTGTACCCAATCTTGATCCCTCTTCCTGAGACAGAAAGAATATAATAATATTTTACAGTAGGACTACAATATACAAGGCTTTACAAAAGAAGTATTAGGCAATTTCAGTAATGGAAACATCATTGTTACCTGGCTATGGATAGCAAATGAAAAAGCACATGAACCTACCGACAATTCTTTGATTAATTCTCTTATTTTCTTGTGTCCATGTTTCTCAGCTATACTTGCTGGAACATCTCCATCTCCATTGGTTATTTTACAAGCCCTCGTGGCCTCAGGATGCTTGAGCAGAACTGCTGCAAGGTTCTTTAATCCAAATCTGGCTGCACAGTGAAGGAGAGTGGGAAATTCTTCCAAATGGCTACCTGTATAAAAAAAACAAATCTTTCATAAAAAGTTTTGCTCTTATAAGACACCTGCCAGCTTCCATTACAGAAGTCTTTAAAATATTAGTGCTACTGAATAACAGTTTCTCAAACTGCCAGCACAGAACTGGCACCAAAAGAACAATTACTATGAAAGAAATATTTTGATATATACATATATCTTTGTATTTACTTTGTGATTCTATGATTTGTAAAAAAATAAATGTTGGAAAGACCACTAGAATCATCTAGTCCAATCATCAAACCATGGCTGTGATCGCACAAGTCACTCAGTGCATCATCTACCTTTTTCTTGAGAACCTCCAGTGATAGTGGCTCTGTTCCCTCCCTGGGCAGCTTGTTCTAATACCTCGTCACTGAGAAGAAATTTTTCCCTAATCTCCCTCAGATCTTTTTCCTCCCTGCAGCTTGCCAGCCACTCCACCCCAAGCCTGCAGTGCTGCACAGGATTTTTGTAACTGAAACGCAGGACTAGGCACTTGGTGTTATTCAAGCCCATATAAGTGGATTGAGCCCACCAATTCAGCCTAAACAGACATACAAATCACATACATATCTTAATAAAGAATAATTAAGCATAATTAAGAGATCCCTCTCACATAAAAAAAAAAAAAAAAAGAAGAAGGAGTTCAGTCTATTAAGAAATAAGTTTCCTTGTAAGGGGAAACAATCCTACAGCCATGATACATTTTTACGAAGGTGTATATTATCCAACGCTTTAGAAATATTTATCATCTGTGAAATCTGAAAGCACTGTAAACCTATGAAAATGTCCCAGTGTTTTCATATCATAATTCACTTCTGAAAATTCTCATGACTAGCAGAGACTTGCAAAAATTTGCTTAACAACAATGAAGAAGTCGGAGTATTAACAGATGGATGCATCAGACAAAAGTTTTCAGGATTTGTCTGAAATAGCATGATACTCATTTGCATCACAGTCTGTTTCACCTTTGAAAACTGAGACAAAGCTAAACAGAACTAAGTTATAATTTCAACACTTGGTCATGTATTAAAACTCTAAGAGAGGCCACAAGTTACAAATGAGAGAGTAAGCATAAACAGTATTTCCCTCTGCCTTCATACTATACTTTCTAATCACCTGTTGCTTGTTCTGTTGTGATTTGTTGGTGTGAAGTGTATATTCTGTTTTCAACATGATCGCTGCTAGATTCTATTGCTAGTCCCTAATTCATTTCATACTCCATCTCTCTGTCCTCTGTCCACTTTCAATGACTTATTCTCGAAACTTCTTTTTTGAAGAGATTCAGTCTACTTAGCTGTGCCTTACAGACAATCAATTCCATCACCCTCACTACTCTTTTCTGACCTTTTCCAGCTTTAATATAACTATTTTGAGATGATGGGAGAAGAACTGCACATGATACTCAACTTATTGGTGAACTATGAATTTAGGCACTGTCACAATTGTGTTTTGTTCTCTATTCCTTTTCTAATAATTCTTAATTTCATTTGCTTTTTGATCTGCTACCTAGCAACCAGTTGATTTTATCATGAAACTGCATGTCTCTCTTCTGAGTGCTACTAGCTTGCTCATAGCCTCTCATTTTCTATGACAACATAGGATTCTTGCATTGCTTTGTTTTTACCTATGCTGAATATCATCTGTCATCTTATGGCACAGTTATTAAATCTCACAAGGCTTTTCTTCACTACTTCCCAAGCAGCCTTTATCCTTACTACTCTGAATACTTTGCATTATTAGGTTAAGTTTTTTTCATGTCATCTGCCTCTGGGTTTTTGGACAATTATTCAGCCATACACAACCAATGACCAAATTGATGATGTTTGCAGAATCAAAAAGAATAGCAGGAAATTATTTTAATTATCAATATTATGAACATTCAAAAATTATGCAATTCAAACGTCACAGAATTTTTATTTTAATACAGTTTATATTAATTGCCATGTCAGGTTCCAGCAAAACTAGGTTTTGGCATCACATTTACAACTTTTAGTACTTCAAAACTGAAAAATTGCACACTGCTGTTAGAAATCCTGCTTTTTTATTCTTCAGTTCCCTCAGAGCACTGACTGAATACCAGTTAGTCCTGATAATTTCTAATCCTGCCAATTTTTGCTATTAGCTTATGATTCTTTCAACTGCAGCCCCTTTCTTATTGTCTCCCAGTTAGCACTACAGTTTCGAAATCTACACAATTTCTTTTAGAGCAAACACTGATGCAACTAATTTATTTAGTATCTCTAGTTCATTTAGTTTCTCTTTCAGTTATTTTTCTTGAGTTCATCCTTATATCCTAGCCCTTATGATTATGATTATGCATGATTAGCCCTTATGATGCAGATTATATAGCACATTTTACATTATACATCACCTTTTCAGGAATAGAGGTGAGGCTGGCTGGCTTATAGTTTCCCAGGTCCTCCTTACCCTTTTTGAAGACTGGAGTATTTTTATTTTTTATTTTATTTTATTTTTAAGATAAGTAGATCACCAGTTGGTATAAGGAAGCCCCTGACTTGTCACCACATGATGTTAATGAGTTTACCCATTTAAAACAGTTTTTAACACTCTGCTGTGCTAAGCCATTTTAAGAAACCCACCCAGCAGCTTCCGGCATTTTAAGAAGGATGCCAAAATTTGGTATGGGCCAAAGTTTCCCAAGTCTAAGGGATAGATACCTTCAAACTGTTGAGTATTTGAGGCCATCTGAATATGGTTGTTCTGTTGATAAATGTTATACATATAGTTGCCCAGGCTGCTGTTCCCTTCAGCCACCTCCTTAATACTTCAATGCCCATTTCTGTGTGCAGCTGCAGTATCGGTAGTCATTCTGTACAAATTAATGCCTTTGACATCCTTGCAGTGGGTCAAAGACATTTTCAGACCTGATCTCCCAGAAATTCCTCCCCTAACAACACATTTAACTTAAAAATAGTAAAGTTAATGACCTCAAAAGAGATGATTGAAACCTACTGGTCTTTCTTTTTGCTCTTATTCTGAAAAGTGTCAAAAGTGGCTGTTTAAATGCCTCCCAAGTCACTAGATAAAGGTGAAGAAGGGATCTCTTTTCTACAAATTATAGCAAAGTCAATGACAACTACAGCTACCATTATAAAAACAAACAATTAAGAACACCACACTGAATTACCTAATTCATTTTTAAAATTATAATTGTTCTCTAAATTGCCAATTCAGAGTTTAAGTGTGCTCCAATGACAAATCAGATGTTCTACTGCATAGAAATTTCTACCTTGCTGTTTTTAACTCTTGTAACTGAAATGTTGCATTATGCACAGTAGCAATACCATAATTTATTGAATGCACACATGCTTAAGGCAGGAAAGCATTCATGAGCTTGCAACTTTGTCACAGTGAATTTGGGAAAATTACCGGAACTTCTGTCAGTTGTGAAATTGAACAACCAATATATTTAAGTTAAAAAAATACACAACAGAACAAAAGTAGTAGTCACTGAGGTAAACAAGAGTTAACCACTTTCAGCCTATTTTACAGAAAAATATTAATGGAGAAAAGCTGCCATTGTTAGGCAGCTACACTAAGAACTCAGAAGTTGGTGATGGTGGTGATGCACCAACAGCTGAACAAGAATATCTTAGTGATTTTTTCCAACCATAATGGTTCTATAAGCAGGAACAGAGACAGTGACCATGTGGCTTATTTTTTAAGTTCATTAAGGTAACTTCCTCAGCTAACTCTGAAAGTAGTGCTTGCTCTTAAATGCTTTAGCCGGCACACACAAGGTTAAATGGAGGTTGCAGTTTTGTCCTGTCATAATCCCTTCTCTCCTCTTCTCTACAGAGCATTCTGGAACACCTCAGCTATAAAACAGAGCATAAAATCTAATATTACTTTATTGTAGCACTGTCTTAGCCTGTGGGAATTTTCATAACATTTCAGTAAGCAAACAGAACAGCCTACAGTTATACTTCTGCAGACTTTTAAGACATACTTCTTTTATTTCTGAAATTACTGATACAGGACATTGCTTCTATTAGCAATTTAAATACACATTTAAAATGATTTCTACACTGTCAATATCAATTAAGTCTAGGAAACACTTAAAGCACTTTGTTTCCTCTCACCTGCCTGTCTTTTCACCTCTTGTTTCACTAGCAGCTAGAAACCTAAATTCATTCTTTTGAGACTGATGATTCACCTTGAAAGAAAGAATCAGAGAAATCAGGATAAAATGTATGTTGCCTGTAGTGTTAGGTGACAAAAAGCAGTATTTTCTATAAAATAAGTAAATCACAATTTTAAAGAGGCCTCAACATACGAGTTTAACTAGAGTAATGTTAACAGATAACAGTCAGTTCTCTGAGAGAGAAAAAAAGATAGGTTTTCCTCAAGTAAGCTTTTTTTTCTTTGACCTCAGAAATGAACACACCAAGAACTCATAAATCTGAAAATTCAAGATTAGATTTAGAACTTCCCAACTCAAAAAGAGTTCTGAAATACCAGTTTGGGTTAGTTACCGTGTTTTGACTGGAGTGTTTTACAGGCTATAGAGGAATAATACCGCACGTGAGGTATCCTGAAAGCAGATTTGTACAGAATATACAACTTTCTGGACAGTATCTCCAGCTTTAGTTACATGCTTCCACAAAAGATGGAGAAGACATCTCATTACCATCACAAAAAAGCCAGACATCCTCTTAGATCTCTTTTTCGTTAATATTGTAATGTTAACCACAGTGTTTTTCCAGAGGCTTCTGCCCCGTCTATCAGCTTTCTCAGCTGACCAAGCTTCCAATATTCTCCTTCAGAGATCATTCCTTCAAATATCACTTATATAAACTTTCGTCTCCTCGATGAACTGAAGTCTTTATCTTAAATAAAGAAATGCTAGTAATAATTTTTAAAAAGCAATAAAAAAACTTAAAAAGGGCACAGTACAAATCTGAAATGTGCATTCTGTCTCTGACAGGCTTTTACAGATAGAGCAGTTCCAACAATATTTTGCTGGTACCTGATTTACTTTTTGATGACTACTGCAACTATTATAACAGGATGTTTCATCTAAAACAAGCAACTGAAACTGATCTTATCCATGGAAAAATATATCAATGACTATCATCTGAAACACTGGTTTGTAAAAACAAAACAAAACAAGAACAATATAACTCCCCATTTTTGCCTTTTTCAGTCTTTCAAAAATCACCGGTCAGTATTTAGCCAAGCTCATAAGCTTGTTCTTGAAATGTGTCGACTTTTTGGCAAAGGATTACGGGTTGATGAAAATTATTTTCAACATTCATAAGTATGCCTAGATCTAAAGAGTTCCCAGAGAAGCAGAAATTCTTTTTTTCCCAACAGAATGAACATTTCATATTTAGAACAATGCTGTAATACATCCTATACACCTCTGTACTGCAGTTTTGCACAGAAATGCAGCAAGGGTAAATACCTCACTTAACACCCTAATTGTTTGCTTCTTCCAATTCAGATTGACATTTAAGCTCATTTTTAGAATGCAAAAGGAGAAAAATCATGTTTATCACAGACGGGTGACATTCATCATCAGAGAAAACTTACTAAAAATGAGAGGAAGCATGACAGTGGTCACAGCAGAGATTACCACGAAAATTTGTTATATTTGGTTATGAAAATTGTTATGTTGTACACTCAACACTCTGAGTTTATTTTTTCTCTCAAACTCATAGTCTGGTTACACAAAACGCAAGTCAGCCAACAACTCAAATACTTCTTCCTTAACTATTTCAGAAAGGAAACTCGCAGTTTCTTAAAAAAAAAAAAAAAAAAAAAAAAAAACTCCATCTGAAATAACATCATGATTCTTTTCAAAACACAAACTAAATAATCAACTTCTTGACTTACTGTAATAGAATTTGAATCCTTAACAAGTGGTTAATTAATTCAACCAAGCCCTCCAATAACCAGTAGTTCCTGTTGGTACACTATTGAATTGTATGTACAATGCATTTACTTCACAGACAAATCCAACTTTAATTCACTATATATATACTTCAATAATATAATTATCTTTTGGCCAGAATAAAGTACTGGTAACCAATAAGTACACAGTTACTAAAATCAGTGTCGATGCCTAATGGTGTTCTAAGTTCAAAAGCAACCCATTCTCTTCAAATAATAATAATAAAAAAATTGATTTTCTCTGTTAGTTTGAAATAAGAGTGCAAAGTTTGAGTACTGCAAAAAAGCAATTAAGAAGGAAAATAATACACACACATAATGTACAGCCACCTCGTCATGTCTCTTGTTGCCTATTTTCTCTGTGAGTATAAGTTTACTGAGCTGAAAAGCTGTTAATTTGAATTTAATCCAAAGCTGATCAAACAACCAGACAAGTCTAATTACGTAAGTACTGACTCATGAAGTAATGGTTTACAAAATTCTTTTTTTCCCCCATTTCTGCCTTGGTTATGTTGTCTTTATTGTGGATTTTTGCACATCACCAGCAGTCTTAAATATTTAAAGATTGTCTTATTAACATTTATAAGTAATAACCATTGCAGCAGTAACAAAAATCAATGCAAAAAAGAAGGGACTCACTAGGTTGTTGATGGTGCTGCTCTTCACTTTGGCGTGCGCTGAATTCACAACTAACTATCCTGCTTTCCAGTAACAAAGTCAGAATGTTGTCTAGCTTCTCCACAGATGAAAACTTAGAAGTCTGTTTAAAAGACAAATAAATAAAAGCTGCATTTGTTGCACATGCAATTTTAACTTTATCTTCAGGTTGCTTGTGAATCAGATTATTCAGAGGAAAGGCTGAGTGACCTGGGTCTGCTCAGCATTGAGAAAAGACAATGTAGAGGAGACCTGATCAATGTCTATAAATATCTATGGTGTGGGAGGCAAAGCGATGAGGCCAGACTCTTTTCAGCAGCGTGTGGTGATAGGACAAGGGGAAATGACCATAAGCTGAGGCATACAAGTTCTGCACTAATGTGCATAAGAGCTTCTTCACAGTGAGAGTGACAGAGCACTGGAACAGGCTGCCAAGAGTGGTTGTGGAGTCACCTTCTCTGGAGATATTCAAGACTCACCTGGACAGCCACCTGTGCAGCCCGGTCTAGGGAGCTTGCTTTGCAGGGGAGTTGGACTACATTGTCTCTAGAGGTCCCTTCTAACCCCTACAATTCTGTGATTCTGCAAAGGGTAAGGACAGGAAGATTTGTATGACAACATGGTCCAAAACCAGGAGCTGTTCTGACAGATGCCAGTTACCAATTAATCCAAGGTGTCATTATAGCATAATTCAGGATGGGTTTAAGGAATACAGTAGCACTCCATTACTGGAAATCCTTACATTAAGATTGTGTGCTTTGCTATGTAGCAAACAGCATCGGTTCCAACAGCCATGGCCTAACATTGCTGGCGGATTAAGAAACTGATAGCAAGCAATCAGTTAGATGAGCTTCCTACCAAGCGCTTTGCCTTTAGACAAGCAAAATCCTGACTGCTATGAGAACATTTTCTGATTGCCTAATTCTGTCTAGACAAAAGGCCAAGATCCATTCCTAATTACTCTCAAGGTAGTCATAATTAAATCCTGCTTTTCCTGGTGCAATGAGAAGTGTGATTGCAGGGATTCAAACAGGAAGAACTAAGCACTAGAGAGCTAGCACAGTCTAAGCTGCACTGGGCATCAAAAGAAGCTCAGCAACAGCAGAGAAGCACTCAGAGGGAATTGGTTTACACTGCTCAGTAACCCTGCATTACATGTTTTGCTTCACATACCTGAAGTGTTTCTGGACAAGACAACTCTGGATTGCTAACAGAGGTATCTGCAGGCATGTTTAGTATATATAATCTCAAAAAGAAACTCAGTGGCTGACAATCTGAGGAAAAGGAAAAAGGTGTCTACTGATGGAACATGCAGTTTAATTCCTAATGTTGTTAAGAGTGAATAAGAAAGAAATTCCTATATGATCAGAAAATGTTGAGTACATTGGCAGGATAACATTTTTGGCTGAGTTCCACATGAATGATCCAGAATTTGGTGACAAGTTTGTGCAGGAAATTGAGTTAACATCAATAAAATATGATTGTTCATTTTTTCCTATAACCAAAATTGGAAAGTATTAATTTTGATATATAAAAAACATTGCATATAGTGACTTGTGATCTGTTCATTTCTACATCCACGCTTCCTGTACTGTAACATTGTGTATTTTCTATAATTGTTACCATACAGACTTGCTAAAAAAAAAAAAACAACAACATTGTACAAGAAAAAAACCACAACCAAACAACACCTCATAGAAGAGAAATGCCCAAAAGCATGTTCTAGAATAAAGACCTAACCTAAGCATTCCATTTACAGAGGGAATTGCAAACATCATAAATGTCTACTAAATATCTACATCCTCCCCACAAAAAGCCTATTAACATAAATGTCTCATCATATTTAAAAATTATGAAGAACAATAATACTAGAACTCAGTTAGGAAACCACACTACTCTCTCTTATCCCAAGAAGATATTTTAGACATGGTATCAACACTGGTACTATTTTAATAGGTTTCAAACCAGATTAGGACAAAGGTAATCCTGGAAGTGTTTAAAGCCAGGTTGGATGGGGCTTCAGGCAACCTGATCAAGTGGACAATGTCTCTGCCTAAGGCAGAGAGTTGGAACTAAATATCTTCCAACTCAAACCATTCTGAGATTTTACAACAAGCAATAATATAGGAATGAGATCAAATGAGCATACAGGAAGAACCTATGTCATGACAAAGGAGGCTCAAAATCACTGGTATTCACTGAAGCAACTGGGTAGCAGAAAATCCAACATTCAGTGAGTAAATATATAGGCTGGCTTCACGATGAACTAGACCTGTAATATTATTTTTAATTTCCCTCTAAAGAGGTAGAGACATTCTCCCTGTTCCAAATAAAAGTGAACAAAATAAATAAATCAACAACAACTACCTTTCCTGAAATGCTTGAGGAGCAGTTTCAAACAGAGTATGTTTCAGACTGTCTTGCATATCAAAAGTCATCTCCTTTCAGCAAGCACTCAAGGTTACCCCTTCTAAGGTTCACTGCTTTAAATATGACCAGATACAGGAACTTCTCCTTCCCCTTTTTATTCAGGCAGAAATCTGCGGGAGTACCACCTTGGAAACATAGCACTGACTTTGAACTTAGATAATCAAATTTACATGAGTTGGGGCAAGTTCTTGAAATGAGAAAAGCATACAATTTCAGAAACTCACAGTAAAACTTTCAAGGTCATAAACGGTTACATGGCTTACCTAGATCTAGTGAGCTCAGTTTCTACAAGATTCTGAAACTAGTACATTTGACCTTTGAAAAGGGCCTAAATTGAATGAGAAGTGTATTTCTAATGCTTTAACAAGTCTGCCTTACAGTGACCAGGCTATTCATTCCTAGGAATTTAAAGGCAGGCACAACATCCTTCTTATGCATGGTTATCATAGTGCAATTTGCTTCAAGTCTTCTATCTCAATTTTTTTCTCTTCCTCCAGGGATCTGAAATCTAAAGGCTCAAGCACATGATTTAAAAAGCTATCTTGTAAATTGAATCATAATGACTAGATTTGCTCTTCTACGCTCCAAAAAAGACATGGTAAGAAAATCTAGTTTAACTGCTACAAAAATATGTATGCTAATACCTTGCATCTCACACATAGGAAAGCAGTCCCACTAGTTATGTGAAGTAACAGTAACTTAGAAGTAACAGTGACACAGAACTAGCAATAGGACCACTCTGCCCTACCCAGCTAAGAGGAGAAAGCTCCACAATAAAAGGTCATCACCTTCCTCTACCAGGAAGGAATTTAGTTTAAAGATCTTACTCATTTCTGCTCCACAGCTGCATTTATGTATTTTGATATGCCCTCTACAATTCTCTACAGGTCTAAAGATCTCAGTCTTCCTGAGAAATCTCAATAACACTACACTCAAATCCATGCTGAAAAGCCATCAGGAGTAGAACAGCATATTAAGTTAAGCATGCTGCGAGGGTTACCATCAAGCCAGTCAGAAATTTGAGAAAGCCCAAATTTTATCTGAAAACAGATTTAAATCATGGCAGAAAAGAAGTAAAAGTGCTGTTTTTCTGACTGCGTACCGTTGCGAACAATCTTCTTTCCAGGAGCTGCTCAGATTCAAGCCAGTAAGTTTCTAGACAGTTCTTTCCATGCTCTCTAAGGCAAAGCCTTAAAGCCTAGAGAAGCCTCTCCTTCAATGTTAGTTCTCCTACGTGCCCCAGGGCTCTCACCAGTCCTTATCTAGTACCTCCTCTCCAGGTGCAGGCGTTATCTACAGTCCCCTGCCCCCTTCTCAGAGCAAAAGGATACAGCTGTGAAGAACAGAGCAGCCCCGAGTGCTGTCCATCACACCTGGGGCATCGCATCAAAAACTTTCTTAAAAAAGGAAAAGAGCAAGCATAGATTTTGCTACTTTTATGAATGAGATGACCTACATTCCATAATAACTGCTAACAAAGTCCTGAAAATGTGTGCCACTGAAACAGCATACAGACAGTAAATTAACATATTTTTCACTGGCTTTAGCAGTACTAACAAGGTTACATTTACATAAAGATGAACTACTTCAGTAGTTCTTATGTATCAGATACTGCTTTATATGCACTTCAATACATTTCTTCTATCAGAGAGCAGGGGTTAGGGTTCAAATTAGGCAGAGCACTTCTTACATCTTCAGCCAGAGATGGAATATGGAGAGATTTCATATTTAGAGGAAAGGAAATAAACATTTTAAAATAACAGCTACCGATGTGGCTTAGAAGATAGCAATATTAAAAACAGTTTGGAAGGGAATATCTTAGGGGATCAGGTAAAGGTACATATATAATATCTCCACGAGTCATACAGCTAATTCTCATAAGTTTTCATAGAAAAGGGGGCAGTTTATTTTCATTTTTATCAATAAACACTGTAACTGGAATCTTATTTGATGACTAGCAGAAAAAAAAAATCAAGAGGTAGTTTTTTTTGTTTTTGTTTTTTTTTTGTTTTTTTTTTTTTAAATCATAGGCCCTCAGAATTGTATTATTCAGCCAGTGTTTCTCAAAGACTTTCTGAATCTCTCTGGACATTCTAACACACTCAAACTAAAAGGAACCTATCACCTTCAGTAATAAGGATACAACCTGAGTTTCTCTTTATTGAAAACCTAACAAATGTACCAAGAAATTCCCAACACTAAATAATCAATACTTGCATTTGGTAGAGAGTCTGAGAGAAGAATCAATACGACATGCAAATCTAGCAGAATGTTCAAGTGAAAAGTTGCTAAGAAGTTTTTTTAAAAAAAATTATTTATGAATTATAAAAACTTTAAGAACAGGCTGTTCAGCAGGTTACAGAACATAAACTCCTTGAGAGAGTTGCTTTAATACAGAACTAACATTAACATGAGAGAACAAAAAAGTGAGAGGCCTTCTGCCTATATGTAGCCCCATGTGTTCTGATACAAGTGTGTTAAGAATTATAATTCAGTTATAACAATCCCAACTCTTCACACACTAATGTAAGTTTTCAGTTTGCTTTCTTCCAAAACTTTTTGAAAGAAACGATTCATTTTTACTATTTTCATACATTGTCAACATTTGTTTGGCTGCTTAAAATGTCTTGCCAACGTTAAATACTTTTAGAGGTTCTTACAAATAAGGAACATAGAAAATAACAATCTATCAGATGAAATAAAGAATGTCACCCAAAAAATGACTTGCAAGATCATAGAACACATTTTCTCTTAACTATAACTACTACTAATTCCTATTAAAAATAAAAAACAATTAAGAGGAACAGCATTACTGTACCTTCCTGGTCTCCCACTGAGGCACATGAATTGATCTGACTATCGTGAAAGGAACGGATAGGTGTAAGCCTATTTGTTTGATTTGGTTAACTTACTTGGGTTTTACTGGGGGCCAAAGTGGAGAAGAGGAGAATAGTCTGAGTGTTGATATCACCTCAAAATTGCTGCAGAAGTCAGCAGTACAATGAAAGCATTTTACCAAACCGTTGTATTTTTGGTATGCATTACTGTAGCAATTTCCTTGCATCGCAGACTTTTAATAAGGATTACAAGCATTTGTGAAAATCTTGAACTTTTATTTGAACAACAGAATGATACCACTTTGATCAACAATTGCTGTAAGCTTTTCTATTTTATTTTAATTTTATTTTCTATTGTGTTTGACTGTTACTTTGCATAGATAAATCACTGCTTCCCCAGGATACTTTTGCAAATAAGCTGATAGTCTCAAAGGTTTTAATTATTCTAGTTAAATAAAAGTTACTACTACTCCTGCTACTTGATGGGAATTCTAATTAGTACCAAGGTTTTGTTTTTCCTTGTGTGAGCACATTTTTTAAGATTAAGTTAAATCATGTTCCGTAAATTGCATCTTTACAATGTATCTTATTGCCATTAAATCAGGTTTACATGAAGGCTTAAAGTATTTAAAAAGTCTGTGGAAATAGTTCAGCTACCCAGCCAGTTAATATATCTCACTGCATGGCCCAGTGGGTACCATTAAATACGATGACAAATCTTCCAGCAGGCTTATAGAAGAATTACCATTCGAGTACTTTCCTGCAAAACAGCCATCATACTGTGTGGGTTGTAAAACCCACTTGTGTATGAAAATTTTATCTGGTTTTCCAGTTGCCAATACAATGAAATTAAACAACGTCTCCTCATTTAAATCCTTTCTTATTATCCAGATGAGTAAAGGCATGCAAATTTTTAAACATACCTGATAGTGATAACGCTACAGTTGTATTTTCTGGTGCTATAGCTCTGCACATAATTATGTTTGCATTTGTATAGAATTTGAATTGCATGTGTCTTACTAAATATTAGGCATGCAGTTAAATGAAGGGCCAGACTCCTGAACAACAGGAAGAGAATTGTATTTAGAAACAATCAACACTCATCCTGAAAAGACTACAAATTATGCAATGCATCATTTTTTATTAATCCTTTTTTTCTTTTCTTTTCTTTTTTTTTTTTTTTAATGTGTATAATGCTTTAGGTGGTAGATAAGGTAGATTTGTCACAGGAAAATGAGACTGTCTGCATTGGAAACAGGTACTATTATTTTTGTTCTAGCTCTGCAATTAAATACAGACATCACAACAAGTCTGCTAGGGCTACACACTATGCAACAAATGATACTTCCAGTTCTGTCCTTTTTAAATAAGTGTTTTCTTATTATTTTTTATGTGCTATTGGCAAAGGATGCTGCAGAGCACTGCAGTCTGCTGTGCTGATCTAAAATCCAGCTCAAAATCTGAATTCTTCTAAATAAATGTGAAGAATCTGCACAACAACCAGCAAACCACATGAATGATAATTCAGCAGCTGTACATGGACACTACATGAATAGCAACCTGATGCTATCCATGCAAGATATGCCAGAAAAATCCCATTTACTAGTGAATGAATAATAATCATCCAAATGCAATGTCTTAAGATTACTTGTTTCTACTAGTTTAAGAACATTCTCAAAAGAACACTGAAGGGAGAGAGACATTGCTACTACAAATTATTCTTTTCATCCTCTGTAATGCAGGATGTTTTTCACTGTGCATATACAGTACCAAAGATGTTTTTATCATTCTAAAGAAAAACAAAAAAGGAAAGTTTGTTTTCACTTGCCTGTTTTGTTTAGAGCTAGACATCTCAAAGACAGGCCTCTCTAACCCTGAGGCTATTACTGAATCATTATTAATTACTATGCAATGAAAAGTCTTTACATCATGGTATATGTTTTCTTAGCTCATAGTGGCACTTACATTCTATTTTTTTCGTTATCTTAATGCAAAAGTCAACTTACCTGACAAATAAAAGCTATTGGGTCAGCTACTTTCTGAAAGATGCTCTCAATCTCTTCTGCTGCAGTATAATATTCAATCTGTGCAGTGGTCTTAATGACACCCTCACAGTAGACATTTATATATACAGGGCCAGCAGGAAAATCTTATAAAACACAAAACAGAACAGTAGCTGAAAACATTTTACAATCCTAGACCAGAAATCTGAGAGAATGAATATAAGAGCAGAAGAAAATATCATAGAAAATGTATAGATTTGCATTTCACAGATGATTTAGTGTGAGCAGTTTTGTTTTGGCTGTCTTTCAATCTAACATTAAAAAGCTGACAAAAGAAAATACATATCTGCAGATCAGTATGAGATAGACTTATTGTATTGCGTCATGTTAGAAAGTAGATGAAAATGGTACACTTCCAATTTCCATCTTCCCTTTGTTGGACTGGTGACCTATAATCACCTTCCTTATGTCTTCAAAATAATGAAAAGCTCATTAATTACAAATTGCAATTCATCTTTTGAAACATTTTTCTAATTGCAGGCGAGGTTCTCAAAATTGAAGTGGTTCTAAACTGCAAAAAGTTGCAGTTTTACTGATTACTTCCATTCCAGTTGTTTACCTGGTAAGAGCAAAGGAAAGAAGCAAAAGAAAGAGGCAATGGAAAGGCATTTGTACAGTGTATTACTTAAGTATGACTTGCTCTGTGCATGCAGCATGAGGCCTCTTTATTAGTATAATTCATTAGAATTCATTGTGCAAGGCATCCTGCTGTACCATACCAGCACCAGCACAGTTCTCTTAGAATTCTAACTCTGCCCACTAAAAAAGACAACCCTGCAAATGGAGAAGAGTAATAAAGCCAAAGAAACTGAATGAATAGAATGTTAACTTAAATCACTTAAATGGAAAGCTACCCAAACTTTTTTTTTTTGGTAAAGATTTTTCTTATAACATTAGATTAGCTAGACCCTCAGTATAACAAGTTACTCCAAAATATTTCCAGATTTTACAGCAAAGACTACATAGAAAAGTGTTAAAAACATATAAGAAGTGAAATAAAATGTGGGCTGCAGCTCTCTGCCATGCTTTTCATAGTATTTCATTCACTGTCCATATTTTATTACTTCAGCCATTATTGAAACCTTACCATGATCAATAATGTTCTTACAGAACAATTCTGTAAGACTTGTGATTTAGGATTTGAGCTTTTCTTCTGTGAAATCCAGTTACTAATGAAAATTTAGTGTTAGTGATGTATTTCCCAATCAGGTCTCTGAAAACAGACTCTTCACTGTCACAGTACTAAAGAATTCTCAAGACACATGCACAGTGTCTAGGTTAAAAATCAGGTCACAGAGTTACCCAAATGCAGTGCCAAGAAGCCTGAAGCCCTTATAATTTTTTTTTTCTTCCTGTCTAACACTGTATTGCAATGATTATAATATAAAATATTATGCAAATTTCTTCAGGAATTCACAGAATGCAATAGACTGGCAAGCTACACTATGATTACTTAGGTCATACACGTTTTAATTTGTAACTCATCAAATGGATGAGTGCATAGGTGTGAGTCTTATACTGGCACTGTCTACCTCCTGAGATAAAAGTTGTTCTTCTTTTCCCTTTATTATTTCCCAGGCAAAACAGGGAAGAATGGCAACTAACATTACAGATGGAACAGTCAAAAAGAATTGTTAGAAATCAGCAGATCCAACTGATACAGAGGAACAACATGAATATGAAAAAAGAACAAAGAACTCCTATGCCAGTAAGAATTATAGAGTGAGTATAACCAAAGTTACTGCATTAGATATAAAATGAAACATTTCAGTAATAGAGTAAGAAGAAAAGAATATTAGCTTTCCATTTTATGTCAGTGTTTTTGGAGAATTTTAATCTGTGACTAATCAATGACATTTTAAGACAGCCACCTGTCATTTAACTACACAAAAACAATCTAATAGAACCTAGTTTCCCATAAATCACAAGGCTTTGCCTCTCTGCATTATTAATAAATGTTCTGTATGCAAAACCCATGTACAGGAAACACCTACAAAGCAGTGGGAAGTGAAACTACTTATAAAAAGTGAAGGGAGTAAAAAATTTTCTGAGTACTTAAAAGTAAAGAATTTTTTTTTTCTTACCTAATGCTTTCATGTACTTGACCTTCTTATTCCAAGAGGCTGGCTGTGTCCTAATTCGTTGATTATCTGCTATGAATTCAATTTCTAAAGTTTCATCATCTATTTCATCTTTCAACAAAATGAATATTTCACCAGGGCTCTATAAAATTAAAATGTGTTCGGATTAGTCCTTCACAAAATTATACTGACATTGTAAAATGCAAATGGAAACTTAAGTTAGAAGTTCTTTTACCAGTACCTTCATGCAAAAATATCATAATACCAACATATTCTGCCATCTTGGTGTTATCCTTTAATATTCTGTATACAATAAATGACAACATTAATCGCTTACCTAACAACATTATTAAACTCTATTTTAAATGCATATGGAAATATCTTCACTTTTTCTGTGACAATCCTACTGTACAGCCTAGAAAAATGACATTCAGCTGAGTGAGAACCTAAAATACAACTCATTTAAACTCTTCAGGCGAGCTGACAGGGAAGTAAGATGGAAGCAACAAATAAACTGAGCCAGTAGTTTTCTACTGCTTCCTGAAGCAGGGGGAATGCCACTCTCCTATAACTTTACTGAAATAATGTGTGTAAATCATGTTTGATGCATAGATATAAGATGCATAAAATCAGTTTTAACGCTGCAAATTACATATAACAAAACTGAAGCAGAGGAAAAAAACAAAGCAAACAAGTCATGAGATGAAACAGTTTTCTTCAACCTGTTAGTTGTTTTGCCTCCACAGGTTCACACTTCAATGTTTCCAAGTAGCAGCAACACTGTTTTTAACTGTAGTGACTTACGCTAACGTACTGTTAACATATGCATAAGATATGGTATAAATGGTACATCATTATTGATATTCAGCTGTAATCTGTTCCAGTGAGCTGACATATAGAATTGCCTTCTGACAGACAATAATCAAAATATGTGACATTTCAGATACACTGCAGTCTCCATCTGACCACAGCCATTCACTTATATAAAAGAATGCAGGGCTGGATAAAGTACATTCTTCGTTTTTACTCTCACATATACTCCCACAGCAATCTCGACCAAAAAAAAAAAAAAAAAAAAAAAAAAAAAACATAGCACATAGGAACATTTCTATCCGTTAGATATGTATGTAAAAATATTTCTGATTTCGATTTAGAATTAGGTAAGGTGTTTGCTCACAGAACCACTAATTGCATAACTCCCAAGGTGTCAGTACCTATGTACGTACTCACTATGTATTCCTCCAAAGAGGCACTCTGTATCCCTCCAAAAGTTACCAATCACATGCTCCCTCTCGAACTACAAGGTCCTCGTGGCAGTAACATCTCTACCCAAACTACCAAACAAGTCTCATAGAAATAAAGTCTTTCAGAGGCTAAAAACTATTTTAGTCTGCAAATCTGGTGGCTCCAATACAGATGTGAGACAAAACAACAACAACAAAAATCTGACTGCAGTCTCAAAGCACTCTCATTTTGGACACTTATCTGAAATCTGTTTTCAAAACTGACACGGTATGAATGAGAAAAAGAAGAACGTTGACCTTCATCTCAAAGACTTCAGCATTCAAATAGCTTACCTCACACGATATTCTTGCTGGAAGCACCAATACTGAGTTCTGGTTAGTTTCTAATGTCTCAGTAAGTACTTCTGTTTCAAAACCAAGATCTGCTTTTTCTGATGCTCCTCTGGCATCTGATAAGCTAACATCAGAGGTAGCCTGGCAATCTGAAATAAACAAGGTGAAATGAGGATATTGTTAACCATTCTACATGAATGAAACATGGCAGCGATGCAGTTTACATTGTATCTGAGAACTCACATAGCACTTGGAGCCACATTAATGGCACCACATGAAAGCCTGGCCAAATTTCCTTTAAGTTAAATAAGGGAAGGCTCCCCCTTAGAGAAAGGATTTGTTTCCGTATTCTTATCCTGCAATCTTTATTTATGTGAATAGCTTCTCTTTATATGCTTCACATTATAAAGACAAAGCAGACATGGCCTTTAGTCTGGTTACTGTCACCAGTGAGGTTGCAGAGATCAACCAGTTTTGCTGTTTCAGTAGAATAAACTCTCTTGCTGGTAGCATATACTGGGATAAACTGAGATCTTTACCGTGTCTGCTTTGCCTGTATTTCAAGAGGGTCATGCTACGCTCTTTAAATTTCAACCCATTTGTCTCCAGGAAGGGTTATATGAGAACAGCAATGCATGTGGCCATCTAACTATGACGGCAGACAGAGCTTTCCTTGACACGAGGACTCTATATTCTTTGCCCCCCCTTTATGGACAAAAAGATGGATCTGAAGGCATACATATTTTTGTGCAGGATAGACTGGGTTTGGGCATGCTACTCCAACCACACAGGCAGTTTATGACCGAATTCTTATATATATTTCTTATGCCAGGAAAGGCCCAAGAGCTACAGTGAACCCTTCACCAACTCACAGAGTTTTAATGAGGAAATATAAAAGAATTGACAACTGCATCTGCAGAGCTCTAACTAAGACAGTATTTTAGAAAAGCTATTCTTCACACTTCCTACTTCTCAGCTGCATCATTACTACTCCTTTCCAGACACTCTGTTACTCTGTACAGAACACTCTTGCCACCCATCTCAAAGGACTTGCAGCAGTTCTTAATCATATAGGATTATCCAGCATATTCAGTCACCTAGTTAGATCCGTGATAACATCCCAAGCAGTCAGAGTTAAAAAATACTGACTGGCTGGTTAGAGAACATCCTGAGAGGTATCAACAGTAGCTTATACTATTCTAAATTACAGAACACTCACAGCCAATTATATTCAAGGACACATCTTTTGGGGTACATCTTTTCCTCTTAAATGGATGTAGAATATTAATATAAATTAGCAATGTGCAGAATACAGAACAGTAGCAATTTGGCTCTGCTCAAGCAAGTACCAAAGCCATTTTGACTTCTTTCCAGAAGAGCCCATGTCACTGAGGTACACAAACCACATGGCGCTCTCAAGCAGCACAAACCTCTTAGCATTCAGCACGAGTACTGGCAACTTACAGTTAGCTTCCCCACTTCTGACTTGTATTTATTTCCCCAAATACATCAGTTTCTCTGATACGGAGTGCTGCCTCTCTTTACCTTTGCTTCTTTGCTTTGCTTCTAAAGACAAATTTTAATAAATTTCTTCTATAAGAAATACAACAGCTAAACAAAGTTATGCTGTGGAATGTAGCACAGAAACTTTGGTAAGCAGTGTCTTCTGTAGAATTTTTTTAGAGATATGTTTTGTTTGTTAAAGAGGTTGTGGAAGAAAAATGAATCATATGTCCATGTCCTGGTGAGAAAGCTAAAAGTTCTGTGAACATCTATGGTAAGTGGTTCAGTGTTCATCACCAGATATGAAAATTACCCCAGCCTGCTTATATCATGATGTTTTTAAGGTAAACTAATTCTATATGCAAGCTATGAATTCAGTGTAGAAGTACAGAATTGTACACTCTGTACAGAAAAGTACTGAATTCAGATTGGTAAAAGTACACTGAGCCTATGTGTAGACATACTTTGCAGAACTAAAGCACTCCTATTTCCCTTTGCTTATTTTGAAAGTGAAATAAACTAAATTGAGCAAAGACAATTTTCAACCCAATCTACACTGTTTGGTGCAGTTTAATCTGGTTCCAAATACTTTGGAGTATGTTAATTTATCTGATTATCAAGATCAGACATTATTCAGCACTGCCTTTCCAGAAAAGAAAGATCTGCTGTCTCAGAAGGGAAGATGGCTTTTTGCCATCTTTTTTGCCATCTTTTTGTATCTAGGATCCTGCACGCCCATAACACATACTTCAGATATATTCAGTGTTCACTCAAATGTTATACAAAAGCATGTAGAAATTGCTTCAGAAGACAACTCATATGAGATGTATGCTTCTAAAAACTTTTCTGCCACTTCATGCAAAGGAATCTCGCAAAACAAGAAACATTCCATTACCAGACAGATAAAATGAAAGAGCCAAATGATAAACCTGGTAGGCAATGGATTCAAAGATGCCAGCCTTCTGTCATTTATCATTCTTCAAGGATTGTGTGATCTAGATCCTTCTGATCTATGTTAAGTTCATGATAACTGCATTTCTACAGCCTGCACTCCACTGATCAACAATGACAGCAGTTAATTCTACCTTATAATGTCCTCAATAATTCATCTAGCGATGTTAACATTAGTGCTAACAATTTGATTCAAATTAGGATAACATTTTCCTCCCACACTAATTGTTCTTTATATTTTTTTTATGTATAGTGACATTTAACTACAATATCATGACTCCAGTCCAGTCAGAATTGGGACTGCATTACTCTACAGAAATTATTAAGAAATGTGTTTTTTTTAATATCACAAACTTTGATATTTAATAGAATGAGGGATTCTCCTGATGACTGTGGAAGTGGTTAGCAATTTATTAGCTTAAAAAAATAAAAATAAAAAAATCAAGCAAGACCTCTTTCAGAAAATGTCAGGCCTACATTATATATGTATCAATGAAAACAGTGTGCAGCAGCCTAAGAATAACAGGGATCTATATCATCACTGCGGTGTAATGACCAAATTCTGGAACTATGATTTCCAGCACTCAGATTTCATCCAGTGGTTGCATCTATTCCAAAATGCTGAGAAACATGGAACAACCAAGTAAAATGCTACTTGTAGATGCTGACCAATCAATAAACTAGGAATCAAACAAAGCATGGGTTAGTAACATTAAATAAAACAATGTCATTTGTAAGAGTTTAAAATCAGAGTAAAAAGAGTCTATTAATACAGATGGAGCATATATATAGACATTTTTTTGTTTATTGTGGGCAGAAGGTTTTGTTCAATATATAGGTCTTTTGAACACTTGAATTTTGGACATCTTCACTGGGAATACTCTTTGAATTTAACCAGAAAGTGATGGCTGGGGAGCTTCATCGATTGCGAAGGCTTTAAAAAAAAAAGTAACTTAACAAGAATTTACAACTGCAGGTGAAGATCACCTTAAAAGAATCCTAAAAGGAAAATCATTACAATCCCAAGATATCTAAGAGAAAAGCTATATTAAAGGATAGGTGAAGCTTGTTAAATGTGCTCTTTTAACTTTTTAAATTATAGACCAATCTGTGAGGTTCTTAAAATGTAGCAGCAATGATTGAAATAATGGATGACTAAAATTGGACCCTTACATGTAAGATCGAAGTATAAGAAATTGTTAACAGTAACTAGTGATGTTTAGACAGAACTATGAGCTAGAAGCTAGAAATAAGGGAAAATCTATGATACTCTTCTACTAGGACAGTGCTGATGGGAATTATCTGATACATAAGACAGTGATCCATCCTCTTCAGGCTGTTTTTGCAGGATTGCTTTTGACAAACACCTACCACTGATCACCTCACTGAAAGGATGCTCTTAATTTGAAGTTCATATTTAAGTAAATGTGATAAATATAATAGATTATTATACTACTAAATTTACTACAAGTTATTTAACTGAGGAAAGTACTGATGTTTTCAATTCTACTTCATTTGCTTAACTTCAATACATCAGTTTTTTTATATTTTTCACAAAATCTTTTGGAAAGCATTATTGCTTTCAAATCCACATTTCAAACTAAATTCATTCAACTACTTTGAAATTGCATTCCTTCGCATGCACTGAAATTTTCATGAAGCCCTTCTATTCTCTTATGCAATTCAACAACTAATGTCTCACCAAAGCTTCTAAACAACATCCATATCGCATTGTACCTCCCCCCCAAAAAAGAATTCTAGCTTTACAAATACAGTCCTTAGCTTTCCCTATTGCAGTCTATGCAAGGATTGTACGTTATCTCTGTCTCTGATTACTTGCTGCGTGTTTCAAATCAACAGAGCATGTGACAGATCTGGTATATTAAAAATAGCAGAAAACAAACATAAAAGACTTACATATTTTCTAATTCATGGAATTATTCTTACAGCTAAAATTTCGTTAGTTTTACAAAAGCAGAACCACCTGCTAGCTTTATGAATTTTAGTTTTCTTAATCTTTGCTAAAGCAGTGCCAGCTGAAAAAATGAAACTGCCTGGAGCGAGGTATGTATCCCTACATCACAAAATAAACAAGAAGAGGAGAAATAAGGGCAAATCAGGTCAGGCAGATGACAAAGAATGAAAAGGTGATTAGGGACATGTGGCCAGATAAAAAAAAAGACAGGGAGCTACAGTGTCAAAAGATTAAACTGAAGATTTTGGAAGGAAGTCAGATTCAGCAAGTGAAGTGAACAAGTCATCCACTGGGATCATTCCCCAGCACAAAGTTAGTTATGAGCAGAGATGGTCCCATGGCGTTCTGTGAGGGTTAATTGAAGAGAGACTCATTTAAAATTGGTTTCCTTTCAGTTTCAAAGCTTGAATTTACACACGAGCACTCAGCAAAAATGAGAACTGAGAGGTAAGATTTAGGAAAAAAACAAACAAACAACAACACCCAAACAACAAAAGAACACCCCAAATAAGTAATCCTCTAAACAGAGAGAAATCAGGAAAAATTACTTAGATGTATTTCCCTGCAATTCACCCTAAATTTATTATAGACAATAATTAATCTTAAACTATGGCTGTTTCTAAACACTGCTAGATCTCAGCAGAGAACTCAGCAGAGAAGGAATCAAAGCCATTTCTAAATGCTCTACAGACAATCTGAGAAAGGCTGTAAGAAACACAGCAGAAGAAAATATCCATCATGCTGGGCATCATTCAGTAAGCCTGTTTTATGCTGTGTGAACTTGAGATTTATTCATCTTTACTAGAAATCCTTTCTAAGATGCAATTTCAAAGCAAATTCCCTTTTCTCCTCTGCTGAAAAGATTTCTTTTACTGATGGTGAGAGAGGCCTTTCTAAAATCTCAGAAAATGATTAAACATACCCAAACATATAAACATATGACTTAATTTCCTTTGTTTGTTTTCTCTTCTGTATAAATTCCAGACCAATGTAAACGTATTCATTATTGAATGAGTGTTAAATAACATTTCTCTAGTTGCTAAATCATCTCTCTTTTACAAATACTTTGACAGTTACCTTTGTTTTTCTCAAAATCATTCTCAGTCCCAGTTTCTGCTTCCATGTTCGAGTTGTTCTGTCAAAAACTGCAGCTTTCTGCAAGTTGGCCTATTTTGCCTGTGACTCCTAAATGGTCGCTACTTTATTTATAGCGAAAAATTTTTCTTGCAAATAAACCCCAACCAACAGTTCCTTTAAAAGCTATGAAGAATAGTGCTTCCTTGTCTGCGCATTCAGACTTGGTGTTTGTGTCATGTTAGCAGTTTATGGTGCTGCAATATACATTCACATCTATTTCTATTCCACAGCAGAGTAATCCCTGGATTGTTTTCTTCTTCATTATGTTAACATAGGCAAAGATTGATTTGATTGCAAAGATTGCAAGGATACATACCCTCTTTTTTGTATTAATCAGGTATGGTTCTGTATATAATTTATCATTCCAATATAGCTGTAGCCTAACGGAGGCTTTTTATAAAAGCATCTAAACAACACAGAAATCATCTTTGGTGTATCCAAAATGCAAGTGAAGTGCAAACAAACAAACAAACAAAACCTGCTGTAAAAAAAATAAATAAAAGGTCTACTAAAATAGCAAAAAAACAATTTACTATGGATTTCCCAATCATCTTTTCCTAAGAAATAATTTTATGAAATTGTAGGTGCTTGTATATACAACTTTCATATGATTTTAGGTGTATATTCAGATGCAACATAGGACTGTGACTAGCTCTAAATTGGTCTGTGGCTCAGCAAAAAAAAGGTCTGACAAACTCAGTAATCAGTGTTTTTAGTTTGGATGCATAGATTTAGATTAAAGGCCTTTTTAGGACTAAGCCTCTCTTTGTGTGTGTGCGTTTCTTTTTACTGCAATCAGATCTATGGTACTCATTTGCTGCAGCAGTACACTAAGAATACAACCACTCTGCTGCTCTCCTGGCACACAGTAAGACTCTCCACAAGTTTCTAAGCTATTAGGCACACCAATTAGTTTGGAAATAATAACTACTTGCCTGAGGTCATTTAGGTGCTGAACAGAACTGCTGATGGAGCCCAAGCCTGTTATTTTCAGTTTCTACATTCCACATACTTTCATCCTGTGTCTTCTCCTGGGAAAGCCAAACTAAAGTCTGAAGTCTGCCTCTCTACATGCACCAACAGTTCTCAGATATTAAAGACTAATGTTTTATAAAAGGACCAATCTATGCACTTCAAATTTACTGGAGTTCTACTACTGTAAGAACATGGGATTTTGTTCCTTTTCTCTGTGGTTCAGCACACATATCTCATTTCTTTTTCATTGATGGATTATACAGCACCAAATGCTATCGAAAATCCAAGATGCGAAGCTACAGCAAAAATGATAGAGATGAGCTGCTGACCCAAGTTAACACTGAAGATACTAGGATTGATAGAGGCCTCCAATGTCGGGAGCAGACTTCCAAAACTTGTTTGTCTCTTAAGATGGCCCTGCAACTTCGCTATTATTCTTAAGAGGCTACTTTCAGCTACTTACTGGCCCTATTATTTCTAAACTCCAAGCCTCATACACTTGGCCTGGTCCAAACAGCACACTATCCTTGGACTTGGAAGTGGCATACAGCTACATTTTTAATTACACAGATATAAAAGAACACAGCTAAAGGGGAGCTTTTTCAAATTAAGACATACTTCAGGGAAACACAATTAGCAGGCAGGCCAAAACCTCAGATTTCAGGCTTTAAGATTTTGCAAACACCAGCCTCGGGGAACTACAAGTGAACAGCCAAACTTCACCCTTCTGACCATGTTTGAAACTGTTCTCTTGATGAAGAATAATCCTTTACAATCATCAAAATTCAAGAAAGAATTTGGCTGAAATATAATGAAACTAATTGTCCCATAACAACCGCATAGGAAGAGGTGGAGGTGGAAGAGACACAGAGCTGTTATCCTCAGCCTTAAACCTATGTATGTACAACTAATAGCATCCAAACGCTTACTGACACAAGACGATGTGCTCCACGTTACAGCATCTCTTAAATCAATCTGGTAGCAGAAACTACTTAGACTGCAGCAGCTCATTCATGAAATAGCATAACTTGATGATGCTATTTTTTATCTGAAAATTACGTAGGACTTGCATATCTAAGAGACCATGTGTCTCCTCATGCCATATTACCACAGTTGCCAGCAGAAAGACTCAGCAGACATATTTGATATTAAAGAAAAAAAAAAGTGTGATTAGTCAGCAAGACCAACTCACTATGGGATATGTTACTTTTCAAGGTACTCACTTATTTGGTATAAAATAGATCAAATCTACTGACCCATAAGATAGACTAAACAGCACACTTTTTCCTTACAAATCTGACAAAGAACAGTACTTCAGACATACGAAAACCACATTTTGTTTCTAAATCTTGTTTATTTTTCTTTTGTTAGGGTTATGAATATGAAAGCAAGTCTGAGGTCTTTACCCTTTAAGATACTGTCCTTTAATCCTACACCTCAATGTCAGAATACACACATTTTACTAGAACAGGATTTCTGATGTCACTGTAAGAAAGAACAGCAGAGCAAAAGCATGCTGATAACTCTTCATCTCTTAAAGGGATGCCATCTATTTTGCCTTCCTCCAGTTTATAATGGTTAAGGATACAGATAACAGTAAGCTTATGTTAGCTTTAAGAACACCTCTGAGAAGGGATGAAAGAAGGGCCAAAAACTGTCTGCTGCTAAACTTGATGAGTAGACAACTACTGCATATTAATAACATATTTCTGTGCTCAGTTTGTCCATCTCTAATCATTCAGTTAATAAGTACCAGGACACAAGTCTTAAAGGCAAATGGTAATAAAGAAAAAGCTGTTTAACAGAAGGGTAACAACCTTTTTTTGAATGTAAATATCAACTAACAGATATTTAAATTCAAGTCTAGTCTTACTCTGCAGGTAAAATTATGAATGTTAATTCAATAATAAGGCATTCATATTTTTAAGCTATATACTTACAAGACTATACCCAGATCCTAGTAAGATTGCTTCACTTCTCCAACTTTAGTACAAATTGCAAATAATGATTATTTGGAGAGCAGAAAATTTCTTAAGGAACCACAAAGAAACTGCTCAAAATACAGCTGCTAGTAATAAAAACATTAAATTTTTTTCTTTTAATACAAAACCAGAAATACATATGTGATATCCGTGACTGGCTAAAGAACTAACTTGTTCAGCTACAGCCTACAAGGAATGAGCCCTCACAAATTCATATCATGGTGATTAGCATTCCACAACTGGATCTTTTCCAGCATTCACAGATACTAGCAAATCAATTCTTTTCACATCTGCTTGTAGCTCATATTTCCCCCAAAGGACCTCAGTGATCATATTGTTTTCGCATCTTCCAATGTGTTCTCTAACCTTTTCCCTCAAGGCCTTGCACAATTTACTTCAGTCAGTCCTTATGGATTGTTAGTGCTTTCTCATTCCTCATCTATCTTTGTTTTATTGGATATATCCTCTCTCTCTCTCTCTCTTTTTTTTTTTTAAACTGTCTTATCAACCACTCACTGCTCTTTCCAGCCTTGCTGCTTTAAATTTCCTGTTTAAGCATCATACTTCTAATCTGCTCAACTTTAATTCCAGAACAACTCTAAATTCCATCTTTTTTCAGCTTGTCTCTACTTTTGCATACATGTACACTAGAAACACACTTCAGCTTTCCACAAGCCAAGCTCCACTGAAGATCTTAGGTAAAACGCTATGGTAGGGTTCCAGAAAAAAATACTGCTTTGATTTATAATTTCTCCATTGATAATGCCACTTTTGTTTTGCTCCATATATACAGCTTAGCACTACATGCTTTCTTATTAGAGAGAAGCAGTCACTGGATGTTTTTCATCAAAAGTCAAATCCTGCCTCTGTCTGAGAGTTCACATACTTTTTACATGGCACTAACACTGTTTCATTTGCAGTTGCCATCGTATGTTTCTTGGCTTTGGAAAGACTGACATGCTGAACTTTGGAAACTGCAATTATGTTTCTTTTTGGGGTGTTTTTCCCTCTGAAGTTTTGCAGTAGTATCAAAATACCTGCTCCATGTGGAACCGCTGGGAAGAAATCTTGACTTCGTATTCCCTTGCTGTCATTCAGGAGTCAGTCTTCACCATACATAAAGGGTACTGTTACTGTAAATCTCTTTTCTATTCAGCTCTTTCACACATCAAATCAGCTTGAGAATCTCCTTGGTCCTCTTAGCAATACCTAAACATTATTAACCTGTAGCTGCTACAGTTGAGATTGCTATCTACTTGGGATCCCATCGAATTTCTCAGCAATGAGCAAGAAGGCAGCTGCAGCAGGAAAGGAAGAATAATACTGATTTCATGGTGTGATAGAAGAATCACCCAAATGGTGAGAACAATAGTAAATTTGCCATGGAAGATGACAACTTTTCAGATCTCTCCTTAAGTGCTTCCATACATTCAGCGTTATCAAGACAGCTGTCAAAAGCTGACTGAGAACTGCAGTCCAGACAATTCCAAAAGAAAATTTCAAGTGAAATTTTTTTGCTTTTTTGTTCAGCGTATCTTATTGCAACATTGATCACCAAGTTGATGGAAAACTTGGACTCAAAGCTTCCCTCCAATTTTCCATTTAAGAGCAGAAGATTCATATGAAAGATGTCTCATGGTTTAAAGTAGGAGTAGCTTAGAGAAACGTCTCCACATTTTTTTCTTAGAGTTCTGTTTTCTTTGTTTCATTCTATACTGTCATTTTTTTGGGCATCCCAATTATTAATCAAAGGAATGGTGATGTCAGTTTATTAAGCAACTAGATGATCATCCAGTAATGACAAAAAGCCTTCTTTGTACCAACAAATCTTTTCAGTGCAGAGCCACAGCCCATTCAGAACATGATTGAAAAAGGCATCCTTAGAAATTTTGACAGTGTGTCTACAGAGGTAAGCAGTGCAGTTTCACAGCAGCTTTCTGCTAGAGATCACACCAGTACAGCTGCAATGTCAAGACAGCCACTGCTGGAATTGAGGTGAGACCAAAAGGAGATGGTTTAGCATAGAGAAATACTTGGAAATACTTTCATGTTGCACACATTTCAAAGAGACTTACTTCCAGCTAATTCTAGTTTGGACCTGTAAGGCGCACACCTGTCAGCAGATGAAATGCAATCAGTGGGCTCCTCAAGTGCACTTTCCAGTTTAATTTTACCTCAACCTACCTGAAGGGAGGTTGTAGTGAGCTGGGGATCGGCATCTTCTCTCATGTAACTGGTGATAGGACTAGAGGGAATGGTTTCAAGCTGCGTCAGGGGAGATTTAGGCTGGATGTAAGGAAATACTACTTTTCTGAAAGAGTGGTCAGGCACTGGAATGGGCTGCCCAGGGAGATGGTAGAGACACCAACCCTGGAGGTATTCAAGGAACGTTTGAATTTTGTGTTGAGAGATATGGTTTAGTGAGAACTACTGGTGATAGGTAGATGGTTGGACTGGATGATCTTGTAGGTCTTTTCCAACCTTGGTGTTTCTGTGATTCAAAAGTATCCAAGACACATGTCCAAAGACTGGTTTGCATTGTGATCAAAACCAAGGTAAATGGGAACAACTGGAGTATCTAAAAGCACATACAGTTACTTGAAGAAGCTGAAATCTTAAATGCCATAGATCATTCTCATGTATATTGAATTCATGCTACTAAGGAAGAGCCAGTAAGCTCGTGGCGTCCTGACACCATGCCCAGGAGACAGACTCCCAGGCAGTAATCTGAGTCCAACAGTACAGAACTGCCATACCAGGATTTCCAAGGTAATTTGTTTTCATAAGGACTGTTTCAAGCAGCAACTTGCAGTGTTAAGTCAAAACACTCCACAAAGGTGTCAACCCAGAAATAAAGCTGTTTAAGAACTTGGGACAGAAAACATATAACACAGTTCTTTACTCAGAGTAAGTGGAGATTTTGCCCTTCATTTTTCCCCAGTGAGACTCCTTATGGGCCTTGACAAACATAAACAAACTACAGTGGCAAATGCTAATAGGAGCTGAAGTGTGAATGCATTGCTTCTCCTGGTCACTGGTTGACAGTGACCGATGCTGCAAGTGTGATGTGAGTAGAACTGTTTGATTTGAAATTTCATAGTTAGCTCCCTTTTCACGGCAAGCAAGACTTGACATTTTGGGAACAGAAAACAAAAGCTCTTCAAGGACTTCCTCTTTTCTCTACTCTGAAATTCAAGGAAAACGGAAATGCCCTGATTAAATTCATCTTTCCACACTCTTCATGGGAATACATCTGTATAGATGTGCAGGTAGATGTTTGAGAACAAGGCTTGTTCCTGTACACAGCTGTATGCTATGGTAAGGTTAGTCTGACAAGATGTAAGGGAACAAGTACCAATTAATTAAATAAAGCCACAACTCTTCAGAAAATGCAAGGGGAATTCAAACTCATCTGCAAAGAGTTGGTGATAGGATAGTCATGGTCACTATTGTCAGATCCATTGTTTCACAGAATCTTCATTTTGCTCTAATGAACAGATGGATAAGCAATGTAGAATCTCAAAAATAAAGTAATGCCTGCATACTTATTTACACCCCCCCCCTTTTTTTTTTTAGATGAAATTCCAGATGATATCTTAGATAAAGCTTTACAGCCAATCTGCAATCATCTGAGCAGTCACAAATAAATCTCCAGTTAAGAGGAGTTTGAATACGAACATAAAAAGTATTGTATAGCGTTCAGTGTTATGAAAAGTCAGGCCTCAAAGTAGTAAGTACCAGAAGTAAAAGAAATACTTCACTTCAAACTTGCTAAATACAAGTACATTAAATAGCGACCTAATCAACCATATCAATAGCACTCATAATATAGAAATAAGTTCTACAGAACATAACGTTAGCAAATAATTGTTTTCTCAACAGGATTTGAATCACACAGAAATGCCATTCAGTGACATATGCAACCACAAACTCAAACACAAAACTAAGTCTCAAATAACAATTAACTGAGTACTATTTATCCTGTGTACTAATAAGGATAGGTTCTTGAAAGGGAAAAAAAAATACATTTAAGTAATTAAAGGCAATCAGTGCACAAGAACAAGGGACTAAATTAAAATCCAACTGTCTACTTTCTACCTGAAAATTTCTGACTTTTGAACATTTAAGTTTTTAACTGCAATAACATTTTCTGTATCCAGCTCTGTCCTTACGGCCATTTAAATCAGTAAATCCCTCCCAAGAGCAAAATCTCATTCTGTATCTGAAAGTCATCTTTTGCTATCCTATATTGATTTTTTTTCAGTATGAACTTAGACTGGTGCCATGCTTCTTTTTCAGGGATAGGGAGTTGAGTTTTTTTTTCCCCCTTTGTCAATTCAGGAAAATATAAGGATTATTTTCTCTTATTTACAAGACATTGATGCTGACATAAAGGAAATGCATCAAGGTGAAACGACAAACACTAATGTTACAATAATATTTGCATATTAAACACACACAAGAAATTCTTTCCAGAGGACTTTCGTAAATGCCTTCTAGTAATAATTTCTCCATAATTGTGAAAGGTAACCATAGCATAAAACCAGAGGAGAGTAAATATATAGTTTTAAGAACATGTACAACTATAAATACATGTAGCAAAATTTGTGCAGGAAATCTTAAACCTAAATCATCTGTAAGCTTTAGAAACAGCTCCACAACTGCAACTAAGTACAGACTGATGACTGTTTTGCAATAAAAATTACAAATTTGCATGGTGCTCACTTAGCACCTTGAAGGAACAAACTAACGATGATAAAACCATTAATTCCTTTCTAAAGTGAAAAAATGTACAATAAAAATAAATAATAGTAAAATTACAGTACACTGATTTAAATGAGCATACGTTGCAGCAGCAATGCTTATAGTGTATGAATTTGAATTTGACTTCTACTAGTAAAATGAACTGTATGAAATTGTCTTAAACATTAGTAAAAGACATTCACTTTAAGATACCTGTGCATTCACCTTACCAAGTGTAAACAATTTTCATCCAATTAGCATTAAATTAGAAGAAAAACATTACATATGTGATACATATCTCAGTATCCAAGTGTTCCAGTCGCCATGACTGGCTGACAGATCGAAACATGAGCTACAAGATTATATAAATAACATCTTTGGATTTGGTAGGAATAATAAAAGAAGGAACAAAGAAGTTAAAAAGTTAAAGTAGCAGCCGCAGGCACTCTTAAGACCCTATTTGTGTTGACAACTCCAGGATGCTATTAAAGTTTCTCTTCTGGTTTGAAATAGTCAGGGTGTGGTGCTGTATAAAACAAGGCAGTAGCACTTAGCACAAGTTTTGTTGGATAGCCCTGTCACTGCATTGGTACAGCAATACTTCTGCATGTAAATGGAGAAGCACATCTCAAGAAAGTAAGTCGGGAAAGGAAGAAAGAGGCACACTTCTATGATCTCTTCTACTGAAGACTCCCCTGGCAGTAAGCTAAGCCAGAATCACCTACTTTGCTCCAATTACTTAATCCTACGTGCTCATGTAAGAAATCTTTACCAGCCTGGCTTTAGCCTCTGCATGCACAAAAATCATACTATTCACAAGCAAGCAAGCAAAAAAATAAAATAATAATAATAAAAAAAAAATATATCAGTGATTTTGTTTCCTCTTGGACTCTGCTTCTTGCTAGTGCACAGTTCCATTTCTTTGTAGACAGTATCAAAATCCAGGTTAAATACTTTCCCTTTGAAGAAAATGATGAATTTTCCACCTAAATGAGGGATTCAACATTACAATTCCTAAGACAGCCTAAGAAAATTCACATTGTCAAACATTACTGACTTCTGTAAAATCTTGCTCACGTTAGTATTCAGAAGTTGTAATGCACTGAATTCAAAATCTAAAGTACTTTTCCAGTATTCAAACATTATACTCAAAGTTCGGGTACAATTCCAACACAATGAAACAGGAGATAGATATCATAAAAGCTTATTTCTCTTTTCTGTGATCTGCATAATGGAAAGTAGCTCCATGTTTGAAGTGGGCTGAAGTTTAGTGTATGTTAAGCCCTATTTTAAGCTCCTGGCCTGATTGTTTATGTATACAACAGACAAATACAAAATGTTAGCATCTCAGCACCCCAGTTATACTTTACTGGGTAGGTGCAAAAGCAGCTTTCTTCAAAATACTCTTCTTGGTAATTAGAACTGTGTACCGGTATGAATGTTTATTTGTTAGCAGGCAGAAATTAATGGCATACTGCTGTCTCAAGTAGAAGCATTCCTTCTGAGAAACTTCCCAATGCTGTCAAAGAATCTGAACCTATCTTTCTATTTGGGTTATGCTAATTAATGTACTTCCTTCCCACTTTTTGATGCAATAGCAGACATGAATGGCTACATGTAGGTTTACTGAGCAATTCTCAACTACTCACATATAGAAACAGTTAATCTTCACACACAAGAGTCTACCTCTTCTTAAAGACTGAAAGTGACAAGAGTTTTCTTTGAACAACTGGCAAACAATAATAAAACAGCAAGCAGACTAATGAGCTGTAGTGAGATGTCTCACCACAAAAATCTCATAACAATGTCAGCATACTTTAGAAATAGTGACACGGAAAGATATCTGTATTAGATGCAACTTGTCCTCCTTCCTGCATTGTCAATACCAAGGCGCAAATAACTGCTGGAGGAATTTAGGGCACTTACTAGATGTAAAAAAAAAAAAAAAAAAAAACACAACTATTTACAATTCATTTGCTTAAACATACAAACAGGCTGAATTTGAAGTACCATTATTTCAAAATCACACACACACAAAAAAATTATATATATGAAAGTTTAGGCTAAAAACATGTGAGGATATATAATCAATGCATTGAAAGGTATGTCCATGTAATATAAAAAAAGTGCACACATTTCAGCAGACAAAAGAAATATGTTAGAAAGAATAAAGGAAAGGAAAAGTCAAATATAAACAAAATGTCTGCCAATTCTATTTTCTTCAGCATTACGGAACGCTACTGAAATTAATTTAAAATACCAGATCGCACTGGGCTACCTTAGAATAAAAATATTTCTCAGTGTTCTACTTTCAGAGAATTATCTTTAATGACAACAGTCACCTACAGAAAATTCAAATCCGAAAGAAAACCATACAATTGTTTCAAAGGAGAAACAATCCAAGTATACTTAATGACCCCTGGCAAACCGTTTTAAACCCAAAGGAAAAAGTCTTTCCCAAATATATACACTTGTCAAAATCTCAGCTAGAGATATCTAAGGTTAAGAGGTTGATACAACTGTACAAAAGAATACTGGGAATATGGACACTGCTAACAGTTACTGTTATCTCTAAGCAAAGGTGAAAAAAAATGATAAAGAAAGCAAATCTTTACTCTTCAGAGCTTGTGACACCCAAACGACAGCACATCTCACATTCAGAAATCTTTCACAATGCAGAAAGCACTACATAGTCTAACTCAGATCAGTGCTTGCTAGGAGAGCTATCTGATGGTCGAAGCATGCCAGTCCAGAAATAACAAGGCCAGAGCAGTTCTCAGCTGTGCGGATCAAAAAGGGCTTGTACCCTGAAGCACCAGGCAGCAATTCTGCTCCAAGTCCTGCAGCTAGAACTTGTTCAGTCCCAGTCAGTCTGTGCATCCCTGGCAGAGATGTACACACAGTGATAAAGGTATCTAACAACTATTCATTAATTCACTTTTGTACTGTTATCTGAAGCTTCTGATGATGGCCACTGCCAGAAAAAGTCCATTTGTGCACCTGTGGGTTGCTTGACAATAAAATACAAGTAAAATCCCAAGGACGGATGCCATAAATAATTCTGTGCATGCACAGAATTCTGCCTTTCAGGAAAACTGCTTACGTTTTCAGAGAGAGCTTGTAATCTTGCTAACTTTTCCAGTTTGCATGAGTGAACTCATTGTTCTCGGGCACAGTTCTTTCCTATACATACACACATATAAATGATACAGACCCATTGTATTCATTTCACTGAAAAGATGCCAAGGAAGTCCTCTCAAGCAAAATATCAGGCATGGTCAAAAATGGCAACTATTACCTCCTAAAACCATAGCAGACAACCACATCTAGCTCCAAAATGTGAAGCCTGAGAGACTGCTCAGAAGATATACTGAGGAAAAGCTTAATACATTTCATTTCATCCTCTATCTAGAAAGGAGCTTTTCTTACATTCCAGAAGTGCTGATTTTTACATTAGTTCTTCTCTGTTGGTCCCATGAATGTGCAAATACATACAGACTCAACAATTCCAGTCCTTCCAGTACAGACTTCTTCAGTTGGTAAAAGGAAAAGGGTGCTTCCACTCTTACAGCCTGTGTCACACTGAGCGTTACGCCATCCATGAAATGGAGTCTTAGCAAGTAATTATTTTTTGTTGACAAATTTTTCTAAAGATCTATACATATATAAATACACACCATCATCATGTTAAAGCTTTTTGAAAAAGATGAAACATGCACATAGCTTTGTACCATTTCTGAGATTTGTAGACTCAGAAAACAAAGAAACAAGTATAATGCCAGCCCCCCAGTCTTGCCATTAGAGACATAAATCATGACAGTACGTTCATAAGTGCCAGTGGCAGCTTTTGGATTTTCCAAACCTGCCTCCTTGTGAAACTGAAACTGGATTAAGATTATGACAGTACTTTACATGTCAATAAGAAGTCAATAAGTCAGCAATGAAAAATGCATAAAGCCAAAACTGCTTGGCCAAGCTGAAGATAGATGATTTCTACAGAAAATTCAAACGATCACTTTTATCTCTTCCAAATGATATTATTAATACAGCTAAAAAACTCTTAATCATATTAAGTTTACATTTTTAAATTACCTGTTTGAATAATTCCAGTAACAATGGAGAGGTAATCCTCAGGTTCCTGATCAGCAAAGATCTCTCTGCTCCTTCCACTTAAGGTTAGTACCTCATAAAGCATCTCTGAATTCTCCACCCCACAAAGCAGAATCACCACGTTATCTGGAGGTTGAAGAACATGTGCCAGAAAACAGCATCTCTTTTGGTTCAGGCATTTCAGGAGTCCATATGATAGTATCAGGAGTTTACATTTATAACAATGTAAAGAGAATAACTCCAGATGCTTGAAAGACAAAGCCTCTAGATTGTAGAGTAAGATTCCTTCTTCATTCACTATGTGTCCAAAAAGAGATTTTAAATACAGAGCCCACTCTTCTGCTTCTTGTTCATATATCACAAGAATATCCTTTGTATGCTCTAGAAAAGAAAACAAAAATAATTTCAAATCCATTATAAATATTGGGTGCCAGGCCATTAGTTTCCACCTGCCCATCCCCAAATATTTGTGATGCTCAAGAAATAGGACAGGTCATCAGTCTGAAATTACAACTATCTGCATATTTCTAAACCAAGGCAGAAAGATTACCCACCGAAATACTAGCAAAACAGAATAGATTCAAATAGTATTCAAAAAACAAACAACAACAACAAAAAAAACCACTGAAATCATAGTGTTGAAAGCAAGTGCATGACATATCCAGCTCACTGAAATTTTTGATAAATAGGCAATACCATTGAAAATGCAGCAATTAGCTTTTAACTGCAGCAGTAATGAAAATATGTTTGATCACTGCACATGATCTGACTTCACTAGAAACAGGACTGGTACATTTAAAATATTTTTGCAGCATGGTATTAGGACAGTTTTTAGTGACCTTTCTTTATTGTACTTATTCTAGGAAAAAAAAAAAAAAAAAAAAAACACAAAACAAGACCAAAAACAAAAAACCAAACAAACCCACCACACTTGATATGTGCTTTCTCTTTATGAAACAGGATGCTAACAAAATTAACACTCTTCTGTGATATTACTAGGGTAATGGTATGAAATAGAGACAACAGCCACAAACAAACAGAGAAAGTTTCATCTGAATATAAGGAAGCAATTTTATTTTGAGGACTACAAGCACTGGCACAGTTTGCCTAATAAGGTCATGGAGTCTCTCTCCTCGGAGATCTTCAAAAGTCATCTGTACACAGTCCTGGGCAATCTGCTTTAGTTGTTTGAGCAAATGATCTCCAAAGGTCCCTTGCAACCTCAGCCACTCTGTGAAACCATGGTAGCTGTGACTTGCTAATCAATGCAATACATTGTAAGATGCCAGGACATTTTAATACCCTTGGAGTAGGTTACAATCACAGATCCATGGAACAACCATAAGAGAGTGAGGAACAGATACAGCTGCTGCATTCTAACTCAATTGAGCTTCACTGTCTCCAAGGTCCCTGATAGGCAAGGCAATCTGTCTGTCTACTGTATGCACCAGAGCTCCATTGCAGGTGAGTATCTAGGTATTCTTAGTCAGTATCAAGAGATACAGAAACAGTGGGCATACACAGAGCTAAAAGGTTTTTCGCACACATGACATATGTGGATACTGGGACATGATGATGGAAGCACAGTATAGATGTATCTCAGGAGAATAAAGCAACAATACCTGCAAAGAATCCTACAGAAGTCCGTGGTGCAAAAATAAGAAAGTGAATGCAGATCCCAGGATTAGTCTGTTAATTATTGGACTTTCCTTTTTTTTTTTTTTTTTTAGAAGAAATTCCTTCACAACTTTGATCATTGTTAGGAGAGCCTCCAAAGTCAACCCAGCTGAAGGCAGGCAAACTTGTAGAACAAGAATGCCATAGCTTAGTGTCTAGTATTCATTGTATGTCTATCAACAGCTTGCAGGATAGCTGCCCTCTTTTAAAGTCTTGTAAATACTTGTCCTCTCAAGAAGTTTTATATCACAGGAAATTATAAAGGGCTGTCTCAGTACAGTAGTGGCTGACAGACGGCTGAACCTAATTAATGCACTAGAACAGTGTGAGTGTCTAAATATTTTCAAAAAGGAGACAGTTACATTTTCCATAGTAAAAATTCCAATTTCTGCTTAAATGCTAAAATGTAACTAGAAATAAATAAAAAAATAAAATAGCATACTCCTCATCTAAGCCAGAGAAAAACGATGTGGTTTCTATAACACAAGGATAAGAAATCTACTAATGGTTTTACAGCACTTAGCTACAATGGTATTTCTTTTCAGAATTCATCTGGTTTTCTTCAATTCTCACAATAAAAATAAAACCAAAAAGCTATGAAGCTTGTTGCTCAGTTTCAAAAGAAGAAACGATATGCACAGCTGAAGTTCCCTGAATATGATCTGACTGTTTGATAATTATGTGAAGTACCAAGCAACTTCTATTTTCAATCCTTAACTTCTAAGAGCACTGCAGTAGTCATTAAAATATATATATATATTCTTTATTTAAAGGGGATAGTTAACCCACAAAGATGTAAGAACTCATTACTTACACTGCATTTAATCTTGCTTAGTTTAATCTGCCAGCCACAGAACTTTTTTTTTTCCTTGTAATTTTGAATTACAAAAATCCAAAATCTCTCCCTAAGGTCTTCAGTCCCTCACGAAGTGACTCAGCCTTGCCTCGGTTACAGGTCAAATCGGGCTTATTACACTTCCCCTTAGAAGAGAGGCATTTAGAGCACCCACCACTCTTCCTGCGTTTCTGTGAACTCTTGGCTTTTCAGAATGCTTTCTGAGGAACTAAAAAACGATATACAGCATAGGAGTTCCTTAACACAGTACACAGGTAGAATAAAATATTAATCTCACTTGAGATAATCTCTGCTATGCCCAGAAAGTTCACATTCAGTCTAAATTAAAAGGTCTCATTTTCAGTTCACGCTCAGTTGTGTTTTTTCTATTATAATGAATTTGGGTAAGGTCAAAACCAAATGGAGTTGCAGGGAGGGATAAAATAGGTTTGATTCTGAAAGCATATTTAAGTTGAAGGGTAAAGACCCTTTTTTCTTGTTTCACAGAATCTTGCGTCCTCATCATGCACAAGTGGGATGTGCTGGCATCTGCCACAGCACCCCTTGGCCAATAGGTTGCATCCTCTCCATGCTGACAGTAGTCAGGAGGAATGGAGCACAACTGCACCTGCTCCTTTGCAGACTGGAGGCACCCAAAAGGCACTCCCAGGTTCCAGAGCAGGAAAGAATGACTGGATCCAACTATTCAGGCACAGCTGAAGAGCTCCACACGTGCACAGAGATGCAACTCTTTAGGCAGAAATATTTCTAAAGACCTGCCACTAAATTATAATCATATAGAAGTATACATAAGGTATAAAGTTCACCTTTGTGCAAATGGAAATTGCAAGGCTTGGACATTCAAGAAATTCTAAAGAGAAAAGTAATCAAGTTGCCCTGAAATGAGAAAAGCAGATGAAGTGATTCTTTTTTTGTACTGTATATCTGCAACCAAGTCTGTGCCTCTGATCTTAGTTAAGTGTGAATGAGAAAGAACTTTTGAGATATTTTTGAAGGCTCAGTTGTACTTTTGAACAATATTGATTTTTTTTTATCTGAGAAATGAGAAATAATGCTTTATTTGTATAAAATGAAGTGAAATGTATCAAATACCACACACGATGGAAGAAAGGCTCTATGATATCTCATAAAACTTTAATACAGTTGCCATATTTCATTTGTCTTTTCTACCTCCATAGAAAGGGAAGAGTCACACTGCTGAGGAAATTGGCATATTTCACACTGCCATTTGGCGCAAAGCTATTGGTTTGAAGATGGTAACTAGTGTTATTAAGTTACCCGTGGCAAATCAAATGTTCTCAATTACACGCATGAATATTTTTCCAGCCTGTTATTAAAGTATCCTTCAAAATTAGCCTTGAGGTTAAATGCAAGAACTACATATTACTTTCTCAAAACTGTATTAAAAGTTTTTTTTTAAAAAAAAACAACAAACACTACAACAGTATTTTAAAATTCTTGCATGACTTTAAATGTTTCCAAAGTTTACCCTAAGAATGGTTACAAAGTCTCCTAAAATCTACTTCATATACCTTACATGCTCCTGTTAGTGTTTCACCTTTAGAAATTTCACTCCAGTGTAACACTGTAGTGCCTGAACACTACTCAGTTGAAAACCACTGCTCCCGCCAAGCTCCATCTTCGAGACACCGTTTTTCACGTGAAACAACACAAGCTGAAAGTTAGCTTTAAGGCAACACTACCCAGAACTGAATACATAGTAACATTTCTTAACTTTTCAAATTGAGCTTTTTCACCTTCGTTATTTTCACCTCTCAAAGAATATTTCTTTGAAGTCACTGCACTTGGAATATAACGCAAGTTGGGATGAATTTTGTTCCCTTTTAAGTTAATGTAATGGAAACCATCATATCTTGACAAAATTAAGCCATGCTTCAACTACTCTTACTTGGAAACTGACTCAAAGGTAGAAATAAAGTGTATTATTGAATACTGAGAAACAGTAAGAGAATTTATGCAATCATCCACAGCACGGAAAGGTTCTTCTGACAAGCAAAACTATTTGCTAGTTACTGATGTGCAGGTGACAAAAACCCCCACCTCACAAAACATGCTACCTGAAGCCTTCCTTGAAAAGACATGTTCAATCTAATGAAAACTGGAAGAGATGAGAGCATCCTTGCAGTCTATTGCAACCAAAGCAGGAATCAATTACCGGTGCGTGCACAAGGCAGAAGAATGCCTTCTTTACGACAATTAAAAGATACATTATGGAAGGGGAAAAAAAGCAAGTATGTTTGAAAGTGAAAGGAAATCTCCAGAAGTTTGCAAAGCACATCAGAAAGGCAAAGGAGAGGAAACAAAGCTTTGTTTGAAATGGCAGCCTTAAAGATGTTTGGGAAAGAAGGGTATAATTTCTATCAGCATGTAATAAAATATTGTTCATCAACAAAAATTTGTTAAAACACATAGAACTGCTAAATAAAGGTAAGTGGTCATGACACAATGCCAAAAATGCAGCATGAGAAGAGAAGTGGCTCAGACTTCCATCTTTGCATGGTGATTTGCAAAACATTTCTTCTTAGAAGTCATTTTCACTTGGGTTGTAGAGAGAATGAGGAGCACAAATACCAAGTGCATCCAGCTTTGTGCTAGAAACAAAAGACATTCAGTCTCTTGGTCCCTACATAAGATCAGAAAGATGTATCCATTCATCTCTTCATACTGTTTGCCCTGATCACTTAAAATGATGTACAGTAAGAAAATAAGGGAAAAAAACAAAAACAAAACAAAAAAAAACCTTTCCAATCTAAGCAAATCCTGAAATTCAACATTTGGAAGCAGAATAAGAACGTTTAATTCAGCCCTGATCAGCAGCCTTGGCATAATGGGCCAAGGCCAATGGGCCCCTCACCCATCCTGAATGCACTGATTTTCCCAGTCAGCTCACCTGACACACATCCAGTAAATGCATTTCAAAAATGCATCTTTAGCTCTTGGTTGCTGGAATTCTGCAAGGCAAATCCACTGAAGCAAGCCAAAATGGATTCATCGTGGGAAGGACAGCACAGAGCACTTTAGAAATACTTGCAGATAATGGAAAACATTTTCAAGTAAGTCATGTTGTTTCTCAGAGACTTTCCACTAATGGAAATGAAAATTATAAAAGCCTGCTTGTAAACTTCAGAGTGAGATCATGAAGTATCTAAATTGCTGCAGTATTGTGGCACACCTGTTTCAATTAAAGCAATTAGCTTTAAGCATGGGACATTCCTGCTGTCACTGTATCAGCCAGCAGAGTGGCTGCACTTGTATTCTCAAATGCCTACTAACTAGAATGTAATAAGAACATTTTCATCATTTATGCACCTTCCACTGCTAATTGCTAAGTTGTTTGCGAGAACAAATACTTGCTCTATCTGTATAAAATTAGGCCTCTTATCTTCATCATTTTTCTAAGTTCAGTGAAGTCAGGAGTTCAACACAGCAATTTTCCTACAAATTGGATGGGATGAACTTTGGCTCAATCTTTTTCTCCAAAGCAACTCTAATGACCTTCCTTGCAGTGACAAAGGGGAACACAGAGCCATGTAACATCCTGATGTCTGTTCTACAGCACAGACCTGACTTAGACCTCAACTAGAGAGGTGCCTGACCATCAAACCTGACAAAGCTGACGTTACGCCCCAAGAGCTGTTTCTAGATCCCTCTGCAGACCTCACTGAGCTCTGAAGAGTGATTTGGCCTTATCTTCTGTTTTAGGCCTCTCTGTGTGATCCATGCTTTGAATATGAAATACTGTGTATGTATCAGCACTGCATTATCCTCTGCTAGAGCCTTGTCCATTCACAGCTGATTACCTTCTGTTACCCAACTGAGGCAAAACTGCGCTTAGAGCCGCTTCCTGGAGAGCAAGTTAAACCATTTGTACATTTTAGCAGAACATAATTAAATAACTCAGAATGGCTGTAGATAGTAACAAATAATGAAGACAAAAATATAACAATGAAGTATGAAGAAGTACGAAGTAATACATTACTAATTTTTTTTTTTCCCCAGAAACAACTTCTAAAGGCTACAAGAAAATCTGTACAAGCTGCACCAAGTTTGTATCAACTGATGTTATAACTACTACAAATCATGACCACAACCAAGAATTGTCCTATTATTTAATTCTTTACCCTTGCCAGTGTTTCTTCCGTCATCTACCAGGATCTCTCTAGATGTGCCTATCTTGACTTCCTCCACTGTTTTCTGGATTTATGGTCACATTTAAACTCTCTTCATTTAAATTCAATGTCTCTGCTTTTTCCTCTGCCTTCTGTTGTTTTTTTCTCTGCCACATTTGATTCCACTGTCACTCCACTTTCTCTCAAATTCCTATTTTTTTATTTTTTTGCAAGTAAGAAATTGAGAATGGAAAACCTGCTCTGCAGATATTAGCTTAAAAGGAAACAATTGTATGAAATCCAGTGCCTTTAGTCCTATCACAAGAGAAAGTATCCCCAGAAAATGGTGCACGTAACAACTACTGCAACATAACAGAAAGCATTGACCTTGCAAACAGCAACGTTTTCAGCAGATTGATGTGCTCCTTGCATTTGCAATGTACCACATGCATTGAATTAACCACAGATGACATCCCAACAGCTCCTAAAATGCAGATTATGATTGCCATAGGAAGCCTGTCTGGTAGAACTCTCTCAGAGCAGTCAAAGCCCTAATTGGTTCAGGTTTTTAAGGCTACATTTCCTTTGCCCCAAGACAGCAGAGAATCCAGTGAGGATTCCTACGACCCCAAAAATCAAGCAGCTTGATTTTTGTCTGTTTTTGCAGTCTTATTACTTTTTTTTTTTTTTAAAAATGCATCTCACTTAGTGTTCATTCAGAAATTAGAAAAACAATAGGAAATGGTCTCTATTAAACGTATGTCTTCAAGCTGCTGCTACTACCAGGCTGTAGTAAACCATCTCCTCTAGTTCCAGTCCTTTTCTTTTGTCCTTTTCTGACAAAAGTGATGGTCACCAACCAAACAGAACAAACCAGACAAACAAAAAGTATCTACAGCGTAATCTCTATATAATCTCTAATCAGCTTTGGACAAACACTTTATATTTTTGTACCAGCCTTTTGAACAGTATTCATAGCAACAAAAGAAGTTCATTAGAGAAATAAAGAAGTAAATGACATAGAAAATAGTTACATAAATTCATAGCTTCATAAAATGAGCAATGACAAGACAGTGAGTTAGAAACCAAGCTAAATTAAACAATTTCTAGTATGTTCAGCAACAACCTCAAAAGAAAGAAGATTTCTGTATAATAAACCTACCTTAGCTTCCCCTCTACTGCCTTAAGACAAGAATTCTAGATACAGCTATCAAACCAACCGTTTTTATTTCTGCTCATTACATAGAAAGAAATTAAGTTAGTTGTACGAGTGTGAGTCTGACTTGGCACATTTCACCAACAATACTGCAAAAACAACTGCAATGGTCAAATACTGGTTAAGGTTACTTGAGATTCAAAAGACATTTTTCCTGCAAGCTTATCTCCTTAGTACAGTGCATGCAATTATGTTTTCAGGTTACAGAAGATGAATTCTCAACTTATTACTGATCCTGAAATGGGACCCAATTGGAAAGTTCTCTGGGTATCAACACTGAGTCCTCCTCTAGTGGATAGCCATTAAAGAAATGTTTAATCTCTTTACTGCTATCTTTGACCAAATGGACCACTTTCTGGGAATAAATCACTTTCAATTTCTGTATTTACAGGTTCTTGCAAAAGGATTTTTAAAATCATACCCACAAACTCTGCTTCGTTGTCATTGACATACATTCTCATTGTTGGATAGTAACAGGGTAACTATAGTTATGTTAACTGGAAGCAATGTGTGTCACTGCTAGCTTTAGCACTGGAAGCAAACTACTTCCATACCTTATTAGAAGTGTACAGAATATGAAAACGAATCCTTCTTGAACCATTACTGAAACCAAATTAAACCCTATCCCATTACAGTCAGAGAATCAAATGTAGTCACTGAAGGAGATAGGACCAGACTAAACAATTACCAAGCATCGTGCTTTTTACACAATCGAGCCCCTCTTTGTTTTACAAAATCTATATAACCAAGTTTTTACATTTCTCTTCAATATTCTGAACAACTACCAGCATTTTCTTTGTACATACATTTAAGACTCCTGAATATTCTAGAGTTTAACAAGCCAACCTATGCCACATTATTACATCTAATCATATTTGCCACAGATGTGAAATAACATCTAATCATATTTGGCACAGATGTGAAATAACATACAGTCTTACATTTCCTCCTCTGAAGCATATACTGACCATCCATCATCTTCCATTTATTGCAGATTACTTCTGTAACTACACAAACATAAGAACAAAAAAAATTCATAGCTGACAAAAGCAGCAGCCCTTCACATCTCTACTATACAGCTACTCGTACACACCGTAGCAACATGCACCTTCTGAATATACCCACAGCCTACTTTGCCTTGCAGTTGCCTAAATACATCTACTGACGAAGAAAACGAAGCACACGATAAACCCAAACCGCTAAAGTTAAGATAAAGGGAATGACTGCCAATTACATCAACAACCATGTCTCAGAGCAACTTTACATTAATATTTAGTTAAGATAAAAGCATACCTTCAAAACACACCATCTCATTATCCCCATTTACCATGCTTTGCTTCAACTCACCAGCTGTTCCTGGAACACCAAAACCTTTCATATTAAACAGAAGAAGAACAGGTGCTTCAGGGTCACACCCAATGTGTTCCACCTGCTACAGCCACAGGACAAGGCTAGAGCAAGTCCAAACTAAGCTTCCTCTCAATATATGCTGCATGGCTCTCAGTTGCTTCATGTCCACTGCTGGTCTCCACAAATCCTGTCCTTTTGGGAGCACTATTTAACAGTGTGGAAATAGCCTTATTGTATCTGTGAAACAGAGGAACTGAGAGTCCTTGCTGGTTGGTTACGCGAGGCTAAATAGTAGCAACATTTGGTTGCAGAGCATGCATCTGAGTTCTAACTCTTGCACTCCTCTGCCATGGCAAGTGACTCAAGTAAGGTTTTGGAACACTGGCAATTCCACAGAAGTCATGTTATGGACTCCAGAGGCCACAGTCCTGTGGTATCTGATTCATTTAGGGGTATCTGAATTGACTGATTAGGACTAAAACAAAACGGAACAAAATGAAGTGCTTATTATGACATTAAAATTCAGTGAACAAGCCTTTAAAATTACACTAAGAATAGAACTATGCATTCAGGACTTTGTTTAAAAAAAAAAAAAAGTTTGGACGTTTATCTAAACAATCCTACCCCTTCTTCAACAAAGACTTAGACCATAACTACATAACTATTATTTACCCAATTCTGGATTATTTCAGGCAAACACTTCTTTGCTGTAAGTTTGTTAAAACATTACTCTTATCACTACAGTAAACAAAATGGTGTTGCTTTGGGGAAAATATGTACATTTTGACCATTTCAATTTTACAATCGTCATATGTGATGTAATTGTGATGAGAGATAAAAGTAGAATTTTGTTTTATAATACCTTAAATATGGTTAGCACTCAATGCTATTCCTAGGGAAAAAAAGACTAGCTTTTCATTTAAGTCTCTGAAATGTTAAATTCAACGAGACTGCTGTCACAGAGTACAGTTCTGCTTTTTTAGGATGTCAAGGCATCATTTAAATTTGCACACAGCCTCTTCTTTATTGATAATATCATACACGTCATCCATAATGAACAGTATGGATGTGACAGCATGCAGGAGTACAAAATTTACAGCATACATGATCTACTTGCAAAATACAACACAGGAATATGGATTGCCATTTTAATGAATTCTATAAACTTCTTCAGTGTTGAAATACATACACTGAGGGTTTGCCAATGAAAGAGCACTGTTTCTAAGCTCTTGCAGAAAATCAAATGACAATAATTTGGCAAGAGTGCTGTAAGAAAATTAAAATGAAACTGTCCTGAGTGTACCCCATAAGCAGCAAACACTTCTCTTTCCAAACCGATCAATGTACATTCTGCCTTAAATCTTCACAGAAAATATTTTTCCTCCAATTTAATTATTACAGTCTCTGTTTCGTGCATTCAAGTCCAAATTAGATTTGTCATCCTCTAAAATGGTTAATCTTGAATAGGGAACAGAACTGATAAGGGACACAAACAAATCTGGAAGTTTTCCTGATAAGATTACAGAGTTATAAAAATAGAATGCAAGTATGAAAACCTTAAGAAGTTTTGATTAAAAATCACTGGCAAAAAAACTTTGATTTCCTGACATGCACTGAAGGTGGAATTGTCCTTACATTCCTACAGGGAAGAAACTTACAGCAGCAACTGAGATTCAGTGAAATGCTCCATTAGCAGACATCTTGTGAGAAAGTAGAAGAATGGGGCATTATTCAGTTTTATGCATTTTTACAATTTTTTAGATAATATTTAACATCCTTTCCAAGCAAGACTTTTCTATTATTTGATTCAATCTTTATTACATTTTTGTTCACATAGGCCTACTTTTTAAAATTGCTATTTAAATAAGTCATATTTGAAATTTGAAATGGAAATTATCTTTAAGCATTAAAAAATATGATTAAGTTGCTAAAAGTGATGTTCTGAAGGGACCCATAACACCTTTGTGTGGTTTATCTGGTTTACTCAAAGGCCTGCTTGACCTGCTTGGATGTAAACACAAGATTAACCAAAGTCATTACATTTATTTCATTTATTTCAGTTTCCTTGAACAAATCCGAATATTTTAAGAATAATGACTATCAGTATTTTTCAGAGAGAACTTTTTTCCTGTATTGTTGCCATTACTATTTTTAAAGTCAGGTCCAAAATCGTAAACACATTAGAAGCCAGCTGCTTTTTAGAAGCTCAGCAAAACTGAAGGGTGTTTTAGGTGGGTGTAAGCTTGCTTTTATGTTGTTATTTACATTTGTCACCGGCTGTGGATTTTTCATACCTGCACTTGAGCATACGCTCTTGGCTACTTTTACGTGCTTAGTAGCCATAGTTGATTTGAACCTGGTTTGCTACTGCAAACACTTAAGAAGTGGGAACAAAACCTTAGAAAAGGAACAAAACCTTAGAAAAAAATACTTACACAAAGGATTTTATACTGAATACTGCATGTTTACCAATTTCCCATTATGTTTCATATTTTCAAAAAGAAGCCAATCAATATCAGAAGATAAACAATATGAACAACAAAACAGCTAATTAAAAGCAGATTTTTGTCCCTCATGCACATTGTTGCTTAAGAAAGAGAGACTAACTATGCTGATTTCTGAATTATAAATCCTAAAAATCCAAGGAAACGCCTACTTCAGGTACTGTTTGTTTTCTTCTTCTGTGCCCTACCATTTAGCATGAAATTGCTTCAAGCATTTGTATTTGACCTTCCCTTCCTCCCCACTCCACTCCACTCAGGCACTACTTAAGATGGGAACTTTTATTTTCCATTCTCAAATGGCTTTCAATTATTCTTGTTCAATTCATTCCAGGCACAGTATTTTTTCACTTCAGCTATTTGAATTGTAAATGTTTCGCGAATAAATGAAAGTTATGAATAAATAGATGGGTGCACTATATGAAAAACTTTAACAAATACACTGTTAAATTTCTTAAAAGTTTAAGTTATAAAAACCATTCGACACATTTTTCTATTTTTTAAAGGCTTCCAGAATTCTATTTTCCATTAGAAAATAAATAACACTATTTCAATCATATCTCTAGTCTGAGATGTAAAAAACAAAACAACAACATTTCACTGAATGTAATTTCAATGAAGTAAAAGAAAAAAATAAGAGTTGGTTATTTTTCTGAGTTATCATTCTACCTGTACAGTGGACAATAACTAATAGTTATTGTAAGTAACATTCAGCATTTTCATTGTTTGGAAGAAAGTGTAATGATATCAATGTCAAGAGAAAATACTACTACTTCATTACATTTTGACAGGAAAATAGCTTGCTTTGTTCAGCAGACTGAACACATACACATCCCCACACAGAGAAAGCTGAGGTGCAGAGCAGCAGAGTACATCAAGGAGCAAATTGATCACAGAATTAGGAGGGTTGTCAGGAACCCCTAGAGATCACCGAGCCTGACCCCAAAACGAGACTCTGCACTGCTGATCACAACCTCCTGAATCTCATCCCTCTGAACTGTATGGGTATTCTCATACAAAGACTGGAATGCACTAGAGAGCAGACAAATCAAAACCACTGAGAATGTGAACTGGACAGAAGCTGCAGTACACTTTGGCAGAATGACAAGATAGCCACAAAAGTCTCTTAGCTGAATAGTGTGGGTTTTAAGAAGTTTTGCTAGATAACAGAATAAGATGAAGAGCCTCAGACATAAGAACGCATCTCCTCATTACTTCCAAATTCCTTACTCCAAACTCATGTGCAAAACCAGGAAACTGCTACAGCGTGTTTCATGACAGCAGAAAGACAAGCAATAAACGTGTACAGGACCGATGGACTTCAGAGGAAGCAAATATTTTCTTATAAGCTGAAGGAATTAAGAAATACGGGCATCTATTAAGACAATATAGAGCAATTATTTTTTCAGCTACAAAAACCTGCCAGATTCAGCAACTCACTGGAAGTAGGCATCCCAGTAGGTGCATAAGTACAAAATAAGTGATTTGACAAATATATTGCATTTCAACCTCATAGCCTTAGATGAACTGCCCCTAGAAATTAAGCAGATGCAACAGCAGTTTTGAAAATCCTTCTCTTTTGTTAAAGAATACTTTTAGGTACAAACACAAATATGTGCACATCATGCTTACTATATACAAAGGACTACCTAAAATGCCAACACACAACCAATGACATACTACCAATTTATTACATATTTTATTTTGCTTGCCTTTTTTTTTTTTTTGTCTCTTGACTTTGACATTGCATTTATCAGTAATAACATTGAAATATTGCTGTATGTTTGTGTTTAAAATATTTTAAAGCTACCAAAAATTGAAGCAATTTCTAGTCCTTGAGAAAAACAAAATTCAAATATTTATTTTCACTGGCTAGATTCCCTTGCAGAATTCCTGTTGTGTAAATACTGTCGTAGAAACAGCTGGAGGCACAGAAATGCACACTGAATATAGAAGAAGTGCAAAACAGCAGAGCTCAGTGGTGACATTCATCTTCACAAGTATGGGGATGAGCGATAACTCAAATGTAGCACAGCCATTAGCAAGTTATCCTGTCAGTACCTCTCACTACAAGTGCAGACAGATGTCATCAAGGATCAGGCATTACGGATGTTTTATCTTCACTAGGTACAGCATGTTCAATGGTATTTGCTTCAAGAAGTTCATCTTGACTAGAGTTTCCTTCTGAATACTGACAAGTAACAAGACTGTCTCACCTACCTTCCACTCAAAACAATTTTCAGATTCAAGGTTGGCTAGACCTCAGACAATCCACCCAAAGCAACTTGTACCCCATGGTTCATGGTCAGTCCTTCATGACATAACTGATCTCTTTTCACTGTTGTAAGAAAAGTTTGGTGCTGTGGTAAAGCTGCAAGGGAGAACTCAACATATGGAGGCTGTAGGTGGAAGATGAGGATTGTGTAGAGCAGCACATGAAAAAATAACAGAGATAAATGATGGAAGCATAGAAGGCCACCATGCCCACTGCTGGCTGAGCCCACAGCCATTTGTTTCCCTGCCAATGCCAACATGTGGAACTAGCTGCAAGCAGCTGGGAAACTTGCCATATCTCTATGGTGCTCCGATGTATTTGCTCAGCATTATTTCATGTGAATATCTAGGATCTGACTGCCTTTATTCAACAAAAGCAAAATTTAGACTACGTCCCTAGGTCACACACAGTTATATACTGGAACATATAGGCATATTTAGAAATGCTATCATATGTGCATTTTTGCTTATGGATACTACTTTTTTTTCTTTAAGAAAAGGTTGCAGCACTGCAAGTGGAGTCCAGATAGAAAAATCCTTATCAAGGTCCAAAGATTAGTAAAATAAATACTATTATCAAATTAGTATCAAATACTAATTCATTTTACAAGAAGCTCTGAGTATCAATCAAGGCAGTCCTCAATTCATTTATCTGCCACCGTTTTAATACGAAACATCTAGGAAAGTCACTTTGCCTCTTCCTTGTATTTTCATCTCCATGGTAAGCATAGTTGCATGGCTTCCAATGCTAATATCACTAGATTGTTTCACTTGATAATTAATATTCTAATAGGTTACTTTGATGTTATGAAATGAAACAAAATATTAGGTACCTCGACAAAAAAACTGCCATGACATTTGAAGTACTCCTTTAAAATGGTGACATAAAACAGTAAACTAAATTCTTGAGCTACTGCAGTCAAGCCTTCAGATTTCGATTTCTCGATTTCTCATTCATATCTGTTAATTCAAAAGTATTACCTCTTATTTTTTTCCTGTGGAAACTACAAGCAATACAAATAGCACAATAACACTATTTGATAGAGCAAATTCTCAGCTACAAAACACTATTTTTCAACATAGTCACCACTATTAGCTACGTATTTTTGCCTTCTGTGAGCAGGATCCTGTGTGCTGTACTCAGAAAAATCTGCACCAGCGGAGGTGATCCACTGCTATTGTTGCCACTGCTGAAACACCCCATGCACTGCCTCCCTGTGCTCACATACACTGATTGGTCTCCATAAACATTCGGCAAGTGCCAATGAATGTCAATGGATGCAACTTTTTCAACATGAAAGAATTCAGTTCCACACCTTTGCTTCATAAACACTACTGTGTCAGATGGCATTGTCTCAGACAACACAATGTAATGAGATACTGGTGGGAAGGTTCAAACCTCTACTGCCGTACCACCAACATCTCCCTATGACATTGAGGGCTGACATAATAAAAGAGGAAGCATTACTTTCAGAGCAGCACTTGTAAAATTAGGATGAAATATCATCCTGACTAATAGAAGAGCTGAAAAAAAAAAAAACAACAAACAAACAAAAACTGAATTCCCTGATGGAAGCAAATCAAATGAGCCAAACCTCTGGCATCTGGCTACGTATCTTTCATTTCTCCTTTGAGAGCCCAGCTTTGCAGTCCCTGTTTTGATTTAAGCAATGCAGAGCCTTCTGAAGAAAATGGGAGCTGTGAACACATAGTATTTCTGTGAATGGAGAAACACAACTGGGAAGAGCGAACAGAAAAACCTGGAGCCAGAAGCTCCCGATTCTGTTTTGGGCCTGCCATTAGTTTCCATGTGACATTCATCAATCATTTACTTTCTTCATCATTTTTTTCTACCTGTAAACAGAAGGATAACACATTCTCATCCACCAAGGAAGTGACAAAATATGTGCTAGCAGTTTTGAGGCACACAGATAATGTGACAAACCATTGGAAACATAAAGAAATGAATATTTCTGTGTAAGGTCTACGGGGATTTTCTGTACTGTACAATAAAGCTGGGTACTAAGCTGAGACTGAAAGAGGACAATCAAATTTTAACTATTAACACATCATGCTCTTAGGCAATTAAAATTCTATCCAGGACAGCTGTGCATGTAGGACAGAATAGGACTGCTCATATGATGATCATTCTGTCATTTCCTAATTTCTTGGTACTAGACTTCCCACTCTTCAAAGAAGTTGAATAGTTCAAGCAAAACCAGGCACAATGCTGCAACACTTGCAATTGAAGGGCATTTTTAAGGAAAAGTGACCTAAAACTGTGTTGAGGTGCTAAGGGCAGCCTCCTCAGAACAAACGTTGGCATAACTTGTTGGGGAGAACTAAAAACAGTCACTTGAAATATCCAAGGGAAAAAGAAAGGAAAAATTGGCTGGGACAAGCCATATTAACAGAGAACGTACCAAATACACACCCAGCTTCATAAGAAAAAAACAACAGTGCCGAACCTCCCCACTGGGATACACGAAGGCACTACGTGTGCTCCGGAGAGCCGCACCGTCCACCAGACACCTCAATACACAACTATCTGCACCATCACGGATAAGGTTGCACAGCCCGTGAAGCTAAACTCTCCTTCACAGAGAGCCCAGACAAAACAAACCCAAAGCCAAGCCTCAAGCCCTTTCCCGCTACGCCTGCCCACCACCGCTTGCCGAACAGCAGCTCGTTCCTCCATCTCCAAGTCCTCCTTCGCCCCCAGCCACAAGATGGTGGCCGCAGCGGGGCGACCTCGTGCCCCTCCATCTCGCAGCCCGCCCCGCACTGACCTGTAGGCCGCATCGCACCGCGCCGTGCTCGCTGCTCCCTCCTTCCCTCACCGGGTATATCGCTCTCCCAGTGCACTGCCCCTATGCCGCGGTCGCCGCTACCGGTCCGGAAGCGTGGGGCCGCCCCCGGCTCCTCCCGGCCGCAGTGCTCCACCGCTCCGGTCCCTACACCGCCCTCGGTGGGGGGAAGAGCTGCGGGCCGGAACCAGGTGGGACCGTGAAGGGTTAGCCTCTTGTGATGCCTCCCTTCCGGAGGCAAGCACGGAGAGCCCCCAGCCTTCAAGTTGGTTGGACTCGAGGAGAAAAGAGGCGGGAACCGAACCCTCCCGTGTCCTCGGGGCTTTAGTGCGGGGTTCTGCCGTCCCGAGGAGCCCTCGTCAGCCTGTGAAAAGTGCCCCGAGGATGGAGAAGTCCTCTCCTCGGAAGGTGCTCTGGCACAGCATGGTTATCATCTCTTTTGAATTATGCCTGTGTTAACTTATTGAAATTTGAAGATGAAAACTGTAAAAAGTGAGACAAAGCAGCATGTTGGAGAGCTTGCCCTTAGATTCAGTCAGGAGCCATTGATGAGTGCGGCACCTTTCAAGTCCAAAGCAAAGGCTGAGCCCACCTCTGGAGAAGCATTTCCCTGTACAGTGGGATTATCAGATAGGTGATGGTACCTTCTGGAAGGACATAGTCATTTTTTAAAGAAAGCAAAACCTCTGACTGCGCTTCACATGTGGATATGTGGCTCTCATCCACCTGAACCTCCCTGCATTCCCCAGACCCACCAGAACTATAATGCCCCATGGCTGATTTCAGTGATGTTGTTTGGCAAAGATTTTCAGGATCTTCGAAGGTGAAGTTGCTCAGTATTGGATTCAGGACTGTGGGTGGACAAAATACAGAAGATAAATGCTCTGTATCACCTGAACTGAAGGAAAGGCAGCAGAATGAATTCAAGCAATATAAATGAAAGGAACATTCACATCCATGGGCAGTCTTTATAGATGCCTCAGCACAGCAAAGCCTTCATGGTTTGCAATCAACCATGAACCATAGATCTACGGAAGGTTGGACTTAGGTGAAAGAACTACTTCAAAGATTTTGTGTGCAGCTGTGAGAATCCACCCAAAGTATTTGCAAAACTGAACCACTGTGAGCTATGCCAATTTCTGCCATCACTCAGGTAGGAATTTGATTTTATTTGATTGAGCTGTGTTTTTGTTGTTGTTGTTGTCGTTGATTCAGTTTTTGCTAATGAGTGTGTGCTCTGGCCTGGCTTGGCCTGCCACACAGAGGAAATCACTATATACACACGCATGAGGAAAACCCAGATATCAGTCTTGTCAGTCTAGATGTGCTTTAGGATGAGCCTGGAATACATCCCATTGTTATTTTCTGGTCATTTTTCACCTTTGCTTTCATGTACTTAAGCGCTAGTGTCTAAGAGATACTGCATTCCAGGACTGTATGTTTGGACACGGGACCAGCACTAGATTGTTGGTAGTCTTGAGGTAGGACCAGGATGAATAGGAAGGAAATATCTTACAATGAAGGAAGATGTGAAAGATAAAACATTTGGGAATATTGTATCTGATTATTTTGCCAAAGCATTAATGCTTGATCTTCGTAAAAGATATGTTAGTTGGTGTGATTGGATGTGGTTGGAATATTTTTGCAATGTGAGCTGTGGCAATGATCACTGTGGAAAGAAACCTTCATAAAAGAAAATAAGGATTATTAAGTGTGAATATAATTGAATATAAAAATAACTGAAGTGTAACTTGGGATTCTGATACTGAATTAAAAAATAAAAATAAAAAATGAAGTTTTTCCTGGGTGTAAGGCTGAGAGAATCGTGATAGTACCGCTGTACTGAGAGAAAAGTAAGCCCTAAGTAAGTCCTAAAAGGGAGAACTTGCTTTACTCAGATTTTTGACAAGACACCTGGCAGGATTCTATTAACTGTAGAAGGATACTCTTTCAACCAAGTCCCAAAGAATGAGGCCCTGCTCTGCATGCAGGAGTTGTGGAGCGCTGTGAATACACACTATATGTGCCAACATTTGCAACAGTATGACTGTAACAGAAATCTTTAGTCACAGCTTGAAACAGTGATTTAGCACCTGGTGGGAAGGCAGGGCCGATTTAGGGGAGCTCAGGTGCATGCAATGTGCCTGAGTGACCAGAAGGTGTGGAGCTAGGATCCACGCCTCCCCAGACCTCATTTAAAGGTTGACAGTGGAGGCACAAACATCTTGCTAGAGATTGCTGCCTACTTGAGGCCTTTCAAGGGTAAGCAGAGTTGTATTGGGGGGAAAACAAATGAAAAGATATCTATCCTGAAACATTGAAAACATACCCCTAGAATAATGTTGTTGTTGTGCCAGGTATGTCCTTAATATAGATGTTGAATTTTGAGTTTATTAAACTCCTATCAAGTATTAGCTTACTTCAAAACATACAGGAGTAGGAATGCTGATTTTGGGATAATTATATTTCTGTAATGTTTTTAATTTCAGTTACTCACTAATCTTCTTAATACTAACTTATTGCTAATACTGTTTTTTTTCTTCTTTTTTTCTCTTTGTAACTATGTAGCTATTGTTGGAGTAGTGGCTTCTTGTTGGAATATAACTAGTGTTCAATGTATTGCTAGAAGAGCTTACTGCATAAATTCCTTGTTTGTTTCCTACAAGTCTGTTAAGGTTTGAATGACTTTTCCTCTATTACAGTTTGAAGTGCTTTGAAAAAACTTATTCACACTTCAGTTTACTGATAGTATTCATTGTGAATTCTACTGATAGTATCATTATGGTATACTACAATACAGGTAGTATTTCTAATTGCTTGTGTAAGCAGCTGGGAGTATAGCATTTCAGATAACATGGTTTGTTTTTTCCCATCTTAGCAGCAGTATATGTACATGTGGAGTGTTTTTGATTCCTCCTTGTAGTCGTGTTAGTGTATCCACCTATGTACACAAATACTAATTTTCAGTGTCAAATACTACTATAGGAAATAAAGTGGATTTAGCTGTGTCCATTCATCTTTATAGAAAAAGGAGATATTAATTGCATGCCTTATTTTTAATGATGGTTAAGTGTTTGGAAGAGATATCAAGATTAGGAAAGTGTCAATCAATTTGTATGACAGGTTTCAGGGAAGCAGGAAAATAGTGTTAGGGAATATCATTTTATTATTCAAGTTCACATCTGCTGAAATATTAAAGTACATCTAAAAGAAAATATGTAAGTCTAAAACAAAATGCTGTTTACTGACAGTTAAGGAAAAAAGCAAGTCGTATGAGACAAACTGAATAGCTTCTTCTGCTAGTACCATTCTGATTAAATGGTTACAGACAGAGATGAAATATAAGTGAATATAAACTAAGTGGCCTGAAACATAAAAGCACTGCCAGCATATCATAAGTACAATTAGTAATGATTTTTAATCTCCATGTTGTATTTAGAAAGTCTGTTTTCTCCCATAGCTTTCTTGATTGTCTCAGCTGAGTTTTCTCTAATTTTGAAGAAACTTCCAAGTCATTATAACACCTATCTAGATAAAACTTTTAAGAGACTTTCTCCTTTCAACTGAGAGCAAAACCAAAAACTTTTAAAGTCTTTATTTTATTGTCTGTGAAATATAATTTTATTATGGTGATTTAGGTGTTAGAATGTATGTGCAAGTTGCATCAAACTTCAAGCTTTGTTTTAAAAATCTCTGAGTTGCATAACAATCAACTCTTCATTTGTAACAAACTGGATTAATCACATTATGATTAGTAATGAGTGCAAATACAGTTTATGGCATAAGAAAGTTGACACCACAATGTAATGCTATCCAGCAGGCTACTTTTACATACTCGTGAGGGTAATGCATGATGTCTTTTTTCTGTGGCTTTTGGTACTTGATGGTAAATATGAATTTTTAATGCCTGCCATCGCGGTTGTTTTATGCTTTTATTTGAAAATCTGTCTCAAAGAACTACACTGCTAATCAGTCATTTGGTACAGCACCCAACAGGATTTTCTGAGGGAAAAAAATAGATTGATTTCAACTCAGCTCTCACTAAATAGACAAAGGAGTGGCTCATGGATTTTAAGAAAGTCCTGATCATAACGAACTGCGTGTTTGTATGCCCCACATGCAACCCACAAATAAAGTGATGACTGGAGACAGTAAGTATTTGTTCAAGCCTGTCTAGGCCCACCGATAGCAGAATACTGTGCTTGGTTACCTTCATTCAAAGCATCACTGAATGCATATGTACTGGTTTTGGTCTGCCTACATTGGCTGGTGTGTATGGACATACCTTGTTCTGTAATGCTCTTCTTTCTTTGTATCCTATAGAATGTCATTTTCAAACTATCAAATTATCTCCCAGTAAGTAGTAGTAACTTCGTGAAATACGCAGAAGTAGTATTAGGTCCTTCTGGTTATTAAAAATGGTTGGAAAGATAAAGGAAGGGGATACTTGACTTGCATTCTTGAAAGATAGTAGACATGTATACTAAAAACAGAAAGGCATGTTTAAGACAACTTTGAAAGCAATGAATGGAGGTTTAGAACTAGTGAAGCTGTTTACCTTAATGTTGTGACAAGAGATATCCAGAGTTGTAGCGAAACGAGCATGAAGGCGGTGCACAGTCTGCAATCAAAAGGCAGCACTCACTTCTCATTGCTTGAATGGGCCTGGGATGCTGTGATATCATCTTCTCAGTAGCCATGTAACCTGATGCTGTTCTGGGATTTGATTTGTTGAGTACCATTTGTAATTAGTCAGAGCATAATTATTGTACTGTAATGGTTTGTTAAAATAGTGTTGAATTACAGCCTTTTCCTGTTGATTTAGTAACGAGCATACCATTGACTGTAGAATTATTCTGCTACAGTTCATGATCATTATTCTCCAAGTAGGAGGACTGCTTTTCGTATATAACTCAAGCAGTGAGAAGAAACCAATAATGTGTCTGTTAGGGAGTATTTTCTGGTAGTGTGAAGTTTAAGCACTTAGTTCATGGTGAAGTTCTCAAAGACAACTTGGCAGGAGGCAAGCAAATTATAAAGAACTTCACTGGAATTATCTTATTAACTTTTTAATTGGAGTTGTGCTTCTTAATTTGGCTGTATGAAACACTTCAACAGTGAATAACTCAGTCCTGTAAGAACAGAAGAAATAGACCACATGACCTAAGAGTTTTTTGCTAAAATTAGGCTATAATTTGCCAACATTTTACTTTTCAACTAATGAGAAAATCTAACAGTTCCTGTTGCTGAAGCCATTTAGCTGCACATTGCATTGCCTTTTGCCTGCAGGTAACTACTTGCAAAGATGTTCCTTTTTCATGTTTGCCCCAGCCTATGGTATTTGCAGAGCTTTTGTTAGAATGGCTGGTAAATGTGACAAAATTGCTTTTTGTTCCTCTACCTGGTGTCTTTTTCACTTCTTTCATTTCAAAGAAGGGCAACTTTGTAGCATTGACCATCTTGCAGAGAGCTGCATTGGACTTCATGAAGAAAATGTATGAGCTTATTTAAAATACCTAGTGGGGCAAATGTATGGAACAGAAACAAAATTTAGTAGCTGAGGAAAAAAAAAATTGAAAACTGTTTACTCACTGGAGTGGATGGCTTGCAGCAAGGTTAAGGAATAGTAATTCAAAACTCAGAGGTAGATGTGGATTGCTGTGCTTCAGAGTTCAGGTAACCACCTGCTAAATCACACACTGTACTAGTCTAAATTTTTATTAATGCAAGACACAAGTGATTATGAAGCAATTAATTGAAGTGTCATCATCTTCACTGTCTTACTGCATACAAATTGCATGCATGTTGATTCACAATCTCCTTGCTTACCTGAGGTGGGAAAATATTTCCTGTATCTGTTGTAGCTGGGTTACCTCAGTACTTAAAAGGCAATGATTTTTTTTTCCCTAGGTGTACAGATATGGGAGAAGTGCATGTGTAAAACAACATGCCTGGGTTAGTTCCACATCAGGTGTGGTAGGGCTGCAGGACAGTGCAAGAGATGTGACTTATTTCCTTCTGCTCAGGTATGAGTGTGTTTAGGCTGTGGCAGGTGGCTGGGACTTCCTAAAATTACCTCCCAGCACCTGGAGCAGGTGAGAAGGCTTGTTTTATCCCACTGACATCTCATCTGCATTGTTTTACACTTTGTGGTGTGATGAAGACTGAGGTTTCTGTTGCCCATGTAGCCTGGTGTTACTGTTTTAGACTTCGTGGCTTGCTAGAGAGGAGAAGAAAGCAACTGAATGCAACTGCTCAGAGTTGCTTGTTCAGCATACGCAGTATGTGTTTTTTATTTCTTTTTCAAGTACCGATATGTAGGTGGTGCTTTGAAAATAGGACAACATGATGAGAGTGACTGTTAATATTAAACACTTTAAATAATAGCTTTGCATAAGGTTGAACTTGAAAAATTGCTTTTTTTCTTTCTGTATTTCATAAGAATCTTATGTTATATTAACACAACTAATTTCATTTAAGTATGGTTTGGAAAAGTCCTTATTGTTAAATAATTTTTCTCATTTTTTTTTTCTTCACATTATGGGTAAATTAGCACATATCCAAGAAATGATCTGCTCATTTTTAAAAGCCTGTCAGAAGGGAGAGCTAGAGAATGGTGCTTAGTGAGTAATGCTTTTGCACATTCAGCCTCCTGTAGCAGATAGAACACAGTGGAAGCAGACATTTCTGGGAGCTGTGAAGCTCTGGGTAGCACTGATCCATTTTGTAGGGTACGTAATAACATTTTAATATACTTTCTATTGGAAAATAAAAGCAAGAGATTTTCTGTCTGAATATATAATGCAGGAATGACTGCTTTTGAGACACATACATAAATTATAGATAGTGCAGCATCTGAAAGGCTATGTATTATTAATTAAAAACTGAAATCTTCATCTACACCCTAGTTACACCCTGATATCTAGGCCACTGGAGAACACGCTATAGTGTTGCAGTCTATGTAACCCAGGCAGAATGCAATAAAATGCAGCTTTTTTTGTCAGTTATGGGTAACATGTGAAATGTCCAGAATGTTCTGTTACAGTGGACAGAAGGATTTTTGCTTTATGAGGAGGAGGTGTGAATAAAGATGAAGCTGACAATATATTTTCTTTTTTTTTAAAGGAAGAAATGCTTCTATCATGCTTTGTCCAGATTATGCAATTTCCCACACAGCAGTGTGCTCTAGGGGTGTGCTTGCTCTCTCTCTCTCCCCCCCTCCCTCCTGCCACTCTGTTTATGATAGATTTTAGTGTTGTTTGTTAGGTGCTGTAGTTGCTTATTGCATTCATTCTTTGCTTTTAAACTTAGAGGGTAAATTATGAAGACAATCAAAATAGCTGAGCTTCTGAAGTTAAATCAGAACTAAATAACAAGGCACATAATCCTAGCAAGCCACAGTCAGTGGCAATTCCTTTCATGTTAAAATGGGAAGTGCCTATCCTAGGTGGCTGACATGTTGGCTAGCAATTATAGAATCATGTTAAAAAAGTGCTCAGTGTATGTCTGTTGCTTGTGGGGTTGCTTGTAACCTGTAGAGTGTGTGCCAGAAATAGTCAATATAGTCTCTGTATGGGGCTGCTGAATCATGGCCTGAACCTCTGATTAATCACTTGAGGTGAGCAATGAGTCCGCCACAGGAGCACAGGTGAAGGCAATTCACCTGTGCTGCAGGAAGGGGTGGAGCCTGGCTCCACTTCTCCTAGACCCATTTAAGAGCTGACTGCCAATGAGGAAGGATCTCTCTGGAGATCTGCTCCACTGGAGTTTCCCATGTGAGCCCAGGTTACAGGTGAGTCTATCTATCACTTCTATTTCCTGCTTTGGTGTAATAACATCATAGCCAAGCTCTCTGTTATACTTTAACATCTGTATATTCATTAATTGTACACTCTCATATCCACTGTGTGAGGCAAAATTCAGTACAAATATCCAGCATGTGTCTACAACCATGAACTTAACAGCTACCACAATGTTTGCCCAATTCTGCTTAACACTTAAAAACATTTTTAAAAGTTGTTTTACATGAAAATCTACAGATGGTTGTATGTTTGTTATATGAATCAGTGATAACTCCTACAGCACTGTATGATTTTGCAGTTTTTCATTTTTTGCTGGTAGCATTGTTCGTGCTAGAACCATTATGCAGAAGAGGTTTGAATCTTGTGCAAATGAAACTTAATGCAAATAGAGATAAATGCAAGGTACAAAAAAAAAAAACAAAACAAACAAAAAAAAAAACAAAAAAAAAAAACCAAAACAGAGCTTCACCCATCCTATAGCTTTTACACTGGGAAAGAGAGAAGTTCTTCTTTAAGAAGCGGGCATCCTTCAAAACCTGCACAGGTGGGAGGTGTTTGTTTCACACCCCAGGTATTACCACAGCTTTCTTAAGCAAAACTTCTGAGGGCTCCAGGAGAAACATTGCAGCAAGACTTGGTGCTCTGAAGTGTGCACCTAATAAATGAAATGAAAAATAGAAGAGAGAAGATCCAGTGACTTCTGGCAGGTTCAATCATTATTTCTTGTGTATTTCTTGTGTAAAGCTTACAATTCTTAAAAACACTTTCTGCAAGGGACTTCAGATACTCTGGAATGATCTGAATTTAATGTTATAACAAAGGAGTCTTTCACTCAACTTACAAAGTAGAGGGGGAAAAAACTCTTCCTGCAATGTTTGTGATAGCTGAAGTTAGGGATGAAAGTTCCCGAAAATCAATCTTTTTTTTTTTTTTTAAAAAAAAAGAGGAGAAATATGTATTAGAAAAGTTGCTCTCTTCTAGTGCAGCTCATAAGCAAGTCTATGTGCACAGTGTGCCTTGATGTCCTTAAGGATTTCACCTGGGAAACCTGGCCTCAGGAAGTGAGAGTAACATCCATTTATTTTCTTTTAATGATGAGATAGTGAAGTAGGTACCATGTGGTGATGATACAAGCAAATAACTTCCCATTCTCTTCCCTGGAAGTAGCTTCCTTCCTGAGCTCCTTATTATGTGCGAGCATCTTGGATGAGAATTGGAGTCCACATGCCAAACAGCCCAAAGTTAATATTTAAATGAGTTTTCTGCTGAATAATCCTTTGCATCTCCTTGTGGAGTAAATAAAAATGGAAGAGTGGGGGAGAGGGGAGAGAATTCTCTGTCAGGATGTGGTGGGGGAGCTGCTGGGATTTACAGCTTGACTGTCCTTGTTTACTGTAGAGAAATGCACCTGTTTCTGTGCTGCTGGGGTTCCTACTGATGACTGGAGGGTGTCTGCCCATGCAGCCAGCACAAGGTGATGTAATCCTGTCATGCTACACCAGCGGCCTTTTAATTTTGACCTGCAGTGTGTCTGCAGAATTGTCTACTTTGTAGCTGTTGGCAAGTAGGCAAAAAACAGGAGGATTTTCAGGGCTTCACTGTGATGGCTGTCTCCATCCCTCAGGTCTCCCTTTCCTTTCCTGCTAGGCATTTCCCATGTGAACTGCTGCGTCATGGCCTACTAGCCCAGAGTGGTGGGCTGACCGCAGGCATGAGTGTATGAACTGCTTAGGAAAGAGGGATGTCATGGGCTGTGTATGCCAAGGTGAAAAAGCGTGTGGTATTGCAGAGGAGAGAAAAACACCAACTCTCTTCTATTTCTGTGCCCTGGGAAGCCCACATTGCCACATGCTGTTCTCCTTTTACCCTTTGCATAACACTTGGGGCAAAGTGAGTCAGAGATCTCCACTGAGTCACTGGTCACAGGAAGTGACTTTCATGAAGTACTTTTCATGTACTGCCTAGCTAAGCACAATGGCATTAAAGTAAAATATATATATATATTATGCTGATCTGAAGACTTCTGGAAACATGTCTGAAGTTGCTGTACTTAGAAGTAAGAGCTTTGGCAGTGGGATTGAACTGTGATATTGAGCTTAGGGTGAGACCTCAGGTATGTGTGGTAGCAGGTATCCTTCACCCTTATTTTGAACAATCAGGAACAACGCTCTGGCCTGAATGCAGAAAAGGTTGCATTCAAAGTTACAGTCCCTTCCTTTCCTGCTTCCCTGTGCTTCAGGGCAGAATAGAAAGTAACTTTTATCTTTTACCAGCTTACAGGGAGGTAGGTAAGTACTCTTGCATGTAAGCGCAATGGATACATGTTTCTCACTTGCATATTTTAGTATCCTATAAGCCTGCAGGTATGAAATTGAAGTATTCATGCAGTGGTGACTCTTCTATCATATTCCTACACCTTGGAATAAATTGTCTTGGTTTTTGTTAGTACACTGCAGTCCTTTGGGGCTTACCTTTTGCATACATTGTTTCAAAGCAGGCTCTTGGAAATGACTATTATGGCAGCAGCATGCTGAGTGGTGCGTGGGCTGTGTGAAAGTGGCTCAGATGTGGGACTCCAGCATTGTGGCTCACAGGGATTGCTGAACACCAAATGAGTAATGCGATAAAAGCTGCAAATTGAAGGCAGTGACACAGTGACTTCTGTGGTGCAGAAAACAAGCACTCATCTGAGCCTTTTCACCCATTACATTGCATGCAACATGAAACATTAGGCATAATGTGCAGCAACTGCATACAGTGTCTGTTTTGCTCTATTCTTCAGATTTCAAATTTTTTTGTCATTAAAATTATGGTACACACGAGGTATTTAGTCATATTTTTTTTGTATCTGATTGTGGTAGGGCTGCTTTAAGATTACGAATACTTACTGTAAAAGTATAGTTTGAGTAAAAGCTATAGCAAAACATCTATTTCCTGGAACTTAATGAACACAGAAAGAAATGAAAGGCTTAGCTTCAAAGAGCCAAGCAGTAGTAAACCCCAAAGCAGTGGTGTGCTGTGTTCCAGAAAGTTATTCTTTCTGGAATTTTGTAGGTTTATTATTGTTCTTTTTTTTTTTCTCCTTTCAAGCCAGTGTAGTTAACCAAATCGACTGAAAGCAGCAGAAAGGTTCTCATCTTATTGGATATGTGGATATTGTATTAGTCTTTTAGTCCTTGTAGCTAGCTTTTGATGTGGAAGGATAGAAAATTAAATGTATAAAATATATTTACATATATGCATTTGAAGTTTTTATACATATCTATCTATACATATAAGCCCCCCTTAAAACATTTCTGAAAAAATGGTGTAGAATGAGTAATACTTGCTGGTTAGTGGATGTCACGGCAGTTATTTGTTATGCTTTAATCTCAGTGCTGTTCATTAATAAGTTGGTAAACTTCATGCCAATTAAATCCAAGTCACACCACAGTACTAGGTACTTCATATCCAGGCCTTGCATATTTAGGTAAAAACTTGAATGTGTGGTAGGGCCTTATAACAAACTGTTTTCTTCCCCTGTCTTTAACTACAATCAAGGCACTCCAGGTTAGAAACAATTACAGTATTTTTTATTTGGTTTGGTTGATTTGTTTAACTGGCCTCTTCTAAAGAGGTCTGTGTATTTATTTAGTCTTGGTAAATGTAGAAATACACAGATGTATGTGTAAGTATGGATACTGCACAAAGGATTTTGTTACGCATACTGATTGTATGTCTCTTTCCTGTTTGTTCTCTACAAATTGGAGAGGAAAGTAGTTTTGGGTTAAGCAGATAGAATTACGTATATGGTAGACGATTAAGTTTAAGTAGAGATCTAAAAATGAAAATGCAGGAATGCTATAAATATTGCCCACATTCTTAAGTGAATAGACATAGCACTCCTTCCCACAAGCAAAGCTGCCACTTTATATTTAGAAAGGAAAGTGGTACCTTTACAAAGCACAGACTCTTTTGCGAGTTACCCCCTTATTCAGTGTAGACCATATTCGATTTCAATGACAAACTATAGGGAAAAACTCCTGTATTTTTTAAATACAGCAGTCCTGTTTTCACTGTCAGTATGCTGCAATGGAACCCAACAGATGCTCCTGTCAAGAAAGCATTGCACCTCACTTGGACATTCTTATGTAAACACCAAAAATACATGCAAATACGGTTTGATATTAAAGCATAGCAACACACTGAACAGTTTAGGTCACAAGTGGTGCAAAGATTTTTATTTCATTTGTGGCATTAGAAACTCCTTCAGAAACTCCAAGTTGAGTCTGGACTGTCAGTACAACTGATGATGTGAAACTGCTGTGAGCCTCAGGAGATTATCTGATTATTCAGACAGTGCAGGTGCCAAAGAATATTAAGTTGAGGCTCCAAATTAGTAAGTTTTTCAATTAATTTCTTGTTTTTTTCCCCTATTTGATAAGTGTTGCTATTTAAGGTTAGTGGGTACAGAGCCTCATCTGAATGGTATGATAAGTGGGATACCATGAGGCAACATTTCGGAGTCTTATTTAGCACAGGGCAGAGTACAAAACATCCTGTAAAGTATAGTAAATGTAAAATGAAGAATCTGGATGGAGAGATCTCAACTCCTCACTGCAAAGTGTCCACAATGTCAGATCACAAATGCATAGGCTCATACTCAGGTGACTTACAATACTTCTACAATACCTCCTTTCATCGTTTCTGCTTTTTGAGTATTCTTATTACTGGGATTAGGAAAGAACTGAAAATACCATGCATTCTTCTGAATCAAGTCTTTCGTTTCATCTGAATGATGTAAGACCTTCAGAAGTAGCAACTGAAATGCTCAGTGCCAAGTCCCTGCCTGCGTTCTTTGGCTTTCTGTAAGGTTTTTGGTTGCTTTTCCTCCATTTGGCCTGCTTGAAAAAAACATCAGAAGAGTTAGTAGGAGAAAGTCTAATTGATATAATGACAATCAGGTGTGTCTGCATCAGCCTTGCATCACCACCTCTGAGGAAACCTGGAAAACATCAGAAAACCAAACAGGCAGAGAGAAAACCAGAGCAAGATGTAGCCCCAGAGAATCACATAAGATGTAAGGTGTATAAACTCTATGATTCTTTCTAGATACTTTCTAATCTTCAACATTCTTAGACATAAGTCAGAACTACATCATCTGGAAACTTCAGTTTCTTTAGAAGTGATAACTAAAATTTTCATGCAATATACTGACTGCAGTACCTGAACCATATGCAAAAATGTCAAATACTATGAGATTTTCCAGTAACACAGCAAATTGGCTGAGTTGCAGAAGCAATTAAACAGAGGTTGCTCCAGTTTCTGCACTGTGGTTATTCTGTAGGTAGGATGAGGAAATACAGAGCATTTTTTCTTTTTAAGTAGTAGTTTCTTAGCTCTCTGTACTGCTCCTTTTGCCAATCTATGTTTTTGTAGCTGGTGAGAAGAGGAAGAGAGATGCTTGAAATTGTAGTATCATAACAGATTGAAACTCCTAACTGGCAAACTAGCCCATTCATAGTGGCTATTTCTTCAAAAGTGTAGAAATGAGAAACTAAAACTTCCAATTTCTTATAACCTGTGGCAATTTTTCCAATTACATGAGACGTTTATAGTGTAGAATGACATTGGGAAAGATATATAAAGGATGTGAGCACTTATCAAAATAGTGCAAGCAAGGACAATTTTATGGTAGCCTACAGTAGCTGGAGTGAAAGGTGTAAGTGAAGCAAGGTGACTTTAGGGTGTCTGAGTACCTCCATCTCTACTATATGTTGAGTTCCAGATAAACATCTTTTGATTCCTGTTGCACGTAGGATGGTTATTGGATTGAGCAGAAATCAGCCTGGCAATTGGCCTCCGAGCTTAATTGCCCTTTCCAACAAGGAGGGAAGCAGTATGTAGCTGCATGTTTGTACTGCATCTATTGCAGTCAGAAAGCATAACTACATTGGCACTGATGTAACCCGAGAAGCCAGCAGGTTTCTCTAATGAGGTGTCAGAAGCAAATAATTATATCACTGGCAGAAGTTGTACAGTTGTTGAATTCAGGTTGCAGACATCTCATGTACACATTGGCAGTTTTGTTTCCTTTTTCCCCATTACATTTATTTTCTGGTATCTTGAGTACATGGATTCAGCTCCTCAACCCCTCCGCCATTTCCTTTTCTTTCTCTTCCATCCTCTTCCCTTCTATGTCTCTTGTGCCTTTTCCCCACTTTCTGTTTAATTTCCAGGTTTTCTAGGAAAATGCATAGGCATCACAACAGCATCAACATTAGAGAGATGTTATGATGTTATGTTGATATTTTTTTCTTCAATAAAATCAACAGAAGAAAGTTCTAATTTCTTCTGAAGGAATGTTCCATAGATCTTACCACTTCATTAAACATTACTTTGGCATTTTATGGTTTTGTTTAAGAAGGAATCACAATTTGCATTTAGAATAATGCGACTATGAATACAGGGTATCAGAAAGCACAGTGGTGGACTTCAGAGAAGCAAATCTAATGACTGGCTGTGAAAGTTGCAAATTTGCTCTCAAGGCACGTTTAGTTCTCATCAGCAGTATATTATTTATCATACATAAAGATATCTGTTGAAGTATTATCAAATATTTGGAGAAGTACAAGTTCAGAAGATCTGTTGCTTTATTTCTTAATATTTTAACAATATCATCTATTGCTTTGCAAAAATGAGAGAATTCCTTTAATGAAGTGATGTGCTCTAGGCAGATTAGGCCCCACAGAGAACAGAAATGGGGAAAACGATGGAATTGGAGTTATAAATTTTTGTTTTTTCTCTTTTACTCTTGTTTTATATGAAACTTACGTAGCTGGTGGTTTGCCGTCCCCTTTCTCTTATTTTTACTACCACATTGTCCAGTGACATCTCTCACTTTGATTATCTTCCTTTTTTTCCTACACTGAAGCATCAAGCTAATGTTGCATTAATCCTGGTTTTTCTGTGAAATTTTTGTGTGATCTGATAAAGACTTCACTTATCCTCTTTAGTTCCTGTATAAATAGCAGTCATTTTTTCCTATGTCAATCTTAGTCCTGCAATTTCATGCAGGCTCCCTCTGGTGGTCTGCTGCCACTGGCAAGCACAGAAATATTTTCAGTATGAAGGAGAGAGGAAGCAGGAGTTCAATTGGAAGACTACTACTTACCTTTTGCTTTATATTTATGTGGCTTATCATTGACAATATAAATTAATATAAACACCAAAATATAATTTAATAAATATACATAAATATAAATGGATAAAACAAAATTTGTTGTGATATTCTAACAGTCTTCTAAGTGAAGGCTACTATCATGTAAGTTAAAAATATTTTGACATCTTAATTATTAACCTGCAAACAAAGCACTGTTTCTTTCTCTCAAAGCCTACAAGATAAGGCAAGTTCTATTTATCATCATTGATATCAGGGCTGAAAAGGAAAGAATCATCTCATCCCCATTTCATGTTTCCATCTTCCCAGATGCTGTTCGTATTTCTGTCCTGTTTCGTATTTAGTCTTGCAAAACTGGAACGTTCAATACTTTTTGTCATTTAGCCTTCTTATCAGCAGGTCTAAGCTTTTGTTTCTGCTGATGCACTGCAGCTTTTTGGACCTCAAACAAATGTTTTGCTCTTTCTTGATGTGAGGTGTGAGTGGGAACCATAGTGACCTGTCAGTTGTTCAGTTTGCTGTACTGATAAGACACTTCACAAAGCCGAGCATGGCTGTGTTGCTCTTTATTTTATAAAAATACCAGGTTTTGTTTATTAAGAGGCATCTTAAATGCTTTCCTTTCTATAAGCTGTTTGTCAATATTTTATTATTTTTATCAATGTAAGTTTTAACCACAAAGTTCAAAGACTGAATGTGAACCACAGGCTATTTCTTCTGTTAGTTTTTAGATGAATCCACAACCAACTCAAATCAGTAAAAGCCATGTTCTTCATCTGAGGTAAACTATACTCATGGTTTACTTATATTCAGAACACAAAACACATAAAATCACCTATCTTTGTGGCCTGAACTGGCCAAGTGCACATCAAAACAGACCTTTCCACAGAAAAGATGTGTTTAGTAGGCTCTCACCAGAATAATACCACTCAAGACCAAACTATGGAGACAAGTCTGAAGGGACTGGATGGCAGAAGCTCTGACCATATGTTCTTTCTATAGAATCCCAGTTTCAGGTCAAGAGCCATGTTATTCACAGCATACTCTACTGTGTTTTGCAAAGTCAGGTTATGATGTCTTCAGAAGTAGGCTGTATTACCAAAAAGACTATGAGCACGTGGTGCCAAATAGGACACGAGCTTTAGCCATTTGCCATTTATTTTCTTGGTATTGGCAAGTGTACAGCTGATATGTGCTGTGATACCATCCTTTGTGCTGAGACAATTGAAGGGAGAACAGTCAGAACCACCCTCCACCTTGTAATCCATTGTGAGGGAGAGAATGAGCCCCATGTGTCCTCTGCGTGCTGAGAGATAGCTGGGGTCAAGCAAGGAGATCAAGTGCAACAACTCAGCAACAGGATCATCATCTATGATGATCAGGGACTTAGGACTTAGACGCACTAAGGTAGAAAGATTTCTTCCACTCTGCATCCCCTTCAAATTAATGCACTTGGCGGATGAGGGTATTTTGCTACACCTCTGGATTTGACATAACCTGACCTTACAGACAGTAGAGAAATTGTCCTTGGCTGCACAAGGAATAGTGCACAGTATTTGGGAAGGCAAATTCTGCTGACTGTGCACGTAATCCTATTGGTTTGGCCACTATACACCTTAGACAAGAGGTAAGATTGAAGGAGATGCTAGATGTGCTATCTATGAGAGGAAAAAGACAAAAATTCAGAGCCAATTTCTTCTTTTTGTGGTTATCTAGTTTAGGGTATACAGCCCTTAATTTGTTACATTATATCACATGAGCATTCTAGAGGCACATTTTCCTGTGGTGAAGTTGATATTTCACTGAGCTCATTGGTGAAACGGTGCCAAAATCCTGATAGAGGTTAATCAAACTGGTGTGAGAACTGATCATAAACCAGACTGAGAAATCCTGAGGTTTTCTGAAGCATTCTTGAAAAGAAATCTCAAGAAAAGTACCTGATAGAATTTATATTAGGTAGTATTTGAGTATGTACATATTCTACTGTTTCTGTAATGTGTATTGATATGTTTTATGAGAATTCTGCTTAGCTTCTAATATCTTTTGTGAATCAAGAAGGGAGAATTAAACAGAACTAGAATTATACTGTTTTAGAAATTTGATTCATATTTTAAAATGGGAAGTAATTATTTGGTTTACGAGGAAGAGATATGAATATTGATAAAGGTCCTGAAGTATGCTGGCTGAGAAATGTTTGTTTCAGAGCACATTAAATGGTCCCTGATCAGTTTCCTGACTACAATTAAAAAGATGCCTTTAAGAAGCCAGTAATTCTCCAGTGCGTCCAGCCATGACAAAAAGAAAGGAGAAACTTTTAATCCTCTCCTTTCCTTGAAACAAAAGTGGCAACTGCTTTTTGTGCCAAAAGAACATTATTGGCATCCATCAGCATTTTCCTATACCCACTGGAAACATCCTCTACTTCCTTAGTAAGATTTGCATTTTCATAGAAATGGACACCCAGACTTCCAAAAGTCTTTGGGTAAAAGTAAAATCTGATCTATTTACTTTTCAAACGGTTTGAAGAAAGAGCATATGGACTCTGGAAAACTGTGGAGTTACAGACTACCTGTATTTCAGTTCGTAGCTCCAAGGTCTGTAAAATCTCATCTCGTAGGAAAATGAGTTGATTTGCTGCAATAAGCTGTTAGAATCCAAATATGGTCCACAAATCTTAATTGATTCAGAAGTGAACATCGCTAGTGGACTGTAATGTCTCTCCCATGTGCTGATAATAAGAAGGATTTTCTCTAACTTATACTGTTTATGAAAGTGAGTGCTATCAGTTCCAGCTCAGCTAGGTGCAATAACTTATTTTACTTCTCCTGCAAAAGAAATCAAAATTAAATCAGAGCCCAGGTAGAGTGGGTGTGATTATCCTTTGATAATCTAATATAAATGTAATTCTCAGTGGAGATTAAAAAACCTGTTTACACTTTCTGTAGAAGGAAACCTGTACTCTTATCTAAACTTTATAATAACCTTTTGTGTGTGTGACCATACTTATTCACACTGTGAACAGAGATGTAGAAAGAAGAAAGTGGGGGAATTCGCATCAAAAGCATCAGGAACAGCAGGAAAAGTGAGATGGTTTGGAAGGCAGTTTCATATACTTATTTCTTTTTTTAATTACTTTGATCTTTTGAAAAGTCCATGTTATGCACTGAGGAACTAGAAGACAGTCACATTACTGCATGAATCTAGCAACTGTACTGGAGCTGAAATAGATAAATACATTTATTGTGTGCAGACTTTATTAACAGAAGAGCAAGAAAAAGTAGATTTTAATACATTTTTATTAGAACATTAGGTATAGTGTTTTATGATACATCGCAAAAGATGATTTTTCTGTCTCTACTTCTGTGATCAGTCAGGAATATGGGCTTTTTGGGAATATAAAAGCAGGGATGAGAAAGAGATGTAAATGTCATGCTGTACTTGTCCAGAAGTATTTTCCAAGTTGGTGTAGTTGAGCAGCATCATGTAGCTGTAGGTGGCATATGGAAAAACACCTGTGATTACTGCATAGTCTCTGGATTGGCCTAGGAGGATGCTTGGTTGAGCAGCTTTCGGTTGAGGCTATTTCTGTGGTGTGACTGAATTGATGTGTATATACTCCAGATATACATCATTTACCAAAAATAATTGCTGTCAGAATGCTTTGCTGCTTGTTTGCTCTGCTCTATCCAGGGTTTCGTCCTTCCTTGAATGAACACTATGACAGGACGAGAAAGATGTCAGCTGTTAAGTAAAGCACTGTTTATTACAGAGAAAGGAACAAGTGTGTCTCTACCCCCTCTGCCCAAAATTCTGTATTATCCCATAGATATTTAATTGAAAACTGCAGAATTGGTCCTAGAGCAGAGACCAGGCCTGTAATTACTGCAGGATTGCATTTGTTCTGCGTTCTCGTTCTGTATTTTGGAGATGTTTCTCTATGAAGAAAGCAGTTAAAGGCACAAAGACCAGAAGGAGTCAGTGGCACAGTGGTCAGAATACTTATAGGATATGGGACATCTGACAAATGTTCTAGAAACATTCATTAGCACTCTATGTCAAAAATGTGGGAGATAATCACTAAATTTCTGACTTGTGGTAAGACAAAGGTGGGAGAGAAGTCTGAAGAGATATGTACTGTTCAATGAAGATAGGCTTTGACATATTCTTAAAGGAGAGCTTTTGGCACTAACAGCTCTTAAAGGTCGAAGGCTCTAGCAGTTTGTTGACAAACAGCTAGGTTTCTGGTCCGTGGTTTTGGCCACGTGCTCCTAAATTCTGTTTATAGGCACCTTGGATGACTAATCTCTTTAGGGGTATAAACCCTTTTCTCCTTTGGCTTCCTATGATGTCTACCTTTCCTTCTATCCTGAAAGAGACATTAACTCCCTGCTAAACCACCTAGACATGGCAGCAGGGACGGTAACTATCCAGTTCTCTGTCAGCAATTAGATCACCTGATTAGTGCAAGTAATTTAGCAAGAGTGCTTACAAGGATTAAACACTAAGAAGTCTTGGATCAGAAAAAAAATCAAAGCAAGGTGAAATGGTGCTTTTATGCAGTTTTTACACGCAGTATTAAAGGTGTTTGCCTGCAAGTTGTGCCCTATGGAGCATGTTCACTCTGGAGGCTAAATAAATTACAGAGGGAATAATCTCGCAGGGCGTAGAGATTTTACTCCAGAGGACAAAGGAGGAGGTAAGGACAAAATAGAATTTCTGAAGTGGCATAAAATATTTTCTTATGGAGAAATAAAACCAAAATTCTGACAATACCTCAGGCGCTATGAATTTGTAAGATTGCTCACAGCTTACACAAGACACAGCAGCATGAGCTAGCAAGAAAAGTAAACTTTTCTGTGAAAAGGATGCCTTCCCAGGCCTGTTTAGCATCTCTTGTTAAACAGGGCACAGAAACATCAAGAAGGGTCCAAATTATGTGAGAGTAATTCCATTTGTCATGGTTCTTCATTTAGGGTAGTTTTTTGGTCAGAATTAGTAGTTAAATTTTCGGATTTGTGAAGTTAATTAAAATAGTAGCCCAATGAGGCCATGTTATCACTGTCTTCCAGCTGTCTTTGGCACAAAGAGCTTTGTGATATTAATTTGTTCCACTCATGGTAAATGTACTTTGCTCTTAGTGCAGTTGGGCTATTCCTGACTAGTTGAAGGCAGAGGCCTCACTGCAGCACAGCAAAACATAAAGAGACAGCTGGTACCATGCAGCCCAGTAGGGCCTTCACAGTACCCTTTCCATGCACTACAGAATTCTACCACGTACTCTTGCATCATTTTAGATGCACTAGCATACAGTGCCCAGTTTCATTCTGTCAAGGATCAGAAAGGAATAATTCTTAATATATAGCTTTAAATATCTTTGTTAGTACTTCACAAAGAGAGAAAGAAATAAAGACTAAGTTGAGCTAGGGAGAACTTTTTCATATTGTATTATTAAAAATAATCTTTTCTACAAACTGGTAATAAGATAGGGTAATTTGCCATTCATTATTAGGCCAAAAAGAACTGCTATTATAACAAATTTTATAAAGTGGTCCTACTGGAATTCTGCCACTACTTTAATTAACAAATTCGTCATATTTTGGTAGTTCATGTCTGCTTTATAGATAAGGAAAAATGGGTTTCATATCATGTTGCATAACTGATGGTTTTTCTGCATAATGATTTGTAGTTAAAACAAGTAGCAGGTAGCTCCAGTCTGTTATTACTGTAAATCAAATTTTGTCAGCTTGTGTAGCTCTTGTTGTTGATGTCTGGTTTGGGACCTAGATTTTGGTGGTTCTGGGTGTGTTTTTGGTTGGGGGGTGGTGATGGTAGTTGGGTGGTGGTGGTTTGTTGTTTTTTTTCGCAAGTCATTTCCAAAACATCAGATCAGGGAGGGCAGAAAATAATAATGCGAGTGCTTATGATTACAAAGTATTGTTATTAAGCTCGAAAAGAAAATCACATATGCTTAAGCCAAATAGTAACTACAGTTAGCAAAACCAGGGCAGGAATTCTTAAGGAAGTTTGTAAAAGGCCCTATTCGCTCATATGAGTTTATAAATACATCCTGCTCTGAGGTCAGGCTGTTTGCTGACAGAGATTACTAAAAACCAGCAGTTTTAGGAAGATGTTTTTTTTTTTTTTTTTCTAATGCCCTGTGGCTTTCAGGAGCCTAGTAACAATAGCAGTTGTAAATAAACATAGTACTGCTTATACAATATTAATAAGCAAGAAGGCATTTCAAATAAATATCCAATTTTATTGTGCAGATAAAAATTAGACTCGTAAAAGCTACAGTTAAGTTCATGAAGTTAGATGCAAGGCAGAACCATGATCTTGCTGAAGAATCAGTCAGGCCAAACAGCCTTACAGATGCATAAATGTGGAAATTGGAGAAATTGTCCAAGGTGTGATAGTTTCTTGCAGGCTTAAACTTGACCTATTTCAATCTCTGTAATTTAAAGCAATTGAGCTGACTGAGACTAGAAGAAGGTTAGTGTTTCTCAAATGAGTGTCTCCAGAGATGCTGAGACCAACAGTAAAAAGCAGACCTATAAGCCAGTGGCTGTCAGACTACAAAAGTTTTCTTACTGAGGCCATTTCCATTTTCATCTGTCATTGCTTCTAGTGCTCCCACTTCCTCTCTCACTTTACATAGGGCTTTTCTGTTTGAAAAGCCCCTCACAGCTTATCTGTCCTGAATGCGTAGACAGTTAGCATTAGACTGCATGCATTTGATGTGTGTCTGTGTTTAAAAGTAAATGTGGGGATGTGGTGACAGATGGAACATAGGCATATCATCATGCATGGCCTTTGAAGGAAAGGATGTTTTGTTGAGGTGCAAGACAAAAACTTGGCATCAACACTGTGCACTCCTTGGCAAGTTGACTATGATTTGTTTATTTGTTTCTTCTACTGGAGGGGAGATGCAATGCAGAGAAAAGTTCTGGCTTAATCTCTTGCTTGTGAATTTAGCTGTAGGTAACCAAATGATATCACTGGTAGGAAACCTATCTTGTGCTCTTCAGTGGGAGTCCTGTTGATGGTAGCAGCTGTGTGGATTCTGGAAGTAATTTTCAAAATCTTCTTGAGGGTAGTGATGGCAACTCAGCTCAGGCTTGTGCAAGCAGGCTGCTTGAGCCAGTGTGTGATCTAGGAAGGACAGATTTTCCGTTTAATTCCATCATTAATGTTCAGATGGGCCTAGTGTATTGCCAACTGAGCTCCGTGGTCAGAGGGAAATACAAGTTCTAATGTTTTTTCCTGTAGCACTCTCAGTCAGCCTTAGTGATTTGCTTGAATTAAGGAAAACTGTCTTACCTGTAGTGCAGTGTTAAAAGTGTAAGAGATAGAAACACTAAAATGTTTACATTTGAGTTAAGTATTTGGGGAAAACGTGATTGTACACTGAGATATTATCTGTTAAGTAAAACAGAACTGAGGATTATTGAAATGAGAGAGAAATTTCCTGCTTTTAATTGTACTGCTACTACTGAGATAGCAGCTGTATTAGAACTGTTGAATCATGGCCTGAACCTCTGATTGATCACGTGATGCAAGCACTGAGTTGCAGGAGTACAGGTGAAGGCAATTCCCGTGTGACCAGAAGGGATGGAGCCTGGTTCCACCTCTCCTAGACCCCATTTAAGGGCTGACTGCTGCTGAGGAAGGATCTCTGGAGATTGTTCCTTGTGGAGTTTCTTGTGAGCCTACAACACCAGTGAGCACTTTCCATTTCTCTCCGATTATCTTTCTGATGTGATAATCTTACTAGCCTAACTTCTCTGTACTTATTGATCATCCAATACTTTACATCATCTGTATACTTATTGATCATACAGCAGCCCAGGCAGAATTCTTTGACTTTCAAGACTGAGTGTATTTCTAGATAAGGTGTTTACTATAACGAAAGAAACTTCACACTCTATCATTGTAAATTGAGTGAGGGTGGGCTATTGTACATCAGTTGCAGGTATGTTGTGTTGCTTGATGAGTTGGGTGAGGAACAGCTTCTTCAGAGGCTGTGACTTTGAATACACAGTGTTGGTAATAGCAAGTAAAATGCTCTTCAGTCTATTAAGCTAGCTTTTTCAAACACAATTTAAATTCCTAAGCTAAAGTATCTAATTGCATGACTGTACTGTTGAACTGGTAGAACTACTAGATTTTGTAACTCACATCACATGCAGAACATTGATTATTTACTGCCAAGCAGGTTGCCAGGCATGCTGACTTGTGGTTCTGGTTTCCTGTGTATTGGCAGAAAATGGAATCTCTAATCTCCCTGCTAATTTTTAAATAAGTTGACTGTGGCCAAGTTGTCTCAAACTGCCTCTAGTCATTATATGATAAAGGACAAAACTCACCAATGGAGTGAAACAGGATCTGTGTGTATTGGGGTGGTTTCTGCAGAAGATGTGATGGCTTTCTGGGCTACCTGCAGTGCAAGTTTTTGACCTAACAACCTACTCATGCTAATGAGCTATACTGAAGACAGAGGAAAAAAGAATTATTATGGAAAACATTCTGGTTCAGCTACCTGTTAATTGCTGAAAAAACGAAGAGTCTTTGTGTGGAACACATCATTTGATGTGAATTCTAACAAATCCAGTTTGTCACCACAGGAAATCATTTCAAATACCTCAAAATTTAAGTAATTTTGTATGTGCACACATTTAAATGAAGGCATCCATTGTCATTTTATATATCTGTGAAATACAGTTATGTTGCAAACTCTACAGAGGCTCTGTGACCTTGCAGAATAACAGCTAGAGGCTAGGGAGAATAGATATCCTAAAGCAACTGGTGTGGTAAAAGGTATCTTAATATAGATCCTTAAACCTCAGCCTAGTGATAGTGCTGTGTTCATTGACACCCAATCTGTTACTTATTTTCTGAAATGTTTTCCAGTGCCCTCCCATTTCCTGATTTGTTTTCTTGTTTTGTTTTTAGAATTAGCAGTAGCAGGTAAAACTGGCTTTTTGGTTATGGCTTTTCCCCTCCTTGACTCTGTTAGGATGAGAAGTGACAAGTTCTTAAAGATATCTTAGCACTCTGAAGATGATGATTCCTGAACATCTTTTCAGTTAGTACAGAAGCACACAGGAAATACTGGACCTCCATGAGGAACGTGCTCTGCTGTGCTTCCTTTGGAAAACATTTTTTTGCACCATGCAATCCAGAAGACAAGGCTGGAAAGGGATGGTGAGATTGAGTTTGTTAGCCCCAGGTGCTGTATGCTCTAATCCATAAACTGGAGAAATCAGAGGTATTGTCTGAATCTCTAATAGATCAGTATTAGCCAGCCTCTTGTTCTTCCTTGTGCCAATGCAAGTCAAAGGCTTTTTCAAGACAGGAATCTATTTCCAGAGTATAATTCTGTACTAAGGAGTAAAAATACCTTGTAAAATCAACATGTTCATTTGTAGAATGTGCAGGGCTGTGATATTATAAATTTCAAGTTGCTTAAATGCAACTTGATTTACTTAGAATAGACTATAGATGGAATAGACAAAGAAAATATTTACAGTGCAGGCTTAAGTATAATAATGGGTATTGTTGTATTTTTTTTCCTTTCTCATGCATGGAGAGTGTCATCTTATTTGTTCTTGTTAATTGTAGTCTTAATACAAATTTTGGTACATTATGGCTCTGAATATGTAAGAATAGCCCTTGTTAGTTGTATAGTCCAGTTACAATTTAGATGGTAGATTTTCTGCTCCATTGTTGATATTTTAGCAGAGTTAATCATGTATGCATGAGTGAATCCATCTCCTTTATGTTAAATGCAGCTAATATCACATGAAGGAACTGATTAAAATCCCTAGTGAGGGGAAAAAATGAGGAATTCAGCTCTTTTAATAGCATTTCTCTGTAATACACTGAAATTCAAGATAATCCCTTTCAATCAAATTACTTTTGAACATATCTTTTTTTCACCAAATCAGTAGGTGAGTTCTTTATAAGAACTGCATGTTTATTTGTCCCATTTAAAAGAAACTAATTTTAACACTGCGTGCATTTATGCTTCACTGGCCTAGTAAGCATTATTATCTTGCAGTTCAGTGACTTTCTGATGTGTGTTACTCTAGGGTACTTAATGGTAGAGTTTTGTTCAGTGAACTCTGGCACAATCCTTTATGAAACTTGCATACATGTCCTAATAACTGCCTTACACTGCATATGTCAAGGAGAAGTGGAACACCATTGCCTGAAGTATGTATTAGATCCATCTATGGTACTCTACAAGAATGGCCAGGAGAAATTAATGTTTGTAATTACTACTTCTTAGTCTGTGGTCTGAGATATTATGGGATGGTCATTCCATGTTTGTGCCAATGCCCTAACCTTTTTACATGCTTTTCTGGCTGCTTGCGCCTGTAGTCTGAAGATGTCTATTAAATGCATGCAGAATATATTCAGTGTACAGACCGTATCTGCATTTGGCATTCCCTCTAAATTTCTCACTGGAAATGGCTCTTGGCTGAGTTAGCATCTTAAATCTTATATTTTATTTTTGGTGTTGACTGGCTCTTTCATGTCTTTAATTGGATACAGTATCCTCCATGCTTTTTCTTGTATTTGGTCATCAGTAGCCTTGGCACTGACTCTGTTCTCATTTCTCAGAGATCTAGTGGAAGGAATAAAGAAGCAAATCTGGGGCTTGTAGCTTGTACTGGAAGGCTGGGCAATAGCACAAGTTTGCTCACTTCTGTAAGTAGCAGGTCAAGAGAACTATGATGTTTTCTTCAGGTGCATGTGAATGGTTGGTGCCAGACTTTTTTTAGAAATGCTTGGCTCTGTGAGGTATCACATGAAGTATTCATCTCCATGCTGTTATTATTCTTTCCCTTTCAGGATATTTATTTGCCCTTTGCTATAGACCTGACATGGAAAGCTGAAGTATTACAGTGCCACCTGTGTTATTCAGTATCCATAAAGTTGTGAGAATCTGTACAGTTGTTTTCAGAGGCAGAAAAAGCCCAGGAAGCCAGTAGAGGTCTGAAGGAATGTATAGCTGAATCTCAGATTATTTCTGCATTTGAAAGGTGCAATACTTGCAGTGCCCATGCTTCATGAAGCATGTAAACGATTCCAAGCAAGTTGCAGAACAATTGTTTAAAAAAAAAAAAAAAACAAGTTGCACTCTGCACGTGTTCCCCATCCATCACGTGGTATTTAAACAAACTAAGGAGAGGTACATTGGAAATTTCTGATAGATTCTATTTCCTATTATTTTCAGTTTTGCTTTATAGTGCTTTAGTTAAGGTTAGGATAAGCATCCGTGTAGTGAGTGCCTGTGGCAGCATGGGGGGAAAAAGGATATTTTGCAATGGCATTGATTGCAATCTCCTGTACATGTGTAATTATTGATCTTTCCAGTGTGTCATTTTTGTATCTTATATATGGAGATGGGAAGTTTGGGTCAAGTTTGTAAAGGATGGCTTTTCGTTCTAAAATGCAAAACATGTTTTTAAATCATACATTTTTTTGTATCTTTGAATGCTTCAAGAACATGAGAATCTCAGAAATGTTAAGAACCTAAAGCATGTTCTTTTCTTATTTTACACAAGAGGTTCCCAAATACGTTGACAGTGACTGCAGTTGGATTTCTGAAGCAGAAGTCGAAATTCTCCCACCTTTGCCTATATAGTTTCAACCCTGCTGAGTATTCACTTGAGGAAGGATGACAAAATCTGGCCCTTGATTAGGATTCAGCATTGCAACCATCTTATCCAGTGCAGGTTACGTCCTGATCCCATGAGTGATTCTCAAGATTGTGCTCAGCACACAAATGGCATTCAGACCTTTGAACTTGGCCAGAGGAATTCTTAAATCATATGAATAAATGGTAGGGAGAAGCACAAACCTGGGAAATGTTGAGGAAGAAAAAAAATTCTTATAGGAAAAATATTCCTGCACTTTATTCATTTTATTTTTTTCCTTGGTCACCTAGGATTTAACTGGGATTCAGCACTTGTTTTAATCTAATTATGGGATTTCATATGACCTTTAGATTTCTACAAAGCAGCAAAAAAACCAAAACAAAATCTTCAGAAAGCTTCCCCTCAAAGTAGTGTAATCAAATCAGGAGAGTCTCAGGAATTCAAGCTAAGAGTATTTCTCTGTTAATAATCTTCTGGTGATGTTTTAATATACTGAAAATGCCCAAATACCCAAAATAAGAGTTATTGGAATAGATGGCTCATAGCCGAGGTAAGCTTTTCCTCAAGACCTCCAGATAGAAAACTGAAGCATAAACTAATTGTATTTGCCAGTAAACTTATTCCTTGTCACTGAGCAGAGCCTTTCCATTTTCTTTCCTTCTAAACCACTAATGAACGCTCCGGCTACAGGTAAGCACAAATGTTGTGCTCCCTTGTTCGTACTTTTGGCAATTCATAATATAAAATTCATAATATATCAGTGTTGGTGCTGTCAGATTCTGCTTCAGATCAGGTGGCCACGGATCTGGCAGAAAGAAACATATTTAAATCTCTCAGAGGCTTGAGAATTGGGAAATCTCACAGGGTTTCAGTATGAATACAGTCCTTTTTTTTTTCTGCCAGGTGTATTAGAGTTAGAAGGTTTCACAAAAATTATTTGCATAATCCTCGCTGCAAACTGTTTTCCCCCTGTGTAAGGTGCTACTCCCCATGTATAAACAAGTGGTGATTCATTAGCACAGTGACACAGAACAACAGATGACCTTGTGTATTATGAATGGCTTATTCTTCTACTTAAGTTGTAATGAATCATTTCCCTCTTGTGCTCCTCCCATCACTTCGACTTGAACTCATTTTTTTATTATTCAGAATTAACTTCTTGAAAGAACAGTTGGCTGTCTCCAGAGGTTGAGAATGGAAGGAAGGATCCTTGATCATGAAAAGCATGGAGGAGCACAATTTCACTAAGTTAAAGACAGCCTGCAGTTTATCAGTGACTCTATTTACTGCTTTACACCAGGCTATACTTTTGTTAATGCTTTGTATTGTCCTGACACAAGGCATGCTCTATGTGTGGATGCACATCTTGTACATGACAGTTCTTATTTCTTCTATAGAGATCTTTTTGAAATTTGGAAACAAATAAATGGAAGTCTGAATAAGAGTTTTGATATTGTTCAGTGGAAAATTCATTAGCATAAATCTCTTTTGTCAGTAGTTAGAAAGCAGTAACCAAGTTTCAGTTTTCTTACTCTTCAGCCCACTTGAATATAGAGAAGCTTTGTTGTGGACTTGCTACTCCCACAGGCTCCTGGTGTTTCTTAAAATACTTTGTCATGCAGATTTCTGAAGGGCTTCCACCAACCAGTATTCAGGAATCTCTGGGTATGTTTTTTTCTACAGCTTTGTTGCTTAGGTAAATCTTAAAACCATAATCTCACATTTAAATAGTTCTTCTGGCACTTGGCCATGTGTCCCTGTTGCATATTGGTGGTTAACAGCTGAGTTGGCTGACTTTTAAATAGAAAAACATTGTGTTCTGGTTGGAAGTGTTAATGAAAAGACTGCTGAAAAGACTGTTGGTGGAAGTTGGCAATTGCAACAATGCTGTTCCTGGAAACACAATGTCTGTTATTAACAATGGCTTTATAGGTCTGAATGCTCCCTCTGACAAAGGAGTATGTGCAGTGTATACCAGCAAGTTAAGTAATTTCTAAACCATGAGTTTATGCACCTAAACTGTACTTACTGCTTAGACTTAAGAAAATCTCTCATGCTCTTCAAATGCTGAATAACTTCCTGCAAAAGGAAACTAGTCCCATGCCCGTGGAAGATAAGACAGAAGTAACAGACACAAATTGTAGTAGAGGAAGTTTAAGCTCAAAAGAAACTGCAAAAATGGTAGAGGTGAATAATAGTTCCTCTTAGCTACGTTTTATAAGTAATGGTTATGAATCTGTTGTACGTACTAAAAACTTCTTTTTTCAGAGCACCAGTATATCATTCTTAGCAGTTTAAGTGTGTGACTATGTTAATCCATGAAGTTCTTCTGAGGCAGTCCACTGAAGAATATAGTGCAGAATTACTGAGCACGCATAAATATTCCAAATTCTGCTTTGATTTGCATCCACCAAAAAAGATTTAATGGAGATGTGACTGGCTGGTTTGTCCTTAGAAATAACATTTCAGCACAGGGAAACACGTTTAAAATGCTATGTAAGCACTCAAGAAAGAACATGAAGATGATTTCTTTTTCTCTTAAGGTGTCATCTCGTGCCATAGCAAAGGAGCACCTTCAAAAGAGGAACATGCAGTAATGAGCATGGGGTCAGTTCAAAAATAAATGTGAGTCATAATTTTAGCTTCATAGGGTTCTGATTTAAAATAATTTGAGATTTGCCATGTTCCCACATTAAATCTAAAAATTTGAGATGCAAGAGAAGATTGACCACGTGTGCCTCAATAAGACTTGCACACTTGGGAGATTTTGCAGTTCTTCTGCATCTCCTTACAGCTATGCATGTAGCAAATGCTGCTTTTCCTTGAGTAACTTGTTCAAAACTCACATTCTCCCTTTGGTTTTTAAATACTGTGTAGTTTCTCCAGTTCTGTGACCCACTAGGTCAGTTCCCAACCCTTTTTTTTCCTGTTTTGTACTTCAATTTTAATTGCTTTTTCATTGTTTAAATAGTCACTAAATCTCCAAGCTTTTGTTAGATGAGAAGCTCATTACTGGCGGGATGGGTATCTTATGCCATGATGATGGCTGGAGAGGGTGCTCGATAAGAAAAAGGGATGAAATGTGAGATACCACATCTCAGAAAAGGTTCTGATCATGTGGAGCATTTGTGGCTCTACCAAGCCTTCAGGAATATACCTCCCCCAATGATCATAGCACCAATTCTTTGCAAACCAAGCATTAATATAGGAATGTGAAATGCATGAAAAAGCTCTTCATTGTGACAAAAAAATTGGAAAAAAACTTGAAGTAGATGAATATAGACAGTGTTGTAATGGAATAATAGGTGTCATTCTGGGATGATGAACAGCTACTCTGAGTGCTGCTTAAGATCACAAAAATTAGAAGCTTGCATTGTGTTCTTCATATCCAAGAGGAGATCAAAGTATACACTTGGATATAATCCAATCAGCAATAAAATCATTACAGTTCTTTTTCAAGCAAATCCAGTCAATATGTCGATCAAACAGATTAACACTCCTACGTTAGCAGATGACAAAGATGCAGTTGATGAGTTCTATCAGCAGTATGAAGAGATATTCATTAAAAATGAGGCAAAGCTATCACTCATTCAACTGGGGACCTTGCAACTGTGAAATTTTGGCTGTCAGATGCATAAGCTCTCCAAAAGAAGTCATGGGAAGTGACTACTTATCTTGGCTTACTGAATGAAAGAGACATTTGGTTGAACTTTGTTGCTTTCATGTTCATTCCTTCTTAATTAAAGATCAAAATTGAATGTCCTGGATATTCATACAGATATGCATGACTTCTTGGTTAAGATCCAAGTGATACTGAAGGATGAACATGCAGCAAGTGAAGATCACTCTGTCAGAATATAATTGTTGGCTTTTAGGACTTCAAAATAAATATATTCAATAGTCCATTGCTCCTTGACCAGAAGCGGAAAAATCTATGGGATGTCTATGCAGAAATGTATGACAAAGAGAGATAGACAGTGAGCCCAAAAAGACTATGGAATAAAACTGCCAAGTACAAGCTACTGATGAATGTGTCCTGGTAAGTCAGTATTGGGCTCCAAACATCTGTGAACAGCAGCAAGCAACCATGAATTGTTGTTTCTTTCATTAAACTTCACGTGACTCAGTAACATGGCCTGCCCAGGATTTTTTCCAGTATGTATAGAGAATCTGCTGAAATAGAGGCTCTAGAGTTTCAGGCTAATAAAGAATGTAAGGTTCCTACCCACACACTTGGACAGAGATGGGCTGGGGAGAGAACAAGGAGAGCTGTAGTCATAGATAACAGGCAGCAAATACTGGAATGAGTGAAAACGACCTTAATGTGGGAGGGAATGAAATGCTGTACACTGATTCAGTAACTAGAGATAGGATGCAAGTGAACATTAACTAGTGATCAACTGGAGCAGCAAGAGAGAAATTCAGTTATATGGAAACCATCACATCCAGCCTCAGGGTTGTTCTAAAGGAAGTGGAGGCAGAATTCAGCTGCATTTTCCTGTGGAGAGAAGCATAAGGAAACATAGAAATGTTTAGAAGCGTATGAAGGCTCAGCAGGTGAAAAGGTTAATTGTTTTATATCCAGGCTTGTTGAAATGAATTGAGGGAAACAAAGCCTGATCATAGAGTGAATGCAGTGATGTGAGAACTAGACTTCTGGCATACTGAGGGTAAAAAAGAATAGAAATGCTTGTTGGAAATATTAGAAATTAATAGCGGTCTCTTGTACAAAATCAGCATGTGTGATTTAGGTTATGTTGGTGCTTAAGACGAAGAAAAGAGACTGAGAAGTTTATGAAGGAGGAAATGGCTGTATTTTGCACCAGCTGAAAACAACTAGATGGTACAGAAAGATAGGGTGTACAGGTGCTGTACACTCCAGTCTCTAAAGAGGGCTAAAAATTCAGTCATAAATGTTTCCAGCAAGATCACTGGGGTTTTATTGTTTTGCTGTTCTGTCAGGTTTGCCCAGACTTAAGTTCTCCTGCATTTTTGTGAGCTTCTCAGTTGCCTTCTGTAAATGATACCTTTTAAAAGCAGCTTTTTACAGATGATTCTCCTGCAGGGAAGGCATTTGGTAATATAGACCGTATAGTGTTTTGTAAGCCAACGGATATAGGAAAACAACTCATTGCTACTTTGGTCTTTTGGAACAATTGAAATTTAGTGATTGTTCTAAGTTTGTTTTTATAACACATTTAAAGTCTAAGGTAATAAAAAAAAAAAGAAGGGAAAATAAAAGCTTATTCTTCACCTAATTTTCCTCCCAATGTATATGGATCAATACTTAAGCTTAGCCTCTGTTCCAGATGTATCTTCTACAGCATCAGCAGAAGCACTGCCACCACCAGGGTCATCACATCATTTAGATAGATCTAATTACTTAGGTTGATACTAGAAGGAGTTATTAATGTCAACAGTGTGCAATATCCACACTTCAGCAACTGGCCTCCCAAGGATCAGTTTTGTTCTGTGCTGTGAGATTAAGTAGCACTGGGAGACAAACAGTAGTTAGCTTTACTGTGAAAGATCCTGTGTTTTTAGATTTCTGAAATCCAATTATTTTGTTTGTTTTTTTACCTCACTGCCTTCATAGTCTTCCATATTGTCCACTTGTATTTTTTGAGTCATACCTACAGTAACTGAAAAATAAGTTTGGCTTATTTGATGAAAAATCTAGGCAAGATTGAAATATAGCACATTAGAAAAACAAGCTTTGAACAATGTTCGTGAAGTTTATCACACCCACTAAATTTTGAGTCTGCTGCCATGCAGTACTTCAAGGCATTACTGCAGAAGAAAACACAGGTTATCTAATGGACCATTTGCGAATACTGACTTAATATTTTGCATATGTGCAAGTAACCACAAAGATGTCTGCATGGAAAACAACCGATTCTATAGGTTAAGCGGGCTTTTAGCCTTATTTTCTTTTTGATTGTTGTTCAAAAAAAATCCTCCAAAACACCTGTCTTATTTCTGGTCACTGCAATATCTCCAGCAACCATTTGTCTTGAACATCTGTCTTACATTATTTCCTTTTTTTTGAAGCACAGAGAGATCAAATTGACCTAGTCAGTGTTGGAACCAAGGTAGTATTGGACCTCCTTTTATATGCTTATGTAAAGCTGATCCATATGAATTGCTGATGGTATTGTTTAGATTAGTTATTTTTCTTTAATGCAAACTGTGCTTGCATGCTGTAAGGAAAAAAATTGGAGATTGTGGTGGTTCTTCTAGCCTTTGTTTTGCACATTTTAAGCTGCTTTTTTTTAAGGTTTTGTACTTATATGACAGAAGATATTGGAGAGGCTTCATTGTCTCCAGGACCCAATGCTGGAGATTAATTCTCTGCCCACTTATAATTTTTGTAGTCTCTGAAATATAGTGCAGGTTTGCAGGCATGCTGTTGCTGTTCAGTTTCTCCTTGTGTATTTTGTAGAAAAATAAACAACTTTTTTTCTTCTTCCTGGATTTATTCTTAAGCAACTAACTACAACATTAGATCAGAAAAAGAAGAAAAAAGAAAAAAAAAATAAATAAAAAATGGTGTTTGAGCAGATCAAATGCACGAAATGATAACTTGGTGTTTCTCCAAAGGACATTTTCCTTTACACAGACATGCTTTTTCTCCTTGTTGCTGTCATGATTGATTAGTGAAGCACTAAACAATCCATGTAATTATTCACCAACTGCAGACCATCTGGAGTTAGGAATTTGCAGTCTCTTTCTAGAAATGTATCTTTGCCGGGTTTGCTGTATGCTTGTGAGCCTAGTACTTAATCACCACATGTGGGAGGTGTTAACTAGGGAATTGCCTTCCCAGTCTAACTGCATTATCACTTATATTGTGCTGTAAATGTCCATAACGTTTAAGATGCTTTACAAAGGGTTAGAAGTGCAATGCATGTAACAGCTCATACCCCAAGGATCATGGAGTTGAAGAGCACAAGTGGGCACCATAAAATAAAAGCCAAATGATGGGGGGAGAGTGGCTGCTCGAGAGGTAGAGGAACAGATGTCAGAATTTTTTTTGGAGGAGGAGGTGAGTGAGGAGGAGGGAAGCTGTTCTGTGAGAAAGATGATCTAAAATGAGGAGTGGGCGAAGGAAACAATTTGGAGTTTCTTACAAGTATGCCTACTGTCCAATCAAGGAGTGTTTGCGCTTTTGAAAGCACAGCTAATTTTGACAGGAAAAATACAACTTTTTAATATACTAGCATAAAAAAAAAAAACATAAACCTGCCCATTGTGTGCTCTAGATACATTGTGCATAACAGTAGTTCTGTCCCTGATATAATGCCTGTCTTACAATTTTTTTTGAGAGATTCTGATTGTAATTCCGAAATAAATGGCATATTTTCTTCTTGGGAGATCAGGCAAAACATCTCAGGCTGGAGAAAGTCCTGAAGGTAACCAACTTGGACAGGAAGGACAGCAACTTGGCTTTGTGGACATGAGGCAGGAAGGTGGGAATTTTGTTCCTCACTTAGGGAGAACATAGTGAGTGCCAAATTCTGGCCATCTTGTAGTTAAATCAGAGCATGCCTACCTTTTCCACTGTGCTACTTCACATCTGCCTACTGATGATCGAGGATGACATGCATACCCCAGTTGTTTGGTCTGTTTGGTTGAGACTTTAAAAACGTACTCTTTGATGATCCAGCAGAGATGACTCTCTCACTACTGTTGAAGCTACAAATAATTGCTTATAAGAGATCATTAAATATGAAAAGACATCTATGTTTGGAATAACGTTTGCTGGCTGGTTGAACATCCATATACTGCTTCATGCACTATTTAGTTTCTGTAAAGCTGCTTTCTACAGTTCTCATAACATGTTTAGTGAGCCTATTTTCTAAATAGTCTGAAATAACAAAGGTTAACTCATTTGATGTTATTTCTGTATAATATTTGCCCCTCCTTCCAAGACACAACATCAACTTTCATCTAAAAAGACAAAAGATTTATTTCATATGCTGTTTTCCTGTTGCATGCCACAATATGAACATATGAGCTTGTATCTCTTTACACTACTAAACATTTTAATGCCAGGGTCATTACTTTGACAGAGGAATGTGAAAGCTCATAAGTGCGTGACTAAGGTCTCCTGGTATACTATGTTCTTGTTACTTACAAGAAATGGGTCCTATGTTGCTGCTGCTCCATACTGTGGTATTTTTTGGTAGAAGACTAACTGGTATGGACCAAATTTGTGCCAAGCAGCATGCTATTAAACTATATATATGTGGTCATGATCTACTGCAGAAGTTCACATCCTCTCTAGACATACGTTACACTTATACAGGCATAACAATAGCAGCTAGCTAATTAAGTACCTTTTTTAAACACTAGGAAGCTTATAAATGTGCCCGACTTTCTATTTTTTTTCTCATGAACTATACCCAAGGAAGTGGTACCACCAAGCAACTATTTCCACCCTGTGTTGGGATGTGAGTTACTACCCTTGTCTTGTCCTACTGATTATCTGATTCTCTTGTTTATTCACTGGGGTGCATTTTAATCTTTTCCTTAAAGCATGTATCCATTCCCAGCTTATAGCATCTTGAGTTTGTTCAATACAATCTCCATCTCAAACCAAATTAATTAAAAATGCTCATTAATACTAATCTCTGAAAAGATCCCTCTGGAATTAGTTTTGATATTGAACCATAGATAGCTACTGAGTTGATTTTTGTAACCAGTTGTATAAGGCAAATGGAGGGCCGGGAAAATTAGGTGAGGAATGATCTTCTCAACTGATCCTGTGAGAAGCAGTAAATATCACCGATGTTCTCATATAGATTTAGCAATGTTTTACATTCTATCACACTTATTCCCATTCTGTCTCTCTTAGCAGGCAGCTGCTAGACTTAACTACAGTAAGATAATGTCAGAAAACAGAAGCAAAATATTTTGATCTGGGGACTGCAGAGCTGTGGGTGGTGCAAACTGTGGCCTCGTTGTAGATCAGAACAAACCAAAAGAACTTTCAGAAGAAGTGAGAAGCTAAGCTACACTGTTACCAAATTAATGTGCTATCCTTATTTAAGTCAATAGGGCGTTCATCATAGTCTCAACTTAGAATTTTCTTCTATGCTTTCTGATTAACAGAAAAAGACTCAAAAAATCACTTGCCATATATTTTTGGGGGCTAAAGGTGTATATAATTAGTATATCCAACATAGCCACATCCTAGCTTTCTATTAGGATGAGACCACAGGACACCTGAGTTATAAGAACAGAGATTGTGTAATCTGTTCTACCAAAAACTCATTTTAGAAGAGAGCTGAGAAAAATCTTTCTTACAAGAAAGTGAGGTAATGAGGAGGAAATGCCATCGTGTTTTCCAGAAACAACTAAAACAGTCCTTGAAGCAAATTCCATAACTTGTTCTTACTCAAATTCATAAAGGAGAATGTTTGTTCTCTGCATGCAGTGATATTCCTGAGAAGAAAAGTGTTTGTAATCTGACCTGGCGAAAGTAGATCTATTGTAAATCATTTATTTACCCAGATTGCTACAAGGTGAACTCAGCAAGCCAGGATGAATGTGAATCACCGCTGACGTTTTGTCTTTGTTGTCTCTTAGTGGAGTCTGTAGTTTTTTGATGTACTGCTGACCAAGGCATTTCAGAAACTGTTGTGAATACAGGGGCAAGTAAGGTAAGAAAATGTTTTTAAATTGAGATGCTCCTGCTGCAGTCTAAATGAAGACTAGTTCTCATTAACTTGTAAACACCACCAGCCGCTGACAGTTCTTTGCTTCTTCCAGATTAAACAGAATTCAGACCAGTGATCAAGAAACGAAGGGTTTCTCACTCATTAGCAACTCCCTGAGCCATCACTTTTCCAAGAGCATTAGGTTTTGCAGGAATGTCAGGAAATAAGCAGAAGTTGTGGTGTAATGTATGCTTAAAATGTTGATGATCTCTCTAGTTTGAATGTCTTTGAGCTACTGTAATTAGACAGCAGAAGTAGTTTTTAGATGCTTACTTGGAGCAAATTAAGCACCATTTCCATTACGCATCATTCATCAAAGACAGCACCTGAAATGTGTATCTGCAGCATAACATCTGAACACTGTTTATTTTGCCCCCAACTTCACTGTAACTGCATTCTCCAAATTTAATAATGTTGCGTTAGAACGAATTGTGCCCAAGTTAACCTGAGTCAATGAGCAGTAATTTAATTTAGTTTGTGGAAGAGGCACAGTGTCTCTCCTTTCCTCCCCTCCAAATGTAGATTAAATGAAAATCTTTCTTACGTATTGAGTGAATGCTTTCTAGGGTTTTGTATCATGTTGTAAATTTGTCATGGTGTAAATTTGTGTATTTGGGTTCCCTGTGTATTTGGGCTAAGATGCAAAGATGAACTGAATGGAAATTAATATACTCCTCTACAAACACATAAGGACAGCTATATAATTCACTGAGATAAAAAAAAAAAAAGAGCTGAAACACAACTGGTGCAAACAGGATGGCTTTGATAGTGTGTGTGTGTGTAAAGGCATCGTTTTTATCGTTTGCAGTTCAGTAATACATTCAATGCCATATATAAAGGCTACGCAGTAGGAAATGCTCTCATGCACAACAGCGCGCAGTTTGGTTCTTTGTGATGTGGTGCAAGGAAATGTGCAGAAGTAGCATGCAAAAATATGAGAAAGGTATGTTCTGTGACGTGCTGATTTGGATTTCATACTGATGCGAGGGGTTGCTTTGTGTTATACCTTATGTGCTAGTAAAAGTGAAAGGCAAACAACATCCCAGAAACACTGCAGTCTCTCCAGCTGAATATTGACCTCATTAGCTCTCAGAATAAAACTTCAAAAAGATTTCTACGTCTAGGATCAAAGTCAAGATATGCCAGAATATGCCTGGAGGTTACTAAGTATATCCTCTCTTTGTGAAACCAACCTATGAAGAATCCTTTCTGCATTTTTTTAAATTAGATCTCAGGTTCATCTTGTGGAGGATCACTTCTATCCACTGATGGCAAAGACAGTCTCGGGAGAGATCTTGATAGAGTAAATATCAGATGCTGAAAGAATTCTATACCTGGTGTTAAGCAGTGTCAGTATCTCTCTTTCTACCCACGCGAGCTCCCCAGATATCATATAGTGGAATAAGCCTTGACCACAGTAGCTTACTTTATTGTTTTATTTTCTGCAATAAAGAGGCTATATGGAGAACAGGCTGATACTGTAGGCGTTGGTTATGCCTCATGATTGCCTCTGGTTGCTTTGTGCTTTAGAGTAATGGTGAATATGGCCTTTGAATACTGTGCATTAATCAAGACAACAAAAATCAAGGATGTGGCTGTTCATCACCATGTAGGCATGTAGTGCAGAACAGAGCAGTGTTCACAGCAGAGGTCACTAACAGAAGGCATTCTTTGCCATAGGTATAGAAGCTGTGTGTTTTAGTCTTCTTTGAACTATAAATAGAGAAATAGCACCATTATGGGTGTTGCTCCTATTTTTTGTTTGTATTTGATCTCATCTTTCATGTCTACTTCATATTCTGTTTTTCATGTTAAGGTTTCTGCTAGCAGTTTGAATCTTTTTGACACATAGATGTTAAGAATGAACGCCTGGATGGAGAGGTCAGTAGTTATTATTCTTTGCTTTGAACTGTATGTGTTAACATTTTAGAGCAAAACTTAAAACTGCAGGATGCTGCACTATTAAGAATTTTAGTTTTTTCTGATCTAGAGGGCATCTGTACTTCAATTTTTGTTACCAAGGCAACATTTTAGCTTCAGGCAACAACTCATAAAGTTACTGCGTATGTTAATAAGAGATCAAGCATCATCAGAAAACAAAACTATGTCACCCTGTGATTAGTTGTAAGAATGAATACCAGATTTGCAAAGATAAACATAATCTCTGTAACACCAAATTTACTTCTGTTTGAAGAACCATGTTCGTGTTTGAGAAATATTAACATCCAAGCTTATTAACAATATTAACAACAAGCTTAACTTCTCTTGCAGTAGAGGAAAGGTTAGCAATAAGTGCAATTTACTCAAACAGATGTCCTTACTTTCCTTACAAGTAGGCTTAGAGGGGCAATATATCACAACCCTACTCAGTGTTTGTTCAACAGAAATTATCTCGCATGTAATTTCAGATGTTGCTAACATCTGTACATACTATAAACATCTAGTAAACTTAGCTTAATAGTACCTTCTGCAATTTGGAATTGTTATGGACTGAGTTTGTCCGCCATTTTGAAAGACATGCAAGGTCTATGCATCAGTTATGCCTAGTTTGATTCTGTATTCTGCTGTGAAATTCGGATAGAAAATAGTAATGAATAAATAAATGAGGAAAGGTAAATGAGTTCAGTTAAGAAAGAATGGCTGGAATGCCGACTTCATCATGTGTGTGCATGGAGGAGGCAACTGTACTATCAACAGTGTTGGAGCGTTCAGCAGTGGTGGGATGGGTGTACTTGCTATGGGATGTGGAAGGTTTCCAGTGCAGTGGTGAAACCCTAGGAATCATACTGGTGGGAAGTAAAAGCTATTGTTCTGTGCTGTCTGGATTCACAGAATCACTTAGGTTGGAAAAGATCTTCAGGATCACCAAATCCAACTATTAACTTGACCTACAGAGTCCAGTTGTTAAGCCTTGTCTCTTACTGTCACATCCAAGTGGCTCTTACTTAGCCTCAGGTGTGGGAACTCTACCGCTTCTCCAGGCATCTTGTTCCAATGCTTGGAGAAATCCTTCCTCATATGTAATCTAAACCTTTACTAGTGCAACTTGAGGCTGTTTCTTCTTGTTCCGTAACTTGTCGGCTTAGAAAAGAGACCGACACTCTCGCTGAGACCTCCTTTCAGACAGTTGTAAGGAATGATGAAGTGCCCCTTCAGCCTTCTCTTCTCCCTACTAAACAGCTCCAGTTCCTTCAGCTGCTGCTCATAACTCTCGCTTTCTAGTTCTTTCTCTGGCTTCCTTTCTTGTCTCTGCACCACTCTGGGGGCAGGAGGCTGGGGTGACAGGGCAAGGCACAGATGCAGACCATTCCAGATCACAGTGTGATGTGGGGAGCTGCAGGGTGTACTGGAGGGTTTTACTGCAAGTAATGGGGAAATCCAGCTGAGATGTAGCCTCATGGTTGGCAAGAGGTACTTGAAAATTCTGTTTGTTTCCCATTAAGGAAAATATTTCCCAGTCATGCTTTACAAAGTGTGTTTCCGTAGCCTGACAGAAGCATTAATTAAGAGTTTTCAAATTTCTGAAGCCTAGTTATGTCACCTTGGTAGCCATCAAAGATTCTACTAGCAGCTATTCTGTTGGAATAAGTGACTCTTGGTAAAAGAAGGCCCTAGTACAAACCAGCCCTCATCCACTCCAGATTACACGTGTGCAGAGTAGTGACATCCTCTTCATGTAAGTATCTCAAAGTTGGAGAGCTTCTTTGAATTGCAAATCTGGTAGAGCTTCCCCTGAAAATGGTTCTGTTACTTGAGATGATACAGTTGTTTCTTAAGTCAGTGACTCTCTGGACTCTTACGTAAAAACCACAGCGTTGCTGCCTTTTCTCCTATCCCAGCTACAGGAAGCTACTGCTTCCTTGTTTTGCATACTTCTGCCTGCATGTTCCATGGAAGAAGGTCCTTGTGATTCTTCATTTTCATATCCTACTTCAGATAGACCTTATGCAAAGACAGTCATAAAATGAAACACTGTGGGATGTATGTTTGAGTATATATGTATGCAATGCAAAGTATTCTTTTTAGAATTGTTGCATCAAGCTAGCGTAATCTAGATCTAGTACACAGCTTAATGGCTCCTATCTAATCTCCCTTTCTTGCATGGTGTCTAGATTAAAAACAAATAAATAAATAAACAAACCCTAACAAGTTCTTTCAGAGACAAGCAATCTTTCCATCAGTAAAGCAGTTGGGACAACTCTTTAGTATTCCTGATTCTTACTCTGGCTTGATGGCCACTAGGGAAAAAAAAAAAAAAAAAAAAAAAAAAAAAAAAAAAAAAGGCAAGATAGTTCTGGAGCATCCACACTGGGACTTATTTTCTATCCTTTTTACCCAAGAAGCCTGCATAAGCATTGTAGGTGCAGACAGACAAATAAAACTTAATAGCATAGATTCAACATTAAATATTCTAACAACAAAAAAGAGGAAGCGAATTTCTGAAAATATATTTGACATTTATAATTATTTTAACCAGCTTCTCAGTGTGCATAAACTCATCCTGGGAATCCTCCCATTTTCTTCACAATATATAATGTGAATTATCATTCTTCTCAACCTGGCCTCTGCTGGAGGATCCAAAGCCTGAATAATTCACTTTCCCACCACATTAGAGTCTGTGGTACTGTTTTCATCAGCGTGTATATAAGAGAACATTTGTACAGAAGAGCCATTCCTCTCCTCAGCTGGGATTTCCAATGCAGAAGTTTCTTTAGTCAATCCAGTTTACAAGCATATTTTCCAAGTCAGTATCAGAAGCCTTTCCTAATTTGATTTGTTTCCTTCTGGTCAAAGAACAGTTCTAGCAGAGATATTCAGCAAAGACTCATAGCACCAAATGCTGTATCCATGCAATCAGACACAACTCTGTGAACCACACTATACACACAAAAGGTATTTATCAGATTCTTTCAGCTGTTCTTTGAACCTTTCCTTCCTTTGCAAGAGTGTCTGATATGAGAGTTTAAGCACCACAAATCATCATTTCTCCAAGAAATCCTGAATATGCTCAGTGTGCAGTAAACAGAAAGTGTTCCACTTTTTAGTCCCTGAAATGATTACAGCAACAGCTCTGGTACCATTTTACCTCATTTGTGAGGCAAAAAATTGTGAAGGAATTTCTATTTCAGAGGCTGTCATTGTTTTTGGAAGTACTGTTTCTTGTGGGAAACAAAATTGGATATTTTTAGTTCTTATTAAAATATTTTATCTCAGACTGCAGATACCCTAACCTATGATTCCTTTTTAGAAAAGTCAGTTTTGCAGTTTTTAAGATCTTTGAAAAGCAGACATAATTGAAAACACTAATTGATCTGTACGTTGTAGATAATTTGTTAAAAGTGAAAGAACCATTTAGAGAGGCAAATTGTTTGCAAATTGTTCCTGATTGATTACTTCTAAAGTGTTTGTCTATGCTATGCAAGCAGCTTAAATGAATGATTTTTTTCTGCTTTGTGTGACCGACACTGGGCATGGAAAATAGGAAGCTTAGATAAAGCAGCCTAAATCCTTTCACAGAAGCAAATGATAGGAAATTTCCAGGAGTTTTATATTTGTTTTTTTCTAAAAATTCACATCATCACATTATTATCATAAATTTTAACCAAAATTTACGTTATTAATTTACGTTATTATCATAAATTTTAACAGGAAGTCTTATTTACACTGCCCTTTGGTGCTTGACAGAAAAGGATACTACAGTAGAGAGAACATCAAAACATTTGCCAATGTTTTCTTCTATTTTACCCCTTAGTAACTAGATCAGAGGAATTTGTCTTCCTTGTTAGATTCATCTCTATAGCCTCACCAGTTCTTCCAGATATAACTGCTCTGAGGATCATAAGAAATGATTCAATTAATCTTCCTTCGAAAAGTTTGTTAGTAGCATTAGAAATTAATCTCTAACAGCTAAATTAATATTGCTCTTTATCCTATTGTAGTTTTGACTTTTTATGAAGGTGAAGTGACTCTCTGAAACATATATATGGATCCTGATTTAAGAAAAAATATTTATTTTTTGTTTGGAGAAATACTTAGTTCACTTCTTATCATAGATCATTTACTAAAGAAAAACGTTCCTTTCAGTAGGAGAAGATGGCTTCAAAGAGGGGACATGGAGCTGAACTCCAGAAGAAAGCAAACTTCTGAGATAAACGAAACAGATCCTTACTTAGAAGCCAGTGATTGTTTCAATGAGTTAAACTGGATAGGCTTGTCTTGGGGTTTTAGGTTTGTTTTCTCTGTCTTGATTCCAAGACTCTAGACAGTGTGAGTTATATATAATGTAAGGAGTGAAGGGGAATAATATTATTTATATATTGTGAAGAAAAATGATATTCCTTTTTAAATTATTTTCTTGTATGTATAATATTTCCTGCTAATATATTATTTTCTGTGGTGTGCATCACTTTTTTTTTTTTTTTTTAACTTTTCAAGAATTTAAATTCTCCTAAATGTGAAGTGAATGTGCTGGTCTTTTTTTTTGCATTGTAGTCTGGTTCAGAATTGGACCACCAATGAGAAATTCTGTTTGGAGATGAGAAGATTGGCAGATTTTGGACATAGGGGTTTTAGTAATTGCAGTTGTTACTGATTTGCAAGCAGAGACGAGATTGCTGGAGGAATGAAAACCTGACATGCATCTCCTCGTATAAACAGAATGATTTATTCTTTAAATAAAAGTAACCTACTTTTGTTACTCTTAAAGCCTTTTTCGTTGTTATTGGTTTTTTTTCCAGCATCTGATTGAGCTTTTATTTCTTTAGCAGAGGAATTTTAATTTCAGTAAGTTCAAATTTACTCAGCCCTGACCTTAGAAACAGCAATTTCTGCCTAGAAAGTTGTATTTCTGAAAATAAAGGTTGACTGTCAGTAGAAACCACGGGTAAATCTTAACAGATGGCAGTACATGCTGTGATATTATGAAATTCCTGCTCATGACTGCATATACAACTTTTTCTGCATAGTTGGTGGGATCTGTGCAACTTAGTATAAATATATATTATATGGGATTAGTTCTGCCTGAAAAGAAGAGCTTGTGTAACCTGACATGGTGACACAAATGAGTGTTTTGTTGCATGTGCCTGAGCCTTGCACAACATTCCATTAAGCATGATATTCAATACAAGTGATGTAAGTGTACAATGCAGCCCCACATGGCCCTAGTGGTACGGAATGACATGTCTCTCAGATGATTCATGTACACATGTACATGATCTAGCCTTTTGCAAAGGTCATTTATACCAAGATGTATATACAGACAGACAGAAGCATCTGTGGAAAATTTGGTCAACAACAGAGCAAGTAAAAATCAAGCGATAATTTTGTACTGAATTATTTGGCCTTTTTAAGGAATGTGACTTATTCTCTCACGCTAGGATTCTGTTGTGTTCTGTTTCCCCAGCAAAAGGTTGGGTGGTGTAAAATTAACTCAAGTAGCCTCTGGAAAGATTCCTTTGCAGCATCTTTGCTATCTTGTTTGTTGGCAAGATCCTACCCTACTGAGCACTGTGGCAGACTTACCAGAATGACCACATTTTGCTCACTTTTCTTCACAGGGAATGATTTCTGGCAGGCCAGGGAAAGAATTGGATCTGACTTGCCAAGCTCAAAAACTAATCAATCTTCAAATCCAGAGGCAGCTTGGTTGGATTTTTGCAATGTTCTCAATTCAGCTGAGGCAAGTGTGTCAAACTTTTTTTGTTGCGTGAAATATGAGGGAACACGGAATACAGAAAAACAGATAATGCATTGAAAATGGCATGAAAATTGTACATTGTGCAGGGAAGAAAAAGGCTAAAAGCGTTTAAATCTCCCCTCTCCAAACTAAATAGTTACTGACTAACATAAAATAGTTAATTACAGCTTGCTTTCCAGTAAGTAGGACCTTTCTAACGCCTGCAGTGTTCAGCAGATTCTGTTGTACCAGGCAGCCATAAGGGGTAACATGATCTTCTATCATTTCTTTTTTGAGTGGAAGTCTGCACAGTTGGTAATGTAATAGAGAAGATGAATAGCTAGATCTCTATTGGAAAGAAAATGAGCACCGTACTGAAATGCCTTTCAACTTTTTGGAAGTTCAGATGGGCTCCAGTGGGGCTCTAATTTGCTTCTGAAATTAAACAGAAGCACTCAAAACTGGACAGCTTTGTATGGTTGGGCTGTCATTTTATAGTGGGGTTTCAACCCCATCTTGATGGAAATGCCCTTGCCCCATAGCTTTCTGCCTGGCAAGGTCAGGCACGGGACCCTCACTGCCAGGCACAGCAATCAACCTTCTCTTGGCAGCTCTCAGCACAAACTGGCTACCAGATGCTTCCCGCGCCTGAATGAAGCCTGTGCTTGCCGCTGCTTTCTTTTGGGCTTTAATGCCTTTTATCAAAAGGTTTCTTTTTGTTAAAAAGACAGCTATAGCATCACACATGAAAAATTCAAAAAGCTTTCAGCAAGGAAGATTCAAATATTCAGTGCCTCAGTGTCAGAATGAGGACAACAATGGCCAAGGCATTCAAAGACTACTATAAGGCAAAGCTGTTGATGCTCTACGCACTGGCCCATTAAATCATTTGCAGGGACTCTGCTGCACCCTCCCTTAGGCTTGTAGAGCACAAAGGGGCTGAGTGAAGAGGCCCTCTTCCCATTCATGTTAGGTTTTTACACCAACTTTTCTGACCATGCGGAACTATTCTTGAATCTTCAAGTATCGAATGTTCTTAGAAAATGGATTGATGGCACTAACTCAAACAAGGAGTATGTTTTGATTCAAATATGTATTCAGACAGCCTTACTAAATTGGACTCAATTTTAGAGGTTTCTATCAGCAAATAGCTTGATAAAGAAATCATGAACCTAAAAGTTGCAAAAAATAGCTTTATCAGTCATTAACTATTTCTAGGACATAATAAAAGGTTTACGAGTGCTAAGATGGTCATTCTACTTAACAGTGCAGAAAGTTCAGTTTCTTCCAGAGAAAAAGTGCAAACAAAGTCTAAAGGAAAAGTGCTTTTTTACTATGGACTCCTGCATTGATGTTTTGACCTTTGCTCAGAAAAGACACTGAAATCATCAAGTCTTACCTGTGACATACATACTGAAATACAAAAGCTTGCAGGGGCACTTTTTTAGCGTAATATTTTGCTTAAATAGTAAGCTAGATTGTCTTGTACATACCAATGCTATGTGTATTCTTATAGCCTTTATGAAATGCTTTGGCAAAAATGGAACCAACGTTAAAAGCCCCAGACATGTTCTTTGTGTGAAACTTTGTGTTTCTGTCTGGAAGACATCCCTCTTGCATGTGCACTGAAAGCTCTCAGTGCTTGAACTGACATTACTTAGTGTTGTGTTCTCTGAATGTAAAGTGAGGCAGGGACACACAGGCTTTTGCAAATGGAAATGACAAATGCAGAAGGACCTGGTTCTGGCATGTTTTAAAGTAGCAGTTGTTTTAAGGTCTAACAGTTCATCTTTATTTTCTTCCATAAAGAAGTCTGACAAGAAATATGTATGAGACAACAAGGATCTGGTGGAGATTTAATGTAGTGTCAGAGCAAACGATGCATTTCCATAATGAGGTTGGAACTGGGGGTTGGAACTAGATGATCTTTAAGGTCTCTTCCTACCCAAGCCATTGCATGGTTCTATAATGCAGTAGATTGAGCTTGAAAGCGGATAATGAAGAAGCCCACCTAGCCATGTTAGGTGGGCCAAACACTAACCTCCAGCCCAATGCCATTGGGTGTGGGGTTGGCTGGGGCCGCCCTGCAGTCCCAGCTGGACACAAGGAGGCTGTAAGTCAAACAGATTCCTAGGCACCTGTCTCATATGCACAGGCTTGCAGTAATGCTAATGTGAAGTCAACAGCTGTTAGCAGATAAGCCTCACCCATTTAGAAATGAGGATATTGAGCCCCTGTTGCATGCTGCTACTCTGTAGCAATTAGCCTTGGAGTTGGGATGCACTGTTATCCTGTAGCAGCTTATATAGTAGGCCATTTCACATTATGCTGATGCTTTTGGGTTCATAGTTTTGGAAATGCACATGAAGCTGGAGCAGAGCCCGTGCCTTGAAAAGAAACAGTGGGAAGCTAAACAAAAATGGAATGAAGTAGATTTTTTGGTTCTGTTGGCTGGTTTATTTTTCTTTGTTAGTTGATTCACCCTTATCCCTCCAGTCCTTTTGCTATAGTTACTTTTTTATACCACCTACATTGTAATATCTTCACAAACAAAACTATTGAGGATAAGACCACAAAATACTCAATTTGTAGTGTATATACCATGTGTGTGTGATGAGGGATAGAAATATATGTGTCTGCGTGCTTGTAGTTTTAAATACATTCCGGTATCTCATTTTTAACTTCTATCATTTTCTGTAAAAGCATGCTTGTTTTAGTAATTGGAAAATGCTAACTTGTGTTATTTGAGAAAAAACCATGAAAATAATCTGATGCACTTAAAGGGCAAATAGGAAGTGCATTACTCCCCTGCAGTTAAAATGGAGTGAGTTGATGGCCTGGAAAAAGGAGTAAGAAAACCCTATGGAGATGTAAGAGAACATCACGTCCCTAAAGAGAACATGAGTAATGTTAAGTTTAGGGAATAAGGCTGGGATGAATGTCAGAAGGTAGGGTCAGTCTCCTAGGGAATAGTATTCAGAAGCTGAAATTAATTCAAATAGAAATAAAGTGAGAATAAATTAAAAACAAAGAGAGATATAGATCATTACTCAGAAAAGTTGTGGCTGTATAAGCAGTTCAGAAGTTTCTGTTTCTAACAGAGAAGAGTAGGGTGAAACTGGCAAGAGAATTGCTAGAATAAAGCCATTTGGAAAAGAAGATACAGAAATCATCCCTCAGCCTTTATCAGAGAAATTGGCAAGTCTGGGAAAGCATCACTGTAAATAACCTCAAAGCTCCTGAGTAGATTGTTTTTCCTAGGGTTTATGGACTTTAGAATTTCCTTTAATCCTTTCAGTTCTCGGTCACTCCATAAGTTTCTGGTTTCCTTATGATGACATTCTTACCACTGTCAAGAAATAGATTTTAATAATCAGTTTTCTCTTGGATATTGCAAAGATGGTCTTTGAAGTGAAATATTCCACAAAATGTCAGTGAAGGTGGCTGGCTGCAGCACAAGGAAGAATGACATGAAAGACAGAAGCAGGTGAATCAAGTGCCCTTCAAGTGTGTCTGATTTGCCATTCTGATGCTATTAGGTCTTTCCAGAAAGGTAAGAGTAAGTCTTACTGCCCCTCTCCCCATTCATAGCAAAAAACAGATGTTGACATTCTGTTTGCTTGCGTGCATGTGCTGATTGTGTCTGAATGAGCATCACTGAACTACTGCCTATCCCTTGGAAGCTCTTGCTGCAAACAGAGGCCTTTCAAGTTTTACATTTTAAAAATTGCCTGAGCATGCATTTAGGAGGAGTTTCATGCAGTGAGTCCTGTAGACATGGCTGTGCAAAGAGGAATGTGGAGAAGGACCAAAGTATCTACATCTGCTGCTGCAGGCAGCTTGGGGTGATCAGTGTGCATTGGGTTTGCGCTGTTCTGGAGGGCCTGGAGTTCATGTCCTGCTCTGTTCATGGAGGGCTCATTGGCTTCTCTTGCCAGTACGGAAATTTTTCTGGATTTGCACTGAGGCCCTATTAAATATGCAGCCAGTGACGGGAAGGAAGAGGAGTCTGGGAAGCAAAGTCCTGAAATACTTTCACTGTATACGTGTTGTGCTTATGTAGCTTCAAATAGCAGAAAATTGCTGTCATTTTTTTAGAGTCAGCTGTTGGCTTTTGCAAATGAGTTGACTGGCTGCTTTTGTGAATAAGTCCCATCAGCACTACTTGCTGAGGGAACTCAAAGCCAGCCCAAGACAGAGGCTCTGGAGGGTAGGGCTGCCCTCTGTGGCTCTGCCACTGATGCTGTCCCTGGTACTTGTGTCGTACCCACCTGAGGAGCCAGCAGAAGCCCAATGTCTAGGTCTAACTATTACATAGAATTAAATGTAATCAAGTTACAGCATCATTCGAAGTATACACTCTCACAATTACAGTCCAGGCAGTTTCAGATGTAGATAAAGGTTGTTTTTAATTGGCAATAGCTTCAAATTGGTACATTTTGTTTTTTTTTGTGTTATTTTAGAAAATAAATGCAAAATGTTTACTTAACTTTAGGCAGCTCTGAAACTTGCCTACTGTAACCCATAATCCTGTAATATTTTTAGATAAATGTTTTTAGACCAGACACCATGAATGCAACAGATTTTACATAGCCCTCTGTAGTTTCCTAGCATAAAAATAATCTAGGACTAAACAAACACTGAAAAAAAACCCAAAAGAGAACTATTTCTACAGCATAAAGAATGGTGTCATGTCTTAAGTTCATGCTTTCATTCTTATTTGTCATGTGAAACTTTTCTTAGCAAGGATCGCCCAACGCTGCCTGAACTAATGTGCCATTTTGCCTGTATGAAATGAAAATATCTCCCAGTAGCTGAGTGCAGCTGCCTCTCACAGACATTCACAAAAAAAAACCCAAGTGGATAATTTATCCAGCTTACATTGAAAAGAGGCTGGACTTGCTCCCTTGAATAACAAGAAGAATATCTAGCAAAACATGACAAAATCTTATGAAAACACTTCTCACTGCCTGCAGTGCCAAAAATCTGGAAATTCCATCAATGTCTCTGTCATTACTGACATGAATCAGCAACTCAGAATATTCAAAGAGACTTCTTATACATTTCTCACCATCAGTCTTTTATGCCCTATTGCATATTTTGAAGTGTTTGGTTTTTTTTTTTGGTTTTTTTTTCTTTCCCTCCTGCTTTGCAGCTCTCAGAAATGATCCAGTCATTATAATTGTGTCTTTTAAAAAACCCTATACCTACATTTCTGTCGCAAGTCCTCTGGATTCCTGTCCCTCTATAATTAGCTGGAAGTCTGTGTTTTCATTTATAAAAATAAAATGTTGCCAGAGAAATCTTAAAAATACAAATCCCAAAGGCTGTAAGTTCAAGAGGGAGCATGAAAAAACACCAAACTCAAAGTACTTGAAGAACTCATATTTTTAAGCTAACCTTGTGGTGTTAGGCACCTTTTCTCGTGTTTTGAATGTTCCTATTTAGCAGTACTGGACTCAGTGAAATTACAGGTTATCAGAGGGGCAGCCCTGTGAATAAATGCTAAAATAAAATAAAATATGGAAACATATAACTAGGGACACAGCAGCCCTGGGACCTGGAATGAGCATTCTATTTTTTTCAACAGATTTGTGAATTTCAGAATTTCCATTCTCCAGGAAAAACAGGTGTAAAAACAGAAGGCACTCTAGCCAGAAGAAATTGCTGTCTGATCTAATGCAATTATTTAATTCTCGTGAATTTAAAAGAACTGGATCGATACATACTAATCCAACGAATATATTCTCAAAAAGAGAGAGGAAATCTTTGAAAATAGAAAAAAATATATCCAACTTTATCCAATACATGGAACTGTGAAATTGTTTTTTCACTGTCTCATCACTACGTATCTGTATGGTATAGTGTGCATCTATAAATAGCCTCAGTTATGTTGCTATTGTATATTGCCTGTTTATGTTGTAATCTCCCAAGAACAGCCACACAATGTTTTTGCTCTACTGGCCATACTACACATTATTGCATCTTTCTGTAACATTCACTGCAAAAATACATTTGAAGTATAAATGGTCCTGATCTATTTCTTCTGTGCATGGAAGAGTTCAGATATCATGAAACAATTTAACTTCAATTAGTATTAATTAATAGGAGGGGCAGCAGCTGTTTATGAGGGTGAATAGTGAATGGTTTTAAACTGAGACAGAGGAGGTTTAGGTTAGATATTAGGAGGAAGTTTTTCACAGAGGAAGTGGTGACACACTGGAACAGGTTGCCCCACAAGCTCATGGATGCCTCATCCCTGGAGGCATTCAAGGCCAGGCTGGATGTGGCTCTGAGCAGCCTGGTCTGGTGGTTGGCGACCCTGCACATAGCAGGGGCGTTGAAACTAGATGATCACTGTGGTCCTTTTCAACCCAGGCCACTCTGTAATTCTATGATTCTATGAGTATATATGAGAACACAATTGAAAATTACCTGTAAAGGCACATTAAATGTGTACACTAATTCCTGTGTGCTCAGATCATACAACAGCATGTTCCTGTGCTCACAGGGCACAGCACGTTCCTGGTGTGCTCAGCAGAAGCCTGTACTGTGCTTGCCAATTACATGGCCACTATTTTATTTCCATAGAGCCTCATGTGTCCTGAAGAAATATAAGGCATTTGTTGAGCTACTAATTGTCAAAACCCTTAGGAAAGCCATTTGCCCCTGGCAGCATAGGCACCACGTTTTTCACTCCAGTTCTTACAATAACTGTGCACAAAGTCGAAAGGACTTCATTTTGATTTCCCTGGCACTATTATTTCCCTCATAATTAACTCCACTGGCTATTTAAAAGTTTAGCACAATTTACTCTGACACAGGACCAGATTCAACAGAGATCTGACTGAACAGGCATTCTCTTTGTTACACCTCTGGGTTGCAACAGCTCAGAAGAGCAGCTGCATATGGATCGATACCATGCCCAGATCCTTCTGAGCCCCAGCCTGACGACATGCCGTATTGACTGAGCAGGAAGCCCTGCCAGAATAAAGCAATCAATTAGCTTAAATCTGGGGATAAAATTTCCAGCCTCTCTCATCACATTCAGACTTCTAGCTTGTGATTCTTTTCTGTGGCATGGACTCAGATATTCAGATGCCAAAGTCATTGCAAAAAAATGCAGCAGGGTTCTGATCCCTCAAGCTCTCTCCTAAGCTCTTCCTATCCATAACCAAGCATCTGCACATATAGTATTTGAAACCCAAATAAAATACTTTTAGTAGTCATGCTTTGACTATACCTAACCAAAAATGCAGTCTTGATTAGCAGAATCTAAGTGCAGCTCTCATCAGGTTGACCTTGATTTATCAATTATTTTTTCACCAAGATGTTCAGATCGACTTCTTGAAGGGTTTGAAACATTAGCAGAGGAATTCCAGTATGCTCTGGAATACTGGTGAGGTACATAAATGTAATCAGTGCAATATACTGTAATTATATTCAAAAGAAGGTTTGAATAAGTCAGATGTTATTTTACTACAAAAATGTTTGTTGAGAAAGCACCTAATTGTGTATGTTCTTACCCTGTTTTTTTTTCTCAGCTGATTGTAAAGTTCACATCCTTTGAGATTGAAATGGCTGACAAATTTGCCCCCGAGTGTTTAATGCTGTTTATAAGGCAGGGAAAGGAAAAGGCAGGAGATTTGATATGACAGTGCCGTGATGTGATTGTTTCTAATACTCATCCATCTTCCAGAAAACAAGGAAAATAGCTATTTACATGTTCAGAGTGCAAAAGACCGGCTGGATGGCATGAGCCTGAATCTTGTAGCACGTCAGCACGCCATCCATCACACCTGCTGGCCAGGGAATACCCTGGTTCCAACAGCAAGAGGGGAAATTTTAGTCCATCTGTGTAAAAGGCTGACCTTTTTAGTACAAAGTAGCATCAAATTAGGAAGGAGGGGAATGCCAAGATAGTAAGAATCAATGCACGAATTAGCAGAAAGCTATTAAGAAAAGATGACAAAGCTATTAGGCTCTCTTCTGAGAGATTATAACAGGCTAAAGACAAAAGTTAAAAAATTGTTGCCGGACAACTTCCCTTGGTGTGATGGCAATTTTGCTGCATAGATCTTACTGGCTCTACTAGAAGTCAGGGAACTCTGGGTTGCAAAGCTCTTTGAAGCAGTATTTTACTGTCTCTCCTGAAGTAAATATAGAAACCTATATAGAAATAGTAGAGATAACTTGTTCCTTTTGTTATATAATTTAAGTGTTAAAATTAGCAGTCTCCTCTCTCCCAAATGCAATGTGACTGCTTGCTCTTTGATGCCTGCAGCCCATCAGACTGACCAGTGCACTTAGATGCTTTGCATGAGGAATTCCTTGGCTGCAGACACTTCTGTAATTCTTACTGTGCTGTAAAATGAGACTGTGTACAATCTTCTTCAGTTTTTCTAAGTCCTGATAAAAAGTGACACATACTGCTACTGTTCTCATATCTAAAGAAAAAAGGTTATTTGACAAGTGTTATGCAAGTTATGATTGATCCGGGAAAGTAGCATAGATGCATCACCTTGCATGGAACAGGGTAGGATGGGATAATAATGTGGGGTGTTTTTTTGGTTTTGTTTTTAATAATAACAATATTATTTTTATTCTGTTAGAAATTTTCCTTCAGTTTGAAATATATTCTTGTCATAAAAGAAATAAATAAGGAAAGTCCCAACCTCATTAATAGTTGTAGCATGGTTGTCTTTATTATGAAAAGAAGGTGACTAACAGAGGTATGACACAGGTCTCTAGAGCTATGAAACCAAGAAAGCAGGTAGGCGGAGATTACTCACCAGTTCTTACAGTATGAGACTTGCTCTATGCTCACACTATCAAGAAATTTCAAAACAAACAAGAAGGGATAGTTGTGCAATTGGTGCACAGCACATTGATGTCTGTCCTTAACAGGGTATGGTGAAGGCAAAGGACTGAGAGTGACAAAGAAGGAATTAGACATTCCTATGAGGGACAGGTCAGTCAGGGGCTAGTTGGAATTATTTCAGATGCAGTCTTCAGCTCAGGAAGTTCTTGAACAACTGGCTAGAAAGATGACAGAGTATTTCTAGGAATTGCTAATTTCATAATTCTTGCATTTCTTCACTACATGAGTGCTATTGGCTGTGGCAAGGAGTGGATAGTGGAGCTAGAGGGATTTACACTATAACTGAATGTAGCTGCTTTTGTGTCTCTTTTTTTTTTCTGAACTTTGTGATTTTCCTTAACATAAATGGTTCATAACTGTAAAATTATTAATTTTTTTGGCATTTTCTTGACTTTTGACAGCTGATGGGATTCATGTTTAGTCCATTTCACAGGTTCTCATTTTGCATAAGCATTGGCACTTACTATGAGAAGAGAGTGCATTCTGCAAAGTCGCTCTTGCCTTGGGCTACTGGTGGACACGTGCAGTTCTAGACCAAATCTTCCCATAGAGTAAAATCTGTGTTTAATAGCAGGCAGATTACAAAAGACCACCTGAAGTGGCCTTAAGCACCAAGATTTCTGTGGCTTTTTGAGTTTATGCTATAAACTGAAGTCATTTCCTTGTCATTTCCTTTTCAGGAAGGACTTTGAGTTTCCTTCCTTTCATGATGAACCCTAGTGATGGGTACGTTTTCTGGTGCTACAGCTACATTACTGCAGTGGGTGAAATTTTCTTCCGCACATCTAAGGATAGCTTCATTTGCAGCTTAAAGAACCCATTCAGAATGAACTGAATCACGTGCTAGTTATTGGCAAGAGGTATTTTTTGGGAATAGCAATGGCAGAAAAAAATGAAGAGAAGCTTGTTTTCACCTATAGGGCTTCTGCGCCATGCTCCTTCATTGAGTCACAGCAAATTAAATGCTGATTGACCATGAAAATATATGGTATGAACTAAAAGTCAGGTGCAGGCTGGACAGAAGATGTGTTAAGTATTTACTTCCTGGAAATCTGATTTTTGGGTAAGTATGCATGCTTAAATATGAAACGTGTGGTTGACCTCCCTCAGAGCTCCAGAAGCGGTTCTGGAGAGATTTAACAGGTAAAATACCCCCAGACTTCAAGGTTTAACACAATCCCCATGCATGCTAAATCTGCATAATTATATTGGTTTTGTGTGACCATTAGATGTTAAGTGGATGTAAGTGACTATAATGCTTTTCTGCCCAACTTAAACACACTGTATTCAAAGTCATTTACTGCATTTATTTCACCATGGAATGTCTTCAAGCTCGTGCTTACATTTCACAGCTTTCAACAACATAATGATAGAATAGAGCAGAGCAGAATCCCATTTGGTATCATGCCTGAGAGTCTCAAGACACACTAGTAGAAAGCCATAGAAGAAAATCAATGCCATGGTCAGTAATTCTACACTATAGATGAATTGAGGCCAGAGGCAAGGGATTAAGCACAGTGCAATTCTTTATATATTTTAGAGATTCTGATTGCAAACACAGTTGTAACTTCTCTGAGTGCTCAGAGGTGAAGGTCACATTGTATGGCATTGGCAATGTTTATTTTTTTCTCCAGAATTTCAGAGGAGACTTGAATTTCTCTCTGTATGTAATGAGGAAATCAGGACACTGTGGCAACGTGAGTTAAACTTTTAATGTTCCCTGTGTTGCTGATATGGACCAAAGTCATTTGTTTGATCATTTTCTCCAGATTGGCAATTATATTTTAGACTTTTTCCCCCTAGATTTCTATCATCGTTATTGTCAGTGTTCAGGTTCCTTATGAGGGAATTCCTTATGGCAGCTGGAGTTAAGTTCTACGTTATTACTTGCCTATGTGAATTTCTGTGGTAATTAGAAAAGTAGTTCTAATTAAGTTTTAACAAAAGTGATGGAGGGATTGATTTGGTGTTGCCTTGGACTGCAGTCAACATGATCTCTGCTTCAGCACCCTACAAGGAATGTCCTACTCCATCATGTTGCACAAATGCAGCCTACACACCTGCAACATTGTAGATCAGTAATATTTTTAGATAGTGTGGCAAACTTCTGAAGTTAGAAAATCTTTAATAATTAAAACAACAACTGAAGACTTTTCCCAACTTAACGCCAGAAATAGGCTGTCTAAAGCAATGCTCTGTTGGCATAGCAGACATCAGTAAGGGAAAGCAAAGCACATGCAGTGATCTAGGGAATGGAAATTCCAATAAAGCAATTAAAATCCAAGCTGAAAGCACATGGCAAGCTCTTTGTTGACTGATCTGATCACATTCCTATCACAAAGAGCACCAATTTCTACTGATCTAGATGATGATTGTTAAGGCAAATTGAAGGGCATCAAGTCACCTATATTTACGGTCCCAACACAACTGGAAATAACTCCTTTTTGGTGCTTTTTGTACATGCCTTCATACTCAGTCTTGCCCTGAAAATCATGCATTTCAAAGCAAATGATGTTCCTTAATTCTTGCAGTGCAGCTTCCTAGAGCCATGTTTTCTGCTGAAGGTTTTCCGTCTTTGGATCAGGACCTCTTACATGCAGGATTTTCTTGATTGGCATGTCTCTGTGTGACCATTCATCCTCCAGCAGAAGTGTTTATATCTTTACACATTCTTCATCTACTGTAGCTCCAGAATACCTTTCAGTTTACGGGATTTCTGTAACAATTACTCTTTGCACAGGTCGAGCAGTTCTTTTCAAATAATTAATTAGCTCTATTCTGCTTTAACAGTTATTCACAACCTAGTCTCAGAGTCCTGATTTTCTTTGGTAGTTGTAATGTTACAACTACCAGATATCCAGATATTCCAACTACAAAACTGGGTTTGTGAATCTCTCCCTTTGCTATGCATTATTATTTGTTATCATAGCTAGCCAACCAAATCTCATGGGATTCTTTATGTTTTCTGATTAGATGACTGCTACTTTTTAAACAAGGGCTCCACAAATGAGCTGCGCTGTGAAAGACAGGAATGTAATTATGCCACCATAACTATGGGGAGGCTAACATTCACAAGCATTTAATTAACATCCACAAGGATCTTGGATACCACAAAATACGTGATTAATGCATGGCTCGCTCCAAACAAAATTCATTCTTTTGATCAAAATGCATTAGCAAATGCAGAGCAGAGTTTAATCTGGGGGCGAGCTTGGGGCTGTCAGCCAGACGCATGACAGACGCTGGTACCACAACATCCCTCTGTGGCCCATGTCTGAGGACAGTGCAGAGAGCACTGAACAAGTTGTACCTGCAGCTCAGAAGGTGCCAGAAACCATTCTCAACACAACTGAGTGCATAAACTCAGAATTTTTTGAATATATGGGAAAGGAGAAGCATAAATAAAATGTTATTTCCTAAGAGAGAATATGGAATATATCAAACTCAGAGTGAGAATAAAATAATCATAGCACAGACTCTCCTAGGAAAAGAAAGGGAATTTAGTGGCCCAAGATTGTTCCAGTATGTGGTGTTAAACTTTTATTAGGGTACATTATTTTACCCAGTCTCTTCATGAGTGAAGCAGCTCTGTGGCTTCCTAGGATCCAGACTGGCTGATCTAGAAATACCTGTCTCTCGCTCTCTGTCTCGTTTCATTAAGAATGCACTTCACAGCAGTCAGCTTTGCTTACAGCTGCTCACAGGAGATCAAGCACCATCCATAGCCCTCAGTGGGGTGATTTCTGCCTGCTGGTGCTCAGCTCAAAAGACTTTTCTGTCCCTTTTGCAGTCTGTGATGCTGGGAGCCCATCCTATACCCTGTTTCTGTCTGCCTGTTCCATCTACAGCTACCAAGAGGCCCCTGCACTTAAGAATGAGCTTTGGTGTACCCCATTAAAAGTACTGTCCCAGCCCTTTCATGGCCAGGGGCATAGCTTTCTTCCAGATCTGTCTGCGCCACAATAGCAGTAGCACAGGTGCATCTGGGCATCTCTGTGTGAGGCTCAAAGGATAGGTGCTGTTCCCTATACGGTGCAGGGTCACATTATGTTATGGTAAACAGATTTTGCTACATTAGGCACTTGTAAGAGGTGTGAGAAAGAAATCTGATTTACATGTTCATCCACATAAATGTATATGCATTTTCTATTTGCCTATACAATAACTGATACAGTAAAATTAAAGCTATTTATTTAATAGCTTCCTTTGCAAGGTACCATCTGCTTCCATGTCACATTTAACATTCAGAACTCTATTTATAAACAGGAAGAGGTGTAGACTTCAAAGCTGTATTTGCTTATCCCAACACGATGGCCACCTCACAAGCTATATATATACTTAACATGATACAGACCTAAAGACCTAGGCCTATACGTTTAAGTGAAAGAACAGGATGTAAAAGTGAAGGATCAGACACCCTTCTCCCAAGCTTAAACTAGAAACAATCAGTGGGCGATAATTCTTCTTATCGCTCTCCTTTCATTAAAGAATCACCAGCACATGATAATATATTATTAATTTCATAACTGCTTTGCAGTGATACAAATGTATTTATAAATAGATACTGCAAAAGAATACCTATGGTATCGTTCTAGCAGCTTAGCTTTAGTTTTGCCACTGAAGATTGTCCTTTGCTGGTCAATAAATAGAATTGGTTGTACAGGAAATGCTTGCACACACGGTATTTGGATTCAGTCCAGTTTTTGTCAGAACCAAGCAGCTGAACTTGGGCATATTGAAGAGCAAAGGGATGTGGCAGAGAAGGCTGGCCCCAACCAAGAGACCTAGGCTTGCCCCACAAAGCAAAGCAAGCTGGGATTGATTCCTTTCTACATGAAAGTGTGAGGGAAAATCCCCTGCTGTTAAAGGCAATGCTTATCAGTTGAGTACTTTTGTTTTTTTGTATTATTTCTTTGTATTCAGACGATAAACTGTTCTGCAAACTAAGGAGCTTTCAAGGACAAAGTCCTGATATTTGCCTCCTTACTCTGTGACACACTCTTCCAGGTTACAAGGTCTTTTAAAGTTAAAGGTGGATTAATATTTTAATGTTGTATACACTGAAATTTTTTTTTTTTTTTTTTTTGGAGGGGGGGTAATAATGATGACTTCTCAGCATATTTTCTTTTTCTACATTAGCTTACTAGCTTTGAATTGGGAAACATAGCTACAAAATCATGTTTCAAATATGCTCCAAAGAAAAATGTAACATGTAAGGTAGGTTTACAAATTAAAAGTTGAATCTTTCATAACCGTGCTGTCATGGTTGCCAGGAGCAGCATCCGCAATCAAACCAGAACCACAAAATCTTGAGTGAAATCTAAGTGCAAACAAATCCCATACTGTTTGTGATAGGAATATGAAAGCACAGCTACCTGAACTGAAAATATATTTATTTTCAGAACTTATATTTAACATTTTGGACTGACAATGAAAAGTCATTTTGACATTTCACACGGAAACACTACGTTAGCTTCTTGCCATGGTTGGCTGACACTCCCATCAGCACATGCTGCATCTTGCCTTAGGAGGGAAGGCACTGTGCAGGCTTGCTGCTCCTATCCTCCCTCTCATTAGACCTGAGAATACCTTGACTTGGATCTTGGACAAAAGATGACGTAGAACTTCTTTCCTAAAATATCTTATTATGACATGTGGCTTATCAAAAATGAATAATGCTCGGATGATTAATCAGAAGTCTAAAGGGGAGAGGAGGAAAAGGCCATGAACCTACTGATACACACTTGTTTTGAGTGCCACTGGACTACAAACCAGGGCAGAACAGATCTGCCTTCCTAGGAACTTGGCTGGGGAGCAATGCAGAGCTGGTCACTGAAATGAGGTAGTCTCTTCACACTGCAAATCTACTGTCTGTCCTTACAGAACTGTGATACTTGTCCAGAAACATGTCCGAGTGTTTTAAAAGTCATTTCCTTTGGCATGTAAATAAGATGTTAAAACAATTGAGATATCCAGAGTAAAGCCTACAAAATCCTTGCTAAATGCAAAGATAATTGCCACTGATCTAGAGGGCAAGAATACTTGTAGCCTGAAACACTTCAGACTTACTTTCTGTACACCTGACAGGTTGTTTATCACATATTTTATATGCCAGAATCATATATCTGTACATGCTTATAGATGTCTACGTAGCTCTTTAAGTAGAAGACATGCTATTTATTTCTGCTAAGGTATAGATAATGATGAGATCCCTATTCCAAATCTTCATCCTGCTGAGCTTTTAATGCACAGAAGAAATGGCAAGAGTCTCCAAGTCTCTCCCATGAAATCAGTGAGAGGGACTTCTTTTCTCTCTTGGAATTTGCTGAAGGTATTTCAGATCCTTATGACACCAATACTAAGATCTGATCAACTACACAGGTGTATGAAGTTTGCAGATATGCAGGCTGATGAATAAAGCTTTGCAGAAGTTGTTTTTTATTTGTCTGGTGCTAGATGCTAACAAGATGAGCTAGCAGTTGCCTAGGTTATTACCAGTAATTTCTGAAGCAGACTTGAGTCTTCTGGGAGAGAACTGGGTAAAGAAATTGAAGTTACTTTTTCAGAAGAACATTCTGTGTATTGTACAGAATTTTGAGGGAGGTTGGAAATGCTCCTTTATTGAAAGAAATAAAAAGCAGCAAAGAAAGTGTTGATTGAATGCAAACAGGACATTTGTACTGCCTTTGCCTTGTTGTTGTTCAAATCAGGGGAGAGACAGAATGTTCAGACTTGAAATTTATACTAAAGAGAAAACAAGTGCAGAGATGTATAATTAAAAAGAGGAAATTTTATTTTTATGGAAGGCAGAAGCTAATTCACCTGGACAAGGAGCGAGCAGGGTTTGTTGTAACTGAAAAACCGTGAATGCTGAGCTGGTGGAAAGTGTTCTCTCCTTCTAAATGCGTAGACGAATGGCTATATTCGGGATCAGCTTCTTTACCTGGGTACAGAGAGTATCTTATAATGTATCTAGAAAATAAATACTTCCATAGTTATCACATTAAATGTACAGGAAGTATATAATAAATTCTTAAGTTTCAGAGAGGCAGTGAATTTCAAACAACTGAATATTAGAAGGAAGATTTCTCTAGAGACATCTCATGGTCAGTCCACTGTACGATAGGCTAGATGGAAAACAGTATGCCTTCTTCTCTTATAGCCCAATATTTTCAAGAGGATAAGTGCTTTAATGTTTTAAGTCCTTGTGAGCCTAAGGCTCTTGTGAGAATGCTGGATCATCCAAATAATATCAAAATCAACAAACAGAAAACGGGATTGTTTCCTGCTGGTCTTAATATTACGCCTCTGGAATACCTAAAATCAGATTAACAACTGAGGTAAATTACTAAAATACTTTAATTTGGCCATGATTCCTGCAAGAGCTTATTGATCACTGTTGTTTGCTCGTGGTCCTATTGTATCTAGACTTAAGCCTAAGATATTCATATCCATACAAATATAATACAACCTCTTACTTGATTCAGCCCTTTTCAAATGCTGTATGAAATCCTTTAACTTTCTGAAGCCCAAGGAAACTCTCTGGCAGAAATAGACAAGGAATGTACCTGTTTATTAGTACCGAATGGCAACTGCACATATAGCTTTTCTTGTAAAAAAGAAGCTAACTTAAACTTACTGTGGAGTACTTCATTCATCTGGCCTGTAAACCTTAAGCAGAGACTGTCAGCAAAATTTAATGAACAGATAACTTCCCCAGTGCTACCGCCAGAGTGAACCCCTGTGCACACAAGTATCCCACATAGGTAGAGATGGATACAAAAGTTTTTGCATAATTTGTTAGTGTATCCAGCTTTGTCTCTTTTAAACAAATACTATGTGCTTTACACTTGATTGTGAGGTAGATGTTATACAAGCTGTATGTTTGTACATAATGATCAATTCATTTCAGTTCCACAATGATTTCACTTTTAGATTCTGTACAGAAACCATGTATAATTTATCTTCATAATCACTTTTCCTTGTATCTTCAGCCATTGGCTTTTTCAGACTTCGGCAGCTGGGTAGCATTGCAGAACAACACCAAGCTATTTTTAACTTCTATATAGCAATTCAAAATGAGGAATCCCATGTGCAAAGAAAACTTGAGTAGAGATTCAGACCTTCAACACAAGCAGAAGGATGGATAATTCTGGCCACCCATAATTTACCTTTTTGAAGCAAAATTCACTTGCTGATTCTGTTGGACACCATAGACCCAATCTTGCCTGACTTATTTGTCTTGTAGATGTATAATATGAAACCTGGGTAGGAACGGATGGAGATAGAATCACGTGCCAGGTGAGATGTTGCAGAGTGCGTCGGTCTATTCATACCCATGAGAGACTGTCACAGGATTTATGTACAATCTGTACTTGGATTTATAAACTTATTCATATGGTTACAGATCATACTATTCAATGAACATATTTATGAGCCATACTAATTAATAAAAGCATTTTCCTTAGGACTGTATTTTTGCTGTGTCACATACCGTGTTTGGCTCCTGCTCACAGTTTGTCTCTTTAGTTAACTAGTCACTAGCCTCAAAGTGGACTGTGGCAGATGCATATTTAATTTAGTTTTAAAGCTGAATGCTGTTTGATACACAATTGGTGAATCTCCATTAAAAACTCCCGATTGCTAAAGTTGTAATACCATCTGATCCTGACAATTCTTTTCGCAAACACTGGCCCTCGAATCCATTCAGCCTTCTCTGTCCTATCATTTCTGGCTGCCAAGTCCTTTTTCTTTACAAAATGTTGACAAAACACTGGTGCTACTGAGTGTCTATTTAATTTTTGACTGATTTTCCTGCTGCATGAGATCACTGGCAACTGCTAGAACACACTCTTGCTTTTCCAAACTTTATGTTTATTTCCCTGAAGATCTTGCCATCTGCTGTGCTCAGCTGCCCAAACAAGTAGAATTTTCCATGTCTTCTAATTTTTTTTTCTCCTGAAAACATTATCTGTTCTCTCAATCGTTCCAGCTTTCATCAGGTTCTTTACGACCAGTCCTTCTCACGTATCGTAACATGCCATGTTACCACAAACAGAAGTATTGACTTTGGCAGTAAGACTGAGGTTACTGAAGCAATGTTCATTAAGTAGCATTTCAGACACTATTTAGAGGTCAGCCACTGGATGAGAGAGTCATATATGATTCTCCTTACACAGCATATATTTTGTTGGCCTTACTTATCATTTACAGCCCATTTGTTCCAAGCGTCTCCCTGTTGCCAATCCCAAGTGTTCAAAATCATGAAATTGGCTTGTGAGCAATAATGCTTTAAGCAATAACACTTTCAAAAGTTCTCATGATTTTTAACTCAGAGTGCTCACATTTGCAAGCTTTTTTTTCTGTAGCTAGCAGGAAACTTGCTTTCCTGTGGGGAGGGCAGAACTGTCAGCAGATATTCGCACAAAGTACTGTGACCCCTACTGAGCTGAGAGAACAACAGATATCTCACTTATCTGGTGGTTATCGTTCCATTCCCTGCTGATCAGCTTTGGTCAACCCACAGTGCCCAGGTGTGGGCTGCTGATACCACAGGCCCGGACACTGCACAGAGCCCAGCAAACAGTGGCTGAGTGCTGAAAGTACCAGAAGAAACTTGAGGACTGCTTCTGGTCCTTTGGTTGTCACTGCAAGCTTGGAAAGCCTATTTCTTCTTTTACTGATTCTTCAGCAGCATCACAAGTTTCTCTCTTATCCCATCTTGGAGGAAGTTCTGGGGCCTCCAGCACAAGAATGACGTGGAGCTCTTGGAAAGGTCCCAGAGGAGGCCATGAAGCTGCTGAGGGCTGGAACATCTCTCCTACAAAGACAGGCTGAAGGAGCTGGGCTTGTTCAGCCTGGAGAAGATCTATAGGAGACCTCACTGTGGCCTTCCAATACTTAAAAGCAACTTATAAACAGGATGGAAATAGACTTTTTACGTGGATGGATACTGATAAGATGAAGGAGAACATTTTTAAACTAAATGAGGGGAAAATCTTCACTGAGAAGTTGAGGTCCTGCCACAGGCTGCCCAGAGAAATTAGAATCATAGAATCATAGAATCACAAGGTTGGAAAGGACCTACTGGATCATCTAGTCCAACCGTCTTCTCATTACCACTGCTACCACAAGCACTAAACCATATCTCACAGCTCCTCATCCAGGCGCCTCTTGAACACCTCCCTGGGCAGGCCATTCCAGTGCCTGACCACTCTCTGAGAGAAAAAGTTTTTTCTCATGTTGTGTATGCTTCCTCATCCCTAAAGGTGCTCAAATCAAGGTTTGGATGGGGCTATAGGCAAGCTGATCTTGAGCCTGATTTACTGGTGGGCAACTCTGCCCGCATCAGGGGGGCTGAAACTAGATGATCTTTGAGGTCCCTCCTAAGCTAAGTTATTCTGTGATAAATAAATTGTAAAATGACCGTCTGCAACAAAATCTGTTTTTTTTTCACCTGTTAGGATTGAAGTGATCAGAGTCCCTCTCTACCAGTTCTGTCTTATTTCTCTTTCAGAATAAAGTAAATTAAAGCTCTTGGAGATGGGAGGGCACGACATGCAATTAAACAGAGAACTGGAGCAGGGAAAGCACCCACACTGCCAGACTGGCTGTTCTGCAGATCTCTTTATGCCCATCATCTGTCTGCGATATAACAAGATCATTTGAGCATGCCTTGGGTCAGTCTGAGCCTTGCTAGATGTCACTGGAGCTCGGCTTGATTGCATGAACCATGTTCAGAAATAACAATGTGGTCAGGCAGAAAATCACCCCAAAAAACTGAATACCTCACAGTCAGCTGTTTGAAAAAGTACAGCTTGGACACAAAGCAGAGTTTCCCTGTGAATTTTAACTCCAAATCAGTTTTGTCTGTTGATTTACCAAGCGAGCTCTTTCCATTCCTATACCCTGGTCATAATTTAGTTTTCTCTCTTAGGTGATTTCTAGTGGAATGAGAGTAGAAGGCTGAGAAAAAGAGCAGAATGAAGGGTTGTGTTGCTTGCAAGCAGTTCCTGGGGACTCCCATAAAGCCTAAAAAAGAAACAGAGGAGGAGGATGTGGCTGGCTGCTGAAATGCTCTGTGGGCTACATCCTGCCTGTGGTTAGGCCAGAACCTTCACACCCTCTTTTTTTCTTTTTTTTTTCTCCCTGTGTCTTTATGTGCTAGGCCTCTACAGGACACTTACCACACTGACACACATATCTAATACACAAGAAAGCCCAAGCCTTGGCTCCACATCTTCCTGTAGGTACTCCTGGATGTGCATGCTTGCTTTGTTAATAATCTACTTGCTGCAGCTAAGAAGCGACTTTGAGCTCTCACAGTGTTACAGGGATGAACTCTCCCTGTAAGGACCATGTTAGGGCATTTTTCTCCAACCCAGACTGAATTTTTGTCCTAGGGTGCAGTGTTTTCTCCCAGCTCTGTAGAAGTTTTCTGAAATATCTTTGTATCGCTTCATGTAGTTCAGTGGAGTGTAAAATAACCTCTTGGCATTTACTTTAGTTCTGTCATATTCTGTTTACAAATTCAAAAGGACCTAACATAAATAGCTGTCAACACTTACATATTGCTGTGATTCACTGACTTCACCACAAGAATTTTGGTACAGCGGAGGAAGAGCATTGGTAGAAAAATCTTATCTTGAAAGCCACTGCAGTTGTTCATCTCTCTTTCACCATGCATGGATGGTGAGCAAATTGTACTGCTTAAGGTGTAATTACCAGCTGCCAGGAAAGGACACCCAAGTGGGACCACAGCATCACCGAGCAGGCCTGAGCCACTGGGGGTGAAGGGCTTTCCTTTGCTGGCACTGCCACAACAGACCCTACCTGGATCAGTTGGATTTAAAAGTCATGTAGGTAGGGGAGAACAGAAAAGAGAAGAAAAAGTATAAATCAGTAAAATCAAAGAGAGCCTGTTTCTTCTTCTGTAAGTTTTGGTTACACATACATCAAAATATCCTGAAAATCTGCTGAATTTTTAATGAATAAATTCTAACAGAACTCTACTGTGTAGTTCTCAGGCCTGAGAGGGTCAGTTTTCAGGAGACTCCTTGGCGTCCATTGCTGGTACAGTGGTTTGATATCTAACCACAAACTGGGAAAACTCTGATGCTGGCAGCCATCTGCGTTGCTGTGCTCCCTGACATCTCAAACCCTCAAACCTTTCAGGTGAAAAGCTATTAGCACACAGTCAATGTTGCAGACTAGGATTTAAATCATGTCTGCTGTGGCATGGGAAAGGAAAAGCAGCAAGACTTGTCTATCCACTCTTACACAACCGCATGGTGGACAAATAGGCATCTGGCACGTATTGCATTTTGAAACAGCACGAAGCTCCAGGCCGTCCTTTGCAGTTCTCAGAATCAAAAATGCAGGACTGCTGAAGGACAGTTTGTGATTTAGAATGACAAACAGCTCATCTGTGGCTACAGGAAGTCTGTAATGTGTCCAGTCGGTCCAGTTCAGTCCTATGGACTGGAAATGAAGTTGCAGGAAACTTAGCTTGACATCTTACATAATGGCCTGGTTTTCCAAGACCACCATGTCACCTTGCTTCAGGCTCAGAGACCTTTGCACTGAACAGTGACTTCTGGGCAGTAAAAGAATCTTAGGTGACATATTTAGTTCTCGTGAAAGCTTGTGGAGCTGTGGAGCTTCCCTGAAATAAACAAACTAATTGAGCAGGAGGGTAAAATCACTGGCTTTAGTGGTTTTCATGCAAAGGCTGAATGGGCTAAGTGTTGTTTTCTTTTCTAATAAAACTCTAAATTAGGTGAATTTTATCACACAGTTCCATATAGGTAGTCCAAGTGATGAAATTTATCTGGCCATTGCATGGATAACTGGCTAAATTAAGAAGAATAGTGATGAACTGTGTGCAGTAATGTGGACAGGTATCACTAAGAAGGTGCCTCTCTGTCAGTGCCACGAAACAGCTGGATATAAGACTTTGTCACTGAGCTGCAAAAAAAAAACGACCACTCTGGTGTTTTCATGTATGTCATATTTTGCTTGCCTACAGGTATTCAGTGTGGAGTGTTTAGGAAAAAAAACCCAACAAACTAGTTTATAGGCTGTTTTTATGAATTTGCTGGCATAAAGTGCTGTAAAGACTTTTTAGATTAATTGGAGGTGGCAGAAGGGCATAGGACATCCAGCATTCAAATGTCCGATTCCTAGGAATGAGAAGCTGCCATGGGTTCTAATTCTTTGGATTCAAGCCAAATGTTTATGCAAACCAACAAGGTGTGAGCTGTGGAGCTCTTGCTTTCATGCTGCCTAGTGTGGGTGACCAGAGCTCAAAGGGAAGGATCAGGCAGTGGAGACTGAGGTCTGCATTTTATGCGAATTTTGCTTTCATTGCATCTAAAGCTGTGCTGTCGTCCAGTTGTACACTTTCTGTTGTATACACTGTTCCGGCAGAAGTGCAGCTACCCACAAAAAGCTCATTTTAAGTTTGATTGATTGCAATACTCAGCAAAATATTCATAAATAGAGTATATTACCAGCACTTGTGCAAATTGTGTTTTACATTTGGCTGTGTTTCCATGTATGTTTCCTAGCCACCAAAGGCTTGAGGGCTGTCTAGTCTAACGTGCATAAGTAGGCCAGTGGTTCCTGCACCAAGTTCAGTATCTTGCAATTGAAGTAGACAGCATCTTTTTATAGACACTTAGCCCTGATTTGAAAGCTCCAAATGTCATGGCATATTCCAAGGCAAGCAATCCCAGTGGTTAATTACCCGCACTGTTCAGGAAGTGTGTCTTGTCTCCAGTTTGAATTTTGCTGATTCAGCTTCCAGGCATTGCATTTTGAATGTGAAACGTGAATCTCTCTGGCTGTTGATTATTTGACACAGCTTATCTGCACAAGGAAAAGAAATGGTGCTGTGTGGCTGGTGAGCAGGGTGGGCAGAAGGGTAACAGCATTCCTGCCCTTCCGCACAAGCATTACAAAAGATGCGAAGTGGTGGCTTTAACATCTCTAAAGGGAGAAGTCTACCAAGAAGTGACATGAGCAGTAGGAGGTGCCCTTGATTACAACTAATATATACTCCTTGTCTAACATAAAGTAAGTGAAAGTCTAGAAAGCATCCATATACTGCTCTATACCAATACATTATCTTCAGCCTTCTCTCTTCTTCCTCCCCCATTTGGACATTCAGTATACTCTTGGGAGAAAGTCAATGTAATTTTTTAGCATTAATTCATATAAACTTTCCTATATGATCTTCACCTAAGACAAACATTATGTATGAATGTTATACTCTTACATAGCATGAAAATATTAACATCCTGTAGATGAACGTGCTCTCTCTGATGACCTATAAAATATGCAGAACTTCAGATAAGAATGGTGATGATGTCTGTCCCTAGGGAATGAGCAGCTTCTTCTCAGTTCTGTGCAAATGTCAGGCCTGCCTGATTAACTTCATCCACCATCTCTGCAGTGTCTCCCCACCAATCTTATGATTATTGCCAAGGCCTAGCATGGAGTGATGCTGTACAGCTTGTCTGAGAAATCTCAGTGCAGATGGAAGCTGGCTGCTTTTTGTGTTACTGTTGGCAGTGACTATGTATTTAGTGCAGTATTAGCAATTTCTTTTTTTTTCTTTTTCTTTTTTTAACTAGGAAACAAAAGATTTATGAATCTCCTCCTCTATTTGTGAGCTACATAGGTTTTACCTGTGGATGTATTTAGGTAGTTACTTCAAAGACATCGGAGCCTGAAATCATTCAAAGTACACGCGAGGCGGGAAGAAACTGGAGACCACTTGCAGTAATGGAGTGGGTTAAAAGTCTCCAGAATACTTTGGAAAGTGTTTCTGGACACTATGAGAGTATATTCTGGGAATGCTGTGAAGTGGCTTCTTCCTGGGAAAGATCCTCTGGAAAATGTCACAGCAGGGCCTTCTCCATCCCTCTCAGCCACTGCCTGCCAGGAACTGTTACAGAGCTCAGATCAGGGGAAAGAGAAGGAGGAAGGGAGGGAGGATGGGGGAGGAGAAGGGGAGAGAAGGAAAAAAGAGAGAGAAAAAGAGAGAGAAGAAGAGGAAAAGAGAAAGACAGAAAAGTCACAAGGTCTAACTGAATATTACAAAGATTCTTCCAGGAGAAAGGGATTTTATATGCAAGATGCAATGTGCATTATTAAGACAAAACATGCTGCTATAACACTTGTCTGAAATATTGTTCCAGGTACCTCTGAAATAGGGTGAGGGGATTAAAAAACAAAACAGAATAAAAGGAGAGAAAAAGAAGAAAGAAAGACAAAGGAAGAAGATTTTGAGGAAACAGAAATGGAAGTAGGTGGACCAGTCATTCCCCACTGCATATTCTCCATATGAGGCCATGAATATGCAAGTGAATATCTGAGCAAACATTATCACTGACACAGATTCCCTTCCACAGCATATTTGTGTTGCCATGCGTATGAATAATTGCATTAGCAAGGCAGAAGGTCTGGTTCCCATATTTTACATGCATCTATATTTTATCTGTGGTCATGCTTTGCACACTAATTATACGGTGTTGGAAGCATCCTTTTGTCTTGTTTCTTTCCAATATGAACAAGACCTTTTTTGCAGCTGGCCTGACACTTAGAAGAAATTGGAGCGAGAACGAAAGATGCCAGCAGAAGGTCTGGACAAGATGGAGAAAAATGAAAGCATTTTAGTGAAGTCACAGCAGTCATGACCCATTCCTGAGGCCATCTGCCACGTGGTAGGATCTTGCTGTACTGGTAGGACACATTTAACTGTACAGCTGCATTGCAGGAATCACTTTCTTCAGTATTATCTCCTGCCCCTTGCTCTTTAACATAAGCCTGGTCACTGCAGCCTAAAATGGATATGGTGCAGGAACGATGGCATGCCTGCTCCCTTGGCACCCTGCTGCCCAGCTGGGCAGAACACAGCACAAGCACACAGTGCTTCTGCTCCTGTGCATCTCACCTAGATAGCTGTGACCAGCCCCCTGCTTGCTGATGTGCTGAAGTGGAAAACTCCAAAGAACTCAGCAGAGCGTGTCCCTGAGGATGTTTTCTAGGGTTTGGAGCTGATCTCCCCGGTCCCTCACTGAGGTCGGGGTAAGCCCTTGCTAATTTTAATTTGGAACAAACCCATCTTTGCAGGTACTAGATGAGTTCACTACCGAGCAGAAGGCTAGTGCTGTGGTACTTAAATATCATGTAAGTGTTATCTGAAGACTTTAATGGGACTTATTTGGTATATGATCTTGGCCTGGGCTCGGCACAAGGGTTATTTTCACCCCAAGTGAACTACTGAGGGGCTGACAGCATCCCTTGGAAGACAACCAGCAGGAAGTCATTTCTCTCGGGATAGCTGTGAACTCCAGGAGAGTTAGAGAAATATTTCCTTCTTAGGCAGAAGGCAGTGTCATACAAAGCAACTAACTGAAGTGCTAGGTTTATTGGCAAGGTTCAGATGGCGAGAAAAGCTGACAAATACTTACTTGCACTCAATAAGTAACATCTTCATAGCTTTGAATAATGTTAATATCTGTTCCTTGCTTATGGTTTAAATTATTTTCACAAACCATTAAAGTCAAGATGATGAAATTGCCCTATCCTGCAAGCCACATCTATTTATAGAATGGATGTGCCCTGTACCAATAAGGATATTTTAGTAGGAAAATATATTATCTAAGTGCTTTTCAACTGCATTCTCCAGTCCTCTGCACTTGATTGTCATCATCTAGAGCTATACCAGCCTCTGGGTAACACTTTTTCAGCAATTCAAAAGATTTATGTGTCTGTTGCTGTGCTGAGTGCCATTCTTTGAGTAAGCACAGAGCACTGAAACTTTTTTTTTAAGGAGGGAGGAGGAGGAAAGATTAAAGCAGCTCATGTGATTCTTACATAAAGCCTGAGAAGCTGAAAAGAAGTTTGATTAAAATATGATTGAAAGAATGTTCTGTGACATGCTGAGGTTGATGTTTTTAAATGATGTGGGTGCATATGGGGGAAGAGGAGTGTTGCTTGTTGATTTTTCTGCTGCTCTTTAAGGATATTAACATCTGACTCTGCACGCTGCCCTGCAGAAAAGCCCTGTGGGATGGCAGGGCACTGGTGCAGGGAGGGAGTCCCCTTGGCAGCATTCGGTTAAGTCTGCAGCCCTGAATTTGCAGTGTCAGTTGGGACTGTTGGTAGTCAACTAAAAACCTGGTTCTGCCTTACATTAGGGCTGCTCTTCATCACCCTGGCAATACAAAATGGATTTCAAGTGAGTGCAAATGTAACTTATAACCATTATAAAGCAGCTTTGCATCTTACAGCAATTTAAAGCCTTGAAGGGGTAAGTGGGAAAGTGGGAATCTAGATTCTCAGTGTATAAATTACAGCATTTCTGACTGAAAATTAATTGAAGATTTTTATATTTTGTAATGCTATCACTAAAGCAACCTGAATATGTTATTTACACTTAATTTAAGACAACAACTGTATTCATTAGAGCTCCTTACACTGTATGTGATCTGCAGGTTTGTGTTTTGCTTCGTAAATATTTGGGAATGTATAGACTCACTTTCTAAGATCAGATTGTTCTGTCCTTCATTGCCAAGTGCCTAGGAGAAGGCATAGCACAGGATGTCGGTACAGAAAACATGTTCTGGTCCATTGTTCCTTTTCATAATCACCATGCTACTTTAAATAATACATCAGAAGACAGTTTGTGTTCTAAGACTTTTTGACAATTAAATTAAAATTTTCAGAGTTGGTTTCTTGGATGTTAAATTATTTGGATTAGTTATCTCAACCCAGCACCAGTTATGGTCTGTTTGTTACCACTAAGCCTTTGGCTGGCACGTATGACACTTGAATAAATCATTTATGCCAGGACGTGTTCCATGCACATTTCCTTTCCATTGGCAGGGATATAATCCTTACTACTTTCTGGCCATAGAGGCAGTAGAAATAAATAATATATCACAGCATCTTTGCGAAAACAAGTAATGCTCCACTTCTGCAAAAAGCAAAGCAAAACAAAACAAAAAAAACAAACTACAAATATTCCTCTTTGTCCTTTTGTTTCTGACAACAGCACTGCTCCTGAAAAAGGAGGGAGAAAAGCATCCTGGGTATTAACCACACCAAGTAACCTATTTTGCTGCAGGATCTCTTCAGCTGCTCCAACTGCATGTCATTTTTAATACCACCATAACCAGATAGGAGGTGCCTGTAACACAAAATGAACATATTTTGTTATTTTGCTGTTCCCACTTCCTTCAGATGTCGCCTTTGTCTCTAAACAGGCATCAGTATGCCATGATGTTTGCTGCTGCAAGAACATTTTTTTAAAAGAGTGAGGTTTTATTCCATTCCTTTCTTAATTTATATTTTCTAGGAGATTTTAATATTCACTGAGAAAACATCTTAAGGCCCACTGTGAAATTCTGTACTCTGTATTCTCCATTACGAACAGCGTCTAATTAAGAACCAGAGCCTGTAGGATGAACTCCCCGGGAGCAAATGACTAATTCTCGATAGCAGGGCTGTGGTTTTGTGCCGTTGCTAGCATCTGAGAGCAGTTGGATGCTGGAGGCTGCTCCCCAGAGCCCCCTCCTGAAGCCTCCCCGAGCGGTGAGGCGGAGCTGGGTGCTCCCTGCCGCCAGCTCAGGGAGCTGCGGGCCAGCAGGGGGAGATGAGGGGATGCCTTTCCACTTTCGGGAGCCTTGGCGCTGCTGCCTGCCATCAAATCCAGCTGCTGCTTCTGCACTAAGGCCTTTTCACTGCACCGACTTGCAGCATTTAATTAAAGCTATAATTTTAAACACATTTAGGCAAATCAGTGTGGTGCTCTACTGGATACATAAGCTGAATTAAACCTGTTGTTTTGCACCAGTATATTTATAGGGACAAGCTACTCCTGCGGGTCTAGTTTTAAACTGGTGCCCATTTGTCTACACTGTTGGGCTCTGCTTGGGCTACTGGCCTGCAGCTGGATGCAATAGGGCAACTGGGACTGTGGCCCAGCTGTGCAGGAACTCAGGCTTGGCTGATTTCCTCTAACAGCAGATGTGTCAGACAGCTCCACCAGTTGCTCTTGGCAGCCTGCAGTGCCATTTGGCTGTGGTTTTACTTCTATCTCTCCTGCTTTTCATTCTTGTTTGTTTAGTCTTGATCCCTGTTCCTGCCTTCTTTGTGTTCAGGTCTTAGACCTCACCTTGTTCCGGACCTGACTTACCTCCTGATAGAGACTTACCGACTTCCAAACTTCTGGCTTTGTGGTTTTCTGACCATGCTGCTCATTTTAGTATGTATTTATCTTTGCGTCTCTGGTGTCTTGACTCATGATGGCTCCAGCACTTGACCCCAAACTTAGTCCAGGTCTTCACCGTAGTGCTTAACACGGTATTGCAACAAAATTGCCAAGTCTCAGCCTGAACCAGTGGTTGAACACCAGGTGAGAAGACACGACTAACCCAGGGTGTTCAGGTGCAAACAATGCACCTGAGTGACCGGAAGGGAGGAGCATGAATCCATCCCTCCTTGCCCTCATTAAAGGGTTAGCAGCTGAGGGAGTAGTGTCTTTCTGGATAGAGATAGCATTTGAGCTTGGCTGGTTGTTTGAAGTGGTGAGCTAATTTTCTTTCTCTGTTACCTGTTATTGCTCTGTAGTGTTTGTATGCCATTAGAAGACACTGTCATCACTTTTTTTTTTTTTTCCTTAAACAGGTAGTTAGCTTGGTGAAAGGCAGACCTCTTAAGAAATCTGAAACTGCAGCGTAAAAAACCTAGCATTATCTGTAGCATTGGAAAGAGGGCAGGTGGAAAACCTTTGCATGGTTTGTCTCAAATCTCTACATGGCTTGAGATGAAAGGTGTGACCTGTGGGTTAACTTTGCACCAGAGGTTTACTCTGAATGCAGATATTGTCATTTCAATGTGATTCAGATGAATCTCTTCAGATGAATAGTTGTGCTTCTTTTATCCTGAAGCCTATGGGAAGCAAGCTAGTCTTTGCAGGGGCTATGTTTCCAGAGTTCAAGCTTGTTATATTTTAGTTTTTCTAATTACTATTTCTATCTGTTGACTCTTCCTAAATGTCAGTTAGGCTCCCTGTAATTGCTCATAACACCATTTGTTACTGTTTTCCATGTAGATTCATCACTTTGGAATTTGGAGCTAACCTGCCTTCTCTCTCCAGTATTGCTGATTCCATGACTTGTAGTTCATTCCAACATAATTAATTTTGCTATCATACATTCCGTGACTCGGTGAAATTGTCTGTTTTGCTTTGTTTTCTGAACTGGGCACAGTATCATTAACAGTGTGTATAAATTCTTTAATAGCTTCATGACCTAACCCAGAACCAATACAAGGAGCTGAGCCACATGCCTAACAGATGGGGAAACATGCAGAGTTCCGGGGGCTGGGCATGTGACAGGTTAAATGCTGCAATTGGTGTGTGAGGACCACATGTGGGGAGATGAAAGAATGCATGAGGTGATTCATGGAGTGTCTATGTCGTGTTATCTGTGCTTTCTATCTCTTTACAAGCAAAGGCAGATGAGACAAACAGTCATTACCTGCTAAAGGCCCTTTGTCTAGCTCCCTCTTGTGTATTGGGGTAGCACAACTGTGAGAAACTATTTGTGAAGAAAACCACTGGATGATGCCCCTTAGACCCTTTTATGAGTGATCCAAGTTGTTATATAGGCTTTCTGCACTGGCGTGAATTTCTTCTCTTGGATATGATGAAACCAAATGGCACTAATAAATTATACTGGCTTTCCAAAGCTAGCATACAGCACTTGCTGTCAAATTTAATTTTGTCAGATGTAAATAAATGTAGAACTTCTGGAAGTTTTAAGTGCTCATAGTCAGCACTGTGAACTTCAGCCTAGGGTTATGAGCATCTCCTGAAAATGCACTGTCAATGGCACCTAGTTATGTAACAGCCTTAATCTTGTAGACAATTGTGTTGTTGGCACTATGCCTATGACTTGGATACACAGCTGTTAAGAATCCCATACTTCCACACTGAAGGGAAGTAAACTGAAACAACTACAGATCTCTCTTAAAAGAAAATTCAGGAAAATAATCAATTAAGACAGCACAGATATCCAGACTAACCTTGCTGCACCTATTTTCCGTGTAGTAACTGTAACACTCAAAAGCACTTTTATTCCAAGACACTGTCAAACTTACATTTATTATATTCAAAACCAGAACTTCCAGGGACTAAAACTAAGGCGTGAAGGACAAACTTGTGCAGTTAGAGTGGTTTTTCTTGTAATAATAATTATTAAAAAATCAAATGCTATGTCTTACAATCAATATTTTTAAACAGAATCTTAATTAGTTGAGTCAGTATGCAAATGTATAGTTACATGTCTAGAGATTTATATTCATCCTGCTGCCTAAATAAAAGTCCAGTCCACCTAAATTTTGCATGGGACCTATGACAAGTTTGTGTCTGTTAGCCTGTACCTGTAAGGCCATCTATTCCTCCTTTCACTTCAGATGGGCACTGCTGCTTTCTGGAGCTGCTATGCACTCGGAAGAATTGTCATGTCTCAGTTAGAATGGAAAATGAGTGCCCATATGAGGCAAAGAGTCAGAGCAGACTTATTTCAGACTTGAAACGATTCTCTTTTCCCCCACAACCCCAGTTCTCACAGACCTTGTCTCCAGAACCTGTGATCAGAAGTGACTGCCCTTCAGAAGATGAGAGCTTCTCATTTGTTACGCTGTTAATCCATACTAGGGGATTAACCAACTAACAATGCTACCAAGGCTTCGTGATTCAAAAAGTCAAGTGTGTCAGAATTTGCCCATAAACCCATGGACTGTGCTCTTTCCTTTCGAAGAGGTGATCTCCATGTTCCACTTCTACTGTTAAATGAAAGAAAGAAACATAATAGAACTCAGATTCTGTGAAAAAGAAATCTCTCTGTGGTAAAGGAGATTCTGTGAGAAACAGCTGAAGGAAGAAACTGTGCAGATGGAGGGGGAGGAGGGTGGAAAGGAACATGTAAGCACTAAGGGATTTATACAACCTTTACTACTAACATGGATTGAAACACAGATATACTTTTTTTTTTTCAACTCTTATGTTACAAGAAAATGGAAGATGCGATTTTTTTTTTTTTTTTTTTTTTTTTTTTTTTTGTCTCTTTCCTCATGGCACAGATGAGGGATTTGAAAATGCCACTAAAGCAAGTCAGGAGGTTCATATTGCACCACATCACAGTGAAGCAGCATGAGGTCTTCTACTTGTGAACTGAAATCTGGCCATACCATAGCTTGCAGGTGTAGCATGACATGGAATTTGGCAGCGGTACTCACCTTTATCTTATGTAAGCTTATCTGAAAACTTGTTAAAAAGAAATTATCTGAAATGGGGATTCTGCCTTGGAAAGGAAGGCTACATGCAGGAGATGCATAATTAAGATTCTAAGACCTTTCACGAGACAAAATTGGAGGACACTGACAGACCTAGATGGCATATGATAAAAGTTATAAGAAAAACTGCTAAGAAGCTGGGTAGCTTTCAGAATTCCTCTAAACATTCTGGAGTTGTGACACTGACTGTTTGTTTAGGTCAGCAGCAACAGTCCTACTTGTTCACTGGAAAAAAATCAGAGCTGAATCCTTGTCCTGTGACTAACGGGGAAGCAAGTGTGAGCTGCAAGACCCAGTGTCTCTGCTCTTGCAGCCTATCAAGAAGAATCAAAGTGACTCATGCGAACAGCCTGCAGTCACAGAAGGACGGATCCTGACTGATCCTCTGCATCTCACGAAGCTGTGTCCCACACAGTGTATGTAACGCCCAAATATACTGGCCATGCTGCATTCCTGATGTGCTGCTTCTCCTTCTGTGCCTGGGCACTGTGTGCTGTTAAGCAGCACTTCCCAGCCACGGGGAGGCTGGTGGAAGGCATTCTTGTCCAGGTTATTCTGTGCTTTTGGTGCTTCAGGGCTGCGTTTAGTGTTGGGGGAGCCTCATGCATTGCTGTCATCAACTCTGGGACTTATTTGGGCATGCACCAAATATGTTGTTTGAGCACTGGCTGTTCTCTGATTCTCGTGGTACCATTTCAAGAGGAATCTGAAAGGAGTTTTGTTCCCAGTCAGTTTGTGTTCAAGGGACTGAAGGATGACCACACTGCAAGGAACTTGCTGCGGGAATGGTATCAGGGGAAGTTTGCTACTGACAGGGTGGTGAGTGCTGGAACAGACTGCCCAAGGAGGTTTCAGATACCCCGTGTTTAAGGCTAGGTTGGATGGTGCCCTGGGTAAGATCTGGTACTTGACCTTGTGGCTGGCAGCGTTGCCTTTGGCAGGGAGGTTGGAACTTGGTAAGCTTGGTTGGTCCTTTCCAACCAAGCCATACTAAGAGCTGACACATGCTGCTGTTCTGAAGGCCTGGCATCTACGATGTCTTCTCATGTTCAGTGAAAATACTACAAGGAGAGCCCATAAAATGTCCAAAAAAAGTGCCAGGCAAATCAAAGCAGGGAGGATGTGTCATAACTGCTCCATTATTTTCTTTGTGGCTTTCTGGAGCAGCAGTATCTGCTAGACAAGCAGATTGTGCATCACCCTGAGGGGAATGGGGAGCTGGGTTCTTGGCTCATCTACACACGTTACTCAACAATGCTCTCTAAACATCCCCCTTCCAGAACAGGTGTGCCCTCTTTTCCTCTTTAATTAAACTAAACCGGAACAGCTCAGCCTTTTTCTGGAAATTAGTCATAAAATCAGTCAGGGATAGCTCCTCCTGAACCACTACGTGTACAAACAAGCCTCAAACAACATGTACGCTGCCTAATGCGCTGGGGGACCCGGCCGCGCATTGCCGCCCAGCAGCGGCACGGAGCGGGGCGCTGACGGGGCCGCGATGAGATGGCGGGCCGCCGGCAAGGCCGAGCTCCGGGCGCGGCAGCTGGAGCGCAGCTCCCTGAGTGACAGCACCGGGCCCCTCCGCGCCGGGCCGATTCCCCGCGGCGGGGCGCTGCAGGCCGGGCCCCGCGGCGCGGGTGGCGGCGCACCTGGGCGGCCCCGGCGCGGCGGCGGTGGGCGGGCGGGAGGCGCTACCTGACAGTGAGTGGCACGGCGCGACGGCCAATGGCGGCGCGGCGGCGCGGGAGCCGGGGAGGGCGGCGCGGGGCGGGGGGGGCTGCGCCGCGGAGCGTGTGCGGCGCCGCGGGGCCGGGGCCGCTGCGTGTGCGGGGAGAGACCCTCGTGGGGGGGGTGGGTGGGGGGAAAGACGGATCCCGGCCCAGAGCGGCGGCCGGCGGCGGCGGGAGGAGCCGGCGCTGCGGTGCGGAGGAAGGAAGCGAACGAGCGCGGGGCCGCTGCGCGTGCAGCCGGTGGTTGCGGCTCTCGGTGCGAATTGGGGCTTTTTCGCCGCCGCCGCCTGACAGTTGTTTGTCGCCGCCGTTTTCTGCGGGGGGGGTGAAAGCGAGCGATCTCCAGCGACCGGGAGGCGTGATTGGAAGCGAGAAATAATTAACTGGAGGAGGAAGAGGAGGCGGAGGAGGAGGACGGGGGTGGAGGAAGACGAAGGAGGAAGGCACCGCGCGCAGAGCCGAGCCCAGCGGAGCGGCGGGACGCGGCAACTTCGGCCCCGGCGCAGCAGCCGGAGCGCTGCCCGCAGCGGCGGCCGCCTCAGCCCGTGCCCGCTGTGCGCGAGGGAGCGCCGCGCCGCCGGACATGTCGGAGCACAAGGCCAGCGAGCCCAAGTTGTCGACGACCGACAGGGTGGTGAAAGGTGGGTGCTGCGCTGCGCTGCGCCGCGGACGGCCCGCCCTGGGAGGCGGTGGGGCAGGTACCGGCCGGAGAGCGGCTCGGCCGAGGGCTTTGCGGCTTCTCTAGCCTCCTGCCCGGCGCTCCATTGCAGCATTTTTCCCCCTCCTTCCCCCGCCCCGCTCTCCGCCTCCCCTCTCCGCCTTGAAGGCGCTGCACGGGGCTCGCCTCGGAGCGACGGGGAGCCCCGGGTGCCTCCCGGCCCCCTCCCCCGCCGCTCCCCCGGACGTCCCCCCGCCTCCCGGCTCTCTCCGGGGCTCCGCGCCCCCCTCCTCCCTATCTACGGCCCCGTTGCGGCTGAGGCTCCCCATCCCCTTCTCTTACACGGCCCCACGGCACTGGGGATGCCGGCAGCCGAGGGGTGAGAGCAGTAGGGCCGTGCCGTGCTCCGGGGAGCCGGGCGAAGCGGCCGAGGCGGCTTCCTCCTCCGCCGCCGGCGCCGCCTCGGACGCGGGGCTCGGCCTGCTGGGGTGTGAAGTCGGGCGGCGGGCGCACCGCGGCCGAGTGTGTGTGTGTATGTGTGTGTGCGCACGCACGCAGATGTGCAGGGGGCTCCGCACCCCCACGCCGCGGCTCCGGCTCCATGATTGCGCTCAGCCCGAGTGTGCGTGCGCCGTGAGCCGCAGCGTATAAACACAGCCCGTTTGGATTAACAACACTGCAGTGAGGACCAAGGTCGTATTTACCGGGGTAGCGCCCGGTTTGCGCGGTCCATGTGCGTTGCTCGGGGTGCGGTACGCTCGGTAGGGTTTTCCTGCCGTGTTGCCCTCCTCGCCTGGCGCGCTGGGATGCGGCGCATCCACCCGGCAAACGGAGCCGGTGTTGGGAGCCCGGAGCCGGGGGCTGTGCGCATCCTTGCAGAGCCCGGGGAGCGGAGCAGCGCCGTACGCGCTGCCGTACTGGCGTGAGTAGGTGCCAGAACTGCACGATTAACGTGCGGACTGTTTAGGAAAGCAAATGACTGTTGTTATTTTGTGTTTGTGTGTATACATGCTCGTCTCCTCACGCCACCCCATTGTTCCTCCCTCCCCCCGATTTTTTTTTTTTTTGAAACATCCTTTTTCCCCCGAATGAAATTGCAGCTCTTCGGGTGTTGTAAGAAATGCAATTCCAAGCTCAATAAGATATTTTTTGGAAGTGGCTTAGGAATTTATCTTCTCCTATCTGGAATGTTTGCAGCTTAAGTATGCGGTCTGTGCTGTCATACTACCAGTAGGCTTTAGAAGCCTGAAGCAGTGATGTTGAGCTGATGCTTATCTTCGCGAGGTCCAACGAATGGCTGTCCTGTTGGGAAGCCTTCATTGCTGTCATGGGATGGCTATTTTTCGTTTTTCTCCTTTTAAAATCCTGACATGTGACCAAACATCCTGATCTCATGTGTGACAGAACTCCCTTGGACTCAAGCAGATGCTCATATAGATAAGAATAACTGCAGGGTTGGAACTATTGCTTCTGTATTGACACAACCCTTGGTAGCTTCAGTGGTAGGTTTCCATTTTTTACATGTGCCAATAAGTTTGTCATATCTCAAAGAACCATTTTCTTAGCAAACTTAGTACGTATAGTTAGATACAATTTTATAATGCAATTAGAAATCAAATTTGTTACACTGAGGAAGTACTGGGCAAAGCGTTACGTGCTGCTTGGGTGTCTCTTCATCTCAACTCCAAGTGTTGTCCTACCTCCCAACATTTGTTACATGGTTACTCGTTTTGTTACATACTTAAATCCTTCTAAGGCCTTAAAATAGCACCTGAGGGGAGTAGCGCACAGTAAACTGGTCCTTTGTAGGATTATTCTTTGTATAGATCCTTCACTCTGCCTTCCTACAGACTGTAAGAAAATCCAGGAAGAAAACAATTGGCGGTGATAATGGAGATATATAGGGAAAAAGTTGCTTTGTTGTTTTTCTGTGGGGTGTGATTTGTGTCTTCATGAGATGAGCAACTGAAGAAGGCTTGCAAGGCTAAAATGAATTAAGACAAAAAAAAAAAAAGCAACAACACCTTGTAAGCACCATGTCTATAAGTGGGGAGTCCTGATGTTCTACAAGGCAAGCCAGATACTCTGATGGTATTAAGAAAATTGTGAAAAGTGAAAACAACTTGTTTTTTTTCCTTTTTTTTTTTTTTTTTTTTTTCAAGTTTAAATATCAGATGAAGCTGTGTTTGGAAAAGAAATGTTTGTAGCATATGGATGTAGGCTCTAGATTAAGCTCTTCTCTGCCAGTGTATGTGTGCTGGTGGTGTGATTTGTTGGTTTTTTTCTTGTTGTTGTTTTCTTTGTGTGTATGTGTAGAACCTTTCAGTTTGCTGGTGCGTGACCAAAGATGTCGGTTGAGATCTGGCTCGTGGAAGTCATGGCTAGGCACTGTTAGCAGTGATGGGGTGGGTTTGGGGAGGTGACAGTTCCAGCAGCTCTGTGCGGTTTGCTTATGGCTGCATGCTGCCTCTGAGGTGGGCTGTTGTGGGCTCTTCTCTTGCACTTAAGGGAGTCACGCAGACAGAGAAGTGGGGTATTTCTGTAGGTGAGAACTTCATCTCATGCTCATTTTGCATTGCTTATTGAGTCTTCTGAACAGCGCTCAAACTGATATAAATAAAAAATGCTTTTGGGAGAAGGGAAGAATGGCTCTGGAGCCCCTAATGCTAAAAAAAGTGTTAGTCTTCTCCTACCTCTGTGATGCAACTGGTATAAAACTATGTTCAACAGTTGGAGTGAAATTTTCAGATCTGGAACGGTTGTGCAATGGGTGATGTAAAGAAGAAATTCAAGTCTGTGTAATGCTAAATTTCCAGAAGCAAATTAACTCTTGGTAAAGCTGACAAAATTAGATTCTTTGGAGTTAAAGGAAAGGAATCCACAGCGTGCAGTTGCAGTAGCACTTCTTTGATATACTTTTGTATTTTCCCTAGCATAGTATGTATGTTTTGATGCAAATTAGGCAAATCATCTTTAATTATTGGATTTTTTTTATTATTATTTATTTATTTTGTTTTGATCTTGTAGAGGAGCAATGCTTTGAGAGGCAAGTAAGGTAACTTGTACATTCAAAGGTTGGCAGGATCAAGGCTCAGGATGGCATAGTGTTGCAGCAAATGCTGACTCAAAGTGTTTACAGATAGACATTCCTTTCTTTCTTGTTAGATGTATGATGCAGCCTTCACCCAGACTGAGTTGTTCATAAGGTCTTGTTTTCTTTCAGGACTGAGAAAGCTTCTCCTTACCCATAGTGCTTTTAAGTCCTGAGACTCATCAGCCAGAGCATGGGCTTGGTTGCTCTTGTGAAGGTGGGAATACCTGTCCAGGAAAAGCTGGACTGGGAGTACTAGCTCATTCCTCATAGGTCACTGAACAGCTGTCTGATGTCAACAGCTTGTGGTCACTACTGACATTAGCAGGATTTGAACCCACCAACCTGGAGGGAGAAGCCGTGTATCAGATTACTTGACCTCCTCAAAATATTCAGTGTTGCATTACCGCCTTCTAGAAATACTGCTCTAAAGCAGAGTAATCCTAAATAAAAACTTCAAAAGTGAGCTGTAATAGTCATACAAAGAAATGAAAGCAATATTTCTTGGAAATCTAGCTGTTAGCTAAGCACAGTAATTGTTTGGATTCTTGCATGCATGTCAGATGACTGTATACTTTTTGAGAACTGGTTGATTTTCTTGTTTGAAAGAAAGTGGAGTTTTAGTGGAATCTCAGCTCTTCAGATGATCTGCTGCCATGACTCTTGATCCTTGGTGTTGGCAATCTCATGTTGTGCATTAGGTGCTTAGGTGTTCGCAGTTACATCAGCAATTAATGACACTCACAAAAGTAGGCACCGGTCTCTTCTAGCTCTGAATTTCCAACTGTCTGATGTTCACGCTGTCAGTTGTTTGTAATATAATATGAATGTCAGTCCCAATCAATGTTAGCCATCAGTGTTAACTTCAGATTCATGAAAGGTAAAACTGGTGTTTATTGCTGTCAATAATGGGAGTTAGCTGTGAAGTTTCCATTAGTCCGGGGAGACTCGTATGTAACCTGCTAGGGCTTGTGCATCAGATTGACCTTCAGTGAGCCAGAGCCAGGTGTACTACGGAAGCCTGCCTCTGTCTTCCTGTGAGTAAAATATAATGTTTTCTGGCTTGGATGTTTTGTGCAAGCACTGGCTTGTCCTTATGTGTTAATTCTGTGTGATGACCTCAATGTCAGTAGCATTGGTAAATATGGTATGCGTTTTGGTTTAAATTTAAGTATGAGGAAATCTATGGCAAGGGATGATCCTACTTGGATATTACAACTGCCTAATGACAATAGATGAAATGGTTTTGTGCCTCTGCAGTGAGAATGCTGGAAGTTCAATATCCTTCAGATCCTCACAAGGGAGAGGAAGGATTTGCTTTGTAGCTGTTTCTATTTTTGTTTTAATTAATTAAATTTATCCTTGTAATACTTAAGAATGCACTCATGCTCTGAGGGAGCCTGCATCTGGGTTTAGGGGATGCTATCAGATGGAGAATCTGCCTGCAGTTCTGTCAGAAAGGTACTTAGGTTGCTCTCAAACTAATGCCTTCTATTAATTGCCATGGAAACGACAACAGATGCAAAAAGCACAATACCAATGTTTGGTAGAGTACGTTCTCAGCTACAAAGCACTATTCTTCAACGTAGTCACCACCATTAGCAAATTCATATGCACAAGTTGATGGAGGTATTCTTTATTTTGTGTTGTCACAGCTGTGCATGGCCATCCGGAATGTGGCTTGTCTTTTGTATTACTGTCACCACTGCTGAAATGCACCATCCGCTGCTTCACTGTGCTCATATCCACTGTTTGGTCTCCATCAGCGTTCAGCAAATGTTGATGGATGCCTTTTTCTCCACATGAAGGAGTTCAGTGACACACCTTTGCTTCATAAGTGCTTCTGTGTCAGGTGCCATTTTGTCAGACTGCCCCTCTGCTACCATCTGTCACGCAGCAACAAACTGTAATGAAATACTGGTGGGAAGGTTCAAAATATACTGCTGTGTTACCAACATCTACCTCCTGACATCATGGGCCAAAATAATAAAATGGGAGGCATTATGCAGCAGAAGAGTTTCTGCTCCTTACTATTTTTTTTCATTCACTGAAAGAATGGCTTTGCTAGCTTTGTAGTTGAAGATTCCCTGGTATCTTCATGAAGCAAGCCATAGGAGGGGCAGCTGAGAACAGAATACAAGTGAATTTGCTTGCTTAGGGCTCAAGTTAGGATAACTTAGAAGAGAAATTGAGGCTGGCTTGTTGTTTTCTTATGTCTAACTGCAATGTTCTTGTATCTCATGGTCAGAACTCAGTTAATACTTCTGAAATCAATGGCTTCTGTCATTTGGATGTTGCCTAGGTATTGCGGTCTTGTGTTTCTTGCACTTTGTAAACTTGTGCCTGAGTGACTAATGACTGCACTTGTTTTAGAGGATTGGGAATGTAGTAAGGAGAAATTCAAACAAAAGCAAAGTACAGTGCTTGACAGTTATGCTTGTGTAATTAAGCTGGTGATTTATTTTGATTTGTGAACTCAGTTTACCTCTTACTCATTAAGATAGTTTTGTAAATAAGACCTTTAGTTAAACAAGCCTTTTACTGCACAGCCATAGAGAAAAACCATGTGTGCACTGAAGGATGCCTTTCTTAGGCAGTTGATATTGCGTTGGTGGGAGATTCTTCTGATTGCTGTAGACTGATATGAGGTGAGATGAGAGGAAAAAACTGCCTTATTTGTGTGTTTAAAATCCTTTTCTGCTTTTGAATTCCACATTGGCTAAAGCTTTCTGCTGTTTCATGCTCTTTTTGGCTGGGCCAAGCAAAAGAACTAGTGTTTTTGATACCACTGGTGGTAGTGAGAAACTTGAAAGAGGAGTTCATGCTGGATGTTATCAGCCTTTAACTTCAGTGGAAAATATGAACAAATGGGAGTAATTTTCCATAGGGGAATGTTGTACAGAGCAATCATTTCCTCTTTGCCATCTATTCCCAATTTCAACGGTATCTACGTGCATTACATGCATCTCACTTGAAGATGATAGATGCTACATGGTTATTCTTGCTTTTCTTTGTACATTGTGGCAAGGAGATTAAAAAAAAAGTATTAAGTTGTAAAATCAAATCTATTTTACATTTTAGGTAGTCCCATGATTGCTAGAACTCTCAGAATTCTTCCCAGCAGATACTTCTTGAGGAAATTTCTGCCTAATGTTAATAAAATAAGCTTTTTGCTTACTTCTCATAGCTTTTCTTTTCCAAACTCATAGTCCTTCTTCAGTTTCTTCTGTTTTGCTGAGTAGCTTCTACTTGAAGTACAGAAGGAGTAAAAAATTTGGGTACTCTGTTTAGTATGGATATTGGTTCATTTAAGGCTTCCTGGTGATGTTGATACGCACCATGTTGTGGGGGATAGTTCCTTCTTTACAACTTGAAAGAATATGGAGAGAAGTACTTCCTTAACAGTATTGTGAGATACAAAGATACTGTTTTACTCTTTTTTTTTCTTAAGAATGTGCCATAAAAGAAGCCACAAGTTTCTGAAGTAACAGCCACTTCAAATCACCTTCATGAAAAGGTGCCTTCTTACATCCTTTTATATGTGGTTTCGGGAGTCAAATGCGAATTGCTGTTGTGTATCATTTTTTCAGCTGAGTGCTTAAATCATTTCCTGTTCTGATAACCAGTCATTTACCTTGACTTTCCCCCAGGAAAGATCTTTCTATGGCTTCTGAGTCAGTAACGGTGAAATGTATCATCCCAAGTCTAAAAATCACTTCAGTGTGTGTGCGGCCTCATTTGTGTAAGCCTGTGGTTCACTGGGGGCTCTGCCAGTCAGCTTGGAGATTGCAGTGTGTTAGTGCTGGAGTACCCCAGCTATGTTCTTGTTGTTTAACTGTTGGATGGAGGAAGAGGTAGAAGACCGGATGTAGAGAAGCAGAGACAGTAAATGCTATGATGGTAAAATTTGCTGCTTATAAAAATCCAAGGTACTCATTCCTACCTCACTTGCTCCCCCACCAGAAAGCTGATACTGTTGAAATGACACCTCCAGAGCCGTACCTCTTTGACAGTCATTTACATGCATTATAAACTGACTATCTATTTTTATAAACAAGGTTAGGCATGTTAGCATTGGCACCATTGGTGTATAAGGAGAATGTGACCATCTTATTTAAGATTTAATTGCAACACCAACACAATTTCTAACTGATACCATTTGTACTTGGAACTGGAGAGGAGAAAGAGTGGAGTGGATAAGCATCGGAGGTTAATTCCTGGGTGTTTGTGAGTGTGATGTCCATGTTGCATGTGCTTAAGGCATAGGTGGTGTTTTTTCCTTTTTATAGTGCATTTTATGAAGCTTTTGAAAACACTGACCATATAACACTTAAACTTCTTTCTACTTAGAAATACAGCCGTGCTGTACTGAAGTTCTACTGCATCTTCCTTTTAGTGTTCAGTCTCTTTTAATGCTTTCTTCCTTTTAAGAGACAGTAAGTTCTTTCTCTTCTTGTTGATGTTCCTTTCCTGCATTTCTTCCAACCTTTCTGACTAAGCATGTTGAGTAGCCTAAGTGCTGCCTGTTAGCAGTCATTGTGTTGCAGTACTTAGTGTAAAAGGTTCACCAAACACAACCTGTTTCCTTTGACTACACATCTATAGGCATCTGTAGGTGCCCGGGGAAGCATGTGAGAACAGGGGAAGTATATTATGACTCTTCCTCTGACTTGTGTTGTAATTCTGCAGCCAACTGCTGACTCTGTGGCTTTCTTTTCAGCCAGTAGCTCCACTGTCAGTGTGCTGCTCAAGCTCTCCCCAGCTTGTCACAGAAGGATGTCTGTATTTTGCAGTTCAGCTGCTACTTGCAGGTTGCCTAGCAGTAACACTGAAAACTCACAGCATGACTGTTAGTTTTAACTCATGTAGCTTGCAAAGAGCTCTGAGAGCTAGCATAGATGGCCGTAGTTTTGGTTAATTTAGGAAAAGAGGGAGTATAAACGCTCATGCTTTGTTGTCTGTGCAACCAGGCTCAGAAGTTAATTAGCACAGGAAGGTAATATTTAATGAAGGTAGTAACACTTGCCTGAAAAAACTGAAGTTCACCATGGGTGAGTGAACTTCAAAGCCTCCACCTTAAAATCTAAGCATGGGAGGTATAGAACTTAGTCTGAGTATAGATTATGCAAAATATCTGTGCCAGAGAAAGAATAAAAAATGCTGCTGAAAATATGATTGCTCTACATCTTAGCAGTAGTAATAGCTATGTTCCCATCTTTCAGGTATGCAGATGTGAATGAATAAAATAATTCAAGTCTCCGTTTTGTGGTTTTCCAAATTGAGAAGTTTTTTAATGGGATAAAATGCATACTGATAGAAAGAGGTATAAAACTGCTACTATTTTCCACCACATTCCTTTTCCTCCATTCCATCTTTTAAATAGGTGTGTCTTAGGAATTTTTTTGCAGCATATTGATGTCAGCCAGTATACCTACCTTGAGCTGTGCTTGTTCTTGCCCAGTGTAGAGCTGATGGACTGGAGGGAAAGCAGATTACAAATCTGACTAGACAGTCAAGTTAAAAACCTAAAGCAAGGTTACTTGATTGTGGTGGTTAAATTCTCAACGACAAAATCAGAATAACTAACCTCCTGCAGAGCAAATTGTGCTATAATGTTTTCTCTGATATTTGCCAATTACACAAAAATATCAGGCCTGAACAGCATTGCCACAAGAAAGGAAGTGCGCTTTGACCTTGTGATTAGAATGGTGAAAATAACATGTGTTAATAATGGGTTATGCAGATGTGATGTTGCAGACAGTGTTTAACACTCACTCTGGGCATTGTTCAATAGACTTAATTAATAGAATCCCAACTACAGTTTTTTAACCTAATTTAGTGTGACTAGGGTTTAACTTCTGATTTAAGCATTTGTGAGTGTCTTTGTGAAGGTGGGTTATGCAATTTTTTTTTTTCCTTGCTGATAGTGACAGCCAAGTAATTGTGTGACCAGATAAAAGCTGAGTTCCGTAATTGTTCATGTTTTGGAGTACCATCATTTGAAAAGAAATCGTTAATGGTCTAGATAAATGGCTCAAAGGGAGAAAAAGAGGCTCAGCTTTTCATCTTCTTTTTGCTTTTCTTGTTCATGAGCTTTTTATCATTCTTTATTGTAGCTGTATGTTACGTGTTGTCAGGTCTCAGATCCTCAGTTCCTATGAAAATGGGTATACAGCATGTGTGATTGTGTGGTATTCTTTCTGAAACATTTGGAATTCTTATAGAATTGTTTCCTAAAGTGGAAAACCTGGTAAAATAAACATTCATTTTTATTATAACTAAGGACAAAGCAGCACAAGAGCTTGTGACATCTTTCTGGTTTACAGTCCTCTGTGAGTGATATTGAAGGGGAAGGCATGTGGCCAGAGAGAAATATGGTGATGTATTTTCTCTACAAATGACATAAAATTGCATGAAATTGTGACTTTTGGAGTTCTGCAGAGAACTGTAGGCTTACGTGCTTTGCCCTGGCTTTTTCTCCATTTGGCAAAGAATAATGCTCCAGTTGAGAGAGAGGTCTCAAATTCTTTCTGCATCTATGTTTTTTTTTTTCTTTCCTACTTTCGCCTTCCTTTGCACATGTGTTTACATCTTTATGGAAAACGTGATTCTGTTCACATACAGTGATACAGTTAAGAAAACAAATAAAAGCTTTTAGACGGTGAAACTTGCCCTCTTGATGGCCTCAGAGAAAAGTTGTTTCATCATCTTCTTTGGACTTGAGATATTGTTCTACTCAGCACAGTTCTTTTTAACAACAAATTTGGAACTTCTTGGCTGATTCTGCTTTTATCTGATATTAAATCTGATAATTTAATACCTTTCACTTACCATCATTTATTTCAAGGAGTTTAAAATAATGGACAATTTGAATGGAAGGCCATTCGAAGAAAAATCCCTTCCTGTTCCCCCCCCAAAAGAAACAAAACAATCCACAAGCAAAATTAAAACATCAAATGCAGCAATTTAAATAATTTTTTTAGTCCTTTTTCCACAATGTTTGCCAAGTTTCAGTTTGATGTTGATTACAATGGTCATACTGTGTTACATTCTTTGAAAAAGTGCAACTGGTCATTAGCTACAATGACACTAACAGCTGTAGTATTTTATGATAATGACAGCTGGGAAGTTAGTTCTCTTCAAAAACTTTAGTGTCCCTTTCATGCTGTTTTAAAGTGAGAAACCAAGATTTTTGTATTTATTCTCTAATTTATGCTAAAAATTTCATAATAGGCAATGGTGGCAATTAGGTATCAAAATATCATGATGCTGTTTGTGACTTGGAATGTTTCCCCTTGTGGGACCTGTTTCGTAATCTGCTGAAATCTGCAGGAGTTGGAATCTTTTCATTAAATTGAGTAAACTGTGAATCAAGTAGTCATCCTGTGACTTACAGTTTTGGCTTTCCTTTTAAGTAGGTGATTTCTATCTGTTTTAAACTGCTTTGCTATATCTGATCTTAAGTGGCTTAGGACAGGACAGCATTATCTCTTATTTTCACAGTGAGCAAAGTATACTCCTTCTTTGCAATGCTGTCTTTTAGCAAGTGAATAGGGACTTGTCTTGTATGTATGGAGCTGTTCTTCTCCAGTAATAGTTAGCTGTTTTATTGTTTCATCTTCAGAAATTTAAGTCTAAAATGTTTTCCATACATGAATGTGCTTTGGTGCTTTTATCTACATGAAAAAATCACGTAGATGCCATTCTCATATATAAAGGCTTTTTCCTATGTGCTGCTCACTTAAAAATACTTTTTCTTTAACAAATGCATCAGGATTGCCTTGAATAAAAGGCAGTCTGCTTTGTTTAACTCGGTTTCTGGTCTAACAGAGTAGGTCTTTAATATTAAAATCACACAGGTAGTAGATGTACATAGGAGATGTGTGTCGTCTTTGAATCATTAAGCTTGGAAGAAAGCAGTAGCATCATCTAGTCCTGTTATCAGCCCACCACCTGCAGTTCTGTTGCACTGAAATGAGTGCATTGGGGTGAGGGAAGTGGGAAGCAGAGTGCTGGTGACTGCAGAAAGGAGACCCAAGGGCATAGCAAGGTGGTGTTGGACATTCAGCTGGGGGATGTGGAAGAAGAAATGCAGAGCACAGTGGGTGAGGGCAGTATTCTCAGGGCAGCAAAGAGTTACTCAAGGAATCCTAGCTTGTTGATAAATGGAAAGCACAGAGCTGTTTTAGGAGTGCTTTCCCTAATGAGTTATTTTGGAACAGGTGAATATCTTAGCGTTTTAGAGGTGTTTGTGTGCAGTGGGGCAGGAAGTTAGGCATTAGCCACGAGGGAGCCTGACTTTATCAACAAGCAGAGAGCTGGTGAGGCCGCCTGGTGAAAGTTCTAGTTACTCATATACTTTGTGGGTGGATTTAGATTATCAGTGTATAATCTTTGTAGTTTTTATCTTGGGAAACTTTTCTTAAGAAGTGCTTGCTGTCCATACACTGCTAGTAGTAGAGTGGAAAGTGAACCTTCTGAGTGCACTAGAAAAAGTTACTTCTGGTAGAAAAGAAAGAACAGAAACTCAAAAAAAAAAAAAAAAAAAAACCAAACAAACAACAACAACAACAAACACAAAAAAAAACACAAAAAAAGAAAAAAATCCAACCAACTAAACAACATTGCAAAACAGAAACATCAACAAAAACAACTCCCAACCATTTTGTAACAAATAGGGATGAGCTTGTATTAATTTCTGCTGAGATGCCAGCTTTAGCTTCTGGGCAGTCTTCTTTCTACCTTAGCTGGTATGAATATGTGGAGTTTTTTGATCATTTGTCCTTCTGTTTACTTACTCCAGTAGTGTAATAACATATCCTTAATTTTTATGACTGATGCATTGAAATCACTTTCTCACTCAGGACTAAAAGGTATGAGCTCAGACAGCTTCAGTCATAGAATGGCAGAGGCTGGAAGGGCCCTTTGGAGATTTCTAGTCCGACCTCTGTTCAAGCATATAGCTCTGCTTGTCTGCTACCATGTCTAGGTGGTTTTTGAATATCCCTAAGGAGATGATACAACCTCTCTGGGCAACTTGTGCTGGTTTTCTTTAAAAAAAAAAAAAAAAAAGAAAAAAAGTGCTTTCTGATGTTGAGACAGATCCTCCTATAATTCATTTTCATAGAATCACAGAATCACAAGGTTGGAAAGGACCTACTGGATCATCTAGTCATACCGTCCTTCCATTACCACTGCTATCACAAGCACTAAACCATATCTTGCAGCTCCTCATCCAGGCGCCTCTTGAATACTGCCAGGGACAGCGACTCCACCACCTCCCTGGACAGGCCATTCCAGTGCCTGACCAATCTGAGAGAAAGTTTTTCCTTATGTCTAATCTAAATCTCCTATGGTACAACTTGCGGCCATTTCCTCAGGTCTTATTTGTTGCCTGGGAGAAGAGGCCAAACCCCTCTTCATCACAACCTCCCTTCAGGTAGTTGTAGGTTGCAGTGAGATCTCCCCTGAGCCTCCTCTTCTCCAGACTAAACAATCCCAGCTCCCTTAGCCACTCCCCATTAGACTCCATTGTGCTCCAGACCCCTCACCAGTTTCGTTGCCCTTCTCTGTACAGTCTCCAGGGCTTCAATGTCTTTCTTGTAGTGAGGGGCCCAAAAACTGAACACAGTACTCGAGGTGTGGCCTCACCAGTGCTGAATAGAGGGGGATGATCATCTCCCTGCTCCTGCTGGCCACACTATTTCTAATGCAGGCCAGGATGCCATTGGCCCTCTTGGCCACCTGGGCACACTGTCGGCTCATGTTCAGCCGAGCATCAACCAACAGCCCCAGGTCTGTTTTCTCTTCACAGTCATCCAGCCACTCAGCCCCAAGCCTATAGCGCTGCATGGGGTTGTTGTGGCCAAAGTGCAGGACCTGGCACTTGGCCTTGTTGAACCTCAGCCCAGCAATCCAGCTTATCTAGATCCCTCTGAAGAGCCTCTTTACCCTTAAGCAGATCAACAGTACCTCCCAGCTTGGTGTCACCTGCAAACTTACTGAGGGTACACTCAATCCCCTCATCTAGGTCATCAATAAAGATATTAAGATGGGCCCCAGTACTGACCCCTGGGGGACACCATTTGTAACGGGTCGCCAGCTGGACTTAACTACATTAACCACTACCCGCTGGGCACGGCCCACTGGCTAGTTCCTTACCCAAAGAGGGGTATATATCTCCAGGCCATGGGCAGCCAGTTTCCCCAGGGGAATACTGTGTTACTGTGCATTGCTGAGAAAGAGCCTGGCTCTGTGGCTGTCTATGTGTCTTCTCTTCAGATATTTGCGCATGTAGGTAAGATTTACACTCTCCTCTCCGCCATCCCTCCTCCAAGCCTCTTCTCTGGGCTGCAGTCCTGGATCTCTCAGCCTTTTCTCTGTTGAGAAATGCTCCAGTTGCTTAATCATCTCACTGCCCCTTTCCTCCATTGGACTCTCTCCAGCTGCTCCATCTCCCTTGCACCAGGGAGCCCAGGACTGGACACACTATGGCAGAACTGGGCTATTTGACTCACAGTTTGGTTTTGAAATGTCAAAGCGGACAATTCTTTGTGTGAAATTGAAATGCAAATACTAGTGAATTTGTACATATTAAAGAACTTGTACATTAGGGAATAGCATGTCTTATACTTTCTAAAAAGTTACTCCTGCTCTCTAGAACTCTGAATCTCAGATGGTATCTGTCTCACTTGTAAATAGTCTTTGTTTCCCACTCAGGAGATATCACAAGGTGAGGGACAACACTCATTAGTGGAAGACTGAACTATGGGCAACTTTTCATACAGTGTTGACTTCATTTTTTTTTTTTTCAATCCTGTTTTCATGGACAGTACTTCAGGGTAGGATATCTTTTGTTAATCTTAGAAGAACTTCCAGGCAGAAGGTTTCTCTGCAGATGTCTTTTTGGTTGCTATGGTTTCTGAATGTGTATTAGTCTTTTTTTTTTTTTTTTTTTTTCTGGCTTTGAGGGAATTGAAGTAGATGGAGTTCCTATAGGTATTCTTGAAGAATTTGCTAACAGCCTCCTGGGCTGCATTAGGAGGAATGTTGCCAGGAGGTCAAGGCAAGAGGTCCTTGTCCTCTTCTAGGCACTGGTAAAGCGATGTCTGCAGTGCTGGGTTCTGGTCTGGGCTGTCCAGCATGAAAGAAACATGGACATATTGGAGTGAGTCCAAAGAAGGGCTGCAAAAATGATGAAGGGCTGGAGCATCTCTCATATGAAGAGAGACTGAGATAACTGGGGTTATTGAGCCTGGAGAAAGAAAAGCTCAGGGGGAGCTTTGTCAATGTGTATAAATACCTGATGGGGAAAAAATGAAGAAGGAGCATTGTGGGTTTTCTCAGTAGTGTCTAGTGACTGACAGGAGAAGAGGTAATGAGCACCCTGAAAATTAGAGAATCTGAATTGGAACCAAAAAAAAAGTTTTTATAATATAATATGAGGGATATCAGACGTAGAAACAAATTGATTGTAGAGGTTGTAGAGTCTCCATCCTTGATGATATTAAAAGCTGTCTGGATGTGATCCTGGATCATCCCTTTCAAGTGGCTTTGCTTGAACAGGGAGTTAAACATGATGATGTCTAGAGGTACCTTCCAAACTAAATGATTCTGTGATTGTCTTTCACTAAATTCTTTAAAATGGCTGATTAAAATGCTATATATCAATTTGCAGGTCTTTTGAGAAAACATAAGAGTAGAGACCTTTCTTCCTGCAAAAAAGAATGGCAGTATATGCTAAGGAGATATTTTACAGGAAGAATGCTTTGTGTGATAATGAGGATCCACCATAAATATTCTTATATTGTATATGTTGTTGCTATTTAAAAATATAAAATTTCCCAAGGCTTCATGTATTGACACATCCATATGTAGATGGTAGTGTTGTTGGCAAAACATTGGCGTAGATCGCTCTTGATGAGTTTCAGATTTTTCTGAGCATGTATAGCCCCAGAGTTTGTTATAACTTGAAAGCAGGGACTTTCTGTCCTAGCCGTAAGAAAAATGTGGAAGTTCTATGTGAACACTTCATAGTCATTACCAAGGATTCTGACATCATCAGAAAACTTCCTTCTAGTAATTAGAAAATAGACCTATCTTTTGCTAGTTCCTGCTTTATGTGATCATTTCACAGTGGCATGAAGATTAAAACTGAGGTTAATGACAGTCAGTTTAAAAGCTTAGAAATGTATAGTAATAAAGACTTCGTCTTTCAGCTTGGAAGTTGTCTTCCAAAAAAAAGTAAAATCAAACTTTTAATGAGGGAATCTCCTCAATATTGGTGATGTGGAACAAAAAGAAATAACTGGAAGAGTTTGAATGTGTCTGAATTGTGCTGACTCCTTCAGAAAAATTATTGATACTAACCCAGTAGAAGTTCTGAGCAACTTCTGTAGATGGAATCACCTTCATGCATAATTAATCTGGAAAATGAACATTTTTTTTATAGTGTAAATGTAGCTTCCATGTATTGCTTTGTTGACTAGATGTACTTGAAGAAAATAATATGCGGCTATGTGCTGTAATTTGAAGCGTGAATTGCCTCAGTGCTCCTGTAGATCATAATGTATGTAGGTTGCTCTAAAAGTAATGCCTCCTAATTATTTCTGTGGAAAAAAACAACAGACAAAAAGAGCACAAGAACACTATTTGATAGAGCGAATTCTCAGCTACAGAACATCATTTTTCAACATAGTCACCACCGTTAGCTATGTATTTTTGCCAGCAATGAGCAAAAACCCACATGCCAGACTCAAGAAATCTTCCCCAGAGGAAGTGACCCACTGTCACTATCACCACTGCTGAAACACACCACTCACGAGCTCAGTGTGCTCTCATTTGTTGTTTGGTCTCCATAAATATTCAACAAGCATTGCTGAATGTCAGTGAGTGTCATTTCTTCTACGTGGAGGAATTCAGTGAGGCCCCTTTGCTTCATATGCAATTCCATGTCAGACCAAGTTTGTCACACTGCCTCTCTGCTGCCATCTGTCACAACAACAACAAAAAGTAATGGAATATTGTTGAAAGGTTCAACCTCTTCAGCCATCTGCCTCTGATGTTATTGGCCAGCATTTAAAAAAAAGAACACACAGACGAGGCATTACTTCTGGAGCAGTCATCATATAATAAGACCTGGGGCAATGTGCATTGCTATGAAGTAAGTGCATTTACTGTCTTTGCAACTGACAGGACAACTGGAAAAGGACTTGCTAGTTCAACTGACAAATCTTTGGCCTGAGTATTTGTTACAAAAAGAACTTATGTCAGAAGATCAGTTTCAGGGAGAATTTCTGGTTTGAGAAGAGGGAAGTGGATGTTAAGAGCTGCCTTAAGAATACTTATGAAGAAAAAGGTGGAGAAAATGTCAGGTTGAACATAAACACTGCAACCTGGAAGGATCTTACTGGCAACCAGAAACGGCGAAAGAATCGAAGAAGTGCTTTGAATAGATGTAAATGAAGAGCGAACCAGAAAGCTCAGCAACCTGCAGTTGCTGCTAATAGCATATATGCATTTACCTTCAGCTTCAGTGGAAATTCCAGGAGTAATTCTCCTAGCTATGCTGCAGGGCATTTCTCCTAAATTGCTTCGACAGTTATGCTCTTCTTTGTTCAGGCCCTGCCAAGAAAAGGCGTTTTAGCAAGTGTGCGCCCATCAGTCACAAATATTTCACCAGAGGAGATTGTTTTTATGGATAACACAAAAAACTTCTTGAGGGTAACTGTGGAAGAAAAGTTATATAGATGTTACAGCATTTATTTATGAGGAAAGGCATGTGATACTAGTGTTCGTTGAGAATTTGCTGTACCCTGATGCTGTGAGATTTTGAGCAAGGTTAAAAGCTAACTTCAGCTCATGCTGTGCTTTATCTGAAGCCATGGAACAAGCTCCTTCAAATAAGTAAATTTATCAGCCACATTAAAAATTCACCAGGGTTTTATAGGGCTTCTATTTTATTTTATTTTTTCCTGAAGTCTTAATATAAGAAAACTGTGCAAAGGTTAACCTTGGTTCCATCATGATTCTCAAAATGTGGAGGTCTGTGTGAGGGCAGTGAGTTCTTCCTTTGCCTTGATACGGGGTCAGAATTTAAACTGCCTCCCTAACTGCTCAATAGGAAAAGAAATTGGCTTTTAAGATGCCAAGTTTTGGCTTGGTTTGAAGAAAATATTTAGTGGCAATAATAGCACTTCCAATGTGCACAGCAGTGAAGTGAACATGAAGGTTCAGTAACATCAGATAGCTCTTTCCAGCTAAACAGGTCACAAAATCCTTTCAAAACTATATTTCAGCTACAGAATGAATCACCTCAGCCTGAATTTGTTAACCTAGTATCATGGATTATTTTGGTAATAACATTCTTTTCAAGATGTTCCCTTTCCCTTCCATTCCATGCATCACTCCTCTACAAAAGCTGGCCCCTTTTTTTTTTTTTTTTTTTTTAATTGCTTAATGGTGATTTTTTAAAGAGTGGTCTGTAAATATGGAAATACTACACGGAAACCATTTTATTACAGGAGCCCTTGTTGAAAGACGTGCATTTTTGCACCTTCTGGACATGCATAATTGTATGTGTTGGGGAGCATCTGCCAAGATTTGTCAGACTTTCTCAGTGAAGGATGAGTCTTCTGGAAGTTTCAATAGACTGAGGATCTAGGAAAGAGCAGACTGGATTAGTTCTGAAACCCTGTGCTGTGGGAGGCCAGGAAGGAGAAGGCTGAATTTATAGCTGATGCAGTATGCAGCAGCGGTCAGAAAGGATATTGCTCAGAGCTGGGGAAAAACATAAGTGGAGTTTGAGCTATTTTCCCATTTCTTCATCACTGCTTGCCACAAGGATATCCTTCAGCCTTCTGTTGCTTTGTTGCCATACTAATAACTATGTAAATTTTTTCAACAAACCAAGGAGACTTGCTTTTGCTTTTTTTTTTTTTTTTTTTTTAGTTAAAAAGGAAGAAAGTTTTACTTCTCTATTAACTCACCCTGAAACAGACTAATTTAGAACTACATTATTCAGAGTGAAATTTACATGCAAGAATTCAAAAGAGTAGTTTGTTTGATGTGACCTTCGCTAGTGAGGAGTGCTGAGTACGATAAATGAACTGGAAAGTAGGGTTATTTATTCGTGTGCATGTATCTGTTGCATTATAAAAGTCTCTGAGCGGGTGGTTTCTTTTGGAAGATGCTGTAAGAAAATGGGTGCACATAGATGATGCCATTGTACACGGCAGTATTGTAGTGCAGTAAAAAGCATTACTGATACTAGCAGCTGCATCAGACCTGTACTTCTGAACTAGAAATAGGGGCAGTTTGGATGTTTGCTACTGAGCTGTAAACACCAGTGTGTTACTGGTTTGTTTCTGGTAGAAGAGTGTCCTCCATCTGTTCATGCGTATGCAGTTCTAACTCACTGACATTGTAACAAGAGGAGACGGTGTTCTAACCAGACCCAAACCAGTGTGAAAGGTGTTAAAAGATGACTTGGTTCTCTTGTCAGCCTTTGACTTTCAATTTAAATGGAGAAATAATGTACGAAGCTGTCTGGGCAGCTAGGTCTTGCAGATGCAATTGCTTTCATGCATTGTGCTATATGCACACTAGACTTTAACCTAAACTCTTGACAAATTTTTGGCCTTTTTCACCTCAGAAAATACTTGAGTTTCATGCTGCTAAATCCTACTGAAAATAAATGAACTTGTTTCTGAACTAGCTCAAATGAATGTTTTCCAATTTCTTAAAAAAAAAAAAAAAAAAAAAAGTAAGAATGTGTATAGCTTACACATGAATTACCTTTTTTTTTTTCTTTGTATGCAAATTTAGACTTCATGAGAAATAGGATGTTTTCTTGCTTTGGTAACCTAGATGATTGAAACCTATGGTAATTTGGCCTGCCTAGTGTTGTATCCTTCTTCCCTACCAAGAAAATTGTGATGATTGGAATGCATGTTGTCAACTTCTGTAATCAGGGTACTTTAAATATTTACAATGCTGTGATTACCAGATAACTTCTTACATACGCATACTTCAATATTTTCTGCCTTTCAAGTTTACTTCCTGGTTTGTCACCTACTGTAGTTTTTTTTCTTGCGTTTAAGGTGATTGGCAAAACGAATAAAATAAAAACTTCTTGACCTCCCAGCTGATGGTTCACCATGTAAATACTTAACAGGATTATTATTTTTTTTAATATATGTGAGCAACTGTGCCAACTCCGAAGCTTTCTTGTAGACTGGACTCCCCCCTCAAGTGTCTGCTGAAGGTGTCAAATTATGTACGAGGAAGTCTCTGGTGAGAGATTCAAACCTAATAATAATAGTAATAATCCAGTAAACGGGATTGAGCAGCAGGAGGATAAATCCCACTTCGCTGGAGGGGACTGTGACTGGAAGGCTATCTCAAATGTTTAGGACCAACCTATGAATAAATGCCTGACTGTATTACTTCGAGTAGATACAAATGGCAGAGGAATTCCAGTGCAATACTTGGCACTCTAATACGTCTCCTTTCTGTTGTGTTTTTGATGTGAACTGTTGGTGCCATACTTGAATGAAAAAAGCTTTGTTTACAGAAGCTACTCAAACTTCTTGTTTCAGACCCTGACAGTCAATCCAGTGGGAAGTAATAACGTAGCCCCAAACTATTACATCTGTAATCTTTTCTGCTGGGCAAAGTTCACAGAAAACCATCTGAAACCTGGCTACAAACTCATTTAATTGAATCTCATATTTTAAACTGGGCATATGTTGGATTGAGTCCAGGGCATGAAACTGGAGAGGATTTGGTGGCAGTAATAGATGATGTTCTCCTATAACTGGATTGTCAGGCATCTATTTTCTGCCTTGGGGGAGGCAGTGTGAAAGAATGTGCCCACCCAGCGATAGGCAGAAGAAACTTCGGTCTTGGATTGCTCCTTGCTAGGAATGTTTTAGGTGTTGTTGGAGTCTGCAGCTCCAAAACAAGGCTTTGTAAGTGGGTTTAGTCCTCTGGCACAAGAGGACGTGGTTGTTGCTAGGCTGAAATTGTGGGAGAAAGTTCCTGTTTTTTCACAGGAATTAAGGGTGGCCCTAGACATCGTGCTCTGCACATCTGTATGAGACACGTTTATCCTTGACTTTCCCTTTTCCTATGTAGTCTAGCAATTTTCTTTTACAAAGCTGGGTGCTTTGTAACTCCTACCAAAATGAAGCATTCTTTTTGCTTGCCACGCTTTGTGGAAAGATGAAGAGTTTAGACCTCAGTTTGCAGCTGCTGCTCATTGTTGAATTCAGGTCAGGATTTATGGAAAGAAGGATGATGCAAGAACAAGAAGCAAAGAGAAAATAAATATTTATAGAAACATGTCATGCCTGCATATGTGGTGATCTAACTTCTATCTTCCTTCAGAACTCAGGAATTCTCTGTTCATCTCTGCCTTCCTTGCCTGCCTACCTGGCCCACACCATCTGGTATGGGGTCTTCCTTAACAGCTTTTCTGTTTTTTCCTTTTTTGTTCGAGTTTTTGGTTTTGTTTTGGGAGTCTAGTCCCTTCCCCAAGTCCTTTTTTGCATGGTGAGGTATATAAAATACCTGAAGTTGGTTGGTTTGTTTGTTTGTTTTAAAGGAAATGTGGAAACAGGCACACTAGTTTTCCCAGGAGGAAAGCTCAACAGTGTCATGCATCTGCAGCTTCTCTTTTTGTTTTGTTCCTTTCTAGGCCTTGTAAAATATCCAGGAAGATTTGTCATAAATCACTCCTAATTTCTTCTTGTGCAGAATAGAATCCAATACGTATTTCAATTTTTCTTACAATAAACCTACATAATAAAAACCTACATATTGCAAACATAACTTAACTCAGACCATGTAATAATTGGTCTCTCGTTTGCTTCATCTTCTTGATTGACTCATGGGATATGTAATGAGGGCTCACCTTAATAGTATAGCCATTGGTTATTTTGATGTTCTTAAGAAATACTATATAATATTATCTAAAGAACTGTTTCAAATGTCTTTCTTCATAACTATCTCTGGAGTACTATTCAGGTTTTCAGATGTTTGTGGGTTTTACTGGGGGGACTGTGAGACGTGCAGAAGTGGTTGAGGGGAGATAATCTACAGAAAAGGGGAAGATGTGGAAAGTGGCAACACAATATTTTCTCTGCTAATCCTCTACTGGTTTATTTTCTTTCAGTTTTCGTTTTCAATCAGGCCATGCAAGATGCAAGGTGGTTATGTTTTTCTGTTTCTGGCTATTCTAATGCAAGTTGGCATTCTCCTTCTGTTGTCTGTGCAAGTTACCAAAAGAAAAAATGGATCATGTAGCTTCAGTAGGAGTTAACACGTGTCGAAATCCACTGCAAACTTTCTTTGAAAATGCACTTAATTTTACTGGAGTTTGATGTATGACATTAGACATCAAAGTAAATAACAATATAAATTATATTTAGCTGTCCTGGTACTCTAGCTAATATGCAAGCTGTTTGTTTTAGCACTTTGCCTTCTTTGAGACACGAAGAAGAAACTCTTCCCTCTCTGGAGTCCACAGGTGCCCAGTGGCTTTCCCATGGGCTTGCAGCAAACTAGCAGTGTTTGTCTCCCAGGTTGCAGCCTAGTGCTCTGATCTGCTCCATCAACACTGTGCTGAAAATAGTGCTATCCGGTGCTACCCCTGCAGCAGAACAGTTTGGTCTGGCACATATTTGCTTTTCTTCTTTGCTTCTAGCCTAAGTTGAAGCACTTATTTTATCCTCTAGGTACATGGTCCTTCTGTTCCCAACTGGGATTCCAGAGCAGAAGCGAGGATTTACCTTTAAATGTGGATCTGAGTCATTACCACAAAGCCTGGCCTTTTAAATACACTCAGATGTTTTTGTAGTTTCAGTAGCAAGTCTTTTCCAGAGAGTAGTTTCTCTTTTTCCTCATTTTTAACTGAGATACTTGCCGCTCTTTAATAATTTTACTTGAAATGCTAAAATGTAAAGTAGTTGAACTGCTCACAAAACAATACTTAAGCATTTGCAATATATATCAGGAGTCTGTTGACTTTTTAAAACAACAACAACAAAAACCACAACAGCTTTTGTTTTTGATCCCGTTCTGTGATCTGATTTGATCAGAATCCAGAGTGTCCCTGGCATGGGGAAGCAGACCGGAAGGGGTGGGAATGTCTCCCTCAGACAGTGGTTCAGGTGTGCAGTCACAACTCCCCAAAGATTTTGCTGTATCTTAAAAACTGTGTATGTATTATTACTGTTACATCCTGAGACCTTGAGTATGTTCTTAGGCACTCTGCCAAACTGGGAGTATCACAACCTAGGAAACTGGTTAGATTCCAGTATGCTTTGCAGTCCTTGGTAGGTACTTTGGTTCTGTATAGCAGTGATTAGTTAAAAGTACCCTCTGAAATGTCTGTTAAAATTTGAGAAAGTTGAGTCTTATTTTTTTTTTAATACATGTTTTCTAAGGCAAAGTGATTATTCTATAAAATCTGAATCTCTTGTGCTTGTTTTTCTCCCCTTAGAAAACATACATGAACTTCATAGAAGAGCTGTGCACAGAGAATATATTGCTCTCTGCTTCTCTAAGGAGCAGAGCAGTATTACGAATTGAAAGTGCAATCAATTTACAGCATTAGAGAGGACGAGTAATAAATAATTTTTTTGTACTCCCTGGAGGGTGGTGACAACAGCTTAAAAAAATAGTTTTGCATTTCAAGCAGAAGTCAAAATTACTATTTGTAACAGTGTGTATTATCTTCTGAAAAGACGGAAGTCAGAGCGTTTGTTGGGTCTTTTGCAGAGTGGATTGTTCTGTAGGTGGGAAGTGTTGGCTTACAGGACGAATGTCTGGAGAAGGAACCCCGTTCTTTTTTATCTTCCCTTCCACTTTGTTCGTTGCTTTTTTTTTTTTTTCTCCTCCTTTTTAACTGAATGGTGTTGATTTGTGACATGATCTGAAACACAATGAAAACAAAGTGTGTTGACAGGTTGGCATTCTTTGAGATTTGCTGCCAGAAGGCTTTTGGAAAAATATCTAGTCCTAACACGTACAAAAACTCAGATCAAATGCTCTACAGGAGACTGCTTTCCTTTTGGTTATTATAAAACAGGGGTGAATAACTATAAGTGTTCTACTTGAGGTGGGCTGTCAGTGCTGTTGTCCTTCTGAGGACATTATATTGTGCTAAAGTAGAAAACACCTCAGATGGGGTTTTCTTTCCCTCTGCATTGTTATAAAGTTATGGTGATTTTGTGCATAAGTCAGCTTTTCATTTAAGCTTACAATAAGCTGAAGGGGAATATTTGTCTAAATCACTCCTTTAGAGAATTTTGAATATTTTATGGAGAAGCAAATATTTTGAGCCTTAGCTTACTGGATGGGCAATGGGTGGAAACAAACCTTTCTTTAGATTTGTCTAATAAAAGTATTTGCTTGGTCTGTATGGAAATTGTTTTGCCTTTAACTCAACTAGCACAGTATTTGATGAGTGCTCTGAAGGGTAGTGGTGCAAGAGGCATGGGCCGAGTGGTGTTGTTAGGTAAGTTGGCTTAGCACAGCCTACGTGGGCTTTGTTGCAAGAAAGCCTTTAAACCTTTTCATGGAAAGATGGCAAGCTTGCAGTCAAGTCTTCTCAGCTTATAGGCTTGTTATTTTTTCTTTTCTTTTTCTTTTTTTTTTCTCCTCCTTACTAATACTGGTTTCCAGTATAGCTAAAGAGTTCCTAGTAACACTGGAGCAAGCTGTGCTGCTTCCCATATCAGCAGCCTTCCTGTCTTAGTGTATCAGATAAGCATAACAGTTTATAGAGGACTGAGGAAATACACTTAAGGACTAGTAAACATTGTTTGCCTTATCTCTGTTAACCTAAACAATTTCTCTAAATGGCTGGTGGTAAATGATCCCAACTCTATTAAAATAAAGTATTTGATTTAAGATTAGTTTAAGAGGCCAGCGAGGGTATACTCGTCTGTGATGGCAAGTTTGCAAATAAATCACAAGATCATGTGTGGGTGGTCTTGAGTCAGGCTGATTAATTATATTATCAGTTTTAAGCTTGAATGGAAATACTGTGCCTTCTTTTCCTTAGATTTGTGTTTGTTCTTTAAAGGTTAGTTGTTTTTCCAGAAGTGTATGATCTGATGTCTCACAGAAGATACCAGGAATTGTAAGAGTTTCAGCATCTCCTCAAAACAGTCTGCAAAAGGTTGGAGTTTTTTATATTGTCATTCTTGAGAAGCAGGGCTTGATGGAAAGGATTTTTCCTGCTGACATCTCATTTGCTGCTCTGTGGTCAGCTGAAAGGATAATGAAGAGATATATTGCCTTTGCTATGAGGAAGATAGAACCCTTGACATATTCTTGCCAAGGCTATAGAAGATGACCTGTTTTCTCAGGATCTTGCCTGAAACCGAGTACAAAGTGCTTGTTCAGCAACTTAATGTTGTGTTTTTGATAGCGCTGCCAGGTCTTGTTCAGCTCCTGAAGTTTTGCTGATTAATATTTAAAGTTACAGTTCTTTTTATTTTGTCTTTAAATTTGTCATCCTCTTTCTGCATCCTCTTAAACACCGAGAGCACCTCTAGTTGTTTTCTTGCTTTTCTTGAGTTGTGAAATCCTTCTCATTTTTATAATTAGTGAAAACTGTATTTTAAAGAAATTCTGCAGCCACCTGTCCTTCTGGAGGATAGGAAGTGACTGCCCGTGGTTTCTGAATGATTTGATATCAGTCATCTGCAGGCTGAGGATGTCTTAAGTGCTGCTCATGTGAGAGGAGATGCTGCTGGTGGTCGGCTTCCTCCTTTAGTCATCTGCCATTCAGATGGAGCAGCTTTGGCTTTTCTGATGCTGTTGCTCTGTCCTTGGTTACAGAATGCAGGCCAGGAGAATTCACTGAAGGGTTGCAATGGCCTGTTATCCTCTCTGTGCTGTAGCCTTTCTGTCACTTTGAAATGCTTCTGTGGAAGGAGCAAGGAAGAGAGGAGCTGTCTTTTGAGCCTATACTTCATTTTCAGCAAGAAAAAGCTTGCTAGCTGATGGCCAAAACATTGAGTTGTTTAATCTATGTTGCAAGGCCAAAGCCACAATAACTAGTATGGTTAAATATTTATCTGAAAATGAGGAATTTTAAGACTGCTTAGAATGTCAGAGATCACATCTAGAGGTGGTGAAGTACAGCAATCTATAAATTGCAGATGTGTTATTTCTTGTTCCTTTTTAGTGCTTTTTGTGTATTTGAAAGTCCACAGTAATGTCTTAAAAAGATTATATTGGGCTAAACTTATCAGCTTTTTAAGTCGCTAAACCCAGTGTATGAACTTCAGTATTCTCCAAGATGAAGTGTGCAAAAGAAGCAAAAGAAGTGTGAAGTCACTAAAGAAATAATCAAGCTTGCTATGATCTAGATTTGTCTTTCAAATCCAGTATTCTGTACTTTTTTATTTCTAGAAATGTTTTCCCCCGTGCTAGACATTCCTGAAGTGATACAGTGGTGTGCTAGTTGGCACTTCAGCATTTGTCTTTGGTAGGGAAGTTACCATGCACACCTTCTTATCAATGTTGTTGTAGCAGGTTTTTTCTGTAGCCATCTGCAGAGCACAGACACTTTTTTTTTTAAGAAACAATTCTTACTGCTTATAAATGCAGCAGTGAGAATGAGGAATCTGAAAATAGATCCAAATCCGTATTTGTGGGTGGGAGCATGTTTTAGGTGTTTTTATTTAAATCTGAAGTTTTGAGACAAACAGCTGCAGTGACTCTAGCATTGCTCAAAGAGCTGCAAGATGGAATTAACCAGATGTGCTTCCTTCACTGATATTTAGAAGCCAATGGCAACCCTCCTGCCATTGGTGATCGGATGAATTTCACCCAGTTGAAAATCCTAGTACTGCTCTGGCTGGACTGTTGCCTGCAGTCCTTGTATGGTGCTCTCTGCCCTCCCCAGTGAAGTCTTTTCCAGCTTTTTAAGGGCTGGAGGATTTGGTTTCTTTGTTCATAGGATTCTTGCATAATCCTGAAGATCTTGATTTAGAAATTGAAGATCAGAAATTTCCTTCCTGCTTCAACTTATCTTTTCTTATCTACTGTTTTCCTGTGTGTGGAGGGAGAGCAAAGATTAAAAGAATTTGTTTGGTCATTAAAAATTAAACAAATTAGGAAGTCTGACAACTTAGTGATAATTGTTCAAATGTTTGAATGATTCATTCATGAAGTTACCTTCCTGCAAGCTGCAGCTGGAAAAAGCATCAGCACTGAAAAATCTGTCCCAGGTTGGAGGTAGCAAAATGAATGGGTGCAAAACCTAACCACTTTCTCACCCTGTACATTTTGGAGCAAAACGTCCTTGGATAATACTGTTCTTCTCTGCATGTGAAAGGATAGCATGTGAAGGTATATAAATTAAGTTCTGGTTTTGCTTTTCAGGCTTGTCCGTTCAGGTTGAGGTTTTTAGCATCACGTTCTCTTCAGAGTTCCAAATAACTTGGGCTGAAGAGAACTTTCCTTAGCCCTAGTGATTGGTGCCTTATTAGAATTAAGTTTTACTATAGAGCCTATATATAATTCATATGTCTGAATTCATAAGTGGAGGAAAGAATATGAAAATAATACATAAAACAGCTGACCAAAAGTACTGCTTTCTTCTGGATACTCTGGCAGAACTTCTCATATTCTCTTCTTCAGTCACTGACTTTACTTCCTTTCGAAGTACAGAAATAATAATGATAGAAGTTGTATTTGTACCATACTTGCGGACTTTGTGTTTTGTTTAAAAGTTTATTGCTAGGTTTTCTGTGGCAACATGTCAGGGTGGTGGTTGTGCTTCTCTGATGCTATAACAACAAGTAAAGAGTTTGTTGATAGCTCTCAGAAAAATTGGTTGAAATACTAGTCTTCTTCACAACTTTACCTATCTTTTTGTGTCCCATTGGGGTGTGATGACAACAAAACCAAACCAATGTATTTATCCCAGTCTAATAGAGGATTGGTTAAATATGCAACTTATTATGGTATACCAGAATAGCATGTCAAGGGCAACTTCTGATCATTTTGGCCTGCCTCACAGTGGAGTGAAAGAGTCCTGAAATCCTTCTGCTTGTTGTGTTTTTGCCCCATGTCTTTTGTAATGCTTGTGCCAAAACCTGGATCTCATGGTGAATTCTGAGAGAACATTTGCAGGAAGCATACAATGATTGAAAAGCTTGGCTTCTTCCAAAAGAGGATGTCTTTTGGGATGTCTCTTCTGTTGCCTAGTCCTGCATAAATACCAGGTCTCATCTTTACTGTGTTTAATAAAATCTGAATAATTCATGCAGTTCAAACTAGTGGTCGACAAGAGTGTTCTCGCAATTTTTGTGATAGGTAAGATGACTACTTGTTAAGAATTAAAATGAACCTTTTAAAAACCAATAGCAGAAAAAATATTTCAACGAGAAGCATGCTATTCTTAGGGTTTTTTTTTTTTTTTTTTGCCAGTAGACTTTCAAACCTTGTTAAACAGAAGTATAGCGATAAGAAATAGAAACCATTGAAAAGGAAGACAGTACTCATGTGTTTCCTGTTTTATCGTTATTTTGTGTTTAACTTAATTTGGCAGTGGTGAGATTCACATGACCCAAAACATCCTTTTGAAAGAAGTTTGCCAACTTAGATGACTGTTCAGTAGTTCTGTGTTTTGAAGAAATCCAGAGTGTGTTTATTAAGAAGCTTACTTTCCCCTATGATAAAGTGTATTGTGACTATATCAAATACTGCTGTAGTTCACTTACAGGAAATGAAGTGTGGATGACCTGAAGTTAGTAGGTTGTCCTTGTACGTTTGAGTGTTTAATTTATAGAAAACACATAAAAACTGAGAGAAATGTATGTTTCTCATGCTTTGTATGAATAAACCCCCAACATTTCAATTGTTATCAGAGGAGCAGCATTTATAGATGTTTTCCTCTTTTTGGAATGTTACTGGTATATTACGATTTTTTCTCTATTTGTCACTCTTGCATAAAAGGGGGGGAAATGTGCAAAACCTTGAAAGTATAGAATAGCCACAATGTACACAGTTATATACCCTAATGTGATTTATAAGCTGATGTTTTCTGGTGGACACCACTTTTCAGATTGATTTCTGAACTGCAGAGAAGTTTAGCAGTGAGGTAGCAGAAAGGAGGCAAGTTGTGCTGGGATTCTTGAAAGATCAAGGCTTTCCAGATTCTCTCTTGTATGCATCCCAGTTACACCATAAGTTCTGTCTCTGGCTGAGATGTGATGCATCTTTTTCCTTGCTTATGCTCAGTTCTGTTGTTTCCAGTGCAAAGAAGCTTGTGAGTGGTGCTGGCAGGATGCATGGTGAGCAGTGCCACTGGGCTGGGCTCCGTTCTGCAAAGAAGAGGGGCCCATATATGCCCTGAACAGGGGCTGGAGAGTGAGACGGGGTTCTGAGTAGTGTATTGAGCTAAAAGAAGGAGTGTCACTAACTTACTGTTGTTCTAAATCCAAAGAATCTTTGAGGTAGGAAATAGTACCAATAATGGGTGTTGCAAAGAAGAGCTGAATATTCATATGCAGAGTAAAGCAACTGGAAGATAGATACAGCTTCTGAAAAGGCTGCCGCTTGTCTTGCTGAAGTGATCTGTATAATGTTACGGTAGCCTGCTGACACTACAGAATTTTGGTAGATTAACCTGTAGGTTGTTTATATAGTTGTTCTTTTTTGTTGTTTTTTCTCTCTAAGGTTCAGTAATTCCAATTGAAGATGTAGGTCTTTAAATAAAATTAGTTTGGTCTCTGTTTACAAAGCTTGCGTAGTGTTCAGGCTGAAGATAAGTTGCTATTTTTGGACTTAAGTGTTAAGTTGTTTTTTTGAGTAACTTAGAGAATATGAAATACCTCTGCAGACAAGTAAAGAGTCTTCTGATCTGTGCAGGTGCATTCTGGCTTTATTTAAGGTAGAAGAGTCCTTTAGCATGATTTTTTTTTTAGCTCTGTTGTTGTGTATTTGGGAAGCCTTTTTCTTTCTCACCCCTCCTCCCACAGTTCCCATCTAGGGGAGCACATGGCTTCAGCAGAGTTGCCTTACATCTGAAAACTTGGCAAGGAGTCTGCAGCTCATGCAGTTCCATTCCCAAACAGGAGCGACTTCTCCAAATACCTTTCTGGTTTCTGCTTAATTACTGCCTTTGGCCACAAGAATGTTTTTAGGACAGTAAATAGGGATATGCATTTAAAGATATACTCATTCAGACTCTGACCACTGAAGAAAAGGTCGGCATGTAGGAGTCCATCAGCAAATTCAGCAAGGGGGGAAAAGCATTCACAGTGGTGAGCTGAGACTAGCTTGGTAGCATGCACACTGAAGAAATGTTTTCTTTCTCTTGCCTGCATGATGACAGGCAGCACACAGTCCACTGAGAAATTAATGTGAAATGTTGAGCTAGACTTGCTAGTTTGCTGTCAGACTGTTAAGTTAATTCCCAAAGGAGGCTGGCTCAAGTTGTTTACTAGTCAATACTCTCATTATTCATCATCTATTCATTACTGTCATATGGGATAATTTGAGTATTTTTGGAAGGCAAAATGGAAGGGACTGTAAACAGTTAAGAGGACAGATTTAGAATTTAAGAAGATGAATTGGAAAAATGGTCTGAAATCGATGAGATGAAATTTAATAAAGACAACCGTAAAGTGTTACACTTATGAGAAATCAAATGCACAAATATAAATGGACTGGACAGTGCTCTGGCCAGAGAGACTCAGGAATTGTGGTGGATCACAAGCTGAATTTGTCAGGAATGGTGTACATAACACTTAGATTTCATTAGGGCTGTGTAGGTGAGGAAATACGTTAGATAAATAGCTGGGGAGACTATTGTGCTTAGCACTGTATCTTTACACTCTGTTTTGGATTTGTTGAAGACCTGTGTGGTAGATGGGGCAGGTCTCAGTGGTACCTACAAGGATAGGATTGTAAGGTTTGAAAAACTCAGCATTAGGGAAAATCTAAAGGCTCCAAGTTCCTTGAATCCCGAAAACAGAAAGCTTGAAGAATGCTTAAATCTTAAGCAATATGAAAAGATGGTTTAAAGAAGATTGAGATCGACTGTTCTCCATTTCTGTCAAGGCTGAGACTAAAATAAATTATTTTAATCTGCAATTAAGGAGGTTTAGATTATGGAGAATGGAAATTATCCAGTTTAAGGACTGAAAGGTGTTCTCCAAGGCTTAAAGGAGGTGGATGCATTGACATCATTGCAAAGATGTACGAATTAAAGCTGACCTAAATATGTAACCCCCTCCCTCCAGCTGTGGTAAGACATAAGAAAAGAGATCTAAGCCAGACACGGAACAGCCGAGCAGTGAGTTAACCCCAGTGAGAACTTCTTGTCTTGGCCTTAGAGCTGTTCTTACTTAGCCAGGGATATCTGGGTCTGTGGATGTAGCTGCTTCAGATGCTTCTGCAGAGGATTCTGCTGTGTGTCACAGAGGTGTCCTAAAGATGCTGAAGTCTGTCCTGGGGGCAGGGATGGGTATATTCAGGGCTTCTCAATTTTTGTATTGCATACCCAGTTTTATCCTATTAAGAGTTAGTGTCTCACTTTTAAGATGATATTAACATTTATTATACTCTTGTGTACAAAGATTATTATTTACTCTTTTCTCTGCATTGCCTTCTGAACTGCATTTGATAAGCTAATGCAGTGCACACTTAAATAGCTCCATTCTCATTTAGGTCAATGTAGTGTTGAAGAAATATGCTTTTCTTCCTTTTTCTTTATTATTTGCTAATTATCCAGACTCTTACGTTTTGGGATTTAAGGTTATTGGGATTTGTGTCATCTCTGCAGCTTTGGTAAAGCTGTGTACAACTAGGCAATGAATTGAAATTCTGTAGTGAGTGGTAGTTTCATCGCTTCTTTTTATATTTCTGAAGAGTACAGCATGTACTTCTGAATTCTTTGTGTGTGCAAATGCTTTAATTGGATAGTTTTCATGTTCTCTAAATAGTACTGAGTGATTATTTCTTGGATGATTTTCAGTTTTATCTAAAGGTGCATTTCAAAGTTAGGAAAATGAGGATTAGCTTGTGGCTTTGAAACAGGTCTTGGATTCATAAGAAGTATTTAGTTTACCAGACTCAAAGCAAGTAAAATAGCAGAGCAGGCTGTAGTGTAACCATCTGAGTCAACACTGACTTAGCTTCTCAGCGAGGTAAATTTGCTTACATGAATCTATGCTGCAGTGGCTAAATTATTTTTCTGTTCCTGACCTGGCATGTTCAGAATTGGCTTGGGTGTCTCTGTGGGGTTGACCTACCTGAGTGTCAGGCCTGTTCCCCAGCCCTGCAGCTGTACTGCAGAGAAAAGCAGTCTTTCCCTTGGTCTGTATTCAGCAGGATTGCTTTAGCCTATGTTAACTACTGTGTTGGGGGAATTAGGCAATAGTTAGAGACAAAATGTTTTTCTTTTTGTGTCTGGATCTGTTCAACTGCATGAAATACTGGGCTCAAACTGTTTGCTGCTTTTTTTTTTTTAAGTTTGTTTTTTTTTTTTTTTTTTTTTTTTTTGCTCTGATGTACTAGGAGCTGCTTGCACTGATGAGTAAGAGGTGGCATTTTTTTTTCTTTCTTTCCTCATTGGCCATAAATGACAGAGCAATAGACTGATGCACTATTCATGTTTGAACATCATAGGAAAAAAAAATCCTGTATGTATAACCTAGTGACTTTTGCTTTTTAAATATATTTACTATTTTGAAGTGAATGTCTTATCTCTTGCACACAAAAGTTTCAAGGAACATGAGATGTTCTATCAAAGCTGTGGAGCTCTATCTTGATAGAAAAAATTCTGAGTTTTACTGGAGATTAGGCTCGTGATTTCAGTGAAGTCACTGTTAACTTAGGTTCTGCTGTAAAATGAGAAGACTGCTTATATTGGTGAGGTAAGTGGGGGAAGATTAATCTGAATGTTGCATGATTTTGTATCTTTGGAGGAAAGGGCATAAAAGTAAATTATGATATTTAGATTCATTCAGGTAAATGGACTTTTTAACTGATTATGTAATTTGCAGAAGCTAAAATTTTGAAATGCTTGTATTCATGCAAATTGTTCAGTTTATAAGGGCCTGTCTTAGTTTCAGCTGTTATGGAGTTGTTTTCTTCAGAGTGTCTGGTATGATGCTGTGTTTCTGTTCTAGGAGAAAAGCAATGTTGATATCACACCAATGTTTATATTTGCTGCTAAGGGCCCAAGGAGTTGGGAGGGAACAGAACCAGTATGTCTGTCTTTAACTGGCCAAAGGGATATTGTGTCCTGAGGGACATCATATGAAAGAAGTTTTGAAGGGGGTGGGAGTTCACCTCTCTCTCTAGCGGGAGGCTAGCTGGGCATTGGTTGGGGGTTGGTGTGCATCACTCTTTATATGCATTTTTTTTATGTACACTTATGTCTACATATGTAATAATTATCCTTTTCCTTTCCTCTGCCTTAGTTTTATCTCAACCCATTAGTTCTACTTTGGTTAATTTTTTCTCTCCCCCATCCCACTGGGAAGGAAAGGGAATGATCAAACGACTGTGTGGTGCTGAGCCACCTGCTGGGTTAAAGCACAACAGGGTCTAATCTCCAAAATGTTCCAAGTAATAAAGTTGTGCCTTGCTGTATCCTTTTGTTCTGTCCAGGTCTACAAAATCAAACCATTGCATTGACTTTCAATGCTGAGGCCATTGATCATTTATATCAGTCTTGAGGAAATCAAGTTAAAATGTCACAGAAGGGACACACATTTCAGATGATTAACAGGAGGTTATTATGATAATTCAACAGGGTGTCATTTCTAGGCCGCTGTCATTAATTCTTCATTGAGGTGCTTCTTGAAGAGAGCATTTCATATGGAAAATCTTGTTGATTTTTATTTTTATTTTTGGACAACTTCATCTTATAGCACTCAGGCTGCTGATATATTTGCATCACCTTATCTGGGTTGATTCTCTCTGTGTCTCTGCTCGTCTCTTACTGCTACAGTATATCTTATCCAAAATTTGTGTAACTTTGGTAAGACTCAATTGGACACTGTGCACAGTGGCCTTCCTGTGATGTGTTCTATTACTTGTTGTTGATCTTGACTCATCTGTAATAACTTGTGAAATTAAATGAAAACCAGACTTGATGCCTATGTTTTCTATATATTAGTGGAGTTTCTGCATCTCTGCTGTGGATATGGTTCAGTGCTTCATTCAGCTGCCCCTTTCAACTGAAATTCAACTGAATTAAGGATCACTTTGAAAGTCCATTTTTATTGCTGGGAGTCAAATTAATAGCATTAAGATTTTCCCAGATAGTCCCTAGATGTGTTTTGTGGCAGTTATCAAGAGAAGGACTAAATGATGAAGTGAACTGTAGTCTTCTAATGAGCTGTTCCAGTGCAGTTTATCAGCAGTAGGGCTGGTTTCAAATGAACTGACTGCTTCATTTAGCCACTTGGACTAGCCTTATTTAATTTCATTTCCTTCCTTGACAGCTTATCTACAGAAGTTTATCAGGCAGTGTTCATCCAGTGGAAATAGCATTGCTAATTTGTTAACGTCACCATTAGGGTTCCCTTTGGTTCTGGTCAGTTCTTTTCAGTGTGTGAAAGTATTAGCTTTGCTGTTCATGATAGTATCTAAATATTTTTCAGAAAAACTCAAATATTTAGACAGCTGTTTCCTCTATTCAGTACTAAACTGAAGAGGTCATTTTTACTGCCTTGACACTGTGCTCTTACACCAACTCATTAATTCATTTGGCTTGGTGTTCTTCCTTCTCAGTGTTAAGAGAATTGGTTTATGGTAGTTCGTTCTTTAATTTCTCCACACCACTGTATGAGATGCAGCAGGTATTTCTTGAAGAGATTTGGCATGAGTAATATCAAGTAGTGTTGGAGATACAGTGGAACTTCCCCTAAAACTTAAAGTAACAATGATTGGTGTTGTAATTCTGGCTTCGTAAATATTTCACATGAATCTGAGATAAGTTTGTTGCACCAAAAGGAGAGCGGTGTGCTCTTAGCAGCATGTAGGTGGAGCTCAACCCTAATCTGCACATCAGCACTTACAAAAGTTCCTCACACTTAACACTTTCCCTGTTAAGTGAAAGGCATTTGCTCTCATCCAGTGTGATTTTGCATCTCAAGCATACCTTCAACTTTTACAGGATGGAAATAGTCTACTTAAATATGCTATGTTAATTAAATGTGCATATTTAAATGCAATACTTACTTTGGACATGTTCTGTCTCTTCCATTAGTGCATCCTTCCATGTCCTAGAGCCATTCAAACCTTCAGCAGACCTCTGCCCTCCTTAGAGAGTGGCATTTACTGTCAGTCCTGCTGTGAACATCACATAGGTACTAACCGTGCATAGTCACCAGAGGAGTTGCATGGTGTGGGCTGGGGTTTAATCTGATGCTGTGTAGGCTGAATAATTCTCTGCAGCATGTATTCTCTATTCTGAATTACAAAAACCTTTCACAGTTTATAATTCCAAAGAGCTTTCAAAATATTCTTTGTGGCATACAGAGCTAGAGTTGGAAGTATAAGTCAGTACAGTGCCCCCCAGAACAAGGCTCTCATGGTTAGAGATCTTTTGTTGCGCAGTTGTGAAGCATGGAGTAACGCTACCCAGCATGTGGTATCTGTATTTGCCAGAGATTATTTTCAGTAGCAGATTCGTATGATGGAAGCATATTTATATGATTATAATCTTTACATTCTTTTTCATTCCTCATGTGAACAGTGGCAAATTTGGATAATGGGCTTTATAGAGTTACCACATGACAGAAGTATTCTCCTGGTAGTTCTGTTTCAGAAGAATTTGAAAAATTTTGATGTGCAAAGATGACAAAACAGTATCTTGGTTCACTGCAGATTTCTTGTAAGCAAACCTCTGCAAATCACTCTCTCCTTACGTGTATTTTTCACTCTGCTTAAAGGGACTAATTGGAAATGTATTTTTTAGAGTCTTCCTTATCTGTTGGTTTCTTTAGGATTCCTTAGCTCTCCTTGTTTTCCCCAGATATCTATTTATAGCCATGATCTCAGTCACTAGGAAGACTCAGCTGGCAGGGTTTGGGGGGGATTCCCAGAGGTGACATCATCCACTCAGCAAATCCATCTCCTGCTGGCATGGTGAGGAGGGGAAAACCCTTCGCTGCAGATGAGATAAGAGCTTACAAAATGCCTTTTATAGAGAATACGTGCAAAGGTGGAGCATCTTAGTCAGTTCTTACTGCCTGAAGAAAAAACGTCTCAAAATTCCTATTGCAGGCTTGGTCCTGATTTTTTATTTATTTGTTTGTTTGTTTGTTTATTTTAAGTTGTCCCCCTACTCCTTTTTTTCGGAAGACTTTTTTGTATTTATTTTTAAGCAGAGCTTAGGAGCTTTGTTGAAGCAAGTGGAGGAGAGAGCAGACTTGGACTTCTTTGTCTTCCAAGTGATGGCACATGAATTGGATGGAACTCGAGATGCTTCATTCTGACAATAGATGTGCATTCAGTGGCAGGCAGAGCTGAGGGGAGTAGGTGAGCCTTTTTGTCTTCCCCTTTACTCAGTTACTCCCATTCCGGACTCCTCCAGGCCCCTCATATGCAATGACCGGACAGTATGATCAGAGAAGTGGATGCATGTGAGGCACTTCAGTAGCATATTTTTTATATATGAGAGGAAAAACAGCTTTCTCTGGGGGAAAAAGGTAAACAAACATTTTCTTATATTCATGTTATGCATGAATTTTTGCACAGAAATAAAAAGCACCTATTTCTCTGGAAAATTCTGAATACCAAAGGAGCGAGGATAAACCTTCTAATCCTATCTTGCAGATAAGGATTTGGAACACATATTGGTACTTTTTCTTTTTGAAGAAAAGTTCCCAAATTCCAAATAGACTGGAATTCATCTTTCTGTATTTGAGGTTCACCTTTGCTGAAGCCTTGTGCCCACATAACTAAATAGAGGGCTAAATAGAGCGATGGTGGCCACACATCAGAAGCAGCACTTTGGCCTCCCAGAATGATTTTTGGTTTGCAGTGAGACAGGACTGTGGAGCAGCAGCTGAGAAACTGTTTAAACTTGAGCAGCTGTATCCCTAATTCTTCAGTGACTTTAATGCTAGAACATGTGAACTCCAGCCCACCTTCCCCTTCATATCCTACACTGGTCCAGCAAGTGTCAAGTAGTGCTTGCTCTAGAGATTTTAGTTGGAGTGAGTTGTGCTAAGGACAAAACTGTACCTAAAATGAGGGGAAAACAAATCAAGTATTATAGCTGCAGTGATATGTGGATATGTGCTTTTCAAAATGTTTATTCAAGAATGCAGTTTGGAGTAAGTGTTTTAGAAGGGGGGAAAAATCCTGTGCATCTATATGGTTGATATTATGGCATTTATTTTTTCTAGCAGTGTATGTGGCATATATCAAATGGAGGAATTTTAAGTGGAGGTTACTTAAAATTGCAAGTATGGCTCTGCTTCCCTCCTTGATTTGATTCCATTTTGAGGGATGAAGTGATACACTTAGTGAGGACTGTCTTCAGGAGGTGTTTGCAAACTTGAAAATACTGACTGTATTAGTTCATGCTTAGTTGAAAATGATTGAATCTTGTATTTTAGATCCTGTGTAACGTCTCCAAAGTGGGCAGCTGAAAATGCAAAGGGAAAGCGGCATTCTCTGTAGCAGCCTGTGGAGAGCTCTTGCTGCTGTCTTCCCTGTACAAAACTGAGGGAGGGGAAAAACAGCCAATTTCTTAGTCAGAAAATATACTGGTGTATGTTCTGTAAAGGCCAAAAGACTGCAGCCTCAGCTGTCGAAAACTGATCCTGAGATGCCACTGATAATGTGCTCTTATGTGAGAAGTCTGAACCCTGTTGGAGGTGACAGCTGACCTACTTAAACAGACTCCTTAGCAAGCACTGGACTGCTTCAGTGCCTGTGAGCCTTCCTCAGTACCTGTGAGGCTGCCATGCCCGGCTGCCCATGGCTGCTCTGGGAGCTGCCACCACCCCATTGGAGATCACCTGCCTTCTCAATGTGAGTTGGCAGTGCTCAGATGTGTGGGGTGCGCTGAGTGTAAATGTGAACCTAGGAGGAGAGGGGAAAGGTGTTTGGGGTACCTGCTTGCTTTGAGCTCATGGAAAGGAGGATATCTGGCAGCTGAGATGTGGTTGGAGGGCAGTACGGTACTCTGTAGATCATAGAATTGTTTGAGATGAAAGGGACCCTTAAAGATCGTCTAGTTCAACTCCCCTGTAGTTAACAGGAACATCTATAGCTAGATCAGGTTGCTCAGAGCCTCATCCAGCCTGACCTTGAATGTCTCCAGGGACAGGGCTTCCACCACCTCTCTGGGCAACCTATTCCAGTGCCTCACCCTGATTGTAAAAAAAAAAAAATAAAAAAAATTCTTACTCATATCCAATCAAAATTTCCCCTCATTTAGTTTGTAACCATTTCCCTTTGTCCTATCACCACAGACCCCACTAAAGAGTTCTGTCCCCTTCTTTCTTATAGCCCTCCGTTACATTCTGAAAGACCACTATCAGGCCTCCCTGGAGCCGTCCTTCGTCCAGGCTGGACAGTCCCAGCTCTCTCATCCTGTCCTTGTAGGGAGGACGTTCAGCCTCTTAGACCATTTTTGTGGTCCTTCTCTGGATGCACTCCAACAGCTCCATGTCTCTCCTGCACAGGGGTCTCCACATCTGGACACAGACCCCCAGGTGAGGCCTCACTAGTGCAGAGTAGAGGAGTAGGATCACCTCCGTCGACCTGCTGGCCACACTTCTTTTGTTGCAGCCCAGAATATCATTGGCTTTCTGGGCTGAGAAAGCACACTGCTGTCTCACGTCCAGCTTGCCATTCATCAGTATCCCCAAGCACTCATTGGAAGGGCTGTGCTTCATCTTTGCAACCCCCAGCTTGTATTGGTAGTGGGGGTTGCCATGACTCAGATGCAGACCTTGCACTTGGATTTATTGGTGTCAACAGTTTACAGGCTGGTTCAGCCTGGTTCTGTGACTAATGGGGTAAGAGATGGGCCTAAAAACAAAACAGTGGCAACAATCTGAGGAGAAAAGCTAATTTACTAAATATGATAGCGGAAAGCAAGATAACACAATATAATACAATATAATTGGAATTGAAGCTAATAAATCAAATAAAATGAGAGAGTGTCCAGAACCGAAGGTCTTCCCCTAATGCTGAAGGCGAGATGGCTAGGGAGCATGTACTGCAGACACTACCAGTAAAAGAAGAGAGACATCTCATGACTTGTGAGCAGTTTCATCTTTCTCTCTGAATGAAAAACTGAAATGAAAAGTCTTCTGGTATTTGTAGTTCTTCTCTTCTGAGAACTAGGTCCTGGAAAATAGGTAATCCATGGAACTGGAGCATTAACTCTTTAACTCCCAGTGCACAACATGATGTTAAGATGTGGAAAACTGATAACAGAAAACATAAAACGATGACAATTGGACCTCATAAGGTTCTCCTGGGCTCATTGCTTGAGCCTGTCTATGTCTCTGTGAATGTCATCCAGTCCTCTGATGTGCCGACTGCAGTACACAGCTTGGTGTCATCTGCAAACTTGCTGAGAGTGCACTCAGTCTCACTGTCAGTATCACTGATGAAGATATTAAAGAGCATCGGTCCTAGCACTGACCCTAAGGGACACCACTCGTCACTGATCTCTATCCAGACAATAAGCTGTTGTCTGCCAGTCTCTGGGTACAACCTCACAAACACTTCCTTGTTCATCAGACGGACTGTCTCCAATTTGGAAAGAAGAGTGATACCACTTGAAAGAGAGGGACTAATATATCCTTTAAAGTACGTATATTTCATATGTCAACAGAAATGTACCTTTAACTCCTTTTTAAAGTCTTTGAAATAAGCTGAGGTTGTTTAGTTGTGTAAGGTGAAATATACGTTCAGACTCTCGTACTGCTTGTCCTAATGAATTGTCGTCTTTGCTTGCTAATAGCTTCAAAGAACACGCTAATTCCTATCAAACGTTAGCAGAGACCTATCACTCCAGGCTCCTTATTTACTGTTTTAAGAAGGGCAGTGGGAGAGAGGGAGAAGAACGGAGTACACGCATCAGTAGGAGTTTCATTGTTGTTGTTTGTATGTTGGCCATTTAAGTCAGTCAAGTGGAATTGGAAATGTACTGCATGCCTTGCACTCTCTCTGACAGTAATCCCGAGGAAGGAAAACAATTAGTTCCTCTTCATATCACTGGGCCTTGAGTGTGTGCTTGGGGCCGAGTGCAAGCTGGAATGCTTTCTTCAGCTGGGGCCATTAGTCATATTGTGCAGCTGAGTAATTTTCTCTGGAAGAACTGATGGTTTTATGAGCCTTAAAATAAAGGAAATAATGGCTCTGTATGCTGTAGCTTCTTAGAAGTTTTTGTGTGTAGGCTTTTATCTCATTTCTGTGAGATAAGGTAGAGAAACGATGAGGGAGCAGACCAATGAAACTGCCCAAAGCACAGCTTTTATTGGTGCTAGCACATGCACTCCCAAACTGGACGTTGTCAGCGTGTGGGAACCAGTTAGTATTGCTTTTAGATAAAACAAAAGTGTCTATTTGGTCTCTCACTCTGTATCTCTATGTATTTATGAAGTAGAGACCAATTTGTGTATGCTAATAAATCTGAAATCTTCCCTTCAAGAGCAGGGACAAAATTATTTTCCACACTGTATAAAGGCTGCTTCTTACTAACGACTTGATGTTAAGGAAGATCCTGTGTAGTGAAGGTAAAGCAGTTTTTGTTGATGCCCAAGGGCAACCTGCTGGGCTGGACTCCTGATAAAGCATTTATTTCTGACTGTTCAAAAGGTAGACCTCAAGTTTGGAGGTGGCGTGTAGGAAGATTTAAATTTTGCAGTTATTAAAGTAATGGTGTGGGTTTTTTGTTTTGTTCTGGGTTTGCTTCTGTATTCCCACTCAACCTCTGCCCTCCAATCCCCCTTTTTCGTTTTTCTTTTATTTTTGTGATGTTAGGGGATCATCAAAACAGGATAAAATATAATCATTACAAAGATTTTATTTATTTATTATTTTTAAATAGAAGCAAATTATGAACTCTTGTACCAAAATTGTTACAGCAGTGGAAAAGCAAACTTCTGCATTGAGGCAGGACTTCAGGATTGTATTTTGTGGATGAGAAGTGTGTTGCAGGCAGCAGTTTGGATCTTGTGCTTGTTGGGAGTCCTGCTTCCTTTATTTTGGTTGGCTTTTCTGCTGAGCTGCCAGGCTCTGGTGGCATGGGAAGGAATTGAGAGCAGTTTGCACCATGGGTTAACATAAGGCTGGCAGTCCTGTGTTTCCTTGAGTTGCCATGACTCCAGTAAGCATGTTCATTCTTCTGAATGCTGAGATGCATAAGTGTCTAACAGTGAAGTCAAAGCTTCAGTGTGATAGAATTTGATTTTGAACACTAGAAAGCTGTAAGCTACCTAACAAATCTTATTTTGCCAGCCTTCCTAAAAGCTCGTGTACTAGAGCTACTTTGGAAAGCCTGTCCAATTGGGTTTTGGAAGAATGAGCTGTTGGATTTCCTTTTTGGAATTGTCCCTTTTATGCCACTGAGTCAATTGAAAGTTAATTTGTTCACGATTATTCCCAGTGGGTCCACAATCCATGGCCTCTCTTCATACTGTAACTGGTGGCATAGTAGTAGGTGTGAGAGGCAGTGTTCTTCTGAGTGAAGATCAGTTAAAGACAATCACTTGGTTGCATTTAGATTTTTCTTCCAAGCAGCTCTGACTTGTCTCAATACCGAGAGCGAAAATCGGGAAAGCAAGTAATAAAGCCCATGAAGTTCAAGAGGCTGAGGATGGTGTCCTAATAGAATATCTCTTTCAGTCACTCGGAAGCTGCCATTTCCTTCTGTGAAAATCATGCTGTGTGTTATACCTAATCTATCTTTTTGCAGGAGGTGAAGAGGAATCCTTTGTTGACCCAGGCTCTTGCATCCACATCATTTGCAACTCCCATTTCTCTCTCCACAGTAGTATTCTCATGAGGTCTGTTTTGGCTTCCAGCTCAGTGTTTGTGACTACTGCAGATTTCTTCTAGGTAGCACTGCACTGAATACCTGTCATCTGTAGGACAGTTAGAATTTAACATCATTTTCTGACCTCGTTCTTTCCATCCTATTACTTTGAAAAGAAAGGGGTATTTTTTCAGCAGATTATGATTATAAAATTTTATAATGTGGATGCAAATAGTTAATAGCAGTGCATAAGCTTTGGCATATTATTCTGAAGTGTCTTATAGTGTCTGCAGTATTGAAATACAGTAGCTATCTTCTGGCATCACACATCTTTGTAGAACTGAATTATTAATATACTTGTATTTTTGTGTCTGTGTGTGAATTAAACCTGCTTTTAGTCAAATGATAGCTGTGTTTGAAGTTCTGTAATTCACTGTCAAAGTACTGGTTCCTAATTTTCTACACTTATCCTGTAATATTACGTTAACCTTGCAACTCTTGATGGAAAATGAAGAATCTATATGAAATTTCTGGCAATTAATAGCCCACACATTTTGGACAATCAGGAGTGGTTTTCCTAGCTTTGAATAAGCGTCTTACTCGGAATTTGAGCGTATTGCTGCCATCTGTATAGAAAATTATTTTAAATAATTGCAACTGACCTGTTTCTGTTCAGGAGTTATTATTTTAGAATGGGTTTGGTAACTGTCCAGATGCCTCTGTAGCAGTAATGATGAACACAGATCTTCTGATAGCAGCTTTTTGGATAGTCAGGACAGTTGCTTTAGAAACAGAAAACAATTATGGAATAATGTTGTAATTCTGGTATGGCTATTTTGAATTTGAAGATTCATAAGTGTAGTTCTATACTGGTACAGTATTCATGAAAAAAAAAAAAACCACCACTTTCTTTGGCAAGCATAAGGTTTCATATCTGAGGAGGAAGCAGTGTTTCAGCATGCACTGTATTGAGAAAGTGGATGTCTGGGAGCAGTGCTGCTGTTGCATGCAGCAGCATCCTTGAGAACCTGCACAGCTGTTAAACATTTGTGGGTTGCGGGGAGGGTGGGGGGGAGAGAGGATATTGCTTACCTTGATAAGGAGGCAAACATTGTCTAACAGTGCCACCCAGTGATGTCTGCCATTACAGCACATGAGGACAAGGCTCCGTGTGCATGTGGGAGGGAAAACGGGCTCAGGAAGCCAAGCCCCGTGGACACGAAGCTCTGAGCAGCATTATCCTTTCTGTTGGTGCTAAAGCTGCCTTCTAGGAGTCATGTATTTGAAATGAAGAAAGCAGAGCTACCTGTTGCCAGGATGCATCTACTTCCGCCTTGAGGGTGGTATCTTATTTAAGTATGCACATATGGGATTAAGCTTAGTAACTAGGTCCCAGGAGGGATGATTTATGGAGTGAACAAAATACATTTAGTTTAATATGCCTCATTCGTGCTGGTAATATTAAACTGACAGTGCAGTCCTGTCACTTCACACGTAGCAGGAATTCCTTCGAGCTCTTTGACTTGTAGTCTGTGTATGACAAGAGCAGTTATTCTGAGCCTGGGTTTGGTGGACAAATATGGCAGTAACTGAGCACTGTGGGCTGCTGAATCACATCTCCACTAAGCGTTCCTTACTGATCCTAACTGCAGAGCACACTTACTTTCCCGGTTTAAAAAAAAAACAAACATGGAGTGATTTTTGATGTGTTGTGACAAAGAAGACAGACCAATTTCATCTCCAGCTGCCATCAGGCCTTCTCATCTTCTGCTTTGGCTTCCCAGGTAGATTTTGCTGTTCTCCAGTGAAATAAAAAGTTGGATTTCCGCTTGCAATTACTAAGTCCAGAATGGAATTAGATTTATAATCTTTAACCTCTGAAAGTGACTCAGAGAGGTGGAAAGATATCCAGACTCTATGCAGAGGGAGTTGCATTTTAAGACTAACAGCAGTCCTGGTGTTTTTAGAAGGGCAGTACAGACAGGCCTAAGAGTTTTCACAGAGTTGGAACCACTTGTATATAATACTATAAGTAGAGATTACATATAATAAATATTAATGTGTATTTAAGAGAAAAAGGTGCTTAATGGGATGATGGTTGTCCGAAAAATGGAAAAGAATGCTTTTTATTATGGTTTAGCATTTTCATTTCAAGCAATACAGATAGTCAGTAAAAGATGCTTAGGACTGGAAAGATGAGCTGTCTCCTTTTCTTATTCATCTTTTTAATAGTATGACCAATGATTTTGAAAATGAAATTGAATAAAGCATCTAAGTACTGATGATATCATTGGCAAGTTGTATTATTTTGTCTATTTACCCCATGAAATTTATTATTACTTCAAGCTGTGAAAGGTTAAAATGCACAGGGAAGATTTGAGTACACGTGTATTCTTAGATATTCTTTGAAGAGAGGAAGGCTAAGTCAGATGCTGATCTTTCTCCAGAGGCAAAGGGATAAAGCTGCCAGAAAGGATTGCCTTCTGTTTTAGAAATTGTGTGGTTGATTTTGTTGTTGTTGTTGTTGTTGTTTTCCTTGTGGTCTTCTTTTTTGAGCATGCACATTGATAATGTTAAAATGAATAAAACATACTCTGGAAAAAAAATGTTATGGTTATTTTTTGTTTTGTTTTCCCCCTACAGCACATATACGTTGTTCTTCAAAATTTTCAAAACTGGAGGTGCCTTTGTATAGGTGAGGTTTTTTTTCTGTGGTGCACCTCACAAATGTCATTGGCACTTGATTGGTAAACACTGCTTCTTTATAAGACAGGGCTAAATCCTCAATTTTAATTTGGTAAGCCTTGTAGCATGGAAGTAAAAATTGCTTTTAGGCTTTTTTAGTCCCCTGTTTTTTTAATTTCTGAATGGTGGTAAAGGGATGTATTTCATACTGTTTTGTTTGGAAAATCTACAGCTGTAAAATGAGCTTGGCTTTTGTGCTGCCTATTTGGAATTTGTTGAGTCCAATGGTAATATTTTAGACTCTTTTTAAGAGAGCTTCTCCTACAGTTCACTTGGTTTCCTTGAAGCCTTTTCATCTACTTAAATTTGTGCTGTAGAGCTAGCAGAATTTATTTAGGTATGCATTTCACTTACTGGTTATCATGACTTGGAACATCAAGAAAAAGTCATGAATGCTTCTGAGGGACTGATAGAACAGCCTTCCGATTGATCAGGAATGTTAAAGGAAAGATGCTAAAAAGAAGTACAGTCACCATCGTCTATCTCAGTGGAATGTGGTGCTACTTGTGCCTTGTTAAAATGGGCACAAAGACTAGAGAAGCATGGAAAAGCATGGGGAAGTTGTCTCATATTTCACGTAGCTGGTTTTGTTTTGTGTTTCTTCTTGCTTTTGCTAGCATAGAGATGTTATTTGTGTTTTCCTGCCTTGGGAATAGTGGAGTTGTGGCATGAATGTCCTTGAGCTCCGCTTGTGTTCATGTAGAGCGGTGGTACCAGAGGGAGAGCTCCTGAACTGAATAGGTTCAAAACATTGCCTCAAATCCATTGAGTGCTGGAGTGCCTGATTTGCTGAAATTGTTGAGGAGACTGGCTGCATTGTACTTGGAGAGTTTCTGTATACTTTCATGTTCTTCAATATGAAAAACCTGACATTTTTCCTTTAGTATATTCTGCTTTTGCCTGCAGATGTGTTAGATAGGAAGGAAAGGAGGAATGTTACGGTTCTTCATTGCTTGGAAATCCAAAGGGATGAATGGGAGTGGCTCTTGAAGTTGGAACATGGCTATACAGTTATTTTTCTTTGACATAAAGTGTTCATCTATGTGCTAATCGCATTCTTGTCTATGTAAGCCACTTTACTGAGGAATGAAGCTCCGTGGACTTATTACTGCAGTAAATGTTAAAACTTTCAAATTATTCCACAAAAACGATGCAAGAGATGGAACTCTTCTCCCGTGAGGACAGGCTGACACACCTGGAACTGTTCAGCCTGGAGAAGAGAAGGCTCTGAGGTGACCTGATAGCGGCCTTTCAGCGTCTAAAGGGGGAGCTACAGGAAAGAAGGGGACAGACTCTTTGGTAGAGTCTGTTATATTGTAGCAACAGATATTGTAGCAAGCTTAAAGAGGGTAGATTTTGATTGGATACAAGGGAAATGTCTTTTACGCTGTGGGTGGTGAGGCGCTGGAGCAAGTTGCCTGCAGATGTGGTGGATGCTCCATCCTGGAGACTTTCAAGGCGAGGCTGAACAAAGCTCTGGGCAATCTGATCTAGCTGTGCGTGTTTATAGCGGGGGAGTTGGACTAGCTGACCTTTACAGGTTCCTTCCAACTCTAAGGATACTATGATTCTATTTGTTTTTTTAGCTTGGGCAGTATAACTATGTAATTACCAGTGTTGCAGCTGAACATTCTGATTTGATCTAACTTTGGTGGGTATAGCACTATTTGTAATCTCTGTGGAGCTTATCAGTGTCTCCAAGAATTGTGTTTTATGGTTTGCTTTGTGTTTTTTCTTTAATGAAGTTAATGAAAAAGCATCACAACTTTGCCTTTCAATCATCTTCCAAAAAACCAAGTCCTGAGCATTTTAAGGGGGTGTGATCTCATTTATACCATCCCTGTTCTTCCTGATGTAGCTGTTTGTTTCTAATAGTGGTGTATGTTGAATTTTGTGCATGGATATATTGTGGTATTTTGCATTAGCAAAGTCTGAAAAACATGCTGTAGAAAATAGGTTGGCTGTCCCCTGTTCCTTGTCAGAATGCTTGGATCTAATGCACTCAGCCATCTGCATTCAGGGCTGTGATGGTAACTTTTGCCCCTATGCTGTCAGTCTGGGCAAGGTCTGAATTCCAGGAGTAATGACTGTACCCTCAAATATAGTGAGTGCTTTTCTGCAGCAGAGGCAGTTGTTATTTTGTTGATTTTTTTTTTATTTTTACTTTTATTTTTAAATGAAATGTGTGTGATGGTGTATTGAGACTTTACAAAAAAATAAAATAATTCCCCAGCTCACACAAATGATGGCTCTTGCTGCTGAGAGGAAAACAAAACAAAACAAAAAAAAAATGCAAGTGATCTCTTGGTAATTTATTTTTTCAGAGTAATTTTCCAAGAATGAAGCACTTGCTTGATCTCACCTTCTGAATTCTAATGCTTAGCTTTATTTTGGCATTTGTTCTAATATGTTCCATAACTCAAGTCAACTAGTTTTTTTCCCCTGCTTTCTTAATGTCAAATTTGCAGTAACATGCTGTGCATGTACCAGGACATGAGCATGTGTAGGTGTTTTGGTCTGTGTTAGTTCTTTACTCAGATAATTGTTAGCACTATTTAAGTATTTGCTTTTCTCGCTTGGATTTGCTTGTTCCTGTTGCATTTGAAAAAAAGTAGACTGGTGCCATCTGTTAGCTTGAGACTGCTGTACAGCTTGACCTTTGTCATTCTTGGAAGATGGAGCACAGTGCTGCCTTGGCTGGGGAGTACTGCACAGGGAAGGTTTTTCTTCCACTCGCCATATAAAAACTATATATATATATATATATATATATAGTGGGTTTTTTTTGATTTTTTTTTTTTTGTGTGTGTGGGGGGGGGTTGAATTGGGGAGGAGGCTGGTTATTTTACTGTTTTGGTGGTTAGTTACTGTGTATGTTGAAGAGGCTTTTACTACAGGAGAGCCTTTATCAGTGTATATGTGCCAAAATTACATCTGCTTATGGTTTCCTGCTGCATGCAGGCCGTTGTTTTGTTCTGCCTTTTGTTTCAATTCATTTGATTGTTCAAAATATTAGGATATATGGGAAATCTGTTCAGTTTATTCTGCAGAAGTATGATTTGTTTTCTTCTGTTAAGCAGGTAGGACATGAACCTTTTGACCCTTAGCACAAAACCTGGAAAAACTTTAAAATAAGGTTTGTAGTGCAGGATTCCTACAGCAAAAGGAGAACAAAAAAAGCACTAAGGGATATGTGAACTGTGTAAATACCAAAATGCTCAATTTTGGGTCATTTCTGTTTTATTTCTTGCCATATTAAATAAACTGATTATTGAAAACTTTATCAGAAGTAGTTCAGTAGAGAGTGAATTCTCAAACCAGACTGTGATGTAGTTTCAAAAGGATGCCACCATCTTTATTTTTTAGTTATACTTAGAATTATTTTAGAATTTTATTTTTATATCTACGATGATGATACCACCATAGCTAAGAAAAATAGGAGTAGAAAAATCAAGCACAGGAGTCTTAAGATGCCTGCATTCGAAGAGGAAGTTAGATGCTGTTAATATCTTCCTTTCCTTTCATAGCTAAGCTTCTTTTTTTTTTTTTTTTTTTTTTTTTCATCTCTGTTAAATTGCCACATTTATTTCAGTAACTGAGCTGGGGTAGATAGCAAGACTCAGTTAATTGTGCATTTCTAAGCAAACACATAAGCTTCTGACTAGTAATTAGATCCTTTACTATTAGTTTATTTTGCAGAAGTTAGGTTGAATAAATGATGTGCTAATTTCACTTGCTAAACCACCTATCAGCAATGTGCTGACCTGCGTGTGTGTTATACAAACAAATTGTTGGACAAATTAACTGAAGAAGTTGACTAATAATTAAAAATTTTATCAAATATCTGACGCATAAGTGACATTTGAGACATGTCTATGTGCATTGTTTCATATAGGCCTGAGGAATACTTCTTTATTTTGGAATCAACCAAGGGTATGTTTTCCGTATATGTAAATGCAGTGAAAATGTATAGTGGTGGAAGAAGGGAAAATTTCTGAAGCGAAAGCTCGGAGGTGGAAGCAGTCTAGTTTTGTGGATAAACATTTGTACAAAAATGCTGATCTTCAGGTAATAGACTATCCCTGTGTCTTCATGTTAAATTGCAGAAATAATCAGCTTGATAAAATAATAGTTCCCCTCCTCCCAAACCAGTTTTATTTATACACACAATGTCTATTGTATAAGCATACACATAATTAAAATCATAAATATTAATAAAATTACATGAAAATATTTTGAGATAGTAACCATGGAGTAAGATCTGAGTTGAGCAAGCAACACTGCAATAACCTGGACCATAAATGCAATACTCTGTCTCTGAGAAGGAGCTGATGCCCTTTTCATCCTGTGGTGAGGCTGCCTCGGTGCTGTCAGGGCTCTTCCATGTGTTCCTGACTATGTAAGTGCTTGGTTGTTGATGAACTCTTGCTGCATGAGAAGATCCAGCATTGTGTCTGGTCTCTGAAGGATGATCCTGAGTGCTGTGCATGTGAATGGGTTCCTGTGGGAAGCTGTGGAAGGGAACTCTGTTGCTTGATGGGAATAGCATCTGCATGGCGCAGCCAGCAAAGCAGGGGAACATGCCAAGCAGTGACAGCAACTGACTGAGAGCCTGGAAGGATTATTCTATAAATTGCAAAAGAAGGAAATACAGGATGTGCAGTACTGGGGAGTATTGCTCCTGGAACACCGACTCCGTTCAGTGCCTCCATCGGTATGCAATTTGTTCCACTAATTGGTCACACTCCAGTATTGTTGAGATCTGTCTCTCTTTGGGTCCAAAGATGAAATAAGACCTTTTCAGCTGGAAGGCTTGTTGTGTATTACCACATTCAGACCCACTTTCTCTGATCAGCATTGTCCAGCGATGTATCCCTAGCCCATCTTTACCCCTTACTATGGTGTATTTACTGCAGACATTCGTCTCCACCTCCTCCCCCTTTCATTTTGCACAGCAGAACAATGAAGGCTCTTTTTGTCTCTTGTAAAACAGACCCAGGGCTGCTGTGCTCATCTTCACAGCCTTGCTCTGCACCTGTTAAAGATAGGAATTTATGTCTTGAATACTGGTGGCCAGAGCAGTATATGGCACATGCAGCAATCTTTTACCAAAGCCCTGCAAGTTACTGCATCTACAGCTCGCATCATGCATTCCAGGGTTGGGCATGGAAATAATTTCTGCTATTTACTGTTCTTTGTTTCCTATCCTTTAAATGTTTTTAGAAACAGAAAGACTATGTATGTTGTTTGCAAGGAGTAAGGTGATAGTGATGGTATAGAACCAGGACGTGTTTTGAAATTACAAACCTGAAAAAAATAGAAGTATTAAACAGACTAATGAAATGAAAAAATGTAGTGGAGTCTTCCAGGAAAAAAAACAAAACAAAACCAAAAGACCCTCAAATCTCCACCAGTGAACATGTCATTGACAAGAGTTCAAACTGTTATTGCTTAATATTTGTCAAGTTGAACTGTGTGAAATGTTATAAATTTACTAATAGGAACAAAATCCTGGCCTGTCAGGAGATTGCTCTGGGTGATGCAATGAGTGTTTCCTTTTTTAACCTCAGTATTTCTGCAATACGCCATTGGTAGTCACTTAAGAAAATCATGTACAGAGGCAGTCTGAAATAAATACTGCAGTGGAAACTGCCTAAAAATGTTCCTGGATGTGATGCACCATGTCTGTAAGTGCAGTAAGCAGCTTGGGATTTTCTGCACGTCAGAAACTGCCATATTGCAAATCTTGGTGTTCGGAATAGAGCACTGAAGGCCCTGAGTGCAGTTGTCTGTGGAAATACACATCTCAATGTTTTTGTCAAGCTTTCATTTCCTTCCCTTTTCTTTTTGAGGGGGGAGGGCGTTTGAAAGCAAACAAGACTTTCTATTAAGAATTAACTGTGGTTATGAGAAAACAGTCATCATACGCTTCAAAGTAATGTTCACCTACTGAATGCCTCGCCTAGCAAAGACTTGCTTCTGAGCTTCATTACTGCTTTTGCTCTGGACTGGATGAGATACTGTTACTTTTATATCAATCGGGGTTTTTTAATTTTTTTTTTCTTCAGCCTCATTTAGTTTAAATTACTCAGAATTCGTTTGTAATGGTAGATGTAAGCACTCTTTATAGAAATCTTTTGAATGAGATCTGTTTCCATCTCTTACAGGTAAGGAAGGGAAATCTGATAGCAAAGCAAGTGTTTGCAGAATTACTAAACAGCAGAAGTTATACAGGTAGCACTTAGGTGAGGTTTCCTGATCCTGAAACTGGGATCCTTTGAAACCCAAAACCGTGGGTTGACAACTGTGTTGTTGGCTAAGTTGTTGTAGATGCACATATAGAGGTGGGACTTGAAAAACTGTTAAAAAGTGTTTCCACCCACTCCACTAGAGATAAGCTTGTATTCAAACCTTACATGGTTCTCTTGTTGACTCTGTGGGTTGTGTGTACTTGGAGCAGTGGCGTGCTTGGAGCTGAGAAGTTCCCTGCAGTGAAAAAGAAAGATGCATCAGTATCTGCCTACCACTTTCCCGAAGAAACATTTCTTAGAGTAATATCTAGAAAATGACCTAGGTATTTTGTTCATGTAAGTCATCATGCAGTGATCTTGTGATTTCAACACTGAATTTACAATGGCAGTAATTCTACTTCATAAATGGTCGCAAATCTCCTTTTAATTAATCTGAATATTTTTCTCCATGGTAAATAAGTCATTCATAGTTGATGCAGTAGAAAAGTTTGCTTGGCAGTTGTATTCTTTGTTTGCAGTATTTTGTGTCCACAATGAATGCTTCATGGAAATTTTCTTGTACAGCAGGCGAATGTAAAATATATGACCAGAAACTGCATTGCATGTACCAGTGCAGTTCAGTTTAGTAGTGAAGAGCTGTGAGTCCTCAACCTGCTGGAGTGGTTAGCTACTGTCCACAGGTAATACCCTTCATTTAAGGTATTGTTCACAGAAATGTGAGATGTTCTTGTCATTTCCTCGTGTACAGGTTTTTACTATGGGTGAGTCTCCCTGGTTGCATGGTTCCTCCCCACCACGGGACCAGTGAAAATCTCGGCTTTGGTCTAAACCTGCACTGAAATGTGTCAAAATAGCTTCCTTCCTTCCTTTTCCTCTTCACCCCTGAAACTCTGCATTCAGGACCAGTAGTGATTGGAACAGGGCTTTCATTTGGTGCTTTTGGCAGAAAATGTAATTTTAGAAACACTGGAGTATTTCTGGAATTAATTTTGGTATTGTAAAGTGCTTCATCTCTTGCAGAGATATGACATTTCAAAAGTTGAGGAAAACCTAACTTTGACATTTAGAAAGAAATTAAATATTTTGACATAAATTTTTCATTGGTCCAACTTTTCTTAGTCTCAACAAAATAGGCTCCATCAATGCTTCATTTGCCCTCGTCTCTCATGTAACTGTCCTGTGGGAGGTAAGCCACGAGTGCTAGTGAACTGGAGCTTGTTTACTGCTATAATGCTCTCATAGAGAGTTCTGAACATTTTCACTGTTGGGAAAAGGAGCAGGAAAAAGCAGGAAGACTGATGTTTTCTTGGGACAAGCTTTTGATGGAATTTAATTAAAAATAAATAATTGTTGGCAAACTACAGAATTAATCTGTTCGTTGTATAATTAGTCTTCAGTAATTACCTCTCTACCCATAGTAGCTCCTGTTTGATGGAGGAGGAAGGGGAGGAAGCTTTCAGTTGTTCAGCTTATAGCCTTCTCCTGCCTTTTCCCTGGAGCTACCTGTTCTCAAAGGACTCTCAAGGGGAGTGGTCACACTTTTTGGGTTGCACTATTTATGGTGATGGCTCTGTGCCTCGCTGAGGAGCCCTGAGCAGCAGTGGGTGCAGCTTGCATCATGGTGAGCTCAGCTCGACTGGGGATGCTCTCATCGGCGTTTGGCTTAGCTGAACTTGGCACACTGTGGCTGTAGGCTCAGGCAGCACAGCAGGGCTTGCAGACCATTTGTGAAAGAGTCAACTCAGGTTGCTGGTCTTCACTGTAGAGCAGGAAGCTGTTCTTTGTGCATCTGAGTCTTGGAAGGACCTGTACCCCTTCCATGCTACTGTTCCTCCTTCCTAGCCCTGATAGAGTCTATATGTGGAGGAGGCCGCTGTAGTAAAGCTGCCGAGCAAAGGGGCTGGGAAACTGGACAAGGGAGGGCCATATTCAGGATGATCTGAGTCTTGCTGAAGAGTGTAGGAGATGTAGGATGTAAGACAAGGAGGTACCCTGCCATCAAGATAATGATGCAAGAGGACTGTCAAAATCACCTCATTTTGTTGCCCTTAGATGTTGTGTGCTTAAATACATGTGTCACAGAATGGGGAAAATGGTGCAAGCTGACTGAAAGTTCTTTCTATAGCTAGGGATTTTCTGTAGCTCATTCTGCAAGGAGTTTTTAGTAAGAATTCAGTTTCTCGCTGTGGTAGATGTATTACATTTTTTCCCATGGCCATATGTTGCAATTGTGATGTAATAAAGCTGATGTGATTTTTAGTACCTTGTTGACTGGAATAGAAGATACACAGGTGTATTATGAATGCAAATTGTGCTGCCTTTACAGTGCTGCCGATTTATGATTGTATTGGAGTGAGTGAGAACAAGCTACCAAAATTATTTATTTACAGTCATAACAGTAAAGAAGATGGCTCTCTGCTTCAACAGTATTGGTCTCTGTCTTTAATCTTTAATTAACTCTCTGAATTTGACTAGATCTGCAAATAGCAGATGGTGAAGTGTTGCCAAATTGTCGCTCATCATCTGTTCCTCACATATATAATTTGTAAGAATATAAGTATAAAGAAAGCATATCAAAAGTTTTCAATACAGTATTCCCTGATAGCAGGGGTATGTGTTCTTATTTCTTTTTGCAATTACAATTAAGTTTAACAATGAGCAAGAGATTAAATAAAGGATTTGCAAAAAAACAAACAAAAAAAAAAAAAAAAACAACCAAAAAACATTTTCATGATAGATTTAGTGAACAAGTAGCTATTCCAAAATTGCACAGTACTAAAGCAAGCGAATAGTCTTATGAATGTGTAATGTTCGAATGGAATGGATAGTGATCTACAGTAAAAGTATTTTGTTTATTTCTGGTGCTCATAAAACCTTTTTGTTATTTGTGATAGTACTTCTGAACTATGACTGGATTTTATTAGTTTAACACAAAATGGAAAGAAGGACTCATTAAATCCCCTAATTCCCAGCTGTGGACTGAGGAGAGAATTGTGACTTTAATTTTACCCAGTAGAGAGATGCAAAATTTTTCCCTCCGCTTCTGTGGAGAACTGGAGTCTTAAGCTGTTGTCTTGACAGCATCTATATAAGTTGTCCTTGATTACTGAACATCTTATTTCCTTTGAAAGAAAAAATACAAACACAAATTTAAAAGTCAAATTGAAATGTGGAGAAAAATTACTTCTTGGCCTGCCTCTCCTTCCCTGATTTAAAGTTATTTTCTATGCAAGGCTAATTTTACTTTATATTTTTGAGGCATTAGTCTGTAGACTAATTGAGCTACAGCAAATATTGAGTTAAAATAGGTATGCAGCTGCGAGGTTACATTATCAAGTCCTTTTAGGATTGAGATTCAAAACTTAACGGTGTGGTCTTGCCCACAGAACTAAAGATGACATTACCATCCTCTTAGCTGGGAGTCATTTGGAGTCCTGCACCTGGTAAATGTGTATGTAAAAACTTTCAAGATGGGGCAATTCAAGAATTTATTTAGAAATTACCCTGAGTTTTTTATTGGAGGAGTAGAACCTTTTTGCATTCAAACAGTTTAACAAATGGATAAGTAAAATATGCCCATATAAGCAACAGACTTCAGGGAAAGATTTGAGGGAAGTGGGGAGGAAAAAATGAGTGGTTTTTTTTTTTTCTCCATTATTTGTACTCTTTGGCAATATTTTGTTAATGCTTTTTTATGGCTTCTTAACTTTTCAATTCCATTCTAATTAAGTTTGCATTTAGAGTGTACCCATTGCCTCTGATTGTTATTTGTCACATTATAAGGGTTTTATACTTATTTTTACTGTCTATTTGGCAAAAATAGACATGTGGGAAGCCATGTCTTGAGTATATAGGTTGAAAATGAAGACATTAATTGTGCCTTCTTCACAGTTCAGTCTGTCGATTCACTTAAAAAATCTGTTTCAACAAAAGAATATGACTCAGTTATGAGATCACTTGTCTGTAGTAGGGGGAAGGAGGAATCTCCAGAAGAGAACAAAGTAAAATATGTTTTGTTGAGTGTGGTTCAAGTGGTTGGTTGATTTAAATCAGATGAAATCTCAGAGCTCAGATGGTGTTGGTTCTATTGGTGGAAGGCTGGAGGAAGCTGACTCTTTCCCTTGCTGTAAGTATTGTGTATGTGCGTAGTCTGGCTGTTATCTTCTTCAAAAGAAGTTCACAGAAAAAGATGTAGGTATATGATTAAAAACCTCTCTTTTCTTTACTTGTCATGTAAGCTTTCAAACCAGACAGACCAACAGCTTATAGATTCAGGAGTTTATATGTACTCCTACATACTGTATGTAACGAGGACGGACTGTGACTGGTGTTTTTTTTTTTCTCCTCTGATTTAAATCTTTTAACAGACTACATTACTTAAACTCTGTGATGGCAGGAGCTGGAGGCCTTTGCTGAGAAGGAGAGGCCATTTTATGAAGTATTTATATGGACTTGGGGCTGGGTTAATCTTGAGCTTTTGCTCCATCTCAGCTAATTACCTCCACCTCCTTTTCTGGGCAGTGGAGAACGATGTATGTAGGGTACGGATCATTCAGCCATTTCAGGCTTGTACCTCAGAATAAGCATATTGTCATTAAAAAAAAAAAAAAAATGCTTGTAAAGGGAGCCTAGGTAAAGATGCTGGGTTGGTGACATAGCTCTGTAGCTAGCTGTATGTTAGGGATGAGATTTGGCTAGGTGGTCAGTGAAAGTGTACTCTGGAAGCATGTTCTACTTTAGGACATCCCCTGAACATTTGTCATGTCAGTGGAGAAAAAAAATGTTGAATGCAGTTCTGTCTAGGATCATTGTTGAGGTGGTTTTATGATCAGTGTTCAAGTTTGCTAGTGTTCTCAGATAAAATGTAGTGTAGGCATGCAGAGAGCATGGGAAAGCTGTGAAATTTCCTGCAGCTGTAGAGCAGGCTTAGAACAGAGCCAAGCAAAGTTTAGGTGGTGAGAGACACTGACCTCTGGACAGAACTCTTAGGTTCATCTAACAAAACATCTAATAAATAGGTTGGCCTCTCTTTGATATTCTGTATATTGGATCATACCTAGAATTCTCAAGTATGACCTGACTGTAACTTCATAACAGGGTCAGGCAGAGCTAGAGGAGTTTTCTTGATCCTAGTTTTGGTATGCTGAATGTAATGAGGTCCTCAGTAAAGTAAGAGAGGCCCAAAATGTTAGGGATAAAAGTGTGGCTGCATTTGTTTAATTTTCTTTTCAAATTAAAAGAAAAAAGCTTTAGAAACATAACTTCCTCTGTTCGGTATTTTACTTGGAAATAAGTGTATCTGAGTGTTTCAGCTGCTTTCTCCTGCACGCTGTGAAAATGTGGATATGCTCCTTATGCTAATGTATAGATTAGATGCATAATGTCCTATATTTTGTCTCCCAGCAGAGGAAAATGATTACACTTGCAACTGATAGATGTAAGCCAAAACTGGAAACACAATTTTACAAGAAAATAAAGGGGACAGTAACAAGCTGAATGAATTTACAGGGATGAAAGCATACAGAAAACAGCGTGCAACTATCATTTCTAAAAATTCTAAAAATCCTGGTTTTTAATTTCTGCTTTGTAAATTTATGTCCTGAAAATAGGATAAAGAGATTAAAAGCTAGGAATACTTCTTAGTTGCAGATTCAGTCGTAGTTGAGGTTTGGACTAAGACCTAATTTTCTCTTTGCCTGCCTTTTATTCCAGTTCCAAATAATCTGATAAGGAAGAAAAGAAAACAAGAAAAAATATGGCTGGAGTTAGCACTGTGTAGATGAAATGTTGTTTGTGCTTTTACAGTCTGTTATGTAATCTAAAGCTAGTTTTTCACGAGAGCATTTAGCAGCAGTTGATAGAGGTTGTCATAATGCCATGTGTGTGCAATCGTGGTAGAAGCACTTAGGAGAAGAGAGCCCCTGGCAAAGCCAAGCCCTGGTGTAAGGATACAGGAGGTAGGAGCCAGGTCTGTCTGCACAGCAGAATCCTGTGAATAATCACAGGTTATCTACCTCTCTTCCTCTTTATCCCTCTTCTTCAAAACCACATGAGTATTTTCATACTTTGTCCAATATAGTTCTAGAGCTGCTGGAGAGAGATGGATAGCAAGTTAATTGCTATTCTTGTTACTTTTGAGCTTGCTGTTGTATGTCTGTAATCCCGCTGGGTTGCTCGCATTGGCTTTATCTTGGCAACTGTTCTGTTTGCTGTAAAGGAGTTAAAAAGCTATATAATCCTTGCAGCTGGTGCTTTCAGGAGTCTTTTAAGTAGATGTGAAGTTGCTGCTGAAGTGAGTGCTGCTATCACATGGTATTACCACAGTGTTCTCCCTTTCCACGGCTATGTGCCCAGAATGGGAGGTGGGCACCTGATGTCTCAATCTTGCACTGATTTCTGACAGCAACAAAGTGAATGGCCTTTACAGATCTAAATTGTGAATGAGCAATGTGCTTGGAATTTGGTCTTCCTTCTTGCTCTGTTTTCCAGTGCCAATAGCGTCAGTATTCAAAGGAAAGAAGTTTCTCATGGCTTCTTTCAACAGACTCTCCTGTTTACAGATGTCCATGGCATATGGACAGCACTATTAAATATAATAAAAAGGCTGGTGACTGTAATTACTGAAGAACAAGGACATCAGATTGCCCAAGTATATGTAAAGGCTAGATATTCGAGTGAAAAAGTTATTTGTTCGTAGTGTGTGAAGTAATTAAGGCCACAGGGAATACAGCTCAGTGAAATTGTCTGTGTATGTTTGTTCTTGTTGTAATGGATTGCAAAGATGCGTTGAAACAGAGAAGTATGGACTGGCCTCATTCTGGAGGTACTAGTATCAGACCTGATGTCATTAGCTGATTTAAGTTTAAAAGCAACACTACCTCCTCACTCCGCTCTTTTACAAGTATACTTAAAACTTCTGGATGTTCTTGGTGTGCTGTTTTGTTGTTTTGTTTGTAGTTTTATTTTCTTAAAAGAACATAGATGGGTTATCACAATCAGGGAAATCTACACATAAAACAGTGTGTATCATATGCTAGTACTAAAGAGATGTTGTACAAATTGACAACGGCTCATCAACTTGTGTGCCCTATCATCTAGTCTGGCCTCTGGTACTGTGCTAGGGGTTGGATTTTTTTGGCCTCTTAGAATGAGAGCATAGCAAGCTCCAATCCGAATTTGCTGATGTTTTCTGTTGCTTTGAGTTACTGGAAGAGTAGTAACATACTCACAACTCAGAGTTATGCTGTTCCTTCCTAATGTTTCTCTAGGTTGTAGGTAGTTTACTCTCAGTAAACTGTATTGTTCTGCCAAAATGTGTCCTAAAAGAAATGCCTGATTAGTATCTGATGATAGTAAGGCTGTGCTGCTGCATCTGTATAGTTGTAAATATGTGATGGGGACTGGGTAATATTTTTCACTATGTTTTGTTCCAAGTTGCTAACAGACTAATACTTCTTTGCAGTGAGTGTAGGTATTGCTTTTCATGATCCTTTTGAGATCATTCCCTGTTGTCTAATATGTAATGAGGACAATGCAGTTTTAATTTTATTGTCAGGTTTAAGTGTGCATGTTATTTAATGCTTCATATATGTGCTGAGTGAAATGACAACCGTGAGACTGAATCTGCATCTTCATTTAGCCCTTAGGTGTCACAAAGAGATTTTAGGTGCTTGGAGGTGAGAATTTTGTTCTGATTCACATCAGAGATCTTTATTTGCAACAGTGCATCAACAGGTGATTTTTGAAGTATGGATGATCATGATTGAGTTGTGCTTTCTTTTGAGACTCTCCAAAAAAAAAAAAAAACCTTGCTCAGTCTGAAAGTAAAAATACTATTTTCCTCAGCAATTGCCAACAATTCAGTCTTAGCCTGGAGTATGAAAATTGAAGGAAAAAAAAAATATATATATATTTAATATATATATATATATATATATATATATATATATAAATTTCTCCTGTTACATAGAGGTTCTGCAATTAAATATAAAGAACTCTTTTAATGATGCATAAGTCAGAAGAGAATCCAGCACCTACTCCTATAGGTTACATTGCTGATTGTGTTGTTAGTAGGAATAGTAGGACATTGTCTTATCTTAAGATATGTGGTGTAAAATTAGTAAAAAATATGAGAGTGTTCAGACCAAGCATTCTCAAAATATGATGGCCTGTTCAGCTGCTATTTACATGTGCATTTTGGTACTAATGTCAGTTGTATGGTCACAAATGGAGCACCTCTGCTATGAGGCGAGGCTGAGAGCTGGAACTGTTCATCCTGGAGAAGAAAAGGCAAAGGGGGACATCTGTATGCATGTGGTCTCCTGGTGGGGAATTAAGAAAGCAGAGCCAGATTCAGCTCATTACCCACTGTCAGGACAAGCAAGAGGCATTGGGCACAAAGTGAAATGCAGAAAGGTTTTTTTGAAAGTGATTTGAAGAATCTGTTTGACTGTGATGGATGTCAAACATAGGTACAGGTTGCTCAGGGAGGCTGTGAAATCTCTTTGAGATTCCCAGAAACTGACTGGACAAGCTCCTCAGCTGTAGTGCTTTTCCTTTTGTAACAACCTGAAGATAGAAACAGAAAACAGTGCAGGACCACTGTGCATTATTTTGCTTTAGTTTAAATTATATGGTTGCGTTTACCAGTTCTTGTAATCGTGCTGCTTTTTCTGCTGTCACTTTGGGGCTGACAGGAGGCCGTGGAGCATAGGCTGCTACCTCTTCTGCTTTTGTCATTCCTCCTGTTTGATGTCCTTGTATCATCCACTGCAGTTCCCTTTGCTGATCTTCCACTTGTCACTGAACTATAGTGACAAAACCTTGTCGTAATGGCTGTCACAATCCTCATGCAAGCTGATGAGTGATAGGGGATAGCTGTCAGAAGCCATATACTTGTAAAACAAACAGAGAACTGCTCCTCAGACAAGCTGAGGTCTGGGTACCTAGTGCTGTTCATATCCTTCATGCTGAATGCTCACAGCTTTCATACTGTTCTTCTTCAGGAAAAATACGAAGATGCCTAAGGACATCGTTAAAGACAGGGCACGTAAGTGAACTTCTTTCTGCTCTTACAAGATGCTTAAGAGATAGCTTAACCTAAATGCAAGCAAATGTGGCCCATTGATGTAAAGAAACAATCTGAGCTGAAGTGTACGCTCTACTTAAGAAGCAGAGCATTAAGGAAAATGCCATCCACAGGTGGATATACACCTTTCATGTGACAGGGTTAGTTTGTGTTTCCTTATGCTACATCTTACACAACTGCCACAGATATGAACTTATCTTCATCTCCATAACTAGGTAGTGCCTCTGTTGTGACCGTTCTGCTCCCGTTTTCCTTCCTTTGTGCCATTTTATAAAACCTACAAAATTAAAGATAACATTTAGAATTTAAGAAAAGTACTGAAAACATTCTAAGATAATACACTACTATTGAAAGTGCAGCATACGAAGAGACTAATAATGACACCATGATGAATCATGTTTTAATAGGTTGAAAAGTCCATAAAATAAATACTTGGGCAGCCAAATGTTTTATGCAGGCCTTTAAAATGCTCACGAGTAGGAGTCTGAACAGAAAGAGCAACTAGGCCAATGAAAAAGGGCACATGGATATGGCATCACTTCTTCTATAATGAGATTGGGAGGGGGGCAGGGATAAAAGGAGGAAAAGATAACTGTATTAGTAAAACAAATCCCACACCATCTACAATTCAAAGTTCAGAGTTGTAAAAGAAAAATAAGCCTTGCTCAAGTCTAGTACTTTAGTTTCTAATTGAGTTCTTTTACTATGTCTCTTACATTATGCTACAATCAGTAATTTCTCTTAAAATCAGAAAAGAAAAACTGGGAAACTACTAAGTAAATTACAGAAGAAAGACATTTTTTAGAAAATAAAATAGTAACAGTAACAAAAAGTTAAATTCCAGCTCATGCTTGTTGCTGCTGTTCAGTTGCCTCTGTCTTATATCACATACCACAATTATCCTTCCATTTTAAATATTTCAGGAAACTCATTCTAATGAATGGATACTTTATGGCTACAATACAGAGCCAGTGTTATGCATAGAAATGCATTTTTCAAGCCAATTTCTAGCTACTAGAGGTGATGAACTGTGATGCAGCTAGACCCAGCCCTTTCCAGTGTAGGCCTCCCATTATCTTATTCTGAAATATCTGGTAATGTCTACTGTTGAAGAGATAAGTGTAAAATACTAGCAGCAGAAAATTAGGATACTTCACTGCATAGGGAAGTAATCACTCTTTTGATTTCCTCTGTGTGTTTTATAATCCTAGATGCATCCAGATGTACGTAGATACTTAGTGAGGCCATAGACCCAAAGCTTGCTTTCTCTCAGCCCAAGACCTCCTTTTCTTCAGTTGCTGCAGCACCTAGTATTTAACTTCTGTTTTTGTGATTCAGGAAGATCTCTTACAACTGTGTGAATTGTCATTTCACATGACATCTTGAAGGTGAAACAAAACCATCAATTGTTGAATCTGTTGGGCACAGATTAAAATCCATTATTATTTTTAACTGTGTTAAAGCAAGATGTGGCTGATGAAAGTTTTATTATTGGCTTCTGCACTTTTGACTTCATCTTCCATCTGTCAGGCCTTGTACATTAATCCAGGTTTCAACCAGGTACTTAAAGTTTGAGATTCCTCCTAATAACCTAATAATTATTGTACAATCTGTTAGTTATGTGCTGCAGTCAAATTTCTTTTTGAGTATAAGTGCCCAACTGTTTGACTACTTTTCCCCTCTCCTCTAACCTACTCCCTTGCTCAGGCAAATGAACTTCCATGTGATTTGCCAATCTGTGTTTTGTTAGCTGTTTTCAAGATTAAATCACATGCTTCTCAGGTCGCTGGGGAAAGAGGCCCACTCGATAGTGCATCTTGCAGTGAAATGTCAGTAGCTAGTAGCTAGTATGCTATGAAATGGGACTTGAAGTTCTGTTAGCAAAAGCCACAATATATATTGTAAGCATGGAAAAAAGCTTTGTCTTGTGCTGAATTGACACTAGAACAATCTTACTGAAGTTTTCCAAGGAGCATGACTTAGTACTTAGCTTGAAGTTGGAGTTGCTTATTTTGCATTCTCTTTGAGCCAAGTCCCCAATAGTAGATCAAACTGTCATCCCTAATAGAGTCAAGAGCAATAAAATAAGGATGAAATGCAATGTGTTGTAACAGTGTGAAACTGGAATCAAATCTGTTACAGGGAGACATAATGGCATATAGTTTATTCTTGCATGCCGACTGCATCATCTCAGGATAATGATCTCCATGGTGAAACGAAGTGTTTCTGAAAGAGCCTGCCAAAAATGAAAAGTATGAGTAAGGCAAAGGTTTTTTGTTTTTTGTTTTTTTTTTTTTTTGTTTTTTTCCCCTGCAGAAAAGCACTGTGTTCCATAGACGTAAATATGAAATTAAATGGTAACTTCCAAGTATAAATATCCTTTATAACAGGCAGTATCAACTGTGCTTTGGAAAGCTGGAAATCTTGCCATATATTTTGCAAAGATGAGATATGAGTTCTTACTGTATGGTCGGCCATATAAATGATCTGGAAGAGCAGGCCAACAACGAGGTAGCAAAATACTGACATATTTGGGCCAGATATAAGGAATCGTACAACTACTTTACAGTACTGCTTGACTAAGAAAAAAAAAGTAAATGTTTTTCAGTGTCGTGAAATAGAATCTTCTCTAAAGGTTGGTTGTAAACCTGATTTTTTTTTAAACTTATTTTGTGGCTTAAGTGTTTTTTTTTTTCCCTTATGGGGTGGAGGGGAAGGGAAAGGAGGCATTCTGAAGCATAGCTTTCTGTTTAAAAAGGTTTTGTTTTATTTGTTCTAATAGCAAATAGTCAATTTCATGTTCTGGATAAAGGTAAAATAGCTCTCAATATTGTTCATGTTTGGATGGCTCTCAAGAGCTCTGGAACAGAAACAGTCATAGAAATAAGACCTAGCATAAGGAGGGAAGACAACTTTTTAGAAGCTTTTCTGCAGCACTGTGTGTGAAGTAAGTCACTCAGGCAAGAAGAGAAGTGTTTACTTTGGTTGCTGTAGCTCTTGTGTGTGACTGCAACATTTTCCCTCTTACATCTTGTTTTCCTTCCCTCTCACACTTTTCATGCGTGCACACACACATGCACAAACAACCTTCTTCCTAAGTCTCAGTGAAAATAGCAAGTTTTGCCTTCCAAATACAAAACTTCGTGCAACAGATAATCCGGGAGGAGAACTCACGAGGTTCTACATAGTGACGTTTAGGCTATGTAAACCAGAATTTGAAAGGGATCGTAGAATCTGCATCTGTTTCCATTCCTCTATTTTTAGAAGTAGGCTTTGATCCAAATCTAACAGAAAGCTTGGTTGCTCTGCTGTTATGATGCTGTTGCTCAATGATATAAAGAGATTTGCTTGATATCTATTGTGGTATGTATTAGCATTAAAATTTCAAATTTAAGAAAAATATGTACCCATGCTATGACAGCTGCAAAACCTCACAGACTGACACACAGTGTAACAAATGGTTGTTCCAAAGAGGGAAAGAAGTGTGCTAACTGGAAATCCTTATAGTATGGGGAAAAAATTGTTAGGAATTTTTTGAGCATGAATGTTGCCTCACTTCTGTGGCAAACCTTGGAGTGCTGAGGTAATGCAAGCTACCAGATGTTCAGGGAGTATTTACAGTTCTGGAAAAGATTAAGCCTTTCCTTGGGCCAAGGCCTGCATGAGAAGGAAGTGGGTGAAAGAAAAATACCAAGTGTCCACAAATGAGTGCAATATATCCTTCTATTTGCAAGAAGAGCTTTTATATTTATTATGCATAAATCAATCTTTTATAGAGTATTTACACCAAGATAACTGTTGGGAAATAATGTGTTGCCTGTTACTGCTGCAGGAGAAGTTACTTCTCGTTTCCGGATGTGATTTTTTTTTTTTTTTTTTTTTTTTTGTTCCTTTGTCTTTTCAGAGAAAACATATGCCCCTGTCCAGTCCTTCCTTAGTAGAAGTATTAATTCTGTGTTTTGTGATTTGCCACTAGGATTTTTCTAGACTAAATTTCCGAACTCTGAGAGGACATATTTCAAATACTGTTTGAAATGTCATTCTTCAAGTAATCAGATAAAGTTAAATGGCATTAATGGCACGCTACATTTCATAGTGCTGGAAAACAAAAATGAAAACCAAACCACCATTGATTACATCTCCTGCTTCATTTTAAATTTCAGAGGGAAGGAATCTAAGTTGTCTCCATTAACATATGTATACATTTTGCTTTGCTTTCTCGCAGTCATTTTTTTTTTTTTGTTTTCCTTTAGTGAGGTTTTTGCATCTTCACCATGCTTCTTCATTGTGGTGGTTTTTTTCTTCATTTTTTTTCTGGAAAATTTAATAACAGTTCACTCAGCTAGAGCAACTTTAATGTTTGATATATAGCTCTTCTACACAGTGTAAAAAGCAACATGGTACTACCACTTCATAGACCTGGCCCTCTGCAAAGCAAACCCTTTGCACATGTGCTAAAATATCTATTTGTAACACAAATAAAATCCAACTTATTTGGAAGTTGCGGTATGTGAGGTTACTGGTATCGTGATTTTGATATGTTCATCTTGTAGTAGGGATTCCTACAGATGAGAACAAATTTGTAACTGCAAATGTAGTATGCATTCAAATTACAAAAATTTCAAGGTGAGATTGAGTAGAAGTGCTGTAGAAACAGGTTCAGTTGCTTTTTGTAGGATCTCTGCCAAGGCCATTCATTTATTGTAGAAAGCATAATATGTTTTGTCTACACTGGTGCATTATAAAATAAAACACAATCCCTCATATGGAAAAGATGGATATGTAATGTTTTCTTCTGTTTTCTTTCCTTTCTGTGACCTGCAGAAATCCCTTTATCCATCCACTTAGTTGTATTTGTTGTGAGGAATTTGTTGCTCACTAGATTAGTCCAAGCAATTTTTTCTCTTTGGAAACAATTTAATACATAGCTTCCAGCCAGGAAATGTTCTGGGATTCCATTTGGAAGGTTTAAGCATAGGGGGGGGAGAAAACTGACAAACAACTTGACTTGCTTGACATCTGCTGCTGAAGTTGATGTGTGTGAATATATCAGATCGTTTTGGCAGTCTGGGAGTAGGAAATTAATAAAAACGCAAATTCAGTACTGTTTCATTTCTCCTGTCAGCCAAGGTCGCAGATTCAAGCAATCAGTGCGAGTTAAGAATTTGTGATTGAATTTAACAAATCTCCCTGTGTAACTGCCCCTGACTGTTGTAGGTGGGGTGGGTTCTGACATAAACTAGCCCCCTAGGAAGTGTAAATGTAGGATGCTCCTCATTTAGAAGTAAGGGTTCTGTAAGGCTGAGAATTAAGGAGTTCTTTTCCCAAAGGACTTAAACCAGAAGCCATAAAGTTTTACCATTAAAGTTTTAAATGTAGAATTTATCCTCTTAAATTTGCTATTAAGTAATTCTTTTAATATTTAAATGTCTTTAAATTATTAGGGCTATGACATGAATTTTAATATTTTCAGATAATGGGCAGGAAAAAAAAAAAGGATATCCGCATACTGTAATTCTTTAATGCATCTTGTGGGACACCTCTATGAAACAGGCCAGAGTTGAACTTGGAGACCTTAACACTGTGCTAACTACCCTCCAACTCTCCTGCTGTGGATTCTCTTGGTTGTTTTGTTGTTTTCTATTTTTTTGTTTTTGTTTTTGTTTTTTTTTTTTGAGTTGAGAGGTGTTCTGCGAGATCAAGTCCATGAACGGTGTTGTCAGAGCAAGGCTTTGGGTGGTGATGAGGGTTTTGCCAAAGCATGTGGCCTGACAGTGGCTCAGGTGGAAAATAGCAACAATGTAGAAGTCAAAAGTTAATATTACTAAAAGTTAATATGATTGTATAGCCCGTAAGTTTTAATTCCGACATGTTATACTCAACTAGCATGAGGAAGGATGGAATCGATAGCATATTAGCATCTAGGGGAGCAGGGGATAGTTTTTGACAAATCTTTAGATCCATGTTATTCTTGCTTTTTGGATTCTACAGTCAGTCCAGCAATCCTTTAGATTATTGTTTGGACTCATCTCTAAAAAAAGAAAATCAGAAAGTTATTCTATAGAAGCAATATTATCAACAGTTGACAGCTGGTCAGACTCTGGAGTTCGCTGACTTACCTGAACCTGTGTAAGACTTCTTATATCTGACTTCTCTACTGCTCTGGGAAATTCCTGGTAGTCTGTTAACAAACATACAGGAAATTAAGCATAAAGGATTTTGGTTTTTATGTGGTAAACTCTGCTTAGTATAGATTAGTATCTTTGTTCTTAATGCTCTGATAATATTAAATTTAGAAAAAGTCTTTGTGTCATACAAATGTAATATATAATAAATACTTGCCTTTCACTTTAGCTGACAGAACGACAGGTTTTTCTACTCTTTATCAAGTTGCCTGGCAATTTGAGATTGTTTCATTCTGCAGAAAATGATTCAGTTGAAGTGCACTTAATTTAATCTCCTCTGTTTCACTGAGTATTTGATAAAAGATAATTGAAAATGCCTTAACTTGTGCTTTAAAAAGTTGTAGTTAAATCAGACTTGAGATTGCTCTTTTTTCTTGCTCCCTCCTAAAGGTCAGTGTATCTTTGTAATGTGAACTGTGGTGGCAAAGTAAGCCATTCATGGACTCGGTCCAGAGCTGATGGAGCAGCCAGTTAAACGCACTCCTAAAATGTATTTATTGCATTATTTGCCGTCGTGCAGCATGAACGTTGAATTAGCAATCTGAGCAAGCTACTACTGGCTGTGAGTAATCCAATAATTGATTTATTATCTGATGATTTCTAGATTTTTAGAGCAAGGCTCCTTTTTTTTTGTTTACAAAAGTAACTTGGAAAGGATGTGTGATGGGAACACATGCAGGATTGGGATTGTTTTTGCTGCATGCTTCACAGATAATAGGTTGTTGGAAGATAAATCAGGGTGCTGAGTCTGTATCATGCATTCTTTGTCTGTTGTCAGCTAAGTCATTACAGTTGTCTTGATACTGCCAAGAGTGAAAAAGGCACCTCTTTCTGTCTCACTTAGTTGCCCCCAGTGCTTCTTTTTACAGGGAGAAAAAAATAAGTACTTTTTTTCCTTTCTCTCCTGAAGTTTAGTATTGTGTATTTTCCCCCTAGAAGACAAAGAAACACTGCCCCATCTTCAACAGAGCAAGTTCCTTCTTTGGCCATCACCATCCTTTTTTTTTAGAAAATGAAGTGGTCTCCGTGTTGCCTAACAAAATGGAGATGGTTTTGTTAAAGCCTGCTCTTTAAAAAATATTCAGGTAAACAAAATGTTTACTAAAAACATTTATAGATGAGGTATAGATTATGAGCAGAACACTCAAACAGATTTACGAAGTTTGAGGACGATAAGGGAAGGAAAAAACTTTTAAGTAAATAGTGACTATAATTAAACCTGTTTTGCAGCTCAAATGAATTCTGAAACAACTTGAGATTGAAATGTCCTATCTACAATCTGTGCAATACTTCTACGGTAGTGCATTGCTTCTGGGAGCATTAACTGCAATGTGTAATACGGTGAATAATTCTGGGATTTCACTTAACGACAAAGCAAAGTACATGGCTGCATGATGTAAGCCTCTGTCAATTCAAGTATTCATTAAAAAAAATATTCAGAAAGTAGTTCAAGAAGCTCAAGTCTTGCGGTTCTGCTTAGGAACTTGAGAGAGTGTCCTGCTGAGCTGCTCTGCCTAGGGCTTTCCACAGGCCTTGTCAGGTCTCTGTGCTCAGAAAAACAAGCTTAGGAAAGACAGTGTGGCTCCAGGCTGAAATGACTCTTAACAGTAGCTTCATTTTGCCTGATCTATTGAGTGAAGGGATGACGTAGTGTGATCAATATAGCTCATGAGAACCCTTTTCCAAGCATGTTGGAAAAGGCAACTGTACTGTCATGTGGTGGGAAGCAGTTGGATGAGCTTCTGCCATTTCTTATACTAGAGCACAGTCACCTTTCTGAGCGGAGGTGTAATGCAAGTAGCTTCTGCACGTGCTGTGGGAGGCATGTATAGTTCATCATGCTAATTTCAGCTGGCCGTATTGGGTTGTGCTTTGTTTCCTTCAGTGGAAACCTCCTTGTAGTCCTACAGGCTGTGGTGGAAGATCAGCCGTGGTAAAAATGAACCCTAGCTGTCTGGAGCTGAAGCACGTATTGAACTTACTTGCCATACTTACGTTTTTAAAGATGGATTAATTCTTGAATGTATGTTTCCAGATAGAAAACCCATATAAAAACTGAGTCAGATGCCAAAAGATTGCCTGGCTGCCGGTGGGTGCCGGGCCTGCCGACATAGGCTGAGCTGCACTGGGCACAGTGTCTTGGTCTCCTTGCCACCACCACCCCCCAGCAGCTTATTGCATTGCAGTAAAAAGACACAAATTAGTCTTCAGTGCTCAGAAGCGTACAGTGACACGCTTTCAAGACAAAATCAGATGCAAATCATTTAAGCCTTCACATCTTCCACTAAGATTTTGTGCATGTTCAATGACAGGAATTAGTTTAAGGTAAATATTATGCCATTCTTGAATGTGAAGTAAAGTGTGAAAGATGTGCTTTCCTCCTCTGTGTCAGGACTGGAACCAGATTAATGGACTGGATTACAGCTTTTCTGTTCATTTGTTGAGACTTATATTGTGTAGTCTACGAGGAAATTATTTTAGCAACTATGGAAAAATGTTTTTGTGCCTTCACTCATAACATGCTCTAGGGAAAAAAACAAAGTTGTTCCTAAATCAGAGATTGTTATTGATCTCAACTTTATAAATTTACTCCTCCTTCAGCTATTTGTTTATTCTGGGTTATTTTATATCTCTAGTAATGTGCATTGTGTATTAATAATGACAACTGTCTTTTTTCTGTGCTCATACCAGATATTCAGAACAGTTGCATTTACAAGGAAATAATGTAGATTCTCACAAAGAGCTGCAGTTTAGTCACGAAAACTAGTCAGTCTTCTGAATTTAATATCTCTTGTGTTACAAATAAGAAAAGACTATTAAAAAAGCGTGAAAGTAAATTTAAATATTGTTTCAGCTCTCCAGTAGCACTCCAGAGGTACAATTAGCAGAATGAAATGGCTGGGATCTGCCATCATCTCACTCATCTGTTTTGTCTTGGGAAATTTACTTTAAAAAATAAAATAGAACAAAGGTATTTATTATCTTTCGGATTTTATTTTGGAAACCTTCTTAATAGGGCTAAGAACTTTATATTGGATCCAAAACTATTCCTTGGGGTGAAGAGGAGGGGAGCATCTGTCCCTCAGCTGAACGCTTACCTGCAGTGTATGACTGGGTTTAGCTTGTTTGTACAGGCACTTCTGTGAAACAAAGGCCTGGGAAAGACTTGCTTCCTCTCTGGAGTTTTCTGGTGACAAAAGAGGGCACTTCAGAAATGGAGCTACCTAGCGGCTGCCCAGAGAACGTTAGATGCTCTTCTGCTCTCTCCTCTCAAAGTAATATTGCTTGTGGAGATAATGGCTTTCTTCAAGATGCTCTTTGGATAGAGGCAAGGCTGTTGTAGTTATCTAGGTCAAAAATGAAGGTAACGAGTACTGAGAAATTTCTTTCAGTATGCTCTTGGGGTGCAATACCCTTTATTTTATAAGGATCTGAAGGATCTAGGTTGCCTGAGATACTCCCAGCCCCAACGTACATTTCTGTTTACGTCTTCCCTTAAAAACTTGTTCAAATGGAATAGGAATTTGTGGTGGTAATGTGCATTTGGGAGTTTGTGCTTGAATTTGTATTGATTGAAAGTTAACACAGTTTAGAAGCCTTAGAGCTATTCAGTGTGTTTGCTACTTATGGTCCTCGAACCTTTTGGGAGTATATGAATCAGTGTGTTCATTGCCCTTTGATTTTAACTGGAGTATCTCATTTGTAATACTTCCTCCAAACTTTTACAAAATTGGTTTAATTTCATAGGGGTCTCTCTCAGAAGTGAGCAATTAGTTGCATTTGTGCAGTGTGATGTTACCTGTCAGCAAACCTAAGTGTGATGTGGGTGATGTGGAATTGTTGCTGGCTTTTTTTTTTTTTTTTTTTTAATGAGAAAAACAAATAGAAATTGTTTTAGCCATTATACTTCTCTCTACAGATGTTATCTGTTATGACTATGTGAATGTAATCTGTATATTGTGTGAGTGAAAATGCAAGCACAAACACTGGTATGTAATTTGTTTATTTCTGTAATTGTAATTCCCTCCTTTATTACTTACTACGCATGTGAGTGTGTTTAAAAAAAAAAACAACATGAGCAGTATTTCTTGATACCACTGTGGTATGCATTTTTCCTCAATAGGTTGTCTAGTAAATGCAAAATATAAATGTTTTATTTAGAATTGTCATGCAGAGTATTATACATATTTCATGTCTAGATGCAGTCTGTGCCCAGACAGGTACTTTAGCACTCATTGCAGTGTTGCAGAGTAACAGAAGGTAACAGCAGAAAAATCAGTCCAAGAGACATAATCACTGTAATTTTTGCAAATGTTTTAATAACTCAAAACTTGGCGGTACTTCTTTGTATGTATTAAAGCCTGCTGATTTTGAAAGTGTGTAGGGTGAATTACCTAGTGTGGAGTACCCGTAAATTTTAAAGGTGCTTCCTTTTGTTACTGTGCTCCTTGCAGTAACTGTTAATTTGGTCATGACATACCCAGAGAAGTGATTGAGGTGCTGGCTCTGTAATTCTTCATGTACCTTTCAAGTCATTAAGGTGTTTGTTTTGACTCTTATCTTCCAATTAATGATGCCGTATCATCTCTGAATGTCATTCTTGTGTGTGGTGAAAGCTAGAAGAGTTTTGCTCTTTCTCTAAACAAACTGCTTTGCTAAGAACTTCATTCTTTTCCTAGGAGAAAACCAGGGCAGCCTTGACAGAGATGGTTTGAAGTGCTCGTGTTATGAGTAAATATCAGACATCTGCAGGAACTAGAGGGGGCTCTCAACTGAAAGACGTGGCAAATATTTTGCTCCTTTTGTGGTTTTCGCCTAGGCTAGTCTGGCTTGAATCAATACGCAGCACTGTCTCAGACATTTTGCTGCATGTATCAAACTCTTTTTCCTACCTTTTACTTCCTTTTTTTTGTTTGTTTTTGTTTGTTTGTTTGTTTGTTTTTTCCTACTGCTGGTTCAGGCTGTGATTTATTTATTTATTTTCTCCCTGAGTGTCTCTGATCTTCCTGCTGCCCTTCTTGCAAGGGGCTGGAGATGTGAATAAAGCAATAACCAGTGAATCCTCTTGCATTTTGCCTGTAAAGTATGCCTTTCATCTGTGGGCCTTTATTATAGACTTAATGCAAAACCATTTTTCAATGATAAAAATAACTGCAGTCTTGGAAAGATGCTTTTTTCATTTACTAGTAGCAGGAACTAGCCCCTTGATATTTGAATAAAAGCACTAACAGTTCCACGTCCCAATTAAGTCAAAATTGTTTTTCTTGACTCAAGATGATATGCAGAAATGAAGTAATGTATCTAGCAAAACAAAACAGCACAGCACTATTTCTCAGAAAAAAAAACCAGCTCACACATTCATGGATTGTATGTGCTGGGTTGCTTATTGGCACTAAGTTGTGGATATGGCTTGCTTCTCTAGGTTCGTCAGATTGTTTTGCATCATCATGGTAATTATGCAGTAGACTAGCAATATTATTTAGACCACTAATATCAGTAGAAGGATCTTTCTGTGGTCATTAATTTAAAAGAAGAAATAATAAGAGATAAAGATCATATTTTGATAACACAGTGAACTGATGATTTTGAGATATAAAGAATCAGTGAAAATGCATAGATTAGTTTGATTGTTTGCACTCCATTGGTGAATGGATTTGTTGTTATTTCCACATCAACAGCACCCGTGGCTTGACCTGACTTGAGATCTTTTTTTTTTCGCTGATTTTTTTTTTTTACTGTTCTCTTTCTGTAAGTAATATTAATTTTATATCTGCCTTAACATTCATGATTAATAACAATTTTTAGTAAACTTGACTTGCTGCACCAATAACTTGCCCAACTGTCCCTCTCCTCTTCTCCTCTCAATCCCCTCCATTTGTCCTATGTCCATGCTTGCATTCCAAGTTAATTAAAACTCCTCAGTTTGAGGAGAAGAAAATTTTCTTGGGAAGATGCATTAATACTCAGCATATCTCTTCCGGGAGTTAAAAAACAATTTCCTTGGCTTCTCTTGATAGCTTACTGGTAGCAGAAATAAAGTCAAACTGCTAAGGACTGAAGAATGGTTGCTCTGTGCAGGAGAAAAGCACTGCCCGTGTTCCTGGCCTTAGATGAGGCTATTTTTTCCCCAACAGCCACTGAATGTTAAATACGGTGCAGTGCTTGGAGCAAAACTTGTTTCTCCTCTACCTGCTGGCATACATTTGCCTAGGTTTGCAGCGTGCTGGGGTCCCTCTTTCACTATCTGACCTAGCACTTCTGAGTCATCTTCAGAAGGTGTTTTGGGCTCAGAGAGGGAGACAGGACCTCCAAAACTCACCCTGGAACGGCTGAAAGCTGAGATGTTAACTAAGAGGAGGAGATGGTGTTGAACATCTCTCACTGACTAAGCCGCAGCAATTGACTGCGAAGGAAGCTCTGCCTGATGGAAAGGTCCTGAGCATAGTTTGAAGGAAATGGGGCCTGTTCTACTCTGAAGGACTTCAGGTGAGGGCTGTGGCCAGCAGGGCTTTCCTCTGCCTCACTGTCAGCAGTTGAGAGCCCCCTCCTCTCTCTCTGTGGATGGAGTTATGGGCAAGTCAAGATTAAATTGTTTATATGTAGCAGCAGGGAATGAAGCACGTCTTTGGCTCTCTCATAGTCTAATAAAGCTGCTTTTTAAAACTTGAATATTGTGCTTAAGAACAGGATGTTTTGGAGATTATTAGCAACGTTATAAGTTAAACAGATTCATTTTTATTTGTTTATTACACAGCAATTGAGATTTGAGGGAAGATACGGCTTACAAAAATATAAAAGCAACTTTAGGGCAAAATAAAAGGAGGATTTGTAATAAATATCCCATTAAATACAGGGCTAGAGGCTTATGCTGGTGGCTTTCAAACTGCTGGTACATGTGGGTGTGCTGCTGCCACATATACCCAGATAAAACTAGGCTCAACAATAGCATAAAAAAAAATAAAAAGCCCATTGAAGTACAGCAGGCTTATCAACAAAAACTTTGTGTTATTTACATCCTATGTGCATTTTCCTAAAGATTTTTTTTTAAAACTAAAAGCAGCTTTTTACAGCAATCCAGGTTAAAATTGATGGAAATAAATATGAATGCTGAGAGGTACTACTTTAGAGATGATTTCAAGAGAAAATTTCCTTGTTGACACAAAATGGTGTATCTGCCAGTAGAGCCAAGCCATGAAAGCAGAACAAAAATACCAGGCCTGATTCATGGCTACATTACTTCAGATTAGTGCCAGCGTAACTCGATTTAGTTTGGTAAGTTTTATTTAGGCATCTAGAGCAGGCTGAACACTGTTTCAAGGCTCATGGTATGATCTGCTAATGCTGGATTAGAAAGAACATTTGTTTAATGGAATTACAGTGGCATAATACAGTGATGAATGTGGTCCATAATCTTTAGCACTGATCTATGTGAACTGTAATAACATCACAAGAAAACTAGTTCCCGAGTGTGTTGGAGGAGGAGCAGGGAGTCATTGGGAATCACTTCATGCAGCTCATGCAGCGTCAATTCCTTTTTGAAAGGAATGGAATGCAAAGGCACTACATGCACAGAGCTGGCAGAGGGCTAGTGTGCCCTTTACGCTCTGCTGGCACTCTTATGAAAATTATGTGCTGAATTTCCCCAGTAAAGGTTCTCATAGGTCTTGAAAAGCATTTCTAGTCAGGGTATTAGTTTGAACTAGCAAGCAATATTTCAGATACCAGGCAAGACAAAACAAATTGTGTTGAGCATGTGCTGAGATGATTAAGGTTCAGTTTCAGGAGCAGCAAGTCATTTAAGCAGTATTTATTTAGTATGACTTCGTGTAACGTGATTTCTATGTCCTTCAATTCTAATCTAGGCAAAGTCTAACCTTGCTCCAAAGGCTGTTAGTGTCTACCTATTAAACTACAAAGGGGGATAAAGAAAGACTGATAGCTTTGTGTTGGTGCTTTTTTCAAGTACATGACCTGGCCACTACCAAGAAAAGGTTGTAAGCAGATTATAATATTTGAAACCTGACACAAATTAGTTTTCATATATAGTCTAGGGTTTGTGTTTAATGGCTCTCAATTATGACTGAACAAGAATTCAGTTTTAGTATAATTCTGAAGACTGTGGGAAGTTCCTCATAAAGTGTGATCCAGTGTGAGTCTGTATAGATAGATTCACTTTATGCTGACTTAAAACTTCTGTCAAAGGCAAAAAATGCAACTAAAAAAAGCAAAGCCATTTGGGAGTAAATAATAATAAAAAATAATAATTAATCAACTGCTGTTTTCAAGTACTTTTTAAAGTTAAATTGGCTCCTTGTGCACAAAGTGCCAGGCACATATTTATGGTTGTAAGCATTTATTCTTTTATTTAGATAGCTTTGGCCTTATCTGATCTGGAAAGTGCTGTTGTAGATCTGCTACTTTATACATTTTTCATGAGTGGCGAAATACTAAATAAACCATTTTACCATTTACAGATCAGCATTATTTTTTTATTTAGTTCACATGGAATAGCTCAGACATTAATGTTTAGTTTTCCACATCCTGAAAGTTACTGGATTAGGTCAAGTGTAGAAATATGGTAGTGTAGATTTCTTATTGTTGGGTTCCCTTCCCCCTCTTCCTTCTCCTCCCTCCCCCCCTCTTTTTTTTTTTTTCCCCTGAGGCTTTTGGGAAGAGGAATTAGATTTGTAGGCAAATCAGAACTTGAACAATTCAAACATGTTACTTGAAAGTGGCATTGGTCAGTGCTATCAGCTGAGAGCCTGGAAGAAGCCAGGAGGTAAAATACCAAGATCTGTTAGTGCTCCTATCCCCATGACTTTGCCTTAGAGAGTGCAGGCTATTTGAGCAAGGTGTTGATTGCTAAATACCAAAACATACAAAATTTGGAATGTTGCAACATACAGGTACATTTTTTAGGGATTACTTTGTAATGCTAGCAGGAAATTCCATTTCCTCTGCTTGCTAAATAGCTTCCTAGCTTTCTCGTAGCAGCAATAGCTGAGCTAGTGTTTGGTGTTCCAGGAGGTAACTTCTATAGTATGACATTTAAGCAAAGCAATTTCTGTCCAAAACATTTAAGCCTAAGTGTTATGAAATAGAATATCTCAGACTACGAGTTGCTTTTACCTGCACTTTCTCATCTTTCCTCCTAGGACCATTTTTAACACATTTGTGGTCAACTGCAAGATCCTAGACATTTAGTAAGTTTTTGCACGCTGAAATTTCATTATAGTTCAATCTTGTCGTGATGGAGAAGCTTTGGAAAGGAAAACGTTTGCATTTCTTCCCCTCTGCCTGTCACAGCAGACCTTAACCTGACCAAACTTGGTTAGCTAATTCATGGTGCTCAAAAGTTGTGATGGGGAATCAATTAAGATTTCAGTTTCTTGGTGAGGAACTGTCTGCAGCACTCCTTTCATTTATGTTTTTATCTATTTTCATATTTATACATATATATACGTTACCAGATACAAGGCTGAAATGTGATAATGAAATAGGATAAACCAGAAATTCAGATCAAAATGGTTCCATAACCTGTATTGAGATCTGGAGGTTATTCAAGTCCACAAATCTATACATTTTTTCCAATAGATTTAAATAATTTCAGTTATTACCCACATGCAATTGCTTCTTAATTACTACCAATCAGGAACAATGCTTATGTCTTAACACACAAGAGAAGTTATTCATCACTCAAATATCTTGGGGGAAGGAGGAGTGTGCCTGATTCCTTATCTGAGTCTTGGAAGATCTTTGGTATTTTCCATTGTTGCAGGGTTTTTTTCCCTCTGACTTTGTTTTCTCCAAATGAATTGTTCCTATAAAGGAATTTAAACTGTGGATAATTATTGTTCTCTGTTCCAAAAGCTAATAAAAACAAAGCTCAACAGTATGCAGTTGGAGGCCCGTGGAAAAACTTGGGTGTAACACACAAAGTAGAAAAACAAACTTTGCTGATGAGGCTGGGAAGCTACAATCACATTTTCCAGCTTTAACTGTATGTTTTGGTCCTAATTGGAAATGTTTCCTGTTAAACTTAATTTTTCCTTTCTCTTTTATTTTGTAGTTGTTTTTTATCCATAAACTGAGGACAGGAGGGAAGATTAAATGTCAAAAAAATATTCGTGTATGATTTTGAATATAGGGAGAGGAAATATTTTTGTAATATTTTACAGGATCGCATGTTGCTTTGTGCTCAGTAAAACTGTTAGTATTTGTTTATTTTTTTTTCCAGTAGGTGGACAAAATACACTTTGGGAATGCTGTTACTACATAACTGCATAGCCTACAATTTCGTATTTCAAACAAACCGGAATTTCTTGGAATTACGAGGCTTTTCTTCAAGGCAGCTGTTTTCAAGTGTACCTCTTTCCCTTTCCCCTTTCTAACCCGCACTTTCTCTTAAGCTCTCGGGGTATTCTGTGTGATATGTATATACCTCTAGATGTTTTTCTATTCAAGTTTTCACATAGCTTTTTTTCAGGATTTTTTAAATTGCTCATTAATAACAACTGGGGAGGCAAGATTAGAGAGAGACTGGAACCGTTACAAAAAAAATCTAAAAAATCCTTCAACTATCAGTAATCAAATTAATATTTGCTACTGGTATCAGAAGTGTTCACAGCAGTTGGGATGGATACATGTCAAACACTAAAATCAGACAACCGTGACAGTCTTGTGTATATCCCGGTCTTTGTGCATTTCACTACTCTTAACTTGAGCTCAGAGTAAGAATAATGTATTCCTGCTCTAACCTTTTTAAAGAATTTCTATATTCATACTCTTCTTTAGGACTGTTAAGGTTTCCTGTGGCGAATATTAAGTATAGTCAATCCTGTATGGATGGCTGTTTTTTTTGTTTTTGTTTTGTGTCTTTAATGGTATTTCGTTGTAGTGACATCAGTTGGAATATCTACTTAAAGTTGTTCTTTTCAAATATAATTTACCCTGAGTTTCTAAGTGCATTGGTTATGTTGGCTATATTGTTTTGAATAGTTGAAGCCAAGATTTGCTATGTACTTGGCTTATTGTTAGGAACTGTACATTCTGGAGGAGGCTGATTACTTGTTGAAGAGACCAGACCAATTCTTGAAATGGTGGGAAAGAGTAGTGCTGCAACTGTTAATTCTCTTTGCCTAATAGCTCAAAGAATAGGCAACTTTGATGGAAAGGCTGTTAAGAATTCAGATTTGAAGACATTGCTAATAATTGCTTATAGCCCATTCAAGCATTTCACCAGAAATGATGGCATTGCAGCACTATTCTTTGGGTTCCAAGTTAATGGACATTTATGGTCCTTATTAAAATGCTTGTCCAAACCGAGGCACCATCAATGCAAGATAACAAAACAGCTCTGGTTCTAAGTACAGTCTCTGCTCTGGAGCTGCTGGGATGCAGTTTCTCTTGTAAAGTAGCACAGTATGGTGAGAGAATTAATCGTTCTTTTGCAACTTCAATGCTCAAATCCTGCAAATGTGTTCTAGGTAGAGAATTATCTTCCATGTGTATTGCAGAAATTTACCGCATCGGAGCTGCTTATGGTATGCTTAGACGTTGGCTTAGGCAATTTTCTAGTGAGGGGTGAGGAGGTCATGTGTGCTTGCATTGCCTGTTAGCATGGCCAGTGGTTCGCTTTCACTCTGCTCTCAAGACATGCCACATGGCTTTCTGGCCTCTGAGTTTACACGCAGCTTCTAACTGCAGGAGAATGAGTTGCTGAAGTGATAGATGTGAAGTAATGGTTGATATTTCATTCAGAGTTCAGTTATCTGTAGGTTAAAAAGTGCAATTATTCAAAGTGAAGCTAGTAATTTTATAAGCTTTCAGGAAAGCAGGTAGAGTGAGGGCATGACTTGTCTTTTTAATTTGCTCAACACTTTGGACACCTTAGCATTGGGAAATACCTTGGCAGGAGATTGAAGACCCACTGGCTTGACATAGCCCTTCCTTTTACAAGCACCTTCCCAGCACAGTGTCTGTGCACAGCTGGGTGAGCTGCTCTGGGACACTTCTTTTGTTGCTGTTGTGTGTTTCTCCGTTGGGAGTGAAGTGTCCAAAGATGCTGAAAATTGTGAGCTAACTCCTCAGAGGTGAAATATTTGAAGAAGTCTCAGCCACTTCTTTCTTTTCTTTTTTTTTTTTTTCTTTTCTCCTTATTCTGGCCTGCAGATACAAAAAAATACTGCTAGTATGACTCACCAGTCTGTTTCATGAAGCAACTGCCTTTCCAGCCTGTAGTACCTTTAGATGATGATGTCGGCAACTAAAATTGGATAGCCACTTGAACAGCAATTGAGCAGCTTTCTATTGATAATAATTTTGGGCTGCAGGTACTATTACCTCTTCTCAGGTGGTTTGGTTTCCATGCTGCCAATTGAGACAGCTGTTTCACACATCTGCCAAAGAGCTCTTCTCTTTCTATTTTACTTGTATGTTTGCTAAATGTGACCTTGGTTGGGCAATAAGCTTTTCAGTTTCCTAACTTGATACACAAGTGCTGTTTCTCTAAGGTGACTCCATATACCAGCATCTTCTTCATGATGGAATGTTTCTTGGTATGTTGTTGACTAGCTGACCCCCTACTAACAGTCACCTTTCTGCAAAGTAGTATGCCTTGTCTGGGAGATGTATTTAATTACATCTTCAAACAAATACATCTGTGCTGAGCTCTTCCAACTTCGATGGAAGTACTGCTTAGCCTTGGGAAGATTGATTCTAAATTTCAGTTGATAATTGGTAAACCTCATCATTTATTTTATACTGTAGATGTATTTTTCAGGTGTGAGTTTCTGTTATTCTTATCATACCAGCACTTAGTTAATTCTGTCAAATTGTTTTCATGAAAATCTGATAAATGTATTTAGTAAAATAAATAAGGAAATAGGCCTCAAATATATAATGTATAGAATTAGTGCATTAAAGTTTGATATATAAGAGAGAGGCTGCTAATTCCAGTGATGTATCAGAGTCACTAATAGCTTCCAGGTAAGGTTTGTATCAAGTGTGCCTACCCTTAATGAAGCTAGCAAATGAAAAATGAAACCTGAGGGTTCTAGTTAGGGAGCAGCAGAAAATGAATACTGCTTTTTGCTTCACTGAGAAAATTATGTTTTGAGTTGAGTTTTGCACTGTCATACAAATACTTGGATTTTTTTTTTTTAACCAGTTAGTGATATATTTTACTCTCCATAATTGAAGTGGATAACTCCCCACCCCCAAGAACTTGCATATGCTATGAATGCAATGGTACACATTTTTATACTGTAAAGAAATTGTATTTTCTAAATAACTCACTCTCCTCTTTATTACTCTTAAAATCTTTGAAATACCTGTTAAGAAAATGTGCAGGTTAAGAAAATATCAAAGGTTCCACCAGGTTTGAGTGACAAATCCATTGCCAGATAACTATATAACTTGTATGTGGAGATAAAAACATCTCGTCTAAATGCTGCCTAAGGAAATCTGTGGAAAAGGCTATTTGTCATGTGACAGTTGTGTTCTCTTTCTGTATGTGTCAGTGTCAAAACAGATTTTGGCAGTGTTATTCCCCATCTCCCTGCTTTGGTAAGCTCTGTGCTGCCAGGAGGCTTCACCCTGTTCCTCTCAGCAGCGATCAGTGACAGTGACTCATTTTCTAGTTCCTATCTGTTGCCTGAAGTAAGTTGTGTTCTTAGAGGAAAAAAAAAATCTTGATTCTCTCCCTTTTGGTTTATAGTAACCTTATAAGCTAGAACTTCATAGGCAACTATATAGAAATATAGTCAAACAGAAATGCAACTTTTTAACCTAATGTTAATATTTGAACATTTTGGTCTTTGTCTGCTTCTTTATCTAATGGTCTGTGTGACCATGAGCTGGCTGGTATGGATGTTGTTATTATTCAGCAAGAATACCCAAGAATGTGCCCTGCATTGAACAGAGATGTGAAATGAGGGTAGACTTGCGAATTCAGCCTGCGAAAGGCGTTTAGGTAGCTATTCCAAATGGTACTGTCTTTTGAGAAAGCAATTTTGTTGGGGTATCCGAGATGGCAGGGGAAATGTTATGTATCCTTACTCAAAGACTGTGAGTAAGTAGATGGGGGGAAGGCTGCAGAGATCTGCCTTTTTTTCTACATGTGGAGTGAGTATTGACTTGTTTAAGAACCTGTGCTCTCACCACTGTTGCAGTGCCAGTGTTTCTTGAGGTACAAACTACAAATTGCCATCAGACAAATGCAATGCACTGTAGTGTAGTGATGATAGTAGTTACTGGTGTGTTTCACTTACTGATGAAGAGGAAAGCATTGACTTATTTTCTCTAGAGAAATATGCCATGATGTAGGCATAGTTACGTATAGACACGCAGCATTAGTTATGTGAAATTACAAGGCAAGTGTTGCAGAGGGGAGATGAAATGCAAGGAACTTGAATACTGCTGGGATGGGCAGCCTCCTCAGAGAGTATTAATGCAGTGTACAGCTTGGTTTGTAAATGAATAATATATAAACAAAATAATGCTTTCTTTGCCACATGCTTGTGTTTTATTTGTGTGCACACATGTTTAGCACTAATTAAGCATAGCTTGTTATGGTTTATTTATTTGTTCTGGAGGGGCTGCTTAATAATTGAGTGTGATGGTAACGAGGTGTGACCTTTTGGCAGCTGTGTTAGCAGTGAGGTGGGTTCTGCAGGAATCTGAAGAACACCAATATAGCAGGTTGCACTTATTCTCCATTTGCTGGAACACGCTCAAAAGGCCTGAATGCACAAGGAAAAAAAAAAAATTAAAAGCACTAAGAACCTAAATGCTGTCTTCTTGTTTCTCCAGATTCAGGAAGATGCTATTGGCAGGGTGCGATAAAGAGTTAAAAGTCTTTGTTGCATGGCTTTTTGCTGTAGCCTGTTTTATTACTGCACCCTGATGACGGCATCTCACATGAAGAGTTTTCTTTCTAAATGCCAATACCAGGAAATAAATGGTGTGCCTTTAAAAGGCCTTAAATGACTACAAAAGGGAGTAGTGACCTGGCTGTAAGTGGTACATAGTTGTGGGTAGCCTGCATGGCTTTCTTGGGTGGTGTTTTTGTAGTGCGATTTGTCACTGAACTTCAACGCACACTCGTGTGCATGCATATGTGTCCAAGGTTCTGCCCCCCACGGGAAAGCAGACTCTCACCCTTGGTTGCAGCAGTGTGATGAGGGGCTGGGTGCTGCAGCCCTCCCTCATGCCTCCCCTCTGGCTCTGCCTCCAGACCTCCCTCCTGCTCGCACAGAGCCTGCGGCACTGCTGTTCCTTGCCTCCACAGAATCCTGATGTTTAGCAGAAACAGGCCACGGAATATTTTGCTTCACAAAAATTAAAAATGCAGGTCATTTTTAAAAGGAGAGGGGAATAAAGATGGAATATTGTTTTCTGTTTTTACCTATTTCCTATTTTTTCCTCTGTTCCTTCCCACTGTGCATGCTGTGGACACAGTTGCTGTCTGATTACACTCTGTTTTATTTCTGACAAAAACAATAACACTAGGAGAGAAGTAGTTGTGTTGCATGCACTAACAAGCAGGTATGGACAAGTGGATAGGTTCTCCTGTATTTGGAGAGTAATGTTGCTATCTAAAGCAGAGGAAAATGTTTGTTATATTTATAAAAGGCTTCTGATTTATTGTGGCATTTGTTGGCGATTCCAGCAATGAATTTCCCCGTGAACACGGCCATTTCTTATGTTGGTCTGTGCAAGCACTCTGCATGTGTATATACAAAATTAATATTCTCATAATGGAAGATGCAATTTGTGCTCTATTCAGTTGCTCATGTTTGTGCTAATTAATCATTAATCATCTGCTATTGGAACAGTATCTTTTTTTCTCTAATTAGCCTCTGGTACATGTTTCTGAAATCTGCCTGCAGAGCTCTTCCAGTGCTGCAGCATGTGCTATATTTTTCTGTTAATCAGAAGGAACATCTTAGAGCTGTTTTTGTTTGTGTGCTTGCTTGCTGTTTGTTTTGCTCTCCATCTTTATAAATGCAAAAATCTTCTCCTGGCATATGTTCTTGTATGGCAGTTACCTGTAAGAAGCGCTGTGCTGCAGAGGTTTTCATACTGCAGTACTTGAGGGGAAGAAGAGAGGCTGCTTTCATCGCAAAGCAATGCAATCTCATGCTGATATTTCTTCTTGCCACATGGACTGGAGATAAGTATCAGCTTTTCCCTCTCCTTTCCAAACTTAGGAAGGTGGAAGGATTTTTTTATGTATTTATACAGGCATGTAGAACTGCTGAGTTCTCTCCCTCACCTTCTTCTTCCTTGCAGTGTTGGTTTTTTTTTTTTTCTTTTTCTTTTTTTCTGGTCTTGTATAAGGAGTTGTTCATAGCTCGTGTATGCAGTTATTTGTTCTTGAGGAATTGAGGCCTGCTGTGGATCTACTGGAAAGATCCACAAAGCATATAACCCACTGATTTTTGTGAGCCTCGTGGGCTTGGCTTATCCACAGCAACTGCAAAGAGCAAAACAAGGCTTTGGTCTTCACCAATTAACCACTTATTACAGAACTATCAGTCAAAGCATAAGCTTATTAAAAGTGGTTTGGGTGTTCTTGTGGATTGAGTGAGGAAAAACTGTAACAGATCTGCATAAGAACATTCTGAATCCCAGGCATTGCATTTTAACTTCCTTGTGGCTGTAGCTGTCTCTGTGCCCCAGAATCCAGGTGGAGTCAGAGACTTGACAGACTTTCACCTCCTCCCCCATTTTGTTTCACTTCTCAGTCTCCATTTTCAGTGCATTCGTAGACACCCGTTAGTCCACACCAGAGTGTTTGATGAATGTAATGATGGAGATATAGCAGGAAAAAAAGAAAAAAAAAGGAAAAAAAAAGTTGAATCAAGGAAATGAGAGCATTTTCTGAAGATGTTAATGTTTAAATTATCTGTGTCAAACAGCTGCACAAAATGCAATCGTTTATTATCTGCTCTGTTACTTCTGGTAGCGCAGGTAAAGAGTTTTTGGATTGAGCTTCCAAAGATATGTGCAATTTGTGGGCTGCTTCCAAAGTGAATAGATCATGAAACGTAAAACAAATTGGAACCAGCAGGCATATTGATCTGCTGTGCTGAGTTTTGCTTCTCATACGTACCAGAGCTCACAGTGAGGCACTCAGCAGGGAACCAGGGGCCAGGTTGTGCAGAGAATGTGGCAGTCTCCTCTCTCTGCTCCAGGCTCCCCTATAATAACCCCTTGCAGCTGGGCACGGCTTGGTAGAATTACCCTGCAGCTGTCCAGGCAGGCCATGCCTGATGTGGCTCTGATGGAACAGCAAGGGAAAGGAGGTTAAGCTGGGATAATGCTCCTCATCCTTGCAGCTGACAGCAGCAACTCCAGCCTTCTCCGCTCCGATCCTCTTTGGGAGAGGGATGCCTGAGCATCTGAAGGTTGTTGCAAGCCTGAGGCCTGATGTGAGAGCAATACATGGGTTGCTGGTCCATGGCACATCACCGGTTTATTAATTCGTGTTAAACTCCATTCTGAAGCAGCTTTGCTAGAGCGTGGTTGGCTTCACACTCAGGAATGCCTTGGTGGTAGTTGAATGTATCGAATGTGATAGGAAGAAGACATCTTCCACCACCACCCAAATCATTAGAGAGATCTATCTTGGAGTTCAGCATTTTAATTGGAGTGTATCTATGCATGTTCATACATGTAAATTAAATATTGCACTGCTTTTTGTATTTTATATAAATGCTTTGCAGTGCTGCTACAGCATTCCCTGCTCTACTCCCTTTTTTTCCGTGATATTCCCATATGTTTTTTGGTTTGTTCACACATGTCTGCCTGTAAACTTGGCCTAAATCCTCCTGTCAATTTTTTAATAAATATGAAATAGCTGTTCTTATGTGCATGGATAACTTAGCTTCAGTGATGTCTTCATTTTAGAACAATTTAAGCTCCAAGTTATAAGAGGCAATAGGAAATTCATGCTAATACGGTTTGGCAGCAGAGATGACTTTGAAATGTGTGATGATCTATAATAGAGGCTTTACTTTAAAAACTGATCAGATTTTTTTCTTCTCCATACAGCTGTCCCATTTCCTCCAAGTCACCGGCTCACAGCTAAGGAAGTGTTTGATAATGATGGCAAGCCACGTGTGGATATCTTAAAGGCACACCTTATGAAAGAAGGGAGACTGGAAGAAAGTGTGGCATTGAGAATAATAACAGAGGGAGCTTCAATTCTTCGTCAAGAAAAAAATTTGCTGGACATAGATGCACCAGTCACAGGTTAGTACTGATTTACAGTAGTGGAGGTGTGGTGGTTGTTGGTATGGGACATGTTAAGTAATATGTAGTGTGTGTGGTTTCCTAAGGAAGCTTGAAATTCATTCATTCTCTCTATAAGAGAAGACTAGAAGAATTTGAAAAAGGTATTTTTCACCTGGCCTTTTTCACCAGGAATTACATCTGTCATTTTATAAGTGTCCTTTACTTTGGTAGCACTATTCAGACATGGTTTGGCTCTGAAAGAACAACGGTGTTAGGGTGAAGGGAAATTCCAGCTAAAGATGGAGAGAAATGAGTACAGCAAAAAAGGGAAAAAAAACATTAGCACAATCCTTGTCTGTGTTGCCTGGGACTGCAGTCAGAGTTGTGCTGATTGCAGAACCCATTGTGCCCTTGGCTATCAGATACTACCACCCGCTCATTAATCTTCAGGAAATGCCTTCTATTTTGAATTTCCGTCTCTGTCTCCTGCCTCAACTACTTTCTGTATTATGAATGCATTTCTTGCTCTAATACACCTCCTCCCCTGTTTTGTTGCTGTTATCAGAAATGAATGCATTTTTGGCAAGTGATCTGTGGCATAGAAAGTCAGTTAGTTGAGAGGAAAAAGATAACTAATTCTAGTTAGCTTAAGCTATGAAACTAAACCATTAAACTTGGTTTAAGTAGGCGAGTCCTCTTGTAGCTTTTGTTCCAGGGGAGACCTGACAAAAAATCAAAGAAATAGTTTATTCTATCCTTCCTAACCTGGAAGAGTTACCAGTCTTTGTTATCAGCACTGATAACATGAACAATAAACTGTGTCCGAATAGCAAAGCCTTCATTTTTAGGATAGCTCTGAAATGAAAGAGCATAGTGTCTAGACTAACTAGTCTAGACTAGACTTGGTACACAAGTTAAAGCTTATAAATTTTTAAATGACATCCAAATAAGGGATTCTAAGGTGACCTGGAGAAGTAACGAGTATCATCTCTTATGTAATAATTAGCTTGTCACGGTGCCTTACTACCCTGATGGAGAAGATGTCAATCATGTTGCAGCTTAAGGCAAAATAAAAGAAACAGGATGAATGAATTAAAGAATCCCCTGAGTAAACTGAGAATAGTGTTCTGCAGACATTTTCTTTGAAGGGATAATACAGGTTGTTCAACTTGATAAATGGAAGTTGTGGGGATACAGTACCATTAGAATCATGGAATCATTAAGTTTGGAAAAGGCCACTAAGATTATTTAGTCCAACCATCAACCCGTCACCACCATGCCCCCTAAACCGTGTCCCTAAGTGACATATCTACTCTTTTCTTGAAATCCTCCAGGGATGATGACTCTACCACTTCTCTGGGCAGCTTTTTCCATTACCTCATCGCTCTTCTGAGAATAAACTGTTCCTAATATCCAATCTGAACCTTCTCTGGTGCAATGTAAAGCTATTACCTCTCAGTGCATAACTGAGTGGCAGTCATGGAGAAATTTTTCCTTCCCGTGGACTTTTTAATCTACTGAAAGGCATAAACTGTATGAGGATAGGTGTCTGCCATGTCCTGACTGATTTCCTAAGCCTGCATTTAATGTTCTCTGTTGTTAAATTTATTTTATTTCTTAAATGCTTTTGAAGGTGTTTGAATTTTTTGGAGTTCTATTTGAGCAATTAATCTCCTGAAGGTTACCCCATTGTATATCACTGCTATAATTTAAGTCTTTGATTCTTTTTTTTCAGTGGAGCCTACGTCTTGCTTTGTTCTTGCTTTTAAAATTATTCTCCTGCAGTGCTTGTGATACTGCAATATTCTTTGGGGTAGCTGATAGGTATTGTCTTTTAAACTAGTGTAGGAAGATTGGACTCCTCACGCTTTTTAGTGGAGTAGCTGAGAAGTGATGATGTTCTGTATGAACTAACATGAAAGCTGGAGTTATGAAGGTAATCATAAAAAAGAAAACAAAATTGTGAAGGGTGGTTGGAAAAGGTTGTGAGATTCATTATGGACCTGACAATTAGTTTTGTGTGAGTAGCCTGACAGCAGGTGACTGGAAAAAGGGACTATCAGTTGAACAGTGATTTGGTAGATTTTCAAGGTATACAGACAGTACAGAAATAACTGTGGAATGGAGGACAGCTCTTTTCAAACATTACAGAAAAATAAACACAATCACTAAATAGTGGAGAAAAAAATAAATGTTATATGTGTCAAAGCAGTCTTATTGAAGAATAGCAGACATTAGTCATTAATATGGGAACCTCTGTGGAGGAGTTGCTTTCATCTTTTAGAAACGTATCCTTGTAGCTGGTTAACGAGATGGCGATCGTCAAAAAAGAGTAACTGTTCAAGTATGACAATTGTGCATTGGTAAAATCAGTTATTTGTTTTAAAAAAAAATATGAAAAGATTTCATTTCTTTTAGCCATGTGCATCCCTCATTTTTTAGCTTTCTGCTTATTTTGAGGGGTGAAATATTTGGCCTCAGAGGAAAAAAAAAATATCAGAATTATGTTTATAAGCAGTCACATGAAATAAAGTGGATATGTAGAAAACTCTGATTTGAGGGAGAAGATACCTGGTTCTGGAAGGAGATTTAATGTAGAATGCATTATTATTACTTTTTATTTTTATAAAACTTATTCTGGATCTGTGGTTAGCTGGAAGATTCAATATGATTGTCATTTTGAGTTTTGATTTTGAATTTGGTAAAGCTATATAACTTTTCAAATGCTTTTGATTATTTCATTGGAAACCTTAGCTGAAGTTCATTTAGTTTGCTATGTGTGAACTGTGTATGTCGGTTACAGTGCTGATTTATAACAAAGGCAAAATGTCCTACTGTTGTTACTCAGGGCTGCTCTTTGCTAGGTATGAGTCTGATCAGAGCCTGAACTATGAAAAGTCCATGCTATAAGAGACCTCTTGTACTTGGGAAGTGTTTGGGCAACTTTGTCTTGACTGGCGAATGTGAGTTCAGAAGAATGGAGAGAATAGCCCTGTCAGCCTTCATCCATAAGAAACTGAGCAGGGAGCAGAGGGACGAGGATGCTGCCACCCTCCATGGCTCAGCTGTTTCTGAATTCATGTACTTGATGTTCTCTTTGAGGCATATGTTTTTCATCTTAAGCTCATGGGTTTAATGAGCTTGATCTAGCACTAGACTACATCTGTTCAGTGTTCAGATGAAAGATATTTGAGTGGCAGCCTTAGAATTTCTAATCCTATTTTGTGTACTTAGCGATATAATGATACCATGGAGAAATTGGCTCATTTTTAATAGGTTTTTTTTTTTTTTTCAAATGGCTAAGGAAATGCATCTTTGAACCTCTCTGATGGCAATATTTACTAAAGTCACACTCCAAAAAAAAGCAGTTGGGAATGCCAGACTTAGGATTGCCTGGTTAGTTTTATATGGCCTTACTATATAGATTCATTATTATATAGAGTGACTCTGGGCAAGTGACTTAACCAACCCTTTGCAAGACAACTAATTACATGCTTGTTTTAATGGAGACTCACTTGAAGATCCAATATCTACTGAATGCTCTTAACTGTATGCCAAGCATGTGTTCCTTTGAGTTTGGGGCACAGGTAACATTCTTTGTACCTGGGTATATATGTATAGTATACTTCTGTGTATTATCTATAAGACAGTAATCTGTTTGGATTTTGAATGTGTTCAGTGAGGAAAAACAAATGCAGGTAAAGCCTTTGATGGGAATATTGCTTTGCATGTCTGCTGGAATGTAAAACTGATGCGTTGGCTTAAGCGCATTGTGAGACAATAAATCACACATGTCTTTTGAAATGAGGAGATACTGTTATGCTGAGTGGTGTTGAAAAGTGTGAGCGAGCTGACCATGTTGTTTTCAGACTAAGATTTATAAAAGTTTTGTAATTAAAGCATATTTTTTGCAGTTAAGAGAGCGCAACTTGAAAGTTTCTCCCTGCTTGACTGTGGTTCGTTCAAGTTGCTGTGTGGAAAAAGCAGAAAGGAGCTATACGATTAAGAAATGTGTAGCATAATTTGTATACAGGAGAGGCTGCACTTGAAACCCTAATTTGGTCACATCCTAAATATGGAACTCTTTATTATGTGTATTATTCACTTCAATTTCTATGATTTGTTGATCTGAATGAGCTCCTCTTCGCAGGTCCTTTTCAGAGCAACCAGCCCACTTTTGGAACATAATATGTTGTTGTTTTCCTACATCTGCAAAAATTTGAAGTTACAAAAGGTTAAACAGTGTTATTAATCTGGAGGGAATTAAATAAAATAGAATATGAAGGCCCCAGTGCAGAATTCAATTTCCACAGGAAAATAACTGATGACAACAGCCAATTTCTACCTTTGAAACTGGATCAAATTTTGAAATTGACCCAGTTTTGAGCATAGCACTTGAAGACCTTCCAAGCTTAACGTTTCTGTAAATTGAATTTATACTTTGTAATTGAGTAAGTCATTTGGGAGAGTAGACCTAGAACTTAGTGATATGTTTCTCTATTACTGTGCATCTTTACTTCTACCTCTTTGGTTATGTTTCTTGAAGATATTGTTTTCATTCTGTATCTGTAAAACTAATATCATTAATATAACGCATCTCTTGCATATGTGATTGCACAAATGAATAACCTTGGGAGGCATGTTGGGGTTTTTAAGGTAAGTCTATTTTTCCCATTGCTATCTATTTTAAAAGTAATGCTTATGTGCTGTTTTTTCCTGTAACACGTGGCATCTCTCATTTTGTGTACTTAATGTGCAATCCTCCTGGTTAGTCTGCCCATTGTTATTAACAAAACTTTCCTGTAGTGAACTAAGAACATGCAAATCTAAGTCATGTGCTTCTTTATAAACCTATGTATTTCTGCATATGGTACTTATATGCACATTACACAGGCAACTGCCCCTGGTATTCTCAGTTCTGTTTGTGGAAGGCAGAAGTAGCAGTGACAGCAGTTTCTGATGTGGTGAAAGTAGCCAGGCCCTGTGTAGGCATGGGGTATGATATATCATCTGTCACTTTTTCAATTAGAAGTAACTGGAAAATAGGTAAAACAAACATATACTCTTGTTCTAAGCGTTCCCTTGCAATATGCTACACTGTGTGCAGTGCTTTCTGAATTGACAGGTGCATACAGCTCGGTATGTGAGGAGAATTGAGCATCATGTGAAGACAGAATAAAAGTTTATTGTTGCAAGCGTATAATTTTTTTATAAAAAGAAACAAAAATTGTCCTAGTCTCCAAAGGTTCTGTTCTTTGACCATACTGTTTCCTCTACTGGTCCTAGTGCATTGTAGTGTTTTTTTCCATTTGAACCCTAAGTTAATGAATGTGGGGGAGGTTGCAGGAATCTTGAGAGTAGCCCACATGGGAACAATCAGAGCAGTTCTGGTGGTCTTCAGAAACCTTTGGCGCAGTGTAGGTCCATAAAAAGTACCCTGCCAGCATGTGCCTGTCAGATCTTTTAAACTTCTGGATACTTCCTGGGGACATTGTTCCATGGAATGGTGGAACCTCCTGGGCATGAACCTTTCCTCATGTTCTGTGTACATTTGTTCTTTGCCTTTATTTTTTCATTTGGAAGCATCAAGTAACATCAGCAAGTACAAATTCTGCACAAATTAGAACTTTGTAAGCATCAAAAGCTTCTAGCTAAAGTGATCAATGCTAAAACAAGTTAATAAAAGTATTTTTATGTCCACATTATAGTAAAAAGGTAATAATTTTTAAAATTACATCAAAGTGTAGCGCACATCTAAATGACTTGATGGAACTGAAGAGACTGAAGAGCAAAACTAAAAAGTTGTTTTTTTTGTTTTTTGTTTTTTTTTTTTTTCCACTTTTGTAGAGTTTTGGGATAGAATTCCAGTATGGAAAGTAAACAAGATTGCTTATTAGGGGTTTAGTTTTAAGGTTGTTCTGTAAATATGTGATGGCATCTACACTCAGAACAGGGTCTTGAGGTATCATATGATGATCTTTTCTGTATCTCAGCCAAGTATTGGTGTCTTCCAGTTGTGAACCACTTCAGCTGCTTTAAATATATTGCTAGTCATTCTGAAAATATGCTAACATTTTGTTCATTCTAGCATTAAAATGCATATGATTTTCAAATGTTCCTTGTATAACTGCAGCAGTTTCTGTGTTATACAAATGTGCATTTTGTTTGGGGACCAGTAAAACACAAGAACCTGACACACTGCAAAAATTATTCTTCCTTTCGGAATGAATCACCTGCAGTTAATTCTTCATCACAAAAAAAGTTGACTTTGGTTACAGTGAGGTAAATGTTTGTTTGAAACAAACTTTTATTTGTTGCTGCCTCAAATCTCAAGTCTAGATCTTCTCTGCGTAAATACAGCATTTCAGCAGTGCAGTTAGTCACACAAAGTGGAAGAGGAAAGTATCAACAGCACCGTTTACTCTTGCAACCTTCTTAAAAGCAAGTGATAGTCCATGGCTTTCGCATGGCAACTGTGTTCTTTGACTCAACACATTAGACTCTAAGGTGACATTTCCCATCATTTTTAAAGTGGGTTTTCTCAGTGTATGTCAGTGCTGTTTCCTATTGTAACAGCACATTTCTTTTTACATATCACTGTTGAAAGTGTTATTAAAATGCAAAGAATCTGCATATTAAACACCCGTTAAAAATAATTTGATATGAACATACTGTTGAACAGATAAAGTGAACTTGATTAAAGTCTTTAATTGGTTTGTTGATTAAAACTGCTTCAGCTATTTTGCATGCTTTACTGAGAACTCATAATAAGTCAGACTAGCACCTTAAAAACCTGAGACTTCTCAAGCAAGGTGAAGATGTAGGGCTGTATGTATTGCAATTTTTTTATCTGTTTCTTCACTGAAATGCATCTGCCTGTCAGTTCCAGAGATGGATTGAAATATGCCTGCCTACATCCTTGGTAGAACAAAGTGATTGTGTCTTGTAGCTTAATTGAGCTGCTTCACTTATTAGCATCTGACATTTTGGCAGAGCTGATGTTTTCTAGTAGCAGATGCCTAAATCTATCATTATTGCCAAGTGGATACAACTACCTCACTTATTCTTATAAATAATTCATGTATAGTTAACTTGCTATGATGCAAAAATCAGTCAAATAATTCAGAGTGAAATCATAGAAGCATAGATACTCTTCAGGTATAAGAGCTTAAGTTGATGCTATGAAATAGAGGATCAAATCTGTATTGGGCTTCAAGTCAGCACTGAAGTTGCATTAGTTACAAAATAACCAGCAGTAAAATATAAAAAGCAATTGTTTGCTACCACCTAACTCTTTAGTGCTTTGTTCTGACTGTATAAGTTTTTTTTCGTTGTTTCGTTGGTTTTTTTTTTTTGGAGGTGGGGGGAGGGGAGGCGGGCGGGATGATACTTCTTTATCCTATAAATACAAGTGGCACAATACAGCGTGTTAGTTTTTCTTCTGCAACTGTTTCAAGAGGACATGGAATATCATAGCAGTGGTATTTATTTTTGCTTACCAAAGATTTTTTTCTTAAAACTTGCAAATCAAATTTTATATTTGCTTTGCAATCATCTAATAGGTGAAACTACTTGAGTTGGATTTTGATATTTTGATAGCTTTGCTATTTGAGTTCTTTTTCAAAAACAAGCATCATTGTTTGCACAGTGTGATGCTTGTTAGAAATGTAGAGATCCTTTGTTCTTGCTTTTTTTGTGTGTGTTCTCTTAGCTTTACCTAGTTATCTCTCTGATTCTGGCCTCGGGTTAAATTTAAATCAATCTTAGATTGTAGTTTATATTGGAAGGAGATGTGGGAATCCAGTGGGATCGCTGCTGAAATCACAGCCACCCGCATACCTTCTTCCCCCAGTCTGGATGATGGAGCTGCTGATATGAGAAAGATAGAAGGAGGTAGAGAGAAGGAAATTCCAATGTACATTTGTCTTTTAGTCCTTTGCCCCCAGCAAAGCAAAAATCTAGCAGTCATGCGTGAGCTGGAGCTCCCCACTTTGTGTATGTTAGTAATAATAGGGATAAGGATTTTTATGTAAGCGAGGGAAAGGGGTATTGATTCTGTGTTACTGATGCCATACCTGCAACAACTTTGGAGCATCCAGAGTATGGAAACCAAGCTGGAAACAGTTATGAGAGAGAAGAAAAGGAATTGGTGGAGTGTGAGGGGGTGGACAAATAGCAGGACAGACAAATAGCATTGTGTGTGTTAGCTGACCATTGCCATTTAGAGACTATTCCAATGAGATAAACCTCTAGGTTTATGCAATCTATGAATTTGTATACAAATGTGTGCCTCTGTTGCTTAGAGTGTGGTAGCACATTTAGAGCTACCATTGACAGCCTCTTGTCTTCATCTGTGCTTCCTGTTTGTACATCTAACCTTTCACCAAAACCTGATTTTGAAGTGCTGGCAAATGCAAAGGAGATAACCAACAGGTTCTTTCTTAAGAGAGATCATAAACATTACCTGTCATCACAAAGCATAATTCAGAGAGAATTTCAAGTTGGAAATGATGACTATAGAAATATGTTTTACTGGGGAAGTTTCTTCTTCATGCCTTTTGATATTTTTTCATAAGCATTCTAATTATTCTAAAAAATACTACCAGAGTTGAGATAGCTTTCCATATTTAGTTTTCTGTAGTTTACTAAGTTGAAACGTTTACAGAATAATTTCCAAGCATATGTAATATTCTCTGTGAAGATTTTCCATTTTTAAATGGAAGATTTAGTTGAAAACATCTTAATTAGTGTAAAAGAATCTAGCACTTCTAAATTGTCTTTAATCTCTGTAAAAAATCCATGCTCTTTAAATAAATGCACCAATTGTGAAGACACCTTGTGCTGAACAGAAGCATACTTTCAATCTACAGTTGATATCAAAGAATCTTGCTGTTACTTACAGAATTGTAGCAGTAGTGTGTGAGACTTGTACTGGTGGTAAGTCGAGCCATAAAATTATCTCCTGACTGAATCATTATGTGTTTTTAAGAGCATCAACTCATTAAAAAGTGAATGAGTTTCAAATTGATCCTTGTTGCTGTCTCCAGAAGACGTTTTGGATTCTGCTTCTTGCTTTTCTTAAGATTAGGCATCCAAATCAAGTTGAACTTAATATGTTTATTCCATTTGGGATGCTAATTACCAAAAAAATATTCTTCATAAGTGGGGAGGATCTTGATTCTGATTCTAAAGCAAAAACATTCTATTTTCTCATTGCCTTTCTTTGTTGCAAAAATAATATCTTGAACTCTGCAGTTGAACCTCATGGAACACTTGTTCTAAGTGTTATGACTTTCTGTGAGGTTTTTTTTTTTTATCTAGCTTGCATAGTTGTCTTCAAAAGAAGCTCAGCACAAGGAAAAGCACTGCAGAGAATCCTTCTGGCTCTGTAGATGTATCATCATTACTTTCAGAGGTTACTTCTGAAAGATAACATAACTTGATAGTCACTTTTACTCTTCCTCTCGTGCTCCAAATCTACCTCCACAAGAAATTCTGAGTGGAAAATGCTACAAAATTATTGTTTCAGTCTATACATGCAGTCTGAGATCTGGAAGGCAATATGGATGGAAGCCATTGCTGGTGGTCACCGAATTCTGTCCTGTGATTTCATCCTTTGGCAAAGTGGCAACGCAAAAACATTTCTATTTGCTTTCTGCTTGGTTTACTTTTTGTCACATTCAATAGTCAGGGCTGTCTAGAACAATGAATTATGAAAGCTAATCTTGCTTTTTTTTTTCCACTTCATTTCCTTTTTTTTTTTTTTTTTTTTTAATCAGGCTTATGAGAGAAAATGCTAGCCTCGCTGCAGGTACAATTAAAGAGAGAGATTTCAGAGCTGCTTGTGAGATTAGCCTACATACTTAAAATTAGGGTATAGTTTTTTTCCCAAAAAAACTGGAGGAAAAAAAAAAAAGTCTGGTTGAAAGAATAAACAGCTTCAAGAACCTCATCTTCTTTAGATTCTAAACAAATAAGAAAGTATATATTGCTGTTAAACATTAGAACATTACAGTTGTTAGCCATTTAACCAAAATTTTGCCTGAAATGGGATTAGCATGATAAACTACTGTTGAAGTGACTAGGCTGCTCTTCAATTAGAGCTAATGCAATCATTAGCAGTTTGAAGGTTGTTTGTATGTGATACTTTTTATTTTAACGATGGATTGCAGCAGATTAAAATTAGGCTTGTAGTCTACTATACTCATAGAATTTTTTTTTGTGTGTGTGTGTGTTTTTATATTTATTAAGCTAATTGCTGCTGGAAAAGGAGTTGCTAATTAAGTGGAAAAAATTGCTAACTGCATATAGAGATTACCTAGGACCAAAAATGCCTCATAACATAAAGGGACAGACTCAGATGTCATTAAATCCTTTGTAAATCAGTACATCCTCTGTGGAAATGCAGTGTCATCACACCTAGAATTTATGGTAAAATTAAAGAGGCGCCAAAGATCTGCCGAGAGGAGTCACCAACAAAAGATGATATGGAGTGTTTATAGGGCTCACCAAATTCTTGTATGGGGACAGATCCATCCTCAGTAAATTGATAATTTTAGCAGAACATAATGACCTCCTGTTCACAGCCACTAGTTGACGTGTGCAAAAGTACCTTTGCTTTTTGTGATAAAAAAAGCTTGAGTCTCTAGAATACAATGATTATATTAAATGCAAATTTTTGAAGACATGAGCTGTTTTAAAGTGCAGCTGAGGGAAGATGCCATTTGTTAGAATGCTTTTTGTATGGCTGTTTCCTGTTGCATCACCATGTATATTCTTCAGGGTGAAAGAGATTGAGAACAACCGTTATGGTAAAGCCGGAGCACAAAGGTTTCCAGCTGTTGCTGGGATTGTAGAACATGAAACTCCACACGTGTGAGATTATAAGCATGAGAAATTAATGCAAGTCAGTCTTGTATTTTAAAGTGTGATTTTCTTTTTCAAATTACTCATTTGGGAGAAGTTTTCGGTTATCTTATAGTAGAAGACAGGAACAAGTTGGATTTATGTTGGACATGATGAAAATCTACCACCTTTGCCTGATGCATTTTTTATGGCAGAAGGACATTTGTTTGAATTCCAAAAGCTGAAATTTGATCTTTTGACATTAGTTGATCAAACTTTGTTTCCTGAGCATGTTCTAAATACTGAAGGGCTATGTTTTTAAAAATCTGTAAGAGTATGAATGCCATGTTGTTGAACAGACATCCTTCTTTTCTTACTGTATAATGAGGGAAGGAGGTTAACTCCTCACAAAAGTAATTTTATTCTTAAGGATCAGGATTGCCCCATTTTATCAATTATCCATATTGTCTGTTTGGATCTAAGAACCCCAGTGACTCATTCTGAGCCCAGACCATTTCACACTAAGTCTATGAAACATTTCTTTGATTCTGCAGACAAGAAGGAGGACCGTATGTAGTTTACTTCATTGGTTTTTTTGTGGTTTTTTTTTGTGTTTTTTTTTTTTTTTTTTTTTTTCCTCCTTGTTACTTTATTCTTGAAAACTTGGGTCTTGTAAGACTGATTTTTCTAAGCACTGGGTATTCTTTCTCTTCTGAAGACCAAGGGGCAGGCAGTGCTGACATTTGAGCCACTGTTAACAGCTGTTAATCTTCAGTGCCTGACTGATTATTATTCACCTTTGAGGTTACGGAAATGTACAGAGGGGAGGATGATATTCAGAAAGGATATTTTGAGTGCCTGTAGCTATCTTGACTGTATCTTCCTTGACCTCTTGTCTACCTGCCTTTGGATTTAGACAGGACTTTGAAGAAAAGAGTAGTTAGAAAAAGGATCCACGTGATGGGTTGTGGCTGAAACCTTGGCCACAGTGATAGATAATGGTTAAAATATGAGTTTTGTGTCCTCAGGAGTACTTGGGCATGGAATCTGACTTGCAAAAATCTGACTTGTACCTTTTTCATGTTTCAAAATTATGGACTACGTGTCATTGAACCTTTGGAAGTTAAGTGTTTGGTTCAAGACCTATTAGCATTGTAGGATATTGGATTGCAAGAAAAAGGATCTCCCTAACGTTTGCATCTGTAGGAAGAGTCTGGGGAAAAATATTTTTGTAAGAAATATATTATTCCAGTTGGAAGAAACAAGTCTGTATTGATGAGAAGTTTGTGGAAAATGTGGGTGCTAATGTTAAAATTTTTCACTTGGTGTCTGTTCTGCTCCATTTTTTTTCTTTTATTTATGGTGAACTGGAATCCTTTTTCCAGGAAATAGATATCTAGTGCATGTAATATGCTATATGTTAACTCAAAGCACAGTTGTTATAAATGATTAATGTACTGTGCGGGTGCCATGTCAGTTGTGAGGCTTTAGTGTATTTACATGCACATAGGGAATCGTATGATTAACCACATTAAACTCAGTAACACACAGCCTCCCCATTGTTCCTTGTTATGAGTGTAATTAGATGCTGAGAGAACTATAGCAGGAAATAGGAACAGTTTCCTCCTGCCACCCCTCAAACAAGTTTTCAGTTCCAATTAAAATAAATTACATTTTCAAACAGAAGAGATTACTCACATGATATGTGTCATTTAGAAATAGACACAGAGGCCTTGGTGTAAAGGTGAATATTAGAGGGAGAAAGTAGAGGAGAAAAATTTAGAAATCATAACCAACAGGAATTTCAAATCTGGTTCCTTGTATTACTCAGTTGCTCTCCAGTAAGAAATTTCTACTAGTAATGGAGGCTAAAAAGCACCCATTTTTGGATACTTCTTTTGTTAAACCATGTGATGTGCTTTGATGTGTTGATTGAAGTGTAAAGTTTTATAGATTAGTGTATTCTAAGGTAAAAACAAAAAATACCTTTATTTTGTGACAGTAATATATGACATTTTGTGCCCCAAGCCTAAATATTTTGATTCATCAGATGTTCCAAGATTGCATTGTTTCCTTACTACTGCAGCAACAGGAGTTGTCAAACAAATAGAACAGAAGAAAACTCTTCATTATGATGCAGCTAGATGGAGGAATATTTTATTATCAATTTTTTTTGCTGAAACATCACGTTTCATATCAGAAAGATAATGTTAGTTTTCATATTGATAAGAAATGAAAGGAAAAAATGAAAATCACATGAAAGGGGAGAGGCATTGTCTTTAGGCTACAGTGAAGTTTAAGATATTCTTATTAAATAAGTATGGAAGGAAAAACAGCTATGTAGTTAATAATATTGGCCAGTATAGGTGGTTGGGGTGGTTTTATTCCTCTTGCTGAGGTTGTATGGATGGGTAAGGCAGTGTGAGAAGGAAGATTCATAATTAGAAGATTCATGATTCTTTATTGTCATCATACAGTTCCCGTGACTTTTAACTTTTTTGGTTGAAGTGATGGCAAATTATGACAGTTTTCCTTAGTTTAATCATGAAAAAAAAACTAACACTAAATTGCAGGAAGAAAATGCTATCTTCTGTCCTTTTCTTAGGTACTGTGATTGTATCTGATGACTTAAACATGTACAATTAGTACATCAATCTCACTTATCTCTCTAAATAAAGAAAAAGCAGAGTGGTGTGGAACCTGACTGATAAAGCCATCCTCATTACGTTTAGGTTAGTAGAAACCTCACCTTGTTTCTGTGTGTTCACAACATGGCTTATTGTGTGAAGTTTAGTATAAAGATAATAATTTAGATTGAGACTGAAGAGTTGAGCTGCATTTGCAAGATTTGATAGCCATTCGTATTTCTGCAATTGCATGGTAAACTCTGCAGTCCAAGCATGACAATTCAGCTGGAAAATTAGCTACACGGTATGGAAGATAGCTCGCTCTCCTCCCACTTCTTCCCCATCTTTTCATGTACAAAAATAATATAATTCCTGGCAATCTTTGTATTTTTCTCTGCAATTTTCCAGTGTCCTTAATGATACTGGAAAAAAATACAAAACTTGATTGCTTCCTCTTTTTATATATATATGAAGAGAATGCTTTTTCTGTGTCTCTCTGTGTGTGTATATGTGTATGTGTGTGCGTGTGCTATTACTTCCTTTAAAGTTAAAATGCTGAGACAGTTTTGTAAAATTGGCTGTACTATCAAGTTCTGCTCATTACATAAGGAATTCAGAGCATGTTCTGGTACAATCCTCGTAGCTAATTTATCAGCCACATAACTAGAAATATCCTTTTAGGTCTGATGCAATCACTGTTATTAGAGTAACCTTGTATGTATTATTGGTGGAAGGGAATGAAGCAAACTCTCCAGAAGCTGTTTCCTTAGGTTAGCAGAGCTGGGCATCTCAAGTCTTCTATTTTCCTTCCTCTACTGCAGCAATGCTGAGCTGGTAAATGGAAGTGATGTTTTCTCCAGCATAGCAGTGAGCCATGGAGCCAGGATTGCTGCCAGCTTGGTTTTTGGGCTTGCTTTGTGGCAGGAGGCTGACCTACCTGCATGCTCTCCTGTCCTCAAGGGGTCTGCAACACTCCTATACTCATATACAGCTATTTTGGGATGCTGTGCCCACTGAAACCAAATCTTGTCAAAATTATGTTATTAAGCATAGTGACTGACTTTTTGCTCCTGTGCCATGCTGAAATGGTTCATTTTGCTCAACCGTGGCTGAGATCAGCAGCCAGAGCAAGGGAACTATGATGGACAGGGGCATGACAAGCTGAAACTGCCATAAAACCTCAGGCTATAAATATATTTGCCGATTAGGGAGGCTAAAGCTATTCTGCCATTTCTTTGAAATGAGGTGTATTGCCGTTGGCTCGGGAAAGAATAAATATCAATACCTCGAATGTGCAATAAAGTCAAAAGTATAATCTAGGCATGCCTAATATGCATAGCCAAAGTATCTACTGCTTTTCTCATTTTCTTATGGTATGATATTTAAATTATAAATGAAATTCAATACTTCTTGAAAAGTAATTTGCTATGGTTCCATGTTGTTGAAATATTGGTATTAGAGGGAAAATTTGCTGATATTTTCTGAGTATTGTAGAATAATCCTGGACTCAATATTTCAGTCATCCTATTTCAAATAAGCTGTGATGATTTTGTCATCAAGAAATTCAGTACAGCATGATGCTTCTTCACAATGATTCCTATCTGATAAATGTACCTAAATTATGCTCATGAAATTTGCTCAAAAGATGAGAAGTTTGTGTTTGGATTCACTGAAATAAATCTCTATGGAACCAATATAATGGAGGTTAACTGTTTACTTCTAGGCTTAAAGAAAATATAAATCAGTATACATGTATGAGCTCATAAGACAAGGCTTATTTTGGATTGAGTTTAATGTAATTATGTGCATAAGCACACACATGACACTTTATCCTGGTGAAGAATCAGACAGCATATACATTTGATAGAGATTGTAAAGGTATTTGAGTTCTTCATAGTGAATAATCTGATATTCTTCTTCAAAAGCAGCATCGCTTGTGCCAGTGCTCAGAATTGTCAATTGGTTTGCAATTGTTTGTAACTTGCACAAGAAGTACTCGTTGATTAGATATAAATGCCTCTTTGAGGGATGCTGGTACTCTGTTTTGCTGCAGTCTTCCTAGAGCCTTGAATTTTATCCTTGCAAGTTTCATTTTATTGTACTCCAAGGAACAGCAACGAGAAAGTAATTTCTGATGCCTTAGCATCCATTTGTTACTTCTTCTCCTTTTCAATCATTAAGTCTGTTTATAAAGATTTCTTTGTCTCTGATGATAAATGATCTACTTGCTCCTGATTTTATTTTCTTTACGGTGTTTTCTAAGAAGCCAGCTTCTTATCTTCTATAAGATTAGTAATGTCAGTGTGTTGTTAACTGTGTATATTTAGTTCCACCAGGAAACTTTTAGCTGTGTTCTTCATGTAGGCTCTGGTAACCTGAAGTGGTGTTATTTTGATGTCTTCTCCTCCCGTGTTTTCCTTCTGCTGTATCTAAGGTGATTGATCTCATGTTCCTGTCCTACTTGGGACAGGCAGCCAAATGCTGTCTCTTTATTTTGACAGTCCCTGAAGCGCTGTGACTAAAGGCTGGTATACAGATAGTATACAGCTTCCTTTGAAATTCTTTAGATTCCTGAAACCAAACTGCAGATTTTTAGGACTAGTAAGTTGGTTATTCATTGGCTGTGGTGGCTCATATGTGAGATCCAAAACTTCATGGTCTTTTTGCAGAGATTTTTCACCAATAGAAAAAGTCCAGAAGTCTGTAGTCAGGAACAAGTTGGTAACCCCTGACAAGCCCAGGTGGTCAAATTTCTTTTTAGCTTTCCCTTTGAAGTTTAGGGAATACCTTAGAGGCAGGATGCAGCTCAAATGGCCCAGATGCTTTGTCACTGGATTTAGGCAGGTGTCCTATGATTCCTTCAAGGCATATATTCCTTCTCAACCTCTCTGAGAGCTGAGAAAAGTTTCTGACATGCCTATGGCTTTCCACCTTGATTTGAAAGGCAATTGTTTTGTTTTGTTTTTTGTTTGTTTGTTTGTTATGTTAGCATTGCTTTTTGCACACGTTATATATGTGTACGCAGAAAACACAAAGTTTCTGTCTGGTACAATTTGGAAATGAACTGTTTAACTTGTCTCCCATGGTGTGAGGAAATGTGGAAATGTTTTAGTTAATATCGAGTAAGTTTGTTAAAAGATTTTAAGAAATTCTGGGAGGAAAAGAGGTAAACTCCTACTGTAAAAAAGAATGTCTTTGCTTTCATCTTCCTCAAGGGATTTGGGGTCTGTTTATACATTTGGTTGAGGTTGTGCTTAAAAAATAAAAATTAGTCATTAATAAAACTTCCATTTGCAAAGGACTTTGAATTTATTATATTTCTCATCTCAGACTTTTCTGGTATTTAAACAGATAAAATACATTAGTTCCTGGAAGGACTTTCAGTTTTTGGTCTTTTTTGCTTCTCCTATCCCATAGCATGAAATACATCTTGTCTGCATTTGGTGATGGTAGCAGTACTACTTCACTAGATCTGAGCATTGTCATTTTAGATGCTACATCCAGGTTGCGGTGCAGTAGTGCGTATAACATACCCAGAGTACCCAGTATAATATCTCATTTAACAGAATATCGAATGGCCTTTCTACTTCAGGAGTCAGATTCTAAAAGACCTTTTTTTCCTCAGCAATTGGTTTTCTGCTCCCAACTTGGAAAGAACCAACTTCTAATTTCCTGAAGACTGCTTTTGAAATAAGAATTGTAGCGAGCTCTGTTTGCTGCAGTTCTCCAAGGATGTGTAAAGCTCAATACTCTTTCTAATGGACAACTGGTGCTAATCCTGAGTGATGCTTCTTGTTGTGGTTAACATTTCATAACCAGGCAGTGTGTTTGCTGAAGGGAGTTTTAATATTGTTGGTCTTGGTCTCAGAAATAGCTTAAGAGCAGAGCACAACTTTTCTCTCATCCATGTCACTGCCCACATTTGCAAAGCTTTCAGCTGAGCTTTTATTTGCTTACTTAGGTACTCCAAATATTGCCTCTTTCAAGCGCCTTTCAAGTGTCTCCTAGTTTTGTAATACTGTCTCTTCAACTAAGGTTGAAGTGTGTAATTGGTAGGCTAATTGCTGTCCCAAGGCATTGTACAACTGTTCAGTTTTGGTGTTTCTAGCAGTCAGAAATGTCTGTGCTGAATTCTGTTTATCTTCTTCCATGAGACAGCTAAGACTGTATGCAGCAATAAATACCACAAAACTACGCGTTAATACTATTTTGGTTCCTACATTGGTAGCTTTCTTTTTTTTTTTTTTTTTCTTGAGTATAGTATTCCTTTTCCATTCTTTATTTTGTTTGTTAGCTCGTTGTAGACTGCTTTGACAGATTGATTTCTCTTGGCAGCTCTTTGCTGTTTTTAGGAGAAGCTGCTCACAGGCAGCTACTTGGTTGTTGATTTGGGGTTCTTTTGCTTTGTAGCACTAGTGACTGTGGAAGTGACCACTCACATTACTGGTGCCCAAAGTAATTCAGTGGTGTCTGTAGTTTTCCTGACTGTCCTGCAGTGGTATTTTAGTCACTTTTTCTCCTGAAGAGGAAAACCGTTATTTCTGAGAGGCTGAGTTAACTCTGCAGTAGCTGGACTGAGTTGTGAGCCCACTGCTCTGCCACCACAGTGCCAGCACAGTGTCTGTGGAAGGGAGAAAGGGAGCTACAGGAGGTGCCTACTATATAGTAAGCACTGAGAAACTTAGTGTCAGTAAACTGACTGGGAATTTTTTGAAGAAAGCCACTTCTAGAGTACGAAACATTTACTAGTGCATTTATGCAGTTGAACTGGGAAGATGACAATCCATGTACTTCTCTCAGTGTAAGTGTACCTAGGGATGTTTCTTCTGCAGGTTGCTGTTACTTACCCTTTCTTAACATTTGAATTAAGCATAGTCAGATTTCAAACGCTGTCTTACGAAGTTCAGGATATAGTCATCTGAGAACAGAGGAACCCTAAATGGTATTTCAACACTGTTTTTAATTGTGTTCGTTATGCTATGTATGCTTTTGTCTTTTTAATTAAGTCTGTTCATTCAGACTTCTCTTTGTTCATAGCAGACATGAGAAAGTGCTAAAGAACAGTCTAGATGAGAATCTGTGATGGAAATGAGTTTGAAAGAAATGCACACTTCTGAGGACAGCAGAATGTGTGTGTGCTGTATAGAGTGGCCAGATACATTGCTCTAAGGTTTGTGCCAAAAACTTAGGCATGCTTATTTCAAAACAACAAAAATACCCTGCCGCAGCTGAAGCTGCATTGTATGGCCTTTTGTATTCTCTTGGAGCGTGCTCTATTCTTTGGAAAGGTGTATCAATGGGATGCTCATCAGAAAGATTTTGTCAGTGGATGACAAGTATGGAGCACCTCATGAAGGTGTGATGGGAATAGGACACCAAGGGAGCGTGCGCTTGGCTTAGTTGTTGTTCAGAGGAGTGCAGTTTCAACAGGCAATGCAAATAATAAAGGTAACGTTCTGGAAAACAAAGCATTCCAAGATTAAAAAGGTAAAATTGAATGGAGTATGATCTCCCAGGGAACAACTCTCAAGCAAATGCTAGGATTTGAAGACCGAGTTAATTTTTGTGTGCCTCTCTTCCCTGGGGATTTGTGTATAATGATGTGTGCAGCAGGCTGTCTGTAGCCAAAGGCTTTTAGAAAGTACTCTGCCTAGATCTTTGTTTCATCCCACTGAAATGGAAAAGGATTTCCAAGGGACAGAATCAGGCAAATGTTGAAAGGTTTTGAAAAACTCCCTGTTCATACATGCTGACTGGATTAATGAGGCACTTCCCTGCTCACAGTGTCATTTGTATACGCTGTGTATCTTTTTGAACTAAAAAAAAAAAAAGTTATCTTTTCTTATTCCTCATCTTTGATTTAACTATTCCATTTACCTGTTCAGGCTTCACTATTGGCTATTCCTTCCAAATCTCAAATTGATTTAGAGCTTTCATGTGTACTTTCTGGGTATCTGCTTTGATGAAAAGTCAGCACTATTGATGTAAAAGAATCCATCAAATTCTGCTGAAGGTTATTGCACTGCTGAAAAGTACACTGAATTGAACCAAAATAATAAAACCAAGAACTTGATAATAGTTCAAGATAGATAGATAGATACTGGTGTAACTGGAAAGTTACTAGTACATACACAGCATTACATATGTAAAGTATTTTTAAAAATGTACGTTTTAGATACATGATGCAAAAGTACTTTTTTTTTTTTTTTCCCCCTTAATGAAGTTGCTTCTGCCCAGGTGGTCAGCATCTTAAACCTGTGGAGCAGATGGTTCTCACCAGGAGAGTGAAATGCAGAAATGTAGCGCATGATCTGATGGTGCCAGACCACACAGGACAATCTGCTGCCCAATCTTGCCTTAAAAGCAGAACAGGAACAACCTGGAATTCACAGATGAAAAACAGTCACAAGCCAAAGTGGGGCAGAATAACATTTACCAGAAGATTTCATGGGGAACACTAACAAATATGTGAATGGGATCAGGAGAGAATGGATTCTGCATATATAGTTATATTTCAGTTTAATTCTCTGTGTTTACTTACTGAGTTGCCAAACTGCAGCATGAGGAAAAATATTGATTGTAAGAGCAGTAACCCTTTTTTTATTTATGATAAACCCATAAATACATGCTTTACTGACCAAAAATCCTTCTGTTCTTGGCCACACAGTAAGCCCTGTAAATCCTGATTTTTCTCCTTTCTCCCCTTCTCTGGAGACAGCATCCACTCATTTCTGCAGTTGTACATTTGTTCATTTTAGGAACTACTTTCTTCTTCTTTTTGTTATGATTTATATTGCACAATTTCCACCAGATAATGTAACTGTACCAGGTATCAAAACACAGTGGTGCTTCCCTGCTCGCCATGGAAGCAACTTTTTTTTTTTTTTTTTCTTTGGCCTTGAAATTTGGCATCCCTTTAGGAGATGCCTTTCATCTATGCTTGCCTTTGGGAAGCTCCTAATGTCCTGCCTGAGGAGAGTAGAAGTGTGTTTGCATCTCAGAGAGCGGGCTGCCACAGTGCACAAGTGTTAATTTAATGTCTTTGTGGCAAGTAGCTGGGTTTGAAGAAAATCCAGCAGCAGATGGAAGTTCAGCTGGGCATGGAAACGAGAAGGAATGTATCTTGTAATATCACTAGCTGGTGAAACCTGTTAAAGCAGTGCATTACATTGATTCTTGAAGTAATTCACTTGTGAATGTGTTCTATCTTAAAATTTAAGATGAGAAGAGGTGCTTTTGCTTTCAATTAAATTTTGTTTGCAGCAATGGAAAATTCTGGTGTGTAGCAGTGCTTTGATCTATGCAGTAGTTCTTTTCAGGCAGCTAATGGTTGAAAGAATATAAATAATTTATAAGCAGATGTTGACTCCTACTTGGGACATACTTTGCCTTTGTGCTTTCTTCACATGCGTATATGTGAATGCAAGACTGTCCAAATAAAAATAATAAATCTGAGGGGTTTTTGTTTGTTTTTTTTCTTTTCTTTTGAATAAAAGACTACTCCCTTGCTTCTATGCTGAGACATCCAGGATAGGGCAGGTAGCTACATGTTTCTCTTAGGAATCAAATTTGGTGATGTATTTAGCACCTCTAGAATTTACTGTAATATTGAATTATTTTAATCTCTGCCATCTTTGAGTTCATTACTGTAAATTATTATTTAATAAAAGAAGTAGTGAGACATACTAATCAGATTGCAGTACCGTTATGCCAAGCTTTCCACATTCATCTAGAAAAAGGCAGTTTCTGCTTTGCATCTCTGTCCCACTTGTTCTTATCCTCTGTTTTTATTTGCTTGTTTTTGTTTATATGTAAGAACTTGAGCCAAGCAGCATTTGGGGCAAAATTCTTCCTGTACAATGTTATGCAGAACCTTTTTTGTACAGGTGCATTGATTGGAAGGAAATGGCATTGTTTGTTTCTTCTGGGTTTTCATTACAAGTTGAGAGTGAACATACCCTCTTTTAATCCAGGTGATGTTTTAAAGCACTGTGTAATCCTTTCATTACCAAGTTTTTACAGTCCTCTTTATTCTGTGTTGCTCTTGAACATTTCTTGAGGTGTTTTAAAATGACTTTGGCCTCTGCTTTGAGCTTCATATTGTGTGGACATTGAGGAAGAAACATTGTAGGATCTGCCTGTGCTTGTTCTGAAGGAGAAAAAGAGCATTTGTCACTTCATCTGACCTGACATCTTTTCTCAGAGTATGCGGGAGGGACGGAGACGAGGAATGGATTAAGGAAAACGTCAGCCTAAAGCACGTGTACCTGATGCTCTGTTTGTCAACATTTCTAGAGAAACAGTGGGAATTCTGTGTTGAAGGTGACAAAGGATGAGAAAAGTGCATCCAAGCTTTCATGTTTTCTGTCAGTCTCTTTTCCATAAAATAACTGTTGTTGATGAAGTTTCATTATACAAACTCAGTGAAGTGAGTCTTTTGATAGATCCAGTGTCAGGAAGGCCCAGACCATGTCTTCGTCTGTGTAAGAGGGCAGCACTTGTGCACCAGCTGAGCCCTGTTCTGGCTGGGGCCCATCTCTTGTGCCCAGGTGTTCAGGCAATGAAGGACATCCAGAAGGACTGTTTGCTTTGTCTGACTCTGTGCTCTGCTCAATACATTTCTAGAGCTATAATAGTTAAGCATGGTCTTTCAAGTTCAGCTGTGAAGCTGTAGTAATGTATGGTGCTGAGCATGGCACAGAAGAGTTGCGTGAAAGAGAAGGATAAACATGCATTAGTACGGAGCCAGAGAAAAGACAAATATTTAATATATGTGTGACAGATTAATTTCATGTTTTCCATTAAATATTTTAAGCACTTCTTCCGTGGCTTTTGCAAATATTTTGTTTTACAAATGTTTCCATTTTCTCAGGTTTTAAATTCATTCAGTATGGGTAGTATCAGGAAGATGATGTGAAGATTGCATTGTGGACCTTATGACCATTTTGGTTTTAAAATATATGCGAAGTAGTTTCTGCACATTAGGTTGCTACTGCTGATGCAACCCAAGAATTGAAGAGGGAGACATGAGGAGGGAGACCAGATCAGAGTATATGGGAATTATAGAAATCCTAACAATGGAATTAGAGGAGAAATTGGTTCTGGCTGTTTATCCTCATACGCTGTAGTACAAGCTACCAAACTGACAAGAGCATATTTGAGCCTCCTGGTTCTAATGTACATCTTCAAACAAACATTTTCTAGTTTTGTTTTTCTTTTTAAAAGCTGTTAGTGAAGAAGGTTTTTACTTACATCCAAATAGGGTTGATTTCCATAGCAAAGTCCAGCAGCTGCCAACTAGCATGTCAGAAACAAAAGAATAGAGGTAGTTTAGTTTTATTTCTACGTATTTTTCTATGTAAAAGTAAATATATAAGTATACATGAAGAAAAAGGGACGATGAATTGCTGAAATTCAGATTTTCTATGTCTAAGTGGAATTGTTGATATAAGCTGAGTATTCTTTTTTTTTTTTTTTTTTTTTTTTGCTATAGAAGGTGTTTTTTGACAGGAGTGTGGCTTTTTCATACTAATGGTATGAAACAGATTCCTCATGTAAACTCCTTACTGCAACGTGAGCTAGACATAGGAAGGGTTAACATTCTTTTAGAGTATGAGCTAGGTTGTGTGGGTGGATGGCCCATGCTGCTCCCCACCACGATTGATTGTGTGCGTTGGGGTTGTTCTCGCTGTGTGAGATGTAGTGCAGGGAGGAGGTGAACAGAAAGTCTCTGTAATTCCTTGCCTGGGTGTCGATGTCAATTAAAAAACAACCAACCCTTAATTCCTTTCCTGACTCGCCTACGAAGGTTTCTGACTCATGTTGTGTAGCTGATGCTCTTCTCAATTCGGTAACAAACCGTTCCTGACAAGTGGGGTTCTCCATCACCGTGCTAATACTGGGCAGCCCTCAGCTGCTGTCCAGATGTTTAGTTCCTCCCTGCCTGCTGACAGTGTTGTGCCAGCTGGCCAGTGTGATGCGGTGATGTCTGCAGCTGTCTTTTGTCTGAAGTTGCACCAAATCCAAATAAGGATCAAAGACACAGCTAGCTCATGAGGGCTGTGGGCTCCTGGTTAGAGGTGCTCCTCTGTGCTGAGCGGCAGGACTGGGTATGTAGGGACCTTGGGATGATCTGAAACACTTGGTTACAGAGAGGTGGGATGACCAGGACTGCTGGTCTTTCAGTTACTGCAGTGACTAAATGAAGTGGCCCCAGGCATTGTGAGTAAACAAGGGACCTGCCCAGATTGGAGGGGTCGGATGGACTTGGCTTCAGCTGTGCACATGGACTTCTGCTTGCTGAACATGACCATTAGTAGCCAAGTGGGTGGGTGCAGGCACATAGAGGTTTTGTACACGACCATGCCCTGCTGCTAAGAGGATGCTGTCAGTGCATCTTTTAGGCCTTGCCATCTTCCAAGATACAATCAACGACTTTTGCATGTGGTTTCTATTGGTATAACTAAGATAAAACAAGCTGTTGGTATTTTTGGAGATTGTGGTTATAGTTTGCCAGGCAGGCACAGAAGAAAGAGGATTTTCTTTGTTGTGCTTGAGTGTAGCTGTTGTGGTTCAGCAGAATTAATGCATGCTGCTAGTTTTCCTGAGGTGTGGTTGAATATTGCTGAATATATTCATTCCTTCCCCCCCTTCCCCTCCCTAGTGTAGATGAAATGCACATTCTCTAGTACCATAGCTAGGAAAGCTTTTTATTAAGTCATGTTAGGATGACAGTAGCATACTGTTTTGGGAGCAAATAGTGCAAATACATCACCTTTGTCTTAGTTTTTCCTGTCTTTGTCTGCAGGACTTCTTCCTAGCCATAGGAGATGCTGAAACTTCTAAGGCCTCTTACCTCAAGAGATGGAATCTGCTACCATTCTAGAAATTGTTTATTCATGGTTCTAATTTGAGTCATGGTGCATGGTTGTTTTGTTGTTTGTATTCATACTTGTGGATTGAAGGCTGTAACTTAAGGCACTGCATTTGATCAGTAAACATATTCATGGTCCTGCTGTCCTGACCTGTGTGACCAAGCAGTGTGGATAGAAGGAACTAAATGAAGCTGAGTTATTCACCGCCACATTGCCATCAGCAGTCACTTGTGCTGTATTGTAGGACTGGGAGGGCCTTGACACCTAAATGGATCAAGGGAGAAAAAAGGCCTGTCTTGTAATGTCCTGCAAAAGTAATTTATGCATCTGAAATTTCATCTTAGTTCCCTGTGGTATGATTAGAGCTTGCTGCGCATTAATGGTTTTTCATGGTGATGTTAGATACTGGAGGTTAATCATGTTTGTGGCTTGTAAGTAGCTGCATGAATTACAAGTGTCTTACCCAGAGCTTCTGAATTGATGCAATGCTACCTCTTAGGAGTTTGTCCTGATGATGAGTCCTTGTTAAGGCATAAATTGAGGAGAGGATTACCTAGCAGTTTTGCACTGCCTACTTGATTGTGAGTGTGCACGATCTGATTGGTGTTGTTTGGATGCAGTCCTTTCAGCCAAGGACAGATGTTGAGGGTCATGTTGGTCAAAAATTGAGGGGTCAGGAGAAAGATGTGTAAATAAGAGACCGATAGCCAGGTGCTCCATTGCAAAGCTGACCATAGCCTTCCTGCTAAGTATGAAGTAGCTAATCTCTGAACATGGAATAGGGAGTTGCATGTTGGTCGGAAATAGCGGCAAGGCTTTCAAAAATAATAATAATAAAAACTGAGTAGCTGGTGGATTATATTTTGCAAAATGATGCTCAGTTCTCTCCCAGTGGACCTGCAGCTGTCAATCTGTGTGTACAGATGCTGGTGATGAGAGATGGCTCTGAGGAAGGGAAATAGCAGCAGAAAGGCTGTTTTGGGGCTGAAATTTAGCACTGCAGAATCAAAAGAAATAATAATAATTTCAGGTAAATATCATGAGATGCTGCAACTAAAGGTATTCTAAATGTAATACTGCAGTTTGTTTAAGGAGTAACAGAGTGAGGGAGAGCTTGGATGTATATTTAGGTCATCTACTCATCATCTAGGTCATTGAGCTTGTGAATCTCACTAGAACTCTGTCAGCCTTGAAGCAGCAGAATGAGGTGGCATGATCATTTTTGAAGCAGAAGTGCCCCTTTCCAGAAGGCTTGGAGGTTGATCAGGAAACAGTTTACATATAATATTTTCATTAATTATCTTGTCATAAGGAAGAGGGCATTTGCTAATACAACTTGCAGGGGAGGAGGAACTGTCAAGTAGAGGATTGGGAATGAGGGAGAAACTGGAATGTATTAAAGTTTACAGTTGTGGAAAAGGGATGAAATTCCTTAGATTCATGATATGAAGCTGAGAGTTTCTGCTATGAGTAGGTTGCTTATCAGCTTGACTGAGGAGGAGAAACTCCCAGCTTCAGTGGTTAATGGCAGAACGTCTCTAAGTGTGAAAGACAAATCCCCTCTTAGCTGAAAATGCATTCCAAGTGTTAAGCTGATTTTCATCAATGTGTTTTTCAGAGTTGGAGTGAAACCTTGTCTGGAATAATGCATGCAGATCTGATTTGTTTATAGTCAGGATGAAATTAAGCACAAGTACGTACAGAGAAAATGCCACAAGGATGAGTGGTAGATGGAATAGCAGAATCTGAAAACAAAAGGGTAAGAGAAGGTACTGCAGGAAAGATGACCTGTTTTATTTAAAATACAGCATTATACAAGAATGGATGGTCACCTATTAATAAAGGAAGAACTCAGCTGGGAGTTGGAAGAAGTGTTCCTCATATGCATATTAGAAATGATCTACAAAGATTTCTATTAGAATTATTTAGAACAAGTTTTGAATTAGTTGAAATTTTAATTTGGTTAGTTTTTTTCCTTTTTAAGTATTTATGAGCAGTTAAAAGGATGTGAGGTCTGTGGGCTTTGACCCTCTCAATCCTATATTATAGTGTCTCTAAAAGTCATAATTGAGTGCTCACCTATGTTTAACATGTCACAAATTCTAAGTTTTTTGTTAAAAAAGATGTTATACATCTGCTTGTGGCTTAGACTTATACTGCTGTTGGGGAAAAAAAACAATGAATTCTGACGTAAAGCATAGATCAGCAACTAATTTGTCCTCAGTGCCAAAATTAATTCTTCTCACAGTATATAATTTATAATATATTATAATCTGCTTCAGGAAAGTAAGGAGAAGCACAAGACTGTTGTAAATACTTGTAGCTGGTGGTGGGAATTGCTGCTTCAGACTGATTTACAGAGATTTACTTAGCAGTGCGTGGAATTAGAAACATGGAAGAGTCAAAAACTGCATCATTAAGCAGTATTTCCATTTCAAAATATTGCTAGCATACTTAGAGATTTGGAATCTTCTATGTTGTTATTTGAGATTTTGGAGAAATAATGGGGAAATTCCAAAAAGAATTGTATTGAGTTTTGCAACATGGAGGCTGCAGAGATCACCAGAGAGCTCTCCCTGTATTTAATCTCTGCAGTATGGCACTGTAGAAGTACCAGACACGCTAACTTAGGGCATCTGTGCTAACTTTAATTGTAGAGAGATCTGGAGACTTCATTACCTCATTGCAAATTGATGTGTAGTATGAAGGAGGGAGGCCTCACTAATGCTGTTAAAATATTAGTACAGACAGGGTACATGTCCACAGCTGTTCTTGCACCTGTAAGAACTATGGTTTACCTTCAGCCCAAAAGAGGGGACATAAGCACATGACCAAGTCATTGCAAGGTAGCTGTGAAGGTGTTTTTATGGTGCCTCTGAAATCTCCCCATCTGTCCAGGCCTCTCATACTGGTAGGACAAAGCAGCCTGCTTATTGATTGGCATCTTACATCTGTCTCTTCAGGTTTTGGCTCAGTTTCTGGGCTCCTGAAATGAAACCCTGAGGTTTGATCTTGCTGAACTGCTGTTTACTCATTTCTGCGTATGAAGTTACTTAAGTTTGGCAAATGTTGAATGTTGCTGTTGTGGCTTTTTTTTGTATGTGTGTGGTTTTCTTTTTTTGAGAGTTTCAGTTAGCCTTGCACACGTCAAACTGATATGGAGAACGGAAAGGTTTTTAACAGGAACTCAGTTGAAGTCCCCTGTGTTTACACGCCTTGGGAAGAATCCTGAAGGAAAATAACAGGTTCTCTGCTTGAATCCTGGTGTGAGAGTGCAAAGATTCAGCATGGATCCATATGTTGAAGAAGGAGAAAAACAGAACATTGCTCCTTAATATGAGCGTGGTCCGTCCTTTGCACTGCTTGTGGCAAGATTCCTGGGGAGAAAAGGAGGTGAGGCTGATGTCTCCAATTGATGATAGTGATAACAGATAAACAAAGGCAGCAGAATTCTGATACTGAATACTTGACTTTGCAGCCTGAAAATATTCTTTTAACTCTTGTACAGCGTCTACAATTTAGTACTGTTGTTTGAGTTCATACAGACAAGGATTGATATTTTTTTAAAGGTGCGAAAAAAATTAAATCATGAAATTCCATACTTTCAATATGAAAGCTCATATTTCCAATGCAAAGAAAACTAATATTAAAAGAAGAGGCCAATTGCAAAGGATAAGCCAAAATGAAAATTTCATGGTCTGTATTACTCCTTCTATGGATTAATATAATAGGAATTCCTTAAGCTGAAATAGCAACTTTAGAAAGGGATGGGGAAGCATCATGCAAAGGAGGATTGAAATATGGAGACGGGGAAACACCAGAGCTTCCTTATTGAAGATAAGGAAATTCTTTACTTTAAATCTCCAGAGTGTGTACTGATGGTCTTTGTAAAAATACACTCCTCTGATCTGTGAGCAAATGATCCCTTCTTGGCCTTTGCTATTCATTTCATTACAGCATTGTAGTACTAGAGGTGAAAGAGAATGTACAAAGCTGTAATGATGTATATTTATCTAAAGCACTTTTATGGCATCTTATTGCATGCTCTAGGGAAGTGGTATCTTCCTGCTCTGAAGCAAGGAACAGAGGCAGAGATGCTAAGGCTAAAGTTGCACCAAACAAGTAGAGATACATTTCAATTTATTTTCTGGGAGATCTGCTATATTTCATTAAGTGTGAATGTGGCCCTCTGTGGTCTGTCAGTGATCACGCAGAAGTGTCTAACAGATGAACTCCTAGCCCAGTGCCTTACATGTAATGTCATACTGTGACGAAATCACAGCTTATGAGAAGGAGCTGATATTATGTACTTAACTATGTTTAATGCAACTAGCCAGAGGCGATGGTTCCTTGCTTATTTATTGTCCTCTTAGCTGGTTTTGCTTTTGTTATTTTTACTTACTCTTTCATCCTTTGGCAGTATGTATCTAGTGAAAGAATACTAGTGCATCAGCAGCAGGTGTTTCAAGGAAAGCTGCCCAACAATCCCAAGTCACCAATCTTTGCCACCCATGACATGTTCAAGCAGGCCATGCAATAACTGCAGTGGGCACTCTGCAAATTGAGCTTGTGGGTAGGTGTGCTGGCAGCCAAGCCTCTATCCCATCACTTAATAATGTCAAATAGATTTGGAAGAGGCGGCTGAGCTAAGGGGACAGGAGACTCTGTTGGAAATGCCCATCTGTTCTTACTGCTGATGCAGCTACATGCCTGTTATTTCTTGGCTGGAGAAACTTGAGTGAATGGAAAAAAAAAAAAAGTTTCTGTAACTAATAACAACACTAGTGCCAGGATAAGATGCTGTCAATTTGAGATGTTGTAAAAAAAATAATAAAAACAAATAGGATATCTCTCCTGAAGATCATTCAAACATCAGTGTGAAAATCCATTATTATTAAGATCTTTTAACATTTTGGTATCTTATTCAAGCCAGTAATTGCATGTTTTGGATCTGCTAATGCACTTGTTCTTACAGCTACCCTTTCCTTGTGGGAAATGCAGTGCCATTAACACAACCTCATGCTGAGGATATAAACCCTGCTATTACATGTTGGAGGATGGAATTGCAGGGAGCTTATTTGAGGGAGATATATATTCATTTCTGCAAAACTCTGCTGTGTTCTTATTTATTTTAGCACAAAATGTCTGGCATGAACCAGAAAGATGCAACATTGTCATAGCTGGCAAGGATGTTAATTTTCTACAGCTCACGTAGCATTATGTAAGGAGTGAATTACAGTTTGAGTAGCTAATTCAGTGAGTTCAGTGAGATGGAACATGGAGGACGCATTCTGTTATGAGATTGCTTACTTTGAATTATTGATAGGGAAAGAAGGAGAGGGACAGATATTTCTCAAATGTTTTCTTTACTTTTAGAATATTGCCAATGCTTTTTCATGTTTCCAGACTCTCTGAAAGTTAAATAGGGTGTTTTTGAGTTTTTTCCTCCTCCTGTGGTTGTCACCATCGTAAGAGCATAGACTTTTCTGATTCCCTAACAGTAGTGTGAAAATGTTTCCTTTTGTATGTAGCTTTTTCTTATGGCTGAGGTTGGCCTGTCTATTCATAGATTTGGAGTCATGAGGCAGTGTACCACCTGTGATCTTTTGGTGAATGTTCTAGCTTATGTTTTGGAAGAGAAGCAGAGCCTACCCAGTTGTCTTTACGAATCCATCCAGAAGTGATTTGTTGCATGGAGACATAGGTTAAGTCTTAGAAGTAAATGAGTAAGCACTGAAATTTCTTTGTGATTCTGGTAGTTTACAATTAGGGCATACTGTCAGGTGAGGAATAGCAAAAATACCTGCAACTTACAGATCTTTTTTTACTTTAAACAGGAGAGTTTAGAAATAATTTGTGTTGTGTGAATGTCTGATGATAGATGTCAATATCTGTTACAGTTGGCAGCTTAATTGCTTCCTTTCCTGAGTAAGAGTACATAAGGAACAGCCTTGAAGAAAAAATTGTATTGCAGGATACCATATAGTTAGTTATTTTACTTGTATTTAAGTGCAAAGAAACGAACGCCTCCAGAAACACGTGGAGGCATTTAATTATCAGAACCATTTGTTGTTATTATTTCATTTACTGTTAAGGAAAATAGCAAAGAAAAAAAAAACGTCAAAGGCATCCTGGAAAATGAAAAGCTTTTTAGATATGTTTTGTGGTTGATGTGTGATGCTTGTTAACTCCAGGATTTGGTTTCAAAACCCTTTTAATAGAGATGCTAATGGAATTCTTCTCCATTTTATATGTTTGTTTGATACATTGCTCTTGCACAGAAATCTCTTAGGCTGCCAAGTGCTATCTGCACCACTTAGGGACAATGTCCAGATTTCTATAAAGCTGATGCTACTGGGAGAGAGCTTCTTAAGACGGAGGAGTGAATATTTAGGCATGCTTAATTGTATGGAGCCACATGCTTAACTTCATGTGGCCGGTCACGGTGGCTTTACTTGAAATACTGTAATAGGTACTAGACCAAGCAAAACAGAACTGCTGTTCTAAGGTTAGTGTATCCTGTCACACAGTAGATTTTGAGCTGTGGCCTTCTGCACTTTAAACAAAACTTGGCTTAAATGGCTATAAGCTTGGATCGCTCTTTGTTTTGCTTTCCAGTGCTGTCACCCTGCCAGCGGTAAGCCTTGGAGATGAATAGGTGAGGTGAGAGATAAGATCTAATGACACTTGTTGAAAATTAGTTGTAAAAATAGGTTGTACTCTGGATGTCTTCCTTAATTCTTTTGCATGCCTAGGCAGATTAAAAACAGGTTTTGTTTGATTTTGTGATTTCTGGTTGACATTGTTTCATTTCAACCGAGAATGCTGTAAATCCTTTTCAAATAATGTATCTGACTATCCAATATGTTCCCTCCTCCTCCTTCATAGTACCAACATCAGGCACACCCTTTGTACACTTAATAAAGCAGAAACTGTTTCCCCTGAAGGTGCAGAGAAACAGAATTAGGTTTGAATGGAAATCAAATAAAGCAGAATTGAAAAGGAGAGAGAAAGAAATAGCATGAATTTCTAAGGTGAGGGTTGAGTGTATTGTAGTGTGGGCTGTAAAACTGCTTAATTCAGTGACTAATGTAACTGTGGCTTCTCAGCATAGCGTGGTGCCTACCTCTGCACTCTATTGACAATGTCCTTTACAGTCCTTAAAAATGAATTTGAAGCGCTGCCAGCAGATATTACCTTACTTTATTGTAGGCTATCCACTATGTGTGACAGCTGTTCTGCTCTGAGTACTGCACACTGAGAAACAGACTGCACAAAAAAAATCTTTCCAAAGAGGGGCTTCTAAAGAAAAAATCTTATTTTCTGAAGAAAGAAGATGCGGATGATTCTTGGGAAAGAACAGCACCTGCTGCAAGCCTCTGACTCGAGCCTGCTGGCCACCCATCTTGGTCCAGCTCAGCCTGGCAGCACAAGGCAGGATGGTCAGAGCCACGCCGTTTGGTGCAGTGCTGTGGTGTATTTATCGCTCATGATGCCAACTGTGCAGAAACGGGCTGCAGTGTATGATGTGGAAGTGGGAATAGTGTATTCATGATGATGAGGCCTTCGAGCTGGCTGTTACACAAGAGTCTGACTACTCAAATCAGCCAGAGCTCTGCAGCTGTGTGTGACAGGTAAACTTAGGAAAGCAGAAGGACCCCAGCAGAGTTTAAAAGCTTGAAGAAATGATGAAACTTTAATGATGTTCTGCGAACGCATACACATTTTTGTATTTTGAAGCTGCTATTTTCCACTTTGTTTTCTTGAAGGTTTTCAGGGGAAACAATAAAATGGTTTTTTTGGTATTGTTTCTGCTGCAATAAGCTTCTGTCTAATAGTATGTGGAAAGCCACGAGGGAGAACTGTTTTATATGGGATGCAAGATCTATGTATGACTCATGCCTACAGGTAGCATTACGCTGCTGTTGATTGCAGATTTTCCATGAAAATGCACAAAACTAAGTATGAAACTTGATACTGAATGTACGTTTGAATATATATGCTGGTTTTGTTTACTCTGTTCCTTTCAGAATAAAAGATTTTTCCTGACTTAAAGCATTCAAAAAATAACGATAGAATGTAGTAGTGATTATTAGGTAACAGCTGCTGTCTTAAGCTTCTTTTCAGAAAACCATTTTATTTACATCTGTACTTTATTTATTTTTGTCCTGTCACTTAAGTATGGACTGTTCAGGGCCTGAGACCATGAGAACTGGCTCTGATTGCTCCAGACGTTAATGCAGTTCAAGTTTCAGTGCAAACAGGAGTCTTGAAGGCCATCTTTTCCTTCCACCTCTGCAGTAGCCTTTTGTCATGGCCTGAGTGATTAAAAATTACGACAAAACAAAGCACAAGGGAGGGAACAAAATAAAAATAGGAATTACAACAATAGTAAAGTACCGTGTTTAGATCATTTGGATGAGAGTGCTTCATTCTAGGAGTATATTGATACTTCAGCGTGATTGTCTATATTTGTTTTTCCTGCTCTTTCTGTAATTTTTGGCAAGGTCTGCATCTGCCACATGAAACCACTTACTATCTTCATTACTGAACAGTCTGGTCAACAACAGACAGCTTAACTGTGGGATGAAGTCAGGGTATTTTCCCATCAATTGTATTTGGGCAGCACTTTCTCTCTTGTAATAATTATCAAAGTAGCGGAAGGAAACCTTTTCCCTTGCATTATTTTTGCGTCTTTTGTTCAGGATACATGTGGGCTTGAGAGAAAAAATCCTATCTTCTATTTAGTAGTAGTTCTATTTTCTTAGATGCAGGAAATGACCATTCTGTGTTATTTTCCCCTACCGTACTTAGTCTGCCAAGCTATGGTGGTGCAATACAAAAATAATGTATAATTGGTGCTGTAGTTTCTTTTAGTGCTTCCAGGCTATCTAATTATGAGATAGCTAGTTCTCAGAGTGCGCGAACAAAGCCACGCTTGTACAGTTCAACATCGTCTTGCTCAATAATTTAATAAGGAAGAAATGCCTCATGCACCACCCTTGTTCTTTGCTCTCTTTTTTTCTAACCAGGCTGGTTCATTTAAATGGTTCTGGAAGTGGGCAGGATTTTAAACAAGTCCTTAGGGCAGGAAGTTGGAAATAGTCTTATATACACTTCAGAAGACTTTATGTTCTTAAAATAGGGTTTCTTACAGCAGCTTCTTCTGTGTGAGGTTTTCAAATGCAATAATTTTCTGAACTGTGTTTTTTATTTTTACTTTTCTATTTCATTTTTTGTTTTAAAAAAAGCATTTGACAACTTGAATCTGTGCTGATAAAGATACTGTTATGAGACATATCAATATCAACCTCAGAAAGAGGTAAAAATAAAATAATTACTTGTGGTAAAATCCATCTGCCTTGTTATTGCCTTATTAGTGCTGTTGGCTCATGAGGGCAGAATGATAGGGGCCAAAGGAAACTACCCACAGGCCAGGGCTGGAAGCTGCTCCTTGCTCAGCTTTCTTAGGACAGCTCAGGTACTCTGTATGTTGAAGGAGGATCTTCTGGTCCCTACCTAGATCCTGTTATCATGCTGTGGTTATATGTTTGGTTTTTTTCAGTCTTGACAGACGTGGTATCAGCATTGTCCATGGCAGGTTTTTCATCCTCCATCCTCTAAGAGAAGCTATCAAAACAGCTCCTGAATTTCAGCTATTTTTTAGTTTGGTCCAGTTTCGGTGTCTTTAAAATAAGTTTCTTCAAAGCTAAAGAGGTATTTGACATGAACAAAAGACTTTTTTCATGTATTTTGCTCTTAAAATAGTATTTTAGACTTTGCACTTAAATATTCCCTAAATCGAGTACTAACATTTATGAAAGGTGACATTGTCTCTTCTTAGCAATGGTTTTAAAGATTCATCTCATCACCCATAGACTTGATAAAATGCCATTCTAAAGAGCATGCACTTCATCCTTCATACTGGGGGTTCACATCCAGCTGGCTCTTTCTGTGCTTGAAGAACTCGAGGATTTCCTAGCTCTTTATGCCTTTTTCTGAGTTAAGAGAATAAGTATTTTTAGACTGTAGTTTAGAAACATGTATTGTCTGAGAACGCACCAAAGGAAAAAAGGATTGAATCTTCATTCTTCTTGATTTGCATTTTTTCATAACACTTTCATCAACTCAGCTTCCTGTGATTCGTAAACGCTCCTGTGTTCTTGTGGACACTACAAACACTGATCCATGACTATAGTCTTTTATGGGTGATGATCTTCTGAGACCTAATTCCCTTATCTGTATGTTTTCTAAAGATCCTATCTGTACGGATCTGATATTTTTAGAAATGACGATATGTCCTGCTTTTTAAAAATATTTTATTTATGTGGCTTTTTTCTCTTAGCTGTGTGCTTTTGAGCTTTCTAGCAGGCTATTTACAGTAGATAGACCGTTGCCAGTCAAATGTCTTCAACAAATTTTCTTTACAGACTTTAGTAACATAAGTATTTGAATTTAAAGTGTATATATAAGAAAACTATATATAAAAAAAAAGAAAGGATAGGTTATAAAATCTTTGAAGTCCATGAAAGCTTTTGAGTGTAATAAATACAGGCTTATGATCAAGGAGGTATTTTTTTCATTACTTGGCCAGATAAAAGAAGCTAAAAAAGAGACTGCCAAACACTTTCTGAAGTTTAAGTTAAGTACAGACAAGCTTCAGCAAATACAGGAATATGTTAGAATCATATTATTTTGTGCATGTAATGTTTCTGCCTTGCAGTCACTTGAAATAACCTTACTATTGCAATCCAGGGAGAGTAGTCTGAAAAGTTACACGAGTGCAAAGAGCGCATTTTTTTTGTAGCTCACAGTTTTCACTTGACAGCGACATATCTACAAGAGTATAGTTTTCCTTGAATTGCTGGACTTGTGAGAGCCAATTTTGACCCATCAGTTGTAGCAGCCAGTATAGGCATGAAGCAACAACAGCAATCTGTGCTTCATAAAAGAACGTATAATGAGGGCATTTTTTTTTCATAAAATTGAGACAGTATATTCTTGGGAATAAGACTTTTTGCTTGCTTCCTACATGTAGTACTGACGTAACTAGAAATGTGCGTGAAGGGTGATTGTATACAATTTACATCCTGAAAATGTGTTGTCAGTGTAAAAGTTAAGAGGTCAGCTATTTTTCTTTTGTAAATGAGCCAGTTAGTTAATTGTAAAAAAAAAAAAATAAAAATAAATGAAACGGGCAAATAAATGAACTAATGAATGAGTGAGTAAACAAAGTAAGGAAACATGGGTAGATCCATGTTTTTTAGCGAAAGTCTGTTGAGTTCGTGTTGGAGCTCTGATTTATTAGCAGGTGCCCATATCCTTATATGGCACGGATGTGGGTAAAACCACAGCTTTTGCAGACAATTGCTGTCGATTTCAACTCTTGACAATGTCTCTTAGTATTTGTTTTTTAGTAACAATTCTGAAACTTAAGCATCTGGAAGTATCAGTTGACCAATAAAGGCTCGTAAATTGAGGCAGATGCAGAAAAAAAAGCACTCCTTGAGAAAGGCAGTAAAGCCTTGTTTGTCCACTGGTTGCTTTACCTGTGCATGAGAAATGATCCAAATGCTGGCTTAAGTCTGTTTGTCCCAAATATGTGAGGTAGCTGACCGTTTTCATTTGGCATTAGTGGTGTTGGTGGTGGTGGTTTTTGTTGTTGTTAGTACTGTTTTTGTTTTTCCATACACATTCAGCTGCTTATGATAATTCCCTGTTCTAATCCATGGTTTCATTACCAGAGTGAATGATTGCAATCAGGAAACTCCCAGAACTGTGTTTTCTTGTTGCCTTTGTAAGGGGCCCGTGGCACTTTGGGGCACCTTCATGTCGTTTTGCTTGGCATTGATTAGAGATTGCACAGAGCAGAAGTGTGCACTACTGAGGCCAGCTTGTCACCAAACCCAAGGGATGGAGCCTCCCTGCCTGAAAATAGGTGACAGAAAGCTCTACTGTGGTGTTGTAGTGGGTGATGGGGAGCTACAAGCCCCACAGACAGATAACACTGTAGAAAGCTTTGAGTAAAAGAAACACTTCTCATCTGTGAGAATTTCCAAATTGTCTTTCGCCAAATATTTTTTCATCATAACCATTTCTGTAGTCCTTGTATTCTGTAACTTTAAGTTGAATTAAAGGTGGATGAAATGCATGGTGAAGACATGGATGGATGAATGAAGAAAAATAAATGTTGGTGATGTCATGAAATTTTACTTGCTTTTGCAGGACAAAAGTAAAGCAGACTAGTATGATTTGGGGTTAGTATTGTAGTTGCTATGGTTGGAAAGAACATTTAGCTAAAAGTAGACAATTTTCTTTCTGGAAAAATGAGTCAATCTATGGAGCAGCAGAGTTAACGATCCTTACAAAAGAAGTCACTGCATTGAGTTAACAAGCGTTAAACATTGGGTTAACAAATGCCAGTGCCTACCTTGTGTTTCAGTAGAAGCAGGGAAATGGCCATCTTTTATTGTCCCATTAGCACATTATTTTGCTGTGAGCTCTTACAGACTAGTGTTACATAGAATATTCGAAGGAATGTACAAATTACATTCTCAAATAATGATCACAGAGTGTGTTTAGCTCTATCTACCCTGGTGTGTTGTGGAGATACAGCAGATATTAGCCCAGCAAGGTTTGAGAGCAGTAAGAACCTCTTGCTAAAATGCAGATGTGTCTTAGGGTGCAGGGAGTAATAGTCATGTACTGGCACTGCCCTCCTTGAATGCGTAATGTAGCACAGATCTGGAGTTACGCTGCTTGTGTCTGGTAGGCTACCCACCAACCTCACAAGAAAAACAAGCACAAAGTGCATTGTGACATTGTTTCAGAACTGACTTTAAAAAAAAAAAAAAGTTTATTTTCTGCTTATATTAATTTTTCTGTAATTTCACTACTAAAATCAACAGATTTAAGAGATAAGATCTTCTTCGGGAACTGGGAGAGGGTTGAGTGGAAGCTCAGGTAATACCCAAACTTGTGGAAAAAACCAAGCAGCTCCAATGGTATCCCTGATAGAATGGTTCTCTAAACTAACACTCTGTAATTCTATCCGATAGCTTCCTGAAGGTCAAATGTCTTGGTAAAATGTAAATTCAAGAAGTAAGTCATGTAGCTACTTCAATGCCATTTAGAAATCCCTGTAACAGATGACAAGGCTCGTGTATCGATCAAGTGGAGCAGAAACCAATTTGGTCTATGTAAGTGTTGGAAAGACATGTCAGCAGGTGCAGGGTGAAGCTGTGCATCTTCATATCTGTGAAGTGAAGTCCAGTCTAAGTTTTGTGTGGCAGTAAGTGTACCAAACTCTTCCTGGTTTGGGCATTAGATCCATGGGCAGAGCAGCAGTGTGCAAAGCTGGGCACCTGGCTTTCATGTGACATTGATTAAGGGGATTATTTCATATTGCTGTGGCAGTCTTTTGGTACAGCTGCACAGGTCTGACCACTCTGCCATCAGCAACGCATAGCTACCATTGCATCACTGTATTTTGCAAAAATCAGCATTCAAGAGGTTTTATGCTTTTTTGCTTTTTTTTTCCTTTGGCTCAGCAACACTGAATGTTTTTGTGTTAGAGAATGATAATTGTTTCTGCGTGTGTATGCAGTCACTTCCTACTGATGTGGGATTTCCTCCTTTCACATTTAGTATTGGAACTGCTCAGAAAATGTCTGGTGTTAGAGAGAAGGAGTTGCTGGGCTCTTCTATTTCCTTTCCTATTTTCTGTTAAAAGCATATGCTTCTGAATACAACTTTAAGAAGTAAAGCATTGTATTATCAGATACTTCTTTTATTATATTATTGTATATACTATAGTACACTGTTATTATACTTCATTTAGATACTTATACATTATACCAGGGGAAAAAAAAAAAGGTTGCATGAACATTGTTTCATATTTAGACTGTAAAAGCCCAGGATAATGTCACTCCCTCTTCTTTGAAACTAGATAGTTTGAGAAGTGCTATAGAAGAAGTAATTGCTTAGCTCCTATCAGAATTAATAAACTTTGACTTGCTGAAAATTGTGTCCTCACAGTATAAAATATTAGAAAAGCTGACTTGGAAGCTTATTCACTGTCTGTACTTACAACTTTTTATTAAAATACTAAGTCTGTGAGGTGATTCTTTTCTTATGTGAAGCTGTATCTTGGGATGTTTTCAGGCTTTGTATGTTACGATTGTCCTGTTTGAATTCATATGATCTGCTCAATTTAGGCTGATTGAAGCAGTAAAGGCCTTTATCCTCCAAGTGTAAAGACTATGATGATAGAGATGCTTAATTCACCTATTAAATTTAACCTAATAAATGCCAATGAAATCCTGTTTGTTTGATGAGTAATGCGTTAAAACATTTGTTTACTTCCACTTGAAATGCTTGCTTTGTAACTTTTAAAAAATCTGCTGGATAACTATATATTACAAACTTAAAAAGATCTCATAATTGAAATTACTGGTGAGACTACAAGGCCAGCAGAGTATGATAAAGACCAATTCAGTATAATATAAAATTGTTTTTCCCCTCCACCTGTTAGTCTCATTTGCAAGGCATTTATATGATGATGATGTTGTTTCATCTCTGTTTACGAATAGCAGTGCTTTGCTCCCTCCCAGAACAGCTTACTGCATGGGAGTCACTGGCTGCTGTATGCCAAAAAAATACTTCCTTCTCCATCTCTACCTTTGGCTTAATTTATGTGTGTGTGTGTATGAATACATTAAATATTACAGATATTGATATTATGTAAGATTATACAGATACTATACATAATAGTATCTGTGGATAAAACTATGTACAATTTTATGTTTCTATACATGTATATTACATGTACGTGCATGTCTATATACAAGAGCTGCTCCAAAAGTAATGCCTCCTACTTTATTATGTTGGCCCACAATGTCAGAGGTGGATGTTGGTAGTATGGCAGTAAAGGTTGAACCTTCCCACGCATATTCTGTTACACTTTGTTGCCGTGTGACAGATGGCAGCAGAGGAAAAGTCTGACAACATGGTGCCTGACATGTATGTATGAAGCAAAGGTGTGCCGATGAATTCCTCCATGTGCGGAAAACTGGCACTCACTGACATTCATCAACACTTGCTGAACATTGATGGAGCCCGAAGAGTGGATGTGAAGCAATGAATGGTGCATTTCAGAAGTAGCAACATGGACAGTCACCTCCACCAGTACAGATGTTCTCTGGTGTGGCATGCGAGCTCTTGTTCATTGCTGATGAAAATGCACAGGTACCAGTGGTGACTGTGCTGGAAAATAGTGTTTTGTAGCTGAGAAGCAATGTTATTGTGCTCTTTGTGTCTGTTGCAGTTTCCATGGGACTAAATAAGAGGCATTGGTTTCAGAATGATCTACATACATAAAATTCTCCTCAAACTATTCAGCAGTGGAGACGGATTAGTTTGCTTAAGGGTTATGGCATGAGAGCTAGCCTGAATCTGCCTGGTTGCCACCCAAGATTCTTTCCAGAGTGCTGTTAAGATTGCGTCCACTTGTGATATTCCTAACAGCAAAGTTATGGGAAGGCAAAAAGTTGGCTATTTAAGTTGCTCCTCAGTGTTGCTTTTTTTGAGGGGTTCATTTTCATAATTGTCACTAAGTGATAGCAGTGTTTTATGGGCTAATTTTCTTCACTGATATATTTAAGAAAATGTTTTTCTTCTGTGTAACTTGTTTTCAAAGAAGATTTCAGAAAAGCCATAATAATAAGGTTTTATGCAGCTATTACATAATTTTTTACTTCACCAGTTTCAAATCTATTTGTGTAATTTTGTCCATACTTATACCAGTCTGCATAGTGTGACATCTCTTTTTTTAAATGGTGTTAGCTTTTGGAAACAAAGCAACCTTTTAACATAGTCATGTTGATTTAGTATCAGCATATGCATTTTCCACCTACTCTTGATCATGTTTTAAGGATACATTTTCAGCAAGAGGAAATTAATGTGGTCAACTCTTCTTTGCACTAATTGTAAAATGAGCTTTTAGCAGGATAGAAATTACTGTGAAGAGCTTTCTCTTTTTTTCAAAGGTTAATCATTTTTCACTAAGAATTAGATTTCCCCTTACAACACTAGTACCTCCTGGATAATGTCATTATATTATACCGTTAACAAATAGTTAATTTTACTTGAGTGCTGTATAAGAGTTTGGCTGTTGAGTTTGGCTTCCGTAATTTTGAAAAGCCATCTTCTGTGGCTTGAGTTAGAAATTGGAAACTTGTGAATTATTTGCTTTCCTTAACTCTTTGTAGTCACTGTCTCGACTGCCTCTTGGATGCTACTTAGCATATGAAGACCTGAACTCTACAGAGAGGTTAGAATGAAATAATAGCTCAAGCCCATTGAAACCATGGATGTAAAAACTGAGATTAAAGCTCTGTATGTGTTCACTGCCTGCTCTTTTCTCTCATGGCTTCTGAATATAGACCATTAAATCAAAATGATGAATTTCCTAGAACTCCTTTGAATTAATTCTGCTGCTTCTGCCTGTCAGAGTGCATACAAGGATCCGTATCAGTACTGTGAGTTGCTTATTAAGAGCCCAGAAATTTGAGAAATGCTATTTTTATTTTCCTTTAATAGCCGTTCCTGCAAAACACGGGCAGTGTACTATAGTTCCAAAGGTAATAAATGCCTTTGTTCATGTCAAGCAAATGCTAACCTCCCATAGATAAGACAAACTGTTGTGCTGAAGGGAGGAGGTTGCCTTTTGTCACAGAACATTGCTTTTCATTCTTAATAAAACGTCGTCAGAGGTGGGATAGAGCGTAAGTACATGTCTGATGGCACAGAACAAAGAAACAGTGACAACACATGGCATTCTCAGGTAAAATGGAAAATACATATTACAACTCAACGTTGAACATCAAATTTTTGCATTTAGTTTTAGGAGCAAGGAATCTATATGTTGAACTGCGATGTGCTGCTACCTAAAAAAAATCTTGTAAATCATGAGTGTTTGGGCTTGCCTAGGCTGCACTGAGTGAAGGAGAAGAAATCTTTTTTATCTTATATAAATATTTTTATTTATCTATTAAAACATAAAAACACAATAGAAACAAATCTAGCATGTTGGACACTTATGTTAAATAATTGATTCCTAAAGATTATTAGTTTGCCATCTATTAGGGAAATAATGCTTTAGAATTATACAGTAAAAAAAAAAAAGCAATCATACTAATCATTGCATGGTCTTGTGGAGATGGAGGATTTGTTTGCACTTTTATGTAATCACTGCTATACCCATGAAATGGTGGTGCCTTTTGTTTTGGCTTTATCGGGGTTAGGACTCATGCCTCTGAGAGAAGTATTCACTGGGAAGAAACTCAGTCCTAAAAATTTAGTTAAATCATCAACAACAACAACAAAAATCACATTATATTGTGAAGGAAAACTACAAATTACTTCTAATGATAAATTGGTGAATCTGGAAAAATGTTTTAAAACAGAGTATTGGAGTTTCTTCAATGAGATTAGCAAGACAGAGGCAACGTTGAAGAATTCTCATAACAAACCTCTATGTTACTTGCTTGACAATATTACAACCTAAGCTGTAATATTGTCAAAAATATACTTACAAAAATAATACATTTCCAGAATAAAACACAGCAATGATTTATTTTTTTTCCCTCAACCTTTTGAGAGTGATTGTATTTCCATTAGAACTGTGCACATCTGAGCTTCTGCTTTCTTTCATCAGCCCAAAGTTTACTTGGCAGCACTGTGCATAAAGCCAGTCTGTGCCTGCTTCTTGTGCAGGACTTCCTTCTCTATCAAGAAGATTTCTGGTGAGTAGATACTTGGGTGAAGCAATGTTGTGTTGTGTTGTTCCCCCTCTATTCTTGCCTTCTCAGTGAAATATTTTCCTCATAAGTGATTCCTTTGATGAGGTTATTTGTGGAATAAAAATTGCTCATAGATACTGAAGGAGCATCAGACAAAGATGATGGCAGCATTGGTGCTTTTCCATTGGCTGTGGAAGGTTCTCAGAGGCACTGTTGAACTTGGAGGGTGGCAGGGGAAGATTCAGTTGGTCTGTGATGCACGTGGAAGTGAATACTGTCTTTTTTGTTTCTCTCCATCGCCTAATTCAGAATCTTCTGGTGTATAAGTGATGAGAAGTCCTTTCCTCATAGTTTTTTCTAATAAAAATACAGAGAGGGAAATATAAATGAATAGATTGCCACCCATTTTCTAGTACTGTTCTGCTGTGTTCTTTGACCTGGAATTGAAAGTCTCTGTTGCCTACCCTACTGCTGTGAGACGTGCTTATTCTCCTGAAAAATGCAGATGTTGTAGCAACTGTTTTACTGCAGTTGGTGGAGGCAGTTTCCTGAGACCTGCTGTTTATGGTGAGTCTCTGCTTTCCAGCTTTGTGTTCTGGCCTTTATTTATTTGTTTTGTGTACTTGGCCTTTATATATTTATTTTTATTTTATAATGCAAGTGGAAAAGTAGTTTTGTGGAGTTGTTTTTGTTTGTTTGTTTGCTTTTGAAAAAAAAACTTCTTGCTGAAGATATTTTTATAGGCATGATGTTTGTTGCTGGCATGTCAGGTTTTTGCTTCCTCTGTCCCCAGGGAATATTAATGGCAGCTGTCCTGAAGGTCTTTTCTGATGCACTGTTTCCCTTCATCATTCTTTTTTCACTCTGTCTTCTCAAATCAAGTGTCATTAATTTGTTCAAGCCTTCAAGAGAGAGGGGTGGGAGAAAACTAACTCCTGTTACCAGGAATGAGCGTGGGCTAATCTTTGTAGACACCAACGTTTCAGTTGTTCACAGAACAGAATACAGAATAGCTTCCTCCTGTGCTACACAGAAATCAGCTTTTTCCAAGGCACACTTCCTTTTGCTCAGTTCAAAAGAAGTAAAGACTGCAACAAACAGCATTGTCAAATGTGACACTGGTGATGCATTTGCTATTTCCTTTGCTGCACCTGTAGGGTCTAATAGTTCCCAGCTTTATCTTTGGTGAGGCAGACCTGTTTTTAAAAATATTTAATTGCAGTTTTATTAATGCCAATTCTACCCTGCTATAATAAACTCATCAATTTGCATGCAATGATTGAAAGAAAAAGATAGGTGAAAGTCTGTTATAATCGTGTTAGATAACCAGGTATGAATATGAATGAGATCATTCTTCTTTTGGAAATACAGAGCGGTGTTGTTCAACACGCTTAGTGTAACAAACATTTCTGTGAAAGCTCACTGTGTCAAGTCTAGCAGATGTTTTCTTAGGATTATACATTACCTAGTGAGCTGTTTAAATGCTTCTGACTTTAATTTGAATAAGTCTGCGAGTTCTTTAAGCATTCCATGACTGTAAAGCAAAATATATAGCTTAACCACTGGGTTTATGTTGAGCAGTGCTTTAGTGAGCAGGAATTCCTTCCTTTATTTTATACTTCTCCTTCCTCCTTGTTCTTTAAAAAGTAAGGAAAAATCAGTCAATTTTTTTGCAATGAAAAGAATTGCATGGAATAAATCTGGTATTTTATTTTGTTCTGCTGTGCATGTTTCTCAGAAACATGTACACTTGGAAATGAAGTTCCTCCAAGCCCAAAGATTAGCTCTTGGAAGCATGTGCTAAGTAGTGGAATTATAAGCAGCTAAACATTTTTAAACAGTGTACAAAGAAAACCCCTTTGCAGTTTACAGTCTGCATTCTGCAGTGTAATTCAATAGGGTGTTTTCCTTTCTTTGGATTTCAAATATTGCATGCTTCTTTCCTGAAGCATGATCTCTGAGCTCTGTGCAGACATTCAAGCTTACTGAGTGGAAAGAACAAGTTTTTAAGCAATGCCTTTGTTTCATTATTGTTAATTAGCATAAACATACGAGTTTGCATATGTTGCTTCTGATGCTGGTGATGGTTTGTTGCATATCTGCTGCTAATCCCCAGTGATATTTGAAGAGAGGGGCATAATCGTGTAGTACATGGTATGTAAATTCATCAGAAACATTAATAGTATCTTAATATCAGGCCATTATGTAACAGCAATTAAATATTTACATGATAAATGTGAAAATAAGTACAGCATTTCCAAAATTCCGCAAAAGAAAATTTTTGAATTGTGTTCAACGCATTATAAATAAACATTATGCTCTTAATCTCTGTAGTCAGAAACCACTCTGAATATTCTGTGGATGGAGTTTATACACAGTGAAGAGCTTTTTCTTACTTGAATTAAGATATCTGTCTTATTTGTGCTGATAACCAACACAATCTAGATCACTGTTCTGCCACTTTGGCTTCTCTAAATATGATATGATATTCTCTAAATATGATGGCATTACTGGTGCTAAGCTTTGGGCTTCTTTCTCTGCTTGTACAGCTTGCACTTACTGGATTTTGTTCACTATTGTTTTTTCACTGACATAATTCAGACGTGCATCCTCTCTGAAGCCATCTGAAACATAAATTCATTAGGATGACAATTTCTTAAGGAAAAAAGTCCCTTTTCTCCTCTATATCCAATTTCCACTTTCATATAAAATGGTACTTTATGCACAGTTTCACTGGGATATTTCTAATCCTGTAGTGCAAGATGGTGTTGTGTATGAACAGACCTATTTAAACAAGTAGGAGAAAGTGCCAGTAATAGAATGGGAAGACCTGCCAGTTTGAATCTTTAGGGAGTACTGTTTTTTCTGCGAAAACTTCCTCAACAAAGATGAATATCTAATGAGTCCATAAATAAACAGCATTTCTTAAACCTCACTGCATCAGTGAATTCAGTGTAAAACAATTTAAAAGTTTTCTTTACGTAGCGTGTAGGCCACCTGTGGGCTTACTGTCATGAAAGGTTAAGTAGATAGACATTATCAGCATATCAAGTTGTACAGACTGATGGTTAATGAGCTTCGTGCCTGAATTGATAAATTGGTAAATCAGAGGACACGTTGTATTGTTAGAAAAAATGCTGTTTTGCAGGTGGAAATTGAAAGTTACAAAGAAAGTTGTAAAGCACTAGATAAATTAACCAGCTCATTTTTTGGGGAAGCGGGGGGGACAAAAAGCTATCAGATCTCATTATAAGCTGATGAGGTGTTCAGGAAACATCTAGATGCGGCCCGTAGGGACATGGTTCAGTGAGCATGGTGGTGATGGGTTGGTGGTTTGACTACATGATCTTAGAGGTCTTTTCCAACCTTGTAGATTCTATGTGTAATCCTAATACATGACATACCATGCAGTGCTCTTCTTGAAGAATTTGTTTCGTACAAACACAGCTGCTTTTAACTGAGATGTTAATTAAGAATTGAATTTCCTGCTTTTGCTGTGTGTTGGAGAGGTTTTATTTTGTTACCATTTAAGGGAAAAAAGTTAAATATTTTGCTGAATACGTGGTTCACTCGCAGGTATTCCAGTGTCTAAAGAGAGAGCATTCATGAGTATGCAAAGGGAAGTTTTCAGCAAAATGAAAAGGATCCATAGATGCAGTGGCAATGCTTGTTTAAGAGTAAGCATGAACTACAGCAAGTACCGTCCTTTCAAAATTTTCATCTGTAACATGAAGGGGGAAGGTGTTGAACTTAGTGCAGTGTAAAGCAGGTGTGGTATGCTGTGGGCTGTTTGTGAGACTGTATTTCAACACTGAGAGTGATCAGAAGCTCTGAGACATGAAGGGACATAGCAGAGCAGTGACTGATGGATGCTTCTGCCCTCATGAATGGAAATACAATTCTGTCCTCACCAAATGAAAGATGAAGCATTGATTCAGCTGCCTGGGAAATCTTCCAGGTATTATATTAGTAAGGGTTTACTGGTGGAAAAGAAAGAAGGCAAAACTGTAGCTCTAAAATCAGTTAATTTCAAACAATGGGTGGAGTTACCGTGTATGGTTCTTAGCACATTTCTCCATAATTTATTTCTGAATAAGACCATCCATCGGAAGATGCAGACTTAATGCTGAAAGGATGTTTCAGGTCTGCGTGCTCAAACCTGGGAAGTGGTATCCTTAAGATATTTTGTGCTATTCCAAAGCAAAATGCTGATTGAATTACCTATATGTAACATTGTGATCTTTTAGTAGGAATTCTGGGATTTGACTGTGCAAATTAAATCCCATTATTAACTCTCAATTTTGAGCATCTTCTCTTGTGCCCACTGCTTTTACCTGCTGACGTTACACTCCTATTTTGGAACTGCTATAATTGCTTGGCAAGATTTGACTTGAGGGCTTTCTAGCTTTCTCTTTTGTTCTTCTATATATATTTCTGAATCTACTCTCAAGTATGGAAGAATAGGCTGCTCTGTGTAAAATGCCTAGAGTTTCCATCAGCTATTAACTCTCCAGTCCAGTTTGGGATTTTACGAGTCATGGGATTGCAACACTCTGTTGTTATTTATGTCCTCCTTTACTGGCTTGTGCTCCGCTTTTCTGACTTCCAACAAACTCGTGAACATGCAGCTACTTGAAGAAAGCCTTTCAACCCCTTGGTTTCTCTGTCATGGTGTCTATTTGTTTACATGTCCAATCACAAAGAAATAAATATCAAGTTGGTTTCTTGGTGTTTTTGTGAAAGAGCAAAAGTTAAATCCCTTTCAAGTCTTTCAATTTTGTTCAACTTCAGGCTTTTTACAGTTGCAGCAAATGGGGGCGGGCGATAATTAGGAGAACTGCACAGTTATGTAAGGGAAAGCTTGCTGCTGGAGGCTGGGCAAGCAGATTGCCTGGCCATCAACACATCACGTGTCTTCCATCTTCCCACAGTGTCCGTGCAGAGGAGTGCAGTTGAGCAACGTGCCTGATTTTGGTAGATGAATTTGTTCAAGCCAAAAACATGATAAAAACATTTTTCCTTTGGCGTACACAAATATAATTTTATTTTTAGAGAAATAAGAGTGTTTTTATGCTACTAGAGGGTTTAAATTGTGTTTATTTTGTGTAAATGTTTGCACTTGTTATTCTTAGCCAGAAATTCTATCAGTTGATGACTTCAACATGAAGGCTGTCATCTAAAACTCATGAGGAAAAATCAACTTGGAAAAAGAGATTATACAATATAATGCAGCAATGATAACAGTACTGTATACTATTTAGTGGGGAAAAAACTGTTGTTACAGAAAGCTGCTCAGCTAACCAGCACTCATAAATTGCCACCAATTTCACATAAACATTTATGAAAGCAGTGACTGCAAGATCAGTGCTTTTTATGTGTTTTGTTAATTTTGTTTAGTTAGGTTTTGCATGGTGTGTCCATGTCACAGTGATCCTATTGTTAACTTAGACGTTCAGGGGGAAGTACTATACGTAAACAGTGTAATGTGACACTGAGCTGCAGTGAAAGACAAAGTATAAGGATCTTGCACAGCCAGTTTGTTGGATTTGGTGTTGCAACTGTTACTCTGTTTAGTCCTTTTTTATTTATGGGGAGATATGACTTTAGCTTTTCAGGGCATGAGATGAATTTGAGGTATACTAATCTGTGATGGAACAAAACCTTTGTACTGACTTCCAGATTTTAAAAAATTCAAATGAGAATACCACTTGACAACAAAAGCTCTAACTGTTACTTGAAGGAGAATATCTGAAATCTACTGACTTTACTGTTAGCAGCAAATAAGTTGTGTTCCTGATACAAGATAAGGTCCATCTTTGTCACCTGGTTTATTCAACCTCCTTGTTATCACCCTTCCAGTCTGCAAATCAGAACTTTTGAGTTGCTGAAGGGAGAGCCAGTCTACATAGGGTGCTTTGAAAGTAATGCCTCCTATTTATGCCCATGGAAACTACAACAGATACAAGGAGCACAATAACACCATTTGATGGAGCACATTCTCAGCTACAGAACACTATTTTTCATCATAGTCACCATCACTAGCTGATTCACGTGGGGGAGCTGATCGAGGTGCTCTTCATTTTGTGGTGTGACAGCTGTGCTTGGCCATCTGGAATGTGGCTTGTCTTTCCTGTCTCTGCCACCACTGCTGAAACGCACCACCCACTGCCTCAGTGTGCTCACATCCACTCTTTAGGCTTCAGCAAGTGTCAATGAATGTCAGTGAGTGCAGCTTTTTCTGCATGGAGGAATTCAGTGACACACCTTTGCTTCATATGCTCTCCTACATCAGATGCCATTTTGTGCGACTGTCCCTCTGCTGCCATCTGTTGCACAGTAACAAAGTGTACGGGATATTGCTGGGAAGGTTCAGCCTCTATTGTTGTCTGCCTCTGACATAACAACAAAATAAAATAGGAGGTATTACTCCTATTTTATATGAGCAGCCCTCATAAAAAATGGGGAGCATTGAATTCATGCAGGCTTCTTTGCCTTTGCCAGAGGCCTGTGCATTGGAGAAGCTGCTTTGCATTAGAAGCTTGTGAAAATCCAAAAAGTCAGTGATAAACAAACAGGTTTGTTACCACAATTTGTTGTTCACTTTGGAAATAGAGTAGCATTGGAGAAAACATTTAAACAGGACCAGCCTAAAATTGGTATGGATATTGTCCTGCTGACGGCTGTGTTTGACAGATGTTATCAGACTGCTCTTGTGGAAGACAGAGCTGCAGACGTTGTCCTTCCAACTCTTATCTCTTTCGTTTTCAGGCCTTGAGGCTGAAAGGTTTTCTTTGTTTTCTTTGTCAAAGCATGTTGCCTGAAAAGGCCTGGACTTGACCCTAAGTTGGGTGTTTGGTTGGGTTTTTTTTTCCCCATCTCCCTTGGTTAGAGGAAACAAAACAAAGCAAAACTAACCAGATTTTGACACAGCATTGTTAATTAAGCTTCCATGGGAGACTGCAGAAGCGTCTCCTTCCTTCCTGAAGATGTTTAAAATCATCCACCAGTTGGGGAAAGCTGAAGTTTCACAAGATAGCAGAGCCAATCTGTTAAGTCTAAGATGTACCAAGAGCCATCCCCGTTTAGCCTGGGCTGCACATCATCTCTGCTGTCTGGTGTTGTTTTTGGGAGCTGTTCTTTTTAGAGCTTGTTAGATTGACTTTATCACAATAAAGTGAAACAATTCTTAATCATAAAAGGTTAAATAAAGTGGTAAGGGTGAAAGTGTGAAAAATCAGTATCGTCTTGTTGAAGACATGCTTTAGAAAATCAAATAGGCCATCTTCTTCTATGGTTTCTTCCAATTCTAAAGAAGTCCAAAATTTGTCAGTTGCAGCATCAGCATACACAGGACTGGCATGCTTCTCCTTTTGTAGAAAGGCTAGTCATGGTCATCTGAACTTGAGACAAGCATAGGTATGATGGTGAAAGAGAAAGTAACCTCGCTTGATCATGTTTTCTCTTCAGACCATCCTTTGCTCATCTTTTTGCCATCACAGGTGTTTTGTGTTCTGTTGGGTCAGAAGAAATGGACAGAAATGTGAAAATAAATGTAGGTCAGATTCACTTGATAGCTCTACTTTCATTAGTTGGTCACCTTTTGCACGCTTAGGTGGATGCAGGTCCTTAAAAAACACCTTTTGCTGAACTGCCAGTTTTCAGTGATCACTTAATTAGAGAACCATGCACAATATTGTCATAATGCATTTCTTACGAAAGACTGACCTCAGAATGTGGGTGCCTAAGATGATTATAACATGGTTACACTGAATATTACTCTTTTTTTTCTTTCAGTTTGTGGAGACATCCATGGCCAATTCTTTGACTTGATGAAACTGTTTGAAGTGGGAGGTTCTCCTGCCAATACACGGTATCTCTTCCTGGGGGACTACGTGGATAGAGGGTACTTCAGCATTGAAGTAAGTTTCTTATTTCTGTTTTTGACTGAAAATCTGCTTGCAGATTGTTGTATGTATTTGGCATACTAATTTAACGAGTTCAGGAATGCTGAGGCTCTTTGCAGATACCACCATGAGCAAAAGAGGTCTGTGTTACCTGTCACTGGGGTGACGTCCAGCCAAATCCCACTGTATCTGTGCTGAAAAGCTGATGAAGAACAGCCCTTGGTACTTCTAGTGACTCTTCTAAGACAGCACAGAAGGCAGTCTGCTCTGCAGCTTGCAGAAGTTAAACAGAGTGAATACACATGAACTGTTAGGAAAGAGATAGAGGAATTAAATGAGTAACTGACAGCATAGTTGGACTTCCTGATGTTTTTTTCTGAGTTATGAAATGAAAGGACTAGATCAGGAGAGAGAGAACAAAAGTAAGCGGATAACACATCGTGCTGGGAAGATTGACTTCTGTTTAGGTACAGGTTGCACGGCACATGATCTCTGGCTCTTGATTTAGCACTTGAATCCACGGAGCAGTGATGTACATGTGACCTGCTGAAGGTTCTGAGACCTTGTGCAGACACAGGATGTGGAATGTGTAGGTCAAATTACAGTATCTTTAGTGGTCTTGTGAAGGAAAGTCCTTGAAGGAAACAGTGTCCTGTCCAAAGTCCCATCCAAATCTTTTATAAGAAGAAAGTCAAATACCGGGCATAAATGCATTGCTGCAGTGCTCTCGAGAGAAACTGAATTTGTTTGTTTTGCTTTTTGGTTTTGCAAACTGACAGTTGAGGTGCTCAATTGTCAAATAAAATTTGATCTAGATACATTCGTCTGATCATAGATGATCTGGTCACTGAATGAACCAGTCAGAAAGCCTTGTAACGGCTTTTGAGTTACAGCTCAAGTATTTTCTCTGTAAAATTTGGACTTGAACTTCCCTCCCACAATGAGAGAAAATACCAATTATGTTAAAAGCCATGTTGTTCCTGTGATACATGGTTATGTACCTGTTGATAAGGTGGCAGCATGCACTGATGTTTCATTTTGCAAAGCACATCTTAGTGCACTTCTGTCTTATCAATATAAAAAGCATAGTTTCAAACTGCTAAATTACTTATGTGTTTGTAAAATGGATCAGTGCATTGTCTTGCCAGTTCTATTTTTATAGTATGAATTGTCTTAAAAATAAGGTTCTATAAAACTGCTTCTGCTTTATTGGCTGATTTTAAAACTTACTTTAAAGCTAACAGTCTTTGGAGGTGAAACATTCTACACATAGAAAAACACTGTTCCAAGTGCAAGAGCTCTAAAAACTCAAGATCTGCAAGGTTTTTGTCCACCTATTGTAAATCATGAATATAACCAGGATTAGTCTTACGCTGAAGTCAAAGCTTCCTGCTTTCTTTTGAGCTATGTGTGTTTTCTTTATCCCATCTCAGATCCGTGGTCAGCTGTGGGTCAACCCTTCACTGTGGGCTGCTGGGGGAAGGCTGAGAATGTGGAAGGGGGCTTCATAGATTCATTCTACTGTGCAGCTGAATCTTGAGCTGCCATTTTTTCAGATGTGCCAGCCTCATTCATATCTCCTGAAGACTTGGACTGTGCCAAGTTGCATCTGGAAGATTTGAGTTTTGTTTTCATTTCTTTATATGTTTTTAATACAAGAGAGAGGGCAAATGATCTGCTTCAGTTTTCAAGTGCCTGTCCGACAGTTTGCCAGAATTTATTGCAGAGCTATTACTGAATAAAGATGAGCAAGTCATATAAAAGCAAAATAGCTTATGGGTGGGGAATAGGCCCCTCAAAATAATTCATTTAGCAATCTGCACATACATATACTACATTCTGCATTTAGATTTTCCATTCTGGAACACTGCTTTTTCACTGGTAGCTGTGCTGGCTTCTATCAGCACAAAGGAAATATCTGAACTGTCACTTACATTATTCCTTTTTGTATGTAGGGTTCTCAGATTACTACTTTTTTGGTGCATAACTGATTCTCTCCACCTGTCACCTTGATTAAAGAATGCCTCTGAAAGAAAAGGCATACTGTTTCATAACTGTATTTGGATTTACAGCTATGCATTCAGGCATGAACTTAACAGAATAAGTACTGACAAGGAAAGGAAAACAGGAGGAATGTGCTTTGGCAGGCTGGGGGATGCTTTGTGGAAAAGGGGTCCTGAGCACATTTAGCAGGCCCCAGCCCTTGCCAGGACTTTGTGCTGGCTTACAGGTCCTAGTGGAAAAACGGTCCTACTGTGGCGCAATGCATATTTCCAACACACTTATACCCCACACTCTTTATTCTGTCTGTTGGCTCCCTTTTCTGCCAGCATAGATGACATGAAACAACTGCAGTTCTGGGGTCTTTCCAAAATAATTAAGTAGGTGGTCCAAGGTACTAATCACAAGTAATACAAGCTTTTTAAAATCCCCTTCAGTTGCTGTGCGATATCTAGCGTAAAAGTGACACCATTGAGCCTAGACCTAACTGAGTTCTGGCAGTGGGCGAGATAATCCCTGTCTGTGGGCTGGAAAGCGTTTGGGATTCTTCTGGATGAAAGGTACTATATAATGCAAGCTATTATCATGAAGAACAGAAGAAGAAATTGCATTAGGTAGGTGGAAAGCATTTGATAATGCAGAGGGAAAAAGAGAAAAGTGTTTGCGTAAGGCACTCAGCAGAAATGACAGTTCTTGCTGCACAGAGCTTTTGATACAAGGTTCAGTCCTTCATGCGTGTGCTCTGTTTTTTCCAGGCAGAGTTAGTAGCATTGCTTGAAGAGAGCATTTTAGCCTGTAAGATTACTTCTAATTAAGTTGTTACAGGGAGAGAGACTAGTAAAGCAATTATAATGGCTACCACAAAAAAAAAAAAAAAAAAAAAAAAACCCTAACTAGAATGAGAGGAGCTTTCTTGGCACAGACCAAATCTTTATCCTTTAGCTGTACTGTCTTTTCCACTTGGTCTTCTGGCAGAGCTGAGCATTTCTTCACTTAGAATAACAGACTTCTGCAAGCTGCAGTATCTGATGTGGTGCACTTGTTTCCTCAGCTCTGTAGCTGATAACCTTTCCAGACTGCTTGTGCACTGTTCCACTGTTCCAGGGTTTTGACTCCAGAGTAGAAACCTTTCAGCTTTCCTTTTCAGACTAGCTTATGATCATGGATAAAATAAATATTTTACAGTAATTTTTAAGTTATTTTTATTTCTAAATCCAAAGCATAGTTAGCTTATATGTGGGTCTGCTGGAATGAGTTGTAAGGAAGAATATCTGATCTTTACCTGAATCTGAAGGCTATTTTGAAAGTCAGATGTGACTGATGCAGTGTAGAGTATGCATGTAGACTGCTTTTTATTGATGTTTGAAAAACAACCACCACGGTAAATACCAAATATAATGCATTAATGTTATGCATTAATATTAACTGTTGGAATTCTCTTCCTGCCCAATCCCACATAAAAGCACACAGGCTTAAATTTGAATTGAATATCATGAGATGCATTTGATCAGTTTTGACAGAGCAAACTATTGAGATTAGTTGAATTAAACAAAACGAACAGAACTGAAAATGTGCATACTTCTTCATTTCCCAAACACAGAGACTGAAATTCCAAAATGGAGAAACTGCTTTTGTTGTATTTCTAGCAAGAAAAAAGTGAGGTGTTTGCAGAGAGTCTGAAGAATTTGACTATCTGATCTTACATCAATTAGAAAAGCATCTTTCACTGGCATAAAGACTGTAAGTTTACACTGAAGGTCTGGTTGTACTGCCTTACTGTCTGTTTACCAGCTGAGCCTTAAGAGAAGAGATCATCATTTTTGCCCCGAAAGCTGGAGAAAAGAAGAGGAAGGGTGGGAAATAAATGCAAAACTGGTTGCAGTGAAGTCAGTGCAATCTTTTCTTATTTTCAGTGGTGTGTAATGCTTTCTTCCTTGTCCTCAAGAAATGGGAACTCAGAAATGGATTTGAATCACTGGATTGTTTTGGTTACAGACGCGATGTGTCTGTGTCTGAAAATGGTTGTACTAGTAGTGCAAATGCAATTATGTGTGCAAAAATATGTTGTTTCTGTTAATTATTCAATTTTTGAAAACTGCATCTGTACTAGCTCCTGCAATGGTGTAATTGTTGCAGTGCAGTTAAAGTATGCAATTTTTGTATTTAGAGGAGATATGTGTTAGAGTGAAGGAGCTGTGCTAAACATTACAGTTCACAGAGCAGTAGAGACCTTTGTAATGCATGGCTCAAGTTATCTTTTCTGGTATGAATTATCTTATGTTTATTCACACTGAACTTCATCTGCTGGGGGAATGCACAGTGGCATCAGTCATTTGTAGAGTTCATTTTCTGTTATTCGTATAGAGCCACAGAGCTAACAGTGATCTTCAGCTTTCACAGAATTGGCTGTGCACACTTGTCAAAGGAGTATACAGGAGGCAGAGGGCTGTGCTATCATTAGCAGCAATGGTGACTGTTTTTCATCATTACTTTGAGTGCTTAATATGAGATTCATGCAAGAGGTTTGGGGCTTTTGTTCTCCCTTTTCAGAAGGTGAGGAGGTATCAAAGTGTAAGAAAGCCCCAATTCAGCATATGACAAAGGAATTAAATCCCTTGTCCAATTTGAAAATGTGCATCTTTGACTTACACAACATTTAATTGCACAGACCTTTTCTTCCTGATGATGAGGATGCCACCTCATATTTGTTTAGTTTGAAAGAAAAATCTGCTAATTAGTTCTTGTTTATTATAACAGTATGTTACTGGACTCCTAAACAGAAAAGAGAAAAAAATAAAGGAATTATCTAAACAAAAAAAGCCTTAAGTATGACAGCACTGAAAACTACAAAAACTTGAATGTTGGGATTACGTTACTTGAATAGTGGCTTGGAAATGCAGAACACCCTGGACTGCCTTGATTTCCCCTTTTCTGTCTGGTTCTCTTGAATGTTTCAAAGAAAACATGGAAGAATAAGAGTGTGATTAAGCAAATATAAGTGATCTATGCATAAGCAATTAACAAACACTCCAAAAAAATTAAAAGATAAGACTTAGTTTTCCTTATTTGCCTAGCTTTCTAGACCTGGATGATATTTTAAGTATCCTGTGCTCACTTCAATTTTACCGGGGCTTTATGAGAATGTAAAGCTTTAAAAGAAAACCTAAGCCACTCTATTTCTTAATAAAGCACTTAATCTTTCCACTAGTCATTGTACTTTCCCAAATTATAAAGTGATTTTGGCAGAACTAGAAGCTCTAGGGTAGCTTCAATATAACTTCTTAAAAGTTGGAACTTTTCATGTATGAATGGAGGCATCATTTTAGTCATCTTGTCTCACAGCATTTACATCAATTTTTTGCATTAAGTAATAAGTTAAAAGAAGTTGAGTGTTCCAGGGGTCCTTGGAATAATGATGAAACCTAACAGTTATTATCAGATTTAGAGAATTCTGCTGGTGACATGGAGGAGTCCAGGCTTCCTTCCCCAGCAAAGTGAAATCCTCAAAGCCAAGTCTTTTCTCCCTGTACATACTTCAGAAAACCTTCCCTAGGGGACTCCTCCTCATTGTTTTGGGCCACAGAACATACTTCATAGAACAATCTAGGTTGGAAAAGACCTATACGATCATAAAGCCCAACCATCAACGCCTACTGAACCCCACCACTTGGCATGGCACTAAAGAACATTGCTCATGCATCTCTTAAATTTCTCCAGGGATGGGATGTCCACTGCCCTGGACAACACATTCCATTGCTCAACCACCCTTTATGTGACAAAATGCTTCCTAACACCCATCTAAACCTACACCTTGAGGCCATTAACTCCTGTGACCTAATGTTCTAATTTCCATCTGGGTGATGTCACTGCAGTGTTCTGGCATTGGGCCATCTCTTCTTGCTGCTTGGGGTGGCAATGTGGTCCAGTAGATGGAGAAAGTGATATGAGCTCAGGAAACTCTTCCTTGTTTTCCCAAATGGGAAGACTGAATTTTCAAGTCCTGCCTGTAACTTCACTACTTCTTAACTTGCCTATAAAGCCTCAGAATAAACAAACAAATTAGGGAGTCCAGACAGCATCTAGATGTTTACGCGTAATAAATTCAACATAAAGTGCAGTATTGTAAAACTCCTGCTGCTATATAATTATCTGTAGAGAGTGTGAGTCTTAGCACAAATAGAAAAATGTCGCATTTTTTTTTGTTTGAGATGATGACTGTTTAGCAAATGAGAGCAGAAATCAAAATGTTCAGATATGATTACCATAAATTTTCTGTTTCTTTTTATCAAGACATTCTGAATTGTAGCAGAGAATTCATACTGTACACACTTAAAGGCATTGAACTGACAAAAGTTATGGTTTTGTGCTAAGCAGAAACCACTATTAGAGGTACATTGAGTTTCCAAGCTTTTTGTTATTAAGGTAAATAAATTCCCCTGGCAGAATGAAGGGGGTATTAGTGGACAGCTGCAATCGCAAAAGATACCTTTTATGTCTTGTACAACAAATCTGCAGTTAGTGGATGTTTAAGAAAGGAAGGGTTGGAGGAGAAACTGTTCAGACCGTTTTCATAACTCATGTTTCCTAAGGCCATCACAGCCCCTGCAGCATTTTTCCCAACAGCAAGCTGCTTGCCTCGGCAGCATTGGGAAGACTGAACGGTGAACTCTCCTGGAGTGACATAGGATGGCCACACGTCCATCAGCTCTCCTGGAAGCCAGGGCCATCATGTGCAGGCAACAAATATTCCAAGAAAGTTGCAAATTTGCTCATCTGTCAAGAGCTACGTTGCCATGCCAGTTTTGGCTCAACATAGCTATTTATTTAGGTGGACTCTGGAGGTCTGAGCAGAGACTAGCTGCTTCAAGTCTTATTTGTTTTAAAACCAGGCTTTGAAGAATTATTCTCTCAAATAGAAATCTTCTGGTAAACAAAAGGCTTTTCTGAAGCTTTGGAGTAACTTCATTTAATGAAAGGGCTTGGCAGATTTTTTTCTCGATCACTTGCACAGAACAGGGTTAAGTGAATAATAAGCAAGTGCTCGTTACAAGAGGTTACAGAAATTATGTAGTACTGGAAGCTAAGGTATTTCCTGAAGTGTGGGTTAAATTGTTCTATGGCAACTCTTTCTTCAATCAGGAAATGCAGATCTTTCTGTGAAATTGTTTCCACTGCAGATTTCTGTATGACCTTCCAGGTGGAGCACACTTGTGGTATTTTAGGGATGCACGACACTGCTTCTTGAAAGCTGTCGCAAGTGAAGGCTGAACAGGGATTTACCCAATGCAAGCAACTGCGTTACAGAATACTGACAGTAGCTTCTACCAGTCCTGATTGAAGTACAGAGAAATGTTTGAAATGTATCTGTGAACGGTGACATTTAACTGTTGAAAGTAAATGTTTCACATAAGTAGTACTTTTGCTTGCTTGTTTTTTGTTGTTGCTGTTTTTTTTGTTTTTGTTTTTTCCTCTGGATGGAAACAGTGATTGAATTTCATAATGGATTATGAATTCTGTTTCTCTTTTTGAATTATGAATTCTTGTTTCTGCTTTTCAGTGTGTGCTGTACTTGTGGGCCTTGAAAATCCTTTACCCCAAAACACTGTTTTTACTTCGTGGGAATCATGAATGTAGACATTTAACAGAGTATTTCACATTTAAGCAAGAATGTAAGTGTACCTTCTAACTTTTCTTAACTCCCTATTCAACAGCTCCAGATTGTTATTTTGCTATTTGATACTTTTTTTATATCAATAATTTTTAAGGTACTTTTAAAGTTTACTATATGTAACGTTAATGTGTCATCCATGCTCCCTGAGAGGGCAGTCATCCTGGAGGGCCTGGGGAGGGTGTTTCAGTGGTGGAGAGAGGGGATTAGACTCAGAGCTAATGCTGCTTAGAAACATGGCATGTTCACATTTACCTTGTAAGTAGTCTGACACTCTTTTTGAGGGAATTATTTTCTTTGTTGCAAGAAGGGATGCAGTGACACACAGAAACTCATTAGATGTAGACCTTTACTTGAGTAATTAAACATTTTTTTCCTGTGGTTGTAAACTGAAGCTATTGCCATAAGTCTGTGTTGCCTCTTTAGCAGTGAGTATAAAGGAAATGTTAATTGGCTTGAAGGCTTCATGGTTTGCTGACTTTAATATCTGTATTGGTAAATTAACATTTCAGCTTCATTGTACCACCCCATTCATTTCATAATGGTATTTCTGTAGATAATTAATTATAAGGGACTGAGCTTCTGATTACTTTGAGAGCTTCGAGTGAAAATGTAGTAGCTGATTATCATTCAGCAAACTTTATTAAGGCTTGTTATATAGATTTCATGGCAGACAATAATAGAATATAAAATGTTTATTTACAGTATTTTGGAGAAAAATAATAAACTTTGCAGAATTTTTCACCTTAACTAGAGAATAAAGAACTTTTCCTCCAATTAATAACAATAACTCTAAAGACTTTTTTTACACAAAGCAAGCTTTAGTGCAGTCCTCAGTACAGGAGAGTAGTGACAGCAAGATTAAGGCATTAAGTAGCATTCTAATTTCTGTTTTCCTTTCAAGTGTTGATGGCACTTTCTTTTATCATTTTAATCTTTAAAAGGTAAAATCAAATATTCAGAACGAGTATATGATGCCTGCATGGATGCCTTTGACTGCCTTCCCTTGGCAGCTCTGATGAATCAACAGTTCCTGTGTGTACATGGTGGCTTGTCTCCAGAGATCAACACCCTAGATGACATCAGAAAAGTAAGTATGAGTAGTGCTCAGGTCTAATGAGTGAACAGTTAATCACTGACAAACAGAATGTGAATCCTTTCTTGCTTTCTTTCATGTAAGATGCTTGTATGTCATTTTGATATTCACATTGACCTTATCGCCTTTTAAAGGTCTTTTTAAATAGAGCATAAAAGGAATTGCTGTAATTAGTGCTATGTTGTTTTACTGAGGTGAAGAAATCACCAACATCCAGCAACGCACAGAACTTAATCATCTTTGTGTTCTGAAAAACTAATTTTTAGGTGAGTAAGTATATAGGAGCAAATGAACACAAAGCATTAGTTTTGTGTAAGAAAGATCTGTTAGCACATTGTAAACATACTACCTGATGGTTCCTTGCAACATAATAGCATTCTGCTCTTTCTTGGAGAAAAGAAAAAAAGGCAGTTCTAGAAAAAAATTCATGATACTTAAGGTGTATAACAGAAGTTGTGATATTGTAATATAATAGCTGTGAGTATAGTCAAAACTATTAAGAAACTTCTCATAATACAAGAGTACAGCAGAAGCTCCAACTTACTGAGCCCCACGTAGACGCCGTCAGTTTCTTTAAGTACTCGTGTTATTGCACATTTTCAAAGATTTTTTATTCAGATGTTTTGGAAAAAGAGATCTCAGTTGATATTTCTAAAAAAAAAATATTTGATCCATTCATCTGTAGTGTTTCCAGCAGTCAAGATTTCTATTTCTTGCGTACAGTTTGAAATGTGCAAGTATGGGTATATACTTCTGAGTTTTAAAGATGAATTGTATTCTGAGGTTAATTTATAACCTGGTGAGATATTTATATGGTTTAAAATATAATACTTGAACCAGTAATGACATGTTTTGATTTAAATACAGTTAAATGGAGATACTAACTGCACTTTTAAAAATTACTGACTGTAAAGCTTTGTTTCTGAGGTAAAGGTTCACTATCTCTTTAAGCTAAAGAAAGCCTAAATATCTGGCTGGTTTTGCAACAATGCAGTGGCAGAGCAAAATTGTTGAGGGTGAGGTTCTAGCTTAAAGTCATTGTCATCATTTCTTCCTCCCCTTCCCCCCCAGTAGAGGTTTATTCATCTTTGGCAGTCAGCAGAAATTGATTTTGTGTATTTATGAATTTTTATTTAATTAAAATGAATTATAGTTACAAAAACATTAATTACCTAGAGAGTTGAAATAAGTTGGAAGTTTAGGTATGCTATGAATATTTCATTAGGAGGGTGCAAAGGTAAATTTAAATTTATGGAGGTCTCAGTAAGACTTTTTCACTCATTGCAAACATGTTAGACCACTTTTTTCTTCCAGAAAATTACTTTTTTTTTTTTTTAAGTTAGTTATTAGCATTATTTGATCTTTATGGAGAGAGCAGAGAAGGTTTTGGACTGCTGCTTGATTTTTACACTCAACAAGGGCAGTTTTTATGTTAAAGGATGCTTACAGAGGAAGTTTTTTTTTACTGCTTTTTAATATTTCCCTATTTGTTATAATCTTACTTACAACATGATTCTATATGGCTGTAGTTTTTAATACCAGAGATCAGATAGAAGCAAATTTTTAGCTAGTTAATTAGGACTGGGTTTATGGAAAGAGTAGAAATATGGCAAGATTCTATAATGTAGAGAATCACAGAACTACAGAATTGTAGGAGCTGGGAAGGACCTCTAGAGATCAACAAGTTCAACCCCCCTGCAAAGCAGGGCCCCTACAGCAGGCTGTCCAGGAAGGCATCCATGTGTATCTTGAATATCTCCAGAGAAGGAAAATCCACAACCTCCCCGAGCAGCCTGTTCCAGTGCTATGTTCTGAATGTTGCCTTGTATTTTTCCTAAATATATATTGAAATAAAAATGGGAATTTGTTTTAAAATAAGTGTTGTATCTTTTTCTTGTAGTGCCTCACGCACGTGAATCGAGTGCCATGATATTTTTGAAAAATCACAAAATACGGAAATACCATCTTTATTTGCCACTAGAACAACATGTAAATAACAGCAGAAAAAAAATTAAAAACGCACACAAAATTCACATACGATGTTTCATTTTTTGATTATATTTATTACTTCTCTTCATCAGTGTTAGCAAGAACCATTTTACTGTTTCTCAAAATCCTAGTACTTTAAAGCTGAGAGCATCCAGAGCTGTAAAGTAGTTTGTTTGGGATGTTCTTTTGGCAACCTATGGAATGAAAAATAATAACTTTTCATCAGTATTTCTGTGATACGTAGTTGAAAGAAATTAGTATTTCTTTCTCTCCTATTTTCCTTAGTTAGATCGATTCAAGGAACCACCTGCATATGGACCTATGTGTGACATCCTCTGGTCAGATCCATTGGAGGACTTTGGAAATGAGAAGACTCAGGAACACTTCACTCACAACACAGTCAGGGGATGCTCGTACTTCTACAGGTGAACATTACTTCTTTGATTGTATGGGTTTCTGTGTATGATCTCGTTCTGGTTTGGTGATATGTTTGTTTGATGTTTGTGGCACTTCTTTGATAACTGGATTGAGAAGAGGGTGGGCAATTCTTTCTGCAGTCTTGCCTTGCTTTCTGATAACTTCATCTTTGGTTTATTTATCTTGCTTTTTCCCCACAACTGGGAAAACCTAAATGCCTTATTTTTATTCACCGAAGCCTGTGTGTTTAGCTTATTTTTGTTCTTGTAAGCTAGGAAATGAGTGTGAGCAGTTGTTTGTTTGTTTGTTTGTTTAAGTGTAGGTAACTGCATTTCTAGTTTGAAAACTAGAAATTTATTTTGATGCTGTTGTTCTGCAGGGTCAGTAAAAATAGATTTTTCCACACAGGCACTTTTATACCCCAGGTTTATCGAACTTCTGCTCACTTTTGGAATTAGTTCTTCTCACTGGACTTTGAACAGAATTGGTTAAATAGAACTTGCTAACGGTTGAAATGTAGGCCTATAATGTTCTTGCAGAAACATGTATGGACTTGGATGCAAAGGCATCTCTTAAACTCTTAATTAATCACTGAAGTTATTTCCATATATTTATGTGTTATTAAAATACAACAGTGAGAATATTTCTGAAAAGTAGCAGTAGTGTCGCACCTAAATAATAAAAATAGAAGCATATTGAAAACAAATCTGTGGGCTGATTTCAGACTTTTTAAAGAGTGTTCTCTTTCTGCTTCATAGTTATTCTCTAATTCTGTCCTTTAAGCATGGCTTTTTTGCCTCCCTACCAGCGTAAAGCATCAGAAGATTCTCTCCCATACACTGAAGAAGTGCCTTTCCTTAGGTGCTGGGGAGATGCCCTTCAGCAGCACCCAGGGAGACACAAACGAACAGCAGCTCCTTTTTCTCTTTTCTCAGTTCTGTCTGACTGGAAAGGCTGTGGCCTTTCTCCACTTCTAGTGGTAGGTTTCTTGGTTTCTAGAGTCCTGTGGCCATGAGGCAGAGGACACCCTGTAGGTGTGCTTGTGCTGGTGGTGAAGAATCTACCAGATGCTGCTTTTCTTCTTACTTTCCTTCTCTTTCCAGAATAGGAAGGTTCTGTGTTACCTTATGAAAGGTGGTGGTGATTACATTGTAAACCATGGGGATTTTGAGGAACTTTTCTCTGTTCTTTGTTGTTACTGTGATTCAGGCAAGCTTATAAGGAAAATAGGGCAGTGGAACTAGCAGAGCCAGGAGGGTGAGTGACAGAATGAGAAGTAAAGTGACATACAAGTCTTAAGTTTTCCAGAAGAGCTCAGCAGGAGTGAAAAATCCAGCTTTTTTAATTGTCTTAGAAAACTTAGAAAACCTCAACCAGAATGTAACTGATCCTGAACTCTTTAATAAAATGTCGAGAATTAATCAGTGGCTTCTACCAGTAACTGGGAGACAGAGGTGCTAAAATCAACCGTCTAGTTGATTTTTTTGACATCAACAGAAAGGTAAATGATGGTTTGACTTTGAAAAATTAGTCTTCCTAGTCCTTTCTTTGAGCTGCAATTGCTCCAGCATGGGATGGACTGAGAACAAAGCATTTGTGCTGCAGCCTGTGCTGTCAGCACACACCTTTTGTGGATAAGTAATACCACAGCCTCCAGATCAATACAGTCTGGAATGTGCTCAATTTGTGTGTTTGGTCTCATTATGAAAGAAGGTGTCAAACTGTTGCAAACAATTGATCTGGGAAGAAATGGGCTTATGACTCTGAGGGCTAAAATCATTCCTCTTCCTTTGAACAACACTGAACGCTGATGAATTCCTAGGAGTTCCAAGCACCATTCCTACAAACAATGAGTAATAGCAGTTTCCTTTCATGAACCTCTCTTAAAAAGGGTAGAAAGCCTTGTGGATATGCCTTGTGCTTAGATGCTGGTTTGTACTTTTATGGAACAACCTTTAGATTTTAGGGTTTTCCAGAGCTCTATTTCTCAAAATTACCATGAAATTCCTCAATAATATACATCAGTTTTTCTCCTGAAAATGTATTTCATAAACAGAAAAGTGCATATTCAGGAAAAGATGAAATATTTGCAAGATACCTACTTGTGAGATAATGTGGGGGTGGGGAGATGGAGCTGTATAATGACTCTAGCAAATGGCCAGCTTGGAGTCACCTTTGCCTGAGATTATATAAAAGCAAGTGTTACTCTTAAAAGAAGTATGTAATTGCTCTGAATTTCATTCATTGTTTACGAAATTGTAATTCCTGGGGGAAAAAAAAAAAAAAAAAACAACCTAAAAAACAAAAACAAACAAACAAACAAACACAAAAAAAATCTATTATAACAGGTGCATCATCCAGCTTTGCATGCCTTTTCTAGCTTCCTCCTGAGAAAAGAAGGATAGTTTCCACAGCAGCCAGCTAGGATGTAAAGAAGTGACTTAATTAGGCTGTCCTTCCTCAAGACTGTCTGTTGATAGAATGAACTTTAGTTTAATTTATCAAAGAATAAACAAATTTTAAGTTAAAAGATAGTTGTGGGCATTTTGTAGCAATGTCAGAAAGATTTCAGAGACACATGCCAGGAAAATGATTTCCAGATGATTAAGATCTCTTAATTGCAGGAAATATCTGTGATAAATAGTTTCTTTTTTATAAGGCCTGTTCATTATCATGGCAAATTCCAACTGACACTTGAAGTGTTTCTCTGGTTATTTCCTATAACAAAATGCTATGAGAAAGATGTGTTTAACAGTAAAACAGCCTTCCAGCTGTGTACATGCAACATTAACTGGGCTTTCCTGCTCAGGAGTGTATTAAATCTTCTCCACTCATCCAAAACTCATTTGAGAAATGTTGAGCCATTTGTATGAGCTAGATGTATGTGAGAAAGTATAAAGAATGCTGTTTATACTAGTCTGACAAGCTTTTCACTACATCTATTAGGTGATCACTCACAGCCTATTGAATTTCAAACTGATCAAACTTTTCTTCAAGAAATTTCCTTTTGTGTCACAATTCTTGAAATGAGTATGGATAGCACTATAAAATCTGTTCTGGAAATCACAGATGTAACCTATCATTTAGAGATATAAAGGAAAGTCAGCTCAATTTTCAAGAGTGCTACACATGAACATTTATTATCTTTTGCGTCCTACAGCATTTCACACTGTAGGTTGTCAAAATCTGTGGGTCCTGGGAAATAGCAGTAGCACAATGCCAGAGTGAACAAAGCTGTGATATTTAAGTAACGTTTTGGAAATTTGTGTAATTTCTCTGTTCCTTAAAGTAAACCAAGAGCAACAGTGATGAGATTTCATTTCCCTTTCCTGAAATTATTCCATCCTAACCAATAGAAAATAATATTTTATTCAGACAATGTTACAAACAAGGAAGTAGTTTTTCCTGTGGTGTTTTTTTTTTTTTTTTCCCCAGGTTTTTCAGATTTTCAGCTGATCCACCAATAAAGAAATCTACTTTGTTTATCAGATTATGTAGTTTTGCTTTGGATTTATGTCGTGTTTATTTCTGCTTAGCTGGTTGTACTGATCTTATTAATGACCCATAATACTTATTTCATGGACTTGTGGTACAGTAACTCTCAGGCTTTTTTGTGAGAAATGCATCTACCTTGCAAGACATGCTGCTAATTTGAGAATGGCTTCTTTCACTGAACAGAAAGCTTGAAGTCAGCTGGACCGTTTTCTCTCTCAGAAACATCCTAATCTAAGGAGAGACAGCCAGAAAGTGGTTTAGACAATGTTTGAGGTAGGAGGCAAAAAAGTGTCCTTTCTAAGCCACGCTTGGAGTGGAAGCATCATTATTCCCATAAGATTTATGAGATGAATGAAGAATTAAGATGTTTTTTCATCACATTTAGACAAACTTGCTATGTGTATACAAAGTCCTAACTGTGAAAACTGCAATTGGATCCATGCCCAGCTTGCTTGATTTCCATTGTGTCAGAGCTCTGATGAAGAACTTCAGGAGTCCAGATACACTGCTAGGGTAATTAACTGTGCCTTGTCATGATAGGGCTGCCTATCAGGAAAAAGCACGCATACAAGCATAGTGCTCACTTTCTGAAATCATTTGTGCATTAGACTTGGTTATTTAATGGATGTTAGCAAGAGCACAAGAGTAACATGGGCCTGGCCCACATCAGTGGATGGTCACAGAACTATAGCAAATACTGGGGAATTTTTTGCAGGCATTGTGCACAAGCTTCCTGGATTTTGCTAGTGAGCTTGTTAGTAGTAGTTAGGGAGTGCTAAGATTTGTAAGGTTGTCTGGCTGTTGTTACACTTTTTTTTAAAGCAACAAAAAGAGAAGGCAGAGATGTAGCAAAACAGTAGCAGAGTGGCTACCATTGGAAGAACTTCATTTGCTGGCCTTGGCAAAAATAAGGTGACTTGGCCTTAGAAATGCTCAGGGTAGGATAATAATTTCAGCCCTGTTACCACATTCCAGTGGTTTACTTCACACATAAGTTAGGTTCGTGACTAACAAGGACTCAATAAGTATGTGCTAAAAAGCTGTTGAAGATTGTAGTGTGTTTCACTATGCGGTGTGAGGCGTAGTTACATGCATGTGCTGGTGCAGTAGCATCATTTTAAACATTTTCACCACCTTTTCATTCTTCCATCTCGAAGGCCAGAAATTTTTTGTTGACTTCATTATACCTCCTCGGTTGTATTGGTGGAATTGCTCATGTGTACCATCAGATCTGGGAACAAGACCAATTTTAAAAAGAATTACTCTGTGGAGAAGATATGTACATAGGTCACTCTACCTCCTAAGATAGGAGGCGTTACATTTGGAGCTGCCCTTGTATTTATTGTTCTGATCTGCTGTGGCTCCCTGGTTTGTTTCTCAGTGAAGGCAGCATGATTAAGGGCAAGAGAAGATTGGCTGAAAGATTTACTGGGAACTGCTTAGGACAGTGAAGCAGCAAAAGCCTTTGGTGACTGAAGTAGAAGGTTGATGGGTTTTACTGAAAACTTTATACATGCATGTAATCTTCTTAGAAGAAATTTGAGTGCCCTCTTTTTAAGAATGTGTTTAAGCTCTTCACTAATGGCATCATGAAAGATATGTAGTTCAGTAAATTTTTTTGTCCCATTTTGCAGTGGAAGCTTAAGTCTACATCCAGGCCATGTGGTCATTAACTTTGAGTTTCTACCTATTTATCTTTTTCTCTATTATTTCCAAAGTTTCTTATGTTTGGCAAAGAATTGCCTTCTGAGTTGTTATCTTGTAATACTGCAAGAAAAGAAAATGTAAGCGGTGTTAAACTTTGTCATTGTTTTGTTAAAACTGGACATTTATTTATTTGGCTAAAAGCAGTATGTATCTGTGGGTTTTAGTGAGTATAAAAAGAAAGAAGCAAGATTATAATAATTAGGATGGGCCATTTTGTCATTATCACTTTAGAAAAAGTCATTCTTTTTCATACATTAAAAAAAGCTTTCATGATTAAGTACTGCATGAAAATAGCAATTTGTGGATGTATAAAATGATCAGGCCAAAGTTGATACTATGACAGTGCTCACCTGTCCAAGTTATGTCTATCCAGGTGCACATAAGAGGGCTAGAGATGGGTTAGACTGAAGATCAGAAAGGTTTTCGGACTGTTGTCCTGGTATGTCTGCTTCTCCAGCTTCTGAAAAGTCATGTGGAGGCGAACACAGGGGGAAGCAAGCCAAATGTCTTGGTTGGTTTTGTCATTTCCTCCTACCATTTAGAACATCAGTATGTGTAAATACCTTTTTTTTTTTTTTTGTGGTGGTTGTTTTTGTGACAAAAACATTTCAAAACATATTTAAAGCCTTGTTCTCAAATGTGTGTGAGTCATTTTCTGACCTGTCCATGTCACTTAGGTTGTTCAGTTCTATCTTTGCGTTTCCTTGAATCATAAATCTAGCTGAAGACAAGCTGCATTTGTCTGAAACCTTCAAATTATGTCTGCTAGGAAATGACCCATCAGTCCAGACAGGAGGTGGAGGTGGCTGGGCTCCTGGAGTGTAGGATGATGCACTCTTATTTGGGGAGTTCTAAAAGAGGCTGAGATGGAAGCTGTTATTTTTACATAGTTGCAGGTATTTTTGGTAGCTTTGAAGGACTTCCAGAAGAGTTTGTGCCTTCAAGATATCCTATAAATGCAAAACAAAGAATAACCATGCTCCCAACATGTCTGTGCCTGTTGTTTGAATGTGTTGGAATATTACTAGATGAAAAATAAACTTTATTCAAACAATAACATGCTATCAATTTTTGACATGGTCTGTTTTGGGGGTATATTTTAAGTCAAAACTTTCACTGACATCTGTTATTATGAATGTGCCTCTTTATGCATCTTTTGCACATGTGCATGTGATTTCTATGAGAAGGGCTGGATGTTCCTTGGCAAAATGCAAACCATGCAAGTGGAAATCACGGCGTATGGATGCTGATGAGCGTACTTGCATGGAATCCATTGTTTTCCTGCTATTGTTGGAAGATCAATGTAGAAATATCTACTCTTTTGGTTCATGTTAGCTAAGTATTGTTTCTGTTTCAAAACTGTGCAGAAGAAATCATTGATCATGCAAAAGATACCTCAGAACTAGTAAAATATTCATGAGACATTTTAGTGAAGAAGGAATGCTGAAGGGGGATATATCACAGTCACATACTCCATGGAGAATAACATCTCTAGTTTAGCAGTGGGATATTTTGTTTTCTCTGTGAGTCACTGCTCTTCTGTGATTCAGCATGACACATGAGGTGCAGGCAGAGCGGTAGGTTGTTCTGGAAAAGCCTGTTGCGTGGGGAGGGGGGGGGGTTCTGTTTGTTTGTTTTCCCTCTTGGCCAACTGTTTTATTTCTGGCTCATCTGAATTAAAGTCTGGGCTCTGCAAAGCAGGGCAAGGAGGAGAGTGTTTCTGGAAGGGTAGCACTCAAAAACAAGTTGAGAATTTGCTTACAAGATGACTGCTTTGATTAGAAATATTTTAAAATCTAGTGATTTTTATTATACAAATTTAGAAAAAAAAAAAAATCCAAGTGGAAATTTCTGTAAAAAACTTGTTTCTAGTAAGCTGTGACATAATCTTTGATTCTTTGGCCGTTTGCAGGGCTTGCTGCAACATCTTGTTCTCCAAGGCCCATAGCTTCAGGATTTCTGGTATTATACCTATGAATTTACTTCCCTACGTTACTGTGGGATACTTTTCTGTATTTACAAATTTGTGTTGAAGAATGTTTAAGATGAAATCACCTTTAGGCGGGAGCAAAACAAAGTGCTGATAGTTGAAGCCCTGTATTGTCAAAACCAGTACAGCATACGTAACATCTACATACAGCTGAAAACTTTGCTTCTCCCCAGCAGCCACTTCAGCAAGTAGCAAAAGAAAAAAAAAACCTTTGTGAGTTGCCTTGTGGCTACTTGTGAGGTAGTGTTTTGGTACTGAGATTGTTTTTTTCACTACAGTTGTCATGCTATTTACATAGAAGTAAATATGACAGTCAAATTTTCTTATGTCTGCATGGAGCACTACTTGGCCTCTTTGCCTTTTCTTGGTAATGGGCTGTGTAGAATCTGAAAAATAGCCAAATCCTGCTAATACAAGTCTATTTTCCTTGAATGTATGATGAATAAGATAATTAAGATATTAAAAAAAGGAAAAACTTTTCTACTTTGAAATGGAAAGAAGAACCTATCATGTCTATTTGGAAGCTTTTTTTTTTTTTTTTTTTTACCACTTTATTTAAGTGGTAAAAGTAGTTCTTAACGCTGCATGAAAAGAATACCTTGGAAAAAGATGTATTAAGCTAGACATTTTGAGCAGCCACACTAATAATGAACATAATCAACTGTCTATCAGATTTTTCGTTATAGACTCCAGTTTTCATTAGGTAATGTAAAAATTTCTAAACAAAATGCACCCTAAACCTACATGTAGTCACAATTAATTATGAAAAGAAAGGTATGCAAATTAGTTCTCATTTGACACTGGTTTGAATGGCAGCCCGTCAGCTTTTGAGGTGACTGCTGTTGCCAAAACTGTACCCCCATCTAATTTGGGATTTTAAGTTATTTTGTAATTCCAGTTTTTTTGGGTGATTCCAAATACCATACCTGAGAACATACACTAGGTAGGCTATGTTGATAACCAGCACTGTGCCCTTTGAGTGGGTTTGTAGACTTTAGCTGCAAAGAACATGTCAGCTTCAAAGTGTCCACGAGGGTTGGAAGTGAGCACTAAGATTTCCCTTGGATAAGCTGAAGAAAGATGAGGCATTAGATTTTGCATCATCATTTCTGAATTATCATCTCACTCATGTGCATTGGAATAAACTAATGGGGCTAATAAGTGGTTATAATTGGGCCTTGAGAGTGACCAAAGAGATCATGGATGGGACAGCAGGTCGTCTGCTTGGTTGAGACTTTTTAAAAACTTGGTCAGTACATTGAGCAAAAAGTTGTTCTTAAATATTTTTGGTAACTGTGTTACCGTGTGACTGTACTTTGTCCCTAAGGTACTGCGAAACAGTGGGTTCTCGCCAGGGTGTTTGATGGTACATGCAGCCCTGGAGCATTATAATAGAAACCTAGAATTGTTTGAGATGGAACGGACTCTTAAATGTCATCTAGTCCAACTCTCCTATAGTGAAGAGTAACATTGCTACTGCTAGATCAGGTTGCTCAGATCCCGTCCAGCCTCATCTTGAAAATCTTCAAGGATGGGGCATCTACCACCTCGCTGGGCAATCCTTACTGTAAAAAAACATTTTCTTTCTATCCAGTCTAAATCTCCCCTCTTTTAGTTTGAGACCATTTTCCCTTGTTCTTTTACCACAGACTCTGCTACAGGGTATGTCCCCTTCTTTCTTGCAGCTCCCCTTTAGATACTGAAAGGTCACTATCACAGCCTTCTCTTCTGAGAAGGGAACAGCCCCAGCTCTCTCTGCTCTTATAGGGAAGGTGTTCCATCCCTTGGATCATTTTTTGTGGTCCTCCTCTGGACCACAGGATCACTTCCCTCAACCTGCTGTGGTCATGCTTCTTTTGATGCAACCCAGGATTGGTTGGTTTTATGGGCTGCGAGAGCACATTGCTGGCTCATGTCCAGCTTGTCATCCACCAATGATGCTTGATTGTAAAGTACATGCAGAGATGCAGGGACGCTACAGGTTGGTTTGCAGTGTTTACAGGCATGCTGTGAGCCCGTTGAGTCATAGAACCAGCACACAAGTGATCGTAGAGATGCCTTTGTGTCTTCCCCGGCTCTTTGTATTTCCTTTTTTAAACTTTTCTGCCTGTTCTATTATTTGAACTACAGGAGTCATTGAATCAATACTGCAAAATAGCTTTGTGAATGGATGTTAATACAGAATCTGTTCTGCTTTTTCTTCAGCCATGAGATAAAATTTCAGAGCTGTTTTGTGAAGTTTACACCATTTGTCACTTGTTTTGATTTTTCTTTTGCTTCTTTAAGCAACAGTTTTGATTGTTGCTCTCCAGCTTGCCCAGCAATAGGAAGAGAGAGCTGTAGCATCTGTGAGCCTTATCCTGGGCCTCAAATCCAGGGAAACATCTGCTGGATGCATCTCTCAGTCACAGCCAAGGCTCTGCTGTGGGACAGACCACATTCAGAAGGCCTCCCATGAGACAGAAGGCTGTGCTTCTCCTTCAGGAGTTCTGGTAAAGGCAAGCTGGAAGAATGTCTGGCCTTCGTTACACAGACGTCTCATCTGCTGGTGCTGAAGGGGCATCAGTGATGTTAGGACAGCATACCAGCCCTTTCGTCTGGTTATTATAGGATTTTGTATTTTTTAGAGCATTAATTAAACAGAAGTTAGTGACAGGAGGTGGTAACACTTGCTTTATCCTCAGGTTTAATGTTTTAAATGCAACTTCCTTAAGCTGCTGTGAGAGTGAGGCCAGTACCATGCTGGAAGTCTGCCAATGAGGAAGGTGAAATTCAAAAGTGCCTTTCAGAAAGAGGACCACCAGGCAGAGGGATTTGGAGCAGGGCCGTCTGCTAACTCACGGGGTGCTCACTTTCCTGCCAGGATGAAGGATCACGACAGAGAAAGCAGTCAGCTTAATGATCTCTTAGTTTCAAGGGTGGGAAATAAATCTGCATAAAGCAAAACAAAATACATAGGATTGACTTGATGAGAGGAAAAAGAGAAGAGCCTCCACATCTGCCATCTGGTTAAACAGTCTTTCCCAGCCCTTGCATGCTTTTAAGGGGTCTGATAAGGTTTTGTCAGATCTGTGAAGAGTTGTTTTTATTCCACTGCTGCTTCACCTTTACACTCATAAATGCACATTCTTTATTGTGTTTTGCTCTTTCTTTTGTTGTCTTTTGACAGAGGAAGCCAGATCAGTTCTGCATTAACTTTCTAAGGATAGGTGTTGTTCTGCTTGCTGTCTTGAAGTGGTAGATGGCCTTCATGCTGGCTGTCTTTTAATACAGACTTGGAGAATCATCAATGGTTTGAAAGCAAGAAAACACCTGTTACAACAATGAACAGCTTGTTTTAGAAACTAGCAATATGGAGTAATTTCAAGTTCTGTTAACATGTATTTAGCTATCATTTTAAACTTTTCTCGAAAAAATGATTATTTTTCACTTGTACTGACAAAACTGCATACAGGTTGTGCTCTTCATTCTTGTTCAGTGTCTGTAACAGTAAGAATGGGTTTCATGATACAGAGGTGGTGGAGAAGGGCTCCGCCATTTGAAAGCAGCACTGTTCATGTGCAGGAAAATATCATGACAGAGGGATTTGCACCATTTTCATCTAATTATTTTGTCTTCATACAGTAGAATATGTCTTGTAAAAGTACATTCAGTGAGCATGCTTTGGAGGAGTTCAGAAGTCACACAGTTCATATTTTCAGTTGCTAAGGGGAAAGTTCTTGTTTATCAGAGATGTGACACTCATAAGATCACAAATGTAATTTGGAGACTGTTTTGCCTTTCTTCTTTGTTTCTCCTTCTCTCTCCTACCTTATTACTTAGTGTCCAAAAGCAGCCTGTGCTTACTGCAGTTAGGGGACAAGGTTTTCTGCTGCAAGCAACCATTGTATTGCTTTTTTTCTTGTTCTGAGCTCGTTGAATCTAAAAGTACAGTAGAAGAAACAACTTTCTGATTGGCTGCATTGTGGTTGTTATGTAATAAATTGCAGAATTCCACTGTTTTCACTCAGTGCAATTATGGGATGGGAGAAGAAAGTGCTGCTTATAGTGCTGTCTCTGATGAAATGTGCCAGCAAAGCAGGGCTTATTTCATGAATGATGCATATTGGATCATTTTTTGAAAGCTAGAGCTAAGTGTGGTGCTTCTGGTAATACCATAACAGATGCTATTATTTTCTTCCAACAGTTACCCTGCTGTGTGTGAATTCCTACAGCACAATAACTTGTTATCTATACTTCGAGCTCATGAAGCCCAGGATGCTGGGTAAGTGTGTGTGGAGAGGGCACCAGGCGAAACTATGCAGGGCAGGAAAGAATAACTGAGTGAGAGAGAACTGCAAAACTTAAGAGATCTTGCAATGTAAGATTACTTTTTATTAATGGTACAAAAGCATGCACTGGCATTAGAATGCGCAATCTTTCACATTGTTACTACCAAGCTACAGGACTTAATGAATCCTCATATATCCCAATTACATTTAGTGATTTTAAGTGACATAAAATGATCAGAAGTTATTTGGATGCCAAGTTTGGGAGGGGAAATCAGTTCAGCTTAGCAAAATAAATTTTACAAATGTGGCTGACACAGGCTGCCGTGATGCCCAGGAAGCAGTTTGGCTCATGAAGGCCAGAATTGTTCCCTCTCAAATTTTTCACATTTGTTGACCTGCTGGTCAAGAATATGTATACTTTACCATGAAAATTTGTTGAATGTACCATAGTTGAGAAGTTTTGGTGAAGAGTTGGTATCTGAATAAATACCTTTGGGTGTATTGCATAAATTAGTAATCTGTTTATTGTGTTTATTTGGAGGTAGAAACTTTACCCATCCTGAACAGTATAACAGATAAAGTAATGATATTGTAGGGTTTAGGTCGATATGTACTATGCATATAAAAAGCTATTCTGAATGCTTGAATTATCACATACTTAAAAATCTCAATGCAATTAAAAGCAAGCTATTTCTCTGCTAAAAGTAACTGGCATGAAATACCCAAGGGTAATGAAATTTCATTTTTATTCTATTGCTTTCCAATATAAGGTGAAATATAAAGTTTTATTGAAAGGATTGCACTGAGTCTCTGCAATGGTTTCAGTGCAGCTATCATGGACATTCTTTATTTTCTTGTAGCTTAAGACTAACAAGAAGTATTTGGTGTTGCTTGTGTCAAACTAAGACAAAAATACTGTTAGGTCAGTTAGCTTTCAGTTTCTTGTAGGTTTAATGCTTGGCTGATTATGTGTTGTTCTGTTGGTCCAGTAAGCCTTTTATTTTTCATAATACAGAAAGGTTAAGTAATGAAAACATGCAAGCACTAATAAGTTGGCTAATGGACACAACTAGATTAGATGTAGCACTGAAAATATCTGACCCTCTGGCTCCTCTTCCTTTCTCTACTGTCCACCTCCCCAGCCTTGCCATCACTTCCACATGCAGGAGTGTAAGCAGCCGGAGGCTTGGGGAGAAGATTGCCTTCTCTTCTGAAGTGAAGAGTGCTGGTGCTGGCCTTTAGTCAGTCCTGTGAAAGACCAAGTGCTGGAAGCGTCCCAGGGTGCCACGTGTGCAGGGACGGGCCACTAGCAAATTCATAATAAAAAAAGAACTTCTGCTGTGCTAAATTGCACTCAGAGTTGCATCTTTTGAATATGTGCATTCCTTGGTATCCTGAGTGGAAATAATGAATAAATCTGCAGGAATACTATTTTTTCTGTTTTTAAAAAAGCACATATATACATCTTCTGGCATTTATAAATGCCAGTGCAGTAATGTACTTGTTTTTTACACCGTATTTGGTCAGTGATAAGTGAGGTTTCAACAAGGGACAATTATTAATATCTTCTCTTTCCTTTAGGTATCGCATGTACAGGAAAAGCCAAACAACAGGCTTCCCTTCACTAATCACAATTTTTTCAGCACCAAACTATCTAGATGTATACAATAACAAAGGTAAGATTTAATTTCTATTGATATACAGTAGACTGTAATTCTTTGCTCAAATATATTACATTATTTTTCCCTTTCTCTCCTTTTTCTATTTATTAGTTCATGACCATTCAATTTACAACTTAATGCAAATTTAATTGAGTTTATTACAGGCAGATGTATGCCTCTGAATATAACTGTAGATTCTAACATGCCTTAGGATATTTCTGTATTTTGACTGCAAGTTATTAAGTAAATGTTATACAGGAAACAACACTAAAAACAGTTCTATTAACAAAGAGAAGTATTTTATGAAGTGCTGTTGTTGGTGTGTTTGGAGACCGGTGTTCAATGTAATTATTTTGGTCATTTTCTGCTCCCCAAGAAAATTAATGGGGTTTGTATATACAAACCTTCTAGCCAGCTAACAAACATTGACAGATCTTCAGTGGGTAAGGCTTGGAATACATATTGTCTGAGTTCCTTTATGTTTTGTTTATTAATCATTTGAAAGCAATTAGGTAGGAAATAAAATTCCATTAGCCAAAGAAAGGCTGTTGCACAAATAAGCAGTCATTGGTCACTCTATAAAGGCTCTGATGAATATGAGTGCTTGCAGCTTCTCTGAGTTTACTGCATCCCCTGAAATCTCTAATGAACTGGGAAAAAAACCAAACCTGTTTCTGAAAGTAAAGCATTCTAATAAACCTGTCCTCCAATATCTTTGAATGATCAGTAATGTCTACTTCCTCCCATTCCCAGTAAAGCTAACGTTATTTGTATGTGATAGTAAGAAAAAGATTTTTTTTTCCAATGGGAAAAGCAATTTCATTGCAGAGATCAGTCCTTGAACAGAGACATTTTTAATTTGGATGGTTGCCTACAAAAGCTTTTTTTTTGTTGTTTTTCTTTTTGCAAACTTGCAAAACAAAACTTCCTCAAGCGTCATTTTCTGTTATAAAACTTCTAATCTAAAAGCTACTATGCCATTCAATGTATGTACAGGGAGGAAATAATTCACTGTTGGGTAAGGAGTTTTGTTCATGTGTATTAACTTGTGGAAAAATTAAGAACATTCTACAAAATAACTATCTAAGTAGAGCTGTCAGTAGCTATTTTTGTAAAAGTAAATAATACAGCAACCCAAAAGAGCAGGATGAAACAAGGAATGTGTTAATTTTCTTGGCAGTAGCAATGGTCTTGGTGGAAAAGTGTGCTGTGAGTTGGCTGCTTTGGGCAGAGTGCAGTCTGATGACAGGTCTGTAGAAGTAGTGTGACATGAAGCGTTTGCCTCTTGCTTCATAATACATGAAGGCAGTTCCGTGCACATGGAGGTAGTGGGTTAGCAACATCAGATTTTGTCATGAAGGCAGACATTAATAAATGTATTATTTTATATTATTATTTTAGTAAAGATTTATAAAATTCAAAATCTTGATTTTTTGCAGCTCAAAGTTTGGGTGGTGAAAAAGAACTGCCCTTCTTTTATCTCTATTTTGAAGCAGAGTCATTTCACTTGTCTCCCACTGTGGAAACCTTAAGACTGGTGGAAAGTCCTTGCTGATAAAAGGTTCTGGGCCAGCTTCTGAGAGCTGATAACCATCTGTGGTCACGAATGACATTTCAATGGGTTGCTGAGTGTATCCAGTCTGAGTGAGGTCAGGTGAAATCACAGCAGTAGGAGAGCAGCACCAATGTGCCACTCCTTAATATGTCTTTTTTTTTAATTTAGAAGCTGACCTTTAGTGGATTTCTAATGCATTTCTGTTTAGTTTAACTGCCTCCTTTTCTCTCATTAGAAGCTCTGATGCATTATTTCATGTGACTGACTGCACTGGCTCTTGGCTTTTAAAGCACATCATGCATACTTTTTCATGCTGCATTACTCATGCACGTTCATCTCGATAGCATTTGGGCATTTGCTTCCCTGCTCAAGAAAGGAAAAACTCTGTCATTCTGAAGCAGCCCCCCCCGAAAAAAAAGAAGAAGCCACTTGTTGACATGCTTGATGTGCAGTAGATAGAAAGAATGCAGAACTTCTGGCTGGCTAATTTCAGGAGGTGAAGGAGGACACCTCCGCACAGAGGTGTTGCAGAGTAGTTGCTCAAGCTGACTCATTGTGCATCAGTGCGAAACCTGATTGATTTTTAAACCAAACCATTGAGTTTTCAGTTACTGTCAGCCTTTGGAAAGGCAGCTACACTCCTACTGGTGCCTTCCATTTCTAATATAGGTTCTTAATATGCTTCTGGTTGAAACTTAGTTAGCAGAGTCACCTTGCATAAATTCATAGCAGTCTCCATCTCCTACAGGCACAAATGCTGTAGGATTTGTTTTTGGTTTTTTTTTTTGTTTGTTTGTTTTTTGTTCATAATAATGTTGCTTTTTAAAAAACATTTTTTTTAATAAAAGGAAAGTAAAAGCTACAAGGGGCTAGGAATTCTCATTTTGTATCCTTGGCTAATAGTTCTTATATCCCTTTAAGCAACTATTCTTTCTTGTATATCTTCAGAGCACTTCACCAGGACTAGGCTTGGCTGCTAGCTTTAAGAGTTTATTCAGTCCCAGCTGGAGATCACCAGAATCAGATACTCACACAAAGGGCAGATAGGGAACACTCCTAGAGCAAATGGAAATTCAACAGGAGTAGCTGTAGACAAGATACCCAAAGAAAACCACATTCAGCATATCTGCTGCTAGTAGTGCTGTTATGGACCCTTGACATATGCTGTCACTGTTCTGATCAGCCATGGGAATCTCTTTTGGCTGGAACCCCTGGATTCTGTCCTGGGAGGGAGTTCTCTGCATCTTTCTGATTACGAGCCATGGCGTCTTGAAATCTGTGTGAATTGATCAGCCATCAAGTGGCTCTTGGTTCTGTCACAGCCCCAGCCCACACACATGCATGACTTCAAGTGCCAAAGTTAGGTTTTTCAAGGAATTACAGTCAGGGGTCCCAAATTTTTGTAGTTATTGGAGTCAGAGTTGTAGTTAATGGAGGCAGAGAGATGCTTTCAGAGTATTCCAAGACTCAGAAACTACCTAGATGTAAGAAGCTTAGTGTCTCCTTCCTCTTTATTGTTATTAATGCCTTCCATATTTATTATAATGAAGAACATTGGCAAAGGCAAAGAATTCATGCATATGTTTTTGGCAACTTCTGAGTTTCTGTTCAGTATTTCATAACTGTCCCAAACCTTTATGCACTCCTATTATTAGAAGGCATAAAAAAAAAGATTCTGTAAGTTAATTAATAAAACTTTTTATGAGGAATACTGGTACACTGGTGGTATTCTAAGAGATATTCTTGGAGAAGATTAAAAATCCTCCTGATTTTCATTATAATTGATTATAATAGTTACCTGTGGCTTCAAGACGAAGGCTGTCCAGATCAAGAAACTGAAATTTACCTCTTGATTCTAGAATGCCCATCACCAGGAGAAATTCTCTGTAGCAACAGTAAGAGGTTGCCAAAAAGCACTGCATTGTTTGACCTGTTGGCCTTGTACAGTGTTTAAACATTCATTCCCACATTTCAATTTTTAATAGCTCATACTGCCTTAATTAGGACTTGCTTTAATGCTGTTTGTGCCACAACAACAACAAAGATTTTACAGAAGATCTACAGAGGCATGCAATTTATTTGTTAATTATTGTCAATACTTAATATTTTAGTCTCTGGCTGTCACTTTGGTGTCATGCATGCATGTGCATGCTTTTTGGCTGAATGAACAATTTTAACTAGCTGCCTAAAGACAGACTATTCTGAAAATTTTTAAAAGAGTAGGTTTCATAGTGATGAGATAACCACTAGAGAATCCAAAGTTACTGAAGAAAATAATACATCTCTTCCAACATTTTTCAAAGTACATGTGCTGCTGCTGAAAGGAAAAGCAGATGATGGAAAGAAACGAAGGAAATATGCAGTGGATAGGAGTGTTAGGAATACTAGAAAAATCAAGACCAGATGTACATTGATGTGCTTGTTAACAAATCAGATAAGTAACATATCAGTCAAGTGTGTATAAAGCATCAGCACGTGGTATACTGTAGATAGATTTTAAGAAATATACCTGATGCAGATTGGCCTGATAGAAAATTATTTTCACGTTGGAAAAAGGCAGAATAATGTACCTGGAAGGCAAAAAATGATCTTTCAGAAATAATACCCCATCATGCAAAGGGGATGCTGTGCAACCTTCTGTTTGCCCCATCAGTTCTCTTGAATGCTCTATCACTGCTTTTCTGATGAGGCCTTCTCAAGGAAACAAAAGCTTCTAAAGAGAAGCTCTTGGAATATTTAGGCCATGTCTTTGCCAGTGCAGAGATGTTTGGTGCTATATCTTTTGAAGATACAATTGTACATGTCAAATGAAATTCTTCAGAATTTCCAACCGCAATTAGCCCTACTTCATTATTGTATTATTTACTTCAGTATCCTGCGCTGTGAGTCGTTTTTTCCTTTGAAAATGTTTAAACTCCATAAGCATTTCACTGGCCCTTATCCCTGACCTGTCTCAGGCAGCAAACGCTGTGGTTACTTAGCAACTCTGCTGAAGGAGAAAGTACTGCTCCCAGTTGCACAGTTAATGCTGAAGTTAATTTGGCATCAAGTCAGAAATTGAAATTCTCTGTTTAATGTGGAGAAGTTGAGAGATCTTTCGCTACTTTTCTAAGTGCAGGATGAGAATTCTGAAAAAAAAAAAAAAACACAAGAAAATTAGTTAATTTATTTGTTGAAATTACCTTGTGGTTGTTTACCTAAAATAAATGCAGTTTATTCTGGGCTGGTTTTCTACCATGCTCAATTGTCTTCCTCTGACAAACAGGTTTTCAATTACTTTGCACTGAAAAAATATTCAGCAGTACTTGAAGCAGGTTGTATGATGTGTTTGAGTACGTGAACAATAGGGCAACAGTTTAATGTTGTGCACTTTGCCTAAGGCCTTAATTCAGCTCCCAATATACAGGCTTTTCAAGTGCCGTTTTTTATGTCAGAGGGATCTGTGGTATCCACTCAGCTCTGACAGGTATGACACAGGACATGGGGGTGACTGAGGCTCCTCTATAACAGTCTCAGGTAGCATCAGTGCTTGTGCTTTATCCTGACGAGATAGAAAAGCTGTCTCCATTCTAAGCCGAAGGAAGAAGGTTTTTCACTTGCGTGTTCATCACCACCCATATTTCCAGCTGTAGGTACTGATGTTAAATGCTTAAAATAAACAGTACGAATTCCCATTGCCTGCTGCATTAGTCTTTCATTTCATTCTAATGCGATTTCAGCATCCAATATCTCAGTTTACAGGCACTGGAAAGAGGTATAATGTCATTTAGGGTATCTGCACATCTTCACTTTACATTGGCTTCTAAAACTCATTTACAGCTGTGAATACCAAAATGAAGTTAAAACGTGTGTGACTGTTTAGGAATAAGAAAATAAGATTCTTGCTCTTCTTGGTGATTATGGACTATGAAACTGCAACCAGTGGCTTGTTCTGCTAGTGTCTTGAGTATAGCTTTGGAATGAGAAGTATAGGGGCTGCATAACAAGCATCTGAAGTTCGAAATAAATGTTTGAGAGAGCCAGATTTTGCTCAGGGATGCATCCCACTTTGTTCCATTTCCTCAACCAGCAACCATGTGGCCTATAGTCATATAATCTTCAAAAGATTCCTGCTCCATCAGGGCTGTTGAGGTTTTCTGTAGCTACTTATGCATCAGAGTAATGTAAAGTTGAGAATGAAGTGGAGATGAAACCCCCAAACCTTTTCTGAGCCAACAAAGGAAGAACAGATCTGTGAGCAGACAGAAAAAGCAAGGGGCCAGCAAAGCTCAGGAAAGCAGCAATTTCTTCTCAATCCAGCTGAAGTTTTCTCCCTCTGACTACTAAGCAAGAGCTGATCTGTTTAAGAGCATCATATTAGATAGTAAAATATTTGATGTACATTACATCTGTAAATTAAAGATTGTAAATTACAAATTCAGAAAAGTATTTGTGGCACTAGTAACTATCTTGCCTTATTTTAATCTTTTAAGAATAGAGGTATTTGAGAACATTTCCATCTTTGTTATTTTGCTACTCTATTGTACAGAGTTTTTTTTTTCCTTCAAGTGACTCTTGAAGTCATTTGTGAGGAAACCGTACCTTTACTTATGGAAGAGAATTGTTTTTAAAATCCTGTTCTTAAAAATTGCTTTTCGAAGATGTTTAGGTATATAAATTAATAAAGTGATGCAAAAATATTTTTTGTACAGTAATCTCAAAGTAAATTGTCTTCCTACAAAAGAAGCCAAACAAAAAAGCCAACCTTGAAACCATACAACTTCATTTTTGCCAACTGTCTTGTTTAGGACGCAGTCTTTTTTAGAGGTTAGCTTAAATAAATAAGTAGTTCTGTAAAAGATCCATCTTCCACATAACTTAGAAGAAATTTGATGGTAAACTGGAGAAATAGCAGGAAGGGAAACTTACTTTCTTCAACTTACTAAAATGAATCAGTTGAAGTTTTAGTCCCCCTCAATGAATCTTCACATCCATTAAGTTTGTGTGGTTTTGATTCATTTTTACTGCAAAGCCACAAGCTATTTATTTTTATTATGCAATTGTTTCACTGTAATAGAAGAAGAATGAAGTCTGATGTGTCCTCGGTAATTTAAGCAAAAAAGTGAAGGAAATATTAAGAGCATTCGCACTAGTTCTCTCATTTTTGCTAATAGCAGGATTAGGCCATTTTTACTGAAAAGCAGAATGACTGCCAATAGAAGGGGCAAGGGTCAAATGTGCTTTATTTAAATTAAGGGTGTCTAGCTGGCAGAAGATATAAATGTTAGCAATCTGTTTTCAGTGTGCACCAGCAAGCAGGCTTCAGAAATTCCCAGGTCACTTCCAGACTGTCAGCAGCAGCAAAACGGAAGGCCTTTAGCAACAACGTTATGCATTAAAAATAATAAAAGATTTCAAAAAGTTCTGATTGAAACACTTCAGTCAGTGGAAACAGGTGAATAATTGGAGTTAATTGTTCATCTCTTCCAGTCCATGTGTGAAATACTGCATTCCCCATGTTTTTTGACATATTGAAGTCATGCAACTTCATTGCCAGCACTGGCTGTTAAGTAATAACCAGTCACTGGAACTGTGTTCCTCCTAGGGAAGTATTAATTAAAAATACAGTTGGAAAAGGGAAGACCAAATATGATATGCTTTCTAGTCTGTGTCTTTGACGTGCTACATTTCTGACGTACTTTTGATTCTTGCTGTTTCATCATTTACGATGGTATTATCATCTATGTTTCTTGCTTTCTTTGTAAGCTTCAACAGTATTTCCTTAGTGCCATGTTGATGAAAACTCTCATCTGCAGTCTTCTGTATCTGTATTCTTTAAAAACTTTAATTTCTTTCTGTTGGAGATAGTTATGAGTCCCTATTTTTTTTAGGTGGTCATCTCAAAATTGCCTTTTTCTCCATAAACAAAGAAATATTTGTTCTTCTATTTCATAAATGGCTCCATACATCATAAATACGCACATGTGCAAAATAAATATATTTGCATAATTCTAGAAATTACTAACTTTAAGAAATATATTCTGTAAATTAAAGTATACACTAATTAGGTTAGAGATACTGTTACCAAATTGAGTCTTCAACTACATTATTAAGATGCTATGAGAAGATTATTTAAGATCTTTGCAAGAAGGCAGGTAAAAGAGTTGGGGGGGACAGGGGGTAGGGTGGAGAAGGAAAGGATTAAATTGCTTTACTGTTTCCCAAGGTGAGGCATATAGGTCATAAAGTGAACAATAGAAATTCAGCACTTGTTTTTTCTTCCATCCCCACTCAGTGTTCTTCCATGTGGTCTCAGTAAATTACCAGAGGTTTGAGTCATCTACAGCACTGTAGTAATTACTTAAGGCTATAAAAATTTTAAAATTGCATAAAAGTCTAGATTTGCTGTTGTAACAGTATTAGCATAACATTGGGCAAACTTAATGCTTTAGTAAACGAGTTTTGATAAAGGCAGTTATCTAGGTTTATGTTAGACTTCATTTTATGTCATCTTTTGCATTTTCAACATTATTACTTTATGCCTCCCTAGACAAATTGATGTTGCCCCTGAGAGAATTGATATTCTCTCCTGCCTACACTCTTGGTGCTCTTGGCAATACCCAAGCAATATTCATCCTTTCCCTTTTCATTTGACTTTCATCTGCACTGGGCTGGAGTACAGCATGATCTTTTCTAGAAATAAATAGCTGTTTCTTACTGATGCATTTTGCAGTGCTTTCATTTACTTTGTTCTGAGTATTGGAAAAATAAGTTGAAGTCATTCAGATCCTGTTTCAGATAGAAACCTGAAGCCATTAACACAAGATAGCACTGACAAGGTGCTTTAGAAGTCTTCTGGCTATAGCATAAATATCTATATTTCTGCATGCTAGCAGATGTAGTCTTTTTCTATTAAAGACTCTTGACAAGAATGATACGAATTTTAAATGGAACAAGACAAAATACTATTACTGTGCATTCCTACAGTCTCTTGTTCATAGGGATTAAGTAATGTGAGAAGAAAGTATGATCTGTTGTATCTTATCATCAATGAAATATGTTGAAAGTGTTTCACTGAAAAAGTAGCATTCAAAATATGACTGATAAAAGTTTTTATTTATTATCTCCTAAGTGTGATTGTGAGAAGCTCAGATAACTATGTAGAAGGAACACTGGGTGGGTAGTCTCCGTTATTCTTTTCTGGGAGCCAATGCTAGAGCCTATGTTTATGTGTACTCAAAAAGTTATTATTTCACTTAGCGACACATCTTAGTACTAGCAGATGACACCACTTCCAGACTGGAAATGGCTTGTGACTTCTATGAGGTTATATCCTGTCATAACTAGCAGTCGAGTGCTGCTTATGCGGTGTCAAGTGGTTGAAAGCTGGTCTTGCAGCCCTGAAGGCTATGAATACTACCAGTGTTACTGGTCTGAGAGTGAGTTATTGATGTAGCTGACATCTTTTGTCTCTTTCTCTTGTTTTAGCTGCAGTATTGAAATATGAGAACAACGTTATGAATATCAGGCAGTTCAACTGCTCCCCTCATCCTTACTGGCTTCCAAATTTCATGGATGTGTTTACCTGGTCCTTGCCATTTGTGGGTGAGAAGGGTGCGTAAATTTTCTTTGTTCATATGTTCTTAGAAACTGTAGAATGGTTTGTTAGTCACTGTGCATGTGCCATAGTCTATTTGAAATGATAAGAATAATTTGAAGATGGATGAATTGCTTTCAAAGACAAATTTGAAGAAACAGGCCACAGGGACAGGCAATTACCAAAGGTTAGCCACACTTCTCCTGTTTGTTTTTTCTTGCTTGTAATTTCCACTTTTTTCAGGCTATGATGCCACTGTATCTGCAGTAGAAATGGATTTTATAATGCTGCAGGCTAGAGGCGAATTCATTGAATAAATTTTTTACTTTATAAGCTGTTGCTTTATAAGTTCTTGGGAATTCTCTTGAATATTGTTCTCTGCTTGAAGGACATCATGTCAGACTTTACTACATTATGGTTACAGCTTTATCCAGCTGACCTGCCATGATAAGGTGATAGAGTTGCTTTTTCACCAGTAAATACAGAGCTGGTGATGCTAAGACCCACTCTGGTTTATTGTTCCTTGATAGCAGAGAAGGAAGCACATGAAGGAAAATGTGCCTCTAAGCCCCATCTCCACCCAGAGTGTATGGTGCCTCGTTGGCGAGAAGACTCACCCTAAAATGTAGCTCATGAGTTACTGAAACATGATGCTCCAGATCTTGCCTGAAGACAACTTCATGCTGTGAATGGCAAGCACACAAAGGGCACAAAAAAAAAGCTTTAGTCTAACGTATTAAATGAATACATAATGCAAACTGCTTAAACCCAAGTCATTTTATTCAGGGCCTGAGATGAGGCTTGCTTTGATCCATCCATTATAGTACATTGCTGCAATAGCAATTACTGCCAGAAAACTATAATAAACTCATAAAAGCTGCTTGGAGAAACAGTTCCCTCTTAATAGGCAACTGAAAATACAGCCAGCTGTGGCTCTTACCTGCAGACATGACCAGCTTTGTTTGCAGCCACTCCTTTGTACTAGAAAAGCTGCCACTGACATGGCTGAGGTCTCTGTGAACAGAACAGATAGACAATAAAATGAGGATTAACAGAAAATAGACAGCTGTTTCCACTAATGGAGACATTACATAATCCGTGCTGATGCGTGTTTCAGAGTTTTGTGAGGCAGATAAAATGCTTTCATTTTGTTTGACCATAAATTCAGACACACTCTGCTCTGATGATGAGTCTGTTCTGCATATACATGGCAGTTCTGTAGGATGCTCTGTCAGACCATTTCCCAGAGGTCTGTTATTGACATTCCCATAGATGAAACCCTGGGACTGTGGAATGCGCAGTTAAGATTGAGTGAGATCCTGAGAACACATCCACTCTTTTGTCTTTTTAATTTGTTGTCCGTCGTATCTTCTCATGCGCTCACTGCTACCAATTGCTTGCAAACTTTGAAGCCCAAGGAAGAGGAGGTAAAATTAGTGTTTCCCCTTTCTGCAAAACAAAACTCAATGAGTGTAAGAATTGATGTTCTATACAGCTTTTTAATTCTCTTCTTTTATAGATTTTTTTATTCCTCAAAGGCCAACAAAGGTAGGAAGCAGTTAGTTACATTTGCAATTATTAGTGTGGAAAGTCTTTCCACTAATATTGTCAAACAAAAAAATATTAAATCCTGCACTAATTTAGGAAAAAAAAATAGCTTTGCTCCACCCTTCTTATGTTTCAAAAAACATCAAAGTTGTCACAGAAGAAAATTTTAATAACCATTTGATTCAAAAATTTATACTTTCAGTCTGTGTAGCTGGTGCAAGGCTAGCTGTGCCTGGTAACCATTTTAATGATGCTTACTACATGTAGATGTAGTGGAGTTTTTATCAGTCTGCTAATTATTTCACATTTTACCTCATAACTTCAGCTTTTTTGATCTCTAAATCCCACTTACTTGGCTGTGACTTTTTTTGTGGGGATTTTGGCTGTTCTCTGTGTGCTCTCAGGTCAGTGCCTCACTCTTGCCATTTCTCAAAAGGGCTGAGTTTACAGGTGGTCTGAGGCTGGCCCCTCCATGCCTGAGTTGTAAAGCAAACAAGCTGAACATATTCTGAATTTACCAACGACATTTTCGTGCTACTTGTCCTGGGTTTTAAGGGATGGTGCTCCTTTATAGGGTTAATGTTTTGTTGAACTAAAAGTAGTGTTTATTAAAGCCTCTGTAGTAATGAAAGTATTACTGTCATTACTCTTGCTATAATTTTTCATTTGGAATGTTACTTCTTTTGCTTTGCAACAATCCTACAACAATGTAGCAGCAAGAGAAGAGCAGTCAACTGTGATGTCCAAGTTGATTAAAAATAAAAGATATACTGAGAAGTAAAAAAAAAAAAACAGAATTTACCTAGCTGTTCAACAGTTGCAAAGATTGTAATTTTTTTTTTTAATTTTATTTAGGTTCATTTATTTATTGCAGTGATTATTACGTTTAGAACAATTTTTTATTGGAAAACTATACAAGCTGCCCTTTCATTAACTACACCAGACACTCCATGCTTATATTATTACATGCTTAAAGATCCACATTTAAAAAGTGGGTGCCATTTGCGTACTGAATTTTCATTCACATTATCATGGCTAGAATTGGCTCTTTGACAGACCAGGGGAGCTTGATATCAACATTTTGCATTTGTTTTCCTTTAGTGACAGAGATGCTGGTGAATGTGCTGAACATCTGCTCAGATGATGAATTAGGAACAGAAGAAGATGGTTTTGATGGTAAGAGCATCCTGCTCCTAATAGAGATTGTTTGCCTTGAAACTACTTTAAAGGTTTATTTACTAACCCTGGGATAATTTTCTGGGTCCCATTGAAGTTCTGTGCTGCTGAAAGCAACTGTTGTGCTAGAATCCAATGGATTTGCTTACTGCATGTTTTGGAAAGAATTAATGAAAATCTTGCCTTTCTAACCCCAGCCAAAAGTAAAATCTTTCTCTGGTCTCAGTCTTTTGGTTTTGATTTTAAAATGCTTTCCTCTCCATGAAATCTGAGTTATGTCTGAGTCATGACACAAAGGGATTAGATGTTGATTTTATGCATAATATACCAGTGAGTCCCACAGAAAGCTTAATTATATTGATGAAATTATTCCTACAATAAAATAAGCTTTCAGTGCTCTTTCCAAAATGTAGGTACTGCAACTTTGGAAGAATTGTACCTGAAATATTTTTAGTCACTTCTTTCAATGCACTTTCTTACTAAATGGATTTAAATAAATAAATATAATCAATAAAAATCAACTTACGCAAATACAGAAAATGTTCTGCTAAAAAGAAAGGAATTATCATTTCTTCTATAACTTGGAAGGGAATTGATATGATAAGCTCTCTTGTACCTATTTCTTTGACGGCAAAATATACTTATATCTTGTAATTTGATGTTTCTTGGAAATAAATTTATTTCCTTAGCTATTTGGCTGTGCAAGAGTCAATTGCAACTCTCCAGAATTTCCCTTCTCCATTAAGAAAAATTGAAAAACTCCTGTGCAACCCTAATGTTCTTACTATGAATGCTTTCAGTGTTTTGATACAATAATTTAAGTAATAATAATATTAGAGATAGGAAATATTAAAAAATAAAAAAAAATCTGGAAAAACAGAGCTACTATGCAACTAGAAATTCTCATGAAGTTGGTAGAATGAAAAAAGGGGAAAGTGGAGAAATATCAAGACAAATACTTAATGAAATAGAATTAATCATTCAAATTCTCTTTGAGTCCTTATTCTTAGTCTTCAGAGGAGGAAGCTATGTCATGGGCTTTGACAGGTGCTTCCTTTATGATGGAAAAGAAGAGGATGGATTGTAGTGCTTCGCGTTTACCCTGAGAAGCCAAATGGGATTCCCTGTTCTGTAGCTGCTGCAGTGTGGACATGCACATTATCTTGCAGGATTTGGGACAAAGATTGAATTTACTGAAACCAGTAATCAGTGCAGAGGAGAAAGCACCTGTTAGAATATTGTGCCCAAACTTTTCTTATGAAATTTAATAAGTAGCTACTGTGTAATTAAAGCAGCGTGTGAAACAGCGTGAAGGCATGCAATGAGTAAAAAACTGTGTCAAATTAAATGCAGTAGCAGGAGAACCATATGCTTAAATCCTTGGCTCAAGAAAGCACTTAAGCACAGGCTGAAATTTCACTGAATTCATTGCCAAAGCAAAGATTTTATGGGAAAGATTTTTAAATTAGTTCAGCATTGACCTAATATTTTCTTTTAAAGTTGTAGTATAAGCTTCCATTGACACCAAGCAGAGCATAGCTAGGCCAGTGCCTGATGTCCTTTTCTAAATGTCAGTGGATCAGCACTCCCGTGTCCAGGTGACAGCTCAGCAGAGTGTTATCAAAGCACAGCCGAAGGTGCAGGTTCCCTGATGTCCTTCAGGACAACAGCACTCACGGTGGTCAGCTCAGCCATGGACCGAGCTGTCTCCAGCTGCAGAAGGGTTCTGTGTCGGCTGCAGATTTCCCGTGCTGTGTGCTGGGAGCAGCGTGCAGCAGCTGTCTCCCAGGGAACTGTACCATGGCATGCTTCCAGGCATGCAGCTCGCTGTGTTACAGGTGCCTGAGGAGGAACGCAGGCTGAAAGCCTCTTGGCTTGAATGTGTGCGTATTGAATAATTATACCCAACGGCGTTAAAATTTCTAGATGAAGAATAATTAAACCATTCCTGGTACTGTAATGTTAATCTCTTAAATGTACTTTCAGATTTTTCGATATGAACCCTTTCTCAGCATACAACATATGTTAAGGAAGATATTAGCAGTATCTTCCACTTTAGGATGTGCAGCTACAACCTGACTTGAGGTATCTTCATGCCTGTTTCCCCAGACAGTCCCCTTAGAACCGTAGGATGAGGTCTGTGGCAGTGAGGCTGCAGGGGCTGTGGGACACATGTTTCTGTGGCCCAGAGGGAGCACTGGGCCCAGTGGCACTGCTGCATGCATGGGAGAGACTGAGGGATTTGGACATAAAACTACATCTGAAAGTTGATTTAAGTTTAAATAGAGGCTGGTATCTTTAATGATTTCTTTATGCATTACCCATACAACAAAGGAAAATAATCTTTTTCTCAAAAAAGGTTGACTTTTTGTTGCTTTTTTTTTTTTTTCTTAGAGCATTGCCTTTTGTGGGAGGAAGTACACGATGTTTCATTTGCGTTCTTAATGAAGCAAACTGGAAGGGTTATCAGTTTAAAACTGGTTCTGTCAGGGCTGTATGCTGACAGCCTTACAGTGGATCAGTGTTTCCACTGTCCTTTACTCTGCAGAGTCCTGTTCACTCACTGACATTTTCCCTTAGCAGTATTTCCCGTAGAAGGAAGTGTCTGATATCTGCCACAGCAGATGCGTTTTGTTTGATCATTGCATATTTTTGCATCACATGTAGCTCTCAGGGCTCGCTGCTGATTTCCTTTCTCTCCTTGCAGTTTGAACATGCCCTGACCTGGGTTCCCACATGTAGTGAGAATGATCCATCACTATGGTTTGCACCGATCATTCATTTATCTTCTCTTACATTTTCTTGCCCTCTGTCTTCCCCTCTCACTCACTTTCCCCCTCAAAACAAAGCCCCGTCAGTATTGCCTGACCTCACTGCATGGTTTGTGAGCTTTTTTTCTTTTTCTTTCTTTCTTTTTTTTTTCCCCGCCCCACATCATGCATGCTGCATCTAATCATGAGCACCATGAGCAGGATGCTCCACAGCATGTATTCCTTTCTCCCCAAACCTTTTTTTTTTTTTCTTCCTCCCCTTAAGGAAATACATAATGGGGATCTGATCAATTTGTTGGAGGCGGTTATGTGAATGCTTAGTGGGAGAGAACCTGAGAACCTAGACAGAAGTCATAGTGCCCTTTAGACTGTGTCTTCCCTGATGGCTTTTGGTTTCGCTTGCTTTAAAAATGAGAGGAGATGATATGTCAGGTTTTCTTATCTCTGATAGCTTCTTCTTGTGGTACCTTTTCTTTGCTGTTTGCTGTGATGGTTGCAACATAATCTAATCCAGTAAAAAATGCCTTACGTGAAGAGTAGCTATGCACTGTATGGTTTGTGCATCAAACATATTGCTTAGCAACAGGAGCTACAAATACCTCTCTCCAGCCAGCACGTAGTCAGAATCCTGTTTTATTTTAATTAGTAACATTTCTGGCCTCATGCATTTCATTGAAAAACTAAGCTGCTAATTAAAAGGGTGCAGTAATGTAATAGACAACTTAACACAAATGCTCTGCTTGCTTTGTATGCGTTGCTGTCATGATTTGGTATAAAGACACTTCTAAATTACCTGCATTAATTTTTGTATTGCCTTCAACATTGTATCTCACAGCCTTCTTGTGGAAAAAGCTGCTGTCATAATGCTGGTAGCAGCCGTTATTCCTCAGCTGGAGCACAGCTTCTGCAGTCAAGTGCTGTGGTCTGAAACTAAACTGAGTTACCATGTCAGATGTGTCCTGTTGGTCAAACTGGGTTCCACAGTGAGCAGCAGTCAGCATGTGTCATGTGCTTTAGGTCTTCAGCAGTAAATTACACCTGGGCAAGCTCTGCACAAAGTAACACAGACAGTGCCCTAGGGGGAGCAGAGGCTTCAGGTCACAGGTGCTTACTAGTGGCTCGATAAGAGATTTCATGAGTCTAGCTGGGCAGACGGGAATCACCTTTTGAATGAGTTAATTTTTAACTAGGAGAGAAATTGAGGTTACTTTTCACCATTTTATTCATATTATCCCTTCAAAGCAGCAACGTTGTGCTGCAGGGCATACCTGCTCTCTAAGAATTGGTGGCAGAGGAGCATTTTAATGGGATTTTTACTGTTTTGGCCAGATCTGGTTGTTTCCATACCCGGAGCGTTTTTCACATTGGTGTGCTCTGCCTCTGAACCAGCTTGCCAGCACATGCTAGGTAACCAGAGTCCTCAAAATACATCCCATGGTGCAGCTGTGCCAGGGCTCTGAGCACTTCACTCATGTTTCTCTCAAAAATAGTTGGGTTAGAATGCAATACACTGTACCATAAAGCCACTTCTGTTTGCTAACTGCAAGATGCTGGGTCATTCTGACAAATGCATGTGTGCCATAGATAATGCTGGTTTTGATAGAAGCAATATACATCTACAAAAGCAAGCTATTCTTTCAGATATCAAGTGGAAATAAACAAAGAATTGGTGTGTTTGGTGTAAGGAAGGAGGCGTCATCAGTCAGGTACACTCCAAATAAGTGGAAGGGGATAGTCTGCTGGTTCTGAGATGTCACTGAGCCTTAGAGCAGCTGCAATCATGTAGAAGAAAGAATGCAGTCAAGAGATGGTAGCATCGAGGCTAAGCTTACCTGCTAATCTGCCTGCATGTTTCTTTCTGCAAATCTACTAACAAGGCCTTATGCTTTTTTTAAGTTTTTTTTGTTGTTTTCTTTTTCTCTCCCATAGTTTTCAATCTGTTTCTTTCCTTTTGGGTGTTCCCTGCCTAATTTGTTTCTTTTCTGTTTTTCAGACTTTACTTAAACATTGAGTTTCCACTGATGTTGTCAAATGTTCTTTGTTGTTTTTTATTTTCATTCTGCAAACATCACTGATCTCTTTCTTTCCCCCCCTCTCCCCTTGGAATTCATAAGAAGATCCCATTTATGCACAAAAGAAAGGTATTAAATAAATTGGAGGGGTTAAATTTCATTAATTTGCTTTCATGCATAATATATTCATACATAATATATTAGGATGTCATTCAGAGAATCAATTTTTGGTTTTGGTTTGTTGTTTTTTTTTTAACCAATTTTGTTACATATCTGTTCAGTCCCACATCTCAATATTTTCAGTTTACAGTTTTATTTAATTGTTTTGCTTCTTAATCTGAAAGTTTAGATTATATTTTATGTAAATCCTATATATACAGCTTGCAAAATAATTATATAGATGCTGCAAATCTAAAATCCAATGGAATTTGTTAAATTACTGAGGTGAGATTCAAAGCTTTTATTCTACCTCCAAAATGATTTGTCCTGTTTTAACCTTGGTTGTATTCATAATTATTTTTTAGTTATTTTTATGCAAATAGTTTAAGATATTGAAAGAATAATGTATATGTGTGTGTATATATAAAAGTGTATATCAGGCTATGCTTGCTAAGGTTAAAATTAACTATTTTACACTTAGTCATTTCTTAAGTTATGAGCTATTTACTTCCGTGTTAAATGTATGTTTAAGTGCAGCTGAAGTAACTCATAGAGATTTGCAGTAATTGTGAATTTCAGAACACAAAAATTGAGTAGTTAAACATAAAATGTGAGTCAAAGATTTAAGTATCACATAGACACAGGGTTGGAAGGGACCTCTAGAGACCGTTGAGTCCATCCCCCCTGCTAAAGCAGGTTCCCTACAGCAGGTTGCACAGGTAGGTGTCCAAGACGAATCTTGAATATCTCAAGACTCTACAACCTCCCTGGACAGCCTGTTCCAGTGCTCTGTCACTCATATATATAATTAGGGAATCCAGATACTGTCCAGTGAGCAGCATTCAGTGAAAATTTGCAGTGCAATATCACATTGTGAATGCTAGGTGCATTATTTAGCACATAATGTTTAAAAATAAAAAACAAAAAAACACACAAAGTAAATGAAATCATTACTAATAATTAGTGAACAGATATATATATATTTTTGTCATTGTCACAAATCTGTTACAAATTAGGGAATTCAGCAGAGACAGAAATCTCTGGGTATATCTTTCAGTAACATTGTGTGCGTGTTGGTGAGAAATAAAGCACTCATTCTGAGACTGTTATGTTTTATGATTTAGGGCATTTTTTTATTTTTTATTTATGGGTAGCATTGTGTTTTACTTCAGTAATAAATTATATTACCAGTTTTCAGTTCTCAACTCTTCTGGAAATTGAACAGTGGCTGAAAAAGGTCAAGTGTACTTATAAGATCTACTAGAACAGTGTGGGCTTGTAATAATGGAGCAGTGAAACCAGAAAGAAAAGATAAATTGTGTTTTAAGTGCTTTTAGGAGAAAAAAAGAATGAAAACCATGTCATACTACCTTAAGGTACAATTCAGTGAGGTTATAGAAACTGAGGGAGGAATGTACTATTTCCTGACAAACATGATTTATTGCTGTTTAATCTAAATTTTTCACTAAGTTCTTACTAATACATTAGGTATAATTCAGTTACAGCTGAGTTACATCTGTTTCTCCTGCTCTTTATCATCTAGAATCACATATTTATGCCCCAAACTAGCTCTTGATTTGAAAGACATCCTTCTGAGCATAGCTTCTTTCGTTTTGAACTTCAAGATGCGGATTCAATTCCAAGATGTATTAGGAGGACAATTAGGAAAGCCTGAAAATAGTGCATTTGAGAGATGCTCCAAGAGATGGAAAGGCAAAAAACATGTATTCCACGGTTACAAGACAAGCCTGTGCTCCTTGATACATAGATGAAGATGGACCAGTACAGGTGTATGCGGGTTGATTCCTGTGTCCCCATTTGGACACAGGCTAGTCAGGGATGCACAACTGCACATGCAGCTCTGCACGGTTCTCCATGTGCATCCGTTATTCTCCCATTTTATAAAACTTATTCCTTGCTGGTAGGAGTTTATGCTTGCTCTTGACCGTGATATTAAAAGCAGTGAAATTCATCCAGAGTTTGTGAGTTGCTACCTGGGCTATTTGTTCTCTTGGTTGATTTGGCCTTCTTTTGTACAGCTTTAAGATTTGCGCATTGTTATTTTCAGTTTTGAAAGTTTTGCAGTGGGTGGCTATTTGTTTTGAAATCCAAGCACTGAAAAAAAAAAAAAACAAAAAACAAAAAACCATCCTTTTCACTTCTTCTAAAATGCCGGAGTATAGCCAGGCCAGCCTGGTGAATAGCATTAAGCAATCCCTGTGCTTCCAAGAGATGACTCAAGCAGTTGGGAGATTAATTGTAGGAGAGAGATTTGCAGCAGGGAGAGGTAAGAGAGCCTGAGAGTGGAACTGTGGGGCTACTGTAAGCAGAGCTGTGTGGAGATGAACCACAACAAGAATTATCTCAGTGCTGGCCATGGAAAGTACTCAGCAGACCTGCTTAGCTCAGTTGGACCACTCCAGCACTCCCCAGATGGCTGGAGTCAGTGTTTCCTTCTTAACCATTCTGGCTGAATTTAAAATACGGTGAAGAAAGGCCTGTGTGACCAGGCCCAGGGCTAGGCTTTCTGCTGCTTTTCACCTGGAATTGAAGATAGAAATTATCAATTTGTCCTTGAATTCTGGAACAGCAAAGAAGCAAGCAGCACCTTGCTGTAGTCTTTTTCTGATTGCACCGTTGAACTTCAGAGGTAGAAATAGTCAGGCAATATACAAGCCATACAAGAAAGTTGCCTTTCATTCAGAATGCTCTGGGGAGAAATCTTTATGATGTATGTGGTTTCGGTTTTGATACTTGAGTGAACCTGTTTCACTTAGTACAGCACGATCTTTTCTTATATAAGCTTTTTTAAAAAGAAACTGCTGGTTCAGTTAACTTATTAATATAGTTATTTGTTTTCCCCCATTCAGGTGATTTTCTTCCCTTTTTTTTTTTTTTTTTTTTTTTGGGATTCATAGGTAATATCCTTGGCTTTGATTATATCCAACTAGCAATTCTACATGCAAAACAAGCTAAAAGGCAGTCACTGTTCCAGTGTATGTTTTTTTTTATTTTGTGAGTTCATAAATTTCAAAGTAATATGAGCAGGCCATAGTAATGGTGGGAAGAAAGTACTTTCTATGGAACTCTATTAACTGCTGCCAGCCAACATAATCTCTACAGCTTAGTGCTAGTTTCCAGAATTCTGGTTTTAGGTTTTGTTATGCCTTAAATGCTTTTCTGATAGGGTACCAGGTCCTCCTTGTCCTTAAATGTATTCCAATCACTTTTTTTTTTTTTTTTCTTAGACAACTGAGTGGAATGTGATTGTTTTTCCACTTAAAATGTCAAGTTTGTAAAATAGATTTTAACTCCATTGCTATTTTATTTATTTATTTATTTTAAACTGACTTCTTATGACTTGGACTGTTCATGTTGAATATCTTTTTCACATTTTAACTACATTCTAATTAGCTTGTTTCTGAAAATGTTTTTGAAATGGAAAATTAGAATACGTTGATGAAAAACACTGGCTTCATATATAGCAGAAAAAAGGCTCACAGTTGTAAAGATAATAATAACCAGACTTGAAAAGTGATCAGAGCTGCAAGTAACAAAAAGTAGTATTTTTGAGTGCAGACAATGGCTTAGTTTGGCAAACTGTTGTGTTAATATGGCATTTCTTGTGTTCAGAATAGTAATATATTATTTACAATACACTACAAGTATTTTTAATATATTTTTCATAGGAGCAACAGCTGCTGCTCGAAAGGAGGTTATAAGAAACAAGATAAGAGCAATAGGAAAAATGGCTAGAGTTTTCTCAGTGCTAAGGTAAGTAAGCGGGTTTTTGCTGCAGGGTTTTTTGTTGTTTCTTTAGAGGCAACTACTGGTGATTACATAGAGCACTCTATTGCTGCTGCAATCTTTTAAAAAGGTTTTTATTTATGAAATACTGCTATTTATCATGACTATTGAAAAATCTTCCTTGGTGTTTTTGCGGGACTTAATACCAATAACAAAGCAAGACATCAGCAAAGAACATTGTGGTTACTTTTTGTTCTAAGCCTTTTTCTCTCAACATTCACTAGTAAACTCTGTTAGACACTATGAGGCAAATGTTAAATGAAGAGAGAGAGTATATTCCACATAATACCTCATTGAAAGGAAGGGCAAATGTCCTGCTTTGTCACTCATAGTTCGTGCTACAAATGATTAAATATGAAAGCATTAGGGTAAATTAACTAAAAATCCAGGAAATCAGTGCGAACGGCAGCAGCTTGTTACCTTCAGCTGCGCTCCCCCAAACACATGAACATGAGTAACTAGTTGCTAGCCAATGTTAGAACTTTCCATTTGATGTCTCTGAGTAGAATAGAAAACAGGCTATACTCTACTGAAGTTATTCTTCCCTTGCAGCAGATGGATTTTATTTATTTACTGGTTTAATCAGGAACTTACAGAATCATAGAATCACCGAGGTCGGAAAATACCTCCAAAATCATCCAGTCAAGATGTCCACCTACCACTGATATTTCCCCACAAAACCATATCTCTCAGTAAAACCGAAAAATCTAAATGTTTGTTGAACACCTACAGGGATGGTGACTCCACCGCCTCCCTGGGCAGCATCTTCCAGCACTTGATGATTCTTTCAGAGAAGAAATTCTTCCTAATCTTCAACCTGAACGTCCCCTAGTGCAAGTTGAGGCCATTCCCTCTAATCCTATTGCTAGTTAAATGGGAGAAAAGGCTGACCTTCACCTCACCACAATCTCCTTTCAGGTAGCTGTAGAGAGCAATAAGGTCTGAGCCTCCTCATCTCCAAATGAAACAATCCCAGCTCCCTCAGCCACTCCTCATAAGACCCCTCACCAGCTTCACTGTGCTTCTCTGGACATGCTCCAGGGCCTCGATGTCTTTTTTGTAGTGAGGAGCTCAGAACTTGTATGTTGCTCTGTTGTAGTCTGTTTATGGCTTTTACAATTGGTACAAAAAGGATTTTTAAAAACATGTATTGGTGTGGTAATCTGATGGGAATAAAAGAAATAAATATAGTTACTTGAAGAATGCACTCTTGATTTCAGGTGAAAATCACAAACTTTCTTGATTTGAGACTCTCTTGCAAAGTGCAAGCAGTGGGCAGATATTCAGGACACAACAGTTCACCCACACGCTGCAGATTGCAGCAGCATAGCTTTAAATTGCATACTGAGATGAAGGACTTTATGGGGTTTCTTTTTGGAGTTTCCAAACTGTTATGTGTGAGGCAGTAGTGATGCACGAGCTGCTTCAGTGGTACCCATAAAAAAGAGAAATTGGCATAGTGCCTTTTCCCTAAACAAGACGGGGGTGCAATCAGATGTTTCCACCTGCTCATCTGTATTAAATCTGGCAGAGAGCCTGGAGCTGACATTGCCACCACCTTCACAAAACAGCACAGTTATTTTTGTCTGGTGATAGTTGAGTAAACAAAGTTAGGGGAACCTGGCTTTCTCTCATAGCCTTCAACTGCAGCATTTGGATTCACTGTATTTTTCTGAGGAGTACCATTTGAAATATAGGATGAATTTAACAGAAACCTGGACTTAAATATACAGAGAAGGCCTATATATATATATATGTATGTATGTATGTGTATATATATGTATAGTTTCAAAAGAAACTATGGGGCCAGAATCATTGCAAGGATGGGAGGTGGATACAACATGATTCTGGTTTGTGTTTTGTTTTAAGTGATATCCATGATACTCACAGATTACAGTTTTAGCTTTAGTGGTTTGAAGAGAACAAGAAAGAATACTGTAAAATAACTTTTCCTGTGAACGTGAAGCGCAGAGTGATACTACACTTTTTCAAAAGAAAAAGAAATGAACCAAATTATTTGGCACTATACCATTTCTTGCAGCAGCAAAGCAAGAGCAAGCAAAAACTTAGATTAGATTGGCAGTATTCTGTAGTGGCATTACAACACTATCTTAAATTTGGAATTAGTGGACTATTGCATTAGTTCTAATCGCCTGAGAAACGTGAAAACAGTCACAATGTGGTTTTGACTTTTACACTAAGAAAAGCATGTGTGTGAGAAGAATAATTTTCAACTAAAAATAGAACATGAAGAGCAAATGTCATTGGTAAACAAGTTGTTTGAAATAAATGAGTAATTCAGGGCATTTTGGGCTAAAGAAAACTCTGTCAACAATTCTAGTACATACAGTTTTGATAAACAAAACCATATTAGTCTCAACATCTGTCTTTCTGTTTACTTCCTCCAGCTTAGCGCCATTTTATTTTTCAAAGTAAAACACTTTAAAATATTCATTTCTTGAAGAATTGGGATCAGTTTTACTGCTGAGAAGGTGCATCATCAGCACTGTAGAGGGCTGCATGTAACGTCATGTCTGGATAAAGCTGTTGGATTTGTCTTGACATCTCTTGAATACCATATGTATTTGGGGGTCTGGAAAACATATTTCAGTTTCCTATAATATTTTCCTCGAATCCAGCGTCACTTTCAGCATATAAAATTAGAAGAAGAGTGCTCATGGTGAGCACTCACCCTTTATGGATGGAAGTGCTTATTAATTTTAATGAGCTTCTAGCTCATGTTTTGTTTTGTTTTTAAAGTGGCTGATGATCAATAATAAATAACTCCTGGTGTAGACAAAAAAAAAAACAATTTAAGTTGATTTTGGACTACACAGTGTGAGACATTCGAATACGTCACTGGTAATAACTGTTGCTTTGGTCTTCATCCTTTCAAATTTGCAGTTTTAGCGCAATCCAATGTAGGCATTTGTGTATGTTGATTCCTAGATGCAGGGTATTCTGTTAACTATAGTGACAGTGCATGTACGGTGTGGTGCAGAGGTGAACTGCTGACACAGAGGACAAAGGCCCAGTGTTGTGAGGGGAGAAGGAAGGAGAATGATTTCTTTATTTTTTTTCCTTCTGCAGGGAGGAGAGTGAAAGTGTGCTGACACTGAAAGGGCTGACTCCCACAGGAATGCTGCCCAGTGGTGTGCTTTCTGGAGGAAAACAAACACTGCAAAGCGGTAAGCATGTTTGCCTCTGTGTGTCATTATTTGTAAAAGAAATGATTGTCATGTGAAGAACCCAAGAAAAATAGCCAAAGTCTCCTCAGAAATAAATAAATAAAGGAAACAGGTGATTTGTTGTATTGGAGCATTTGGAGCAGTTCATGTCAGGCCATTTCTCCCGACTTGTTATGTACCACTGATTTTCAAAGAAAGAGGAGGGGAAAAATTTCCTGAGAATCAACTTTCAGTGTTAGATCAGCATCACATCTGAAGTGCACTGTTTCCACAGTTTATAGTGTCATCTTTTATTTTTCTCAAGAGCAGCTTTTGATACACTGAGTACAGAAGATTCATCTTAGATAATGACATTCAGGCTCTTATTTTATCTGATTTGTTCTTCCTCACAGAGAATCACCAATGAAAATAGTTCTAGAAGTAGATTTTATCTTCTAGCAATTCTAGCTGACAGCATGAGAGCAATTTCACATTCTGATTTAAGCCGAAAGGAAGGGAGGCTCTTAACACTGTTTGCCTTGTACACAAACACAATATTGTCAGCTCAGTTTTATACCAAGTGCTTTTTGTTATAGGTAATCCTTAAGTCTGTAATAGGGCTGCCTTTGATGAAATATTCCTTTTGAAATAAAGAGCTGCAAAGTATTTAATTTACTACTATAAGCTCTCCATTTTTTTCTGTGTGCATTACTGTAGAGTGTATATATATACTAGTCTCAGATTTACTGAGATCCTGTTGGCAGTAGATGTAAGAAATAGAAATATTTATAATTTTAACACAGTCTCAGCCTCTGATTTTCCTGTTTCCCTCCTGGAGCATTCTTTCTCTGTATTTTTCCCTTTTACTGTCTCTTTTCTCTGACCTGGAAGATGCAGGTATTCTGTGGTACACCTTCTTTTTCCCTTTTTTCCTTCCCTTTTTCTTTTTGATGACTTGTGTGTTACAGACATAGTAACGTTCTGCTTTGAAAATGCTGCAATATGATTCCGTGGGATGCCTCTCTCAGCAGGGTTGAGCTCTTTATCTTAGGCTTTTTCACTCTACGGTTGAGTTATATACGTCAGAAAACTTGGTCCAAGGAAACTGCTGTTTTTGCCCTGGCTAAATGTTAGGAATTGAAATGAATTTGAGAAAATTGCCTAGAAGCCTGGTTTACAAATGACTAAAAGGAAAATCTCCTCATACTGCGGTATTCCAGCACAGTAAAACAAATTACTATACATGTTCATCTGAATTAGTTAACATGTAGTACTCCATTCACCAAACAGTCTGAAATGTACATAGTTTCTATTAAGCATACATTCCTATTATTGTATGTTTTAACAGAAAATATGACCACTATGTTCTGTGGAAGTAATACATTTTAGTCATCTTTTTTTTTTTTTTTTTTTTTTTCCTAATGTGTCAGTGCTGGTTTGGATCTAGTTTTTCATTTTAATTTTTCTCATCATAGTTGTCATGTTTCCTTTTCTTTTACATCTGTATTAGTTCAGTTGCTTAATTTTTGTTTTTCACTCTATAGCTTGAGAGGCACAGGCTTACCTTGGTGCATGTGGATTAGCTCCTCTGATTTCCCCATGCAACAAGGTAATATTACACATCTTTCAGAATTGATCTCAATCCGTATTTAAACCAAAATAAACAAATAACCAAAAATAAATAGGGATTTATGGAGGTCAAAAAAAGCTTCTCCATGTGGAGAAACAAGACAAAAAAAAGAGAGAAATCCCTAGAAACTTTGTTTATTGAGCTGTTCTTTAAACCAGTGAAGCTCTTGAAAATCAACATTTCTTGTTAAATACTTAACTGTGTGATTGCTATATTAGATCACATTTGCTGATTTGCTTCCGTCTGTAAAACTCTGACTGTAGAAACAAATTCAAGCCAAAGCTGATGGTTAGAACTCAATTGCAAGCTATATTTTTTAAGAACTGTGAAGGTTTAAAAGCAGTGGTAACATACAGTGTATTTATTTACTCATAACAGTGCAGAAATCTCCTTTTCTCTCTCTGACCAGGCTTTGCAGCTCTGGAAGCCCAACAGCTTTCAATCTGGTTTCAATGTCCGTCAGTTGAAAATACTAAAATGATTTTGTTGTCAAAGATTGAGTTGCCATAAAGGACACAGGACACTTCCACATGGAGCAAACTGAGTGAGATTGCAAGCGAAGAAAAGAGCTCTCTGAGCAAACTCTTTCCGACATTATGGGGAGGTTTCTTTTAGTCAGGAGAGAGACAAAAAAAAAAAAAAAAAAAAAAAAATCTTAGAAGTTGCTTATGTGATTCTTTTGCCCTGTATCAGCAGCTAACACTTTTCAAACCAACTTTGTAAGTGGTATGAATTTGGTGTGATGGCTTTATGCTGTTTCTCATTCTCTGTTGATGATGCTGCAAATCAAATGGCTCTTATTTGAAGCCATAAGAATTATACAATAAACACTGTAGATCAGATGTGCAGATAAGGTGTGCAATATGGAAGACATTTTCATTTTGTAGGGATTTTTTTTTAGTTCAAAGAAAAATTTTCTAATATGCTTTTACAAACTTTGTGAATCTTTCTGTTTCAAACATTTCAGTTTAATTTGATCTGCAAATTACTGTTTTTATGTAGCATTTCTGTGTGTGTCTGTTTTGCCAAAATCCAGCACTTACAGTAACATTAGTGTTTTAGCTCCTTTGCTGTTCACTGATTTGTTCTTAGAGTTAAAATCCTCTGCTCATTTTTCTCATTCGTTTTGCTACCCCTTTCTTCTCTTCAGCTACTGTTGAGGCTATTGAGGCTGATGAAGGTAAATTGGCCAGTCCCCTTTCTGTTGGTGCTACAACAGATAAGGGCTCTGCTGGGTGTATTCATTTTGCTGTAGCTTGTACAGATTGTGTGGGTGTTGGGCTAACAATTGTGGCTCGGTATTAACCAAAATGTAATTGCTTTAAAGGGGAAAATGTTTTTTTGTTGTTGTTGTTGTCGTCGTCTTTTTTTCTTTCTGAAAGTTACGATCCTGTTGGAATTCCTGTGTGTTGAACCAAGCACTGAGTAATGCCGCAGTAGGAGATCAGGGGACTTGGATCTTGAGGGACATAACTCGGCAGCAGCTCGTAAATGCTCTGTGACACATAGCTCCAAAGCTGTACACTGAAGGCTGGGTCTTGTCTCTGCCTCTAATCATTCTCAGCAATCTCTAGTCAAGGAAAACACACAGCCTTTTAATATTTTTTCCTTTTGTTGTTTTTCCTTCGGTTTGTAGTTTTTTTCTTTTAGTTCACTAGTATAAAAAAAATCATTGGTCTTTTGTTACAGTTCAGCACATTTCTGTTTCTCTTTAAGTAAAACAACACGAGGCATCTGTCTGCGAGACGTCTGTTTCCTCTGGTAGTGGCAGTTTACACACTGGATATTTACATTAGAGCAACCATTAACGCTAGCACTCTTTTAGCTACAAATGAAAAGTGTCTGGCTGCCTCGGAAGATAGCTGAGTGTTTAGCATCAAAAACTATGATGCTTTATTGACAGGCCTCTAATTTTACCCATAAGAAATTTTTAACTATACAGTTAATACCAAAGTAATTGCATATTGCGATGCGGATCTACAGTATTCATTCAGCATTATAAAGTTTTGGAAGAAGAATTTTCATAATTCCCCTTTAAAACAAAATTCTTCAGTTGTATTTTGTTCTTGCCCCTCTCAAATTTTCGGTGGATACTTTTTTAGATAAATATACAAAATCTGATGATTGCTGTCTGTTGGTGAGATGTGCCCTTTTGGCCAGTTGAATTTGTTTTTGATTTTTGTAAAGCAGTGAATAAAATTATAGAACAAATAAGTAAGAGAAAATACAACTGCTTTCTAAATAGCAGTGAGTAAGCTGCTATTTATGGTGGAATTATCTATTCCTATTGGCGATCTCTAATCTGCAGTGTGCATTCTCGTTGACAGTTTGGCTGTTTTCTGTGATTTTCTGTGACTATGTGTTGTGTTTAGTATACTCTCAATGTAAACTGCTAATACTCGTTGTCTGACCAGCAACTGCAGCAGAGCACCTTCTTCAGTATTACAGATGACAATGTGTCTGCTTGAAGTGCAATTGATTGAACTTGATCCCATTCCAGGATGATGCACTCCTCATGTTAATTCTTGATTTGCTGTCCTCACTAGTTAGACACAGTAACCACAGTTGTAATGGATAAGTCTACACAGACGAAGCTAATGATGGAGAAAATGTTTCATCTTTTTCTAATTGTCCCTCTGCAGTTTGATTCAGGGCCTGACGACACCAGGTGCTCCATTGCTGTAATTCCAACTGAGCTGTGCTACTTGCCAGCTCCAGAACACAGCAAGTGTTTCAGTTTCAACACGGCCATCCATTAAACTGTTGCTTTAAGGGATTGGCCTGGGTGCTTGTTAGACATCCTCATTTTTGTGGTAGAAGATGAAATACTGGAAAAAAACTTCACTGTAGGGCCTGTTCTGTTTTCACTGCTCCATCCCTGCTCACTTGACTAATCACCATTATGTCGTTGTTTTTCTAAGTTGAAGGATGATACATGTTAAAAACCATGCAATTCAAAGTTCCAATCTAACATTTGTGAAACTGGTTAAGGAACTAAATCCTGAGGCAAACAGGATGTATCCATTTTCACAGGAATGGTTGGCAAAAATACCAGCATGAAAACGCTTTTCTCGCTCCCACTAAATGCAAGGAGTGGTAGATTGGTACCAGGGATGATTGGGGTTCGGGGTTTTGGTTTTGTTTGTTTGGTGTTTTCTTTTTTAGCTGAAGTTCAAGCTTGTCCGGAACCAGGACTACATTTTGGAGGAGGGATACTTTGGGATAGAGAGGGGAGAAGATAAAGAGTGGGAAGGAACATTGAATTTGATCTTTGAAACTCCCCTGCCATTTTTCTCCCCAGGGAGTTTGCATTTTCCTGGTACTAACACACCATTTCTGCTATATGGCATGTTAAGTTAGAGGCATAACAAAAGCGCAAGCAGCATTCTGGAAGTACAACACACTGATTTGGTGTAGATAAGAGAAAGACACACAGAAGGCTTTTACAAATTGTCTGTGGGGCTGTGACCTGCTGTTTGCCTACAGTGCTTTGTTCTCTCTTGCTTTAAAGCTAAATATCTTAAATTCTTCAATCGCAGACGAAATAAATAAATCATGGTCTGTGAATACATTCCTAAGCCTGTGTCTGCCTTCTGAGATCATGAGGTCAATGTTGGCCTCATCAATGCTGCTGCTGAAAGGCGTTTCAAAAGTCCTCAGGTCCAGTTGGAACTTTGGTCCTCTGTGAATGTGTTTTCAAATTTCAATTGTACCAATATGCCAAAATGATGATATCCCTAGTCTGTGTTGCACAGCATTGCTGCTGTTTGACTCGAGCTGCTTTCTAAAAGTCCAGGAAGGCTGGAGAGGGGAACTGCCCCGAGTGACCAGCAAGCAGCTTGCCTGTGTTATTAAGAATGTAGGGCAACCCCTTACAGGGTCAGCCCCCTAGTCTTAATGTGCATGACATATTGAAAGTTCCGTGGAAGTTCTCCCTAATAAAAGGGTATTGTGGTGGGGCACAATGTCTTCCAGGCTGTAAGCCCTGACAACAAATGCCAACTCACTGGGCCACCACTGTGCCTTAACAGTGGTTCCGCATTACAGCCTGTAGTTTCATGTTGGCCTCAGAGTATTTTAGGCTGAACCCCAATGACCGACAAAGTAGTGGAAGTTGATCTTGTTCAGAAACAGAGATGGTTTCCCAGAGGTGGCGGTGGTTCACCCCCAGCTCTTTGTGTACACGGTAAGGACTCTGTTATGTTGTCAGATCTTCTTGTTGCCTTCTTGGCAAAGAAGGGCATTCGTTGGGGGAAAAACTGCCAAGAGTTCTGCGTTGCTAATTTTACTTTTTAATAATCCTTTATTTAGCTATCAAAGGATTTTCACCCCAGCATAAGATCACTAGCTTCGAAGAGGCCAAAGGCTTAGATCGAATTAATGAGCGAATGCCTCCGCGCAGAGATGTGCCATCTGATGCCAACCTTAACTCCATCAACAAGGCAATCTCCACAGAGACTAATGGCACTGACAGCAACGGCAGTAATAGCAGCAATATTCAGTGACCGCTGCCCGGGCGCGGGGTGAGCTGCAGGGCGCGATGGGGTTGCTGCGCATTGGCAGTTGGATGTTCTTGCCTCTGATAATAGCTTACTTGCTCTGGGGGCCGGGTGTTGGATTCGGTTTACAAAATCATCTCCGAAGAGATCGTAAACTTTAATTTGGTGGGAGGGGGGTGGGGGATAGACACCTCCTTTGGACATGCCTTTAAAATGCTTGTAGAAAAATGAAAGCTAATGCTGGTATATATTGCAAAGTTAGGGGAATGAACATGTTTTCCTACTGCACTGGGAACTTCTAGATATGTTTCTGAAAGGCCTTTTGTTATGTTACTGGACATGAAAACTTTGTTTAATTTCTTACTAACTATTGTACGTTTACAGTTGCAGCACTAAACATGGACGACATCAAAGCATTTTTAACAAAATGTACAAACTAAATAAGGACTATTTATTGATAATGTTTTGCTACTCTTGTCAGACAATGGCTATGAAATAAATTAGGCAATCTTTAAAAATATAGAAAAAAAAAGAAAAAAAAAAGAATGTTGGAAATTTGTTTAAAATGCCAAAAAAAAAAAAAAAAGAGAGAGAGAGAGAAAGAGAGAGTGAGAGAGAGAGAGAGAGAGAGAGAGACGGATTAATTTTGTACAGATTATGCTTACCTCAGGTTTCTTTAGTGTGCTTCAATGCCCTTCTTTAAATATAACACTTATCTTACTAATTTGGCAGCAATTATCCTTTTCTTTGTTTAAAAAAAAAACTGGAATTATGGTAACACAAATCTTTTTTTGCTGTTTATAATTAGGAGGGTTTGGTTTGGGGGGTTTTCTGGGTTTTGTTTTGGATTTTTTTTTTTTTTTTTTTTTTGGTAAATCAAGTCTTGGTTGTGGCTTGCTGAATTTAAATATTTATGAGTGGTGCATTTTTAAGTATAGTGAACAAGACACCATATTAAGTGCAGTGAAAAGCATCTATATTCTGTAAAAATCTGCCTATGCATGTTTTTTAAGAAAAAAAAATGGCTGTATAGGCCTGTATGGGACTGTAATGCGCTTAGTGGTCTGACTTATACTGGAAATGTATGTATACTGGCGTACTTTATATTCTCTAAAAAAAATGCTTAATGCCTTTGAAATTTTGTAATCAAAAAAAGCTTTGAAAAATCTAAGGGGAAGAGTATTCTTAAAGTTTTTAACATGAGCTTGTCAGTGCACATATAGATGGGTAGCATGTTTAGCAAACCTTGTGAAATTTAAATAAGTTTGTAGTTACATGTGAAATTCTAAATGCATGATAATTGTTAATGTCATAATGGTTTAGTCATTTTGTTATGTTCTGTCATGTGCCACAAAATGTGTAATTTTTTCACTTTTTTCCCTTTGTATATCAGTTACGGGTTTCGACTGGTTCATTCTAAAAAGAAAAACTAAACAAAACGGTCCATTGATATTTTTTAACAATTGTATAAGTGCCCAAGTAATTCACTACAGCCTACAGCCTTGCCTTTGTAATTTGACTTCGAAATGTTGGCAATCAAAAGCATGCACTTGTAACAATGAGAGAAGCATTTTATATTACTACTCAATAAAAATGTGCATGAACTTAAGTGCTCTTCTCTTTCTTGCTGACTATATCACAGAAGTGCACACACGCGCGCGCATTTGTTACTCTCTTTCTCTTTGGACAAGAGTAGACCATCTGTATAAAGGAAGATGGACATGTTTCACAAGTTTCAGTTTTCAGTTCTTTACTTAAATAAAAGCACATTTGTTACGTAGCTGTTCTGCACTGCTTTACATACTACCTGTTTGTTTAGTTCCCCCCCCCCCCAGATTCCACCTAGAAGTTGTTTTTTCTGTAAAATGAGTACGGTGCATCCCACCAGCAGAGTGCACAACGTGCTCTCTGTGCACTTTCCTATCTCATCTAGAGTGCCCTGTACTTAAAATTTGCTTTTTTATTCCCCCCACAGTTGTTGCAGACTTGTTTAATTAGAAGATTTATAACTAGAGATCTAAACTTACAGAGGAATTATAGAATTGACAGCAGAAAGACTCGTCTTAACCTTCCACAGCAAAGAGAAAACTCTGGGGCAAATGGAGGTTCCCCTTTTTCCACTGTGACTTGTGAATTATGAAGATCTAACTACAGTATGCAGTTAGCATCCTGTCCTCTTTGGAATCAAGGAAATTGCATGGACAGGCCTCACAAATGTTCTTAGCCAGCTCTTCTCCTGTATCTGAAAAGGTGGATTAGTATCATTTTCATTTTCAGTGTTCCTTTAGGAAAAGAAAAAAAAAAATCAATGCTTCTCCATATCGGATTTCAAATGTTCTCTCTTTTAGTCAGAGATGAATTGTAAAAGCTCTGCATTTTTTTTCTCATTTTCTCCCTAACCGTGCTCAGCATCCTTCCACAGTTCTGTCATCCTGTGAAGAAGTGACGGAAAATGCCAAAGAGTGTAGCAGTGGGTATTGCAGCAGTCTTCCTTTCAGGTAGCATTAGTAAATGTTGGTGTGGTGCCTGTTTTCTTACATGTTCTTTCTACTGCAGCTCAGAACCTTGTTAATTTTGGCAAAGTAGGAATGGTGGAAAAATTATAGTTAATTCAGAAGATCTAGGGCTAGAAAGCTGGATCAATTTTAGATTTAAGTTTTTCATTGAATTGTAGAATGGTTTGGGTTGGAAGGGACCATTAAGGTGGCCCAGTTCCAGCAATCCACTACAGGCAGGGGCACCTCCCTATAGACCAGGTTGCTCACAGCTCCAGCCAGCCTGGCCTTGAATGCTTCCAGGGAGTGGGCATCCACAACCTCACTGGGCAACCTATTCCAGTGTCTCACCACCCTCACTGTAGAGAATTTTTATTTCAGATTGTATAGAAATAAAGCACAGAGAGGAGGCATGCGGTATCTAACTAATCAAATTATTTCTGTACAAATTAATGGTAAATCCCAGTGATTGTTTTATTTGCCACGTTAGCCCTAGGTACATGCTAGCTGAACAGCTGTGAGTGGGTTACCTTCGGGTTGAAAGTTTCTATCGAATCATCTGAACTAGCACTCAGCAGCCAGTTTGCGTGATACAGAGCAGAGCTGTCCATCGGCGTATCATATTGTCAGTATTGGTTTAACTGAGCTCTGGCAGTTTCTTAACGCAGTTTATCAGGAGGAAAGGAGCCTTCCCTCAGCAGTGGTGGCACTGTTGCATAGATCTCCAAATCAGTAAACTTAATCTAACATCAGAGCAAAAAATCAGCTGTGGGTTTGCTGCAAATGAGATGCCAAAGAGCTTAAGGGAAAGCAAGTTAGTTAGCCCAGGCTGAGAACTGCATTAGGAAACTCCACATAGTCTATAGGGAGGTTTTTTGAACTTTTTATGTCTTGGAAGAACAAAAAATGCCCTGCATGTGTGAAATAGCATCCTCACTGACTGAGGTAAGATGGCCTAGCTCTTTGCAGGACTGAGCCCTGCTGCCCTAGCGCAGGGCACATTCTGGGCATCTCTGAGGTATATTCTGGGCTGTAATCAAATATAGCCCCGAATTCAGCCTATAATCAAGTTCTAAAAGGACAAAAATGTTTTTCAAAGGTTATCTTTCCAGGGCATCCCATCTCTTCTCGCTGTCCTTCTGCCTGCTGCAGAAGGTTGTTTTTGATGTCATGGCCTAACTCAGTTGAAATGCCACACACTGAAGTACGTCTGCCCTTCCTGGTTTGTTTTTTGTCATTGTCGCTTACATCAGGTTTTACTGGATTTTTTAACTGCTATGTTTTTACCGTGGGAGATAGTATATTGGTTACGTGTATTTTCTGCGCTACCATGATCTCCCTTTTCAGCAGCTCTCAGGTTGTTAGCTGTTGGTTAGTGTACATTCTCTGAAAAAGACAATCTTGGTTATTGTCCAGGGTTTCCCCCGAACTGTGCTGGTGTTACCCCTGCTTAGGTGTCTACCAGCACCACCAGCTGTCACGCACAGATACAAATTCTTTCATCATTTTCTTTGACTTTTATTGCCAACAGAGAATTGTCTGCAGCCTCTCAAGCAGGTTAGGCATAATTTGGCTTACTCCTGAGAACGTAGCCAGCTAAGTTAAGGTCAGGCAGCTGAAAGATGCTGCCCATTAGTACAGACCTGATCTATCTTCCATGGCTTTAGTTCTCAGCAAAAGGAACAAAAATTTAGGGACACCTTCTAGGTTCAAACTAATTTTATAATTTTAGTTCTTAGAAATCTGTTTCTCTTCTTTTTCAAAGTATTGCTGCTCAGATTAGTCAGATCCATGCATCTTCACACTTCTTTCACAAATACAGGGACATGAGAATCAGCTATTTCAAATGTTAAAATAACCACAAGCACCAAAGCAGCTTTGTTTTGAAAATAGTCTGCAGATCACTTTCTTAGGGTTTTTTTGAGAGGGTGTCTGATTATGCCAAAAATGTCCATTTTCAATGTGCAAAAAGGCAAGCTTTCTGGTTCTTGATAGATTTAGAAAAAATAAATGCCAGTTCACATGCATTCACATGTGTATGCTTGCAAGTGTGTGAAAATTAAGTGGTCAGCAGCCGCACCCACGGGGATACAAAGAAAGAAGATCTGATGGAGCTGAAAGTTGTTTTTTCTTAGGCTTGTTGAGCTGACTTAACTGACTGTTAGCAGTATCAGACTTGCCAAACATTAAAGAATGTATGTGTTATGAGGCATTAATTAATTAGTTAATTTTAAATAACTGGGGGGCAGTTTTGTTTTTTTATGGACCATCATGTTTTATCAAGCTGAAGCATAACTGTGTGCTCCAGGCAGTGCTTTGCTCCAGCATGAGCTTCAGGAGAAGAAGGAACTGGCTTTTTTCCGTCATCCTTTGTCAAAAACTTGGATTTGATTATACAACTTGGCAAAGAATGTGCTAAAGGACTGATTTTGCTGCCACTGAGAAGTCTGCAGGTTTGGTGGCAGACAGGGCAGCATTCACTCCTTTGTCACAGCCCATCACTAGTTGCTGAGGGGCTCACTGATGTCACCCTTGCTTTTGGATGGAGCCTTGTGTGGCTGTTTGCTGAAGCTTTGGAGCTGTTTCATTTTTACAGCAGCATAGCTTGAGCAAGAAGTAATCATTTTGTCCTTTGACTATTGCATCCTTGGAGCAGTTCATGCAGGCATCCATTGTGTAATCAAGGAAATGCATTTTTTTCCCTCAACATCTAGGTATTTATTTAAAACCATATATATATGTATTCTTGCATTTAGTACTCCATATTCTCTTTGTGCCCATTGTCTCTTTTCCTGGTCTCTCCACTGAGTAGAACCAAGACCTCTCCTCTCCTCTTTACTCCCTGCATCACGTGTTTGTACACATTGGTATGTCCATGCTGATCTTCCTCAGCTCCAGGCTGAACAATCCCGCCTCCATCTGTCCTTCCAACTCAGAGGCTCCCATCCCTTAACCACATTCGTGATTCAGTTGAAATACCTGCTCCGGTTTCTGGGATATGCTATTAGGATTCAACAACATATGTTGGTTCCAGTAATTTAAGACAGGAGAAAGCATTTCCAGCCTTGGAAGTCAGAAAGATGGGAGCCATAAATCAGAAAATGAGAGAAGTGGAGGTATCCTGCAGTAGCTGAGTGGAAGTGTATACTGAGATACAGATTGAAGAAGGTAAGATAAAATGAAGGTACTGCTGGTCTGAGAGAGCTGTGAAAGACCAGGAACAGCAGTTACTGCCAAATCTAATTTTGATCACAAATCATCCAGAAATGTGCATAATAGGCCAGCACAAGAGGAAATCCTCTTCACCACCTCAGTATGATTCAGTATTGCATCCCACCTGCTGCTGATGCTTCAGAAGAAGAAGAAGTCATCAAAACAGGCTGGTTGATCCTTTACTGAGGTAAATAGTCCCTTCCTGGATTTAGCAGGCAAATGGATGAAGCCCTGAAGCATGTGGTTTGTGTACAATCATTACTGTAGTGCAGATTTGTGAGTATTACCAGGATATGAGATAAATGAGGGATCTTGTGTCTCCCCAGGGAAGAAGCAGTAACCTTCTGAGGAAGTTGCCTGAGGAGAAGGTAATGTTTATCTGCCAGCTGGTGGTTTATTGCTTTCTGTATGCATCTAATAAGCTTTGCACTTGGACTGCATTTTTCTAAAATGGAAAGAAGGTGCATTCTGGAGGGAATATTGGGCTGATGCTCCACCTGAGCATAAATACAGCTGCAGTGTTGACATTTAGGCAGAAGGCTGAGGAAATCCTGCAAGCCATGAACCAGGGAGCCAGAGAAAGGAGCGAATGAGGAAGGGAAGTGGCAGGAGAATTCAGGGATATTTGCTTCTTTCTGAAGGCAGATGAGAGAAGAGGAGGTGGTAGCAGTGCTGGAGGAGACCTGAGCACTCGCACAGCAGGTCTGAGATGACAGGATGCAGAAGCTGCATGGTGTGCCTTGGCTTTGGATAGGCAATGACATATATTTTGGCCTATAAAATTCACCGTAGATTGGACATGCACTTAAAGAAGATGCTAGGATTCAGTATGTGCAAGCTGGCATGCAACAAAGGAGAACAGGAATAGCATGGGAGATGAAGTTTAAGGGGCAGCCTGACAATATGGGCTAACCTGAGTGAGACTTACAGCCCTGGCAGAACCAGACACTGGGTAACAGCCAGGTGGTGAGAGCAAGAATCATCTCACTGCTGCAAGGACAGAAGGAATGAGCAGGGGAAAGAGAGGGACAACTTCACTGCCAAGGGGTGAAGCACATTCCACTTATGGAGCCAGGTCATTGCAGTTGCCTGGTGCAGCTGGCTGTGAAGTGAAGAAACGGCTAAGCTTTTGTCTCAATTGCTAGAGGAGAGAATGGGGGAAGGTTGGTTTGACAAGTGTGATGTGTTGGATTTGGGTATGGCTTGTCATAATGTTAGAGAGCATCATCAAAAGTTGTTTCTCTGGAAGATTAATTCCTAGTGCAAGAATTAGTGATAAGTATTGGTGAGCAATAATTGGGAGCTGCATACAAATGTCTTCTATTTGTAGTCACTGAATCAGAAAGAGGTGCCACTGTTTGGTATTTGGAAAAATGACCTGACAGCCAAGCAAGCTGGGAATTGCTAGAAAAATGTAGGAGTACAGTAGAAATCAGCACAAGTCCAGCTAAGCTTCTTTGCTCATCACACTCAAAAAGCAGCACAAACTTTTCCAGACACATAAATAGGAAGAGCAAGATATAAAGAAGAACGGAAATGATGCAATAAGGGTGAGGGAGAGATTTAAAGTTAATGTATTGGCTAAGGGACTGTGGAAGGAGAGCCAAGAATAAGATTTAGGGTATGGAAACAAGAACTACCAGAATCGAGACAGAAGCAAATGCAGAGTTTAATGCACTTATTCCAGGAAGACTGAGATAGTTTCTCTCCCAGAGCTGCAGCAGAAATACCACATGTGCTGACTGGTTAAACAGCATTGCTCTTTAACAGATCTTTGAGTCGTATTTTGAAAATATGCTTGCAGAATGCTTAAGTACACAACTACTTATAAATAAGGAGCAACTTCAGAGTCATTGATCTTGATCATTGAGTGTAATCATATGCAAAGCTTTAAAGGAAGTTTTGAAGGGAACCACTGACCAAAATATGTAGGGAATGTCCATTTGCTGTTGTGCCACGTGGGCAATAGAAATAAGTTAGGAATTGGTATAAGGGCATTAAGATGGTGCTTAGTTATAATAAAGACACTGAGGTGATGCCTTGCAGTAGCAATGTGTTAGTGTGCAACAGTCCGTTGTGTGATCTGGGAGGTGGGGGAAAAAGAAAAAAGTCTTGAGTTCTATGAAGACACCTGCAGGTGATGGGCTCTAGTTTTTTCTTCCTGTTAACAATTTGTGCTCTTTTGGAATAGGTGATGGTAGAAGAACGCTGATATGTGCAGGGAGAGAGATGGGGTTTCTCATGGTCTCCTCTGCTTTCATGTGGCCATTTAATTACAGCGCAGGAAAAATATTGGTCAGTTTTCCCTCAGCAAGCAGTTTCTCCTGTCCCTTTCCATTCCACAACATTTTCTTATAAGAGTGATTCATGCATGTGCTTTCACATGGAAATAGATGTGCGAGGCTCACTAAACAGTGCAGCTCTCCAAGTGCAGCTGGGTGCTGGCGTGCAGCATTTCCCTAAGTCCAGAAAGCGAATCCAGAAATAACCTCCCTGGTGACTCAGCCTGCGCTGGGGGATTCCGGCCTGGAGAACCCAAATGCAGGGAGTGCTGAGCTGGGGGTGAGGCACTGCTGAGCTATCCGAGCAAATGGCTTCTGCAGGGACCTCAATTTGGAAGAGATGGATGATGAGGGGCTGGAGCTGAGGATGTGGTCTGAAGCAACGTTGCGTGCCAAGCACATCCTTTTACTCCCAGACAGGAGAAGATTCTCCAGCTGCCCACAAGGCGGACGTCTCTGCTTAAAAGTTGAGGATTGTTTCCCATGCCCAGGGAATGGCAAGGGCATGGGTTTGCCAGAAGTTATGGGCAAGAGCTTTTCCTGAAGGGGAAAAGATTTGTGCAATTTTGGTTGTGATTCATGCAGTTTCCCGGCCCGATGCAGTGGTTGGGCTGGTGCTGCCAAAAAATGTGCTCTGCTGAACCGAGTGGGTCATAGTGTGGTTTCTGCAGGGCTGACAGCTTGTCTTTGTGACAGAGCACCTCTGTGCTAATCTTCCATAGCAAGTGGGAATACGTGCTACTAGATCGAATAGAAATTATTCTGTTGAGGTATAGATATCCATTACAATGAAGACACCCACACAGTAGTTACAGAAGTGCTCTGCACCACCAGGATTTGTTGGTTTTTGGCATCTTTGCTCCTGGGCTAGTATAGAAACAGGCACAATTATCCATGGAAATTCTTTTATCTTTTCTCTCTTTCTATGAGTTGTGCTTTTATTGCTGTTTTTAAACACAGTTAACCCCACTTAACCTTTGTACTTACAGTGCAGGAATTACTCCCAGTTAAGGCTCCTCACAGCTGAATCAGGAGTGTGAAATCAGCATCAGCACAAGGAGCTGCAAGAAGGTAGATATAAACATATATTTTTTTTAATTATTTTTTTTTTCCCCCAGCATTTTTCTGGCTGTTCCTCCAGTGGCCACGCAGGCGTTTCCTGCCTTTACTCCACTCAGCACAGCAGGAGAAATGTGCTGTAAATTACACTGTGTACGTGGCTGTGTGCTGCAGGGGGGCCCAGGCCAGGAGTTGCCTGTGTGGATATTTCCAAAAATCCTGGACCTGCAGGAGCCCAGCAGAGCTGCCTTTGCCATGGCTGGGATTTACATCAGGATGATGAGAGTGCGTTTATTACTGTGAAAACACTCCTTTGCCAAAGTCTTATTGGAAGAAGAGAGCGATGCAGCACGGAGCAGCAGGACAAAATGATATCTGGGCCATTTAGAGCTGGTAGTGAGGCTTAAGTAATATTATTAACTAGATAGTGCCTTTTTGGTGAAGTTTGTAGAGGAAAACCTTTGTATCTAATGGAACAACTGTCATTATTTCCTGGCTCAGAAATATTTCCAGTCTTCTGCAGCATCATATGTACCGGAGAGGTCTCGTGTATCTGCACAGGCAGTGAAAGGCCAAGGCTGGGGGAGCTGAAACAGAGAGAGGAATGCAGAAAAAAATAAGATTTTAACAGCAGAAAATATTTTTCCAAAACTCCATTTCATTTTTTTTCTGTTATCACAAAGATTAATTAAGGTTAAAAAAAATACCCTGAAGTATGGATCATTTGAAAGAAAGCTGGGAATGAAGCTTTAGCAAAATTATCAGAATACGAAATACATCAATTATCTCTATGCCACAGCTAAGGTGCAATGAAAAATACATTCTGCTGAGTACTGAAAATTAAATTAAGGTATGCTCACGTGAGCAGTTGATGCTGCTTGAGTGAAACCCTTGGGTTCTGTAACTGGCTAGATGCTGGACCCTTTGGGGTGGCTGCTGCAGGGTGTGTTTGCCTGTTGTACGCTGCTTGCCACTCCTCAGATATCCATCCTTTGAAACTGTTGGGGACTGTGGGATGCAGTGGTGTGAGAATTACAGGTGAAAACCCCGTGCTGCTGTTGGATGCCACCTGTCCTATGGCTTTGCCAATTCCCCAGACAGCTCTGATAGTTATCGGCTATCAGTTTTTGCCTCCTGCAGACTGCAGGTGCTCTCCAGGAGGACAGGACACAGGTATGGGAGCTGCTGCAAGGCCCCTGCATGCTGGTGGAGAGCTGTGTTGTGTTTATCCTACATATCCACATGGATATCTACACTATTTTAACTCATCGATGGGTTCCTCCTCTCTCATAAGACAAACCTGGCTTGCAAGCTGCTCCGTTAGGGGCTGAACAAAGATGGGGCAAGGTTGCAGCTGGTATGATGATCAGCTGTGTAATTGCATGCAGAAGCCCCAGAAGGAGTGCCTGTATCGAAGGAGAGCAGGTATGGGAGCGTTACAGGTTGGTGACACGTGTCTATCCCACCTTTGCAAATACCTTTTGGTAAGAGCTACATTGTGAAATGCAATGATGTGTTTGAAGCAGCAGCACCTGCCCCTCGCATTCCCATCTGTCTGTAGCAGCTGGTGTCCTGTTGGCATGTGTGTGGTGAGAAACCACCTTGCGGAGTGTGAGCATGGCTGTGTGTAACCAGCAGCCCCTCAAGCACTGCATTTGAGGGCAGAAATTACAGCTTTATGTAAGTGCCAGTGATGTTTATAGAATACTTTTCATCTTTAATGAGCTCGGATCCAGGCACCAGATCCAAGCCTGGTGCATTGAGCAGCAGGGCCTGCTCTGCAGGTAATAAAGAAAGAAAAGAGTTACTCTCCATGGTTCATAAATGCCCTTTCAGTAGTGAAAGGTACTTTGGGTGCCCTCACCAAGGTTCGTATCAGTGCTGGTATGTCCTCGGTTGGGGCAAGACATCAGGACTGGGTACTGACTGATGGAAAGCTGGACTAGGATCTTCAGTGAGAGCCCCATGTGGGTCTTTTCAAGCAGTGCGATATGGTGCCTGGGGTGAAACGGAGACAAAGAGCAAAGGGAGAGGGCATGGAGTGTGGAGAATGTTTGGTATCACTGCAAGAGGCAAAGGCGAGAGCATGGCCAAGGTCACGGCTCCCGCCTGATTTGCGTCTCAGAGCTTCCTGACTTCCCAGCTCAGCCAAACCTTCCTAATGTCAGATTTCCTGAAAAAGGACAAATAGCTCATATTTGAGGTATGAGGCATGAGGGGAAAAAAATAAAAAGGAGTGAGAAATACGATGCCACAAAACTTCCACAAACCATTGCAGCTAATAAATAATAAAACCAGAAGCCGAGCCAGAGAGAGGAGAAATGGAGCCTGGAGGGCAGTCCGGGGCTGGTGCAACTGCTCACTGGAGAAGCAGAGAGAAAAGTGAGAGAAGGGAGCAGTAACATAAATTTATCAGATGAAAAACGTGTGCACACAGAGAGAGAACAGCAACACAAGTTGTTCAGATGATAAAAAGACATTGGGGACATCCTCCCTGGACAGAACTCCCCACTCCAGTGCTGGGTCTGTCTCTCAGTAAACCCGAGGCACATGGCCAAGCATGCGTGGCCAGAGCTGAGCTGGGGCTGGTGGCTTCCACGGGAGCATAAAGAAGATGGCTGGCTGTAATGCAGTGTGAGGGAGGGAGGCTTGAGGACTTGCGGTGCCCATCCGTGTGTCACCTCATTTCCATTTCAGAACAGAGGTGAGGAGGTGTCTTATGGAGCTTGGAGGTGGTTTTTATGTGAAATGTGAGAAATGAAATCGCTGTTAGTCCTACACCCTCAGAATTATTTAGGTTGGCATTTAAACCCTTTTGCATTTTCCTGCCCACTATGTTCTGGTTTTCTCTCTGCTTTTCTAAGTGATATGAAAGCAGCACCTTGCAAACCAACGGGGTTACCACTCAGGGCTCTCTGGACATGGAGCCACAGAATGGAGGTTACAGATCACAGCTTTGTGAATAAACAGCCCCATTGTCATAGTGAGTCTGTGCCCAGTTGTTTGCAGATGGCTGCCACGTTCCAGGGAGGTTTCAGTGGCTGATAATGACCCCCAAAGACCAGCTGACTTTGGGTTTGGTGAGCTTCAGCACTTTTATCTGATCCACCATTTCAGTTAGTCTGTGCTCCTTCACAATCATCTTCTGTGACTCTTTTTACTTGTTTTTCTTTCTGGCTCTGAGCCCCTCAGCCGGCTGCCTCAGCCCAGCAGAGGTGGAAGACCTTAAAGGTCCTGTGAAACTTCACATGAAATATGCACAAAGCTGGGACGCAGGTGTTTCCCTTGCTCAATGCTCTGTTTTGCAAATTTGGCTGGCCCAGCTTTCTGGATCGCTTCATGAGCCCATCTTCCTGAGGGGGCTCAAAGCCAAGCCAGGAACAAACAAGAAACAAAGGCACGCTGACTTGCGGACACATGGCCTGGGGAATGTGGGTAGATGGAGGTGAGAAGTGAGATTGATACCAAGGCCTCAGGGATGTGGCTTAAAAGGCAACTGGGAGCTGCTCAGTGCGCTGAGCAAGGTATTTGGTTGGTGTAGGGTCATTTGCTTTGGCTTCTTCCAGCTGCTGAGCAGGTAGGCTTTCGGTCAGCAGAGATGAGCGATGAGCAAGGAAGCAGAGCTTCATTAGGATATCTTTTCCAGCTGGAGTTAATTTCTGCAAAAATACATGGGATTTGTCAGCTTGTTGGCCCTCATCACGCTGCACTTGGCTCTTCTGGCTTCTTCATTTGGGCTGCAGTGGCCTAGCACAGTAACCAGAGACATACCTAAGGATTAATTAAATTTGATTTAAATTAATTTAATCTACATTCTGCTGAGACAGAGCCCCAGAGACTGCTCACAGTATCGGCACAAGCGGCTGGTGGATGAGGGGAGGACGAGTGTTCCTGGCATGGTGTCGACAGGTTGCTGCATTCCCTCCATCTGCAGGCAGCCCAAGGCTTCTGTGACTAATGGATTATTCTTTCCTTCTGCCCGATAGCTCCTGTGGCAGTTGTCCATTCCATTAGCAGGGAGTTGTGCAAAAAACTGTGCTGAGAAGACACCAAAATAGAGGTAAGCAAGGCAGAGCAGTATGCAAATTGTCTTCTATACATGGCATCTTTCTCCTTATCTAACCCTAAACCTCAATCTACCCCTTTCCTCAATCTCAGTGCAAGCAAGTTTTCCTGTTTTTCCCAGGATGAGCTCTGCTGTTTCACAGGTACCCTCACCTTGATATCTGGTCTGGAGATATGGGAAACACCACCTAGAGCACTGCACTTGGGGGATTTTCAAGCAGTTAAGTATTCCTGGGTTTTAAGTTCAAGAGAGAATTAATGTGATTTAAAAGAAAACAAATTGGCCTTGAAAATGGCAGATTTATATTCTGGGGTGCAGGAAGAAACTTGAGGATTTAGTTAGCTTGCATGAAAAAAAAAAAAAGAAACATTTGCAAAAGAATAATACCCTAAAACCTTGCTGCAATCAGTATTAGCTGCCAAAATTATAATCATGCAAAACTAGAAATCCCTTGCTCAGCTGAACCTAGCACACTGGTATAGCATCTTAAGTGAATTAACTGGCATTGGAAAGCTAGCATTTCTTATAAATGATAAACCAAACATTTTTTTCAAGTCATCCTGACAGTTTTCTTGGAAATCTGTGAATACAATGCTTACTCTAAGCAGCCGTGTCATCTGGATCAGCATTTTAATTTTCTGATGAGAAATTAGAAAAGTCAGTATTTATAAAGCAGTACAAGTCCTACCATTTATAAAATGTTTTCTCTAATGCAGTTATAGATCAACTATGAAGCAATCACATAAAAAATATTATACCTGCAATTTAGAGATGTGTTTAAATAATATTGTAATTAACACAGTTATTTTGCTGCTCTTGTTGCTATATCTTTATATTTCCTTGTTAGTCTTCTTTGCGTAGGAAATTGATTCAGCTGCTTACCCAAGAGCTTGTTGCATCCTGGGAAGAGGTCTGGGGACAGATATTCACTGTCACTAGCATCTTCTCCATCTGCTTTGCAGCATTTTCAAAATCCAGCATAGATCTTCAGAATTAGGGTGCAGTTTTCTTGCAGGACAAGTAATAAGCAGACATAGGGAAAGATAACATAGGAAAGTGATGGCTCCTGCGTGCTTGGAGCCCTTAGTTGAGGACTATCACCATCAGCTCCAGTTCAGCCAGAAGTGACTGTGACTGTCAGATCTTACTATGGGGGTAATGGCTTTGGGTCCCTGTAGGCTTCTGTGCATTTTTCAATATTAGAACTGGACAAAAAAAAAGGAGGAATGGGCAGTGCAAATGCTGTATTTAGTGTTCTTCCTAGTCATTCTAGAATACAGTAGATAAGGTGTGAAGTCATTTTGTTTGCCTGGCTTTTCTTGAGAGACATTCTGCTACGTCAACCATGAAAATCTGGAATTCTCAGATCCTGTTTGAAATCACTGAGACTTCAAATTTTGATATGTTGAGAAGCAACAAACTTGCCTGAGCCACCTCCTTTTGGCTGAGTATCATGATTCCCAGTGAAAGGCCTTTGTAGAAAGCTGGTAGGCAATTGATGCCTGTCTAACAAGCACAGCAGGACAACTCCGTGTGTGCAAATGGGAAAATGCTGATCAAAGCCATTTGGGAATACATAACGTCATTGCCAGTCTGGTCTTGGGAGGATTGGGAGTTATAGACGATGAGTAGTCAGGCCTTGAAAGTGGTTTCTTGTGACCTTCAGACAAATAGCATGGCTGTCATCTAAACTCTGTGGTTAAATGGTTTTCCATACAATATGCCATTATGAAGCCACTTTTCATTGGCATCAAAGACAGGCCACTGGTTAGTTGATTACCCCTCTTTATCTAATAGGAGAAGTGTCCTCCAGGACGTGCTCTGTTCTGAGTAGTGATGAGAGCTCATCTCTCATGTCTGTGTCTCTCAAACCACAGAAAATAAGGCTGAAGAGAGAGAGAGGCAATATAAAAACATCAAAAAGGCTTATGGTGTGACTTAGGCAGGCTCTTGTCTCTAACCTTCTAATCAAGTGCAGTCTTATGACCAGATAAAGAAGTCCCAGAATATGAGTGAGCTTGGTATCCAGTGCCTGTCCTGAAGAACTGGTGAGGGTCAGGCTCTGGGGTCAATCCCTTTTACATCTTGCGATGGGAAGAACTAGCCATGGAAAGGGAGGTCCCAAGGCAGAGTTTTCCTGTGTGAGTTGTGAGTGGTGAAAGCTTGGGATCATGGACACCCTCTGTGGGAAGACACAGTGCCTGGGGTGCAGCACAATTCTACTAAGTGTTGAGACTTTAATAACCAGAAGTACGGTAGAAAAGGGGAGAAGTAACTGCCAACACTCAAAAAATGTGGAAGACTTTGATGTCTCTCTCCTCTGTTGTATTTCAAGAGGTGGCGAATTATACCATGTGCTATGGACCAGAGAGACTGTGAAAGCACCAGTGATACCCTGGTTGCTGTTGAGCTGGTGTGTGACCACTACAAGCACTGCCCAAACAGAATCAACCTCAGCAAAACCGCAGTGAAAGTTTGGACAGGCCCTGTCCTGAGGATCAGCTGCACGGAGAGGAAGTTATGTGCAGGAAAGTGACTTTGGTTGGCTGCACTTTGAAATCATTTCAGGTATGAAACAGCTCTATGTGTGAATGAGGGACAGCCCAGCGGTCAGTAATGCTGGACCTCATGGTCCTCTGTGTGGGCTTCACCTCCTGGCAGCCTGCTGAGTGTTTTAGCCCTGTCATTTACCCAGGTGTGGACAAATGTCAGCACAGACATCTTAAGACGCCCCATTTTCATGGTGTTGGGGTGGCACAGGTGCTTTGCCTTGCCAAACAGCTTAGCTATAGCTGTTAGTAACCATGAAAGATTTAAATGTAATTTCATACCCATGTACATTGTCACCACTCAAATTAGAACAGTTATCCTACAGGGACATAAAAAATCACAGGTCTTTAAAAATACATGGTAATTAAAACTATTAGAAATATTAAACATTTTTATAACCACAGCTCCCCAGTCCTCCAGTGAGACTGCAGAGTTGATAATTTAAGATGGAGTGGGGGAGAAGTCATGCCTATATTGGAAAGTTAATTTGGGGCTGAAGTGCAGGAATTCATCCTGCGTTATGAAAATTGTCAACAGCTGCAGCTGAAGGAGGCAGAAACAGCTCTATCCCACTTGTCATACAACTGTCCATATGGAAACGCTTATTTGGGAAGAAATAATTGAGAGCTTTAATACGATAATCGCTTTAGATTTGCCTCAGAATTGAGAGGTCTTTCTCCTTAGAGGCTAAAATTTTGCATTAAATATTAACAAAAGAACAAAAGCAATTTTTGCTGAGTGTTTGCAGTGTGCTCATGCAGCAGCCAGGAAGGCATTCACAGGAGCTAGGGTTGCAGGGAGCTGCGTGCAGTGGGGCTACGACCTCATGAAGCCAGCCTGGCTCAAGCAACCTGGAAATTAAAAAGGGGTTCCAGAGCAACGAATGGTTCCAGAACAAAGAGCTGGCCTGTGACCTCTGAGGTTTGTAAGTATAAGAATACATTTTGAGGTTGAGTTCTTTGTGCTGCTGAAAATCTCCACGTGCTTATGATTTTGTGCACATTCAACACAGTTAGGTCTGCATTGGGATTGTCCCCTCTCTTCCTGCTCCTGCTGCTTGGAGGAGCAGGCAGTTGTTAATAATTCAGGATTGCAAATTGTCCAAAGAGTCTTTAAGTGCACTGATGTAACCCAGCAGATAGAAGGATGTTTCTGGCCAGAGTGGCCTGCCTACTGGAAGGGTTACAAATGCATGTTTTCACCCCTGCCTGATTGCTTGTATTGGAGAGGAGAGGTCTTCTGTCCCATTCTTGCTCTGTTCTCACCAGATCTGAGTCCTAGATGCCTTTAGTGAAGCACTCATTGTATTGCCAAAACAAGTATTTAGAGAATTAATCAGTAATTGTGCTTCAAATGCATGTAACCTCTTTCTAGGTTACAAATATTGTGGTTATACTATGAATAAGGTGCCACAGTGGACAATAGCTTCTTCTCTTTGAGCAGTTATAATTAAATGGGAGAAAAAGCAGGATGGAGGGCTTTTGGAAAAAAAAAAAGAAAAAGAAAAAAAAAAGAAAAAAAAAAAAGCTTTTGGAAAAACTGTTACAAAGAAAAGAATTGAAGCTAAGGGCAAAAGAATTGGGTACGCCATCTGCTTAATGCTTAATAGCAGAGCTATGGCTTCTGGTATTTAGAGCAAGGAATTCAAGGAAGTATTTATTTATTGATTGAGAAACAACCCAGTATTCCTCTGACTCACTATTGGTTTCCAAATCTGATTTAAATAAGCTCTTACACTATATAAATCCAGACAAAATGTCATTCACCATATGTTTATTACTAGAATTTGGCACTTGCTTGCATCAAAGTAGTTTTCACACACAGGCTGTTTGTTACAAAACCTCTGTGAAGCAGGTATAATTAGCATTAGCACTTTAAGGGGAAAACTGGGGCTGAGAACACAGAACATAATTTCCTTGCTTCTGCAGAGGGACTCAGCACAGGGATTTGGATTAGAAACAGTGTTTAATAGCTTCCAATTTTCTTCATGCCAGTGACTCAATTTGCATCTTATATTAATTGTTGTAACAACTGGACAAATGGTACCTTGCTAATTTCTTTTAAAAATGCTTACAGTACTCTTAAGACTAGCTTTGAAATATCCTAATAAATGATCTTCCTACTTGGATGGTGATACTTACCTCACAAGGCAGATATGGGATGAGTTGCTGTATGCCATTTTGCATACAGTTAACTTCTATCAGCTAGAACAAGAAGCACTTTCCAAATGCATCATTTATGTGAGCTTTATAAATGACTTGCTCTGCCACGCAATGAAGCCATGTGGAGAACCTTAAAGGGATAACCAACCAGCACAAGAGTGTTTCTGTATGAAATTTCTCCAACCATTCACATATCACCACTAGGATTATTGTCAAGTATTTGGAGTCTTTGGGCTTTCAAACAAAGTCTGAGCGCCCTAAGGATGTAAAGATAAATGATCTTTCTTTCTTTTTTTTTCCCCCACTGGATTATTTATACATGAGCAAATCAAATTATAGGCTGGCTCTGATGTTTTCTTGGCTGCAGAACAGACCTATAAAAAATTAAATTCAGATTTCCCCTTTTAGTTAAATTCCTGATAAATATGAGCTTGACATTTTTTTCTGAAAGGGCAAAACTTAAACATTAAAATATTGTGAGAGTTCTTTCTCCTAGTTTGGAATTTTTTCCTTCTCCCTGGAGCAGGCTCCAGATCCTTCACACTGGAAAGCCCAGATCTCCTTTCACCTCTGCTATCACCCAGCCCATACAGATGTTGGCTTTTTCCATGAGGTTCCATGATCTCAAATCTCCTTCCCTGACACTGCAACCATCTATCTTGGCTGCTGAGTGGCACATTCTACAGCCTATTCTGCTTTGCTCTTTGAATTGCCACCACTGACAGAGCTCTACCACAGCCAGGATGCCTCACCCATCTTCCCCATGGTGGTCTCATCAAAGCAAGATGGGATCTGGGGAGATGCTTCCCAATACCTCGTATTGTCACTTAGCCCATCCCCGACTGACAGGGTTGGGTCACAGCCTCAACCCTGTCTGGATTCCTCCTAGCCATGTTTTCTGACTGGGAAGGCAGTGCTGGGGAGATATTTCTGTGAGTATCCAGTGAGGGTTGGCTGACCAGGTGCAGTGAACTGGAATTTTCTGGTCTTCAAAGGCAATACATCACCAGTTGTATTTTCATCAACATGCGAAAAAACTAGTAGTAAAAGCTGGGTGAATATTTTCATAAGGCTTTTTTTCCCCATCATTTCGCATATGCCCACTGGGAAATAGTCATTACTATACTAAAAGGGCTCAAACAGAGCAGTATGAAAGGCTTACAGGACAAATGTCTTTGGTGCTGTTAGACTCAGTCCATTGTTATGATGGTTTCCACACTACATTTTCTGATCTTGGTTATCTTTGCTTGGAGTTATCTTGCAATTGCAGGGAGAAGAGCTTAGAGCTGCCCTGAGAATTGCTCTGTTTGCCCCAGGTACTTTGCCAGGTGGGAAATGTTGTATCTTGCTCTCAGAGCAGGATATCCTCTGGAAGCTCACCCCAACCTTTTCACAGAGATAGCAGTTTAAATGTTGAATCTTTTTGAATCACTTAAAAAATAACAGCCCTGGAACAAAACAGGGAGTAAAACCCTGATCCAGAAAACAATTAGTTCCCCATATAACCCCACTGGGCCTATTACAGGAGATGGGTTGATTTCAGAATTGCACTCTATGGAAATCAGAGTTTTATTCAGACTCGAAGGGAAGGAATCAAAAGACATGGAAAAGGTTTGTTGGTTTTGTTCATTTTGTTGTTTTTTTTTTTTGTTTGTTTGTTTGTTTTTTAAGTGCAACTTGTGGTGAGAACAAGGCAGATGATGTTCTTGAGAAACAGGTTACCTGCCAGGGCAGTGATGGCTGTGGACAAGGCTCCTGCATCTGCTAGGGTGATAAGTGTCAAAGTGGGAGAAATGGGGGTATGATTGGGCAAGGGGGAGGCAGTGAAATCCTGTCACCTTAGGGCAACATTTCCCCAAGCGAGGAAATTGTTTTGAGAAGAAAATGAAATCAGGTGACAGACGGTGCATTGAAATGTAAATCTCTTGTCACTCTCAGAATCCCAGGAATGAAATAAGAATTGTGCATCACCAGAGTCAAAAAAAAAGAAAGTTGAAAGCAAAATAAGAACTAGGTCAGGCAGGAATAGGTCAAAGGCCATTAAAACAAGACCTGGCAGCAGCAAGAATATGTATGAATGAATGGAGATGAAAGTGAGATGAGTGGGATTCATTAGAAATGCTTCTTTGCATACAATTATTTGTTTAGAATTCTGGATGTGTGCATTTAAGCTTATTTCAGTTGCCATAACAACCTGATACAAGCACCACGTCATCTTTTATCACATTATTTTGGCTATGATTACACTATTTTACAACTCCCGTTGCTAGGAGAGCATAGCACCTTTTTGCATGCCTCAAACAATTCGTACTTTGCAGAGCTTCTTGTTTCTGGCCTCCAAGGTAGCTTATGTAATCATGAGCAAAGCAAGGAGCCTAATTGCAAATGTGGGATTGAGCTGTACTGGGAAAACACAATGTGAGGAGGACTGGCAGGCTCTGAGTGTGCTGCAATGCTGGGGGCCAGGATGCAAGGGTGTGGGGGACCTGAGGTTCATACGGTGCTCTTGTTTTGATGACCCTGTGGTATTTCTGTGTTAGAGTACCACATTTTCTCAGATTCCTTTGGTGGAGATGCTAGTAAATGTGGAGTTATAACTGAAGTCTTTGCTAACATAACAGCATAAGGCAGTTCCCAGTCTTTGCACTGTGCTTTTGTTCACAGAGTAATCTAACACACATAGAGCAAAGACTGAAGATAAGCCATGCAGTGTTTGCTTTACATCCGGAGGGCACTGCAGAAAAGAAGTGGGTGCAATGTAGGATATAATGAAGAGCATTTCTCTGCTGCAGAAGGCAGTTCTGAGTGCAAGATGGAGAGACAGTGCCATAAGGGAACAGCTTGTCCCTTCGGTGCAATGTGACTGCTGCTGGGGTTTTTTTTCTGCTTAAGCTGTATATTGCTTCTGATGCATCACCTTGGAAATTTTAGATTATACCTCCCTTATACAAACACCATGGAAAACGGACCAGCCGTACTCCCCTACCTTGTGTATCTCTGGAGGTTTTAGTGCTCTTCAGCTCCTGGAAGAAAAGACATGACAGGCCCTTATGCGCTAGAGGAACTGTGGTTACAGTGGGCAGCATGAAGGTCTAAAAAGAATAGAGAAGAAAGAGGAGCACTGAAATATTTTTAAAGTGTGTTTAAAAGCCAGGAGCAGGTTTTTTCCCCTGTTTCCTTATGGATGTATTTATGATTACAGTGGCTCTGTGGGATGATTTTGTATTCTTCATGCACACTCAATAGTGTGATGGAAGAGAATTCAGGCTTCTTTTTCCCCCTGCAATCTACTTATGTCACCTTAAATTAAAATCACAATTTAAAAAATTAAATAATAATATTAAAAAAAAAAAAAAACCAAAAACATGTTGTCCAAAAAGCAAAAGAAGAAAATCATGGGGCAACCTAAATATCAGCCTCATCCCATTTTCCTCTAGCCTTTCTCCGAGAATTACAGCAATCAGGCAGCAAGCACAGCAAGGCTGAGCAGCAGGTTGGAATAGCACTGTGCAAGTCTGAAAGGAACCTCCAGTGGTGGCACAGTCACTGCTTCTCAAGACAGTCGTGTTCTCTCAGAGGTGCAGAGGAACAGCAGCTGCTGTCAGGGACCCACAGGAAGAAGGATTCCATTTCTTTGAGCACGCTCTGCTGGAAAAGACTCTGGAAAAGACATGCTCTGTCTCTGTGGCACAGGCCCATCCACCCTCCGCTGCTAAATGTCAGGCGTTGGCATCTGCAAAGCACCTTGCTGCTTTGAAATGACAGCCCAGTGCTCCAAAGCGTCACCAGCAACCCAGTCCCCAATTAACGGCGCGGGTTTGTAGGTTTCTGACACTGTTCTCAAAGCTTCTGTGGGCTGCTGCAGCCTACGAGCCAAGAATTGTTGCTACTTTCTAAGGCTCAGTGGAGAGGAAGGAAAAAAGCTGGGAAGGAAAAAGCTCCGGTTTCATTATTCCGTGCTAGCAGGATAACGGAATACATTTACTTTAATACTAAAATCATTTGAGAAAAAAATCCTGCTGTCTGATCAAGTTCCCCCATTAGTTATTTTTGCATGTGCATGCACAAATCCAGCAGCTAAGCCTATAGCACTCCTGTATTTTGGAAACCAGAAAATGCTGCAGGGTGTTTCTAAAGAATAGCAATTTGGAGGTTGTGGGTGGTTTGTGGGTGTAATAAAAAAGGCTGCATACCGAGGCATCTGAATTAGGCTTCTCTTTAGGCTGCTTACAGCCTCTCTCAAAATCATTAAGAACCTGATTCTGCCATCCTAATCTTCACCTACCAGCATTTGCTCACGTGGCCAAATTTATTTGAGTGCTACCTGTTGTATCTGATGCAGAAGCTGGGCATCTGCATGACTGGTCCTGTGTGGAAGAACACTGAGCTTTGTCCTATGGACCACCAGCCCCGTGTTCTTAGCAGCTGGTAAAAGCCACAGTGCACAGTCAATACTCCCTCCACATTGCTCTATCCTGGGGCTACCAAGGCCATTGTGCTCACAGCATGGGCAGAGGATGCTTCCCATGCTGTGCTGCCTGACACTATTCTCTTCTGTGGAGCTTAGCCACAGCAAACACTGTCTCAGGACACCCTTATCTTCCTGGTTGTGCTCTTTTACTTGCTTTATTTTTGGCTGGTTTCTTTATTGTGCTGTTTTGCAAGATTTCTTCTTCCATCTGAGGTTCATCCTTCTTGCTTGACTCGCAAGGGATGCTGCTTAATCTGGTTTATTTGCCACTACTGGGGAAAAAGCAGTCCCTGTGCTCCCTCGAGCTGAAGTTTCTTAACTGCAGTAGTAACATGCTTTGTAACCTCTGCTCTTCCATTAGGCATCAGCGCCATAGCTGTGCAGGACGTAGCTCAGCCCCATCTACTATTTCAAGAGCATGCCTAGCAAGTTCCTGCAGTGTTTTATGGCTGTTATTTTGCTAATGGAAAGTTAATCATTAGCTTGAAACTGTGCAAAAATGTCAAGGGAAAGGATCACACGATCATAGGAAGAACTCTAATATGATTCTAGGACATCGCTCTCCTCTACTTCTGTGGATTTCTGTTCCAAATAACCTCAGGCTGAAATGTGTCTGAGCATTTAAACACCTAGCAAACATTAACTGCAATGGGACAGACCAGAACAAGCAGGTTGGGGATGCCTATGTTCCACAGCCCACGAAGTCTGAGCACCAAGGCCTGTGGAAATGACTGCTTGTAGATTCTGCCCTATGTTTCCTTGATTCTGTAAAGGACCAGCACCAGAATGGAGTAATGCAGCAAAACCACTCAGAACATCCAAGGACCTTAACATGTTCAATTCATTAAGCCTTTTGACGCCTTTCCAAGGTAATTACGGCATTGTTATCCTTTCCTGGTTTTAGAAATGGAAAAGGTAAGTATTGTCAGAGAGCCAACTGACTCACAATGTTTCAGTATTTTGGAGGTTCTTTCACCCTACTGAGCAGATCTGACCATTGGTACAGAGGATGCCAGCTGCAGCCTGTAGCTAGTGAAGATAAATGTGCTGAGCTGCAGCTATTAAAATTTTGTTAAATCCATTCATAAATCCTAATTCATGAATCCATATTTCTTTCTGAAATCCAGTTTTCCTGCTCAAAAGCAACATCATGTTGACTGCCCATTGGAAGCAAGTAAACGCAGTAACCTGAGCAGTGACCAGCAGATGAAGGAGCTGAGCAGGTAGGATTGTTCAACAGTGCCCTATTTCTTATCTCCTGGTCCTTGCTTAGCACTCATTACTGTACTTGCCAGGGCAGAGTGTGGGCTGCATAGACTTCATGAGTATATAATCATCTTAGTGACTTATTTGGTCAAAGGAAATATGAAAACAAACGTATAAAGACTTGAAATGTGCATTGCTATTTCAATGGATTTTCAGCAGCATCTGGCTACCTGTGCGCACCTCCAACTGCCGAGTGGTCTTTGGAGAACCAATAGGACAAGGCTTGGGGGTCATACCTTGATGTGTTTGTCCTGCAACAAAAGCAAAGTCTCTTTACACCTTCTTTTATTTTTCCAAGCATTCCAAGGAATTGTATATGGCTGGTTAAAAATGTATATGGCAGCGAGAGAGAGGAATGAAATTCTGGTGTTTATGCAAAGCTAGGAATGACAGCGTGTGGAAGAGCCACATGCCTGCTGGTAATTTATCTGTGAGGTTAGGGTTTTTTGGCGTTTTTAGAGAATATAATCTGGCCACCCATAGAGAACAAACACAAATCCTGGTGGGTGTGATCGCCTGCCTCACAGCCATGCAACTGCATTCTTTAAGGAGCAGCATCCCATAGGAATATAGCCCATAAAGTAGAACAGCCTGGCCTTTTTCCTTCCTCAGACTTGCTCCACTTGGAAAAAAAAATACTGAGAAAAGAAGCTGAGTTAGAGTGACGATATTCTGCACTGCTGTTCAGCACCAGGAGCAGTGGGTCTTCTGCAGAGAGGACAGAGTACATCCTGCACCATGAGTGGTGATGCTCAAACTTGCTGCCACCTTGTGTCACTGCTCTGCCCTGGTTTTGCAGCCATGCCCCTGCTTGTGGCACCTCAATGTTTCTATCCGTGACGACATGCAGCACAGCAGCTCTGGTATGTTTGTGTTTCAACTTGCTCACCTCACTGCTTCAGTATAAATTACACTGATTTCTAGCAAACCCAAATGCTTACCAAGTTAATGAGGCAAGAGAACAGCACTATAAGTAAATGCCAGAGAGCAACCTGCGCTTCCTCTATTTATGGTTGTGTTTTATTGCATTATGAAAACTCCCACTGAGGTACAAACTTCTCCATGCTGTACAATTTTAAGACCCTAATAAAAATAAGATTGAATACAACGGCCAAGAGCTAGACATTTAAACAAACTGAAACCAGGCACATACCCACAAAAGAGCAATTATCTCCTCCGCACCACTGTGCTCCTGTCTCCCTAGTGAGTCATGCGAGGTGGTATGAGAGCAATTGTCTTATTCTCCTGTTGGATTTCATGGCAGTCTCCTCACATAGGGCTTTGAAGAAATAATTAATGGGACGCTTATTCTTGAGAAGGCTTTATTTGCTGCAGAGTACTGGCACAACTTGTAGCTGGCTGTTCTTCTGGTGTTGGAGTGCCATGGGTCATAGCAGGACTCAATGGTGAGCATGGAGTTGTGCTTGGAGCCCAAGCTTCTCCATGTGGCACAGCTGCCTTCACGTTAGGGCTCTGAGGAGATCCTGAGCTGAGTGGATGCTCCTGGTATACTCTGATGTCTGTGGGACTGTGAGGTCCAAACAGGAAGCACACTGGGCCCAAGGTAGCTCTTCATACTTTGTTTCAGTGTTGGCAAAAATAATATTGGATCAAGTAGGACTTGAGCTTTGATCAACCAAGTTTGGCAAACCATAGCTTCTTTTAAGTTGTGTCCTCTTTGCCTGGTTTTTTTTGGAGGTTTTAGTCATTTATTTATAGAAGGATGTCAATTTACTATGCAAGTCGTGCACCTACATCTGAATTTAATAGTTCTGATCTCATAGTTGCATCCCAAAGGAAGCACTGAATGTACTACAGAGAAACACAAGATCTCAGTTGCACTTCGAGGTCTGCCACATATTCTGACAAAAATACCCCTCAGAACCCAAATTATCACTTTTGAATCATGGCTTTATGTCTTTCTGCTTAATGACACCGGGCTGTTTTTGGCACATGCAACAAGCCGAAGAAGAGGAGACAGGGCTTTATTAAGAGACTTAGTGGTCTCTTTGTACTTTACAGATATCTGAGCTGCTCAAGAAGTCTGCTGCTAGAAGTTTTCTATGGGCTTTCTGCTCTGTTCCAACCTGCTTTCTTGTCTCAGGCAGGAGGAGGTGTTGCAAATATGGGTGGTAGTTGCCCTTTCAGGCATCCTAGGATTGGGATTGTCAGTGGAGATGTTCAGATCTCCTTGCTGGTCTATGCCCAGGTGTCCTTGAGTGGAAAACTGCTAATTGCTCAAAGCAGGAAATGTTGATGTTTGTTTCTGCTATTGTTGGCTATTTCAAGCTGACTGTCAGACTTCAACCTCCAAGGCTATTTTCCGGGTCCGTGCGTATTGGTAAAGCTTGCAAAAACCTTTGTTATGGTTAAAAATATGTATATCCATGTTGGACAGAAAATGAGTTAATGGCCATTTAAGTGTGCTGGATTTGCTCTGGGAAGACGTGGCTGGCCAGTCAGAAGGTAGCTGAGCCTTCAGGGGAGAAGCTGCAATTCCAGTACTGATTTTGGGTTTGAGGTCCTACAGCATACATCTCTTCTATTTTGGTTACTTTTTAAGAAAGTGCTATTTGTTTTCATTGTTCAGAGAAGTGATGCTCCCAGTAACAAGCTTTGGGGGCTTCTGTGCTGGCAGGAGGCTGTGACCTCCAGTGTAGGCATCAGTTTTGCTTTGTTGGGGAAAGGACTGATGTAGGGCATGCTGCTTTGCAGTCCCATCCTGCATCTGCAAAGTAATGTGCTGGTGCACTGTGTGATTGTCTCTGCTCTGCTGTGACCCCAGTGCCACAATGAACAACGCACACCTGCCCATTTTGTCCTGATGGTCTCTTAATCCAGGGTGGGAGCAACACACAGAAATTACAGGAGTAGCAGTGGCTCCACTCCCGATACTTCAAGGTACTCTAAATTAGTGCTGATAAAGCTGGCAGCCTCTGCTAATCCTCAGCTAAATGCATGAAAACTGGTTAATAAAAGAAAGCTTTGAGCTCCAGCAGCTCCTGCATTCAGGTCACCATCCCTGTTTTAAGTAACCAGCTTTTATGCTCATACAGGAGGTTTCTGCTCCTGGTGTGGGGAGGCAAAAGGGACAAGCAGGGCTGTGGTCACTGTCATAGGATGGCTTCTTCCAAGCTTTTTTCCCAGCCAAAAAATATTTGCTCTTACCTATGCTTTTAACTAAATCCTCCACTTATGTCCTATTAAATGCTTCCTGATGTTTTGTACTAATGTTCTCATTATTTAGTAGTGACAAAAGAATATATTTTGTTTCCAGGAGAGTGAAAGCCTTATTTTCTAACCGTGTTCATCTCACTTGGGAGTTTATTCTAAATGCAGTGCTATTAAGGCTGCATAAATTTACGTCAAGAGTGGTTTATGACATGCTTAAAGCGTATACCTAACTTGTTTATACTCGTGAATTGGGCAGGAGGTAAAAAGCATGTTATTTCTGAACACTGTACTCCATTCAACTGAGGTGAATGAAGTATTTCAGTACAAGAGGCAGAGATCTCTGCCCAAAGGCACCAGCATGCTGGGTGTGAGGGGCAAGTCTGCCATTGCTAGGCACCCACAGAGCAGCCAGGCAGGGGCAGACAGCTCCACAGGTCTGCTGTGCCCTATGTCCACTGCATGTCTTATGGGAACAGCTCTGATGGTCAAGCTTGCTGTGATTAAGCTGTGAGCAATTCTGACATCCCACCAACCACAGCTCTGGGATTTGTCTTTATCCTTTTAAGAGTGCTGTTATTACTATCAGTACTCTTTGCCAGGACGGAGTTGGTCAGAGGATTGCAGGCTGCTTTTCCCATTCAAAACAACTCACATTCCTGTCCATTAACAGCGTTGATGACATCTCTGCTTAAAGCCCGAGCTTGCCTCCATCAGCTGTTGCATTATTCTTGAGCATGGGAACACACCATCATTTTCTTTAGCCTTCACAAGGAGCTGTGAGCTGCAATTTGGATTCAGAGCAAAACCCTCAGAGGACAAAGCTCTGCACTCAGGGCTCATCAGGGCCTTGCTACAGGCTGAAGGTGCATTTTCAAGCAACAAAGGAAGAGAAAGCATTCGTCTCCTGTATGGTTTATAGATGCCACTTAGCATGCCAGGCTCCAACTTCCAAGCGCATTCTTGCTTCAGTGCAAAGCCTGTGATAGAAAATTGGATTTCAGTGAAGTATGAGGTGTTCAAAACACTCATTGCTTCTGTCACACTTGAAAAACAACTCCCTCTCACCCCCAAGATGTATTAATATCCTTCCCCTGTCACTTCCCCCAAGTTCAACTACAATAGAAATGAAATTCAGAGGAAACTGCAAGCACCAGATCATCTTTGTCAAGAGATGGCAACAAATCTTTTTGGAGCAAGTTATATTTAATCAGCATTTATTTTTTTTTGAAAAATCACAGGTTGTTGTCTTCCTCCCCACCTTCTCTCTCTGAAGTGAAATTAAGTTTGTTGCAAAACTCGCTGAACTTTCTGTGTTAGCTTAGCTTGGTGTCGGCAGGGCAACCTGAGCCAGGATAAGGCTGAGCTGGTCTTCTTGAGTGAAGGCAATGGAGGGACTGCAGGGCACAGAGTCTGTGCTAGGAGGCTGTGCTGCACCGCGCCATGCTTCTTCAGGAGCAAAACCTAAATGAAGATGGAGAGGAGCAGAAAGGCTTGTCTCCAGGAGGACACTGTAGAGGGGCTGTAGGATTTGCTAGACATTTCTTTTTTAAACCTGCAAAATCTGAAAAGCAAATTAATAGGCTCTTTGAGTCATTCTGTAAAACCTGTAGCAAGCTGTGATATTTTATTCACAAGCTAAACTTCTGTGTTCATTGTTCGGGCTACTTTTCCCTCACAGAGAGGAGAAAGCTACAGCCTAGTAAGGATTAATGCCAAGGTTGGACTCCTTTCCTTTCCAGTAGTTCAGTGGAAAATGCTTGAACAGCTTCAATCTCAAAAGATTTAAATGGGCCACGAGTACTACAGCCATTTCATGGTGGGCAGCTCTGTGAGACAGTGCTCTGGATAAAGAAATGTCAGCTGAGTGGGTTGCCCTTGTTTTGTGCTATTTTGGCTCATATCACCTCTGTAGTGTTTGGGCTACTTTATCAGATCAACATTTTGAGTTTCATGTATCATAAACCATCTTGCTTAAATTCTACAATGATAAAAATGTTAGAATAAGAAACAATGATACACAGTGCTGAGTCCCAGTCCTTATGTTTTCTGGAGATACAGGAACTGACTCCCATTGCTTATGTCCTCTTTTTCTCTACATCTCCTGCACTTTCCAGAAATCAGGCTTATCTGAGTGTCACCAAAGCTTTCTGGTTTAGAGCTCTTAAAACCCACGAGATTCCTTTTGACGTTTCTTTCCTTTTTCCACTTCAAAATTCACTGTCTGACATAAGAAACCTCACGTGTTTCAGCAAGGCTTTGTGCAATGGTTTTTGGGCTAGTACTGACAGCAAGCCTGCAATCTTCAAACCTCCCAAGGGGCCTGGCTGCTCTTTCACAGGGAATCTACTGCTCATGCTCTGAAATATCCCAGCCTAGGACTGCCAATTTTTTGGAAATGAAACTATTTTCAGGGAAAGGAAAAAAGAATTTCTGTTTGACTGAAGAGACTAAATTACATCATCAGTTCTCAGGACAAATTTCTCCTCTAGAGCAATGTGCCAAATAACATCTGAGTATGGATGGAGCATATAGGCAGCAGGCTAGGGTCCTGAACCAGCCAAATGAACATATTTTAACCTCCACCTCCCCTCAACATGCATAGCCCAGATGTGCTGCAGTGACAAGATCACAGAAATCTGAGATGAAATAAGATAGGTTCTATACATTTATATAAGTAAAATTCAACTTTATTTAAAATAAATAAATAAATAAAAATAAAAGAACAAGGGTTGGGGAACAGTCAAAACCCCTTGGGAAGTTTAACTTGAAAGTTAAAGGGTACTTTGCTCTAATGCTCACTCTTTTCTGAGCTCCCTTTGTGTCCCACCAGGGATAGAAGGGAGAACAGTTCCCTGTTTAGTTTAATGAGAACACACAGCTCAGGGCTACTGCTTTCCAGGTAAGGTTTTGTCAAAGCCTGTCTGTTGCAGAGAATGAAATGACTGATCATTAGTTTGCACAACATTGGGACTATGAAGCAGGGTGGCCAAAGCATGGTCACACAGTGTGGTCTGTTGCCTCTCTTGTAAGAATAAAATAAAATAAAATAGTTAAGGAGGGGAGAAGCTGGGGAAGAGAATGCCTTGAAGCCTTACATCTACATCATTCCGCTTTCGGCTTCAACCACTCCTCCAAGGAGCTGAGTAGGAAGATAAAACAGCTGGAACCACAGTTTCAGTGGTATTCCTGAAGGTGATTAAGCTCTCATTTGCAGTATTTCTAAAAGTGCTTCACTATATCCTGTGATAATTTCAAAAATATAGCTGTGGTGTCCATTGCAGATGAGGGAAAACATCTTTTTTTCCTGAAAACGTAGCTGAGCTTTAAATCAGCCCAATCATCTCATATTTACATTTTGGGGGAAAGTACGTAATTCAATGACTAGAAGAAAATACTGTCTTGGCATTGCTCTCTTCTGCTAAGAAATGTCACCTGAAAAGCCCCAAAGCCACTCTTGTGCAGGGAAAATGCTGCCATACCGATTTGAGACAGCTTGCAGGGAGAGAAGAGAGAAGTCTTCAAATTACGCTGAGTCTAGTGTTAATAAAAACAAAAAGTAGCCTCGGGTATTCTCAGGGGAAAAAAAAAAAAAAAAAAAAGGAAATATAATTATTGAGAAGGTGGGAGATGGGAGAGATGAGGGCTATGAAATGCATTTATTTCAATCTTGTAAAGTACCACAGCACATCAAAACACTTCATTGAAAATCAGGAGAGAAGGATTTTGACACAAATGTGTCTTCTGAATCATCTAGATGCACGTCTCCTTGCTGACATTATGCAGAGGTGAACTTTGGGAAGTGCTAGCCTCATCAAAATGAAAAACAGATCACTTTTTTCCAGCTCCAGACAAGCTAAGCTCTGAAGGGAAATATGTGGCTAGATGCAGGAATATGAACTTGAGTAAGCCTATAGACAGATCTGCAGAGATCAGCTATTGATTTTTTTTTTCCTGAGATTGTATAGCTCTACAAGGAAAATGTGATATTGTGTTACTGAAAAATAATGAGTTTCTTCATATTTCACAGGCCCTAGCTTTACCACTACTACTGCTAAAATAACTAGAATGCTCATAAGTGAGAATTTAAATGGAACATGAGGTGCTGCAGTCAGTCAGCAAACAGCTTTTCTTGCATGCAGTGCATAGGATGCATCTAGAACAGAGGCAGAATCTCTCCTCTAACCTTGCTTGGGGCTACAGAGACCCAGTAAAGCTGAGTTATTCCAAACAGAGAAATAGTGTGTCTTGTGTCTCCTGGTGGTGTCTGGCAAAACTTTCAGCTCCTTGTTTTTCTCCCCTAGTTTTCCAAATGCGTATCTTCTGCAGAGTTTCTGCCAAACACGACCTACAACCAGTCTGATCAAAACGCCATTGATCGCTGAGTCCTGCAGAGAGGAGTGTGCCAGTGGCATTCAACAAGGTGAGGGAAGGTGCCAAGGAGATGAAAATCAAATCATCAGGAGCTTCAACACTATCGAGAGCTACTCTGGCCTCAGGGGACTGCTACTAGATGAAAGGTACCAAGTCTTAACCTTTCTGTATTATGCTGTGATGTTGCAAGGTTTTGTCTGCATCTGCAACAACACTTTATTTTTGTGTGTGTGTGTCTGTGGAAGCATTATAATAGAAAGAGAAAAAAGAGGAAATATAGGATTATCTTCTGAGCTCAGTCCTCAGACCAACAAAAGGAATAAATCTGAGAACGATTCAAGCAGATTGTCAGTCGGCAAAATAACCTAGTTTGCCATGAAAATGCTGTGTTGCATTCCCTGAATACTTGATTTTGTGGGTTTTGAATCAAATTTGTGCTCCCATGTGGCTCAAATAAAGGTTTTTAAGATTCTCTTTTCTCCCACATTCAGATCCAGAGCAGGCCCATGAATATGTAATGCTTAGATGGACAGCCCCCTAATTCTTGACCCTAATGTTGGAATTTAGAAAACTTCAGGCTCTTTGACCAGACCTGCAGAAAATCCATGTTAGTTGTTGGTACCAAAAAACATCTGTTTCTCCAAATCTGCAGCTAGGAGCAGAGCACAGTGCCCTGCCTCTGCTGGCACTTGTGGGAAAGAAGAAAAACATTTCTATGTTGACATCAGTGCAGCAAGGAGTGGGCCCAGCTTTATTCACACCCACACAATATGTTTAATTAGAAGCTATTTTCCTCTAGGAGCAGACACTTGAATTTTTTGAGATGTTTCTTCAAGAGGGAGGCACTGAGAGGTGGGGGTGTTGCAGATAGGAGGAGGCAAATAACTGTTGGAGGAGAAATTAGAGCCTCAGATCAGGGCAATTTTGTAATGATCCATAATCAAAGGCTGTTTGAACATCCTTCAGATCTTTTTCAGAAGCATTTTCCATCACTTTCAAGATAAATTTGTCATTACCAGGCTAAATCTATTTTCTCACCAGAGGTAACAGGGGCCTGAATTTCTCTTTGCAACCTGCATGATGGGGAGCAGCCATCTTGTGCTGAAACGCGCCTTACACTAGATTGCTTTTTAGCCTGCCATGAACCTTTTCCATCATGTGTCTTCAACCTGTTCCTGGGGAATTGGTGTAGTTATTAGTGTTATAAAGAGTAGGTTTGTGCTCAACTTAGTTAGCAGAGCCTGAGTCCGTAGCCTACTTACAGCTCAGCCATTGGGATTTATGGAGGAAGCATTAACTGTTTGCCTTGTGTGTACAGTTGCATGAAATTACTACAGATCATAGCCCATATGTGACAGCTTAATGGCAGCAGTAACCATGGTTAAAGTCAGGGACTTCATGAGAGCTATCCTAATTCATACCCTAATAACACAGTGGAGGTCTGTGCATATAAGTGTTGTCATGGCTTGTGAAGGCAAGAAACCTGGCATTCCTGAGTGACTGTCCTGGCTCTTGGGGCACACGCAGGATGAGGAGTGCAAGCAATGGTCATGGTCCCGGTTAAAGATGTGAGGAGGGACTTGTTGAGAGTTAATAACACTTTCAAGCCTCCTTATTAAGCTCTTTGAAGCACATAAACACAGGCACACGTGTGAGCACCTTGCTAAGAGGAGCCAGACCGCAGCTGCTTCCAATAGCTAGTGGTCACTGTGGGAGAAGCTGGCTTCCTGGCAGGCAGAATTTGCCTCATGGCAGCAGTGGAGATCTCAGTAGTAATGAAGAGGCAGCTGGACAGTGGCTCCCCAAAGAATTCAAGTGCCCACTGCCTTGCTGATGCTGAGAGCAGCCCTTCCTCCTGTTTCTCAACCCATCCTGATTACTCAATAGCAGAATAAAATTGAGTAAAGCTGTCACTGCCAGTGGTGAAGATTAAGATATGCTGTGCTACTCCTGGTTATTTTCCTTTCAGTTTGGAGATTAACACAGTGCCTAGGCTCAGCAGTGTGATGCCTGAAGTGCAGCCCCTTCTCTCAGTGCCTGACTATTAGCCGAGCAGGTGGGATGAGGGAGGGGTGCAGAACAGGGGTGGCACAGAGATTTACTGTGTGAGCAGCTCTGTCATGGGGGTCAGGATTTCCAAGTGAGCTGCTGCAGGCTATCTGTGGGCCATCATCAAGTGGAAAATTACTGCAGGCGGCTGTGGGGTAGAGGCTGTGTGCTGTTGGTTTAGCCCCCTTGTACCTTAGCATAGGAAGCCATACTCCAGGAGATGCAGTGGGGTCCCAGAGCTGCCTGTTGGGGAGACATGGAGAGCATGGAAACCACAACTCGCAGCTGCTGTTAAGTCCTGCAGATATGTTTCACTTTAAAAGAAGACAGAGTAACAAATTTTGGTTTGCCTTAACAACCACAACTGAAACATTTTGTTTCTGTCAGCCTTAATATGTTGAAAAAAATGCAGATTTTTTGTGTTAAAAATTGTATGTTGTAGTCATTTTAGTAAAGCATACTGCTATTTTTAAGTTATTTTTTAAATAATTCAGATTTTTGCTCAGGTGTGATGATAAGCATGGATGATTACTTCAAGAATGGAAAAATAGCAATTTGCAGAATGTAGCATCGGGGGCAAGTTACAGATGCGTGTTTGTTGTTTTGTATTTGTGGTGGTCTTTTTGCTGTTGTTGTTTGTTTTATTTTGTGGGTTTTTTTTTAGGGAATGCTATTTTACTATCATAGATACAGCACTCTTATAGCGTACTTCTTTTCCCAGTACCTCTAAAGCTAACATGTCCAACACAAAAAATACATGTATATTTTAATCTTTTCTAGTTTTAACTGGACACTTACTTGCTATATCTGAACATACTAAAAAGCACGATATCTGAGGTAGTTTGTTACTATCAGCAGAGGGAAGCCTGAGTAATGCACATAATGTTTTTAAATATTCAAACAAATAAATGTCAATCTGTGGGATACATACTAAGTGCATTAATTTGCTAGAGACTTATCTAGTTCCTCACAAACAACAGGAATTCTGTAGTCTGGAGAATGTACACTTATCTTGTAAGGCAAGTTACTATGTCTTACATTGACCAACTCCCTTCCAGGGAGGTAACTTTAAAAGAAGGAGAGATTATTTATTACTATCTTCTTGCTGAAAACAGCGATTAGGGAACAAGCTAGTGCTGCATTTCTGGTCTTCTTGAGTTTTTTATCCTCACCTGGTTGGGATCTGTTCTCTCCTTGATTAGTTGTTAGACTTTATTTTTCTGTGATGTTTTTGTCTAACTGCTACTTGAGATGGTACTGTGAGTCCATTGCAGGATTTCTGGTGTAAGAGGAAACTGAGTGTGATTATAGCCCTAGTACACCATCACATGATATGCAGGTTTTGTAATCAGGAGCCTATTTATTTATGACAGATTTTTCAAGATCCAGTTAAAAATGTCCAGATTTCAAAGATGCTTAAAAAGCAGAGTTAAGGCAGACTGCCAGAATTATACTTTGGACAGTATTAATTTCATAGTGATATATTTTGGCTTGTGCCTCATAGAAAATGATTGAAGCATCAGAGAGCTTGGACAAGTCCAAGACTGCATTCTCAACAGGGATGTGTGTCCACTTCCAAGATACCCCATAGCCAAGACCAACAGGGCCTCTTTATTTTGGGGAACCATATTATAGAGGCTGGAATAGCTCACGTGCTGCAGGAGTGAGTTATGTGTTCCCATTGTGGCAGCCTGTGATTAGGAGGAGCCAGATTTCCTCCTCACGCAACTGAGAGCAGAAAAGCCCTGCTCCTCACACAGTGATCAGGTTACTGGCTGTGGAGCACAACCGTGACTCAGTAACCACTCCTGCTGATGCTGCATACCCAGCAGTAACCAAAAATGAAACCCCAGCCAGAAATCGATGCATGAATCAATGTAGTTAATTTTCTTCTACTCTTTTTCTTATTATTATTATTATTATGCAATGAAAACATATAATTGGATGCCAGGGCCAGCTGTTTGAATCAAAGGCTATACTTTCTTCCTCTCAATAAAGATGACAGTGACTCCTCCTATTTTAGAGGAGTATTATTTCAGTATTTTAGAATACTGAGCAGCTTACTGAGAAGACCTGAATACTTGATGCCATAGCAGAGAATTTATTCTACTGGAAAACTTACCGTTCCTATGACCTGGAAGCATAGCATTAAAAATCACTAAACCAGCTCTGTTTACTCAACTCTATGTCAAGTTTTCCCCTCTCAGGCTGATGACCAAATTCACTCAGAGGAGATAATAGGTCTGTCTAGGGAGCCTTCTCCGAGGAGCAGAGCTCCATGGGTATCTCTGCCTACCCAGAAAAAAATGATGTTCTCTGAAGATATTGTAATCAATAAGAATTTCCTAATTTCAGAGGAACGTGCTTGATTTTGTTTCTTATACTTACCACAAAAACCTTGATTTAAATTTTTACTGAGAGTCTGGGCAAGGGATAAGGTCCTGAATACTTCTACACTGACTCAGTGTTCAGTTAAGGCCAACCTGTCAGTTGGATAGGTCGTTATCAACTGAATCTTGAACAGATTTATGATCTTGGCTACTCCCATGCTTTGAGAACTGGAAAATGCAGAACGTGAAGAATTTATTGTAAAAGATGGCCTGCTGAGCTACTGAACTTTAAGGAAGATGGTAATGAGATAAAGGATCTTTTATCATCATCTTCTTCAGAGAGTTATGAAAGGGGGTATAAAGCAGAAGACAAAGTTGCAAGTAGGAGTTTAAAATTAGGGATGAAAATGCAGTTATCCACAAACGGATTATAAAATACTGAGATGATAACATAAGTGTAGGATGGACAGATTCTTGAATTAAAAAAAAATAAACAAAAAACATTTTTAGGCTGATGAGTTGCTTCAAAGTAAATGTTCATTAAAAAAAAGTACTGGAAAGAACAAGGTTGGAGTATGAAAGGAGGATTGCAGTAAAGTTCAAAGAAAAGGGCCGTTTAGGCGGCATTTATGTTTGTATATCAGATGAGGTATAGAAGATTCATGAAGAAACAAGCAAAGCAAACAAACAAACAAAAGCCCCTAAATTTAATAAACCCCACCAAACCACATAGACTTAGTACTTTGAAATTTAGAGCACTTTTAGAGAACAGGCTTAACAGTTCGCCAAATTCAGACTGCCGTAGCTGTTCATCCAGAATAGTGCTTGGCTCACAGCTCTGCCACACATGGATGTGAAGTTGCTAGCTGTGTTTTAGGAACAGAGTTTGGGAGAAATGGAAACCTCTATTATCACAGCACAGGTCTGTAAGTCTATAGTCAAAGTCTAAGTGAAAAAATGTTTTAGTTGCATTTCCTCTTTCTGCTCCATTCTCAGCAGGAGATGTATCCATAAGCAGTGGTTTAGCAGCTAGTGAATAGAGATCAGTGAATACAGGCAATGAGTTTATATATGCTTAAAACTGTAAGCTGGAGAATGGAAATATAAACTAAATCTGGATAAGTTTTTAAAAATATATTGTAGAATGTTTAATCGTTTTGAATTATGAATTTTATCTGCTGTCAGTTGTTTAAACTGAATATGTTTAAGGAGGCAGAAGTAGAGACTGGAACAGGAGAGGAATAGATTAAAGAATATTCAGATAAGATGGTTGTATTGCAGTCAGCAGGACCTGATGGAGTTCACCCCAGAGTACTTAAGGCACTGTCTGAAGCAATCTCTGAGCCATTAGTGATTATCTTTAAGAACTCATGTAGGAGAGAGAAGGTCCCTGAAGACAAGAGAAGGGCAAATACAGTGTATTAAGTTTTAAAGAGGGGAGAAGGAGGACCCAGGGAATTACAGGCCTGTCAGTCTAACTTACATCCTTAAAAGATTCAGGAAGAAATCACTGAACAATCAATTCGTAAGTAGCCAGCTGATATAGTGAAGGGAGAAAAAAAAAAAGAAAAACAAAGAAAGAAAACATAGGCTTGTCAAGAACGATTGATGTCAAATCAATCTCATTTCTTTCTTTGTCACAGTAGCTTGTCTAGTGAATAAAGAGGAAGCAGCAAATGCAACAGTGCTTGATTTTAGTAACACTTTATGACATATATGACAGGCTTAGGAGTATGGTATAGATATAATTACAATAGGGTAGGTGCATAGCCAGTTGAAAAATAGCTCTGTAGCAACAGCTAGTGCTGGATCACTGTCAGGAAGGATATTTCAAGTATGTAATTCAGCAGTTTGTCTTATACTCCTTTTATTAAATATATATATTTTTAAAGCTGAAGAACAAGCAAACAAGTCCACAATTACAAGATGCTGCAAGACTCAGGAGGCCACAATCTGAATATGAAATTATCCTTACAGTTCAGGGAAATTATTCCTGAATACTTGAAAGAAATTTCATCAGGAACAGACTAAAATGCTGTGCCTGGGAAGGTGAGAAGCAGAGACAATATGCGATGGTGGGAAAATAAGTGGGCAGCAGCATGTAAAAGACTTGATGATTGCAGGGAACCGTGAATTAAATGTCCTGGGTTATATGAAGAGGACTGCTGTTCTTGAGAAACAATTATTTTCATGTCTTTGCTTCACTTGTGGTACTGCATCCAGCTTTTGGTGTCATGTTTTGCTGCAGATGAAGAGGAAACAGAAAATACAAGAAGAGCAGTCAGAGCATAGAGCACTGGGAAGCATGAAACATGAGGAGATGCTGAATTTTAAACTGGGTTTGTTTATTTCAGGAAGGAGAAGGCTGAAAGAGAAACTTAACAGCAGACTTCCAGTGTATGTCTGTGTACAAGTGCATATATATATATATGTATACATGTGTGTATATGTATATACATATATATATAAAATGAAAATAAGTGATAGCTATAAACAAGGCAGTGGCACATTGTTCTCTTTGATCTCAGAGAGGCTAACAAGCAGAAATCATCTTATTTTAGTACTTAATGTCAGAGTGAGAAGAGTTGGCACAAATGCTTCTTGCTGGTTGTTTTTTTTTCTCTTTCAGAAAAGCCAGACAGTGCCTGTTGGGAGGCCCTGGCTGTGCTTCAGAGCAGGGAGCTCATTCCATGAGGTTTTGTACAGCCTCACATTTCTGCTCAGGAAAAAATGCAAAAATGTTCTTATCTCTAGAGTTTCCATTTTAACACTGCTTTGACTATATGCCAGAAATTGTTTGATTTTATATTCTTACATTGCTCACCACAAAAATGTCAACATTTATTCTCTCTTACCATCCTCTGCACTGAAGATTCTGCAGTATTTTAGTTCATAATAAGCCAACTGGTCCATTACTCGTACTCTGTGAACATCAGTTGCCGCCTGCTTTAGGCTTTCCTCCATTATCCATGGCAGCATCACTCCAAACCTTATTTCAGGAAAGACAAAAGCCAAAATACGGTTATGTAAATATTACAAGAGAACACTGTGAAAAGGGATTATCCAAGAATCTGCCCATGGAGAAAGATGCAGAGTGGATCCTGGCATTAAAACCATCTTAATGCAGATGTCCAGCAGAGCGCAGACAGTCTTAGCACTCTGTTAATCAGATTCTGATACAGGTGAAGAGCCAGAGCTTTTTCTTGTGTTGATGTCAATAGTTTCAGTAACCAGCTCCTGGCTGACTCCAGGACAAGCAAGAGATGAGACTGATGTGTCTGTGGGACCAAAATTACTCCAGGGGAGCATGGGGACTGCCCTTTTCAGACTGACCACATGGGTCATTTGTGGTGATCACTGCCTTGGTGACTTTCCTCGTGCCACCTATTGCAACTCAGCCAAGTCCATTCTTGAAGTGATGTATAGGCTACACCACTGCCACGAGAAGTCATTGATTATAGGGTACATTAGCAATAATACCACAGTTAACATTGGATGGTTTGTTAGAGCAGCAAACACCCTCCGCTTTGCTTTCAGCTATTAATTAACCAACCAGTCATTAAATGCTGCTAACAATTGATTTGCAGGGAATTATCGCTTAAATAGCGGGAGGTATTTAAGAGGAAAATAAATTAAAACAAAGAACTGCTGGATCCTTGGGCACAGAAAGGACTCCTTGTAATATAGAGAATGGCTGCTACAGCCCTATAATTACAGAGTGATAAACAGTCATTGGGAAGTGCGTTCCTTTCCAGAGACAATGACATTATGTCTCCTGGAAAGAAATCCCTTTGTCTGCACTAATTGAATGATCTGAAATGAATGATGTTATCAGAAGCCTAACGCAGGCAACTAATGTTATATTTATGAGTTATCAAAAATGTTTAATTGCAGCTGCAGTCACTCCAAGAAGTGTAATGGACACTGCAGCATCCAAAAGTATGATTGAGGGCTGGTATGGCACATTGTCTTAATTATCACGCAGAATTCCAAGTTCTTCAGTTGGTTCTGCCTCCCTCTGCACTGGCAGAACAAGTGAGATCTATTAACCCAAGTGCGAGTGAACACTGCCTCCTAATGACTTTTTTTCCTCTCTGTGGGCAGAGAGAGGGAGAGGAGAGGTTGTATAATGTTTTTCCCTGAGAAAGAGAGACACAAATCAATGTACGGTGCTTGTATCACCTGCGATTACACTCTCAGCTCCTTCTGCTGCAACTGCCTGCACCAGTGCCACCAAGGTCAACGCCTGGCTTGACTTAGAAGGAATCACTACACATTTCAGAGCATGTTTACCATTTCCAAGTCTAACCGTGTTTCACTGCCCTCTCCTGGAGCCAGAGGCTGAATGCTTGTCTGGCTTTTGGGCCGTGTTCTGCAGCATTAGCAAAGATTTAATGTGAAGGGAGAGGGCTGCTGTTCCTTCAAATCTGAAGTTATGGACAGACAAAGATGAAGTGGGAAAGTATTGCTGGAAAAGATTTTGTGGATACATGTCAGTTTTCCCCCTCTATCTATCTCTTTAGGAGCAAATTCTGTAAAAAGCCCTACAAAAATTTGATCCAGGGAAAGAACAGGGCTGTGTCCATGGTGGCTCTGGGGTAACTGCCCGAGAGGCTTCCGAAGTGTTCAATTGTAATCTCCATTCTTATTTCTAATGTTCATACATGCTGCAGGAATGTCCTGTCCTCCAATGAATGCAGACTTTCTGACTAGAATTTTAAACTCTTAAGGTTTCTCCTGTTTGTCTCCAGCTGGTTTGGTGAGCATAGATTTGTTTTGGCTGTGTCATGGGCATCTTGGAAAGGAATGTCCACAGTGACCTCTTGCCTTTACAGCTCCTCTGCCTTTTCCTTATACGTGTAAGAATATGAAACTTTTTGATTATCCATAAAATAAATAGCTACTTATAAAAGGCTGTAGAAAACAGCAGAAATTGAGCAGAACTTGGGGTCTGGGATATTTTGTGTTTCTATACCCTACTGATCTTGCACAGCTGGATCTCAGTATACTTCAGTACCAGGAGGTGGCAGTGGTAAGCGGTAGTAGACTGGAACAGAGAACTAGTTGGTAAAACCTCTGATGATGCAAAGCATGACTACAGCTGTGGAACCTTTGCAAAGATCTATGCATCCCTTCCGGTTTTACTTAGCAGCTTGCAGAGGGTGAGGGATAGTCCCTTTCCAGCCAAATGCTCTGTTTAGTCACAAAAAGGCAGTGCAAGAGTTATATGGTATGGAAAGATGAGCTGCTGCTAGCAAGGAGAGCATTGTGATTCCCTTACAGTATTTGAGAACATCATCAAGCTCTTATCAGGTCAGATAACAGTACTTAATCCTCCCAAAACACACTTGAGAATGTTTTGGCACTCCTGGAGGAGGCAGAATTAAGAAGCAACAGAGCATTTTTTTAGACTAAGGGTTCTTTTTTGATTGTTGAAGTCAATAAATGACCCAAGTATCCTCATTTCCTCACAAGACAGCAGTGCTTGGTGTCTAGGTCGAAGAGAGTCGTGGGGGGCAAGATAGTTGCTCAGCCTGTTAGCCACCAGAAAAGGGAATTACAGTATTTATTAGACTCTATTTTGTGGATGTTGATACCCTGCAAGATATCAGAAATTGTCCAGTTGAAGAACTGCAAACTTATTTTTCAGCAATCATGCATGCAAGCAAGGGAATGATCGAAAGTGGAGAATAAAAGAAAGGAGTGAACAAACAGATGTTGGCCTACCTTGGTTTGGGTTCTGATGCACACCATTACAGTAACACTGCCTGTCATGGGGCAAAGCAAGTTATATTGAAAGGTCTAGAATCACCGCTGTGTGCATGTTCCTCCCTTGAAGCCGTGAGGAAGACCAGTGGCAGCCCATCTCAAAGGACAGGGCTTTCCTCCATCACCAAGAGCAAAGAGGCAGGATTTCTTTGAAAATGTGGAAGGTGCTTGCCATAACTCTTGCTTGAATAATTTTTGAGATACTAGAAATATGTTGTTCAAACCTTTCCTCTGTCTAAGAAGACTTAAAACTATGTTTTTGGTCTCCTAAGAGAGTTTCCAAGCCATAAGAGTGTAAACAAGAGATGTCTTCCTCAAAGCTCACTCCAAAGCTCACTCCAGTTCTTCCTAACTTCATTTCCTAAGACCAGTGGGGCGTTAAAATGAGGTACCAAAAAAAGGTAGCTGTGCACATATTCAGATGTGAATCTTTCCAATAGAAAAACTGCTTCCAGTGATCGGCTTGTCTTGGGCAGACTGAACCTGGGCACCTCAAGCTCAGCCATGCATAAAGCTTATTCTGATATGCCTGAGGAGGAAGATCTAGCAGGAAAACTAAATCAACTGTGGGATATTGGAGGATACAATATTTTTAGGCAGTCGATGTGGCAAATTTTGATTGGCTGTACCAATTTCTTCTCATTACGCAGGCTGTATGTAATAGTGGTGCGAACTGCCCCAGGCCTGGGAATAAGCTGGTTCTTGCTTTTCCTATTTTAGCTCTGTGTAAGAGTATAAAGGAACCAATACAGCTAATAAAACAGTGATTGATTTAGTCTGTCTAGTGATGGTTGTCTCTGATTTTATCACCAGCTTTTCTCAAAGCAGTTACCATAGTAATGAAAAATATCTGCAAGGTCGTGGAGATTTTTAGGGACAACAAATGTACAGTATGGTGTCCAAGAAAAAGTGATTAAATGGAAGCCAGCTAGGTATTTAACTTAAAGGAGAATGTTTTGCCAAAACATTCAGCACAATTCAGTTTTTATGCAGTAGGAATTGACCTACCATTTATTTAATGTCATCTTTTTTCTGGCATTTAATCAATATTAATTGATCTTTATTGTTCTTAATTCAACTTAATGAAGTGTTGTGTGTTTTAAACAGCCATATAGCTGATGAAGGAGATAGAACTTTACTTTATTGTTTTTCTGTGTTGTTATCTAATTAGTGTATTTTTTTAGTTCAGTTTTACTTTGGGATTACAAATTCAAGTATCTTAATGTTCAGAGAAAATAGGAAACTAGAAAAGCTGCTAAAATATATGCCAGAGTAGCAGAGTAGCAACATTTGAAGTAAGCTTATTTTACGTTCCTTTCTGTTAGATGAGGAGTTTTTGGTGGATATTGGAGAATTTAGGTCAAGCTACAGTAGACAAAGACTGTGAATAGAGTTAACAGCAGTTTGAAGACCCCTGTTATTTTGCAGACTCCAGATTCTCGAGTGAGCTTTATGTGAGATGCTGTGAAGTCAAGGATAACTCAGGGACCTGCCAGTGATATAAGTTATCTCCTTTCCTTCTTTGTTTTTAAAACACAAAAAGCATTTTTTCACCTTTTCCTTAAATACCTGTTTAAAAAACCAAATGGATGTTTCAAGGTTCTGGTGAGCACAGGAAGGGGCTATGGGGAGAGCTGTTAGCAGTTCTGAAGATGCCTGAGAAGACTTTCCTTGCTTAGAGCTATGTGAAATATTTGAGCAGGGGAGAGAGGAGAAGGCTGACATTTGGATTAAGAGTTGTTGAGTACTAAATGTTTTTGAGACTGAAGATCTGGCAGCAAATAAGGTGAACTGAAGTGTAGCTTATCTGTTTGGCTGAGTTTCCAGGGTTCACAGGTCACTCGTCCAGGAAGCAGACTGATTGCTGAGGGAGGAGTGGGGCTGGAAAAATATTTTCTTAGCAAGGATGCTTTCACAGGTGCTCTTCCCTTTTTGTTGATTATTCCCAAACTTTTTTTTCCTCCAACTGTGTAAGGCTCACCTACATCTGGGTGCCAATGCGTGCTCCTGAAAGGTGAGGTTTTGATGAAATGTCAGGGCAGGACACTCCACTTTAGCCTCGAGTTTGGTCTTTAGCCGTCTGGGATCATCCAGCACCTCTAACTAAAGATTGATTGTTTCACTGACAGGATTTTTTTCAAGCCATCTCACAGCATTCAATTACAATGCAATGATGTTCAACTTCTGTATGCAGAAAATCTCACTCTTGGAAGTGATCATTTATGTTCCAGGCTCCTGTCCACAGGGGCTGAGCAGCTTCACCGTGCGAGCAATCCTGCTACACCAGCTCAGTTTGATATTTCAGCTGTAGCTTGTATGGTTCAAACAGCAGTGAATGAATGAGGGGAGCATTCCCACATGCCTTGTTCTCCATCCAAGGCTGCTTGCATGTAGAGATCCCTTGGCAAGTTAATACTCGCTGTTGAGTACATAAAAGTGAGGGGGACTTTTTAAACACCATGTTCACATCTTTGTGCACAGATTCTTTTCCCAGGATAAAGATCTTTTGACACTGAATGCAGGAAGCTTCTCTTCTCACCTAATGAGCAAGCATGAAATACACATAATATAAATGTGCCTTGGGAATTATCAAAATATTTAAAATAAATAAATAAATAAATAAAGCACGTGATGTGAAACTGATTCAAGAAGTGCCCAGTTACCTGCCCAGGTGCTTGCCTAAAAAAACCTCACAATCTTGTGAGCAAGCAGCCTGGGGTTTCTGTAGATTCACATTAAAACTTGCAAGGCATTGTTTTGAAGTGTTGCTGACTCTTCCTTCTGTTCATCACAGATCTCATTAGGAAATGAAGGAGAGGAAACTGGGCAACCATACTGCTCGGCCACGAAGCAACGCACAATGAGGATAATGAAGCCAGCAGCTGCAGGACAATGGGAGCAGGCTGGGGCTATTTTTGTTAGATGTGAACAATCAATTGAACATGTGAGACCTTATTGTGCTCCCTCCCCACCTTCTCCCCCTTTCTCAAATGCTGGAAATTTTCCCAAAGAGAAACGGCTTTCCTTTTCTCTTTGCAAAGCTGATTATCATCATAATTTTCTCTTTCATCTCCAAGTAGGTTTCTTTTGGAAGTCTTTGGCAGTTTCCTCTGAGCACAGTTGTTTGACTGTGTGGGAGTGATGGGTGGCTGCGTCACACCGGGCACCAGGAGGCCTTGGGCAGCATTCACAGCATTTAGGGGGGTGTGAGGGACCCCTGACCTCTCCATGGCTGGGCGCAGAGGATGGAAACATTGTCACAGAGTTATCCTCACAGCAAAAATGTGAGTTTTGACAGGGCACAAGTCTCACAGATGGAAAATAAACAAGTGTTTGTATCTGAGATGCATTCAGGAAAAATATAAAACTAAGATGGTACTCATCACTGCAAGTCTGAATTACCTCTGTCTTCATGACTTCCCTGTCAGAGCAGCCCTTTTCAATGTGTGGCTACATTAGCTCCAGCTTACAAATGGAAACAAATGCAAAAACATAGACCTGTGATTCATGATGTTAAGTGAGAAGGAAAGAAAAAGCATAATTTGGTCTCTCTCTAAACAGGAATACATTCTTCCTTAATGCTAGGATACAAATGTGTAACTCCTCCCGAAAACAGTAATGTTCCATCTATATCTTTTCAGTGTTTTGTGTGTCAATAGCAGATATACTACCTCCGATTCTCATACTTCATAATTATGAAAGGAATAATAATTTGGAAATGGGCTTTTCTAACATCTGATATTTCACGCTTACACTGAAGCAGCACTTACAGATTTGCTATTAATATTTTTCATTTTGAGTTGTTCAGCGTGCAAATCTTTTTCCCTTTGTGAAGCAGCCTATTAGTCACACACAATCAATATTTTCTGCACTTCTACCTATTATCTTAATGTCGCTGAGATCTGGCTGGATCTTCATACAATTCTTGCTACCACTTTAATTTCATTATAATGATGTGTTTACTTTCGTAATAGTTTAATCAAAATTGGATGTGTTTATAACACTGCAGCTTAGATTAACAGCTTAGTTCTATTTTACTACAAGGAAACCATAACATTGGCTGTAATTCCTAATCAATATAGCTATTATTCTTAGAATTTAAATAGGTTTTTAAATGGCCTTGCCTGTGCTACTAAAGGTGACATGGCTGTCCTATAATTAGTCTTTGACAGAATCCATTTCCAATCAGTCAGTTGTTTCACTCTACTTCCAGTTGTCAAAAATTGCAGAATTACAGACATTTTTTCCCCTTTTCCTACCCCCTTTGGCTGAATGATAGTGATGTTGTATTATGACAGCAAATAGTGAAACATCTCATGACCAAATCCATCATCGTAACACAGACGCCTACTGCGGAGGAAGTGCTGCTGGGCTGTGCCTGCTGTCTCCTCTGGAGCTTCTGCCCTCGGGGTCATTGCCTTTCTCTCCACATCTCCTCTCCTTTGGGTGAGTATTCCTCCAGTTTCCAAATCTACTTCTCTGTTCCAGGATTGTCACTATCAAGTCTCCACCATTTTTTCTCAAGATCAAGCTCTATTTCACTGTGAAGATCTTTGAGTTGAACTCAGCTCAGCCCTGAAAACTCAAATTGCGGTTTTCACAGAATGGCAAAGTCAGTGCTCTGACCTCACTGGTCACATCTGAAAAGCCTTAAACAGATCTCAATTCATAGATTAGGCAAAATTTCCGTCACCCTTTTTGGACTTGTTGCAAGTACTGCAGCATCACTGTAGATGTAGCTCTGGTGGACAGAACAACTAGAAAAATGAGCTTCTGGACAGACAGTGCAAATCCTAGTGTTGTAGCACTATGCTCATTCTTTGTGTGCTCTTTTATCACCTTGTTAGCTCTTTCTGAAGAGAATAAAATGGTATTGAGGAATGCCTTCTAATAGCCTACATACTTTCGTAATTTGGTTTCCCAGGTTTCCTAACATAAAGGATCTACAAAACTTCTTCCTGAAATAGCTGGAACTGAACTTATTTCTAGGCTCTGTGGCCCTCTCTGAAAAGACTGCTGCCCCATGAGCTTGGTTCTGAATTGCCCAGTGAAATGCCTGCAAACTGCAGTCCCGGTTCATCAGTGCTGCGGGGTACATCAAAGAGAGATGACAGCTTTCTTTTCAAATCAACTCACTTAAGAAGAAAAAAATATTAGAGGAAGGGGAAGGAAAAGCTCTCATCTCACACAGTGCAAAAAAAGCTCATTTTTCATGGTATTGGCTATGGACGATACTTTTAATCCATTTCTTAGTGAGCCTGAGTTCAACAAACACAGACTCACTCCCCACTGTCTCTAATGCATTTCCAGCCTGCTCCTCGGATGAGGAAGCAAGAAGGATCTTGTTGCTGTGAACACCCGGTGGCCGGGTCTGCAAAGGCCGTCCCTTTTCCCTGGGAAGAGTCTTGACAGTGTAGCAATGGCAGGTTATTAATACTTCTGATGGCTTCAAGTGCAATATCAGATTTGCTGCCAGGCTGGGGGTTTGTCTAGACGGGCTGTTTTATTAGATAGCAGATGGCTGGGAAGTGGTGTGCTGTGACAGAGCTTACTGACTGGAATGTGAATTCCCTGCTCCTGGATCAGAGTGGGAAGGGGCTGGGGTGGAGGATGAGGAGCACACAACTGCCATGTTCCCATCCAATGGAAAAAGCACGTATATTTTATGGAGGGAAATGAGCTTAACTGCACTCATCTCAGATCCTAAAGCAAGTCCAATCTATCACAGAATGAATTTCCCTAATACCTATTCTGTGCCAATACTGGGAAAGTGAATTTACCATCTTTGACTGTTTAATATTTGTGATTTTTGTCTAGATAAATGAGCAGTGGCAGAGCATATTGGCTGGACAAAAAAAAAAGTGTTGATCCAGATTCTGCAATCAGGTAATTGGATCCACACTGTTTATGCAGACCCGTGTGGGCAGAAGTTCAGGCTGCTTCTTTTGCAGAGAGGACTGAGAAAAAAGCCTTACTGGTGAGGAGTTTAGATTTCTGCTTCACTCTGGGCCAATCTCTGCACACTTAGATGAATTTATTTGCACCAGAGGCAGCAGCTGTCTTCCCTCAGCAACAGCACGTGGCTCTACAGATGGGCTGTATGTGTCAATATGGACCTAAGTATGAAGTTTGATATGTTCTTCCCTGTTCTTCCCTGACACAAAGGTTTCCGGGGGAGGAACTGGTTACCAAGTCGAAAAAACTGTAAGTTTTGTGCAGCAGAGCCTGCACTCTGAAGAGAGACAAAGCTTTGTTTCTGGCTTGCAGGATGGCAGAACAGCATTTCCAAGCAGAAGATAGGCCATCTGTGCTTTCAGGCGCTTCAGCTTATGTCCCCTGAGCCAGGCTGTGTGCTGGTGAAAAGAAAATAAAAAGTCCATGGCACGTTAAAACTGACAGCCCGCAACCCAGGTGGGTGTAATGCAGTAGCACACAAGCAAATTTTGGGGTTGTGATTTGAAGCTGAGTGGTGCTTCTTACTTCTGAATGGTCCTAAGGGATGTCTGTGGGGGGAGATGGGGCTTTGCTGGTAGCAGTGTGGAGGAACAAAGGCTGGGTGCATGTTTCTCAGGAGATGACATCATTGTACATTTCTACCACTGTGGTTCATTATGTTTTTGGGGAGAGTTTGCACCAGTTTGGCTTTTCCCACCATCATTTAATTACAGCATCTGCAGAAGTAGGACTGCAAAGTCACAGCTCGTTTGGGCAGGCAAAACCTGCCAGGGGTCCTGCATCACTCTTCTGTGCTAGACCTCAGCCACCAAACCTGGTGGGATGATTCCGAAGTGAAAAATTTTTGACCGGATTTAGCAGTGAACCATTCACTGTATTATCTTCACTCTGCCAACAGGTATTGACAACTTTTTTAATACAGGGGAATGCGTATCATTGACGTCAGTGGTGGTAATAATTCTTGTGATTGTTTTCCATGCAGACTAATGCCAGTGGCAAGCTGCTTGGTCAGGGGAGAAGAGATGCCAAATTTGGCAGTGATGTGCCAAGCAGAGTGTTTGCTAACACTGAGTAATGACTGCTGTGATGCTGAGGGCATGCAAGCAATGTGTTATTTCAATCTCCAAACACTTTAAGTGAGAATTTAGACCTTATGCTAATTTTTATATATTTAATTTATAAAGGTCTTTCTTTGTCTTGTCTGACATCACTTTACCAGTCTGTGTCTGTTACTCATCAACTAATTGGCTAAATGGTAACAGCCAAGCATTGCAGATACCTTAGCTCTCAAATAGTGGGAGACTTTTGGACTGGTGTGAGTTCACAGGCAAATGGATGTGCACGATGAAGGGATTTCAGGTTTATCAGTCAATAACACAGTGGCATCAGGATGTCTGGAGCTAGTACTGTTAATTTATTTAGTGCAATTCCCTAGGATGAATAAATGCATTTTTCTGCACACAAGAAGCTAATACTTGATGATAGCTGCACATTGCCATAGAAACCAAGCCAGGTTCAGCTGTAAGTCAAAGGTTAATTTATAATTATTTTTGAAGTCATCTCACTGAAATGCATCATTTCAGACAGAACTTGTCCAAAAGCTGGCTCCTTACTAAAAAATCTATCGTTCTACACTAGCTCTTCCAAAAATACATTAACATGGCTCCTGTTTGCTTAAGGCAGATTCTCCATAAGGTGTTATACAAGATAACTGTCTGGTTTTGAGTGTTTGTAGCTGTGTTTGCAAATGACAGCGTGACTGACAGCACAAGCTCCCCGTGGGATGGCTGGGGACCAGAGCACAGATGACTCATTGTGTATGATGTTGTTTCACACCAAAGTGTTTTCTCTATATACTGAACATGTGTGCGAGTCAATGGCAGAAAGTTCAAGAGCAAACACAGCTTCAGTGGAAACAAATTCACAGTGCCTGAAATCATTATACTCCATCCAAAAAGCTAATTTCATTGAGGGCAGCTGGTGAGCAAAATGCCCATTTGAACTCCTCTTTAAAGTGAGAAGTTCACAGGGATGGAGCCTATGTCTTCTTCAAATGCAGCGTGAATGGAGAAGCCTGACATTTCCTTCAACAAAAGCCTTTTTGCTCCAGGAGTGGGCAGGAGTGAGTTCAGGCCCCTCCTCAGAACTTCCCAATACAGCAGCAACAGCCAGTAATCAGAGAATATTTTTCTCTTCCACGACAGTCTTTTACCAAAGGAAAGCTTTCTTCCCACCTGTCTCCCCAGCTGCCTTTCTGACAGAGTTGTTTTCATATCAGGAACCATTAATTCACTCTGTTGCCAATTAACCCTCCCCTCCAGCCCTTGCAAATCTACAAGATGCATTAAAAGGAAGAAAGGAAGAAAGAAAAAAGGATAAAATAACAAAACTCTTCCTGATTTGATGCTGCTTTTAGTGTCCCCCAGGGACAACCCCAGCCTCAGGCTGGCATGGCTATGCAGAGGTGCCCACGCAGCAGGCTTGTCTCTTCCCAGCTGAAATAAAGCAGATCTGAGAGAGCAGCATGTGTTGTCAGCCTCTCTGAGAGCTGGTGGTGCCCCTGGATCATCCCTTCTCTTGGTAGGAAAAATCCTCTGCAATGTATATGGGGAGATTTCAAATCCAAAGGGATGTACAGCTAAATACATGAAGGCAATTTCAACTGTCATGTTCCCACTTACTAAGACTTCAGGAGGCCTTTGCATGTGGTCCATCAAAGCCTGTTGTAGGTGAAGGACTGGTTCAGACTGCTGTGTGACAGGGCGCAGAGGGGTCAGTCTCCCAGCAGTGATCCCACAGAAGCTCTCACACTGGGAGCTGGGGGTCATACAATGGTACATGGAGGACTCCTTTCATCAGAAACCCTTACACTTGCTCCATAGATTCTCTGGTGAATCCCTTCTGCAAAGCCTTTTTCTACATCCCAGATCTTCTCTTGCAGCCCTGGTTTTTCTGGAGCTGTGCAGCTAATGCAGTAAGGTATTCATACATTTATGGAGTCACCTGAGGCACAGGTGAGCTTTGTCAGCCCCAGAATTGCAGGTACAACCAGGACATGGCAAGAGGAGGCCATCCAGCTCCCTGTGCCACAGGCAGGCCACCAGGCTACAGCACTGTTCCTCTGCTCCAAACCACACCTGGGAAGCTGGAACAACACGGCCTTGAAACACAGAGATTAGGACATCCTGCAGCCCAAAGGATATCACAGCACATGGCCAAAGAAAGCCCTCAGAGACCCTCAGAGCATTTTACTTCACCCTTAAAATGGAACACAGATTTTCTCTGTGAAGAAAGAAATGAAATAAAAGCAGAGACAGGGCTATACCTTGAAACATGGGCACCTGGGGACTGCTGCCACCTTCTGCAGCCCTGTCTGCACACTTACAGGAGGTTTATTACTGCTTTCCTGCCTTTTGAAATGTGACACTGCAAAGCTTGGGGCTGGGAAAACCACTTTGTGATTGCATTTAAACATTTTAAATGTGCCCTGTATGTGTCCAATTTCCCACGAGGCATATGTAATGTGAGAGAGCCTTCTGAGGAGCGAGAGGCAGAGCAGTTATTTCAGCATTTTGCATGTCTTGTTCAATTTGTACTTAATGAGAGGGAGAGTGCTTTTTCACTGTTTCCATTCTTTAGATCAATTCATCTGTTCATCAGTGGACGCGGGCGTAAGTGCACAAAGGTATTTGCATGTCAGTGAGGATTTCAAAAAATGCCTGAGCTACAGTGAACCATCATATCTTGCTGTTCAATTCCATGTCCCTGATGGATTTCCCCACGCTGTTGCTAGGAGATGAAGATACTGCCTAACAAAGGATATATTGACAAAAAATTTTCCAGAACGAATCTATCTTGTTACAGTAAATACACTTTCGCATAGAAAGGTTATTGCTGGATTTGTTTCCCCAGTGGGAATGGTGGCAAGGGCAAAATTGCAAAAACCAAGTTAAGATGAAATTTTCCCATCACAAACATGGTTTTGTTTAGTTATGTTAATGTGAATGAAGACTTTCAGTGTATTTAATGCCAGAAGTGCTCTTGCCTTCCAATGTGTTTTGTTGCTAGGCTAATATCATGAATATGCCCTACATGTTTTTCCCTCTTCCCTTCTCCGCTACTTCTCCTCCCTTTCAGGAAGAAATGCTCCCTATTATGAAGGTTTCCTTTCTCCCCCCCTCCCCCTCCCCAACCCTTCTGGGAAACATGGATTCCTTTGTTTATTTTAAATCAGGGAAGAAGTGTGCATGACTCTGGACATACAAGGATTTGGCATGGAAGCAGCTGAGTGCAATGGAAAAGCAGATCAGCCTCTTGTTTTACAACTCTAGGACCTCTGCATTAAAATTTCATTGGAAATTTAATAAAGAATGGAACTTGAGGAATTCTCATGGAAAGGCTGAATTTCTAGAAAGTGATGAGTTTTCTCTCTTTCATCTGGCGAACATACAACAAACATCACAGCAGCAAAAGCAAACTTAAGTGACACAAAATAAAACTTATTCTCTTTCTTAGAGAATAAGTTTAGCTTTGGCCTGGTGACTTTACTCCCTCATCTTCAGCCATCATGGCAGTTGGCAGTTCCTATGACACTAGAAGTGTCTCCTTTCTATCTCGCTTCCTTTACCCATCTCCAGTTAGGACATGCCACTATCTTTTGCCTCATGTTGCAGTGCAGAGGTGATCCCACAGCTGGACAGAAAAATGTGAGTGGGGAAGGACACAGCACAGCAAGTCTGCAGCTGTTTGATTTTCACCTCTCATGATCAGTCCCCTTTTCTGTGGTGAGAGCAGGTAATCCTGTTTTAGTTTTAGTGGGGGTTTTAGTGGGAAGGCGTTGAGAATCTGTCTTTCACTGCAGTTGTTCATGTAAACTTTTGCAATGTGGATAAATATAAACAAAACTTGCTGGAAGCCAGAAATCTACTTTTAATTTGTCTATGCACTTGCACAGGACTTTAACTAGACACAAATGAATTCAGATATTATCTCTGCTTGTTTTGATAGGTGAGGGAGAGGGGACAACTGGAAAAGGCCTTGCACTCCCACTGTTTCTCTGCTAATTTGGTTTTCTGCTGTAATATCCTGTTTTGAGATGCATTAACCATTTAGGCTGAGCATGCTGGGGTGTCAGAGACTAGTGGTTGCAAAATTTAAGTCAAAACCAATCAATGTGTTTTTTCTCAGCTCAAAGCCAAGCAGAGAGAGTTTTATTCCATATTCAAAGATTGCTGCAATTCCTTTGCTTTGAAAGCTGGCATGGTGTAACATTTAGGTCACAGTGCTGTTTGCAGAACATATGGCAAATCGAGCATATTTAGACAAAATAAAATTTAAAAAAAAAAACAGTAACAATAGTGTCTTAAAGCACAAGTGGACCACACTTGTATCCAGCATAGAATTTGTTTCTGCATTTCGGTAGGTTTTGCTCTTGTCAGGTGTGCCGTGATGTGGGACTGGTGTGGTTTCCTCACTATGCTGCTCTGTGGATGCTGTCCCCACAGACCCGTTGCGTAGGAGGCAGCTTGCAGTTATACAGGCAGGCACAGCCAAATGGGGTAATGAAGCATTCGTAATGGAAAATTTTGCTTACCAAAGAATTCATCTGAAAGATGTTTGCGTATAGCTGTGACATCACTGGCATTGGTAGATATTTACTTAACTGTAACAATTTTTCTTCAACAGGCTTGAATCAGCATGCAATAAGTTGGTCAAATGCAGCTGAACTCCATGGCCCCTTAACTGTGAGTTAAATATATTTTTTGTTCCACTGAGTGTTATTTGAACATTTTCCAACATGCTTCCTGTAGAATAGGGACTGCCATTGCCCACATATTTATTTAGCTCACATACTGGCAAGCTGAAGTGGAAAAAGCCTTTTCACAGAAGCTGCAAATAGAAGAGAACCCTAGCTATATGCAAAATCCTATTTCTTCTGTGATTTTGCCCTAACAGAATATTTGCAACTCTTCCACTCATCACCTATCAACTGCAGACCCTATTTTTCTTATCCATACCAGCTTAGATATTTTTCAGTCTCTGAATCCTAGAGTTAATTTGTCCTAAGTGGCTCTTGACCCTGTGAAGAAGGGCTGCCCATGATAGCAGTGGGTGTTCCACTGAGCATCTCATGGCTTGCAGCTCTGCTTCAGCGCTTCCTGCTTCCCTAGTGCTGCTCTCTCAGCTTCTCAGTTTACTAAACTTGCCTTGCCTTGTCATCTCCCTTTCTTCTATTTTTCTCCCTCCTTGGCTCAGTCCTAAGTGCCATAGTCTTGCAAGGGCCTTCAAAGAGGGCATATGACCTCTTGTAAACCAGAAACCTGGCAGTTGTTTTCTTATGAGCTCCCTCTAGCCCCATGGGATAAGCATTGGGCTAACTAGTTCTGCTTAAATGTCCAGCTGCAAAACAGCTTGCTTGAACCTTCTTAGAAAAGCTGCTATCTAAACTTGCACTACGGCTAGGATGAGTGTGTTTGCTTGGATGGAAGTAAGAGATAAGTATATGAAAGATAAGAGCCAGTAGCATCGTGTACTAAAGGACATTTTAAAGAAATGCTCATTTCACATAGATGTATATGTAAGACTTCTAAAAAAAGGCACTCTTCTTACATAAAGATGAGGACAGTGATCTTAAGTGCATTACTGAAATTAGGGTTATTAATTTGAATATGTTTCAGATACCTCTGCTCACTGAAACCCATTCATAGCACTCTTCACACAAATAGCTGGGGATTGGTTTTCCACTCATCTCTTGAAGAAATCAGTATCTGGAAAATTTCTGTGATCTGTTCAGGTATGCTGAAACAGGCAAAAGAACTCCTTAAATTGTATAAGCTAGGAAAGCTCCAGAAACATCAAAAACAGTGGTTTATAACTTCCTTTAAACTGTAGACTATCAGACCATTTCCTGATTCAAGGATGAGTGCATGCACAGTGTATGATATTCTCTATATAAATAGTACTGAGCTCTTAGAAAGTGTTTTGGTGTCCTAAAAGGATTTTTTAAAATAAATAAATAATTAAACAAATAAATATTAATTTAAGGCAATTTTTTCTCTTATCAGATAGTTAGAGTTAATTTAATTGAAAAAAAAATTCTAGTTTTCATAATACAATCTGATGTATTGCTTTTTTTTGACAGAGAAAGAATGTACTTGGGGAAGTAATTAGTCGTTAACTCTTTTTTGCAGTTACCTCAGCGAATCCATTAGCACTAACTTCAGCATATATGAGAGCAGCCTGTCTTGTTTGTCAAAGCCACACTACAAAATCTTTAAAGCACATTTCAAAAGAAAATTGAGTTGTGCTCAGTCACTAAAAAGCTTTTTATTATTTCCTCTTCTTCATTTTGAATTACTTAGAAACTGCAATTGCACAATCTTTATCTTGTGTAAAATGTAATATCTAATAGCAGGAACATATAATGAAGGCTGTCCAAGATAAGGGTGCAGAGTTAACAAGGTTGTGGGAACATGCATGTGAATCAGACAGAATGGGATGTCAAATGTTCCAAAATTTGAGGAGTAAGGAAAAAAGTTTGCAATATTTTCTTACAGAATTCATGATCAAATAACGATTGATCTGTGACCAACTATCTATATCACTGGGTAGGAACTAAGAATTGGCTGGTGGCACATACATGTTCTTGTTTATCATTCCTGTGGAGACCTGCCGACACCTACTAAAGTTAGCATTCATTATTATCTGCAACTGATTATACATTGGTAAAGTTAAAGCCCTTTTGTTGCATTGTGCTTTAAACATTTCCAGTATTTAAATGGGATTTCATTTTTTCAAAATAATCAAGTAACCAAGGGATTTTTTCCCCTCTCAGTTATATATTAACAAAACTAGTATATGTCATGCACTAATTAAAAAAAAATAAAATCTAATTCAAGCATTAGTGCACATGTAGGAAAGTCTTTACATTAAGGGGAGATCAACCATATTACTGAACTGTACATTCCTTCTTGTACTAGGGGTATCACTTCAGCTGTAGGCGAGTCCTTGGAAAATATCATTTAATTTGCTACAAACAATTGAAATTATGAGCGGGACTAGGAACTCTCTATTAGGTCTGAAGCAGTTGTGTTGGTATTTTCTGCTTTCTTTTTTCATCATTTTTCCTAGGGTTTTGTTCTGTGATACAATATTTAAATCACTTCTTTGGTCCTCTCCATTTATGTGCTTTCTTATATCTGACAGTGTTATCATGAGCAATGGAGAAGTTTCTACAGTGACTACAGTAAATCTCTGGCAATTGTTCATGTACTGTGTGGTTCTGTGCAAAATCACCTCTTGCTCATTTCAGAAAAGACAAAATGTTATCATCTTTTCTCATTGAGAAGCTGGCAGCCTCTGGTCTGTACAGGTATGCTCTTTGCTGGGTAAAGAACTGACTGGATGGCAGGGCCCAGAGAGTGGTGATGAATGGAGTTAAATCCAGCTGGCAACTGGTCACAAGCAGTGTTCCCCAGGGATAAATACTAGGGCCAGTCCTGTTTAATATCACAGAGTCATGGAATGGCTTGGGTTGGAAGGAACCTCAAGGATCATCAAGTTCCAAACTCCCATCTCCTAGGCAACACTGCAGGTTTGGGGAAGAGTAGCTGGAAGACTGTGTGGAAGACCTGGAGGTGTTGGTTGATGCTCAGCTAAACATGAGCCAGCAGTGTGCCCAGGTGGTCAAGAAGGCCAATGACATCCTGGCTTATATCAGAAATAGTGTTGCCAGTGGGAGCAGGGAGGTGATTGTCTCTCTGCACTCAGCACTGCTGAGCACCTTGAGAACTGTGTTCAGTTTTGAGCCCCTCACTACAAAAAAGACATCGAGGCCCTGGAGCATGTCCAGAGATGGGCAGCAAAGCTAGTGAGGGGTCTGGAGCACAAGTCTTATGAGGAGCAGCTGAGGGAACTGGGTCTGTTTAGTCTGGAGAAGAGGAGGCTCAGGGAGACTTTATTGCTCTCTACAACTACTTGAAAGGAGACTGTGGTGAGGTGAAGGTCAGCCTCTTCTCCCATTTAACTAGCAATAGGACTAAAGGGAATGGCCTTAAGTTATGCCAGAGGATGTTCAGGTTGGAAATTAGGAAATAGTTCTCCAGGAGAGTGGTCAGGTACTGGAACAGGCTTCCCAGGGAGGTGGTAGAGTCATGGTCCCTAGAGATGTTCTAAAATTGTTTAGATGTGGTTTAGTGGGAGATATTCATGATAGGTGAATGGTTGGACTATGTGATCTTGGAAGTCTTTTCCAACCTTGGGGATTCTAAGATTCTATGATCTTTAGCAGAGTTTTCTATTCTGAATGGAACAACTCTTTGATATCACTGTTGTGGTCTGAATCCAAAAGGGATTTTACAGTTAAGTCGGAATTCACTAAAACTATATTATTTATTATTAGTAGACTGTATTGCTTATTATTATCAGATTGTGATCTTTCTTTCTGCCTTGTATCTGAGTCCCAGTGATGCTATTGTCTTCCCATACAACTGCTTTCTAAGTCATAATAACATGCAGGGTTAAATCATCTTTGGATACCAAATGCGGCATGCAGAGTAATCTATCTGCAGTGCTTTTAATTAGACTGGAGCTGTTTTGCGTATCAAGTATATCCGTTTGAATTTCAGCAGGAGGCGATGTAATTTAGATGCAGGCACCATAAAGAAATAGGGAATCCTCTGTTTTTAGACACACGGCTGAAATGTAAATCACCACTCTTTGATATTAAGTACACAAGGCCTGACCAATGGCATGTTCTTGGGAAAAATGATGGCGTTAAGGTGTGACAGTGTCATTTGAGTCCTCACTGAGGAGTGAGCATTCCTTCCCCTCTTCTCAGCAGGTCTCTTGTGCAGATCATTTCCTGAGGGCTGGATGTAAGTGGGAACCCAGTCATTATTTAATGAATTTTCTACCTGCATAGAATTTTCTGCCTCTCTTTCCTTTCCACTCCGGTTTACTGTAATACAAAAAAAGAAAACAACAACAAATGAGAAACTGGCCTTCTAGCACACCCCAAAGCCCACCACCAGATCTAGTACATGCTGAGCCCTTGTATGAAAACAATACCAGCACTGATGTGTGGCATTCATTAGCTGCTCTCTTAATCATTAATTATGAAAACTTTTCCTTCTCATTTGCCATTTCCTTGCCAGGTTTGCAACAGAACAAACACAAAAGGTCTAGGGAAATACTGTGTTTAAATAAGCAAAAATGTGAAAGATGAAGATGCATTTTTGATATCAGGTGTAGAGGTTCTGATCAGAGCAGCAGAGCAACCCAAATGGAGAAGTTTTCTCCCATGTAATTTTGTTTTCTTGATTTTTTTCCAAATCATTAAATTCAATGAGGTAGTTTAATTAACAATTACACTGCTTAAGTTTACTCTGAAGAAATTTGAGTGAATTGAGTCTTCCCCTTCCTTCTACAGTGAATTAGTAATGTCAGGACTGTTCGTTAAGTAAAAGGGAGCTAATTACTCTCAGAAGCAGATGAAGAGAAAATGAAACCTGAAATCAGAGCGGTAGCCATAGCTAGCTCTTGGTTCTGGCTTCCTGCATGCTGCAATGGAGAAGGCAGCATAACGCCTTGCCAACAGTGACCATGCTTTCATTTCTTAAGTGATACGTTCACTTTTGCCAAAAAGCAGCAGCAACATACTGCGGCCTTCACTAAATGCTGGTGCCATCTGGTGTGGGCTGAAGGAATGAGCAACTTCTTCTCTTGCCCAACACTTTTTTTTTTTTTTTTTTTTTTTAAAGAAATCATACCCTGCATTTTGATAACCGTTGTGCTTCATTATGATTTAATGCCTATTACTCTCAGCAGGGTTACATCTGTCTGTGCACTGAGCTCCAGCTGGGTTTTTCAAGCCACCCTTTCTGCACTCTAGCTGTGTGGAAAGTAGAACAGGAAGGAGCATGATGACAGCGTGCTACTTCCCTCTGAGGCAGGCATCCCTGGGACCATGTAGGTCACAGCGCTTGCTTGCCCTGCTGTGCTTCCTGCTGCCGAGGTGTCTGGTTAGTCCCGAACCACATAGGAGAAAGGCTCAGTCCACTTCTTCTCTATCAGTGACCCCATACACAGTGGTGACATGTCACTGCTCTGTCTCCTATCCCTCCTGGCCATGGCACAAAAACTCCCACAAGATGTGGATACATGCATAACATGGGCAGGGCCAAGGTAGATGGACCCAAGACCCCTCCTAGCCATCCCCCTTCCTTCCACCCCTGGTCCCTGGCCAGCCAGCTGTGGAGAGGCTGCAGCAGGCCTTATGGGGTTTCTTGGGAAATGCTGGCTATAATTTCCATTCTTGGCACCATGGGCATAGGTGGCTTCTCAGTTTTCTCAGGAAAGCAGGTTTTACACCTCCCTGCTTCACACTTGCTCATGTCCTTCTTCATTCTTTGTCCCTCTGAATTCTTGGTGCCACATCAACCATACCTGACAGAGAGGCAAAGACCTCAAAGATGAAAAATGACATGAAAATAGATGGTTCAGCAGAGGGCAGAGACCTCCAAATAACGTCCCTTTGAGGGGAAATCAACACTGTGGACCCTGTACCTTACCTTCTCTGGTGCCCAGCCAGCACGTACTCTAGAGCTGGGCAAAGGGGAGCCTAGGCAGTGGGTCATGACAGTAAGAGGGATGGGGCACAGTGGAAGTGCATAAGGGAGAGTTTGTGTTGGAGAAAATGAAAGTGTTGGATGGGTAGGGTAGGATCACAGGAAATGGAAGAGTAGAGAGGGGAAAGACCCAAACCCTTGGAACACCAGGCTTCATTAACACATTTGCTGGCACAATGGGTTATTTGTTCCATAGAGCTAGGCCGCCTTTATTTCTTGCTTTCTTAAATGGAACATAGCTGAAATTCTACAATTAAAAAAATTTACTTACTGCTGTAGCTCCTTTTCCTTTTGACCTCTGTTACTTGTCTGAAAATTTACTGGCCTATCCACACTTTACAGATTTTTATTTGTTTGTTCTTGAGAATTATTTTTACTGTCCAGACAATTTGGGATGTACCAGGAAGACAGGCAGTAGCATTACTTTTATTTTGCCGACGGTTGTCGTGATGGGTGGTGACAGCAGAATTTCCATCTACTGTGTAGATACTCCAGTTGTTTGAGTGTGACATGACCTTCAGATTAGATAATCACTGGCTGTTGTTTTTATCAGATCTGCCAGGAAAAAAAATATCACTTCCTTCAAAAACAAATCAGAATTCACAACTTTTCCCAGGGAAACAGCATCTTTTGTGTAACAGGGAGATATTTTTGCAAATAAAATTTTTCTTCTATTATGTGTTTAAAGGGAGTAGAGTAAAATATGGCCTTGACATTTCTTAATGATGCTATGTACATATGAAGCTTCACAAAACATGAGTTCCTGGAATTCTGCAGCTTTAGATAATTTAGACACAACTTTGTACTTTAGTTGCTTTTTAATCTGCTGGGCAATATTACACAAGGAAAATATTTATTTCACAAAACAGTCAAAAGCCTGTCTTCATTCAGAGATTATTAGAATTCCTTTGTATGCAAAGGAAATATTCCTGTACTTGCTGTCAGTATTTTTGGAACAACAGTCCACCGTTTGCTTGGGTTGTGGCTAAGCCTTCCTTCTTTTGTATTGAACAATTTGGTGCACTATTTGTCAAAAAACAAGAGTTTAGCCAGTGCTTCTGAATGTTGTAGACCCTCACAAACTGTAGTCAAGCTGTGCCACATTTTACTCTGGGGAGTATGTGTTAGCTGCCAAATACCATATTGACATCAGGAAGTCAGCCTTCCGCTACTGGAAACATGTGCTGTCAAGTATAGCATTCCTGAGTAAATATGGAAGCAGAGACCATTGTTTATGGTCCACTTCTTCACCTAGCTGAACCGTTGTACCCTGGTGTCCAAAAGCAAAAAGGAGGTTCAGGGTTAAAAGTACACAAAACCACTTCTTCCCTCAGTTGACTTGTGGCCTGACAGACTCCTCTTGAAGGCTGCGAGCAGAGAGAATGTACCCCTCTGCAGTGGGAAGCCCTCCTAGGGACTTCTGTTCGCATTTGGAAGAATGAAGCAACTTAGCAGCCATCTCAGGGTGATTTTGAATTGGGGCAGGCCAGGGCTGACCACCTGCAAGTACTCTCTGCCATGGGATTTGTGAAGGGTTACCAGAATGTTTATGAAAGGTTCTGGGTTTATGGGAATGGGGACTGATGCTGCAACCTACACACTGCTTACATATTAGTAACAGTCATCTTCCTGACTTTCTGCACTATGAACTTCACTTAAAATTTTTTTGTGTGTGTATGCAATGTAGTGCTTTGTTAATACAAACCCAACATAATTTGACATGGAGTATATCTTAAAATGAGCATTACTTGAAACAAACATGCTTAACTTATCTAGCAGTGGCTCATTTCTTGCCCTTCAAGAAGCTCCCAGCAACTTTTCCCGAGTAAAGAATGAGCAGAGCAAAGACCAAAATATGTTGCAGAAGACAGTATACCTCTGTAATTATTCAAATAACAGCTTTACTGGACACATTTCCCATCTGAGTCTACATATTCTATGTTTATTCAAGCTCTGGTACACCTGCCTCTGTTGCCAGAGGCACTTCCATTTACATACACAAGGATCTCAGTACAGAGAAATGTGCTGGTTGCATGTGGAAAGGTAATTACACCCACAGGGGTGCTATTTGATGCATTCATTTCATTTATCTAAATGGACCCAACATTGGCTGTGACAACCACGATGTCCCATGTCAGCATCTGATGATGGGAGAGAGCCCAGTAGGCTCAAGGCACAGAGCAGAGCAATGTCAGAACTGCCCAAGTTACCACAAGCATCTCCCAGGAAGGAGAATGGGACTGGTGCCACATTTCCTTGTTTTTCCTGCCATGATGGGCGGTGGGTACACCCCAGCTGATCTCGGAGATGTGGGATATTGTTTCAGTTTGTATCAGGCTCTTTCATCGTTTGCTAACATCATTTTTTTCCTCGAGGAAGTAGTGTCTCATTGTGGCTACTGTGCTGTTTACATCCCATCTGGGGATGTTGCAGACCATTCTTCAAACAAAAGACTTTAACCTTTTCTTACTGAAAGTCTCTGCGCAAAATAACCTGTCAAGCGTTCATATCTTGTGTTCAGCCATGCTGCTCTTGTTTTCATGTACTCATTCATGCTTTTGTAAAACATGTTTTTCATCATATATCTACATAATGTATTTTTATAGCAGTTTATTTTATATATATAATATATATACATATGCTTATATCCATAAAAACATAAAACTATCAAAGCCCTGCTCCTTTGGTGGCAGTTATAGCCTGCACTACAGTAGGCATTCAATCCATTTCAAAGGTCCAATTAACCAGCTCTAGATGCCCTGACACTTCACAGCTCAGTTACGCCGCAGTTTCTAGACAGAGACTCACGAGGTAGCTGTTACAACTCTGTACAACCTAATAAGTGCAGTGGGAGCCAGAGAGGCTGCATTTTAGTCATTATATTTTAAAAATGTCTGCTTTTTCTATGGAACTCACGTATACACAGTCCTTTCTGCTATACATCATGTACCGCCATAGTCTGAGCTTTGGTTTAACATGCTTAAATCTCCTGCTTAATGGCAGGATGAAGAATAATGTTTTTTCGTCTGTCCTAGGAAGAAGGAATATCAAATGTATTACCTGTGGTGGAAGCATGCGTACTGTGGGCACTTATTATTGTAGAAATGACTTGAGATAATTATTAACTATGATTTATGCTTGTATGGCTGGAAAGAAAGAAAATCAATTAGTTCTGGCTATTACATAGCCCTGAGCTGGTAATATATAGGCAACAGATACTATCAGTACTTTTGGGATTGCCAATTATCTAACTTGGACAATACTAATGCTATTGAGACTCAATTCTGTTAGGAAAATTCCTTGAGAAGGTTTGGCATCTTTGATTTCAGAATGGAAGGGTTGCAAAAAGAAAATAAAAAGGAAAGAATGAAGCTTAACCACCATTTTAACTTAAAAAATATGACTTTCAAATGGAGATATGGCAGTATTTCCATACGAAACATTTCTTTATTAAAAAGTTATCAATATGCTAATGTACACATTAACACAACGATAATGCACATTCCCTCTGATCCACTTGTAATGAGGAAAGTCAGTGGGATTTGGAAATGAGAGAGATAAGGAATCTCACCTTATAAAATATGTAAGTGATGGAATTGGAGCAGACAGAAATTTTATTGAGTAATTTATTTCAAGTTGTTTCAGTCTGGAATAAGTTCCTGATCAGGAGCTGGGAGCTGCAAAATGCAAAAAGCCATATGGTTACAGAGTGCAGGTGCATCTGTATGTCCTCTTCCAGACCTCCAGCGGCATCACCTTGATCCCTGCCACTCTGCAGATCCTGTGATGGACAGCAAATTGATTGTGAATTTCAGATGTTCCCTTTTGCTGAGGCCAGAGCTGTAGCTATCCTTTACTTCTATAAGCATAAAGACAAACTTGATATATAGCTGGTTCCAGTAACTCGGGTAGTTATTTGGAGGAAAATATGTGGAAATAATACTTGAAAAGGAGATGTAGTCATAAATGCACAGAATTGCAGAGGACCAGAGGCACCATTCACCTATTCTGGCTTGGCAATTGCTATCTTATTCACAATATTGCTCCCAACACCTCTGTTTGCAGAACATTATGCCAAATGTTTTGTTTTTTCCTTTGCTGTTTGATTGCTCTGTCTAAAAAAAGCTTTGAAGAGCTGCAGGGAGAAAATTCATTTTATCAGTTTTGTTTTGAAAGCTTTGGAAGAAAAAGCACAGGATTCCTGTGAGGCTGTAGGAATTCAAGGCTGAGGAGTAGAGGAATCAGGGAGAAAGCCTCACAGTTATAGATCAGTGTCTGGTTCACATCACTGGATCTCAAAGGAAAAAAGTTCGCTGATTCTGCTGAGAGCTGAGCCATGTCCTTCTACTAGGCAGGGTGGCATTATGCCACTGCATACCCAGAGATAAGGCTCTGAAATTAAATATGGATACAAGAACACGTGAGGGATCACATTCAAGAGAGGACGAATGTAACAGAGCTGTTAGATCATTCTTGAGAGCAAGTGAAGTGTGTAGGAAGCTAAGGGCAGATCTAGGTTCCATTAAACCCAGAAGCTGTTTTGCTATGGTTCTTAACAGGGCAAGCACTAAAGACACTAAAGGTCAGATTTTGCCTTTTCAACATGATTGAGAATATCCCACTGGCTTTACATAAGCGATGCCTCTCATTCTGTAACACAGAATGATTTGTCGATTTGTCTAGTGGATTTGGTTTGTGCAAAAACAACTAAAATTGAAGAGCCAAGACATAAAAGGAACAATGAGGTGAAAAGACAACACACTGAAACTGTGGAGCTGTTTTTAGCATTCATATGTTAAAACTTCCATTTTGAAATTGTCTCCCTGAGATTATGTGAATGTCTTGAAGATAAAAAAGAAGACCAAAGGTGACATTTTCAGCAGGGTCTTGCTTACCTGTGCTCTTCCCCAAGTCAGTTAGTTGGATTTTACACTGACAGGGCAGGATAGTATCATATAGACAGAGCATAATGTAAACAAAAGCACACTTGAAGCCCTCAGCCGAGAGAGATTTCTTCCCCAGTGCCAATTACTGTAGGCAAGAAATTTAAAGCAGGTCACCAGCTCTGTCATTTCCTTTCTCTGACTGTAGTGATACTTCTAATTACCTATACTATTCTGACCAGTAATAAAAAAAACATTGGTAGTTAAATTCTCCTGCACAAGAAGCTTAAAAAGTTAGTCCAGCCACCTCAGATTGTTTCTGGTCTTGCCAAAATCATCACATCACACAAACAGTCTAGGGCTTCTAAATACATGGGCCAAAACAACCCAGTTCCAGTGTACAGGAGATTCAAGGATAGAGGCGCAGAGCCAGATTATGCAGCAGCCTGTCAGCTGGAACTCAAGGATCCTGGTGTGGTTCATGGTCGCCCAGTGCCTTCTGAACACAACCTTGCCTTGTTTTTCTTAAGCAGGTATTGGGGTCTAGTTGGACAAATCAGATTGAAAACTGTTCAGGGCAGTTTCTAATGCTGTTTAATTTACAACTTTGTAAACATCGCAAGCTCATTTAAGCTATGTACAGGTTTGATTTACCCCAGAATGATTTAAGTACAAAAGAAGGAAAGATAAAAGGAGAGATCAGGATTCTATAGCTGCTTGGAATATTAGCTTTCACACAGCAACACCCTAACAGGTGCCTTGGGTCTAACTGGAATAGGGGAAATCTCTTGGGAAGCCAGGGCTAAGTGGGAGGCTGTTGCTGGATTTATCTGCACTAGTAGATTAGAGACATCTTGGGGAAATCTTGTGTGACAGCCCAGAGAACAGAATAGCTTCAGATGTATTTTAAACTTATGTTTTCTTATTTTGCATCTTGCTTTTATAGTAGGGTTTCTGAGCTAGTCTTCAATCACCTTGTTTCTCAGAATCATGATAGAGACTTCTGTCAGATAGGCCATGGAAGGACGTCAAAGCTGGCAGCCACATGACAGCAGTATGCCTGTCTGTTGCAGAGGAATGTAGAGCGTGGTTTTAAATGAGAAGAATTCCTTACAGAGAGCCCTGAAGCTTGCCAGGAGGCCTGGGGTGCCTATGGAGGACAGTGCTTATGTCACCACTGGTGGGCAATGAGCTGGGAGATCTGTCCTGTGCTGGGACTACATGGCTGCAGAACACCATGCGCTTTCGTGCTGGCTTGTCCCATAAAGCTCTAGCTGGGGATGGGAGGAAGGAAATCAATGAATCACCAGGAATATGCACAGCCCTTCCTGCTTTTTTTTGAGAGGTTTCTTTAAGTCTCTGAGTAATGTAGAAATTAAAAACATAAGGCCCTGATAATTGCTGTGAAGCTCTGCTTTTTGCCCATCATAGGTAGGGTGTTTCCACAGATCTAATCAGGTTTGCTTATATATCTTCCTTTGGTACCATATCAAACCATTCTTTAGCCTTCACAAAATTAGCCATTTTAACTAAGAAAAAAACCTCATCCTGCATCTCACCTACTGCAGTGATTTCTCGCTAAGTTTTTATTGTCAGTTTGCTAACTTTGCTTTATCATCAAGGATGATGAAACCAAAGCCAGGATGTGACTGTCACTGAATTTGTGCCCTGACACTTGTGTACGTGGCTATACACCAATCTCCCAGGGGAAGCCCTTGAAAAGTGGTCTGCAAAGTGGCTGAGCTTTGCACTTGGCCACAAGTGTGCACTAAAATCTATGGAGCAGCTGTCCTGTGTATGGAAAAGCTCTTGAAAATACAGCTTTGAACAGTGCAAAGCATTAATTCACTTAGATTACATTGTCTTGCATTGTACTCTTCCCCTCTGAATGTGCTGCATAGGGTGGCTGTGAGCTTCTTCCTTGTGTAGTTTCAGTGTCCCTTTGGATCAGTTCCCTACCTCTCTACAACCAGCCAACTATGTTTTCCCGCAGTTCACGCTGCGATGCCACAGAGAGTGACCTACGTGCATTCCCTTAAGCATACAAGTCTTATATTAAATTCAATTATGGATTTCAGGAAGATTCTTACTCTTTGTAAAATTATTCAAAAAAGGTCACTAAAATAAATCCGGATAGAAAATATGTAGTGAGTTCACTCTGAAGACTCCGGAGACTAAAGCTGCTCTGTCTGTAGGAAAAGAATTAAGATAAATCTATGTTAGGTGATTTGAGAATAACCTAAAAGGACATTAAAAGGCTGTCCTAATTAAAATAAAAATCAGCTTCTTAAAGGGACCAGCAAAATGGCTACAGTCTTAATGTGTAGGGGAGGCTTGAGAAAATGAATCATAATTACATTCCTATTTGAAAAGAGGACTTTCTAGGAATACAATTACATATTTGGTTTTGATTTGTGCTGCTGGTCTGGCTCTAGCTTCTGCTGAAGATTCAGCTTAGGTTTTGATTTCAAGTGTAGTCATACCTTGGAGTTATCCTTTCTGGACCCTGGAGGGCCTTGATGAGGAAAAACAAAGCCTCTGTAGAACTAACCAATTTGAATTGCTTGTTGTTACTTTTATCTTCCAACTTCCCACAGGGCATCATGCTTACCAGTTAGATGGCAAAGAGGAATCCACATCTCCATTAGCAAAGGGCAGATAGTGCCGGGAGGCTTCAGCTGTAGAGCAAAGCAGCAACAGTGAGATCTGGAGGTGAGATGGAAAATCAGACCCTTCCTGATGATTGTATTTGACTTAGAAGTAAAACTAACTGTGATTTAAAGTCCAGGTGCCCTTATTTGTCCTTGGCTGAGGGCAAGATTTGAGAGTAGAAAGACTAAATTTAGGTTCTAAACCCCCCATTTAGGTGCTGAAATAAGCTGCTTTCCTAGAACCTGCTGGATGATTACCAGTAGCAAAGATCAAGCTACTAATCTTGGTAGCTAAAACGGATTTAGGAGCCTAACATTAGACATTTGAAGCAAGCTGACATTGAGTTTTAGCCCATTCCTGATTTGTATGTTTTTATTTTTGCGGATTTTTTTCCAAGTGCAAGCACTGGACTCCATGGTTTTCCTGATGTCCTGTATTATGGGAAACTGCTTGACTACAGCCCAAGCTGCAAAGTTACACTGCAGTATTTGGAATGTGTAGGCGGGGGGCTACCAGCAGCTCTCCCTGCTTCCATTGACCAAGCAAATGTATCTGGCAAAAAAAGAAAAAAAAAAAGAAAAAAGAAAAAAAAAGGTGACGAATCAAACTGAAGGAGGGCTTTACCTGGGAAATTTAGCCCCAGGTTTTCCACAACTGAAGTAATTTTCCATGGTAATTGGAGAAAGAACATCAGCCAGCTACAGAAGTGTGAGAACCATCTTCATTTTTCATTCCCAGCCAACTATTCTCTTGTTGTTTTTATGGTCTCTGAGAGAGTAAAGTAGCCTGTGAGACCTTGATTGCATAGGTTTGCCAGATATGGTTGGAGCGTGCTCCAGGTAGGCATGTATTGCATGTACCAGAATTGAGGAAAAACATACTTGTTAATAGTGCAGGTACAAAGGGGAGAAATTAATTTTGAATGTATAAAGATGCAGCAGAGGTGGGGGAGGAACAAACAACTGAACTAGCAATGCTTTTTGCAAGGAAATGAAAGTCACAAAACAGTCAAAACTGTTGGGACTTGGGAAACAAAATGTTAAATGTCTTGCATCATTGAAAGCAAGGTCATGTGTGGCTGTGACTGACAGCTGATGACTGTATGAGGAGCAGCTGAACCACAGGAGGGCAATGTTGGGTGCTTCGGTTGGTATGTAGATCACATCTGTCTTACCTGTTACAGCAAATGTGAAGTATCCTCCTCATTCCATGCCCTGCTGCCTCACTCATTTTCATGAAATGTGAAAGTCACAGGCAAAAGGCTCAGCAAGCTGACACCTAATTCAAGTTTAGATCAGATGTGACAGAAACTTTCTGTTGTTGTTGCTATTGTTTCCAACTGTGAGTTCCATTCGGCACCATAAATTGGGCTAATGCCCAACGAAAATAAAGATAACCCCTATTCCATGTTGTTCCCATTCTGAGAGATACTGATAGGTATGGGAATGTAATATGAGGCCAGAGTAGGATGAAGGAGATTCAAAGAAAATAGAAATACAGGACTCCTACTTACATGGGTCTGATTCTGTAAATATTCACACTTAACCACTTTATATGTTGAAATACAGCCAAATCTAATAAGAATAATCATTACACACTCAAGTATAGATTTGTTAGCCTATCACTAAAATAAGTGTAGAATAGGTGTGAGCAGAATTTTCCACAGTGATCAGCTGTAATGCTTCTCACTGAAATTGGTGGAAGACTTTTGGTTTTGGTATTTGTGTTTTGTTTGTTTGTTTGTTTTAATTGACTGCACTGGGCACAGAGTTAGGCCATTCTGAATGGGTTTGAATAATCTGCCCTGTAAGTTTGGCATGAGAGCAGACCTGGCCTGGCTGAAAGCATAATTTTCAGCTAAATTCCGTAGCAAATTCTGCTTACTCTCCAAAATATATACTGAAAGAATATATATAGTCAGCTCTGAAGCTGATCAAATGCTAAAAAATCCTCTATCAAATAAATCTTGCCAACAAAAAGCAGCAAAACTCCTAAAACAGTCAACTTGACAAATAGTCTTCCATCAGCCCTTCTATGACTCAGTGTTTGAAGGATCAGAGGGAAAAAAGTCCATTTTAGAAGAGAGTATAAAATAAAAAATATGATCTGAATGAAGCATATTTCCAGTGTGGTTGCAAATGCTGCTCATAGCCAGCAGCCCGGACTGGATAAAGACACCTCCCAGCCTTTGTTATTCCTGAAGGATTTCGTGGCTCTTCCTGTTGATCTGCGGCAGGTGGCTTTGTGACTCACCCTAGGATCTCCCAGCCAAGAGCAGGATCTCAGGGAAACAAAAGGCTTTTAAACGCAGATCACTACCAAAGAACCAACATCCAGGAGCCCCAAAGGATGATACAAAGGGCAATGTCCACAGAGTGCTCATTCAATGGAAGGATGCCACACAGGGGTTGGCTGTGGATCCATCAGTCAGGTTGCTCCTCTTGCCCCTGGTGCTAAGTCTAGATATTACATCCTGAAGCACCTGCCTCCTTTTCAGTGCTTCCTCCTTTCAATTACCAATTTAATTCAAGCAGTCCTGGTTACACATCAGGCCTAAGCATGTTGTTATATTCACTGTTCCCAGCAGTTGTAAGCTATGTTCAAACAGCCTCCTGTAAAGCTCTGTTGTGCAATGAAGGTGACAGAAAAGGGATTTTAACCATTGCTTTTAGATGCTTCCAAGGACAGTGATGCTCCTTGCCTCTAGCCAGGCTATTCCAACAGAAAAAAGTTAGATGAAGACAACATGCCATTGTTTTATTGAATGCTTACTTCCTTCATGAATGTGATTAGACCACTCAGCCTGGCACTGCAGCTTGTGCACTGCATTGTCCCAGCTCTTCCATTATTCCTCCTTTCTTCACCCATCAAGAAACAAGAACAACTGGTCCATAGGCACAACCAGCATCCATCTGCTATTCCCAGTGCTTGTTGAACATGAAAACAAATCAGTTGCTTTGGTGTCCAAAGCATTGAATGTCAGAACATAACTCAGTCGAGTTGTCGGGGTTTTGCTTTTCAGCTGAACCATGAGAATGAGCAGTGTGCAGTCTCCTAACCTGATGCATGGGGACACAGAATGTAAGCTTTTTTTTTATAAACTAATTTTTGTGTAGCCATTTTCTGATCACACCCCAAGCAGTTTGCATAGACCTTAACTCCAAACTTGCATTTTTAAATGTTGAACTGGGATTATGTGTTGTTGCAAATACCCATGTAATTACAGTCCCGAAGCATAGTTTTGTAACTCAATAAATATATATGACAGAACAGACCATAAAGCTAACTTCAAAAAGTGATGGGCCTAACATGCAGCAATTTAATATCAAGCTTTGGTTAGCATTTTCCATTGCTTCTGAACAGTCCTAAGTACACTGCTGAGTGGCATGGAATGCTGGTAGTCCATTTTGTCTTATTTTTTCCTTAAGCAAATTTATAAAATGTTTTAATCTTATCTCAGCTGTCTGAAACAAAAATTTAGGTGGATATAAATGTTGTGCATTTTCCAGTTACATGAGGGTGATCTGCAACACCAGCTTTTAGCAGGTGCCCAGATTCTATTATTTTCTAGTGGCTACTTGCTGCTTAACTGTTACATGCTGTGGAAAGCACTGAATCCCTCCTGTATCTCTGAACAAATAAAAAATTGGAAGCACAGAAAACAAGAAAATATTTATGTAGAGGGGCAGATATGCAGTCTGCGAGGAAGCTGAGATGCTGGGGGTATATTTTGGCACACCATACAGTGATTTTGTCCCCTTTTCTTGGTGGTTCAGTTTCCTTATTTTCAGATCAGACTTCAGACCGGACGTGTATTGTATTTCACATATGTCAGAAAATGTCTGCCAGCAGGGCTTGCCCCAGTGGCAACAACAGGATGTCTGAAATACAGCAAAGGACTGAAAGCTGGGGGGCAGGCACTGTGCAGCAACTACAGTACTGTACTGTGTATGATGAGAAAGCCATGCAGAGTCCAAGCCTGGAAGTACCAAAGGTGCAGGAGATGATGGGTGGATGGAAAGAAGCACAAGGACAAGCAGTGAGCAGAGAGAGACTATCCTGAGACTGTGGCTCTGTGCAGCAAAGCATCTCCCAGGCGTTAGCCTGGAGTGTGAGTTGGTCTTGGGTTCACTGTATATGAATTCTGGCTTATCTGGAGCCTGTGTGCTCTTTGTCTGCCCCACATCAAATCCTGTGGTGTCCGTTCTTCAGGCCCACATCTTCAACTTTGTAGCTCCCTGGGTCCTATGAGAAGCAGACTATAACCCCAGATCTCACAACAGTGGTGAACCAAAATAGAATGGGGCAATGAGGAACCTGAGCACTTTATTTTCCTAGTAACTCCTTTAAGGAGTAGATGAAAACATGGGTTTGTAGCAGATGCTGGGATACTGGCATGATGCTGTCTGCCAACAAAGCCATAAATACTGTGTTGTGTTTAGTACAATGGGCTCTTTACAATCATATAGTTTACAATGCTCTAAGATACTTTCTTTCTGGTACTAGCAGTCTGAAAACAAAACTAATGCAAGGCTGACAAAAAACCTGAAGCATTTTTCTACTGCTTGTGCAAAGGAAGCCAAATGGAAAGGGAGAAGCCATAGAAACTCAGGTTGACAGAAGACTAATGCCCTTCAACATCACGCACAGGAAGGCTGAGTACAGCTGGGACAGAAAGCACCTCTTGCTTCTCAGTGTTGAGGTCCACTGCATATTCTTTAGCCTGGCTCAAGAAGGATTACCACAACAAAGACAAGGTATATCTTCGGAGATAGCGGCTAGATTTATTTAGGCTTTTGGAAAATTAAAGTCTGGTTCAGATGCATACTTCTGTTTTGTTTTTTTTTTTTTTCTGAGACAGTCAACAGTGTAATTACTCCATGCGTTTTGAATAACATGAGAACCTCAGACTGACTCACTGTTTCCTATTTCACTAGCTGAGGACAGGATGTGAAGCTTATAAACATATTCTGTGTGAGTCTCTATATGACATGAAGGTCCTTGCTCAAGTTTACAAGCCCACGTTGTTTCAAATCCCTAAAATGACTCTTTGTGGTCCTTCCCATATATAAGCAGCTATCTTTCTATCTCTGTATTTATGCGTAAGATTTTATCTGACTGGTGAGATAGAAATATCTGCATGTCAGTAACTCAAAAAAAGAGAAGGAATGTGGATCTCAAACTGAATCCTTAGAAGAACCCTTGTTTAGGAGCACACTGCAATTCTGTCACAGTGAACTCCTTATCAGGAGTTGAAGAGTTCACAAAGTCAACCACAGCCAACAAAAACATCCAAGAGCAGCTTTTACATAAATTATTGAGACCTGAGTAATTGCTCAAGACAAGAACCAGCTAATCAGGTTGTAGGAGAAATGCTAAGTCACAGCCTGAAACAGTGATTGAGCATCTGGTGGGAAGGCAGAGCCAACCCAGGGGAGCTCAGGTGCATGCAATGTGCCTGAGTGACCAGAAGGGGTGGAGCCTGGATCCACCTCTTCCCAGACCTCATTTGGTGGTTGGCAGTGTAGATGTGAGTATCTTGTTGGAGATCCCTGTGTATCTAAGGCCTCTGAAGGTAAGTAGCTTTTTATCTTTATTTCTGTGGCTGTTGCATTTGAGCAAACCCTCACTTGCTGCAGCCTGGAACCTTGCTATTCTGCTATTATTGCTGTGCTTTCAATTGTGTTATACAGGTATAGGGTAAACTGGTGTCATTCCACTAAAATAAATTGTCCTCTGGCTTGGAAAAATAAGGATAGTGCATGAAAGATGCCTAAGCATAGGAGTCTGTGAAATAAACCGTGGCTCAGGATGGAAATGCAGTTTTGTGGAACAGGATGGCAAAAAGAGTAAGTAAAGAGCACCCATTCTATCTTATGCTTTGCTGGTAGCAGAGATGGAGGTGCACAGCAAGGGCTACAGAGGAAGCTTAGGCATGCAGGTCTGCTATGTGTTTTGATGGTGTGTCTTAGTTTTAGCTGAGATGAAATTATTTTCTTCAGTGCATCTGGTGTGATGCTATGTTTTGTTTCTAGAAGGAAAACAATGTTGATAACTCTGATGTTTGTAGTTATTGCTAAGCAGAGTCATATAGAACCAAGGCCATTCTCAGAAAAGGGCCCAAGGAGCTGGGAAGAAATAGAACTAGTATGTTTGATTTAAGCTGGTCAAAGGGATAGTCTATCCCATATAATATCATGCGGAAGGAGTTTTGAAGGGTGTGTTCATTTCTCTCTTCCACTGCTTGGGGGTTAGCTGGACATCAATTGGGAATGGTAAGCAATTTCTTGTTATATACATGCAATACTCATATATACACACACACACACGTGTGTGTATGTGTGTACTCATAACCTGTTATCCTTTTTCTTTTCTCAATCTTAGTAAATAGTTCTATCTTAACCTGCAAGTTCTACTTTATTTCCTGATTCCCTTTCCCCATCCCACTGGGAAACAAGGGCTGAGTGAATAACTGTGTGGTGTTCAGCCGCATGCTGGATTAAACTACAACACAGTGACATGTGTCAGTTGAATACATGTGAATCACAAGAACAACATCTTCTGAAATCTGGCACTCCAGCGGAGTGGCAGCTACAATCCTACAAATATGTTCCTGGCTTGTATCTGATGCAAGTGAATAAACATTGAGCTAGTTCCTTCAAGCATGTTTTCATTTCCCCTTAGTACATCAATAGAGTTTCAGGTATGAAAAAAGAGGAAAAACGTGCTTTGCAGTAATGAAAATCCTTACAGTTTTGGGAAAAAAAAAAAAAAAAATCCAGAAAGCAAACCAAAAAACCCTCATCAGTACCCAAGCCTCATAGTTGGAGTTGAAGTAATTGCATTAGCTCTGGCCTTGAATGTATCTCTCAAGAAAAGAGTACTGAACATGGGCTAAACGTGTTTTGGTCTTTAATGCCTACATAAAGGCATCCAGGCACTTAGAGATCTAGTGATATTTTTCACATTAGTAGCTGGCTCTGAATCAAATAAATGACATTTAGGCATTTTTGTGCTACAAAGAAAAGGTGGCTATCTTGCTTGCTAAGCACTTGAGCACATTTGTAAACCTGATCCTTAGTGTTCTTAATATTATTGTGTGCAGAGGCAGTTGGGCACTGACTCTTCTAATCCCTGGGAAGTTCCAGTACTTTCATAAATGATTCAGAACAAAACATCTACATTTTAAAACATCCCCCAGCATGAATTTTGAAAGTAACTTCTATATGTTATAATGTCCTGGTTTAGAGCTGCTATATTCAAATTCTTTAGCATTCTACTTTACATTCAAATTTTAATGTATGAAGTAAATGGAAACAATATTTTGCTGGTTTTTTGTTTGTTGTTTTTTTTTTTTTTAAACAATAGAAAGCGTAATTAAGCAATGTATTTCTATGCTGTTCGCAGCCTCATTTTTCAATGGAAATGAATTCTGCTTATGGAATTTCAAACAAACAAGTAATAGGTAAGCCAGAAGTAAAGTATCCTTGCTGGTAAAGTACTCTTGCTGAAACACATAGGTAGGAAAGAAAAATTGAAATTGTCGTTTTTTGTTTTTTTTTTTTTTTATCATTCTGCTTCAACAAATCATCAGTGGAAGGAATAGTGAGTATCACTCAGAAAAGGCTGGCAAATCTGGTCACTGTTTTTACAATACAGAAAGTCATTAAAGACTATGTATCATTTTATTTTTGCTTTTCTAAAAACATAAGCTAACATACTCTCTGTTCCCACACTGGAAACTTCTCACAGCCCAAAGCAAGGCAACACAGCTATCTGTATCATTTCCTGTTTTATGCTGCCATGCTTTAGGAATATTGAAGAACATGTGAAACTTCTACATCTTTCCAACTCTGAAGGGGATTATTTGGACCTCAAAGGCGTACTGTGCAGAAGAAAGTCATGTTTTGCTGCAAGCAATGTGAACAAAGAATATATAAATACAGCCTGAGACCAATAAATCTGTAACTGCAAATACATGGTGGCAGTAAATGGTTTCCCTTTAATAATGAAATACCACACTGGCAAAAATAAATATATAACTTGGGCTACCCAGCAATAATTGGGCTACGAAATACTGAGGCTTTGGAACAGAGAGCCCTTTCTTTCTCTAGAGTGCACTTTGGTCCCATTTCAAGTATTCCTGTGCAACTATGAGGGTTAAAATCTTACTTGAACAAGTGTGGAAACTGAGACTGTCACACAGCCACTTGCTCTGGAGCTCTAAGTGGAACTTCAGATAGTTCAGAATTGGCAGTGATACTACAGTTGGCAGCATTACTGATCACCAAATCTCTCTTTATACAACAAAGCACGCATTGGCACTGAAGGTGCACTTCTTGGTTTGAAGAAAGAAAGAAAAATATTTATTCAATAAAGAAAAACTTATTGGCTGATGGAGAGGAGAAGAGGTTTTTTTCATTGGACACATAGAGGAATACTCTTTTGCTACAGTGATTTCTGGAGATTTCAAAACCCTAAGTGATTCCTTTTTAATAAAACAAATGTTTCCTTTGACAAGAGGGATGAGAGTCTCTTCTTAAGCTCAGAAACTAAACTTAGCTTTGGCTAGGGTTTTTCTTTCAGTAACATTTCATCTGTTCTCCTCCTATCCCAGTTATTCCTTCGTGTTCGTGCTACTGCTCATCCTACCAAATTTGACCTAGCAAATGCTAGCTGCCTTTACTACTGACATTAGAAGCTTTCTTAGTGGATCACAGTTGTCTTAAGTTGCCTTAGGGCTCTATGGTATTTTTAGATATGGTATCAGGTAGAGAGACATGGTCCTTTCTCCTTCTTTCCCTTCCATCCATTCAGGTGCACACAGTATGTGCAACTTCTGCAGAGCTGTGATATACCATACTCTCTCTGACTTCACCGAGTTACAGGTAACTACCACCATCATCAGTGCTTTGAGGAATCCTTTGGATACTGCTTCTTAGTATGAACAGCACTGAATCCAATCAACACTCTATTGGGCACTCAGTTTCTCTGGGCCTCGAAAAACAAGGAAGGCATCCTTTCTTCAGGCTTCTTTGATTTTACTAAGGAAGTCTTGTTTCAGTCAATAAAATAATTCTTAATGTATTGTTTCTTAGAAATTCCAGGTTGCAGTTTGGCAATGCAGGAAGGTTAGAGCTCCTCTTATTGCACTGGAACCATTGCTAAACTGGGATGATTCACTCTCCAAGGTCTTATTTACTTTTTTTTTTTTTTTTTTTTTGTGGCTGAAGGCTTTCTGCTGCTCTGGCTGCTGTTTTCTGGGCCAATCTAACTTCATGTCCTATGCTGGAACAAAACAAGTGTAAGAACAGAAGGCTGGCAAGAACTTCCTGCTGTATGCTCCGACCCACTTATGAGAGTGTCATAATGTGGACCACCTCCATTCTGAGTCAAATTTGTATTACTGTGAGATCCTTTCCAACGATGGGGAAAGCACAGCCCTCTTAAGGAGAACTTATGGGTTTGCATCTCTCATAATGGCTAACAGATAAGCCTGTCCAAGTGAAGTGCCAGCAATTCACTGTCTGCCGCTAGCTTTCTACTGATCAACAGCTTCTGTCACCTGCAATAGGCAGAGGATATGTCATAGCTTTAAGATATAGAAATGGAATTTAACTAGACAGAAGTTATTCCATACAGACTGCTGATCTGCTGCTGTTCTTCTCATCACGTGAATCAAACAGCACTGCTGTTGGAAGCACTAGCTGAGCTCCTAGGAGTTCCTGCATGTGAATCTCTTCCAAAACTTCCCCCTTTTGTGAGCAGGAGTCATGAGGAAAAATAATGTCTTAATTACTACAGTAGTTAGGGTTGACTATTTAATGAGTCAGGCTGTTTATGAGGTCAGTTTTTCCTCTTAATTTTCCTGAGAACTGGGGAGAGGGACATGAGTAAACGTACTGCATTACCCTCTCATTGGGCGTGAAGCTTTGTGATTAATTGTCATCAGCTCTATAAAATAGTTAGGGTGTAGAGCATGAGAGAATTGCAAGACAGTGTTGTGACTTCCATTTACTTTGGAGCTCTGTTTGGGTCCCTTCCACACCCTCCAGAGAAAGGGCTATGGGAAGTTGGGATGCTACTGTTTTTCAGATCAGCTGGGCCTGAGATGAAGGCTCCAGACCTCTGCTGACCCATTAGGTGGATACTCCTCTGGAGGCCATGTCCTCCCTACAGTGCAGCAAGTCAGCATTGCAAGTACCTGTGCAGAAGGATATCGAATTCTCTCCTTTGCTAATGGACCAGACTCATGGAAAAAGATGCTCCCATCACTTCAGCAACATGACATGATACAGCCAAGCATAAATCAAATAATTTCAAATGGGTATCTCATGCTGGAACTAAGGAAAGACTGCTATGAACGTGGGTGAGTTTTCCCCTTGTGTGCTTGCAGGACAAATTACCATCCACTTAAGATCTCATGCCAGAGAGTTTGGACACCCATCAGTCAAAGCTATTCCAGGGACAGTGGGGGGGCCTAACATCAGACGCAGAACCTGTTCACACCAGACATATTGCTGGGGCTGTGTCCTCAACCCATGCTGGTGTCCCCTGGGGGCAGCACCTCTCAGGGAGACGTGCTCTGTTGGCTATGATCTTTCCCAAAGCCACTGGATAGTAGACAAGAGGAGCTGGTGGGAGATTCTGCTGCTCACTTCACCCCTCCGTCCCTGACTGTCTTATTCCCAATACTCAGGCTGCCTTGCTGTTACTGGATGTCCCTTTAAAGTACCCCCAGATGTGGCGTGAAAGGCAGTGATGTATAGCCTATTCTAAAGAAAGATCTGCCTCTGTTCAGAAACTTCCCTGACCTCTTGGCCGAAGAAGAACAAAATAACGTATTAACAAAAACACAGTTGGCTGCCAAAGAAAAGGAGTTCCTGTAAGGACTGAAACAATAAATCTCCTCCGTGCTGAACTCCCAGAGGGAGTATGCTGTGTTTCCTCCTGTTCTTTATCAAAGTCCCCAAAATAAGCAGGAATGGGCAGTGACTAGGCACAGTCTCCATGGAGTAATTAGGGCCCACGGCAGTGCACAGGAGCACTCCCTGCCCAGCTGTGTGCGGGAGAGCTGCCTGCCACCACCCAGCATGGAGCTCCTGAGGACCGTCTGCCTCCTCCTTGCTGTACTCTGTTCCTGCGCTCTGGGTCGTAAGTTTTTGGGCTTTTTTCAGCTCAGCTCATCAGTGGTTTGCAAGCAGAGGCTTAGCTGGCAGGAGTTGTGGGTTGTTTTTGTTCAGAGCTTTTTGGGAGCTCGGGTTTTCTTTTTTTTTTTTTTTTTAATTGTAATGCAGTGACTGAAAGACCACGTGCTGGAGTAGAAGGTAGCTGAGCTGTGTGAAAGAAAACTTTCCTGCCATTGTACTTTTGGTGACAGCTTCCTTTCTGGGCATCATGGAGCTAGCTCCTCAATGTGAGAGGAGTTAAAAGCAGCGTATTAACTAGTATTCTCTTCTGTTTTCCTTTGCTGAACTGAAGCATCTGTTGTAGAGAGGGCTTAAAGAGGAGGGGTTGTCTGTCAGGTTTTCGGGAACGCTGCTTTTGCAGATCATGCCTATCCTGGTGGACATCCCTGGCTCTGTACTAGCAGTAATTTTGGCTGGGGGTTATTCTTGGGAATGGGCTCGGATTTACTCTCGGAGAAATGGGGTCTTAGGGCATTTATCATGTGCCAAATAACAAAGTATGCAAGCCTGAGGGCAATACTAGTAACCGAGTGTGATATCTTTTAAAAGTGATTCTGTGATGTGCAGATTGAACCAAGCCTGTCTGTGTTCACATGGTCACTGAACTGCTTACTTGCACTATTGGTCAGCCTGAGAGATACTGCTTTTAAGCTTTAACTAGTAAATCCTGGAAGGGTGAGAGAAACCATAAAATGACGAAAGTCTATCATCATCTTTGTCAAAAGACGCTTTTTAAGTCAAATCTGCATTCTATCCATGCTTTAACTTGCCAACCCTGTGGTGTGCACACGCATAACCAGAGTTGTACATTGCCTCTAAATGATTTTGTGAGTCAGAAGGTAAAAATAACACCTGCTATTAACTGCTCGGTTAATGAACTTCTGCTCAGATGATGTGGTGAAATCTAGATATGTCTTTTGTGGTATAGGTTATGTCACTGTCTAGGCTTACCACTGTTAGGGAAAAAAAAAAAAAAATCAATGCTTGAGATTAAAAATAACATAGTGCCAGAGAAAGAAAGGCTTCTAAAACTATGTTAAGTAAATATGAGGCCTGAAAGTCTGCACTGAGATACTATATTTTCTCTGTCTGCTACTCCCAGTAAAAATAGTCTTCCTGTCATTGTTAAACCTTTAATTTCACAACTTCTGAAAAGCAAAGCCGAGCTGGATCAAAAGGAACATATATAAGACAAGAGTCCATAAAGTTTATCAGAAGACAGCACACAGGGGTGGGAGGAACTCTGTCAGTTTTACTCTGTGTGGTATGAGTGGGGCAGAAACGATGATGGTGAATAAGCAAATTTCCCCTAGGGCACGTTTGCTCTGTAACTTTGTACTCCATTCAATTTTGATTCTCTAGAAGTGTTTATTTAAGAGTTTTATTGCAAGACAATAGTAATAATTCTGTTGGTAAACTCACATGAGGAAATCAAAAATACATGTTTGGCTATATGTCTCTTTCTGCATCATTCAAGTAAAAGAATACAATCTGATCAAAAGTCCTTCTTTCTTCTGTGCCGTCACTAACACTGAATAATGAAAGCTGGCAGCCTGGACTTTTCCAGTTTATTACCTGGTAAAGCAGAAACAGTTTTATGCAGTTTTATTGTCTAATTTATCCAGTCAGGCAGGACAAAATCATCAGATTTCCACTATTTGTGATCACCAAGGTATTCTGTAGGTCTGGGCTGCAACTGTGGGACCTGATTATCTGGAAAAAGGATGGCTTACAAGGAGGCTGACATCGGCCTCCTTTGTGTGCAGTCTCCCTGTTCTGAGCAGCAGCAAGGCATTGCTCCAGTTGCTTAGAAACACCTTTAGAATTTTAAAATTATGCTCAGTAAAAGAAAAAAAAAAAAAGAAAAAAAAGAAAAAAAAAAAAAAAAGAGAAGGTCAGATCACACTCAAGCATTTTAATACTCTCTCTCCCAGGTTTGGGAGCAGTTTATCTCAAAGTTTGCCAAGATGAACAGTGTGTGTGTTTGCATCCTTTTCACACAAAACACACAAGCTGCCTATCTTCACATCATCTGCAAGCCATGCAGAGGTGGATCAGAGTATTTCCATTGTGGTTAGTAAAGGCTGTGCCCAGGCTTCTGCAGGGCTTCTGAATCTTATGCCCTGCCTTCAGCCTGAGTGAAGGTAGGGCTTTCTTGATAATTTTCTAACTCACCTTGGAATGTTGCATATTAAGAATCCCTCTGTGAGGGTGGAATCTACCCTCTGCCAGCATGTTACTGGAGCTGGTTTGTGTGTAGATGGGGAGGCTAAGGGCTTTCTGACACTCTCTTCCTTCTCCCTGGGCTTTTCCCCATCTTTAAGAGCAAAATGATGCACTGTAGGCAGGAGTTCTTTCCTGATCATCTCAAGATGCTCTGTTCCAACATATTGCCCTCCATTTTTCCCTGCTCCAAAATGCATCTCAAATACAAATACTTTCAGGATCAGTTCAGGACATTTCCAGCTTTAAAAAACAAAGCACCAGAATGGGTCTTAATTGCCAAAGGTCAGTGACCAGATATAAAAGCATATCTTCCTTTGTGATGCGTTCATAGTACAACACAGCTTCCTTCCAGCCGGGGCATCCAGGTTTCTCTCCTGCACAGATGAGAGCAGAAAATATAGGGCTAGTGCTCATCTTAGCATCAGCCTGGAGGTGTTCAGGTTCTGCACACTGAAATATGCTGCCTGGCATTGTGGATGCGCCATGGATGAGCCTATTAATGTCTGATTAGTGACCCCTGTTGATGGTAAGCAGTACCTTTGCTGCCTACGAAACTGATAGCATGATGAAATAAAACAAAGGCATTTTTCACTTTGGGAGCAAAACTTGGCATGGAGAGTCTGGAGCTGCTCCTTAAATTGTGCAGTTTAGCAACCCTGATCTAGGCACTTCCCAACTCCTTTCCTGTTAGGGGATGCTGTAGTGCCTGGGGTATCACCCTGACCCCATCATACTCTGGTTATGACAGCCCAAGGGAAGTCCCACCAGAGCAGGGTTCCTGTAGCAAGCACATGCATTTGCAGTTGCCTGAACTCTGCTTTGCTCAGTGTTAACTAGAGGAGATGGGTAACCTTTCCTTTTCCACCTCAGCTCACACGTCTTTTCTTAGTACAGAAAAATAAATCCTGTACTAAGTTAACAATTTTGAGCAGTTAGAGTTCCTGAGCAGGGGTCCCCACTCTGGTTATTGTTTGTGGCTGTGCTCTGGGGGAGACCAAAAGTGTGCAGGCTGTCACAGTCAGATCGCGCTTATCTCTGAAAATGTGAGAAATGTGAATAGGGTTTAGATAGACAGCTGCCTTTTCATGCTGGAACCCAAACTTGAATGTCTTGAGAGTTTGCCTGTTGTGGGGAAAAAAAAAGTCTTTGAGGTATTTCTATCATTTCTAGCAGTCTGCAAAGAAAACCATGTGTTCTAGCCCCAAACCTGAATGCAAGTTTGCTGCATTTACTGAGGAGATGAGCAGATGGCTTAATACCTGCTTGGTAAGAAGAGGGTGATTTGCAGCAAAAATAAATAGCACCTGATAGTGAAGGGCACGTTGCCCACAGCGTTCAGCTGCAAACCTGGATGCATAATGCTATATAACAGGTGAAAATCCCCCCTGTAGCAAAGTATTTTCACAGCAGCTTTTAATCTCTTTTTCCAATGGCACTAACCTGCACCTGGGTGTTAGCTGCATACTTTAGATAGCAACGCGTCTCAGGTCATTGAAACTGCAGAGCTGGTGGCACATGGCTGTGCATCACATTTATCTGCTGTAACCTTTCTGCCTTGTCTTATCTCTCTCATGAAATTGCATGTTTTGCCAGTATGGGAGCACTACCCCCACCTTGCTGTCTGAAGATTTCTACAAGATACATAACAATTTCCAAAGGCACAATCAGTTTGTTTTAATGCCTTGAGTTCCCAGGGTAGTACTTGCTTTGAGTCAATGTAATCAAATCTTTAGGATTAAATTAATTAAATCCATGATTATATTAATGAGATGTTTGTGCTTCCTGAAGATTTTTTTCTTTCTTTATCTTCAGCAGGAGGTGGGTGTTATACTGGGGCTTGACAGGTTTGGCAAATGAGGTAACAACTAATAAGAATGGCAAAAGATTTGGATTTTAGATAGTGTAAGGAAAACCTGCCGGCATACTTACTGTCCTTGGCCAAGGATTTGCATTACTTTCCTCTGTAAAATGCACTACCTACTTTTTGAGGCATGTTTTTATTAAAGGAAAAATGTTTGAATTGACAGGAGTCATTTTTGACTTGTTTTTCCACTTCACATGCTCGGTGTTGAGCCTAGGCTTTTACTGGAAATATAATGTTGATAACCTTCTATGTGTGTGAGGTGGTATTTATTTTGGTGTGAGGACAATTTTCTATGGTAGATGAACTACTACTCTTCATCTTGGCGTCTAATATAGATGAGGTAAATATCAGTGTTTGTGAACTCATTTGAAGACTGTGGAAATAATAATGCCACCACGCATTATTAGATGAAAGGGGGGAAAAGTCAATGATTGATCTGGCAAGAAAGAGAAATTCAAGCATTTTCACCACAGATTCTGGGCTGCTCCATGCCTGGGACTGAGGGCTGATCTTGGGCATGATTCATAGCTGATGTTTTCAAAAAGGACTGTTGAAATTTCTTTCTGGAAAATACAGAATTCTTTGATTATGGAAATTTTGGACATTCTCCAGCATTTAACTCTGCTTTGTCACGAAGCATATAGGTCTTGGAAATGATAGACACTGAGCACTGCAAAGCTGGATGCCCAGAAATCTTGTTATGGTTGAGTACCTGTGGGTTCCCTTAGATAAGTCTTTTCTTACAGCAGCAAGTTGTTAAAGCTTATTAATGTCTTTACTGTGGTTCAGAAGGCAGCAAATGCATTTACCATACAGTGGACTTCCCTTGGAACAACTCACTAACGTAGTTTCCAGTGTGTAACAAGAGGAAGAACTTACTGAAGGTAAATGCCATAGAGCCCTGTACATGAGATATGCCAGTGACAGAAAGAGAAATGCACGGCACAGGTATTAGAGGTGAAAGCTGATGAGTGCAGGACTTCTTTATTTTTGTTCTCAGCATTTTTTTATCTGCTCTGGTTCAAATGGCTTTAGCATATCCGTTATTTCCTTCTGCACACTGCTATCTGTGCAAATAGAATCATGCAGCCAGTGCCTCTCCATGCTGCTGGATTTAAGTGAATTAGCACACTATTTACCTTACAGGCTTTATGACTCATTCTTGCACTGTGCCATTCTGCTTTGCCTCCCCAACTGCTTTCACCTGGCCTTTCCACAGACTGGTACAAAACACTATTTTCAAGGGCTAAAACTGGAAAATGAGGGTTGATCACTTAAGGAGAAAATGATCAAGTGAGAAGGGTTTGCAAAGGAAGTGATAATTGATTTGCAATAGTCATAATTATCATAGTGAATGAAGTTGCACTAGTTGCCCATAAAAGTGCAAGAGGCATCTACAACTGTACTCTAAGACCTGTTTTGGACATTCCCCTTGGGGCACTCAGTACCACTCAGGCTGTGTGCTGGACACTGTAAAGAGATGAGGACGGATCTGGGTGAGTATGGAACTACACTGAGATGGAAGCAATGCACAATGTTTCCACAGGAGTTTTCAGGCTGCTGATGCTGCAGATGCTCTCGGAGCGCTGCCAGGAGCAGAGCACAGGCTGCTGCGGCTGAATCCAGTGCAGGGCTGGTCCCGGGTGTGCTAAAAATGACTTTATGGCAGCAAAGGCTGCCGTGGCTCTTTCTTGATCTGTAAATTACTCACATTGCTGGAGATGCACTTGGGTAGCCAACACTGGGCTGAGGAAACACAGAACACAATAATTATGACTTTGCATATCGGGGGCAGAACTCTGTCCACCTAGGCTCCACTTCCCCTCACACTCCTTCGTGTCTGCCCTACCCCAGCACACCCTTTCCTGGGAAGCAAAAATAGGCCTGCAAATGGCACAGTGAGAGCACAGCACTATGAACATCAACATCTTGGTCTTTCCTGTGCAGGGCAAAGGCTGTCCTTTTATCCTTTTTCTTTCTCTATTCAGCAACGCACGGCATGTAAAAAGCTCTTTCTGATATAAAAGTGCACTCGCTGAAGACATTTAAAAACTGATTTAGCATGACTAATGCAGGGGGGTGGCAGTTTGTTTTTCATCCTATAACATAACCTTCAGTAACTCCTACCTTTTATCTTACACAGAGATGGGCAAATACATCACCATCAAAGGGTGACAATCTACTGCTTTAAACAGCTTTAAAGGGTTTAATTAAAACCTTTTAAATAGGTTTAGCAGGTTTAAATAAAGAGAAGCACGGAGCTTGGAGTCTTTGTCCAAGGCAGGCTGAAGTGCTGATGAGCATGCTGAGTACAGTTATTACTTTGTAGAGTGCAAATGACATTCTCATCCCTCTTCAGCACACAGCACTGAAGATACCCACCAAGCTTCACACAGAATCAGAAAGTGCACTGAGGAGGTTTGCAGTTAGGAGGGCTTGGCTGGGAGTTTGTGTTTCTGTTACGTACAAAACCAAGAAACTGGACCAGACTTTGGTAGCTATGAATGCGATGCAGGGGCCTAAGCTTTGTTTCCTGTCTTCATCCTGCACCCACTGGGAGAAAAGACTGTCGCTCCCTCCCTTTCCTTCCTCCCTTCTGTGACAGCAGCCTGCTCAGGAGTCCCACTGGAGGAGGAAAAGGCTGAACCTTAGCAGAAGATCTCTGCATGTGTTGTGTGTGCCTTCAGTGTGCTGCTGAGAGATATGAATGAAAGAGCAGCAGCAGGAAACAGGGTCTCCTCCCCTGCATTTTGCTTTTAGCACTGCCTGTAATATCTGGCTTCACCTCACAGGGCTTCACCTCAAATACGACCAATGGTGCATTGCTCTGAGCCCATTGACCCATCCTTCTGGTCAACGCAGTAAGTTTGTCGGGACAGAAAGCAACAGGCTGGCGAAATGCTTCTCAATCCTGATATGAACCACAGAATCCATGAATCAAATCAATGTTGTTTGGTTTTGGAGAAGTTTCATCTCGTGATTTCTGTGTTAACAGAATATTTCTGATGAAATTGAAGCTTCTTAGGATTTAGCCAAATAGCATAGATAAAATTCTCTGCTCTTAAAGCCACCATGTCTTGAACCTGCAATTTTCTTGGCAATGCATTTCTCTTAGTACCAAGTAGATCTTATTTGTGTACTTAGAACAAAAGGGAAAAACAGCAACAACAACAAACTTATCTTATTAGAATTAAAATAGTTTGCAGAAACACTGAGAGAAGACTGAGCAACAGTTATCTAAAATAAAGCCCCTTTCCATACTCTGCCCTTTGATGCAGCTTTCTGCTGCCTTTTCAGAGGGCTAATTGTACATGGAACACATGTTCCAGACAATGCTAAATGTTGAGAAAGCTGCAAATGTAAGCTTTGCAACTTGTATATATGTTATTATTCTTTATATGGGCAGATCTACAGATGCATCTGAAGCCTTGAACAGCAGATCTCTCTTTCTTGTATAACTATTTTAATGATAACATGGTACTACTATGTGTTGTGGTTTGTAGTCCTCCAAAAAGGATGAGTGTGCTAATATCTCTCTTTCCCTGACTGGACAATGGGACACAGAAAGTGTCTGCATGGCAAATGCACAGAAAAACACAAGCTCATCTGAATGTGGCAGATTAAGTACCAGAAGCTTCACCTAAACTAATTAAACTATATTGTCCCACACAGCCTTACTGCAAAGGTTGTGCTGGGCTGTAGAAAGCCCATGTGGAAGGCTTCTTTGTGTATCAGGACTTAAAGCCTAAGCTCAACCCCTAAATTTAATGTATTTGAGTGCTTTTGAGTTCAGTTTGCAGGTCTTGAACGAAGTCTGAACAGGTGCAAAACTTGTTTTGGCTGCCTGCACATGGGAGTGATGTTTGTGCAATGGGAGGTTGGCAGCAGATGGACTATTCATCTGGACAGAGTGTTTTCTTCTTTGGAGGATGCTACACAAAAGTGCACTACAAAAGAAGAGAGATCTATCTCAAGATTTCGGGCAGAAGGCAGTGAAGTAGGAAAGTGAGATGGATAAGGAGAGAAAACAGAAATAAGAGTAGTAAGAGAACTGCACTGGGTCAGGAGAAAAAAACAGGTAAGAGAATAAAGAGATAAAGCAGCAAAAAATGAGAACCAAAGAGAAAATGTAATAAACAACACAGCTCAGAGGTAAGAGTGAGGAGGTTGCACATGCTGTTAGGCAGCAGAAATTTGAGGGGAGCTCTGAGAATATTGGGACCAGTTCTTGTTCCAGGCTGGCTGTGCCTTCCTGGAGCAGGGAGGTGAGGCAGGCAACTGGAGTGGCTGGAGCAGCTGTACAGACAGTGCTTGATGATCATGGGGGTAGTGTGTGCTCTCTGTGAAAGGGCCACAGTCTATTTCTGCCAATGTGGTGAGACAGAAAGCAAGAAAGTAACCTGAACTTCTGCATGTCTTGTGTACAATTGCAAAGGCCTAGGGTCAGATAGATATATGTGAAACGGAAAATACCATCTGCAGATTCCACAGTATACCCTTGAAGTAGAGAAAAAGTACATACAGCACTGAAAAACCTGGAATGTTCTAGTCCAAATTTCCCTTGTCTGCTACCTCTAGTTTAATCTTCAGCAGTTGCAATGAGAAGCTTAATTCTTTGCCTTTCTTGCAGCCCCTTACCTGCACAAGTGCTGCTATCACACCTTCCATCAACCTTTTCCTCTCTACGCTAAGTAAATGCAATTCTCATCATTCTTGCTGAGAGGTCTTTTCTTACTAGGCTCCTGGTGGTTTCTACAATCCCATTACCCCTTTGCTCCTCAGCCTGATTCCCAAGATGGACCTATATCTTCAGCTGTGTCTACACCAAGGCTTATCTAAATGGTTAAGGGGGTTCAATACCAACATATCCTCTATCAGCCTAGTGCAAGACCAGGTTTTAAAAAGTTAAAAGTGGAGTTAAAGACAGGCTATTTCACTATTTCTGTAGGGATAGTGGCTTTTCCTATAAAAATCATTTTTTGAATTCAGATTTAGATGCCAAAGCAGTCAGCACTGAGTAATGAAATATAATCAAGACATATTTTGAACAATTCATTTATCTTTAAAAGTGTTTACAATTTGATTTTTTGTATTCACTTTCGTATTAGTTGTTTGACAAGGTATTTAAAGCTTAGTGCTTTGTGTCCGGTAGTAGTTTGTAGCTCACTAACAGCACTGCTGATGAAATATCATGCAGTCCTGTCTGCTTTTTTTCCCCTGTATTTATTGAAGTAACAGCAGGTGCCTAGTTAATTCAAGTTGAAACCTGCTTATCTTAGTCTTCCTCTTGTAGAGCTGAAAATAATGAGATAGAGAGAAGGAAGAGCTGGTGAGAGCTCCAAGCTCAGACCTTGGAGATGGAAGCCCACATCAAACATTACAGCTTAAGGACAGCTGTGGCCACTGGTCAGCTCTGCCTGAGCTCAGGAACACTGTTGGAATTTTTGAAGAAAGGAAGTTAGCTCAGAGTTTCAGCCGGCTCATTCTTAGAGTGTATCTGAAGACCAGGTACAAATGGATTTACTATTGTTTTAATTTTAGAACAAATGAACCATCTAAATCCAAGCCAGAGAGGACAATAAAGGCACATCCTCTGAATCTGAATGAAAAAAAATAAATTACGGTTTCTCTTTCCTCAGTTTGGCCTTTTGGTCAAAGGTCAAATGTTTATTGAGCTCTTCTCATTCCTTCATATCTTTTCCTGCTGCCCTTTTGTCTCACTGTCTCTGAGCCTTCCTGCCCAGACCTCCCATCTTCTTCCTGCCTTCTTATCTTCCTTCCACTTCTGATTTCTTCTCGCCTAGCTCTCTACTTTTAGACATGCTTTTCCTTTTCTGTGTGGATCTCCCACTGACAGCAAGCACACCACTCTTTAATCTACCTCATGTTGCATCTTAGCCCTTTCCTCACACATCCTTCAAGCACAGGAATGGAACCTCACAGGGCACCCACGCTCCTCTGGCCAAGAGAAGAGAAGGGGCTGTGTGAGGGAGTGCTGCCAAGGATATTTGGGGTATTCCCAACGTGAGGACTATAGAAGAGTTTCTCTCTCAAATAGTTGCATCTAAATTTGTCCAAAACTGTGCAGTTATAACTCAGGTTGGTGGTTCTTCATATGAGGCCACAGACAATCTGGCAGGAGCAGAAAAACAAATATTCCTCTCTTTTCATCAAGCAACAGCTTCTAATAGGTCAAATTTCCACTCTCAATCACTTTTAATCCCTTGTTTTTATCCTTAACATTGCAAATAAGAGCATAATAATTCGCCATCTATCTCTACATTTAATCAATTGATGCCTCCCAAATCTTGGCTAACTTTAAGCATTTCTGTGTATTGCTTTCAACTTGTTTGTAAAGTATGCTTAATTATCAACCATTTTAAGGTAGCAATTAATTCATAAAACTTCGCTGCTTTCTACTCTACTAATCTAGTTTATCTCTGTGACAAAATCAGCATCTTGTGATTCATATCAAAGCTACAAAATAATTTATTATTTATATATACATACATATATATATATGTTTAGTTTTGAGTTACGTTTTAGACATAAAGCCTTGCAATGATCTTTCTGCAAAGCCTTGCTGACTTGGAGAAGGAGCTAATCAGCCAGTGAGTGCCTTCAGCTGACATTACAGATGTAGTTACTGGGGTATGTTCTACTGAGCCATGTGAAGTGTTCGTTCTATTGTAAAAACATTCTGGTTTGGAGCTATGGCCTTGTGGTGTGGGGAGTTTTGTCACCAGCTCTTAATGATAACAAAGAGGAGAAATAATCAGTGTTTGGGATAGCTCCCTAGACAAGGCTGCTTTTTGGTCTGCTTGGGTAGAATTTTCAAATATTTCACGTGAGGACTATGAAGCATAATTCTGACTGTATAACTAAACTGCAGGAAAAACAGTATTTTAGATGCTGTGTGCAAGGGTCTGAGCATGGCCTGACAGCATTCGTGCAGTGGGAAGCAGGCCTGTAGGGAACCAGTGAGCAAGTGCATTAAGTATTTTTCCCTATATTAGATTTGTGACTCTGGCAAGCCTCAGCTGGAGCTTGTGAAATGTTAACAGAGCACAGCATGCTGAGCAGAGGGAACGAAGATGACTGTTCTGCCCTGCAGCCAGAAGGCAGAGAGCATGCCAGCAGATATTACCATGAATGGAGTCACACAAGAACAGCGATGTGCCACCCTGACTCAGTGTTGCGATGTCAGCGTTACAGCATGCTCACGGCATGTGGCAAGATGTCACACTCTGAACCAGACGATCTGGCTGCTCTGATCTCACTCTGAGCTGAGCTCTTCCTCCCCAGATACACCCATATAGGTCATACAGTGATGTGCAATGCTTGCAGAGAGCCACTGGTTTTGACTTTGTAGTTTTTTCGCTCCTTTAGCTTTTTAGTAAAATATTTGAATGTCCCAGAAGTGAGACTGAAAATTTTCTTACTTGAAAGCAAAACTCTAGGTGAGTTATGCTGTTATAATTTTTTTCACAGCCAGAAAATCTGGAAACTGTTTAGCACTTTATTTAATAATTTGTGGGAGTTTTTTTGTTTGTCTATTTGATTTGTAATATTGGAAATTTTCACCTGCTAACTTGACCTCATGTTTTAAATATTGCCATTGTTCATTGCAGCAAAATACCTGGAGCTGGAGCATTGTCCCAAGGGCAATGTGGAAAGTCAACTACTGCTCAAGGCAGTGCTTCCTTAACCATGTTCTGTGAATTCTTTTCTCACATACAGGAATCACAGTGATGCTGGAAAGCCCCCCTGAAGTGCTTGCACTAGCCAGGGAGCCACTAACTACCTTTAGTTGCTGGCAGCAGGGATTCTCCCATTCTAGACCTGGAAATTGAGTGCTTCCTCTTGCAAGCAGTTATTTTACCTCTACCTGAAGACTCATATCAGCTGTGGTTGTATTTGAGGAGAGGAGATTAAAAAAAAAAACACCTACCGTTGCTCCATTTTTTTCCAAACCAATCTTAAAAGTTGTTAAGACCTATTAGCAAACAACCTGCAATTTAAGGGCCATATCTAATGCTCCCCATTCAAGCAACAAGGTTGAATAGCTTGTGATCACAGTTGTTGCTCCTGCTTACAGGCTTCTAAACTTGATTTTCTATAAAAGTGCTTGCTGCTATCTGCCTTATATGTCTATGTAATGATAGACAGATCTGGAAGATGGCTAGACTAATGTATTCCTTTTTGTGTTTGTTTCAGAAGATGAAATTTTAAATGCTACTGTCAGTGCAAATGTTTCTACATCTACACCAAAAACTGGTAAGAGTTCAAATTCATAGAATCATAGAATGATTTGGGTTGGAAGGGACCTTTAAGATCATCTAGTTCCAACCCCCCTGCTATAGGAGGGACACCTTCCACTAGACTGGGTTGCTCAAAGCCCCGTCCAGCCTGGTCTTGAACACCTCCAGAGAGGAGGCACCCACAGCCTCTCTAGGCAACCAGTTCCAATGTCTCACCACCCTCACAGTAAAGAATTTCTTCCTAATATCTAGTCTAAATCTGTCCTCTTTCAGTTTAAAGCCATTTTCCCTCTTCTTGATCCTACCTGCCCTTATAATAAGTCCCTCTCAGCTTTCCTGTAGGCTCCTTTCAGGTAGTGGAAGGCTGCTATAAGGTCCCCTGAAGCACTCTCTTCTCCAGCTGAAAAGCCCCAGCTCTGTTGGCCTGTCCTTGTAGGGGAGGATCTTATGAAAGATTGCTATTGACTGTATTGTATTTGTGTGGGCTAAATATCAACTCCTTTATTAGTTTAAATGTTGAAAATGGCTGCATTGAATGTGATGCACCTGAAGAAGAAAAACTGGAGATGGGACTGTGTTTCTTGATAACTGAAAATATTAAAGAATCTGTTTTGGAGCTGAGAGCAATGGGATAATAAAGATGGATACATTCAGTGTTATTAAAGGAGGAGAATAAGATGCAGCTAGAGAAAGTCTGAATGTTTTTCGTATGAAAAGAGTGAGACATTTTCAAATTGTGCTGTAGTTCTTTTATATTTCAAAAACTCTGATGTTTATGTCTATTCTAAAAGCATTTAATAAGGAACCAACGCCTCATTGTGAGTGAGATCTTCAGACATTTCACTGAACTTCCCTTGCAGCTTTTTGTCACAGAGGAGAAAGCAGTAATTTGTTGTAATACGAATAGTTGTTTATGTCTATGAGCAAAGCATCAGAAGCCCCCAGTGAGGTTAAAGCCCTCTGTGGATGTGGAACAGGCTTCCAGGGAGACTCTTTCTTTGAGGCACTGTTATTCTAGGTGAACAGCCAGCAAAGCAGGAGGAAAGGGAGACAGTTATATGTTCTGGTGTGGCCATTATATTTAGAAGTACTCCATCCATATGAGAGAAAGTGGCAGGTCGTTATTTGTTCCTATTCTATCATATTTCCCATCTCTGAACAGCACTAGAAGAGGGAGCATGACAGGGCTTGGGTTGTAGGCAGGAATAGAAATGAGCCCCTGTGGCTGACAGTAGTGCTTTCTGCTTCTATTAAGTGATGGAACAGAACTCTGGGCAGCTTTCCACCATCTTTGTCACATGGCCAGCTCTGAGGCCCTCTTCCCATAGCAGGAACTGACAGATCCCTGCTGCCTGAGGATGCCCTTACTTCCACCACCAGCTCTTGCCCCTCTGCAGGAGGGAGCTTCAGGAACTGCTGTAACAGGAGCACTGAGCTCATGCCAGGGATTATCACATGCTAGAGACCATTATTCCTCTCACTCAGATGTCCAAAGCTTGGCTACACACCTTGGAGAAGAGCCTGCCAGGCTTTCTGTGACCTTCCAAGAAATGTATATCTTCCCTGCGATGCGAACTGTGCGTGCTCTGAGCCCTCTAGAAACACTTGTGGGCAAGAAAGATCCGTGAGAGCCTGACCTCAAAGAGCAACACAGCAGCCTTTGTGAAAGAAGGCAGCTAGCAGTATGGGCTGTTTACATGGAATAAATCAATAAAAATGCCTCTCTTGCAGAGGAGGAAGCTTTGAAGACAACCACTTTAAGAGCAACGACACTGCTAGCAACAAAGCTGACAGCAACTACAACTTCAGCTATGACTGTGTCCATTACAACAAGCTGTAAGTGATGTTTTCTTGTGCTAATGATTGAGGCTGGTCCAGTGGTCACTGAGTGGACACTGAGCAGCAGTGCCCTTGGCCTGGGAACGCACTTATAAATGGTCACATCCTTGGTAGTACCTCCAAAGCCATCAGGCTCAAGGAAGATCCAAGCCAGGTCTGATAACTGAGCTATCGCAGACTTGTGCTCATGGGGATGTCCCGCTGATGGGGCTGGGTTTCCCTACAGGGAAGAGGGTCTTGTTCCTGTTGATCTTCAATTTAAATTCTGATTTTAGTCCTACTGCAAGCAAAGCAGTAGACTTTTTTGTGTGAACAAATGTGTATATAAAATTGACAAAAAAATTTCAACATTCTTCGTTTAATAGATAACACAACTACTCCAGCTAATGCCACAGAAAGTACAACACAACATACAACTGCGCAGCAGCCAGCACAGGCGACCCCTACAGCAAGAACTGAAAGTGGCAACACAACCAGTGGTGAGTGACAATTCCTTGGAGCCACTTCTGATTCATCATACAGTGCATTTCTGTAAAGCAGTATGGAGCAATAGAAAGAGACCAAAAAGAAGTAATTTGTATAATGGATTTAGAGCTTTGTGAAGGCAGAGCTCTTCTTCACAAACTTCACATAGTTCTACAGACTATATATCTCAATGAATCCTTCTGCAGAATGTTACACGCAGAATATTATAACTTTGATTTGTAGCGGAGGTGACCAGAAGCCATTACATAGGATTTGAATCTCCCTGTAACTGGGAGATCTGTATTTGGAGGAATTTTCATTTTTATTTTCTTCTGTTTTGGTAAGTATTTCAACAAAAATTATTGTACGAGATCTGAGTGGTGTCCCCCTTTGTTTTTTATTTTATACATATGTTTTTTTACATAAATAATACTGTGTATGTATATAATAGAAAATAACATACATCTTCAACATTACAAATAACTATTCTCTTTGTTATTATGAGTCAAAATACTGAAAGCAGTGAGATGATACTAATTACTCTGAGTCAATCTTCCCTTAAGTCTTCAGAAAAATATGTGGGGCCAGTGCATCAGATGAGAATTCATTAAAAAAACAAAAGCAAAAACAAAACAAAACAAAAACAAAAACCAGAAATACCCTGCATCAATCAAGTATTTGGAATAATTTAAGCAAGAATAATAACGTATATATTAAAAAATGTAATGAAAATGGATGATGAATGAATTTATACCTAAAAGCAAGGCTTACTTGATTCTCACTTCCCTAACATAAACAGGAAAATTAAAGACAATGCCTGAAAGTCTTCCTCAGTGCAGGACTGGGACAGTCATGCTCCCTGAAACGGATGTGGGCTTAGTGAGATTTTTGCTATTAAAATGGATATAACGGGAAAGCTGCTATCTCTGCTCTTTTTTTCTTCCACTCTAGCAGTCAGCTTCTCCCTCATTTTGTGGTTGATCTTAAAGAACTGAGGCAGGATTTGATGGTGCCTGTATGAAATTTCCAAATTTTCTTTCATGACACCTGGTTTCTAATACAACACAGGCATCTCTGCTGGTTTGTAACACAAGCCATCACTTCCCTTCTTTCAGTCCAGGCTAGAAGCATCAGTAAATGATCTTATCCACACAGTAAAGATGTGACAGGGCTTCCTGTCCCCATCGCAGTTTCTGTGGCTGCTGTCACCTCCTATTACAAATTCAGAGAGAGCCCCCAGTGTTCCATACACTGGGAAGTCAGGCACAGGACATTTTTTTTTTTTTTCCCCTTAAGTCTTCTGTATTTTTCCCTCTGCAGGCCATAAGTAAAATTTCCACTTTCCTTCCGTGCTTTCTAGCCCTGACTGTTATATAGGAAGCCAACAATTAGACTTGCCTCCATATTTTTCTTATTTATTAGTACATGATATCAAAGCCAAGAGTTCATATTTAACCAAAAGAGTGAACTCCCTTGGACACTTCAATAATTTTAAACGGTGTCAAGCTACAGCAAGTCACACCTGTATATGAGATTTCATGTCCTGGGACACTTAGTGTTACCAGAGTCTGCAAAATGAAAGGCAGCATAAGATGGTGCTCTTCCTCCCCCAACTGCCGATCAAAGGTCAGCACTCAGGATATTAAATTGCAAACTTTTAAATTGTTGGTGGGCTTGGGGCTGTGATGTTTCTGATTTATCCTGTGCTTCTTTCCTGGAGGATGATATAACATGATGCATGAAAAGATTAAATATTAAAAAGTGAGAAAAGGAAAGAGTGGAAGAGAGAATTTTCATGCCAAACTGCTGATAAGTAGGCAGGAGGAGGGTTAGGCTAACAGCATACTTCTCAGTTGTCCTTGGGTTTCTGTCACAGGCTGCAGGTACCTGTCATGCTTCTGGAACGCCCTGTGCAGCAGCTGGCTGCAGGGATGTGCTCGGCAGGGAGCAGCTTCCACTGCTTTTGATACACTCCAATTTTTCAAAGCTTTTATTAATGCAGTCTTTAATGCAAGTGATTTTGCAGGCTGTTAATTTCAGGGGAGAAATGTATATGTCACCTAACCATGTCCTCACACTAGGGCTTCAAAGGGTCGGTGTTCCTTATAAAAGAGTATCCTGGATTCATTGACTGGCCAAGTGATGCTGTTACAGATGTCTAGTCTCTCTGCTGCACATCTGCTGCTTGTTTGAAGTACCATGTGATGTCAGACCTCATTAGGCTGCAACCTGCTGCAAGGAAGATTTAGAGTACTGTTGGGAAATGCTGAAACACGCGTGGGTGATATGTAGGTTAAGCAGAAAATCCTGACAAGATCAAGCAAGGATGTGTGCTGAATTTCAGCTGGTTGAAGAAAATGAAGAATCCTGGGAGCACAAAGAGCAAGGAAACAGCTGAGGTTTGGGCAGCAGGCCTGCAGGGCAGCTTCACGTTCCCCTCCTTAATTATTCTTTTGATAAATGTGTGCCAGTGTGCTGCCATTTCTCTCATCAGAGCTTCTGTGGGGAGAGCGTGTCAGCTCTGGGGTGCTCTGCCTTGCCACAGTCATTCTGTCCAGACAGCTATTTTACAATCTTTACCATTTTATTCTTATGTTGCCATTTTGTTCATCAGCAGTGACTGATAGCAGACATACTGCAGGGTGATTTGAGTGCTCCCCCAGGGCAGGTGGGACCCTGACTTCCAGTGGGATACAGTGCTGCCACTGCAGTGGTTGGTTATGGATGCTGCTGTCCCCATAGATTTTGGGTAGAGAAGCCATTGGATTAGGCACAAGACATGTCTGCTTCTGTCCTTCTGCATCAGGAGCTTGTTCTGCAGCCTCTCTTACTCATGGTGCATTTGATAGTCACCATCTCGCATGTAGTTATGCTGGGTTCTGCGTGTGGACACAGAAATTACCTGCTGTGCTGTAACAGCTTGAACTCTTCTGCATGGCTGTTGTCGTCCTTGTTTCCATGGCCAGACAGTGCCTGTGTCTGGACTCACCCTGGACAGTAAATCTCATGATGCAGATGGCCTCAATCCTCTACTGACTGTAAGGCACTTAAATTTTTCATATGCTAATTTTCAGGGATATATTATTTCTCAGACCTTAACAGCACAGAATGAAGTAATTAACTCTACACTTAATTACAATCCTTAGAACTTTATAAAGTATCGCATTACCATTATGTAACAGTTGTGGCAAAAGCTTGTATGTGATTTATTATTTTTCGTAAATGAAGGTAAGTGATAGAAAGCAGGAAGCTATCTACCCATCAGCCTGGTCTCCAAAGTCAGTGTTGTCTTCTGGCACAGGTATGAGGCTGTTGGGTGCTAAGGATGTGCTTTAAAGATGCCTAAGCTACGTCAGTCCTAACAACCTCATAGGGATTGGTCAGTGTTTGACAAAGGTTTACCTGAAGGCATAATGCTTTCTGACCTGAACTATCCTCTATGATGGTGAGGGGGTTTGACAGGGGGATGGCTCAAAATCTAATGCAACCCTTCTACTGGTGTGTCTTACCCAAATGTCTGTCTTGTTTCCAGCTGTGCAAGTGAATGGAACACAATCTGCACAAAATGAGAGTTTGAGTGCTACAACTACTAAGACAGGGACTTTGTCTCCTACAACATCTTTACAAGAAAATACTACTGTTCCTGGAACCTCAGGTATGTCCTGAAAACGTGTATTTCATCTTCCTATACAAATAGTCCAAAAGATGTAAAAGATTTTGAATATCTTCTTTATATGCCATGCATTGTCCCAGAATGAGGGCAACCTCTTTATTCACACAGGGTACGATGTCACCCTGCTAAGAAGTTATGAGTGATGGACAAACTTCAAAAGATTCATAGGAAACTCAATGTCATTACAGAAGGATATAAATTAAGATAATAGAAACCTTATATATGCTGTATGTGGTCATTGTGTAGCACTGACTGCCAGAGGAGGTCATTGAGATAAATTCTCTGGCTGCAAAGCAGAGGAGAAACCAACAATAATTTTTACAATTGTTAATAAATCTGTAGGGCGTGCTAAAGCATATGACCAAATTAAATGACATTGTTCAAACTACAACACAGTCACATGCAAGGTCAAAAAGATATCAGTCCTTCCAAATGCCTGCCTAGCTTTATTGTTTTTCTGAGTGTGTGTTGTTGTATTTATCCACTAAGAAACTCTGTGGCAAATGTACATGCCAGGTAATGAGAGTGATCATTTATTACATTTCTAGCAGGCTTAATTTTCCTAGATTTTGAAGAATCACTTAGGTTTTCTCAAGGTCTCTCGAGCTTTTACTCAATACTCTGAGCTACACATACATAAGCCCAATAAGGACATTGACTTTGCATTTCCCAATTATTATTAATGTTTAACATTTCCAGAGGGATAAGAGACTCTTTACAATTCCCTGGACTGTGTTTGCAGGAGATAACTGAGTGCTCAATAACGTTTTGTTGTGCTAAAACTTAGCATGGTGAATGGGTGTTTACTGTGATTCTTCTCATAGAGGATGGGATTGGATATGGATGTATAGTAATATCAGTACATGCTAAAATACTTAGAAGCATTCTAGGGAAATTGAGATTTTTTTCATTTTTAAGCTATGGCCATTAATTTAGAAAGGAATCATTAATTATTTTAATAAATCTATTCCCCATAATACATATGTTTTGAGTTGTATTTCATAATGGAAGAAATGTTAAGGCTCATGCAATGCAAATAGATTACTTGAGACAGTCAGCACCAAGGACAAATTGTGCCTGACCAATCTGGTGTCCTTCTATGATGCATCAGATAACAACAGATGACAGACCAGTGTCATCTAGGTGTACCTGTAGGATCTTTGACCCAGGCCCACAGGACATCCTTATCTCTGTATTAGAGATTAGGTGGATTTGAAGAGCGGTCTATACAGTGGATAAGGAATTGACTGGATGGCTACAGCCATGCAGTTGTAATCAATGGCTCTGGTATGCCCCCAGGTGTCTATCTTGGGACAGGTGCTCTTCAAAATTTTTATCAATTACCTAGATAGTGGGATTGAGTGCACCCTCAGCATTTGCAGATGACACCAAGTTGAGTGGTGCAGTTGATGTAATAGAAGGAAGAGATGCCACCCAGAGAGACGTGGAAAACTTGAAAATTGGGCTCATGTGAACCAAATGAAGTTCAACAAGACCAAATGCACTGAGGTGGGGATAATCCCAGATATGAGTGATATGGGAGAAGAATTAATTGAGAGCATCTCTGTGGAAAAGGATGTGGAGGCCCTGGTAGATAAAAAGCTGGACTTGAGCTGGCAAAGTGCTCTTGCAGACTGGAAGGTCAACAGTATCCTGGGCTGCATCAAAAGAGTGGTGGCTAACAGGGAGAGGGTGGTTATTGTCTCCCTCTACTCTGCCCTGGTGAGACCCTATCTGGAGAACAGGGTTCAGATCTGGAGTCCTCGGGATAAGAAAGACATGGAGCTGTTGGGGTGTGTCCAGAGGATGCCCATAAGATCAGAGAGCTGGAGCTCTTCTGCCATGAAGGAAAGTTGAGGGAGGTGAGCATGTTTAGCTTGGAGAAGGCTCTGGGGAGACCTCATTGTGGTCCAGTGCTCAAAAGGATCTAAGAAATAAGTCGAAGAACAACTTTCTGCACAGTCTGATAGTGATAGAACAAGAAGGAATGGTTTAAAACTAAAAGAGGGAATATTTAGATTAGATAATAGGAGGAAATTTTTCACTCAGAGGGTAGTGGGGCACTGGCACAGGCCGCCCAGAGAAGCTGTGGATGTGCCATTCCTGGAAGCATTCATGGCCAAGTTGGATGGGGCCCTGGGCAGCCTGATCTAGCGAGTGGCAACCCTGCCCATGGTAGGGAGTAGGAACTAGATGGTCTTTCATGTCCCTTCCAACCAAAACCATTCTGTGATTCTATTACTACCCTGTTACATTTTATGTCTTTTGGCAGACACACACAGAGTGTGGGAACCTTACCATTGGTACATTGCAATAAAGCAATAAATTACAGTATTTTTAATGAAAGATTCTTTCTAGCAGACAAATTGACCAGGTTAAAATGAAATTGTAACACATATATGACTGTGGATTCTATCTGTTGAATTATCTGTAATATTATTTGTACAATTTCTCTTTACATTTAAAACACACCCAAAAATGTTTAATCCTTTTCTTCATCTACTTGTGACAGTCATCATCTTACTCAGCTTACTGTAAAGCCAATAAATCTTTAGCTCAGGGACTACCCAAGGAGCCAGCACTGTAATTTCCTGGCTGAGGAAGTAAGGGACCATCTGTCCTGGGGGATTCAGCCTAGGTCACTGGCATAACCAGTATCCTGACTTCCCATAATGTTGCCATTTCATAATCACTTCCTCCTTCACTGGGATTTCATCCTCACACCTTTCCTGCCTCCACACAGGACTGACCAGCTCCTTGTTGCTTTTTTGCAGATTAAATATTAAAGAAGTCCCATTACACGCTCCAGTGAGTTAGGTAGCCCAAATGTGTGTGCCTTTAGACTATTTTTGCTCCATATTTTCTGTGTACATTAAGGTCTTCAGGGAAAAAACAAATCTGGTTCCCTACAAGCAGATTTCTCTCTATATGTTCAGCTGCTCAGGGCCATGGGAAGCCATAGGCTGCACCCTAATAACTTTTAAGGCAATGCAAGCATAAAGTCAGTTGTTTCAGGATGTACTGAGTCTAAAAGAAATGCTGACTATTGTTGCCATGAAATTCTTTCTTTGCAGCACTGTGAAATTTCATCTTCCATAGGGTCTGGGTACTTTTTGTTCAGTGGAACAGGGGTGGTATGTGCAATGCAGCCCTCAGGGGATCACAGAGCTTAAAAGCTGAAGGCACCTAAGACATATCTCCTGTGTGGAAAAACAAATTAATGTGAAATTCGCTCAAAACAGCATTTCTATTTGGTTTTCTCAACAATAATTCAGCTGATTAATCTCAAACCAAAAGAATATGTTCAGCTTTGAGACTATTTTCCACTGGGGGAAGAAAAAAAAAGATGCCATTTTTGTGAAAAACCCCTTTCTTACTGTAAGGAAAAAAAAAAAAAAAAAGGACATTTTGAAAGGAAATTTCCAATCTGCTATATCAAAAGATTGGGGTGTGGGAGAAGTGCCACAGAGAGCTGGAGAGCAACTGAAACGAGTGGGGGGAGCTTGTGAAGGAGCTTGGAGAAACATCAGAGAGCAGCATCACTGTATTACAAAGGATTGAAGCCAGCAGCTGCGGAGGAGGGGCTGAGTGGGGCTCACCTAGGTTGGGGAGGGGAGGAGGAGCTGTTTTTAGCAAAGAGAGCAACCAGCATGCGTGCCATTGACACATACACTTCTTCAACTTTGGCTGTCATGTATCACATGCCTCCTACTCCTGCTCCACCTCCGCAAAGGATTGCTTGTTAATATTTCATTTTCTCCTTTTGTTTAATTTGTGTAGAAGTAGAGATTAAATGGATCTGTCAGAGTCTAAATACTTGTGAGGAACTGCAAGTTGACTTTTTATTCTGTGACCTGAACAACAAAAAATCAATAAAGTGGGATGAGTTTAAGTTCATCCAGCAGGCTGGTAAGATCAGAAAATCTATTATAATAAGCTGTCAAGAGAATCAGCCTGCTGCATCTATCAATGCCTTTATTGCACTCCTCAAATTATAAATCCTACTTAGCTGATTCACAGAGGTATCTTGCTGAGAAGGAATCTTAGGAGCAAGACAAGTAGGGTTTGGATCTTTCTGTACGTAAACTGTACAGGAAAGCTGGATAGTGGTAGTAAGTGAAAACTGTTCACTGTAGCTTTAGCTTTTCCACACAGAGAGGGGCACAAATTGAAGCATCATAGAGCTGGAAAGCATAACGAAGCCTCACCTAACACAATTACAGAACTACAGAACAGACAGGACAAGGAGAGTGTTTTAAGATTCTTAATTTTGCTGTGAATTATCTTGTGGTATCCCGTCTGAGTAATCAACCAAATTTATTCACTTGTTTTGCCATGTGGCTGCCCTCCAAAAGCAGAAGCAGCAAGCTGCAGGGCGCACAGGCTGTTCGGGTAGCAAAGCTCTGGGAGAGGTGAGCTGCTGGTGCCCCTCTCCATCTGTCAGCCTCCTCACCAGCGTTGTTGTTGCTCAGGCAGGTATTGTCAGATCACCTTCTCATACATCAGCCTCTTTATCTTTGTACTCCTTACCATACGTCCAGTGTTGTACACTTCAGTTCTTGTGAGGAGTCTTGGAAATCTTCCTGGATTTTTTATGCAGAACACCCACCCCCAGCTCACAGCCTCAGGGATGTGGTAGGGGCCAAGCAGATGGCCAGAACAATACAGCAAACACCAGAGCAAGCAAAGGGGGGCTGTCTGCCTTTCCATCCTCCTCCCCTAGAAAAGCAGTGCCCAGCTCTGCCATCAGAAAAGTTTGCTTTCTCAGTCAAGATGGTTCACTTTGTTTACAAGAGTGAAGCTAAGGAAAAATGTTATGTTGCAATCTTTAAAGATTTTTTTAGGAAAGTTCAGCTCCCCTCAGAATGGGGAGGGTAAGCTAGGCATTTTATAGACGTGACCTACCTGAAAGACTTGACAAGATCCTCTGCCTGTCTCCGTGAATGTCCACATCATTGTATATTTGCATGTTCAAACGTTGTTGAGTGCTCACATTTTTTTCCAAGGGATCTCACTCTCTGTAAGAAAGGCAGGGTTCAGCTAACAACTGATCATATCACATTTGGATGTTCCCTTCATGCAGGTGGGTGTCCTGCAGCTTTCTGTACTCTTCTTCTGTTTGATAGGAGAGCTATTAACTTCCCGAAAGGCTTTCCTTGGCTCTTGTCATTCATGTTGCCCAAACATGCACTAAACATCCCCTAATAGGCCATCACAGATATCCTCCCTGAACATGGTGACACTGTGAAGATGGATAGATAAGATGGTAAATAGCTTAGGAAGAGCATCTCTCCTGAATTTTTATCAGCCAGTATGCAATAACTGTGTGCCCTCAGGATTAAACTAGCATTGCCAATATTTAGTAAGTTCAAGGAGATCTCTCACTGCTGACTTGAAGTACTTGGCTTTTCAACTTTTCTTGCATGTTTGCAATTAAAGTGTTGTTAAAGCTCTGTCACACATACTATTAGAGAAAATGATTGTTTGCATGCCAGTGGTCAAGTGATCTTTGTTTATAATTGAGTGTAGAGAGGATGAGAAACAACAGCAGCTGTACTACTGTGAACAAACATTCACAGTAGTAGAATGACATCTTTAATCCACATTGCAGCTCCTCTTGCAAGAGCTGTGTCTACAAAGCACAGGAAGCACCATGGTGGGACAAGTCCTCCTGAGGAGCTCTCAGGATGAGCCATGTACCTCATGGGTGATGTGCCAGGAACTAGTCCTGGAGAAGCCTGGAGGGAGTTTTATGGTGCTGTGAACCTATGACTCAAAGTAAGGAGGAGCTGCTGAGGACATAGCACCTAGGGGATGTTCCTCCATGGTGTCTTCAACAACCCACTGAGAGACATCCCCAGGCCATGCCCTTTGCTGGCTTTAGGCAAGCACAGAGGTGTTGTGCTGCCACTTCACACAGATGGATGTTTTCAAAGACAGGGATGAGCTAGGTGTCTGGCTTCTTTTGGCTTCAGACTGATCATGGGAGAGATTTAATGTAAAGCATTAAAGTCACTGTGGGAATGAGGTTTCTCTATCTTCCAGATGTGAAATATTCACAGCATTTGTAGCATTCAAGCACGCACACCTCAGCCTAGGTACAGGCAAGCAGCATGCTAACATGATGTTCTGTGCCCGAATCTTCTGAATCGAAAGAAGGATGCTGCCAGCAGCAAGACCATAGGCTTTGCGCACAAGGCACTGCAAGGTCCAGTTCTTCACTACTAAGGCCTCATTCCCACTGTTCAGCAGTCTGCTAGCCATGAGCACCAGGGTAATCAATGAAGATTTGTTACTGAGAGATAGCAACAGTTGAAGATGTGGCTCAATTATGTATTTGAGTTTATTTTCTTACAGATTTAAATGATTTCTCAGTTAAATACCAGCTCTTCACCCAAGGGCACTTATTTGGCTTTGGCAGGAAGAATGCTTTTTGGGAGTATATAAGCTAATTCAGAATTGTCTGAGTTTCTTGTCTAGTTACTGAGCTCATCACTGGAGTCTGCCAGTTTGTACTGTATGAAGACCTTGCTTTCCTTTTTTCAAGGACCTGTAAACCAGTTAATAACAACTCTATTCCTTCCATTTTCTTTCAGACCTTTCTGTGAGCACCCTGCCAATACCAACAGGTAAGAGGGAAAGGAAGTATTTGGAAAAGAAGAGGGTATGTGGAGGTGGAACCTCAGGTGGAACCTGAAGCATGATACATAGAAGGAGACGAGGGATGCTCAAATTGCTGCAGTGCATAACTTTGCAGTGAATGTCAAGTGGTACCAGTAGATGAGGCAAAGCAAACAGTAGCAGAATACTGAATAGTGCAGTAGGAATTAATACAGAAACAGTGTTTGCCAGGAAGCTAGATTTTGTCAGTGGCTCTCCTTCCATGTCCTGTGGTTAGAAGCAACAGGTCCCAGGGTAAGGCAAAGTCTTCCTGTGCTAGTGAACCTGGTTGTTGTAATGGATTGTTATTCAGATTCCAGATTTCTCCCTAGCTGGAAAACAGCTTTCAGATTCCATTTCCAGAAAGTGGGCGGAATTGTGAGGAAAATTCAGTGGATAACGTTGATAATGTTTTTAAATCCTTAATCCATTTCACTCATTCCGTAGCGCTTCCTTTTAGCTACTGTTTTTCCTCAACGACAGCCACATATAGTTAAAAGACTAACCTGTGGGTTTGCCTTCTCTGCATTACTCATGTCTTGGTCATCTAATAGACAAGTAGGAAGATAGTCAATGCCTTTGAACCCTCCATTTTTTTTCCTGAGGAGATACTGCACAAGTTCAGGGACACATTTTCTCAATGTAATTTGTTTCTGTTGACATTTTCAGTCAGTACCCAGAATAACTCACTGCTGTGATAATTGTCTGCCTGCCCTGTGTATCTTGCAGTCTATCAGATAGGGTAGTGAAAAGGATAATTGTATTTCCCTGGGAAATTCAAAGCAATCACATAGAATCATGAATTCAAATATATAAGATATATATAAGAATTATTTCTGTTACTTCATGATGGCTCCCATTTCCCTCCTCACATTATCGCCTTTCAGCACACAGGCACCAGAGGAGAGAGAACTTTAAAGAAACATGGTAGAATGTTCAGAGACAAGGGTCTCAGGCAGTGATGGTTTCCTGCATATAGCATCTAAATGCCTCAGTTGGGGCTATATTGTATAGACACCATACTACATCCACACAGTGTTTTAAGTTAGAATCGCCTGGCTTGTAGGTATTTGGAAAACCAATATACTAGCATCTCTACTGAAAGAGCTGGCCCTGGCTTTTCTCTGCTTTACTCCTCTTACGTCAGGAGACAAGTGGATCAGGAAGTTATGAGCATGGGAATATGGGCAAAAGGAGAATAATGGAGAAAAATTGTCACCGAAATATTTAAATGTACTGGACCTGAGTTCCAAATCAATGGAGAAAGAAGGAGACCTATGGATTTGGGACCAACAGTTGCTATTGGCTACTCTAATTCAGCAGATGAGAGTTACAAATGTTGCCTACTTGAAAGATTCTGTAAAACAAATGGACCTGTCATTTGGAAGCTTAGCAAATCAAAATTGTGTTTTAGTCCTCAAAATGGCCCTGAAGAGCTAATTGTAGTGGTTCGGTTAATGTCAGCCTCCACCCAGCAAGCTGAGCCCCTTCTATCCTTTGGAAGAGCAATGCAACCACACTGGTTTCGATGCATGAGCAATAGGAGCTGTCTGTCTTACATTACAACTTTGATGGATATCTTGGATAGCTGATACTCAACTCCAGTTCAGATTAGCACATAAAGGCAGAAATGCATTCCTCTTAAAAATGCTCCAGAGGCTCTGACAGTCCCTGCTTTCCCCAAATGTGGGAGAGCAAGCACACACATCACTTTGTCACATTCAACTGTCAAGGAATTGTTCAGCTACTCGTATTACCCCCCTTTGGACTTCTTCACCTACCATTAGTGTTTTTTATTATTAGCAGTGAGATATTTTGGTTCTTCATCTTTTGGAGGCAGGTCTTATTTTCACACACTTGTTTATTTACTTGCTTGTCAAGAGAAGTTGCTGATGTTGACCAGTTCCTTAATGTCCTAAAGGAATGACTGTAAGTGGGCAAGCAAATGATCCAGAGAAGGCATCTGTATGACAGTCCAAAGAAAGTTTGAGTTTGTGTAAGGCTTTTCCACCCTTCATGCCAAATTATCCAGGTGCTACTTAGGAGACTTATAGCTGTGGAGCACATCATGGCTCCAGAACTGTCGACATCAAAGGTGTGTGGGGAAGGTAATTTTTCTGGGGTGTGGGGGAAGTTGTCTAGAGAAATTCTGGTACTTATATGTTGATCTGAAAGCAGTATTTCGTCTGCAAATCTAGATTCTGCCAGCACTGGAAACGCTTCCGAAAAAACGAAAGCATTGGAGGATACTAACCATTACTCTAGTGAGTGTTACTACTTTGTTGTCTTCTCAGTTTTCAGTAGATGAACATGGCTTTAGATGAGTGCTTGGAGTTGCAAAGAAACAAATTAGAGAGTGTTATTTGTCTGTACCAGGCCACAGACCTTCTTGCAAACCCAATTTAACTCAGCAAGTTGACACCTCTCTCACTGAAAAGCAGAATGATTAATCCCAAGGATTGAAGTCAAAGTAAAAAAAAAAGAAGAAAATGTGAGTGGAGTCTTACTCTGTAAGAGAAGACAAATGGAAATGTGAAAATATAACTTACATACCATTATGAATACTCGTTATATTAATATATTGTTATGAATATGTTATATGGATATGTTGTCTATAATGTCATGAGAGGGTGAGTGGGGAGAGAAGGACTAGGAGAGAGTCCTCTTTGAATTGCTCAAGCAGTTGTTGTTTGCATGGTGCATGTTACTTAATTTTATTCTAAAATTGCATGTCTCTGGGGCAGGAGTATAACTGCGGATCTGCTATTCCCTACCCAAAGCACTAGCTCAGCATAATACGTTTGATGTTTTTCTGCTCTGAACTCATCTCTCAGTTCTCCCTCTGGTTCTGCAGATGCACATTTATATGAATATTAAACATTAATTGCATAAAGAATCAGTGAAGATGCCGTTTCAAAATATGGGGCCGGCAGGAGGGAGGATGCTGAGGCTCTGCAGCCTCATTGACATGAGGCTAAACCCAAACGTGGCTGACTGCTGCCAACAAAAAAAGATAAATGGAGAGAAGCTGGGCTTGGATGTTTCCCCAGGAAAGCTTCTCTTCATGACATAATTCTTTCCTTTTTGCTTCTTGGCTGGGAAATACCCATCAGGAAATGGCAGATGGTGGGAAATAATAAAAGGGAAGAAAGGACCTCATTTAAAAAGAAGATCTTGCATTTTATATCTATGGTTGTAAGTGCTGCAGGGAATGTTACTGAATTATGTAATTCTTGGTATCTTTCTGGCTGTTCGATGCTAAAAGAGAAATAATTGCTTTAGTCATTGAATTTCAGATGAGTCTTTCTTTCAAAAAAAAAAAAAATTGCTAATATAAAAAAATTGTTTCTGCAATGGGGCAGTTTTTATAAACCTTAAAGACCACCCACACCAGGGGCAAACCTTGCTGCCAACCGCTGATCAGGTTGATTCAGTAACATGTCCCACTGGGGCAGGTGCTGAACCTGCTGAAGCCTGGGTGAAGGTATCACCATGGGATAAAGGGAGCGGGGGCCAGGAGCCTTTCACCCTGGTATATGAGTGCCTGGGCAGAGGCAAATAAGAGATTAAAATGATGTTCTGCATGTCTTGCAGGTGTTATCCTGCCCATTGTCATCGCCTTGATTGTCATTACCCTCTCCGCCTTCTCTCTGGTGGCCTTGTACAGAGTGTGCCATAAGAAAACTCCAGGTATTTGGTTGATCTTCTCTGAGCAAAGGGAAGAAAAAATATTGGTGTGCTTATTATTAAAACATTTCTGGAGGCTTTTGAGATTACTGTAACTAGAGATGCTGCAGTAGTCTGATAGGAAACATTGCATTTCAGAGTATTTTACCTGAAGTGGGAAAGCAGAACTTCATTTTCAAAATCAATAGGAAGAACAGAGGGAGCAAAAATATCTGTGATTTTTTGAGAGTATATAATGCCATAAAGATTTTTGTTTTGCCTTTTGCAGTTGCAAAGTGCTAAAAAACAGCTGCACTAACATGATCAGTCAGTTGGATAGAAAAAGAGGGTGAAAATAAGTTTGGAGATGCTGTTCAACACAATCTCTTGATGTTCATTTTATCTCTGTTCAAAATAAAAGCAAAGAAACGTCAGTGCTTTCTTTTAGGAAATACCTGATACATGGGTAAAATTTTTTGGTTACAGTGTATGCATGGGTACAAAACCACTGAGCAAACAGTACTTCCAGAAACAGTTGCTTTTGACAGATCAGATAAAACCACTATAAATTTCACTGCTGTCCATGAAATACTTAAGGTAATGAGGATGTAATTCCATTAGATCTCATTTGCCAGGTATTTCAGAGAGTTGCCAAAGCTGGCCACAGGAGAGTGCAATTTTCCATTAAATGAAATAACAACCAAACATATCTGAGTCCTGACTGTGAGTTGGCATGTGTTAGGAGCTCTGTGCAGAGCCTCAGCGGTGAAATCACTGGGACTTGGTATACGAAATCACAGCGGGATGTGGAAGCTGTAGAGCAAGGCAAACTGTGTTGCAACCAACTTGGCCAATGACATGGCAATCAGAACAAAACAAAAAGCAGAAGGTGTGCTGCCTGTTTAGGAAATTACTGAATTTTCAGGGTAAAAACATTAGGTGAAGTTTGTTTTCTTGCCAGCCTTCCCACACACAAATGCCAGTGCTCACAGTACTGGTAAATTAACTTGAAAACAAGAGGAGACAGCGACAGTGAGCTGCCATCCATCTGTGTATGGGAGCTGGCTCTGTGCATCCTAGGTTGTCCCACCCCATCCATCTGCCCACACTTGGGTGTGAGGAGAAAACGGGTTTGGTGGATGTTTCCCTTCCTCACTGACTGAGATGCAGGCTATGTTGCTACTTGGGCAAACCCCACTGCAGCACACAGGCTGTTTGTGTCCCCCCACCCTGCCTTCTAGATGAGTTGTTTCATGCTCAAAAACCACTGTCAGCATGGTTATCTTTTGGGAGGATGAGCTAGTGAACTGACAGTTACCATCCAGTCTGGTTGTCTTAACATACTTAATTAAACACTATAAAATCACAACTAAGCCTTCTGCTAGCAGCATCAATAGCTGTGTCTAAATGTGCTTGACTGAGTTCAAATGACCCTAGCTCTGTTCCTCTTTTCAGACAGACAAGAGAACGGCACTGAGCAGTAAGTCAAATTTTTTCTTTGCATTGCTATGAGATCTGTTGGAGGACACTTGTGCATGCAGCAAATTCTGCATGTGATTCTCTCATCTTTCTCTGCTTAAACATAACAAGTAGTTGCTACCTAAAGAGAACAATGTTGCTGAAGTTATTGCAGTTGCTTACTGTTATTGTACACCTGTATGCATTATAACATGGATAGAAATGTGCGACTGTCTTGCAAGAGATCCTTTTGAAACGGATAAATGCCTTATGCTGTGCCCACTTATTTTCTCCTTCTTCCCTTCCCTTTCCTTTCCTTTTTATTTCTCTCCTTTTATCCTTTGTTCCTCTCCGTTCTCCATCACTACATATTCTTCTGTCACATCTTCTCTTCCTGTCCATTTGCACAGCCTCTGTTAAAATGCCCAGAAAGTTTGTGGAGTCTCCTTCTCTGGGGACTTTCAAAACCCACCTGTATGCATTCCTGAGTGGCCTAATCTAGGTGTTTGTGCTCCAGCAGGGGAATTGGACTAGATGATCTTTTGAGGTCTTTTCCAAACCCTGACATTCTGTGATTCTGTGAAAATGGTATTGGCATAAGTACGAGAGTGAAATGAAGAAAGATCCATTAGAAGATACATACCAAAGGCTGTTAGATCTGGATGTGGTTTTGTATGACCAAAACCATTTGGGCAGATGGTTTACTTGCTATCCCCATCTTTCCTGAAATCTAAGGTGCTCCTTCTTGCAATCCAACACAGCTATATGCCCTGAATTGGCCAAGAGAAAAGATATCTCCCTCTCTTTCCATGGATGTACTACTTCTGTGGAGCACTGAATTGAGCTTGGAGTTGTGTGAGCTGATGTATCACGTTTTAAGAGAGAAGTCTTTTCAGAGCCACTGGTGTATGGTGTTTGCCATCAATAAGATTCATGCACAATGCCCTGTAAAACCCATCTCAAGCCTCCAGACAATGATCTTAGAGTAGTATTAAACTGAACAGTGTGCCAGAGTTGCATGCTCACTGTGCCTCATGTCTTCTGTCACCAATAGGGCCCAGTCAGATAAAGAAGGTGTCAAACTTCTGTCCGTGAAGACAACTTCTGCTGAGACTGGTGAGTGATTCTTCTGTGTCATTGTGTTTGGGGATGTCATTTCCAACATCAAAACCATCCTCACTTCCTCTCAGGTTGAAGTCACTGCAAGGGTACCCTCACACTGCAAAGCAGCCAAATGGGAGCCTGTAGAGCTGCAGTACAGCAGCACTGTGTGCAGTGTCAGTGTCTGGGAGTGAGAAATACAACTGCTATAGGGAAAATCATTTTTTAACTCTTCAGTGGTAAGTGAGGTACAGCTAGGCATGTTCAGGGATAATGAAGGTAGTGATATTTATCAGTTAGATTTGGGTAGACAAGGATGTTTGTCCGCTGATAATATTCCAGTAGCCAAAAGGGTTGGAAGTAAGTGCTGCAGCCTTGTTCCAGTCACCCTATGTATTCAAAATCCTACTCTTGTTGTAAAATTCTAGTCTTGTCCTACTCTCTCCTGTGCTTCACTGATCCAGTTTATTGCAAAATATGTGTGTAATAGAAGCTGAAAGGAGTAAAGGTTACAGTTAATGTACAAAAAAGAAATGAAAATCTCACCAATACAAATAAGAGATGGAGGCAACTATAGGTTCCACAGGAGCAGAGCAGAACAAAATAGCTGAGGTGGAATAAAATTCTGTCTAATCTAATTACCAGTTATTAATTTTTTTTTTTTTTTAACTTCTCATGGTTATTCTTCTTATTGTTAAACATGTAGTAACTCACTTTGTCTGCTACATAGTCCTACTTTTCTTCCCACCCTCCCTATAGGAGTCCTCCAGGAACAACACTCTTACTTTATCCAACTTTTTAAGGTTTCTGCTTCCCCCAGTGACATTTCAGAGATTGCCCAATAGCTGCTTTCCTCTTCTTCTAAATCCTTGATGGGAAATTCCCTGTGACACAATGTAAATAATGCTCTGACACTTAAGTGACTGCAGTTCAGCCCTGTGATTCAGGAAATTATTTTTACATTATATGTCTTTGAGAATTGATGTTTTTCTGTTTTAAGAGGTATGGAGCCGTGGGCATGTTTACATTAAAATCAGAACATTCTTTCTGAAATCTGAGTGAAGTTTGAGACTGGGATTCATAAATATTTTTTGACTGATTCTGCCCTCATACCACTTTCAACAAGAAAGTAACTTGAGCAGCAGCAGTCATCATGTTTTGCAGAGTGTAAATGAGGCAGGACCCAGGCACACTGTTCTTCACAAGATGAGGTCTGATGCTGTTAATCAGCTGCTGACTTAGCAAGCGTCTGAATTTCTTCCATCCAGAGGATGCTTGATTTTCTTCTTTACTGAAGTGTGATGTATGCATGTTATAATTGGAAGGTATGACTCATAGCCACTTACAAGACAAGATTCTTGCTCTCTTCTCATTAATACAATTCATATTTAAAACAGCTACCACTTTCTCTTGAATTCTAACAGCTTTACAGGTTTCAAAATTAAACATGCATTCACTGAAATTGGAGTCCTGTTTTTCCCCAGCTTTGGAGAAATGCTCAACTTCTAAATTTAAAAACACTCAGAAAGAGAGGCCTGTTTCCTTCCAGAAATACTTCTCACTCGAACAGATATTTTCAAATATTTTGCGGTGCCTGCCCTCATGAATAAGACTTACTTGCTTTGTTAGAATCTCAGGGTTAAGGCAAACACTTCTTGTACAGGCACAACAAAGCATGGAAATGCCTGACTCATCTGGTCTCTCTTACAACTTCTGAAACAATCACTTCTCTACATGTTCGTTTTCATTTTTAGATATGTAAAAGCCAGGTCAACTGAAGGGGGAATTCAACTGTTCAGTAAGCATGTTATAGCGGCCTCTGGTTGCATGTGCAAACCAAATTATAGAATGTTTTGACTAATAGGAGAAATCTCTTAGAAAAAGCCCCAGGCTTATAATCAGGCCCTTAGCATCTTCCTGCTGTCAATAGGCTGTCCAGTCACCTGAACCTGAGCTTGCATATAACAAAGTTCTGCTTTCACATATATTCAAATGAGGTTTTATTTTAATCTATACTTTTTAATTTTTACTTCTGTTCTTCCAAACAGAAGATTTTGTGACTGTGCAATTGTTACAAAAATGTTTAGAAAAATCTTATATACAAAACATGTAAGTATACAACCAGCAACTCCTCTCAGACAGGTAACCTAGAAAAACCGTGTACTGGTGATGTGCATGGCATGTTCTGATCAAAGCTTGTAATGAGTTAAGTCTTGTCTTGTTTTGTACATCTAAACAACTGAGCCAGTTGCACTTAAAAGCTAGTCACTTAAAAGAGATATATGTCCAAAAGGCGATTTATCCTGTCTTGGACATGTGTCTTGTTCTAGACTTAGCTGATCTTCAGAAGTCCACTGATCACTGAATAATCCTATCTTAGGAATCTGTCAGAACCTAATTTTCTTTTTTTCATATGTTAAAAGAAAAAGAAGGGCTCCTTTTTCAGAAGTGTAGGTAAATTAAATTTAATCAAGAATATTATTTCGAGTATCTACAATTAATGTGAAAGAATACAGGAAAAAAACAGTGTTAAATTAAGACTGGATCAAAGTAATGTATTTTAATGGAGCAATATCATCAGGGGCACCACGTAAAAGTGAGCTTTATCACTCTTATTTTTAAAAACTCCTGTTAGAAAGATGACTTCCTGATGGCTATGAGCTCTAAGGTACTACTTATTAAGAAGCAATCTAAAGCAAAAAAAAAACAAGGAGACAAAATCAAACACTTTGAATTTTTCATGCGTATTTGGCAGTAAACTGTAGCACTTGGTGCAAGATAAGTGACTGTACATGCAACTTATGTGAAAACTCAGATTGGATATAAATGCTTCGGATACTGAATTGTTTTGAAAGTTTTGCACTGATGTGCAAGCACAGGACTTACTATAGTCATTCTTAGTTGAGTGTACAGGCAAATTTAGGTCAGCTTTCCCTAGGGAAAATAAATGATCTTACACAATATAGAGTTCCAAAAAAGTCTACCTGCAAAAGTATTTATTATTTGGGAATTCAATATAGCCTACAGACCTGCAAATGGTAGAAATATTGCTGTGAATATAAGATGAAGGATTTTATGTGATGACTAAGAGCTCAAAACCATCATACATGGTGTTAGTGATAAAATGTCTATCATGAAAGCATTCCTTGCTTTCACTGTGATAGTTTTTGCATATTTCACTGAAAACCAGCATAGATATTGATCACAAAAAAAAAAACAAAAACAGAAGTTCCTTAGTAACAGAAAGGCTGAGGAATAGAAATTGAAGTAAGGCTACTCCATATATATGAATGATGTGTGATTGAAATATTGATACCTGAGTAATGATTTGACAAGTTTCTTTTCTGGCCTTTGCTTGGAGTATCCATTCTAAAATGTATTAAGGGCAGTTTACAAGTTCATTATTCAGTATCTGGTCTCACAGGAATGTGGCAGGTAACAATATTTTGAAGTTGTTAGGAGTAGTCCTGGTGCCTAAGCATAACATGATCCACGAGGGCAGTTTCTAATCCATGTGTGCCTGTTTACAATAGCAGGGTAGGACGTGCCTTTCTTGGTTTTCAGAGGTGTTGTCTGTTCTGTGTTGAATGTTCTGGAAGGATATTAACAGTGTGCCAAAGCTGATGTGGCTTATATTTTGGTGAACTGTACTTAGAAGCATTAAGGTTTCCCAAGACACCAACTGTGGACACAAATGAAAATTTAAGAATGGCTAATAAGCGAAGCTGAGAAAATATTCCAAGAAGCCATGGATACTTGAAAAGAAGCCTGGCCTGTCACATGCAAAAGACCTTTAGCTTATTGTAATCACTCTGGAGAAGGCAATCAATCATTCTGAAGAAGTGCACTCTGATGGAAGTGCAGTGCGAAATAGAATGAACTGAGGATGTAGATCAACTAGCATTCCCATGTGATCAGCACCTCTTCCAAAAGCTACTGCTTCCTAACCTGCCATTGCAGCAGATGGTGGCTGAGAGCTGAAATCATCACAGAACAAATTAAAAAGCCCTCTTCTTGTTCAGCACAAGAAATTGCTTTGGCCATGGAAATGCACATGAAATTCAGCATGTGATGAGACATTCCACTGTGTTGTTAGGGTTTGGACCTGGAAAATCCTATGGTCTTCTGAGATGATGAGGCTGAATGATGGCATCTTCATCACTGTTTTCCATAAATTTGCAAATGCTGAGAATGTTTAATTATGCTGTCTCATACATCAAATAATTCATCTGACTGTTATATAATGGGACAAATCTGGAGCTGTTGCAGATTATTCCTCTTCGATTTCTCTTACGCTGAGCACATCCAAACATGGACCACAGCTTTTAAGGAGGTAAGGAATCTTTGTTTTTGCCTCATTAGGGGCTCAACCCAGGCAAGCTAGCTTCTGTCAGATGGAGTTGGCTGTGTAGAGCATGACTCCACCATGGGGTTTCTTCACATCTGCTGGTTGTTTCATGTCTCTCTCATTTTGTCCAGGTGCACGCATCCAGCTGCGTCTCTGTCACTGAAGCTTCCTTTCCAACCTCCTTTCCCTTGCCAGATAAGCAGAGCAGGTCAGCAGAAAGCAGCCTGCCAATATGCTGCATGCTTGTGATTGGTAAGAGCTGACATTCCTTCTAGTTTGGGGATATTATTTTGTGTATTTATTTTATCTTTTGTGAGTGGTATTCTGTGTCCTATTTTTTTTTTCTGGCAGGTAGAAAACCTAGAAGCTGCTTCATAGAAAAACTGTCGTCCACCATCAAAGAGTTAGAGCAAGTACCTGCTTCCCTTTCCTTCTTTCTTGTTTTCTCATACTTGACATTTTTAACTTTGTATTGTATAATGACCTGAAGTTGTAGTATCTTTCATTATAGAAACAGAAGAATAAACTTTCCCAGCTTTTTACTTCTCATGGCTTGATTCAGTGTATGTTTACTCGCACTACAAAGCTCTGGTTGCACACATTCCAGCTGAGAATCTGGGACAAAAAATACAGTAAAACTATTAAATATCATGAAATCCAGCTGTGGTTGTACTTCTAACTCAGTTTCTGAGCTATGCAATTTGGAAGGGTTTTCCAAGCAGCCTTACAATCAGAGGCTGCTGAGGACTTGATGATGTTTGTGTCTGTGGAGCATTGCTAGCCTTCCACGCTGCTTTCTGTGATGTACCTCAGTCCTGCTGAGGGAGTTTGCAGGTGATGCTGGGGGTCATGGGTGCAGCTGAGCACTGGGTCCCATTCAACACTGCCCTCCTGTATCACTGGTTGCGTCTCTGCATGGTCAAGACAAACATTTTTGTTACTGCATCTACAGCAGTAGTTTCATATTTTATGAAAAAGTCTCTTAAATTGTCTTTTCTTCAGAATGCTTTCTTTAATTCTTTGCTTTGAAACAGATTGCAACTTATGAGAGATTTCTCCGCAGCAGATATTATAATGAAATAGCAGTGCAAGTCCTTTCTTAGAGACAGTGTAATCTAAGATGCAGTACAACTTATTTTTTACATCGAAGTCTATTTTTTATATCCTTTTTTTCTTCCAGCCTTCCCACAAAAGTCAGAGTTGGCTTTGCCTAGGTCAAAGTCTTTCTATACTCATGACAATATGACCTGTTAACTCTCATTCATCACCCTGTTCTACAGTGTATGTGTATTCTAAATAATGAATGAATAAGAAAAAAAAAATAAAAATAGAGGAACTAGTATAACAGCTTGCTGCAAAGGTGAAACAAAGAAATGTTTGTTTCAGAGTTTCAAAACTGATCTTATACACTCTGTACTTTCATCTGACTATATGCTCGCTAATTAATCACATATACTAGTATCAGGATGCAGCATAGTCAGAAATGAGTATGCTTGTTAGAGTAAAAAAAAAGCACCAAATACTGCACAAGTGAAATTTTAATCCATCAGAAAGCCTTGCATTTTCATTGGACTGCTTTTACTTTCCTGATAATATCTATAGCTTCACAGAGGCTCAGTATCCATTTGCTGTCTACTTCCCGTGCACCCAGAACAAATACATTGAAGAGTCAAAAGCTACAAAGACCAAAACAATCCCTAGTCACTCTTTCCCATCCTCCTTCTATTGAAGAGAGACTTCTTGGAGTAGGACATGTGCAGAGTGCATCCTATTGTGCCCAGTGCTGAACCCAGAAGCTTCCTTTGGGAATCTACACTCTCCAGGGGAAGTATCCTGTGGATGCTGTCATAGGAGGCTGTACATATGCAATCCCCATTTTTGACAACAGCTGGCACAAGATGTCTAGGAAAGATGAGAAACGGGGCAGAGGCATCCTCCGTTTCATCCTTGTAGCACTTCTAAACCAGAGGTTGTATGTCTAATAGTACTCAGTGGTTTTTACTTCCATTACTTTGTCCTATCCCCTTTGGCATCTACAGCGTCCTGTGGCAATAAGTTAGACAGTTTAACTGCAGTTCTGTCTGTTGTATTACACTAATGTGCACAGTGCCTATGTCTTTGTGTTTACAATCTAGTTTCAGACAAAAATCAACAAGCAGATGCAATACTGGAGGATGAGAGAGAGAGTAAAATGTTTGATAGAATGATTCATTGATTACCTGCCCACAAAAACTTACATGTTGGTATCAGTCTAATTTCATTTTCCAAATGTTCTGTCAGATCTCTTTCTCAACCTGTGCATCATGTCTTTCAGTTTTTGTAGAAGCGCGGGATATATTTGAGGTTGGCTTCTCCCTGCCCTCTGCCAACCTCTCTGAGCTCACAGCTCCTCCTCCAGCAGGAGAAGCCCCACAGTCGAGGCAGGACTGCAGGTAACTTGGGTCGCGTTGCAGTCATAGCTCCCCAGCCAGCACCGCTTGGTCACTGTACAGGCCAATCTCTGCTGGGTCCCTTCATCTCCCAGTTACTTGTTGACTTAGCAGAACAGACAAATATGCAGTGGTCTTTCAACCCCTTATCATAGTATCATAGAGTCGTTTGGCTTGGAAGAGACCCTGTAGACCACCTAAGAGTTCCAACCCATCTTCTGTGGGCAGGGACACCACCCACTTAGACCAGGGCCCCACCCAGCCTGGTCCTGAACACCTCTAGCTTCTTTTGTCAACATGTTCTTCCTGTATCTTACCACAAATGAGTTATTGCCATAATACATATAAAATTGAACCAAGTGACACTAGATACAAGATGCTGTATAGCAATACCGGGAAAAGCTGGTGGTTCAAGTCTCTCTTCATAATTTCCATCTAGTTTGCAGTGCTAGAGTTTGTGTGTGTCACCCTTCACTAGATGCATAACCCAAAATTAACACAATCTAATTTTCCACTGTTTCTGGTATCTGATGATTTTTGTACACCCCTTCTTCCCTTCTTTCTCATCACAGCCTTCAAAACATGCAAGTAATCTAGCTACACTTGTTGAGAGTTGCCATCATGCTACATATTTTCTCCTTTGGCCACACAGTTCAGTGGGAAATTATTCCTTTGATCACCTTAAATATCATCTGTTCTAGGAAAACACTGAACAAAATGTTTGGTTTTCATTTCCTTCATGGGAAACAAGGTGTAATCCATTGTCTTTAATGAGTGATGGTTTTGGTGGCAAGTTAGGTTTTCAGCAGTCTTGGAATTTTTTTCTGTCACTTACAGCTATTTTGAGATCAATAAAATGTCTTCCCACTTGCAACTAATCTGAATGTTGTTCTTAATTTGCTCTTTGTGACGCAGCTGGATATTTAGCACAGCATTAAGGCACTGAGCCATTAAACTCCGAACCTGTCCTAGATGCCTCTCCGTGTGTTCTCAAGGCATACTGCAGTCACATACCTAAAACTGTTTGTTACCCATGTTACTCCTGATCAGGGAACGTCTATGTGATTATATCCTCCTCAGTGCATCATAATTCTGTCTTCATCACCTGGTAGTTTACTGGCACTAATTACTGTAGACACTATAATGCAGATACCTTCAGACACATTTTAGTCCCAGAGCCTCCCATCAGACAGTCACTGACAGTACAGAAAAATGCTGACCACAGCAATAGTTGATGGCAGCTCACTCTGCCCTTGAGCTTATATGTTTAGCACCAGAAAACCCAGACAGACTCTGCAGCAGCATGGGACTCACTCATTTTATGCTCTGATCTGAAACCTATTGACATCAATGGGGATATGTATCCGGGGAGATGTCCTTAGACACATTGCTTTCCCTCTGTGCAAAGTATGTGCCTTCCATGAAAGTCTGCCTCAAAGCCTAGCAAAGAAACCACCTGAGAGTGCAACCAATAGCACGTTATTTATATTTACTACAACTAGTGAATATTATCTTTCCCATGGTAAAATATATCAATCTTGTTGAAACGTTTCTTTTTTCTTTCTACCGGAAATTTATATTTCTCTTAAAATTTCATATGAATTATTGAAGTAATTGCTGAAGGTCTTTTTAACTGAAATTTAATACCATCAGAACTTCTGAAGCACTAATTTAGCAGCACTTTATAATGTGTTTTTAAATAATTTTATCCAAAATTGAAGTGAGCACATTCCAGCACATTATTGTTGAACAATATTCAGTGCTTCTCAGTGAAGTTTATTGTGGTAGTAACACACCATTGAGATCAAATTGTAGGGAGAATACACTCTATGACACCCAGGGAGCAGTGAGGATCTACTATGTGACAATTTTTGCTGCCTAGGCACAACAAGGAGACAGGTTAGTGTGTGCAGTGGCCAGTGATGTGCTGCTGCTGGACTCATTAGTCCTCTCTCTGTATGTTTAACTGATGCAAAACATATTTTCTGTTATTTAGGAGAGAATTCATCTCAGGGGAAGAATAAAGCTCGACAGTGTGATGATTCCTCTTCAAACTTCAGCAATAAATACGTAAGTTTCTTACTTTTGTCTCAAGTTCTGTAATGTTAGTACCTGTTAGTCTGGATAACACTTGTTGGTCTTGGTATTGTGCCATATAACTAAACAGGATTAAAAATACAAAACAAGGTGAGCAATTACTTAAACAAAGCTCAGTTTGCACAGTCCACCCAGAAGAAGAGTCCTGGGCAAACCAAGGCTGCAGAAGTCCATGGCAGCTGAAGAAGCTGCCATCACACAGAGGTTGACATTTATGGACTTAGCATGTGGCTTTAATTGCTCATTTCCTGGTTGTAATTTCCTAGTAAAATTTCCTTTTTGTAAAGGAAATTACAAAAAAAAAAAAAAAAAAAGTAGATTTTTTAAGGCTGTTGCCCACAAGAAAGGAACTTACACATTCAGCACCTTTGGTTTTATGACAAGGCTGTAGCTGTTCCACACTGTGCAAAAGCAAGTACTCTTATTGAGGCAGTTTATTGCCTTAAACTTCTTGACTGCCAACATGCAGAACTGGGAAGTGCTGAACAAAGTTGTTACACATACAAGGGCAAGGACTGTTAGAGCACCTATAAAATCTGCTGTTTAAGATATGGCTCCTACATTTTCCTTTATCCATGAAGCTTTCCCAAGCACCACAATCTGTCTGTTTCCCAAAGAGTTGCTTCTCTTGAAGGGAAAGAAAAAGGGAAGGTTGTCCTGAGAAGATAGGTGTCAGAGCATATCATGGGGGGGAGTGGACAGAGGCAACTGTGCTCGGTCCAGATGAAGCCCAGCCTTGCATCATCACAGCAGGATGGAGTCCCCCAGAACATGTGCTATCATCCTCCACTGAGACAGATGTGTTGATCGGAAACTCAAAGAGACATCTTTGAATTTTTCAGCTTGTTCTCATTTCCCTAGGGAATGCCCAAACTGAGCTTTCCTGATGCAAACAGCAAGGATAAAATAAGTGAAATCTGTCCCTTGAATCAGAATATCAGAATGTAATGTCGCTACATTTCTAAAAACCCAGAGCTGACTCTGTTGGATGCAGGACAATCTCCTGGTTCACAGAATCACAGAATCATAGAATGGCCTGGGTTGAAAAGGACTTAGTCCCTGTTATCTGCTACATGTTGGATTTACTCCGTATTGCTCACTTCCACTTACTATTACATTCCTGAGCCATCTTACCTGGAACAATAATCTTGAGATACCATTGTTATTTCAGATGTGAAGCAGCCTGGTTTAAGACAACATGCAGGAACATCCCACCAAGGTTGCAATGCCACAGGAACTGTGGAGCAGCTGAAGCTTTTTGCCAGGCAGGACACTTGTGCTAATGACTAGCCCTTGACTCCTAAGCCTCAAGTGCCTCCTGTCCTTTCTGGAACGACGTGCTTTTTTGATGGCTTAATAACTGGTATATCGTATGTATTTATTATGTTCTCATATAGTAGAAGCAGAAAAACTCTCAAGAAGGTTGAAGAGCGTGTTTGCATAGTCATTATTACAAGAATCTTCTGCACATACAGGAAGGAATATGTTAGCATACTTTGTTGAACTTATGGTATTTAGGGTTCTTTTAATTGTATGTAGCAAAATACAAACATGGCCTGACCCTTGAAACATTACTTCCAACTGCCACAATGGAAGTTAATTCAGTGATTTCCTGGAGACTCCCCACTGAAGCACACACTTTACTTGTCATAAATGTTTACAGGATGGGATGCCTGGGTGAAATACTGAAGTGCGTGCTTTATTTCTGTAAAGGGGGGGAATATGCTTTGCACTGATGTTTGCATTTTTGTTTTTTGAAGTTCTATAAATTGCTGAATATGGTCCTTGTGATGTAGCAGGCAACACAGTTAATTTTCTCCTGTTCCTTGGCTAGCCGCTGTATTATGCATGCTGTGAACGACTCCTCTGTGAGCTGAGGTGCACGGTAGGGATCAGCAGGAAAAGCAATTGTGCAGCTGAACCCTGTATTTGGAGTAATGCATGAGATTCCTGTTGACTACCGAATAACTCTGGAAGTTTAAGGAGTGTTTCAAGTGATATTACAGACTCTTAATCTGTACAGAGCTGATGCTGCAAAAATATCAAGTAGTGCTTCTACCTGCCCGTATCCTACTCTGCTAGAACTGTAAATATTCAAAAATTATATTAATGTGAACATCTGCTTAGCCTCAGTCCACTGGCTCTGGCAGTGTGCTGAGGAGCTCCATGGTTGTGTTGGGGAAAGGAAAGGAGACAGTTGGTGGTGTAAGTGTGGGGCTGAGAGCCAGGCCAGCAATTTGAGTTGTGATACCATTGATACAATGCTTTTGAGGAAACTTCTCTCTCCAATTTCCCTCTGTGAGTTGAGAAAACTTAATTAGCAGTATGGCAAAAGATTAAATGGATTTGTTAGTTCATATTTATGACAAAGATAAAGTGTTCATTTCCCTACCTTTGACTGTTGCTCTTATTTCATTGGTGATGGATCCAACCCTCTGTCTTAGCAGCACCAAGAGAAATTTTTCATGAAGTTTTGTAAAAGTTGAGAAATGAACAAGGGTGCTCCATGCTGCAGCTGAACTTCTATGGTCTGTTTGGGTGCTCCTGGGTCACTTGGGATGCTCCAGAGCAGAGAAGTTTTGTACCTGCTTTAGAAAGGTCAGGTTGCCTAAAATATACCAGATAGCATCTGCACCTACTCAGATACCTGATTGCTGAAGTTTCCAATGAAAAAAGAAGTCAGTTGTGCATTTTCATGTTGATTTTAAAATATTTTTGTAGCATGTTGCATTCTACTGAGAGGACAGTAGAAAAGACCAGAGAAACATTACAAAAAATACATGTATGTGTAAAATTTATTCATTACCTCCATGATGTGTCAAGAAGAGAAAACAACTTCCTATTAAAAGTTATTATCTTTATTAAAAGGCTCTACTTTTTCTCTTTGCGGAAATGCAGTTCATTACCTGTGCCTAGCACCAGAGTTGGCCACTGCAGTGCACTGCTGTGGCACAGGGTGAGCTGAGCACATTGCTATGAGCTCAGGCATCAGGTGCTCTAGGCATGGCAGGCAGGGGAGGACCAGGTCCTGCAGACATGCTGAGGAGTGCAGAAAACTACTCCTTCTTGTAGATGGTGAGGGGAGAGAAAAGGGCTTGCTGCAAATCATTAGCTGTAGTACTTGTCCAGAACACCTGCTCGACAGTTTCTAGTCACTAGCAATGTGGCCAAAAACATGTGCACGGGGATGTAGTACCCTTGTGAAACATCAGCAGAGCTGTCTGTTTCATCATGGATTATTCCACTGGGAACATAGGAACAGTGGGAATAGTTTGAAGGCAGAATTCCAGCCTTCCTGCTCCCAGCCTCACCACTATCCACTAGGTCTGTGAGCTCCAGTAGGCATTAGGTACTCTAAAAATCCCCCATGCAGCTCATTTTGGCACATTGGGCAGATGTCCACAATGTGTGCTGGCCATCAGCTGGCCATTCTGCTCACTATTCCACTTACTGCACTGTGGGACTTGACACACCATGTCTGTGGACATAGCGAATTGCAGGCTGCTAGGCACGACTCAGAAAGGTGCTCAAATATCACCCAGGGACCTCTGTGCTACCCAGGAAGGCTGAGCATCGGGCAAAGTTTGGCCCCATGTCCCCTCCAATACCTTGCAGCCATGAGCAAAGAGCTCTCAGGGCCTCCCCAGCACCATCAATTATGGCTCCTCAATTTCTTCAAATTAGGATATATCTAATAAAATAAGTGAGCTTAAAGATTACTCTGTCAATTCTCAATTGAGTTAGATTTTTTTCCGTTTACAGCCAAGGGCAACCCATAAAGCATAGACTTTAATTAACCCCAATGAATGCAGCGGATATGAAACACCAGCACTCTTGAAATATGGCTGAAAGGTCCTCTGAGTTCCCCCACACCCACCCTGCAAGCTCATTAGCCCCAAGAAGAGCAGAACAGTACCAAGATGCACTTCAGGACAAGAAGCCACATACAGAGAGTACATCCCATTTCTTTCACCGGCAGAAGTTCACCCATACTCAAGGTCAAGATCTCAGGCTGGCTGAGGGCAAAAACAAACCCATGGCTGGCAAAGCCCTCCTCACTACTGCGGGCATCAGGGCAGACACCCACTGCTGGGACCTCATCAGAGCACTACCAGAGCAGCACCAGGCAGTGACAACTCAGAAACATCCTCCCCCAATAACTACATAAAACCAGGAGGGAGGACAGGAATACTGATGCTTTTCATCTTCTATTCCACAGCACTTTCAGTTCCCCCAGGTGTGGTTCTTTCCAGTAGAAGAACAGCTGTATTCTTTTGCCCTTTATTACTATTTTCAACTTTAAGATTTCCTCATGAACCAGCAGGACACCTCCCTGCCTGGAGTCGTCGTTCTTCTCCCCAGAGTGGCTCATTCTGTCCTTCTCCTCTCCTCTTTCCATCTGCATGCTCCATTGGCAGCATTAAGCCTTTGCTGCCTCCGCTGTCCCAGGGCTGCTGTTTGGATGATGTTAAACAACTAAAACAAAACATAATTACAGGCAGCACGGCAGCACAGCAGAGAACAAACCAGCAAAAATCCAACCATGCATAATGCCATGGAGCCCGTGCAACTGTCTATCTCCAGCTCTAGGAGATAATTCAGCTTTTCTAAGGAGCAATAATGAGCCTTCTGTATGTGCCTCAGTTCCCAGCAACGCCAAGGCTGGATTGTCCTCATGGCTCCTCAAGACTGCCAGCTTTGCACTTCAGGCCTCTTCTCACTGCTCTACCTGCAGGTTGATCATCTAAGAACTTCATTCATGTAAGTGCACTGTCTGGCTGCAGCTGGTGAAGCAAGGGAAGAGGATGAGGTGGAGTGTGCCGAGTGCAGCCCATCTAGCTGGGAGATGATGGGAGACAGAGCTGAGTTCTGCTGCCCCACTCCAGACCCTCAACACTCCATGCCTGTCCTTTACAAGCCACCACGGTGGCACCACCAGGCACATGGCTGCACTCCCAGGCAGGTTTCTTGCTGCTGTTATTTTGCACACTCCTTTGTGGCAGTAAGTGCCGCTGTTTACAAAGGATGGAGATTTTGGTGTTTCTTCCATTCTCCCAAAGCCTGGATGTGACCAGGGGAGCAAAGAAAGCTCTGGGGTCCCTGGTTAGAAATGTTTCTCCAGCCAGTGGATGGATCTGTTACTCTTCCAAGGGATCCTCTTCAGGTTCACTGCAGGTCTGAATTAACCTGTTCCTAATGCTGTTTTGCCTGCTGGGGCCAGCCCTGGGCACTCATGGCTGGGCTGCAGACTGACACCTGGCACTTGGAGCGTGCTGATGGGGCACCTCATAAAATACAGAGAATGAAGGGAACAGATTTTATTACACTGTCCTTGCTTCCTCTTGTTTTAAGAGCTGTTGTTTTCCTGTGCTCCCTCTGGTGGTCTGCTTTCTCTTTCTGAAAAAAAGAATTGAGCCACAAGGAGGGAAAGGCAGCCTCTCTCAGGAACACCCATGAAATCTGTGGGCTGAGATGAGCTGATTGTGACAGGCAACACATGGGCCTCCTACAGCCAATCTCAAGTGGGCACCGTGCAGGTGGGGGCTACTTCAGTCTACAGCAAGCTGGGGGGTGAAAGCAAGGAATGGCCCTGTTTTCCTGCGCTTGCAAAAAAAATTGTCCTCCAAACTCCAACTTTCTGAAGCTTACCATGGAGTGCAGAATGACGGTGATTTCTAGAATCAGAAATATTTGATAAAAATGTATTTTTTTAAATTAAATGAGGGCACCTAACCAGCTGGTTTCCTGTGCCAGTTTTAGGAATACAGTCATTAGGGTTCTGCTGCAGTGCTGAAGCAGTACTGTAACTGTAGCTGAGCCTCAGTCATTGGGCAGATATGGGGTTTTTTAAATTATTATCTGTAGCTGTGTCTGACATACAAAATTAGCTATTTTGCCCATGTGTGTTGGAAGTAGTGGGGATTAATGAGGATTATAAACAATATATATCTGACAGGGCAAAATAAGGAAAAGTTAATGGATGTAATTACTGGAGAGAGCATTCCAGGTAGTCAGTGATATTCCAGGTATTCAATGTGGTGGTGTTTAGGGAAGACCTATTAACATTTGCATGGGAAAAACACTTCCCCATCAGCATCTGGCCCCAAACTTGCATGTGAGCCCACAGCTCTCCAGGTCTGGACTCTCATTCAGGTAGATTTTCTTAATGAAAGATTTTCTTAATTTCTTGAGTATTAAGTCACACATAATACACAGCTAAGAACCATTCTGTTGATGTTTTATTTTGTTTTGTTTTTTCCCATTACCTCCCCAATACATGAAAATCCTATTGAAGAAGCAGAAAAAAATTAATGGAAGAACAAAAAAAAACGTGAAGTAGATACAGAGGCTACAGCGCCTGAGGCATGAAGCACCTCAGCCAGCTGGCAGATGGAGATGTTCTCAGGCAGTGAAACCAGATCCTGTGAAAAGTGTGGGTCTCGCCTAGCCCTGCAGGCAATCAGACCTCTTCTTTCAGCACGTTTCCTTCAAAAAATATGGAGCAGTCAATGCAGTTGGCATTTGCTCCCAAAGCCCCATGTACCTCCTGTGACTGATGGGACAGATTGCGGCCAGACCACGATGGCACCCTGGGTCTCGAAGCTCCTGCTGGCTCTTTGTTTGCTATGGAAATAATTCCTTTTTTTTTTTCACCTGGAGAGGTAGGTAATGGTGCTGGTGCTGGGGATGAGCCATCCTACAGCCTGTCACCAGAGAGCTGCAAGTGACTCTTACCCCTACATCAGAAAAATGGGATAAGAGATTGTCACCGAAGACCCTCAACCCAGGAATGTGTGTGTTCAGGCTGATGTTACGTTATAGTTATTGTATAGGGCAGGAGGAAGTATTGTGAAAGTCCTCATGTGGCTACTTGTGACCTAGAGTGGCTTGGTTCGCTATGACAAAGATCAAATATTTTAATAATAATAATATATAAATATTTATAATAATAATAATATATAATACATATAAATAATAATAAATAAATATTTTAATGTAATTCACTGTAATTAGTGCTCATTTCCAGCTCCGGTGAACAATCAGCAGTCACTGGGGATTGGTATATGGGGAGGATGGTGGGAATTCATCTTGCTTTGCCTTCAGCATGAGGATATTATCAGCTCCCACTCTACAGAGCGAGGACAGTTTCTCACAAATTTCTCCATTATTATTAACATTGCTCTTAGTTAACTGGCAAATTGAGTATCTAAGGACAGGTGGAGTTGACTCTCTCTTTTCCCTAGGTCTGGGAACAGAAACGAAGTCATGTTTTAGCTGTCACATTCATACCTTTATTTCTCATGTTCGGTGCCTGGAGACTGTTGAGAATGAGGTACTTAGTTATTAATATATTAAACATCTATTTGGTCTTCTTCCAGCATCTCAGCACTTTTATATCACAAATTAAATCTCCTTTAAGAATTTTCTTAACTAAACCTCTGCCCATTATGCCCAAAATTTTTGAAAAATAAAAATGTTCAGGATGAGAGGAAATCCAAATGGATTTACCAGAATTGGTCATGGTGTGACTTCTTGGTGACTAAAGGCAAACTAAAAAAAAACCAGTTACCAAAGAACCCATACTTTTAAAGAGAAAATATGTTCTGGGAAAATTTGAACATTTTTAAGAATTTAGGGAAACGGACAAAATCAGAGACTTTTCCACCAAATGCATCTTATTTTGTATGTGGAATTATCTTCAGCTGGCACATCTCAGATGGAACATTTCTCCTGTTTGCTCTCTACCCCCACAAGTCCAGACTCCGCAGCACTGGCTTAGCTGATGCTCATGCATTTTGACCATGCTTATTCTGATTTATGTAACTGTTGTCACTTTCAGATATGTGTTGCCTGCAAGGCAATTAGACAAAAATGTCTTACTAGGAGCCAAGCACTACATTTATGATGCTGTATCTCACACTGCAGAAAATGAATGGAAAAGGACTATACTAAAAGACATCATGATATCATATGCAACACATAGAGGGAGAACTGTCTCCACTGCAACCATGTTAAGAAGAGGGCAGCTTCATTAAACATCCAAGTAGATGAACAAATATATTTAAAAGCTGTCTCTTGTGTAACGTGAACTTAAGTGAATGCTTTTTTTTTTTTTTTTTTTTCCAATTACTTGGCACAGTGTCTCTTGTAGGACTTCTTTGAATCAAAATGCCCAATAACAGCAGCTGGAAATTGCAGCAGTGGGGATCTCCATCAATAACATTGCAATGGTATGTGCCTGCATGCATGGAAGATTTACAACATCAATAGTGGAAGGCGTCAGACATACCTCCTGGGGCTAGGATGAGGCAGCTCCCTCCCCAGAGGGAAAGCTCATAGGCAGAACAATAGCACTCCCCTTATAATCTTGTTTTTTCATTCTTGGGTCAAATTCTGCCTTGTTCATCTCTCATTTCTCTATTCCTTTTGCCATCCATTAATGATGCATGGCCAATTTCCAGCACCTCATTTTAAGAACAATTAAAGTAAAATGAAACATTTTAATAGCCTTCTGGTTGTAGGCAATAATGTTTCAGTTGTTCTGCAGGACAGTTATATCTCTCACCTCTTCTTTTTTTTTTTTTTTTTTTCCTTAATTCCCCACAGGATCTCAAAGCTCTCCTACATCAGCTTGAAAACTGCAAGATTTGTAGTATGCACCAAACATGAGGAAACTTCTGTGCGTACACTTGCGGAGGAATGTGCATGTAAGGCTCTTTGGGCATTAACCAAAATCATACTGTTTTTCGGTAAAGTTTACATCTCTTTTTCATATACAAAACCGAATGTTTGGAAAACTCATTCTCCTAAATTGCTTTCTCTGAAAGCAGGTATCATATAGTGGTTTATACAGCATTAGGCAAAAATTATTCTTAAGGATTGGGTCACTATGGTAACCACTTCTTATCTCAGAATCAAAAAGCAGTTACGATTGTAATTAAAAAATGTATGCTGCCTACCAAGAATTACTCTGAATTATAATTCATTTTCTGTCGCATATTTGAGTTATTTATATTGCTCCCAAAGGCATCGCCTTTTATTATAATTCAGTAAGGCAGCACTTCATACAGAGAGACTGTTTTGAGTAGACTGCCAGAAATTGTGGTCAAAGACTCCAGCTTATGAAACTCCAGGAATGCTTTGTGTCCTTAGAAAGGGGAAACAAGAAGGTAAGTGCGTCCTCCTAAAAGCTCATGCTTTGTCACTAGTTGTCACACATCCCAAGACCAGTCATAATGAGTTATAGATGTGAAACCCGTGAACTAAGACCTCCCATCCAGTTACTGACTGGCAGCTCCTGGAGAATTTCCTTCAGCTTGCGCCCTTCCCTTCTGTTCCCTGCAGCAGAGTCATGTGTGGATATCTTGGTGATCGTTAGACCATCAGGAGGAATGGCAGTGAAATCATTGCCTTTAAGAGCTATTAAAATAAATAACAGAAGTTTAGAGTTCCAAATAGCTCTAATGAAGCTGCCTGGGAGTTCAAAAGGGCTTTCCAAATTCAATGGGAGCAAAACCATGAGGAGGCAACTTGCTCCAGCTGGCTCTCACAGGCTTAGGCCCCATACTACTTTATGGAGGATAAAATTGCATTTTTTCATTAGATTATATTAACTATTCTCAAATAGCACCAACTATATATCACTTCCTCTCTGCTTTGGGTCTGCTCAGGGCTGCGAAGAGGTTGTTAGCAGGATCTCTGGCACTCGCCACTGCTTTTCATTTTTTGGGATACAACCTATTTATCCTTCAGCTAACACACCACAGAGCAAATATGTGCCGTGTTTTATGTAAATAATAATAGATTTGATTGCCTAAGTGAATCTTTTTTTCACACTTTCCAAGAGGGAGACAGAACAAATGTTTATCTACCCAAAACCTGTAGTTTTCAACATCGTTTTTGTTTTTTTGTTGTTGTTGTTGTTGGTTGTTTTTTTTTGTTTTTTTTTTTTTCTTATTTTTCAGTCATGCATCCCCATAGACGACCAAATGCTTTCTCTTGGAAATGGATTTACTGCTCAGTGGCCACAATTATTCTAACAGCACACCCTGGAAAGCCTTTTTAGTGTCTAAAATGAGGGGTTTATTTATCCTGGTGAGGCTCCTGTGCTGGGGAGGTTGCCAGATTAGAAGTAATCAGTAAGGTTAATGAGCCAGAGACTAATCATTTGTATTCCTTTGGAGTTGCTCCATCGCCCCAAATGACTCGAGGTGCAGGGGAAGTTTTAATTAATTAACCCAGGGCCTCCCTTCCTCCTCCACCTCTGCCATGGAAAGCCCAGAGGACCTGTATGCCCACTAAATCCCTGATGCCCTGAATCCTTCCCAGAGCAGAAATAGCAGGGAAAGCTTTGGGTTGTGAGGATGGATGGGGTGGGTAAGGAGGATGGCAGGGTAGAAGGAGCCATGGCTGCAGGGTGGTGGTGAGGCCTCCTGTGTGCTTTATCTTCATGGCTTTCACACTAGGTTTTCTTTTTTTCTCTTGTTAAAATGGCTTGCTTCTACTGCAGCAGAAAACAGCTGCTTAGATTTCCCAATAATGCAGCTTTGCTTCTGAAAAGTTTGGGGTGTTTTTTCCCTCCATCAGGGAAGACAAAATTAAGTGGTTTATCTGGGATGGTTTAACCCTCTCTGATCTGCTCTTGAAAGTGTCCCTGTCTAAAGAAGGTGGTGTGCTTTCCTTTTAGCAAACCATAAGAATACGGAGACCCCAACCCACACCAATGCCATGAATTTCTCAGGTGCAAATTGATAAGAAAATACTTCATAGTGGCTATAATGCAGTGAAGTGGCAAATGATTTCATTAAGTCTGCAATGATAATTAGTTTAATCAGCTGAAGTGCGGCTCAGTGCAGCACACTTCAGAGGCATGTGACGCGATGGGGCCCACTGCCCCCAGCTGGGAAATCATCCTCAGCTGAATGCTTCCTCACCCACGGGCTCAAGCAAGATGTCTTCCTGCTCCTCCTGCTCTTTGCAATTAATTCCCTGCTTTAATTAATTCCCTGGTGCCATTCAATGAGGCCAGACTGAGCTTCTGAGAGGAAATCACAGCTTAGCTGTGGTTCACGCTACAGGAAAATGTTCCATTCTCCCCTGACCTCTCTGACTGAAACCCCGCTGAGCTGAGTGTCTGCTCTGAGTGCATGGTGTCCCTGAGCCCCACCAGGGAACAGCGTGACTCTCACTGTTGGGTTTCTCTTGTAGGGGGAAAAAAACACAGAACACCAAATACTGTTCTTCTGTTACTTCTTTTGAAACCAGACTCAAAAGAAAATATGCTGCTTTGAGAGCATCTTTTCCCGGTCTGGGTGAGGCAGGTGCCCTTCTTCTGAGCAAAGACTAACAGCGTTGCTTCATGTTGATATTCAGGTCTTCATGAAGCTTCTTCAATATCAGATGTCACAACTGTGTTAACATGCCAATGCAAGTGTTTCAGCCTCCTGCATCTATATCATCTTCTATTTTTTATCTATGTTTAATTTTATTTCATTTTTTTTAATTGAGCAGTGTGAGAGACAGTGTATATAATACTCATGGCTCTTGAGGACTTACAGAGTTCCTGGTTTGCAGGACCTTCCTAGCACTTGAATTTGGCTTGCTGGAGTTGGGCCACTGTAGGCTGCCTTGGGTTTTAAATCTATGATGGTTTTAATGCCAGACAATTCATTCAAACATGGTATTGCTTGTGGAGGTTGTCTGCTGCCCTACCATGGGATAGCAGCCTCCTCTGCTGTCATCTCATCTTTCTAGTTCTGTGATGACAGTCACTTGCTGGTATCGTACTACCCCCTAAAAACAGATCTTTAAAGAAGGAAATGGGCTTGTCTGTGTTGAGGATAAATATTCTATTTTCAATATTCATTGCAGGGTGCCTGGTGTGAAATGCTGCTTCCCATGAAAGATACACTTTGTGGTCCTCCTCTCACAAACTGCCTGGTGAATGGTAGAGAAGAACCATGCTGCAAGGAGCTAGTAGATTAGTGTTGCAGCTCTCTGGCCTTGAAACAGGAGAGATGGCCAGGCTGCTTTTATAAAACAAAAACTCATTCCAGGTGGCTATAACTCCCACTGCTCTTGAGCGAACCCACTTGACAGTGCTTGTGTCATCTCCTGCCTAAGGGTGAACTATTTTGGGGCTCACACATTCTTTGAGCCACTGTGGTCAGTGACCCACAGCAAATCTCCTTACATGAAGTTAAGATGATCCAAGGCAGCTGGACTAGATTCCTATGGTGTTACAGAACCACAGAATTGCAGGGGTTGGAAGGGACCCCAAAAGATCGCTAAGTCCACCCCCCCCGCCAAAGCAGGTATCCTACAATAGGTCATGTAGGAAGGCATCCAGCCAGGTCTTGAACATCTCCATAGAAGGAGACTCCACAATCTCTCTGCGCAACCTGTTCCAGTGCTCCGTCACCCTTACCATAAAGATGTTCTTCTGCATGTTAGTATAGAATTTCCTTTGTTCAAGTTTTAGGCTCCTTTTAGACTCCTTGTCCTATCACTATACATTATCGAGAAGAGTCTGGCCTCATCCATTTGCCTCCCACCTCCCTTTAGATATTTATAAACATTTATCAGATCCCTTCTCAGCCTTTTTTTCACCAGAATGAACAAACCCAAGTTATTCAGTCTGTCCTCATAAGGCTGACACTTCAGGTCCTTAATCATCTTTGTGGCCTTCTGGTGGACTCCTTCTAGGAGTTACAGAGCAACTGGATGGAGCCTGAAGTCCTCCCCTTTCTTCAGCAGGGTCCTGCTTAGTGCTGTGGCTTCAGCCACCCTCATACTAAGCCCTGAGAAGCACTTGTGTGATAATTGGTCAGGATTAGAGGCTACAGCAATGAGAGGATTGCTGAGCTCAAAGAGCCTCCTTCAACTTGAAGCATGCAAACGTGCCTGGTGCTGGGGCCAGAAAGCAGCATGAAGCACCCACCCTCTCATCACAGCTCCTGCTTCTGGAGCTGGCTACTGTAACCGCCATCCATCCATCTGTTCTCTCAGCCTGAATTCATTTCTTCATCCTCTGGAGAGGGTAGGATGTGATCATCCTCACCTATGGGGTCACAAAAAGATAATGTTCTCACAGAAACAAAAGGGATTCACTCATGAGACAGAGGGATCTGCTCCCTCTAATCCATCTGCTCTTCTCCAGCAAACAAAATACATATAAAACACTCCTGGAGCTACAAGTCCACTACTTCCATCCTTTGCCTGTTGCTCTGCAATATGTTCCTGTGACATGGCCAGGTGACTTGAGTGATGGAGCTGAGTGAAGAAGAGGGAGGGATGTACATTTTGGAAATGGTTTCAGGAAGCTTCTTTCTGGTTACTCCCCACATCATATAAGAAGGGAAATGTATGCGTCTATGTCATTGTTGCTTATTTTGTCTTTTTCCCTTTAAAAAAATTGAGCTGTGTAACTGTGTTGTTGCTGTTCCACAAACATGCTGTGGGCACACAACCTGGGAACAGCTGAAAATGCTGAACAGACAAAGCATCCTAAGCCAGTTGTTAATCCTGCTTTATAAAATAATTAAAATAAGTTAGGCACAGACTTAAGTACTATTCTAGACTGAGGTTTCAGGACAGAATCTGCTGGATTCTGTTCTTGTGATCAAAACCTTCTTATCTTAACTCTGATTTCTATCAGAGCTTGGGCAAACCTCTGACATTGCACTTGGAATTCTTTCACAAAGGTTCCATTGGCTATAACCCAGACACCAGCATGCACTTTGGGAAACAAATGAGCATAAACCTTCACTGAGTGGTATGGGAGAGGGGAAATCAGCCAATAGGGGGTTGGAACTAGATAATCTTAAACCATTAAACAGCCCAAACCATTCTGTGATTCCGTGATACAGCTTTTTTAAGGCAGACAACCATACCAAGGTGAGATATAAATGGAGGAAAGCCAGGCAAAAGACAGCCACAGCAAATACCTTGATGTCCAGCTATTCATTCTGGAGAAAAATTGGCAGCAAAAGGGATCTGGTCAGTGTTAAGCTCCAGCAGCACGTTCTAATGCTGCTGAGCTGACTTCTTGCTGCCGCTCAATTAAACCTATTTTACAAGGAGCAGCAGATACCCCAGGGGGATGCTGCGATCCTGCTTTTGATATGTCTTCTGAACATTGAGTCTGGTAATAGCATCTAGGCACTAACCTTTCACTAAGTATCAACTTAATTCTGGGCTAATTTGAAAGCTTCAGGAGATCTCATGGCAATCAGCCTCTCAAGTTACCTCAACGTGGCATGGAAAAATGAAATGTTTCCTTGAAGATTTTCACTGCATGCTTCTCCCTTCATTGAGAGGTACTGACTGATCATTTTGTAAGCAAGGATTATCTTTCAAATACAGGTGGGGAAGTTGCAATTGTGTGTTTCTCTTCTTCAAAGAAGTTTGTGGGATACTACTACTAAGGAAAAGAGGTAATAGCCTTAAGTTGCAGCAGAGGAGGTTGAGGTTACATTTTAGGTACAATTTATTCTCTGAAAGAGTGGTGAGATATTGGAAAAGGCTGCCCACAGAGGTGGTGGAGTTCACTGTCCCTAGAGGTCTTCAAGTAACGTGGAGATGTGGCACTGAGGGATATGGTTTAGTGGACATGGTGGTGATGGGTTAACAGTTGGACTTAATATCTTGCACGTTCTTTCCAACCATAATAATTCTATGATTCTACCTCTTTATGGAGGAGACATGGATAATGTGTTTGCATTTAGTGCTCACTCATTATCAAAAGGCACACACAATAAAGCCATGAAAGAAAGCAGCAGATTAATTATTTTTCCCCCACTGAAGGTCCTGCTTCCTTCCCCCAATATCTGGGATTTCCTGAAGGTCTCAACCCATTACCTTCTCTATCTCACAGTGCTCTTTCAAAAAGATCAAAAGAAACCTGAGAAGTATGAGAAATACGGTTGTTCATGTCTGTCCAGTGCTAAGATGTGAATTTTTTTTCTAATTAACAGAACTTAAAAGCAGTGTTTTGTAAAGTAATCTCTACGGTTGGTGGTGAAAATGGGACTGTTAAGTCCCATTTGGATTGGATAGTGGGTCAGCAGCGATGTGTGAGTGCTATTCTGAATCTCATGTTTGTCTCTGCCTTAAAATAAATTAAATATCTCTCTATTGCTGTTGGCAAGCAGCCAAGAACAGCTGAGCTGCGGTGTTCCCTGTGATAAGCTGTATGCTGTATGTGTCTGGTTTTGCTTAATAACTCCTCAGCCATGGGCTCCAAGACTGAGGTGGGGATGGCTTCTCTGGCCACCAATAATGACTGTTTCTCATGGGATTACTTTACTGGAGGCTCTGGCTATGGGATGCGGCATAGCCTTGTTTGACCAGCATGTTTTTTCATGTGTTCCTCATAGGGACTCCTATTTTCACAGCTTCTTCTGCCTTTTTCTTCATCAACTGTAAAACAGAAAAATTACAAGAAGAATCATGTCTTTCTGTAAGGAATTTAAAAGATATCCTGTAAAATACTGCTGCAGTTCTCCCAAAATCTCCCCTTAGCCTTTGCACCAGAGTCTCATTTGGAGGTATCTGTAAGACATTTTCCATATTGCGAATAATTCCCCTCTAACACATGCTGCATGTCCTTTGCTGGCTTCTGAAAACCGTGAGTTCCAGCTAAATTTTGGTAGAGGAAAAGGATCAGGATCGAATGCATTTGGGTAATGAGTTATATGTGCATTGAATATTTTTCTGATTATGGTTTTGGATAACTGGGGAGATTTTCAAAGTAATTAGAAGCCACTAAAGGGACATGATGCTGCTTCATGTATTAAGCTCTGATTAAGTGAAGTGTAGAAAATTCACACTGAAAAAAAAACAGTCAAAAACTTAGGGTACCACTTTCATACTAATTGAGCCATTACAGCACTCAGAGATTTGTAGCCAAAGATCATCTATTTGTACAGAAACCTCAATGACAGAGACTTTGCCATTGTACTTGGGAAGTCTCCAGTGAGACTTCCAGTGAGCTGGTGGGCTCTGCACTGCGCATCAGCATATAGGGAAGGCATCAACAATCCTAAGGACTAGCCATTAAACTGTTGTAATGGGGAAGGAGACATGGGACACCTTCCCTCAGAAATATCTTGATTGCATCAGGGAAACTGAAATGATGTGAAACAATTTGGATTTTGTTGCCAGGGCATTCCCTGTGCTGCAGTCCCTTGTGAGATATGGGCATCCCCTGCACTAAAAGTCCTAAATCCTCTCTTGGACTGGCTGCTGTAAGTGTTCTAGGCAGAACATCAATAAAGCATAAGTGCAATTCACAGTGCAGTTCATTTCACATCTGTCCTGCATTAATCATTTCCTAAATACTAAAGGTACCATATCATTATGATTTTCCCTTTTTAATCTGCTAGGGGAGGTGATGTGAGTGATCATGTGTGGTGATCTGGGAGCAGAATACAGAACTGCCAAGTGCAGAACACAGACAGGGCAGTTCTCTAAAGTGTGCTGCTGGACACCTGCACCAAACCACTGGTTTTAGCCTCAGGAAGGCACCTGGTGGAGGCCCCTAAGAAAAGTCCCACAAGAAGGAAAGCCCCGGTGGCAGCACCCCATGGATTTGCATGCCGCAACAGCCCTGCTCTGGGCCCTCGGCAAGGTGGTTTCTGCCTAGCTTTGCATCAGAGCTGTTTCACCCCTTGTAGCAACATAGCTCGCTAGCAGGTGGGTGGGTACGGGGTTTGTGTTGTAAGGAAAAGCGGGAAAGCTCGAGGGTACTTTTTTTTTCCCCTACAAAGCCTTTGAAAGGTCACTGGGGACCCCTAATGTTCGCCTGCTGCAGGAGCACACGCTTCAGAGTTGAAGCTGCAGACGCTTCTTCAGGCATCTGTGTGTTTGGTCACGTTGGTCACTCGATGGTAAAAGTACCGAAGTACTCTGGGGTGCAGAAATCCTCATGCTCTGTTCCATACCAGGGTATTAGCCATTCATGTGAGCAATCATATAAAGGAAAAAATAGCTTCATAAAGTTGGTGGTTTGGCAACAGAACTCATGCTTTGTAAAAGGCATTGGGAGAAATAACTCTAAAAGGTTTTAGGGATATCCTCTAGCCCCAAGATAAACTCAATCCCAGATCTCTGAGCCTCACTTCCAAAAAGGCCGCTAGCCCCTTCCCCAGCTCCACGGCATCATTGTTTTGATGTACAGGTACCAAACCCAGCAAAACTGCATGCAGAATGTGACGCTTGCAAACAGGAATGAGCTGCCCTTCTCTCCTTCCCGCCTCCAGCCCCAAACCCAAGTAAATCAGCAAAACCTGCACTTTCTAAGTGGCTTCTAACACACTGAAAGTCAATTAGAGTGATTAAAACAGAGCTGCTAACCACAGGTCTTCATCACCGACACCATGCTGAACGTCAGTTCTGTGTGGTTCCCAAGTAAAAGTGCAGGGAGAGGAAAGGATTTTTTTTTTAAAGCAGCCAAATTGCCTCTAATTAGCAACACAACTGCAGTCAAAACATAATGTGCAGATAATAAATTGATATTTGCATAATGGAAACACTACCAAAATGTACTTCAAATAAGCTGAATTAGATTATAATTAGAGTTGTGTTTTGGGAAAGAAAATCCTCCTAATTACTGCTGTATAGACAGTGCCAAGGAGGAGAGGGCTGCTGCAGCCGAGGTGTGGGGCACAGCGTGGGGCCTACAGGAGTGGCTCCAAAGGCAGGGCAGCTGGCCTTCTTCTTCCTTTTTTTTTTTTTTTTTTAATTTTTCCTTCCCTTTTTCTTTTTTTCCTATGTCAGGTAGAACTTCATGGAGAGGCATTGGAACAGGCTGCCCAGGGAAGCGTTGGAGTTTCCATCCCTGGAGGTCTTTAAGAGATGCATACACATGGCATTAAGGGTCCGGTGTAGTGGTGAGGACTTGGTATTGTTAAGTGATAGACCTAGTGATCTTAACAATTCTTCCAACTTAAATGAGTCTATGATTTTTTCACTTCCCTGTTATTCTCCCTTTCTTCCTCTCCTGTTCCCCTCTCTTCTCTCCTCCATTCCCTCTCCTTTTCTGTTTCTCCTTCCTTTCTTTATTACTATTTTTCAAAACTTTTGTTTGTTTTCTGTCTTCTTTTTTTTTTTCTGGGCTTTTCCAGCCAAACTGTGCAAAGAGCACTGAAGCCAGGAAGCATTACCTCCTCCCCCTTGCCCTTCCCCACTAGCTCAGCTGTACTGGGGATGGCAGAACATTCCCAAAGCAGCTGCTGATGCTCATGGCTGATTTCCTGCAGCCAAAAACTACAGATGAGTTTGTACAGAGAAAGAACCAGTTTCAGCAAACAAGGATGAGATCAGGTCCCTGTGGTTAGTTGGGTATTGGCAGCAAAACAAACCTGTGTTTTGGGTGGTTATGCTGAAAGAAAATCAGGGGAAAATCAAACTGGAAAGCATTTGAGTGGGAGAAACTTGTGCCTATGGGGAGGTGGTGTAAGGTTCATAGTGTGAATGCTGTTTCTGTGCTTCATGGAAAGCCTGTGGATGTGGTGAAAAACTGGTGTAGCACTGAGTTGCGATAGCTTGCTCCCACTTTAGTCAATCGGCAGCTTCTGTTGATACTCAAGCTTGCCCTTATTTCCCAGCTCTTACCAAAATACTGGAAGGCACTGGATAACAAGTCACCGGCTGGTTGTATGAGGCCATGGGAACCAGCAAGGCAGTGACTGCAGACCAACCTGGGCATCCCCAGCAGCAGCACTATTGCCAGCAAATTGTTGTATGGCTCTGCATAGTGAATGCAGTTTCTGTCAAATGCAGGTCTTCCCACAGTAGTTTTAAACTGAGACCACCTCGAGGCTGAAGGCAGTTTCCATTAGGATTAATTATATTTCCCCAAAACTGGCATGGTAATGGTGAAGTTTTTAAGGAATGGCAGCTGTTACGTGAAGATTTTATTTATCTTAGCCATAATACTTTCTATTAAACCACTGTTATTTATATTACAGGTGACATCACTCACACACGTCATGCTGATTAATGACAACAAAGCTTTAATCACAATCATCTGTTGCAAAAAATAAGCAGAGCATGAAATAGATACAGCACAACCACAACATCAAACCCAGGTCAGTATCTGGATCTAACTTAATATCAGGAGATGAATTGGTATGAGGTGTGATCTCCAGCTCATAATTCGATTTCAATAAAGGTGCAGAAGAAGACAAGGCTGGTGCAGTCATTCAGGGCAGCTTTCTGCTCTTGAGAATGTTCTCCAAAAGTTCCTGAGCTTCTCGGAGCCCATGGGCTGCAGCCACACCAAGGAGTTTTTCCACTTCCCTGAAGGACATGAAATCTTCATCAAGAAAAACTAGGAGTTTTGGGTTGTTCCTATCTGAATTTTACTTACCCAGGCTTCTAATAAAGGACAACCACTACTGGATCTGAAAGATTCTGTGGTGTTCAGCGGTCTAATATTCAGAAAAGTATCTGGTTTTCATTTTGCTTTTCACTGTGATCTGAGCATGTATGTCTGATTATTGGTGATTTTCCTGACCTGACTGAACCGAAGCCGTATGATCTGAAACTCTTGAAATATATAGTTATTGTACAACCAAATACGTTTGTCTATCTGATCAATATGCAACACAGGATCAAAATGAAACATGATGGCTTCAGCTCACAGGCTTTTGCTTTTGTATTTTGGAGCTTGGAGTAAAAACAACTCCAAGCAAAACAATTATAAGAAGACTGAGTAGCGCTGTGATGGAAATTCGTTGGTCACTTTTGCTTCAACTAGGAGTGGCCCCTGGTTTAGCCATCTCAGTGACTGTGCAGACAGCAGGCTCTGACTGTCCCTCCATTTGGGCATACTGCAGGGCACAGGAATGCTGGAGAGAGTGTCCAAGCCTCTTTGAGGCTAACAGGGCACTGGTGGCCAACACAAGGGCATGCAGTCTGCTTTCTACAAGCAGAGCAGACAACACAACAGTGGAACCTCAAAAATGCCTATGCAGCTACATCCATGGGATGCCTACAGCACAGAACTTTCCCCCAGGAGGAACCAGATCATCTTCTGGAGCAGGAAGGGGCAGGAGCAGCTGCATTACCTTTCCTCCTCTGCTGCCGTCATGTTGCTGAGAGCTCCCAGTGCCAGGCTGAAGGAGGAGTGTGGGTGGCCCTGTCCTGCTGCTTGCCTGGGAGAGGAGAGGAGGCAAGGAGCAGAAAATATAGAAGAAAAGCAACCTTTGAACATTTCCTGAACAAGGCTGTACTGCCCCATAAAGCATACTGTCTCACTGTTGAGATATTTTTCTCCCATTGGTTAAAAAGTAGTAAGACAAGTGGGGGAAGGTGTGACCCCAAGCCAGATGTGGAGAGAGCTGGCCATCTCCATGCTGCCTGCACCTCCCAGGGGATGGCCCAGTGCCCTCAGAAAGCATTGCCAATTTTGTCCCTGTGCCTCAGCAATCTTTTCTAGCAGAAAGCAATGTGCCATCTCAGGAGTTATATTTCTGCAGCTCACCTGAACCAGTGCATGGCCAGCTTCTCATTTTTTTCCACTCCAGCACCTGAGATAAATACAAGGCAGTGAATTTACAGTGATGACATAAAACACGGTGGCCGAACTCAGCATGCAGAGCCACATTTGAGATTCACATACACGGATGTCCTCTAACACCAAAGGTTACCTTGCAGATACCTCTGCCCCACGATGTGCTGGGCGTGGGGGTACCCAAGGCGTGCGTAGGCCTGTGCCACGTGGAAATGAAAGGCCTGGTAGCACAGCGGGATGCAGAGCAGCAGCAGGCTGGCTGCCAACATAGCCAGCAGCTGCAAAACAGGAAATGTTAGGAGAAAAAGGAGCCAGGGACTGGCTACAGCAAATACTCATATGAGCTATAGAGCCTCCTGAGCGTGTTCCCCAAAAAGAAATGCAGAAGGCCTCACACAACCACAGAAAATCAAAGCAACCTTTGATTCAGAGCCGCTTCCAGCATCCATTTAAACTGGCAGGAAACCTTGGTTGAGTCCCAAGTTAATATCACCTCATTTTCCAGCAGTGCTCTTGAAGAAAAATGATTATAAGCTGGGCTCAAGGTGCTGGCCCAACAGTGTTAGGGAAGAACTATTCAAAGTTTCAGTGTAAACGTGCCCCAAAGGAATCCACGAGAACGATGTGTGAACCAACAGCCCCTGCTCATGCCTATCCCTGAAGTGCAGACATCTCAGCAGTCCAGCCCCCCAGTTACGTGCCTTTCCCAAACTGAGGAAAAACACACTGCTTAAGGCAGAGTGAGCCACAGTATGAGAAAATAGCTGTCTCAGAGAGCAAAAGCAGTGAGAAACCCCTACCTTCCCATCCAAATTACTTGCTGCCATCCCAAGCCCCACACTTACCTCCCAAGTGCTCCATGCCAAACCAGGGTGCTGCCTGCACTGTTGGGAGGGATGTTTTCCATGGGTGCTGGTGCTGCCCCTTCCTACCCAGTGACGCCGCACCAAGGGCCTGATGTCTACCATAGCTCCCTGTTGCCAGGGCCTGAGCGCTGCCAGCTCCCTGTCCTCCTTCACAGCTCTGTCACAGGTCCCCTCACCTGGCTTCACTCCTGATTTGTGGTCCAGCTGCCCGGCTGAGATAAGAGGGATGGACATACTGACCTTGCAGCATCAAAGCAGAGACTGTTCTCCCACTGACACCTATTGAAACCACCAGTATTTAACTCTGCAACAAACAGGATGGGTAAATTACTGTATTTGATAAAAGTTGATGAGGAAAAGGAAAAAAAATGTTTTTTTTCCTGCTTTTCTCATGAAAAGGAAAGCATTTCATGAACATTAATGATGTTGTTCAGCACTGCAAATGTTGGGCACCTTGTTATATCAGTTGCATGATCTCCTCTGGTTGTGTCAGATAAACATGAGAAGATGTAGCCTGAGGTAAGGAAATTAGACAAGGTGCAATGACATGTAACCAGGGAATTATCACAATATACAACTTCCACCATCACCACCACAAAGCTTGACAGGATGGGATTACTCATGTTGCTTTTTGTTAAGCTGGAAAGTTTGCATGTTATATACAGTCATTTTATAGCTGTATAATTTTACCTTTATTCATCTGCAGTGCCTTCACCTAGTGACTGTCATGACCAGTTGGGTAGATGAGAGGAGAGCAGTGGATGTTATTATGCTAGCAGAGCTCAGAGATCTGTGATCAGCAGCACAGCGTCTAGTTGGAGGCCTGTAGCTAGTGGTATTTCCTCGGGGTTGGTATTAGGCCCAGTTTTGTTCAACATCTTCATCAGTGACTTAGATGGAGGGATAGAATGCACCCTCAGCAGGTTTCCTGATGATACAAAGCTAGGAGGAATGGCTGACACACCAAAAGTCTATGCTGCAATTCCACAAGACCTGGACGGGCTGGAGAGTTGGATGAAGAGGAACCCAATGAAGTTCAGCAAGGGCAAGTGTATAGAGTCCTACACCTGGGGAGAAATAACTGCTTGCATCAGTACAGGTTAGGGGCTGACATGCTGGGAAGGAGCTCTTCAGAGAAGGACATAGTTGTCCTGGTGTCCAGCAGGTTGACTGTGAGCCAGCAATGTGCACTTGTGTCCAAGAAAACCAATGCTATCCTGGGAGTCATTAAAAGGAGTTTGGCCAGCAGCAGGACAAAGGAGGTTATTCTCCCTCTGTACTCTGCCCTGGTGATGCCACATCTGGAATACTGTGTCCAGTTCTGGGCTTCTCAGTTCAAGAAAGACAGGGATCTCCTGGAAAGAATCCATTGGCAATCTGAAAAGATGATGAGGGGCCTGGAATATCTCCTTTATGAGGAAAGGCTGAGAGGACAGGGAGTCTTCAGCCTGGAAAAGACTGAGGTTATCTTATCACTGCTTATAAATATCTAATGGGTAGAAGTCAAGTGGATGGGGTCAGGCTCTTTCCAGTGGTGCTCAACAACAGAGCATTGGCAAAAAATGGAATACAGAAAGTTCTGTATGAGAATCATAGAATCACAGAATGGCCTGGGTTGAAAAGGACCACAATAATCATCTCGTTTCAACCCCCCTGCTATGTGCAGTGTTGCCAACCACCAGACCAGGCTCCCAGAGCCACATCCAGCCTGACCTTGAATGCCTCCAGGGATGGAGCATCCACAGTCTTCTTGGGCAACCTGTTCCAGTGTGTCACCACCCACTGAGTGAAAAACTTGCTCCTAATATGAGAATGTAAAGTCTCCTTCTCTGGAGATATTCAAAACCTGACTGGACGCTTTCCTATGTAACGTACTCAAAGGAACATGCTATAGCAGAGGGGTTGGACTAAATGATCTGCAGGGATTCCTTCCAAAACCTATGAATTCTGTGACCTTCTGACAACAAACTGTGTTTTGCCTTCACAGCTAAAAAATGCCTGTTTTTAACACAAGGCACTACCTCCTATTAGTTACCCTTCCCACTCTAAAGCTCTAGTCAAGGATCTTCATCAGACAGCAGGTAGATGAGACCCATCTCCTGTAAGGGACTGATCTTGCCTGGTTGCCTAACAGTAAAAAACAAAAAGTTTTTTTTTTTTTTTTCTTTCCAAATTTACAGCAAGATGAGTCAGCTTAAAATTCTTACTGAAGAGGAAGCCATTCATCCCTCTGCATTTGAGGTAACATTCTTATTTCTTGTGTTGTGCTGCCATCGTGGGGCCAATCTCAATTGCTCAGATACAGTCACATTACAGTCATATCCATTTTCACAGAATATAGATTGAATGGGATGTTAATACCTGTACTGCAGGGCCAACTGCTTCTAAAACAAGCCATGAGAAGGACTTAGGCTGTAGTGCCCTTATGTTCTCTTACCCATTTTGATTTTTTAGCTACAATTCTTAGAATTTTATAAGGGGGAGGGTGGGTCTCAGGGAGTGATTCTGCTTGAGAATGAACTGATCTCTAGCTGCAGATCCAAAATCTGGCAAAAGCAAACCTCTGAGTCACTGTTACCATTGCTTGTAAAGGAGTGTCTGTAATGGATTTATCCTGATTCCTGACCTAGCTCTATCACAATGTGCTTTTATCTGCACAAAACAGGTCCTGGAGCTTGTAGTTCCTCAATGCAGGTGACTATAAATTGGAAAGCATTATTACTAATGAATTGTACATTATCTGTGAAAACCATGCTATTGTACTGTAACCCAGGTGCACTACAGATTCTCATTTCAGCAGTGAGCTTGAGCTGCTTATCTACAAAAATCAGCTTGCACCACAAAGAAAAAGTGAATTGGGCTGTCAGTGAAAAATCAGTGATGGCTGTAGTATCTGCCTCTGACCACCACAGAATAGTTAATCACTCCTCCCTGTTGTGATTTTGGCACAGAGAGAACAAGGGGCAGATGGCATTTCTATTTTCCCTTTCACATAATAATTTTTGAAAAGCCATTTCAAGCTCCAACAGATTAGCATTTTGATTGAAAACTAAAAGCCAGCCATGCTCAGGAAAACACTACTTCCTTTTCATTTATTTTTCACATCAAAAGTTTTTCTAGTCACATTGTTTCTATTTTCCTCTTTGCTGCATTGGCGTGGTCAGGGCTGGAAGCGCTTTGATGCTTCCCTTCAGTTGAAAGATGGAGGTTGAATGCTGTAAGAAGAATGCGTGGCAGTGGCTGTAAAGAGTTAACAGGAAGACTACTTGGGTACCTACACTGAAGAAAAGAAGGGAGAAGGGAGAAAGGAGAAGGGAGAAGGGAGAAGGGGAAGAGGAAAGGGAAGAGGAGGGGGAGGGAAGAATAACAGACTGCACTGAAACCCGATGTAGGATACTGTTCATCTTTTCCCATTTGGTTTTTGAAGTTTGTTGCTCATTTTCCAGGATGAACTGTAAACTTTTCAGTGATCTATCTGACCGAAGAAACATGTAATCGTTAAAAGAATGATGGAAGAAGGTAATTATATCAAAATAGGCCACAATCCTAGCATGTTGCCATGTTCAAATCAAACACCCTAACTTTACCACAGCACACAAAGCCTCTGCCTTGGAATCTTGGTGGCCAATTTGCCTCAGGGAAGTTTTCCAGGCTTCTCTATTAGGAAAATAAATTGCTATAGCCATGTTGATATAATTGGCACGGGACTAACTGAAGTGTCCTTTGGGCATCAGTAGCACAGGACAGATTGGATGCACCCTGAGAGTTCACCAACTTGAATACTGTTGGAGCTGCGCTCACATATGGCTTTATAGCAAAATACGGTATAAATATTACTTATCTCTGTTATCCTGCTGAATGGAGCTCAAATGCAGGAATTGAGGAGGATCAGTCCTCCCACTGCAGGGAGGTGTGAGGCACACAGCAATGAGGCCTTCTGCACAGGGCAATGGGAGGAGCGGGCAAGGACTTGTAGCTGGCACTGTCTCTGGCAGGCTCTCACTTTGTTTTGCCTAAATCTCTGGAGCTTCCTTTCACAGTTGGTTAAGTATGAACAAGATAAAAATTTATTCAGACCAGTCATCACGGCACTATTAATAGCAACTATAAGAGTGTACAATGAGCACAAGCGAGAGCTCACGTCTCTCCAGTAATCAGCATGTATGTGTTGTCTGCAGATCTATTATAGAGACATGTGAAGCCATTTCCAGATACCAGATTAATAAATGTATCTGTTAAAACAAACAACTGCCCCCATTCATCACCATGCACAGCATGACAGTGCTACTAGAATGCAGACAATGGCCTGCCAGTGGGGAGACCTAAGAGAAACTGTCCTTTGAAATACAGCCATGGGCACTGGTGCTGATTCTTCATCCATTTAAAACTGGCAACTAGTTTTGCCTGGAGGTAAAACAGCCTTATGAAGTACTCAGACAATGCCAAAATAAAGAAACACTTCCTGGTGTGCTCTAGCTAGATGCTACCAACTAGAAATGCCAGAAAACAGAACTGTAAATTCACATGATAAGCAAAAACTATGTCTACCATGTACTTGCAAATAGAGGAAAATTAATCCTGCAAGTGGTCCAAGCTGATCTGAGAAACCTAGCAAAGTGAATAGGACCAATAAAGACCAGACTCTAACCCACTCAAGACGTCCATCTTCCCACCATCAGAAGGTTACGTTATAAAAGCTGGATAACATAGGGTAGCGTCTGCATTAGGAAGGTAGAGGTGGTAAGAGCTTCCTTTGTGCATGTGGAATTGAGGTGGAAGTTATTTGCATTCATAACTGGGTCTAAGTTGCTTTGGGATTATGCTGGGGTATTAGTTTTAATTTCTCTCTTTTTAACTATAAAGAGTAAGATTAGATTGTGGGGCTAGTGTGAAGTTATCTGAGGTGAGTTTCAAGTACTCGACACTTCCCTAACCCGCTATAAACTGCATTCAGTACCTTTATGTTAGCTTAATAATACCCACCCTGATCTTTGGTGCATACTAAAATGGGACACATTTACTACCAGCAAACTCGGGCAAAGCAACCCCTCTGGTGTTGTGCTTCCTTTCCCATGCAGCCCAAGCTGCCTAGAGTGGCTGACAGTGTGCAGCCACAGCAAGCTTTTATGGATGAAAATCTGCGGTAGGGATCACCTGCACCTGGTAGGAGACAGTGTCTTCTTTCTAGCAAATTGCTGGACTGTAACCAGGGAGAAAATCAGTCCTCTCCTCCTACATCCGTTACCAGAGGGTCGCATGGTAGAAACTTAGCCTTTCTTCCCCTTAAGGAAAAGGGTAACTCAATCCTTGCTGAAAGGTTTGGGACAGAATCCATTTTTAAAACAGCAAGTGGAATGGAATCTTAACTTCTGCAGGCTTCTGTAAAATCTTATTTTTTATTTGTACATTTCAAAAAAACAAAAACCTCTTCTCTTCTTGCTTGCTGAAGGACAGCATAAACAACTAATGCCTCAAATAGAGTTACCAGACAGTTACATAAAAATAAAATGCCAGATCCTGTTATGTATGTAGGAGTACCATCACACAGTTTGGCTCTGCCTCTTTGTGCTCTGCTGCTCTGCCTGGAACTAGGTCTTTACCTAATACCTGAAGCAGCATTAGTTATCACAAAATGCCTGAGCCACAATGGATGGTGAAGACACACGTGAGGCCTCAGGCCACACAGAGCTCGAACATGACTGAAGGAAAATAAAAAGTTGTATCAGGAAGAGTAGCCCCAGTTTGTGTTGTCAGCTCTATCGTTTCCCATAAAATGTCTGTCTGCTGAAGAGATCCTTGTGTTTGCGACTCTTCCTTGTAGAGCTGTTGGAATGGGCCCAGAGGAGGCCATGAAGATGATCAGAGGGCTGAAACACTTCTTCTATGAAGACAGGTTGAGGATGAGGGGCTTGTTCATCCTAGAGAAGGCTCAGGGGAGACCTCATTGCAACCTTCCAATACTTAAAGGGAACTTATAAGCAGGAGAGAGGTCAACTTTTTACACGGGTAGATAGTGAAAGGACAAGGGGGAATGGTTTTAAACTAAGAGACGGGAGGTTTAAATCAGGCATCAGGGAAATTTTTCAGTGAGAGGGTGGTGAGGTGCTGGAACAGGCTGACCACAGAAGCTATGGATGTCCCATCTCTGGAGGTGTTCAAGGCCAGGTTCAGTGGGTCCCAGGGCAGACTGATCTAGTGCCTGATTTAGTGGCTGGCAATCCTGCCCGTGGCAGGGATTGGAACTAGGTCATCTTTGAGAAGCCTTCCAACTCAAGCCATTCTACAATTCTATAACATGATTCTATGAATACTGAGGTAGAGTAGTGGTTTTGTGAATAGATTGGTAACGTCATGGCAGGGTGAACCTCCAAGGAGACAACTGGCTTTGACATATAAGGATTTCTCTGAGATGCTTGTAGGTGAATCGTGTATCCCTAAGATCTATGGTATAGTGGGATGGCACAGATAATGGCCAGTACTATAGAGCTGTAGGAGGCAGATCAACCAAGAGCCCCTGTGAATGTGTCTGAACGGGTAGGTTGCCTTTTTCTGAAGTGAAAAATGATGATGGTGTACCGTAAATGGTGTCTGAAATAAACTCTGGATGAGATGTTTTGTCAGGGAAACATGACATGAGTGCCATGTTGATGCACTGCATTGTTACAGTCAAGAAGAGACCTGAATTTGGCATAACTTTGGTTAATGGAACAGTCAAGACCAGGAGGTCTGAGGCCCTCGATAACACGTGCCTCTTACGTAAGACGGAGGTAAAAATAAAACCCAGAGCATGTGCGTGTCGTTGTCATGAGAGTACCTCTTCCCCGCCGGCCTCTACAGCCACTGGATGTGACATACAAAGGGTGGCTGCCAGCCGCGAGAGTGTGACACCACACATGCCTGAAGAAGCAACTGCACGTCCGTGCCAGCTGACGCTGAGTCCTAGGCAGGCTACGGCCACCACGGCCGGGTCCCCCGCACCCGCCATGGCTCCCGGTCCCGCCACTGCGGCGCCCTCTCCCCGCCCGCGGAGCCTGTTTCTTTAAATGGGGGCGGGGCCTCTCTCTCTGCGCCACAGCGCGCGGCCGGCACCGCCCCGTACCGCCATTGGTTGTCGCTGGGGCAGAGCGCCATGCCTCCGCCCGCAGCCATTGGCTGGCGGCTAGGCCGGGGTTCCCGGATGCAGGCGGCTCGGCGGTTATAAAGCGCCGGGGGAAGGCGGGAGCGGGTGCAGTTTGAATCGCGGCGGGTCGAGGCTGGTCGGTGCCGTCGTCCGGGCTCGGTGCTTGCGGAAGGCTGTCTTTCTCCTATCTATCTCTGTGCGGCGGTCCGGTTCGCGATGGTGAGAAGTCGCAGGGTGGGGAGGTTGCTGGGCCGGGTGGAGGCCGCGATGGCGGAGGCTGAGGGACAGTGACCGTTAGGTGAAGGGGGAGGGGAGCGCGGACGGGCAGCGCGCGCAGCGGGTGTGTTACCTTGCCGGTAGGCGGTGGAAAGGGGGGTTGGAGGAAGCTGGGGGAAGGGGGGAGGAGGGTGGCGGGGAGGCGAGCCGCAAGCGCACTGGCGCCGCCGGGGAGAGGGAGTGGTGGCCGCGCATGCGCACAGGGAGCGGCCGTGCTACTAAGTGTAGTGGGCAGTGCGCATGCGCCGTCGTCTCGTAAGGCGAGGGGAGGGAGTTGGGATGGAGCTTAGCGCATGCGGAGTATGGCGGTGCTGCTGCTGCGCGCGGATTCTGTGCCGCTGGTGGGGGGGGATGGCGGGTAGAGCGCCGGGCCTCACGCGTCTGTTCTCGTCAGGCTGGTGGCAAGGCTGGGAAGGACTCCGGAAAGACCAAGACAAAAGCAGTGTCCCGTTCTCAACGGGCTGGTTTGCAGGTGAGCAGAGAGGGGTGTGGGCAAAGGGAATTCGGGTTAGCCTTGTGTCTCTGGGTGTGCTGTGTGAATCCTGCAGTATTGCTGTTATCTGAAGGACTGTAAGGAAGTGTGCAGCTTGATCCTGTTCTTTTAGACCTATTGTGTACTTGTGTGGCTGGGGTAAGAGAATGGTTTCTAGGCTTTTGCCCCCTTGCACAGGGGCAGGGTGGTGAAGTTAGGATCCAGCTGTAAGAGTGAGATGCCAAGTACTGAAACAGCATTCTGTAGTGGGGCATTTCTGGCGTGTGCTTTGGCGCACTGGGTTTCTTTCCACATGTCTGTAGTCAAACCTACTCTACTCATGTTATTTTTTTGCAGTTCCCTGTAGGCCGCATCCACAGGCACCTGAAGTCCAGGACTACCAGCCATGGGCGTGTTGGAGCAACAGCTGCTGTGTACAGTGCTGCCATCCTGGAGTACTTGACAGCGGAGGTAAAGCCCCTGGGAGGGGTGCATGCAGGATAATAATTCCCGAATGACACAATGACCAGAGTCCACTATTCACAGACTGAGACTGAACTGTGAGCTCTTCACACATTTTGAGCAGATCCAAGTGTGTGCTTCCTCAGAAGACGATGAAGTACATGCAGCTATTTTACCTGCATGAAATACAGGGTAAAATTCCCCAATTTAGAAGACGCATGGAGGTGTGAAGTATTTAATGTGCAGTTGCAGCACTTCATATCTGCTGTAAAACACAGATCTTAGAACTAAATCCAGAGCTCCAGAGAAGGAAACCTTTAAAAAGCGTTGTGTGCTTTTTACCTTGTCTTGTCACCACCAGCACATTTGGGTAGGGTATAGCTAAGGCTGTGCATGTGATTTCATTTGGTATCTGTAACTTGCTTCAAAAATCTTTGTCTTCAGGTTCTTGAGTTGGCTGGAAATGCATCCAAAGACTTGAAGGTGAAGCGTATCACTCCCCGTCACTTGCAGCTTGCAATTAGAGGAGATGAAGAATTGGACTCGCTCATTAAGGCAACAATTGCTGGTGGTGGTACGTAAATAGCTTGTGGCTGTTTGTGGCAGTAAGTCTGACAGTTACGGAGGTAGCTTAATCTTTAAGTGTGGAAGTTAGCAAAATTGAAGAGAAATAACATTGTCTTATTTTTTTTCTTAGGTGTAATACCACATATCCACAAATCTCTCATTGGAAAGAAAGGACAACAGAAAACAGTCTAAAGGATACCAGGTTCCCTTGTTATCTCAGGACTCTAAGTACTTATTGTCCAGTGTTGGTGATTCCAGTGGACTGTATCTGTGAAACACAGTTTTGCCTTTTTGTAACTTTAAGAAGCTGAAGCTCACTTGAGCTTTCTCAAGAAACCAAATTTCTGCATTGAAGTCTTAACCGTATTTAAGTGTTACCATGGCTTCAAAGAAGCTATTGTATTTGCAGTGGGTTTTGATTGAGATGACTGTTTTTAGATTGGTTTGACTAAGTAAGTAAATGGAATTTGACTAAGTAAATGAAATGTTTGGTTTTGTACAGACTTTTCATCCACTAGAGTGGAAATATTCAATAAATGGTATATGAATACTGATTGTGTCTTGCCCACTAACTGAAAAATAATTCATCTCAGTTATGCAGCTCTTAAAGAGCAGTTCCAAGAACTTAGGACTATGTAGTCCTGGAAGCTGTACTTGGAATATCTGGAAACATGTTCCTAGATAAATACTGCCCTTGGTAAATATCATCAAATGTGCATCTTTGAGCAAGAATTGCTTTAGTTAAAGTTATCAGAATAAAGTCTGGGACTCAGCGTGTCCATTCTTTGGCTGTAAGGCCTCTCCTGTTGAAGGATAGCTCAGCTTGATGGCAGCTCTTGTGGAGGGAGGGGGGGCTGTCTGTCGGGGGAAGAGGGTATGCTGACTGGATACTGAGAGATGGGCTACTTCAGCCTATTGTTTGTCTTCTAAGGTGCAAAGTGTTGGCTTTATTTTAGCCTGGTCTTAGGTTGTTTGGGTGCTGAACTACACCTGTTGAGTTTAAAAATGAGGGATTGTTGTTTGTACAGCAGTAGCATTCTCAAGAGAAGTGGACTAAAGGGATTTTTATTGCACCTCCTTTAGCTCTCTTAAAGTTCATTACTTAGAGAAGGCCTATGTCACCATTGTGCAGATGCTCCTCTTTGGCAGAGGTCACATTTCAGCAGCAAGGGGAGTAAGCTCCATGCCTACACCAGCAGTGAGTTGCTTCTACCAGCACTGCCGTATGGAGCAGGCGCCTTTACTCCCGGCGTCTTCTGCAGCAGGGCCGCGGGAAGGTGTTGACCTAGATCTTGACGCGCGCTTCATCCCAGGAAAGGGCCCGCGGAGTTTGACGCGGCGCTCCGGTCCCGCAGTGCAGCGGTACTTTTCCACGGCGGCTCACCCAGGGGCCGGCCGGGCGGCGGCGCTGTGCGCGGCGGGGTCCCTCGGGCCGATGGCGGAGCCGCCGCAGGCCGCCCCCGGGCCGGCTGGCGGCGCATGCGCGGCGGCGCCCCGGAAGGAGGCGGTGGGCCGGACCGGCTGCTGGGCCGAGTCGCGCTGGGGCTGCGGGACCGGCGGCGCGGGGCGAGGCGGCGGGATGAGCCTGGCGGAGTGACGGGAGCCCCGGGCCGCCCTCCCGCCCGCTCCGCTCCTCGCTCCGCCCCGCCCGGCTCCGCTCTGGCTTCGGGCCCCTTCTCTCTGCGCTGCGGCGGGCGGAGGCGGCGGAAGGAGAAGCTGATGGAGGGGAACCGGGACGAGGCGGAGAAGTGCATCGGGATCGCGCGCGAGGCGCTGGAGGCCGGCAACCGCGACCGCGCCCTCCGCTTCCTCGGCAAGGCCCAGAAGCTCTATCCCACCGAGACAGCCCGAGGTGAAGCCTCCTCTGGGGGGCGGGGGCTGTCCCGGGGGGTCGCGGGGCCACGCCGGGGGGCGGCCGTCAGCCGTCGGGCGGCGCGCGGCGGTGCTGATGCGAGGGGTCCCGGCGCGGCCTGCTCGGCCCTGTGCCCCTGCCGTGTGCGCTCGGCCCGGTGGGGGCTGGCGCGCCCGGCAGGCGGGAGGAGCGGGGTGGGCGTGCGTTCTGGGTCGGTCTGAGCCCGTGCCGCGCCGTTACAGCGGTGCTCGAATCCGCGCGGCCCCGGTTAGCGGCGGCGCGCCTCGGCCCAGGGCCTGGGCTGAGTGCTGCCGCCGCCAGCGAGCCCTGCGCTGACGGCTCGCGGTGACGGCTGCTGCTCCAGGCCGGCGGCGCTTCCCTTCCATACATTGCTTGGGGTTTTCTTGGCGTTTCCCGTTTGGCCGTGCTCTGGCTAAGTAGGAGGTAGGCACAGGTTCGGCCTTCCTCAGGAAAACGGGATACCTCGTTCCCTCGCAATATAACGGGCCTTTCAGACGCTTCTTTGCCACGATTCCAAAAAGTTACCATCTTTCTGGCTGTTCTAGCATCTAGAAACTGTTCTTTAAAAGGAGCAATGCTAAGGTTTCGGTGCACACCATGCAGACTGCTCCCCTGTCCTGGTGTCTCTGTGTTTTGTGTTGTCAGAACCTCTGGGCGCGGTGACTTGTTGCCTTCTTTTCATTCTTTCTGTGGTTGTCTGTGCCACCAAAGGAACAGAGAACACTTTAGTGCTCTGTACTGACCTGAGGGCTTTCCTACAGAATAACATACAGCTTGGAAAACTTCCAGTTGCAATTTCCAGCAAAGCAGTGTTCCAGAACTGTGAGGCCTGATTCTTCATTTGATGTCAGATGAAGAGATTCGCTGAATGTTTTCCATCCTCTCTTGTCTTCCGAATCCTTTTCAAATGTATGCAATAAGCTAAGTAACTAGAGAGTTATTTTTTTTCCCTGAAAGACAGGATGGATGTTGCTGGTACATCATCTGAAAGAAACTGCTACTTTGCTTATGTCAAGTGTGTGGCGCATTTATTTTTCTAGTCACTTGACATCATGCTTTGCTGAAAAATGCAGCTAGCAGGAACTTACTGTATCCGTTCCATTTCTGTAGTCATAGGTTATGACACATGAAAACACATTTAGCTTTTTGGAAGCTGTGCTGATCAGGAGGTTGAAAGGCTGAAAATTTCAGTTCTGCTTCTTCTGGTTAAGAGGGTAACTAATTTATTTGCTTCACACACTTTATTTGCCATCTTTTTTTCTCCAAAGTAAGAATTACAGTTATTCTTGGGAAAGTAAAATAAAGTGTCTCCAAGTGATTAATTTTGAGTTCTTGTTGTTTGTTGTCAGTGTTTGTGTTCGTTCGTTTTTTTTTAATTTTGTTTAAAGTAGGGCTCCTACTTTGTAACTATCACTGTAAAGTATTCAGTGCAGGGAATAAATGGCTAATTAGGCTATTGTCTGTAGGACACTTGCTTTATTCACTGTGGAAATGAGCAAAGTATGTCACAAATAAGGTACAGATCTGGTGAAAAGAAGATGGTCTAGTGGTTACTGTAGCAGACTGTAATTTGGGGAATTGTGCACTGATGCAAAATTCTTCACTGTATTTTTATGTTAAATAAGTCACTTCACTCTGTTTCCATCAGTGATGGCTAATTGTGCTTCGTTTTTCAGGTATTCTGCTCAAAGCAAGGGCCTGGGTTGTGGAACTAGTGGCACTTCAAACTCCATCTGAAGCTACTGAGAATTGCAGTTGCCCTAGTACCACTGCAGGAATCAGGCCCTAGGCCTCATTTGAATTAGGTGCTTAGGAGTTAGAGGACTTTGTAAACATGCAGTGTCTCTGTCTTCAGTTTTCTAGCTGTGGAGATTGGTAATTCTTTTCAGTTCCTTCCATTTCCTTCCAAAATAACTCCAACTCATTTAATTTAGTTAAGTTTGTGAGACTCTTAAACAGACCTGCTATAAGTGCAGTAAGCTGCAAGCACACAGAGTATTCTGTTATCTGGACAGGAACTGGAAGTTGTGCATTAAATTCAAATTGGGATTTTATGGTGACAAAGAATAAATGAAATGAACGCTTCATTATCTCATTGTCATCTTTAAAATTGAAGTCAGGGGTCCACTTGGAAAAAAAAACCAACACATTGCTTCATTAGATAATTAAAAATTGTGTCAGAGAGCGTATCCAAAAGAAATAAACAGTGAAGACTGTGAGCAGTCTTAATTCTAGTGCAATTTCTTACTTTACAGTCATAGTGGGTTGATTTTACATGGGGAGAGGACAATATGGAGCAGCTCCAGTTGTCATTGTGCACCTGCATTTTCTCTTTAGGATATGTATTAGAAGGAACTTTTTTCCAGTTTGTCACTCGAGTCACAAGTTCACTACAGGGTGTACCTTTCTTATAATTTTGGGAACAGTTGCCCACCACTTCAAAAATGATGTTCTGTCCACGATACAAAGCAATTAGAATAGTAGTGCTGAGGTTTTTTTCACTGATGGGAGCTTCCTTCTTCACATGTTATAGTTGATCACAGAAGGGCATGGAGCAGGTTTTAACCACTGTCTCTAAATTGACGCTACATGCAGTTTGGTTTTGGCAACATCTGCATTTAAAGTGCATTCAGCACTATAGTTTGGTCATCAATGAAGTTCAGTTTTGCTAAACAAAGCCTGAAATCCGCTGACTGCAGCAATGCTATTTTAAGGCTTTACTAGTGTGAAACGTAAGGTCAGTGTTTGTTCAGTAATACTTAGCTAATGACTTCACAGGAGCAGTGGTCATGTTGACATCACTCTTTGGTAGAAAATGCATTTGAACTTCAGATGTACAGTCAAAATATGAAGTTTAACTATGATTTCTAGGTTAACTCCTAGAGATCTCATACTTTCTGTGAGTGTCCTAAATTGTCATCTAAGCAGCGTGGTTCCATTATGGGGGTGGGAGGTCTGAAAAGTTTATGAGGTAGAAGTAGTGTTGAAAGCATGGTATAGACAGAGTGTTTTCAATTATCGCTTATCTGGAGCAAATCAGGACTGAAAATACTTCACTTTGGGGGCACTGTCTGTTCAAATCTTTGATCTTGATTTGTTATTACTTTATTGACCTCAGGTGGTAGCAGAAGGAACTTTCAAATATTTGGCTCTGTGCTTCATTTTAAATTGAAGTAAGGTAACTATGGCTTTCCTGTATTCAAAAAGCCTCTTTTCTTTGTAGTGCAGACTTCCTCTGAGTGTACAATCCAGCATCTAAATGCCTGCCTGTTCTTTATTTTGGCAGTAAAAAGTCTGATCTGATCAATGGATGCATCTTGCTGAGGCAGGCACGAACTCAAGAGCAACGCTGAAATCGGCCAACTTCCTTGTTCAGGCCTTGTGTAGCTATTTGTCTGTCTTCAGGCTGCTGTGGCCAGTGAGTAGTAAGGAAGGTATTAAATAGAAGCAAACAGTGGAGGGTTTTAAGGAGTAACTCTTAGTTGGTTATGAAGTGCAGCCTAGTTTGCTGTTGTTTGCCATCTTGTTCCAAAAGGCTCTCTCTTCCATATGTATTAATCTTTTATCCTGTATTATGTTTCTTGTGCAGTCCCTTACGTTAGAATGGTGCTGGTTGAGATGTACTGGTAAGGTGGATGTCTCCAGAATGCAGGTTTATATCCACATAACTTAAATAAAAAGACAGCTCCTGTCTAATGGTTCATTAAAGATGCTCTGAGATCTCTTGGATCACAGAAGGGAAGAAGATTTGAAGATCTAGCAAAGCACGCTGACTTTCAAAATTCAGGAGTCAAAAACTGGCTATAGTTGTCTCATCTGGGTTTCCTGGGGCAAACAATAGCTTGAATTTCAGCTTAGTGCTGCCTGAAAAGGATATAGAGCATCAGTTCATGGCCACCAATGGCTCAAGTTGCAAATATCTGTATAATGTAGCAGCTGACATGCTGCTTCAAAGAAACCTCTGGTAGGGTGCATTGCCATTTTCCAATCTTACAAACATGTGTCTTCATCTTTCTGCTTCTTATCATTCCAATCATGACTACATTATCAGTGCTTTTCTGAGACGTAGCGGTACTCATTGTGTTTCCCAGATCAGCATGGGATAGGTTGTGACATGAGTCAAGTGGTTCATTCTGCAGCTCAGGGACTGAGCCTGTGATCTAGGCTGTTCTTCGTGGGTTGGAAAATAGGATGCTGCCTTTGCACTATTTGAAAGCTTTAACAGTACTATAAAAAAGCTGGATTTTTTTTTTTTTAATCCAGGATCACTGCTGTTCCCATAATGTCTACTGTTGTTCCACAGGCAGAGTGATGCCTCAGTCTTGTTATCTATGTTCCATTTTCTATAAACATATATATGTTTTGTCATGTTTGAATTTAATCAAGACATCTTTTGTTTATTACCTTAGCTATGGATACTGAGGCAACCCCAAGGCTGCTTGTTGGGAAAGATAAGGAGTTGAATAGTCCTGTTCTTAGCAGCTGCCTATGGAAGCATATAACTCGTGCAAATGATTCCCTGAGTTTTGATTAGATGCAGCCTTTCCCCTGGCACAGCATATGTTGCTTGTCTATTCATTACAAAGGCTTGTGAGGGTGATGAGCTGCTAAAGAGCGGGCTGTTTTCCTCTGTCACCCTTTTTAAGGTTAACCGAGTAAGTTACGGGCCAAAGAGTGTTTGCTACAACACTGAGATACCAGAGTTCTAGTCTGCTATTGGAGAAACATTTCTCCTGTGTCATCTTCTTATTTGGTATTAGTGAGGCATAGAAACCCATTGGTGAAATGCTCCAAATCTTTTTTTCTTTTTTTTTTTTTTTTTTTTTAAAGAAACACTGAGAATGGATTATCAGTTCTGTTGGGAAGTTTGTAACTCTTGTTTTCCTGATCCGTTAACCAGACAAATCTCACCAAATCTTACTGTGTCATAAATATCATTAAATTGATTGCAAGGATGTGTTTGCCTGTGTACCAGGGGGCACGTTTGGTCTCTGTGTGGAGTAATTCTCAGATCCTATAGACTCTTAGGTTAGGTCTCAGTGTGAAGCAACTCTCAGGTTCAGCTTACAACAGTTTACTCAGATACTTTGATGTTTTCACTGCAAATAATGGGTTTGGTATCCCTTTTAAAAGCATGTGAAGCTGAAGAACCTGGACATACTCTCTCTAGTGTTACCTTGCCAGAGATGGAGAGCTCTCTCCAGTGTTACCTTGTCAGAGATGGAGAGAAGTCCAGTCGCAAATTTTGAAACTTTCTCCGTAGTTTTGCCACACAAAGGAGTTGCAGACTGGCAGACTGCCAACTGGTGTTTGTGATACAAAGTGGTGGTCAACAAGAACGGAGAATGCAGCAGCTAGTGTCTTACAGTGAGGTGCTCACATTTAAGATATGTGAGAGCCCCGACTTAATCACTAATGCCTATAATGATGCTATGATATACTGTTGTTTTATAGTTTTGTTGGAAGCTATTACGAAGAATGGAAGTACTGCTGGGGGAGACGCTTACTGCCGAAAACCAGCCAGTAGCAATGATCAAAGTAAGCCCAGTAGCACGAGGGAGGGCAATGCATCTGCTGCAGGTGAAAGTGGAAAAGGCTACACCAAAGACCAAATGGAAGGAGTATTCAGGTATGGCCTCGCTTAATACATCACTACTTTTCGTTCTGTGTGTTATGTACCTATGCTTTCAGATGTAGCATCTGAAGAAGCAACAGGAAATAGAAGCTTAGCTGGGAGTGGTTACTTGTTTGGAATTGTAATTACAAGAAAGTGTTACTGTGTTCAGACACAATAAAAGCAAGATGATACTCAGCTATAAGAAGTAATGTGGATGATTTATAAAACGTACTCAAAATAATTAAGTAGATTTCATGGTAAATAGATGTTGTGATGAAAAGTCTATAGTAAAACTTGTGGAACAGTGTTACTATTAATTATTTTTATACTCAGCTATTTAATTTTGCATGGCATGCTCACCTACAAAGCTAATCTTGCTGTTCAGGCTGATCATAGACCAGTGTTAAAACTGTTTTGTTCTGGAAGTATAGTGCTTCTTCTGAGAAGCACTGAAGCACGTAGTCTGAGGTGCATTTATAAACCGTCTGGACTTCACACAGCGTTACGGTATTAAGAAGGGACAACAGCAGAAAAGGAGGATGCAAGAAAAGAAATAAAGGTCAGTAGAAATGTCCTTTTGAGGCAAGTAGCTCTTAAGTTGTGTTAAAATTCCACACTTCTCCATAGAAGTGAGAAAAATATTGTTTTGGGGTGTGCTTTGGTTTTTGCTAATGAAATATTGGACTAGCCACTCTCAAACTGCACACCTCAAAACTTACCTCTACTTTCAGATAAACACGGCCTAAATATTTTCAAGAGAGTTCAAAGAAGGGAAATCCAAAGGTTGCTGTTTCCTAGTATGTGTAGACTGGATGACCTCTTGTGCAAAATGGACATCTGTGTGGTAATTTTTTGATGTGACATGTATGTTGCTGTTGTTACTATCTTGGGATCTTTTTCTGATGTTCAGTGAGTAAGGAAAAAGTTGCCTTTCTTTGTTGACAAAGCAGCAGTGCATTCGGTCAGAAAGAGAACAGTGTCTGGCATGATTACAGTTGTATCAAGCTGTATCATGTATCAAACAACTATTTAGTAAAACTTTTCATTTACTGTCTTCGCTTTGCTTCATTGATATTGTTGACCTTCATGCATATTTAAGTAAAACCTGAGTAAGAGTGTGAATTTTTGACCACTGAAATATTGGCTGTGATCTGTGTGCATGCAGATGTGCATGTGGACATGTGGGGTGGAATATCCTGCAAGAAGTCCTTCTGTAAAATGAGGCTTTGTGTAAATTAAGACATGTAGGCACGTTTTCAGAAAGCTGCTACAATTATGGCTGCTGTATTACTGCCAGTATTCATTCATCCATGACATGCCATTCTGAGCTACAGTCTGCTTTGACATCAGGGTCCCTGCAAGTTCTGGATTTTGTTTGCTTGTTTGTTTATTTTACCAGAAGCCAGAAATGTTCTCCATTATGTCTTGCCTAAAACAATGCTGCAGAGCCAGCTTTCCTCCACGCTATTTCCTTCCATGATATTGCTTCCTGGAAGGGGCTTACAAAATACCAGATAAAATCAACCTACCTTAAGAAGATCAAAACCAGAGATATTCTTGGAAGTTATACATTGAGGGTAATGTTCATGCAACGTTGATTCTTAGTGGTTATTTCAACAACATATTTTTTGAATATAAAATCTGTGTCTTTAAAGTCTATGCGGATTTTTGCAAAGAAGTAATTGCAATAGTTTGCAGAGCAACCCGTGATTGTTTGTATTTTATGTACAACTTACGAAATCAGTTATTAAAACATTGTCTTGACCTTAGCCAGATACTAGTTGTTCTGTAGTATAGCAGTTCATGAACGTTTGGAGAGAGACAGACTTCTGGTGTATATGTGCAGTAATGAGCAGAGGATGTCACTAGTCTTGTTGGAACTCTTGAAGAGTTTGTCATGTTTTCTGTTAGTGACATCAACACGCCACTTAGTAAATTGGTTGCTGAAGAAGATAAAGAATGTGTGTTCCTTGCCAAAGAGAACAGGATTAAGTACAATCAGTGGGCTAAAACTCGATAGAAAAATGTAGTGTGTTCAGTAATGATAGCTAAGGGAAGCTCATATTTAAACCGCAGTGAGAATGGGCTTTTTAGTTGGAAACATGACAGTCTGCATATGTTTTTGCTTTATCAGACCCCAGGCTTTTCCAATTAAATGAAACATGTCCCTTTGGGGAGGATATTCTTCAGTGCCAAGCTTGTCACCACTGTTTGCTTCTGCCATACCATAGCTGAACAGTTTTCAGACTTTTGAATTGGTTACAGAACTGCAGTGTGAGAAAGGTAGATTTAAATTGGGTTTTGTGCCTGTTAGCAAGTTAAGAAGTCTTAAATTGTTTATTAATTCTTAGTCTTTCCATTAATTTGACTCTGTCAAACTGTTGTTTTGTATGCTTATGATTTGAAAGACGGTCATTAACCTCAGATGTTCTTCTCTCTAGAAATTTTTGGTTTCGTTAGTAATTGAGTATAGACTGAGGGAAAGCACTGGAGATGTAACTACACGTTCTATACGACCCGTTCTTACAAGCGCTTGCGAGCTCTAGGACAGGGAAACAGCCTGGGAGCTCGCTGGCTTGGATTGGTGTACCTGGAGTTGGCCAGCAATCTTACATTTGCTTGTCAGAGGAGATTTAAGAAGTGTAGTGAAGACACACTTGGAGTGATGTAACTAATTAATCTGCCTTACTTTTCAGGGTTACTCTAGTAATGCAGATAAGTATGAGTACAAGCAACCGAGTGCTGTTTTTACTTCCTTTCCACATACACAGGGGACACTGATCACTAGCAAGCTGCTGCAGCACTTCTGTAGGGCATTGCATGAGCTTGCAAACAAGTTACTCGGCAGGGAGAAGGGTGAGATGCAATACCTTTCTACTGGTTGCATAAGTGCCTTGTAAGAAATGAGCTCACTATTTCAGTCTGACATTTCAAATGTTGAAGTATTCAAAAGCACTTTTTTTTTTTTTTGACTCTTAATGAAATGCTTTGAAAATACCATCTATATGTATGTATCTTTTTCTTAAATGCATTTTGTCCCCAAAAGCTGGATCAAGTAGCCTAAACACTTTAGGTGACCTGCAGATCAGAGATACGCAGAAATATGTTAGGAGCAGCAGTAACTTTTTAGGGCAAGTGCTCTAGAAGTCTCTAAACAAATCCTGTCTGAGCAATGTCGGCTTAAGTGCATGAGAATCACACGCATGATAAAAACCAGAAAACTTGCTTTTGGCTTCTGTAGTCTCTTACTTAAAGTACTTCCTTAAGTATTCAATATAGGTTGATGGCATTTTTTGCAGAGATAAAGAAATGAAACCTCTGTGTAAGAAAGAAAATGTAAACTTTTTTCTTCTGGTTAACTGCAGAAGTGCTGATCAGGATTACAGTTGTCAAGGAGTTTGTATTTATAGTATCTGCCTTCTCATACCAACTATGCAGAGACTTTGGAAAGGCTTTGTGGACTAGCATGAAATTAAAAATAAAAAATAATAAACAGCAGGCAATTGATTTTTTTTTTAATCTTTACCATGTATTTTTAAGCTTTCAAATTTGTGTTATCTGTTATCTGCATGGTTTGAGGGGAAAAAAAAAGTTTTGGAGCTGTAGATAGGTTGCGTACTTTATACACATCCCTTTAAATGATCTCAGAGATCATATGATGTCCAGTGCTGCTTTTTAGAAAATGAATATATATAGCGTATGCTTCCTTTTTTTTTTTTTTTTAATGGATGTAAAGTAACTGCCATTACTAGTAATATGTTATAGTTGAACTGTTATCTTGTGAAAGCTGTGTGGGAATATTACTTTTCCTGCGTTGCTGGTGCCTGCCCCTTGGAAGAGCGCAAGAATGAGACGCTTGTACTTGGATCTTTGAGCTAGAATCAAAACAAATTAAGATAGGGATGGGTTCTGTAGGAACCTTGCAAGGCAGGGTTAAATTTCATCCAGTAATGGTCAAGAATAATTAGCAGCTTGATAGGAATTCCTTGCGTAAACAAAACAAAAAAATCCCTCCATGCATTTCATGGATCAAACTGTGAGGAATGCAGGCTGTGTGACTGACAAGAAAAAACTGCAGACCTTCTGCAGACTTCTGCAAATACAGCACAAATAAATATATCGTCACCTTTTTAACATGAAGTCAAGAAGGTAATTAAAATGAAATAATAGGTTCAATCAGCTGTTCTTGAAACAAAAACAGTAACAAAAAACACACCACCACAAAGCAAAGGAATCAGGACACCTTTAGATGGGCTGCTGGAACTACTTGGAATTAATGACGTATCCAGCTGAATGGTTAAGAAAGTCGAGATAGAAATCAGTGTCACAAGGTCTGTCATGGGAAGCACAGAAGATACAGAATGCCTCAATCTACACTTTTAATAGTTAAGCTACGCCTTTTACAGTTAAGAATTTTAAATGTAGTGAAAAGTATGCTGATGTAAACACAGAGCTGGATATTTCATGTAATAAACACAAGAGAAACTGTGGTTGGGTACCCCCAAGAAGAAAGTGCCAAGACTATTACCCTCATGTATTGTTGAATCTGTGCGTAAAATGGAGATCTTAAACTGCTGGGGCATAGTAGGAGTATTTGATACCCAGCTTGAATTCCTCGTCAACACTGTGATGACCCCTCTCTTTGCAGTCTAGAAGCATCATTTTCAGACTACATTTCTGCCATCCCAACTATGATTGGCACATTTCCAGTTCAGCTGCAGGATGCCATTTGCATCAGGCTTGCTGGTATCACTGGAAATTTGAGCCTATGCAGAAGTTGGTTTGTGTTTTACTGTATTTTTCAGCTCACTGGTGGGATCAGAAGTCAGTCAGTTAGTTTCCTTTTGCACCTTTCCTCACTGCTGGTATTCACACTGCTGCTCACTGCTGCTCAGTTTAGATTACCATCAGGATAAATAGCTGGCTCCAATCAGGAGTTTTTGGAGGTTGTAGTAAAAATATTTGTCATTTGAGCTATCTCTATGCATGTGCACAGAGGTTTCAAAAGGCCCTTAGAAATATATAGTAATTCTGGTAGACAAAATTTTGGAATTACTGATTGCTGCAGATATTTGATATGGAAGTGTAAGGAGGTTTGGTTAACCTGATAAAAGCTGCTGATTCTGACCTAATCTGAATTGTAGATTTGAAAAGCGAAACAAGAAGCAGAGCAATTGGATCGCATCATTTTGTAGGCGATGCCTATAAAAGGAGAACCAGTGCTGGTAGACCCGGAATTTCTGTAGGGGAAAGCAGACATTTTGGGATTTTCTCTGCGTTCAGAGCTTGGAAAGGATTGCAGGTGCAGACAGAGATGGCTGTTCCAGCACTTGGAAGTGGGCTGGCCACAGGTGGCTTGTCAAAATGGAACAGTGGAGGTTTACCAGTTGTGCTGAGATACCTCTGTCAACTGGAAGACTATGCATGAAAGTAGGCCATCACTTGCTGTGGTGTGTTCTGAGAAGTCTACTTTGAAAAAGTCAGGTATTTTTTCAGGAACATCAAGCACTGTGCTCTCCTAAAACAGCCAGAAAATCCATTCATCAAGAGAATGTTACCCCCCCAAAGGGTGGTAGGAATTCAGCAAGGACAGAAATCAGCTAAACAGTGTAGGTAATCTGAGAGTGATTTGGAACAGAAGTAATCCAACCAGAAAGCAAAATCACAAGAAACACAATTCCCTAAAATAAAACAAATTAACACAAAGCAGCAACCTCAAAATAGTTCAGAAATAAACGACAACAACAGTTCAATACAAAAGGGGGCAGTTCCTGAGCAAGTGATGTGTAAATTGCAGTTTTGAAAAGAAACATCTGTGTGTGGGGTTTACAAACACGAGAAAATAAGCACTGAGGACTACAATGCCTTAAGAATAGTGAGACCAAATAGAAACAGTAGTTTGAAATGTACCTTTGGAAAGCAAGTTGTTCATGCTGAGAGTGCTGCAGGAGAGAGGTTTTAGATGCAGGTAAAAAACACAAGTGACATCAGTGATGATTTTCCTTGAAGTTTTTCCAGCCTCTACTGGCCTGTGATGTGTGGCTGGGAGTAGGATACAAGTGGGAGGGGGAAGAATTGCAGGGAGATTCTGTCAGAATGGAGAATCATACCTCAGTCTATAGTATCAGTTAGCTTAGAGATAGTGGTGGGGGATGTCCAGTAAAGATCAAGGCTCAGAAGTTGGGCATGGTTTCCACCGGCTCCAAACAGCTGAAGAGAAGTTTGTCATGGGGATGATGGCACTGTGTGGGAAGAGGAATGAAGTCTTGGAGAGTCTTTGCCACACCTCTGGTCTCCGTCTCTTTAAAATGAAAGAAGGAGATGAAGCCAGGCCTCAGTGGGCTGGGCTGAATGCTCCAGCCGTGCTGGAGAAGCCTGGGTAAGAACTGAGCCGTTAGCCTGTAATGATTGCCCTGAGTTCTGCTCAGCAAGAGAAGTGCTGATGGCTGTTGCTAACTCTCTCCCTGTAAGAAACTGTGTTGGTAAGACTAGGCAATGACTAAGTACCAGCTACTTGGGGTCCAGGTATTTTTGCCTTGAAGTGTCGAAGGTATCATGCAAAACTCTGCTTTGCAGTAGGAAGGAGGGTAGTGCTGCAGGCACTGTTGCTGTAAACATGACTATCCTGATGGGAACATGCAAGGGACAGTAAAAGTCATAAGTCAGCACAAATTCACAAAGGCATCTGGTTGTTTAGGTTAGGTTAGTCTGGTTGTTTAAGTTAGGAAGGCGAGCAGATAGAAGAAGTGCTTGAAATATTAAATCCTAGCTTCATACAGAATTGGGAATGTTGGAATGGAGATGTTTGTGTATTTGCAAATGTTTTTTTTCTTGACAAACGTTTGTTTATTGTTAAATAACAGCTCATTCTTGGGCCAGGTTCAGGCTAGCTTTTGCATGGACTGTGGTTATATTCTCTTCTGAGGGCGAGTGCTGTGTGACCCCGAAGCAGGTTCCTGCCTGCACTTTCTCCTGAAGCCATAGCTCTGGTTTGACACACTATCTCGAAGAACATGGGCAAATCCTGACCTGTACATCTTCTGGTCAATAGTAACTGTTCCAGCTGTCCTCGTGAGGGTTGTTCACTGTGGAACTTCCACGGCCCATGAAGGGGAGGAAGTTTTTGAGGATTAGAAGAACTGGTTGACATTTCTTGGGTTGTTCAAGTTTTTTTCCTCCTGTTTTTTCTCCTGGCTCCATCTCAGACAGCTGTGAAAGAAGTGAATATCAAGTCTGCTCAGAAGTAAACTTCCGTGGCTTTTTTTCCATGTTTCTTGCTTCCATGAGAAATGACCATATGCTTTGGGGGAAAGGAGCTATTGATAGTTCAGATTCTGAATTACTGAAGAGAAGAATTTAGATCAGATGCTGATGCAGCAATTTCATGAAATAAAAGCCTAATTTGACTTCTAAATAAAGCTCTTTGTTCTTGGTAAGTTTCATAAGTAACCCAGCTCTTGAAGCTAAAGATGAATGGATCTGTGGATAGTACCAAAGTTTTTGCTTACTGTACAAATTAACAAACAAAGGTTTCCAGTACTCAGAGTATAATTTAATATATTTGCTTTCCTTTCCACTCCTTCTTGATGATGGATTCGCTGTGTTATTTTTAATTAGCATTATCAGCATCCTAAAAGGAGCTTATTAAATGTTACTTGAATATAATGAGCTGTATTTATTTCACAGGATGTTCATGTTGGCAGATGCCTGCATGTGTTTTCTTCAGAGCTCTAGTGAGCATTACGTGGAGATTGCTGTAAAAGCTCATGTTGTTTGAATGCTGAAAAAGGGATCCCTCAAATGAAGTTTGATTTGCTCAATCCCAACTTTAAAGGACCACACACGATGGTGTGGTTGTACTTCTGATGCATTTCCTTAATTACAGAGTCCCCATTCTTTCATGAAGTTGCCAAATGCTTGCTTACCCCCTTTTTTTCCACTTGGCTTCTATATGTATAGTCTTTGTAACACTAAACTCATATTTATGTAGAAATGTATGCATTTAAAAGAATGTGGACACACTTACAGCCACGTAAAGAGGCTCATGCCAGCTTTTTAAGTAGTTCTGAAAGTAATTTCTTGCTCAGACCAGCTTTTTTCTTTTGTTCTTCCCCAAATGTTAGCATGTGCCTCATTTCTGTAGTGCAGTACTGTGGTACAGCCTTTTTTTCCTGAGTTTCTGAACTTTTCTCCAGATTATTGTATACCTTTTTTTTTTTTCTTTAAATCAAAACTTAACAAGATTGATTTTAAGATGTATTTATTCTTTGGTCAGTTCTTCCTACCTACATACTGTTAAAGCTCTCTCTACCCCAGTAACTGCTGTTGCTCTTTTCTGGGTATTTTAAAGCATACCAATGGTAGGTTTTTAAGAGTTTAAAAAAATGCTTCATTGAATGTTTAAGATGAATTAAATCTAAATCAGGAACTGGTCTTGCTTTTTTGTTGTTGCTTTAATTTAAAAGCAGCTTGCTAAGATTTAGGTGCCTTCCTAGGTGTTCTCACATGCCTTATTTCCCTCAAAAGTGACTGATTGAATGATGCTATCACTTGGCATTTGTTTGGAGAAGAGGAGATGTTGTTTGGTTTTGTTTGTCTCGTGCATTTACTGTTGAGACTGAAAAACAGGCCTTCCTACCTGCTAATTATGCAAAATAAACTTAGAATCTTCATTTTATGCATTATTAACAGCAATATTCATGTAATTGAAGATAAAGAACTTCTACAGTAATTGCAGACAGAAGCCTTTTCTTACAACTTTTGTAGCTGCACAGTACAAGTGCAATAAATTAAATGTATGCAGTAAGAAATTTTGAGTACAATACTTTATTGTTATTTGTTGCAGGGTTGAGCTTATTGTGAAAAATGGCATTCATCTTTGTTACTTGGGGGAATTTTTTGTGTATTCTATATTGAAAGTGAGAATTTGACTGTACTGCATCAGTGCAATGTATTGCCTCCGTTATGAGTGTTCTAACATACTCCTTTTGCATCTTTTTGGTTACTCTCTTTTATTTCATTTTCTTTTGCAGTATGAAGAAGTATAAAAATTATTACGAAGTCCTTGGGGTATCAAAGGATGCAGGTGAAGAAGACCTGAAGAAAGCTTATCGCAAACTTGCTTTGAAATTTCACCCAGATAAAAACCATGCACCTGGAGCAACAGAGGCTTTTAAAAGTAAAATACCATGTTTACTTAAACTTTGTTTTATGATTGAACTCTGTCAATTTAAAAGGAATTCATCTGCACTGGTAGACTGTCCTTCTATATAAAATTGCCCGTGTAGTGTTTTGTAGCTAATATTAAACTGACGTTTTATCCAAGGAAATGTTTGACCTTTATTATCTTAGCACATGCACAGAATGGAGTTGAGTTTGGTTTCAGAGGATTGACTGTAACTTTCAGGTACAGGCAAAGGATACTAAAACTTGATTTGTGAAACCCAGTTGCGTTTTTTTGCTGTCATTCATTTGCACAAAATGCAGTCAGTTGATTTTTACTGTCATTTTAAGTTGGTTCAATATCAGTACATATGGTATGTTTATTGAGGTTATTTGGGGGATTATAGCATTTGCCATTACTTTGGCTTCTGCAGTACTTGCATCAAGAATGGCTGTTTGGGTGAAGAATAGTAGTTTTGTGGGGTAAATATCAGTCCATGACAATGCATTATTATTTTTCAGAAAGATAGTAGTACGCTTAAAAGGACAAGTGATACTTAGTGGTTGCTGTGTTGCTTTAACTGGATACGGAGCTTGTGGTGAATCATTTTGTGTTATGAAACTGATTTCTAGTGTAAGCATTGATGTTACCCTGTCAAAATATCCTGACTGAATATACAAAAGGCCATGGGCATATTTAGTTTAATATTGCTGAAATGAATATAATTTTACTAGGTATACACTTAAATCTATGAAATTGGTATTTGAGCACAAAGAAAAGACCAAGATAACGTTCGCTTGCAAAAGGCAGTTTTTACTGAATTGTGTGCCATTCTAAGTTACCTTCTTTTCCTTAGAATTCCTTGTATGTAAAATTCCTTGGGAGTAGCTTTCTTTCATTTTCCACACAGAAACACTTATTCAGACATGCCCACGAGTAGCTCCCCTTAACTGTTTCTTTGGTTGAGATTTACAGTCTGATAGGCAGACCGTAAGGCTGCCAAGCTCTGCCCTGTGCAAGGAGAATTGTGCAAGAAAAGCCTTTTGAAGAAAACAGGCTTCAAGTCAGATACAGATGAAGAAAAATATCTATAGGAAAAGGTCTTGCATAAAGAGACAATCTGACAGTGGTACTTCAGTGTATTTTTCCTTTGTGAAGTTTATATACAGACATTTGAAAAACTCAATGGTAAAACTCCTACATTGGGAGAAGGGGGGTATGAGGGTAAAAAAAAAAAAAAAAAAAAAAACAGGAAAAGAAAACAAACAAACAAAACTTCTGATACAGACATAAGGGGTAATTATAATAGCATGTGTACAGTTCCAGGTATATTAGGGAAGTTTCTCAGTAATGATGATTTTAATATGCTGTGTGATTACTTTCATTTAAAAGATATGTTATTCTTATATTCTTATAAAATTGTCTCCAGCATTAGAAATTAAATAGTTCTCCCTTGTTAGTAGCATTTTAAATAATTGAAATCTAAGAAGTTGGTATCTTACTGTTTTAGCTTTTATTTAACATCAGTACTCTGGTCACATTTGTTTTCTTGGATGCGGTTTCACTTTTTGGTTCTTAACTGGATGAGTGCCTGAACAGAACATTTTGCTGATTAAAAATTAATAAATGCTAGCACTTTTCTTACATTGATATTACTGTCATCTTATTGATGGCTGCGTAAATGTGTCATTTAGTTTGCCTTTAAAGGTGCCAGATGAGTTTCTAACATCCAGCCTAAGAAGAGGTTTCATAATGTATTTTTTCTTCAAATGTTATTATTTTAAGGAAAGATCACATTACAAAATAGAATTGAGTTTAGTGTTAAGGCCTAAGTAAGTACTTTGTGTGATGCTGTCCAGTACTTCTGTTGTATTACAGAATCTTCTTTGAGGTCTTATTTTAGATTAAGAAGTTTGTGTGGGAATAATCACTTTTAATCTTGTTGAATCTCTTTTGTCTTTAAGTCCTTCATTTAAAGACAACTATATGCTAATCTGTTTGGAATTAGCATGAAATAATCAAAAGCAAATAGAAAAGTGTGCTGACTGTACTGTGACAGTATAGTCTCTTCACTTTATTTCTCACCCGATTAACATTTCAGAAATTTTTAACTGTTGAAAAAATCTTGTTTTTTTTATTGCCAATTATATCCTTTACTCATTAACACATTAATCTTGCAGCAATATTTGGTGTTATTAGTATATTTTACATGCTCTCAGGTTTCATTTCTTTGGATTTTCTCTATTTTACAGAATTATTAATGATCATTTCTAAGGGCATCTTAAAAGGCACAAGGCTAGGACTCATTAATGTTTTTTTTTAGATTGAATAATGTTGAAAGCATTAGTTATTCAAAGCCATAGTTTTACTTGCCTGTGTTGAGGTGATAATGCTGCAGCTTTCACAGACTTCTAATGACTGAAAGCTTTTCAAGCAGAAAACGTTATCCCTCTGCCTTGTGTTGATGGGGTGCAAAGTAAGCCTTTTTTTGGAGAGATCTGGAGGAAAGTAGAAAGGTCTTAGTGAACATACATCCAATTGAAGATTATTCATTGAGCGTTAACAGAAGATTTCCTTAAATCTACAAGAGCTTTATGCAGCTGGGGTGAAAGCTTGGAAGGCCAACAGACCTTGTGGTCTTTTCACACTGATTCTTCCTGTAGCCACCTGACTGAGTGTCCCTTTTCTGCTATCAAAATTGAGGTTGGTTGTTTGTGATAATGTAGCACGATTGGAGACAAACATTCTGGCCAGACTCTCAAACCGTTAAGGCTGTATCAACAACCCCAGGAACGTACAGGTTCTTGTAATGCAATCACATTGTACTCTTCACGTTCCATCATGCAAAACTTTCTGTTATTAATGTACTCCATAAAATATCTTCAGTAGTGTGTGAATGTAAAGCTGACATATTCAAAGAAGTTGCCACTTACCAAATGAAACCAGAGAAACCTGTTGAGTCCGTGATGCTTTGAAGTTGCTACAGCAAATGGAACTTTGCAGTTACCTGATTTCAAAAGTTTCCTTATGATGCTTGATTTTTTTTTCTCAGTTGCAGTGAGAGAGAAAATTTCTGTGGAAGTGGGTACTCCTCTAGAAAAAGGAACAAAACCTTCTGCATAGTTCAACAGCATAAAAAGTCTTTTGAATAGTGTTGGTGGGAAACCCAGTAGAAGCTATGCTACTAAAAGCAAGAGATGTCTCTGACTCCTGTTGTACTGTAGATGATAAGTAACACACAGTAAAGGACATCAAGCTCTGCCTGTTCTTGACTTTGAAATTGTATTTCTTCCTTGCTTCAGAAATAGGAAATGCATATGCTGTGCTGAGTAATCCAGAAAAACGAAAGCAGTACGACCTTACGGGCAATGAAGAGCAAACATGCAATCACCCTAGCAATGGTAGATTCAACTTTCACAGAGGCTGTGAAGCTGATATTACTCCAGAAGATTTGTTCAACATGTTTTTTGGAGGGGCATTTCCAACAGGTATTTCTGTTCATCAGCATAATAACGGAGATTTAGTGGTATTGCTCAGTGGCACTGGAGTTTTAGACTCCAAAACAATAAAATTACTCCATACCCCCTCCCATCTCCAACTCTTATCCGCATCGGTTTGTTTTTCCCCAAAGTATTGATAAATTCCCAGAATGTGAGTTGAGTTCTTTAGAATTTCTGTAGTGAAATAGTAAATCACTTATTTTACAGCTTAGAATACTTAAACTACTTTGGAATTGTAAGATGTCTTAAAGCTGGTTTATTTTATGTATCATCGTGCAGTGACATTAAACTATGTTGTTGCTCCTATATTGACCTCTCAAATAGTTTCTTTTACATTTCAAATATGGATATTTCTTTCCACAGGTAGTGTGCACTCATTTTCTAATGGTCGTGCTGGCTACAGTCATCCTAATCAGCACCGTCAGAGTGGACATGAGAGGGAGGAAGAGAGGGGTGATGTATGTTTAAGCACCATTGACTCTAAATCGTGTGTTGCGATATTTGCTTGTAGTCACGTTCAGTAATGTGGTTGTGTAGCAGCTCTGTACTATAGAGGAAAATTTATACGTGCCAGTTACATATTTGAAAGTGTTGGCAAGTGGCAGTCAGCTGATGCGGTAAATAGACACAGCTTTGAGAAGATAGTAGCATATTTTTGTAAATCTGTTGTGTACCATTATCGGGCTAATCCTTGCTTGCATTTAAAAGTTGATTTGGGCTGAAGTAAGAATGGTGCTTATGAATTATATAGAGACTTGTATAGTTATTATAGAACTGTATCAATGAGACCAAAACATCAAGTACTTGTGACTGAATTCAGATATTAATTTAGTACTTGCTTGTGGCTACATGCTAATCAATGAATTCTGTATGCACTGGAAATTAAGATAGCTCTTAACTTTTTGCAGCTTTTTAGTTAATGCCTTTGATACTGAAAAAAGAAAGTCATGCTTAGAATTAAATTTTATCAAACATGCCTGTTTACTTGATACTGGTTTATGAGATATCTGAATCTGTTGTGGTTTTTTTTCCTCAGGGAGGTTTCTCTATGTTCATTCAGTTGATGCCTGTTATAGTGCTGATCCTTGTCTCCTTGTTGAGCCAGCTGATGGTATCTAACCCTCCTTATGCCTTATACCCAAGATCGTAAGTAATGTTCAATTACCTTCATTTTAAACAGGGAAGGACATTTAACCACGCTTTCCCAGTTAGAAGCATTTTAGGGAGTCTTCCATCAGTTGGTGCTCTGTTTCCTACAGCGAGGGAACAGAGGGAAAGCGTAGATGAAGCTGAAGTGAAGCAAAACAAAACTTTTAAGGTTAGTGCTAAGAACATGCTGTGCAAATGTAGCAGAGAAAAGAAGTCAGCAGTGCCTGAGTTCAGCACATCTTTTAGTATGAGGCAAAGGTGTTTGCATTTCCTGTGTATTTAATCAAATCCTGAAAACTGCTAAGGCTCATTATTCTTTTAGGGGTCATCTAGGCTTATAGCAAGCAAAGTGCTTGAAGAAACTTTCCCATTCTTGTTCAAGTTTTGAACTAGATAAGGGCTAGAGAAACTGTCTGTTCCAGATGATGATAAAATAGTATATCTCTGTTTTCTCTCCAAGGATTCTGATAGTAGAATTTAACTGGTTTGTACAGAAGGATATGTGTGTTTTTATCTTAAAGAAAGTAACTTGTGAAGATATCAAGCATGCAGTTAGCTAGCAGATTCAGTCCACACACAACTGTTTTATTGGTCCTCAGTTTCTTCTAGAGTTCTCATCCCCACAATAAAAGGCTTCTTTTCTCCTTTGTTATTTTTCCTAGTTCTTTATTTCCAGAATATGATGTTCTCTCTTCTGCATCTAAGCTATTATGATGCATGTTAACACTTATCTGCCAAAATGTTTATGGGCAGTCCTTGATTTTTAATTCTCAGAATGCAAGCAGGAAAATGGATTTGTCATGGATTGCAGAAGACACATTGGAATGGAGATACCTATATTGGGTTGTCACTTGTGTTTTGTTGGCTTCTTTTTCTTTTGAGTTGGAATCAAATTTTCTGTTATCAAAGCTTACATGTGGCTAAAGGGGTATGAAATCTTACTAAATTATTTTGTTCAAGATCAAGGATGAAAACACCAAAATTTTAGTGTTTGGGTAAAGGTAGTAGTTTTCTTCTCTGGAAGATTATACAGCCATTCATTTCAGTATTTATCTTGAAATGGCAAATTCAGCGATGTGCTGATGTTCTTCTGTAATAGCAATATGATTTAAAAGTGAATTTGTGGTATAAAAAAATCAAATATCTAGCCTCTCCCTACCTCCTTTCTTGGCAGAAGTACAAGGCAGACTATTAAAATGCAGACAGAAAATCTGGGTGTTGTTTATTATGTCAACAAGGACTTTCGAAATGAATATAAAGGAGCATCATTACAGAAAGTGGAAAAGAGTGTGGAAGAGGATTATGTGTCCAACATTCGTAATAACTGCTGGAAGGAGAGGCAGCAAAGTAAGTCTGGTAATTTAATGAAATAATGCATTACATAGTTTTTTTAAAAAAAAAAAAAAGAGATTGTCTCGGGCAAGAATGGAGTACTTGTATTATTCATATATCTGGACAAGAAAACAAAGGAAAGATTCCCTACTGTTTCTTACTTCTTGAGGTGTCCCTGCTAGTGTCACCTAATTTTGCTGTCATTTATTCAGTGATCAAACAACCATCTGCAAGTCATCAAATATTTTAACCTGTTATCTGTGATGATTTCTTAGAAAACTAACAACAGCAGTGAAATGATAATGAGAAATAAATTGTTTTAAGTTAAGGATGAGAGCTTAGAATTCTTTCACATTATTTTATCATGCCAGTATCTTTAGTATTGTGTACATCCCTGGGGCTGCTTTAAGATAAATAAAATGAAAGCTCACATAGATACTTCCAGAGAGGGAGAAGATAATCTGCCTTGGACAGTGGTACAAATGAACACTTACTCTTCCAAGCAACCAAGGACACCCAGCGTGTAAAACACTGTAACCTAAAAATCAGTGCTTAATCTTTTGCCAGTGCTGCATGGGTCCTTAGCTATATCATCCTTGAAAACAGTCTTTTAGCTTATCAGCTGTGGTGCCATTCTAGTTTAATATTATGTGAGGAGCTATTTTCTTGCAGGAGAGGCAGCCTGGAATTTGATATTAAAGCATAAGAATACTGAATAGCATCCACCATCTCCAAATTATCAGCAATTTTAACCTGTTATTCTGTCACCTGTGACCAAATGGTTTGAACTATTATGCATTATTTCAGTATTACCTTTCTGGGAAAAAAATGATTCATGAACTGTCGGTCACTGACCGACTGCAAATTTCACTCATTCTCTGAGTGAAGTTGTGTGTTACTGCATAGCTTGAATTTTTGCAACCAGAAATGCCAAGCCTGTCAGCTCAGGCAGCACCACCTTAGCTTCTGCCAGCTGTAAAAGACAGACACTTACAGCTAGTTACATGCCTGGACAGGGCTGCATGCATTCATTACAATTGACCTGTATAGATAGAAATATGAACTTTGGCCATGCACAGCAGACCCACTGCTTCCCACAGGCATTATGCTCTTACTCATGAGTACCTGCTGCTTATGCATAAGATATTTTGGACTAGGTCGTCTTTTGATCATCTTGAAATGTTTGAATATTCTCACTCTTCAAAAAATGAATGCCTCATTTTTCATCTACGGGTGGTTGCTAAATGAATGATTGATAGTCATATGTAACGAAAGGTTTTTCAAAAATGAGAGGTGCTTACTAACAAAAAAATGAAACACAAGACATAAACCAGCACAATAAAAGGAAGAGAACGTATTCTTTGTGTATTTTTTCAGCATTGTGTGGACAAAGAAGAAAAGTTTACGTTTAGTGACCTAGTTATTATACAGAGATTTTACTGGTATATGGTATTTGTGTTTCCTGTCTTATGTCTCCTATATTTTCTGTCCAGATATCTTTGAAAAGATATGGCTGATATGCCATATCCACTGAGGAGGGAAAAATACCTTTCCCATTTTTCATCATTTGGTCTTGAGTTGCTTACTTTGAGTATGAGCAGAGTCCTTGTCAATGCAAAGAGCCCTAACTTTCCATATGTAAATACATAATGGGAGATTTAATGGCTGGAGAAGCATCTGACTCTAGTGTAAAGAACAACAGTTGCCTGAAAGTGGTGACTGTCACATTGTTTGCTATTTGCAATTTATCAGATTGTGATAATTACCCAAACTGATGTATAAGAAAGTGACCCCAATAGATTTTCTCTATTTATAGAAACAACTGACACATTTTTACAGATTTAGAATACTTACCATGTTTTGAATTTTTTTGACAGTTAGAATCTTCTTTCCAGCGTTGATTGATGCTCCGGAATGAATTAAAATGCTCAGCAGTGTCAAGCTGTTGAACATTAGTATAATACAGAGAGCTCTTAATAATACTTATGAACGCTGGCAATCTGAAGCAGCATCTATTGAAGTAATAGGCTTAACATTCAGAATGAATTGTGAAGCACAGACAAGATGCTAGAGCTTTCAGTAACATGCAAAATGATGCAAGAAGTCGTTTTTTGTTCTGTAATCAGGTACTGCTGTATGAAATATGAGGGTGCTGGAAGGTTGTTACTATTGTGACTGCTACAAAAGATGAAATGTTTGTGAAGACAAAGTGAAGGAAAACCTGTAGTGCTGCTGTTTAGATGGTTTCTTTGGGTAGTTAGAATAGAGAGAGAAAGAGAAAAGGATGAGGATTAAACCTGAGTTGTTCTGGACTGCTCTGAGAAGGAATGCAAAGCATTCAGTTTTAAACCTGAAAAATGTTTTCTCTTTTTTTTTTTTCATAAAGAAACGGAGTTACTTCATGCATCAAAAGTTTATCGAGATGATCGTCTCCGAAAGAAAGCAGACTCCATGTCCATGGAAAACTGCAAAGAACTAGAACGTTTGACCAGCCTCTATCGAGGAGGATGACCTACAGTTATACATCTTTCGTATGCCATTATCTCTCTTGTAAATTAAGAAGAGATTTAGTTTCACCATGAATGCTGGAAAAGAGGGGTGGATGTAAAACTCTACTGTGTAGCTGTTTCCAGAAACCTTAAGCTGAAATATCATGTAATGGCTTCTTTACCTACTGTGAAATATAGGTAACTTTAATTGTCTAGATTTTACTTCGAAGCTTCTGTGAATTCTTTCAGCAGAGAGAATAGCTTAGAAAGGATGCTATACTTGTAGAAACTTAGTCATAGTGGTTCTCCTCTAACATATTTGCCATGTAAAAATCTGTGGAAAGAACATTTTGTGTATATACGAGTTAAATGACTTTCTATTTAAAATCTCAGAAATTTAGTTCCATACAACATTTTGTCTCACTAATGGAATAAATAGTATGATTACATCACTCCTATTCAGATGTCAAGTGTGTGGAGTTGAAACGAGAATTTTTAATATTTTATCTCTATGTGAAATCTTCTAGGCCTGCCAGCTTAGAGGAACTTGGTATTTTTAAATATAATGGCATATATTCCTAATTATCTGTTGGGGTGCATTGATCTGGTGTAGAGTAGCAGTCAGTTGTTGTAGTTTTTTAGTGTTTCTAAGCAATGCTGAGAAAACTAAGAACTACACTAACCTCTTTTCCAAGTAAATATTCTATGATTTGCAAATTCTGTACCAACCATTGTAAGCATTGCTTTTAGTACTTGCAGCAGTTCACAGCAGCTCTATCATTTGGTATTCCAGTACTAGTAAATCCATACATATGGCTAACATGCATATAGCTTCCTTAATTTTCACTGGAAAGACAGAAGAAAACATGAAGGGGAAAAAAAAAAAAGCAACCTTTTTTTTTTTTCCTGAGAAACTTCCATTTTCTTACAATGTTTTTATTTCAAGCTAGATCCTAACAGTGATTTGTCAGTGTGCACCACAAGTGAAGCAGAGAAACACTGCTAAGGACAAGCTTTGTGTCTTTCAACTCTTTGGCCAGTCATGTAAATGCTTGCTGGCTTGTGGTACGCTCCTGTGGTCAGAGCCATATCACTTGTTCAGGCCTGAAAGTAGAGAAGGAGGTAGGTATGCATTTCTTTGGAGCTGAATGTCGCTGGATTGATTTCCTAGAAATGAGCAAACATACTGTCCGGCTCCTACGTCCAGCGTCACCTAACTCACTGCCTGCTGCATGGAAGCTATGTGTAGCCAGACCTCATAAAGCAAACCAAAGAGGTCTTTTGAAGCAGTTATGTACAATGTACTTAAAGCCTGTTGAAAGTGAGTTGAAAATGTTGGTGTGTTTTTGGTTTTACATTTTAACAGTGCTATGCAAGAAAATGTTTTCCTGTGTTTGAGAATGCTAGATGGCTCGTTGTAAGGACATTATTTTTTGCTTAAGACAACTGCCATCTTTGAACAACGTGCTTGGTTTATGTGAAGCCAAATTCACCTCCTGAATTGAAAGCTGAAATACTTGCCTGACCACACTGGAACTCCTTCATATCAAGGCTTGTCAGTTGAGAGCAGTATTCGACTTCAGAAATACACTACATGCCATTGCTCTTCGTGATCCAAAAATCAGTTTGCATGTGTACCTTTTCTAAACTGTCCCACTGGAAATGCCGTCTGTTGGATTAGTTGGGTGGAACAGACAGAACGTGAGCTGCAGACATGTAACTAAGCAGCTAAACCATCATTCAAAGAAGGCATCAAAGCTTGAGGTGCAACGCAGAAATAAATGCTGTACTGGATGTCCTTACCAGGATGACGTGAAAAGAAGAAGAAATAGAAGGACACCAAAATCTTTGAAGTTTGCAGTAAAAATGTATGGAGAAAACAAATTGCCTGATTGTGCAACTGCTCAGAATGTATTGTAATTGTACTAATGAAAAAACAACCAACCCTATCAAAGTACACGCTGGTACTCCTGTGTCATCTTAACAAAGAAAATAGTTGCAAAGACTTTAATAAGTACTTATACCTTCTGATTAAGAAAAGTCTGAGCACGCAGACGATCTTTTAGTTCACAGAGGAAAAGGGATGCGTAGTGCATTTGTTAAATATTAGAACAGTGAAGTAAGTCAGAGTTGATAGATGTTCCTAGCAGAACCGCTTACAATATTCTGATAGATTATGTCTGCCCTGCAGCAGGGAAATGCATGGCGGCTGAGCTGCACGTTACATTGGTTAGATTGCTGTTGGTATCTCAGCAAACTGGGATAATGCAGCGCCTGTGTCCCATGGCAGTGTCAGCGTCCCACTGGTTTAGAAGTGAGACCTGAGTCGCTCGCTACATTTCATCAGATAATCTGTTTGTAATTGCCATTTGAAAGAAGAAAAGGAAACTTCGTATGTTTGTACTTTAGCAGATTTAACAGGTTGAAAACTTGCACACTTTGAAATATGCGGAATGGTGCTATTACTTTCAGTAGCATAAAGATGAATCTGCTCTAAATGTGGTCTGCAAACATTCTTTTAATATTTCCAGTGGGTGTATCTCTCCTTGTGATTGTTCCTTTTTTTCTCTGAAGCCTGAAGGTTCTTCTCTTCAGAAATGTCATTATCTTCCCTGGTTTTGTTAAATGAAATGTGCTGGAAAGTTCAGAGCACATTTTCCTAAGAGTGAGATGCTAATTGAAGAGTGTGGAGTCCCGGAATCTTTCAGCTGACCTTTTCTCAGAAGGTAACGTTCTCATTAAATTATAGAAGAGATTGGAAAGAAAAGGAGAAAATAAAACTGTGGTTTTGAGCAGCCTGACTAAAAATCCCTCAACTTCTCCAGCTGCTTAGGGTTAACTCCTTCCTTTCTTATTCACTTCTGACCCGTGTTTCATCCCGGATTTAAGACAGCGTGAGTTGATTTCTCCTATAAAAGGGCCAGCAGGGAAGTCCCACAAAAAGCAGAAATGTTTGCCTGTGCCATAACTGATGTGCCATAACGCAAAGGGGAGGTGATTTGCACCTGCTGAGATCCAGCAGCGGGATCTGTTCTCGTTCTGGAGCACCCTGGGGCACCAGCGAGTTCTGTGTGCCCTTCTGACCAGCGGTTCCAGTCTGTGTGCCCATCCCACCAGCGGTTCCCTGCAAGGTCTTCCCTCAGGCTGAAACAGTTTTTTTTTAAGCAGTCGTAATTATTTTCAAAGCTTCCAAGAAAAGGTAGAAAATTATCTTCATAGATATCTAACAGATGTATTGTAAAGGCGGTTATTATATATGTTTTTAATGTAATTTTATAGTGAGTGCTGTAAAAGGAGGGCAAGACTATGTTTTTAAAGGTTGTTTGCGTTTGGTCTCACCCCTCAACAGTTTCTATCCTTTCTTCTGTCAAACTGAGCGGAGGGGACGCGCAATGGTAAAGCCGAACGTTCCGGCGTACCAACTGCAGTTAACGCGCCGATTCCGGACGCTGTAAGTGAAACAGCCTCAGCCGGGCGTGCTCAGCCGGCTCAGCCACCGCCGCGCGGTGACGCTCGGCGCAGCGCCGCTCCTGCCGCCGGCACAGCCGTGCTGCCGCCGCATCCCTCGTGCAGCAGCGTGCCGTAACTGCGCGCGCCTCCGTGCTGCGCAGCGCCTTCCCGTCGCTGCTCTGCGAACCGGCCTCCGGAGCCCGGGCCGGGCCGGCAGCGCTACGGGAAGCAGCGGACCTCCCGCCCGCCGGCGGCGCTCACTCCCGGCCCCGAGCAGAGCCGCATCGGACCGCCGCCCTTCCGGCCCCGCCGCCGCCGCCCCGTAGCCGCGCATGCTCGGCGGCCGCCACCGGGACCAATCTGCCGCTCCGCGAGTGAGGACGCGCTTCCGAGTTCTGTCAGCTGACAGAGGCTTAAAGGGAAGTGCGGGCCGCGCGGACGGGAGCGCAGCGCGGGGCGCGGACAGGTAGCCGGGAGGGCGGCCGTGGCCGCGTCCCTGGGGGCGCGGAGGCGGTCTCGCCCCGGCCCCGCTCTCTTCCCGCGGCGGGGCGGGAGGAGACGGTTGGGCCGCGGGGCGGGAGCGCTCCTTCTGCTGCCTGTCCTCCTCCCCTCTCCTCTCTGTGGGCCGCCGCCGCTGACAGGACGCCCTCTTGTCCTGCAGGGCCGCCGAAGGGGCAGCAGCGCCGCGAAGCCTCAAGCCATGGCCGACGTAAGCGCGGTTCAGCCGGGCGGGGCGGTCGGGCGGGACCGGGGGCTGCGGGGGGCGCGAGGCGCTGCGGCCGCGCTCCGTCGGGCGGGGAGCGGATCGCGTCACGCCGTTGTCTATCCCCGCAGGACCTGAAGAGGTTCCTCTACAAGAAGCTGCCGAGGTAACGAGGAGCTCCATCCGCGCCTCCCCCTCCGCGTTGCGTGCGGCGCTCCCGCCCCGAGGCCGCCCTCCAGTGGCACCTCCGCCTCACTGCTTCCTCTTCTGTGCCTGTCCCTCGCGCGTCTGTTCTGGGGAGGGGAAAAGCGATAAATAAGTATGCTAGCAACTGTTCCGTTTGTAAATATTGTTTCCTTATTTTCTGCAGCGTCGAAGGTCTCCACGCTATTGTGGTGTCAGACAGAGACGGAGTGCCCGTCATCAAAGGTAATGGCAGCTGTGCTGCAGCCCTGGCCCGGCAGCAAGCGGGGAGTGTGCGGCAGCCTCCTGTGCCCAGTGCCACAACCGAGGGATTAAAGGAGGCTTTCACTTCAGTAGCTTCTCACTAAGTTGAGAAAACTGAGGCCCAGTGCCTCAGCGGTGTCCCCAGCAATCACAGGCTGCAGGAGCTTTCCTCTTTCGCACCATCGCTGTGCAGGGTAAGAGGGGTGTGGGGTCCTTTGCCCTCAGTTGTTGCAGGGCAGCAGCGACAGTTCCTCACACTGGGGCCCTGGCCGGGCCTGCTCAGAGTTGACTGCATCCGGCTTCCACATGTGCTGTGTAATTCTTCCTGTGTTTGGATACTGTGATTCTACCCTATCTCAGCAGTCCTCTTTTAGATATTTCTGCAGTGCAGGTAAGTGGTTTAAGAACAGAAGGATTCAGTGTTGCTATTTGGTGGGGTTTCTTAGTGTCCCAGAGTACTTGTGCATGTCCAGCTAGCTGCTTATCTCCATCTACCTCCCTTTGGGTGGCTATTTGCCAGCAGTCAGTTCCAAAAGTGATTCCACAATACCGTATGTGGGACATGAACTGAAAGTGCTGCCAGTACCAGCCGTTATGGATCTGGGAGCATGCTGTGCCATGGCCACAGGTCACTTGCAAGGCATTAAACAGTCTGCTGCCCTTGAAGATTGTACTTGTTGTGAAAGCATAGGTGATGTCTTATGTGTTCCTGACACCATGTCTGCTTTTTGCACAGCACTGAGTGAGATAAGGGTCTGTGATGCAGTCACAGATACCGTGTTAAAGAAAAAATGTCTTATTCTGTTCCAGTTGCCAATGATAACGCCCCTGAACATGCCCTGCGACCTGGCTTTCTGTCCACGTTTGCCCTTGCAACAGATCAGGGCAGTAAGTTGGGACTTTCCAAGAACAAAAGTATCATCTGCTATTACAACACATACCAGGTGAGTGACCACAGCCTGGGGCTGGAGCTCCTCATGTGTTACCCTGAGCGTAATGGGAGAGAGAACATGGTGTAAACTCTGCTAGATTTCCACTTGGCTCTTCTTTGTGCTTTGTTTCTCAATTAAAGCTGGCTAGGCTACACTCTTGCGCTTTATTGAACTCTCATATGTTTCTCAAAACTGAGAAGGCTGATGGGTTGAAGCTGGTCGAGTTTTCTGAGCCGCTGACAACCAAGCACCAGCAGGTGGTGCTGTTGATGTGGTCTTCAGAGTCTGCTGTGAAAGGTTTATGTTCTATTTGCAAAGGGTATTTGTTTATTACTGACACAGTTACGCAAGCACATGCAGCTCACTTAAAAGTTAATATTGCTGTAAGAAGGATTTCAAGGTAAGAAAACACTGAAATACCTACTTACAGTTCTTACAAACTGGATATTTTTGTCCTGAAATCTTTTGTTACCTACCAATTCTCTGCTCCTTCTCAAGCTCAAGTGGTCTTAAGAGCTTTTCATTTTGGCTGCAGTAAACCAGCATACTGCTTAGCCTGCAGTACCTTGTTTTGTTTCTAAAATAAATGGGTGAATTAATTAGTTTACATACAGGAGTAGGTTGCTTTGATTCTTGATGTTACTGGTTTACGTGCTTAAAGCTGAAGTTTCCTGTTAGAGGAAGAAGAAATACTGCTATATGCTGAAGCATATGTTAAAATAATAAGCCTGCCTACCCTCTTCTTATTTGTAGAAAGGAGCTTCCACAGAGTACACTGCAGCTCTTGATGCTGAGTTAGATGTTGGGTGAATAACACAACAGAACGCAAGAAGGAAGATGGCAGGCTTTCCAAATACAGCTTCCTGCACTGTGCTACCACTTGCTTAGCACATTTATCTGTGACATCCAACATGCGTTAGCTGCCGGGTAAACAGTGTTCTCTGTCTTGCAGGTGGTGCAGTTCAATCGCTTACCTTTGGTAGTGAGCTTCATTGCTAGCAGCAATGCTAATACTGGTACGTCTTCAGATGATTTTAAATGTTTGCAGTATTTTAAGCCCCGGATGTTTTAAATATTTGAAAGTAAATTACCAGTTTCTTCAAGGTGCATTAACTTTTCTCCCACTGTGAATTGTCAGAATATTGTGAAGAGAAGAGAGATGCATGGGTAAAGACCCACAGATTCTAGGTGACCTGCTGAGGTTATGATTTCATTAGAAACACCTCATTTCTATTGTATTTAACCTTATCTTTACTATGTGACGAGTGTTTACAGTGCAGGCAATGACTGCACAGCACAAACCAGCTGTCTGGTCTCTCCATCCGCTCCAAGTTGCGTTCTGCAGTAAGATGCGCAGTGTCATCTCAGTTCTGCAGAACAGGGCAGTCCTTCAGCAAGGCACCTGGGCTTGTGTGTGAGGGTTTTGGTGGTGGTTGCTGTGAGCCAAAGGGATTTAATTCTTGTACAGCCACTTGGCTGTGTATAAAGAGAGTTGTGCTGTACGGGGTGTACCTGTTGGGGCCTGAGTCTGCATGCTCTGTGCTTTAGAGTCCTGCCTGCTGAGAATGAGCGAGTGAAGGGAAATGTTTTGTGCTGTAGAAAACCATTCCTGTGACTGGAAGCTGCAGGTTTTGGAAAAGTGGTTCTCTGCTATGTTTGATGGATGTTCCATCTCTCGTCTCTTCCTAGGGCTGATCGTAAGTTTAGAGAAGGAGCTCACGCCCCTGTTTGAAGAGCTAAGGCAGGTTGTTGAAGTTTCTTAACCTGACGGTACAGTCGGAGTGCAGCATCCATCTGCAGCCCAATGGACAGGAAGACTCAATAATCCTCAGTCCAGTAACACGTCTCAGAAGATTTCACAGTTCCTTCGTACACTAAGTAAATTGTACATAGTATTGAATCTGAAATGATCTACGGGTGTGTTGTAGGCAGATGTTACTTTAGACCACGCTTCTTGTGTTGTGCAGTGTTGGAGACCACCAAATAGCTCCCATGGAGTTTGGCTCAGCCAACTTAGCCATATGAGCACAGTGCTCTTGGCTCAGCTGAGCAACCCACAGACCTTTTGCTTTACTGGGCACCAGGCATTCAGTGGAGTTTATCCTCAGGTTAGCTACTGCAGCTTACTGGATAACAGATGGATTGGTGTTACCAAAGATGTGGCTGAAGGAGCGTTGTGAGAGCCTGTTTGCTAGCAGTGATGTATCAGTACAATCAATCAGTATCCCATCCTGTTGGTGATGCTTCGGTCAAAGAATCTGATTAATCTGGGTGTTGGCTGCATCCTGCTTTCACTGAGAATGCTTTTTCTATGAAAGCTGTTGCTTTAGGGGTTTTCCTAATGCCCACAGGAAAGCACATGAATCATGTTTCACTTTGTGGGGTTTTTGTGTAACAGTTGTGAAGTTCTCATGCCTTGTAGTTTTTGTGTGGATTAATCATGGGTGACACTCAGCTCATTTACCCCTAGGTTTTCCTAAGTAAATAAATATAAATAAAATGTATTTTTAAATGACAGAACCTGGTCCACTCTTCTGTTGCACTGCAATATAGTACCATTTCTGTGCAGAGAATGGGTTTCTTAATCACTTGTAAGCTTACAGGCTGGCAGCTACCCAGTGTGCATCTCAATGGGGTTGAGTGGATGTTGCATCCTGTGTCAATATGTAGATGGAAAAGTTAGTAGCTGACTGGCTTCCTATTTATAAGATCACAGGGGTTCCAGCCCATGCCCTCTGCATCACCTTTTTTCTCCCTCAGTCTCTCTGTGCCACTAGTGCATATAGTCAAATCTAAGACTGTTGGTGTAATGGAGCTTTCTTAGCAAGTCTCTGACATCACGCTTACACATTGCCCGTCTCTGTGCCAGGAGGGCTGGCAGTTCTTTGCTCAGAATCTCTCACAGATTAAAAATTGTCAGTCAACCCTTTCCCATTTAAACTGAGCTCCTAGCTCAAGCTTTCTGTAGCTGTAATCACAGAGACAGCTCTGGGTAACTGGGCCCCAAGGCATCTGTGTGGGTGCTTGTGGCAAAAATCATTCCCGTTCCATCCAGGGAGAATCTCTTGCTGTTGTTTCCTGCTCAACCCATCCGGTGCCCTTGCCCTAAATGCTTCCTCAGCCAACCAAGTGCTGATTTGCTGGCTTCTGTCTGTGGCATCACATACTGAGCTTGCTTCTGATGTTTTGTAACATGTGAAGAGGAAGGTTGCTTCAAGTGGTTGCACTTGGAGCTTCGCTCCCAAGCTGTTCGCACAGGAGAGCGATGGTACGGGAGAACATCAGATCTTTCTTCTCCTGACACCGCCTTTATTGTGTGCCAAGTCATCAGTGCTTTTTAACTAAGTTGGAGATGCAAGTTGTTATATTGACTTTAAAGGCAGAAAGAAGGACTAACTTATTTTGCAAAGCTTTAATGACGCAGTACAGAATTACAGAAGAGCTTTGGTAGTTTTATAATGACTTTTTATTCAGAAAACAGTGTATAAAAATATTTACAAATGTTTTGAATGTATAAGTTGAAATAAAATGCTATTCCTGTCCAAAGCTGGATTTTCCTTCTAGTATGTTCTTCTAGTATGTTTCTTCCCCTTTTTCTCTTCATCTTTCTCACAGTAAAGGCATCTACTGAACACTGAGCTGCTGCTGCACATTGTCCAGGGAAAAGGTTTGCATGCATGCAGCAGTTCATCAAAAATGTGACCATTACAGAGAGAGGGATCTCCCTGCTCACCCCACCTCTCCCAGAGGAGCAGGTCAGATGGGAGATCAGACCGGGCTGGCCTTGAGACCCTCCAGTGTTAAAACTTGCTTTCAAAACATAACACCTCTTTTTTTTCATTATAGCACCAAAACACAAGGCTTCTGCTTCTGAACTCTGGTGAGCCACAACACTTAGGTGTGCTTGAGTCTTCCAAAATGTATATGGAAATGTTCATCCATCATGTAGAAGATATACTCTTTCAAACACACAAACGCATATGTGTATGTTTTTAGTGTATATTGTGCTTTCCTGTTGCTCTTCTTGTTCAGTGCTTCATTCTTGAATGCAGTTGTGGATAAAACTTCTTGTTTTATAAACCAAGTTATCTGCTTGATAGGAAAAAAAAATACAAAATCCAGCTCATTTTCAAAGGGGTGCATATGGGGTCCAACTCAGTGCTGCTAAAATGTTGGTGGCTGCCACCAGCAAAGCCTTCTGCAGAGCTCTGTCATCCATCCTCAGGGTCCTGTAGCAGCACACACACGTGCTTAGAATTAGCTGCCTGTTTTTCATAGCCTGGGTTTGTAAACAAGCGTGCATTTCTGTCACTGCTTACCATATCCTGTACATGCCATTTAAAATAAATGTTCATTCAAAGCCATAACAGTGGTATAAATCTAAAATGGACAAAAATATGCTTGACCAGAACTATTACTCATTCATCACCTTCAAAAGAGTCTTGAAATACTAGGTTTAATTCTGCAGGTGTTAATGTAGATACTATTTACAAAAATGTAATTGGCTCTGTCATTCTTCTTTTGGCTTAGATCCCAACAGGCCACACAAAAGTAATATTTAATGTTTCCAGAAAGGCCTCATTTTAAATAACAGGCTGAGTGTTACAGTCTGTGCTGCTAACAGTAGCTGTGATGGAGCGTGCAGTAAGTTCTCAAGATGGCTCTGGATAACCACAGAAGTTTTGAAGTGACTACTTCTGTGATTAGTTAATGGGTGCCCGAATGACTGAGCCTTGAAGACATAAACCACACACATCAAACTGACGCTGTGATTTTGCAATGGTCTCCACACACGACTCAGCAGCCTGAAAGCAGTCAGTCAGCTGTACAGATCCTCTGTATGCAGAGCTGGATGCAAATCTCTGCGTGTGGGCAAGTAATGGAGACGTGGAACTGTCTTCCTGTGGTCAGATGCCTTCCCTGTGGTTGAGAGGCAATTCCTGTCCATGGAGTAGAAGGATTAGGGGTGCAACTGGGAACTGGAGGCACTGCGCTGCTCCACTTGTTTCCGTATTTGTGACTAGAACAGAGAAACAACCCGTTATCATTTGTCTACCTGCATGTGGATGTGGGTGAGTAAAACCAAGCTAAATACTGATTTTCTTAAGGAAGTAACGTTTTTAAGTCTTCCTGTTTCCTTCAGGACCAACATGTGCAATCTGTGCTGTTCAATACTGTTCACCATCTAGAGGGCAATGACTTTAATGATGTTAATTGCTTCTTCATAACAAGCCTATATATCAAAAAGTACATCCCAAAAGTAGTATAGCAGGCTGGCAGGCTCATATATTTCATGAAAACTCCATATTCCAGCCTAGTTGCCTGGAAGCCAGAGCAGCACTCTCTCCATGCAGATAATGACACCTGGAGCATTGGTGTGCTCTAGCACTGGGAGTTTATCATGGCAGTACCACAGTACTGCTGCACAAGGCATGCTGCCATAACAACACACACCATCTTACCAGTTTCCATCGCAGTATTTTAATCCACTCATCTGCTTCTATTCCAGTTTTTGCACACAGGTAGTATGTTCTTAGTGGGAACACTAAGCTGTAAATAAACAATTAGAGCTGTTTCTTAAGTTGCTAGAGCAAGCAGTAGTTCCTCCTAAAACTGAAGCCAACTGGTTTGCACCACCACTGGCAGAGCGCAGGGCAGCATGTACAGGAAAGGTTGACCGGCAGCATTTACAGTCTATGGCTCAGGGACATGTTCCTAGGGATCCCACTGGGACCCAAGTGCCAGCTGGGTCACCTCAATAAGTACCATATGCCTCAATAATGATTATATGCCTTTTCAGGATCAGAAAAAGAAGTGCCCGCAAAATATGGGCCTGCCCTCTTTCTCCCCATCATGAAATAAAACCTTCTGCCTGCGGTAGTCTGGCAAAGCGACGCAGCACTGACAGAGGCTATCATCAGATTTGTTAAGATCAGGGCTGGCTTCAGAATATAGGGAGCTTTCAAAAGCACCCAGTGATTCCATTTGAAACCCCTGGCTACTCTGATCTCCCCAGCACAGTGTAGAATGCAACTTACCAGAAACAGTTGACTCTTTCTTGAGAATAGTCAAACTGCACTGCTGAGCATTCAGTTAAGTCAAGTGCCCGAATTGGTTCTGTGGCCTTTAAAATAAAATAATTTCATAATGGGAACATGTGAAAATGAAATATAAGGCTACTTTTGTCCATCTCCAGTGCATATGACCTTTATGGGTGCTCTGGGTCTCTCTGAGTACAGGCATGAAAGCTACAAGCATTGTGAACCTAAATCAGCTAAACAACATCAGCGCTGAAGTGGGATGAATTGAGCCTAATATAAGAGACAGTACAGTAGGTTCAGATCTGGACAAACTACTGCAGGAAGTCAGAGCTAGACACAGACTGCTAAGGGTTTGGGTCATTCATTATAATACAACTAGTATCCAGCTAAGGCTCACAGAGACAAGGAGATAGTTACACATCTTATCAGTTCTAACCAGCTGTTGGAGATTTAATTAATTCCTAAAAGCTTTAAAAGGTTGAAGCTGAGTAAGGAAGAAGGCAAAAGGAGAGCTGAAGTAATGTGTGTGTGGCTCTCTAGGGGATAGGCCCAGAAGTATCTGGGAGCAGGTATGTACTCCCTTAGGAGTTTCATTCTGTCCAGGTGTGAGAGTCCTTTTGATTTATTTTTCTCGTGTTGAGCACCTTAGAAGAGGTGGCTGAAATGAAAGAGCTGCTTGCTCTATCTGAACATCCTCACCAATTCTTGTGATCCTTTATGACTCATATGGATGTTTTCTCACCTTTCCTTACATCTTTCTCTGTTTCAATAGCTGATATTTGTGCACTATGTTATGAGAAAGCTGCACGTGCTGAGATGAGCTAATAAGTGCCAGCCTAGAGCTAGCAGTGAACTGTACAGCAACAACAGAAACATCAATGGCTGCTGGAACTGTGTGGGAGAAGTCTGCACTTCTGACCAAGCTGTGTTCTTGCCTGGTAAGTCACAAAGGCAATTCAGACACTTGAGTGCTGCCCTTAGAAATGTTACATTGGAAGTTTAATTCCAGGTGGCTTTAACTGAAATGAGCACTAATGGCAAACCCTGTAAGTACTACAGAGCTGTTTATAGATGGGAATGTTTGGGTTGAGAGGGCAGGTGTATGCTGTGGTGTTAAAATCTGCAAGATGCTTGAAAGAGACTTGAGCAGTGGCCAATGGTTTGACTGCACTTGTGCAGGAACTTGCCGTGGAGGTACTATAAGGGTGGAGGGACTCTAAAGGTATTTCTTACTCCATTTAAGTTAAAAATGGAACACAACTGTAACGACAAACTTTTTCCCAGGTGCAAGAGGTCTGTCTTTGTGCTAGGCAGATTGATAAGAAAGAATTTCCTTTAATTGCAGTTGTTTGTGTAAACTACACAACCACTTGAACTAAAAGGATGAAATCAAGGAATGCAAAATACACTTCTAGTACTTGCAGAAATACGTCAGTAGTACTGTTCTCTGTCTGTTAAAGTTACCGCTGAAAGCTGTGATGGTAGCTTGAAATCCACCAAACAAAGAAACAAAAAATGCATTGTAAAGAGCAATTCTGACCTGTAGGTAAGACTCAGGTGGAGCACAGCAGATGGTTTCTAGCTACAATACTTATCGACTTACTCATCAAGGTAATCAGCAAAACTCTGACTTTAAAAGTCCTTCTGAAAATATGATACCTGAAAGTCCTTCTGACAGTTTGGGAAGCTGTAACTTGGTAAACAGCGATACGTATGCAAGAAGCCAGAAGTAGGAGGATGTTGTGGCTGCCCCTGTACAGGTTTAGAGAATAGAACTGGTGCTTGCTACTTACTGTCTGGTCTTTGAAATACTTAAGTTCATTCCTATGCAGTGTAAACCACCTTGTCTTCCAGTTCTGAAAGATCGAGAATGGATGGTAATTGTCTTGTGAGAATTTAATGTAGCACTTCTTAGGAAAGAAAAACCTTTATATATGTTGACTTGCTCTGCTTTACAGTTGTGCTTTGCTGTTGTTTAGAAGACAAATTATTCCTCCCCACAGGGAAATCCAGGCCAAGCTCAGCATTCTCCTTAGCTTCGGTGGGCAGTTACAGGGTAAAAGCAAGGAATAAGAGGTTTTCTTACCTTGACGATTTTGCCTTGTTTTATCAAATATCCTTCTTTAGTACCAAGCTGTGAAGTAATAAGAAAAAGAACTGGGGTTAGAGAATCAGCTCAGTTTCCGTTTCCCACATCCCCTTCTGCCTGTAACCATAGATGGAAGAGCAATCTGTTCTCAGGCAGCTTCCTGTAACCACTTGCTCTTGTCCTTGTTGTTGAGTGCCCTGCTCCTTACCACTTAGATAAACACCAACTTTTGCTGACTCCAGAGACAAACTCTTCCACCACGCCTCTCTATTCAATCTTCTGGCCTGCCATCTTGTCAACTAAATGAAGTAAAATATGCGCAATTATGGTTGATCTTTATTTAGTGAAGCTGGTTGTCTGCCTCTACATGCTATAGACAGAAGTACCTGGAGTTTGTCAGTGAATTACTGCCATTACTGGAGGGGGGCGTGGGGTGGAGGATGGAAAGCCTTTTATTGGCTGCATAGGAAAGTTAAGTTCCTTTAGAGGTTTAAGTGGAAATCAGCTGTGAATGGTTGGATGTGGGATACAAAGTGTTTCTTGTATGGACTTTGTTAGCGTGTATTAATGTAACTCTTCCTCTTTAACTTCAAAAAGTTAGTAAGTTATTAGAATACTCTCCTCTGTGTTCTGAGCCATACTGTTCTGACAAACCACCTGTCTCACTTAAATAGGAGTTAGGGATTTAAAGTCTCTAATTACTGTCCAAGTGAGTCACAGATATCAGAACAGATGGCTCAAATGGATATGAAGATGTTCTCTTGTTTCTCACACCAGGAAGCCATAGCTTCTAACATGACACTGCTTTTTACTAGGGCTGAGGGGCTCTTCTCTCTATTTTGGGTGCAAGTCTGTGTTAGAATATAGCAAGCCATCTTTCTGCTTTAAGATGAGATGATTAAAAGGCAGTAAGTCTAAATAAGAAAATGCTAAAAACAACAACAAAAAATCAAATGTAATGTGACTACCAGAATACAGATACACTTAGTCAGTTGTAGCACACTCAGTTTGGGGTTTCCCTTTCCAAACGTGTCCCTATCTGTCTCTGAATATTTTTGAATATACTTTTTTTTTTAAAAAAGATCAATTTTTAACTGATGTTGGGATTCACAGGTGCTATCTCCTCCATTCCAGCCTGTACACTGCTAAAAGCTTGCCAAAACAAGGGCTTGCTGTGCAACCTGACATAGGTGTTGTTGCATACAGTCTGACCAGTGCTGTCAGAAAAGTATAATACTTCTCAATCTGGCCTTTAGAATTTGTTTTCTAATTCCTGATAAGACTGCATGTTAAAGGGAAGGTAACACAGGAGATATAAAACCCTTTATATATACTTTGCTTGATGGTCAGACTCACCTTGGCCTGCTGTAGACAGCACTGGCAGTCTCAGAGGCAACAGCTCTGAAAGGCTCTATTTGTCTGTTTCTAGCAAGTCTGCTTTGCCTTACTTGGTGAAGACTACTTGTATTTCAGAACACATACAGTGATGAATTATCAGCATTACTCCATAGCTCACTCTAGCAATCACATTAAACTCAAGCCAACTCAAACACCTTTCTTGCCAGAGAGCAACTTACTGAGGGAGCATTTGGAACAAGATCATTTTCTGTCCTTCCTGTCTGCATTGCTGTGTGAACTCGGACAGACTCATAAATAGATGGCTCCTCCACTTCATGTGGATAGGGATGCTTCAATACAATTAAGGTTCCTGCAGAGAAAAAGAGCAGGAGTGAGTAATATGTCAAGACAGTCTTAGAAAGTAATTGGAAGTAGCTGCTTGCTTGTAGAATGAGTTAGTTTCACAGAATCACAGAATGGCCCAGGTTGGAAGGGACCTCAAGGGTCATGAATCTCAAACTCCCCCCCTCACCACAGGCAGGGCCACCAACTTCCACATTTAATACTAGATCAGGCTGCCCAGGGCCCCATCCAATCTGGCCTTGAACACCTCCAGGGATGGGGCATCCACAACCTCTCTGGGCAGCCTGTTCCAGCACCTCACCACTCTCAAAGTAAAAAAACTTCCCCCTGACGTCCAATCTAAATCTTCCCTCCTTCAACTTAAAACAATTTTCCTTTCTCCTGCTGTTATCTACCCTTTCGAAAAGTTGACTCCTCTCCTGCTTATAGACTCCTAAAAATTGTAAAGTTGTAAGAGCTAATAACTTCCCTAAGATCTCAGTAATACTGCCTGTACAAAGGCTGCATTAACAACAGTGAATCTAATACATATTCCTCATAGAGAAGATCTCCCCAAAACAGGAATGGCTATACCTTCTAATACCATTTTTAAAAACATCACAGCATACTAAATGCTGCTACGTTAGTATTTTATGTTGGTATTGTTAGCTGACAAGCAGAAGGAGTGCAAGAGGTGTTAAAGACTTGAATTTGAAATTTGCAGGTGATTTGAGTAACTTAAGTATGAAATGAAGTCTTAATCATATTTTGTAATAAGAAGGACAACAAAGGGAAATGAAAGCATGATTTTTTTTTTTTAAATTAACCAACTGATACCTGTTAACAGAGGCACATGGGTATATGTACCTATGTTCAGCTTGCAATAGGTCAAAAATGAAAACTGGTTTAATTCTCTCTGATCTTGCAGGGAAAAAAATGCTTTAGCATCAGTAAGAAAATAGAGACGCACCCTATCACCAGTCTACAAAACTACTCTTCATCTGTTGCACAGACTGTGTTATTGTACATACATTGTAGGCAAAGATCCATGCTGCAAAACTGGCTGGACTAGTTCAACATCTTATACTGTATGTGCTTTCTATTAAGCTCTCCATGCCTTTTTTTCTCCATAAAAGATACTTGTACAGAATCATTTTGCAACGATATAACAATAGTAACAGATTCTTGCTGTTTGTGCATGTATCTATTTCTAAGAAGAAACTTACTAACCACATGTTAGCAAGGCTTTTGTTTTTTTTCTTCTGAGTAACAAGTCAAAGCTTTTGTATGTTTTGAAAATAACTTGAGGAGAATGGATAAACAAAGCAAATGGTTAACAACAGCATTCTGACCTTTCACTTTGAATAAAGACTGAAACACAGAAACACAACACCAAATTGTTTTAAGATTGTTAGTGAACAGATTCAGGTTGCAATGTTTTATTTCTTGGACTGACAGTCTCAGTTTCCTTTTAATTATCTGTAGTTCAGGAGGAAGTGCATGCAGAAAAGAATGTTAGTCAGTGTAGCAATCTGGAGTAGCAAACAAAGCTGTAGTAAAACGAGGTTTGTGGGCCTGGAAGCACAATCCTGCAGCTGTCCCAGTACAAAAGAACTGCTGTGCTCCAGTTAAAAGTTTAAGAGCTGATCAAAGAGCCTGGTGTATGTCTTCAGATACACAATTAGCTGCAGTGAGACTAAAGGTGGATGGAAGATAGTAAAAATTCTTACATATTCTACCTCACTGTTACTGTCTTATCAAATCCTGTCTATTAGAAAGGTGGGGATGAAAAGTATTCGTGTTATCTTGCTTTGCTCTCATTCCTGACCTCAGTCTTTCTCTATAAAATTGTTTGTAAGGATAACAATGGTTAAGAAAAACTGGTCCAACTACCTTCTGCTCATGCCTGAGCCAAAGCTGATTTGTACAGTGAAAGCTTCCTTTCACTGAAAGGAAGTGTGGCCTAAGAAATAATTCTGCTGGCTCTTTGGCAAGCCTGCTGTATGTCTCTGTGTTGTACTGGTCATCAGCCATGATGACTGACTGGGTGAGAATGGGCTCTAATGAGCTCCTGCTCCCTTCTTAGCATACATCAGTTATCACCCCACAGTGTGTTGTCATTCTCTTCCTCTCTACTGTTATGCATAACAAGTGAAGGTAGAGGAATTCTTGATGTGATCTTCAAATGCCCTTTTCCTGCTATGTAGTATGTCCAACTTAAATACCTTAGAGGTTCCATAGAGCTAGCAGAATCCAGTTAGGAGCTTTAAAGTGGCAAGTGAGCCCTTCATTCAGCAGTATTGATCCTGTCCATAGAGATTGTGTGACACCCAAGCCTCATTTACTAGTGTCTGTAATGCATGCAGTGACAGAATGGGGAAGTATAGCCTCGTCATCTGGCATCTCTGCAGAGTTAGGCCTGCAGGTGCATGGCTGATTTTGCAGGAAGCATTTCTTATTGGTGCAAAGAGTACAAATACAAACTGTTCTAAGCATACTTAAAAACAACTTAAGAGAATGCTCTGAAAGACACAAGCACAATATTGAGTGTAGCACTGCATTATATTTGTAAAATATTTATAAAGCAACCTTCAAATTGAATGCTGCTGATCCATTGTGTTAGAAGAGCGCTGGTGCTTATTTACTGTGTGACGTATCCCAGCTATTGCATTGACAACCAGCATTTAGCTGGTCACTTTCACACTACTGGTCATTATGTATGATTTATTTGTATACACTTTTTCCATGGGATACTACAATTTTTGGCACTAATTTGTATTGACTTATTGTCAGCTCTCACCCTTGAAGCTAAATGTAAAACTGGCACTTCTGTGCTAATGCACATCTACTTGTTGGGGGGTCCCAGTCTGATAGTGTCGTGTTCAAGTCACTTGTAGGAATAGAGTTTAACTTTTTGACACTTAACTCAGGTAGCATGCTGGCTGCTCATGAAACCCGTGCTTTTCTTTCTTTTCTTTTTTTTTTTTTTTAAAGCAACACAAATCCATGTGATGGTGGGATGGGATCAGCAGGCTGACCTGCTGTAAACAGAGAAAGAGATAACACAGGGCATGTTTCCTACAGGAAAGTGTAGGATATCACTTGCTTGATTGAAGGAGAGTAGAGCAAAATTTTCAGGTCCTTTTTCCTCCTATTCTTTTAGGAAGATTTTAATTTTATACATGAATATGTATTTTTCTCACCAGGTAAACATTCTGCTTTGGTTTTGTCCTTGATAAGAAGGTTCTGCTCCATCCATTACATGCATGTTTTCAAGAGCTTCCTTGGTTCTCAGAGAGAAAGCATTCTATGTCCCTAGCTAGCAAAAACTCAGGCTGCGTGTACTTTGTCTACAGCATACTTGAAAGTGTTTTTGAAGAGGGATATCTTAAATACCTTGGGGATTTCTGAAGAGGAACACTTTAACAACATTTCTACCCTATAACACACCAAAAATGCCTTTTACTCAGATCTGTATGAAGTGTGACTACAAGCATGTTTGTGAAAATTTACTTACCTGTTTCACTTCCAATTAAAGGTTGATTTGCAAAATGCATGACTAATTCCTTCAAGCTGGAAAATTCATTAAATCCAAATTTGAGTGAGGTTCCTGTATACTCAACGTGAAAATGTTTCACAGAATCCTTTCCCCTGCAACAGAAAAGGAAAACTTGTAGAGGACTTGTAAAGGACATTTGGCATGTAAAATCCTTAAACAGTAGCTTCTACTACAGGAAATCTAGCACAAAATCAGTCTTAGCAGTAATACAGTTGCTTTACTGTCCCTCAGTCTTAGTCAATACATCTGAGAATCAGATTCATTAAGAAAACACAATTGCTGCTTTACAGATGACGGTAGCAAAAGCCACAAAAGATCAAGATAGTCAATCTTGTCACAAATCAATAAGAAGACTTATAAACAAGATCTTTAGGTTTCTGTCTAAGCAGGTTGATGATCATCTTTTACCCAGCTTCAGTTCTGATGGCTTGCCTCTACTATTTGAAGTACTTGCTTTACTTTTCAGGTGTCATCGCAGTCTCATTCTCTGCTTTGTTTGAACAATGAAGGCTTTACAATTTGCCTGTGCTGTCTCTGTCCTCAGGGTTGCACTGTGTTGGGTGCTGTCAAACAAGAGTCAGGGTCCTCTTACTGTCAGAGAAGTAACATAATTTGTTTATGCAAGCTGGTGATATTTAGAGAAGTGTGCAAGGCTTCACTTCCTGGAAGGGTACTTATTTTTATTCAGAAGTCAGTGAAGCGCTTAGAGCAAGCATCTTTTCTGTGAAAAAGTGACTTCTGTTAACATTACTAGCATCCAGAGAGGTCCAGAGAGAAGTCTGGCTCAGAAAAAATGCATGTAGCAAAAATACTAACAAATTTTGTTGAGAAAGGGGGTTTACAATGTTTTTTCTAATGTTTATTGACACTTCTACAGGAGCTTATAATTTCAAACTGGTGTTTCTCGTTGAACAATAGTTAGAACATGGCACTGTAGAACGTGCCTAATCATCTCTCCTGTGCTTTGCCCTACCATCAGCTCAGACACAAGCCTGACTCTCTGGCTAACAAATAGCTGCTGCAATGGTTTGTTGCAATTACAGGGTCTTCACCTTTTCATTTAATTTCACAGGAAATACAATGTTGCAATTAGAGCAATTTCTACTCTATTTCCTTTTTCAAGTTGGCTAATACAGCTGGGAGATAGGGTTTCAGGCAGTGTGTGATCTCTCTCCTTGTCATCTTACAGCAATCGGTTAAAACACCAAGGGCTATCTCTTACAAATGACGATGACTGGTGAAGTTTCTTGAGAGGTAAAAAGGGAAGTAAAGGAATTTTAGGAGATAAGAAAATGAAAGCTATAATTTCTAAAATGGCTCTTCCTGCAAGACATCAGAATGAAACTGAATTACTTACTCCAAAATGAAATTTTAATATAAAAAATCTAAAGAGCAAATTATACTTACAGCAGAAAATAAATAAATGAAACATCTTAAAATAAAAATTAGTATTTCTAGGGAGCTGTGCCACCATGAAAGCAGTGTAACAGAGTAAGAGACCAACCTCCAGACTCAGGTCTGGAATACTCCACATGCAGTGATGCAGCGAGCAACTCTTGATCCTTACTACAAGAGCTGAATAGCAGATTGGAATTGGCCCAAGTAGATTTCTCTAGGTATCATAAGACTAGAACTTGTTAAAATGGCAAATATATTTTCATTAACGCTTCAGCTTTCATCTCCTATTAGAACAACTTCCCACCTACAAGGGTTGTGAATAACCAGCATCACTGTGTATATCCAAGTACTTTTAGTTTAAAAAGTTACTGTGATTCATAGAATCATAGAATGAGTTGAAAAAGACCACAATGACCATCTAGTTTCAACCCCCCTGCTATGTGCAGCGTCGCCAACCAACCAGACCAGGCTGCCCAGAGCCACATCCAGCTTGGCCTTGACTGCCTCCAGGGATGGGGCATCCACAAACTCCTTGGGCAAGGATTCACCAGAGCTGCAGTTCAGAGTCCCAATATGAGGCAGAAATGAGCATGAATGCAATAGCTTGAACATTCACTAGAGACTTAATATATCATATAGTTGCCAAAAGTTATGGATGTATTTAAAGCTGGTTACCTCAAGGGTGCTGACATGCAGCAACTACTTTGTGTGTCTAATGCATGTCTCTCTCATTTTGCCTGCCAAAAAATATTGTGGCTTCTCTGCTTCTTGGCTTTTTAAGGATTCCTTCAATATGATTCAGTAGTGAATTACCCAGGGTAGGCTAAGTGTGCTTTGTACTGGCTGTGTCCTGAACTGACGTAAATTGCTGAAATTCTGATGATTTCAACAGCCTTATTTCTGTAACTGGGGAAATACTAATACTACCTGAATCAGTAGTACACTATTGGTTACAAATCAAGTCTTAGCCCAGACTGGAGGAGTAAAACTATCCAGCAAATCACTGGATTATCTGGATGACAGTTTCACAGATCCAGAAACTGTAAAGTTACAATCAATTAACTGTTAAATTTACTTTCTATTTATGACTATTTCTTCATTGTAAACATTTTTGACATCTATCAGGCATTTAAGCTCTCATTACTGTCATGCAGATTTTTACCATACAGACAGAATATCTATACCAATTCACAAAATGACATTTTTCCCAATAATATTAGTTTGTATTTTGGAAAAAAAGACAGCCCTTTCCAAATTCAGTGCATATTTTATTCTAAAGTCACTCAACAGGACTAGATCATGAGGAATGTATTTTCCAATAGTTCGGGTCCCAGAATGAAATCTGAAGGTATTATCAGTATATGAGATGCAAACATACATGGAAGTTAAGTGAAAAGTCTTTAAAGTACCAGCTGTGTAGCATCAGATAGGTACCGTAAGATAGATGCTTCTGTTCATACCCTACCTTACAGAGAGGGAATACAAATCTTCTCTTTCGTTACTCTTCCTCAAGAGATAGCTTCCATCCTTCCCATTGGAAAGAAGCAGGGCTTCTGCTGCATGTCGAGTAAGGTTATAATGATACCACCTGGGAAGACACAAGGGGTTTAAAGCATCATTCACTCTGTTCGTAGCTGACAGTTTCTGCTGAGTTTTGGAGCTGAGTCAGAGAAAGAAGCAGAACTGGAACGAACTCTGCTACAACTGAGTTATTCTTCTAACAGGCAAATACAGGTTGCAAAGAACTGTGCCCCTTTCAGCAGCCTCCTTTTGACAAGCTTACAAAATGATCTTTGTTGTAACTATGAAATTATGCTCTTCCAATTTACAAAGAGCTGACTGTGTAAGTACCAAGAAATTACCCAGATGTTCTCTAATAAGGTGAAAGCAGTTCTGGGGGTATGCAGGACCCTTTGTCTAATTTCAGAATCTCTACTTCCTGATAAATCTATACACTTTAGTACATTTCCTCTTTTGGGGCAAACAGGGAGCGTTTGGGTATAAAAACAGAAAAATATCTCCTCCCAGTCTCTAATTCCCTCAACTCAGTTCATCAGCATTGCTAATAACTGCAATTAAGCTGATTTGCCTAAACTGATGCTTTCATATGAAGCGTAACCTTTTTGGAAGAAGGAATGAAGGGGAGGATAAGAAGGTAAACCAGCAGAATCTGAAGTGAGAATTTGGGAACCTTGCCATTGCTGTCACTCAGCTGCATATGACCTGAGCAATGCAACAAAGCACTGAACACTTGCTTCATTTAACTTCAATGAGAATTCACTTCATACATTTTTATGTATGAAAAATTCCATGAGGAATCCACATGGAATGTTCTGGGGAAAATTAAAAAATAAATAAATAAATAAAAAATGTGATGAAGACTACACAATGCTTCTTACAGCCTTGTTTCTATCCAGACTGACTTGGAACAGAAACATCTTATTTCTTTCAATAGAGAAGGATCTCATTAGAACCACTCTTGAAACTGGTCACAGAAAAAGGGATGTGGCTGTAGAAAGCTAAAGCCCTAATTCTCTAAAAGAGGTTGTAGGCAAATATTAACAATGACTACCAGAAACTCTGGTGTGTGTACGAATAGAGAAGGAGAGAATGCAGTACCTCTACTACCCTTCCCCTCATCCATATGGGAGCGGTGCTGCTTCCCTATCCCCTTTCTCTAAAACTATGTGCCTGTAACTGTGGGGGCAAACTCATTATTATTTCAGCTCTTGAAATATAGATTAACTGACAGCAGACATTGGATCACAGTGCTTTCTGGTGTTCATATTGCAACAGTGTTCAAACTGAAATGATGTGTAACTATACACTCTTTTTTTTTCCTTTTCTGTTCATTAGAACCTGCCACTTATCTTGGCATCTCTCACAAATGTTTATCTCTGAATTTAGATGGCTGCCTATCTGAAAGGCCAGCTGGCTTTATGAGAGATTTCAGACTGTTTCCACTCTGTGGAAGACAAGAACCATGTGAAACTCAATACAGGCGGAGTATGGCTGCTTTGGCTCTGGAACGTGCTATGTGGACCATCTACACAGTAGAATAAAATAATAAGTATTTAAAGATCAAACTGTCATCCTCAGAAACACCTGTCAGCCAAAATCTGCTTTAGGATTAACTGCCCAAGTAAGTAACAGTCAAAGGTCAGATCTGTTCTGATGCGATGAGGATCGTATTGGCATGCAGGGTAGGCAGGCTCTACAGCTGAGAAGACAACATTGTGTTTTGAGTGCAATCTCATCATGCGTTTTCTCTTACTGCTGTGACAAAGAAACATTCAGTAAATCTGTGAGTGGTCATCTTCATAAAGAAGGTCACTTATAAGTGTGCTATTATTTTATTTCCAAGAAGTCTTCTATGAAGAATTTAAACTAGAAGTCGGTCAGGTTTATAAAATGGACTGTTTACATGTGCTCTCTTACTTGCAAGAGTGATTTAATGACATTCTACCATTGCAGGAAGGAGAAAGTCATACCACCTACCCGGAAAAATAACGTTGGCTTAAAGTAAATATTTAAATCTGCTGAAAAAGTTGCATTGCTCCTCTGCAATACGCTATTGCAGACAAAAATCCCTCGGATATTACTATGGTCATCTTTCTCAGCTTTAAAAAGTGAACATGAAGCAATAACACAGCTCCCAGCGTCAAAGTAGCTATCTTACTCATGGCTATTTTTTCCCTCATCTATTGTTACAGATGGCTGGATTAGTAACAACTCTCAGGTTACTTTATTGTGCTAAGAAAATGGACATTCAAAATTTGTTCCGACCATATGGAAATGGGTACAATTTAAAAATTGCATTGAAAAGTAATCATTTGCACACAGACTACCAGGGAAGTAAATACACCCCCATGAAAATGTTTAAACATCCTTCTGTTCTCCTAATCAACCTGTCTGATGACAAAGGTAAAAGCAAATAACGCTAAAAATTAACCTAAAGCCCTGTAGTTAATACTACTACATGTGCTTCCATTGAATTTAAGTATTTGTTGGGAGATTGGGGCAGGAGGAGAAATCCTTCAAATTTTCTTATTAAAAAAAAAAGCAAGAAAGAAAGTCATGTTAACCTGGTAAATCAGTGTCTGATACCAACAGAACTTCTAAGACAGCTGGCTGAAGGTCAGTCTTTGCAGGTATCAAAGTAGGGAGACATGGCTCGTTATAAGGGGCAGTCGCCCTCTGCTTGAGTTTTGTTCTGAATGATGCTTGGCGGAGGAAAACAGGTAGAAAATGCATTGTAACTCTCTTGTCTATCTACTTAAAACAAGAAATTAGTTGTATTTAAAAGTTTTTACAAACATCCAGCTGTTTGAGGCCAGCAGGAAGCTCCACTCCCAAAAGCTGAATTGTCTTGTCAGCTCTTCATTTTTAAATCACAGTCCACGTGTGGTAAAATGGGCTCTCTCCAAATATCCTTCAAAAAGTCATTTCTATTTGATTCAACTTACAGAACTTTATCTACTACAAAAATTCCAGGAATATGTTCCATACTCCGATACTTGTCAGACTGAAAGTTACCAGGAGTGAAGAAATTGGGGATGCTGATACAGAAACCTCTCTATGAAGAAATAAAATGGGAAAGAGGGAGAAGACCTCTCCTTTCTCTGAGCCACTTCTGCTGGCTGCCCTTGGCTTTGCATATCCTCTCGAACTCATACGCATCTGGAAGGTTTTTTCCAGTTACTTCATTTCTCTGATCAAAAGTCCTGTGTGCACCACTCCTTGTTTTAGTTTCCTTGTTGTCAGTTTGACAAATGATTTCAGACTGGGTATACAATTGCTGCCAGAGTCATGTGTCAATTCTTGTTCCTTTAACTTTGTCCAAAATTATGTTAATCTCACTATCCTATGCTCAAAAGCACTTTTTTTTTTTTTTTTAATCACTGTGTGCTGCTGAAGAACCATACTATTCCTACTGCTTTTCAGAGTGGAAGCATCTTCCACGCCTATGGACAGCACGTCTAAAGGCAAGCCTGTCACACTACTGGGATTAGCTTTGCTTCTCTTTGGAAAGTATCACATTTCCAGAAATCAGACTACTTTTCAGATTAGATCATATCAGTGACAATGTAGGAAGGGCTTCACTGTCAAGATGAGGAAGAATAAGAAAAAAGACGGTACCCCAGAGAATCAAGACATCCCAGTGCAGTCCTAAGTATTTGCCCACCTAGGCACCAGTGTGACTCCCACTACGGGGAAACTGGTGGCCACAGCACGAGCTATATCAGTATCACTGCAGCTATGACACTCACTGCAACCCCAGAAAAGGGTGTGCTGACATGACAACCTCTTTTTTTTTTTAAGATCTGTACAGCTAACGTACTAACTAGAGCTCTCTATGTGGTGGTGGTAATCAGAAACACACTGTAGCAGTGTTTTTAGTGGGGAATTTCCTCTTCAGATAAGAACACCCTCTTCAAAATGTTCGTTTATTCTTTAATAACTAAATATATCAAAGAAAAAGTTACAGAAGTTTCATTCCAATGTCACCTACAGATCAGTTTTTGTGCATGGTATCTGCCTTTTTCAGTAAAGCTGTTGGCAAAGCAACTGTCCCGGGAGGTGTTCAGGAAGTATTCAGATGTTGTATTGAGGGATATAGTTTAGTGGGAAATACAGGCCATAGGTGGACAGTTGGACTGGATGATTTTGGAGGTCTTTTCCAATCTTGGTGATTCTATGAACTGTATAGACATTTCCTCTAAAACACTTATTTTCAGCCCCTGTAAATAGGGGCTGGTGAATGACACTACAGCCAGCATCAGGAAGGTTAACTTTTTAACGGTGTTAGAGTATACAAGAAACACAAACACTCATCTATGGCTGACCTACAGGTAAGCGTTGAGGGACTTGGCTGACCCTCTTCTCGGTCATTTCTGTATGCAAACCGCTGAACACCCAGTGGAAGCACTCGCTTTTCCTCATCATAAGAACTAAAGATATCTAACAGCAGTAGTACGCACAGCAAGAAGTTTTGATTGCCATTTGTTTTTCATGTCTGAAGCAATGCTTAACTGATGCATGCCTCGCTATCAGATAAGAGCAGTAGGCAGATGTTTGGCTTATTTTCTGTGTCTTTATCTGATTATGCTCTTAAGTAGTTATAACCTGGATGGAGTTAGACACTCTGTATGTTTGGTTCACTCTTGTAAAAGTCAGGTGATTTCACAGTTCCTTCTCAGAATCGGGAAGGAGATTCTCGGTGTTCAGCTGGGTTATCCTGTGGATAGCATTGTGGCTGTCTAGGCTGCAGGTGCCAAGCAGAAATACAGTAAAATACGTCACTTCTCATTTACCTCTAAAAGGGAACAAAGATCTTCATTAAGTTCTTCAGCAAGTGGAGGTGATCTAAAAGTGTTCTCAATAGGACTTCAATCCTATGTTATTCAGAACAGCTATTTAATCTCTTTTTTTCTTTGATGGTGGTAGATATTGGCAGGTTTTGCACATTTTAAGGTATAAAAATTACCTTCTATTATAGCAAGTTGAATTTCCTTACAAAATTATATACCATATATATATTCTTAAAGAAGTATTCCCATTCTTAGTTTAAGGATTAGCATACTGTACTGCTTGATTTATCTCATTTGACTGTACATGATGCTCTTCATGTGCCTTTACTCAAAAAATGACTCTATATAATGGCCTCACTGGCTTTCCAAGTCTATGCATGCTAAATCTCAGAAATTCCAAGATCAAATGTGTCAAATTTGTTCTTTTTTTTTTTTTCCCCTAGAAATATTACCTATCATCTTAAAATTGGAAGGGATCTTTTTACGTCACATCACTACAAATGATGATTTGTCAATGTTTTTAATGGTACATAAGTCGATATACATCGCACTGAGTGACATGGTTTAGTGGGCATGGTGGTGATGGGTTGACAGTTGGACTAGATGGTTAGTGGTCTTTTCCAACCTTAACGATTCTAGGTTCAAGAAATCTAGGAAAGGGTGAGAATGCCAAGAAGAGTTATAGGTGGCAGGCAACCTAAAATGTGTTTATTAGAGAACTTTTCCATGTGTCACACTGAAACTTAATGTGACACACCTAATCACACACCCATGTGAAGTACTTGGTTGGACTGACTTCTCAGCATGTCATAGGAACAATAATTAAAAAATAGAAATACGAGGAAGTGACTTCAATGCATCCAACCTTTACATTCATGTCTTCTATTCGCAGGCTGTTTCTACTTCAGCTTCTGCTTTTCACTTCTATTTTTTCTCTCCACTCTCTCAACTGACTTGGTTCTGATTTTTACCCACTTCTTTTGCCAACTTTCTAACTGTTTTAATTTTGCTCTTGTTTACATTAGAGATACAGATAAAAAAAAGAAATCTTCTGACTACTTGTCCTGTCCTGCTCATATCAGTTCCTCAACCCAGAACTAAAATGTATCATAATCTGATTTAGGCCTGTGATATAATTTATTTTCTTACTAAAGCTAAGTACGAAGAGTACTGTTCAGTCAAACAAATACCACCTGTCACACAGTACTGTCAAACCTGGAGCAGGAGAAGCATAAAAGCTGCGCTACAATAGATGAGAAAGAACAGTGAAATTATGAAGAGAAGAATGCTACAAAAACTTTTCCTCTTCCCCCCCTTCTTTTCATTCCTGAAAGACAGAAAATACACTAGTATCACCAAAGCCATGTTGAGACTGAAGGTATGTTACCAAACCAGACTGTAATTACTTAGATGCCCAGACAGTCCACATTCTCATCTCTTGCACAAATATAAGAAATACAAAGAGGAATACTCCGAACTCAGATTATATGCGATCAGCTACGCGAGGTTCACAATGCAATATAAAATATTTTAGCAATAAATGCAACTGGAAAAAAAGCTGACTCCAGTCATCCATGCAGACGTCATAAGGAGAATCACGTCAGTTTCTTTTTCCTTTAAACCAGTATACGTGTCTCTTGAAAAGCTTCAAAGCTCCCTTTTAGTGTTCATACACTTAGGGAAGAAATTAATGAGGTGATGTGTTTTTTAACAACAAATGTTCTGATTCCGATCTTCTTTTCGGTGGTGGTTCCACCTATAAACACCTTGACAATGATGCTGACAGTATTCTGGATTTCCGTTTTGAGCTTGACTAACTGACCACTAAACCTCTCAAATTGTCTAGAGGGCTCCAAATAAACAAGCCACCATCTTCCCTCAGACTGACCGACCGAATGAAACAGTTTAAAACAAGGAAGAAAAAAAAAAGCCAACTCCATTACACTTGCTCTCTTTTGCTTTAATGGAAAGGCCCCAAAAGTTCATGTTTATAAATACTGAGGCTCTTGAGAGCAGTGATATAACTTGATAAACAGCTGTAGATTTGCCTAGGTCTCTAAGTGACTACGGTTATTCCTGAAGATAACTTGGATTGTTAATTTTTTTCATTGATTAGTTTTTTGTGATGGATGGTATACTCCTGGCAGGGACAAAATAAGATGGGGATTTGAATATATCAACTTTATCTTCTCTTTCCTGCCTTGCGCTCAACAATGTAGTAATTACAACATTATTACAGTAGCATTAATTTAGACAAACCCAGCAAATACCAGATCCTCCAAGCCTAGCAGAGTGTCAGATGAGTATGCAGTACAAAACCTATCTGCATGGCTGTCAACTTTCAATTCTGATCACAGCTGATCTGGTAAACTGAGGTTATTCTGTCACCTGTATCTTTCCCCTTAAAATGCTTCCCATATCACACTTCTTCAACCTCTTCCAACTTCTTTGAATTTTGCACAGCAAAGCAGAAGGTTTAAAATAACCCACTCCAGTTTGCCCCAAAAGATATATGAATGTCAAAGCTGCTCCCTGTCTGAATGAATCCTTTCTCTGTTGGTCTTTACTATGGCAATAATATATATTCCTCACTGGAACCAGGACTCAGTTGTGCTAGATAGATACTATGTTGGTTCTAAGGGAGCCCATTGCTGTTATAGCACCAGGAACTAACTTTAAGGGGAAAAAAAAATTGAATCTTAATGTCTGGGGAGCGAAAAAGTACTTACATTGATATCTTTTAGACCGTGTTAGGTTTGTGAGATTTTTTTTTCCTCTTTAAAAAAAAAAAAAAAAAAGGAAATGAAAAATGAAAATAAAAGTCAACTTTATACTAGAAAAAAAGGCTTTATTTAGTCATCCAAAGGGAGTCCTTGCTTGGAATTGCTTATTCAGTTTTAGTTCATTTAATTCAATGCACTGCATTAAGGGGATGGTTGGTACTTTGTAGTAGGGTGAAAACTTTATATTTTCCCCTGAAGTAGAAATAAAATAAATAAGCTTCAGTTTAAAGATGGATCTGGGTAGCTTTTTCACAGAGTTGTCTTTTCTTCCTTGTACCATACTGGGCTGCAGTCCTAAGGGTTCATCTATTAGGATGAACTTTGAAACAAGCAAAGCGATCTGTGAGCATAGGTTGCTGGTTTAGATCAACTCAAGCCATATAGACTAAATGAATAGAAGTTTAGCAATTTGGAACCCCATTTTCCACAGAAGCTGCAAGTCAAGTTTTTCTGTATTTTTGTTTTTCATGAGAGTAATCTTACAGCTATGTAGGGAATGCAAACAATGCACACTCTGGCTACCATTACGAAAGTGACTTTACCTCATTCAATATGTTAGATGCTTCAGTAACAGCCACTTCATTAACAGGTGCTTCCAAATAAGGAAAATGATTAGCTGTGTAGCAATTTCAACTTTGCAGTCCAAGCTCTTCAGTAAGTGAAGATCTTTGCTACCACAGACCCTTTCCTCCCTGGCTGTGCAGTGCTGCTCCCCACACTCCTTCCCCTCTGTGGCAATGCTGTCTGTGGAAAAAATTCCTGCTAGCCTTCTTGGTGTGGAAAGCAAAACCAGCTGGAGCTGGCAGGTGGGCAAGCCATATCACCTGGCCAGTGGTGAGAAGGGAGCAGGACCTGTGGCAACTCGCGGCCTTCCTTTTGCTGCTGGACTTTGTTTTGGAGCGACGGTGGCATCTGGCAGGGGCCAGCATTCCTGCAGCTGAAGCACAGGTGCACAGAGCAGCCCTGTGCCCCCTGGGGTGTGGTGCTGGGTGACCAGGCTGCCTGCTAGGGCCGAGGGCACCCTGAGAAAGCGGTCCAGCTCTGGAGGTGCTCCCTCGGATGTTGGATGAACAGGTGGCAAATGCCCCCCAGAATTCCTTCCCTGGTCCCACGCAGGGAGAACAGCACAAAACACAAGGTCTCCCTGATAGAGGGATATCTGTCACATTTTGAAGTAGCCATAACCTCCTGGTTATGTTTGAAGCACCTGCCTGCGCTCTTGATTTTTCTAATTGTTGATACATCACACTCACACGTCGTCTGCCAGCATCCTCGGCATCCCGCCCCGCCGCAGGACCGGGCGCTGAGCTGCGCCCTGAGCGGCGCTCGCTAGAACACGCCGCCGTTCGTTTACCCCCGGGCGTTCCGACCGAAGCCAGAACTAAGCGCCAGCTGCCCCGCGCCGCACCCCGCGGCCGCCATTTTGCGCGGGGATGCCCGCGACCCTCAGCCGCCCCCCGGCGCGGGTCGGGGAGAAGAGGGCTGCCATCTCGCGTGCGGACCCCCACGCCGCCGCCGCCGCCGCTTACCCCAGCGCCCGCAGCTCCTCGTCCAGATGGGCGCTCGGCTCCCGGCGCTGGGTCATCGTCCCGCCGGGTGACAGCGGCTGCCCGCGGCCGCCTCCGCGGGGCGCTGGTAAGTGCACGGGCGGTGCCTCTGGGCGGATGCCGGCCCCTCAGCGGCCGCCTCGCCTCAGGGCGGCCTGCGCGGGGCGGGGGCAGCTCGGTGCGGGCTGTCCTACCGCGCTGCCAGTGGTTCGCGCTCGCTTTCCTGAGCTCTTTCACGCTCGTAGCTGCGTGGTTGGTAATAACTGTGGCGATTGCCATTCTTCTCCACGTAAATTTTAGAGAGATCCTGCCGACTACTTAGAAACAGCAGTAGGAAAGTTGTATGGAAGTTTGCCAAAAACATCGTGTGTAACCGGGAATGAAGTGTTGTTAGATGATGGATGAGCTCCGTGGATAAGTGTCTCACTGTTAGCTGCTGCCTGTCCTTCCAAAGGATTATAAGATGTGCTGTGTGCCAGAGGTTCTCTGTGTTCCCTAATGCTTCGTGGTAGTAATTATTGTAGCTCTGTCAAATTCTTATTTTCATTAAACTTCTTTGGAGGAAAAAAAAAAAAAAAAAAAGGCCATCTTGGGGAATTAAGGGGAGGTACAGTGCTATGTATTTTCCAGTCCCAGTACAGTTTTCACTGCATACCCAGCACTGAAAATAAGTTGTTTCTAGAAGATCTGATATTCAAAGAGGTCAGAAGTGTGAATTATTTTCTCATAAATAGTCATTTGAACTAAGGTTAGTTTGGAACAGGCTCAGTAAAAGCCTCCTGCTCCTGATGCTCTCAGTGAATTGGCTTTACAAGAGCTTTTCTAGCCTCCTGAATGGGCAAAGCTTCATGGATTTTCTGTATCTCAGATCAGCCTATCCTGCTGTTGGAGTTCAATCTAATCATGGCTGCAGAATGCTCTTCTCCTTTGCTTGACCATTCATATTGTCAGTGAAGCATTCAGCTATAGACGACTTCATAAATCAACTTTTTCTTTCCTTACTCGCTCTGCCTGCATTTTTCCCTTCCTCCATCTCTTACTGAAGCCTGTGTGATCTGATATTCTTTCTGGTAATTTGATCTTGAAATCTATGACTTTCAGTTCAATAGAAGCTTTTGATGTCTCCATGGTTTGCTTATATTTTTTTTTGTTCTTATGTTCTGAAAGCTGCTTGCTTTATTTTCAGCAGTGCTTCTGCTGAGTCCACTTCAGGTTATCTTGGTTGCCCGTGTTACTAAGAGAGGTGGAAAATGAAAAAGGCAAAAAAGAGATGGCATAAATTTGAAGAGTGATGAGCCACAACTAAATTTTAGCAAGTTCTAATTATATCACAAATTATCTTAGAATTTCAGTAGTGAAGACCAGAAGGTATTTTCCAGACCTCCTGCATATTTTGTGCATTCGTGGCTGCGGTGGGAGAGGGTTCCCCTCTCGGTGCAGATGCTTCCTCTTACATTACATCTGGGAATGCAACATTTCCTCTTTGCTTACAGAAAGAAATGAAAGTAGAAACTGAACTGTTATGCAGCATGGATCTGCCTTCTATTTAATCGGATCCATGTAGGTTTGGTTTTTCTTACATGCTTTAGCCACAAGGCAGGAAGGCTACACATTGCCAGCTCAAGTTTCACAAAAGCCAGCAGGCACTGTTGTCAGGGTGTAGGTCTCTTCCCAAGCACAAAAGCATTGCATTTGTGTTGGCTTTGGGCGCTGTGCAAAGCAGACCTGTAGGTAGCAGCAGTGCTCCAACGCTTGCTGTACACCCCAGAAAGGAACAGCAGAACAAAGTGTCTGAAAATTAGTGTAGAGTTTTATTTTCTGCCTCTTCACACCTTTCAGTGATTATAAAGCAAAAAGTGTGATATAATGCAAGAACAATGCTTTGAAGTCTTTTGGAACTGGCTGTCTTCTTATAGGTGAAAAAGAAAGAGGGAAAGCAAAAAACTATCATTTTAATTTCAGGTCATAATTAAACAGAAAGAAAACTATGGCCAGCAAAATCGGAAGGGGAAAGCCAATAATGATATTTCTATTTATATATTAATTCCTTGTCTTCTGTGTCACTCTAGGCTATTACAGAATTCCATCATTACATGCAAACTTTAAACTTCACTGACACTTCCCATTGCAGCTGCCAGATCTGACAGACTGCCAGGTGCTTACTGTTAGGATAAGGCATTTTGGGAAGACATGCCTGTGTTTGGGCAGAAATTGCTGGATCTCTGGGTGAGATTGAATCACCTGGGTCCTGCAGGCCATCAGATCCTGGTTTCACAATGATTCTTCCAGGTTTTCAAGTTTTTGCAGAGCAACTGCCTAAATAATTTCAATTTATTCAGAATTTAGGCTAGTAAGTCATCATCATCTATTCAGATAAGTGTAATTCCGTGCTTGGGCTCCAAGACATATTAATGTAATAAAAAAGTATTTGGCTAAGGGAGTTGAGCTACTAATAAAGTTGATTAAGAGGCATGAGTGCTGCAGAAGTGCAATGAAATAACTCCAGATACTTTATGGAACTTGGCAGGAAAAAAAAGAAAATTCTAATTTTTTTCCATATACTCTTTCACCTCACCTAGTAATAATCTGAGCAGACAGCTTTGAGCTACCCAAAAAAATGCTAAAGGAAAATCCATTACAGGAACTGTGTGGAAATCCATCCAGTGTGTTCACACACAGCATGCGCACCAATACCTTCTGCAATTAACTTGGTTGTTCTTAGTTTGGAGTGCTTATTGAAAACAAGTCATACTGTTTGCTTTGCTGGGAGACGCTTGATGCACTGAGTATCAACATAGTAAAGAGTTTCCTTCACAGAGTTTGAGATGCCTGAGTTACATTTATTTAATGCATTTCCAATTTCAACACATTTACAAGTGATGCCAACTAACCCGACATTGTCTGTGATATGTTCAGAGACAGGAAGGGCAGAATAGAGGGGAGAAAAAGGATGAGAAGTTGCCAAGGTTCTTAGGGAAAATGAGATTGAGAAGAATTCAGAGATCACTGTAGCCCTGTCAGGATCAGGGCTTGTTCTCCAGAACAGGGTGAGAACAACATCCACCCAGGTATAACAGATGATTCCAGCAGCCATGTCCTCCCTCATTTCTGCATTTTTTTCCCTCCAAGCTAGAGTGGACATAGCCATGCCATCTGCACATATGCTCATAGGCAATCCCAGAGATGTTCTGTTAGTAATACATCTTTTTAAGTCTCTTAGTTCTGCTCTTAATTAAAACCAAAACTAAACAACCTCACATTCACCAGCCTCTTGAAGATGTGACATCTGGGACCACCCGCAGTGAGCATTTCTAACCTCTACATGATCTGTTCTAGGAAATTCAGCTACCCTTTTAGAGGAAAGTAAGGAAGGATATTTTTCCGATCCGTGAACTTAAACAGGGACATGGAGATCAGTGAAGGAAGTTTCCCCTGACGCTTGCTTTTTTTTTTTCCTGGTCTTTGCTTGCTGTGTCAATACCAAGAGCAGGAGCACGTATATTTTGAGATGATAGTGGGAGATTAAATGCCGCTAGCTGAACAGCTGTGTTGTTGCACGTGGTTCAGTTTCCACAGATTTAATAGCATAGATAATGACGTGAAGTCTGCATGTTCCCAGTTTTAATTCTACAAGGAAAACCTTCTAGGAACTTTCTCAGTACACTGTTTGGTGCACATGCACCAGTGCTAGAATCCTTCAACATGTTTTTCAGGTCTCCTCAGAAATGGCCGAAGTTTCTTTAAAGCTTCCCGTGTGAAAGCAGTGTTGTTCTCTCTAAGCAGGACTGTCTTACAGCTTTAAAGTCTGGGTTCAGATAGCATAAAAATGTGTGTCTACACTATCAAACTTGATAGCCTGATCCCTTTGTGCAGCTAGAAACGAATACGGGGATACACTTATTTGAAATGCTGAGAGCTGAGTAGAAAGGAGCTCAAATAAAATTGTGCTACATCAATAGCATTTGAATGTTGTATAATTTTGCCTATTGGGGGATCTGAATAAGTAGATTACCGAGAATCTGGGCCCTTACTTTCTAAGGGTAATGATTGTAATTGTAATGCCTTTTGCTTGCAGGGGAAACAAGGGTTAATTTGCTGCTCACATCTGTGTAATAGACACCCAGAAGGCATCTTGCTGGAGTTATGGATGCCAGGCATTTTCCACAGCCTTGTCAAAAGCTCAGTTCATTGCCAGTTGCTAATTTAAAGCTGCATATGCCCCATGGCAGGACACTTATTTTCTTCTAGAAAGGGTAAAAACCTAATCTTAGAAAGGATGCAGATGCTTTATGATTAGTATTTCATGGCCCCTATTCAGTTTAGCTGGTTTTCAATGCACTGCAAATCCTGAGTACCGATTGCTTCTTCTGTTACCAGCAAATGGCATGAATGACCATTTACACGCCATCGGCAGTTTCATCTTCCACTTCATGTTGAGGCATTTCAGCTACTCTAAAAACCAACACTTTGTCACATTAGCACCCAGGGGCTGGGTTATAAATAGAGATCCTCTTGAGAGCCCAGCCTTACCTGAGGCCCTCTCCATCCGTGAGTGCTGTGAGACGTGGTGCTGCATGTATTCTGCTTGGCATTGCTGTACAGGGAGGAGGCCTAATCTAGTTTTCTCACACAGCGTCCTCTGTTGGTGCAGAGCTGCTTACAGAGATGAGAACAAGTGTTCTCATGGTTTTGCTGAGCAGGAAGTCGTGTGTAGGAAATGTAGATAGGGCTCTGTGGAAGCAAGATGGTTGGGAGAGGCAGACAGCCGTGCCGTGCTCTCACTAAAGCCTTCAAAACACAACAGCAGTGTCCTGCCATATGTTTAAACTGCAGGTAGGCGGCCCATTTTTTGCAAGTGCATACAGTCAGCCAAGTAGCACAGTAGGTGGTAATAAAAAATCCCGCATGGCCATGCAGCTTTCCCATAGCTATTTATTGTAGCATGGGCTGCAACAGCTGCACTTGGATTCCACGTGACATACATGTTTGTCCTGTGCCAACATAGCAGCCAACCTGTCAGGGTCTTTTATTTACACTGCGACTTTCATAGCTGCAATCTCACCCCGCTTTGCCTGTTATAATTAGCCCTCAAAAACCAGCGCAGCTAAACTTAACTCCAGTGTTAAAATCCTCAAACTGATTGGCATAAACAAGTCAGATAGCGAGTGGCTGGGCGGGCTGATTCGGGTGTGTTCTTGCCAGCGTGACTTTGGCAGAACAGGAGGGCTCTGTTTTGAAGTGGGCAAAGTACAGCTTTTGGGTAATGGTTTCACTTTGCAGCAAAATTGCTTTCCCTTTTGGCTAAACTAAAGAGAAGAAATCATGCAAGGAAGAAATACTGTTGGACCTATTTGCAGCTAGGCGGTCATCAGCTCTGGTTATGTTACCATGCAGCAAATTAGGGTTCACTCAGGTTTAACTGTTGCAAAGTGCATGTCACTCAGACCTTGTCAACACCATGGATGTGCTCCAAGTATAGCCACTCGTCTAGCTTCATTACAGGTGGGCAAAAGTAATTAAAAGGCCATTGTATTCTGCCGCACTGTGGATTGAAATATAAGCCAAGCTTGAACAAAGAGAAAATTTGCCTATGACCCAAGAGAAAACAGAGTATTTGGTCTGTTTGAAGAGGGAGAATTAAGGAAATTGAAATTTGAGACACAGACCTGACACTGCAAAAGACTGGAGGACACTCTGAGAAACATGAGGGTCATGTTATAAATGAAGAACCTCCTCATCAGACTTGCACATCTGCTAAATATATAAGATCTCTTTCTTTCTAAATTTTGAGAAACTGTAAGAAAGATATCATACCTGGAACTGGAATTTGGGAGCTCTCGTTGGCCATATTTACTTCTTGGCATTTCTCTGATTTTTACACTTTTATATGTGATGTTGATGGGATTTGGGGTGGGCTACTTGTGAGCTCCCAGAACATCACAAGTCTGAGGCAAGAAGCTGATGTGCTGCTAGCTCTCTATGCAATCGTCTTTATGAACTTTACAATGTAATGAACTGCTTCCTCACTTTGCAAGCACTTGACAGTCCACGAATCTGTTTGCTAGAGTTGGAGTGAAAAAACAAGCCAACCAGCCAGGGTCTGCAATCTGTTGAGAAGTGCAGTAATGTAAAAGTAAAAAACCACCACCACTAATACCTGGAAAATATTAGCTATTCAACTGGTATTTCTCGCCTGTACTAACCCAAATCTTTGAAACCTTAAAAACAGAACAACAATAACAAACCCCAGTTCAGCTGGTGCTAGCCAAAGTAAATGTGTTGTACCAAGAGAAACCATTTTGCTAACTGATTTAAAATATATGTAGTGTCTGTGTATGTGTTGCTACAATTCAATCTATATCTAACAAAAGTGTGACGCCCTAAGAAGCTGGGCACCATTGAACCTGTGGCGTGTTTTGCCAGTGGTAAAGAAGCATTATAATAACAGACGCATGTTCATAATCATGTTCATCAAAGGCAAGCTGCACATCCAGCATACCTTGTAGATGTCTCACTAGTATACAAATAGGGATCACACTTGCAGCATTTCCAGAAAAAAAGTGGAGTCAGATGCAGGGACGTGAGGAGGCGATTTAGTTGGTGCCAAGAAGGAAAATGTCACTTTGATCCTTTGTCTGCTCTCATGGTTACATAAAATAACTTAGGTGGCAGTAGCCCCTATCAGCACTGTGAAAAAATGAGGCTTTGCTTCTTGGGATGCGAGGTGAAAACTGCTTTTTGGGTTGATGAGTGATGGATTCTGCTCATGGTTTTGTGTTTCTTTGCACAGTGAGAAGTAGACTCAACTGGCTGCTTGGTGCTACCAGCATGTAGTCAACATGCTGAAAGTTTCCTTTCCAACTTGAATTTGTCCTCCTGGCAAATTCAACTGCTCAACACAAGAAAACACCTTATGATTTTATTCTGCTATTAAATTCTGGTTTCCATCAACATTAGAAATATGTAGTAATAAAACATATTGTAGTTGTCTCAGGGTTACACATGCCACTGAGATATGTAGCAACAGGGGGAGGAAAGAGGAAATCTTATCCAAAAGAGGTTGCTCTTACGGGGGTACTGGACCTTGCTGGAAAAGGAGTCACATTTGCGTGTGATCCTGTGAATTATGACAGTGTGTTTTGGTTGGATTTTTGCAGATGTAACTCAAGAATTGTAGCAAGGATGTAGGCTGCTGCAACCATCCCATTTCTTCACAACAAATAAGAACCTTATTAAGAAAGAGTTTCTTGTGAAACTCGTTATTCCACAAGTGCTGAAAGCGGAATTCAAAAATCTAAGCTCATAGCCTTTACATGAGGAAATCTTTCCTGCTTATATTTTATTTGAAGGATTTCATTTGGTTATAGAGGACTTTCATTTATTTATAAAGAAGAAAGAAGTCCATTTGCAAAGCTCAGAATTCTCACTGGTCTCACTGCTGAAGGGCCCTGTTCAGAGCCAGCTGGACCATCCTTGCCATTTAATGTACACTGGGGAGAAGCTAAACGTGCGTCTGAAAGATGCACACCCAGGAGTTTTCCCTATACAACCACTTCCATTCTCCTTTGATTGCTTACACTTATATTTAAATAGGAATATGTTTTGAGCTGCTGTCTTAAAAGCCCTATGGCTAATTTTTTTAGGTAAGAAAAACCCACCTCTAATTTTTTCTCTGCTTCATCTTACTGTCTGTAATAAACCAGTGTGTCACAGACAGACACTCAAACAAAGGGCTCAAACAAAGCATGGGAAAGGGGCTCCAAGAGGGGGAAAAAGAGATTTCAGTTCTTCTAACCTTCCTGACCTCCACTCGATGGCAATCTGCTGTCTCAGGCAGCTGAAGGAGATGCCCTGGACCAGCACGTCTGTCAGCTGCCTTGGCCACCCGCCCTCCTCACCCACTCCTTGGGCTTCCCTGGCTATCACCCTGCTGTATTTATACTGCGCTGCCCAGATACTGCAGTAGTCACCAGGGTATAAATACTGCTGGACAGCCATATATCACACTTGTCATTCATGTGCCTGAGTGTGGTGCAAATACAGTTTAGCATGTGGGTGTCCCTTCGTGTAAGGGAAGGTTTTTTGGCTACTTTTTGATAGCACAACTTCTTCCATTGCCGAACTTCCACTTTAGGACTTTGTGCCTGTGTATAGATTAAGGGCAGAAGATGGGGCAAAGCCCTTAAAGACAGCATTTTATTAAGTTTTGCTACATGCTCCAATAGCACTGTCATGTCTCAGGAGAGCACAGCGATGAATGAATCCCACAGTGCCCCTTATGTACATGCTGTCCCTCTGCTCCCATTCTGGAGACGGAGAAGAATTATGATGTACGTGTGAGACGTGGTATAGATTTTCTGAAATGCTTGGGCTACTTTAGGAACCTCTACATAGGAAAACATGAGTCATACTTAGAGCTAGAAGAAAAGAAATAATACAGGCTTCTACATCAAAGCTCTGTGAACTTTCCTGGGGAGGTGAATAGAAAGCACCGTGTTTTCATTTTGGATAAAAGTTTCAGCATCAGAGCTGTCAAACATGCAAGGCTGTTTTTTCCAGTATCAATGAAGTTGGTTGGAGTAAACAACCCATTGATTTTCGCTCTGAGGCACATGTGCATGCAAGTTCTACAACGATATTTTAGTTTCAGCTTTCTGAGCTCCTTTCTGTTTTCAGATTTAATCAGGATGGCACACAGTATGCCCAAATGAAGGCACTTAATATTTTGAGAGTAATCCTGAATATAAAGTTACTATAATTATACATTGGATAAAAGTAGCACAAAGAGGGAAGACAGCAGAGACAGCAATGGTAGTTTGTAATTTCTGTGGAGGGTTTCAAAGAGACTTGAAACTCTTCCAAGAAATACTTAGAGACTCATTTGAGTAATTGCCCCTCACTTCCACTTGGGACAGTCTTGCAGCTGTCTAGATGAGCTACTAAGGTGGCCTGTCACCTAAACTTAAAGGCCAGACTGAAATTTGTACAGCTGGGTTGAGCACATGAAATCTGAAGCCAGAGGAGTGGAAAATGTGGAGCTGTATTTTTTGGCAAGGCTCTGTCCAGTGGCTGCAGTGTTGTCCAGTTTTTCTCTCCACCTAGTCTAGATTTTTTTTCAATTGATCTTTTTAATGAGGAGATAAAAGTAGGCAGGATTTCACCTAGCAGTGATGCTCTCTGGGCAGATATTGTATCACAGCAGTCATACTTTGTCCCTGTGTCAGGTGAGCAGGAAGAAAAAACAAAGGCCATGCGCTGCAGGTGTAATGGATGTAATTAGCTGGTGCTGATCTTGTCTCCACATCCAGACCCCCAACCACATCACTTTTGGCCATGGGGGAGGGCAGCAGGAAGAGCTGGGGTGCAGAGGGACATACAGATGCCTTGTGGAGCCTTGCAGGCTCCCTGTCTGCCTTTTTTAATGAAGCAGCCCTCTTTGCGCTATACCAGTGCTCTGCCCAAAGGTATCAGGAAGCCTGCATTTTGAGTCCAGCCAGTGTAAGTCAAGAGCCCCACGAGTACCAGCTTTACCAGTGAGGGAGGAAAGTCTCACCCTCTTGCCTTTGCATGTAAACATTCTTGGAAGAAACTACCTGGCTGGCATTTCAACTGTGTCCTAGAAGAGCAGTGAGCAGGTGCCAGTGGCGCATTCCTCACGTTGCTGGATCATGGGGCTCCAAGGAGCTTCTCCCTTTTCCTCTCTCCCTCTTGACAGAGACTCAGATCAGCAGCATGTATAGCTCCCATCTCTGCTACTAAATTCCTGGTTTTGTTTAAAAAATTGTGGTAACGTTCTTAGCTATTCTCACTTCTGATTTTAGCTTTACAAATCAATTTCAAAGGGTATAATCCATAAGTTCTTTAGCTCTCTCTGATGGCACAAGCTTTGTTGGTCTCCTGCAAGTACCTGTAGCCTCGCTGTATCTCAGGTAGTGCCACCATCATAAAAGCAGTCATCTGCTATCACCAAGAATAAGATGCCCTTCTCTCTGCAGGTGGATTCATGGCACAAAACAGGGAGACTGAAGCCTTTAAGTTCAAGACAATAATAGTGGCAGGAGAGGCGAGGGCAGAAAATGGTGGGATTGCCTGGAAGGGAAACGGAAAAATAGAAACTGACTATGGCATTCAGTGAAATTCAGTTGTATCCAAAGAGTCTGTAAGAGAAGCTGCGGTATGAGTATCCATTAGCATATAGAACTGCAGGATCTTGAAAAAACATGAGTGAAGTCATAGGTAGAACTCAATAAATTCACAAGCAAACAGTGTCAGGTTGAGTGCTGTGGGCTTTAAGGGGATTGTTTGTAAAGCTGGCTTGGGTCTTCTTTTGAAAACAGTCTTCAGCTTTGTTCTCTTGGTTTAAGAAAATAAGTGGGTGAAAAACATTTTCTTTTTCATTACTTTAGATTAAATTAAATATATCTTATTCTGAAATTATTGGGTAGAAAAAAAAGTGGTTGAAGAATGTAAAACCTTGAATGGAGAGATGAAAAGCAGGTAGTGAAAAAGAGAACTCAGAGGCAAGCCGTGGTCCTGGCAGGTACTGGGAAATACAGGAACGCTATATTTAAATAGCTTTCGGTGTCTGTGGGTCATGGAATAAACAGCTGCTGCTGTTTATAAAACAAAATGTGAATTCGTAAACACATTGATCTGTGGGTTACTAATGCAACTTAATTATAAAGGATATCAGACGGGTTTGCTTCTGGTTTTGAGTAGGTATTCCTACTACCATTTCTGGAATGGTAGTAGGAAATATATGTGTTTGTTGTCTTCTTTAAAAAGATTGAGCTGTTCAGTTTTGATTCCAGGTGCCTTTGGAGCACCACCAAGGTGTAGTAAGTGATTGCATATCACCACGTGCAATCTGTGATAGAGGAACTGGGGCTTCTGCTGCAAATTTGTAGTTCACAGTGTTGTATTATTTAACAGGAAGTCCCCGTGTAAGAGTGTGTGTGTAAGTGTATGCAAGAGGAGGAAACCAGTGATGGGAAAGGGTCGTGAGATGCTGCTCAAGGTACAGACGGGCAGAAAGACTCCTGCTGGGTGCTGCCCCAGTGCTGGAAGGCAGCAGGCTGCTGGGTGTTTGGAAGATGGCTGATGTTTTTAGGAGTTTAGATGGCAGAAATGGCCTAGAAAAACAGGGTCTGCACAAAGCTTTGTTGTATATATGCTTGCAAGTCAGGAAAAGAGTAGTGTTAACTAATTCAGTACGAGAACAGTACATAGAATGTGATTTTCTGTGTTGTGCTGCACAAGAACCGATCTAGGAGGAGCAGTCACTTTTAGCAGAGGGAAGCAACCACCTTGTTTCCCTCAGCAGTGAAGTGCCAGTGTCTTGTCTCGTTTGCTTCATGAGCACTAAAGCCAGTAGCAAGGGGTGGAGGATTTCCGAAAGGCTCAGCACCACTGCTGAGCCCAGCAGCCTCACCCTCTCACTTTCCTGCAAGAAAAAAGTAAGGGCTCTGAGAAATCATTTCCTTCCATGAGGTCTGTGCATCCATCCACTCAGATACCACTGCTCAATTCCGCAAGGCCAGTGAGATATTTAAGGGCAGGGTATCGCCTTTCGTTGGAGCTAGGTCCAGCGAGGCACAGGAGGACATCTCACTGAGGTCCCAGCCCCTGGGACCTGTCTGCCCTGTGGGAGTATTTCTGTTTCCACGAGCTTATGGCAGAAGGGCAGCATTAAGCGCTGGCATATAAATGTATGTGTTAGAATTCTGTAAGAAAATTCAAGTCACAAAGAACTTCTGGGGATCATCTAGTCCAACCTCCACCTATAGTACTATTACTCACCTTATCTATGCAGCTCTCATACTATTTACAAAACAGTTTGAATCAATGCACTAATTGCATTGTAATTGTCTTGTTTTATAACCATCGCAAGTAAATGTAATGATAAAAACTGCAAGGAGCGAGAAGACAAAGTGACATTAGAGTTCTTAGCCTTCAACAACATTTGAGTTAAACCAAAACGTTGTATCCTAGATGTTATCCCTGATATGTGTATGTTTGCATCGTAATTATTGGCTAAGCATTCCAAACATATTGTATATTCAAAATTATTAAATATTGTGTATTCTGTAGACAGAAAATATACTGCTTTATTGAGGAAAATAGTGTTGTTTGTGTTTGGATTTCCAGACATTCTTTTCAAAACAGTGAAGCGGAAAAAAAATGTGTATATATTTTTTTGTTGTGTAGAACAAAATTTGTTGCTAACATAGGAAACCTTCTGGGGTTTGTTTTGTTTTTGTTTGTTTTCTGTCTCAAATCTGATCACTCTTACTGAGGCCCTGACCTCTGAAGGAGGATTTTGCCTTTGGCATGCAATGTACAGAATATCTGGGATGGTCGATGTCACACTTTAATTTTACCATGAGTTTAGTGAGGAGCAGGAGGGGGCTTGGCATAACACAGTGCTGAAAGCAGATTGAAAGTAAAAGTGTCGTAAAAAATACCTTCAGCAACAGCCAAATGGCAGACTCTGATCTTTGCACCCCTCTAGTGGCTAACCCACTGCAGAGGTTTAGGGGAGCCTTCATCCTCCTGTTCTGTGGGACTAAGCACCCATCCACCTCCATCCCTGATACTACCCTACATTAAATGCTGAGATAACACTGAGACAGTACATGAATCCCTCTCCCTTCTGCACAGTACTATTCCCCCTACAGCAGAAATGTTCTCAATAAATCAATTTTAAAAAGCAGTCTATCGGGGAGCATAAAACATCCTCCAGGGAGCCCAAAGGATCAGACAAGAATGAGCTAGGAACTACAGAGCCGTGGCCTTAACCCCCATTTCTGTGGTAGAGTTCTAGGGGCAGGGTTGCTGCACGAGCCATGTTCCTCTGCTGAACAGCTGCATGGGAAGGTGATGTCTAAACTCAGGAAGATTTTCAAAGGCAAATCTCTTTCCTATAAGTCCACTTACATCTTCAATAGAGGCAGCATTTCCTCCATGTTCCCTATTCCCTGCACTACAGCTTTATTCCAGCAAGCATTTTGATCTCTGAGAAAGCAAGAAGTTTGACACTCAAATTAAAAGAAAATTTGGGTACCTAGTAGTGCAAGATAGCCTGCCATGTGGCAAGCAGAAAATCTAGCCCCTGATCTGGGTAGGTATCCATCTCAAAATCTCTACAGTAACTTCAGGATGGTTCCAGCAGGTAGCTCTGACTGACATGTCACATAACTGCTGTGTCTTTTTCCTCAAGGGACATCTGGATATCCAAAAATAACCGTGGCACGACTTGTGTTTTTAGTAAATTACTCTGTTTGGGAGAAAACAATTGCCCTGTGGGCTCTGACCCGCAGCACCTGCTGCCTCGCAGTTTATTTGCAGTGTGAATTCTCAGCAGGCCCTGTGAGGACACCAGTCCATGTTAGGAACTGGAGGCCTGGCACAAGCAAAGGCATGGCCTTGTATGTACTCCACCTGCAAGCCCATCTTCTGCCACAGCATCAGTACACTTGTTTTCTTCCACACCCACCATTCTTCCTGCAGGAAGCGAGCACAACCCACTCATCCAAGTGAGCACTGCTAACCTTGGAGCAATAGGTGCAGGCCTCTGCCCGACTATATGCCAAGGCCTGGTGCTTCAGCTCTTCATTTCACTGCGTGGAAGCGAAGCATTGTGCAGTCTTTGCCACCCTGTGGTCTGTGAAGGAAATGAGTGAGGCGTGATCCCATCCATGGTTTAAAAGAGCAGTGAAAGGTCATTTCTGTATGAAGGCATGTACGCTTTTCTCATTAAAAACACAACAATAATTGGGTGGTTGTCTTTTTTTAGCAAAGAACCTGTATATCTTGTGTGTTTACTCAAAATACCAGCAGTTTTGCAGCCATAATCTTGTCTTCAACTCTTATTGCCTGGATTGCACTGTCTTTGAAAATTATTTACGACATAGAGCTAGAAATGTAATTCTAAATGCCTCTACCTCAGAGCTGCAGAAATATAGCATGAACAGTGCTGCAGAGCACTAAATGTTATTATAGCAGCAATTAGCTAAGCTGGCTTGCTGAGCAGCACCAGACATATTAAGAAATACATTGGTACTGTGAGTTCCTTAGGAAAGGGAGGAGAAAGCCAGTCCCAATGTGATGTGGTTCCCCAGACTGTGGGGAAGAAAGGCTGTGTAGGCCTGACTGCACCTGATTGCATTACCAGGATATTGATATTCTATACATTCTATTCTACAACTGAAGAGCATATAAGCAAGGGAGAAGGATGTCAAGATTCTAAAGCCAACATCAAATAAGCTGACTGTGGATTCAGGAGTGATACAACCACTCTGTCAAAGCTCTGAGCTGGAGGACGCTGCCCAGTGGGATGGATGTTACCACAGCTGGTGCAGCCCTTCTGTCACACTCTGCTGCTGTGCAGTGAGTGCTGGATCTATACAGCCCTGGGGTGCCATAGCCCTCAATGCCTTGCATGGTGTGGGAGTGTTCTGAGTGTCCTTGCCTGTCTCCACTTATGCTGCTGCTCGCAAGCCCAGCACCAGAGCCTCTCAAATGGCTCCCATCCTGACACGGGACAGCTGAAGCTTCTCTCTGTTCCCCTCTGCCACCTACAGCAGCAAAGCATGGTTGGCACGAGTTCTACTCTCCTTGAAATTCCCAAATGTCTCCTGCCCTGGGTGAATGTGACCCATCCAGACATTGATCAGACATCTGCCACCCCCGACTCTTCTTTGTGTGGCATTTAAACGTGACTGACTTCAGCCCCAAGGGCTTCAAATCTGCTCTTCCTGACCCGGATTAGTGCTGCTAAAATACAAGCACAACAGATGTCTCCTCAGCTCCCTAGGTGTCAATCTGCTCTGTAGGTGCCTTTCAGCACATGTCCCATGTTGCCATTTAGCAAGGGAATCTGCAAGGTTGCTGCAGATGCTGGCTCCATCTCAGAGATCTACTAAAATTATGCAGTTCATTTGAAGTGTGATTGCAGACCTGCAAATGGTTGCCTGTAAAAGGCAAGCATTAAACTGGCAGCAAGTTACAGCTGGGAGAGCAGAAGGTGCTGCAGGAATCCACAGCAACCTGCTCATTTTCTCTGAATGGTTTAAACAACATTGTTTTTAAGTTGGTTGTTGGTTTTTTTCTTTTCTTACAGGCTTAACTGAAAATTATAAAGGGAGCTACCTGGTGAGGTAGACTAAAGGGCAAATTGAAAATGAAATGCCCTCTGAACTGCCCGTTTTACCAGGTTTACTCCACGCACTTTGCTTTCCTCACCCCCTCTGTTTCAACCCCTCAAAGCTTTTGCTGGAGCTCTTCTGGGCTCTGACGTTAGCTCCGCTAAGACTCTGTCCTGAACAGAGCCTTTGGCAGGGCCTGTTGCATGGGCAGTGACTATCACAGAACACTTATTCTTCTCAAAATGGCAAAGATGGGTGATATTGGAAATATGCTAACTTACCAATTGCTCATCTGATAGGTATTTTGTAAGTTTGTTGTACTGCCATCTATGTTAGGAAGCTGTGGTACACATGGGGAAAAAGAAAATTGCATGTCTTGTTTTGCAAAATGCCCAATTTGTGTTTCAGGCTTTACTAACCCCAGAGAAGCTTGGATCTAGGGTTTTAATTCAGTCTGGCAGTACAGTTCTTCTCAATTTCGGCTCCTGTTTGGGTATTTCAATTTAAACTTTGAAATTCCGAAAACAGATGTCTTGTTCTGGGCTGTCATCCCTTCCAACTTTGTCTGTTCTGTGATTATCTGACATACGGTGAGTTTTTATCAGGATGCTGGTAAGTTAGCTGCTTCTGGCTCACAGTTCTGTGAACATCTAACAAAGGCCAGAGTATTCTCACTGGTGGTTACTAGTGCCCTTTCTTGGATGTAAGGGATGATTAGTGAAAGCACAGCCTCCGTTCTGCTCCAAATATTGAAGTGAGAGGTGAGAAGGTATTTTTCTGGGTATTTCCTCCATTAGAGAGCTCACTTTTCATCTGAAAAGGTCACGTGAACTTCACTCTTCCCAAATTTTATTACTCAGTTTTTGACGTCCTTCCTGATGGCTCTGCCACACTGCTAGCTTGAGCTCTTTGTCCTTCATTAGCAGTGACCACAGTGTTCATTCTTACTCTTTGTTCCCAGTTGCTACAAAAAATCCTTGACCCTCTAGATGCTTACTGGCTGCTCAGCCCCTGCAGTGCTTGTGGTTTTGTATGATCATGCTGCGTATATCCATCCCATGGATTAGAGCACTCTGAAGCAGCTTGGTGCTCATGCAGCAGAGCCAGGAAATTAGAGAAGTTTCTTTAGCAGCAGCAGGTACTGAAAAGGGCTAGGTAAGGTACAGTCACCTTCAAAGATAAAACTGATAATTATACTTCTGTACTGACTTACATTAAACTTCCTTTGGGAGTATTTGGCAGTCAAACTCCCATCAAAACTCACCTTGTTTTAAAAGGGCTGTGTGTTTGTTCTTTGCGTTTAACGCACATTTTGTCAAAACCCCACAGCTTTACTGTAACTTTTCAATGACAGAGGTAGAAACAATAATGGGTTTTGTTTTGTCACCATTATTGAAAAAAAAATCTGTGATTTAACGGTAGAATTTGAGGGTGACCAGTGGGGACTCCAAACCACTGCATCTGCCTACACAGAAATCTGATGAATCTTGAAGTTTAAATGTTTGGTATTGGTAATATGATTAATTTTTAATCCAGCACCAAGAATTTTTACATATACCTTGTCTGAAGTCTTACTATGAATTACTTTTCTCGCTTTGTCCAATGCTCTGACCTCTCTCCTTTACATTTTTGCAAGTAACCAGTGAAGTGCAGGGCTGTTCTGCAAACATCCACTCACCTGTGTGCAGTGCCTTTATAAACAGTGCAGCTGCTGCATCCTCTGCTTAGTGCTCATGTTAGCACAACGTGACGAAAAATAAATTGCCTGTGGAAGATACCAGGTCCTTAAGACAACAATTTTCAGATATCTCTCTTCACCTTCCTATATTTTATTGAAATACATTTCAATAAACATACATACAAGGAGTGACGAGGATTACCATTATGATATTCCCTGCACTTAAGATTAGACTGAGGAGATATGTTAAAACGCTGCTTGATCAATACAAAATAGTGAGCATTTGGTTGTATTTTCATGCTGGTCAGCTACTCTTCTTGTCAAAGCAGATTTGCCTTGTTCTGGTGTCTGGGTCACTTGGTAAAGGTGTAGCAGCCAGATAAGAGTTGGAGACCTAGGCTTATTTCTTTAGATTTGCAAATCAAAGATCAGGCTAACCTTCTCTCTGTGTTTTATAGAAAAAAAAATAGTTTAAATGTTATTTTCTATTCATTTTTACCGTATTCCGTTCTGCATTGCTGGTCAGCCAACACCGCCATAAAAGTATGGCCAGAACACCCAGTATTAAGGCAGGTCAGATAATCTATATTGTGGTGGGACAGCTGATGGGTCAGGAAATGACAACCATACTGTGTAACATTTATCTGCAGGGCAGCACTTTGCACAGGAAGAGCAGCAAGGCTATATAACTGCAGAAAACTTCAGGAGGTGCTATCAGGAATATGAATAGTTCTGCTGACGTTTCTTATGGCCCCTGTGTTGTTTTTCCTTCCAACATAAAATAGCAGTATTAAACCTAAATCATATAGCACAAGAGAAAAAGCTATTTCTTCCATTTTAATCATTTCCTTTTTGGGATGTTCTTAAAAATATTCTAAGTTTATTTTTGAAGTGTTCTTACTAAGCACTTCTTCACTACTTCTTGTATTTAAATTCATCTGAAAACAAAACCCACAGAATGTGGTAAGACCTGCTTGCTTCCAGACCACTGTGCTCTCATCTCTCTTGCTGCAGCTCACCATGACAGTATTGAATTTTGAGTTGCCCGAGCATTTGGAAGCAAAACTCACTTGTTAAACAGAAGAATGTAGTGACCTTCCTACACACCCTTACACTGAGGCCTCTCTGTGAAAGCACGGTGTGACTTGTCTTCAGAGGGTATCAGTGCACGCTGGGGCAAGAGAGCTTTGTACGTGTATCCATGTCTCGTCTGCTTGGCTTTTGTGCCAACTTCAAAGCCATCTGCTCGGGAGTAGAAAAGCCTGCCTAACAGACTAAGGCAGCTGCCACCACAGTTTTTGCATGCTGATCTCGCAGCTTCTTCCCCTGTAACCTTGGATGACCATCTCTTCTAGGTAAAGAGGGAGAACATTAATCTCTGGCTTAGAAGCTAATAAACCATGGGTTTCCCCTAAACATACACTACTAGTAATATAATTCCTGGTAAGGGATGGGTGAAATCGTGTGAATAAGAACCTGGCAACGTACACTGTAGGTTGATGTTGATCTTTCAACCCAGCACTGTGCTGTGCTATGGGCTGGACTCCCTCCGTTACTGCACAGCTTCTCTCAGGTTGCCATCCTGTCCCGGCAGCTGCTTTTTCCTCTCTCTGATCACAAAGAGCAACTGTGCAGCACAAACGGGATACATACCAATACAGCTTTATCAGGCACTGCCTGGTTTTGGCTTCAGTAATGAAGTGCCTGCCCATCCCAGTGTATCCCTGTACGATGTACAGAGACTTCAACTGGCAGTAGCAATTTGTCTAAAAAATCAATGCATGCTTCCTTTTATTGGCCAGTGATAGAAACTGATTACTCTGTGTTTTATACTTGCTTTATATTCACATTGTATGACTTACTGCAAAGGAAAGTCAGCAGAATTAGACCTCTGCTATACTGGAATAAGACCTGCATGGACTGCTCTTTTTCCTGCATGGAGATGAACATGCAGTACCTGCATGCATTTGAGTCAGAGCTCATGAGTTCATTCAAGCTAAATGTATCACTGAGGCATTGTCCCATGTGTCAGTTATTGAGCTTATATATGACCGTGCTTTTTTCAATACTGACCGATTCAAACATTTTCATTTTCATTCACCACGGCTGCCTAAAGCATGGAATGTTTTTCATTGGTTTTCTCTTTAGCAATGTGGAGTTGGTGAGACAGCTGATCCTGTTTCAAATTTAGTAATCCATACTTAACACTGAAACCCAGTTATGGGTTTCAGTACGTCATGTATCTCTGTGAGACCCTAGAAAGGCTCAGTCTCTCTGGAAATGTTGCTTTTCCTTGGAAATGGGAAGCAAGCTGGTTATTTTATGGCCACCTGAAGAAGCTGCATGCACCAAGGTGGCTTGTCTGATGTAAGAACTCAACTGTTCCAGGCTTCCCTACCTTGATCTCTCTCATCCTGCCAGTAACATCTCTGTGTCTTCAGCCCCAACTAAATTTCCTTTCCTCTGGTGTAAATACAGCTCAAATGTGCCAAGATCTGCTTGCCAACAAAGTCAAAATGTTTCATCAGATCACTTTACCTGGTATGACATGGAGCTCCAGTACTGTAATGTTTCACATTGAGGAAACTACTTTTGATGTCTTCTAACTGACCTGGCATGATGTTTTTCTGTTTCTGCCTCCTCAACTGGAAGCCCTGGCGCAGCAGACAGACACATGGAGCATCGCTGCAGGGCAAGAATAGGGTGCTCAGGTACATGCAGTCTGAGCAGGGCTGTGCTAGAGTTCTGGTAAGAATCCATTTTTCATCTCATGAAAATTATACAACATGATTATAGAATCATAGAATGGCTTGGGTTGGAAAGGATCTTAAGGACCATCCAGTTCTAACTCCAATGCCCTGGGCAGGCTTGCCACCCACTAGATCAGGGCCTGGCCTTGAACACCTCCAGGAATGATTCTCCACTTCATCTTGTTGTGGCATGAATACCACTTGCATGAACAGCTATGACTTAGGAACTTCTGCCTGACCAAAACATGAAAGATTAGAGGTGAGGGCACACCCATCCTCATTGAAGAATGCCATCTCTGTCTGCATCCTCACCAGAGTCCTTGACCACCACTGTGCCAGCAGAGCATGGCCCCCATAGGGTATTTCTGGCTTTCATGGATGAATGTGTCAGCATTCTTTCACAGCAGTCTTCAGAGCAGCCAGTATTTGCCCCAAAATCACTCTGGGCACAGAGAGCTTTGTATGAACTGAGGAAGACGAGGCTGGTTCATGCTGCAAAGGGGAGAATTCCCAGGGTGACACGGGCGATGTGGCCAGCTCTGTTTGACCCAGTGACCTGGATCACAGAGATTTCAGAGAGCTCATCGCTTCCCAGGGAGTGCTCGACACCTCGCAGCATCAGGCCTGCCTGCTGGGAGCCCTCCGAGTGCTGAGATACCACTTGAGTTATCCTCATGCTGCGACAGAGGAAAAGAGTAGACGTAGACAATTTCTGACTGGATAGAAGAGAAAGGAGGATTTTCATCTGTAAGATGTTCCTGATTTTCCTAAACCACTGCTGATTAAAGGAATTGTGGAAAAGACAGAATTATACAAGCAAAAATCCAGCATAGCTATAGGCAGAACACTAATAGATCTTACATGCTTTGAGGCTGAAGCTTGAAATTGCAGTTTAAAGAAAATTGCATTATTTTTCAGCATGAGAAGAAGTGCCAGGTTGATGAAGGATGCATCCTGGGGCTCACAGCCTTCTGAGACTGAATTCACTCACTGCAAAAGAATTAGGGCAAAGTAAAGAAAACCAAACCAAACCAAACCAAAACAAGAAACCAACTCAGACTTCATATTAATACTGCTTCTTGAGGACAGCATTAAGGTGAGAGAGATCTCTCTACCCTGCAAATGAAAAAGCACTTACGCTCTGGTTAGACACCCAAGTACCTATCCTTAGTGTGCCCTGGTAAGGTGGTACAGGCTACGGTTGTATATGTTTATGTTAAAAGCACACACTAGACTATAAACTCTTTTGGTCAGGTTTTCTCCTGTGCCACACTAGAGAAATGTGGTTTCTCTAAGACAAATTGCGTTAAAGTTTGTGTAACAGCTCTACCATTTCTATATTGGTCACTCCAAAAATAATGCCTCCTATTTATATCCATGGAAACAGATACAAAGAGCATAATAACACTGTTTGATAGCATTCTCAGCCACAAAGCACTGTTTTTCATCATAGTCACCAGCACTAGCCAGTTCACATGGATGAGCTGATCGAGGTGCTCTTCATTTCGTGGTGTGACAGCTGTGTATGGCCATCTGGAATGAGGCTTGTCCTTCACATTGCTGTTGCCAAATTGCTGAAACACACCACTTGCTGCCTCACTTTGCTCACATCCACTCTTTGGTCTCCATAAAGGTTGAGCAAGCATTGATGAATGTCAATATATGCAATTTCTCCTGCATGAAGGAATTCAATGACACACCTTTGCTTCAAATGTGCTTCCAGGTCAGACGCCATTTTGTCAAACTGCCCCTCTCCTGCCATCTGTCACACAGTAATAAAATGTAAAGTGATGTTGCTGGGAAGGTTCAGCCTCTACTGCCATAACACCATGCCTCTGATGTCGTAGGCCAACATAATGAAATAAAGAGGTATTACTTTTAGAGCAGCCTTCATATTTCTGAGACTAGCTGTTAAGAGCCTATACTGTATATTACATATATTTTGCAAAGTATAGGCATTAAAAAGGTATAAGCTTTCAATTATATATGTTGCAGAAAAACATGTAAAAGTCCTTGAGTGTAAGATCACAGCATTATGCCATACTTACCTAAACAGCCTGTTCTCACCTCAGTTGTTCAACCGCATGGAGAAATACTTACAGAAGTAAGGATCTCTTATCTCAGTGAGATTTGACAGGACCAAAGGCAAAATTCAAAATAATAATTAAAAAAAAGTAGTCCAATTTAAATAAATCCCTTGTTCTAATATTACTCAGCTTCAGCCAAGCTATCATTTTCCAGCCTCATAAAACTGTCATGTCATTAGCATTTTGGGATCATCTCCTTATAAGCCTGACCTTTACAATGGATTTTACACCTGGGTTTAAGAATCTCATTCTTGCTTTCCTCTACAGCCTGCTGCCTGAGGTGGGGTAGAAGTCAGCAGCCTCCATGATTCGTAACTACTAATTATGCAGCGTCTCATATATAATTGTTTAATCTGTAAGCAAAGTGAGCTGGCAGAGAAGCACAGACCTACAGAGACGTAGGTATGCGTGTGACCTTAATTCTGGACAGGCAGATTGCACACAGTTCATAATGGTGTTTATTGAACTCTCCTATATATAGAAACTCCAGCCTGGAAGAGGCTTCGCTCTGGGAGCTGTTTGATCCTCCCTTTCATCACCATGTGGTGGCAGGCACTTGAGCTGGCTTTTACTGTAAGCCCAGGGAGAAACACCCCCGGGCCTGGTGCACAGCCCATGGATCCATGTCCAAACATAGGCCCCCTGGCAGGAGGTAGGCACGATCAACACAGATTGCTTTTCGCCTGCCCCTCCGAACACGCTGCTTGAACTCTGTGAGCAGATTAAGCCCAGTCCAGTGCTGGCTGTTCTCCACAGCATGGCAATTTCGTGTTGCAGTCTCAGGATACAGAATCCGCAGTGTTTGGCTTAGGTGCACATTTGGCTGTAGGAGCAGTTGAATGGAAAAATATTGTTGTCCTCTGGGAGGTAGATGATTGCATATAGGGCTGATATTACTCAATTATCCAATGTCACCTGGCTGTTTATGTTTCTAATTCTAAAGTAAGGGGAAAACAGCAATTCTGTTGTATGTAGCAAGGTGGGGTAGACTTTTTCTTCCAGGTAACTACTGACAGGAAGAGAAATAATGGCCTTAAGTTGCACCAGGAGAGGTTCAGATTGGATATTAGGAAAAAATTAATCTCAGAAAGAGTGGCAGTGCTGGAACAGACTGTCTAGGGAAGTGGTGAAATCACCATTCCTGGAGGTTTTCAAGAAGAGGGTAGACACGGCACTGAGGGACATGGTTCAGTGCGCACAGTGGTGATGTTTGAACTAGATAATTTTAGTGGTCTTTTCCAACCTTAATAATTCTACATTTTTGTCTAATGGCCACTACCCAGCTAAAATAGACACTTATAAAAACATACACTTTATCCTGTTATGCTCATGTAGCGTCAAGATCATATAGAATCCTTGGTTTACCACCTCCAAACCTAGGAAGGAGACTGGTTTTGGTCCTGAACCTCTTACCTCTATAAATAATCAGTTTCATGTAATTTTAATGAATGGTCATAAATCAGCTCTGTTGCAACCCCCAGCTTGGCTGATAACACTCAAGGAAAGGTCATGGTTTCAGGTTTTGTGGCAATCGCTCCCACAGTTCCAATAATCAGATACATCTGCTGGTCTCAAGTTACCCGATAATACTGTACAAAGAATAGGGTCACTGCTGAAAGTTCATCTCAAGAAGCGCGGGATGGGCAAACTGAACCGGCAGAGCAGGCTAGTGGGTGGGATCCTGTGGGAGAGAGACCTCAGCAGACCTGGCAGAAGGAGCAGTAGAGCTTAGGTTAGTCAGTGTGACTTCAGTTCCTGTCAAAATACTGGCATAAACGTGCAATTTGTAGCCCTTACAAGATATCAGTTTGTTCTTGAGGGGTCTGTATGATTTCCTTTCAAAACAGGGCAAGAGGGTGTTGCAGAGAGTACTGAAATAGCATTTGTCTTTGGTACAGCATTGTGCCCTTCTTTCAGCTCTGGGGAGCAGTGTACCAATGAAGTTGTGAGGTGAGAAATGACTGCTTGGCTCACGCTTGAAGAGTAGTTGCAAATACTACATCATTTTTATTAATAGGGAACTTAGGGGGGCAGAATAGTCACATTTGTTCAAAATTTTCATTTAAAATTCAGATGATGAAGGGAAAACATGCTTGCAGCAGGGCATGAGCTGAAGGACCTGGTCGTGTCCATGATACTCAGGGATGTGTGAGCAGGTCACAAAGCCATCCCTCCTTTCTTCTCAGCATGGGTGAGTTTCTGCCTTGCACTTGCGGCCAACCCATTGTGCCATGCTTACAGGTTTGCTGAAGAAAGTCCTAAAAGCAATGAAAGGAGGGAGATCTAATAGGTATGTCCTATGGGTAAAATATCAGTGAATTAGGGCTGTTGGACCTAAAGAAAAGTTGGGAAGAGAAGATACACAGCTCACCTTTAAATATGCAAGAGGCTGCAGCGTGAAGAGTGGAAATTGTCTCCTTCTTCCACCCATAGCAGAAAGGATAGGTTTATAGTACAGTTCAGGACAGTACTGGGGGCAGGGGAAGCCGAGCTCCTGAGGAGATGGCCTGGGGAAGCTGTGAAGCCTCTGCAGCAGACATTTGTCAGGACGGGCTGGACGGATGCCTGTTGGGATGTTCATGAGGGCAATCAGCTGTTTATAAATACTCTTACTCAGTGCCTTCCTGCAGTTTGTGTGTGCTATTGCTGTCCAGGTGCAATGGCCAGCAGAACATTCTCCTGCTTCCACAACGCTGCAGACACAGTTTAACATGCCATATGCAAAATTCAGCACATATTTAACTTAGTTCATCTGGGTAGCGGACACCCCATATAAATACACAAACTCAGATTTAGCCTGTATTTGCAGCACGGCTGCAAAATACCTAAGAAATCCAAGCTTGTTCTGGGATTACTTTTGCACTTGTTTGGTTTGGCATGAGATTTTAGGGCCTGGAAGAGAAGGGTGGATCTGTTTTAAAAATATATGCATCTTCTGCAGACCTTGTAAGGTATCCAGCAGGAGCTGCCTATAGCTAGGGGTTTTTTCTGAGGGAGTGTTAGTTGTCTAACAAGTGCTTTAGCCCCCAACTCTCGCAGGGCTCAGTTACACAGGAACATTAGAAAGCACACAGACACAATCCTTTCTCATCCTGGAAGGAAATGCAGCCTCCTGCTCATGAGGCCTTCAGCCCTGCAGGCTTAGGGGCTTGAAACCCACCCAGCCCTGGGGTTTCCAGCCCCACCAGAGAGTCTGGCTTGCACCAAAAGGCAGGGGGTTGCCAGCAGGGAACCCACGTGTGGTTCAAATGCGCAGGTCGAGAGTCCCTGAATCTCTCCAACAGACACAGGATGGAAAGGAAAAGACCACTTGGCTTGTATCGACAGTGTGTAAGAGAAGAGGCTGACCCTCACATGCTGATTTTCACTTAGGGCTCAGTGCTGTATCAGCCAGGACTCTGCTAAACCCAAAGAGGCATTGTTTTAGTGAAAGCTCCAAAACTCTTGCTTTTTTTTTCCACAGTTTTCATACCAAAGTGCATTTGTGGGGATTGTATTTTCTTTTCTTGTATCTGGTTGCACTCAGAGATTTATAACGTGCGCCGGGCTTTGCTGCTATTGCTAAACCACAAGTGCTGTTCCTTCTTACAGTGGCCCTCACTCCTCCCTCTCCAGTCACTATTTCTGAGAGCAGATCAGGATGCTATTTTTGATTTTTTTTTCTCTTTAAGACATATCTAATCTCCAGCCAGAAGAATTTGTTTCACTTTTAAAGAGCAGAAAGGCGATGCCTACCATAGGGCTCATTTTGACAGCACACAATGCTACAAAAAAAAAATTGCCAAGAAAGAAATCAAATCCAGCAGTCTTCAAGTTACTATTCAAAGGAGACTGGTCTGCCAGAATGAAAGCTTCCTCCTGTGCTTGTATCATTCTTCATCAAACCTATAGCAAAATGAAGGCTTTTGCTGTGTGCACAGCAGGCAGTGGGACCCTTCTGCAATTTCCTTATTTTCTGCAAAATCCATCATTTCTTTCCATGCAAGACATTTAACCTCTTCTGTGGGCCATCTTCACTACTGGAACAACTTCTTTTCTGTGCAAATAATATTGTAATTGTTCTTCGACTCTGATCTGATTTTATGAACTTCTAATTTTTATTTCTACTTCAGTGTCTAAAAACTTTGACAACACCCCAAGAACTAAAACGTGTAGCACAGCATTAACATCTCTTAATGAACAAATTACCATTTTCTCTTCCCATTGCCAGGGGTTGCTCTGCAAAGCCGTTCCTCTCTGCTTACTCCACCACCCCTCATGCATGCTGCTGCCCTTGTGCCAGCTCAGACAGCAATCCCCCTGGGCCTCCCGCACCTCAGCTCTGCCTCAGTCTCCCTCCCTTCACTTGGAACCTCTTTATTCTGCTCTGGTGCCTCTTCTGAAATCCCTTCTCCATCCCCACTCTGCTTCCCTGAGTGATGTGCTGTAGGGTGTGCAAACTCAGTGTGTCTGGAATGTTTCCATCAGTTTTACTGTGGTGGAACAGTGTGCCTTAGCTTTTGTAACAAAGAAAGTTGCAGACTTTTTTATTGGTAGGCATGTGATACTCAGATTTTATTTGACTGTCAGGACAGATTCACAACAGTTTTTGATTTGGAAATCATAGACATTGGCACCTTTAATGAGTCAGAGATAGTTAAAGGTGAAAACAAAAGAGTATTATACAGAGTATAATAAAGTGATTTATTTATTACTGATTTCCAACATTATGAAGTAAAATTAATTAGATTATTAATTGGAGATTAATATGAGATATTTTGCCAGCAGTATTAAAAATGAGATGCTTTGCCAGATTAGAGAGAGAAACTGCTATTTGCAAGAATACAGGATGGAGACTCAGCCTTCCCATTTGGCAGGCAGCAAACAGGTCTCACACATCACTTGCTATAGGTTTTGTCTGGCAACGGCAGTAGATGCAGACAATTTTAAGAAATCCACAGCTTTCCAAAGGTGCTGAAGAAGTTTGATCCTCAGACACAAGAAAGAAATTCAGCCTGTGCTGGCTCTCCTAAACTCTTTGGCTTGGTTTTTCAAAGGATACTTTATTTGTTTGTGCCGATAACTTGACAGCAACAAAAACTATGGAAAAAAATCAGCAGATGGTCTTTTTCAACATTTTCCACATCTTGGTCACTGTTGAAAATAAACAATTCCTTATTTTTGGTCTCCTGAGTCAGTGAACGGCATTGTTGCCTTCCTGAGTCTGAGCTGTGAGTTATCAGTGTCTGTGTGCCCTGGCACAGTGGCACACATTGACCACTCGGCCATTCACGCATACTAAACTTCACTTCTTTATCCACTAGGGAAGAAAAATCTCGCTGAACGATCACAGGCTGTGTCTGATGACCTGAAGTGGGACAAGGAGAAGTTTGTGTGAGGACCGGCTTACACACTGTACAGGCTGTGCTCCTCGTGGAATACACAGGGATTTGGAGGCACCTCTGAAATGGGCTCTCCAGAAGCCTCCACAAGGGTAGCTTAGGGGGAAGGCTGGGAAGGAGGAATTCAGGCTGACCTCTCAGGGAATTTTGCACCTTGCTCTAGGCCAGGCGCACAGCAAAGTAGCTCTGGGGGGCTGGCAACATGTCAGGGCAGAAATTTCTGACCCACAAAAAAAAAAAAAAAAGAGGAGGAAATCCCTCTCAATTTTTCCCATTTTCCAATACATGTAGGACACTTAGGCCAGATGTTACCAGTTTGCTTTTTTCAAGGGGAGGTGGGGTTGAAGTGTCTGTGTTTAGGCTGGTACACCTTGGTGCCAGGGGGAGGATGCTGGTGCAAATGCCCAAGGCATGCGCATGTTCCTGTGGGGAACAGGTGTGGATTTTTGTCTGTGATGGAGCTGTAAGCATTGTAAGTGTTGTAAGCATACATATATGAGTGCTCTGCTATGGTCTTAGCCTCAGTTGTGAAAATCATCTGTTGGTTTTGTGCAATTGAGTGAATCCAGTTCAAAATACTGCCACAGGAAAACAGAAAAACCATGTCTTGCCACAGCTGGAAACCAGACCGTAGAAATGCTCATTTTGGTGGGGATGCTGGCTGGGGATCTCAGCCTGGGTCTGTGAACAACGGTTACCACTTAAAAATGGAATTGTGCAGGTTTCAAAAACAAAGAAGTGATTTATGGGAATGCTGCAAGCATCGGGATGTGAGTGCCAGTGGAGCAGCCCCAGTGCAGGGCCAGGAGCACCAGGAAACCCGTTCTTTGGTGTGGAAATGCTGGGGGAGAGGGCTGGGCCTTGCCTCTCCACCGCATTCCCCCTGGTGCACCCGGGCACAACTGCGAGAGCTCGACCAGTGGTGTTGTGTGGGGGATTCTGACGCCCTCCCCCAGATGATACGCAACGTCAGCCCAACGCCAGCTAATTCGCCGAGTGTGCAGGGGCTTGTATGGCTCCGAATGTATGAATTTCGGCTGCTAGCTGCATCCTGTACCCCAGGACCGCTCCTAGGCGTTGCTCGCCCGCTCTCCTTAGTCTCCTAGCGGTCTGACAGCTCGCTATTCCCATCCACGGCGATTTGGGGGAGGGGAGCCGTGCCACTGCTGCGACCGCTCGGCGAATCGCTCGGGTTCGGCTCAGAAAAGCCCACGAAACGCCCTTCTGTGCCGGCCGGGACTCGCGGGGCTCTCCGGCACTGGACAGCACCGCCGGTGCCGGTGCCGGTACCGGGTGTTTCAAACAGCCATCTGCCCCGCGGCACGCGTGACGCCGGCTCTATCTATAGGCGGAGGCTCTGCCAGCCGCGCCCCGCGCCCGCTCCTGAGTCCCCCGAAGCCCCCGCTGCCGCCCGGGGGCAGCCGGGTCCGGCCCCTCGGGCCACACCCGCAGAGGGGAGGGGGCCGGGTGGGCGGCCCGCCCGCTCCCTCGGGCCACTGCCGCGCCCGCCGGCCCCAGCATGGACGCTGCCGGCCCGCCGGCCGCCGGTCCCGGGGGACGGGGCCCCGGGAAGAAAGAGGAGGCGGCGTACGCGGAGGTGTGCGGCTCGGCCGGAACAGAGAGCGAGGCCCGGGCGAGCGCGGCGGCGGGCGGCGGGGCGGCGGCGGCAGCGGAGGGCCCGGCCCCGGCAGGGAATCGCCCCGAAGCCGCCGCCCCGCGATGCGGCGCGGAGACGGGGTCGCCGTCCTCCTCCTCCTGCCCCTCGGCGGGCAGCGCGGCGGGCGGCGGGGGGGCGGAGGAACCGGCGGCGGCCGGGGGCCAAACCTCCTCCTCTTCTTTGGGCTGCGAGAGCGACGAGGAGGCCGGAGCGGGGCGCGGGGCCGGCGGCCCCCCCCGGAGAGCCCCCGGGGGCGCGCCCGGCTCGGCGGGGCCGCACTACATCAGCACGCAGGAGATCCAGCTGAGCGAAGTGGACCACGATATGGACTTCGACGCGGGGCTGGCCGCCCGCTGGGACTTCGAGGACGACAACGTGATCTACTCCTTCGTGGACTACGCCTCTTTCGGCAGCGACGAGACCCCCGGCGACACGCCGACGGAGGACAACAGCTGCTACCTCAGCACGACGCCCAGCGAGCGCACGGCGCGGGCGGACAGCGCGGGCAGCGGCAGCGAGGCGGCGGGCGGCAGCTCGGGCAGCGACGCGCCTCGGCGGCCCGGCGGCGCGGGAGCGAGCCCCGCGGGACACATCCTCCTATCAATCAAAGCGGCCTCGCGGGCTATAAATGAGTGTAGCGCCGCGCGGGAAGAGCGCGACGCAATCTACGCCGCCGAGCATGAAGGCGACATGAGCCTCCGCGTCGCCGCGGCCCCGGAGCGCGCGGCGGGCTTCGGGCAGGACGCCGGCCGCCAGCACGCCAAAAAGTTCATCGCCGTCCCCGCGCGCCTGCAGACGCGCTGCGGGGCCAGGGAGGCGGGCGGCTGCTCCAGCGGCGCCTCCAGCGCCGTCAGCGAACTGGACGACGCCGACAAGGAGGTGCGCAACCTGACGGCCCGCGCCTTCCGCAGCCTGGCGTATCCCTACTTCGACACTCTCAGCCTCGGCTCCCGCGCCTCCTCCGCCTCCCTCTCCGACCATGCGCTGGGCGTCAACCGCTGGTCCACCTACCTGGACCTCAAGTGCGGCGCGCTGGGGACGCGGGGCGCGGCGGGCGGCGGGCAGCTGTGCGTGCGCTCCGGCAAGGCGCCCAGCAGAGCGCTGCAGTTCGTGGTCAGCAAGCTGGACGGCGAGATCGCGCACGTCGAAGCGCCGCCGCCGCCCAGGGGAACATTCGGCATGCGGGAGCCCGGCCGGGCCGCCCGCCCCGGGGAGGAGGAGGCCAGCAAGAAGTCCAGGTTCGCCTCCAGCCTGCTGAAGAACGTCATCTCCAAGAAGATGCAGCTGGAGCACGAGTTCAAGATGGAGCGGGGCGAGCTCACCGACACGTCCTCGGCGGGGCCCGGCGTCGCGCCTCCCGCCGGCCGCGACCCGGAGCCCGGCGCTGGGACCGGAGGCGGCGGGCGGCCGCGGGAGGGCGGCGTGCAGCGGCAGAGCTCCCGGCTCTCGGAGGGAGGCTCGGAGCACGGCGCGCCGCCGCCAGAGGAGCCGGGGGAGCGCGGCGGCGGGCGTTCGCCGGCCTCCAAAGCGTCGACGCCGCGCGAAGGGAGCCAGGAGAGAGCTGCGGCGGAGGAGGCGGCCGAGGCCCGGCGGGGAGGCTCAGAGGCGGCCAGGGCCACCTTCCTGCGCAGCCAGCACAGCGCCTTCAGGTCGTGGAAGGAGCGGGAGACGGAGAGCAAGGAGGAGCGGGCGCCAGGCTGCAAGGCGAAGCCCTTCCCGCGGCCCGAGCCGGGCGAGCCGGCCGCCGGCAAGGCCACCAAGCTGTCGCGCCTGTTCGTGCCCGGCATCCAGCACGCTGCTAAGGAGAAGGAGCCCTCCGGGCAGCGCCCCGTCGCCGCTTCGCCTCCCGCCGCAAGGCCACGGCTCCCCGAGATCAAGATCAGCCTGGGGCCGCCCGCCGAGCCACCGTTCAGCATCGCGCAGCTGCTGACGCCGCAGCTGGCAGCCCGGCCGCCCGACACCGGCCACAGAGCTCCGCGGTCCGACGGCTCCGACAGAGTGCCACAGTTCCTGGTGCGCGACGTGCGGGAGGGCAAGGGCAAGGCGCAGGCTCCCCTGCATCAGGTGCGGGACGTGCGTAAGCTCATCAAAGGCTCCCACGGCGGCGACTCGGCGGATAACTGCAGCGACAGAGGCAGCGTGGGATCCGAGCAGGGCGGCGCCGAGCACCGGCAGCCCGGCCCGGCCGAAGCAGGGAGCAAAGCGGCGGCGGCGGGCAGGGCGCTGGGCTGCCCGCCGGAGGGCACCGTGCTCGTGCACCGCACCTCGGGCCGCCTGCCCGTGGCCACCATCGCGCCCAACAAGAGTGACCCGCGACAACCCGCCGTGCTTAAGATCGTCGCCAAGTCGGCCGCGCCCTGGCGGCACCAGGCAGCCCCGGCGCCCGCCGAGAAGGGTCGCGGCGCGGAGGAGGACGCGAGGGAGGAGGGCAAAGCGGCGCCGGTGCAGAACGCGCTGGAGAAGCTGACGGCGGCGGTGCGCAGCATGGAGGAACTGTACAGCTTCAGCAAGCGCGAGTGGAAGCGCAAGAGCGACCCGCTGCCCATCACCGGCAGCCACGTCCTGTCCCTCATCGCCAGCCAGGAGCGCGACGCCGCGCCTCGCCCGCCCATCGCCGCCGAGCCAACTCCCAAGGCGGAGGAACCGGCGAACAAGGGCCCAGGCCCGGCGGGAGGAGAGCGACTGCCGCGCCGGGCCGCCAACCCCGCCGCCGCGGCCGACAAGGTGTCCGCCAAGGCGGCCGCCTTCGAGAGCTTGGCCCGGCAGCGCCAGCGCGGCCCCGCGCCGCCCCGCGCCCTCCTCACGCTCCGCGGCCCCGCCGCCGCCGCCGCGCCGCCCGCCAAGCCCCCGGTGGACGGCGGCGTGCGTGGCCCCGCGGCGGCGGCGACGGCGGCGTTGGCTCCGCGAGCCCCGCGGCTCCCGGCGGGCGGCGGCGAGGGCCGGGCGGAGCCGCAGCGCGGCGCGGACTGCGACGGCTACCTGGCCCTGCCGCTCGCCGCCGCGCGACCCGGGCCCGCCCCGGCGGCGGCGGCGACGGCGGGCGGCGGCCGCCCCGCCCCGGTGCCCTTCGGCACCGCCCCTCCCGCGGGCGGCCCCGGGCTGCCGTCCGCCGCCGACGCCTCCGCCGCCCCGCCGTCCCCCGACGCCGCGGCCGCTCTTTTCCCGCCGGCCCTGCCGCCCTTCGCCGCCGCGCCGCCGGCGCCGTTCTTCTGCTTCTCGCCATCCGTGGCCGCGGCCGAACCGCTGCCGCAGCGGCGGGTGCTGTTGGACGTGAGCAGCGGGCAGTACTACCTGCTGGACGCGCCGCCGCAGCAGCCCGCCAAGCGCCGCCTCTTCGACCCCGAGAGCGGGCAATACGTGGAGGTGCCGGTGCCGCCGCCCGCCGTCGCTCCGCTGTCGCTGCCCCTGTCGCCCCTCGCCCTCAATGCCGGCGCCTTCGGGGCCGCCTACATGCTGTACCCCGGGCTGCTGCCCGCCGCCGCCGTGCTGCCCGCCGGCGCCCTGCCGCGCCCGCTCTCCCACCCGGGCAGCGAAGGCAGCGGCGCGGCCGATCCGGGCAGCCCGGCGGAGCCCGAGGGCCCCTACTACGTGCCCGGAGGGCAGGGGCCGGCGGCGCGCCGCGGGGCGGCCGAGGCCAAACCGCTTGTCAGCATCACGGCGCCCAGCGGCGGCTCGCGGCTCGTGGCACCGCCCTCCTTCGACGGCACGACCATGCGGCTGGTGGTGGAGCATCGCTGAGCGCCGGTGAGTGCCGAGGGGCAGCGGCTGGGGGGTGCGCTACCCGTTAGCGCGTCAGGTGACAGACTGGGAAAAGGGTTCACCTCTTCCATTTGGGTCGGAGGGCAAATCCAAGATCGGGCATCCGTTGGGTTCTGCAGTACTTCTCCCCGTTGTCGTGTTGGATCTTCCTATAAACTCAGTGGTTCTATTTGTCCTCATAACTTCACTGTCCCCACTCGGCTCTTTCTCTCATTATCTGCCGGTGCTCAAAAAGCGCCTGGACGATACTCAGATGCAGCATCTGACTTTTAGGTGGTTTGTGTGGAGGCAGGAGTTGGACTTGATGAACCTTGTGGGTCCCTTCCAACTCTAGATGTTCTATGATTCTGTGATTATCATGGTTTCCTTTCTTACCCTTTTGTCTTCATCTTTCTGATCGCATCTGTGGCTTTGTTTGGGGTAGGTTTTCCCCTAACAAGAAACTGCGATGCGAGAGCAGAAGCAGAAGTGGCAGTTCTGTGTTTCACACAGGTCCAGGTAGGACCTGTTGGTCATCTTTCGCACAGATTGCTCTCTCATGAGGTCGGGCCGTTTGTCAGGTTGTGGCTTTGTGAAGCAGTCAGATTCCATCGCTTAGACCTGGCTTCGGCTGGTAGGGATGACACACTGAGCTGGCTGGGTCCCATTTTTTCTATCTGAATTGAAGCTTGAGCCATACTTATTCTCCATTCTTCAGTATCTTCCCATAAAGGATATATTTTCTTTCTTTTTCACAGACTGTATCACCACATAAGGGACTCACCTGGCTTGGCCTCTGTCCCCTTTTGGCAGCTCAGTTCTTACCTTGATTTTCCTGCTGCTGTTTTTTCATATGGCTGCTGAAGCAAAGCCTATTTCCAAACTCTTCTTTCAATCCAGAGTTGACTCAGAGATTTTATGTAGCCCTCAGCGTCACACCACCAGCAGTGCTTCTGCTTTCTTTCCTGAGCCAGCTTTTAAGCTTTAACTTTGCAAATGCTTGCACATGTGGTTACAGGCTCTTTCACTTACATGCATCGTGCTGGGTGCTGTACCTCACTTTCAAGGCCTGTAAGTAAACTCTGGCACCTGCACTTCCCAGATGTGTATAGTTACTGATGCTACTAAAATCAGAAAACTTGTCTGGCTATCCCAGACTGAGCACTGAACACATAGATGTTCCAGGCCAACGTAAGCCTTTGCTTAAAAAATCCCTGATAGATGGTTTTGTACTCTTCTGATGTACCTACACAGGGCTCCCCAGAAGGAAATTAAAGCAATGTGTGCTTCACACCCCACACATTGGGATTGGTTCTGCTGAAAATACAAGGGTGCTTGACTGTAGGTTCACAGAATCACAGAATGGTTTGGGTTTGAAGGGACCTTAAAGCCTACCCTGTTCCAAACCCTTGCTGCAGCCACCCACCTGATCAGGCTGCCCCAGGGCCCCACCCAACCTGGCCTTGAACACTGTTTAAAATCTTGGGATGCTGCTGTTTCATCCTTGGCAGAAGTTTGGGGGACTTCATAGGAAAAATACTGTAGCAGTGAAGGACATGCTGCATGCTTTTCTGGAATAGAAACGATTGCTTAAATGTTTGTGGCAGTTCTCTAAGAATCTACTTTTTATTAATGATTGTTCTTTTCCTTACAGGGCCAAGGAAGAAGGATCACTCTCCTTTAATTGAAATAAGCCTGGTAACTCCAAACATTCATCCTAAAAACTGCTTCTACAGTTTTCTAATTTTTTTGCTTCATACAAAACAAGTGTGTAAGTTTCTGGTTTCCTCAATGACAGTAAATCACTGCTTTATTTTCTGCACAATTGTTTTTGTATGGAAGCTGCTCTGCAGACTTTGTATGTGGCTGAAAGTGGCGCTGCTGCTGCTGCAGCTGTTTGTAAAACGGAGTGTGCAAATGGAGCTGTGTTTGGATTTGGATCAAAGCACAGTTTTCTCCAGGTGCTGGCAGTGGCTTGGGATTAGCCAATGTAACTACATGGCTCTTGAATAAGAAATAAGACACTCATCTCTCTGCCACTGCTGCACATCACAATCATCCCCATAGGTTTTGGTGCCAATTTAAGGTCAAATCTCTATTTTGTACTCTATAGTCATGCACTTTGAATTGCAAACAGAGAGAACTGTAGTGTTCAAGTCCTTTGTAGTGTTTATTTTTTGGCATGGTTCAAAAGAGATTGTGTAAATATCGGAAGATATGTTTGATTGCTTTCATTTTTTGTTTGCTTCTTTGTACTGTATTGAACATCACAAGTTGCCTTAATTATCGCAGTGTTGAAATACTGGAAAGAAGATGGATGTAATATTTGTAGATCTCAATTCTAAAGGAGAAGACAGCATTTATTTTGCTTTTAAGGCTGCAGTCTTTTCTGTTTCAAACTGCCACATTGCCGATACCCCTATTGATTCTCCTGAGAGAAGCTTCTTTGTTCCAGTTCCGTTCACACACGATCATTTAACAGTGTCTGACAGGTTCACCTGAGGGCCACATCCGTGCTATCTTTATTTGCTAAGAAAACAGTTCTCTTTTAAAGAAGAAACTCCATGGTCACTCAAAATGCAATGACTTGTGAACGTGTGTCCAATGTTGCTCAACTGATGATTTTGCTGACAGCAACTACTTTTTCTCAGTAAAAAAGAATTATGAACATGCAGATGTAACAGTTTAGTTACTTGCCTTAGTTACTACTTAGTTACTCATGTTCCTTGCCCAAAGTTTCAGTCCAGTGAAGCCCTTTGAGAAGCCTGTAAGCATAAGATCAAACCTAAGTTATTTAATGTAAAAATTTCTCAAGGTGAAATGTTGAAAATTTTAGATCTAAATGCAAACCCCCAAAGCCTCTACTTAATGATTTGCCATGTCCAGGGTTTTCCTGTGCCTACTTCTAAATAATTGTCACGCTAACGGGAAGAAGAGAATTATTCCACTAGTTTCCAAACTGGTGATGGAGAAGCATTCAAGCTATTTGTAAAGTTTTCTATTTATTTAGAATATAAATATATTTGTATATGCATTATTCATTAGCATTTTTTGCTCTTTTAAACTGAGTAAATCCTGAAAAGTTTATTTCTTCCATTCACTGTTAGAACTGAAAAGATCTGGTGGGTAGGCAGCACAGTGTGAAACATGGTGCAAATGGAATAACGTAGCTATTGCACTCTTGTGAAGGAGATAGATGCTGTCAGCTTTAGAGCTCATAAAGTGAATGTTCAACTGAGTAGTTTTTAACTTTAAGCATTTACTGGGCTTTCTATTCATCATATTCTATCACTATTTTTTTTTATGCAGAATTTAGCTATTTTCACGATCTTTCTACATGAGAACCAAGTCTTTGGCTGTGCTGATTTGTTTTACCTGGCAAAGTATTTTTTTACATTCATTTTTTTTTCCCCAAATTGTCATTTCCGCAAGTAATTTGCAAAACACAGAGATCAGCTACAGCTGTCCTTATGGGTGTGAGATTTTGTTTGACATTGCCCTCAGGATGAGATGCACTGCATGTACACACATAGTGACTGATGTAATATGGATCTTCTCATTTATCTCATTGTTATGGAAATCTAATTAAAAATAATATTCTGACCCTTTTTAAGAGCTTGAAGTGCCCGATTAGAACTTGTAGCATGTAATCTTAAGTTTCTGCATTTCTCTCATTTGATCTGATTACAAGCCTTAACTTTTTGCTGGGCTTCTGGCTAAATGCCTCTTATGGAAAATGAATGCTTTGTCCCCGTTCCCTTTACTCAGTAATTTTGTGCATGTTACCAGTAGACCATCAGTATTAAAACAGTGCTTTGGACTGCAGGACGGCACAGGTACCAGAGTAAGTTGTCCACTGGGACAAAGACGTGTATGGTACGTACATTACAATATTAGCATTCATGTTTAAAAATATTTGCGTGCTACCTTTTCTTATATCGGTGCTCAGAGTGAAGTTTCATGTTGCAGTTTACAAGACAGAGGTTTGCACACACAAACTCAGGGTTTACAGTTTTACCCAGTGTACTTGAAGGGAAAAAATGCCTAGGAAACAAGTGCCCAGGATTTCAAAATGTAGTTGTTGGAGGAAAATTTTGTATGGTTTTTTTGTTTGTTTTGTTTTTTTAATTATTATTATTTTAACTGCCTGTAGAGATGAAAGCAATGACATGAGTTGATACCAACAGCTACTTTATTTTCTCAGGGGAGATTTCTTCAGTAGAATGTTTAATTTCTAATGTCATACAATGTTTGCTAGATATTGTCTGTTACCAAACGGTGCCCATGCCTGCCCAGCCCAGCCCAGCCAAGCCCTCCCGCACCCTGGCTCTGGAGATTCCTGAGGTCTTCTTGGGGCCATGATGGTTTTTGGCCTGACAGCATGATGTTTTGCTGAGCTGGGCTGGGAGCAACCAGTAACTTGCAAGGCCAAGCCCCTGGTTCTCCACATAGTGTGCATCCAGCCTGGGCTTAAGCCTGGCAGATATTGCCAGAAAAGACTGTTGGAAAAAAATCTGGGGATGTGGTGCTCCCTCAGGATAGCCAGGGGTGAGTTTCTCCTTCTGATGGAGCGATGCATAACTTTGTGCCTTGGGTGAGAGGCAAGCCCTTGGTGTTGGGGTCTATAAGCTGCTTGTATTAGATATTTCATAGTGCAGTTACAGCACACTGCAGCTGAAATTCAACAGGGAAAGGCCTGCCCACCACTTGGGTTCCCTTTCAACCCTGTGGCGGGGTTCAAGGCCTGTTGCAGCCATGAGTTTTAGGTTCAATGGGACTGGAGTGATGCGTGAATGTGGCTCTGGTCCTTCGCAGCGAGGTCGGTTTCGCTTGAGTAAAGTGAAATCCCTGGTGAATGATTTAAAATGTATTTATGGGTTGTGTGTGGTTTGGGTTTTTTTTTTTCTCCTGTCTGCATTCAAAGGTGCCTCTACTATTTAGTGCTGATGACCAAAGTGTCATTCCTAATTCTCATAAATTATCATTGACTTGTCACTACCCAAGAACACATACAGTACTTTAAAAATACTTGTGTTTTTTCCACCTCTCTCTGTGTTTTTTTTTTCTTCTCCATCCCTCTTTTTTTCCATTTTTTTCTTACTTGTTCCCCTTCTTTCTAAGGGGTGGGTTATCAGCGTAAAGGTATTTAAAAGTGCACGTGTGAAGTAAGGGCAGTGATTGCTAATAGAATGTGGGTGGTATGTCTGATGGAAGAGCAGTGAGTTATAAGGCAAACAGGAAAATGCCGTGAAAGCGTTGTGTGGATAACGTGGAAAAATAAAGCTGTAACTAGAGAAAAATGGACTCTGAGCTGCTTCCAATGTAGGCCACAGTGTGGGAGCACGCAGCTGAAGCCTGGAGCAATCCTGCTGCTGAGTGCCATGAGCCTGGGATGTTAGGGAAGCCAAGTGGCTCTGGGAATTGCACTACACGTCAAGGACACCTCGAGACGTCGGTATCGCTTGAGAACAGACTGGTTGGAACTGCCAGATACCGAAGGTTGTTGTTGAATGAGTAAGCATTTGTATTATGGGTGGGTTTTTTGTTTTGTTTTGTTTGAATGTAATGACAAATAAAATGTATTTTTCAGTAAAAGATACACTTCAAATGAGCCTACATGTCATATTTTTGCAGAGTTCCCTTTGCTGTCATGCAGAACAACTAACAGTGGCACTGTTTGTCAGAATGTGTGAACAGTAAAGAAGTTTTCAATGCAGAGCAAATTAAAAGCCCCACGCTCAGTGTTCCTGAGCTGTCACAGTATCTTAAGTCTTCAGTAGGTAAGAGGCAAATTATATAATCCTTTATACTATATTTCAATATATGCATTTTATTGTGTATTTATATCTTTATAATCTTTTTAATCACGTGCCTGAGATAGTTAAGGGAAAGCAGATTGTCACCTCATCATTTACAAGTAATACAGTCAGGTATCTGTTATGAATCCGACATACCATTTCAAGATACCAAATCTGAAAGCACAGATTTGATGGTAAAAGTGTATTTTGGTGTTTCTAATAGTTCTCTCTTTCTCTCTGGGTTCTTTGAAATTTGCACCAGAGCCTTGTGTTTAATATAAATACCATCAGTGATGTAACTACTAATATGTAGTTAAGGATTCTTATATGGACATATGGACATATAAATCAACCAAGTGAAGATGTAGACAGGAAGAACTGAGAGAAGGGGGAAACAGATTAGGGAATGTGGAGTCCTGCAGCCTGTCTCAGCAGGAGCAGTCTGGGTGACCTTAGGCTGTCAAAGGGTGACCAGAAGAAAATCAAATGAAGTGTGGGAGCAGAACAGAGAGAAGAGATGTCAATCACCTTCAAATGAAACTGCAAGGGGGACTGGGATTGTCAACAGGAAAACCTGGGATCTGCTCGTTTACTTTTCTCTAAGAAGAGTCACTGGAGCCTGATAGCCGTGCAGTTTTGTGAGTGAGGTGCTCTTCCCATCACTGTTAGTGATGGGAAGAGTTTTGGATAATAGGTGAGTCTTTTAAGCTGAAACCTCTAATAAACAGTCAGAAATATGTATGTATAGGGAAATGAACTCTCACTTGTCCTCAAGGGGCCCAGTCTTGTGGCTAGTGTTCATCAACCAGCAATGCCTCTTATAGTACAAGAATCCAAATGCTTCAAATTAATCTCACAAGTCAGGTGAAATATTTCTGGTATTTACAAGGGTTGGTGAAGAAATCTTTGAGTTTCCAAATGGTCTTCAAAACATCACTGGCAGGAGTGATGAGACCAGAAGGTAGAAATGCAGTATTTCTTGTCAGAAGGAATGGGAATCATGCAGGACGAAAAGTGGTTCCCTGATGTTAAGTATAAACAAGCAATCCGGGATAAAACAAGTGGTGTGTTTTGGGGGGAGGGAGAAGCCTATTTCATAATTGCTATCATTTTGCATTGTCACTATAGCAAACAAGCAATTAGCTTGACAAACCCAAGCTGTATCCACCTGTTTTGTTTTTGAAGTACCTACATCTAGTTACTAAATTAGAACCTAACAGTGGAAAGTCCAGTACTGCAACTGCCCCGCTTTGCTATGACCTCACTCAGACCAGCTACACATTTCAAGTTGAAAATGCAACCTTGCTTAATCAGAACTTCTGTATATTTTGCTATTTTTAACAAATTCTTCTGTCTTCTGAAGTTCATGGACACCGGATCATGCATTACATGTGTGCTTAAATCCTAAAAATATCCATACCTGAGGGTTTTCATTTCTTTCTGTTCTGTAATCTCTTTGTAGCCAAACAAACTGCACAAGATGCTTTCATAAACTAGAGCTGACTTCATTAGTAGCATGTTTCCTGGATATCAGGGCTAAGTACAAGCTGCTGAATGTGTGTTCAGCTCGCGTCATTCAGTCATAATTGATTCATTTTAATAAAATAATTGATATGATGATCACATTCTCACTGACAAAACAAATGGAAGATGCTGTCAGCTTGCCTGATTGCTATTTTGAGCTCATCCCTGTTTACATTGGAGTGTCCACTGTTGTCAAGAAAGGACAAATCTTACTAGCAGTTTCTTATGATCAAGTTGTTTATGATTTACAAAAATCGTGATGTTTGGTCTTAATGAACAACCAACTGCATTGATGAGTTAATTCATAATAATTCCCATGGATTTAAGTAAAAACCTGAACTGTATTTCATGTTCTGTTTATTTCTTCATCTGGCACAGGAGAACAGGCTTCTCTTTGTTTTGCTTACTGAATTTTTTGTTCCAACATGTCTCAGAGCCCTTTTATTATTATTTAATGGAAGAAATGGAGCCTCCATCTTGGAGGAAGTCTGCCATCCAAATCAATGATCTTCCAATGTTGCTCTGTGCACAAGACGTTTAGGAGTGGAGGAAGAAACTGAATCCTGAAATTCAAGTACTGTTTGAAGAGTATGTGAAAAACATCTTTAAAAATTGTTAGTCTTTTAAAATCTCAGGGAAAAGTTTCACAGTCTCTTTTTTCAAATGAGTTATTTTTGGAATTATTATTCCAGTTCCTGAATTATTATTGTTTTGTTCTGTCAGTGGCTTTTGATTGGTAAGGACTGAGCATTAGCTCTTCAGTATACTTCAGCATAAAATAATCTGCAGTTGCTACCATTACCTATTATTTAAAAGTACATGTAATAGGTTGTTAAAATGTATGTTATATAATATATTTGCCATTCACCCTCCATGGTTTGATAAGCATCCATAGCGTTTGCTGTGGTTATATCCCTAAGTGTGTTTTCTCTTCAAATGCAGGATTAAGCAATGTATTAATTTCACCTTATTTTAGAGGACCATCAGTTTTGTTGTTTCTGTAGCTATGGAGCCCACGTAAGTAAACCATTGCCTTCCATTACCCAGCTGTTGGACTAAGACCCTTCTGGCATCCCCATTATGTCCAGCTGTTAGGGTCAGATAACTTCAGACACAAATGTATTGCTGCCGTACCCAGGAGTAGCCACGAGGATGTTTATCACTTCTGAAAGAGTAGAATAGGCTCCATATAATTTAGTTTCGAGGGGTGCAGTTAAAGCTGTGAAAGACCCCAAATTACCTTTTCAGGCTCATCGTCCTAAGAGCTGCTTTCAGAAATGCAGATGAGCCTGCAATTTTTCAAGAAGCTGTACTGAGGGTCGATGAGTAAATAGAAAAAATAAAACACACAGATCGGTATGTCCAAGAGATTTAATGTATTTACGTCAGGCAGACCTGTGCATGCTCATTTGAAAGAAAGACAAACTTGATGTTATTGAACTTGATGTTGTTGAGGCATACTTGGCCATGGCTGGATTAACTTTTGTAATCAGAAAATACTTTATCTCTGGTAAATGTTGACACGGAGGAGGAGCAGGTAGGTCATGTGGTTCATGCATGTGGTTCATCTTGCTTGGGGTCTACACCACCTGCTGGACCTGCCACCATCTTTTTGATTGTGTTGTGTTCTATGTGGTGGGGAATGAAATAGTTCCTATTGCACCATCAAAACCACTCCTTCCCCCTGGGAGTGTATCCCACCCCAGAATATAACAGACAAAACCACGAATGAAAGCAAAGCAGTTTTTTTTGTACTGTATTTTTGCATGTTTTATTTATGTTTTGACTAGAGTTGTGTCAGCATGGAAAGACAGCAAGCAACTCATCCATGCCATTTATAGTTTGATTTCTACAGGTTGGGCACTCTTGGTCTTTTACAGCATGAAAATACTTGAGATCTTATCCTTATAATACATTTTTGTCATGGCAACCCGTGGGCTTTTTGTTTTCTTCTGGCTTTTTATTTTATTTTTTGTCATGAGCACTCACACATCTTGTCCTGTAAAAATTAAATTAGATGGATACTGGGATATTCTTTCTTAATCTGCAACACTGTTGCAAATGTAAAATGTATTTTTTTTCCCCACAGTTTTTGTGAGGCTCTCCTGGAACAAACAAAAAGGTTATAATAGAAGTCATTTTATTTGGATAACTTGTATGAGTAGCAACAACTACTTTACATTCAAATATGAACCTAGCTTACATAGAATAAGAAGTGTTGTCTCTGCCCTGGCTTTGCTACACTATGCATTCGAAACGAATTTCTTTCAGGACCCTTTCATTCACATAGTTCAGAATTGCTTCAGTGGGTGCTCATTCTCTGAGCTACGCCTGGCTCAATTACATACAACAATGCAAATTTTCAGAAGGCAACCTTGGAGAGCAGTTGGTGTCAGCTTAATTCTGCTCCTGGTGATAAGTACAGAAATTATACCATTGATTTCAATTGGAACAGAATTAAGGCAACTGTAAGTACTTTTGGAAATGCTACCACACATTTTTAATCAATTGTGTTTAACTATAGCAGTTAATTTAAAAAAAAAAAAAAAAAAAGATAAATAATAACAAGCAAGTTCTGACTGCTTAAAAAAAAAAAAAAAAGGAAAAATCCATTTAAAATCATGTAAAATAAAACCCATTTTGTTGTAAACAGGCAGTACTAAGTAACCAAGAATTCATGGTTCCATCTGGATGTTAACTCTATTTTAATATCAACAAGGATTGGTCATAGGCCTAAAACACCCAAATATTTTCAAATATATTCATAAATAATCAGTCTGTATATATCATAATTTTTCTTACTGCATGTCAAAAACATGGACTAATGCTGTACTCTCTAAAAAAAGAAAAATGAGCAATTATCTTTGCTTTTGGCACAAAAAGTACAAATAAAGAACTACCAAATTAGTCTTTATTAGCCCTACCTTCCTTCTTCTTCTTCTTTTTTTTTTTTTTTTTTACAAAAGTCTTAAATATAGGTTATTATGTAAACACTGTGCACACACTGGGAGTCTGATCCTGGCCTGTTGAAATCAATGGCAAATTTCCCATTACCTGCAGTAGTGCAAGATCAAGCTCCAAGTTAGTACGGTACATACGAGCCTAAGTCATCGAGTGAGCCATGGATTCAGGACACCAAAAGCTCAAGGTGCCTGTTTCAAAACCAGCTGCCTGAGGAGTCAGATGCAGTGCTGAAAACCTTCCTGCACATGTTGGAGTTTTCTTGATGGAGAGGGTATTCACAACCTTCCAACGTTTCTGCTTTCCCTCTCCTTGCAGTGTATCGTCTGCCAGAGGGTAAGCTTTCATACTTGGTCACAGAATGCCTGTGAAGATACAATGTGGTGGTCCGGCATTAGCAAATTGATGCAAAACTGTGCCCTGTAGGTGAGACTAGAGACAAATACTTTATGTACGAAGTTACACTGCCACAATGTATGGGTATAATCCAACAATGTTTTAGCATCTGTAGACTAAGACACTTAACAGATTCTTAGGATTTCCTGGACATCCTCAAGTCCTTTAATTCCTCTCAGGCTTACCACCTTTTGATTAAGAAAACACTTTATGGAAATCCAGCACGGGCTCAGTAAATGTTATTGCCTCTAGGTCTTAGCAAATAGGGATTAGGAAGAGGTAGTAACGAGGCTTCTCACATGGCAATGCAGCTAGTACTTTTGGCTACTGGAAGGCATCTTTCACCTTATCATCCCGTTGTTTAGATCTCAGGAAAGCTGATACCATAACAAAATAATACAGCACACAACAATTACGAGGTCTCAACACACGAGGCATCTTTACTGATGCTAATAAATAGCAGATCATAAGCTGGTTTGTGGCTATGCACTTACTCTCTTGCTAGTGGAAAAGAGAACTACTGCCAGCAGTGTTTCTGGTCACCATCAGAACTGATCATACTCTAGGGACCAGTGTCCTTCACATCAATTAGTTGATTTGTTAAACCAAAGTAGAAAACTGGATAAAAGTGCACATTCAGAGCAAGGTAGTGATCTTCTCAAAAGTCTTTCTGAATCTCAGAGGTGAGGGACAGGGAAGAACAGGTTAATAAGAAGTTGGTGTGTCTGAGAGTCTGTATTGCACCTGCTTATGTTAGGCTGAAATTTGCTCTCTGTTGTGTATCTCCCATGGCTGCAAACACCAAAAATTCCAGATTGAGCAGCTAGCTGGAAGTACACCCCATAAATTGTACCTGTTAGTTCTTACCTGAAAGGAGAGCCAACTCTGTCCATCTGCATACAGACTAAGAAGGGGTACTGTGAAAACTGCACCGTGGAGATAAAGTCTAATGCTGTTTCAATTTCCAAAGTGGTTTCCATACCAGTTTTTAGAAAGAAGGAATCCACCTCAGCATTACCAGCTACAAACATGGCTATCCTGCAAATAAATTCAGGCACTGCAATTAATTCAAAACACATCAATAAGGAGATAAACTGCAAACACTCTAGCTTACACTAGATCTGCCCTCAGAGGAGCCTGTTTCAGGTAAATGTATATAAATTTAGAAGAGATTATTAGGAACTGACATTTCCCAAGTGAGGGGGTAAAAGAGAACTACCAGTGTTCTCCATACGCATAACTGCTCTTTAATTTCAGCTCATCTGAAAGGTCTTTTATATTTACATTTTTCTGACTGTAACTACCAGAGCTGAGGAGCATGAACTTCATAGAGCTACAGCACCCACTGGGGGGTATCTCACCGGTTCTTGACGTTGGTTTTGGACTCCCTGTACCACAGGCTGAACTCCATCCCTCCTGAGATGTCAATGGCCAGGCCCCCTTGGAAGTCTGCACTTGCTCTTGGTCCGGATTGCAGCTGGAACTCCTGGAGGTGTGAGGAAGCACGGGTATATCCCTGTTACTGGCTGCAGATCTTAGTGGTTTCCATCCTGCCTTCTGTACTACTGCCAGCAGGCTCTGCAGGGAGGCCAGCTCACATAGAACAAACTCCTCTCTGCAGCCCCAGCATTGATGCAATGTCGTGTGGCTTTTTCAGCATACCCAAAGGTAGTATGAATTACAGCTTCAGTGGCTAGCTGGCCAAGGCCGTAAGTTAATGCACCTTATTTGCCATTGGTAATTTGCATTTAATGCATTTTCCATCAACTATCAAGTATGATTATAGCTTCTTGAAACCTCTGTGACTGGGTTGGAAACCTACCATGTGCAATCAATTTTGAAGCAACTATAGCTCAGGGAGACAGCAACTCATTATTTTCAAATTTTGACACACAGACAGGATTTGAAAATTCACTTTGCTTGGCAATCTAACTCACTTTATATAGCTGTTTTCCTTCCCTAAGAAGGGATTAATTCACTGTTTTACAAGAGCCACTAATTCAGGAAAAAATCATTCTGATCATGTCACTCACACACAAGGACACTGCTTCCTCTCTGCCAGCTGGTTGTCTCTCATCCCACGGATTGTGTGTCTGTAGCATTCTCATCAGCTGCAGGCATTTGCAGGTGTGTGAATACCTAATTTCCTTCCTCTTTTTGATGTTCAGGCACCTTAAAAGTCTCTCTCCTCCTAGCTACCCAGTAGTTTAGTGGTTCCAGCTAAGGCTTTCTGAAGGTTCAAGAAAGAAGCAGCAGGTACAGTCTGTTATCCAAACCCCTATAGCAGGGAGTAGCAGCCGGTGAGGCCTTATTCAATATTGAAGTTTTCCTTCTATAATCAAGGACTTTCAGAACTGTGGTAGTTTTCATAGTTACTTTTCTTTTTAGGGTAAACAGTCTCTTTAGTAGAGCCAACTTAGTAGTCAATTGCTGCTGAAGCGGGCTTGAGATTGAAAACAAGAATGTAGTTGGCTGGCTATTGCTTACAAATCCAGTATGACCATGCTCACTAGAGACACTGCGTGCTCTTATTTCTTACTTTTGCACAGGTAAAAACCATGGCTTGGGAGTAATTGTCCTTCCAAAAGCAAAAGCTGTTTTTCTATATATTGGAAATAGGGAAAGAATACTTTCTGAGTTAATTAAAAAATCCTTGTTAGTCTGTTTAGATATGGCAATAAGCACCGCTTTATTTTACTTCTCTTTTAATAAGGATTGAATTGGTCAGTAGTTGTTAATGAGTGAGGTAGGTAACAGAATACATTCTGACAGAGATACATATGCACAGCCAGAGCAGCAGATATTTTAAAATGCATTGTCAAATTGCATCTAAGAATGTAAAAGTACAACTGGCTTGCAATGCTACACAACTTGAATTCTTTAAAGGCATTAAATTCCCCAGACCTTCAGCTAGAGTGAAGTCAAGTTTGTCATTGAAACCAGTAATGAATCCAGGGAGCACTGCTCTTATGTTTTACTAGTTCATCTATGTCCTAATTTAGAGGTCAGCACTGTCCTTTGCCTCATGCGCAAATCCAGGCCAGGCTGATGGGAGGTGTAAATCACAGGGACCTAGCCTTCTCAGGGGCAATATTTTTTTCTGTCCCTTCCTATTTTAAGCTTTGTGTGTCATTTACAGTGGAAAATGTCACCTGAAATATTGGAATTAGTAGCTAGTTGCTGTTTAAGATGCTGATATAGTTTGTTTCAATAAAGTTTCTTCATATTTTGTACTGATAGCTCAACTGCCCAGGGACTGCTGGAAAAGGCACTTCTTTGAGACCTGGCTATCTTCCACTGGGCTTTTGAATGGTTTCTCTGATCTATTAGTAAAGTATTTAATTTCTCTGTGCCTTTGGCAAGTGTGTTGCCTAGGAGAAATATTAACATGCTAAACTTAATGCAGGTGACTTTAGAGTCTCAAATACAGTTTTATGAGAGTTGTTTATTTTATAGAGGCAATGATAGCTTTTGGACTGTTATTCTTAGCTGTCAGACTGTGCTGTGACAGCTAGCAATGGCTGTAAAACACTGCCTTGAGTTATGTGAGAAAAGACGTTACAGACAGTGGGCAGGAGCATAAAATCTTGGAAATCACCTCTCCGTGAAGTGTGTCTACCAGGATTACTGCAGCTGTAAAGTTAAGGAGGAACTTATTCAATAGATTTTACAGCACTGTAAGTATACATCTGTTTTGGTCTTGCTGTGCAAAATGATCCTCACAAACATTAACTTCTCTAGTATTTAAAAGTAACTTTTCTCAAAAATCATGCTGCTCTGTTGCAATAATGACAAAGTATTAAATAAGTTATTTTCAGACAATTCAATGTCTCTGTTTTTACGCTCAAGTCTTGGCTTCCAAGCCATCCTTGTACCGCTTGGTTTCAACTGCACTGTCCCTACCTTATGTATGTTTTTTGGCCTATGCTGAAATCAACACTGTGGCTGGCTGTGGCACACTGAGTTGTGGTGTCACAGAGCAAGCACTTTTCCACATGCCTACTTTTCATCTCTGATAGAAGATAAATCCAGATTTGTCTTGGTTGCATACAGTATGAGTTTGTAAGAGGGCTTGTATTCTGGTCAAGCATGGTGAGGGTAAGTGGAGGCAGTACTCAACCATCAAGAAGCTAGTTTTACTATGGCTCTCTTGCACTGTTTTTCCTCAGTTCCAGTATTATGTCATATATACTTCCAGCCTAACAGTGATTTCTGGTTCAGCTGTAGTCGTGGTTAAAGGCTTTGCCAGGTAGAAGCATTTCTAATGAAGCTTCAATGGGCTATATGTAACAATCCAAACACAGCTGATGTTGATGCTGTTCTGGAATGTCAATGTTAAACCATTCTTAGAAAAACACATTATGTTTAAAGAGTCACTCAGCCCAAAGCTGTGTTCAGTGGTGTTTTAAGCGATTTTTGCCTCTGTGGGCCTAGAGGAAAGAACAAGTGCCTTTCTGGTTGTAAATGCTCACTTTTGGTTGTGTCGACTGATCCTAAGAGACCTAGGCAGCAACTCTGCTAGTGGCAACTGAAGGGAGAAAGGGTGGGATCCTATCTAATCATGGAGCTGCCCAGACTTCCAGAGAATCGGTGGCTGACCGAAAATGATACGCTGTGATACTGCTAAAAATGGCATGTAGTCCCAGCACTGATGTGCTCCAGACTTTTATGAGGTTCTCTGAAGATGAAGAGTGGCAGAGCTCTTGGGGTGTTCAGCCAGCTGATTCTGCCAGAGTATGTATGGAGCTTGATGCATGCACAGCAGATGGAAATATTTAGTTCTGTAAACACCATGCTCATATGATCATCTTTCTCGTCTCTGCAGCCTGTTTGTTAAACAGGCCATGATAAAGATTTGCCCCTTAATCTGTGTGTGAGATTGCTATTGATCAAATTTATTGACATTAGAACGGGAAAATAAGATGCTCTACGTGGAAGACAGAGTATTTCTTTTTAAGAGACAGAAAAAGAAGCAAAAATATGCTACTAGTACCTGTGAGTAGTCTGTCAGGAGGATAAGTCCTTTCACGACGCTAATGGGATCTCCCGTTGCTGAGAGCATTTTAGACATTAAATCACCATAGCCTTGGAAAAATGTAACTGGCCTGAGTTGGATATCAAACAAAATGGCTGACATGCCAGCAAAGGAGTCCAAGTTTTCCTCGCCTTCATCAGGAGTTGCAGCTATTATGGTCTCTAGACCTTGAGCTTCAATCACCACCTAAGAAGTAACAGTGGTGCAGAATCAGTGAAAACACTCTGCCTAATACAGGCTAATAACAATCATGCATGTTTTCTTAATGCCTAAAAGCCTAACTCTAATTTATTTAGTTGTAGATTAAAAATTATGAGGTTATGACTTATGGGAACAAGGTGTAGCAACTAGAATAACGGAAAATAAAATAATCTCACTTTGCCCACAAGCGCAATCTTACTTTCAATCATGTTTTCCTTTTATATATGTGACCATTTTCCATACACATGCCATAGACACAAAAATTTTCGGTGCAATTTTTGTCCTGTAGAAATTTAGGAGGATTATAATATTGAAGGCACTTGCCAACTTTCATAAAATGCCAAAATGGAGATATCTCATTTAAATCTCTGATTCAAAGGGGTTTATTATTGTCTGCTGCAATTTTTTTCCTTTTTGTGGACTGTTATCTGGCCACTGCAGCAAACTTTATAGTCTTAAGCATTAACTAAATTAATTAAGGAGTTCTAAGAAGAAGCCCACATATGGGCTTATTTTTTTAGTACAGTGTGGCTGTTTTACCTGTCCAGCATGAAGTTGAGCATTTTTGTCAAAAACATGGATGTTCAAGTTGCTTCTTCTTAAAATGCCAGAGCCTGAATAGAGGATGTCTAGGCTGTACGTGGATGATATATCAGGACCACCTTAATTAAAAAGATAGAAGCACCTGTGACTAAACTAGTGGTTTAATCAGATGTTTGGGGATAAAAGCAGGGTTGTAAGACAGTTTCCTGGTTACATACGTGTAATATAGCCAGAGTAAGCAGAGGAAGATCCTGGCTTGGAGAAGCGCTCATAGTTATGAGCACGCATGTCCTTCAGAACTTTCCGAACTGTTTTGCTGTAGTATTTTGAAACAAACAGACAAACAAGAACATAGACACAAAAATGATATGATAACTCTAACAATGTACTACTCTTCTTTAGAAACATAAAATCTAAGAAGGCATCTTTCCTACTGGGAAATTCACTCTTTCATTTTCCCATGAAAAGAAATTAAACTTATGCTTCTAAGTCTCTCCTAACTCAGAGCTTCTTCTCCAATTTGAGCTACTCCTGCAGTCATAGATAGAAAGACAAGCAAATTAAGGTCTTGCTTGAAAATTAATATTGTTGAGCAGAAGAGATACTTTGATTATTTTCTACTACTTTGATGTTTATATCTTTTCTTGTTCATTGGTTCTTGAAAATCTAAAAGCAAGAGTCCCACCAAATGGACAGAATTACAACCAACAGGAGAAGTTTCCTACAGCAATGCAAGTTAGATGCCTAATTCTAATTTGTACCTCTGAAAGTGGAACTAGCTGTTAAATTAATGTCATTGAAATGCACAAGTTAACTCTGAAATAGCCATTCTAAAAGTGGCACAAACGTCAAGTGTTCTCTTATGCTGCCTTTAAATTTTACAGGAGTAACTAATAAGAACCTGTGTTTTTCACGTGTCTGCAAAGATGTAAGAAATCAATGTATTTATTTAAACAGAATTTAATGTACCTTGAAGGCTTTTCAAGCTGAAGTATATCTTGGATTATGGAGAGCATGTACTTGTTCATTTCCAGAGGCAGTTCACCTATGGAGAGCAGGATGTTTTTCACTTCCATGTAGGATGGGTTACTGTTCAAGATGATAGCAGCTGCAGTGGTTCGCACTGTCTTCTCATGGACTTTACGATTCTGGTGGTATATCCTATTCATTGTTTTCCTCACCTGGGGAGGAAGTAGATTGTTCAGTCAGTGCTCAACTCACATAGATGACTGAGCAAAGTAAAGCTTAGAATCTCATTTAGAATATCATCTTGAGCTTTGTTTATAGCTAAGACTAATATATTAGGATATATTTTCAGCTCTCCATTCTTCTTGGCCCTTCTGGAACGCATGAGACATGTTCAGCTCAGTGCCCAAATGTAGAAATGGATATCTGCTATGCTCTCAGCTGCAGTTCAAATACAGTCTTCCACACTATGACAGCAGGATTGTAAATAAATGGGAGTACTAAGATCAAAATACTACATCAGTAATAAGATCCAGAGAAAGACTTACTTGACTGTTAAGGAAAGATATATTAAGATTAAAAAAAATATATATCCTGCAATGTTCACTTCCTTGTTTGCACTTGTGGTGGGCCTACATCCCTGACAAGTTTATGGGTCATCTTTGTTACATGGAGAGCCGTGTGGCCTCTGATATGTGCAATGCCAGGGCAGCACCCTGACAATTCCAGCAGATATGAAATGGGCTGCAGGGTAATGCAGCAGAAGCGGGACCTCTGCTATTTTGAATCATCTCTCTTACCACTGTGGGCTGCAGCTATTTCACCCTTTTCATAGATCATCTATTCTCCTGGGTAATGTGAAAGCACAAGAGCGGGGGTTGCATATGTTCCTATCTGTCTCTAATGTCTCCTGCATTTCACAGAGGAGGCAGCTCCCTTGCAAAGGAAGCTCCAATTTGCCCTGCAGATTTCCTCCCATCTTTAATGGTTGCATCTGACTCTGGATCCAAAGGTTAAGTAGCACTGGTAGGCTGAAAGCTGGGATTTAGCAAACAAAAATGCACAGAGTTTTCTGGCTAGAAATGAAGCACATGTAGTAATTTCCCAGAAAAACATATGTGGGGTCATCTTTAAGAGTGAGACTGACAAATGTATTCTGTTAATTATACTTTCATTAATACAGTCTCTTGCACTTCTTTTCTTGGGCAGTGTATTTCCTTACCTCGTTGGTGAGAAAAGAAGGATCGTATCTCTGTAAGGTGGTAACAGCAGCATTGCTGATGTGCCCTTCTTCTGACTCTGCATACTTCAGAAGCAGTGGAATTGCTTCGGGAAGGAGTGCGTTCTTCAGTGCCAACAGGTACATCCTCACATTGTCATCTTTCTTAGGTTTTTCCAACCTACCTAGAATCAACTTCTTGGCTTCTACAACAGCCTGAAGAAAATAAACAGCATATTTAAGTGGTTGTCATAACTCCACCTCCTTCCCCCTGAAAAACAGGAGCAGCAGAGCTGACAGGCTAGGCAGAAAGTAAAAGTTTTGTTAAACAAGGGAAAATTGGGAATAATCCACAGGAATTGGAAGACATTAGATTAAAGTAAAAAGCTGGCAAAACAGATGGTTAAAAAAATTACTCTGTTTCTTAAACTCAGGAATTTATGGGCTTATATTAAAACAGGGAGGAATATGCTGCATGTGTCCCTCATGCTTTCCCAGTAACATTGGCAGGGTCTGCTCATGGGTGCTGCAGACCAGAATTCAGCCAACAGCGAACAGCAAATATTTACCGGAAGCTTGCAGCCTTCTCTGTCACACAGCTTTCGGATGAGCGCTCCCATGACAATGACAAGAGTTTCTCTGATTTCTTCATTTGCAATATCACCCTTGAACTTTGACTGTTAGGCAAAAGCAACACTGTTAGTCCCACTGTTGAAGTATGAACCACATGACACTCATGTAGCAGGATGACTGTGGGTATTAGTGCAACACAGAGGCAGTGATTACTAACATCCTGGGCTCAGGCTAAGTAGAGCACTGGGCTGTCGTTACATATAATAGAGTGCCCTTTTTCCCTCCAGCTGCATTTAGTGTCTCAAATAGCAGAAGTCACTTTGAGGCCTTGTTTTGCTTTGATTTCTAGAAAAGGAATGTTAAATGGTGGCAGGACTTTGTTAAGGCTTTTAATTTCTAATTGTTCTGCTAACACTCAGAATAACGTTGTTTTCCAGGTAGTAGATGCTGGTAATATTTTACAAAGTAAATAGACTTTTTGTCTGGATTTTACAAAGTGTATGTGTTTCCAGGATATAAGTTCCTGGTACACTTCGAGGAAACCTTGGAAGGGGTAATGAGGAAAACTGGAAGCAGTCCTTTTTCCTTCCCTTCCCCCTTTGAGAGCGATGAGGCTCAAAGTAATAACTTCATTGTATCTGTTTTGACACACTTGACTTACAGTTAAAGTTCTCAGGAGCATTTCACTGGGGTGAGAAGCAAATCCACAGGCATATAGGAATCGCTCCTGCAGAATGGAAGTGCTTGCATCCTTAAAGTCAAGAAACTCCAGTATGGCTTCCAGTGATGCTGGCGTCTGAGCAGAGGTTATGGCATCCACTATCTGTGGACTACAAAGATGTGGAAATTAACTTATTATAATGACCTAGAAAATACTGAAAGGATTTTGCTGCATATGGAAATAAGTTAGTGTGCTGACAGATCTATTAATTCCAGGTAAAATACAGAACTTGTTACAATTTCTGGCAAAAATCATGTCCCTGAATGCTTCCTTATCAAAATAGCAGATAGACTTTTATCCATGGATAAAAGTATTTGAACTTATGCAAATACAGGATAAGGTTAAAACTTCTTTTTTTCTGATTTATATTTCAACTGAAATGATTGGCAACTTAAGAAGAACAAGCTTCTACACAACCTTCTATGGTTCCTGAGTTACTCACAGGTTTATTATTTCTGTTGTAAACTGCTATAATTTGCTTGAAAGATGCTGAATGCGCAGCGGTACTCAGAAATGATTTTCAACTCCCAAGTTTAGATGCACATGCTGGTCACACAAACTCCAATCTAAGGACAGTATTCAGGCATGGACCACCCCCTTCTCTGGTGTATTTGCATGTGAAGGCAACCAATGGGAAAGCCAAGAACAAATTAGAGAGTGTTCCAGAACTAGCAACAGGGATGAGAAACTGAAGGCTAAGCTACAAAGCATGTTTGCCTTGTGTTGTAATTATACTCTTAGTGGCCAAATAATGTGCTGCAAATAGCACAGATTTAAAACAAGCAAACAAAAAAAACTCTTATTTTCCTGTAGATGGTACTGAATTCTGTTTTTGTATTCTTAGAAAGTTACCAGAACTGAACTTGTTTGCGTGTAACTTGCTCTTCTGTAGGTTTAAGTAACTTAAACACTTTGAAAGCTTATTCGCGATGACTTACAGGAGTTCTTTACTTTCGGTTTTAATAATCTGAAGTATCTCCTCTTTTGTAGCTTTTCTGGTGTTCTGAATGAAGGATAAGAAACTTCTTGCTGCTTCAGCTTTGGAAAGTTTTTCAGGATGCATGTGTTCTTTGATGCTTTTCCAGTGTTCAGAAAGCTGCAAAATAATTCATATTTTGTCAAATCTCTCAGTGCAATCGGGTTTGGAACAAAATGTGATTGGTTAGACTGTCGTTGGAATAAGCTGACTTTTTTTCTTTTGTAAATTCACTGTGCTTTCTGATATGTATGATGTTTGTCTTTTGTTACCATTTTCTTTTAAGTCAGTTTTTTTAAAGTAGGAGATGGACAATCACCATTTTATAAGTTAATCATATTTTGTTACAACATAATAATTTCTGAAGTGGTTTGTGTGGAACAGGAGTAAATGTCCCATAAGTAATTTCAATTTCTTATTCATAAAACTGCATAAGATATGAAAGGATTTGTGGTAAGTGTACAAAATGGTAGGAAAGAAGATATCAGAATAAGTTTCTGCTTCTTTGTATGTTGTTGCTGTATTTATTCCTCATGCTACATAGAATCATAGAATCCATAGATTTGCAAGGGATCTGTATAGGTCACGTAGTCCAACTCTCCTGCAAAGAAAAGGGACATCCACTGCTCAATCAGGTTGCTCAGAGCCTGATCCAGCCTGGCCCTCAGTGTCTCCAGGGACAAGGCTTCTACCACATTTCTGGGCTGGGCAACCTGTTCCACTGCCTCACCATCTTCACTGTAAAAGACTTTTTCCTTATATCCAACCCAAATCTCCCCTCTTTTGTTTTGAAACTGTTTCCTCTTGTTCTATCACCACAGACCATGCTAAAGAGTCTGTCCCCTTCTTTCTTGGAGCTCTCTTTTAGGTACTAAAAGGCCACTAACAGGTCATCTTGAAGCCTCCTCTTCTCCAGGCTGTTTCAGCTCTCTGAGCCTGTCTCATAGGAAAGGTGTTTTGTCCCTTGGATCATTTCTGTGGCCCTCCTCTGGATGTGTTCCAGCATGTTCATGTCTATTCTATGCTGAGGACTCCACATCTGGATGCAGTACTCCAGGTGAGACCTCACCAGCACAGAGTAGAGGGGCAGGATCACCTCCCTCAACCTGCTAGCCACACTTCTTTTGATGCAGCCCAGGCTACAGTTGGCTTTCTGAGCTGCAAGGGCACACTGCTGGCTCATGTCCAGCTTGCCATCCACCAATACCCTCAAGTCCTTCTTGGCAGGGTTGTGCTCAATCCTTTCATTCCCCAGCTTGTATTGATAGTCGGTGTTGCCTTGGCCCAAGTGCAGACCTGGCACTTGTATTTGTTGAACCTCATGAAGTTCTCCTGGGCCCACTGCTCAATTCTGTCTAGGTCCCTCTGGATGGCATCCTGACCCCTGGGCGTGTCAACTGCTCCGCCCAGCTTGGTGTCATCTGCAAACTTGCTGAGAGTGCACTCAACCCCACTGTTGATGTAATTCATAAAGTCACTGGAGTCAGTGATCTTCATCCAGACATTGAGACATTTTCCACCACTCTCTGGACTCGATCCTGCAGGCAGTTCTTTGTCCATCAAACAGTTCACCCATCAAATTCATATCTTTCAGATTTGGAAAGAAGGATATTGTGGGGTACCACATGAAAGGCCTTACTGAAGTCCAGATAGATGACATCAGTGGCTCTTCTCTTGTCCATTGATGCAGTGACACCATCATAGAAGGCCACTAGGTTGGTCAAGCCGGACTTGCCCTTGGTGGAGCCATGCTGGTTCTTCCATATCACCTCCCTGCCTTCCATGTGCCTTAGCTTAGCTTCCAGGAGGATCTGTTCCATGACCTTTCCTGGCAAGACGTGAGACTGACAAGTCAGTAGTTCCCAGGGTCATCCTTTTTATCCTTCTTAAAAATAGATGTGATGTTGCCTTTTTTCCAGTCCAGGGACTTCACCTGATTTCCACGACTTTTCAAATATCATTGAGTGTGTCTTGGTGAGCAAATCTGATCTTCGTTCACAGCGTGAGGGACATTGCTTCTCCAGTCCCCTCCTTCCAAACCAATCATTCAAGGGCTGTGTGATGAGCAGTTAATCAGAGAAGACTGAGGCAAAAAAAAGGTGTTGAGTACCTTAGCCTTCTCCTTGTCTGTTGTCACCAGTTATATTTCTGACTTGCATGAGCCAACATGATGCCAAAGCACCTGTATCTATCCTTCCAGCTGCACTCCCATAAGAAACTGGTGCAGGTATTCTGACCTTTCCTCTCTCACTTGCCTGTGCCTCCGTTATCTCAAATTATCGAGAACATTTCTTGGTGAAAACTCAGCTGTTCTCTGTAGGAGTGTTTACTGCAGTTTTCCTGAGTGGGAAATAACACTAGGCACCCATATGATCTCTAAAATACTTCCCCTCTTCATGGGTTTTGTATTAGGCAATAACACTTGAACCCACCATCAAACAGGAGTATCATTCAGCAGTATAGAGTGCAACTGCCATCAACTGTAACAAACAATAATTAGGCAACAGTGATTGAGACATAAGATATTTCCTGGAGATTAATAACCAGCTGGGAGGAGATCATGTTCTGAGGCACAGATGGGTCTGTTAACCTCAACTGGTGATTAGTGCTTAGCACCAAGGTCAGTGTGGCTATTATAAGCTGAAATTGGATAAACATATGGGGCACTTTCTCTTCTCTCTGTTGAAGTTGCACCATCACCCAGAAAAATTTCTCTAACTTCATTAATCCCATATTTTTTTTCTGTTCAGAGCTCAGTTCTTTTGGCTGCTCTTAGTTGGCTTAGCCCTTAGCTCAGGAACACAAGACAGGAGACCATGTCTTCTTTTAGGGATTCTCTAACCACTCAACTGCTACAAGGAGCAGCTGCCTTTTCCTGAAGTGACCATGACTTTAAAAAACAACATCCACAGCTGAATTTAACAAGGGACTTTGACTTTCACAACAGGAAAACAAGCTGTTTGGATTGAATAAGCCAGAGATTCAGGCTCAGATGCACACATCATGTGCATACATCTGCCAAAGCTCAGACAGGAATTGGATTCTCTCTGATCAAATCACAGCAGTTCTGGGCACTCTGGGAAAATTCAAGCCAAGCAGAGATGCCATAAATTGAGAAAGACTTGATTCTGACTGCCAGTGTCTTACCAGCCTATGCAAAGTTCCCTCAGGTTAATTGGGGCCAACATTGAGACCATATGGTACACCTCAGCTACACGGGTCGTTAGCGTAGTAGGTCGTTAGTATCCCTGCAGTACTGCATCTAAACTCATCAGCCTGCCTTCTCCAAGATGTGCTCCCTCCAGCAGGGTGCTGTGAAATACATCTGGAGCTGACTGTAAGCAATCAGGATGTGTCACTACTCCATGGGCATGGCATAGAGATGGACATAATGAGCAACTGGGTTGGTATTTAGACCTTCACCACAAATTGCCAGCAAATCTTTTTCCTTCTACTAAAAACAATGTCAAGTAGACAAGGGAACGCTCCAAATACAAATGTTGCTTCTTTACATTAATTACTTGAGCAGTGAGAAGCAGCTTCTCATGTCAACTACTGCATGGCTTATCCTGTGGGCCTAAGCACACACAGCCCCGAGCCAAACTTTTCAAAGGTTGTCAACACAAAACAGAACAAAAATAATCTCCATTGCAGAAGGGGCAAGCACCTGTTTCTTGTAGGAACCATGAGCATAAAGACATTTTTAGGAGCCATGAACTCTTCTGAAAAGAGCATGCTTTATGATGATGTCTAAATGTAAATCTAGCTCTAAACTTAAATGGAGATGTTGGTATTAATCTCACAGAAGTTGGTGCTGCCACCTGTGCAATGGGGATAGTAATGGCTATTTTACTAAATTCATATAACTAGAGACAAGACTTGTTACGATTTGAAAATGGTAATGAAAACATAAATCTGCAGGACATGTCATGTCAACATGGCATTAATGTATACTATGATATATAAGTACCAAATGTTATGTTGCTGCTTTGGATACAGCGTTCTGTTTATAGACCCCATCTTTTCATAGCAGTTACTGTAAAATACAGTAGAAAGCAAGACTTCATTCTCATCGTGCCATTAGGTTTATAGCTCAGTCCTCAGGCAGTGGTCTGGAATTGTACCCCCTGTTTATTAACTTGGTCTGGAAATTATCTCTATAATCATTATGACAAACAGAGTTCCAAGTGACAAATTGGACAGCACAAACTCTGATGGGCAGAATCTGGGGAAGAGCACCTGTCCCTGCTCTGTTTAAGACCCCATGATGTTCCCTACTCAGAACTGCTTCAGCACGCATGCAGCATCATTTACTATTTCATTTTCAGTGATCTATTTTTTAATCTTCCCTACAACTCTACAAGCTTTAGACAAGATAAATTCTTGCAGTACAATTTTACTCACAAATAGCTAGTTTCAATATAGTAAGGTTTTTGCTCTCACAAGGAATTGAGGATCAACGTTATATGCGCTGAATAGAAGCTTTATCTTGCATATCAAAAATTGACAGCCTTTAATTCAGTACTCCCTTCACTCCTAAATTCATTCCACAATGATAATAGCATCAAAACCACTTGCTCACTGCAGCAATTCATGTTAGTATTTATGATTAATAATTTATGTATTTCAGTAAAACAAAAGATGATGCATTAAAAGTAGGTTCTTGAAGTACAAAGTTTTTTGTAGGTTTAAATGTTTAGGTATGAAAAAATTGGGAGTTTAGTTTGGTTGCTTTTTTGTTAGGGTTTTTTTTTTTTTTTTTTCATTCTGATAGAGACGAGAAGAGTATTGAACTTGCCAAGAATACTAAAGCCCCAATATATTTTTTAAATATAAAAATATTTATTAAGTACCTGTAAATTCTTTTAAATAAAAGACCTCCTTTAGGGTCAAGCAGTTAAAATAGGCAGATATATTCCCTGCCTAAGGAATGGCTGGCTACCTTCAATTTCTAGGAGCAGAGAATTATCTATAAACACTGGTCTCCCATCTTTGTAGTCATTTCCCACCCCTTTAACCAGAGGAAATAAGTTTCTGCCAGCTCAAGTTTGGCAAAGATGAAATAAAACAGAAGAGTGTTGCATATCCTAGTAGTCTGAGAAACAATACACTTAATCTTTGAAAGATAGCAAAAAGGCTGGTATTTTTAGAGGTAGTTATTAAAATACCCTCACGTGGTGGAGCACCATTGCATCACTACAGTGCTCCCTACCCTGGGTACCTCTTCTAGTGGACTACTTGGACAGAAACTTCTATTTCCCTCTTGTTTTGCTCAACTAACCACCTTGACATCCTACGAGTCTGTATTTACTTACTGAGGGATATTTCTTGCATTCAGATTTGACTGTCTCTGCTACTAGTGGCACTGAAACGTAACTGGAGTCCAGAGTCTTGATAACACCGGCAACGTGCTTCCCAGCAATCAGTCCAGGGCCAGCTTCTGCTGATTGCAGTTCCAGTCTCTGCCTGTGCATCCATGCATTGAAAACACCATTAGAACTTAAACATTTTGAAGAAACGCAGAAATCTTGTGTAGAGGAAATGAACAAACAGAAGTCTTCACAGACCAAAAATACAGGATACGATTTTTCAGACTCACTTTAAAATGATCAAGTCATGTAAAGTCTATGGTTTTTTAAGGTAACAGAAATACCTAATACTGGTAGGATTCCTGCTAAAGGAATGTGCCATAAAATACCTGAACAGCAAAACAGCAAACTTTCTGAAGCATGGATCTATAGTTTCTGGTAAACCATACAGTTTAATACACATTAATGAAACATTTCATATATTTGTTCACAACAAGATCTGAAAAGAGGGGTTTTGAAAATTTTTGGGCTTTTTCTTTGTTTGTTTTTAATAGCATAATGCTAAGGAGATACCTGAATAATTTCTCTTATATGACTAGCTCCAAACTTTCAGTGTTTTAGAATCTGGGGTCAGGCACAGATCTAACTTTTACTACTGCTTCCTTTCTATGCAGACTTTTTTTTCTATCCTTATGAACTTTCACATAATAGAAATAAAGATCCACCTGGAGTATTTCTTAGCAAGAAGAGGATGCAGAAACATAACTCCCACAGAAGTAATGTGTTTTTAAAAGTGTTTTGGTCAGTTTCAGCTGCTTTCATTCATTTCTTATGGGTGCCATTATTTGTTATTTGCAGTATGGGAGAGCCTTTAATCAAAGTCAGACTAGGTACTCTAAGAAGACAAAAGAGATCTAAATTCTACCCAGAGAGTTCAGAGCCTTAGATCTTAAAGCTGTGAGACAAACATATGTAACCTGACTTGAACCATAAGTCCTATTACCACCAATGACAGTCAAATTTCCCAACTTACTTTGAAACTATTTTGGCACCTGTTTTTCGTCGGGAATTCAGAAGGAAAACGTAATTCTCTTCCGCCTTAATGGATTTAATGAAACTGTCTTCCAGCACATAAATTGTGGCAGATGTGGCTTTTGTGCTGACATCTAAAATCTGAAAGTAATTAAAAAATAAACCAAAGGAAGGCTGGTAAATAAACAGCAGACCAGGAGAAGTTCTCACAGTTCCAAATCACAGCAAAGTACACGATGAAATATAACAAGATGAACTGGGTGCACATGGGTTGATGACATCTCAAGCTAATACTGCAAACAAGGAACTCCCAGGTTTTCACAAATTCCCTGTGCCACAAGCCACTCATTTTGTCAGCATGTGTTTCAAATTCAATATGAGAAAAAAAAAAAAGAAAAAAAAAAGGGTGGAAAAAGGGTGGAGGGTAGGAAGCTGTGAAACAGGCTGTGGCTGGGAAAATGCCCATAATACCTTTAGTTGAAAATATACTTCAAAAAAGATCAGAAGCTTTTCTAGGAAAACCACTTATCAATGAGATTGCCATAGTCACATCCGGGGAGCACAATTAGTAGCTTTGTTTGATGTGTTTGTAAACTATTAGAAGTCTTCATGGCAAGAGTGAAAATCAGGAATTCTGTCACTACGTTGAGCTAGTTTATAAACAGAGCATATGCTACTTTTAGATTTTTCTGAGCTGAGGAGGGTTAGCTTCTGACACAGAGAATCCCAATGCCCTCAGCGTGTGTTCAGCTTGTACTCAGTAGTAACCTCTTCAGAAAGGCAATCACTAATAGGGAGGGATCATTAAGGCCACAGTAGGGCGTCAGGCACCTTGGCAGCACATCCACATTACACCTGGAATTACTCCCACACACACACAGCAGGAGTCCACTCAGGATACAGGATCTGGGGCAGCATTTATTGTGTAAGCTGAATGCTATGATGTAGCAGCTGTGAAAAAGGTTACAATTATCACTGTTTGTCCAAAAATCACGTGACTGTGTTTGCTGGACTCAATACCAACTGAACCAAGGTGGGTTGAGCAAGAGAATCACTTTCCTTTCTCTGCATGGGTATTACATATGAAACTTGTTCTAGGAGTACCCCAAATGTATATGTAGAATTTGTTTTCAGTAATGCTAAGAAAGGCCTTTTGAAAATATGGGTAATAGCTAATAAGGATATATTTAAAATAGGCAGAACAGATTTTATCTTATGAAAGAAATTTTACCTGGTTATGGCTGGTAAACCCTGTTTTTTCTATTTCACAGGAGTCCAGAGCTTTTATTTTAGTCACTTGATTGTGCTGCACTTGGTAAGTAACATTACATTTCCCAGATATGTCCACCTTGGGGGGAAAAAAAAAAAAAGAAAAAAAAAAAGGAAAAAAAAAGAGATTAGGACAATTTCCTGAATTTATTTTTTGGACTCTAGAACTCCTTCCAAAAATGAACAATTTTCTACACTGTTGGCATCTCATACATGAGATGCTGTGCTGTTTGGGTCTGAGTATATGAATGTAAATAAAGACTGCTTTTTTATTTTTCTTTGTATCATTGTTTCTAACAATCTATCTTGAATAGACAGGTGTGCTTTCCATTAGATGGCTACGAAGAAAAGTGTTAGTTTAAGCAAATAAGTTAGGAAAAAACTGGCAGCTGACATTGTACTCATGAATTTGAGTTAAATTTCAACTTTGTCCACATTGATAAATGCAAAATTTGTCTATGTAGTGTAGATTGAATGGCTGTGGCTAAACCACTGCAAACTTTGTACGGATACTTGGTTCAATTTAAAATCAACTTATCCATTGAATTGAGCTTAGGAATCAATTGACTGTTTAAGTTGTTTTCTGTCCACATTCTACTAAATTGAGAAAAATACTTAAAATCAAAAGGATTTAATCAATTCTTTAAGCTACTTGCAGCAACGTAGCTTGCATCACCAGATTGTCTTTTCATCTCCAACCTCAAATACAGTCGAAGGACTGGTTTCTGCCACACTTCATTCCTCCTGAAGCCAGTTGGAGCCTCAGCACTGCTTTTTAGATCAGAGTGGGCTCTGTCTGTTTCCCTAATGATTATCTTGCCAGATATAGCACCATACCTCACGAACACTACCAGAGTGCATCTGTAGCTGGAAAAGGCTAGCCAGACCTCTCTTAAGATTTTGAGTAAAACCAGGTTCATTTTCATACGAGTAGAAGTTTTGGACCTGTAGGAATAAAAAACAAGTATGTAACAAATGCAGTTAAATGAGAAATAAAAAGTACCAACCCTTTCCATTTAAAGAAACATCTTCACTTCTTCCAATTGGGAAGCTGAATTTGGACCTGTTGTTGTAGTTAAGCAGAGGTTACAGAACCTGGTGATAAGAGTACAAAGATTTTTTAAGCCTTCAGCTCTTCCTACATACAGTTTCAGTGCTGTGAACATCTTTCCAGCCATTTAGGTGAAAAATTGGAATTAAGGTGGAAAATGCTATATAGTTTTAAAAGTTACTCATTTTTCTTCATAAAGCTCAGATAATCCTTCCTCGCCTGCATACAATATCTGCTGCACTTTAATCACAGGCTGCAGAAAAACAGAATGAATCATAGATAAATCACAGAATCACTTAAATGACGTGTCAAACACATCACAACCTTTGAACTTCAGGGATCAACTGTTGTGCTTGAGCCTCCCCTTTGGCAACAAAAGACTTTGCACCTCCACTTTGCATTCAAGGTGCTTTAAAAGTGCACTTTTTCAGGAACTGTAAGTCATGTCAGCATGTTATCTCAGGGCAACCCTGGAAAGTGAAATCACTTTGCCAGGGATGAAACTACCACAGCACAGAAAAATCATTAAAGGAGTGTACAGTCCCTATTATTGAGAAAAAATCCGAAGTTTTTAATACTATATCTCAGTTTTAGCAAATAACTGCTTCTACCCACGTATTTGCAATGCTCTGAGAGCACATGTATTGTAACTGTGCTGTTTGGACACCTCAGCCCTCCTGCAGGGATGTGTACAGCTGGGAGCCAGTGCTTTCCTGTTTATTTTTCTGCTGTGTAAAACTGATGACAAGGCTGAGTCTGAAAGTTTCTGAGTAGACTTGATAGCAGCTGCAATGCAGTAGGCTGAGCTAGTGGCCAGAATATGTACTCAGTGCCTATTTACAGCAAGAGCTAAAGATCCTGTTGGAATAGAGTGTCACAGCCCTAACTGTGCTCCACAGAAGCAAAAGGAAGCATCAAGCCTTCCTGCTTTCTCACTGCCCCTCTATCAACGTCCCACTGACTTAAGCTGCAGAAGGGAGAGCAGGACTGTTGGCTTAACGCTCCAAACCACAAGCAACAGGAGGGTGGAGGAGCATAGAGAGCTGCCAAGAGGAGCTGTTTCTCAAACCTTGATTCTCACTGCCCAGAGTGAAAAGAGACAAGGGAATAGTTCCACAGGAAAAAAAAAAAGTGGGGATGGTTTTCCATGATTCTCCTGGACAAAGCTGGAATGCTGAGAATTGCAATTTAAATTGGGCACTCCTGCAAGGAGAGTCTGCTTCAGTGCTCTTCCAGGGCAGGCTGTAAAATTCAGGTATCAGCCGAAGCGCACTTGCACACACTCTTTTCCTTTTGATTTTTGGAGTGGGTTTCCTAGCAGAGAGACAACGAGTGGTTGTAGTTCTTTCAGAATTGAGCTCACTAAGTTGGGAACATTGAAATTGCAGGTGACAGTGAAGTCAGTAAGCAAGCCAGAGAGGTGGGTAAAGCAGTCGGGCTAAGATATCTGTTAAGGGTTTAAAGAAATTAACACCACTCTTCATAGACTTGGTACTACCTCCCTCTTTACACATTGTATTACCATTTCTGTCTTCAGGACTTGGATAAAATCCTGGCCTCAATGCAGTCAGTAACAAAAAATCTGCACAGCAACTGCACATATATCTGTGTATTACCCATATATCTGTGGCCAAAATACCATTTACTTAGATACATACAGTGTTCTCAATGCACAAGAGGCTTAGGCTTTAAGGGCCTCTTGTGCAGGTGAATTATAGTATGTTTCAAATGACTCTACTTTGTACAGAAAGATAGGACACAGTGGCATATCAAGAACACTGAGAGGATAGTGAGTCATTACATTCTCCAAGTCTGTAACAAAAGATTTGCTCCAGGTCTCCTCAGCGTTTGCATATGAACTTTGAAAGACAAGGTCTTACTTTTCCACGGGCTAACTCAAGCACCATGGGCCTCTGTAGAGCTTCCAGATGTTCTTTCCCAATGATTTTCTCTGTGCTTTTTCCTTTGAAGATGTTTTTATCAGATGGACGTTCATTCACATTTTCTACTTGGACATTTCTTATCTAGCAAAGTAAAAGCAGAGAAAATTCATGTAGAGTACAGACTAGTATTGCCCTACGGTAGGCTGAATAAAGTAAATTGCTTCAAACCTAAACACCAAAACCAGTCTATATTTAGTGAATATAATGATTTGTAGCTAGATCTGAAGATCTCAGTGTATTGCCCCTCACATAGGTGCTTGTACAAAAGCTGTCTGAAGTTACAGAAGCTGTTTGAAGCAATTTCAGAACACAGGAGAAGTTTGTGAAGTTTGTGAAGTTCTGGCTTAGGAAGCTAGATACATTCTTGTGAAGTCTTACTCTACAAGAAACAGCTAAACGGAGAAGCTGCTTTTAGTTGATGAGAACATGGGAGAATAAAAGATTTAGCTCATCGTCTGAAAACAAGTTCTTCAAGATTAGATTAACAATTAGATAAAGGCAGGAAAGGTTAGGCATGTTCTAAGTTATGTAATGGCATTAATTACCATAACTTTGATCAACTGGTCATCATCATTTTCAGGATTTCTCCATAAGATGTTGACATCTACACCAGCAGAAAACCGGTAGCCTGCGCTTTTCTGCAGGGATGCTTTAGCCCGATCAACATAGACTTCAGCAGTGTAAGCAAATTTATATAATCTATCATTACTTAAGCTTGGTCCAGTAGTGTGCCCTGTTTGAAAAGGAAAACAAAATTGTTTTAGAAATGACTAGTACATAATGACATCTGAATTCTGTTTAATAAACATCCTTAGAAAAATTTAAAATGCAATTATCAACAAAAGACTATGGGGGATTTTGATCCCCTTGCTTAGAAATCGTTCCACCAGAACAGCTGTTCCTTCTTAAATTGACACTAATTTTATGTATACAAGATAAGAATATTCACAAAATTTCCTTTAGTTTAGCTCTACACTTACATAGGTAAAAGAGAATCAGACTCTTTACTTTGGCTATGTTATCATAAGAAATGAATGCAAGATTACTTGTAAATCAAAATGTCTTAATTTCTCATGCAATTTGTGTGCTTACAATTTGAAATGTACTGAAATCGTTTGTTGGAGTCAATATAAATTGTTCTCCGCACCTCTAGCACATTTAATGGGAATCTTTCTGTTGGCAGGTTTGCCCAGGGATGATATAAATGTAATGAAGACAAGGGAAAAATATATTATTTATATACAGTAGTTAATACCTTTTTCTTTAAAATAAATTATTATGCCTGTAGCTGTGATTCTGTTGTTAACTGATGTATTTTAAGGGATATAAAAAGCCAAAATCCAGCATAAATGCAAGTTGTATACCTAATGTAATGTACACCTGCATTAGCAACAAATTGGAGAAGCTGTTCCCCAGGGATTCAGTTTCAGTGCTGTTAGTGTAAATGAAGTCTGCATCAAGCAAATGTCTTATTTTTATTTTCTTTTGTAAAATTACTTATATATGTCCTGTGTCCACATCCTTTCTTATCTTATTTTCTCTTCTCTCATGCACAGCTCTGTGAGGAACGTGTAGCACTACAACATTAGCCTTAAGGCATAGGCATTGAGACTGCGTCCCAAGAATGTGGCTAAGGAAAATCAATTTCTTCTTCAACACCCTTCAAAGACTGTGCTAAACAGGGTATATGAGATACTCCTTTTCACTGTCTTCAGGGGCTTCTGCCTCTGCTGTGGATGGCTACAAAGGTCTCTTCCACACAAGACAAACTGATGAACTCAGTTTGTAGAGGGAAGGGAATGGAGGAGAAGCTGGCTGTACACAAAGTGCTGTTACATCCACAAAGCAAATACACATACAGTGACCCTAGGTGTTATCTGTAAATATCACAGAACTAACCTCTAGCACCCAAATGCTGCACCGCTGAAACCAGCAAGAATTTCTTTATGGTGTTCAGTAGGTACCAAGAAGAAACAAAAGCTTTACAACAAAATTAATCAAAGAAAAGCCAAGTATTATCCTCAGGGAGCTGCATCTCAGTCTTATGACAAGTACAGGAAAAAAAAAAGAAGAAGAAGAAAAATCCACCACAGCACCTTGGACAAATTGTCAAGTGTGCTGTAACATAATCAGAGTGTTCAAAGTCCCTTGTAGAGAATAAGCAGGCTATCTTGATTTGTGTCATGGTTCTCAGTGTTTTATCTGACTCTGCTAAGTAAGTTTCAAATCACTGTGTCAGTAAAAAGGAAAACCAAAGTATTTTCTTATTCCACTGTCAGATTTTAAGTCCCTGGCAGGTAGACAGTGTAGATCCAACATTCTGCAATGTTCAGAGTCCAAAAAGCATTTTTTTATGGTTTTGCTCACTTCTTTGCCCCGTTCCCACTGACCTAAAAGCAGTATGTCAAGGTTAGCTTTGACCTAAACTGCCTGAAGATTTATGACAGCCAGAGATGTGGCACAGTAAGTTTGGCAATCCGAAGGGAAACAGCCTGTTTGCATGTTTAACCTCAAAGCTACGGCTACTGATTTTGGGAGGCTAAAGCATTAAGGTTGGCATGAATCTCTGTTGCATTTTTGGGGGGTCTGCTTAAAGAGAAAAAGATGTATAGATACCTTCCTTCAGAATGCTGTGCTATTTCCTAGCCTTCTCCCTTCACCCTTTGCCCACTCCTATCACCTCCGAAACCACGTTGCCTTTGGGAACAGGGGATGGCAGCTCAGGAACAGCCCTGCTTCCTTGCAGCAGCTCTGAGCAGGCTGCTTCCTGCTTTGAAATGTCCTTTGCAGGCAGCAGAAATTGCAACGCTGGTGATTTATTATTGACTGAGGTTGAAAAGCACAACCTGCTAGGTGCTTTCTAAAGGCAGAAGACGACACAGTCTTATCTAAGCTTAAAGGGTGGGGGAAAAGCATGTCCAAGAAATTGATCCAGGTGCTGAGAGACATAAGTCTAATTAGTTATGGTGGGTGTTTATGCTTTTCTCCCTCTCATTTTTCAATTAAAGGTAAGTTTCACATATCCTTTTGCTTCTCCCAAAGTTCACCCCATTGATCCTTTTTTCTTTTTGACTTAGTTCTTCTTTCTTCCTCTCTTTCAGCAGTTGCTTGTCCCTATTTATAAATATGCTGTTCCCTCCTGAAGGAAAGAGCTGAGCAAAGGATACAGGCAGGCAGGCAGTTTCTTGCAAGTGTCACAGAAAAAGTGACAGAAAGCTGTAGTGATATTCCTTCTTAAATAGTACCAGTGTTTTTCTGGGAGCCAGAACAATACTAGGTTCTGAAAGCTTTCACCACTCCATATGTTGACAGTGCTTGGGGACCCTGGGCAGAAGGTGCATGGTCAGTTGCAAGACCAGCTTCACTGATGAAAAAGCATGAGCTGGTGGTGGACCGTGGCAAGGGAAGAAGCAAAGATGAGGCAGTATTGAAGGCAACCCCAAGGAGTCAGCAGTTATCCTGGTGGAAATGTGGAAGCCAGAAGAGACAACTGAATAGAGTGGTCATTTTGAGAGGCAAAGAGTAAGATTGTGCCCAAGGAACAGAGATGCATTGTCACTGCCCAGAACCGGTATTTAAAAATAGCATAACTAAATACTCATGCTATCTTTCATGAGAAGAACACTGGTACTATTTAAGAAGGTATATCGCTACAGCTTTCTGATGTAAATCTTAAAAAAAACAAACATCCATACTGCCTTCATAGGCTTTTCCCCTTTCTATTAAAGCAGGACTGTGATCCTAGCAGCCCTTACAGCCATTTGCATTTCTGCTGATGGCAAACATCTCACTGCTGGAGGAGGGAGGAGGAGCGGACATAAAGGCTGCATTCTGCCACACTGTCTTGGGGGTCAGAAGTGCATGCTTTCAAGGTGGAGTGCATAACACATAGTTTGACTAGTAACGTTAAGTGTCTGTCATTAAGGGTAACATGCCAATTCTATAATTAAATCATGATACTGTATAATACAGAAGGTTACACTGCATGAGTAGAGACAGCTGTCAAGTCCTGTGCCGTTTATTAATACATACGGCATGCACAGCATGTGTGTCTCTAACTACTAGCTGGCTCTACCTTCATAAATTATATTTGCCACTGTTTCTGATATTGGATAGCTTCAAAAAGCAAATGCCATCCATTTACTTGAAAACTGGAACTAGAACTGCAGTAGGAAAGTTTCATGTGTGCTGATCTAGCTGATTTAAAAGAATATTCCTTTAGCATTTCTAAAAGGTCGATGCACAGAAAGGAAAAACACTCTATCCTAATCTGAGCACTGTCACAGAGGTACTAAGTGGCCTTCGGGCAAGTAGTTCAGCTCTCAGTTTCTCTGCACAAGAGATAGATGAGAACTTGCAGAACTGAATGGAGGGCAAACTAGTGAACAAATGCTTGCTCATTGGACTGGGGATGCAAAGTGACAAACAGAACTTCATATTGATAATGTTGATTAGTTGATGTTACAAGAAGCTGGGAAGAGCAGGCACCAGAAGTGTGGTACATCAATACCAAGCCATTAATGTCACTTGACAGTTTAGTGAGAATTTTCTACTGCAAGAGGAACCACCTGCGAACTTCTTTGTTTTATAATTCCTGTCATAAAGGGGTATGGAGGCAGGCAGGAAGGTTGCTGCTCTATGCTTTCCCAGACACGGTGCCTGATAGGAGTACTTCTCCCACCTTTTTAACAGTTTAACTTGCAGCTAAGTGCTCCTCTCCTTCTCTCCTCTCCCTGTGGAGGACATTCTCATTCAATTGAAAGAACAGACGTTGGCTAATGCTGTAAGATTGCTGCTCCTGTAAGATTAATGTCAGATTGTCCACAAACAGCCACCACCGAAAGGCCCTTTTCCTCCTTCAATACACTGGTGCTACTAGAGCAGGCAGTCTCCAGATTTCATGTCCTTGACCTTTATGCAGGACACCTGAGTAAAGCCCTGCTCCACGGGCCCATGCAAACACCCAGGTTTCCGTGACTTATTGCAGACCAAGCTCCCAATGAAATTAACGGGATGCTTGCTACTGACTTCAGTGGTAGCTGAGTCAACTGCTTAGAAGATGAAACCTGGACAGCTCAGAGCAGTTCCTGGCTCTGGTCCACTGGAGCACTTCTGTGTGTCTAACTTAATAGTCCCCCTCCGGCTGGTGCTCCACAGTGCGTCTTGACTAAGCAAGGTCAAGATCTGCAGTTTCCTGGCTTGCACCACTGCCCGTGTGCACCTGAAGACATCACCTTTTCCCTCCCTTGTGCTGAAATGAATGTTACCAGCACCTAAACCTTTGTAATTAACAAAGGTGTTTGGCAGTACTCAAGTACAGCCGAATAAAGATGTTCACGCATCTGTAGAAAGACAGTTACGCCTTGGCTGACCTACCTTTAACAGAGGCTGAATATGTGGAAATGATGCAAAGGAACAGCACGGTAAGAACAATCATGCTGGACTGCCCCAAGCTCCTGACTGCAGCATGAAGTGCAAAAGCCTCCAAGAAGGAAGAGAGCCTCCAAGAAGCAAACTGCTGACAATGGAGCAGTGCTTGCAGAGAGAGCTGCCGCACCAGCCACTGTGTTTATCTAGATGTAGTAAAGGTCAGATTCCAAATTCCACACTCAGGTACTAAGTTCATGGAAGGACTTCCAGTTAATTATTAAGAACTAGGGTAAGTAGGGTTTTTTACCCATTTTATTGATTACCTCAGCTTTCATTTTTGAATACCGATGCAGCCACATTGCTGAGCAGTGGAGGCAGCTTCCAGACCTGGCAGAACCAAGAGCTCCCTCCACTCCTCTGCTTTACAAAGGTGTGCTGCTGCCAGGAGCTGAATTCTCACTACTGTTCTCCAACTTCATGTATCAACTGTATGGGCAATCCCAGAAGCAGATGCTTCGTAAGGGTCCGGGAACAGAAGTAAAAGGGATTTATCAGTGCCATTAAAAAAAAAAAAAAAAAAAAAAAAAAAAAGAAATGATGCTCTGTTAAGGAGACTGATGTGCAATATCAGTTCCTTGGCTTTTGTATTGTACAAAAGAAACTCTCTCTTTTTTAGCAGCCCCTATATTACTTCATTGCAGCAGAAGATTAGAGACTGAAAAGATGAAACAGCCAGCCACTCTGTCTTTATCCTGAACAGGGCAAACCAGGCCCTTCTTTTTTCACCCATATTTTCCCCTTTCCTCTTGTTCGGTTTATCTCTCAATAAGCTCTCACCTGACTAAAGCACATGTTTCCCCACTTCCTCTGAGAGCAAACCCCAGCCCATCCCACAGTCAGCCCTGCTGCTAGAGGGCTCATTAAGGAAACCCTTGTCCCTGGGATAACTGCGTGGCAGCATGTTAACCCCACGTGTTCCTCAGAACACTTTGCACACCAAAATCTGTGCCAGGACACTATCTCTCCAAGCCAGTGAAGCCTGCTTCTTTCTGCATTGGGAGGGATCTGCCCCTACATGTTTAAGTAGGGGTAAGGCAGGGGTAAGAAGGATAGATACACACCAGCCATCACCATGCTTGCTTTCTCTATTTCAGAGGTTATTTTAGCAAGAGATTTTTATTTTCTTCTCCAGCAAGCTAGGTCCTGTAAATAGCTCCCTGCCACAAAATGAATTCTCCACTATGGGTGACAGTGCTACTTGCATTGTCATTACATTACAGCCTTAGGACTTTTGGCTGGCTGCTAGCTACAAATATCCCAACTAAAGCAGTGCTGCCCCAGGCTGTATTTAACTGCTAGCAATACCAATCAGGTCTTCTGTATGCCTGAAGGACTGTTAGGTGAGAACAGCCTTGGATAGCGTAAATGCCTCCTTCATTGCCTTGTGCTGACAGAGAAGCCTGGTACAGTGGCTGCAAATGTCATGCAATGGTGAGAAGCAGCAGAGCCACAACTGGTCCTCTCCTTCATATCTCCAAACCTGGTAGAAGCCCCCTGGAAATTCTCTGCACTGTTTGTGTGTGTGCATAGAGGGAAGGAGGCAGGGAGGGATTAATAGAAGAAAGCCTTGCTCCTGCTGCTCCCCGGTTTTTAGGTACTTTGCTTCCACAACTCAGGCTGCAAGACGCTTCTGAACTGAAGGGACTGGAGGCACAGCCTCATGTATACACAAGTGAAGATGTCTAAACAGAGGCCAGAGCACACACAGGCCAGATGGGGGTCTCCAGGAGATATTTCCAGTCTCTATGGATGCCCCAAGAGACAGATTTTCCCTGTTAATTTGAGTATATCCCTGAATCCATAAGCCAAGTCCTTCTCCCAGTTCGCAGAAGGAAATGTTATCAGGTGGACATACTGCTTTCATATTGCTGTTTCCTTGTGTCCTGTTCTAAGCTCTATTTTCTGTGCACTGTTTTGCTGCATGTAAGAGTTAGGTAACCTGTGTGTGTATGCATTTCAGCACTCCAGCTGATCCTTTTGCTGCATTCGGTAAACAAGAAACTCCCCAAGCTCTCTGTTAATTTTTAGAAAAAAAATTAAAAATGACACAATCATTGTGCAAAACAGCTCTAGCTAGAAAAAGAACAGAACTATAGGTTCTGCTTTGGAAATGAATCTTTACACTTCACTCACTGGGAGGAGGTGATGTTGGTTGGAAATCTCGAGGAAAGTAATCCTCCTCTTACACTCCTGGGACATAGGAAATGTATGTCTTCCCTGAAATGAAGTTAAAAGAACAAAGGCCTCTCTTAGTACCAGAATATTAGAGGCCAGATCATTTACATTGGGGTAGTTGTTTGTACACCAGCCAACTGTATGCCCATTACAGAACTAAGCATCTAACCATCACGTATGTGCAGAGAAACAGTGTTATGTACTTCCACGTGCATGTATATTTATATCTACAAAATTACATACGTACATTTAAAGCACAGTTGGTGTAGTCTTAGAATACCTGAAAAAGGGGAGGCCTGAGCCTCTCCTCAGTTATGCTGGGGCTAAATCAGGAGTGATTTCTTTAACATCAAATGACACCCATGAAAAGGTCTTGCACCCACCAAAGTCCACTACAGGCAGACGTTGTGGGATCAGCCCTTTAACGGACACCTCACGCCATGCTGGCATATGTATTAGGGTCAAAGTATTACTGTTGCTGTACATTATCCAGAGTCCAAACAATAAAGCTCATATCTTTATATGACCTTATAAAACTAATGAGATTTCCTCACATTTTTCAGGGGTCAATAAAACATTTTTGTCTTCCCTTCACAAACGATGATGTGACGCTCATGGTTTTCAGCTCAAACCATGTGCACCAAAGCATCCGAGCCCATCTTTGTCATCCAGCTAGTGCTAGGGTTTCAGTGAGCAGTGCTCCCAAGACATCCTTCTTTCTGTTCTGGGGCAGGGAGAAAAACAGCCAAACCTAGTGTGTAAATCTAGATACTAATAGTAACATAATTGAGGTTTTAAATAGATGCGAGCAGAAGCAAATGCAAATCTGGTTATTTATAAAGTAATGCAGGAAATAATCACAAATGAAATCAAATATTACATCAAATATCCAGCATGAACAGCAGCTAAAGGTCAGCATCTTACAGTAGTGACCCCCTACAGTTCTGTGACTTTAATTTAGCCGTAGCAAACCTGAAACCAGCAGCAGGACTGGAAGAGTGTGTATATCTGGAACGAGTGAAACTTGAGACAAACACCGATGCACACGGAGAAGAGATGATGGCAGCACGCACTCTCCTGTTTGCTGCACGCACCTCATTAGCCAGAGGCAAACTGCTACCGGCACACAGACTTAGGCTGCCCAAATTGTGTTTTTCTCGTAATCCAAGGCTCCAGCATTAACTCCTGTGCCCGGACAGCGTCGTTCACAAAGTGATCAGGAGGGGAAGGAACGCTGTCCACGCGTTTTGGCACTAAGGGCGCAAGAGCCAGCTGGTGGGGGCTTTTATATACGTAGATATGGAGCTGGAAGGCGCATCTGCCCTGAGGAATGGCAGCGCTTAGAAGGACTCTGCTGCCCTCTGTGTGAACTCGCTAGTGCCATCAGAGCCATCCGATCAAGTTTTTCCGACTATATTTTGCTCCCTTCAATCCGCGGAGCCCACGCAGCTCCCCGGGCGGGAAGCAGCGCTTTTCCGACGGATCCTCCAAGGGCATCATAGGTCAAGGGCGGACGGCTTTAAACTCAAGGAGTAAAGATTTAGACTGGATGCCAGGGGGAAGTTATTTACTGAAAGTATGGTGAGGTGCCCAGGCTGCCCATGGAGGCGGCGGATGCTCCGTTCCTGGGGGGCTTCAGGGCCGGACTAGGGAGGCTCTGAGCAGCCCGATCTGCCGTTGACTAGCGGCTGGCAACCCTGCCCGCGGCTGGGGCGCTGGAACTTGATGATTCCTGAGGTCCCTTCCAACCCAAGCGGTTCGACGGCTCTACGATTCAGCGCCGCGCCCCCTGCGACGCCCCGGGGGCGGCGGTGCGGTGACCGCCGGCAGCACGTGACGGCCGCCCGTAGCCCGCTGGGATTTGAAGTCGCGGCGGGCGGGGAGGGCGCGCGCGTGCGCTCGAGAGGCCGTTGCTCCTCCGAAGGCCTGGCGCGTGGGGCGGCGCGCGGGTACGTGGGGGTCCGCGCGCGCCGCGGCCGTTAGCCCTGAGGGGAGCGCGCGGGGAGCCGGGGGGCGGGGCGGAGAGGAAGGGGGAGATGGCCGCCTGTCGGTGGGCCCGGTGAGAGCCCTTTCAGCCGCCTGCAGCGCGCGGCTGTAGGCATCGCCTCTGGGGAAGTCCTGGGGGCGGCGGTGAAGAGCCTGGCGAGGTATGTGATGGCTGGGGGGCGTGAACAAAGATACGAACATACGTGTGTGTGTACAGATGTGTATCTGTGCGGGTGCGTGCGTGAGAGCCCTCAGGAAGCGGCCAGGTGAGCGCCGGGCGCCGGTGCTGCGGGCGGGGCTGTGCCGCCGAGCGGCTGCTCTTCTTGGGCCTCGCGCCCCGGTACCCCCGGGTGACACGGCGCTGTCGGTTAGCTGAAGTAACTAAATACCTCTGACGGCGTGCAGCCCGGCTCTGGTGCTTTATGTGTTATTAACCTGGCTTTAAGCAAACCGAAAAAGGCACTCTGTTTTTTATGATAGATGTTCATTAGAATGGTGTTCGTTCTGACTGAACTTATTGTTAATAGCTTTCTAGTGACTACTCTCTTGTATCTTACAGAACTGGTGAGATTAGAAATTGTTTTTTCATGAAATATTTATCACGCGGATGAGATTCAAGTCAGTAAGCCAGCCAGAAGCTAATGTCATCGGGAACACCAACAGAAAGCACCATGCCCCCTGATGCACCTGAGGTGGAAGCAAAGGCGAAGTCATGTGACAGGCAAGTAGAAAGACCAGAGGAAGGCACAGGCAAAACAGAATGCCTCGAGCCCATGTCCAAGAGGCAAAGGAAGAAACTACTGAAGCAAAAACAGTGGGAAGAGCAGAAGGATCTCCGAAGGTATGGTTCACTAAATGGTTTTCTTAGGATTGTGTGTGCCTGTTTGTTGTGATAGTCGTAACGTGTTAGCAGAATCTGTGCATAGATAGCTTTAGCAAATCAGGGCTCTTGAACCAGTTTTTTCCTATACTAGGTTTAAAGCAGTAGTCACAGTCTGTTCCATCTGAGCATGAAGAAGCTGTAAAGGTAAGCATTTTTTCCATGCTAGAAGTGTTCCTCAGCTTGAAGCAGTAGGAGGAGGGCTTCAAAATTGCATGTTACTAGCTTGTCAGGAAGGAGGATGTGCCTTTTCTTGTTGCTGGCAGATCTTGCAAAGCACTAGGTTGATTTTTTTTGTTGTTTTCTTTTTTTTTCTCTTTTGACACATGAAATGCTGTACTGCTAGTTACATGGACTTACCTGTGAAAATGTTTTTGGACAATGGTGAGGTGTATTCTTCTGTGGGAAGAAGCATATCTGGGCAGAAGTCCTGACTCAGAATACCTTTAAGTCCACAAAGCTCTTGCTGTTGCTTTCGTTTGAATCACAGATATCTATCTTTGTATGTATATCTAGAACTTCACAAGCAGAGTCGGGGTATCGGTTTCATAGTTCTGTTGGCACAGATGCGAGCAACAGAGAGAAGTTAAATTACCACTGTTATGGGCCATCCATCTTTATCACATTGCATTTATGTGCATAATGTGCACCTCAGCAGCACCTCTTTATCAAAGATTTATCTGTTTGTTTATTTGTGTAGGCAGAAACGAAAAGAAAAACGCCAGAAGAGAAAATTAGAACGTCAGTCAAAATCAGACACCAGTAACGAAGGGAATGACAGAAAGCGTATGCGAAGGAAAGTTGTTCCCAGCACGCTTCGCCTCATAGTGGACTGCAGCTTTGATGACTTGATGGTGCTAAAGGTAAATCAAATTTACCCGTCAAATACAAATGTTGGAAGATACTCCAGTTGCAGTGTTGATGCAATATCAGAGCAGATAGTAATGGATAGTTAGCATTTTTCAGATTGTAATGACTCCTAGAACTGCTCATGTCAGTTGCAGACATTTTCAGGGTTTAGAATGTACCTTTATGTAGCTTGCTGAAGATTATGATCACATTCACGGAGATGTGGTGAGTTGGTTTGATTCCATAAAACAGGAATATAGAAACAGTTTGTGCAGTCTGTTCTCTATGAAGCTGTATGCAATTCTGCTTCAAAGTGGTTTTGCTAGAAAGGTTGTAAATGCCACATCCAATTATCTGCGAGGCTCCCAGCAGTGTTAGAGAGGTTCTGTGGAAATTAGAACTCTTAGCATTATGAGGATACTGAGATTTTTCTTAGGTACACCAGAAGTGGTTTGGACAGGACGGCACAATTGAGCCCATTTCTAAAATCCTAGAGTGGATTATATTTAAAAAAAAAAAAAAAAAAAAAAAAAAAAAGGGAGCTATGTTCACAGGAGAGGTAAATATGAGAAAGATCAGCCATGGTACCCAGCCACTGGTCAAGACACTTGGTCTGCCGTTTTGAGATCAGAACAGCTTTACCCCTACAAGGAACATGCGTTACTTTGCAGCCTCATGTATGAGTGCAGCCTGCAGTGTCTAAGGCAGACCTCTCCCCTTGCTTTTACCCTGAGCCTTTCTACTGCTCTGACTTCACTGTCCTGCAAGACTGCGAGAATTCGAGCTTTTGCAAAGCCCATCTGGCTGCTTTTTGACTGCAATGTGGAGCATGCGTAGCACTGACTGAGTGTTGCGGTGTGGCAAATCTCATTGATTCCTGAGATTAATTTTGAATGTTTAAATGTGTATTTGAATATCAGTGATTTTATTTTGTTTGTTTCCTTGAGCAACGCAAATCAAGCACGTGCATAGAGGTGTTTAAATGCGGAAAATGTATGTTTCCATGTCAGCAGAATCCCTTCACAAAGGCTGTTCCTTCTGTCAGGGTCTGATGTCCGATGTCCGCTCTCTGTCAGCAGTCACTTTTGCCAGTTAAAAGCCTCCTTTTTCTCTCTTTAGCTTCTGGCTCATGGTAAAGCATTTTGTGGTGGTCTGTCTGAAGGACTATGTAAAAACAAATTGTGTTGTATACAGGATGTTAAGAAGCTTCACAAGCAAATTCAGAGATGTTATGCAGAAAATCGCAAAGCATTCCATCCTGTGCAGGTATGTTGAAACAAACTAAGTACTGACTGTATTGTCACATACGAAGTGTGTGAAAAAGACAGTTGCAACACAAGTGGACATTTAAAAAAAAAAAAAAAAAAAAAATTTGTTTTTTTAATAAAAAAACTACATCTATTTTAGCTGATGAATTTTCAACCCAAAAGTTATAAAAATACACACACAAAAAAAGTATGTGGCTGTTGGTGCCGTGCCGGATACTGGTGTGCCACTAAAGCAGCGTTGATAGTCAGTTCTGTCTATGACACACACAAAGGTGGAAAAAAGGGACTGTGTGTATTTCTTTGTTTCTAACTGCATGAGTGTGGTCTTAGCACCACTACCACTTTTAACTAGATGGTAAGAACATTTTAGCTAATGCTTAAGAGAAAAAAAAAAAAATTGTACAGTGGGGAAACAAATAGACTTTTTAACAATTTAGCAGTGTGTATCTTTCATTTGTTCTTGTCAAAGTTTTACTTGACCAGCCATGGAGGACAGCTGAAGAGCAATATGAATGAAAATGACAAAGGATGGGTCAACTGGAAGGTGAATATTTGACTATTTCTATAAGAACGGAAAAAAAAAATCTTCATTACAATTGTTAGCTAAGTTATGTATTGTGAAGGACCAGTGCTTTATATATATTATATATAAATATAATTTTTTTCTGCGACTTCAGAGTAATATCATGTTAAAGTGAGGCTCTTTGTGCTCTACAATAATATAACTTAAGTCAAGGAGTGTTTGTCTTGAATCTAGGTGGTTTTTTTTTTTTTTTTTGCTTTAAACTCTCCAAACACGCAATCTTCACTTGTTCTTGAACAGATACTGTTCTCTGATGGACTGCTTGATGTAGGCAGTTCTGACAGTCTCTGTTTTGGCAGTGCTCTTTTTGTTTTTTATTTTTAGTTTTTTATTGGGAAGAGTACTGCTTTGAAATAATGAGGTGATTCCTCATTTCACTTCTGTTATATCACCTCTCAATATTGAAGTGTTCTTTAGAGAAATGGCTTGACACAGTATCATGTTGGTTTTCCTTGTGACTCCTGTTAAACAAGCATTCCAGCAAATAGGAACACTTTGTGTGATTGAAGGGTGGTTCCACTTGGAGCAGATTTTGTGTGATCGCCAGTTTGCAAAGGCACAGAGTAAACCTCTCATATCAAATCCTAACAAGTACTGTTAGCTTAGTTAGCGTTTGCATCCGTTTTTGCTCTTTTGGAAAGGTGGTCTTGAAAATGATTGGGATCCCTGTGGGACATAAGGTAACACTTGAAGGGAATCACAAGAACTTAAGGTTTTGCAGAGTTCTTTTGGTGTTTCAGAAAGTTTCTCAGTGACTGTTTTACACGCCAGTGCTTTTGGGAGCTATGGTGGGTCTGTGGATCAATCATGGAGTATGCAATCTGTACTATGGGATGTAATGAAACGTGAATGAGGGGCATAAAGTGACTCTTATTTTTGCTGGTTCAGTCTTGGGTCTGTAAAGATTGCCCAGCAAGTCGTCAGTTAAATGTAACTTTTTAAACTCTTTTAGGATATCCAAATTAGAACAGAGCACTACAGCGAACTAATAAAGAAAGAAGACCTGGTGTACCTCACCTCAGATTCCCCAGATGTTCTCAGTGAGCTGGACGAGAGGAAGGCTTATGTGATTGGAGGACTGGTGGATCATAATCACCACAAGGTAAATTGTGGGTATGTTTCTTCTTTACAGTTCTTCTATTCATGTCTTGTTTTACATAAATAATGCACACATATAAACTAACAAAAATAAATAATAAGAAAAGGTTTTCAAAAAAGATTTCATTAAAAATTTGTTGCAGAAAAGAGAAAATAAAACTTGTGGTGGGATCAGTGACTTGTGTTCCAGAGTGCAGACGTGCTGAGGCCTCTTAGGATTTAATCTTTTCATTTTAAATATAGGAATGGAATTCATAACACTGCTCAGCTTACCGAGGGCCATGTTTTCAGGCAGAAGGGTTTGGTTTCTGTTCATGCACTTGTGTGTGTGGTTTTATGTGCCCAAAAATAGATGAAGAGCAGCACTTGAATCTTGAATGTCCTTTTCTAATGAGTTTGCTTGTCAGGAGAATTTAGTGAAGTAATGCAAATGCCTGAGAGATCTGGTTCCATAGCTGCACATGGGACTGTGCTGTGTGAACCTGGAAAGTCATGGAGAATGCAGCTGGGAAATAAAAGCTCTTTTTGTGTGCTTTTGTTCCCATTACTTGTTCCTGCTTTTCTTCAAAGAAACCTCGATGTCATTTCTGGTGACGTGTTGAGTCTTAAGATTCATTCTTTTTTTTTTTTTTTTTTTTTTTTAGCATCACAAATGACACTAAAACAGTCCACAGTTAACTAAACTAAAGCAAATCCCTAAATCCCTTATGGTCATTATGATACAAGTGGTTACTCACTTGTACAGGAACTGTTGATCACAGTCTGATTGATCACCTGAGGCAAGCAGTGAGTCAGCCGTGGGAGCACAGGTGAAGGTAATTCACCTGTGCTACCAGGAAGGGGTGGAGCCTGGCTGCACCTCTTCTAGACCCCATTTAAGGACTGACTGCCACTGAGAAAGTCTCTCTCTGGAGATTGCTCCTTGTGGAGTTTACTGCAAGCCTACAATACCAGTGAGCTTTTTCATTTATTTTGATTATCTTTCCACTGTGATAATCTTATTAAGTCTAACATCTGTATACTTACTGATTTTACATCTTACCAAGGCTAACCTCTATATACTTATTGACTGTACACACTTTCCAGAACTTGTTTGTTTCTCAAGTACTGAATTTGCTTTTTTTTTTTTTTTCCACCTGTATTTCTTCCTCAAAAAAAAATACCTGGTTACCTTAAACTGAGTAACTTTGTGCTTAAGCTCAGGCTTGCCTTTGAAACAGGCTGTGCCTGGTATGTTCTAGACCTGTATGACCAGGTCTTGTTTGCCATCCTTCTGACCATACATCATAGGAGTGACATGTATTTGAGGTGGCATGTTTTCCAGAGGTAACTCTTGAAGCAGATACTGTCTTATCTGGATAGTTCTCTATTTTTAAATATCTTCTACAGCAGTAGTGAGGCAGTACTGGTGAGACTCTGGACAGAAAATGATGCTTGTAATCTTATCTGTTTGTGCTGATATGGAATTGTGGTACTCAGTCCAGTTGTTTTTATGCCTTTCCTCCAGGGAATTACTTATAGAAAGGCTGTAGAGCAAGGAATTGGTCATGCACAGCTCCCTCTGGGAAACTTCGTGAAGATGAACAGTCGGAAAGTGTTAGCAGTCAATCATGGTAAGTTCTAAAATACTGAATGATTGCGCTGTTACAGAATATACCTGCAAAATTCTGAGTCTGAAACCTCAGAATGTGCGCTACAGTGAAAACATCCTGTTCTTAGTGTGCTGGTACTTCTTGAATCTAATTGCCTTTGGGATACAGTAGTCATAACCTTTAAGTATTTTATGTGTGGGAAAATACAAAAGTAGCTAAGGAAGTGCCTTATCCACTGAGAAGTGCACCTTCTGTTCTCTTTACCTTGTCCCATGATTAATTTTGGCATTACTACCACCCCAGCCTTATTTCTAGACTTAGTGGATAAGTGAGTAAAACGTTGAAAACCGTTTTGTGTATTTTATTCCATTGGAGGTTAAGAATGTGATCTTTTTTTCATGTCTTCTGACAGCTTTGTACAGGTGTCACTGCTTAGGTACCTGTATGCTGACCTAGTTTGATTAAGCAGTACTCTATCTGCTGAGTTTTTCATAATTGCATTTTTACCTAGCTTCCTCGTTTTGGTTGAAGTATACAATTATGCTTGACAAAGTCTTGATGCCTTCTAGTCCTCCTGTTCTGTTATTATTTTTCAGTGTCATTTAAAAAAAAAAAAAAAGCACAGAAAACAGGGGCTACACAGACCATTATGGGAATTTCTTAACATGGCATATGAGTTTTCATTTTGCCTCACTTCATGTTCATTTATTTTATTTGTCTTGCCTTGTGTCAAGTTTGTTATATTATTAATGTGTTGCATGGTAACTTTAATTTCATGAGAGGCCAGTGATTGATGAGATGCACATTTGCATGATAATAAAGAATATTTAAACATAAAGGAAATAGTTTCTAAAACTTAATCTTTAAGTGTTCTTTATATAGGCACTAGCAAATCTTCGTGCCACTTATTAGAAGTTCTGCTATCTGTAGAGTTTTATTGGAGAATTTTTCTGCTCGGTCTTATACTGACCTCTAGTGTCAGCATTTTTGGAGGCTGCCTTATGTGGAAAAAAAAAAAGATCACTTATATTCTGATGTTCGTTTATTTGTTTTATGATATCGTGCACGTTTCTTGTGCTAGACTTCTAGGCACCTGATTTTGCTGCAGTTTAGTTGCTGGGATTTCATACTGTGTGGGATTGCATTCCCGTACTCTTCTAAAATATTTTCAGATCAGAGTTGAAAAACACATAACACACAGACCATTTGTGAGGTAAAGGTTCTGCTATGACAGTATTTTGCTTAAGGATTTTAGGCAAGAATAATTCCACCACTGCCAAAAGTGGAGGGATGTTATGGTTGTAATTATAGCCCTGGTCCATACTGTAACCCCAGTAACACAAGCTAAATTTAAAAAAGACAGTTTTCAAGGGAAATGCTACTAGATATGAAGAAGATGAACAGGATCAAGCTGTCTCTCAAGTCTCATATAAATTTTGTGCATTTTCACTGAGATTTTTTTGTTGTCCTGAGAACACATCTTGTTGCTTTTGCTCACCATTTCTGTTTTGGTTAATTTGACATCTGGGTGCCTGCTCTCAGTGCAGGGATTGAAGCTAGAAGACCAGAGCATGGGATAGATGAGACTGTAGGACCTGCCTGGTCCCTATGGAACTGCTTTTAATAGTGGTGAATTTGAAAAATCTCACAGAAGAAACTCTTTATTAATTGTCTTGTCAGTCTTTGAAGCACTTAAATTGAACGGGGCCCTCTGGTGGTGAGAAATCGCTAGCGTTGTTAACAGTCGAGTCCATATGCTGCTTTTCATTTATTTGCTTATTTATACCTTTTATTGGGATGGTGTCTCTGTATACTTCTACCAGTGGTTCAGAGCCTGCATGTTATAATGGCATGAGGCACACAAATATCTGTTCAGGTTTCTATGCCAAGGCAAATTCATTTTAGCGTATGTTACAGTGCCATGTTACGTTCCAGTCTGTGGTGATGTCTATTAACTGTTCACATTGTCTTTTCCCATCCTTGCTGAATGCTTTTGTTGCTATTGCAGCGTATCATTGAAGCCTCTGTTGCCCTGTTGAAGCCTCTCTCTTTCCATTGGTTCTAATTTTACTGTATCAAGTTCCAAAGCAATGGTGTTCCTTGTATTCTTGTTTCTTGAGCAGCCATTTTTGCCACAGGTGGTTTCTGGAGTAACTTAGAGTGGTCTTTATGTAGTGGTACGATCTTTGAAAGCACTGCAAAAGTATGACCTCTCGAGGTGAATAACCTGCTCGGTAAAATGGCCATCTATGTCAGTGTCACACTGTCCTGTAATCTGGGCATCCTGGCAGGCTGTCTGGGAAACCTGGATCTAGGAAACATCTAGTAAATGTGATGCTTTTCTGTATCCTGACTCTCAGCATGAGATCTGTGCAGTTCCTCCCTTATAGCTCCTCCGATCCTTTCTCATATGGAACATTTGCACTGGGTGCTTTTTTAAGTCTCCCTTCTCAAATGGTGTTAGCACTATTTCTGTAGCCTCAAACTTGAGGAACCACCTGTGCACTCCAGATTTGTTAGCTATGTCTGGTTTATCTATGAGCCATAGGGCTGCCTCCTGCCTTCCCTGCTGCTGCAGAGCTGCAATTTACGTTAAGAGTTTTTTGGGGGGGGCAGCCTGAGATTTTTCTAAATAAGAATTTGCTGATTACATTTGCATTTAATGCACTTTGGAGCATTCCCTGTCAACCAGGGAAAATTGTGGGAGGTGAAACAGGAAGGAGTTGGGTAAAGGTTACGGTTAGTATAATAGCAATAGCAAGAAGTTTGTATTATTAATGCTTGCTGAAAGGAGGAGTAATGAGAGTTTTTGCTTTAAGCTCAGATTTCATCAGTTAAAGTGGAAGAGAAAGATAATGAGGTTATAGTAGGTTTTAGGAAGACTTGGGACTGTCTTTGTGTTTTAATTTGGGAGGGAAGCAATGTCATTGTTGAGGCGCATCCACAGGAGTGTTCCTTTCTAACATGGGGAAGGTGTTAATGCTAGTATAGAAGGCACTTGTGAGATCTGAAGGACTGGATGGACATTCCTCTGTCCCTCAGAGAAATCAATTCAAAGTGGAGCAACTACAGAAAAGTGTTGCTGTAGTAACTGAGAGACTATAGAGACCAGAGACTGAAAGTGCTTTGCTTTAAACTGCAGCAGTTTCAGAATTGCCACTTCTGCTTCTTCCTTCACTTCCTTGGCTCTACCCAAATGCATGTAAATGTCTGTAAAAAATGGATTTGGAGCTGTGTTCCTATCAGTACTTCAGTTTCTTTCTTGTAAAAGAGTTGATAGTGTTTCTTAACGTTGCAGTGTTTGAAATCATCCTCGCGTACCTGGAGAAGAGAGACTGGAAGGAGGCCTTTTTCAGTGTCTTGCCACAGCGGAAAGGGGCAGTTCCATTGGGAGAAGCCCAACATGCTCTATCTGAGAAAGAAGGGGAAGACAATGACACAGACAGCAACTAGCCTGCAGAATAAGAAGATGGGAACGATGAGACATGCAGTTTGTGGGATAACACTGAGACACGAAACAGTTAAGCTCTGAAGATCATCTGCCCTTGTGATAATTGTCTCAACGCTTGGTAGCTTCGGAGTTGGGTCAAAGTTGTTCTTGGACAGAAAGGGTAAAAACAAATGCAGCTTTTATCCTGAAACTTCTATATTAATAGCTTTAAAAAAAAAAATAAATGAATAGTAAATGCAGAATTTATTTTGTTTACCAAGGAAGCTATGTTATTTATGTGTTTTTTTTTTTTTTAATAATTGTTTGGGTATATTACCCAAAATACTTAATCACTGTTTTAATGTGTGCATTCATCTCTGTTTCAGTTCTAAGCAATGAATTACAAATAATCCTGTGACCTCAAAACCTGTACCACTAGTGCCTGTTGCAAGGCGTTCATTTAAAAATAGAAATAACTCTGATTTTCCTGAGCATCTCAACAGACAGTCACAAGCAACTGGGTTGCCTTTATCAGCTGAGCCACTCCAACTTATACCCCTGATTTTAGTTAGTTGTGGTCAGAGGAGGAAATACAAGTGTGGGGTCAAGCCATTGCTTAATGCTTCAGTTTGAGTAAATGGTTGTCTGCGTACATGCAAAGCATGTGCCTTGGCTGGCGTGTGATACATTTGTTGGTGCATGTGCAGTGAGTTCAGGTGACATGATCACTTCTTATATGTTGATCATCGTAGTAAGATTTAACCTGCAGTGCCAGAATAATACTAGAAGTCAGGATCTCTTAGTTACAAATCTTATTCTTCAGCTTCAGTATACCTGGGTTTTTTTGGTTGTTTGTTTTGTTGTTTTTTTCCCCATTATGTTAACTGTGTTGTCTGTCAAGTGCTTTGCTTTTTTTTTTTTTTTTTTTCCCTTTTAAAGCCACAGTTTCTGTCTTGGCTGGAAGCTGTAAACCAGTTTGTTGGTGCTTTTTCCAAGTTCAGAAATGGACACTTTGGAGGTGTGGCTTTGCTTCTCACCTGTGAGAATGTGCCCCATTCCCTCTGTTTGTAGTGGCTGTCCAAGTAGCTGCTGGGGCATTTTGGAATGTGAGAAAGTATGGCTCTCACACTGATTGCTGAAGAGCTAAAACCCACCTTACTGTGACTGCTTGTCTCTGCTGACCTGGAATCAGAGGAGATGCAAATGTGACTTTATATCTGTATTTCTCCCTCTGTTATTGCTTTTTAATTGAGAATGGAAGTGGGATCCCTGCAGAGTCCTCATGGTCCCTAAAGGGTTGGCAGCGAAGTGGTCGTGACTTCCTAAACCTCTCCGTATACTTCTAAAATAACCACAGAAAAGTTTCTTCTTTTGAAGGGGTGGCTTTTTTTCCTCAAGTAGTTCTTGGTTTAGTTTTGTTAGGCTACATAAGAACGTGATTTCTTTTGTTCCAGCAAGGTTAGCTTCTTAATAAAAGCACTGCTGGTATTATATCTGTAACAAGAGCAGTGTAAGTGTGCCCATTATTTATTATACTGAGTTTTGATGAAACTTTGTAAAACATTGAAATTACAATGAAGTACATCTTTACAGCTGAGGCACTGCATGCTAATGTACATAGCACCTATTAAACCTGGTATAAGACTCTTCGGTCTCTTGAAGGTTTTTTTTAAGACTTATTTCATAGATGTGCCTCATTTAAGAGACAAAGTGAGGACTCTCAAGAGTTTTTGCTTTGTGGAAGTGCAAAATGGTAGGATGGGCATCTGTTGACATCCGTGGGAGAAGCGTCCTGAGTAGCGTTGGTCTTGTTCTGTATTTCACTTGGATGTGTACGTTGTCCTTCTATATTTTCTATATTTTCCAGTTTCCCTGAATGTTTGACTGCCCCTGTGAAAAAGAGCATGGGCTTCCCAGGTAGTACATCTTAGTACCTTGTTGCTCTGCAGTGGCGAGCAGGAAACAGTCAAGTGATTTAAAAAAAATCATGGGATTTGTGAGAAATTGTAGGACTTTAAGCGTGGCTTCCAAGCTGCTTGAATTGCATCCTGTAATATACATGGCGGGCTTCTGACAGCTGTGCTGCAGGCATGACAGCAAAATTACTCATGGGAGGCTGGACATATCACTTAGAGAAAGCTGCCTAAACACCAGTAATGATTCCAGCTGTTAAAAATGAGAGATGGCCACTGCTATTTCAGGTCCAAGTTAATCCCCAGTAAGGGACAGGTATCCTGAGATCTGAACTGAAGGCAGTGAACGATGAGTGCCGTCAGCTATTTGTTGAGTGAGTAAGTTACATAATAAAGATACTCAAATGTATTAGAATAATGAGGTTTTTTTTTTTTTTTCAGAACTGCTTATTGAAATAGTTTTCAATGACTGCATAGTTTTTTTTATTTCCTGAAAACTCTGAAAATTTGTCCATATTTAGTTATTGCAGTGAAGTGTGTAACTTTTCTGTTTGAACTCGCACTGCAGAGATATATTGAGCGGGCCCAATCTGCAGCGACAGTGTAACCTCTCTGAAGAGGAATGGAAATAAATACATTCAGGGGAGATTGGTTTGCAACCCGAGTAGTTCATGAAGCATTTAGAATCTTCTCAGTAACAGAGGATGGTTCCAAAAGGCTGTAGACTCCCAGCTGTTGGTGGTAAGAACAAACGATAGTTCTGAAGATGAGGCATCTAATTTTATTACAGGACAAAGAAATGCAGCTGCCTCACCAGAATAGTCTTTCAAGGATCTCTGTCCTTGCTATGCCTTGGTGTTTGTAAGAATCTGTTTCAGCTCTTCCTGTTAGAGAATCTACATCATCAATAGAGCAGGCAGGTAAGACCAGGGAAGGAGTCAGAACAGGTGCACAGCATGACTGGGTAACACTTGTATTAGGCTGTAGCCTGTTGATCTGGTGTGACTTTTGCCAATCTTTATCCTCTAAACATAAATAACTTTTATTCTAGTCTTAAGGTTTACACATTGAAACTTGTTTGTCTTTTATGCTCGCAGCCCAGGTGGCCAACTGTATCCTGGGTTGCATCAATAGGAATATGGCCAGCAGGTTGAGAGAGGTGATTCTGCCCCTCTACTCTGCTCTTGTAAGACCTCACCTGGAGTTCTGCATCCAGTTCTGGGGCCCCCAATAGAAGAAGGATGGGGAGCAGGTCCAGAGGAGGGCTGGAAGATGATCAGAGGGCTGGAGGACCTGCCATGTGAGGACAGGCTGATAGAGCTGGGGCTCTTGAGCCTGAAGAAGAGAAGGCTCTGGGGGGAACTTATAGTGGCCTTCCAATACCTGAAGGGGGCCTACAGGAAAGCTGGGGAGGAACTTTTCATAAGGCCATGTAGTGACAGGAAGAAATGAAATGGCTTTAAACTGGCAGAGGGTAGATTTAGACTAGATATTAGGAAGAAATTCTGTACCGTGAGGGTGGTGAGATGTTGGAACAGGTTGCCCAGTGAGGTTGTGGATTCCCACCCTTTGGAGGTGTTCAAGGCCAGGTTGGATGGGGCTTTGAGAAATCTGGTCTAGTGGAAGGTGTCTCTGCCTGTAGCAGGGGGGGTTGGAGCTAGATGATCTTAAAGATCCCTTCCAACCCAAATCATTCTATGATTCTATGACTTTCCTAGATGGGTAAAGCACCTTTGAGGGAGATTTGTTTTGGACATCTAGCAAAAGTAGTAGCCTATGGCTTTGAAGGGAGATATCTTTGAAGGTGCAGTTGATTAAAACTAACCTTGCAAACTGTCTCACTTACTGGCTCTAACGTGTTTGCTTAGTAGCCTGCCAGCTTCATAGAGGGATGTAACTGTGCTTTTGAAAAGCTGTGCTAACCTTGCTTTCATTCTGATTCTATTCAGTAATGAGTCTCCAAGGTCTCTGAGATTTAATTAAGCTTTTCAGGCTCAACACAGCGTGATGCTAAGAGACAGCTGATAAGAAACATTTAGGGCAGAGATTTACATAGAATTAAGGCAATGTGAATATGGCCCAGAAGTACACACACAGATATTGTTACTGTTCACTTGATGTATGGTCACTCAGCCCTGCTGTTCAGTTTTGCTGCTATTTGGTTTCCACCTCTTCTGTAGTGTTATTACCTGAGACACAAGGGAAACTTCAAAGCACCGTAGAAGAGAAGGGGTTCGTCTTGTACAGTATAATGCTTGTCAACTCCTCCCATTTGAAGCTCTGCTCCCATTTACCCAGCCCTACAGGCTAATACTGTTGGACAGCTGTAGGGAAACGATATGCCTAACATATCCCAGAAACTGATGCTCATTTAAATCGTTTGTACAAATGAGTTTCTGCATCTGTGGTATGAGTTGGCAAGTACACCTGAGCAATAATTGTTCTGTGCAAGTGGCTTTTCGCTGGCTGCTCGCAGAGCTGGGCACCCAGGTCACAGTGTGCTCCTGTCCTGCAAAGAGAAGTGGGAGTGGAGGAGGTAGCTGTTATGGTAGAAATGATTGGACATGATGACGGGCTGTTAGAGGAGTAAGCTAAGCACTGCTCAGAGCTAAACTCCTTTTTCCATAACATGCTAACAATTTCTCTCTTTCTCTCCTTTCCCAACAAACAGGCAGTTCTTTTGAAAGAGCCTGTTTTCACTAAATTTCTCTTTCTCTAAAAAATCAATAGAACTGTAGCTTGTTTATCAGCATGCTTTGGTTTTGTGAGAATGAATTGGCAGAGATGTGTTCAGATAAAATCTAATTCTTCTGCTTTCACGGTTCACCTGACCTAAGAAAGGTCCAGGTATTTTTCTGTCTTTATTGGCCTACATTTCAGTGGCTTGAGGTTTGCATGGTAGTTTTCATGTTTGGTTTGCCCCACGTGCTGCAGATACTAAAATCAATCTGTGATGCTTCTCTGTTAATAATGGGAGATATGGAAGTACACAATGGTTTGCTGTGAGGTAGGCATCTGAAGTCACTGCAGTCACTGAGTTTGGGAACTCAGGGTCTTTTTTTTTTTTTTTAAAGTGGTGACCCTCTCCTTGTCTCATTATGCCTGTGACTGTCGAGAATTAGAATAACAAGAGTTATTTGTGCAGGCCTAGGTGGGTCATGCAAAAACACAAATCTGATACTGAAAAGCATTGCCTCTGCCTTTTTCCATTTAGCTTACTTCACATGTACCTATGCAGCATGATTTGAAAGCCAAATGTAATGAGCAGAAAATAATTTTAAAAGGGAATCTGAACAATTTCTTTACATTTGTTCTAATTTTTATATCTGTAAGTGCTAAGAGTATGCATTTCTGTATGTGAAAATGACTTGCAGCTACTTTAATGGCTATGAAGATGTGGGCCTCCCTTGGGAGGGGGCTATCTGTTGTTTGGCTTGCTGCAGGGCAGCATTCAAGGGCACGTCTTTTTGTTTCCATTGCCAGCCATGGCTCTTCTCTGGAGATGATGTGTCTGCATGTGCTGGACCTCTGTTTCTCAGCTTTGAGAACAAAATACGGTCTTTATCCATTTCTGGAAAACATTTTGAAAAAGAAAGCAGTACGTTACCAGGCTAGGCTTAGAATTTTGGTAGACACTTGAGAAAGGACGCCTCTTCCATGTCTCCAAAAGCACTTTGAAGGAGAAATTGATGCTTCAAAGGTTTTTTCTTTTGTCCTTATTCTTATAAAAGATCATCCTTCCCTACTCCTTCAGTAAGGTTAGTAACAGCAGTACATGCGTTGGAGCTGCTGTGAATGCTTTGTTAAAATGATCAGGCATTTAGGTACTGACTTTTGTTGTCGCTTTATGTTTCACAAGGGATACAGAGAGGCACTGGTGGGTTCTGTTGGGAGTTCCAGTAATGTTTGTTTCCCTTGGCTGGCTAGAAACTCAAAAGGGGGCTTTGGTAGCTGAAAAAAATCTCAAAGTGAGATTTTTGGCTGCAAAGAGGCAGGGAGATGCATTACATGCTGGCAAATTCCAGTTTGTTAACAGAAAGAGTTTCAGCCTATGTGAAACTCCTAAAAGGAGATTTTAGAGAGAGAAGGAAGAAATTAAATCTGTACCTCCTGCTGCTATGATTTTTCCAGCAACATGCAGATGCTGTTGTACACATCCCTTATCTTCCTGCATTTATGAGGTGCATTGGTTAAAAGATTTACATGAATGTTGTATCAAGACAAACCAATTGAGTGACCTCAAGAGTCTTGGGTATCTGGCTTAGGGAACTTCCGTTTCTAAGTTTAATTTCTCATGTGAATTTGGGACCTGCTGCAGTGACAAAAGGTAAGGCTGCTCTACATTCACAGTCCCTTTTCTGTAGCATGCTAGGCACATGGCATCTTAACACTTATAATTTCCAGTACTTACCATGCTTCGTGTTTTGATTTGCTTCTGATCTGTTAGTTGAAGGCCTGAATGAAAAAGGACAAAAGTCAAACAGTATAAACTGTCCTCTGCAATGTACAGGAGGCTTGCCTTTTCTGTTTTTGTTGTGTTTTTTTCTTTTTTTGAAAGAGCTTTCAAGTGCTCAGAAAGCTCTGTTCTGTTCCCATAATAACTAAATTTGTATCAGAGTGTGTGAGCTCTTTTATAGTTAGAAGTGTTTCTCATTCAAGATCTGTGTGATGCACTTCAGTCGAAGTTGCATTTTTCACAAAATCCAGAGGCAAAGAAAATGAAACTTTCTAGTTAGGCTTAGCTTATCCCCTCACCTTAGCAGCCTCACCACAGATTTTACCTGTTATTTATATCTCCTTCTGGACCTCTCTGAGAAGGAGTCCGGGGCTTTAGCAAACTCTGGATATTCGTGCTCTCTCCTGCACCTTCCTGCATTGCATGTGGCTGGTTATTCAGCCTGCCTTTACCAGTCAGTTCAGAGTAAATCAGTCTGGACATGAAGACTTTCTCTGAAATTGGAAAACAGCAGAGATTTTATTTACATTATTGCTTGCTGATTTGGATGTTTGGAGGTGAATTTGGGAGTTCCCTTACCTGGGATTTTTTGAGGGGCTTAAGGACATGAGAAATAACACTTGTTTTCTGCCTTCCCCCTAGCCCAGAGTGCTACTAGGAGTGTGAGGCTTTCCTACCCTGCGGCAGACCTGAATCTACTGAGATCTGGGTGACTGCTTTCTGTTCAGAATGGCCACATCTGGGCACACTTCAGTGAGTCCTTCCAACTCAGCAATCCCACACAGTTCAGGCCTGTGAGAATTTCTGGAGTTTATACAAATATGTGAGAGATTGTTCCTTTCAAAAATGAACACGTGCTTGTTACCTTTTAGACTTGCCTTTGAGAGCCATTCCTGGATCTCTGTAAGCGAATCTGTCTGGAAAACATTTCTCAGTTTTTCAAGCACCTGGAGGATGTACGAGATAGTTACTATGAAGATGGAAAAGCTGATTGGCAGCATAGTTCTGGTGCATGTATTACTTTAGCCTTAGTAGCCTGAGCATGCAGAGTTTTACAGCTAGGCAAAGTGTCTTGCAGAGTCATAGCTAAATACAAATTTAAGTCAGTAGAATCCACACTGGGGCAAATAAAGTCTGTCAAATAATGTCTCGTGCTATCCTCAAGAAATACAAATGTATCACGTCATTGGAAGCCATGTACCGCAGCAGTCACATCTTACCTTTATTTCCCCATGCAGGTAGCTTAGGTCAAAATCTGTGTTCTGCTGGGCATGAGGACTGTGATTCGAGTTGAGGCATGCAGAAGAAGGCTGGGAGAGAGTCTGGAGGACTCCCTGGATAGTTGCAGGTTGTGCAGAGGTTTGGGGTCGTTTTTTCAAAAGCTTTTCCAAAAATAGAAAACAATCTGTAAGGAAATGCCTTGACTCCATTTGAAAGCAATTAAAGGCAATGTGAAATATGTCTAACAGGGATCCCCAGAAAGGATGTTCAGCAGTAAACACATGCATAACTATTATTTGGCTGAAAATGGCCAGAAATAGGAAATGCATAGGTTAATGACTACAGGTTCTAACACATAGTCACCAGGAATAATGTCAGATATCCACAGCATAATGTTGAATTTTTCCCCTTACTGCTGAAGAAAATGTGTACAACCTTATACTAAGCGTTGCTTTGAATCACCTTTTTTGAAAATCTGTTTTCTGGAAATATCTAGATTTTTGGAATAAGAATGAAGGTGATGCTGGATAACAACTAAGGGAAACTGGATGAGGAAGGAGTTGAATCTGGATCTCTATGCTTTGTTTGCTGTACTATCATGGATTTGCAGTGTGCTCCTCAGCAACTCTTCATTTCTCTGTGTGCAGGCTTGGCCAGTAATTACCAGAGCCTGGGAATTACGATGTGAGTAGCAGAAGGTTTTGTTTATAAGCGCACAGGGGAAGGCAGAGGAAAAGCAAAATGCACCTAACGGTTAGCAACAGTAATTTTCTGCGTGTGTCACCATGTGGCAGTATCTGGCCATTGGAAAGTTATTTTGCAACCAAAACAGTAAACAATTTGAAGAACTGTGTTCTGCATGCATACAGAAAAAGTAAGAGAGGTTCTTTACTATGCCCAGATTGGGAATCAAAGAGCAACATTTAGACAGAAAAAAAATAAAAATGGGAAAGTTAGGAGAGAACCTAGTTCTTATTTTTAGCATATTTTCTGCAAAACATTTGAGTAGTGCCCTCTGTTGTTCAGTACCAGTATAGCAACGTTTGCGGTTTTTTTTTTGCCACCGTTGTGACAGTGTTTGTAATAGCATAAAAACTTAGCAACCAGCTATTGTACAGTCACTGTAAAGGTAAGTGGTTAACGTGCAGCTTGAGACTAAAGAGCTATTGCAAAGAGAACCTTCTAATGGCGTTCATAAACACAGCTGTGAAGTTGGATCTAAACCCCAGTATGTTACTTCTACAAAATGGTATTATCAAAATTAAAACTGTTGGCAATTAAAATGTAAAGAATCTGTGTTAAAAGGGCAGGATTTATCTTGTACTTGTTTGTAGAATAATGGGATCTTTTTTTTTTCTTCCAGCAGTTTGAGACAAAGTGAGTTTTTATTCCTGTATTCATTGGATTTGACCATTTTTCTTGCTAGCAAAGCGCAGTGATATTACAGAGCTGAAATTGATAGGATGATGATTAAGTCATAATTCTTCTTGATACTGTATCCCTTCCAAGTTCTCCCCATAGCCCTCTTTTTGGGTGTGTTTCTTCCTTAGCAGCCTGAGATGGTGAGTTTGGTTTACAGTATTCAGAAGTGAGAAGGAGAGTGCTGAAATTAAGAACTAGGTTGTTTTTTTTTTTTCAACTCACCTTTTCTGGTGATTTGGGGCTACTTTGAATCCTCTCTGGAACATTTGCAAGTCCTTCTCCATGTTCTGGAAATCAGTAGGCAGAGTGTTTTCTCAGGTTGAAAAATAAAAAACATTAGATGCACCTTAGGTTGTATCTGAGGGGGGCCTTTTTAATCACAAAAATGCCCAAGTCATATTTTAGAAGTCTGTATTTCCTTCCTTTTTCATTTGCTTTTACTATATCACATAGTACTGTATGTTATTGTAAGTGCTTGTTGGGATGCCTAACAAAGCTGAAGAAAATTGTGGAAACCATATGTTACAGATGTGTGCTTATGGTACTATGTAACTGCTACTGAGAATGTTGCTCACAGATGCAATAATTGCTGATAATTGTGAAATCATTAGATATCTGGTGAGCATAGAATTTTTAAAACCTACGGAATTGCCTGTGTAGTCAGCAAGGAGAAATCTGTTAAGATGGGAGGGGAAGAAACACTTGCCTTCTTAATGGATCGCCCTAGGTTCCATTTACCTGGACCTGAGCTGTGATAACACAGTGCCCTGGCTGAGACCTGGTTCCACCTTTAACAGTTTAGGTTCCTCTGCTGTGCTGCTGCTGTGTAATGCAGCAGTTTGGTGTCCCTACTCACGTGCCGCAAGCTGTGAAGAGCCAGGCCCTCTCTGCATGAAAGCCTCAAGCCTTGGAAGACAGTTGTTGGCAGGTGAGCTGCCTCTGGCATTCCCATTTAGCACATGTTCTCCATCAGCTTTTTGCTCAGGGATGGCTGTTTTGACAGCATATGGGAGTTCTCCAAAACAGCTGTGTCTTACACAACAGATCGGACTATTGTTTAACCCTATGCAAAAAACCAAAACAATAGAAACAAAAGAGATGGCTACAGTGTTTACTACAGTAAACAAGCATAATAACTTACCAAGTGATCTCCATGGAGAGTCAATTCTGGATGAACGGAAAACAAATGTATCAAAGTTTAAGTTTTATAGAATATATATATAGGGCTTATAGGATGTGTCAAAGGGAATTTCAAAAGTCTGAGAAGCCTAACAGGAAAAAATATCACTCAGCTGCAACAAAACTTGCAAAGACAGTGTGAGTGTCATTGCTTTAGGCCCGTGACTGACCTCTCACAATCTGCTTCTAGACCAGATGTGCGGTACAAATGGACGGTACCGCATATGAGAAGAGGATACCTACTGCCTTTTGGGAATGACCTATAGCCAGCATTACAAACGGGTGAGCTCTATCCACTGCTTCATGTGTCAAATGAAATGGCACTTTTTCATTTTTCTCAAGTGTTTTTTCTAAAACTTTGCTTTTTGCTTTTGACCATTCAGTGAATCTTATTCTGCGTCCATGAGCTCTTGAATCATCATGAGAACAAAACCCCATATGGGTAGCACACGGAGGCTGAGTTGGACACACTGAAATAGAGGCTCTAAACTGTTAACACACAGACTTTTGATCCATTTCCCTGACTGTTTAACCAAAGAAGTGAGTTTAATAGTACAGCAAACAGAAGGTGTTTAAACAGTGAATAAACATGGTATGTTTCAACAGGTGGCAGAGAGCCATAAGCATTCTGCTGCAGATCAAGCTCTGCCTAACAGATGTGATGTTCCAAATTAAATCTTGGAGAGTGGTTGGATAGAGTGAAGCAGTGGTAATCAGGAAATAATTCTCATGCCTAACTTAAAAAGCTTGTTGTCTTCAGTGAGAGTAGCAGCAGTTAGTGAAGAACTAGAATCCTCCTTTCTTAGCTGGAATTTCAAAAACAACCATTATTTTATTATTAGTCAAACTGAGTTGGAGAAGCAATGGAGAAGAAGCAGTTGATGAGTGCTTTTCAGAACCTTGATTCTCTTAGGTATCTGACATAAGACCAATCTGAAGCAGAAAGAAATTACAGCAAAATGTTATTCTGCTGAGATTAAAAGGTACCCAACCAATTAGAGTTAATCTGGCTAAGCAATATAAGACTTTCATCTTTGCTGCCTTGTCTTTTGTCAGGTTATAGAAAAAGAGATAAATGTACTGTATTTTTATATATTTTTATACATATTAAACATTTTAAAAGATATATATATATATAATATATTTCATATTCTGAATTTATATAGATTGTATATATGCACACAGAGGAGTACAAAATGTGCATTTTAAGCTGTGTGGTCAGTGTCAAGTCTTTTTTTTTTCCTTCAAAGGTGTTCATTCTGAATTGGAAGAAACTCAGCCTTTTCAGAAATAATTTGGTCTGCATCACCCTTCACACTTTATTGCAGAAGTTTTATTATGAACTCGTCAACTACCAATATAAATTCTCTAACAATATTTACTTATCCTTACAGTTTTTGAGGAACTCAGTAGAGATTTTTGTGTCCCTTTTATGATCCTTATATACTTTCTGCAATGTAAATCTGTCCAGTCATCAACAGTTTTCTTTCAGTCACCGACAAAAAGATGTCTTTGTACAAGCACACAGGCTCAACTTCAGAAACAGAAGCCCATCCTAAGAAGAACTATTTGTTTTGCTGATGTGGATGGTATGCTGATTTCTGACTGTATTCCTTTCAGGAGTAGGAACAGTAATCATCTACATCTAGTGTGCAATAAAATAGCACAGCATTATTGGAGCACAAGGTTAGTATGAAATACTGTATTGCACAATATGTTGTTCCTGGAAAAGTATCAGAATGATATAGGTGAGAGTGAAGTAATTTTAAAAAAACAAGTGAGAACATGTCTCTCTAAGCAGAGTTTTTGGCATTTGAGGTACACTTGTGAGCACAGAAGGAAAGAGAAGTTGTTCTAGCTTAAATGAAACCTCAGTTGTCTTGGTGAAATAGTTTTAGCGGTAGAGTGTAAAGAATTTAGTGCTCCTAACTTTTACAGTATCAACCTGAGATTATTCATTGCTGAGAAAAGGTAAAGACACTAGTGGAATAAAGTGAGGGCAATAAGTTTGTGTGTGCATAGAGGAGAGTGTTCAGGGTACATTTTAAGGTTATGAGCAACAATGTTGTAGTGCAGAGGATTTTAAGAGATTTTTTCAATGTCTACTTCTGAGTAAGCTGTTCTTACTCCTTTCTATGTAATGAACACTATGCTACTATGCAGATGACACTGCTGTCATGGTAGGGATGCTGCTTACCCATATTGTCCCCAAGGGGTCTTAGTATTTTGGCCATGACTGACCAGTTCCAAAAGTGAGATTTCTTACTGAGCTGTGAATGCTGATTAGATGCTTATTTTAGATCTGTGAAATGGGAGCATTGGGTGCTTTTTTTTTTTTTTTTTTTTTTTTTTTTTTTTTTTTTGGAACAAAGTTGTGTTAGCTTACATTTCTCTTTGTGCTTGCTAAGGCAGTCTGGGGCTGCCGTGTGATCTCTGTACAGCTCTTACCTTGTATGTGGCAAAGCATCCGAGGGTGGGGAACGTTCCTAGAGGAGTATGTTACCCATGAGCTCCTGGAGCGAGAACAATGTTGACATGTATTCATTGTGTAAGCTTTCCTATTCTCTTGCAGAGTGTCTTACTGTAGAGTGGGTTGGCTCTTAGGCTTTCCAAATGAGGCTGAATGCTGGAAGTGAAGAACAGGAATTGACATATAAAAGTAGAGGAAGCTTCAATTAGTGTTTAGTCTCTAAATATTTCACTGTTATTTTACCTCTTCCATGTGTGTTTTGGAGAACCATAAGCACAGGAGGGTGGAAGCAAGCTGCCTACTGCTCCATGGCTAAGTAGTTACCCCTGACAACTAATACTGCCTGTGGTTGCTTTGCAACTGCTTCTGTTGCCTCGCTGTTTCTGCTCAAGAGCTCGCTGCCCATTGACATGCCTAGTGAGATTCCTTTTTGTAGTAACAAAATACACTGAAACAGGAGTAGATTGCTTTCTGACTTGGGAAGTGAAGGGACAAGTATTGACAGCAAAAGAAATGCTGAGGCCTTGATTTCTAAAGGTGGTGTATGCAGAGTGGAAGTCTTATTTCTCTAAATACTTGGTGTCTTGCTTCTAGATTTTGGGTTTAGAAATTGAATAATAGACTAATAGCTGTTTTTACTGTTACTTTTATTTTTACCTTCCATATAGTACGAATGACTGATGTTCAGTGTTCTTTGCTCCTGACACCTTGGTTAGAATATCTACTACTATAACATCTTAAGAACATCCTAAGAATGGTGTCGTATTTAAGGCACCTTGTGATGATTCAGAACCAAATTAATAAAAAATGGAAAATAAACCTTTAGGGGCTGCTCAGCCACGAGAACAGAATAAGCATTCATCAGTTATCCATTAGGGTAAGGAAGCAGTATGTGGTTGCTGTTCGTATTTTAAGGAATATGTGGAGAAAAGAGGATTGGGAAAGGATGAAGACATCTTTTCAAGCAACACTTATGTTTTGCACAGTTACATTTTTACTCCATGACTGTGTCTGATTTAGGAAAAAAAAAAATTGAGTGGACTGAGGGATTTCACAATGTGTGCAGAAGGCCATGAGATGTGAGGTTTGCCCCCATATGAAAACAAAGTGTAAATCTCAGAGCTGAAGCTCTTGGGTTAAGGTCATTGTATGCCCTCTTAGACAGTCAAGAAAAGGTCATGTCCCATGTGGTTACATTTCAGGGCATGTGGTGGTAGGGTGGAACTAACATTTCACAGGATTTTTATTTTTATTTTTTTAGCTAATGGCAAGATCTCTTTTCTTTTCTTTTTTTTTTTTTTTTTGTACGTACCTGGAGGCATGTGGAATACTTGAGGAAATAACATGACTTATTAACAAGAGCTGAAAACAACAAAGTAGAAGACAGAAAGGAGTAAGTGATTAAAGCCTATATACTCAATTATATATGGTTTGCATACCATTTAGTTGCCGTTTTGATCACATACAGCAATACTTGTACACTGCAGGTTCCCTGGTGTTATTCCTGCAGACCACTGCCTTGCACAAACTAGTCCTGATCAAAAATACCAAGCAGTCTGCCAGATAACCTGATTTCATGGTGGCTGTAACAAATGTACTCAGTGCTTCTCGTGCTCTTTGATATCAGTCAGAGTGCACTCATTAATTTTTTCTAATCATTCTTGATACTTAACTATTCATAAATTGATTGAAGTCATTTTTTTACCTCACTACCACGTTTTCTACTACTATAGCTCTGCTGGCTTGTTCTAAATTCTTATGGAATGAAATCAGAAGTTTTGTTTAGGAGAAAACAATAAACACGAATACTAATTTCAAAGCAGAAAACTGCATTTCATCTGTGAAACAAGATTTGAAGCAGTTGTTCTTGCTAATTAACACTGTCTTCTATAGCAGTGGGTATTTGATGGGTTTGTGTTATTCTCTACTATTGTAAAAGTATTTAAATGAAAAATTTTAGTTTTAGTGTATAAAAATGATAGATTGCAGAAAAGATATAGCATAATGGATTAATCATCATAGAGAGTTCAAAGTTCCAGTTGAATTCCCTGCCATAGAATGTAATGATTTATGTACTTTTCCGAAGTGTTTAGTCTCTGAATTGTATAGCATATTGAACTTATTTTGTTTTTACTGCTGCATTTAGTAATATTTAACTGTGGTCAACACAGAAAGATGAAAGAAAATTGACTTCTGACTTTCTCCTGCAAGAAAGGAAATTGTCTTGCCTTCAAGGATATGAATTATAAGCAACATGCAACAGCAGTGAACACTGGTTAGCCGAAGCTCGCCTGATCTGCTCACTACAAATGTGAGGCATTGTCTTTCAGAGCTGCTGTCTTGATGTGATTTCAGTAAAGAACATGCCTTCTGTTTGGTCTGATTTCTGTGTTAAATGATTGTTGAGCAAAACATCTTATCGGGATTGTTGACCGTCAGGCATCTGTCTGTCCAAAGGCTGCTTTAAAGGGTGCAAAAAAAAAAAAACCCTCTGTGCCATGAGAAACTCTTATATCTGTACTAGCACTGCAGTCTAGCCTAGATTTCATCTATTCTAAACATAAATACCAAAATATATCAGCAGAGAAGTTGATAAGAATTTTTTTTAAAGATAGGCTAACCATAGAAATAGGTTGTTTTTTTTTTTTTGGTACATCTTTACTCTCCATCCAATCCATAGATTGGATGCAGAGTACATAATACAAATGAAAGATAGCTGTATCTCCTGACATAAAAAGTAAAATATACAAAATTTATGGTGTTGGTTGTAGTGGATTGACTGACTCATTAGAATAACAAAAACTGCTGATTTGTATTACATCTGATTGCATTTGTTTTTCCTAGCAAGCATTTATAATTTTGATTTAAAGAAAAATAAACTGAGAGACTAGCTTTTCCAAAGCCATTTTGTATTTATTTTAAATTACATATTGTTTACCATAATGCGTACTGTTCGTAAGCTTAAGATTAAATGCTTACTAAAAATAGCCTATAAATTAAGTTATAGGAGTGGAAGATACTTTCTCTTCCTGGGTCTTTTGATTTTCTGCATATACTACTTATGCTTTTGTTGTCTACCTATAAAGGATGAACCATGTCTAACTAAAGTTTAAAATCTTGCCAATGTTTAAAAACCTCAAAGTGTTACATAAAGTTATTGCTGGTACAATGTTTTGGGGAATTTAGACGTGTTACTTTGTCACAACATTGTGTTAATATTTAAATTAGTAAAGTTAAGTGCTACTAGCTAGCACTGTTGTTATCATAATAAAATCACAGCCAAAACGTGGATTATCGTTGCTGTGTTCAAAAAAACACTCCTTTGGGAAGGTACATACAGTAGTTATTTAGAGTAGTCTTAAACTTGACTCCCTTAATGGGCTCGTGAGAGACGATGTAACTTCACCTGATGATTGTTATGTTACCAGTTCTCAACTCTTCCCTGGAGAGCATGGAAGAAGTTGCAGTGTTGTAATGCACAGAAAGATCAAACTACCTGAGAAGCAGTGCTGCAGAGGGCCTCCTCGCCAGGATGCCAGGTTGGCAGTTCCTTCCATCCAGCTACAGCAAGTTAACTTCCCTCAGTAGGCAGCAACCTTCCCGGGGTAGGGGTTTGCAGCTGAGGAGGCTGCAGCCTGGCTTGTTGTGCTGAGCAGCCCACAAGCAGGCAGGGGAGTGGTGAAGGTTGGAGACCATGGAATCCTTCCTGTTCTTTGTGACGCATCTGAGCTGCACACGCTACTATGGAAGCAACGCAGCCTCATATTTGTCTCTCATTAGTCAAGAGAAATAGTTGTGTGCTTCCAATTCCTCCTTTTTGATTTCACCACTCTTTTGCTTTAACATGAGAGGAATTTTAGTTTCTGTAGAGAATTAATGTTTCCATGTGGACATTGAAGAAATGGTGACCTACAGGACTGTAAAACTACCTGACATTAGCTTTGGCTATTCAAGAAAATTCACATTTTCCAATGAGATTTGAGGGCTTTTCAGGAGTTTCGGGAATTTTTCTGGAGTATAAGTGCAGTGCTATGTAGTTCTGTTCATTTGCAGCATATGAAATTGGTGTCACAAACTTGAGTTCATGGGATTTATTGGATGAATGTCTGTGAAAATGTCTTCTAGAATTGATCTGTAAGGCTCTTAAATGTAGTATGGGATTGGCATTTGCATCTAGTAACAGAAAAGAAATTTAAGATGGGAAAAGACACAGCATGAACTGTCTACAATTTATTACCCTGGTTGTCTGTCTGAAAGACAAAAATCAGACAACTGCTAAATTGAGTTTACAATTCTTGAACAGTTTTCTGGTCTTAGAAATTCTCCAAGCTTATATGTAATGTTACACAGACACTAAATCACAGGATATTCTGTGAGTGTGTCTCAGCTTCAGATGCAGGAAAAGGAGGCACACTCTCTCCCTTTTTGTGACTTGCTGAGATTGGAAATACAAGGCAATTTCTCCAAGTAATGGGAGAAAAGCAAAAGATAAAACAGGTTTGTCTGCTAATTTGTTGACATTTTGGAGGGAAAAGGAGAGTTCCTGGTGTAACTCTTGTGTTAATTATTTTGATAAGTATTTGGGTAATGTACAGTCTAAGCAGCTAAGAAAAGAAGGCAACTGATAGCAAAACCTAGCTAATAAGCAGCCCATGCAGGTGCTAGTTTTTGATCCTGAAGCCCCGAAGAGTCTTATCATTTGCTTTGTAAGCCCCATGTAGAAAAGGCTGTCCCTGGATTCTTGTGTCTACAAGCTCAACAGCCACTAACAAATCTGGCATAGTTTTTGCACAGTTGTTTTTTCTTTCCCTTTAGCTGTTTCTACACTTCGCTAGGATCTGCTGAACCTTATTAGGTTGGAGAGAGAAGCAACGGAGAGGCAGTATTAGTGCCACATGTTCAGATGGACAGAATGAGATAAAAGGCTGATAAAGTGATTACTTACCATGTTTTAATTGCATAAGAAGGAAGATTTGATAGATAAGCTTAAAGAAGAAATACTTTCGTAGTGAACTGCCCTAGAACCAGACAGGATAGAGTCTGGGGCCAGTTGCATGTTTTGTGGCAAGTATCAAGGCACAGAGCATTGAGCCTGAGGGCCTGTGAGAGCAAGCCAAAAAGAGGAGGCACTGCAGCTTCCCTGCATGCCAGGACTTTGAGCCTATGCCCTGCTCCCAGCATCTTGAGCAATCTGACAGAACAACACAGATAATTTGTGCAGCATGCTTATGTATGTCAACCTTTGTTTCACTGGCTCTATGCGTGGTCCTTTTTCTTACCACCTTCTTCCTAAAGACCATTTCTGTCTACACCTGCAGACTGGATGCACTCAGTCTGGCGAAGGGAGGTAGATCACAGCTTCCATTCCATTCCTTGAAAAACTTTTCCAAGGAGTCAGTGTGCCATAAGGTGAAGATAAGGAGAGTTTGAAGGGAAGGGAAAGGAAAGGAAATAAAGGGATCAGTGGATAAACTGACAAGGAAAAATAGATGGGAACTTTGGAAGAAGGGAAGAAAGGAAAAATAAAACTGTCAAGGAATAGACTGGACTAGAAATTCAAGTTCTTTACTATGAGAGTGGTGAGGTGCTGGAATGGGCTGCCCAGAGAGGTTGTGGATGCCACATCTCTGGAGGTGCTCAGTGCCAGGTTGGATGGGCCCTGGGCAACCTGGTCTAGTATTAAAAGTGGAGGTTGGTGGCCCTGCCTGTGGTGGGGGGGTTGGAGCTTCATGATCCTTGATGTCCCTTCCAACCTGGGCCATTCTGTGATATTTTTTTTTTTTGAGGTTTTTCTAGGAAGCACAAGTCACTGGGTCTTGCCTCCTTAGGCACTGTGAAAGAAGTCTGCACATGACAGGAATGAATACTATGGTGTTTTGGGTGTATTTCCAGACAGAGCACACAGAACATACTCTACCTTGAAGGCCTTACGGCAAAATTCAGAAGCTTCTTTGTACACGTGATTTTTGTGTTGACATTTTGTGTTATGCTATCAATTTTTTAATAGCACCACACCTCACAAATTCTAAACTTGACAGAACAAGGCAACATCTGAGATGAGTGGTATCACTTACATTTTCCTAGAGGTTCTCAGCTGTCTACTTTGAGCTTTTTAGCTGTCACTCCACTCGTAGAGATGTATGGTTGTGTGGGATGTATAGCGATTTGGAGAGCAGATTATCTTCTTGCTGGGTGTGAGAAATGAGTCCTTCTAGTTTTTTGAGGTTATCCATGTGTATACATCGTCTTTTCCAGACAATGTGTCAAAGTTGCAGCATGAGATCTCTGGCTGGTGGGGAAAAGGGCTCAGACCAAGGTGGTTAGAAGCCCACATTCAAGCAGCTTAATGAGAGAGCACAAGCTAAACTGGCCCGTTTGATATAACAGAAAATTCAGACATGAAGACTAGCTGCATAATCTTGATGTCGTGGTAGTGAGTTGTTGTAAGTGTATTACTGTAAGCAATACACAGGAGAAAGCATTTGTTACTTCCATTGATGTAATGGCCCAGTTAGTGTCCATCTGTGAGCTTCACCAATGAGGGGTTTATCTGTGAGTCTTCTGCCTTAGACATGCCACGAAGATCATACAGTTCACACAGCATCTCAGCATATCATATAGTACCTGCTATACTACAGGTAGTAATAGCTGATCAGTAGAATTATCATAAATCAATGTATTTATGCAGTTAGATTGCCTATGATCTTTACTGAAAGCAGGTGAAATTTCTGTGTTGCCTATAGTTCTGTATTTTCAAGATCAATCGAGATGAATCATGACCACTGCTGTATCGTGCTATAAAGATCCTGGAAGTAGAAAGAGGAGATTAGCTTCAGAAGAGGAGAGAAGACTATGGATCAATTCCCTGATGTCTGCTGTGCCCCAGAGGTGTGTCATGTTGCCACCTCTGCACTCTTTCCATAGGAAGCCTTAAGTAACCCCTTTCTTTTTGCTCCATGGGTCTTTTAAATCTTAAGTCCTTAGCAGGGATTCTTGATCTCTGCTCCTCTAACCTGGACCAAACAGGGCTTGCATCCCTAACAGACTTGAAGTACACCTCTGAGGCTGCTGGAACTTCCTGCTGTCTCTGAAGATTCACCTGAGGCTACAGGACTCTGGAACTTAATCTGGTCCACTGAGTCTGCAAAGGAGCATGATGACCTTCAGCATACCCTACCATACCTGCACCTTCACTTCTGATCTCTGCTCCTCATGATCTGTGGGCAATACAACCCCTCACAGCAGGGCACTGTACCCAGAGAGGGTGAGTGTGTGGGTGTGTGAGGAGAGGGGGGGGCTTGCTGATATTATCAGATACAACAGGTCGAGCAATCACTTGCAAAACAAGCAGGCTGTTGCACTGTGTTAAGAAACACGTGTCCTCTCTCTTCTTTTGTTTTCCAGTCAGCATGACTAAGCATGTAGTCTTTGGTCACTGTTTACTGAAAGCCATTCCAACAGATCAATGAGTAGCCAGATTGTAAAACTTAAGGAGTCAGAGGAGCAGATAGAGCCACAGATTAACAGCGTATGTTTCTTAAGCAGCTTGCAAATAATGTGTTTTGATACATCAGCTGAGCTCTAAAGAGTGTTAACCATATAATTCAGCAAAGACTTTGTGTTCCCATGACCCTGCTATTTTGAATTCAGGAGCTGCTCACCCCTTCTCCTTGCCTCCACAGTGCCCCTGAGAGCTGTAGATTTGGAAGACAGCTTCACAAAGAGGAGGGAAAAGGGACGAGCTTCCAGCCAGGGCTTGTGCTTTCTTTCCATCATTGCTGAGGCCAGCCATCGATGGGCTATGAAAAGGGTGGGATAAGTGTGTCAAAGGGTCTGGGAAAACAGTAAACTGTAAAGATTTCAGCAGATGGGTGGCTCACTTTCTTGCTGGTGCATTAGATGTAAGGGGTGGGACTCTAAGCTCAGCAGCTTGGCTAAATGTTGGAGCTAAACATTTGCAGAAGCACTTTGTAAGACCAGCTTCCAGGGCATTGGCCAGGACTGTGCTATCAGCAGCTTTGCTCAGTACCTGTGGGAGCAAGTTTCAAAACAGACGTGCCAGCCAACATGAGCACAGCGGGCAAAGTAAGCTGAGTTTTTTTTTGTTTGTTTGTTTGTTTTTTAAGGAAAAGTTTCTTTGCTGCAGCTGAGTAATGTGTTATAAATGTAGTTTCTTTGCAAGGACACCAGAAATACTGATGGGGTGATATAAATGGGAATGTAGGAGAAAGCTGGTGCAGTAGAGCTGCTTTTCCTTGCGGACCACTGTACTCTTCCAGGAAATGGCTGCTAGGCTCTTCGAGGCAATAATTTCAATTTATTTAAATACTGAGGCAACATAAGCTAATAACATTAGAGTAAGAATAAAGCTAATTTCAAGCTCCGATTGACTGTGTTAACATATAATGTAGTAAGTATTTGGACAAATAAATGTATTTATCAGCTGCATCACTTTCCCTTCTGAGATCTCAGGCTGTTTCTAACTTTTTCTAGCTTTTTTACATTTCATGTAAATTTACTAAGTTTGTCATCTTTAGAAAACATTATGTTAAATTTTAGGGTGCAATCGTGCATATGTTAAGACCATCAAGCAGAGGTAAATTCACCAAGTTCAGTTCTCTGTTTAGCCTTTGCCTGAGCGTGATGGAGCGTTGTGGTGGAGTTACCACACTTTGTTTTCAGTGTATTTAATCTTTGAGGCAGTATGCAAGTTACCTTGCAGTTTGTGTGACCATGTAACATAACCTTCCTCCTCTCTAAAAGGGTGTGTTTCTACAGCTTGCTTTTCTTCTGCTGCCATGACTTGTAAGGGTGGTAGAAAACATGAGTAGAAAAAAAATATGCTGTGACTCCAGTTAGTGCTTGCCATAATAGATCAAGTGTGCTGTTGGCTCATCTGGGGGATTCTGTTACAGCTGATAAAAGCTCATGGTCAGCCATCAGAATACAGCCTAATTAACCACTGTCTAATTGCATGAGAGATTCATTTGCTCTTAGCGATCCACAGTTATTGGTTATCTTTGCTCTCAGAAACATTGCACAGACTTTGTTTGCAAATTGTGAAATCATTAGTGAGCGATGTGCAATAAAGTCCTTTTTCTCTTTTCAGGGAAGTTTCCTAGAAAATGTTGTCCTTTAAAATGTGATCTTGCTTCACTTGTAACTTTTTTTTTTTACTGGAAGCATTAGATTTAGTGCAGATCTCTCATATCTCTTTTTCAAAGCTCTTGCTCTTTCCCACTTTACATCTGGCTACTGAAAGTGCACTATTTTACATTGCAGGTCTGTTATTTCCTAGTACTCGCTTTCTTTGTTACCAGTTGACATTTTGTTGCTAGACATGCCTATTTTTACTTAGCTAACTTTTCATACCAAAGCTTTTTATGCTTCTTTCCCAGAAGCATGCAACACAGCGGTGTCACACTGTATGGCAGGGTCCCAAGTCACACAGGATACTTAGGCACAGCTGAACTTCTGGTGTCATAGACTTAATTCTCTTCTGTTTTGCTCTTAAGATAATAGCACCTGAGGACTTGCAGTTAGTACATCTTACCTAATGGAGTGACTGTTCCCCTTAAGGGAGATGTGGAAAAATCTTATTCCATGAGCTTTAGCTGTGTAAAGTTCTGTGATGAGAAGACCCCACCGAAAAAGAACAGGAGCAAATAATGGGGACAGAAATAGGAACAAAGTCAGGCATGATTTTGGTGAAAAAAAAAAAAAACAAAAAAAACCCTGACTTATGGATACTGACTTTGGTGTTGTTTTTAATTTTTTTTCCTAGTTTTCCCTCTTCCTCTATGAGCAGGAATTCTGCATGTACAAATGTTAAGAATCTTATTGTATTGACCTTCTCATTGCAAGAGCCTCTCCCTCTACCTTTGCTCTTTTTGCAGGTTATTAAATGTAAGGCAGCAGTATTGTGGGAAGCAAATAAACCATTTTCTCTTGAGGAAGTGGAAGTTGCCCCACCAAAAGCACATGAAGTTCGTATTAAGGTATTTAATTTTTTTTTTTAAAGAAGTGTTACAAATTGCATTTAATGTTGCTTAGCCAATTATTTCTGCAGATTTCTAGGATGTGGTCTTGGAAAATATTCAGTAGGTAAATAGTTGCTATTCAGTGAGCTCCTGTGCAATATGCTGCAAGTCATAAATCTAATCTTGTGTCTCTTTTTAAGAGGGCTTTTTTGTTTGCTTTGAACTACTTTCTGCCTTGCTTTTGGATATGTGCTAGGAAATAGAACTGGGTGCTTCCTTTTTGATCTGGGTGTTGAATATCTGTTGCACTTCAGATGCTATTGCTTTAGAGCAGTTTTAAGTGTTGTATTGGTGAGGAGAACCCCTACACGGGGTCAACAACTGCACTTGTCAGAATAAAAGCTGTTAAGGCATATTTAAATCTTTCAAAACAAATACAACTGAATGCAAGAAAAGACAAAATGTGCTGTAGAATATTATGTATGGCTGAGATTTTATGGCTTTTTTTACATATGTAACATATACATGTATAAAAATATAATAAATGATCATATCATATGTAATTACAAGCAACATTTTACTACCGCATAATAAAAATTTTAACATCTTAAAATTATGATTTAAATTACAAGATAAATATTTATATAGAAATGTTATTTAATTCAATACTTTTTATGTAGTACTAAGATAAGCGTTTTATATCTGTGTGTAAATATAAAAATAAGAATTGATTCTATTCTGTTCTTCAGCTGTTGTTCTGCCCAGCAATCAGTGGGACTCCTGATACAGGAGGCACAGCAAGCATTCACAGAGGAGTTTTGGTTTGTAAATTAGAGACATGCAAACAATGAAGATTAGGAGTCGAGCAATTGAGTGTTTTTACCCTTAGTTTTATTGTGTGCACATGTAATTTTGGAGATAAGCAAGGGACTGCTCCAAATATGACAACTTACATATGACATGACATTAGTGAAATGCTGAAGCATTCTCACCTTTCTCTTAAATCAGATTGTAGCCACAGGGATCTGTCGCTCTGATGACCATGTGGTGACTGGTGCACTGACTATGCCTTTTCCAATCATCGTTGGGCACGAGGCAGCTGGCGTTGTAGAAAGTGTTGGAGAGAAAGTAACTTCATTAAAGCCAGGTATGAAGCAGCACTGAACACAAAATCTGTGCTGAGTTTTCAGGCTCCTGTTTAAGTTGAAGCCTATTATGTGTGAACACTTGTATTGCAAAGGACTACCTATCTAATTCACTTTTAACACCGCTGTACTTCAAGTGTGTTGCAACTGTGAAGACTGTTCAAAGCAGGTCAGTATATATAATAAGTTGTATTAGAGATTTCTGCTTCAACAAAAATGTATATTTTAAATTTCAATTATAGCCCTAGCTGCTTTTTCTCATAAGTTTTGGTTCCAGAACTTGATGCATCACTCTGTTGTTCATGTTTCCTGGTGAGCTGAAACAGCAGCACAGGCTTGTGCATACACACACCACCCCCACCTACCTCTGAGTTGAGGGGAAGGAGGGGGAAAAGATCCAAGACCTGCAAAGTTCATTTAGCAGAATGATTACTAAGCCTGTATGTTGTGCATGTATGTGCATTTTGTGTTCTGTAGGTCACTTTCCACTTCTTAGTGGAAATCAGAAACTGACTTTGAACACATGAAGTATTGGCCACATTTCAGAACTGTCAAATCACAAATTAACCTGCAGCAGAGATTATCAATTTAGGGACTTATCATACTTTGTTGCTGTGGGAAATGGTAAAAGATTGCACTGAGAACACAGGTTACTTAGTTAATTGGCATCATTGTACTAAAGAACTAGAGATGTCTTACCTTGCATTCATTGCTGCTTCTCTGATAATTACTTTAAATAAGATGACAACTCAGGAGAGCTAGCAAATTAATGCTTAACTTATTTCCCATTTCTGCAAACAGTTACAGTTCTCTTACCTTAACATGCCAACTTCCTGCCCTAGAAGATGTCAGTTTTAATCTATTTCCTCAGCTGTGTATTAGTAAGTAGAGATGCAAAAAGCTGCTGAATGAATACTTTGTGAATGACAGCAGTCTTGAAGATTTAAGGCATAACTCAGTTTCACTTCTGTGAAAGAAACCCAGGATTTTGTATGTTGAAAGCAGTTGTCAGAAATGCATTAATGATGTCCGCTATGTCAGAGAGAGGCAGTGGAAGGAAATAAGTCCAGCACTACAGTCCTACTGCACTTTTTTTTTTTTTAGGAATTAAAGTACTTGTTTTATGTTTTTACCTGAATGCTTCTTGTGTGCCTGCTTGTTTAATCATTACTGTTTTCTTTCTAGGAGACGCAGTTATTCCACTCTTTGTTCCACAGTGTGGGGAGTGCAGATCTTGCTTAAGCACCAAGGGCAATTTGTGCAGTAAAAATGAGTGAGTTTCCTAGGTTACTTGCAACCCCTATTTGATTTTAACTTACCCAAAACTGACCACATATGATAGATCTCATTTACCATTATGTCTGGTTATTTTTCAAAAGGATTTCTTCTTCACCTGCTGGATTAATGGCTGATGGCACCTCTAGGTTTACCTGTAAAGGGAAAGCAATTCATCATTTTATTGGTACAAGTACATTCACCGAATACACGGTAGTACATGAAACTGCTGTAGCCAAAATTGATTCTGCAGCTCCTCTGGAAAAAGTTTGTCTGATTGGCTGTGGATTCTCAACTGGTTATGGGGCTGCTCTGCAGACTGCCAAGGTAAACACTGTAGGTGTTTCTGCTCTGTTCAGAATTGTGTGGCCTGTAAGCAAGGTGCCAGCATGGCAGCCAGCAGGCGTATGTTCTTTTTGCTTTGTTCAGAGTGGTAGGAAGATATTAGTTCTTTGCCTTCCTCAGTTCCTCTAAGGTATTTAAAAGTCTTCAATTGAAAATCCAATTTTAAAAAAACTTTATTGCAGTTTGCTAAGTTTTCTTTCAGACCTCTAGCTTTCTCACTCCTCAAAAAATGTTATGACAGAGATGATATTTTATTGTAACTTCAGGCTTCCTCTATTCTGAGACTTTACACAGTAAATTCAAAGAATTTGTAGCAGTACATGGATGTGGCTTTTTACAGCTGTGACTTCACTATTTCCAGTGGAGTGACAGTACAGATCTTAATGCCTATCTTAGTTGCATATAGGATTATATCAGTGTAGCTGGCTACTGCATTAGTACATATGCATAAGCAAATGTCTTCTCAACAGGTGATCTAATATAGAAGTAGATTAGGTGAGAACATATTGATAGTAAGAAAATGCTATGTACTTTATGTGGACTGTAACAGGATGCCATGTTAATATAGGTAGAACCAGGCTCCACCTGTGCTGTCTTTGGCCTCGGAGGAGTCGGCCTCTCTGTTGTCATGGGCTGCAAGGCAGCTGGAGCATCCCGCATCATTGCCATCGATATCAACAAGGACAAGTTTGCCAAGGCCAAGGAGCTGGGAGCCACTGAGTGCATCAACCCTAAAGACTTCAAGAAGCCCATTCACGAAGTGCTGACAGAAATGACTGGCCAGGGTGTGGACTACTCCTTTGAGGTCATCGGCCGTATAGAGACCATGGTATGCAAACAAGAGATGTGGTCAAAAGAGGCATTAATTCATTAGCTGTCTCTTCTCTAACCCACTAAGCACCAGTAGTGAGGAGCTGAGAGCTGCTGGTAAAGCGTTAAGTTAACTTGAAACCTATGAAGCCTGGCTATCATCAGCTAGTGAGATGCAGGGACAGAAGCATACTCAAAAACTTAAGAAAAGGATCTTAAATGTAAATTCTAATAGGAAAGGAATCTAAGCAGGGTGACTCACTTTCACATATATAACTAAACTCAACATTGTCTATCCAAGAGTGTCTTATCATTAATAAGACTAAATTGGAAAACAGAACAAGCTAAAATATAAGAGTGGATAAAATGGTGTTAGCTACAGAAATTGATTTGGAAATGCAAGCTGATCCCTGAGAGAAGGAATCAAGTTTTTGTGCCCTGAGGGCAAGACTTGCATGACACTGGTGTGTCCTCTGTTTTAAATGCAGACTGAGGCCTTGGCCTCTTGCCACTACAACTATGGAGTCAGCGTGATTGTGGGAGTGCCCCCTGCAGCACAGAAGATTAGTTTTGACCCCATGCTTCTCTTCAGTGGTCGCACCTGGAAAGGGTCCGTCTTTGGAGGTGAGGACTTGGACAGATGTGATTTGGCTGGCTTGTGAAACTTGTCTGTTAACCTGAATCAAAGGGAGTGGATTATTGATAGCTGGACATACTAATGATAACTAATTTGCTAACAAAGTAGCACAAAGAATTCATGAAGGAACTATTATCAAATGGTTACTGAAGAGCAGAGGAGAGAGAGAAAAACAGAGAGGAAGAGGGGAATAAGAGGCACAAAAATGTCAACATTAAAAAGAAAAAAAGAGAATGAAGGAAAAAAAACAAAAAGGCAGAGAGGATAGGGCCCAGAAGGGTAGAAGACAGATGGACTGGTGCATGTAGAAGGAGCAGTAGATAAAATGGATTAAAAAAAGGAGTCATAAGGAGAAAGATGGGGGCTAAGGACAACAGGAGAAAAGTAGCATAAAAAGAGAGAAAAAAGATGGGAAGAATGAAGAAAGGAAGGAGAAAAGGAGAGAAAGGGAAAAGAAAGCGGGGGGGGAAAAAGAAAAATGAAAGACAGGAAAGAACAAAAGTGGAAGTATTGAGAAAGACAGGGCAAGAAAGAGATAAGGACAGAAAAGACAAATGAAGAGGAAAAAAAGAAGGGAGAACAGGGATCAAAGACAGAGTCGGGAACTGTAAAGAACATTCAGTTCAGACCAACCTGCTTATCAGGTTAAGCCCAGCAAGCTGCCATCATTCACAATTGCTCTCTCTTCTGAGCTTTTCCAGAGGATTTTCACACTCAGCAAACCTTAACTCACTGAACACAAAACTTAAAGACCTAGAAGACAGAGGAAGCTTATTTCTAGCAGTGCGTTTTCCCTTTTGCAACCCGTTCCTCTGATACATTCCATAGACACCTGACTAAAAGAGTCAAAGACAAATTAGGTTATTCTGGGAGAAGATCCTGTTATTATAGAGACAAACAGTGCCAGATAAAGCCAAGAAAAAACTAGGCAGCCCCTTCTGCTGCCCTATTTTGTTCCTAGTAAGTTTCTAGTCACCAACAGAATGTCAGTTTTTCTGTGTGTGATTTAGGGAATGAAGCATCAATAAACAGGATGAAACAGTACTAAGGCATGTATAATCAATGACTATACAGATGTTATAGTTAAGAAATATACAGGAAAGTTAGACTAAGTAAGATTATTGCAACAGGAAGATAATAAATGGAAAATGCTTACCAATGTTGTAGGCTTGCAATATTCTCCACAAGGAGTAATCTCTAGGAAGAGATCCTTCCTCAGTGGCAGTCAACACTTAAATGGGGTCTAGGAGAGGTGGAGCCTCCACCTGAATTACCTTCACCTGTGCTCCTATGGCTGACTCATGGCCTCAGGTGGTCAATCAGAGGTTCAGGCTGTGATTCAGCAGTTCCCATACAAGGAGGGTGTGGGGGGTGTCTTTAAGATTCAAAAGTCAGAACTTTAGACTTGCACCAGTACAGTACTTACTTGCTTGGTTGGTCATACACACTGTACTCCACTGTAGACTAGCTACACTTAGTACAGCACTTCCTCTTGGCACTCTATATTACAAAGGTCAAGTTACACTGCAGTACTTCATCATGCTATTCTGCTGTAGAAAGTTTATCTAAAAATTTAAGCCCCTATAAGTTTTATCTATTTTTATAGCATTTAATGGTTCATTATCCACAGTCTGTGGTTTTCTTTCAGGTTGGAAGAGTAAAGATGCAGTGCCCAAACTGGTTGCTGATTACATGAAGAAAAAGTTTGTTTTGGATCCATTAATAACCCATACCCTTCCTTTCACTAAAATTAATGAAGGATTTGATCTGCTAAGGACAGGGAAGAGGTAAACACTGCTTAATTGTAAAAGCTGTTTATAAACAACTTTAAGAACTGCACAGTGAGACAGAGCATGACTAACTTTGTGACAGAGAATGGTGAAAGCAATCCACAGTGCCCATTACTCTTGGCCAGAATAGTATGTTTCCACGAGTAGCTGCTGTACTAACAAAAGGTAGCAAAGTTTTAGATTTTGAAATGTACTGGGTGCTTTATTTCTTTACAGCAAAATTTTTAGATTCTACTTCCTGTCTAGTTTGAGCAAAGAGTCCTTGTGACAGAGGGAGCAAAGCTCACACAGAACAGCAAGTCAGCACCCACTGGAAAAGAGCACGCAAGGAAATTGAAAACATCAACCTAGAGAGAACATGTGATAGACCTAGCTTCCCATCTCAGGAAGTGTTTTAGGATGAGGAATAGGTTATTTAGCCAAAGTCATTAAAAAGTTGGGACTAACTTTTAAACCCTTGCAAGAAAGTGAATTACCACCTTTCCTGACTGCCTCTGTGCTCAGCGTATGCTGTCCCTGCACATTAGGCCCATTACACTCTAGCGGGTGAGAGCCAAGACCTACCTGACCTAAAATTTCCAGGCCCCATTATCTATGCCAGAAATCAACATAACCTGCTTGAGAAAGTAGTTAGAGTAGAGCTAATTATTTTCTTCCATGCCATTTCTAATCAGCAAAAGAGAAACAAATAGCCCAAAAAGTGAATGGGAATGCTCATACCATGGTGGTAGTTTTTTTAGATTTATTGTGGCAAATGTCTCTATGCTGACAGCCTATTTTTTGAACTCCAATCTAAGGGAAAGAAAATGCTTTCCATTCCAGTGCTGAAGGTCCCACTATCCTCGTGGCAGTTTTCAGCTCTGCTCTCCCTTCTTTCTTTCATTTGATAGTGCGTGCATTTAGCTTGTTGGACTTTGCTCTCTTCTCTGTATCTGCAGCAGGCTTTGTATATCTACTTCATTGTTTTACTACAGCTGGGGCTGGGAGGAAAGGACGACCCTGGCTGACAGTGACAGCCTGATTTTTTTCAGAGAAAATGGCGGAATTTTTTGCTGATGTTGGCACAGGGCCCTTTGTCTAGTCACTAATTTGTCATTTTATATTGCAGTATTCGCAGCGTCCTTGTATTGTAGGATTCTTGATGGCTTAGCAGCAGTACAAACTTCATTCTGCGCCAGTACAACTGATACGAATCCGACATTGCTGAAAAGCATCACCACTGCCTTCGCTTAAAAGGATCAAGCTCAGCATCCAGACTTCAAGCAAAGTACTTCAAGCAAAGCAAAACAAGAATGGAAATAATCATCTTTCTTCCCATCTTTTGTTTTTATTACTGCTGTCAAGTTTCTGCATTGCAATGCCTATTCCTCTTAGTATCAAAAAATGATATTACGGCCTGTGCTGCTAGCACAGGTGTTATGAAAGGTTTGGTTTGGTTTCTGATCTTTAACTGTGAATACCAAGCAATTGGGAAGAAACAATGACAGGTGACAGTCTGCAAAAGATCAATCTTACAGCCTTTTCTGCATATGTAATCTGGAAACAGGAACAGAAGCTATTTCTAATCAACCACCTTACTATACAACCTGTTCCTACATCTGATCACACAGTAAAATGAAAAAAAAATCAGCTACTCTCTAGCCTGAACTGCCACTAGTACAGCTCAGTATCATTCCAGTGCATCCCATCAGCTGCCAAAACAAATACGGAATCTTGCTGCTTTCCGCAACCTAAAAGCATGGACAGAGGCACTTTTATCTTGGAAAACAGGTCAATATTGACTTATCTTTTTAAAGAGATGATAGGACTACTGGAAGTGGCGAAGTACACAAAGGTAGACATATAGTGTTACCCAATAGTTGGGTAAAGGAGGCTGAAATAAGGGGACAAAGAATACAAGATATGTCAGCTGAACAAGTAATTGAGCAGGCCAGCAGGGTTAATGATTTGAAGACAGGTTTACTGAGAGATTAGACCTATCAGCAGGAGCTGCTCAAACATAAGCGTCTACTTAACCCAGCTTGCACAGCAAGTAAGACCCAAACATCAAGGATTTCTTTATGTGGCATTATCTGTGCAGTCAGGTCCAAAGACTCTTTGTGGACCATAAAAGCAGATTAAAGTACATGCAAAGTCCATTTTTGCTGTTGTAAGTGCCCAGGGGCTTGGGAACACCAAGGGCTCAGGCACTCAAGAGCAGCGTGGCAAAGCTTGATCATCACCACATAGATGTTGGGCTGAATCAGCTGGGCAGGTAGTGTGAGAGAACCAACAGCATGAATTGGATCACTGATATGTTTGTTCAAGGAATGGGGAGCAGGAGCAGGCTTTCAATTCTATGTAATTGATCCTTGTCTGTAATAATTCAGTAGAAACAAGAGGGGCATAATGTCTCAGTTCTTAGTGGCTTCTAACAAAACATTGTCTGTGGAGGCAAAGCTTTTCTGTATCAGCTAAGATAAATCTTAATCATGAGCTCAACAGAAGTAAAAAAAAAAAATTTGATTAAACCTGTCTAGTGGGAATAGAAAGTAATTAATTGGTCATGAACACACTGATGTTTGGCTGAACTGGTAGGGCTCGGGAATGGGCTGCTCAGCTGTACTTCTATGGAGCAGAAGCCACTGTCACAGCACAGGGCTGCCGTGCCTCAAGAGACAGCTCCACCACCTGTCCACCCATTAGCACTGCCCTTCTGCACGGAGGATACTAGAGATCATGCTTAGGTTGAAGAAGACCTTAAAGATCATCTAGCTTCAACCCCCTGCTGTGGCCAACGTTGCCACCTACCAGATCAGGGCTCCATCCACCCAGACCCTGAACACCTTCAATAATGGGGCATCCACAGCTTCTCTGGGAAGCCTGTTCCAGTAAGTAAATAAGGAATTTACATCTATCACCTAACTTCAATCTCCCATCTTTTTGTTTCAAACTCTTTTTCCTTTGTCCTATCCTTATCAGGGTGTGTAAAAAGTCAGTTCCCTCCATGGATGAAAGCACCCTTCATCCACTAGAAAACTGCAGTGAGGTTTCCCCAGAGCCTTCTCTTCTCCAAGCCAAACAAGCCTAGCTCTCTCTTCCTTTCTTCATATGAGATCCAGCAGCTCTGCATCTCTCCTTTACTAGGGACTCTGTGCTTGGACGCAGTACTCTAGATGGGTCCTCACAAGAGCTGAGTAGAGGGAGACAATCACCTCCATTGCCCTACTGGCCACCCCTCTTTTGATGCTGCCCAGGGTACTGTTGGCCTTCTGGCCTGCAAGCACACACTACTGCTCATGTCCAGCTTTTCATCCACCAGGACCCTCCTGTCCTTCTCAGCAGGGCTGCTCTCAATGGGCTCTTCTCCCAGTCTGTACACATATCTGTGATTACCCTGACCCCACTGCAGCACGTTGCACTTGATTTGGTTGCACTTAGGTTCTCATGGGCCCTCTTTTCAAGTCTGTCCAGGTCCCTCTGGATGGTGTCTCTTCTTTTTGTTGTATCAACTGCACCACTCAGCTTAGTCTCATCAGTCAATTTGCTGAGGGTGCACTTGATCTTACAGTCTAGACCATTGATGTTGAAGAGCACCAATCCCAAGACTGACCCCTGAAGGACATGACTCATGACCAGCCTCCATCTACACATAGACCACTGACCACAACCCTCTGGCTGTGACCATCCAACAAATTCTTTTTTCACCAAATAGTCCAGCCTCAATTCTATATCTCTCAAATTTAGAAATGAGGATGTGGTATGGAAACATATGAAAGGCCTTGCAGAAGTCCAGATAGATTACATCAATTGCCCTTCCCTTATCAATCACTGCCATCACTTTATCATAGAAGGCCACCAGATTGGTCAGACACAATGTGCCCTTAGTGAATCATTGAATCCTTAGAGTTGGAATGGACCTCTTAGGGTCATCTAGTCCAACTCCTCTGCAATGAACAGGGACACCACAGCTAGATCAGGTTGCCCAGGGCCTGATCCAGCCTTGCCTTGAAAGTCTCCAGGGGGGACAGGGCATCAACCAAACCACCAGGTACTCTGTTCCAGTGCCTCACCCCCCTAACCGTAAAAGATTTTTTCCTTACACCTAACGTAAATCTACCCTCACTCAGCTTGAAGCCTGGCTGCCAATGAATATTGAGGCTAAGAACTTGCTGAGTACCTCGGCTTTCTATATGTTTGTTGAAGCTAGTCCTCCCTTCTCATTTACTAGAGGAAGTACACTCTCTTTTGTCTGTCTATTCTGACCATTGTTTCTCTAGAACCCCATCATGTTAATTTTTACATTCCTCATCAAGCTCAGTTCCATCTGTGCCTTGGCATTACTGATCCCATCTTTGCACATTCAGATGGCATCCCTGCATTCTTTCCAGGCCACTATCCCTGCTTCCACTGCTTATACATTTCCTTCTTTTCCCTCAGTCTGACAAGCAGTTCCGTGCTCAGCCATGCCCGTTTCCTGACTCCTCTGTTACATTTCGTATGCTGAGGGATGGAGAACTCTTGTGCTCTCAGAAAGGTGTTCTTACAGTGCTGGCAGCAACGTTCCATTCCTATCTTCCTGAGGACAGTTTCCCATGGGATACCATGCAGTAATTCCTAGATAGGAGAGAAACCTAAACAAAATTCCTAAATTCTGTCCTGTTCAAGAGTACGTAAAGTCAAGTACTGATGACCTAAGTGCGCATGGGTTTGGGAACGCCAAGGGCGTAGGTGCCTCAAAACAGTATGGCAGAACTTGATCATCAGTGCGCAGATGTTGAGCTGAACCAGCTGTACTTTCACATGCCTGAAGCCACAGTCACCCAAGAGGGCCTCCAAGCCCCAGGGGACAGCTGGGAAACTTGAGAGGGCTTATGTGACTTGGAAGCTGGGTTTTGGGCCTCACTGCCAATGGCAAGCACAAGCTCCCACCCCTGACTTCACCGTATCACAGTTATCTTGGTGTTTTTTTTGTAATTATTAACCTTTTCACAAATACCTTGGGGCAAACTGCTGCCAGGCCAAAGGTTTCTCGTTGGTAACAAGTGGTGTCTAAGGAAGCACAGGTGGTGATGGGAGTCCCCTCCCTCCAGCTCTTCCACCAGCAGCCAGAGAGAAAAAGTCTCTCTGAGCTCTGATGCGCCTTTCAGAGGGCGTGGGGAGTCTCCCCAAAAGGCTGAGCCGCCAATAAAAGCCATCCTGGAGGACTTCTACGTATTCCCCACAGAGCATAGCTGCCAACCATCGGTACCTCCCTGCTTCTGCCCACCTCCTCCCCGCTCACTGCGCCCTCAGCACCCACCCCTGTATGCAGGGGAACCACCTCTCCCACTCTCTTCTGAGCTTCCTCTGGCCCTCCGCCAGGACTCCCAGCCCGCCCCTGCTGTACCTTCACCTGCAGCCAGCGGTGCCCAGCTGCGCTCAGGGGTTCCACGCAAGACACGGGTCCAGACGGACAGACGGCACCAAGCCTCCATCCTCTGCCACTGCTGGAGACAGCTCCTCTCAGACCACATGGCCACTACTGGAAAAGTAAGGACGCCTTGTTGCCTTTTTTCCTTCTGCCCTCCCACAGAGATACCCTGGGAATGGCTCAGCCAGCACGCTTGGGCTGCAGACCATCTTTTCTCTGACTCCCCTGTCTCACCCAAACCTCTTTGACTTACACAAGCCTCTGCTCTCATATAGCTGCAGCGCGTCAGAATCTGTGTGAGGCAGTAGCTTACCCAGCACGGGGGTCTTTAAACAGCTTTCTCCCGCTGAAAACTGAGTAGCTGTTTTGCTATGAACACTACCTGAATGCCAGCTGCTCCTCTGCTCCAGACTCCTTCTCCAGGAACACAGTGTGCGATTCAGTTTCCTTCCAGAACTGCCTCAGTCCTCTCCTCTCCTCGGGAACTGCTTGCAAGAGGGAGACCGCAGGATCCCATTGAAAGAACAGGCTGCTGAAGCGGTCATTGGGAGGGCACAGGCCAGGGCACAATGAGCATTTAGTACTTCCTTGGAGCTGTGCTATTGACAGAGGCCGACAAACCACCAACTGACCTGTTTTTAATCAATTACTGTTTCTCAAAGGCTCACCTTCTCACCCAGCCACACCGCTCCCATTCTTCCAGGTTATCCGATGCAGAGCTGCAGTTGCCTGGGCAGCGGGCAAATCACTCTCTGTTGAGGAGATAGAGGTTGCACCTCCAAAGGCACACGAAGTGCGTGTCAAGGTAAAAGCATGTTGGTTTGTTTTTGGGTTTTTTTTTTTTCCCTCCTTCCACTATGGGATATTTTTCGGAGGATTTAGCTTGAATATAACCACTGGCAATCAGGGTGCACTGAAGCTTAATCTTTCCCTAGGTTAGTGTGTAGTAATGTTTGTCTCCTTCCCAATTTCCTGGATCAATCATGGGGATCAGTGGTGGTCAAGCTGTTTCTAGAATCATATTACCATAGAATATCCAAAGCTAGAAGGGACCCAGGCTCACTGAATCCAGCTCCTGTCTCCACATAGGACCACCCAAAATTCAAATCCTATATCTGAGAACAGTGTCTGAATGCTTCTTGAACTCCAGCAGCTTCACGCTGTGACCACTGCCCTGTGGTGACTGTTCCATGTCTGACTGGCCTCTGGTGAAGAACCTTTTCCCAACACACAGTCTCATCTTGTCCTGATGTAGCTCCACTGCACTCCCTTGAATCCTGCCACCATCAAGCAGAGCTCAGCGCCTGCCGCTTTGCTCCACTCATGAGGAAGGAGTAAGGTTGCTGTTAGACCATACCTCAGTTTCCCCTTCTCTGGGCTAAAAAAGCAAGGGACTTGAGCCACTCCTTACAAATCTTGTTCAGAGCCTTCGCCATCTTTGTAAGTCTCTTTTGGACACTCTCAAATAGTTTTATGTCCTTCCTATATTGTCGTGCCAAAACTGCGAACAGTGCTCGAGGTGAGGCTGGCCCAGTGCAGAACAGAGTGGGACAATCCCTTCCCTTGACTGGCTGGCAGTGCTCGATGTGATGCACTCCAGGGTATGGTTCGCCCCATGGGCTGTGCCAAGGCACACTGCTGACTTAGATTCAACTTGCCAGCAATCAGAACCCCCAGGTCCTTCTCCATAGGACTGCTCTGCAGGCTCTCATCCCCCATTCTGTGCATTCAGTTGCCCGTGCCAGCCGCAGAATTTAGCACATTCTCCTGTTAAGCTCATATGTTGGCGATTGCCCAGTTCTCCATTTTGTCAAGATCTCTCTTCAAGATCTTTCTGCCCCCTACAGAGTCAACAGCCCCTCCCTAATGTAGTATTATTTGCAAACTTACTTAGTATACCATCAAGTTCCATATCCAAATCATTGATGAAATCATTAAAGAAAACTGGCCCCAAGATGGAGCCTTGACAAAACCCATTTATGACTCGTCACCAGGTAGTTATGACCACATTTAGTATAGTATTCTGAGCCCAACCCATCAGCCAGTTGTTCATCCACTGAATTATGTTTCATTCTAGCTGTATGCTGGACATTTGGTCCTGAAAGATAAAGACAGGTACTGAAAGATTTGCTAAAAGCCAAGAAGGCTTCTCTTGGTCAAGTGGGAGGGAGGGTGGGGTGAGGGGTTAGCCTTGTTGTAAAAGGACATTAATTCATTACGCAGGACTTTCCCCCCATGTGAACCCACATTAGATGTGACCAATTATCTTTCAAGTATTTTACAATATCTCCCAAAATAATCTACTCCACAATTCTGCCAGGCAAAGAAGTGAGACTGACAGACCTGTAACTACCAGAATTGTCTTTCTTGTTCTTCTGACAACTGGGAAGTATACCACCTGCTAGTAGATAGGAACATCGCCAGATTTCCCAAACTAGTGAAAAATAATTAAGAGTGGACCCACAATGAAATCAGCCAGCTCTTTGAGAATCCTGGGGCAAATAATACTGGACCCCATAGATCAATAAGCATTCAGGTGGAGCAAAAAACCACCAAAGCACAGTTATGTGACATTTCATAGTTCCCACAACAAAGGCACTGAGGGTCTCAGAGCCAATCAACATTGTTCCAAATGTTCTCTGCACTTTCACCGCTAACAGATTGTGGCTACAGGAATCTGTCGCACAGATGACCATGTTCTTGAAGGTACATTTCCTGATCTAGAATTCCCAGTCATCCTAGGCCATGAAGGAACTGGGATTGTGGAGAGCATTGGAGAAGGAGTGACCTCTGTGAAACCAGGTAACCAACACATGCAGCCAGAACTCAGCTCTCAAATTCTGTAAGGCTGCCCAGAGATCAGAAACTCCCTCTGGCTGCACACCAATTGTGCTACGCTCTCACTCACACTTTCCTCATCCATACCACAAAGTGCTTGAGGCGGGCTCTGAACGTGTTGTTCAGACAGGGAAAGCAGAGCGTTCATGCCAGGTGGCCGTCATCACAAAGCTCACCAGAGGCACACCAACAGGCCGCTGAGTGAGAGGCAGCTAACAATGCTGGATCTGCTTTGTTCCAGGAGACAAAGTCATTCTCTTTCCACTTCCTCAGTGTGGAGAATGCAGCTTCTGCTTGAATCCTGACTCCAACTACTGCCTGAAATCACAGTGAGTTTGTTTTCACCTACCCCTTTACCCAAGCAGGCTAAACTGTCAACAATTCTGACATGCACACACCTTACATGTACCTTACGTGACGAACAACTTACACATATACTTCCAACAGCTTCACTGAACCACAAAACCTGCTGCCTGACAAGACCAGCAGATTCACTTGCAAAGGAAAACGAATCCATCACTTCCTCTGGAACAGCACCTTTGCAGAATACACTGTTGTGCCTGAGTACACCCTGGCCAAGATAGATGCTGCTGCACCTCTGGACAAAGTCTGCTTGCTTGCCTGTGGTTTTCCCACAGGCTATGGGGCTGCCATCAACACTGCCAAGGTTGGTATTCAGACGTGTCGAAAATAAGCATCCCACAGCCACTTTCACATCCTCAAAAAAGCAACAGACTTCCTCCTCACACAGGAGACTAATTCAGCCCCACGTCATGCAGGTAAAACCGGGCTCCACCTGTGCTGTCTTTGGCCTCGGAGGAGTCGGCCTCTCTGTTGTCATGGGCTGCAAGGCAGCTGGAGCATCCCGCATCATTGCCATCGATATCAACAAGGACAAGTTTGCCAAGGCCAAGGAGCTGGGAGCCACCGAGTGCATCAACCCTAAAGACTTCAAGAAGCCTATCCAGCAGGTGCTCACCGAGATGACCGGTCATGGTGTAGACTACTCCTTTGAGGCCGCTGGAACTGCAGATACCGTGGTATGTGACATTTTAGCACGTCCTTCTTCTCAGAATCCCATCAGACAAATTCCATCACAGCACTTGCCTTCTTACGTGCTGCCTGCACTTGAGGTCATTCTGAATATTCACAGAATCACAGAATCGTAAGGATTGGAAGGGACCTCCAGAAATCATCGAGTCCAACCCCCTTGCCAAAGAAAGTTCCCTACACCAGGTCACACAAGTGGATGTCCAGGCAGGTCTTAAATATCTCCAGAGAAGGAGACTTCACAACCTCCCTGGACAGCCTGTTCCAGTGCTCTGTCACCCTCACCATAAAGAAGTTCTTGCGCACATTTGTGCGGAAATTCTTATGCTGCAGTTTCTGGCCATTTCCCCTTGTCCTGTCTCCACGCACTGCTGAAAAGAATCTGGCCTCGCCACTCTGCCCTCACACCTTAGATATTTATAGACCTGAATCAGGTCCCCTCTCAATCTTCTTTTCTCAAGGCTAAACAGACCCAGTTCACTTAGCCTTTCTTCATAGGGGAGATGCTCCAGGCCCTTCACCATCTTTGTGGCCCTCCGCTGGACTCTTTCCAAGAGATCCCTGTCTTTTTTGTACTGGGGAGCCCAGAACTGGACACAGTACTCCAGATGACACCTTACCAGGGCAGAGTAGAGGGGGAGGATCACCTCCCTCGACCTGCTGGCTATGCTCTTTTTAATGCATCCCAGAATACTATTGGCCTTTTTGGCCACAAGTGGACACTACTGGCTCATGGCCAACCTGTCGTCCACCAGGACACCCAGGTCCCTCTCCGCAGAACTCCTCTCCAGCAGGCCATCCCCCAACCTGTATCGGTGCATGCAATTATTCCTCCCCAGATGCAAGACTCTACACTTGCTTTTGTTAAACCTCATCTGGTTTCTTACTGCCCAGCTCTCCAGAGTGTCCAGGTCTCGCTGAATGGCAGCACAGCCTTCAGGCGTGTCAGCCAATCCTCCCAACTTCGTATCATTAGCAAACTTGCTGAGGGTGGCTGCTATCCCCTCATCAAGGTCATTGTTGAAGATGTTGAACAAGACCAGACCCAGCACCAACCCCTGAGGAACACCACTAGTTACAGGTCTCCAACCGGACACTGCACCGTCAAGGACAACCCTCTGTGCTTTGCCAGTCAGCCAGTTCTCCACCCACCTCACTGTCCACTGATCTATCCCACACTTCCTCAGCTTTGTTGCAAGGATATTGTGAGAGACAGTATCAAATGTCTTGCTGAAATCAAGGTAGACTACATCCACTGCTCTCCCCCCATCCACCCCAGCCAGTGACAACGTCATAGAAGGCTACCAGGTTGGTCAAGCATGACCTCCCCCTGGTCAACACATGCGGACTACTCCTGACATTCCCTACTACTCCTACTACTTCTCCTGATACTCCTCATTCTGCTTGGGGAGAAATGATTCAGAAGTGTCACAATAGGAATGAAGGTTTCCAAGGCTGCTGCAGGAAACACCCGCCATTATTAGGTATCAGGCAGGCACAAAACCTGCAAGGAAAAAATGCATTTATGACAAATTCAGCTAATGTGCTTGCCTGTCCCATCAGATTGCTGCCCTGGCCTCTTGCAATATGAGCACTGGAGTCTGTGTGATGATTGGGGAACCACCTGCTGGTTCAACAGTTCCCATTGATCCATTCCTTCTACTAAGTGGGCGCACCTGTAAAGGGATTCTGCTTGGAGGTAGGAAGCCAAGAAAGATATTTTGGACATTTCAACCTTCTCCTTCACGGGAATTCTCAAATGTCTCTGGAACAAATATGCTCTAGGACATAACATACATAACGTAATGCTTTCCTTCAGAATGCAATTACATGGTTCAGCAAGGTACTTGGTATCAGAGCAAAAGACATATACCTCACAGTTGTTATCCATTAGCCTCTATGGTATCGTGAATACTTCAAGCTTGGCAGCATCCCAGAAGGACTTTGTAGGAGGCTGCTGATGTTAAAGCTACAAGTGAAAATGAATACTGAAATTCCACTTCACAGAATAAGAGAATCATAGAATATACTGAGTTTGGAGGCACCTACAATAGAACATGTAACAACAATAAATCTAAATCTCCAGTTATTCACTGCATGCCATTTCTCCCATTTCCAGGCTGGAAAATGAGAGACTCTATCCCCAAATTAATTGCCAGCTATTTGGAGAAGAAATTTAACTCTGACTTGCTGATCACACACACGCTGCCATTTGCTAAAATCAACGAGGGATTTGAATTGCTACGTGCAGGCAAAAGGTGAGATTCGGATTCGGACCAACAGGAGTGATGCACAGCAGCTATTGAAGCTGCACTTCTGTCAGCTCGCAGACGCTGCCAGTAGCACCACTTGTAACTCCTCCCTTCCTTTCCTCCCTCTCCAGCATTCGCAGCGTGCTGCTCTTCTGAAGGATGCGATCGGGGCAGCACGAGTGCAGCACACAGCCCAGCAGATGCCCTCCTGTGCGGGCCCTTCCCTCCCCCGTCGCCCTTCATGGACTGCAAAGACAGAAGCACAAGGAACTTGTCAGCTGTGCTGCAGCTGCCAGCGCTCCTGCGCCCACCCTCTCCTGAGAAAACAGTTATATAAATAAAGGCTGTCTCACAAACTCTTCTGTGGAACAAAAGGTGCTCATGTTTCTGACCCGCACATTCTTTGCCATTCTTTGCACACTTTCACACCAAACACCTTGCACACTTTTGCACAAGCACTTCCACCTCGGCCACCATCTCAGCTGGCTGAATGCTGTGACTCAGACCAAGGGACAGAGCGCCCGCACTGCCAGTCTTTCATCTCTCAGGATCATCAGGATGTGTGTTTCATTCATTCCACGAAGTCATTCGCTGACACAGCCCGTCAGTCCAAGCTTTCATTTCAGCATCAGCTTCTTCTCATTGCACCACAATGTCTGACTCTCTCAATTTTCTCTCCTTCACAGAATCACAGAGGGTTGGGGGTTGGAAAGAACCCCCGCAGATCATCTACTCCTACCCGCCTGCTAGAGCACGTTCCCTTGACTACATTATACAGGAAAGCGTCCGGATGGGTTTTGAATATCTCCGGAGAAGGATGCTCCACACCCTCACTGGACAGTTTGTTCCAGTGCTCTGTAAACCCTCTAAGGAAGGAAGATTTTCCTCATGCTTCTACGGATCTTTCTGCGTTTCACTTTGTGCCATTCACGCCTGGCCGCTTGCTGAGCTCCACTGAAAAGAGCCTGGCTCCATCCACATGACTCCTGCCCATTACATATTTACAAGCACTGATAAGGTCCCCTCAGTCTTCTCCTCTCCAGGCTGAATGGTTCCCAGTCTCTCAGCCTTTCCTCCTAAAGGAGGTGCTCCAGGCCACTCATCCTCTTTGCAGCCCTCCAGTGGAGTCTCTCAAGAATTTCCCTGCTTTACTTGACCTGGGGACGGTACTCCGGAGGTGGCATCACCAGAGCAGAGTACGGAGGGAGGATAACTTCCCTCAGCCTGCTGCAGGCTTCACTCCTTTTAATTCATCCCACAATAGCACTGGCCTTCCTGGCCACATGAACACACTGCTGGCTCCGTGGTTCGTAGCGCCGCACAGTGCCACGGATTTCTGTGTGTCTCACTCTGCTGCTTCTTCCGTTTTAGCTCACAGAGTGGAAAGGCTCCTTCCCTCAGAGGGAGGTACCAGCCCAGAACAAGTTGCACCACTCAGAGTTTACCTTTACAGCCACTGGTTACAGGAAGAACTCCTGAAAATCGCCCCTACAACTCCTCTAAACCTCCTGGAAAACAGCTCTGATGTTTTTGGTTTTTTCTTCCTGCAAGTTTCTTTTAAAGGTTTTGAGCTTTCTGTAACTTTCTTTTCCTTTCTTTTCTTTTAGTAGATTCATTTTTATGAGATTCCATTAAACAAAAAGAAGTGTTCCCAGCCCTTGTCTGTGAATTCCAAGCAATTGGGAAGAAAGAGGTGACAGGTAAAAGACTGCAAAAAATCAAACTAAGAATCTAATGGCTTTTGTAATCAATTTGTAATCAAGAAACTGAAACAGGAGCTATTTCTATTCAGCCACCTTACTACAAAATCTGTTCCTACGTCTGATTGCACAGAAGGAAAAGTTTCGTACTACCTAGCCTGAACCGCCACTAGTACAGCTCAGTGCCATTCCAGTGCATCCCCTCAGCTGCCAAAACAAAAATGGAATCTTGCTGCTTTCAGCAACCTAGCATTGTGGACAGAGGCACTTCTATCTTGGAAAACATGGTCAATATCAACTTATCTTCTTAAAGAGATGATAGCCACTTCCAGTAGTCCTAAGTACACAAAGGAAGACATACAGTGCTTTCCCAATAGTTGGGTAAAGGAGGCTGAAATACGGGGACAAAGAATACAGGGTACGTCAGCTGAACAAGTCCTTGAGCAGGCCAGCAGGGTTAATGATTTGAAGACAGGTTTACTGAGAGATTAGACCTATCAGAGGGAGCTGCTCAAACATAAGCGTCTACTTAACCCAGCTTGCACAGCAAGGGAGACCCAAACATCAAGGATTTCTTTATGTGGCATTATCTGTGCAGTCAGGTCCAAAGACTTTTTGTGGACCGTAAAAGCAGTGTGTGTTGGTGAAGCTCAGCAGAAGAATCTCATCTCTCTCAGGGCAGGTTGCATGAGCACCAACAGCATGAACTGTATCACTGGCATGTTTGTTCAAAGGAGTGGGAGGAGGGTTTCAATTCTATGTAACTGATCCCGTCTGTGGTAATGCGGATTCAGTAGAAACAAGAGTGGAATCACGTCTCAGTTCTTGGTGGCTTCTAAGAAAGCTTCTTCTGTGGAGGCAAAGCTGCTTTTCTGTATCAGCTAAGACGCAGCTAAATCAGGAGCTCAACAGAAGTCAAAAAAGGTTTGATTAAACCCAGACAGCAGGAATAGAAGCGACAGAGAAATTGTCCTCCATGTGCCACAAATATGGTGCTTCCGAGGCCCTTCATGGCATGAATTTTAGGGAATATAACATCAGTCATCACGGTGGAGAATCAAAAATTAAAAAAAAAAGAGCTAGGGAGTGACGTACAACAAACTTTCTCAATTCTGTCCTGTTCAAGAGCATGTAAAGTCCATTTTTGCTGTCCTGAGAGCCCACAGGTTTGGGAACACCAAGAGCTCAGGCTCCTGACAGCAGCGTGGCAGAACTTGATCATCACAGCGCAGATGTTGGGCTGAACAAGCAGGGCTGGAGAACAGGCTGCCCAGAAGTACTTCCACACAGCTGAAGCCACAGTCACCCAACAGGGCCTCCAAGCCCCAGGGGACAGCTCAGCCACAAGAAAGACACATCAGCCATGCCTCTCTGCACTGGGGAAGCTTGAGAGTGCTAATGTGACTTGGAAGCTGGGTTTTGGGCCTCACTGCCAATGGCAAGCACGAGCTCCCACCCCTGACTTCACCGTATCACAGTTATCTTGGTGGGTTTTTTTGTAATTATTAACCTTTTCACAAATACCTTGGGGCAAACTGCTGCCAGGCCAAAGGTTTCTCGTTGGTAACAAGTGGTGTCTAAGGAAGCACAGGTGGTGATGGGAGTCCCCTCCCTCCAGCTCTTCCACCAGCAGCCAGAGAGAAAAAGTCTCTCTGAGCTCTGATGCGCCTTTCAGAGGGCGTGGGGAGTCTCCCCAAAAGGCTGAGCCGCCAATAAAAGCCATCCTGGAGGACTTCTACTTATTCCCCACAGAGCATATCTGCCAACCATCAGTACCTCCCTGCTTCTGCCCACCTCCTCCCCGCTCACTGCGCCCTCAGCACCCACCCCTGTATGCAGGGGAACCACCTCTCCCACTCTCTTCTGAGCTTCCTCTGGCCCTCCGCCAGGACTCCAGCACGCCCCTGCTGTACCTTCACCTGCAGCCAGCGGTGCCCAGCTGCGCTCAGGGGTTCCACGCAAGACTCGGGTTCAGGCGGACAGACGGCACCAAGCCTCCATCCTCTGCCACTGCTGGAGACAGCTCCTCTCAGACCACATGGCCACTACTGGAAAAGTAAGGACGCCTTGTTGCCTTTTTTCCTTCTGCCCTCCCACAGAGATACCCTGGGAATGGCTCAGCCAGCACGCTTGGGCTGCAGACCATCTTTTCTCTGACTCCCCTGTCTCACCCAAACCTCTTTGACTTACACAAGCCTCTGCTCTCATATAGCTGCAGCGCGTCAGAATCTGTGTGAGGCAGTAGCTTACCCAGCACGGGGGGCTTTAAACAGCTTTCTCCCGCTGAAAACTGAGTAGCTGTTTTGCTATGAACACTACCTGAATGCCAGCTGCTCCTCTGCTCCAGACTCCTTGTCCAGGAACACAGTGTGCGATTCAGTTTCCTTCCAGAACTGCCTCAGTCCTCTCCTCTCCTCGGGAACTGCTTGCAAGAGGGAGACCGCAGGATCCCATTGAAAGAACAGGCTGCTGAAGCGGTCATTGGGAGGGCACAGGCCAGGGCACAATGAGCATTTAGTACTTCCTTGGAGCTGTGCTATTGACAGAGGCCGACAAACCACCAACTGACCTGTTTTTAATCAATTACTGTTTCTCAAAGGCTCACCTTCTCACCCAGCCACACCGCTCCCATTCTTCCAGGTTATCCGATGCAGAGCTGCAGTTGCCTGGGCAGCGGGCAAATCACTCTCTGTTGAGGAGATAGAGGTTGCACCTCCAAAGGCACACGAAGTGCGTGTCAAGGTAAAAGCATGCTTTACTTCTTTATTGGAAACTGCTGTTCCTATGGGCGTATTGTTTGCCTGGCATGGTGTGGTCAGTGTACCCTCTTCCCAGCACTCAGCTCTGCACATTATGTTCCGATGCTGCAGGACAGGATGGCCAAAAAGTCTAATGGCATCCTGTCTTGTATCAGAAATTGTGTGGTTAGCGGAACTACTTAAGGAACCCTCCCCTTGTATGCAGCAATTGTGAGGCCCCACCTTGAGTACTGTGTTCAGTTTTCACCCCTCAATATAAAAGTGACATTGAGGTTCTAGAGGAGATCCAAAGAAGGGAAACAAAGGTTGTGAAGGGCTTGGAGAATATGCCCTATGAGGAGTGACTGAAGTAACGGGGCTTTCTGGTCTTGGGAAGAGGAGGCTGAGGGGGGACTTTATTGGTCCCTTCAAATACCTGAAAGGTGATTGCAGTGAGAGCAGGGTTGGTCTCTTCTCACTGGTGACTGGTGAAACAACAAAGAGCGGTGGACTCTAGTTGTATCCAGGCTGCTTTAGGTTGGATATCAGGAAAAAAATTCTATATAGAAAGGGTTGATAAGCACTGGAATAGGCTTCCCAAGGAAGTTGGCTGAATCACCATCCCTGAATGTTTTTAAAAATGTCTGGATATGGTGCTCTGGGACGTGATTTAGAGGCAAGTTGTTAAAGTTTGGGCAGTGCGGCTAGGTTGTGGTTGAACTTGATGAGACTGAAGGTCTTTTCCAACCAGAGCAGTTCTATAATTCCAATCATTAAGGTTTGTGGTTGGCTTTTGGCTCATCCTACCATATGGCTCAGCCCAGATCTTGCTGCTCCCTTTCCATACCATTGTCCATGCCTTTCTTTCAAAAGTGCATCATGGAAGAGTTGAGGAAGCATGACATGAACAGAAAGAAAAGAAAAAAAGGAGGAGAGAAAAGAAATTATAGGAATCAAAGTTTGCAGTTTTGCCACTTGAGAACAAATAACCATTAAAAATAAACATGTCAACCCAATCCCATTCTTACCCGGCTCCCATGTATGAAACCTATGAAACTCAGGAGCACTGTGATAAAAAGCAGCAACATCCAACCAATACCCAATGAGTGGTATGGTATAATCCATGCCGTCCCTTGATCTTCACTATAGATTGCACAGCGCTAATGAGAGCTGCTTTTTTGTTTTTTTTTTTTTTGTTTGTTTTTTTTTTGTTAGGAAAAAGATTAATGTTCTGATTAAATGCAAACGTTTTTAGAACGTGCCAACTTGTAAATAGAAGCACACAGCTATGTGCAGCAACGCCCTGAGAGGGTGGACTGCTGTAACGTGCCAGTAGACACTGAGTGCCCTACGTGTCACAGACCTCCTCCCAGCTTTTGGCACCAATGATATTCAGGTAAACAGAAAAGAACAGTCTCCACTGAAATATCAAATAACAACTGCAAAGCGAGACACTTTGCTCACTGCTAAGTTTCACTGCACTGTGTCTGACAGTCACTCAGGAACACCCATTCCCAAAAGCCAGAAAGCCAGAGACATACCAACAGCAAATCCCAAGGCCCTGCAGCAGTGTACAGAGGAAAGCCATACAAAGCATTCAGCATGAGCACAGGACTTGTGCCAGGCCTGAGCACAGAGGCACCAGCACAAGGTGGTAGCACCAACTGTGGTGGCACCCACAAAAATTGAAGCCACCAGCTTGGTCTTTTGAAAGCCAGTTATTTTGACAGCTCACCCACTCTCTCCACTCCAACAGATCGCGGCCACGGGGATCTGTCACACAGATGAACATGTTCTAGAAGGTAACTTTGCTGGTGTGGAATTCCCAGTCATCCTAGGCCATGAAGGAGCTGGGATTGTGGAGAGCATTGGAGAAGGAGTGACCTCTGTGAAACCAGGTAACCAACACATGCAGCCAGAACTCAGCTCTCAAAGGCTGCCCAGAGATCAGAAACTCCCTCTGGCTGCACACCAATTGTGCTACGCTCTCACACACACTTTCCTCATCCATACCACAAAGTGCTTGAGGCGGGCTCTGAACGTGTTGTTCAGACAGGGAAAGCAGAGCATTCATGCCAGGGTGCTGTCATCACAAAGCTCACCAGAGGCACACCAACAGGCCGCTGAGTGAGAGGCAGCTAACAATGCTGGATCTGCTTTGTTCCAGGAGACAAAGTCATTCTCTTTCCACTTCCTCAGTGTGGAGAATGCAGCTTCTGCTTGAATCCTGACTCCAACTACTGCCTGAAATCACAGTGAGTTTGTTTTCACCTACCCCTTTACCCAAGCAGGCTAAACTGTCAACAATTCTGACATGCACACACCTTACATGTACCTTACGTGATGAACAACTTACACACATACTTCCAACAGCCTCACTGAACCACAAAACCTGCTGCCTGACAAGACCAGCAGATTCACTTGCAAAGGAAAACGGATCCATCACTTCCTCTGGAACAGCACCTTTGCAGAATACACTGTTGTGCCTGAGTACACCCTGGCCAAGATAGATGCTGCTGCACCTCTGGACAAAGTCTGCTTGCTTGCCTGTGGTTTTTCTACAGGCTATGGGGCTGCCATCAACACTGCCAAGGTTGGTATTCAGACGTGTCGAAAATAAGCATCCCACAGCCACTTTCACATCCTCAAAAAAGCAACAGACTTCCTCCTCACACAGGAGGCTAATTCAGCCCCACGTCATGCAGGTAAAACCGGGCTCCACCTGTGCTGTCTTTGGCCTTGGAGGAGTCGGCCTCTCTGTTGTCATGGGCTGCAAGGCAGCTGGAGCATCTCGCATCATTGCCATCGATATCAACAAGGACAAGTTTGCCAAGGCCAAGGAGCTGGGAGCCACTGAGTGCATCAACCCTAAAGACTTCAAGAAGCCTATCCAGCAGGTGCTCACCGAGATGACCGGTCATGGTGTGGACTACTCCTTTGAGGTCATTGGGACTTCAGATACCCTGGTATGTGACATTTTAGCACATCCTCCTTCCCAGAATCCCGTCAGACAAATTCCATCACAGCACTTGCTTTCTTGCGTGCTGCCCGCACTTCAGGCCATTCTGCTTGGGGACAATGATTCAGGAGTGTCACAATAGGAATGGAAATTCCCGTGGCAGGTGCAGAAAAACACTCTCCATTATTAGGTATCAGGCAGGCATAAAACCTGCAAAGAAAAAATGCATTTATGACAAATTCAGCTAATGTGCTTGCCTGTCCCACCAGATTGCTGCCCTGGCCTCTTGCAATATGAGCACTGGAGTCTGTGTGTTGGTTGGAGTAACACCTGCTGGTTCAACAGTTCCTATTGATCCATTCCTTCTACTAAGTGGGCGCACCTGTAAAGGGACTGTGCTTGGAGGTAGGAAGCCAAGAAAGACATTTTAGACATTTCAGCCTTCTCCTTCACGGGAATTCTCAAATGTCTCTGGAACAAATATGCTCCAGGACATAACATACACGTAATGCTTTCCTTCAGAATGCAATTACATGGTTCAGCAAGGTACTTGGTACCAGAGGAAAAGAAATATACCTCATAGTTGTTATCCATTAGCCACTATGGTATCGTGAATACTTCAAGCTTGGCAGCATCCCAGAAGGACTTTGTAGGAGGCTGCTGATGTTAAAGCTACAAGTGAAAATGAATACTGAAATTCCACTTCACAGAATAAGAGAATCATAGAATATACTGAGTTTGGAGGCACCTACAATAGAACATGTAACAACAATAAATCTAAATCTCCAGTTATTTACTGCATGCCATTTCTCCCATTTCCAGGCTGGAAAATGAGAGACTCTATCCCCAAATTAATTGCCAGCTATTTGGAGAAGAAATTTAACTCTGACTTGCTGATCACACACACGCTGCCATTTGCTAAAATCAACGAGGGATTTGAATTGCTACGTGCAGGCAAAAGGTGAGATTCGGATTCGGACCAACAGGAGTGATGCACAGCAGCTATTGAAGCTGCACTTCTGTCAGCTCGCAGACGCTGCCAGTAGCACCACTTGTAACTCCTCCCTTCCTTTCCTCCCTCTCCAGCATTCGCAGCGTGCTGCTCTTCTGAAGGATGCAATCGGGGCAGCACGAGTGCAGCACACAGCCCAGCAGATGCCCTCCTGTGCGGGCCCTTCCCTCCCCCGTCGCCCTTCATGGACTGCAAAGACAGAAGCACAAGGAACTTGTCAGCTGTGCTGCAGCTGCCAGCGCTCCTGCGCCCACCCTCTCCTGAGAAAACAGTTATATAAATAAAGGCTGTCTCACAAACTCTTCCGTGGAGTGCTGTGGAACAAAAGGTGCTCATGTTTCTGACCCGCACATTCTTTGCCATTCTTTGCACACTTTCACACCAAACACCTTGCACACTTTTGCACAAGCACTTCCACCTCGGCCACCATCTCAGCTGGCTGAATGCTGTGACTCAGACCAAGGGACAGAGCGCCCGCACTGCTGCCAGTCTTTCATCTCTCAGGATCATCAGGATGTGTGTTTCATTCATTCCACGATGTCATTCGCTGACACAGCCCGTCAGTCCAAGCTTCCATTTCAGCATCAGCTTCTTCTCATTGCACCACAATGTCTGACTCTCTCAATTTTCTCTCCTTCACAGAATCACAGAGGGTTGGGGGTTGGAAGGAACCCCCGCAGATCATCTACTCCTACCCGCCTGCTAGAGCACGTTCCCTTGACTACATTATACAGGAAAGCGTCCGGATGGGTTTTGAATATCTCCGGAGAAGGATGCTCCACACCCTCACTGGGCAGTTTGTTCCAGTGCTCTGTAAACCCTCTAAGGAAGGAAGATTTTCCTCATGCTTCTACGGATCTTTCTGCGTTTCACTTTGTGCCATTCACGCCTGGCCGCTTGCTGAGCTCCACTGAAAAGAGCCTGGCTCCATCCACATGACTCCTGCCCATTACATATTTACAAGCACTGATAAGGTCCCCTCAGTCTTCTCCTCTCCAGGCTGAATGGTTCCCAGTCTCTCAGCCTTTCCTCCTAAAGGAGGTGCTCCAGGCCACTCATCCTCTTTGCAGCCCTCCAGTGGAGTCTCTCAAGAATTTCCCTGCTTTACTTGACCTGGGGACGGTACTTCGGAGGTGGCATCACCAGAGCAGAGTACTGAGGGAGGATAACTTCCCTCAGCCTGCTGCAGGCTTCGCTCCTTTTAATTCATCCCACAATAGCACTGGCCTTCCTGGCCACATGAACACACTGCTGGCTCCGTGGTTCCTAGCGCCGCACAGTGCCACGGATTTCTGTGTGTCTCACTGCTGCTTCTTCCGTTTTAGCTCACAGAGTGGAAAGGCTCCTTCCCTCAGAGGGAGGTACCAGCCCAGAACAAGTTGCACCACTCAGAGTTTACCTTTACAGCCACTGGTTACAGGAAGAACTCCTGAAAATCGCCCCTACAACTCCTCTAAACCTCCTGGAAAACAGCTCTGATGTTTTTGGTTTTTTCTTCCTGCAAGTTTCTTTTAAAGGTTTTGAGCTTTCTGTAACTTTCTTTTCCTTTCTTTTCTTTTAGTAGATTCATTTTTATGAGATTCCATTAAACAAAAAGAAGTGTTCCCAGCCCTTGTCTGTGAATTCCAAGCAATTGGGAAGAAAGAGGTGACAGGTAAAAGACTGCAAAAAATCAAACTAAGAATCTTATGGCTTTTGTAATCAATTTGTAATCAAGAAACTGAAACAGGAGCTATTTCTATTCAGCCACCTTACTACAAAATCTGTTCCTACATCTGATTGCACAGAAGGAAAAGTTTCATACTACCTAGCCTGAACCGCCACTAGTACAGCTCAGTGCCATTCCAGTGCATCCCCTCAGCTGCCAAAACAAAAACGGAATCTTGCTGCTTTCAGCAACCTAAAAGCATGGACAGAGGCACTTTTATCTTGGAAAACATGGTCAATATCAACTTATCTTCTTAAAGAGATGATAGCCACTTCCAGTAGTCCTAAGTACACAAAGGAAGACATACAGTGCTTTCCCAATAGTTGGGTAAAGGAGGCTGAAATACGGGGACAAAGAATACAGGGTACGTCAGCTGAACAAGTCCTTGAGCAGGCCAGCAGGGTTAATGATTTGAAGACAGGTTTACTGAGAGATTAGACCTATCAGAGGGAGCTGCTCAAACATAAGCGTCTACTTAACCCAGCTTGCACAGCAAGGGAGACCCAAACATCAAGGATTTCTTTATGTGGCATTATCTGTGCAGTCAGGTCCAAAGACTTTTTGTGGACCGTAAAAGCAGTGTATGTTGGTGAAGCTCAGCAGAAGAATCTCATCTCTCTCAGGGCAGGTTGCATGAGCACCAACAGCATGAACTGTATCACTGGCATGTTCGTTCAAAGGAGTGGGAGGAGGGTTTCAATTCTATGTAACTGATCCCGTCTGTGTTAATGCGGATTCAGTAGAAACAAGAGTGGAATCACGTCTCAGTTCTTGGTGGCTTCTAAGAAAACTTCTTCTGTGGAGGCAAAGCTGCTTTTCTGTATCAGCTAAGACGCAGCTAAATCAGGAGCTCAACAGAAGTCAAAAAAGGTTTGATTAAACCCAGACAGCAGGAATAGAAGCGACAGAGAAATTGTCCTCCATGTGCCACAAATATGGTGCTTCCGAGGCCCTTCATGGCATGAATTTTAGGGAATATAACATCAGTCATCACGGTGGAGGATCAAAAATTAAAAAAAAAAGAGCTAGGGAGTGACGTAGAACAAACTTTCTCAATTCTGTCCTGTTCAAGAGCATGTAAAGTCCATTTTTGCTGTCCTGAGAGCCCACAGGTTTGGGAACACCAAGAGCTCAGGCTCCTGACAGCAGCGTGGCAGAACTTGATCATTACTGCGCAGATGTTGGGCTGAACAAGCAGGGCTGGAGAACAGGCTGCCCAGAAGTACTTCCACACAGCTGAAGCCACAGTCACCCAACAGGGCCTCCAAGCCCCAGGGGACAGCTCAGCCACAAGAAAGACACATCAGCCATGCCTCTCTGCACTGGGGAAGCTTGAGAGTGCTAATGTGACTTGGAAGCTGGGTTTTGGGCCTCACTGCCAATGGCAAGCACAAGCTCCCACCCCTGACTTCACCGTATCACAGTTATCTTCGTGGGTTTTTTTGTAATTATTAACCTTTTCACAAATACCTTAGGGCAAACTGCTGCCAGGCCAAAGGTTTCTCGTTGGTATCAAGTGGTGTCTAAGGAAGCACAGGTGGTGATGGGAGTCCCCCCCCTCCAGCTCTTCCACCAGCAGCCAGAGAGAAAAAGTCTCTCTGAGCTCTGATGCGCCTTTCAGAGGGCGTGGGGAGTCTCCCCAAAAGGCTGAGCCGCCAATAAAAGCCTTCCTGGAGGACTTCTACTTATTCCCCACAGAGCATAGCTGCCAACCATCAGTACCTCCCTGCTTCTGCCCACCTCCTCCCCGCTCACTGCGCCCTCAGCACCCACCCCTGTATGCAGGGGAACCACCTCTCCCACTCTCTTCTGAGCTTCCTCTGGCCCTCCGCCAGGACTCCAGCCCGCCCCTGCTGTACCTTCACCTGCAGCCAGCGGTGCCCAGCTGCGCTCAGGGGTTCCACGCAAGACACGGGTCCAGACGGACAGACGGCACCAAGCCTCCATCCTCTGCCACTGCTGGAGACAGCTCCTCTCAGACCACATGGCCACTACTGGAAAAGTAAGGACGCCTTGTTGCCTTTTTTCCTTCTGCCCTCCCACAGAGATACCCTGGGAATGGCTCAGCCAGCACGCTTGGGCTGCAGACCATCTTTTCTCTGACTCCCCTGTCTCACCCAAACCTCTTTGACTTACACAAGCCTCTGCTCTCATATAGCTGCAGCGCGTCAGAATCTGTGTGAGGCAGTAGCTTACCCAGCACGGGGGTCTTTAAACAGCTTTCTCCCGCTGAAAACTGAGTAGCTGTTTTGCTATGAACACTACCTGAATGCCAGCTGCTCCTCTGCTCCAGACTCCTTCTCCAGGAACACAGTGTGCGATTCAGTTTCCTTGCAGAACTGCCTCAGTCCTCTCCTCTCCTCGGGAACTGCTTGCAAGAGGGAGACCGCAGGATCCCATTGAAAGAACAGGCTGCTGAAGCGGTCATTGGGAGGGCACAGGCCAGGGCACAATGAGCATTTAGTACTTCCTTGGAGCTGTGCTATTGCCAGAGGCCGACAAACCACCAACTGACCTGTTTTTAATCAATTACTGTTTCTCAAAGGCTCACCTTCTCACCCAGCCACACCGCTCCCATTCTTCCAGGTTATCCGATGCAGAGCTGCAGTTGCCTGGGCAGCGGGCAAATCACTCTCTGTTGAGGAGATAGAGGTTGCACCTCCAAAGGCACACGAAGTGCGTGTCAAGGTAAAAGCATGCTTTACTTCTTTATTGGAAACTGCTGTTCCTATGGGCGTATTGTTTGCCTGGCATGGTGTGGTCAGTGTACCCTCTTCCCAGCACTCAGCTCTGCACATTATGTTCCGATGCTGCAGGACAGGATGGCCAAAAAGTCTAATGGCATCCTGTCTTGTATCAGAAATTGTGTGGTTAGCGGAACTACTTAAGGAACCCTCCCCTTGTATGCAGCAATTGTGAGGCCCCACCTTGAGTACTGTGTTCAGTTTTCACCCCTCAATATAAAAGTGACATTGAGGTTCTAGAGGAGATCCAAAGAAGGGAAACAAAGGTTGTGAAGGGCTTGGAGAATATGCCCTATGAGGAGTGACTGAAGTAACGGGGCTTTCTGGTCTTGGGAAGAGGAGGCTGAGGGGGGACTTTATTGGTCCTTTCAAATACCTGAAAGGTGATTGCAGTGAGAGCAGGGTTGGTCTCTTCTCACTGGTGACTGGTGAAACAACAAAGAGCAGTGGACTCTAGTTGTATCCAGGCTGCTTTAGGTTGGATATCAGGAAAAAAATTCTATATAGAAAGGGTTGATAAGCACTGGAATAGGCTTCCCAAGGAAGTTGGCTGAATCACCATCCCTGAATGTTTTTAAAAATGTCTGGATATGGTGCTCTGGGACGTGATTTAGAGGCAAGTTGTTAAAGTTTGGGCAGTGCGGCTAGGTTGTGGTTGAACTTGATGAGACTGAAGGTCTTTTCCAACCAGAGCAGTTCTATAATTCCAATCATTAAGGTTTGTGGTTGGCTTTTGGCTCATCCTACCATGTGGCTCAGCCCAGATCTTGCTGCTCCCTTTCCATACCATTGTCCATGCCTTTCTTTCAAAAGTGCATCATGGAAGAGTTGAGGAAGCATGACATGAACAGAAAGAAAAGAAAAAAAGGAGGAGAGAAAAGAAATTATAGGAATCAAAGTTTGCAGTTTTGCCACTTGAGAACAAATAACCATTAAAAATAAACATGTCAACCCAATCCCATTCTTACCCGGCTCCCATGTATGAAACCTATGAAACTCAGGAGCACTGTGATAAAAAGCAGCAACATCCAACCAATACCCAATGAGTGGTAGGGTATAATCCATGCCGTCCCTTGATCTTCACTATAGATTGCACAGCGCTAATGAGAGCTGCTTTTTTGTTTTTGTTTTTGTTTTTTTTTTTTGTTAGGAAAAAGATTAATGTTCTGATTAAATGCAAACGTTTTTAGAACGTGCCAACTTGTAAATAGAAGCACACAGCTATGTGCAGCAACGCCCTGAGAGGGTGGACTGCTGTAACGTGCCAGTAGACACTGAGTGCCCTACGTGTCACAGACCTCCTCCCAGCTTTTGGCACCAATGATATTCAGGTAAACAGAAAAGAACAGTCTCCACTGAAATATCAAATAACAACTGCAAAGCGAGACACTTTGCTCACTGCTAAGTTTCACTGCACTGTGTCTGACAGTCACTCAGGAACACCCATTCCGAAAAGCCAGAAAGCCAGAGACATACCAACAGCAAATCCCAAGGCCCTGCAGCAGTGTACAGAGGAAAGCCATACAAAGCATTCAGCATGAGCACAGGACTTGTGCCTGGCCTGAGCACAGAGGCACCAGCACAAGGTGGTAGCACCAACTGTGGTGGCACCCACAAAAACTGCAGCCACCAGCTTGGTCTTTTGAAAGCCAGTTATTTTGACAGCTCACCCACTCTCTCCACTCCAACAGATCGCGGCCACGGGGATCTGTCACACAGATGAACATGTTCTAGAAGGTAACTTTGCTGGTGTGGAATTCCCAGTCATCCTAGGCCATGAAGGAGCTGGGATTGTGGAGAGCATTGGAGAAGGAGTGACCTCTGTGAAACCAGGTAACCAACACATGCAGCCAGAACTCAGCTCTCAAAGGCTGCCCAGAGATCAGAAACTCCCTCTGGCTGCACACCAATTGTGCTACGCTCTCACACACACTTTCCTCATCCATACCACAAAGTGCTTGAGGCGGGCTCTGAACGTGTTGTTCAGACAGGGAAAGCAGAGCATTCATGCCAGGGTGCTGTCATCACAAAGCTCACCAGAGGCACACCAACAGGCCGCTGAGTGAGAGGCAGCTAACAACGCTGGATCTGCTTTGTTCCAGGAGACAAAGTCATTCTCTTTGGACTTCCTCAATGTGGAGAATGCAGCTTCTGCTTGAATCCTGACTCCAACTACTGCCTGAAATCACAGTGAGTTTGTTTTCACCTACCCCTTTACCCAAGCAGGCTAAACTGTCAACAATTCTGACATGCACACACCTTACATGTACCTTACGTGATGAACAACTTACACATATACTTCCAACAGCCTCACTGAACCACAAAACCTGCTGCCTGACAAGACCAGCAGATTCACTTGCAAAGGGAAACGGATCCATCACTTCCTCTGGAACAGCACCTTTGCAGAATACACTGTTGTGCCTGAGTACACCCTGGCCAAGATAGATGCTGCTGCACCTCTGGACAAAGTCTGTGTGTTTGCCTGTGGTTTTTCTACAGGCTATGGGGCTGCCATCAACACTGCCAAGGTTGGTATTCAGACGTGTCGAAAATAAGCATCTCACAGCCACTTTCACATCCTCAAAAAAGCAACAGACTTCCTCCTCACACAGGAGACTAATTCAGCCCCACGTCATGCAGGTAAAACCGGGCTCCACCTGTGCTGTCTTTGGCCTCGGAGGAGTCGGCCTCTCTGTTGTCATGGGCTGCAAGGCAGCTGGAGCATCCCGCATCATTGCCATCGATATCAACAAGGACAAGTTTGCCAAGGCCAAGGAGCTGGGAGCCACTGAGTGCATCAACCCTAAAGACTTCAAGAAGCCTATCCAGCAGGTGCTCACCGAGATGACCGGTCATGGTGTGGACTACTCCTTTGAGGTCATTGGGACTTCAGATACCCTGGTATGTGACATTTTAGCACATCCTCCTTCCCAGAATCCCGTCAGACAAATTCCATCACAGCACTTGCTTTCTTGCGTGCTGCCCGCACTTCAGGCCATTCTGCTTGGGGACAATGATTCAGGAGTGTCACAGTAGGAATGGAGCTTCCCGTGGCAGGTGCAGAAAAACACTCTCCATTATTAGGTATCAGGCAGGCATAAAACCTGCAAGGAAAAAATGCATTTATGACAAATTCAGCTAATGTGCTTGCCTGTCCCACCAGATTGCTGCCCTGGCCTCTTGCAATATGAGCACTGGAGTCTGTGTGTTGGTTGGAGTAACACCTGCTGGTTCAACAGTTCCTATTGATCCATTCCTTCTACTAAGTGGGCGCACCTGTAAAGGGACTCTAGCTGGAGGTAGGTAGCCAAGAAAGACATTTTAGACATTTCAGCCTTCTCCTTCACGGGAATTCTCAAATGTCTCTGGAACAAATATGCTCCAGGACATGCAATAGCCCTTCCACTGTGAATGCAGTAAAACAGTTCAGCAATGTACACAGTTCCAGGGCAGCATCACAGAAAATCTCTTGAAAGGCTGCTCATGTTAAAGCTACAAGTGAAAATGAACACTGAAATTTCACCTTATATATATGTATGGAACATAGCAATAAATCTAAAATATTTTATCGACTTCATGACCTTCTTGCGAGATCCGACATCAAGCATCTCCACCAGGGTTTCTTTACCAAAATAGCATTTCGCCAGTTATTCACTGCATGCCATTTCTCCCATTTCCAGGCTGGAAAATGAGAGACTCTATCCCCAAATTAATTGCCAGCTATTTGGAGAAGAAATTTAACTCTGACTTGCTGATCACACACACGCTGCCATTTGCTAAAATCAACGAGGGATTTGAATTGCTACGTGCAGGCAAAAGGTGAGATTCGGATTCGGACCAACAGGAGTGATGCACAGCAGCTATTGAAGCTGCACTTCTGTCAGCTCGCAGACGCTGCCAGTAGCACCACTTGTAACTCCTCCCTTCCTTTCCTCCCTCTCCAGCATTCGCAGCGTGCTGCTCTTCTGAAGGATGCGATCGGGGCAGCACGAGTGCAGCACACAGCCCAGCAGATGCCCTCCTGTGCGGGCCCTTCCCTCCCCCGTCGCCCTTCATGGACTGCAAAGACAGAAGCACAAGGAACTTGTCAGCTGTGCTGCAGCTGCCAGCGCTCCTGCGCCCACCCTCTCCTGAGAAAACAGTTATATAAATAAAGGCTGTCTCACAAACTCTTCCGTGGAGTGCTGTGGAACAAAAGGTGCTCATGTTTCTTTGCCATTCTTTGCACACTTTCACACCAAACACCTTGCACACTTTTGCACAAGCACTTCCACCTCGGCCACCATCTCAGCTGGCTGAATGCTGTGACTCAGACCAAGGGACAGAGTGCCCGCACTGCTGCCAGTCTTTCATCTCTCAGGATCATCAGGATGTGTGTTTCATTCATTCCACGATGTCATTCGCTGATACAGCCCATCAGTCCAAGCTTTCATTTCAGCATCAGCTTCTTCTCATTGCACCACAATGTCTGACTCTCTCAATTTTCTCTCCTTCACAGAATCACAGAGGGTTGGGGGTTGGAAGGAACCCCCGCAGATCATCTACTCCTACCCGCCTGCTAGAGCACGTTCCCTTGACTACATTATACAGGAAAGCGTCCGGATGGGTTTTGAATATCTCTGGAGAAGGATGCTCCACACCCTCACTGGGCAGTTTGTTCCAGTGCTCTGTAAACCCTCTAAGGAAGGAAGATTTTCCTCATGCTTCTACGGATCTTTCTGCATTTCACTTTGTGCCATTCACGCCTGGCCGCTTGCTGAGCTCCACTGAAAAGAGCCTGGCTCCATCCACATGACTCCTGCCCATTACATATTTACAAGCACTGATAAGGTCCCCTCAGTCTTCTCCTCTCCAGGCTGACTGGTTCCCAGTCTCTCAGCCTTTCCTCCTAAAGGAGGTGCTCCAGGCCACTCATCCTCTTTGCAGCCCTCCAGTGGAGTCTCTCAAGAATTTCCCTGCTTTACTTGACCTGGGGACGGTACTTCGGAGGTGGCATCACCAGAGCAGAGTACGGAGGGAGGATAACTTCCCTCAGCCTGCTGCAGGCTTCGCTCCTTTTAATTCATCCCACAATAGCACTGGCCTTCCTGGCCACATGAACACACTGCTGGCTCCGTGGTTCGTAGCGCCGCACAGTGCCACGGATTTCTGTGTGTCTCACTCTGCTGCTTCTTCCGTTTTAGCTCACAGAGTGGAAAGGCTCCTTCCCTCAGAGGGAGGTACCAGCCCAGAACAAGTTGCACCACTCAGAGTTTACCTTTACAGCCACTGGTTACAGGAAGAACTCCTGAAAATCGCCCCTACAACTCCTCTAAACCTCCTGGAAAACAGCTCTGATGTTTTTGGTTTTTTCTTCCTGCAAGTTTCTTTTAAAGGTTTTGAGCTTTCTGTAACTTTCTTTTCCTTTCTTTTCTTTTAGTAGATTCATTTTTATGAGATTCCATTAAACAAAAAGAAGTGTTCCCAGCCCTTGTCTGTGAATTCCAAGCAATTGAGAAGAAAGAGGTGACAGGTAAAAGACTGCAAAAAATCAAACTAAGAATCTTATGGCTTTTGTAATCAATTTGTAATCAAGAAACTGAAACAGGAGCTATTTCTATTCAGCCACCTTACTACAAAACCTGTTCCTACGTCTGATCGCACAGAAGGAAAAGTTTCGTACTACCTAGCCCGAACCGCCACTAGTACAGCTCAGTGCCATTCCAGTGCATCCCCTCAGCTGCCAAAACAAAAACGGAATCTTGCTGCTTTCAGCAACCTAGCATTGTGGACAGAGGCACTTCATCTTGAAAAACATGGCCTACACAGACTTATCTTTCTAAAGAGATGATAGCCACTTCCAGTAGTCCTAAGTACACAAACGAAGACATATAGTGCTTGCCCAATAGCTAGGTAAAGGGGATTGAAATAAGGGGACAGATAAAACTCCTTTCTAACATGTCAGTCTCTAACATCTACTGATGCATGCAGTTTTCCCGCTCCACAGGTAGGACTCTAAACACTAGCCCTTGCTGAGCCTCATCATATTCATCTCCAGCCAATTCTTCAGCCTGTCCAGGTCTCACTGAATGGCAGCGTAGCCTTCTGGTGTGGCAACCACTCCTCCCAGCTTCATATCATCAGCAAACCTGCTGAGTGTCCATTGTATCTATCTCCATCTAAGTCACTGTTGAAGGTGTTGAACGTAACTGAGCCTAGTATCAACCCCTTGGAAATTCCAATAGCTAGAGGCCTCCAACTAGATGCTGTGGTGCTGATCACAGCTCTCTGAGCTCTGCCAGTCAGCTAGTTCTCAACCAGCCTCACTGTCCACTCATCTATCTCACACTTCCTAAGGTTACCTGCAAAGATGCTTTGGGAGACAGTGTCCAAAGCCTTGCTGAAGTCAAGGTATACAACACGCACTGCTTTCCTCTCATCTACCCAGCTGATCATGACATCATATATGGCTACCAGATTGATCAATCATCATTTCCTCTTGCTGAATCCATGCTGACCATCTTTCTTTTCATCCACCTCATTCAGCAGCGGGCTTACATTTTCCCTAGCTTTGCTTTTGCTATTGAAGTACTTAAAGAAGTTTTTCTTATTGTCCTTGACCTCCGTCAACAGATTTAATTTCAAGCAGGCCATAGCTTTTCTTATCGCACCCCTACATGCACTGACAATGTTTCCATATTCCTTCCACATGGCCAGACCCCTCTTTCACGTTCCAAAGACATTCTTCTTCCATTTGAGTCTTTCCATGAGCTCCTTGCTCATCCGTGCAGGTCTCCTGCCAAGTTTGCCTTGTTTCTTACTCTTGGGGACACACTAATCTTGAGATTGGAAGAAGTGGTGCTTGAATGTCAGCTAACTCTTAGGGCCCTTTACATTCCAATGCCCTAACTCCTCTACTAGGATACCTCCAAGTAGGTTCTTGAAGAGGTCAAAGTTTGCTCTCCTGATGTCCAAGGCTACAATCTTATTTATTTCTTTGTTTCTTCCATATAACATCTTGAACTCCACTTTCACATTGTTGCTGCATCCAAGGTTTCCCCCAGCCTTCACACTCCCAACTGGTCCTTCCTTGTTTGTAAGAACAAGGTCCAACAGCACGCCTCTCCTCCTTGAGTCCTCTATCACTTTCATCAGAAAGTTATCTTTCATGCACTGCATGAACCTCCTAGAATGTGTTTGCCTGGCAGCGTCGCCCCTTGAAAAGACATCTGTTGTTTTTTCTGCTTATATAATTCTGACTTTTTGATACCAGCCTCAGAGAAGTTTACAGAATGGAACAGCAAAGAGAAATTAAACTGAGCATTTATATCCTGTGATGCATAAATGCTCAAAGTACTGTATTTGGAGCAGTTGCAGTGAATATCCTCCTGACACTGCAGCAGTGCAATTCTATGCTAGCTAGCAGCATCAATTTGTTTTCCTAGCAATATAATTAATTCTCTGCATAAAAAGAAATGCAAGGATTTGAAAGGACTCAAAATTAGCAATTGTTATAAGACTCCCATTTTATAATAGCTCTTTTCCACTTAGCCATTCTCCTTCGCTAAGTAAAAAGAATCAACCGTCATGAATGCTTAACAGAACCTCATCAATATTTTCGTTACATCTGTTCCATGCATAGTCTGTCAGGTCACATCTAAAGCTAATATTCCTTTGTCTTGGTTTATTAACCTCTTTGTCCATCATCTTCCTGTTCCTTTTGTCACTCTCTTCTTAGCCTGAGGTTTCAGGATACAACAAGGTTAGTGATTCCAGTTGGTTGTCAAATTACACAGAACAGTCATATACATTTAATATTTTAATAGGTGGCATTTTTTTCCAGTATATGAACAGGAAGGACACATTGGTCTTTGGAGTTATTTTCATTATCTGTTTCAGCTACAATTCTATTTTAATAAATTATTCAGCTCTACATTCTACAGTTTCTTTGAAATAATGAAAACGCCATCTGTTCCAGAATACAAATAAAAGACAGCATTCTAAAACTAGTACCAATAAAACAGCAGTAGATTTATGCAAAATGTACCTTAACCCAGAAAACTACTTTCTTCTCTGCCATACCTAACCATTTATGTGGCCAAAGACTCGAGATATTAAATTGCAAAAATCAACAGGAAACAAAGGGGTTTGCTCTCTAACGTATTTACAAAGGATTGTTTAAACTCAACTGATGTTTACACATTATTAGAGATGAATGTTAGAGAGCATCCACCTCGCAGCAGACCATCACTTCAAAGTATTTTTGTTTTCTGTTTCACAAAACAGCAGTCTGTTTTGCTTTCCTGTACTTGAGAGATGACAGTCACAGGCTGTCCCTCAGTGAACATTCCCTTTCTAAGTCTTTCACACAGCAAAGCTAATGCAAACAGAAACAATCAATTTATGCCTTCAGAATTACGTAAACTGTCCCAATACAAATCTTACCTGAATAACTCGTTGGCATTCATTATATGACAAATACACTGACTGTTGGCTTATACAAAACATACAATAGCCACACTAAATACTCTTTGGTGGGGAATGAGCCATATCTTAAATGTAACCTAGATCCTATACAAATTGAATGCAACACAAGATTCATTTCTTTTTTTTTTTTTTAATATCACAAAATTAAAAAACAAAAACAAACAAACTGCACATAAGAGTAAAAGAAAAAAACTCCACAAAGACAAGGCTATCAAAGTACTTAACTTGAAAACAGATCTTGAATGATTGTTAAGATACAGTACAGCTTAGCTCTTTTTCCCAATGTAGCATCAGTTCTCTAGATCATTCCTGAGACATAGTTTGTACTTAAACCCCTCAGTGATTATTTATTTCATTATCACTTGCAAGTCTATCATATTGTCAATGTTTAACTTCCTTAGAGAGGTGCTCAACCTGATAGCCATTTTTTATGGCTCCAAAAACTGTTATTATGTCCCTCTCCCTTCTCATCATGAAGCACTACTTCACATCCTGACAACAACTGTATTCCTAATTCCACAGCCATTATCACAGTTGTGAACCTAATATATCCAGTTCCAACACCCCTGCTACAGGCAGGCACACATCCCACTAGAACAGGATGCTCAAAGCCCCATCCTCCTGGCTTTGAACTCTTCCAGGGAGGGGAAACTCACAACCTCGCTGGGCAACCTGTTCCAACTTCTCACCACCCTCACAGTACAGAATTTCTTCCTAACATCTAGTCTAAATCTACCCTCTGCCAGTTTAAAGCCATTTCCTCTCTTCCTGTCACTCATGCCCTTATGAAAAGTTCCTCCCCAGCTTTCTTGTAGGCCCCCTTAAGGTACTACAAAGCCTTTATAGGGTACCCCTAGAGCCTTCTCTTCCCCAAGCTGAAGAATCCCAACTCTATCAGCCTGTCCTCACAGGGCAGGTCCTCCAGCCCTCCAATCATCTTCATGGCCCTCCTCTGGGCCTCTTCAACAGCTTCACGTCCTTGTGTTGGGGGCCCCAGAACTGGATGCAGTACTCCAGGTGAAGATTTACAAGAACAGAATAGAGGGGCAGAATCACCTCTCTCAACCTGCTGGTCACGTTTCTATTGATGCAACCCAGGATACGGTTGGCCTCCTGGGTTGCAAGCACACACTGCTGGCTTATGTTGAATCTTTCATCAAATGACACTCCCAAATCCTTCTCCTCAGGGCTGCTCTCAAGTCATCCTCCATCCAACCTGTGTCTGTACTTGGGACTGCCCCAGCGCAGGTGCAGGACCTTGCACTTGGCCTTGTTGAACTTCACAAGGATAGCATAGGCCTACCTCTCAAGCCTATCCAGGTCTCTCTGGATAGCATTCCTTCCCTCTAGCATGTCAACTGCACCACTCAGCATGGTGTCATCTGCAAGTATCCTAGAAGTTGTCCAAAGACACATCACTGTATTATTTATGTGTATGGGGCTGCTGAATCACGGCCTGAACCTTTGATTGATCACCTGAGGCAAGCAATGAGCACAGGTGAAGCAATTCACCTGTGCTGCAGGAAGGGGTGGAGCCTGGCTCCACCTCTCCTAGACCCATTTAAGAGCTGACTGCCAGTGGGGAAGGATCTCTCTGGAGATCCGCTCCATCAGGAGTTCATCTCATGAGCCCAGGACAGAGTGAGTGACTTTCTCTCATTTCTCCAATATAAATTATATTAGCCAAGTTCCTGGAGACAGACAGATGCGCACACACACACCCCATCTGTATATCCATTATATCCATACATTATGTTAGACTTATTAACTCTAAACACATACATTCATTAATTGGATAAGCTTGCTCTTGCAGTTCATGAACTGCAAAACTTTTGATATTCATCTAAATATTTTGTCAGCAATGTGTAGAGGAATGCAGCCTAACTTGCATTCACTTTAAACTATTATAAAATCTTAACATATTTCAAAAGTGATTCTCCTCCAGCAATCTCAGAAACATGATTTATTGACTAAATTCAGTTTGTTCTCTGTTAATGAAACTTGGTTTTATGGGCTTTGTTGCGGGTTGGAAGAGTGTGGAGAATGTACGAAAGCTGATGTCTGATCATATGGTAAAGAAAGTTGATCTGGTTGCCTTATTGTCATAGACCAGTGATGCTTTTCTCTTTATGATTGCAAGAGAGGGGCAAGGTACCAAGAAATTAAATCTACATTATATTGCAGATGAAACATATTTTAGAAGCTGGATATTTTGTTATCTAGTCTTATGAGCGCACCAGTTTGGATGCATTAAAAAGCAAGCAAACAAAAACGTCTTCAAATGCTCCAAGAACACCTTATTTGGTACAGTATTTCATACCGAAACAAGAAAACTGACATACAGTCAACGAGGCTATGCATTTCCACAGCTTCAGGTTTCAAGGACTTAGCCTAAGTGGCGGCTTCATAAATCCTGCTGACTGCGGTAACTTTGAGCAAACTTCTACCTCACTGGAAAAGTTTCATTGCCAAACTATATAACCACTATAAAGGGACACAATGGAGCAATAAAATATTCATCTTACTTTACGCAAAATACAGAAGATGGAAGGAATCATAGGAAGCATGGGGTGCAGAGAATCATTTAGCAGATCATAGAGGCCTCTTCACTGGAAAATGTCTGAAAATATCTAGTCTTCACAGATGTTTCTGTGATACTCGCTTTTAGTGTGACTTTACCTGTATCAAGGACAATTTAGCAAAGAACAAGAGATCCCATCCAAGGGAAGAAAACTTCTAAGTTTCTCTCCAGTGCAAGGACAGTTTCCTTGGAGAAAAGGAAGGATCCTAAAAAGCTTAATGTGCCAGTCATTTAATTTAAAGCACACTGTATAAGACAGTACCTAAGTTTCTCATCATCATGTGACAGCTATACATGCATACAGGAGCGTAGTTAATAAGCAAAATCTTCCCCAAAGAACAGGGCTGCCACCGCGACCAGGTCATTCTAGTAAACCTACATTTACTTTGAGCTGTAAGATTAATGCCTTTTGACCTCTTTTGAGAAACTCTTATCCTAGCAGGCAGCCCTTTGAACTTCTAGAAATCTCCCAGAACAGTCAACAATTACATAGCACATCATAAACACACAAACGAGTTATCAGAGGTTAACGAATTTCACCTTGCTGCCAGTTCATAGTGATGTTCGCAAATAGAATCCACTTTCCCTGCTTTTAAAAATACCTTTACTTCTCTTAATTACTTTTTAAGTGCAGGGACACCAAAAGAAGTCACTAAGTGTTTTGAGTTCTAGCATTTCTCTAAGTAAGAAAACCCTGCAAGCTCCTTTCAATAAGCAAAATGTCTGTAATACTGCTTTTTTTTTTTTGCACATGCAGTTTTAACTTTGTACGAGGAAGTCTCAAAAAAGCCATCAGTTAGTCTAGTAACTCTATGATGAACTTAAAAAGTGTATAGAGACTAAAAACAACCAACTAAACAACAACAAAAAAAGACACCAGACATGCTAGAAACTGAACAGTTCCTCCCACCTGTATCATTATGCATTATTCCTAGTTTTGCTAATTTGACAGAAACCTTTATTTTCCACTTACGAAAAAAAAGAACAACCCAACTTTGATAAGACAAAATTTGACTGCAACAAAATAATTCTGCATTCAGTCAGCGATAACCTGCACTTCACCAGCTACTTGGAACTCCTGCGAAAACCGCGTGAAGCGCTGCCGGGTGCACCGAGCTCTGCTACCCTCGCAGTGCCACCTGGTGGGTTTCTCTGCACGCTCTCGAGGGACTTTCCCGACCGTGATGGAAAATTCGGATTCCTGCACAGGTCCGCCTTTTGCCTGCAGCGCACGTCGGTGGCTTAGGCTTGCCAGGCGCACAGCGATGTGTGTGAGGAGATGAGTGTGCGATTGCCACGTTCACCGAACACCCTGCAACTGTTGCTGTTGAGGCTCACTAGCGAGAAGTGCTTCAGCTGCCCGTTCCTCCAGGCAGCAAACATATTACTTTCAACTTTCCAACAACCTGGAGATCCTCCTGCACCTTTGATAAGGGCTACAAGCTTTCCAGGACTTCAGATTTCAGCAGCTAATTAAAAAGCTCCTCAAATCCTGCTTAATTCCTACACCGTCACCAGTTTCACAGGTGACCAAATAATTACCTTCAAAGGACTTGCAAGACATTAGTATGTATCAGAAGATGCTATCAAGAGCAAATAAGGTATTGCCATCACAGCCTTTCCCTTGTTTTTGTCTTTAAAATTACTCTTGCGTAGTTAGTTTAATATTCACACTAGAATCAACACATGGAAGATCAGGCCTTTAAATTTTGATTGTTAGTGAAAGCAGCTTCCTGAGGATATTAATCGTGAACTTCCCCAAATAACTTATTTCCCTAACTAAAATATGAAGTCATTCACTATCCCAGCTTCTTTCATCTCTATTGTAAAAATGTCATCAACATTTTACACACATTACACATTTATTTTATAAATATTATACTAGCATGGGGCTTTAATTGGACAAATTATTTTACTTTGATATACTTCAGCATTATACTTCAGAATAGTAAAATTACCTTTCTACCATGTTTTCCTTTTCAACCATTTCTTGAAAATTTTAATTTCTATTTACAAAGCCAGAACATTATAATTCACAAAGCACATCCCAAGTACTATCAGTCAGTTTTGAACATTTTAAATTAAAGAAAAAAAAAACATTTAAACATCCTTATTTTCCTATTTTCCAACCAGATATAGATATGTTATAAAACAAACTGTTGATTTGAAGAGCAACAAGAGCTTATATATTTTTTTTTGAATTCTACACAAGTATCCTCCAGTGCTTCATAGGGACAATTTAAGAGAGCTTAAGTCAGAATTCAGAAGGCCAATTTTGAGAGCAAAGTCCGACAAGAATACTGATGCAATAGAGCAACTAACACTGAAATGCATCGAGCTTCACTGCTCCACTTACACACAGGAACTTGCAGAATAGGGGAACAAGTTATTAAAGGATCAATGGAACTGTTCTAAAGAAATATCTCTAGCAAAAGTAATCATATTGGTCTTGTTTAGGAAGCGGTGTTAATAGCAGGCAAAAAAATTACTTCTGGTACAATCTTTTTGGGGAAATGAACCAGACAGTGCTCGTGTGAATGCATGCTAGTTTTATATGTCAATCCCCTTTGTCTACACCTGGCCACTCCGTTCTCCACATGTGAGGTAGCAGCCAGCAGTCACAGTGCCATCACCTTTTCATTCTGATACTGGCACAAGGCTACTTTTTCCCTTCTGCAGTCAGACTGCTCAGAGGGGAGCACCCTGACAGATCCCTTAGCACGTGCTGAGAGAAAATGCATCTGCCAAGCTTGCAAAAGACTTCCTTCCTTGGATTTTCTTGTATTTCAAAGCCAAGAAAGAATAAAACAAAACAAACTTATCTCAAATGGAAAATGAGCATAATGATTTATGAAGCATTTATGATTTACATACTTACATTTTTGTCTACCAGAATGAGCCACTGCAGCTTCCAGCGCATCGGTTACTTGGCTGCAGGTAAAAGCTAAGCACCAGTGAAGCTACTGGAGCTACCTAAACACAGAATGGCCTGTGGTTTTCTGGGAGCGCTGACAAACCGGAGGTGACCAGGAGCAACGAGCTCACAGCAGGGGCCGGCAGAGCCGAATTTAACAAGGGATAAACTATGCTTGGGTTTCAGCCTCGGCTACTAACACAAAGGGGGCTGAAGCCTCACCCGACTTAGCAGCGAGCACCCGCACGCCACAGCACGCCACAGCACGGCACAGCCCGCCTTGCAGCACACAGCCCTTGAGGAACTCCAGCCCAACTCCCTCTCCCCGCTCAAACAACGCCCCCTCACAGTGATCGCTGCCCCCTAGCGGCAGCACGCACCGCGCGTACGCATCGCGAGCGCGGGGGGCGGTGCTGCATTTCTTCTCCGTCCGGGAGCGGTGCGCCATGGCCAGCGGGGTGAGGCGGCGTGGGGATCCGAACTTTTTTTCTTACGAGCGTAGCGGTCTTATCGCTTTTCCCCCTTTTTGTCCCCTAAGAACGCGCTTCCGGGAGGCGGTGCGGGGGTATGCTCGGCACCTCTCGGGTCCCTCGCGCCGGGAGGCCGGAAGCGGCGGAGGGCCGTGTGCGGGGCTGCTGGGCGGGCCGGGGGCGCTGCGGCTGGCGCGGCTGTGCCGAGTGGCGGCGGTTGCCGCAGCCGGCATCGCGCGCTGCGAGTTCCAAAGCGCCATTCTGAATGCGCGCAGTGAGCTTCAGGGAGATCCGAGCTGAGCCTCCGGGGTGACTTTTCCGCCCCCTCCCCCCAGCCGCCCGCCTGCCTGCCAGAGCTCACCGAAATGCGGGATTCGAGGCTGCTCCCAGAAAGAGCCGCTTCCCGAAGGGTTTTCACTGAGCGCTTCCCCGTTTCTACGGGAAATCGGGCAGTGCTGTTGCAGGGTATCGATGTCTTTTGCGCTTCGTTTGTCGAATTCAGAGTTCCTGCTGAAATCTGGCACGTTCGGCAGTTAGGAGTCAGCAACTCGCATCTATCTGGTCATGGTGTGCTTTTGTAATATTTACCCAGGGTATAAAAAGCAGAGCGGAGGCAGCTGTGTCCAGTCGCAGTGCCGTGGGCTGCGGGAATGGTGCTCGCGTGCTGTTTTGTAGGGCTGTAGAACTTCAGCCTCTTTGGGTTGGCAGCAATCACTTCTGCATGCTTTTAGCCAAAGGAAGTGCCTGCAAGCTGTGCTGTTTCACCTACCTGGCAGCGCAGGACAAAAAGTGCTGCAAAAAGCCATAAAGTGCCCGTTCTTTTGTTGTATATGGTTGATGAATCAGGTGCAGCAAACTCAGAATGTCTTGGAGGTGCTGTTTCTTCCAGGCAGCGAGACATCAGTAAGGCTGGGTGTCTGTGTGGGTGATCTTGGGAGGTTGCATGAAGCCCACAGGAGCACCATGGATAGAACGCACCGGAATGTCATTTTTTTTAATGTCAACCGGTAGTGCACGCTATACAGTACTTCATCTTTTCAGCCATCATAGCAATGGCTGAGTCCTTGTTGGCATGAGAGAAAGTGGGTGCAAGATCAGTTCTGGCATAACCAAATTATTCCAAAATATATGGTTACTGTTCTGGACTAGATTGTAGAGGGGCCTCTCCCAAGGCAAGCAAGTCAGTGATGGCATTCCTTGTCAGGTTGTATGCTTGTAGATAAGGCCCTGAGCTTGATTCTACAACTCTCTCGCAGGTATCCTGCAGGAAATTACTGTACATTGCGTTGTCAGAAAGATGGATCTAACAGAAGGCAAAATATGCACTATTTGATACCCTGCCTGTTTTCTCCTTCTCTTATTTTTGCTCAGTAAGAGACTAACATTCAAATCCCACATCTTACTTCACTCATTAACTTTGTCAAATGTAGGGCAATTAAGTCTTTGTGCTGAAATCACATATTTCAGATCTGGCATTCTTCCCAAAAGCTACTTGCCTTTATCTCACTTCTTTGCTTGGCTGAACAAGAATTAAACTTAAATGAAACAATCAATGTTCTGTCCTCTTTTTATTTTGTTGTCTTTCAGGTTATTAAATGCAAGGCTGCTGTTGCCTGGGAGACAGGTAAACCTCTCTCTATTGAGGAGGTGGAGGTCGCTCCGCCAAAAGCTCACGAAGTCCGCATCAAGGTAATTAAATTGGTAACTGTATGCATTATATTTTGGGACATTGAGTGTTAAAGCTGTTTGTTTACCAACAGAGGAAATGTTGAATGAAAAGTGTAAAGCCGGCTGAGTTGAGAATGAACTAATGAAGAAAACTGTGGGGTTTAGATCTTCTGTTTATGGAAAACATTTTTAATTTCTATTGGTCTTAATTCAGTCTGGTCTAAAAATTATAGCTAGACTTGGGGATCAGTAATTTCAAATCTGGGAGCCCAACTTGCATTGAGAAGACTTGGACTACTAATTCCTAGCTTGAGGAAACTAGATGACATGTTTTGCCTGCTTTAACATCAGGATGTAGTTGATGGAAATGAGAAGATGTACCATCATAAATTTCCTTTTTTCAGAGTATGATGTACCACCTGCCTTGCCAGAAGTGAAAGTAAGCTTGTTGTGTCACAAACATTGCTTGGATCAGAAAGCTTCTATTGGCATTTTTTCTGATTTACTAACCAAAGGGAAATATTGAAACCTGTGTTAGTATTTTTCAAGATGCCTGAACCTATATATTTCTTTACAGATAGTTGCCACTGCTCTCTGTCACACTGATGCCTATACTCTGAGTGGTGCTGATCCAGAGGGACGTTTTCCTGTGATTTTGGGTCATGAAGGAGCAGGAATTGTAGAAAGTGTTGGGGAAGGAGTAACAAAAGTAAAGCCAGGTGAGAAAAAACGTGGCATCTTCCACATTTTATGATTTCCTTAGAAGTGTCACTTTACTAGAAGATCAACTGTCAAATCTGGCTACTCACATGATATATTGCAGGAATTAATATAATATTTTATTTTAGGGTGTATGTGCATGCATTCCTTTTGTCTGTGAAGGGTAATGCTAATTATTCAATGTGCTGTTGTTTTAATGATTGGAAGACTCTGCATTTCTTACTTGAGGTTGGATCAATATAATGAGAAGATTTTTTTTTTCAAATGATAGTTATCACCTATGTTGTTTTAATTAAAGAGCTTAAAAATGTTTAATCATGTTTCTGTTAGCTTGAGGTTGTTTTGTTTTACAGTCATGTTCCTATTTGTTCTTGAACGATAAACTTCTGATTAGCTTTCTGTTCAGGTGTGAGAAATTGTTCTAGCTAGCACTCCCTAAACAGTGCTACTCTATACTCTAAGCAGTCTCTAACACAGAGAAGTTTTAAATGAGCAGCTGCTTAAAAGCTGTAAAAATGGAGTAACTTCACTTTTCTCCTGAAGCCTTCATTGACTCAGTTATAGCCAATTTTATTTATTTTTTTTTCACTAGGGGATACTGTTATCCCTCTGTACATCCCCCAGTGTGGCGAGTGCAAGTTCTGCAAGAATCCTAAAACTAATCTGTGCCAAAAGATCAGGTCTGTATGCTTTTTGTCTGGACACACAGTCTAGTAGCTGTTGAACATATACATTCTAGTTTTCAAAAATAATTGATGGATTCTTTGAGAAGTAGAACTCTTGGTGACTCATTTTATGACATGGAAAGTATATGCTTTAGGGAGTCGATTATAAATTACTTTATGTTGTTCTTCCTTAATATTTCTTGAATAAATCTTTTTGTTTTCACATTTGTGAATGTGAGAACTGTTAGCTTCTTTCCACAGCTTTGAAAACATAAATGCTCTGATTCCATATTTAATCCATACTTAAGGGAAACACTTTAGAGAATTTAGGTCTTCGTGCAAACACCAAAGGTTTTGAGTGGTACAGAATTACAGAGAGTTGTTTTTCCTGAACACCTGTTTCCCTGCTGAATTTCCAGCTGGTAAGCAGCAGAGGTGGTAAATCAAAGAAGGCTTCCCTGTTGTTGGGACAGACGTACCATTAATATTGTTTGATAGGTGGTCTAGCTTGGATGCAGTAGGTGGAACCAAGTGGTACTACAATGAGTTCTGGTGATCAGGGAGAATATCTGTCTTTGGTCACTATCTTCAGCCCACAGGAATATGGTATCTCATTTTGTAAATAAAGAGCTGCTCTCCATACCTTTCGTGCTTTAAAGTTACTCTGTTGCAGTTTCACCTGGAAGTTCTTTGTTTCACCCAAGCCTGCTGCCACTCTGGTAGCAGCAGGCCCCAGGAATAACATGACCGCTATTTGGGCACTCTATTTAAATTCCTATTTAAAATAAGTGAGATTACAGCATAGATTCCATTCTGAAGAAAACAGTCTTGCAAAACCAAAGGCTGGAGTGACATAACTACAGGTGCTACACCAGGGAAGTGGACTGAAGGAGGTGAAGATGGGAGTATGGTACTCCCATCTTATGGCACAAGGAGCTAGGATTGGTAGTATGCTGAAAAACTCCACAGTTCTTTCTGTGCTTTCTTGGAGGAATTAACAGCACATAGTGTTAGGAATCTAGTGTCTGACTTATGTCAACTTATGGTTTATTGCAATGTTTCAAAAATCTATGGTGCAGTTATGTAACTATACCTTTAAGTAGACTTAAAGGATACTTTCTAGTGAGATTGATTACTGCTAAAGACTGACTACTTTCCTGTCTTTGCCTTAAGAGTTACTCAAGGGAAAGGACTCATGCCTGATGGTACCAGCAGATTCTCCTGCAAAGGAAAGCAGATTTACCACTTCATGGGGACTAGCACCTTCTCAGAGTACACGGTGGTGGCTGATATCTCAGTAGCTAAGATAGATCCTGCAGCACCTCTTGATAAAGTGTGCCTTCTGGGTTGTGGCGTCTCTACAGGCTATGGGGCTGCTGTTAATACTGCTAAGGTAAAGGCTATGGTTGCTTCTGGCCTTTCTCTGCAACTGTATCTTAGCTGAAGTACACTAACACTTCAGGGACTACACTGGGACTGGAACCATGATGTACAAGTTTTCTGGGTTTTAATGCTCTTTAATTGATGAGGTTTAAGAATTTCTAACATCTCCATAAAGGCCAGATCAGATTAGAAGAAAATTAGGGGAAATGCACGTAAAAGATTCTGCATCATTTTTTGATACCAACTTTTCTAGAAATTACCAAGTCACCTTAATCTCAGTGCAAATCTGTCTGATAGTTTTGAAGGTCAGGGTGAGCAAGAGAGATGGTAGGTGAGTGCACATGAGGCTGGGCAGGTTTTGGAAGTGGGGTCTGGGCAAAAAAGAAAGCCTGGCACTTGAAGAGTTCTTCTGTGAACTTTCCATGGAGTTTGCCTTATCTAAGTTTTAAGATCTTGTACAGCTATTGTATTTATCCCTACTTTTTCTTTGTAATAGATCTTTAAAACACTCATAGAAGGATGAATTTTCTCTGTTGCTCATGGCTCTTTATTTTTCACCTAGGTGGAACCTGGGTCCACATGTGCAGTCTTTGGTTTAGGAGGAGTTGGGCTGGCTGCTATTATGGGCTGTAAAGCAGCAGGAGCATCCCGGATCATTGGCATTGACATAAACAAGAATACCTATGCCAAAGCCAAGGAGTTTGGAGCTGCTGAGTGCATTAGCCCTCAAGACTTTGAGAAGCCCATACAGGAGGTGCTGGTTGAAATGACTGATGGTGGTGTAGACTACTCGTTTGAGTGTGTTGGTAACGTTGGAGTCATGGTGAGTGTTTGCATAAATGCAGCACTTGGGGGTGGTTAGCTGGTGCCACTTAGTTGTTCAGCTGAATAGGAAAATAAGCTGCTTTCTTGTTACAGAAAATATGCCACGGTAATTCCTTAGTTTATTTTTAAATAGTAATGGTAACTACTATGACGAAAAAAGGACAACTTATATCCAACCCTAATGAAAATGCTACTTCTTAGGTTAAAATAGTATTCTTACACTATGCAAACATTTTCTCTTTGAAATCATTTTAATTAACAAATACAATATGAAATATACTATACAACAAATAGTAAAATCTCAAGGACTGCTAAGTATCCCTCTTCTTTCTCAGATAGTTAATTTAACCTTTAAGAAACAGTGAGTGTAATGCTAGGTTTTCAGGAATGACAACAAGATTGCTAAGCTGTTGGCTGCATGGTCTACGTGGTCTCTGCTTAGTTTATCCCAGCTCCCAGTAGGAATTCACAATGACTTCTCTGGAAGCCAGACAGGAAATAAAAAGAGCAAAGTGAATCGTTAGCAGAATAAGGAGTCTGAACAAATGGGAGACCTAATGTAACTTTCACTGTATTCCTTAAATTATTGTAATTCCTTAAATTATTAATGTGGCAATTCATTAACTGAGGGAGAGGAACTGAAACCTGTGCCAGTCTAGGCAGTGTAAACATTAGCTATACTTGCTCTGTTTTGTCCTGTCCGTGTGTGAAGAGGGCTGCCTTGGAAGCCTGCCACAAAGGCTGGGGAGTCAGTGTGATAGTTGGAGTAGCTGCTGCTGGTCAGGAGATCTCAACACGGCCGTTCCAGCTGGTAACCGGTCGGACATGGAAAGGGACTGCATTTGGAGGTAACTCTTTTGCTTTGGGGATAAAATTAATTTACAAGATGTGAGAATACTTTCTCTGATACTCCTACAAACAGGCTGCATACACATTGGTATGACATATCACATATTTCAAAGAGAGAATATAGCCATACAACCATAAAGTTCTAAGGGAACTGATACAGTGTAAATGCTTTCTTATCAGCTAGAGGTTGGGATGTAGTAAAATGACCTTTGTGGAGATGGGAATTCACGTAAATGTGTTTGTGTTGCTTAGTCAGTAAGCAGATCTTTGGGCTAAAGTGGGAACTTTTTATTTTAAAGCTCTTTTATAACAAGCAACAACTTCTTGATAGACCAGAAACCTGTTCAAAATTTTAGTTACCGTAAACTTGATGAATTCCTTTATGGAGCTCTTTTTCCAAGTAATACAAAACTTAGTTGGATTTTAAAGGTCTGTTGAGGGGCTGATGGAGAAGCCTAGTACAAGATTTTCTAGGTAGGGCTGTTGAGTTTTGAAATACTAATGAAAGGTTTGTACTCTCTCCTTTCATTCCTTATTCACTACCTGACTAGAGCAGTAGGGACAGACAGAAGCAATCTCTGTTCCTTTTTAGATTTATCAGACAAACACCCACATAAAGATTATGTTTTTCTCCCTCTTTGTTTAGAGGTGGGTGGAAAGGGCAAAAACAAATGTGTGTTTGCTCTCTTTCAGGCTGGAAGAGTGTAGACAATGTACCAAAACTGGTGACTGACTACATGTCCAAAAAGATCAAAGTAGATGAGTTTGTGACTCACACCCTGCCTTTTGACAAAATTAATGAGGCTTTTGATCTGATGCATGGAGGAAAAAGGTAATGTTCGTAGCATTGAAAGGTTGTAGATGTTTCTTCAGGGGATGGGGTCGGGCATAAACTGTGCACGTTCATTCGAGACAAATACGCTTTATCTGAGCTTCTAAACACATGCTAAATCAGAGGCAAGAGAAAAAAGCAAGCAACATATAAGGAAAATACACAGGTAAAGGGGATGAGCTATTCTTGGCTTTGTATTTCCAAAACTACTGCCAAAACATTCCTTCTTAGAAAAACAGAGGTCAAAAGACAGTTTTTTCCAAATACATTTCTGATTACTAACCATGAGTCTAATTTAGCAGTTATGCTGAAATCTACTGTTTAGTTATTTTCAAACAATTACTTAAGATAGATTACCAGCAGAAAGAGTCAATTAAGAGTCAGCTTTTAATAGGCTACTTCTTCAAGTATTTTCTCTGTTGTTTGAACTGGAGTCGAACGCTAATATGAGTTTGTATTTCTTAATAGGGTCAGACAGCTTTTACAATGGCTTCTTCCTTTATTAAGATAAACAGCAATTTGGACTGTTCACACTGCAAAGTTCTGCAATTGACTGCAGATGGTGGGGAAAAAAAAAGCAGTGTAAGTTACTTAAAATACTCCAAGTTGCCAAAAGAGGGAATGCCTGTAAACATTAGTTTTCCTCATAGTAATAATTTGGCTAGCTACTGAAAACTGACACACATCATTTGAAAAGCTTTCCTGCTGAGCATGTCTTCTTTGGGAACAGACTAAAGATCAAGGATAATGAGCATTATCAACACTTTTAGGCAGGTTTTTTAATAAATATTTGTTAGAGGTATAATTTCATTCTTAGAAAAAATAGAAGTTAAATGAGAGTATGTCATAGCATACTTGAAAACTGACACATTTGCAACTCTTTTTTTTTTTTTCTTTTCCATTTTTAAGCATTCGAACAGTTCTAAAGCTTTAGAACAAGCCATGAACCTTCCAGTTGGCCAGCCACTGTCCTTCTATAATGGAATTTCTGACAAGGAGTAGGACCCTGCAACTGAAAACTCACTGGGACTTTAGGATGATTTTAGGAGGAGCATTCTAAATATTAAATGATTTGTTCTTCTGGGAAAATAAAAATAAAAACCAGTAACCACAGGGTAGTGTTATATAAATAACAAATACTGGTTTTGGAACTTCTGTATCTGTTCCTCAACTGTAGTTGTGCCTAACTCAATTTACCTAATAAAAGCATATTTCTAAACAGTGTTGAAATTGTTGATCATTAAGACATTGATGGTTGTATCCTACTGTTTTCCTTAGGTGCTTTTACACTGCATCTTTCAAACTCGATAGAAAATGATGGGGGATTCATTACACCAGATAATTTGCTAAGCATAACAGGGTGAGAAGCAGCATCAGTGTGCTGCAACTGCACAGAGAGGAGTAAAAACTGTAGCAACTGGCAAGCTTTTGAGGCTTAAGGTCTACGAAGGACCTACTACCCAGCTCTACTGTGAAGCCAACTAGGAGAGCAGAATGATCTAAAAAATTGTGTACTCATGTTTCCTTGGAAAGTCAAGTCTATATTCTGCCTTACTTCCAATCTGGCTCATTACAGTGGCTGAAGGCAGGATTTTTGTAAAGTTGATAGCATAGAACTACTTTGTTGACTTGCCCTAATGGTGTTACTTCCAAGACTTCAGTAGCACAGAGAAAATTATGCTATTTCCTTAAACTTGCTGGGAATTGAAGAAGCATTTGCAGCCACTACTACCAAAAAAAAAACCCACACACCAAAAGCCAACAACAGTTGTAGATACAGCTTGTAAGTAGACAGAAATAGGATCATGCTATTGAAGCAGGGAGTCACAGGTAAAGGTCTGGGTCCGATGAAGGCATCAGGGTTCTTTTTTGTTTATTTTGTTGGAATTGCTGGTGTTTTAAGAGGTTTAATTTGAAACTGTAGGGTTTCTTAAACTGTAGCTGATGTAATCTGACTGGATACAACTTAGTAGAATTGAAACCTGGAAGCAGTGCAGCAGGTCTGAAAAAAACAGGCAAAGAAACAAACTGCAAAGCAGAGGCAGAAAATCTACCTAGTTTAAAAGAAGGTTATGTACATTAAAAGCCAAGGATGCTTGTTAAGAGAAAAAGTTCCTTTTTTTTTTTTCTTCTCTCCAAGGGATACTGGTCAGAACAACTGTTCAGAAAACAGAATGCAAATAATAATCATCTTAGGGATAAGAGGTATTTTTCTTCTAGTAATTGCCTTGCCCTAATACACTGCTATACAACTGGGACAATTACATCTTTTCCATTTGTTATTGGAAAGAGATCCTGAAAGCATTCTGAAAATGGTTGAGGTAGCTGCATTTCTAACTTTAGTTCAGACTGACTAAACAACAAATAAATTAACTCCTGTTAAATGTCATAAGAATTGAATTTTAAGCAACTAGGAAAAAACAGCAAGTTAATTTCTACCAGAAAAGCATGCCTTTCCACATAGCAGTGAGATGATTCCCAGTACCTTATAAGCTCCTTCAATACTGGCTGAAAATTAGATAATTTAGTAAAAAAAAAAAAAAAAAAAAACCTTACTGTTAATAAGTAGTTTCCAATAGGGTACTCTGAAGCAACAGGATTATATCAATATGGCATTCACTTAGCATCTTAGCAAGCCTCATCTTCCTAACTGATGCAACAAAATTAAAGCATTGGTAACAGTTGTTCCTCTAGGTTTCATAAGACTACACAAGCATGTTGTTTGGATTATATTATTACTCTCAAGAATCTGTAGCTTACTGGGTTTATGGAAAGCCAGTCTTATGACACCAGGGTAAGACAAAGAAAGACGTTCAGCAACACAAGAATCGAGTTTAAAAGACTTGCGGCCTCCTCCCAGACTGAAGAATTGATGTCTTGTTGGAATTTACAGACTACTTTGTCCTGCAAAGCTGTTACTTAAGGGATTGTCTTTCAAGTTCCTCATGTGAGAGGGGCTCATTAACACACAGTCTCTATGTCATACCCCATTCTCAGTGACTGAGGTACTGTACTATAGAACTGTAACTGTCTTGTCCACTGTAAGGACTTCAATGAACAAAACTTTTCCACCAAGTGACCATACGTTAAATGTGTATGCTGCTAGCTGTCACATAAAAATGCAGCAGCAGCACTGAAAGGTCACTTGTTCCCTGTTCTCATGCTCTTATTTTCATTCAACATTACCTATCACATCTTCTCAAATATCATTTGAGAAGGGGTTTTCAAAAACAATATGAACATTTTCAGTACTGTCTTATATGATTCTTGAATTGGAGGTGATAGTAAAGGGAAAATACTTTTTAAGAGATTGTTTAAGAGAAGACTGTACAATTGTATTTTTTGCAAAAATTTCCGGGGGAAAAAAAAAACCATAATTAGAAAATTGGTGTAAGGTTTTTTGTTGTGTTGTATTTTGTAGTGGATAGCAACTTCTGTAAGAATGAAAAATAGATCATTTCCCAAATCCAATAAGCACAAGCACATAACATTCAAGCAAAGCTATGGCTCGATAGGTGAAAAAGGTCTTTCACAACATTTTTATTAAATAATTCTGTTCTCCAGGCTGACATGTTACCTGTCTCACGTTCAAAGAACAGGTGTAGATGCTGTCCAAACTTTTCACTTGTTTAAAAATACTGCAACAGTATGAACTCAGTATAAACAGTTTTCTTACTGCAATTTCAATTTATAGACGGAAATGCATAGCATCATAGATTACCTGTGGTGTAAACTTGCAGTGCTAAATTTGGTTGTATTTGTGCAACAACAAAGAGGTATCCACGTTACACATGCACAGGTTTAAGTGTGATTTTTAACTGGCTGCATGCATCTACTAGTAGGCTTGCACTAGTGCAAGCAAACCTGGAGAAACCTTGAGAATGCTATTTCTGGTTTTGGATCACAAAAAATGTGATTTCTGTTAAAAGCAGCTGCAATTTTTATTTTATAGAACAAAAATGAGGCCCCCATCACACACGCACACACACATAGAAAAGGCAAGACCCTGGAACCATTCACGTGAGTGAGACGGTGGGCAAACCTCCAGGATAGTCCTCTCAATACACTACATTTCATTCAACACAGGTAATTCCACTCAGAGTACTACAGTCTGTTTTGTTAAAATCTGTACACACGCATACACACACGCACACATACTCTATGCATCATTTCAGGTCACTTTACTGCATAATTAAAAATAATAATAATAAAGGTAATGAAAACATTGCAATGATACTCTTACAGCAATGGAGGTCTGAGGCACTCAGGGCAGAGAAGACGTTTCTGGTAAATTTGGTATTTGGTAGTATCCATGACAGTCCAGTTCTGTGAAGCACAAACACATTTTCCCCATCTAAATTCTGCATTGCCAAGGGCATGCAGTACCTCATGCTTGGATCTAATGTGACAACAAATTCACTAGATACCTTGTAAAAGGTGTATTTCATGCCCACAATTGTATGATTTAATGTCTGCATTGGTTTAACTGTTTCTTGCATTACAGTGATGTAAGATTTTAAGTCTGCAGTGGGGTCTGAAAAAAATTTCATTACAATTCAGAAAAGTAAAAACAAATTCCCTCAGCAAAGACACCAAAGATAATGGAAAGGAAGTGAGCAGGGGAAAAGAAAGGGTACAGAGAAGACAGAGGGTTAATGTAGACTCCTTAAGGTGATGGTTACCAGCTGATCATGATCCACAGATAGACAAGAAAAAAGTGCGTGTGTACTAAAATTAAGATAGCCCATTGTACAGTCTGAGGGAAAAGATCAGTTTTCCTATGCCCCTCTAAGACTTTACACAGCCATGAAACTCACACAACTGTTTGATGAGGGAGAAACAGCTGTTTTAGAACTACAAAACAACAACAACAACAACAACAAAAAACCAGCATGGATATTTCGTCTTCTCATACTCAGACTTTTGAGATATGTACTCATCTCACTGTGTAAGTCTCACATATCCAGTCCCCCACAGCTACTGTGGACGTACCAGTAACAAATGTCCCACAGCTGACCCACATAGGGATCCTATGAATTGTGGGATCTTTTTGGTTCTTGTTTTATTCTTTTCTCTAGCTACGTCTGATGCATCATTTTCACCAAGCTTTTGGAGCAGGAGACTGCCTGCAAACACTGCTCCACAGAGAGGTGGTTTGTTGCAGAGAGCTGCAGTTAAGACAGAATTTAGCAGTTTTCCCTCTAGGAAGCCCATTCGAGAAATCTCTAGCAAAAGAAGTCAGTCCTGCATTAATATCATGTCTCACCTACAGTCACAATTACCACAGAGATCAGCAGCAGAAAGATGGGAACAGAATTAAAGGTAAGGGTCATCTATTCTTGGCAACATGCACGTCCTTCTCTCTCCAACTGTTTCTCAGCTGATAAACAAATGAGGCCCAGCCCATTAGAACAGCATCTGCAGAAGCAGGAATGGGTCTTTGGAACTAGAAACGCATAAAATCTTAGGTGCTGCTCACACACCAAGAGAAACAGGGCACACTGAAGTGAAAAGAAAACTGGATCCCAGAATAACAAATCCAGGTGGGAAAGGTTACCCACACTTTTCTAGCTAATATGGCAGCAACAGAAGCATCTGCAGGTCTAACTGGAAGAAAGGTGCAAAAGAGATAATGGAAGAAAATAAAAATATATAGCACGAGTGTCGTAGGTAAGAGGAAAGCAGAAAATTCTTTAAATTCTTCTCTGCTTTACCAGACATCATGTCAAGTTCTTCAATGAATTCCTCTCTTATCTACAATCAGCAAGAACAAAGCAAATGATGAAACTCCTCTCTATTCTGTACTCTTAAAAAAAAATGCATAGTACAGAGACAAATAAGTATCGTTCAGATCCACCTGCTCAGTCTAGACTATCACTGGGACATGAAATGGGGACAAATACTATCCAGCCGCCGGGTTAGGATCTCACAGCCTGTATCAGTAACCAGAAGAGTGTGTTCGAACTGAGCAGATCGCTTTCCATCTCTCGTTACCGCAGTCCAACCATCAGGCCACGTTTCATCCTGCCATCCACCTGAAAATGTAAAACCAGGCAAAAATTCGTAACTTAAATACCAGATATCAGTTCCCCCAAAAGAACTGAAAGAAACCTATCAACTGTACAGAATAGCTTCCTATTTCATCACTTCTTAATAATAAACAAGGAGTAAACTCTATTTGGGCATTACGCAGAATCAATTTAGTTTAGGGATTTTTGGCTTTTGCCCAAGTGCTCACCTTCACAGATCATTGGTTCAATTGTAAATACATGACCTGGTTTCATGACTCCAACCGCCTTATTTTCTGCAATAAAATAAACGTTCAAGTTAGAAAATTGATCACACTTTAGGTAATTGATGAATCCTTATCCTAGAAGAAGATAGTAAGGGGAAGTCAGAAAAGCCCTTGAGAGATGATGCATTCACTCATCCATTCATTTTCAATCTTACATTAAAATTTCCCTTAGTCCTCTCTTTCTTTCCTTCTCCCAGCACTGCAATATTTACTCAAAGAGTTTGAAATTAATTGTTGTCTAACTCCAATTCTATAAAAACAAAAATGGTCTACAAACTTTTATGGTGAAAGACATCAATTAAAATTTTTAGTAAAAATAAGCATTTAAGATATTCAGAGAAGGCTTGAAGACCTCTTAAGTCAGTTCCACCTGAACTTCCAATGAATTTTGAAATAAGCTAACAGTCTAGTATGATTCTGTTTCTGAAAGACATTGTCCCCCTCATTCTTCTGGAATATTAAAGGAGACACAGCAGTATCAGGATGACAGTGAGGTTTTTCTTTAGGTAACATTAAAAGAAAATAATAAGCAGGGAATTTCTAGCATTGGAACTTTCTGATGTTAGATAAGCCATAAGTCTTTCTGTGGAGGTTCATGGGATGATGCACAGTATACATGGAGAAGTGCACTTTGAAGAAAGGCTTCAGCTCTTTTCCTTTGCCCTGTCTCACCTTGAATGTCAGTACAGCTTAGATGTAACTATGCCTAGTATGTGAGAGCTCCAACAAATGCCAGTATTTCAACCACTTTGCTGTGGTAGAAAATTTGCATAGACTCCTACATACAGATTCACCATCCCTAGAGTTCTCTAGTTGTAGAAATCTATTAAAATGTCTATATCACCTGGATGTCTTAAAAACTTCAGACACTGGGTAGGCGTAACAGAATACAGAATACTTCATTTACTTAAAGGGTCTTGCCTCGATCCTTATCATTTGCTGGTATTTTCTTATGCTCAACACTTACATTTCAGTTTCTAGTTTTTTGCATCTGCACAAGTTTTATCCTTTTTACTGCCCCTATACATTTTCATGATTTTTGTTAAATAATTCAAAAGATTATAAAATGAGCTTTTTGCTTTTAAAAAATCTGTTTATATTAAGCCAGAAATAAGCAGCAGCTTTCATTTTTTCTTGTCCAAAAGGCTTCAAGTTTTTCCACTTTGCATTTGTTGCCAATCTGTGTTTAAAAAACAAAACAAAACAAAAAAACACAAATGAAAGAAAACAGAGAAAAGGAAACAGAAAAAAAAAAAAAAAAAAGGAAAACTCAGTATCATTTCTTGGCAACAGACATTTTGGCTCAGTCAAAAAAAAAAAAAAAAAAAAAAAAAAAAAAAAAAAAAGCTCAAAGTCCCCATCAACCTGGAAAGAACAATTTTCTTTTTCTCAAATTATTTTATTTTATATAAAATGTTCCTCCATGTCCAGAATTCAGATTCTCTTGAAATCTGAGAACAGTTTGGGTTGGAAAGGATCTTAAAGATCCCCATATCCAACCCTCCATAAGCAGGGACATCTTCCACCAGACCAGGCTGCTCAAAGGCCCATCTATCTTGGCCTTGACAACTTCTCCAGGCAGCCTATTCTCTTCATCATACATCACCAAATTTGAATACTAGGAATTGATATCCTTCTACCTGATGATTAACTGTTTTTTTCTATTTCCTGAAAAATCATTTTATAGAAGTGATTATAATCTACAACACGTGTCCAAGCCAGTAGTTTTACACTTCTGTTGCCTTTGAAAAAATATATTTTAATTAAAAACACATATATTTATTAAAAAAGAGGTGGTGTTATCTATATATACTGGCTATGTTATATATTTTATACATGGCCCAAGACAATTCCTTTTCACTCAGTGTGGCCCAGGAAAGCCAAAATATTGGACTGCTGTGATACAAGTACATCCTCTGTTTGGAGCTTTTTGGAATAAGTGGAGATAGAGGCATCCATCAGACCTGAGGAAATGAAGGTCCTATCAAGAGAGTTATGCAGCTGAAGTGGGTGTGAACTGTTTATTGCTGCTTTGTGGTATTTTTCCAGTCCTTAGTTGCCTGCTCATCTTCAAGCTTCTCTCTATTGCTTCTGTGGATGCTGCCCCTCAGTCCTGCTGCCACAGTTATAGGGACATGACCATTTCCAAAAACTAAAGCTGAAAACACCAAGGAGGTGGAAGGGAGAAGGGGGGTAGATCCCTCTTCCTCTGCACCCTGCATGATTTCCAACAACACCATAACATTCAAATGGAGAAAAGGGAATTGAAACAGAATCCAGATTTAGGCACATCACCTGTCTACATCATGCAACAAACAAACAAAAACAAAACCACTCTGCACTTATATACATCAGGAAATGTCATAAAGTTTTCACTTTGATCTGACTGAAAATGCTTACCTACTCATGCTAAATAGGGATCGATCTGAGAGATTCATCAGAAAATGATACAAAAAAGCTGACAACTTACTCATTCTACACAATAACTGGGTATGTAACTCATCCACTTAGTTTCATGAAACACTTTATGATCCCAAGTTCAAAAAACAAATTATTTCACAAGTGTACAAATGCTAACGTAATGACTGTTAGACAATATACTGCTTTACTAAAATATGAGCAAGAACTATATTGGGTGCATTCATTGCAAAGCATGTCCTGTCTGTAGCACGGTGCAAAAGGAATACTCACTGGCATAGTGTGGCACATTAGGGGCTGTATGGAAGAGTTTATGGATTCCGTGCCCACAGTAGCTCCGAACAACTGAGAATCCATTTGCTTGAGCATGTTTCTGAATAATGTTTCCTAGTTCTCTATACCGAACACCAGGTTTTACTGCAAAATTTAAAAGATACAAATTTATAGAGCTTTCTTTCACTGAAACTAATCACCTAACACCATTCAGGCTAACATCACCTCTGTAACAATCGTGTTTCATGTGCTCACCTACTTTAGCAAACAGCTTCGTCCCTCCACTATGATCACTTAATTCACCAAGTATGTAAGTGGGTATAAGACGAAACAGTTAAGTTTGCTGGGGCAACGAGATATGGTGTTTAAGTCTTCAAACAATGTTTTGCATTACTGGTTCATGTTACAAATGCCATATAAATTAGAGAAGTAGAAAGGCACATTGGTCTTCCAAAAACTTGGCTCTTCACATGCTCTAAACAATTCAGATTAAGGATGTTTTATTCATGTAATTGTCCAATACTGTTGTCTCTACGTAAATATCAACATATGTGGATCACCTCAGCATCACTTACACTTTACTCGTAAACCCACACTTATAATAAAATGTTGCGACAACCACATATGGAAGTGTATCTTTAATCAGTGTATTATATAATAGATGTCATCTGCTAGAGATGTGCACAGCACTTTTGTGTTCTGCAACAAAAGTCATTCCCAGGTAATGTCAAATATGAGCACTTATGTTTGAGAGCCAAAACTGTAAAACTTCAGGCTGCAGCACGAGGGTTTACCTGCATCAATGGCTTGCATTAGGCACTCATAAGTCGTTTGGACAAGCCTCTTTGCACCCTCATCAACTTCTCCAACATAAAATGTCTCATTCAGATCTCCATGGTAGCCATTACGATAGACAGTAATATCCACTGCAAAGAATATCAGGCACATAATAAAGTTATGTCTGTATTTCTGTCTCTTGATTATCAAAAGGACAAAACGACATACAATATAGTATTGTAATTGCAAAGATACAAGAACACTTCAGAAGAATTCCTGATGTAAACTATTCCAACAGAATAAATTCTCACACTTACTCATTGCTATTGTAGAAGTAAATCAATAAGATAGTGTTTCACCGGTCAACAATTTAAGAAAAACTAAAATGGTCAAAAAACCCAGTATCTATGCAACGCAGCCATGAAAAGTTTATGATTGGTTTTCTACTTAAAACATAAGAACACAAAAGATAATCTCATAATTCCATGGTGATTTACCTGGTTAAAATATTTCCTGAAAATCAACTCCAGCACTAACAGGACAAAATTAAATTTAAGTAGGTATGTAATCGTGTTCCAAGTCATATTTTAACTTCAGCTATTTCTATGCAAGTTTAAAACGAGTCACATTTTTGCAAAAATTGAAATGCCAAAACCCATCGCTTCCAGCCAAAAAAGTTTCATGGTGAACATTAAATACCTAAGAACCTTCCAGTATTATTCCTAAGAAAGAAAATATACCAGATGGCTTAAAACTTTTTTCTTTTGAACAAAATAATTTAAACATTCAGTATCAAGAATACTCAGGCACTAAAGTAATGCTATAAACAGATCAGTGTAGAAGAATTATAAAGCTCTTAAAGTGCTTTTGAAATTGTTCTAGCATCATTTAAATATGCAGAGATGTTAACTAGTAAACGAGAACAAAAGCTTCTATTAAGAAGCTATTCCAATTGTGTTGTCTGCTAGATAAACTTCACCTTACTGAATGGCTTAACTGGGTAGAAAGTAGAAGTGTTGAAGATTAGAAATGTGAAAGTTAATTCTCATAGCCCTTACCATTAACGATATCTCCCTCCTGTAATGGCCTCCTGTCAGGAATTCCATGACAGATCACTTCATTCACTGATGTACAACATGACTTAGGGAAATTATAATAATTCAGAGGAGAAGGATAGCAATTCCTTGCAATACAAGCCTAATTGAGAAAATACACTCTGCATTAGCACATTTTGTAGAAAATAAAATCATAAACAACAGCCTTCCAGTAAGAATATTTTGAAATGCTGTGACTCCTAAAAATAAGATTCTACAAGCATTTTTATTGCACTGTAGTATTCTGCTATGCTTTGCATCTTTTAAACAGAAAGACAGCAAAGCTATCTTCATTTTGCTTCCATTCATTTTTTTTATGTTCAACTATGAACGCTGAAATTTTCAGGTGCAGAACAAAGCATGGAAATATTTAATCGAATGAAAAAACAGCCATTTTCAATGACTATTTTTAAGTACCAGGTCTAAAATTTTTCACAGTTTTGAAAAAGCCACTAGACCAAACAAGACTTAGCACCACTTTTTTACCCCACCACCTTTAAAACCCTAAACTGCTTCTTTTCAATTCTATCTCAGGCTCCCCAGTTCTGACTCCCAAACATAAATAAACAAACTTTCTCCTCTGTACATCTTAACAACTCTGAGCACAAAAGTCCATGGCCTAAATACGTATCATCATATGATACTCTTTATATAGTGATATCTGTGGAGCTCAAAGGATTTAAAAGAAATAAAACTGTGTGATGTTAACAAGGAAAACGGGTGAAGAAACTCAGAGGGAGTCTGAAGCTGGAAATATGATGAAAGGAAAGATGCTGATTTAGAGTCACAGGATTTCCTAATCTGGGGCTTATTTTGAATCCATCATGGTGCTATATAACATACTTCTGCACTACTCTGCAACATCTGCACTACTTACTAGCTTCAAAATGGGAAATAGCTCAAAATATAGGAAGAATTCATGTAACAAACAATGAAAACTCTGCAACACTGATTCCAAAATAAAGACAGAGAACAAAGCAATTGAAAACACCAGAAAAACAATAAAATAACCTTACTAAATGGACAGCATGATCAATTTCTTCAGTAGTTACACCTGCTTTCACCATCATGGCAGCAACATCCAATACTTCTCTAGCAAGCTGCAAATGAGGAAACAAAAAAAATAATGACTTAAAAATGAAATCAGAGCTACTCCTTGGAAAGTTACCAACCCATTTTCAACAGACAGCTACACTGAGACTGATAAGAAAGCCAGGTAGACTGGGACTCCAGAAGGTCTTCCAGATTTCTGCAGCTTGTATTACTAAGTCACCTCAGTGACTCAGAGAATATTTTGAAGACACTCCAATTGCAAATGCTCCATTTGAAAATAACCCAATTTAGATTTCACAGAACCACTGGAGTGGGAAGGGATCTCTGCAAATCATCTGGCCCTCTCTGTATGAGGAGGGCCACTGAGAGCAGGTAGTCCAGGGCCATGTCAAGACAGCACTGGATCACAATTTTCTCAAATACCACAAACATAAACCAGACTACCTACATATATTTAAATTTTGATTTTATGCACAAGCAATTGATTACAATTGAACAGGTTCCATCCAACTCAAATGATTCTCTGAACAGCTCTTTTTAATAAACTGTTAGTGATGGGGTGTTGTTTTGGTTTTGTTTTTTAGTTTTAGCTTGGCACTAACTGGAAGAGAAGAAAACACACTGATCTCATTTGTGCTATAAAATATGTTCTTAGCAGTAACAACATTTCAGCCACAAGTTATTTCCCACAAGTAATGACAAAGACAGAAAATGGATAAAAGTAATCTTTCTGTTTACAAAATAATTCACTGCAAGTTGGAGTTATGAGGAGGCACATAAAACACAAGATTTCTCAAAATATTTTTCAGAACTTAAACAGTTTGAAATCTGGATTCTCAAATGTGTTGTCACTAATTGGTTATTTTACAGTATGTTTTTAAAGAATAAAAGCATTTTGTAATAAAAATCAAGATCTCCTTACCCTACACACTACTCGCATCCCTTCTATATCCTCAGGTGAGAGTATTTTTATTTGAGAAGTTCCTTTTAAAGCCTGCTCTGATTCAGACATTCCTGGGGGAAATGAAAAAAAAAAAAAAAAAAAAAGAAAAAAAAAAAGAGGAGGTAAACAAACAAAAAACATTATATGGATGAATGATTGCTACACATGACCAATCAAGAAAGTTAATTAGCTTACCAAGAGCAACAAAAATATGTACTTTCTCACCACAGGCTAAAGTAACACACACACCAGTCATAACATTATTATCATTAGCCAGATTAATTTGAACTTATAAGCCTTCCTCAACATTGTAACGCTCAAACGTGCTCAGAATGCCCATTTACTTCCCGCACACAATTTGTCCAGCCAGTCAAAATGTTCTCAAAACACAACTTTAAGATCATAATTTTAAGGGAAGTATTTTATTCATATAAAAGTATTTTTAAGCTACTTTGGAAATAAATAATAATCCAAAATAGCCATTAAAGGATTATATAAACTTGCAACTATCTCTAGTTAAACTACTGCAATAACCAACTGATAAATACATCAAAGTTTTTCCTAACAGATTCTGTGCAAGTTCAGTTTTATTAGATGAATGACCTGCAACAAACAGCATTTCGTGCTGCTTAAGTACTTATATTCTGTAAAGAATAATGAAAGACTCATTGAAAATATAGAAATAATTCCAACAGACTTCTAAGCAGCTTTTAGGGAAACAGAGAAGTCCAAAGCCACAGAAAAAAGTGGAAAATAAGCAAGTAATTTTGCATCTATCCTTTCTGCACCTAAAGATAGCTGGAAGTCATTTAATAGTTTTCTTATAGGTGCTGCTCATTAGAGTTTTCTATGTTGGTGTTTTAACTCATTTCCAACATGTCATTGAGAATGGCTTACCAAAGTTCATCTGTGTCAAGCAACTTCTGCTATGTTTGCTACATGTTATGAAGTTAACCAGAGGAATACAATTTGCATGTCTTTGCCTTTTCTTCCCTGAACACCTCTGAAATATAACTCATTACAAACTTTGATCTTGAAAAGCACAACAAAATAAAATACAACCTTGTAACTACTATTAGTTTCATGCTTTTATATCGTTAAGGGGGGGGGGGAAGGGGGCGGAAGAAGTAAAATGAAATAACATACAAAAAAAAAAAAAAGATTCCCATTTCCAGCACATCCTTCATGCTCTAAATGTTTCCTCAATCAAAGAAAAGAAAATGCAAATTCAGTGCTCCATAACTGTGAATTGTTTCAAGTTACCTAGTGGATGATCAGCATAATCTGGTCTCTGAATATAACTTGGCACAGGTCTTGTTGGTGTCTAAATAAATCATACATAAAGATGGTTAAATTGCAAGAATACATCTAGCAGTCACAAAAGGAGAAACCTACGCCGCAAAATCCTTTCTCCAATGGCACTACACACACATGCTCAGACACTGTTGATCTGTTCTCTGTAATAGACACCATGGAGAGGATGCCACAGAGGAAGGATTTCTAATAAGTGACAATTAGAAAAGACACCTGTAAATAAAATGTAATTAATTCTGTAAATTTTGGCTTATTCCACATACAAATTTCTACCAGTTTAAAAACACAGCTATACTGAGGTTGTTTTCTCAGCCCACTTTTGATAGCTGAAGATATTACTGACTTCGGTTATCCTTTATTACTCTACTGCAGGATAATACAGCATTCTAGTGCTATATCCTTTGTTCCTTCAGCAGAGCTGTTCACCAGTATATTCACTAATTTATTTCAAACCATACAATTATATCAAGCTACTTATTTAAATTCTAAAGTAATCTTGACTTTTTCTGAAGTGGACTGCTCCATTACTGGTAAGAGCAGCAAACAGCTACAAGATGACATCTTAATTCTTAATTAGCAGCAGCTTTTTGAAGAATAAATCTCAGAATATACAGAGAAAAAGCATGAACTGAAACCTATTTTTGATGCATGCTCCCTCATAGGGTTTTCCTTCCTTTTAAATATACCAAAAGTTAAAACAAAATAAGAGGCACAATAATGTCACAGTCACATACACCTTCGCCATAAAGTTAGGACTGTAAAAGAAACTTTCCTCCTTCAGCTAAAACATGGAAGGCAGTAGGGACAGGACTTCTGGTCCATTAGTTATTACAGAATATAACATGTACTTTTTCCACCAGTGTTGGAGTACAATGGAACTTATTACTTACCAGAGGATAATGTGGCCTGAGTTTGCCAGTATATCGATAACCAGACCAGGGATTTGTGTTGATGTCACCTTCCAGGGTCCAAGAGGATACTTCACGTTTAGCTTTTTCATCTTCTGAAAAGACAAAATAAAGAAATAATAAATTTTAGCAGCAAAATCATTTCTACAGAGAATAAAAGCTCTGGGGTCCCAAGGGCAACCCAGAGGTACACAGATCTGGCAGCATTCATAGTTAACTCATAACCTGGTAGGTTAAGTTTGTTTTCCCTTTTCATATCTCACAAGAATGAAGAAATGGCAAGAGTTCTACCACAGCACACCTTAACACAAGGTTCTCAATCCCTATAGTTGACATCTGAACCATCTGCCCACATAACATTAGTTTAGACGAACCACTGAGAAATAATAATTTAAAAAACAAAAGTTATCATTAAGCCATATTCCAGATTCCTTTGAGATGCTTCAGTGCTTTTTGACATCAAGGATTTAAGGGCTACCAGAACCAAGCCCACTCATACTGGGCTCAACAGTAATCCAGGAAGCCAGCAAGATCATGGATTTAGTGATATGACTAAAAAGTTACTGTCAGATAAACAGCATTAGAGGAACACACCACAACTATATTAATTACACTGACCACAAAGCCAATTTTCTATTCCTGCAGGTACGAAAAGGATATAGAATGCATTTGTGAACTATGAGAACTCTACAGTGAGAAGGCAGAAAGAGAGAAAACATTTGTAATTGTCTGTTCTATTTCCAACTATTATAACTTATCATGGGGAAAAAAAAAAGAGTTTTTTGGGAATTTAGGAAAGGAGGAGGTAAGTGACATGAGGATTTGGTTTTCTACCATACCATTTTATAATCCCAACTCCCTCTTAAGTTAGGCTTGATGGTTGGGCTGGGGAAGGCAGGTGCAGAACTGAGGTCTGCTTTCTCTTTTTAGGGGCTAGTTAAGTTATTTTAGTTCCCCAGATAAGGGAGAATCTACAAGTCTACGAGTACTTCCGTACCAGATCTGTGAGCCACAACTAAGACATACAGATATCTCTATCATCTTCAGCTAAGCTGGGCAAAATCCTATCTACAATATATCCCCCTGTCAATAGCTGCATCAGTGCACAATGACATTTTTGCCAGTTTTTTTTTCCCCTCAAAGTGGGAAATGTACAGAACAGCTGCACTCTGACCGGCTTGCATTTCAGCAAGCACTGAATCACAAAAACTTCCCAAAATGATTCTCACCTTACTGCCTTTTTTCTACATCAAGAATCAAAATGCTATGGATGATACAATCATGGCAGTGACTTATGATTTATTATTCTCCTTGCCCTCTATTTCAGATCTCTTTCTCTGTTCATATACCTAGCAGTTCAGCTAAAGGAATATTTCAGGAAAAAAAAAAAAAGGAACAGAAATAGAGATTTGTGTACCACAGTCTGAAATTTTAAATTTTAATGAAATTCGTCTAACCTGTAGATTACTAGGAATAATGAAATTTCAGATGTCTGGAGTCTAGTGCTAGATATCCATACCATTCTTTGACAAAAGATCACAGAATGGTTGAGGTTGGCATTTCTGGGTCCATCTGCTCCAGCCCCTCCTGCAGAAGGGCCACCCAGAGCAGGGTGCCCAGGACCACATCCAAGTGGCTTTTGTACATCTCCGAGGAGGAAACTCCACAGCCTCTGGGCAACTTGTGCCAGTGCTCCATCACCTGCAAAGCACAGAAGTGCTGCCTGGTGTTTAGATGGAACCTCTTGTACTCTGGTTTGTGACCACAGCTTCTTGTCCTGGCACTGGGAACCACTGGAAGGAGTGTGGCTCTGTCCTGTTTGCACCCTCCTTCTAGGTACTCATACACATGACATCTGAGCCTTCTCTATGCTGAACAGCTCCAGCTCTCCTCGTAAGTAAAAGGCTATAGTTTTTCATCACCATCGTGGCCATTTGCCAGACTCTCACCAGTGTAGCCAAGTTTCTCATGTACTGGGAAGTCCAAAACAGAGTATGGTACTCCAGGTGCAGCTGCACACTTACGTGTGGAATGACACAAAGCAAACTGCACTATACGACTTTATCACCAATATACTCCCCATCTCCCACACTTCATTTTTAAACTATATTAAACAAAACAATGATACACTACTGGGGGAAAGGGGAGCAAATGCACCAAAAGGATTTCCATATGCACATTCATAACAGAATTTTAATATGGGTAAAAAACTTACTTGCTTTCTTGTGTAATAACTTGTGAGTAGCCCAGCTTCCCTTAAAGCATTCCTAGAATTGCAAAGAAAACAAAAATTACACTTTTAAGTAGCTTCATCTTGAACAGACGTGTCATTTCCACAAAAACTAAGAAGTAACTGTGCTTTAAAATATAAAAGATGGAACGCGTTAACCCATGTAGCAACTTGCAGTAAGTGCTACTGTAACTGCCAGTCGCGGCACTAGAAATACAACCTTCAACTGCTTGTGAGTAAGAATAGTCACAAAAAACAGCCAAACAGATGGACCCATCGAAATGAAGAACAATGATCTAATCCTATCACTAAATATCATCCCCTCATCATTTTAAAGAATAATTAAACACCATGGTTACTCTAGGCTGACTGAAATGCTGCACTGCTCCAGGAAGCACAGAGGTAAGCATTCAACTGGACCACCTCCATACTTCATGCTGGGACATTGCAGCAGGCAGGGTGATCCCCCCCGGCTCCTGCTAACTGCAGCCCTTCAGCCTCCTTCCCCAGCATAAGGAAGCAACAGAGGTCAACCAGCATAATCACAAGGGAACAAATTAGATTAACTGGAGAAAAAGACTGAGCTACTGAATGTAAGTAAGAAATGCAAATCATAACAGTAGATGAAATTGAGATGGAAAGCAAGGAAAGAGTGTGTGTGAAGGAGCCTTTAATTTTTCTCTTCCTCCCAAGCACAAATGGAGCACTTCATGCGACAAGCAATGAATCAGCAAAGGAGCAGAGGAAATGCCTGGCCGCTGGAGTAGAGTACAGAAAGATTAAGATGAGGGAAAGACATGGAAAAAAAAGGAGAGGTGGAAGTAAAAAAGCTGCTCAAGAAAGCATTTAAAGGCGATCCTCTATGGTGCTAATTAGAAAATTACTTGTTTTGAGTAAATATAGCTATGAAACCAACTGATAGGAAACAGTTAAATCCTATTATTTACAGTAACTGCTGCATTTCTGAGGAAAAAGGCATGAAGCAAACTGCTTTTCTTTATGAGGAAAGACTAATGCTGAATCATCATCATAAAACTACCATCTGGATTCAACCTATATACACAACCCTAAACGAATGCAAGACAACAGAGCTGCAAACTAAGCCCTGTGGGTGAGATTCTGCCCCTGCTTTACAGCTACTACTGCACCATCAGAACCGTCTGCTCCTGTAGCACCATCTTCTTCCCGTTGTCTCTGCAAACAGTGCTTATCAAGTTGTATCCAAAAGCCCACGGTCAAGTGGTGCTCAACTGTGCCTGTGTTCAAAGAGACCCTGCCGCCCTCATCACCACAACCTGTTCCTTGTTGTCTTGTTTTGCACCACACTTGAAGTCTCCACTACCTCCAGATGGGCACTCAGCACACCACAGTACCACACAGTGGACCAGATAACAGGTCGCTTTGAAAGCACCAGTGTAGAAGAGAGTTGAACATCTTGTTGAACAAGCAGCAGTAGGTTTTATTGTCATGCTTGTATAACCTGCTGCACGCACAGACCTTTGTGCTGCATTATTATCTGTTTTCTGCTGGAAAGCTCTGGGAAAAGGAGTAGGTTTTAACTGAGGTCTATTTTAAGACACACACACTCACAGAAAAAGGCTAAAAGCCCTATTTCAAGAACACTAGAAGGACCAATATGCTTTTAATCTCCTTATACTTCAGAACAGAGACCTGATGTGCCAAAGATGGAAGGAAGATTACACAACTTACAGCAGTGACTACGGAGAACCAGGTTTGCAAATCTAGAATCCACTTCTTGGGAGATAAGGGAGTACTGGGGAACGAACACATCCATCCACTGTGGTAATTACTGGCTGTAGCTGAATTTTTCTTTCCCCATGAAATTTTGAGAAGCATTCTCAAATCCCATTCCCTTCTCTGAGGTCTTTTCTTCTTGCTGGCTCATAACCAGCAAACACCAAGCAAGCACCATGCTGCTGCCAGCACCATAACCTGACAGTCTCTATGTTGGCTTTTTGTTTCCTGCAGCTGTAAGCCAAAGTAAGAGGATCCTGCATAAGGCTGCCATGTGTCTGAGCTCTCTCCAATATGTTTCCCAGATTTCACTTTATTTCTATTTCCAAAAGAACAGCAGCTCTGTCAACTGCCATTGTATAGCCAAGCATCCCAGACACACGCCCTGTATATATTGTGCACATGCACATCAATCAACAGCAACAAGAACACACAGCGAGTCCAAAACATTTGTGCAAGCACAGGCTGTTCCACGAACAATGTATCATCAATGAATACCTCTGTGTTGGTCTGACACTTCTGGAAGGCTTCAGAGGGTACAGAGTGCATCCACCAACAACCCATCTAGATGGCGTAGGCTCAGGCACACGCATCCCATAAGCACTGGACTTACAGGGTACAAACAAACCACTTGCATCCAATAACTTAACTGCACAAGCACTGTGTTGGGCATATCTGCATAGCTCTGCTTTGGTAATTTCAGATAAAATCCAGCCGCTATTACTTCACAGGCTGGAGAATCATCCCTGTGGCTATGAAGCACTACCGTCAGACCTCTGAATGCTTCTGACACCCTCACCGTCTGTACAGCAGTCTTCCTGACAAGCCATGGAAGAAAGCCACTCTTTCTCTCCATCTGGACCACTTCGCAGAGAATTTCCTGGAGAAAATCCTGCTTTTTGATAAGGCTTCTCTGCTGAACCTCCTCTCAGCCTTCTGCTGAGACATTTACTTCAACCTTCCTGTTACCATTCCTGCCTTTAACAATTCTTCTATGTTTCTATGTTACATAAAAATTTTCAGTGATTAAATAAGTGAAACCCAGGAAAAAATATCCAATATTCAGAGTGAATTTCAATAATAAAATGAAAAAGTGAACAAGGTACTTTCCTATTTTTTTTTTTTTTATTATTATTATATGGAAAGGAACACATAGCTTTGCACAGCTGTGTGACAAAATAAACTACCTTCAGAAGGAAAGCACACAGGGATAACATAATTTTGGTTTCAAGCTTCTTGGAAGACTTCTTGGATTTTCTTTCAAACATCACAAAATCCACCAGTATTCCTGATATTACGAGCCCCACACCTGTCACATAAACAAAATAAAAGCAGAGGTGAAAGGGAATGTGCAGAGGAGCAATCCTGAATTTGTTTAGAGCAATCTTGCATACAACTATATATGACAAAAAAACACAACTGTTTTTGCTAGAGACCATTAATATACATAAACCTGTAACAATTCTGTTCTTGAGCCATCCTGAAAGCAATCCTGCTGATTCTGTGTGTAGAGACAAGTACAATACAGCGTTCACTAGGACCTGTACATTGACCAAAAGATAACTAAAGACACTATCACCATCACAAGCTGGAAAGATTCCTCTTGGAACAGCTGATGGAAGCCAAGTTATTTCTCTACATTACTTCCATCTGAAGGACTTAGTCCTGCATCTGCTGGTTAAAATATCTGCAGACTCGTGCAGCTTGACAGAATCTGTTTCACAGTAGAGGGCACTTCTGTATACACACAGAGTTCACTAACAAATATGTTTGGTTTGGGTTTTTTTTCCTTCCAAATCAGCCATTAGAAGAACAATAAGAAGAAACACCTTTAAAATAACTGATCAACGCAGCAAGGATTTTTCTCCTGTTTTAACTGTCATTTTTAAAGTTATAGAAGGAAAGTGGCTCACTGTCAATACAGTGGGATTAAGCGGTAGCAAAGCACAACTAATGCGAAATGCCAGAGGAGAAAAAAGGGCTAAATGAACCAAGACTGGGCTATATTTACACTGCAAGCCTCTGTATAGCACAGACATACCCAAACTAGCTTCAAACAAATTACTCAAGTACAGGAAGCTGCGTAGGCACCGCAGAATTCAAGACATACTTATCTGCAGGCTTTTCTGAACGAGTGCAAGACAGCAGCTCAGCCGAAGTGTGCTTCGCCATCAGCCCTGGGGCTGTCACAGCCTTTGGCAGGCTCCCCTTCCCCTTTGGGTACAGCTGCTCCACACAAGCTGGCCCTCGACACTGCATGCATTGGCAGGTGTGCAGACACTGCCCAAAGCCTGGCGTGGGCAGCTGATGGGTGCTCCAGCTCGCATCTGGCTTCCACAGAAGCACCTCTCTCCATCCACGGCACTCACCGTTTAAAACCACGGAACTGAATTTCCAAAAAATACACGTTCTACAGCAAAAAATGAGACAGCTGGAATTGAGACTGCGGGGACAGACTGGCTGGCGCTCTGCATGTAATTATGCCCTGAGATGTAATAGTCAGGCAAATGTCTAAGAAACAGTGCCAAGAAGTACACTGTATTTAAAAATATTCTGAGCAATTTTTCAAGATAGATTTTTAAAGCGTCCTTTGGAGTGTAAAACTGTCTCAGGCTTAAGCTGAGATCACGCGATATTTTATGTAATGAGAACTGGAGTTTAACCAAACCACCTTTAAGGTATGCAAACAAAACAAAACTAACAAAAAAAAGTATGACACTTAGCTTCAAAAAATATTATGTTACCAGCAATGTATATTTAATACAACACAGACCAACCTTACATTTTATCCATAAATATAAGTGACTTAGGGAATACAGTCCGTTAATACATTTGATGTTAGAATAAAACAGTTGTCTTCCACCATATCAAACTTGATATTCTTTGAGGTGCTGAAAAAGTTCAGAAGACACAACTGCTGACCTAAAAACTCACTGCAAAATGCAAAGAGCAACCTGTGCGACATAACTGACCCCCCAGTTTTTCAGATGAAGTGAACTCATACTTGCACCTCCATGTAACATCTTGGTACTAGCAAAGCTTGCATTTTTTCATTTAAAGCCTGATCTCACCCCAAGACTCCTAGAAGGAGTCCTTTTTTGAGGAAAGGACTCTATCAGATTCGCAGCTCTCTATCAGATTTACAGAGGTTTACAAGTGGTTTTTAAGAGTAGTGAAAAGATCAACCAACAAAGAACAGGTTGTCCAGAGATGTGGTTGTTGCCCCATCCCTGGAGACACTGCAGGCCAGGCAGGATGGGGCTCTGAGCAACCTGCTCTCGCTGTCCCTGTTTACTGCAGAGGAGTTTGACTAGATGACCTTTAGTGGCTCATTCCAACTCTAAGTATTCTGTGTTTCTAAGAGAACTGCAACCTGGACCAGCTCCTCAGTACACTGAACACCAGCTCAGGAAGCCTGCCTGGCAGCCCAAAGTTTTGCTTTCAAGAAGTTACGCATACTTTGCATCTGTGTCTCAACAATAACCAGGCACTTACCACAGGTATGGGGATTTATAAGCAACTAAAAATGCCAACTTCTTCACCTAGGGAATCTGTCGAAATTCCTAGAAGAGAGTTATCTGCAGCATACCATTTATATCAAAAGAAAACTGTAACTGTTGCAGCTGGATCCAAGCAGCAGGCTGTAGCCTATTTTAGGCACAGCAAAGAACAGCACACCAAGAATGAAATACAGCACTCATGTCCTATGGTATGACATGACAGAGGACGAAAAATAGTTTCTTCTGGTCGCCGTTCCCCACACCCAACACACTGAAGGTGAAAGGAAACAGCAAAGTTGTGTGGTGCTGGTGACAGGGTCAGGGGGATACCACTGCTCTCTTCAAGATCCCAATTTTTAATAAATTACTGTGACCTTGAGTACTCAAAGTTATCAAGGGCCCAGATCTGGGAGTAAACTAGGTGTAAATATCAGGGAAAACGTATCTCCCAGAAAGAAGGTGCATCATTACACAGTCACAAAGAAAACAGTAGCATCTCTTCCTCAGTGGGATTTAAAGAACACCTCCAAATGTTTTTTTTTTTTTTTTTGCCTCCATTACCTGTGTAAAACCCCAGGTGAGGCTTGCGCCCAGCTGCCTCGGTCTCTTTCCACTCACAACCCACCCATCCACCCCTGTGAGAGAGAAGCTGCACAACATACAGTTCAGAAAAACCATCTGTGGCATTCAAATATCAGAAAGAAAGAAATAGGCAGTGAAGGCCACTGAATTGATAATAAGAGAAGGTTTCCATGATGAGCCTAGAAATAGATCCTTCTGAATTTGGCAGGGAAATGACCCCACACCAATCCACAGTCCACACCACAGAACATCTCAGACAGCTCTGTCTAGTCTGAGACACTTATATAGATGGGAATAGCATGAGAGAGGAAGAGTTCAGCAAAGCAATGCAAAATTATTAGTAAGAGACCAACGTATAATTAGAAAGGTCATATAAAAGAGGTAACTGAAAATCTCAAGAGCAGTTACTGCTTCTGTGTATCATTCAGTAGCTTTTAGAAAAGGCATATAAAGATACAAATGGTGCATTTAAACACCAACTGAATAGGTACATATAATTTACGCAGAAGTGACACATGTCTATAAAGACAGATCTTTAAATTGCAAATTTATCTTACTAAGAGAAACAACACACTGGAGATGCAATGCTGGGCGTCTGTTATTTGCACATTGGGGACATAGAGTAACGGAGTCTATGCTGATAAATCCATAGAAGGCAGTGGCAGACAGCTAGCAGCAACAGGACCTGACTGACTAGGTTAAATGAGACACCAAAGGTTAACAGCAGACAGAATCCCTCAGCAGAATATGCCCTCTTATTATACTTTGGACTGAAAGAAAAAAAAAAAAAAGTACTGCCAGGGTTCAACTGGTATACTTTCAAGCCGCCTACATCTTGCCTCCATTACCTGTGTAAAACCCCAGGTGAGGCTGGCGCCCAGCTGTTTCAGCCTCTTTCCACTTACGACCCACCACTAGCACACCCTTCAGCTGCGTATCCAGCTTATGAGGTGCATATATCCAGAGGTGAAACTGTATTATCTCAAAGGCAATTTCGAGGATGTCAAATGACTTCAGAGTAAGCATTTTCAGGGCACGTTGTTGAGATGTCCTTTTTTTGATGCAGAAGGGGGACAGGCACTAGAATAATGCCCTTTATCAAAGGAAGGAGAAACACAACCCATAAATTCACTGGGGAAATCATTGTCTTAATACAGCTTACCTGAAAAGTTCACTTCAATTCTGTATGCACAGTGATGGAAAAATGATGTTTGGTAAGTCGCAGGATGACTTCCTCGCCACGCTGAGATTCTCAGCCCTATGCTACCCGTGTTCATTTGTTGTAACAAAGCACATATCACAACTGATAATCCAAACGTATCCTTCCATATCTGTTACCTCTCAGAGCAGTTAATCTCAGCACCAGAGAAAATGCACTCCTGCAAATGTGATTTCAGCTCTTACCGGAGCTTCAGCAGTATGAGCAAGCTACTGCAGGCTTCAAGCAGATTGATTAATCTAGCACTTGTGCCTGTACAGAGACACCAGGTGGCTTGCCACTCCAGTCCTGCACTGTGCCCAGAGCAAGAGGCTGCATGCATGTTATTACCACTGCGTGTTCAGTAAGAACAGAGAAACTTCACAGCAGGGCCAGAGTGGGCACAAGTCTGCTCTCGGGTAGAATGCTTTCTGATCTAGCAAAGCTTCAAGAAACTGATTAGCAGCAAACTTGATGCAAATGCTGCTCCTCCATTAAAATAAAGTCCTAAAAACCCCAGAAGCAGCTCACCAAAGGATCGGGTCCAGCTCAGTGGAAGGGTTTGAAACCTGCAACCTCAAAGGGATGGAATAGACTGTGCCTTTAGGTAACAGACAGCTACAAAGCAGGCTATATTCTGAAGTGGAATAATATCCTAGTTTCATTTACTAGCTTATTGAGAAGTTATTTATGCATGTAATGCCACTGTAGAAAGGAAACCACTCAGGAGAAACCTTAGGAAAAGTTACACAGATGCTGACCACTCCAGCACTATTGGCTGAAACTTACTGAGAGGTCAGAGAAAACATCCTGGCTTAGAAGATCCCTTTGAGCAGTGACAATAAGCCTCACAGTGCCCATACAAATGGACAGCCATGTTTTCAGCAGCATCTAATCTACCTTCTCATCTCAACAGCACTTGGCACTCACAGGATGCTTGTGAATCTCCAACTCCTCCAAGGCACACCTCAGACAACTCAGAGGACTATGGGGGACTGATGTTCCTCCCTGCAGGCCGAACATGAGGTTTCCCAGTACATGATGCTTTTTGTGTATCTCGAAAGCAGGCTGCTGTTAATTCCCTTGTCTTTTCTATGACATGCTTCACTCACCCCAGACTTTCAAAGCACCTTTCATACAGGGAACAACTATGCTTACCTACTTGACTGACCAAGGCAATAAGGAGAAAGAGCACACTCATCGTCACTCAGAACTAACAGTCCAATACTTTACCTCCTAGACAAGGCAGTTTTACAAGCCTACTTTAATAAGCCAATAAATATTTCTGGTAATTTTGCCTTATGGCACTAGCAGATATTTCAAAACAACTACACTTAATGCATAGACAAGAATCAGTGCAACCTATCTAAAGAGAGTTGGGGATAGGACAGAGAGAAGCAAAGATATTACTTCGCTTAAGAGCTTGCTAGATCAGTTAAAAAATGGTATTGTCAACATCAGTTAATACTCGCACTTGCTGAAGATGCATTTATGACGAACATCAGACATGTCAAAACGGGTACTAAAATGCAGAGCAAACCCTACAAGCCACCTTCAAGAACCATGCTGGAGTCGAATGCACAGAATCATCACAACTCTGAGTTGCAGTCCACGTAACAGCACTGACTCCTACCCAGAGGCTCTGGGGAAGCAGCAGACGCAGTACAGTGAGCATGTTACATTCAAATGGGGAGTTCTCCTCGAGCCCTATGCAAATGATAACTATCAGCTTATATTCCGACTCAGAAGTAACCACGTTGCTCAATTAGTACATTAATCTAGCTGAGGAGGTTAAAAGCTTTCATGAAGTTTATCAACAGACTTCCAATGACTTTCTTGCGCGAATTCCACCAATGACCTATGAATCATATTTCCTCACTGGATGTTAGCAGCAATGGCACATACAAAAGGCTCAAAGCCTTCAGCCATATATTTTACCACGCATTTCCAAGTTGTTAAAAAACACAGACAACAAACCAACCCACCACGCAGCCATCAGGCAGTCCTTTCGGTTTAATGAAAGGACCTACGCACACTAGGACCATGGTGAGGTGTGATGAGAGCTGAGGCCTGAAGTGTGCAGCTACATAGGAATTGGCCCAACCTGAACCTTTTTGCTCTGTAGCCTGGAAGTAAAATATCCACAGACATTTAAAAGAAAAAAAGGAAGCAGAGCACCAGATCGTTCTCCCCAGAGCTCTTCTTTAGTTAAAGGAAGCAGCACTGCTTGCGGAGCAACAAGTCCTCTGCGTTTGGTAACGCCACGCAACTCCATTCCCGGAGCTGATGCAGACCCAGAGGCACACGCGCCGGAACCTGACGAGCACGCCTCATTGTGCTCACTAAGCCCGTGCATGGAGACTAAGCCCGCGCTCAGGAAGGGAGGCACTGCTCACAGGGAGCCGCGCACCCCCTCACGAGCCTTTCCCTGCGCCGCGGACCCCGCGGCACGCCGAGCCGAGGCGCCCCGCCTCCCCCGGCCGGGGAACTTCCCGCGGGGCCGAGCGGCAGATCCGCGCCCGCCGGGAGCCGAGCCCAGGCCGGCGTGAGGCACGCGAGGCAGAGAGCAGCCCGCCGCCGGCACTGGCGCACCGGTCTCATTCGCCGACTGGAAATCTCACCATAGCGTTCCCCCTCCTCCTCCCCGCCTCCACGTTTCCTCCCCGCGGAAGGCAAAGCGCCCTCCGGCGCGGGGCAGCGCTACCCGAGCCCCCACGCCGCTCCCGGAGCCGAGGAGCAGGAGGTGCTCCCGCAAGCGAAGCGGCCGCCGGGCCCGGCGAAGGGCTCCGGCCGACACCTTGCCGCCGCCGCCAGCCCGGCCCGGCGCCTCGCAGCTACCCTGGGCCGCGAGGGAGTGCCGGCCCGCAGTGGGCACCGGGCGGGTGCCCCTCGGAGCCGGCGGGGCGAGGGGGAAGCGGGGAAGAAGAGGGGCGAGGAGGCGAGGGTAGCGGCGCCGGGGCCTCACCTGAGAGCAGAAGTAGGAGCCCTGGATACCCAGCTTGAGGCAGGTGGGGCACTGCAGCTTGGCCTCGCTGCTGCAGCCCGCCGTCTCGCAGACGCGGGTCTCCACGGCCGCCATGCTGCCGGGCTGCCACAGGCGCGGCGAGCGGCGGGGAGGAGCCGCCGGCTGGGCTGGGCGGAGCCGCCGTGCCGCCCTTCTCTTCCCTCTCGCCCTCCGCGCAGACGCCGAGTGGCGGCTACCGGCAGCGGGACCGGCGAGGGGCGCGTGAGGTAACGGTAGCGGGCGGCGGTTTGGGACGGGGTGGCGGCAGGGCTGGCCGGGAGCTCCTGAAACGCCCTCTGAGGCAACCGGGAGAGAGCGTGCGTCCAGGGGTATTGCCTCGAACGGCCCTTGCGTAGGCAGGGCGGAGAGGCGGTGCAGGGAAATTGAGTCGTGGGAAAATGAGGTGTGGCGCGTGGAGACAGCTCCCGCGGCTCGGCGCTGACGTCGCGTTTCCGTGTGTCTTACAGATGTGCTTTGGAACCCCGGCAGCCGTGGAGGGCCGCGCGGCGGGACGGCCCAGCGGGTTGGCGGTGGGGTGAGGCTGGAGCTGGGTCCTCGGCTCCTCACCTCGCGGCTGAAGCCCTTATGCGCGCTGCTGATGGAGTGACCTGTAAAGGGCGTTTAGGATGAGGGATAAGCTCGTCGGAACTCAGAGGTGTGCGTGCGGCACTGGGGGTTTCGTCTGATCACACTTGAAACGAGTTGTGGTGTAAGTGCGTGTTTCAAACTGCACTGTTCTTGTGGTTTTAATCAATGCAGCTGTATCATAAATTTGATTCTTAGGTTATACCTTCTTACACTAAGAATTATGGCACTTGATACTGGTCTGTAGGTCTACATAGCTTATAATAATCCTATTTCCAGCTCATTTGGAGGGAAAAGCTGTCAGATTCAATTAGGTGGTAACTAACATAAGAAAAGCAGTCTGCAGTCACAGTGCCACTGACACTGGAAGCTGCTGGTTTTCTTCCTGGAAAAAGAAACACCAGACATAAATGATCTGTTTCCATCCCATAAAAACATGTGACTAATAAGTGTTGTATTTCTCTCATTTATATCAGTTGATCTCCATAAAGGTATTGTCTGTGCTGATAAAGCTCATTGTGTTTATGTTATCTGAACACTGATGTTGAAACTATTCTTAGTATGTACTAGAACATCTCTCATCCAACATCAGTGCAAGACACTTCTCTCTGGTTTATATTGCAAGAGGAAGTTGCTTTTTGAAAAGAACACAGCAAGATGCCTTATGTGTAGGAGAATAGCTGCAAAGACTTCAGAGCACATTTGCTAGATCCAGCCATTAGTCCTGGAATCCCACTCCTTGCCTAAATCTCTGTTGTCTTACCTCTAGCTAGCAGGCACAGCCTGTTATTTCAGTCAAAATGCTGTAGGATCAGATTCTCTTTTGTGTAGTAAAGCCTGCTTCAGTTTCACTGAGTTCAGTGGAACTGCACCAGTTTACATTCTGATCTTGTTACACAAAATACCCTCTCTTCCTGGCATCCAGATAACTCCCCAGAGATTCAAAATCCATTTTCTGCTTTTATATTGTGTTCCGTTCCCTTTGGTGTCCTGCACCAGTTTTTAATACTACTACTACTAATAAAATATTTCTTAGGAAACTGCGAATGCAATTTCTACTTGCTAACTCCAGAACAAAAAAGCACGCATCCTATTCTTCTATCACAGTGAGCGTACCCGTGCAGATGTACTTGCTTTCTTATGTCACAAGGTAAAAACTGGCTGTATAGCCCAGCTGATTACAGGACCAAGGGACAGATAACGAAGGATGCAGTCCTCGTTTGTGGTGTGATTAACACATTCTCTAGTATAGTATAGTCTAGTATAGTCAAACAACCAAAGCAATTTGATACCGTGCTGTTACAGAAGTGTAATTGCAAGTAGACACCTGTGACATCTGTGAATACTTCTGACAATTCTCGCCTTCATTTCTCTAACATCAGTCATATTGTATCACCCTCACAGTATTTCTACAGAAACCAGGCTGAATTAGTAAATGATTCTAGGATGCTCTCAAGGTATGAAAATTACACCTCTTATTTTCTTCAGTGGGTAAAAATAGCTATGTATTGATTTATACTCTTCATGCTGTGACAGCATTTCGGTCCAAATATTGAAGGCAGGAAACCAATTGGCAACAAAGTCCATGAAATATCTTTACGATATGTTTTTGTAAATACATTAACGACAGAAGGAGGGCTGAGGAGAATCTCCTTTATTGGTTGCAGTGGGGAACATCACCACCAAGGACGAGAGGAAGACTGAGTTACTGAATGCCTTCTTTGCTTCTTCGTACATCTTAGTTGCCACTTGTGCAATATAAAGAACCCTAAGGAGCTGTAAGCATCACTTAACTGGTCAAACAAGGTTTACAAGTACTGTGTGCCACTGGTGTGGTACAAAAAACCTGCAGTGCTATGGTTGTTGTAATCCAGTGTGCTCTGCTCACTGGATGTCATCTGCTTCTTGATGAGATCTCAGTTTAATCATCTTTATTAATTTTGGATACTTTACTAAATTTTATGAGTATTTAAATCACATTTAATTTCATGGCTGAGTGTAACATGGGAATGAATTGTCAGTAGCCTTGCTGGTACAATGTTGCTGTACATTTGGGCTAATTTTGTAGCAGCTGACAATGGTGTAGGTAGAGGGGGGAAAACAGGTCTCCCATTGTAACAAGTAGATAGGGTTCCTTCTGTGCCTTAATTTTGCTTATTTGCTGCTTTTCTGAAGTGCCAAATAAAAGCAAACTGTTTGACTGCTTACTTTGAGAAGCCAGTGATGCGTGCATTAACAAAGTAGTTTTTAAATGAATGTAAGTAGAAGAACAGTGAACTTACCAGTTGAGGAATTTATGAAGTTGCTTGTTTGTCCTCTTCTGTCTTTGGAGAGGACACTAACTGTATTCACACATCACCAAAAAACTCTGAAAGATTTGACCCAAGATTTTTTTGTTGTGGTGTCTTTTACCTTTTAATCAGCTCTATATTGTCATCCCCATACAAAAATTGTGGTATTTCAATGCTTTTGTTTTCCCAATTTGATCTTGACTTCTCTTATTTGATAAGTGAACCGATTCATGCCTCTTGGAGGTCTGTCTGCTGCCATTTTCCATTATCTGGTGGTACGCTTTCTCAGCAGGGAATTTCATTGATCTTTGCTGTGACCTTACTTGAGTAGAGCTCTTTTTTCTCTGCCAGGCTTTTCTTGTCACTTTCTAGCTGCTTGTCTCCCCGTGTCACAGACACACACAAGAGGAGAATAGGAGTCAGAAATGTTACAGCCTGTTCATGATCCTCTATTTATGACAATGCTGTATTCCTGCTATCCTCAGAACTTCTCCAAAAGTTCTGAGTGAGGATAGCAAATGAGGGCAGGAGAGGTCAGCGATGTCTCATGGGTCAGGTAGTTGCTACAAGAAAGCAAGTACAGCTGGCAACTGAGACAGCTGCTACTTAAGAAGAAAATAGCCACTGAATTTTATATTACTTAATTAAGAGAGTGCTTTAGCTCTCTTTGCTTCTATATGTTGCAGTAGAGGAGATAGAGTAATTGCACTTTGCAACTAAAGCTCTTGGGTATATTGGCTGTATTCTGTTCAGACTCATTGAAGACCCACTTAAATGATTTTGCTGAGTGATAGCTGAAACAATGAAAAAATACCACCCAGGCACTAATCCACATGTAAATACCAACTTTGGCTTGGCCAGATGGTACAGGAATTTACTAGGATTCCCATAACAAATGCAACAGTTACTGTATGGGGCTGCTGAATCACAGCCGGAACCTCTGATTAATCACCTGAGGTGAGCAATAAGTCAGCCACAGGAGCACAGGTGAAGGCAATTCACCTGTGCTGCAGGAAGAGGTGGAGCCTGGCTGCACCTCTCCTAGACCCATTTAAGAGCTGGCTGCCAGTGGTGAAGGATCTCTCTGGAGATCTGCTCCACTGGAGTCTATTTTGTGAGCCCAGGATAGGGTGAGTGTCTTTCTTTTCCTACTCCAGTATAATAATTACATCAGCCAAGCTCCTGGATATACCATACCATCTGTATATTCATTGATTGTATAGTTACATTGGTTGCATGCATCTGTATATGCATGTAATAATGAGAAATAGCAAAACCATCACAAGTGCATAGGAAAACAAACATCTGACAGATCACCACAAAAGAATGTGTAGCGTGATCATAAACACAAATGAAAAATAGCTTTTGCAGGAAATAATATACAGAGAAAAAGACAAACCTGTGGTCAAAGCAAATAGGCTTAGTCTAGAGAGATATAGATAAATGCAATTTAAAAATTATAAATGTTCCTTGTATACCAATAGATTTATGTTAAAGAAATGTGTGTCCATTTTTCTTCTTTAAAGAAAAATGATGTGAGATTTCAAAGTCTGTCTAATTCTGTGGGCCAAAAGGCCAAAAAAAAGGCTGCAATATACTGTAAGCCCCTGACTCAGTCTTGTTCCTTCCACTAGAGGTACTGCAAACCTGATTACTGAAAGGCCCATTACGGCCACAATTCAGAATGGAGCAGGTTATTTCAAAGCCAATAATGCTCCAAGAATGCCTTCTTTTAGCAGAGGTGGAGAGGAAGATTCTGCATGACCTTCAGTTTTTTTTTTTTTATTTAAGTAGTGTCAATTCTTGAAATATTGCTACAGTGGATCAAAATTTTTGCTGTGGTTTGGAAATGGTTCTCTCCTGATTCACGAACGTTCTTCTGGTATCCAGTAATCTTAGCATTTTTCAGTATATGCATATGAAAATGTCTGTTTCTAACAGAACAAGAACAGAGGACAACAAGCTACATCTTTTTAAACAAAATGATATTTTATTGAAAACATTCCCATTTAACCAACAAGTTACAAGAAAGTCCACCGTGTATCATATTTGCAAGAAACTGTGGATGTTTCTTGAGATAATAAAAGCTTTCATTTTTAAAATTATAGTAACAAATGAAAAGTCATGGAGTTCTGGCCCAGTTAATTCAGTGGGAACATTATATTGACTTGTATTTCATCAAAATTAAAAATTCTCTCTATTTTTAGGTTTCAAAATCAAACTAAGATGATGAGATCAGTGATGTGAGTGACTTGCTACATTTCCTTTCAAACCCAAGATATGAGTGTGCAGATCAATCAGACTTTATACTTGCGTGCCTCTGACTTTGATGCCATACTTTGCAGAAGGAAACAGATGTTCCTAACAGCTACTGAAAACTAATGGAGCTTTGAAGTGTGCAGTGGTTACTGAAGAAGCATTTAACACTTCTTTAGTTCAGAACATTCTTTTTTCCCCACTGTAATGCCCAAAGGTATGGTTTTGTGGATGTATACACGATGCCTCTTTGACATCTATCTTGATTTTCCTTTTAGATTGAAGATGATGTCACTACACAAGGTAGTCACACCACTTGGAAGGGACCTTACTTACATATGTCAATGATTTAAAGAAAAGATTACTGTAACTCACAATCCTCTCATTGCTGTTATAAGTTGCTGGATAACTTCTGATGTCATCTTTAGAGGCTTTGGGCCTCTTTAATAAAGCAATCAAAGAAAAACATATAACAAATTACAATGCATTCCTTTTTGACTGGAAGTAAGGTAAGTTGTACTATATTTGTCTATCTTATTAAAAACCGTTAGTAAGCATACCTGTCTTGTCAGGGGCTTTATACAGTTACCACTGTATTGCATAGGAAAATGAGAATGCAGCCAATTACTACGTGGCACTCAGTATCATTTGATTATTAGCATGCGTTCACACTTATTTTCAGTAAAATGACATTTAAGGCTATAAAACATGGTTCATTAAGAATGAAAATGCAAAGTTAAACACAAAAGAAGCGGAAGAGAAAATGATCAGTGAGGAAGCGGATTCTGGATGGATTATCTATGTTAAGAGGCTCAGAGGCAGTCAAAGCATGAGCGCGGTTGCCAAACAAGTAAAATGGAATATCAGATCCATCTGGCAGCACATTAGGCAAATAAACAGGGAGGCTCATTAATTACTGTATTCACATTAAACAGTCTGTAAACAATTACTAGAAACCAAATATTATAAAATAGATAAAATCAAAGAGCATGTCACAGGGCAAAAAAATAATGCTTCTGAATATACTGACATACCTTCTGAGCGTACAAATTAGAGACTGTGGTCTTTCAACACCTGAGCATGATTTAACTTTCTACTGCAAATGGAGCATTCTTTTCTTCCTCGATTTCTGTGTTATCACTGAGAAAACATGTCCAAGTTATTTTCTTGTGAGTCTTTTTCAGTATTTATTTTTTATAATGGTACTATGAAAGGTTATGAATATATTCAATATATTTTTGCTGTGTTTTTATTTAGAGACACCAGGTGGCAGATAACACATCACTTCATTAAACCTCCTCCCTTTAAAAAAAATAACACTTATGTAAATTAAATGGCAGAAAGAATACAGCAGAAACTTACTGTTCCAAGACATTTTGGTGATAACCAATGACGCTTCTGTGATCTACAAACAAATACAGCATAAGGCAGCTTTCTTGCATCTCCCAGTAGTAAAGAAAAACAATGAAACAATACCCTAAACCACTCTTCTGGCTTGGCCTCTCTTTGGGATTGTGTTCTGATTGATTGTGTCAGTGATAAATACTTTTTAATAAAACTTTCACATATACATCACCCATCTCAATACCTATTTAGAAAATCCTGAAGTCCTAAAGCTAAGTTAGCTGGCTGAATACCACAAGCTCTTTCTGGTGCACTGTGCCAGCAGAGAAGTATCTGTAAGTGTGGATTTTCTTGCACCTCTACAAACACTTTTCCAACTAACAGTCATTCAATACCACTGCCCCCATAGGACTTACAGAGGCAGACAATTTTTTTTGTTAGAGCAACAGGAAGTTCACCTCCCCTTAAAAATATTTTAGTTTTGGAAAAGCAGTTCATTCAATCAATCCAATTAACAAATTTATTATCAGAAATCAAATAGTATGTGCAGCTTACATCCAGCTTAAAGAGAGAAACTGTAGAAGAGCACAAATAATTCCTGACATGTTCTGACCTGATATTGGGTCAATTTTACTAATAACGAAATGCCACGGAAGATCAAGTTGTTCAGCAAGGACAAAAGATACAATGGGAGCAGGAGGCTGCATTGCTTGGACATAGATGTACAATGTTATGTCTAGACAATACAAAGAGACTGACTTTTTAGACATTTTCACTGTCTCTTTCTTGAAAAGCTAGTTAGAAAGCCCATGTGAAGGTTTGACTTCTTGAGTAGCAATGAGGATCTGGCTTAAAATCTCATATTTGGAGAGTCATTCTGTGGCAGCGACCTTACCTTACTTTGATGCAATATAATTATAGGATCACCAACAGCCAAAAAAACCCATGAAATTTATCCTCAGTTTTGAAAAGAGAAACTATATGAAAATGGGACAGTTAAAAAGTAACTAAAAAGCGCAGCTACAATGATCAAATCCTTATAAGAATTAAGAAAGCTATTTTAAAATGCACATAGGAAAAAAGCTTAGTACGTGTTTGGACTACTAAGGAAGGTTTGAGAATAGGCAAAAGGAATGACAGCACAGGTAAACAGCAGGCTAAGGAAGGATACTAGAAACAAAAAGCATCTTTAGAAAAGGTGCAGAAATACTCAAAGGGAAAAAGTAGTAGAAAGAAATGTGGATTCCCTCTGATAAAATGTAAGAAAACAGTCAGATTGCCTCCTTCCAAAAGGAATCAAAACTACTAATAAATCTTTCTTCAAACCTTAGGAACAGGATGCCTTCCAGATTGGTAGTATCATTGATAACCAGAGAAATTTACAAACTACTTGAGTCAATTTTCACAGTGAAGGAAAGGGGAAACCCTTGTGGGAGATTCACTAGATATCCAATGAGAACTGCTAAAACTGATAGCATGAGCAATAAGAAACAATTAGGAACAGATGGAAGTTACTAGCAGTGTCTGCAGGATTGCACACTTGACGCCAAATTCTAAAAAGGATTGCCTGGAAGACAGGGAGCCTGACAGGCTAGGCCAGAAAGCCTGCTCACTCTCCAGAACTAGTAGACAGCTGGATAAATATTACTTACTTTGAAGAGATAACATGGCTTTTGTAGAGGGAAATTCTGCCTTATGAATCTACTGAATTCCATGAAGAGTCAACCTGCATGTTGAAAGACGTGACTTGTATAGCCTAGTTGCATTTATCTGCTTGCAGCAGATAAGGGAATGCCTAGTTGAAGCGTCTGGAAGATTTATTTCCAATTTCACATTGCTTAACAGCTAAACAGCTGCTCGTCTCACCTCTTCCCAACACATTCCTGAAACACTCAGTTCTCTTTAGACTGTGCTGCGTGCAATGCAGCTCAGTCCCTCTGTCACCTTCCTAGCTTACCCTTCCCTCAAGACTGTAACATCGTACTTCCTTTCTTTTATGAGATGAGCAACATTGCCCAGGCTTTGGAAAGTGATGTCAAGGGGAACAGCTTCAAAAGATAGATTTGTAGGGAGACCAGAAAGCATTCTAACCACTATAATTACAAACACTAGTCCTCCTCTTCTAAGTCTCCCTGAGAAAAGGGATGCTGCATGAATGTGCTTGAATGAACCTATGCTCAAAGCCAGAAAATACCCTGCTTGCTAACAAATAGCAGGTGAAGTAGAATGGAAGTGTGCAGAGCCTACACGAGACTGTCTGTGACAGGAATATTTCAGGAGGAAAATGAAATGCCTCTCTGGGGAGGCTCTGCACTCCTACAGTCTTTTTCCATGGAACCACCATAGGGCTTAAACATACTATTATCCCTCTCATACTGCTGGGTTTTTATTGTTCATCTAAGCAGGTGGCATTTTTGATCATGAATAGCAGTCTAAAATATGGGCGCCACCCTACTGCGTGAGGACATAATTTCTAAAAATAGCTCCATTTAATTTCTGGACCATTCTTGTAAATTAGGGGTGCTGCAGCCTTCACTTCTTTCAATCTCCTATGAAACCATCAACAATCTGAGCTGTGGTATGTCTCATTTTATACTTGATTCCCTGCACCCTGCTATTTGCACACAGCAAAGCAGTAGTTTTCTTCCATCTTGGCTGGGATAAGTTTTTCAGGACTTGTAATTTATTTAATCAAGGGCCAACGGGTGGGAAAATACAGCCGCTGCAACTCCCATAGTTGTGGTTAGAAGTACACTTCTAACTGGCAGCAGGACAAAGTCAGCTAAAACACTGGAGCAAAACATCAGTAACACATCAAGTGTTAGGACCTTTCGGTTTTTAAATACAGCCTTTCACTTTTGACTTCTCTCTTTAAGAGGACCCCACCTCCTGGGATTCTGTCTTTAAAGATATTATCTTCTGAGCAAAATAGGATAAAACATGATTGGTCTCCCAGAAGCATAGCTTTTCAGTAAACCAGCTTTAGAGTTTTTACAGGCATCTAGATGTTTAATGTAAGCCTGTCTCTGTAGTTTCAGGCACTTCCCAACCAAGGAAAGGTGACATGTCTGCACGGCAGCTCATGGGCAAGCATGACTGCAGATTAAACCCAAAATGTTCTGTAGCCCACTGAACGATAGGCATTTGGTTGGAGGACACTGTGCCCAGGTGAGCCTTGCATGCCTCGAACTGCCAGATGGGCTGAGGAATACCAAGCTCTGTGTGTTCAGGAGGGTGGGAGCTGACTCTGGAACTGTCCTACAGCAGTGCAGTACCCATGCAGCCCTTGCCCTTGCAAAGCATGGCTGTGGAGCAAACTATGATTCCTGGCAATGAATTACTGAGGAGAGTGTTCTATGCCAGACAGACACATGTCTAACAGCCAAGAACCTCTGTGTTTTGTTTGCCAACAACCAAAGCACTCTGCCTGGAGCACATGTAGCTGTGTGTTATCTGCTTCTGCTCCCTGTGATGCAAAAAGGAAATAAGGGCACATGAGCTAGGAAGGATATGCAGCACAATTTGATCAAATTCCTGATCTAGACAGGGCCGTGTGCCCAGGGCTTGCCAATTTACAATCTCCCGACTTGGAAGAGATACACAAGGATGACGAAGTCCAACTCCTGGCTCCACACAGCACCACCAAAACATCAGGCCGTATGACAGAGCGCTGTCCAAACGCTCCTTGAGCTTCGGCAGCCGGGGCTGAGCCCACAGCCCTGGGCAGCCCTGTTCGGTACCCACCGCCTTGTGGTGCAGACCCTGTCCTTAACTCCAGCTGTCCCTCCCCAGACACATCTCCACGCCATTCTCTCAGGCTCTGTCATTGCCACGGAGAGCAGAGCTCAGCGCTGTCCCTCCTCAGCCTGCTCTGCCCTGGGCGGAACAAACCCATGGGCCTCAGGTTTGTTTACTCGTAACCTCTAAATATTCAGCACCAGACTAAGGTCCAATCTGCCTAAATCTTTGTGTGGAGAACGCTTCTCCTTTTGCTCTCCCGCAGACCTACAATGAGCTCTACCACTTTTGCATCCCGTAAGGACAATCCGGAGCCCTTCGTGGGCTGCATCTACCCCTGCTCTCACCGTTCCGGGACTAAGGCGGCGGGCACGCCCGGCTTCCCCGCGCCGCTCCCCGCGCGGAGCCACCGGCCGCCAGGGGGCCCCGCGCGGCCTCCCCGCGTGGAGGAGCGGCGCCGCGCGCCCGCGCGCTCCCGGCCTGCCCCGCGCCGGGGACTACAGCTCCCAGCAGCCGCCTCGCCGCGCCCGGCGCCCGACGGCCGGCGCCCGCCCTTCCCCTTCCCAAACGGCCGCCGGGCCCACGTGACCGCCGCGTGGCCAACCGGGTTTGTAGCCGTTTTTTTTTTTTTTTTTTTTTTTTTTTTTCCTTCCCCCCACCCGCCCCTTCCCCTCCCCGCGGCGCTGGTGCGGCCAGACCGAGCTAAGATGGCGACCGTGGAACCGGTGAGTGCCTCGTTCCCGCTCGCCGCACGCCGCTCCCTCGCGCTCCGCCGCCCCCTCCTTTCCACCCGCCGCCCCTATTCCTTCCGCCGCCGTTCCTCGGCGGGGCCGGCGCGGGGCCGCGCGGCGCCGGGCCGGGGGCGGGCAGGCAGGGCGGTGGGGCCGGCGCGGGGCGCACGCACGCACGCACGGCGCCGGGGGGAGGGGAACGCGGCGCGGCGCGGGAGGCGGTGGGGCTGCGGGCCGCGGCGGCGCCCTTTGTGCCGGGCCTGGAGCGGTCGGGAGCCGCCGGGAGGTGAGCGGCGGCGGCGGCTGGACGGGGAAGAGGAGGAGGCGGGCGGCGCCGCGTGTGGCGCGCGGGGGTGGCCATGTTGCCGTGCCGGCGCGGCCCGCCGCTAACGGCGGCACTAACGGGTCCGAGCGGCCGGGGGAGCGGCGGAGAGGGCGGTCCGTCCGTCCGTTCGTCCGTTCGTCCGTCCGTCCCGCGGACGGCGCCTTTCCTTCTTGAAGCCCGCACTCCGATGGAAGCTTTCTGGGCACTTTGTGATAACTAAAAACGTCATTTTTTTTTTCCTACGTGTGCTTGTGGTGCTGCGCTCTTACAAGCGCTGTTCCTGCCTGCGTTTCCCCGAAGAACTGGAGCAGCTGGAGCTGGCCGAGGCCCGCTGTTGCTCTGCTCCCATGCGTTCCGTGGGCCCTGCGTGACCGCCTGGCGACGGGGCGAGGACAGGAGGCTGAAGGAAGGGCTCTTTGTGGCTGCTGCTTACCGACCGTGGGGAGCCCGTGCCTCCTTTGTAGCATTGGGCGTTTATATCCAATAATCACTTCGCTGTTTTAAAATAAAGATTAATTGTAGTTTGTGAGGGAGATGGCCCTATACCCTTTTGTAGAGGATGTTGGCTCTCTTCTTGCAATTTTCTTTTATGAACGAAAAAACTGCCTTTATTGGCAAGGAGTGATGGGGGTGGCAATTCTGTGTCTGTGAATTGCCTGGCAGTTCTGGGAAGGCAGAGCAGCAGTTGTTGGGGTCATCAGCTGCAGTGTTAGGTGTTGGGTTTGGTGTCCCGTACCCAATCTTTCTGAGCTGTAGCTGTGTTTCCAGAGGTAAGAGCTTTGTGTCACCTCACTGCTTTGTAATGGTTGCTGAGCTTGGCAGGTGTTGGGATAAACAATGTGTCATATTGATGTCATATTGATGGCCTCTGGGAATGGGAGCTATGCAAAGAGCACAGCTTTGGAACTCCCTTAGCTGTGATGCTGGTGCGAGCATGACCACCTCTGAGCTGCTCTCTGTCGATTTTGCACAAGTGTGTGATTGCATACTGAACGAGATCTGGGGCCTTATTGAGCCGAATAGAAACAATGGCTTTTGTCACACCATTTCCCAGTGAGGTTGGTTCCCCAGATCCAGTTTGTCATGCAGTGATAAACAGTTGTGCTGACCCAGTGAGAGTGGAGGATGGAGCAACACTTAGAACTGTTCAAACGGCATTGCTACCGAAGGGTCTGCTTGCAGTGAGATATGCTTGCCTTCAGGAAATAACTATATCAGCTATGCTCGCTTATTTTTAAATGTTTTTTAATAGTTAAGCTTTTGTTTATTATTCTTCTAGGTGGCTCACACTTCTACCTAAGCATGGAGTCAAACCTACTTAGTAACGGAGATCTTAGATGCTTAGTGTTGCGTGAATACTGCATAATTCCACTGAACAAATTAATTCTATGGGAATGTAAGGAATTTGATTACCATGTGATCATATGGAGCCTCTTTTCCTGTAGACCTTCAAAATCTTGTCTGAGGTTTAGCAGGGTCCTGCTCCACATTCTCAGTAACGTACAAGTTCTAGAGTCGTTTTATATCTTGTTAAGGGACTGGAAAAAACTTACTGGAACTATTTAGGAATATTGAGTACTGCAGAGTGTCCAATGGAAGCTGCTAAAAAAAGCAAGATTATTTTGTATAAGTCTGTTGTACAGCGGCTTATACTTCCACTGCAGAGAAAATGTGATCATTTGCAAAATTAAACAGTAGGATCTATCAGTTTTTTCTCTTGTGCTATCCCAGATGGTTGCTCTTTTAAGACTGTTCTAGATTAATTTGTCTGAATATGCAGAAGTGTGTCCTATTAGTTGGTTCATCTGTAGCCTTTGAGGATTACTGTGATCAGATGACACTGTGCAAAAGTCCACAAAGTCAACAACAAGACCAATAGTAATGCTTTAGTAAACAGTAGTTTACCAAAGGTGACTTTAAAACGTAGCCATGGAGAAACTAACATGCTAGTGGGATAAGTTGTGTGAAAGTAACTTATGTGGGAGCAGTTGATCCCTTATTGCTCAGATTAGAAACAAACATTATGGTTCTTTGATTTGCTTTCTGACAGCTACTTTTGCACTTGGTCACATGTGGTTCTTAGATATCTAACATCACATTTCAAGAGTATACTCAAGTCATATAACTTGAGAGACACTTGGTTAGGCAAAATAGTCAACAGGTAGGACTCAAAACTGAGCTGATCTTTCCTTAAGTGAAATGGTATTACTCCTAAGGGGATATAAACATAGTGGTATAGGGTCTTGAAGTTCTGGGAAGTTCAACATACTTCTTCAAATACAAGAGGTGCTGAGAGGTATTTGTGACAGAAAGCTAGCATGTAAATTCAGTGCAGGCCAGGTTCAGCTTTAGATTTACTCCTATTACTAGGTATTTCAGCTATAGCCTTGTCCGTCTCTGGTTGAAATTGGTACAGTGCTCAGGTGTAGTACAGTCAACATAAATGTATCTTGTGTGCTGTTGAATGATTGAGAGCTTCTAGCATGCATTGACCTCCTCACTGTAAATTACATTTCTGGCAATACAAAGCCTCCTATATTATTTTAAGAGAAGGAATGTGTTGGACATCTTGTAACTGAGATAAACATCTTTCTGAAAGCAATTTAAGAACAGATATGTTTCACAGAGCATATTGAATTTCAAACTTATTTTGAGCTAATGCATTAAAAATAGTATGAGTCTGTGTTATGTTGCTTCTGCTGATTCAATCTGTATGTCTAAAGGTACATAGGAAATTTTGATGATGAAGCGTGACCCTTTGGTAGCTCTGTAAATATCAGTGTGAGCTTTGAGTGGACAGGACAGGGAATCAAATGAGTGGTACTAGAAGTCAGCGTGAAGTATGAAAGGGAAATTTCTTAAATCCTAAACTGTAATATTTTTCTACATTGCTCATATTGTGAAGGTATTAGAAATGTTGTCTATAAATTTATGTGCTACGTAATGTTTTGTTAACTGCCTGAAAATGACACTTGCCTTTGATTATCATGTAGTGGATGTAAGGCTGTAAAATTTTAGCTATTGAAGTTTTTCTAAATGTGTAGAACAGTTCAAATGAACAATCCCTTAATCAGCACTCCGTTTTTCTTGCATCTAGTGCTGTTTGTTCCATTAGCTTGTGTTTGTTATCTGCTTTAATTGGGCATATCAGTCTGGTTTCTGTGGTTGAGGAACAACCCCCCTGAGCATCCATACGCTACTACATTTTAAAATTCATTTCTGAAAACTGAATATCTTAGCTTTTCAGCCAACAATGCAATTCCAGCTTGGTTGCAAGAATGGCTCTATATATTTAGAGTAATTTGGGTGCTTTTTTGTCTGTTGTGTAGAATTGTTGATTATGGAAATGAGAGATGTAACATGTAACTTTTTATTCCTTGAGTTATCGGAGCTGTTTTCAGCAATTTTTGGGGAGGTTTTTTTTGTTTATCTTAGGATTTAGTGCTAAATGTTGCTAGTCATCTTTTTCCACCTGTAGGTTTCATGTTCCAGTAGCATGGGCAGCAGCAGAGCACAGACCGGTGTGAGATGTGGCAGTACTTACTCAATCTCTTGTTCCTATCCTCCTGTACTCATGTTGCATTTCTCTCCTGATTTGTTGGGGTATTACTCACTTAAAATCATGAGCCATGTTTGTTTTCTAATGGTGAATGCCTTCTAGAAATCTGTGGTGTTCTAAGTTACAACGTATGCTGTCAGGGTAGTTGTTCCTTGTTAGTCCTTGGTTATGTTATGCCTAGAGATTTTTTTGTTCTTGTGTCTGGAAAGCCATTTTGTGTTGCTGGATTTGCAGTAGGGTGCTACTGGTACCTTTATTCCAATTAGTAGTACATATATTCCATGTGATCTTTACCTCTATATAGTCATTCCTGAGTTGGGTATCAGTCCTGCTGATCTGTACAATGCCATGTTTGTTTTCTGTTTTCTCTCAGCACATAGGATTTGCTTGTGGGTGGGCTTAAATCCTTTTTTGTCTAGAGTATTTGAGGTAAATAACTCTTGATTTTTGTACTTTGTGAATAGTTGTTCTAACTGTGGTGCAGTACAGGTATCTACAGGAAGCACCAGGAGATAACTGACATGCTTTTGCCCTAGACATCTGCTAACTGGACCACACATTTTTCTTCTTTTGGAAACCCGAAGTGAGGAGGTGGAACTGCTCAGGTGTATCTTAGTTTGGTTTAATTCAGAGAAACTGCACGAAACTTCTTCTGTGAGCTGAATTCTCTGAAGTTTCACCAAGAATGCATAGTGGTGTGAGGTTGCTTCCTTCTGGAACGTACGTGTCATTCTTTTAAGTGGACTTCCTAAACAACTTTTGTAGATTATTAAATCATGGATGTGGTCGGGGCGGTATCTGCGAACACTGGGTGGAACCTAGTCAAGCGGGTTGCTTCTTTTAAATAACCTGACTATGCAGTTCTTGCAGTGAGCAGCACCCATTTCCTGTCCCAGCAACGTGCACACCTTCCTTTCATGCACTGGTCATTATGTGCTGTGGAGAAGGAATGAATAACACCAATTAAGTCTGTAAGTGTCAGAATCCAGGTAACGTGCAGATAGGCACAGTCACTAAGTGCTGAGTAGGTGAATGTTTTCGTAGACTTCTGCAAGCTGATTCCTACATCAAGAAGCATGTGGGTAGCGAATGTCACTCCTAATTATGTGCTGTATTGTTTGAGGAGTAGGATTGGCCATCTGAAGCTTTCCAGTCTGGCTGGTAATGCTACCATCTTTTATTACATCTGTTTTAAAAGCAACAAACCCGGTGATGGTTTAATAGTAGACGCAATGTCAATTTTAGGTTAAAGAAGGAATTGGTTATGAGCAATAGTAAAATACTGTAAATGAATGTAAGTCTAGAAGCCCAGAAACTGTGGGTGGAGACGATCTGGCTTTAAGTTAATAGTGCAGCAATTGCAGGACTTCAAGGTGTGAACTGGTAAAATACATGAAACATAACTTTAATTCATGCTATATTTATAGAATCATGTAAAAGCAGTGTTGGGTGCGTGCTTGTGGTTTGCTGTAGGATTTCAGTAGCTGGAAAGAGGTTGAGCACAAGAAAGGGATTCTGGCAGTTACTGAACTGGCATGCTTTGTGTTTGATTAATGGGAAATACTTTGCTATACAAACACTTCTGTTTGTTTAGAATGGTGAGATAAATGAGATGAAAAGGAAAAGGAGCCGGTATGGTTAACTAACTGAAAATGAAAGTGCTTTTTATTTTGATGGATAGCGCTGGGAAACAAAAGGTAGTGCACATAAGCTGCTTTAAGCTTCTGCCTGAGATTAAGCAGAAATGTTTTGTGATAGAAGGCTCCACTTCCAACTTTACACCTGTTTCCAAGTTCACTGTAATGTGTGCAGTTGTGCTATCCTTGATGGAATCCTCCTCAGGCTGGGCTCGTGCTCAAGGGGAACTATGTGGTCCTGAGCTGGGACCATGGCCAAGTGTTAGAAGTGAGTTGTCATGTGCTGCTTTGGGCAACAGCTTGAAAGGATGGGTTGTCTGAGTTTCATTAAAGTTACACAGCTTTCAAAACATCTTAAGAGACTTATTATTATGGTGACTTAAAAACATTTCTGCAGAGTCAGATGTCTCCATTTGTTCCAAAATGGACTTTCATGTGGTTACCCTGTCAAGGGTGACCATTGGTATAGGGAGGTACTGAGGCTCATTGTGTTTTTGCATTGTCTGCAGGTGCTATCTTAAACCTTTCTGATGTTGTCTTCCATTAGAAACAAGAAATTGCATTTATATGGTAGTCCTACACGTGCTTGGTTTTGTATTGATTCTTCCACTTGGGATTGTTATGTTTCTGGAAAAGTGACCTGGGAGATGCTAGGATCAGCTCTTTGTATGTTGAAAGCTCTTTGCTGAGCAAATATGAATGAGTTTGGAAAGTACTCTGCATTTGACAAAATGCTGTTGGATATAAAAGTCTTTAGCACTTGACATCTACTGTGTGCAATTGATTTACAACTGTAGAGTAATGTGAATGAAAGCAAAGCAAGTATTAGCGCAAACCCTGGCATTTAGTTTGCTTCCCAAACACTAATCTTTCCTCTTTTTTTTTTTTTTTTTTTTGCATTTGCACATGTAATATTTCTTGAACCCTTCAAATTAAGTCTTTGGCAGGGCATTCTGTGTATGCCTTGATTTCATGTAGTATACTACAAGCTGTAACTCAGGGAAGTTGATGAAACACTGCTTTGGTATATTTTGGTGGCCTCAGTGCACTGACCATCTTAATTTCTTCTCTGGGTCTCCTGTGTGTGATTAAAGGGAAGGGTGTGGATCTAATCCCATCAGTTTAAAAATAGATGGGCCTGGAAATCTTACTCTAGATAAGATTTGAAATGCTCATTGGTGTTCTATTTATTTCTTGAAGGACTGTTTAGTTTGTTAGAGTATTTCACTGGAGGAGATGGGACAGATTGGCAAGCCCACAGAGGCAGTGTTAAGTAGTGATGGACCTTTTTAGGGACTCTTCAGAAAACACTTATTCTCTTAAAAGAGGTGGGAGATTGTACTACCTACCCCTTGTAGTGTGTAAATCAAAGCAGTACCATAATTGTCGCTGCCAGTGAGGCCTTCTTATCTCAGTCTGAGCATGGGAGTGTATGAAAGCCTTCTTAAATGTGGTATAAATTATGTTTAGCTTTTGAACTAGTGTCTTTGCTAGATAGATTGTTAAAATAAACTTTTTTGTTTTCCTCCAGGCATGAAGGTGTAGTTTCTCTGAACTTAACTATATTGCTATACTTAAGTAACAGCACTAGAAGCATTGATAATGAAAGTCTGTGTTAAGCCAGATGTCTAGGTGTTGCCAGAAGAGTTTGTCAGCTCGTCTTGTGAAGGTTAAGTGCTGCTAGTTATCACTTCAAATCCATTTCACTTTTCAGCAGCTCTGGTCATGATGAACTGAGTAACCTGGAAATTGCTCCCCATTATTAGATGACTGACTTAATCCACTGATTTACTTAATCCACTCCTACGTTACTTTATTCTTTTAAGACCACAAAAATTAAGCTCAATTGAAGTACAGCTTTTGCTTTGCTGTGTTTAGGAATGATTAAGGTCTTTGGGCCTTCTGTAGTTTGTATTTGTTAATATTCCTGAAGTGCCTTTTCTGGGGGAAATGAGCTCTATTGCTTGTTTCTTGCCTTATTGCAATATTCTAGCATCAACTGCAGATTAGGGAGAGATGGTGGTAACTGGAGAGAGAGTTTGGCCTCACAATAAAGCTTTGTATTCCAGCTCTGAAGGTATGCCATTAGAATTGCAAACCTGGCACAGTGGTTTCTCAAATAACAAGCTTGGTGGGGGGAGTTACGTGCAAAGGGAATGTTATTTCTTCTTTGTGTTAAAATATTTGATATCTCTAACACTGTAGAGATTTGGAGGGGAAGGGTGAACCCCCCAAGAATTGGTCAAACCTGTGGTAAATCATATGAAATTAAATTTCAGTTTGATGTTTGAGAACTAATACATGTTTAAATTATGTTGCTTGGTGCCTGAAACTTTGTTAGCAGTAATGTTGCAAATAAAGATACCTACTTACCAGCTTAGTTTCCCCCTGCCTATAGTAGCGATTTTATATTGAGGCGTTCTGGGCGTGTCTCAGACTTGTAATAACACATTTTTCTAAATAAGCAAGGAGTTTGTAACTGTTTCCAATGATGCCTTGTCTTACCCAAAAATCATCATTTTCATTCTGAATGTATTGGTATTCTGGGAGTTAAGGTAGAGGTGTCTATTCTAGATAATGTACTATACTGTTTATTTCTGGAATAACTCAGCAGTGTCTTAGTTGAATACAAACTTGTTCAGTAAACAGAGCTGGGAAGAAATGACAGACAGCAAGTCAATGAACAGCTCAATGTGAACTCCTGCAGCTGGTATTGTAGGGCCTGTTCAGCTGCTGAAGGATAAAGGGATACAAATTGTGCTTCTGTGATGTGATTTGACACCCTGTCCTCCCAATCCTATTCGAGTTAGAGGAATTCTAAATTTCTGCAGTCGTAAAGATACTTGAAAGAGCTAAAGTGCATCAGTAAAAATTGAGAAGGAACTTATTAATAAATCCTTTTTTTCAAACAGGAAACCACTCCCAACCCTCAACCTTCAGAAGAGGAGAAAACCGAGCCAGCGCCTACTCAGGAGGTTGCCAGCCCTGAACAGTATATTAAGCATCCACTACAAAACAGGTGAGTAGTATGAAGCTGCAGTATGGAGCTGAAAGTAGTAAAGCTGTCTTATTTAGCCAAACTGCTTATTAGACTTGAAATGTCTGGAATGGCTGGTGTCTACAGTAATAATGTCATCACCTGTAGGAAACACAGCAGAAGAAATACTGTGAAGAGCTAATGCATATGCTTGTATTAATGTCTCATCAAGAGGAAAAAAACTGTAGGACGCCTGAATTTTCATTTTTATCGAGAAAAACATGGAGCCGCGGTTGGAAATAAAGAACAGGCATTGAAAAATCCAAGCCCTTCTAACTAAATTCTCTTCTTAGCATTCAGAAATAGGTACTACTTAAATTAGTAAGCTACTATGGCTTTCTGACTGTGCTGCAGAGAGAGCAAGGGCTTCTCGAGTATAAAATTTCTTGATAAACCAGCACTTGGAGTGACTTTCTGCAGAAGTTTTAATCTTACAGGTTGAATTTGTTTACAAGTGCAAAGTGACTGCAGCAGAATGCATATACCTCAAATAGACCAGCTGGGTGTTCATTTCCTCAGCTAAGGAGCTGCTGTGAAGTTGCTGTTAAGTGCTGCCTTAAAGAAAACGTATTGCAGTGTGGCTGGCCTCTTACTCTTTTCTGTTTTGAGCAAACAAGGAGAACTATGTGGCACGTTTGATCTTTTCCCCTCATTCTCTTCTGTCCACTTCTGTCCTATTTCCCAATTTGCTTAAATTCTTGCTGATGCTTTCCTATGAGTGGTGTGGGGCTTTTTCTAGAAAATAGCTAACTTCTAAAGCAAGGTTTGAAATAGTCAGTCTCAGCAAATGGACACCAGGTGATTTCAGGAGTACTGTGGGAAGATAAATCTTCTCTAGTGCTAAATTGAGTCAGCTCAATACTTCTGAAGTGATCAAAATGAGGAATATGCCCATTCTGTTAAATGCCTCCTGAGGTATCCCCTTCTAGCATTTTAGACACTATTCTTCTGATTCTTAAGGAAAGTCCTTGAGTATAAAGATTTTTTTTTTTAATAATATATGTTGAACTTGTACTCAGTTGAGATGTTGAAGAAAATAGGGTTGAAAATTTAATTTAGTATTCACATAGCAGATCTAAAAACCTGAAGTGAAGTTTAAGTTGGTAGTTTTATAAACAATGAATTCAAGTGACTTATTTACATTTGTTCTATTGGTGTGTGAAAGCTAGGGAGACATTTATATAAGTAGCCTCAGAATGCTAGAATTAGCTTTTGACTTTTGCAGAGAAGTTATGGAAAAGGCAGCTGAGTTCCTGATTGGACTAATTGATGGTGCTTCAAACCATGATCACTATTGGTGGCAGGAATTTGCAGTTTACCAGTGGCAAAAAGGGGAAACATCTGAGGCTTAGATATTTAGTCTTAGAAATGATTCAAATACATTTGAAATAATTACCTCAATGAAATAATCAAGTCTTGCATGACTGTTCTAACTCTAAGATACGTATTGCAGAGCTAGATTTCAGAAATGAGTTTTTCATGCTGCCTGGTAATGCAAACTGCTTTCCATGCTAATAATCTCTTGAGGCTTGCAATTACTCGGTATATAATCTGTACTGAATTTTATTTTTAATGTATTTTAATTCTAGATGCTATTATTCTGTATTCTGTTCTCCTTTAGATGGGCGCTCTGGTTTTTTAAAAATGACAAGAGCAAAACTTGGCAAGCAAACCTCCGTCTGATCTCAAAGTTTGATACTGTTGAAGATTTTTGGGCGTAAGTAAACATGTTCCAGTCTGTGCAATGCTGATATGTGTTAGCTAAGCTTATGCCATAATCAGAAAGCATAAAGTTCTTCATTAACCACAACTCTTTGGAAATACTTATAAAATTGAAGGCCAGGTCTACTCTGTTCTTCAGAATTTGCTAGAAATATAACCTAGAATATAACCTTTGAATTATGTGTAATTGGAGAAGTTCTTCATATTTTAAATGCACGTATCTTTGCTGTTAGCAGTGCTTACGGTCATATATACATAGCATTCATTTAGAAAATGGTATTTGTGCAGTACTGACATGAATCTGTAAACTCTCGGAGGATCTGACTGTCTTTTAGTTCTAAATTTTGCTAGTTGGTTACATTCTTAGTTAGCTGGCTTATATACAAGAATGCCTGTATCTGAAGCGTAGTATTTGGAAGACTGATGAAAATTAGAGGCATCCTTGACAGAATTGTAGACATTTCAGAGGAAAATACCTTCATTCCAAGTTATAAGTCTGCAAAAACAATTAAAGTCAAACAGGAAGAAATCCTTTTGAAGAGAGGCTTGTGCTTTTCAAATGCTCCAGTTAAATTCACTTTGCTTACTGGAAGACTTCACCTTCCAAAATAATGAAATGTGGGTCAGGGAATGTACTGTGCAAGACTGAGAATGAAAAAAAAAAAAAACCAAAAACCATTATATACTTGATCTTAGGTGCTATGTGCTAGTTTGAGCATTATGGTTCTTAGGGTTTCTGTTGCGTGTCTTCTTTCAGATCTGTAAGGGATCTGTATTGTCTCTAAAGCATGGAGTAATAAAACTCATCTGTGAAAGTAGCACCACCAGAGAAGAAACATGTTGAAGATTTTAAGCTAATATTTGTCAGTACAGTCATTGGAGGGAGGGGATTAGGATTCTGTTCTTGAAACCAGATTTTGTATCCCCCAGTGGAATATGTGATAAGTTGTTTGAAGCTTATCAGTATAGTTGGTGATGGGTAAGTTTTTGAGCTACGTAATCAAGACTGTGGAGAAAAACTGTTCAGATGTCTCCAGTCAAAGTATAAAATAAGTTGCAGTAATTAGGCATGGTCCAGTACTAAAAAGAAAACTAAGGGTTAGTTGGTCCTGGACTACAATTTAGTGTTAGATGCACGCTGTCTTCTGAAGTCTCACCTTAGCAGTGCGTGAAAGCAAAGCACCTGTCTCCTTGCTAGGGGGCTGTATATACTGCCTTAACTTTTTAGCTCTGAATTCTGTAGTTGTGAATTTAATTTTGGCTGTATTTTGTATTGTTCTTCAAGTCATCTGTTCTTGCCTTTTGAGTTCTTATTTCAGTTTGAATTATCAGGCCTACAGTCTTCAACTACAGAGTACTGTAGTGAATAAAATCTAATTGAATGCTTTTTAAAATCTCTCTTTGCGGAGAGAATAAGCATAGGAGTATAGATTGTTATTCCATGCGTTTATAGAGAAAGAATATGCATGCACAAAACTTCCTTTGCTGCATGAAAGTTCAATAAGTTGTGGGTTTTTTTTTTTAACTGTTAGAACTAGGTTTAGAAGATGGAAAAGTATTTCTGGAAAATACTGTGGTATAAGAGCCCAGCAAGTGTTGATGAAACCAGCTTCCATTCTGCTTCTCTAAGCTAGAACTTAAAGCTAATGCTTTTGTACTCCTAGGGAAAAAAGCAAACTAGGTAACAGGATTGCTTCTGAATAACTTTAATGCTGTTTAATTTTTATATTTTATTCAGTCATGTCCTAAATTCTTTAAGAGTTTTGTACCTTAAAATAATGCTTAGTTTTTAATCCTGCTGTTTTTCCCTCCAATAGTTTATACAACCATATCCAGCTCTCTAGTAATTTAATGCCTGGTTGTGACTACTCGCTGTTTAAGGTATGCTTGCTAACAATTTTCTCCAGTTGTGGATGTTGATCGATGATTTCCCATCTAAGCAAGACAGTGTCCAAACATTTCATTTCAGACATGTAGGAGCATGGTTGGAGATGTCCTAGAAGTGTTAATTTTTAGGAAGTCCCAAACACGTGTGCTCTGAAAATCACTGTTACCGATACTGAAAATGGAAGTAATTCCTTCAGCATTTAAAATACAAAACACTTTGATCTGTATTTATGTTTATATTTTCATTCTAGCTTTTAGATGTTTATATGAATAAGTCTTAATTTTATGAAGAGGGATTTTTCCAGGTCCGTCACTGTCACATAGAATTACCTAAAATGATTGAGTTCTATGGAGAATTGCAATGTACTCCAGCATTCAGAATGAACACTAAGAGCCAGCTGCACAGCACTCCTGTAACTAATTTTTATGATGTCAGTTAAGTGCCATATTCCTTAGGCATGAAATAGAAAATTGTACACAAGGCTGACAGTTATTGAGCATTCAAGTTAGCTAATAGAAGATGGCAAGAAGAAATTATACATGAAATCCTCCCTCTTGTTTGGAGTGGACATCTGATTTGGAGCTCTAAATTAATTCCTAATCTCTACGAAGTGCTTCTAACATGCAGCTTCCTTTCTGGATTCAGATACGTAAATAATTGTGTAAGTACTGATACCTGGTTTCTCTGTTGCTTATGAAACAGACCCTGGCTGGGACCCCTCGGTAGGTTGTACACAAATAGTAAATCCCAGCAGCTTTGGACAGCAAAGTGGTAGTTATGCTTGGTTTTGAGAAGGTAAAAATGTTTATATTGTGAGAAACTTTACTGGTAAATGTTAAGAAACTGATCCCTTCAAATCTTAGGAAAAATACAGATCATGCTTGTATTTTTGTCTGAATCCTAAATTTGTCTCTATGTGCATCTATTCACCGTTTGCATGTTATCAACACAAACTTCAATTTCTATCTATATGGAACAGGTATAGAGTTGTCAGCTGTTGTGAACTTGAGTGATCTCTTGCTGTTGTCCTTCAATTGTGACCTCATAAGAGTTCCTCTTAAAGGTGATGAAGCAGTTTGAGCTCTGCAGCTGCCAGTGAGGGTGTTAAATTTGAGAAAGTGAACTGGCAGTGTTCCATCCTGTAGGTTGAACATTTAATTAGATTGCAGCTGAAATTCTATAGTATGACTCTCTTAATAGCTATTTCTTGTCTAAATTTCTCTGTCCAGAAAATTACCTGCTTTTTTTTTTTTTAATGACTGACCTTCCTTCCTGAAGTTTAGCGTAGCTGGTGGATACGAGAGTGGCAGCTGACTTGCTTGCAGATTCAACATATCCCGAGTTATTTAATGTGGTACAGGGCCTTTGGTAATGCATGAATGAGACTGTAACTTCTAAATTTCTAAATGGTCTGCTGGTTTCTTTTTTTTTTTTTTTTTTTTTTTTGTGGCCCTAGTGATTAGAACTCCTATTCTCACCCCATGTGTGCAGGAAGTCAGAGAGAGACTGCCAGGGTGTTTTTTAGTGAAGTAATCTTCACACATAAGTGGAGTACTTGGCCAGTGTTGTGCTGAGTCCAAGACTTAAAATAAGGACTCTAGAATGTGGCTGCTAATTTTATCTGGTTTCAGACAGGGCGAAGTAGGTGTTTGAATTTGCAACATATTTTATGCTATACTGTGTAGCTAAGGCTTCAGCTTGGGCTGAGAATCTTTTGTGGAAATGATTACTAAAAATAAAAACTGCTAGGAAAAGTGTGCTTTTTAAGAAGTTTTGGAACTTCATTGTTGGTCCAGAGATATTTCTAGACAAGTATGTATCTCAAACTATACTTCCGGGTGCTGTTTCAATTATTGTTGGTCTTTTGGTTACACCCAAGGAAAAGTATAAACCAAGTCTGATATAACTTCTGACTGTTCTTTTCAGGATGGGATTGAACCCATGTGGGAAGATGAAAAAAACAAGCGAGGAGGCCGATGGCTAATTACACTAACCAAACAGCAGAGACGAAGTGACCTTGATCGCTTCTGGCTAGAGACAGTAAGTAATATGGCCTTAAAAGTTGCAGCTGAAGAAACTTGTGTTTGATATTTTAACTGCTCTGTTATTCCTGCGTGCTACTCTGGACTTACAGTTTCATGCTAGCATATTATTCCCATGCAGGCTGTTTTGTTGACGAGCTGCATTTGAAACATGATCTTTCGAAATGATGCTCTATGTAGTCGTATGCTGCTGAATATTTTCTTAGAAAAATTTTTTTTTGTTATACAAAACTTTTCCCATAGAATGTTCTTGACATATTTGCACAACTATCAGAGTAATACTTAGTCTTGAATATGACTCTCAAGTTTATTTTGGCTGCTTACAAGTAATTGTTTGTTTACAAATACTCTTACAGGTGAATAGTTCCCAGGTTTTGGTCGTGCTGAAACAAGTTTCAGAATCGTTTTTTCTTCTTTCTGTACTTGTCCTAACACTAAAATAAGGAAGGAATAGCAAAATCTTCCTGTATACTATAAAAATGTTTTTTTCCCCATTGCTGTTACCTGTTTTGGAATATACTTTTTTAAACATTAAGTATACTTTTAGAGACACTGTGTGTCGCACTAGATATGTTGTGGAAAAAAAATACTGTTGTACTGCCTAGGAACCAAGTAAGTAGTCTAAAAGATACGATCTGGTTTTTAGGGGCAGCTATTATATGCAATATAATGCAAAGCAATTTCATCAAAACTAAACTAATCAAGCTAGTTTTTCTTTTCTGCTTCACTGAGAAGAAAGTATTTTGCTTCTTAAAAGAGAGGAGTGGCCTTTGGAATCAAGGTGTCCAAAATACAAGAGCATTTAAGTTAATTCTAGTCACTATAAGTGTGATTTGAGGAAAGGATGATTAGACATTGTACTACTGGGCAAAATATGGTTTTATACGGGTAAATGAAACTCTTGATATGTGCATTTGACCACTCAATTTAAACATATGTATAGGTCCTTCGGACTCTGTATAGCCATTTCACATGGATTGGAAACACACAGTCCATATAGGCTTAAGACTATAGAAAGCTCTGCTTTTTATTTACTAACAAGTGACGGCACAGCCAGGTGACTGAGACATGCTTTAAAATAATCCTGCCTATCTAATTCCCATGATTATTTGTAACCAACTATCTCGAATAAAAATCAGTCTTTATCACTCTCCTTTGGAGCAAGTTTTTGTTAAAATATAAGTCTTTACCATTCTTAACAGGAGATTAAACTTAATTTGTGAAGACTTTCCTCTTGTGTAGCATTCATGAGAAATTTGCTTGACTGGTGCTTATTGAGTATTGTAGTTGTCTTTGCATACTTATGTGCTGTTGATGAATGTTTTTGAATGTTCATGTGGTTTAGCCTTTAATCTTTATGGCTTTCACCACTTGGTGGATGTGTGTACCCTGCTGTTGGATGTAATCTTTGGTATGTGTAGTTATACCTGATTTATTCAGTAGCACACTTTGTCCTTTTTATTTCATTGATGAAATCAGCCCTTGCATTTTCAGGAGCACTGGAAGACCTGCTTTGTTTAATATTTTGCAGGAATAATTTCCAAAAGTTGTGACTCCAGAAAATTAATGTAATGAGCAGTATGTTTAAAATGTAATGTGCTAGTGAAGTAAAAAAAAAAAAGTCCATTTAAAGATGAATACTTCAGTGTGGAGAACAATAACTACAAGAACTTATCAGCTTTGAATATCTAAAAATTGTGTTGCACAAGTTAAAAGTTGAAGATTTTAAGCATCACTTTCAGTTAGCGACATAACTCCTTAGAAACCTCACGTCAAGTCATCATCTTTGTTATTTCCAAACTTTGCCATTAGAAACCTGGAAAGAGAATCTTGTATTATTTGTACACCAGTGTTGATGCATTACAAACAGTTGAGGATACTGATTCCCAATTGATAGTTTTTAGGAACTCTGAATTTTCTTAAGTAAAATACTGATAGGAAATACTTCATTAGATTGCAACTTAAAAAGTGGTACTTGGTTTGCCTTTGAATTGATGCGTTTCAGAATTGAAGTCAGATCTTAGGTGATGCATTGCTCAAATAGTTTCTCACAGGTTCCTTGCAGTTAATGAATATAAACTAAAATTTCCCACTTGTCTGTCTGTGTACTTCATAAAGAATAATACATTCCTTTAATTCTTGCACCTCTTTGGATTGAGGACTGAGAGGGAGATATAAGTGATCGTCTGTCAGAACTTGCATCTGTCAAAACAGAAGAGACAAACTCCAGGAAGATGCTACTGCCAACTGAGTTTACAATCACTTGTAACATTTGGAACTTTGATAAGACACAACAGAATACCGTTGCTATATGGCTAATGGATATAAGCAGTAAAAGATAATATTCCTCAAAGTCCTTTGTGCCTTTGGTGTTTTGTCTGTGGAGCAGAATTCTGACTTTGAACTGCTACTTCAATTATTAACGTTTATTTTATAGCTGCTGTGCCTTATTGGGGAGTCATTTGATGACTACAGCGATGATGTATGTGGTGCTGTTGTTAATGTTAGAACTAAAGGTGATAAAATAGCAATATGGACAACTGAATGTGAAAACAGGGATGCTGTTACGCATATAGGGTAAGTAATGTGATTTGTTTCTCAAATGAATGTGAAGTGTAACAATGCACTTAAAGCCAGTTAATTAAGAAACGCGCTTTTGGCAAATGTAACCTGAGCAGAGCTTTATCCCAAGTTCAAGTAACTCACTATAAAGTTGTCTGCTTCACTGTTTAGTTTTTGTGGGCTCGCGTCAGCAACTTCATTGAACTACTTACTCTATTTGCTATAGTACAGAAATAATCAAGAGTTCAACACAGATCTTGGCAGGAGCTCTTAGTTCCATAATGAGGTATTGTAAGTAGTTTTTGTAAATAGTGTAAATTCTGTTGCAGCATGCCAGTTTGTAAAGCTGGCTAGTCACTAACAATAGAGCATTGGTAAGCTTGTTCTTGGGAAGAGGATGCTTAGAAATGGGAGATGGAAGCTCACCAGCATGTTCTTATATTTGATAAGAGCTGGATAGTTGCAAAATTATATATGGCTTTCTTTTTGTCTATTTACATACAAACCAAATTCTGGATTTCGTGGATCTGACGCATGAAATGGTGTGTTCTAGTCTTTGTTTTTGTAAAAGACAATAGCTACCTTTGTTAAGGAGAATACATTTAGTCTGCTATTTAACAAGTATTGCTAAAGCTCATGGATTCTTTTTGCTGTGATATTGATGGTTCAGAGTTACTTAGTGTTTCATTCAGTCACTGAAGGCCTCTTGAATATTTACAGTGGTTTACAGAGGTTGTTTCCAGTTCATCAAATTGGACTTAAGCCAAAATTCAACTTTCAGGCATGGCAGATTTCAGGATGGCTCTTAGCATGAGCCTCACTTGGACCTCTGAATCTGGTGAGGTCAGACTTACAGACACTGTTTAATTACAGTATGATCTTGTTGAGACTTGAAAGGTGATTAACAACAAACAACTGTGGTACACATGTGCTGATGGAAAATATCTGCTAGGTTTGATGTAAGGTTATTTGAGTGCACTTTAATATGTTGTTAAGATGCCTCCATTGAAGAACTACCTGTAAAAGCTGAGATTTTGCAAAGTGAAGAAGCTTGAGTAAGCTACCTATGTCATGTTGCCATATCTGCAAATACACTATGTCAAGCTTTTATTTAACAGTTAAAACTGGAGTAATCTATAATCCTGTAAACTGTTACATTATGATCAGGGTAAGCTAAAATAATTAATTTTAACAGTGCTGAGAAAGCTTGTTCTGTGGCTTAGTCAGAGGATGCAACCTACAGCCACTAGCTTACATTCCTATACTTTTAACTGAGCAGCGTAGTGCGTGCAGGGGGGGATAATGATGACTTGATCTCTGAAGTCAAAACATCCAAACTGAGATTTTCCTAAAGCTTTGGTTTGGTAGGTATCTGTGACAGTACTTTAATGAACTGGGGGCAACGGGGTCCTGCTTTCTGTAAGTTTTCAAAGAAAGAATTGCAAGTCAATTCAACTGACAAGTGTGGTGGTAAGCTGGCTGTATTTCAGGGAATTGCTGTTCCATTTGATGTAAGTTACTTTCCCATCTCTGCAGTTCTGGAACTGTGGATGATGGCTTCTTGATAATTCTTTGTTTCTGTATGCGTGTAATACAGCTTGATGTTGATGATACTTATGTGAATGAAGTAGAATCAGTGTTTTACAGTTACGTACATTATTTTTTGGCAAGAATTTTATACAGATTTTTTTTTTTTAATGCAACAAGCTAGAAAACTCATGTTTAAAGTCCCTCACTTGTACCTGAGAAATTTTCTAAACCATTTCAGTTAGTAAGACAAGGAAGTGAATTCAGTTAGTTAGGCAACTGTTTCCATGGAAATAGCAGATCTTAAATGCAGCTATCCTGTTACTGATTCCTTTTGAAGAGCTTTGCTTAAATTATTCTTCTGTTTCTCTTCTCCAGGAGAGTATACAAGGAAAGATTAGGACTTCCTCCAAAGATAGTGATTGGTTATCAGTCCCATGCAGACACAGCTACTAAGAGCGGCTCCACCACTAAAAATAGGTTTGTTGTTTAAGAAGACACCTTCTGAGTATTCTTTCATAGGAGACTGCGTCAAGCAATCGAGATTTGGGAGCTGAACCAAAGCCTCTTCAAAAGCAGAGTGGACTACATTTAAATTTGATTTCCATCTAAATGTTGCTAAGATTTGTGAGAAGTCTAATTCGCCTTTGTCTTGTACTTCTGTGTTCATTTTTTTCTATTTTGGCTGAAGTAACCATTACCAATCAAAACTTTAGTACGCCCCCCTGAGTCATAAATGTTTTCCTGGCCCACTCTGTAATAGCTTGGTAGAAATATTACTATTACAAAAAAACATTTGTTTATCCACAGTATTCAGAAAAGTTGCATTTCTGTACCTGCAGGAAATTACTCTGTTTTACATTTGCATTGTATGCAGTAACATTTTGCTGGTTTGGAAAAGAGTATGGTGCATACAGTTTTCTAGCAATTTTTTTATACAGCATCACCTTTGCTGTAACCTATGCTGATGGCTGCTAGATTAATTTATTTGTTTTCCCTATTTGATAACATTAGTGATATATTGATTTCAGTTGTTTTTGCTCATGTAACATTGGTGAAGAATCTGGGAATATGACAAAGGTGGAATAAACATTAATTTTGTGCATTCTTTGGTAATTTTTTGTTTTTTGTAACATCGAAGCTTTGATACAAATTTATGCATTTCAGTCAAATTCAGTGATCTGTTTGTGTGATTTCCTAATCATAATTGTGGATTTTTTTTAATGTAACACCATAATTTACATTCCTTACTAGAAATAGTATGTCTGTTTTTGTATCTTATGCTGTATTTTAACACTTTGTATTACTTAGGTTATTTTGCTTTGGTTAAAATGGCTCAAGTAGAAAAGCGGTCCCATTCATACTAAGACAGTGTACAAAACTGTAAATAAAATGTGTACAGTGAATTGTCTTTTAGACAACTAGATTTGTCCTTTTATTTCTCCATCTGCACAGCAAGTATTTGTACTTCTTGTGACAAGGCAGTCTCTGCTGTGGCTTCTCTTGTAGTGTCTTCCAAGAAAGATGAGTCTGGAGCTATGATTTATTGAAACTTTTACTAAATCCATTAGATAGCACCCTAAATGAAAGTGAAGTTACATTGATGTGGCTACTGTTTTCTCTAGTGGTTGGTCTAACTGATCGTGGTTTGCACGGTTTATCTTTTGGCTTTGGTGCATACCAAGAAATTTGAAGGTACTTAAGAGGCCAATCTGGTTTCAGGTGGCAGTTACAGTAGAAGCACTGAAGTGAATGGTTCTGCTATAAATATGTAATTGCTGTGTGAAATAAAAGTCAAGAGCACTAGAGAAATGGCAACAAAACAAATGTCTGAGGAACTAGACGGTCTGTTTTGCATGTCTTACTGTGAAACAAAACTTTGGTCCAAAAGTTCCTGTGGGAGCTGCAGGTTGGTTTGACATGCAGGATTAGGGGGAAATTTTGGAGAAGGCCACTGAGTTCAATTCTCATTTTGAGTAAGATACTAGAACCTTTTTCTGTATAAAAGTAGAGCATACAGCAATTTAGTGTAGTGGTGTTCTTAATTTTTAGTCCTTTAGGATCTTAACAGGACTATATAGCTCTTTAAACTTAAAGGCAGATGCATATTGGTTGTTGGTCTTCAATTAAATTCCTTAAAGCAAGTTTAGTCACTCATTGGTGATGAAGCTTTAGTTGAATTAGGCTTTTTGGTCTGCTTCTGATTAAGTATTTCTACATGGATAGGTAGACTTAAACACCTTCTTGCGCATTTTATAAGAAAGTAGTGCATTAGATAATACCAGAAAGGCATTACATTAGCTTCTTAATCTCTATCTAAAAAGAAACACTTATTAGCAGGTGTCTGTGTCTCATGGCATCTAATGATACTATGCCTTCAGTCTTGGTCACTAACTAGAATGGGTGTTGAAGGTGGGGAGCACCGTTAGGCTGTTTGTATGCTGGTTTCTATAGATTCTGGTGTAACTATTTGCCTGCCCTGATTCAGCAGGACTGTAGAGCAAGATGAGTTTGTTTTTTTTCATAGGGTCATTCATAGAATACAGTAATCTCTACCTGTTTTCAGACTTACTACTTCAGTAGTCATCTTTTCAATTAAAGTAAGCTCAAATTAAGTTTCTTTAAACCATTTCTGTTCTGTATCATAACCCCCAAGAGGAGTAAAGTTTGACACTTCCTAATAAGCTAGTATTTATTCTAAATAAGTAAGACTTGCATGCATGGAAAGGTTAAGATGAATCAGTTTCTTGAGAGCTAACATTAGAGTGTTTAGGTACATGTAATTTGGGAGCACTGGATCTAGGCTCACTAAAGTGATCATAATTCAAAAATGTAGGTAGCACTGTCCATCTGTGAAGAGCTTCAAGTTTTAAAATGAATGCTCTTGTGAGAAGGATGCAGTGTTTTTGTTTAATTTCACTACAAGACTGAATAGAATATTGTTCAGGATAGCTGCATTTGCTCACCTAGGAAGGTGATTGATGGTATTTTCAGTGTGGTCTCAAATTTCTGAGCCTACTTAAGAAGCCAACTGACTTGCACCACAGTTTGAAAATTTGCAATAGGTTGACTTGAAGCTTTTCATTGCTGAAATATCAATTGCTGTATTTCTAGCAGACTCGAGTGGAAATTAAATTACATATTTACTTTATCAAATATCTACCTATGCCTGTGATTTCTTGCCAGAACGTAATAAGTGACCATGAACCTCATTCTCTCAAACTTGCCAATTGTTTTGTGCTGCATAATGTTGTTATGATGGTGTAATCTGTACTCTTACAGGATACTATGGGAGAAACCTGAGAGTTGTCCATTCTGTGTATTAATAAAATAGCTGCTGCCTTATAGAACAAGAGGCAGTAGACACTTAGATTTGTTTAAATAACTAGTTTTGTACAAAGTATTTAATGTCATTAAACACTGACAACAGCTAACCATTTACCTAAATGTGTTTCAGTAACCCTGAGACTAGACAATAAATGTCTGAAGTGTCTATTTTGAAGTGTTTTTATATGGTACAAAACCAGCAAAGCAAGGAAAGAAAAAATGTGACTCTGTTCAAAGAGGTGCATGAATGTGCCAAGATAGAGCCAGGGAAGCAGGGATAAAAGATGAGGAGTACATATGAATCAGCAGCTTCTGGGTCTCCTGTAAGTCTTGGAATAGGCAGTGTTTTTCATTATCCCTTTCGTGTCCATTTGTAGCTTCACTGTCTTGTTTCAGACTGTCTCTAGCTCAGGAAAACTAATTTTTACTGAGTTGATCAAATTGTGGAAATTTGGAGTAGTAGTTTTTTTCTCTTTGCAAAACTTAAACTGAGCTTAAAACTTCTACTTAATAAAATGATATCTTGTCCTACAGAAAGGCTGAGAAAAAATACTCTATGGGACCCTTAATAAAAGCAAAAAACATTTGGTTTGAACCTAGTAAAGTGGCGCGGATCATCTTTGGTGTATGTAAACTTGTTTCCAAGAAGCTTTACATTTGAGTCTGGAGCTGATGGTTTTACAACTAGTCTCTGCACTGGGGAGGACTAAACAATGCGGTTGAGCTTTCTGGTGAAACTCATAGAGCTTTCAGGCTGTCTGGTTCTTAGTTTTTAGATGTTTTCTGTATGAATCCATTTCCCTCTTAAGAACAGTCAATGGTTTCCACAGTTTTCAGTGAATAGGTTCTAATTAGGTCTCACAAAGTTCTTAAGGAGAATGCGTGCCTTCTCATATTCAGCAAGACATTGTCTTTTTTGGGAACTGAGGTTGTATGGCAAGAGTTTACTTTGCTTAGATGACTTGTTGATATTCTCTACTCCTACAGCTATACTCTCCGCTTCCCCATCTCAGCTACCAGTTAATTGAAAGTGACATCACAGTAATTTATACCAGATCATTTTGTTTCAAGAGTCTATCCCAGCTAGGTGAGCAGGAGTGCAGAGCATATTAGGAAGCTGTGGAACCAACCAGTCTTAGCTATCCAATGCACCTGCTGAACCACTCCATTACCATTTCAAAGTTCCAGAAGCTGCTGAAATTTGAAGACTGCATTTTGATCTCTACAGTATAGCTGCTTGAAGAGTATCACTGCCCTTTACCTGTGGAAGTTTTGTATTCTGCCAGAACTTGTTTGCAGGCATCTAGCTTTGCAACAAAGCCTTTAATAAGCACTTAAATTCCTTTCCATGTAATTCCTTTCCATGGTCATTTCTGCTTCTGCTCATGCCTACGGCTGCCTGGCATTTTCCCAAAAGGCTACAGGATGCCCCGTAAGCCTTCCTGTTTAGAAATAAAGCAGATTCTGATGTCCAGAGAGTTAAATGTGAATTATGACTGAACATGATGATTGTTTTGTGTCCCAGCACTTTTTGTGTGATGCCTTAAATGTAAAAACAACCTAGCTGAAGTCAGTCTGTTGGTATCAATTGTGTGCTAAACTCATTTTTCTTATCCACTGCTAGTACTGAGCCTGTGACAAGCTTAACCACGAGTAGGTGAGGTTTATGACTGCCTGTACTTTTCCCATTTCATTTTTTTCTAAAATGTTTTAAACTAAAGGTAAAAATTACAAAGTCCAGTCACTGCTTTTTTGGTCACTACAATGCTACAGTGTGTGGAGTTCCAGCTGTTGCTATCCCACCCCTTGGTAAAGACTGTGACTTCTTTGGCATGGTCTACTTATGGGATTTTCACTTCTTTTTTTTTAGCCATGTATGATAATAATGGAAATGATACTTGAAAGTATGTGTGTGAATATATCATATAAAAGCAAAAATGACTCATCTATTTTTTCTATTTTTCAGAGTAGAATACTGTTATTTCTAAAAGGTTTCTTTGGATGACTTTCTGTAATTAATCTTGGATTTTGCTTATAGTAGATAGTTTAGAGCAATCTTTTTTTCCTTATGTTTTGTCTATTAATGTTACATTATTGAAGAGTTGAAGCCAACCTTACATCTAAGGTTTGGCATTTTTGGAACTAGAGCTATGTTTTGTTTGAGACTTTTCTTTCTTATGTACAGGGTAGTTATCTTAGTGCATTTCACCCTGAGCCATATAAATATGCAGAAAGTTTGATGACCAATTTAAAGGTGGTACTTTATTTCTGTAGCTTGAATGAAAATAAAGCTTCTGAGGAACTGAATGTCTCGGCTTCTTGACTCTGTATGGGATGTTGAGGAACGTAAATCAAGGATAAATGAATAAGCTGCTGCCTTGAAATACATTCGCTCTTCAGTTTTTTGGAGCTTCTGTGTAGAGAGGGCTTCGCAGCTTGCCTTGCCCACAGCTCAGCCTTGTTCCAAACAATGCATACAGCACGACTAAAAATGCTGCTGACTGCTCTTCCCTTGTTTACCATAGTTTCTCCAGCAGGAAGGAATGGAGACTAAATACACTTGTTTGGGTGGTACCAGCTAGCAGAACATTGCAGCTGATCTTAAGTTGGAGACAATACCTGCAATCTTCAGGAAAGGTTTTAGTTTGAGTGTGGGCAATCCATGAGGGGCTGTAAAAGGCCCTTGCCCTGTAGGCATATAATTGCACAGCTGTTCACTTAATACTGAAGATTTTCTTGGGATACAAGTGTAGATGTTTAACTCTGCTGCTGTAAATTCATTTGATTACAGTTTTCTTGTGTTTGTGAAGTGGCAGTATTACGTAGGCAGGAAATGGTGAGTATTAACTTCAAGAAGTGGAAAATGCTGCTTTAAGGCTTCCCTGGACCCGATGAATTCATTCTTGGGTTCATTCCCTAAAGCAAGGTAGAAACGTCTGCAAGCTGGAATCTGGGAACACATGCTTTCCAAATTTTGGAAGTTTTTAAAGTAATACAAGGCCTCTCAAATCTTAGAAGTCATCAACAGAGATGCACACAAACTGGGGACAGCAAGGAAGAGTGAAGGATAAGGCCAGAACTAAGGTTTTCTCAGGCCATGAGAGTTGTTCAAAGGTATATTGGGAAGAAGTGAAAATTCAAACAGATTTGAGCACTCACACGTTTACCTGGGAAGCGATGTTATTTCAAGATCAACTCTGCTGCAAGGAACTAGTATCCCTTCTCTTTAAATGCTCTCGTGTAGTTAATGTTTCTTACTGCTTTGGAGTCAATATATACACGTGTGCAGGAACATTTAAGTATTACAGAATTGTAGGGGTTGGAAGGGACCTACGGGGATTGAGTCCAGTCCCCCTGCTCAAGCAGATTCCCAGCAGTAGGTTGTACTGTACTGCACAAGGCTGCAGAAGTAGCCCTAAATCCTCAAAATCATGGTCACTTCACCTTGTTAATGTGACTGCTTCAGATTCCAATGAAGATGAAAGGTGTGAAATCTCTACACTGGGAATTACTAATGCATTGGAGTTTGTAATAGTGGTGAATACGAGTCAAAAGCCACCACAGCAATAACTGAGGGATATGAGTTTTTCAATATTTAGATACAAACAATATGTTAAAGAGTAGATGGTTCTTTCACATTTTTGTGAAATGTGGAGCTGGGTGTAAGCTTTTGCCGTGTATGCTGTCTGTTACATGCTGTAAGCTGCAGGATTGAGGTGAGGTTTTCAGCTCTGCCCTCTAAGGTCGTGTACTCTAACTGGGCTCATTATAGTGCAAGAATGTGCTCTTGTGTCTGATCCACCTGATGTTATTGCACTAAACCTGTCACCTGTGGGGTTTTTTTTGATGTTGTGATACAATCCAGGACAAGTATTCATGTGAAATACCAGGTCTGCTGCCAGAACATGATTAATTCTGAACAGAACACAACTCCAACAGCCTTTTCTCAGTTACACTCTTGCAGCTACATTTCAGTCACACTGAAGCATATGATTTAGGGTCATCTCTAATAAAATTTATCTGAGGCAACTTAGTCCTACTCCATTTTTATAATTTCTATTCATTTACACAACAGACTTGGCTTTCCTGAAGTCCTCACGCTTTCACTGTAACATAGGTGAGCTTCAGCTGTAGCCTGGTATGTTTTATAACCGTCCCCAGCTAGTTGTACTGGCAGCAGTGGAGCGCTAAAACCTTTGAGCAGCCTTGGTGAATGCACCTGCATGCAGGCTGGGTGCAGTTAAACTTGGTCTGGTGGTTAGTATACTTGCTGGAAAAAGTAGGGAAACCAAACTTCATGGGGCCTGGTGTGTATATTTAAGGGGTTTTCCAAAGCTGAGCTGCAGCAATGTGGAGAATGCACGTAATTGTAACAGTCTTTCAACAGTGCTCAGGAAAATCTAGGGAAGAGAGAGTCCGGCAACAGATAAAAGAAGCAGAAGCTCATGTGAGCATACCAAAGGGTAATGAAACTATGACTCAGCTGCGCCTGCGCTGCTGGGGGAGTGGAACAGCTCCTGCTGGATCTAAGAGATAACCCAAAGGCTGTTAGAATCTGTAGGTTTTGTCCTGTTTGACCGTACAATATGGGCAGCACGAGGGGAGCTCTGTGCAATGTTCCTTTATGCTAGCCAGAGCACCAAGCTTTCCCAGGTGGTCTGCTGGACTAGAAGGCAGCTGCTGGGCTGCATGCAATACAGTCCTTTGCTGGATATGAAATTCCAAAACAACTCAGAAGCATAGCCTGTGTGAGCTGTTCCATACCTCGTAATGGCATGAGAGCACGGGTGACTCATTCTGCAGATTTTGTGCCAGAGGACTTGGCAAGCAAGCATCTTCTCAGCATTCATTGCAGCAAGGAAACCAGTGTTAACGATGGTCACAAAGACAAACGAAAGGCAGCCGAGCCACAGCATTCCCTTGGGCAGATGCTGAGCCTGGAATCAGACATGATAAAGGAGGAACAAGTTTTACAACTCCTCATCAGCTAGCATCAAATCCTGTCATTAGGCAGCTGCTCTATAAGGTGACTGTTGAGCACACAACAACTTTATCATTCCTTATCTTTATGCAATGTTCCAGGTTGCTCTGATCCACCCCATGCTTCTCCTTCACTGAAGCAGACCAATTGATTCACTGAATGGGGCAGTTCAGATTTTCCAGGTTATAGTCTCAACCTCTCCCTTGAGCCTGAGACCATTGACTGTGAAGATCTTTAAACTGCAAAAGTCTATAGAAGGGGACATGAGCATGCAGTTCTGTGCACTGAGGTCCCCGTGGAAACATGAATCCTCAATCAGAAGAGGAAAGGCCTCTGGCCTCTGGACAGACCGTGACTGTCATGAGGCCCATGTACTTCTAAGGTGTTGGTAAATGGTTCTTCGGTGATATGAAAGTAGGAAATACAGGACAAAAGCATGAGTTCCCTTAAGGTCTGGCTGGTCTAAGGCCGTCCAGTCTTTGTGTCAGCGTGCAGAATGTTGGAGTAGAAAATGCAACTACTGCTGCTACTGAGCATTTTGTTTTGCCACCTGTAAGACCTCATGATTTATTTGTTTGTTGGCAAACACCAGTGAACGCTGATGACTGAGTTGTTTTCCAGTAATTCCCGCCCTGTGACTTCAAGTTCTTTTACCCCGTCCTTATCTCCTTTTTCACCCACGCAGAAAACAGTGACAGCTTAAAAAACTCCATTTCTCTTTTTTCCTTTCAGCAAAGTTTTATTTTTTGTGCTTTGTCATGAAGCACTTCACATGGGTGGTCCACGGGGATCTAGATCTTGTTGTAGAGGCCCAGAGAAGGGATGGGGATATGGTGGTACAGATTAAAAATTTCTTTGGGTAAAGGAAAGAGGCAGAAATGAGGAAGCACAAGAAGGGTGAAGTGCTCCCTCTGGGAGATAATGTGCTAGTGGCACAGGTTATTCCTGCTGCAGGCCAGCTGGGCTGCAGTCTCCCTGGGCTTTGGGTGCCCTTCCTCTCCTGCACAAAGTGCAGAGCTGAAGAAGCGTGGCCACATTTCCCTGCAGCTGCAGACCACAACTGAGGGCTATGAGAGCTCATCCAGGTGCACCTATCACCTTAGATTTGCTCTGGAGAGGCTGAGCAGCTGGGCCTGCTCCCACCTATTTCCTGGCTTATGTACTTGGATATTAATTCAAATACCTAAAGGAGCACATTTTCCAGCTGCTGGACAGCAGTTATTATCTGCCCTCCAGCAGTAATGAAGTATTAACACAGAAAGTTTTGGGCAGTAAGTGCACAAATGCAGGTAGCTGTTCTGCACTACGGCAACAAGCAGCACATCCCCATAGCAGCCCTGCTGATAAGCTCAGGTGAAGCAAGCGACAGGCCAGCAGCAACTTGCCTTTTCCCACCACTTGGCATCATGTTCATCTGCCACATGTGCAGGGTCACACAGAACATGCCCTGTGCTTAGATCTGCCTGAGAAAGAGGGACTTGAGAAATGTTTGGAAAAATCAATAGACTTCAGACAGGGGCATGAGGTGCCTTTTGCACTGAGGGCTTTTGATGGCTTGTTCCTCTTTATCTAGTGGCATGAAATGTGCAAAAGGAAAGTAACTTGCAGAGAATGTTCTTGTACCTCGCTGCAGTCCAAAGTACAGGCAATGCCATACGTACAGCAGCTCCTTACAGCCATTTTGGTTAGAAAGGTAACTCTTCAGTCATGGTAGGTTCAGACAGCGTCTCTGTCAGTGCAGTCTTCAGAATTCCATCTGATGTAGCTGTTGCTCTCCATTCAGTTCAGGAGGACAAAGCTGTGATATTTTTGTTTACATTTTTAATTATTATCTATCAATTGTGGTAGAAGTGGAAAGAATGAATTATATTTACATGTAATTCAGGCAGCAGCTGACAAGCAATTTTCTTTCATTAAATTAATGTTTGCATAGACTAGGATGTCACTAAAGATGGTAAGCTTTAGTCTTCTCCATGAGGTGAAATCAGGGCCTGTTTACCCCTTAGAGATTTTTTTTTAATTATTTTAAATATCCTTCCAAGCACAGGTTTTTCATTATTGCAAGTAAAGCTACAAAAATGATGCTTTATTACCTAGAACATTTCATGCAGAAAATTACTTTTCTGACTCAGCTGAGAACGCTGCCATTTGCCTTCCTTATATTCTTGACCATGGTTATGTTAAGGGGCTGAGAACTAAAATGTCCTGCTATCTGCTGACTTGATTCTAATGCTTATAACTCAGACTTAACCAGAGTTGTTTCCTGCTTCCAACAGTGGCTAAAGACAGATGAACAAAAACAGCTTAAGAAATGAAAGATCACACTACAGATCTTTCTCAACTTCTGGCAATAAAAGCCACCTGGACCATCCTATGTAGTAGCTGCTGGTTGATCTGCCTCCACTATCTTGGCCAGTCCCTTTCTGAACAGCTTTATAGAATTAGTCTCAGATGTCCTTATAACAGCTGGATTTCCAGTATTATGATGCCTCTCAAGAAAGCAGTGACATTTACACATCCTCCACAGCAGCTTTCTACAAACAAGCCTGTCTGTCCCAGGTTGAGCCTTCCTTCCAATTTACTTTGCTGGTAGATGTGCCACTTTACTAAAGAAGGCATATATATATATATATATATATATATATATACACACACACATATATATTTTTTTTAACTATGCCCTCTACTGGTTCTGTTTACAGCTCAATGTGAATCACATCTTCATTTGGGTTGTTCAATTGCTGAGTACTGAAAATCTGGTTAACTTAATTTCCTCCATCTAAGACCATACAGATCACGTATCATGATATATAAGTAAGAGTAGCATAATTTAGTAGACTGTACCTTAAATATAGTGGAATGACAGAAATAGAAAACCAGATTTTGGATTAGTAGGAGCCGTTTTTCTGGTCAGCAGCAGCACTTCAGCAAACAGCACCAGTTACCCCATCTTGTATCCACCTCAGCTCGTGAAGAGGACTGCATTCGTGTCAAATACCAGCCTTGCTTTTTTGACCCCAGTAAAGGGTGGAACATGAAGTCCAGATTTCTCTGGGTAGAGCTTTCCGTAGTTACTGTCTTCACTTTTTTGCCTCTATAAGTCCTCTTTCAATTAAAAATAAATTCAAATGGCAAATGAAATACATTTGCATATCTGCAAAGGAGCCATGCCTTCTGTGCTTCTGCCTGCAGCGTTAGCTATTTTCAAACACCCCTCCAGGGTTCTCAATTAGTTTCAGAACCTTGTGACCTAATGAATGAAACAGCCATAAACAAAGCTAGTCTTACTTCATCATAACAGGCATTTTGCCAGGGAACACCAGGGCTCACTGGCTCTGCTCTGCTGTCAAATCAGAGGAGCAATCTAATGGGGCTCCAGCAGTCTTCTTCCAGAGCTCAGCCTCTGTCCTTCATCTGAGGGGGAGTGGGTGGGGAAGGAGGAAGAGGGGAAAAAAAAAAGGAAAAAAAAAAAAAAAAGCAAAACACTACAGGTGTTTGAGGTAGCTGCAGTAGCTCTTTCTTATAAAGTTGGCTTTCAAAGGAATAAATGCTTCTAGCTGGACCTTGTTTTTAGCTAATGTCTGCAATGCAAAAGAAAGCTGAAGTGAGAGCAATGGGTGAGGATGCTTTGATCTTTATTTTTTGCTTTTTTACCTCACAAATTAACATTTTGTCTATCCTGGTTGACAATGCTTGGACTAAGAAATCTGAAAAAGAAAAAAAAAAAAGTGGATTCAAAAGAGTGAAGGATGGATCCACTTAAGAGGAAGGTATTTTTGTTTATTTTTGTTTGATTGTTTTGATTGTTCCAGAATAAATTAATTAATGGTGGATATCCAAGAAGGAAGGAACTGCTAAGCAGTGCAGGGGAGGAAGAAGGCCACAGTTGAACTTTCCGGGATTTATATTTTCTCGCTAAACGAAATGTCTTATTGGGAGAAGTATCATATTGTCTACTCTGAACTCCTTCCTGAAAGTTGAGCACAAGCAGTAAAACTCCCAATGAATTTCCTATTGTTAGGACCTAAAATACCGATAATGAAAAATTTTGACACCATGAGAAAAGGATAGAAGACAATGAGCATCCACCCATGCAGGAGATAAGGCCACCCCAGCTCAGTGCGCTCCGGGCCTGCTGCGAAGCTGTGTGGCCCGTGGGTGTACGTCCTTCCTGGTACAGCAGGTGGGGCCCTGGCTTTTTGACTCTGTGCTTAATGCCTTACCCGAACCATCTGAGCTGTCGCCCTGCTGCCAGATACTATCGATGGCGTGAACAAATTCTCACTGTCTTCAGGAATTGCTCTCATTTCTTTTTGTTGCTTTACGATTTTCCTTAAGTTTAATTAGTCCTTGCATTGGCTGCTATTGCTTTGAAGGGACTCTGGGAAGACATACACTACACTACTGAAATGCAGGTGTAATGTGTGTGATTGAGCTTGTAATTGTCCTTGCTACCAGTCAGGTTAAAACATGCCCATGCGAGGCCAGTGGGACATGAAGTCACAATGGGTATTTCCCTAAGCAATAGTTTATGGTATCCATCCCAGGATGGCCCTCTGCAAGTACGTATCTGCCAGGATGTGGCCTTGTGGAAAAAATGACACAGCAATGTATCTGCGAAATCTTTGGATGGGTTTCCCTAACAGGAGAAGGATGTGTTTCCTGTTCTCTGACTCTGTGGGTATACGCTTGGTGAGAGATGTGTTATTGCTTATGATGGCTCATATTCTATCCAGTACAGAACAGTTTGTGCTTTAATGTGAGTTATGCAGAACTAAGCACTTCCTGGTATCAGTCAGTTGCTTCATCCTATCAGCTCTTGCTAGAACTACAGCTGGGTTGCCCCCACCTACCCTGAACCAGTTACCTCACTGTATGTGGGGTAACTCAAGCTACCCTTTTTCTCACTTCCAGAGGCTCACACCATGCTCGTGTCTCTGGACAGCCTATGAACATGCAGTGGGTAATGGACCTGATCTGCAGCTTCTGTCAGGTACTATTACCTTATGAAGTACAGGTTTCAGACTCACTTGGCTGCCTGACACTGCCAGGTTTCCCTTTAGATGCACTCATTGGACCGGACTCTAACGTTACTGTTTGGCTTGCATTACTGTTTCAAGTAAGGGTTAGTCCCTTCCTAGAGCAGGGCACATGCTATATGTCAGAGAGAGCTTAAGACAGCCAGATAATGTGACCAGCCTGCAGCTCTGCAGGCAGTTCTGTGGTCCCTGCTGATAACAACGCAGCTGCACTGAGGATGAGAAGGTGTGAAAGTCTGCAGGGAAGCGTGGCTCTGGGGGCAGCCCCATCCACTCTGAATTAAAGAAATACTGCCTAAAGGAAACCACTTCGAAACTTATGAACCTTAACAAGACCCTCTTACTGATGATGGAGTCTATTTGCAGTAGATTCCTTCTCTTGTCACTCCATGACGTGAAGCTTCAGATGTTCACGCGTACTCGTGATCTCATTCTCATCAGAACCACTGGTTTGGCTTGCAAGCCTGCAAGGACAATCCTTGGCTCTGTGCCAAAAACTTAATGCTATCAAGCTTGTTACAGACCCATCTGGGTGATACTTATCAAATAGTTCCTCTAAAAGTTCTTTCCTGTTCTAGAACAGGTTTTTACACCCCTGTGTGAGGCACCAGGACTGAGCGCAGCTTGAGCCACAGAGCTCCTGGTCCCATTAACTCTATTCAATCTATTTCAGCAACTGATTTTAAACCTTCCAGGATTGGCATAAGATTTTTCACTTAGGGGTTATGTAAATCTATGAGGCTGTGCTGGTGCCATTTTCTAGTACTTGTGGTAGTTAAACATTTTACTGTAGATCAAATTTGAAGGGATTCAAGAGTGCCATTCAACCTTGTACAAATGGGCAAAGACCAGAAAAAAGAAGAGGCTGAATGGAGGATCTGAGCCTAAGGAGGAAACAGTTCAGCACAGGTCAAACAGAGAATTGCTGTATGTTCTGCAAATATTTGCCACAATGGAGCATGGGAGGATATCAAAACACTCTGAAAATCTGAGGGATTGCCATCTGCAGAAGGAGAATCAGAATGCAGGTATTACTCTTTTCTCTCTGGTCTTGTTGTCAGAGGGCCAAATAGGCAACAGCTGCAGATAAAGCTGCATCCTTCCTCAAGTTCCCTGCCTACAAGGATGTGGACAACCTCCTCACATTGCCCTCACTTCAGTTCAGCTCTGCTCCTCACATCAAATTGTTTTAGGAGACCTGCAGACCATTCTTGCATGCTCTTGTCTTTTCCAGTGTAATTTTTACAGGAGGAATGAATAGGTTTTGTTCAATATGACTTTGAAGTCTTCTGCCTCTGAAGTAGCTTCAGCCTGTTTGAGACTTGGGTGGCGGCGGCGGCGGCAGCAGCAGCAGCAGGGAACTGCTCAGCTTCAAGAACAGCTGGGGCTGTTGCGTGACCCAATGAAGAGTGTGAACATATTTAGTTCCCTGTGTGGCAGAATGCCATGTACTAATGGAGATAGAAGATAGGTATGTGGGAGGGAGGTCTGACTCAGTTAATATATCTAAAAGTGAAGAAATGGGACTTGGGGTCAAAGTACATGTCTTGCAAATGGCTTGATGCAGTCAGCATGACATATATTGCTGAACCTTTGTTTTCTGATGTCACAAGTGTCTGAGTTTCCACGGTTCTCTTTTGGCTGCTGCTCCTGCTTTTGAAATTTACTGCTTTGGACACTCAGGGATATTTTATTCAGTGTGCATGTGGGTTAGTTGCAGGAGGGGAGTGTTGATAGCACACAGCTGACCACACTTTGCTAAGAGCTTTAGTGCACTTGCTTTTAAGCTCCTGGCTACAGAGATAGTTGGAAGAAAAAGGATAAAACTGGACATCTCTCATCAACTCCTCTGATTTGTGATTTTCTTTTTTCTTCTGTTTTCCTCCAATTTACTCCTTTTCTCTGTTATATAAGGGGAAACACTGACATTTTCCCTTTAAATTTAGACAGCAGTCATAGATTAAGCTTGCTAAGAAATAATCAGGTTTCACTGGTTTAAAATTAACCAAAACAGCATAAGAATGTTTGTTTTCTCTCAGCTGGTGGCAGAAGAGCTCAGAAGGTGCCCAGAGCAGGTAACTCTGGAGCAGATGTGTGTGTCACGGTGAGGAGAGAAATGCCCTGCTGCAAGCTGTCTCCATTGCTAAAGGCACAATGTCTTGTCTACTCAGAATAAGTTTTTCTGGCCCAGCTTCCCAGCTGCCAGAATGGGACAGGTGAAGGCTGGGCTGCATGGGAATGGAGATAGAGAGAGAGATCATCCTATTTGGGATGGGGAGAAGGCCAGTAACAGTGTGTCCTGTGCTACCATCCATCATCCTCTACTTGCTCCCCAGCAACTGCCCCATCAATTCTCCCATTCCCTCTACTATGTTAACACCAGAGCTGCTCATTTTGGCTTGTGAATGGAACAGATTGGGGATTTTAAGACTCTGCCCAGTGCAGTGGGTAAAGAAGAGGCCTCTACTGTCTTCCTTTCCATTACTTCCTTACTAACTTGTTGGAACTTCTGTGCTTCTGGCGGAGGGTGTTACAGGCAGAATGAGTGTTAGTTGGTCTGCTCACCCTGACCCCACACATGGAGAGAAGATGTGTATGTTACGTGGCCTGATCCTCTCCTTCTCAGCAAGGCCTTTCAGCTTCATGTAACCATGCTCCCTCCATCTCCCACGGGCTTGAAGAGCCGGTGAAGGGAGGCTGGAACCCCAGCTGCATGTCCTGCAGCTGCTCTGTGGGGCTGCTTCATTGTGTGCCTAGCACTATTTGCCCTTACCTCTTCTCCTCTAATGAAATTTTGTTTTCTTTTTGTATTTATCTGGGATTGTCTTCAACACACCTAGTGGCTGAGCCTCATAGTGCAACTTTAGTGTGTGTCTGCAGGTTTGGGTCACGTTGGTTTTGTGTTCGGTTTTCTTTTCCTCTTTTTCTTTTCCTTTGGCAGAACAGCAGTTAAAGTTTTCCCTTTCCCATTACTGAGGGGGCTGGCTCAATCATTTCCTCCTGAAATCACAGCTGAGACCCATTCTCTGTGCTAAACCAGTAGCTGTGTAGTAGTTCACAGAATAGCATAGGGCTGTGCCTAAAGGGCAAGATTCTCAGTTTCTTCTGTTGGCCAAGCCATCCTCAGAGGTGTAGTTTAAGGCTAAGAACCTTCATGGGGTGTGGAAATGTCTGCATATGAAGCTTCTTTTGAATCTCCTTTTAGACAACATATAAGAGAATGCTATTTTCCTTTTCTAGCGTTAGGGGGAGCACAGCTGTTAAGAGTCTGTGTTTAAAAAAACAGAAGATACAAGCAGAGAAAGTCCAATCCCGGTTAGTTTGATTTAAATGCTCTTTTATATATTTTATGGTCTTATATATATTATGGTCTGCTTATAATCCCTATGCCAAACAAACCGAGCTCCTGCAGATTTAGGACATTGCTCTCAGAGACATCAAAGAGGATGTGTGAAGCTGGACAGTCTGTGCGTGCTCTCATCACCCGAGTTACATTTGCCAAGAAGCAAACATAACTGAGTGGCATGATCAGCTGTTGAAACTTTGCTTGCATCCCAGCACTAGCCATTCAGGATTGCTGTTTTACTACTGGGACTGTCACTGAGATATTGCATCTTACAGTCTACATTCCTGTCAGAAGTTCCAGTGCTATAATGGGTGATGGTGTGTTGGGCCTTGGCTACAAAGGAAAATATTCTTCTATTCTAGCCCAATGGCTCTGCAAATGGGTTTTGGTTTGTACTTTGGTGGAAGCATTGCTCGGTAGGCTGCATGGTAAAATTTCTCCTTTCCCAGCCAAAATAAAAGAAACTCCTATTGATATGCTCAGAGCTGAGATTTTGTGTGTGATCAAGTCCTTAGGGCTACACAATTACTCTGCCACTATCTCTGCTGCTTTGTGTGTACTTCCTGCACTCATAAAAAGTACCTTATTGATCAGTCCTTCTCAGAACCACAGGGATGCTTTCTGGATGCTCTATGAACAAGGCTAGCAGAATCAGTCCCTGAGAGTACTGACAATACCACATAACAACATTTAGGCCAAATGTTCTCAAGGAAATTTTATTCTGTGCATTTTTCTTTGAATCAGAGCATGTTTTCACATGGTTACATTGATTGATTGTTTGGCTGATTCACCTAGATTCAACACCTAAAAATAGTTTGTTAAAAATTGTATAAGCTCAGACTCAAGGCAGCTCTCTGCAATTTCTTTGGAGGCCAGAAGTCCAAGCTGGGGCTTGTTGCTTTGTGACAGAGCAGAGCCCATGCTCTGAGAGCTGCAAGTGGCCTGCCAGCCTTGTTACTGACAAGACAAAGCGTAGCAGATGGGTTCAGCTATTCCTAGCATTGGGTTCGGATGGTTCTTGTTGGTATTACTGGTTTAGTTCTATGGGGTTTGCAGGACTGTGTCAGCATCCACGTATTTCAACCTAGCCTGTTTTGCACACATTTAATTGACTTCTTTAGGAATATACCGATGCTAATATTGCCAAGAGAAGTGAAGGGTAAAGTGAGTAAGAAGGATTTCTTCCAAGATGGATAGACATGCACAGGTGACATGCAATAGTACCACTGGCTGCAGGAGGATGATACCAGGAAGACAAACTGTAGCTGTTATGTGTGGGTTTTGGTGATATTAGTCAGGAGGAAGTTTCTGTGAGAATTCTGGTGCTAGTAAGTGCTTCCAGAAGTCAGAAGAAGTGGCAGAGAGCTGGAAAGGAACTAGAGAGGGAAAAGACCTGGGAAGGGAAGAAGACCAAGAATGAAAAATCTTACACCAGTGGGAAGGGATACTTCCTTTAAGATTTTATTATTTTTTTTTCTAGTTCAAAAGGATGACAGGAGCATGAGACAAACTGTTATTTATGTAAAGGGGAAGAGACACATATGGGGACATCTGTTTTAAGGAGCTGCTTCAAAAATAACCATGGGAGAGGAGTGTGTTTGCAGAGTGTAGCTGGCAACCTACAAAGCAGTATAAAGTATGACAGCAGTAGTGCTCCAAGTGCAGACAGCCCCATATTCATTGAATATCCAAAATACACAACAGAGGAAAACAGATTTGGATACTACTGTAATTCCAAACAAAAACAAACAAAAAACAAACAAACAAACAAAAAAACCCAGCTATTATTTGCTCAAGTAAGCAGACTGGGAGGATTTGAAGGAGGATGCTCACACTTAGCTTTATGCCCTAGCCTGTCACTGACTGCTGAAGCCATGAACAGGCAGCTGCTGCTGGCCTCTGGGTTCAGCTTCAGACTTGGCTGTTGATTTACTGGAGTCATAGAATCATTAAGGTTGGAAAAGACTTTTAAGATCATGTAGTACAATGATCACCCCACCACCATCATGCCTACTAAACCATGTCCCAAAGTGCCACATCTACTCTTGAATGCCTCCAGGGATAGTGATTCCATCACTTCCCTGGACAGCCTGTTCCAATGCATTACATTCTTTCTGAGAACAAATTTTTCCTAATCTCCACCCTAAACCTCCCTTGTTGCAACTTGAGGCCATTACCTCTCATTCTGTCACCAGTTACCTGGGGGAAGAGGCAACCTTCACCTCACTACAATCTTTCAGGTAGTTGTAGAGAGTGATAAGGTCTCCTCTGAGCCTCCTCTTCTCCAGACTAAACAATCCCAGCTCCCTCAGCCAATCCTCAAAGGACGTGTGTTCCAGATCCTTCATTAGCTTTGTTGCCCTTCATTGGACATAAAGAAAGTCCATCAAAGCCCACCTGTCATCTTCACTTCCTAGAGGATAAGAAAGAAAGGAACGTGGCTTTTCTGTTCCTTTCTCACCTTCTAACATCTGTGGCTACAGACAACCCTGAAAGTGTGGTGAAGCAGAATACATCACAAATATCAAGTAAGTAAAGTACTTGCATCTCATAACTGGGTAATCAGATATCTAGCTTTGTATTTACTGAAGGTCAATAGACAGTGAAAGAAATGGCATTTTAATGTTCAGGATGCATGGGTTATCCCACTGGATGCCCATTCTCTGTGCTTAAGTGTGCTTCTTATCAGACCCTGCAGAACTTGCAGCTGACTGGTTTCAAGCGGATGTGGGCTTCTAAGCACAGATCATTTCTGAAATCAGAGTTCTGGCGCTGCTTCCCTTGGAGTATTTCATGTATTCTGTTCTGATATGTCTTCAGGTATTGCCAAGCTTTTTCTATGAGTTTGTAACTATATGGAAAATACAAAAGAGTTCAGTCTCAACAGAATTTGTTAGGTAACTTTTATCCTAGTTTGAACGGAGCGTATGGCTTTCTCTGTGTAGCTGTTCCATTGCTTCCTTCTTGTTTCATGACAACCAATTGGCTTACAATTCTCTTTTCCTTGTATGAAGTGGGACCTGTGAGCATTGTATCATTCTGCTGTGCACACCCTCTAGACATGCTGCTGTAACCTCTAAGTGCAGATGTTCTTCAGATATCTAGTCGCTAGAGCAGTGAAAAAGATAATGCTGACTGCAGACTATTAAAGTCTTCCTTGCTTCAGTCCAGCAAGAGTTGACATTGTGTTTGATGTGGTTTTTGCTGCCAATTTTTCTCCGAACTCTTCGTGGATGAAAAACTTAATGTAATCCAGCAGTGTGCTCTTGTAGCTCAGGAAACAAATGGTATCCTGGGCTCCAACAGAAGAGGGGTGACCAGCAGGGACAGGGAGGTAATTGTTCCTCTCTACTCTGTCCTTGTGAGGCCCCATCTTGAGTACTGTGTCCAGGTCTGGAGACCCCAGTACAAGAAAGACAGGGAGCTGTTGGAGAGGGTCCAGAGGAGAGCCACTCAGAGGGCTGGAGCACCTCCTTTACAAAGACAGGCTGAGGGAGCTGGGCTTGCTCAGCCTGGAGAAGAGAAGGCTGCGGGGTTGAGGGAGGGAAGACTTAAGTTGGATACCAGGGGGGAAGTTCTTTACCAAGACAGTGGTGAGGTGCTGGAACAGGCTGCCCAAAGAGGTTGTGGATGCCCCAACCCTGGAGGTGTTCAAGGCCAGGTTGGATGGGGTCCTTGACAGCCTGGTCTATTATTAGATATAGAGGCTGGTGGCCCTGCATGTGGCAGGGGGGTTGGAGCTTGATGATCTTTACGACCATTTCCAACCCAAGCCATTCTATGATTCAATGAATTTAGCTGCTAGTTCTGATCTATTCACTTCCTAGACACCTTATTACAGTGGAGTTCTGCAGCTATGAAAATTTGGGAACAGTTAGATGAAATGTCACTTTCTCATTCTACAGAGTACTTGCCTGTGAGCATGCCCGTGGAAGGTTTCAATGTGTTGCAAAGCAGTGCCACTTACCACTAGATGGCTGGACCTCCTCTTTGTCCTGCTCTCAATTTTCTGAAGCTGATAATGCTTAAAGCAGAACAATGGACTTTTTGTAAACTCTCTTGCCACTCCCCTTATAACTTAACGTTTCTAACAGTGCATGCTTTTAGCAAATTTACTTTTAAGACGAATAGTTCAAGCTTTTCAAACATACTGAGAGCTGTGTTAATTTCTAAGAAAGTGATGAACATTATACAAGGCAAAAACAAAGCAGCAGCAGCTCCCTGTTGCTGTTCTTTTTGCATTTCAGTAGACATATAAAACAAATTTCACAGAGTCTTTTATTTCACAGGTGCATGCATGAGTGTGACACATTTTACAGTTAATCTTTCAGACTGGGATAGAGCACAATATACTCCTGAGAAGTCATGACTTAGCCACGTATCTTAGCCTGGTGGACTTGGTGAGGCACCATTTGCAAAGCTTTGAGAGATGTGACTTATGGTCATTCTGATTTTGCTCAGGAGTGATATTTCTGTCCCAAAATAGCTTTCCTTGCCTAAATAAAAAATATTTTACTTATAAGTTAATACTTCTGGGTGGAAAAACATGAACTTCCCTGATGATTGTAGACTGATACAATGCACAGAGCAAGCAGGACTACCCTGAAAGTCATATAAGACAAAACGATAAAGTATACATCTGTGCCATGGCTTTACAATTTTTGTTATTGGTATTTCACATCATAACATCATGTTGTGCAGTGGGAGTTAATGTTGATGCTTCAGCTAATGCTGAAGTTCTGTGGATTATTGATATTTCCAGGTACCTGGTCTCAGAAGAGAAGAACTCCATCTCCCAGAAGATTTTCACTGTTCCCTTTCTTTTTTTCTGTTTAGAGAGAAAGATAAAACTGCTTGTGAGTAATGAGACGCCCCTTCTTTTACCGCTTGTCTCTGCGGTTGTGTGCTCCCTAGCCATCTCGCCTTCAGCATTAGAGAAAGGCCTTCGGTTTTGCACACCCTCTCTCTTTTTACTTATCAGCTTCTACTCCAATTCTATTGTATCATATTGTGTTATCTTGCATTCCACTATCATATTTAGAAAATTAGTTTTCTCCCTTGGCTTGTTGCCGCAGTTTTGTTTTTAGGCCCGTCTCCCTACCTTCTCCCCTTTTTTCCTTCCTCCTCTCCTGGGGTGCAGGTCAGTGAGTCCCTCTGCGCCACTGGTCACAGAACTGAGTGGCTGAACCAACCCTAAACCACTGACAATTTGTTTATTGAAGATGTTACTGCTTTTTTTTCCTTCCCTTATCAGTCTCTTTGCATTTTCTGATCCATTCCTTTTAATTTACTGGGTCTGCATAATGAGCTCATAGATATTTGCATCCTCGAGTTAAAAACAACAGCGAGATACATCTTAAAACTAAGATTCCTTTAGTGGTCAACATACAATGTAATAGCAAGACAACTTGCAGAAGCAAGGACAGATGCAGTCCCTGCCTCTACTCTAAGTGACTGATACATCAAACTTGGAAATGTTGGGGCTCTTTAACAGTTATGAGAAAGGCTAAGGAAGATGGACTAAAAGATAGGTGGTACATGAAAAAGTATGGTAGAGATGGATCCAGAAGTACATCTGGGGTAGGATTTCTTCTCTTTTTATAATAGGTTCAGGTTCAGGTTTCAGTCACTTGCAGTTCAATTTCCTTAAAAGACTAAAACAGCAAAATAGCTGATGGTATAATTACTGCAGCAAAGAGAAGCAGGAAATTAAAATGAGCTCCACCCATGCCAACTCAGAGATTAACACAGAGAAGCATACAGCAAACTACAAGACGATGAAAAATAAGACTTTTCAAAAGCAATATTGGTGGCTCCTATTTTTTTCTCATTCACTTGAAAGTTTCTGATCTTGTAAATGTAATGAGAGAATAAAAAATGCCTGAAAATTCCCACTTACTAGATTTGCAAACAAATAAATTAGATACTTTCCTGAAGCATCTTCACTTTAAAGGTGTCCAAAGGGTAATGTGTACAGGCTTTTTATTATAAAGTGTTGACTTTGAAAATATTCTAGGAACAAAATCTGGCTTACTGGCCCCCTAGACTCTCAAAATACTGCAGTTCCCAAGTAAGTATGGGAATCGTGGCTAGCCTGAGCCCTATCTTTTGCTGCTTGATCCTGTCACAAACAGTATGTTGCCACTGAGAACACAGCACTATCTGCAAAAGATGTAGCATTACCAGCGCATGGTCTGTTCCTCCCACGACACTGTGGAAAAGAAAAAGCTCTTAATAACACAGCAAGGTCTTGTAAAGACTATAGTACTACTATTTTAGGCCTTCTGGAAATGTTTTTAAAAATGTGCATAATTTATCTTGTTCTTAAGAATGTCCTAGTAATTTGTGGTATGAAAAGTGTGGTATTTGCTGTGGTGTCTTTCTGTTATATCTGAGAAATCAAGAGCATTAATAGTCAAGGTACAGGAAACAGTGGTATCTTTGATCCTACTGTGTAGTAACTGTTGACAGATGTGAATAGAGATGCATAAGAAGAACTGGACACAAAATTATGAGGAAATCATATTAAATGTATCAGTCACCTTCCTTTAGGATTATCAGCTCACTCACAGAATCCAGAAGCATCCTAATACATGATTGGAGGCCCTAGATATGCTCTGTCATACAGTCTGAAAGGCAGGAGTCACCAATGTCACAACAAAGATGAAGGACCTTTTGCACCACTATTGCCATAGGTGAGATGGGCAAACATGCTCTTGCTAGAGACTGGCTCACTCAAGCACCTTGTTCCTTGAGGGTTTTGCGTCCATATTCTGCTTTGAAGGTGCTGGCTCTACAATGATACAGAGCCCTATCACAGTATAGCATCTCTACATCTATTTGAATCAGAAAACAATGAAAAATTGCCTTGATTTAAAATAAGAACTTGTTGTATAGATGGCTTTTTCCACTGCTCTCAGCAAGGAGATTTAAGGCTGTCTGAGCTGAGGGCTGGGTGCTGAATTCCTGGCTGAATCAGCGAAACATCTTCTTCAACATGTTTTAGCTCCATTCTTTGTGAACCCAAATCTAAAAACTTTTTTAGAAGATAGGTTCCAAGATGAACTGGTCTGCTAGCTTCCTCTCCCACCACTCTGACTGCAACTTGCATTTATGGCCTTCAGCAACCACGTTTGCTCTCTCATCTAACCTTCTGCTCCCACTGCGTGACCTTCTGACAGATTTACAGATCTGCCTGGAAAGAGATGCAAGATTGATTCCTGAAGGATTGCTCATCTGGACAGCTCTCATTCAAGCCCTCAGGTAAGAAAAATATCTGCACAAGAAGATGGATGGGGGAAGCTCATTTGGCTTAGGGCTGTGTTAAGAAACCCTTGCGGGGAAATGCATTCAAAGATTACTAAAAATGGTGGATTTACAGAAAACCTTACCACCACTCAGCGGAAATCCTCACTGTCCTGAGTGCTGTTACGGAGTAAATACTGTATGTTAAACCTGAGCTGTGAAGAGAGGGTGTCCTGTGTTATTTGCTGAAGAATGGCTGAGAGCAATTCAGAGGGCGTTAAACAGCCAAAAGGACCTTAACTCACAAAAAAGGCTCCATCAGAGGATAAATATCAGTTACATTTCTGGACAGAACATCTGAAAGAATTACACCAAAACCGTCAGAAACAGACAAGCAAATGCTTCTGTTGAGGAAGCGAACAGTTCCCAGATTTGCAGTTTATTCAGTGCCTTAGCAATTCAAAATGAAAAGGATAAATTTGGCGCTTGCTGGAGTCCACATTTATCTCTGTATTAATGATAGTGGCCCTGTAACACAAATAATGAAGGTGCAGGGCATTGCCTACATAGTAATTGCAGCCACTACTAATTCAGGACTGCAGATGTGAGACTCTTTTGTACAATAATATATATGTTTTTATCTCATTACATCCTGTCACTGTCCTGCATGCAAAATTATAAGAAGTAAATAATAGTAAATGCTCTTTGAGAGCTTGTTTGGCTTTAAGAGATAGGTGCTTGGAATCATCTTCAGTCACTGTATGATAGCGAGACATGGATCAAGCACATCAGACCTTTCCTGCCTCAGTATTGTGCAGACTCGTCAGGGGAAGTGTTAAGAAGGCATGCAGTAAAAATCTCCAGAGCTAGGGCTTGCTGAGGCACTGCACTAGAGGCAGATTTGCGCTTCCGAGCATTTGCCCCAAGCAGTGATACTGTGCAGCTGCAGCCCTGCTCCTGTTTGCTCCTTAGCCTTTACCTGCATGAGGGCGGAAGCATGCCACCTCTTCCTCTCAAAAGCAGCAGAGGTGTCAGCTTGAGATTCCTGGCAAAACACCCAAAACAAGACAAACCCTCCATACCTACTCCTTTTGCTTCCAAGAAAGAAAAAGCAGGGTGCATTATTCTTCCCTACTGTTTGATAGTAGCATCTCTGGCACTAATGATCTTCATATTTCATTTTGCAGATGTTTGCTCCAAAGGGACTTCTGAGGCTGTATCTTGTCTTTCTGTTTTGACTGCTGCAAGACTTGTCTGGGCTCATCTTGAGCAAGCCACCTTGCAGACTGCAAGCAGTAGAGCTCAGCTGGGTGGATCTTGTGATCATTGCTGGAGTTCCCTTCAAGAAATTTGCATTCTAGTTAGTAGCTCTCCTCATCTTTCTTCCAAAACCTGTCAAATTTTAGAGGGAACTGCTGTGAGTAGAATCTGCAGTTCCTTTATATGATTATTTTTACTGTGAGAACAGAAGAAATAATAGAACTTTACACGAGAAGTATAGCCTTTGGAAAAAGAACATTAAGGCTTAGATACATATTGTCTTGAGAAAATAATATTGTGTGTAATGTGTTTGATTACTGGTTATTATTTGATATGCCCTAACTTCAGCTTCTGGCCTCTCACTCTGTAGATGTATCGACGCACAGTGCTTTGTGACTCAGTCTAACAACAATGCTTTTGTTACCAAATTATAACGATACTGGATTGATCCTGCAAGAGGATATTATTATTCAGTAGTCAGAGGCTAAGTTTCAAGATGAAAAAGCGGCTTGATACTCACCAAAAAGCCACTAACTAGTGTAGCTTTAATGACTGTTAGTTAATACCTGCACTTGTGAAAGAACTGAAAAGATTTGTTTTATTCTTGTAGAAAACTGAAGCCATATTCACAACTGGAATAAGGCACACAAATTCACTGAAGCCAGCACAGCTTGTTTCAGCACCTGAGTCCGGTCCCGTGAAATCCTTTTCTCAGAACTTTTAAGTCTAAAAAGCCCTCCCTCTTTAGAAGTCGGACAGGTGCTAAGCAGAAAACAAAGTGTTTTTTGTGTTTGCAACAGTACTAAATGAATACAAATAGTATCACAGGCGGGGATGATAAACAGATTGAAAAGTATTTTGATGTAGGTAGTACCTCTAACTCCATAAATCCCGTATTCCAGAAAGCTCTATGGCTTCTTTGTGGAAAAAATATTGCTACTGTATAAATTTCATCTAAAATGAGGTATCCAGAAAATAACTAGACTTAGGGACACTGACATCTAACTTTTCCTAGACCACAACTCTTTATCTTCCTAAATGTGGCACAAGGTGAGATTGGTAATGTGATAACTCACGGAACTTCCATCTTTAATAGGCTACTTAGCCATATCTCATCTCAAGTCACTCAGACTTGCGTTTCTTTTACCCTGAAAAATATCTAAAAATTCAGAGATCAACAAACGGGGAGACGCAAAAACAAAAGAGCAGGATTTAAGAAATGACCAAATTGAGAAATTGGGATGAGAGCTTTTTACTTCAAGTAAGAATTTCAAACTCTATGGTTATTCCCCTTCTAAGATATTTATCAAACTTCCTGCACTTGCCAGCATCAGTCTTGGTCAGCCTTTGGTCAGAAGTCTGTTGATTTCTGTTGACTTATGGGCAGAGAATGTAATTAATCATTCAGATAGGACCTTTTCTCTCAGTAGTAAGTCAAAACATTGCAGAGTGTTGTGAAGCACTGGGCTTCTAGAAACATTACTTTGTCACTGAAATACTCTCCCTTAGTTCTCCTGTAACTAGGTAGATGAATTATAAAGCAACAGAATTTGAATAACTGTCTCACCATATTGGAAGGAAAGGTAATATTACCTACTCACTTCTGCTGAGTATTGCCTCAGGCTTTTGTACCAAAACATCACACTAGAACTCAGTGTTGTCTAGTAACTAACAATGAATTTAAAGTGTTGCCACAGTCAATCATGCTCAGTTTCCAGACCTAGGTCACCAAAGCAGGTAAAAAAGGATCCACAAGTGATGACTCAAAGCCAAATAATTTTTTTTTTTTTTAAATTCCTGTTTGTTTAGGACAGAAGATAAAATGTGTTTATAAACCAGAGAGGCTGTTGCAGGTGCAGTGGACTCTGTTCCAGCTGGCACTGTGAAAGAATCAATTACCTCTATCAAAGCTGTTCTGCTGCCTTTGCTGTCTAGTTGCTCATTTCTGAGGCTGCACGGGAACCCTACACACACAGTGAATTAAAAAGACCAGAGCTCTGTGTTCAATACCCTCTTCAAGTGTACAATTTAACCATTAATACTACAAGCCCTAATTCTTCTTAATCTGATCAAATGGTGGGAAAACATGAAAAGCTTTTGAGTTTGAAATGACCTGGCAACGGTGATGCTATTCTCAATTGAGAATGCAAATGAAGCCATGTAATATGGTGCTATAATTGAGAAAGGTTGCATTTTTTTAAGTGGTTGATCAGGAATGGATGGATTGGTAGGCAAACTATCAAAGACTGTTATTGAATACAGAGTAATAAATATTATTCTGCAATATTTTCCTGTTGCCTGTGAAGCATTACAATGCTAAAGGGTGCCAACATGCGGTGTTAGTAGGGTGTTGTGACAGCGATATTATCAATGTTTGTACAGGTTGTCACCAATACTTGAAATGACTTGTAAAAACAGCACCTTAATAATAATACCCTGTTACCATTACCATGCTGTAGATGGAAATGTGCTTTCAGTCTTTGGTACACAATCTATATATTACTTATTACTTTTCTATGTTCTTCCCATGGATGGTCTTGCAAAAGACAGTGTTAACAACACTTTAACAGCATGTACAATCACATCATTTATATGGTAAGCTATACGGTTATCTTCACGTTATAAGTTGTTTTTCTTTTTTTTTTTTTTTTTTTGCCTTCATTTCTTACTTACCACCAAACACCCCGTTAATTTTCATGGATGCATTTCAGCAAATGCTTTTTCTCCCCAACATCTGCTACACCTGATGGAAATGTTTTCCTCCCTCAAAAAACACACATGGTCAGGGCTCCAAAACCAGCATGAGCTGATCTTGAACCAAAGACTATAGTCGTTCTAAAAATATCATACTTTTGAAGACTGTTATCTTACAGTCTGGTAGAAATGGAAGACATAATTTACTATTACAAAGAAGTCTTCCATCTTTTCAATTAAAAGTATTGCACTTATCATTGCTGGGCCAGGAAACTCTGAAGACTTGTAAGACTGAAACGATGATATCCTTCAGCCAGGAAATGCTATTATGCTGTTAATGCTAGGCTGCATGTACACGGAATCCCAAGTAGCACATGAATACAACGCTACAGCTGGCAGATACCAGTGTCGGTGTATGTTCAGTAGGAGCTGTAGAAAACGCTGTAAAATAGTTCCTCTTGTGTTCCTGTGCATGTAGCACACACAAATTCAGGTGGGAGGTGATCTGAAGACATCTGTTTAGAACAAGCTGCACACAGTGCAATTAGGGCTGTGCACCCTCTCATCACGGCAGCCAGCCTACGCAGGCCGTTTGTGGCACGGCTCCTGCAGCACGCTGCGGAGCGCTCTGCTCGCAGCCTCGCAGCCTCGCTGTTCCCTCGCTGCACCCAGCTGCCAGGGGACTGCCGGATCAGTGAGTTTTGCCTATTCATTTGCCCTTTGCCAAGGGTTTGGTTGACCTTTAAAAATGGGAAATCCTCCATCTCCGACCTAAAAGTCCGCCACGAAGCCACGCGTTCTCCTTATTACTGCTGACCACGGGCGCTAAGTGAGAGGGCATTCACCTCAGCGCTGTCAGGAGCGCCCCCCACCACCCTCCCTCCGTCCTCACTCCGACTCGGGACCGCGCCGACCCCGACCCGCGACACGGCGCAGGCCGCTCCCCGCAGCAGGCAGACCCCGGCGGCTTAGCCCCCCACAGGCACCCCGCCGACGGGACACCCGCCGCGAGGAGCGGGCGCTTCAAGCGGGACGGCCGCGAAGCCTGATTGGCTCGGCGCGCCGTCAATCATCCCGCCGGCGCTCGCGACTGCGGGCCTCGTCCCTATCCGCTCCCCACTGCCGCGGGGCGGGGCTCACGCGGCGGCCCTCGCCGCTGTGGGGGCGGGGGAGGGAGCGTTGTGCAAGCGGGCGCTTGTGAGCCCCGCGCCTCTGCCCAGGCACCTCCCGCCGGTCCCCTTCTCCCCGCTGCGAGCAGCCGGGGCCTCCCCCATGCGGGAGAGGAGAAGGCGGGAGCTGCTGGCCGGCCATCCCCGGCGCCCGGCAAGCCGGAGCCGAGCCGCCGCCGCGCCGCTTCTGCCGCATCTCCCCGCGGCGCGCTGAGCTCTGCCCGTCGCGCCGCCCCCTCCCTCAGTCTTTCCACCCCCCACCCCGCTGCCCGTTTTATGTTTTTTTCTTTTCTTTTTTTTTTTTTTTTTCTTTCACCTCCTCACCTTTGGTTTTCATCCTGGCCGCGAGCAAAGTGTCTTCATGAGCACAGAGGATGTCCGGGAAGCACTACAAGGGGCCTGAAGTCAGTTGTTGCATCAAATATTTCATCTTCGGCTTCAATGTCATCTTCTGGGTGAGTGGGCGCAACCCCTCGGCCTCGCACCGCGGAGGTCGCGGCGGCTGCGGGGCGCCCGAGCGCGGCTGGCGCGTGACAGTTGGGCGCGAGGCGGGCTGGGGGGGGGGGGCGAGGCCCTCCGCGCCCCTCACGGCTAACGGCTAACGGCGTGCCCGCGGCTCGTGCCGCTCCTCGGCCCTCCGAACGGCTTTTGTTGTAGGTGCCGAGGGGCTTTCTTGCTTCCCCCTCCCCCCCTTTTTTTTTTTTTTCTTTCCCTCGCCCCCCTTCCCCCAAGCCCCCAACTGCTTTGTGGTGGGGGAGCAGCCAGGCACGCAGGCCTGGGGAAGGGATGGATCCGTGGGGATATCGGTACTAAGATATATACACGCTCAACGCAAGAAATCAAAGCCTCAAGTTCTGCGAGAGGTGCCGTTGGCAGGAACGGTTACACAATGCCGAGCTGTGCGTGGAACGGCGTTATTCTGCTCAGCCATCAACACGGAGCGGTACCGGGAGGGGGGCAGCGGCTCAGCCGCCCGGCCCTGGGGGACGCTGCGCGCACCACAGCCCCGTGGTGCCCCGTTCCAGCACAGGGCATGGAGCAGCAGAGCCGTATGGTGGGATGGAACCCGCATAGGTTAGCGTTTCTAGCATCTTCTCAGTGTGTTGGCTCTGAAGGAGAAGCAGCTTCTTTTGGGTGTAAATTCCAAATTTTGGAACCACAGTATGAAGATGTGAACGATTGATCTTGTGTGTGCATGGACGATGAGTTCTTAGCACTGTGTAGAATATGAAACTTGGGTGAAGGCTCTTATGTGTGCAATCCCCTCTTTTCATGAGGCATTCCATTTAGCAGTAGCAAATGTGCATGAACTCCAGCAGGGTGAATGCCTTTCTAAGGAAAAATGAGAATATGTTGGGTACATATTTGAGATGGTGGCTTCTTTGGATTAGAAAGGTGGTTTGGGTAATTAAAAAAACAAACAAACAAAAAAGACCCACCACTACCATTTTTTTAATGAATGTAAGTGATGAAGAATGAAGAAGAGAAACCTTGCCAATACCAAGCTTGCAATTATTACCTTGGTATTTATCTGGCTAATAAGGACTTATAGTTCATCTTATGTCTGCATGCCTGGGAAGTGAAGATGCCTGGTGTGGATGATTTGGAGGGACGGGATTTTTGATCAGTGATACTCTAAGGAAAGGATATTTCACTGTAAATCGAGGAGGTGTGTTGCTAGAATGAAGTTGACTGCAGTTACGTGTCTTTATGTCAAAGTTTGCTTGGCCTAAGAATGAGACCTGTGGTGTTGAGTTGTTGTAGATGAGTATCCCGACCCTACTATGTTGTGTTTTTGTGATCGGCTCAAGTTTAATGGTTGAGTTTGCTGTGGCTCTCTTCTTTCATCTGTTTTTTCATTTTGATTCTCATGGGCATACGCTGCTGAGAACACTGTTTTTTAGGAGGAAACAGGGCAGTGTGAGGAGCTCTTGTGTGACGTGTCCTTGAAGCTAATAAGTGTTATCTTGCTCCTCCAGGCACGCAATGAGATAGATACCCTATAACTTTGTTCATTCTCTGAACGCAAATTTGCAGATTATGGAAATAGGGAAGTGATATCTTCTTGGTACTTAGTGGTTGATTTTTTTCTTATTCCTCTGTTGAGGCTAGCACTTGCGGCTTTTGCTTGGTGCAATGGAATGAGTTAAAGGAGATCTTGCTGGGCCACGAGGCTCTGTACTGCTGGAGTGGTAATCCAATGACCTGAGTGTATCGCCCGCTCTGCCATTTGCTTGCTTGTGTGGCCCTTGCTTACAGATTACCTGTTTTGCAAAATGCAAATTGTCTGTTGTCCTTGGCTAAACATCATGAGATCCACACTCAGAAAGCATTTTATATGACTTAAATCATTTCTTCTGTTATCTTTTTATGAGGAAACTGCATTTGTTACCGTGATGGGAAGTGAGACAGTGACTCTTGCGGAATATATTTTAAAGTTTTTATGGAATTAATAGCAATTGTTTAATATTCTATCATGAAACTGGGCCAGAAAAGCTGTAAAGAAAAATTGCAGGCTTGGTTGGATGCTCAAAGAAAGTGAGCATCAAACATAGCCACTAATGTAGTCCTTATGGATAGGGTGAAACGATAAAGAGGTCATTGTATTATCCCAATGACACTCTCCTGGGGGTTTGTAGACATTTAGATATGTGGAACACCTTTGTTAAAACTTTTGAAGCTTTCTTATGTGCTGGTTTTAACATAACCTTTTAAAATTTTAATGAAAACAAATGGAAAAAATACCCTCTATTATGCATCATAAAACAATGGTCTAAAAATAAAGAGAACTGAGTTGGAAGAGTAATGGTTTTGACAAGAAAATTATCAGTGCCTCGAATAAAGAAATATTGTAGATGTGCTGAAATTTTGTGGGGAATAATTGCATGCGTTACTTAAATGGAAGGTATTACAAAAATACAGAAATTGGGGACTTTGTATGCTGCAGAATATAGGCAAAATAAATACCAGATGTTTTTCTCAGTTGTTTTTATTTTGTGCTAATATCTTATTTCTTTCCTTTAAAAAAAAAAAAAAAAAAAGGAAAAAACCATGGCTGATCTGTTGGAATAATTAGTATGGAAAGTTGCACTCTAGTGTTCTGTCTTTAGTTGGGACTAAAGAAAGGTGACACGATACTCTTATGGAGATAGTCGTGCTCCACCCCAGGCAACTTGCCCTTGTCTCTGCATCTCATAATGTTTTAGAAGATAACTATATCCTCCAAGACTGTGGTAACTCGTGTTCTAGGCATACTTGCCAATTTAATTTCTTTCTTTTTTTTTTTTTTTTTTTTTTTTTTTTTGGTATCCAATGCTAGGAAGCAGGTAAATATACCAACAGTGCTTGTTTGGAGCTCTTTGAGGTTGCGATGCTCTGTGGAAGTGCCTGCTTGGCATTTGCCAGTGTAGTGTTTAGGAATTCAGACCAAATAGGCACAAATATATTGTGATGAAAAAGTAGAATTCAGTGTTTTGCTTTCCTTTCCATTGCTCAGCTGCCATTCTGCTGATTGTTCATTAGGGCATACTCCTGTGCTTTAACTTGGCCAGCATAATGCATGCCTTTGAAGGCTGGTGGAAGAGTCAGTGCTTTCATGTGAGCCTTTATGTCTTTATCAAGGTGAATCATAATGTATTCTGAACTAGATAAGACCTGAATGCATAGTGCAAGTTAAAAGAAAACAGTTGCATTGTTTACTTGCATTCTTTACCTACATATTTCACCTCATCCCGTGTAGTCGTCCATATAGAATGATGTCAAAGGGGTTAATGCAAAAAATAAAAGTAGGTCGCCTTGCTTCTGGAAAGGCAAGAACCATTTTCCCTGCTTACATTTCTACTTCTGTAAGACAGTTTTAAACTGTTCCAAGCGGTGCTTTAAATTCCTTTCTGTGCTTTACTGTGCTTGATGGGATCTATGAATATACATATTTTCATTTAAATTGGAATTTCCATGTCAGCTGGAAGTCGCTGACCCTAACTTAATAGGAACAATGTATAGAAAGCATTGACTGGTCAGACTGCAACCTTTACTTTATCTGGAGATTCACTTGAGGTCATGCAATATGCTGCCATTATGATGCATCAGAATATTGCAAGTCATGATTTGTATTTTAATTTGTTTGACGTGCTGGTTTTGAGGGTAACTGTAGGGGGATCTAGATAATCTTCTGAATTACCAGAAGATAGCAGAAAGAAAACTGAATGAAGTTATGTAAGTGTGTTGTGGGAAAAGTGTTGGGAAAGTGTTCTGACCTTTGAGGAACAAGAAATAGACTGTTTATTGAATTTTGTACATTGTTGGTAGTTTGTTTTCAAAGGGGCAGAAGATCATTTTCTCATGCCAGCTACTTTTCAGATATCCACAAAGGAAGTTTTTGTTATGTAATTTTGCCTTGCCACATTGGTTTAAAAAAAAGAAAAAAGAAAAAAGTAAATCCACATAAGGCTTGTTCCATGTGGCCTTCAAATGTGTTCTGTAACACTTGATCTTTATATATTTGCACAGGGAACATGCTCTTTCAGTGGAAGTGAATGACATTCTGATCATGTCTCCCTCACTCCACCTCCACTCTTTTTTTTTTTTTTTTTTTTAATTAAATTACTATTATTGTTATGATTTTAAAATCTAGTATAACTAGTAACTTGGAGAGTATTTCATAAATGTCCTACGAGAAACAGAACAGTTCTTGTCTGGAAAAAATGTACAACTGTTTTGTAACATTGAAGGGTAGCAATGTACATTGTATATATTGATAAAATAGATGCATTGTTGTGAGTTTGGGAGCTCTGAATTTCTGGGTATGTCTTTGAGCAGACATAGCCCTTTAAATGCACACAGAAACATGTGGTGTTCTCTGCCTTCCATAGTAACTTTGTAGCAGGCCGTATCATTGGTTATTCAGAAAGAATGACACGAGGAACATGGATGAAGCTGTCTCCTTCCTAACTATTTGTGCTGCCCAAACTAGTTGTTTGTAAATATGTTATTGTTTTAAGCTCTTTTCTAGTTGGGGTTTGCAGAAGACTGAATAAGCCTAAGGACACAAGACTAAGAACTAGGGAAAAAGCACTGATTGTGGTTGTGTAATTTACTGTGTTAGATTTCAACATAATTAACGTTATTGGAATTATTAAATGCAGCTTACATAATTCTGCTGTAGAGATGGATTTAGTAAATGTATTTACCAGACTCCCACCTTGTTTCACCTGATGGCATATCTACTGCAGAGCACTGAGAATACATTTTGGATCTTTAGCGTTCCAGCCAGAGAAAAGCTGATGAGCAACATCCTGAGTATGTGCAGTGGCAGCAGAGTACTTCAGCAAGTGAAACAGTTTATAATTTTTTCCTAATAAAGGTAGTAGGTCCATGTTCCAGAGCACTGAATCTGACGAAGGGGAGACTCAGGAAGTCTCCTTCTTTGGAGAAGAGGAGGCTTAAGCGAGACCTTTTTGCTCTCTTACAGCTACCTGAAAGGAAGCTGTGGTGAGGTGATGGTTGGCCTCTTCTCCCATGTAACTAGCAATAGGACTAGGAGGAATGGCCTCAAGTTGCTCCAGGGGAAATTCAGGTTGGAGATTAGGAAAAAATTCTTCTCCAAAAGAGTTGTCACGTGCTGGAATGGGCTGCCCAGGGAGGTGGTGGAGTCACTGTCCCTGGAGGTGTTCAAGGAACATTTAGATGTTGTACTGAGGGACATGGTGTAGTAGGAAATGTTGGTGATAGGTAGATGGTTGGACTGGATGATCTTGGTGGTATTTTTCAACCTTGGTGATTCTATGATTCAGTGAAAGTAAATATACCATCCTAATTCACTAAGATAACCTTTATGCCATAGGCTCTTCAATGATATATTTATCATGTATGTGCATACTCAACTACTCCATATGATACAAAGGCACACAGGGAAAGCAAGCAGCTGCTATGCTGTGGAAGAAGGTGGGTTTTGAGCCCATATCAGGTGGTGCAAATAGATATAGGGATAATTTTCAAATTGATTTTTTTTTTTTTTCTTTTGTCTTATGTGGGAAGAGGAAATAAGAAAAATGTGAGGAACTTCTGTCTTCTCCAGTGCAGAGGAATTTCCATGTATGTACTCTGCTTTTAAACACTGTTGCATTTAATTCCTTAGATTACAATAATCCTGAAGTACTTTTTAGCAAAATTTAATTTATTCTCTATTCCTTAAACTCTGTAAGATGCAGTAGGTAGTAACTAGTAGGGGATAAGACACTTAAGTTACAATTAGTGAAATACTTTCAGGATACTTTCCTTCAAGTTCCCTTGCTACAAATAGAACATTATAAAATGTTTTTGACACCAAAGTCACTACCGTCTAGAAATTCAGAGCATCATTAAATGCTTACAGTAGGTAAGTACCTCAGCAGTTTCTACTCCCATGAACCAAGGGCACAAACCAACGAAGATCTGCTATGGGCATTTAGAATATTGTTTTGCTTCCAGTTGGAATAAGGGGTGAAAGAATATTTCTGACCCAAAGAAATGTGACCTAATTCCGCCAGGCAGGGAATTTCAGTCTAAAGTATAATGCTACAGGATTTGTGTTGCCCAAAATATGCAGCACATTTCTCAAATACATGACTAGCAGCCTATCAGCAGGCTCTAATTGTTTTATTGAAGTAGGCAGGAGCGAAGAGCTGAGAAATTCAGGAGTTAACCCAGCTCTGTTAGTGGTGACCCCAAAGTGACTGTCACCATTAACCACAGAGGTGCATTTGCGGTAAAGGAAATTGGCTTTAACTCTTCTAAATACATGACTTCATGGTTAGGATTTTGTAGTGACTTTGTACTTTAACACTGTTTTGCTCATATTTTTTTTCCCATATTAAAACTTAGAAAATATTGCAGTAATGCAAGCAAGATTTAAAAACAAAAAAAAAGAAGTTGTGTGTTGTTTTTTTTTTGTTTGTTTGTTTTGTTTTTCCTAATGTATTGAGTTGCAATCTAGCACACTTTTATAGTGCGAGGTCCAGGAAAACATAGATTTTTCTCTACTGTTTTGAGGCCTAATTTATTTTCCATTGTACTATTGTACAAGTCTGGAAAACATCCCATTTCTTGTGAGTTTGCTGCTGCTCCTGCCAAAAAATATGTTCCCTGTTGGCTCCCTGTGGATGCGGATTTCCACTGATTTCAGCAGGACTTTGCACAAGCAGAAGAGTGGTTGGGGTGGCTGTCACTGTTGCCTCAGTGCCCTGTGTGTGGCTGCTTCTGTAACCAAATCTACAGCCGTTCACCTTCCCCTTTCCACTCATGTTTAAAAATGTCACTGACACGTTGGGGTTTGCAGTCAAAGGAGCTTGATTTGGTATCAAACTCTGACTCAGTGTGATCTCATATAACCTCCAGATGGCCTGACTTGTGGAGATGCTCAGAACAGTCAGATCCCACTCCTTCAGCTATAGAAAACAAATGAGGCAAATGGCAGTAGCAGTGTTTATCTTAATACACATCAATCTCCACTTTCAGCTAATGTTTCAACTTTCCAGTTGCTTTCCTCTGGACAGCATTTAGAATAAGCATTTCAGCACACACAGAGGATCTTATGAATGAACTGTCAATTTCCCACAGAACTGGGGAAAAATCAATATGCCTCTTCCTAGCCTTGAAAATCCCTAGTGAAGACTCCATTACATCAAATAATATTGAAAATCATTTCAAGCAAAGTTCCTGATGTGTGGTGATAGAGGACTTTCTGTCTTCTTTTTGCAACAAGGCAAACACATACTAAGAAAACTGCCTATTCTGTACCTGTTACTGTCTGGCTTTCTCAACCACTGTACTGCTTGCACAAAAATCAAAGGACCGTAGCATCTTTTTCCTAAATATGGTTTTTTTTTTTTTTTTTTTTCCCTTAAGAGGCAAGAAAAACTGTGCCTAGAAGTGTCTAGTGATTTTTTTTTTTTTTAATATTGTATTCAAAGAAAAAAGTAAAGGGAAACTAAATGCCTTTAATTATATGACATATTTTGGGTTTGTAGAGGCTTCTGTTTTGCTGACTCTAATGTCAAGGAGTTAAAACCTTTTGTTTATCTACTGTCATATAATCAGTAGCTTGTCCTATTGTTACAGGGTAATGAGTGTGGTATAAATGAAATTGCAAGGCTGCTTGCAGTAATTCAGCCTACTGGGTGTTTCCTAGCATTAGTGGCTTACCCTTAATGAGAGTCCAGCTTAATTTAGTTTGATTTAGGCACAAATCTTCCGTGATGCAAAATGTTACTTTGCGTCAGGACTCTTTCTCTGTACCAAGAGGGCAGATTCTCCCAGCCAAGCTTTGGTGTCCTAAGCGAAGATGCAGCAGTACTGTGAGAGGCGGCACTTCCTAGCATATCTCCCAGCTGTCGTTTTGTCAGCCTGCAGCACAGGTTCTCCCTGTTGGACACCTTTGCTTTGTGTACAAGTGCATTTATCTTTCTGAGAGCAGATTCTCTGTTTTTCCCTCCCACTGAATTGCATGTCTTCTGCAGCGTTTTGTTTTCCTGCCTGTAATGTGAACTCAGTGTGAACTTAAATGCAAGCGTACAGCTTCATCACATACTTCTCTGATTTCTTTTCCTTCCTGTAAATGTTATTCCAAACACTGCCACTCTGTAATAAGGTACTTCATTGGAGCGGTCTCCTGGAAGGGGTGGCAAATGATCTGCTCTCTGAAGAGCAGGGAATGTTTATCATCATTATCCATTTCTGAGTGTCTTTTTGATGGCTCTGTTGCAAACAGGTTAGTAAGTATTTAATGGTGGGAAATACGCAGTGAGCATGTAGCAAGGTATGAATATATACGTGTGCACACGTACTTTATACAGAGAATATACTGTGTATACATATGGAGGAAACAAAAATATTAACTTGTAAGAGCAGAAATTTATTGATCCATGAGCCTAAAAGCAGGACTTGAAGAGACTGGAAACTCATTTAACTTCTGTTAGCTGGACAGAAGGCATTTTTGCGCTGATCTTCCACTGGCTGTATTCCACCCTTCTGTTGCTCCTGGAAGCTCTGAGGTGGTCCTGTTTCAGTCACACAGGGCTGAGTATGGCTGAAAAGCACTACTTTCTTTTCTATATAAGCAATCTTATTTATCTTCAAATATGTCCTGTTGCTCTGAAGTTAGACAAAACCCCTGCTTGGGTAGTTTGGAAGTTCATAGTTATATCTGAATCAAGACTTCATGATACAAAATCTTTTTCCATGCTAGTGACTAGTGTACTTGACTTAAGGACATAAGCCACTTACATTTTTATGTGATTTACATCTTTGCTGGACTCTGCTTTCCTTCTCTTTTCTGAAAGTAGCTCGTAAATAGAAGCAGTTAATAGGTTTGTATTTTAAAGGAAACCAATATCAGTTTTGATGAGAAAGATACTGAAGGGTTCTTGACACTGTAGTAGGTAAGTTGTAGCTCTCATCTGGCCTTTCTTGTTTTCTGCTGTAGTCCTTTCCTGTCCCTCAGTGATCATGACCCTATCAGCTGTGCTGCAGAGGTGCTAAACTCTGACAGAGGCAAAGGGACAGCTGTGAGGAACAGAAGCTATTGCTATCAGCTTTCCCTGCCCAAGAATGTTGCACGTAGGTGAGGTTTCCAGTGAACTCGTTCTCATGCAGAATTTCATGGATATTTTAAATGCCCTGCCTAGTAAATGACATCAAACTTACAATCAACTCCATCACTACCTGCAGTTTATCTGTAGCACCGGATTACTTCATGAATAAATTATGAAGCCTCTTTTGAGTACCTGATTGATGTTGGTTTTGCCCTCCTTTCAGTTTGTGATCCACTCCAGCTTTCAGTCAGAGGCTATTCTCACTGTTGCGTTCCCCTATTTGTCTGTGCTGGTTCTTACTCCTTTTTCCTGGAGCCCAAATGTCAGCTGGGTTCTTTGCTCTCGGTTCGCTCACAGGAGCCCCTGTATGATCAGTACAATGCTCTGAGAGGCCTTTGTATGGGTGCTGCTTGCAGACTCTTACTTGATCCAGCCAGAAGTCAGCAGGAAAGTGGCAGGACGTAAAAAATAGCACTAGCTTTTTTGGTATCCTTTTATAAGACAATTTTTCTTACTTGACAAATAGCCTGTTTTATGATAAATTGCTTTTTTTCAATATGATACCTAAGCATCTCCTTCTGAAACAGCAAGCCTCAGTGTTGGTGCAAGACCTCCCAGATAGTGCCTTACGGGTAACATTTCCTTAGTTGATGTGTCAGTCCACGAGCCTGATGAATATCAAAGCAGTACCCACTGTTCTGGCTCTGATGTAAAGAATTTCACATTTTAGCTTCATGAACAATTGCTACAGGTGTGAACCTGCATCAGGTGAGGTGGAACGGATGCGGCTGTGTGTAAGATGGCAAGGATTTGAGGAGCGTACTGTCTTTTTTTTTTTTTTTTTTTTTAAGCACATGGAAAGGCTGAAGCTCAGAGTCACGGTGATGTTGCTTGTTCAGTAAAGGGCAGAAGTTAAAAAAAAAAAAGGCTGTTTGCTGCTCCTATGCCTCTTAGATGCATTCTAAGTAAGTCCAAAATATTTTGAGAATTTGTGTAGATACTTTCTTGTACCTATATGGAGCTGTCAGCTTCAGTGAGATCTGCTATTTATTTAGATCTTAGTGTATAAGGGTCAGATTTTCATTTTCTCTAAAAGGCCACTTTGTACCAATCTGCCTGCGTACCCTGTTCTTAAAATGCCTGCAGACTACATTTATAGAGCAGGGTAGAACAATATTGCAGTTGTGGTGTCAAATTTTGGTGTGAGTACGTTTAGACTCTCAGTTTAGGGAGTTCTAAGGTGCTTATAGGCTGAAGGGCTGGACTTTGTCTCCATTGTGGGGTGGAACTGAACTTTTGCATAAGTGATGGGGAGAAAAGAGACTTGTAACTTCTCGCTGGATGAGCAGAAGTGCAGAACTTTCTATGTCTTGCTCATAACACGGGAGGTATTTAACTTTGGAGAATGTAATCTTGTAGAAGTTGTAAGGTAGTCAAATTCTGCCTGAATGAAACCTATTATTCCACCTCCGTGCTGCCTTCAGAATAGTTGTTTTTCTGCATTTACTGGTATCACAGTGCCACTTAAGGAGCTCTCTCTCACTGTTTCACTCTGTTTTGCTAATAGGACTTTATCCTAGTTTAAAAATTCTCTATCTTGGAGCAAAACTAAAATAACCAAACATGAAAAGACAAACCAAAATAAATATGTACGTAAAGACATTTCAGAATTCACAGAAAACAAACAGTGGATCAATTACCTAGTGCCTTCCCTTTCCCTCATCCACTTCCTGATATGGTATTAATTTTGAATGAGCTTCCTGTGTAGCTTGCTTTCATCCACTTAGGGTGTAGAACACAAAGGCTTTCAGCACTGTAAATACTTGGGGCCTTGTCGTCTGCATAAGAGCAGCTCCTGTGGACTTCAATAGGAATCACTTGGTGGCAACTGCATAATTAGACCCTTGGTTTTCAAGCAGTGGTGTTTTTTTTGTTTTTGTCCTTTTTTTTTATTTAAAAAAAAAAAAAAAAAAAAAAGAAATATTAAAGAAGGAGGTGAGAGGAAAGCTGCAAGAGGTCCTCCAAAGAAAACATGGAACAAACTTTGGAAAGAGCTGAATCTCTTACTTTGCTGTGCTTAAGTAAAGAGCAGACCAAACAGGTAACAAGTTAGTTTAACCAACAAACTCTGTCACAAACAGGGGAGCCTGACAGGCGTTTCTGCTGGTTTATGTCTTAGAGTAAGTATCCATCTGACCATCCTGATCTTTTAAATGAAAACTTCTCCTTGATAACAAGAGCTGCTACATGTGAACCTAACACCTGTAGTGCTGAGAGAACATAGCTGTTCTATGTTCTCTAGTTTTGAAGTTATGTGCTTGTATGAAATAGCTTTACGTACTCCGAGCTATCACTTAACAATGTTTTCTGCAGGATATGTTCCTTCCCACTGGTCTGGACAGCAACTTGGCCACGACTGTTTTTTTTTTTTTTTTTAAACTAGTACAGTATTGAGTACTGAATTGGGCTTTTGTCAGACGTGTATGTAATAGCAGCAAATTCATGTAAAGCTGTGTCCAACGGAGCTACTAATGCCCATCTGTTAAGTACCACTACTTATGTGGTCTACCATTAGCCATGTAAGAAATCACCATGTTTTATTAATGGCTTCTGAACTTTAACAACATCTTAGGCTAAAGATAATGGCTTCTGCATGAAATACATTCCATTGCTGCTAATGGTGTTTGAGTAAGCTAACGTGGCAAATAAAAGAATTTCTGTAAACAAAGCATAAAAGTCGCTATATATATAAATCAAACCTGAAAACCAGTTTATAGCTGAATGGAAGCTGAACTTCTCAGAGTAGTTTTGGTCATATTTAGGTGATTGATAGAGAAAATGGAAAAAGAGTCTGTCTAAAAGCAGGACTTGATGAATACTGCTTTTGACTTCTGCTATTGGATTGTCCTGTAGTTTGTGGTAACACGGTATGTGTAGATAGTAATAGTGTTTACTAATAGCAATAGTTGCAATACTACTAAAAAAAAAGCAAACCCAAACACAAAACAGCAACAGGACAGGAAAACCAGCCTTTCTTTTTGCTTTTAAGGAAAGCTTTAAAGAAGTATAAATCTGATTCTTATTGAGTGTGTGTGTGTGTATCTACATATAAAACAAAACACAAAATAAAGGCAAGATTAACATTCCCTCCTTTTAAACTGGTCCACCAAGAGAGATCAAGAAATTATTTGGGCTGCTGCATTGAATCCTTAATCTACTGGTGTCAGACATCTTCAAACGTACCATTAACCTACAGATCCAAAAATTGCTTCAAGGTTTTGGAGAGGTGCTGAGCCTTGCCTTTTGATCAAGTTCTGTGCAAGGGAGCTTCCTAAGGGAAAGAATCCGGCTTTTCTCTCTCTAGAGTATGAAGAAACACTATCTCACTGCACCAACAACTCTATAAAACAAGCTGAAGAGAATTTTTAATAATAAGGAATTGAAAAAATGTTTCTGTGAAGATCAGTTGTATGGTCTTGATTCTGTTAACTTTGCATGTTGACAAATTAAAGTGTTATAGGTATTTAAATATTTATAGACCGTGTACTGAATGATAAGAAAGATGTAGCGAAAAGAAAACTTTTGAAATATTTTTCATTTGAAATTCTGTCCGATGCGAAGGCAATTTGGAGGTCTTACATTTTAGACAAAAAGGGCTGTTAGGACAGTGTATCTGCCAGCTTAAACATGCTGTGTTCAATGTAAGATGCAGCTTCATAAAGCAGCTGAGGGGCTAGTGAAGAGTGAGATGGGAGAAAATGCACCGGTCAGAGTGAGGATGGGATCTCTGGGAGCTGCTAAACCATTTTGCTGCTGAAACCACTAACTGGTTTAACTGCCTTGAATAAAAGCTGTGTGGCTTTGTGCAAGTACTGTTTATGTCAAACGCTGACCCTGCAATGAATATTTGACATAATTGATAATTTCTATGGGTAGACCAACATCTAAAAAAGCATTGAACAATCATAGAATCACAGAACAATTTGTGTCAGAAAAGTCCTTAAAGATCACCTTAAAGGCCTTGAATGCCTTCAGAGATGGGGCATCCACAGCTTCTCTGTCTCGCTGCTCTTGAAGGGAAGAATTTCTTCCTGATGTCTAACCTGAATCTACCTTCTTTTATTTTAAAATTACCGGTCCTTGTCCTGTCACCACACTCCTTTATAAACATGTTGTCCCTTGAAAATATCTCATCTTAATTAGCTATTAAGTCTGTGGGTATGTTGTCTTCCCCTGTTGTTCTCAAGATCTTTAACTCTGAAATCTGAATTTATCAGTAACACCTTAGACCAATCCCAGACTGAGTTAGGAAAGCCTCAGTGGTGAAAGGTGTGTTGAAATCTGAAGAAGATATTGATCTGGAAACTAAATTATTAATACAGTTAAGGGTGCCTGGTATAACACACTGTGAGTGTGCCTGGAATGGCATTTCCAGTGTACTTCACTGAAGGCTGGTGAAGTTCCACTCTTTTCTTACTTTCTTGAGCTTTGGGGTGAATGTGTAAGTGTCTAATATGAATTCCTCTTTCTGGCTCAGCCTGAGATAATGCCAGCAGTTCAGACTTCACAGTTGGTCTCTGTAAACTGTTATGAAATTTCAAAATGAATTCTCAGTGTTCAGAATGAGAACAGGGTGGGGTTATGAAAGTGTTGTTTGTGAACTGTTCGTAACAGTTTATCATCGTTGGTAAAGAAACCAGAAGAAAAAGAAGTAAGAGCTGAAGTTTCAAAGTGAGTATTGGGAGTCATTTTGTGTGCTTAATAAAAGATGGCTTTGACATTGTCAAAATTACGCTACTTTAATAAGACTATATTAAAAAAATTATACATTCATTTAAATTGAGATATAATTATTAATCAATGTCTTGCCTTCAAGAAAAGGCATTTTGCATTTAAAATAAAAAGAAAATTTGTGAATTTTGATGAGATTAGAGAATGAAAACTTGCACAAGGCTGAACAGAACAGTTGTTTTGAAGCTTTTTTGGATGATCTGCTGTGAGGTGCCCTGATCAAGCTTCCCTTCTTGCCTCCCTTTACTCTACTACTAAAAGTTAGCTTCAAGCATTTCCCGATAAAGAAATGAACTAAGAAGAGCTTTGAAGAGTGGCCAGTGGCAGATACCTGGTGAGAAGTGTTAGGACAAGGCAGACAGGTAGTGATAAAACTCAGAGAATATGCTCTGACTCCTCAGCCTTTCATAGCCAGAGTTAGGATATTTGTATTTGGTATCTCTAGATTGATTTTAATTTGTGAATTTTTCCAGTTGCCCCTTAAATCTCTAACTTTATGAAATACTTGATATCCAGTTATTAGTTGTGCCTTTTTTCTGTTGGGCTTGGCTTATTTTAGGGAGAGTTGGAACACCAACAAGCATGTAATAGAGCATTCTGTGGATTATAGTCTATTAACTTTGATGAATATATCGACCTACCCTTTTTGAAACTGCAGTGAAAGTCTTGCATCTGAAAAAATGTGACTTGAAACACCTTTTCTCTCAGCCCTGACTTTTCCATACAATACCACTGAGAAAAGCATGTTGGATGCTTTCCTTTTCAGTAGTTCCGATGGTTGAATTACAAATGTTGGAGGCGTATAAAGCCAAGTAAGTGTGCCAGTCCAAGAAAAGTGCAGCTGGATGTCACAGCTGAAAAAGCTTGCTGCTGGGAAGAAGAGTTCAAAGTCCGCAGATGGTGACCTAGTTGGATCTTTACACAGCTCCTCCAGTTGTTATGAATTAACCATTTTCAGCCCAGGGTATTTTAACAGCAATATATGCAGTATCTGCTCTTATGCCTTGGTAATAAACAGTTTTTCTGTTAGTAGTTTTTAATGTAGGTTTGTAGTTACCAGCACTTCTGTCCTTTTTCATCCACTTGTTGCCTTGCCCACCAAAGGGAAGAAACAAGCAAGCCTACACCACCAAAATTATTTTATTCTGCCACCAGTTATGGTGGATACTTATTAAACAATAAAATTGCATGGTGAGAGATGAGAACTTTGTGATAGACAAATGAATCCAAAGATATTCTTAGGTGGGCACCAGATTATTTCCTTCTTTCATAATTATTTTGAAGACTCTCTATTATTAGTATGTGAAAGCTCAGCCATATCATCTATCCAATGTTTTTGGAAGAAAAACTAATACATAGTTGGCAGTCAGTTTAGTTAAGCACTTTGGCTGTTTCACAGATTTGTAAGCATCTGTGTTGCAGTTTTGTTTATGTAGTACAAATTTCCTTTATTCAGCACTGTTTCAAACTTGCCTGTTCTTAATGTCTCATTTAAACCCGCACGTTATAATCCATTATGCTCTGATTTAAGTCTACCTTTCTGAAGCAGAAGCTTTAGACAGAAGCAATTTTTGTTTAAATATATCTTCTTGGGTAAAAGGAACATAGCTCTATTTATGCTTGAAGCTTGCCTTTCTTCTCTGTTGTTGTGATAGTTGTCATTATTTAGCAAACAGGGAGTCCTGAACCAGCATCTTTGCTGCCTGATAGTGGTGTAGGGGTTCTGAGCAAGGTGGAAAGCTTGTGCTTTGTCTGGGTCCTGAGGAGGTATGTAAACATACTTGTGGATTTTGGGAAGTGATGTCTACGCTGTCTCCGAAGTAGAGACTGGTGTCATGGAGGGCATGATATTGAGGTGTTGCATGAGGCAATTTGGCGAACAGTGAACTCATTGGTGTTGTATAGGTATGACATCCCAAGGCCCACCAGGTTGTATTGTAGCACAAGTGTATTCTTTAATCAAGACAAATTTGTAGAAGACATCTTATGTTATACCACAGCATTTGACATCTGATGTAAGTTACACTTTTTTTGTTTGCTTGCACAATATTTGTGGGAGGGGAGGAAGAACAGAAGTGGCATAGATGATTACTTCTATCTGGCTGAACAAAGAGGAGGCAAGCACTAGATTATCTGATGGTGTATGCTTTTAGAAAAAAAAATAGTTCCTTTAAAGTGAGCTGACTGCAGAGGTGGAAGATGCATTTCAGATTTAAGCTAGTTTAGTAGCCTTGGGGGGAAAAAACAAAACAAAACAAAACCAAGCTTACAGAGTGTTGAGACTTTCTGTTTCACTGAGAAAAAAGTGTTTCTGAATGCCTTTGAAAGTTCTTGTTCCCAGGTCCACAGTCTGATCCCAGCAGGAACTGAATTTCCAGGTAAATAACATTTTAATCTGAATTCCTGTTCCTGTAGGAAACCTTTGCTAGGAAGTATAGACCCGAGTAAACAGTTTAGAAGCTGTTCAAGCTGACGTCTTTTTTTATTTGCTGCATGGGATCTGTTTTAGAAGTACTTCAATGAAAACTTGGACAATAGAACAAAACACTTCAAAGCTTATCATTTAAAGGCATGTTATTTAGTTTAGCTGGCAGGGTTTGGTGGTTGGTTTTTGTTTTTAAGGTTTTTTTTGAGTGTGAGGTTTTCTTTTTTCTTTTTGATTTCCTCTCCACTTTTGGAGCTTGATGTGTAACTGTTTTGCATCATACCCTGCTCTGCAATGTGATAGATTATGTTGAATGGGAAACAAACTAACCTTTGCAAGTTAGATTTAATGGTTGAGATTAGATATAATTCCAAAGGTGTAGTTGCTGGAATATATGGTTCCTATTAGCGCTGATAATATCCAGCGTAAGCGGTATACTTTAAGATGTTAAATTTCTTTCTTTCTTTTTTTTCCTGATTCTGTTTTCCTGCTTCCAAGGAATGCTGAAGAGCTTTTGCTCTTGCCAGCCAAAATCTGTTTTTGTACTGAGGGGTCCCTGCTGGGGAAACCTTTTCCTGCTATCTTTCTTCTCTCCACAGGGTAGTGGGCATAAGGACTGCCCTCCTGTCTGCTCTGTTGATAGCCATGTGTTCTCTGCTGCCTGCTGTAGCAGCTGCTGCTCCTGAGCCTAACTCAGAGAGCATAAATTAAACTACAAAGGTCTCCCATGGCCACTCTTGGCTGACACTGCAATGGCAAATCAGGCCTTCTACATCATCTTCACTTGGCTTTCCTTCTTTTTTTTCCTCAAGGATTTCCTCTGTGTTTACATCAGTCACTGTCGTAATGCTGGGTTGAGTAGGTGCAGCAATCCAGTCACTCCAAATGGTTTATGTACTTGAGTGTCCGAGCAGTTTGTAGAGAAAAGAATTATCAATGTGGGTTTCATCAGAAGCTCAAATCCTTTTCCTTTTCATAATTTCTGGAAAGACAGACTATTTTTGTTCTTTTTATGTATGCTGAAGATACAGGCCCGATTTCTTTCCCCTCTTCCCATGAGGTCATGTAGAGTTTTAAAAACAGAACCGTTACATTGCCGTTGTGTGCCAGTGACTGAAGGCACAGCAGTGAGTGGAGTCTTTTCTCTGATAGGGCTGTATTTTCTTAAAGCTTGGTATCTTACATTGTTTATATGGAGCATCTCTAACTCCTACAGGGCAGAGGGGGGTATGTGATGGGAGGTGGAATGCCATGAGGTTGGTTATGTGGGTTTCCTGACTAAGCTGTGTATATGGGTTTTTGGCAGCAAGTGTGGCTTTCTTTAGATATGTTTTTTTTCCTGTATGTCTCAAACTTAGTTAGGTGTTCTTTGGTTCAGTATACTTGTATGTTAGGGTACTTTATTGTAAGTGATACAGTAAGGGAATAACTTGACAATGTTTTTTCAGAACTTTTTCTTTAATGAAGCTCAGCACAGCCATCAATTTTATTTATTATAAAGACTTATTTAGGGTTGAGCTGGACAAGGGTGGACTTCAAGCACTTACAAAACCTTCCTAGAAATCACTGGCACTGCCTTTGTGCAGAGTCCTAATTTTCAGAGGAAAAAGAATTAGGCAAAACTTTCAAAAGTATCAGAAGCTGTGACAATCATCGAAAACAACTACGGACTGAAAGAGGCTGATAGGAATTTCTCACTGATAATGCGGTATGCTGAAGCCCATGTTGCATGCTAATCACAGATTTCTGAATGATGTAAGTGCTCTTTGAAAAATTTTCATTGTTTTAAAGTTTTTCATTAACAGTATCACCGTAGTTGTGGAAGTTGTATAAGTATGCCGTAATATTTGGAAATAATTATAGGTCCAGCCATGGAATTGCTATTATATCTACTAGTTTGACTTAACAAGAGCAAAATGCCATTACTACCTTCATAATCAGATTTATTTTAATGTCTTTGAACAAAATACCTCTGGAGTCAACTGCTGAGTGCTTTAACTGCTTCCTTGCTGCTTAATGAAACAGTGGCCTTGCCAGACTGCCTGCTATTGTGGTCCTGCTTCTTGGGCTCAGTTTCCATTCCGCCTCTCGCATATTAGCTATCTGGAACGTCTTCACTGATGCCTACTGCGGCTACATGCAATACAATACTCAGGTGTATGCAGAATAAGCAGGGTCGATGTTCACATTTCTTTATTCAGTTTTCACGTGTGGTGGCGGACACAGAGGCTCAAAAAGTCCTCTTTTTAAAGCTTGACACTGAGGTGAACGGTCTTCTAAGAACAGTGGAAAATTGCTGCTGCTTTTTTTTTTTCTTTTTACCCAGAGTCCCATGGGTGTAGTTAGTTAATTTTAAAGAAGCGTGTGTGGGGGGAATTCTTTCACAGTACCTTCTTGAATCTTTGACTGTTAACAAATGAATTTTACAGCATTTTTCACTTCCTACAGCGATTTCAATTAATATTCAGAAACTACTGCTCAGAGTTGGATTATGCTGTTGCAAGGTTAGATGGGGAGGAGCTGATTACTCTTGCTCGGTTTGGGTAATTCACTAAATAGATTGAAATGGTTTAGGATAAAGCTTTACTGAGGTTTCTTTGTGTCTATTTCTTCAAGTCTGGAAGCAATGAACAAATGCCAGTAACTCAGATAACTCTCTTGAATGAATACATATGCTATCTCATTTAGTCATACTTAATATTCTGCATTGTGAAAGCCTAAAAATTAAACTTACCTAAGCTTAGAACCCTACCATCTTCTGTTCCCCTCTCACCCCCTCTTTTTCTCTCTACACTTGTGTTGCATTAAAATGTGTTAATTTTTTTAAAATATAATTGATTTTAAAGCTCTGGGGAAGAGGTAGCAGGACTGGGACTTCTCCAGCTGCTCCTTTTATCTTGCTAATAGGGCTACTGTGAGCTACCTTGCCGGTGAGGCAAGAGGACAAGATTGAGCAAGCAAGCTGTTACATGAAAGCAAACATACATACACAAAAGTGTGTGCTTTTTTTTCTTCAGTAAGTTTAATATTATTTGCATGTGCTGAATGAATAATCCTGCACGCTGATATCCTGTATCTCTATGCCAGGTACATCAGGATGAGTGGGAGAGCGAGTGTCTGTGCAGCATCCTTGCAGAGGAACAGTGGCAGGATAGTTCTGTAGGTCTTGATAGCTCTTTCCTGGGAACCCCACACCATCCCAACCATGCCAGGTCTCTGATGTGAACTTGCCAGCTAGCACTTGGATTGAGTAAGTTGCTCTTTATTAGCTATTCATCTAGAGAGTTGCTGTTTTAACAGACTTGCTATGTTATGTTTTGTTTTTCCTCTTTAAACGGTAAACTTTCACCTGGAGAGAATGAGAAATACTGTGTGCACTGTCTTTCTGATTGTGGTGATACAAAGGCATATAGATTTCTGCTTAATGATGATCAGCCCAAATCAGTATTGTGAGAGGAAAAAGTATAAGGTGTTGTGAGACACCCAAAAAGATTGCCAAGGACTCGTAAATTTAGTTGTAGGAATTGTACCATTTCTGTCAGCTGATGCTGCTAATGTCTTTTTTTGTCACTGAAATTGTATCATCTTTGAACGCGTTTTCGTGTACCAGTTCTGCTGGACTTTCTTTTGGGTTCAGAAGATTGGCTTTTATATAAGGCTCCTTCCTGTCCTCCCTTGGCTGATTAAATAACATTTCCCTGAACTTTTGACATAGCTTTGTTTGTGTTATCTCTTAAAGGTGAGGAAGAGGACTGAGCAGTGTGTCTGCATCCTTTTCCTACTTAATACCGTGGCTAACAAAACAGATGTCGAGAGGTCATGAGGGCACCTGCCTTTGATGTTCTCTTTTGCAGGCTAGAAAATCAGGAGCGGTACCTGAAGTACTCAGTAGACTGTACTTGCCTGCTGTTACACTGAGATTTGTAAAGGCTGTAGAAGCAATATAAATAGCTTTCTTTTCCAGGTAATATTCATTCTGCCCTCAGCTGTGACCAGTGCACTTCTGTTACAGCTCACTGTTTAATATGAGCTGAAGATACTCTTCAGCAGTAGCTCAGAGTCAGAAAGGGAGTGCGTAGTTGTAGTATAGAATTCATTATTCTGGAAAATGATACTGATATGATCCAGCTGACAGTTTTTAGGCTTGCTGGCATGGTCTTTCTACAACACAGGATGCTTTGTTCATTTAATATTGTGCTAGGAGATTGCCATGCTGTCAGGCAGGCTAACTGTGAGGTTTTGATTTTTGTTACGCTTGATTTGGGTTAGTGGTACTTCCTATGTTGCCTGTGGGTACTACTGCAGGTGCCGTTCATGACAGATAAATATGCTTTTCCTTCTCACTTGGCATATTCTTGTAATGTCATTCCAAGAGTAATAACAAAAAGCAAATTATTAAAAATATTATCTTGTGGTTTGTCATTTGGTTTTCTTCTCCAAAACAAGAATTCTTTTGAAGCTAGTGGGATTTTGAGGGCTTTTTAAGAAAGAATAGACACAGGGTTTTTTCTAAGACTGACCTGCTCACCTTTTGCTGGACCGTGTCTATTTTTAAAGGAAACCTGGGAAACAACTTCAGGATACTGAAAAGAATTGTTCAAAAGGGTCATTTGCTCTGTTCTGTTTCCTCATCCTCCTGTGGTGAGGCTTGGCCTGGTCTGCGTGTTAAGAAGACAGTTACTCTGACTAGCTCTCTTACAGGCTATAGATAATCAAGATGAAAACTTGCCTAGTAATTTGTTAAGTTTTGGACTGAAGTAACAGGCTTTGGTTTGGTGTGACTTGCTTTGCTCAGAGTTTGGTAGGCTTAGCAGATATCTATCTGGTACAAATAGACTTGCATTAGAATGTATTTTTTCTTGGCATCAAAACAGTATGTATTTTCTCACTGAAGCTCTTCCTTGCTAGTTGTTAAAAGCAGCATATTTCAGAGGTGCTCATGGAAGAATAAAGCTTGGTTAGTTTTGAGCAGTTACTGGAAAACTAATGCTGTGCTCCAAAATATGAGTTGTGAATTCTTTGCTCTGTTGAGTGAAATATGGCTGGTGTGACCCAGTTTATTTGCATATTAAACACGCTAGATACTTTTTGTCTTTTTTTTTTTTTTTTTTTTTTTGCATGTTTCCTAGGAAACAAGTGCCCTGGTGTAGTAGAGAACAGTTATTGTATGGAGAATGCTGCCTGTCTGGAAGCATTGTTCTTCTGTTGGTGAAAGGCTGTAAAGGGGAAAAAGCTGGAGTTTTTGAAAGCATCTTTATTGAGCAGAATGGCACAAAGGTGTGTCTTTTCACTCGGCTGTTCAGCACCCTAATGTATTTATATTTTCTTCGGTAGTGGTTTCTATGTTTCTGTGCTGTAATAGCTTCTCTAGTGAAACTAGTATATATGTTCCTGTTCCAGGCATACTAAAAGAAACTGATGTTTTTTTTTAGTAATGGTGACTTGTTTGTCATCCACACTGAGCAACTTGTAGATATATATTTGTAGCAGCATTTTATTTTGAATATTTGGAATGGTAATAGCAATACAGAGCTATTACCATGCAGAATATGGGGTGAGAGTGAACTTCTTGAAATGGTATTCATGTCAGTGAAGTCGCTAAAGGGCGGGGGGAGGGTGACCAAAAAAAAAAAAGTAAAAGCTATTATGGGTCCCTGGATGTTGTGTTGAGGGAGTGGTTTAGTGGGAGCTATCGGTAACAGGTGAACGGTTGGACTGGATGATCTTTGAGGTCTTTTCCAACCTTGGTGATTCTATGATTCTATGATTTTCCATTTGTCACTTTGTTGGTGTTTCTGTTCAGCTCAGTGTTTGTTATTGACACATTAAAAGGGATAGGCATAGTTGTTGCGATGCTAATGTTGATGCAGCGAGAGTGAAGGAGTGATTTGGAGGTGGTAATCCTGGTTGAACTGAATGATCAACTAATGAGAATGGGTGGGAGGAGTGAAGCTGAGTTTGAAAAGACGCATTCCTTTCTCCTTCAATTTGCTTAGTATCTGTGAGCTTTTGGTAATGTGTGACAGAGGAGGTGAGTTCTTGGATTTGAAAGTACAGTGCAATTTCTTTTTGCACTGTAGCTTCAAAAGCTCTCATGGAGGGACCTCTGATCCATGGTGCATGTTGTATAAAGCTTTATCTTTTGTAATTTGTAACTTCATCTGTTCATTCTGAACTGCTTGAAGAAGTTGAGTGTGTGTAGCATGTGATGACAGTCTCTCAATGACATCCCTCACAGATACCTGAATTGTGAGCTGCAGGCAGAGTGTCACTTTGGTTGCTATGGCTCGCTGTGGGTGAATTATTTGCACCTTTATGTTTTGGTATTTCATTTATTTCTTGCTGTTGTTTCAGGCTTTAATACTATCCTTCTGATCTTTTTCCTTTTCTCTCAATCCACAGTGCCTAGAAAAGGGAATGGTTCAGTGAGGAGATAAGTCTGTGTAACTCCATGATTCCCTGCCAGAGCTTTTATTTTGCAGGATTTTATTCAGCCCCTGTCCTCAGGGAAGGTTAGGTTGCTAATAGCAGTGTATTATCATGAGCCTTCTGGAAAGGTGAGCTAAATAAGGGGATGTGGTAGGGAATGGAGCTTGTGTTGATGTTATTGCTTTTGGATTTGTAATTCAGCTGAGCTAATTCTTTAACTGTATTTGCCAGTAATGTGGATATAATGCACACTTACTGTCTTCCCCCAAGGATTATATCTTTCAAAAGTCTCAGTACCTTTTGATAATAAACTGCACTGAAGGTATATATGAGGCTTCAAAAATCTTGTGGAAGACTTTAAAATAAAACTGTAAAGTTCTGAAATAACCAGGGTGAGTATTGAGACTGTGCCTTCAGTGCAAGAACTGGAGGTAAAGGCAGGATGAAGCAGGGTGGCTGAGCAAAGAGCCAGCTTTAGTGCATTCCAGTGTAGAGCCACATCCACCTGGCTGTGACAAGGCCTGCTAGACCACAAGACCATGAAGCCACCAGTCTGTGATGCCAGGCTGCTGCAGGAGGTTGAAGAGAGCTCTTCCAAGTTCTGCCAAGAGGGGGAATTGCTTTTCGGTAGCTGTTGCCTCATTTGTTACTGATCATTGCACTTGTGCAGAGCAAGAAAATGGTGAACCACAGAGCTTTCAGCCTTGCTCTGAGCAGATAGTCACAGCTGTTTGAAAGGTTACTCTTAGAAGGTTGTGTGACATGCATCGATGATTGCGTGTGACCTGGTGGCATTCTGACACTTCTGTATTTCACTTGGCACTTTTAGCACTTCTGTATTTCACTTGGCACTCTTAGCACATTTCTAAATTTTACTGAATTGTCCCTTTGCATAGTAAATATTCAACACGTGAATGAACAAACCAGTCGTGAGAAGATGCTGATGAGTTTTCTGTTTCCCAATGACTGTAGGAGAGTATTGGCAAGAACTCAATGCTTTGACTACCCACGGGTGCACTGACTAAATGGTGAGGCCAATCAAGCATGTGGCAGGGAGGATCTTCCTTCTTATTCCAAGATAAGCTAAAACCTTTGAACAGCGACCATGGCAAACTGCAGCATGCCACATGTACAAGCAGGCTCTGTTCAGAAGGTACATTCGTTAACATTGTTGCAAGCTGATTTCTTTCCAAATGGTTAATGCCCCCTCTTGCCCAAACTCAGTGCTTGCTTCCATTGTCTTCCTGCCACTTTCCAGAGCAGTTGGAAAGGAGGTTGTGGATGACTGTAACAAATGATGTTGTAACTTTTGTCTATTTATTACAATTTCCCATCTGTTGGATCTTCAGTACCTTATTTATTGGTTTCATTTGTGTGGTGTGTGTTTTCTTTTATTAATAGTGCATACAGTGCACATTCACACTCGGAGCATTTTTATGCAAGTTTGAATGTTTCGTAGTTCAGTCTATTTGAAGTGCTTGTGTAAAGTGGTGTTTGATTGTGTACGTGAATACAGAGCACAAGCACTCTTCTGTGGAACAACCAAATGTGGCAATTAAGATGGGATCTGTACCGCAGTAGAAAATATGCATGGAAAAGTCTTAAGAGTTCATTACGTGACCAGAGCATCTGGTTATTGTTATTTGAATCAATTCTTCCAATGAAAACCAAACTTGCAAGGAGTTGTTGCTTTGTATGTTCTTCATTTTAGCTGTTCCACAGTGCTGTCTAAAACAGAGCAGCTCTGATGCAGCTATAGGATACTTCACACTTACATAAAAATTACAACTGAATCTAGTTTCAGTATGCTTTTCATCATGCATTCAATAATGTGAGTGTAGGAAACTATTCAAATACTATATTTTTTTTTTTTTTTCCTATTTTAAAGAAATTCCACTTAGAAGATCTGCGCTACATCTCTGGGTAGAAAGGAACAGATCCAGTCCAAATGTCATTCCACTCTGGTGGTATTATCACAGCATGTTTTCTGTTTGCTTCCCATTCCCTTTGTTACTTACTGCGGCTTTATAAGGGAAAGCAAACTTAACTTCTGCGGGCTGTTTCTGTGAGCTGTATTCATGTCCTGTATTCCTAGGGAGTGTGGAGAAGTGAGCTGTACTCTTGGAAATGTGAGAAAGGGTGTTGTAGCAGCTGGTGGTGTTAGTGGGTTCTAATAGCATGAAGTGAATTGGATGTGGCAGTGTATGCTAGAGATTACCTTCCATGCTGGGATTCCCTTTGGCATAGACATTGTGGTGATATGAGAAGCAGGAAAGAAGGACTCTTCCTAAGTGTGCTGACTCTGTTTTTCTCACCACTGATGACTGTGGTCTGTTCATCAAAACTTTAGTTACACTAAGTGCTGTGTGTGCATCTGGATCATCGTCAAGTATATTCTAGTCCCTTTAGAAGAGATATGCAAGAAAGCAATGAGGTGTGAATGATGCCTGGTGCTTTATTTTGAAATACTTGGTTATTACAGCTCTTTAGTTGCTAATCTCCATGCAGTAATACTGTGTTTTGTGGTGCTTCCAGGCAATCCCTGAATTAGAGTCTGTAACTCCTTGAAGAGTAAAACAGAAAATCCTGCCCCTTTTAATGATTCTTAGGCTGTTTTGAGGAGCCTCTTTTACTTCTAGAATAATTATAGTATCAGCTGGGTGTAATAAGAAGTGACTGGCTGTCTTGGTGGTAGATCTGGTAGAAATTCTTATCCCTGTCTTTGCTGTGCTCATCCAGCATCTGCTGGCAGGAGACACTGTTAATTGTACTGACATAAATGTTTGACAGCCCTCTAAGCTGAAATGGTAAAATTATATAGGCTGCAAACAGATACTTAAAGCCTTTTTTTTTTTTTTTTCTTATATGTCTTCAATTTCCTTAAAAAACAACAAGAAGAAAAGATAATTCACAGTTCCAGTTTAGAGAATAGTTAGAGATGTGCTAGTGCTTTGAGGAAGAAACAGCCTGTGTCTCAGGGTGGAGCAAGAATGAGCAATGAGGGAAGATCTGAGGCTTAAGATCTACTGCTGGTGAAAAATTATTTACGTAACCACAGATTAAGTCCTGAGCAGAAAGGGCACCGGTGTGTGCCCATATGTAACCTTTGGAAGGAGTATCAGGACCAATCATGGAGAAACATAGCAGCACTGCTCTGTATTGTTGTCAGGGGTTTCTGCTTGCAAGCTAAATGCAATGGTGCAATGAATTTGAAATGCTAAAAATTTCAGAAAGCTGCTTTTGCATGCAGATGTGATAATTGATGGATATTTGACAAGTCTATAGAAGACTGTGGTTTTTAATGTGAGTATTAAATCTACTTTGCTTCATTTACCTTTCATCTACCTAAACTGTAGTTCCTGCTCATCCTCAATTTTTTTTTCTCCTCCATTTAATACAAGTTGCTTGCTGCAGAACTACTTAATCCTTCTTCCTCTCAAGTAAATTGCCATGTATTAGTGTAATTATACACTGAGCTTTCATTTTGTTGTCTGCTTCATCTTAGTAGATCAGCAGTTCTTCATACCATGTAAACCTCTGCACTTCAGCATTGTTTTGCAACCTGCTTTGAGCTTTGTCGGATGTGACCTGCATTTTTACATTGGATCCTAGGAAAAAAAAAGGGGGAGTTGAGTGAGTGACCTGCAGGGCACCATATGTGGTTTGGGTTATTTTGACACGAAATTTTGGGTTGGTTTTTTTTTTTTTTTTTGGATTCCATTACTAACTTGATCCTTCTTTTGCTTTGCGCAGTGCACATATGCACAGTGACCAGCGCGTATATACTGAATGGGGAGACTGACACAGAAATAGGAAACACCTTCCTGCCCTGTTTGTATTTAGCACCATTACTGGGAAGTGGTGCATGGAATTTACTGAAGTGTAGATGGCATTATTGACACACGTATTCATGATGAATTATAGTTTTTTAATAGAAAAAAAAATGATATAGCAGTAGAGAATAGCCTACCCTGTATTCTTACAAAAGATGTGAGATCACATACCCTGAGAGAAGCAAATAGGAGATGGGCTCGGAGATGTAGGTGCATTCATGCAATGTTCAGGAGGGACAGTTCTTGACAACTAAGTGTAGCAGTGTGGTGACTTATGAGGTTAACGGCGGCTCGTCAGTAACAGCGACGTTTTCACCTTGTTGCCTGTTCTGATAAAGTTTGTAGCATGGAAAATAAATGCATGAATGTTGCTAAGAGAGATTCTGTATACCTGGTACACAACTCACTTTTATTAGCTCTTTGAATAGGATGGTGACACCCAAACCTGTTGATGATGGTATATAAGCTTTCTCTTCTGTCTGTACTTCGAGCATAGGATGGTGGCTGATTTATGAATTGCTCCCTTTCAGTGCTTCCTTGATCAGCCTTGCATGCTGTGTTCCTACCCTGTCCTCAACAACGGACTTATCCCGCAAGGATGTTCCGTGACACGCAACCCTGTGTTCTTGAAGAAGCAGGTGGATTTTGTTGTTGTTGCAAAGGTTTTCTTGCTAGTTCATCCACCATCTTCAGGTTTGAGTTCACACAGATCTCGTTAGGTGTACTTTTACCTCCAAAGCTCTTCAGTCACTCTTGCAAACCACTCAGCTGCTCACGTTTTTGGCAGACCTCAAGAAGCACCGCGGCTGGGAAGTGATGTAGTGAAACTTCATTTTTCTGACACAAGAGCAGCAGAGCTACCTGCATGTGAGAAGGCTGCTATTCCTGCTTTTGTAGGGCATAGGTTTCTTTAATTAAGTGGAGTGAGTCCTTACCATGTTTGCTCTCAGAGGCTGTAGTTCTGAGTCTGCTACGAGTTGCTTTATAGTGGGAGATTAGTGAAGCCTGCTTCACATGACAGCATAATATTAAATTTAGGTGAATGCCTTTAAATCCTTTGCAAAAGCTGAGATTCAGGTTCTGTCCGTAGGTTCTGTTTCAAAGAAATTGTTTTCTACCCTCTTTGAGTAATCTGTAGGGAAGCACAGTGATTTGAAAATCAACAAAGAAGCGTTGATCAAAATACTTCTGTAGTAAGCAGTGATAAATAACCTTTTCTAACAATGGATTTGTTTCTGCAGTAATGTTTTCCAACAGTCATTTACTGGAAATGATTTTATTCAAGCATTGGAAATGTTGCTGTGCTCCAGTCCTTATTGATCAAACTGGAGTGCGTGTATCAGCACTGAAGACTGAGCTTTTTAAAGCATGTAATAGATGCATGAATGTTTTTGCTTAAAAATCATACAGCAGGGTTGCCTAACACTGGAGAGAAACAAGCCTTACTAAAATGATAAATTCAGTAATTTTAGTTATCCAACATAACTTTATCAACTGATTTCTTGGAGGAAAGTTGCCTGATAGTGACAATGTGTTTGTGAAATACTTCATTTTGGAAAGCTGGCTATCTGAAGTACTTGCAGTATGGTGATATGAGGAGTTAGACTATAACTCCTTGCTTTGTTCACTGTGTAAGGGAGATGTGCTATTGGTTTAATGGTCCTTGTTGCACTGTAATGGGTATTTATGCAGCGTACATGATCTATAAGGATGTACTTTGAAAAGAAAGTCCTTTTGTAGGAGGCAGTATGATGAAGAGGTAGGAAAACAGCTAAATGGTGCAGAAATTACTGCATTTGAAACTGAGAAATCTAATGCAAGGTACAAGTAAAAGGCGACCTCAAGAATGAATTACAGGTTGCAGGCTGATGTGTTTTTTTTTTTTTGTACCAGCTACAGAGTTGAAGGGAAATTGCAGGTAGTGGAATAGGTTTTCTTCAATTCCCCTCCTCCCAAAACAATTTCTGTTCCTGAGGCTTTGCTTCGTGGTATGTCAGTGTAATTGTACCTGAGAATGAAGCCTATGAGGTATGTGATCTGAAAAACCTGAATTCATCCAATTGGCACTGCTGATTGCTCATTAATTGAGAGGCTTTCTAAATGGTTTTATGTTGCACATTAAACCTTAGCCAGAGATGAGTGTTGCTGAGTGCTGTGTACTGCTATCAGTTTTATTTCAGTTGAGAGCAAAAGGGGAAGTTACATCAAGTCTCTTGGAAAGGATGCATTCTCTGAAAGGAATGAACGTGGGGAAAGTTAGCATTAATAGCAAAGGTGTTTGAAAAATAGTATGTCTGCTTGCAGATAATTTTGTCTATGGAGTTTTTGGTTTGTGGCTTTATTTCGGGCAGCTCTCACAACTGGAGTTATCTTAGCTCTTTATATTACAGAGCTGAAAGTATATTAAATTTCTGTTTTGTGAGTTAAGATGTAATGCTGGGTGTATTGGATATACAGTTATTACTTCACTCCTCACCTGCTCCCAGCCACAATCCTGTTGATGAAGCTGCAAGCATTTAGTATATCAGTAGTCTGGTGATAAAACCTTACTTGATTACTTTGCCTTTAGATTTTGAAGAATTCTAACATGGAGATGCTGGTGCTAGGTGAGATTTGAAAAAAATCTTTCACTAATCTGTATTCCTCTTTACTCTTGGAGTAGTGAATTGCAAAAAAATTACAAGCTGACTTAGGTTCAGAGAGAAGGAATTAATGCAGATTTGTTAGAAGCATCTCTTGAGAGAGTAGATGTCCTAATAGCATACGGATCACTTGGGTTCTTCCATGCTGCTCAGTGTCACGAGAGTAAGGGGTCTCTTGGGGCCAGGTGACTCAGTGTCTTGAAGGAATGCATCTCCACAGCTTGAAGGCTTGTAGCCACTCAGTAAACTCCCATTGCAACCCAGCTCCATGTTTCTCACATCAAGGCACGGCAGACTGCTGCCTGCAAGGTGTGTTGAGCACTGGATGGTCTTGTGCCACCTGGTGCCAGTCACAGAAACCGTAGCATTTTGAGTTAGTGTTAGATGGAAACCACTCCAAGTGGCTTGAGAGCCTTGCTTGCCCACCCAGCACAGGCTTAGCACCAGGTTGCTCCTATTTTGTTCCTGGGTTGTACACTCATAATCTGCTTTTGTTTCTGCAGAACAAAAACATGCTGGGTGCTGTTCCTGCACGAGGTGTCTTTCCTTCTCAACTGAATGGAATGTTGCTTTTAAAATTATTCTCTCATCATCACTCATTAATCATGTATGTGGCTACACAAACTAAGCCCTGTGTGTGTATTCCTCAGACCTGAAGCTGATGGCTCATGAAGATAATTCTCACCAGTACTCATTCGTATGAGTGGCTCTGTATACATTTTTAAAAAATTCTTCCCTAAAGGGTACAGTGGAATCAAGTAACTGTTTTTTTCTGCTCTATATAATCTGGTGCATTGTATGGCACCTCTTTGTTTAAAGGCATATAGATAATTTTCTATATGCGGCTGATATTTGAGGGATTTGTCATCAGTCTCTAACATATGTTAATAATTCAAGTATTGTGCTCAACCAAAAGTTTATTTGATTTTTAATTAAGATAATTTGACTTCTATCTAGCCATCATATTTAATTGCCAACCATTGTATTAAAAATTCTGGCAAATTTATAAAAATGGGAATAAACGCAGGTTGTGAGATTCTTACCACTTTTGTAAGCACTTGGCAAGAGGGACATCCTACTGCATTTAATCATGGTGTAGCTGACCTAATGACTATGGGAAATTCTAGCAAGTCTCCCAAAGCCATGTTTTTGAGAAGAAAACAAACCACACACACGCACAAAAAAGAAATGTAAACTTGCAGTAAAGGCCTGGCTTTACCAAATAAAACTCTGTTGGAGTTGTTCTTTCTCAGTAGCGCTGTTATCTTGATCTGCTCCTGAGGGCTTTGTAGTGAAAACTACACACAGGTGTAGGTAAAGAATTGTTTCATTTTTTTGTGTTGTATGTGATCCTGCTTCTGTAGAGTTCAGCCAGCTGTTCTTACGCTGTTCCACCATTCAAGCACTTTTTTATTTTTTATTTTTACTTTAGTATCTCAAAAGACCAAAGCATGTGTAAGGAACTAGCATAATTTATGACAACTTAAAACTGTTTTAGGGGAGGGTATATACTGAACTTTGTGTCTCAGTCCTATCTAACTATCACCTATCAGTGGACTGGGAGATGGCATTTGTGTGATAATTCAAGTACCACCACTTGAACACTAATCTTCAAACTTTTGCTAATCTGCTGGATAGAATGCAGGCGAAGCAATGTACTGCATGTTTCTTCTCCTGCAGTCATTTTGAACCCTCTGAACCACACATGTGGTATTCGTTGGGAGGAAAAGGAGTGCACACATTTGACCAGCATTGGGAGTTCTCACAATTGCCACCTTGCCTAAAGAGATGAAGTGGGAACCCTAACTCAGGAGCTTATAGGTAGTAACTCTTCGATCACTTAAAACCCTGAGCTGTGTTTTTCCAGAATTTGAAAGGTACAGGAAGCTAAGAATAACGTAAGTATTTCTCAGTACTTCTGATTGTATCTTTTTTGCCAAAGGAAAGCTGCAGCAAAGCAAAGTGTAAAACTACAAATGCTGAGTTAATAAAAGTCTCTGCTCTATGCACTGTGGAGTTTTGAGCTGAACACTCAAGGAAGTAGCCTGGCTTTCAAAACAACCTGCTCGCACAGCATAGTTTGATATTTGGCTCCAATATATTGCCAGTGATATGAATAGACTTTTCATGTTGCAGCACGTAAGCAGGATGAGAATGTGAATCTACTACAGCAGTTGGTGAAAACAACATATGTTTAGTTTTATGAAGACTTAAAGACAGATGGTGACCCACAGGATAATTATATAACAACCAAAATTCTCTTAACAAATCTTTTTATAATAGTTGTGATAATTACTCATAAGTAGCCAGTCATTTAAGTCTTCCTCTGTTTCACAAATAGGGTAGAGATCTAGTTTGGCCTCACGTAAACTCTTGGCTGAATTTGTTCTTTAGTTTGACTTTTTTTTTTTTTTTTTTCACTTGCTTTGCTAAAAATGAAATCATGCAAAGAAGAAACATTTCAAGTAATGTTTCTACTGTACATGATCTTGTTCAAGTCTTCCCTTGCCCTCCACAAAAGGCACAGCTGATGTGTGTTTGCCCAATCAAGTGAAAAAAAACTGAAAATGTCACTTCTCCCTTACTTACACTTTCAGGGTTATTTTCTTCAAGGATTCTGATTTTTTTTTTTTTTCTTCTTTTTTTCCTTCTCCAAATTTCTGAAGGGATTAATGTTTCCCTAAGAAATTGCTTGCTGCTTATTGTCCTGTAGTCTGCTTTGGAAGAATGAAAAACAGAAGGAAGATCTGTTTTCTGGGAACTCCTGGCTTCCATCCAAAATTTTAGCCTCTTTTGTTCAGCTGTCATCTTGGCTGCCTCCTGCACGCCTTCTGAGTGGACTGGAAAATTTCAGATATCTGGAAGAGTTTTCAGGATTGGGAATGAACTGGACAACCAATTCTGAGTTATAAATGTAGCAGCCCTTGAACCACCAGTGGCCCTGATCTGGCATCAAGATGAAATGCCTTCCAGTAAGAACAATTGCCTTTTGTTGGGGATTTTCAGGGGTGTATTTAAATAAAAATATCCTTTCTTTCCTCTCTAAGTCTAAGCCTTTCAGTATCCAGTAGCTCACAAACCATCTGTTTTATATGTCTGAAGAGCAATTGGCCAGCTAGACACAAGCCATGACTCAGGCCTTGACTGGTATGATCTTTGAGGGAAGCAGCAGAAAGAATTTTTGTTACATGTTTGTGCTGATGTTCACTTACCTAGCTAAGGTAATATCTGGGGCAGGAATTCTCATACAGGTTACTTTAAGTGGCCTGACTCAGACTAAGGAGATGTTTCAGAGGAAAGGAACAGAATTCTGCGAATGTATTCTCAGTGATACTTACCAAAATAGAAGCATATATTGAGTACTGGCCAATTGGTCTGTGAAGTGTGCTACTTATTTAAAAGCCTCTTTGTGTGAAGCTGTATCCCCACTTTCCCCAAAGGAAGCATTGATAGCTTCCTTGCTAGCCATGGACCTATACCAATGAAAACAGATTAGGGCTTGAAAAAGTAATCGTAGGAAATACAGCAGCAGAAGTACTTGAGCAAATGCCACTACAGTTTCTCAGCTGGAGAAGTACTAGCACTGTGTTCCTTTGGGACAGCACATTTTATCCTCAGTGGTTAGATGAGTCAGTCAGGCCCTTGACAATGTTACTTACGTGTGTTATGTGAAGTTCCACATAGCAAAAGCAGCTCAGGGCTGAAAAAATACTAGAAGGAGCTTGTGTTAGCCAGGACATTACTCTCTGAAAACGAGATTGTCTTGAGAGTCTGTCATGTGACCCTACGAACAGAGTAACTTTATTTCATGCTGTTTTCCAACAGTGGGAGCCCTGAAGAAATCCTCTTGAGCAGTTAGCTGGGAGCTCATTAAAGGCTTCTGCTTGCTAGAGCTCTATCTATCCAGGCAACGATCCTAGCCTTTGTAAGTTAGTGAACCATTTTGATAATAATAAATAAAGGAATACTTCCCTTTCTAAGATCAACTAATTTACTAATTAAAAAAAAATCAATTTGTTAAAATTACTTCCAAAATCTACCTACTTTTAAATTTTATCTTTAGGGGAAAGAATTCTCCTAATTTTTTTGTTGTTTCAGTGTGGAATTCTTTTGGTTGGCTTGTAACCTGGTTTGTTTCCTTGCTCTGTGTGCAGAAAAGCTTCAGCTCAGATTCAGCTCTTGGCTCAAACGAGGAAATAAACAGAACAGAATCTTTTGCATACCAAGCAAGTTTCCAAGCAGCTGTGCTCTTGATTACTCTGTGGTGATAACTTTCATGGTTATCCATCAAAGAAACTTGTCGATTTCTTGCTCTGGAACAGAGATCTTTTGTTAAGTTTTCATACACTGGTAGGGTATGAAAACATTGCCTTTTCTAGGTCAAGGATATTTTTGCTTTAACACTTGAAAATGTTCTTTTATGTTATCCATTTGAATTTTTTGCTAATTTCTAGGTCCTTCTCTGACAGTATAGAACCTAATTGTCAACTGTAGAATCATTCTGAATCAGCATTGTCAGCAACTCATAAGGTAGTTGTAGGATGTTGCCTTTGCTTAGCTGTGTTAGACAACAAAACTGCTTTCATAGAGCTGACCGGTGGATTATCTATAAAGCTCTCAAAATGCTTGCTGATTGGCATAGAGTTCCTTCTTGTTTCAGAGCTCCAGGTAACAGTTTGTCTCATTATGGGCTTCAGCTTCTCTGTTCATCAGCCCCATAACTTCAGCAGTCTGTTGTCTCATTTGTTTTCATTTGCATCTACTAAAAATGGAATGACTCACATTGAGTGTTAATATACATAGTGAAAGATTAAAACCTGTGTTCTGTGGAGTTTTCTTGTCTTACTATCCTTTGATTCTTGGCAGCTGTAATTTAACCTAATATTGAGAAGATTTTGGACTACTAATTTTAAATATTTTCTGTGCTTGTGAAAACTAATAAATGAGAACCTTGAGTAATTAATAACATCTTACTAATAGCTAGTGGTAAAATATAATTATCACGAGGTCTGTAAAACAACCTCGTGAGTCAGTGGTGCAGTATTTTGAAGACTGTTGTTCTTTCGTCCTGAGATCTGTGAAAAGGCTGTAAGGGCTTCAAGTGCTATTGCTCCTTTTTACTTGAAAAGAGTTGAGTGTTCATGACCTGGAGAAGTAGAACACCACTCTTTATCTTCACAGGTAGGAAAAGCCCCACTGACATTGATCGGTGGATGGAGATGCATTTCTTGCATACAAAATGTCAGATAAACTTTCATCAGTTTTCACTTTACCATCTTTTCTGGAGTAGTCTGGGAAGATGGCACTTTCTTCCTCTTAGAAGATTCTCTAGCTTTCCATCCTGACTGGAAAAGTATTATTATTATTCACACACTATTCACATGTTTCTTGCAAATTCTCATTAATGGTGAAATAACCTGACATGTAGTAGGATAATGCATGTATCTATGCGTGTGTTTTTGATTTATGTATAAATTGCTTTATATCACAGAAATTCTGTGGTGTTTCTTATTCTTGGCTTTGCTTCTTTCTTGGACCATTTTGTAGAATGTTTTTTTGTTTTTTTTTTTCCTTGAAAATTGTCTTTTTCATTCAAGATAGAAAAAAAGTCCTGAATGTTCCTTTATAAATGTGACTGTAGCAGGCACCTGTCATATTTTCAAATTATCTTTTATTTCCCTCTGGTAATTGAAATATGTCTTTCTGTGTTGTATTTTTCCTAATGAGAGTGGGGACTATGATCAATGAAGGAATTATGGGATAAAGCAGTGCTGTTGCAAATAAGCTTTGACAATAACCTCTGTGTGTCTTACGTGTGCCTTAGAAATGTCCCTTTTGGGGAACACCTGGAGAAGGTTACAATTTACAAAGTTGATATTATGGTGACCAATGTGACAGCTGCTAGTATTTTGCAATAGCGTGTTCTCTCAGATTTCTCCAGTTGTTGCAGTTTGTATATTTTTGGTAGGAGTAATATCTCAAAAATAAAATAAATCTCTGCAAGGCAAACTGTACTTGTAAATATTTATTTTATTCTAGACCACTGTATTGTGTGGAAGGAGCAAGGTTTATGAGAAAAAGCTTATACATGGGACATAGTTGGGATGTGATTCAACACCATGAAAATCTATTTAACAATTTTAAACCTCTGGTACTTAAGAGGATCTATTGTCTTTCCCAGTCTGAAGACAAAGGCAATCGTACAGCCAAGAAGAGCCTTGTTCGGACGGATGAACTTAGCTCCCTTTTCGACCTGGGGGCAAAAGTAGGATCATCAAGTTTCTCAAAGTGATCATTTGCGTATGGTAAAAATTTATTAAGTCTTTTATAGCAAGGGAAAACAATCCCACCTTTAAAGAATAACACTGAAAGTGTTGATGTGTAAAGTATTATCTTCAGTGTAGGCTGCTAAATTGGAGGTCTCGCACTGGTTTCCTCAGTTTGCACTGTTTTGTCTCAGTCAAAAAACCTTTCAATACATTCAACTTGTTCCTGCCACATGAGCTTTCAGCTCAAAAGCAAAGAATGTCTATTCATTGAAGGCGTAGGAGATGGGGTGAGAGATGGCAAAATAATTACAATGACAGCTTGTAAGTTGATCTATAGGAACTTTAGTTATAACTTATGTACAAGATTTTTTTGTGTGTATTTGCCTTTGCAGAATTTTTAACCCTGTCCTGTAGCTTGGATCTCAGAAAAATACAGCAAAGATTTGATGCCGCATCTTTTGTTCTTTTGTTGGTCTAGTTAATACAGTCTTTATGGTCAGACTATAGTCTTTCAAGAAGGCTTACTGAGAGGTCAGAAACAAGTCATCCCACTGTACAGGAGTATAAAGCATTTCAGGGAAGAGATGTTTAGCTAAGCAAGGAGATTTGGCGAGCTCACATGTGAGAAAAGAGCATAGAGGAAACAGAATCAAGGACAGGCAAGACAAAGTGTGCAAAAGCCTCCTTTGGGCACCAGGATGCTACCAGGGAAAGCTAAAGTGTAGCTGAAATGAAAGCTGGTTAAGGACAGAAAGGCTGGCAGGAAGGGTCTCTACAAGTTTACCAGAATCAAAAGGAAGTTCCAAGAAACACGTCCCTGTTGTTGAATAGGGAGGTAGCTTAGCTGTGTCTCACCCAGGGAAGGCCAAAGTACTCAATGCATTTTTGGCCTCAGTCTCCCAAGCCTGTGGGCGTACTGATTCAGGCTGGGGAGGAGACTGCCGCCCTTCAGAGAGCAACAGGCGGGGATTCATCACAGAATATGAGATGTTTTATTGTTCTTCTGTTAGAAAGCTTTCATTGATGTCTCATCTAAAACCTCCTTGATTAAGTTTCAGCCTGGTGCAGTTTGGGTCATGAATGCAGACCACAGGTTATTCCCTCTTTCTGCAGTGTTTACCAGTTCTCTCTCTGTCGTGTTTTTAAATAAAGATCTTAAGTTGTCTCTTCCTTCTTTTTAGGCCAACAGTCATTTCTTTGCTTTCTTAGATGCTCCAAGTGATCCGGGTCTTTGCACAAGTACCTAAAACCAGGTGTAACACCTGGCTAAGCCTTACATGGACTAAATATAACGTAAGGATTACTTTGTTTGGTAGGCTAACTTACTTCATTTATAAGCTCTTGTGAGAAGTGTGGTTCCGGCATGAGACTCTTATTGTTGACTCATTCAGCTTACGGTTTACCACAGGTGTTTAAACAAAGATTAACAGCAGCAACAACAAAAAGTTTGATGATATTATCTCAGTAAAGAAGTGGTGTTTTTATGATGCTAGATTTGCCAGCGAAGCACACTGTTACTGTGTCTGAAATTGCAGAAGTGCTTTGCTTCTGCTCTCCTTGAGCAAGAAAGCTAAGGGAAGTGTGGGCTTCTCCCGAGAAAGGTGTAAATGCTACATATGAATATGGGACTTCGAAATCTGGGCAGAATTTTTTTGCAGTGAGTGTCGTAACGGACATCAGTCATTTGTGTAATCCTGCCTTGGGTGCTTTTCTGAGGAACTGCCATGTGCCAGGTGTTCTTAGAGCTGCACTTCTGCACTTGCCTTCACCTGTTAGAAAGTAACTCCCTAACGCTGTCTGCTCTGAATGGATTATTTAATTCTGTCAAGATTTCTGTACTCTGTTAAAAGAAACTTGAAGTCACATTGTAAGTGCCATAAGGAAACTTGATAAACACTTCCTTTTCCTTCATCCTGGCTGTTAACAAAAATGTTGAATAGTACTGGACATAGAACAGGTCCCCGGAAACTTGCCTGTGACAGGCTTCCATTTTGCCAGTGAATTACTCCACGGTCTAGCACCTTCCTCCTCATCCTTGCTGTCCTAGCGGATTCAGTAAAAATGACCTTCCACAAAGTTGGTTATAAGGGGGCGTTAATTCAAATTCCTTCAAAATGCTCAAGACTAGTCTTGCTGGAGATAATGGGGCCCAGAACAGGTACAAGAGAACTTGTGGGTGGATACTGCTATAAGAATAGTTCTTTTCATTTCATATGTTGACATTATTCCAAATAGTTTCAAGGGTGCAAGCTGTGGTGTCTGTGTCCTCAGGGAAACTTTTGATCAAAATGCCACGAGTATCTTGTAAGTACACCTGATGTGCACAATGGAACTTCAGCCCTGGTGCATGAAATGGAAAGAATACTCCTCCTAACAAACATGTCAGTTTTCATTTTGTAAAGAACACAAAGACAACTGTCAGATATTTTATTTCTTTATTTTTCTTGTTATATTTGCCCTTCTCAGAAGGAAGGAAATGAGGCTATTACTCATTATTTGATTTGTTTCAGAGCCATTATTGATTTTGGAAATTTGATAAACATCTGAATAGATAACTGTTCTGTTGTTTTTTTCAAGTGGAGCAAGACTTGGCAGAAGTTTGTCTTTGTGTCGGGCAAACATGATAGAACTGGTCATCAGGAACATAGGTTTTGATTTTTGTATATTCCGTAAACTAAAAACCTGTATTTGGTTAAAATCCCTTTCTTTTTTAAACTACTGACTCCCCAAGAATGCCTTGAAGGACTGCAGGGGTTTAAAAAAAGTAGGAATATTTCAGGAGGCACTAGCTTCTGAAGTTAGCAGCCATTTCAGATTTATTGAGAGCTATTTCATGTATCTGATTACTTTTTTTTTTTCTTAATTTAAAATCTACCCAAACCAACAAAAAAACTCAGCCCTCAAAAAGAAATCTGTAAATTACATCAAGAATATTGAAAACTGAAAATGTCCTTTGAATTCTTGAACTACTGGGACTGTGCAGCAAATGCTCAGCTAAAATGACACAAAGTTAGTAGTAGCTTCTTCAAGTTGATGGTTGATATAGAAAACACTGTAGTTTGGTCTTGCAGTCTTCTTTGCTAACAGCATCAGAAAGTATTGAACAGAACACTGTGTCACTGAATAGCTGATTCATAGGGTGCCGTGTGGCCACTGAATGCTTTTTTGGTGTCCCTGGAGAAGCAGATGAGAGCCAGTTGTTGCCAAAAGGCATGTCAAAACAAGTTTCTGTGCACGGTGGTGGTATTTTTTGTTTAGTTTTAAATAATCTAATGCAGTGAATGCAGCCTGTGGTGCAGATGAAGTGGAAGAAAACTGCTGTCCCAGAGCAGGTTTTGTGCCAAGCCCAATTTGATAATAAAGTTTCTCATTTTCTGAGAACTGGGTGGACACGCAAACCAGATGGAGAATTCTAGAAGTGAAAAAATAATAAGTAACTTGTATCGCCTGAGAGAGAAATTAGGAGAAAGAAATCTGCACAATTTTGGGGTTTACTTCCCTTTGTTTCTGTGCTGTTGCTAGCGTATTTTCACTGTCTTGCCTGGATGCTGTCTGTGCTCTCAGCTCCTACCGCCCCAGAGCTCCCTGACTTTTAGTTCAGATACCACAAGGGTAAGTTCTCAGTCCAGTCAGCACTTCGTGTTGCTTGGAGAAGGGCAGGTGCATGCAGCCTGCGACCACCAGGCTTAGTGCCATCACTTTTTGGGGATCTGCTGTGGTACTACTGGTCTTCGTTCTGCTGATCCCAAATGCACTTTAATTAGGACAGGCAAGCAAAAAAGGAATCAGGGGGTATGAGTCACGTGAGCCCCCCCTCTCCTGCTTTTTATGTTCTTTCCTTTTCTTTGTTTTTCTTTTCTGTCCTTTGAGTTTCAGGCTTTTATTAAGAAAAAGACACGTCTGGCTTTATCAGACAAGGTAATTACATCTTCTAAAGCATAGCTGTCAGCTGTGACTAAAAGATATCAAAACAGTCTTTAGTGTCCTGATGCTGTTGAAAGTTTGTCAGGTGTGAGCACTTGATAAGGCTGTTCTCAGGTTTATTTTCTGGTGGCATTTAAGGTAGGCCACTGGAAAATATGGGCCCCTGTCTTTTTTTTGTCTTTCAGTTTGTCTTTTCATCATATGACAACAGTGCAGCTCGGTAACAGCACATTTGTCTCCCTTCTTCTTCCTTCAGTATTGTCTTTTTGATGTCTTAAAATCTATCAAACGGTGGATTTTTTTCCCCCCATTGTAATACTATATGACTAAAACCAAATGAGTGCTAACAGTGCAGCTATAATAATGAACCCTTTGCTTTTTCACGTGCTGTTTTCTTTCTCTTGTATGTTCTGTAATAAAAGTGTTAGTGGAAGTGAACCAGCAATAATCTGTTGTAAAACCCCCAATCCAGTCTTGCCGAAGCGAACAATAAGAAACCAGTGTTTCATTAACACTTTGCCCTTGCTGAGCCTGAGAAACTACTTTTTTTTTGCCTATACAATAGAGATTGCATTGTGCTCGACCAGAGGCTTTGAGACCGGCCTTGTTGTGAAGGGCTCAAGCTATTTAGCTGACAAAAGATGGTAGGAAAAAGTGAGCCACGGTGAGGACGTGACCTGTGTGAGGTCTTGTTGCAGGTCAGTGGCAAAACCATGGAGAGGGCTCAGGCACTGGAGCCGCCGTCTGGCTGCCGCTCCACCAGCTGTCACTGCCGGCTGCCGCTTCCCAGGCACTCTTGATATTCAACTTGCAACACAAGCACTGAAGGTCGTGCTGCTCGGTGACTTCATTGGGATGATGCTGTCATCTCTGTTCTTTTAGTTACTCACATAATCTACTGCTTCAGATTTTTTAGTCTTGTTTCTAAACTTCATAAATTTGAAGCTTAATTTGGAATGAGAAAATGTTAATTTATAGAAGGATCTTGCACCAGGTTATAATAAGCAGATCATTAAGCTGTCATGGTCAATCATGTCTGTGGGACTTAATAGAGACCTTTAATCAGCAGATTATTGACACTGCGTGGCAAACGGTCTGGTGTGTCAATAAAAGTTCATGACCTTAGGGAATACAAATAAAAGTTCTTGATTCAGGTTACTACTGCTAAAAAAGAAAAAGACTTATATACGTTTTTGCAGTTGTTTTTATTTTAAGGTCAGTGAAAGGTGAAGAAAACAGTGCCTTGTATTTGAGACCCAAAGCTTTTTATCAGCAACTGTAGAATTGCACTGCTGCCAATATTTAACTTTGCTAAGCATGCAACTGTTTCCATATGTTGTAATCCTCTTTTTGGTGATTTCATCTTCCATAGTTATTTTAAGTTCCTTTGACATAGTAAGGATTTAAACAGTATGGGAGTAGTTTCTAAGCATTTGTTTTTTTTAATGGTAGTGAACTCTTGTGCTTATTGTGGGTACAGCGTAGGATCTGAACCAAAGTTGAATTTTAACTGCTTGCATCTTTGCATGTGTAAAACTGAGCAGTTTACACTTGGTAGTATAGGTGGTCTTAGATATTAAAAAAAAAAAGAAAAAAAAAGAAAAAAAAAATCCTCATCTATAAATAAAAACAAAATGCTTTTTGTTCATCCACTATCTCTCAACTGAAGGGATGAGAGTACTGAATTAGAGAAAAATGGGATGGAAGTCAGTTGGGATATATAGCCCAGAACTGAAGGGCACACCTTTTGTACAGGTGCAAAGACCAACCAAAGCGATTGGTCCTCTAAGGTGCTTTTTCAGCAGCAGCATCTTGTCCTTATGCAGTTGTCATCCTCTGTGTTTCATACAGTGAAAATTAATCCAAATGTTTGGGAACAGCTAACTCTCAAACTGAAGAATCTGCTGTTTTGGTCCTTGATGTCTGTAACTCACCACAACAAGAAAATAAAATGTGCTCATTTGTGTTAAATTCTCTGCTCTAGGATTTATAGAAAAAGAAATTAATCAGTGGTGGAGGTTCATTTTCTATCATGTTGTCTAAAGCTTTGCCTGTGTTACTCTTATTTTGAAGGGAAATATGTTTACAATTTCTTGGCCTAATCCCCAGTTAACTGGATTTAACTGGATAAAATTTTAATAATGAAAAGGGTTACAAATTAATATCATTAAATAAGACTTTTGAATATTGTGTAAAGCATTCTAAATGCTAAATGGAACATGGGAATGTGAAACAGATTTATTTTTAGTTCTGTTTTTCATTCAACCAAGCATAAATCAATTAGAAATAGTACTCCTTGTCTTTTCTTTCATGGCGATTTTACCAGAACCATAGCTGGAACTACTATAAGAGGCCTTGTTAGAGTTAATGGTTTCAGCAATAGAATACAGCAGTGATACATAGCAAAATGTTTAATAAGTGTTAGATGTTACTTTTAGTAACGTTTAGGAAAAAAAAAAAATACACCTTTTGAGATTTTTTTTTCTCATTTCTAAAATATATTAAGAGATCAGATTACAATTATTTATTTATTTATTTGCCATAATGGCCCAAGCTCTCGCTCTTAATCCCTTTTTGAAGAGATTAAGAGTACCCCACATTATACAGTCGTACTGAAATGTATGCTTCTTTTTTGTAATTTGATCTAAAGATGTACTTTATTTGCTCAGCAGTAATTCAAAGTTGAAAGATTCCCCTTAGTATTTAATTAGATGTTTCTTGAACCCTTTTAATTATTGCCCAGCTTACAGCCTTCCTCTTGTGGAACCGAACTGAGCAATTGCTAGGCGATGCCATACAGCACAAACATGCTTGCTTCCACTGACACAGCTTGTTCAAAGAGTGCTCTGTGAGAAGCGGACCAGAGGTAATTTGTCCTCAGTAAAATGCTGATGACTTTGAGTTGGTTCACATTCTATTGGCAAAACTTTACTGCTGTGCAAATGGAGAGCTGATGGAGGTTATAAGGTTGCTTGTGTGTAAACATTTTTGGCACTTCTTTTTTGTAGATGTTGGCTCTTGGGGTGAAAGAATTTTACTTCCATAAGGAATTTTTCCTGTGCAAAACATATAGCCGTAATCTTGTTAATTTAAAGGCATTAAAAATAGCTGTCTTTCTACGATGTGAATAGTGACGATTTATACAGAAGTGTTTCCTCAGTGCCCTTTTATAATGATGTGAGAGGGATGGATGAGGGACTACTGGTTAAACTGTCAAGTATAACATGACAGAGTGCAATTTCTAATCTGCAAATTTAGGGTAAAAAATGGCAAGCTAAAATTGTGGCATATTAAGGCAATTAAAAAAAAAATCTAATTTATAAGAAGGACTGCACTGTATATGAAATCTGGAAGGCATTGACTACTGAGGCAGAGTACTAAAATACCACCACCTCAGAGAAGGAGGGGTATCCAGGCTATCACTGGGGGATTGGCAGCTGTCTTGCAGGACTTGAAACAGCTCATGTTGCTCTGGAACAGCAGCCTGGGTGCCTGCATGTTTGCATCCTACCACAGGTGTGGGGAAAATGGATGCATGTTATTTCCTCAGGAAAAAGGCCAAGACTCTTGTGCAAGTCTCTCATTGACTGCAGACCATCTCTTCAGCTCTTAACAACAGATTTTCATTTTTTATGACAAATCTTCATCATTTGTATTAAAATTGCAGGGTGGTATGTTAAGTTACGTTATGAAATGAGACATCTTGCTAGTGAGAATTTACCTGGGTGCTTATCATGCAGCTTATCATGCTGTATGTGGTGAGGCTGTGCTAAGAATAGCAGTTATTTACCGTAATTCCAAGGGGACCTCTTCAGATGGGCAATTTTCAAGTTCACTGAGCACTGGAAAACAAACTGATTTGGGTTTAACTACAGTCTAAATATTAGAAAGGATTCAGACTCACTTTAAAGAAAAGGGAAATGGGAAGAATGGAAAAAATTGAAGTCTGAAGTATGGTTTTTTTGTTTTTTTTTTAATAGTTCTTGATTATATTTTTTCTTTAGAGCCCAGAAATATTCTGACCAATATGAAAAATTTCATTATGTCAAAAATATGCCAGAGCTTTTTCTGGTGTTTGAATTTACTGATATTGCACATTAACTGATAAGGCTGTATAGGAGCAGAGAAGTTCTGTACAAAGTTTTAAGTGCATGTATGGTTAGTGTGTATGTATATATCCATACGTGACTGTTGTGTCATCTGTGTTATTGTATTTCCTGTGTAACTCTGCAATAGGGGAATGACTGGATACTCGGCAAGTCCTTGGTGACAGGATTTGGAAGAGTGAATTAAGTAGAAAGTATATCCCCAAGCTTAAGCTGAGCTCTTAATTGTATTGCTTCTGTCATGTGAGATTGACCCACAGCGTAGCTGTCACACTATTTTGGTACAAACTTCCAGCATTCTCCTGGAATAAGTCCTGACTTATGGAAAACCTACAGAGCTTTAAAAATACATTTTCTTAGTGCAAGCAAGCTATCTAAGAGCTTGGGGTCTTTGGTTTTTCCTCTGCAGTTACTGCTGATTCATATGGCAGCAGTAGGAAGAGCACCAGTGTCTCTGTTGAAGTATATGTTAAATTGATCAGTGAAATTATACTGAGAGAGAAATCAGTGTATTTAATAAGCATATAGAAGTATATTCTTATGACTCAAACTGGATCAAATTATTTTGCATTTACTGGGAGTCAAGAACTGAGGTAATCTTAAAACTGGTGAAAAGGATGATCCTTGCACATGATGTTTTCTTTCTTCCTGGAAAAGCGTGATCTGTAAGATGCCTTACTTTTCCAAGGTAAGCATTTAACATAAATTAAGCTGATGCAGTCTATGAAATAATGCAAAAATGCAGGAAGCTATTCTGGGAGGTAAGACCCTTTAAGCCACAAAATTGACTGCTTGTGGTTTAAGGTAACAAAATAGAAGATCTGGGAACTGGGGTAAATATTCTGATGAAAATCTGGCTTTCAGAAGAAAAGATCTTTAAAGAGGAGATGTAGCAGGTGGCTTCAAATGTAGCGGTACTATTTTTAGCTTCCTGGATGGCCTCTGAATAATGAGAAGCTTACTGGTTTACCACTTCTCGGTTTAGCTATGTTTGTGTTAATAAATTGGTTCTTTTAAGCTGGGTACAGCAGACATTAGCAGTGATGATGGGGAGGATTTTCAAAAGCTTCTAGTAGCTCTCAGCTGCCACTGCAGTCAAGAGGGTAAACCTGGAAAATTATGTCAGAATCATAGAATGGCCAGGGTTGGAAAGGACCTCAAGGATCATGAATCTCCAACCCCCCTGCCACAGGCAGGGCCACCAACCTCCACATGCAATACTAGACCAGGCTGCCCAGGGCCCCATCCAATCTTGCCTTGAACACCTCCAGGGACGGGGCATCCACAACCTCTCTGGGCAGCCTGTTCCAGTACCTCACCACTCTCTCTGTAAAGAATTTCACCCTAAATCTCCCCTCCCTCAACTTAAAACCATTTCCGCTTGTCCTGCAGTTATCAACCCTTTCAAAGAGTTGATTCCCCTCCTCTTTGTAGGCTCTTTAGGTATTGAAATGTTGCAATGAGGTCACCCCACAGCTTTCTTTTCTCCAGGCCGAACAAGCCCAGCCTGTCCCCACAGGGGAGGTGCTCCAGTCCCCTGATCATGTTCGTGGCTCTCCTCTGGACCCTCTCCAACAGCTCCCTGTCTTTTTTGTACTGGGGGCTCCACGCTTGGATGCAGTATTCCAGATGGGACCTCACAAGAGCAGAGTAGAGGGGACAATCGCCTCCTGTCCCTGCTGGCCACCCCTCTTTTGATGGAGCCCAGGATACCATTTGCCTTCCGAGCTGCAAGGGCACACTGCTGGCTTATGTTAAGTTTTTCATCTATCAAGACCCCCAGGTCCCTCTCCACAGGGCTGCTCTTTAATTTTTTAATATGTTTGTATATCCTTATCATTATACGTTTTGCCTGGAGAACTTATGATTCCAAATTTTTCTCCTTTTTTCCCATAATTAAAAAAAAAAATTCCAACTTCTTTAGTGTTTTGTGTACCTCTAGATTGCTGATGGATGCAGTGTCTCATGGGAACAGACACTTGACTTAGCCAACTGCCAAACCCAATCTCTTTTGGTCTCTGGAAGCATTGTAGAGTGTGGGCCTTCTCCTTCTGCTGCTTCTTTCACAGCTCCAGCCTCCACATGGCCTCACGCCTGATTGTAAGATCTTTATTTGTGCATATACATGGTGGTGGTGGGGGAGTGCAGGGGCTTGCTTAACAAAATGAGGCTTGTGAGTTCCTCTAGTGCATCCTGGGGGATGTGAGTCTTGCTGGGAGCCGTGTAGGAGAGGCAAGAGTAGGAGCACTCAACAAGGCAGCGATAGACTACACTGACAGTGTAGAAAGCTATGTGATAGATTTGTTGTCCTGCATTGTTATATAAGCATCAGATATATTGACTACAATGACGGGTTAGTGAAATAACTCCTTTCCTTAATTTGGGGTATATCACTTACACAGATTTGCAGCTTTTCCTTCTGCTCTGACTGAGGCAAGAGGTGTAGTGGAAATTACTGTATCGGCCGAAGGCAAGGCTAAAAGCTACTGGTGGTATCTCTGTCCTCACACACACTGCTCTCCTGTCTCTCCCTTTCTAATGCCCTGAGGGTGACTGCTGAAGAGTGTAATAGCTTGATTTAGTGTATCATGGTAAAGGATCTGACATGCCACCCTGCATTTTCTTGTTTCTTGCCCGTTTGGCAGTGACCAAAATCAAGTGGAGGTCACACAAGTGCAGCCAGAAGAGCACATCAGTGCCAGGGCTAAGGTTACATTACACTGGGCCTCTTTCATGATGCTGTGTGAATAGGGATCAGTGCTGTACCAAGTATCTTGGAATTAATCTGTAATTTTTATGGAGAAATATGGCATACACAGAGGAAACCTACTTGAATCTGGAAGCACATTTGGAACAAGAGGAAAGAGTTGACAACAAATGAGTGAATGGAGGCTTGAATTAACTAGCATCCAGAGAAGTGTCTTTGTGTCAATACTCAGTAGTTACGGGCCCAGTCCTAGAAAGCCTTCCACATGTTGTTTGTGTGATGAAACAAGCTGGGTGAGCTACCAGTATTGGAAGGGTCAAATTCAGGCTGGTTATAACCTGAATGCAAAGTCAAATGCTAAACAGAGGAGAATGCTAACATAAGAATGCTGAGGTTAGAGAAATAAAGAAGACGTAAATGTGACGATCACAGGAGGGGCTGTTGAAAACATGCTGCTTAATTTTAAAACAAACGAAACCCTGGCACTCTAGAGAGGTAGGAGTGTTGTTCTGTATGCATTCATGTATCTGCATTTAAGTGTATGCTCACTGGGATGCCTTGTCTTCCTAGCGTTGCTTATGTTAAATTATAGTAAATGAACCTGAAGTTTTATGTGAGTAGATCCAGCTACATCCTAAGTGTTATGGGCCCATGTCCAAAAATCTTGAGGGCCGTATTCCATTACTGAGTACTGATGGAGCATAGTGGGGCCTCATACAGGAGTTGTAATGCATGCACTAACTTGGCATTGGCAGGGACTTGATGTACAATGCTGAGGTGACATTTGAAAGAACAGTTTGTAGTCATGTAGGGGACTGAAACCATCCTGAACATTTTTAATCATGCTAGCTGTTTTAAACTTTTGTAGAGTTAGGGGAATTGAGGGAAACTTACAGAAAGCAATCATATATATATTTTTTCTGAGATTTTTTTTTTTTTTTAAATTTCATTAGGCCTTATTTTGCCTTTTTTCACATCCCATCACCTTACTAGCTTGCAGATGGATGCATGTAATTCTAAGGCTGTTTTCTGTCATCTTTCCAGGGAGTAAGTTTTCAGCTTATAGCAGATATTTTTGTATCCCTAAAATATATGATGCTGTGTTTGGATTGTTAAATTCCATTCCATCTGCACCTCCCATATGTTCAGCCCTCCACAGTTTGTTTGGGGTCACCCTTCTTCACTATGGGAAGGGAAGGATGTGAAGTATTGGTGAAGGATTCTTGCTGATGGCTCCGCAGCCATGGTGACAGGTTGCCACCGACTGGGCAAACCTTTTCTCTCAGTCTTTCTCCCTGTAGCCTTACACAGATGAACTGCTATGTTTGTGCTGCAGGGTGGGACCAGACTTGACGGTCTTTTCCTATCTCCAAATGCTTCAGTTCAAGTGAAGAAATATTAAAAATATAATGATAATAGAAAAAGCAAATAATTTACACTCTAAATGACTTCTTACGTATTTGGTGGCTGAATTAGGACATGGATGAAGATGGAAGCTTTCTGCTCTGAAGTATTCTGAAATGGAAGAGGAATGCCTGAAATGGAAGAGAAAGCAAGCATACAGTTCTGCATGTTCTTGGCTGTATTAGCCAAGACACAAATTCAGCTCTTTTGTAAAGAGATCAATAGGTGAAATTATTGGGAAACAGAAATAAGTTGTTTGATGCTGCTTTTCCTTGCAGTTGCAATTTTTGTTGTTTGCATTTATTTCTTCAGGTTTGGAAGTGACTTCCAAATGTGCTTGCTCTTAAACAATAGCAGTACTTCCAGTGAAACTGAAATCATTGCCTTAGGGTAAGACTTAAGTTATGTTTTTCCAGAAAAGGAAAAACTTCAGTCATGGTTTTAAAATACTAAGCTGTGTTTTCTATGTAGCATTAAGTCAGCACTATCGTGCTGCAAAATGTTTATTTTTTCTGCTAACTTGGATTCAAATTGCAGTGCGGGCAGGGAGGTGTTGAACTTTGCTTTAGTACATGTATGCTGCACATATTCTCCTTTACATCTGTGCTCAAGTTTTTATGCCAACTCTGCCAGAATACCTTCTTTACATTGGTGTTTTTAGCTGAAATTATTTGTCTTAACAGCTGAGATGTGTCACCTTTTCTATAAAGATGTACCACTGGCATAAGCTGTTATTTGCAGTGTGGAGTTACTTCATAAGGAGGTGGTGTCTTTTCATACTTTTCTCTGTGCATCTGCTTCAATCACAAGTTTATTATTGCACGTGTTGCTTCATCTCCTTGTAGCCTTGACTTAAATACTGGGGACGAGAAGCCTGCACTTGGGGTGATCGGGAGGCCTTCAGAGTCCCTCAGTCTGACAGAGGTCTGCTGTTTTAGTCAGTTTCTACCCCAGTGCATTGCTATTGTGAAGAATGCCCAAAGGAGCACTGGTCAGTGAATTCCATTGGGACTCTTAAAGGCAGAATTCTCCATAGTCATGTTATCTTTGAACCTGTTGAGCTTGGAAGGCTTATGTTGAGAGTCTGTGGATTGCTATGGTTCTGCTTGAGATTCTGCATGGGACAAATGTTCCATGGGAAACAGATCTACCGTGGCACCTAATACTAAAAACTAAATGCTTTTTCTTCTATAAGAATGCTCTTCTCGATTAGGCATGGAAAGTTACCCAGGATATATGTATTTTTTTCTGTGAAGAGGCTGTTTTGTGCTCTTGTATACTTTGTGCCTGGAAATCCTTCTGGGGCAAAGCAGGAAGTAAGGAAATAGCAAGAAAATTATATTCACTATGTAAGGAGGAATTGCATTCTAGCACTAAATTAAAAACATAAATAAAATGAAGCCTTCATTTTTAAGATCATTCTACTGTTTCCAAAGCTTTCTTAAAAAACGATCTTGTGATACTGCCATCTTCAGTGATTACTATGCAGGTGAAGCTGGGGTTGTACGAGCAGCAGCTTGGCTTTTACAGGCAAGGGTGAAAATGAGGCTGTCTGGTGGGCACATGCAGACTTGCGCATCTTGGTGATACCAGCACGCCTCCCTGCTCTTGGAAGAGTGGTAGGCTAAGACTGACTGACTGACTGCAGTAGCACAGCTCTGCAGGAGATAAGGCAGTGTCATTTCCTTTTTATAGCTTTTCTCTTAGTGAGCCATCTGTATGTGCTACAGCTGCATTTCCACTTCCCTTAAACAGACTACGTAATGCTTTCTTTTCCTGATAGGTGTCAGCAGGACAGATTAGCTATTAGCACTTATGCAAGCCAGAAGATTTTACATTAAGCAAAGATAATGCAATCATCAGGAATTAGAGTCTATGGAAATTGTGTCGTTCAAAGTGACAATAAAATGAGGGATAAAATTTGTAGTTAATATATGAGCCTTTTTATATGACCTACAAAATTATGCTCATACTGTTGGTTGAGCTGAAGTTGTATGAGAAGAATAGGTTCTAGCTAGGGTGCCAGAAATCTTACATCGTAGATCTGTTTTCTCAATGAATTTATTCTTAAATCAAGTTTAAGGCCCTCAAATTAAGTTGCAGAGGATAGCATTACATAATCTCCAAAACAAGTCCAGCACAAGCGTTAGGAGCAAATCTTCCTCAGACTGCTGTATCGCATGAGGCAACAGCTCTTTGAAGGGACACCTTTAGGGTAGCGAAGAGCATTTTCTTTACACGTTTAGTCAAACCCCCAGTTCTTCTGTTGAGAATAACAAATAACAGGGGTACTGTTTGTCTAGTCTGCAGACTAAACAAAGGGTTAGTACGTTGTTTCATTTGGGCAAGCAGCTGCTTTATAGCTGCTTTTGTTTGCTGCCAAACTGTGGAACTTTTGCCTAGGAATAAAACCTTCAGCTCACTAGTGTTGTGACCATTTATCTCCTGTTTGTTCCACATCGCTTTTATTTGAGAAGAAATTGAAATCACAGTTTTGTTTGCTCTGCTCCCAGCCAAATAATATTATTGATGAAATGACAAATTGTTGCCTACTTCTGTAAATTCTTCTTTCACTGGAAATATGGAAGCTATCTTTCAGTATAGAAGTATCTAGTAAAGCATTGTTGAATTTTGATATCAAGTAAAAATTTGAATTAATTTGGTGGATAACCTTGTGTAGTGTGCATCAAGGGTGCATCCAGTAGCTTTAGATTTAATAAGAAGCAATGCATTCCAAGAGAAAATGCTGGGTTAAATTACCTTATTGTCTGGAACAGAACTTGTTAGAGCTCTGGTCCGCAGACTGACCAGTGCCCCTGAAACACGTTCTGAGAGATGCACAGAGTAAGGCTTAATATTTCATCTGAGCTTTTCAGTTCTGGCCACTGAGAGTGTGCTACATGGGAAATGTGGAGAGTTTGATGGTGGCTAACACCGCCTACCATGCGCTTGTAGCTTGCAAGGGCTACAAGATGCAAAACAATAAATAACTTGACAGAACTTCGTGTATCTGGCTGGCTGATAGCAATTGTGGTTATTGGAAATAACTTTTGATACCTGGCTAATCAGTGTTTTGGCTTTATTCCTTTTCCCCACATCTCTGAAAAAGAGGGATATACACGCATGCGTGGACACAGCTGGCACAACTTCTGGGGTTCTGTTTTTTGTTTGTGGTGTCAGAAGTATTGTTCATCTCTACACACCTGGCTGCAACACTGGCAAGTGAGCAGTTGCTGTGTTGTCAAATAACTCGGGGCAGTAAAGCTGCTGCAAGCTTTGCTGGAAAAAGCTCAATGTGTTTATAGGCTTGCTGTGCATGCACTGTTCACGCAGCGTGTGCTCCAATTTCTGTGTAGTTCCTTCTCGAAGTACGCCAAGAGCCAGGTTAAACTGTTCAGCCCAAGTTTACCTGTAAAGCTGGTGTTGTTCACTTAGTGTGCCTGTCTATCCAGAATTGCCCAGGCTTTTCGTGCCTCCCTCGCACTCCGCACACGTTGACTTCCCGTTAGTAAATGGATTTCAGTGCAGTCCCTGGAAATGGCCTGGGATGTGGGAATGCAGCTGCTGGGACAGTGGAGCGGGAGATTCCTGCTGTGTGGGCAGCCTGCGCAGCTGGGAGCTCTGGCTGCTGTCCCTGGGGGAATTGCTGAGTGTTGGGAGCATCTTGCTGTGTTGACAAACGTACCTGTTTGTGTTCCCTGGCTCTGCTACTTACATCAATTTGTTACCAAGGAAAAAGCTAGCTCAGGTCTTTTCTGTTTGCTGTATCAAATGCCTGAATTAGATGTTACAGTGGCTGAAATGAGTATTTGTCTATCTGTTTCGCAAAGAGAGTTTCAGGTATGCTTTGTTTTGTAGTCTTTTTTTCCTCCTTTTAATGGAAAAATAACTGTAGAAAAAAATGGTATGAAGAGTTGTGGCAAGGCTGCACCTGAATACCTTTTTGCTCAGGTGGAAGCAAGCAAACCAGGTGCATGCAGCAACAAGATTGGAGCCAGAGGAGGTCTCACTGACCTCAGGAGTAGGAAGCTGCAAGCCCTGGTCAGCAACCCATTCACTGCACTGCTCTGAGACACTCAACTTCAGCCTAGCATGAAGGAGAATGTGCTTTCTTTACCTTGGCGTTTTTTTCTTATTTGCAGACCAGGATGAAAAGTTACATTTCAGACTTCAGTAGTTGGACCATGTAGAGAGAATAGAGATATAATATTCAGTTCTCTTATTTTAAGCTTCCAGGCACTTCAGCTCCTTGTGGTTATGTTTTAATCCCATACTGTTTTCAAATTTTGCCGCAGCACCACTTCCTGAATTTTTGGGTGTTTTTAGAAATAGAAAGTGACTTCAGGCAGAGATGCAGAGAAGCTGCAGGAGAGGGGCCTGAGCCAGAGGTGAAGGTGGTACAAATGAGAGAACAAGGCTGGAGAGGAAAAGCAGAGGCAGACCGAACACTGAGTGTGGCTCAGAAGGGAGGCTAAGGAAGAGGCCCACAGAGAGGTGTATATAGCAGAATTTCTGTCTTCCCACTTAGGAACTGTGCTTGCAGAGACTTATGTGAGCTTGGAAAGAGTTAAATGTATTTTATCTAGGCTTGAGGGGAATTGTTATTCAAAAGTTGGAGCAGGAGAAATTGGGTCTAATTCATCCTCCTTTTTATGTTTTCCAGTATATCAATTTCTGTGGACAAGGGGAGAGGAACTTCAGTCTTTAGGGACTCTTGCTGCAAGCTGATTGGCAGTACTTACGATTGCACCACCAGAAAGCAATAAAATAAATACATAGAGCAGCTGTAACAGAAAGCAGATGTCTTGCTTTTGCAATTAAAGAACAGGAGAAGGCAATAAGAAAACTAACGACAAATGGTTGTACAGTTGGGGCAGGAGGAGAGGTAGAACTGGCTTACTTTTAAAACAAATGTACCTGAAAATCCTATATTGGGTGCAAATTAGAGATGCGCTAACAGCCACAATACCTTGCACTCAAAATGGAGGTTTGTAGAAGCTTAATTCTTCATTAGAAAATACATTAGAAAAGAATTAGAAAATTTTTCACGCTAAGAGTCCTGCAGGATAAAACAGATGGCTTGCCTCACTGTTCTCAGATCTGGTTTTCTACTTTGGATGATTCTATAGAATCAATTGTTTCTCTAATTCAGCTGAACAAAAAGAGTGTGAAAACTGGGATTTTTTTCTTCCTCGTATGTGTGATTTATAACAGCTATTCCATGGACAGTTATCTGTGAATTGTAGTTTAATATTTTTCTAAAAGCAACAGATAAAATGCATATAAATTGGACATTTTTTAGCCTGTATTCAGTCTATGTCTGAATATCGCTATGAACCAAAATTAGTCACATTTGTAGCAACTTTGTTCATTAGCTGTAGTATATCAAGTAATCTTGCTGGTGATATCTCAAGGGTAACAAGAGATGGGCTTTAGGTGGACACTTTTTTTATAAACATTGTCATGAACACATAAATGAATGTGTACATTTTGAGCAGTTGCCTTTCTTGTGGCCACAACATGTGTTTAGCCACCTGAAAATGAAATGCTGTGCTAGGTTGGCTTCAGAACAGGAAGAACACCAGAACCAGAGCATAGGGAAGCAGGAACAAAGCACACTTCTGCTATCTTCCTCCTGTGTCATACTGGTCCTGCTGGAAGCTGTGAGGCTGAGAAAAGAGTTAAGAGAGTGTCCTATTTCAGTTGTTAGAAAGAATACCAATTGACATACTTAAAGCAGGATGTACATCAATGGCATAAAGAGTAGAAACAAAGTGCACGAATCTTTATTTTAAATTCTGTTTTGGCATCCTTTCTCTGTCAGTACTACCTAAAGGTAAGTAACAATAATATTTTGTGCTCTGACAGAGTAATTAATCTCCTTTTTGCCCTTGATTGAAAAGCCAAGAGGTTGATTTCGTATAAAATACTTTAAAGAAAGCAGTTAGTGTTTGAAATTTCTACGAGTGCATGTTAACACAGGCTGCTGCGGAGGAAGTGCTTAGGGAAAAATTATTCATCTGGGATTTTGGACTCAGTTAGGAACTTGTCAGTGCTGCTTTTACATATGTGCTAAGTTCAGAAGTGATGTATTTTCCTGATTGTGTTTTGGGATGTGAAAAAAAAACTCTTCGTAGTGTCTTGGTCGCTTGCTGCATTTATCAGTAAACTACTGTACCTTGCTGTCCCTTGTTGTACTGGCTGGAATACGCAGGAGGAAATGTTGCTGTGTGAAGAGCCTGCAGGATATTGCCAAGGAAGAAACACAGAACCAGTTGTAGGAATCCTGAGTCTCCTTGCTAACACTACACACAGCCCTCGAAGCACACAGGGCAGATGAGAAATTTGCATGCTCCCTTAAGTATGTAACTTAATGAAACAGTTGTTAGGAAGTTCTGTCTCTGAGCTTTCTCAGGTTTGACATGCTTTTTGCTAGTGTGTTTGTATGGTGTGATGAAGGTAGAAAGGCAGCTGTGCTCTAGTTCCTTCTCTCACAACTCTTTAATAATGCATTCACACATGGACATACACTGGCTTATGGCACATTAACCAGCCTTTTTGCTGCTTGGTCTGTGGTCGTTGTGCTTTTGATTGAAAACTGCTGCCAAGTCACCATGTCAGCTGAAATGAAACATTTGGTATATGAAATGTCTGATCACTCTGCTTAAGCTCATCTCTCTCTGAAGTTGTATCTCATGTTTACATTAGTATTTACCTCAGCATCTTTCAAATGAAATAGTGTTCCGCATAATGCTGTATCCCTAGCAACAAGAAATCATTTTCTTCCATGCAGCTAAGACTAGGGATAAGATATATGCAGCTTGAAGCACTTATTGATCAATCCACTTCTGAAAACTGCACATAAACTTTATGAGCAGAGCAGCAATACAAATATTGCTACATGCTTTAGAAAAGAGAAATTTGAACACGTTTATTTGGTGCTTATGGAGCCAAAACCTATAGCTCAAAAAGCGCTATTATGTGAGTCTTTTGTAATGCTGTGATACTGTGGAGGAATGCTTTAATGTTCCCTTGCAAACTACTGTTTGGAAAAAAACAAACAAGATTTTACAAGCTTTGTCCTAGATCCGGTGACCATTTACAGTTGGGCTGATTGGTCTTACTAGATATCTGGGGAGAATTAAAGCTGTCTTTTCTGTAATAATGAGGCAAACTTCCATCTCTTGATTACTCATTGGAATAATTTAAAGGGCGTAAATAAAATTTTCCAGACTTAATTGAGAAAATACATATTATGCCATTTCTTCCCATATGTGAAGAGATTTTCTTTTTGGTTACAAACAAGCAGAATAAGACGCTCGTGGAGACATGCTGAAAAATTGCAAGATAAGCAGAGTGTGCATCCTGCTTTACCTCTGCTTCTTAATAGCAAAAATACAGAGGGATTTTTGCTAAGCACTTCCTAAAAGCTGCTGAAAAGTTTCTTTCATAATTGTCAAGGAATTCTCAAGTTAATCCTGGGAAGAGGTGTAAGTCTCCTAGCAAACATCTCTCTTCTGCCAGTGGGGATTACTGAGAACATTCCTCTGAGCTTCATCCTCCCAGCAGGCTGTTTGTGTGAGGGTAAGCATTTCTGGGGAGCGAGTGTAGGGAGTTAGGCCAGCTGCATTTCTTGCTCAGTGTTTTGACTCAACTCATGCAAGTAAGTGTATGCCTAAGGAATGAGATTTCAAGCAACAAAGCATCTACATAGGTATCTTTTCCTGCTTATATTCTCCTGGTAAGCAATGGTTTAAAAACTTACTGAGCCAGAAACTGTGCTAAAATCACTCTTCGATAGCTGTGGATCCTAAATGAATTTATCTAATTCTGCTTCTGACTGCTTTGAAGTGTTCAGTTTCTACAGCATCCTGTGACAGAACTCATGATTCCATCCTGAACGTTTTCTTCTCCTAATGGGTATTGTCTGTTGTTCCTCTTTTATCAGCTGCTCAAAAGGCAACTGGACAGAGATTTCCATTTTGTAGTATGAAGAGGACAGAGCAGCATATATTTCTTTGAGTCCTGTCAAGAGAATCTTTTCTGGTTTTTGTTAACAGGCTTGCCAGGAGCTTGCCAGTATCAGTTTTTTTAGGTGCTCCAGCTTAGCATGGTGCAGTCACATCTCACTTTACAGTTGAGTGATGAGATCAGTCTGGCTGGAGACCCATGTAGGCTACAAGTTACCATTTGCAACTCATGAAGTAATACCTTACCCTTGTAAGCTTCAACATCTGGTGAATGATAAGGACACTTGACTGGATTACATTTAATACAGCTAGTGGATCTGAGCCAGACTAGCAGCTGATGTTTATGGCTATTAAGTTACATATGTATAGGCATTGATCAAATTCTTTCTAGTTTTCCTTGCTTGCTGTGTTCAAAAGTATTTTCAGCTACTCACAAAACAGTGTTTTGTATCTCTAGAAATAAAAATTCACAATTTCCAAATCCAGTTTTTCCTTTCCCCCCACTCCTATTCTTTAGTCCTTGGTGCTTTTGGTGTAAGAAAGAATGAAGGAGCCTGTCACTGCAAAATAACTCTGTTAGCCTGGAAATGATTTGGAAACTTGTGCAGCTTTATCTCACCAAGTTTCAAATAATCACTCAGTCAGAAGATTACCTATTTCTGGCAAGCTGTCCAACCATAAGGTATTCTTGGTACAGGTAACCTTTTCTTGCTCATGTGGTTTGTCACAGGAGGCTATACTTTCAAATCCATCTCTTGTATATTACAGACAATTAAGGCTGCTGAAATAGCAGACTTTCCTTGACCAGCAGTTCTGTTTTTCTATTCAAGAAATTCTTCCATTTATCATGTGTTTAATATAGCCAGGCCTGTGACAGTTTCCTTTGAGGAATGCTGGCTTATAGTACTCTTTAAATTCGCAGGCATGACTCTTCAAATCAAAAAGGAGAGTAGCGTAGATGTGCTTCTGGGTGAGCTGGCAGTGTTTTATATGTGCCTTCTTTGCTCAGCAGGCAGTTACATTTGCAGAGTATCTCACATATGTGAGAGGTATTTGGGGACTTCAGGATATTACAGTGAGTATATTCCCTTTTGAATTATACTTTATAGAAATTCTTGGTGGTATGGAGGCTGAAATTCCCATCTAAGTGTATATAAGTAAGCAGGAGTCTTGCTTTGAAGTTGTTGAAATCACTTCTGGGAAAGAAGTCAATACTCGTGCTTCCTCCTGCTTCTAAACAAAGAAAAACACTTCTGTCCTGTTTTGCAAAAGAAAAAAAATCATTAGGGTACTAGACTGTTTATGCAGATATTAAGAGAAAATGTGCTGTGTGCCAAAATAAGTCTGTGCACCTCACTGTGTGGAAACCAGAAGAAAATACGAGTTTGATGTTTGAGCAATATTCTGTTACATGTCCTGAAATTAGAGTGTGTATAATTTTGTTTTTAGCCAGTACATCAGTTTTAAAACCAAGCATTAAAGTTGGACAGGTGAATGTTTAGAAACGTGCTTGGACACCCAGAATACATTTGTTTTAAGCATACTGTATCATGCCAAATATACAGTGGTGATGTCAGGAGACGGAGTCTGCCTTTTCTGCTTGTTTCAGAGATTCTTAATGTGGGTTTTATATGGAAATCCAGTAGTGTTGAGAAGGGAATGATGCACTTGAATTATTCAGTGGAATAGAGAATGCAAGGGTGTACAAAACCCTAAATGCTGTTCCCTCTTCCGTTGTTTTGGAAGATATTCTTTTTTGAGTCTCCTTGGTGGAGGAAGGGCATTTTTTTCGTGTCATTTAACAGTTCTCTGTGTTTGTGGGTAACATTGCTTAAATATTTACTGATTGCTTACTATTTACTGATAGTAAAAGTGTGTTGAGGGCTTTCTTTTAATCCTTTTCTATTAATGTGTGTGATCTGTAAGAGGTTTGACGGCAGTTCTCACAGGTGATGTATAATGCAATGAGAAAACAATTTGTTACTTGACTGTGAAGTTTGGGTTGGGGGTAGTCTGTCAAGTTCAAGAAGCCTTACTTGCATGATGCTGAAAAAGTGATATTTGTTGTGTCTACTGTTTCTGCATGAAATATCACTGTGTAATATGCGGAGTCCTCAAGTTCTAATGATTGAGTTGTAAAATAAAGAAAAAACATCTATTCATATTTTAAAACTCTTAGGCCCCCAAAGTCGTGATAAAATTGATTATCCGATAGAGGGGATGAGGTAATATGTATGCTTAAAAATAAATTAATCTTTAAGTTTATAGTTCCTATTCTGATATTTTTCTTTTTCCCTTTCTTTTTCCCTTTAGTTCCTTGGCATAGCATTTCTTGGGATTGGATTGTGGGCATGGAATGAAAAGGTAAGTTGAATATAGCACCAAACAAACATTTTTCTTTCTGATGAAATATTGGAATAGCAGTATGCTGCACATTAAGTGTGTCCACACAGTTTCTCCTGAAACAAAATCAAGCTTCTCTGTCAAAAAAATAAAACACAACCTTGGCTAGGTTCACCTAGGAGAAGATCCAAGGCATTTTTCCCAAGAATGCTTTGGCAAGGAATTATGGCTGACACTTGCACATAAAATAACCATTTCAATCCATACATGCTCAAACAGCAGCACAGATAATGAATGCTCTACTGAAGGCAGTGTTGGCAGTGTGTCTCCGTTGCACGTGTCCCTAGGAATGAGAGGTAGCCTACATGTCTCAGAAGGCAACTTCTTGACAGTGAGCCTTCTCGGCTTTGTTGTCTGCGTGTAGCATGCTTGTTGCTGCTTTTCTTAAGGAAAACCAAATGAAGCCTGAGGCAAAGAAAATAAATTTTAGTTTTTTTCTTATGCAGAATATAAGGTTGTGTGCTGGAAATCTTTCTCTATTGAGACTGTAAAATCAACTGGGAAATGGGAATAAAGGAAGGAAAAGGTGGAGAGAGAATTCACTTCTGAACCAAAGCCTGATTTTTAGTTTGCTCACTACAGAAGTAAGGAAGAAGATAAAGTATCAAAGTATAACATACAAAACAAGTCAGTATGTATTAGGTTACTGAAATACAACTGCTAAAATTAAAGCCAGAATTTCCTTGTTTGTTTAAAAAATGGAGGAAAAAAACCCACCAACAACAAACCAAAATCCAACCCTGGATGATAACATTGGTGCTATGATATGTAGTTAAGTGATGTTTTTCTCTTTTGATTGAAAACACTAAGTTAGTATCAAACTAATATTTACTTCAGGCATAATAACTGGCACTTGCAGCAGAAAAAAAACACACTGGGAACACTGGAATTTTGCCACTTAAATTAAGAACAAATTTTGCTGATTTGGAAGTGAGTTATTGACTTAAATTCTAATTGCTCTGTGCAAAAACTAACTCTCAGTGCCAGTAATAGAGTGTTAACTATCTCACACCATATACATGTTTGTACATAGAAGCTTGTATTTAAGTGTGTTATGCACATATATTTACCTACCATATGATGCTCATATTGGAAACCTTGAATAGGTTTGGAAAGTGGTGCTGTCATTCAATAGAAATGTACAAACATGTTTAACTGAATTATATACTCATGGAGCTTATGATGCCTGTGTATAAGCCTCAGAGAAGTAATATATTTCAGAGTAGCATACCAGAAAAGTTCTTAACCTTTTTTGTATAATTACTGTAGTAATACAGATTATTCCTATTTAGAATAAATGAGCAGGTAAAGGGAAAAGAGCTTTTATAGTTTGTGAAGTCTGAAATACACTGCCCCTGCAGCCAGAGGTTGTTCTAACAGAAAGGCGGTTGGTTTGGTTTTTTTTTTTTTATTGTCTGTATGTGAGACCACGTCCACCTCCAAGGAAGAATGCTTTCAATTCATAATAGTGAATAATCAAGAACCAAGGTTCATGTTTTTACTCAAGGTCTATATATCTATTATCATGTTATCTTAAGCGTTTCCTGGGGACAGGAAATGGCCAGGACTTGACTTAGGATCAAGTGCCAGGTAATTGTAGTGCCCATGCAGCTGGAGGGGTGGATCAGCTATATCCCATATTGAGCTGTTCTTGCTGCAGCTTGCGAGCTGGAGCTGACAGACAAGCAGGTGAAGCCAAACACTTGGAAGATCTGTAACTTGATTGAAAAACCTTCTCTAGCTAGTCTGCTTCTTGAGTAAGGCTGATGTGAATATCTCTTTGCATCATGGACTGTTGTAATGGTACACTGTAAGACAGGAAAGCAGCTCTGCGGAAAAGGACTTGTGGACTACAGGTTGAACAGAAGCCAGCTGCATGCCTATGCTGCAAAGGCAGCTCTAGCTAATGGTGTTCTGGACTGCATTGGGCAAAGGCTTGCCAGCAAGTGGAGGGAGGGGATCCTTTCCCTTTGCTCAGCACTGGTGAGGCTTCAGCTGGAGTTGGGTCCAATTCTGGGCCCCTCAGTAAATGTAGACATACTGGTAAGAGTCCAGCAAAGGGCCATGAAGATAAGGAACCTTTCCTACAAGCAAAGGTTGAGTGAGCTGGGCCTGTTCAGACTTGAGAAGAGAAGGCTCAGGTGGGGGGGAATCTGTCTCCCAGAAGGTGTTGGGAAGGTGCAAAGAAAATGGAGCTAGGCTCTTGTCAGTGGTGCTCTATACCAAGGCCTCAAAACTCTTTCAAACCTTTTTTTGTTTGAACGTCCTGTTATGCTGTGAAGACTGCTGCTGTCCCAATGAACTAAATCTTTGACAGTATTGAACTTAGTAGTACTATTGTATAATATGTAAGCATAAATTTATCATGTTTTTGCCAGATTAGGTTTTCAGAAGGACTTCTGTACTGTGAGGTGGTGTATTAGCAGGGAGGATTTTGATTTATTTCTGTGTTTAATAATTTGGTTTTGCATTTAACTGTGTTGTTCTGTGTCCTGGTTGTTGACTTGTATGTAGTTCTGCTGCATCACAGAAAAATAGTGAACAAGGCCATGTTAAAAATGCAGGATATAATGAAGTAATCCACATTCCAGGAAGCCTGTTTGCTGCCAGGTGAGACTGTGATAGATAGTTGATTTAGTGGCTGGTTTCTCTTTTTTGCTAGATTGGTTTGAATTCTCTTTAGACTTTAAAATGAAGGAAAAAAAAAAAAAAAGTAAAGAAAAAAACACACATACAGTCTCATGACCTTCCTTTGCAGGGAGGCAAAAGAGCTCATTTGTCAACCAGGCAGTAGAATTGGCTTGACAGCCAGCCAGCCAGGCCTGAACAAAATCTGAGCAATTAGCATTCTGAATCGTGGACTCAGAAAGAGAACTGGAGGTGGGGGCAATAAACTTGAGGGATGAATAAAGCTTTCTATATCATAGATGCGCTATATAGCTCACAATCTCTCAGTGTTTTCAGGCACACTAGACTCGGTTTAGTACCATTCGAGGAAAAAAAGTTCATCCACTGAGCAGCTGACATCCACCCTTTCCTCCTCCTCCTGGCTTGTTAGCATATAAAAAGGCTATACTAAGTCCAAGCAACTTACACTGTGTTTGCTCAGCAGCAGGAAAAAAATATACGGTCATTATATTTCATTCACTTTTTAAATCACTTCAAGCAATTTTTTCTGTTGCCTTTTACAAAGAAATTCACCCTGTACAAAATGTCTACTTCCCTCCTTGGTTGTGAATATTAAATAATGTGGTCTTAAGGCTTATTGAGAGTGTTCATGGTATGATGCCAGTAGGTACTTAGGAAAACAAACTTTGTGGTTCTCTCACTACCTGCAGGAGATTTATGTTTAAGTGTAGTGAGAATGAATGATGAATTGCTTTTATGTCCTCTGAGGCTTTTGGAGAATGTAGAGTGAGAGCTTTTAGAAAGCAAGTACTGAGGTTTTGGAATCTGCACTAGATAATAGGTTGTAAAAGCAGAGATTCTAAAATGGAAATGGAAAAAAATGTTTAGATACTCGCAAAATTTGTTGATCAGCCTTAGTTCACTTACAAGGTTTACTGAAATGAAGTGGGAGAAATGGAAGAGGCTGGTTGCACACATAAGTTTAGTTCAAAGTTTTTCATATTAAATCAGCATAACTAGAAGATATTCCAGCTCAGAAGCCAGCTTCCACACTTTGGAATAACAATATGGTATGTCTATGTGCCTGCACAGCGCTGTTGGTGAGTAGGAGCTCTTGGTCTGGATCTCAAGTTTTAAACTTGACTTCTTCATGTCAATTAGATCTCGCTGGTACATTTAAGTTTAGATTTCAGTACATAAAGATTCATTTTCTAAAGATGTTTTAAAATAATTTTTAGAAGCGCTCCAACACCCTGTAACCATTAGTCCTGAAAAATGGAAAAAACTGTATCTTATATGTATTTCTAATAGTTATTCACCTGTTGAACTCTACTTTGCTACAGTAAGGAAGTTAGGCTAGTCTCCTTCACTAGAAGCTTGGAAATTGAAGATTTGCTGCTATTACTATTTGCTGTAGGAAATGCAAAACCAACAAAAATCAAGGAAGTAAGTTCTATAAACACTGCTCACCCAGTTTCTGAATTGCAGAGACTAAATGCTGGAGTGGAATTAATTGGGCATATTTCGATGACCAATGTTCTGTTTTTCATGCTTACTCAGATGCATAGCATGGAGAAACTGCAAAAAGTTTGTGGAAATAGATCTTTTTTCCATTTTAAAATAATACATTTGGAAATCACTCCAGTGTGTTTCAGTTTGCCAGCATTTCTAAGTCCTGGAGATAGGCTTGTGGAAAGGTTAATTCTTAGGCTGCAGAGAAGAAATGTTTCTGAAGGTCTGGTATTGCTGAACCTTTTTTCTGACCACTTACTTTCTTCTTCACCCTGGAGATGTGCTTCTGCAGCAGAAAAGTTTAGTGGCTTTTTTCATCTTAAATATTTTTGTGCATTTCTTCTTGATTTCTCCCATCCTACTTGTGTTGATTTCTTCTTTTTATGGGCCACAGGGATATTGTTTGTCATGGGGACTGCTGAGCGTGCTGCTGTTTTCTTCAGGCTTATTCTAGGTGGTCCCATGGACTGAATGTCTCCTAGTGTCTGAGCACAAGTTGTATATTACGAAGGCGTGTCTTCATTTGTCAGTAATCTAGTTTATATGGTCTAAGACTTTCATATGGACTGAAGCATAGCTTATGGGAAGTCCCTTTACATGAACTGAAATGCTAATATAGATATGTATCAAATATCAAAGGTTAGAGTAGGAGTTAGAGGTCTGGCTTTGGAAAGCAGTATAAGTGGTTCTAGTAATCTCTGTATAGGATGGAGAAATCCTTGTGGAAGTAAATGTTGCTTCCTTCATCTTTTTTGATGGGATAAAAGCAAGTAACAGTGCAGGTATAATACTGGGAGAGACCTTATCAAGAAACTATCAAGATCAGTATTTTTTCTTTGTCTTGAGCTATGTGGGAGATCCAGCTTGTAGGGTGCACAGCTCTAACCATGTAAAAAAAAAAAAAAAATTGCATGACAACACAGATCACTAGATTCAGGCATCTCTCTTAAAATGGTTTGCTCCTGTACTCGAGGGAGTCACCTCCCTGTTTTTTTTTTTTTTTTTTTTTTTTTGCAGGAGCTTCTCATAGGCCTGGCTTGGTGATGTGGTATTTGTTGGTGTGGCAGAAGGCACCGCCAATGCTTCTCCACCACTCCTTCGTTGGAGAAAGGAGCAGGTTCTGCTCTTTCATTTGACTTATGTCATGAATGATGGTTTAGAAATACGTCAGTCTTTTCAGTTGTACGCCTGTGTCATTCTATCCTGGTGACCAAAATCAGATACACTTCACAAATAAAGCAACTCTTTCATAACCACCATTATTGATTGTAGTTCATTTATGGATGGTTTTGCTCCTTTATAACTGCAAACAAAAAGTGACTTGCAGGAGATGAAAAGATTAAGAACCTCAACATTCAAATGTACAGCAGGCAGTTGAGGGTGGGGGAACAGAGCAGGCAGATGAGCTGGAGCTCATCCAGAGAGCACATACTGCTAGCTTTCCTTGTGGGACTGCAGTAGAGCCCTGGATTGGTGCCACTGGAAGAGGAAAAGTATTAGCATGTGTGGCTCTACACAAAGTGTTTACTGTCAAGTAAAGATTAGGCATATGTCTAAACTACCAAAGAAGTGCTGTGTGTGTACCCCAGAAACATTACCATACTTTCGAAGTGTGAATATAGATTTAAGGAAAAAAAAAATGTATTTCTTCCTGTTAGATGCCAGAATATCGATAGTACTTGCAACTGTCTTGTGGTAAAGATTGGACTTCTGCAGTAGCGTTGCTGAGAAAATTTTCTTTTCATTTGGAGAGAGCTCAACTTTAAAAGATTTACAGTGATGTATTTAGGTTTTTCCTCCCTGGAAGAGATGAGCTGACAAACAATCACTACGTGCATGACTAGTAGCCCTAAAGATTCAGTGTCACTGGAATAAGTAGTGTTATCTTGTGAGATTCCTCTTCCTCTGCTCAGTCACCTCCATACACATTTCTTTCTGCTTTTGGGTGAAGATGGGATGAAGACAGAATTGGCAACTGTGAGACTTATGTATGTTCCCCAGAATAAAGCACTATCTCTGTGCAACTCTAGATGTAAGCACACAGCATTGTCTGTGTTCTTGCTAGCAATTGTTTTATTGCCAAAAACACTCTGAAGACTGCTTATCCTGAAGTATCTCCAGAATACTGATAAGTTAGGATTCGTATGCAGACAGCACACAATGCAAATGAGAATTACACAGTATGCTTTGTGCTGTCAGGATGTATTACTTGGAGTTTATCCAAGGTTGGTTTATGATTGTCATATGTGGACTAGCAAAAGATGCACGTAAACGTGCTCTCCAAGGGTAGCAAACAATGGCAGATAAAGCCCGTATTGTTTTACTTCAGTGTCAGATCACAGCTGTACTGAGCAATCAGAATCTGGAGGAGAACTCTGCTTAGATGTGAGTGACTTTTGCTGAGTGAATAGCCAGCTTGTGACATGAAACTGCCAGTGCTATAGAAAATCAAGTAAGGTGAGAAATAGTGCGGTATAAATACAACCAATTTGCTAAATTTTATTGTCATTAGGTGTAATGGAGGTACGAACTTGTGTATTTCTTATCAACAGTTATTTGTATAAAGACTAGCTTCTCAAAGAGCAGGATCTACAGGTGGTAACTGAATTACACTTGGATTTTGTCTTTGATTTGAATTTTACTACTTTCAAAAGAAAATAACTTGATTAGACTGTTCTTTCTTTTCTTTTAAAAACTAAGACCAAACTGTCTTGCGAAGAGAGACTTAAATGACCATTCATCCTTCTGGATTTTTTTTTTTTTTTTAAGGAAAATATTTGCAGTAGGCAATGTCCTTTTTCCAGTGATTGTTTTTATCCTCTGCTATAGCGCATTAATGAAAAAAATGAGCTAATATTAAAAGAAATTAGGAGTAGTTTTTGCTTAAGGCATAACTTGTTCTCATGGGGGGAAAACATAGAAAGGATTTCCAAACATGATTGGAAGTCATTACAGCAGACCTTTTCCTTGAAGTAGAGCTTGTGTTTCCTGACTTGCGTATGTCCAAAGCAATGCCTTTTTCAGAGATTTGTGTGTTAGATTATGCTGCTTATTGTTTGTTATTCTTAGCCAGAAAGTTGTATCTTTTGATTTCTTTTTCTGTGACTCGTGTAATCAAGAAACAGTGGTGGAAAATTTCTGTACAAATTGATTTAAGTGTTCAGTTCAGTCTGATTTGTACCATCTCATCACTGGTTACTTAGAAAAGGAGGTGTGCCAACTGGTCTGGTTTGACAACAATACTGGTTCTGAGCAGCATTGTGTTATATTATGCATCACATGTATTCTTGCCTTTGTAATGAATGACAATGTCTAGTACTGTATGTACTGTAGGAGGAAAGCAGTGAATATATTTTTTCATCCCTCTGTTGGGGGGAATTGTTTTCTCTAGTAGGAGGAAAAGAGGAAAATCTAGTCTGAGAATGTTAACTTGTTCTTGTTCACTGTTTGTAAGTTAGATGGTGCTCTGTTTTTTTGTTGTTGTTGTTTTCTTATGTGTTCTGGGCTCTTCCAAGGCTCCTCGCTGTGTGCATTGGAGAAATTCAGGCACCTGTTTTATCCAGTCTGTCATTCAGAAATAAAAAGTATTATGGACTGTCTTCATTTCCAATTTATTCAGTGTCAGTTTTGTGTGGAAGTGATTGCAGACTGATGGTACTATATTACAGGTACTAGGTGCCTGACTACTTACATACTATGGGTGGCTCAAATTGCATATTAAAAAACAAAATCAAGGATCCAAAGCTACAATTATGAAGAGTTACTTGTTAACAATGTTACTAACAACTTTTTGAAATGATGCTATGATAACATTGTTTAAAACTATTGCGGTTCTGGGAGCAAAAGAAGAAAGTGGATATGAGCAGGAACAAGTAAAAGGATGAAAAACTTGAGAGTAGATCTGCAAACAAGAAGCTGTAGAGGAGAAGATCTGTACTGTTGCTTTTCAAGCCATAGCCAACTTGGGAGTTAATAGGGAAAGCAGTAGTCCAAAACACTCAGCCTGCATTCAGGCTTCTTTGAAGGAAAATGTGCAGAAATGTCCACTGCAGTAGTGTGCTTTGTATTGACCTATGACACCAGGGAGTTAAATGAGGGAACAGCTTTTTTGCTGCCAAAAGGCTTTGTGGAATTGTAACTGTTCCTCTGCAATCTCACTGGAATAAGAAAGACTTTGTATTTGCTCCTTGATGTGGCCCATATGTTCAACATCAGCCAAACTCTGGCTAAAATGTGTTCAGATCAATAAAGTAGGTTCTCAAGACTCCTGGCATGACAACCCAAGCTCTGTACCTCAGGGATTAATGGCATCATAAGTGGGCTCTGCTGACTGTTGTATCTAAAATACATCATGTGTAGTTTACCATGTGATAAATCTAACCCAAGCTGGTGCATACCATGTCCTCAGACACGTCTTTACATGGCCTTCTGTCCTACTAAGAAAACACAATTTCAATGTTTCTTTTTGTTAACTGATTAGACAGTAGCCATGCTTTTCTTACTTACTGAGGTTTTGCCTTGTAGGTGACTGAAGTTTTAATCAGCCTGGTATCTAAATTGTCAAAATATAACATAAAATTTATTGCAAAATACTGCATTTAACTGAGAAGCTCCGTTCTAGTTTCTGTCAGTTGTTGAAAATACCGAGTCTAAACTTAATAGGTTTCTTGCTATTGACCACTTTTTCTGTCATAACATTTGTAAGTTTGTGCTTATTTAACAACATCTACGATACTCAAAATGCATCTCCCCACGGGTAATAAAATCAAGTTAAATTTTATTCTAATGTCTAAATCTAACTTTTTGCGGAGAACTCTAGAAGAATGCTTTTTTGTTCTTCCCATGCGTTGATTCAGAAATATTGATCATAATCACCCTTTTTTATCTCTCTGTTTAATGCAAAGAGTTTGTTTTCTTGTTGTGCTGAAGAACATTTGTTTGCTTTAAACCTCTACCTTTTTAAAAAGAAAAATGCAAGCTGAATGTTTACAACAGAAAGCTTGACCATGTGTGTTAACTTTTGGTGTTGTTTCTTTTCCAGGGGGTGCTGTCCAACATCTCTTCCATCACTGACCTGGGTGGCTTTGATCCAGTTTGGCTCTTCCTAGTAGTAGGAGGAGTTATGTTCATTTTGGGATTTGCAGGATGCATTGGAGCTTTGCGAGAAAATACCTTTCTTCTCAAATTTGTGAGTAGCAACTGCGGCATTCAATAGTTACATGGGGAAAGTCGTGTTTAGTATGCCTTTTGGGGAGCGGAAGGTGTTACTGATGTGAGAGTACTGTTCTCTGAATCTCTTTTGATTTGCTTTATAGATCTCAATCTCTGCTGCTTACTATTGTGGTGGTTGTTTTGTTTTTTTTCTCCCCCCAGTGTTTAGTGCTGTTGATAGTAAGAATCATAATGTGGAACTACTGCTTTTCATACGGGTATAGCCTAACATTTTGACTTCCTGTCACTAAGAGCCTGAATTGAACTTAGAGTCAATAACCAGCTGCCTGTGAATTAGGAGGAATGTATAATAAGCTACTGAATGTGAACCATGTGATTTTTGCTGTGCAAGTTTCCCTCGTGGTACAGAAGAGATAGGACTGCTAGGAAGGCATTGCTTGCTGTGATAAGACTCAGCTCTGTACTGTATAAATAATGTAAAAAGACCTTATTGCCATATGTAAATTTAAGATAAGGAATAAAATCAAGATATTTTCCTCTCCTGTCACACCTTCCAGAGTTGTGCTTAGCCAGGATACTATTTGTCTTCATAACCGTTAGCTGTTAGTATACACTCAAAAAGGTTTCCAGTGGAAAAATCAGCCTTCAGGTCACATATTTGGCTCTCACTGACACATTGTATTGCAGGAGGAGGTTGACAGTTACTGAGCTGTTTATGAGACAGCTCAAGATAGTTCTAGCTTGCACTCTTCTTACTTGTATTAAATTAAAAAAAAAAAAGAAAAGAAAAACTATTGTAAATTTTTTTTTTCTCTTCTTTCTTTCTCTCATCTTCTCTAAAACGTACCCATCTGCTGTACTAGAAATAGCTTCCTATACAACAGCTGACAGAGGAATTAAAAATGCATCTGAGCAAACATAGAGAGCATATTAAAATGAGACTTAAAGGCATAGTTGCAAAAGGGATAGAATTCCAGTATATGAGGACCCCAGCATGTTTTAAAACACTGTAGACTCAGTGGAGATGCTTAGAGAAAGTGGCAGATTGTTACTAATGCCTTTGGCATCCATTGCATTTGCATTAATCATCACAGCCTCATTTGGTTTTAATGTGGATATGAGTCATTCCATAGACATTCCTCTCTGACTCAGTCATTAATTAATTGCTGTTGTTAGAATTTTTGCTTTACCCACTTAGGCAAAGTTTTACCAATGAGGATGACTGAAGAGAAGGTCACTTAGACAGCATTTAATTTGTTCTACTTGTTATTCAGTACATTTGAAAATGGAAATGCCTACACAGGAATTTCACATGAGTTTTCAAAGAACCTGGCAGGTGGCCAGGCAGTAATGTTGAAATTTAGAGTAAAAATTTTGGGCTTCTTTGGAAATTCCAGTGAAATGTCCTGCTTTAGATGCCAATGCTTGCGTTCATTGGCATTTTTATTATTTGCTAGAATAAAATTAAGAGTATTGTACTTCAGCTCTAATGAAAAAAAAGAGTGTATTTTTAATTTTTTTTTTTTTTGTCTGAGTGAATAGGTTTCCTCTGGAACAGACAAAGCTTTACCACCACACATAATTGCGAGCCTTGAAAAACATTTTTGGCAAGGCAGTAAAATAATTTTAATGTTTTCCTTTTTCTTCATAGTTTTCTGTGTTTCTTGGAATTATTTTCTTCTTGGAACTCACTGCTGGTGTTCTAGCATTTGTTTTCAAAGACTGGATCAAGGACCAGCTGTATTTCTTCATAAACAACAACATCAGAGCATACCGAGATGACATTGATTTGCAAAACCTCATAGACTTTACGCAGGAATATGTAAGTAGGACTATGTTTATTTTTTAATGCTTGATTTAATGAGATACCTACTCTGTTTGTTACCTCCTGTTTGGTTTCTTCAAGGACTAACAAAAATATACTAGAATGTAATTCTTGTAATATTCACAGACCTTCTGCAAACACACAGTACCTGTGAAAAGTGGCTTATTTCTTGTTGTTTTATTCAGCAAAACAATTACAGTGGAGAGTTGGGGTGATTTATTCATGCAGGCTTTTAAAGATAAGTGTGTCAAATTGACTAGGTACCGAAAGAGTTTTGTGTTCAGATTGTTGGAGCATATTTGTATGTGTTTATAAAGATACTTTGGGGGGGTGGGGATTGTTTTCAAAATATCTTATTGCAGGAACTATCACTTCTGTTTAAAAACAGAAACAAAACCCACAATTTTTTAAGCTTGATGGAAACTTATTCAGTTATGAACTGAATGTTAGTGATGTTTTAGCAACATTAGACGTGCTACGCCACTCTGCTGAGTGACAGAGATGTGGGGGCTTGTTGAGACTGCAATGTTCTATCTCAAAAAGACTCAATGTATTGATCTTAATGAAGTGGGCAATTCCAAAAGTCCTTATAAATCTCTAAAAGACACTCTAGCAGCACCTGAAGGGGAAGGAAGAGTGAAGTCAGATGCACGTGCTTGTGCAGGTTCAAAGGCCAAATTTGCCAATGTGTAAAAGAGTCTTGCACTGGATTTCACATACAAGCCATTTTGCCAGTACGTTCTTGCTCCAGTACTCTCTTCTAGTCTAATCTGTTATGAACTTCACATTGAATTTGGCCCTGCGTAGCTGCATCACTAAGCATTGGTTGAAATTGTTGTGTCTCTTCATTTTTATATATTCTGCAAATAAATTTATTCAGTGTTTGATTTGCTTCTATATGCCTTGGGGTAAAATGTGAGTGAGTAACAGAATGTGGATCCTTGTGCTCATTTGAATCTTTTCCAGTTTGAAGAAGGCCGGAGATCTGAAAGCAGTGGGGCATATGTATACAACCAAAAGGCTATAATCCAGTTTTGGAGTAGACTGGCACTAGATAACTGGATTAGCAATCTTGACAGCTAAGTCAGAGCAGCATGAGTCTGGCCAGCAAATTACTTTTTCAGCTAGGAGAGATGAGGCTTGAAAACAGCATATTTCTGGTAATGCAGATGGAACTGTATTTGCATCCAGAGGGAGAGAATTGCCATTCCCAACACTTTAAAATATGCTTAGTTTGATTTATTTATTTATTATTAGTATGTTTTTAGTTGGCATAGATGGGTTCCTTGGGCTAGATTCTGGAGTGCTGTAAACAATCAGTGCTTCACTGAAATCTAGTCTGTTCTTTGCAGGTTCAGCACTTTTTACCAGAGACTAAGTGTAACATTTAGAGTATTTACTTTTTGAAGAATTCTTCAATTAAGGGTTACTTGTGCAATCTCTGCTGTGCAGTAAATGCTGAATTCATACTGACTAGTATACAGCCTAGCAAAGATTCCTTCAAACTGGCAAATGTAGTAGCTACTAGAGCAGCACTTACTGCTGGTCAGGTCTGTTAAGAGCTCATGGCACATTAGACGGGGCAGAATATCACACTTCATTATACTGTCCCTGGGGCGTGAGCTTCTAGGATTGTGCAACTCTGTGGCTTTAGCATATCAGTTTGCTCTGTAGTTTTCTTTCCAAAGAATAGCATTGCAGGGTGTGAACAGAACTGTAATTCCCTGATAATTTTCAGATAATTTAGTAGTTTGGAGTGGTCTTCAAAAATTAAATAAATTATGCCCAATTAAATGAAGAAATCTTGGATTCTTTATGGAAAGCTAGAAAGAAACCAGCAGTAATTATGCATGCTTTAATGAAGAGATTTGTTGATACTGAAAGTCAAGAAGCTCTCCTTTCTGTGTTCTAGTGGCAGTGCTGCGGGGCTTTTGGAGCTGATGACTGGAACCTTAATATTTACTTCAATTGCACAGATTCCAATGCAAGTCGAGAGCGCTGTGGTGTGCCATTCTCTTGCTGCACTAAAGACCCTGCCGTAAGTCAGTCAAGAGAGTAGGAGGGGTCTGCTGTTCAATTTTAAATGATTGTATGAGATTTTTCTGGAAGTCATGCATGATCTTAACTTTTCTACCATTTTTTATTTATTTATTTTTTTACTTGAAGCACAGCGTAACTACTAATTTCTCTTCTACCAGCAAAAATCCAGAACTAACTTAAGTCTTCACTGTATGCTTTTCATGTTAGCTGTTTTTCATTAGAATGAGAGAAGCACAATTTTGGCTGAATGTACATGTTAATCTTAGCAAGTATAAAAAGCAGAAGTCCATAATGAGTTGAAGGATGTGAGCTTTTAATTGATTATCATCAGGATACTTCATTTGCTGCCTTAAGGAACAACTGTAAGATCAGACACTCTAAAGCAGGTATTGCTCATTATTTAATGGAGTGTCCAGAGGCTGTAGTCATATTGGCCTGGTTTGTGCTAGGTGTGGTAATAAGTGACAGCCTGTGTTCTGAAGAACTGTTGTATGTTTTTGTTGCAGTCTTTAGACAGCCACAGAAATTTTTGTGCTCTTTGTCTTCTTTTAAAATTAGCTTGTCCTGCAGTCACCTGAGATCAGATTTGAAGGGTCAAACGTTTGAAGGAGCAGCTCTTTTGATACATTTTCATGTCCTTTTAAATAGTTCTGGTACATCAAACAGAAGAAGTTGGGGCTATATGTTAATAGTACAGACGTGATCAAGAGTGCAGGGAAGCAGTTCACTGACAGTGAGAAGCTTACAATAAGGATGGGTTACGTGGCTAACATCACTACTTCCAAACTCAAGATTGGTGCATGCCTAAGAGTAAGAAATCTGGGAAAGGTGGCAAGAGGTTTGTGTGGATGAGTAAGGAACTCATGGAAAAATAAAAGGAAAGAAGAAGGCCCATGGAATGTGGGAAAAGGGCCTGTCCAGCTGGGAGGAATGTAGGAATGTTGTCAGGTCCTGTCGGGTTGTGATGAGGAAGGCTAAGTCCATCTTGGAGTTAAACCTTGCAAAAGAGGAGCTAAAGGATAACAAGAAAGGTGTTTTCAAGTGTGTCAACAGTGAAAGGAAGACTAGGAAAGTGTGAGTCGCCTACTAAATGAGGCAGATACCCTGGTAACAGGGGATGCTGAGAAGGTGGAGATTCTGAATGCCTTCTTTGCTCCAGTCTTTAATACAAAGACTAGCCTTCAGAAATCTCAGGCCTTGGAGGTAAGAGAGAGAGAGTCTGGGGAAAGGAAGACTTCCTGTTGATCTAGGAGGATCTGGTCAGAGAGCGTCTAGCTAAAATCAACTCACACAAATTCATGGGCCCCGAGGGGATGCAGCATTGTGTGCTGAGGGAGCTGGCAAAGGTTATTGCTGAACTTCTCTCAATCATCTTCGAAAGATCTTGGTGAACCTAAGAGGTGCCTGAAGACTGGAGCATAGCCAGTGTCACTCCAGTCTTCAAAAAGGGCAAGGAGGAGGATCCAGGAAACTACAGGCCAGTCAGCCTCACCTCTGTCCCTGGAAACATGATGGAACAAATTGTTCTGGGTGCCATCTCTTGGCAATTGGAAAGAAGAAGGTTATCAGAAGTAGTCAATGTGGATTCGCCAAGGGGAAATCATGCTTGACCAACCTGGTAGCCTTCTATGATGTCATCACTGGCTGGGTAGATGAGGTAGAGCAATAGATGTTGTGTACCTTGACTTCAGCAAGGCATTTGACACAGTCTCCCAAAACACTGTAGGTAAGTGTAGAAAGCGTGGGATAGATGAGTGAATGGTGCGGATGATTGAGAACTGGCTGACCGGCAGAACTCAGAGAGCTGTGATCAGTGGCACAGCATCTAGTTGGAGGGCTGTAGCAAGTGGTATTCCCCAGGGATTGGTACTGGGCCAAGTTTTGCTAACGTCTTCATCAGTGATCTGTATGGAGGGATAGGATGCACCCTCAGCAGGTCTGCTGATGATACAAATTGGAGAGGAATGGTTGACACACCAGAAGGATGCACTGCCATTCAACGAGACCTGGATAGGCTGGAGAGTTAGGCCTGTCTGGACCTGAGAACATTCCTACATTCCTGATAAGGTTTAACAGGTGCAAGTGATTGTCTTGCACCTGAGGAGGAATAATCACATGCATCAGTACAGGTTAGGTGATGACCTGCTGGAGAGGAGCTCTGTGGAGAAAGAGCTGGGTGTTCTGGTGGAAAACAGCTTTGCCATGAGCCAGCTGTGTGCACTTGTGGCCAAGAAGGCCAGTGCTGTCCTGGGCACTTTAAAAAGAGCGTGGCCAGCAGGTCAAGGGAGGTGATCATCCCCCTCTACTCTGCCCTGGTGAGGCCACATTTAGAATATACTGTCCAGTTCTGGGCTCCCCAGTTCAAAAAAGATAGGGATCTCCTAACAGGAGTCCAGCAAAGGGCTGCAAAGATGATTAAGGGTCTGGAACATTTCCTGTGTGAGGAAAGGCTGAATAACCTGGATATGTGTAGCCTAAAGAAGAAAAGAAGATGGGGGGGGAATCTGATTAATGTTTAAAACGTCTGAAGGGAGGTGGGAGGCAAATGGGTGCAGTTAGGCTCCTCTTGGTGGTGCGCGGTGATAGGGCAAGGAGCAATGGCCTAAAATGTGAATACAAGAAGTTCCATACTAACATGTGGTAGAATATCTTTATGGAATGAGTAATGGAGCACTGGAACAGGTTATCCAGAGAGGTTTTGGAGTCTCCTTCAGTAGAGATATTCAAGACCTGTCTGGACACCTACCTTTGTGACCCATTTTAGGGTACCTGTTTTAGTAAGGGAGTTGGAATTGATGATCTCTTGAGGTCCCTTCCATCCACTGCAGTTCTGTGTAAATTCTGTGTAATTAACACTGCATATATTTGACTTTTGTATAGTTTAAAAGAAGCAGCCTGTGAGTGCTTGTATTATCTGGTAATTCAGCTGTGGCTCAGGTGGTTATTCTCCACCTGGAATGACTTTTAGATCTTTGAATATCTGAGTCCATAGTACTAACTAAAATCAGGTGAGTTGCCAGCAGGCAGCTCGGGTGCTTCCTGCCTTGCTAATGCAAAGCAGTTACTCCTTTGGAATCTAGTCATTTCAGCTGTCATCCTTCTTAGCCCTCCATTTCCAGATGCTGCATCCTCTGTAGTTGAATGCATCTTCAAACTAGTTTGAATATTCCTTGTGAATATCTGTTTGTCTTTTAACAAAGTATTATAACAAAATGGAAAGCATGTTAGGCTAAGGCCTTACTTTAAACTCAGGATTTCTCCCTAACGTTCACCAGTCTGTCCACCTACCCACACACACAGTGCATCACAACCCAGTTTTAAAAATATAGTTGTTATAAAACCAAACCAGTGACAGTGCTACCATGTAGTCCTATAAATACATAATCTATGCTAAAGTTTTCTGTCTGTGTATATAATTATTCATTTTTTTGGGAGATGATGCAGTAACCAGAAAATTTAAGATAAGTCTCATTCTTATTCACCGTAGAGAAGCAACACACTTAATTGCCTTTAAAATAAAAATGGCCTAATGCATGTAATGAATTTAAATGTAACCAAGCTGTGACAGGTTAATTGTGTGCAATGATATATACAGATTTATTCCATGGAAGAGCAAATTTGTGTCCTTTGGAATTAGAGTGCAGTGTTGGACTGATGCAGAAAGTTATGTGCATGCTTTCTTGAATAGGATTTGCTTGTGGTGTAGCATTTAGTTTAGCTTAAATCAGGAAATGATAAGTATAAGCTAAGCCAAAGCAAATCTCCTTTGAAACAAATTTAGACTCCTTTAGTTCACTTCGTAGTTTAACAAGTTGAAATGCTCTACGTTTTTCTATAGGCAAGGCCTAGAAAAGTTGGCATATTTCCATTTCATTCTTCATGCTTTCTTTCAGTTATCAGATCCTGAGCTTAAGTACAGAAGACATTGGTAGTAAAGTAAATAGGTGCTCAGAATGAGAAAGAAAGCTTAAAAACCCTCTCTTGAAATCTTATCTGCTTGTGAAGCCCTGAATTGCTTGGCTCTCTGATACGCTAGGAACAGGAACATTCATCTCATTAAAAAATAAAAATTGCTCAAATCCTAAAGGTCCAGTGAGGGAATTCAGCTTGGGCAACTGACAGGATTGGTACCTGTTGATGTACTTCCTGAAAAGGTTAGAGGAGCTTAAGTGCTAATAGGAGGAGATTTGTTCTTCTGTATGGCTGTTATTTAAAATCATTCTTTGCTGATCTATCTTTCCCACAATTTGATTAAATTGTGATGTTCAGTACGCCTAGCTAATACTGGCTGATTTTTCTGACTTCTTTGAGAAGCTCCTTCTGCTCACTGTTTTTATATAGCCAGTAACTTAATATTTTGATGCTGTTGCAGCAAAGTAGTTGCTTCATTTTATTGCCCTGTAATACCTGCAGTCAGCCTCAGCTTCCACTGGGTAGCACCTGTTCAGTAAGAAAAGTCTGTCATAGCCTGCTGAAGATGCTTGAGGAGTTCTGAAGCAGAGTCAGTAGGATGAAAACTCCTCCTTCTTTGGTATCAAGATCCCAAAAGAAAGAATGGGCACTAGTAAACATTACCCATTTTTCCTTTTTTCTCTATTATTTTGGGAAGGAACTAGGTACTTATATGTATTTCTACAGACATCCTGTAAGAACTTACTGCAAATGGAACCACTCCTCCTTACTTCTTCATGACTGAGCCCTGAAAAATTTTAACTGTATTTTTTGTAAACAGACAAAACTTCTTGAGTGGAAAGTTCTTTTGCTTCAAGCAGATGCATCCTAATCCTTTTGCTTTGATTTTCAAATTCTTACATATGGAATGTGGGGTTTACCCAGGTAGAGGGCTGATTTTCCCCCTGCGCTCCTTTGAAAGCTTGAAAGTATTTTTCACCTTGTGTTTTTGTTTATTGCTAATAATTGACAGCACTGAATGGAAGAGAGAAGGATCTTTTAAAAAGTAGTATGAAGACCGAAACTGTAGTGATTGTATTACTACATACAGGACAAGCTCTGGGGAACTGGGACAGGATACTTTGGAGACATTTCTTTTCACTCATTTGCCTCCTGTTTGTCTCTTTCCTAGGAAGATGTTATTAATACTCAGTGTGGCTATGATGCAAGGCAAAAACCAGTAAGCATTTTTTTTTTTTCTTCTTCTAATGTGTTCTAAGAATCTGAATCCCTCTGGCAAAAACAGGTTATTTTACCTGTGGGATAATTGAATGTAACAACCTCCCTTTTTCTCTGGCAGGAAGTTGATCAGCAGATTGTTATCTACACTAAAGGCTGTGTCCCTCAATTTGAGAAATGGTTGCAGGACAATCTTACCATAGTTGCTGGTATATTCATTGGGATAGCATTACTGCAGGTAAGTGCAGTGTTCCTTGTAATGAGTTACACAGAAGAATAGCAGAGAAATAAAACACATAGGTGCTGGGTGGGGACTGAATGTGAGAATTGGAAATACGAGTTTCACCTAGAAATATAAGGTCTGTAGATTTTAGTGAGGTGTGCAAAATGCTTGAGGCTTTTTTGTGTGTGCTAAGAGGTACTTAATTTTTGTCAGTAAAGATTTTCCTTTTCAGCTGTTCACAGGTCAAAATCAACACTGTTAGATAAAGATTGGCTAGAGATTTTTAAGCCCATACTTAACTCTACAGTTTCTGATAGTGTTTAAATGAGCAGTGGAATGCCTTTACAGTTGCTTTTGTGAAGCAAATACAGAACAATTTGATTTCCTGGAACTCAGCAATGCTATAAAAAGATGAGGATTACAGGAGTTTTGGCTTTCTATTGCTTGTTTTCCTAACAAAGTTTTGTGTAACTGAAGGGGTTTACCTGTGTGAAAGGAGTTGTCCAATGCTCCAAATGAATTAACTGTTGTCTCTTCCAGATATTTGGGATTTGCTTAGCCCAGAATTTGGTTAGTGACATTGAGGCTGTCAGAGCCAGCTGGTAAAACTGCTGAAGTAACCACAACAAGACACTGGACAACCGAAACCCTCTGAAACCTCCAGTGTGTCTCTCCGACACCAAGCTGTATGGACATGGGTGACAGGGAAGCCTTCTCTCCCACGTAGTCTCAAGTTTAAGTTCCTGATTGCAGTGAATTCATATTCCTTTGGGGTGGGGGTGAGAAGAGCGAGCTCTTTAAAATCTGCTGCTCACTGACAATTTTTTTTCTTTCTTTTTTTTCTTTTTTTTTTTTTTTTTTGCTTTAAACCACCAGTTTGAAAGCTGTTGAGCCGTGAATCTCTACTGTATTTTTGATCCTGAGTAACAAGTGGACACTTTTTAAAAATTGGTGTATTCAGTGGGACAGAGTTGCATCATTGTTATCTGTGGATATACTGTTTATTCTTCATGTTATGAGCTCTTAGAGCTGCCAAGTATTCCTGAGATGGTCACTCACCTCACCACTCTAAAGGAATAGTCTTCTTTTTTTCACAGATAAACGTAGCTACAGGCTTTCTATGCATCTATGTACAGTAAATGAAACTGTTTTTAAAACAAGGGAAAGTTACTTTTTTGTTTTGTTTTGTTTTTGTTTGTTTTTGTTTTTGTTTTTACAAAAAGTTCCAGCCATCTCCCTGTAGTACTTTCAAGTTGGAATGAGCAAGCTCACAGGGAGAACTGCCTAATTTTATCGACATCTTTCTTCCTTTCTCTACCCTTGTATGAAGGGGAAGGAGTTTTATATTTGTCAAACAAGGGTTGTAAAGCTGTTAGTTGCTACCATACCTTAGGATATCATCCTCTTAAGGCAAGAATGAGATATAACTGTATAAATGTATGAAAGCAGTGTGGATATTGGGTCCAAGTGAATATTATTATTCAAAGAATGAATTATATATTAACTTAAAAAAAATGAAAGCATTTGATATGGCTAAATCTTTTGTTTCTCTGGAATTTAGTGTAACCTAATATATTTAGGGATCTCACTAATATTATGCTTTGATATACTTGTACAAAACTTCTTTTAAGATAATTTCTAGGTCTGTTCCTATCTGAGGCTTTGGTCTTTTAATTTTTTTTTCCCTTCAATTCTTTTCACTTGCATGAGCTGTGGAGTAAGAATCTGTGACACTCCAGTGCTTTAAATCTGTGCATATGTTTTAATACAGTCTAATTCAAACTTATTTATTGGTAAATGCATGTGATTATGGGAAGATCATATTCCATTCCGTTGGAACTTGGAGAAAACAGCTTTTACCAGAATAAATGCTTACTTTCAATGGACAAATCCTTGCTATGAAGATGAGTCTCCCTTTGTTGCATAAAATGCAACAACAACAACAAAAAATCTTGAAGCAATGAAATAAAAGTTCTAAAATAGAAATGTGTATTAGGATCAGCCAAGACGCATACTCTTGAAATGGACAAAATTTGGAATCAAGCTCAAATAGTGGAAGAAGAATTAGATCAGACTCCATCCACCTTAAAGTTTGATTTGTTGTTCTTCAAAAATAATAATGAATTTACAAACCTGACCATGACTTGGATAGTTCCTTTGCACTTTGTACAAATTACGCTTCTTTTATGACCTTCTCCAGTATCTGCAGAATAAGCCCTGAAAGCTATGAGCTCTTTGCTCCTGCTTTGGTAAAAAGTTGTGTAGCACCTCTTTGAAAGAGATGATTTTTCAGAGGAGTACATGGAGTAGAAGAGGTTAATGTGGTGTTTCCTGTGTCCCTGCTGTGGTGGATGGATAGGAAGCTGCTCTGGTGGCCTGTTAAGGTCTTTACTGGCTCCATGACTCTTTTACATGTGATTATACGTACCCTTGCATATTTTGTCTTTCTGTACTTTAGTCAGCTGTGTTTCTGCCCCCTCCAAAAACTGGCATTGGGCACACTGATGATCCACAGATGCTACAGAAAGTCCTTTGGTCCTTCTGTCTTTCAGTATTACCTCATTCTCTTCTGGTTAACTCCCACTGTCTCTAAATCAGGCAGCCTCCATATCCTTTGGTATCTGCTGTTAAAGGCCAGCCATGACTCAGAGTTTTTTTGTTTTTTTTTTTAAAAGCCTTTGCAAGCAATTATAATTCACTGTCCTTAATAAAGTTGGTTCCACCTCACCACAGTGTTATGTTTTTCTTAGTCACTCCTCATCTTGAGGAGTTACTGGTGTTTGTTTCCCACAAAGGGACACACCATTTTGCCTGATAGCAGCAGGACAGATAGATCACCAGCACCTATGATGCTGCACTCATGAAATGGTAAGGGGAGAAATCAAGGAAGTCTGGTTCAGGAAATAACTCCTTCATTCAAGAGCCTTGATGTGACCCAGCACTTTGCCTTGGAGAAAAAAGTCTGTGTATTACAGAAACATTCCTTATTGCCACTGATCTTGAATGCTACTTTTGCTGCTGTGGGCTTCTGAAGACAACTTCCATTCCTCTACTTGAATTTCTGCAGTTTTTCTGTATTGGCCTTCTGCCTTGTTGTGCTGCTCTCTGAGCTCCGGTCTACTGAATGTGCACTGGCAGTGTCAGACTGATAGGAAGGTAAATGATCTGAGGTGAGCAAGCCTTTTTCTAAGTATTTGCAGATGTATTCACAAATGTGCAACATATCTTGTGAGTGCCAGAGTGACTTTTCTTATAAAAAACCACTAAATTTATTTTTCCAGGCCTTGTATTTTTTGCTGCAGATGCTAGTTCCATCCCTGCCCCTCAACTCCCTATAACTTTTCTCGTTTTTGCAGTTATTTGATGGATGAACACTGAGGATTACCTGCCTGTATTGCACATTTAAATCCCACATTTCTGTCTACAGATTGGATTAGATGTCCTAGAAATGCCCCAGCTATTGGCAGCTTAGGGGTGTCCAGTTTGGCTTGTGGGAAGCCTTGGAGGTCAATCTGTTACGGTCAAAGCCTGCCAAAATCAATCAAGCTTTCTTCCAGAAAACCTTACAGAAACTTCAGGTGAGCACAACTAGAGCACAACTGCCAGTTACATGGGCTCATTTTCCAAAGCAATAAGATACGGTAGGCAGTACAACCTTTTGGCAATCTCTAGCTTGCCTGATGGGCTGGTGGATGAGTTCAGAGGTCAATGTAACTTTCCTTAATCTGCAGTGGTTGCTCAGAAATTTGTTGTCACGCCTGTGGCCCTTTGTGAAGCATGAGACTGCTGTCTGCTGCACACTTCCTATGTGGTGGGAATGTTGCTGCTTAGAGGTCTGGTTGTGCTTCGGTGAAAGCCCTGATTTTAAAGCCATTTCTGAATTCTCCACTGAGCCCTAGCAAAGGGTACCACAATTCTTGCTCCTCCGCTCTCTAAGTTCTCTCTCTCCATATTCACAAGCCTTTTTTAATGTGTGGTTTTTTGTTGTTTTTTTTTTTTTTTTAATACCTAATGAACAAATGTTTGGTTTGCCTGTGTGTTTGTTTTGGTAGAGAGTAGGTATCTTTGTTTTAAAATCCATACTTTTGATTGTATTCCTTAGAGTTTGAAGCAGTGGAGACGTTGTTCAAGTGAGCTCTGTCCTGAAAACTCTCTCTCCCCTTGAGAGAGATGCTAATTGTGGTTCTGGTGTGTAAATAGTGTTTGAAATGTAAATAGTAGCATGCAGATTAAATGATTCTTGCACATGATTGCTTTTCACTCTCGAAGTGTTTATATTGACAAGCAAGATACCCACCGTGCAACTTTGCTGGCCGAACCTGAGCGCAGCAAGTAGCCATTTTTGCTTTACCTCGCCCTGCCGGTGAGGCAGAAGCTCTTTAGTCGCCTGCCACCTAGTGTCTTCGGGCCCAATTGCATCAAGAGCTCGGAGAAGGGAAAGCTGTTAGTAACAGGACCTCCCTTGCATTTTTCCTTTGCTACTTGGTATTAGAATAATGTTAGATTGTAAACTGGAGTATCAGAGTCAGCGGCCTCTACCTGTTTTGGGAGGTAAATATCACTTGCGGCAGGACTAAGCATGGTGCTATTTGAATTGCTGTGATCCTGGATGTTAATCTGCATTTTTACTTCATTAGAGATGCCCTTGGCAAAATTGATTCTGATGAACAATGTTGGCCACAAGAGAAACTCTCATGTGTATTCTTAATTCCATTTTCTTTCTTGTCGTATATGTGTCATTTGGGTGGATTGTAGTGGTTGTTCTGCAAATGATTAGGGGAGAGTTTAGATCTCAACAGGTGTCAAGAACTGGTCAAGATTCCAGTTTCTCTCTTCCATTTTTGTTTTTTCTCTGAAGCTTTTTGGGGTGTCTGTATTTGATAGCAAAACTGTATAATGCAAACAAAACATTCTACTTTGTTAGATCTGCTACGTACCAAACTTTGCCACTTGAAGAAAAGAAAAATCTTCTTCCCCTAATGTGCAGCAACATTGTGACTGCTAGTGTGCACCATGCGTGAGTTCAGCCATGCCACACTCCTAGCTGTCTGTCGTGTTTCAGCAATACAAAGTTGTTGATGAGAAGCTCCGTCTGTATGTGTGTTCATGTTCATGCTATGTACTCAGTAGAGATGGACCTGATGCTGCCTTGGTCTCTGGTGAGGATGGGATTTGGTCTTTGTGGCTCAGATCCATCTCTGATAAGTGTGTTTCAGATCAGGTCGAACTGAATCTCTGCGCTTGGTTCATCTGATGGCACAAGGAAAGTGTTGATATTTACCGTTTATGTATCATTCCTTTTTATACGAATGTATTCTCTTGTGTTCCTTTTTTTATCAGATGTAAAATTGATTGTAAAAGCCAACTACGCTTACTGATTGAAAGTATTGGTATAACAGAACTGCATGCCCAGTAGAGTTTGACTTGAGCTTTAGTAATCTGATTTCAGACTGGTTATCTTCGGTCTAGGAGAAAAGCATAGATCAGGTGCATATGTATTACTTGTCATCTTTAGCATTAGACTGTGGTATTGTATCACATGCTGATCTCAATGGATGTAACTGGAGTATACTTAGGAAGTTAATGCAACTTCCTGGTAATTCATTTTAAGCTATTGAAAGTGGTCTTGGTCATGCTACTTGTGTTCTTGGGTTTTTGTTTTTTAATAGATGCATTTTTTAGGTATGTTTTAATACATTTATGATGGACAACACAATAGTTTTAATAGTTGTGCAGTACTCTGTATTTACTTGAAGTAAATCATTTTATATGCAATTTGTTAGATAATTACAATTTTATAAATAAAATTGCGTGAAATATGGTGTTGTGATTGTGTACTCTTGGTGTAGCACCCAACGTTGAAGATACAAATTTCAGGCAAAAACTCCTCTGGGAAAAGCCATCCTGTTCTCTTCCCCAGACTAGCAGGGGAAATAAATCCCTGGGTCTCACGTGCACATAGAATTTAGGTTCTGAGGTAGTCGTGAAGCCTGTTGTGTGTTGCCAATGGCGGGCCTTAAATAAGTAATAAGCTAATACTTCAACAGCACATCCTCAAGAGATGAAAACTCACATCTTGTGTCAGCTGTTACTGAAGTCCAGCTAACAAATGTGCTCTGTTTGTTTCCGACAGGTCACTGGTGTTCCTCACGCTGCTGTGGCTGCTGGTTAGTACAGCTGTTGGAGCTCCCACCATAGTCATTTTAGTGACCGTGAAGTGTTCAGAAGTTGTATCTCTGCAGGGAGGAGCACGAAGGGGTATAGCATTTTGTCATGCATTAAGCTTTTGTAAAGGAAAGTGGGAACTTAATTTTTCTGAGTGTAATATCTCAAATAGAAATAGTGAGAGCTGGCTTACTGAATTGTGCAGATAAAAATGTGTAATGATGTCTCGTACTTGTTTACACAGAGGGGGGAAAAACTTAGTATTTCAAAAGCTATAGGAAAGCAAATCCAGTTCAATGTATCTAAAATACAGTGTTTCATCAACCTGCATTGTTTTGCAGTAAATAATAAGCATAGTTGGTTTGAGGCACTTTGGAAAACAGACAAAACCTCTTGGAAAGACTTTCCAAATATTCTTGGGAGGTCAGTGCCCTGATTCAATTCCCCTACAGTAGTTATCACCACTGTACTGACTGTGGAAAATCTTGCCTTCATCTTAGCCTTTACCTGGCTTGATCAGGATTCTGCATTGAGTACAGTTTTGTGGCTCTGTTCTGGCCAATGGGGCTCTGTGAGAGGCATTTCTCATAAGTTTCACCAAGAAATACAGTTTCTGAACGTCTATGGGCCAGTGAGCTGTTCGTCATCTGTCACTGATCTGGTGCGATCAGTGAGTTGGAATGAATTGGGCCAAGTGATCATGATCATTTCTCTTGAGACAGCTTCTGGCTGTGACAGGTTACATGCTGCCCAAGTGCACATGCTTCTTTCTAGTCCTGTTGCAGGCAAAGAGATGTGAACACCAAAGTGCAGCATAAACCTGGCCTTTTGTACTGTGTTTTTCTTAGATTTTGTTTCTCTAATGAGGAGAGATTGAGAGGATGAATGATTTGCCAACTACATAGAAATATCCTGCAGGCTGGCACGTGCCTCAGATCAGCGCAGCATTTTTGTGAACAGATAATCTTCAGTTGCCTTCTTCTGCCATGACATAAAACCATCATCACACTTGTGCAGACTTAGCACGGATTTTATCTAGAAGTGTTAGTCACTTGGTATTCTGTCCTAGGAAACCATCTGAAAATTAAAGGGTGTCACTGTTGGCCTTTACGTTTGCTGTGCCAATAGTATCTCTAACTAAAATTCAGTGATAGGAAATGTTTGATATTTAACTTAATGTCCAGTTAGACAAGTAGGTGAATGGGAGTTGTCACCCTTTTATTATGCCCTGCTTATGTGAGCACTTGTGGTTTATACCAGTGTATAAAGGAATAAAGAATCTAGAACTGGGTATGTCATTGCTAAATGGTCTTTCTAATGTATTTTGGAATCTACTGGAATTAATGGAGATTCTTTCCATGCCTGAGAAAACTTGGGCTCATATGGGCCTGCTGTGAGCTGTGATTGTAAACATGCAGACTGCATTTACCAGTGTAAAGGTTCTGCATTATTCACAGCCTCATGTCATGGGATTGTAATCTGTGTTCACAGCAATATGTTCTGGAGGTGACTTTATTGCTAGCTATACTAATATGTATTTTGAATTTATTTATTTATTTATTTTTTAAATAAGAGGCTTTTGTACAATTGGTATTTGAGGCTTTTTCCTTGCATTTTACTGATTGTTGCCAGTTAATTTCTGGCACTGGATTAAATGGATGTGAATTTTTGTATGAATACTCCTGTAGCATCTGTTGGGTTTTGGCACAGTCTCAAATCTGAAAAAAACTGAAGAAAGTGTCCATTCTCTTTTCATATGCAGCTTCCGTGCATAACTCATTTCCTGGCATGAGTGGCATCTTCCCATCACGGTGTGGGATGCCCAGTGATTTCAGACAGCCTGGCAGTGAATTTGGGATGGTCAAAAGCTGTCTTTTGCAACCATATGGTGTGGAGTCACATAGGTGCTTGGGCTCTAGGTTTGACTTGTGTTGATAAGCAAGGAGCTTGAGACTTTGGATAGTACTGGGAGCACTCCTTAGCTGAGGAGTTGCATGCATTTCTCACTTGATGGGTTCTCTTGATAAGCTGCTGCGAGATAAGCTTTTTAAAATCCATCTAAAAAAAAAAAACACCAAAACATAGTAACAAAAACCCACCCAACCCAAGCAAGCCCAACAGCACTTGTACCTACATGGCTTTATGGACTAAATATTGCATAGCTTCTGCCATTGAAACCCACAATTGTTAAACCACTGCAGTGCCTCTGCGTGAGCATACACAGTGAAAGAGGCTGGTATTGTTTCCTTTGTATTCTTGCAGCTGAAAGGCAGTCAGTGATTGTACTGGGGTCAGAGCCAGGAACAAGGGCTCTTCACCAGTACATGCTGGTACAGTCACAGCTTCTGTGTGTGAGCGAGTACGAAAAAGGACAAACCACAGGATAAGTGAAAGCACTGAATTTTTTATTTGTTTACCTCTAGGTACCATGAGTTTGACATTAATAGGCAAGACCAGTGAATGAGCAGCAGTACATTGCATTCAAACCTGCCTCTTCAGAGCACCAAAAATGGAGCTAGATTTACTTCTTAATCTACAGTCAGTGCACTAGCCTGGACTTGCTGCATCTTGTACTGTCCCTAATTTAGTAGTACATTGTTATGCAGTTAGGGGGGCGTGAGGAAAGAGTCATTGTGTAGTACCACTTTTACATCATCATAGGACTACAACATGCACATTCTACTATGTGGCCCAAGCAACAAGAATACAAGTAGAACAGTTACGGGTAGAGACAAGTTCATGTTAACACCACCTATGAATTTTTAGAAATCTTTTTGGATGGGTACCTACAGCAGTTCATCAATTTGTGTGGGGACATTACACGCATGCACAAGTGATACAGTGGAAAACATAGCAGGAGCGACAGCAGGACAAAGGATGAAGGTGGAATCTGTGATGGATGCAATGAAAACAAGACCTTCCTCAGCTTTCTACAGCAAGTCTCTGCTCTGTTAGCGAGGCCTGCTGGGCAACAGTTTTGTTCTCATGGCTGCGGAGTTTTGATACGACTTCTAGGAACGCCATATTCTGCACTTCCTTTTGGAGAGATTCTGTAAAAGAAACAGTAGAAGAAACAGTGCTTTGTATGAGATGGGCAAGAGGACAAGAAAGCATGGTATGAGGCACTTAGGAAAGTGTCAGCACTATCGTGTACCCATTGTATACACAAGCCCATAGGTGTCATCTTTTTATTTACTGTTCTGAATTGCTTTTAAGAATAGAGGAAGTCTCTGGGGTCTTGGGCTTGCCCTAGACCGCACACATTTTAGCTAGAGATAAAGGATGAACTTTCTGCAAAGCAGTTATAAAAATCCACCTGGAATGCCTTTCAAAAAAGATGCTTAAGAAGTTTTTTAATTGAATGTTTTTGTTTGATTCCTTAAACTATTTTGATGGAGTGAACAAGTTTGCCTGAAGGGTTCACTGCATAGCTCATTTGTTTCATATCATCTCTGGTTGGTCGTGTGAGAGTGTGAAGAGGATATTTCACCACCTGGTCGCTGGTAGCTGCCCATTTACAGTCCAGCTCTGAACTTGTCACAAGTACAACGCATCAGGTAATGTTGTGCATATGTATACAGTATTTATGTTTGACTTGAAACTTTGAGACTGTTTCATGGTTCTCATCCTGGATAGCATTCTTGATGTCAAAAAGGAAAGGTTGGGAACAATACTCAAAACTGATGCAATTCATTTATTTTTTTTTTAAAGTAGGGATCTTACTCAAAGCTCTATGCTCTATAGACTTCCCACAGTTAAGAACCAAAGCAGCTGGTTTTGTTTCACGTCCAGTTTAGTCCATTCTAGTGAACTCACTCAGCAACAAACACCTACATGTATTTTTTTGCTTCCCAGGTGCTGCTAGGGACTTAATTTCTCAGAAGGAATCCCAACCAGCTGTTTCAGATTAGCTATGCTATATATGCTATGCATATTTACAGCTTTTCCTTACAGCACACTTGGACATTTCTTTCCCTTCCTACTTTCTTGTTCACGTTTTCACTTTTTTTTTTTTTCTTGTAATTATCCCTGTCTTGTGTGTTGGGGATTCTCACGCTGCTGTGTACGTGGGAACCAGCATATATTGAGCAGTGTCAGTGAAGCTGTTGGGTACTTAGGCTGTGTAGGCACTTTCATTCCCCTTTCTAAGATATCATCAAGCTTAAGCAGCGTTACTGAACTGCCTTTTAGGAACTAATCAGTTGTGCTCTGCACATTTCTGTGACTCCTGCACACAAGTCACTGCGCTAGCTAGGAATACTCTGCTTTTGCTTATTCCTTAGGTTACATGCTTCCATTGTCCACTGCCCTCATTCTTCCCTCTTCTTACCCATTCACTCAGTTGCAACAGCAACTTCAGGTGGTAAAAATCATGTATTTATGCATGTGCATTTTCTGCTAACACAGCTGTTGGCAATATCAAGTACTTTCCTATAACTAAGGACAGTAACAAGAGTGGGCACTGGAGAATTAAACTTACTAATAATTGAAACAGTACAATCACTTTCTAACTTTTACATAACTATGGCTGCACAGGTCTGTTTACAATAAAACATGGGAATTTGTAAATGAAAAATATGGAGACTGGGGAAAATGTTAGAGGCAACAGAGCTGGAAGAGACATGTTTCATATTTTCACATGCAAGAGTGGACTTCACTCTTTGTGATTTCACTTCTCTGATTAAAATCAATTGGTAAACAAAACTTAATACCAGAGTTGTTCAGTTGTTGCTCTTATACTGGCTATTTTTACACGGGTCTATTCATGAGGAAGCAGGGCTGAACATTGTGGCAGCTCTGACTTCTTCACAGCTGTGCATTGCAGTAATGTGCTGTCTGCTCTCTGGGAGAATGCCAAGATGCCTAACGTCTAGGGAAAGCTTACAGTGTGGTAGCAGACCAATCTCTGCCACTTGGATAACCCTGGAAAAATAAGGGAAGACTGCTCCCTTATTCTGGTGGAATAGGAAGACAGTTATTTGACTTTAAATAACGCTGTCGGTTAATCTTGCAGGTGACAGGACTTGGAGAAGTGAAAATGCAAGTGTCAGGCAGAATTTCTGAGGGTGATTATTTTTGTTGTCAGTGCACACAAGAACATCACAGTGAGTAAAAGAAACATAGCCACTTCTTGAATCCTTAGTTGAAGATCAAATTTCCTTGTGATATCCTGCTCCATTCCCCGTATCACCATGTCCGGCAATCACATGTGTTGGAGCACCTCCTGTTCATCATCCAAAACAACCACAAACAGTTGTGCCTGGAGCATGCTCGGGCTGCCAAGGGAAGAACCCTTCCTAGCAAGGTGAGTGAGGATCCCTCCTAGTGCAGGACTACATCTACATGTTGTACTAAGTTCTCGTTTGTATGTGTCCCTGCAGGTATTCCTTGTCTTTTTTTTAACTTCCTGCAATTCTTGTAGGAATTTAAAGTCAAGAGGTACCTTGCAAATTTCTCTTCCACCTAATTTTACTTGAGTAAGTTAAACAACAAAGCAGCCATTATATGTCAGTTACAGGGAACATACAGCTAAAGGTGAAAATTAACTTATCTGCATGCTTGCACAGAGAGCCCAATACTGTACAGTTTAAAATGTCTTTCATTTTTTTCCTGTCAAATTTCCAGATAGCTCAAACTTCTGGGAGCTACCTGCATCCTGCAGAAGCCAGAATCTGATTTCTGTAGTTAATATCCAAAATAGAGTTAACAGCTTCTTTTTCTTGACCGTATAAATAAAGTGTCACAGTAAATTGAGCCACACTGTGCAAATTCATAGTGAACAGGGAACCAGTCTCAGTGTATTTGCACGTGCCCTATGTTTAGTCTACAAAAAGATGAATTATATAAATATTTTAGGAAAGCAGTCCTTCTCAAGTACTCACCAGATCCTATAAGGGCACAGACCAGCACCATGGAGTTGTATTTTATTTCTGGAGCACTCCTGTCATCTGATAGCAGTCTGTATAGAATCTGAACAAGCTGAGCATTTTCGAGATCCTTTTCAGCAGTGACTGAAATACAAGTGAAAGCTTGTGAAACTGGAATTGGTGCTTCGTTTGATACTTTTGTATTTTATCCTTCTATGGAAGCATGGATCTCTCACTGTAGTGAAACTGGTGCTGTGGTAGAACATGTTAGATAGCATGGTGATAGGAATCACAGCTCTTGCTGTAAAATGCAAAATAACCTAACTGCTTGAAAAGACAATCACTATGTGCAGTGATAAAATTCAATCTTAAATGTGCAGTAAGTTAATGGAAAATCTGCCTGGCTTTCTTGTTACTTAAGCCAACACTTGCAACATTTAAGCATGGAAGACTTCTACTGCCTGAATTTCCCTTTAGAAAGTTTGTCTGAGTTTAATATAGACAGTGAAATTCTTGACTCCATGGTAGGAAAACTCAAGGTCTATTAAGACTGTGAAAGGTTTTGCAAGATCAGAGTATGATTTTTTTCCTTTGTAGTTTTCTAGGAAACATACTGAATTCAGGCTTGAAACCTTTAGGTGTCTGCATTAGAAGACTCATGTGAATATCATTTCCTTTCAGTCAAAAAGAAAAAAAAAACCTCATGCATTATTGGCAGTGATTTGGAAGTTGAATGTAGCATTCTGTGGGTACACAATGACAAGAGATGAAATCAAGAACAAAAGTATGTAATACTTGTTTAGTTCATGATATTAATAAGCAAACAAACAGGACAAAGTCCTCACTGGGCATTTACCCTTCTTTGTTTGGTAATCTGAGTTAGGGGAGATTTAAGTTACTTATTAGGAGGCAATTCTTTACTCAGAGAGTGGTGAGGCACTGGGACAGGTTGCCCAGAGAAGTTATGGATTCCACATCCCTGGAGATGCTCAGAGCCAAGTTGGATGGGATCCTGGGCAGCCTGATCAAGTGATTGGCAGCCCTGCCCATGGCAGGAGGGGGTGGAAGTGGTTATCTTTAAGGTACCTTCCAACCTATGCCATTCTGTGAAGCTGAGGCATGTAATCATCTCTGCCTTCATATGGCAATTTTAGCACCTATTTCTGTGGAATTTAATAATAGCAATAGACATATTTTGGGGCCTCATCTACCTCTATATGTATTCTTTAGCTTCCACTGATTAGGTAAGTGAAAGCTTTACTTTGATAAGGCCTTTCAAGAGGGGATTGATCATTTCAGTGTACACAGGCCTCGGTCACACAGTTTCCACTCTAAATTACAATTTTATTAACTATTAGATTTTATCTGAAATCTCATGGAAGTTGTTCTAGAGTCTGTGATCACCTATCAGAATAGAGAAGTAGATATAGTATAACCAGCAAACTTCAATTTTCTGCATAAACTTATTTCTTGCCTATTTCTTTGCATGAATTGCCATGTATTTCTATGCAACGAAAAAGGAGGTGGAAGCAGCAGCCTGTTCTACATTGTAAAATATACTCAGAGGACTCTCCCTGTAGGGTTTCTTTTGAGCACAGGCTCAAAAGAACACAGGCAGAGTTAGCTAATGGGATACTCACCTAACTCTAAAGCTGCTATTAATGCCAGTGCAACGAGAGCTTCGTTTTGCATTATTACATGTTCGCTGGTTGCCATGGTTACTAAATGCTTGATGCCACCGCTCTGTACAATCGTCCTAATTACATCCTAAAATAAATGGCATAGTAATGAAAAAATTCTGCATTACATACAAAGTTTAAACATTTTAAAAACTACACATTGCATTTAAACAAAGTTATTGTGATAAGGATACTCATTGCTTATATGCATATTTAATCACGTTACATGTAAATGTATGTGTATGTGAACCTACAAAGAATCTGCCGTTAACTCTGCAATTATCATATAGAACTTATTAAACAAAGCCAGTTAACCACATTTAAGAGACATACTGCTCTTTTCCAAGTTACCATCTATAACTTCAGTTCTTATGGCAGATGGTCAGTTGCCTAACAGTGAGTACCCTTTGCTGTGTTTGAACTTAGCTGGTGTTCAAAGATTATTAATTTTTCCTTTTATGTTGTCATGTTCAGGGCAGCTTATCAAACCCACCCAAAAAAAACTGTAATTGAGATAAGAAAACACAAGAATACAGTTTAATAACATTGGCATCCAGATGTCTTCATCTCTTCATGGATTTTTAGTTTCTTCCAGAAGTTCAGAGAGGTGAGATCACAAATATATTTGCTACTTAATAGAAATTGTACACTAGAATTTAGAATTAGGTAGGAATATGAATAACGTTCTCTTGAAATATTGTAGATTTATGCTTCAAATATGAAGCAGGTTAGGAAAGGACAGTTATGAGACAGTGATGAGTCAGTTTTTGTTCTAAAGCCAGCAATTAAAATGGACTGTTGACTAAGATCTAGGAAATAAAAATGCTGAGTGGGTTAAGTGACTTTAAACAGTTTAAATATATGCAAGCAAGATTCTCTTTCCAAGTTCAAAATTTGATCTGCATTATGTATGTAATGAAGGGTGAATAAAAATCTCTGGTGTATGCATTTTGATTACCTGTATGCTATCATTAAAAAGCTAGTTTGCACGTTAAGCAAATTTTCATCATTATATGCGCAAAAAATACTTGAAAATTGTTTGCCTGGAAGTCGGGTCACTTTGCATGCCAAGGGGCAACTATGAAAAGAAATGTGGTTTGCCTTTTTATTTTTTATTTGTTCTGTGGGTGCAAAGATTTGAAGCAGTAGTTGTTTCTTGAAATAAGAATCCAATTTAAATTTATAAGCCCGTTGAATTTCCTTTTAAAGCACATGTCCCTTTCCAATTCCAACCACAAGCCCAGCTCATTAACTGACACGTGCGTTTAGAATAATTTGTTTCAGTGCTTGCACAGACTGTGCGGTGACATTCTTTGTGCAAGGAAAAAGACACAATGTGATCACAACCTTGAAAACTGAAATACTTATAGATAACCACACTACAGATACTTGAAGATCCTTGTGGCATAAGTCACAGCCTAATGACTCAAGAATTTGTCATTCAGAAAAAAACATTTTTAAATTGTGTCATGTCTGCAAGTATGTAAGTAGCTTATATTTTTTCCTACATGCAAGGATAGTTTTTCTCACTTGTGATTTTTCTGGTGGAACTCCAAAGCGGCTTTGAGACTTCTTGGAGTACTCTGGGAGCTGCTAATTTCTGTTTGACTTTGTGGGGAATTTTGGCTATCTGTCTTGACATCAAAATTTTAATGACTGTAGTTGAACATTGCCTTCAAAATGGCAGTGCCAAGCAGTTAAGAGGTGATAAGTCAGATAAGTCAGGTTTGGGTACTGGTGCAACTTAGCAAAGGGAGTTAGAATAGAAGTTCCTAAACCACTGCTGCCTTTCTCAATATTAGCCCAAGTACTATTAAATAAAAAATGATTTCAAATCTAATGTGCGCTATGGAACCAGTTATGTCCACAATCCAAACCTAGAGGGCAGTAAATGCATTTAAAAAAAAAAACACCTTCTCAGCTGTTTTCTTCTACCAAAGAAGTTTCTCCTTTAAGTACCTAAACCACGAAGAAATTCAACTGTGATAATTCCGTTAAATGCCGTCTTAATACCTATTTCAAGCCATTAATAGTGTCTCTGCATTTAGGATTAAATTCTGTTTTCTTGTAGAGAGTTAATAACTTGCATCTGTGCCTTCTTACACCATTTACACATGGCATCTTGTAGGTGGTACAAGGGGAAGGAATAGAACTTGGAGTGGAAAAACTGGATATAAATTGAAACTGAAAATCAAAAACTGGACATAAAATGGAGAATGAGCATTAGAAAGAGACAGTAATCTAGAAATCAGTGAAGGTGTAGGTCTCTGTAAGTCCTATTGATTTGTTTTTGTAGAGACATTCCAGATTGTTTTTCACTTAGCAAACACAATGGACAAATGAAGAAATCACTGTTGATCTGAGTTCTCCACATCACACTACTTACTTTTAAGCTCAGTCACGATGCAGCCTGGGTTCGTATCAGTGAACTCAGCCAATGAAGTCAGAGCCTGGAGTACATTGGTTCTAGGGGAGGTGCATGTGTTCCTTCTAAGGCTCTTTTTCATCTAATGTTCACCCTGAGCAAGGACTGAGGACTTGGATGTGCTTGGATCTTATAACTTAGACTGTTTATGTATAAATTGATACACATGAAATGGGTGAGACAAAACTCACTGGTCACAGTTTCTCTTAATGTCATACCTTGTACCACATACAGGCAAGCTTCTGATAGAATTCAGAGAAGAGGATCATTTCTAATGGTCCATTAAAATCTTAAAACTCTGAAATACCACATGAAAAGAGCAGAGGGACAGCCTATTTCTGGATCTCAGTAATTTGATACATATCTATATAGCAACATCATCATAACTGAATGCAATGACTCTTCATAAGTTATCATTAAGTAGAAAATATGGCATGCTGAATTTCTGCTGGATATAGAGCACATTCTAACAGATTGAGACTTAGCTGTATGCACTCTATCAGTGTTCTCTGACTGGCTTCTGTATTTTTTAACCTACATAGTTCCAGTGAGTGTTTAAACCTGGTGCTTCAGTCGAACTGGCAGGCCCTGGAGGCTGAGAGGATATGAAATAGGAAATCAACCAACCTAACTCTCATCAAGACTTAGATACCAGAGGCTTTGGCTGCCACCAGCATGAAGTGCAGAGGTAACTCTTTGTTCTTACAAGCTGAGCTTTTTCACCACTAACTTACTCTAGATTTGCTGTGTCGTATAAGTGCAGAAAGTAGTCTGTTTGATTCTCCCATCACACCTGCGTGATCCTTTGCTTCACACCACTCCACCAACCGTTCCACCAGTTTTGCATTTTTTCCCAGTTGTTCAGCTGCTTCTGCTACATATTGCCAGAGCCAAAACACAACAGAGAAGTTGTCATTTTTTAAGCAAGCACTAGAAAAATAAGCTGAAAGTTACTTACTAGAAGGAGTTTAAGTAGAAATCTGCCAGCTTGTACTGTGTGAAAAATCTAGGTTGCATGGAAGCAATTAAAGCCAGTCAAAATGGAGACAAATATCAGAAACACTCATACCCAGTTCCTGAGTAAAACTCAGTTAACTCAGCCCAGTTTGAACTTTATGCATTGACTAACAGCAGAGAAAATACAGGTAATGCCACAATCCCAACTGAACTAGTTAAAAAATTTAAAGGACCACTGTCATCAGTTAAATCTTGTAGGTGATAGGTTGCATAAGATTCTTCAATGAATTTCTATTCGTAGAAATAGAATAGCTAATAGCTGTGGTAAACTACAATGTTCTGAGGTTGCTTTTTATTTCCTTTTTTCCGCCAGAAATTTGCTGCACAAGGTTGAAAACAGTTTGGTGATTTATCTCATTAATAACTTAAGAGACATTAATTTCAAAAATACACATTCTAGGTACAGAATAAGCTGCAGAACTGAAAGGTAGTTGGTCATTTTGAAATTGCAACTTATCATTTAGCAAGTGCATTAGTATGTTCCAAGAAGCTCAGTACAGCTAGAAAATGCAGCAAGTGAACAGCAAAACTGGAGTGGTAGCTTACAACTCCCACACCTCAGTGCATTCTCACATTGTGACAGTGTAGGAGCAGTTTGAAATACGAAAGTAAATAAGCATTTGACATCTATTCTGAGGGTCCCTGATAGTCAGTTTGGGAGTTCTGGGTGGAAAAAAAAATCAACCCACATTTTTCTCTGCCTTTGTAGATGTATTTATTCCAAAACTTGAGGAATAAAATTAAAACAAACAAACAAACAAAAACCCTCTGCTTCTCTTGTGTGAGAGTTTTAGCAGTATATCACAGTCTGAACCAAAGTGAATCACTTAACATAGAGAATAGTTTATTTTTACCTTGTGCATCTATTAACATTCGTAATGTTCCCAGCAGCTTGAACTGAACAGGGGGCATCTCCGATCTGAGAAATTTCAATACTGCTTCTGCAACGCCAGCTGATAGCATCTTAGCCTTATTTACAACTGCATGAATAAAGAACAGGAATGATCTCGAGAACATTTTTGGAAGATGCAGTTTATTTCCAAGACAGTCTTGGTGCAGTTTTTCAGACAGTTTGAAAAATAGCTTGTGAACACAGACTTCAGGAACACGAGTGTGTGCTGACAATGCTGTGTTGTACGAAAATGTTGTGGTTGCTGAGACACACGTGCGAAATGAAGTGCCTTATCCCAGCATGCACTTGTAACCTCCAGTGTTCACTGTAAACATGGAAACCAGACTTCCCTACCACAGCTTAGGAAAGGAGTCCTCCACAAAATGAACCAAGCAGAAGCCAAGGCCAGGACTTACCTACACCCCAAAATATGGGGAAACTTCTCTGAGTCCCAACAACGCTTTACTCTTTCGTATAGGGAAGGGAACTAAAGCATCTAATTAGCAGAGTGACCTCTTCCCACTTGTAATATTCAATACAAGCAACACTGCGGCCTGCCCAAGCTCTCCTTCATCCTTTCCACTAGTCTAAGTTCTCTGCTTCCATGGAGCTCCCTGAAATCTACGTAAGGTGCAAACTTGATCCAATATCATAGTAAAAAAAAAAAAAAAAGTTTATTTCTTTTCAGAGTAGCATTTAACAAGCAGTTCATCGCTGGGGCCATTTACTCCTTACTCATTTTTCTATATTGACATTCATTAAGTCCTGTGTAGGTCTCTGGCTGACGTTCCTGAGCACAGGTTACAGGGAAGCTTTTGAACTGATGCAAGCTAACAGAATTACCTAAGCAAGGTAAGCAAATGGTGTAGCACAAAAGCTGCATGGGTTTAATATGTATGCACAATCATTTTTAGAAAGTTACTGTTTGTCAAAACTGAAAATAGTAAAATAAGGTTAAATGGATGAAAGAATTATTTTGTGGCTTTGTATTAGAAAGCATACACAAGTATCGTAGGTTTGTTTGGGTTTTATGTGCATATACTCTGCCTCTTATGTTTGCATAATCAAAAGTCACAAATAAAGTTATTAAAAATGACAAAATTAGCATTCAATCCATTGCCTCCAAACAGTAACTAATCAGAACAGACCGGCTATTCTAACAGCTCACCTCCAGCTCTACCTTCTGAATAGTCAAAGCTTTAGGAAGTTAGAGGGGGATGCAGTGTTTCAATATATTCCTCACTGTTGTCTGGTGGGGACCTTGGGCTGTGAAAGAGAACTCAAATGAAATAAAAACAAACAAACAAAAAGCAGCACTCTGCCTTCCAGAGGACTTGGCTCCCTGCTCTTTCCTTGGTGGGGGATGAGACTGTGGATTCAAAGTGTCAAAGGATGGCTGATAGATCTGTAACGTACTTAAAAATGCTAGTTGCTATCACTGTGAAAAAGCTATAAAGGCAAGAGAGCAGAATTTCTCCTTGGATAGGTAGCAGTGCAAAGGGAGGCTTACCAGGAATAGCCAGGTTTCTGAGCGCGCTCAAAGCTGCATGTTGCACAGTTACATTTCCATCCTCCACATGTCTGTCTAGCAGATCCATCAGCTTTTGAACTATGCCATTATCCACCATATGGATACAGTTTCCATCTGTGCAAGATGAGACAAGTCACTTGTGAATGAAAGATTTTGAATGCTTTTTAAGAACAGAAGTTTCAGTTCCCTGCTCCTTTCTAGATATTATTGTTGGAGTGTTTGACTACCACTGTCAATGGTATTTGTGGTGCTCATGATAAATCTAGAACAGTGATAGAAGAAGCACCGCAGAAGGCAGAAATTCCCTACACATCTATTACAAATGCGAAACATTTTTTTAATTTTTATTTTTTTTAAATAGATGTAATGCTTTTCAGGCTAGTGAAATATGAAATTACTGATGTTGCTATACAGTTTGCTACCAGCTTTACTAGAGTGTACACCTTTTCTTTTTATCTTTACAGATGAAGCATGATAGAAGGGCACAGTTAAACACGAATAAGATACTATGGAGTATTCTTACCATTTCTGGCAAAATTTGCAATAGCCAATGCTCCTGCAAGTTGTAGCTGATGGCTATTTGAAGGAATCCATGAAAGTACTCTCTGGAAAACACTGCCTTTTCCTCCTTCAAATAACTTTTGCATGGATTCGTCTGGGATAAAAAGAAGATAGTCAGCAAACCAAAGAAATGTTAGGGAAAATTTTCTTTATATTTGTCAAGCTCTACCACCTTTGCTGCAATCAGTCCAGTTCTGAATTTGATGACAGATGAAATCTAATGTAACCTACTAAATGTTAAATGCCAGGTCCTTTAGGTTATTTGAAAATTGTTTAATAAGTAGTAACATTCAGCAGCAAGCCAAATGGCAGACGTGTCTTTGCAGAAGTGACACACTGTACTTACCTCCAAGCAGTAACAAAACCATAAGATCAGAAGCTGTTTTAAGCTCTGCAACATCATCCTCTTTGTCACTGTCGACAGTCTTCTGGACAATCTCAAGTAAGCACTCCACCAAGCCTGCTTCAACTAGCTGCAGTTTAATGACATCTGTGAAATAGCATGGATAGGAGGAGTCAACATTATAATTTAAAATACACCCATTGTACCTACATGCAGGACAGCCAAAAGTAGTAGCAATGTCAAGTGTTTCACTAACAACTTGTGTAGCTAATACCATGCTTTTTTTTTTTATTGTGCATTCTTAGGGTCAACTGCCATCATAATTCAACTAGCAGGTGTGCAGCTCTGGACTGCCCTTAGACCACATTATGCACTGTGAAGCAGTGTGGAGCTGCTCTTCTCAAAAATGAGCATATTTCTTTGCAGAAATTATCTGGCATCTTGGTCCTCACAGCACACTCATACAGGCCATGCTGTGCTTGGGCTCTCCAGAGAATTTGGACTGAGTTGCAGAACAAACCTAGGAGCGCATCTTCTGTTTTGTGTACAGAAGAGCCACTGACTTCAGTGAGCCATGCAAGTATAAAATACAGATTTTCTAAAAATGACACTTCAGAGCAAGTAATGACCCATTTCTTTCAGATGAGCCAAGATTTCGGTCACTTTTCCAAAGGCTTCAGGAGTACAGAGTTGGGAGAGAAATTTGTTGTGATCAAAGAAAAGCTGGAAACTGCTGAAGCAAGCTCATTCCTTAGTTACTAGAAATGAGGCTCAACAGAGAAGGTGATGAATGGGTTGTTCAGGTAGCAATATAGGATTTGGAAGCAATAATTTTTCTGTCTCTAGAACACAATATTTAACACTTTTTTTTTTTTTTTCCCTGTGAATTTAGAGCTGGATATCTCCTTCTTTATATACATAAATTCCCTTCCTGTTAAGATAGAATGGCAAATCACCTAATGCTGTGCCACCTCTTTATGTGAAAGTGATTTCATTAGTTTTAGATCCTGACTTCAGAGAGCACAGTCTCGAAGGTCTGCAGAAATGTAAATAATAGCCATTTATATGGACCTTTTCTGCATGAGATGGTGTAAGGAGCTTAACTCAAGTTAAAATATTTTTAAAGGCCAAAGCTGTGAAAGTAATTCTTTCATACAATTTACAAGCAACAGTTGGGTGAGGAAAAATGTCCCATCTCTCTGTTGAAGGATGTGCCTGATTCTGTCCATTTACTGCTGTTGCTCAGTTTTGTGCCTGAGTGAAATTGTTTCTCCCAGAGCAGCTGACCTTCTCATGGACTCTTTTACAGAATGCAAAATATTCAATTGGGATATTTTTAAATAGGCACTTCTGTACTGAGGTACTTAAACAAAAAAAACAGCAGCTATCTAGTTATAGGATATCAGGGTGCTGTGAGTTGGAAGTAGAATTTGCTACATCTGTGTCCTTGAAAAAGCAAAACAAAAACGCCCGAACAGTAACACCCCTCCACCACTCGAACAAACAAGACAATCCTCCTCATTCTACTCTGCTAATCGTTCATCTAGATGTTTTTGCCTGATGGCTGATTGTCAATGATCTATAATCAAAAGCATCTAACAGCATTAGCACAGTGGTCTCATGCTCATTTAGTATGCCTTGGCTTCACAGTGGAAATTTCAGTTGACTGCCTCATAGTGCAAGCAGCTGGGCTAGATTCAGCAACAGTAAACCTATCAAAGTTTACTGTGACTGTAAAACAGAAAAAAATTTGAAATGAAATATGTTGAAGTCACAGAATGTTAAGAGTAATTCTGCGTCAGTCTCCAAGGTTGGAACTTCTTAGAGCTGCTTCTAGTAATTATATAATGAATGAATGTATTTTGGCAAAATGTACATTTTCAGAACTGAAAAAAGGAATCCTGTTTTACATATAACTTGCAATAAAAGACAAAGGACTTGCCAAAAATAGACATGATCACATCTTTAAATTGAAGTCAAAATGTCTTGATTTATACTGAAAAGAGTAGGATAAAACTTAAATCTTCTGAGTCTACAATTGTCTTCTAAGAATTTATTCCATTTCAGCAAGTTCTAATGCTGAGGTGATGAAGAAGTATAGAGCCATCAAATACTGTCCTATCTTTCATACCCTGAGTTGCTTTCCAAACCAGCTCCACAGGTTAATTGATGTTTTGGTTTCTCTTAAGGGCAGATAAAAGGTTATACAAACTGCTGTGAGTCTCTTCAGAGAAACATGCTGGAGGGGTGGTCCTGCACATGTCACTGTCATTCACTGCTCAAGCCAGACTATAAACTTCAGTCTCCTGAAGCTGATGATAATATATTTCATCAAACACCAAACTCAGTGTAAATGATTTCCCAATGAAAAGTAAGCAGAGAATGTCCTCCTAGCTCTGCAATTAATATGTCCCTTGCAAAAATATTTCTATAGGAAATTAAGCTGTTGAGGGAGGGTGGGGAGAGGGGTGTTCTGAGATCCCAGTAAATTATGTAGTGACTGATTTATTAGTGCTGCAACGGACTATGAACACTTCAGCCAATGGTTGTGCCTATTCTGTTGCTCCTCAGGGCCTACAGAACTGTGACAGCCTCTCTTGAGCTTTCAGGGGGAAATGGAGCTCTCTGTATTTCACAAAGAAACCCGCTGGCTACTTCAGAGAACTAACAATCAATAGGAAGCTCCACTGATTTTAAAACGCAACTTGTAAAGCAAATAGATCGTGCTCATAGGATAAGAATACAATGCTGAAGTGAGAGTAACAGTCCTATAACAGCTCTGATGGGCATCTCTGATATTCACAGTATTCTGTAGATAAATGCTGTAAACTCTTCTGTAAAAAAGAAAGAAAATCTTCTTTTGATATTCCCACTGCAGGTAGAAGGAAATAAAGTATAACATACAGAATGAATCAGAGGTGGAATCAGTATCAGCAATTTGGAGGCCCCTGTCATGTGCTCAAGACAGTTAAAACATTCACTTCAGCTGAAACTGTCATCCCACAGATCAAACCTGGGAACTGCCAAACAAGGTTAGTCCCTGAGAGAGACATACAAACATATCTATTCCCTTTTTTTAATTTTATTTTTATTTTTATTTTAATTAAAAATACTGTAAGATAAAAAAAAAATCAAATGCTCACCGTTTTCTGCTAGGGGAGCCAAAACTTCAAAGATCATCTCTTTTTTATCATGCTCTACTTGCTTCTTGAACAGTTTCACAAGCTCTTCAGCAATGTTTGTGTAGGCAAACTGCTCTTTGCTTGACTCTGCAAAGCAAAAGTTCTGTATCAAGTAAACAAACCAAATCAAAAGCTAGGATGATTTTTTTTCTCTCTTTTTACCAGGTTTACTCAGTGAGATGACTAATAGTGCACTTCACAGGCAAGAACAATAGAGTCGTGTTTGTCACAAAAAAGAAAGAAATAGTCTAATGCTTTAAAGCAAATGTACTGCCTTCAATTATGAATAAGGCTGTTCAAAAAGATCTATGTACATGATCAAGGCTGTTGGGGCTGTTTCTGCCCAGGAGAATGTAAAGGTAGCTATAGAAACAGTAACATTACAAAAATAAAGATGGTATTTTATTATCCCCAGCTTAAGAGGAAGACTAACAGATCATATACTGTATTTTTCCCTAGGAGAGATAAGAGTCATACTAAAAGTTTTAGTGTTTACAAGTTTAGTCTTGTGACAGTGACATTTCCTTTAAAATCTGTGCATGGCTGTTGCAAGGCTGTTTCATACTGCGCAGATAGCATAACACAGCTTTACAACTAGGCAAGGTGGCCACAAGGAGGTTATTCATCGGATTGTGGTTTTTTATGTGTTGTGGATTCAACAGAAACATCTGATTCTATTGCCTGTATCTGATTCCTCCTATCTGGCAGTTTTTCAAGGGATGCAGATGGTGGGATTGATGTTCTGCATTCTCCAGTTGCCACCTCCTGAGGGCCATCTGTAATTAAATCTTCCAGCACCTTTGCTAACGCTCTAGTGGATGGTTAGAGATTACTTTAATGTAGAATTGATCAAGGACTGGGAAAAAGTATAAACTGCAGACCTAGCCTCTTTTGTGCACAACCCATTGCTGCTTTTTCAATATATATGACTGCACTGTATATTCTAAGTGGATTTTTGACCTGTCTGGTATTAGAAAAGCACCACCACTCTCTCAATTGTATTTTTTTTTTTTTTTTTTCCCTACTTTGACACAGTTTCATATAATGCTTCTCATGGGATCTGTAGAATGCAGTTGTCACTTTTAAGTGATGAAAGATGACAACCTGACAATAAAATTCCCTGAAGTTACATGGCAAAAATAAAATATTACAGATGCAGTGTGATTGGCTAAGCTATTGCTTAAGGGAGATTTAAGTATTAAAAGCTAAATTAATTTCGTGTCAATCTTAAAGAACAAGCAGCTTTTCACTATGCAGGAACAGAAAGGGAAGCAGCTGCTTTAAGCTTCTTTCCCATGTTTGTTGTCCAGCTGGCCAGTGCTGGCTGTTCCCAAAGAGGGAAAGAAAATGTAGTTCTCAGTATCATATTTAATATCTTTATGTTTTTTGTTGTGTTTTAGTAACAGTAGAATTTCAAGCAAAGGTTGTATTACCTTTTTTTTTACTGTACAGACAGATTATGTTAGTGCTTGTCTTGAAGATCTGCGATCTATTCACTTCTTTAGTGCTAATGATGAATCTTTGTTGTTTTATTCTGCAAACTTGCCTTCTATGAATAAAGGCATTATGTGTGTGACCAGACTAGATGGGTACATAATATTCTCTCTGGCCTTCAAAACTACGAATATAGGACAGTTTGAATAATTTCAGGCCTTCCAATAATTCTAACTCACAGATATCTTTTTCATATTCTAAACCACAGGATGTCCTTAGAAATGCAGGATGATAATCCCAGCTACTATATTATTGCATTCTAGAGTAAATAAAAAAATGAATAAATAGGACTAAAATTTGACCAAATAGGTTTGTAAAAGATCAACACCAATGTAAAACACAAGCAACAAAACACAGACCCTAACAACCTGCTGATTTACACCTTGTTGAATCCCAGTAAAAATCTATTGGATCAAAGTGTCATCACAATCTTCAAATTAAATGAAGTAGTACACAAACTTGTTAAAAATCACAATCTCTGTTATGGCATGTATGCGCAAGTATGTAGTCTAGCACATGTTAAAACTCAGTGCCTAAAAGAATATTGTACAAACAGACTTATGAACTGTGCCTGTTTCAGTTTCACTCAGTGAATTCCATGGGCAAATTTAATCCTGATAGAACTTCGTAGAGCTGCACCAGGATATATTATTTATATTATTAATAAATAATTCACTATGAATAGCAGTTGTCAGGAAATACTGTTTAGATGATTTAGAATGTGCCTAGTTGCACTGAAGAACGTTAGCATAAAACAGAAAGTATACTAAGTACCCAAATAAATCTGAGGTACTGAAGGAAAAAGAGACAACTATGGATTTTAGAGGTAAGTAGGAGAAATTGCTTGCTTTAAATTTTGAATGTACCAGTAGGAATGCACTGTGGCAAGACTTCTTTTAATCTTAAGAATGAACTTTAAGAAAACTGAATTTAAGCTTGAGATGAATGTTGCGGACTTACCAAGTTCTGCTAAATTGCCAAAAGCAACAAGGCACATCTCTGTCAGAGCTGCATTTTGGCAATGAATACCCAACAATTTCACTAATGTAGGAATAACACCCATATTGATAAGTTGTGATTGCAGGGTATCTATGTAAAAAGAAAGCACAACAAAGAGTTAGTGTCTGTAGTACTGTTATTTACATCAGAACAACATTTTTCACGCAAAGTAACTCCTAGGCTAAGCAGTAGTAAAATGGCTGTCTCCTCTACTATTCTACACTAGAATTTGGTCCAGACATGGGATATGGACTCAGAGTTCCCTTTTCCCCTATATGGGGAATATAATATATATGGGATATATTCCTGTAATTGTTCCCTCCCGCTCTGGTGGTAAGTTAATTTTGCTGCTACTGGTAACATTGTGGCTCCTAATATAGTTGGGTTTGAGTCTTAGCTGACTGAGACTAGCTGAGTAAAATAAAACAAAACTACGTCAGTGAGAAACTTATTTATCTGAGAGCATGGTTCTATAAACTGTTTTCCCTTAAAGATAAAAACTGGAAAATTAAAAGTAGAATGAATATAAACTGGCACTGAAATAAACATGAGAAGTTTTATAAACATAGGAAGTCACAATGTAGATTATGAGGAGCTTGAGAAAAAAGAAAGTTTAATAAAGACAAAAAATGGAAGGTTTAAGAAAAGTCCTTAGAAGCCATTCTGATAATTTCTTGCATAGGATGGAAGTTTATAGTATTTACAAGTAAGAAAGTTATTGCTCCTAGATGTCTGCAAATAGAAAGATGCTTTGATGGTTAGGCAGAAACGTGATTGTTTTAAAGGATTATTTATAACCATATTTTATCTTGAACATTACCTATAACACAGCAAAGAAGAAAAACATTGTTTCACAGTTGAATAGAATGAAGCAGACGTGAACACACCAGATATTTAGTAGATTTACTAAGTATCTCTTTTCCTCTATTTCCAGGCACTTCAACTACATTTTAATGTTATACACTCAAAAGACAAGGATCCAAAGCCTAGTGAATTCAGCAGAATTGTATTTCTTCATTTAACTTTGGATCAAGCCCTTCAGGGAAGTTCTATCTCTCTCTTTTTTTTTTTTTCCCCCTGAAATCAATTGGAGGTTTTATTTCTGTGGAATCAGAGCCACAGAAACTTCAGATTTTTATAGGAAGATAAAAACATCTTATAGCTGAAGTCTAGCAGACTTAGTATCATCTATCTCATGTGCTTAGAAACCTCTTTATCTTCCAGATTCTGCTATGTGTGTTTTGAAATTTTCATTAATAAAAATTATGAAAAGATTCTGGAATGTTTAGTTTATTTATATTTGGTATAAAACGCTCTTTGAATAACCATCAATTTGATATACTAATTAAGTTAATGTCACAGTTATTACAGGTTATTGGGGATGAACAGGAATTCTTATGGCTTGATCTTTAATAAAACTGTATTACTGACTGGTAACTGAATTTCCTTTTTTTTTTTTTTTTTTTTTTTTAAGGGGGGGGATGTTACCTCTTCCATAGATTCATAATCTTTAGATAAATATATGAGAACACCATCAGAGATATCAAAGAGCTGTTGAAGTTGTCAAATTTCAGGTAAGTACAGATTGCACTAGCGCATGCATTGAATGCCATTTTACCTCCAGCAGATGTGTGAGTCACTACAACGCCTCCTATTTCATTCCAAACTGACTGTAAAAATCTAACTCTGAATCAAAAAACTGAGAGGGGGAACTGGAATGGTTCTGTGGAGAAAATGTTTGTGTAAGAGAACTGAATTTACTGGTAAATAATCTGTTTTTCTCCTTGATTTTTGATTGTCACTTGCAGGTGCTTAAAAATTGTGAAGGAAAAATGGTAGTCATGGAGAGCAAGAGAACAAAGACACAAATGACAAATGCATAGAAAATTATGTGAAAAGAAGTTGCTTCATTACTAGACTATGCTTCTATCTCTTTGAGGAATCTCTATGGGCTTAATTTAGCAAAGCATTCTGACATCAGAAACAAACTCTGTATTGTGAGTAGTGTTTTGCTTTTTTTTTAACACAATAGATAACAAAAAAATCTAAGGGACAAAAAACAAATGGGAAAGAAGGAAATCATATCCCTCCTTCAAAGGAAAAAGGAATCTTAAGAGCCAAATGGAAGGATATATTGTTTAAGAGAGCATGGAGCGCATGAGTTTAAAGGACTCCATAATTCCTAAAGAGGAATAAAGGAAAAAGAAAATACACCATCAAGGAAGAATTGTACGAGGTCAAAAGTCACATACTGTATCTGACTCCAAGCCAGCTTTTTTCCCTGGTGTGGAAGAATAGCACCTGAGTATAGGACTAGCCTACAGTGGAAAAGCGTGAACAGGAATTGCCAAAAAGGTAAAATCTGGGCTTAATATTGATGTCTTACCATAGTAAGCAGAAGGATATACTTTTTCCTCACAAAGACAGGACAACCTCATGAGTCACAAAGCCACACGGGAGGCAAAACTTGGAATAACTGTGTAACCTCAGCTCTTCACTGCATGAAGTGCTAGGGCCTTGTTAGAGCAGAAGGCAACCTCAGGGGAAACATGCATCTGTCCTACAAGCAGCTGTCTGATGTAGGGCTGAACTAAAGCTCAAGGCCAGGCAACATCACATCTCAGGATGAAACAGCATTTCTATCAGCTTCCTAAGCAGAGCTGGATGCATGCTGAACAGGAAGCATGAAAACCTGAATGCCTCTTCAGAATTTGACTTTAAGTCAGGGAAGAAACTCTCTCATTATACTGCTATCAAATATTGCACTGGAAAAATGCCTGTGTTCTCTTGGGGCTGAAAAGCACTGATAGTTATGCTGCACAGATGCATATACAGGTAGATAAAAGGCAATCAATACATGCGCCAGCACAAATAGTTACCTACCTAAAACTTGAATTTCAATGGCTCCGTGTCCTTCGGTGACACACATGGAAACTCCAAAGAGTAAGATCTGAGGAGAATATCCCAAATTGAGAACTTTACTGGGGGCATCTGAATTCAAAATGTTGATTTAGGCTACTGCTTGATGTTGGACAAAATTTCAGAAAACATCCAGTCATCATGTTTCATTACTAAGTGATTATATCACTAAAGGAAAATCTGTTTTCTACAAATAGGTTGCATAAGTTAATAACCTACAAAAACCTGCTTGCTATCATCGCATCGATTTAAGTAATTATATAGCAAATTATATCACTATCTTAAAAAAAAATAATCTGCTTTTACATGCTTTAGGTTTCTTTGCATTTAAAGTATTTAGATTTTGAAAGCACAATACACAGCAGTGATGAAATGAAACAAAAACTATGGCAAGCATGAAAATTAGCAAAGTTAAGTCTTAGAAGGAAGCATTGCTGAAATATTGCTATTAGACCATAATCATAGAACAGTAAGTCTCCCTTTCATTCTTTGTGTATTGGCATAGATTCTGCAGACAGTAAACAATGCAAGACAGTCCCCAGCCTTCATTCCAGTCACTGAGAGTTTTGTGATAATAGAACAAGGTTGGCAGTTTTATGACTTAACATCATCATTTTACATTTTAAAAAGGCACTGAATGAAATAGACAACCCTGATGGACTGAATTTTAATATGAAATGAAATGAGAAAGTAGTCTATAAACAGAATTATTTTTTCTCTGTTGTTTCACACATGCATACTGTATTCAGTTGATTTCTGATCTATAATTTGACTACCTAAGAATCCAGTTGACCTAATTCTCAATCACTTTAAAAGTACTTTCATGGTCTGTTCTGCAAATGTCGTGAGACAATTAGCTACTTTAGAGACTAATCCCATTAACTTGTAATTAGTTTTAGCCTACAGAATTATGATAACTGCAGAATAACCATTTGTCACTAACTCTTTTATGTAGCTGTTTGCATATGATTATTAGTTGCTAGTTTTTCACTCTTTATCTAAGCCTGCTTTGCCTCTCGCTGCTAAGCAGATCCATAGCTATACAGAGACTATATGTAACAGTATGTCTTCAGAATGGGAGAAGCACAATGCTATGCTGAACATACAAAGGTGCCAAAACAGCTGTTGCATGTCTTGACAAAGAAAGAACTGTTACAGGCTTTTGCCAAGACTTACATCTTAACAGAATTATAGCATGAGAAAAATCATTCCACAAATATGTGGCACACTTGTCTCATTCCTAGCCATGCCTGCAACTCTGCCTTTTGAGAATTAATAATGGAAAGCAGGGATGAGATATTTGCATCTGACTGAATTCCGGCAGTAAAATAGCATTATGGCAGAGAGGGTTGAGATAATCTATACAGAAGACAAAGGGATGTATCCCATCAAAAAATCCCTGTTTTCTAGCAATACAATTAAAAATCAACACCTTTTTTTTTTTTTTTTTTTTTTTTTTTAAGCTTATAAGAAGTGCAAGAGATGCCAAAGTCAAGTTTGTTCTGTTAACATTGTAGCACCTAATGAAATGGTAAGATACTAAGGAAGCAAAGGAAAGAAGTGAGAAACATCAGGCAAAAATAATTCTAGAACATGAGCAGACAGCACAAGTACCTTATTAAGAGAATCTGAGTTTTAAAGCTTAGACAACAACATTATGAATGAAGCTACGATTGCAGAACCAGCACAAGATATAAGAATGCTAGATTAATTTGCTCTGTTTAGGAAAATAAAATATTACTCATAGCTGCTCTTTAGTTGCCATTTTTGTAAAATTCATGTGTGGTAAATGCCCTATGCTAACTAAAAAATGTGAAGCACTTAAGAATGAATCTTTAACGTCAAAAAAATAAGGTAGTTAATTGCTATTAAAAATAATGCAGTCACTATTGTAAAAAGAAGGCAATTAGTACACTGTGAACAGTGAGATGTTTAGAATCAAATAAACAGTTTATATGCTCCTTGCTCATAAATTGCTAAGGATTAGAAAATATTAGGGTGTTCACAGATAATTACATGCAACTAAACCAAATGCATTATAATCATCCTTATCTGGATAGCTAGTGCAACTTCAGAGAGCGTGAGTCATTAGAGGAGGTAAGGAAATCTTCAAAGTCCCCACCTGTAACTTGGTAACATAGCATGCTGAGCAGGAAAAGATTACAGAAACAGTAAAAACAGAAAGTGCTGTTTCAAAGACTGAAAGTTTTTTTCTCACAGTTCCAATATTTTTTTTGTCCAATTTGTTTCCACAACTATGGGTAAAGCAATCTAAGACCCTAGAACGCAATCCCATATTCTCATTCCTCAGTACAACTAGTGCAGTGTTTGTCTTCTTTGTAAGTAACACAGGATCAAGCTTTTGCAAGTAAATTAAGAAAACAGCACCAGCTAATCTGTGAGTATAATTCCCTGTCAGGGCAACCTGAGTTTTCATCTTTAACAAGTCAGCGAAAAATTGCACTTACTCAGCATATTATCCAACTGATGCTGCAATACATGGAAGTAAGAGGTTTTCTTGGGCTCCTATTTGACATAGACTATTGTCTTGAAAATTTAATATGGTTGGCAGATAGTATTTTTAGAGCATGTCACAACAGTTGTGCAGCTGTATTTGTGGCTCCTAAAACAAATCTGGAAAGCAGGCCAACCATCTGTCTCTCCATACACATGCTGCAGGTACAGTCACTGAGTTTTCTTCTTAAAACTGTATCCTATAATTATTTTTTTTTCCTTGGCAGATTATTCAGGGTTCATTTTAGTGGTTGCCACAGTTGGGGGGGCAGATTCACTGATTACAGTGGAGCTACAGGACATGAGTCTTACATGACATACCAATAGGTCCCTATGGAAAGCCCTTATAGAGACACCAGTATGTGGGGTGAGGGTGAGGGCTGGTAAGCCTCCGCCATTCCTCCTTGATGTGGTGTTAGCACGAGGTGGAGATCCGCATCCAGATCTAGGAGCTGGGAGTATTTCATATTTCTGACCTGCTTCAGTGGCTCCTCTGACTGTTGCATCAGTTTGTTAATTGATGTTAGTCTCTGAAGCAAAACTGCTGCAGTATCTCTGCACAGCATTTTGGAACTGGTTTGTCTTGAACTACCAAATATACTGGAAGCTTGCTAGTCTAAATGCAGAGAATCATGGAAACTTATAGCTTTACGTGGAAGCTTTTTCTTACGAAAATATATTTGCTCTACACGTTTAAACAAATAAAGAAAATAATGGAGTTAACACTATAAAATTTGGAAACATATGACACACAGACATCAAGAAAAACAGTTTCTGAAGACTATGAAATAAAGGAGCCAGACAGTTGTTATTTGCTGAATAAGGCAGAAGTACTATAAACAAGTATTCTTGGATATTACTAGGAAAAGAGGATAGAAAAATAATGCAAGAACAAGAGAAAGACATGAGACACATACAACGATGGCATTTGGAGGTGGAGAGGTAACACTAAGAGCTGAGAGATCTGGAAAGATGGTGCAGAAAATGTGTGAGGAAAAACTATACCAGAAGAGATGATAAAGTAGATTAAAAATTTATACAATAAAGGTCAAAAAATTAAGCCTAAGGACCTTCCTGAAAAGCAGAAGAGTTGGGGACACAGATTTGGGAAGTGAATCACAGGAAGTGTTAAGTTACAATGGTAAAGAAACAGGGAATTGCTAATAAAGAAGCTATTTTTTTCATCAGACAAAGCATTACAAATCAGGAGATGAGCATGATTGAAGAAACAGTGTGATTAGCTATCTACATTTGCAATCTGTGCCATTACAAGTCAGGAGAACAGCCTCTATTTAGCTTTCCTCATTTCTCCCCATTTTCTTAAAAATTCTCATTTGGAAAAATTCGGAAGTGAGTGATTACTACAAAATTTGCCTTGGCGTATTACCACACTTGCATGCAGAAGCAAACTAGGTACTAAAATACCTAGGACATTTGTACAGCTAATGTTGAACACTGCTTTCTACGCCTCAGTGGTCTAGGATTTCTAACTTCAGCTACCATCTTGTTTTGTTGTCCCAGCCCCTAAACACTTCCACTTAGTGTGAAGGCAAAGAGTGGCAGGCACAGATTAGTGTTGGACATACACATAAATGATTCCCGGTATGTAACACAGGTAACATATGTAGTTTTGCACACATTTCTCAAGGAGAAAATGGTTAAGAAAAACCTGTATATTTAATCCAGATTATCAACAAAACAATATTGTGTGCCTGAGAAAAACCAATATTATAGTGACATTTGATGCTAAATGAAAAAGAAGATGAAATGTAGCCTAGTTTACTTCTGCAAATCTGTTTCTTCCTCAGGTGTATGATGCATCTATATGTATTGCTTTTAGATAAAAGTAAATTCCAGATGATGATTTTAAAACTTTATACTATTAGGAATTGCCTCAGGAAAGACATCAAGTATTTCTTGGAATGTAATTGTATTGAAACAGAAAATTGCATATGTAAATTGAGGTGGTTGTCTTTTAAAATAATTTAGTGTTAAGTTTCTACAACATAAACCTACAGTTGGCTTTAATGTTTATCTTTTTTTGGTTTTGGATGGGGTTGTTCTCCTGGTAGACATAAAGCAAGTTTTTCGTGTTGTTTACCATTCTCATTGCTATAGTTCATCAGCATGCCACAAAAGACAGTCAAGAGCTTCTCACTGGCTGGATCTGTTTTACTGCATAGCGACCTTATAAGGTCTACTACAATATGTGCACCACCTGCATGGTCAACTGCGTTCCTGCCCTCATCTGTAAAACAAAGAGTTACATTAAAAATAAATGAAACCAAAACCCACCACAGAACCCCGAACATCGCAGTAATCATACAAAGCCAATTTTTTAAACAGTGAAGTCATTTCTTCAGTGTTGTCAAATTCCTCTATAAAAACTCTTGAAGGCCAGTTTTTAGTGCAACAGAGCTGAGAAAGTGAGAACACCTACAACAGAATGGATTAACCTCTTGGCGCTAATACCTTTGTACAGATGTTTAGTTTGATGTAGAGGCCCTGAAGCAGAAAAATAATCTTCGGATGATGCATTGGATTTTGCCAGAGGAAGGTTCTGAGCACTTACAAAATAAATACACGTATCGTGAAGGCTTTGTGGACAAGCTAAATGACTCCTACTGCTATATGGATTGAGAAATTGAAATAAAGAACAACGTGCTCCCTTAAGCAAGGGGATATGGGAAAAAAAATGGAAAAGCAGATCAGAGGTACCAACTCCCAGTAAAAAACTCACTGGCACACAGCATGTTCTTCATACTTCCGTACCTGGAATTTAATACCACTATCAGATTGTTTTTGTATGGCTGAAAGAAAATTCATTCTCATCTGCAATATACTACAGTGTTCTGAAGTTTCATAACTAACACACCATAATCTTTGTATGGAACTCTCTGTACAACAAATCCAATTTGATATATCAGTGTATGAATAAAAGAAAAATTGTTGTTTATTACAGTAATCAACTATACTGCTTCCTTTCCCAGCAGGCAATAGACAACAGTCAATAACCTTAATTGCATGGCTTCTAAAAGCGGAGATTTCCAAGTGAGTTACAATCGGAATCAACTGGAAAATTTGGATGAAAACTTACACTGCTCCTCAGTTCTCCATTTGTTAATGGTCTAACTGCAGATCTCATCTTTCCTTTGCTATTCTGCACTCTTAACATTACTCTTAAGTTTTCCCAATTCTGCAACATGTGCAGCACGAATACCAAGGCTGTCCTCATTTATAATATGATCTTCCACTAAAAATTGGTCCAGAGCTCTTCAAAAAGTTTCTAAATCTTCCAGTTCTTATCAATACCATTTAAAAGGGACATATTGCATTAGAATGGAAGGGATATAAGAGGAACAGTGTATTAATTTTACATATATATATAATTTATATATATCTAAATAAACGGTTATAGTTTTATATATATAAATACTCTCTATATAAAGTATACAGTATAGCATTTATATAGAGCTATATATATATATATAAACTCTTCTATAGTTATAATTATTTGTATATATAAAGGAGTGTATGTGTATATATATTATATGTAGGGACTTCAGATGATGTACTGAGTGGAGCTGGAGTGGGAAGGGAAATTCTTGGTGGATCTAAACTGTTAAATTTATTACCACAGTTTTGCAGAGTATCCATGAAATTGGACACGTAGCAGAGGAAAAAAGTCATTGACTGTTTCCATTCCTGACCTGATCAGGACGTTAGGGAACTGTGATTCGCTCCAGGTATGTATATTTCATTTTGAAAAATTAGAAACTAGAATCTGTTTACAGTCAAACAAATTCAAGATAATAAGGTCTGTATTAAGGATAGAGTGTGAAAAAAGGAGAAATACAAAAGCAGTAAACCTCTCACATCCTTGATGCATTGACAGACATGGGCATAATACTAAAATGAAATACAATTCCACATCATAATATAGTATGGCAATGTAGTTATTCAAATTAAGTGCTTACGTTTATCAAATCAGCAGAGAAAAAAAAAAACTTAAAAAATATTCCAGCATACTGTTTTATGTATCTTCTGGAATTTTTTTGATTGCAGATTTAATACATGATTTTGTGTATGACTCACCTTTTTTGTGAGTCGAAATAGGTGTGCAAAACAGAATTGAATTGCTGATTCTGCATCAAATAGACTGACTGTGGTATTCAAGTTACTATAATACAATTAAAACCATCAAACTAAAACCATGATAAAATTGAGCTTGTGATAAAAATCAGTTGTAAAACTAGTTACATGTCTTGGTATGGAACTGCACATAAAATACTTTGGCAAAGGTATAGTCTGGTGAGTTTGGATGCAAGAATTAAGAAAAAAAAAAGGGGGGGGGAAAAAAGAAAAAAAAAAGACCGTAAGCCCACAAAAAGTCAGTTATAAGCCAAGTTCCTTACCTGGATAGAATCTGACACAACTCCACTGAAAATTATTGTGTGATAATACCTTAGAACAAATGAAGATCTGAACATCCTTCTAGTTCTGTTTTCTCTCTGGTTTGTCAAAGAAGCTATATATCAAAACCAGTTATATCTATGTCTTTCAGTACATGGTAGTCTCTCACTTCAATATATGATACAATTTTTTTTATCCCCACCATGTTTTTATTATGTAGATAGATAATTAGCTTTCACGGTACCAACAGCAAAACTAAGGTGGAAAGATATAGCAACAAACCTCATTCTGAGAAATAAGATATACATAGCATACTCCAAGTGTATGGTAAAATTAACTGCAGGATCACCTCCCCAGGTAGGTAGCTGGATCTAAGTGCCAGCTTTGACACGACCACGTAAAATGGTAGACTGAAGTAGAAAAGGTGCCTTAATTGAGTTTGTTGCTATATCTCTTTTGTTGCTGCATCTCTTTCCCATGCTAGGCTCACCTTGTATAGCTGCTTTTCTGCCCAAGGCAGCTTGGTGAAGAGCAGGCCTGGGCTGGTGCTATAATTACAAACTCCTGGTGCTGCCTCCTTATGCCTCAGAGGATTAACTCAGCTTATTAGTAGAGGGCCACAAACAATTTCATACCAGATGTAGGAGGAAAACTTAGAAGGTCCTAACTACTCGCTCCAAGCTCAGGCTATGACACTTGGTTGCATCCCCAGGCAAAAAGCGTATTTCTGACTCAGAGTACTCCATGTGCTTATTATGGCCTCACTTCTTCCTGCTCTGTCGCTAAGGAACAGGTTTTGCACACAAGAATACCAAACTCCAAATCATTTACAGTCAAAACAAGACCACAGCATGCTGCTGTGTCTTGTTGTCAGTCCAACTATTACCTTGTAGTTCAGCAGCTCTATGAACTCCCACTCTCAAAACGCTTCCAGTCTCCCAGAAGCGGTGTTCAAGTTTATTCCTGTGACCTTTTTAAATAAACATTTGCTGTTCCTATGAGATCAACATTTTAACCGTTTAATGAGCATTCACATTTCCACTTTAAAATGTTTCAGTAGAGCTCACAAAGGGCAATGATGTTGCATTATTACTTTTTTTTAAGTAAACACGATACTGTCCAAAGATGCCAAAATGACAACAACCCAAGAGAGCAGGGAGATGGTTTTCTTCCTATAATGAAATGTATAGTAAGACTTATTATAGAACAAGTCGCTCTTTCCCCAATGTCCTTTAATTCAACACAACCATCTCTGAGAATGAATACAGTCTCTTTTTCTATCCTTAATCACTCTCAGGAGTTTTATGCAGAACTGGGCTTTAATATGGATTATCAAATTGCTGTGATGGCTCTCGTGCCTCCTATGCACACATCTGTCAAATTTCATTGTGGCCCTCTCTTATAGGATCTAAGGAATGCACCAGCCAAAGAGCAAAATTTTTGTAGTTCCTGATTAGAAGATCTTTAAAACTCAGGGAAGGTGCCTTGTCTACCTGTTTTCCTTGAATGCTGCCTTGGAAGATGCAGCAAGCCAATGCAAAACCTCTCTATGGCAGCTCTTTATTTCTCAAAGGACTCTCAACTTCTCTTCAATGAGAATTGGTTTCTTCAGGACCCATGCTTGGCTCTCTTCCAGGCTGGGATTATTTGTCAGAGGGGTTGTCATATACATTAGAACCTATAGGTGTTCAGCCTTCATTTACTGAAAAAACTGGTGCAAATATTTCTCCCATCTGATCAAATCTTTGCTTTTGTACTGCAGAGTATCTTCTGCGTCTGCCCTCCATTCATGTGACTTGTCTGCTCTTCATTCAGTGATACGTAATGCAGAAAGTTTTTGCTCCAATCATGGAAGACCTTCAGGAAAAATATAAAGGTACTGCCATACAGCTGGAGTGTAACTAATATCCACAACTGGATATGAAATAACATCTTATGATAGATAATACAGAAATTATTTTCTATGCACTTAATATGTTCTCAGGTGTCTGACAGAGCTGCAGAAATTCAGATGCAGTCTGTCAATCTTGCGTTCTTTATGGCCAAAATATTGCTTGGGCTGAACCAGGGCTTTATGGAGAATATTATTTTAATATAAGATGAATTTGCAGTACTCCAAGGGAGGAGGCTGAAGAGTTCTTTCTTCATGCTCTGTTTTTATTTTTCTTTTTTTTTATGGGACCTGTTTGTGTAGTTGTTTCTTTTTCACCGTACATCTGCTCCTAGTGCTTATTCTTTCACCTGAAATCATAATTTTCTGTGACATCAAACTGGTTGTTGCAGAGAAAATTATGATGTGACATTCATAAAATTATGACTACATTTAAAAAAAAAAAAAAAAAAAAAAAAAGAACAAAAAACAGGAGCAGAACTCCAAAGGAAGAAAGGCTCCACTTCCATGCTTTAAGTAAGAAAATGAAAAAAAATTTAAAATTTTGAGGGCAAACCCTTACCTAGCATAAAGCACATTATATGTACAGATATTAGGAAAACTTTAATCACTTGTATTAACTGGGAGTTTACTATTATATTTTTCTATTTCAACATTTTGAACGTGAAACTTTTAATGCAGTGCTGCCATTCAATTTTAATAATACTTGACTAGGCTTTTTATCTTATTTGTGTATGCTTTTAAATCAGAGGATTCTGCACTCTCAATTCTTTGACTGCAGTCTACGATCCCGCTGCAGAACACAGAGCAGCATTCCATTAATCTTATTTTTTCAAAGAATGTGATTTCATGAAATTATATTGCACTGACTTATCGTTTGCTGCTTTTTTCCTGCATCTTTTTTGCACTTGTCTACAAGCAACAGGGCATGGCAACACTGTACTTTGGTATTAGTGTTTTATGACTTGAATAGTCAAATTGATTTGGGATTGCTCTATTTGTACTGAAGTTCCTTTCCATTTATTTAATTACTTCAGGAATTATATGAATGCGATTACCAGAAGTTTTTTTTTTTTTTAATTTGCTTGTTGATTAAAATCAATGACTATAGCCTTAATTTTTTTCTTTTATGAAAAAACTCATCCTCAATTAGCTATGCCTGCTGCCAAGAGAAATAGAAGTCTTGTATTTAGTTATCTCAAATTGCCAGCACCTATCATTAGCTCTAACTCCACCTTCATTGAGGGTACTACCTTAGAAATAACAGCTAAAATAGTGAAGAGGTGAAAAGTAAGCTTGAAATGGAAACAGACGGCTGTATTTTAATATAATGTTTTCAAAGACTGAAAACGTGTAGCATCAGTCGTTCTGGATAAAATCGCTGCCAGTGTACGTGCTGGGTAGTGACAACTGAGGTAGTGGTGTACAGGCCCAGAGGCTGCTACCAGACACAGAAGCCTGGTTCAGTTCAGGTTCTGGACTGGCAGATGAAGGACAAAACATCTACTAAAATAAATTGTCAGGTGTTCACTAACACTCACACAACTGCTTTATTTCAACGACTCACTTTAAAAAATGTTCTATCTAACTAAAAATCTAATGACATTTTTGGAAGATTTATTAAATGTTAAATTTTGGGTGCCCCATAGGGCATCAGTGTTAACAAGCCTTCATCTCCCTTGGCAAGTATCATAGAATTTCAGTCAGGAGTTCAGCTGAACATTTGAAGGGACAGGTAAATGTGACAGTATCAGTGTCCCTTGTGTTATGCTGAAGCAATAGCCAGAGGCAAGCCACACTGAAATTCTCAATTGATTTCCAAAAAGTTATCTTGTTTTTTTCAATTCCTCTTCTGTCAGGTACAAGAAAAATCACCTGTTTCTAATTTCAGTCAAAAGAACAAGCAGAGTTCTACTCATGAATTCTGTTAAAAAGCAAGGAAACCAAACAGTATGAAAAAGCTACAGTAGCTAAGCCAAAGACAGGCAAGGGCCCTTCTGGCTCAAGTGCAGCACTTCCCTCTGCCTTCCTTCCCACTTTTAATGCTCACAGCAGATTCTTCTGCTGATTTTCTAACTCCATGCAGCTCCAGAGTAATTGCACTGCAGCCAAAACAAATTACTCTAGGTTTATGAGAGCATAAGTCAGAACTAAATCCAGCCTGTGCTTTTTACTTCACATATTATGAAACAAATAATGGAATCCAATTATACCATAACTCATCAAGCAGTTTTTCTACACTGATAGGTGGGCATTTATAGCATCTCATGCTATTAACAGAATAAACCTACATACATTAATTTAGATCTCTCAGCTTCATCTGGCCACGAGCAGACCAAAACCAAGTGCCAAGCAGAGATCTTCTGCTGGGTGCTGCTGAAAGGAGCACAGCATGAAGCTGAGCTTGGCATTGTGCAGGAGCAGTGCTGACAGCTGAAAGGAGCTGTGGTCCTCCAGCAAAGCAGTCAGAGAGGCAAATTCAAATATGTGACCTACAGGGGTTTGAAATAAGGCCAAGAAGCAAAAAGCAAAACTGACCAACCAACAAAACATCACAAAGCACATCTGCAGATTTTACTAACCCCCGAGGAAACAAGTGCCCTGGGAAAAGCTGTGGAGAGTCCTGGGTTGGGTTTGTTTCGGGTAGTGCTGCCCTTGCGCCACAGTATGCAGCTGTTGGGAGCGAGAAGATCTGGCCTTCTAAAGGGAGCAGCATTCAGCCTGGTGACTGTAGGAGATGCTTCAATTTCAAGGGATGCAGCTTGGGAAAGACCACTAATGTCTTTTGTTTTAGGAAGTCTTTTACCTCCTGAGCAGAAGGCAGTTCACTGTTTTGACTTAAGGGCAACGAGAAACATACGGTGACCGTAGAACAACCCCCACTGAGGAGGCCGGGTGCTAAGATGTCATTGGTAAATGAACTGGACACCATCTCAGGTAGGTAACTCCTCTGCAAGGAAGTAGGTACAGCTCTAGATAGCCTACTCACACCCACTCTGACTCCTCAGGCCATTCTGCTGGCTGGACAACTGACGAAATGAGCAGCAGCCTCAGGATTAAGGGGGATGCTGGAATTGTGAGTAAAGCACAAACTTTAAAGACTGTGAATGAAATGCAGGAGGGGGAGAAAGTAAAGAACTGGAAAAAGTCTGCTTTGTTTTTCAGTTACCTTTATAGTCTGACAGAATACTGATCTACATATTCAAATAATCTTCCTGGAAAAAATAAGGAAAAGGAAAAAAAACAGCATTGCAGAAAATATACAGGACTCTTCATACCTGAATTCTTTAAAACACAAGAAAATCAGTCTCATATATTCATTTTAAAGATGTGAAGAAGTTGCAAATACATGGTAAATTGCATTTATTAATTTACTTTTCTTATGTGGGCTGCTTTTAAGTTTTGGCTTAAGTCATAAGAATTTAATCACTTGTCTCAATAGGGTCAATATGTAGAACATAAGTTTGAAGAGTGATAGCCTTAGAAGGAGAATTCATGTTTTTGTCACTCTTCAAATAGCTCTTTCCAGTGCTCTAGGAAGATTTATTCTGATTCCATTTCAGAAAACCATAAATTAAAATTATATTGTTTAATAGCTTCCTAAGGACATTCGTGACTAATTGCTGATAAGTACTAAATATTACTGTGAAAGTATCTGTTAGCATGCATATGGTATACTTGGTTTCTAGTTGATGCAATGCTTGTTCTGCTGAGGTTTGGAAAAAATACTGCATTATCAGGGACTCCTAGGTTAAAAAATACAGCATAGTTTTCTAAGACTCAGACATAGCTTAGAGAGGACAGGTGTAGAGGTAACACAGTATTGCTGCACTATGAAAATTAGAATTTGACACCTCTGTAAACAATCAATTTTCAAGCAATTAGTTACAACCTTTGGTCTCAATTTCATGATACTGCTTGATTCGTAGGTGGTATTTGCATTTGTTAAGGTCTGGTACAAAGAAAAGTGAAAGATTGTAGTAAGATGCTGCCTCGCTGCATGAATCAGGGTGACTTTCATAAAAATAATTAGCCACTAGTGTGCTATTATCAACACCAGTTGCTTTTTAGGATTCTGCTGTTTTTCCATATGGTACTATGAAAGGCTATGCCATTTTTTTGAAGAAGAATGAATTTGATGTGTTTCCAGTAAGTTTAATTCTTAAGTGTCTGGTTTTCAGCTTTAGATCCTGAAATTAAACTTGTCTCCTGAAAGATGTATGAAATTGTACCGTTGAGTAGTTTCTTATTTTTTGTAAATAGCCTTCCTTCTGCAAGAGGTCTGTACATCCGTCTAGGATGGGCAGCCAAGTGTACAGAATATAGAGCATCCAAGTTCTTTTGAACATAAGAGGTGGCATGATGTTCTTGGTCTAATGTTAAGGGTGGGATCAAGACAGATTTGGGTCTATGTGAGAGGCAACATAGGTGAACTACAGCAGGGGTCTTGCCATCAGTGCAGTATGACTAGGTTGACAGAAATGTATGACTTGGGAAATAAGAAAAGAATCCAGTGCATATCCTGCAGAAAAGCAGCTGTCAGAAGGCAGCACTTACAGAATAAGTTGGCATTTTTAATTTCTCTCCAATTCTATAGTTGTTTATATCATGAAGTGTGGTTGGTGAAAACATGCATGCATGCTGGTGGTTTTGTGAAGAAACAAGGGACCGAATGGAGTAAACAGCAGTTGATCTGAGAATCCCTGAAGAGGTCTTTAAGCTCTACCATTAATATGAATTTTATGGAAGTGCAGAATGGGATTTTTTTCATTTCTCTTATAAGATACGTAGAGGGTTTATTTCACTGTGAAAGCTTTCAGAATATTTAGATGTTCTGAACAGCAAGAAGGAATTATTTCATGACGGGTAAGATCCTGTCTCAGCTGAGGTCAGTGTGAGTTACTCATTCTGGTCCGTGTGGTTTACAAATCAGGCTCTGAATATCCTAGCTTTTCACCACCTCTTATAATGATCACTTTAATATTACAATTACAGTAGTTTATACAGTGTGCTTAATGCTGTATAAAAATGTGGGAAAGTAGTTTGTCAACCAATCAGGTCAAAATTGGAGTGTTTTTCACACGTGCTCATGCGGATCTTGGTTTTTGTAGCAAGAACTGTGTTATGTTAAATAACCTTTCTCAATCAGTGGAGATGGTTTCATATGCAACATCTAAATCTCAAGATGTAAGGGGAACCTTTTGGACTTCTGGAAATATGCTCCATAATACCTGTAAGAGCTATACATCTTTAACAGCCCTAAAAAAAGAAACAGCATTGGGAAGAATGACATGGTGTTTTGGGAAAGAGGAACAGTAGGAAGGTAGCTGATTTATTTCATGGAGGAAGAGTGGCAAAGCAACTACAAGATAGGTCTTACGTTCTGATTAGATAATGCCTAATCTGATGAGCTTTGTTTGTAAGCAGAAAGTAGCTGGTGGTAAAAAGGAATGAATGGGCTAGGATTTTTCTATCTAGTAATAAAATTAAGACAAAATTCTGTTCCTGAGTGAGGCTGTGGAGTCCATTGTCTGGGCATACAGAGGTTCAAGTGACTGTATTTCGTATAAGCTGTAGTTGTAGTGGAAGAGAAAGCAGGTGGGAGAATGAAGAGATCACACCTCCACTTCTTTGCAATTTCTGCTTTGACCAAGATTTGGGGAGTGAAGTGAATGTGGCATAAGTACATCAAGCATTTAGAGCAGTTACAGGCTGTACAGGAACATGCAGTAACGTATCTGTTCTTAAACTGTAGGATAGCATGGAACAGTTTGCATAGTGTGGTTGTTCCCAAGTTAAAATCTTTTTGGCTGCCTCACTTGTTTCTTTCATCTATCCTTATCAGAGGAAGGCTGGGGGACTAGAAGCCTCATCAGAACTAACAAAACTTTCTTCTACTCTGCTTTGCAGTTATATTTGCCTGTATTTGTGATGTTCAGAAACTCACATAAAGCAGATCTTTTCACAACATAGAAGCTTTAAAAAGGATGCTCTCATGGCTGCTTGGGATAAATTTGACCTATTTTTTCTCTTTAATTGTTTATGAAATGCATTTTATTCTGTTGGTTTTTTTTTTTCTTCATTTCTCAAAGAGTTTATTCAGCATTATTTTTAGGGGCATAAAATTGAGGATCACACAGATGATAACAGTGTGCATGTTACCCCAAACATAATGGAGAAGAGAATCTATCGCTAAGTAACAGCTTCCATTTCATGTTTTCAGTAAGGAAATCTTTCAGTATGGTGTCTGGCCAGGAGGTGTGTAGTTTTCATTTCTTTGTGGAAGGGTATTAAACCTGAGCATTTGGATTTAGCAATGGATACCTCTCCCACAGCAGCAGTGCTTCAGAAGTAACCAGTGGAAAAGGCCTTGTCTTCATGCAGGAGATCTGAGAAACAGTGTCATTTTAATTTTATCAAGAGAAAATTATTAGGGAATTGTCTTTCTCTGCACAGTCATTTTGTTGGGGCTTTCCCCACAAAAAAAAAACAAAAACAAAACAAAACAAAAAAACCCCAACACTTTACTCATAGCTTTCATCCTGCATTGTGCAGATTTCCCTCTAAAACAAAGACTTTATTAGCTCCTTTTGTCACTAAACAAAATGATATGTGCTTGTTGACGTGAAATAGAGGATATTTGGGGCTTCCAATAAATAGAAATTTTGCTGTGAGCTATTCAATATGGGCTTGATTTCAGACTTTTAGCCTAACACTGATTTAGGACTTTTAGAATGTTTTCCATTGTTGCATGCTATAATTGTATGGGCTATGGAAGTGAAAAAATAGTCATGCATATGGTAAAATAGAGTTTCTGAGGTATTTCGGGTTTCTACAACAGTCCCAATTACCAGAAAAGTGACATCTGCTTTTGTGTCAGCTGAAAAGAAAAAGACGATCTATACAAAATATCTGATTAGAACATGATTAGAAATAGTGTCCTCCACATCTTGTCTTTGCTATATATTAAATATCTTTGTTAGGGAAAAGTAACTTATATAAAAATAAATAAGTCATAAATGAGAATATACTCAATTTTATGGTAATAAGCATATTTAAAGTCCTTGTCTTCAGTAAGATTCTAGAATAAGTTATAAATCGTTACACTTTAAGATAACAATCAAAACAAAGCAGGGTAGGGTGGATGTGATAAATAGGTTCCATGAATAGCCTCTTCCACTTAAATCAGAGATGCTAGTTTGATTTCTGTGGTATTTTATTACAGCTTGTTCGTGGTTCTTATTTAAATGCACAGGGAGGGCTGTGACTGTCCTACAGGACTGCAGCAATACATGGCATACAGAACACATCTCTGTACTGTACATTTTTGCTCCACAAAAAAGCAGCACAAGGCATATAGTACAACTTTTCTGTGCTGTGTAAGTCCTGGACTATAAAAGCAAGAAGCAATCCACATTACCTGATACTTGAAAAACATTTTCATGTTTGCTTATTATATTTCACGTAAAATTGTGGGTTGAACAAGAATGACATGAGTAGTTACACAGATTTTACTAACGTGAAATAAACCACTGCAACCTGGGACTGAGCTTTATGTCACACATGACCCTGAAATAAAATTTAGTAAGTAAAATGTTATAGAATGCTCAATAGTTTCTTCTTGAACTTTCCACAAGGAAGCAGGTGTTCAGTTGATTGGTCGCCTTAAATAAAACCCTAAATGAAAGAATTAAGTATTATCATCTTGAAGTGGTAGCTGTCTGTAAATGAAAATGCCAGCATGGAAAATCTGATGAGCTTCCCTGAGATCGAAGACAAGATAAGTAATTTCAAACAAAATAAAATGCAAATTTCCAAACTAGCTTGAAAAAAACTGTGAGATGCTACCAATAATTCCAGTTTTGAAACAGACAGCAATTCAGAACAGCAAAAACTTTTAGCAAGTGCAAAATGTATCACAAAAATTCTTGCAATGTGAAATAAAACACTAAATCTGAAGATAATAAAGTGCTTATGCAATTGCATTTCACTTCCCATCTGCAGACATCCATAGGTTTCTAGTTACTTTTCTAGTTACTTCATACGAATACAAAGATTGCATTTTCAAAACACTGCAACCGCTGGTTTGTTTTTGCAAATCATGTGTCCATGCATGCAATCCACACGTGGAGTCACAAGTGGATTGCAATTTCCTAAAGTGTGGCAATTCAAAGTTTATTTTGACCACAAAAGAACTAAAAGTTTTCACCAATCCCCAAGTCCTGATTATCAAAATTAACCACATGTAATCTTGTTGCAATTGATTGGCCACTTAAGAATTCTGAGAATCAGCAACATAGCTGAAGCTTCCCTTTCAGCCACACGTGTAGCTCTGCGCAGCTCTGAGACTGGCAAGATGTGAGTATTCCCTTCTCACTCTGACTTTTCCCCTGCGAGCCTATTTGAGAATAATTAGCCATTCAGGTCACTGCGTATGTAGCATTTGCACTCTCTGGAAAGCTAGTTCGTTATGTTTAAAACAAAAAAAGCCCTGAAGCCCATAAATCTTTTCTGATCTTATATCCAGTTGCATCATGATATCATAGCAGTTTTTTTATTCTTAGTGTCACAAAGGCATAATGCGAGTGCGCTGTACAATCATCCTATAAAATCAGAATAGTTGTATAGTAAATAAAAATCTAGAAAAGAGGAAAGTGAATGCCAGTAGACAACATAAATTCCCTCAACATTTCCCTCCTTCTACCAACATCATCTACAAAATTCAGCATATTTCAACACTTACGGCTATCATAGCATATATTGCCCAGGGCACGTCCTGTTTGCAGCAATACTTCCTGGTCTTTGCAGTTTAACATCTGCACCAAAGGAGGGATCAACCCAGCATCCACACACGGGTTCCGCATAAATTCTGCAAATAATGAAATACCTGTTGAAGAAAGCCTGCTATTTTCAGTTTCTTCCATTCTAGTTACCCTGGCATTGCAATGGGGCCTTATGTAAGAGCACAGTCAAACAGTGCAAGTTCATATGACAGTGCAAGTTCACATACAAGTTCCTAAAGAACAAACCCAACATCAGGATTTGGGCTTATGTTGTTTCCATTATTTGTTAATTTAGAAGGAATTAAGAATATTTAATTGACTACCATGGAAACTAATTTAACAGAGCTCAGGCTGAGCGTGTTTTTAGAATCATAAGGAAATGCTGAAAAGAACAGAGAATCCACATCCTTTATCTCCATTCAAACTAAACATAAATTAAACTACTGATTTACACTAGAGATGACTCAAACTATACAATAGAAGCAGCATTTTTTACCCTTATTCCCATAGAGCTCTCCCAAAGCTTTTGCTTTAGGAAAAAAAAAGAAAAAAAGAAATAAAGCTAAGTAAAAGGTTCTTTATTTTGAAGGTAAGGAATAAGAATTACAAGAGGGATTTATGTGAGACTTTCCTCTTGGGAGGAAAAGTAAAGGACCCACTTATTGGGTAGCTTTTTGTATTTCTGTCGCTCTTTCCTACTATGTCCTTCAGTGCCAGGGAACCAAAGAATTCTCTTCAATCTGTGCAAGTCACAGGTAGACAGTTATCCTGAAATAATCTGGATACTGGTCTCCAGGAAGATCTATAGTTAGGCAGGCACTGTGCTGTTCTTTTTACAAGGGAGATTTACAGAAGCAGCCACTCAGACACTCGTGGAAACTGAGTAGTTTACTTTGAGGCACCATGAGAGATATAGCACTATAGTAGGCAAAAGGTCAATACATTTTTTATTTGTTGTGAATTACAAATTATGTCTCTTCTTGATCCTGGACTATCTTGAATCTTTCACAACCAGTTTACTTTTGTGTTGCTTAGTCATATATAATGAATGAACTAGGATGTACAATCCTTACACAAAGAGATAAGAAAGCTTTTCTGACTTTGGATCAGCAGAATCCCAAAAGCCAAGACCTCAAAGAATTCATAAAAGTACCAAACACTTTAGATATTTTCTTTGATGTGCCTTTTAAAACATACTTAGATGTTTCTTTACTATAGGAATTTGTACCTTTTGTAGTTCATCGTGTAGTATTGTTTTAGCTAAATAAGTAACTGTCATGGAGACAACCAATCCTCCTGTGCTGATAAACATTGACATATCACCAAGCAGATGAAGAAACATCTTTGTATTTGCACACGTCTAACAAAAGATGATAGTCAGCAAAATTGACCCTCTCCCCTTAAATACTGAACTTTTAGAAACTGTAGACAGACACTGTACTGTGATAAATGAAATGGCCTAAATGGTGACAGTATCACTTATCATTACCAGATTGGATGTCCTTGTAACTTTTTATCTATTTTTTTCTTATCACTCGCTTTCTTATCTATCTCAATGTTTATTTTCTTAGCATATTACTTTCTCCCCTCTGTCTTCTCTGTCCCCTCAAATTCTTCCTCTCTTAATTGCCAATGAAAGCTCTTTTCCATTCTTCAGCTTCTCCCTGCATCATTTATTTTATACTCACTACATTATCATAGTTTCTACATCATCAATCATATAATTTTTTAACTTCCGATCTGTGAGAGGAAATAAGAGACTTGTTCTACCCTTATAACATCTAGGTCAGTCTGTGCAGCTGTTTAGGGTCTTGCTCGAGCAGTAAGAAGCATTCACTCCCTCAATCTGGAGTGAACAGAAGCTTTCAGTCTACCATTCAGAAAAAAAAAAAATAGGCAATATGCTGAGGAAGCTTATAGTTATCAGGGTCATGTAAAGGTATGAAGTAAAAGAAGTGGTGCCATACATGGCAAAACTGTTGCTCTCACAGGTATGTAGTAAAACTGCAAACATATTTGCACAGAACAAATAGGTGAAAAAGAAGGTAACCAAAAGGAAAGTCATTTAGGTTTCCACTATCCTGGATGGGAAATGAAGCAGATCCTTTAAAGGAAACACTGAAGAATCACTTAAAAAGTTAGGAGGGGAATCACTGAACGACAGAGTAACATAAACCAATGCAGGACAAGACTTTAGAAGAGGGATTTAATTGTTTTGTAGTACTACAGACTATAAAGATGGTTTTCTTATTCCTAAGTCTGGCAAAGAAGAGAAGACCTCAGAAAAAGGGTTTAAAAGCTGGGAAGAGAAACTCCAGGTAAAATGCATCTGAGCCTTCAGCGTGCTCAGACTTGAAAAACAGATGACTGTAGGTGGTCATTTATATATCCTACTGCTGTAACTGTGCGTACTACATGTAACAGTCTGCACAAATGATGCATATCTTTTCTTCTTCGTACATTTCAAAAAGCCAGTGACATGCTATTTCTGTCCAATAATATATACTGCTGATTATCTTAAAAACTAAATAGCATGAAAGTAAGGACTAAAAATATTCCAGCAGCTAAATGCTGTTTTGATTGTACTGAGAAACAAAATTTGACACAATAAAAACAAAAAGTGAGAAGGAGAGATATGAAAGATGTCTAATCTACAAAATGAAAACATAAATGAAGTAAAACATACTGACAAGTGAGGTGAAAAACTGAAGATGTTCCAGCAGAAAAGTTCTTGTAGAAAACCTCACCATTTCTGGCTACTTCTGCTATGATGTTAGCTACTTTTGCTGTGCAGGAAGACTGTGGCATCAACAGACTCGCGAACACCTGAAGAACTCCACTTTTCTGGATTTTTTCACTTGTCTCCGTATCTGAAAAACAAATCACACAAAAATGACTTCAGCATCAGCTTGCTTAGAGGAGGAAAAGGAAGAAAAAGAATGTAAATCTTCTCAAATGTAATTCTCAAAGTTATTGCTTTCCAGTATACAAGAAGCAGATATATTTCACAGATCATATTTGCTTTGCACGATGCATTCATAGAACTTTATACTTTGCCATTCAGAATCAATTAGTCTTTATAGGTGACAGCTTATAAGTAAATATACAAACATACTCATGCATGCACTGAGCCACGACTGGAGAGAGAAGGAGAAGGATTAAAGGCCATGGAGTGATATGATATGCAGCAGCCTGAAGTACCGTGTAAAAATCAAGGAATGGTGCTCTGAAATGTATAATTATGGAAAATATTAAAAGAATGATGGGGATATCCCAACATCTAAGGGCTCAGTGTATTACAGAAATCAGAAACTGGAGAAGAAGGAGAGCTAAGCAGATCCTAGTCTAGACCTCATTTGTACTCAGTATGTGTATCTTCTGTATTACTTTGCTAGGCTATGGTAGCTCCAACACAGTCCCAGTAGAAGAGAAAGGGAAAAATAACATTCAGATTGCAGATTTCAGAACAAATCATTTCCTCTTTCTGCCTGTTTTACAGAAGGAATTGTGCAGTTGCTCCATAGTAAAGGCCCCACATAGCATTACTAGCCTGTAGCTCAGTACAAACTGTAAATGAACGTTGATTCACTGCAGTTAAAGATCAGGTACTGGATACTAAGACTATCTTGCAAATGCTTTCAAATAGTTTGCAGTTTTGAGTTAAATATTAGTGTGATAGATTATTAGATGGCAGCTACCACTTCAGAATGCAGCATAGAAGACTAGGAAGTCATCTAGAGTAGCAATGTGCAATCATTTCTTAGCTGTGCTTCACCTGCAAATAGTTAACAGCACGTCATTGGGCTCACCATCTCTTCTGTCCTCCTCTTCCCTCCTGTTCCTGTTCTCAGCGCTGCCATTGCCTTTTGGCCTCCAAGACAACCCACGCTTTGAGCGCAGGAGAGCCACTGGGCTCACCCTGGCAGAGAATATGGATTAGAGGGGGAGAATTCAAGTCTGGCTTGCAATTCTGCCTGAGCTCTGTATTTATTGTGTTCTCTTGGGATGTTGGTCCCTGGCTAGGACCACCCAGCTACGATATGGTGACATCTGATTACCAACAGATTAGGTAAAAACCAAAGATTGATTAATTTCAACATACACATAATAGACTAGTTATTATTGATCTGTTTACAATCTAGTTAACTGTGATTTTTTAACATGTATTGAGAACTCCTCTCAGAAGATCCCCTGTAAAAGAACTTCCGACTAATGTGGAAGCTTATTCAAGTTCTGACATTAGCATACACATTGTTAGGTGTGTTCTCCCATATATGTAAGAATGAAATGAAAGTTTGAATTCAGAGAAATCATGTCAAGATTAGAGACTGTTCCAGACACAGCCTATTAAAGGAGAGATGACTCTCCCTTGAGTTCAAAATTGAAAGGACAAAAATGTAGGTATCTGTGAGTCCATGTGATTTTAACCACAGTTAGTGGGCAGGAGACATGAATGCTTTTTTCTCTACTGTGCTGCTGAGACATACAGTCTTATTTTATGAGCTGTAGTTTGGTGGACTTTTTACTGTGCAAAAAATAAATTACACAACTGGAACAAAATATTTCCTGCAAGAAATGGGAAAATAAAACGAAGTGCTTCTCCAGGCCAGGTGTGTGTAGCAGATAGGCTCTGATTTATTTTGTTCTCATAAGTAAGTGTGTATCAGTAAAAACACAGTGCATAATAGACCTGTTGGAAATTGGGACATCAGCTACCTCGTATCACACAGATGAAAACAGAATATTCACTTCTATTTTCTTCTCCTCTCCTCTCCTCTCCTCTCCTCTCCTCTCCTCTCCTCTCTCTCCTCTCTTTTCTTTTTTAGATCTTGAGCACTACAGGAGCCACACCTGTATACACTCTCGCCTTCACAAAACCAACTTTTTCCCCACTGGTTCTGGCTGAGCACCAACATCAAAATTTTGCTAGTTACAATGTGCTGAAATACACTAATTCATTTCTTAAGATATACAATTAAAAGACAATTTAGGTATAGAAACTCAGCCTTTTTCTGAAGGGCTTTTGAAACTCTCACAGAAGGAAGGGTATTTTAATGGGAACAACTCGTTTATATATAAACTTCAAGTTGCTTTATTATATCTAGCTTTTTTGCTCAATATTCTTTGTATTTTTCTTAAAGAAGGAGGACTTAACAACAAGCAAACAATACATGGACATGCCCTGTGGAAACTAAGACATCCAAATGAAGATCTTCAGCAATTGTTTCACTGGACGTTTGCATTTCAGGTACTAACTGTTCAAACATGTCTGTAGAAAAAAATAACAAATTGGAGGTTTTAAGACAGGGCTTTGGCAAGAATTGGAAATAGCTTTAGCACAGGCAACCCTGAATTCTTCCTTTTGTTCTCTTCATGGACTGGAAAAGGTCTGCTTTCCTGTTTTTCTGTGTATGCAGGAAAGAAGTACTATTTGAAAAAGATGCATATATGTTGCATGCTAGCTTAATTCTGGGCTTCCTAGTAAATAGTTTGAGGCTATATTATTTTGGAATCTTATTTCAGGTGTCATCTTTTGAATTGTTTCAATGTATTGTCAATTGTAGCTGAGATGTATAAAAACAAATGTTTCTGCAGGAGCAAATGAGATCTAAACAAAACCTGTGCAATGTAATCTCCTTTTATACTTTCTGTAATGGTGAAAAAGGGAATTATAGCCAACATTAATGATGTATTAACAAGCTGCCATTTTAACTCCTTCAGCAGAACTACACTTCCTCACAAATTTGTTCAATTTCTGTGCTAAGGAAACCTGACAACCCAGGCTGCCTGATATTAGGGTGCAGTACCTCAAAAAATCCTTTTGCTATAAATACACATCCAGATTACATCTGCTTTCCTTTAAAGCATGATTTTCAACCTGCACACACAACCCACCCACAGAGTACCTACTGCTCTTATCTTGAAGGGAAGGAACTGTAGGGCTGTGATAATGCTACTTTAGAAACAGTCCTTTTGCACACAATACAGAATAATGCTGTGCCATGGCAAGCATAATTGGGGGAAAAAACCCTAAGGTCAAATCTGCAGCTTTGGATGTCTCTTTCTATCACTAGATATCAAGATGAAGAATATGTTAGATCACACAGTGCCAAAATCTTATTAATGTCATAACAGTGTGATTAAAATGTCAATATCTTTGCTTTTCATGGTTTTTGCAGTGCCTGCAGTCAGAATAACAAAGGGTGTGAGCAGGAAATTCTTTAATGCCATAGATCAGAGTTGGAGAGCTGAGCGCCGGGGCTATCAGAGTGGTTAATTAAGTAGCAGAAACCATTACAGGAAAAAATCCAATTAGATTGTACACTCTCCTCTCTTGGCTCTTTCTCCTGTTAAGTTTTACTCCTCTCTGTATCACTCTTCTCTCATCTCTGCATCATTTTCTACATCTTCAAGTGAAAGAAAAGGCAAGGAGCAGGAAGGGAAAGGTTTATCTGTCACAAATACTGCTACTTTGCACTCACAAGAAGCAGAAAAATATTGCAGCACAGTTCCTTTGAACACTGAATTTAAATTGTACTACTACATGGGGTTTTTCTTCGTGCATACAACTTCTCACTCCAGCAGAAAGAGTATAAAATAATATAAGCGAAGGCTATCACTGCAGCAATGCTCATGTTGTGGAGCTTTACTTGAGAGAAGAACTGTAAATGAGCAGCTCCATTAGCGTCCTCTTTATTCAGCCAACCGTGTTTGCAGTGTACTTTTTTGAAAAATGTACGTATTTCTAGCTGAAGAGATGTTTTGTAAACCTCCAGAAACCACTGTAGAAAATTACTGTGGTTTTATAATGTCCCTCCCACATGTGCTCTCATCAGAAAGAGGAGGATGAGCATATGAATAAATAATGATGAGCCACGGGAAAGGAACCTTTCATCGGCTCACTCACAGAGCAGAATGAAAGGAGCAAGAGATGTATTTCTAACTGGTACATCCTCTATCCTCCACAGTAGAAAGAAAAAAGAAAAAAAGTTCATGTGACCAAGAGCAGGTATTGATGCTCACATGGTATTCTGCCTTTCTGTCTCTCTGTAGCCATCCTGCTGTTTTTTTCCGTACCACAAAATGGAGACTTTGGTCTGACTAAATGAACACAAAAAGTATACTGTGAAGAGCCTCTGGAAAACAAATGATGTGATCTTCTGCAACAAGGTATATATCACAGAGAAAGGAGCAAAAAGACCATTCCAATATATATATATATATTTTTTTACAGAAAGAAAGAATATATACAATTAAACACATAAATATATCTTCTCTTGGCAGCTCCTCCCCATAAATATAACCTGCTTGCTCACACATCCTTCAAATTAAACCCCTAAAAAGGAGGGAGGATTCTCCCTCAGCTTTGTGAGCACTTTTATCATGGAGTTTGCTCTGTTCTGTCTATGGCAGCAGCAATAGGGCAACTTCAGCTCTTATTTTTAATGAAGAGACTGAAATAGTGCACAGATGTTGGTAATTAAAATCTCAGCTCTAACAAGGAAGGAAGGACAGATGGAGAGACCAATTCACCAACCAGCTAGCTGCATGATTCCTGCTGATTAAATTCTCCAGGAGCAGTACCCAAAGAAAAAAAAAAGTGAATTGCAGGATGAGATCCATGCCTTGAACAGCCTGTTGCAGGTACCAATGAAGAAAGTTAATAAACATACACACCATCTTTGCCACCCATGAAGAAATATACACATTAAAACTTCCATGGGTGCTTTGCAGCACAGAGCAGAATATTAAAATTAAGCAGCTAGAATTCTCTTATCCTGAACTGGATCTAGTTTAGCACCCAGACATGTGGTTTGGTGGATTTATTTGAGCTCTCAATTCTCCCTGTCCACCTTTCTGCAGGAAGTAACCATTTGTATGGGGCTGCTGAATCACGGCCTGAACCTTTGATTGATCACCTGAGGCGAGCAATGAGTCAGCCACGGGAGCACAGGTGAAGGCAATTCACCTGTGCTGCAGGAAGGGGTGGAGCCTGGCTCCACCTCTCCTAGACCCATTTAAGAGCTGACTGCTCCATCAGGAGTTCATCTGGTGAGCCCAGGACAGAGTGAGTGACTTTCTCTCCTTTCTCTCATTTCTCCAATATAAATTATATTAGCTGTTGTTGCGCGCGCACAAAACCCCCCCACTGTATATCCATTGATTAAACACCATTTTAGTAGCCCAGTTGTTTAAATAGTTTGATAATGAGTGCCTTAGTTACCTTCTTCATCCAGTTGTTTAAATAGTTTGATAATGAGTGCCTTAGTTACCTTCTTCATTGCCTGGCATCTTAGCACAAATGACATCCATGAATTCTATGTTTCGTACTCAGTCTGTGTGGGCGTTTTAATCTGTCTTCTCCACTACTTGTACAAACTGCGTTTATTACCAGACCTTGGGTAAAACCTTAAGCACCCCCTCATGCTTTAGTTTTTCAGCCTGTCTAACAAAAACACAAGGCCCACAGTGTAAAATCCTTTTTTCCACACTTAGTTTAATTCAAAAATGAAATAAGATTTAAAAACTGTCCATTATATATGCAGGAAATGTTTCATATGCCTTTAAAGCAATCTCTTAAGAGTGCTCTCAAACAAGATCAAATGCCTACTGAAAAATTATCCCTAGTGCTTACGGGGCAACTGCCTACACACAAAGGTGTTTTTTTTTTTTTTTTAGCCACTGATGTTTCAAAAAAGTTTTGTTGCAAAGCAGCTTAAGGAAAAGCTTAATCTAAAAAGAAATCATATTTGTAAGTCATAAGGAACAGAGCCAGCAAAGCTAAGAATGAAATTTCAGACTTAAAATGGTGTATTACATGCTCTCTATTACATGCTTTATTTTAAAAAAACAAAAACAAACAAACAAAAAACCAGGCCTTTTCCATTGCTTCTGCACTGTACTTCAAATTCTAATCTGAAAAAAAATTTTTACATTCTATTACCTGAAACTACTGTTCACTGAAGTCTTCTGAGAAGAAAAAATATTTAACACTTAATCTTTATTTGGCATATTGTATATTCAATGAATAGCCCTTGGAATTTAACAGTTGGATAAACATCATTTAACTATGTGGCACTAACAATACACATCACTATTAAGAGGAATTTATGTAAAATATAACCCCACTAAGCAGCAGTGATTACCATTCAGTATCATTAAGCTAAGCCAGTTTACTGGGAGACAGTCCAATAAAAAGCAGTTTGTTTGATTTATTATGTCAAAATTAAATATGTATACTGTAATAAAGTATAATACACAGCATTTGTGATGAAACATTTCTGCATTGTGTTATACATTGCCTTGAAAATACAGTTTCATAAGCTAAGATGCAACAAGCATCTGTAGCAAAAAGAAAGGAACAATTTATAGCACAGAATTTGAGACAAAACTCCCTTACAAAATATCCATCAGGATCCCCAGTTTTCAGAAAAGCATCTGACTATAAGTCTTATCAGGTAAACTTAATGGACTTCAGTGAGCTTAACTAGCTGAGCTGGCCCAATCAGATTTGAACCTCTGGCTCTGCTACAAGAGATCATCTGCATCCAAGGCAGACTAGAAATTCTAGCTTGTCTGAATATGTAATTCTAAGATGTGGTCATTTCAGTTCGACAGTTTCCCTGCTAACAAACCCCTACTGCTGATGCAGTTATTCTGCCAAAAGCTAGAAAAACAAGTAAGGTGTTTTTGCTGGGTAATGTTACTTTCAAAGTGATGTGATGTAAGGTAGTGTAGCAAAGGAGTATTTTAGCCAGCAGAAACACATCTGTTCTGAGACAGTATTCATCTTTTCCAAGCCTTCTCTAGCAGAATATAAAGCCTTCCTCAGAGTTTTATTTACCATCTTCATTTTCTCATCAAAACTCACTCTATGAAAATGCTCCTGTCAAATTTCTTCCTCCGTAATCCACTACCACCTAGACTTATCTCTGTAAACATACGATTGATTTTATGCTTACAGACCAATCAAAATATCTTTTGTCATGCAAAATACTCCTAATTATGCTAAATGTTATTTTCTGCTAATACAGATGTAAAATATAATTCAACTATAAATGCTGAATGCTTATGTTATGCTTTTTGCTTTACTTTTTATTGCATTATATTCCCCATCACGAAGACCAAGTTTATGATGTTCAGCAAAGACAGTGTACTGAGAAATAAACTTTGAAGAAAGAATACTTTTCTTGACACCTGCTCTCATATAAGAATTGAGACTGATGGTGCTGCAAAACAAAGGAATTGAAAAAGGAGCAACTTTATATCCAAATGTTTTAAGTACTCTGTCATCCACAAGGGCTGCTCTGAAAGTAATGCCTCCTAAATTATTGTCTCATAGCAGAAGATGATGGTGGTATGGCAGCAGAGGCTGAACCTTCCCAACCAATTCCATTACACTCTGTTGCCGTGTAACAGGTGGCACCAGAGGGGCACTCTGACACAACGGTATCTGACATGGGAGTGCATATGAAACAAAGGTGTGTCACTGAATTCCTCCATGTGGAAAAAATGGCACCCAGTGACATTCACTGATGCTTGCTGAACACTTATGGAGACCAAAGAGTGGATGTGAGCACAGTGAGGCAGTGGGTGGTTACTGCCATGAAAGATAAGCTATGTTCCGGACAGCCATGCACAACTTTCATACCATGAAACAGAGTGTCTCGATCAGTTCATCCTCATCCTCATGAATTGGCTAACAGTGGTGACTATCGTGGAAAAAAAAATATGCATTTTGTAGCTGAGAATATGCTCTATAAAATAGTGTTATTGTACTCTTTGTAGCTGTTGCAGTTTTCTTGGGAATAAAATGGAGGCATTACTTTTGGAGCAACTTATGCCCATAACTTTCTACAAGTATAACTCAGGCTCAATGGAACTAACAGTACATAAAAATTTGTCCTTAAAGGTAAGAACATTGGCAAATGCTGACAAAGTCATGACCTTTCTTTCTATTTCTTGTACTAATTTCACTCTGTTCTCAACATTCATGCAGCAGTAACTGAGTGAAATCAGTAGAAATTCTGAGTGTGAGCAGCTGCTGCAGAAGGCAGTGGGAATTATAGAGATTCAGCATCCATCACCGCACAGGTACCTGCATTTAATTTGATGACTTTATTTCAAAATTTTTAACTTTACATCTGTCCTGCCTGTCTTTCATTTCTTTCCTTCCTTTAAAAACATGCACTCCTTTTATTCCTTGCTACTTTTCTACTTAGGTTCATATTTTTCCATTTCTATTCCCCCTCCCTCCCTTGGTTTGAGAAGACAGATTCAATTAATTATCTCTGCATCACCGAATCCAAAGACGCTGGGTCAAGACTTAGCAGCTGCCAAACAAATACCACTTCATGTCTCCAATATGCACAGAAAATATGCTGTTAAAGGTGCTACAGACAGCTCAGTGCTACAGGGCAAATACTTCTAATGTTGGCCTTTATTCTGCTATTTATTAATAAGCCAACAATTAACTGGTATCATTGTGTGCTCACTCGTTTTGTGTTCTCCTGCCATTGTTGCCTGCTGGCTTCTGTTCTTGCTGCTTACTTGTTAGTAATGAGTATTAAATGGGTGAGTGCTCTTATGTGAAATAACAGTATCCAAAAGTTAATCCTACATGTGAGTGTCAAAATAGTGCCTACTGTTGGTGGTTATTGTTTTCTTCTAGGCTCTAATGCTGTGCAGAGGTTCACATTGTTACTTGATAACAATCCACATGAAGTGACACATCTCATCTTACTCTCACTCTGCTAAAATTTGACTGCAAAACTGGAGAGATTAGTTTAGTGTTGTTTATGGCCAAGTTTGCTTGAGCAAGCTGTGAAATGCTCGGGTTTTTCTCCATATTTCAGAAAGGGAAATTAGTTGGCTTAAAATGCCTCCACAATGGGAATGAATAAAATTTATATGTAATTTTTATTTCTTACAATAACTCTGCTAGGATAGAACATTCTACAAATTATTCTTTTCTGTGTTTGGGGTGGGAAAGTAGCCAAGCTTTTACTTTCATAGAAACAAAATGTGAAATGACCCCTGCTTAAAAACTAAACAGGCACAGAAGTTTTCTAAAACCACATGACACTTTGATGTGCTAAAAGTTCAACTTATAGGTGCTTGTCTGACTTGGTGAAGAATGAAATAAGAGCACATATGTTGAACTGCTAAAAATGTACAAAAAGGAAATAGAAAATATAGGTAAATAAATTAAAAAAAAAGGTAACTTTTTCCTTGAATCAAAGGCATTAGTGGTGACATTTGAAATATTTAAGAAAAGTGTATCTTTCTAGTATGAGTTTAGCAATTAAAAAAAAAATCTCTGAATTCTCTGTGATTTTGCTACTTGAGTACAGGAATTGTTTTGTCTTCTACGGCCAGTGAAGATAAGAAAAAGAAATGTCAATTATAGGAAGAGTGTAAGTACTAACTAACTCAACAACATATGAAAGTCGGTTAAAAAGAACATAATGAAGAATTTCCAACTCAGATATAACCTCTGTGTTAACATATGGTTGTGAGAACTGGAAATCCACCAAGACATAAAAAAATGGGAAAGTAGATGCCTTTGGAAGCAAATGCCTACCGGAGATTTGGGACATAGGACAGCAAGTCTCATCTCCGTGGAAGGAATGTGAGAAATCAGCAGTCTCTGCTGAAATCCAACATTTTCTTCAGCAGATGCTAACACATCCTCCTCTGTGATGCCATCACATAGGAACCACGGGGTTTTAGAAAACCTACTGGTGACTTGCATGAGAAAACCTGAACAGAAGGTTTAGGTAGGAGGGCTGAGCTCATGATCTCGACACCAGAAAGCTGAAACAGCAGGAAGTGATGGAAGAGATCTACTAGCAGTTGCTAGTATATTTTCTCTGATGCAACATAGAGAATGTATCCAAATCAAAACAGGGCAGTATGTAGCTAAAATATGTTTTTGAGGAAAAAAAAAATAGTACAAAGTAATTATACTCATTATGGGAGAAAAAGTGACATGCCAAAGAAGCCGTACAATAAACGTTGAAATTAAAATTTTCATGAGTAATTTGATAGCTTCTTGAGTTATCAGGGATTAGCATAGTTCCTCAAATAGAAAACTGCGTATCTTAGCCAATCACATCTACAAGGAAAAGTGTGTTACTTTAAACCTTTCTCATTGTACCGTAACTTCTTCCAAAAATGAGGGCCTTCCCTTCTCATTTAAGCATATCTCTATTGGTGTAATTCTGCTTTAGCATTTTTACATAGAAATGTGTGAACTCATAGGCTTGGATTCCAAAAAAACTAAGTGTAAAAAATATTTGGAAATGTGTGTGCTTGCCTTTCTGCTTCAGTCACATGCCAGACACTTTTTGGAGCTAGGTGTTGAAGGCTGGGATTAGTGGGCATTTTCAGCCTCTTACTCTGAGTATATCAGAGCCAAAAATAACGTTCTCAGCAGATTTTCAGATTTCTCATCTGTCAAATCTGGTTTATGTATGTCTGCTCTAACCTCTTGTATCTGAAACACAGCATGTCTGGACTAGCAAGAACTTTTTTTTTTCTTTTTTCTTTTTGTTATTACTGCAGTAATTGTCCCAGAAGGTCTGTGGTTTAAAAGAAAACCTATATTTCTTTCTTGTTTTCTTTTTCTCATGCAGTCCTTTTTTTGTGGATTTCTATTTGAGGATCTCAGGATAACTGTATTTTTTTTTAATAGATGTAGTATTTATGAGATAGTGCTTAGTGAGTATAAATCACTACATAGTGATATGCAGTGAAGGATATTGCTTTCTTTTGTATTTTCTTTACAATTAACCTATTGTTTCCTAAATGCAACAGTATATGGTCATGTTTTTTATAGATGTGAAGTCATAAATAAAGCATTTTCTACTTCTTACAAGTGAGAATTATATAAGATTATAAGTCTATAACCTTTCAAAATACTTTTATCCAGTGCAAAAGTGCTTTAGCCTTCTTCACCACCCCCCACCCTGTTTTTATACAGCAACATCCTAAATTCCTAGCCATAATGCATATGTTCAGAGACTATATTTTTCTGTTAACTTAGGCAGTCATTGATTGGAAAGTATCTGAGCCAATAAAATCATACATGGATGAAATTATATCCATTGTCTCACAGAATTTTTCCTACATAAAACAATTTAAGTTCAAGTTACTGTATCCTTTGAGTTATTATAATAATGCAACACATAACATTGTGCTTTTAAAATAAAACTCCTGAAACCAAATAATTGGCTCCTTTTTCTTAACAAAGACTTTTGGTTCCAAAATAGAAAATAACTTGAACGTGTAATAATCAGGTAAAATTTGTTATTCAAAAAGTAATAACATTCAGTAATACATGCCTAATGATGCCACTAGAGACAGTACTTTATACTGCCATTTTTCTACAGTAGTTGCATTGACAATTTCAGTTGGACAGGAAAGCAAACAGGCCTCCCCTCCATCATCAGCAATACTTTCACTTCCATTTGTATGTAGGGGAAGAACATCCTTCTGTAATTGTAATTAGAACAAAAACACAAGATACCCTTTGATTTCTAAGTTGCTAATATGATGAAAATTTAGCAAAAACATCAGACCAAATATACAGCTTTGCTAACTACATCCAAGATACGCAAGCAGACAGCCCTGGGCTGCAGACATGCTATGCTGTTTGAGTGGAGTTGGAGGGCAGGCTGATGTCCCAGGGGAGGAATGTGCTCCTCATTCCACTGTGCACACAGTCAGCTGAGGAAGGGCACTGGAATGGGCTGCCCAGGAAGGTGGTGAAGTCACCTGTTCCTGGAGGAGTTAAGAAATGTGAAAGTGTGGTACTTAGGGATGTGGTTTAGTGTGCATGGTGGTGATGGTTAGTGGTTGGACTAGAGGATCTTAGTGCTCTTTCTGATCGTAATGATTCTATGAGTCTATGACATGACCACGTTTCTGTAAGAAAAATGCATTCAGAATCACACACCAGTGTTCTTTTTCCCCTGATTTCCTCCTGTCATTTTTTTCTGCAGATTTTAATTCTTTTCTTTTTTTTTCTTTACAGACATTAAAAAGCAGCTACAACATAAGCTTTCCATTATTCTAGGCTATTTTGTGGATGAGGGGGAAAACAATCCCTGTTTATAGAGGTCTCAACTTATAATGGAGGGAATTCTATCATACTAAGCACAAAATGAAATCATATTTTCAATGTACAGTTAATGTTTTTTTTTAAGCTGAATTGAACAAGAGGTACAGAGCCTCAGAATCAAATTCACTCACAAAGTAATTTCTCTTTTTTCTTTGTCTTTTCCCATTGCTATGATAATTCTGCACTTCATATCACAGTAAACAGCCTGCTTCTGGATCAGCTAAATTCTTTCTTGACAATAACACACCAAACCTTGCCCATAAATCTAAAATGTACAGAGCAGACAGTGGAGTCATTTGTTTAATATATAGTTTTTAAAAGGCAAGACGCGGTAAGTGAATTTCACCTTCTAATTTGGTAGAAGGCAGTACTTCATTCAGTGCACCATCAAGCACCACAGCCTGCACTTAGAGATCTGAAGCGCAGAAGGTTTATCTGTTTAGAGATGGTGATGAACGCTGGTGAATGGAGAGAGATTGAACGATTGTGTTTTCCTTTCAGAAATATAGTGGACATAATGGCTGCAAAGTCCCTAGCTATGCCAGTCTTCATTGAGAATGATGAAAGAAGTCCACAAAATAAGGTATGTTTTCATTATTGTAAAGCATTTGCAATGTGCACTTAGCTCTTACTCCTCTGCCGTCGTTCCTTCTTATAGCCTATAGCCCTTAGTTTTGTCTAGCGGCTCTAGCTTGTTTAAATATGACTGGTCTCAGCCAGAAGCACTGAAGAAATAAATGTCCTCATAAACAGGAATAATAATCTCTCCAAACAATGTCTCCTGAAGAAACCATATGTGCAGGATTTTTAGACCCAGGTGTCAGATGTGAAGGGCTATACAGCCATCTCCCTCGACAAAATAGTAGCTAAAAACATTTCAGTTTGACCTGCAAATTGTTTATTGGCAGCTATCACAAATCGTTATTTGACTTACCCTTGTGTTCTGTTGTACGTGTGTATGCACAGGCCTTAATTTTTTGGTGTGACAAATGGCACAATAGCTCATCAGGCTAGAGAAAAGGGGTGTCACATTCAATGGCACTACAGCCTGTCTGGTATTATCAAAAGATGGGTTGGCAAGAGTTATGAAAAAAAAAAAAAGGAAAATAGAAGGTTACGTGAAAAGAAATTAAAAGCTATAGTGTTCATCACAGCTTTGCCATCTCCTTCTATATGATACATAATATGGGATTGGAAGAAAGTGATTTGTAACCTTTTAACAGTAAGAAGTTCAAAGATTGCATGCAAAGCAAATAGAACCAAAACTGTTGATGTACTGCTGACAAATGAAATTTCCTTGTGTTCCTGCAGCAACCAGAAGACTATGCTGCATGCATGCAGGCAGCAAATAAAAGCAGTGAAATAATCCGTGGAACATTCTTACGTACATGCAGCAGGTCTGCACTGAACTTGTGGAAATTAAACGTTTTTATTTCCTTTGTTAAAATCACTATCTTACACTGGATTTTTGGCTGGTGGTAGATCGGAATGGGTTCCATTAGTGTAATAGTATTACACTATGTTTTACGCCTAAAATAGTATTTATGTTCCAAGTCTGAATGAAGTGAATTGAACTTAAGTTACACGACTTAAGATACCATGGTGAACTCTCAATTAAAACACAGTCCTAAAAAATTTCCTTTAAATACACTCTATTTCTCACATAGTTTATTTTTCTATTCTTACTCCAACATGATGATCTACTGAACTATAATCAGAATGTAAATTTAATTAATATAATCATACACATGGAAATATCCTAAAGGAAAGTAGAACCATTATTTCAGAAATCTTTAATTTTTTTCTGTTACAATTAATATATAATTCAGTATAAACAATCTGACTTCTAATTATTACTACTCACCTTCCACGTTTCTTTGAAGGCTTCCTGGTGGAAACATTTCTATTTTAATGTTATCTGAAAACACAAGTAATGGAACTTTCCCATATAAAACATATTCCATGTTATCTCCCTAGACATTATTTAATTCTGCCCTCAAAAGAACAGACCAGTTAGGAATTATTCCATGAACTCTGGGGACAGTCTGTACAGTATGAAGTCTTTGGAGAAGTCCTCACAAACTTCACTTACCATAATATATATATTTGTGTATATATATATATATATATATATATATATAAAGGCTTGTATGTGTATGTATATACACACACACATATGCAAATATATAGATATGTGTATATACAGTCAGGAAAGGTCAGAGAATCTGACTTATTAGTCCTCTAAATTCTGTCTCAATAGCTTATTCTGAAGGTATCCGAATGTGACATGTCTGGAAGTAACTTAATAATGGTACATTTTTGCTGTGTAGATCACTCATTCTTCTGTTCTAGCTCATTTCAGGTAAATCAAGTTATTTAAAAAATAAAATTGATTTAAAGCATCAAAAACTTTGCTTCAAGAAAAAAAAACAACCTCATTTTAAAATGACAAGATGGTTATTTGACTTCAGTCTGTTTAAACTATGCTCACTGAAAGGGATGGAAGTCATCTCTTAAACCATTCTGTCATGTTGGCTTGCTTTGTCTTAGCTTTATGTGTTACTCTTAATATCTACGTTAGTAAACTTTGTCAATGGTAAAACATTTGTGATCGTTAGCCCGAAATCATCTTTGTGTGAGAAATATAGATACATAGAGATGTACTGATACGCAGACACAGAGGTACAGCTTCTGTTATATCTTCATGATATTACCATATATGCCATCTATATATCTCTGATATATAGTGTGCCAAATAAATGAATCTATGTTAGGAAGTTAACTGAATGGATGAGAACTATTAGAAAGAACATTCATTGGCTGCTTGGTCAAAGAAGATGGATTTTCACAATATACTGTTGGCCTGATAGTAACTACAATGTTTAGAAGAACAATTACATAAGTACTCCTTGAACCCATTGATTGGATTGGTTTAAACTCCAGAGGGATTACAGCTGTATATGTAAAACTACCCAAAAGAAATGGGTCAAAATCTTAATCTGTTTATCTGATTTAGCAGCCACAAGACCAGAAGAGAAAAGATTCTGGAAGGAAGAGCAAAGCCTTAGACCGTGACAGAAGAGTCATCTGGCTGCAAGGAAGCGCTGGTATGTTTGCTGTACATTAGAGAAAATTATTTTGCATCTGCTAACCTTGTGCTGTTACAAAACTATGCAACTTTCATCGGCAAAATGATAATCTGTGTTAATTATGCTAAATACATCATCACTTTTTCATACGATTTCCTTTTAATTAAGCTTCAGATTAAGTATTAGATTTAGAAGTATTGGAAATACCAAAACCAACAGAAAATTGGATTGAAGTATTGGATGTGCCTAATAAATAAGCCCACAACAAAAGTGATTCATCATTTTCAAAAAAGTGGGTTGATCTCTGGCTGACATCTCCCTGCAAAATAATTAAAATGAAAAAAGCACCACTATTAAATGCAAAGACTGTTATTATCCACATGACATCTTTGATGTGATACGAATGGGACTTATATTCTACTGTGAAAAACCTCATGAAGTATTTTACTCCAAGAAAGCCAAAAGACTGTGATTTGTAGAATAACATGGAAAAGAAACAAGGCTTATCAGTAGTACCTGGAATAAGGACACACATTTCACAGCTTTTAGGGGATAACAACTACCAAACTAAAAAAAAACAACCAAGCCATGCAACAAAAAAAACATTTTGTTTCATTCTTAATTTATCATTTATCTATCATTTAAATACCCAGCCCATTTCTGCTAACTGAAACAACTGGCAATAAGAAATGTTGATCACAGGTATGAGGAGAAGTAGCCAACTACCAAGAGGAAACAACACTCTCTTCACCAGAATTAGCAAGCAGCTCCTATATCCCCTCTCCTGGTCCTGTTAGGCCCATTTGTCCAATCCTTGTCCTATCCTCAGTTGGGAAATTTCTTGTGCTACTTCAAAATACTGGAAAAATGATGAACTACAACTGTTTCAAATAGCAGGTATTTACTTATCACTGCCTTCATTGCCACCCAAATGTCACAGATAGGTGTTTAAAAAGAAACAAACAACAACAACAAAAACCCTGAGCAACCAATCTAGCAGCCCATTGCTTGCACGAGGTTTTAGCCACAATTTATTACCTCTCTTTTTATTCACTGATACCATGGTATGATTAAAAATTGAAAGGTCCATAGAACTTACTGTTTTGTGCCAGAGCTTGAAGCAGACAGTCCAAGCATCCCTCCAAGCTATCTGCTGTGCTGTCAGTGGCTGTTATCTTCAGCTTTTTCAGGGCATCACTTAGATTATCTGCTTGGTAAACACAAAGAAAAGAGAAATCAGTGTCCTTAGCCGTTTGGTAACAGCACTGAATGTAAACAGTAACTGTAAAGTAAACAAAATTCTCTATCAGTGAAGAAGGAATTAATGTTCTGTATTCTGAGGATATAAAAAGCTGGGAGTCAAAGGGTAAGCATGAAATTAAACTTTTCAAATTTACGCATGCATTTATCCTCCTGCATCTGAGAACAGGACGCCAGCAGGCACTTTATGAAATGCTGCTGAGCAGCAATTTAGCCATCAATATTCTCTCAGCTGAGTTGGTTCAAAGAACCAGCAGCAGTATCTCTGCTTGTATACTTCTGCATAGAAAAAAATATGATGGAAATAAGTACAGTTTGAATTTTTGCCATCAACAATGGGAAAATACTTGCCAGTGCCATTTCCTGTGTGCTGTGTATGTTTCCATCTTGGCTACACATTCACAAAGCCTCAGTGCTGAGCTTACAGCCTTTTAAGGATTATGCCATTTTCCACCACATTGTTCTAAGTGCTGTTTATATGAACTGTGCTAACTCTTTAAATTTAATCCACCATAAAAATATAAGGCATCTTCTAGAAATAAGAAACTTCTTTTGTAAATTTCACATAATTAAATAGCCCTTCCTTCTTGCTTAAAAAAGAATCACCACAAATCATCTCAAACCATGTAATGTAACTCTCAACAGCCATCCATTTATTCTCGTAAAAGTTAGGGCAGTAGCGCTGCTGCCATTTTGAGTATTCTCTGTATTTGGGAGTGAGGCAGCAGTGTTGGCAGCTGTCAGCCAAGTCTCCTCGCTTTGCACACCGATGACTACCCCTGTGCTGAATGGGCTACCCTTTAAAACACAAGTGCTGAAGCAGTTTCCATGCCAACTCTCTCCGTAGGCAGGAATTGTTACTCCAAACAAATAATGTTAAATAGTGTCTAGCCGCCTACCATTCCTGAGTGACTAATCAGAAAGCCTTCACTCCAGCCCTACAGAACCACAGGGAAAGTCGCACTTTCCCTGCTCCTCACTTGCCCACATACAGGATGGTGCCAAGGAAAGGAGGCACAGCTGGAGCTTCCCTGTTGCTGCTGTTATTTGCCCGTGAGGCACTGGCAGCCCACTGCAGAATCAGGAGGTGTAGCATGGAGGGAGAGAAATTGCGCTTCTCCTCCTAGAGCCGCTCTGCTTCTCAGACTGAGCTGGGGCTTTCATCCCACTTCCATTTGGCAGCCCAATATCCCATAGAGATAAAAGTATGACGCTTCGTTTTTAAAGTTCCCAGTGTTTAGGTATGAAATTGTTTATCAGGCAGTTCGTTTGTTCACTACTGTGCGCTTTCTTAGCTACTCTACAGACAGGAACTCTATTCCCCTTCCAACCCCTACAATTCTGTGATTCCTCCTAAATTCAACTCTGTAAAGCCTCTGGGGAAGCTGCACATGATTCTGCTCCCTACCACCTGTCCTCACTGTCCTTGAACAAGCCAGCAAGAAAGAAAAAATTCTCCAGTATTGACTTATGTCCACTATTTTAATATTCTACCCTTACATGTGGTATGCAGCATGATGTAATTTTCAAATGTAATCAACTAAATATTTCAATCTCTGGATAAATGACTCAATTTGTCATGATACTGAGCACATGTATATCTCACTGACATACGTGCACACCTAACTTTTAAAAATCAGTCAGTGCTTGTGGCAACAGTACGCCATATTACTTCTAAAATGTTGCGGTATAAACCAAATTGCCATTCGCTAGATGAGATTAGATTTTCTAAGTACTTTTAAAATACGACACGGGAAATTAAATTAGAAACCATAGGCATAAACTGTGTTTTTAAAATAAATAATGATACTACTTGAACTTCTAACAAGCCTACAATTCTAAACCTATTGCAGCCTTAGACATCTCTTATTCTGCGCAAAAAAAGAAAACACAAGTAGGAACACTGCAGGAACACCAGACCTCTGGCCACAACATCAGAAAGCCACAAGGACAGGGAGAAGAAGTGCCCTTCAGGAAACATTATTGCTCACTTTGTCTCTTCTTGCCAAAGCCAGGGCTTTCTCTCTCCTAAGCAAGGTTAACGCCTTGAAATGCATTTTTCTTTGATGTCGTGGAATACTGGACGTATGCAAATATAACATAAACAGATTCAGAGGTTTTGTTCCTTCTACTCCCTCCTCCTTTTATTGTTCTGAAAGAACAAACCTTACAGTTGAAATGACGCTGTCAGGGATATTCAGTGAAAAGGCAGCAGTGCTCCAGTAGGTTCCTATCATATAATTACACAAGGCTTCCTGATTTCTGCAGTTTCACAGTTGCACTGAACCTGTCATTTAGGGAGGAAGCTGCAGATGCTTTTCTTTCACGTACAAATACCCTCTTGTTTCCTTGTGATCATCTCTTGCTTACTTTTCCATCTCTTTCTCTCTCTCTGTAGAAGCTGTTTTCCAGCAGGCTTGTTACTGCAGAGACTGATCAGATTCTCGGAGATAAAAAATCCACAGGACAAAACCAATATAAGGCATTTTTTTCAGCTGAGCGTCAGAGAAATGTGAATAAGTAGATTCTGTCAACATGTAGAGTCACGTAAAGCTCATTAGGTTGGGAAGATTTAAGGGGACAAGATCAAGACAGTAAAGGTAAAAATAAGGCTAGCTGTGATTCGTATGGTATAGTTGCTCAGCAATCTGTTATCACGTGAATTTGTGAAGAATCAAGTCAGAGGTTTAACAGCAGTATCAACTGTTTTGTTGATGATCCCAAGCACAGGGAGTCACTTGTACTTAAACCTGGCTTACAAGATTGCTGTCAGAATCATTAGTTCTCTTACATGGAAAGCCCTGAACCCCACAGAATTTAATACCATATATCCTAAAGGTACTAATTGTTAAGTTGGGAAGGGGAGTCTGGCAAGCTGTCAAACCCAACTGGCCATTCCACTTCCTACTGTATTTTGATTTTCCTTGATGATTACACAAACACTCAGTAAAACAAAATGGACTCAATCCTTTAGTAACTTTTGTTGTTTTGGGGTGCATGGTGTTATTACTACAATCTCTTACACAGGCATTTTTACAGAATAGAAATAGAACCTGATTCACGTAAATGAATACTTTAATATTCTGTTTCATTTCACTGTACCCTTATTTAGGAGAGCTTTATTACGTCTCTTATTTTCAACTACTAATTTATTTCATACAGAAGTATTGTTCCTTTATCTCATTTAAAAATTGGTAGTTCATCATCCTTGTTTTGGGTCAGGGCCTCAGGAATGTTGGATAAGCTACAGATAGTTTTACAAGGTGGCCAGTAGTTGTGCCTGGCAACACAGCTTCTGTGTCCAAGAACCAACTTGCTAATTTTGCTTTGAGTCCAAAGTACCTTCATCCAAACCACAGAGAAAGTCAAAGTACACCAAAGAAATACATTTTCAGATGAACACTAAAAACAAACAAACAAATAAATAAATAAATGCTGCAGAAGAGTATGTAGACGGATAAATGGTCTGAACAGTTCATTTTTCTCTATTTTGTGACCTTTTTCCAGTATAGTGATTTAAAAAAACAAACAAACAAATGTATCATTAACATTTCCTGTATCTTTTGACTGATATTCAGTATACTGTTGTGATTTCAGGTACTAACACATTATAGTTGCAAGTTATCCTATTCACTCTGAATTCCTGTTGTACTGCACTAGGATGATCAAGAACTGCAGGCTGTTCTGCAGATGTTGTTCAGTCCACAATGTCAGAGAAGGTGCTCAAGTCACAGAGATGCACGTTTCAGAGAGTAGACAAATAGACATAGGTGCTGTAGCAGGTGTGCTAGATACATCTGCAGGTCTCCAGTCACCCAGGGTCAGTAATAACCTGTGGTAGTAGAAAAGGCACAGGAATGGCTGAGCAAAGGTAAGGAGTGCCTCAAGAGGTTAAGTTGGCCAGAGCTCTTCCATGTTGTAAAGGAGATGAGTGAGTAAAAATGATTGAGATATATGGAATCATAAACAGTACTAACTTGATAAAAGGAAAGCTGCTATTTACTATTACTCCTAACACAACTACTAGAATACCAAAATGAAATCATTAAGCAATAAGCTTGAAGGAGAATGTATATTTTCACACTACATGTAATTAAACTGTGGAACTGTTATGAGGCTGGAACTGTAAACAGGTTCATTTAATTTATTCAATGAGAATTTTTTTCATGAAGAAACTAAAATCCATGCATGACTATTAATACTAAAATATGCATAGAAATTCTGGATTAGGAAGTTCCCAGTCCACAGATTACTAGAAACTGGGAGCATGCCACTTGTGCCATCCCATCCCTGCCCTGTCTATTGTTTTTCCTGACATACACTACTGTGCACTGTCAAAATAGCTGCCTCAACTCATGGTATCATGCACCAGGCTACAGAGAGGCTATATGGCAGTGTCACATCGTGCCTCAGTGCTCCAGTTCACCAGGAAAAGATCTCCCCAGCTGTGCTTGGATTTTGCTGGCCATCTGTTTCCACCTAACAATCTGGGAATGACTTTTACCACAGTGAGAAAGGTAATTCCTGTGTTATCAGCTGCATTTTTGATGCTGAACAGATCCTGAGGCTGACCCTGGCCCTAAGCCAAGATTAGTACCTAAATCCATGAATCTGGACTTCCTAATCCAGGAGTAGTTTGTTGTTGTTAAATTTAAAACAGAAATCCTGCTTGCTTTTCTCTGTTCTACCATGTGCACAGATGGGTTAAAGTTTTTTTTTCCCAACCAATTCTACTAGTACTAAGGAAATACTGATAGATCATTACTTTCAGGGCTTGTGCTGTAACCTGCTTTTAACTTAAGTACGTTTGCTCTACTTTTCTAGCATAGTGGCTAATTTTAATAAGATTGCCTATTTTTGACAACAGTTCAGCTGCTTCATTCTTAAACACTTTCTGAATCTTGGATATATACCATCTGGTCTTAAAGACTTGTTACTCTTTCACTTATCCGTTTCCTTCAGCGTCTGTTCTTCTGACACCTCAATCTCTCATAGAGCTTCATTTTTATTACCTGACAGTACTGATACAGTATGGCTCATTGCCACCTGTGCAGCAAGCTACCTAATGATTTTTGATAATTATCAGGTCAGCCTATATAAGCTAGCAACTACTTAGTTTGTATTCAAAACCAGGATAGAAACCTAAACAAAACAGCTCCAGCCAGTACTTGTTCACTTGCAATCTCTTGCCAATTCAGAATTTTGCAGCAATTCTACATGAAAAAGGCTGCTTTTTTTTTTTTTAACCTCTGAATTCCTTCAATAACATGCCCCAAAAGATGTAAGAAACATACACCTTTGCATGTAAGTAGAACTAAAAGGGTCAAACCTTTTAATTAATGCAATATTATTACAAACATATTTACATTGACCAGTAGCTGCTGTAATTGATTTCTGTATGCCAACGATCTTTTCCTTCTTACGCAAGTCCTGACTTGCAAAAGGCAAGATAACACAACAGACTCTTCAGAAGACTTGAAAGGATGCTGGAAGATTTTTGTTCCTTCCCAAAGATAATGTGATGCAGATTTAGGTATCTTTATACTTCATAATGAAACACTGAAGACCTAGAGGAACTGTATTACAACTTTATTGAAGTGTATGGTGTTTGAAAACACAAAAGCCCTTAAAAGTTGTGATTAAAACATTTCCAATAAGAAAATGAAATAGATCTTTTCACAAATAAAACAGAAATATATTGTTCAATACAGAGAATTGGTAATAAAATTTCATTTGAGTATCAGCTAATGTTAGAAAAAATACTTATTTCAATTAATGAAGACATACAGTTGTAAGTTTATGAAAAGATATTTTCTGGTACTCTACTAGTAGGAACAGAATAAAAAAAATGATATACAAGATGGCTACCAATTTCTTAAAAAACCATTTATTTGACCAATAATTGCACATTTTCTTTTCATATCATTTATTATTCCGGGTGCCTGATCTTCCACACAACCAAAACACAGGAGATGTGAAGGGCATGAACATAAAATACTAACTAGGACCTTTGTTAAACAAAGGCTTTTTAATTTTTCACCAGACAGAAATGCACATCATCATCTACAAGCAAACCTGAATCCCTTCAGTGGATTTATTAACTGTTGTGTTCTAAATTGGAAATAAAGCAGGTAAGATGCCTCTTTTATCCTAAGTGATGTGCTGTGTCAAGATTAGCCAAAATTATAGAAAAAAATATGCAGTTTTCCTCTGTGTACGCCAGCTTAATTCCCACATGTTCACATGAATTTTTATAAATATATTCACTTCATAAATTCATGCGTACCACAGTTCATTTCTTCAGAGTCACCTTATTGGATAGAGGATCTTACCCTTCTCCATTTTTAAAAACTTTCATAAAGACAATATTTAAGTGGTTTATCTCCACAGATTACGGTATGACTATCCTTCTCTGCTTGCACCTACTCTAAAAGCTTTGATCCTAATGTTGACTCAAGTTAACTGAGTATAAATGGCAAATGTTAAGCAAGAGGAAAACACTTCCTGGAAAATGTTTTTCAATTTTCCTTCAAATTATTTCCCTGATGCATTAAAACAAACACTGATTTTTTTATTTGTATAATTTAATGGGGCTCCCAATTTTCCATACTTTTCCAATTTCTGTACACACTAGGGATTGTTAAACAGCAAAATAACACAGATAACACTGAAGTTAGGTGAATAGATATTCACATGAGTTTAATGCAGGATTTAGATTGTAAGTATCCATCTCTCATCTATACAGCGAAGTTAATCTACTGTTAGTTTTTTAATAAATTATTTGTTCTCCTTTTAAAAATACTTGGCCTATCATCTTCTCCTCCATTTATTTTATAAACAGAACCTGAGCATTAAATAAATAAATGAAAATTGGACAGTGCAAGCCTGAGGATACAATGTTCCAGTATTTGAAGAAGCCAAGAAAAACTCTTATTAACTTCAACAAGCTCCAGATCTGACCTTTGGCCTACGCTATGCAAGTAAGTACATATAAATTATACAATCAGTACAGTGTCTGTCATAGTTACATTTATGGCATTAGTTTGAGTTATTGAACAAATATAGGAACAGATTTTATGCAAAGGCCCCAGGCTCATCTTATTCTATCCACAGTGAAAATTTTGCCTGAATATGATACCTGGGCTCAAAACTAATATTGCTAACTCTGATTCGATGCTGCATTATCTTCTTTTTGAAGCCTCAGCTACTCTAAGAAGTCGGTTATGAAATACTAATCTGTAAAACAACATGCTTCTCCCTTTCGTGGGCTCCCTGAAAGCCTTCAATATGGAAATGAGGGACTTAAAAGGCAAACAGTGCATCCACGGTGTGCCAGAGATTTTGTTTCTTCCTTTGTTGTTGTTGTTGTTGTTGTCTAGTTTAAAAGCCATCCTGAGAGCTTTCCTAGAAACAATGCCAATTTTCAGTTTTCAGATATTCCTTATGACAGTAAAGCCATGATGATACCAGAAGAAGGGACTCACAGAAATCATGCGATTTTATATCTTCACCAATGTCTTTCAATGAAAATAACACCACTACTGCTAGTGATAACTGATAACAGAAACCAAGCTTTTTGTTATCTCTTACAAAAATACAGGCTTTGCCTGTTTATTACAAAGTCTGTTTCTAAATTGTTTCTAACAAAATCACTAACAGTGTAAATAAAAACAACTCTTAAAATTGACTAATCTTAACAGGAATATGTATTCATTTTCTTTCTTTTAATTGCCATCAGTTTCAAAAATAACAAATGCCTCTCACATCTCTATTCTTACCCACCTTACAGAAGTGACAACCTCTGAAACTGCCAATGTACTTGTATTATGGGAAGGTATATGTGTAATTTTGCATAGTAGCAAAAAATATTAAGCTCCCCGACACATTTTGTGTAAGCTTTTCAAATATAGTAAGCTGAAAACAAAATCTCAGCCCTTGACCTGTTGAGTGTTAACAAAATTCCATCTGGTCACTTTGGAGCTGTGCCAACATTACCACACAAAGAGCCTTTGAGCCATTTGAATGTTCAAGAGTCATTTGACAGCTTTTTTATTTATCCGCTCCTTTTTTTTTTTTTCTTTTTTTGTCAGATACACACCTAATAACATATTACAGATGGCTAGGTTCTAACAAGTTTACTTGCATGTAAGCTTGAAACTACCCTTGAAAGTAAACTGCTGAGTTTTTGCTTTGGGTTGTTGGTTGGGTTTATGTATTTTTTCTAACATTTAGGATTGTTCAGTCTACTGCTGCTCTGATTTCCTTTTTAGGCAAAACAAAAGTGAAAGTGAAGACCTGGTTCATGGCTGTTCTAAAAATGTGAACATAATAAGACTGCTCAGCCTGCTCGAGGCAACGGAATGGGAGTATGGTAGTAAAAATGTCACAGTAGGCAGCAGGTTAAACAAATGTCTGTCCTGTGACAGATATCTTCATGGGGGAAACAAATCTCACTCTGAAGCAAGAGAGATTTCAGCAACAGATGAGTACTGCACTCAGTATGCATTAAGTGCAGATCTTTTAGTGCAGAAATTGGTTATTGATTTATTCCTTCATCACTGTGCTAAAATATGTGCATTTAATAGTGAAAAATAAATTATGCATTGAAATCTATATTCAAATCTATGTTGGAAAAACAAAATTGGCTTGAGAGAAAAAAAAAAGTAAATAGAAATTTTGAGCCACCTGATCTAGCTTCAGAGTTAGCACTGCTTGACCTCTCTTATTCCTAGTGACCTGCTTTTTCATGTGATGTTCTGAGTACAACCGATAAGGTTGTATGCACCATCCATACACAAAACTGAGCTGCCTGGCCTGATATACAGACTTCAACACGAAAGAACTAGTAAAATAATCATAGCAATAGCTGAATCATAGAATCATAGAATGGCCGGCGTTGAAAAGAACCTCAAAGATCATCTACATTCAACCCCCTTACCGTGGGCAGTTGCCAACCACTACAGCAGGCTGCCCAGAGCCACATCCAGCCTGGCCTTGAATACAGCCAGGGATGGGGCATTCACAACCTCCTGGGGCAACCTGTTCCAGTGGATGGTTGAGGAGGACTCAAAACATTGCAAGACTGGCAGATGTAATCTTGGCCATCCACTTGAGCGCAACATCCAGTCAAGAGACAAGTAAAGCAATACTCACTGCTCCACTAGACTCTGGTCTGGGATTTGAGAAATACAGAGTGAGAAAATAAAACAGCCAAAGAGGTGGTAGAACAGTGACTCATCTAGGAAATGCTCTGAGGCTTTAAGGAAAGGCTATCAGAGACTGAATGGCAGGGCATAATGATCTTTCTACATGTTCTGTAATTACTCAGCGCTACATTTTTAGAGATGTCTTCACATCTTAAACTGAGGTTGTTGTTGAAAATTAACAATCAACGTGATCTGCTTTGGTACTCATAGTCAGAGATCTTAAATTTTAACCTATTAATATATTTTCTTTGTTTTGCTATAGTACTTTTGCATGTGATTACTGATACAGAGGGTATTAGCCTACAAATGCTCACCATCCTAGAAGAAAGTTTGGATCCTGAGCATTTTTCTAAACCGTAAGTCCTTTAAAAACTTTAAAATACATAGATTTGTATTTCCCAGTCATTTTCCGAGCTAAAAAGTTGTATTGTATGCTGGATTTTCAAGCTGCAGGTGTTAAATTCAAGATTGATCAGAGTATTCCAGCAAAGCATTTTCCCTTCCTTCAGCTATTGATCTGAGCTTCTCCTTGGCACTTGCTATCATGACGTCTGTGCTGTTCTCTTTGCATGTTAGCTCCATGAAAAACCTCTGATGCCTGACACAGAACCAGGAAATGGAAACTGAAAGACTGAGGGTTCACACAGAGTGCTTTAGCCAAACCTCAACAAGGAGAGTAAATATTTAGCCTGGTGAAGTTATAAAGGCCACTTTGTATCCTGTTTTTTTACACTTTCTGTAGATCTGTAATACATATATTTCACCGGTAAAATAAAACATAAGCAAATAGAAATAAGATTAAACTGCTTCTAAAATAAAAGATAATGAAGCATTGCACTGTGCAGCTACGCTCCTGTAAGCTCCTGTAAGTTTTCTACAAACTGATCTACTTGTGCGATTGTTCTTTGACAGTTTGTTAGGAAGATGTAGGTTGCAAATTTAATAGGTGACTTTAAAGACCTCTATTTACAAATGTCTTACAGTTCAAAAGTGCTTGTCTGTATTTTCCTATTAAGTTGCTCTTGGTAAAACATTTTTATCACAAGAAAAGAATGAACATAAGAATAGCCTTTCCTCTTAAAAACCCAATTGTTAAAACTTATAATTCAAAAATTTCTTTCAACCACAGAAGGGGCTGATAAAATGCGATAGGTTCCTCATGCTTCAGAGAAAAAGGACCTTAATATTTTCTAAAGTTAATGAAGAATACAAAGGAAAACAAGTCAGTCCTGGAAAGTGCTGGTAATTGGCTGATGAAATGGTGTGATGCCATTAGTGGTGTGATGCAATTTAGTGGTTTAGCACAAATTACTGGCTATGGTGGCCCCAAATAAACAATATGTACTTGCAGGCAGACTGTGGTGCCCACATATTGTAAATCAAAGACTGGAGCCCTGAGTCATTTATAACTGGCTTTTGAATGTTTAGAATTCGATCACTCATCGAGAAGCTTTTAGGGCCAAAATGTACTCCAAAGTTTGTTTTTAAAGGTATCACATATCACCTTAAATCTGGTGTGACCAAGATTAATAGGCATCTGTGGTTAATCCCACTAGCTATAAATATGTATCTATTAATGCAGTCATTTGTTCTCACTCAGGAATGCAGAGGATATACAGCATCAATAAAGCACTGCACTGATACTCTGATAGCTCAGATACTCTCTAGAGGAAAAGGATTCAACCAAGTTTTCACGTAAGGCTGACACAAACCTGGAGATGAATCAGATGGCAAAATTAAATCGGTGAGCAAAATGCTTAATATAGCAGATTTAAAAGAAATATTTCCACAAAACCCACAAGTATTCTGCATGATTACTGCAGTTATAAGTGATCGTTAACCTTTGCACAGCATTTAAGAGCTTTATGTAGTAAAAATTATACAACAGTGACAGAGCAGTAAACATGATACTGATGTTCTGAGGCTGCACATTAAGGCACGTATGCACAGCTGGGTAAATCATCATCCAAATTTTATAAGCCTCAAGGATTATTTCAAAACATTTCAATGAACATCTGAATGAATGAGAAGATGCAATATGTATCCACTGAAAATATGGTTTTGGAGCAAGACAGTATGACAGGGCTAATCAGGAAAAATAAATCTCTGAAAGAAAAGGTACTTCATATGTCTTAAATCTCATGTCTCTTAATTAAGTTATTAACTGTCCATTCTGCAACCTGTATTCAGCTGTATACAGCCAATATCCCAAAAGGAAGTGAAATGTCTTATAAGACACATCTGTAAGAAGCTCAATTAAAAAAAAAAAAAAAAAGCAACCAAGATTTCTTCTTTTCTCCAAAGAAATATATTTTTAGAAGACAAAAGATTTCTGCAAAATGCCTCTTCTTATCTTAAATTGAAAGTAGTTTGTTGCCTCTGCAAGCAGGATCTGAGTGTATTGCAGAGAAGTGGAGTAGTGCTGTGTTTCACTGCATAATAACCATCCCTTAACCTAAGTAAAGAGCCACTGACAGCAGCTGGAAGGAAGCAGGCTCTCTGTGCAATCTGCAGGCCTCAGGAAGGAAGGGCAGAGCTTAGAGAGATAAAAACCACAAACAGGTCCTTGGTATATGTTTCACAAGGGATGCAAAGTTCTTTGGCAACTAGATATATAAAATTATAGAATGGCTTGGGTTGTAAGGGACCTCAAAGATCACCTAGTTCCAATCTCCCTGCTGCAGGCAGGGTTGCCAGCCACTAGATCAAACTGCCGAGGATCCCATCCAACCTGGCCTTGAATGCCTCCAGAGATGGGGCATCCACAACTTTTCTGGGCAGCCTGTGCCAGTGCTGCACAGCTGCAAATACCATGCCCCCCAAATGAAGAACATTCGGTATTGCTCCAAAGATATCTATTCCTCTGATGACCAAGCAGATCTTGACCAGCCCTTAAATCACAGAGGGGAAAGAATAACATTACATGTATAGACAGAAAAGACTCTAGGAAGCCTACTTCCAATGGTCCCATTCACCTGTCACCAAATTCTGGAGAAATTTAACCTTCAGCCCAAATCCACAATTCTTCTCACCCTCTCAGGCAGCTCCATAGCCAAATCCATGCACTAGCCTGATAGAGATCTCTAAGAAGTAAGTCCTCTTGGCCCCATGCCACAATGTGCCCCATACTCACAGACCACAAAGGAAATTCTAGCGAAAATACTAGCATCCAACAGAAAGTAAATGACAATAAAGTGAAAGTGCATTTTACACGTTAACGTAAACACTAAAATAAACCAAATTCAGTCTTGTCCCCTGCATACAATTTCACAGAAGCATACCAAGGATCTTGTTGTTTCATGGCAGAGCTCTGGGTTCAGGCAGAGAAAAGAACTGGACTACTCTCCTTTTTTTCTTCTTTTCTTTCATATATGTGTGAATCAAAAGACTACTGAGGTTTGCAGCCCATCTCAAGGAAGGTGAAGGAAGTAATGCCTCTTCCTTCATTCACATTTGAAAAGGAGGAGTAACAAAGGCTCAGACTTTCATTGAAAAGATGCAGGTACCCATCTCTCAAATAACTCCATGCCCTTGGCCTGAGGTGGAAATTATGCTGAATAGAATAGAGGTATGCATGTTAGTTATGAGTGTCTTCCTGCTGAGCGGTAGTTGATCCTACTCTGAACTCTGCAGGCACTGTTTAGAGAGCCAAAACAGCTGCCTCTGATTTCTGAATGCCATACTGGGAACTAGCACCTAAAATCCAGAGCATATGCGTAATGCAGTCCATTCCTAACCACGAGTCTACAAAAAATGTCCATTGCCATATTTCCCAATATCCATGTTATTTTATGCCACTTTCAAAGAACACTTCAGAGCATTGCATCCCTGTTAAATGCAGCTGTACTGTTAGACTGCTCTACAGAGTCAGTAAACTACTCAAAACAGACACTTAAAGGACTGAGCTACTGATGGACTGCCAATCTTTTTACTGTTATGGCTGAGATACAGTGCTAGTTCAGAAGGCAAAGAAGCAGAGAACAGAAGCCAAAACCCAGCAAGACTGAGAGGCAGAGGTGATTTCCTGACCAGTTCCTGCATGTCACAGGGATTTCTGCATAACTCAGTGTAGTGGGGAGTTACTTACACACTGCCTGGCAGTCAAGAGACACATAGGAAGCTTTGCAACAGTAAGGCAGTTGTCTGAACAACTCTAACAATGTGCCTTAGCCCCTTCTCCTGGAAGCATCTTGCAGCAACATCAAGGACCTTCACAATCTTCTCTATAGCATATGTATACAGTTTTTGTGTGGAGGGAATTCTAATTGGTCAGCATATAGAACTCCCACAGATGCCAGCCACTGCTGCAACAGTGCAAAGAGATGACAGCTGAGGAAACAATCTCTCCTATTACATTCTCCAATTATGGGTTTTTGTTTTTTGTTTTGTTTTGGTTTGCTTTGTTTTGTTTTGGCTTTTTTGTCAATTACAATTGGTCCCTTGAAAGTAGAAGAAAGAAAAAGTGGAGAAAATATTTCAGAAGTGGTCATATTATATGGGAAAGCTTACAGACACAGCTCATGGAGTAAATGTGCAGATTTGTGCATGTGCCAAAAGCTACTGTCATTTTTAACCACCACTGACATGCTGAGGTTTTAATGAAATGAGAGGAAAAGACCAGGATGCTTCTGTATCAGCAGGCATAAATCAGTGATACTTTGTTGGTAGCCATACTTCATTTACTTCCAGAAGCTGCTTATAATAAAAAAAAACATATACATTATCAGTTTTAATATTCTTCCTCTCCATTTTACTAATACCCAAAAGCCTCATATAGAAAGTTACTGTGGTAATATTAATTAATACAGCCAGCAATTGATCATTAAAGCAATACTTATCAGGAAAATTGCTAATGTTTCAGCTACAGGATAAAGAGGTTTTTTTTTTCTCCTTTCTCCATTCCCACTTGAATAGGCAGGCACAAAGAGTAGTAGTTTGATGGCTGCTGGTAATTTTAAATCTCCTGTATATACAGCAGATAGCATGGCACGCATAGCTCCTTCTGTGTCTCATCTATGTGGCTGGCATTCTCAGACTGAGCACTCCCCTATTCTTTGTCAGCACTTCCCATCTGTAATCTTAGTTTGAATGCTGCAAGGAAAAGCTTACATGAAGACCCAGAAAGAGAGAATTAATAAGCTCCACCAGCACTGAAGAATCTACACTATCCCAGGAAAAGCATGCCCTGTGCACTGCCACCCTTTTACAGTGAAGCATGTCTTCCCTGTGTGTAGAATGCACTGTGATAATACCTTAAAATAGTGCAGTCTATGCCCCACTAGAGAAGTATTAAATGCCACTGTCAAAATGGATTATTCCCTCATTTAGTTGAGCAAAAGCTGTGATCATCCTATTCAGGTGTACACTGTGCTGTAGAGGAATAGAAATAGTGGTAGATGCTAACAGGTAACACTGCTAGTGTAGTCTCATCTATCTTGAAAAAGCCTTCTTTTGTTCTAGCTTGATTAAAAAAAAAAAAAATTATCTAAGCTTAACACAAAAAACTACAGGTAAAAAGGCAAAACGTGTTGGGTAAATTAACCTAAATTAGATAGGGGCTTAACTGTAGCAGACTCTACAGTTAAGTCAAGTATGGGCCAGGATTTGTGTTATGACTAACCTGGAAAGAGAGCTTCAAAGTGCATGTTCTGACTTATCATATTCCATGTGAAAGAAACTCAAGTTATGTGTTCTGCCCTGATTAGCTGGAAAGAAAAGTGGGCATGTAGGCAAGATGGGAGCTGTGGCAAGCTCAGTAAGGCTCTCAGCAGGATGACTGGAAATCTGGACCAATGGTTTCCCATGAATTGCTACTGCAAGTCATTCTCTCTGCACTTCTCACCAGTTAAGTAAGTAAAGTAGAAAAGAAAAAGCTGACATCCCATTTAGGCTACACTGAGAACCCATATTTCATCATTAGTGTTATTCTGCAGACTTCAGTCAGTTGGGTGTCTACAAATCAAGGTTTGTCATCCTCTACTCACTTGCATTAAGTGATTACCAATAATTCATGTTCACTTGCAACTGCAGATGCTAGTCTAACAAATATTCCCATTTTTTCAAGTATGTAATCATTTTTCTGCTATTCTAGAGTCACAAATAAGAAGTGTTTATCATTGCCTTATTTTATAGTATAAAAAAATTGAATGTGAGCCTACACTGCTCTATTTGGGCTGGACAAATTGCAGATTTTAAGTGTGGGGTTTTTTTGTTTGAAAACAGTATAGCAGTAGACATGCATTTGAACAGTGCTAATCTTTTGCAGACAGTGCTAAACTGGGGGATCAGCTGACACAACAAATAGCAATCCAGAGGCACCTTCAGAAACTTGGGGATTGGATGGCCAGAAGTCTCCTTCAGCAAGTTTAAGGACCAAGATCTGCACTTAAGACAGAACAATCCCACACACTGGGAAAGGCTGAGAGCTGACTGGCTGAGGACCAGCCCTGCTGAAAACACCCAGGGGATTACAGTGGAGGCCAATTAAAACATGAGCCAGCAGCGTGTTCTCAATGCAAATAAATCAAACAGCATTATGGCTATATTAGGAACGTGGCCAGCAGATCAAGTCTCTGCTTGATGCCTGGTAAGAACTTGCACATCCCAAAATTCTTCACCTGGCTCTGGATGTCCCAGGTTGAGAATGATGCTGAGAAACTGGAGAAAGTGTAGGACAGGGCTCCAAAGATGAATCTGTTCCCAGAGCATGTGATGTGCAAAAGTGAGGCTAGGGGAGGAGGTCTTCCTCACTCTGCCAAAGAGAAGGATGAAAGTGATTGAGTAGTGGCCCTGCAGCTACCTAAAGTGAAGACACAAAGACTATGGAGACTTCAAGATGTAACTACATAAAATCATAGTTGACCCGGTTATAGCACTGGCCTTCTCCAAAATCCTTACAGCCTTTACTCAAAATCCTTCCAAATGACAGTTTTGTTTTCCTTCTACAAGTCTGTGAATCTGTTCAAATTTCAGCTCAAACATCTTCACTGTTTCTACTACAGGCTTCCTAACAGAGCATCCAAGTAGGACATCCTTATTATAGGTAAGTCTGTTTTGCTGTGTGACAGAACCGTTGACTGCTTCATCTTGCTATAAATTAGCAGAGTGCAGACTGGAAAAATCTTGATCTGACTATTCCTGCTGTCTAACTCTTAGGTAACAGATCTTTTCCCCTTCTTTTTAAACAGACAAGCATCCTTTTGTTCTACAGTGTTGGGCTCAGTCATGGATAAGAGAGGATTCATATGTATGTATAAAATTATTTCCTTTCTCTTAACAACATATTGTTATATATTATTATGAGATTCTTGTCTTGCATTTACTCAGGAGTATATGTATTTTTTGTGATGCCTGAGTTCCTACATATGAGGAGACTGACAGTACAACTATAAAATATCATGGAGGGTAGGTCCTTCCATTGGAAAAAATACAGTGTAGAGTATGAGTGTACAATAAATGACCTTGATTAAGTTCTTCATATTATTCCAGAAGGATCTGAGCACAACATTGATGAATGGGCCAGGTGGACTTCTTTTCATTGTCCTCTTCGGTTGTAAATACAGAAAAAAAATAGCCAGAATGAGTCTTATTTATTTTAGCAAGATTTGAATTCTTGGAAAAAGAAATATATTTTTTTTTCTATAACTTAAAATGTGAAAAACAATTTAGAATGTGACTGTTTAAAAAAAAATAGCAGAATTTGTGAGGAGTTATACATAAGTATACATGACACAAATACACAAAGGGAGCTTGCCTATTACAGAGGCAATTCTGTGAATTGTTTACTAGTAGAACTACAAAAATGTATTAATGCTATTGAAATTTTGCAACATGTTAATTGTTAGGAGTTGATGTGAATATAATGACATAATTATGACAATACCCATAAGCCTTAAGTCTTGAGGTAACTAAAGAGTTGTGGACTGCACGCAGGCCTTCAGACCTGACAATTCTGCTATTAATTCTAACAGTCATTATGACATTTGCACATTGATACCTCTCTTAATGGCCACACTGCCACACTGAAAAACACATTTTGGGAGCAAACTTTGTCATAAGTATTGAACCAATATCTCTTTTGAACACTACATGTTTTGTTTCTTAGGCTATTTGTTTTCCTTCATATTTCAGAGTTCATGATAGAAATCAACTAAGCAGTTGTCATTTATTTCCTGTGTCCCTATCTGGGTCAAAAGCAGCCTTCTACAATCCGTTCACTTGTAAGTCTTGCATGAGAATCTATTTTAATGAATTAGTGTTTATAAATCCCTCTGAAGAGGAATCTTTTAATGCTAGAGCCCAGGACTGTTAATTTCACCCATGGCCAGCGCGTCTACCTTTTCCCTCTAATGCATGGAAGGTCAGATTTCTTCAGACCTGTGTCTGATCCCATGATGCACTGAAGTGACTACAGCCTTTTGAGAATGCAACTCCTAATTCTCTGGTGCCACAAATTCTTCAGCACACTGAATATCTGCAGCTTTTTTTTGGCTTCCACAGTTGTGAGTCACCGCAGCCCCCAAAACTCTATGCAGACCTTTAACCATTAATTCTACTAAAGCAGGACAAGAATCTAAAAACAAGACTTCCTCAAGGCATCTCAGATATGAAGGCACTATGGGCATCATTTTATTACCCATCACTTTATTGCCCATTATCCTATGGTCGTTTATGCTCAGGCAGGATATAAAAGCTACAATTTAGGCCCAGTAACCATTTAAATCAAATTTGCAGTCACTTTATGCATAATACAGGGCAATAGGAACTGAGGCCATAATCTGACTACACGGAGGCTTTAGTGGCAAAGCTTGTTTCAATGGATTACCTTTTCTAAATGCTCTGCAACCAGGTCAGTTAAAGCACTGCAATGCAATACCATTTAAACCTACAATACGCACTTAAAAACGTTATTTGGTAGTTTGCTGTATTACATTTAAAGATGTCATGTCTCAGCACAGGAAAAAAAAAGCTTTATTTTCATTAAATTAATGCAATTTTAGAAGTTCTGCATTGAGCATGCAGACCTTTCACGTCAGAGCAACCAGACTTCTTTGCCTGATGGATTTACATTACCCTCAGGTTGTATTAGATGAAGCAGCAGAAACATCTCTAATGAAAAGATTCAAATGATATGCTGACTTTGGGGACAAACTAGTTCCATGGGTACAGAGTGGAATAATACTAAACTCATGTAAACAAGCAGAATTTGCCTTCTATACTTGGACTTGCATCCTTAAGGTATTAGAAATAAACACTGAAGTTCGACACATGCTTTGTGATCAAAGAGTAAGAAGTACAGAACCTGGTAATGTTATATGAATACAGTAATCACCTATTCTGAATGTTCTCTGCAAGTCCAACCACCAAGTGTTTAAACAAAAATTGCTGCTGTATTTTCATTCTAAACTGTTGACCAAAATCAGAAGGGGCCTATTTTGACACAGTGGCTGCTTTTGCAAGAAGAGCAAGGGTCTAGGGAGAAATAATGGGGAAATATCAGGAGGGAGCTTGCAAGATTTCCCAAATTTTCAATTTTGATATCTGATATTTGATCTAAAAGTTAAATCTCTGCAACCCCAAATGCAGTCCAAACTTAATCTGCCTCCAGGCTCCTCAGCGTATTTCTGATTGTAAGAAATATATTTCTGATAATGGGGAGAAAAATAATAATCACAATAGTCTCGTCTACTTATTTTTAAGATAAAAAGGGTCCAACAGAAAAGGCCGTTTTTCAAACAACCTGCCAAATCTTAAGTAATTTCATAAAATGTGCCTATTAATCAGCTTTCAGAAAAAGTTCTCTATGTACAGCCAAAGTTCTGTTTTGTTGATGACCATTTCTGATTTTAGAAAAGCAAGCAGTTTAAAAGTTGCTGAAGTGTGCTGGCTTCTGACTGACACCTTGTTTGCTGTGATGCCTGAACGCAGTGAACTGTTCAGAATCTGAGTATGCTAAAAGTAATCCAGAAGCTCACATCTGTTGCTTTTTATCACAAGAGCTATCTAGTATCAGAAAGACACCTTAATAAACATTTTGAAAAAGAAAACTACAGCAACAGCAAAAAGCAGAACAAAACAGGCCTCTCTTGCTAACATAAAGTGCTGTATTATCTAGGGCATTTTTTCCCCCAGCCATCTGTTTCGAAGTGGGTACATGCACAGAACTCAAATTTTACATTCACAGGAGAACTCTTTCAGAGACTGTACAAGAAATCTTAAATTCTACCTTATTCTTAAAAGCCAGAAACAGAAACTCTGATGCCTTCACTCTCCTTGTAAAAGGAGAAGTTATAGCCTTCATAAAGATAAACAAGCACTTCAGATCATTTCTGGGATGATGATGCATTCTGAAGAAGTTCATTGAATCGTTTTTTGTTCCTCCTACAGCATTCTTGTCCATGGAACAGTAAGTATCCACATTCTAATGTGGCATTAGAAGCATAATGTGTGTAAGTCTTAGAGAGAGGGATTCCTAACATTTTCTGAGAATATCAGAAAATACCAAAAGACACTATCTAATGGCTGCAAAATACATTTCTGAAACATATTTTTTTCTTTTTTCCTATGCTGTTACAAGATAGAACTTTATGTATATTAATAGCTTATGATATCATGCTTACTATCCCTTTTACAGGATGATGTTCTAATGTTCTCTTCATGTTAAATTGGTTTCTTCTTTGAAATAACAAATTACTATAAGCTGTACAATTCCATCAATTTTTAAGAAAAAAAGAGTTCAACGGATCATCTTTTTCAGCACAGAATATGCTCTTTCTTCTTTTCTTCACATGTTATACACCAGCATAGTATCATACTTACCAATAAAAGACATTTGAACAGTGCTTCTCAAAATTAGCCCAATGTCTAACATTTCCATCCTCCCAACTGCATAAGTTGGAGAGCCATAAGTGTATTTCTATGGGACAGTACATGCTATTTTGCACAGTTTCACCCAAACCCTATAGTTTGAGGCCCATTATAGCTGTGTCAGAAAAGCAGGATCCCGGTGACTTCAGTGGTGCTCAGTGTGGGCTTTGTGTGGGTACAAGAATGCTGTATAAATAGCATTTACATGAGTAGGACCTAATCCTGGGCTGTTTCTTTCCTACAAGATACATTCCTTCACGCAGTCTTGCTTATTGTACATTAGGCAAAACTAAAAACTGATTTTATACTAGTTTTAACTAGCTGATATTTTAGAAAATAAAAACCAAAAACCTTCTGCTTTTGAAAATTAGAAAGTGGAACAACAGTTTTTCAATTCTTTCTCTAACAAAGATAGTGGAATGGGTACGAAGGAAGAAGCTGTCAGATAATTAATAAGGACAGAACCAGAAGAAGAGAGAGTGGGAGATGGAAGGAAAGACAGAAAAGAACAGACAACTGGAGGAGGCAAGAGGAGGAAGATGTTACAGAAAACTGGGCAATGAAATAAAGGGCTTAGCAAAGGACTGAAGGAATAGAATGGCTGTGGAAGAGAGTGGGAAGAGTAAGAAATGATTCTTAGGTTAAAAAAAAAAAAAAAAAGAAATGACTTGAAGAAAATGAAGACATAATAGCGTTAGATAGAGAAATGTAGTTTTTGCCTGGAAATTACACAGCAGTTTGGGCACTGCTGCATGCAAACTTAATGATTAGTATCTCTGATTTAACTGAAGTACTATCCTGCTGTAAACAGATGATGGAATTTGTATAGCAATTGTTTAAAACAACAGCACCACCACCAACAAAGAACAACTGAATTTCCTTGGTTTCTGTCAGCCATTCTTTATGGATATGTTGCATATCTTGCTCTCAAACTCCACCATTTCTCTGCTTTCATCCAAATTTCATGTGGCGGGAGTCAGTATGTCTGTATCACTCTCTAAGGAAATCCAGGAACAAAGGCTCAACAGGTTTTGCAGGGTAAGAGCAAATATATTTGTATATAAAGCCTATTAAATGTATTTCTATATTCATTTAATCATAGCAAATGTTTTTAAAGCAAATGCCTTCAGAGGCCAATTTTCTGTTGTAGTTTGCTTTCCCCCCTCCCCCCTCCCCCCCCTGGTAGAACTAAAGCCTGATCCTAAAATTGATTCAATGCATAAAAATAGGAGAGATGGGAGTGAAAGGAGGAAGCATCATGGCTACTTGTTACTTAAGAAGGAGGTGGGGGCAAGCATGAAATATCCCCAAAACAACTCATTGCTGTGTCGCTCCTCCTGATGATTATGTTAATTCCCTGCATTTCCTCTTAAAATTCTCAGAAAGGGGTATGCCTGGAGAAGGGGCCACAACTTTGAAGATGCTATTTCTACGTACACCAGGCTCAGAAGACTGACTTCAGTCAGTTCCTCCAGAGGCCCAGCAGGTGTAAGTTAAACATTCTGTGGACAGGGAAGATTTGGATAAGGAAGATGTGTACACTCCTGCTTTGGTTTTAAAGCCCTTTTCTCTTTGCATGCTTTGTTCCTGCTGTCAAGATAAAACAGCATTTTGATTTAAGGAAATCGTTCCAGAGCCTTCATGCAGCACAAGGAGCTATTTGGCAGTGCTGAACTCAGTTTTGCCTGCAGGGCACTGGGAGCTGCAAATTGAGATCATCTTGGGTTTCTCAACAAAGAAGGGATACAGGCATGAACTCACAGAAGTGCTACTAGCCCTGAAATAGTGACATGTACTTGTAAGGTTGCTTCTAAGGCTAGAAATGCTGATTGTCATGTCATGAGACTGGTACAACACCACAGACAGGAAACGTTTCTAAATATGCGCTCAAGAGCAGTTCCTGGCTGACAGACAGCAGGCCGCACTCAGCACCGTGCTCACCTCAGCCAAACGCTCCACTGAACCTGGAGACCACAGCCTTGCAGGTGCTCCTCTTTCATGTCTGGCTGTATTTGTGCTCAAGCTAGAAAAATTTTAAGCTTCCATCTACAAAACACTGACATAGTGTTAATCCATACAGTACAAGGCAGTTCTAGTTCCTGGTCTGGATATAGTTATGGGCAAATGGGAGTTTGTAACGTGCTGTTTATGAGAGTTTTCTTTGCAGCCCCCCTCCTTCCTTTAAGATATGATGAGGGAAGGATTAATACTGTTACATGTGCGGTTATTTTTGGACTGGGATACAGTAGAGAGAAAGGCATTCAGTGAAAGGTGAAGAATTCAGTGAGGAGAGGTTTTTAACTGTAGGTTTTGTGTCCCTATGCTCTCACATTAATGTACCAGGAGTGCCGTAAAAACAGAGGAAGCTAACAATGGGCACAGACTCCTCAAGTATCAACAAAGGCCTGTTGTTCCCTACAGCTATTGGCAGCCCCAGCAAATTTCTCCAAAGTTCTGTTCAATCCTCATCATGCTGTACATCCTGCCATTAAGCTGGTCTCTTCCAGCCTGGGCCTTCTTATTCAGTCTCCATCTCTCTCACTCACGTTTCTCTCTTTCCAGTCTTACTCCCAAGTATATTTGCAAAAGCAAAGGAGATAAGGCTGAAAGATAGGCTGCTTATTCACCACGTGACCTTAAACACCTGCTTAACTGCACTTAATCAGATATTGACATGGCTTGCCAAATCCAAATCAACTGACAGGAAATGTAAACAAAAAAATTAATGCAAAAATTAACAAACAAATTTGGCAAATTTCTTCCGAATTGATTGTGACTGTCAGGCTGGCAAATATCAGAGGCCAAAACCATCTGATGAATGTATGCAACTGTGATTAACTATAATGAATCTGACAGAGCTATCACTCACAGAAGGAATGATTTGGTGTTTTAACAAAAGCTCAGAACCAACCTATGGCTCAGATATTCCCATAATACATAATTAGAAAGCAGTAAGTTTGTTAAGGGATTTGAAATATGAGGAAAATAGGACTAAATATTAAAAGGGGTCAAGTAAAATATTTCCTTTGCAAAAGAATGGGTTTTTCTCCTGATTTTTGAATGTGTAAATGTAATCTCTGTAATAGGTTTGTCTAACCTAGAGATGCAAAGCTTGAAATGCCCTCATTTTATTCATTTTAGGTTGCAAATTTTAACACAATTTCAGATAGACATCTACTTTTTCCTCTACTTATACGTTTTGAATTCCAGCTGCAACAGACACATACACACAGATGTTTATTTCCTGATACATCTTTTCAAATTCTTCTAAGAAATATCTGAAAGTGTTTCAAGTCAGGGACATTTCTGAGTCACGTACTTAAGCAAATAGTTAATGTGCACTGTGTATTTATTTGCAGGTCTCAAAGAATTCTTCACTAAACCCCATCCTCCACCTGAAAGTAAGTGAATGGCAGTTATTTGGTTTATAGATTTGACAAATTCTACTGGGTGTCTGCTGAGCCTGTAATCTTCTTGAACTACAGCTTAAGAGTGGGCTGAGATCACCAGGGTTTCTGCACAACTTCAAAGCTCCCTAAAGCGGAACTGTGACTCTCAGACTGAACAAATGTCACCAGGCTGTGTGCACAGCTTTGAAGCTCCTTGAACCAAAGCCATTTGTTTCAGAGAGTTTACAAATTCAGTTAGGCATATCTAGAGCACATGAAAATTCTAAAATGTATCAGCTATTTTTTGGAGTAAGTAGAACTTCAGTGATCAAAAATCTGTGTTGCTGTTGTTTTTTTACAATCATCTTACACTACCAAAACCAATTCCATCTGGTTGCTATCATTAAAATTTGTAAACAGAAACAAGTTTCTAGACCACATTTAACAAGAAGAGGCCCTGTGAGATTATATGTAGCAGCTTCACTGCAAGGACAAAACTCCTTCATAGGAAAAGCTCCTTGCCTAATTAACATTCAAACAGTCATTAAAAAATTTCACCAGTAGCTGGAGAAGGCACATAAGATTTCAATTTTCAGAAGTTTATATGTAGTTACTAATCAATTTTAATCTGGAAGTGAGATACTGTCTTAAACATAATATGTACAACAGCATAAAGACAGATGGAATATTTCTCGTTAACACAGAGACCTGGGTGAACTTGTCAGCAGGAGAAAGTGGGTTTTCTCTTACGTAAGTAATTAGGTCACCAATTAATGTCCCTAACACTCAACCTGCATCCTGCAACAGAGTTAAGGACCATACCCAACCTCCTGGTCGGGTGCCACAGATGGAATATCAGAGCTTTCTCTCATGTCAAATGGTGACAACATTATTCTGTCCTTTATTGAACAAATGTTAGTTTATGTTAATCGCATATTTATTTATCATTTACATATTCATAAATAATTAAGTTCTCAGAACTTCCAGAAATAGATCAGCTTTACTTGAGGAAGGCTGAGAATTATAATGAATCTTCTCAAGGATTGTCAGCTGCAGCCAGAATGAATTACAAAGAAAGAGGGTAAAAATGCTCTGATTTTATCTACATCTTTCATACCCAAGCAATTTTATTAAACGGGGAGTTGGGAGTGGATCAGGAAGAGAGCTCCTAATTTCCTTCTGACATTCCTGTTTTCTGTTGTTCATTCATCCCTTACCCCATCTTTCCTTCGCTTCTAGTACTTCTCTTCCTCCACAAATTTCCTTTAAGGGATTTTTGTTCTTTCTATTCTTGTCTCGGTAGCTTTCCCATTTTCATTATCAGTACTTTGTTTCCTTCAGTTTTCATCTGTTCTTTTGCCCTTTGTCTTCCCACTTTTATTTTGACTACACAGCTACCACTGCATATTCTGCTCTTAGAAAACATACTTTTGAATGAAGCCTTTAACCTAAAGCAGGAGACAAAATTGATTGTTTTTCATCTTATGTAATAACAAAAGATCACAACAGTATTTGTTAAGGTAGAGCAGTCAGAACTAACCTAACCTCTCTGGCTGCATACTCTGAGGAACATTATTTGAGAAAGAAACAGAGAGATAGCCTAAAATCAGTTTTTTCTGCCTTTGTGTTTTCAAGACAAGGTTTTTGCCAAATGCAGTCTTGTCTTTAGCTAATACATCTCACTCACACTGGCTTAAACTAGTGTATTGCTGCTGGGTACAACTATTATGCTAGCATTATATGAAGTCCCACTGTTTTTGCAAAAGCTTTAAAATAATTAAAAATTACCTTTTGGGGCAATAAATATATCACTTTTACAAGCAATCTATGAAGGTGACTCGCATCTCTTGTAAGAAAACTAGCAGAATTGTTTTCAAGGAGGACGACTTTTTCATTCCTCTCGTATGTGAGGCTACTGATTATTCACAAAAACCACATAGGTTTATTCCCATCTTCCCAAAAGTGGTACTGCACACAGCCATGCCTGAATATTCACTCCCTTCTGCCATCTTCACTGAGTGAGCCAATATCACGAATAATACAGGCGGTGGCTTGTGACATTCTGATCTGGAGTTCATAGCCACCAGGCTGGCCAAAAAGCTTGACAACTGCAGTAATTCTGTAAGGAAAGTAGGAGCAGAAATGTAGTGCCCTGGGAGGAGAGGGGGAACGTAAGCCTTTGTTCTGACAATTGTAAATAAATGCACAGTAGCCATTTACATTATAGCCTGTGTATCTCCTGCATCCCATCACCATGATATTAGTGCTAGGTATTGCTAAGAGAATCTAAGAGGTTCCCCAACCTCCTTGTGCAACTGGCAGGTTGCTTTCACGGTTTGTTGCCCAGCTAAGCACTCAGGAACATGTTAAGCTTCGTCAGGACAGAGGCCACCTTCCATTTCTTGCTAACACAACTGGTGCTTTGAAATGCAAGAATGTTTTTCATGAGCTTCCACTGCTATTGATCATAACATCTATATTTCAATCTGCAACTGATATGTACCATAAAAATAACTTTGTGTGTAATCCGTATTTCTGTTCAGTATATGAACTCTCACAAATTATGCTTCTCCATCTTTTGGGGCCAGTGCATTGAGTAGTCAATGCATAACACTGATTTATCTTACAGATTCGCGTTTGTGGAATGACTGCTGCCTGAAAACAGTAAAACCTGCCTGGCCACGAGGAGTTCATGACAGAGCATGCAGGTTGTGGTTTTGGAAGTTAAAAGATGAAAACTGACCAGAGAAAGGGGCTATTCATCAGGAAATTGAGGCGTGACATCAGCAACTGAAAAGTAAAAACCTGAAATTGTTCTTACAAAAATAGAAGCATAGCACACGTTGTCTCAAGTACTCAGTGTTTTGCTACTAGGAGCACTTCAGCAACTTGTCTCACAAAGCTAAGAGATGAATGTTGTTGAAACTGTGCCATTCCGTGTACGTGACTTCAAAAACTACATAAGTACAAGCAACAAAAGTGACAATTTTGAGAAGAACCGATATTTATGAGAAGAAGCCACAGTCTTCTAGGAGGAAATGACTGCTATGAGAATGACTTCAGAGGAATACACACTTGGGGCTGAAGTGGCAGCAGAGAGATTTCTCTACAGCAAAGATAATGCAGATCCATATATACACAAATATTTTTAGTGGCAGAAATCTTTTGACCGGAATTAAAATATACTTACTCGGCTTTCCATCTTATATCACCAGTATACAGATCAGCTAATACTAAGCCTGCCTTTTTGAACACAGAATAGAGCATACATTTAACTGTAAAGCATTACTGCACTCTGCTACAAATGCCTGTTTGTTGAGCATGATTTATGGAATGTAGTGCAAGCCATAGGAAGTACAAATTAAACACTGCAAATATTCATTCTCACTTCAGTTCTAAGGATTTGCAGCTGTTATGCGATGCAGTACCCAAAAGAATGCTATAAGCAGAATGGGGGAAGCTATTGCATTGATCGTATGAGCTTGAACATAGATCTTGAACAGCAGAAGGCATAGTTAGCTGCTAGCCAAGGTGAAACTGATTTCAGTCTTTGCTCTTTGGAGCAACAAGAGCTGCTGCAGAAGCTGTAGTTTGCCTGGATTCTTATTAAGGGCAACAAAGCCAGGCTCCAACATTTGAAGGAGTGGGCACGAGCAACCTCTGGTCAGTTATGGACGGGTGATGACAAATTCTAGAGAAAAATTCAGTCTTCCTGAAAACACTCTAATGACTCTTACTTATATAGCAGGCTGGAGCAGATCCTCAAGCTGTTTTCAAACTTGACTGCAGCTGAGACGTAGTCTCATCTAAAACAGAGTGCTGCATTAATTCTGCATAAGCTTTTCTGAAGAGGTTTTAGCTAACACTATGAAGTTTTTGTTTGGGGGGGAGACAAAATAGAGTTGGTCACATCTGTACTTTGACCAGAACACTCGGATTACCAGCCTGACTTTGTGAACAGAGACAGGAAATATATTCTCACTAAATCCTGGCATCTCCATGCATGAAAAGAGGCCTTTGCTACCCTGTTAAGAGTTGTTCCTTATTCTGAGCAAATCTGACAGCTCTCCTCCTGTTCCAGCTTCCATCTGCCAGGAGTTCTCCATCGCTTTAAAGGAAGCAAACAAGTATCTATCCCATTTCACAACCAGGAAAACTGAGGCACTGCAAGTGCTTCTTCCATGGAAACTTCTAGTTGAAAGGGAAAGATGTGCGTGATCTGCAAAAAGAAACTAAACAGTGCAGCACCTGAGGCTGCAGGAAGTGCTGATGTCAAAGCCCTGAACCGAAGTCAGGCACTGCCAGACCCCTGCCCAATCTGCAAAGCACACACAGCTCCTCGCCCTTGGCATCCACGGCCCGGAGCGCAGCGCCGCGCAGGCCGGCGGAGCCACCCCTGCCCCAGCGCCCACACTGCAGCCAGCTGTGTGGGGAACCTGATGGTGGCTGCTGGGCGCCGTACTGCGCGTGCAAAGAGGAGGAGGTGGGGAAGCGAGGAGAAAGCCAGCGAGCGCTCTGAAAAGGCAATGAAACGCTGCGCTCCCTGGGTTCACACGGGATTCGCTGGAAGCTCCATCCAAGTGGCGATCGGTGCGAAACTACTTAATTTACAACATTTAGAGAGAGGAAAAAAAAAAAAAAGACAGAGGTAACATGGCTGCATTCGGAGGCACGAGTAACGCTCTTCCTCGCAGCCGGAGCGACACGAAGATCCTTACGTCTTTCCCCAACAGCGGACAGGGACCGCAGCATAACCTTCCCAACGCGTTACCCCGACCGCCTCCGTCACACCGGCCGCGGTCGGCGAGAGGTCCCAGGGCCGCCTTACGTAACTCCGTGCCCCGAGCCGCCCTCAGCACGCGGGCAGGCGGCTCCCCTCGCCCTCCGCGTGCGGATCGGGGCGGCCCGGCCTGCGCGGAGCCGGGCCGACGCGGAAACTTTGCGCCGCGGGGACCGCGCGCTCCGAGCCCCGCAGCCTGCGGGGAAGTTGCACCGAGCTCGGGCGGCGGCCTCTGGGGGCAGAGGGGCGGCAGCGGGGGCTGCGCAGAGGGGACTCACCCATGGTGGCGCCGCGGCGGCCTCCTCCTCCTTCCCCTGCTCCCGGAGCCGCCGCCGCCGCCTCTCGGGGAGGCGTGGGAGAGCCGTGCGCGGAGCGGAGCGGGGCGAGCGCGGCAGCGGCGCGGAGGCTGCGTGCGGCGCGGCTATGAGTCAGGGTAGCACATCCGGGCAAGGCCGCCTGGGAGACACCCCGCCCGCCCGGCGGCACCCTGCCGTGCCGCTGCCGCCGCCGGGGAGGGGCGGGCGGGCACGGAGAAAGCGGTGCGGGGCCGGGCCGGGCCGGCCAGGGGAGGGGCGGGGAAGGAGGGAGCCGAGGGCGGTGCCGGCGGGGGTTGCTGCGGTCCCGCGCCGCCTTTGTTAGCGGGGCTGAGGGGTGGCGGCGTGGAGGATGGGGGTTGTTGGCGAGTTCCTCGAGCTCTGTCTGGCGGCCCTTTGCCCGAAAGGAGGGCTGAGCCGGGGGGCGAGCGGTTTGAGACCGGCCCCGTGAGCTCAGATCGGCGGAGGAAGGGGGGGAGCTGTCGGGCAAAATGCGGTTGCCTTAAGCCGTGCGTTTTGCTGAAGCGATGCTGGGAACTGCGCGGCCGAAAGCGAAAGGCTTCTGCCCGCTGTTGTTGCGGAGGACATTTTTGACAAGAAAATGGATCTCTGTATTCCCCCTTCCTCTCTGCCCTGGGATGTTCGGTTTTTGTAGCACAGCAAGCAATCGGGAACGCTTTACTCTTACAGTCCTCGCGTTGTACCGCTTTCATTGGGAGTCTTTGTGTTAACAATGTGGTAACATTCTGAGCGTCTTCGCTTTCTTCAATTCTTTCCTTATTCACAGTTTTACTCGAGTAAATGCCACGGTGTGGTTGGGCAGAGTAGGACGAAAGAGTCCGAGAGTCTTGTTGCTCCATAGGCATGGGCAGCGGGCACAGCAAGGATGAGCGAGGGGAAAAAGGAGCTGCAGCTGAGTCAGCCCCGTGGTGCACGAGTGGCAGTCGGCAGCTTCCGGGGGTCCTCCCTGGGAGGGGGCTCGGGAGCTTTTGTGCCTGAGAAGGGGCAGTGGGACATGACAAGCAAAGAATCATTTGCCGTCCCTGCTGTGCAACACAAGAGGAATGCTCTGAGGTTTGTCCATTTAGGCTGGCGTAGCCGTGCGATTCACCACGTCTTTCCTTCTGACATCAGCCGGATTTTGCAGCTGACTTCAGCGGGCTTAACCACTGTCCCTTGGTGCAGAACTTGATCCTGAAGATAGCTTTATGCTCAGTTGATGTTGAAAATGACCGTGTTTTTACTACGGTTATACAACTGAAAGGCTTCATTGCATTGAGACTGCAGAAAATTCATTCAAAGTAGAACGCGTTTGTGCTTTGCCTGCAGTTTGCCTAATTCAATCTCTAATAAAATACAGCAGTTCTTAGATGAATCTAAGTGGTGAAACGTCACTGACTTCAACTATTTTAAAATCAAGCCTGAACTTCATCTCTTACATTTTTGCTTCCTTATTTCCTTCTGTTGATAAGAGCTTTTCCTTTGTCTTTATAACTGTCCCCAAATGTTTCCTTCTCTTGTCTGGGTAAAAAGGCAGTGAAATTCTGTTGTCACTGATCCATCTCTGAGGGATCGTGGAGGACATTTTCCCACATGTCCTCTTATTGTTCATTTGGGTACCAGGAGTAGATCAGAGCATTCTGTAAAATTTTGGGGTTTCATGGGTGTACTTGCGTGTCTAAATTGAAACAGACAGCAACCTTCACAAGGCCCAGAAAGGTAACAGGGTTATCTTATCTGAGAGAAGATTTTTGAAATAGTGACTTCCAAAGGGTTCTGCTTTTGATAAATTAACCGGACAGAGGCCTGGCACTATGGAATTTCTTTGATTATTGCTGTTTTTAGTAGATCCAAAAGAACTGCCAAAAACTTGGGTGACCTTTTGACTGTTTGGACTGAATATTAATTGTAGGAGAGAAAGAAAGCTCTGAAGGAGTTGAGGACTTGTTTTTTTCAAGTTCTCAGATACAAGTTTACAACAGAACAATGGTACTGTTGTGGAAAAAAAAAAAAAGTAAATAAAACCCAAATCAAATCAGTCTTTCTTGCAGTAGAATGACAGACCTGTATGTATGGTTGCATGCAATATATTGCAAAAGGGTGAGGAGACTTTAGTAGAGGTATTTCCATCTCCAAGGATGTACAAAGGAAATCTTTGTGTCATTGGGCTTTTTAGATACCATAGCTGTAAACAACAATATACTAAATCAGTGCAGCGTATTTTTTTTTTATGAGATAAGCAGCTGTATAGTACAATGCAGTGATGCCTGTGAGAATATTTCATTAAAATGATGATATCCTTGATGTATTCATCAAGGAAAAAATTAATTTAAAAAACAGTTTTTTTTAGAAAAACCTGGGGATTAGAAGCAATGTGACATTTGCAGTAGAAATGAGGAAGAAAGCTATACGGGCACATTCTGTAGATTTCAGCTGATGAGATGGCTGCTTATTTCTGCAGTTGTAAAGCAGCTGTGAAAATTGTGTTGTAGACTGCGGAAATTACAAAGCAGTTAACTAGTGATGTCTCTATGCTCCCAAGGACTGACTATATCTGATGTTCTGCAAGAAAATTGGGTCAAAGTGTCTTTCCAGTGCTTACTACTTCATGAATTCTTGGTCTCACATCTTGCATCGGATTCACATTCTCAGCACATCTCCTCACCCCTGACAGAGCATCTCCTTGAAAATCTTCTCACATGCAGTATCTAATTTAATTTGGCACAAAGGTGCATGTAAGGAATATCTTCTGATTACCTCTGTACTAATGTTAGAAACCTGCATGATTGGCAAGAGGATGTTGGGATGCTCAAATACACGGGGAAATATGATATGGCTGATATTTTCATAACTTAGTAGAATTTGGATCATCTGACAGGAATAGGCTATCATAAATTGTTCCATAGGAAAAGGAGGACAAAGAGAGAAGTGCTGGTAGTGCTTTACTTGCTTCCTGCAAGGGGCACAAGCAACACTCCGAGTCCTGGCACTGTGAGAAATTTAAGTTCTTGTAGAACTAGAGGTGGAGATATTGCAGTGCTGTCTGTGAACTCTCACTTGGAAACCAGGACAAGCTATTTCTTCAGGTCTTTCTGTAATACATGAATGGAAAGATGATGACAAAGTATGATCAGGGAAAGAGTGTTCACAAGGGTGACTCGATGTTTACTAGCTATCTGCTGTCCCTGAAAGCAAGTTGCCTCATATTTTCCATGGGATAAGAACAGTCTTTAATACAGAAGCTAACGTGTGACCTTGTCCTGTGATAACTCATTCATGTTCCCATATCCAGTGTGTAAGTATTTGTGATAATGTCTTACTGGCAAGTGCTGGAAGTTGAAATTAGAGTACACCAACCTTGACATAAGGTAAAGTTTCGTAACTGTAAATGCAGTTTAAATATCAGAACAAGTGACCTGGAAAAGTGAAAGCTGAGAACATCATGTTTATTTGTTTGTTTTCACACGCAGCTTAATTATTCTTCAAAAAGCATAACTTTATTCAGCTGAAGGAATATACTGCATGTGTTGTATGAGAGAGTGCATGCACTGCTAGTCAAGCTCAAATATTGCAGAAACCCTTTCTGGCCTGAAAATCTGTGTCTTTCTGAATGGATAATGCCTCCCTCTTTCTTCCCAATTGCTGGGGAAAGTAATAAGGCCCACTGATGGTCGGTGTATTTATAACACACAAAGACAATAACAGTAGGATAGTTCTACTTTTCAGAGCTGTAGGAGGTTTCCTACACAAGGAGGAGTCTTCTTCTTTCCATCAAACAGAGCTTGTCACTTGCATTATTTTTGTGAGCTTTCTGTTTTAAATTTTCTATGTTATGACTTTCCTGCAGCCAGGAGATAGGAAAGCAACTGGAGGGTAAACTAAAGTCTAAAATTGAATTTGATGACCTAGTCACAGAATCCGGGCATGGGAAAGTCTTTACTCCCAGGATAGGTTGGTAGAGGCCTCGGATATATTTGTCTTTCACTTCACTAACTGGACTCTGTAAATTTCACCTAAGCAATGTCCAGCCATGCAGCTGTCTTGGGTATGTGCACTGGGTTTACGTGACAAGGTTTAGGTAGCAGGGGGCTTCAGGGATGGCCTCTGTGAGCAGAGTTTCCCTGCAGCTCAGGGGAGGCCCATAGTGGAGCAGGCTGTCCACCATTCCTCATTCCTCTGAACCTCTCAGGGAGATGAAGTAAAAGAGGATGGGGGAAGGAGGTTTTAGTTTGCTTTTAATTCTCACTGCCCAAGACTGTTAGCAACAGACAATCAATTATGTTAATCTCCCCTATGCTAAGTCTGTTCTATCTGTGGTGGTAATTGGTGAGCAATGTCCCTGTCCCTATCTCAAACCACCTGCTTTCCTCTTCTTTATATTTTCTCCCCCTGTCCTGAGTTGGGGCAGTGGCAGAGCCATGTGGTATTTGGCTGCCTGTTGGTATGATAACCAGTACGGCAACCTGGTTGTTCCTGTTCCTCAGTGGTGGTACACAGCTGTATTTGACCAAATCTCTTCAGCAGTTGGGAGAGTAAAGTCAGACAGTCAGACTAATCCATGAAGCATCTAGGTTAAGTATAGCGGCCTGTATTACACAGATGATCCTGTCACTCCTCCTGACATTATCCTGAGAGGGCTGGTGGAAGAAAGCGAGAAAGGATGAACTAGCTTTGGTCGAGATGATCTCCAGAGGTCCCTTCCAATCCCTACGGTTCTGTAATCTGTGTGTGATCCTGTAATCCTTATATCTCTTCAAGTAGGGAGGCAGAAACTCTACTCTCTTCAGAAAATTTAAATGCCATAAAATGAGAGACTAAAATACAAATAGGTTTTGTCCATGGAGATCTCTATCTCTTCTGTAAGTGCATTCCTCATGACTATCATCAGCTGATTTTAGTTATTTTCCTGCTCAAGTCATAGGAATATGAAATGAACTGGGGGGAAAAAAAAAAAAAAAGAAAAAAAACATTATGGATTGATACCCCTATCCCTGAATAAGTGCCAACATACAGTTGTGTTCTAGGATAAAGGCCAGATTTGGAGTGAAGTGCACAAAGCAATCGCACTGCTGTTTGTTTTTAATTGTGTATCTTCAGTTTATCTTTTATTACTCAAGTCACATTTCCTAACTTAACCCAATGAAGTGCGCATATCCATGGCAGAATTTGTTACAATGTTTTCTATTTGACTGCTATGAAGCATTTGATTGTTACATGTTATAATTTGTCACTATGCAAATAGCATTACTCTTTTAGTGGGACAATTATTTTCTATTTGCTTCTGTGCTTTTATCTCTCTACTTCTTTGCAAATAAAACTAAGCCACATAAGCAATTTCTAGTTTGTAACGACAGATTCTGTCTGCATAGTGCTGAGGTCCTTTGAATCCCACCTATTTGTGAATGAAGTAACTCAGTAAAGCTAGTGCTGAGTTGTTAGAAAGATGCACAGAATAAATTACTGCAATGCAAGGAAGAGGGCATTTTAGGGCATTCTAACAAAAATTATCTGTTTTAAGTCCTACTTTTCATACTTAGTGCTATGATTTGTGATCATCTTTGCATGAGGACAGTATTTCATCAACAAATAGGTAAGAATTTATCTGTTGCCTACTGTACATGTTCAAGTAAAATAAAATAGCTATGTATATATGTGTGTATAAGAAAAAAAAAAAACAAAACCTTTTCTGTAGCTCATAGTTTTTTTTCACATTGCCAGATTCAATACTGCTATGCTTCAATGTTAGTAAACTCTCAGAACTCATACAGGACATTTGGGATGTGTATAGAGCAGCCCTTATTTTTTTTTCTCTCTCTCTCCCCACCCCCCCAATCTTTCACTGTTCTTCCAACATTGCAATCCAGTGGATTTCTGTGTATTTTTTAATTCTCTCTGTTTTGACTCCATTTGTTTCACTGCTACTAGGAGATAATTTTGCCATATTCAGGTAGCTGATCTCATTCTGACTGAAGTTAACACCTGAGTAATGTGATGATGAATCTGGCTAATACAGAAAGTAATTAGTCAGAGGAATGTCCACTCCAAGACTTGTGCCTTGCCACATTATTGCCCTGAACGTGCTGTGTGTGTGACGTTAAGCTGGAGAAGGAAGCTGCCTGCAATGTGCCCTTTTAAAGCCAATCAAGCTTTTCAAGTAGATGAATTATATGTTCTGTGGTTTATTTAATTTTTCATTCCTCAGGAATGAATTCCACAGGAATTCAGGCTGTATCCTAAGGTAGCAGAAATTTTTGAATGTGAGTTTTTTCAATTCCTTAACTGTAAAATGGGCTATAGGTTTTACTGGTTTTCAGAAATGGAAGTTTCACTAAATTAAAACAGATCTATATCTTTACCTATCTGTGACTGCATGTATAGAGAGACATAAATGTATTAAATGTATTTAAACATGTATGTCTATATGCATATATATTTCTGGAATATATCAGATTTACAAATCAAGAATGGACTGAAAAAAGAAATTTCTTTCTGTACTTGCAGGTCTGAATCAGTAACCCCGATTATCAAGAACGAAATCCTTTGACTTTAATTTTCAGTGTTATAGAATTTGGCATCTCACCAAATATATTGCAGTTCTTTCATTCCTGCTGAATGCATCATTTTGCTGCAGCTGGGCACCTATACATGAGTGTCTGTGTATGTGCATATTTACATATATACAAATATATTCATGGTTGTTATCTCCTCAACCTCTTGCAACCCACGTTTCACTGGATGCATTTTACAACAGCAGTTGTTAGCCTCACTCCATTGTCTTGGCTGTCAGAAGTAGTGCATATTTTGCAACCAGACACCTGCAAGTATGTCTCAGTGATTGGAAGTCTTCTTTTGATCTGTCACTTTTCCCAGGCAAGTCCTCAAAACTCATACTGTATTTGAGATACTGCAAGGACTTTAGACTGCAATAACAGCTGTGATTTTGGCAGCCAAAAGTATGCAGTTGGGCAGGTCTGAAGTACCTGAGAAGAAAACTGAATTTTCAGATAGATGTTGAGTTGTGATCTGATCTCTCTTGCAATTTCTTTCTCTTGTATTTCTTTCTACCATGCCACTCAGGAGGTCAGGGTGGAATAGCAGCTTATGCTGTGAAGGTGATTAATGGCAGCTGTGTAATTGCAAAGTCTGTGTGTGTCTGTGTGTACATGCACATGCATATTTGCTAAGCTAAATCAAGGTGTTTGATTCATAAATTTTCTTGTGATTTGCATTTATAGAAGGATGGATGTCTCAAAATGTTTGTGAGGATTTCTGCTTCCTTAACATTTCCTTTTTCACCAAAAGGGACATGAATCTTCCTACTGTAGGAGGGGAGTTCAAAAGTTGTGAAGTGAGTCAGACTTATCTTTCTTCCACAAAATGTTATTAAAAAGATTTTATACCTCATTGATAAAAGTTCCACACTACATATTGTTTGTCTTTCTCTCTTTTTCTTTTTCTTCATCTTGCTTTTGAGGGCAAGTTCAATTGATTCTAAGCTCCTTGGCAAGTAAATAAGACTTGTGTCTTCTCTGAGAAAGATTACAATTTCACTACAGTGGGCAGAACAACACAGGGCATCAAGATTTTTGGGATCATGGAAGAGAAGGGAAATTGCTTAGTCTAGGATCTCTAAGAAAACAGCTTGAAATGACTGTGAGGATGGTATGGATGTGATGCATAAAGAGTCCGAGTATGAGACAACATAGAACTTGATATAAGATGCAACAGTTGGATCAAGAAAGAACTAAGGATTAAGAAAGACAAAAAGGCATGAAGACTTTACATTTTTGTTGGGAAATTACTTCTGATTTAAAGAAAGAAAGAAACATCATAATTATCTATTATACTCCAAGTAGTGAGGGAAAGCTTATATCTGATGCTTCAGGGGAAAACTAGGCAAGAAAGAGATTGGAATATCTGATTTTCATTGCATGACAGAGATCTGTGGTCAGCAACAAGAGATCATATCAGATCATAGTCAAAGAATTGAATATCAGATGTAATGAGGAATGTAGAAAATAAAGCATAAATTAGAAAATAAACTAAATCCAAACTGCTGAATCATTTAAGGATTATTTCCATCAGCATCTTAGACTAATGTTTGGATTATTGCTCTCTGTATTGAAGCCTCATGGCTTGTACAACTCAAGATGGAAGAATGGAAAGTTTCACTTTTTCCTTACTGAGATGAATATTCTGGTACAGACTGAGTCTGCAAGAGGAAAGCAAGTCCTCATTTTTCAGCAGCTGTATTTTCCTGAGCACGCTTGAAATTACTAGCATAGATGCAGCCTACAAATCTTACAGCTATCACATACACTTGTGTGTGCTCATGTACATAACCATCTTTCTAAAAAATATGTATCCACAGTATTTCTAATAATCTGTATTCATACACTTTTCACTTACCAGATTTCTTAATTCTGTACCCTAGACCTGACTAGAAGTTGCCATATTTTAATGCTGCATATATATGTTAGCATATTTTGTCCTCATACCGCTGTTAAAGTAGAATGTTAGGTGCTGTGACCACCTGCAAGCCCTTGCAAATACATACCATGTCTGAAAATCTCCTCCACAGCAGTGCAAATGGGCTGGTAATTGTGGTGAAGGAAATTATGGTATAACCTGATCTTCAGGCAGTGGAAATAACTTTTAAAAGTGATTTCCCTTGAGGGAGAGTCAGGAAGGCAGGAGTCAGAGCTTGTAGTGCTGACTTAGTGCAATCTGAATGGTTTTTGGCATGGTGAAGAGGGCTGCAGCAGCACAGGACTGGCAATCTGTAGGAGGCAATCCTGTCCATCGACACAGGGCACAGAAACATTTCTTGTTTAATATTTGTCTGCATTCTGAGACATCCCTTTAGGTACCCATGTCTTAGTATTTTTAGTTATACAGACCTTGGAAAGTGAAACAAAACAATCACTGACTTTTGTCTTCAGCTCACCATCAGCTGAGGCCTTTGTAACTCTCAGCTTAGAAGTCCTGACCTCCTCACTGCATGGTCTTCCACAGCTGCACTTCTTGCACTTGCTGATGGCAAAGACCACGGGGATGTTTAATAAGAGGCTTGTAAGGAATCTCCTTGCTGCTTTGTACTGCTGAATTTTGATGCTGTATATTTGGTTGGTTGGTTTTTCGAGTTTAGGCAGAACTTGGTCCTTTTTCTTTGTGAATGAAGTCAGAAATTTCCCAAGTTTTAAATTTGCAAACATAATTTCAAATTGCTTAAGAAAGTTCTCTGGCATTCTCAGCAGTCCCCACTGCTGTTTTATCTTCACAAACCAAATTAATGAACAAGTAGACAAACCCTAAGGGGAAATTAGCAGGAGAAAATAATAATTGAAAAAATCACGAACCAGGGTGGTTTAAAATGGCTATTTCCTTCCCTGTTTGCTTTGCACTGCAAGATTCTTTCTGAGTTTTCTAAGCTCCAGTAGATGTTATTCTGAATGGATGTCCCAATGAGAGTGCTGCTTAGCTAATGCACATTTCCCTCCTTTATTGGGTTTGCATTAGTGATAATGAGTTTCTCGTGGAGCTTTCAGAGTTCTTGCCAAAGAGATAAGGCTATCTTTGCTTTGCTCTTGCCATTCATTATAGTTGCTGCTGCTTGGTGATGTGCCAAGAGTAGTTTGGGGATTATCTGGAGCTGGGCCTATGGGTACACCTGTGTATTCATGCTAATTTTATGAAAATAGCAGACTTGGAAGTATAATTCACTTGTATTAAGAAGTATGTGTGAGTCTGTATGTCTCAAACCTGCAAATCGTGCAGAGATGTAGGTCTGAAAAATTTGGCAACTCCTCTAATGCAAAAGGCTTGCATAAAATTGACACTTAATTAGAGACCTATGCCTACATCATTATGCAGAGACAATTTCTTTTTTTTTTCCTGTACTGTTCCCTGTGTGTTGTGTTTTTCTTGGTTCACCTTCTCTAGAGAGATTCTGTAGGGCTATGTATTTTGCAGGGAAGCCTCTTCTTTTGTGCTTATCTAACTGCAGGCAACCTCTGCTTGTCCCAGTGGAATATGTGCACAACAGAGAGAAGTGCCTTAATCAGAGCAGCTGTTCCTTCTGACAACATGAATGCACACCAAAGTCTAAGCTGAGCCTCCTGCACCTTGTATGGGCTTATTCTCAAATGCCTGTGGGATCTGATGCCATCAAAATTCAGTATTGCAAAAGGATAATCTACATAAAATATCTGGGAGTGAGAGCATGTGCTGGCTAGTGAGTGGGCTGTTCAGAAGAGGAAAGTTAATAATCAGTGCTTGACAGCATATTACCCTGATAGATTTTAAACCTTGAAAATAAAAGGTCCTGGGTAACTTTACAGGAGGGAAGAAACAGGCTGAAGCAACTGGGCTTGTTCAGCCTGGAAAAGAAAAGGCTGTGGGGAGACCTCATTGCAGCTTTTCAGTATTTAATTGTACTTTATAAACATGAGGGAAATTAACTTTTTACATGGATAGTGACAGGACAAAGGGAAATGGTTTTAAACTAAAGGAGGGGAAATTTAGATTTGATGTCAAGGGGATATTCTTTACTGGGAGAGTGGTGAGGTGCTAGAACAGACTGCCCAGAGAGATTGTAGATGCCCCATCCCTAGAGGTATTCAAGACCAGGTTGGATGGGGCCCTGGCCAATCTGATCTAGTACTTGATCTAGAGTTTGGCCCTGTGTGTGGCAGGGAGGTTGGAACTTAATGATCATTGATGTCCCTTCCAATGCAAGCCATTCTGTGATTCTATGAAACAGAAATAACTGGAGTCTTCAGCAACAGTAATTTCTACCTCAAGAGTTTCAGTGCAGTACTTGATCCAGTTTCTCATGATATCTTTCTTTACTAAATTAGAAGCATTGTTAAGACAGACGATATGTATTTGTCAGAAAGAGGGTCTAAACTAAGGGGAAATTGAACTGTTTTTCCTTATAGATGTTTGGGTTCAGTTCCTTATTTTCAGACTGAAAAATCCTCCTGTACCTGAAGTTCCTTTAGTGGGAATGTTGCGATGTTCAGAGCGGATAGGATATAATCACTTCAAAGTGAACAAACATTTTCACATTTCCAATACAACATTTAATATGAATTAAATAAACATGTATATACACTATATAGATAGATAGATAGATATAATATATAACCTTCAACATTTGAGGAGATGGTACTGCCTTTCTGATAGCACAGATATCTTTCTAAAGCCTGGGCTTCTGCTATCAAAATGATGATGAGTCAAGCCGTGCTAACTCCTTTTATAAAACTTGGAGCTCTAGGAATTCTGCTGTTGTGGACATTTTTGCAGAGCTTTTTATTTCCGAGGCAAAAACTCATTTGCATTGTGGTATTATTATGTGTTTTCCTTTGATCTCTTACTTTGGATTTCTAAGACTGAGTACTATTTTTTAATTCTGTGTGAATTTGCATTGCCCCAGGATATGAGAGTTTTGATTGAACTCATTTAATTGGCTAGTGATGTGAAAAAAGGTCTTTTTCTATACTGAAAATGGGCTCAAGTAATCCCTTCATGGAGTCCTTGTAACCTACTGCAACTTTCCATGCATTTCTACTGACTCAGAATTACTTTGTGTGGAAGGAGAATGAACAATTCTAATCTCTTCCAGGTTTACAGATACTGAATTTTGATTTTTCTGTATTTTTATAGTGATGTCCTGAAAACCTGGAAGATGATTACCCATGCTCTTCATTCTTGTAATGTCAGCAAAATGATACAATTCCAATTAAAGCAAAGGAGGTAATCCCAATAGGATTTAATTAAATCTCAGAATGGAATTGATCCACTCTTTGTTTGCTTTCATGGTGTTTTATGTTATAAACTTGGTGAGATTAACTTTTATTTGCACAGAAGCTATGCTTTTTGGGGGAAGAATTTGAATAAGAACAAAAACAAAATTTTAATCCCTAACAACAGCTGGATTTGAAAATGCATCCCAAGGTGCACTGAAGTTGTGTAACTGATCTTCAGGAAAAAAAAAGAAAAAAAAAGAAAAAAAAGAAAAAAAAGAAAGAAAAAAAAAAAGCAACAAACCAAACCAAACTTACAACACTGTGTTGGCATCTGTGATACTTTACCACTGCATAGACATTTTTTTTTTAATTTTAAAAGAGGGAACCAATAGTGTGTATTATAATTTCAGTATAAAATTTTAAAATTTTAAAATTAAACTTCATCTCATCAAGTCTGTCACCACCTCCATGTTTCCAGCCATCATTTTTTGTCCTGTTCCACCTCAGAATCTCCCCATAATATTTTCCTCTACTCACAGTTGCCAAACCTTCAAGCTTGGTAACGAGCAACGTTTTAAACTCATTATTTGAAGACTGAGATTTGTAATTCCTAAGTGACAAGGGCCTTGTAATGAGGCATGTGGATACATGCATTATGGGACAACTGCTGCCTTGTTATGTGATTACTATGCCTTTTAACTTCAGTGTTTTTTTTAAATTGAAAAACATAATTAATCTTGCTTTCTAGTCTGTAGTTCAGTTGTTGCACTATGGTAGCTTCATCTTTGTAAGCTGCTTAGTAAGAAGCTTAGAAAGATGAAGCTACCATTTTTTACCATACAGTTTTAAAGTTCTGTAAAGTACGTTGGTTATAGAAAAAAAAAATGTCATGAGCAAGGCTGAGGAAAATTAATTAGTCTTAATTGCTGGGATCTTTAAAAAAGTTGTATGAGTTCACTGCATACTGTTTTAGCTCTAGCGTAGAGCTAACCTATTGAGATTGCAGGGACAGCCAGCATTAATCATTCTCAATTTTGCCATCTGTAACTCATTGAACTGGTTTTTATTGTATGTGTTTGGTCTATCTTACTGCTGTTTGTGGTCTTGGGAATGTAATTCCCTGCAAAGAGTGACCATAGTGGCTATTGATATTTTCCATGCTAAGGCACACATCAAAGATACTATTTTAGACTGGTTAGCATAGTTCTGCAAACTCTTGAGCAGACATTCTGTATAATAGAATTAACTTGACAAGCTGGAGCGTTCCACAGTGAAATTCCAGATTGAAACTGAGACTGTCATTTACATCACATCACAGACAGCAAAAGAAAATTATCACACACACACAAAAAAAGACCAGACAGACTGCGTTCCAGGCATTCTGTGCTGTCTGCTTTTATTTTGGAGTGACCATTCACCATGGGTAGATGTATTCAGACTGGAAAAGATGTACACAGTGCATCTATTTGATTTTCTTCTGAGGAGGAAAGTCCAGAATTATGGGTCCTGATTACCAAATTATTATCTTTCATGTTTCATTTCTCTCAGCTTAACAAATAAAAAATAGTTCCAGAAATACATAATTTACAAATCTCGTGTTTATTCCTTGGAATATTAAAAACAAGTGATAGGAGAAGTTGACTAGGAGGCTTGTCTGCAGGCAGTCTCAAGGATAACCTTCATTCAAATATTTACAGCTTGAGACCTCTCTTGCATATTCAGCAACATTTTTTTGCATGCAATTCCTACTAAAACTTTCCCCTCCTTGATTTTAAAAACTGATTTGCAGATTTCCATACTTCAGGAATTGTCGTTTTCAGTTAATACCACAGGTAATTGTTTTTCTTTTTTTCCTTTTTCTTTCTTTCTTTCTTTCTTTCTTTCTTTTTTTTTTTTTTTTTTTTTTAAGCAATTGACTATATCTGTTTAAGCGTTCTCACTTTTTCTACTTAGTGTTGAAAATCTATCAAGTGTTTAATTAAAATCAGAACACAATAATTTTGTCTTTGCTTTATGTAAGTGCTGTCTTCTTTCCTCATGTATAACGTAAATTATCATTAATAAAACTGAGAGTCAGACATTAATGAGACATGTAATATGACTGCAAGTTCACAAAGGCAGCAAAATGCTGATTTCTTTTTTCAACCTTGATTAAATGGGAATTGGGATAAAAAAGCTATCACAATACTCCCTGCATGGACAGGTTGCATTCACACCCTGGCATGTTTCAGAATAGATTTCCTCTGTGTACGAACCCTTGGATCACTTGACAGGAACAATATTTCATAAATGCTTGTATGCATTTCTTAATTAAGGATACACATTGTTGGAACTGACAGGAATGTCAGGCTCTTTAGATTCCCAGAAATACTGTAAGCCTGACAGTTATGATGCTGGCACTGGCTAAGTGCATTCAGATAACTGTTCATAAAGGATGAGTCATTTCTCCTCCTGTACAAATTGGTAGCATTGCCATAATCAGCATTTACATTTTCCCTTCCTCTGTGAGATTTTTTTTTACATACGTTACTTTTATTTTTATTTTTTAACTTTACAATTCAGAGACAGAGCTGCATATATGAAACCACCTAACAAACACTTTAAAATGGAAGTATGCCATACTTTTGAGACGTACATGGAATTTTATCTAATTTAGGAAAAGTCATGAAGAGCTTAAGTGTTAACGAGGGAATATATTGAAATGCAAATGTATCTCATGGTAGAAATAATATCAGTTTTTGGACACAAGTGCAAAAACTATAACAGTGTGATCAAGTCTTGGATTAAAAATAATGCGCTCTCTAGCAGAGGAAAAAAGAGGTTATTCTGGAGCTTCAGTTAAGTTATATATTATCCATACCTTTAAAGAGTAGATCCCTAACATTGTGCAGTGCTTTTAATAGTTACTCTTGTCCAGTAAACAAAGGTATCATTTTTAAAGTATAAAAATGGCATAATGATAAAAGTCCTAGCGTGGAATTTAATAAGAAAGATACATTTCAACCACATGTAACTGCTAGTAGGAATTGTCTATCTGCAGATATCAGCATGTCTGTAAAATGCATATTTAATTGTATTAGTAGCATCTTAGTATAAGTAATTAGTACACCCTTTGTTCTTTCTGGATTTTTGATTCAAGTGGTCATTCATGTCAGGCCTACACTACAAGATTTTGCTGGCATGGCTGTTGTTACTTTTACTTAAAACCTGATACCCACTGACTTCCTTTAATCTTTAATTCATAATAATTCTTTTCTCTGTGTACAGTTGCCATTGAAATAGGCTTTTAAGTGAAAGACCCTGTAAGTCTGAGCTCTGCCTATCTACTGGAGCGGGAATAGATGCTAATGAGCTCAGTGAGTGAAATAGTCTTATGCCTCATGGGAGACTGTCAGAGAACCTAAATGGAGTGGGTCTGAGGTTTTAGGCACAGGCAGAATGTAATTGCAGCTCTTGGTTCTGAGGAAATACTTTGAATAGTACAACTAAAACTGAGAACAGAAATGATCTAAAAGCTACCAGGCACTCTGGTTCTAATGATATTGAAGACGGTTTCCAGAATACTTGGAAGATAATTGCTGAAACTGAGTATTTATCTTGGAATGACCACTGGTTGTAGGCTGAATAACTGTATAACAGTTCAGTTGTGTCAGCAAAAAATGCAGTTTATTATTACTAATTTGATGTAAATTTCATACTAGTATTCATTTTAATTAAGGACACTGGATTGGGGTATTTCCCTGGCATAGCACATTACAGTAAATACACAGTAGAATTAAAATAGATCGTGTAATGACAAAGGAGCATCATCTATTCATTAATTTAAGCAGAACAGAAGAACCAGCAGTTATTTAATCAAAAGAAAAATAGGATTCTGGAACAACCATTCAAATAGTTGTGATATCTGATTTTAAGATGGCGATGACTGTGCTAGTGAGCAGGACATGAAAGTTTATTGCTTTCTTCACATCCCAATCAGTATCTAAAATTTAAGGCCTTTTAAATCTTGTTTTGCTAGTTGGATAATGTCTAAATTTTATTGGGTTTGATTTGTTGGGTATAGTTGCCTATTAACAAACATTAATTTGGAACTGTGGTTTATGCCAATTCTAGAAGCAGCTATTTGTTGCTATCAGAAAGATGAAATCCTCAGTTTTTGAATGTTTTAGAGCTTAGAGTAAGAGTTTAGCAAGGATCATAAGCAGGTAGATTCCAATTTATATCTTCCAATGTAATATTTTTAGCACTGATTCAGACTCTTCTGGAAAATAATTGCTCCTTGGAGTAGTGCAATTTTCATTCCTATCTGGAATATGTTGTCAGTTCAGAGGCTATTTATTTATTTATTTACATACTTATTTTCAAGCTTTATTTGACCCAAACCAAAAATGCTGCTCTGCAGGTGCAGCATTTGCTCTGTATCAGACAGGAAGTACAAAGCAGCCCTGCAGTTGCCACAGCAGCATCACAATGCGAGCATGATACATAATCACTCCTACGCTCCTCTTACGATAGAAGAAAAGTTATTGGCAGTTAAAAAAAAATGTGGATGCAATTTTGGGCTATCATCTTGACCTGCTGAGGCCTTCCACATTCTGCTGCTTTGGTGCTATGTTTATGACTGACAGAAGGCAGGCATTTAACACTTAAATGATAATGGACTTTGCTAACCGTGTTCTAGTTTAAGAACTATACATGAAGCAATAAAAATGCAATCCAAGCCATTCATCCTTTATGGACAGCCTAAGTAAGACTTGTGTTTAACTAAATGAATGTGCCCTTTTGCTCAATCTCACGCTGTAAGGCTGGGACACTGATGCTTCAGAAACTGTCTGTTGGCTGATGTGGCAGAGTGAACCAGCAATGAGAAAATCAGACAAATACCTATTATTCTGTTATTGTGAGGAAATAGAGATCTAACAGGTCTGACATAAAAGCTGAAGGAAACCACTTCTCTGTATCTTTAATATTCAAAAAGCAGCTATTTGTTTATGTTTTTGTGAAAGAGAAGGATGATATCACAGAACTTCTTAACTTATCACTTTCTTGTGGATGCATGCTGCATGTTGACACACTGGTGCTGGTGTTGAAGTGAAAAGGAATCTTGTAAGGTGATGCTCCCAGTATGCCTGAACAGAATTGTTTCAGGGGTGCTGAATGGACCTTTAGGTGAGCAAAAGAGGTTAAAAGTCCAAGAAATGAGATGTAAGAGCTAGAGATTTTGTAAGATGAATTAAAATGGCATTAAATGTCTCCCAGAAGGGACTGGGAGATGAATTGTCAAATGAGATAAAATCTCTGTTAGCCATGCAATTAAAAGTATCTGAGAAAATGGAAGTATCTGAGAAAGTGAAAGCCAAAGCACAGAGCTTTTGGTCTGTAAGAGTAAGACAGATTGATGAGGTGCTCAGTGACTGAATGTCATGACTCAGAAAGTTTTTCCAGGAAATAAAGGAGTCATGGAACCTACTGGCTGACATGGAAAATACTGAGATAAAAAGCTTTAGGAAGTAAAGGAACTAAATAATTAGCTCACAAAGAGAGAAAAGAGGGGAGCTTGCTTTCTGGGTGAGTTTTTGGAACATCCAAAGGACTTACCTAAGATCATATTTTTCCATCCTACTCCTATTTTACACTCTATTCATAATCTGCAGAAGGCAGAGGCAAGAAATTGGATTGTCTCAGTTTGAATGATATTATCTTTGAGGAAACTTGGTGATGATTATTTGCTGTAATGGACAAAAAGAGGGATTTCAGTAGACAGTTTAAGTGACTCACCTCTGAGGGTGCTGCAGAATTTATCCACAGGAAATCTCATAATCTAAACATTAAGTGAATCTGTAATATGCACCTTAGAACTTGCCATCCATCTCAGCAGGCCAGGAGACATTTGAACACTTGAAAGAGAGAGGGAAGTATAAATGTAATCTGAACTGTTGAAGGTGTGAGATGATATTTGTTCCTTACATAGGCAAAAGCCCTTGAGGTATTCTGGAGTAGGTTGGTAGTATGCCAATTTCTTGTTTATTGGAATTTAAAGCTAAAGATGAAAAGCCCCAGCGGAATACAAAAGGATTGCTATGTAAGAATACTAAAGGAGACTGTTTCACCTGTGTGAATACTGATGTGAGAGTTTTGCTTGAGAGAAACTGGCTCTTGGTGTTCTTTAAACATGGATTGGTAATCTAACATAAAATGGTTGGAAATTTAGTGACAGGAATCCAAAATGTTCTGACATCATATAAGGTACTATTGATTAAATTCTTTATTGCACTCAGCAAATGTTTAATTACGAACAGTTAAAAATTAGCCATTCTAGCACTTTCCTCAAGCCAACAGAGAAAATAAAAAGAATGAAAATCAGCTAACCACTATTTATTTTGATGGTACGTTGGATTGTCGACACCATGCCAGAATGTAATCTTTATGCAGCCTTCTGTCCATTTCTGAGAGCAGTGAAGAAAACACTAAGGAAAACATTTGGCTAATCCAGGTATTGAGGGTAGCAGTATAGAGATCTAAGGATGTAGCAGAGTTGGCAAAGTTTGGCAACGAAATGCAGCCTGAAACTTTGCCAGGTCTCCCATTGTCTCTTACTGCACAACTGAGGTATGTGAATGACAGACTTTCCTATTAATCATACTTTAAAAAGAACCTAACCTGATTGCAGTGCTGGGTTTATGCTTTTTGCATACATTTGTACAGCATCCGATGTGTGAAGCCTTTTATATAGCATATAGCCCTGAGGGTCATGCTGCTTTGGCAGATGACAACAAATTAGCTTGGGCTATTTAGCCAGGCTTAAGAGCTCTCACTCCACTGTTACTCAGCTGAATATATGCTAACCCAGAAAATCTTTTCCTCCAGAGTTCAATTTCTCCCTGGGAAGAAGACAGCTTTCACTTCTGAGATGTGACTATGATGTTAAATTGCTTGAGGAGGTGCTGGAAAGCCCAGATCCATTCTGGTGATTTGGAGAAGGAAGGAGCCATGTGAGGGAGGAAGCTGGAAGTTGCTGCAAGGTTTGAGGGCTCTTTGATTCACTCTGTATAAGGTCAGAGCTGAAATGACCTTTGCACACTCAAGATCATGGAGCAGCGACAACTGTCTGCGCAAGCTCTGTGTATGACTACTGATACAAATATTTTATGCGGTCCAAGGAATACATATCAGGTGGCATTTACAGTTTTAAGGCAAGCAGTAACATTTAATGAATTGTTATACAATATGCATTGTTTACACACTAGCTTTTCGGTTTATAGAGGCTTTGAGAAAGATCAAATGAATCAGAGCAGTATGTACTTCAGTGATTCAGGAGCTATAGACTAGAATTGCTGGGCAGAGGAGGAAACAACAGTATGCAGAAGCGTACACGAGGAAGCAATAATGGACTTCGTTTAAGATAATACATGGGCTTGTCATCCTTCCTAAAAGCTAAAGGGAAGAGATAGTCACATTCCTTTATTGAATAAGGCAGTGTGAAAACTCAGAAGTCTTTGCCCACGGTCCTGTGCCATGAATGCATGTGTGGGAGGCAGAGGAACTCAATTCAATGAGAAAATGGATGCAGGGACGTGTTAGTGGCAGACAAGCCTTTGTATGGTATGCTAGGCACAGAAGGCAACCAGAAATCAGAAAGCAAACAGGAAGCCATAAGCATGAATGTATATTTTAAAAGACATTATTTTCCTGTTTTTGTTTTTCTCTAGATAATGAAGAGAGCTAATTTAGATACATTTGTGAAGATGTCTGTAGGATACATACATTTTACTGGAAGATAAGTACATGGAAATAATCCAGTAGCTGTACATATGACTTAAAATTACAATTAAAATCAGAAGAATCCAGGAAAGCTTTTAAATCAACCAGCCAGCAAACATGTATTTTGTATAAAGCACTAATAGTTAAGAAAATATATGTAAAAGCTTGTTTTTGAGTCAGACAAAACATTTATGTAATGTATTCTCCAGCTATAACAACAGAAATGTGCAATATTGCTTAGCATTTGGGGAACAATATTTCTGGAAAATGCTGATAGGAATCATCTGTCATTCCTGAGATTTTACATTTTAACTGTCTATGTATCAGAGTTCAAGAAAAAAGAAAAACTTCTTTCCCTTCTCATCTAACCTACAGACATGTCAGTTATGGAGCTTAAATTCTGTGTCATTTCTGTCTTTATCTCTGTTTGCAAAGCAAGTATTTTAGCAGCATCTATAGCCTTCAGCTGAGATCAAGGTCTCATAGTGCTAGGTACTGCACAAATGTATCATGATAATCCGTTCCCTGAAGAGTTCACATTTCTAGAGATGGACAGAAGGATACAACGTACTTAAATATCTATATTGTGTGTATGTGTGTATAATTTATTATTTGTTATTTATTAAGTATTATTTATTTGCGTGTATAATCTATATTAGTGGAATAGCAAAGTGTGGTATTTGGCAAGCGTTCTGTTAGACCCACTGTGTTTTACAATTTTATTTCTGTTGAAGTGTGGTTTGATCAGGAAAGAGCTGAGCTAAGCTGAAAAACAAAAGTAGGCTTTAAATTTTGTTTTCCAAGCTAAGAATAAAGATGGAAGTAGTGTATGAAGGGCAACACCTAGGTGCTCTGAGGAACAATGTATTCTTCGTTTTGCCTTTCTACTGGATTAATTGAGTGCTATTTCTTCTATCCTAGTAACTGATAGAGATCGTTTTAATTTTAGGTGTGCATATGGCTCTGAGTTGGAATACTGTGAAAGCTTTTACCATGTCCAAGTTCACAGTGAACAGGCACACTGATTATGCTGGCTTGCCATTTCTTTCCTGTTACTTTTTCCTGAAAAAGCACAGAATAATTTTTAATATAATTTTTGCCTCTACTTAATTACTAAATGATGTCATACATTCTCATATAGGAATGAGAAGCTCTGCATTTGGAAATGAGGTGGGAAGAGGACCTGATATGTCCACAGCAGAAAGAGCCTCTTAAAGTGCAATTTGCTTTTTTTTTTTTTTAAGTTAAGAGAATGCTGCTCTGGAGCTTATAGAGCCTGGTGTTTAAAATGCCTGCATTGCTTGCCTCTGAGCTCACAGTACAGCTGGCATGCTATCAAATATCCTGAAGGATATTAGCAGTGGGATTTTAGTAAAAGCCCCTTTGTTTAATAACCAGTGCTGGTTTTAACCAGAAACTTGTCTAGCACTCAGCAGAGGGCAAGAATCTAACAGAAAGCCAATCATGCAAGTCTTTCTTTTCTTATTTCAGTATGTACTTGTCTTTGTAGAGCAAAGAGCAAATAGTAATTTTTTGCTGAGGCAAATATTACTCACAGAGATAGTTCACACTTCACCTTACTATTGAAATTAATTTTGCAGTTTTATGTTCTGAGTTTCAAAGTTCTGTTCCTTTTCCTTATTTTAATCGCTCTATATTTAGCTATTAGCCCTCTCTTTTTCCTTGACCCCTGAAGTACTGACCTAACTTCTAAGAGCTCTGTGAAATGTATATCCACGATGTTTCCTCACCTTGACCCCTTGCTGCCAGCTGCTGGCAGTGCAGCTCTACGAGGCTGTCCTTATAGTTACCATAGAAACTGGCCACAGGCTGTGGAGGCCACCGATGAGGCAAGGAGGGATAAGTTGTTCAGTTCCTAAAGTGGAATAATAGAATCATAAATGCAAGGATGAGAACAAATCTTCCACTAATTGTCCAGGATGCACACCCAGCAAAGTACAAATGTCAGTGGTGCTGTGCATTCAAGTAATACATACTCAAGAAAATGCACACTTTGCTCCAGTCCAGCTGTTTTTACACAGTGCTACTGTGGGACGCTGTGCTCCCAATCTGACCTGTCACTGGACAAGCAGTTAAGGAAAGTGACAAATCTCTTGTGCAGGAGTACATTTTAGAGTCAAAACAGTTGAAACAGACAGCTGGTAGGTTGCTTTCTTCTTACTTGAATAGGCAGAACTTTTGTTCTCCTCTGCATTTTCAGAGTTTTGCAAGAAAATGCTGGCTTAGTAAGCAGGACCAAAATCAGCTTGCTTCAGCTCTGAGACAAGATCCGGTAGATTGAGTTGATGCTAGTTTTCCTGCAGTTTTATTCTCTTCACCTTGCCAATACGTATATCAAACAACAGTTTTGCTCCGATACCAGTCTGTGGGGGTGGCGTCAACAATTACATAAAGCAAGAGTCGAAGAGAGGCTGACTGAACACTGCAGCCTTGTAAACCTGTAGCTGGTGAATGCTGCAAGAGCTCAGCTGACATCCAAGCTCAGCCTTGGCAATTCAATTTGCTTCTGAATGTGGGTGGGATTTTGCGTGGCACTGAAGCAATACAGCTGCGTGCCCAGAACGTTGAAGAGCTGGAAGCCTTACCTTGTTTTATTTTCCTCTTGTCTTGTTATCAGACTTCAGTTTCTGAAGTGGTAAGAAGTTACTAGGAAAAGGCACATTTTGCTGGACTTAACAATGCCTGAGCTTGATAACTTCAAGATTTAGCTATCCAGGACTTTGAGAATGTTTAATTAGAAGAAGGGTCAATAAACATAAGGCTTTATATGTTTTGCTGATTTCTTGATGGAAAGCAGTGAAGGGCTTTGAAGGGCAAGACCGGCTTGCGCACCAATACAGAAAACAGTCATAACTATTATTCTAGATATACTTATTTTACAGGCAGACGTGGGCAAGCCCAACCTGCCTTTGAAACCAGCAGAAGTTGTGAGACTGTACCACCATGGCTGCCAGCTGAGGCTAACATACATACTCACATTTGAAAAGGGTTTTTGAGTTCTGGGCTCCTGTGATACTCTAACTGCAGCCACAGTGGAGAAAACAAGTAAAACTGCTGAAACTGCTGATTTGTGTCACTGTCAGTTTGTGATACTGCTTTTTTGCAACCCAGACAGTTGCTTGCTAGCAACTGGGTAAGAACAGTACTTTCTCAGTTCTCACAAGCTGCTGAAGATGTCAAAGGGAACCCACTCCTACTGGATTATGGACTGCATCTGAGTCATGAACGACTTTGCATCGTGTTACCAGTCCTTTGTAACTGCTTATGCCAGATCTCATTTGTAGCAATTAATTTGGAATTACAGTTTGATTTCATCATGCTTCTTTTCACTTAATTTTTTTTTTATAAACATAGACAAGAGTGACACTTCTTATTCCTGAAAATATTACTATGTTGGTGTAGCCTCTGTGATATAATTCAGTGGGCCTTATTCAATCTCTTTGTGCCTAATGAAACTCAGTGAAAATTGTGTTTGTCAAAACAGTTTTATTATCTTTTGGATTTACTATATAATAATTATTAAAAAATCCAATATACTAGGTGTAGTGATTTTTGATAAACACTTTCTAATTAATTTTATCTGATTTGTAAGAATATGGAATTTAACTTGAAAAAAGAAGTTTCTCAGCTGCCAACTGGAAAAAATATCACCAGTTTATTAAGAAAGAAAAGCATGTTATGGATGAGATTACTCTGGTGCCATGTTTGTATCAGCAGTATGTTTTCACTTATCCAGATCCTGATGAAAACAAGCGCTACCACATACTAAATTCAGCTGGCTGTGTGAATATTCCCAACAGAAAGACATCTGGCCTAGGATTAGCAATCTTGTCTACTTCATCTGAATAATTTAAAAATATTCGTAATTTATCCTTTCAGCTTCCCAGTTCTTTGTTTCTTTTGTAATAAGCCTATTTTCCCCATCTTCCTTCCATTCCCTGACTCTTTTAAAATACAATTCTGTCATTGCTACATTGTCTTTAGAAAGCACACAATGTATCTATATTGTAATTCACAGAGCACATGAATGCCCAAGTGTACCTCCCACGTGCGAGCAGGCAGAGACAGGTAACATTAACAAAGCACCTCCTCGAGCTGGTTTGGCCACATCCTTTTCTTTCAATTACACTTGCTTTGTATTTTGAATATTTAGATATTTATTTGAAAATATCTATTGGCATTATTCTTTTGTTCCTAGAAGTTTAACGAAGCTCTACTGACTAGGAAGCTTTCAATCATGTCTAGTCTCTATCTCCCTCCTGCATTTTAAACATGAAACTTCCCACCCCAAAATACATATTTTCTCCTTACTCTAGTATACTTGGAGACTTTCTCTGCAAATTTCATGTCATATCAGCATGTTTATGGAGATGCTTGAGTGAATCTTCTGAATTTTCTTAGGAGATGCAAAACATTCATTTTTATTTCTTTCTTCTTCTTACAAGGTTTTGTACTATCGAACATCAGACAGGTATCTATGATGACAGGCAATTCAAATATGGATACTAACAAAATAGGGAGGAGCAGCAGTGTGCAGGCCTTGTCTTATGGTATCTGTTCCAGAAGTGATTGGAGGAGCAGAGATCTCTGTCTATTGAGCAGATTTATGGTCCTGGCCCTCTGGGGCCACTGTCAGCCCTGAGTCAGAGGCCCCTGTTCAGGTGAACACTGATCTTTGACATGCAAATTTAAGGCTTTTGCTCATGTGGTAGCTCTAGTTGTATTCCACAGATCTAACCTGAATTAAGGATGATGAATACTTTCTCTTATACTCTGAAAGAATATAATTTATGACTGAATAGTTTCATTATTGGCTTTTACTTGTAGCATCTTCTAATGATTCTTCTTGCATGTAATTGTGGAACGTGTGCTGAAGAAGCATGACTTTTTCACATAAGCACATAGTAATGTACGGGTATGTTTAATCTCAGGGCCTGAAGATGCCATTCGTAAATACTTTCTCTTTGGGAAAAGGCAAAGATTTGTGCTGCATCATGTTCTCACCGGCGTAAGGGGCAGAGCTGCGTGGTGGAAGTTCGCCACCTGCAGCTGCCTCTGTAGTACTGCTTCTTTTTGTTGCGTGCGTTTTTTAACGTCTTTTCTACGAAGCTGCCGTGGAAAAAACCACGCCAAGAAATTCAATCTCCGTTGCCTGTGAAGGTGCGTAGATTTAATACCGTGCATACGGCCATTCATTACAAACGGGCTGTCCCCAGGCGAAGAGGCGACGGGAAGCACATCTGGAGCCCGGCAGCCGCCCCGCCCCTCTGCTCGAGGCCGAGCCCTTCAGCTCGGCGTGCAGCCCGCCCGCTCCGCCCTTACCCGCGCACGCGGGAGCTGCAGGCGGCTGCTAGCAGAGCGACCGTTGTGCTTCGCGCTGCGCTGAGGCCCGGGCAGGGCTCAGCCCTGCGGCTGCAGAGGGCGAGCGTGGTGGATGTGCGCGCGACGAAGCAGCCGGCAAGCAGCGGGGCGCGAGCGGGAGAGGTGCGGAGAAAGTGCGGAGTTGGTCACCTCAGAGCCGCCCTCCGAGTGCGGAACGCGTGGCTCTTCGCAAGAAAGTTTCTCCGCGATGTGAGAGAGCCGCCACCTGTGCTCCATCCGTCAGCGGCGCTGTTTATGGTATTTATATTACTTTAGAGATTGCTGTGCTCTGCTTAAAATGTCCAAAAGCGTGTCCCGCCACCCCAAACCCTCAGAAACAAACCACCTCCTTCTTCCCCCCAAAATCCAACCTACCACAAAACCACCCCTCCCGACAAAACCCACCCTGAAACAAACACAAAGCTCCAAAACAGAACCGCGCTGTGTCAGGTAGGTGTTCCCGCTTGGAGCTGCAAGGTAACAGCTGCTTTTCTTTACAAATTACTCCAGAAGCTTCGGTACGGCCAGGTGCAGATTAGATGCGTATTGCCAACGGCAGCTACTGCGATGTGAGGCTTTCATGCTTTATTTCCATTGTTTGTGTTTTTCATTTCTCTTGCAACAAAGACTTGGGCAATGAAACACCCTGTGACTGATGTGACAGTATGAAGGTGATTCAATAGGATTAAAATACAATTTACTAGATTAAAAATGTGGAAGTCCGGAGTATTTCTATTTATGGTTAGGTGAAAAATTTTCTGCTTTAAACCAGTTTAAAAAATTCCAATCTTTTTAATTTTTTTTTCCCCTAAAGAAAACATCAGAGATGGTCAAAAGCCTATAAAAATAACACAATGGTCTTTCCTTGTTTTTCTTCGCTTCTGCTTCAACGTTTCTGTAGCTTAGAAATAAAGTGATGAGTAGACAGTAAACTACTGCAGGTGAGCCTGAAGAGGGCAATGCATTTGAGCACAAATCTCAGCTGAAATTAAATTTAGAGTAAAGCACTGCTTCGTTCAGAGAGAAACAGCTTCAACCTTTAATTTATTCTCTATCTATCTGCTTTTGTTTGTCCAACTCTTTCTATATTTATTAGGCTACGTGTTCATAAGAATTTTGCTTTAAAATGATGTTTAAGTTCTGCAACAATTTTAGAGCTGAAACAATAGAGGTGTTGGAGACTAGAGGAAAGATATGCTTGTATGTAAGTGCTGAATAGACTAAATGGAAAATTAAAAAAAGAAAGAAGGAAAAGAATTCCTGCTGACCAGACTGTGGGGAAATTTGTTCCTTCAATGAGTCTGACTGAAGAAGGAAATGAAGTGTTGCATAGGTCTTTCTTTCAAAAAGGTGAGTGTAGGAGAAGTGTAGTAAGCTAGAAAACACTAGGAAATGAAAATTCAACTATTAAGGAGTATTGGTAGTCAATATAGTAATATAATGTCATGTATATTCCACTGACGGAATTTTACATTTGTAGATGTTCATGTAGTGTTCCCCTAGCATAAAGCTTTGCATTTAAAACAAATAAACAAAAAAAAAACCAAACACCACAAACAAAGCAAAATGCCACCAACAAAGAAAGTTCAAAAGATAACTTTTTAACCTGATCAAAATCCACCCCAGAGAGCAAAAATAATAATAATAAAAAGAACATTCACAAGGTAAAACAAATGATTCTTGTGGTTGAGATCTCCCGTGTCTGCAGAAGAAATGAGAATAGAGATGACAATGGTATCATTTACATTTAAACTTGACTGTGTTACCAGGGACAAAGTTTTATGGTGCATAACAGTTTTAAATAGCCTTAAAGATTTAAGTAACTGGTTTTAAACTGTAAGAGGGTAGATTTAGGCCAGATATTAGGAAGAAATTCTTTACTGTGAGGGTGGTGAGACACTGGAGCAGGTTGCCCAGCAAGGTTGTTGATGCCCCCTCCCTGGATGCATTCAAGGCCAGGCTGGATGGGGCTTTGAGCCCCTGGTCTAGTGCGAGGTGTCGCTGCCTGTAGTAGGGGGGCTGGAACTAGGTGATCTTAAAGGTCCTTTCCAACCTAAACCATTCTATGAAAATAAAGACAGTGCTGTTCGGCGACCAGAATTCAGGGGCTAGAACACTGGTAAATTCTCAGATAGCAAAAAGACTGTTAATGTTTGAAACGTCGTTCTTAGGATGGTGACAATCAATAGTGCTGTAACTAATCTGATTAAAAGGACTTTTTTTTAATTGGCCAATAAAAATTTTTTTTTAATAAATAAACTGACAGTAAGAGGAGGGCTAAGGAGGATCTTCATCCTTTACTGGATACAGTAGGGAATGTGACCTCTGAGGGTAAGGAAATAGCTGAGGTTTTCAATGCCTTCTTTACGTCTGTCTTCAAAAGTCAGACCGGTTATCCTTGGGATACTCTGTCCCCTGACCTGGAAATCTTGGATAGAGAGCAGAATAAACTGCTCACAAGTCAGGTGGAAACAGTTAGAGTCCTACTACTCCACCTGGACTGTCACAAGTTCATTGGGCCAGATGGGATCCACCCGAGGGTGCTGAGGGAGTTAGCAGAGCTGATAGCTAAGCTGCGTTCCATCATCCGTCAGTGTTCCTGGTCAACTGGAGAGACTGCAGTGCATTGGAGTCTTGCCGATGTGACTCCTATCTACAAGAACACTCTTAAGGAGGATCTGGTGAAGTACAGGCTTGTCAGACTGATCTCGGTGCCAGGGAAGGTGAATCTTGTTCTTGTTGGTTGGAGAGGGACACGAGGAGGTCCCAAATGGTCCCACAATACTATGTCTTTGGATGTGTTTTGAAGAATCTTATTTCAAATTGAATTACTGGGAGAGGAAATAAAGAAGATGAGGACGTCATCCTGAGCAAGATGATGTTCATCAAGGAGTTTTAATCAAGCTCATGTCTGAAATCACTGACTCACTATACCATGCAAACTACTGCTTACAATTTCTAAAAGAATAGCTGATGGCAAATATGACTCCCACTTTTTTAGAGGTTTAACAGAAACATTGGGAAGTCTACAGCTAAATAAATCTGGCTTCAGAATGAATTCAGTAAGAATTATGTAATAAAGGATAGAACTGTAGGCACATGGTTGAGAATGATATAATGGGAAAAACTGTGCTACTTGCAAAGGGTGCCTACAAGAGGCCTTCGAAAAGGCCAGTAAACAAACAATATTTTGATTGGCTTGACATATTTTACAAGAGTTTACGGGAAGACATTGAGCAGTGTCACTAAGCAATAAGTTTTTAAAAAAATATTGAACTTCCATTTACCAAGGTTTTGTAATGGTTAACAAACATAAAACAAGATGAAAAATAAGTGGCTTTCCTTTATAAAGGAATCTCACAAGAATTTTTCTTGGGACTGTGCCATCCGTGACAGTGATCCAGAAAAATGGTATGTACAATGTGGTAAAAGTTTACTTGTTTTACTAATTTATTCAAGGTAGTAAAAATGAAATATTGTTATAGCTGTAGAAAAATTTCATTATACTGCATGAAGGAGTGATAAAATGGCAGATAAGACTCAGGGCAGATAAAGGCACTTGGGAAAAACAATGTTAATTTTCTGCATTAAAACCAAAGGTAGTCAATGATGTATTACAGCATAAGAGATCTTCAAACTATAGCATTTCATTCTAAGTAAATATCTTCTCTAAGCAAGGTACCGGTTGTAGGAAAAAAACGACAGCTAGATTATTAGTTATTATTTGGATAGAAATAGCGACCAAGCCATAAAACCTTATTGTGCCATTACATAAATGACACAGTTTGCCTGCAGCTTGATAGTTACCTGAAGTTTTGGTTATTCAACTTCTGGAAGTGTGCTATAAAACTAAAACACATTCAGAGAAGGGCAACAAGGATAATCATAGATTTGAAGAGATTTTTCCTTGAGGAGTCATTAAAAAGATTAAGGATCTTCAGCTTGGAATAGTTATGACCAAGATGATAGAAGCATATGTAGTATTGAGTTTCACTGTAAAGAAGAAAAAGAGGTGATAAAATGACTGATTGTTTTCTTTTTTTTTCCCCTCTCTATTGAAAAAACTGGGATATGCAATGGAATGTTCAAGGAACGTTTGGATTTTGTGTTGAGGGATATGGCTTAGTGAGAACTATTGGTGATATGTGGACGGTTGGACTGGATGATCTTGTAGGCCTTTTCCAACCTTGGTGTTTCTGTGATTCTGTGAATGTTCATAACAAAAGGGTACAAATGCATTTGTTCATTGGTGGAAGCAGAAATTCTGAAAAGCTGTGAAATACGCTTCAGTAAGAATTCTTCTGGCTGCAGAATGATCACATTTAGCGGTCAGTATCAAGAGAAATAATGTTGCACGCTTACTCTTCTGTAGCAACCAGCAGCAGGTCAGCAAGGGAGATGGCAGTAAGGTGGACTTCTGGTTTGAACCAGTATTGCCATTCTTAGTTTTTGTGTGACAGGAACAAAACGTGGCAGTCAGAGGGCAAGTGTTTGTATGCATTCCTGTATACCCACTGGGTGTAGGGGAGAATGTCTCCATGGCTACTGTGTGCTGCTGTCCTCTTCTGCTGTGGAACCTGGCCTGCCAGTTGCAGGTGTGTGAGATCTCAGATCTAGAGGATGTGCTGTTAACCTGCTGCCATGTGAACTGCTGGTGTTGTAGCTAAGGAGCACAAAGCAGCAATCAGGTGGAAAAAAAAATAGAACTGATAATGTATTTTTTGATGTCTGCGGAAAGATGTAGTTTAAGTTCTCCCCATTCCTTCATGCTTGCGCTGCAAAATGCTGCAGCTGCCGTCCTGTTCTCTATGGAATACAGAAGTCTGATCTTTCTAATGCTTTCCTGGATACTTCTAGACATCACAGAGAGAATTTTTGGCTCTTCACTCATCAAATATAATTAAATGTGTCTCTCAGTACTGGAAACTGAACAGGGATGCAGTTTGCCTGAAGCATCACTTACTACTCCAGAAAACGATGATGATCCTTGTAACCTGCTTTTTTCTTTCTTTCTTTCTTTTTTTTTTTTTTCAAAAGATACTTGGGGCTTAATGAAGTGCCTCCTGCTAACAGTATAGTTGACAGAGCTAGATCAGTCTGTGGCAAAAAATTGCCACATCATTATTACTCAAAAGTCTTTTTGAATTGCGTGCATTTTTAGTTCTAGCTCAGCTTCCTGCTTTGTTGAAGTAATTAAATTTTTAAAAATTCTCAAACAGTTAAATCACTTTTAGAGCTGAAGGGCCATAAATCTGGTATAAACTCAACACTGTAAAGCAGACTTTTGTTTTAATTATGGGATGACTTTTAAAGATTAGCAGTTGTACTTTAAAATTATTCTGAGACATGGTGGATTCACATTCTGTAAATCATGGATTATAGCCCATATTCTGATGTGAGGTATTTTTAAAAACATTTTTGTAATAAAAAGTATGTTCTTTAATGTTTCTATTGCATCTCCTCAAAAAAAAAACAAAAAAAAAAACTTGCAAATTAAAGGTATTTTTCATCTGAAAGGCTAGTATAGCTAATGTTCACTGTTGTTTATTATAGATGATTCTGAAGCAGTGACTTCAACTATATATAGCATTAATGACAAAAAGAGGATTCTTGAGCAATTCTAATTACAAAGAATGAATTATAGTTCATAATTAACCTAAACAATAGAGAATAATTAATCATTTCTCTTTTACTATCTTTCCCTGTAATAATTTTTCCAAGAAATGCATTAGGGGGCAGCAGAGTCATTTAATTGATCCAGTTCAGACCTATTTCTAACTCGAGCAATTCCTAGTCATAGAATCGCTTGAGTTAAAAGGAACCATTAAAGTTCATCTAGCCGAGCTCTCCTACAATAAACAGGAACACCTAAAGCTAGATCAGGTTGTTCAAGTGCCCAGCCTGGCCTTGAGTGTCTCCAAGGATGGGGCATCCGCCGCCTCTCTGGGCACCCTGTGCCACAGCCTCAATATCCTTATTGTAAAAAGCTTTTTCTTATATCCAATCTGTATCGCCCCTAAATCCAATATTCAGTATTTTTGTTAAGAATCATATTTTTGTGAATGTTGTTGCACCAATATAACTTATAAGAAGAGCACTGTGCGTGTCTGTGTGCGTGTGTGCATGTATTTAAGTATACATAAATATCTCTATATTTTTTAAATTTTCTTTCTCTCCCTCTCTTTTTTTTTTTTTAGTGTCTCAGATTTCATTTCTCTGCCTTAGTTAGGTTTTAGACATTAAAACACTGGTCCTAGCTTGAAATCACATTTTTGTAGTGATTATTTTAAAAACATTTAAGTGATTCTTTGAAGGCTGCTTTTTCGTATGTTGAACTTTTCCTCCTATGTCAGTTATTTTAATAAAATATTATCTCTCTTGATATGTTTCTGATTCTGTTATGATCAGAGGTTATCATGTCCAAATATTGTTGGACATATAAAACTCTTATATCTCTAAAAATGGGACAATACTTCACTTGTCTTAAAGAGTCGTGGAAATGCTAAGCCACAGCCTGAAGCAGTGACTGAGCACCAGGAGGGAAGGTAGGGCCAACCCAGGGGAGCTCAGGTGCGTGCAACGTGCCTGAGTGACCAGATGGAGTAGAGTCAGGATCCACTTCTTCCCAGACCTTATTTGAGGGTTGACAGTGGAGACATGGGTATCTCGCTGGAGATCCCTGCTGAGGCATTTCAAGGGTAAGCAGATTTTTTTTTTCCCTTTGTTTCTCCGTCCAGGACTGCTGCGTTTGGACTTATTCTCACTTGTTACAGTCTAGGACTTTACTACTCTGCTATTATTGCTGCGCTTTCCATCACATTATAGTGTTACAACTCGTTTGAAAGATTTAACTTCAGTGGAGAAAACCTACTGCAGTTATACATCTCTTAATACTTGTTACAGAATCAGTCTATTAATGCTTTGTGTATATGTATATAAGCAATAACAGCACTCAAGCGTATGAGGGATGCACACCAACATTACAAAGCTAAGGCATCGTGATCCTCGGGACAGAACAAACTTTGAACTGTAGGGCAAGCAATTCTGTTTTCTCTCTATCATTTTATTTCTTATTTTCAGACAGTCTTTCCTTATTAGCAAAGCACAATTGTTCTTGTTTAATATAAAATTGCTTAAAATAAAGTACGGTACATAATCTTTAATAATTTAATGAGTGTTCATAGGTAAAGTTTAATAGCACAAAGTTGAAGCAAAATAGAATACGAATACAATAATTAAATTATTAAGCAGATAATACACTATTTTAAGTGATATTCTAGCACCTTCAAAAGCTGTTACAGCATTATCTTTTTTTGTTGAGTTGTTGGTAATTTTTTGAATTGAGTATTTTAAACAGCCACTAGTTTTAGGTCAGAGCTCCTTTGTTGGCCTTTCCAACTCTGATCCACTTCTTTGAGGTCACTCAAGTTGCTGCCTTTTTCTTACTATAGGTACATATTTTGGATAACTTCAATTCCCAAAGCACACTTTAACGCTTTTTAATCAGTCCAGCAAAGCAGTTAAGTGTGTATTTAAGTACTAACATGTAACTATTGCATTTGACTGCAGTAGGACTGCTTGCAAATTTTAAACCGAAGTGCATGCTGAAGTATTTTACTGTACTGGGGCCTGTATGTAGTGGCAAGGAAGAGCAATGGATTTGCATTATGGTGCTAAGGTAGACCCTTTGTTACCAATATAGGTCTGCAAGATCTTCAATAAAAATATACCTTGTTTTATGATGCAAATATTTTTGCTGTTTTAAAATATACTCTAAATATCACTGCGTTAGATTAAAAAACATCTGTTCAATTTCATATATTCTGATAGATTGGCAGTTGCTTTAGAAATGTCTAAGGGCTGCTATTTCAGGCTGGCACCTAAGAAACTCTGCAGATTTAGGCCTGCTTGCCTGTCAAGTATGGTTTGAAAGGAGAGCTAGAGAAGATGGTATAAAGTGAGAAAATAGTGTCTAAACAGAGAACATGAAGAGAGAAGAGAATGTATGCTGAGAGGATCTCCCTTTGTTTAATTGCTATAACCTCTAAATAGCATAATTGTGTTACAAAGTTTGTGATTATTATTATTATTATTATTATTTTTTGCAGGAAAGAGGAAAAATATTAAAATGAGTTTGGTTTTTTTTTTGAAGGATCTCTTAAAAACAAGCCATTGAAAATTGTTATGCTATCAATGAGTGAGGTGGCTGCATATGCACTGTTAGCATAGAATACATCTTTGCGCAACTGGATCTCAGATCTAACTCGAGGTTTTTCATCAAAGCATGTGATATTCGAGGGAGTATTTCAGAATATGAAAAGTACGTTCTTGTAAAACACAGTGTGTAATCGGGCTAAACCTGCTTTACAGCATAGGATATTCAAACTAAGAGTACTGCTGGTGTCTGACACTGATCTATTAGCTAATGTTGGCAACCTGCTGGGAACTACCTGTGTGCTGTAACACTGGAAGGCAGTCCATTAGTGCCTGAATTAATGCACTCAGAGACTTTTAATTCTTCATGGAATCTATTTCCATATTTAATTACGGGAAAGTCATAGAAAAAAGTTACAAAGCACCTTCTTCATCCATTTCATTGTCAACGAGAGTGGCGATTACTAATTCTTCTTCAAGTTATATTGCAGTTTTCACTTAAAATAATGCAGCTCCTTGCTGAGTTTGCTCCAATTAAGCCATATTTTATTTGCTAATGACTTACCAAGTCGACAATGACCTTGAAGTTGGTATTGTCAACACTTCTTGGCATAAAGCATTAGGTGATTTAGAGTTATTAAGAGTGCATCAATTTATTCTTCAGTCTTTGTCAGTGTTTTTAAAAAGCTTTTTAGTTCCATTACAGATAAGATACTTTACCTGGATAATGTACAGGTTAGTAAGTTAAGTAACAATCAATTTGTATTAATTTTACTGCAGATTTTAAAAATGGTTGTATATGACAGCATTTTTATTATTTTTGAGTTTGAAAAAGAGTACACTGGGTCATCTTTATTCACTTCAAGTCCAAATTATTTTTATCGCGTTTCTGTTTGCATAAGTCACTTTTACACACACATTTATAAATATTTAGATATTGAATGTCAGTATCTCAAGTTGTGCTCAATTATTGTTGAATTTAATTCACTACACGTATAAAAAATTGTACTAGTATAATTGAACAGAGTAAGATGTTGATTCTTGGTGAATGCTTCTTGGTACTTTAGGACAAAGATGAATAGTAAAATTACACTTAGACAGTTAAAAATCTCATAGTTATTATTTAGTAATAATACAAAGCACCTTTGCATTAAAAGCATTAAGGCAACCAAAATAATATTTAGAACAAGTGACTACAGGAAAGTAGTCACTCAAAATTTTTTTGTACCTCTCAGTTTTTTTTATCATTTTTCTCCTTTTGAAAGATGATACTGAATGTCTTTTTAATTCAGATGCACACATAATTACACTGTCAATTCATATACCTTATCTAGTGGAACTGCCATTAGTCCTTGTTTCCTCACGCTTATATATTATATTGCACATAACTCAAGAATAAAGAACCACCTTAAGTTTAGACAAAAGTGAATATTGCTGCATAAAAATAACTTAATTTCTGATCTGATGCATTTATATTTCACTTGTTCTGATCATTGTTCCATATGCTGATAGTACTACTGAATTCATCCATTTAAAAAACAAACAAAAAAGCCCCCCAAAACAGTCAGTCTGCCACATTTCCTCAATCAGATCTTTAAGAATCTACTGCCTTTGTTTTGCTTTCAAGAGTTAATATGCCATAAAAATACACTTTAATGGAGCCATGATGATGTGCATATACCATAACTGAGAAACCATGATTTAATTATTGTAATCTATTTCTTTCTTAACCCTAAATCACCGTTCTCAGTGTGTATGTATTGTGCAATAAAATATTACACCAATTCTGGGCTGTGCAATCTAGAGATTGAGGCACCTGGTATACATCTGGTTACTGAAATGTTGAGTAATAATGAACAAGAATATCCAACAGTGACAACCAGTAATAGGCAATAGCTATAGTGATTAGCAAGCACAGATTTTTGTTTTATAACATGCAGAAATTTAGGGATACAAATATTTTCACATCTTTATGCAAGAAAAAGAAAGTATTTTAAAATTGATTTTCTGGTTTATGGTAAATTTGTGCTGAGTACTCTTTTGTAGATGTTAAATTATGGCTAGAAATGTCAGTTGTACAATTGGGTAATGCTGTTCCGTAGTATTAATTTTATTTGGAAATACGTGTTCATTTGCATTAGCAAGGGATTAAGGTATGTGATATGTATTTTAAAAGCAGAGACCACATCTAATGTTTTGTTCAGCATTTCAGCTTTTTATCAGAAAATCTTTACTCTTCGTTGTAATCAGCTGTGAATTTTAAGTTGCTCATGAAAAGGTGAAATGTTTTTCAGTCATGCTGCTCTGGGGTACATCTCCAAAAAATTATTATCTATGTAAAACAGAAGATAATTCCTGACAATTTTTGGATTTTTTAAAATTTGGATTTGTGAAGCCTGAATCATTTCTAATAACATTAACGTTATTAACTGTTAATTTGCTTCTGTAATGATGAAGAATTTATGATTTCATGAGGTATGAAATGTTTAGTATGCTTAATACACATTTGTGTGAGTGTATATGCTACTTTTGCTCTGTTACAAATTCATTTGCTTGTCAAGTGTTGTCTGAAGAGAAGCAAGAGTGTACATTATCTAACAGTAAAATGCTAGTCTGCACAGTTTATTCTCTTTAACAGGAGAATAAGCCTACGACAACTCAACAGCAGTGGGTAGAGAAGATATGCATTTGTAAAGAAGGAATAAAATCCAAGGAAGTCACTAACTGGTATTAAGCATAAGCTGGAGGTATCACCAGTCTTATTCCTGTGATTCTGAGAATAATGATATATTGAATACAGAATAGATTTTTTAGAAACTGTGTAAAAAAGGAGAGTATATTTTTACAGTTTGCTGTTAGTAACTCAGCCTCGTTTCTTTAGACTCACAAACTGACAACTGACTTTTTTAATACAGCTGTCATCTCTAGATGGGATACAGCTTGGAGTTCACCTTTTTTTTTTCTGCCAAAGACATTAGGTCTTTGATGATGAGAGGCTGCTGTCTGCTCAACATTTTCCTAGGTCATAGAAAGTAGGCTGGACATTAGGGTCATCCAGCTCACAGAGACCCTCTACTGTGTTATTTGAACATCGAACACATTTTCTGACCTGAAAAGGTTCTATTCGTCGAAAAATATCATACTATTTTTTTATTAGTGTGATTTAAAAAAAAGGCAGATAATTCTGCAGATTTAACAGTTTAAAATTCAGTATGCTTATTCTTACTATAGACTTCAAAATAAATCAGAGTCCTATAAGACCTAATCCGTTACTATTTACAGTAACTGTAAGAAGTCTATTCTGTGCATAACTGAACAATAATGCTTGCTCTACCATGCACTAAAGCAGTAGTAAATAATGCCTTACAGAAGACACTTGATGGTGCTGTTACCCTTTTACCCTGAAAATTTAGCAACTTCATGCTTCTTTTATAAGAATGATAAATTTGAAGTACTTTAGATGTTGGAGGAATAAGAGATTTTAATTTTTCCTTAATGTTAAAAGCTCACGTGTTAATATATAAACTTGTAAGTGTGTCAGTTTTTATTACGACAATGCATACAATGGCTATAGATGATATGCATTTATGAAGAATGAATATTAGCACTAACTGATATTTTTTGAGGATTCTGAGGTTACATGCAAAATGAAGGAAAAATGAGTTTTTCTTTTCTCAGATGGGACAGGCTGCAATGCTAAAATTATTGAATTAATTTAAAACTATGCAAGGTTATCTTGGAATTGTGTTATGTTAATAGTGACTAAGCATCCATCTCAAAATACTGTATATATGGTGCTCCATAACCAAGCTGAAGGGATGACCAGCTGGTCATCCATTCATATAATATTCTGAGAATATGATATTAATGATATGTTGAGCATAAAATTAATTTGTTAGAAATCATGTAATACTTCGGTGAATTATAGTGATTGGGCTTAGAACTGGTGATTGAGATTTGAGATATCTACTGTATTTGAACTACTTGCTTTCTGATTCCTGAAGACCACATTCAATCTACAGACCACATTGTTTCTTTTTATAAGTGGAGTGTATTTTGCATGCTTTTGCTTCTTAAATAATTCAAATGGGAAAATTATTTTGTGCAGATGAGATAATATATGTCTTTTCAAGAAGTAGAATGCTACACAAATTCTGAGGTATTTTTTGTGTATATTTCTTTGTACCAATCAGGTTAATGTTGCTTCCTCAGGGAAACATGCATATTGCAATTATTCTTTATCAGCAGTCTCTGCTTGTGATTAGTACATAAATGCACTCATGTTATAAAACAGCAACTTAGGCCACAAATTTGTTTTTGAACAATAAGCAAGCAAACAAATAACTGAGAAAAAGTGTGACATATGTATGTTGTAGACCAAAATGACACTTAAATATATATAAACCTTGAATTTTCAATTATGTCACATGAAAAAGACCTGTCAAGTGTGGTCTAACTTATATAGAATCTGGAATAGAATATAATTTGATGTGCGTTTGCTGGCCACGAAGATAGAATCATAGAATCACCAAGACTGGAAAAGACCTCCAAGATCATTTAGTCCAACAGTCCATCTACCTCCAATATTTCCCCTCTAAACCATATCTGTTGAAGATATAATATCTAAACACTTCTTGAACACCTTCAGGGACAGTGACTCAATCACCTTCCTGCGCAGCCTATTCTAGCACCTGACTGCTCTTTCAGAGAAGAAATTTTTCCAAATATGATGAATATGTAGATATGTTCAGAAAGTGTAATTGAACAGACAAGTGGTCTGCTGAGCAGGGTCTTAGTGCTGTGGACTGTAATTTCTTGATGTGGACTATGATATCCTACTTTTTTTTTTTTAATATTTGCCATTTTTATGCATTTTATTGAATTATTAGTCTGCATAGATTGAAGTTATATTGTTAATCACTACTTATGGCAGTTACTACTGCATGTTTTGGAGAGAGGCCTTGCTTTGCTTGATGTGCTATGTATGACTTAAGAAACAGCTTGGGAACTAAAATAAAAAAATCTAAAGTAAGTGAAAAAGCATTTTAAGAAGTTTTTACAGCATAATTCCTTCTCTGGAATCACAAGACTGCAGCAGAGGTGTAAATCATCAAAACTTTGTTAGCAGTTAACTGAAGCTGTTCTCTGTAGTTTAAGCATTACCCATCAAAATATCGTAAGTGAAACAAATTGTTGTTAATAGGAAATTGAAATGGAGTGGTGTGGAGATCAAGCAAATGATGAAATGAGGTGAAAACCTGCCTGAAGGACTTTACAGTGTATCAAAATAAAACTACTGTGTGGTTTGTAGTAGAATTAAGGTATATCTAACAAGCAAAATTCATACATTCTGTAATGAATCTTTATATAAATGTACAAATAAGTATTATTTTTACTTTATTTTTGTCTGTTAGGTATTATATATTTTTGGTCTATTAAAAAAGCATAAGAATAGCCAAGAAATAGGAAGATATTCTCCAGCAGCTGTTGTTTTTTTTCCTTTTCTTTACATTAGGATGTTACTTAATCTGTCATGAGACAAAAAGGAATGCATCTTAGAAAATTAATAAGAAAACACTGAGTTTAAACTTCTTCATGAAGGGCAAGGACTTCAGAAATATGGTGTGACTCAGTACATAATATGCCAGGATATTTCGTTTTTTAGCTGTTCATTCCAAAATTGTTATGTTTGCTCTCTATAAATAAAGTTTCTTACATTATTCTGATTTAACGAATTATGCTAACATATATACATATGTGTATTCATTTATATATACAAGTGTTGTTCTGAAAGTATGTCTCCTGTGTCATTATGTAGTCTCACAATGTCAGAAGTGGATGTTGATGGTATGGAACCTTCCCACTACTATTCCATTACATTTTGTTGCTGTGTGACAGATGGCAGCAGAAAAACAATTTGACAAAATTGTGTCTGACCTGGAATTGCAGGTGAATTGAAGATGTGGAGTTGAATTCCTCCATGTGTAAAAAATAGCATCCGTTGACATTCAGTGGCACTTATTGAGCATTTGCTCTATCAATTAGTGCTATTGTGCTCTTTGTTGTAGTACCCATGGAAATATATAGGAGGAATTACTTTCAGGGCTACCTACAGCAGTTAGGATTCTTTGTGAAGTATATGAGCTCAGGAACAGCAAAGTCTTTCCTTTCACATATTCAGGCATCTTTTCTTGTTTCATTGGAACTTAATCCTTGCAGCTATTAATTTTGCTGTGGTTTCAGAACAATGAACACATTTTTAAAAGTTTATTTTACAGAAAACCTATACTTTATACTTTGTAGCTTGTTGAAAAAAAAATAAGTATATATAATTAACTTTTGTCAGTATGCTTGAGGTTTTGACTTTTCATTCAGACTGGTCTCTTGCTGTACTTGATTGTCTTTCTGCACATTAGAATGTGCTTTGAGGAGAGCGTTGAATATCAATCAACTTAGCTCTCTTGAGCCCCCTGAGTATTCAGAGCCATCCTCTTGGGATATGGTCAAGTAGATCCCTGAGCAAGTCAGAGCCAGAAGAGGTGATCTGCAAGGTTTATAACTAATAAAGGATGAATTCTTTGAAGATATGAAGGCTCAAGTGATGGTTGAATTTAAGATCCTGAGCAATAGTGAAACTGGTCCTTAATTAACTAAATTTTAACATATCCACTTCTATTTTCTTTGAAAATACTTGTTATCAAAAAGAATGTAGGGAAGTGTTTCTCCTAGCTGAGTTTATAGCCTTGTGTTAAGAGGAAAGTATCTCATTTAGGTCTGTATCTTCCTATAGAAATTCTCTTTAGGATACTGTATACTAAACTATTACTGTACAAGTGATCATTAAGATAATAGAAAATGTGTGACCATTATTTCTTGTGTGTCTTCTTGTCTGTCTTGAATTTCTTTTAAAAACAAACAAAAATAGTTCAGATTTTAGACTGTGCATCCAATTCTTTAACTCTCAGTGAAATAAGATGTTAATATGAATAGGTCTGGAAAGATGAGACTTCAGAATCTTTGACATCACTGGTGCACGTACCGGACGCCAGTGGAATTTCCAAATAAAACTAAATATTCATCTGAATTGAGCTTCAGTTTTCAGACTACTTCTCTAAATGCATTTGAATTCGGAAAGAGAAGTTTTTCAAAACTTAGGATTCTTTATTTGGAGGTTATTTGGTCTTAATTTGTTGCCCAAGAATCTGTCATGGTTGAAGTCCCTTCCAGACTAATCGGAATGGCATTTGAAGCGGTCATAAAAATTATTTGTGTATTTTAAGTGATTTCTTTAAAGTCTTCTTCCTAAAATTAAATCATAAAACAGCTCTTTAGAGAGTTGCTGTTATCCAAAGAGATCTATTCTGTCTGATTTCATTGTCTCATATCTAGAGTTAAAGCTTCCATAACTCACTTATAACTTTGTTTTACATGTGGTACAGTAACATATCTAAAAAATGGTATGTCATATTTTCTGTAGGCTTTTTATTTTTTCTCCATTGTGTAGTTCTTTGAGTCATCCTTTGATAGCAACTACATGATTTTGCTGTTATTGAAACATGATTTGTGTTGCGTCTTTTGGATTCACAGCAAAATTTTACAGTATTGTGGGATTTCTCCAATTAGCAAATAATCTAGACTTTCATTAGTTACTGCAGACAGATGCTGTTCATAACAGGAGAATAGCCTTTCATTGAATATATCTAGATAATCATTCAAAAATGAAAACTCATAAATCTTTCCTTTAACTTTCTAAGTGGGAACTGTGCTACAATATAAAAATGTCAGCATCAAAAAGAAGGCGCAAAAAATGACATCCTCATGCCATAGTATTGTGAAGTAAAAAAGAATTACCGGAAGAAAAGAAGGTAATGCCACTTGAACTTCTTTCTACTACTTAAAACTAATCTGTAGCTGTATTTCAGATATAAAGATTTTCTCTATAGGATGTAAAAGTACTAAAATTATATTGAAAATTGAAAAAAATAAATAACTTCCTCCCTCTCAACACTTAAAAAGCCCACAATTTCTCATTATTTTGCTCTTTTATTTCACAGTAAAATCCCTAAAATGATTTAAGAGCATAAACTTTTTACATTTTCTTTGTAGAGACTGTGGGGCTGAGTATTTTTACATGCTTGAAATTGTATGTCAAGGTTAAAACTGAATGATTCATAGTCACAGCTTCTCTCAGAATTCATTAAGATCCAGTAGGAATACATAAAAATGTATTTAGAGTAAATTACCTGTGCTTTTCAGTTTGAAAACGTTTCTAACTGAATAACTTAAATGCTTTAGGTGTTTTTACATGGTAGAATTTTGCAGCCAGTAGTATGCAGAGTTAATTTATGCTTAAGTTATATATATGTATAGAATTTAAAGCAATTTTCTCTGTAATCTGAAGTGCTTTATTTTTGTTTGATTGTATACTTAAGTTTTTATAGACTGATTTATCATCTTAAGCAATTCTTTTTTCTTTTAACTACTGTATTTTCTCTTTTGACTGAATATTCATGTTTTTTACAAAATGTATTTGTGGAGTGAACAGTGTGTATGAGGAAACTTTTGCAAAAGTGTGTTCTTACATTTTTTTTTCCTACTTTCCCTCACTGTTGCTGTAAGGAACTGTTAGATAAAGGGGATAGATACTACCAATTTGGGGAGTTAAGCGATAGAATAATGCCAAGCATAATTTTTTTTTGAAGTTGTGCGCACTGGAGGTAACTTCCATTTTCATTAAAAGGGAAGCAATCGATTCTATGATAGAAGCCAGAAATACGTAATTTCTTGACAGAAAGAGGCAAATCAGTTTGTCAGGATGAAAAGCTGTGTTAAAGTTCAGAGAACTTAGACACAGCTATGCTTTAGCAACGGGACTTCTGAAATTTGAAAATATTTGATTGTAAATGCAAAGCAGAGAAAAAAATAAATTTATTTAGCACAAAACATTTTAACTCAAGACTGTTATAAGTAAGACAATTGTGTGACTATAAAGAGCTCTTAAAACTGCTTGTGTTAGGATAGCAGAAAGGTGAGAAAGCTGAGGATCTCTTTTGAAATAATGTGAGTGTATTGCAAAGGTTTGCTGTGAATTACAGTTTCCCATCTGGGAATATTCTCAGATGATAATGAATGAGGAAAGTAATAAGTTACCTCATGTCAAGGATTTAAGACCCAGCAGTGATGTGAACGGGTGGACCTGCATTAGTGGGAGGTGACTTACTTTTGCACGCGATTAGATGTGCTGTACTAAAGAGTCTTAATGTGGAATTATCCCTTACTGGCTCTTCTATTTTTCATTCCTTTACCTCTAATTAACCCCTTTAGTCTTTCCTGGGTGTGTAAATCTGTCCCTGACACAAGAGGGAGAAGAAATAATGTCATAAATGTGTATGCAGAAGGGTATATAAAAGCGTTGAGAGAACCTAGTACCACTTTCACTGAGGAAGAAGCAATGCACAAAACTTGACAGATTCAGGAAGGAGGGGAAAATTGGTGCTTTTTGGCGGGAAGGGTTAGAAAAGAAAAAAATAACTTTTTTACATGTACATAGAGACAGAGAATGTTTGTTATTCTCTTTTTATCGTTCTTTTTTCTTCTGTCTGGTTCAATAAAACTTTGAATGAATGAACATTCTTCTTATTTTCAAATTAAACTAAATATCTGATGACAATGATCTCTTTAGATCTTGGTTAAGTATTAATGAGTAGAAATTTATAATAAAAATAAAATTGGCAAAGAAAATTTAATTAAGCATTAAGACTGAGAGTCCATCTGAGTAATTTAAGTTGATAAAAGTGTGTTGTAATTACCCTAAAAAAAAATCTCCATACATCAAAGTCCTGAAATAAAACTGTCCAGGTAAAAAAAATAAATAAATAAAAGAAATTGTCTTTTGATTTTAGCAAGGATACTACAGTTAAGGGGTCCGTGGGGGAAGGAAAGTAGTAATGTGAACAGTCAACCAAACTCAGCTCTGTGCTTTGGGATTGAATGCAGTAACAGAAAACCTTACTCTTACAACTAGACTTAACCCTGAGCTTTCTGACTGGATTTTCTGTTCAGGAAAGATTAGATATGAATTTATGCATTTTTTTCCATTGCAAAGGGATTCATAATGTTTTCCAGTGGATCCACAGATTTCTAATAAGACTTAAGTTCACAATGCAGCCTGTAAATTGGAGGAGTGTCTTTCCAAATTAAGATTTTTCACAAAGCTGGTAAGAATTTTGTGTCAGTGAGTCTGCAGCCTCTCAGTCAACTTTAGTTGACTAATAGGATCTATATTATTGCAGAAAGATGAATTTACTTACATGCTTACAAGTATTACCATGTTCATTCTTTTTTCTAAAAACTAGGCTGAATTTTAATCATCAGTTCATTCTAATTTAGGATCAAAAGCATTAAACTATTCAGCTGTGACTGTATATTTATCACTAAATCTTTTGGGATTGGATTTCTTTCAAATTGCAACTTAATCTGAATTTCTGGAGGTTAGAATGTTTGTTTTTGGTATGAAGTCTGAATTTTTTTTTTAGTTGTCAACACTTATACAAGTTTCTACAAGTTAAAAAAAAATAGTTTCAAGAGTAAGAAACAAAAGGTTTGCAGCACTTATCCTGATTTTAGAAGTTGATAACTATTAACTGTAACTTTGTGTGGTAATCCTGTGTCATTGTTTGCCCAAACTTTTTAAAGAAAAAAATAGTCAGTTTTTGCAAGGAACTGGATCTTTTAACCGAAGAAAACGCAAAGTAAATAGGAATCCTGCAGAGTAAAAAGTATATCAAGAAAGATCTTTCTGAAAATCTCTGAAGATGTGCTTGTATTTGAATTTACAAAAACAAGCAAATAAATTATAGAAACCTTAGCAGAGTCACCACTAAATTGCAATTTACTGTTTTATCTCCCTTTGCTCAGTCATGTCCTGAAAAGAAAATCATGTTACATTTTGAAAGAACAGACATCAAATTTTATATCCCCAATATAAAAAAAAGTTTTTTTTTTTTTTTTTTTTTAGAGAAGTGAATAGAACTTAAATATATGAATCCTACAAACACCTAGGTTATGACTGTTACATATTTTGCACTTAAGACCTCTAGTGAGTGTATGGGGCTGCTAAATCACGGCCTGAACCTTTGATTGATCACCTGAGGTGAGCAATGAGTCAGCCACGGGAGCACAGGTGAAGGCAATTCACCTGTGCTGCAGGAAGGGGTGGAGCCTGGCTCCACCTCTCCTAGACCCATTTAAGAGCTGACTGCCAGTGGGGAAGGATCTCTCTGGAGATCTGCTCCATCAGGAGTTCATCTCGCGAGCCCAGGACAGAGTGAGTGACTTTCTCTCATTTCTCCAATATAAATTATATTAGCCAAGCTCGTGGATATATAGCTGTACCATCTGTATATCCATTGATTAAACAAGTGAGTAAATATTTATTTGCTATATTTCTGAATATTTTTTTTAATTCTGGTACTTTACTGAGTTTAGTTGCAGTTGTACATCGTGATTGCTTGATGACAGCATCAAGGCTGTAGCATGTTGGGCTGCGTAATGTGAAATAGGGTTGTGTGACATGATACAGAAAAACAAATTTAAGAGGAGAAAGATTGCATTGTATTGTAAAATTGGTAGCATTGCAGAGGGATTGCTGGCTGGTATTAACAGCTCAACTTCAGTTAGGCTGAAATAGTTACAAATATATTGTATTGATTATTTTTTTTTAACTTTTTTTACTCTTCACTAAAAATAGGTTAAAGTATTTCTGAAGAGGAGTAAAGTAAGATGCGGGTAGTCTGCTATTATTAAATAATGTATCTTGGGAAACATCTCTCATGTTTCAAAACCAAGAGTTGAACCTGACTGAGAACATGTTGTCCTGGTGAAGATACCCTTCTGATGTAGCTGAATTAAAAGCTACTCAGAAGTGCTGTTCTAAAATACTAGGTTAGAGTTTGTAAGTAGCTTGCTGTAGAAATCCTTGAATGCTTTATCTGTGTTTTTCTACCTTCAGTATTACACTGATAGTAGTCTTGTTCCATGGAGCCCCTCTGCATAAATAGAGCAAATGGCCCAGGTGAAGGGCAAGGTTGTTGCTGCAGAATTTTGTCATTGTAAATGTGTGGCACTGAAAGGCACTAAGGCTGGCTATGCCACCAGATTTCTTTGTGCTACTGGGCAAAATAAGAATTGATTTCTTTATGGTACTGGGCAAAATAAGTATTGATATATAAGTAGAATGTAAATAAATGTGCAATAGATAAGTAATTTGGGCTTTTTACGAGGTGTAATTGATTTCTTTGCAATACAAAAAGTAATCTTTATATAATAAAGTTATATACACTTATTGAAAAAAATATTGTAGAAACTGAAATCAATATGTAAATGGTTTGCTGATCATAATATGTTTATATCTTTTTTGGTATTGTTAAATATGTACTTAAAAATAAAATACTATGACTTTGAATTATAAGGAATTCATTACAAAAAAAAAAAAGACACTTAGGGCTGTTATTAAACTGGAAAATAGGACAGAAGCAAGATATTGATACAACTTCAGAAAAGAGCAGTAGAGTTAACATAAAAATCCAAAGCATTGATCTGGATGATACTTAAAATGTGCTGTATTCCCCTTTTGTGGTGAAAAGTCCATAAAAATGTTTCTTCAACTATGTTAATATCATTAAGGCATTTTATGCAATGAAGTTAAACTTTTAAAAATTCATGTTGTAATAATTCCCACTGAACAAGTACAGAATAACATCTTGAATCATTTCGGACAAAGAATTGGAAACCTGAATTTCATTTGGTAGTACTTCTCATATAGCATCAACAAACATGAACAAAGCTTGGAGAAATACTGCCAACTTCTTATTCACTAATAATCCTTATAATATATGGAGGTGGTCTTGGTCTGGATACCTTGAGAAATGCAAAAGACCAACAATCTCTGTGCTGAATTTGAATAAAAATGGATCCAATGTTGATAAAAAGATAAAGTCAGATGCTATATTAGGATATGCACACGGAATACATCCCGGAAGGCATGTGAACTAGTACTTACTAGCAGTGGTACATAGAATAGTCTTCATATAGAGATCTGTGTCACATTTAGTGCATTTCAAGTTAAAATTATGCAGAGAAATCAGAGATAGTTTAGAGGAAAATACTGAGATTATTGAGAGACTGTCCCTAAACAGAAAAAAAAAATGGTTGAGCTGTGTTAGTTAAATTAAAGAGCAAAGGGAGACCTACTGGAGTAGTGTTTACCTGTGTAAAAGGCTGCTGAGGAGAGACGAGGAATGATGTGATTTCTAGATCCTTTTGGATCTAGTGAGGGGGGGGGGGGGGAAGGAGAAAATTTGGCCTAATACTGATCTGTGTGTATGTGTCTTTTTATGGAGGGTTGCTTCTTGATCAACCTGGTCTCCTTCTATGATCTAGTGACCTCCCTGGTGGATGAGGGAAAGGCAGCTGATGTGGTCTATCTTGACTTCTGCAAAGCCTTTGATGCTGTCTCCCACAGTATTCTCCTGGAGAAGCTGGAAACCCATGGCTTGAATAAGTATGCTCTTTGCTGGGTAAGGAGCTGACTTGAGGGCTGGGCCAAGAGGTAAATGGTGGTGGTGAATGGAGTTAAATCCTGCTGGCAACCAGTCGTGAATGGTGTTCCCCAGGGATCAGTACTGGTGCTTGTCTTGTTCAGTATGTTTATTAATAACCTGGATGAGGGCATTAAGTGCATTCTCAGTGAATTTTGAGATGACACCAAGTTGTCTGGTAGTCTTGATCTGCCTGGGGGTATCAGTGCCCTACAGAGCAATCTGGACAGGCTGGATAGCTGGGCTGAGGCCAATGGGATGAAGCTCAACAAGACCAAGTGCTGAGTTCTTCACTTTGGCCACAATAGCTCTAGGCAATGCTACAAACTTGGGGTAGAGTGACTGAAAGCTATGTAGAGGAAACTGACAGGAGGATGTTGGCCTATACTCAGCTGAACATGAGCCAGCAGTGTGTCCAGGTGACCAGGAACGCCAATGGCATCCTGGCTTGTATCAGCAATAGTGTTGCCAGTAGGAAAAGGGAAATGATCATCCCTCGGTACTCAGCTCTGGTGACGATGCACCTCAAATGTTGTGTTCGGTTTTGCACCCCTTCACTGCAAGAAAGACATGAAGGCCGTGGAAAGCCCTGTTCAGAGAAGGGCAGTGAAGCTGGTGAGGGGTCTAGAGAACAAGTCATATGAGGAGCAGCTGAGAGAACTGAGATTGTTCAGTCTGGATCAGAGGAGGCTGAGGGGAGGCCTTATCGCCCTCTATAACTTCCTGAAGGGAGGTTGTAGTGAGCTGGGGGTTGGCCTCTTCTCTTGCGTAACAGTGATACGACTGGAGGGAACAGCCTCAAGTTGTGTCAGGGAAGATTCAGGCTGGTCATTAGGAAATATTTCTTCAAGAGGGGGAGTGGTCGGATGCTGGGATAGGCTGCCCAGGGAGGTGATGGGGTCACTGACCCTGGAAGATGTTCAAGGAACATTTAGACGTTGTGTTTAGGGACATGGTTTAGTGAGAACTGTTGGTGATAGGTGGATGGTTGGACTGGATGATCTTGTAGGTCTTTTCTAACCTTGGGGGTTTTACAATTTTGAGTTACATTTATGTCAGTTTTCCTGAATCTGTGAATACTCACAGCAATTCTTCCTAACTAATCTTAAACTTAAGTGCTTGTTTACTATCTATGCTATGCTATTTAAGTATGAAATCAAATTTTTTTTAACTTCACTAATTGTTAGGTTGTTTTCATAGAATAAATCAGAAAATCCTGCTATCTATCAATTGGCCATACACAGTAAGTTTCATATTATATGTAGTATTGATAGCTTCTTGCAAAAAAAAAATGATATAGAGAAGTCATTGGATCTTGAGGAGCTTCTGTTGCCTTGGGCAAAATACCAAAGCTGCTTAATCATTTCTGTTCTGGGAACTGAATCACCTGTGAATTTAGATCTGTTTGAAGAGGCAGCTTACATTGGAGGCTTTCTTGGTGAATATATAGGCAAAGCTGCACTTTATACCCTCACAGAGTAGGCATAAATTTCCTTATATTTAAGGAAATCTTTCCTTATGTACGTGGTAAATTTTTTGAGAGATATTGACTCGTCTGTTTCATACAGATTTTAAAATATTTACATATTTTTACGTATTTTATAATATGAATGGGATAAAAAGGTTTAATGAATACACAAGATTAACAAGTACATCCAATTGTATTCCGAACTAACATTGCAGCTTAACAATAGAAAAGGCTTGTCTGATAATACTCCAATTAAGAAGTTGTTCAGTATTACCTTTTGTTTATTCTGACTTCATTTTTTGTTATGTTGTGGTGTGGATAAAATATTTCCTGACTTCTATGAAGCCAAAAATCTACTTGTATTTTCACCTAGGAAAATAGTGTAATAGCAATTTACTTCTCAAATTCATGTTATCCTAAAATCCACTCCCTATATATCCTTTTCTCTCCACTTCTCTGTGTGAATGTTTGATGCTTGTTGGACTGAATGTGCTGGGATCTTGATGTTTGCTTTACAGTTAAGAACACAGAGTGCTAATGAGTTTAGAGCGATGATTAATGGTTATTCAACAGAGGAGCATGGTGAGGGATAAAACTTTCCCTTCTAGTAAGGACATCTTCCACATCTCTTATGGAACCACCTACTAGAGTAACGTGCTATTCACCTAGTATTACTCCAAGGATTGCTTTTTAATATACTCTTATCTGGTACAGTTGGTACATAATATTTCTCAGTGCATGATTTACAGCATTTAGGCTTTTTTTGGGTTTCCTGTTAATAAAGTTACATCAGAAATTAAATTGATTGGTTCTCTTTGTCATATCCAGAAAATAAATGAATAGATTTTAGAAGTAAAAGATCCACTTATCTTCAGAAGTTATTAAATAGAAATTACTTCTTTCTTTTATTGACTTTACATTTTACTTTTTAACATTGTATTATTCCCGTATGCTTCCAGATAATGGTATGAGTTTTCTTTATTGCAACTGTTTATTAACAAAATGCTGATGAATCCTGGTAAATGTAACACCTCACAATAACTCAAAGTCATAACGCTTCTCACTACAAAGTGAGATTTTCTTTTTTCTCTAGAGAGAAATTACTCTCCAGTTATTCCATTGCAATACTTTTGATACTAGCTCACTGGAATTGATGAATGGTTGGATTTGCATCAGTAATTTGTTCATAAGTAGCTGTTTTCTTGTGTTGCCATCACCTTCACATGAAGTTGTCAAAATTAGTTAAGTCATAACTAACTCCCGTGGTGATCAGTATAAAAAAAATCCCTTACATTGTAGCCCATGTGAATGAAGCTCTCTGTAAAATTTCCTTCTTGTGCTACTATTAGATTATATTTTTTATGAATTGTGAATACCTATACAATTTTGCAACTGGTAATTATTTCCTTTAAGTTTTTTGTTTTTCCACTTAGTATCAGGTATCTTGCTTAAAAATTACCTCGAATATTGGATTTCTCTGGGCAGTAAAGGTAATCAATTTCTCATAATGTCTTTTTTCATGGTTTTCAGGATATTTCAGGCTGTCCAAAGAAAAATAATAGAAGTTTTTTAATGTTTTGTTTTGAAACAGGAAAAGACAACATTAAAAGTTTGTGTGTATGTACATATTAGGGAGTGTGATACACACTAGGGAAATACACTAACAAGACTAATGATTACCTGAAATACTTGTCTTTGCTTTTGAAGCTTAACCCTTTTGCTCATCAATCAGTCAGCAGTGGCAGGTAGTGACCATTAGGTGGATTCATTAACACCCTGCAGCCTTCTTGTACAGGGTGACCCACATCTGTCTTCATTAGTAGTTTTCTAGTTGCCAGTAGTGAACAGATGGGTCATTATAGCCTACATTGCCCTCTGGGCATACCTGGAGGACGGGCAAAGTCGTCATTCTGTACAGATACATAGTTACTTAGTAGAAATTGACCAAAATATTTATAAGAAGTATAATAGTATCAGGCTCTTTCCTCAGATTAGTATAAACTAGTTAGTTACTTTTTGTGAAGTCCTTGTTTCATGGTTTTTGGGCTATTTCAGGCTGTCCAAAGAAAAATAATAGTTTATGTTTAGTGGTTTTATTTTAATATTTATATTTGATACCAGCCCTAAGAATGTGAAAGTGTCTAAAACAGGGACTTGAATTGTTTACTATCATTTAAAAATATATAGCATCTTATAGCATTACATATATATATAGTGTATCTTATAACAATGCTATATATATATATGCTAAGTGTCAATCATTAGTTTCATCTAAATTTTAGGCACAAACTTCACCATCTTTTTTTTTTCTTTTACAACCAGGCTATGTTCTGTAGAAATTAAACAAAACTTTTTTTTTTTTCTTAAGAAAAAGACCTCTATTAATTAAGGCAGAAGGCATAATTTTGTTGCCTGGAGAAGAAAGTGAAAGCCTTGTTTCCTTATTGCCATCAGCACTGCTGTTTATACAGCAGGAGTTAAATCATTAAATCATAGGATTATAGAATGGTCTGAGTTGAAAAGGACCTCAAAGATCATCTAGTTTCAAGCCCCTGCCATGGGCAGGGTTGCCAGTCACTAGACCAGGCTTCCCAGAGCCACATCATGGTTGAAAACGTCTTTGATGAAACACTCTGAATGAATTATTCACCAAGAATTGCCTTCATTCAAAAGTTTGTAATACTTATGCATGTTTTTTCAATGTTAGCAGTGTTATAATTGATATTCCACTTTGGAGTTTCTGGAAAAAAAAAAAGTTTGATTTTAATACAGAAATCTCATAAATGTGAGGCAAACTAATTTCAATTAGAAAGCCTGATTATGCACTAGATTTTTCCCCTGGCATATTCTCTGAAATGGAAACATGATTTCATTTACAAGTGAAGAAAAAATCCCCTTTTCCTTCCATGGTGTTAGTAAATTCCCTAAAATTCCCAAGCTATTACTCCCCCTTCCTCTACCATCATACTTTTTTAGTGACAGTGATGGTGACATCAACAGCAACTTTTATTGTATAAAGGGGGACCAATATTTACTGTTGTCAGGTTGTTGTTGTTTGTTGATTTTTCTTGCTGTATGATGGTCTGTAATTCTTTTTCTTACAAAGGTACTTAGAATATATATCTTTTTAATTTGCATGCTGCATTCATAAAACTGTTGAATCTCCAGAAGAGCTGACCATAAAAAAAAAAAGCCACTTTATGAGTGGCTTCTAAAGAAATGCTATCTGTATTAATTTCAGGAATACTGTTTTTTGGATGGTATTTTTTTCACTGGACAAAGAATACTCTTTATTTTAGCATAATTATTATAAATTGATTTTTTTTTTCTTTTCCTAATAATTAAGCTGTTGCCTACTGGGAAGTTGTTTGCCATAATTAAATCTGAAGTATGTTGTTTCTCTTTTCATAATTTGGAACAGGTTCTGATTTCGTCCAGCTTTTCCTTCCTAATTTATGGTTAAACAATTTCTTTCACTAAGCTTGTGTGAAACTTTATTTCTGGAAGATAATGTATAGATACACACTTTGATTTAAGTGATATGACTTTTGAAGTAGAATTTAAAAGCAAATGTTTTTGTAGTTCACATCAAACTATCACTCTTTGTGCCTATCTAAGTAACAAACAGAAACTGTTCTCATTAGGAAGATGTGACCTTACCTGCCGGAAAGGTTATATTTCATGTCAGAAGAACAGTCTTTGCTGTTTATTTTAAAAGATAAATAATTGTGCCATCTTTGGTGGTAAATTATAGAACAGTTTTTATTATCAGAATAATTTTTAGATATTTGGTGAGAAATATCATTAGTGAAGTTGTCAGAAGTAATACCCTTATGCATGATAAAAATAACTTTTCAAGTTATATGTAGAGCAGATGAATTGGACAGCAAACGGAGTACATGCTTTGTACTTGCAGTGCGGATAGTTTATGACAATTCTGTTTGGCACATGAAGGGAACTTTAATAGTTTGTCTCTTGAAAAGTGTAATATCTCACTGCTGTTGCTGTATTTTTTTTGTTGTTGTTCTGTTTTGATAGTCATATTTTTTGATGAGCATGAAAAAGGGTGGTTGGGATTTATTGCCGTAGCCTAAGGAAACACTAAAATTTCCTCATCTTCTCTGTTTTTGAGAAATAATGTACTGTCTTTAACATGTTCTATGTATATTTATGGTCTCAGATTACCTAACAGTAAAGATCACGTTTTACACCTATCTAGGGTATTTACATATACTCAAATTGTTTACAAAAGCCATTAGAATGATCTTAGATTTAATATTGCCCAGGTAACTCTAAAATAGCCCTGTGGTTTATGATACAGTCTTTAACTACATGAAGATACTATTTTCTTCAGGATCTTACCTTAGGGTATACACAACGTAGTATTCATTCAGTGACGAGTTATTTTTCCCTCCTATGTTCCTCATCCTATATGAATTCCATAGTTTACATTGCAAATCCTCCATAACATATTCTGAAATGAAGGTGATTCGTTTCCTAGCATTCTTCTGCTGCTTGTAGGTTTTTTTTAGCCTCTATATAAGCAGATAACGTATTATGTTTCTTTGAAATCTACTCGTTCATTTTCACTGCTACCATCCTCTATTCTTTTTGCCTTAGACTCTTTTCATTCTTTCACACATCCTTTCTCGTCTTTGGTTCCCTCATTCAAAATGGTTGTTTAACATTCAGCTTTCCTGATGTAGACGAAGATTACCTGAATCACTTTCATTCTGATGTGAATGTGTGAAAATGGATATGAATTTTGAAATGTCTCTATGTTAGTTAAAATCACCAACTCTTTTATGATGTTTTTCTAATGTGTTGACAAAATGAACACTTTTAAATTTAGCATTTGAAAATGGAGTATGACAATTCATATTTAAAATGATAGAACAATTAATATTGTTAGGAGTTTCATAATGGTGTATTCAAAAGCAGTTACTTTTCATTGTTAAATAAGAAAAGAAAAACTGCATATATCTTACTAATATGAAGGAAAGGAAAAGTATAATAATTATGAAAAATGTGTATATTTAAGCGATGCACAAGTAATTGCTCACCCTTGTTGACTGATGCCCAACTAGCCCCTGAGCAGAGGAAGAGAGGTGAACTCTCACAGTCTTCAAAACTCCTTCTGCGTGATGCCATATGGAATGGGCTATCCCTTTGGCCAGTTTAAGTCAGATGTTCTAATCCTGTTTCCTCTCAGCTCCTTGGGCCCTTTGCTGAGAATGGCCTTGGCTCTGTACAACTCTGCTTAGCAGCAAGTATAAACATTGGTGTGTTATCTACATTGTTTTTCTCCAAAAACCAAAACATGGCATCATACCAGGCACTCTGAAGAAAACAGTTCATCTCAGCTGAAATGGAGACAAGTGTTTATTTGTATGTGGGTTGTATAGTGAATTTTAGTTACCTTCTATGTTAGTACTTGTCAAATTGTACAAGTATTGCTCCTAGAGCATTCAAATGGCACATCTTTTCCGAATGTTATTTGCTGCTGTTTAACCCGATGAGATAAATTCTTTCAGAAATTTTCTTATCATGTTATAATGGCACATGTATGCTCAGCTACTAACAGTGTCACATTTATGTTTGATCTGCCATTTATCAGCATCTCCTTCAAGTACTCTTCAGAGTACTTGTTTATGCTGTTTTTCAATGCATGCTTATTTCCCCCCTTTTTTTTTTTTGGTGAAGAAATATTCTCTGGTTGCTGTCTTTTTTTGTGTGCGTGTGTATTTCACTGATTCAAGTGATATGTTACGCTTTAATCACTTATTCAGACTTCCTTTTCTGTAAATGAGGAAAATTATTTATCTTCTTGAGAATTCTTTTACATCTGTATAAACTACTTTTCAGTTTAAATACTATACTCACAGAAACGTGATCTCAATCTGCACAAGGACAGTCCGTTTCAGTTAACCTTGCTAATACATCGGTTTGTGTCCTAGTATTCTGAAGACATTTGGTAGACTAGATCACACTTCCTACCAGTGACTGGACCAACTGGTCTAGATTGGATTACAGCTCAAACTATTCAGGCCCCTGTCCTCAGACTTAACTATTCTTTGTACTGTTCTAGTGGGATCATCAAGTGGAATTCGTGTTGTGGCTTATAATCTTTTCTTGATTCAAACTAATTTCTTTCAATGTTTTTGACTTAGAATTTTTTTTCTCAAGCAAGCTTCTGAATGATCTCCTATGATGTGAAGTTTCATAACTCCCCTTTTAGTCTGAGAAAGCAAGAATTAATAACACATTTTTTTTTTTACATTTGCAATATGTTACTGAAAGTTAAATTGTTAGTAAAATATAATTAATATTAGTAAAAATATAATTTTACTGATAAACTAATGCTGCTTTGCAGATCATTTGGTATGGTAGACTCATTTTTTCATTGGGTTATCTTTTCAACATTCAGCTGATAGTGGATGACTTTCTGAGACAGCTGTTTATTTGCTGGAAATGGGAAGCATGTTATTCTCTCTAATGAGCTCACGAACTTGAGGAATTTATGAAAAATTTTTGGCACTCAGCAATTGTAGGTACCAAACTGGTGTTAGTTGTTATTGTGGGAAGTACTGTCTGATACAGAATCTAGAATGGCATAAAATTACAGGTCAATAAAAATCTCTTAAAAGTGAGAAAATAAGATTGTTAACACAGCTTTAAAGACATAGTCAGTTGGTTACCTGCATAGATCCCTGTGGAGACTGACGAAGTTTCTTTGTGAAACTTCATTGCATAAAAAAATCCTAATAAAAGTAGAATATCTATAGCTATGACATAATTTGTGTCAAAGCATCTCATAGACTGGAATACTGGAATCCAAGAAAAATCTGTGAGATGTAACGCTAATGCAGAAAATTTTTATCTTCTAAACCTTTGGTCTGGCTTGGGAAGAAGGAAGGTTTTTATCAATCCTTCTTTAAGATTTTTGGGTTTGTACTCACCAGCAGCTAGAGTGAGTCTCTGAAGACCATAGGCAGATCTTGTGTTCTTTTGAAATATGGGAGATAGGGAATAGGTATTCTCCTTTAGAGACACTTTTGCATTTCACTAAGTGCAGCTTAATTTCTCCCTATCAAGTAGAGCTACTTAAAGTACATCATCTGGTGATCACGGGGTGTGTTCAGTTGGACCTACATGACATGGTTCCTACTGTCACTTTCACTGCTCTCTAAGTCAAAATTTTGTAGTGAGCACTGGCTATACCTGCATTAATATTGGAGAAGCATGAGAAATTTTCTTACTATCAAGGGACTAATTTTGACACTTTAAGTACACTTTTTAAGTCCTGAAAAACTGTTTCGATGTGGTAGCTTAATAATAATTGGAACTTGGGCTTCATGCACATGTCTGAATACTTCATGCAATCCTTATTTGATCAGTAGGATCATTACTTAGCATCTTGAAAGGTTGCTGATAAGTGATTGTGTATTTGAAGGTATTTTGAACCTTGGCCTCTTCAAAGTGCAAACATCCTTAGGTTTGCTTCGTCAGTGTGGGGAAAAATGCTTAGAACTGTGCAGTTTAACTTAATCCTATGCACAGTGAATCTTAATGTAGTTAGTACAAATAGACGCAGTGTATATAAATAGTGGGTAGTTCACCTGGTGTGGTTTTTTTTTTGCGGGTGGGTGAGAGGGATCAGGATTTTATTTTGGTATGTTTGCTAATACTTAAGGGCAACTGATTTGACAACAATTAAAGCTTTAAAAATGCTTTTGCAGTCAGCAAAACTCCAACAGAATTTTTGAAATAAGCTTAGTGTATTTGCTTTTGTCTATATTTGCATGTACAAACTTTTTAACGACAGTTCAGCAGTTCATGGCGTTGACACTGTTTTGAGCTGCTTCAAATTTCATAGTGTAGAAAATATGAATGTCTGGAAGTATTGTAAAAGTCATTAATACCAAAACTGTTATCTGGCAGTTCTTGGAGTGGAAACATGCAGAAGCTCAATTTCTTGTTCTGTAAATGTAATGCATTTTGGAAACAGTCCTTTTCGAGAAAAAAATGCCTTAAAGGACAACAAAATGGTAGAGATGTACAAACAACGCTGTTAAGTGAATGTCATCATAGTATGGAACATAATTTTCACAGTATGAGGTATTCATGCTGTAGGGAAAAGTAGTTTTCACAAAATACTGTGATATTTATAATGTCCAGTATCTTGAGAGGTTTTTAGAACGTATGGTATTTTGTCAAATCAGAAGATGTGATGTTTGTTGTTTTAGTTGCCACAGTAAATTAAATGCCTTAAAAACAAGAAAAATGTATTGATTTCAATGGCTGGTGAGATATTTTCAAATCTTTGTATGTGCTTATATTTCAAATACAGTCATTCCATATATGCCTTTATCATTTTCCTTTTTTTCCTTTGTAGAAAAATCTTGTTCCATATTTATCATAAGTAATCTTTCAAGAAATAAGATATTTTAAACTACACAATCTTATGGTAATTTTGTGAATATTGCTTGACCTCTTTAACAATAGCAATCATTATCTTGAATTTTTTTATCAGATCCAGAACAATTATATTACTTGTGTCAATTTCAATATCATTTTTTTAGCTTAGATTTTTTAAAAAATATATTCTATAAAAGCCCTTGGAAATAGTGGTTTTTTTTTTGAGTTTCGTGTAATTCAAACTTTTTTTTTTACACTATTATGGTATCTTGTTTCCTGGCTGACATTTTCTATTCTTTGTTTCTGCCTACAGCTTAACTATTGTTTTTAAGAAATGACAAAAGACTGTCACCTCTTTAAAAATTAGGTAAATAAGTTTACCATTTTAAAGAAATGATACTTTTGACATACTGATAACTTCAAAAGCAGGTGAATATTAACTCCTCAAAGCTTCCTGTTTAGACAGACTTTACTAATTGTTTGATTTACTGTATTTTAACATTCTAAATGTTACTGTTTATTAACCCATGTCTATCTGTAGTAAAATGAGTAGTTTGTGTTTATAGGTACTAATAAATCAGACATAATCCTGGATTAAAATTTTTCCTGTTGGGAACTCTGGAGCCTCTTTAGTTGTGAGTAGACGTGCTGCATGTTTAACTCTTCCTCACTGGCAGATATTCACATCTTAGGCATCTGTCAGCATTCTTCTTGGCCCTTGCGGTTGGCTTTTTAAGCATTGTGAAGTCCAGTATAGGAAGTCAGGAATAAGTTCTTCCATCAGTAAATTTCTGAATGATGTGGCAGGCATAGAAGTCTTAATTGAAGTAATTATCTTTTATACTGAGCACTGAATCACTGCTGGCTTCTGTAAGTTGTATTCCTAAAATATAAAGAGAAGGAAGAAGGAGGGGAAGGAGCACAATGCATTCTTCTACAATTAATGGTTGTCTTGCAGAACATCATGGGCATGAAAACTACAGATAGCTCTTGCTGGGGGATTTATGAACATCTATTGACCATCAGAGAGCTTATTAAAAAAAAGAGTACAAATTAGTGACACACAATGAAGAACATATTTCTTTTTCCATAATGTTATCTGGCCAGACTTCATATATTGTGTAGAGTATTCAGTAACATTCTACTATTAAGAGATTTATCAAGCTATATGATACTAAAGTGAAAGCATAATGCCTAAGCAAAGTAGGATGCATGTAATATTTTTGTGTAATATTGATGTGCTTGAAAGCAAGGTAACCTAATTTTCTTTCTTCTTGATTATAGTTTTTCAAAGTAGCATTAATGCAACCATGCTGTAACTATAATGCACTTTATTTTTCTTATGGAATAGGCAAGATTACCAGATGCAGCTGGAGTTGAGACATGAGTTTCAAAAGATAAAAGATGTTGTCTGCTGTCAGACAACATTCAGGGTACCACAGTGGGATTTAAACATTCTTTAAGTAAGCAAATATTTACGTATTTTCAGTAAGGATTTTTTTTTTCCCCCAGAATGGGTGTCTGATGATTAGCATTAGATTTAAGTTAGTATAGATTATGAGAAAGTATGACTATGAAAAAGTATATTTTTATCACCTGTATTTATCTATATCAGTTATGTTTTAAATATATGCTTCTGTTTTAGGTTGAGTTGGTTGGTTTTTATCCAGTAAGTAAATTCTTGAAGATGATTTTCTTCTGTCCTACTATTTCCATTAATTTCTTCTTTTTGAAGTGTGGGTAAAAATGTTTTTGTCTCAGAGGTGGCTTTTGAAGGAGCAGCCTAGGGGCTGACCTGAGCCTGACACAACTAGTTCTGTCCAACTCCTTGATGCACCTACTGCAGGATATAGCTTAACACCAGTTTGGTGGAGTACTTGTGAAAACATTTACAAAAGGTTGGAAAACCTTAAACAGAGAAGAAGAGAACAAAAAGAGTGATCAGTAGCAGACAAACTCCTTTAGGGTAGAGAGAGATTGGGGGCTAAGAAGAGGTCCTTCACCAGAGAGGTTTAGGCATGGAACAAGCTCCCTGTGGCAGTGATCGTGGGCCCCAAGCTGCTGAAATTTAGGAAGAGTTTGGACAACACTCTCAGACATAGGGTTTGATTTTTGAGTGATCCTGTGTAGAGCAGCTGGGAGTTGGACTTCATGATACCTGTGGTCCTCTCTCAATTCACATATTGTAGGTTCTATTTATCTATGTAATTCTCTTTCACTTGTAATGGTAATTGCAGTCTCACTGTCTGGTCCCATGAGCATTTCATCCTCTTTTCTTCCCCTTGTCTCACTTGCAGAGAATGAGTGAGCAGTATGTGGGAACTGGGCATTAAGCAAAATTTAATGCACTATGTTGTAATAGAAAACAAAATTTAAGTCGATAGAGTTACTTTTTTTTTCCTGACAGGCACTGAAGAGTGAGTATCAATTCCAAATAAAACAGTTTTATGACAAATTTCTGCTGGATAACGTCAGGCTAAAACTGTCCCAATCTTGTCCTAGCAATGGCTGTGAAATTTTAAGATTATTGTTGTATATATAACACATAGTTACTGTTATGGTAATACATGATCTCATAGATGATTAAAGAAACTATAGAAATTTGCTGTTAACTGGGGAGATGAAGTTGCTTCTTGAAATCAGTTTTTCTTGAAATTCTATAATCCTGCAACACAGCTTACAGCTATTAAAGAAATCTATTTGGTAAATCTTTGAGATGCAATATCAGGCTGAAATGTGCCCACGGAAATGTGATTTTCTTCTGCTCCTTTTAAATTTTTGTCACTACTGATCATAACTTTCTTTTTTCTTTTTTTTTTTTTTTTTGCCTTGCTGATTAAATATTGACCAAGTCCCCATTAAAATTAGAAGTAAACAAATTTATTTATTTTGTGTTAAATGTAAATGATACTATTATCTGAATCTTTCCTGTACTTGAGGAGATCCATCAAGGAAGAAAAAGGCATGTCAGCTTTCAGCTATTTCTTATTATCAATATCTATCATACTTAATCCAAATAAAGTTTGTGTATGATTAGCTACTTGTAAGAGATGTCTTTTTCTGTGATAAAATGACAATACTGCAGTTAAATATCCTTATATGCATTACTGGAGTTATTTATGTTAAACAGATACAGGCATTTATGTATTTGTCTTTATTGGTTCATTGTTTTGTTGGAGTGTTTATTTTCTTGGGGGGAAATAAAGGTATTGCTTATTACTTGTAAGCCAGTTTGGGATCAGTTCTGTTTTAAACGTAGAGCTTCCTGTTTCTTCCTTAAAATATGAATGAAAATGCTTACAAATACGTGTCACATTATTAAGAATTTACTTCAATTATCTGTGTGTAGACAATTTTCTAGATTTGACTTTTGATTTGCAAAATGTTTTTGTTATAAAAAAAGTATTAATGATCGTTGGAATGATTCAGTATTCTCATACATCCACACTATCTGTGAGAAATAAGTTACTCCAGTAAAAGCACTGGAGTAAAAGTTATACCTGCTTAATTTGTATTTCCATTAATGATTATAATTCTAAGTTTTTTGAATCATTAAAATGTTATAAGCAAATCTTGCAGTTCTTTCATGTTTTGTGCCTTACAGAATAGAAACACTTTTCTGAACTTTCATTAACTCCATAACTGATACTAAAGGTTCTTACATAGTTATATAGTTCTAATTTTTTTTTCTGATAGATATTCCCACCTATTCTAGATTAGAAAATTCTGATACTAATAACATAATTGTAGTATTCTGTTTCATCATGAATGGCTCAGTAAGAAAGGTTACATTGTAAAATCAGTTTATTCAAAGGGTGGAAAATGAGAATGATTAAAATCTGTAAAACATTAACTGTAAGTAAATCTTTTTATCACAGAATTGGTCAGACCAAAATTAATTCTTGCCTACTGGAGTGAGTAATATCCATAAACACTTTTTTATACTTCAAGAAAATCTTATAAAATAATCAGATCTTATTAACCAAAACAAATTCTTAGTAAAATACATGGCCCTAAAAGATAATATGCTGCTAATTTTAAAATATAGGAGAATGTTTGATATGTGAGAATTTTATTATTGCCAATATCTTCTAATTCATTTGTAACATTGCATTTATCATGTACCAAAACATACTACTATCTACAAGAGTTTTCTAATTCTGTTGTCTTCCAGAGTGTGGATATACCTTAAGAAAAAAGTAATTGAAATATTTTCTTCCTTGAGAATGCTGAGATCACACTGTGTCTAATATATCAGTTTGTTTTACACACTCATTCAGATATTACTGTCAGTAATATTTGTAATTATTTGAAATTTTAAAAAGATGAAAAAATGCTTATTAGACAATTTTTTAATTATTTTTTTGGTAGAACCTTCTAAGTTAATCTTCTCATCTTAGAGACTGGACACCATTTCATGGGTAGTTTTAGTTGGTAATTAAAATCTTGCTTTTTCTTCATTGCCATAGTTTCAGTGTGGGAGAGAATATTGCATGTGAGGCATACTGTCAGAGAGAGTCAGTGCTCTTATTAATGTTCAGTACAAATAGCAGTAATTTGTTTTCCTTTGAATTAAATTAACAGTAACTTTACTTTCATTAATGTTACAATTTCTGGAATGCTTCTCACATGTACCTAGGAACATAATGGATCATTAAGGTTTGTAGAAAGAGTGGAAAAACTTAATGTGCATTATCAATCTGAGACTGTCTAACTTAGAAAGTTAAAATGTTTCAGCTCCCACCTATGTTATATATTTTAAGTAACAAGTGCGTTATGACTATAAATGAAGCACTCCCAGCTGAGATATTATTCAGAGTTTTTCAAAATATATTTTCTTCTGAATTGCTGTAAATGGCACTGAATGCCAGTTGTAAGTTCTGACATTTTTTAACAGATGTTACTGGAAATTGAGCTAAGCTGGCAGAAGGCATATGTGCATCTCATGCAATTCTTTTCCTGCTATTCAAATTCAGAAGTGGTGCAGGAGGGCTAAAGTAAAAAACAAACAAACAAACAAAACCAAAAAACAAAACAGCTCTGTCCATAGATATTTGATTAAATATTATAGTTTATTACATAAAATGATGCTGGCATGTACACTTACAGTTTGTACAGTATTTATCAGATACTTCTGACTTGGATTTTTTTAATTGTATCAGCTATATCATTTTAAAGCACTGTTTTTCATTTTACTATTGCGGATCAAGAGTTGATTAGTTGATTTTTCTATCCTCTAGCTAGGAAAAATGTGTCTGTACGTATGCGTGTTTTTTTTTAAATACAGAGTACATGTCAAATCAGGTTAAAGTCAATTATGTTGCATTAGCATAAAAGTTTTACAGATGTAAAATCTTTTCAGTTTTGTAAGATGGAAAGAAAGCACTGAATCAATCATTAGTTACAGTTCAACAAAAACACTTAGAGAGTTATGTTCTAAGAGCTTTATTAGTATTAAGCATATGATACTATAGAAGTTTATGCAAATGCTGTATTGACAATAGTTCCATACTTAATATTTTAAACAAGCAACATTTTATTTTTGTTTTACTTACATATGATTTATTGTACACTTAAAATATGATTATGCTCTCAATTATGTAGACTCAAATAGTGATGATAACACCAGCACCCAGCTCTGCATCTGCTAATAACTTTTCAACATGTAAGACAGAAAGATAGAGACTAGTTTTTAATTGTGGAATAATTTTGGATTAAATTATTCAACCTGCTTTGCAAAAGTTTTCAATAAATTACCTAATGAAATACCATTTGTTATTACAGGGATTTGTATTATGGGATAGAATGGAGATGGCTGGGAAAGTCATCCTTCTGTTTTGTGTTCAAGCATTGAGATTTATTATTAAATTATTGTTACATTTATTATTGAATTATTTTGTTAAGAATAACAAAAAAACAAAACTGCTCTTCTGCAGGATTGCCATTTTAACCCCCAGATCTGACCTTGTCTTCTCCAAAACAAAATGGATTCATGCAATCTATGTATTTGATACATATCTTGAACGATTACCAACTCATTGTCTGAGTTCACATGGGATCATGTGGTATATTCATATTTGCGCTACAATCAGTGCTACTTCACTGGGGTACTTTGAACTGTGGAGCCAATGTGAGGAAGTTGAAGGACTTTTGATCAAGTGAAGTGCTGGACTTCATTGTAACTGACTTGTTTATTGCCTTTCTGAAACACCTAAGATGTTTAAAATAGTTTTAATATTTTTGTTATGAATCTAAGCAAACATATCTTTCAGCTGTCAGTGATCTAAGGCAAAATTTTCATGACTCTGGGTTCAAATGTAAAAAATGATTTTTAAACTAATCAGGAAATAGTCATATGAGGCTGGCAATACACTTGTATTACAATATAGCTTTGAAGAAACCTTTGCTTGTCTTTTCTTTTTTCTCTAGTATTGCTCCACAGGTCTATTTTTCTCCCATCTATATTCATCTTTAGCAGCATAAGATGCCCCAGTTTCTGGACAAAAAAAACAACTTTGTTTCTATCAGTTTGATCATCTTCCTGTTTTTATTCTTACTAATAATGTATTTTGAAGTTATTAAGTTATAAATGAAGGAGCGCATCTGGCTTAAAGACTTTTAGGAAACTTCTCTTCTGATAGTTTATCAGTCCATCATGGCAGTTTTTTCTTTTTTCACAATTAATAGTCAGTCAAAATTTACTGTATGATTTTTTGCGTTGTTGATTTTAATTTTTGAATTCCAAAATAATCCATGTTGTATTTGTTATATAGAACTATATTATACTTGTATAGGAACTGGGTTTTGAAAAGCTTGTAGCTTCTATATTGTAGCAGATATAGAGATGTTCTTCCCCACCCTTCATTGTGCTTCAGAAACAATTATTTTATGAAATAAAATTCATATGAAAAAGTTTGAATAAAATGAAAGTCTAAACTCAAGTGTGCATGACTAAATGCTTTACTTGTTTGCAATGATAATTGAAAAGTGGTTTATGGGGGATTATTAGTTCTTGAGTTTTGAATAAGATTTTAAAAGTCATGTGACTTAGGAAAAACTACAGCTGTTAGTGGGACTTTTGTGTAGCTTAGATTACATATAAACATAGTAATTTCAGTTGACCAGGGACTGTGCACCATGCCAAGGATTTATATTAGGTGCTAATGTGTCTACTAGTTAACTTGTGGTAAGTAAGAATGTAGGTATAAAAATATCTTGATTTCTGCAGTATTGCATGGCATGTGCATTATGTATAGAAACAGCAATGACGTAGATGCAAAACAAAGGTATAAAATTTCAAGTATATATATGGCTTTGAAGGTATGCCAGTGACTGTACACAAATACACAGATTGACTGAAAAAAACATTTTGCATATCAATGTAGTTTTGTATTTATGGACAAACATACAAAGTATTCTGTACAAACAAGTGGTGTTAATGCTTGCAAGTCAATACATAGCTGAAGATCACTTCTATGATGCAGAAAGATTCAGTCGGGTAGTTGTCACTGTTTTAAATTACATTCAGAAAGAAAGGAAGAGTGCTGTACTGATGTAGACACTTGTTTATATTTTTGAATTTGCTGTGGGCTGTTGTTGGCTTTTTTTTTTTTTTTCTGCTTCATCAGACTTTTCTACCTCTGAAATCAATTGTACCAACTCCTGGCACATATAATGAACCACGCATAGCTCTCAAGTCCTTGACCAAAACATTAAGTATGAAAACGATCCCATTTGGTTAAAATGCTTTTTAATTTGCTCATGTCTGTAGCCTAGAAAGAACAAGAGGCTGGCAATTAATCCAAATACTGGCATTCAGGGCACATAACATAATATTGCTAAGACTGGTATTTTAGGACACTAGTAATTAATCTTGTAATTGAAAATACAGTAAATATGAAATTAATTTGAAAGGAAAATAAGAATTAAAGGAAAGGTACATATTGAATTTTGGCCAAAGGATGTAAATATGCTTCCCAACTCAACGTTATTTTGAGTGCCTAGGAAATCTAAACACACATTTATCTATGCAAAATAATTTATAATATTATATTTGGCTTACTTTACTTGCAGGTTTCCTACCTAATGAAAAAACAATATAAATAGCATCTGCAGTTGGTGGATTTCTTCTTTTTTTGCTATTTAGGGCTAGAATTAAATGAATCTGTTTCTCCAAAATACAACCTCCGTAGTTATGAACATAAAATACTAAAGATATCATGTTTCTAAGATTTTACTAAGTTCAATGCGTGAACTATATAGTGAAAATATAGTAAACTATATTTTGACCTTGTTGGAAAGTTTGTTTCTCATACAGTAGTGTGTTCAGCAGTGTTATGTGAATAAAAGGGCAAGGGGCAGAAGGGCAGAAATCGCTGTAAAATGTGCTTTCATATTGTGTTTTTTTTTTTTTTTTAAATCCTCAAGTACTCATATGTCATGCAGTCATCTGCAACTGGTTTCCTTGGAGCTCGCTTTTTACTCTTCTTGACAAATTTAGCAGTTGTGTTTTTGTGGGCCAGCTGCTTGTGCCATCTAGATAAATCACAGTATCATAGAATGGCTTGGGTTGGAAGGGTCAAGCTTTTAAGGAGCTTAAAAATAATCAACTTCTAATCTCCCTGCTGTGGCCAGGGTTGCTATGATACTTTACCTGCCAGTATTAATTTCTGCTCTTTAAAGTGTGAAATATTCACAAATGCATTCTGAATGACATTGTAACGTCAGTGCCATCCTTAGATTTAATAACACACCCAGTGTCATCAAGGTACGAGTAAGACATCGTGCAATGTATGAATAAGCTAATTTGATAGTGACTTTTGAAGGTTTATTATTAGCAACTGTATTACGATGTAGGAGTGAAAATAAAAACTGCGTTGCAAACTTACGGAAGTATACTACTATTTTCAGGTCCTGCATTCTGTAACATTTTGATCTATGGTATTGAAAATGATATTTTAAAAAATGTGTGTTACAAGACATTTAGATCTTCAGCTCTTTGAAGTTTACCTCTTCTACAAAAGCAAGATTTTTTTATGCTCCTGGCCCTCCTGAAAAGGGCCAGGAGAGTAAAGAAGGCAAAATAAATGCTTGAGAGCTATGGAAATTGATAACTTTTTATTCCAAATAAATAACAGGTTTTACATAATTATGTATCGTTGAAGTGAGCTTAAAAGCAAAACTAACAAGTTCTGACTTTTTTTTTGTCACGTAAAGAAGGAAACATTTGAATCACAATGACATTAAATTTAGTTTCTTTCTCTGCATTTAAAATTGAAAGAACAAGTTATGATTTGGGGAAGTTATACAAATACTAGAGAAGAAGTAGAAACAGGATGGTGGTGAATCAGACCTTTTACCAGCTATTATTGGAATCACAAGTTTTAAGGCTTTTCTGCTTTCCAAGTAGATTTTTATTCTATAGCCTATTTGCTTTTTGTTACAGTTTCTGTATCTGTACTTCCAGATAATGATCCTTTAAAAAATATTTCCCACTTGCTTAATATATCTTAAAGTTTTAGAACATATTATGACCTGGTTCTATCTAAACTGTTATCCAATGAAAGGAAGTATTTACGTGGCTGATGAAAAATTTGGTAATCTTGTGCCAAAAATTTGGTTTTCAGAGTTCTTGTTACTGCTTTCTGTTTATGGTGGTTGCTCTGAAAGTATAAAGTACAATAAATGTATTCCCTATTCTTACACAAAAATTCAAAGAAATTACTTTTAAAAATATGTTTTGTTTAATATTACATAGTTTTAAGAGTGAAGCTGCAATGTTAAAATGAAATTTGGGGGTTCTATATTTTCTTGAACTTCTTGACCTTATAGCTATACATGAAGGGAGGTTATGGCTAGGTGGGCCTCTTCTCCCTAGCAACCAACAATAGAGCTAGAGGCAATGGCTTCAAGTTTTGCCCAGAGAGGTTTAGGTTGGATATTATGAAAAATACCTTCCCCAAAAGTATAGTTAAGCACTGAAACAAGCTGTCCAAGGAGGCAATTGAATCACCATCCCTGGAGGTGTTAAAGAAACGCTTAGACGTTGTAGTAAAGGACATCGTTTAGTGTGGAAATAGTGGTGGTAGGTGGACATTTGAACTTGGTGATCTTGGAGGTCTTTTCCAACCTTTATAATTGTTTGATTCTGTGATTCAATGTTTTTACCTTTTCCTGATTCTTGTAGAATGCATTTACTTTTGCAACTATAATGTAAAAAGTTATCTATGAAACATGGAAGTTAAGAAATATAACTTTTAGTGTTTCTGTAGTAACCATAGCTGTTTAATTTTACAAGAGTTTTCAAAGAAAGTCTAGAAGTTGCCTGACGTGCAGAAATCATAATTGACTTTGGATCATAAGTGCTAATGCTATTAGGGTTCATGTGAAGTAAATGAATAAAATACAATTTTAAATGAGTTCTTTTCAAAAGGCTAATATTTTTCTATGCTCTATAATTTTCAGGTCAAATAAACTACTGAAAAACTACATAAACACCATAAACCAGTCTTTCCGACCAACCACAGAAGAAACACTAGCAGCTGCTGAAGTAAGTAAACTTCCTAGATTACTGTAATTTTTCTTTTGGTCTGAAATTATTGAATGACAAAGTGTTGATGCAGCCAAATTCTTATGCGATCTTATCTCAGCCAAACTAAATATATATCTATATCTATCTATCTATATATATTCTCCAAGGAAGGCCAGCACTGACTTTCTAAATTGTCTATGCAATGATATCTGTAGAAATAACATATGACAGTAAAGAAAATACAATATTTTACCTCAAATATTTTATGAATGCAAGATTACAACAGAAATATTAGTCAAAATGCAGGGCTATCAAGCATGAAACTTTGGATATTTTATTGAAAGTACTTTAATTTTTCTTCTTTTTGTAATGTTAATATTTTTAATCACTGTTGCGCAGTGATAAGGTACTTAACACGACTCATCTCAGATGTCATGGGTCGGCATAATAGAATAGGAGGCATTATTTTCAGAGCAGCCCTCATAATTTGCCACTTGGTCTCTATGCCCTGCCTGAATCCTTTTTCCCATGTGGAAATAGTCGCTCCTATGTAAAAAACGTATGTAAAAGAGGAAATGCTACCAAAGATATCACTGGCCATATGACCACCAGAAAATTCATTTTCCTAATTTACTTAGAAATTTCTATGAATCCATAGAGGCAAGACAGTACAAAACATTTTGAGTGGCTTGATTCTTTCTGCTAAACTTCACTGCCATTACTAGAAAAGCCAGTAATTGTATGACCGATTAAGAACTTCCTTGTTCTTGAGAATTCAAAGGTACGTGTTTATTGAGATTATGAATTTTATCAAGAAAAAGGTTCAGAAGTTTATGTTGTTACTTTTGAATAATGAAGAGCTACCTGGAATTAGACAGAGAACACCACATTTTTTCTTTTTTCCTGTAACTACATAGCAAAGAACTGTGTGTACCAGTAAAGAGTTTGCACTACTTTTATTTCTAATCAAGCTACATCATTTGTAACTTTAAAAAGTCAGTCCGCTAAAAAACTAGGATAAAGAGAAATATTGAAACGTACTGATTTAGTGTCAAAGAGATTAAGGAAACTTGCTGCAGCTTCTAACACACAACTTCTAGCTTTTTGTTTTCCGCATTTCCATTAAAATGGCACTGGGGCAGGGATAACTAACCTCTAGCCATAGACATGTAAATATAAGTTAGTGGTCTAGACATCCTTACACTTAGTGGAAAAAGAGCGTATTTTATTTGGTCTAAAGTAGATCTGAAATGCATGTTATAAATGTTCAATGTTCAATTAATTGAAGTACAGCACATGGAACAGGATTTTTATGTCTGTATCAGATACTTCTGTGTATTCTATGAAGTTAGTTTTTACAATAATTTTGGCCTTTTAATGGTCTCTTTAATGTCATTTCTTTTCTAAAAAATAGAATTTTTTATTTGAATAGGGGAGTACTCTTCTTCATCAGTTACAACACAACCATTTAGTCCTCATAACTAGACCATCTCATCCAAACATAATACAAAAATGAGGAAGATAGTGTATCTGTGTAACTGAGCTGCCTAGAAAAACAATAAATCATATTTTAGTAGATCATTAATTGTATCATTGTCTTGCTCTAGAAATAGGTCACACAAAACAGTCTTCTGTCTAATAAAATCTCTGAAAGAAAGTTTTTCAGGGTATCTAAATTACACTCATAAATTATTTTATTCTGATTGAGTGATAGAATTGGTGCAGTTACTAAACTGCAAAACATTTCACACTATTTTATAGACTTGATTAGAAAAAGTATGTATGTTAGGAAATTTCTAGGACCACATTAATTGATGTGATACTTTGAAAAACATTTGACAATTTATTTCACCAGAAACTGCTAGGGGGTAAAAGTCACTGAGGTAGCAGTTGTATAATAGTTGTGGAAAGGCTCTTGCTGGTACATTCCCATTTGTGAGAAATCATAAGAAGCCATTGATACATCTGAAGGAAATGACATTGGAGGCTTGGATGCATTGTGAACAAGTCATGGGAAACACTCAAATTTTTAGGAAAGGCTCTATGGGCAGAATGAAAATAGGAAATAATAGGAAACCATATAGTAGGGCAGCATAGGACATCTAGGAGAAATGGAAATTCTACCAGCTGTCTGAATCAACTTCTATCCTTGATGGTTGTTGCCAGGTTATTTGTCCATGTGTTCTAATAAACAGCAGTATTAGAATGCAAATAATGAGAGTTCTGGTAACATGACTCAAATATCAAGTGTGGTGACCTGCAGCTGCTATTTTTTCTTAAATATTGTTAGTTTTTTTTTCTTAATATATGCAAGTAAATTTAACATGAAAGCACTGTATTCATGGAAGAAATTCCCAGCAATGAAATGGATTCCTGATTTCTGATTTTTGATTGTTACAGTAAAAATGAGAAACAAAATTATTTTAGAACTACGAAGAATAACTTGCCTTTTTTAAAAAAAGTATATTCTGAATAAACAATAAACATTCATTTTTTGTTCACTTCTAGCCATCATACCTTTGTCAGTTAACGAGCTGAAAGGGTGACTTTCTTTTTGACTGATTTTGTATATTATAATTTCAGCATAATTACTTATTAATCAGTTTTTTTAAATTTTATTCCTTGAGAAACAACAGATCACTTTTTATTGTGTCATATTTCAATATTAATTGAATGTTCTAGAGATGACACACTTCAGTACTTTTTTTGCATCCCAAACCTTCAACAGACAACTTATATTTCTGTTTGTGTTTTCAATAGTTAAAAGTTAAACATCTGTTCAAAAGTAGTGGGTAATTATTGGTATTATTCTATAAGATGGTAATATCAGATACATAGAAATAAGTTCAGTATTGCAGTAAACAATTTTTTTGAATATAATCACCTTTAAAAAATAAGTACATCTATAAATAATAAACCACTATAATAACTATTTAAAATACACGTTTCAGTACTCTTCACTGATAAATTAATCTTTATTATATTATCTTGTAAAGGAATGGATACTAAAAGAGCATGCAATAATATTTCAGAATGTTGTTTTGCCCTGTTCTTATTAGTGCACATGGATAAAAGAAAAATTAATAAAAATTTTAAAATTAGTTCCATTCTTTTGAAGGATCAGTGGATCAAATAATGCTAAATATAATTAAAATAATGTAATTCAAAATCCAAATATTTTTAAAATATTTCTTATACTTGGCATAAAATTGGTGTAGAAATTTTATATTCATTTTAATATTGAAGAGAATAAAAAATTCAGGTAATCTGAATCTTCAGGTGTACTTTCATATATAATGAAAATTTAATATTTAGCCTTATTTCTGCTGAACCCTTTGACTATGACAAGGAAGACTTCACATGAAACCATGTTTGTTGGAAAGAGAAAATTATTTTTGTTAGGCTAAGGGATATAGCACACATCACACTGAATGTGAGAGAGAAGATGTGAAAAACAGAACAAAAGCTTTTGGGAACTTGAATCTTTCCTCAGATGATGTCTAAACAAGTATTTTCCCTAACAGGTCACACTAAGAAGGGCTCTTGTATCTGAAAATGATCTAACTTCTCCAGTTTAAATGAAATTCCCTAGAAATTCTTCATACAAATTTTATAGCTATGTATTTTGCACAGAATGCAAAGCCCTTTGGGTGCATACGCTATAGAATAGGATTTCTCATAAAGTAAAGCACATTGTGAAGCATCACAAGCTTCAGAATCTGCTTGTTTTCTTTACTCATACTTTACTTCTCAGTTTCATCAATTGGAAATTTTTCATGAATTCTGTTTTCTGAAACTGAATTTCATCTTCCCTTGATATGTTGTGGGCATACTTGCATCCACTAGCAAACAGGTCAAGTTAATGATAGTCTATCTTATAACTGATGTAACATGCAGAAAGAGTATAGATTTGCAAATTGCAAAATGCATCATCCGTATGTTTATTGAAACATGCATACTTTTATCTCTGTGCCTATTTTGGAGCAGCTTACAAATGACAGTGTTCTTTGCAATGTTCTCAATGAACTAAAAAATAATCCAGTTATTGTAATCTACCGTGGTTAAGAAGAAAGTTTCTGAACTATAAAATAAGCTAAAGTTGTCAGGTTTAATCCACTGTTAATCTGTAATCATGTAAACTAGCTGGCTACCATTAAGCCACTGACAGTCCTTAAGAAGACTTAATTATGTATAGTTCTTTATGGGCACCAGTGCACCAATATATTACTTTCGGAGAAGAGACTACTTGCTGATTCTGACCTTTACCTAATCTTTCAATTTGCAAGCCCCTGAGATGCACTGAGATTTATTGATCAAAATTACTTGGATTAAAAAAAAACCATCTAGAATAGTAAACTGAATTCTTTAGAAAATGTTGAAACACTTTAATCCATAGTTATTTTTGTTTCAGTGAAGAGTGCATTTTATTGTTTCTATGTTATTAAAATGTTGTTCCAGTCTACATATGAAAATATTTTACTAACCTGAAGATTTAAAAATTTTGTATTTTATATATAGTTTATACTTTAGGAGATACTAATTTTTTGGGGGGAGGTAAGGAATGGGCCCCTCGTTTATCTTTAACAATATTCTCCATGATTCCTTTTCTGTAAAATAGAACAGGAAAAAGAAAAAAAAAAGAAAAAAGTACAAAAATCTCCACTCCCTTACTTTTCTTGATGGCTTAAAATTTAGAGAAAAAAGTGAAATAACAGTATTTGTAATGACTTTCCATATATACAGTAAATAATAAATGTTAAAACATAGTAAATGTTGAAATGTTATAAGGCGTTGTACCTCATTTAAAACAGGTTCCTTATCTCTCTACTTTTAGAAGGCCCTATAATTCAAACAAAAAAGATTGCTTTGTATTATTACTTAAAGCTTAATCTTATGTGTGATGTTCTTGTTTTGTCCATTTTACATTTCCATAAACACTGGAAACTTGATATTCATGTAATCAAGTGTTGCATTTCTCTCTGCTGGAAGTCTCCCTTCAGGAAATTGTGAGCTAAACATCTGAGGTGGATAACTCTGAGGGGTATGGTAAAACTGTTTGCTGTAAAACATATATAATAAAACATTATAATGGTAAGAACTTTCTAGGGAGAGGCAGCTAAGAACTTTCTAGGGAGAGGCAGCTAAGAAGTTGGATAATTAAAATAGGGATCCCAGCTGCTCACAAATTTCTTGAAGCTTTGTATTCTCTTTCTGAGCACCCTATATGGAGAATTGTTTAGAATGCTAAGACCAGTCACCATTTTTATATTGTTTTTGTTTGATTTTATCTTAGAACTACTTTAGTTAGAAAAACTACGAAGATGATTTCAGTTATGACAGTATGCTACATAAAAAAAAAAAAAAAACACTGTAATCAATATTTGAAAATATTGTCAAGGCATCTTAAATGTAATGGAAAAGTAGCATTCTAGATATCACTTTATGGAGCTAATGCTTTATTTGGATGAAGCAGCAGTAGGAACAGGAGTGTTCTAGAGGATGCACTCTGAATTACTAGCAGAGTTAAAGTCCATGAAAATGCAGAATATAATTTGATGAATTCAGATTTTAGAGTGCTTAAGTCTATCAAACAGCATGTTAAACCTTCTTTTGTGAAATAATAAGAAATAAAAGCAAAGAGTTTCAGAAGATATCAGAAACAATGCAAGGACTAATAAAGAAGTGAGTGGGTTTTTAAGGAGAAAGAGAGAAGGGTCTCTGGTGAGAGAAATGTTCTAGACGTGTAGAACAGCTGAATAAATGACCCAACCTTAGGAGAACAGAGGGGAAAAATCAATGATAGTGTGATAGAGATTAAATGAAATTAGAAACAAACAAAAAGAAGCTCAGGAATGAATTTGAACTTGATTTTGTGAAAGACAGGAAGAAAGCCATCAATGAAAAACAACTTGCACAAGTTACGTGATTTTATTAATAATGATTAGATTATATTTAAATTTGAAGGAACGAAAGTGTAGGAATGATGTTAGTAATAAATGGAAAATGTGGGTGGAATGTGAAAGATTGCTGAATTTCTTCTCATTTGGAAATTCATCTTTGATACTCATGTCAAAATAAAATTCTGCGTAATGTTTCTCAAAAAGGTTTCCCAGTTCCCACATGGGAAGATTTTAACCATTCTGAGTGTGAAATGTGCATGTGGAAGAATAAATAATATTCTAAAAATGGCTAAGACTTTAGTGTTAGCATTTTTTTTAACTTTAATAAAGTCAAAGTTTTTGATAAAAAAAATAAGTCTTCTGTAAAAATTGAACTTCATTTAATTTTCAGTATGTGAATGCATGTGAAAAGTTAAAATATTAAAACTAAGGATTATAGAAAATATATAGATCTTGAGTGATTTAGTAACTGGATTTCTTCTAGCTCTGTTCTTTCTGCAAGCATATCTGGTGCAAGCAGCTAAGAGGCTTCTATTTTCATGCTTTTCATTTTTAGTATATTGACAGGATTAGGCTTATTGCTTTCACAGTGAATTGTTAATAGAACCACTTTGAGGCCATATTAAATATAGTATGCAACATGCGCCCCAGTTAATTGAAGTACAAAGGCTTACAGGTTGACTCCGTTTTGTAATTGTGGGGTAATGGACAAAAAATTTAACTTACAGACCGTAAATCTACTATGTAGAGGTTACAGCTACTGTCTTTTGCAAGACCTTGCCTTCAAATTAGGTTGTGGATATTTTCATTTTTTAAAACAGCCACTTGAACTCTGAAAAATAAAAACCACCACCCAACAGTTGTTACAACTGGCAGTGCCAGATTTCCCATATTTTGTCTGGTTAAAGGTAATCTTAGTATTTTACTGAATGCTTACATTATTTCCTGTATTTACACAAGATTTTTTTTTAAATTAAAAGGAAAACACTTTGACATAATTAATTAGAAAATGAGAATATTACATTTATGATTATAGTAGAATACAGGTTTGAGAAAAAACAATAATGATGCACATATTTCAAAATAGATATAATTAACAAATACTTCTATATATTATTTATAATGATCTTTTGTTTACTATGTGCATACCTTTTAAATGAGAGTTAGGTGACATTTACTGTGTAGCTCCAGCCAATTTAGTAGTAAGAATTAATGTTTCAGAGGTGATTGTCAAGATGAAAGTAGATAGAGGAGCTAAGGAAAAAGGATTCACAGGCAGCTAACTTATTCCTTAGTGAAATGAATGTCGGATAGTACAAGTAATATTGTGTATGGGATATATATATATAGTTGAGGTGTCATACTGTATGTATTGCACAGTAAGCTTCTGTTAGGATTTTTTCAGAAAATATGAGAGGGAGGAATGCTTCTCCTGATCCAGAGACATTTTTTTTTTGTCTTAAGAAATTTTGAGATAACTTAGAGAAGAGCCTGCTAAGAAAAGTCAGTTCCTTGATTTCCTCTGGAGTTGACATGTGAAGAGATTCTAGAGATATCTGACTGAAAAACCAATTGTTCAGTGATAACTAAATTAAAGATGGAGAGGAATTTGGGGTGTTTTTCTTAAGTAAAAGATAGGCTGGTCCTACCATACATCTACTTCAGTTTTTCATTCCATGGGGAAAAAATAAATATATACTAGGAAAAAAACATAAAAAGGCCCTTCAAGTTGAAATTTATTTGTAGGTTAAACTTCCACCATGCCACCATATTCTTATAAGTCAGTTTCCACTCAGGAAAGCAAGTATTCCACTCAACTACTGTATGTGTTGTGCCTTGGGGAGAGTGTCCCTGGTTACCTCTACATTTGCAGTTGTAGGATTGAACAGTTCAGCTTCTTCATCTCCTCTACCTCTGTTATTTCATATCCTAGTTATATTCCTGCTTTCTTCAAACAAAGCAGTCCCATTACAATACCATTTAAATTGGCTGCTTGAAACATAAAATTTTGTTAGGTAGAGATAATAAGAATTTCCATTGTCTGGCATTTATGACATTGGTGATTTCTTGAGACTACAGTGCTTTGAAAATACGTGTTGAATGAGCACTAGAACAGCAGTAAAGCCAAATGCAACTGAGGCTTTCTGCTTACTAAGGTATTTAGCTCCTAGAAAATTTTTGCATGATTTCATGTGGGATTTAAAAATGCATTTTAAGAGATAAATTACTCCATTAACTTTACAATAGGTAGCTATTATTTTATGCTCATCTAATGCTGTGATACCATATGGCAATGGAGATCTGTGAGCCTCTAAATGCTTTACATTTATTTTTGTCATTTTGTAGTAAATTATATTGCTGGAAATGTTTTTTTTTCTTTTCTTTTTCTCTTTCTTTCTTTTTTTTTTCTTCCAGAACTACAATGGTCATAGTTATGTATTTCTTCTTTCCAAACTTAATTTTTTGAAATAAATCTTTGCTGTGTTTGCATTTGGGTAAATAGTATAAGAAAACATGAATGTTTTCATGGGCACTTGGCATTTCATGCAGAAGGAATACCCTTTCTTTGTCAATGCTATAAACAGTATGTTTTCTATATATATTTGTCAACGGTTTACGGGCTGGTTCAGCCCGGTCCCGTGACTACCAGGGCAGAGGGATCTGCGCCTCTGGAAAAGGGAAACAGGGGACCCCAAAACAATTGAAAACAGGAGCAACAATCTGAGGTGAAACAAACTAATATACTAAATACAGTATCAGCAAAATATAATGAGAGAGTGTGTCCGGAAGATGGATATGCTTCACCACAATGCTGAGGTGAGAAGTGCAGTCCAGTTGAGCTGATGAAGAAAAGCAGGCGGAGAAGCACAGGTGAAGAAGCACAGACAAAGAAGAGAACATCAGGTGACCTTGCCAGGAGTTATATCTCCTCGCTGACCGCAACGTCCCCTGGGGAATGTAGTTCTTCTTCTCCTCTGGACAGTGACCTGGAACTTGAGCATCAACAGTCAAAGCCCCAGTGCATTACATGATGTTATGATGTGGAATACTGATAACCAAAAATCATAAAACCATGACAATATTTTAGCTTTATGATAAAAAGAAACCCTCTGTCTTGTGTATTTGTCTTTATTTCTTATTTCTTCATAGTATCTATACAGATGGTCTTATTAAAAAATGTAATAATATGCAGTGAGTGTTAAAAACCAGTCCAACTCAGAATCTGTTATCTTTATAAAATTTTAAGTTATGATGAAATTCCTTTGTAATTTCTGATTTGCGTTTAAGATGAATTCTGTTTTACAAACTACTGAATTAGTTACTTTTTTTTTCAGGTTGAGAGTTGGATTTTTATACTCACAAGGTGAAAATGTTATTTAAATATGATTTATTCAGCTCCTGTATTCTCTTAATAACAAGCATACTTCATTGTAACAGGCACTTTTCATCAACAGTGTCCCAAAAGCTCTTTGCTGTCTTTATAGTCCAGACCACAAAAAGTTAACCTGCTGCAAGGATGGCCAGCCACAAATGCTAGTTTTATTTCTCATACGTATCTGCTATTCAAAGGCTAAGCTTAGTAACATAAGTGTTCTCTGTCATGTTGATTAATTGAAAGATATCAGTTGATAGTAACTGCACCGAAGTCGGGAGTTTCATACCTTCTTATTTGCTTGAAAACAAATTCCTAAGTAATAATGTAACATAATCTCTTCTACTGGCTGATCACTCGAGTATATATAAAAATCTGGATGCAATTCCCAATAAAAATAGAATGCTGTTAATGAACATCTTTTTAGAAGTACATATCATGAAGGAATAGAGAACTCTAAAGCTTTCAAAATTAAAATGGTTTACTTTTGTATCTTCCACGAGTATGGAAGCTGGCCCAGCTATTACTTTGATGCAGTCTATGCGCTTGGGTAATGTGAACAAATAGGTTTTGAGTCAAGACTGAACTAATTTATATCTGACTGAGCAAATGAGAAAATGGCAAAGAAGTACAAGTTTTTTAGAAAAAAGTGCAATAAAATTTTAAGCAAGTAATCTACAGCATTTTGTATCAGCAGATTCTCTAAGCTACTTGTGCACAATACATTAAAAATGATTGATAGAGATCAGTTATGTTTATTTTATCACTAGAAGCTGCATCACAAAAGAGCAATGTATAAAAAGTTGTTTTAAGAGAGTCTAGCAAACTCCTCTAACTATTACTGTTGGTTACCACTGGTAAGGGGGAAAGACCAGACTTTCTTTTAGAGAAATGTAATAATGTAATGTAGTAGTTTCTCATATCAGTGCCACATATCTACCTTTGCAGATTTTATTTTTACTGCAAATTATATGAGAGAGGTCGATAATTATCAATGTTTGTGTTGGTCAGTTGCAACTTCTAGCTGTTCTAACAATATATATATATTTTTCCCAATAGTAATTTTAACCCTTCATTTTTGTGAAAACTGAGATAGCAGGGAATATCATGCTCAGTGTGATGGAATCTGTTTTAGAAATAAGCCTTAACTTAGTTTGAGTGTTCTTTTTCAGTTTTCATGATTCTAGAACCATTGAAGAAAAGAAGTCAGATTTTTTTTTGCCATTGCCTGATGTATGCTTGCATAAAAGTTTCTATGTTTACTGATTAACAATTGAAAACTTCATTTCATTCCTTCAGTACTTTTTTTGTTATTGCATCTTGTAGCTCTTGAGCATTATAATATTTGTTATTCATATAATTTTTGACTATGGATTTTTGTTTTAAATATTATTTAAATATTCTGAGTTATTAGTCTGAGAAGATAGATAATGAGATAGGCAATGAGAGATTATTTAAAAGGCAGATTGAACTGTATTTGAAAATAAAATGTCACCAGAATATTTTACACCCACCTATTATTCATTAAGAAAAAAAAAAAGTAAATTAATGACCTACCATTCATTTAGTATTTCTCTTTTTTGATTCTTTTTTTTTTGTTTGTTTCTTACTTGCAGTCTATTTCTGATAAATTAATCATAGTGTGTTTCATTTGGGAGAGAATCAAATAAAAGCAGCAATAAAAGGTATTTTATTTATTTTAATGGAGTTTTTAGCTGTACTTTTCTACTATCATTGCTAATGAAATGAGTGAGAAGAAACATCCATGTGACTCTAAAACAGCTTGTAGGAACTTGAGGACTTGTATTTTTAAGCGGAATGGGATGACAAAATTAATGATCAAGTTTTCTTCCACCCTTCCCTGCAGTGTTTTTCAAAATGTCTCATAGAATTACAGGGTGATTGGTTCTGTACTGGTCCTTAAAGATCATTGAGTTCTAACCCAGTGCCACGGATAGGGACATCTTCCTCTAGAAAATATCCATGCTTAGGTGTGATATTTTTTGTTCAGTAAATTCTGTACTGTACTTCAAGATCTGATTTTGCTTTTTGTACTTTTTTATCTGAACATCAGTGCATGAAAAGGAAGTGAAAAATTATAATCTGTTCCTGCTCTTAAACATATGTCAGTCTCTATGAAAAAAATCAAAATCTGATTCACTGAGATTTTAGCATGTGCCTCTAGCATCCAGCTGCTTATGTTCCTCATATCTTGCTGTTTAGAAAGTCAATTTATTTTTTACAGAACTTCCGTTCACAGATAAATTTGAGACTATCACAAAATGAGACACAGTAATCAATTTAAACTCAGCAGTTGCCTGCTATTAATTGCCATTTACACACATTTAAATGCAAAGCTCATGATAGCTCTGATTCATAAAATGTTAAAGATACTTTTAATGGGGAAAAAGGCTTGAACTCTGTATGTGGCAATAAGGATTTGTATTACTTCTAAGGTAGGCGTCTTACAATTCTGTAAGGGCTTCCTTCAACGCAGACTCATTATTGTGCTTTTAAAGCTAACCAGGGAGGAATTTCTCAATTCGCATGATAGTACGTATACTTAATATAAGATACTGAACTGTAAGTTACAGGAAAATCAGATAATTTAAATAACCTGTGTTTCATTGCGTTTTGGTTTATGTTTACCCTTAGAAAGCATTAACTAAATGAAAATCATGGGTTCTGCAAATTTGTAATACTTGCTTTGATGTACTAGCATTATTTGCAGAAGTAAGCCTTACCTGCATAACCTTACATTTAAAGATGTCGGCATGACAGTCATGTACATCTCTAACCAGCACTTTGGAAATATACTGATAACTGAGAAAACATAATAAATGGAAAGCAATTGCCCCAAATCTCCAATTGTTTATCAAGTTGAAATAGTACCTATGTAAGATTTATCTATGTCTATATAACAATACTATTTATGTACATATGATAATGATATATATAATGCTACTGAAATCTAAATAACGAGTCTACATAGTGTTCAGATCATGAAGAAAGACTACTTTCTTGTTTCATCCAGAACTATTCTAGAATTGAATCTAATGAAATTTACTTCAGAGAGTTACAAGAAAAAGGATTTGGATACTGGATCCAAATAAAAAAGATGCATTCTGTTAATAATGTCTTCTCATGTTTAGTTTTTAAATAGACCAGATGTTGCTACTTTATGTAATAAATAGAAATATTAATAAGTGTATTGTTTTATACCCAAAGAATATATACTCAGTTCTGTGATTCACTGAGGAAGTGATTTATTTCAGAAATTTTTTGACGATAATTGCAATATACCCAGACTGATTGTTGCATGTTAATGGTACAGACACAAAACAGTAATAAGATGTAAAGTTGTAAAAGTGTTGCTGTATATATAAACTAGTTACATAGTTATTACAGGTGTATTACATAGAATAATAGAATAAAGCTTGTGTGGACCTTAGAGATCATCTAGATCCAAAACCCCTGCCATAATCAGTTGCCAACCACTATATCAGGCTGCCCAGGATCCCATCAAATCTGGCCTTGGATACCTCCAGAGAAGGGGCATCCACAGCCTCACTGGGCAAACCATTCCAGCACCTCACCACCCTCTGAGTTACAAATTTCTTCCTAACATCTAATCTAAATCTCCACTCTTCTACTTCAAAGCTGTTCCTCTTTGTCCTATTATTATCTGATCATGTAAAATATTGGTTCTTCTGCTTTTAAATTTCTACTGGAAGGCCATTATGAGAGTTTCTCTGGAGCCTTCTCTTCTCCAAGCTAAACAAAACCAACTTCCTCAACCTTTCTTTCCAGGAGAGGTGCTCCAACACTGTAATTATGTTTGTGGCCCTTCTCTGGACCTGCCTCCAATGGCTCTGCATTTGATCTATACTGGGTTCCAAAGCTTGGACACAGTACTCCAGATGGGGCCTCACAAGGACAGATATAAGGGTACAACTCTCCTTTTCCCTGATGACCACCTCACCATTCAGCGTGTCTTATTTTATTGATTTATATTAAGTGCACTGAATCTCCTCCTCAGTGGGGTAAATTGTTGTAGTTCAATTATTTTTTCTAGTTGCTATGTAACTAGTATTTTCACAAGCCTTCTGCAAGTTTGTTTGATATTGTGTGTAATATCTTGAGGAATTACTTATTCTCCTATGACACTGCATACTATAATGAAGTATACAAGAATACTTCCTATGAATGTCTTGTAGAATTTATTATAAAATCCTATTCTTATGAGTTATTGTTATTAATATTGATTGATCTGCAACAGCAGATTGCATAGATTTGGACTCTTTTACTTTTTTACTTTGACTGTTGCTTTTATTTTTTTATTATATTTGCACCTGAAAGTCTCCTACATCCGATTGCGATGTACAAACATCCTAAGATATAGCAATTCCTTAAATGAGTCAGTGCTCAAATGTATTTAATGTATTTAAGAAGATGAAGTAACCAACAGAAGGGAAGATGAATAGTGACAACAGGTATTGGCTAGAAAATCCATGTGCACTGCTTGATTTAGGTGAAGATCTGCTTGAGCAGACAGCTAGATTAGAAGATTCCCAGTTAAAATCTACAAATGGTTGATCACAAAAAATTGTAGGGTTTTTTATTACTAAAAAATATTAAATTGCACTTTAGCAGAATACTGTCTATTGGCATAAGGTTTTTCTAATTTTTTTTTCTTTTTAATATATATAATTATTAAACCATATAGGTAGTTTGTTTCAAAGTAATATCAACGTTTGGATACTTTCAAGTTCTACACAAGATTTGCATCTGTCTATTTTCAAGAAGCTACTATACTCTGCTAGCTTTTAAAACAAAACCTATGATCTCAGATTGATTGGTTGGGAGAGCTGGTAAGTCAATTTGTCTGAATAAGCAAAGATCAAGTCTTAATGGATCATGGATGGGGATTTTTTTAATGTGATAAGGACATGCTTTGAATCTGTGCATGGTGAAAAACAAGAGAAGGAAATGCTGATGACTTGGCTGATTTTTTTTCTTTTCCTTGGAGCTTATTTACTATTATTTTATGGTATATCTTGAATTATGTGGACAGAAAGTGTAAGAGATACAATTTGCTCAATGGCTATAGAAACTAGTTGCCAACTTTTAGGTCATTCTTAAATATTGTGTGTTTTCAAAACCTTTTTCACAGATGCTCTGGCAGCATAATATTAGGGTAATGTTAAGTTCACTGAAAAATAAAACTTATTTTTTCTTTATAGGCATTTTCCTAAGCATAAAATTATACTATATTACTGTCCATATGAGCTTTATTTTACTTTTTAATGTAATATAGCTATACAAACTATGTATCTAGTTTATATATAAAGCTACTGTTTTACAAATTTGCTGTTTAAAAATATTTTGTATCTGGACCATTAAAATGCAAAAATCAGTTTGAAACCAATTAGGACTGAGATCTTTTAGATCTTAAAAATAGTCAGATGATGGTAAGGTGGCTTCTTCCTTTTCTTAAATCAATTTCTTAGTATCTTTACTTCTAATTCTAAAATTAGTTCCCTTTATCAGTAAAGAAGTCTGGAAAAAGTGGGTTATTGAGGAAAGACTGTCAGAATCTTAACTGTAGCAGGCACTAGCAGGTGTCACTATTAAAAAAAAAGATTGAGAATGATGGCTATAAATAGATGAGCCATTTTAGTGATTTGCCTTTGAAAGCAGTTTAATAATTCCATGCTGAGTCCCCTTTCAACAAATTTAATGAAAATCAGCATGGTGTTGTGGCAGTTACTATTGGATTCTTCTTCCATCTTCTTGTGTTTCATGGTGTGAGAGATTAAAATAGCATATAATAAACTAGTATTAATGATTCTACATTCCTCATCTGAGGCACAATTGCACACAATTCCTCCTCCTCTGAAGGGTGCCCCTGTTTTTCTATTTGTTGTTACTATGTCTAGAACTAGGAATTGCTAAATAGCAATTTTGAGGCTTTATTCCCTATTCATTATAGTTGTCAGTGTGGAGCTACTTTGAGGCATTCTGAGCAGGAAGTAATGATTTGATTTGCAGCATACTGTGAAAATTTATTAATTTGAATGGACCCTTCTGAAAATCTAGTTGATGAGCAAAAGAGGCCTGCTTCAGTGCAGTTTTCCATTTTTTTTCTATAGCTATGAATAAGACAGCAACGTTTTAAGCCTAGAAAATGTTTTTACCCTTAAAAATAACTTAGAAGTACTTTTCCTCTTGTATTTGGTTTTTGTGTTTAGAATCAATAAGCAAAATATGTGTTTATAACAGTGCTTGTGGAACTGTGCAGTTTCAAAGGAGTTCAGTACAGGGTTCAGCAGCTGGGAAGTTCTTATGACTGTTATTTTTGTAATTCACTCTTTCCAGTAAATTAGAAGATTCAGACATAATAAAGCACAACGAAGGGTGACTATATTTTTAGAAGATATTCTGTGAATATAGTGAATATAGTGAAGTGTCAGTATTCTGTTGGGCCAGTGGAAGGAATATTATCTCTTCCTGGGTTCAGTATGCAGTGTTTGTAGTGTTCTTATTTTTTTCAAGTATGGAAGTAGCTATTATAGCTACAGGTTGTCTATGGTCAAATGGACAGGTTAGTTAAATATGACAGCTGCTCTGAAAGTAATGCTCCTATTTTACTACGTTGGCCCATGATATTGGAGGTGGATGTTGGTGCTCTGAGAGTAGAGGTCGAACCTTCTCACCAATATTCTATTACATTTTGTTGCTGTGTGACAGATGGCAGGAGAGAAATAGTCTGACAACATGGTAACTGACACAGAAGCTCATGTGAAGTGAAGGTGTGGTATTGAATTCCTTCATGCAGAAAAAATGGCTCCCAATAACATTAATCAATGCTTATTGAATGTTTATAGTGACCAAAGAGTGGATGTGAGCACAGTGAAGTGGTAGTGGTGTGTTTCAGCAGTGGTGACATTGACAGCACATCATCTCTGCTGGTGCACATTTTTCCTAGTGTGGCATGCAAGATCTTGCTCATCACTGGCAAAAATGTATAGCTAATGGTGGTGACTGTGCTGGAATATAGTGTTGTGTAGCTGAGAATTTGCTGTCAACTAATATTCTTGTGCTCTTTTATCTGTTGTAGTTTCCATGCAAATAAATAAGGGGGCATTATTTACAGTGCAAACTATGTATTTAGACTGTGTATCTACATATGTGCTATATACATGATATATTGTGAATTAGACACATTCTCTAGCAAATGGAAAGTTTAAAATAATCAGAAATTTGGGTACCTTAGGCTTGACCAGGAGATAAATCTGCACAGATATTTTCTCAAAAATTCTCTTGTTGCACTCAGTATCAGCTACTTTAACTGCACGTTTGTTGGTGAGTGGTGATAGTTTTCATGAAATAGTTACTTTGTTTAAGTGAAGAATGAATTTTTTGCCTGCCTTTTTCCTTTTTGTAAAATGCTTTATGTTTGACATAGAATTTGTTCTGCAAATAGAAAGAAAAACCCTTGTAAATCTAGAATCTTTGTTGGGATATTATTACATCTGTAATTTTTTACTCTTTCATACTGTCTCACAGAAAAGACTCTCATGACAATAGGAATGCATACTTTGGTATGTTACATGAATCTACCTGTAACTATTGTTTTAGAAAGGCAGTCCTGGTTTGTTTTACATCAACATAAAGGCTCTTTTCTTACCAGCAACAATAAGAGTGAAACCAAACCTAAACACTAAGATTTCTGACTGCTTTTTTTTCTTTTACTGATGACAAATTGTGATTTTAACCATGTGAAAGAGATGGCCTCAGTTTCTATAAGGTTAGAGAAAGACCAAGAAAAGGGTCTTAGTTTAGGCTTCTGAACTAAATGGACTAATTTAAATAATTTAATACTTTGAAGTTATGAGCCTTGATTCTTGGATTTTGAGGTTTTCTCCACATTTCATTGTGCTTCCGACTCTTGTTCTATTTAAAATAATATTTAATGACTTTATATTAACTATATTAATAGATGCACAATGATTTGTAAATGAAGGTGTGTATACAAAAGTATTATTTGCGATAGGAATAGAGTATTCTATCTGAAAGGATCTTTTGGCCTGGTTTATGTCAGAATATAATCTTCATCCACAGATTTGAATCTTGTTATGGCAAGTCCAGTGGAACAATCACTAGCTGAACAACAAAATTGTTAATTCTTTCCTTTTTTTATCAAGTATTGAAAGTTGTTGGAACTAGAAGGTCTGAAGGGCATCCAATTAAAAAAAAAAAAATCAATTGAAGCTTTTTCTACTGTTTTGACAGTACAAAGATTTCAATAACTATTCTACAGTTCCTTTTAAACTCAGCTAAATAAAGAAATACTTAGAAATTTACGTTTTGGACTGAATTTTATAGTACATGCTAAGTATATGCTATTACTTGTTTCATTTATCATTGTTTTCATTAACAGAAGAATTATAACAACCATAGAGCACTGGACTGTAGTTTGAAGTACTACTGAGCTGTAGTTTGAAGTACTACTAAGCTGTAGTTTGAAGTACTACTGAGCTGTAGTTTGAAGTGTTTCCAGTTCCACTGTATGGTTTGAAAGGAATATATTTTTATTAAACAGTAGATATTGTAGGCACAATAAAATATAATGAAGGAAAAAGTACTTGCACTTGGTTAACTGAAAAATAGGAATAAATTATGCTAATTTTTTTTTTTCCTTTGAAATAGGCTTACATATTTGAATCAGAGACGTTAGTTTTTCCAGGAAATTTTGAATATTTGAATAAAAATGCATCTCGAGCTGAAAATACACCAAGAAAATTCTTTTGTTATCTACGTGTGTGAGAAAGACTCTGTTCTTTCAATGTACTAACTTTTGGCTTTTGTGAAAATGCGTTATGACTGGTAGAAAATAATCTAAAGTAACTTCCCGTTGAATATTTTTTACATCTATTTGTCATAGCTGGTGTTCTGCACAGCAAAAAAAGAAATTCTTTGAAGAACATTGGAAAAAAATAATTTTTTTAATTAAATCCATCTGTTTACAAAAGCTCAACGGTAGTTGAAAAGAAATGCAAAATATGTATGTAATGGCCTTGAATAATGAGCAAGTGGAGAATAGCATTTTTTGCCAGTCTTAAGAAAACCTTTCTTTCCTCTTAGGAGTTATTCTTACAGCAACACAACATAATAGAGTGCATAAATGGTAGAGTGTATATTCCTCTGAATGGTATATTTTAGAACAGTAAACAGATTACTTCTAGGAAGAGCTAAGGCAAATGTGTATTTTGATGGTATATTCCTTATGTCAAGACTTTTCTTTGAATGACTAACGTTATTTACTAAAAAGATCCAAATAACACCATAAACTTTAACATTTTTTTCAGTGTGCATATATCAGCTGCCTACCTATGTGTACAAATACTTCAGTCTGTATATGTGGCATTCACAGTTCTATTAACTTACGTTATGGTTTTGTAACTTAGATAGGAATTGAGCCACTGAGATGTAAATTTTTCTTGCACCTTTGAAATATTGAAAGGTTACATCTGCAGATTTTGAAAACAACCAGCCATTGTTTGATGGAATCTGAATGGTTGGTGGAACTGACAATTCCTGTACTTTCCACTTGCATGTCCTGAATAGAATAGCCAGATTTTCCGCTATTTTCTTTTGATGTTAAGCTGTAAATTCACAAATACTGCCACAAAGACATTTAAAAATTATGGAATAAATAATGCAAAAGACAATTTAGCTTAATCCTGCAAAATACATGGGAAAAGTCAGAAGTAACTTTTTAGTATGACAGTTCCTTAGTAATATTAATGAATCATATAGTCTTTTATAAGGGGCCTCATCTTTTTATGTCTAGTATAGAAATTAGTAAAATTGCATTATATTCTGAATCAAATTGAGTTACAGTACTTATGCATTTATATATTTGAAATTGATATGAAAACTACAAATGAATATGATTATACTTTTTAAAGAGCCTTCCAATGAAGAATTTCTGTCCCTTAATAAGTAATGAACATCAAGAAAATTCCAGTCAGTGTATTGTTTCACCCAGTGGAAATATACTAGACAGCTAGGAACCATCAGTTACAAAGAACTCAATGATCAGAAAGTCATTTTTTTTCATTTTACAAACAATGAAAATGTGATGCCATTAGTATTCAGATAAATAAAGTTGTGTCATCTGTAGAATTAGTCAGCTTCCAATTCTGCTGCATATTAACTGAAGGGAAAAAAAAAAAAAGACAAAATGTAGAAACTTGTATGGATTTGAGATAAATGAGGAAATGTAAGAAAAAGAGAAAGGCCTTATGATAGCTCAGATGATTTATTTTTTTCTTTGTTTTGCTTTAGCTGTGACATGTTTACAGATGGTTCAAAACAGTATGCAGAAAGGCAGGATGCAGAGACTGCAGATAACTTCATCTTTTATTTGTGCTATAGTCATAGCTCGTCAGATCATCTGTGTGGGATACATAGAGAGTACTCAGTGGTGAATATTCCCTGTCCACTGTCAGAAATTGTTATTGTCATCTTGCTCATCAAGCCATAGCCAAATGGGAAGCGTTATGTTAGTATATAACCTTTATCTAAGGACTTTGAATGTTGCAAAAATGTAGACTGAGGACACTGTGCTCTCAAAGGAAAGTTTTAAGACTTGATGTGCAAAGCAGTCAGCTCTTGACCTCATTTTACAGTGCTGTCTGGCCAGATACAGAAATTGTGTGTACTTACAAAGCTTTCTTATAAAATGCATTAAAATTGTCTTTATTTATGTATCTTCATTCCCAGTTCCACAACAATGAAGCAAATTCATTACTTTATACGAGGTTAGATTTCATATGTATTTATTTACAGCCTATTTTTTATAGTGTTGATATTATTTTATGTTGAGCTTGATGTTATAATCAGTATGATGTTTCAAAAACTTGATATGTTTTTTTTTCACAAGAAATTATTTTTTTATGAGATATGGACAAATCTATTTATTGAAGGAGAGTTGAAGGATGGATCATAGCCTGTGTGTCCCTGTCTTTGATGTTGGTGCTGTAACTACAGGTTTAATGAGCGTTCATGTGCTGCTATGTAGGCTGAGATAAACTTTGAAGCTTCTCTGTGTGGATTAGAAAGAATGAATGAAAGGTTCTAGTTCTGTTCATGCTGAATCAGTAGCTTTTATATTAGCAGACTATCAAGAAGTCTATTCACGTCTATTCTTTTAGCTGATAATGTTGGAGCTTACTTCTGGGGCAGAATGTTTGTACTTGCTCAAGGAGAGAAAAATCGGTTCTTCCAAAGCTCAGAAGACCTTCCCATATGAAGCTCTATGTGCCAGCAATTTAAACAGGTGGAAATACTTCTTGAATTTAAAAATACTGATTACTGCTTCAGACATGCCATCTTTTTAATGTTCTTCATGATTAGGACTTAGAATTTCACAGACCTTTTAAAAAGAAAATAGAAGTCAGATGCTCTATGAGGAAGAACTGAGGGATTTTTAGTTTAGTTTTGAAAAAAGGAAACTGAGAGGAGAACCCATCACTCTCTACAACTCCCTGAAAGGAAGTTGTAGGTAGGAGAGTGTCAGACTCCTATCTCTGTGATAGGACAGAAAGGAATGACCTCATATTTCTCCTGGGAAAGCTTAGTTTATTTGTTTAGGAAATTTTCTTCATGGGAAGAGTGCTTGGCATTGGAATAGGATGGTGGTCATCCCTGCAGATATTAATATTTAGGTGCTTAGGAGTATAGTTTACGGCTGGGCTTGGTTGGATGAGGGTTGGACTCCATGACCTGTGGTTTTATCCAACCTAAATGATTGTATGCTTCTATGATTTATATAATAACGTTTTATGAATCTAACACTTTATATGATACTTTTTATATGCTTCTCCCACAACACTTTCTTAAGATTCCAAATGCTTTTTAGCTAGCTGGCTCTGTTTGTTTAAGTGAAATACTTGGTTCATAAACCCAAATGTCTTGGTTCCCCTTAAAGAAGAATTTATTAGTTCATCTCTGTTGCAAGCTGGATGAACTCTATTTTAATATGTCCATTCATATTATCATAGTCCTTCTTCATTGTGATTTTTTTTTTCCTCTCATTGGCAACTGAATACAAAAGGAGCTTTATTTTGGCTATTTTTGCTTTCAGGTATGCCTGCTAGTCAGCCAAGATTCATTTTGCCTTAATTTACTTCCATGACATAAAATTTGGGATAACAGTGGTAAAAATCCAACCAAACTGAACATAATCGCTACTAGAAAAAGTACAAAGCAGGAAAGAAAATCTCAGATGCAAAACAGATTCTTTCAAGCATGAAAATTCTTACTTGTACTGAAGTAAAGACTTTGGGTTTCGAAAGTATACAAAGTCATATCTTAAAAAAGCAAAAAACAAAAAACAAAAACAAAAAACAAAAATTAAAAACAAAAACAAAAAAACTCACCACTGTACCTTTAACATGAGGAGCAATGTATTAAGTATGTTAATGAAATTACATGATTCCTATTTTCTTTCTGTCTCTTTTTGTTAGGTATGTAGACAAAATAATCAATGTTTTCAATATGTAGGTCAACTTTTATCTATCATTAAGATTTGTGGGTCAGTCAAAAACAAAAGATTTAGCCATGATATGAGGCACTTTCTCTGATTAAGTGCCACAATAGCTTTGTTATTAGCAATGTTTTAATATCTATATTTAAACTAGAATATTATATTTTCTAACATAATTTTTTTCTGAAGCATTTATGGTATACTTATGAAATTGTCATATTACACAAAAGGGAAAACATAACTATTGTAATCTTTCTTTATGTATATAATCTGACTAAAAATGTTTATAGAAAATTGTTTTTGCATCTCAGGATGGAAGTGCTCCACTTTCATTTACTGTGAATGTCTTAAAAGCTGTTTTGCTGAGATTTGCTAGGTATTCTCTCCGCCTGAATATGACTTTAAAAATATTTTGCATAACACTTTATATAGTTCTAAAAGGACAAAGAAAACTTATTTTTTTTCTATTAAAAAACTTTTTGACTACTTTTTAGACCTTTCTAGAAAATAGATGACTGAAAGGTGTAAACTTTGAATTCAACTGAACATTAATATCTTTTCAGAGAAAATCCTTAGTATGCTATTTAAAATGAATTTGGATCATCTGATTAATGAACCTATGATAAAACTGGAATACCTGATCCAACATTCATGATGTTCCTTCAAAATGGAAACATTGTAAATAAACAGTGACAAAAATATTAATTCAAATCTTAATGTAATTTTCGGTACTTTAACAAATTTCAAGTCATTATTCTGTTTTAGCATTTACTCTTTTTCAAATTATTTTGTAAATCTGGATAGGAATTTTGCAATCCTTTATCATAAGGTGAACACCATTGTGTGAACTGGCTAGGGAATACTTCTGGTCCATTTCCTCATTTTAGAGAGATGATCATTACATGATTTTCTCCAAACTAGTTAGAAGCTTGTTATTTTTTCATCTTTTAATTTTTATTTTTCTGTTAAGTAAACAAAATATTACTTGCATCATAGAAGTTTTGATACTGTATGTGAGAAAAGTGATTTAAAGCTGCAACATCTCTGTATATGTTCCAAATATAAGATGCAGCGTCAGATACTGTGCTGGATTTGCAAGACATAGGAATTACCTTCTGTGAAAAGTGAACTTGACTTAGCAATATGTAATGCCATTTGTCTTTCAATTTTTTTTTTTTCAATGTGGTATTGATCAATATATTTTTAAACTTCTGTATTGTGCTTAGAGCATTTTGAGAAATATAAATTGTAGCAAACAAATATAATATTTCAGGGGCGAAAAAAAGCCATTTCAGCTGAATTATTAATGCTGAATTGTTATGTTGGAGCACATTAAGTTACTTATACTCAAATGGCATAAGATCCCTGTGAGTCTTTTCCTCTCAATCCATAACAACTCCAACTCTCTTGGCATCTCCACATTTGAGAGGTGCTCCAATCACTCCATAATCTCTATGACTCTTTTCTGAACTAACTAATACGTCCATGCCTCTCTTTTTGCCAAGTTACTTTCCAGATAGTTAGCCCCTGGTCTGTGTTATTCTTCCCCATGCTTAGGACCTGTTAGTTCAAGAATGGGAAAAGCAAAATTCCTGTCAGTGCTTTTCTCCAACTTCCTGTTATGGCATATTGATCCTGTGGAACTCTACTAGTGACTGTCCTTCAGCTAGATTTTGTGACAGTGATCTCAGTCTTTGGACCTGGCAGGTTTGCCAGTTTTCAATCTTCAGTGACCAAGATATTCAAATATAGGAATGCATTACTTTTGTAATTTAATCCTGACAGACAGCTCTGTGCCACTCAGCTGTTAACTCACCTCTTTCATAGTGGAATGAGACTGAGAAAAATCAGAAAGGTAAAAGTACAGTTTTTGCTCTATTGTCAGGGTCAGCCTAACCTGGATCTAACCTTTTTTTTTTCCTGATCAATTTTAAGGATTTTGCTACAGTGTTTAGCAGGAAGCACACTAAAATAAAGTAAACAATTTCCACTATTTAATCATACTTGCAATACAGTGGATAGTGTGGTAACAGGAGCTTCTAAATGAATCAAAATATAAATCTTATGTGGTTGTAAAAACTGACCTTGTCTGATAAATGGCTATTCCTCCACATGAAGCTTCCTAGGCATTTTCCATGTATGTTTTTCAAATAAGAGGATACGTCACAAATTCTGCCCTGCCCTGGCCTCTAAGATTTTTTTTCTGTGGTTTCTTTAGAGGCAACAAACATTGCAGAAAGAGAATTATTATGAATGGTTTCTCCAAAGCAATTTCATGTATTTTGATATATTTTTCTAAAGATTTTCTGAGTATCAGAATGTTCCATGATTACTCAGACCTGTTTATAAATTCTAAAATTTAATGAATTCTAAATACAACAGTTAAAATATCAAAAATTACTAACTAGCAAAGCGTGTAAGTACTCTGCTTAAGATTTGAAAATTGTTGTGGCAAACTTACTGATCCAAACTTTGATTCAGTTTGTAAGATCTATGATTTGGAAACAGCAGTTAAGAACCAGATATGGTTTCAAAATGTTAGTTTTCTTTTTTATAATTATTGGTATCACAATAGGTAAGAGATGGAAATATTTTCTTCCATTGTCAGTTTATTGATACTAACTTGGCTAAGTTTAGGCCCAGATAACGTGCATTTTACACTTGTCTGTGTCTCTGGAAAAGGTTTTTATGGAATATTTTCTTTTTGTTCCAGTAACTGAATAGAAAATAGGAGTATGTTCTTGGTAGATTTCATCATGAAAATAGTGTCTAGTAACAGTGAGTCTTCACTTACTGTATTCAGTTTGACTTAACTCAGTTGAGATCTGTGAATCATTTTAAAAGGGAATTTCATTTAAAAATGAAAATTTTTTAAAATTATAGTGTAAACATTAGTGAAGATACCAACAGATTGCTTTGCAGTAAACAATAATAGAATTTGTCTATATATGTTCACTGTCTATCAATTGATAATTAAATTTTCTTCATTTTTTTTGAGGAAAAATTTAGCTGAAAATCATTGCATTAGCACTCATCAAAGGTGTATGTTAGGCTGGATTTGTTATCATTTTATCTTTTATTCCTTATGTATTTTGTTCAGCATAAAAGAAACAGAGTGGGACCAAGGAACAGACAGAAAATGAAGTGCTGTAGTACACCAGAGTCTGTCTGTCTCATAGAGAAAAATATTGAATGTTAATGAAAATGTGATTTTGTTTCTAGTCACAGTCCTAAAATAAATTGCTTTAGATAACAAATGGAACTGAAAAATTAACTGAACATATCACATGAAAGTATTTCTGCCTACTTTTTTCAATGACTACAAGCAGTACCTTTGATATTAAAGTCAGTGTTGTGTGAAAACTAATTATTTCTCCTCCTTGCTTGTTGGAGTGTAATAGTGTGCACTCAGAAATACTGCAGAGTTTTTAAACATTGCAGTTCTTCGACTATTTCATTGTATGCATCCTGAAGTTTATATTTGGAATTTTATTAATTGGTCTTATCTTAGGGAAAACTTCTACTGAATTATGATCTTATTTTATATCACATTGGTTTTCCTATGTCTTGTATTCTATGTTTACTCTACTGAAAAGAAAAACATTAATCTGTTCAATTTGACTCGGTGGATTTAAAACACATTTGAAACTACTTTCCTTATTCAAATCAAGATTAACACAATGTATTCATAGAATTAAGTATAATACTACTATGAAACTAAACTAGTTAAGATTCCTCTGCAAGTTTGGTATATTCATACCCTAATACAATTTGTAGAGAAAAGATCTTGATATGCCATCTTATTATTTATCCATGAATTAAAGAGTTCTTGTTTATAATAATGCTTTTCTACTTAGGATTTTGTATACATATTAGGTTTCTTGTAACTATAAACCCACTTATATTGTTTGTTGTTAGACCTTTTTTATTTTTGTAGGGTTTGCATGAGGAGAGAGAAACCAATTTAAAATTAAGCAGTACTGAAATATTTAGAAATTATTTTACTCTATGAAAAGCTGTGGCCAGCAGGTCAAGGGAAGTGATCCTCCCTCTCTACTTTGCCCTGGTCAGGCCTCACCTGGAGTACTGTATCCGGTTCTGGGCTCCTCAGTACAAGAAAGACAAGGATCTCCTGGAGAGAGCCCAGCAGATTGCCACAAAGATGATAAAGGGCCTGGAACATCTCCCCTGTGAGGAAAGGCTGAGGGAACTGGGTCTGTTCAGCCTTGAGAAGAGTAGACTTGGAGGCGATCTGATTATTGTTTATAATAGTCTTAAGTGTGGGAATCAAGGAGGTACAGCAAATATCTTTTCAATGGTCTGTGGGGACAGGACAAGGGGAAACAGCCATAAACAAGAGTGTAGGAAGTTCTACACCAATATGCCAAGGAACTTCTTCACAGTGAGGGTGATGGAGCACTGGAACAGGCTGCCCAGGGAGGTTGTGGAGTATCCTTCTCTGGAGATATTGAAGACCCACCTGGATGCCTACCTGCACAGCCTGCTGTAGGGGTCCTGCTTTGCAGGGGGGCTGGACTCAATGTTCTCTGGAGATCCCTTCCAGCACCTACAATCACAATGATTTTGTGATTCTGTTCTGAGTGCAAAACTTACTAAGGGAGAATTACCTATACAGAAAAAGTTGGATTAACTTAACATTCAGACTGTGACACTTTTGACAGGAAATCATAGTCTGTTGACAGAAAAACTTTACATCATAGTTTATACTTAACTCTAAAACAGCTAGAATTACTGCAACCCTTGTTAGTCAAATATTTTACATGTAGAACATAATGTAAAGGCTTTGGCTAAGTTTGTGTTTGTTCTGTGCCGATGTGTTTCCTCTTCCTCTGCTTCCTCAGTTCTGAAACACACCAAATTAAACACAAGAAAAAGTGATAGTCTCAGAATACGTTTCTACTGTGATCATGAAGGTATCCATGTAGAAGAGAAAATCTCCTAGTTTCTCTAAGTAGCATGAGAACTTATTCCTTAGTGAAGAGACTCAGCAAAGCACAATATGAATCCCTAACTAGAAGTATAGCTTCAATTAGAGAATTCACTTATTAGGCATAAAATAATTCAACCAAGTAACATGAAGCTGTTGGAAACCAAGTGTCATTAGTTCTATTGCTTATGGAAAAATATGTCTATGTAACATATTGAAATCTTTTGTTCATGGAAGACTAAAATATGAAACTGAAGAATTTGAATTATGAGAAATGAAAGGGAAAACTGAAGAGGAGGAACATGATAATACAAAATCTTTCTCAAATAAGAAGCATATATATAAGAATTATGTTTACCTTCAAAATATATATTTTTAAAATTATTACTTAGTCACATCTAATCCTTTAATGAAAATGGATCCCAGGTTATGAGCCTATTCTATAAGAACAGGAAGTCATAAATATTCTAAATCTGTGTACTTAAGTACTCAGCATCTCCTTTTGATATATGGTAATGAACTGCTTCTATTTTCTATAGCATTCTATCTATTGAGCATCTTGAATGCTTACTGTTACACTGTTATTCAGAGTATTTCAAAACCATAATATTTTGAGTTGAACTTCTTCACAAAAACTGTTCAGAACACAGTATATTATCAAAGTGCTTGAACACATAATTTCTGAAAAAGAATTGCAAATATTCTTCAGCTAATAATGTACAACCCATCCACTGGGCAGTTGAAAAGTAATATCTCTGGTGTGTGAAGTGTGGATACAGACTTCTCAGGATAAACTATTCTGCTATGTGAATCTTATTCTATGTTGCACTGCCTGCTGCTGTAGTCATGGCTGCTGGTAGTTGATTGCCAAATGGAAATCAGTTAGGATCTGAGAGTTGAACGTATCATTTACTTTTTAAGACTATTCCTCAGTGATAAAATCCCTGGTTATACTTCATTTTGCTTTTCTTTTTCTTATTTTTTAAAATGTTGCTTGTAATGAAACTCATCTAGGCTTTCATCTCAGAAAATTCTTCTTTGTATTGTGTTATTTTTTTCTCTTTTTTTCTGCTAATAAAAAGCAGAAAAGAATTTTGATTGCCTTCAAATAGACTCTCCAACTTTATATCAAGTTAATTACTTTTTTCCATTTAGCAGATGTACAAGCATTGAATACGAGTTTTTCTTGAGAGAGTTTCCTCAATTAATGCAGTCCCATGGAATACTAATACTTCCTTGCTTGAAACTTTTGTGATTCTTAGCTAAACCTTAAAGGCAATTAAAAGAATTATTTAGGTGATTGAAACTACATGGTTATATTTCTGGGTTGAATGTCTAAAACTGGCAATGGCTTATGCATCTTGAAGTCATGTTTATGTTGTTCAGCTTTTGAAGGTCATCATACAACTAAGACATCTAAGGGAGCTCACAGAACTTATGGTTTCTCATTCAGTCTGCTCTGTAATCTCCAGCATTATTTCTACCTAAATGTTCTCTATCTGACTTTCTTCCTCGGTGCAACATCAGCAAACTGCTTTCAGAACCAAAATCTTAAAGTTTTTTTACTCTTCTTGGGAGACCTTTTGAAATATCTCAAGTGCTGTGTGGCCATTTCTTTGAGAAATAGGCTATGTAAAGCCAAAACTTGACAACAGCTTTGAAACATTTATTTATTTGTAGATGTTCTGTGCAATTTATGGACTTAATTTTATGGTTTAATTACAGTGGAAGTACAGTTGCTTCTTTAAAAAAAAAAAAAGTGAGCTAGTACCTTTTTTTCTTTTTGTCATGTTTAAGAGAAAGGACAAGGAAGGATTCACTATAAACATTTTCCATTGGGTTAGTAAATGAGATAGTAAAGGATGTGGACAGAGTATATGGGCCAGCAAACTTTCCAGTTATTGGAAATCGTGAATGAACTAAAATCTTTTTCTGCTCATGAGCAATTTTTTTCCTTCATCAGAAAGTAGAAAGATTTAGAATATTTTGGAGGTCTGTATGTTAGTGCAGGGCCATATACTTATAATTCAGTATTCAAGCTGTATACATATATGTGATGTGTCTTAAAAGACAGTTCCTTTTTTTGTGGTATTGTAACAATTTGTTTTCAAATTAGAAATGTCTTTGAAATGTTTCCGCATCTAGATGGACCTGCCTTTCTCTCAGTATTTTTTTATTATTAGGGAGTTCTGAAAGGAAATCTATAGCACTTTTTTTTTTTTTTTTCTCTGAGGCTGTAAAAACTGTGGAGGATACTTTCATATTGATCCAACTTCCAATAGCAGATAAAGGAAATATGTTTCAATGTTTTTCCCAGTAGTGGATTGAAATTAGAGGGAGAAATAAGGACAGATTCCATGTTCTGTTGCTTTTAACAAGAATAGTTTGTAAGTTATACTTCTTGATTGCTTCATTGCTTGACTGCTTCTTGTTGACAATCCACCAATTATGCTGTATATGAAAGCCATATGTTAACTCAACCTGGCTAAACGTATTTGAAACCTTCTTCAGTCAAAGGTACTCTAGGAAGCAGCTTCTCTATACAAAGCTATAGCTTTATAGAGATGTTGGTGGCTGGTTTGCTGGATCCAAGAGGGAAATGGCATCTACCATTTTCTTTTAATGGATAATATTTGTATATGCAACTCCTCTACCACAATAAAATGCAATGAAGGAAAAAGAGCCTTTAAATATAGCCCATAATGTGTCTCTTTCCAGCTCACAACTATGATGATATGACTCATATGTGATTATTAATAGCTAAACATTAACATTTGTGTACCATTAATTCTAGGTTGATTACTGACAGTGGTTCAGGAGGCAAATGTGTGTAAAACTATGAGTACTGTCACTGTAGATGCTCTTATTTGTTGGAAATTTTTCACTCAAAAATTGACTTATCGTTTCGTGTTTACCTGATAAAATCTCATTAGATCACAGCATGCAATGATAAAGCTATAGCATGCTCTGTTCTTTCTTTGTACTTCGCTTAAACCTCAGTTAAGTAGGAAGGATAAAATGTTGATGTTGTGTAAGATACCGTACCAAACCCATTTGCCTGTTTCTTTTGGATGAGGAAGCTTTTGTCTATGTTTTTTGAGACTTGAGTAGCCTTTAGAGTTAAACAAAATGTAGTTAAGAAACGTAATGCTAATCTTGTAAGAACAGGCTTGTGGAATTGTCCCCAAAGTGACATAAAAAATGATCAGTTGATAAAACATTTTGAAATAATGAGGCTTTTGAGTGTGATCGTGTAATCAGGAATTCTAAGAGTCACTGACTGTTAGAGAAAAGTGCCAGCAATGTATTACATAATGAACTAATCCAATAGGACAAATAAAGCTGAAGATTCATAATGGGATTATTACTGGAGTGTATAGCCTAATATTTATGAAGATAGTTCAGTATTCACTTGGCTCTTTAAAGTGCATTAGAACTTCTGAAATAGCTACAATGAGAACAATTTGTTAAAAATCTTGAATTTTTTGATGTTATGGAAATGGAGAGGAAATTTTTTTCAGTTGGTATGCACATTACAGACTGTGAAAATGTGTTTTGCCTCTATGACGTTGCAGAAATCATCATCTAAATTTTCCAGATCACAGATTATTTACTTGACTTTTTTTTAAATAGTGTAAAAAGTAAAAACAAAAAACAAAAACAAAAAAACATTATTTGGATTTCTGCTGATGTTATTGTTTTGCTTTTTTTTTTTATGTCCGAGATTAAATAAAGCAACATAAATATAAAAAATTGATTTCATTTAAATGAAAAGTGGATAAAGAGAAAAGCTTTAGACAGTGCTTGTAGCAATTTGTTTTTCTTTTGAAGCAGGTTTTCATTTTTATGATAAAATATAATGATACCTGTAAATGATGATATCATTCAATTTTCCAAATGTAATACTAAATAAATTGCATTAACAATATTAGAATAACATTTAAGTTTATAGCAAAATTCTCTCAGTAGCTTAGAATTTTTCTCAGTTTAAATGTTGGCAAGGATTGCGCTATGCACGATAAAGTGACAGGAAAATGTATCTGGTTTACTTGTAAACTGTGCTTTCTAAAGCTGAGCTAAAACTTTTTTTCAGGGGCAGTTGCCTTCGAAGGATGACACTCTACAATAAGCTGACCTAACTTCCAGTTTTGGGAAGCATAGGAGGAAGAATCAAGGATCTATGGTAAGAAATTGAACGAGTAAGAAAATATGCCTTGTACTGTGGCAACTGCTGGTATGTTCAGTTGCTACTTTGACTCCTGCCAAACTAGTATTGAACTCTGTTACTTCTAATAGTGATCACCGGACACGTCCTTTGCAAATGATTTCCCTCCTTTCCCTCCAATTAAACATAACTCATGACATTAAGGATGTATGCCTAGCTAACTTCACAGATTGGTTTTGTTTTGAAAATTCAGTATTATAACAAAATGGATATAACTAATCCTTTTGAATAAAATGTTTGAGTTTCTGAAGTCCAAAAGAAAGGTATTGGGAGTTGAGTATGACTAAAAATAACTCTGAGTCATGCTTTATGAAAAAACCCTAAGTGATGAGGAACTATTAATTATGCTGTCATCAGAGATTTCAGTTAGCAATTATGGTATTTGCAAGAATCATCTCTGTTAGGAATGCAAAGATAGTTCTATTTATAAAGTCATAACTTTTGAAAATAAAAACCTGAAATGTAGTCAATATTAGAGGCCTGAATACGGAAGAATAGTAGTATTCAGACAATAAAGTGAGATTCACATCTATTAATTTTGCTAGCTGATTTTGTACCTCTGTATTTCCTTTAAAAATAGTTCTTGTACAAATATTAATATTAAAGGAAATGGAAAAAGGTACATTTGTCTTCAAGGTAGATTTCTTTGGTTCTGAAATGAAATGTATTTGAGAGGTATTTTGGACTAGTTTATGTTTTTGCTTGTAATGATCGTAACAGTTATAATTAAATGTATTAAAAAGACATTTCAAAGCTTAAAAATTAGATTCCATCTGAAAAGGTTCTGTGTTACACTAAAAGTGCTAATTTCTTTTTTCATGTATCTTTGAACATGTTAGTGGAAACAATTTACTTTTTAAATTAGAAGGAGCAGAGAAGGTGAGAATTAATAAGTCCAGGAAAGGAAATGAAGATCCTTCCTTTCACAGAACTGAAGCCAAGTAATAGTTATTAGTAACCAGGCCTGTGGGAGTCAATTAATTTGATTCGGTCAACTTAAAGTGATTAATAGAATGATTTAAAAAACAAAACAAAACAAAATAAAAACAGCTACTGAAGAGACTTTAAAAAGCAGATACAGGAAAGTACAGATCAGAGTACCAACATAGTATGAATGTGAATTGTTGTTTTCCCAAAGAGAGAGTTATTCATCAGTAAGTAGAATTTAAATGTTTTCTCAACTACTTGCTGAAGTTACAGGGGAGTCATTTTTATGGACATAAAAAAGTATACCAACGTATTAATAATGGGGATTAAATAAGAGGAAATTGTTCTAATTTGCTGTGCTTGATTAAAAAAAGGTTAAAAAAAACCCTGACATTTACCTGCAATTAATGATGGCTGCTGCAGTGTTTATAGCCCTCATATTCAGCAGCAGGAATGCAGTGGAAATTTTAATTCTTTATAGATGGCAAATATTGGTATCCTGATGTATTCCTTTGTATTTTAATTTTATTTTTAGAAGAAGAAAATGAGCAAGGTTTCTATGGCTTATCTTGACCTTAGTAAAACATTATAAATTGTTCTAATGGTATTCCCAGAGAAGTACTGTAGAGAGTTGATAAGATCTTCTTGATACAAATTAAAAACACAAATTGCTAAAGTAACTAGACAGATGCTTTTGCTGGTGGGTTACTGCCAAATCTGAAGGTCTGATATTAGTTGAGGAATAGAATCCCCCCATGTTTTGGAGTCTCTAGCTCCAACTCCCTGCCACAGGCAGGAACACCTCCCACTAGCTCAGGTTGTCCAAGCCCCATCCAATCAGGCCTTGAACACTTCCAGGGATCAGGCACGCACAGCTTCTCTGGGCAGCCTTATCCAGTGCGCCACCACACCTCATAGCAAAGATTTCCTTCATTATATGGAACTGAAATCTACCCTCTTCCAATTTAAAGCCACTTCCCCTTGTCCTATCACTCTATGCCCTTATAAAAAGTCCCTCTCCGGCTTTCTTGTAGTCCCCTTTAGATACTGGAAAGCCTCAAGAGGTCTTCCTGGAGCCCCAACTCTCTCTACGTGTCTTCCTTGGAGAGGTGCTTCAGCCCTTTGATCATCATTTTGGTCCTCTGGGCTTTCTCCAACAGATCCATGTCATTCTTATGCTGAATGAAGCACTACAAATGGGGTTTCACATTCAGTTTTTCATCCATTAACACTCTCAAATGTTCTTCTGTAGGGCTGCTCACAATCCACTTGTCACTCAGACTTCATTTGTCTTCAGAATCGACACTGTTCAGGTGAAGCATCTTGCCCTGGTTTTTACTGGACTTTGTGATGTTTGCATGGACCCGTTTCTCTGTTAAAATACTGAAATTCAGATTTTTTGCCTATTCTTTTTGACCTCAGGTATTTTTCTTTCAATATTTTTATTTTCCAAATGCACTTTCATATCTCTTCTGCAAAGGATGAAAAAGTAGTCAGTTCAGAACTGCCTCTTGTAATTTTCAGCTGCTGACAACTCCAGTTTGAGCAGTTCTTATTTGGCCAGTACTAAAATATCATTGAAACCAATGACAAAACCATGGTTTCTTCTAGAGAAAGATCTAGTTTCACTAAAAAGGTTTTGTGCTATCTGGCTTGTATTAGCAATAGCTCTGTCTATTATTAAACTAAATGGTCTGATTACAGTCAGAATGTATGTGGTGCTGGCATTCTCTCATCCATAAAATTTTCCCTAGGTTTATTCTGATAATTGATTTTTCTGGAAATTTGATTAAGGTAATACAAAGATAACTGTTTTTTTTTTTTCACATATTTTGAAAATTTTCAGATGCCTTGAATGCATTATTATCTATTAAGGACACTGCAATTTTAAAACTTCACACCTGTGCACAATTCTGCTGAGATCAATAGGGCCCATTCTGGGATGGAGTTCTCTGATGTGTAGCCAGAGGCACCATATAATATTCTTCCTATGTTTTATGAGTATTGGTTTGTACATTGAGTGTTAGCTCTTTAATTGCACTGTATTTTATTTGTAAAACAATTCTAACAAAAGACTGCAATTTATTTTTTTTACTCAAATTAAAAGTAATGGGGCAAAACAGCCATGAAAAGACATTATCCAGCTCCAGTGGCTTAAAAAATTAGTTTTTCTGCAACAAGTTGCAAGGTGATTGTGAAATATAGGCATGCAGCTTCTCATACTAGCAACAAACATATGCTAATGCTTATAATTCTTTTTTTCTATTTCAATTCTTTTTTTTTTTTTTTCCATCAGAGGAGAAATACAAATTGCTTGTATTATTAACCTCTTGCCAATCAGTGTAGTTACGGTGTTTTCAGTTAAGCTAAACAGGTCATATTTGCGTTCAAAAATCACAGAAATCTTGCCTGCAATTTTAGATGATTATGGTGAAATGTTCTCTTATGCTTCCATCTCAACACTACTTATTCAATATAATTTCAAAAACATTAGCGTTTCCAGCATCTGTATTAGAAAAATCATGTTAAAAATGAATTGGCCTAATTTCTATATATTTTTTGGTTAAAATTATACATTTTAAAACAAATTTAAAAAATGCTGGAAGAGTGAACAGAGGACAATTTTTTTTATATTGAAGCATAATATTTGCATGCATTGCGTATCATTATTATTATTATAGTTATTGCTGCTGTTCTTGTGTTTTTATTGGTTATTCAGATTGTTTAGAATTTTGGTACTTTCTGAAAATATTGAAGTCCTAATTAGTAAGCTTCAAAATACAGATCTGTAACCTTGTTTAACAACAGTAGTTCCCTCTGTTTAAAAAAAGAGTATGTTGAGAAAAAGAAGTTATTTTAGGAGCACCTTGATGAAAATGAATGTTCTTTGATAAACTTTTTATTTTATCAAAATAAAATCTGAAAATTTGAAAGAGAGGGTGCACAGATCAAGGAATTGAATAGAATATATAGGTAAAGGATTAGGATTACTATTGGCATCTATCTACTGATATGACTAATACATTATTTTTGTCCTTATTTCACACAGAAAAATACTAATCTTTTAAATATTTTTTCCTAACTTTTCTAACTTTGCTTTTTAACATGGATTTCCATTGTAGTAAAGCAGTTGGGTGCATGCAGTAATACTGAGATTTAAATTTTCATCCAACTTCCTGCTATTTTGTGTTAATTGTTTAGTTAGATATTGTAAATATAACAGACATTGTTGGAGACTCTTCTATTCTGAAGATTTGAAAATAATTTCAGAAACTTTTATTTGTTTGCAAACCTTACAATTGCAATATACTCTGCTACAGTAAGACACTGCTTATGATGAATAGTTTGCTCTGTGCAACATCAGCAGTGCTGTTAATCAGTAGAGCTGGTCTTTAATTCAGATACACTTGGATGCTCTCTCTTAAAATGATACTCTCCTTTCATGTCTTTCATGAGAAATAATCTGCTCTAGAAAGTGAAAGCTAGTATGAGTAATGCTTTTTCATGATTTCATAATTATTGAACAAAATGATTCTCAAAGTCCTAATTTGTCAATATGAAAACAGACTTCTAAATGGAATCCGTTCAGCAGTATGGATACGCTAACAAAGGGCAACATAAACTCTCAATATTCTATTTATATTGATTCCTTTCTTTATCTTATATTGCGTCAGAATAAAAGATGCCAGAAATGTTTTGACTTGTCTTTATGCAAAATGAAGCTTGTAATCAGCTGAAATAGTATCAGACTAGATAATTACAAAATGAAATGCCTCACTGCAGCATTTTCCTAAAATGTGAGGAGAAAGTAGGCATAAAAAATAAGATCCCTGAAGAACTGGTGTGAATTGTACAATTTAAAAGGAGCAAGCTTGTGTAATTTAGTGTTATACACTGTGTTGGTTGTGGAAAACAACCCCAAGAGACATATATAGAATCTCAGCAAAAATAAAAATGCATTCATCTTGTAAAGTTTAGTTCTTGGAAACTCCATGTAAAAGGTTGACTGCTTCTGTTGCTTTTGATACCTACGTGAGTGCGTGAGTGCAAGTTTCCATGGTTCTCAAGTGGCACTGAAAATTTAATCCAAGTTTCTAGTTGGCAATGTGTGATATCAACTGAATGAACCGGGCACATCTTACTGGTTATAGAGATCTCTGAAATGAGTGCTCAGGCTGTAAATTGTGTTTGTGTTTTCTTTCTTTTTTCTTTCCTTGTGGGTAGACTCTCAGACAACTTTCAAAGGAGAACAAAAATGTATTTTTGGTTATTTTCACACTTTTATATTACTTAACTGTATGGAGTCTCTGACAATGAGAAAAGCTAGTTTAGTTAAGCGTGGTAAAGTATACATGGCAGCTTCACTAGTTGAATACCTACTTTTTTTCTCTTTAGAGCATTATTTGTACAGTTATGGGCATACATATTCACAGCATTATTAACTGAAGAATTAACATGTAAAAAACACTCTATTATATGTGATCCTTTGTGATCTTGGTGGAAATTCTTTAGGCAGTTCGCTGTAATTTATTGTGTTAAATGTGTAATCATTTCAAAAGACCTGATACTAATACAGCCAAAACAGTTATGAACTATGGGTTATTTTCTGTGTTATGATGTAGATCCTCTTTTAGAAATTCTTTATTTTTTTTAGGAGAATACACAAATGTTAATGCTATGGCGTGAGATGGAGATAAATAAAGAATACTTCAAGTCATCAGTGCTATGGCTGGATAACTAGAAAGGAGACTAGCTGTGAATTCATTCTTGGAGGCCTTTTCCCAAGGACTTCCAAATGTTTGAGGAGGCTTTGGGGAAAAATATATATTTATATTGTTTATGGAAATATTAAAATAAGGGAGCTAAGCTAACTTTATCTCTTAGAAGGTACTTTTGTTAGTTCATTCTAGTACTCATTAATTTAATTGATTAATTGATATAAATTTATTTTCTTTGTTAAATGTACTCTTTTATCTATCAAAGGGAGATAAATCTTACACTACATTTATTCCAGCAGCAAGTGTGTGGGTATTGATTATTCAGCTTGGAAAACTGTCTAGGGAGTATTTCTGCTTTCTTCCATTTTGTAGTCCTGGCTTAATGTCCCTTGAAAAGCAATGAAGCGGTTCATTGTGATTTCCCAAAATGTGTCTCAGAAGTGCACTAAGACGTTTTCTAGAAGCTGATAATCACTTCCAGGTTCTGCTTTTTATTTACAGACTCTGTTTTCTATCCTCTCTAATATTACTTTAACATACCAGACCACTTGCAACCTTTGCTTTTACAAACTACCCCATATTTTCTACAAATTAGCAGGGTCCTTTCATCTTCATCCTATCCTGTTCTTGTGCAGGTATCTATACATGTGATTAAGATATATTTATTCATACTCTTGTAAAAATATTCTACTACATCATTGCAGACTATTACTGATAGAGAAGATTTTATTTGCTAGACTGAATTATAATTTTCCTTTATTTTTATGTCAGAATCGGTAGCCTTCTGCCAAGGAAAGAATGAATGCCCCTTTAAAAACTTTGCTCCACTTTCCGTAACTCTGTAGTGTATTAAAATATTTCTCTGTATAACTTGAAATAACCTTATAACCTCTGTATAACTTGAAATATACCTTTACACAAAATCCATATGTTTTCTTGGCAACCTTGTTTTGCTTACTCTTTCTCAATGCTTGAACTACTACAATATGAATAGTGATCTTCACTAGACTCAGTATCTCCATATGTTTCTCAGTGTTTGTATAGTTTATTTTTCCATTTACTCAAGGATACTTTCAGGTTTATGAGGGTCCTAGTAGACCATTCTTAATTTCATGTGAAAATCAAAGCATCAATAATCTTAATTTAATTCTTTCTCATTTTAGACTTGGGGAAAAAACTGTTGGTGTCTGAGTGGCTGCCTTTCAAGTGGAAAGTTTAAGTGACGGGAATGTTGTAAATTATATTTGGACATGTTTTGTTATGGTGCTTATAATGAAGCACTATCATCTGTAGTCATTCCAATAAGTGGCCCAATTGGAGCTATTTATGGTGAAAAGTGTTCCAAATTATGATTAAAACTGGAAGCTTGTGACCCTACAAGTCTTTTTTTTCATAGTTCTTTTTTTGATCCCCCATTTTTGGTCATCTGTTAATTTCAGATATAATTAAGTTTAATGTTGTACTGCTTTCAGTTACAAAAAAGTTGTTTATGATATATATATATATATATATTTCTAAGAAGTTGTACATGTAAAATGTGATTGAATTGATGTTAAATAATAATTCTCTTATATCTGTTTGTGGTAGATGCATTCTCATAATTCTCCATCATATGTTATTTCTGATTATATGATGAGTCTCTGCGGATCTCTGTAGTGCATTAAAGAAGACCTCAAAGCTAATATTTCATATATCATCACACTTCTGGGATTAATTGATTTCCAGACAGTTGTTAGGTGGGTTTTCCTGTACTCCTGTGTTGAAATCCATTTACAGTGATACATGTATAAAATGGTGGCTTGGAACTCTGTTGGTGTTTAGTTTGTGATTTTTTTTTTATTTTTTTCTGAGTTCTTACAGAAAAGAATGCAAATTACAGTATCACAGAATTGTAGGGGTTGGAAGGGATCTCAAGAGATCATTAAGTTCAACCCCGCTGCTAAAGCAAGTACTTTACATAAACACAGGTAGCCTTCCAGGTGGGTCTTGGATATCTCCATGGAAGGAGACTCCACAACCCCTCTGGGCAACCTGTTTCAGTGCTCTGTCACCCTTACTGTAAAGAAGTTCTTCTGCATGTTTATATGGATCTTCTTATGTTCAAGTTTTAGGCCATTGCTCACTCCTTGCCCTAGCACTATACACAACCAGGAAGAGTCTGGCCCCATTCAGCCAGTGCAGGGAGAGTGAAAAGAAGAAAAATGTGGGAAAAAATCAACAAACAAGACCATATATCTTCAGAACTGTTGCACATATCTTAAGTTCCTTTTCTGCTTCTTTTGAGCTGTTAAGTCATAGCATGCATTCTTTGAAGCTGCAGGAGAAAAGCCTGAATCTTTGGGGTTTGGCTTTGGACACTTGGGGAAAGCCTCTATCTTTTCTTATCTTTATTTCAATATTTGTGTTATCTTCTGTAGCGGATAATGACTTCCTAATATGCTTATTTATACATACACATACAGAAAATCCTTTACATAATTTTATCATTTGGATGATATATTTTTGGGGCATAATCTTTATATGATTAAAAGTATATACAGTTCAGACGTGAATTAGGCTTCTAGGTATGTAGGTTTTTGTTTTTTTAAAATAGTTATAAGTTTTGGTAGTATATTTTCCATTGATAGCATGATGGATATATTTAGCAGGATATATTTATGAAATACAGAGTTTGTTTGCAGTGGTGTACTAAATTGCACTTAAGTAGATCCTAGTATTGTTTTGCACTTAAGTAGATCCTAGTATTGTTTTTCTAGTATTGAAAAAATAGGTTAAAGGTGATAAGAGTCAATAAATATGTCAGCCACAGTATGTGGTGTTATTCTTCAGAAATTGGTGTCCCTACATACTCCGTTTCCAATTCTTCAGTTCTGAAAGGGACTTTATCAATCCCCAGCTTTTTGGGAGTCACCAATTGGAACTAACAGTCCCTAGTAGGTTTTGTTTTTGAGAAAGAAACTTGTGCCTGGGTAAACTACTCTAATGAGTGGCAACACTGCCCACGGCAAGGGATCTGAACTAAATTAATGTCACTTGAACTGAAGCCATCTTGTGATTCTATGATTCTCTTTTGAAATGTAGTTTGTTTTGTAAAAATTCTTTCATTTGCGTAAGTGAAGAGTATGGACTTCAACACAATGTAATTTAAAACTAAATGGAGATTCTGTCAAGCCATTTATCTATTCGTTGGATCTCACAAGACATTCTGTTGTTTACAGTTGCCTCTGTATTTTGCCACGTTGTTATGTATATGCTTTCATTATTCAACCTGCCTCGGCTTAGTTCTGTGACGAAGAAGGCAAGGGGATCCATAGACCCATGCCCTGGAAAAGTGTGGGGGAAGATAGGGTAATGGGCCTAGATGAGGAAAACAGTGACAATGAGCTGAGGGAATAAAACCTAGTTTATTAAATATAATAGTGAAATGTGAGATCATACAATATAATACAGTATGATTGGAATTGAAGCTTATAAATCAAATAAAATGAGAGAGAGACGGTTTCTGAAACCGAAGTCCTTATTCTGATGGTCTAGATGAGGCTGCCAGGGTGCACAGAGAGCAAAGAGAGCTGTCTCATGACTCCTGGTCAGTTTTATCTTTCCTTCTGAAAGGAAAATGGAAATGGAAAAATGAAATATTCTCGGAGTTGTAGTTCACTTTTCTGAGACCAAGTCACCAGAAATATTGACAATCCACCGAACTACAGCATTAACTGTTTACCTCCCAGTGCACTGCATGGTATTATGATGTGGAATATCGATAACAAACCACAACACCATGACAGTACTTTACACCTAAAGGCCAGGATTTTGACAAATTTTTGAGTTACTTTAGAGTATAATAATGAATTTTTAGGTAATAATTAATCTGAACTAAGCCTCTAGAGAAATAAACTTTTGGGTGCAGGAAATTGTTGATATTTTATGGCCTGATATGTGATTCAAGAAGTCTGTATTAGTTGCTGTTGTCCATCAGTCTGGAATCTCTCTTTGTCTACTTCACACTCAAATGAACATTGCCCCCACTAAAGAAAACAGAAAAACTTGAAGCTTGGACGTATTAAATAGCATATAAACTATTTGTCAAGGGGTTAAATGCAATCTAAATCATAAGTAAATCTAAATCATTTTTGACAACTCTAAAATTGTATTCACTACTATGAGAGAAAATGGTACTATAAACTCATGCCATCACAGTAGAGTACAAGGAAAGATTATAGTGGGATGGTACATCATTTTATTTCTTTGTAAATGAAATTCGTTGTACAGTATCATTTTCTGAACTGTGTTTTCCACTCAAGTTGTTTTGTAAGGATTAAATTAAATTCATTCCAGGGTACATGCTTTCAGAGATTGTAACGGTTCCTTTTTGTTTGAAATACACCATGACTTTTTTTTAACAGTGTAAGAAAAAGTTTAGACTGTTTTCCACCTCATTGCTTCTTTTCATAACAGTCCTCATACTTCTGTGGCAGGATTTCATTGAATACAAATTGAAGTGAACCTATGTCAGAAAGAAAATATCAAAATCATACAGAGGTGCTGTGCTTTGCTCTTTGCTAGTAGGAGTAAATGTTGTACCACTGTGATTATTTAGAACTCTGGCAGAAGGTCTGTGAATTTAGAGTAATAGCTGTGTTTAAAGTGCTATGAATGTATAGTACTTTCTCTCTGTAAATCTTTTCCAGTGCATCACTTTTAGTCGCTTCTGAAGTAGCAGACTTGATTGTGACAATTTTCCTAACCTTTCACAGGAAAATGGAGAACTTTGGAAAGGTCAAAATGTCTTCATCTTTGTTCCCAGGGTTGACCAAACCAACACATTTAGTTTGTGGCATCACCAAGAAAAGTAAAAATAAAAGTAAATGCTGTTGTAGGCTGTGCAGTCATGCTTATTTGGTGGGCTTCTATTTCTTCCCCTATACAATACATAGCTTTCAGTGATTAGCAGTACATTTTAAATTAAATTTCAATTTAGTGTTTTGACCTGGGAGTTAGCTTGCATTTCTGTACCTCTTAGAAAGCCAATATTGTAGTAAGAGGTCATTTGAAGGCACAGGTCAGCAGAAATTTTTGTTCTGTCTTTTTCTGTGTAGAATACAAAGGAATTTCAGATTGAATGGCAGTCATTTCTGAATCCATCTTTCTTATCTGGAAGCACAGTTCTGAAAAGTGTTTCATAGCATACTAAAATTCACTCTCAAGTGCATTAATCTTTGTTTTTGAAAATATCTTGATTATCTAGAAGAAATAAATTCTTTCACAAAGCTAATATGAAGCTCAGTAAACTATTTTGTACAAAAAGAAAAATAGATTTTGATGGGATTGTTTTATTTTCCAGCTAGGTGTCTTTTCAAGCAGTTTGTAAACAAGCAATAATCCCTTTTTCCTTTTTTGTTTACCTGTTGGACATCAAGAGGATCAAACATGTCAGTGTTGTAGGCAGCTTCAGCCATCCTGGAAGGAGCAGATGCATCTATCCAGCACAGTGAGTGATGGAGGTTGCAGCCTTCTCCCAGTAACAGAATAAGTATAACCATGGTAGAGAAGAGCAGCAAGTAAGAAATCCTGAGATTTTCGGATGTGCTGGATGGTGCTGGGCAAGTGTAACAGTTAAACCCTTGTAGTTTTTATTATCTGCTGTATTTTTTTAACATCAATATTAGATTGTAAATTGTACTCTCCACTGCTTTCTTTTTTGCATTCTGGATACACATATTTTGGATGCATTTGTCAGCTATTTAAAAATGCTCATGGTTCTCAGCTCTGACATGCATTTTAAGATTATAGCAGATTTCTTGTTTTCTTTTAATATAGACTTTTTTCTTTTCTTTCCTTTTCTTTTTTTTTTTTTTAATCTCTGCGTGATTTAGGAAAAAGTAGTTTGAGAAGGAATTGTCATACTCCTAAATATTGCTGTGAGTACTTTTACTATCATAGTTTTATTAAATAAATATCTCAGAGACACTGCTTGTGTATAATTTTATTCTGAAGCAAATTGTAATTGAACTAGTTGTACAATGGTGAAAGATTAGAGAAAAATGTTTTTGCAACACAGAATCTGACATCCTGGCAGAAATAATCTCTGACTCAAAGAGACCCAGACAAACTCATACCTTATTCTGGAAGGCATTGTGTATAAGGATGATATTGTTAATGTTGGCTTTTTTACCTTTCTTCTCCATGTAATATTTATTGCTGTTTTAGTGCTTAATGAAAATAATTATGGATTTTGTTCCTTGAAAACATAACATTAAAACATGCTATCCAATATGTCACTTAAATTTTAAGGTCGGTCCTTGACGGTGGGATTTTACTTCATTTCCAAGAATACAGAAAATTGATGTGATCATTTAATTCTCTTTGGGTGTAGTCATGTGTTATTGAGTTTTGTGGAAAGAGGTGTTGAAGTGGCTGTGTGGCTGGATGATCACAGGATTTCTTCTTCTTTGATTCATTGGGGATTTCATTGTCCGTCTCAAGATTAAATTTCATTGATGAAAAAAATTCTAATAAATTTCTGTAATTGATTTCACTTTTTCATTGTAGGAAAAAAAGGATAAATTGTAGGAAATGTAACCTGGCCTTCAGTAGAGCTAATATTCTTTTTAAATTGCTTGTCTTGAAACTTAACATCTTGCAAATGGTAAATATTATCTGGGCAGAACCGTGCATCTTCAAACTCACTGAGTACACTTTCTTTTTTTCCCTCATATTTCTTTTTTTTTTTCTTTTTCTTTTTTTAATTATTATTATTATTTTTTTTAACAACATCGGTCACCTATTAGCAAGTGTGTTGGTACCCGTTTAGTGTTTCATCCTTTTGTCTTTTTTTTTTTTTTTACTTCCTTTTTCTCCTTTCTTTGTAAGTATATTGAAATTCAGTATTAAAAATCTACGAGGATGTAGTATTTGCAAAGCAGTTGCTTCCAAATAAGTGCTCTGCGAGGGCTATAATGTTTATCTCACTCATAGTCTGTTTCTTTTACATGTATCTCTTGCCCTGTATTGGATACTATGGAAATCTGTTGCGCATATCCGTACCTTGGAAAATTTGCAGTTTCAGAATTGACTAATTTTTATTCTGTATAAGCAACTTTTAAAATTAATTACTTCCCATCCTAAACTCTAACCTAACACACAACTGAATCAATTTCATTCTTCAAGTGTTCTGCTGATTTTTCTGGTGTAAACATAGTTTATCATATATAGTAATCTGTACAAAATCTTACACAGAATATGATGTGTGACTATGACTCAGGCCCATGTTTTTTAGGCTAATTTGACTATAGGAGAGCAAACAGTTGCTGGAAACAAGCCAGCAACATCAGATACAAGTCAGATTGTTGCCTCAAATTCCCTTCCCAGCCCTACGTTAATGATTTCTTTTCACACCATGGAATGTTTTCTTGGTCTCCTTCTGCATTCAGCCACATGTAAACCATTTGTGTTGTAATTTCTCCAGAGGTTTCAAACACATTTTATCATTTTAACAGTCAAGACCTAAATGACTGTTAATTAACATATTTTTTAGTTACTTCTTGTCATCTTTTATTTCACATGAGTAGCCACGGAATGCTAAATAGTTGCTGATGTAAAATAGAAGACAGATTAAAAAAGTACATGATGAGATAAGAAATCTTCTTTTAGTCTTGTCTAGTCTATATACAAAACTTTGAGTATTTTTTTCCTTAAAGCCATAGCATTTATTCACAGATCACCTTTATCAACTACTGCCATGCCCCCACATTTTATGTTTTTACCTGTAATTTCTTATGATTGAATTTAGTTAAGAAATCACAAAACCTTCTGTTTCACAACAAAACATGAGTATTTTTATTTAGTAATCAATTGGAATATTAGATATCCTTACTATATTTTTGTATTCTACCTTAAAATAGTACACAATTTTTTCTTCACTGAAAGGAAGATACTTTTTAAAAAAAAATTTTTTTGTTTCTTATTTTTTCATTAGATAAGCATTCATAAAATTCTACTAAACTTTCTAATGCTTCTCCATTTCCTCTCCTGAAAAATATTTTTTCATCTAACATCATGAAGCTCAGAACAGTCTCTAAACTCTTGAAAAGCATGACTGTATGTTTACAAAAGCATATTTTGAAGAAACTTTTACTTTGTGGGAACAGAGGGGAACAAAAGGCAAAATGAATTAGGAAAAAATTTTCTGACTTCACAAATGAAGACTTATAGAAGACTTCTGATATATTTTCAATTTTGTGGGTTGCAATAATAAGAAATAAAAAGAACTATTCATCAAAAATATTATTGTTGCTTCTTTAGTGAAGTAGACATAGCTGATTATATGAAATAGTAGGAAAAAAAAGCACAATTTCCCTCCCAAAAAAAGAGCTCTGTTATTTTCTCTAACAAGATTGATGATAGATAGATATGCTATCAATTAAGTAATTAAAGTTTTTTGTTTTTTTTTTTCCCAGAAGAGTGAAGGTGAAAAATAAAGCTTAGATCATCTAAGAAGGATAATTCTGTATTTAATTTTGAAAGGAATTTACATCAGTGAATGGCTTCCAATCAGGCAGTTATGAAATATCCCAACAGAATAAAGTTTTTGGCATACTTTTTCTGAAGTATGTTTTTACTGATTTTTCTTAATAAATTAGGCTAATCAAGTGGAAAGAAAATTTATCTTCAATGTATGTGCAAAATGATGCACAATGTGTGCACTACTAGTAAGTAAAAAATAACACTTGTTGAGTGTAACGTATGCAATTCAGTTATTAACAGTGTATTCTGTGTGAAATTTGGTAACTTTGCTTTTCAGATATGTAAGCTGATATGTTCATTTAGTGGAGTTACTGATTTCCTTCAGAAGATGCTTGTTCCTGCTTATCTAAAAGAGAAATGTGAAATATTTCTCTGTAGAACAGCCAAATTTTGTTTGATGGAAGAAGTTTACATGATCATCTTCTAAGATATTGACTTTGAGTGGATTTGTCTACCTTTCTCAATATTTGTCTTGAAAAGCATTGTTTAATGTGTACATATTTTAAAAAAAATTTGGAATTTGTTTTATTTTGGAACATAAGAACTTGTGCAAGGAATGATTTTTTTTTTCTGTGTTTATGTGCAGTAGACTTCATTTTGAAGGCTTGAGTATGAAATATTGAGCATGTTTTGCATATTGATTGTCAATTGGTTTGCAAATTAGTAGGTGATATTTCAGAGAGGAGATATTCCAGCAAGGATGCAAGGACTTTTTATAGGAAGATCTATTTTCAAGGGTAGATCAGAGGAAGAAGTGTACATAGGACTGTCAGTTATTATGATATAGTTTAAATATTTGCAGGGGTTGGAAGGGACCTCAAGAGATCATTAAGTTCAACCCCGCTGCTAAAGCAAGTACTTTACATAAACACAGGTAGCCTTCCAGATGGGTCATGGATATCTCCATGGAAGGAGACTCCACAACCCCTCTGGGCAACCTGTTTCAGTGCTCTATCACCCTTACTGTAAAGAAGTTCTTCTGCATGTTCATATGGATCTTCTTATGTTCAAGTTTTAGGCCATTGCTCACTCCTTGCCCTAGCACTATGCACCACCAAGAAGAGACTGGCTTCATCCATTTGCCTCTTATCTCCCTTCAAATATTTATAAACATTAACCAGATCATTCCTCAGTTGTCTTTTCACCAGGCTAAATAGGTCTAATTTATTCAACCTTTCCTCGTATAGAAGAAGCTCCAGGCTCTTTATCATCTTTGTGACCCTCTGCTGGACTCCTTCTAGGAGATCCCTTTCTCTTTTTGTACCAGAGCACCCAGAACTGGGTTTGGTATTCTAAATGTGGCCTCACCAGGGCAGAGTAGAGGAGGAGGATCGCTTCTCTTGACCTGCTGGCCACATTCTTTTTAATGCATCCCAGGATAGCACTGGTCTTCTTGGTCAGATGGGCACACTGCTGGCTCATGGCCAACGTGTTGTCCATCAGAACACCCAGATACTTTTCTGCAGGGCTCCTCCCCAGCAGGTCATCCTCTGACCTGTACTGATGCATATGGTTATTCCTTCTCAGGTGCTGGACTCTACAATTGCTGTTGTTAAACCTCATCAAACTCCCCCCTGCCCAACTCTCCAATCTGTCTAGCTCTTATTGAAAATGATATTTGGATCAAAAAGTGTTAGTGTGAGTTGCAAGAAGGATGTTTTTAAGGATATTTTTAGTGAACCTGTGTGATTGGGTCTATACATGCTGTAGTGGAAACACTAAGTCATGGTCTGAACCAGTGATTAAGCATCTGGTGGGGAAGGCAGGGTCAACCCAGGGGAGCTCATGTGCATGCAATACACCTGATTGACCAAAAGGGGCGGAGCTAGGATCCACCCCTTTCTAGACTTCATTTAAGGCTTGGCAGTGGAGGTAAGGGTATCTTGCTGGATATCCTTGTGTACCTGAGGCCTTCCAAAAATAAGCAAATTCTTTTCTTTGGCAGCTGTGGGCACAGAAACATATTTGAGCATATCCTCACTTGCTGCAGCCTAGGGCTTTGCTACTATGCTGTAATTGCTGCATTTTATATCACATTACAGCATTATGCATGCTGATACCAAAGACGTTATTAAATAAATGTAATTGTTTAACTAGAATGGAGAGTTATTAGTCAAAGAGGTCTGACAAGATGACTGTAATTTGAGAAAAAAATAACAGTGTAAGAATAACATTTGGCCTAAATGACTTTGTAAGTTGAAATAACTGAATAATTTCTGAAATGTTAGAATGATAGAATGACTTGAGTTGGAAGGAACCCCAGGATCATAAAGTTTCTACCCTCCTGCCACAGGCAGGGCCACCAACCTCCAGTTCTACTAGACCAGTTGTCCAGGGCTCCATCCAGCCTGGTCTTGAACACATCCAGGGATGCACTCTCCACAGAATAGTGGAATCCTCCAACAGTGTTTGAGCTGTTTATCCACAAACAAAATAATTTTACCAGTGTGGTACACATGTTGAAATCAAGCTTCAGCAGAACAGAGATTGAGAAGAACTAACTCAGTCTTCAACCATAACTACAAAGGCACATGATAGAAATAACTCAGCACTTAGTATCAACGTATGCATCACATCAGTGCTGTGTATGATGTAGTTACTAGTGATGGTTTAAAATTTTATTCATGTAAATCATTCTAGAATTCTATATTTTAAGAATAACATATTCAGTAGCACTAGGTTCCACGTTATAATCATGCTGAAAATCTTTATCTTATTCACTTTTGGACTGATAATCTAATAGTGTGGGTAATTTGAACAAACACATTCAAGAAAATTTTTTAATTTTCAAAAGGATGTGGGCTTCCTGAAGTATGGATTATAAATATGCAACATATTTTTACCTTTCTGGGCACATTGTGAATGTTGTTTTAGTTTATTGAAGATTGCTAGTATTTTGGAAGTTTAAAAAAGATGTAGTGTTTAAGTGTGTTCATTTCTTTTTCACTTGGGGGTCTTTTCCAGCCTTGGTGATTCTATGATTCTGTGTTTTTTATTGGATAGTTAAGATCCATGCAGTGTCAATTTTGCACTCATGAACAAAAGTGAAGTCTTTAGTTTTTATTTCCTCATAAAAGGCAGAGTTTTTTCTCATAGTTTTTCATTTTCTTCTGTTTTCAGATAGCAATCCCATTAAAATCATAAAACTGTGACCAGATATTTTGCCCTGAGGAAAAAATGTATTTTCATTGCTTTTTCCACTAAGAAAATTATTTAGAACTTGCAAGTAAAATGAGCTTGTCAGAAACAAGCAAGTAGAAGCAAACTGGGAAGAAAAGCATCCTCATGTTTGAAGATAGTTCTTCCTGCCTAGGCTCAAATTTGAGGAAATCAGAGTATGTGAGTTTGAGTAAGCAAGTTACTCAGGATTACTATGATAAAGAAACCTATATAAGGGAAAGTTGTGCAGACTTAAAAATCACCCTGGTCTATAAATAGAAACTGATTTTAATTTTTTTTTTTTAAATCACAAATGTGCCATGCTGCTCATTATTCTAAGAATAGCTTATAGCCATTTTTTTTCACTGAAGATATGAAGCTGAGTTTTCATTTGGTCAAAATGAGCGTCTAAGAGAACACACAGCAAAACTGCATCAAGCTTTGGCCTCTGCACCGAGAATAGGAGATAAAGATTACTTTTGATCTTTTTTGTAATCTTTAGAAATAATTGGCTGGGGGTTAAACCAAACATTTTGTAGTGGCATTGGTTTTTCTCCTAATCCCCAATTACAAATTGTACAAGTAGGTGTAGTTACGTTTCAGTTTACTACCATATGGAGACTTGTTTGTGTATTTCCCTGTGGTGGTTTCCAATCTGAATTAAAGGACAGGGACCTTCATCATTCCTTCAAAGAAAAACAAACAACAACAACAACACAAACAAACAAACAACAACAACAAAAACAACAAAAAAACTGTAGTCTCTCAACACCTGTCCCCTTTCTCCTTTCTTTGCTCCTTATCTTCCTTTTAAACTTCTTTTTCACTTTCAAGATTTAAGTCTTGTCACAGGGGTTGAAAAAAACTGTATTTTAAGTTGATGGATATTCTATTTTTCTGACAGATACTTGTTAGTGTAAGAGAATGACTGTAGAAGGAAACAGGAAAATTTGGCAGTATACAGGCCCTTCTTCAGGTCTCATATAAGCAAGCAAATTTCAAAGGAGAATACAATGTGCAAACAATTGCTTCAGCTGCAATTGTCTGTGCTTCAAAACATCTCAAAGAAAAGGCAACTGTTGACCAAGGAGATGAGAGAATGTTGATAAGCAGAAGGGATAGAAAGAAGGAAAAGATGGTTATTTATTGGGAGAAAGGAGACAAAGTAGATGAAGTTGATAGATGAGGAAGATTGAGTAGCTTCATGAAAGCAATCCCTTTGCTGGCTCTAAGATGTTTGTTATCTAATAGAGCTAAAATTTTCTGTTTCTAATTTAAGTTTCTGGAAGAAATTTTAATCTTTTTTGCATTAGGACTGAGAGATTAAGGAAGTGACTGGTCTATAAAAAACATACTCTCATGTTACTGGATGTTTTAACGTTTTATTCATTACTTGAGTTGATTCATTCTGGTGTGTAGAAAGTATTTGTTTAGTTCTGGTTTATCACTGGATAAAGTGTACTACATTTAAAGAAATGCAAGACCTTGGAAAGATGGCTATTCTATTTTGGGAAGTGTTTATCATGGCCATTTGCAAATACATTAGCAGATTTTTGTCACCCCCTCAATCAAGCCAGTTGGTGTTTCCTAGACCTTAGTGAATTTGCATCTAATTATGCATTTGGTTAAGCTTGGGAATATTTGAAGTTCAAGATACATTGTTCCAATGTAATTTTTTTATGCCAGTGTAGATCATAATTGTTTAATGATTTATTGTAAAAATATCTTCCTAATGCAGTGACAACTGGGATTACTTAAATTCTATTTTTTTCCTTTCCTTTTTTTCTTTTTTCTTTTTTTTTTTTAATTTTCATTAAAGAAAATTATTTCATTTTATTTGAAAACTTTTTTTTTTTTTTTTTTTTTTTTTTTTTTTAATAATCTGGGATAAATATCTTGAACCAAACTCCATTCTGGTTCTCACATTCTTTTTATGAAGAAATGTGGGGAGCATCTGTTTCAAGTTTGTTTGGGACTGACTGGATGGTGGCTACTTCTGTAAGATGTATTTGTAAGTTTCTGTTTATCAGAATTTCTATGTTGACAGTAGACACTTTATTTTGTCATCTCAGTGTCTAGGAAAATTTTGCTTGTGTAGGCATGTTTCACAATTAGGTTAATAGGTGTATAATGCTTACTCAGTTCATAGTGGAAATTGGCTTCCAGTGCAAGTGATGAAAATATTTCTGTCCGATAGGTTTATCGAAGACTTAGTGTTGCAGTTATTTTAAATTTTTTCTTCAATGCATCTCCTAGGGAAAGTACATTTTGGGATCATCTCAGTGCCAGTTATTAAATGTGTGTTTGTTTTTTCTTAAAGATTTTTGTGTGTTTAGCAGATTCTAAACATTCCATTTTACTCTGATAAGTACCTTTGGTAAGCCGTGAAGCACCATGATGGGCTTGCCCTCAGATTGAATACATTCCTGCTACCCTGAAGGGAAGAAAGAGGGGTTATATTGTGTAATTTTTAGGAGAAACTGGTTATTTTGCAGAAAATTTGCTTTTTACGTTATGAGAGGATGGTTTTAAGGGTGGTTTTGATGATCTAATAATTCCTTAAAGGTTTCCCCACAACTAGACATCTTTGGCCTTGCCAGGATTCTTGTTTTCCTTGGCCTGGATACAGTATAAACATTTTTCAGGTGGGAGGGGTAGGAGAAAAAGGACTATTGTGTTTTTTTTTTTTTTTTTTTTTTTTTTTCCTTGGAGTTGGTAAAGGAATTATTTAATTCTGATCAAGAATTTAATTAATTAGGTAGTCATTTCTCCTTTGTAGCTCCGAGTAGGATCTACTAGAGAGTAGCTAATTAGCCTTGCTAATATAATTTTGGATGAGTCTTTTTCATGGTGGATTTTTTTTTTGTTGGTTGATATGTTTTTGGATAGTGGTACTTCGATTAATCTCATATTCAGAAATTGAAGTGGTATCTTCATGTGCTGAATTGTTCTATTTATGAAGTAGTGATATTTCTCATGCAGTCATATTGCTGTTAAGATAGATATTGTCACTGTCATATTTTTTGTTACTGAATGGCTGATACTGAGTAATACCAATGTTGGTTAAGTTGTAGCATTTCTATAATGTTGCAGTTGCTAGCTGTGAATTTGTTATTAGTATGGATTTCTTCTCTCAGTTTCTCGCTCCTAGAATCAGCTAGATGAATATAATTTCTAGTTTTTTTTTTTTTGTTTTTGTTTTTCCCATTTTCTCCTTCTTCTCTTGTCTCCAGAAATCACAAAATGTTTGGAACTAGGTTAGGTTGGCAGAGGGCTTCAGACAAGTACTCTAGGAAGCTAACAAATCCAGCATAACAACTTTGTTGCTTTGTTTTACTACTTGTTTCATGGTTCAAATACCAAATGAGAAATTTCAGTATACTCCATGCTTTGCTGTTGTTTTAATTGTAGTGGAGTAAGTTTTAAGCAAGGGAAGACTTTTTGTCAATGTTGTCTGCTAGACGAAATTGTAAACTTAGAGATAATAAAGAAAATGTTACAAGTTAGTCTAGTACAGATACAACATCTTTCTTTACATTGTATAACTGAAGTCAACACAGATTTTCTTTCCTGATTCTTCTTGTCTTTGAAGATTCAAGTGATTTGGTTCAGAACATTAATTGACTTTTACATGCTTCTGTATATTTGAAATCATTGCTTGTCAGCACAGTGATACAATTAGTTTTAATTTGATTGATTAATCTATATGTACTCTTCCAGAAAAGAAAGCATAAGCATACAAATAGTGCATAATACTTGTAGATTACTTTACCTTTATAAAAAATCTAATAATAATAGAACCAGGCATGCATATGTTGGTGTATGTTCATCATTTATTTTTAGTTTGAAATGTAATTCTTGTACAGTAATGTTGCTAGGACACACATTCCTGTCTTGCAAGACAGACCCACTAACCAATGGAAGGAGCACAGGGATATTTTGAAACAAAGAACAGAAACATAGCTGGTTAGTACTGACTCTGTAGTTAGTGATTTATTAAGGTAAAAAGTACTTTAGGAAGCCTTTTTGAGGAAGATTCAGGGAAGATCCCTGCCCACATCTACCAGAGAACAACATGCATGAGTGCAGACATCTTACAATGATTTCCCCAAACTAATTGGAATATTATGATGAGTTTTTGGAACTGTTCAAGCAAACTCAACCCACCTTGTGTCATCCTATGTATATTTATGATTTTGCATGATAAATAATCAACCAAAAGGTGTTATGGTGTGTGAGTTAGGAGGAGATATCCCCCTTGTACCTGGCGCTGTAATAAACAGACCTACTTTCCTGCTTTATAACCTTATGTGGGTTATACGGTTTTCTGCATGTCAAATTTGAGAGTTTTTTTATCTTATCCAGGAAACAGAACTGAAGTGTTTATAGTTTAATTTTTTCACTGGATTTGCATCTATTAACATCAGTGGTTCTGTGTCATCTAGTTTCTTGTTGTTGTTGTTTTGTTTTGAAAAAAAAAAAAAAAAACCGAAATAGACATTTTAACATACCGATTTACATCACATGCTAAAATATAAAGGAGTAATTCTGACATAAACTAATGTGATTCTCGAGTAGGATTCATTCTTCCTACGCAGAGGAACAGAAATATGTGCAGAATGGCTTTATTTATTTGTTGACTTATACACAGATCTTCACATTGACAAAGTACTTGGTATTGAGCTGCTTGTATGTTCCAAGCAACTGAGATGTTTAATGTTAATTCCAGACACAAAGAGAACCTGATCTCTGTGAAATATGTCCTTTAAGTAGTGTTATGAATGCTGCTGTTGGCAGATTTCAACAGCAGCAAGTTAAATAGCTATGGCCTTTCTAATGGAGTCACTGTAGTCAAAAGGTTTTGAGGGAATATGGGATAATTTGATCAATGAAAAGGTCAAAAAAGTGGTACACTGGGGGAAACCTTCAGGGTTGTTTTTTTTTAATATTACTTGCAAGGAAATTAACACATAATTTTAAAGATTGACTCAAGTGATATGAAGTTAAATGTGCTGTAATTGCTTTTTACTGATGTGATTTTGATTTATTAGACCCATTAAGATTTTTTTCTTGTTCTCTTGTTCTTTTTATTCTTCTTTTGATATTATGGAACTGGAAACAGAGGGAGGAACAGTTGAAAATTTGTCTGAAAGCAGTATTGGCAAAAGCCCAATTTTTGAGATATTTCTATGAACCTATAAATTATAAGACTTGACAGTGAAACCATATTTCTTGAACTCCTTAATCTACAGTAGGTACTGTACATTTTTTAGAGCTAATCTGTAACTCAGGATGAGATTATATCTAGAACTGCTAGTTCAGCAAGGTCCAGTAGCAGCTCAGAGTCCATATAATACATTTGTTGGACATTCAATTTTACTTAAGAAGTGAGAGATTAAAATAAAGAGAGAAATATATGATGAAATTGATAAACAAAGATTTTCTTGATGTGTTACTTACATTAAAAAAACATTTTTTGTGGTTTCACAGAAATTATATTGACATTCGTATCTTTTAGTGGCTGTGTGGTCAGTAATTTCAGACTCATTTGATAGGTATCATTTTTCATAGGTAAGTGCACTGTTGCAAATAAACAAGTATATAAACTTGGGGATTAGAGTTTGCTGAAGAGGGAATGTGTAGAAGACAGATAATCTAGGCCAGTTTCATACTTCAGAGCACCGCTTTGCTGGTCTGCTGTTCATTAGCAACACACTTTGTGCTAATGGTTTAGTCTGACTCATTATCAATCACTATCACTAAGTATTCAAACAGATGGTCCTTAATGATCATATCCCACATTAGCTGGGGCATAGAACTGCATGGAGTGGGTATCAAGTCATTAGTGCTGGAGGTCCTGGTCCTCACAGGATTCAGTTACTGCAGGGCTAGGCTCCAGCCCTCCTTAGTTAGGAAAGCTGAAGCCAAAGTGTGACCCTTTTCAATTTTTAATGCTCATCTTTGCTGTTCCATGCTCCTTATCTCATTCTCAAAAGAAAAGAGAGAGGACTTGATCTGCTCCTGGCAGTGCATCTTGTTTTTTGGAATATGAACTCTTCTGACCTCTTCACAAGTATTTCCTTCTTGTTTTTCATCCTTTTATTTTTGCAGACTTTATTGCTTGCACCTTTTCCTATTTCCTGGTTTACAGTTATGCCTCCGTTCTCTGTTTGACTGCATGCAATTACATGTTTATATATGTAAGCTTGGCTGTATTAGAAACTACATGTATGTTGTTGCTACTTACCAACTAGCCATGTTACAGATTACCCACATGCTACTTATTTTAGTGTGCTTCAATTAGGTTTCAAGTCAAGAAAGTACTAACATCCTATTTACTTCCATCTCAGGTGCAGTAATCTTCTACATTGGTTACAGTGCACAGGGGTATTTTTGTCGCTTTGAATTGGGGCTCAAATAGAAAGGTGGAGAATTTTATATCAAATGAAGTTCTACAGGTACTCAACAGGATTCTACAGGAGAAGGATGGTGGTTTTATTTATTTATTTATTTTTTTTAATGATGTATTTAGGCAATAGGTTTTTGGATCGTTGTCTGGAAATGTGGAATAAAAAAAATACTTTCATTTGTCTTTCTGAAGGTATCATAGCATTGTGATGCAAACTACTTGCACGTTGTACATGTATAGTTTACATGGGAAGAACTGGGAACGAAAATAGTCATGTACTTGGAGGACTAAGAACAAGCAGTTAGAATTCTGACACTTGAGCTAGCCCATTTAAAGCACTGAATGTGTGTTTTTGACATTAAAACAAATTGTTGCTTTTCTTTGCGTAGTTTACTATATGTTTCAACTGAGTTATCTAGCATTTTTATTTGAGTGAAACAGGTTTTACGCTATTGACATAAGCAATAAATGTTTGTTTTTTTTTTTAACAAAAAACAGGCTCTGGATCTGGTTTCAAATTCTCAGCCATGAAAACAAGTTTTCTCTGAGGTCTTATTGTTTGAAATATTGAAGAATTGTATTTTTAGAATAAAAATGTACATTCTCGGTTTTTTTTTTCAAATTTTTGTGTTCGTAATTTAGCAACAAATGGGAATAATTTAAAATTGTTAGTAGGAAAGTTAGCATGTAATTTTGTTGTGCCATTAGAATACAACTCTTAATGGGGAAAAGTATATTTATAATTATCAAGTTTTTTCCTAAGGAAGGATTAATACATTTTATATTACAAACTGTCATGGGAAATAATGTAGTATCATTTCTACTCTACGTGCAGAACTCACCAATTCCCTTCTAGGCTTGAACAAATATTACATGAGTGAGGGCTCTTGTAAAATGTTATGTTTTGAAATAGATTTCATTTAGGGTTTCTAGTGATAATTTATTTCTTCCTTTATGCTGATGTTTCTTCTTCTGTTATTAGTATAATAACAGATATCTTATTTGCATATAAATAGATTTCACTATTTGCTGAAGCAGAGCCCTAATATGTTTCTTCTTTCCATGGACATTGTTAAATAAGATAGAACATTGCAGTGATCAGCAGTCATGAATTGTAATAATTTTCTTGGTTGAAACTCTTTAAAGTGCATCAACTGTGACACTTCTGTGAATACTTCAGAGTTTAGATGTTGTTTATAATATCAAGAACAAGAGAAATCACTTGGTTCCCATCTTTGTAAAAATCATCTTTGTAACCATGCTGTTTCAGAAATATTTATAGGTAGATGCTGAAAATGGTAGCTCTTTGGGAACCTATTCTTAAGTAATATTTTGTTGTGCTTTCTTGCCATTTTAGTTCAAGAAATTTGGGAATATTTTTATCATGAAAACAACTCTGCAAAAAAATATGATTTAGTTGTGATCTTCAAGCTTATAGTTCATATATCTCTACCTAGCATAGTCATTTAAAAGACTCAGAGACAAAGATAAACTTAGTGTCTCAGAACAAAAATTTACTGTTGCTTGTACACAACCATCTAAACACATAGATATATCTGTGTAATCAAGCTGATATAAAGGAAGATTAATGTGATTGTGCTTCTGTATGCGTGCATGTATGCACTGTAACATTATATGGTTAATGTGCTTCTGGCTGAGTTTTAATGTGTACATGTCTGTAAATTATTTTTACCAGCAGAGGTCACTCAGGGTAAGGTGAACAATACTTTCATCTTTTTAAAGAAGTCATGAACTTCATTAGGTGCTGTGAGACACATACTGAAAATGATGCATCTTCAAAAGCACACAACCTGTGCTTGCTCTTTCTTTTAGTCGTGTATTTGTTGCTGCATGAGCTTTAGCATGTATTGACTAGGAAAAGTCAAGCATTTTAAAACTTGTAACTGATGTATTCCACAAAGTAGTCAAAAAAATGTTGGACTATAGGGGCATTTATTTTTTGCTGCTCTGGATAAAAAAACACAATAGATATCTAATGTTTATTTTATAAATTATTTACCACAAAGAGTAGCTTTTGATGAATTCATCTTGTTTCTTGAACAAAGTCTTTGGCATGAACATCAGTTACTATTATTTTCTCGAAATGTTGCAATAAATCTATTTATCTGGAATTGATAATATGTACTACTTTCTCCTCTGTATGATGACTCTGTAAGTGGTGTTCTCTTAACAGATTTGCTCAGTGTGTATATATTACGCTACTAATTACAAAATACACTTTAAAAATAATTTGTTCCTTCTATGACTACTGACATATGGCACCTTTTTTTAGGAAGAAGGAGGGTATGTGCTCATGTAATTTCAATAGAGTGAAATGTGCAGGTGTTACTGGGAATATAAAATAACCTGTGGAATCTTCTTCTGTGTATCATCTTTCATATGATAATGATGCCAAAACTAAAAAATGTCCATCATACTGTCAGTGCTCAGAAAGTGACAGATATCTTTGAACTGAACAGAAATTTTTGAAAGGTGATTAAAGCAGAAGCTGATATTGTCATTGCACTCACTCTAAAAAAAAAAATAAATTTTCCTTTAAAACCACCAAAGAATTAAAATATGAAGAATCAAAGTTATGATATGCTGCAGTTATCAGAAATGAAATTCATTATGACATATCTATCCCAGTAAAGAAATAGAAAGGATGTGTCCAGTTGTCAGTCCTCTCTCAAAACCTCAGTTATCATTTATCATAATTTTATATAATTTTTATTGCAATTTCATTGCAATAGAGGATTGTGCATGTCATTCTAGAAGGGTTTGTCAAACTATTTGACATAAAAATATTTTACACTACCTTGGACAAATATAGGAAAAGAAATTATTTCAGCACTGTTAATGCTATTATTATTTTTTCTTGTTCTCTTGTCTTTAAAACCATATGCCTGGAAGCTAGACTCTGTGAATTTGGAACATTCAGAGGAGTGTACAGATTTTAAGTTTGTACATAACTAAGATGAAAAATAGTAAATTAAGTAAAGCAAAGATAAGGAATAAAACTAATATTTTTTTTCTTTATATGTATACCTTGTGGTTTTCCATAACTTTTGTCTTTTTCCCCACTGTAAATCAACTTATGAAAGCTAAAAATTATCTGACCTTGGAGGCAACTCCTTTTTTAATTTAAGCTTTTAGAATAAGTCATAAAATAGCCAGGAAAGGTCTTATTACTAGAAAGATTACTTACTTTCCCTTTTATTTGTTCTATTACATTTTTTACTTGCAGTTCTTGATCGCGTAGTTTTGAGCTGCTGACGTTGTAAGCAATTGTAAAGAATAAAATTTTAGGAATCACATAAGTAGATGGTTACACTCCTCTGTATCTGATGAATACATATGATATTCAAAGCAGTGGAAGTGGTGTAAGTGTAAAGTTATTTCATTGGAAAGTTTAGGCATCAGTCCTTTTTGAAACCAATGACAAACATGGATAAATACAAATATGCTTGTGTCTTGTCATACTGACAATTTAGGCACTTCAGAAAAAGAGAAAGGGTCATATTCTGAGAACTTTATATACATTTTCATGCATAAATGGAGTAGTAATTACTGGGAAACTAGAATCTTTTGCTCTTTTCCATAAATACTAAGCATTTTCCCATTCCTACTATAGAAACTACCCATTAAATGTTCCAAATGAAGAATGAAGTTATTGTACTGGTGTGACCTCATCTCAAGCACTGTGTGCAGTTTTGGATACCACAACATAAGAAAGTAATAAAACTATTAGAAACTGTCCAAAAGAAAGCTAAGGAGACGGTGAAGGGTCTGCAGATCAAGATACATATTTATGAGGAGCAGCTTAGTTTCCTTGGTTTGCTCAGCTCAGAGCAGATATGAGGGGAGGCCTCTTGGCAGCCTTCCCTCTGACATCCAACCTAAATTTTCCCTTCCTCAACTTAAAACCATTTCCCCTTGTCCTACTTTTACAATGATTCTTGTACATCCCTTCCATCTCAAGATATTCTATGGTTCTTTGGTTGTTCTAATGCATTAAATTCCTTTGTTGTTAGCGAGCTAGTAATATTTATGATTCCAAAATGTGTAAATAGTTTATATTAATAATAAAAAAATCCTTATGTCCTTAATCAGATTATCCCTAAAAAATTAATTTTATTCATATATGTATATTGATTGTATCCTGCTATACAGGTTTTGAATTCCACAGAAAAATGAATAATGCTACACAGTGCATTTACATACTCCAGACACTAACAAGCAGAAAAATGTTTCATTTCCTTTCCCACCAGAGATTCAAGATCCTCTTGACTTTGCAAGCTTCTGCCTTTGATTCTCCTGTCCATTCTCAGTCTGGACTCAGATTCGCTATAATTACATCCAATGAGTTGTTCACTGTTTGAGAAATCAATTTGTTTTACTGGTTATGATTTGGTGGATACTGCCTTTCAGCTTTGGGAACCTTTCTTCCACTGCTTGCAAATTTTGTGCAAAGATCTTGCTGCTGTGTTTACTGTAAACAGGCTATGAAGTATCTTGGCTACTGCTGTTTAGCAGTCTTCATTCCCCAAAATATATTTTTATATCTACATTTCCCTTTTCTCAGGAAAGGGGAGAAGAAATAGTTTCTCCATCTTCTTCTTTTGCTTGAGCATCTCACAGTCTTGCAGAACCTGAGATCAGGACCTGAATGATGCAGAAGGGGAAGAGTCCCTCTTGACTATTTTGGTCCTGTTTCCAGCTCTCATCTCAGATGATATGCTGATTTTTAAACTGCTGCTCCACTGATAGGAAACGGGAGAGGGGTAGCTGGAACAGAAGACGACACTGCTTATTTTATAATCATAAAAGAAAGATTTTGTCACACACCTAGTGCAGCAGAAACCTTTTTCCTGACTTAGACATTGGAAAAGATAGACCACATGAATGTATGTAGGATCTTAGGCAAACAATGAGGGGAGGATCTGCTAATCTGATCAAATTCCTGATGCCTACTTGAGTAAACATATTGCAAATTATGTATATGATATTTTTTTGATAGAAAAATAGATTTAAGTGAAAGAGAACCTTCTTTGTCTGCGTTGATTTTTTTTTCCATGTCAATTTTGCAGTTGTTTTATATTTATAATCATCTTGCTTGTTATCTCCAATATTTGTTTCCTTTAGCATTAATTGATAGTAGCTATTGAACAATTAATGTAATTTTTGTTATAAATAAAGATCAGATCACATCAGACTAGTGAAGCCTGATATGGTCACCTCTTTATAAGTTCCCATGCAATATATACTTTTGTGCACTTTTTCATGTTTTATTAAAATACAGATTATTTAGTATTATTCTGTTTTTATCCAATACCTCTCTGACAGAATTATTAGAAGAATAAGTAAACCTCATGTTTCCTAGATAGAATTATTATTTCCATTATACATTATTTTTCCCATTTCTTATTTTTGTATCAGAGTTCATGGGAAGGAAGATCAGAATATATCAGAAACTTAGCATCTCATAGCTTTTATAAAACGTTGTACAAGTTGTTAACAATAAAGTAATGCAACAAGAAAGTAGTATGTGGATCACAAATTCATTGCAAAGACAAATCCATGCCTCTGATCTAGTTAAGATTTAAAATCTCTTGTTTGCAAGAGCAATTATCCAGACCTCTTCTAACACTCAGATCAAGAAGCCAAAAGCACAGATTTTCATTTTAAATTACCCATTCCTCTTGTTCTCTGCTGTTTATGCCCTGTAGCATTGGGTGACATTTCATACAGAGTGCATTACCATACAACTGGAAAATATAAAATTATAAGAATTACCTGCTTCTGATTTTCCCATTATACGTCAGTCAGGATGCAGACATACTTTTTCCAAGGTATTTGATTTCCAACGAGAAGTTTCTATTCTTCACTGACCTGTGATTAAATTGTGGCATTTTAGTAAATAAATGGAAGATACTCTACATAATTCAATGTGGAAGTTATGCTTGAAACACAATGCAGATCTTTGACCTGTATCATGCGTGTGGCAGCAAACATCATAGAGAATGTATTCTTAGATAAAATCTGTAGAGTACAGAGACATTTTAATGCTTAATATTTTAAAGCAGTTATAATGTAGAAGAGAAAGAAATAACATCAAGCAGCTTGTCAAATTGTCTTTTTATCATCTAATACAGAGAAAATGATTATATATATTATTTTTATATATCTAAATGTATATAATATATTTAAAATAATTTACATCCAAAACTTCATTATAATTTTCTGAAGTATCGAAAATTGTATATTGCTTTGAGAACGAATTTTTAGCAAACTCATGAGAAGTACTAAGAGCAGAAAACCTGTTAGAATTCAAAATAAAGCTGAATTATTTTTTGCAAGTGACTCACTAAATAATGTGTGCTCAAGTTCTGTGATATAAGGTAGATCTTGATCACCAGATGAAGTGTATTTATCTTTCTATTCAGGCTAACCCTGATCTAGACACAGTTCCTAGATAAATGAGATTCTAATCTTGTTCCAATAGACCTCGTTGTTTGATTGAGACCTGCATGCAGTCATTTCTTGGCTGTTGTCTAGGAAAAATACTTGCTTTTTTTTTTTTTTTTTTTTTTTTTTTTTTTTAATCACAGCAGTGCCTGGGAGGCCTGATAATGCTCTGTTGTGTCAGTTGCTGTACAAATATACAAAGAAAAGATCACTGAAAACACAAATGTCCAATATCTGGACTTGGGTAAAGATCAGAGAGTAAAAGGGAAAATACATCTATAGGGAAAGTCCAGATTGATTCTGTGAAGTGGAAATTAGGAAAGAATGACTTTCCATCTAGTGCATCTAGTGTTCCTAAATGTTGCAATCTCCTGGTTTTATGGTTAAAATTAAATTAATTGCAAAGCTCCTGTCCTTTACTGACTGTGTATCACTGTAAGGAAATCCACCCATTCCACAGTAAAGGCAGAAGAAGTCATTGGCAAATGTAAAGTATCTGGTATTTCTGTTAAGCAATATAGTGTTTGGTACGTGAATCTTTGTGCAGGATCATAAATTTTCCTTATTGATACTGCAATCATAGGCAAATTTTCTGAGGTATTCAGAACTTTTTGGAAAACATAGCAACAAAATCACAAAAACTAAGTAAGGAAATGTTCAGCAACAGTGTTTTACAAAGTCCTTGTAGGCACATAGGAATGCAGTGCTTATTTTCATTTGTTAATTTTAACATGCTGAATAAGGTCTTGTATAAGCTAATAAATCAGTTTGGTCAAGCAGGGAGGATTTTAAATGGGGAAAATTTTTCCTAAACAAGACTTAAAGACATCTCTGATGTAGGAACGATGAGATGGTGTTATAACAGCCCAATGTATCCTCCAACCCATTTTACCTGATATTCTGTGTATGTATCACCTGATTCTTTCTATTTTAATATTATGAAATTTGTCTCTTCTATGGTAAGTGATTTGTTGCTAGAAATGCCAAAGTTCCTATAGAATGGAGGCTGGACTGCCACTTTTCATTTCACAAAGTTAAACCACTTTGTCAGTATGGTCAAATATGTCTGTACTACTTGTCAGTAGCCTCTTATGGAAGATTGAAATGCATGATCTGCTTTTGATCCTATTGCATATACTTTTTAATTGTCAAGTAACCAGCTAACTCATTTTTTTCTCTGAAAGATAGTGATTTTGTTTACAGAATTAGATGAAGAAATGATTTAGTCCTTTTTTTTTTTTTTCTTTTAGTATTATTACTTACATATTTTAATTGCTCCTCCTCTCTGATTTTGTAGGTTCTGGTGCATACAAACCTGTGATGAAGTCTGCTTTCCACATTTCTGCATGTGATTCTGAAGTGCAGCATTTTAAGGAACCAAAAAAGACCACTCCTGGCCCTGGAAAATAGCAGGTTAGTCAGTACAGCCATTATTAGACAATTTTTGTCAGCTGATTTTGCACAAGTGGTAAAACTTGGACATGTTGGATAATATATGCAATCCAGTGTGTTAAGTTGCATGAGTATGTGCAATACCATCATATAAAATAATGTTTACAAGATAAATACAATTATTAGTGTGTATAATATGTTTATAAACGTGTTCTCAGAATTGATGAGTATTCATTGTGAGAAAAACAAATATTCTTCTCTATAGCATTGCTGGTTGATGAAGTATAACATACTTTCACATGTGAAAATTAGGCTTACGTTATCAAAACATAGCAAGATGATATAGTATTTATAGTTCATTTGAGAGTAAAAGAGGAAGCTTGTTTTGGGAAATTTTACTGAGATATTTGTAAACCTAACAATGAATCAATAAGAGGTGGTCTTGCCTTTCTGTTGAGTAACACTATCTTCTTTTCATGTGAGATAATATAAGTGACAGAAATTTTGGAATGAGCTCATCTCAGTTGAGTTGCAATCCTACCTTAATCTTACGTTGCATATAGTTTCTCATCCTGTGTTCACAAAAGTATGATTGGATACAAAACTGCAGACAATACAAAACTCGTTTATACTATATATCATGGAAAGCAACATAGTACATAAAATTCAGTATCATGATTACTATTTGTACATGTAGCATCAAACTTCTTGGAGTCATATTTCTGTTTCCTTTTCAAATATAACCGCAAGAGTCACTATATTTAAAACCTTTTATTTCTACAATCATAGTTTACATTTGTGGGAATGATATTTTTTCCAAATAAATTGTTTATAGTGTATTAGTAGGCAAGAGGATAGATGGCATTCATAGCATCTACTTATTGTTTTAGCTCCTACTTGCATTAACTAAGAACACTGCTGTGTTTGGTAGTACAGCCTTGGTGAAATGCTAGACTTTTTTAAAAAACTTTTTTACCTTCCAAGATTATAGTCAGCTTGCGAGACCTGAGAAACTTCACCGATGCACAAAAGAAATGTACAAACAAAGGAGCTCTCAGGTTGTACAATGTGCATAAGTTCTCAAAAAGCCAGTTAAGAGAAAGTAAAAATAAGATAAACCTTTGGGAAAGACAGTTAAACTTCAGTATATAAATCCAATTGGTGGAAATTAATTTAGCATACTTGTCACCCAAATACTGAATATGAAAATTAAATGTTTATGGTAGTTTAGTCAGTGTAAACATAACCCCGAAAAAATCTGAGCAGTTTATTTATCCTTATAGGAGAAAGGGCCAGTGTATTACTTGTCAACCCTGCTGAATTAGTCCTTATAATTCAGGCATAACACCTCTTTTGCGTGTGGGTTGAACCAGCAGAAGATCTGGGACTTCAGTAGGCATACTTTGCACTCAGTGACACAGTCTGTTTTTGTATGTGTTAACCAGCACATTTGAACTTGAAAGTCAAGCTTACATTTTGTACTCTTCTTTCCTACATGTACACTGTTTCTCCAAGGCATTGCATTGTCCTGTGTGTTATTAGTTTCTTGCTCAGATATTGTGCATCTGGCAGGAAGAGCTGTTTAAGACTGAAAGTTATAACATTCAGGATAAGAGCTCATTAAACGAGAGCATTTGAGAGGGGAAACTAGCAAAACTGGCTGAGATTCAGAGTGTTTTACATAGATGACTAAAAGATAAGAAAATACCATTTGTTTACATGGTGCCTTAATAAACTTAATACTTTCCTTTAATAAAGGAAAGAATTGCAGATTGAATGACTATTCATTTCAGTGTTGAATGAGGTGATCCATTCCATGTCTTTCATCTCACTGGATTCCTGGCAGGACAAGGTTTTTGTGTGTTCCAGGACTTTTCGAATTCACAATGTTATTTTTTCAGCTGCTTCAGAGGCTTTCTGCGAAGAGAAAAATATTTTTACTTAAAGATTACTTGATGTAAACAGGGAATGTAATGAGAAGCTTTTGCACTCAAATTAATAGTGAATTGTTGACTGCAGTGAAGCTATCTTGTTTTAAGCTAACTGTATGCCTAATGCCTTATTTCTAAACTTTCCTGGGGATTGCTACATATTTGTTCTGATCCTACTTTTCTAAGTGCTCCTTCCCATGTCATATCAAAACCGTTAATACACAGATTATTTGACTACTCTTTTATCCTAATTTGTAAACAGTCTTATGCTTCATTAAAAGTAGCCTTCAGAACGACTCATGACAATTCAAATGAAATAATTTGTTTCTTCCATCTATACTAACCATTAAGTAGCCCTAGTACATTCATCTCAATTACAAGTGTGTGGGAGTTCATCAAGTTCTTCTGATTGATTTCTTTGCATTGATTGGTTAGAATCACTGTCCTGAAGGAAATGTAACGGTATGTAGTGCTGAAAAACAAAGTAGTCAACACGTATTCTTTGTTCGTTATTTGTTACAGATAGTACAGCCAGTTAAAACAGCAGTAACTGTAGTAATTGTAAAGCAGAACTAAGCATCCCTACAATATAATAGCAGTACAAAATTGTTTGTATTGTTGTCAAATTGCTAGTCATTACTTAGTTTTAACTGTACAGAACCTCCTATTCAAAACTCTGCTAGAGTTTAATATACCATAAAAGATTCATTGGTCTTAATTTTTAGAGATAACTCTGCTAGGAGACAAAGCATTAGAGAGAAAGTCTCATGCAAGGCACTTCTGAGTTCTGTGTCTGAAGAAATCAAATGGAGCCTGTCATATGTATATAGAGTTCAGTCTACATCTATGTCTTTCATCAGTTCTGAATATTATGGATATTACATTGCTTGTGATTAAGACATAAAAGAATGACCAAGAATGACACAGAATTTAAATTCCTGTGTAATTTTGATTAATAATTTCTATTCTTTCCCCTTACAGTCTTCAGATTTTACCTGTAAATGATTGGAGGCAGAAAAATATGTTATGTACTATGCAAAAAGCGTACTTTTTACAGATTTATCAGCAACTTTAACTGTGACTTTTTCACAAGTGGAGGGTACTGTGTGACAAATTAAGCAAATACAATATTCCTATCAAAAATAAAGAAAAAAAGGAAAAAGTGAGAGGAGAAGATGCTTAGTTAGTCACTGGAAATTTGGGATGCATTTTTGTTGACCTGAGGAAAGCATACAGTAGCTCAATTATGTGCTTCATGTAACATTAATATTCTTTGTGCAAATCAGAGGGCTCTTAAATTTTTATAGAAGCATTCATAACATTTCAGAGCTAACAAGCAGCAGCAATACAATCACTCTGCATCTGATTGCATTTTGAGAACAAAGAATGCCTTCCTTTTTTTTTTAGTGAAAGAAATCAATGTGAGATTTCCCCATTTTAGGAGAAGAATAGCATTAACTAATTTTTCATAGACTTATGCAGGGGAGGGGGATGTTCTTTCATATTTTGTTTTAATTGAAGCTCCATAGTGGTTCCGTTTGATTTGATAGTGTGCACAAGACTTTTATTATGTTCTAAGAAATGCAACTATTAATACCATGTATTATGTGCTTATGTAACACTTCTGAAAAAGCTGTATTTTCTTAAGTGCCCATGCTTAATTTTCTGAAGTTGTATTTAGGCATGAATTAAGCATGGCAAATACAAAAAACCCAGGCAATAAAGCAAAATTGTATTGCATACTCTCCATACTATCTTACAGAACGGTTGTAAAGAATGGAATTGAATTTACTAGCCAAACCTGATATTAATTATTCTACTTATTATTGGGATAAATATTGATATCAGCTCATGAAAATATTTCTGAAGAGCAATAGTTTTCTGTGTACATGAATTTGATTAAATGATTAAAGCGATTTCCAGTAAAATCTGGAGTTATAGATAAACTCAAATGATGGATGAGGAGTTCTTTTTCCTTATTGACATGTGTGGAGAAAATGCAAGCATAAATGTTATTTTGCTTAGAATTAAGGTTGGCTCATTGAAATTCTAGGATAGCTGGAGAACTAATAGGGAAAACAAACAAGCAATAGGACTTCAGGGAAAAAGCAGCATGTACTGATACATTGAAAATAATTTCAATAATTTGGACAGAAAAAATGTATTTTGTACGTAATGTGAAGGAAACAAATTTTTCTTTATTTTTTTAATTTTTTAATTTTTTTAAGCAAGAAAGTTTCTAAGAAGAGTGCAGATTTACAAGTTATAACTATTTGATGAACCAAATGTTTGGAAGCTGCTGCTGCTAGGGTTATTGTTATGTACCTTGGAAAAGATTAATGCTATTACACAGAATCACTGAATTGCAGGGGTAGCAAGGAACCTCTGGAGATCATCTAGTCCAACCCCCCTGCTAAAACAGGTTCTCTTGAGTAGGTTACGCAGAAAAGCATCCAAGTAGTTTTTGAATATCTCCAGAGAAGGTGACTCCACAACCTCACTGGGCAGCTTCTTCCAGTGCTCTGTCACCCCACTTGGAACTCTGCTAGCTGCAGGCCTCAAACTACATTCTGCATTTCTGATCACAACTCTCTGAGCTTTGTCAGTCAGCCATTTCTCAACCATCCTTACTGTCCAATCATCTACCCCACACTTACTAAGCTTGCCTTTGAGGATGTTGTGGGAGACAGTGTCGAAAGCCTTGCTGAGGTCAATGTACGCAACACCTACTTCTCTTCCCTCATCTATCCAGCCGATAATGACATAGAAAATGTTTGATAAAGAATCATTTCCTTTTGGTGAATCCACGTTGAGTACTCCTGATAACCTTCTTTTCTATAAGTTGCTTGAATCCACAATTAGTTGTTCCATCACCTTCCCAGACTCAGAGATGAAACTCACTGGCCTGTACACATAATAATCCAAGAGACCATCTGATGTTGGAGCCTGCTAAAGAACTGTAGTGGGAAATACAGAGATATGGGTTGATATTGGCCCAGGGTTTTGACTAAACACATTTAAGCTAATCAGCACACAAAAGAAAAAGATAGAGATAAAGAAAAAGACTAGTGGAATGCCGTGCAGTGCAGAGAGAGGAAAGAAGATCTTTATGATTGCTGTGAAAGAGCACAGTGAAAATGCAAAGGAATACTGGTATTGTCTGTATTGTATCAATAAACGTTAAAAACAACAATAATATAACTACCGAAAGAGAAAAGAGTACCAGCCCATCTAGAGATTGAGAATTTTCATGATGGAAGGATCTCTACATCTTGCATGTTAAATGATTATTAAAATATCGGTTAGATGGAAACAAATGTCTTGTGCCAATGAAGCACAGACAGCATTTCAGCCAGCAGAGAATGTAAAAATGGCCATGCTGGCTCAGATCAGTAGCCTATGCTGCTGAGTGTATCCTTTATCTGAAGGTATGAAAGCACACAGATACCATTTATTCAAACTTAGAAACACAGGATGAACTCCTCAGTTTTCTCTTTTTATACCTCTGATTTTGTGTCAGAAATGGAAGTGGCCTGGAAAGGGGGGAAGAATGTTCTGAGGACAGTTGATAGTGAATAAAATAGGGGTCTATCAATAAAGAGAGAATAGATGAGAATGTTTGCGTACATAAGACATGAGAGACCTGACTGTGCATTTATAACAAGGAGTCGAATGGGAGGTGTCCTGAGAGAATTGAAAGCTTGAAGAATATGCCAATATTTTAAAAATGCAAGTCTCTCAAGAGTCACTTCAGTATTGATACTTATAGCAATATATTTGATTTGTGAAATTATTTGTGTTTGAATAGTACTTTAAATGCTCTAGTGCTTTTTGAAAGAAGACTCTTGTTTAATAATAGTACTTAGAGACTTTTAGTGTTTTCATTTGTTTCCTTGGTAACTAGTTATTTAAGTATTTTCTCCTGTTATTTATGTGAGCCTTTGTGTTTTCACCTTTGTATTGCAGAATGAATAAGGCAATGGGGATATGAACAAAAGCATAGCGTTTGCGTTTTTTTTTTTAATAGGAAAGAACCTTTACTTCTTCGCATATTATAATGCACTTTCAGATTGTACTTAAAAAAAAAAGACTATGAAATAGGATCTTACATAAATTAGAACTTGTTCTTTCGTGCTAAAGATTTTAACACTTTAAATAAACTCTGAGAATAGTGGATTTTGTTTATATCGCTTCATGCAGCATTGAAGTATTGTTGTTTCTTCTGGATAGAATGAATCTATTTACCTTTAAGAAATACATTAAGCAGTGGCTTAGGATAATAGCTAATTGATGTTTTTAATCCTAACTGCAAGGATCGTTTTGTGGAAATATATTGCTGACAGATAAACGTGAAATTTATTTAGGATAACAGGGTGAAAATCCGAACTCTTGCTCAAGAGACCATCTTTTTTTAGTCTAACAGTACAAGAAGTGTATCTGAAACTGCCACTGCAACATTAATGCATACTCTTGGATACCTGATTTTGCTTTTCATTTCACTTTAGATATGGCAGAGTAAATCTGATTGTAGTACATTACTGTTCATCTTGTTGGACCCATAAGCTATGTGGTGCATCTTTCAGGGCTGTGCTATCACTCTGCTTCAGGCTGATTCAGAAGGAGACAGGAAACTGGAACGGTATATTTCTTCCTGCAGCACTTGGTTTTCAGTTAAAGCCTTTATTCCTGCAGAATTACACTATGAAGTTTTTATCTGGAGGTAACAGGAAGCGTATTCTTAACAGTTTTATTTTCTACTCTTTTCGGTAATTTCCCATATTAAAAATAGAGGAAAATGCATCTTCACATTACAGCCAGGCTCCTGTACTTGTTGTCACCTGCAAAATGCAGCCTGTGAGGTCCAGTTTTTACTGAAGATAATGATTATGGAGGAGTTGTACAAAGTGGGCTTAAAAACAACCAGATAGTTGACCAGCAAGTTGTAATGGCATTCAGTGAATCACTTCTACAATTAAATTCAATATAACTTTTCCAGTCCATCATTATACTTATATGGATTTACAATATAACATTTTCCAAAGCAAATATACCATAAGATGATGATATTTTAGTCATGTATTGTTGGAAAATCAGATTGTTCCAGTGAAAGGCTGTGATTTCTTCAATGGAAATTATATAATCAATTGATTTTTTTTGCTTCAAAATAGTTTAAATAAGGACTATAATAATATAACAATTGCCAAGAATCCCTTCTCCAATAGTTGTTAAAAGTAGGGTATGCTTGATTATAAGACACTTTATAAGACGCTGAAGAGAACTGCTCCTAAGATTGACCCATGGGGGGCACCATTTGCCTGACAACCACAACTTTTTCAATATGATGGAGAGCTTGGCAACTGTATCAGCCAGTTTGTTCAGTACCCTGGGATAAATGTCATTGGACCCCATAGTTAAAAATGCTCTTTGAACAATTTCAATTTGAGTACCTTTGATGTTTTTTTATCTTTCTTTGCTGCTTCTTAGATCCTTTATTAGAAAAATTCATTTATTAGAAAAAGGAATTGTTGCTGCTCACTACCTATTCTCTACATGCCTCTCATGATTTTATAGACCTCTGTTAAATCACTTTGTCTTACATTACTTTTTTCTTTATATAGAAGAGTTCTAGCACACTTAGCTACCATTGCTATGTGCCTTCACTCACCCCTGCTGCCCTTCTGAGTCTCTTGTAGTTCTTTATCTTAGTATTTCTGAAGTAAAATACACAAAATTTGTCCTGCAGTAGATTGGGCTCATAAATTTAATTTAATCTTCTAGGCCATGTGTTATTGCACTTGAAAAGGTGTGCTTGGGAAGTTTTGTGGACATCAATTTCTGCAGTACTAACCTGTTTTTGTCTGAGGCTCAGAGAACTGCACATAATTTTGGGGGCTGGGACTAACATAGTTAGACTTCTACAGACTAGTTGTTGAAAAAGAAGTGGGAAGACTGCTTTCAAATTTAAGATGTTTCAATAGTTTGGAATGGGGTGCAGTACAAATACTGTTGGTAATGTGATAAAGAAACCTTAATACCAAATCCACTTGATTTCTAGCCCAGAAGATAACAATAGAGAAGAGAAACAATATCAGTGGTATGGAGTAATGGAGTAATGTTTACAAATGCACATTCTTTGGTAATACTTAATTACCATATTTCTCACCATCCATTATAATACTTGAGAAATTATAACTTATAAACGGGACAAAATTAACCATAGAATTATACTCTAATTCTTGTTTGTTGTTTTTCATCATTGAACTGGTCTCTTAATTGTCTTTTCCTGTATCTAAGAAAACAGTGGAAGTTTTCATAGAATCATGGCTTGGGTTGGAAGGGACCCTGAAGATCATCTAGTTCCAACCCCCCTGCTACAGGTAGGGACATCTCCCACTAGACCAGGGTGCTCAAAACCCTATCCAGCCAGGCCTTGAACACCTTCGGGGAGAGAGAATCCAGAACCTCTGTGGGCAACCTGTTCCAGTATCTTACCACCCTCATAGTAAAGAATTTCTTCCTAATATCTAGTCTAAATCTACCCTCTTCCATTTTAAAACCATTTCCCCTCATCCTTTTGCTACATGCCCTTATTATAAGTTCCTCCCTAGATCATCTGTAGACACCCTTCAGGTACTGAATGTCTCTGAACCTGCTCCAACAGCTCCGTGTCCTCCTTGTGTTGGGTGCTTCAGAACCCTATCCTAGCAGCAATTCTCATTCTTCAGTTAAAAGAAGGAAAAATGTTGTTCAGTGACTAGTATTTATACAACATAGCTAATCAAAAATTTAAATGTTCATTCGGAAAATTAGCAACATTTTTTGGTGGGGTGGTAGTAAATATACTGCCTTTATAATCAAGTACTGAACATTAAATTTTTTCTCTTAAGTTGTTTTAATCTTTGCTTATACGTAGTTTTGCATTTTAAATGGAAATGTGTGCTACTTAAAGAATTACCAGATACATTAATACTATTTAGTAATTACTGCCGTCTTACATTTTCCCATATATTGTATTATTAAGGCTACTACAGTGAACCACTGGATATTCTGTATAGTCTTACAACCTCACTGTACTGAAAGTAAGCATTAATGAAAATTGCTGTATGAAATTTTGATGATCCTAAAAATTATCAATATGTGTTAACAATTTCAAATATTTTTGAAAGCATTTATAGGCTTTATCCAGTCTTCAGTCCATAATAATACTATTCTTACCCATGTGTACTGGGTTGTTTAAGAATCTAGTACAAAACAGCAAACTGTTTGATTACAGAACTCATGTTACTTTGTCCTCCTTTCATCATTTTTCTTTGTGAAATTTTTATTTGTTTTACCTCTTCTGAACCAATGTACCTAACATTGAAGTAGAATTTTACAATTTAATTCTCAGGCTACTGCTAGTGCCTTAAGAAAAAGAAGAATAAAATAAAAAAGCTAATTTCTTTCTCCGGTAAAACTAGAGATTAAGAACAAAGGCTTTTAATTTTTGAACCATTTTTAAACGTGCACACTCATTAAATATTTGTTCTGTGATAGTATTTTCTATATATTAAAGAGAAGGCAATAAAGTAAACAAATGAAGAGATCTTGAAAGAATTTAGCTACCACTAAAGCTATACTCAAGTGCTCTTTAAAACTGAATTGATAATGTCAACTTTTGTGGTCCATCTGATCTTGGAGTATGAAAACTTGCACAGGTTATCAGGCATACAAAAGGTTCTAGGGGAATATCAGTAGCAGTGGTAAGGAGGCATCTGACTCTTTCTAGGTCAATACCTAAGTTCCTATTGATTTCCAAGAGAGTAATGCATTACTGTTTCCCTGACAGGATGACTCTTCTATTAATGGAAGTGTAATGTCAGAGTCAGCAACCAGAGCCTCAGCAGCTGCTGCAGCTCCCAAGGTTGTGGGTATAAGGAAATCTGTATTGGAGAAAATTCTGGGGCTTGCTGGTTTTGGTTACTTATGTTACATCTTATGGCAGAAATTAACAATGATCCTGGATACTCATTCATTTCAGGCACTGCTTTAGCAAAACTGAGACTACATTATGTAAGAATCTGTAAACCCTCTTTGGTTTCAGTCTGGAGAACAGGGGCTCAGGGGAGACCTTATTGCTCTCTATAACTACCTGAAGAGAGGTTGTAGTGAGCTGGGGGTTGGCCTCTTCTCTCATGTAACTGGTGATAGGACTAAAGGGAATGGCTTCAAGCTGTACCAGGAGAGATTAGACTGGATGTAAGGAAATACTACTTTTCTGAAAGAGTGGTCAGGCACTGGAATGGGCTGCCCAGGGAGATGGTGAAGTTACCGACCCTGGAGGTGTTCAAGGAATGTTTGGATTTTGTGTTGAGGGATATGGTTTAGTGAGAACTATTGATGATAGGTGGATGGCTGGACTGGATAATCTTGTAGGTTTTTTCCAACCTCGGTGTTTCTGTGATTGTGTGGTTTCTGAAGATAGTCAAACTTATATCTTAAACTTAAGTTTTGCTATCTGATTGAATTTGATATGATTTTATAGGGTTTTGTAAAGTCAGCAGAGTTTTAGAGGTACCTAAGGGACCAATCTATTCCAGATGTACATTTATTTTAGTTGAAATGGGACATCTATTGCAGTAGCACAGGTGTACTTACTGTCTGTAAAGCCCATGTAGATGGCTTGTTTGGACTAGACATTTTCAGATTGGATATTAGAAAAAACTCCTCCTCTGAAAGGTCAGGTGATGGAACAGGCTGCCCAGGGAGATGATTGAGTTGCTGTCACTGGAAGTGTTCGAGAAACGTTTAAATGTTGCAGTAAAGGACGTGGTTTAGTAGGAAAATATCGGTGGTAGGTGGATGATTGGACCACATGATCTTGGAGTCCTTGTCCTACCTTGGTGGTTCTATGATACTATTCTATTTTTGCATTGATAAGGTTATCTTAGATGATCACAGTGTACCTGGCTAATCCCTGAAAAATGTCATTTTTACTTTCATAAAAATTGTAAGCTATTCCTATCTTCATAGACTGTGTGATCTCTGATATCATTAAAATAAAATTTTACATAGATATTTATTGTACTTATACATTACAAAACCCTAATTGTGATATCTGATAAAAATGGATGTCTAAACAGTGAATTTATTTGTTTTTGTATGAAATGTGTTGGTTTTGCTGGGATGTGGGGGGTGCCCTTATGAAATTTTGCTCTGAACAATGCTCAGGTAGCTTCAGTAGAATTTTCGCTGAGAATAAATTTGAAGCCTAAAACTAATTCTTTGAATCTGTAATAGCCATCCTTTTTAAAATGTGACAGTTGTATAACTAGTAGCTATGTCCTTACACAGGTAAGAGGTAATCAACAGAGTCAGCATTTTTAAATCACCGTCTTTGATGAAAGTGCAAAGATAGAGATGCAGCATAAGCTTGAATGAGCAGGTAGATGGTAGAAATGTCATTATATTTTTGAGGGTGCCCTCACTATGTGTGTGCTCTGTATCAAAACACTGGCCTTGGCAGACTAAAAATCAGTATTTTCTTTCAAAATCTAAACATCTTTTTTTTGAGGTAAGTGCTTACCTTTCAAGCAGTTAAATCCTGTAGGTTTGCACATTATACATCCTATATTAGAGCTGAAGTTTGTATGAACTATGAGAAATATTATGACATTAAATTTTAGGTAAAGAGATTCATTAGATTAAAAAAAAAAGGGATCTGCTTAAAAATGTATCGTAGTTTTACATTATAGGGCTCTACTGAAATAATTTCCTTGTTAAAATGGAAACATCATAAAAACATGCTACTTTGCATTTTACCATGGATATTTGATTCCTGATAGAGTAACACACCTTCTAGGGTATGAACAAAGTGAACAGCAAACCCCTGGCCTTCCAGAAGTGTTTGCTTTAATTGGCTGCTAAGTCCACATCTTGGGGCAATATTAACTACTTCAAGCTTAGGTCAGTTTACTCATGATTTTATGTTTCTATGCCCTATATTGAAAATTGAAATTTTAAATGATCCCTGCAGGAATTAAAAAACATACCAGTGCAACTACAAGACTTAATTAAAATGAGTCTTCAATCACTCATAAACACTGTTAAATTAGATTTAGGCAGATGGGACAAATTATTATTATTATCATCATTATGGGGAAAAGACACTATTGTGAAACTGAACATTCTTCCTTGTCTCAGTCTTCCATGTCTCATCTCTGTGCCACTAGAAATACCCAAGGAAAACTTCTCTGAAATAAATAACGTCAGTAATATTTTATGAGATTGCAACAACACAGCAGATCTATTACTTAAAAAAAAAATGCACACAAAGGAGGATTGAATTTCCCAAACCTTAGCAATACCTTTCGTATAATTCACATTACAAAAATCACTATAAAGGCAGTATGAAATCATGATGATGCACTTCATTGAAAAAGAATGCATGTGGAAATGATGCATTCTTTCTTAACAAGACATATAATTATTAAGACCCAGATTTTTCAGCCTTACAATGTTGCCAGTCCATGGATGATCTGATTGTTGTTTTGCTTTAAAATCTTTTCTAGACCTTGAGCCTATAGTAGAACAGAAGGTTTTTATGATTGCCCTAAATTTTAGATATGAACTAAGTGAAACCAGGCATAATCCTGAAAATTTATTTATGATTTATGATAACAATCACGTGTAAAGAACCTGAAACTTGAGCAGTTCTGTCCTTAGAAATAGTACTGGAAAATCAAGAAGTAGAGGTGAAACCTTCCTGTTCGATATACTGATTTCTGTCAATATTGTTTTGAGGATTGGTTGCAACTACATACTACTGCTATTGCAAATTACTGCAAAGGAAAAAAGGTTACTTACAAAAGACTTACAAAATGATTAGGAAAGTGCAAAAGTATTTTATAGATGTGCACACACAAATAGCTGTGTTATTGGCAAAAATGAGTATTAAGATGCTTTATCTTTTATTTAGAGCTTTGGATGTACTCAGTACTTCACTGTATAATGACAAAGAAACCTGTACATGGCTGGAGGGAGAAGGTGGTAGTTCGCTCTCATTTAGTTATTAGCTGTAGTAAAGGTGCCTTTCAGGAAGAAAGGATGACGGATAGGTAATATTCCAACTATCAAATTCTCCGTCAGGGGATACACTTGTCAGGGACAGCAGGAGACAAATCGCATGGGGATACAGATGCACCTTTTCCAGAGCAGTAATAAGATGAGTGCACCAATTGTCACTGCTCCCCTGCTTTTCCATAGTCATTTATACAACAATGCTGTAATTAATTACCTGACATGAGACCTGTTTTGAGATTCTTCTTTTTGAAGCCATCCTTTCAGCTTTTCAACATTACATAATCATCTACCATGTTAATACACTGGCCTTCCTAGTTAAGCCATGCTATCCTTAAAGTTGCAGAAAACCACTTATACTTGTAAGAAAATGCAAGATATTTAGGTTTGGTAGTTATGTTAGCAATTACGTTTGGCAACGTAATGGTTTCTTACAGAGAAATAACAAAAGCCAGGAAAGTATTTATAAAAGTAAGGAGAATTGTCAGTATAATTTGACTTATCAGTTTTCTGTAGCAACAGTATTTGCATTCTAACACTTTCTTTCTTAAATATTTCCACCTGGATGCACTATCAAAATTAAAGAAGAAAGAGTTCACTAGCTTAGCCTGAGACAGTGCTACACATCATCACTATGCATTAACCAAATTAAGTGCGCTAGACTTCAAAGCAACCCAGAACAGAATGCGCAGATTATGAAAAACTCATTTCTCATTTTGTCTCCTTTCTAACTACTGCCTGAAAAATACTGAATCTTGCAGAAACTATTGGGAAATATCTTAGGATTTAATTATATTTTTAAGATTTGCTTTCTAATGATTCATCAGCTCATCAGCACTACAGATCTAGGAACTTACCAAGAATGACAGTAAAATATTTTGGCAACATCTGCAAAATTTTGACATACTTAGATCACAAACTCCTCTTTTCACTCAAAAATTCTCCTATCTTGACAGGTCTTACTGACAACTGCAAGTATTTGGCTTTTGATTTGAGGATCATTTTATTTACCTCTCCTTTTAAAATGATGCTTTCTCTCATAGAGCAAGCTGGCAAATATTTTCTTAGTTCATTTTGGTAGTCACCTGTTTTATGGCGAAGGATGAGCATTTAACACAGTTGGAGTCATGTTTAGTGGCTTGTACTCGGCAAAAGAATTTCTAGGTGTATTAAGGAATTTTGTGTATTACCATTCTACGGATATCCTCCAGCAAAAGTAAATGTAGATAGTGTGCATTTAGCTTTAAGATTACTTGTTTCTAGTTTATCCTATATAAACAAAAATCCTGCAACAAAGTAGAAAACGACTTTTGAAATGATTGTATGCGGAAGAGTTTTATCTTTCTAATCCACATTTATGATTCCGTGAAAAGGTTTACATGCTAAATTCAAGGTTTTTAATTTATTTCTAAGCCTCAAAGAATCTGGAAAAAATATATCTTTAAGAAGTAGAAGACTACTATCACAAAACCCAGCAACATTCAACACAAGATACAGGATGAAGTAATTTTTATTTTAATGTTTGCCACGAGTAAAGCAATGCTATGATCATTTCCAATGCTCAGAAATAAGAAAATTCAGTCAAACAGTTGTTATATTAAGTCTTTTACTTAATCTGTATTCTCAAGCATGATAGCTGATCAAGTTTTCACAGGAAGATAAAGTTCATAATTGAGCACTTAATAAAATTCCTAATATTGTTAGTGATACTTTGTTTTTATAATATTTCAGAATGCTGCATGAACTCTAGTCGTGGATAGTATTGATTTATGACAACTGTCATATTTATAGTGCTTGTTAGTCATTCAGAATTGTTTGTTTGGGCAAACTGTTAATGTCAAACTAGTATAATTTTATTGATGTAATTATTTCTTTCATTATAGCAGTGCCTGCAAGCATTGCTATAGTTATATTAGCATTCTGTTCTAAAACTCTTATTTCAAGGATTTATAAATTAGCAGTAAAAACTTGCTCCAGGCTATATTTTGATATATAAAGTGTGATGCATGTGTATAGCTTTGGAGAAGTTTCAGAGGATGTTTTAAAGCTATATATATATATACATATATATGTATATATATAGAGCTATATATATATATAATTCTATTGTTCATGAGATGTGGACAGAAATCCTGGAAAAAGGTATCAGCAAAAGAATTATGTTGGTGTATACAGAACTTTCTTCAGCATTGCAAGAAGAGAGAATCATCTAGATCTCAGTCTTTAACTTACCCATTTATAGTATTTGTTTTTGCTTACCTGTTGAAGCAGATAATGCTAGCTGATATGTGTGTTTACTTCTGATGGTGATTATTCAAAAAGGATCATGGTAGGCTTAACATTGTTTTTGTCCATGTGCTGCTGTCTGAAGAGATGACAGTGTTTTTTTATTTAAAAGATTCAATGTCTGTATAAAGCTGTTGTTGACAAATATGGGAAGAAATGTGAATAAAGATCAATATCAGAACTGTAACGTAATGCCAAATTCTGCTGATACATTCTTGACTTCGCTACAGGAGAAAATTTCCTAAGGAGAAAATAACACCCTGACACAAGTTTTGCACACTTTTCTTAGTTAAATTTATAGCTCACCAGGTTTATACTTTCATGTAGTATCTTTTGCATTAGGTAGATGTTTTTGTGTACTGCACATTTTAGTATGAAGAAATCATCAGAGTATTGCTCTGCATCAATTCCATGTACAAGATTCTCCATTCCTGGAAAATACATATATGCTTTTGGATCTTTCTGTGTTACTTTTCTGTTTTGGTTCGTTCTGAAAAGTGATTGAAAGCAGCACTGTATTGCCTATATCATTGTTTCTCAGTGATTTTCCAAGTGACTATATCACAATTTTTATAAAAATAGGCTGGTTTGTTTTTTTCCTTTGCTATCTCTTTAAATTAGCTCCAGTGTATGAGACAAATAGTCTTCTTTCCATCTCTATTGTCATAAGTGGAAGTGCTGCATGCCATATTTCATGTCTGCCTTATTTTCTCCTGTACTATGGATGAAGCACACCAGTGTCACTCATTGTCATGCACTGTCTAATGTTTTGTTCTTAGCACCACCCAGAAGGTGAGGTGACATGGCACAGTGTGTGCAGTGACTGTGGTGGATAAATATGGTCAGCAATTCCTAACTTTGTTTCCAATGTGATCCAATCCTTCCAATACCTATATGCAAGCTCATACATTTTACTTTAATTCTTTCTAAGGGTTTGCAGCATTAGGTCACAGTTTCCATGATTGCCTTGTGTTATTCTTTTGTTTCTTTAGGCTTTGATTTGTTGTCAAAATATTTTAAAAATTAAGGCTTGGGCTGCTCTGGGAAAAAATGAAGCACTTCTTCTCATTTTGACACTGAGAACAACACACATGGTGACTGCAGATTTTTGTTTAAAGGGAAAATTTTATGTGTATGTTTCAGAATAACTGTCCTTTGATGTTTTCATCTGTAAGATTCAGCGTATTAAGGTCCATGGAGAATATTAGCTAACGTATCTCAATATTTTGATGAAATTCATCTTCCCTAATATTTTTCTGGGGATATAAGAAGACACCAAGACTATGGTGCTTATGTGGCTGGAAAGAAAAGCTGTTTAAATCTGTTTCCCACTGTTGCTGAGTGTTATTTCTGCAGTCTTCATAATTACTAATTACTTGAAGAACTGAGGCTGGACCAGAAACTTTGGTATACCTGCTGTAATTTAAGACAGTATTTTAATATGCGTAGTAGGTTGGCTAAATGATTGCTTTGATTCCTAGCTGAAAAGGCAATAGCAACTCCTGAGAAAAAAGATCTGCATCATGTTGAGAAAGTTTCTTTTCTGTTTTGTTATTGTCTATTCTGCCTGCTGTTTGGAATGTGTAAAATGATTCCGACAAGCTTGATATGTGCCAAAACCCAGCATGCACACTGGTGGGAAGATTATCATCACCCAGATAAAATAAAAAGCTTCTAGAAAAGTGCCTCTAATGACGGGTTGCTTTTCTGGTACTGACAGGGGTTTCTATTTGTTTTAGCAGCAGCCGCTAGCACCGCTGTAGCTAAAGGCCTGTCAGCATTTTCATTAGAAATTCATTTCTGGACTTTATAACTCAGCTGGAAAATTTACTTTGATCTTGAGAGCAGCACAGAAAATTTCATAGAGACTTTTCTATTTTCCTGTTTAAAATTTAAGTGAAGTAAGATATTTAGTCTGTATTACATAAGTGAGGAAAATACAAGCATGGTAGCTACCAGTAATTCCACTCAGGCAAATGTGTGAGTCTGTATATGATATCACCATCTGAAAACTTTAACTTTGTGTAAGTATTTGTTGAATCTGAATGCCGTGGTGTATTGCTCATTAAGAGTAGCAAAAATGCACTACCGGGCACAAATATCTGACCTTAGCCTATTTTTCCACTTCAGAGGTATTTGACTGTGAGCTTAGCAATTATCACTTTTGATTTTTCATGATTGTTCATAAGTATTGGTAACACTATAGTTAAGTTCATAACTGACTGCTTTGTTCTCACTGATCAAACATTATCTCAAGTGTTTTGACTATTTTTTTCATCCTTGTACTCACTGAGAAGTAAACAGACACTTTATTTTGGCACTCTTAGTATCACATACATCGTTACAGTTATGCTTCTCAAAAATTTTGAATTATTCAGATAACTTTTATTATTAAAATCTACTTAAATTAACACAGTTTTCTTAATAGTGAAGATAAATATATATGATTGTTTACTTCAATATCCACTTAGTTCTGTTTGGGTATGCAAGTAAGCTCAGATAGCTTAAATGAAAGACAAATATAAAACATTTGAATGGTTCAGTGAAAATTTGGATTTGAATTTAATAGAAGGATAAATTAAAAAAAAAGTATATTCTTATAGAAGCCTTGTCTATACTTAAACAGAACACTGGGACTGTATAAAAACTATAACAACAAAACTACAAAAGCAAGCAAACAAAATCATGCATACCATATGATAACATCCTCTAGTGAATATTATAAGCTTAATAATTATACAGGCATTTTAATTTTTTTTCCATCTAACAGCAAATTAATATATGGAATTTGGTTAAAACTATGATTATTGTTTATAAGGATCTAATGTTTTTATGATGCCTGAAGTGAGAAAAAACTATGTCAAAATCTAGTTAGATTGGGCTAACGTAAAATATATTTATTGTAGAATCACAGAATGGCTTAGGCTGGAAGAGACCTTAAAGATCATCTAGTTCCAACCCCTGTTGTGTGCAGCGTTGCCACCCATTAGATCAGGCTGATGAGAGCTCCGTTCAACCTGGCCTTTAAAGCCTCCAGGGTTAGAGGATCCACAACCTCTGTTTGTGGGTAGTCTGGGTGGTGCATTCACTGCCCCATAAGTAAAGAGTTTCCACCTAACATCCAATCTAAATTTCCCCTCTTTCTACTTTAAAGCCAGTCTCCCTTGTCCTATCACTATCAAATCATGTAAAAAGTCAGTCTTTCTCCTGTTAACAAGCTCAGATACTGGAGGGCTGCAATGATTTTTCTCCCCAGAGTCTACTCTTCTTCAAGCTGAATAGGCCTAGATAACTCAACCTTTCTTTACAGGAGACATGCTCCAGCCCTACAATCATCTTTGTGACGCTCCTCTGGATTTGCTTCAATAACTCCACGTCTGGGGGGTTTCACTCCCCAGCTCCTGCTGAGAGATTCAGGGATGTGAGATACGTGGGCAGCCTGTCTGCTGGTGAAAACTGAGGCAAAGCCAGTTATCCCCTCTAATTTATCTAATGGAGTACACTCTCTTTTACCTGTCTCCTTTAATCAATGTACCTGTATGTCAATGGTTTATGGGCAGGTTTGGCCTGGTTCCGTGACTAATGGAGCAGGGGGAACCACGGACCCATGCCACAGGAAGGGAAAAAGGGAAAGGATAGGGAGATGGGCCTAGACACAAAACAGTGGCAACAATCTGAGGAGGAATCAAAAAATAAACTAATTTACTAGAAAAGATACTGGAATGCAAGATAACGCAGTATAATACATATATTATGTATATATTCTATATATATATATATATTCAATTCCATATAATACTAAGGAGAGATGTCTAGCCAGGACGAGCAGAAAGGCAAAAGAGAGGGTCTTGTGGTCTGCAAACAGTTTTATATTTAGCTCTGAAAGCAAAACAGAAACAGAACAATGCAAAGTCCTCTAGGGTATGTAGTATGTAGTTCTTTTCTGAGATCCAGGTACCTGGAAGTATTGATGTTCCACGGACCTGGAGCATTAACTCTTTAACTCCTAGTGCACTACATAATGTTACGATGTAGAATACCGATAACAAAAAGTCATAAAACCATGACAGTGTGGAAGCCCTTGTTATTCTTCACATCCCTCATCAAGTTCGGTTTCATCTGCACCTTGCCTTTCTTGATCCCATTTCTGCATGTCTGGATGGTATTCCTATATTCCTCCCAGGTCGCATGTCTCACAGTTTGACCAGCAGATCCTTGCTCAGCCACATTGTTTTCCCTCCTCCTCTGCTTGATGATGGCTATTGATGATGATGTTGATAAAGACAATTCATGTGATAATTTTTAAATTTTTTCATTTTTACATTTACACCACAAACATACCAGGTGCAACAGTCTTGATATCAGAGCTATCTTTTCAGTGCATACTCAGAGGACTCAGGGTTGCATTTTTTTTTTTGTGTTTAACTAAGCAGCAATACATAATAATTTCATTCATATCTCTAATAGAATTTCTGTTGACTTTAGCCAAAACTGAGTCTGACATTTCAAACAGCAGCAAGCAATTGGCATTATCACCTTGTGGAAATGACCCTCTATGCAGTTTCCAGGCTAGTAAGGGAATGCTCTGAACAATGAGCTTCTGCAGAATGATAGATTAGAAATAAAATCAATATTGGTCATTAGAAGAAAACAACACTCTCAGCTACTTTTTCAAGATGGTGTTTGCTGATGCATTACCAAGGTTAGTCAGTCAATGAAAAAGACAGTTACACAGAGGATTTTAGTAAATACTTTTCCATATGTGCTTACTGCATTAAGTGAGATTTATTTTTTACATGCTTTTGAAGGATGCTATAACATAAATGGCTCAAAAATCTTGTGTTTAAGTGGAGCCTCTTGACAGCTTCTTGAAATGTTACCCATTAAAACCTTTTAACTGAAGGAAAAAATGCTGCTATCATGTTGCCACCCTCTAGTCATAGCAAAAATAATTTTAAACAAAGGATCATGTGTAGAAGCAAAAGAACTTGGGAACAATTTAAGAGAATGTGGCTGTTTAAATTGCTGAATATTTCTATGTTTGAAAAAACATGTTTCTCAGGTTAGTTGTTTGGAATTTGAGAAATTTAAAAATCCTAATATTTATGTATTTTAAATATAATTTGGTTTCCTGAATGTGGTTTATATTTTTTTTTCCTGGGGAGTTTGTGTATGAGAAGGAAAGTGAATATACCAAAATGGTATATATTATATTTTTTTAAAAAAGTTACTCCTATCTCTAATTCAAAATTTAGGATGCTTTTATATCATAAATGAAGACTGCAGAACGCCTTCAGATGAAGTGAAAAGGCACAGAGCTGAGTTTTAAGGCACCTGATATTATCAGAAAGGTAGTTACATGTTAGCAGCTTGGTTTTCTAATATCTATTCATATTGTAAATTAAACTAAACAAAGATCTAAGCCTCTAAAAGCAAAGCAAAAAAAAAAAAAAAAAAAAAAGAGAGAGAGAAAATAACATATTTTTGATAGTTTTACTGAAATTCCTTACTTCGGAGTATCTAGTTTCAGACTCTTTCCTTCCCTTTCACTATGAGCAGGAAGCTGAACAGCTATCCCACATCCCAATTGCAGCACATTTGTCAAAAATATACCAAATAACCTTAATGGATAGGACATCAAAACTTGCACACAAAATTGGCCATATATTTGCAGGGACTAACTTCTCATTCTATATGCAATCCGTGTATGCTAGAAGATACTGAGCTGAAGAAGTATGGTTTGAACCTCAAAATGCTCAGGTTGAGATTTGTGTGCTAAGACATAAAAATAGACTATGCACAAAAAGGAGAAAATAAAAGGCAAGAGACCTGCTGCTAGTATTCTGGTTGAATAACTCTGAAGACAGGATCACATCTAGATATTCGCATGGAGAAAATGACTAATTATTTTCCTGCATGATATTAAACTTCTTCTCTAGTATGTAGTCAGTTTCTTTCCTACTGTGGAAAATATTTGGGTCTAAGGGAAGGTTTCTATGAGAAAATGTTTCCACCATAATATATGTCACACTTAACTGTTTTCAGTGAAGCTAGAAACATCAGCTCAGAACTTAAGGTAAAGTTTGTGCAACTTCTCACAGATTAAGGCTTGTGGAATTTTCAATCCTGGTAACAGTAAAAATTTTGTGCACAAAATGAATGAAGTGCAATTTCCTCACTCTTGATTATAACGATATGCAGGTCTAGCACAAAAAAAGAGGGTGGCTTGATTTTGTCAATAGAAGAAGCAGATATAAACTTTAATAAACAAACAGAGCACATCTGTTGTCCTAAAAGAAAGGCACAAGGCATATCTAGCCCTTTTCACAGTGGAAATGTAATTTGATGTTGTCTTTGTAATTAAGCATAAAGTACTGCCATAGCTGCAGATTTCAGCTCTGTCATCTTTGTGAACAGAGTTGTCCAGTGAAACAAGAAAATATGTGCTAGGAGTTTTTGGAGTTTGAAAGGTTTATTTCTTCCTCACTCACTGAAGTAGAATTTGAAATAACTAACCTGAAAAGCTTTCATTATTATACATTTCTTTTCCTTCTTTCTTTGCCTTAATGGCAATCAGACTATAGCTGTTTTTTTCTACATGCTATGTCATTTGAATAATGATTTAACCACTTTATTGTCTCACATTCTGAGCCTTTTTTAATTCCCTAGCCTTCTTTTCCTTCAACTTTCAGTATTATTCCACCTTTTAAAAGAATATAAATCATTATAAAACTATTATCAGTTGAAAAGCATTTATCATGTACCCACAGTACCATGTGCCATTGTATCCTGTTTTATGGATATTTATAATATAATATAGAATTAATCTCAGAATATATTTAATTTCATGATAGGTAATTCATAGTATTCAGAAGGTTAGTCCTTATAAATGTTAATGCTATTTGCAGTGACAAATATATTTGATGCTTCATTTTTAAATGTAATATAATATTATATTATGTATATAAATTTTCACCTGGTCCACAGGATTTTCCAAATATGAAGAAATTAAAATGATACTAACTATTAAAATCTGAACAGTAACTTCAATAAAAATTTTGCTGCTTAGTTTTGCTTCAATGCTATGTGCAAGTTTTATTATTACCTTTAAGTAGATGCATAAACTGCAAATGCAAGGAAAGTAACCTGCTGAAATTTAAATAAATATTTAATGAAGGATTTAAGCACCAATATCAGTTCTCAGCTCTGATCAAATGTGATTTGTCTGAAGGAACTGGGGCTGGTTAGCCTCGGGAAAAGGAGGCTGAGAGAAGAACTTACTGCTCTCTTCAAATACCTGAAAGGTGATTACAGTGAGCAAGGCTCATCTTTTCTCACTGATGATAGGTGACACGATGAGAGCAAATGGCCTCAAGTTGCGCCTGGGTAAGTTTAGGTTTGGATATCAGGAAAATCTTCACAGAAATCTTTTTTAAGCACTCCCCAGGCAGGTGGTTGAGTCACCATCCCTGAATGTGCTTAAAAACCATTTGGATGTGGTGCTCAGGGACATGATTTAGTGGAGGGATGTTAGAGTTAGGGTAGTATGGTTAGGTTGTGGTTGAGCTTGATGATCTTGAAGGTCTTTTCGAACCTGAGCAGTTCTGTGATTCTATGATTCTGTGATTTCTTTTTAGTTTTCTCTGTAAATGAGGCCGCTCAGTACCATGTTCTTCAGTTCTTTTGAGCTGGAATTTTAAACAGTTCTAGTGAATCTGTATGTTTTAGAATGTAATGAAATTATTAACCAAATATTCATCTGCCTTTATCACTGCTGGACTTTTTTTTTTTTTTTAATGTAGACTGCTATTTGTGTTCTATTCCGTTCATCTGAAAACAGATGTATAGTATAAAAAGGTCTTTAATAATAAGCATTCTCTTACTTTTCAGTATCCATTCATCACTGCTGTTTTCTGGAATATCTTAATTGTCTTAAGCCTCACAGTATACTGTACAGTACAATACTAAAGGAAAATATTTCTAAAGGAAAATAACCTAAATTAATGAAGCCTTTCATTTATGTGAAAATTATTTTTTAATTATGTGAGATTATACTCACCTTTAAGCAGCAGTTACTTCAATGTCTATTCAGCTTAGGTATACATAGCTACTCTTCAATGAGCTCTCCAACTGTATTTACACCTTGGCTTGTGCAGTACTGCCCAGCAACTGTTAGCAACTTGCCAAAGGCTTTGTGCTGACTTTACAAAGTCTAAGGTCTGAAGCTTGTCAGACTTGGTCTCTCGCAACTTTTCTTGACCTCTTGGTAGCTTTGTGTACTTGGCTTAGCTGTGGCAGAAATTGCTCTAATTGACCAGCTGCCTATGGCTTCATTCTTGCTTTCAAAAATCTTAGTACAGCAACAATAGTTTCTTATGAGTGGCTGCAAAAAGATAGAATTGTTATCTGTAGAATGAAATATTTTATTTTATGTGATGAGGTAGTGTTGAGAAATATAGGTCTGGTATCACAACAGAGGAGTGGAGAGAGGTACACTGTAGAGGAGTGCAGGATGTGCTGTAGAGGAGTATAGGTATAGAATAATAAGAAGTGGTGCACAGGCTTGGCGCAAGAGGCCTGCAGCTCTAACTGAGTCACAATGGTTAATTGCAGACATACAGACCTGGCCTTGGATAAACGTGATTTTGGGGGTAACAAAGACAACAATATCTCACTTATGTAAAAGTCATCATATATGTAATTCAGATGTGATATAGAGCTGCAGCCCAGTGATGAGCAACACTGGGTGTAAAATCATTGGAACAAGAATATAAATCCCAATTAGATTCTAGAAGAGGAAGAAGCCATCAACAGATGCTAAGTTCTCATAGCACTCTTATCACCAACATCAGAATGATACCACTAGCCTGGAGACCTATAGGAAAGACATGCCTGATGTCAGGAGAAGAAATCAAGAATTCCAAGTGTAACAATTTAAAACAATACTATTGTTATTATTATCATTTTACATATAAGCAATTCTTTTTCTAATAATAATGATGCCTGGACTAATAATAATTCTTAAATGAGACTCTTAAAATTTTGATATCGATATTTAATCGATATATTAAATTATTGTAGTAATGATAAGATTTAGTCTTTATATATAAGGCATGTTTTTTTCTCCACAAAAAAAAGATTTTGAACACAATGCTCTGTAGTAGTCACTGTTCACTTCTATCTCGTATCTCAGATCTTGACTGATTCCAGAAACCCTTAGCTTCAAAGTATGGAGAAGCAAAACTCCATGGTGAATATCTGGCTTGCAGAAGAGTTTTATGAATGTGAATAAATCGCCAATTCTCAGATGAGCTTTTAAGGAGGAAAAGTTCATCAACTATGCTTCATTATTTATTCTTAGACTTTAGTCATTAGCCTTCTGATGTCGCTTTTGAACTTTCCTGATTAAGTCAAGTCTTTTGGTTTCCCTAACGGAAGGAAAAGGTTTAAACAGATCATGCTACTCACATACCTAAATTTGAATTTTACAACCATCTACTCTGGTGTGTTTGCTTTCTCACTAGCGGGAAGCCTTCTGCCTGAAGGCAATCTGACCTGATCTTACATTTAAGATTCCTTTCAACACATGCCCTTCTGTGATTCTGAGTCTTTGATTTTGATAGTGGCTTGATAACTCAGAAAAGTTTTAATATACTTTAGTTTGTCCTGGAGCAACATTATGAAGCTGATGGATCAGCTTCATATTTATCTAAATCCAATTCATAGGGGGCTTCAGCAGGCAGGGGTCTGATTGTATCTCACTTTGGAGAAGATAGCTGCTCTAGGAAGATATATATATATTTTAAATAAGAAAGTAAATTGTACCAATATATGGCTATGGAAGGATCATCCCTAAGACTGCTCAAGTGAAGCATAGTTCTCAGTCTTCTTTTTGTGAGAATGGGCTCCCAGCTTTCATTTAGAGTGTCTTGATCAAATGTAGTATGAAAAGATGTGACCAAGGTTTTCAAAATTGAAGTCTGAAGCTAGCTGAGATTATGCTTAGCATGAGATAAGTGCTCTCACTTTCTCCATCTGTTTTTACTTGAAAATTCTTGTTAACTTTATTAACGAGGGTAGGAAGTTCTTGATTGATAAAGTTCCAATTCAAGTAATACACAGACTTTCCATTTAGAGACATATATTTAATTTTCTATGTTTTTGTGTGTGTGTGTGTGTGTGTGTGTGCATGTGAAGTAAAAGTCTTATTTGTTAACTTTGTTTCCTGTTTATAATTGATTGAGCTGTTGTCACTTCTGTTACATATGGAATCATCTAGTCTAGAGTTACTAAAAACTGAAATAAACCACTGTAAAAGCCACTTCCGATAATACATTATAGTTTTCCCTTAGTGCCTGGGATACTATTAAAATCATAAAGCGAACACAAAATTTTTGTATACATGCAGATCCTCACCTCCTTGTATTTTCCTCCTTATCCCAAAATTGTGGCTTGGAAAGAATTGAGAATTCTACGGTTTATAATAACTTCAAAAATTGGAAATAATTTTTTTCTTAAAATAAATCACAAAAAATATTGTACTCCTTTGTAAATAATAAAATGTACGTTAAAAGTAGATAGCGGTTTCCTTTCAGTGCGAGTCCTGCTGCTTTGTACTGGAAGATAAAGCTTTTCACCATTTATCATTTTTATATTTGAGGATGGAAGGAATGGATACATTTCATTGGCTATACTTGCCCACATTCAAAGAAAAATCAGTGAGTGAAGGAGAGATGTCTGTATCATCTGTTAAACTTGATTTGTTTTAAAGAAGAGTCCATAGCTTCTCAGTACCATGTCGGCTTCCACATTTTGATGAAAGTAAACCATGAAATAAAAGGATAAAGGAGAGCAGTATTCAATATTTGCAACTTGATTCCTAGCAAGTATTTTTTCCACCCTTGTTAAAGTATACAAGAAAATTCTGAAGAGAAACAGCAATTAATTGGCAGATTGAAAGACTTCATAGATTTTTACCTCTTTGACACAACAAAGCATTGCGTACAAAGCATTCCGGAAAATATCTTCTGCTTTTTTGTTTTGTTTTATGATGCTTCTTTGAAGGCAATGTAATCTTTTGGAAGCTGACTTTCATTTTTTTTGCAATATTACTCTGCTGGCTTTTTCCATGATCAATTTCATTCTAAAATGTAAAAGGTCACGTAATCAAAGGAATAATGAAATAGAAAATAACAAAAATGCCTTAAACTCTTTCCTTAGAAGGGAGATGTAAGGCACATATTGGGTAAAAATCATGCCTTTAAGGAGGAAAACTGTAAGTGATAGTGTTTTCCCTCTATATTTACTGTTTGTGTGGGTGAATATTAAATAGTAAGATATAGATAGAACATGCATGTCTACAAAAGTTGTTAGAAAACTGTTGTCTTACTGAATACTTTAATTGCATGGCATCTGCATATAGCTCTAGTTCCAGCTCATTGTAACACGATCTTTTCAGAAAGTCCAAGAGTTGTAACAACTCTTTCATTTAAATCTGTGTTGATGTCCTCATCTTAATCTGTGTTTTTCTTTAACTCCTTCAATTTTATTACAAAGTGCTTTTGAGTGAAAATGTTTGCTTTGCACTTATGTTGCTTAGCTCATATCTGAAGAGCCCTGGCTCTATGATATAATTGCAAATTTCCATAACAATAATTTGTAACATCCAAAGAAAAGATGTCAAACTAATTTGAGAGAGACATCAGAACAATTTCCTAAGAAGTTACTGTTACATTTCTTCTATTCCACACTTTCATTCCAAACCTACTTTTCAAATTTGTGGAATCTTTTTTCTGTAAAAAGCTATTGATCTGATGCTAAATCAAATTTAAAGTCACAACCCAAGAAATGTCTCTTACAGTTCTCAAGCTTCTGGTGCAAGCAGGAGTTTTTATTTATGTTGACTTTTTTTTTCATCTAATGTGTAGATCACTTTAACTCATAAGTGTATCTTGTCCTTTTCATGTGATTTGTTTCTGTTTACAGAAATGATTCTTCAAATGATTGCCCTTGAAGTCTTTGCCAGCCCTTAATATATTTGTATAGTGGTATAGCAGTGCTCTAAATTAATTTTTTGAAGTAAAAAGGCTAATGTGGGTCTTGTTTCAGAGAGTTTGTAGCTTTTGAGTGGTCAAGGGGGATATTAGCTTTGTTTGTTGTCTGTCGATACAAGCAGATTCCTTAAAAAAAAAAAAAGCCCCATTTTCACAAAGACAAAAGCAAAAATCTACATTATGTTGTATACAAAAAAAGCATACTACATATACAAACTGCCTGAAGAGAGACAGTGAGGACAGAAAAAATGTACCACCTTCTGAATTTCTCATTTAAAAAAATATAAAATCATCTCTTATTTCTGTCCATTAGTTGCTTTTGCAAAAGTCAACCATATTATATGGTGCAAAAGGAAGATGGAGACTTTCTTACCTGTGTCTGGTAATGCCTCTTTGAATTAATTCAAATTTAAATACTATTTTTAATCCTTCTTTTAAAAAAGTTTGATATTCCAATATATTTTCACTTTCAGTTTTGGACAAATTTTTATGGAAGTGTACTTTCTAAATAAGATCATCCAGTTTATCTTGTAGCTAGGTCAGGTGGGCTATTAAGGACAGTTAGTGAGACTCACATGAGCTATAAAACATCAGTAACTAATTCCCATAGTAATCTCAGGTATGTGTTCAGAAGAATGTTGTTTTGATTGCAGAAAAAAGTCTGAAAAATGTTTAATCTTTTTCTGTGTCTAAAATAGATTCTGATTTTTAAAGATTAAAAAAACAGTTATCTTAGATATTCTTGATGTGCATTGTATTTCAGTTTAAAAACTGTGTAATGTAGTACTGAAATTAAGTGAAAGAAGTCTGATTACATGCATTTCAGTGCCAGACAGCCTTAAGATTTATTCCACAAGAGCTATGTCAGTTTTGAAGGTGCAAGGTTGAATTAACGATTTCTGTAAAGCACTTTGAGCACTTTATGCTTTTACACAGTTGTATTTCTGAGACACAAAATATAGTCACCGACTCATACACTTAGGGAAAGCAGCTTTGCTGTGAATGTCTAGATTGCTTGCTAGAATTAGGTTCTGTCCTAAGTGAATTTATTGTCAAGCGTTCATGTTTTCAACATCCATCAGTGAAATGTATTTTTTCATTCAAGTGGTTGCTTATATGCACATTCCCCTGCTGGTGTGCATGTGCAGCTGTCTACCTGAACTCAGGATATCTGCCCAGTGAACCTGTGCTTACATGTTGTTAATATTTTTAGGGCAAAATGTTTAGCTTTTGTCTCAAAGTGTAGTTTCTGAATTTAGGAAACATACGTTTCTTTGGAGTTTTGGTATATTATCACTGGATACTGTTGCTATGTTGAAATCTCTTTCAAAACTGCCTCATGGCTTACAGGTACCTGTGCAAGTGCTTCTCTCTCGCAACTGAAGCACCATGAACAAGAGCTCATAATAGCTAGAGAAATTCTGCATTCCTTGGTTTGCCTTATCCCCATCTCCGAGATGGAGCACAGTTTCAGGTTTATCTCTAGGATGTGTCTATAGAGGTAAGGCTGACAGCAAAAGTTCCGTTATTATTTGAGTGGCTTTCAAAACTTTGAAGTGTACGAGCACAGTAAGTTGATTTTTCAGAGCACTTTGTACTCCAAATGCAGCTAACAGTTCTGCTTGGATAAGGTAGAGAGCAGGAGCTGATCCCTGAAATGCCCTTCTGTGCTGATGGTATTATATGTAAGGACTGACATCACTGACACGAGACTTTCCCCTTCAGTCCCCTTTCAATGCTACAGGCTGAGGCAGACTGGGTGGAAGACTGTGGAGGAAACAGACCTGGGGGTATTGGTTGACATTTGTCTGAACATGAGCTATCAGTGTGCCCAGGTGGCCAAGAAGGCCAATGACATCCTGACTTGTAACAGAAATCCCTGCTTCTTGTTGCAAGTAGGAGCAGGGAAGTCATCCCTCTATACTCAGCCCTGGTAAGGCTACACCTCAGGTACTGTGTTCACAACAAGAAAGACATTAAGGCCCTGAAGCATGTCCAGAGAAGGGCAATAAAGCTGGTGAGAAGTCTGGAGCACTCTTCTTATGAGGAGTGGCTGAAGGAGCTGGGATTGTTTTGTCTGGAGAAAAGGAGGCTCAGGAGTTACCTTATCACTCTCTATAATTACCTGAAGAGAAGCTGTGGTGAGGTGTGGTCAGCCTCTTCTCTCATGTGTCTAGCAACAGTAGTAAAGGAAGTGGCCTCAAGTTGCATCAGGGGAGATTCAGGTCAGACGTTAGGAAATACCACTTCTCTGAGAAGAGTGGTCAGGCACTGGGACAGGCTGCCCATGGGCTGGTGGTGTCCCTGGGAGTGTTCAAGAAATGTTTAGATGTTGTACTGAGGGATATGGTTTAGTGGGAAATGTTGGCGATATGTGAACATTTGGACTGGATGATCTTAGACATCTTTTCCAACTCGGGTGATTCAATGATTTCTATGATTCAGTTAGGTCACCATTCCACTTTGGAGTTCTTGGCTTGTGCTCCAGCTGGATGAGCTGATGTGGTCTTCACCAAAGTGTTGGCATCTAGCTGACTGGTGAAAATTGAGCCTTGCTGGGATAACTGCACTCCAAATGAAACAATGTCGGTCTTAAGATTCTGAAGTTGTGCTGGATACACAGTGGTTTGACCCTCTGTTCCTCCATGGATGTTGTAGTCCTCCTGACTGCTAGAAAATTGATCTGTTTGAGAGTAGCCAGAGAACCCAAGTTTTTCGAAGTCTTAGGAGTTGAGATAATGAGTTTAGCCATCCTCTATTGCAGTAAATGTCACTCTTGCTACTCTACCAAAAGTTTTCAATCTTCAGAGTGACCGATTTCTCTGTTCACTGAGTTGAGGTGACTTGGCTTACTACCTTACATTATAGTTCCTCAGATCATTGAAACTGAGCTACTGAATCTTTAAATTCCTCTTTCACAAGATATTATTTATGGTACTACTTTTATATATACATATACATTAGCAATAATTATAATATTCCACGGGTCTAGAATATCAAGAGAATAAAATGTACTGTGCTTTTGACTTCTTTAAGAATTGATCTTTTTTTGTATTGGAATTCAAAGTGAGAACAAACTGATATTGTAAATTCCCAACTGTAGTCATTTTATGCTAATACAGAAGATACTCACCAGCTCTGAGGATAAGATTTTAAGAGATGTTATGGGAGATGTCACTAACTCCTTGATTGATTGATTATGCCATCATGCATTAAAGATGGAGAAACTGATAAAAATATTAACAAGAAGTAACACTTGACATGCATTCATTCTATGTAATTAGATTCAGGACCTTCCACTGACGACAGCAGTGGTGGTGTTTATTTTGTACAATAGATCTTTTTAATCATACGAGGAATATTCAAAGAAAACAGTAAAAATGTGTAATCCCTACCTATACTGCAGTCTTTAGTGCTTTGTCCCCTATAAAGTTGCATGAAAATAAGATTAAAGATCTTGTCTTTTTTAGACTAGGCAATGACATAATGCATATGTTACCAGAGATTTAAAAGAAAAAAATAAATAAAATCCACTCAGCTACATATCTCAGAGTTCTCCTACTAGTTCAGTTCTCTTTCACTGGAAAAGCACTACTGTCAAATAATACTTTATACTTACTACAACACTGAATAAAGCTTCTAATCACCACTTATCTAGAAATATCTTGAAATAACTTTACAGAGTATCCCCTTGATGTTTTTAGTTTGTATTAACTTTTAAAATAGGAACATATTGCTTTTGCTCTATGGAGATTAGTTAGAGTTCTTTCTTTTGCAGAGACTGCAATGCTAAGTAGGACTTTATGTATTCCTAAGGAAAAACTATGGGAATTTATAATGTTAAAATGGGAACCTAAAATTGCTAACATAACGATTGTTTATATTAAGTATAATTATTATTATTTTATAACAATTCATTCCTTTTTCTCTTTCCAGTTACTTGGCTTGACAGAATTATAAATCAAATTGTCAGAATGGAGGTTATAATTTCTTAGTCTTAAAATGTCAAGATTTATGCAATTCTGTTACAGTGGTCTAACTTTTAATACAATTAAGCATTTTTACTTTGTCTGATTTCCATTTTTATATCTTATAGTAGAACATATATGTGGAGTAGCCTTAAAGCACAGCTCTCTTCATTTGAGTTTTTATATTTTAGAGGGGCGGAGAAAGAAGGTTTTTGTCATTATTTTCTTATGTTGGACCCTCGTATCTTCTTTCTTAGTTCTGTTACTAACTTAGAAGAAAAAAGTAAAAAAAAAAAAAAAAAAAAAAAAAGATACATATTCTGCTTTTCTCACAGTGCACAGCTTTCCACTGTCAAAAATGTCACAGGTTAATGGTACAACTGAGCTCCATTTATCTTATTCTGACAGCTCGCCCAACCTTGTACATCTAGCAACAACATCCTTCCTAATATAGATGACATTTTTAGCCTTTGTTCTCTTCATACAGATCAGTTAAAAGAATTTACAGTAATTCAACATTAAGTTTTTAATATATTGTCTCTTATATGGAATTACAGTTGAGAAATTCTAGGCTAATTTAGTTCCATAAAATAATTAATACACTGTTGAAAATGAGTTTCACCTTAGAAATCTGAAATTATGGGAATGATACAGTGCCAGGGATTTTGTGAAAAATGATGATATGTATTTTTAATTTTACAACCTTTCTATTACACTTGCTTAATTATTGATGTAAGCTAAAAAGGCCAGCATATGGTAGCGAGCAACTAATTTTATCCTCAAAAGAAGTATGATTTATTTCTAATCAGTAGTTACTATATGACAAATATTTTTGCTGGAGTGAGTTTCACAAATTCATACATTTCTGGATAAAATCTGAATATTTCATACTTAAAAATTTAGGGATTTATTTTCCATTAAATATTCCAACTGACTTTTTTTGTCTTTACAGGAAATAAGTATATTAAAGCAAACTGAAAATCCCCTGAAACTTGGTACATTTTCAGAGATGTGTGATTAGATTAAGTTTAATGGCCTTGGTTTGAATGGCACAAAACAATTGGGCATTTTATTCTTGACTTATAAGCAGCAGCAGTTGAAATCATGTAGTGCTTCAATGCTTTATTCTTATTCTGGATAAGCTGGATGTTTTATACAGTCTTTCATGATTTGTGCATGAGATTTGTGTACAAAAGTGCAACCTTTTGTATCCTCTGGATGATTGCTCTGGGTATCTGTTGTGGGTCCCTCTCTGTTTTGGGCAAGTCCATTACCCTTTTTCAAAATCCATTTCTTCATTTATGCTTTTGAAATAGGATTGATTTCCTTTGTGAAAGCTCTCATCGTAAAAAGTATTTCTGATTGTAATCACTCTCCCCATATTTCTAATAAAATGGAATGCTTAATTTACTCCCCTGAGGATGGGAACCTTGCAAAACTACACTTTAACAAAATCGACAAATAAAGAATGTTCCTCTCTTCATACTTGGACTAAACTCTCTATGATGTCTTCTGGATTGATCTGTTTTTATTTGAAAATATTTATCATTACTTTGTAGTAACTATTCTTTATGTTTCCACATTATTTCATGCTGTTTCAGTATTTTCCATAGAAAGGTTAAAGATATTTATCAGTTTAAAGATTCAGGAAGGTGTTTGCATTTGATAAGGTTCAGTATGTTTTTCAGTGAAGCTAATTCCATCACCCAGGAACAAAAATTAAAAGTAAGGGACGTTCTGTCCTGGAAAACAGAGTTTACTAGGGAAAAATAGCCCACAAACACTTCCCCCCAGAACAACCAATCACTATACAGCATGTCATCCACCTCTCACCAAAATCAATTTATCAATTCTTTTTCCTTAATTTTGAATTTTACAGAAATATTATGGTCAAGAAGGCTAATTTTATGGTTAAAAAGGCTATTTTTTTTTTTTATTTAAACCTTATTATATATGAAAGTTAGCATGGGCACTTGATCTTTTCTGTGTATGCAATATTAATAAGTTTAGTACAAGACATTAATAATCTTGACAGTATACATGATTTTGTCATGTTCCATTTTAAGAAGGGCTGAGGTGTATTGGGATGGATGTAGGGGATTACATACTGGAGACACTGATTTTGTGATTCTTAGGGAAGAGGAGGCAGAGAGTCTATTGTATGTTCAGGTAGACAACTAGCAGTACAGTGGTTCAAAAAAACAGGGTAAAGAATCTTGATATTGTCTGAGAGCTTGTTTGTGTCCTCTTATCTGTGTTTACCTTCTGATGTGCTGCTATGTTTAGGTAGCTTGCATTGGAAAACTTAACTGGTAGGGTAAGTGCTTCTCAGCCTTTCAAATAAAGGGCTAAAAATATTAATGACTGGAGCAAGTTTATTTTTTTTTTTCTAAAATGTAAGAAATTATGTTTTCAAAGATGATTACCAGATGTTACTACATGGGAACCTGAACATCCAAATCATTTTAAAAAGACACAGTTTTTCTGCTGAACTGGAAGGATGGGGAAATAGGAATGTGGTAAGGAAGCCAAAAGTGAGGAAATTATAGTTTCTGCCTTTCCTAGAGTCTGCAAATCCATCTTCTGTTGAGAAAATGTTCAAATATGTAGCAGCATCATAAGTGTGCACCTAAATAAAACCAGTAGCATTGCTTGGCTGCAGTTTATCCCCTATAATTAACAGTGACAGATGAGTGAAGATAACACTAATTTTCAAGGTGTTGTTGGTTTTTCAATGTATTTTAAAATAATGTATATTGTTTGTTGAAAACTGTGTTTCTTTTTCTTCTGTCATCTCTTTCTAATAGATTTCTAACATAATGGAACTTACACGACAGTGGCTCACATTGCTTCAGCTATAAAGTTGCTGCAGATTGACATACAGAAATAATAACACAAATTATTTTATTTCAGCATTAACGGTAACTGTAAGCGATTAATAAATCAAATGAAATAGGATCTTTAGGTTGTTTCGTTTCACAGAAGGCTATCTGTTACAAATACTGCTGCTGTACCATCCATGCGAAGATATTCTATATATACTGAAACTCATGCTCTAAAATTTTCTTAATTGATGAGTCTTTATTTTAGAATGTAAAAAATAAACATTTTATATTACTTTTGTGGTTTTGGGGGTCTTGCCAGCTGTATTTAAGACAGAAATAATCTGAATACAGCTCATGTTCACCATGTAAATATTAGCAAAACTCTTTTAAGTAAAATGACAACTTCAACATAAACATTAATTTTGTTAACCAATATATGTACTTCTTACAGCAGCATTGTTGGATACCTTTTTCCCTTCCCAAAAGTTTTTCTTGTTTATCCTTATCACGTAGCCATCTATCAATATTGTCTTGTGAATATTTTTTAATTTTTTTCTTCTTTTAATTGCTTCAGTGACGTCGCTTGCAACCATCTGTCAAATTGAATGAGAGATTCCTTTCTGAGAGGGTATTTATACTGTCAGTGTCAAGCTGCCCTGGTAGACTCTCATCATTTAGCATCAGAAGGAATTCAATTGTATTGCTTTGCAAGTTTTACTGGTGTATAGGTTATTGTAAATACAGATTATTTTGATGATGGGTTTTCAGTCAGAAATTGATTTAGTATATATATGTTTATATCTGACACAAATAAAAATGGTAAAATAATTTTTCATGGTAAAATAACCATGAAAATAATATTTGAGGCAAAAGCATTTTAAATCAATTTATAAGAAAATGGTTAAAAATATACATGTATAGAGGTATCCTTTGTGTTGAAGATGATAATTGCCAAAATTTACTGCATGCTTTATCATAAAAACCTCTTTGTAATTTTAGATGGGTTTGTCTTCTTTGACATTTTTGAGAATTTGGGGCAGGCGGAACTCTGTAGGGAAGTTCAGTCAAATTCTGGGCTCACTGGTACAAGAGGGGCATAATGGAGAGAGTCTAGCAGTCAGCCCAGGTGAAGGGACTGAAGCATGTCTCCTATAAGGAGAAACTGAGAGAGCTAGCACTGTTCACCTTGGAGAAGAGGAGAGTCAGAGTGGATCTTATCAATATGTGTAAATCTCTGAAGGGAGAGTGCAAAGAGGCCAGTTCCACGATGTTTCTAGTGAGAGCTCAGTGACAGAACAAGAAGCAATGGGCGCAAAGCTGAATAGAAGGGTCTTTGTGCATCAGGGAACACTTTTTGACTGTAAAGGAGACAGAACAGCAGCAGAAGGTGTTTCAGGAGGTAGTAGAATCTCCTCCTTGGAAATCTTAAAAAATTGCCTGGATGTAGTCCTGAGTATCTTGCTCAGGGAATCCTTGGTTGAGCAGGTGTTGGACTAGATTTCCCCCAGAGTTCCCTTCCAACCTCAACCAACCTATGGTTCTGTGATTTTTCTGAGAAGCAAGACAAACTGTTTAATACATTGAATACAAAACCAGTGGTTCTGATTTTAGCTTGATACAAATGTATCTACAATGCTCAACTATTCTAGGATTACTCCAGTATAACTGACTGTATGTATAAATCTTATATGTATATCTTATCATATAAATCTTATATCAAAGTATAAATCTTCAGTAAATGAAGAAGATTTGCAGGAAGTAAAACTTGGACAATACTCACTCAGTGGTAGGACTGACAGTGATTACAGAACGCCAAAGCTGTAGATGAGAGTTTTGTCATGACTGAATTCTAGAATGTAGTCAAGAAACTCAAATAAGGACTTCCATTCCTTGAAAATCTTGATATCCAATTACTCAGAAAAATCAGATTTACTTTTTGTTCAAAGTACAAGGTGTTACTCCTTTTTATCATAACCAGTCTAGACTTTGAACACTATATAGACTGATCTGCTGGTACTCACAGGAAAAACAGTATTTCTGAAATGAAGTGCCAATAATTATTTTAGTTTATACTAATTCCTCTGCTCAAGGTCAAAATTTCAAGGATATTTCTTTCCTTTTTATTCTTGTTAAAATTTGTAATGTAGAATTTAATTTTTAATTTTAATTTTTAATGTAGAATTGGGTGAGTTTGATTGCAGTGCCACTAAGTCATTTGATTTTAGTACTGTTTTTTCTTTCCTGTGGAGCAGACTTCTATCATTACAGAGTATAAGTCTCCACCAAAATTTCCCATGTGTTTTTACATTATTTTTTAGAGTTGGGCTTTTGCTATAGTATTGTGTCACAAATAAGGTTTTTTTGCTAGTGTTTGTATTAAAACCACACTATTACCTTACTTTACACATCATTTTATCTGGAGAAGTAGAGGGATCATATTGCACTGTGAAAGCAAAGGAAACTAAATGTTTGAGCTCCCTCTTTTTTTGATATTATGGTATTTTTTAAAGTATCCTTTGAAGATACACTTTACAGGTCAATCCACCCAGAATCATGGCCATCCAAAGTGATGTATGTTGTTATTGTGTCTGACCTTAACAGCCAGTAATCCATAGTGACACAGTAATAGAAAATACTTGCAGATATTTATACCAAATTAGTTTATTGATGTTTACAAACATAATTTCATACAAAGTAGAAGTGAATGGAGAAACAAAAATTGAAGAGCTAACCAGCAAGGGAAAAGCTTACTTAGTAAAGGCATTAGTTATAGAGCAATGAAGTGCAGAGGACAGCAGCTGGTCAGGTAATATAACTACTCTTTCTTTAAGGAAGAATGAGAGAGAAGAGTGAGATCAGAATCTTTTTCTGATTCAGTTTGAAGCAAGTAAGTTTACACAGAGGGAGGCTGAGTCCTTCCAACTTTTATGAAAAATTATTAATTAAGCAGTCTATTTTGGATGTTGAGAGTAAATATTTTTTACTTTTATCTAGTTTTAGTTTAGGTAATTTAAGGTTCACTTTGGGAGGTATCTTGTCCCAGTCAATGAGTTTCAAGGAAGGTGAATCTTTTTCTGTCTCCCGAGTCATGCCTTCCCTAGTCAGCAGGGGTCACTACCATGATAGAGTCATCCAGGATTTAGGGATAATACAAATCAATTCATTGAGAGCTTTCTTAACAACAGCTGCTACTCTACTTGGATGTAAAATTTTCTGATTTGCTAATAACAATTAATTTGAATTTTGAATTGATTTAATTGAATTAATTTTGATTCCCATTTGTAAGCAAAAAGCTCCAAAGAAATACTTTCAAATGTAAAACTATCCACAAAGTGTTTTGATTATCTTGTGTTAATTTGAAACAATGCATTCCTTACCAGTCTCAGATGCAGCAAGTCATATACCACTGTTGCTGGAAAACTTCACAGTTGTCACATTAGGGAGTAGTAACATTGGCAGGAAAGAAACCATGCTCTTTAGGAAGAGTGGACTGAGCTTTGGGGCTGATTGAGCATGCATGTGCTGAGAAGATAGCTGATTAATATACATGATAGTTGTAGTTATAGGACAAGGAGCAATGGCATAAAACTTGAACACAGGAAGTTCCATACAAACATGCAGAAGAACTTGACAGTAAAAGTGATGGAGCATTGGAAATAGGTTGCTCAGAGAGGCTGTGGAGTCTTCTTCTGTGGAGATATTCAAGACCCACCTGGATGACTACCTATTGCACCTATTGCAGGGAACCTGCTTTAGCAGTTGGGTTGGATTTGATGATCTCTTGAGGTCCCTTATAAGCCCTGCAGTTATGCGATTCTGTGATTTGCAGCTGTCTTCTTTCTGTGCCTTTCCATTCCTCTTGGTGTGTCCAGTGTGTACTGAGCTATTAAAATGGAACATTCATATTCCTTGTGGGAAACAGCTGTGGCTTGTGTTTTCTGAGACTGGTTTTATTTGCCAGCGCTGTACAAAAGTATTAGAAATAATAACAATTTAGACCATTATTACTTGCCAGAAGAACAGCCTAGAAAGACATATTTAAATTTCTGTCACTTCAGTTTGCTAAGTTTTCCTAAGTTAATTTCACACAAGTGACCAAGGACAGATTGCTATTGGCCTTTTAAATGATTAAGAAAATCTGTCTATGTGGATATCTGAAGGTAGAAGTTTCTACCTAAGTGAACCACCCAGGGGACTACACAAAGTCTTGCTAGGCTAGGTGCAGGGTGAGTGTAGGTCGTATTTTCTGTGATAAAGTACTGCTTTGAGAGACTACACCTGAAAGAAAGTACCCGCTTCCTGGTGGCCAAGAGAGTAAAGAAGGCAAAGTAAGACTTGTTCAAAGTAAGGAGCTATACTGAGAGGACTGCCAGACTAACGGGATATAGATAAAATAAGGAGGCAGACAATGTACCGCAGTATAGTTCAGCTGAAGAAAAAATCCTGCATCTCAGTCCCCGCTCCATAATTATTTAGTATTATTTCTATTTCCCAGTTGCTAAAAAAGTGAATGTTTCTGAGACAGGGACAAATAACCAGGTTTATGATTTCCTGGGCAATTTTTTTTTTTTTTTTTAATTTCAGTGTTTTTCATATAATTGTGAGCATGCCCACTATTGTTTGCCAGCACCTTTCGCTCCTCCTCTGATCACTGTAGCCTTTTCACATAATGGCATGACTGAGGAAAATAAATGCAGGAAAGAGTGTCAAGTCTTATTGGTCTTGTCTGTATATTTAACTTGTGGCTTTTACCTTCCTATCAGCTAATTTAATGCCTCCTATTTTACCAAAGCCCTGGGCTGGTGAAGGTGAATTACATTTTTAAATGTTCACCTTTCCTTATTCATTGCACTGACGGTACAACTGTTAAGTTTGTGTACTTCATTCCATACCTTATTCTTGTGTGAAGCACATAAATGTGATAGCACTTAGTGTTAATTGAATGTGATAGGAACATTAACATCAGGCAAGTTCACATCTTTTTGATGTTGCTTGAGAGGCCATTACTGTTATTGATTATGTTCAAATGTCCCACTGCCAATGCTGAAAAATTGTTGTAATTTGCAGCTGCTGAATATATATGAGGTAAAAAATAGTGGTGGTTATTCACTTAGGAAGATAGTATAGTGATTGAATAATAGGGTCTTTTCTCTCTATAGCAGGCAAACATACTTTCAGTTAGAGGAATAAAAGACAGAAGTTATGAATTAAGAAATGAAATGTATAAACAAACATGAAATTCTGTAGTAGCACCACTGGTTGAAGAGCTTTCCTGACCTGTCTGAGCCCTCTGCACAGCAGAGGAAAAGTGGAATTGCTTGTTTTCAGTGTCTTTTTTTTTTTTCCCCCCTGAGCATATTCCTACACTATTGGAGTATTTTTAAAAGAAAATTAAAGCTTATTATTTATCTTATATACAAATTATGATTTTATATGTGCAGACTATGATCTCTTATGGCTGAGGAATAATCTTCACAAATTTTGATGTTCTTATTATATTGGAAATAAAAGCAGCCAGTGGATGATTCAGAAGTATATAATCTTTTATTACGGTGCTCTTTTCAGTGTTGTCCATAAAACAGGTAATCACTGAGGCGATGTACTGCTATTCCATGTTTGATCCACAGTTTTTTTTCCCTGGTAAGTATTGGTAAATGTATTACAAATCTAGAAGAAACCATGTTTCTTGCTAGGTTATGTGAATATGCATATGCATATGAGGTGTATAATAGCTTTGAGATAGCTGCTGTCTCCTTTTTTTTTTTTTTTTTTTTTTTTAGATTCTAAGCTAAGGAAGGTAAGCATGTAGAAGTTGATTTCATAACATGATTAGTCATAGCATAGTTGGGCAGTTGGGCTGTGTTCCAGCAAGACAATTAAGCACAAGCTTAACTTTAATCACGTGAGTAATTTTGAGGAAGTCAATAGCAATTTAACTGCTAGGCCCCATTTTTTCCTCAGAGCACTTTTCTGTGCCTGGCTTCAGATAATTAAAGAAGCTAAATTCTTGAAAATGCTTTAGACTTAATTACAAAATATGTTTTAGTCATGCATTTGACAAGTTTAATTAAAGTGGTTTTATATAAATTATATAATGTTTGATTTATGTAGCCAATATACATTTATGTGCTTTGAATTTATCACAGTGTTTTTTCAGTACATAAAAGTTATTGTATTTATGTTCTGTAAAAGCAATGAAGTCATAATATCCTATAATAACATTTCATTTGACTGTTAAGTGTTTGTTGAAAATAGTAGTGAAATATTCAGAGATTTTGGTGAAATACTGCGCATCTGGAAAATAGATAAATGTTTTCCATGTATGTAATGAAAATGAAAGTATTTAACTTGGGTTAAATGCAATAGAATTCAAAGTAAACAAACAAAACAAAAACAAACAAAGAAAAAAAGACCCAGGTGAAGTGGGTTAACTCTAAACTGTGCTGAACCAGAATGTACTTTTTTCTTTCTTGTTTTGTGACACCTTGAAGAAAGATGTATTCCTTTTCTGTAGAATATATTCTTTTTTCCTGAAATATGACTATCTGCTTTGAGTCCATTCCAATAAAATCCCAAACACAAAGCAGTTGCTGTTTAAGCTGTGAAAATTCTTCATTAATTTGATTTTAAGAGATTATTTTCAGTTTATTTGATTCTTGAAATAAAGATTTTAAAGAACTAAGACTTGTAGACACAGGTAGCTACTATTCAACTATCATGAAAAGTATTGGGCATCAGACAAGTCCTTTGGAAATGCTAATTTCTGGTATAGCAGTAAGAGTTATTTATAGGATATATGTCTAATGCTTAGATTTTTTGGTGGAAATTAGGATCACCATTTCAGCTTGGATATTTGCTTGGTGGTCCATCAAATTGTTGGGATGCATTTAAAAAAGCAATGACTATGTATTTAAATTCTGCTTCTACAAGCCTCACGTGTATTTGAACTATCATCTGAACTTTATCTCCATCTTCTTCACCAGTTGTTTGGCTTTTCATGACACTGCTACAACCATTTTTCATACACCAATTGGATTATGTGTTAAATATGGTAATGTTAGCCTGCATTTTAATGTTATACTGCATTTTAAATATATCTATCTCATTCCACCTGACTGTCCTTCATTTTCTGTTACTCTCTTTGATTGTCTCTAAAATACCATTGAAAATTGAAATTTTCTATCCCTGTCATGGTAATTTTGGTACTTGCCATCTGTGTCTTTTTGCTTCTGCATTATGTGTTTGCTAACCTGATCTATCTTTGATCTAGTGCTCAATCTCAGTCTTTTTCATTAGATTATACCTCCTTATTTGAAATTGCCAGACCCTTTGTGAGCTCTACTGGATATTCTGCTCCTGAATCTGTATTTATTCATATGAAATAACAGAAGCAAAACCAACTGCAAATTAGAAATTAAAATTCATGCAGTATTGTACTACTTATAACCCATAAAGCATGCATAAAAGAAAAATCATTCTTCTTCTTTTGCTCTCATCAATGATGTAACAATGCAGTCCATATGCTGTAAACCTGACTTAATGGCTTGTCCTCTGACATGCAACATGTTTTTTAATTTATGTGGAAAGAAGGACCAAAACAAAAACTACCTAGATAAGCAGTTTAAAACAAAGACTGAAAGACAGAAACTCAGTGAGACAGAATGGAGGAAATTTACTGAAGAATTGCAAGCATTATGAAGAAGTAAACATAGGATATATTTATAAAAATGGACAAAAGTACATAATATGAACAAAAATGTTCATGTGATGTTTTAACATCTGCAACAGCTTCTCAGGTATTAAAGATGTTTCAAAAATAATGCCTCCTATATTATTACAATGGCCCATGAGATCATAGGTGGATGTAGTGATATGGGAGTAGAGGTTGAACCTTCCTGCCAATATTTATTACATTTTGTTGTCGTGGTGCAGATAGCAGCAGAGGAACAGTCTGACAAACCAGCATCTGACATGAAAATGCATATGAAACAAAGGTCTGCAATTTAATTCCGTCATGCAGAAAAAATGGTACCCACTGACATTCACTGATGCTTGCTGAATGTTTGTGGAGACCAAACAGTGGATGTAAGTACAGAAAGGCAGTGCATGGTGCTTTTCAGCAATGTTGACAGTGAGTGAGTCCCCTCCACCAGTGCAGATTTTTCCGAAGATGGCATGCAGGCAAAAATGCATAGGAAATGGTAATGACTGTTTTGAAAAACAGTATCTGAGAATTTTCTCTTACTGTGCTCTTTGTAACTGTTGTAGTTTCCATGGAAATAAATAGGAGACATTATATTCAGAGAGAATATTTATTATTAGATCACAAATAATTGTGATTTCATAGTAAAGATTTTTCATTACACATGTTGCTTTAATTCCAGACTTAATTCTAGATGGGATAGTTTTGCTATGGCCCTAATACATTTTATCTGAGATATTTTTAGGATTAGAAATTATATCTTGTTAGTATTTAGGTAATTACCTGGCTGAAATTCTGCAAAAGGCTTTGACAGCTGTTATACTATGTTTCTGCTTATATGTTGCTCATAGACGTATTTATGGTTATTGACAGCCCAAGTTAGCTGATACTTATGTAGACTGTCCTTTGCTCCTATTCATCCTAAGAGAATTATTTCAGCTCAGAAATTCTTCTCTTTTGAAATGACTGACAATACATGAGTGCAAAAGATATATAATGGGGATCTAAGATCATTGCTTGATCAGATAAAATCAATGTGGATATCTAATTTTCTTCTAGTGCTAGATGGTTGTGAGCTAAATACCAACAACATATGAGTATTTCAAATATTGCGAAAGATGTGGAAAACTTGCATGCTGGAGACATTTCTAGATTTAAGTTAAAGTAGGGCTGGTTTTGCATTATTTTCACTTTTCCTCTAGATTCAGTTTAGCCAGATTTAATGTTTTGATCAGAACTGAAACTGTTTGCAGACTATGTAGTAGATGTTTCCTTTTGCAGAAGATCGCTTAGGTACTGAGTGTACATTTTAGAATATTGGTACTCACATTGTTTTTTCCATTTTAGCTCAACATGCTGGCCTTCATACTATTTACTCTATTCCAGATTGAGTTGCAAACAGTCTGCCTCTTAGTCTCTAGAAAGTTAGAGTGTAAAAAGCAATTGACAATAAAAACATTTATTGACATTTTACTGGGTATTTCAACATGGACTTTTCCTCCAGCAGGAAAGCATTTTAACATGCATTTGTTGAAACTGCAAGCATTGACTTTAGTACTGTTGATGAAAGGAGTTTTAAAAGATTATAGCTAATTTTAGATAGTTGAAGAATTGGATATGGAGATGACACACAAGAAAAAAATTGTCCAGAGAACCTGTTAATTTCTTGGTAAAACCTACCTGAAACACAGTGAAAGGTTTAGCTTATATATTCAGAAAAAGAGGCAATTTCAACTTTTTCAGACCACGAGGGCATAGTTTCAGATTGGATATCATTAGAAGAATAGCACTTTTTAAAAACAATCTTGTACTTTTACACAGTTACTAGTAACGAGGGCACCTGCTAAAGGAGTTAATGCTCTGAAGTTGAGACACTGAGTGGCCAACATCTCAAGTGTTTTCAGAAAGCTAAGTTGCTTCTATAACATTAACAAAAATGCACTACTTTAAAATTTGACTTTTTATATTTACAGTATGACATCATATACAAATGACAATAAGTTAAAGCTCATATTTATCATAGAAAAGATACAAAATGGCTGCTGGCTTCATTAACATTACAGTAATTGGACTCTAGCATATTTTACAGCTGTCTTTGTGGACAGATCTTTCATGAGTATGCTCCTCCACAGGAATAATAATAGCAAAAAAGTAGTTAATCCTTAGATTTTGAAGCCCAGAACCTCTGACAGTGATTGGAAAATGTAGGTGGCATTTTTCTAAAAAAAACAAAAAAGAAAAAACAGAAAAAAAGAAAAAAAGAAAAAAAAGCTTCATCTCAAATACTCTCCCACTCCAGTTCATGCTAAGCTTTTTTTTTTTTTTTTTTTTTTTTTCCCCCTCTTCTGGAAATCGGTGAGATTTGAACACTGATAGTAAATTTTGTGATCTGTGCAGTGTGATTCTAAGTGGAATTTCTATAAAAATGCTTTCTTTACTTTGCAGACATTGAAAAGTTCAAATTCAGACATACTTCATCTCTTCACATTTCTTCACAAAAAGTTACTTAGTCTGTGTAATTCACAAACTGTCCTGGGCACTCCTTTGCTCGATAAGAATATCTATGCCTGAGATCTTTCATTCTATGGTCAGAGAGCAATATCAACAGGGTTTAAGGGTTTCTGAATGGGGCAACCTTCTGCAAATGCCATAGGAAAGGAATTTATGATGCAGCAAATTTCTTAATTGAGGCATCCATTATATTTTAGAGTTTTATCTGTTTCTTTTTAATACAACCATACCATTTTACATGTGGGCATGCAGTAGATGCCAGTTTTTTAAACGTATTTTTAATTGTTATTAAATATATATATTAATATATATATTAATATATACCTCATTTATATGAGAGAATGTACACGTTTCACATCTCTGCAGAGTTTGAATCTCGGGCGTCTTAGAGCATTAAGACTCATGGATGAAGCAGAATGTACATATGGGAAAAATTATTATTTTTTATTAGAGCCATAATTACTGCTTTAGCTATCATGTTAAATCTCTTTTAAAACACAAAGTGATATATGTGGCCATTTCTAGATTTTTAAAATCTAAATTAGAGTGTTTGAATACATACTTTCTAAGATTTAAAAAAGGTCAGTAAAAAAGCCAGGGGCCAAATTAATAGTAAAAGTTCTCAGAGAAAAGAAAACAAATACATAAATGAAACAATTGCACGATAATTTTTATCTTGAAGCTTTTCACTTGCAATTTTTACCTATTTTACAGAGTTGCTTTCCTTGCTACTTGTTGAATGGGCTGATCTGATAAAATTTGTTCTAGAATTCATGTATAAAATGGAATATTAAAAATTATAATTTATTTTATCCTTTAAATTTTTTTAAGAACTAGACTTTTGAAGTTTAATTTACTAACAATTGTATTGGATACCTAGGATAAAGCCTTGTATGAATGCTGCATTATATTTTCACTTTCAGTACAGAGTTTAAGATGGGGAGAAACAATGAAGTACTTTGATTTGTTTTATTGTGCAGTGAAGATTTTATGGAAAATATCTGTTGGATTGCAATTGATAATAGTAATTCTTGTAGTAGCACAGTTTTACCAGTCATTCTTTTTCTCATTACTATCTTATATCTCTATGAAGATGTTACTTATGGTAGAGTTACCAAGAGGCAATAGTTTCCTTTCCAAAGCAAATATTGTCCCGTAAAACTTTGATGCTTCTATTTCCCATGACTATTAGAATGCCTGTCATGCAATCAGTGATGCATGTGTAATAGTTGCATACTTCTGGAATTTTATTTTTTTCCCCAAAGTATCTACAAATTCTCCAAATCCCTGGACATGTTTAACGATTTTATGGGATACAAATCCTGCGAAAGAGAAGAAATCTAACTGAGGGACAGTTAATATTTGTCTTTATAAGACAAAAAAGGTGAAGCACTATTTTTTGTTGTCTTTGTTGCCAGATGTAGTGTGATTTAATAACTGTTTTTCTCTAAAGAGGTCTTGTTTTAGGGAAGAAACAAAAGTTCACTGGCCTCTATTTTCTTTTCACTCAGTGCATAGAATTTTGGCAATTTGGCCTTTGTCTTTTCTGTACTGTACTTCCTTGAGTGTCCTGTAAATCTCTAAGCTAGAAAAACCTTTATCTTTTGCTGAGATACAGCTACAATGGTGTTTCGCAATCTTTTGACATCCTAAATGTCTCAAAGAACTATAAGTGGCATGGGAGGGGAAAAATACTCATTGCAGTGCTAGAGAGAACCATAAGAACATCTGCAATACATTTCAAGTTTAACTAGCTATCTTAGCAACCAAAGTTAGGTGACTGTAGTGGATTGTTCTACAGCATTGATTTGACCTTAATTCCTGCTAGTGTACAGAGTAGATTCTGAATTAAACATTTATTTGAAGTTTTATACTTTAGCATATGTTAAATCTGACCACTTAATTCTGATAAGAAAGGAAAGTCCTCTAATTTCATGTTACAAAAGCAATAAAACATTCAAGGAGAGAGAAAAAAATATCATTAAGTGACCCTATTAATTCTCATTCAATTAGTAGAAGAAAGCTGTTCATCTGATATTTGTTTAATTCCTAAGTTCATGAGAAGAGAGTTGCGTGGCTCAAGGACCAAAGTCTAAGAGGAGATCACAAGTAACATGTTACTTATGAGAAGTCAGAGGAACTTAACATTTTTTCTTGCTTAATTCACAGAATATTATTTTTAGTTCCCTGTTTTACAAAAGCCTTTTACTATTGAGAGAGCAGAATGATTATGTGCAGATTGTGTGAATTCAGATGTAGAGTGTTTTCAATAGCCTACAAATCATAAAATTTAATTTTCTTTTTTAGTTTTCTGTTCATAATACTAAATGATTTAGAAAATTGTAATAGGTAATTTTCTCTAGTGCATCTGGTGTAAATTGCGCTAATATAGAGAAGTGCTTTTGTTTAACACATTCTCTGTTAGTTAGATAAATGAACAATGGAATTATTGGAAGCTCATGAACAAGACCACATTAAATATGATTAATTCTTTGCATTAGTGGTGCCAAACCAAGTAACTTCACCATTCCCTGTAAGACAGGTTTTTCTTATATGTACATCGTAGGAAACTTCTTCACTCATGCAAACATCAGCTCACATGGTTTTTCCCTGATGCTCACAAAATGGTTATCATTAGTCAGTGACAGTATTAGCATAAGCAGTCATCTTGCACATTTTGTGGTTTTGAAGAGTTGGAAGAGAACTGAGAAAAAGACCATATATACTTTACAGACTACAGTAAAAGCATACAACCAAAACATGAAAGACAAGAGACTGATTAGACTACAAAGTCTGTGAAGAGTGTCCCCACATCAGAGGTGACTGTTAATGTGCAGCAGAAGACAGCTCAAGGTGGCAACTGCAAAACAGATAGAGCAGCATTCGGGGCCAGGCTCGTGGGATCTGAAGGTTAGGAAGAACAAGGAATGTGCTCTTATCACATGATCATTTGCAGGGATTTGTTGGATGTTACCATTTGAAACAAGCTTCTGATGAATCATACTGTTATGTTGCTCTCTGTCCCTTTGGTCTAATAGACTAGCTTCAGTGTCACAAATCAAATATTTTGTTAACTTTCTATTACTTTGGTTTTCATTTAAGTTCACTATCTATAGTGATAATTCTGCAGTTACTCCTTTCTCTGGCTTCTGTCACTGGAATTCAGTGCTTACGTTGGATCTTGTCTGTTTCTGGTAATCTTCATATTTAGTCATTTTCTCCAACATGTTTTTATTATGATTCTTTGTCTGTATGTTAGTCTATAAATTATTCTCTCTCTATTTTGTAAAGTAAGGATGAAAAGGAAAAAAGAGGAATACTTAGATTACTGGCATATAAATGAAAAATATTCATGAGCAAGCAGAAAGTAATCGCAGTCTTCATGAACAAGCAATCCATGTGAAACAACAGTGCAGTCTGTAATTCATTATGCTTCTAAATTATGTTAAGACGATTTAAAAAAATAGGCTTACAAAATATATTAAGATCAGTTAACAGATTGAAGTTGAACACCAGGCAGCGGTAGGGAGTACAGTTCTACCCTGAACACAGTTTTGACACCGGATGAAATTTGTAGAAAAGACAATTGCACAATTAAATGCACTTCTTTTTTTTTGTTTGTTTTGTTTCCTTTTGAGTAGTTTGAGATAGTTCTGCATATGCCCTTTTTAAGTACTGTTAATATAAAGTGAGCTGTGAGTTCCTGGACCATTTTCTGAATGCAGCTGATGATCTATGCATATTCTGTTTGCTTCATTAAGCTTCTTTTATGCATGTTTCTGGAGGCAGAATGATGGACTAGATGGACCATTGATGTGCTGTATCATGGCTATTACTTTCTCCATTTTCCTTCCTGTGTATTGGTTTTTAGACTTAGTTTCCAATTATTTGAAAAATACCTATGCATTTGGCACAATCTATTAAGCTTAATTCTCTTTTCATTTTTTTTACCTGTTTACTATCTTCACTCATTGTTCCAGGAAAATGTGATTATTCTAATAGATGTTGACATTCTGTGTTTGGCATCTATTGAAGATTTTTAGATTGAAGTTTGGCCAAATTAAAAGTCTGAAATCTGTGGTATTGTTTAACAAGACATTATTCTGAAAGCGCAGCTACCCATGTAAGCACTAAGCCTTAATTTTTTGTAGTTCTTATTTTTTGAAGTTTTAATAACTTAAATTTTTTTCTAGTTCATTTCTCTAACATTTTAATTATCATAATAGAAAAAAAAACATTCACATTTGTTGAGTTTTTGCTCAACAGAATGTTCTTATTGTTCAGCTTGCTTGAGGTCTGTGTAGTTGTCATTATATGACATGACTGTAATGGTAGCCACCTTATTAATATAATTAATGAGAGGAAAACACAAATATGTTTTTTGCTGTATTTTGTATTTATAAAAAATCCATATATTTTATATATGGCTTTTATGATGTACTCCTGAAGATGAGAGAGATGACTCAGATTCCGTGATATCTATTCCATGGGATTTTGTGAATTTTGTAATAAGTTATTAAAAGTTCTATAGACATGAATTTATTTGTCTGAATAGGCACTGTCTTTCATGGACATTTATAATGTCATAAATATTTATATGAAGTTTTATTTTTAGGGTTGGAAATAATGATTTTCAGTAAACTTTTTAACTTGTTTTAGTAGGTAACAGAGTTTTTATTTCATATTATTTTGGTATTTTATAGAGTCTTCTGCAATTAGGTTGACATTATCGAAAAGTGGTAAATTCTGTGACATCTGAAGACTACAATTTTTAAATGCTGATCTGTACAATAATGATGTTTTACTGTACTTGTTCAACAGGTACCAGACTAATAATTCTGAGCTCTGTTTGAGTCTTCTGGGAAAAATATACTGGAATATTTTTGGAAGAGGAAATGAAAATGTTTATTTGTGCTATTTAGTTAACAAGTCATGTAGTTCTATGGGAGTATTTTCCTGAATATAGCAAGTGTCTTTGTAGCCTAAAACTGCAATTAAAACATTTTTCTATGTATGCTGAATTTTCATCATAAATTGAAAGCAATTTTTTTTCCCACTGAGAATATATTTAACAAGAGTGTTACTGTAAAATGAAAATAGGGAGTTTTCACACCATCTATGTAACTGGAAATTGCTTTTTATGTACAAAGATGTTTTTTTCACACCCAGAACTTCCTTATTTCACATTTAGAAATCTCATTAGTTATGTCTTGATCTTTATTCATAAAGAATCACATCCTTTAGTGTTTATGCAGACAAAATTTCCATTATATTAAAGATTTTTTTATCCAAGTGTATATAGCAAATTTAGACCTTCATATTTTTATCTTAAGCTTTCTACTTTCTCCAAATAAAGTTTCTTCTGCTTAAAAGGTCAAAATTAAAACTTTTATGAACATATAAGAAAATGTTTCTAGTAGGCACAGCAACAAACTGAAGTTGGCATATACCGGTTTTACTTTGCATATATTTAGGACATGAAATTACATATTTGGTCTTGCATTTCCATTAATATTCTAACAGAAAAAAAACAACCCTTGCAAATATATAGCTCTCGTGAAATACCATGGAATGAAAACAGTTGTGATTACTTGTCTTTCATACAAAATTGTGAATGTTTTCTATTGGAAATAAAGTTTTGAAATGTGACATTTTTAAAAAGTGCTTTTACGTGGGAATTCAGAATGGATGAATTCTACTCTTAGGAAAGGAACTAACTGAAGTGTTTCAAAGCACTTAAAGCTCAATTAAACTCTGTTATAAGAGTCTGGGTGGAATCATATGTGAGTTCTACTCATTACAATCTTACACTGGTTGATTAACTATTAAAGTGCTCTGTCTAATTGTCATGTCCAATATTGAAAAATCTATTAATGAAAAGATTTACAAAAAAAGGCTAAAAATAATGAGACCTGGTGTTTCTTAGTCTCCTTTTATTAATTAAAGGCAGGATGCTCATAACAGACAGACCATATCTGTAAGGCCCGGAAAGGAAGATGTAAAGATACACTATTATTATTTTAACAGTACTGTTTGTATTCAGCACAAACTACACCTGCTGTCACAGACCTTTTGATAGATATTTTCACTGGCTACATGTGACTACACAAACTCTTTTTTGTTGCCAAGGTTGCAGTTTTCTGATTTGTGTCATCTGAGAAAGGGGAGTCTTGGGAGCATTTGCAGTCATTATGTATCACTGCAGATATGCCCTGAGAAAATGCTGGGGAAGACAGGGATGCTCTTGAACTTCCTATGTACTTCCAGAATAAAATAAAAATCTTAGGGATTAGTGGGAGGAAATTTCCAGCCTCTTCTGTGGATTGTTCACCTGAAACACAGCGTTATTTAAGATTCGGTGGTGAATGATCTCTTGTTTGTTATTAGCATGGCAATAACTGATCTTTCTTTGTGATTGTTTTTGCATATAAAATGAGCTCTATTTAATGGTTTTCCCCAGGCTGTTGTTTCAGTCATTCTGTTTGTTTTGTTATATACCTGTGAAATCTATATGAAAGAGGAATGCAGTACCTTAGGTGTTATATGATCACCTTGCTTCAGCAAAGAAGCTTTCCAGAGAGACCACGTATCATTGAAATTTTCTGTGCTTATGTTTTATACACAAAGAATCTCTGTATTATACCAATTTATTCCTCCTTTTTCTACTGGGAATTCTTTTACTAGTGGCTCTAGATCCCAAACTAATATATAAACATTCTTTCTATTGCTTTGGCTCCAGTTTTAGATTACCTCCTGATGGATAGATTTTTATGTCAAAGGTTTATGTTCTGTGATGTCAGAATATATAATTTGAAAATTAAAGAACATGTTTATCAGTGTGCAGTTCATATGTCGAGGCCTTCATGGATTGAATAGTCTAGAGCTCGACCCACATCCTGGCTGCTGTGAAAATTTATGATCTGCTATAGAAAAGAGTGGTTTATGATATTGCCTTTAAAGTTACGTTAAAAAGAAATTGCTACTGTTGAAAGAGATATTTAAACAGGGGTGATTTTATTAGCTCTGAAGCAGTGCAGCTGAATCCTTAAATATGTCAAAATAGAACTCTCTTTTTCATTCAAGCCGAACAATTCATCTGTGAACACTTTTTACACTATTTACTTAAAGTTGACTGTAAAATCATCTGTCTCTAAGCAGTGTTGTTTGTTACTTTTAAACACATTTCAAAGAGCTCATACAGTGGCAAAGTAATTGGGGTCATCTCTTTCCTAACATTGCTCCTTTTCATCATAATCTATGATGTTATGTAAATGTAAATCTTTAATCTCTGTTTCTGTACTTGTCTATTCTTATCCTGCATGTTGGAACTGCTTTCTGTGCTTCTAATTGAGCATTTAAAGTTTGTGTGTTTCTAGTTGAGCAATGTTTCTGTTCATTTTAATGTATTTCAGTGCTGTAGAATTCAAAATTCTATTCAAATTACTACATGACACCTCATGGCTTTATTGTCTCTTAGCAATTAGATCTGCTTTAGCATAAATCTTCCTAATAAAGGGGTCCATGTTAGTTATTCTTGTGGTGTTACACTGAACTATAACTTTCATTTTATATCTGTGATTCTACATTTAAAATAAAACTACTGTGATTTCTAGACAGCCTAATGTTCAATCACGTATTTCAGCCTTGTTCAATCATGTATTTTAGGAAAGATACTTAATTTTGTGTACGCAGCATTTTCTTGTTTTGCTTAGCTGCATTTGTCCTGAAAATACATTTCCTTCCTAGAGGAGCTTGGTAGAGAAATACCAGTGGTTATCTTCTACTTCAAATACCAAGTTATTTAAAACCACTCTTTTGGTGGGAGAAGAGGCTTACTAAACAAGCACTGTATTTATACATGTGTTTCCTTAAAAATTCATATATATGTGTGTTTGAGAGTTCTGTCATAACACAGCTGAAGTATATCACTGGGTAATTTGGCTAAACTTGCTGATAGTTCCTAACAGATTATTATTTATTCATGGATTTAATTTATATTTAAAACTTAAATTTCTGAATATCAGAGAGAGGGAGAGAAGGGTAAGTGTTATTTTATTTATTTTTAAAAGGACATCTGAGATTTTTTTTAACAGCATACTATTTATTTAAGCAATATTTTCTTGCTTTCCTCCTTAATTGGCATTCAAATATTCTGGCCTTGGCAGAATAGGAGTGAGTGTTGCTATCAAATTCACTTTGTCCTTACGAAAACAATGAAAAACATGAGGCTTGTGAAGAAACATATATCAAGCTGACAAGTTGGAAGCCAGAATTTTTTAATAGGAACAACCGAAATACAGCTCCACCATGCTTCTGAAATGCATTAGTACTTTTTGTATAATAAATCATACAAAGACACTTCCTAGTCTTTAATATTTTCAATATTATTTTAGCTGTTTTCTAGAAGAACGATAATTGTGCTGTTATACTGGAAATAACCTGTCACTAAATTCAGTATTTATGAAAAACATACTGCACAAATACATGATAAAAAGTCAGCAGACTTTTAAATATTTATGAATTAGGTAAAATATCACCCATATTCTTAATGACCATTTCAAATTACAAAATAAACTGCAGCAATTTAAAATATGTTTTGCTAAGAATAGAAATAATTTACAGCTGTAAATAATTAACAGCCAAGTCTTGATCAGTCAATCCTTACTCAGCTCTTTTTCTCACAAAACACCATACAAAACAAAATCTTTACATATAACAATTTAAAAATATATTTTTTTCCTAAAATAATTAACTATTCACCTACTGAAAATGATGATACTGCAAGTATGAAATATGAGTTTAAGGAAGGCTATTACTTGGCCCTGCTTTTGTGGACTGTGGTGTGAAAGAAATAGTAGACTGTTACAGCTGAATTTTAGATGAGAGAGGAGATGTTCAGGGGATGTTTCAAGAACATAAACTTTATGAAGAGTTTAAGACTTCTCTTGTTAGTAATAAGCAAGCAATAAAATCAGTTTCCTAGAGTAGATTTAAATGCAGCAAATTGTATTGTTAAAATTATTTTAATTAATGTCATGTCTGTTATTTCTTTTCAAATATACCAAGAATGAGCAATCTATAGAACTTTTCTGAAACTGTATTATTTCCAAGAACTTTGATTTCATCATGTTATACATGATGTCTTATTGCTTTAAAGGAGTCAGAATCTCAGGGATATTGATACCTAATTTTGATTTAGTACCACTCCAAACTCGTTATCTCACAATAATCCCAACAATTGCTGAACATCACAAAGATCTAGTTCAAAGAGTTGCTTCTATAAAGCAATTCAGTCAACAGACCATGAGGCAATGGGATACTGATGGATCCTAGTTGCAACTAAAGGAAGTGCAGCTTGGGGGTTTGAGATCAAGGTGCTTGGTCTGTTGAATCAGTTTATTGAACCACATGTACAGGGGAAGAAGGAGTGTTTTTAGATGAGAAGGTAAAGTAACGTTCAGCATACTGAATTTGTAATTCAGAGTAGTGGTTAGGACAAAGAAACATGATTGAGAAAAAAAAAAAAAAAAGTACAGTGATTTGTAATGGCAAAGACCTGTTTTCCAGGTAACGTTCTGTGCTCTTGCTAATTTACTTTAGGAGATATAGGTGATAATTTAAGAAATCCTGAAATTCTTTTTGTTCTGTGTTTCAGAGGTTCGAAATTTGGACTCAGGATTCATTACTACAATCTGCTCCTTCCTAACCAGCTTCTTCTTTGCTGTACACAGATGATATTGTAACATTTTTTTCAGTATAAAATAACTAAACTGAGCAAACCTAGTACTTGTTGCCCTGGTTCTCTTAACATCTGCTTACTAAAGCAGATATGTTTGATAGTATCAGCCATCATTTTCACATAATTTCTTTCTCGTTCATTGCTTGTTTTCTCTGACAGTATACATGAGACAATTTCTGCCTCAATGTTTTGTAGTTTCTTAATTATGCACTGTCAGTGTTGAATTAATGTTTTGAGAGTGTTTGAGTATCTACACTCTTGCCACCTTTCTTAACTTTGCATGTCATTTTGAAGACTCCTGGTAATTACTGTAATAGTACTTCAGAGAAGTTATGTCAGCCTGCACATACCATTAATGCATTAATGTGTCAAAACAGAAGAGAATGACACAGCTCTAGGCAATCTTAAAAGCTACTAATGGTACCCCAGCTCAGAGGAATTGATTTGTTAGTAATACTAAAGCTATAAAACTTTTGCCCTCATATATGTCTTCCCAAAGTCTTTTTCTATCATCTACCTTATTTTTTGGGTATGAGTAACAGCTGTTTGAATATGGCAAGAGTATGGGAAGACAAAATGTTTCATGTTATCCTTGCTAGGGTAATAGTGCCAGAAGAAAGGTAACAGGATGACAGAAAAAGTGAAAAGAATTCAGTTCTTAAGTATGGCTCTGATTCACTAGCAGGAATCCACAGTACCTCAGTAGATGATTAGTTCATTTTGATTTAAATTTTAATGAGTATGGTTGGACTCTGATGTGAATTATATTTATATTAAATACTTCTAACCAGAGGCTTTTAGTGACTGGAATGATAAATAAGTAATAGTTAATATTAAAATAGTGAAAAAATAACAAAATAATTACCTGGGGCTGGGAGGTTGATTGAGTGAGGACTTTGATATGGATAAAGGTAAAACAATTTTCTCTTGAGTTATCATCTTTCTCTGTAACACCTCCTTTGGTGGCCTGGAAACCATACCACAGTTGCATGTTCACTAAGCTTCCAAGCCACCAAGTCATTCCCAAGGACTCTACTGTTAGCCATAAATTTTTTCCAGTGTACCTACTGTATAGTTGATGGGGCTAACTCTCTAGGAAGTGTGATTTGCATGGGTAAAGATAAACAATAATTGCACAGGACAATGTTTCTCATTTTAATTAGAATAATTAAATAAATAGCATAAAATACATAAATTACTGAATGAAAAGTGTCTTCTATGCCACAGGAGAGAAGTATCTTATATTCATTCCTTTCAGCAACGTGATAGCAGCAGACAATACCATTAACCTGGAATTATCCCAAGGGCTTTCCCATTTAAGGAAATTTGCAGTTTGGACATTCCTAGCAGACATCTCTTGTGACTCTAATTGTGTTCTTCACCTCCTGTTAGAGTGGGGAAATCAAGTCAGGAAGTACTTTTTATAACCAGTGAAGAAAGAACTGCCATGTGAAATGTGATTGGTTTTAGACAATGCAAAGAAAGGGAAAAAATGAATTGCTGAAAGCTGGAAAAGAAAATCTTTGGCCTTTGTTTTCCTTTCTTTCCACTTCAGGTATTTTTATAGTAGTTTTGGTGGCCTGAAGGCATAGGCAGAACAAGATTTATAGGCACTTGTTATTAGACTGATTAGTGTTGTTGGAAGAAAAAGGAAAACTTTTCGGGAAGAACATGTATTCAAAAGTTTTTCTATTTTTCTTTTGCTTTAAAAACATCCATTCTGTGTTTAGGAACTTGACATCCTCTCATTCTTGTCTGCTTCTTTGTTGGGGATGTAAAGAAAAAATGTTATTTTAAAAAACCCGGCACTTCATCTTTACTATTAGTCATCTATGCCATGTGTAGCCAATTGATGTCATATTACTTTTCAGAGTAAGTACAACAAATCAGAAATATTTTTAATTCACAAACTGGGGCACTCCTGTGCATTACATTCACCCTGTACACTTTGAATGTTTCATTTAAATACACAATTTAATAGTGCTGTATTTTATGCTTCTCCTACAAATGACTAATTGCAAATTTAAACCCGTTTTGCTTTTAGTTAAAATCATAGATTGCAGACAAAAAATAATGAGTTTGTGTGTTACTCTTCTACACATCATAGGAAAATATTTAATAATCTAGCATTCATTTTTCAGCTAACTTACATCTATATACTTTTCTTAATTACTTTTTCATGCCATAACACTTTCTCACACAAAGGGATGTCATTTCATAGAATTCAATTAAAAATGCACTGAGTGTCATGCTAGAGCAGGAATCCACCATAGACATGTTTTAAAATGACAGGAAATAATCTTAAATAATCTTCTGGATGATTTGCAAGGATGAAGTAACTGGAATGCTTTCTTGGGAGGATTATTAAGTAAGTACTGCAAGGTATCTTAACAGAAATGTCTCTTTTTTTCTTTTTTTTTTCTTTCTTTTTTTCTTTTTTTTGTTATATCTGGAGCATTAATTATTGTCATACTATTGATGTGGATTTTTTTCTGAGCTGGAGAGATGGATATCATAATTATCTTCAGAAACTTAACACATAAGAAAATCAACAACGTTTTTCTGTCCAGAAACAGTCTTTGCAAATTCAAGTGTTGTGTGGTACCTGTCCCAGAGATGCTAATTACTCTTACTGCTGCTTTGCAGTGCCTTAAATCAATGTTTATTTACCATTAACCATTTAGTTCTTCTTTTGACATAATTCCATTTTCATTAAAAGTTATCTCATTTTTCTACTTGTTCTAGATATGATTGATAATATTTACTATCATAACAGGCAGATAGGTCGAATGAATACAGTTAGGTACGTACAAAAATGCATTCCCACAGTGAGAAAAGTATTTTGAACAATAACTCCTGATGCCAGAACTGGGTATATACCTAGGGTTTTCTTTTGTTTGTTTTTTGTTGTTCTTGGTGGCTAATGTCACAATACAATGTAGTCTGAAATAGTTTGGGTTTTAAACAGAAAATATTTTAATTGACTGATGTAACTGAATAACCTCAAACTGATTGATCTTGAATGATAACAGAAGGTCATTTTTATAGAATAGATTTGAGAAAAACATCAAAATTCAAGAACCTAGCCCTAAGCTTCACAATCAGCTTGCAGTCTTGGAAATGAGATATAATTTAGAGAATTTCTCATATCAATTAATTTATGGAAAATTTATCCCAGCACATTTTTAGGTCATAAAGTAGATTCTGTATCTCTGACAGCAGTATGTTTGCCTAGGGTGAAAAGTGCACTTGGATCAGTGCTCCTCATCTCCGAGGAGCCGTGTGTTACCCTTACAGTATAATAAGATCCGATTTATGAGTCATCAGCTGTCCTGGCCTGGGTTCTATCTGGGAGATACTTCCTACAAGTCAAACACAGCACTGCTTTCTGTTGCTTTTAAGTCAACTTTATACTGTGACTTCAATTAGCTAATGAGCATTTTTATCCAGAAAACTTTAACAAGATGCTGTTGATTCAAATAGCTAGAACAAAAGATTCAGTGTTTATTGCTATTAAAACTGAAAGTTAATGGCAGAAAAGTACTTTGGGAAGTACAAATCTAAGATTTGAAACTTTTATTGAATTTATGCAAATTTGCTTCTGAGCCACTTGAAGATTTCCATGCAAGGTTAGAGAGACCTAGAGACAGCAAATTATTTTAAACAGTTTATAATTCATGTAGACGAGGTAGGCTTTTTGCCAGAAACTTATTCTTTATCCTTTTTTTTTTTTTTAATTTTCTGAGGAAAATGTGCTCCTAACTTCAATCTATTGAAGTGTGGCATTGCATAGATGCTGAATTATTATGACAGTATTATAAAAGAGCAAGAGTTGATGTAGAAAATAAATGTACACTGAGAAGACTATAAAATTTTTAATAGAGCTACTGTCTCAATCATACTTAATGGTTCTTAAATAATAGTGCAAACATTACGGCACCTCTGAGTCTTCAAAAATATGCATTTCATTAAACAGGATATTCTTATCAGTTGGTACATAATGATTTCTTCTATGCATTGCTTATAATGATTAAAATGAATTGTAGCTCACTGCTTCAATGTTCCTTTTTCAGAAAAGCAGGTGAGGCAACAGCTACACATGACACATAAAATGCAAATATTTCCATTTGCTAAAATTCCATCTTGGCGCACAATATATATCACTCAGAGCAGTAGCACAATATCACAGAAATACTATGCTGTCATAAAAGTTGTAATACAACATGAACTAGTGCCTTAAAGAGTTTCAGTAGTGTTTAAAGTATAGACTTAGAGAATATAAAATGAATAGCTTAACTGCTATGTGTTAAGGTGTTTTAATTCACCGCCCAAAAATTCTTTGATACTTGTAAGAATTTTTTAAGCATCTAGATGGTGACATGCCAGTCTATATTTTTTAAATTATATTTGCTATATAGCTGCTTTCTGAATTTTTGAAAGGTGAGAAATTCTGCAGTCAAGCAGGAAGATCTTGAGAAAAAACAATGCATGACTGAAATGCTTAACCATTTTGGGAAATAGTACAAGGAATTTGAGATATGGAGAAGAGTAAGCCTTGCATATCTAGGAATGTCTGAGAGCAATTTTGAGAGATGATACTATGATTTACGAAAGCATATCTCTCTTTACCCTATGCATACTTGAAGACTGAATGGAAATTGTGTGTAAATGTTACAGATGTGCTCTCTGATGGTATGGATACATGCACAGGAAAAAAATGCTTAGATTTTTCTGTACCATATGCAAAATACATTTTTAATTGATATGAACTGCAAAAATTGTGTTAATTTCTATATAAAATGTATAAAATGCATTTTCCAGTGATGAACAAAAGCCTACATGCTATTGTTGTAAAAATGTGAACCAGCAGAGGTGACCCACTGTTCCACTGCTGAAAATACCGCCCACAGCCTCAATGTGCTCACATCCACTGTCTCTTCTCCAAGCACTGATGAATGTCAATGGGTGCAATTTCTTTTCCACATGGGAAAATTCAATTGTACACCTGTGCTTCATTCAGAATTCCATGTCACATTACAGTTTGTCAGACTGTCGTCTGTTGCACACCAGCACAATGTAATGGGATATTGTTGGGAAAGTTCAACCTCTGCTACCATACCACCAACATCCTCATCTGATATCATGGGCCAGGATAATAAAATAGGATGCATAACTTTTGGTGCAGCCCTTGTAACTTTGCACTCTAACTATCCCTACTTGGGTGTTTTTTTTTTTGAAAAAGAGTGAGAGTGTTACTTTATCAAGGAATTGATATCTGACAACTATTCTTGTATTATCTTTGACAGCTAACACCGATGAGCTACTAAATGTTGCATCCCATTCAGTGCACTGTAGGTGAATTGGGTCACTGTTTCAGTGTTTAGGAGATACTCAGTTAAACTTCACAGATATGTAAAATGCATAAGTACTAAGGGTTATATATATCTATTTATATTTACAAATATATATAAAAGAAATATCAAATAGATCATTTTTCTTCTCAGACCACCAGTTCCCTTAGATGGCCCCCTGAGCCCACAATATTTTTACCTCGTAACCATGGCAGTGTAATTCATGAATTAAACCTCTTCAGAGAATGCAATTTAAGTTTCATCAGCAGCAGGAAGCATCTGACTGAAAAGCATACCATGATCTTCTGGAAGTGAGATGCCTGCTCTGTTGTTCTGAGTTCAGTGTGGTTCTAGAGAGAGATAAGTTTTATGAATTCCTTCCCAGAAGAAGCTTTGTGTTTGCTGCCTGTAGTTACAATAGGCATTTTGTTCAGCTGCTAAATTTTGTTTTTTTCTATATACACACAGAACTTAATTGTTAAAATCTAGTAAAAACGTTAATCATTTTTCTACGAGTCTCTTGGTAGCCCATGCTGATTTAAGTATGCAACATTTGAATTTGCAACACTTGACATCAAAAAGTAGATGTTACCTGACTGCTTTGACTGATGTTTAAAAACTGTGAAAGTGAAATACAAGCAGAAAATTACTGTACTAATGATTGCAAAAGGGAAGTTGTTATTCAATTTAAAGCACATCTTGACAAGTTAGAGTTCCATATTTCTTCAGATTACTCGCCCTTAAATTCATTGTCGTACTGTGTGCCTCATATACTTTCTGTACATGATAATGACATGATAATGCTTGTTGGTTGTATTATTCTATGTACTCTGAATCTATTTCTGCCTATTCAAAATTTATAATATCACATATTTTTTTCCTTAATAATACTTCAGCTAGCCTTTTCTAGAGCACTGAAAGACAGTACAAACATACAGAGAACCATTTGTGTGCGAGAGTCAAATACTCTATTTTTACCAGAACTGGTTCAGCATTGTGAGCTAGAGTTGTGCAGACATCAGCTGCTCTTCCATAAAAATAACTTTTATTAAAAATGCTGCTGGAGAAGCTGATCTGAAATCATATTTTACTCCTTTGTTCTGCATGCATTAGGCCTTGATCCAGCTTGCATATAAATTAAAATGATTGTTTTGAAGTAATTTATTTATGAGCATATTTATGTGCCTGATTGACAATAACAGTTTGCTTGCTTGGTAGTAGCAGTAACTTCTTAACCTCGTTCTCTGTCCTGGGAGATAAAGTTGTACCTGATTGATTTATCCATGAACAGGGATGCTGTTCTGAACTAAGAGGTCTGCGCCTGGCTTGTGTTTTAATGGCATATCAACATTAACCATATATTAATGCTCAGAGCAAAGATGACTTGGAATCTTTTACAGTACTATAGGAGGATGTCCATCACTGTAATTTAGCCCTGTGTGAATAAACATTTTGCAATACTGTAACTTTGAGAATATAGACTTGCATGTTTTTTTCCATGCAGCACAGGTGCTTGAGTGCATTAAAATAAGTTGGATTTAAACACAGATGTAAGACATTTTTCAAGTCTCAAGGGAAACTAAATCAGTGCCTAGTTTAGTCAAGCTGTCTTGGACCTTGGACTTCCTTGGCTCTGCACAGCACTGCTCAGCAACAGCTAAAGCTATGTTATCAGCATTGTTTTTTCCTAGCGCCAAAACAGTGCATCATTCCAGATACTGTGCAGAAAATCAACTTTGTCCTATCTGAAACAAAGTCGAGTTCAATCCACAGACCTAAATTTAACAAAGAAAACTTTATTGTTATGTACTTAATCTTTCCATCTATGTGAACAACAGAGGCTAATGAGGAATGCACTCATCTGTACCTGAAGGACAGGTTCAGACTGTTTCTAACTGCAAAGACAGATGCAAAGGTAATAAATATTAATATAATGCAGCCTTTGCTTGAATCACTGAAAATTTCACTGAGGAAAATGTGTAATAAAATTTCAGTGTCAAATACCAAAACATTGATGTTATTATTTTTGTATCTGCAAAGATTACAGACCCTAGAGCTTGATTTCAGAGAGGTTAATAGTTGCATATTTCTAAGTTTTCAGGGGCTGTTTTTTCATCTGCATCACTCTGAGGAGAATGTAAAATGCAAAGCTGGAGGACCAAAGAAAAGCCTTATTGTAAATTTATATTTCACCGACACTCTTTAATATTCGGTTACTTATGGTAGCTTAGGTCAGTCCAGGCTAGTCAAAGTACTTCCCTGGAGTTAATCTCTAAAAAGTTCAAAGATGCATTAACGTATTTGTTTTAAGCAATACTAAAATACCTGAATAAAAATGCTCTTGGTACTGTATCAGTAGTTTTTAGCTGTAAATCATTTTTCATTGTTTCCCACATCAGATTTGCAACAGATTAGTGTTATGTCAGAATTCCAAAATTATGGATATTATCCCCTCTGAACTTCATTCACTTTGAACTTCTCATCCAATGCACTCCTTGTAAGGCTTCATTCAGAGACAAGTTATAACTTCTTGTCCATTTCTTGTCCTCTCTTGCTTTCCTAAGAGTATGTCCCAGATTTCTCAATCGTATTCAACAGTAATACATTTTTTAACATTATTTTTTCTTCTCAACTGATTTAATGCAGGCAGGCACAGAATAGAATTATTCTGCTGTACTTACATAATTATCTGACTTGTGCCATCCTTAAAACAAACATAGGGATATCTGTTCAGTTTTTAAAATATCTGGAGAACTTTGATTGCAAGATACAGTATGAATTTGAATTATGTTGGCAAATTTTTAAATTATTCTCAGCCATCCCATTTTCATTTTGTTGCTTATTACAAGAACAAATGTAAAATAAAGCATTTAACAACAGTATTGTTTACAACCCTCTATTAACTAAAGCAGTCTCTAATATTACTTAATTTTCTGAGGGTTTGTCATTTGATTTTTTATTTGTTCTGACTTTAAGTAGGTAATTACATTAAAAATAAGGCAATGCTTATTATTTTCTACCTCAGCCTAATCATAAAATCCTAAATCTTTGACTTGAGTAGTGATAACACACTCCAAAATTCCTTTTTTATTCTGCAAATAGGATATGGTTTTATGTTCACATTCATTGCCAATAAACTTCACTGTATACCAGGCAGCGTACAGGAGACTTACACAATTATCTCTAAATAACCAAGAACATTTGATAATTTAGCCAGCAGCAGCATTTGACTGCCTAGTGGCATAAAAAAGGACTTATCTCTTCAATTCAGAGAAAAATTTTCATTTTTAGCAATTATGGAGAGTTTATTTTGCTGAACTAAGTTCATATATAAGTAGAAGTTTGAATTTAATTTAAGACTAAATGTTGATTTTCAGGTTATGCTGTTACAAGGAGAGTTAATAACAGATTTCTAAGGCTGGAGTGACACGTTAAGTTTCAGGAGCAAAAAAATATCTTTGTCTTGAGATTGATCCAAGGAAATTTTTTTTTTCTTTTTTTTTTTCTTTTTTTTTTTTTCCCTGTCTTTTGCTTTTATCCTATTTGTTTATTCTGGTTTTGTTTTGTTGTGTTTTTTTTGTATGTTTGGATGTTTTTTTGTCCTTCATTAGTGCCATCTTTCTGAATGTCATCACTTATGTTCTCTTCTTTCCATGTCTTCTTCTATATATTTGCCTCATATTTTCTCCAAACAGCTTTGCAGACTCCTTCCTGGGGAAAAAAATTATCTGTTCATGCTTAGTTTTTACTCCTTTAAGATTTTTCTTCCCCATCTGCTTACATTCCTTCTTTTTTATTGTTCATTTTTTACCTGTGATTTTTATTCACTGTTTCTGATCTCACTTTGAGCCTCTTTCTACCCACCTTTTCATGGCATAAACAACATCCTCAGAAATACACAGTTAGCAACCCCAGGCTATACCATGTCTTCCCAATGCCTTTCCAGAATGAAGTGCATCCTGTGATCTGGTGACAATACTTTCTATTTTTCTCTCTCCCCTAATTCAGCATTTTTGTTGGAAACAGAAGATCACATAACATTAAGCTTCAGGAATGCAATCATAGTATAATGAACACTGAATATCTGAAATCATCATTATAAAAAAATATTTGCAAATGACACTGATGCAGAAATGTGTTTTTATAAACAATAAGATAATTACAAATAATAATTAATCACAGTATGGGTGATTCACTAACAGAAAGATGGCCTGCAAATGTTAATCATTCTTCACAAATATGTTTTGCAGACTGTATTTCTGACTTGTGTTTTGCAAGGTAATTTTAGCTTACTCCTAAATATAAGATATTGGAAGTGATACAGGAAGATGAGTCTGCCCCACTACAGAATTCCTATGTAATGTTCCAAAACAGTGTGAAGTGGTTTAAGCTTAAAGAGGAGGTTTAAGATGTGCTGAAGCACATGTGGGAATAAATTACACACTTAGAAGTTGCATTCTGTGAAACTGAGGCCTTTAATACATAATAAACCCACCATCAACTCTGTAACAATGAAATGTTATAGTACACAGTCAGGGAATAATCTTGGTAGCTGATGAAGATATTAGATGAAACTTGTAAACATGGAAGAATTTGCACCCAACTTAGAGAAATATTGAACTATATTGTAAGCCTAGTAAAGTCCATAGGTACTGTGTCTTATAGTAAAAGTATATCTTGACTGTTGGAGACAAACCTTATCATCTCACAGAGCCTCAGGGCTGTGTTTATTTAGAAATAAAATTTATCTATACTTAGTTATCTGTATCAAAAGATACAAATATGTAGTAAGTAATTTTGTATGCTGCCATGAATTACAGGTTTGCATTAGAAGTTTGCTCATTCAGTGGATATACTCTTTGCAATATTTTCTTTTTCCTGGCTTTGCCTCTATCCCATCTTCTATTTAATACAATAGTTGGAGTTTAATTCTTTCATTAAAGGTACTGTCACTATGTGAGCAAAAGAATGTTGGTAGATTAGCAGCATCTCATCAGAATAGCCAGTACTGGGGCTACAGAGAAAGAGAAAAGGGCAGTAGTCAGTCCTATATTGTATTATTTTGCTGTCAGTAATGAGAACAGCCATGTTTTCTGTTGTGTTTTGTTATAGAAAAGAAAGTACAATTACAGGCGGCCACTTGAAAGTGAAGAAATAAAAGCTATAAAGCAACTTGCTAGCAACTAGGCATGAAAATGGCAAAACAGTGAGTGTTAAAGCATGCTGGTATCTTTAAAGGAAGGATTATTAAGGAAAGTATCTTAAAATAAATTCAAAAAACTCAGAGATTATAGTATATTTATGTGACTGAAAAATACTATAAAAATGCTATTGACGTCTGTCCAGAAAAAAATGTTTTAACTCAAGTCTGAAAAACAGCATTATCTAAATCTTTTCCTCGTATTTCTGAGTTGTTTTTTTTTTTTTTCTTTCTTCTTTTTTCCTCTTATCTTTGGAGATTCAAACATGCAATTGAATTTCTTCTTTTCGTTTTTCATTTTTCACTTTTCATTACTCTTTGCATTATTATAAATTCTCTTCATCATAAGCATTTAGCTGGCAAAATAATTTTATGTAACAGCAAATAAGTGATTTTAATGCATTAATATGCTACTGGACTTAATTTCTTCAGATAATAATTTAGTAACAGAATCTGATATAAATACATGGTGATTGACCATTGTATGCTATTTGATCTTGTGTGTCTGTAGTGGTTGATTCTCGGTAAAAAATAAAAATGGAGCTGGATGTCCAATAGACAGGGTAGATCAGAACACTAGTAATGTAATTCCCTTCTTTTCACCTGCAGGTCACCGGTTCATATCTGTCTCAGGTTGCTAGTGACTAAAATTCATTGCTATCCAGTGGTTGATCAGTGGCCTATGTAAAATGAGTTGCCTTCTTAGTTGAGTTACTACTAGAAAGGTGTTCGTATCACAAGAAACACCATAACTGACACATTTTCTGATTGATAACAATATAATGGGGCCAAGCACCAAATTGTCATGAGGCTTTGGATGAGGCTTTGTTCCTAGCATGCTCTAAAGGTTCATTGTTTCTTTTTCATAGAAGAAATACTTCCATTTTAAAGCAAATAGAAGTCCTGCATATAATGTTTTAGAACTCTGTGTATGACTCCTAGGCTATGCTGTTATCATTTTGAATACTTCCACATAAAGTGGAACAGCTTATAGCCTTTAAAGAAATTTTTTAGGGAAACATGAAGGATGCCTACAGCCTAATCAGTACATTTCCTTTCTGTATTTTGAAGATCCTCAGGTCCTTTGTTCTGCTATACAATCCTGCAATGGCTAAATTATGCACTACTTTTCTGTTTAGAAATTATTACTACTATACTATATTTTGCTTTTGATTCTCATGCAGGAATTTGGTATGAGAACAGTACCTATCTAAAAGGTGCAGTATAGTGTTTGTTCATTACATTTTTGATTCAAGAAATCACTGTTCACTCAGTGACTGCTAGGCAAACAGCTTAGTTGTCAGTCTGATATACTGGCATTTTCTAGAATGTTTTAACTTTATATTCTGAACCTAAAAAAAGTATGCTCACTTTAAAGTTGTTAGTTTCCACACAGTCTATTTTTTTTGATCATTTAGTTGATCATAGCAATAAATAAATTGGACAAATTAAAAGTTTTAACAACATATAAATCCAAAATGCACTTTTTTTTTTAAAGCAGGTGTTTTCCAAACTGATACTTTTTGCTTTTTTTTTCTTTTTTCTTCTCCTTTTTTTTTTTCCTTTTCCTTTCCATAATTTTTCCTTTTAAAAAAATTGTCTTTTTTTTCTTTCATACGTTCTAGCTTATGTATCCTTTAACTCGTGCTTGAAGCATCACCTCTAGGTTTCAGATTTTTCAAAAAGAATTCCTAAGCATTCCTATAAGCATGGTATTTTTATGCTTATATATCCACAGCTAAGCTAAGCCCACTGTTTAAGAGCACTGTCTTCAAGAGAAGATAGAATATTGGTTTATAGAATATTATATAATGCTGGTTCATAGAACATATAATATTGATTTATAGTATAGAAAATTGGTTTTTATACCACTCAGATGAATAATACCTTTACAAAAATGAGATGGTTTGTCATGAATCTCTCTATGTTTACTTGGGAAATGTATGATGGCAAATTTTACAATATTGCTAAAGTCTTAAAAATTCTAAAAATAGATTATTATCTACACTCTAGCATGTTCTCTAAAATAGAAATGTACACATCCTTATTTTGTTCACTTGACTGGGCAGTGAGTGCCTTTATTCTGTATGATAGAGAAACCAGTTATGTACTCAGAATTTTTCATTTCTGCTTTTGTGTTTTATTTTATTTTATTTCTGTGGAAGTATGTTCGGAGAACCAAAAAGTTCCATACACGTGAAGTATAGATGGCAGGCTTCTTTAAAGGCCATTCTTCCTTTTAAAACACATGACAATGAACTCTTGGTGCTGTACTGTATAATAATTGTTGAAAAAATTTGGTAATTTTGCATCTAAGGCAATTCTCAATGGCTATAAGCTGCAGTCTACATCACTTGCCTGTCAGCTGATTTTCGAACTGGTTTATCTAATTTTCCTGGCATCAAATGTATGTAATTCCAATCACATACTTAAGAAATACGTGAAAAGAGAGTGATCACATGGAGTTTGTTAAAGGCTATAAATTAACTGTGAATAGGAGAAGGCGAATATGATTTTAACTTTCTGAATATTAAGGTACACTGTGAATAAACTGAAAGTGATTGATTAATCTTTAGTCTTTAAAACTATATTAAAGAGTTTGTTTTAAATCTCTTCTCTGAATAATCATTTTACAATTCCTTTGGCCATAGTAGTTCTGAGAACTGTTCACTGCAGAACATATCACTCAAATTAACTTCTTTGCCTTGTGGGCTAACATATACATTCTGCTGATTTTTGGCTGTCTAGTACTTGCAAGTAAAGATTTACAATCAAGTGTAATACACATAGATCTTGATATGGTTCACTAATTACTTACAGTAGCTAGATAAATCGCTTGGATGTAATTTGACCCAGAAAAAATGTCCTTTCTAATGAGCTAGAGTGGATTTGAAAACTCTTTTTTTAATTTGGGTTAAGAAAAGTAACATTTAGTGAATCATATTTTTCTGTTTCAGACAGGGTTTAATCCAGCATTAGTATTTAGCTGACAGAAACGAGCTGAAATTGGCTTCCAAAGGAGAAATTCCTTTCATTGTGATCTCCTCCAGTTGCTCAGAATAGCTGTTCTTATAACCTCCTGATAAAGGAAAACTGTAGGAAAGGAAAACTGTAAAGGAAAGCAGAGTTTTTCTCTGCTTTAAACTTCTTTATTTTTATCAAATGTCTGTTCTTCCTACTGGATGCAATACTCCTCTAATTCATACAGCTTAAGTATTATAATTATAAGTTCCCCTATTCTTTTTTATTTAACACCCGAATTGTGTAATTTTTTAATTCTTCACAATGGGAAAATATTTACTATTTGCCTTCAATGCAGAGAATTAATTTACAGTCGAATTGGCCCAACAGAGCTTAAAACCTTGTCAAAAATATACAGAAGTGAGGGAAATTGCTATTATTTTTTCCATGGATGATATATTTGTACAATCTGTAACTTCTCCATATTCTGTTCTGCTCTTCCATGATTTATTCAGCCACTGATTTGCCCGCCTTTCATTGGAATCATGTTGACTGCACCATTCATATGTTGACATTAATCTATAAAATGTTCGGATCCTCATAACCTCCATGAATCAAGAAACCCATGTGTTCTTTCCCATGTTCCGAAGTAGAGGCCCCAACCAACAGAGGAAGCTCTGTTGTAGGAACCAGAGGCTAAGCAGCGTGGTGGATGATTGGCTACATGTATTGCCTTTAAAAAAAAAAAAGAAGAAGAAGAAGAAGAAAAAAAGAAGAAAAAGATTAATGCTGATAACAAATATAAGCAAGCGGAAAGAAAGAGTACCTTCAGAAGAGAATTCTGAGTGTCATCCTGCTAAAAGACTTAAGGGACAGGTATGATCACGGCATTTATTTTAATAATAGCCGGTAGAATTATATAAAATATTAGAATAATGATGTACCACTTGGAAATATTAACTAACTGTAGAACTTAAATATCTTAGTTACTATTCTTTTTAATTTCCAAAAAAGCATGCAGATGGGCAATATTCAAAACAAGCTGATGGTACATTCCTTGTCAGCAGCAGTTTTTCCCTTTGTCAAGGTGACTTCAACTGAAAATTTGAAATAGAAGGAGCCACATTCCAAAGTAGTAGGTTAAAAATGCCATCATCTGTGTATGCAGCTGTCCACTTGATTTCACGTTTGTCTTACAGCTAAAGTGATAAAAAGAGAGTGTCAGAATTAGTGTTATATATGCAGTGGTAATAAAAGAACAGTCTTGAGATATTTTCATATGTGCATTGTAGAGGCAGCCAAACTATCCCTAGAAATCATAGTCCACAATAGTCTACAGTAATGTTGTCTTCTCCACTGACAGAACTGAGTATGTAGTTCTTGATCTAAGGTGATATTTGGAGTGGACTGGGGGAGCGGGGAGTTGGGGGGGGGAAGAGGAAAGGAGCAAACGGCTGCACTAGACATCCTAACCTTTCAACAGCTACAGCACTTGTGTTGAGCTTTGATGCTCAAAGATTTTCAAGGGCTTTTTCTGAACCTTCAATTGTTAAAACTTGGCCAGTCTACAGAAGCAAGGATTACAGCTCAGTTTTTGTTCTGACTTTCCACTGTTGGTGGAAAAAGAGCTGGAGGATTGTTTTAAAGGTAATCCCTGAGCACTTATCTTTGGCCTCCAGATAGCACAGACTGTTGCTGAGCAAGCAGTCAACTACAATGTGTAAAACATATTCATTTAAAATACTGACAGGCTGCAGTTTAGCTTTGACCTCATGATTAACGTAAAAAGAAAGGGAATTCTATGAGGGGGTGGATTTTTAATCTCCACCCAGGAGTTGCATGAGTAAATCCTGTTAGAAAGAGGAGGATCTAAGAATGTATTTCAACATTTGAAATGCAATAGATATCATTTTGGAAGGATCTAGGTTTATTGGGAATTAATAATTCAAATCCTTCCCTCCTATATTTAACCTTCTTTACCACTGAATTTTTTAAAATTCTAGTGAAATGTTATATCACCAGTTATGGGGGCAAAGGTAGTCTCTACAGATGTTATATGTTTAGTGCCTAATAAAGAAGGGATATTTTCTTTAGGTAAATACATTTTTTTGAGGGGTGGGGGGTGAAGGGGTGAGGGGTGGAGAAAAGTCAAGACCATGCAGGAAATTCTACAACTAAAAAGTCAATAAATGATCTGAGCAGTATGGGGTGCTGATATACTTGTCTCACAGTGTGACTTTCAGCTTGTTGAAGACTGCTTTAAGTCTGTAGGTGGGACTAAAATCTTGAATCCCAGTGCATATAAAGCTGAGAGATGAAGATGCAGAATTTTCAGCAAAGAAACATCTTCCCTGTCTCTAATACAACAAAGAAGATAATGATTTATGATACTCTGAGATACTTAAAGATTGTTTATGATACTCCAAAAATCTAGAACTTAGCAGGAAACATCAGGAGCCTTTGGAAGGCTGCTTGGCTGAAATTCTGTTGAGAGACCGTTATTTTTTTTAATTAAAAGTATGCTTATAACAACCAGAGCATACAATTTGAGCATAAGCATTTTTACAACCAGAGAGTAAGGATTTGCATGCTTTGCCCGATGCACTAAAGAATATAAACATGCAAGAGATGCTGCTTGAAATGTCAGAGGCTTTCATTTCAGATGTTTCCAGAGCTGCGAGGTAGCCTAAGCTCAGCTCTCCCAGCTTGACATTGCTTGGGGGCAATTCTCTCTGTGAAGTCCAGAGACTAGTGGACAAATCTCTTGTATCTATGTCTTTTTCAGCTTTTTTTTTTTTTTTTTTTTTTTTTCTCCAAGAGTACTATTAGTAACAGTAGTAGTTTAAATACTAAGAAATTTGCTGCATAGTTACCTAATGGCCTTTAGTTTTAATGGTTAATTACGGATATATTTTTTCCCATTTAGCTTTTTTTTTCCCCCCACCTTTAAGTAGAAAAGCGTTGTTATAATGAATTTAATTAAGCAAAAATGGATATTGGCTTACAAGTTACAAAAGGTTGCTATGCGCCAATAAATCATAATTAAATGTATTTAGTGTAATAGTAGCAGTCATTTACAGTCAGTTGCTTGTAACAAATGTTAATTGTTTCCTTAAATGACAAGCTCTTCCAATTATAAAGAAAACAAACTCAAAGCCCAGTTTTGTTAACAAACCTGATGTTTACATTACAAAGAATATCAGTGTTTTATTCATGAGCAGTTGTTCAAAATAGTAAAAAGGTACTATCCAGGGTGCCTGGAAGGGTTTGAATGCGGCTTATTTTGATGAAAAGTGGTTGCTGGTTGCTTCAGTGAAGTGTTGTTATGGTTAGGGAAGGGATGTCTCATGAGATGTAGAGAAGATGCACAGGGAAAACTTCGTAGCTCAAATGTACTGGACAAAGCACTTCAAACTGAAGTACAGACTCCGTGAACTCTGTTCATTTTGAGGTGAGAACGAAGACTTTTAGGGTTTCAGTGTGGAATTTGGCAGCAAGCAGTGAACACCTGCGTTTAAGACAATGGGATTATTCAGACGAGTGAGTAACCACACTGTTGCAGCTTTAATGAACCATATCTTAAAAAGCAACCAACAATTTCTTGTGTGCAGTTTGTGAGGCAATCTCTGTTTAGACTCTCTTTTTATAAAGTGCTTTTATATACATCAAAATATTTACACAGAAAGTGCTGTCCATTTTATTTGTAAATGTAAGGAAGACTTTTGGACAAGAATGTGCTGTTCTGTGTATTTGGAGAACGCGTACCATATAAGAGAGCACAGCCGTAGTTAGTGAAAAGAAGGAAAACAACCCCTGCATACCCAGTTTTGATTATTCTGTGGAAGACACTGTGCCATATCTCCTTTGCTCTGAACAGAACCGCTGTGTGCATATGCCTTTCTGAAGCCTGAAGGCCTGATTATTAGAGTTGAGAGGAGGGGCAAAATACTGCTTTCATTGCAGTTGATCACAACACTGTCACCTCCCCAGTGACATTGATTTAAACTTTGACTTTAGGGATCTGTTTTAACAGAAATGTTAACAGAATGTGCAAGAGTTGCAGGGGAAAGGAAAAAGGAAATTAGAACAGATCACCGTTGTAGCATTTGGATTATTTTAATTCCTGCTTAGATACAAAGTAAAAGAATGGCTGCAGTGCAGAACTGAGTGTGTTGTTATTATATCAAATATTTAATATATTTGAAATATATATTTTTAATTTCATCATTTATTACTCTCAGTACTTCCAGTCCTGACAATGAACAATTCTGGGAGAGAGGGATTAGAAGCAGCTGCAGGCCTGTGTGATCTGAAGGGCACAGTAGGAGTATAAGGAATTTAAATATCATTCATTTTCTTTTCCTTTCCTTCTCTTCCCCACCTCCTTCCCCATGCCATTTCTGCATGGGAAACAATCAGTCATTCAGAGCCAGGCACAATGACCCCCTACCTTTCCCAGTCTGTATCCAAAAATCCTTTGGCAAAGCAGATCTAGACTCCAGCTAGCTCAGCACTGCTGGAAGTCACATTCTGTTCTGTAGGATGTTGGGCTTCATGAATTACGAGCTTGTACTGTACACCAAGTACCTTCAATCACTTGTCAAAAACACTGGCTGACCACTGCCAGAGCACTTTGCATATTTCCACTTTTGTTTTAATCTCTTTTCAGTCTTCACAATGAGCCTGTGGAACCTCACTGGAATTCTTTTCTGATTAAAATATCTTCTGTTCAAATCCAACTTTGCAGCAGGGATGCCTGTGCAAAGGGCCTTGCATGGCAAGGATACACTTTTGATGATTGATACATCTTCACTTCCTTGACGATTATCCCCAATAAATCTTGTTGGTATTTCCAGCCATGATACAGATGCCCTTTACACCCATATAAATCTTCAGACCAAGTAGAAAATTAGCTGAGTCTAGACATTGATCTTGTGATGTAAATTGTATCTAGCCAGCAGGGACTCCATTGATAAACAATGAAGCAATGCAGATAACTTACCAGCTTACTTTTAATCAATGCAACTTCTCACAATGTATTATTCCAGCTATGGGTCTAAATCACTGTGCTCTGTAAGAGTTGTTTTCAACACCTTTTAATCTAATTGGAAAATCTTCCTTTCTACTGGTAATAAACACTCACTAAACTGTCTACACCTAATTGAGCTGTAGTAATTTATGTGAATTCCCCACTGCTTTTTCTCCCTTTAATCAGACAGACTGCTTTATGTCTTTAACTAATGAAACCTAAGACTTCATCAAGTAGATCTGATCAAATGTCGCTGCTAAATAAATCTTCATTAACACTGACATGTCCTGCACATCCCCATGTCCCACTTCATCATTAACTTAGAGCAACATCATCAAAGGAAGGTGATGGCCACTACTTTATTTACATATATAATCTAGCAGTAGTCATCTATGTCACACCAAATAAGAATCTGAGAAGACAGTGTATCAGAGCTTTGTGTGAGGTCTTAATATCAATAACTACACTGATAATGTTTTCCTAGTATGTTAGATGTGACATAAATGCCACTAATTGCCATGCACATCTGTAGAAAGTTTTCTCTCTTATACTGACTATTCGGATCACTCCTCACCCTTGTAAAAATAAATATTGTTCCACACCTAGCAGAGGTAGGAACAAGCTGGCTTAGGTCTATACAGTTACTTGCACACTGCTTTGACTTGCTTATCAATGATCTGAAAGTACCAGTTACCTAGCTGGAAACATGCTGGTATTGTTGTATACCAGTCTAAGCAGCACTTACTATATAGGATAGAAAATGATGGTATTCCTGTATCTGCTCTGAGTGACAATAAGAGAATTGTCCAGAATAGGCCACTGTTTATCTGCATTAAAACTACGGGGGAAAGAAAGATAAACTGCTCCTCTGTGAGGTAAAATGAAAACTTGGTGGTGCAATAAATACTTGAACCAATGAGAGAGGTGATTGTTAAATATTGTAATTGATTTAGTGGCAGACAAAGATTCTGGAGTATCTAAAGATACCCATAGGTGCTAAGTAAAGTTACAAAAATATGGAAGAAAACTTTCCTTGTTGACAAATGTGACTTCTTTACACATAAAAAATTAGAGGTGCCAAAGGACATGCTCAGAATAGCAGTTACATTTCAACGTGTTCTCACCATTAATCCTGCTTGTCGTATTGATTCTATACTGTCTTTCATTAGAAATGAATGCTTCTGCCTTTATGTGGCTCTTCAAATATTTAGTGAGTGGTAAATGACAGAAAAAAAGTGATAGATATGTCAATGCTGGTATCCATTTGCTTATCATTGCTAAATGGGATGAGAACTGACCAATGAATTGGGAAATGTATACTTAGAGAGGGATGAGGAGATTTCAAGTTGGTAAATTGTACAAGAAGAAGCTAAGAAACAGCTAGCTCATGGTGATATGGTCAGATAGGTTGAAAAAGAGGATAAGTTTGGCATTAGACTTTGTCAGAGATCTGGTAATGAAGGTAGGACTAAGATGATGGTGACATGCACACACTCAGCCACACATACTTAGTTTTGCAGAAAAAGATAAAATTTGCTGTGATTTTGAAGACTGAATAGAGCTGCATCTGGCCTAGCTTGGTGTATTTCTTGAAAACCTTCCTGGACAGTCATTTTGCAGAGTTGCATGTACTGATGGATTTACACCTGCTAAGCTCTACATATATTTTTTGTTTTCAGCGATTACTGGTAATAACTAACCAAACTTTCTATGTGCGTGCATGTTTGTGCAAATCATGTGTTCGACTCTGTCTGTGATAAAATCTACGTGTGAGTCACCTTCTGAGAAGGCCTCTAGTCACTTCTATTATTTGAATGAAAACAGTTGAGTGAAGGTGTGAAAAGAGGATGCGGAATGGGGATGGATAAGCCAATGCTTTCATATCATGATGTGGAGGATGAAGGAAAACTTGAAATTCAGGAGAGAGTTCATTTAGGCCTTTGTCTGCTATTTGTAATTTTTGGGACTATACATCTAGGAATAAATTCTCCTGAGTTTAAAATTAGCCTCTGGAACATATATAGCAATCATTGGTTTCATTTTCATTGTAGATGAAAAATATAAAAATAAATCTAATTCGTAGTTAAATTTGAAGAATAGCTGGGGCCTGGCCAGACTTCCAAGGGAAGACTTTAGCTAGAGATAATTCTGTTTACTTGAATTCCCAAGTATTTTGTACTGCATAATTCTAATGCCAGAAGATAAAATGAAAATTCATAGGAGATTACTCTCATTTTAAAAATTAGTCAGGTTCTGTGTTTCTTTAATAATGAGAAATAGTATTGGTTCAGTTGTACAGAAATATGCTGACTGGAGAAAGAATATTGTCCAAAAGATGAAGATGAAATTATATTTTTAAGTACACTTGGAAAGGGAGAAACAGAGAGATACTTGTTACCTTGTGGTTAATACTACTCCTCTGTTACACTGAATATAAAACCTACATTTACCAAGAAATATATTCCAGAAGGGATTATGTTTGTCAGGTATATTCCAAAAGGACATAGTTTTAACTTGGAAGTCATTTTGCCCTAAACCTCTAGGTAGTGACTGGGGCAGCAAATCCCCCCGCCCCACCACTGTAAGGGCAGAGCAAGTTTAAGACCACCTCATGAGACTGAATGTGTATAACTCTGTGTGGCCAGATGGCATGCATCCCAGGGTTCTGAAGGAGCTGGCTGAGGTGGTTGCCGAGCTGCTCTCCATCATATTTGAAAAGACTGTCAGGTGAGGTCCCGGTTGATTGGAGGAAGGGTCATGTCACTCCCATTTATAAGAAAGGGAGCAAGGAGGACCCGGGGAACTACAGGCTGGTGAGTCTCACCTCTGTACCTGGAAAAATCATGGAACAGATCCTTCGACATGCTTGCTCACATGAGGAATGATTGTGTGATCTGAGACAGCCAACATGACTTCACTAGGGGAAGGTCATGCCTAACCAATCTGGTGGCCTTCTATGATGGAGTTACGGGATTGGTGGACAAGGGAAAGACAACTGACATCATTTACCTGGACTTGAGCAAGGCCTTTGACATGGTCCCCCACCACCTCCTTATCTCCAAATAGGAGGGATGTGGATTTGATGGGTGGACCACTTGATGGATAAGGAAATGATTGAAAGGCTGCAGAAAGAGGGTGGTGATTAATGGTTCTATGTCCAGGTGGAGGCCGGTAATGAGCCATGTCCCCCACGAGTCTGTCTTGGGACCAGTGCTCTTTAACATCTTTATCAATGACATTGATGACAGAATTGAGTACACCCTCAGGAAGTTTGCTGATGACACCAAGTTGAGTGATGCGGTTGACACAGTGGAAGGAAGGGATGCCATTCAGAGGAACTTCAACAGACTTGAAAGGTGGTCCCAGGTGAACCTAATGAGGTTCAACACAACAAAGTGCAAGGTTTTGCACTTGGGCTAGAGAAATCCCAGGCATTTATACAGATTGGAAGGAGAGTAGCCCTGCAGAAAAGGACCTGGGAGTCCTGATGGATGAAAAGCTTAGCATGAGCCAGCAGTGTACTCTTGCAGCTCAGAAAACAAATGGTATCATGGGCTCCATTAGAAGAGGGGTGGCGAGCAGGGACAGGGAGGTGATTGTCCCCCTCTACTCTGCTCTTGTAAGGTCCCATCTGGAGTACTGTGTCCAGGTCTGGAGCCCCCAGTACAAGAAAGATAGAGAGCTGTTGGAGAGGGTCTAGAGCAGAGCTACAAAGATGATCAGGGGACTGGAGCACCTCCCCTACAAAGACAGGCTGAGGAAGCTGGGCTTGTTCAGCCCAGAGAAGAGAAGGCTGCAGGGTGACCTAATTGCAGCCTTTCAGTACCTAAAGGGAGCCTACAAACAGGAGAGGAATCAACTCTTTGAAGGGATTGATAACTGCAGGACAAGGGGAAATGGTTTTAAGTTGAGGAAGGGAAGATTTAGGTTGGATGTCAGGGGGAGAAGTTCTTTACTGTGAGAGTGGTGAGGTGCTGGAACAGGCTGCCCAGAGATATTGTAAATGCCCCGTCCCTGTGGGGATTCAAGGCCAGGTTGGATGGGGCCCTGGGCAGCCTGATCTAGTATTAAATGGGGAGGTTGGTGGCCCTGCCTGTGGCAGGAGTGTTAGAGATTCATGATCAAAGAATCATAGAATAGGTTGGAAAAGACCTTAAAGATCATCGAGTCCAACTGTGACCTTACCGTACTACCCTAACAACCCTCTGCTAAATCATGTCCCTGAGCACCACATCCAAATGGTTTTTAAACAGAGATGGTGACTCAACCACCTTCCTGCGGAGCCTATTCCAGTGCTTAACAACCCTTTCTGTAAAGAAATGTTTCCTGATATCATGTTTCCTGATCCTTGAGGTCCCTTCCAATATGTGGGCCATTCTGTGATTCTGTGTGAATGCAGTGACTTGTATTGCTGAAAGTACTGATGGCTAGTGTTAAATTTTAGGCTGGTATACTGCATCTCTTAAGAGACGTTTTGCATTGGCATGAAAAGATTAGGCTGGTTCCTTTAATCAGTGCTGAGTGAGGTTAGTAATGTGTTCTGTCAAGGCCAAAAAAGAAAAGAAGTTGCTTCCAGTAGATCATGAAGACACTGCTGGAGTTGTTCTGTTGCAACTGTAGAAGTCCTAAAGCTTTGATAGGATTCGTGATACATGGTAGGTATACATAAATATTTCTGTATGTATGCCAGTAAGAGAGAGATTCATTCGTATTATAGCCAGGTGTTATATCTATTCCACTACGAAAAAAGAAATTGCTTTTTCTTCAGATACCTGGTATCCACATATATGCCAGTTAAAAGAAATTACATATGTAGGTTCCGAGAAAGAGACATCACAGAATTCTATTCATGCATAATTCATCTTTCTTGGCTATCATCTCATTTTTAAAGAGGGCATCCAGCATTTCCAGTAAAAATGCATAAGATCCATTTAAGCTAATTACTTGCCAGTCACCACTTTTCTTTTTTCTCTTTTTTTATCTGGTTTCGACTACTGAATGTGTAAAACATGCTCTGATCAATTTGAGTGCACATGCAAACAGGATCAGCAGAATAAAGCATGTTTTACAGCTTATGATGTGCTATTGGAAATTTGGAACATATAGATCAATGATACTGTTTTATTTCTTTTTCAGTAATGGACCAGAGAACAGGATGAACAACATTGTGATCAACAACAATTTTTTTCCATTGCTGCTCCTTAATATACTATTCTCTGTAATAAAAAAAATGCTATAATAAATACTTTCTGTTTGTTCCATGTCTTGAGGTCAATGTGCAACACACTCTGTGGAATTGGCTTTTTCATGTTGTTTCAATGAAAGCCTGTGAATATGCTCTAGTCAGCTTACCAGGCTGTTTGTTCTGCTCAGCTAACCAAACCATGCAAGTGTGTCTTAACTAAATTATCTGCTACGAGTCTGTACTGAAGTCATTCTAGTAGACGCTCCTCCATCTGTTTTGTTTTATTTCCTTTCTTGTTTTTTTTTTTTTTCCCCACTAGTTGGTCATTAAAAATAGTTGAGAACAAAAATAATTAGCATAAAACCAAGATCTATGCATTTTATTAGAGCAAGCTTCTCTTATCTAAATGCTATAGCACTTTAAATTCAGAGAATAAGGCTTGCTTACCTGAAGTGAATCTATTAAAATAGGTGGATTTTTTTTGCCTTCAAGTAGTTTCCATTCAAACAAGTAGAACGAAAGGATTACTGATTTTAGACTGACACCTAGTTTAAAAGAACTGTACATGACAATTTTCCAAATCTCAGGTATTGATTGAGAAAAATTATGACAAATATATCGTCTTAAATACAGTTATTTAAACTCAGTGACAGGGAATAAATTGTGAGGATGTGTTGGAAGAGCTGAATGCTGAAGGTGGGAAGACTGGAGGGAAGGAGAAACCAGTTTATAAAAAATAATTATACAATTACATAAACTTACTTGTTTTATTTCTTTTGATTTTTTTCAGAATGCTCTAAGAATCCTCTGCTATATCTTCTTGGGGACCGAGAAAGGTTTCCCAGCTAGCTTGTGAGACTAACAGCATGAAAATCTACAAGTGATCAGTCATCAAGCAGGCTCTTTGAGTGAAGAGCTTAGCAATTATTCTGACAAGTATGAAGGAACACTTCCCTTTGATCATATAATCAAACCACCCAAACAGAAGTAGTTGGGTGAAAATTTGCAGGCCATTTTTGCAACATATTCCACACTTTTATTTTTCCTGATATCATGTTGTGCCCTCAGCTCAACTTTTTTTTTTTTTTTCATTTCATGATGTGAAAAAAGCAAACTCAGCTTCAAAGAATTCAAGATTATATGATGATCTTTTTCTCAGTTAAAATGTCATCATTTGACAAAGAGTCTGGCAAATGAACTTCCAAAAGAGGGCTCACTGAATTAGAGAATATGTTATTTAAAACCTTCCCCCAGTTGGGAAGACACTAAATAAATCAATGGATGAGAACACAGTTATAACAGATAAAGCTGTCTGATTAAGAAGGAGGAGCAGTTTCATTGTATGGAATTGTAATTTCTGAAGATTAAATGCAGGTACGTGTGGACAACCTGGTTCTAAACAGCTATTTGAGGATAGTTCACGTTTATTTATTTCTGAAAAAATTCTCAAAACTTCTGTAAAACTGCAGGATTACTTCTATTACTTGGAAACAAAATCAAGTTTGTACCCAGAAATGTTTTCTTGGCTTAAAAATGAAGCAAAATTTACATCTCCAATCACTCTCAGAAATATTTTCCTTTCCAAACTTAACTTCTATTGAGACTTTAGATATTAAGTTAATTTGTATTTCTTGGTTAACTACTGCTATTCTGGTGTGTTTTGCAAAATCAAATTTGAGCTTAAATATTCTCATATTTATAAGATGACAAGAAATATGCTTGCTTTGTCATATGGTAAAAAAGAAATTAACTGTTGGATCCAGTTCTGAAATGATTTGAAGAGGCCTGTAATAACAGTCCGTGAAATGGCTCCATTCAATATATAGAAAAGCATCAGTTGTCAATATCTAAACCAGGATTTGCATGTGTGTGTGTGTGTTGTAGGCAGTGGTTTGAGATCCTTTTGGAGAATAATAAAAACATAATAGTAAGTAATCTCTTCAACAGAAATCTTTATGGAGTACAATTAATGACCTTAGAAAGGATTGGAAATTACTGAGTTCAGGTATTAGTCTAAAAAGATTTTATAAGCTTTGCCTAAATACCCTAATCTCTTGTTTCCACCATATTTTCTCTGAGATTATTTTGGCAATTCCTTTTCATAACTGGATTGAACTGGTGTAGTCTTTCTGATTATAGTACTTAGTCCAAAGTTTGCTGCAATCAATAGATTCTTTCCCATAAGGATAACAAGCTTTTATCTGGAATTCTCACAAATAATGAAATCTGCATTTCATTTATATTTCAGATAAATTTGAGTCAATCAATCTACAGCCACTGTACTCACTGTATGTCTTTTTATCACTAAATCAATTAAGACCCATCCAGATTTACTCATAGATGTTGATGTCATCTATATATATGTAATTATGAAGAAGAAACTTAGTATCAAAGAAAGTAAAAAAGCATGTATTGTAATAATTATATAAAAGAACATAAGGATAAAATCAAGAAAATTTACTAGGTAAGTGAAAGTCTTCAATTTTTATGCTCCACATTATATATCATTACAATTCTATCCAGCTGTTCATTCCTTGAAACTTGGTTAAAGTGCTATATTTAAAGATTTATGGACTAGTTTCTTCACAAGTATAGTATATAATTATCTGTGACTTACAGGCAGAAAATGACAAAATTGAATCACTGCCACTGGTGTCTTGGAAATAAAAGGTCAAACTATATTTATATTTTCTTGAGTTCATAGCATTCTGAAAATATGAATTTGATAAAATATGATACAACAATAATTTGTGAAATTCACAGAATATCTTAAAACCAAATGTCACTGATCAGCTATTTGAAAACTGCAAGAATTCACAGCCAGCTTTATTATTTATTTATTTTTTTCTCTGTGTTCTTGTCTGCCAATTTTATGTTAATTCATGTATATACCTAACTCTCATAAAAGGATAGATTCATACTATTATTTACAACTTTGAAAAAGAAACTAAAAATATAGGGGTTTTTTGTTTGTTTGTTTTTGTCTTTTGCTACATAACATATATCTGATTTGTGGAAGGAAGATGACGGTTTTGCTCCATCTAAATTTCCCCAACTCTTATCGTAGCGGATTGTGATCCACAACTCAGATTTGAGTATTGACAGCCCTGGAAATGTACAGTAGGAATTGATAGCAAACCAATGGAAAATCTTATTTGTGCTGAGAGCCAGCATCAAGCAGGCAAAGCCACATCCAAAACCTCCATGCAATCAGTGCTGGTCTTAACAACAAGTGAGAGAGGACTGCTGGAGGACTACTTGGGAGTTCAAGGACAGAAATTTTGAATCCCTATGTAACCCTCAGATCTTTGAATAATTTTTATTTGGCCTTCTTTTGTCATGTGTGACAACACGAAAGCAGGAACACACATGGGTATTTCTGAATACACAACATTCTTTATTACTCTTTATTCTTTATTTACTATGGAAATAGTATTAGTATAGAGAAGCTTTGTTAGGGCAGATGGAAGACAGGGAGGTGATATGCATGGCTTCACCAAAGGCAAGTCCTGTTTGACCAACCTAATAACCTTCTATGATGGTTATCAATGGACAAGGGAAGAGCCACTGGTGTCATCAATCTGGACTTCAGTAAGGCATTTGACACAGTACTGCACACATCTTTCTCTCCAAATTGGAAAGTATAAGAGAATATCCTTTTAAGCCATTGCCTCAGAGCTTGCTGATGAACAAGTCCAAGCAAGTCCTGGACAAGGGTTGAGAAATCCTTTGTCTGAAGAACACAGATGGACAAGTCCTAGGCAAGGGTTGTGAAATCTTTTGTCTGAGGGACATAGATGGACAAGGCCAGGGGCAACAAGAGAGAGAGAAGCCGCAGGTTAATGGCCAGGAAGCCATTGTGTGGGCTTATCTTGAGGAAAATGGCAATTTCAAGAGGTACTACACATGACACTTATCCAAGCGCCCAGGAATGCCACGTTCTCAGAAGAAGGAGGATAAAAAAGGGACAAAAAAATGAGATTAGGTTTTTCAGACATGAGAAGCCTCACGTCCTGCTCCTCTCCCTCCTGGACCTACTCTGTCACTGCACATTCTTGCTGCCTAAGGCCAGCCATGATGCTGCTGCTCTCCTCCAAGAGGTTTCTGTCAACAGATTTCTCACGGCATGATGCCTGCATGCTGAAGAAGAACAAAGGTGTCTGCCATCAGATCCCTCGCTATGGAATGCCTGCATGCTGACACACTCTCCTGGGCCAGTTACCTGAGTCCTGCTGCTTCCTCCCAGACTTACCCTGTGGCTTCTTCCTGCACCTTCTTGCTGCCTAAGACCGGCCATGCTGCTGCTGCTCTCCCCCTGTGCTTTTGCCTCAGACCATCAGAACAGTGTGCAATGGGACCGCTGCTGGATCCTGTGGTGACTATCCCCACTTTACACAATTCTTGCCTCTTTCCTATATTTTCTATCACCTGCCTTCTCTTCCCTATCACTCTAATTTGTAATAGTGTCCGTCCTCCCCTTCCCCATCTCCCTGATTAAGATTTATAATAAACTGGTCAGACCAACATTTGAACCGTTCTTCTTAATCTCATACCAGGAATACAGATATCAAAGAACCTCCTCTCCTTCCTATAAATTGGAGTGAAACAGAAAGGTATGGATTTGATGGGTGGACAAGGATATGGATGAAGAACTGGATGCAGGATTGAATCTAGAGTGTGGTGGTCAATGACTCAATGTCTGGATGGAGATCAATGACAAATGGCATCTTTCAGGGGTCAGTGCTAGGGACTGGTGGATGGCAAGCTAAATATGAACCAGCAATGTGCCCTTGCAACCCAGAAAGCTAACCCAGGATATTGGTCTGGAGGGCACCCAGATGTTATCAGCTGCATTGCTGAAGTTGAATGCCTGTTTTCTCTTCATGAGAATATGCATGTGAAGAAGAGTGCAAGTGATCAGAAAAGATCAGCAATATCTTCTGTCTCCTCAGATGGCACAAGTTTTATTTCCAGTATCTATTTTACATTATGTCTCAGTTTCTTAGGGAGCTCAGTATGTTATGAAGCCTTCACAATGATCTTTGTTTGTATCCGTTTTCTTTGTTATTTTGGTCATCAGCACAGACTTGTTATCTATCTAATCTATACAGATAAGTTTTGCTTTTTCGAAAAAAGATTTTTACACTATATTTCTTTTTTTTTAATTCAGATATTTTTCTTCCTTCCACTTGCCTTTGTATGAAAAAAATAATGAAAGGATTGTTCTGCCGAGAGAGGGGAGACTGAGCTGTCAAGTCATATGAGCAACCTGAGTAAAGTACTGCTGAAAGATGTGTATAGTAAAGGCTTCAGCTGAACAAACACATGGTATCACAATGGTTCTTTGGGCATCTATCAGAGATTCTTCACAGTAGAGTCACCTGCAGCAGAACTGCTGTCTCAGGCTCTGGAGGTTGCTATTCAGCTGTGGCTCCTACTTTTGGTCTGTCTTGTTTTATTGAACACTGGCCAAGATGCACAGAACTCACCAATATATTGGTAGGGAAGAGGTGATCAGCATCAAGCCTAAAGGAAGACTCTCTATTTTTTTCCTTATCTGACAAAAAATTGCTGTCTGAGAGCTGCTCAGAGAATAACTGAGTCTGGTAAGCCCTTAGGACTCTAGTGAAGAGATGCATGAGACCCGTACAGAACTGCCACAGTAGCTGTCTGTTACCCTGTGAAACTGGCAAAGCAATCTTTAGTATCTTCCACGCCTTTCTACTAATTTATATCCTGGATGTTGGTGTTGGGCAGGCTTCTGCTCTAAAGACCTGAGAAGATGGCCGGAGTTTGGAAGTTTCCAACTTTTAAATGACCAGGCCAATCTTTCATCCTACCCAGATGCAGTCGCACACAAATATTCATCATTTTCCTTGTTAAGCATATTACATATGGCCACTGCCATTTCAACCTTGAAGTTTGTCCTCTCTTGATATTTTTCCCTAGCATCGGTCATCACTGTTGTCACAGGAATCACAATCAAATTAAGGATGAGCCCAAACCTTGACATCTTTTTTGTTTATTGGAGAGGATAACTGGCAATAACTCCAGCTGCACAAAGCTGCTCCTTCACTGCTTTTTGGAAGCATATCCCACTGTTCTGTAAACAATAAGAGACAAGTTTTCTGCTTTGGGAGATGTATGCTGCATTCTTGTTCGTGGGACAACTGCCAGGCTCCAGCCTGTGCTGCCACTTGCTTACAAAGTCATTCAGGAAGTAAGAACACACAGATCAAAGACAGACAACACTTACAGTACAAATGCACAAATAGAAAAAATAACATCCTAATGGTGTAGATTTTTTTTTTTCTGAATTTGCTTCTAACGTTGTAAATGACTGTAAAAGGCTCTTCCATAGATATTGCTGTCAAGGAGACGCTCATAAATATTCCCTCATTGCACTGAGGCCAATTTACCATGTTGTGCAGGGTACATGTACAGTAAGATGCAATGCAGAATGGCATGTAACATAAACATGTCCTATGCAATGAGAATCTTTACAGAAATATGGTTATGAGATCTGGCCAGATCAGAGTAACCAAAAAGTAATACAGCATCATTCAAATCCTGAATTAATGGTAACAGAAAGACGTAAAATTTGTGCAGTACTCCTTTCTTTTCTTTATTCTATAAAATTTGTATAGTAACTCTTATTATCTTGCAAGAACTTAATAAACTTTTAACCCTTAATGCAAATTATGGTTATTCAGCTGAACTAAAAGAAGAAAGCTACTTTGCTTTTCTGCATCAGATCTAATTCATTTTAGGGCACTGCAATTTAAGGCATAGCATTGACTAGACTTATGAGTAATCTCTTTATGTAAGGCCACTTTAAAAGGTGCTTTTAGAAAAAAAAAGTGCTGTTATCATTCCTTGCAATTACTACATTTTAAGTGTAGGGTATCAGGAACTATGAAATTTTGCCATCACAGATATGTATGCAAAAGCATGATTACTTAATGCATACTGCTACAAAGGTATCACAGAATCATGGAATGGCCAGGGTAGGAAGGGACCTCAAGGATCATGAATCTCCAACCCCGGTGCCACCAACCACCAATGCAGGGCCAACAACCTCCCCATTTAATACTAGACCAGGCTGCCCAGGCCCCATCCAATCTGGCCTTGAACACCTCCAGGGACAGGGCATGTTCAAGGCCAGATTGGATGGGGTATTCCTCCCATTATTGCAGAATATGCAGACAGTGCAAGTGAAATGAAAGAAAAAATCTGATGTGACAAAGAAACAAGCAGAGTTTGGGCAGTAAGTTCTTGAACATTGTCAGCTGGGCTGATTTTTGTCTTTGGTGAGGAATGACATTGGCATCTTGACATGTTTCCTAAAACCATTCAGCAGTCATCCTAGGATGTGCCTCTTTAATCCAGACCTTTTCTTCTCATCTGCAAACTGCCTCTGGATAAGTCTCAGTTGGTTGCCCATTTGGGGCCCTCGGGTAAAAGTGTTCAGGGTAGTGGGCTTTTGTGCAAGACAGATGGATCTTATTACAAATCTTTGCATTACAAACCAATGGTAACCAATCACGTGACAGGGGGTCTTGCTCCTGCTTTATCATTCCAGGCAGGTCACTAACGTGAAGGTGAACTCTTGGGATTTTCCACAGCAAAAGCATGTGGAAATTACAGGAAACACGCACTGGATACTTGTGATACAGTCTGACCGAATATTTTGATCAGGAGTTCAGGACAGTACCTTCTTCCTAAGCTGCTAAGATCACAGAAACTTCACAACCCTCCTGAGTCTGATCATTCCTCAGCAGTAATTTTACCAGGAGAGCAGTTGTTTTCTATGTTCACCCTATTGAATGAAGAGAGAAGCTTTACAACAATAAGCTGTATTTTTGGGCAATTGTATTTTATCCCAGTTCCATGAAGAGTGTTTTATGAGGAGGTTAAGTGGAATGCTGTTTAGTACACACCATTTATATTGCAGCTGTAGTACTTAGAAAACAATTAATCATCTTTTATATGGTCCACTTTTCTCTATTTTGTTGCATTTCCTTTTTTACTGCTGGATGTTCAATTAAAGTTAAAGAGACAAGTTTCAGGTTTGGTGCCAGTGCTCCATGGTTCAGCTCATGCCTGCGGCTCTGCATCTTAAAATATAGCTGATACCCTCAGAATCAATACATCTCTTGGATAACATAGCTTTCCAGATTTTTATCTAGTTGGATAGAATCTCAGTGTCTCTGTCTCTCCTTTCTTGTACTGATCACAGCATATTTAGCCCCAGCAGAAGGGAAGTCTGCTCACCACTTGTAGCTGAGGCACAGCTATAAAACATTATGGAAGAAGGCTAGGAGGGATAATGATAAAGGTCAGATTGTGATTTTGACTTCTTAGCAAAGTGCGTAGAACAAAGTCCTAAGCCAACATGGGATAATGGCTGTTGCCATGTTTGCTCTTTTCTACAGCTCAGATGATATGCTGGGTGGCAGTCTGTATCATCAGGCGTTGGAACTAGATCTTTAAAGTTTCTTCCAATCTAAGCCGTTCTGTTATTCCTTACTGTGCAGTCAATATATGAAGATGCATTAAAATCTTTTTTCTTTTTGCAAACCTTTATTTGCCACTCTTTTGGATTCATGTTCAGATCAGGACACCAACTCTAGCACTTAAAATTTCAAGAATTTCAGATCTGAATTAAAACATTATGGCTTAGTCTTGTCCTTCTCTAGTAGTCTTGCCATCACAGTGTCAGATTTTCTTCTTCATAAACCCCAGGTAATGTATGCAACAGTTTAAGCTTTAGAAAGTTGCATATTCACTTATTTTGCCTGATCCCTAATTATTTCAACCTGTAGTAAAACGTCAGTCTATTTAATTATCTGGTTAGTCTTCTCCTGGGTCCTATATAGCCTGCAGCTGTGCATAGTAACGTGGATTGCAGGTCTGACAGACCTACTTCACCTTCCGTTTATTAGGCTGGCCTTTGGCAAAGTTGGTCAGATCTTTTGTGTTTTCGAAGTACTGTTTTTAATTTGAACTCTTTCAGACAATACTAAATCTGAAACTTTAGCAGACTTCAGGAAAGTCTGTAAATAAAATAAAAATAAGGCTGAAGATTCTTATCTAAACCTAAAGAAGTGTGTCCAATTAACTAGGTAAATCTTGGATGTTGTTTTTCTTTTTTTTTTTTTTTTTTTTCCTCCCCTCCTCCTCCCTGCAGTGGCAGTGGGCTAAACTTATTCTGAATTCTTCAATTGATTTTATGGACTTAAAGCACAAAAGAGATCCTCTTCCTTTGCTGAATGTTCATGTGGCACTGTTGCATACTTGTATATGCTCTTTTAGTCTCTGTTCTTTTTGCTTTTTCCTTTATGTAAAGCTTGGTCCTAAGTTAACAACTCTATGCTGTCCTTGTTTTAATTCCTCCTAGTAATAAATCAATAAATGCACTTAAATCATCTAGAACTGCTGAAAATGCATCGGGTTTGAAAGGGAGCTGAAGTCTGCTTGGTTTAGGCTTGAGGTGCAGCTCTTCATAATGAATTAAATTAAAACAGATGTGATGTTTCTAAATTCCTCTCCAGTTTTATATTTGAACTGTGAGCTCCTTGAATAGTTGTTATTGTTATGTACAAGAAGAGGTACACTGTGAAGATCCAATAGTTTATACAGTCTTTGTGCTAGCAGCTGTCAGTTTGCAATAGTAGTGTAGAACCTGTGGTGAATGAGCCCCGCTTGAGCCTGTTGAAATGTCTGAGGATTCAGAAGTGCTGAGTTAACTTTGAAAGGACTGGAAAATATCGGTGCACTTCTTAATTTTGACCAGAAGAGGAAGTGGAAGTACCATCATGAGAAATACCATTTGTATGATAGTTTTCAGCTTGCTGACAATGCAGTGCAGAGTGTTGTGCAATACTAGAATTTTAGTGAAGATTTGTGTAAAAAGATTTTCTAAGCTTTCAAAGTATGGATAATTTCTTATATACCATTATACTTAGACCCAAACTGAAAGAAGAAAGGAGACCACAAAAAACTAATATTTACAGGTGATCATGAAAGTTAATAATTTTTTGCCCTCTGTAAAAAAAAAAAAAAATAAATAAAAAAAAAAAAAAAATCCTGTTATAGGAGCCAGAATCCTTGCTGGATCAATTCAAATGAGTATGCTTGACATTTAAAAATCCAATTTAAGTAATCAGGGAGTCAAGTGACCCATTCTCCATGAATGTCCATAAGGTTTTTTGATTCATGTAGGGACTTCTGAAATTCCAGTTCCAATCAGATAATTAATATCTAGCATATTTTCTAGGCTGTCAGAAAGCGTTTTGCCTCTGTACAAAACACGACATTCACCAGATTTTTAAATAAAACTTGTAATTATTTTCAACAGTTTGTTTTTTTTTTTTTAACTGATAAAACTGGAAAAATAAACCCTAAAACATTTTTACAGCCATATCATCAAACAGATATTTCAGGGTTTTATTTCAATTGGATATTTTATCTTAGTCTCCACTTCAATTTCCTTATCAGCCCTTATCAGCCTCACTAATCTTGGAAAGCAAACAAATACGTGAAAACTACAAGCATAAAATTGGGGTCTATCTGAATATTAATATGTCTTGTCTAATACTGATAATGCATCATGAAGTACTGTAGTAATAAGAAATATATAATGGATCTGAAGCTTGAGGCAGAGATATTTCACATGCAGTGAATCTCATATGAGAAAGCCAACCATTTCACTTTAATAATTTTTGCTGCATTTGAAATTAATAGCTACTTACTTAGGGAAAGGAGTAATATATTATTTATTCTCTAGCTTGATGCCATTGCCTGGTCGCTGAAGGACTCCAAGCAAATAGGCAGGGGTAACTGGAACAGTGGAATGGGCATGAGCTAAGAGCATTGTTTTCATTACAAATTTAGATAGTAAGATAATACCTTCCCAATGAGAAAAGCTACTGAGAAACCCTAGCCTCTATTAATGGGCCTCATGAGTCAATCTGCAGCAGTGATGTATCATGCTCCCTTATGGAAATGATGTGCTGTGAAAATGCATTATTTTAAAGAGCAAGAGAGTGGATTGAAACAAGTACACATCATAAGGAAACTCAAATCTGTCATGATGTATGCTGGTTTTTGGGTGGTCCCTATTTGCACGGCTGTTTAAGCAAGCACTCTAAATGGAAATGCATTTGACATTTTTTGTACCTAGCTGTAATCAAACAGCATTAGAATTCAGCTGATCTTACAGAAGATGATTAAACAAATTTCTTGTTCATTCCCAGTTCTTTCTAATGGGAAAATGGAGAGAGAAGACATGTTGATAAAAATGATCCCAGATGGAAAGCTATGTCTTAAAAGAAGCTTAGAGAGGAATCCAATTTTTTCCACTACTCTCTCACTCCTCTCCTAATGCAACAAAACAATCACTGAGTTATGTTAATGAGCCCAGGAGCCGGTATCCACTTACAATTGTCAGGCATTCTTATAGAATAAATATTCAGTGAAAAGCCTTGGAATTTAGTCCTATATTGATAGTGTGATGGGTGCTAGGTGAGAGGAAAATAGATACTGGTTTCATGCTTTTCATAGAGAAAGCATAACTTACAGCTATCTATTAATTGGTAGTGAAGCTGCTTACTCTTTTGGTCTCTAATATTTAGAGCACTGTGTGATTTTCAGCAGCCACAAAACTTGTTATTACATTATGTGAGTAACTTCTACAAGGAATCCAGTATCCACTATAAAACACCAATCAAACTTTGTGGTTCATGTGGACTTTCTAAAGGTTAAATCCGTGGCCTGGGGCTATAGCAGAGTGTGGGTTTCTCAAGCAGTACTTAGGGAGACTTGTTTACGTGTTTTTCTGGGAATTCATTTACTGCTGTGTTTGTTGCTGCTAATATCAGTGGGATCCTAGTGAGTTGAATGTCATCCTTGTTATTCTGAAAAGCATGACAGAAGAAGGCTTTGCAGGGTTTTTCTAAAGACCTTTGACATGCAACAAGTCTCTTTTAGTGCTGTGTCTGTAGAATCCCTGCAGCTGGCAGAACCTGGCTCTCTGCTCCATTGCCACCAGGCTGCATGATAGCTGAGGACAGTCACTGTCTTGAAAGATTGCAGAGCAAAATTCAGTCTTTGACATAGGAGTGACGGATCTAGTAATTGTTGTAAAGTTTGGGACTGTTGGAAATATCCAAATAATTTTGTCAGGACGGTATCTCTGATAAAAGCAGATTTTATTCGCGATTGCAATGGCGGGCGTCCCGCAAGCAGGAGCGCACCTATGGACACAACATGACAGTATTTATACTCTGTTTTCTCCCCCTTGCCTCCCCCCCATCCCCTGTTTCCTCACTGGCTGGGTACTCCAGGTTCACAATCTTATCAGAGGATTTACATTTGTTATTTACTTGTTAATTTGTTTGTTATCTGGTGTCAGTCAGTCGCCATCCTGTTGTTCCCAAGATATCTCAGTGCTCTTCTTGTCGTATTGATATGGTGATTTGCTTCCAAGTCTTCGTTAAACAGGGAGCACCGGGGGGGGATGCCAGGCCTTCCAATGTCTCTTCAGGCGCTTCCTCGGGCATGCTGTGACATGTTCTCTGGTTTGATCTCGTGCAGGATATTCTTGCAGTGTGTATGACAAAATATACATATATACACCTATATACAGAGCGTGCGTTCCTGGGAAGGGTCATCTAGAGGATAAGCGACGTAAACTATCAGAGATCTTCCCCAAGTTAAGCAGAAAGACTCCCAAAAAGAACTATGACAGTGGAGATCATGAAATAAAAATATATATTATCCAATTTTAATGCAGAAACAACATTTGATTCCCACAGGGACCAAGCCCTTTTAACGAGTTGAATGATAGCTAGCATGTGTATGTGTGTGTTTGGGGGGGCTGAAGAAGAAGTTTGACACACTCACAGACATCACACATGAGAAGCTACACAGGGGTGATAGAAAATGTGCTGGTAAATTAGATCTAGATGGAAACACATGAGAGTATAGTAATGAGGAACAGATACATGCTTCTTTAATTTAACAGAAATAACTCCCACTTTTGCATGTCAGCAGTGGTCTTTGGAGCAAGCCTGGGGGAGGGGGCTGGGACTCAGTTGTCTGCACCTGGCAGCTGGGGCTTGCCAGGTGGTGCTGATGGTCTCTGATGAAGCACCTGGAGTGTGAGGCTGGGCATAGTCCCCAGAGGTGATAAATAAGTGGTGATACAAGCCCACGTAGGACTTGGACCTGAGGCTGGTGAGAGCTGTTCTAATGGGTTTTGTGAGGGCTCAACAGGGATAGGAGCAATCCCCTCAAGTCTAGCAGCTTAGGGTGGATTTTGGGCTGCTTTTATGCTGTGCTCTTCCCTGGGAGGGACCTTTTTCAGTCAAAGTGCTGCGGGTCCAGTTTGTTACACTGTAGTTGAGGTGAGGGTGACTGGTATCTGTGGTTTTCTGAGGTTTTCCCACTCATTGTTTGGATTGTTTGGAAGGGCAGCTGAGAAAGTGTATTCTCTGGGAAGAAGGTGTGGGGGGGATGGTAGAAAGGAGCAAGGCACTTGACCCTAGCTTAGTGGGGTGGTGAAACTAGGTGCTCTGGTGGTCTTACCCTGGATGGGACAATGAGAGGGTGGTTATGCTGCCTGCCTAGTCTGCACTGTGAAGGGCAGGGGATCCTCTGTTTTCACCTGTGTTTACTATGTGTTTGTTAGAAATGCCTGAAATATAGCCTTCACAGGTGCTTGGGAGAATTCTGTGATGACCAGAGCCCTCCACCCAAGAGCTTCCATAGAAAGAGAAGGGTTCTGAGATCCACCCTGAGGCAAATGTATTGCTACTTACCTCTGATATGTGACTCAGTAGATCATAGGCCCAGGGGTGACTTCACTGCAAAGCCAACTTCATTGTCTGTGATGGGGATGGAAGAGTTTTGAGAGGACAGATCTTTGTTTATCAAATGGCCAGGAAAAGCTGTTTCTCCCAGCAGATGCCCTAGAAGCTGAAATGTTTGTGTCGGGTCTGAACTGGAAGCTGAAAGGAAGGAGTAGGCAGCAACTCATGGAAAGCAAGCTCTTGCTTCTGTGCATTCTGGGCTATCCTGTTTCTGAGGGAGATCATAGCCTCTTGGATAGCAAGTAAATGTCTATTATCTTCCTGTTGGTGTTTTGCTGAGCTTACTACTAACTGCTCCTGTGCCAAAATATTTTGTAGTATCTTGGGGGACTGAGTGAGGGCTAGTTGTTCCTGCTGGAGCATTGGATACTGCTTGTACCTACCTGGATAATTTGATAAGAAAATCTTCAATAAGCTTTTAAAATGCTACTACCTGCATACTACCACATTATCAGTGATGGTAATGTCATCAAATACTGTTGATCAGTTGCCATCTTCAGTTACTGAATTTCTAGCTGATTCTATTGGAGCCATTCTGGTTTCTAACAATTTTCTCAATTTTTTTTTTATATTTTTATCATTCTTGTGTTATTTGGAATAATATTTCATTCTCTTCTGGCTGTTCTTTAAAGATAAAGGAGTTTCTTACGGTAAATTATGAAATGTTTGTTATTCACCTCAGCTCCCAGAACAGCTCCAGAAATGTCATTTTTTTTTCTCTTAGGATGGATATGCTGTAACAGTAACTGTTTGCATTTATATAGCGCTTTTCATACCAGAAACACCTAGCCAACTTTCACTAATTTTGTGTGTTCATTGTAGCCATAGAAGTTGTGCTGCAACACTCTTGTCAAACGTCCTGCAGAAATCAGTTCAATGTTACACAATCACAAGAGTCAGATCTAATTACAGTTTTGGACATCCTGATATCAAAATGCATTCAGTTGCCCTGTGAAGCAAATACTGAATTTATCTACTCTTCTCTTGCAGTTGAAGTAACGGAGTTCCTGCGTGTCCAAGGAATGAATCTTGGTTCAAACAGTGTCTGTAGCAGAACTGGGACCAGAGTTCTTTATCTTTACTCTTCAGACTCCGCAGACTGCTCAACTGCTTTGTGCATTATACTTTGTTTGGGTAAGTCATTTAGCAGAATATGCATTTACTTAATCTGATTTCTGTATTTTGATCGTGTTCGGAGCATAAGATTCTGGTGTCCTTTTGCTGGTAGAATGACTGATGCCGCCCAGGTGTTGGCTTCATTAGGGCAAGGAATGTCAGTGAATGCAGAAGTGGTCCTTTGTGATTATTAGTGAACTTGTTAAATTCCCAGAAGACTAGAAGGAGTCCATCAGGCAATTACATGGTTGGACAAGTTCATGAATTCTGTGTTAGACACCCAGGAGAAAACAGTTCTTCCATTGGAGCTGTTCTGATCTAGAATGTAATTAAGCACTGTTGGCTTTGTAACGATGAGAAGAGATATGGAAAACCTTGTACAGTGTGCAGTATTGGTTTTGACTGGCATGTGTTAGTTTTGAGTAGGAACAAACTGCTATGGGGGGCTAACACAGAAGAAAAGTGAATATCTTATGTCTAGCCTTTGATTTGAGGCAGATAGTATTAGCAGTTCTTATCTATTCCCACATTTCCATTGTTATGAAACTTTTCTGATTTTTTTTTTTCTAAAACAAAAAGTACCATTTGATATAGAACATAAATTACAAACTCAACAGCTTTTTTTGGTAATGATTCCTTTTTTTTTATGACAATGAGCTTAACTATGCAGTACGCTGCAGCATGCAATATCTTTTAATATCTTTGCTATTTGAAATCTCAGAGAAAAGGTGTGTATATCTTCACTAACTATGACTGTAATTTGGATTTTGTGGTCCACTCTAATTCATTCTTTTTCTTTCTTTGCTGTAGTTTTATGCTGAAGAGTCTAGTCAGTCTTACCAAAAACCATGCTGTTCCAAGATAGGTTGCTGACCCTCTGAAAGTAGTACTGTTACTACAGCACTATATATCTCCTTCCCTTTTAAGGCATTGATATTAGAAAATTTGAATTACTCTGGCAAATAAGCACAGAGCCTAGAGAATTTGCAAGAAAAATGCTACCTGCTTTGTTAGGAGCCTTACTTTTTGGTATTTAAGATGCCATGGAAGTTTTGAGTTCCCTTAATGAGAGAGGGCAAAGATCCTGATTATTCAAGGTAACTGTGAAGGATAAAATGCATGCACCACATAACCAGAGTGGACTGGAAAACTCAGACAACTGTTCAGTTGTTTAAATCACCAGTGTTCTAAGCCAGTGGCATCAAAATAATTGCTTCTTTCTTTCAGATGAAAGGAGATTTATAACTGAAACGTGTCACGAGTAACTACTGACTGATTGCTACCATTCTGACTGTTTTGGTATGGTTTAGAAGTAAATATTGTTGGAAAAACTGTGCAACTTGGTACTGAAGGAGGTTTGTTCCTATAGCAGTTAAGGATTTCAGTTAGGAACAGTGTAGAAATATGTTCTGCTGCTATGTGGTAGCTATTATTTAGGAAAGGAAAGGTGGATAGCCATTTAGGTTTTCTTTCTGGAATGATTCCCTAAAGTCAAACCTTTTGGTAAGGAAGGCATTGCATGGACTGTCAAGAATGACATTACTTATCTCCGCTAGGAAGGGGGATCAGCCTGAGCAGCAGCAACTGTATTAGCAGGGCCATAAGTCTGCTGTAAAGCAATTTCACTGGTGCCATCTCACTCCACTGAAGGAACTGAAATAAGGACTCTTTGAAGAAGTGTTGAACTTGCAAAAAAGTTTCCCAGATTGTTAGTGTTTGCCAACAAATCTGTCTTGTTTTTGTAATTTAGTAACAGCTGCTGTCTTCATTATCGCTTCTCTTATTGCAGGCCTTTATCTGAGTGATACTGCATAACAATTTGCTCTACAGCTCTCAAGAATATCTGTGTAAAGCAGAGCTCTGGATGCTAGTGGTCCATGTCAAATTTAAAACAGAAATAGCACTTTTAATTAAAGTAGACTTACAAGAATTGTGGTACATATTAAATATCTACTAAAGGCATATTTTCTGTTCAAGATAAATCACAGTTCTCTTGCCTGTGTTTGAAATATTCTGATAGAGGGTGCTGGTGCTTTATTTTAACATCTAAAAATGGGTCAGCTTCACTTGCCTTTGTTTTTAAGTCTCACAGGATTTTTTTGTTGATAATAAACCCTTAGGAAAAGGTTGGATTTTGTCCTTGTTTTGTAATGAAGTGAGTTAGAATCAAATCCCACAACAACTTACTTTAAAAAAAAAAAAAAAAAAAAAAGATGTTTGGTTGCTTTTTTTAGGGAGCAAAGTTACGGCTCAGTGTTTCTGCTAGGAAATGAAATGGTAGTAAATGTCATGGTTTGTGAGTGGATGCATCAGCAAATAAAAAAAAGAGAAGCAGGGGTATATAGAACAAGAAAACATACTGGTCTTAATGTACTTGGCCTCTTGTTTGGGAAGGCATAAGGGAAAAACAGAATAGCCCTGTGGAAATACCTAGCCTGATCTTTTTCTTTTATTTTGGAGAAAGGTGGAAAATTTCTTCCCTGCTGCTTGTATTTTGACTACTTCTTTTCTATTATGCTCTCCAGGCATAATTGTTTTGGGTGCAAGGTCACTATGGTGACCATGAATAAGGGAACCACTGAGGTGACCAAATCCATTAGGATTTTTTTTGGTCTGTTTCTTCTTGAAGAACTTAGACAAATGCTGCAGCTGGTAGTAGGATCATGATTCTTTCTCATCCCAGTTCTTCCCTCCTGTCAATTTCCCTCCATAATTTTCTAAGATAACATAACATCAGAGTTCCTATGTCTATTTATTATTAGAGAAGTAAGAATTTTATGATACACCTGTAGGTGACTATTGTCACCAACAGCAAGATAAGAAGTGATAAAGCTTTCTTGAGCTTGGATTAGGTCTGTGGATTAAACTCCCCCAGGAGCTGGGACCAATGCAAACCAAGGCACCTTCTGCGCTAGGTGAAAAGTGCATATATTTGACCTTGTCTTTCCTAACAAAATATATAGCAGTCTGTATAATAAAACAAAACACTCCACTGCACGATTTTGCCCCTGGGGAGGGGATGAGGACACCAGCACGTGACAGATGTTAGTCATATCACTTCATGCACTGCTGGAAAGCACTCGAGTATTGCAATTATGAGTGTGGATATAAGAACCTGAATAGAAGAGAATGAAATAGCAATTGACTGGTGTTTTCTATTACCATTATCCTGGGGCCTAAGATATGGATAGCCCATGGAAGTACATTTCCTGAGAAGAAATACAAACCATCTACAAACAACCTTATGAAAGCATTTTCTATTCCACTCTCAGGACTGACTATTTGCTCATCACTGTCCCTGCTGCAATGAGTTGTGGCATAGATGCACTCACTGGGAAGTGCGATTATGAGGGTTATGCATCTCCCATCAACTTGTATCAGCTTGCTGATATGCCCCACTAGAATACATGCAAAGCTAGTTTATTTTCACACCTGAATCCCTTGAGGCCATCACAGTCTGCATCTAGATCACAATGCAAATTAGGATATTAAGACTTAGGACTCTGAGTGCAAGGACTTCTGCTACACTGTAAGCCTCTCTGTTGCCAGAAAAAAATTTTCATTAGCTGCCGGTGGCACTGTCTTGCATATTTGTTCTAATAGATTATGAGGAAGAAAACAAACATACAAACAGTTGTATTACCATTTTGCTTCCTTTTGCCTCCTTAATCTTCAGCATCACTATGAAAACTGCATTTTTATCTTGGAGCTGGTGACAGGTGAATAATGTATCTGGCTTGGTTGCAGCATCCATGTAAAGGTAAAATTTATGGCATCTTATTCAAAATGAAAACTACAATGTAGTTTCAGAGTGATTTGAAATGATTTGTTTGTAACTTAGTGGTTGTTTCCAATCCAACTTAACAGGAAGCTACAAAATGCTGTAACATTTTGCACTGTGGGTCAGGTTTTTCTCCTCTGTAATCAGATCAACTGCTTCTACTATCTGTAATGTCAAAGATCTGGAATGGATACTTTGGCTTATCACTGGTGGTTAGGCAGTCCTGAAGGGAACTCAATTTCCTCTGCCAAATAAAGTGATAAAAAGTAATAATGGGCTTTGGATACAAAGACTAGTTCTGTGATAATTCATAATTTGTATCAGTTGCTACAAATAGTCCTGAACTGAAAAAAATCTGTGTTCCATGCCTGTTTGATACTCTTTTGAAAGTGGTTTGGATGTAGATGCCACCTATAATTTTTTGGATTTCTGCATACTACTGTTATCACGTTTCAGGCAGCCTCAGCTTCTACTCTTTCTGTTTTGGTTAGTACATTAGTATGAGTATACTTTCAGTAGATATTGTTAAAAAGAAAAAAGTTATACTAGTTTCTGTCCTACTCCAAATAAACATTTATTGTGAGTGAACATTTCTTGCAGCTACTGATTAAAGAAAACTACAACCTCGGCTACAAAATATCCTGAAATTAGAAAAGTAAACCCTATTTTCAGAAAGACTTAGCAGGCACAGTAAGCTACAGAAACCATTAAACATAAACTTTACATAGAAAATCAGTAAGTGTTTTCTTTGGTATGTCTTAATAGGACAGGGAACCTCAGGAAATCGAAGATGCTCAGTACGTGTCATTCAGATGGTCTCCCAAAAACTAAATAAATTGATAAATTGCTCAAGTAGGAACCATGTTTGGAATAACAAAACTACAATTCCCCCGCCCTTCCCCTCCTCCCCATCCGTCTGCCAAAGAAGAATGCCTCCCAAAATCAACTAAAGCCAACCCAAATAAAAATCTTAAATAAACTAAACAAAACAACAAAAGCTTTTGGCAGCAATGCTTACTGATTTGGAAAATGGAAATTTTGTTCATGGATTTGAAAGAATTCACATCTTTTCAGATTTTTGGTGTTCCAAAAACATCACTTCACCATTAGGATTAGTGAGAGTATTCTCTGAGTCCTTTCATAAATTGCCAGGATTCATTATTTAAGATTTACAGTCTAGATTGCTCCTTCAACATTGCAATGGGGGCATGGGCTAACAGAAAGTCAGCAGACACACTGTGAAACTTGGAAACTCTAGGAAGATCTTCCACATGGGTGCAGGCTTTCTAGCAAATGGTAGTGAAGCTCTTTTTATGCCAAACTCTCTCACCAAAGCAAGGAGATAGCTATCAGCTACTGTTTTTGATGTAAGTTTTGGATACAGGAAAGGTTGGATTAATATCTTGAAAAGACTTAGTAGCATACAAAATAGATGAAAATGAAATCATAATAAAGTTTGTTCCATTCTGTGAATGGTTCCAGGCTTGGATTCGGCTCACTACATTTGACAGAAGAAACAGACCTCCTATCTTGACCCTCCTTCTGTACCCAGGTGCAGGCCAACAGTCTACAAATGTAATATAGTAGAAATTTTTAGGGCAAATACTTGTATATTTGTCTCAGGGATTAAGAGATCACAATTACACGACTCCACAGAAGCTTTGTTTTAAAAAAAGTGGTCTAGCACTGGAATACATTGAAATATTGCCTCTGCTTCACTGCAGTCTGCTGTCATCTGTGGAGCCAACAGATCACATTCTCTTAGGTGGCAAGTATATCTCAGCTGTTTCAACAATGCTTATTTGTAGCTGAAACATGAGGATTTGCTGCTGTTGGACTGGAATCTCCATTGTGTGAGCCCTGCCAAATACACTAAGCACGTTAAATATCTGAGCAGATGAATCCTGGAAACGCTGCTGCTGGTGTCAACTGGGAATCTTATTTCTTATCTTATGAAATCTAGGCAATTTATTTACAGTCTCTGAGAAATGTTGTATGTCCCTGAGATTCGGCTGCCGAATTACTGCATTTCTGAAGATTCTTTCTTTTCCTTTATCACTTTAACTTCATGATACTGCTATTTCACAAACTAATGATACAGTTCTGCCTTCCCTTTTCTTCTGCTTATATTTATGACAAGCACTCTTACTCTCTCTGCTTGAGTATCTCTTCTGTCCCAGCTTTTCCCTCATTAACGTTTTGTCCCGTCCCATTAGGTATCCCTCACCCTTTGCACTTCTCAGACCATTATTACTCACTTCAAAGACATTACTGAGTCCTGAGAAATGTATAGCAGAGGGAATTTTATAGAAAAGAAGGGGGAAATAGGACTGTTGGCTGGCTTTTTTTTTCTTTCTTTTTTTTTATTAACAAATACCCTTTGGTAATGAAGACTTCAAGGGGGCTTCATTAGGGTTTAAGAAAAAAACAACATGAAAGTTAATTACCTGGAGCCAAGAATCTGCGTTTTCCCTTCAGCAGTCCAGTACTATGCTTTAAAGGCAATCAATGGAGAGTTGTCTGGCAAACATTCAATCTTTCCTTGAAATGTTCAGTGTAATTAGAGCCTCTCATGTCTGACATGAGAAGACAAATGGTTTGTGTACTGTTAGTAGTTGAATACTGTACTGTCTTCAACATTTATCGTACAAATATTACCAATATTTGTTGAAATATCCCAAACTGAGAAATGAGAACTTATTACTGAGCTAATTGCTTGCTAATGAATGACTGTTGCTTGTGGGGAAACTATTTTTTTCCCCTGCATTTTCTTTAGGATCATCAGTATTTGCAATGCAAATACAAACCAACTCAGAAGCTTTCTGCAAAAAGAACTATCTATCCCATGATTGTGGTCTACAAGCCACGGTGGAGGAAAAAAGGAAAAAAAAAATAAAAGGCAGTTTAATTGATGGAAGAAAAACATAGATTTCATTGGTCTCACAGAATTTTCTGTCTAATGTTTACAGGAAAATGATTTAGTTCTTTTTTTGTGCTCTTATTTTGTTGGTACTTTAAAGAAATTATACCTTGTTGTGCTGCTCTTGCCTAAAAATTGTAAGTTGTAAAATGATTGTTGTAATGTGAGGATGTGCTGTAGCCTGCATCTAGTAAGGATACTGGTGGACGTGAGTATATGAATGGGATGGAGATGTAGAAGAGTTGATTTGAGTTTAAGGAGCAATAATATTTAATCATTTTTGGAGAGACTCTGTAGTGATAATTCTTGTCACTGCAAACCTTTGAAAAACAATAAAGAAATTTAGCTCGAACAGCTAGTTAATCACTGAATAGGAAAATAAGTGGATGAATAAGTCTGTTCTGTTTGCTTTGTCCCCTTCAAAGCAGTCACTATTTTGTATCACTGTCGTTACTTGATGTGCGTGGAGATTTATAAAAATGATTTTAATGTATGAGGCTGACCAAGCTCAGAGTCAGTTGTAGACAAAGTACTTAACTGTATATAAAGGAGGACACTTAGTTTACCAGAAAGAGTTTGGATGAATTGCTAAACATGCAAATTGCAATTCGGCTGTGTCCTTCCAAAGATGGGGGGGAAATCATATTAAAAAGTTGCAGGTTTCACTGAAGCTGAAGGGTCTGACCTAGAATATTCAACTTCATCGTGATATTTCACTATAGAAAGCATTTAACAGGGAATAACAAGTAGATACGTTGTTTTGTTAGTACATTAGATCAAGCAGTTTAGAACACAGGACTCGATACTTTTAGTTTGAAGCGTGCAGTCTGTGGTTTACCTTCTACAATGCTGTCTTGTGTGCTAGATCTCACTGATGGTGTGCAGTACCTAATGGAGTAGCACAGCATGTGCTTGTTGCCTGCATTAAGGAAAAAGTATGTCTATTTCTGTACATTGCTGCTAATGAACTAATCAGCATTGTGATTCTTATAATAATACACATATTACTATCATTTGCTTTGTGTTTCTTTTTGGAGCAATCTATGACATTGTGGCTCTTCTCAGTTCACAATAAGTGTGACCCACCTAACTGGACAGATGTGTGTCCTGTACATCATATCCTGTGTGACAGACAGTGTTCAGGACAAGCAAAGATTTAGCTCTGCTGTATTGATGTGGCCTTTTGGCTGGTTTCCTGGTCACAATAAGTTCTCCTTTCATGTGGCGTTCTATGTAGGTTATTCCAAAAGTAATGCCTCCCATTTATTTCCATGGAAACTACAACAGATATAAAGAACACAATAAAACTCTGGTAGAGCGAGGTTTCAGCTACAAAACACTCTTTCAACATAGTCACCACCATTAGCTATGCATTTTTGTCAGCAATGGACAAGAGCCTGCTTGTAGCTCTCATAAAAATTTGCACCAGGAGGTGACCCATTTTCACTGATGAAACACATATCCTGTTTTATTTTCTGCTAAACAGATTGAATAGCCCAATTATGTATTTTGGAAATTGTCGTTTACTAAAGCAAGCAAGTAATCAAAACAGCGCTGGGCGGCTGGGGAGTCTCTGCTCCACCAACGGTGCGCACTTTCCCCCTCCAGCTGGCAATCTTTATACAATTCACTATCCGATGTTCATGGCTTCATAATGTCTCTTGCACAGGTGTGGTCCTGTTGTTAGGCAGCCATCCTTTGTCTTGTCAGGTGGGGGGGAGCTGGGATCTTTGCAATACATCCGTTCGTAATCCCTACGCAGCATCTTTAAAGCTGTGTAAGTCCTGGGGTCCATATTTTAAAGTGTTATGTTTGTTGGTGTTTCCAGATGTCTGTAGTAGGAAACTGGCCCCTGCTGTTATTGCAGTTTTCTAGCCCGGATGTCTGTAGTAGGAAACTGGCCCCTGCTGTTATTGCAGTTTTCTAGCCCGGATGTCTGTAGTAGGAAACTGGCCTCTGTTGTTATCTCAGTTTTCTAGTGATAAGCTTACAAATGATTCGATTAACAAACAACAGATTGCTCCTATTACATATCCCACCACGCTCATGTCCACTCTTTACTCTTCAAAAACATTCAGCAAGCATTGATGAATGCCAGTGGGTGCAGTTTTTTTTTTCACGTGGAGGAATTCAGTGACACACCTTTGCTTCATACACTCTTCCATGTCAGGCACCATTTTGTCAGACTGCCCTTTTGCTTCTATCTGTCACATGGCAACAAAATGCAAGGAAATATTGGTGGGAAAGTTCAGCCTCTACCACCATATCACCAATACCCACTCTGATGTTGTGGGCCAAAGTAATAATAAAATATGAGGCATTACTTTCATGCAGCCCTTGTAAGTAAACGTGCTTTGCTCCTTTTCTTATCCTGCTCTGTGTTCTGCTGCTATATGCTTTCCCTGTCTTCTCTCTGAGTCCTTTGTGTGTGATGTTCCTTGATAGAAACATCTTTTGTTTGCTGCTAGTTTTTTTTGTTGTTGTTATTGTTGTTTTGTTTGTTCTGTTTTTAAATCTTAGTCTTTTCTATTATACTCTCCAGGGTTTTGTTTGCTTGTTTTCTTTTCCTGTTTGGCCAGCCTGTATTGACTTTCTTGGACATTAAAGACACTTTGAGCAGTCTGAGAAACATATTCAGAGCTCTTAAGTTCCTAAATGATGTCGACAACTTTCTTTTCTGCACTCAGACAAGCCCTATTCCCTGTGGAGTCTGAAAGCATAGGACTGCCTTTTTTTTATGTGTTGTTGCTACGTCTTGCTAGCTGATAATATTAATGCAGAGCAATCCATGCATGACCATAAGGCAAAGCCTTGACAGATCAGTATGCAAGAGGTACACAAAGTAATTTCTACTGCTTGAAGCCACTTCACAAGAGCTGTAGTAGGAGGCTGAATAGTAGGAGTGCTCAGACTCTAGACAGGGTCTTTAGTCAGCTCTGCATATTTTTGAAAATATGTTGATGGCCAAGGGAAAGTTAAGTGTACCTTCCACAGCATAACCCAGCTGAGGTCTGTTTTGCCTTTCTAGGCCTTCTCAGTGAATCTGACTGAGAAGGTCCAAAGCAGAGATAGTGTGTTGATCAAAGAGAGAGAAACAGTGTTAGAACTGGCAATAGAGCACAACAATCCTTTGCTTGCAGCTTTATAGCTAGCCTAATAAGACTGCTGCTTCTCACACTACCGACTTGTCCTTTGCTGTATCGTGATGCCTTGGTAGTAACTCAGGGTAGCTTATATGTATCTGAAGTGTGAATTTTAAAGTAGCTGTTGAGACAGCAAATAGGCCAAAGGAAAACAGGAATTCACAGATTCCGGTTGTGGGCGTTCCAACCAGGAAGGACTAAGAATGGCCTTGTATTTGAGGGGATAAAAATTATACCCTTTGTAGGAAAACAGCCTAAGAATTTTCATTTTACAGAGAGGAACAGGCATGACTGGCTTTGGTATAACATGAAACCCCCACTCTGGGAGATGGGTTTGGATTTCTCAAGGCTTTCTCCATGTAGTGGGGGAACCTGCCGGAATACAAATATACTGTATGTTGTGCCTAGATTACTTGAGAAAGTCTGAAAAATAGAATCCTTTGGTAGCAAAACACAGGCTGTGTTTGTAGCAGTTCTCTTCCCATTCTGGCTGGTATCTAGCATAGGCAAGACAATTGCTCTGGGTCATACTAGTCAAATAAGTGTGTAAGCATGTTTTACAGAAGAAAAAATGCTAGCAAGTTGCACATAAACATCTTGAGTGCTTCAAACTGATTTTTGTAGTCTGGTTGCCAGTAAGATTTTCAGATACTGATGCTATGAAAGGGTATAGTTACTAACCTTATTTGTTTTCAAAGTTCAGTCTTTCATGAATTATATGTAACCACCTTGCTCTTCTTCACATTCTATTCTGTTCTGTGTATTTCAATTATTTGGAATGTTTTCTCAGTCTTTGCCTTAAAAATTAGATTGTTGTATTGAACGATGCTTGGTCTGTGCAGTAAGTACTTCAGCCATAACTTGTGCCTGGATTCTGTTCTGCCTCTATTTGTGGCAGTAATTCTATGTATTCTCTTCTGCTTTTTATCTTGCCTTCTTGGACAATTACCATCAGTTGATAGAGAGTAGAAAAGCTCAAAGTGACCTGCCCTGATACTTTCCTTGTGCCAAAGAAAAGAGTATGTGTAAAATGATTTCTGCAGTTCCAAGCAAGAGCTAACACTTGTGCAAGAAATGTATCATTGGACTTCTTTTTTCCTTGAGTGCCTGCTTGATGAATGTCTTCTAAGAGCACTGATTTTATAAGATGTGGCTGTAACTTGGAAAGGACAACATTGGAGCTCTGAATGCTTTGTTCAGTAGTAAACATTTGAGAGCTTTATAAAATGATGTGGATAACTCCAGTCAGGAGAGCCTATGTGAAATATCAGTATCACAAATTCTTTAAAAAGACAGTGACCAAAACCCATTTGTAATTGAAATACTGCAGTATGATGTTTAGTGACAGTGGCACATGAACAAATGCATGTCAAGGGACTGATGTATGCTCTAAGTTCTTCCAGTTATACATTTGATCTAATCTAAATCCATTTGTAAAGATTTTTAAAGAAGTATTTTCATTAGCTAACATCTGCTATGTTGTTTTACTGAGAGTTAATGAAAAGGCAATTGATGTCCTGTGCAAAACAATGACCAGAAAACACAAATGAATGTGCTGAGCATGGTGTCATTTGTCTTGAAGTCTGAAGCAAGTAACACTGCTTTTTGAGTTACGTGGAAGGCAATGGAGTATGAGGGGGGAGTGTTGTTCTGAAGTGAATCTCTAGTCCGTTACCTTACTTAGGGAAAGGCTAAAATTGAGATTTTTTTGGGAGTGCCTTTATGTTATGTCATTGTTTTTATGTTAACTGCGATGGTTGTTTGTGTTCAAAATCTGATGACTGCTCATATCCTTTCTACTCCTGTCAAATGAAAACAGTGGGCTTAGGTTTCATACACACTACCAAAGCAGCATAGTATATCATGTTTTTGTAGCAGTTCTAGTAGTGATGGGTGTGCTGCTGGCTATGCCTCATTCCCAGTTGTCGAACTTGTCCAAATGTTTTCTGCTGTACACTCATATAGCTGAACTCTGGTGTGATTTTTTTTTTGAACTATAAAAAGTGTATGTAATTTTGAAGCTTGTGGACTGGTTTGGGTAACTGACGCTACCTTCCACTGTTAGTGTCTTTAAAAATTTCATAGCATCTTACAAAACAAATTTACCTGCAAGAAAAATCTGAAGACATTGGCAGCAAAGATAACTGGTAGGTGGTTTAGGATAGCCAGAATCAGTCAGATTTTATTTGTATGTGAATAAAGGTTGATTATCCTATGATCTCTATATTTTGATAGACTTTTAAAAAGACTTGACATGCACTAGAGTTTAGCATCAGTTGCAACTCTTGCTTCATGTTGTCCTTGTAATCATGTTATTCAGAGGCTTGCTGCATAGGTATATCTTAAAATTTGTTCTGTATTTTTTGATAAACAGAATATTAGCATTTAATTTGGAGTTTTCCTTGATATGGCCTTGTTATTGGAACCTCCAAATCAATAAAGGGCCTATCAATTCTTGAACAAATACTGATATGCAAGCAGCTGTTTTTTTTTTTTTTTTTTTTTTTTCCTGTGGGAGTTGGACTTCATTTAGACTTCATTTCCTTTTAAATAATCTACTCAAAAGTAAGGTATGCTGTCCACGTAAACCGTGACATTAAGGTCAGGTCTTCCACCAGCCCTAAGAGGTGTGTTAATGTCTTTTATTTAATACACAACTCTGCATTGGCTTCCAAACCTTTTCTTAAGGGAAAGTGAAGCCTTTCTGTCATACATAGACTTGTAGAATGGCTTAGGTTAAAGGGACCTTAAAGATCATCTAGTTCCAGCCTCCCTGCCATGGGCGGAGATTCTACCCACTAGATCAGGCTGTGCCCAGGACTCCATCCAGCCTACCTGGCCTCGATAACCTCTATGAGCATCCACAGATTCGCTGGAAAACCTGTTCCTGTGCCTTGCCACCCTCTGAGTAAAAAATATCCTCCTAATATCTAATCTAAATCTCCCCTCATCTAACTTAAAATGGCTTCTGCTTGTCTTATGAACTTTCTGTGTGAAAATTAGCCTCCAATGCTACATCTGCAGGGACAGATTTTGTTTCGTGTGAGGTTAGGCAAAATGGTTGGAATTGCAAATGCCAGTTGAGCCCCCTAAAGCTGTAATGAATACGTTTGCACCCCATATGAAAGCTGACTGATGGACCTTTCCTCCTTATGGACACTTGGTTCAGGTGGCCAAAAGGACTCTGTCATTCTGGGTTATGTCAGAAATGGTGTGGTAAGCAGGACTATGGACGTGGCTATCCCTCTGTACTTGGCACTGCTTAGGCTACTCCTTGTGTTCAGCCCTCACTGTAAGTAAGACATTGAGGCCCCAAAGCTTGTACATAGGCAGGCTATAAGCTGGTGGAGAGTCTAGAGCACAGGTATTATGGAGATTGGCTGAAGGAGCTGGCATTGTTTAATCTGGAGAATAGGAGACCCAAGGGAGACCTTATTGCTTTTTTCAAGTACCTGAAAAAGGAGAGTGTGGGATGATGAGGTTTGGCCTCTTCTGTCAGGCGGCTAAAGACAGGATGAGAGGTAATGGCAGCAGGGGAGGTTCAGGTTGGATATGAGGAAAAAAATATTATCCAAAAGAGTAGTAAAGCATTGGAAAAGACTGCCCAGGGATGAAGTGTTATAACTCTTCCTGAAGGTGTTAAAGAAATGGGTAGATGTGGAACTTTGGATCACGGTTTAGTGGGCGTAGTGATGATGGGTTGATGGTTGTATTTGATGATCTTAAAGGTATTTTCCAACCTTAATGATTCTGTGATTCTTTGATTTACTGACACAGATGTTCTGTGTAATCTTCAGTGCTGTGTGCTTGAAAATTCTTTGGGAAAAACTTCATCTGAATAAACTTGTCTATCTAGCTTCAGTTAATAATTATTTCTGTTTCTAAATATGGTGCTTCTGACTGTTTCTTATATTAGCTCTGAGAAACTGGAGAGGAACAGCTAAGAGACATAATTGAAATGTTTATCTATGATATGTCTTTGTTTGGATTAACCAGCCTTTTGCATGTAATACACCACAAATAAATAACAGTACTTCTTGGACATTCTTATCCCTCTCTCTGTCATTCCTCCCTCATCACGAAGAAAAGTTCTCAGCCCAGCCGTGTATCTTAAAATACACATGGTGTATACACATACATAAAATACACATACATAAAATGGTGCCTTTGTTAGCAACATCTTAAAGGTTACTCCTAGAGCCTGGCTAAATGTTACCAGCTCTCTAGGGAGAGCAACAAAATACCCTCTAATGTGGAAATAAAAATCTTTTAAACCTTTTAAATCTGGTAAATCCTTTGATAATAAATACTTTGTCTCTAATATTTCATGTTATACTTTAAAGTGCACCTGTTCGCCTATGCCTTACAAGGAAAATTAAACATTAATGGCCTCTCATTAATATTATAAGCCTTTTGTTTCAGGAAAAAGTGTTTACATCAGCCTGTGGAAGAATCTTCAAAATTTCTAGATATGAATGGCTCAGGAGGATGTTGTAAAAGAGTGCTCCTTCGGCTTGTTGGTTTGTACAAGGAACAGGTGAAATGTTGCGATGTTAAACAGATAGCTATGTTTACAAACTAATATTTTGAACTTGGAGTTGTAGAGACAAACCTGTGATAGCAGGCAGTATTGCTAGCCTAGTCTTGAGGGATGGTGATCTGCATCACCTGGGCAGGTGTTTTCCTAAGGGTAGTTTGAAAGATGAAGGAATTGAGGCCACTTGAGCTTCACTCTAGATGGTGCTGACTTGAGTACCACAGCTCAGCAGTTTTCTTTTCGTATCTGGGATGCTGTCATGTTTTTTTCAGGTTTCACTTGGTCTCAGGAACTCTCTCTCTCTCCCTCCTCTTATTTGATTTATTAGTCTCAATTTTAATTAGATTATATTATATGGTGTTATTTTGCATTCCGATATCATAGTTAGTAAAATAAGTTTTCCTCCATAGATTGTTGCTGCTGGGTTTTTTTGTTTGTTTGTTTTTTGTTTTTTTCCTTCCTTGAGTCCAGCTCCCATCTCCCTATCCCTTTTCCCTTTCCCTTCCCATTTTGTGGGGCCTGGGGGGTCCATGGGCCTACTGCCCCCCTGTCATGAGCAGAGATTGATCTAGTTAACTCCATGACAGATGTATAGTGCAGGGGCCCCTTGAGCAAACTGCGTATTGCACTATGAATCCTGCAGCTACTTGTACTTCTCTTACATTTGTTTTACAAATGTTTTAAATTTATGTAGGATTTTCAAGGAACCTATGTGTGCAGAGGGACCAGCATGATGGGAAGATGTTACAACAGAAAGAAGAGAAATGCTCACCTGTCTCTGAGTACATAGGTTCACAGAAGTAACTCCACAGAGGAGGGATCTCCAACAAGAGATCCTTAATTGCTGGCATTCAGCCCTTAAATGAGGTCTTCTGGTTGCACAGGTGAATTACTTCACCTGTCTTCTCAGGGCTTGATTAGTGGTTCAGGCCATGACTCAGCAGTTCCCATACACTGTGTATGTGCTGTGCTCTTGCATGTCCTTTCAGATTAAAGTTGCTTTGAGTGGTGCTACCTCATGAAAACCTTCCTTTCCTTAATGGCTTTTTTTACTTGCTAATCAGATGAACTTCATTTACAACATCAGTATACGTCGTACTGGTTATCAGTAAACATAGCAATGATTTTTTGAGGATGTAAGTGCTAGTGTTACATTTCTGGCTATGAAACTCTGCTGTTGTACAGGTGTTTGGGTGCCTATATGCCATCACATGTGTTTTAGTTCAACATGATTGCAAAGTTGCTCCTCTAACAGTGGAACAAAGATTTCAAAGGAAGGTCCAAATGCGATGCAAACGCTAACATTGAAATTAGCTAATTAGATTGCTTATCTTTAAATTGATTTTTCAATATGTCTGTGGTTAATCCTTATAATTTTGTTTCCACAGTGGGGAAAAATCACCTCATGACTTTTCACCTGTGTAAGTAGGAACGTCTGGCTTCAGAAAACTATGAATTGTGTCTTTGTGAACAGGGAGAGAGATCCTAACACAAGCCTAGGTTATCAGGGTTAAGAAAAAGATCCAGGAGTGAATTTGTCTAGACGCTTTTTTTTTTTTTTTTGCATTTATACATATACACCTCAGTGAATGTATATGAGTGTGCTCTGAATTTTTATCAATCTGGTTAATCAGTGTAATTAGCTGAAACCCTTGAACAGCCACATCAGATGATTTCCCTTTAGAGCTAAATACCATTTATCTGTAGAGCCTCATTTCTGATCTTTTCTCATGAGGAAGACATAAGGAAGACAAATTTTATTTGGGGGAAAATAATGAGATTTGTGAATATCAGCTCATGATCTGGGTGATGAGTAGAGGCTGTACTGTGAACAGAGCATTTTAGAATGCAGTTGGATGGGACTATGAGGAGACATAATTCTGTGCAGTTGTAGGCTCTTTTGAGAGTCCAGACCCTAAATGCTACCTGGGGCAGAGCTCTGAGGTGTGGTTGCTCCTGCAATGGTCTCTCACTTGTTGATTGTAATTAGTAATTGTGTCAGATTGACTGTGTTAGCTTCTCAGTCCCTAGGTAAAAATTTCAGGAGCTCTCAGCTGCCCTCTCAGGATTGTGTGAGAGCCAGCATCAATCTGCTCAGTGAAGATCAGCTGAGCATTTCCCTCTTATCTCTTTCCTTCCTTTCCCAGTTACTGAGGACCTGTTGCCTACCACAGCGGAAGAATGACATGCCCTGCTTTTAAAAGTTTATTTTTAGGAGAAAATTTTTCATGTCATCTACGAAGGACTAGAAGTCAAAAGCTGAGATAATGGTCAAGGGGTTCTCTGTACCTCCTAGCATCTTTCTCCTGCCAACTCAGATTATGTTGGATTCTCACTTCCTTTTATCTCAGAAAGATGCTTTCTTACTCATACTGAAAAATTCCTGTGTGGAAAAATAACCACTGAGTGTAGCAGATAAAAACTAATGACTGCAGTATGAGAATGATCTTCTGGATCTGTTGTGACACAGCTACATTTTATTGAATAGGCACTGTGATTGCTGGCACTGTTGGGTAGACGTGACATCAGTTGACCCTCAAGAGGCAGGAGAGTATTCAGTGCTTAAATATCACAGTCATTGTCCCTTCATATGCTGGCTAGTTTTCATAGAGCCGGCAGTGTTTGCTGTGGCCTTGTGGTTTTTCAGTCAGCTGTCTCTGCTTATACACGTATTCTCCTGGAGCATGTCTGGCATGCACAAATCTGTTTTCTGATGTGAAAAGCATATTTTACCAACACTCCACATGAAGGAGTCTGTTATGCATGAGCCCATTTGTTTGAAAATAAGGTAGATGGATAGGAAAAATCACTTGTGCAATTCGTGTTTATATGCTGTCCTAGAATCAGGTCTGGATTTTTCACCATATGGAGGATCTTGCCTAGAGTTCAAATTGAATTGAACTGAAATGCAGTAAAAATGTAAATGGAAGAAGTTACAGCCATGAGAAGCATAAAGTGAAGCCTGCTAAGCAAAATGAATTTCAAAAGCTGAGTGCCAAGTTTCATCTCTTAAAAAAAAAAAAAACACAAAAAAACCCCCAATAGAATACCTTCTGATTCCACTTAAGAGTTCACATGTACATTGCAGTGATAAAACAAATTAATTAAACAAGGTGAGCTGTGCTAGACTTGTAGTTTTTAACATGAGAGAGTAAAACAAGTGAGGTTATTTTCCCTATCTTTATTCAAATCTTTCTCCTCCTCCTCTCCCCCCTTCAAGAATGGCCTCTCTATACTTGTCTAGTCACATTTCCCTTGCTAGTATTTTAAATATGATTGAATGCATAAAAGGGAAATTATTTGATGTAGGCTTTGAAATATAGTGCATGGGTTCATTGCAAATATATTACCATTAAATCTACAATGGTTTTTTTTTTATCTAGGAAGTGTCTCTTTGAAGAGTCTATCATGTAGAAGTAGATTATGCAATTGTTTATATATTGAATTTAAAAATGCATCTCACATAAAAAGAAGTTCTTATGCTGATTTTTGTTTTCCTTGGCTTGATAGGGAATATTGTAAATGCTTGTAAGTATCGAATGGGTGGGAGTCAAGTGGATGGAACCAGGCTCTTGTCAATGATTTTTCAGAGACAGAACAGCGGGCACAAACCAGAACATATGAAGTTCCATATGAACGTGAAGCAAAACTTTAAGGGTTTACAGAACACTGGAATTAATTGCCCAGTCTGACTGTGGAGACATATTCAGAACCTGCTTGTACACTTTCTTATGTAACATTCTCAAGGGAATCTGCTTTAGCAGGAGGGTTGAACTAGATGATCCGCAGGGGTCCCTTCCAACTCCTATAGTTCTGGAGTTCTATGGCATGCACATATGACACCTGCATTTGACCAAAATTCTGTACAGAGCTCTGCATAAGAAGTTATGGGTTAAATGTTTTTTTGTTGTGTAGAGCTACAAAAGACTGTGTAATCTGGGATAACAATCTTCTTTTTTTTTTTTTTTTCTTTTATTACTGTAGTTCTAGAAGATAGTTCCCACTTATTTCAAAAGTCAAACTATGATTGAGACCTCGCTGAAACTCTTAGGATTTCCACTTTTTTTTTCTCCTGAGTTAACTTTTTAATTACTGTTCATCTTTTCTTTTTTTTTCTTTTCTTTTTTTTTTTTTTTGATACTTGCCTTGCAGTAGCATAATGTTCAACTTTGTTTGCAAAAAGCAACAGAATCCAAACCAAATCAATACGAGGTTTTAAAGAATCATTACAGGGGAAAGGAGGGGAGATAGGGTAGAGTTGAAGTAAAAGCACAAAAAGGATTTATTTTTTTTAATCAAAGGCATTATTATTTTCTTTAGATTCCCATATCTCTGACATAGTTTGACAATTTGTATCAAGGCATAGACGTGGTGATACTTTGCAGTCCTGGATTCTGCATTTTAGTGCTCAGAAGTGGAGTGATTTTTCTGGTCACTGCAGGGAAGTGGCAACACTTTACTCTGAGGCAGAAAGCTTTCACTACCTCAGCTGCAGATCAGGTCATCTTTGTCCAGATCACTGAGCAAAACTTATGTGGAGTTACTTGAGAGGAATTTAAGTACCTATAACTTCAAAATAGTTTCTTGTGTCCAAAGCTTGTCTTTTAGTCAGGAGATTTTAGTGTTGTGGTTTTTTTTGTTTTTTTTTTTTTTTCCCCCTCATTCAAAAATAGATAACTTGATTAAATTCTTAATAATATTCTGATTTGCCAGTAATCCTGAGCCTGTCAACAGACAGTAATTCTTTAGCAACTGGTTTTCATAGGGTAGAGATGAGAGTTTGTGATTGGTTATAAAAACTGAAGTTATAATTTCTGATAAAGATCAGGACCATACAGAATTCGAGGGGATGTTGTTTTTGGCTCCAAAGCTGTTTGAACACTGCCATTTAGTCTCCAATTCTCATGGGGTTGACAGAAGACAAGTGTTTTATGTTGTTGTTGTTTGTTTTTTAGCATGAAATACTGAAGTAGATGAGGTTATGGACCTATGTTTGTTTTTTTTTTTTTTTTTTTTGCTGGTGCAGAGAGTATGGGTTAGGCTTAGAAATACATTAAAGTGATTGGTCAGGATGATTTTGCAGATCTGGTAATGGAAGCAGTGTTGGAGTTGATGTGAAAAGAGGGAAAAAACTGCAATTTAAGATAAATGGGCAACTCACTATCAGTCTAATCACAGGTCCTGAGGTATGAAGCCTTACTCTCTCTCCTAACAATCACTGCAACAGCAGTATTCAGAATAGGGAAGGGGGGAGGATGGGAAACATTCATGTTTTGAACTTCAGATTTCAGGCCTGCCACTGTCTAAGAATGTCTGTAAACTGTAAATGGACATTAACATAATCTTTTTGATATCAAGTATTAAAAGTAAACAGTTCCAATGATTATGAGGCTTTCTTCATAGTACCATAGCATGCTTGCTATGGTACAGAGGTGCAAGGTACAGTGAACAAGGAAATTCTGTTTGGCTTGATGTCAAAAACTGAGATGTTTCTACATCTATTGTCCATTATTCCACAGCTGTTGGATTTTAGATTTTTTCCTTTGAGGTTCTAAATGAGAGACCTGAAAGAAACAATTGCTCTTCTTTATTTTTAATAAATGGTGTAGTTAGATATAGGTAAAAACATGGTGAATCTCTTGATGGCTATTCCAAGGTTTTTCATTAAAAAAAAAAAAAAAAAAAAAACAAAAACCTGATTTGAGTGAAAAAATACAGTATAGCTATAATATTATTATTGATATGACAAGGGCTCATTCTTTAGAATGAAGTGTTCTGTTACCTGTGCTATCAAAGGAACTTGACATTCTCTACAAACATGCATACATTAGCAGAATAGGATGAGGGATACCACATGATGCTTTAAAAGAGAGAAAGTTTAACAAAGAATTATTCCATGCAGTGTGGATGAGGAAGAGGCAATAAAATCCCCACTGTCTCCTTTATTTGTAATTGGTAGGGATGTTTACAGAATGATGTAATCTGAAAAACGCTGGTGAGCTGATGGCTGGGTTTTAGCTTGTCAGTCTTCTCTGCTTCTGCTCATGGAGCAATGATGTGCTGCTCAGGTACACTCTGAAATTTCCAAATCTGCCTAAGCAGAAGAGACTAGCAACTGTGTCCATTAGTCACTGGAGGAAACGTTAATTTTCTGTACCTTTCTCTCAGGTTTCTGTTAAGGGTCTCTGAATCACAGGGGTTGTGACACAATGTTGATACACTTGGCTGTGGCTTGTGGGGCAGGTAATCCATCTTACTCTGACCCGTGCCCTTTGTATTTGGAAAGACAGCATGGAGAGTTCAGCACGCCCTCCTCCTTCTTTCCTATTGTTAGTGCGTGTGGCACTGGGCATGGATTATGTGTCATGAGTGTCCTCAGATAAAACATTCAACATTTTCTTGAATGCATTCCCATGTGCAGTCAATGTGTCATCTCTGTGATCTTTTTGAAGGTTTGTGAGCTTCTATCTACAGTAGAAGTACTGCAATTGGCAGAGGTAAAGGGTTTGGACAGCTTCACCCTTGTGTTCATCTACAGAAGTCTGGGGAAACCAGAGAATGTGCTGCATGAGTGCTCTGTGCCAATGAAAGAACTTTCTCCAATAAATGTGCCCATAAATATGATGTTTTTTATCTAAACCCATCTCTTCTACAGAAGAATGATGGAAAAGACCAAAAGACCATCATTTCAATAACGACCTTTATTCTAGGCATGCAACCTGCTGATTAGTGCCCATGGCTCTAGTAACTGTAAGCAGGGAGGTGAGAATAGTGAAATGTGTACCCTCCTTCCTTGCCTGCAGGACATTGCGCCAGCTGAAATATCTGGTTGTCCTTCAACTTAGCTCTAGGGTAGAGTAGAAAAATATGCCTAAATTTCATGGCTGTGTAAGGAGAATATTCAGCTTCTGTGAGGGGGGTGGGGGGGAGGAAAGTAAGAGAGAATAAACCTTAGAGTCCTACTATTTTGTTCAGGCCTAATATTGAATTTATGAGAGGGAACAAGCTGGTGGTGTCTAGGATAATATCATATTCTTAACGGTTCAGAGCATCAAACTTCTTTCAGACTTTACTTTTTGGGAGAGAAATAACACATTGCTTTATTTCCCTCTTATATCTACAGAAGAGAAAAAGGAAAAATTTCATTTGGTCACTCTTAAAAGTCTAGTATTCTTCTTCTGCGAGCACTCTGGGTAATGTTGTCTTTTCTAGCCCTGGTTACTGCCATATTTATTACGTAAGACCTCATCTTTCAGTTGCCAGGTAGAATCCCCAAGACAAATAACAGTTTATTGGTGGAAGGACTTTCTAGTCCATCTGCAAAAATACTGCTTGTTTTTCCTTTGTTGGGAATGAACTGATACTCCTTTAAGTACAGGTGACAAAACAAATGATGATTTTGCATGTAATCCATACCATGCCGTCTCTCTCTCACTTTTTTTTCTAAATAATTGGTCACATTACCTTTTAACTTAGCTTTCTTCCACATTCTGAAGCCGTGGCAGGGGAGTGGAAACAATTGCAGTTAAAAACAAATTAATTTGCATGTGGAAAGTTTTTTTCTTTTTGAAAATATTGAGTACACACTCTTCTATGAAATTGCATATATGAGACTTCACAAACTAACAACTATTTTTGTGTATATTTAACTTGATATTTACCAAAAACTTTTTAGTACCTGTTTTCCTGATATAGTAATTTAACACTGAACACAGACAACCTTTCAGTTTCTCTTCAAAGTGCTTTTGAAAGATTAAATCCACTGCAGTGGCAGTGGAGAGAAAGAAGGAAAAGAAGGGTTAGCATTGCATCAAAATACGTGGGGGGAAAAAAATTAAAATGTTGTAAACATTGAAAATCCTTAATGTGTTGTTTCCATATAATCTGAATGATGTTCTTACAGCCTTGGATGTTCAACTCTGTCAACCTGTCTGGGAACCAGGAAAGTTCTCCATACAAGTAATATAGCACAGCCAGAAGAACTTTAAGTATTTCTTCAGCTTCTTAATATTATTTCTTGCTGGTACTCCCCAGCAAGAATAGAATTTTCTAAATTAACAGCATTTTGGGCATCCCAGCTTATTTGCCGTTGTCTTTTGCTCAGTACTGTGCAAGCTATATAAAAACAAATTTGTCAAGGCTATTTCTTCCTCTCTAGCGAGCGAATGAGCTTCTATTTTGGAATTCTCTCTCTATATATATATTCTATAATTGGAAGCTCTCTCTGAAGGCAGGATGTGGCTGGTATGTTTGGCAGAAAGCAGATAAAATAGGTAATTGTAGTGGTTTAATCCAGCAAGTGGCTAAGCACCATAAGGTCATTCACTCACTTCTCCCCCTTCCTGGTGGGATAGGGAAGAGAAATGAAAAAAACAAAGTTGAACTCGTGGGTTGAAAGTATTTACTAAGATAGAGAAATATAAAATATAATTATTATCGTAATAATTATGATAAATATATAAAAATATGTAAATAACTAAGTGATGAGCAAACAATTGCTCACCACCCCAAATGAAGCCCAGCTACCCAATGAGCAGAGGAGGAGAGATGAATTCCTACCTCCTTCAAAACTCCTTCCACAGGATGTAATATGGAATGGGCTATCCCTTTGGCCAGTGTAAATCAGATGCACTAGTTCTATTCCCTGCCAGCTCCTTGGGCCCTTCACTGAAAATGGCTTTGACTCTGTACAACGCTGCTTATCAGCAAGTATAAATGTTGGTGTTATCAACCTTTTTTTCTAGGACCAAAACATAGCATCGTACTAGAAACACTGAAGAAAGCAATTCCCAACTGAAAATAAGACAACAATTTAAAAGTTCTAATATATATAGAATATATATATTAGAAATATATATATATATATATATATATATATATATATTTTAAAAGCTTGCTCATTGTTTTTAAGGTCCTTTTTGTTGGTCAAAACTCACAGAAGGTTGTAATTCCTGTTTGACTAGACTTGCACAGGTACTAATACAGCCCTGTAGTATTCATGTGGTAGATCTGATATGAAACCTACCTTCTGTACTTCATTGTTTGTATTGACCATCTGGAAGAAAGATGAGGTCCCTAGGAAAGATAATGAAAAGCACGTTCTTCTTCGCATATGTGCTGCTTGTTCTTTCTGATTTTTTTTGGATAATCAGCATGGATTAATGACAGCTCATAATGATGTATAATCGGCTTTTATTGTTTTCACTTGCACTTGATGCATCTCAGACATTTAAATAATAATTTGTATGGTTTTTAAAATAGTAGCTTTTAAAGCATCTTGATCTCTTTTTAGCTACTTTATTGTTGTTATGATTTTTGGATCTTATCCCTGGAAAGGGGAAGATATAAATGGATGGAAAATGTTATGGCTCTGTCATGTAATCAATGGTTTTATATTTCATATTTTTGATATTTTCAGTAAATGCACACATGCATGAAAGTTGAAGGAGTTGGCATTATGATGTAGACTTGCATCCCAAAATTAAATACCAGTGGATTCATATTTAGGAAACATGACCAACTACAGATGGACGAATTCACATTTGAAGAGGCATACTGGAATCCAGTGTGATTTTATTTTTTTTTTTAATTATTGCAGTGTGAATATATACAGAAATGTATATGTGAAATACCTTTTACAATCACAAACTTCTCTTTTTTCCTCTGTTTAAGAATTGCATATAGCAATAACTGCTTGTCATCTTATTTTTTCTACCTCCAGAAAATGATTTATTAACTAGAGTTCAGCTGCTTTTTGCTTTTGTTGCTGTTGACAAAAGGCGTGTTTAAGCATGTTAAATTGGCTTAATGCAGTGGACAGAAATGATGGCTAAGAGTAGCAGAACTTGCTGCCAACGCATATTTCTCCTTTGTACCATTTATAAGGAATAGTTAATCTGACCTCAAAGAAAAGAAACATATGCTCCACCAGATAAGGTGCTAGAGATGAATGAATCTGTCTGCTATGGAGTATTTGTTGGTATAAAAGAATAAAGAAGTGGAGCACGGGGAAAGGAAGACTTACCCAAGTTCCAGAAGGAAAAAAGTGAAGAAAATCTGGGAAGTGACAGAAATGAAAGAAGAAAGGGGGATTAATTAGAAGAAGATAGAGGGGCAGATATGGTGGTAGACAGCACTCTATGTCCTCACTTATTATTTTGCTTTCAGCCATGGATCTGGATTGGGATTTGAACAGTGCAGGTCTTTGAATTGGGCTGATAAAAGTAATGCTGCATAAGGAACATAGTTTAATTATTGCCTAACCCTCTTAGGCTACACTACCAATAGAATTTGCCTATCAGTAGTATGGGCAGGTACATCCATATTTTTTGAATGGATTATTGATTTTCATTTCATTCCAGTACTAAATACCCCAAAACACAGAAAATTATCTGACTGGCTAGAAACTTGAGATAAGTGTGGCTTTTTACAGAGGAGGAAATTAAAAAATAAGAGAGGCATGAATAGTAAAGAAAGAAGAAAAAATGAATCTGAAACACAAATCTGGATGCTGTGCAGAGGCAGCATTTCATATCCAGGCTGCTGGCTTCAGTCTCCTTCAAATGTGGTGGTAAAGATAAAGGAGTAAGATGACAGTGTTGATGGACCTGATGTGGTCACTGGAACCTGAATTTCATTTTCTTTAAAGCAGACTATCTCTAATCATCATCCTTTATGGTATGCCTCATGCATCCTACAAGGAACTGGAGGAAGTAGTGATATATAGACATCATATATACAACCGATGTTTTTCTTCTTGTCTCCGTTTTTTTATTTCCCTGACTCTATTATGAACAAATCATTGTGACAGTTCAGTTTTTTCAATTCATTCTACTCTTAAAGATATTGAAGTTAATGTATATTTAGTCTCCAAATGGAATTGAAGTATTAGTAACCAATAGCTTGTGAATATGAGTTTTGGAATATTCTAAAACATTCTGGTTACCGATTGAGCTTTGGTAATTGATTTGTTAATACATTTATTTGTAATAAATAAATAAATTACAAAAATAACAGTACATAACTCTGAAATTGAATGTACAGACTTGCTACTTGCATTGATTTGAAATTCCTGGTGAATACTTGTAGCTTCTTTATCTTTCAGTTTCTGGCTGAAATCTGTGGTCCATTTGACCACTGTCACCTGTGTATGAGCTGGGATATGATGGTGCATGTGATTAGCTGTTACTCCATGTCTCAGCACAAGACACTGTCACTGGCAGTGGTAGTGTCCCTGCAGTGTTGAAGGACTGGATAGCCATTCTCTTCTTTGCAGCAGGACTAGAATGGGACTGTGTAAGAGGCTCTTCTCTCCACCACAAAGAGGGTTCATTCCTTGGCTCTTCATGCCTCTGCTAGGGATTATGGTTCTAGAGGTCCTTTAAACGGTCTGAAAGATACTGGCCCATTTCAAATCTGCCCTTCTCATTCCTTTTCCTGCCTTTTCTTTCCCTCCAGTAATTTTGTAATATGCAGTACTTCTTGGAGCTAAATTTTTCAGTCCTTCCACAAATATAAAAAGAAAGAAATCAGCAAAATAAATGGATGGATTTGATTTAGAGTAGATTGCAGATAATATTGAGATCAGCAATGCTGTTCAGGTAGTTAAACTTTTAAGTACTTCATTAATATGCCAACAACAGTTTTTTGTTTTTTTGTTGTTTCTTTTTTTTTAATTTAATGAGAAGTGCTAGAATAGAGATGGCTAATTTCCAAGTGCTGTCAAGACCCAGCTCTGAATGTGGGTTACTGAATATCTTCTGTATATATAAGCCTGTTAGTGAAAGGGAAGGGAGCTGTACTGTCGCTGAAATGGTGGGCTTGCTGGCCCACCCTTGCTAGCTCTGGGTCATCCATAACTTACAGGCGAAGTGATGGTAATGACAAAATCAATTAAAGGAAAAATCAACGAGGCAATAAAAAGAATTTGTTGATATCAGTCGGCTTGGGTTATTTTCCCTGAGGAGGGGACAGCCTGAGGCTAAGCCAGAACTAAATGTTTTCATGTTCAGTAGTTTTCTTGTTTTCTACTGGAAATGCTACCATGGCACACAGTTGGCAGCTGTGATGACCAGACTATGGTTAAACAAACTGACATTTAAGGAGAAGAAAAATTGCCCTGGAAGATGAATACAGACCCACTGACAGGCAGATGTCACCGTAAACCTCTCACTCAGTGATTGGCATTAGCAGTGAAAGTGCCCAAAGACAATTGATAAGTGAGGAGAACGAGATGGCAGTACCTGCATGCAAGTATGGAGCTGCTCAGTGAGAAAAGTTTAGGTTGACAGCACATTTGAAAACTTTTTAGGGAGGGAAAAGGAAGACAAATTTTCTGATGTTAGTGTTTAACTTGCCTCTCTTTTTATATAAGGAATATTGGTAATTAAGTCTCAAAATTCAAGCATTAGAAAATTGGGTACTTTCATTCTTAAGACTGGTACTTGGGAAGATAGGGATTTCTAGAATATGTAATGGCAACCAAACTGTATTTCCTCCATATTCAAATTAGCATTTAGCTAAGGAAATAACAAAAGAAGTAACAAGAAACATTGCCTCTGCAGACAATTACTTTGGCATCCCAATGACAGCATTTTCTGTCAGAAAGGTGCTTGTTCAAAAACAGGAACTGAATTCAGTAGAATCTGGGTCAATATGTAAAATGTAGCTTAGCTGATGTTGGAAGGGAGACAAATAGGAATACTCTACTGTTTCTTTTTTTCACCTCTGTAGCTATGCAGTGCTGCAATTGTTCACATGCAAGTGTCTACATATTTCTATGGTCACTCTTTGGAAGAAAGGCTTGGAGTTGGATGAAAAAATAAATAAGAAAATAAAAGCATTAAGCTGTTCTAAATTGCATTGACAATATTAACTTAATGTTCTTGAGCCTTTACTTTGCAAAATTTGTTCATATAGCCATCTTAGATATATTATTTTCTCACTGAGGCAAACTGTAGATTTGTGTCAGAAGTGCCTTTGGCTGAGATGCTGTTATCTGTGTTTTATGTGACTCAGAAGACTCACTAACTTGCAGTGAAGAAGCAATGGGTTTTCTCCAACTGTGGGAGTCCTCACTCTCGAATGTTTCTGTATTCCTCAAGCAGATATTAATAGATGCATTGCTGAAGTGTATGAGTGTATACTTATTTCATCATTACCTCTGGTCTTCTATTAAAATGATGCTTTTTTTTTTTAAGAGATATTTTCATAAGCAAATGTCTCTCTGCTTTCTCACCTGAGAAAATCAGAACACACCTGATGCAGTAAGAGGGGTATGAACATGTGTTAGCCCAGTCCACAAGGATGCAAATTTACCCTCCGTGGAAAGGCTCAATTTCCTGGCACAGTGTTTCAGAAGCATAGAAATAGAAAGATGCATCTCTAACTTGCTTTGTACCTTTCTCTGCTCTGGAAGGTCTGCCTAAACCTCCATTGGACCTATTGGGTCACTGATTTGTCCCTGATCAGTCGTTCTTTTTTGCACTGCATTTTTCTTTTTGACCTGTGCAGGCAACACAGCCTTTTCTAAAAACAAAAATAACCCCCTGAACATGTGTTTTTCATCAGTTGTTTTTTTTCTTTTTTCTTTTTTTTCTGAAGCCCTTTTCCTTCTTTTTCTCTTTCCTCTTTTTTTTTTCTTCTCAGTTTCCCAGCTGGCAGGTCTGGCATGGTGACACGGTGTGTCAGTTTGCATCAGTCATATTGTTCTCTGTGACATCCCTGCTCAGAAGGAGATGTGACTGATGAGAGGTGATGGTGTCACATTGCAACTGAGGCCTCAGCTGGAGAAGTCTGAGCAATTCTCTCGACCTTCATTAAAAGACACATAGTATGAAGAAGCAGTGTGCTGCCTTTCATTCCTCCCTAGCCCCTCACTCCCTTTTGCACCAAATATTTTGCTAGCTGTATCATCCAAGTTATCCTGGACTGGAAGCTGCTGCAGCTGAAGTAGTTTTAAAGGCACGTAGGGAAGAGCTCCAAGATGTATGTACCAGTGGCACAGATTTACCCTCAGGGATACAGAGTTGCTCTGAGTCTGATGAATGTTATCACTGTGATCTCAACATTTTTCTAACTAATTACAACCATCATGTTGCAAGCTATTCCTTACAATTAGGGAAATGAATTCAAAGCATTATGATATTCCCTTAAGTTCTACAAGAGAGCTGAAGTACAGGTCTGCAGCTTGCTGAAATCTCTAAATGACAACAGGAGGCTCCAGCTTTCTCCTGTGTAAAAGCAGCAGAAATAGGTTTGTGCTGAACATGAATGTTTGAAACATCGATAGCCTTTGTTAATCTTCTAGTAGTCCCTGAAATAAATAGCTGAGACTCCCACCCTGCCTGCAATATCTCTTTACACTTGCCTGCAACAGATATAGGCACTACTCTCCCTGCTGTATGTTGCAGATGCTTTTTCTATAGTGAGATGTCAGTAGTGTTCTGAGCAGTATTAGGCAGGATGAATTTCACTGCTTGGTCACCAAGCCTGCCATTTAATACTTTGAGCACCTCCATGCAACCCTTTCAGGTGAGTGGTTGCTTGGTTCCAAATGATGTTTTTCAGTTGCTTTTCTGATTGACAGTGATACAAAGTGAATTAACCACACAGGAGAAAAAAACAAAACAAAAACATTATTCTGCAAACTGTCTAATACAGTCATGTATTTTTTTTCTGGCATTTCACTAGTAAATAAGACAATTGGAAATTAAGCAGCACAGTATTTATTACTGCTAGTAACAGTCTGGATGAATTGCCATATATTTCTATTCCTGAATTCTGATCCTGACCAGAAAGTTTCCTTCAACTCCAAACACAGGATTTAACTTGGTTTGACATCTATTTTTTATTAACTTGCCCCTCTTTCAGCTTCTTCATTTTTTTTTGTCCGTAAGATAAAATACTTCTGATTTTCCACTTCTTCATTTATTTTGATGCTTTTCTGGAACGTATAATCATAGAATGGCCTGGGTTGAAAAGGACCACAATGATCATCTAGTTTCAACCCCTCTGCTATGTACAGGGCCGTCAACTACTAGACTAGGCTGCCCAGTGCCACATCCAGCCTAGCCTTGAGTGCCGCCAGGGATGGGGCATCCACAACCTCCTTGGGCACTTGTTCCTCTGCGTCACGATCCTCTGTGTGAAAAACTTCCTCCTAATGTCTAACCTAAACCTCCCCTCAGTTTAAAACCATTCCCCCTTGTCTTATCACTATCCATCCTCATAAGCAGTTGTTTCCCCTCCTGTTTATGCTCCACCTTCAAATACTGGCAAGCCACAGTGAGGCCACAACATGATTCTTGTGCGTTTATTTCTCAGTCTAAGACTTGCTGTAATTTTTTTCCCTTTTCCCTCATACTTTTACCATCTTATTAATTTTTCTTTTATTTTGACTATTTCAGTCTTCCTTGATTTCATTGCTGTCTTTTTCTGTCTCTGACTCTGAATATATTCTCTTTTTTCTTTACTGTCTAGTATTAGCATAGAAGTATAGAATATAAAATAAGGAATTTGGAAGGGCTGTCTGAAGGTTACCCGATACTGTCCTCCAACATGAAAGTCACCTGAGAGTAATCTGAAGCATTATCTTTTTCATTTTTCTGGTTATGTACATGTGTATTTATGAACCTGTGGTGTGAACAGGAGCAGTCTGTGGCTTCCAACCCAAGAAAGTCTACAATTGTGTGAATAGCTGCACATCTATGAAGAGAAAGTCTTGGTTTTGCTTCAGCATCTCTGCCTTGCTGGCTGTTGAGATATTCAGTCTGGAGTCAGGTTTCCTTAAGAAAATACTCCTGGGAGTTGATGGATCTCTGTGACACCCACTAGGCTGACTGAACTGCCACAAGGATGGATTTATTGAACTGTGCTGTCAAACTGTTGCAGTAGGCTCAGCTGACAAAGATTTTATGAGATCAGAAGCTCTTCTAAACAGTATTTGCTGCGATGTGTCACATACTGGTAGGTTTTCTGCAGGAATTTGCCTGGCATGTCTGGGTATGCTGTGTTTGTGTGGTCAAGCAAGATAAAACTACAGTGTTCATTCTTTTAAGAAACAGAGGCAAAGGTCTGTAAGCTGTCCAAGATTACTCTTTCCTCCCCTCCTACCAATGGTCTGGTTGTCTTGTTGTTGTTGTTGTTTTTTATTTGTTTCCAAAACAGAGTTTTTATGCTTTTCTATCTCAACGCATGTTTATGAACCAGTGCTGCAGATCCTGTCAGGCTGCCCTGTTTTGAACCAGAATCTTGGGTCTCTTCTCTAGGGATAACTGCCAAGGAGGGTCTGTCCTGACCCTGATAGGGATAAGGCCAGCTAGGGCTGTGCAATGGCTGGGGAGTGAGAGACTGCATGCAGGATATCAGTCTTTCTTCAGTCTGCAGCTTCTGTTTTCTGCTTGGCTGCGCTCACCGCCTTTCTACTGCCCCTGAGGGAATTGCCCTCTTATTACCACAATTACAATCTGTACACATTTCATTAAACTAATATCGTTTCGCACAGGCTTTCTCCACCGAAGCGCACAGCTGGAGGCCCATTTCTTTTCCTCAGCTTAAACACTTTGACAGGTTAAGAAAGCTATTATGGCTGAATAACAGGTGTTGCAAAACAATGTGCATTTGATGTTTAAATGAGAGAGCTTCTTTATTGACTGCCTTTATTGCAGCTAAGACTCTCCTTTTTCAAGATGACTGGATTTTTATTGGTTTTACTGCTTTTTAAAGTGTATTCTGTTGTTTCAGAATAGGTCCGAAGTGACTGTCTGTAGGTATTTGTTATTCTGATGTCTTTTCTTATTTGCAGTTTTTTGTCTTCTTATCCAGGTGAGGGGTACCGGTGCTAAATAGAATAATTTTATTTTGTCTCTGTCTCACACCAGTACTATGCTTCTTGTTCCTGGGCAGCTCTTGGTGGAACTATAAGTCATTCTTCTCCATTACTTTGTCTTTGCTTATTATTTCTAATCAGATTTTGATTCATTTCCCATCTATCTAGCAACCTATATTTAGAGTTTGTAGCTGGGCTTTAGAATGGCTTGCAGACATTTTTGGAGTGTTGTAGGAGATGCAGGCATATGCTGTTTGCTCACTGCCAGTGAAAATACATGCCCAAATCCATCATATTTGTTTTGGAATCTCAGTGCTTAGTCTGTGGCACTAGGTGATGTAATTAATATAGTGTGTTCACAGATGATCTAACAAGTAGCATGGCCTTGTGAAATGAGTTTGAATATCAGCAATTCAATGTAATGTGGGGTTTAATTAAACACAACCCATATATTATAACTAAAAGAAGAAAAAAAAAGGAAAAACAGGCTTCTTGACATTAAAAAAAAAATCAAAATTCTCTCTTAAAAATAATTACTTAAATTTTTTGTTGGTTTGTTTTTGTTTTTTTCTACTCCCTGCTCTCTTCTGGTACTGGTTGAATTTTAGTAAATGCTTTTTGAAAGCAGAAGGACATTTCCTCTTCCACTCCTACAAGTAGATTTTGCCTAATGCAAGTAGTTTTAAGTAGGACCTGGGCAGAAGAAAATATTACTGTGTACTAGAACAAGGACAGTGTGGCTATAGCCTCATATTTCTTTTCTATTCTGCTATCTGTTTTGACTTTCAAGTTTGCAAAAGAGGAAAATAATAAGGTGACATTTAACAGCCAGACGTTTGGAGAGACTAAAGCATTATTGGGGAGGACGAGAAGAATCTGTTCAAATCAGATTCATTTAAACTCAGTCTTTTCTCTGCCTGCAATTCCCAGCAGGAATTTAGGCACTGGCGCCAGGTCTCGTTCCTGGTGCAACACTGAGCTTGCCAGCTGCACCACACTGTGAAGGGAGTGAGGGAGGTCATCAGGTTTGGAGGAACTAGGTGCAGCACTGGGGAAATCTCACCGGAGGTCTAGCTAACTGGCCTTATTACACCAATTTTTCTTACATGACTGATGTGAATGCCATTTGAATTACATGCAGCACCGAGCTGCAAGGAGAAGGAAAATTGATCTTAGACCATGTGTGTAGATGGAGAAGGTGGGAAAGCAACCAGCTGTCACAACCACCATATATTTTTTCACAGTAGGCATCAATACATTATTTCTGAAAAATTACCTGTAGTGGAGGAATTAGCTGTTTCTGACTATTAGGTAGATAGTGGGGTATATCAAATTTCTAATAATGCTGAAAAAAGTGAAACACTAATATTACATATTTTTTCTATGCATAACCACATGGCTATGGAGAAGCCTGTCAGGAAGTTGTTGAGAGGTTTGTGTTGTTTCTTTTTTTATTTCTTTTTGTTCCCATGTTTCACAAGTCAACTCTTGAATGTTAATTGTTTCAGTTGTTGCTGTCTTGCATGCTCAAACCCTTGTGTCTCAAAGCACGTGGAGATTTCTTCAGTGCAACTAATGTATATTATTGTATATATAATGTGTATATATATAATGTAATCCTTACAATGTATGATTAATAAGAAGGATATTTTTGGACACTTATTGGAGCAACGTCATTGAATGCAGTGGTATTCATCTGAATTCATAATGATGTAGAATTGTAGAATCATAGGATCACCAGTGTTGGAAAAGATGCCCAGATCATCCAGTCCAACCGTCCACCTACCACCACTCTTTCAACCCCTAAGCCATGTCCCATAATACAACATCTAAGCATTTCTTGGACACCTTCAGGCTAAGTGACTCAACTTCCTCTCTGGACAGCCCGTTCCAGTGCCTGACCACTCTTTCAGAGAAGAAATTTTTCTTAATACCCAACATGAACCTTCCCAGATGCAACTTGAGGCCATTCCCTCTAGTCCTATCGCTGAAAAGGTTTCAAGTTGAGGGAGGGAAGATAGGTTGGATGTCAGGGAGAAGTTCTTTATAGAGAGACTGGTGAGATGCTGGAACAGGCTGGCCAGAGAGGTTGTGGATGCCCCCAACCAGGGGGCATCAAGGCCAGATTGGATGGGGTCCTGGGCAGCCTGGTCTAGTATTAAATGGGGAGGTTGGTGACCCTACATCTGGCAGGGGGGTTGGAGGTTCATGATCCTTGAGGTCCCTTCCAACCCTGGGCATTCTGTGATTCTGTGGTTACACAGGAGAAGAGGCTAACTACCACCTCACCACAATTTCCTTTCATGTAGTTGTAGAGAGTTAAAAGCTCCCCCTAAGTATCCTCTTCTCTAGACTAGTTGACCAGGAACTCTCATAGATGGTGGAAAGTGGCTTGGTTATCATCTCTGCCAGCTCCCTCAGCATTCTCAGATTAATCCCATCTGGCCCCATGGAATTGTGACAATCCAGGTGGAATAGTTGGTCTCCAACTCTTTCTACCTGAATTGTGTGGGGTTTATCTGCTCCCCATTCAAGACTTCCAGGTCAGGGGGTACAGTACCCAGGGGATAACTGGACTTTTAAAGACAGATGCTAAGAAAGCATTGAGAACCCCAGCCTTTTCCTTATTCTCAGCATTCAGTTCCCCTCCATCCAGTAAAGGATGGAGATTCTTCTTAGCCCTCCTCTTATTGTTAATATATTTGTAATTTTTTTTTTTTTTTCTTGTACTGTATTGGTCAGGTTGAGTTCAAGCTTGGTTTTTGCTTTTCTAAATTTCTTTCTGCATATACTAAGAGTTTCTTTGTATGCTCCCCAAGTTGCCTGTCCCTTCTACCACAGGGGTAGATTCTCTTTTTCTCTTTGAGTCTCAGAAAAGTTCTCTGTGCATCCACACTTGTCTTTTCCTTACCAGCTCATCTTGCAGCAGAGGAGGACAGTCTATTCCTGAAACTCTAAATATGAGTAAGTTTCAATTGGGCCTCCTGTATCTGGACCAGGAAGTTATCTTCAACAGACTCCAAGGATTTCGTGGCTTGTTTGCAGCCGACTGTGTTGCTTTTTCAGCAGGCATCCAAGTGGTGGAAATCCCCATCAGGATGAGACTGTGGGCACAACAGGTCTTGTAGCTGAAGCAAGAAGGCCTTGTCAATAGGCTCCCCATGATCTGGCAGCCTGATCACTAGATGGCCTTAATTGGCCTGGCCACTAAATTTAATCCATAAACTCTCATTCTGTCATGACTATGTCTCAGAGGCAACTCTACAAAATCTGTCCATCTCTCAACATAGACGGCAACACTCCTGCCTGTCCTGCCCTGCCTATTCTTTCTAAAAAGCTTGTAGTCCTCAATTGTAGCATTCAATTTTTTCATCCCACCATATTTCTGTGATAACAGTTAGGTAACAATTTTCTAATTTCACCACAATTTCCTTCTTCTCCTGCTTATTTCCTATGCTGCATGCATTGGTGTAGAGGACACTCCAGCTGGGCCATCTTTTATCAAATCTAGTTTAAAGCTCTGGTGATCAGCCCAGCCAGCTTGCTGCCTAGTATATTTTTGCACTTCCTGCTCAGTTGAGTCCCATCAGATCTCTTGGAGCTGCTGATTTAATTCTAATTCCTAATACAGAAGACAGTATGGGAGAGAGGGGAAAAGGATATGCTAGTATGTAAAAGGAATGAATGAGAGATAAAGAAACAGAACAAATTGAATGAAGGCAATTATTTAAGCAAGGCATGTTGTTTTTTAGCTCTCATTCCATTTCAGCTGGCTCAAAGGAACAAATTGCAATAGAAGATTGTCTAAATTTAAGTAGTTGAAAAGATGAAAGTATCTAGTGTAGGAGCTTTGGAAAGAGTTAATAATGGAAGGCAAAAGAATAATTCCCAAGTTAGTTTTTCAAATTTGTTTCCTTGGTTTTAGAAGATTATGTTGCTTTTTCTTCAACTTTCATCATCTTCCATCCTCACTACATGTTCTGTCACAGATCTCACAGATCTCTTGATTGCTAGGGTTTTCTTTCTTGAAATCATTTCCCAACTCATATTACAGCTATCTGCTCTCTGACTATCTCAAGCATCTTCTGGGAGGTCTGGAAATCCCTTTTCTTATTGACTAATTTATCAGTGTAACAGAGTCTTCTCATGGTGGCTGTTAACTCTCTGCTGTTTACATTCTATACTCTTAGTTCCTTTGTTAACCCTTCCCTTTTCTCCAACCCTGCTGCTCCTAAATGTTTAATCAGTGTCTTTTTGGCTTTTACTGTCTGCTGTGAGGAAATGAAATACAGGCAGCTGATGTGTACCCGCACCTTGGCTGCTTTAAATGACTTGTTTTATGTGGCAGCTCTGGTTCCAGTGACTCACAGGCCCTTGCCCAGTTTTTTGGGTTGTTTTCAATTGGTGAGAACAAGAACAAAACTCTCTGTGAGTTTTGGAGATCTGGAAGTAAGGTGCTCATCCTGTGGCTGACAGAATAACATGTGTGTGGGAAAGTGGGTTTCAGACTTTGAGCAATTGCATGGGCAAGAAGTGAATGCAATGAATTGAAAAACATATCTGAGCCAGAGAAGGAGGATACCGCTGTTGTTCTCTTGCTTGTACCAACTGTTACTAGAAGGATATTTGCAGGTACAGGCACATAGAGGGAGTGAAGTTGTGTTATTGAGCTGATTAGGCAGCTATCAGGGAATCCTATGTCCAAGATATATAAGCATTAAAGAGTGGTAGACATTGTTTGGGGACAGCCTAACTCTGAACTTTTGAATTGTGGTGTAAATAATGTGCACAATGGATGTATAGCAGAGAAGAATCAGGCCTTGAACTCACATTGCTGAGGAGGAAATTCGTGGATTCATCAATGGGATTTATTTGCCAGCAGCCAGAAATGAGTGCCCTCGGAAGTATGAATTTTATCATTGGAATGCTTTCCAAAACCAAACTTTGTTGACAGCCTCAACAGCTACCACATAGGAATTATATGTCTTGGGATCCTTCATGATCATTTCAGTCAGGGTTGGAGAGAAAAAGATGTTGCTCGTAAAAAGAAACTCCTACAGGCTTCAACTTTAATAATTTTGTCCATGGAATTATAGATTTATAAACATCATAAATCATAATGGAAAATATGTAAAAATACGACTTAAAATTGTTTTTCACCTTGATCACAAAATTCTTTCTCTAAGAGAGATAAAACATAGTTCTGTGGGGCTTTGCTAAGTTTTTCCTAGGTCTGTAGGTGAGATCATGGTAGAGATGAAGACTACCTGAGAAGTTCAATTAAGGGCTTATGTATTCTTTACTGTTTTTGAACAGAATTTGTTAACAACTGAAAGTGGGTGATGTTTGATACCTGATGTGCAGAAAGGTGATAGATCCAGTTCTGTATCTGGTTATCCAGTGCAAACAAAGAATGCACATCAACTGAAGGGATGCAAATACTTGGAGGCATTCCCTTGGGGTTGCACACGTCTCTGCATATCTTTGTGTCTTCTAAATGTGGGTAACACTTGAACTAGTCGAATGACAAAATACTTCTCAATACAGGAAAGCAAAGATTTTAAAACAATTTTTGTTCAGCCAGATGTATTTAACTTTTATATTCATTTCCTGGTAACAGAAGAATGCAAAAGATTTAACAGAAAATGTTTGTTGTACATAGTTATGGACACAGAAGTTTAAAATCACATTTTGAATAGTAGAAAAGGGAGTGTTGTAGAACAAATGTATTTCTCAAATCAGATGGTATAATCTGTGGTGCTGAATGAAATGCATATGTATCATGATCTGATATTTTTAGATTAAATTTCTAGAATAATAAAATACACATTATGTAGATGTCTCTTCTGATAATATAAAAATATGAACAGGCGTGCATGTGTCAATGTATTTCTGTGTAGATAAGCAAAATTCAGCTTCAGGTTTTTTTGGAACTGATCTCAGGTATACTGATTATATGCTTCAGGTGAGACTTATGGCTCAGAAGCAGTAAGAAAAGATCCTCCTGGAGTGTAGATAGCTTTTGCAAGTTCAGAAAGTTCTTGCTTAAGAGCCTTTAAATTAGACTTAAACATGCTGGGAGAAGAACAATGCACAGAACAGTAATCACCAGCTTTCATCTCCTTCCTTTGTGAATCACTGTCCCAGCAGCACACGATGATTCTTTCTCATTTGTTACTGTCTTTTGCCTTGTCTAGTTTCAAAATGTGCATTATCCTGCATGTTAAAGATCCTTTTCAGTTAAAGAGAAGCAGCAATGCTGCTAGCTGTTAGAACTCCAGAAAAAAAAAAAAAAATACATTTTGAGCTTTGGGTAATGGTTCTGAAGAAATTCTGAAGAATGGAAATTCTTCAAATTGTCTAAGGTGTTCCCTGGGACTGAATTCAGTATTTCGGCAGTAGATGATGGTCATAAGGAAATAAAAGTACCTTGCAAGTCACCTGCTTTTTCTAACGCTATTTGATTTATGGTGAAAATACGGAGCTGTACTTTGGTGGGGAAAATGTTACTTCTATGACACTTGTATATCTCCTTTGGGTTTAAGATGAGTGTTTTCTTTCAATGTGTAGTTGTTGCACACTAGGGACTAGATACATTGGATTTTTGGCGCTGAAACAATAATTTAAATTTAATTAAATTTTCTTAGGTTTGTGCAACCAAACAGACCCATAACAATTTCTGAACATGACCAAATACAAAGATGTGCTCCTTCTCTGACGTGCACTTGTTAGGGGAATCCACAATTCCTGGAAAAAAAATCTATATATCAAATGCTAGAGAAAGCCTCAAGCCCTATGCTTTTATTACTGTGAGATTGAAAACCCCTGGTGATAAATTACACATGATGAATTTGTCAGGAAATTAAAGTACTGAATAGTGGACATAAAAGTGTTATCAGAAAAATCTCCTGTCCAGTGGGAACACCAGCACTAGAGAAATGGTACCTTTGATAATATATAATTTTAATAGAACTGTGCCATGAGGGCTAACCAGATGCCAATGAAAAAAAAAAAAAAAACAACTAGGGGAAAACTAATATAAAAGGAAGATAAGGTAATGGCAATATATCTTCCTATTTCCCTATACTAGCTGACAGGTATTTTAAAGACATTAAAAACTATTTTAGATTTATTAATTTATTTTAGAGTGCAACACTGCATTATCTTCTGCAGTCACTGCAAGGTGCTCTGATGAGAGCTGGGTAAGGTTAGGGTTGAAGAAAAAGTGAAGTGCTACTACAGTTGGAGGGGATAGAAAAGCACTGCTGCAGGATTTCTCCATATGGAGTCTCCTGTTAAACCTCCAGTGTAGTAGGCAACTATGCAAAAGTATGAATTACAGATTCTGTGTGAAGGACAAGAAAGCAAATTACCACTCCTTTAGAGCTCTGATGGTATTTCCTTGGGGATAAAGAAACTGATGTGTGACCATGTGCATCAACCTTACTCTGCTCTTTGTTCAGACCTGCAGGCAGAACCCTCATGTCTGAGTCACACACCTCAAGGACTAGTGAGATAAGCCTGCTCTCATCTTGTAGGAAAGCTTAGTGATTTTTTTTTCATAGCTGCAACTCTTGTTTTTGTTCTCATGCATCACCCACCAGCCACTTCCCCCTACCTTTCTCTTAGAGCTGTTAGGCCTTCTCAAAATGAGACCGAGAGTCCAACCCATGCTCTTCTGGCATCAAACCGAATCCAGAAGAGATTCTCTTCTCTTCTGTCTTTTGTGAACATGCATTGATCTTGATGCACATCAGTTAGTCAGGAACTGCATGAAGAAAAACAATTCTGTCTTTTTCTGCATTCACACAGTGAAAGTTAATAACTTCAGCAAACAGCTGCATCTATGTAGTATTGTTTGAGAATACAATCACTTCACGCACTCCATCCTACAAAATGCTGTAGCTCATATCCAGTCCGCCAAAATATGTATACCTGTTGCTTCAAAGGTTGTTTATTATCTTGGACCAAGATGATGAAGACAAATACTTAAAAAGGTGCCTTCCTTGATCAGTCAACCAGTGTGATAACTGTCATTTCTGGGGAGCATACCTGGTTTTATTTTGGCCTAGGAAAGTGAATATGTAAGTTACTGTACTAAAAGCTTGATGAAACAAAATAATTTTTTAAATCCTTTTTTTTCTGGAACCACAGGGTATATGTTATAGTCTGCAATATGGCATAAGAAAGCTTCCAATATTAATGTTTTGCATTTTCTTTCCTTTTTTAAAAAAAAACCACAATGTTTAATTTTAGTAGTTGCAATATTTTTAATTGATATTTTATTGTTGTTTTTATTTTTGAGCCTTGATGTTAAGAAAATATAACTTGAGGCTCTAAAAACATAGAAAGAACAAAGAAAACCAAACAACAGCAATAATAATAAAACTTAAATTATTGATGGAAACTTATATTAAAAAAAACAAGTCTTCAGATACACTTCTGCGTTGTTTAACATGATAACTTTTTGAAGAAATGTCAGAAGTACCTTTGAGAACAGGATTCGGGGCTTGAGAATCTGCATTTCACAAGGTCAGTGTCCGTCTTCAGAAGCTACAGAAAAAAACAGTGCTGAGGTGTGAGAATCTCTTGCCTTGTATTCTGGCAATATGGGCCCTTTTCTGTGAGAGATCATCTCCTTTCTCATCAAGCTCCCAGCAGCATGGAATGATCTTCTTTGGCTCAATGCAGGCTTCCTGTAGGGGACTCATGTCTCACATTCCAAACCTCTCTCTGTGTGTAAGTATATTCTAAGTATATGTGTATATATTTTAAAGTTCCAAGAGAGACCCTTTGTCCTTACAGCAGTTTCTCCCTGCCAGCCTCTAATCTCTGAAGTTTCTGATGTGCCCTGTCAATACTGTCCTGTCAGCCAATGTTGTTGGAAGCTTTTACCTGCATGGTTTGTAGGCAAGAATAACTTCTTGAGCCCTGATTCTGTTGTCTTTTCTATTGCAGTGGCAGAGAGGGAGAGATGATAGGGAGCTCTGATCTTCTCAAAGATTCATGGGGCAAAGGAAATGGGATACTCACTCCAGTAAAAGTCAGGAGGAGATGGACAAGTTGATGGTGCTCCTGTGCTTGCCTATAGGTTCAGGTTTATTTGTGAGTTTTGTGTGTGTGTGTGGGGTGGAGGTATTGTGGACAAATGCTGAGCACTTGCCCCTGGGTTTCTACATTTCAATTAATTTAAATATTTGCAGATCTCTTAGGCTTTGTTTAAAAAAACTATTTAAGAACAACAATAAAGAGCCTTTAATCAAATATAAAATACTACAAAAAGCATCCTAAGTATCATTTGATGCAATGAGAAAAGCAAAACAGAGTAGTGCAGTGGTGTTCCCTGCTGGCGGAGCTGGAGGAAGCACTGCAGTGGGTGTGAGGGCTGAGCACAACAGACTGCAGCATTCCTGCCATGAGCTGTCTGCCAGAGCAATTACTTCGATGCAGTTGTTTCACTTGGATCAGAACAGTGGTGCAAGCACCGGTCCCTCATTGGTGCCACATTCAATTAGCAGGATGCAGATGAGGCACCTGGGGGGTCTGTCTGATCACATCACTAGAGAGCTGCCTCAGGGGTTGACAGCCACTCGGCCCCAACATGCTGCCCATCCTGGGTAGCTCAGCACCCCGTTCCCATCCCTGTGCCAGTCAGGCATATGGAATCGCGGCAAGGGGCAGCTGTGACTGGGCCAGCAGCTGGCCTGGGTGTGGGAGTATGGTGAGATAGCAGGGCTGCCACGGGCCCACAGATGACATTTTCCATGCTACCGGTTACAGCATGTTGCACAAATGGGCACAGTTGTAGGAATTGGTGCAACAGCCCAAAGAGCAGTCTGAAATTGGTTCCTCTGTAGAAAAGTGCATTGGAGGATAACACAAGCGTGCATTAGAGATATGAGCACTTGGTGAGCCAAGATGCCTGCTGTTGAGGTGTGCAGTGAGCTAACACTGATGAGTTCAGCTCTTGTGCAATGTTATTGAGTCAGCTTATTGTATGTGGGAGTGAATGGTTAACATCAGGTTAGTGGAAATTATGAATTAGATGAGGTGAATGAGACAATTACTTTAGAAATGATTTTATTTTCAGCAAATTGAAATTCAGTACGTAAGTATGGACTTGAAAAATTCTTTAGAATGTTTATGATCAAAAGTGAATGGAGAGGGCATGAAGGTAAACATCAATCCTAAATATGATTTTGATACTAACAAGTTTCTGAACATTCAAGAATTTAAAATCTGGATCGAGATGTGAATTTCTGGCTACCTCTGGTTGTTGGAATGACTGGCATGATTGCCATGACATCCATTACTGTTACATGTCAGATTTGTCAAAATCAATTCTGGAAAATCTTGCTCTGAAAGGTTTTCTTTTGAAAAATACTCAATAAAAATAAACACTGTATAACAGAAACAAAGAACAGAGGCATTTCCATGACTATAGAGATGTGCCTTTTTTCCCAGAAGTGGTAATTTATATGAAAAAATCAACTCAGATTCTTACATTAACCACTATGTATTTTATATATATATATATATATGTGTGAGTGTGTGTATATATATATATATATATATATATATATATAATATAAATATATATAATATATAGCTAGGTTAATATATATTGACCACTATGTATTATATATATGTTATATATAATATATAACTATATATTATTATAAATATAGTGGTTAATATAAGATTTATATAATATATATATTATATATAGTGGTTAATATAAGAATCTGTGTTGATATGCTCAAGTGAAGAGAATTAAATTCCAAAATAGAGATGGATACTCTTTTTCTAGATTTCTACATAACACAGTAGAATGCAGCGTTGGTATTACAGTGATAACTTGTTCCAGCCCTGAAACACCAAAGAGTTTCTTCACATCTATATTACACCTGGGAAAATTAAGAAAGAATGTGAAGTTGCAGAGATGTTTCCCCTCTTTGAGTAGATGAAAGTCAAATAATACTTTCTCATAAGTTAAGAAGACAATTATGTCATGTGAAAATATTTTGAACTAGTCAGCTGTAATACACTATAGAGAATTTTGTCTTTGCTATGTTTTTCTGGAGGAAAAATATTATTTTACATACTGTGAACAAGGTAAAAATTCACAGTTCCTTTTGATAAAATTCTGTACCTCGGCAGGGGAGAGTATGCAGAGAACATTTTCTACTGCAACAGACATTTTAATAGATTAAATAATGGAGAGTTGATCTTCTGACACAGTTTCGTGTCAAGGAATCAGAAATAGTCAACTTCACATTGACCTGAATAATGTAGATTTCATTTACTTTGATGTTTTGTGAAATACAGCAATAGTAGGAGAATTTCTTGTCATAGGCAATATAACATTGCCTGCACAAAACTGAAAACTTTCAGCTGCTGTGTGATAACTGTAGTCATTCTACCTCTGTAGATATCAATACTGTGATATGAATCTCTGTAGTAATGTAGTTGTGCGTACCTCTGAGCAGAATGCACCTGGAAGTGAAATGAGTACAAACTACCAAAGGGAAATTACCATGAGCTCAGCAAATACAGTATGTATCTAGTCAAGAAATAAATATTCAAGAAGTGGCAGAAATGATCAATATGGATGACCAGGGAAATACAGGAGGAAATCAAGGCCAGGAGAAATGCAGCCAAGATGTCTCTAATTTATTTTTTTTTTTTTAAATATTTTGCCAAGAAAATCCCACTGAGGGCTAACATCTCATTTCCAAGAAATCCCTTAGGGCAAGTCAGAAGTGTTAGTTTTGAAAGAGAGGATAGAGAAGGCAAAAGAATAAAGGAAAACAGAAATGATCAAGAAATCTGAGATTGAAAATGAAAAGAAAATTACATGGGATGTGAATATGAATAATATATGGTTATACAGATGTAAAGCGTAAGGAGTAAGACGTTGATGAGATAGACTGCAGGCCCTGTGGGGGAATACTGAAAGGAAACTTATGACAGAAAATGTAGATTTTTCTCTGAAACAGAATGACTTCTTTAAATCTATGTTCTCTAGGCAGATTGGCAGGGAGGCTTGGAAGAGAGAATGAATCAAGAACATGATTCTGTGGAATATTGGCACTGGGAATAAAGAGAGATTTGATTAAAAACTGCCAGAACTTGCTATGTTTCTCCATCAGCCACAAAAGCCTAGAATTATGTTTCACTATTGATCATATAGAACAAAAAATACCTCAATGAAACCTGTTCAGATATGGTGCCCCTGGATGTAGAAAGCTGGAGCTTTCATTTAGGTACCTAATAAGCTTACAATTAGGCACCTAACTTGGTCATTCCAGAACTGAAGTTTCAGATTAAACTTCATATATGCCTTCCACTATTATAAGATGCAAAAACTTCTTAGAGCTGCTGATTATACTACAGGAAAGTAAATGAAGCCTCATTATTTAAATAACTTCAATATCGGAACAGAGACCATTTTCTAGTTGATCTGTGAAGATATACAAGCAATTAAATAGCTGATGTTCATGGTCTTTGCTCTTCATTAGCTTTTTTTGTTGCTAATAGTGCCTCTGTTTGATTATGGCATTGATGTTTCATTGTCTGAAGTATTTTGAAATAAAAAAAACTTGGAATGTTTCTATATCAAAATATTTCAGCTCACTGAGTTTTCCCTGAAGTACACTACTCTGTGAGTTGCAGAGCACAACCCACAGAGATCATGGTGTCTCCTCTTTGGAGATCTTTGAAAGCCACTTTGATGTGGTCCTGGGGCAACCTGCTCTGTCTGGCCTCAGTTGAGCAGGAGTTGGTCCAGCTGGACCTAAAGATCTCTATCAGTCATTCGGTGGTTCTGTGAAACATGGAATGGTAGATTTGATTATGTTTATTTTCAGTTTATTTAAAATGTTCTGTTGTAGGCTGAACAATTTTAAATTCAGCTTTATTTTAACTTCTATGTTTAATAAAAATATAATTTAAATTTTTGACTTTTTTTTTTTTTCTGGTAGAATAGTTTCACAGTATTTGTGATTGCGTGTTTCCTATTTTTCTTCCTGTTCCATTCTTTTTTTCCCATAGCATTTTGACATTATTTTGATTTTATGAAGCACTTTAACTTTGATGTAATAATGGACTTTTGTTGAATGTGTTTTAATCAAAATATATAAAGTTGGTTCTCCCAAGTTCCTTTTTAATCCTGAAAGCTTTGACTATCTCAAGTTGGCAGACTGATTTACTATAGTATTTGAATTCTTGAAAACTTTCCATTCTTGACTGAGAGATTCCTCAGACGTGTAATTTAACTGCTAACTTTGTAATTGTAACAATGACCCATGAGAAAAACAGATTGATTATCTGCTAATTCAAGACAAATAAGATTTCTGTGGTTCTACTGGTGACCCCTGATATCAGAGCTTAAAGAAAGGGTGGTTCATTTATTTTTTTGTTTTCTCTGGGGAGTGTACTTGTCTGTGTGTAGGTGCAGGAAAAAGAGATTCCTTTAATCTTAATCTGTTATTAGCTGCATGTGAATTCACTGGGAGGTAATACTTACGGCTGGTGGAGGATTAAAGGATAAATGAGAAAAATGCATATGTGCACATGTAACCTTTGAATTTGGAAAGATTTGAGCCACTGATTAAAGTTGGGGGAAAACTGGACAGATACAGACTGGTCAGAAAGATGGTGTGGTTAATGAAAAGGAGGCCATGTTTCACATATCCAATTAACATCTCTGAGGAGAGATGGTCAGTGAGACTTGACGAGGGTAAAGAAAAAGATGTAATGTATTATGACTTCAGAAAGGCTTTGAGATACAGAACCGCCCAAAAGGCAAGTACATTTCATTAGTCAGTCTGGATCTGATAGTGGAATTATTCACTGGATACAAAAGGGCTTGGGAGCTTGGATCACAGTGAGCAGCAGATTGCTATTCACTGGTTAACAAGAAGTGATGAATGAACAACTACAGAATTGGTGTCCAGACTCTGAGTCAGTTTTCAGTACAATGAAACAAACTATAAGCAGAGCAGAAAATGAAGCATTAACACTTGTAGTAAACAGTAATTTTAGCCTAGACAATTTTCATCAGCTAAAGGGCCCTAGGTAAATTACAGTCTAGCTACAAAGTAGCTTATTTTGCTAACATAATGAATTATGAACGAATGGAAAATGTGTTCTCTTCTCCTCTTTTTTTCTAAGAGAAATAAAAGAAAATGTTTGAAGAATAATTTCAGGATGCAAGTTGCATTGGAACTAAAGGTTATGTTTGAAGATAACATTTTAGTTGGAATATTAAAAGTGTTCAGCTCCAATAATTGTGGTTCTTAATGATTGTGTACCTTGCAGATTTAAAAGGTTGCACAGCATTTACTCCAGGAAATACTAAGAACTGCAGAAGATGATGTGTGAAACTAGGTCATTGCCTGTTTTATTACTGTGATTGTTTTAGGGTTTAAAGAGGCACAGCAATTATGCCCTTGAACTGAGACATGTGGCTCTTGGGAAGGTCAGAGGTGCAGAATCCCTCTTTTGAGGAAAAGGCTGGATATTGAGAAATATGGTGCAAGTTAATATTCCTCTAAAAAATGAATTGTCAGTGCTGCAAAATTTGTGTGAACTCAGCTTTACCCCTCATCTCTGCACGTCGAACACTTTCGTTCATTTGCTGGCTTTCTTTGCTAATATTGTAGCATTGTTCAAAAGCTGCATCCTGTGTGGACAACAGGCCCACAACTTGTGTGAACGCTGCCTTGTGATACTGAGTACCAGTAGTATGTGCAAACTGGAGTGAGGCTCTTCCCAGCTGATTAATCTATGCTCTTTATCAAAAGACAATGGTAAAATTCCTTTTGGCTTTAATGGAAGAAAAAGTATTTGTTCTGCATAGCTCTGAAAATCCAGCATTAATGCTATCCCTCTTGCTTTTGGCCACATATATTTATGCAAAAATCTGTTGATTGATTTCAGTGAGTTACGTATAAGCAATCAAGAGCAAAATTGGCTGTCATGCCTACAAAAGTAAATCAGACCATGGGAAGAAAAACAGAAACCTTAGTTCCTTTGTGAACATTTTATTAAAAACACCAATAGATACAGTTTCGAAAGAGGTTAAATGCTATCAAGGAGAAGTATACACAGTAGTATTTCTGTACCTTGTTCATATCTCTGTGAAATCTGCATTCCTAAATGAAGCTTCTAGGAAAGGAAAAGAAGTTTTCCTTTCATTTTCACACACTAAAAGCATATTCCAGTGAATTGCACTTAACTTTTCTGAATGGTGATTTTCGGGTAGCCAGAGCCGTGTGTGCTGGGGCTTTGCAAAGTGCTTAAGACTGTTATCTGTTCAACTGTGGAGTAGGTTGCCCTGCAGTGAGCCCTCTGTCTGAGTAGCATGCTTTTCTGTCTTAAATGACTTGTGCTCTGGAGATTTAAGATAATAAAACATTCTTCTCAAAAAATGTATCAGGTCTTGCATGGCTTGGATGCAGAACCTCCAGATGTAGCAAAGTTCAGCCAGAGCCTTTACCAGCAGTCATCTCACTGCGTCTGAAAGCAAAACTTAAAGCTTTTTAATTGAATCCTACAGAGACTGGTAGGCTTCTGTTTCTCAGCTCAGTGAAAACATCTCGTTTCTTAAGTGATACTTTTCCTTTCTTTAATCTAGAAATTACTAGGCTATTTGCTCTATCTCCCCCCCTCCTCCCTCCCCCAATTCCCCCCATTTCCTGAGTGACCATATTTTTTCATTCAGATCCATGCTGGTTGTTGGTATAGCAGTGATGACTGCTGCATACTGGGCCCAAATAGCTGCAGGAACTAGAGTCCTGATTTCCTGCTGTGCTGCCTATTTCTCCCATCTGTGCCTGCTCACGACTAGCTCTACAGTAAATCCTGAAATGTGACCCAAGCACTGAATATTCAACTTGACCTCCATTTTAGGAAGCAAGTGTTTTGTGCTTAAATTACTCAGGAGAACACAAATTAGTACTCAGGGCAAAATTATGGGCATGACTCTCTATTGAATTGGACTATCAGAGATAGAGGTTTTTATTCAAAATCTGAATCATATATGAACTGTCTGGAAATATTACTTCAGGGCTCAATTAGTATGAGGCAAAAGGTGTTAGAACTGTTGTATCGTGACCAGTATATACAAGTCCCCAAAAGTGCTGAAACTATTCAGAAATTGGTCTAACTGAAAGGCTACAGCTGTGGGCTTCTTGTCTTGTAAAATACCATATCACCAGCTGGACTGCGGAATTTTGCGCTATGCTGGGAATTGTTTTGTATGAATAATACTTTTTTCAGAGAAATAGATTTAAAATAGTGATTTTTTTTTTCATCTATTGTTGGGGATGAAAAACATTTGCATTGCATATTTCAAAAGTAGATTTTCATTCCTAGTTGCGCTGTGTCAAATATGCTTCTGCTTCTTGTGGTGCTGATGTTGTATACTGTTGCAAATAGTAATAATAATAACAAAACCAATCAAACAAAAGCCAATCAGTACACAGCACTTAAGTATCTTTTGCTTCAGGTACATTGTATTAAGTGATAGAAATGAATAATTTTGCAATGCTTTACAAAACTTTACAAATATTAATGTAAAGAATCTTAAATACATCATTTTCTATTACATGCTAATGATTTTAACATGAATTAAGGAAGAGCAAAATTACCTAAAACAAATATTTCTACATCTGTTTGCCTTGCTTTGAGGAAAATTTTGAGGTGTTTCCTTTTCTTGCGGAGCTCTGTAAAGTAAATCATTCCCTGTATCAAGGAGTGAAACTTGTCAGCAGATGAATTAAGTACATAGCCTATTATGTCTTAAAATGTTACAGTAGATACAATCAGATGGAGATAGTGAGGAATTAGGCAATCTTCTAGCAATCTTATGGCTTCAGTACAAATTTATACAAGATAAGAATAGCAAATCTTGGTAACCTTAAGTCTGATGATCTTCAGACACTCAGAATTTATTAGAGGTTGGAGTCTTGAAGCCTGCTGAATCTTATGGTCACCATCATGGCTTTTTTAAATGAATTGTTCTAATAGAATTTGTGTAAAATTTTCATATCTGGCATTGTGGCATTATTAAAATAGAGTGCCAGTAATGCTCTTAATAGCGTCAACAGTGCGTTGCTAAATGACATCTCATACACTGCAGAGAAACATTTCTATCAGTGCTGACTCAGATTCTCTGAAGCATTTTGATTTGGACAGTTGTTAGTAGTATATCTTCTTCCACTGACTATAGTACAACAGGAATATAGCTATAACCTATGGTCTTCTCAGCAATGATAATGTCACAGGAGTTATGAGAAGATTTTGAAGTTGTCAGTGTGTGTTGGCAAAGATCAGATTTTGTCAATGAAAACTCAGTAGCATAGTGGAAATGTCAAATTCTTTTTTTGTGCAACTGAATTTTGCGTTTCAAATATGTGTCCTAGGAACCTCCTGCAAGTAGCTCTGCCTTAGTTCTTCTATATGGCTATCCCTCAGATTGCTTTCCTTGGCCTGATTAGAAAGGAAGAAATCACATTTTCATAGGAAGAGTATCATCATCTTATTTTTTTTTCCTCCTCTTATATTCTGTGCATAAACATTCATCCTTCTGTGTCATTGGTTATTAGTAACAAAACCCATTTTTTTAAAACTTCTGTGCATACTTCAGCCAGTGCTTTCATTCTCAATTTTTCCTATTCAGAGGCAGTCTCTGCTTACTGTATGTACATCTGTTGTGAAACAAAAGATGACAAAGTGGTTTATATATCAGTTTGATTTATAGATAAAGACTTAAACGATAACATGATAAAGCAGACAGAACCTGCAAAAAAACCTGGCAGATGAGATGCATTAAATAAAAGAGTGGCTATAAACAGCTCAGATGACATGTGTGTGTACCACAATTGTCATCAGCATGCATGAATTTCAGCAGGGAGGCTGCTATAATAAGATTTGTGAAAGCTGATGACTTGAAGAAAGAATTCCATTTTTTTTTTTTTTTCCAACTGTGGAGATGTTTGCCAGGAGTCTATGAAATAAATTTCATAAGAATGAATTTCTTTTGATGTCTGTATGATACAAACAGGAACATGACAAGAAACCCCCTTCCTCATACTTAAAAAGAGTCTTTGTCTGGTGCTTGGTATTAGGTGTGAGACTGAAGTTTGGTGAGAGATCTTGTTTGTTTATTCTCTGTTTCCACTTCTCTTTGACGTTATGAAGAGATTGATCAAGGCAAGCACCTCCCTTCCCCTCATCAGATGTTAAGATGCAACGTCTTTTCTTATTAAGCAGTTGAAGAGGCAGGCATATGTAGCTGGTTTCTTCTTACATGAAACAGTATCTCTTTATTCCTTTGTGATTTATTGCTTCTGGAAATTAGGAGAGAAATAGGTTTTAACTTGATGGGGCCGGAAAAGAGATTAGCAAAACCTGTCATTGCACAATTCAGGTATAAGAAAACTGCTGTTATATCCCTCCAAAGCCTTTTCTCCTCTAGTCTGGACAATTCTGTGTTACTTAGACTTTCCTCATAGGGTAGGTACTCTATCCCCTGGACCATTTTGCTGGTCCTTTGCTGAACACATTCCAACTGTGAATAAGTTCATGATCTTCAGAAACACAGCAAAGATCTCCAAAACACAGAGCATTCTCTTGTGTCCACTAAAGTAGGTTGGTTGCAGAAATCTGAGCCCAGACTGTTACCATTCAAGTAAGGCCTACAGTTACTTACTTCTTATGTATGCACAGAACAACTTGATATCAGACACCACAGTGGTGTATTTTTTTTCAAAATATCAAGTGGTCCATTTTCAGTAACATATTTGCAAGTAGAACCATAGGATATCCCAGACTGGAAAAGATCCACAAGGATCTTCAAGTTCAATTCCTGCCTTCACACAGGACCACTCAAAATTCAAATCCTGTGGCTGGGATCATTGTCTGAGTTCTTCTTGAACTCCAGCAACTTGGGGCTGTGCCCACTGCCCTGGGCAGCCTATTCCATGCCACACCCCTCCAGTTCACAACCTTTCCTTAAGCCCCACCTGACTCTCCCCTGACCACACCTTCATGTCCCTCGAGTCCTGTTGCTGTCACCAGAGAGCAGAGCTCATCTCCCCTCCCCTTGTTATGAGCTGCAGGCAGCCATGAGGCCTCCTCTCAGTCTCCTCTGCTCTGGGCTGAACAAGCCAAGGACCTCAATTAGTTCTTGCACAGCTTGCCTTCTTAGACCCTTTTGCTTAGACCATCCTTGGAACACTTCTTGGAATGCTCTCTAATATCTTATGCTGTGCCCAAAACTGCACCCAGTGCTTGAGGTGAGGCTGACAGTGCAGAGCAGAGTGGGGCAATCCCTCTTCCTGCCCAGCCTGATGTACCCCAGGGTATGGTTGCCCTTAAATACTATCTGAATAGTTGCCCCTAAATACTATGTGACTTACTTGCACCTCTGCCAAACAAATATCCCTTTAAAGTCCTAAGCAATGTGTCTAAAAACGGTAAGTTGCAGGAAGACTTCTGTTTATCATGCAACATCATAGATGAAATTTATTAATGCTGTCTAAGCAATCAAGGCATAAATGTCTTATAATCTGATAGGAATTGCTATGCTTAACATAGTAAAAACAATTGTATTGCAAAAAAAATTCCTTTTAATCTGTCTATATTTTTTCTGTCGCTCTGATAGTCTTGCTTTTTGTGTGTGCATGTGTGTATATGTATTTGTCTATCTGTGGCAGATATTTGTCCTAAATTTCAGTAGAATCCTGCTGTGCTCTGCAGTACATTACCACATAATATAAGAAAGCTTCTGATCTAAACTGCTTAGTTTAAGAGGCAAGACACATGGTGAGTGGAAATAAATTGAAAACAGGAATAAATTATTTCTTGAGAAATAGTGGTTTCAGTTGGTACCCTGCCCTTATGGGCACATTCTTGATAGAAAGGTGGATGGAAGCTGAAGTGAATCCCCTCATTGGGAGTTTTGGGCCTGGCATGCCAGCAGAAGCTGAGACATTGTTTCCCTTCATCTCTAAAATGATCACGATTTAGAAACGGAAGTAGCGGTTCTGATGGCAATTCTTGTACTTGAGTTAGAAGGGAGTATATTTGAAGTCATTAGATTATCTGATTTTCAAAAGGAAAAGTAAATATCAGAAATCTTTCTTTCTCTGTTCTCTGGGTTTTGGCAGAGAGAGTGAATTTAATTGCAACTCCTGTACCCTGTTCTTTGGTAGTTTTCCTTTAACGACATATTGTTGTCATTGCTTTTCTCAGAATAACCACAAAAAAGAAACATCTATTATTTGAGAATACTTTTTCATTGTCTGTTATTTCATACCGAATGCTATTTAAAAGTAGTTATAAAATATGACTGGAATATATTAAGAAAGGAAGCAGAAAAAGTAATAGTCTCATTCAGCATTTTTAAGGAGATAGTATAACATTCCTTTTTTCCTTTTTTTTGTTCTGTGGAGCACACTAATCATCCCACTGTTTTCTAGTTTTTGTATGAATATATATATATTTTTGTTTGTGTTTTATTTTTGCAAGTGTTCTGAGGATAAGTGCTCAAGAAGTGACAGTTTCTCAAATATGAGTGCTTAGGACTGTTGGCTCCTGAATTAATAGTAGTTCACAGGTAAACCTGCACAAATCCATCCCTAGTAGCAAACAGTAACAAAAATCTATCTGGGAAGAATCACGACAGCTGCGTCCAGTGTTACAAAATGTAAAGTCACTGTCTTAAAGCTTCTTTAATTTCAGTCTTCCCTCTGAAGATTTCTGTGGGTGCCCTCTAAACCACAGGGATCAAAGGGTCTCTCAGATTAGGTGGGACCTTTGGAGTATTCTGGTCCAACTTCAAAGCAGGGTAGGCTGCAGGGTCAGGCCAGGTTGCTCAGAGCTTGATCCTCTTGGGTTTTAAAACCTGTGAGGATGGGGATGACACAGTCTGCCTGGGCATCTTGTGCCAATGCTCAGATGTCCTCGCAGAGAAAACATTTTTCTTCTTAACTGATTCAATCCTCTTTGTGCACAGTTTATATTCTGATGCTCAATGTGACAAAACCTAGCATGACAAGAATCAATTTCAGTGGCAGAGAGGCTGGAAATGAATTAACCTACTGTGTTCTTTATTTTCCTTTCTTTGATTATCTGTTCAACACTTTCTTAATCTATGCATTGGGGAGAGGTGTTGTCGTGATCTCACCTGTCTTATTAGAAATATTAATAATAATAATAGGCAACAGGAAAATCCTAAGTGTTACCCTAAGGTTTTGAATTTGATTCCTTGCTTATAGCTACAATGAATGAGTTGTGATTACTCAGTGAAATAGTTCTGCTGCCCTAGGGAAAGGAAGAAAGAGGAGAGCAGGAAAGTGGGAAATATATAGCTCTCTGCTTTCCTGCTTTATTTGCAAAACAAAGTCAGAGGAGTGCTAATTAATGTTGAGAGTTCTTGCACATTTTGTGTCAGAGATGTCTCCACTGTACTTCGCGTATATGTTCTGTCATTAAAATCTGCAGAGAAAGACATTGATCAAATTTCCCTTCTCTTTTTGAACAATCATGATGAACTTCAGCAGCCATCAGATAAAGTGTTACAAGCTCTGACAGCCTCATCTTAAGGGAACCTCTGTGGATTTTCATGTGTCAGTTGTTAAGCAATTGGAGTTGTATTTCTAGAGGAGGATTTTGAGAGTGCAGTATTTGCCGTCAGCAGAAATTGTCCAACATAGCCAAGATAAAATTTGGACAGTATTTAAGGAATGATGAAAATAATCTGTTTCTTCTAGATTTTTTTTTTTTTGTTTCAAGTCTGCATGGATTTTGAATGTCTTACATAGCATAGTACAATTTCTCTTTCTGTAATGCTTTGAAAACAACCACCTCAATAAGGCAGAAAGGTGGGATTAGTATCAGAATGACTGATCTATCATAGTACAAGCAGATTTCTTAATTTGCATTTTTATATTGCAGGTAAGTATTTAATGCAGTACTGTGAGATAATTATTATTAACTCTCCAGTCTTAATAATAGCAATAAAATATGCTTATGACTCTATTTAGTTTCCCATGCTGTGAAATACAGTGCTGTGAAGTACAGTGAAATCAGCAAAGCTAACACTAGCAAGCAGAATTAGACAGATGCACATGCACAAGCTTTCTCAGGATCGGCGTAAGGAAAAAATATGTCATGGCCACCTCCATCACTGAGAGTTTTTGAGTCTGCTACTGGGTATTTGTACTGAACCTCAGCCACCTAGCACAGACTATTGGACTTCTTAAATTTTTTTTTCAAGCTAGTCTGCCCAGTTTTCTCTGTTTCTGTCAACACAAGCTGTCTTGCTTGCTCCCAGAGCTGGCCAGCCGTGGAGTCAGGCAACCTTGAAAAGCAAACCCTAGGGAAGAGAAGAGGAGGAGAGTGGTTGCTTAACTACAAGCTAGCAAATATCCCTTGAAAAAAAAAAAGAAAAAAAAAAAAAAAAAGGATGTATAAACACAGATTTTCTTTTGACTGAGGAAGATTTATTTTATTTATTCCAAGTTGTGAAATGTTTTGTGTGAAAGAAATTCAGTTTTCTGGGCTGCTTTGTGTTTGTTACCCAAAATAAAAACGAATAAGAATTAATCACATCCATTTCTTCAAAGTCTTTTTCACATCTTGGAAGTTTTATGTACTAGCGAGTATAGGAAGTGATTTGTCTTAAATAGTACTGACTTCATGTAAGCCAAATCACAGAGTCACAGAATCACCAAGGCTGGAAAAGACCTACAAGATCACCCAGTCCAATCATCCACCTATCACCAACACTTTTCACTAAACCATGTCCCTCAACACAGAATCCAAATGTTCCTTGAACACATCCAGGGTCGGTAACTCCATCAGGTCCCTGGGCAGCCCATTCCAGTGCCTGACCACTCTTTCAGAAAAGTAGTATTTCCTAATATCCAACCTGAATCTCCCCTGGTACAGCTTGAAGCCATTCCCTTTAGTCCTATCACCAGTTACACGAGAGAAGAGGCCGACCCCCAGCTCACTACAACCTACAGCTACAATGTATCTTCTGGATGGATCATGGTATAGGTTTTTTTTTTCTAAGTTCAATTTTTAGTGGGATTCATGCCTATAATTTTATCTCTTAAACAAGAAGATGCTTGCTTGATTTATCTTTTTTTTTTTTTTTTTGCCACTGTTCAGACTTTCTATCTTCTTAGATGTACTTATTCTGTTTTCTTCTTTACACCAGTTTGTGTTCATTACATATTTTTGACCAATTCTTAAATGATTGGTACTGTCTAATTTTGCCTTGGTAAACTCACATTCAAGATTTGGAAGTGAAAATGACATGAATATAATATCTGACCTGGAAACTGAAAAGTCTGCATCTAGAACCTGTAGCATTTTTATTAGTATTGTATGATATATTTGCTCTTAAACCCAGAACAAAAAAATAGATACAATATTCTTCTCTGATTCCTTCTTACTTTTCATCATATTCTGTTTCAGTTTGGCAGAGATTAAAATGGAGTGATGAGGTCCATTTTGGATTGTTCATTAGCTGAAACAAATATGAATCTGTTACTGTTTCCTTTTTTATATAGCAAAGTGTATATGGAACTAGTTGTGGTAGTAGATCTGTGTTTAACAGATATAGAGCAAAAGGGAACAGCAAAAGACAAAAGCATCCTGAAAATGTAGTTGTGTTTATTCCATTTTACCTTAAAATCTTGATAATGTTAAGGTAATTCTATGATTCTGTGGTTCTATGATTCTGTACTAATAAAAATAGGCATTTGGGTTATTTCTATCAGTTATTTAAGGTTATTAGCTCCCCCATCTGAAATAGAAAGAAAGAAGTGAATTGTACTGAAAAAATAGTGACATTGTTTATTTTTTTGTGACTCTTAAAACAACAAAGCATTTCTTTTGATATGTTAAATGGTAAAGTTAACATTTCGTCAGAAAAGAGAAATCCCAGTTCTATTTGCATTTCTGGTAATAGCCAAATACTTTGTGTTTAAAAAGTTGAAAAGTTACTTTTCATTTTTCTAATATGTGAAATTAAAAAGCAAAGCAGATATTTACTGAGAACATTTGATTTATCGCTCTCATGAAGAGAGAAGTGTTTCAGAAGAAAATTATCAAGTGATTCAAATAAATTTGGATGAGGATGTGTGAAACAGTTGTAAGAAAGTGGAACCCCTAAAGACTGAAAAACCCCTAAAGCTCCTGAATCTCTGTTGAAAACTTTCACTCAAACTTTTTCTGGTTGATGTTATACTTGTGGTTTCTGCTGGGATTTGATTAAGAGATGGTAGTAATACAATACCATATGCTGCTCTCCTTACAATTCCCACCCAGTTTTGCAGATCTAAGGAGCAGTGATTTGTTTGCAGGAAAATAATGTCTGGTAAGCCTGCTGGTGGGGATACAAGAGGAGGAGAGAATGAGCATTTTCAGCTCGGAGAACCCAAATAATTGGAAGGGCTCTATCAAGTAAATAGTACAGGCTTCCAACTGGTCTTACTGACTTAACTTGAAAATCAGACTTTACTGTAAGAGAGGCCGTAGGGCCAAGTATACCCTTGTCAGTAATGAGGAGTATAATGCAAAGTATATCTCCTGAATTTCTGAAGGTGATATCAGTTTCTACTGATTGAGGAAGGATCTTATTCCAGAATGATCAGTTATGATACGTAAAACTATGATTTTAAGTATAAATTATTGCAACCTTGAAGACCTTTCAAAAAAGAAGTGAAGTGTTTATTTAAATTTCAGTGAGTCTGAACTTTGCATTATTCGGTCTGTAAGATACATAACCTCTTAGCTGCCCACTGTGATTTTTACAGGACTTTGTCCTTGATTCTTCCTGTATATTCTTGGTTAATCTGGTTTCATTGAGAAAGAAAATCAATTTGTTATTTTAGTTATTTCCGTGGAGGATTTATACAGTATTGTATACAGCACAAAATACAGTCTATGGAAAAATAATTATATTACAGTAGTTCTTGTTTCCTTGGCACTGTTACATCTCCCAAATAAATGAATAATATGGAAGAGCAGTGTCTTGCTAATCTGCACTCAAGGGAGAATCTTCAGATTTGATTAGTGGGGTTTGAAGGCTGTCCAGCACTGGATATATTGTGGTAGGATGGAGCAGAGAATTTTTCAACACAGAAGATATTCCTGAAACAAAATGCCCTTTTCTCAATGTTACAGGACAGAAATCTTTTTCCTGTCTGCTACTGATCTCTTCAGCCTGTCAGTGCTTTCACACTGACCAAGGAACTGTCAGTGACTCCTGCCAGCTACATGAGCAGAAGATTTTCCACCTTTATGGTTATCATTACCATATCATGATGGTTATCATGTTTTTTCTCCCTGTAGAACAATCACCCTCCCTTCCCAAAGCCATTCCGGTGGCTGGATAAGGGGAGTGTTAGAAAAGATAGAATTTGACTCTGAGGGGAAAGGGTGGTCCTAGCAGAGATGTGACAGTGTGAACAAGAGGGTGCTGTGCAACATGATGCCCTGCTTTGGGGTGACTTTGCAGAAGCTCAGTTTGTCCATGCTGAAGGCTTTGATCTCTGTGTGAGGCATTTTCTGATCTGCATCAGCATGTTTTAGCCAGCTGAGTAATGCAACATCACTGAGGCAAAGCCAGTCATCACATCAGTAACGCCTCTGGCTACCAAACAGTGTGTTTGTACCTCAAGAGCTGAGCAAAATTAGGTTTCATCACTGTTAATCGGAATTACAGCTAGAGGTTTTTAACCTGTGATAGTAGTTCTTGACAATGTGGGCTTCAGCTAACCAGCCCACAGACTGGACTGTGAGGCTGACAGCAGATTTGGACCTTTGGGAAAAGCGTTCTGTGTGTAAGTGAAGGGTGAAATTCTCAGTGCTGTGAGGGTTGGCTTTAATGTATGTTCCAAACTGTCAGCATTGAGAAAGATGACAGGCAGAGAAAAATGATAGGTGTTGGTAAGGGATAACTCAGATTATCTATAGGAGGGATGAAATTATGATTTCATATCAAATGATTGCCAAAACATCAGTTTTCTTTTCACCCATCCAGTAAAAGCAAACTTTGTCTTTTCAGAAACAGGAAAACATGAATCCTCCATCCTCTAAGAAAATGATCCTGCAGGCAGCTACACCAGCTGCACACTGCTAATTTTGGGTTTTGTTGATGATTATGAACTGCAACAAAGAGAAAATAGCTTTTTGAATTATAAAAGGATCATTTTTTCTTACAATGTACTTATATACTGATACACAGCTGATATCTGTTTTGCAAAATAACCACATAATTTACAAGAAACAAAACAGCCTGCTTGGATACTGTAACGCTGAGAAGTAACAAATAACCTATAGATGATGTACCTAGGAAAGATTCTTATTAGCAGTATCATTTGAAGAGCTTTATCCAATGAATAAAAATTGCATTTTAGGTAGACTGAAGTTAGGTAGCTGTTCCTATGAGATGTTTTCTCTTGCTCTGTCACATCTCTGTTATAACTTGCGTGGGCTCTGCTCTTAAACTGCTTGCCTGGGACAAGTACCATGTTTTCTGTGTATTTGCAAGATAGCTTGCAGCAAGTGCAGGTATGGAGTGTTCATAACTTTATACCTAGAATTTATAACTAGATTTTTACTTGTCATTATTAAATTATGACAACTCTAAAGTAAAATACTTTTAAAATTAAACAGAATAGGTGTTTTCAAGTTAGATTGTTAGTCAGAAATAGTCTTATGCTGCTCTGCTTATACATACAGAGGAATGTATGATAGTTCATCCCAAATCACATGTTTTGCAGAAGAGCAAATCTCAAATGCTTGATGCAAACAACTTCTGGAGAAGCTATGGATACTCTATCCCTGGGAGTGTTGAATGGGGTTTTGGGCCACGTGGTCCAGCCAGTGGAAATTCTGACCATAGCAAGGGGGTTGGAACTAAGTGATCCATATGGTCCCTTCTGACCAAAACCATTCTATGTTTCTATGAACTACACTCAAAAATAACATTGCAGAAATAAGCATAAGAATAATCTGATAAAAAAAAAATAAAATGTGATTGGACTCCACGGGGTCAGGTTCTCCAGGACTTCTCTTCAGATGTAAAATATCTGATAGGACAAACTAAGGGGCTTCAGCTAAACACTCCACAGTTCTGACCATAAGGCTGATGATAGATCTGGCACTTTGGGAAAAGTATCCTATGGTTTCCCCCAAAGGTGATCAGCAAGGTCCTTCTGAATTTTAGGAGTATGATTCATTAGGATAAATTAGCAGAAATAATTTCTAGTTGGTGTCAGTCTTCCAACAGCTCTCTTTTAATTTGCTTTGCTAGTAGAAAAAGGGAGCTGACATTTTTATTAGCAGAATGTATTGAATGAGTTGAATATTGAATGAAATATAGTTGAATGAGACATTAATCTGCACAGAAGCTGTGAGGAGAGTGAATCCTACACCTTGCTTTTTATTAGGGTTATTATTATTATTTCGCAAGATGTATTTTCAGATGTGCTATTAGTACTGCCAAGATGGCGCACCATAATGAACGTATTGTATTATTGTTAAAACCTGTGAAGTCCCCAAGTGTTACTTAGTGCAGTGAAACCACCTCTGATGTAAGATTAGACTTTTTTTTTTTAGCAGCTTGATCTCTTTATTTCTTGGCCTTTGTTTCACATTCCCATTTTCTGCATTTTTTGGGTACAAATGCATCTGTGTGCACAGCCATAAATAGGTCTAATTTCTTGATGTATACAAAGAGTAGAAATGTTTCTCTTTTGGAAAGAGATATGTTAGTACTAGTTGGGTGTACACTGAATTTGCAGCTGCAAAATAAAGAAGAAAATTTGCTCCACTTCAGTGTTTTGTGGGCATGGATAAGAGCTGAGGAGAAATATTATATAAATTGAGCTATAGTATTTTATTGTTCCAGAAATTTATACTCCTTAATCCATCCTTGGATGTTACATTTTGGAATAAATGCTTTTAAAGTCAAATTTGCCCTTCACAGTTGTCAGTCTGGCTTAATCATTTGAAAAACAATCCTTTAAAATAACCGTTGTAATTAGACTTTTACAATAATGGGTGCTAGTGATTATCAGCAAGTGGCATTGACTTCAATAGGCTATCCATTCAAATAATTGTTTTTTAAGGAATTCACATTTAAGTGCTCTAAATGATTCATTTTTATCCCTAAAAGTTATTCTCCAGCTTGTTGGAGTTATCCCAGGTGAAAAGCAAAGCAGTCAGAGAACAAAAATTAGGACAGTCCTAAGTCATGCAGCTACTCTGGATTACCTGTGCTGGTGTTGCTTCCACTGGTGCACTTACTTGGGTGCATCTTAGCCTTTATTTTGCAAGAAGCTGTGCATTTTTTAAAACTGTCTACCCTGGATTTTTAGGAGCAATGGAGGCCTGTCCCTACTGTGAATAACAGAAGCGAGCAGGTAATCAGCTGGATGAACTTGGCCGCAAGCTCTATTATGCCTTCTTGGTTGGACCAGGCAGCCCATGCTCAGGTGATTGCTGAGTTCAGCAGATGTTCAGAGTTCAGTGAAAAAGTGGTTAATGGGAGCTGGCTGCAGCAGCATGACAGTCTAAGCTGATACTCTAATGGAGAGAAAGCTTGAGAGGTTCTGTTTGTAAACCAACTTTTTATTTCTGCAAGAAGGCAGGCATACTGCTCAGCTGCCAAGTAACATGACTGTATTCAGTGGAGACAGTCCCATTTAGAACATGGAGAGGCACAGCCAGTGCCTGTCTGATAATGAGAGCTGGGCAATGATTATGTTTTCTAACCTCAGTGGTACTCATTCAGAGCAGTAGTATGCCAGGGAGAACTGGAGCTCTGTTCCCAGCACTTTAGCAGGCAGCTTGCTGTACTCTTACTACTTTGTCCTCTCTCTGGAGAATTTAAACTTGCAGGCACTTTGTACTTGTTTTCATTCTTCCCTTTGTTCCTTTGGTGATTTTTCCTGTAGTTGCTGGGAGCTGCTGAAGATTTCCTGGCCCCTTTTATCAGAGCTCTGCATGCAGCCTGGCACTTGACTGCTCTACATGTTGTTTTGTGGGTTGTGGCATAACAGATAGGAAAGCTAGCAAGCACTGAACTTTTTGAACCAGCTGAGTCCATAAAATATTCTGCACAGGCACATCTAAAAATATTATTTTGAAATTCAAGTGAAATTTTTTTGAAGTTATTGACCATTTATAACCTGTAGATAGCTTAAATAGGCAAATAAACATTTGTTGTAATTTGCTGTAAACAGATTTAATAAAAAGGAACCTTTTAAGCCAAGAATATAACGTAAGTCATTCCATTCCTCTGAATTCATTTAGTTTTCGTGAATAGCAATTCAAGACTGAAAAAACTCATCCATGACAGATCTCTGAGTCACTGTAGATCCAGGAGCTGGAAGGGAGAAAAATAGTTCTTTGATGTTTTAAGAAAGAGCTAAGGAAGAACGGTGAAAACATGGAACATAATTCTCAGAGCTCAGTGGTATACATATAGTAGAAATTAATTTTTTAAAAGGACTATCAGTCATTTAGACAAACATGAAGATTAAGTCAGGATATTTCCACAAATGCTGATTTCTTGACAAATCTGGCTTAAAAAGAACTTCCAAAAATTGTAGAGATAATGAAGAGAACGTAAAGATAGTTGTAATCTGTGTGGATCTAGATAAATAACTTTAACGGGATGCAATGTTCTGTATAGGATTATTCATTAGTCATGTATGAAAGCTGCTATTCTAGAGGATTGAAATCTCAGTGAGTGATTGAAATCACATCTCAAAACTGAATGTTCAGAACTAGCTCTGAAAAAAGTAGTATGAAATTCATGGAGGTTAATGGTGCTCATCTTCATGCCATGCACAAATATCTTGGAGAAAGACTTACAGATGTGCAAATTTCTGACACAGTGTTCAATCTTGTAACAAAGTTATGGACCCTCAGGAAGGGTGATCTGTGAATTCTGCTGGCATTTGAGATGAAGCTATGGGAATCTGTGAAGTTTTGATGCATTGCTCTGGGGTCATCTGGCAAACCAACAGTGAGAATGAGAGTGCTGTAAAAAGAATCAGTGAAAAAGGAGCTTTAGCTGTTGGGGTGTGCTTTCCTTAGGAAGATGAGTCAAACTGCTTGCAGACTGCATTTGGTCAGCTGGGGAAATGCAGGCCAAGATGTGATCTGAGGAGAAAGTGGCTGGGCAACATCACAGAATGATTCAACGAGCATCTGATGAACTTGTGGATGCTGAAGATGGATAAAAAACTGCATGTGTTTGCCCTTGTGTGCTAATGGACAGTCTTTATTGTTGTTGAGATTTGCTGGAAGTCGTGCCTTGTCCTGAGTGCCCCAGGACATACCACAAGGAAAGAGGTATCCTATTTAATTTCAGGTGTGAAGCAGCTTTAGAATTATGGTGTGATCAAGACTAAAAGGTCAGGAGAACAATAATTGTACAAATGTAGAACTAAAGCAGGAAGTCAAAAGAAATATGTGGCCTTTTTAACTAAGGTTTGCATTTGTTCGTCTATTCATTTTAGGTTTTTTTTCTGCTACCCCTCAGATGTGAGGCAGCGAAAGTAATAAGCTTCTCTCTGTTTAAAATATATATCCTGCCTGTCTTTACTAGCTTCCTTCTGATGTTTCCTTAATACATGAATGCTTCTAAGGCCTAAATCTCAGACTTTACTTCCTGTTAATTTGAGGTGAACTAAGTAGAATGTCCAGGCTAAAATTGCTTTGCAAATCTGCAGTACAAGGTTTGGTTAATGTTATCTTGTACAGATTTACAGCAGTGTGTCAAACTATGATTCAGGTTTTTGTATTGGTGGATTAATTTTTCACTGTCTTCCACAGTGGAGGAAAAATCCCTTCTTTGTACTTTTCATTCATTTTTACATATCCTACAGTGTCATACCCCTCTCTATTAACACAAAGACTTCTTTTATTTTATATGCCTGAAAAAAGCAGCAGGCTTCTCTCCTAATCAATGTTGTCTAGGTTCATCGCTGGAGGGCCTAGGTCATTAGTAATAAAGGTCATTACTTGATGTTTCCAGCACACTGAGACTTTCAGATGATCCCTCCTTCCTTCTTTTAATCTCTCGGTGGCAAGAAACAAGTCTGGCCTCCTGTTATTAAAGTTATTTTATTTCTTAAAGAATAAACTGGTGAATTCCTGAAAACAAAAGCTCTATAATTGTCATCGTATGTGCATAATGGATGTGAATGTGACAGCACAGGAAACTTGGAAGCAGAGAAATGAGGAAGAGAATTAGGGGTTAGCTATTACATTCACCTTAAGTTCCTACAAGGGACTGAATCAAATACTGAAGGAAAATCCCACGGAGCCCTGAGGCTCCATGTCATGCCTGCCCTCATTACCTTACTTCTTAGCCTCGTCTGATTCCTAGCATCCTAATTGAAAAGACACTTTGTAGTAAAAAGATGTGTTTGAATCACTTTGAAAATACCAGCTCCTATGGTATTTTTCCCACCAATTGTTTCTCTGGATCTTTGAGCTTATTAAACAAAATGATCTTCTGAGGCTTCATGGAGTGCAGGCATAACTCTGCTGCCCGCAAGTAAGGGCAAAAATAGCAAATTCTAAACATGGTGTTTTGTTCAGGTTTTTAATGAGTGTTAGCTTGTCTCTCATATTTTCCTTCCCCCTCTTGTTTTGCCTTTAATCTCTCTCTTCTCCATGATTAAACAGCTGATTTAGTGGAGATAGTTTTTAATTTTTATACTGAGAATCTATATGTTTTTATAGTGAACATAAATGCTCTATTTGTACAGAGATGAGAATATTCTCCTGGGGTGAAGGTAAGGTATTTTTATAGTCGATCTGGATAAAGTCGCATTCTTGCAATTTTCATTTGATAAGAGCAAGATGGGTAAAGATAGTGCAAATCTAATTCTGCTTCTTCATCCTTACACCCTGCTACTTCTGTTTTGCAGTGCTTAGAGAAGTGTATGGCTGTAGTTCACTGGAAAACCACAGATTCTCTCCTGAAGGTTGTGTCTTCCAAGATTTTGCTGGCTTATGAGGGGTCTCTAGGAGAGAAGGAAAGTTAAATGCATGTAACTTGAAACAAGGGCCAGATTTAAAGGTCAAAGAGCGATGAAAAGCAAGCATTAATAGCTCCTGAATTAAATTTTTGGACAAAACATAAATTCTGTTGGCCACCTGAGTCACTGCTGGATATTCTTCAGCTTTACAAATTGCTTCTCTTGCTGAGAAATCTGCATTGAAAGAGTAGTCCTGAATAAGCTGATCCCACCACTCATACTTCATCTCCTCTTTCCTCCAAACAGGACCCTGTTCAACAGCCTGTAGCACTTTCTTTCCCATGACACCAGAGCCTATTCTGCAATTCCACACCTGCCCTTATAGTTTAATTTTTTAAGAAAAATGGTAGCTGGGCAAAGTTTATTGGAAAAACAACAAACGGAATTGTCAAGCAGACGCATGAAAAGATGATGTGTTGATTTCAATGACTTCCAAGAAAATAAATATTTTGTCAATTTAAAGCCACCTGCCTTTCCCACAGATAGCTTTTAAAGTATTGCTTTATAAGTGCAGTTGTGGAGCACACAGGCATTTTTTGACGATTAATGATAAATTATAACCAGTTGCATTTTGAAAAATGTTTTCCTTCTTTATTAAGAAACATAGTGGTATTCACAACTGCTCTGTTATTTCTTCTTATGTTCAGAGACTGACCTAATAAGGGTTAGTAGTGATGTTTCTCACAAGTATATTTAGGGACCTTGAGAAAGCCTATAAATGGAAAAAGTTGCAGTGCTGTTGGTGTCCTCACTTTGTGGATAGGTCAATTGTGGCTGAAAGACAATAAATGCCCTTATTTGCTTTGTAAGACAATTCTATTTGCCAATTTACAGGTATTTACTTATGCTAGGTTTCAGAATTCCTTTTATACTTTGGCATATCTGTTTTGGAGACAGGCAGAGTTATCTGTGGAAGGAGTCTTGGAGTACTGTCAGTTCAAAAGAAAGTGTGACTTTATTTTGAAACAGTCCTATACATGTGATGTGCAACTGCTCTGCTCTGACATACAGTGAGAGGAGAAAAGCAAAGCAAATTGAAGTTAAGTGCTTCCAAGAGGAATATTTTTTTTCTTTTCTTTTCTATCTTTTTTTTCTTTTCTTTTCTTTTCTTTTTTTTTTTTTTTTTTTTTGGATGCCTGAACCTGATATGGGAGATCACCTACTTTCACTGAAAATTGCAGAGGATATGAATTTTAAATGGTGGATTCCTGAAGACTCTCAAAACAAAGCAAAAAGTCAGTTTTATTTCTCCCAAAACACAGAGGTGTCCATTCATTGCAGTGTTAATCTGTTCTGTGGCATGTAATTTCACTGAAAAGAGTCATGTTGGGTAGAAAAGGCCTCATGGTAATTCATTTTTAAAATATAATAATTTGTAGAATTAGTAGGATTTGAATGATTTGGCTAATATTATCACTACCTTGTCTGTGCAATTAGATTTTATCTTGTTTTATGAAATGTTTTATTTGTTTTATATACTTGGGTTCATAAATATGTAATAAATTTAAAGTGTAAAATTATGTGGATATTAAAATACATGTTTATCATTTGCATACATTTCACTGCCAGCAAGCCAAGGAGGTGAATAAAATACTGAAGTTATATTTGATAAACAGGTACCCATAATTTATTTGTAAAGATACTTATGGGAAAATGATCCCAGTTTTATTTTAAAATTATGAATTAATTTCTTCCAGAAATAAAAGAAAAATAAAAACATTGGTGCGTATTGAAAATAGAAATATTTTTAATTGTATGTGGTTCAAGTACTCAGTAGATGAAATTAAAAAAAAAAACAAAAACAATACGGTATTTGTTGTTAGCTATTCCTGATTAAAATCCAACTGTCTTTAAAAATTCCATGTAAATCTAGGTCCATTAAAAGACAAAAAAAGGACCCGAGCAGAGTATAAGCTACTGTTCTCAGGTGAATGTGTAGGTATAATAACACGAAGTTTAGAGAAAGAATCTGAAGAGGGTATAATTATCGTGTGTTATGAGAGAAAGTTCTCTTTACCTGGAACAGTCCCTCTGCACAAGGATCAATGATATTTCCATAGCCTAGGTGAGGGATTTGTTTGAACTGAAATGAACTGTGCAACAGAGAAGAATCCTGCACTAACAGGATGACTTAACTCTAATTATTTTATTCTGTATTTATTTTTTTGAAATTGCATCTTGCTTACAGAAAGGTCAAAAACAACAGGGAGAATGTATATGATACCTGGAAAGATTAGTATTTAGGAGAATACAGGAAGGGTTTGCTGCGGGTGTGAAATTGACTGCAGGCAAAGCTTTTAGCAAATGTTAGTGACTGTTAGATCACATAATCATTTATCTCCAGTGGCTTAGGTCAATCTGTATCCTTCCACAGAAAGATAAAAGCAAATTGATGCATATTAGACTAGCACTGGTGAGGATGTGTTGTTTTTGAGAAAACCATTGGTATTTTTTGCATTTTAAATGCACTGGTTGGTGTTATGATACCTCCTCGTTACAGCTGGCTGCTGCACTAGAATTCCCATCATTTATTTAGAAACTCATGGGCTTTCTTCTCATACAGGTTCTAATTTTTTGGCTGTAAGGGATGACAAATATAACAAATGTGCCCAAATCACATGTATATCACCTAACTCAGTGAGTTGAAAATTACCGCTAACTGCTTCGTTCATTTAATAAAGCTGATTGCATTCACTAGAAGCTTTCTGCATTGTAGGAAGAACAGAGTTTCTTGATCTAACAGATATTTGAGGATTTTTCTGAATGATAGCTACTTGCTATGTGCCTATCAGATCAGAAAAATATGCTGATGCTTGCTGTTATAGGCCATTATAATCATAGTCATAGTATTACTATGCAGCTTAGCAGGCATCATGATGCAGGATCTCTGTAAGATCATTTGGGACATCTAATTCCCACTGAACTGAAGAGCAATAAGAAAGAAAGAAAAAAAAAAAAAAAAGCAGGATTTGTCAGAGTTGCTTCTTTGTGAAAACAGTCAGTAGTAAAGTAGGATATTGTACTATGTGATCCTTTGTGATTGACCAGAGCCTTGAAACAGATTTTTGCTGGAATTTGAATTTATCCAAATATAGAAAATACCAGTATTGCTACCAGATGCCAAACAGGGTTAAAATGAGCATCAGGGCTCAGAACTGAAATAACTGTAATCCAGCTGGATTTTTGGGTAGGCTTTAGGACCTGGTCTAATATCTCAGTTCATACTAGCAGACTTTGATTCATGTCTGTTAGCAGAGCAGCAAGAGATGTAAATTACCATTCTGGTATCAAAAACAGAATGGTAATTTTTTTTTTTTCTTTTTTCTTCCCTTCACCTCCTCGACTTAAAGTTTTGCCCTTAATTAAGTTATTGATCTATCATATGACTGTTCTGCCATTAACCTGCACTTGCTCTCTTTGGAGCTAATGAGGGGGGAGGACCTAGAAAGAAGAGAAGCAATAAGGATCATGTTAACAAAATCCATCTTCAGAGCTGTTACAAACTTCAATCAGAATGGGAATAAATTGGGGCTCAGGATTCTGAATTGCAGGAAGCTGTAAAAATGTGCTGTCTTGTTTTCTTTGGGATATACCATTACACTCTTAGTTGCTCTGTTTGAATGTGCAGTTTACTAAAATCTACTGCTCCAATGGTGGTGAGGATATCCTATGTAATTTACGAATTCTTATTGTGACTGTCTAATTTTGTCTTTATTTCTCCTAAACCATGTGTTGCTTGCCAGGCTTTCAGCAGGTGTGGTGGAAATACTTAATTTCACTCTAACATACAGTTGGAGGTTTTTTGATTTTCCTTTTAGTCTTTCTCAATTTGAAATGGAAGAATTTGGGGTCAGGAAATAAAACAAAGGTGTAGCTTAGATTCTGATTTAAGTGGAAAAAGATCTGCTTGGAATGATGTGTGTTGGAAGGGGCCTAAAAGTCCAACTAGTTCTGACCCCTCTATCATGGGCAGGGACACATCCTACTAGACCGGATGTCCAAAGCCCCATCCAGCCTGGCCCTGAACACCTCCAAGAACAGAGTATCCACAGCTTCTCTGGACAGCCTATTTCAGTATCTCACCACCACTGAAGCCAAGAATATCTTCTTAGTGTTTAATTTAAATCTATCTTATTTTAGTTTAAAGCCCCTTGTCCTATTACTACATGCCTTTCTAAAAAGTCTCTCTCCATCTTTATTTAGGACCCTTTAAATATTGAAAAGCTGCAAAATGGCTCCCCAGAGCCACCTCTTCTCGATGATAAATAACACCACCTCTCATTTCAGGACGCAGTTATTACTGATTTTAATATACGTATAATATAACTACAAGTTGCATCATCTGAATATGTAGATACCTATGATAGCTTGCAGAATAAATAATCATTTAAATAACTTGATAATTTATTAATACTTTCAAACTGAGGTTGGTATGATTAAAGCCAGCATTGAACTGGGAAAATTCTAAATGTATGAAAACAAAACAAAGTTATCCTAAGCCCTAGGTTACGAAAACTTCCATCTCTTAACCAGGGTCTCTTTCTGTTTTCTTATGAAAAAAAAAAAAAAAAAAAAAAGTAGGTTGAAGATTAAAAACAGAAAAAGAGATGGAAAAAAAGACATATATATATATATATTATTTAAGGCCAAATCATTTAAGTCACCTTAAGTCCTTTTGAATCTGTTGAATCTCTTTGAAGTGTACAGAGGAATAAGATCCTTGTGGTATCACTGGGGACATCTCATGAGCCCAGGTGTTGTTCACAGAAGTGGCCGCTGAGCAGGGCTTGGTGGGTCACAGTTTTAAACATGAGTACTCCTAAAGATACTTGAGCCAAATGGCACAATGTCACTGTTTGACATTGTGCCACTGTTTAACATTGTGCCATTGTCTATTTAAGTGAAGAATGCCTTGGTTAAAAAGTAGGAACTTAATGTTGATAAGTTATCTTCTATATACATATTTTGAAAATATTTCACTTAAACAGTATAGCGTTTTCTAATTTATTGCATCTTTGTTTTGATATATGAAGTAATGCTGATCTTGCTCCCAGGCTAGTAGTGTTAGAATCATAGAATCATAGAATTTTTACACATTTGACACATTTTTACATCCTACAATTTAGTATTCTAGCAGCTTTTTTCTTTGAGCTAGGACTGTCATCCAGTTGGGACTGAAAATAACAAAAATAGTCTGAACTTAATTACAGTTTTAGGATCTTAGTTCTCCAGTAAAATGTCAATATTTTTCCAAAATGCTGCCTCCTAGGTTAAAATAAATAAGTCAATTGCTGGCAGAAGGTGGAAACCAGTCCTACTCTAGATACATTATTTGGAAAATAGAAGCACATTCTTGAAAATTCAACAAGTAGCAAGCATATTAGTTCCAAGTAGGTTTTGTAGATGTGCTTCATTTCAATTTTTTTTCGCCCCTTCTTACAGGTGTTAGAACTACATTGCTGATAGGTTTGAGATTGCTGTTGCTCACTATCTCAGTAGCAGCTAAGCCAATACTTGTATTCTAATCAGATTAAATGCAAGATTTATTTTGGTCCGCTTATGAAATCCAAGTTATTCAGCCTGATCTCTTAAAGGTTTTCTTTCACTGCGTCTATTTAAAAGGACAATAGTATAGGATTTAACAACACATTTTTTTCCTAAAATGTTTGAGAGAAGATTAAGAAAATCAAATCACAGTCATCAGGTCTAAGAATTTATTTTGTATCAATGAGAAATACAACTGACAACAGGGTTTTGTATACTTCAAATTTCTGGAGAAAAAAATGATGTTACATGTATCCAGACTGGAATATGAATCTGATACCAGCATTCAGCCCAAGTTTCAGTAAAACACCAATGTTCCTACTTATGTAGAAATTAACTGGAAGTTTTCCCATAACTAGGTTGGATATTTCTTTCACATTTAAATTCTGCATTTTTTTTTTTCCCCGGAGGATCTAGTAGTTGTTTTGCTACACTTGTAGCCCACCATTTCTCCAGGTTGGTACTTTTCTACCTTCAGCAGTGCCAGTAACGATAACAGAGTCTTTAACTGAAGAAGACTTGAGTGCAACTCATATCAATTGGCATTTATTTAAATAAGCATTCACAAATTTCTGAAGTGAGCCTTCGGTAAAATTTGTATTAAATTTTTAGAGTGACGTAAAGTAGAAAGGCAGGCACAAGCCATACTGTGTATTCTTTGATTTTTGCAGAGATAAAAGGCTACAGAAAAGAGTCATTTTTTAGGTTATTCAGTCAACCAGTTTCAACACTCTCAGGACAGTTCTGAATAACAACCTTGGAAATTATTATTGTTCTAACATTGGTTACTTCTGAAGTGAATGCTACCATGCTTCTGTTCAATAATATATATTCACTTTTTTTTTTTATTTCAAGTCACCACTACTTGAGAATGTAATCTTTTTGGAGATTTTTCTGCTTCAAGAGTAAAGCTGCATATGGCTATGCCACTTATTTCATACTGTAAGTTTCTGTATATCTGTGCTATGCAAAATGGCTTTCCCCATAAAAATTGCAGATTTGACACTCTGTGTTTATGCCGTAAACAAAGTCTGGTACAGAAAACAGTATTTGTCTACATTGCTAGACAATATTCTTGTGTAGTTTAAGTGACAGCATTTCTGAATATTTTGTAACAAGGTTTCTTTCTGACTTGAAGTATATGGAAAGAGAGGATGGAGGAAGAGTAAGTGATTCTAGGATGTTGAGATAGACCAGTATAGCTTTCTTGATTGCGTCCCACTTGGCTTAGGCTACCTACAGAAGTGTATGACAGCTCTTCAGATGTGCGTGTTGGTATGAGGACTGTGAGTGCCTCATACATGGGTAGAGATGGAAATGGTAGGAGGAGGTTTGAAAACAACAGAGGAAAAAGAAAGAGAATAAAATTAGATAATAATAAAAATATCAAACAGAAGTGTTAATTGGAATATCTACTGATTCTACCTAATGTCTAGGAGGGCCTTTTTGTGTAAAATGTGTAGCAAAACCTTGGTGCACAGTGAATGCAATGAAGAGTGATAAAAAGCATATATATAGAGCTCCATTCCTAAAAATTATAGTAACTTACATTAGTCAAATACCTAGATGAATATGGAAGGAATAGAGATGATATGGCAATCTGAAGGTAAAAAGTAAAATTCAGAGTTGGAGTGAAGTATGCTTTATGTTAAATGCTTATAAAAGGTATGAAATTCAGTATAGTTGGCAGCTGAGTTATGTAACAGAGCAGGGAGTAGTGAGATACGGTATATTTCAGAGTCATAAATATGTCTGAGACATGCGTAAAGTACTTTTTATAACATTTGTCTGCATTTTTTTCCTGACAAAGCATTTTTCCATTTGAAGAGGTGGAAATATTCATGAAAAAGTTTAATTTCCCTCAATTTCCCTCTAGAATAGAACTTTACAAGTACACAGAACCACTGTTACTTGCAGTTCTTTTTGTTTTTTTTTGTCTTTTTTTTTTCCTCCTATTTGAATATCAAACTGATAAGGAATAACAAAAAAGAAAAGTAGTGATGTTCTTAGAGAAAGAAGATAAATAAGAAACAATTATATAATTAATAATATAAGCAGTAATAAAAGAATATCTGAAGTCGGGAAGCTCAAGCTGTGTGTGCATATATGGATACATATGCTTGCATAAGTGGTAGTAAAATGTATAGATTTTAGTTGTGAAGCAGCAGGCTGTGCTTCTGGATTCAACTGCATTTTCTAACTGTTAAAGGATTCATTGTTTATCCTGTGGCAGCACACAGGAGCCTAAGTCTTGCACCACAGTCAGACTGTGCTAAGTGAAATTAGGTAGAAAATTAAAAGATGATTCAAGCACTTTTCTAGAACAGCTTTTTGTTTATTTGTTTATTTATTGGCATTGGTGGTTTTACGTGAGTCAGAAATATGGCTTGGTAGGCTCTGGGATCAGTTCACCAGAAATAAAGCCACGTGGGCAGATTGCTGCATCCCTGTATTCTTTGACTTAGTTGGACTGAACTTTGCACAGGTGTAAAGAATTGTAGGTCTGGCTTTGGCAGTGAGAACTAAAGGACCTGGTTTCATTAATACTGAGATTAACAAAGGTCTACTTATTTATGAGTATTTAAAGGTTCTTAGAGCTTTAGAAGAGAAGGACAGTTAAACTGAAGACTTTTTCACAGGAGGTAGATTAGCACTCTGTATTTGGATTAGGGTGAAAATCTATTTTTAAACATTCTGAACTGTAAAGGCTGTGACAAGAAACTGTAATACATGGAGGTGCTTTAGTGAGAAAAGAGGGTGAAGTGAGCACACTGTCTGTAAAGAATAAATGTATGCTCTAATTTTTCAATTTCCTCAGTGCTCTGTTTTCATTCAGCATCACAAAGAGTTTCTCTCAATACAAACACTGGTTCTAGAGCAATGTAAAAAAGCAAGATCTTTAGCAAATAGAATCACTAATTCCCTAAAGAAGAAAATAAAAAGATGCAGCAGCAGGAATCACTGAAGAAGTAATAGGATTGTAAACTATGACAGTGCTGGCTGACCTTAGAACTGCTTAGAGAGATTAGTAAAAATGGAATAAAAATCATAGAATCATAGTATGGCCTGAGTTGAAAAGGACCACAATGATCATCTATTTTCAACCCCCTTGCTATGCAGGGTCGCCAACCACTAGCCCAGGCTGCCCAGAGCTACATCCAGCCTGGCCTTGAATGCCTCCAGGGATGGGGCATTCACAACTTCCTTGGATAAAAAAGATGTGATAGGGAATTATGTTGTGGTTGGACTTGATGATCTTTAAGGTCTTTTCCAATCTGAGTGATTCTATGATTTATAAACAATAACAGCTTTTCCAAAATGAGAACACAGCACAAAGGCAGACTCTGCTTCCAGATAAATAAATGGGAGATGAGGGTTAGCAGCAGCCTAAATGCAGACAAATAGTGAGTATAGGTGGTGTCCCCATGGAGACAGTCAGCAGCGCAGCACAACCCACAGGTGTAAAGCAAGAGAGAACAAGCTTCTTCATGTAGCTTATTCACTCAGAAGGACATGGCAGCCCAGTGGGAATAGCAGTGGCTATTGCCACAACTGCGCTTGTACCCAACCTGCTGCCCTTACTTGCATCTTCTACCATAATGCTGAGAAACTTTCTTGTCTTTCAGGTTAATATTTTTACTAATAGTTGTGGATAACTGTGTATTCTCCATTTTCTGGCTGGGCTCTTTAGGGTGCCTGTAAGACTTAGGCATCATCTCTTCCTGTTTGAAGAGCTGGCTTGAAGGATGACCTTGTCCAGAAGCCCTTTTTGATGCGAATGGGCTCAGTTTGCAAAGCTGTCTGCACGTCACCTGTGGGGTGACTTTTCTGTACACATAGTTCATAGCAGACTTGTCATCCCCAATTCAGCATCTTTTCCTCTCATCTTCAGGAAGTGTCCAGTCTTCTCCCCCTTTATTTATTGAAAGACTAAAGAAAGAGTCTCACTGTTCAGCAATAAAGCACGTTAGTCACTTCTTATTTCTTTCTGCAGCAGTTCAAGGACTCGGGTTTGCAAAAACAGGTACAGTATAAACGTAGATGGCAGGTGAGGAGAAAGCATCTTAAAAGATGCTGTGAGTTTTTTCATGTTTGTCACTAAATGTAAGAAATTTCATGTAATTTATTAGCTTTCCTTCTCACTTCTTCTGAGGAAAAAGCTGTGATCTGATTTTTTAGAAGCTACTGGGAAGAATGCTAAGAATTCCCATTAGCTGCTTTCTAACAGCCAGGAAGTCATGTATGTCAGCTGAAAATCTGAAACAAAGAGTAAGGGTTATTCATTTTCTTAAGTTTAAAAAACATTTTTTTCCATTGGAACGTGACACATTCCAGATGAAATAAATGAGTTCCCCCTGGCAGTCTTGCAGTTCATCAGGTTTTTCCTTTTCAACTATGCTACAACACAGTGGAGATACAGGACAAAGTTTCCATAGTTTATGCATTTTTCTCTGACTTCACAAAAAACAGCAAAGCTCGTGGCAGTAATGAAAGTACATGGAAATAAGTGTTAAGCTCAGAGAAAGCTGATCTGGCTAATTCAGTGCAATTGTTTGAATGTTGGAGGGAAAACAGTCAAATCAGATTTTCTGTCAGCAGCAGGTTGCTTTTGTTAACTGTGATACCCAGGTGCAGGTTCCCAATTCCAAACTCTTGGCCATTAGAGGCTGAGTTAACAGAGTAGTGAGAAATACAGTCTTCAGGCATTGGAATGACAGCTGCAATGCTCCCGAAACTATCCTGCCAGCCAATGCACAGAACTGCCCAGACACTTCTGTGAAAGCAAATCTTTTCCAGTTATTTCCTTAAACAGTTGGATTGAAGTACCTAAACTGGTAGTTAGAAGAAATGAAACAGAGAGGGAATGCTATCGAAATCAAGATGGTGACGTTCCTCCAGATAAGCTCTAGTTATGCAAAAGCCTAGATTATCCATATTTTATTTTCTCAGGAACAGAGCAGAAGGAAAGTCCATACTGGAAAGAAAGGTAATAAAATGGGAAAAAAATAACACCACCACAGAGGCTTTATTTTTAACTGAGTTCTATTTCTCTTGTTATTTTATTTATCTAATTATTTTATTATTCAAGAGATGTAAGTCTCACAAATGAGAATCCTGAAAAAAAGCGCTCATGTCTTCTTGCATGTGTTGACTCTCAAATATTCTTTCTTTAAGAAAAGAAGATTTGTTAAAATATAAGCAACAAATAAATTGAATTGTGCTTACCAATTTAGTTTCTCATCATTGACATCATTAACTTCATGTTTTGGTAGGTGATGCTCCTGATGCAGGAAGGTGGGGATGGCACTGGATTCTGTGACAGAAGGAAAGAATGCAGGAAATAACTCCCCAGTTCACTTGATTTTTACCTGATGATTTACAAGGTATGTAAATGAGGAGACAGCCACAGAAGGTACCTTTAATGGCATCTTAATGCATCATGGAATTTACGACAGGGCTTGTGCACTCAACTGTTGGAAGCAGATGCTGCCATAATTCTACTTAATACTCAGTAGCAAAGTAAAGCATATTGTTTTTTGTAGAAATGTTTATGAAACATTAATAAGAATAACATGCACCATTCAATGCTGGCCATATAATGTGAAATCTTTTCATAAATATTGATGAGGGTGACATTTGGGTTCACTGTATAAATTGATTTTGAAGTAGCACTTCTGAGATTCCCTGTCATTTCTTTCCATCTTAGTCATATTGGGATCCTTAAAAGAGGTAGAATAGTGAGGAGTCAGTATCATACATATCTAACATAAGAGCAGCTTTCAGAGACTTAAAGCTGCTTTGTAATTGCACAGGATGTTCTGTAGTTTGAAACCAGGACTTTTCACCTATTTTTTACTACTGACTTTAGAGGAATTATTTAACTTCATTATATCTAATGCCTCCCATCTATCTATCTAATATACATGTATAAATTCTAGATTTCTTTGTGTTGATCTGTGGTTTCCATTAAATAATCTTTGGAAAATTTGCAATTTTCTATGCGTAACTGAACTGTCCAAGTTAGTTTTTCAATATTACTGGTCATGGGATTTTCAAGTGTTGTATATTTGCAAAATAAGCTTTTGTCACTTTCTCTTTTGTATAAATTTGATTTACTGATTGCAGAGATTATATGGTCTGTCTTTCTCTTTTAAGTAGTTTGAATCAGCCTTTGAACCCACACATCTCTGACATTTTTAGCAATGGTACTTGGCTGACAATAATATATTTTGCTACCTTGTTCTGGTTGAAATGGGAGATTCAAGCTGTGAAACTCTTTCTCACCCCTCCCCCCCCTTTTCTCTCTTTCTCTCTCTTTTCAAATATGTCTTAATTGCTAAATATCCTTCACTGTTTAGGGTCTCATTCTTATTATGAGATATCTTGAAATGATCAGAAAAATGAGAAAGTTTTGATAGGATTGCAGGTATCCTTATTTTTCATATACAGAATTAACTCTTGGAAAAATTATGCACTAAATCTTCCTGAAGAAGACTGCAAACGATTCAGTAAAATTGGATGTAGAGAAGGTGATTTTTAATATATTGATGAGCTTCAAATCAACCATGACAAAATATCTGTGAGGTTTGAATGAGCGCCTTTAATACAAAGCCTTTAGTGGATGTGCTTTAAGTATTTGAGAAAGATGAAATGTCTAGTGAAGCCAGCATTTGTTCTAAACATTGTGATGATTTGAACTGTTTGAAAAATGACCTTTTATCTCCTTGGAAAACTCTGAATTTCTGGCAAAAAAACAAACTCTATTTTTTTTGCTATAAATTTTTAACATTTGTATCTGGGATTGCTGTCATGGTATCTCAGAGAAGTCTTATACATGTGGCTCATATGTCCATCTATACTATTAATACATTCCCAGCCCATTTATATGTTCCAGAAGATATCACTGTCATTTGTTTAAGCATCTAGCACACAGTGAAGAATGAAGATGTGGTAGTAATTTATTTCTAACTGCAGTCAAAAGCTCCGGTGTTGTATCTGAATCAAAATAGTTATTTCCAGGTATAGTTTTGATGGAAAAAATTGGAAAACAATCGCAAATTTAATTAAACTGACAGTTTATTGTCAGAAGGTTTATTTTGTGAAAAAGCATTGTGTGCCATTGGCACTCGCAGCATCACTGCTAAGCTGCTAGATGGAGTGGGGGGGAGGCTCAGGTAGCATTTCTTGTGTGGTAAATGAGAATTTTGTGTGAAAACTTAACCCAAGGAAGGGAATGCAGCCCAGGTTGTCTTCTTAATAATCTTGTCTGCTTAATTCAGTGGAAAGACTGATATTAAGAATCATAACTCAGTACCATAACTTAATAAGTTCTCTGTTTTTAAATATGTTTTAATTAAGAAATCTACAAAGTGTTGACAGAAATTAGCATTGACTTAACAATACTCTGTGATGAAGTTATATTTCAGAAATCCTTGCACATTTAACTCAGTAGTGTTTCTGAAAGAGAATGAAATTTCTAACTTAATGCTCTGTAAAGACATAAATGTTAAAATGAGGTACAGTTCAAATACGTAGGAAGGAGATTTTAAATAAAAAACTTACAGTCATGGTTTGTACACTTGGATAAGTATTTAAGTGCTAGTTTCTTCACTGTTTCCTAGGATTCAGTATTAAATAAGTTGCTTGCTACTGGGAGTGTTGAGATGCTCTAAGTATAAATAATTTCCTGTTAGTTTCAAAAAAAAAAGCAAGCATATAATATAGATAATATTTTAGTATTGGCAAAAGATTTGAGAAATAAGTAAAGTAACCTAATGTATTTTCTATTTTTGATTAGTAAAGATCTTATTCTCTGATGTCATGAAGCTTGGCTCCAATATGAGGCATTTTTGAATCATTTGTTTTCTTTGATTAAATTTGGTAATTCTTCTTTCTTCCTTTTTTCCTTTTTTTTGTTTTTTTTTTTTTTGTTTTCTTTCTTCTCATTTTCTGCTAGTAGGGACAGGAGAAGAGGAGCGAAACAATGTGTTTAGTTAGTGTACTATAACTGTAATAATGTGAGAGCTCGATTAAATTTAATTAAACAGGTTTAATGACCAAAATGTTAATGCTTCTCCAGTTTATTGTTAAGTTCAAGCCTTAATGTGATTATTTTTACTAATTAATTCAGGGCCACTATGAGCCTTCAGTCTGCGAATTATCTTGATTGCAGAAACCCCCCTTAAAATGAAGAATAGTTATCAACATCTGTGGACCTTATACTGAGTTTCATTAATGTAATCAGGATTTGAGTCATCTCCACAAAAAGCATTTGAATGATCCAGTGAGGAGAAGAGCATTATGTAAGTTCTGTCTGGACAGCATGCTCTTTGTGGTGTGTGTGTGTGCAATAAAAGAAATTCAATTACTTGGCAATGTAGCGAGTTTAACATTTGGCAGAATCTAAAACAAAGATGTTCAAAATTATAAGAAAGAAATAATAAGGCCCAAAGCAAAATTCATTCTCAAATAATTATTGTTCTCATTAACTCTTATTGAATTATGCAAATTGTATTAACATGCTGATATGGTAAGGCAGGATATACCTACTAAGAAAATCACATTCTTGCTTCTAGGTAGCTTATCATAATCTTTGTTATTTTTTCTATTAAATTCTATTTAAAAAAGAAGAAAAAATGAAAGTAAAAAAACCAACCATAAATACATAACAATTATTATATATGTAAAATATCCATAAGGAATTATTTAAATATTTCCAGACTCTCTATGCAACATGGTGAGTCCCTTGTTTCTATTTTACTTGCCTGGTTAAAGTAAAGGGTGGGATGAATTTCTTGTTTCTAGAGGCATTTGGAAAACAGGGCTCTAGATTTGCTGAGAGTCCCAAGAGGCTGAAGAAATGAATGAGAGAAGTTTTTAGGGTGCTCTATCACACTCTTCATAGCATCTTCATATGGGCTTTCCAAAGACTAGTGGAGGAGGGTAACACTAAGCCAGGAAGATCTAGTATTTGCAATACTAGAGGACAGACCATCTTTCAGGTAGGAACGCAGACAAAATGCAGCAGGGATGGGAACTGCCACAATCTTTGATGTCTCTGAGTTGGTTTTGGCACTTGTCCCTCATCTTCTGTGCAGTTCTGTTTCATGAATGCTGATAAAGAGAATCCCATGTGTCAGACAGTGTTATTGATGTTCTAGCACTGTATTTTTTTTTCTGTTACATCTGTTAAATTTATTTGTTATTGATGCATATTATAGAAGTGGATAGCAACTATTTCAAAAATTCCCTATTCATTGTGTATGTGCTGTTTATGCACTGGCTTGTTTGAAAGCTCATAGTTAAAATCATCTAGTGTGGAGTTAAACATTATTTTTAAATGTTTATATTAGTTTATGCTGCACTAGTGTCTGATGCTATCGAAAGCTTTCTCAGAAAGAAACATAATTGCTAGCAATGACTATTATCCCAGTTTGATTTTCAAATAAGCATTTAAGTGTTTGGAAGATTATCTAACATTAGACTAGATCTAGGGAAGCTTTACTTGATCACCATATATGCTTTTTAAATAATTCTGAAAACCAGAAAATACATCTTTTAATATTACCAAGACATTCCTTACCACCCTCTATCATTTGGAGTCTTAAATGGACTACCCGTTGCCTTTTGCCCTCCATGCAGAATTGAGTAGAGTATTCTAATGTATTAGATATACAAAATTGGGTTAGAAATCTTCCTAGAACAGGCTGGAAGCTTTTTATACATCTGAAGCTTTTCTGATTTTGATCAGATAAAGAAATCCAGTGAGGCATCACCCCTAAGGTAAAATAATACAGCCTTGGCTATCAAAGCTATGCTTAATAATGTAGCATTTAGATTTAGAAAATTCTGGTATCACAGCATTTCTCTAGTCCTAACTCAAACCAGAAGGTTATGCACTTGTTTATAGACATACACTGATATACTTGAGACAGGGAAATAGCTCAACCCATCTTACACTTGCAGAAAAAAAATGGTTATTCCTGTATTTCTTGGTTTTACAAGATTTCAATCAGTTGTTTATCAAATTTGACTTTTTAACATTCCTTAATATTGCTATGTCAGATTTGTTTTCTTGAGAGAGTTACATTATTGTAAATATTCTAGCAAACATGATTTGGTATACTCAAGTTCCTGGTGATTTTCTCACTCTTCATGCTTTCTGTAAGTGATGGACAAAATGAATGAGCTGATTACATGTATTAATTTCTTTCTAAATTCACTAAAGATTTATGCATACTCTGAGTAGAATTTGGCAACATTTTTCAAGTTTCAGCTATCTATGATAATATCCAAGTAATATGTACATTGTACTGTGAAGTTAGATAATACTTTGAGAATGAAAGAATTTTAAAAAGCTACCTTTTTTTCTCTTGAATTTTTATTTGCAGAAGCGAAATGGGTGCCAACAATGGCACTCTTTCTTTCAACTATTCCAAGTCAGATCCAAATGCCTAGGACAGTGAGTGAATCCAGGCTCTTCCAAGGGCTATGAATTTTAGTGCAAATGTGAATTATATGTAATGGAGTTAGCTCCAAGGGAGTTGTAAAAATCTCTGTTATGAGACAAAGCAAGTGTTGGGTCTGTCTTTGACTATAACTTCAAAATCAGACTACAACCTACTGGGTTCAGTCGACTAGAGATCTTATATCTGGAAATGCAAGAGCACATTCTCAGCTTGAGGCAAGAGATTTTAGCTGTTCATTTTCCATTAGGAGGAAATGCATAGCTAAACCAAAAGTACCTCCAGTTTGAATATAATTCTGAAAGCCATCTTAGAATATTGAGGACATCTAAAATTTTTCCATGCCTTTCTATTTCAGCAAGTTATCAGATTTTGACCTGAATTTGTCATTTTAAAAACATTTCCTGTGGAAATTTGTTTCAGTGGTTGACCTATTCTTGTTAAAAGCCAGTGGCTTTTAATTGCAATAATTTCCAGTAAGGTATTGAGATAGAGTAGGAATGACAATAACCTATTCTGTTGGTTTGAAGCGGCTCCTATGTGTTCAAGGTAATTCAAGGTTTATTAGGCCAAAGAAGAATAAAGTCCACCAGCTACTGGAGAAATCTGTAGCCACTGAGATTTGGAGTGAAAGAGCTTTCATTCCCGTCTTGGAGTCTCCAGATTAATATAGGTTTAATTCAGGCTATACAGTCCTACCCAGCCTTGCTCTCACTTTCTTAAAATGTGATTTTATTTGCATGTATATGACATATATTTAATAAAGAGTTGATCAGTTTCAGGAAGAAGTGTGAGTGCATCAAATCCAGCCCCCTTGGGAAATGTGCTTTGGACAGGCAACAATTTCTCTGGCAAATGGAGAGTTTTGATGTCAAAAATGTCCAGGAATTGTACAGATTTAGATGATCACTGACAGGGGAATTTGAGAAGACAGATTGGAATTAGGGCAACATAGTTCAGATTGGGTTAAATTCAGAAAACCTTCTCCTTAATGTTGCTGTAGGCTCTTTGTAGATAAAGTTGTATAACAGTGTGTGGAGAATTTAAGTACAAAATTCCTCTGATTCTTAGTAGTAGGAAAGAGGAGCAAATAAGACATATTTTTTAGTGCATGCCAATAAGAGCTAAGAATCTTTGAAAGAATTCTAACCCCTCAGTGTTTCAATTTTAATGCAGCAAGGACTTAATTCAAACATATGCCTATCAATGGGGAGATTCTCATTGGCTTAAATGGATTTTTAATGAGATTTCCAGATGCCTGGGGAAAAAAAATGCTTTAATTTGGTAAAGAAAATTCAACATCAAAGACTCACTTAACCAATGGAGTTTTATCTTCACTCAGATTCATTACACTGTTCTATCATTAATAATCACAGTGCAATGTAATTGAATTTGTAATGGTATTACATGGACTTCTGTCTATCCCATAGTGCAAGTGCAAGACTTGTTCTTTTAGTTTGATTTGGGTCCCATCTTAAGACAAAATGAGCAGTTTTATTGTGCCATTTGTCAAAGGGTGATGAATGTCTATTACTTAGTAGGTGGACTGTGTGATACTGAAAATGAATGTGGGGAGGAGCAAGTGCACATCTCAAATTACTTGCTCTATTATATAAGTTACAGGTAGTAGGTTTCAAGTGTCCTATAAAATGGATGGGTTGGCTAAAATTGTACCAGTGCTTCTTTGTAATGTAAATAATGATGAATCATGCTTAAAACTGAAAGTTGTACAATTTCAGTTGTGCTTATGATACTTGCTTTCCCTTAAATTAAGTATGTATATTTGATAGAAAACATCTGATGTAAGGAACTATCTCCTACCTTCAGCTTGGTGGAGAGGAGCGTGGAATACAGTGTTTTCTCAGCTTGATTTTTATTCTTGTTAGTCAACTGCACATATTGACTCCACATCATATAAGCAATCTAAATCAATTTTGTAATAACTACACTTTAAACAGTCAAACAACATTATAAACCTTTATATTAAATTCGTATATATACGTGTGTGCTTTTATTATTGAGTTGGTGATAATTTAAAACATTCTGAAGAAACTCTGAAAATGTTACATGAGATTTTATGTGGGTTGAAAAATAGCAGTCATTTTAAGAACCATCAACTTTCTTTCTTTTACTACTGTTTCTTCTATGACTACTAAAATTTTATTGTCATTTATTTACTTGAAATTTGACTTACTGTACAGTTTTTTGATGTGCATCTCAATATTCTGTAGACCACATAAGGTTTGGACAGCCCAGAGGTCTTATCTCAGCACTCAGTGCTCACTGTTGAGCACTTGTAATATGAGCCATTCAATCTTAAAGAGTAGATAGTTTTCAGATAAAGAAACAACTGAAATTCTGGGAAATTAGAGAATTATATTTTCTATAAAATAAGCTATGTTAGTATATCCTTAAGTGAAACTGGAAGCTTATTCTGTCTGCTTGGATTTATAAATCCCTTGAGTTCTATAATTTTTATTTATATTTTTCCAGACTAGAAATTAAATTTCTGAGGATTTATGCATAAAGCTAATAAAGCTTGTGCAGCTTGTGCTGGATGCCATCTCCAGACAGCTGGAAGAAAAGAAGGTCATCAGGAGTAGTCAGCATGGGTTCACCAGGTGGAAGTCGTGCTTGACCAACCTGGTAGCCTTCTATGGTGTTGTCACAGGCTGGGTGGATGGCGGAAGAGCTGTTTAGTCTACCTTGATTTCAGCAAGGCATTTGATACTGTCTCTCACAACATCCTCATAACAAAGCCGAGGAAGCGTGCGATAGATGAGTGGACAGTGAGGTGGGTTGAGAACTGGCTGACTGGCAGAGCACAGAGGGTTGACTTTGACAGTGCAGTGTCCGGTTGGAGACCTGTAACTAGCGGTGTTCCTCAGGGGTTGGTGCTGGGTCTGGTCTTGTTCAACATCTTCATCAATGACCTTGATGAGGGGATAGCGGCCACCCTCAGCAAGTTTGCTGATGATATGAAGTTGGGAGGATTGGCTGACACGCCTGAAGGCTGTGCTGCCATTCAGTGAGACCTGGACAGGCTGGAGAGCTGGGCAGTAAGAAACCGGATGAGGTTCAACAAAAGCAAGTGTAGGGTCTTACACCTAGGGAGGAATAATTGCATGCACCGATACAGGTTGGGGGATGGCCTGCTGGAGAGGAGCTCTGCAGAGAGGGACCTGGGCGTCCTGGTGGACGACAGGTTGGCCACGAGCCAGCAGTGTGCCCTCATGGCCAAAAAGGCCAATGGCATTCTGGGGTGCATTAAAAAGAGTGTGGCCAGTAGGTTGAGGGAGGTGATCCTCCCCCTCTACTCTGCCCTAATAACGCTTCATCTAGAGTACTGTGTCCAGTTCTGGGCTCCCCAGTACAAAAAAGACAGGGACCTCTTGGAAGGAGTCCAGTGGAAGGCCACAAAGATGATAAAGGGCCTGGAGCATCTCCCCTATGAAGAAAGGCTAAGTGAACTGGGTCTGTTTAGCCTTGAGAAAAGACGACTGAGAGGGGACCTGATGAGGTGTGGGGGGCAGAGTGGTGAGGCCAGATTCTTTTCAGTTGTGTGTGGAGACAGGACAAGGGGAAACGGCCAGAAACTGCAGCATAGGAAGTTTCGCATGAATGTGCGTAAGAACTTCTTCATGGTGAGGGTGACGGAGCACTGGAACAGGCTGCCCAGGGAGGTTGTGGAATCTCCTCTGGAGATATTCAAGTCTCGCCTGGACACCCTACACCTACTTGTACAACCTGGTGTAGGGAACCTGCTTTGGCAGGAGGGTTGGACTCGATGATCTCTAGAGGTCCCTTCCACCCCCTATGATTCTGTGATTCTGTGATTCTAATAAAATTATCATACAGATCATATTCAAAGACCTTTCAAGATATCTGCTACTATGGTGAATAAGCTTGTGCCACAATAAATGAGCACTCATGATAAACTGTGGCTATCCAACAGCATTGAAGAGCAGACTGAATTTATGTCAGAGGCAATCCTGTGGAAGCTTTGGCACCTGCCCATGAAATATCCTTCCTTTACACTGTGCAAAAATATAACTCAAATCACTGTCATTGCCATGAAGCCTGCAGTACCATTCAGATGCAGTTGTAAACCTGTGCAGTTCTGCTGTTGTTTTACTGGCGTAAATTGAATTAACTTCAGCTTATAACACATAAGCATTCTCTTGATTTACAATGAATGAAGTATATAATGGAGGGAAATGATATTTCCAGTAGATAAGTTCAGTAAGCAAACGTAACAGGCAAAGTAATTCAGATACGCCAGTGCTGATTAATCCACAGGTATAGGACAATGAACATTACAGTTTGTTGATCGTTCTTGGCCTCTTTTAGGTAGTCAAGTGGTCAATAAACAGAGTTGTCTAATTTGGATTCCATACAAAGTATCAGAAACAACACCAAATGATTTGTTCACTTGGAGCAGAGAACACTGGATGCAAATACTGGTCTTTTTCTCATTTTCTTGTTTCCTAACATGTTGCTATGTGTCTCACTGTAAATGAGAAAGTATTGCTGGAAATATTTGGAGAATTCTTCCATCAGTTTCCTACAAAAGCAAAATTGAGCATCAGGAGAAAAATGGACCATGGTATGTTCATGGCCCCTTCCCCAACCCCCATGAAATTAATTTCATCTGGGGAATGTCTGTAAGGAATCTTTTATCTATTTCAGAGTAGAATTTAATCATTTTGACTGAAAATAAAAAAAAGTAATAGTAAATATGAAGTAGTAGGATGTGTCATGAGTTTCATTTCAAGCAATTATGACCTGGCCTGCAGAGTAACATTATTTTGTTCCTACATCTTGGGTTCTCAGTCAGGGAAATGTACACAGTGAAAATGGTTTCTATAGGTCTCAGTGCTGAAACAGGAGGGGGCTGTCAGGATTATGCCTTGAGAATGATGGAAGCTGATTCAGTTCAATTGATTTTTCTAATAGAAAACTAAGGTAGAAAAGCAAGCATCTAGCTGGAAGCTGAGATTATATTTGGGGAGAGGAGAACTCGAAACAATGAGCATTCTGTTTGTACATCATGTCACAGTTCTTGATCACTGGGTGACTTACTGCCTTTTGGCAGTCTGTTGTGAGCAATTCCTATAGTCCTAATGACATAACTCTTACAGATGATCTTTGGTCTGTCAGCGAGTTCTGTTTTGTGATAAAAATGACTAATGAAAAGACTGAAGAAAAAAAAAGGGCTTTTGTGGTCAGCTGAGATACTCTTTTACATAGATGAGCACTTACTAAAAGGAATGGTGGAATTAATAAAAAATATTATTGCTTGATTTATATCTAGAAATCTTGATAGAGGTTCATATTCTTACTTGAAAATATTCAACATATCAGCATCTGTTGTAGATAACGAATAAATAATATTCAGGAATTCTCTCCCCTAGAAGTATATTCTTATTACAGAACCTGGTGTGGAGATATTAGCAAGTAGCACACTAATGTTTGCATGAGAAAATGTGTGCTAACTTGGTGTAGTGGAAATAAGAGGTCACGGCCTGAAGCAGTGATTCAGCAGCTGGTGGAAAGGCAGGGCCAACCCAGGGGAGTGCAGGTGCATGCAATACACCTGATTGACCAGAAGGGGTGGATCCACCCCTTCCCAGACCTCACTGAAGGGCTGGCAATAGAGGGAAAGGTATCTTCCTGGAGATCTCCGTCTACTTGAGGCAGGTAAGTAGTTTTTCTGCGTCTGTGGCTGCTGCATTTGCAGCCATGAGCTTGTCTTCATTTGCTATAGCCTGGGCTTGTGCCACTCTGCTACTATTACTGTGCTTTCCATCACATTATAGCATTACAGCATTGCACTTGAGTTTAGATATATATGTAAATATATATACTTTTTAAATAGATCCTGAGAACAAAACAGGAAAGAAATTGTTGATCTGTGGATAGCGAGTAATGTTGGCATATTGTGGAAGTGATAATACTCTTTGTACTCAGTACTTCAGTTTTCTCAATAAATGCTGATACATTCATATTAGCAGGTATATCCTGCTAAGGCTTGCAGCTGCTTTAAAAGGATTCTCTTTTTCAGTAATCTTCTGCCAGGTAGGATGGAATTTGATTCTTCTGTTATATCTCAAGAACTCACTTTCTGCTAATTTTTTAGGAACTCTGTTGCAGTGCTTGTGAGTTTATGTAGATGTATCAAGAGTTGCTTTTTCATGTGAGTGTGGACAAAAGAAGCCTCATGTACTTTAATGCTGCTCCTGATTTATATCCTAATAGGCATCAGCATCACAGAATCACAGAATTGTAGGGGTTGGAAGGGACCTCTAGAGATCATCGAGACCAACCCCCTTGCCAAAGCAGGTTCCCTACACCAGGTTGTACAAGTAGGTGTAGGGTGTCCAGGCGAGACTTGAATATCTCCAGAGGAGATTCCACAACCTCCCTGGGCAGCCTGTTCCAGTGCTCCGTCACCCTCACCATAAAGAAGTTCTTACGCACATTCATGCGAAACTTCCTATGCTGCAGTTTCTGGCCGTTTCCCCTTGTCCTGTCTCCACACACAACTGAAAAGAATCTGGCCTCACCACTCTGCCCCCCACACCTCATCAGGTCCCCTCTCAGTCGTCTTTTCTCAAGGCTAAACAGACCCAGTTCACTTAGCCTTTCTTCATAGGGGAGATGCTCCAGGCCCTTCACCATCTTTATGGCCCTCCACTGGACTCCTTCCAAGAGGTCCCTGTCTTTTTTGTACTGGGGAGCCCAGAACTGGACACAGTACTCCAGATGAAGCGTTATTAGGGCAGAGTAGAGGGGGAGGATCACCTCCCTCAACCTACTGGCCACACTCTTTTTAATGCACCCCAGAATGCCATTGGCCTTTTTGGCCATGAGGGCACACTGCTGGCTCATGGCCAACCTGTCGTCCACCAGGACGCCCAGGTCCCTCTCTGCAGAGCTCCTTTCCAGCAGGCCATCCCCCAACCTGTATCGGTGCATGCAATTATTCCTCCCTAGGTGTAAGACCCTACACTTGCTTTTGTTGAACCTCATCCGGTTTCTTACTGCCCAGCTCTCCAGCCTGTCCAGGTCTCACTGAATGGTCAGCCAATCCTCCCAACTTCATATCATCAGCAAACTTGCTGAGGGTGGCCACTATCCCCTCATCAAGGTCATTGATGAAGATGTTGAACAAGACCGGACCCAGCACAGACCCCTGGGGGACACCACTGGTTACAGGTCTCCAACCAGACTCTGCACCACCAACGATGACCCTCTGCACTCTGCCAGTCAGCCAGTTCTCAACCCACCTCACTGTCCTCTCGTCTATCCCACACTTCCTCAGTTTTGTTATGAGGATGTCGTGGGAGACAGTATCAAATGGCTTTCTAAAATCAAGGTAGACTACATCTACCTCTCTTCCCCCATCCACCCAGCATGTGACAGCATCATAGAAGGCCACCGGGTTGGCCGAGCACAACCTCCCCTTGGTGAACCCATGCTGACTACTCCTGATGACCTCCTTTTCTTCCAGTTGTCTGGAGATGGTATCCAGCACAAGCTGTTCCATCACCTTCCCAGGGATGGAGGTGAGGCTGACAGGCCTATAATTACCCGGATCTTCCTTGTTGCCCTTTTTGAAGACTGGAGTGACATTGGCTATCCTCCAGTCTTCAGGGACCTCCCCTGTTATCCAAGACCTCTCAAAAATGATGGAGAGCGGTTCGGCAATGACCTCTGCCAGCTCCCTCAGCACACGTGGATGCACCCCACCAGGTCCCATGGACTTGTGGACCTTAGTACTGCCTAGGCGCTCACGCACGTCCTCTTTCCTGACTAAAGGGAAGTTTCCCATTCCCCAGACCCTCTCACTAACCTCCAGGGTGCGGGAAACCTGAGGGAGAGCCTTTTCACTGAAGACGGAAGTAAAGAAGGCATTCAGTATCTCTGCCTTCTCAGCATCCCCTGTTACCAGAACCCCCCCTCACTTAGTAAGGGGCCCACATTCTCTCTAGTTTTCCTTTTGCATGTTGAACAGAGATTCCTATCTTTGTTCTCCTTACCGGAATATTCTGTTTGTGTCAATTCTACAAGCTGGGAGCTAAGAGCACTTAGGGAGCTTGAGCAGAGCTGTAACTGTTTTGAAGTGCAACTTCCTCATTGAGTTGACTTCCCAAGCAACTTTAAAAGATGTGGCAGCATAGCCTCGGGAAGTGATAGCATTTGTGGAAGAATATTTCTGCTCCTATTAGTAGAGAAAGAAAATACTACTGTTTTTCTTTGCTCTTACAGATATTTCCTTTTTTTTTTTTTTTCTTTTTTCTTTCTTTTTTCAGAAGGCTCCTATTTTAACAACTTCCAAAGGGCAAAAACAGTTTTAGGGGATCAAAGCACAGTCTGCATTGCTCTCCCACTCCCTATTTTTTAGGTAATGCTCAAATCCAGGAGAGGGAGTGGGGGGGGAGGGGTCGGGGAGGCAGGAACTGCTTTCTGCTGCAGTCAATCCCCCTCCAGCAGTGCTGAGGGATTCTGCAGATGGGAATGTCTTAGATATCCTCTAATGTGGCAGTCACAGCACTTTTACTGTGACTCTGTGAAGGAAAGGTAAGAGTTGGACCTCTATCACCAATCTAATGAATTGCAGAGGACATAATTTAACCTTCTCTGGAGGGAAAGAAGTCAATAGCATTACGGGGGGAAAAAAAAAAAGAAAGCTACATGTTTCAGCTATGTTGGAAGTATGATTTGTCTATACTACAGAAAAGCCTTGAACAAAGATCAGGTTTGAGTACTAAAGCATCTGAAGAAGCAGGACAATTTGAGATGATTAAAAATAATGAAGAGGGAGAAAAAGCTGGTCCAGCCATTGCAAGATTTTGTTGCATTATTAATGCACAGACTCTGAGCATTATATGCCGAATCAAAAAAGTTATGTGAGAATAGCCTGCTGGTAGGCAGCACTGCAGTTTGTTGGATGATTCAGTTTAGCTGTAACAGGCTTATATTAAAGGGAAAAGAGGGAGAGATTTGCATGGTATGTATGGTAGCCTATTCAGAGTTTTATCTGAGGAAGATGAAGTCTAATTCTGTATTCTTTATGTTGTCTTAGATGACAATGAGATCAAGATTTTGATGACAAACTTCTAGTTTTAGTTTTCGTTCTCTACTCAAAAGTAGAAGATTTTTCTTTCCCCATTTTTTTTTCTAGATTTCACAAAGAAACACAAAGAAAAGGTTATGCTAGGAAAACTGGAAGGGTGTGCACCCTTAGAATTAGCCAATGCTTTCCTCAGAACTGCACCAAATGCACTATGTGAGGTTGTGTGCTTTATTTCAAAAACTCCTCATTCACTGTGAAGGAATAAAAAATAAGAAACCAAAACTTTCAGGAAAAACATTTTTGCTGATTCACAACACACAGTGTGACTGGAAGTGCCAAAGGATCTGTGCAGAAGCCAATAAAGAAGCCACTACCAAGTGATGTTGGCTAATCTCTGTGTTCAGAGCACAAGTACCTCTGGAAGGATGCACAGTGTCCTTCATTCAGCCCCCCCATCAATAACAGAAAAATCTGATTGTTTTCCCTTTCACTGTAAACTTCTACTTGCAGTGAAGAAATCTTTAAAAAAAAAAAAAAAAAGTTTTAACAAGTCAATTAACAAAGAAAAAGCAAAGCTGAACGGAACTCAGTTTCTTTTCTTAAGCTCTTTGGTTTATTTGAGCTTCTTAAAAAGCTTCCTTCCTTTCGGGATGAGTCCTCATAATACTATCTTCCTGTTGATAGGGGAAGGAATCTATCTTTTCAATAGGACAATCTGTCCTTACTGAGAAGGAAGATTAAAAGCAGAATTGTATATGAGTGAGTGAAGAAGAAAAAAATTAAGATGATAAAATAACAGGTTTTGCTATTTTCTTGCCCCCACCCCCAAAACAGGGTTCTTACTTCAGCTTTAAAGAGTGCAACGTTTTGACAACCAGGAAATAATTTGCAATTTTTCCTATGAATTCTAGTTTCAAATGACTTCTTCCTAACCTACCCCTTCAAATAAAATTAAAAATCCTAAGATGACAAATGTGACTGTGTGCAGTCACTGAGGTCCTCTTTAATTTCATGAATCTGGGACAAAATGGCAAACAATGGCATAAAATAAAAATGCTGGTACGTAGCAGAATGCTCCATTTCAGGGATTTTGAGTAAGGCTTTGTTTCTGCCCCAAGATCTGAACTCCTAGTTGATGTGATGGGTTTGCTGCAGTCACAACCTGTAAATGCTAAAGATTTTTCAATTTTTTTTCAGTAGGGATAAGTAGAAACAGAAGGGAAAAATTAGACTGCAGCATAAATAATCCTTTATTTTCTTTAGACAGAACTTGAAGTTATAGGTGGTGTACAGGCAAAGAAAAGACAGACTTGGACTACACCTTTTTTCTTCTTAAAGTAAATATTAAGTAGAAAGCCCAGCATTGTTTTTCCTAGCCAGCAGATAGGATTATAGAAATTTCTTACTGCAATTTTTTCTCTTCAGTATGTTCTATTTGTTAAATACTGTTTACTAATGTTGGTTTTCTCATTTCTTTTGCTTTATTTCTTATGAAAGTAAACATACATCTTTTTTTATGATTATTTTCTTATCATTAGATAATGATAAATGCAACTCTGTATCCAGCTCTGCATCAGTACATGAGACCAATTACACTTTGTTTGGCTTTGCTCCTTACAGGTGTTTAATTTTTTGAAACTGAAATATCGACAGTATCTCAATTGCCACATTTTTTTGTTTTGTGTGGGGGGGTCTTTGGAATAATAGCACTAGTTAATGATTAAAAGAAGATAGTGCTAATCAAGAAACCTATTCTTTCTCCTGGCTGCACAGATGACATTCCCATTGATATATGGAGAATTGATACATATTACTTTTCCAGTAATATATGGAGAATTCTTCTCTCTCAATATATTTTCTCCGTGTCAGACTTTGGCTACTTCTTATGTACTTGTCAACTGTGGGTAAGAGAAGCCAGTAGTTTTGACTTCTAATAGAAGCAAATAAAGATTGAAATGTCTTTCTGATTTCTCAGTATTTTAGAGATTTAATTTTCTTTTCTCTATGGGATGTAAAAAAAAAAAAAAAAAAAAAAAGTAACAAGATGTTAAAAAACAAACAAAAAAAACTAACAGCAAAAACAGCTATTGTTCTCCAAACAATTCTAAAGTAGTATTTCATGTACTCCATAAAATACATTATGTAAAGTTATCAGAAGATGAAATATGATGATATGTAAACAAAATGGTTGTAGGTGGTTGCCAGAAAACAAGAAGTATTTCTCATAGCTCTGTTGCTGTATACTTTGCCTTGCCTTCTCTGCTTTTGGAGGCAGTGATACTTCAGTGAAGCAAACCGAGAATACAGCACTAAAATCTCCTATGAGATTTTTTTTTCTTAAAGGGCAGTCCCCCTTGGTGGAGATCATTAACAGAGATCCTCTTCCTGTTACATGTTTATATCTAATCCCAGATAGTTCTGACCTGGTTTATAAACTGACAACTGAAGGTTTTCAAGATAGCTTGTCTAGTTGGGAATGGTTGGAACACTACTCATGTAACAGCCGGATTCTCTCATGAATAAGTGGGCAGTTCTTTTACCATCTGATTTGGATTTACTAAGTATTTCTTAAAAAAAAATAATTACCCAAGCCAATTATTTGAGAAAACTGAGTGCTAAATCTGAAATGGCATTTTCTTTTTTTTCTTTTTTATTTCCCCACAGTATCTTCCTTGGGAAATATGTTTATGTGTTGTCTGCCATATTTTGTATATACAAAATCAAATTCTGGATGACTCTCTCTGTAAATGGTCAGTTTCTCATGCTGTAAATATATAGGTAACACAACTGTGTCGTGTCCATATGGGTGAACTGCAAGTACCTGCATTCAACTTAAATTGTACCTGAGTATATCAGACTAGAATAGGGGTTAGTGCAAAAGGACACAGCAACAGTACATCTATCTTAATCTGTTTGTACTTAATCTTGGATCTGAGCTGCCTGAGGTCTTGACCACTAACAAGTTTTTTGGATGATGTTGGAAGCATTTGTTGACCTTTGCAGTACATTATGCTTTCCTCTTGCTCACCAAAATACAAATTGTCCCAAGGTGTCCATAAGCTTTGATGTAAAATGGTGGAATCTGATTTTGCAAAATTTAATGGTTTTGTTTGTCACTGAAATGCAAGGAATAAGGAGATCCAGAACCAGACAAACAGCGAACCTGCCTGGTAGCCACCAGTTCAGCATCACTAAGCATGAAGTGTCCCAGTGTTTTCTGTAGGTATTTTTGGTTACAGGGAGATCTCCTTGTTAATTTAGGGACCTGAACAGTTTTACTTAAGATTTTACTGCTTTGAGAAGAAACGTCTTTAGTTGTCACACTAGCGGGTTTAATGATGGTGGTAGGATATGTAGGATATTGCTGTCAGCAGGGAGCATGCATTCAGTTACCTTTCAGTTGGACCTATCTGCATCTGAAGATTCATTAATGTTTATCCCCCTTGGGTATCATTCTCTGGCAGTTCCATTCAGAATGGATTTTATCCCCTGTGCCATGTTTCCTGGGATTGCTGCACACTGCTTCAGTTCTTTTATAGACTTTTTGCAACATGCCTCAGTTCTAGATGCATGGGTTTCCATCTCATCAACCTTCCTTAATAGCTGCTTATGTTTGCTACCCAGCCCAGATGCAGTGAACATCAGATGGGTTTTTTTTTGCTTTTTCCAGCAGAGTAGCACTTATCAAGACTGTGGGCTAAGGGATCTGTGGAAGTGTATCTGCTTTCTCATTCAGATGACTTCTCAGCAGGCCAGCTGCCAGGGGTATCCCACTGGATGCATAGCAAAAAATAGTCTGCTACCATTTTGTTTTGACATTTTTTGAGTCTCCAGTGTACTTGTTACTCACCAGCACGTGTTGTGTTGTCTTTGTGCTGTTAATACAGCAGCAATAGCCACTTGGAGATTCACTGAAGTGCAACCACTTCTGCTAGCAATCCCCTGCATTTGCCTTTAAATTACAGTCCTCCTGCTGTGATTTACTTGCTGTCATCAGACTTCCATAAAGGCTGATGCATAGTAAGATTTTTGAATGTGACCCAGTGGAATTATTCTGGAGTAAAAGCAGTGTTTTTGAGATTTAATCACTGATTTGTGAGACATTTTTTAAGAAGGCATACTCAAATAGACTCAGGTGCTAAGCTGCAATAGCTTTGCTAAAATTAATAGAGTAGTTCTGGATTTATAGCACTGTCTTTGGAACCCAACTTGATTCAGCACTATGATTCGTGAATATTTATTTTAATGTGAGATTGTATCAGTTCTTTTTACCATATGAAAACTGATGGATTCTTACTGCTAAGTGTACAGTCTGTAACTTTCCGTTAAGCTCTGGCAATTGAAGAAAGAGTTCATTACAAATTAGTTCTTCTGGGCCTGTTTTATTGTTATTGTTTTGTTTTTTTTTTAAAAAGCAACATGAAAATATTTCCAGGATCTTACAGGTGTTGGGATTCTGCCCAAGTTGATAGGAGTTGATAGGATTTAACCACCCCCTCACAAAGAAAAACAGAACCCAAACTCTTTAGTTTATTTTAAGAAGAACTTACATGTCAATTTTTTTCTTGATAGTGAATCCAAGATGTTTCCCATCCTCTATAGCTCCAGGGCTGTTTACCATATTATTTCTAAATGATTATTTCGCGTTATAGTGCCTCACACGAGTGAATGCCATTCTTGGAGAACACTGAAGTAGCACAAAAGTAAGCTTGTGTCTGAAAAATGAAGCTACAGCTGCTTTTGGTCTTGACAAACTCAAATTTTAAACTAAAGAGAAGAAAAATACCAAATATATGTGATTTTTGGTAACTTGAAATAAGAACAGCAAAAAATAACTGTTGGGAAGGAAAGAAGAGGAGAGAAGGCAACTAAACTCCTAGATCCACATTTTCTGTTTGAAATTGACGCAATAGGTTCATAACGGAAAATGATTATCTGCCTTGGTTTAGGAAGCAGGAATGAATAAAAAGATTTCTAGTGTGTGGAGAGAAAATGCTTGGACTGAAAACTTATCAAGTGGTAGCCCTACAAAATGAGAGCACATTTTATTATTGTCAATGCAACTGACGTACTGTTTGTATACTTTTCATCTAAAACTGTCAAGCATGATGCTAGAAACATAAAATAACACCTTTAATTGGTGTTTATTGTAATACAATTCTTTTAAACCAATATAAATTATTTGTATTAAAAAGCTTGAAAATGTGTTAAACTTAATATACAAACTCTATTAGTTTAGATGGAGAAAAATAGAAGCTATTCAGCTGAAATCAGTTAGGAGGTGAAAAAGGCGAGCATAGCGCTTTATGATATCAATCATATCTTTTTGGGAACTTACAGAATCCCTGTCTATGTGCCCTTGGACATAGTCTGGTCAGCAATGGGGAAAGATATGTGCACACTGAAGTTTGCACAATGCAGTTTGCAGCCTGGCATTCCTGCTATTTGTCTCTTAATAAATCTAAGAGATGGTAATACTACCCAGTGCTATAGCTACATGTCAGTAAATAGTAGTTGTTTTAGTTTTTACGATTTGTCTGTCAGAAAATATTGCAGGGAAGTCTGAATGATCTCTAATTTATAAGTGAACTTCCATTACATAAAGAGTTTATGAGCATGCAACAGATGATATATAGCAGTGGAGCAGCAATATCTTACTGTTTCTAATGCCAAAGGAGCTATTAGTCATGAAACTCAGTGTGTTTTGGAAGCTATGGAACATGCACACCTATGGCAGTGGCTCCTACCCAAGCAGCTTCCTCACAGGCAGCAGGCATTGGATGCTTATTTTCTGCTGCTAGAACATGGCAGGTCACCTGCCTTCCTGTAGTATCCACTCTTTCAGCAAAAATGCAACATATTCCCAGACTGAAATATAAAATAAGCTACATCACTGTTTTACATAATGTAAAAGATGTTTCTTGGTGCACTATATTTAGGAGTGATAAGATCTTGCTAACACTGTACATGATAAAACTTGCACTTATATCAATATTTGAGATATGACTGTTGAAACATATCCTCTGGGAAAACATAACGTTACCATCCCATCAGTTAAATGACAAAAGTCTTAATCTTCAAAACAAAAAGACATATAATTTATGGCTTTCTAATTATAATTTTTATAACTTATCTCCCAGGAATAAGCAGAGCAGGTTTGTTCAAATGAGTGTTGAGTGTTAATATTTTAAGAAATGGCTTCCCAGGCCTGTGTTCTAAAAAGAAAGAAGCATTTTTCTGACATCATTGAGGTAGGCAACTGACCTCCAAAAAGGTGATGTTTCGTGAGTACCAGAATGGTTAGTATTTTCTAGGAGCTAATTATATGTCACTGTCTGTTCTAGCACATGTTTTTAATGAGATTTCATGAACTATAGCATATTTATAGCCCTAGTTTTGAGCTTTTTAGTCTTGAGCTTCTCATCCATGCCTCACTAGAAACTTCCTAAATTCCTCTTTGGAACTGGTCCATAAGCCTGAGATAAGTCCATCTCTTCCCATCATTAGTATGGTACATATTTTCTCTGTTTTTCTCTCTTGCCCTCACAAATTAAATTTTAATTATGCGTCCGTGTTGAGCATCGAATCAAAAAGCTAGCTACTAAGCAACAGACAATAGCAATAATCCCCTTGCATGGCAGTCCCTGCTCCCTGGCAAACAATTGGGCAATTTCTTTGGCTGCTCATCTAAACAATTGTACTGTAATAGCTGAAGTGAAGTATTGCAACATAACTCAACGTGCTTGGTTTTTCTAGTGTCTTGACATTCAGCTCAAGGTAATGTAAAACCATTCTAGCTGGACAACAGAAATGTGAAAAAATATATGAGAACTTGCTGTTTGTTCTGTCAGTTGGTCATAAATTAAACTTTACAGTATTATGTTGTACAAGATAGCCACTAACATGGAAGTGATCATTCCCAGGAAGCTAGACCAAATTGGTTTATTTTAATATACATCTGATATAGAATTCCATTTAGTATGTAATTACATTCTGTTCCTTAAAAAAGTATTTCCCTGCTTAGCACAGCTTTCATCCCGGACGTCTTGAGATAAATCTGTATGAGTTGTGACAAGGAGAAACTGTCCAAAAATTACTGATTCTGAGATGGAACAGGTTGCCTAGGGAGGCGGTTGAGAAAAGTTTAGACGTTGTACTGAGAGATACAGTTTAGTGGGAAACTATTGGTAGTAGGTGGACTAGATGATCTTTTTCCAACTCTGGTGATTTTATGTGGTCAAACTGGAGAAAGAGAGGTTTGTGGGATTTGATCTTCATTACAATAACAGTAAACAAGAGCAGCTGCAGACTGATGTGCCATTAAAGGGTTTGGCTTATTGATGGGACTCGCTAGGTCAGATTGATGGTTGGACTTGTTGAAATAAACCTTTGAGACCACCTTCAATGATTCTATGATTTCCATAAAACTATTCTGGGTTGCTACTGTTGCACAGAAGAAACAGAATTAAGCCAAATCACAATTGATTCTTAGAATACTATTGTATTCTCAATTTTTCCAATAGATAGTCATGGAGAAAAAAGTGGGGTATGGATATTAAATTCTTTGGGGAAAAAAAAAAAGAACTTAAGATTCAGCTGGGGACTGATATGTTGAACTTAGAAGGAAGTTTACAGAAGCAGGATTCAGTAAGAACTGCGCTTAGGAAGGAATTAGCAAAAATCTTTCGCTCTTTGTTTCTTCACTATGTCACATGATCATACTTCCAGGGTGGGGATCTTTATTTCCAGGAAACATGTTCTTGTACCAATGTAATATTTGCTGCTGAGTCAGTGAAGCTGTTTCAAAGCCCTGTGCTTTGAAATACTGCCCTCAAGCTGAGCAAAAAATATGGCAAAAAGGAAGACTTGCACAAAGGCTCAAATGCAGCCAATTGAGGAGGTAACAGTAAGCCCTCAAACAGCCCCAAGACTGTTATGATTTCCACTACTTTCCTCAGTTATTTTCTGTCTTGAGGACCAGTCAGGTCAGGAGCTGTGGCGCTTTGGTCTGGACCTACCTGTAAAAAGTCATATGAACAAGGTTTTGGTCTGCGCTGACTCTTAGTGCTGTCATATTGCTTATAGTCATGGTATGTTCCCCGAACAATAGCATAAAACACTCCTGGCAAGTTAAGATCAAGAAGTAACTAACACTCAGGTTCATAAGGAAGTGTATTTGTGAGTGTCATATAAAGCAAGCTTCATTTTCTTCCCAAGCTTATGAATACCATTTTTAGTTTTTATTTTACTTTTTGTAAATGCATTCTGTGTGTTAAATTTGTGACTTAGTTGAAATTCTATGATTCTGATAGATTTGTGGGAGAAAAAGACTTTTGCAATATGGATTTAACTTATCTCTGTTCACTACTAATGCAAACATGTCTGCTTTATTTAATTGGTCATCGATGTATCGTTGATATAATTTCATAACTTACTTCAATTGCCTGTATGTATTTCTAGCTTATAATTAATGTCATGTTGAAGATTTTCTCCTTATAGTTTATTTATCACAACACTCTAGTTCTTCAGAAATCAATATTTCCTTCTTTTTGAATTTCTGCTGCTGAATTCACAGAAATTCACATAATTTAAATTAAGGGAAAAAAGAAAAAAAGAGAGAGGAAAGAGAAAAGGGCAGAGTGTCAGCCAGGGCCCTGTGAGGGTGAATGAACAAGGCTCTCTGATGAACTAGACCACTTAAAATAGGCTTTTTTGAGAAGCTTGTGAAAAAATTGTTCAAATAGGAGCCTTGAATTGACCTTATTTTCCTGTTGGTTACTGTGCTTTCCAGATTAAAAGCTGTTTTCTTTTATTGAAATCGAAAAGTGCCAAACATTGAACTTGCTTTGTAAGACATACATCAAGAGAGAAAATATTTCACTGCAGTGACATGACCTGACGTTTTAAAGCAGATAATAAATGACACCTTGTCAATGCCATCAATTTATTATTCCCTCTTGTACCTCCGTGTCGCAGTGGGGTACCACATTCTTTTTAATCATGGACCTATGTTAAACAAATTTTTATCAGAAAAGAATATAAAATACCCCTAGATGTTTCCCACTCCCTGACCTCCCAACCATTCCAATGTAAGGTATAAAGACAAAGACTGTGTTAAATTTTTCATTATTTTATTCAATTTCTCACCCAATTACATGAGGCTCTTCCATCACTTGCATGAATGTATATGCTGTAATGTCAGCTGCTGCACATTAATCAGGATTTTTTTTTTTTGTTCAGGGGACACTTGTGCTAAATCATTTCACTGAAAAAAAAAAAAAAAGTGGAATAAGAAAGATGCAAATGAATAAGGAGGAAACTCCTTTTTGTGCAATTCAACAGGAAATCATTAGAGTGGGTAGCCTTCCAGTCAAACCCCTAAAGGCCTGGAAATGCATGAAGTTGTACACATTTCGTTTTCACTGAATTAAAGAAACTTCTTCCTATGGCTTCATTTTTCACTATTTCTTATAATCCCACATCAAGCACTAACTGTGGTTAGGATTCTGGTTTTGCTTAATTATTATAATGAATAGGCCAGTAATTTGAAAAAGGCTTGATTTCTGGAAAACAGACTGAAAGAGGTCTTTTACTGGTATGCAAGTCTCATTGATGTAAGGAGTATTCTCTTGGTTACTATGGAATTTTAGGGGTGAATAAGAGGCTTCCAGAAGGGAAATACACAGTTCTTCTAAATTTGATTCATTTCATTGAACAAGGAGAACATGTGGGAGTATCTCCCACATGATTTCTTCCTCTTACGGACACAGTTCTCAAATTCAGGTCAGAGTTTAAGGTAATACTTGTGATTAGCACTGACAACATAAGTGTCCTAGAAGTTAAACTTATAGGACTTTTCCTTGGTCTTCAGTATCAGGGTTAGGGGAATCTTGTATGCAGGAAGTCAACAAGACCAAGAGCATGAAGTCGTATGTGTTGTGTAGATGTGTGAATTTGCAGCAAAGCCTGGGATCAGATGAAGTAAATGCATTTTCTCATATTTCAGTATGGTTGCCTGGATATCTAGAGGATTGGGGTTAGTTTGAATGATTCGTGAGCTTCAGGAATGGGTGTTTGTTGGGTTTCACATGGCTTGGAGAGTGTGCTTGTCTGTGGAGGAATGTTATTTTTAGGCTATATTTATGTTGAAGATAAGGAGATCTTCCACATAGGGCATCTTTTCAAGAAATCTTTCCATATAAAACGTTAGACTGAATACCAGAACTGCTTTGCCTTCTTATCCTGCCCCTCCACCTCACCCTGCTATTAACTGAGTGTTAAGTCTGTGATGAGAAGGAGTATAATTTGCATTGCATAATATATATGTATCATAAGTAGTTGTTGAATGCATATGTGAAAACTCTTCATAAAATATGGGGCAAAAATGATGTGAGTGTGACAAACAGCAGAAAATGAATGGAAAGACTTAACCTGTCAAGTGCCTATGTTTATATTTTTTTGCTTTTGAACTACTCCAGGAAGCTTTTAGTGAAAGTCATTAAGGCCAGTGAATTTGACTACAGTGAAATCAATGATAGATTTTTTGAAACAAGGACATTTAGAAATTTATATTTAAATAGTGGAATTTTATCATTTTATGCATCAGATAATTTCCATGGTTAGAGGCTATAGAGGTATAGAGGCTTTTAAAGTGCTGTTTATTACTTCTGTAACTTCTTCAGCATAATGCAAGAGCCTTACCTGTCACAGTAAATGCAAACACTTCAAATTTATGGTGTATTTCATTTCAATCAGCTATGTCAGACAACAGCTCTTTATTACATTGCAGTATAAATAAGAATATATGCAATATGGTAGTTTATACTTAGATTACGAATTATGGGCATACATTTAAAATGAAATCAAATCTGAAATCAAGCAATGGGAATGAAAAATAAGGTTATGCAAGTACTTTAGCTGAGGTGAAATCCAGAGTTATTAACTCTAGTGTGGCATGTACTGTGGGGATTGCACAGTCCAATTTCTCCAAACTTTTATAAACCCTTTTTCAATCTTTTCCTGTTTCTTTATCTCAATTGTTATACATCTGTATACATCTATATATATTGTTATAGATCTGTCATCATATTGTGACAGAACTAACTGCAAACTTCCTGCAAACTTGTCAAAACACCTACTTTACAACATGTAAAAGCTGCTTAGGACGTATAATTAGCATTCAAAGATATCATGTTGTCAGGTACTTGTGCCAGGGCCTTCAGTGGGGGATTTTGCTCTCTGTCCCCAGGCTCACAGAGACGGGCAGTGGGCAGTTTCAGTTTCTGTTGAGTCCGAAAAGCTGAAAGCAAGGATTTACAAGAGTGTTCTCAAGGAAACATTTTTGTTTGCTTTTTCTTCCCTGTTGTCCAGAGTGTAACAACTGTATATTTTTCTCATTTGAGAAAATTAATATTACATTAAAAAAAAAAAATTAATGAAATGTTTCTCTATATCATCCTGCTAAGCCCCTTTTTAGTCTCTTATGAGTAGATAGGTGCACTTGTATGCATATATGCACATGCACCTATAAAAATAAAATTCTGTTGACATCCCTGCTAATTTAACAGTATTGAAGCAAACTCAATGCCATTGACAAATTGTCTTGGAATTCTGATCCAAGACAAGTGCTGTGATGACAGCTTGGTCGCTTTTAATTCTGATTTTTCTTCAGGTGTCACTGCTAAGACAATCTGTTAGCTTCATTGTTACAGGGAATTTTGTCTTGTTTCTCCCATGATGAATGGTATTTCTGAAGCAAAAAATAATGTGATTCAGATTTCACGCTACTTTTGTATGTCATTTCCCATTAATGCTATAGCCTGCTATCATGGATTTAGCACTTGAAGATCTTGTCTGGTATTGTAAAATGTCTATGAGAGCAGATGAAGTATTAGTTTCCAGTTCTTCATAATGAAGCCTGTTCTCCCTTAAATTCTGGTCAAATTTCTCTTGATTACTTTTCTTCTAATTCATCCCATTTTGATGAACATGGACTGTTTCAGTTATTCTCTAAAATCTTGTCAAGGATTTATTGACAGTGTAACTTCACAATCATTACAATATCAGTACTTGCTCCAGAGTGGTTTGTTCCTTCACTCATGACAAACTTTTATCTGTTGTTTGTCCCATGAATCCTGGGCACTCATTATTAAGGGGACAATTGGTAAGCACGGTTTCTGCTTTCCCAATGCTTTCTCTGTATCGTAGCACTAATATAGCTTTATCCCTTTTGGGTTGGCACACTTAGTGAGCCAGGAACCAGGAGAGAGGTGGTAGGATTGAAGGAAGCATCACATAGATGTAATCCTTTGTAAGTAGACATGGGTGCCTGGCTAGTTCACAGTGCTTAAAGAGAACTGATACTCAACAGTGTAGTCCTCTGCATCAATCGCTGCATCAACATTGTTGATTTAGAAGAAATATTAATGGGTGTTGGCAGCACAGTGGAAGCTATATTATGTGAAAGGGTTAAAAAAAACTCCAGTTATTTTGCAGAAGCAACACGATGATAGATATAAAAAAGAATGAGTTGTCTTAAATTACATTTCTTTAACTGCCATCCTTAGTGTAATAGGGAGTAATATCTAGGATACAGCTGTAATATGGTATATGAGTTTCCACATTTGGCTAAGCTGCCTACAAAAGTGAATGTCCCTAGTGCAGCTCAGCCTAGTCTGTTAAGGATGACTGAAATAAATCAGTTTTTCTTCTTTCCAAGTAACAGTCGTGTCTGGTACAACAGATATACGTGGTCACAGTTCATTTTAGTGGGGTAAAAGAAGAACACTTGTAGTATGTGTGTATGTTCAGTATTTTGTAGTAATAAAATTTTTATACTCTGTCAAAGATAGCTTTTCTATCTTCAGTAGGCTTGATCCAGGCCTTATTTCATAAGAAGTGGGTAGGAAGCATATCCCTGAAAAATATATTTACTAAAAAACATAAGCATTTGTTTAACAATGGTGACAGTGTTAGGAGTACAAGTTTCAAGTACAATAAAGAGAAGGAACTTTTATTTTTTTTAGATCATTAGTAACACTGGCAAATCAGAATAGGAATTCTTGAAAAGAGAGAACATTTCCTGAAAATGGCAACCTTCAGGCAGGATGCTGAGGAGCCACAGTGTGCTCTGACTGGCTTTCATGTCAGTCTTTGCTGGAATCTGGAGTTATCCTGTCTCATAATGGGAAGCAGAATCTGTACCAGGAGATATATTCCACAGAACAGCCAAAAAAGTCAAATCAGCTGCGGAGTGGAAACTCAATGTTTTTGCTACAATAAACTTCTAAAACAATTAAGGTAAAATTCCACTGATCTTAGTGTTTAGCATAAATACAGAAGTCTAAGCCCACTTCAGGGCCACAGTTCTGTTATCTTCTCAAAACTTTTTTTTTTGTGCATGAACTTCATCTACTTTCTGTTTAGTTGTGCTTTTGTCTCCCCTTTCAGTCCTTATCAGCTTCCACCAACATTACCTCATGTGCAGCTTTATCAGGATTTCCAGAGCTTTTTCACTGAAAATCTTTTCCACCCTGGAGCTTCCCATTCATCTGCATGCACACTTTGCTATCCTATTACAACAAATCTGGTTTCTGTCACAGCAGCATATCCCTCTTAAACAGCAGTCAAATTTTCCAGCAGATAGGCTAAAATCATTGATTACAACAGAAAAAAATGTCAATAGTGCTTAGATGATTAGTAGCACCATGTTAAATATGATAAATTAGATATGGAAATGAGAAGGTGGGATACTATGAGTATTGCAAACAGCGCATAAAAATCCTGAAGTCCACAGAGGAAACATTCAGGAACCGATTTTCTCCAGACTGGCCTATGGCTATTGGAATTATTTTGGCAAAGTTAGTGGCTTTTATACTGGTATAAAAACTGTGAAAGGGAACAACTCAATGTCTGGTTTCTAGAGATTAAAAGGAAAAAAATACACTAGTTTCCTGTGCCATTTCTGAATGCAGATCTAGCATGTACGCTGCTCCTGAACTATCTCTGAGCTTACACATACATGACTTGGGAAGGTGGGAGGTCACCCTCACTGCAAAGCCTCTTACTGAAGGGATCTAGCTAATCCATATAGCCTAGTTCAAACTAATTAGGGTAGACAAAGGCACTGAAAAGAGAAAAATAGATCGCCTATCCTTGCAAGATCCCTGGGGGGCATGGGAGTGGAGAGGGAGCTGCACAATTGCTGACTCTGAGGAAGGATCTGCAACAGAGTATGCAGTGCATGCTTTCCAGCACCCTCTGGCATAACTGACAAAAAAGCAGTGGCTCTCAACTTTTAAAGGTGAACTGCAAGAGCAAGGCAGAAATGAAGCCTAATTAAGCACCAGTTTCTGTGCTGAGCTCCTCCTCTGGGGAGGCAACATGGGACAGTCAGAAGAGAAGGACATTAAAATGCCCTTTATTTGAAAAATTGTTTCATGCCCATGGACTCCTCTCAGGGTCAGTTTGCTTCTCTGACACATCATCATTCTACAGTAGCAACAGCAATATATATATATATATATAAAAATATGTATTAATTGCAATGAGTGTGAACTGCAAGTTTGATTTATGTATTTATAGATTTACAAAGACAAAAAGGAGGCACAAGGGTTTATCTAACCAGTTCTTGTTCTAAACTCTTAACGTAATTAACAATTTTCCTTAAACATGCATAATTTTCCCTGGACTGAGAGTTTGTTTATAGTGTAAGTTCTCATAAGCCACTTTTTGATTAAGTGATCTCAGAATGACCAAGCAAATAAAAATCCAGTACCCCAAGCCCCCCACCTGTGTAATGATTATAGGGTAGAGATTCCCTGCATTCCACAGAACCCTCAAAACAGGTCTACAGGGCAGAATACTTTTTTTTTTTTTTTTTTGTAGAAATATTTTTTGTGATATTGTCTGTGACAAAATTATAATAAAAAAGAACAGTGTATAACTCAAATGAAATACATATTTAAATTTTTTTCACATTTATGCAGAGAGTTGACTGGCCTTCCAAGAGCGCGCATTAGTGCATTAATATTCTAGGTGGTTCAGCACTTTTCTGAAGATCAGGGCCTTTTGCTGTGTTGCCAATGAGAAACATAAATTCATTGGTCACCACTGGAAATCTTGGTTGAAGCCTGAAGAACTTTTAAAAATAGTTAGTGTTCAAAATTTATTTTCTTCTTTATAGTTTTGTCCTTCCTTACTTCAGCATTTCCCTTTAGAAGGACTTCAAAGAACATGAGCAAAGCTGCGTGGTGGCTCATGCAGATCACCCCTGCAGGTTACAGTTATAAATTTCCTCTGAACCACCTTCACCTCTGCTGTACTTCGGGCATCTCTTCTGCTCTGATCTCTGTGTTGCCTGTGAAAATGAGAAGCTGCTATCCAGAAGCACAGTTGATAAAATTTTCACAGCTCTTTTAAATTCCCTGCAAATATATCCATCTATGCTGTTTTGACCATGGGGGCTTGCAATCATGTTATCCAGTGATGCTCTCAAAAGTTGTCTTTTAGTCAGATAGCAGTCTTTAGCATCTAATTATCACATGAAATAGATAATTTGGTGGTGCTGTAGTGCTATGTAGCAGAAGCCAATGAAACCATTGTACCACGGATCAGTACAAACCCAAAGAACTGAAGACGACAAGTTCTGCAGAAATACGCTTTTCATGTGCAAAACAGCACATGTTGTCTGACTAACAAAAGCTCAGAAAGAGACAAGGAGTGGAACTGTATTAGATGGATACCCTTTATAAACACGTAAAAGCAGTGGTCTGATAGGAGATTTTCTTTAAAATCTTACAAGTAATTCTTCTGTATTTTACATAAGCAAATTCTTAAGTATTATACAAAATACCCCTGCTCTTCATTGCTAAATTGTTGATAAAAAGCAAACACAACCGAGTGATTGGAAGTTTGAAGTGCAAACAGATGTTGCTTTCGAATTAACTTGCTTTGCTTAACCGCTGACTCGCTGTTGCAGAGGAAGATGAATCAACTTTGCATGCTGTGGATGCTGGCTGCCAATCTGCAGCATGCAAATGAAATTGTAGCTAATCCCTAAAAGGCAGTTCGTCTAAATCTAGTGGATGGGTTAGTTTTTAAATGCAATTCGACTGCAGTTTGCCTTTGCAACCATCTTTTTTTTTTTTTTTTTTTTTTTTTTTTTGGTAGGAGACTGCCAACTGCTCCCATCAGCAATGGAGTAGTATAAACTGTGAGAGGTGGTTTAATCCAGCTCACAGTTATGTTGTGATTTACTAATCAAAGTGCCTCAAAACACAGTTCTTGTACAATATTTGTTTCCTTATCAAGCAGAGCACTGTGTACCGACGTGTACGATACAAGGCACTTTGGCAGTAGGACAAGAGAGTGTAAAAGTGCACGTTGAAAAGATGGAATGGTTTGGATGCTGTTGAAATGCCAGAATCTTTGCTTGCAGTGTTTGCTTCCAGAAGATCATTGTAGGCATATTCAGAACTCTAAATTCTGCCAAAATGTGAGTTCTAAAAAATGACTTTAAGCTGACTTTGCCCTTATTTTATTGCTCTTGTGCCATGTCAGCAGATCTCAGAAACCTCTCTCTCTCTTTAGTCATGTGACGTAAAATACTTATTTGTAATTAGGTGTCAAAAATAAAATGATAACAGCACTCTAATTGCAATGGGTCTGTCTACCTGAATGCAAATCTCTCTCCATTTGAGTAATTAAGCTATGAAATTTAGAGTGCTCAAAGCCTTTGATGTTTTGAAATAATTAGCAATATGGGGAAAGATACCGTTTTCCACAAGTACCAACAGCTGATTTGTAATAAAACCAGTGTGTTTGGTTTTCTGTTATTAACTAAGTTGCATTATTCATTATTTACCAGTATTTTGCCAGCTGCCAGGCATTTGTAAAAATGTTTGTATAGCCCAAACGCACTGCATAGATGAACACAAATTGTTCCAGTCATTAATTACTGTTTATGTGCCTGTAGCTTGTAGGAATCGATCCTCATCATGCAACAGAGCCCTGGTGTGCAAGAAGCTGTACAAACAAATCCCAAACTGTTTCAAATTTGATAGCAGGCAATGCTGGAAAATGATCCAAAGTAAATAATATATATAAAATAATTTTAAGCATCAAATTATTTTGGAGAAGTCAGGAAGTTATCAGAAGGAACTGAAATAGAGAGCATTACATTTCATTGCAATTCATGGCACTGCAACCACTTAACCAGTTTCAGTGTTGTTTTTATCTTTATGGGACTGGTCATTCAGAATGGACAGTTCAGAGTTGTGTGAAGAAGTGCATACCCTTAATGTCTGTTGGATAGTTTGCAAGCTGTTGTATATTGCATCCCTGGGCCAGTGCACAGAATGCCTGGAAAAAAATAAACTGGCTTCTATCCTTGGTCATTGAGGTGGTAGGCAAACTCTGCTGGATGCTGGGCACAAAAAGGGGAGTGCTGGATCTGGAGGAGTAAGAACAGACAGTAAGCACAGCACAGGCAATGTGTTCCTCCAGCTGCAGGACTGCATTTCTTGCTGGGAGATGTACATTGAAACGCTTCACCTCAGAAAATGTGTTCAGCCCAGGTGGTTACTCCACTAACTTTCAGATGACTGGCAAGAGACAGACATGTGCTGTGGGAAATACTTAGTACTAAAATGCAAACTCCTACCCCTACAACTCTGTAGTATTTTCCAACAGTGGCATTTGAAAACTGCCTCTGTACCAGCAGGAATGATGTGAATCTTGCTCAGTGTTCTCATAGGGGAGTACAGTAACTCCTGGTTTAACCTCAAACTTGCAGCACTTTCATCTGCAGAACTTCTGTAGGCTTGATTTGGAAGGCTAACTGAAATCTGAGTCTATATTCTTACATGTGTTTACATCCATGTTAAGTATTTGTTCCTCATGTAAGTAGGAATCTCTTATTTAGATGGCTCTATCTTTTTATTTTCCTAATTATTTTATTATAGAATCACAGAATGTTGTAAGAAGCCCTAAAGTCCATCCAGTTCCAAGACCCTGCCATGGACAGGGCTGCCATCCACTGGATCAGGCTGCCCAACACTGTCCAACTGGCCTTGAACACCTTCAGTAATGAAGCATCCACAGCTTCTCTGGGCAGTCTGCTCCACTGCCTCACCACCCTCTGAGTAAAGAATTTTCTCCTAACATGTAACCTAAATCTCCCCTCTTGTAGTTTAAAACCATTCCCTCTTGTTCTATCACTGTCTGCTTATGTAAAACGTCAATATTTTATAAGCAGCTTCTAATGTTCCCAGGTCTTTAGCAGTTTCTGGGCTAACAGCAGAGTGATACTGAGTTCAGCTCCTGTAGAAGCACCTGACTGATCTTCAGCTAATTGTTTTTAAAATCCTGCCTGTAGTGACCTTCCAACTCTTCTCTGGGGGACCTGCTGTATTTAGCACCAACGATTTCATGGCATAAACTGGGGCCAGTAGGTTTATGTAACACTCAGGATAATGCTAACTTTTTAAGTGAAGAAGAAATAAGATATTGTATAATGTTTTGCAAGGCCAATGAAGAATAAGAAGCCTTATTAATTTATTGATACTAAATTAGCAAACAGTTTGCAGAGAGGTTTCAAAGCTGTTTACCTAAGATATTGTAAGCTAATTACTTTGGATGTTGATGCTGATCTCTGATGCTGAAATGTTTAGAATATAGCATTCTGATCAATCACTGCTAAGCTTGAATTGCTAATGAAAAATAAGAAGTAAGGCTGTTTCTAAACCTTTTCTTAAGTACTGGTCATGGATCAAATTTGAGTTACTTTTGTGGTAACTTAAGTGCTTTATTTATTTGGTGGGTAGATAGGGGTAAGGGATCAGGGAGTATCATTTATACTAGAGATCTTTCAGAGGTATATATACGGTCTTGACTGCATAATTTCTGATGGTGGTGTCTGTGTGCCTTAGCCAAGGAGCATTTTTAAATCCAGTAGATCAAAATATTCTCTTGAAGAACAGCAAACTTGGAGATGCTTCAAATGATGGCAGTGGGGAAAGTTTAGATGGAGGCTTCCATATGGAAGTTGTAATTTCTTTACTCCTCCTTCCCCACGGTATGTATGTCAGCATCAGAGTCAGTTTTTCATAAAATGCCATATTCAAGTAAAGGCAAAGGTATTGCACACCTGATACACCTGCCTCCGATTACACCTACAAGTGCAGAAGTAGTTCATGAAGATGCCATTTGCACACCCAGCTCCAGTTACACAGGTACAAGACAAGCTCAGTTTATTCGCTCATTTTTTCATAATCTGCTGTATTTAGTTCATGGAATGGGCACTGTAAGCACTATGATGTTTACATTACTTCTTCCTTCAGTTGTTTTCTTCCAACTGCTATCTATGCAGTGGGCAAAGCTTTCACCTGTAGTCAGAGTTCATTTTCAGAGATGTTACTTATATGGGTGATATGTTAAAGGATACAGGTGTCCTGTGAATTGTCTTAGAGAGGAGGAGGCACTTGAGAGCTTTTAAACTCCTAAATGACAGAGAAGAGATATAAATAGTGGCTTGTAGCAGTATTAAAAAGCTTCACCTACATAAAAACCAGGGCAATATTTACTACAAGTAATAAATATTTGTAATTGTTATGCGATGTTTTTCAAATTATATTTCATGTCTGTTTTTATTTTGAGCTATTTTTTAAAACTTCAGTTCCTCATGAAAACAAGTTGTATAGCTTATGGTATTACTCTAGCAAAATGATTTCCATAAATAAGGCAGGAGGCAATAGAAGGGAATGTGTATAAAGATTAATGCATCAGACTTTTAGGCTTACGCTGACTAACAATAATTTCTGAGTCTTAAGTTATTGGGAAGGAAATCTCTCACATGGAAACAGGCAACAAATTCAAAACTACCTGAGCAACATGGGCAATTTACTTTCCTTCCACTTAAAGAACTGTATTTTTATAGCCATTTTCCTTCAGCTTATTGATTTCTTATGCAATTTTCGCCTCAGACAGAGTGCAGTTAGATTTAGCACACAAATGGACACAGTAATTAATGCTTGTTTGTCAGGCTGATGCAGCCTGTGAGAGCAGCTGTGGGTGGCCCTATGCAGGACAGGCAGAGATGTGTTCCCTTCCTACTGCACAGGGAGGAGATCTGGGAGCTGCGGAGCAGGACGTGTCACCTCCAATGCTAGTTGCTGAAAAAACAACGCCAGTGCTGGTCCTTCCAGCTGGGTTGGATAAGAGATCTGTGGACAGACAGACAGTTAACATTTCCTTCTTTAAAAAAGAAGAAAACCCTACAATTAGATCCAACTGGAAAACAGCACCTTACCTTCTGTCACTTTCAAATTACTTTCCATTGAATTAGTTGTGGAACAAATAGGTGAAGAAAATGGCGGGAAATGTAAAGTCATTGTGCTAATTAAAGGCAGATAACAACCTTGCTGTTAAAACTTAGATACTGTAACAAAAAATAGTAACTAATGTAGTCTGCATTCCAGCTAGCACCTGGGAACCAAGTAGCATCTGTTTCTTTCGGAAATTTCAGCTTTGTTTCTTGGTGTGGTGGAAAAAATGGCACAGTTAATTAGAAATTGTCTCATTTTAGATAGAAATGCAAAGAGAAAATGGGTCCAAACTGTGAATATATCAACCTTTAAAGATGTAAAGATCAAAGAATGAAAAGCAGAATCAAGAAAGTAAAACTGGAGAAATAATGAAGATACAGTAAAAATATGAATTCAGAGCCGGGGTAAAAATTTAGCTCAGTTTTTATTTTATTCTAGCTAATGTCTGTACTTTTGCAGAGAGAGCAACCCACAAAACTCCTCACGGGAGGGAACTCCAGAGTTTGGCAGTCACTTCCAAATAAAGAACTGACGATCTTTTGCAAAGCAGCCATCTTTACAGCCAACTGTATCGATGATACAGTCATATCATCAAAGGTTACCAGTAGTACAGATCTGGAAAAGGCTTGCTACAAACTCATTACTTTTTATTATGTTATTAGCTTCTCTTACTGTACCTAGAGTAACAGAAATGCCAGCGCTGCAGCTCTGCAGACTGGAAAATGCTAATTATTTAATGGCCTCCAGTGCCAGTAAGTGAGGCAGTAATGATCACTGTGTTTTGCTTTCTGCTTAAAAAATATACTCAATATAGTTGACAATCATTAAAACAAGCCAGACTCAAAACACCTCACGCTTCCAATTACAAACAAGCTACATGCATTTTGAAATAACAATCTGGAAGTACTGAAGACCAGATGCAACCTTTCACCCTTCACATCTATCTACTTTCAATCCTTTCTTGATTTCTGCTGCCTTGCCGTTTGCTCTGTCACTGCATGGTGATCCCTGGGTAATAATGCTGTGCAAAGTATCTCAGGCTGGCAAAGCACAATTGGCTAGGTACAGGTCCCAAAAATCATATCTTATTAAAGGGTAAACTGATGATCAAAAATCCTTACATGAATGCCTTGTTAGACATAAATTATGAAGGAGAATCAGGAAATTCAGCTGTTCACAGTAAATTTGAACTGTGAAAAACACAGATGCGGGGTTGCTGGGGAACTACTTTGACATCCTTAGGAACCTGATTTCTCATTTTCACTGTCCTTGTTTCTGTCAGAGTTGCTTTGCATGTTGTGTTATTTTTGGAATGAGGCTTCTTTTCCTACAAACTTCAGAAAGCTTTCATCCATAGCTTACAGTTTGCACAGCCTCTGCTTACAGTTTGCAGGTCAGAAAACTGCCAATTTGCAGCACAGAACTTTGGTTCTCTCTTGATTATGACAAGTGCACTTTGTACAGAGCATAATGATGCTGATGTCTTTGGCTAGCACAGAGCATCACTAAGGGTAGTTTTGTGAGTGGCTGAGTACCTGATCTGAGGCACAGGGGCCCTGAGCATGCTGCAGAATGAGTGTCTAATGAGGCATGCATTTTGCATACTTTCACAAAGTACATCACTGTTTGTCTGCAGAGTGTAAGGCACTCAGAAGCCAGACACACAGTGGAACCAGAGAACAATTTTGAAATGTGCATGTCATGTTGTGATTGTTGCAAGGCTTTTCCTTCCAGAGAAGTAGATGTCCTGAGCTCTGACTTCTAATGGGGCATTGGTGCAAGGGGCATAGTGTGGGTAGCTCCTTCTACTTGAACTGCCTCTAGGAGCCCCGAGGCTCTTCTCGTTTATTCTAGGGACTGTGCAGACAGCTTTGCCCTCTTGCTCCACTTCCCTATACTCAGGAACACAGAGTTCATGAAATAATTAATCTTTTTTTGTATGCAGAAGGTGACTCTCTTGGCCTTGCTCATGCACACAGTTGTGAAAGCAACACTGGTCAGCAGCACTGTAGGACAGAGTGTGTGCCAGCAAAAGTCGCAGCAATGAGGGAATGTAGTAGTTCTGAAGTAAGATACAGGAAGATTTTAATTTGAAGATGAGTCTGGTAGAGAAAAGCATCCTGCTGGCATGGACCAGAGTCAATTCCTGTCATGGCCTGGTAGACATACTGACAGGAAAATACTACCTAGCAAGGCAACTGTGTGCAGTGATTTCTGCAGAAAATAAGGACTCAGTGAAAAATCATTCCTGGATCTGGGACCTCATTGTACAGAAATATGAAAAGTTGGATTGAGTGGAGATCTTTTAGCTCCACCTGGATATAGAATATGAAAAAGAAGAGTATGTTTAGTTTGAACTCATGTTCATTACTGCTTTTCTAATATTTTTCATTTGTGTACATTTGGCCTTATTTTAATGAACATAAATGAATGAATATTGTGTTTGAAATGCACACTGCCCTGATAGGAAGACTATCCTCCCTACATTAAAAGACACGTATAGTGTCTTCTGTATGTATACTGTCTATCACAGTAATAAATTCTGAGGTATTGATACACATAGTCTTTTTCTAAAAGAAAGCGATGAGCTTTTGCAATTTTTCTCTTAACTATATAATATCTCATTATTGCATTGTGAATTTATTTCCTCTAGCTCCAGTCCATCTTTGTGTTTTGTACATGTACTCTCTGTCCCTAGAAGATTTATGCATCTTGTTCTTGACCTCCACAATAGGATAACAAAAGCAAAAATTTTTAAACTCAACATTACAAGCCACTGTTTGCTGCTTATTGGGTGAGAGTCAGATAAAGCAGCTGTTTGAAGGGTTGTAACCTGTTTTTAAGCTTTCAATAAGGTAACAAATCAAGTCATGCATATAAGTGGTTCACTTGTGTGAATATCATACAAAAGCCCTGACCAGACAAGAGAAGAGCATATCTGTTCTATGTGTTACAATTCATAAGCCATCTCTAACCAAAGCAAAAATCAGGATTCTTCATAAATCACTGGTTTCTTTTCAGAAATAAGATGTTTCAATTCAATTTCAAGTGATATTTCGTGGGATGTGAGAGGAGGGAAATGAGCTGGTTGAGCTGGTTTGGCTGTAATCTCTTTACCTCAAAACTTAGACAGAACTGCTTTTCCAGCTGTGTATCTTACAATTTACTGAGAAAATTAGCAAGACTCATGCATTTGCAGGTGCTGGTAGCATCAGCTGGATTTCTGGGCTCTAACTGAATCCTTATTCTTCTTGAATACAATGAATTCAGTAGATGTGTGTGGTGGATTAACTTTGGCCAGCAGCCAGATGCTCACCTAACTGTTCTGTCACTCCCCCTCCTCAGTAGCACAGAGCAAGAGGATGGGATGAAAAAGCTCATGGGTCCAGATATAGACAGGGAAAGGCATATCCATTGCCATCTTGGTAAGAAAAAAAATGTATTAGGGAAGATTAATTTACTGCCAATTAAAATGGACATGGAGAGTGAGAAACAAAGACCAAAATAGAACAATACCTTCTCCTGTTTTTTCCTAGGCTCAACTTTGTTCCAAACTCCTCTACCTTTCCCCTGTCTGGGCAAAGCAGAGTAATGGAGCTTGTGGACAGTCCATAGCATCTCCCCTCTACCACCACTTCCCTCTTCTACTCCCGTTCCTGTTGGCTCCTCCAAGGGCTGTGCTCTTCCAGGAGACTCCACCTTGGGCACCTGTTTCTCCCTCCTCTGACTTCAGAGTTCTTTCTCACATTATTTTTTCTCACTCTTCCTCTGCCTGTCTAGTGTTTTGCCCTAACTTAAACATACTTTTCTGGAAGTGCCACCAGATCAGTGGACAGACCAGATGTATCATTAAAGCACTGCCTCCGAGTGCGATATTTTAAAGTGTTTTATTCCTACCATGGTAGAGGTTGATATTTTTTTGCCTACAGAACATTCTTTGTAGTTACTTACTGTTGTTAACTTTGCTAACATTTCTGTGGTTTCAGTTCAGCTTGTACGGTTATGATGAATGTTCTTCCATTAGCGGTTCTTCCCTTAAGACCATTGCAAACATTACTAACCTGTCTAGAAGTGCATTCAGCCTGGATGCACAAAGCCAGTGCATTGGTCAGGTGTCTATATTTGATGTTAACATCTGCCTTTTCCCTCTTGTTTTTATCTGCTCTGAAGTACTGCTCCCTCCTCAGTAATTCTACCTTTAATTGCAAACTATCATTGATATATTTTTTCAAGTTTGTAGTTCAGGTGATTAAGAAGTACAGTCTTAAACTCATGTTTCCCTGCTTCGCAAGGCAGTGGATTTTATACTTGAACATGGACCTAGGGCCCAATATGGAATCCCTGAAGCTGAACGTCTTTAGTTGTGGACAGTTTACAAGATTAAATTGCATATCAATATCTACATACACTGCTACCTGATTAATGCACTGCAAGCAGATTGCGGAATTGTGTTGTGTAGGTTTTTCAAGAGTTGGTTAATTTAGTTACTTTTGAAAATACTTGCCCATTAGATTGAATGTACATAAAATAAATCAGCCAAACAGTGATTAAAAAAGAAAGCATATTTGATCATCATATCGTGTAATTAAGACCAGTAGAGCACTGAGGGGCTATCTTGGATGGTAAGAGCAATTCCTGCCATAACAACTTGTGAAAGTGGAGGCACTGTACTGATATCAGATGAATATAATGTAAGAGATTACTGTAGGAGATTGCTGTGCCTCATCTGTAGCTGTGGTGCAGTATATAATAGGAGTGGTTTCAAGAGGGTCTCTATCTTGTTATGTTATGGTTAATGCATTTAAATAATCCTTTCTGGATGTGATGAAAAGGCACCTGACAGCCAGCCTGCCACTGAGACGCTCTTTCTGGCTCCTGTACAGTGGGACTTGTACCAAGTCCTTTTTCTGTTTCAGTGAGAGATTAAGTGGTGGTAAACCCTCCCTGATGCAAAGACCCTGTATATGCCTACCATGTAGATCATGCTATCAGTCATCTTTGAGGAGCAATCATTTGTACCCTGGAGCTGCAGTCCCAAAGGAAGAGCTGGTTGATTCCCACTGTATGCTGCACTCACTCGCTTTTTCCTTTTTTTCCTTTTTCACATTTCTTTTTCTTTTTTTTTTCTTTTTTCTTCATCTTTTTTTTTCTTCCTCCTTTTTCCTTTTTTGCCTTTTTCTCTTTTCCTCTAAAAACTGTAAGTCTGTAATATTCTCTTCTACAGAATCATTGTGACCTACGATAAAGGGAACTATATTAATCAGTGAAAGCTGAAACAGCACGTCAAGCTCATAAAAAAAATTATAGATCTGACTTGCTAACAATCATATCTCTATTGACAAATAAGGCAAACGATTGTTTCTCAAAGCCTTTGAGAAAAAGCAACCAGAGGTAACTAAGTACAGTTCCTTTTATACTGTATCTGGTGCAGTGCCGGCTGCACAAAGAAGGCAAAAGTTCTGATTCCCCTTTGGACTTTCTCTGAACTATCAATGCAATTTACATTAATAACTGTTACTGTACATGGAACAGCTTTTGAAAGGCTTTCTTGGCTCCCATGAGTGCTGAGGACTTCAAAGGGCAACAGGAAACAAAAGATTCACTTCATTTAGTTATTTCTATATTTAGAAATAAAGACATGGAATAAACCACACCTGAATATATTAAAGAGACAAGCATGTAAAGATGGAAGAACTGAGATGAAGCACAGCATAGCATGACCTCTCTCATCTATTTTGTTTTGTACAAATCTCAGTGAGTTGCTTGTATATTTCTGTCACATGCATTTTTGTGCTGTTTTATTTTTATATTTCAGTGTAGCATATCGACTGTTATCTGAAATGCACTGATTCGTAAGAAGTCTTACAAAAGAGCTGTGAAGTTAAAAATACTGAAATACTGAATACTCCTACCAATTTTTGGTCAGTTATAGAAATATCCAAGGTTCGTCAGCCAGCTTTGAAAGTGGTGGAGGGAGATGTGAGAAGTTTTCAAGATAGAATTTGGGTGCTATAACTTTCCTAGTTGTAGGACTTTTCCTCTTCTTCTTTTTTTTATTCTTTTTTTATTTTATTTTTTTTCTGTGCGTTGTTCAAGTCTGTGTTGATAGTGTAATGTTATGGATATAGATCCTATTTACCATGCTCATCAGAATGTATATTGTGTTTAATTATGATCTTCTTTTCTTTTGTTTATTTCAGGTATAACGTATCTCTCTGTTTTATTCTGACTTTTTGTACTGTGTTCTCAATTGTCTGCAATATTTTGAAGGTATTTTCTATCTATAACTCAATCTAAGTATAAAACTTCTGAACCTACTAGTGTGAAAACAGCGGTTCATCCCCTTTTCTAGGTAATTAGATATACGTTGTGAAATTCAATTCATATTTCTTTAAATGTGTAGGTGTAGATCATATCTCAGTCACTGCAGAGGGCTTTTCCTCTTTTAAGTCTTATTGATATGCTGGTGGAAAAAATGCTACATTTAGTTTTTATTTGACTGAAGAAGTCTCAGTGACTTTAATTTTTCCTGTCCTGATAAATGAGAATATACCTTTCTAGAGAAGCATCACGGCAAGTGGGCAGTCGTATTCTCCCACTTATGTGTCATGTGATATCTCCTTTGTTTTGTACTCTGCTTAGAGTACAACGTGGCCCATTTGGACAACTAAAGAATTGGCATTATTTTTATCCAAATTAATAAAAATTAATACATAATACTTCCTTTTATTACTTTAATTTTATCCTCTATTCCTGCAGCTTGCCCTGAAGGCTTTACTGTGAGAATGAGGAACTAAGCATGGTCCTTTGTAAACACTTGATCACTTTTGCTGGCATGGAGTGAGATGTCAGCAGTGGACCACGTACGTTACAGTGACATTAGGCAAGAAGATTTCAGTTTAGATGGGACAAATAAGATAATTCAATATCATAACAAACGGGCAGCTGTATGCAAAACAGAGCATTAAGATGGCAGTCACAAACAGTTCAGCTCCTTTTTTCTTCATTCACTGTGCTTCACACTTTCAATTCTTTCTACAAAATTACTATATTCTGAGCCTAAATTTACAGCTCTGAATTGTATGGATAACTCTGCATAGTATTTGGCACCATCTGATGTATATACCTGAAAGGTAGGTAGGGGGTAGAGCCCCAGTAGGGTTCTATAAATAGTAACCTATGTTGCTACCTCAGCATGTCAGTTCATTTAATGAGACACATGTGACAATCCTGCAAACTTTACAGAATCTGTCTAGAAGGAACGTCTTGACAGCATGGCAAAAATATCTGTGTCTTCCAGCAATGTGAGTCTGCACCAGCCTGGCACTATTTCAAAGTTAGGAGCCAGTGAAAAGATAGTGTTTCTAAATAAAACAGACCTGAAACAATCACTCTCTTTGAGGTTCTGTCATACCGTGTTGTGCTGCCACATCACGCTGCTGACAGAACTCGTTACATCAGATAATGTCTGACATGACTGAAAAACAACCTTATACATCATATGCTAATAGAAATGAATTGTGTGTCTTTTTTCGTCTTTTTTTTCTCTCCAAAAGATTATGTGCTGACTTTAAGACTACTGCTGTGCTCCCTCATCAACCCTCATTTATCTCTAAAACAGTGACTCAGAGTAGTCACGCATGCTCAAGAATGTTGCTTTGTTTAATTTTCCATGTTTTGTTTTCTTTTTTTCTTTTTTTTACAGACTTTATTAAATATCAGTATCAAAGATTCGTGGCTGAAAGCCACACACTGTGGGATATGTCAGTGTGAGGCTGACAGTGTATCCCTCGGATGCATTGTGAGTGGGACATGCAACTGGACATTCATAGATATGTGTCAAATATATATATTTAAATATTTCATGTTGAGAAAGAACCATAACAGACATCTAATTCAGCCTTTTCCACAACAACAGGCCTAATCATCTCTAATATTTGCATGTCCAGAAGTTTGAGTTAGAATTGCTTTCTTCCATTCCAGTTATCCATGCTAATGAAACTCAAAGTGAATGGAACAACTCATCTGCATAAGTTGTTCCCATGTAGATCTCATGTTCACTTAAAACTGTTCTGTGATTCGTTTCCAACTTATTTTCTTCATTGCCAATATCATACTTAGAAAAGTATGGAAATCTTTTTATTCTTCTGGTAGTAAAGACTTCAGTGTTCATAATCATTTCACTTGTGTAGCCATCATATATATAAAAAAAAAAATTAAATATTTTTTAGAGGAAACAGCCATGAAATAATTGCAATAGTTGGAGGCTTAGGAAAAATCCCTAAACCATGAGGCATGCGTTAAAGTTGAAAGAACTGCATCAATTAAAATCACTGGAATGTATGTAGCTTTTGTTTCCATCCACTGGCAACATCTTGCTGTGTCATATTAGTTTAGAAAAAATGTCTGATCTATATTTTTTCTTTCTTGTAAGTATTCATAAACTCAAATGGATCATTTTGTAATCTTCTCGTGGATAAATATTTTAGAGTAATTTCTAGACTTGCTACTTGACTTATTTTAAGCAATAGCTGATCTTGGAATTATGGCAAAGGTATTGCATGTGTGTGATTATCCCAGAGGGCACGGGAAGCACCAGAATTGATGCAACCACACTAAAAGTGCCCAGGCACAGCAAGTCTGGCACGTCCTTGCTGTCCTCACCTGGCTCAGGTCACTTGGCCAGGGCTAGTAGTTTGTCTACCTGAATAGGGCATAGATTTTGGAGAAACTTAGCAGAAACTCCTCATGTGGCCTGCCAAGTTAAAGTATGTCCCCTTCCAACTTTAAGCATGCTTTGATTCTGTGAGTATCCCAATTTGTGATTTGTTTAGTACTGTTTAAACTTCAAACAGTCAAGCTTCTGCCTTTCTGAGCCATCAGTTACTATGAAGCAGGTACACTTTTAATGGAACTCCGCACAGTACACTCAATGGTTTAATCATTTTTTCATGTAATTCATTTTTTTTTAAATGTAATTCATAAGTCTTTCACGCAATTCATTATGACTGGCTGAGCCAATCATACCAGATGTCTTTCCTAACATGCTGTTTTAAGTTTTTTTTTTTTTATTGTTAGGTTCCTAGCATCTGTATAAATGCTGTCCTTTGGTATGGGAGAAAAACTGGCGGTGTTTCAAAATTCTGCTGTAGCAGTGGGTGAAACGTAATTATTTTGTGCCTCAGGTCTTTATCTGTAAGATGGTAATGTTTTTGCTGCTATGGGGTGACAGGAAGTATTTTGATGATAAATAAAGTTTTGAAATGTAATGGGAGGTGGCAATTAGAGATGCTAGAAAAAATCTTACTAAGTATCTGTAAGCAGAATTGTTGCTGGAGATACAACAGTTCTACAATCTAAATTTAGGTTTTAAATGACAGCTTTGAAAATCAGCCTGGCTTTTACTTCTTTATGCAGAACTCCATACATAGTAAGGAATGGAAAGCACAAGTCAGAAGAACGCACAGTTAGCATCTCCTCAAATACTGAGCTTGGATGGAGTTTTTAAAAGGAATAAGTTCCGCCTTACTTTCCTCAACTATGTTAAAACTTTGGCATGACACACAATTTTGTTGAGAGTTTTGATGAATCTGGGGTTTTCCTTTCAGAATATTTGTTGAGTTTAACCAGAGGGTCAAACCATAAGATGAAGTTTATGCAGTTTGTTGGTGAGACTGGTGTTTTGGTTGGATGACAGCATTGTCAAATTCATTTAGTGCTGTGTTAAGACAAGGAGAATATTAGCATTCACACTCACAATTCCAGTCTAGCTGTGCTAGACATTAAGAGAAACTGCAGAAGAACATACTGTGCTTGGAAAAGTGAAATAAAAAGTTTGGGCTAAGGAGTTAGCCAGGATGGAATTCACTGTGTTTGCTGAGAAATTATATCTGAGATGGAGCTGTTATTTTATTGCTCTTCGGAACTGTATTTGTTTTAAGTTCCTAATTTGTGTAAAAATGTTTTGTTTCAGAGAGAAAGTAAGAAGGGGGAAAATGATGTAACGTAGGATATACAGGAGATCAAAGCTAAAGAGATAAAAGTTGCAACTACTGTTTGGGCTAGAAATTTCTCCTGAATCATAAACATCCTTAACTCTAGTGCTTCCTAGGCAGCTGCCCTGAATTCGGGACAGAGTCACAGCTGAAATGGAAATCCTCTATTACTGTGTTTTATGACCTGTGTTGGCTGCTGTTGGCTAGTTCCATACTTATGCAGGCACCAAAATGTCTGGGAGCACTCACAAGAAAACAGTAAACCAAACGGTACCGCCTAGGTCAGTGGCTCTAAAATAACCCCCTGTGGGCTATCTGGCTGCGAGCTTTTTTCTGAGATAGCAGCTGACTGTGGGCCAAGAAAAATCAATCTTGTATCAACAGATATAATCAGAACCCCTATGGTGGTAATGATTCTGTCACAGTTTTCATTAGCTGAGAATGCTTTTGTTTGGGGAATGGGTGTTCCTCCTCCATTACAGTTTTATTGGTGCTATATGATATACTACCAACCCAAGTTACCAAACTGCTTCATCTCCTTCCTGAAAACCAATACTGAATAGAGGGAGCATAAGCCAAAGGGAAATGCTGCCAGTATTCTAACCAAAGATCCATCTTCTTTTTGCTTCTGTTGGTTTGCCCTAAACCCATGAATTCTTTGCTCCGCAGTTCTCAAAACACTGCTGTTGCATTCTCTATTTTCAGAGCTCCTTGCTGCTCCCTTGGAAACTGCTCACCTCTCTATCCCATGCCTGTACCTCAGTCCTCTAGACCCAGCATTCCTCTGTCTCTGTTTTTTAATGGGAGATTCTTATTTGTCCTCCTTGTTTGTATTCAATGTTGCAGAAGCGATTCTTCATAGCTTACCAGGCAGTGAGGCTTGCAACTAGCCATTAAAAACGTCCTGGATATTTTGGGGAATTATTTGCATGTGAGGACAGTGAGAAGATGGCCTTGGAGCTGCTCAGAGTGCCCTGGTACACACAGGTAAGCAGCTCACATAAACTGCTACAGCAAGCAGCCATATTGATCTGTTACTACAGATTAGGCCAGCTCTTGTGGAGCACAGTGGAGCTATGTTATATTAAAAGATAAGCTTGCAAATGTGTTTGTGATGGTGCCAGGAGGGTCTGCATCAGAATGCACTCGGGTAACAATAATCAAGCTGAGACCTCAACAAACTAGCCAGGGCAACCCTGAGTAGTTTGGTTCACGAGATTAGATGACCATAGACAATCCTCCTGGTCTTGCACTCCTTTCACATGTGAAAGTACTTGGATGTGTATAAAAAGTTGGGCTTACCCAACTATCCTCCAGTGTCAGTGTTCATCCAGAATGTTCTGCACTGCTTCTCAAAGGCATTTTTTGGACCATGTTTATGCCCATGGGAACTATCTAATAATTTGAGCATAGATAACCAGGCAGGAAAAACGAGATCAATCTTTGTGATATTTTTAGTACTACTTATTTACTGCAGTCATCCTACGGATAGGCTGTTAGATGGCATATCAATATCACTGGTCGTGAAGAATGTGAAAGTGCATGAAAATGAAAGCTCTAGAAGTTTTATGAAGTAGAACTGATAGGTATCACTTCCAGTATCAGATAAGAACAGTTTTTACAGATGATACTGGGGAACATTGAACAGGACTTAAGAAGCCTGTGGTACTTTTATACAGTTTTTCCAGAATCTATTAGATAAAAGCCTGTGTGTGTACACTTTGAGTTATAAAAATTATGCTTCAGCTGTATCATAGATAAAAAGTGTGTGTGAATGAAATATATCAAATCATATTGTTTCCAGAAGTAGACTGTCCACATTTTTGTAAGAGGATTTTTGGATTATTGGATCTAATCAACTGATAAAAGCTGATAGTTAGAAAAACAGATTAGGACACACTTCATACATAAAGAATATATTTTCTTATGCTCCTCCAGTGCATTTGCATTGGATAACTTCTGGAGTTCCAACTTTGCACAGCAGTATTACTAAAGCCATTAGACACAGCTTACAACTTCAAAACAACATTTTAACATCTCTGAAGCCCACATCTTTTTTTTTTTAAAGCTGTGTGAAAAAATAGATTTTCACAGCCCCTTTGCAGTTAACCTTATGCAATCAATACAAGCTTTTTCCTTGCCTCCACCCTCACTGACAGCATCATGGAGGCTAAGGCTTTTTTTTTTTTGACAAATTTAGGAAAGTCTTATCCTTTTTTTCTGAAGATGTCAGAGGAGTTAAAATGATATTTCCAAGTTATTTCCAATGGCAAGAATTTCCTTTCTCAAATGCTTTCTTGGACATAGGGTGGGAGATAAGAGAAAGCCTGGAGTTGGAGCCACAGAGCAAGTGACAGCAGAAGGCTCCATGGGTTTTCTTTGGCTTGGTATTTCTTATTCCTAAGCTCACTGGGACACATTGTCCAGTATTAAATCTAAAGCCCTTAAATCTCTCTAAGACTGCCCAGCTGTTTTGCAGGCACAGGCTCAAAGACTTAAAAGTCATGGTACACAATGGGGATTTTGTAGCAAAAACTAGATTCCAGCCAAGCCTTCAGTGGCTTGAAGGCATGGATATGCTATGGGAGATGCCTAAGAGGCAGCACACATGCTGCAGGAAATTCTCCTGAATACAAGATAGGAATTAAATCTCTTCATTGTTCAAACTCTTTCACCTCTATTATGAGAAATAAATAAATCATATTTCCTAAAAACAAAGAAAGCACACAAATTTATTATTTTCACATAGGGGGAAGAACTACTGAAATAAGGCAACGCCACCACACTGTATTTTCTGAAAGTGGGATAATTCCTAGCAAACATTTTTCCTTTGCTATATCCTTTCAGTTACTGATAAGGGTTCTAATCTATTTAAAATCCATCATCAAAATTAGCTGAGCAAATGTATATCTGAAAGAACTGCAAATACTATTTTTTTCTTAAAACAAAGATGGTATTATATACTTAAGAAAGCAGCTTTTGATCAGAGGCATTTCTATCAGTGGCATTTCTTACATGGAAATTGTTTGAACAAATAGTTTCCAGCCACTACAAAGGAAGAAAGGTGAATGCTTCAAGTAAAGGAGGCAAATTCTCTAATTAACAAGGGGAGTTAGAGCTAAAGCAAGAACATCTTTATTTACATAGATGCTTTCACAGTAAAAGATCATTAACTGCACACCACAGTAGCTTTCTGTTTGGAAAGTTTTCTGTTAGGTTATTCTAGTAATCAAATGTGTGGTTTTGTACACAATTATATACTCTGATTTCAGAGGCAAGAATATGTGTTCTGTGTTGGCCTGCTGTTTGTGAGAAGGGATAGTGTGTGTATGTGTGGGGCTTGGCAATGTCAGCTTCAAGATTAATACAGAAATCATACGTTTTCATGGATGAAGAAAGCATGCTGGGTGCATGAGTAATGCAAGAAAATTAAATGCTAATACAACATCAGATCATCATCCTTACACAGACTGGGAGGTGTAGATGGCTTTTTACCCACTCTTGCAGCGTTCTTTGCAATACTTTGCATTCTTGGGTGGAGAAAATAATTTAAAGTCATGAAGAAATGCCACAGTCTTATTATTGCTATTAATTAAGGTCAGATTATGAATGAACAAACACATTTCAAAGAGCGTATGAGTACTTAGAGCAGCAGAGAAGCTTCGCTAGGACCTTTCATTTTTAATATGTCTGCCCTTCACAGAATCATAGGGGGGATAATCTAGTTCAAACTCCTCCTAAAGCAGGTTTCATACATTAGGTAACACAGGAAAGTGTCCAGGTGGGTTTTGAATATCTCTAGAGGAGACTCCACTACCTCTCTCTCATTTCCTCATAAAGGAGGTGCTCCAGGCCCCTCATTGTCTTAGTGACCCTCTGCTGGACTCCTTCTAGGATATCCTTATCTTTCTTGAATTGGTGAGTGCAGTACTGAACACAGTACTACAGATGTGGCCTCAGAGTAGAGGAAGAGCTCTCCCTGCTGCTGGTCACATTTCTTTTAATGCATCCCAGGGTAGCATTGGTTTTCTTGACTGGGCACGCTGCTGGCTCATGGCCAACCTGTTTTCCACCCAACCAACTATGTGCTTCTTTGCAGAGCTCCCTTCCGGCATATCAGCCCCTGCTGATGAAAGCTGTTATCCCTCCGTTACTAGAGGACTCTACATTTGCCCTTGCTGAACCTCATCAGGTTCCTCTCCACTAAACTCTGCAGCCTGTCCAGATCTTGCTGAATTATAGCACAGCCTTTTGGTGTGTCAGCCACCCAAAGCTTCATTATCATTAGCAAACCTGCTGAGGGTGCATTCTATCCCTCTATTCAGGTCACCGATAAGACACTGAACAAGACTAGACCCAATGATGTCCCTGGGGAACACAGTTAAGGACCTCCTGTTCTGTCATACGTCAACCATCACCTATACCTTCATTATCCACCAGGGAGTTGTACCTTCATGTCTATACCATGGGTATTTTTCTCATCCTCCCACAGTTTTGGCACTTGTTCTCTCTTTTTCTGTCTGATTAGCGGTAAACTGATGAGATTCAAGTGCTGAACTGCTTAGGCCAAACAGCTAAACTGGTTCATGCTGATAGCTGCGCTACTTGCTTTACTTTAATCTGAACTATGAAGTTTTTGGATTGTAACTACTATAGACACACATAGGTTCAACCAGGTGTAACATCTGTGTGCTAATGAACAGTGTAAATGGTAAATGTGCTACGTGGTCATTTTCTAGTAATGAAATTAATCCCACTTTATACAAAGAAAGAACAAAGCCAGCATGCAGACCAAAGCAAGAAGGGCTTTCCTAACTTTCCAAACAGAATCTACTTTATCCTCTATGACTACTGGATCTTTGAGAAACTATGCAAAGCAGTCCCAGTAAATCTTGACAGACTTAACTAGACTCTGAGATGGTCTCTTTCTCTGATAAGGAACAAAGTAGTTATCACAGGACTGATATGTGTATAACATAGAAGAAAAAAGAGCCTTTACTGTACCTTAAATCCTTCAGATAAAAAAAAATCTTCAGAATTAAGTGAAAAATGAATGCTGGCAGCAAACACATTATTTGCTGATTTACTTCTTCAGAATCATTTGTGCCTCTTGAGTAGCTGCTCAGAGCATCTGAGTAGCTTGAGCTATATTTATTGTATAGGAGACAGTAGCTGCCACAACTATTAAATAACATCCACCTTTTTGTTTTAAAAAACTTTTTTTTTTCTTAACTTCTGGCCATCAGTTAGAATGGCTGTTGGCCTAGTAGTACGAGGTTAATGACTACAAAGGGATTGGCTTTTAGTGAGAAGAAGAACTTGCAAGCATTTTCTTTCATGTGTTTCCTGGTTTGTTACAGAGTATTATGAGATGGATCATGACCAAAGGTCTGTACCTGCTCATGGTATCCTGATCACTGTAGGTAAACTGAACATCCATTTTGAGGTGTTATGAAATTATCTGAGTCTTCATGACCAGGGTGTCATGGTTTTAATGAAATCCTCTTTTGTTCAGAGAGCTGATCTTTGGTGTTTTTAATATTCTCCATGATTTAATTTTTAAGACAAGCCTGTCTATATTTCTCTGTAGCTGTAATAATTCAGATTGAGCAGGCATCTCCTGCTGGTTAAGGCTCCTCTGCGATATACTCTGGGACTGAATGCCATTCTGTTTTTAAATGTTAGGCAATTACATAGCAATAAGTTGAATTTGAGAAATGTAGTATGTGAAAATGAAAACAGTATATACAGTGAATTGAAATAGAATAGGTAAAGCAAAATTGTGTTTTTCCACTCGGAAACCATTAAAGGCACTTGATATGAAAGAAATTTTGAAGTGGATTATCTTGGGTAGGGATGGAAAGAGACACGTGTAATGTTCCTGATAGTTCCAGATGTTTGTATGAAAAATGTTTTTCTTATTTCTTTTGCTGTATTTAAGGGAAAAATATTAAAAGACTGAATTGCAACTGGCATAAATATTTCTGTAGGAATGGTTATAATCATTAGTTCATTCAGTAAATCATTAGCAGTTCCAGCTGAAAAGAAGACGGATATTCCTTTTCCCAACTGGGACACAGAGATTAAAAAAAAAAAAGAGCTGTAGTTGGAACAAAAAATTGTTACTTACAAGAATGTGTCACAAAGTAATCCTTAAAAGTGCTGAAAATTCAGAAACCCTGTAGATGCAGGTGACCTAAAAGCATCAGCCACATTACAAATGTATTTAACTTTTTGATGCTAGGAAGGAAATGAGTATAATAGTGACTTCTCTTAGAGCTGCTGATGCGGCATCTTGAGGATAGCACTCACAAGAAGCACTAATCTTCTTAGTTCATGTTCCAGCATTAATGGAATGCGAAAAAATATTTGTGTATCTGTTTGTGCATATAAATACATAAACATGAATATACAATGCTTGCTCTGAAAATGATGCCTCCTATTTAATTATGTTGGCCTATGATGTCAGTGGCAAATGTTCGTGGTAGAGCAGCAGAGATTGAACCTTCCCACCAATATTCCCTTACATTTTATTGCTGTGTGACAGATGGCAGCATAGGGGCAGCCTGACAAAACAGCATTTGACGTGGAAGTGTGTTTGAAGCAAAGGTGTGTCATTAAATTCCTCTATGTGGAAAAAAAGGCACTTATATTAGAGTATCTTACTGTGTTACGCAAGTGCTCAGAAGGTTTACCAGCAATATTACAATTTCTTTGAGCTCATTGTCAACCTTTCTCATTTGACATTCCCAGCAATTAACCCCAGTGCCCTGGGACATAGTCTTGCAATGGGTAAGAGAGCTTATCGCCAGCCCTTCAACTGTTTCTACTAAGGACTTGCTGATTCCAGACATCATACTGCTCAGTAGTTCAGCTCTGCGTTTACCTTGTCCATCTAAATGGTGGGACTGTCCTGGGCACACCTGGGTTGCTCTATCAGCAGGTATGCACATTGGCACAGCATGATACAGCCCAGCTTCTTCCTTTGTTGAGGCCTGCAGATGCTAATGTAGTATGAAGAAACAACTTTTAACACTCTGTTCTGAGCTGTACTTTGACCTCTTCTATAATTTACATATAATTATGCATTAATAAATGCAGGATTATCAATAGTATGCTACAATGAAGATCCAAGTGAATTGTTCACTAGCACCTGAAGATCTGAATGGTTAATATTTCCCAGCCAGTGCTCATGAAGCTGGGTATTTACCTGCACAGCTCGATAAGTTTATGAAAAGCCTTTACATGTTAGTTTTACAACTTGAGAAGCAGGTCTTCAAGGCAACTGTGACTAAGTGTATGTGAAGCAAACTGCTCAAATTTTGCTCAGTTCAGTTTGAGTGAGGTGGGGTGGACTGGAAGCAATAGGAAAGGCTTTTCTGTTGTCACAGTAGCAACTTGAGAGTAGTATGAAGCAGTATCAATGTTTAGCCACCTCTGTTTAGCAACATGCTGAGCTAAGCCCCATCCTGTCCTGTAGAATGACTGCTGCAAGTCTTCTAAGGAAAACACTGAATAGGAGGTCTCTTCTTGATTATTTGACATCCCAATAACCTTACTTCGAGTCATTATATTTTATTTCTACCTTGACTATTTCATTAATTTTATAAATATTTCCTGTAAATAGGAGGATTATGGATAATGGGAAAATAATAGCATGCTTTGCTTGAGAGTCACAAAGGTAAATGAACTGAATGCACAGGCTATCAAGAACTTAAAACACAGGTTCGGATTTTTCAGCTTGTATCTGTTAATGCCAATAGCAAGAAAAGGCTCAAAACTAGCTTTGGGACAGCAAAGCTGACGTAAAATCACCTCATTTTAGCAAAGAGCACAACTAATGAAAGTCATTTTCTGTTGCTATGTTGTTTTGTTAGTGAGCTTTCTATCCATACAACAATTAATTTATTTTCTGCTTTCAATTATCTTGTTAACTTGTGGTTTCCTTTAATAGATATTCCTGTCTATCTCAGCCATGTTATTTTCACTTGTTTGAGGTCTCCTACTGCTCAGTGTTTATACTGTTCCTCATAAACCTCCTAAAACAGAAGGCCCTTTTTTTGTTTGGCTTTAATAGATGATGCCAATTGCACATTTTCGCTTTCTGTTTCATGAAAACATCCCATTTTACTGAAGGTTCCCTGCAATGGAGACTCTGGTTGTCATCTCAGTGAATGCTGTATTTCTTACAGGCTGATTGTGTTTGTTTACTTGACTGTGGTAAGTTTGTGAGTCTAAACCACCATTCACCTTAATGTACAAAGATTTAGTAAAGAAAATTATGAAATGTTGCCTGCTTGCACCCTGTGCATTTACATGATCCAAAATTAAGTCTACCTTAAAACTTCACATTGCATTTTTATTGATGATACAAACTGCCACAAAGATGCTGCTCTTATTTTTTTTATTTTTACTGATTCTGAATTTGATAATCATCCATGACAATCCCAAATGTTTTTCTGATACTTTAGAGCCATTGTAACGAAGTAGCATAATAGAAAGTAGAGCTGTGGTCCACAGCAAACTGTATTATCATAATTAAGATGTATGTAGTACTTTGGTTAAAATAGAAATCTAACCCACAATTCTATCCAGTGTGTCCTCTGACCCTTTCATGAGCAACTTCTGTGTCTGTGAAGGCAGAACAAAGCGCTCGTTCTGTTTTTTTTTTTTTTTTTTTTTTTTTTTTTTTGAGTTTACCTTTTTATGAGTGTTTTGAGGATAGTTCTTAGTTTGCAAATGTCTGGGACCTAGGGTCTAATTTTCTAGAACAGCCTAATAATGAAGATAAAAGAAAGCTAAGGCATCTAATGGAATATTAAGCGATTGTTGATGCATTTATGCACATTATGTGCACTTAGTTGCTGTAATAAGGCCTGGATTCAGTGACTGAGCAAATTGACAGGAATTTTATTGGAGGGGTTTCCTTTACTTTAGACTGTATGTGTTTTTGTGGCAGTTTCTGCCCCTCACTTTTTGGAAAGAAGTAGGAGGAGAAATGTAAGGAGATGAAGATATATCATTGTCAAATATATTTTCAAATTAAACTTGGATATCTGAAAGTTTGAGGACATTTCCTCATGCAGGCCTATAGCTAAATCTCATTACTTAAAACTCCCAGGAATAAGCTATTCCCTGAACCTTACCATAAGCCATATCCTTGAGATTTGCATCTTTTTTCAGAGAAGATTTATATGACATTTGGAACTTTTTTTTAAAACTTTGGAGTATTATCTGACTGTTGGGGACGAATCGAGAATAATGAGTCTTGATTCCTTTTTTTTTTTCTTCCCAATTCTTGCATTGACTTTGATTTGACCTTGAGCAAATGACTTGAGCACATTTTAGGAGTTCTCTCTCATCTGGTGCTCTTGGGCTGCTGTTTGCTCATTTATTTACCTAGCAAATCTATACATTGTCTCTTTATGTGGAACTTCTGAAAGGAAATGAAACAGTGGTGTTTAATGCCTTTAGTAACCAAACTGCACTGAACTCCCTCCACCATTATTTTTAAAATGCTGCTTTAAACCATATGCCTAAGTTATATCATCTCTAGAAGTTGGAAAAAAATGTAGATAATAAATTGCTCGTGATTCAAAAATGAAAAAATATGACTGCTAAAATTTATTTTGGGATTTCTGGCTGCACTGCATAACTTGGAATCTTTGTATTTTCATGAATGACAAATCTATCTTCCACTTCACCTCCTAAAAAAGAGAAAACTGGCATGCTCAAGTATGCCTGTAAGGCAATGCTGCCATTGGGATCTCACATTAACATAATGATAAATGTGCTGTGTATTGCTTGAAAATGTGTCAGAATGTTTTCCCTGCACACCTCTCGATTAGCATCTTATTTACATATTGGCACAAAAAGGTTTCTGAGATAAAATAAAGTATGTTTTAATATGTTTTTCTCTAAGGCTACAGTGTTAATTCCAAAAGCAGTTATCTACTGGTGTGTCTCTCAGAGGTAGAGGGGATGAACTACACTTCTTGAAGTACTGGACCCATATGTATGTCAGCAAACAGCAGTAATAAAGATACATTTTCCCGTTTTATTCAGGTGCTGTAATTATTATATAATTTTGGCTTGGTGCATATCTTGGAATAAAGAACTTCCTCCTATTCCCTGATTTGCCACTGTAAGTTTTGCTTTAATAATGACAAGATCAGGCTTGGTAAAGGACAAAATATTTGATTCTAGTCTGGTTTATCATTGGTTTCATCCTTGTTGGCTCCCAAGCAGCATAAAAATGCAAAAGAAAATATTGAAAACTTCTAATATAATAAATTAAGTGTGTCACTTTTTCACTTTTTCTTTTTCCTTTTTTTTTTTTCCCCCCCCCCCAAGTGTCATAGTATTCAGTTGCTTTTTAAAATAATTTCCACAGATTATCTCATCAGAATGGCATTTTGGTATCTCACACATTCAAAAATTCTGTTTCCTATGTGTCTATTTCAGCTGTAGCAAGAATAAAAGCATACACAGTTAAAAAAAAATTGTGCTGAAATTTAGGTTAATGATATTTATATTCCTTTCACGTAAATTAAGCAAAAATGTGTCATAGAGTTCCTCCATGTAGAAAAAATGGCACCCATTGACATCCAGTGATGCTTGCTGAGCAAACAGTGGATGTGAACAGAGTATGGCATTGGGTGGTGCATTTCAGCAGTAGTGACAGTAGGTCACCTTTGTGCAGATTTTTACAAGAGCCTGCAGACTCTTGTTCATAGCTGGCGAAAATGTATAGCTAATGGTGATGATAGTGTTGAAAAAGAGTGTTTTGTAGCTGTGAATTTGCTCTGTCAAATAACATTACTGTGCTCTCTCTGTCTGTTGTGGTTTCCGTGGAAATAAATAGGAGGCATTATTTTCAAAGCAGCTTAGGTGTCTGCAACAAGTTTTGCTAGGAAATTCTCAGTATCACCTCTTGGAAAAATTCAGTATGCTGAGCCTAAGGCTTTCATAAAGTAAGTTATTATAAGTTCATATATGTTAAAATGGCTCATGAAACATCACTGAGAAATTCTGAATAGAAGGCTCTGACCAACAGAACTAAAATCCTCCATGGCCACCAAAAGTTAAGCAGTTTCTCCGTCTCTGTTTATCTGGCACTGGGTGCAACAATTCATGTAAGTAAAGTAGCTATGACCATCTCTTATTTCCTTCAACTTAGCAAGGGGCAAACACCTTCTCAGAAACTTAAATTATTATTTTTATTTAAGTTACAGCCCTACCTACAGCCTCAGGTTCAAATCAGAAGTGTCATTGTGAAAACCATTATCTAAACATGTAAAAAAACAGTGTTCCACTGTAAAGAGCCTGTGTCCCAGGGTGTGTGACGTGCAGAAAGAGAGAAGGCTGGAGTTATTAATTATGCATAATATACTCATTTACAATTTTTCTGTTCATATTATAGTTACATATAGTTATACATATTATAGTTCTATTGTTTTAAGTACACAGAAAAGTGATGAAACTCCCTGTGTCTTAAAATGCTAGGCAGACCCTGAGGACACATCTGGAAGAAGATATTTCAGTGACAACTGTAGGGACATTGTGAACTGGAGAGGCTGTGAAGGCTAAGAAAGGCTAAGGTCTTCATACAGGATGCTGGGAGAGGGGAGTCCACTGCCCTTCTGAGGCCCATGGCTTGAGGGGAGTTGGCACTGTCCACAGCCCTGGGCACTGCAGCATGATGTGGCTGAGCTGCAGCCCCCTCTCTCCTTACTGCAGCTCCTCGAGTCACATCAAAAACACTGGCTTCTTATGTTTGCATTGGGGGAAATTTGCCAAGACTAATGCCTTCACTAGGTAGAGATGGTGGCTGCTCACTGCTCTCCTCTGCATGCAGAATATTCCTGGCAGATTTTAGAAATAACTTGGAAATAGACACGACCTGGAAATCTTAGCCTTCCTCAAAATATTCAGAGAAGAGTTCAGATTTGAAGAGCTTGCCCAAAGTAAAACCTCAGAGCTCCTATGCCTAGCTTCCATCTGGTAATATACATACAATTTTTTAGTTTGATTTCAAATAATGTGCTGTTCTTACAGAAAGGATTTCAGTACAAATACAGAGATGATCCAGATATTACAGCCCGATACCCTCCCTTCTGCAAGAGGCTTTTTTTCTTTTTTCACTAGAGAGGCAGATGCCTAACACAGGTACGTAACAAAAATAATGCCAGAGCTGCACTTCAAAGATGCCATAACACTTTCAGGAATAGGTGTCTTACTGTGTGCGTGAAATTACTGATGTACCTGTTTGGTTTGTACAGTAATTGGTGGAAACTGCAGAGTGCGAGACAGAACAAGACACAAGCAAAGAGATTAGAAAAACAATGTACAAAGGTCCTATTTCATTGTCACTGCCATGCAGGTGTTATGCTGGATGGTGCTGTATGCTATACTGAACACCATGCAGTGTGTCTAAACATTGTTATCTACCCTATTAGTTAAAACGATGGTTCAGTGCAAGCCTTAAAAGTGACAGCCTACACTGACGTCAAGGGTCTTTTAGTTTTAAATCTATGTACTCCCGGCAGTGCTCATTTTACCTCCTAGTAACAAAAACTTTCAGCCTCAGAAGAGCTGCAGCCATCTTTAAGTGGCAAAAATTGTAAGCTTTGTTGTAAATGAAGCGTGGGATACACTGTCAATACAAGCTGGCCAAAACATAATGAGAATCTTTAAATATTTTATGATTTTTTCCAATGTTCTATCAGAGACTGAACACTGGAATGAGGCGTAAGTGAGAGTAACTTACCAGATAAAGAACATAATGAATGTCTTTCATAAAACATGAATATTTAAACAGTGTAGTTAGTGGTATTATAATTGTTCAACCTCAACAAGATACTGTGATTTTTCACTATTCTTTTCTCCAATATAATTCTATTCTCAATATTACATACACAAACTGTAGCGAATAAGAATCTATCAGGCATGGCATCAGGTCTTAGAAGCAACTCTTCAGATGGCTGTGATGTTTGATCTAACATGATTCTGTGGATACAATATATGTGCATTTTAATGTCAAACCCACAGAAATTGCTAGTAAAACTCCTATTGCCTTGAGTGGAAATTGGCTTTTATGCCCCCAAGGAATACTAACTCTTTCAGGAGTTTAATATTGCTGTTAGCCTGCCTTGGTGAATATTGTAACATAGACAAGACTTTGCATGCTAAATGAACAGAACAACATAATACACTCTTGAAACTGTTGAGTGAAATTTACTGAGAGGAAAATATCAGTAGGCTATTCCAGCATGAAGCTGCACATGCATTGTCTTTCATGCTCCTGCACTGTTACACTACAGAAAAAAATATCAATGGACATTCACTGAGTGTGGATGGGCAGGTTCATGCCCACATATGCATGAAACCTATTTCAGTGGAAATCAATGAGAGAATTAAATCAGTATGTAAGGTCATCTGGGGACATTTAGTAGCTAATTTAGATACCAAATCTTTCTTTTCAAAAATTAGCTGCCTTCATATTCAGCAGGATTTCTGTAGCATTTGCATAAACTAGCAGCATATTTATTTGTCTAGACTATTGCAATGAATGTCTTTCTAGGATCACCTTGGTTTGACCTCTAGAAGACAGCTCTGAAATGTGTCTATGCATGCTAGGTGTGAATCTTCCTGCACATGCGATGGATATCAATGTGCAATATCTTTCTTTTAATGTGTGGATGACTGAAGGCATGCTATAGAGGAATGACCCTCAGACACTGTTTTTCTGTGCCTTTGGCTCCTCCAGTTCCTTCCTCCTCAAAAGGGAAAAATCTAAACCATTATTATTACTATTATTGAGTATATAATGAGATTTAAGGCTGAGAGGCGACCTAATTGCAACCTTCCAGTATTTTAAAAGGGATTATATGAAGGAGGGTAGTCAACTTTTTACAAAGGTAAACAGTGATAGGCCAACATGGAATGGTTTTAAGCTCAAGAAGGAAGGTTTAGATTGGATGTCATAGGGAAATTCTTTATAGACAAATTGGTGAGGTGCTGGACAGGCTGCCCAGAGAGGCTGTTGATGTTCCATTCTGGAGGTGTTTAAGACCGTGATGGATGGGGCCCTTGGCAACCTGGTCTAGTACCAGATCTGGAGATTGGTGGCCCTGCCTGTGGCAGAGGGGGATGGAACTTGATGGTCCTTGGGATCCCTTCCAACCCAGGCCATTTTATGATTCTAGGATTCAATATTTTGAATGCAGAGATACACTGGACACTTTGTCCATTGTTTGTCACTAACACATTGAGGGAGAGGGTGATGAAAAATGTAGAATGAATTTCAATGAAGATACATTTCAGCTTCTTTTCATTTGGATGGAGTAACTTATGTAACTTTTCAGAAGGAAGGTAAAGCAGAATTTTAGTGGGTAGGTGGTTTGGAGCAGCTGTCTGGCAGGAACTAAATAATTCTGAACAAATTCTACTGCACTAGTATCATGTTGCTTATTATAAAAATTTCTCTTGCTTTTCAACATTTTCAAGAATTCAGTGTAACTTAAGGAATTACAGTTTTATTCTGTGTTAGCACATGAATTTCTTATTTGGTGAAGACAGTGATAGACAGGAAGAGGAACACACAAGTGGAACATTTAAATCAACTGAAACATTTGAAAATACGTAAGCCTGTTAGTTAAGACAATAAATAAATAAATAATAAATAAAAATCCCTGAAGTCTATCAGTTTAGGATTTTCTTCTTAGAAGAATTTTATTTTACTGAAATCTCTGCAAGCTACTACTAATCCATAGTACTGAACTGGGCATTTCATTTAATTGATTTTCTCTATTGCAGCCAAGTTGATAAAAGATTGAAAGTCATCTATTGTGCATGTGTAAATACTTTAAAAATCCTTTTTATTATGCACAATGATTAGCTTATTAACAAATTCAGACTACAAAATGATATGGCACTTTGAGATGTGATTCCACTTATTTGCATAATGACTAATCACCTGAGCATGGCTTTACTTCAGACTATTTACCAAAAAAATGGGTAGGATTATTAGCATGTTTGTTTGCATTTATAGCACTTCTACTGCCATAGTTATGATTGTTTGGCTTAACTGTTCATGACTGAAGAACAGGGCAATGCTATTGATGTAGCCAGTGGCAAAGCTAGGCATGGGGCATCAGAGGAATTAGTAAAAGCTAGGCCTCACTTTTCTCATTTTTCTCTATTAACTCGTGCTTTGCCAAAGCTCTCCTCTCCTTATGTTACCACTGGTACTGCATTGAAGAAGGCAGCGTCATAAAATCTGTAGGTCCCTAAAAGACAACGGGAATGTTACATGAAGTCAGCCAAAAAATATTTATATGTAATATTTATATATTCTTTGGCTTCTCCATAAATTTCATGGTATGCTTCTGCAAAGCGCTCAGAGCCTCTCAGCTCCCCATGGCTCCAGCGAATGATGAGATTTTCTCAGCTCTGGGAAGGATTACGGCCATGTGGCCCTGCAGTCAGGACAACTTTCTGCTTCACTAGTAAATTTAATTGCCCCAAACATATTTTTTATTCTCTGCCATGGATACAGTCCCTTAAATGTATATAACAGCAGGCAGCGTGAAAAGCCTTTTTTCCTCTCATGCATTAGAAGTGACTGAGTAACTCATGAGGGAGAGAATGAAGTAATGCCATGTGTGAATAGTGAAGAGATATATCGAAAAAAGCAAGGGACAGACTAAAAGAGATGTGTGATAATTGATACCAAGAGAGAAGAGAGGGGTGGAAAGTTAAAGGACATCACGGGCTTTCCTTAGAAATTGTTAAGAGTAACTGAAGTAAATGATCAGAAGTTGCTAACAGATGAGAAAAAAAGTGGCCATCTTCCCCCAGCTGGAGGACATTACATAGACAGCTGCAGAACTCTCTGTAGGTAAGACACCTAGCATGAATGAAGGACAGCTGCAGCATTTACAGAATGAACTTATGATTAATTTATGAAGTTGAATATGTTATTCCCCAAGCAAAACATTTGATTTAAACCTCACCTTGAGTATACTATAAGCAAATATACTCAATTTTAAGGACCTTCTTGCTCTATTATTTTTATTTTTTCCATGATATTTTTTCCATTTTATTTCATATGTAACTCAAACAGTTCTGACAGCTGGAGAGCATGGTAAATATATGCATAGTTAATTATTTTTAGACATGGTAGTTATTTGTTTCCTTGTGCAAATCAAGTTAGAAGTCAATGCATAGTAGAAATATTTTTTTGTTGAATTTAGATTAAATACTCTAAATCTGATTCTTCTATCTAAATTCTTACAAGACAATGTAATCATGGACTTGAAATAACTGCTTTTATATTCTAAAGTCTTTCAGCTTGGTTTCACTACACAGTTCTTACTAACAGTCTAGTCCTGTTAGCAATAACTTTAATAACTAAACTTTTAATCTAACTTTATTAGTACAACTGTCAAATAATCAGTACTGTCAAATAATTATTTTATTCCATGAAATAACTGAGATTTTAAAAGCATTACATAAGAAGTGCCTTAATTTTTTACAATTTCTATGCGATTTATTTTTATAGATATTTGTACTCATACTGAATGAAACCCTCAGCAAATGTAAAATTCTACAGGTTCAAGGAAGCTATGGAGATAAATCTATTTGAACCAATTAAGGACCCAGCCTTTGTTTCTATGTTTAACATCATTTACTCTATAAGTATACATCAGCTGACTTTTTACCATGGCCTTTCATCTACCTAGTTTCACAGTTACCTAGTTAGAAGTGTTCTTTTGGATTTCTTTTATTTTTGTGTTAAAGACCCCCTGACGTGAAAGAGAAAATGAACTAATGAATTATTCTTGTACTGGACCTTATTAAGAAGAATATTTCTTGATGCTGTTTTCTGATTTTCTAATATGGTCTCCAGAATTCCGCTAACTGTATTAGAAGATGATGTAAGTATTTTCACAGTGCAAGGCTGATGTGCTTTTACAGATTTATTCTCAACAACTACAATTTTGTAGCAGAGGCATTTTCACTTTCTTCCTTTTTGTTTTGTATTTACTCAACATCCAGCCTCTTCCCTGCTCCAGTTTGAAACTCAGGATTTTCTGGCTTCAGTGTCACCTACTGGTCTAGCAGCAACAATGCATGAGGAATAACTTAGCAAACAAACTATAATTAAAAAAAACAACCAACAAAAAAAACGCAAATAAAAACAAAAAAAAACCTCAACACACTAAGCACCAGCACATGGACAAATCCCAAAGCAGTAATTAGTGGAAAGAGACTCCATAGTTATTTTGACATCCATTCGCCATTAGCATTCAAGGATGAGGAGCTTAAATTTTAACAGACACCCTGAGAAGAGACCTGGGGAATTATTCAAATTTGAGGTTCAGCAACAGGCCACTGTTCTAAATGGCCATCAGAGAGGATTATTAAAACTGAGCTGTGAGGTACAAATAAACTTATAACGTTACGAGAGATACAGAGATCGCAGAATCATGGAACAGTTTGAGTCGGAAGGAGGGATGGACTCAGGGATTTCAAGAGGTCACTTAACTCCTACAATTCTTTGTTTCTGTGACCTTAAAGATCATCTGATTCCAACCTCCCTCCTGTGGGCAGATACATCACCCATCAGATCAGGCAGCCCAGGGCCCCATCCAGCCTGGCCCCTTTAGGGAAGGAGTTTCTCTGGGCAACCTGTTCTACTGCCTGTCTGAATAGAGAACTTCTTTCTAACATCTAATTTGATTCTTCCTTCTTCTGTTTTAAAACCATTTCCCCTTGTCCTGTTACTATCTGCCCATGTAAAAGTTGATCACGGAAATTAGTGTTTTGGTGTCATGGGTACATTCATGGACCATCCTGAACAGCTTTTCTAAGACCATTAGATTTTTTTTTTTGATGCTTGAAACCAGGAGTTACGTAAGGCATCTTCTGTAAGGCATATTATGACCATATCATCTTATCTGAATGATCAGGTAATAGCAGTACACAGGCGAGGTTTCTGAACAAATATACCTACAGCATGCTCTGACCATTAAAACAAGGCAGGGTTTTTTGCATGTTTGGCCATATAATAAATGCTATACTAATTCTTTATAGCCCCATGTACAATCAATGAGTATACAGATGATACAATTGTACAATCAACAAACATACAGATGATATAGTATATCCAGGAGTTTGGCTGATGTAATTATTATACTAAAGTAGGAAAAAAAAAAGGACACTCACCCTATCCTAGGCTCACGTAGTAAACTCCAGTGGAGCAGATCTCCAGAAGCGATCCTTCCCCACTCTCAGTCAGCTCTTAAATGGGTCTAGAAGAGATGGAGCCAGGCTCCACCCCTTCCTGCAGCACAGGTAAATTGCCTCCACCTGTGCTCCTGTGGCTGACTTATTGCTTACCTCAGGTGATCAATCAGAAGTTCAGGCCATGATTCAGCAGCCCCATACACCCCATCAAACAGAGAAAATAGGATCAGGTTTGTATTGCATCTGTATCACTTATTTTATGCCAGCTTTATTAAAACTGCAGCACCACAACTTCTCACATTTTTGTCTGCTGGTACCTAATAATGCCAATTTTTATAGCTCATAAATTCAAAACAACAAGCTACTAAACTTTTAGAAAATAAAACTACAAGCAGGCACAAAGCCTTGCACTTACTTTTTCCTAATATTTGTTGCCTAGGTTTTCACTTCAGTTTACAATTCAGGACCATAGAGTCAATCATGTAAATTTCAATATGCAGCCTACTGTATTACTGTGTGTGCAGATCAGTTTAGGCTGTGGTCCCCTGGCAGGTGTTCAGTATGCCCCTAGGTGTTTGGGATGGCCATGGTTCTGTTTCAGAGTCCAGGTTTGGACCCTGATCCACTTCCATTTACAGAGATTCTTAGAGAACCCATTACCTGTCTGCAGCTCTACACATTTTGTTTCTTCTTGTCATACGGAAGAAATGCTCATGGAGATCTGATGTTACAGCACTGGTTGCTGAAGTGAGACCCACTGTCCAGGTTCATTTAAACTGGTTACTGTATAGACTTCGGAAGGCAACATAACGTGGCTATTTCTGATCTTCAGTAGATTGTTACTTGCAACTCTTTTATGCCATTTTTCCATTTCCCGAGCCATCTGGCTCCTGTTGCAAGATACCTGCAGATATATTAATAAACCAATCTAATAGAATTGTACATATTAAATATACAGCAGAAGCAGCTGGTCGGTGTTTGTTGTAAGCTTTCTACTTTTCCCTAACATTTCAGCCACCATAATTTAAAGTCTTGAGCTAGCTCCTTCGAGGAAAAAACAGGTTTTATTTCTCACCTATCTAGAAAATAAATAAACTCATCTTTCCTAAATGAAGGCTGTTATTGAAATGGAATTGATAATCAGCATGTCATTTTCTTCTGTGGAACTGAAACTTTAAATTCAACCCTGGAACAGCATTGTCAGTTGATCCTATTAAGATATACCCTCCTGACAGCTCTCATATTAATTGCAGCAGATTGCTTGCTGTGTGCTCATTTGTTTGTTTGTTTTCTCTTAGAACAATCTGAATGACTTCCAGAAAACTTCACTTCTTTTCAGATGCAAGTGAGGTTAGAGAAAAAACAAATACCTGTTGACTTAATATAGAGGAATATTAATTCTAATCATGAAATGAGTCGTCTTTGGGATAGTGCTCATCATCTTCTCAAAGTGGACCTACAAATGTAGTGCCATAAACCAACAAATAAATAGGAAAATCTGGCTGTATACAATTAATTAGAATAAACATAGTTTGTTCTACAGACCTTTCCAAGTGCTCCAGCTACATGAGAGAGATCAGAAACTAACATAAAAATAAAGAATACTATTCTCAGGGCACACTGAAAAAAAACCCTGTGAAAAAGAACAACAACAAAAAAGAAATCACTACCACCGCAACAAAAACTCAACATGCATAGCCTGCATTGTCCAAGACAGGTTTTCTTTTTAGCTTGACTGAATGGGTGTTTCAACTTCTCACATCTGATTGCTACTGAACTAATTATACCAGCATTCAAAACACAATACAGAAATTAAGAAAAAAGTACAGCCATCAGATCTAATAAAAATGTAATCTAATACAAGAACACTGTATTGCTAACATCAGCAATTAAAATCTGGAAAGCTAAAGACTGAGTAAATCATCTGTGGTAGTTTGGTTGTGAGGCTGGGAAAAAACAAAAGCTGCCTGTGACAGAGATAAAAAAGAAACAACACCCCAAGAATAATAGAAACAAACCAAACTTAAAATACTGCCTGAGGCAGGTAGCAAGTATATGAAGGCTTTTAAAGCAAACAAACAAAAATCTCCCCTCTCTTTTTTAAACACAGCTTCACTTACTTCTGAAAGCTCAGAGCAAATGCTCCCACAGTTTTAAAGTCTGACTTGCAGAAGTCTGTCTAATTGTGCTGCACAAAGATACTAGAAAAATCAGAAAACCTAACTTTTGGTTGAAAGACATGAAAAATTATAAGGAACTGGTAGATGGAACTGATTGTAGGAATACAGAGCTGTTGTCCATGTGTATAGAGATAGGATTAGGAAAGACAAGGCGCAGATCATAGAATCATAGAATCATTCAAGTTGGAAAAGACTTTAAAGATCATCGAGTCCAACCATGACCTAACCAAACTACCCTAACTAGTAACCCTCAGCTAAATCATGTCCCTGAGCACCATATCCAAACAGCTCTTAAACATATCCAGGGATGGTGACTCAAACACTGCCCTGGGGAACCTATTCCAGTGCTTAACAACCCTTTCTGTATTTCCTGATATCCAACCCAAATGTACCCTGACACAACTTAAGCCCATTTTCCCTCATCCTGTCATCTGTCACCAGTGAGAAGAGACCAACCCCACTCTTGCTGTAAGCACCTTTCAGGTATTTGAAAAGAGCAATAAGGTCTCCCCTCAGCTTCCTTTTCCCCAGATTAAGTAGCCCCAGTTCTGTCAGTCTCTCCTTGTAGGGCATATTCTCCAAGCCCTTCACAAGCCTTGTTGTCCTTCTTTGGACCTGCTCCAGCACCTCAATGTCCTTTCTGTACCGAGGTGACCAAAACTGAACACAGTATTCGAAGTGAGGACTCACCAATGCTGAGTACAAGGGCAGGATTACTTCCCTTGTCCTGCTCACCGCACCATTCCTGATACAGGCCAGGATGCTATTGGCCTTCTTGGCCACCTGGGCACACTGGTGGCTCATATTCAGCCGACTGTCCATCAGTACACCAAGGTTTTTTTCCACCAGGCAGCTTTCCAGCCACTCCTCCCCAAGCCTGTAGGGTTGCCTGATGTTGTGACAAAAATGCAAGACCTGACACTTGACCCTACTGAAACTGATACAGTTAACCATGGCCCATCCATCCAGTCTATCCAGGTTCCTTTGTAGTACCCTTCTCCACTCAGTCAGAATCAACACTCCCTCCCAGCTTGATGTCGTCTGCAAACTTACTGAGCACGCGCTCAGTGCCCTCATTAAGATCGTTAATAAAGATGTTAAATAGAAGCGGCCCCAGTACCCACGGTGACCCTGGGGGACACCACTCATGACCGGCCACCAACTGGATTTAACTCCATTGACCGCAACTCTTTGGACCTGGCCATTCAGCACCCAGGGAGTAACAAGTCTTACTATTAAAGATTGAGGCAAAGAAGGCATTAAGCACCTCAGCCTTATCCTGATCTTTGGTCATCAAGTTGCCTCGGCATCCAACAATGATTGGAGATTCTCCCTATCCCTCCTCTCACTGTTGATGTATTTAAAGAAATATTTATTGTTGTCCTTTACCTTAGTGGCCAAGTTCAGTACTAGGTGGGCTTTGGCTTTTCTAATTTTCTCTCTGCACAGCGTCACTACATACCTGTAATCATCAAAAGTAGCTCACCCACTCTTACAGAGACTGTAAATTTTCCTTTTGTTCTTGAGTTCCAGCCAAAGGTCTCTGTTCAGCTAGTCTGGCCTCCTTGCCTGTTGGCTTGTCTTGGGGAGGTCAGCTCCTGCACCTTTAAAATTACTTCCTTAAAGTATTCCCAGCCTTCCTGAGCTCCCATGTTCTCCAAAACTACCTCCCAAGGGACCTTCTCAACCATGGTCCTAAAGAGGATAAAGTCCGCCCTTTGGAAATCCACGGTGGCAGTTTTGCTGACTCCCCTCTGTAGTTCAACAAGGATTGAGAAATCTAGCATCTCATGATCACTATGCCCCAGACTGCCTCCAGCCTTTACATCCCCCACAAGACCTTCTCTGTTAACAAACAGCAGGTCCAGGGTTTTGCTTCTTCTTGTTGGCTCTTTCACCAGCTGCGTCAGGAAGTCATTTCCCATACACTCTAGGAACCTCTGTGACTGTTTCCTATCTGCTGTATTATAAATCCAGCAAATGTCTGGGACGTTGGAGTTCTCCACAAGAATAAGAGGGAGAGACCTTGAGACCTCACCCCACTGTCTATAAATTGTCTTGTCCATCTCTTCATCCTGGTTGGGTGGCTGGTAGCAGACTCCCATGATAATATCAGTTCTATTGGCCTTTGTTTTTATTCTGACCCATAAGCTCTCAACCCTATAATCACCATCATTGATTTCCATACATTCACATTCTTTCTTAACATAGAGGGCTACGTCACTGCCTTTCCTGCCTTGCCTATCTCTTTTGAAAAGTCATCCATCACAGCACTCCAGCTGTGCGAGTCATTCCACCACATTTCCGTGATGGTGACTATATTATAGCTTTCCGACTGCACAATGGCCTCCAGCTCCTCCTGTTTATTACCCATACTGCATGCATTAGTGTAAAGGCACCTGAGCCTCCTTTTGAGTGGCAGTAGTCCTAATACCCTCATGATCATACTCAGGTGTTTCCACAGCCACCAACCTCATACCAACCCTTGTGCTCTTCCTACAAAAGGGTGAGTCATCCTCCTCGATCACCAAGACACAAGACTGTGGGGACTTACTAGCACATCCCTCTCCTACAAGGACTGGGATGTTACATACAGGCTCCATTCTAGTGACCCCAGTTACACCCCCACCCCACTTTGTACCAAGTTTAAAACTCTACCAATGTACCTTCCCAACTCCCATCTTAAGACCTCTTTCCACCGATGGGAGAAGCTACTCTTATTGGTTGCCAGCAGGCCTCGTCTTGTGCAAACAGAGCAGAAGTTGAAAAACCCAAACCCCTGCTGGGCACACCAGGCTCGGAACCAGGTATTAATCCATTGACCCATCATATTTAGTTCCTCATCATTCCCTATAACTGGAGGGATGGAGCTGAATTTGGTGAGGGATGTGAAAGATAACAAGAAGGGATTCTACAGGTACATAGGCAGGAGGAAACAGGCCAAGGAGAGTGTTCCCCTCTGATGAAAAGTAATGGGGAGCTGGCTTCCTCAGACATAGAAAAAGCTGAGGTACTCAAGTGCTTTGCCTCAGTCTTCACAGGTGGTCAGGTTTCCCATGTCTGCCAGGACTATGAGCCTCTATGTGAGGGTGTGGGGAGTGGTTTCTGTCCCACTGTAACAGTGGAACAGGTCTGAGACCTCCTCATGAAATTGAACATGTATAAGTCCATGGGGCTGGATGATATCCATCCTAGGGTTCTGAAAGAGATGGCTGATGTGGTTGCCGAGCTGCTCTCTCCATCATATTTAAAAAATCATGGCTGTCTGGTGAAGTCCCCAGTGAGTGGAAAAAGGAAAATGTTACTCCTATTTTTAAGAAAGGGAGAAAGGAAGATCCAGGGAACTACAGGCCAGTGAGCCTCACCTCTGTGCCTGAGAAGATCATGGAGCAGATCCTCCTAAAAGCTATGTTAAGGCACATACGAGATAAAGAGGTGATTCGGGACAGCCAGTACGGCTTCACCAAGGGCAGATCATGCCTGACCAATCTGGTGGCCTTCTATGATGGAGTGATGTCTTCGGTGGACGGGGGAAAGGCGATGGATGCCATCTACCTGGATTTCTGCAAGGCCTTTGACATGGTCCCTCACTACATCCTTCTCTCTAAATTGGAGAGGTTTTGAAGGATGGACTGTTTGATGGATTAAGAATTGGCTGGCTGGACACAACCAAAGGGTTGTGATCAATAGTACTGTGTCAGGGTGGAGGCTGGTCACAAGCGGTGTCCCTCAGGGATCTTCAACATCTTTATCAATAACATAGATAATGGCATCGAGTGTACCCTCAGGATGCACCAAACTGAGAGGTGCAGTCAATACACTGGAAGGAAGGGAAGCCATTCAGAGGGACCTGGACAGGCTGGAGAAGTGGGCCCACGAAAACCTAATGTAGTTCAACAAGGCCAAGTGGGTCAAGGAAATCTCAGGTACTTATACAAACTGGGAGAAGATCTCCTGGAGAGCAGCCCTGCAGAGAAAGACTTGGGGGTCCTAGTAGACGAGAAGCTGGACATGAGCCAGCAGTGTGCGCTTGCAGCCTGGAAGGTCAGCTGTGTTCTGGGCTACATTAAAAAAGGGGCCAGCAGGTACATGGAGGTGATCACCCCTCTCTACTCAGCTCTTGTGAAGCCCTATCTGGATTACTGCATCCAGGCCTGGGGCCCCCACTGCAGGAAGGACATAAAGCTCTTAGACCGGGTCCAGAGGAGGGCTACTAAGATGATCAGAGGGCTATAGCACCTATCCTATGAAGAAAGGTTGAGGGAAGTGAGCTTGTTTAGCTTGGAGAAGAGAAGGCTCTGGGGAGACATCATTGTGGCCTTCCAGTACTTGAAGGGAGCATATAAACAGGATTGGGATCAGTTGCTTATGAGGGTGGATAGTGATAGGACAAGGGGGAATGGTCTTAAACTGAGACAGGGGAGGTTTAGGTTAGACAATAGGAGGAAGTTTTTCACACAGAGGGTGGTGTCACACCATTCACTACCAAGGAGGTAGCGGATGTTCCATCCCTGGAGGCATTCAAGGCCAGGCTGGATGTGGCTCTGGGCAGCCTGGTCTAGTGGTTGGTGACACTGCACATAGCAGGGGGTTGAAATGAGATGATCATTATGGTCCTTTTCAACCCAGGCCATACTATGATTCTATGATTCTATGAGCTGTGGAATAAGTAATGACTCTACATATCCAAGGATTTCCCTGTTTGTCACAACCTCCAGTTTAAAGGCTTTGAACATTCCCCCCCAAAATAAGTTCCAGCAGCTGCCCAGAGAGATCCAAGGGTATGAGAAATATCTTTATCTTTTTGTCATTTACACTCAGTATTTCCTTTTTGATTTCCTTTTCCTCTTTTCCAAGTACCTTTAAGCTTTATTAAGCCAAACTTTGCATTGTGACCATCAGAAGCAACATACAGCAAAGCATATGTAGACTTAGTATAATACCTTATGATTTTGGTTGTTGTAATGCTGGCCTGGAAGCTCTGTTGCATAGCCTGCACAGTGCTGGGAGGAAAAGGAGACACTATTCTTTCTTCTAACACTTCTCTATACAGACATCGGGCTTAGTCTCTATTTCATACAAACATTTTGTGCATGCTTTCTTCTGTACAGAACAAACCATGGATGGATGATGAAGAAAGAATGCACTCCTTGTATGCAGATGCTCCTCTTTTACTGCATAAAGCAAGCCCTCAAGAACTCCTCACTAAAGATACAGAGATCTGTTGTCTCCCAGTAAGTGTAGAAAGCATTATTGCTTCTCCTAGGCAGGGATAAACCCTGAGACTATGGAGTTTGGTTGGTGTTGCTTAAGTTCCCAGGACCTGAACCTAGAGAAGAGGAGGTACTCTCTGCCTGCCACTCTTGCACCGTACTCTCCATCAGAGCAGCCCCAGGCAAGAAGTGTTACTGAGAAAGGAAAAAGGAATAGGCCAAAAGGCTGCTGGTGAGAAAAAAATCAATTCATCTCTTCTCTCACAGCTACAGAACTATGTTTCTTTTTTTTCATATTTTCCACACACAGTGGAACTCGTTAAAAGCAATTAAGTCAAATTTTTATCTAAATAACAGTTAACAAAGTCCTAAAACTGAAAATGCATCTAGTCACTCTAGAGGAATTTTAGAAACCAGTCTGAAAGAATTTATTTCTCCTTAGTTATGCTGCTAGAAATTGCTGCAAATAGCTTGCGCAGCAATAAACAATTACCTCTGTGTTCTTAATGATGCAGGGGGCGTGAATGGACAGGCCATTGGTTGTGCTTGTAGGGTCGTGCCAGCTAATTAGGAGTGGCCTGTGCTGGGCTGGGACATATCAAGCAATTGGCTGCTCCATGTGACATATTCCAATATCATTTGAGAGTTAATTGAAGTAGATCTCCTCAGTATTCCCTGGGTCAGCCTTTCACTCTAGTGGAAACTGCATTTTATAACGGTATTACTGTGAAATGTTTCTGGGAAGATAAGCAGTATAATTAAGTATCAAACTAGAACTGAAACATAACTAACCTGCAATTCTCTTAATATATATACTGCTATCAAGATAGTCACTGATTAAAGTTTTCTTAAAACTGTAAATGTTTATCAAAATCAAGAAGTCTCCCATGACTTACTATTTATCTCAACAAGGAAGGCCAAGATCTCATTCTCTCTAGTTAGGAAATCAGCAACTTGCCCATGATCACATTTTTCTATGAAAAAATCTTGGAATGTACATAAGTGGCTAATTTTGAAGATTATGAACTGATTATATATATTTGTTTCCTTTCTGGGATCCTGCCACCACTCAGAAGCCCTTGAAACTCCTGGTTAAATGCGGTTTATAAGTAACTCCCAGGCACGTGAGTTCACTTTTCAAATATCTTGCTTATCAATTTTGAAATGTGAATTGTTATTGTCTCTTACAGAGATGTCTCATACAGGACTTGCTTTTCTGCTGATAAGGAATACTGTAGGTTTGTTTGCCTCTGATCCAGCACTTAAAATACACCTCACTGGCCTCACATCACATGAAAACCAAGACTAAAAGGAAATGCCACAGAAAATTCTGATGATCTTTAAACTTCATTTAACTACTTAATTCATTGTTTTCCTTTATGGAATTACAGTGTAAACAGACAGTGCAATCTCACCCTCCCATCAGATATTCTGTATTTGCATTGTGAGTACATTTTAAAAGAAATGCATTGTACTGTTTATTTTTGAAACACTAATGAATAGCACTGTGGTAGTACAGTACACTCTGATTAACTTGATGATAGAAAAATGAAGTTACTTAATCTCATTTAGTCATACTCTAGATAAGATTGATCAGAAAAAAAATCTAATGACAATTTAAAGGGATTAAAAAAGACACTTCCAAGTTCAAAAAGCACTGAAAAGTTGTGGAAAAACACTGCTGCATGGGATGTAGGTGTTCCACTCTGTCCACAATGCTAATAATATTCCCCATCCACAGCAGTGCCACACAGCTCAAAAACCTAACTGGAGATGCTATTAGGCAATTTAAACATTGGTTTTCTTTATGTACTTTCAGATGCATGCCTGAAAAGTATACTAAGTATAAGCTGTCCATTTTATTTATAATCAAGCAAATACAGATCAATCTATACGCCTTACTTAGACTGTGCTCAGAACAAGTGTTGCAAAGCCATCTTATGGCATAAATCCTCAGAGCTGTCTGTATGAATCAGGAATTGCCTATTCAAGCTCCAAAATGCTCTTACACTGGAAGTTATTCACAATTAGCAATTAGTATTGCAGCTGAAGTTCATGCATATCTCTTTGTTACTGTGATTCAGCACATGAAAGACCTCTTAACTGTTATCAAAAGAATACATTCTGAAATAAATACAGTTATCTTTTTTTGTGTGTGTGTGTGTGTTGTTGTATTGTTTCTGTATGAATATCTGACATATTATGATTGAACACCTTGGAAGACTTTTTTTCCCCTCATCTCTCTCACTGGAAATGAATCACAGTAAGACAGGCATATGAACATATGTGCATGCCCGTCTGTCTGTCTGTAAGTACAGTAGAGGAAATGGTGGCAGCTAGCAAAGGGGAGGAGAGGGGAAGGACATAGACTGTCTCCTCTCTTTTGATTCAAGCCCTGTTCATCCAATGGATCAGTGGTCCACAGTCAGCAGCCACAGCCGGCACCACTTGGCAGCACGCGCTCTGCAGGCACTGGCTCAGCAGGGCTTTCTGCACTGCTGCTTTGTGTGGCCATGGTCTGCAGCTTAACATCTCATGGCTCTCCTTCCCTTTACTCTTATTTAAATAAGTGTTTTTCTTTCAGCTGCAAGCTTAAATACAATAAATATATATTCTCTCACAGGCATATTCACTGAATTCCTCCCTTATGGTAGCCTCCTTCTCTCAAAGCTTTTAGCCCCATAGACACACATAAGACAAAGAGGATCAGGCTCATCTGTCTTCGGTAAGTTCATTCAGATAAACAGAAAAATCCTGCAGTCTAAAATATAGCAGCTGATTTTCAGCATCACTTACACTTTGGATTCTGTAAAGGCATGAAAAGCATAGATGCAAAGAACAACTTGTCCCTGCTATGAGTGTTTGATACAGTGAGAGAAAAAGAGAGATGTAGGTTTGCAATAACAGCAGCAATGAAGAAAGTTTTAACCCAAGATTTTCCAGCACCGTGGTTTTCCTTGCTTTTGGACAACAGAAAGCAAAGTGTAGGAGAACAAGTGAAGCATTATGCTTGGGGAAAGAGGAAAAGAAATGATGACAACTGTGAGCTTGCTTACTTACAGCCTCTTATACCTACACAATAAACAAGAAGAAAAGCATGCACAGTTACTGCATAGCCTAAGTGACTGCGTGAGACACAAAGCAGTGGCGAACCATAAGCTGCAGAAGTTGCTGGCTAAACAGTCCAAGAGGAGGAAAGCACATAGCCTTCCAGATATTCATGCACTCCCCAGCACAACGCAGGCAGCCATGGCAGGTGCTCAGAAGTGGAGATCTGCTTCAGTTACTACAGTAGACTGCTGCAGAGACATACAATTACAGAGATGCAGATTTGACATGCTTACAGTGCCTGTTTTTTCTTATTGGCATTCAGGCAACCAAATTAAAAATAGAGAATGAGCTAAACTCATTCCTGGTCTGTGGATAGCTTTATTCTAAGGAGTTTCTGCAGAGCACCAAACCTAATGATCTCTCCAGTCTAACCTTGTTTAGTCCACACAAACAAATACATTTCTTAGAACAGACAAATCCTAAAACATATCTGTTATTTCCTTTTTCTGGATAATTTGAGTTATGCATACCCCCTTTCCCTCAACCTCTGTCTCTTCCATTGCAGAAGCTTCTGTAAATACATTTTTAAACCTGGCATGCAATATCCCTGAAAACAGTAGCACGTCCTTATGCTTATCCTATGTCCCCATATTACTTTGTAAAAGAAAACATGAAAGGATCTATTAAATCTGGAAGTAGAACATGTCATTTTGTTAAGGAATAGTATTGTGGCAGTATCTTGCTTCTTTAGTTGTGGGTAGCATACAAGACTTGGTCACACCATTAACCAAAGCATCGACCCTTCACTAGGGCACCTGAGCTGGTAATTTGCCTTATCTGAGTTCTCAATTACTTTATGGAGGAAACATCCTTACTCCTCTCTCCCAGCTGCAAAGGGTTCAGAGGCCAAAAACACCTAGGGGCACTGGTTTAGTGTTTAAAGGCAAGCCATAGAACAATTTCTAAAGTTTACATTAGGTTTTTGGTTCATTTGACAGCTGTAATCTTAGCTTTTGTGATACACCTCAAGTTTCTGCTATTTTTCACCACGAAGCTTCAACAACATAAACATCACAGCTGAGCTGAAAGACGGACAATGGACAGCAGATAAGACTGACCCCAGATAAGGGACAGTTTTTATTGCTGAGCATAAGAAAATATTTCCATGAATTTGGATTCAAGGTATCTCTTCATCCACAGTAAATACTGGACGTTTATTCATTCAGTTTGTGACTATTTTGATTCCTAAAGTTAAATTCTCACACAGCAACCTCTGTGAATTATGCTTACTATCTCTGATTGGCAAGGGACTTCTATCTGATGAATAATAACACGGCTTCAGTTATTCATTCCTTGATCATCGCTTAGTTGGACTACAACCAGACAATATATCCTTAGCAACATAAACTACTTCAACCACATCAAGCTTGTATTCTGCTTATGGTGGGCTTTAAAACTGTGAATCATTATACCTCGATCTTTATCTAGAATCAATATCTATATAATTACATACATATATCCCCCACTAAGTATTTTTTTAATAAAAGCCCTTAAACTTTCCTATGAGAAGACACTTCACTGCCCATGCTTTATCTTGGAGAAGAGAAAAGCACATCTTATAGCAGGGCATTTAGTCATGTTTCTATATATGATTTTTCAACACAGCATTAAGAACGTGATTTGTAAAATGAAATCCAAATTTCCTGTCAATATTCAGCATCACCAAACTCAAGAAGGCTTACGAGCTAGGAAATGTACAGCATTTGAAAGCTCTCAGATACAGCTTACAGCAGTGCTAAAGGAAAAGCAAGAGAGAAGCCCTTTTTTTTTAATATTAAACATACGAAGCCTGAATCCTTTGATCCTCTAGACAATATATGCTGATGGATTTGCTCCTGAAAATGTCTTTGCTTTACGGAGGTGCAAATACTAGCAGTAACTCAGTGGGGACCTTTCTTTTGTTCAGACCCAGGCAGTATTACTGTCACTATGCAGCTACTTCAAATACATCACCTGTGCTGAGTCAAGGGAATGATTCCTATGTTTTTGCACCAAGGTTTCGTGATGGCATTGAATTCAAAACTTAGTCATAACACCAAGAAAGTTAACCAGCAATTGCTGATGGCAATTTCCAAGTTTCCAAGTGACCAGCCCTGCATCTCCAGGAGCCAGCCATTCTTTTATTTTCTTCCTTTGCAAAGCATGAGAGGAAACAGTGGCTTTACTGGCCTTGCAAATTCATACAAAATAGAATTAAAAGCACATCAGTATACTGCACAAATTTTGGACTCTTTTGAAAAGCTGAATTGATGTCCTGAATCCAGGACTGTGCCAGAGCCACAGACATTATTTGTGCACTTGAAGCACATACATTGCATGTCAGCAACAGTAATTGCAAAAGGCTTGCTTGCACGTGGCACAGTAAGCTTCCTTCCCTGGTGCTGTGACAGCAAGCACGAAGGCTAAGACAACAATAGAAGTGGGAAAGAAAGCCAGTTAAACTCTACAAGTTTTTACCAAAAGTTCAGTTTCTGATGGATAAATGGCTAAGACGATAGAATGCAGCTATCACTTTCTCCCTGACTGAAAAGTTCTTAGAAGGTCTTTAACCAAACTTTTAAAAACCCCAAATGCTTCTGTCCTCAGGAGGACAATTTGCCATATTTGTGAGAATATGCTTACAGAAGAACAAATCATAGGAAAATAGAAAAAGGTGAAATTAAATAGTTAAAATATCTTTTTACTCAAATGTTAGTCCATTATGGTTCCCAATCGTGTATTTTATTTTTATTTTTGGTATTAAAAAGAAAGTATCTTTTGAAAGAAGCACACAGTTTCACTCTTTATCATGTATCAACACTGAAAACCATAAGTATCTTTTGATTACTTTGGGAGAAGCAAGTTGAAAATCATTGGAGGAAATCAAACAGCATGTCATAGAGCAGGTTTGTGGATTAAATCCTGTTGGGTTCTTCCAGACCTTTGAGGCATAAAATACATTTTATAAACTGCAGTCTGTGATCTGAAGAGAGTTGTGTACCACTGGTAAAGTACTGCAAAGTAAATCAATCGTGGGCTGACTTATTTTCCTTTTTCCTCCTATTACTTCCATAACTATTATGAAAACATACAAACTGACCTTTAAAGTAATTCATTTTCCTTTCCACAAAACTTTGAAAGCAATTTTAGTTTGAGAAACAAGAAAACAAGTTTAAAAATCTCAAAGGCTATTGTGAAAAGGGATGACTGTCTTCCAGCCAGCTCTATTATGCACTAGACAAAGGCATACAGCTTGTTCTGCCATACCTGCATTGATTCTGCAGCTGGAAAAATATGAAAACATGCTATGAGCAGATAAACTCCATGAAGAAAAAAGGATTAAATAAAACCACAATACCTAGTATTCTGACTGTAGATGTACTTTAAATTCAAAGTCACCAATTCAAATTTTTAAAGTTTAAAAATTAGAGGAAATCAATTAATTATGAAGTTACAGATGGAGTAAAATCAGGAGTGCTAGAGAACCCACCAGCTAGTGATATTACTTTACAAGCAATTAGTGCAGCATTCGATAGACAGGACCCTTGAGTCCCATGTTATCCCCTCTCTTCCCATGTTCTCTACTCTTCTTTCCTCCTTACTGCAAAGATACAATATGCAAACAGGCAATCAACCAAATGGTGTTGGTTATAAAATGGAAATGCATACACATATATAATTGTTAATCAGTTCTATAACTAAAACCCATCTGTATGCTTGCATAGCTACCTGGGGCATGGTGATTCCTCAACAGCTAAGCACAGGGGATGAGATCTGTTGGGGAATTCCCGATTTCGGCTGTGGAGTGAGTAGATGGGGATCTGTATCCAAGGAGGCAGGGTCACCTTACCAAGGAGGTGAAATAGATAAAATATAGGGTGGGGATATGCAGCACATCAAAGAAACTAGGGTAAAAAAATTCCTGAATAAACCAGGGTAAAAATGATCCAACTGTGATTTGCTTTTTAAATGCTTTTTCTGTACTTGTTGACTATTCTATTAAAAGAAGTTGCCACCCACAAAATCAGATTCTAAAAACAAAAGGAGCAGTTCCTATAGTGAGGAGCCTAATTTCCGCTCGGAGTCTCACACAGCCCCAGGTCAGGACACAGATACTTTCTGAGAGTAGCAGTATATGTCTGGATCAGAGTATTCCTAAAGCAAGTCCTCAGAGGATCTGCAGAAAACATATCTTCTATCCTCTACAGACCCTATCAGTGAGAAGAAAGATGTGTCCAATTAGCAGCTTATCTTTGACTTTTTAAGAAATATTTACAAGATCATAAAACATGTTATGAATTTTAAATAATGCATGAATTACAACAGCTAGTAGGTACCTATTACTGATGTGACAACAGCATTACTTATATAAACTTCAGAGATTCTGTCCCACATTTTAGTAGAAAATTTGTATTTAAACCAGGCATTGGAGAATTTCCTTGTCACTACATGCCTTTATAAAAAGCCCCTCCCCAGCTTCAGGTACTGGAAGGCCACTTGGCCTTGCTGAACTTGCTGAACTGATTGGCATGGGCCCACCTCTCAAGCCTGTCCAGGTCCTTCTGGATGGCATCTCTTTCTTCTAGCATTCCACACCACTGTTGCTTACCAACCCACTCCCAGTGGAATAGGAGAGAGAATCAGGGGAAAAAAAAAAAAAAAAAATCAACAAAGCAGGGCTGGTGTGTTGAGATACAAAAACTAAGACAGAAAAGGAAGAGAAAGGGGAATAATAGTAAGTAAGAAGATATATAGATTAAAACATATATATTATATAAATATACATATATATACATATAAAATTGCTCATCACCTGCTGACTGATGCCCAGCCAGTCTCCAACCAGCCAACTCTCCACCATTTATCAAGCTGTTTTTTGGGTTTTTTTTCCTCATTATTTCATAAGGGATGGAATACCCCTTTGGCCAGTTTAGGTCAGCTCTCCTGGTTCTGTCCTTTCCCAACTCCTTATGCCCCCCCAATCCCTCTCACTGGCAAGAAGCTGAGAAAATGAAATGTCCTTGGCATATATGCACAGCACTTCTCAGCAACAACTAAATCGTCAGTGTGTTACCAACATGGCTTTTCTCCCAAAGCCAAAACGTAGCACATCCCAGACACTATGAAGAAAAAAATCAACCCTGTCCCATCTGAAACCAGGTCGTGTCCTCTGATGCATAATGCGAAGGCTGATGGCTCCTGTAATGCGCAGAGTGCTGTTGAAACAGATTTCTGAAATTGCCTAATCCCCATCAAGTACATTACACACAAACCACTGTTGGAAAAGACCCTTGTACTTTCACATTTTTAAAACAAAACAGCAACAAAAGTATTTCTGTGCTGTGGGTTGGTGATTTTTTGTTGTCAGTATTCCACATCAGAACATCATGTGGACCAGCGGAAGTTAGTTAATGTTCTGGTCCCATTTACTGCCCCTTATAGGCACTGCGAGTATCCTGATGGGAGGGTAGAGATGGCATCTCCGGAGGACCTCGGCCTTTTCCTTCTGGCCCTGACTCAGCCGTCTCAGCTCGCTGCGGAGAAAAACACGTGCTTTCCCTCGCACTATTATGGCTTGACTCGCATTTTGGATACTCTTGTCTCTCTCGTTTTGTTTGATTTGGTTAATTTGGTAAATTACCATTCCTCCTCAGATCGCTGTCTTTGTGTTTTCTCTTTGTTAAAACTATCTGCTAGCTCTCTGCCCTTCCTCCTCTCTTGGATTGCACGTTGCCCGGGGTCGGCGAACCGTTAGTACCCCTTCCTTTTTTTTTTTCCTTTTCTCCGGGCCTGTACCCTCCTGTCACGGACTTATATCTAGGGATAACCCCATCACATTCTGCATCAGAAAACGCATTAATATCTTAAATTAGAGGCTCCATTCTCCCAGCTGCTTCTACAGTCCCAGCCACATCACAAGCTGTGCTCCTCATTGGAAAGTCAGAGAGGACAGTGTCACCAAAGGCCGTGCTTCTGCCACCTGCATGGAAACTGCACCACCACATAGCAGCAAAAAACCTGGCAAAGATCCTTTCTTTTCAAGCTCCCTCTAATAAAAGCACGTTAATTCCTGACATTTTACATTAGCACGTGTTGATGTTCTTGGTTTGTTTCTTCCTCATACTTTCACCCAAACACATTTCTAAGTCCCATGGTACAGTTAAACTTGGAAAAAATATGAGTCTATAGCCACCCAAAGCTGCTGTACTCTTCAGCAAGCCAGATTACAGTTTTGATAAAATAATTCTATATAAGTAAATACTCAAATAATGTGCAAGTGCCAAGAGCAAATCTTATTACAGTAAAAGAGCAGTGCCACTATCAGCCAGTCAGTCTGTACTCATATCCATCTAAGAGCTTCCATGGAAATGGATGTCACTATTGAATTAGAGATTTGTAATGATTTATAGTACTTAGTGGCCTTACTGATGCTCAGATTATGTTTGAATAACTAAATATACTGTGTTCCCGAACATCAAGTAAGCCTTTGGGGACCCAGTCTTGCAGAAGGCTAGGGAAGATGAAGAATTTTCACTCTCAACTCTATCAAACGCTAATCTGGAAAAATAAAACTGTGTGCTGGGGCTTTCAATTCAGCTTTATCCACCCAGACAGGTGGGATCAAAGATTACAGAAGACTGAAGGCAGAGTGATCAGTAAGACCAAGGTAACACTAATGAACACAAATATTTTCTGCGAGATGTTTTATTCCCACGGGTGCTTAAGAATAAAGAAGTTAATCTCTGTATTAACTATCATTTACAACACAGAGAAGCAAAGGAGTGTCTTGTCAGCAGGCAAAAATTTTCAGCCTTTAATGCACTGTAATGCCCGAGATCTGGTCAGGATTTTTTGGCTACTCTGTCCAGAGCACACAGGGAAGCTTTTAAAGTTTTGATCTTACTGGAGCGCTATTTTTTCATTTGGTCTTGTTATGAAAAGCCTCCTTTGGCTGTACCAGCTGTGAAGTTTGATTTCAAATCTGACATGGACTGCAGTCATACAAAGGAACAGGACAAAGCTTTCAACTCTTATGGTCAGTGGGAGGGAATCCAATACCCTGGTCCTGCAGCAAAAAAAGAGCTGCAAGGCTGCAGGTTTAAAGCTGTAGGTTGAAGGTTCTAAACTCTTACTCTGACTAATATGCTCCCATCTTTGCAGAAAATAGGAAATAGATTTCAAAAGACTAGGAATACGAAATGCTCTTCCTCTAACAACCATCCCCAGAACATTAAAAACCTCTACATTATGCTTCAACAAAAATAAAAGGGATTAAAAGACAAAGTTGTTCTTCTGAACTTATACAAAATTCCTAAGTATATGACCAGACTTAAGATACTTACCCATTTTATGTAAGTGCCCGATTTTCAAAAAATGTGCAGTAATTCCGGATAATATTAACTCCTATTAATATTAATCACCTGTTAGGTGAAATAGTTTTCTGATTCAAATAATATATGTGTGTTTTTTTTTTTTTAAGTTTAGATACTGCTTTATCAATCATACCACCATTAAAGGTCTACTGACGTGTAGTCACAGATAACTTCATATTAGACCTTAAAATGTTTGGACTACATTCACTGATCTTTTAAACAGAGACCCATGACTTCCCCCCCCACACTCCCGCCTTCCCCCCCCTTTTTTTTTCTTATTGTATATCTTTGAGAAACAATATAGAAAAATAAGCACACATGCAGATTCAGGCAAGAATACAGTTAAGGTAAGTTAAAGCTGGAGGACAGTGAGAATTGAAGAAATCGTGCCTTCTATCTTGGCATTTCATACATGTGCCAGGAAGAGTAGGCAGGAAAGTCATACTGCCCTAAAGATAGAACAGCTGTGCTATAGAAGGAACTACTTGTCTTTCAAGAAACTTCAGGGAAAGACCTAAAATTAACTCCTTTTCTGTAATTCATGATTTCTAAAAAGCTCTCAGGAAGAATCTAAGATCTCAGCAGCCCACTGGCTTAGTAGCGTTATCGTCTTTCCTATTGCAGTGTTTTCCCTTTCCACAAACACAGCTCTTGCTTTATGCTCGGCAGGGATCAGACACTCTAGGCCAACTGACTTACATATTTAGAAAATTGTTGTAAGATATTATTTACAGCATAAGGACTATTTCCTTGAAGGAAGGTGTTGAGGTACCAAAGTCCACCACCAGGTGTTCAGCCCCTGACTCCCAAAGATATTTAAATTCTCATTTACAAATTGCCTCCACTTCATTTACAAATCCGAGTATCACTTCATTTACACCTTGACGGTCTTCTCAGTACAAGTGTTTTAGCAAGCCTCAAATTATAGCCCAGCCTTCCATTGGTAAACTGTTTTTGAGATGTCTGTGTCGTTCCTGCCTGGAATTGCTCCTGACAGCTTCTGCATCCGACAACAGCCACAACACAGAAGTGCCTATAAAAGACAAATGTTTGGGTCTGTGAAACATTCACAGAAGGAAGAGTGTGATTTTACCTGCCATTGCCACCTATCAGAAGCAGCTGGGCACTGGAAAGCAGCATGCTGGCACATTCAGAGACTGCAATACAAATGCTCACACCACAATCCAAACACCACTGAATGGGATACAAATTTGCCAGCTTTCAGCTTGAGCAGGGACAGAGAACAACATATCGTGTCCTATCTCTACTATCAGTAGCAGCACAACAAGAAATATGCAGCTTTCTCTGATCATCGTGGTATAATGTCAGAAAAACAAAATAGAAAAAAGAAACTCAAAACACAGGTATAGATGAAACCAAATGTCAAAGCCTAATACATGATAACAGGGAAATAGCATAACAGGGAAATAGCACTTCTGATAAATACATATTTTAGTTCATGGAGAAATGAGAGGCGAGTTCTTGAGCAGGGATGCTGAACAGAAGAGCAGATGGGGTAGTGAGCTGTTTGGACACCTACCCATATCCTTCACACGTCAGGTGTCCGAAGCTGTGCATGATAATGAAAGCATCCTGCATCAATGGTCCACTAACAGAGCTTGATTATTAAGGTCATACACTCTGAAAGCACTCTCTGATTGAGAAATCACTGGAAATCTCAGACCATGTACACATCTTGTGAGTCAGGTAGCATATATTCTGTTTATTGCTCCTAGCAAAATAATCTTATTCACCTGTGAATGATATATGGTATGTCACTTAAGACATTGGTCTTCTTCCATTTGGAAAAGACAAATTACTTTCCCTGATAAATCTTTTTTTTCTTGACATCTTTCTCTACAGATTCAGAGTCCATCTGCAATAATTATTAATTATTCCCACTTTGTCTTCCTCTTCATCACACTAAGATGTGTCATCTCATCTCCAGAAAGCATGAATGTAGATACATCTAAAGGAGCATTAGAATCATAGTTTTAAAATTTATTCAATTTAAGAGGGCTTCCAGCATACTGAAGAGCTACTCGTAGACTTTGACCACTGTAAATCATAATAGAGAAAGAAAGTTATATATATATTAAAAAAAAAAAAAAAGTTAATATTAAACTAAGCATTACCAGAATTGGGAAAATTTCTCCAGTAAAGCTTTGTTACTTGTTTGAATGAAAGTTATTACAGAGGAAACACAGATTTGGAAAATTATGGTTCTTGACATAAAAAGCATAAAGGAAGGATCAAGCGATCTCTTACATGCAGCCATATTTCAAAATGTGACATTATGCACATTATGAATATTTTTAAAAGTAACATTTTCATGGAAGGCTACATATTATATAGCTGAAGCAACTACAGCTTCCTTGAATTACATATATAATTTCACACTTTCTATCTTGTCAAAGGAAACTGAAAGAAACTAAACAGAAAACGTGAAGTATTTACAGCTCATGATAAAGTGAGAAAGAGCAACAAAATTTAGATTAAGGAAAGTGAAACTTTTACCAGGGGGAAAAAAAAAAAGTATGAAACAGGAAAGGACCAGCCTGTCAACACAGTTACCTCAACAATTTTGAAAATTGGAAGAGTGAGAAAAAAAAAAAAGGGTCAGAGTCTTTATCTTTTAACTCTGAGAACTGTAAAGCGCCCCAAGCTGATCAGAGACAGAGTTCTAAATTAGTGCCTCACATCTAAAATAAGGACTATAACTCTAGGTTGCCTATGGGGTGTCAAGATTAATTTGTGAGTGTTGGCACTATGTTTTAAAGATGTAACATGATGTATAAGTACTAAGAATGATCATTCCAAAGAGAAATTTCAAGGAATTTTCAAACCTTGAAGGGGCCATGTTTAATTCACACAGCTGAAATTACTTATTTCTGCAAAATAATTCTACATTATGTTTACCAGTGTTTGCCACCACCCAGCTGCAACAAACGGAAGCTCAGATGTCTTAAAGACAAGAAAATGATGCTATTTGGCCAACTATTCACAATCATACAATGATCTGGGTTGGAAGGGACCTTTAATATCATCTAGTTTCAATCCCCTTGCTATATGCAGGGACACCTCTCTCTATACCAGGTTGATGAAAGCCCCAGCCAGCCTGGCCTTGAATGCTTCCAGGGAGGGGGCATTCACAACCTCACTGGGCAACCTATTCCAGAGTCTCACAACCCTCCCAGTAAAGAATTTCTTCCTAATTGCTCATCAAAGTCTACCAGGATGGAAGAGGGAGAGCTTTAAACTAGAGTTGCCTCAAACCACCCCACTTTGAGGCTGATGATGGTAATGGATACCCTGGGTTAGGAGTTGGATCACAGGCCAGTAAGATAGCACCTCAGGCTCAGAATAAGGGAACTCCAATTGGTAAATCGGCCTCAGTGGGAGCCCAACTTAAGCATACATTTTGGTAAATGTAATTGATACTTGTCTAAGACTCCAGCCATGAGAAAAAAAGAAAGAAAGAAGGAAACAGAACTGAAGTTTGCATTTATTTCTGCCTCTTAAAAAAATAAAGGAAGCATTGGAAAAAACTAAGCTTGATGTGTTCAACCTTCAATCCCGTTTAAGTTGTTAACAAAACTCTACTGACAGTAGAGCAGAAGGATTTCACCCAGTGCATCCAATTCTCTTTTAGCATAACTCTACTGAAGAAAAGTGAGTTATACTGGATTGCTCATAAGCCATTTGGAAAACAGCACAAACACTGAGGTGACAAAGCCAGCTGATGATGCTTGTTTGCCCAAGGTAGGAAAAATGAAAGCAGCTGTGTAAAGTTGTAGAAAGACCTCTGGCACTGACTAGCAGATGAAAGGGCTGGCAAAATTGAATGTAGATAAAGGTATAGTAGCATACAAGAGAGAGAGAAAAACAACAGTTTTAACTCCATATACACAAAAATAGGCTCAGACCTGACAGTTAACCGCCTAGGAAAGAGATCTTGTCATTAAATAGTTCTAGGAAATACTAGATGGGGAGGAGGTTGTGAACTCTTACAGCAGAAAGCAGAATAAAACAGGGAATATTGTATGCTCCTATACAAACTCAAAACTTGATTGCTTTGCTACCTTTGCAGACTTTCCTCTGAAACATACAGTGGGCATAAACCAACGCAGAAGAGCAATAAGGATGGTCAGATATACAGAGCCATATCAGAAATTAATACAGCCCCCCTTCCTAGAGAAAATCAATTGTGAAGCTCATGATAAACCTGTAAAAATTCTGAGAATCATGAGGTATATACACATGGATCACAGACTCATGAGTGAATTTAATATAACAACTGGTGGTACCAGAATGAAGTTAGCAGTTAAGCAGAAAACAGCAGAAGCTGCTTTGCACCTACATAACAGGGCAGTGGCATGCATTTCCATGGAGTGTTGTAAGAGCTAAAAGGCAAAATGCACATCACTGTAAAGACTAAAGTCCACTGGGGGATATAACAAAAATATAAAAACTTCTTGCTCAAAGAGTCCATCAATATTTGTACATTTTACCATCCTACATGTTCACCCTCTTTTATGTTCTTCCCTCTCCTGCTGCTACCAGCCACGGCCAATACCACTGCATGATGGCATTTCTGAAAGGCTCTTACCTGCATTTCCTCATGGTGAGAACAGCTGCAGATCAGCTTCTCCTCTCCAACACCAGTGTGCTTGGCACTAAGCCCATGTTGGAATATTCCAGAAAAATAATAGCTGGAAAAAAGCCAAATAAAAGCAACTTCAATGAGAGAAACAACTAGCAGGTCCTCAAGATGCCATCAGCGGGGTTGACAGGAATGAGTTGCTGGAAAAGAAGAATTGGGGAGACTCCTCAGTTCTGACCTGCCTTGGTTTGTCCTGACCTAAACTGCTGGTGTCGGCTGCTCCTCACCCTTGCAAATCCCAAGGCAACCTGCAGCATGCTTCCTGTTCTGCCCAGTGCTAAATAAGACATAGCAGACGCTGTTTTGATTTTTAATGCTGTCCACAACACTGAGTGCAAACATCATGCTTAGAGAAGGAGCACAGACATGAACAGACAGGCAGAGTCAGGCTACCGGTCTTTAAGAAGAGGATCATTAACCGCGGCACTTCAAAGCTCTTCAGATGCTAATATGCACCGAAAACTAGGGCCACCTATGTTTGAAATGATAACAAGCACATTTTGTCTCAAAAGCCTTAGTTTTGTTCCCTTCACTCAGCACCTAAGAAGCTTCAGTGGGAAGATGAATAAATATGTGCCTAGGTGGGCCAGATTGTGGAGCCATCCATTAGTTGTTGCAAGGAGAGAGAAAGGAAGGACATGACAGCCTTATTTTTGGAAATTAACAGAAATCCATGAATGTCTACCTATATCCTGCTAGTTCACTTATCATTTGCTTTTTATTTGGACTAGTTATATAACAAATGAAAAAGTTGTTCTGAATTGATGTGCTGGATTACAACTGCACCATTTTCCTAGCACCTTTTGTTCGGCTTGTTTTTCCCATTTTAGGGCAGCAATCTGCTTTTTGCCAGCTGCTTGCTTTGGTGAAGGAGCTGTGAGGCTGTGGGGAAGGCTCATCCTCACACATGCAGCTGCCTGCAGGAAGCACCAGCGGGTGGGAAAGCACAGAACAGAGATGGAGAATTTCTGGCTTCCTTCTGCCTAATTGTGTTTTGATGACTGGACTACTAGTCAGCTTGCCCATCAGCTGCTCTCAATGGCAAAATAGGCCCCATGAATCAGGCACATCATCTCAGCAGGACACGTTTGTTTAGAAAACTGAAATACAAAATTTAATAATCCTTCAGGCCAGATCCTCAGCTAATGTAGAAAAGCATAGTTGCACTGAAGTGCATCTACATCAACTGGCTTTAGGTGAGGATCTCGCTGTCTGTTCATAAGCTTGGTAGAAAGGAGCCTCTATCTATGCAATATTAAAGGAGCAGGAAAATCCGACACTCCCACTGGGCTGCCTCACTGCCTGCCATAGTTTCTCAGAGCTTTGAGCTAATTTGAAGAAACTCAATTAGAGAAAGTGTCATAGATGCAAAAGGATCAGTAATTCATCACACGCTGAACAAGGGTAAGCAACACTGAAAAATGCATGAGCTTTTCTGAGTTGTTGGAGGCATCAGAGTAGTGGATTGCAGCAGTTCATATCCCAGACCTCCTCCCTCTCTCCGTTCTCAGATTCTTGGTGGTGAATTGTGAGTGGAGCACTTGCACTGCAGGAATCCTGCACAGAATCCCTGCACTCATGTCCTACTAGAGGGTGAGAGTTGTTTTCCTGACAGAGCCACCCATTTAATGTCAAGATCAGTATCCTTGGAGGTGACACATATAGAGCTAAAATCCTTTGCTTGGGAACAGATTGGACCAGCTCTCCACCTTGAATATGCAGTCTCTAGCTCCAATCTCATTTGTAAAACTTTTGAGGGCTACAAACACACACATGGCACATGTGGACTAGATTTGAACCATCTAGTGTGTTATATTCCAAAAAGCATTTCTGGGATTTTTTAATAAGGTCTGTGTCTCTAACACCATGGCAGAGGGGCTACACTGAGAACACTTTCTGAGCACGAATAAGGGCTGCTCTGAAACTAATGCTCGCTATTTTGTTATATTGGCTCATGACGTTGGAGACAGATGTTGGTGGTATGGCAGCTGCGATACCTCAAAATGAAGAGCATCTCAATCAGCTCACCTGTGTAAATTGGCAAATGGTAGTGACTGTGTTGAAAAATAGTGAGTTTTTTTTAGCTGAGAATTTTCTTTATCAAGAATATTACTTATTTTTTTAATCTGTTGCAGTTTCCATGGAAATAAATAGAAGGCATTACTTTCAGAGCAGTATCACAGTAGGATAATACTACATCAGCTGTAATTGCTAGGAGAAAGAGACCTTTGAGAGATGCTGTTAAATGAAAAGTACACCTGGGACATCAATTTTTGTGCCTAAATGTGTTGAATTTTTAAAAACAGTATTGATCCTTTATTCTTGAAAACAAAAGATCTTATGCTGGCATCATTGCAAGTATTTATTCAAAGTAGAGTTTACACTTTGAAGCATGAAAATGAGTAGAAGCCAAATAAGTGAGCTACAGGAAACATTACACTCTCTAATGCCATCTATTTGGACTTGCCACCATATAGCAGGCTGCACCGTGAACTCTGAATCTGACCAACGTGATCATGCACTCTGCGACATGCCATTCCTGGTAGACATTCTAAGGACAAACTGATTCTACATCAGCACTGTGTATTACCCTACAGATCTGTTCATGCATGCTCAAGGCTGACTCCATTACTTTATTAAATTCTAAACTGTCTTCTTACAACTGGCATGCTAGGATGGCACTGTGAGAGAAAGATTGGGAAGTAATCAAGGAGAAAAAGAAATCAAGGAAACAAGTTGAAAAGTACTCAAGGCAAAAAAGCTGCACAACCCAGCAAGCTCCATCTCCCTCCATTCATGATTCCCCAAGCCTTGCCAAAGCAGAGGTAAGAGCTTGAAATAAAAATGACAAAGGTGTGTGTTTCTTGGTATTTGTAGAAGCGATGACATCTTCAGGTTGGATCTACATGATCCATTATATGGAAGGAAGGAGTCATGTTGTTTAAGAAAGGTGATGGGTATTTGGTATTGCTTGTGAATGTAACATGTGGCAGTTGTAAGAACTGAGCTTGTTAGTGAGTAGGGGGTCTAATCTTTTTGCTTGTGGAGTAAGGTTTTGAGGCTGCTTTCAGGAAAAGCTTTTGCTGACATATGAACGTGCTCATTGCTACACTCAATTGACCTGACTGCTCTAGGAGCAGCTGTGTAAGTCAGAACAAGCCTCTCTGTAATAAATTTAGGAGGAAAGATGAACCTAATAATCGATGCGAATAGTTAAACGAAACCACCTGTGCACGCAGACTCAGAAATATTGCCTAGGCATCTGATAACACCTCTCTTGATCTACAGCTTTTTGTTGCTGTCTGAAGTAAAACTAATGACATTGTTCTGACATAAGGAAGTATCTGTGTCAGTGGTGCTGCTGCTATTTATGTCAAAATTAATACTGTTCATAGCTTAGAAAGATGATTTTACTTCAAAGTAGATTTTTCTCTTTAGTATCCAGGTCTTAAAACAGACCTAGTGTTTTAAAGTAGTTACTTGGGGTAAGCAGTCCCCTTTAAATGAAAGTCATAAATTGTGCATATTCTCCTGCTGGCTATTAGCTTCTACTTAGTAGATTCTGAATTACTTTCCCAGAGTGAAACGTTCATGTGAGTCACAGAATATTGCTTATTCAGCTACATGTCTGTAATTTTAACTAATTGAGTTAAGTAATAGTGTCACAGGACTTTGGTGAAGACAGTTTCTGCTCTGGCAGTAGCTCCTTGTTGTCAATTATCAACTCACACTAATCACTATTGCTGTCAAAACAGACATCAGCGCATGGCAGTATTTATCTTATTCCCAGTTCTCATTTCAAAAGATTCATTAAGATAAGGTATCTATTTTCTACATTCATTCCTTATTCCCATTATTCATACTGTTTTTGTTCCCCATTCCATACTTTTCTTTTTCTTGCATTAGTCATAGCTGTCTTGCATCATTATTTTTTAATTTATAGTGTCCATCCAATTATTTTCAGCAGTTAACCACTGAATAATGCTGAAATGAAGTTACTCTGATTGTCTGCTTTCCTCTTCTCCTGATCTGTCATTGCTGTAACAGCCTTCTCACCAGCTCTTTGGTTGCCTTCTGTGTACATGCCGAAGATACTCAGAAGGCTCTCAGTGGAGGAGCACTTAATTGCTATCATCCAAGCCATTGACATCATTTAAAATGTGAAAAAACAATGACTGACTGTGGCTTTACCTAATGCTAATCTGCTGAAGCTTTGAAATGTATCTGTACTTATGGTTGAAGATGTAGTATTGTAGCTGCAGCATATTGATACAATAAATAACATAAAATACCATTCCTGTTAAGGATGAGGCTTAATAAGGAGGAAGACATAAAAATCCTACAAATCCCCACTGTATTTCTGCATTTGCTTCATTCTCATACTTCCTATAGCTCTCAGTATTTCATTTCCCTCATGATTCTTTCTTACCACTTTGATACATCTTGATATCTAGCTTTCTTCTATATTTTAGTTCATGTTAGACTTCTTCACCTTTCCATGTCATGCAAACATTAGTTTTCTTGTTCCTTATTTTTTACAGCTCTTTGTTTTTGGGTTCCCACCTTGTTCAATGCCTCTCTACAGCTTTATGATGCTTTCCACTTTCTAGCACTTTCTTTATCTCATTTGTTTTTCCTTATATCTTTTTTCAGTCTTCTTTGTCCTCATTTTTCTCTTTGCCCCAACGGCCTTTCTTTATTGATTTGTTCTACATCTGATCATTAAATTTTGCTAACTCATTACATACATACTCAGGACATTATATGATTTTATGATATTAAAAATCATTTATTATTATTACTATTATTACCAAGGTGCAAGCATTTAGCATTGCAAGAACTGCTTCACAGACTAGCCAGCACAAGCTTGCAACTGTTGCAGAGAAGGAAGACTGAGGTTTCACACTAAATCAATGCAAATTCATTTGCAGAGCAGATCAGAAGTTCAATGTGAAAATTTCAGAATTTTATCAGAACTTAAACTTCCTGCCAAATGCCACTATGAATGTTATGTGGAAAGCTAGATTCATTTGGAAAATATGCCAGCACCTCAGAAAGTGTCACAAAAGAAATATCTGTTGATGCTTAATTATTTTCATTATGCAAAAGAAAGGAAGCTTCCAGTTCCAGAGCTTTAGAGTTGAAACTCCCGGCTTTGTCAAACAGAAGGGAAGCACAAAAATGGATGGCATACTGGAGAAAAATTTCCATAGCAGGAAAAGCAAACATAGTGTTACTCTAGAGTTGACTGCTTAGTCCGTGTAGAGTTCTTCCTACACAAGTTTTTCATTTCTGATTACTTATTTCAGAATACAGACCCTAAAGACATGCATAACTATAACATAAACTCCTCCAGGATCATGATTTAATACTGCGTAAGAAGAAATTGTTTGGCTGAATTTAGAGAACACAATTAGTTGGTCATGTTATGCAAAAATAAAATACAATCTGAGAAATGCCTGAGAAAATTAAGAATGTCATAAATAATGCAAAGTCAAGTGTGTCACCTGACCGACCTACACTGCTCTTCCATCAGAGATGCACTACACTGTCTTACAACAGCCACTAAAGAGACAGGTTCTTCACATCCCTTTAACACCTCATTTTCATGAGGGGTATTACTGAAAACACTGCATTATTTTTTTATTTTCAGGTCTGACCCACACTCTACATTCTCCCTCCAGCTGAGCCATTTGCAATTGCAGGAGAAGCTGATGAATACAGGATTTTACCAGCACTGGCACCTGGCTGAACTCAGCCCTTCTCAGGACCCCCTGCCTTCAGGGCAGGATGGTGCTGCAGAGCATTTTCACCTCTGTGCAGCAGCTGGGAAGCAACAGAAGATGCTACTGCAGTCACAGCATTGCAGTCCTTCTCTCTCTCCAGGTCTTTCAGCATCATTGATAGCTGAGGTGTACACAAAGAAGTATTTCACAGTGTGATGGGAAGCTGGAAAAATAAGCCTGTAATCAATCACGACTTGATTGTATTGAATGTAGCTGCCTGAGGCTCTCCCTGGCCTCCCAGCCCCATTCCTAATTTCCCTCTGTACCTCAATAACCTCTGCACCGTTCTACTCCCACAAAGAATTCACCTGACCTTATACAGCATCTACTGGGGAGCCAGACAGCCTAAGTCTGAACTCTTTTCTGCAAGAGAGAAAATACTGTTAATTCTAGCAGAAATATTCAAGCACCGAATCAAATATTTGGCTGCATGGGTTCCTCCCCAGGGCTACTCCCTGTCCTCTCCCTATCTTAATTTCTATTGTGCTCCTTTTGCTAGTGGTCAGTTTGTAAGAAAACCAGCTGGCAGGATTTGCATAGTTCTTCCTGAATGTCATGATTTAGAAAGCTTAGGCCAAGCTGAAGGAGCCAGTGATGGAGTGCATAGTCCAGGAGACTGGACAAGCTCTGCTGTGAACCTCTCGGCTAATAGTTCTGGAATAAGCAAATGGCTAACTTATAATATACCAGAATGGGAGAATTTCATGCCACTCTTCCCAAATAAAGCAGTTGTTACACATACTGATAATCTTTGTAGCCAAAGTGACCTTTAGAGCATAGCAGAGGGAAAATGAGAGAAAATGGATTGGACAAAGGCTCTGGAGATTTAATCCAAAGCTTCCAGTGTAAAGTACCCTTTAGCAGCAAAGCTGGCTTAAAATATTCTTGATTTTATCACCTTTGCAGTTTGTTCCTGCACCTATATCACACCTAGAGTGCATACTCCTCTCTGGGCTAGTGCAGATTTTTGAAATCGTTGAAGTCATTTGAATTACAAAAACCCTAGGGGGTGGGGGGGGGGGGAGGAGGGAGTGACAAGAAAACAGGGGTGAAACTTTGATAGCTACCTTATTCATCTAGCATCCCCTCTTTTTTGTCAGTGCAATTCTGGAAAATACTTTGAGATCAACTGCTAGCTTCAACATATGGATTCTATTAGTTATTTAACTTATTTAGGAATCATCTTTGAGACCTGCACTGTATGCTTCTAGGCTTCATACAGGACTCTGCCCCTGTGAACCAGTACTGTTTTCCCAATCTGCATCTGTTGGGGGAACAGGAAATTAGGCAAATCATTGAAGAACCACAGCAGATAGCGATGTCAGGTTTGAGTTCTGAACTCCTGAAAACTCTAACTAACATATTTGTTTCCAGACAGCAAAGCTACATTTCTGTCAGTTTATCTGCAAGTCCTGGAATTTCCACCAGTCACCATCTCAGTCTCCATTCATGCTCTATTTTAACAGCTTCAGATTATACATGTTTTGCCTGTCTGCCTGTTTTCCTTCCCCATAATGAGCTGCAGCAACACTACTGTGTGTTGCGAGCTCCTTCTTGAAAGAAAAATAGCTTGCAGAAGTTTGAAACACGAGTGAAATGTTTAGCAAGCCCCAAGTCATTATCTCTGCAACCATGGGTCTAAAGGGCAAGGTTATTATCAGTATATTGCAAAATGTTTTCATATATGTCTAATATATTTTGTCAATTTGACCAAATAAGCATCAGATAATTAGGGCCAGTCTAACAAAAATGCTGCAGCTACAGTACAATTTCCGTGATTAGCAAGTTGGATGTTGAAGATTAGGCAGTGCAGAACACTTTTTTTCCTTGTAATTACTCCTTCCTTCACTACACTTTTACAATTTCATATGGTATGGAAGGATGCTTTATTATTTTATCTGTTTCCTGTCAGAGATTGAAAGTTGGCTTACTTAAATGTCTCCCTTCTGGAAGTGAGGAGAAGAAAAGGGCCTGCTGAAGGCTTGACAAAGATCCAGGCTGACAGACGAGATATAGGAAAAATAGCACCTGACTGCAAAGATTTAAACTACAGCAGACTAGAGGGAGGCCATCTCAGAAAAAAGGGTGAGGTGCAACATAAACACAAAAGCTGCACAGCATGGTGAGTGACAGATAGCAGTGTCAGCCCGTCCCACATAACAGGAACAAATGCTGCCACGAGGACTTGCCATGGTCTCAAAGCAGCCACATCCCCACCTGGGTCTGATGCAAAGGAGGTCTTTGTTTGTCAAAACTGCTATCCATTTTATTTTTCAGGGTGACCTCCACAGCACTGACAGCTTCAGCCTGGGTTTGAAACACCAGTTTTGATACAAAGACCCTTATAGTTAAACGACACAACATAAAAGAAGGTAATTTATAAGTGTATAATACAAGAGAGGATTGCGGATCACTATATGTCAACAGGAAATACATAGATATCCTTCCCTGACATACCAATTTGGAGCCCATGCCTCTGTATGACTTCTCCCCTCCTTCTTTTTCCTCTGAACCTGGATGTCCTTTAAAGGAAGCCATAATAAAATTAATTTCTATCATCATCAAGGGCACGGCACATGAAAAATGAGAATACAGGTTAAAATGAATATAAATATTAGATGCCAAAATATATCACTGTTCAGAATGCAGTAGCGACTGAGTATTGTGAAGTCCTGCATATATTCTGCAGCTTGTGACAAAGTCATTTCTGTTTCTTTCAGGATGATAAATAACTCATAGAGTTCAACTACATAATCAGTTAACATGTATAGGGTACAAATCTCAGTGAAACCGTAGCATTTCTTTTTTATTTATTTATTTATTTTTTGCTGTATCAACCTTTCTGGAAACATATGATCTACAAGAACTTCTTAACCATGAAATGCAAAATGAAATTTGTATAACTTCAGGATGAAAATTTAGAAAAATAATAATAATAATAATAGTAATAATAAAGATAACATTTAAGGGGGTTAATCTTCATTAAGTACCTAATAAAGACATGAATCAAGTTGTTATTTAGTATCTCTGAGACTGGGGAGTCTTATGATTATACTTAAAGTGAAATGATGTTGCTTTGGGTCTAAAAATAAGGCTCTCTCTTCATATTAATTTCAATTAACATTCAAATTTGTCTATGATACAGCGTATCTGGACTCCAGCAACTGGACCCCAGGAAGATTTGAAAAAAAAGACTGAGGTGTGATGTACATCTTTTGCTAAGTAAGATGTAAGTAGAGTATCTAGAAAGGAAAATGTGTTTCTAATCTGTTTTATTCTCTCTGCTGATACATATTCATCTTTGTTAACCTTTTTATAATGTGATTTGTGAAAAACACCAAAGAACTTCAAACAAGCATTTGAAAACACTGTTTGACCATGAATGGATCATGTCAGTTTTTTTTATAATCCGAATTTACTTAAATGCTTTCTCAGCTACAGCAGCATAAACAACAGATTAGAAAAAAAGAAAGTTTGGAATGATGAGATGAATAGCAAAAATTTCTCATTTCTGAACTTATGTACTATCAGATGAAGAATATTTGCATACATTTAATTTGTTTAAGCACAGCTACTCTGGAAGATATTAATATGTATGAGAAAATACAGTAATGTATATGTTTAGGGTGAGAAAGTCTGTAGTATCAGTTTTCCTGTGATTTGTTTAATTTATTTAGCTATCACTGGATTGTTAAAAATGTTAGGGGAGCTCAACATCTGTGGGAACATCTTCAGATCATCCTAAGTAAAATAATGGAAGTAGGTTAACACACATAGATGAATGGTCTTGAAATTCAGCATGTTTGGCAATGGGTCTAGTAAGGGCCTTGTTGCAGGTTTTTCAGAGGTGGCAGAGGTACAACCAGATATATGATGACTGAAGTTTCAAGTTCCATCAGCATAGCACATTTTGTCAGCTCTAAAATTCTCTAAAAATTAGCCTGCTTGAGCAGAAATTGCATAAAATGCTTTTATCTTTAAAAGACTTTCTTAACCAAGTCATCTAGCCCTATTCTCCAGGTAGCATGAGAGCCAGAGAGAAAAAGTGTCTGGTATCACAGAATTACAGAATGGCCAAGGTTGGAAGGGACAACAAGGATCATGAATCTCCAACCCTCCTGCCACATGCAGGATCACCATCCTCTCCATTTAATACTAGACCAGGCTGCACAGGGCCCCATCCAATGTGGCCTTGAACACCTCCAGGGATGGGGCACCCACAACCTCTCTGGGCAGCCTGTTCCAGCACCTCACCACTCTCTCTGTAAAGAACTTCCCCCTGACATCCAACCTAAATCTTCTCTCCTTCAACTTAACTCCCTCAACATATCCCCTTGTCCAGACTTTTGGTAAGGGTCTACATGAGAGTAGTTAGTTTATACAGAGTAACACACAATGTTAAAAGAAGAGATAGCAAATTAGGCTAAAACCAAAATGCAATACTGAGAATGATAAATTCTGAAACAAAATGTGACTATTAATATGGAGAAATTTTTATATTTATAAATGAACCAACCACAAATCACTGACGTTCAGCTCAAAATTTAATTGCATTAACAACTCATGACTGATGGATACTATGTGAACCTGATTTGGTTCTTAAACTTGTTCCTAGCTATAACAAGAAATGAAGTGTTCTGGTTATTGTTCTGTTTTTGTTCAATTATTACATTACAAGAGTTAAACAGAAAAAAAATGACTCATAAACAGGTAGCCCATATGGGAAATTATGCAGAGTGTGATTCAGAAGGTAAATTGTGTGCTGTTGTTTGACTTTTTATAACAAGAAGAATTGAACAGAATTGAAAAGTACCTTCAAATCACATTTGGACGATGGAAATACATTTTGCTGTAACAAATTGTATTCACAACAGGTACAGCAAGATCTTCTCGGAAAATATGCCATTGCAATGGCAGAAGTCAAAACCCTTCACCACAGCTATTCATCTTCAAATAGAAATCATGCAGCCTCCCTGAAATAAAGGCCTATTAAGAAATCATCATTCATCACTAGCCCTCATCAACCCAGGCGGCTGATAATCGAGGTTCTCTCTAACCTCTGTGTCAAAGTATAATTACTTGGAAGGTTCTGAACTAAGATAGCGTCTTCCTCTTCAAATATTCTAACAAAATGGCAATTTAAAATGGGCTTGGACATGGAAATAGCTCCAGGCACCACAATGCTGACCTCTTCGTTGGCACAGGGAGTGAATGAATGAGTACAATCATACTTCTGAAACTAAAATATTAGCATTCTCCAAGCATTAAAATAAGCAGCAACCAGAAAAGCTCCCAGGAAGCTCAGGGGCACTTTGATGAAGGCCCTCACCAAGGTATGCTGAGGAAGCCCTGGCCTCGCTAGACCCCAGAGCAGTGGCACTCCTCACAAAGATGCTGGAGACACAAACTCACACTACTGCCTGTATCTGGCTCTTCTTAGGACACAACAGCAAAGAAAGCCTCTACCTGTACACCTTGTTTGATAACAAAGAATGTTGCCTATTTAGTTGTCTACATCCGTAATGTGAAGATTTTAGCATTCCTACTGTAACTCTGTGGCTGCTTCTCAGCACGCAACCTCAGAGCAGAGACTCAACACCGCAGAAGACTGTTTGCACAAATAATAACAAAAAAAATACATAGATTCAGCTGGGTTGCACTTCTGTATAGACATTGCAGTTTACTCCCTCTCAATGCCTGGAGATGCGATTAAGATGACAAAGAGGAACAAGAGGAAGGTCACCATCTACTGTCATCTCTCACTCAGAAAACACACAAACACAAAATGTGCAAGAGTAGAAGTCATTAGGTTTGTAGCAAAACTACAGTTGTGGGTGAGAGAAGGGAGCCTTTAGAAAAGAGGCGTACAGTATGTGTATAATACTACTTTTCCTCCAGGCACCTGAACCTCACACAGCACAAATTTACGGACACCGATCAAGGAGTAGCTGAAAGTGGCCCTTGGTAAAATACACCTGTATTTTTGAAGTCAAGACCTTGTACTACATTTTCAGAGTACTAAATCTCCATGTAATGTCCATGAAACACGTATCTATACTGGGTATCTTGCAATTCAAGGCATTAATAAACCCACAGCAAGCTGCCATCTGAGAAGAAACTGTGTTTTGTGAACCTGTACAGGAGGACACAAAGGAAACATGCAATACATATTTTCAGAGTTCTAATTTCTAACTCTGGTCATCAAGAGTGCTCTCAATTATGAACAGATAAAATTTTTACTCAAACCTTTAAAAATACTAAAAAATAAGTATCTGTATTTTGCTGATCCATATTACCTACATAAATGCCTACAGCTTCTTATGCAACTAATATGCAAAATAACTTAGCATCACTAGAATTCTCAAGACTCACCTTGAGTAAGGAATCTAAGAGTATATTTTAACACATTCCTCACTGTATAGGAGATCATGGCCTGAACCTCTGATTGACCACCTGAAGCAAGCAATGAGTCAGCCATGGGAGCACAGGTGAAGGCAATTCACCTGTGCAACCGGAAGAGGTGGAGCCTGGCTCCACCTCTCCTACATCCCATTTAAGTGCTGACTTAAGGATCTCTTTGTGGAGATTACTGCAAGCCTACAACATCAGTTGTTTAATATCAGTTTATTTTGATTATCTTTCTGTGATAATCTTACTAAGCCTAACCTCTGTATACCTATTGATTGTACACCTGTACACAACAGTACATCAATGTGATAGTGTCATTCATTCATATAAATATTTATCTCTATGCTTCTAAAGTAAGCATTAACATTCTAGAGAAAAAAATTAAAAATTAGTATATTTATATTTTTGATACCTACATGCCATGTGTTGTAGTGCTTTATTGAGTTTACATTAAAACCAAAACTATTTATTTGCAATCTGACTCTGGAAAAAAAATCACAGTTTTTCCACTTATTGGACTCACAGGACTGCAATGAAACATACAAAAGAAGGGAAATCAATTGATAAATTATTGTATTCAGGACCTCACATAAAGAGAAGTTCTCTATGAGAAAATAATGTAGTTGACTTTTTCAAGCTCCACTTAACTTAATCCTTATTTACAGTAGCATCCTGAAAAATGAATGCTACTGCATTTCAGAAACCAATTGGTTTTCCAACCACCTTAGAAAAGGTAAAAAAAAAATACGTTTCAATTTACAAGCCAGTATTCTTGAAAGCACTAATATTGATGAATCCTTTGCTCTGCTAAGCATGCTGTATCTGAACAATTGTTCATAAACAGAGGAGTACTGATATAAATAAGAGAAAAAAAAAGTGCCTGGAAGGAACTTATCTTCATCTCATATCTGTAAGAATTGCATGGTAAAGGACTGGACAGAATACAAGATTTAGCAATAAAAGCATGAGTTACATAGAGCACTTGCATCTCAAAAGCAGACACCAGCTACCACTTCAACCTGAAGGTGCCTGTGCCCTCCCTAATCTTGAATTCCCTAAGCTCTGAGGCTTACACCTGTGTACATCTGGTGTTGCCACTCTCTTCCATCAGAGCAGCAAATCCTGCTCAGTTTCTCGTTACCAAAAGGAAGAAAAAAAAAAAAAAGAATATTATAGATTTTTCTCAGGCTATGGATCTCAGGCTATGGATCCTAGACAACTAGCAATCTTGGGTAAAGGTCTATATTTACCACTGAAGAGGCTTTTCTTCATTCCCTCTCAGGCAGCTCTCCCTGTTTTTTTGTTCCTAGATCCCACTTGAGTTCCCTTTGTGACTGGAGAAAATAGAAGGACAAAGGTGGAATCCATTATTAATTCATAATAAATCACATTTTCTCAGTTAAACAGTGAGAATACGCTGGGGCAGAAAGGCAGCACAGTCCTATTCTAAACAAATACCAGTCCTCCACTGCCAGGGCTCGGAAACAAGGTGCACATCAGAGCCTTGCTTCCAGCTTTGTCATGGTACTGGTGGCCTCCTATTCCAGAGGCTGTACGTGGTTGCAATCAGCTGTATATTGAGAAATAATTTACTCTAGTAGCATTCTTTTTGGCATGGTGGTCACAGAAGGTGAAGGTGTTTTTTAGACAACAGGAGAGACACATGAACAAGTATGAGCTTAAAAGAGAAAAGCAAATTCATGTCCTTGGCATGGTGAGATTTCCCAGAGGAGAGGTACTGCAGCATGACAAAAATAACAGTTTCATGAAGGATCCTTAAACTTGGGGAAAAACTTCTGGCAAAATGGGAAAAAAAAAAAAAAAAAAGGAAAAAAAAACTTTTCTAGGTAGAAAACAAGATTGAAATTACATCTGCGTAGGAAGACTGATTTGGAATTCACTACTTAGTGATAGCTTCCTGTTCCCTGGCCTGTTTTGAAGCAGACTTTATCTGCTGCTTTAAGCTTGCTCTGGGGATGCCTACCCACTTTCAGAAGTCACATGGTTCTGCTTGTCCTTTAGGCACAGAATGGTGTGCATGCTATTCAGAGATCAGACACTGCTGAAATCCAATGAATTAATAGTTTAGTTCTACCAAACTACCCTTGAAGGGGCTTTCATTTCATGGAGGAATTTATATAAAGGGTTTGCTGCTTTTGAAATATTTTGTTTGGTTAAGAAAAAAGCACTTGCTTTTAAACATCCTTTGCTGTACCAGGTCACAGCTTTTCTAGTGGGTTCTTACCCTCTGTCCAGAAATCATATGTCAGAACTTAATTCTTTTATCTCAGTTGTATTAAGCAGTGCTCAGAGAAATAGTCATTTTGAATGAAATCTTGCTGCAGTTCATTATGGATATGCACATTGAGTTTTTGTTTCTTTAGAGCAAACTAAAATATTTTAAATTAATTTAGATTTAAATATGCTTTTCAGTCATAGAAGAAAAACACCTTTAAGATAACCTTCTGTTTAAAAAAAAATTAATTTGTTTTTGGGTGCAGTATCTGTCTGAAACATGGCTAATTTGTAGTGCAAAGAACACACATAAAAATGTCTAGGTAGATTTACTTTGAAAAGTATGGTTCAAAGCAGTCTAAGAATATGCATAATTTATGTCATTGCTTTTCTACTTGCCAGAGAAGTAGCCAAGCACATAAAGGGGAAAATTCTGATACAGAACAAAACCAAGTCAAGAACATGGCCTTCTAAAATACAGGGAGGAAAACACTTGTGACCTGTAAAGCCATAGATACTGCCCACAAAATTACTTTTCAGGGTAATTTTGAAGACTGCTATTGCAAATTAGTTATAAACCACAGCTCAATGTCCACCTCAGAATCTCCCCTTATCACAGAAATTTTGAGAACATGGACCAAGGAGGAGCTCAGGTTCTTGAAAGCCAAATGGTGATTTTTCTAGTGTTCAGCATGCCACATGGAGAGAAGTAGATGAGGATTACTGGGAGAAAGCACTAGTTTATCTCTAAGCAAAAGAGAAAAATGTGGAAACTCCACAAGTCAAAAGGAGTCACATGAGATAAAAAATACATAACTTCATTATTTGCTCTGAAGTCTTTCATTTGCAATGTGTGCATTCCCACCAGGTAAGGAAAGATTTTGTCTTTCTGACATTCAGTGAATATGGACTGTACTTTACGCTTTATAGTATGCTGTAGGTTACTAATGATTTAAGCATGCATTTTTTGAGTAGAGGAACAAAACTCCTCTGTCTCTGTTTTCCAGATTTGTCTGATAGACTTACCGGAACTCTGACATGTACACGGCTATCTCAGACAAACATGGGACGTTTATTTAATTTGTCTGTGTGTGCTGCAATCTCATTCCTCCTGCCAAGGTTAATTCAAACTAAACAAATCTTAACAAATTCAGACATTTGGCAGTGATAACCTGTAATAGTACATAAAAATGGAAAATGAGAGGTTCATTTTCCTAGATTTTGGACAGCTATTTTTAATTTAAGTAGTATTTTGTATAAGTACACCATGATCCTAGAGTTAAGCATGATCAATCATTATGAATCATGTATTAATTGTGATTAATTACAATGATTAACTGCTACTGCTCAAGTCAGTGACAACTACAGTTATCATTGTTATGTTAATTTGCAACACTGAAAAAATTATGATGAACTAAATTGATTTCATTTACTTAAACATAACCTATACTCTGTTTTAATTAATGTAAAGTCTGTTCAAATAGTTCTATAAATGCCTTGCTGGAAATCATGTCAATCCCCATGCTCTGCATTCCTATATCAGTAGAGTTGATTTAAATCAAGGTCAAAACATATTTGTCAGATGATTTATACATAACAATTTGTTATCCTTCTTTTCTATATTTGAGTTGAGAAGGGAACATAGCTCAACTCAAAATACATGAATTGATCCAGGATCAGGAATTACTTACATTTCCTGCCATCACACTCAACCCACAGAGAATGCAACGATTCCTTTAAAATTTGAATGCTACATGAAATGAACCAGTTACCAAAACCTTGAAGTCTTGCTTTGGAAGAATGTATCTGTTTCTATGTTCTGGCCTCAACACAAAGGATCACCTCTCTTTAACCCTGCACAGGGATGGAAAACTACTGAGGAATCCAACTAGTTGTCAAATCACAAGCGAATCTGCCATAGTGAAATGGAGTTATCTGCAAAGCTACCCAAGTTCCATGTTTTCCTTGTAATTTTTCAAACATACATTGGAAAAAGTATTGCAGTATGTAAACAGATGTCTATTTTAATCTCTGAATGACACCATTTTGCTTCAAGCATATACAGAATGCTCATTGCAATGGATGCCTTGAGCCAGTAAGAGAATGCAGAACTTGTTATGCACAAGTAGAAAGCATCATCCGTAAGATCCCAACTTCATTAAACAATCTGGTAAAGGAAAATTATTCCAAGAAAGTGAGAGCAGGAGAGAAACACAAATAAAGTAATCGTCCCCCCTCTCTTCCTAACTAATTGCCTCTTGTAGTCCCATGTTCTGATCTCCAGGCACAGTAGCGGCACTGGAGATACTGGATGCAGGGATATAGTGTACCTTCCTTTGAGCTCCTGCCAAGCCACTGGGAAAATGTGGAGTGGGTGGCTCTATCGAGTGTGTGGGCACCCTTGTCCTGTGGCCACCACAACTACATGAGGCCAACCTCACCTCCTGATGTCATATAGAAAAGGGGCTGCTCCCATCATGTAACCAAGGATGAGTGTTTGATCCAAATGTGCCCTCACCCAGCTCTTTGTACTGTTTTTTTTTAATAACCCAGTATGAAGCACTGCACACAATGATGAAACATTTAAAATATAGACCAATAATTTTGAAAAAACTGTTTAGCAGTTGGATTTTTTTTTTTTTAAATAGCATTCAGCAAGAAAACAATAATGGGTATGTTTCCTTCTTATAGCCTTTGTTTTATTATAAACCTAGAGTTTGGGCTGTAGCAATATATCTCATTAGCTGAACTCTAAATAATTAAGAAGCATCTGAAGATTATTTCCTACTATCAACAAACTGAAAAATAAAATATAATCATGGAACTATAAATTAAAAGCATAGGCCTATTAACCATATGTTTCAAAACTGTTCAGTGCCTGCCTTTCTCATCCATATTTAGAAGAGAGATCTATGTTCTGACTTAAATACCCCTCGCTGTACTGACTGGAAAATACCAGCATTAATATTTCTTGTACAACTAATCTGAGTTAAATAAAATGAAAATATTATGCTAATCATGTATCTTGAAAATCATAACCAGTATTCAACATTTGGTTGGTTACAAAACACGTCCTCTATGGATTTCACAGTATTCTCAGTGAAGATCATCAGCAAAATCTGAGATCACTGCAATTCAAATTTCCAAAGATATTTTCTTCATTTTGATTGCACGTTGTGAACATTTTTGAGTACATTTACAATGCAGTTTTTGTTACGTCCATGTAACACAACTCACTACTAGGTTTTGGTGGATACTGCTAAATTCACAGCCTTTTCCACATTAAGAAAGGTCATGTGTGGTCATATGAAAAAGTGTAAGATGCTTTGTGTGGCCAGGACTGTTAGATCACACACTGACCCTTTCAAAATTGGAATACAGGAAATGTAGAAGCTTCTGCTTGCTCAGGAACAGCCGAAAGCAGTAAGATCAGTGTCTGGCCTGGTGTCAGGCAGACAGTTTACTTTCATGGTCCTTCATGCCTCTATCTTTACTATCATGTAAATCAGTGAAGAAAAAAACAGGAGTGGTTTAAGCCAGCCAGATGCCTCAAGATTAGGCTTACTAAATTCAGCAGCGCACAGAAGAACAAAGGTTAACAAAGGGTCATCTTCCTAAATTCTACAAAATAGATGACTTATTGAAATACGATGTATTGGCTTTATAGTGGCTTCCAAAATCGGGATGCATCAATATTTTGGGAGTTGTGAACATTTCTGCATTTATTATATCTTTTTTAGTTCTAAACTACAACTGCGCAGCACTGAGACCTATTCAAATAAAAGCCAAAAACAGAGCTCCTGGACACAAGAAAGAACTATCACTAACAAATAACATGCTAACATGTTAACAAGCATTTCTAACAGTTCTGAGATTAGTAGCAGCTAATAAATGCTATTGTTTTGCCTCTGTTCAATGTTCTTACCTTCTTAATGATCCCTCTGTTCTAACAGCTCTTTCTCTTTGAATATGTGTATTCAAACCATAGATAACTGAGAAGTGACAAAATTCATTTTCCAGGGCATTTTTAATGGCCAGAAACCCTATTATCCTAATTTCCTAAAGAATGTCTAGACATATATGATAAGTTGCATCAAATTACATATATTAGAACAATTAATAAGGATCATTAGAGATTCAAGACATTTCAGATAGCAGAAGCCTTATTCAGTAAGCTTGTTAATGGTCAAATTAGGCTGAAATGAATAACAAACTGTCTGAAACCTCTTGTGAGCTCTAAAATACAGTAATGTAAGTAATCTCGTTCCATGGTGGTTTTCAGAATCAAGTACGTAATATTTAATTAAAACACTTCTTATGTCTCTATTTTTATATTTTTAACATATACAAATATGTACTGCAACTTAAAGAGAAGAGATTCTCTTCTTGATGCTTGCATCCATCCTCCAAAAATGCTACACGGATAACCTCCCTTCCATCGTGCAAAATAAAAAAATAAAAAAATGCCCCTAACCTACCACTTTTACTTAGCTATTATTCTCCTGTTCTAAGCTTTCTTCAAGGTGAATGTGAATCTTGATATTTCATGACCATTAACTCAATAGTGTCAGTGCTGACTGGAAGAAAGCTTTTGGCCCAAAGTGAGGTTTACAGTGATCTTATGTCCTTGTAGGCAGCTGAAAGACATAGTTAATAGGCTGATTTAACTGAGGCTAAAAGAACATAACAATAAAAAAAAATTTTTTTGTTTTTCTTTCAAAATTATTTGGGTTTTCACTCCCACTGGCACAAGTCTGCTTAGACTGTGTTTTGGCAGGAAGGACAAGATTTTAGGACAAGATTTTAGACTGCATATTTTATGAGGTCCCTATCAGTTTCTTTCTGCCAGAGGACTGAATCTGAATTTGCTTCCACACAACGAAGATAGTTTCATAGAAGGCACAGTACACTGCAAAGTGAAGACCTTCCATGAAAAGAAATCTGCTTAGATAACTGGTTGTAGATGCAGAGTGTGTCTTCTGGGATTGTTAAACCTTCAGTGCCTTCCCTCCTCACCACTAAACTGATGTTGCCTCGTATATCGGAACAGAGATGAAGCAAAGATACGATGATTTCAGAATAGTCCTTTTTCTGGAAGGAATGGGGAATGAATCATCCCAAGGCTCTATTGTATTCATACAGACAAGTAGATGGCTTACTTTTATATTTCATTGTGAAGAGCCAGCTGTAGTCTACATACATAGTTTGTATAACAAGAAATCTCTTTTAAGTTTCATCGATTTGTAAATCAGAGCACCCTGTTCTTCAGATCAGTTACCTTAGTCATGGTGATCTCTTTCATGCTTACTTGTGGGCAGTTATCAGAATTGCTAGTGAAATGCACTACAATCAAAAGCACAGAAATTGAAAGGGAGTGGACTGATGCTATCCAGTAATTGAGTTATTTTAGCAGCAGTTTGTTGCTTATTTTGCCCATATTAGTTTTGTAGAGTAGACAAATTCCTTCAATCTAAGATACTTTCTTTAGTAGAAGACCAGGATAAAAAACTGTTAAATCTAACTGGAAATTAGAGTGTGTTCAATTTCATAAACTCAGTTGTTTGTTAATTTATTTTTTAAATTTCTGGTTGTCCTGCATTTTATCATGTCTATATTGAGTTTCCCCTGCAAATCATTACCAGTCTGCAGAACTTCCTGAACAGGCCTTTACTGAGACTTTCCAGACAGGTGTCAAGGAGGTTATTATTACCCCTAGTGAGATGTCAGCTGTCAGCTGTAAGTAAGGAATAACACATCTGTGTAAGTCACTGCACCTCTGAGGGTGTACTAATCTTCTTGCTGTTTCTGTGCTCTGGCTCTCAAAATCATAGATTTTGCAGATTTTCAGTGCTCAGAAAATCAGAAGTTAGATATGTGATATGATCAACTAACATTCCACTAACATTCGATTAACTTCTAAAGCACAGCAGTTGAATGTAAGAAAGAAAAAAAAAAATGTAAAGAAGATTACCCAATTTACATCCAGTTCTCAAATGCAAATGCAAAGAAACTTCTCAGAAAAAAATTAAAAAGGGCGTACTCGTGCTATTCAAAGGAAGAAATGGTTGCTTAGCTTCAGGTCTAACAAATTGTTCTGATGACTGGTAAGGAATGTTATATGTTTATATTACTTCAACCTATGAGTTAAGCAGAAACACGTCTAACTGTTGGTAACCAGTACTAACATCTATAGACAGCTAGATCAAGCACTTTATTTCCAGAGGATAACTAATGGGAAAAGAAATCACTGGCTTTCAATGAAGAGATATGTAAGATTCCTCTTAATTACACTTCATTACCCAAGAGCAGTTCTTGTGAGTGATACAGAGCAAAACAGTATGCAATCAGTTTAATGTTTTCTAAGGAAAAAAATCACCGTGGGATATGATGCATGATGAGAGAACATAGGCTTACTGTTATCTTCTCATTTATATTTGATGACTACTACCTCTTTAAATGATGGGATTTCCTCTCCTCTGTGAATAGATGTCCTTGATAAGAGGCTACTTAATTAGAGGTCAGAGACCAAAAGTATACTTTGCATTTTGGATACTGCAGTCTTAATCCCAGTCCTTCACAGTAGAAGATAGAACACATACCATGGTTGATATTTGGTCTTTTTTTTTTAACCATTTTTATCAGTGCAAAATATAAGCTGATGAATATGTAGTAAAACAACTTTTAAAAAGACCATGTTAAAAAAACTGTTTGTTTTTCTAAAATTTTCCATACTTTTGCAGTTTTTCACCATTTTTGTCTGACATAAAATTAGAAATTAAACAAAGACTTCACGAATCCTTCAGATTGAGTCTGTGATATTTTTGGTGAATTTAGTCCCAATAGAGAAATATCTTCCAATGGTAGGACAAATTATGGGAATTTTGCCATCAAATTAATAAGAGAGAGGCTGATTCCTGTATCTACTTTGTATCTGTTTGTTGGTAAAAGGCCAGAATTGGGCAGAAAGTTCTTTATTCAATTGTAGACAATAAGATCTTTCAGTTACATTAGAAGAACAACAAAACCTGAGAGAAATAAGCATGCATAAATCAAAGAGCTCTTTCTGCCTAACAGAATGACAGGAAGAAGATCCCTCTACACTCGCATCCCACTACTACATGACTTCCCATAAAGACTTGTCAGACATGTGGCTACTTTCAGAGTCAATACTCTCAATGTGTCCAATCTGTTTTGGCGATCCTTATATTTAGTCATCAAGTCACTCATGGATTTAGTGCAATCTGAAAGTAACTTATTATTACTTTTTTTTTTTTTTTTTAATCTTATAAACAAATTGAAATTTATGAATCCATGTTGGAATACCAAAAATGATCAGAGGGACCTGATAAAAACATTCCACTGATTTCAGTGAACACTGAATCAAGATCCCAAAGGAGACAATATATCTGAATTCATTACTTGAATTCTTTCCTATTCCTTTTGATAGATGTGTTCGTGGAGGAAGAGAAGTCTTCTAATGAGACCACAGATGTGGTGACTCTCACCTTGGGGCATTACAGACCTAATTTTAGGAAAACTTGCCTACTAGTTTTCAGGAACCAGAATAGTAAAGAGGTGATATTTTTCTTGAACAAATAGTTGGTTTTGAATTCTTAAACAATGCGGATTCCATTAAAATCTTGACATTTACTAGACCTTGGTATTTACCTTCATTGTTTTCTTTTCTTGGTATTCTCTATACAGAGAACAGGAAATACTATGACAAATTTAACAAATGTTTGGTGAATGTCAACATTTTAATGATGCCCTCTGTTTTCTGAAGTGGAAGGGATGGAGCTGTCAGCAGTAAAGGTAGACAGGTCTGTTATCTGAAAGAGAAACAGCCATTGTGAAGATATTTTTCACATGAAACAGTGCTAAACTAACAGCAAGGGACTGTCTTGGAAGTGTCAGTCCATTCTTAACTCACTCTGTACTGCCTAGACACTGTCAGAGCAGTGTAGGATATGTGACACAAAAGTCTTCAAATAACATGCTGATGGGTTCATCTTAAGAAACTGGAGAGACAGATACATACGTTACAATGCAACACATCAGTGCAACAAAACCTAGGCTGGTGTATTTTTCATGCTTAATTACAAAGAATCTTGCCACCATCCTCAAGAGTTTTCTTTCTCCTTGCTAAATTCAGAATATTAATGTATGTTTTTCTTAAACAAATACATATATGTTACTCCAAAAGTAATGCCTTCTTTTTATTTCTATGGAAACTGCACCAGATACGAAGAGTACAATAATGCTGTTTGATAGAGCAAATTCTCAGCTACAAAATGCTACTTTTCAACAGTCACCAATGTGTTTTTACCAGCAATGAACAAGAGTCTGCATGCCATGCTCATAAAAATCTGCACCAGCTGAGGTGACCCAGTGTCATTGTCACTGCTGAAATGCACTACCCACTGTCTCACTGTGCTCACATCCATGGTTTGGTCTCCATAAACATGCAGCAAGTATCAATGAATTTCAATGGGTGCCATTTTTTTCTGCATGGAGGAAATCAATGACACATCTTTGCTTTGTGTACTTCCATGTCAGACGCCATTTTGTCATACTGCCCCTCTGCTGCCGCACAGCAACAAAATGTAATGGAATACTGGTGGGAAGTTCAGTCTCTACTGACATACCACCAACATCCACCTCTGACTTTGTGGGTCAAGATAATAAAATAGGAGGTGTTGCTTTTGGAGCAGCCCTCACATACATGACATCTTTGCAGTAGCTTATAAATTGCTGTTTGCTTTTGTCTAAAAACAATAGCCTGAGTGTGCATGCTACACTGAGGAGATGCAGGTGTCACGGATATTTCCTGGCAATCAGGTCTCCTCACTCACAGGAGTAAGATCCTACTCCTACATATCTGTGTGTCTTGCACATGTGCATGTGCACAGCAGAAAGAGAGGGAAGAGTGCCAGGTAAGCAACTTGACTGTTAGAGACATAAACCACAAGAAATAATGTTGGTGTTTAGTATCTGCAGCATTTTGCTCCTTTTGGATTTTTCTCTTAGGCAGTGCAGCTCTGTGGCAGATTTAACTTTTCTGAGTGCTAAAGCCTGACAGATACATGACTATATTCTTGCAAGTGGTAGTGGATTGGAAGATCAGGGACAAACCATAGCCTTTGAACATCATTGTCTTGCTTCCCCTGTACAAGAGCTACAATTCTTGCTCCTCATCTTATGTTTCAGCAACTGCTCTCACAGGTAAGATGGCAAGAGGCAGTGAGACAAGCACTTTAGGATAAATCCCCCAGTGCCGTTAAGGGTGGAGTCCTTAAACAGAGGAATTTTACACTTCTCAGGTGCTATGTTGGGATAAGCCCCTCAGTGCTAATGATTGCTGTCCCCTTTGCAGCCAACAGAGCAGGCTCAGTATCCCTGAGGAAGTCACTACGCCTCAGACAGTCAGGGCATCTCATCCTTTCTTTCTGAAGCCTTTCCCAGGGCTCTGAAAGCAAAGTTAGAGACAGCAGTAGGAGTTCAGCAGCTGTGGGGATGGACTCTTCCTATTTTCTTTATGGACAAACACATTCATCATGGAGGACTCCACTGAAAACTTGTTCAAGATTGAAAGTGATGAGAATCTGGCTTCCTGTATTCTGTTTTCTCAGAAAAGTAGTAAACTCTCCCCAGGCATGGATCTGTGCCAGGCTATGTGATCCTGACAAGGCACTATCATAGCACAAAGCTAAAATTTATCTCTCAGAACTTAATCTCAAGGAGTCACTTGATTACTTTTAAATGTGGCTTCATTTTCAATTATTTTTCTCAGCATGTTCTCCCTCCATGCGGAACACATGCCCCGCCGTTCTGTGGCTGTGCCAGGCCAGAGAAATGCATGAAGTGCTGTGTGGTGTGGGCACTGAATCACCATCTCTCTGCTTCCCTGGCAACTGACGAAGGCCCTCAGCCTGGCTGCAGCCTCACGGAGCCACAGCTCACTGGAGACATGTCACAATGCAAAAGCTGTCCAGGAATTATCTGCAGACATTGTGTGTGGATTTGAGTGGTGGTTTGGGACCCTCAGCTTGGCTTCTCACAGCACAACACAAGCAGAGCTTGGAGAGCTGCTGGCACCGGGCCTAAGAACAGCTTTAGTCATATAGTCATGTGGGAATGCTCCCGTGCTGCATTTTGTGTGATATACACTTTGTATACAATAGAAGAAAAATGGAAGTTTGCTCCCAGTGCTTTGCTTATTGTCCTTATCAGTGCCTTAAGATGACAGTGGGTACCTGCAAGCACTTACAGGCACTGAGAAGAAACTGAAAGTGTTCATCACTTTTTCAAAACTTAAATCTTAACAAAGAACAGAAATATAAATACAACTGTCCACTTTTAGAAAATCTAAGTAACATTTTTTTGTGTGAATTTAATGTCTCTTAACTCCTCAAACCCCAGTGAAAAATAGTTAGCCTGCAAAATATTAGCAATTATTGTCTTTTCTATGTCCGTTTAGATCAGTGATAACTGTGTATGGTCATATTTTTTAGGTATTATAAAAATAGGATGTGTAGAGTAATCCAAAACAATTAAATGTTTGAATTTGCAAGTTTCAAAAAGGTACTGTAGAAAACAAGATAATGTTTCTTCAGAAAAACGTGTAAGTATTAGAGGGATTTTGATGACTATTTTTAAGTGCATTTCTTACTTCGTGACAACTCCTGAAGTTCTCCAGACAAAAAGGCACCAAAAGTACTACAAGAAATATTTACATCCTGACCCAGAACTGGGCAGCCAGTGTAAGTAAATTGGTTACATAAATAATAATTTTAAACAACAACAATCAAAAATATCTGCAGATATTCTAGAAAGCCCATATAGTAATATTAAGGCATTCACCATAATTTTACAGGTAGTGAGTTGCAAACAGCTACCTGCACTAATTCACTCAAATCTCACATTGATCTTCACTGAAACTAATCAAATATTAACTGCTTACCTCTGCACTGCATTACTAAATTGTAGTTATTGAACCCTTTCCAACATATAGTAATTCTCAATTACAATACAAATTTTATTTTGTACTGCAAATTTTTTAATAACAGTCTTTAATTCAGTTAAATCTGTGTAATCTGAAGACTAGTTTTCACCCTGTCAGCAAGATACAGACAAGATCCACATGTAGTCCAGCTACATGCTGCATTGAGATATATTAATCACCAAGGGAATGGGATGTGCTAGGTAACTCAACTCTGAAATAAACCTTGATGGACATAGCATCAATAAAATTCACTTCAATCTGGATGCTATCTGCAGTTGGTACATAGCAATGAAAAGAGGAATAAATAATGCATAATGAAGATGAACTGTGAGTGGAAGACTAGCCATCAGCGAGAAGCATTCATTTAGGCATCTGTTCTGTGTTTGGAAAAAGTCACCTGAGGCTGCAAAATTACAAAATGCTTATCACATCAGGCTTTCTAAAAGCAACTCAAGATTTACAAAAGTGCTATTGAAGCTGGACATTTTAAATCAGCAGGGATAATGTACATCCTTCAGTTTCAGAAAGGAATCGGTTAGGAATTTTCTGGACTACTTTGCTCATTTTCATTTACTTTTAAAACTGTGGGGAAGAATCCATAGGTGTTGCTATTTAATAAAGGTGTTTGAAGTACTCAGGAAATGACTGGCATTATATCCAAAATTCACACTTGGCAAGAAGTGTATGACATCATGGAAAACCATCACAGCAAATTTTTAATGTTTTCAAATGAGAGAATCATCAGTAATAGACTGCTTTTTTCAGAGTGTGTCCCCCCACCCCCCGTGATCCTGTTTTAGTTTGTATGTTTTTAGCAGTTTAATCAGTAATCTGGAAGACCGGAGAAGTTCATCTTTATTAGAAGTGATGCCTAAGAATGGAGATGGGCGAAACCAGAATAAAATAGGTAAGACAGAAAAACTCATCAGCTAGACAAATGAGCAAACGCTAAGAGTTACAACACAGCTAAATGTAAAGAAATGCATCCAGAAATATGACGTGTAAGCCAAACATATAGGAGTAGTTTAATTCAGGGAATCTAAAAAGCACTTAGGAATCATACTGGATAATCAATGATCCATGAGTACCTAGTGTGATGCTGCATCCAAAAGGCACAATACAGTACCCAGAAGAATAAACAGCCGAATTTCTGTAGGCAGACTGCAAGCAAGCAAAAGGGAATTATATTAAGTCTGGATTTGGCACTAGCATAATCATATTTTGATGTTTATGCTGAAATATGGTGTTCATGATTCATCAGGGATGTTTACATATTGGAGAAGGTTCAGAGAAAATCAGTGAGAATCATTATGTGATTGGAATACAAGCTTTTAAACTCAGGGACTGCCATGTAACTTGTTCTCCAAAAAGGCTAAGGGCTAACTTGATAAGAGTATCAAATTAATAGGAAAGAATACTCTGAAAATAATGTAACAATATTCAGGACCAGAAGTAAAAGTCAGAAACGCTCAGATACTACTAATAATACTAATCAATGGAACAATTAAAAAAAAAAAAAAAAAGATGTGCTAGACTCTCACATTTGGGAATGTTAACAACAGGGTTAGAAGTTATTCTAAAAGAGATCCTCTAGTTAACTTAGACACAAATTTACTCAGGAAAGATCACAGAAAGATAAGACTTTAAAAACTGCATGCACAGCTAGCATTTTTGCACTGGGACCTCAAACTGGGTGGGTAATTCCCAGAACGTAAAGATACCAGCTCCAGTCCATATTACTGCCATGTGGTTGAGTATCCTGCTGGTCGCCAGTACGCACAAATACAGGATTCTCCTTCCCAAATATAGTGCTTTGCTTTTTAAACCTCACACTGTAATTTTGTCTGTACTGTATCTGCTTAGACTGCTTCCAACAATGATGTGGGAATGGACCAAAAGCCTCCCTGCAATGGAGATAGATGGCATTATGGCCTCATTGCATTGTGAGCCAAAGGTGCAAGACTGTTGCTAAAATGCATTGTTTCATCATGATTTGTTCTTGAATGCATACTGATCATGTGCTACTAGATCCTCTCAGCTCTGAACGGCTCTAGTTAGGGTACAGAAATTCAGTCTGTCTCCAGTTTTCTTCTCACATACAAGAATCTAATGAAATTTAACAAGGCCAAGTGCAAGATGCTGAACTTGGGTCAAGGCAATCCCAGATAAAAGTGCAGACTGGGAGAAGAACTCCTTGAGAGCAGTCATCTGAAGGAGTCCTGATGGATGAAAAGCTGGACATGAGCCAGCAGTGTGATCTTGCAGCCTGGAATGCCAACAGTATCCTGAGCTGCATCAAAAGAGGGGTGGCCAGCAGGGAGAGATTGTCCCCCTATGATCCGCTGTTGTGAGGCTCATCTGGAGTACTGTGTCCAAGCCTGAGGACCTCAGTAGAGGAAGGATGAGGAGCTGTTGGAGCATGTCCAGGAGAGGGCCATGGAGATGATCATAGGGCTGGAGTAGCTCTTCTATGAAGAAAGGTTGAGGGAGTTGGGCTTGTTTAGCTTGGAGAAGAGAAGGCTCTGGGGAGACCTCATTGCAGCCTTCTAGTACTTTAAGGGAACTAGCTTACAAACAGAAGATGGACTGATTTTTACATGGTGATAGAACATGGGGGAATGACTTTAAAAGAAGGGAGCTTTGGATTAGATGTTAGGAAGAAATTTTTTATTCAGAAGGTGGTGAAGCACTGGAACAGGCTGCTCAGAGAAGTTGCAGATGCCCTATCTCTGGAGGCACCCAAGGCCAGGTTGAATGGGGCCCTTGGAAGCCTGATCTAGTGGCTGGAAACCCTGACCATGACAGGGGGATTGAAACTAGAAGATACAATTCCCTACAACCTAAGCTATTATATGATTCTCTGTTTCTCATTCCCTTCTTTTTAAAGGTAAGCAATATATCTGTCCTCTTGCAGACTTCTCAAATTCACCTATTTTTTCAAGCATTATGTAGTAATGGCTCATTTCAGTTCCCGTAACACTCAAAGGTCATATTCCAGCAAACCTAATGATTGGAGTGCACAGAAAGTATTTAAGAATTATTTGACCTGATCTTTGACTATTTGGTCAGAGTTCTTGTCCTCTCATTAACTGTTGTTAGTCACATTAGAGAAGCAACCACAATTTCATTGCAAAATGAAAAAAACAACAACACTAAAACTGTATGTTTCTGCTCCTGTCTCCATTAGGTTAGACAGTTGTACTTTCTTCCATCTCCTATAAAAGAAAAATATTTATAGAAATGTTGATATTGCTGATTGTATTTCATTACAATCTCGGTTGTAATGAAATGTTTTTCTTAGTCATTCTTGTCTTGTCAATGCATACCAATGTGTTTTTATAAGCAGCACCCTTTTTCTACTTATGGTTTCTCCTTGATTTTCCTGCAACTCGAAAGATCCTAGTACTGCATTCTGGTCTTCTACAAAAGCTTCTATCTTCAGAGAGAGAATTATTTGGCTTTTTGTGTTTTCTCCCCTAGAAACTTTCAGATCTCCACTTTGTGTTTGAAATCCTTCCTAGGAGAATTTGCCAACCAAATTTACTGAAGTTCATTGCTGTTGTCTGACTGACTGTTATCATGACGCACGGAAACCCTCAGACCATCTCTGCATCAAGTCTTCTCTAGGTCGAGAGCAGTTAATCTGTTGCATCAAGATACTACTGGTAGATTGCAGCCTACGCCTTTCTCAGAAGTCCCCTTTCTGGACTCAGTATTCTACTAATGCACAACATTTCCCCCTCAGCCTCTTTCCTTTCCACCCCTTATCATGATTCCGTGTTGGTATCACCTGCATGTCTTGAACACTGCCACTTGAGCTAAATGAAGGACAGTATTTATATTAGCTACTGGAAATAGTAATTTATTAATTTCTGGAAGATCAGCCACTAGGGGGAATCTAAGATATGCTGCCAGCATGTTAAGCTCTCTCCCTTTGATCCTTTACCTCGTACATGGTGGCATTTGGAATGGCTTTTTGCATAATGAAAATCTAGTTTTACAACCCTTAATAGACAATAACTGTGGAAATGTCTATTCTCTGCAATGAAAATATCTTTGCTGAACTGCAGCTGCTGTAGGTTATCTCTGAGAGTCTATTTAAATCCTAAAATGAGCACATACTAACTCCCTCTTGCTGTCCGTAGATGCAATACTGTGCTTTCTAAGACACAGTTGTTCAGACATTTCTGTTTCTGTTCATAATTCATTAATCTGGCACACACTATTTTCTTCTCAAAACAGAGAATACACCATTATTTTTATGTAGTGTTATCTCTAGGTATGTGCAACTTTCTGACAAGTACAGTGTGGTGTAATTCACTATTTATTAGGGAATTATCAACTTTATATAAAGATGAGAGATGTGAATAAAAAATATAAACTGGGCAGACTAACCTCATTAGCAGAACATCAGGATCCCAACTGATTTAAGTACTTGATGGTGCTGATAGAATGAAAGGGATTTATTTTTCAGTCTGTTTAACAATCTTTTACTTATTTTTACATAAGGAGATCTCCAGTATTCACTTGGAAAGTTTTGAAGGCCATAAATGCATACCTTTCAAGCTTGATTCACCTATTATTGGAGCAAAGGAGGTGTCATGGTGTGTATGGCCAAATACATAGCAGAGGCTCAGAGACTGCAGGGCCATCACATTTTTCACTTCAAGGGGCAGCCCACAGAAAAGGCAGGGATGAGATGAGCCAGGAAAGCAGGAGGCAGGTCAGATAAGGAACAAGAAGTGAAAAGACTCGAGCCTAACATTGCACCTCTTGGTTCAGCAAACTTTACTTGTCTTGTGGGAGCAGCTAACTACTGCTTCACTAGTTGTTTTTAACAGCTTGGTTTTGCTTTCTTCCCTGGGTGCCTGATGCCATTTACAGTCAAAGAAAGCATGTAGCCGATACTTCTTCTGTCATGTCCATTTAAAAATAAAGTAGGTTTCATAAAGCAGAAGAATGTTTTATGACATCTCAGGGGTGATGCATCTCTAGGTTTTAGTGCTGCAGGTAAAGAAAAGCTGAATTGTTTTGACTTATTTTGAGTGAGAGATGGCAAAATGATGCAGACCTGAAGGTCCAGTCTCACAGAGAATTCTCAGCTGCAAATACAAGACCAGGAGTTTTGAGGATAGAATTGGAAAGCTTTCTGCTGTCCTTGCTTTCCTATTTCCTTATACAGCATTCATTATTTTTGTCTGTTTAAACCAAATGGAAATAGGATCTCTGAAAATATGTATTTCAAGTAAGTGGTCACAGAAACAAAAGGATTTATTTAAATTTAAGCTCTCAAGAGAAGGATGTTTTGTTACGTTTCCAATTCCACTTCTGTGAAATCTTTCTACTGGAAAAACACTGGAAGAACTTACTGTCCATGTGGGAGAATGTACTGTCCATTTTTGCCAACAGAAAAACTCAGTGGGACTTCTCTGGAAGTAAGATGATACCCAGCAAGGGCTTTTGGGCTTCCCAGTGTAACTCTGCTGGAGTTTTAAGCGATGCCTGCCCTGTCTGTATCCCTCTATTTTGAGGCAATATGGTCTGCAGTTTGCAAGCATGAAGAATGCAAGAGTACAGCTTCCACATCAAATACTTTGACCTAATGAAGTAATTTAAGGACACTGCTGTTGACGTAACTTCTCCTAAAAATGTTCTGCTAGAAATCATCCTTAAGGTAACTACTATAATAAGTAAATAAGTAATAGGGAAATACCTTCTAAACAATTTTGACCTTTTTTTTTTTTCTTTTTTTTTTTCCCTGCAGAAGGCCATCAGTACACAGGAAGGCTGTGCTTACCTGAAACATCTGCCATGGAGACTTGAAATTGAAACTGGAGATGACCCAAGAAGAAGCAGGAGTGAGGGCCGAGAGGAGCAGGTTGAACCACAGCTTTCAAATACAAATGAGGGCAAAAGGACTAGTCATTATACAAAGGGGCAGGTCTTCTGTTCCAAGAATCTGTCAAAAACCTCAGCTTTTTCGTATGAGTCACCGCAAAAAGTCCACAAAGCTGAGGGTGCCCTTTTAAACAAGCTACTGAATCTCATGTAACTGGTTTGCGCTGTATGATTCAAGAGGCACAGGCTACAATAATGGAAAAAAATGACCCACTACAGATTTGAAAGATATGCATCACTTTTTAAAATCTAACTTGAAATGGAAAAACATCTCCTTGCTAAATTGCCATTTTTGTTGTTGCTGCTATTGTTGTTTTTTTGTTGTTTTTTTTTTTCTGATTGCTAAATTGATTTCTTCTGCTTTTTTATCTGAGGCTACACACTTCCCTCATCTTTTTCTTCTTCTCTCTTTTTATTTCAAAACCTTTGATGACATAAAAACACATTTTTGTATTTTTCTTTAACCTTATTATGTCAAAAAGAAGTCTGATTTATTTTTTCTCCACTAAATCCTGCACTGCTTGTTAGCTAAGGAGCCCATCATGCAAAATCAGTTGCAAAATATAGTTGGAGCCCTCCCGACCTTTCAACGAGCTAAATATCCCATGTAAACGATTGAGAGACTTGGTCATGTTCAGCTCCCTCATTCAATTTTCATGTACTTGTCTTCCTTTTCCTAAGATGGCTGTTAGCTCTAAAATAGCTCCCATGCATATAGGATCAGATATTCTCTATGTCAGTTTATCTAAAGCAATTACAAAAACAGATGGTTGTCCTCATAGGCTTGAGAAAAGTTGCCTTTAGCTTTCACACTGAGTAACTTCAACTGATAAATTATTTAGAAATAAATAGGAAAAGAACTAGGGAAAACAATATAATTAAATGGCTTTATGTCCTTATCTCTACTTTTTTAAAAGCTAGATCTCCAATTTAAATCCATCATGCATTGAAACAGATAAAGTATTCTCCTCTTTGTGTTTATTAAAATATTGATATATTTATATTAAAATATGAATCAAAGGAATTACAATAATTCATAATTAAAAACCAAAGCCCAACAAATTACTAAAAGAGCTATTTTTCCTGCAAGTGCACTCCTGCACAACCAAAATATCCTGACAACTCCAGTTGGGAGCACTTTAAAAGAAAACATGAGAAAGGGATAAAACAAAAAAGACTCAGAATATGAACTACTATGTTGGGTCAGACAAAAAAAATTTATCTAGTGCAGGATCCTATTTCAGATAGTGGCCAGCACTAAGTGCCTGGAGAATAGTTTAAGAACAGAGAAGCATGCAATGGTATTATTATTATAGGCTACGTTCTCTGTGGTGCAGAGCCTTTGTATTTAATCACCCTTGACAAATCTCTCTCCAATGAGCTTGTGCAGTTGTCCCTTGGACCAATGTGAAATTTTGTTTTGAATCTGCCATCTGACCACTCAGTTTAGTCCCTGTAATTCTTGTACTGGAAGACTCAGTAAACATCTTGTCCTCATTTATCCTTTAGTTGCTCCTCATTATTTAATAGACTTCTGAGGTATCTCTCCTCAGTCATCCTCATTTTAAGTGAGGACAGCACAGAATAAAAATCAGAGGGATAGCAGGTTATCTACATGCAAAGTGGCTGCACTGTACTGCCTTTCTAGCAAAACAGCCTTCTGTACCACACTGAGCTGGTGATTTCCCTAGTACCCACATTGAGAATCTTGTAATACTTTTTATTTAATCCTGGGAATGAATCTGAGATTATAGATGAATAAAGAGTTCCTAAAAATTAAAACCCTGCAACTTTAGAGCACTGTTGTTTATATTAAAAAGTCAAAGAATATTAGCTATGTGTGTACAAACAGCTCTCTGGAATATTTTACATTTGCTTTGCTCACTCAAGGAGTACTAAGAATCAGATTTTATTTATCCAGGCCTAACAGTATATAAGAGCTGAGCACCACAAACCACATTCTCCAGGTAGGCACTATTATAGCAAGACAAGTTCATGTACAGTAGATTGATTCAGTTCTCCCTGATCATACAACAAGTTGGAGATAAGTCCATCAAGAGGTATAGAAAGACTTGCATCTCCAAAGTGGCTGAGACGTCAGTGCTGTCCCACTCATCTCTGAATCTCTTTCATTATCAGGAGTTATGGCCCTTCCAATGCTTGCTGAGATAGGGAACATAAAAATTACTGGCATTTGTCACAATTGAGGCTGAACCACAGATTTTTGTCATATCTGACTCCCTTGAAATTTGAGCACAATTTTCACCTATGGGAAAAACTCCTGTCTGTAACTAGTGTTGCCAGCAGAACTGCCCCCCAGGATGAACTGGGCAACTTTTGATTGGCATTTTTACAGTCTATGGAAAGGCAGACATGCTACCTTCGGCATAAACAAATGAACCAATCATTTGCTCAGTTTGTACCGTGTGAGTAATAATTGTTATTTCACATGTGCCCTGATACTTTAGGATTATCACTTAATTAGCTAAGTATAAATACAGCAAGCAATTGGTGAAAGTCCCACTGGAGATAGCCCATGGCTCTATGATGGACCCCAAAAGAAACCTGGCAACAGGAAAAAGACAGCTCTAACAGCCACCTGCTTTGGATCTGGCATGAATAGATGGACAGAGGCTTTTAGTCTCTTTCAGGATGCTACCCTGCACAGTAGGCTATTAAAAACAGCAGCTGTGGTGTCAACATGGTTCTTTGGAGTGCTTTCAAACCTTATTTCTTCTCCTCAGAATGGGTAAATTTCAGAAATTATAGATTAATTTCAAGAGTGGGTGTTGTAGAGGTTTCCTTTATCCTACACACATTTACAATAGGATATTATTTTCACATAAGTTATGACAAAGTTCAAGCTGCAACTACACTGTGCTCTTTTCAAAACAAAAGGCTCCCATGAGAGCAGTGCTGTCAGTATGGGTGTACCCAAAGCCCTCAGCTCAGTAATACCACAGCCCCCTTCCTGCTAAAGATATGTGGCCCTGCAAGCAGTCATTTTCACAGTAACAGACAAGTGGATTTAAAATAATACGCAACCAGACTAGTTTATTTAAGGGCCTTTCTCAGTACTCTTCCAGTCTGTGGCTGCCATAGGGTGTCACATTCTCTGCCTTTACCTCCTGAATAAGCTTCAATGTTTGAGAAGTCCTCAGCCCTCTGCATGAGCTGATACCTGCTTTTGCTTCCTGTTGGCCACCAAATTATGGCCAAAGGCAGGTAGAAAAGAAGATACCTTGTTATCTCTAGCTCTATAGACACAGCAGTCCTTAAGAAATAAGGGTAATGGCAGGATAATAAAGGGAGCTCAGATGGACAGAGATAAGCTGGATCCTTCTGTACTGCACTGGAGAGCAAAGGCAGATGAAATTCAGTAGAGCAAAACGAGATTTGAAATTCCTCCTCATCTGTACTCCATTTGAGACTGAAGGAATACAAGAGCTATGGGTCTAAACACATGAAGATATCTACAAGAGACCCTCTCTCAGTGTTTCTCACTGTTTTACAGGACAGAAAGATGGAGATATACAAGCATATAGTAGAAATAATCTCTGAACATTTCTTAAATCAGTTTGCTTACACTGTAAGCAAAGTATCAAACTATTAAAAACTTTATCCAACAGGAGACGAGAGATTTAGAGGATTTTGTACAAGTCACGGCCTTATGGTTTGATCATGAGTATGCAAGCAGTCATTTTGCACTCACACACTTTCCCCGCAGACATCCATATATGTGCCTGCAAAAGAGAGGTGCAGACATCGGTGGCAGAAGAGTCATCTGCCTGGCTGTGAAATATGTGCATCTTTGGTTTTCTGAACCCACCTATCATCAGCATACAATTTCCCTCATGCAAATATTTGCCATTTAATTGCAGAAATCTGGCTCTCGGTGCTTTGGGAGTGAGGGATATGACACTCACAGATGTACAACTAATATGGGAAAATAAAGGAAAAAATGGAGACAGGGAAAATGAATAGCGACTTTCAGCTTTTGGCTGCAAGAGATTTTCTACAGTGTATTTCCTCTATTGCTTGAAGAGGCTGAAAACCATAATAGAAATAGATTTTAATTGCTCTGTTCACTGCTTTTTAGCAGGAGAGCAATTTACTTTGCTTGCTGACTAAATGCAGTCTGAATTGATAGGTGCCCTGACAGACACTGCCAAGCTATCAGAGCATTCTGCGCAAACAGAGGTATTCAAAACTAAATCAGGACACTGCTTTATCTGAAGTCACTAGGACACTGCTAATAAAGGGTTTTGAAATCATCTCTGCAGGGCAACATCTAAATCACAGAATGCCATTTTATTTTCCCTAAATGAGTGAATAAAATCAGTCAGCCAGGAAAACGAAACAGTACAGCACTTGCACGCTGCCTTTCCTCTCCCACATTTCTTTGCTTCGAGCACAAACCGCATGCTGGTGCCCAAACGCACCTAAAGGAGGAGGATGCAGAAGTACTGCTGCAGATGCACCAAGAGCCATGTCCCTCTGCCAGCTGGCCTTCACTGGGCAGGTGCAAGGAGCCGGTGAAGCATCGAGGGCTTTGCTGTTCGCTCCCCTCCTTCACCAGCTGGGAAGAGGGAGCATGGTGCGGAGGGGAGGGAAGGCAGCAGGCCTGGCACTTGGCTGCTGTTCCAACTGAGCAACCTGCCAGCAACAAGCAACCAGCCCACACCCTGTGGAGGCCCGCTGGCCATTGCTGCTCTACCGAGCTGCCCACCTGCCCTGGTGGTGCAGGACCGAGAATGAAAACTGCAGCAAACTCACTTCTAAGTAAACTGAATTAAATAGCAGGAGCGGGAGTCTGGGAGCAGCTTCCTGTGATCAGAACACTTAGCCAGCATCACTGGTGATAAGGAAGCAGGAGCAGTGCTGCTTTTTATTCTCTCTTAGTGGGTTTGATCTTATTACAGAAAACAAATTTAACAAGCATGAATTACCACTGAAATTCTTAATGTTTTGGCAAAGAAGAAAAGTCAGATATAGATGCTGGCAAATGCGCATGGCTTCTAGTGAGAATGCCTCTCCTCTGCACACTTTTGTCTCCCAACTTTCAGCTAGGAGCTGCTGTGCGAATTATTTCAAAAGACGGGCTGCAAAAAAAGGATCAATTAATCTGCTGAGCGAATTTCAGAATCCATTCTCAATGCCGCTGATAGCTGGAGACCCCCTCCCTGCGCTTGGTAATTACCCCAATATTTCCTGCACGCTTGTTTAAACGGCTTACATTTGGGCTGCCTGTGAAGAAGAGCTCCCCGTCCGCTGATCTGAGGCAGGGGAGAAAGGCAGCTCTCCTTATCGCTCTGCTTCACTCCATCTGCAGCCAGCGGGGGGGCCGCCTCCTCATTGTCCCTGGGACAGGGGACGAGCAGGCTGGGGGACGCAGATAGATGTGACACCAAAGGAGAGCAGGACTTTCCTACTGCGCCGGTGCCGAAGAAAACTCATCACGCTCTTGCTGTTTCAAAGGCAAATAAGGAGCCCCTTTAAACCATAGGCCTGTCCCTTAATTATACAAATGCAGCGATCAAAGTTATTATCTGTCCTTACAAAGGCTGCAGCTTTAATTGAATGGTATGTTGCTACCTTTGAGAGAAAGTGTTCAATCTTCGTGGAGAGCAAAGGGACAGGAGGGAGAAAATGGAAAAAAGCGAGAGAGCAAGAGGAAAGGAACAAGAGAAAGGGATATGGTATTTAACAAGTAGGCTGCTTTATATGGAAATGTAATGAATACAGTTGATAAAAAAAGGGAGAGACAAAAAGTTGTGAAGTTTCAAGCTGTGAAAGAACTTCAAAGTATATTCAAATGTCACATTGATTTTTCTTCAAATCGCTAAGTAGGAAGTTTTTCAAAAGAGGAATATGATCTCCTATTTTATCCACTAATGTTTTATCTATAAAAAGGGGAGAAAAAGCGCAGTGTTTTCCTTTCACATGATATAATCCCTATATTGGAAGTCTTTATCTTTCTTTCCTAACCAAAGATTTCTTTGGTGTTTTTGAGAATTGTGACGTCTTCACCATATTTGCATATTGTAAGTTAAGTCTGAAGAATTTCAGCACTGAGACTCTGCTCTATATTGAGCTAAGTGGGGGCAAGCCACACCACAGTGGGACCTCATTACCATGGTTCTCCAAGCTAATGATGGTAAGACAGTATTTCCTTCCCTGGAAAGAAACGATGGCACACCTCTGGGAGCAATCTTCAAAGAGACACTTAACAAAGCCAAGAAGGCTTTGCATGAGGGTGGTAGCGTATCAGCAAAGGAGCACAATAAAATTATGCTAACTACTAAGGCAGTGACTCAACCCAACATGAACAATTTACTCCAAAATTAAAATTGACATCATGACCATATGCAATGTTCAACAGACTACCACATATCTAGTCACTAGGAAGAACTATGATCTAAAAAAATGACTACCAGCTGTTTTATATATATACTGCTTTCCATGAAAACTTGATAGAAATTCTGAATAGCATCTCTGGGAAGCAGAGCATAATTAATGCCAAAAAAGAAACATTAGCAGAAACAAAAGCTATTTTATGACAATCCTTGACTATCTCCAACTCTTATTAAAAGCCTGACTTCCTAGAGCAATGCAAAGGAAAGGCTTATGGAGCACTCACAGTAAAAAACAACTCTGTAAACATGCAGACCACAAAGAGAGAGGAATGAAAATAAAAGCAAAAAAATTATCTTTTAAGAAATTGTGATTTCTCAGCTGCTCTCAAGGTTTTGGGGTGATTTCGTAGTATTCCAAATGTAACTTTAAATTAGAAAGAATACTTTTGACTTAGAGGCTTGACTGGGAGCCCACTAAATATTAAACAAATTCCGCTGAAGGTCATAGATTATAAAACTGAAAGGACAATATGAGAAGAATAAGGATCAAACCAGATCAAAATAGTTGTATCTTTGTAAGCAGGCATGTTCTGGGGTGCACTTTGCAGTTTTGAAAATAGGCATGAACCTTGTTTTCCTCCTGTAGGAGCTGCAGCCTTACTACTGTAGTCTGAAGAGAAACCAGAGGGTGAGAGGCATAAGGAGCACTGCTGTATCTCACATAGGGCAACCAAGACATTATGACTGCATGAAGACCCTGCAGAGCACACCTGCTTCAGGTAAGTCACATGAATTTTTAAATTTGTTGAGTGACTGAAGTCTCTGCTTATCTTGTTTTGTTTTTCTGTTTTCATAAAGAAATCACAGAAATGGAAGATAACACATTCTCTTCTTTACTGTGTTTAGTTCCCTTGCACATGGATTTCCATGCTAATACTATTAACTCCAGGCAGAACACACTCAGATTTGTGTGGACAGTAGCCCAGAAATTGGATTTTTTACTTAAAGAGATTTGCATTTTTGTGTCAGCTGGGCGTGGGAAGAGAGTCTCAGCTGGTTGCCTAAGTCTGCTGCTTTATGGAGGAATCTTATACCAGTGCGATAAAGGGGCAGAGTCTCACCTATATGTCTGTCTGAGACTCGGTAGCTGTCATACTCCATGAAGCACAGGCAGGTGTAAAATACAGCAGTGCTATGCCAACCTACTCGTGAAATAGGGATTTCTTCAGCCAGAGGGAAGCAGTAAGAGACTGATTTTTAATGAGCATTTCGTAGAGTAAAAAAAAAAAAAAAAAAACAACCATAAATTTCAGACTTTATAATGAGAAGAGCTTCTAGATATGTTTCAAGTTAAGATGATATGACTTAAAAAAAAGAATTAGTAGCAATGCTTGACCAGGTAGAGTTATCCACTCCCTCAGCTGGCAGTTTTGAGGTCAAAATAACCACAGTTCAAATTCCTGTTGTAGGAATAGTGCCAGTGCTGGCTCTATAGAGGCACCCTTTCAGGACTGTTTGAGGAAAGCTTTGGATATATTCAGTATATTCAGTATCTGCAAGACTTCCTTCTTCTCCAGACATTTCAGTAAGAATAAACTAGCCCTTTGTATATATCTCTGTGAGTAATCTGTAGGAAACAGAGCTTCCTCCATCACAGGGACTCCACTGTACTGTCTGTAAGAGTTTGGACTCTGAACTCAAATGTAGAAGAGAAATGTAAGCAGTACGATACGAGCCAGGCCTTTGTGGGGAATGCCAATGTAGACAAAACTAGTGTTAGGCGTGAGGTTTTGAAGATACCCTTGTTGCCTGGTTCTCCTGGTGTGAGCCTAGCAAGGACAAGGTGGAGAGAGACAACAAGAAGACCTAAAGGGAGGTAATCCAAAAGGACCACAGAGGCAACGTGGTAACATAGTGGAAAGGAAATATTTATCTTTCCTTTCCCAAAGGAGCCAGATGAATAATTACTTTAAAGCTATTAGCACTCTTTGGTTTTTTAAATATCTCCCAGAAGCTTTTTGCAGTGTGTGCTCCTCCTTTTGTGACATTTTTTCCACTCTCACTACTTGCAATTTTGTTCCTGTAACTTGCTCATGCGACACTGATCAGTGAGGTTTTCTCAACAGGTGGCTCAGGCCCCAGGAATAACTGCTAAATTTCTGACAACTGGAGATAAGATCTGAATAACAATAAATGTAATTATTCATCTCTATATGGAAATACCAATTTCTCTTACTCCTGCTTTGTAATATAATTACCTCCTACTTAAGAAAACAGAAATATGCCCTTCTTGTGCTATGTTTTCAGCTTCCTAAGAGATAATTCACACAGACTTCACAGGGAGAGGTTTGTTTGTTATTTAAATTTGGCTGATAGAAAATTTATCCAAAGTAGAGCAGGATGCATTGAATTTCATATGGTTGCTGGTTGAGATAAAGGATTCTTTTGGAGCCCATGGAAAATGCAGGACTGCCACCAGGCCTAGGGACCATCAAAAATCTTGGCTTGTTTTCACTCCATTCCCAAGGCGCATTTCCTTCACCTTACCTATTGTAATGTAAATGCATCATATTTAAAAAAAAATTAAAATTGGATAATAACAGACAACTACCAAGGCATAGGATACCTGTTGTGATAAACGTCTTCCCTACTCCCTTCCCACAAGTTACCTTCTGCTAGCATTAGGAGCCTTCATTCACAGTACCCAGTTTAGCAACATCAAATTCCCTCTCAATAAGCCCCTCTTTTGGAGACTCATTTACCTTTTCTGAAGTTTTTAACAGCTGAGCTAAAGCTATTCAGTTGTAAGTTTATCTGGACAGGAACTTCCAAAACAATCAAGGGTGTTTTTCTTCCAAAGATTTTTCTCAGATTAGAGAGCCATTATTTATCCCTGTGGGGATACCACAGTTTGCTCTAAAATCATAATCATTTAATACTTGGATTGTACTCAGATTGTTAGTAGATTTCCTTAAAGCCGAGATTAAGCCCATCAGGCTACAACTCTTCAACTTGCTCTGTTATTCAGTTAAAACAGTATAATAACTTTTATACTAAGTATAGGCATCAGGCTGGATTTTCCTTTTTAAAGGGAACAGCTGCTATTTTTAATGATTTATTACCAGTATCTTCCCTGTTTCGCACTTTATTTCTTTCAGAACCCCCTGATGAATACCATCTGGTTCAAGTGATTTACTACACTTGCATTTCATGAGCTTCTTCGCGACATCCCAAATTAAGACAAGGAAAATATAGTCTGTGTTTCAGGAAAATCTTTCTGACAGATCTATTAGGCTATGGAGTAATCTTTCAGTGGGAGTCTCATTGTCTGAGACATTTATAGCAAGACTGGACAAAGCACTGGTAAAATATACTGCAGGGGACAATTCTGCATTAACAGAAGGGTAGTCTAGATATATGGCTTTGAAATTGAGCTGGTCAGAAAAAAAATTAAGTGAACCATTTTCTGCTGGAAAATATGGTTCTGACAAAACTAAATATACTTTGTTGAACCAATGATTTTGCTGACCATTATTTCAGAGAGAAAAAAAAGTGGGAATTTTAATGTCAAAGTGTCATACAGAAGTGTTTTTTCTGAATAAAGAATTTCATTACATTCTCATCAAAAATTTTTTAAATCCCATTCCTGTATTACAGAAATCAAAATGAAAACAAAATATTTTTGTAATACTGAAATGATCAATTTTGTTGCAGTCAAAAAATTAAAGCAAATTAGAAATATCCTCTGTCTTTACCACTAAGTATTTCCTTCCAACATGTTTCTGAAAGTTCTCCATAGCAAATGTCATCTCTTTATGCTCCAAGTCTTTGATTTGTTTCACTGCATTTGTCCTCTCCCTAAGTCATTTCAATGCTTAGTGTCTCAGTTCCTTCTAGATTAAAAGGAGGAGAGGAATGTGCATTTTTCTCTGAGAAGCAGAACTGAAAGTCAGTTCATAACAGCTTATATTTTAATAGCAAATATATTCCTCATTCCCTGTGGAGTGGTTTCTTTATTGCCCTCAGGTTGCTTTGCAGTTTGGTTCTGCTTTCACTGATGTGCTTTATCCTTCCTGCTAGAATATAATTGGAAATCTTAATCATGGTTGAAATCACTCTAAAGACACGTGGAAAAGCAGTCCAACTCCAAGGGAGACTGGATTTTTTTTAAATCTTGGCTGGTGACAACATTTCCTGGAAACCCTTTTACTCTCTTCAGGAGTAGGAGACAAGATTTCTTACATTAAAAAAATAATAATAATAATCTTTCAAAAGTTTCAAAGCCTAGTGTTTATTTTCAATGTCCTGGGATATGGCTGAGTTTAATAGCTTTGAAAACTACTGTCCCCAGAAGCAGAAAGTGACTACATTTGAAGGCTGCCAGTTGCTTCAACTTTCTAAAGAAGCCTCCAGAAAATGTTCTCCTATTTCTGTTGGATCTTGCCTTCTTTTTAGTCACCGTTTGAAGCCTAATATCTTCTACAAACTAGAACATGAATTTGCAAAAAGAAAACACTTCTGTACTCCCACTTAGATGCTTCCCACAGTGTTTTCATTTCTCATGAAAATCCTCTTTTCTTCTACCAAAGGTAAATTATCTTTGCTGTCTCAATTGAGCCCTGGCTGCTTCCCACACACATCTTGGCTTTTTGAAGATTATCAGAAAGACAGGAAGGTTTCCTTTCCACTTTGTGGGATCCATCTGTGATCCTACAGGTGACTGGAAGAGTGAAGTGTTCCCATCTCCACCTGCAGAACCAAGCCTACAGGCAACTACTACTACTCATCAATGCCTTAGCAACTGTATGATCATACCTTGTAAGAGTGAGGTTGCTAAGGTTACCTAGCTAGTGTGTGTAGTTTTACGGACTGTTATCTGCTCTTAAGCTTTTATATTAAAAGAAGGCATATACAAACCAGGCATTGCCTATTGCTGCCTTGCGTTTGGACAATAACCTTTTTACACTGTGCATCAAGAGTTGCAGGCTTTTAGTAGGGTACAGAGAAAGAAGGTGCTCTAATTTTTTAACAAAAAAGAAACTGAGAAATAGCTACCTTGTAGCTCCCACAGCCCTGAGCAAGAAGCTCTCCCGAGCCTGTGCTGCAGAACAGCAGAGGAAAGGAGATTTCTGGGTTCTTTCATAGACAGTAACTCTGAGTAACAATACCCCACATTTCATCCTGTGGGGAACAAAAGGAAAAGTTCCAGATAAGTGGAAAGAGGTAGGAAACATGGTTGAGAGTTAGTGAAAGTCTTTGTCATATTTCAAATAGTCACACCAGTCTGCAAGGAGAGGTGTCTGTCAATTCCTTCTATAACACATATTGTAGGACTTAAGTCACAAGGACTTAACTGTGCTTAACACAGCATAAATGCACTGCTCTTCCATATTCACAGTGCACATACAGGATTGATTTAGTTAATACCCAAATTCACTGCATAGGTTTTTTTTTTTTTTTTTTTTTTTTTTTTTTTTAAAGTGTGTTTTGTACCCAGGGAAGAAGTGAAATGCACTGTTGATAAGTGACTACAAATATATTGTTGCTTGTATGAATTCACAGAAGCCTTTTTCATAAAAAAAAGCTGTGATCATTTTTCAACATGGCTGAGAAACCAGTGATCTTTTCCTATAGCTCTCCACACTCAGAAGCTAACCTGTGGATCTCAAGTGAGCTGTTCATTTCAGCTTTTGGGCACTTTTATTGAAGTTTTAAACCTGATGATCAGTTTAGGGAATTTGTCAGCATATAGAAAGGCCTAAACTTCACCTGCAGAGTTTGGGGCAATGAAGTATGGAGGATACACTAACATTTTGAGGGCATAGTGTGCAGAAAAGATTTTAACTCGTATTTTCACATCACACTATTCTGTGAGAGTGGAGCAGTGAACTTAATGCAGGGAGGTATGATAGATATTAAGTTTTAACATTGAGTACAAGTTAATAATTACAATAAAGAAGTCAAGAATTAATATATAAATCATTTTTAGCACAAACAGTACAGTCTGCCCATCATGCATATCTGTGATAAAAACAACACTCCGTTAACTTGCTCATTTCAAATCCATCACCCAGACCTAGCATTTGATGATTAGCTTTAACTATTCTTAATATGTTAGTCTTACTCACATCCATCCAGACACTGAAATGAGTATCCTAGCATTTAGTAAACACAAGAGATGGATCTTCTCATGAGATCTAAACTCAACGTCCTGATAAGCTTTTCCATTAACATCTACCCCATGGCAAATATTTCATATTTCTGTAGCCTTGCACAACATTTCAATCCTCAATTGATATCAAACATTATTTTTTACTGGTCATTAAACACACATACATGTACATATTCAATGTTGTTGTCTAGAACATGCAGAAAAAAGGACTTTAGCACTTCCAGATCAAATGGCACAAAGTGCTGAAACAGTAATGATTAGAAAAGTGGCACTCAAATGCAAGTGGCACTCAAATAAGTAAAGAGTGTTAAGAAGAATGTCCTAGAAGCTCATTTAGTACATCAAGAAACACATTCTTTTCTCATCTTTGATTTAAACAGTATATATGCAGTCACTTGTCTCACTAATGCAAAAGTAAACTAAGGTAAACATCATCAATTTCCTTGAATCTGTATTACGAAGGCCAAGACTCCTGTAAAAGCAGTTCTGAAGTATAATTGACCGTGTTACCTTCTAGCTCAAGGGGATAAGTTATTGCCAGATGAAAGAGGTCAAGCTTTAAATAACAGTGGTGGTTTCAGATCCAGGGAATGCTATTAATGTTAAAAGCAATTATAATGCAACTTAATGACTTTTCTTGTTTTATTTACTTTTTTTGTTTCTAGCATGTAACAACTTTTAAGAAGGTTACAGAAAAATAGCCACTTGATGGCAAAAGAGAATTTCATGTTGATCTCACTTTTAAGTATTTAGTGCTAGATGGTTAGAATCTGATACCCTTATACATGTCATTCTTTTACTTTGTAAATAGTTTTACTAATTCCTACTGTGGAATGTGTTTACCTCCATAAAATCAAGAGGATGGGAATCTGACATTTAAATTCTACAGGAAAAAAAACTGTGGTTTATTCTGGAACTGATCTACCAACTGGCGTTAGTGCTCCCACAGGGAGCAAGGGAAAATATTTCTAGCTCTTCTTTAACGGGCAGATGGGGCTTCAGATCAAGCTGACTTGATGGTGGACACGCTACCAGTATGGCAGTATCTTTCAATATACCCTAATTACCACAAAAGGAATATTTTATTAGCAAGCTAAAAAAATCATACTTCATTCTCATTACACAGATTAGGCAGAATAGGTGAAAACCAAATCAGAATATTGCAAGCGACCTGACAGTAGTCACTGTATTCACTGTTCGTCTGTAATGCAAATAGAAAACACAGTACTCAAGAAGTACACTGTATAATTCTCTTCCTGTGTGTGTCTATTTCCTTCTCCTGTAATTCCAATGACTTCTGCAAAGTTACTACCTGGGCACATAAGGGAAAACTAAAGCTGAAACAACACCGTTAGGCATCTTCATTAACTTGGAGTGGCAGCATACAAGTAACCTTATTTGTTTTATTTATGAGTTACTAGTTTCTGGTCTCACCTTCTAAGAGAGACTTAGGACAGAGCCTTTAAAATACGTGGCTTCTTGAAAGTGAACGTTAGCACTACTGAGTGATACTGCAATTTGATTTCTGACTCTGGGTCACAAGACGAGCAAGCGAGTTTTTATTTTCTCAGTTTTCCAAGCAAGCAGGTCAGGGGGGTCTCCTGTGAGACAGATTAAACTAGACAAAAGTGGATTGTGCCCTGGTGTATATAAAAATCTGTGTTTGAGAATCATATCGCTAAAAGCTAATGCTAGCCCAAATAATTGTAAGGGGTTGGAGAGATACAGTGTTACCTTTCATTACTATAAATATGTAGTTTTATCAATACAGAAACATCATTAAAATTCTTATATTGTCATGCCACACTCAAATTCATTATTTCTTTTTAAATTGCAGTGTTAAAAATGCCTAAGGTCATTACGGTACTGCTACCTGATAATTTTGGTGCTTACAATAATTAAAGAGAAGGCATTATAAAAGCACAAAACTCATCCCATGAGGCTCAAAGGCTCAGAAGTAAAATGGGTATTCAGATTGCTCATAGAACACTTCATTGAAGTAGGAATTACACATCTATGGATACATCTTCTTGTCATCTCCCCTGAACTGGGATGCCCTTGCTGGTATGCATGTAGCATAAACCTAGGGCTATAGTCCTCATTTAGAAAACAAAAAATAATAAATTGCAGATTTTTTTTTTTTACTACCCTAAGGGAAAAATGTTAATAAATGTTAAAAGCCTATCAGAAGATTCTCCCTGGTGCCGCTGTCACCTATTACTACCAGAAGGCAAGGAAACACTTCATGCTAAATCCCATGCGAAACTCAATTTCTTGAAAAATTCTGAACTGCATCCTCTTAAATACTAAATTACTTTTGATCCCTGAAGCACATTGACAACAGAAAAAGAGGTCTGATACAGCTATAGCATTTAAAAAAATAGATTATTTTCTGAATACTTTTGATATACTGCTATTTCAAAATCCACTGAAGGTCATTATTAAACAAGATTTATATTAAATGATCTGATTGGCAGTTACGATAATAGCCAGGCATTTATGGTAAAACCATCATGTAGGTAAGATATAATTAGCTTCAACTTCTTTGCTTTACAGAGATTTCATTATGGAATTAGTTGGGGTTTTTTAGAGCTTCAAAGACAGAAAAAAAAAAAAACAAAAAAAAACCAAGAATGAAGAGGAAAAAGACTCATCATTTTTTAAATGCATTCAAAAATTACTGAAGGAGAACATGAACAGTCCTTCTGTTACTTTCATGAAAAATAAAATGAATGTGTAGTTCAATTTTTAAAGAGTTCAAGTTTCACCTGATATTCTTTATTTGATAAATTACTAAGATATACCAAGAACATAAAAACTCCTATACTGGAAGGATTATAACAGGTCGTAGTATTATCCTAGAGCTTCATAGACTTAAATGTGCTTCAGAGCAGATTAGAAGGTATGCACAGAAATAATGCAATTTCAGAACATGAACAATAGAAATGTTTTTCATCAAATTGAGCAAAATTTTAATGGCTGAGATTGGAAATATAATAAGACTCAGAACTTCATCATTTGGGTTATAAGTAAAGCCACAAATTCCTTAGGTGATGCATCTAGGTAGGTTTCAGAAAAGTGCTCAAGATTGAATTAGGCAGACATGTTTACTTGAATTAAGAGAACCACATACTTGAATACAGTATCTAACATTGATGAAACTGTACATCAACCTGTTGCAGAGTGTGGGATGGGGTGTTTTTTTAATAGGCACTGTGATTTGTTTTTCAGCAACACATCTGAACTGATACAAATATTCCTGTGGATGTCTTACAGCATGGAAACATTTTCCCACTATATACTGAGGGAATAACGTTTATTCCCTTAAATCTTCATCTGTGTGATTTCTCTAGATGAATTCCAGCCCCACATGACACCGAGTGGGTCCAAAATACTGACTTTTTCATAACCAACTCTAAAATCACCCACACTCCACACTTAGATAGCATTATTACAGAAAGTGTTAGCATCATGGGTCAGAGAAATGGACAGGATTCAATAGAGTCAGGATTGTATTAGAACTAAAGGTGCTGTTGCAGCTGGTGGACTCTCATAATTCTCCTCCACAAATACAGACATGGAGGAGATGCATGGGAAAATGCCATTTTGCTGGATAAGGTTATAGGATGAAGTAAAAAACAGAAGAAAGAAAGACATGTAATTTAAGGCTGCAAATGAGTACGTTATCATTTTGATAGGCAGAGAACAATAAATCAACAGCAGCAAATGGATTGATGTGCCCTACTGATGCGAGAACACTGTGGCACTGAACTGAAATTTTGATCCTTCAGCTATGGGAGGAATGAAATAAATTATTCTGGCAGAGAAGTGACAGCAGGAAAGAGCTCCATGAAAATAGAGTAGCACATCACCTGTATCAATTTCCTCTGACTGATATTGGAGTACCTCTAGATTCAGACTACAAAAGCTCCTCATGATGGCCTCAGTAGACACCTCAGCTGTGTCCAGACTTTGCAGTGAACCAAAATCCAGTCATGGATCATAGCATAGCATAGCATACTGGTACTGAGGCAAGGTGGCAAAGCTCTTGAAAGGACACGTGAGTGTACACCCCAAAACCAATCTCAGCGCATGCTGTTAGGTATCCAAGTCTCCATTGTCAGCAACACTGGGACCAGGACATTACATCAGGCTCTGATCCTTACCAACACCTATGTGTGCTCCCAGCAACAGACGACAGGAAGCTAAAAAAGAAACTACTTGAGAAAGACACTCAATTTCAGATCTTTTACCTTGGCTTGCATCCAGGATTTGCAAAGGAAAATGATATCTTAAAACTTTAATTCAAAAGCTGAACGTTATTCTCAAATATGTTCAACAAAGAGGGCAATGTCAATATCAACAAAATTTAGAAACACTCTGAGGAGTAGAAACTTGCCTCTTCTTTTGAAATAAGTAATGTTACCTCAAAAGACATATTTCTCCCCAGTCTTTCTCTAACTGAAACATGTCATATGAAAGTGAATTTTAGGCCCCTCTGAAATGGGATGACAATTTTTGTACAGATTTCTATTAAGTCATACTTTCATTTATGGAAATGACAGCAGAGTCTACGTTGTTTGTTTGCAAACTGTCTGCGGTATTATCTGTCAAATCTCAATTAAATCTACCTTGGTATCATATAAAAAGTGTGCATATGCATCACCAAAGCAGAAGAATTAATTAGCTGAAATATGCCAGCTCCATACCAAGGGAACTATGAATATTCATTGGCTTAGTTCCACAAGAGGTAATCAACTATTCTGTTTATGAATTATGTCAATAGTGCCATTAGCTCATCTACAGTTCCTAGGCATTCTCCTATGAAAATGTTTATTTTCCTAAAAAAAAGCCATAGTAATTAAGAATTAAAATGCTTGTAAAGAGATGCCTTGAATCATCAAACTCTACTTTCAGACTGAAAAAGGCCTAAAAATCACTGATGCTGGCCAGTGCACTGCTTTTCTGATGGACATCTGTGACCAATCATCTTGGAAAATGAGGAAGGGGAACCAAAAGGAAGGGAGAAACTGTGTCAGAACAAGAACAAGTTATATGCAAAGCTGCTGTGGTCAGAAACAACACCCTGCCTACATGTTGATACAATCCCTACTGCATTGTTAGCTCTCACATATACATGTACATATTTATTATTATTCCTTCTACAAAGATTACTATCACATATCTCTGTAAATTCTGAACACGTACATAATCAAATTGGGAATGTTCTTTTTTATACTAATCATCATACCAAAAAAAAACCCAACATGTTACTGGCATCTATTTTATAAGATCCATTGTGGGCTGCAGAGATAAATGTTACTGGCTCTTTCTAGGCTGTAAATACAACTGTTCTCAGGAAAGATGCAAGTCAGAGTAACTTGCATGTTCTCTACACATACTATAGAAATATTGTATAATTTTTGAGATTCTTTTCATTTTGTTTGAAGATCATTGAAACTCAGTGTTTGTATTATGTTTTCTTCAGCTGTAGGAATCACCGTGTTTACAAATCATTTTCTTGCATTATGGAAATCAGGATCTGTTAAATCAGTTATATCTAAAGGAATGCGTGCATCATTTCACATGGTTCTGAAAGACCAAGATGCTGCCTAATTCCTCCTTCTAATTCACAACATCTGGCACTAAACTATGACTTCACAGGATTACAGAAGGGCTGAGGTTGGCAGGATATCCTCTGGCAGTCACCTGGTCCAATCTCCTACACAACCAGGGCTGCCTAGAGCCACATGCCTTGGAACAGTTTCTCTGTAACTAGTAAGGTAGCTCATTCTTTCATACCTGTATATATAAACCAAAGCTGGCTTATGATGAAATTTGATATATAACAACACAAGTACTTTCCACACTTCCTTTTTCATGTATATGCTTCAAGCATAGAGCTTTTAATAATCATACGCTTGTTCAGACTCATTCAAATGTTTCTAGTCACAACCTTTCTTAAGTCTTCTTCTAGCTATTCATTCCAGTTTCCTCTCAGGTCTTGGCTCCTTAGTTACAGTAATGGCCCTCATCTAGTCTCTTTTTTTGGTATTTATGTATCCTTCTTCTTAGAGAAAAGGCTATCCTTTATACTCAGGTTTGGAGTATTTGTGCATCACACACACACATTCACCCACCCAGTCCTTTTAGAAATCTGTGCGGGATCCTGAGAACAGTTAGCTGTATATAATACAATTATTTTCTTTAACATATTCAAATCTGTTGTCAGTCTTATCTACATGATCTTGCTTTGTCAAACAAGTTAGGCAGCACTGTTCTCAGAATATATGCACATGGAAAGAGATACTATAATCTGAAAATCAGCTGTAAAAAAGACAATTAGATCAAAGCAGAATTAAAACTTCTAGCAGGCAGATAAGTCTAGTGTAATTAGATCTCCAAATAGTTTTCCACGCTTTTTGTGCATAGTGTAGCATGTTATTCTTTTCTTTTGTTTTTCTTCAGATACCCTTTTGCTATTACAACAGGATTTGAAATTTGCCATTATGCCTTCTTGAAATTCAGTAAAAAAAGATGAATAGATAAAGGTCTGAGAATAGACATAATCTGTTTTACGCTTTGGGAACTGTAGTTCAATGGGTGGGTTTAGACAAGCATTTTTATAATAAAAAGCTGTGCTACTAGTGTAATATTGACATCGCTGTATGAATATGAAGGAATTTAAAGTCAAGAAGAAATACTATTAATGAGTAAGCACATGCTTTCTTGCTGAGTTAAAAGTTGGCTCTCCCATTACAGAGTATCACAAATATGCTGAAATAAATCCCAAGTAATGCATCTCTTTGTGATTATTACAGTCATTTAATTTATAGTCTTTGTCAGGTCTTTTCTTCCTATTAGAAATTACTAATAACTCACATATAATTTCACACTGCTTACCTTCTCTCCAGGTTTGACTCTGCATATCAGCTTATAATGAGTTGTAGGGAAAGAAAAATTTCTGCAACTACACACTGATCTCTTTACAGAATAAACATATATTCTAATTAACTCCTTATTGTGATAGCCAAAGTCCTAGAGTAAGCTTGAACTTGAACCATGTAGGAATACTGGGAACATAACGTAGAGTCTGACCCATGGTTCTTTAATGGGCTAGGTCATAAAAGAACCTCAGGCATCTTTGTGTTTTGAGCTAAATCAAGGGAAATGGCTAAAGAAGCAGAAAGATGGATTCAACTTTTTACTTTAATACAGTTTCAGGTGAAAGGCTTTAATAATCATTTTGAAAAAGCATGTCCCTAAATTATCCTACCTCAAAATTATGAATAGTATCAGAGGAAGAAATAGCTGTCAAATTTTTGTTTCCAGTAAAATGCCAATGAAGCATGGTCAGTTTTGGGATAACTCTCAAACGGAATGCAGAAACAATCCAAAAGTAAGAAGGATTTCACAGGATCTTTCCTGTTAGCAATTTATATCACACTGTGCTAATTCCAAATGCTTGATTCAAAAAAATCCACATGTTGAAAATAAATATGTTCAGTCCAGGTACTGATCCTTGAAATTTAGGAATGCTGGAATGGCAGATTTTCTTTTTTCTTTTTCTAGTATGGATACTAACCTTGGATGGCTGAGTACTGCTGGTCTACACTGAGTCTAATGTGTAGTTATTTTCCCATATAAAACAGGATGTGAGATGCTGCCCACGTTCCAATTTAATGCTTCTGGTGGACTGCACAAAGAGTTCAGATATGAAATAGGTAGACACAAAGAGAAAGGAAAATTACAGTTGGTAACATTTATACTAATCAGTGTATATCTGTGCACTGCTGAGCCTGAAATATGGATAATCCCCAATATCAACAGGTGACCCTGCAGCAATTTTGTTGCCCCATTACTTGCAATATTCAAAGGAAAGTATTATCTAAGATAAGATTTATGGATATAAAGGAGTTAAATATATAGCGGAAAATATACTTGAAACTTGTACAAAAATACAGAATACCTCCTAAATGGCTACTTCATAAAATATGAATAAGAGTTCTATTTCTACTCAGTAGAATGCAATTCATATATATGTTCTGGTAAAAACTGAAACTTCCCAGAAAGGAAAATGAATATAGACTCTGCACAGGGGTTTGCAAACATCATACTTCCAGTAGCAGAACATTCCACCTTAATTGATTCTGACCAATATGGAAAATTCAGCTTTGTATTATATTATTTTGTTGATTATGAAAGCCACTCCCAAGCTGCCCTTCTGCTCTCATTTATATCAATCCAATGGCATTCAATTCAGCAGAGTTGAGGTGAAAGCAGAATTGGTTCTCCAGTGCAGGAAGAGGGAGACTTACAACTCATCTATCAATATGACATTTCCTATCCTCAAGCATACAAATATGGTTCTCACTGTAACTCTAGGTAAAAGGGAACTTTAAGAGAATATTTTTACGTTTATGTTTGTCTGATGTCTGAGACAACTTTGCAGGGAAGTGGTTTATTTACCACTACACATAAATCCAGGCTGGATTTACCTGACTGTAAATACATTACATTGGTACGCAGTCTTTCTGCAGTTTTGTGTTCATTGGAAAAAAGAAAGAAAAAAAAAATAATTTTGTTCATTTGATTTGAAACCCCCCAATGCAGACTGATATTTGTTGTTTTTTGGTGGTTTTTTTTTTTCAGTAAGCAAGCATTTTCTCAGGTAGGCAGGTGCAATGCCATGGTATTTTTTAAGCTTGATATGAAACACGCTGTAGTATTTGTGAAACCTTTCCTGTATGACTAGTGGCTGACAGCAATTTTTTACATTACATTTTTGCAGAGGTAATGTTCTGGATGTAGCTTGCTTCGGGCATATGCATTGGCTGTTTCGCATCCATTGCTAAGGAAGAACAAGTTGGCACTGATGCTGAAAGGCAGCATCCTACTCTCACCTTGCCACAGGCAGATTATTCCTCAGCCTCTGTGTACCAGTTTCTTATGCCATACAAAGAAAAAGAGTGAGGAAAAAGCTTGGCTTAAACAACTAACTCAGAAAAGAAAGAAAAAACAAAAACAACAGATAGTCTTTTTCTGGAGCATCTTATCCATCTGATGAAGTGGAAGCACAGAACAGTACCAGCCATAGGCTCAGTAGCAGTGCTGGCGTCTGCTTATCCAAAGTGAGTGTACATCACTTGCCCCAGAGGCATCAGAATGCACATCTCCCTTTCTATTTCCTTCCCTTGGAGTTGCATCTAAATCTTCTAAATGGGAGCTGAGTAATTAAAAGCATTTTACTTTCTGAGTCTGCAGACCAGAAAATTATGAAGAAATGTGAACTGTGTTGAGTCACTGTAGTGATCCACTGCTTGAAACCCAATAGCACTACTACTACTAATAGTTCACAATAGTTGCAGAACTAATTAGTTGCAGAACTAATCTGCAAATTTCTCTCAATTCTATGTGCCAGTCAGATAAAGGACTGTATGTATACACAATGTTTTTCTTGATAACTTCTCTTGATATTTTTCTTGATAAAAAGCAATACAAAGTCTGAGAAGTACAGAAAATTAGATAACTCTACCAGCAAATTTTGAGGCAGGGAGAAGGTGAAGCAATAGGGAAATTGGAAGATACAGATCCCTGTTATTCTGTAAAAGTCTCTGTAGAAAAGAAAAAACATAATAATTACCTTGAAAACTATGATATTCCTCTCCATTTAAGTTCTCTCTCACCTTATAACAATTTCTTAATACTACACCTGTTTTTTACCAATGCCTCTTCAGAACTGACAGCTTCATTTTGCTTTCCAGACACCCCATCCCTCCTGCAGCTTGTTGCCCTAATGGCCATCTCCTGTCTTCATTCTCCCCCAAGCCCTCTGTTAGCTCCCATTCTCATGACGTTCCACCCAACTTTTGTGTGTCTCCTCTTCTAACTCTGAACCACCTACAGGCAATCAGGGTCTCCCCTGACTTTCTCAAGTCCCCATGTCTCTTCTACTCCTGAGTCCTTTCCCCACCATCCCACTGGGGTGGAGTACCCATAGGGTGCTCCAAGGTGGTGATGCAAAATGCCCAGTCTTCCCCAGGTAGCTGCACAGTTTCTTTGTCTCCTCACTCTATTGCCTTTCCTCCTTTTGAAGGTAAGACAAGATAAAAAGTGTGGGAAAATGGTAGGAGGACACTACTGTCCTACAGAGTTACGTTTAGCACATGTCCTCACATCCTGAAACACAATCAAACCAACAGAGTATAGCCATGTTCTAGGCAACTCTTTCTCTGTTATTTTGTAGAAGTGTGACAGTGAGTTAAAAAAAATAGCGAATAAAACTACTCTGAAGACTCAGCACTTAGACCACAAGATAAAATGCCCTGCAGTTTCTCTCTTGGTGGAATCCTTTGACAAACACTGCTTTTTAAAATTCTTTTGAAAATGGCTCATTTGGACTCTAAACTCTAAAATGAAATTATAGGGTTTGCAGTCTTTCTTGGTCCTGTAATATAAAGACCAAGTAGAGCTGTACGTATCTGTCAACAATCCAGACAACCCTTGCTACTATTGCTTCTCTTTCTTTTTTTTTTTAAATTCATGGAAGGGAAGTTTTCTGGTTACATGGGAAATTTAATAATTTAAGCTTTATTTGTTGAACAGTTTGGATCTCTAGCCATCCATGAAATCCATTCCTTGCAGAAGGTAAGCACGAAATTCATTATCTATAAAAATTTCTGATAGCTGGCTCCAACTTACGTGTTTCCATTTAAATAATTTCCCAAACTCCTGTGACAGTTTGCCTTACCGCTATACTCAGTAAAGTTTGTTTTGTTTTCCAGAAGTAAGAGGACTTATTCAGTATTTATTATCTGTTACTTATCAACTTTTTGTCATGTCAGCTTTTCAGTTTACTTTCCTTCCTTTCTTTTGTCACCTGTGTTACTTCTCTGTAACATGTTTCTCAACAAAGAGAGATGCTAAAAGAAAAATGGTAAGGATATTGAAAAAACACTGCAAGAAAGAAAAAGTAGCTTCATACGAATCTTTTGTCTCAGCTAGCTTTTGCTATGCTTATTTGGGATAAGGATTACTGTCCTAGTCAAACCATTTAACTCAAATTTGTAAGATTATTGTTGCAGCAAATATTTCTCATATTGAAAAAAGACAGTATCAAGTTGCAAATAGTTTCCAGGTCACTACCAGCAATGTTCAGTAGATTATTTACCTCTAACTGAAATATTTATATTAGAATGGTGCTTGCTTCTAAAGCTGTGGATCACCTTCAAGCAATGCCTTGTCCTTTATCAACATCTTACACCAAAAAATACCACTTTTGCTTTCTAGTCTATGAGCTTGATATGCAGAGACACTTTAATTGCTCTGCATTCCTGAGTAATCATTTTATGATGGCTTTATTGCCACCTCTCCCTTATCAGGGTATGGCACTGTTACAGACCCTAGTGATAAATTACCCTTTAGAGAGGGAGAAGACAGTGCCACTTTAACAAGTGCAATAAAGCACTTTTTATACCAGGAGAGTTCAGTGCATTTCCCATTCATCATACACCCTCAGTGATTTTACACAGATTTTACACTGTTGATTAGCTCATTAGTGGGGTTAATTGGATACATTAACTGGCAGAATTACAGCTTGACTATGAACCAGAGGCTGCAGCATTATAAATGACAGACAAACTACAGACATGCATGGGGAGCCTGAAGGAAGTTCTTCTCTTTGATTAACTTTCATTAGGTTTTAATTCTTTCCCTTCTACTTCTATAATTGACTCTGCCTGAATATTTACTATGGCATGAACTGAATGGGGGGATAGATTACATGAAGCTGTATTTTCTGTGTCTGTCTCTCCTGATATCACAAGTATTTAAAATACAATGACTGGAAAGGAACAATAAGAAGGCTGAATATTTAGACCTCATAATTGCAGTAAGTGTAAAAAGAATTAAATCCTCATTGCCAGAACATTTCTTGCCAGAAAATGTGCCCACAATTGCATATTTGGTGCCCAACCCCATACCCTTTACATAGCTGGGATTTTACAGTGGATTAATGCAACATAAAAAGATAGGGAACATTTGAGGAACAGGCTGGAATCATCCAGTAGTTATTTACTTAGTTTAAATTTTGCACTGGCCTCTGCAGCTGCTGGGATGATGTCGCTGAGGAAGCCTGAGTTGTTTCATCTCACAGACGCCAAAAGGATTCCTCAGTCATTTTGGATGCAGACTTTTTTTTTTATTTTTTTTTTTTAAGGTTAATATATTTATGAACAACTTTGGATAATGAAGATAAAGGTTTAAAATCTAGTGATTTCTTGCAAGGGTATGACTTGGAAGCTAAATCTATGTTTTTACACATGCTTTCTCTTGTAGTTCTGGCCATATGAACAAAGACTTTTCCACTTTAGATATTTCTCTTCATCCGCTAAGCACTAAAACATCTTTCAATTTGGATAGCCTGGAAGTCTGGAAGGGAAGAAGCCCTATTTGTTTTATCCCCTGTCCCTCCTCCATCTCAACTGTTTTTTCATTCCAACTATAAGGTATTTCAGAGGGCAACAGCTTGGGGCAGACGTGATACAGAGCTAATCTGTTTTCTCCATTTTTCTCCCACTAGAAATTTTTTGATGCTGTTACTGCTCACAACTAAGTGCATCTGCACTCTACCCAGTTTCACATGTAACTTCTCCAAGTATTGTTGTCCATCCAAAAATTAATTTCACAAGTTCTGAACTCCACCTTGCCCGAGGAATTTTCTGTTTCTTACAACCTATTTCTTAGGGGTAACAGACAAATTGGTATATGTCTGTAGACTCAAGAGAGCATTTTCACATGCAAATATGAGAGAAAGTAATGCTTCAATCTGTTGAGCACACAGCCAAAAATGTGGAGTGGGACCCCAGGAAAACTCACGTCACTACACAAGCAGGGACTATTTCTTAATTGCTCACTATGCCTTTTTAGGTCAAAGCTCTTAGTGGACTTTGTTGTAGGGTTTTTTTTGTTACTGTTTTGGATTTTTTTTTTTGGGGGGGGGGGGAAGGGAAGGGTACAAGGAGGGGCGAGGAGGGTGGTTCGTATATGCCTTCAGTGGTGAGAGTAAGATTATTGGTTTTTCCTACAAGGATTGAAAAAGAATACTATAGCTGCTGAAACTGATCTAATTAACATGCATAGTTCAGTTTGTGACCTTCATTTTCACTTTGACTTTCCCATCTGGAAAGGAAGATGTTCCTAGGTCTTTTTCATTGAATGACTCTGATTTCCATTACTATATATTATCTTAAATTTCATTTCACTGAGAATGTCTTTGGCAAGATAACTATTTATTTTGCTCAGCTTCTGTTCAGGGCCTCTTTCCCTTCCCTCTTAATTTCTTCGTTAAATAATACTAGCTTTGGATTGCTACTTGTCTCTGAGTTTTTTGTGTCTCTTCTGGATAGACAGCACTTAGTTGTGAGTGGTAACAGCATCAAAGCACTCCAGTATATTCCCTCTTAACTACTTCAAAACCATTACTTTCCAAATGATGTTATTATCTACAACAAAGTAACTACAAGCAATTTGAAAACTAAGGAAGAAGTCTGTGGGTTGTTAAAACCATGCCTACATCAGCATGAAGAAAAGTAGTTTCATTGTTGACTTTGTTCCAGTAGCTCCAGTTTTAGAGGCTGAATGACTATCTTATACATATAGACAACCAGACTTTTTCTAAAGTATTAACCTCAATAAAGAGGATTATAAACTTTCCAGGTAAAGAATTTATTAATTCAGCCCTGAAAGCACAATAGGATAAAAGCAAATCAACAGAAGGATGGATGTTTTTCCTCCTAATAGGTAGTTTGTTACCTTTAAACTGAAAATACAGAAACATCTGGGTTGACTATTTCTTCTTATAGCACTAAGAACAATATCCTCCCTATTTTTCTTCCCAATTATTTGCTTCCCTTGGTCTTGAGCTTTTTCCCTTTGGGAACAAGATTATTGTCCCATAAACTGGCAAATGATTACCATTATCCTTTAATTACTAGTAATGGCGTGAAACTGGAAAGTAATACTGTGCATCTTGTACTGTGAATATTATTATGCATTGCACTTAGTAGCAGGGAGCTTCATACTAAGTCTGGTTTAGCGCTGCCAGAGCTCAGTGGCTCAGACAGGGATTTGCATGGTCTCACAGGCATTGCTACCAGCCTCTGATGTTGGTACTAACATCAAGCAGAGCTGCTCTGCAAAGAGCCCCGTGCGAGTGAAAGGAAATGCTGACAGAGCAAGGCAGCATTCATGATACCTAGCATGAATAAACATATTTGAATCTGGCCCAGTGTTTGCAAACTCTTCCTCTGGAAATAGCAGTAGGCATCAAAGACAGATGTAACATAGTGTGACTACAGAAGCAGGATTCTGGCACCCTTCAGCCACAGGCACAAGCAAATGCCTTATTCCAAATGCAGGAAAAGTACTCTTTGAGACAACAAGATTGTTCACGCACCTAGAGCTAGACACTTCTGCATGCACCCGGACTGTAGACATTAGGCATGCTGCTGCAGACTCAGAGCTTTTAGCTCAGAAAGTGATGGAGTAGGTGAGCTACATGTAAGCTGGTGAGCACCACTGCCAAGCAGCACAGGATGCAAGAGAGCAGCCAGGCGCCCTGCCCTAGTGGCACCGCAGCCCTTAGCCCTGGCCTGCTCCTGCTGCAAGCCCACCTTGGAGTTGCTGCACTTAGCTAGCCTAACAGTCTGGAACTTCTTAAGCAACGAAAGAGAAAGCACAATTGAAAGATATACTTGCCCTAATTCCTGGCCAATTAAATGCTCCTTTTCCTAAAACAGGTTTTCTTTCCTGTTAAATAAGGTGCTTAGCTAGCAAAGTTCAACAGCTTTGTACAGACAAGAGTCTGGGTACCAGACCTGAAACCTTCATGGATGTGGCTCCTCAGGAAAGTAATTTAGTTCCCCAGTTTGCTTGTCAGTTCCCTACTAGCTATGCTACATCTATGTTAGGATTTTTCCCAGTCCTGTATTGAAATGAGCTGATTAGCTGTCCTTGAGGCACATGAAGGTTCAACTCTGTATCTGTGGCAATAACATAAAGACACTATGCTGGTGGCATACAGCAAAAGATTCACATCATTTTAGATATTCCAAATTTTAAAACTGATTTACTCAGCTGTCTTAATTTTGCAAGAAACCTGGGGGAGATCTGAGACAGATGCCCACTGTGAACAATTAAGTTTATGTTACTAATATTATTATTATTTTACTTATTATATTATTATCATATAACTAACATTACAGAATACCATTACGCAAACTGCACATTGAGGATAGCACAAGCTCAGGCTGGGTCACCTCAGTCAGTGTAATAGTCACCATAATCCAATTCCAGCATGCGAGAAGGGTACCTAGCCCCATTTAATTCACTGCTATGGATACACAATGCTGGGTAGATAGCTCTGAATTGCTGCCCTAGTCTCAGTGATACTCAACAGGAAAGATACTTTCAGCAATATAACCTATAATAATCACCTGGCTTAACACGGGTTCTTTCAGAGGAGCTTCCCTCAGTCTCTCATAGCCACCAGCGGATGGTCTTTAAGAGTCATTTGTAGTGGATGTTTATCAGCTGGTTATATGAAAAATAATTGGCATCCAGGTTAAGAACCTTGTAAATGAAAAATCTGAGACTAAATTATTCTGTGAAATTAAAAGGTAATTAAGTACTTGTATTTGTCAACTCCAGTGTAATTTACATTTTGAAAGTTGCAACAAGAACTTTCAATTCCTTTTGCCAAGGGACTGGAAAAAAGGAAGCAATTTGATAATATTAAACTTTAATTCTTCCATGGCTGTTGTTTTGGGAGAACTAATTTGTGATTTTACCATGAAAATGAACAGCGTGAAAGGTATAAAACAGACTAGAATCTGATGCTTACAGAAAGAAAAGAAATGTAAGTGGGTGAGTAATAGCATCAAGTAAGGCACCAGGAGTCAGCAGAGAATCTACAGATGAGAATGGAAAAAAGAACTGATTGACAAAAACAAGCTGTGTCTTAGGGAAAAAATGCTGAACATTTTAGTGAGAGCTATGATAAGGCATGCTGAGCTCGAGCAATCAAATAGATTAAAAGCAGCACCAAAATGGCCTTCATAAGCATGATAAAAGTTAGGAAGGAAAAGTGAAATCTTATGTAATGAGAAATAGGGGAGAAATTAAATATGAATAAAAAAAAAAAAACAAATATCTCACTTTAGTATTTTGGGCATGTTGTGCAAATCTGCAAAATTTTGCAAAGCTATAGAATTACTTCTGATGGAAAAGGCACAAAAGATATAAACAGAATATATATGTACAGAAGGCAGTCCTATATGAACCTTACATCTTTTCTTGACATGATAGATGATCTAGGAAAGTGAAGCAAGTATGCGTGTGCATCAGTGTAGCCAAGGCTGATTGTAAAACCAAAGTCATATTAAAAAATTGTTTTCAAATGTCATAATTTCTAGCTAGATATTTATTTTGTTCTGAAAGATCTGAATTATATTACACTGGTAGAAAAACTATAGAAATAGATAAGTTATTCTCTGGCAGAATCCTTGTAAAGTGTGTAGTCTTTTGTTGTCATTGCTACTTCCTTACGTAGCTTGCTCTCTAGCTATTCTATGATTCATATTCAGTAATGCAATTTTGGCTGCATTCCTTCCCTCTGAATTGATGTTTCTTTCCATTGCTGTTAGCTAACATGTTATTCAAATTCAAGACATTATTATATTTCTCCTCTCTCTCTCTCCCCTCTTCTTTTTTTTCTTCCCTCCATGATCAAACCTTATTAACATCCTGGTTCCAATTCCTTTTATTTTTCTGTGTGCTTACAGTACCCATAAACCTTCGAGTTTCACAATGCAAAAAAGACCCTTCCGTGTGATTTATAGGAGAAATTTTTTTTCTAAACTTCCTGCCTTCCCCTCTCAAGTATCACAGTTTTTACATCTCATTAATAGGATGAATTCATACACACACACACACAAGTACTCCATTACTTCATTTCTAGACAAAACCACAGGCATTTTTAACTATTCTCCCACCCTCTCACAACTGTTCTGCTGTTTTACTCCTGTAGAAATTGTTTGATCCTCTGACCATTACAAGGTACTTTCAAATCCTACTGTAGACAGCTTTTAAAAGCTATTTTAACAATTTAACATAGTGCAAAGTGGCTGGAAATGTGATCCAGGATTATAAATCAGATGACAAAGTGTGTTCTTGTATTAAAAAGGGTAACTTTTATACGTCCAAGTCCTCATAAAATCTCAGGTTCCTCTTTAGGTCACTTTGAAAAAATATCCAGTCTGATGATTTTATAATACTGACCATCTTATTTTGTACAGGTTTCTGTTGTGTTTTAAGAACTGTAACTGTTGTAATTTATTATAATGGTTAAGATATGTATAAATCAGCCTCAATTAGCTATCAGAGGGAATTTTTTAAAGCAAAGGAGTAGCAAGGTATACTCCCCATTAGCTTCACATGTTGAGGTTAAGTAGTTTGGATGGATGGTGAAGAGAATATGCAGAAGTTTGTAAATAGTCATGTAGCTATTATTTATGATCTCTGGAAGTGCTCTCAGCAGCAAGCAAATGGGCTTCACAAGCACAGCTGTACAGAGCTGCCCAGTCCCACAGCCCAGCCGGGCAATGCCACTTTGCCTCACCTCACTGCCTGCAGCTTTCTTGGACATCTGAGGGCATGGACAGCACAGCACTGCTCAGCAGGAGCCCAGTTTCTTTTCCTTGCACGTAAACTCAGCAGGAATGGCTGGCGGGCTCTTTTTCAAATAACGTGCCCCTGTACAGACCTTAGCTTCTGGATTTTCTGACATTTTTTTTGCAGTTGTGAGATCTGCTTGTTTGAACAGTTCAGATAAGCTTTCTTTAAACATGACTACAAAGATCTAAAAACCTATTTTAAATAAGCACAAAATGAACAACATGATTGCAATAATTACATGTAAATTCTATATATGAATTTCCCCAAAGTCTTGCCTACCACCAGGACATTAGTCATAGAATCATAGGATTACAAGGTTGGAAAGGACCTACAAGATCATCTAGTTATACTGTCCGCCCTTTACCATTGCTGCCACAAGCACTAAACCATATCTTGTAGCTCCTCATCCAGATGCCTCTTGAACACTGCCAAGGACAGTGACTCCACCACCTCCCTGGGCAGGCCATTTCAGTGCTGACCACTCTCTGAGAGAAAAAGTTTTTCCTAACGTCTAATCTAAACCTGGCACAACTTGTGGCCATTTCCTCGGGTCCCTCGGTTTGTTGGCTGGGAGAAGAGATCAAGCCTCTCCTCATCACAACCTCCCTTCAAGAAGATGTAGAATGCAATGAGTCATGCTCCCTCAGGCCAATCCCAGCCATGACAGATCCTGGTGAAAAGGAATAACCTAGTTGTGCAATGACTCCCAAAGCCATTAGTTCCACACACAAGGTGCAAGTAAGGCAGCAAGCCCTTTCCTTGGGAAGGCAGGAGTCATCTCTGACCAGTGTGAGGTCAGCTGCCTCGGTACCTGCCCAGTCCTGGAGACAACTCCACCTGGCATAGTACCCTGTGGGGTAATTATCCAAACAGAAAGAAGTGGCACTGATGAAAGGATGCTTCCCTGCTTCTGAAGCCTTAGTAGGAGAGAGATGGTGTGGTTGGCCTGGGCTAGTGTGAGACCCAGGCTGGAGAGCAATGAAAAGCACCTGGAAGCTGGCAGAGATGCAGGGTCATTTTTTCCTCATTACAGCTTGTTTATAGAGCATTTCCACTCAAGCCTACTCAACAGAGCAGACTCAGTCTAAGGTGAATGACAAATCTACTGGACAGGGATCAATCTCTCCCAGAGGTGCATAACGTGTGGGATTAGCTAAACAGGTCAACCTGCTCTTCCTGCATCACAAATTTCAGGCTCAGTTTTCTGTGCAATCCTAGAGACAAACTGAAGGAAGAACATTTGTACAGATCTGAATGCAGGGAATTTTTAACAGCAGGCATGGCTCACACCAAAACACTGTCATAGTTTATGGGGCTGCTGAATCACGGCCTGAACCTCTGATTGATCACCTGAGGCGAGCAATGAGTCAGCCATGGGAGCACAGGTGAAGGCAATTTACCTGTGCTGCAGGAAGGGGTGGAGCCTGGCTCCACCTCTCCTAGACCCATTTAAGAGCTGACTGCCAGTGAGGAAGGATCTCTCTCTGGAGATCTGCTCTATTGGAGTTCATCTTGTGAGCCCAGGACAGGGTGAGTGACTTTCTCTCATCTTTCTCTCATTACTCCAATATAAATTATATTAGCCAAGCTCCTGGATATATATTTACATATATATATATATACACACACACACACACACACACACACACACACACCATCTGTATATCCATTGATTATACACATAGCTAAATAGTAAGCAGCTCCTCTCTCTTTCTAGTCATTATCAGATTATACTCAGTTCTTCAGGACAGCTTATGCAAGACCCTGAAGCCCAGGCTGTCTGCTCCCTGTTAGCCTAGCTTTACAAAATATCTTCTGCACAGCTTTTATCAGTTGTGTTCCCCTGTACCTGAAAATAGGGCTAAATAACATGTATCTGATGTGCTCCATGTCCACAGTAGTTGCTCCACATGTCTTCTCCCTGATGGCTATAGACTATTGACTATTGCTCTCAAGTATACTCATTCTCTCACACTAAAACAACAGCACTTGTGAACAAATAGACACACAAAGGATGCTGACCCGAACCCAGAAATCAGACTCATCACACATTAATACAAAGAACAGAAGGTTTTACACAAGAGTATCAGATAGCATTTTTCCTTCATAAGTATGTTGCTCAAAAATCAAATTCAAATTTCATTTCATAAAGATACACTATCAGCTACATGTGAAAATAATTACTACACTTATTGCATAATAGTAGTTATATTACCAAAACTGAAAGCTGATGGTATATAAGTGTACAACATATACTCCTTCCAGACTTTGTAGAAAATAGGAAAGGAATTGCCCTTTAAAGGATCAAGATATCAATTGGCACATGGGAATTGTCTTCCCTTCTGCTAAGCTGACATTTACCATTCAAAATCCTTATTTGCAACTTGACACAAAATTCTCAGTGAAGAGCACTTACTCATCACTGCAGATTTTACTTAACCCTCACTTTTGGTGAAAACTATCTGGGCAAAACTATCTACCTACTCACATCCTTGATTTCAGTGTAATCAACTGATCGCTGACTCTGGTCTTTTGTTTTGCCTTCTCTTATTTATACTTACACTGTTTTTTTTTTTACACAGCTCATAATCAAAGTTATTTCAATTATTCTGGGGCATATTTTCTTTATTTCTCTTGTATTTTGCACATGGGGTTTTACATAGACAATCTAGGCAAAGTGTGTCTTTTTGTATTTTAAAAGAAACAATACCCTTAATAATGTCACATGTTCGCATATGACAGAGGAGATTTACAGGCAAATTAAATCTCAGTATATTTTCACTGGAACTGTAGCTGTTAAGGAATTCAGAAACACTGGGAATATAAATCCAGATATTTCAAGCTATATGTGGAATGTTGCCAGATTTAGAAACAATTCAATAACGTCATATTTTAGAGGTTATCTTCAGATATATATATATAGAGAGAGAGAGATCTTCAGTCTGGCAGCATCTTAAAGCTCATATCTCACATTACTAAGTTCATATTTCATGGAATTCATACATACATAATTTTTTTTGTTACAAAGGTGATGAATTGCAAAAGGAGATGTCACATCAAAATATAAACATGAATATAGAAAATCTGTTGCAAAGTTTTACTGTTTCTATAGAATTGCAAGCACCAGTTGCAGTGCAAAGTTATAGTTCACAGAATCATAGAATCACAGAATTGTAGGTGTTGGAAGGGACCTCCAGAGATCAAGTCCACCCCTACTGTCAATCAGATTCCCTACACCAGATAGTTCATTACAAACTGTGCTTGGAACAGGACACCTGCTTACTCTGCTTCAAACCCTAAAATACCAGGATATCCATTCTTTAACCTAAATACAATGGACTTGCCTTATAAAGCTATTTATGAGTGTATGATTTAGTTGGTATTCAAAATGCATCCACTAAATAAAGTAAAAACTACATTGAAAGTTACATGCAGTGGTAACAATGCAAGATTCATTACACACTCACTGGAGCATGATGTGACACAAGCCAAATATCTTGACAGCCTTAGAAATGACATAGTTGTTCACCATGTGTAGAAAGAATGTCAAAAGAAACTTACCTCGCTCCTTCTCTCTTTTAATGAGACTTTTACTCTTTTCAGGCAGTACAAATCACCTAGGAAAGTAACTTGATGTAGGACGTCCTCTGATGTTGGCCAGTTTTATGCCATTTATCCTTTTCTTCAGTCAGCTCTAAAGATGTTCCAAAAGAAAAATAAAGATGAAGGAAAATCTAATTGGATCCTATTATCTGACTATACTACTCAGCAAGAAATCAACGCGGTGCATATTTGGCTTGCTGAAATAGGTGACTCAAGCATTTTGAATTTACAGCTACATGCATAAACTCAGTAGTGGATAACAAAAACATACATGTAATTATTTCTTCGTTGATGGGAAAGAATGATGAGAAATAAGAAATAGAACTGGAAGACAAAAAGAGTAAAAGTATCTGCATTTTAGCTAGCTTTTGTCAATGAATACTAAAATATTAATAAGAGTTTTGGGCATGAGAAAGCGATTACAAGCTCCCTGCGAGAACTTATACTCAAGCTGTAGAACTATGAATATATATTTAAAGTTGGAGCAAATCTTAAGAAGTTTAATGTCTTTTTCACAACCACTATAACTTGGTGCAAATGCAGATAAACAAAGCACTTCAATTAGCCCTTCTATTTATTGTTTCAAAATGAAATGCAGAAGTGTGGAGCAACAAGTCTCCACAACTCTTCATGTCAGTGTGTAAAGGATGTGATGCTTCCCTGAAGAGCTTGCATTCTTTCATCAAAATCTAATGTCAGATATTAGCTGGTGCTGCTTCACTGAAAGCAAAGCATTGGTGCTGATTACACCAGCTAAGTACATACATTCAAACAGCATGAATTAAATGTCACAACTTTGTGATCAGGGGAAGGGGAACATTTGTGCTGAGGAAGCAAGCTTATGATTATGTTGCCCTAGGCAGAACAGAAAGGATCTTAGTTTTGAGAGCCTGAAATTTTGAAAAACAGAGCAAACCACAGTGCTGCTAATTTTGCTGACAATCTTTTATTTAAAAGTGAGTTAGTCTATGAGATCATTGCAAATATTCAAGTATACAGGTAGAAGCTTGACTTGCCTCTTATTAATTCAAAAAGATTTTTCTTGGATGAAGTCTGTGCATGTGATATCCCACAACACAATGTCCACAATGAACCCAGACATATTTCTTAACAAAAAGACGACGCAAAAATGCAGCAGTGCACAAAAGAGAATAGAAATTTAACCCTGCTGAAGAGACTGCCTGAATTAACTTCTTATTAAAGAAGGAGATTGAATTGTGCCATTACAATGAAATAGATCTCACAACAATTTGATCAGCCTCGGCTATTATGGGATTCTTGCATAGAAGGAGTGAGTGTTATCTACTTTCTTCAGCATTTTGGAAGTCAGAATATGTAGCTTTTTCATAGCCTTCCCCGCTGAAGCTGCAACAACACAGTAACTTCCTTTGTGGTCTCAGCATCTACCTAACTTTTTCAGTTTTGCATCCTACATCCAATGTTATACATATCACACAGATGCTTATGTATCAGAAGTCCTATATTAAAATGAATGTGTCTTGCGGTTTTAAAACATACTGTCTAAAAGTGCTCTTTATTAATCAATTAGACTGCTACAATTCAGCTTCATAGCTTCCTGAAGCCATATTATTCAAGGCTAAGTATAAAAGAATATATGCTTCTTTCTTTCCTGCCAGCTACACACCCACAGAGGGGCTGGATCCTATTCTGCCTTGTAATACTTAATGAAGTGACTAGCTGTTGAATTATTGTAGTTGCGTGGAGTCCTACCACTCAGATTTCAAAGCAGTTAATTATATACTTGAAATTAAAGCTAGTAATCCCAATAGTTAGCATTAAATTGTTTTTATTCACACTCCTTTTAGTGAATTCTTGCATGCTTACGCAATCCCAGACACACATATACAAGCACAAGTACAGAATGAGGCACAGAAGACCCGACTACACCACTCCACAGAATGAGGATAGGATTTAAGCTAAAAAGGTGGAAGGGCACATTTTCTGACTTCATGCCTACAGCTACACCAAGTATTCTCTCTACATGGGATTCGGGGTCTCAAGTGCCACAGGACTTATTGTTACCCTACGGCTAAAGCAGCAACCAGTTCTGCCTCTGAACAGGGGTCTCATAAGCAACAGGAGCTATTGCTACCCCCAGGCTGTAGCAGAGGTCACAGCCTCAACCTGCCCGTGCAGTGCTGCGTTGGAGAGAATTCATTCCTATTTCTCCTATTGCAGCTTCAGGGCCCAGGGTGGTTAGTCAGTGAGTGCACGGGGTTGACAACCTGGCCCTTTAGGTGAGACTATTCTGTTGATTACTCTTTCACATGGCAGGCTTCACTTTCTCACATGTCAGATATGTATCTCTGCTATGCTTAATTCATTGGAAGAATAACCTCATAAAGAAAATAGATTAGTATCTATTGTTCTGTCACAGAAGAGGGAAATCAAGACTCATCTTAAAACACTGAGGCACAATTTCTATTACACCTACAGCTCACAATGAGCTCAACTGCACTACCTTTGCTTTAAAAAGCTCTAAATTTTATTGCCCTTATTACACTCTTGGAGTGTTTTAATGGAGACAGAATATGGAAGAGGAAAACCACATATCTTACAGTTTTATCAGATTTACAGATTCTGGTGAAACATCCATCATTTCACTGTGCAATTTTCTTCTATAAGTGAAATGCCAACTACTCTCTTTCAAACACTGATAAAAATAAATTATTAAAAATGTATGCAAACCAACTGCCCATCAAGACAACCGTAATTTTATTTGAGATGGGGGTACAGGATCAAGTTTATTATGTGAAAAATTCCTTGTTCAGTGATCTTTAATCACATCTGTTATGCAACAGACACTGATATATGCAGCATTCAGTTACAAAACCCAAGCCCTGCAATACATAGGATGACTTTCATTTGGAAATATTATCTGGATATAGATATCTAATTAAGGAAAGTTCATATTAATTCATTAAGATAACATGTCAGTAGACATTATCCTCCCATTTTAATTGTAATAGCATATTACCATTATAATACCGTTGCTATAAAACACAGAACTTAGCAGCAAGCTAGAATCTTCTGCTCTTTCCTTCTTTAAAGATAAGCAGCCATCAGATATACCTTACAATGACCTTGCCAGCCTAAACTACATGTTGGAATATTAATACTAATGGTATAAAGATGCAAACAATACATTAATTCTAAACCTTCAGGAAAGAAGAATGTATTTGTAAGTATGCAAAAGATGACACTGGAGCTTTTAACACTTTATACAGAGCACGTAAATGCATTGGTTCCACGGAGAATTGCCTTAATTGCTTTGACCCCAAAGAGTAAAATATTAGGAACACCTCAAGAGCTTCATATTCAGTTGAAACAATGGTGCCCTTAAGCTGAATGATGCCTTTTCATTCTGTCATCTTTGTTTTGAACAATGCGTTCAATATAATGAACTATGGCAATGATTAATCCCATATTTCTAGGTCTAGATACAAATCATTACAATCAGAGAAGGATCCACAAAGTAACCAACTTATTCCTTATACAAGGTACAGTCAAGTACAACTTTATAATGCACTCAATTCTTACAAACATGCACTAAAAGAATATTTCTTTAACTGTATGTAGTAAAAATAAAAGCATTGGGAAGCGCTGAACACAGGGAATCATTCTCCAATTTGCATCAGAAAGATCTCACAGTCCCATCTTGTATGTGGCATGGGTAGCTGCAGATACAGTCTGTATTTGATGAGTGCTTGTACCTAGGAGCATGGCATCTCTAATTGAGAAAGAATACTCACTTGTACGAAATAAATTCATATATCTTCTTCCATGCTGTGAAAGTAAATACTGGACTCTGTTGCATACATAACTTTTTGTTTCTGTAGATGCATGTATGGCTTATCAGATCTCATCACAGTAACGTATCTTATCTATCTTGCAGAAAGTCTCTCTTTTTAGCAAGAAGTCTTCTTATGTATAGGGCTACATATAGGGGAGATTATTCTCATTTACTGACAAGGAAGCAGTAACATGGTGACATGAATTAACTTTCTGAAATTATTCCTTCTGAGACAGGAGCAAATTCAGAAAAGAAGGTCCTATCTCTCTGATGTATCAACTTAAGGAAAACCGCTCTGGTCAGCTGAGTTCTCAGCTGCATGTATTAGCTTTCTGTTGAGGATCACTTGTGATTCAGGAAAGCAAAGCTCACTACAATTGGCAAGAGACCAAAGAAGGACATGTTCAGCCTTCTAGATTAAAAAAGTGGTATCAAAATTATATGCGTCACCAGGATAATGCAGACTGTACAAATTTAAGCAGCATTCACAGAATGGGTAAGCAGCAGCAACTTGGGTATTCATCACAGTTGTGTCAAATCTAACGCACAACAAAATTATGATGAATTCTGGATGACAGATGACAAATCCTTGAGAGAAAATGTGTCCCTGAGGGCAATAGCAATGAACAGAGTGAATAAGCCACAGAAAAGTAAGTACATAAATGCATACTCCTAAATTATCTGAGTTAGAGTTTGCCACCAGCAGACCATGCACAAATTTATTAATTTACAACTCCTGTTGTGGTATGGATTATACGTACTTGAGCATAAGCAGGCTACTTCTGACAGTAAGACCAGATGCTAAGCAGGGATAGAAAGCAGATGAAGTCTTAACTACATCTCACTACACATAAAAAAAAAAAATAAATAAATTAAAAAATCACAATGAGCTCAGTTTAGTCTCCCACTTGTACATGTTGTCCCTATAACATGGTGGTACTTGAGTTGCAGTGCTCTAAGGAAATACCTTACAGCAAGCCTGGATTCTGGCTGCAACTTCAGAAGGCAGAGGTCTCTTGTAGATCCAAGTTATTCATTCATCAGATCCATACGTGTGCTATGGATACACACAGAGGAATCTCAAAAAGCATCTGACACCTGATGTAACAAGAGAATTGAGCCCTAAAAATGTCAAGTCTGGTACAGAAGTCAACAGGAAAGTTACTGTGAGAACGAATAATAGGGAGAAGGGAAGGAGGAGATCTACTGTCTGTAACATCCTTTAGCAGGACCCTCAGGCAGAGTAGCAGCAGCTATCACATTGTCTTCATGCAGACACTACCAATTTTTAAAATCTTGAAGTGCAATTAGCTACACAGCAAGTTGCAAAACCTGCTTCAAAAGATCCCTAACTCCATATATGCCTCTTTTTATTCATTGTTACTGTTGTTACAGAATATTTTTACTCCAAGTGGAAAGCAAAGTTGAGGTATTCTCATTCCCACTGTCTGATAAACATTAACAACTGCTGACTTTTTAATGGTGAGTACTTTAGTTCAGAACAACTTAGATGAAGTAAATTTCCTGTATATATTTGAATATATTTGTTCTCACTGAATGAATATACACATGCTCTCTGTGAATATATTTTTAACATCTCTCTACATTTACTACAGTGCATAATATAACATTCAGTTTGACCTTTTTCATCTAATCACTACTTGTCACAATAAAGATATTTTAGACATGGAAAATATCTAAACCTCAACTGTCTTTTGACTTCACTGTATTGCTCTGATGCTGTCAAATATATTTCAGAAATGCACAACACATTGTTCTGAAAGGAAGACTCCTGTTACCCCAAATGGAATCATCTGTGGTCAACATTTTCTGTTTATGCACTCTAACTTAATCATCATCTTGTAGCTGAATGAATTCAGCTTATCATGAATTTTGGAAAGAATAAAGTAAAATTGCATTAAAAAAAACAAAACACCTGAAACTAGATTGCGTTACTGAAAACTAGAAGTTTCATGCAGTTTTTAACAACAGAGAAAGATTAGATGCATAGTCTTGGGCCAGTACAGCCCTTCTCACTCAAGGCATCACTGTCTGTCATGAATAAAGTTCTAACGGGGATTTCCTTTTTCAGTACTACCAGCCAGCCTTGCTTTCCTGTACTCCCAATAAACAAAACCAGAAGCAGGGAAGCCTTGACAGTGGTAATGCAGGTGTAGGTGTTACCCTACCCCACCCCAAGCTTCATTTCAGGGCTGGAGGAAAACTCACATTTGGTATAGTTTTTTCTTCCATCTTTATGTAAATGCAGGCAGATTATCTCAGTGCTAGTCACAGTTCAGTGTTTTTATTCCACCTAGAAAGATGAAGTATTTAATCCTGAAGGAAGATTATTAATATTGCATGGCTGTATATCTTGGGGCCCATCTTCAGGCCTCCAGTCCGTCTGCTCTAACCATGCTGTATGAAATGGGAATTAGAAGATGGACCTGGTAGTATGCTCTACTGCTATGAACTGCCCCAACTCTTCATCTACCTTTGCAGTATGGGGGAAAACTGAACAAGGTGGTTTGCAGGAGCCCATCAACACTCAGAAATAGATTGTAGAAAAGGAATATTAAAACTCTTCATCTTCATTCAATTAATCCATTCAGTAGAGTTTACACCCCCCCCCAAAAAAAAATTACCATGAATGTGAATGTCCCAGTACTACACGTGCTGTAAGGGTTTCATATGCATAGTTTTGAACATGGAAGATTTGCATTCGAGATAGCTCCTTTTTTACATTAGTGTTTGAGTACCTCAAATAAATAAAGAAAATGCACAGCGTCCAGAGTATTCCCTCATTCAAATTTCACCGTAAAAAAAGGGAAATAAGATATATGAACGCAGAATTAGCCAGGCCAAATAGCAGGCAAACCTTTTTTTTCCATAACATTTCAGTTATGTTCTTCATGTGCACCCAAAAAAACCCAAAAAACAACTGAACTCATATCAGATTATTTTGTTTAATTTCCTCCATTTTGCTCATTCTTCCCCAAATGGTTTTTTTCAATCCAAGATTTTAAAATATTTTTCTATGGAAAAATACTTAATTTTTAGACATGGTTTATATTAGCAGTGTCTATCAGGGAGTGAGATACATATGTAATACTTTAGACATCTATTTTGCAAACGCATAAACCTAATTTTAAAGATATGAGTAATACTAATAAAATTTATGGGACCAGCTATAAGCATAATATTGTACGTGCATTCACATAGAATGAAACTTCACAGCCTATCTCTAGTGAAACATGCTGAAGTCAGGAAATGGCTATTAATATATAAAATAATATCCTAATTAATAAATGTATGAGTTGTCTGTCTCCTGAAGTATATTTTCAAGTAGCTCACTTTTAATTGTGACACAGTTCTGTGACTGTTATTTTGATATTTGTAAGAAAACTCTTCCATACCACATTGCTTGTTATATCCATAATAATCAGAACAGGATGTTTGTAGTACTGAATTTCTTTACTGACAAAATATTTTCATTGAATGATATTTACTGTCACATCTTCTGAAAATAAATATTCCATACAAAACAACAAAAGACAGGAGAAGCAGAATTGCAACTTTAAAATCTCGGAGGGCTAAGGATACATGTTTTTCTGCACAATGGACAAAAGAGGAAAGTCACACCATTTCTATATTCTTCTTGCTTATAATTATATGGAAACTGAAGGTTAGGGAGGGTATCCTTTGTAAAGCGGAAAATGTTGTATGTCACCACAGAGTTTTAATAGGCAATTCATGTGTATTAATAGGGGCACATCTGTTCCAAAGGCTTGCATTATGCAGGTGTCTGTTCCTCTTTTTTTTTTTTTTATTATACAGTAGGTAATTACTTAGACATTATTACAGCAACCCCCTTTTGGACCACTTATCACATTATCAAAGGCTTTAGTTCTAATTATGAAGTATGAAATAAGAAACTTCTCACATGCATAATCCGAATATATATCTATTCAGATTTTGAGAGATAGAGCATTCTTTTACTTACAGAAATAAAAACAAGCTAATGCCACTGATACAAGAACTACATTTTGTTTTACAAGTCTGTGGTAGCAAAACCAAGCCTTTCATATTCTCCTTCCCAATCACTATAGTGAGCTTAAATAATATTTGGATACTTATTTCAAGTTTAAAATACAGCTTGTCCAAACTATATTCAATGAAAGTTACAGCCCTATACCTGTTAACTAGATCTTTAGCATAGATAATTTTACTGTTGTTTTGACAACATATGGATCCATTTTTCTATCCCAAACTTTTCTCTCTCAGTAACTCTCAACTAAACTCACAGTCTGTCTTGCTGAAAAGTCCTGTGGTGTTGTATATGTTAGCATAGGCTGAATATAGATAAAACAGAAATACTATTCTGACTCAAGATTTCCCTTTACTCCATAAGGGCCAACAGAAGTGCGTTAGAGTCACGCTTGTCTGGACTTCATTTTTGCTTTGGAGCTTTCCCTAAATCTTTTTAGGTTTAGTTCAAAAGTTTGTCCATTCTTTCTGAACAGTATTGCTAAGATTTTGTCTTTTTATACAATCACAAAGATAAGGTTATTTCCTAGGAACTTTAATTTTTGCATCTTGTCTACCTTGGTGTTGTTTTCTTCAGCTTCAGTACTGCAGTTATTTCTGATCAACGTCCACTTTCATCCTATTGCCACCTCCCATTCTTTATAATCTGCTAGTTTCCAAGAATTTACCGTATCTGATTCTACTACCTATGAACTCAGGCTAATTTCAGAGGCCTATTATTCAAAGTGAAAACCTTGCACATTTTTAGTAGCATCTCTAGAATTTGAGACACCATTCCACCTAAATTAATTTACTTATTATTATCTCTAAATAATACTCTTAATCTTGACAACATTCATGACTACTGAAGAAGTACTACTCAGTATCCAAGCAGTTATGATATTCTCCTTGGTACCATGGCAGGGGACAATCTGTTCATCTGATCTCTGCTGAGGCTAATTTTATTTTGTGTCTTTTTGTCTAAAGAAAAATACATAAACTGTTCAGGCAGAATTCACTATCATTATTTCAACTTCTGGCCATATGAATAGTGCAATGGATGGGAATGCTGAGATTTGCCAAGGGACTGTTGCTGTGGAGCAGATCTGCTCCCAGCACATTTATCAGATAAAGCCAGGTCACTTTGGGCACTGTTTTACCTCACACCTGCCACGAAGAAAAGGGGGTATCTAACTGCTTGAAATGGTTCTAAATGTGTGTGGAAGCCTTTATGAACATATCTAAAGGTTCTGACAGCTGCTATAACATCCACATACCTTTTACTTTTGGTTCAGAAATCTAAATTCCATCTCAGCTAGATTGTTTTACTATCTTTTGAAAATGAAATATTAAAATAATTATAAACACTTAAAAAAATGGCTAATACAGACTCATTTCATAATCAGAAAACAAGACAGTCCTCATTACTTAAAATCTAAAAACTATGCAAGATGGCATAAAAATTATCTAATTTTTGTTGCTTCTGACTCTTCCTTTTCAACCACAGACTTTGCACAGCCTCTCACTGCATAATTAAAATCACATCTCTCAAACTCTCAGTACTATTTTCACTTACACATGTGCTTAAATGAGCACCCAGTTTTTTCCCAGTTGCATCTTAAACTTGGGAGGCCACTGTGAGTACAATTCTCATGAATATATGTACTACAGCAGAACTTTGTTTAGAATAGTTATGAATCCAGGCGTTCTCCATGATAGTTTTTATTCAGGCCACATGGTCACAACTAGCAATGTCAATTAATCTTTTAGGGATAATCAGATTCAAAGTTAAAATTAATTTCCTCCCTAATATCCGTCAAGGATTCAAGCAGATAAATCTTATTTCTACATTGCACTTCAGAGCGCGAGTAAATGGCGAAAAACCAGAGGAGCTGTAAAAATAACTAAGAACGTTATCCTGTCTGAAAGGCAGACTGGAAAAGATTGAACCATTTGATTAATAGTTATAATTCAGAATATGATGGGCATAGTGTCTAGAATAATTAAGGAACAACAGGCTGCAAAATGACAAGAATAAATGCATAAAACAGAGAAGCTGACTGGCAGGTGAAGCTATATTTCCTCTCTACCCCGTAGTTCCTTACCATTCTTCTCTGGAAATTCCCAGGTTTCTTTATCAAACCTTCTGCAATAATTTATTATTGTTATACAGGCAGAGTAAATTCTACCACATGCCAGTCATGTCTACAAGTTCAATTAAAATGACAAGAATGACATGGATGGGTAACTTTTGTGCAAAAGGGAAAAGACAAGCAGCTCTTAAATGAAACTAAATTCCGATACCACTCTTTTGGTAAGGTGTTTCTGCATGCACAGAAGAAAAATTGCGTTCCTAAGTTTTCATCCCTGGAGACAGTTAACCAATAAAAGCTATAGCTGAGTTTGATTAACTCTGCATGTTTTTCTTGACCTCATTAACAGAGTCAGCTGATGAATTTCTAGATCAATTTGCATGCAAATGTAGAAGAAAAGGAATTGTCCTATAACACTGAGCTATTCACCTTTCTGGACTCATCATTATCTCATTTCAAATTTCTGTAGGCAAAAATAATGCAATGAATGGGCATAGTGAGTAAAGTATCCTCAAAGTCCATTTGTCAAGATCAAGGGATATTTCCCACTGCAGTCTCACTTCAAGTACAAGTCTGGCTTGAAAATCTGACTTTTCACAAATAGTCTCCCCTTCTTGGTCATTTACAGCCTGCTCCTCTTTTAAGATTCAAGTACACAAAAAGGCAAAATTAAAATAATAGCATTAGTGAAATGAGAAATAAAAAGCTTAGGATCGTATTTTTGAACACTATGAAACAAAATTCCATTAATATCAATGCTCATGTACCCTTTTATCCCGTATCACCTTGGTATCAGTGTTTTTACACAAGGTCAGTTTCCTATGTTTTGCTAATTCACCATGCAGTTTTAAACAAATCACAATGAAGAAACCAGTGTTTATCCAATTAATATTTGAAAAGTATTCAAGGCCTGTCAAAGTAGGATTTATAATGACAGTAGGAAAATATTTCTTTTCTGTGAATATTTTCAGTATTATTTCTGTTTGTACTTCTAGAAGGTAAAAGTAAGGTAAACAGAAGATCATTCAGTGTTAAATTTTTTTTACTAGAAGTGCACATCAAGCTGTAATTTAATGATTCTGTAAACACACAATGCAAAGACTCCTCTATAACTCAGTTTCAATACTAAGATCTCAACACAGAGATAACAGCAGATGACAAGGTAAGTAGATCAGGACAAGTCAAGCTGAAAGGAAAGAAAAAGTTAGGACTCTAATGCCATATTGATCTGCTCCTAGGAAGTAGGAGGTTACATATCCGGTTATATCAGCAAAGTTTTTACCAATTGGACTAGTGACAATTACCCACCAACTTAAAATGAACAGTAATACAGTATGCATCATGTTGATGTTCAGACATGAAAAATGGGAAGCACAACGTTACCATGCACTTAACCTTTTAAACAATATAAACTGTCATAGACAGTATTTATATATCTACATAGCACCAAAAATCAATCTAGTTTAGAAGAAAAAGGGGCTACACAGATTTTGTATTTTATTAGTTTATAGATTAGCAGATTAGCATATACTGTAGATTAGTATATGTTTGTATATACACCATATTGATCTGTCATGATATAAGTGTGAAGATGATGGTCACAAATACAATGGACATGCTAAAAAGAATACCAGCCTCTTTACTGGTTAAAAAAAAAAAAAAAAAGCAGTCTCCCAGCATTTTCTCTGTTAACCAATCTGTTGTTGCAACTAATAATATAGATTTTATACCTTTATGCAAATTCAGATACATTTCTCTAAATAAATATCTCTGGAAATACAACTGAAATATCAAAATAATTAGAGGTAGGAAAATTTTGCTATTGATAAAAAAAAGATAGAAATGAAGTATCAGTATACATCAGGTCTTCAGCATAAAAATAAAACTTCAATAGAACAGCCAGACAATCCAAACAAAAGTAGCAGTTATTACATACATGTGGTTTTATTACATTGATATTATTTATACATGATTTTAGCTATCTACCTATGGGCAGATTTTCTTCATATGTAGAAAGAAGTGAAAAATGAAGTTGTAACTTTTGTTGATAACACAATTTCTTGTCTAGGCAAAACAAAGTCGTCAAAGGGGACCACTGAAGCTCCCATTAAGGATAAGAGAGCTGGGCAGCAGATGTGCAAAGTTCACTGATGATAAAACAGAGTCAGAAATAATGCTCAAGCAAATACAGTCAATATAGCCACATTAATATGATACGAATGTAAGTACTTTAATAACAATAGACAAGGAGTTGTTCCTCTACCTTCAATACCACGCTCAGTAACAACCTCTTTAAAGCAATATAATATGCATACCTAAGGGAAGGATACTAAATCACTGGAGGTATGGGTTTTACACACAGAAAGAATGACAAAATTCTCCGAACACCTTAATAATGATCTGATCATTACTAAAGTTCTATTAATAGTATAGCAAGAAGAAAGTACATGAAAGACACCTCTTAGCATCTTCATTTTGCATCCTTTCCAACCAAAAGTGGTAGAAAGAAGCATTAACAAATATATTAAGCATTCTTTTGAAATGTGTTCATTAGTGCAAACTCTTAGAAACAATAGAACCACAGATTCAAATAGCAAATATTTAGATTCAAATTTCTCAGTGAAAAGAGAACTTTCGGAATGACTCTTGTCAGATGTACCAAGGCTGGAAAAGTCATTGTAGTAGCTTAAGGATGAATATAAAAACTCAGAACAGACAGACTCACATGACAACACTGGAAGAACTTCAATGGAATAAGATCATTAACCTGGCATCATCAAGTAAACATCACAAGAGAAAAGGAGGTTTGTCATTCTCAGAGCTGAGCCTTGTCAGCATTCATCTGGATTTATGAGCCAGTAAAATAATCCTTCAGGATTACCTGTCCTGTTTTTCACCATTACTGCAACTTCAAGGAGGCTGTTTTGTTGTGCGCTTTTCATGTCATGGTTAGCTGCAGTATAATTGACTCAAAAATCACCAATACTTACAGCTCATTCATATACAAATTAATGGATGATGGCAAAGTTGTACATCCATTAAGCAGAGCATTAGCTTTTGCAACATTAATTTATCTATCAAATGTACTTTATTTATCATGGTTTTACTGAAAGATTGTTTACTAAGAGACCACACTGGAAAGATATTGCTGCTATCTATGAATGTTATGCATTGTGCATAAAATTTGAAATATGAAAGCTGGTATGAAATAGTTATAAATTAATTATTTTGCTAGCTTGTTTTCATGACTTTAATATTCACAATATTGGGGTTTGTTTCAATTCTGTAAAAACAACGACGACTCAGACTCTACCTATATATAAACTAACTAATTTGATTATTTGAAGGAAAACTCACACAGAACTCAATGTTTTGGGTTTATTGTTTTTTTTTTTTTGAGCAATTTATACATGATTAAATGGAATTTGGTAGAAAATATAAGCAGAACACATTTTCTTGTTATAAATGTATGCTTAGATTTCCATAAAAGCAAGTCATCAAGTAGTCCAGAAAAGTTTTGATTAGCTAATCAATAGCAGTGATCTTGAAAATCACAATAATTTGATCACTTTAAAATACTGAGTATTCATAGAGCCATAGAGAGAGAAAGAGCAAGAACAATTTTGTAATTTGGCTGCTGGGAGAAACAAACTGAGGTGCTTGTTTCATATTCAGATTCATACTTAGTCAGCTTTCAAGTTCAGGTACAGATAGAAAGCTTTGAATTGGAGGTAATCTCTCCTCTTTTAGCCTTGCAGGTAATAGATGGATTACTGAGGGGCTCATTATCATCGCCATCTCCACAGGATTACCATTAACTCAGAGAACTCTACCAGATCTGGTTTCACAGAAAGTAATTTTGGCTTTAAGAAGCCTAACAGGTTTAAGGCATGAGGCCCAGTACTTAGCAGTCTGGTATTTGCAGTCCTTCTGAAGGATGTTAGCTATGTAAGAGACAATTAATGCCGCAATCTTTATAGAAAAATAAACTGGCATGTAAGCTGATGTCCCTGTGACCCGTCTTTTAAGACAAGTAAGTACAGTAATATACACACACACACACACACACACACCCACCTCAGATTCTGCGGTTATAAAATTTTATTTGCACGTAGATTTTCACCAAACTTCACCTACATTATTTCATCACTGCAGGATTATTTCGCAGCTTTTACTGCAGCAGCAGTTCTCAGAAATGAAAACAAGCATTTTGACCATGTTTAAAAAATTCCTTATGTCTTCCTGCACTGAAAAATCTGAGCAAGAAAACAATTTGGTGGAGTGAGAATGAAATTATGCTCACATACTCTTTGAATTGGAAAGCCAACCAGTCCACAATCAGGCAATGCTACAATCAAGTATTTTATTCTCTCTGTGAGTAAATTTTTTGCCAAAAGAGTATTATGGCTACTATACAGAAGAATGATGATTCTAACTTAGCCATACCAGTCTAACTTCTATTTCCCCCTAGTTGGTCAGGAAGTGACAGATGAATATGTACTTTTTTTTTTTTCTTTCAATACTCTTCATGTAGATATTTTGAGAGAAATCTCACTAAAATTGTGTATTTCAGAAATGTCAACTCGAGTTTCCGTTCATGTTTTATTTTTGTTACCTTCACACCTTCTTCTGCACTTGAGGGTAACAAGTAACAACTACCCTTGTACTTAAGGGTTACACTGGGAGGTGTTTATTTGAATATGAAGAAATAGTACATTATTTACAACCTCTATTGCTAATTATTTTTTAGCTAATTCATTTATCTTTAAAGTTGTTGCTAAACCAAATTGACCTTCTAAGTTGCTTTTATTTAAAAATTAGGTTCACATTCATCTTGCAAAACCCGTACTTGCACTATAGAGATGCCTATCCGATCTAGAGCAATATTACTAGAAAGATCAATCTTCAGAAATATCTCCATTTACCCTATCAAATTCTAATCTCCCCATATTGACTTGAAATATGTCACAAGCACCAGTTTTATTAAATACTCATAATCTTTATTGATAACTATAAGCTCAGTGAATGTACTCAGGAAAACCATGTTCTACACAGGCTTACACTACATTCAGAGTTATAGCAGACACTCTTAATGGAACTTACAATTTCAAGTTTTTCAATGCTATTTCGTATATTCAGCAATATCTTACTCACAGTTTTCCTTAGCAGACACTAGACATAAATAATGCTCCTGTACCAGGCTTGTCCAACTATACAACTCTATTATGCTTTAAACTTGTGGAGTCTCAAGAATAGAAGTTTGATAGCTCTCTTCGACCTCACAGTAACATGAAATTGTTAAGATATTCCAAGCCATTGTTTCTTTTGTGTATATTCTCCTACAGTTCGTAGGAATGTAAAAAACTGACCAACGTTCCTAGCAATGATCCAGTGCCCTGCAAAGGTGCTGTTGATATATTCATCTGAAAGAAGAAAATATCACGGAATGATATTGAAAACTAGCTGTTGCAACCTTAGTTCTAAGATTACTCACTCACATCACCCAAAATCTGGCCTTTGAACTGTACGAAATCTACAGTCACAGGTCTCTGTAGGAGCACCAGATTCACAAGTGAAGAAGCAAAGCTACACACACAGGCACCAGTGCTACAATATGTTCCAGCTCAGCCTGTTGCTGAACTGGTGCATACTTTGATAACACATCACTGCAATCTGCACTGCAACCAGCATCAGCACAGATGTACCACAGTCCATCAGAGGAAGAAAAAGGATGCAAAACACTTTAAAGCTTATGCTCACCCGCTGAGTTATGCAGCTAAGACACATTGCTTTCTTTGTCATTGCTGTATTACACAGTTTAACCTCTTCATTCTGAAACTATACGCACATACATATGCAATTGAGTAGACATCTGCACACTAACATATTAATTAAACAATATTCACAGGTTTATTTGGTACTTTGATTTGTACTGCTTATAAACTAGAGTAATTACTGATTTCCCAGAGACAAACATTAAACATTCCACATATATGGTGGCAAAACGTAGTCTTTTCAACCATATTGTTTGTTGGTTGCCACAAGAGGAAACTAATCCAGACTCCACAGTTGTTCGATCTGGAGAACAAAAGACAGTCCTAATGGTTTAACTCCCAAATTGTTGTGCAAACAGCAAGCATCCTGTGGCATTATTATGAGTAACTGGTACTGACTTCAGTCTCTTACTGAGATCAATAGGTGTCCTACCACTTATTGCAACATTAGCTCATTGCTGTTGTCTTTTGAAAATGCTGAGTGAAAATAAATACTCAAATGATTGCAGCAATTTTTAAAGTCCACATTTAAATCTCTTAAATGCTGAAGAGTGTTTTGCTCATCTTGTTTATTTTTCCTTTTAGCTTCTCAGGTCTTGAGCTTACATGTACACAGTAGCTGTTTTTCTAGGTAGCTCCTCAAAAACATTGCAATATATTAATGAAGGTGGCAGGAGAGCAAAAGGCAAGCAACACCAACAGTCTTCACATATTTAATTCACTGCTTTGTTCATTCTTTCCTCATTACAAATGTACTAAGTGACGATATAATTATAACCTGAAGCTGTTGGTAATTATATGCAAAGTGCTGTAATAGCAAAGAAACCTGAACGCCAGGAGAGAGAGAAAGAAAGAGACCAAGTGAAGCCAGAGTCAAAATAACCATTACTGATTGTACTCCTGGGTACCCCCTAAAATTATTTGATTCTGAGGGGTTACCTAACCTGCAAATTATCTGAAAAAATTCAAGTCAGGTGTAGAGAAAACAAATTAATTACCAGGAAATTACTCACTGTTGTTGAGCCAAGAATTAGCTCATCAGCATTTGGCACAGTTGGAACAAACAGTAGTGAAGGAGAACTGTACTGACTTAGGTAAGTAGCTGGCAGCTGAGAACAGCACGTGGAAGAACCTTATTGGAAACTTTCCTTCTAATGTCAGTGTCTCCCAGCTAATCCTGAGCTCAGCCAATGTCCAATGCCAGTGTGTTGCTATCAGCATCTCCCTGCTCTCCTCCCCTGCCTCCTGCCTTTGAAACAGGAGAATGGATGTGGGCTATGCTACCTGTGGGAATCCCTCCTGATGCTCCATGGAGCTGTGGCAAGCTGTATGGCCAGGCATCATCCCTACACCTCCTGGTCCCAGAGCATCCAGCTTGCCACGATTATCCCTCGATTCCTTTTGCATTTGGAATAATTCCACCAGCAAATCAACCAGAACCAACAGTTTCAGTGCTGAGATGTACAATAACCTAGACACTCCCCATTTCAGCTGAACTGATCATTTTCTGACTAGACATGCAAGCCTGGCTCATACACAGGTCAAATGAATGTTTGATTTGTACTTCTCCTGTATCTGCATGAATCAGAAAGATACACTGTATAGCTACTGCTTCATTAGTAGATCAGTAATACACAGCAGCAAGCTCTAAAGATGGAACTTAAATGAAATAAAGCACATAAAAATTATGAATGACTTGACAGGTTGAATTGACAGCTTGTGAACATGAACTGAAATCCTTGCTTATCTATAATAAGTACAGTACACTGCTGATGACTTACTTAGGCTTACAGAAATGCAGTCAGAAAAGTTACAGCTCCTGCTACTTCCCTCACTCTTGCAGGCTTGCTGCCAGGTTGGGATTACCCCTGCTAAAGTATATGTAAAAAATGGGACAAAAAATATCACCCACAACAACAGAGCAAAAAGCAGCACATGAATAAAGGATTTCCTTTTAACTGTCTTTGCTGAATCTGAACCAGACCACCAAGTTATATGACTCAAGGAAATTGATAACACTAAAAAGTTATAACCACTTCCAAGGCACAGTGCTCGTCTTGCGTTCACACAGCATGTGGTATGATACTTATGATACTGTATAATACTTAATAGTGATGCTCCAAATTCAAGCTATGTTTCAGACAATTCAGAGGACATATTCAGACTCATGTAGATGCTCCATCTTCTCTGTGTTCTTTCCCTGCTGCCTTCCTCTCCGGAAGCCATCTCTGACCTCCACTTAGAGATCACAAAATCATTTCAGTCCCACTTTGCAAAGCAGTGATTGGCAAAACGGTAGAAGCACTAGATGTCTGCGCCCTTTATCTCATGCATCACTGAACGTATGGGCAGTGCTGTGCGTACATCACATGCAAGGGCTCTGTGGACAGCTTTTAGCTTCCAGGGAACAGGAACTGGAGTTCTGCTGCAGCAGCAATCAAGCAAGAGAAACTGATTACTGCTTTAGATTGCAGAAGGTCCCTATAATGTGAGGAATTTGAACAGGTGTTTTTTTTTTTTTTTTTTTTTTTTTTAATTCATGAGCAGCTTTCACTTCCTGTATTTTAATGGCTGAAAATACTCATTTGCTTGGTTACATGCTCATTTGATATTATATATGGGTAGAAGAAACATGCGACCACGAGTGCAAGACAGCTGAAAAAAAACTCAGAATACAAAGGTTATGATACATATCTGCTCTGAACTGATCATGTCCATTTTAAATTATGTATGATTCATAAATGCTTAAACCAGAAAATACACCAGCTTCTTCATTTCAGGTGTAGTGTTTTTATCTGAATAATATTTCAATAAGCAGGGGAAGAAACAAGGGACAAAATTACTTTAAGTAACCTGGGCTCCTATCCAAAAATTAATACATGCAAGTGAAAGGATTGCTTTCAAATACATATTAGAAAAAGGATGACTCTTCTGGCACAGTGTATGATATTATACTCCTTCAAGTTTTTTTGAACGAAGGAGCATTCATTCCTTTATTTTGTTGGATAACTGTTTACATGCTAAAGTGACAGAACAAGAGCTTAGCCCCCTCCTCATCTCCCCTCACAGTACCGTCACAGCTCTGAAGGTTGCATTGGCAGCTCAGGCGTGAGACCTCCTGTGGCTCTCCAACCCCTGCTGATTTTGCCCACAAAAACTGTCACAATTAGTTTGAATTGTGGAAATGATGCTTCTGATACCTATTCACCACATAACAAGTACAAGGCAATGATCAGTGCAGGATGCTGAACTGCTGTTCTGTATTGAGTCACTGTCAACCGTTAAACTGAATTTCATTCATTCCCAAGTGCATCTGGACAGGCTGAGCTGCACACAGTGGATACTCACAGCACCAGAGCATGTTTGACAGCCAACAACTTCCCGCTGATGCTGCTCCCTTCTTGTAGCCACACTCCCTCCCCACCCTCCTTCTGATGCCTGTGACAGCCTGAGGAGAAGTGGCAGGAAATAATGTATTTTGAGAGATTACTTTTAGTTCTTACCACCACAATGTCCCCAGGGGGCTCAGCCCTTGTGTCCCACTGCTGAGCTGCACTAAGCCCATTTTCTGACTCATACAGTATCCACTGTCACTAGGTCATATCAAACGGTATGTGGCCACAGGCCTAGCTCAGCAAAAGGCTGTTCATCAGCTGGCTTACCCACACCGTCAAGAACAATTATAGAAGAAATTTGAAACTACAGAAAGCTCTTTCTGTTCTATTCCCTAGATAACAGCTTGGAAATATGGAAATATACTAGCACTTAAAATCACAATACTTTTTAGATCAGGATAACCATGACTTTTTTTTTTCCTAGATTTTTTCTAATTTAACATTGATAATAAATGAAACTGCCTACAGTCTTGTAACTGTGGCAATTCCTTCTCATGAAATGCCCTCAGTTACAGGTACGCATTCCTTTTTTTGAACACTGCTAGCTGGTCATGCTTCTTGGCACATTCATCACACTGATGAGTGCCTAGTCATAGCTGTACAACCTTTGGGCTTTCTTGGACAGCAGTGAGAGAAGAGGAATGTCTAGGGTCACATCTACAAGGTTGCTCTGAAAGTAATACCAACTAATTATTTCCATGGAAACGACAACGAATGCAAAGTGCACAGTAATTATTAAGTTTAGCAAATCCTCAACTTTTTCAACACAGTCATCACCATTAACTATGTATTTTCATCAGTAATGGACAAGAACTCTGAACCAGCAGAGGTTGACTGTCACTGTCAACATCGCTGAAACACACAACCCATTTCTTCCCTGTGCTAACACCCGCTGCTTGTTCTCCCAAATATTCAGCAAGCATCAGTGAAAGTCAGCGGGTGCAATTCTTTTGGCATGGAGGAATTCAGTAACACATGCTTGCTTCATATGCACTCCCATGTCCGATACCACACTGCCAGACTGCCCCTCTGCTATCATCTGTTGCATGGCAACAAAATGTAACAATATTGATGGGAAGATTCAGCTTCTTTGGCCATACCACCACATCTGTCTCTGACATAATAAAATAGGAGGTACTATTTTTGGAACAACCCTCGTTAATGTATATATGTAACAATTTCTTTTTTTAAATATTAAATAAAGAGAACAATGCAAACAAAGCTAGTAAGATATTTGACCTAGGTGTTTGTAAAAATAGTGTATCAAGATCTGCTTAAAGGGAAGTGGTTGCTATTCTTAGTGAGTTGTCAAGGCGCTCAGAGATTTTTGATCTAGTTTTACTCTTCCTGTGCTTTATCCCTGAAAACAGTTTTTCTGCAAATGCATGTTCTGCCAAAAAAAGCACTGAGATGAATAAATAGTGATTGTGAAACAAGGGATTCTTTCTCTGCTAAAAGTGGTCCTATGAAAGTCTAGTAAAGAGAAATGATCAAATTTGAATTGAACATCTGAATGCAACTCCATACATTCAATTTGAAAATTTGCAAGTAATACACTTTCAACAAAAACACAAAAAATTTTGGTGATTTTTTTTTGTCAATCTTGAAACCTATTCTCAAATTCCTTTCTGAAAATGCAAAACAAAGCAGCATTTAGCCAATATATCCATAAACTTATTTGCCATAATTTGAATTGGTGCTGCTCCGTGCTCTCCCCGAGTCCCAGTTTCAGCCCAAGCAGGGTTAAATAGAGCTCCCATATTTGCTTGAGTGAGGGTTGTGTGCCTGGGCCACTCTGTGGGGCAGAGCCACTACAATGATGGTATGGGCTGGGGTCAGGCTGCGTTGTGAGCTGTGCTGAGTTGCATACAGCTCACGGGGTGTACGTGCCTGAAGTAGCTACTTGGTGAGGTAGAATGGCATGGGGCACCTGCTTCCAGGAACTTCTATCAGCCTTGAAACATGCTGATGAAATATCAGCAGGAAAAATACATATTATTTATTGCCGCTTATACTGGTCAGGCATTCCACTTAATGACACTGTTATATGTCTACAGACAGGATAGATCATGTCTTGAAGAGATCAAGAAATCTTGAAGAAATCAGCTGCAGGATTTAAGAATAAGGGCAAAGATTGAGGAGATAGACTGTCACAGTGAGAGGGCAACATCAGAAATCTGCACGCTAAACTTGGAGGGGAAAGAAGGCAAGCACAGTCATTACAGGATGAAAATAAGTTAACCACTGCTGTCTTTTCTCTGAAGAACTAAGTAGCAATTTTATAAGATATTCACATTTGGCTGTTCTACCAGCTTTCGTGGAGGTAATCAAGTCTCAGATGACAAGGCATCAGTTTTCTGCATTTCAATTAGGCAGATAAAGGTAACTTTCTACACTGTCACTTTTTTTTTTTTTCTCCTTTTCTTGGCAGTACAACTTACAGAAGTTGTACAATTACAACAGTTTGTTGCACATCATGCAAAAGTAATTTTTACCCAATTGTGATTATTTTGTGCAAAGAATGTACAGATGTTAAAAAATATATATATGATTTTTTTTTTAAATTTGCAACGTCACAGCAAAGCATCAACAAACAAACAAACAAATAAATAAATAAACAAATAAATAAATATATATCTCCATGAGATAACAAAACATGAGCCTTCTAACAGTCTGCACTGAGCAAGCTGGAACACAAAAATCACTGCCAGTTTCTACAGATATCTCTGCCAATGGAACATTCAGTTTATATAATTACAAAATAAGTACCTTTATTCCTATACTATTTTACCAAATTCCAGATGATCAAACTAGTTGTAGGCCCTATTTTGAAAAGTATAAAATTTTTGGTGTAAGACTACTTCATTTTTCAGAAGAGAAAAGAAAAAACTTAATCTATGGTTAACATATATAGTTCAACACAAAATAAAGCATGCAATATTTCAGGTCACTTCTTTGTCTTAGACTTGGAAATTCCTTCAAATGAAAGTATTTGAAACCCCAAGAGTCAAGCAGAGCTCAGCCTACACCGCCTGAGTGCTAACTACCAGGGTCAATCTTGGTGCAAACTTTTCAGGTGATTTTATGAACTGGGACCACAATCATACTACAATCCCCTGCAAAACACATGAATTTGTTTGAACACAACTAATCTGGATATTCAGAGATTTGCAGTTCACCTTACAGTCACAATAGGACAAAGTTACGCAGTCCTTTTGGCCTGCCATAAGCCCTCCTACTCTAAATCCAGCTCTTTCCTGCCTCAGTAAAAATCACCTCAGACCTCTCCCTTCTACACAATCTCCCTCTATTTCTCATGCATATGTGCTTGGGTTGGGAGAGATGATCACAAACTGTGCATTTTAACCAGCAGCACAACTTATATTAAGTTACAGTGGAAGTTAAACCATAGCCTGAAGCAAATTTTACAGTTGTAATACTGTAATGCCATAGGAAGCACCGCAATGATAGCAGAATAGCAAGGTCCAGTACTGCAGCAAGAAAGGACTACTCAAATGCAATAATCACAGGCACAGAAACAAAGGGAAGAAGCTACTTACCTTCAGAAAGCCTCAGGTACACATGGATCTCAAGCAAAATAGCCTTGCCTCCCCTGCCAACCCTTAAATGAGGTCTGGGAAGGAGTGGAGCCTGGCTTCACCCCTTCTTAGGCACGCTGCACGCTGCATACACCTGAGCTCCCCTGAATTAGCCCTGCCTTCCCACCAGGTGCTTAATCATTGTTTTAAGCCATGACTTAGCATTTCTGCTACAGCAGTAAATCTCTAAACTCATGGAAAAGAAAATACTGAAAAAAAAAAACAATGGGGAAAAAGTGTTCTAGGCATACTGTCCCCCACGCTATCATCTTGGCCAGCTTCAAGACTCAGATTATTTTCACCTAGAACTGAAAAGGGCTGCAATACCCCCAGAAAGGTTTATCTCAATTTGAACTAATGAAAGCATTCCCTGTGTAGCTGGGAATCCCAAACTGTAAAAAAACCTTGACTTTTTACAGCCTTCTAGACATGAGCTGCCAGTCAGTCAGCCTTGCATCACTAGGCAACCATCCATGAAGGCCACCTCTCCTTGAGGATGTTCACTTATTGTTTAAAGGTATTTCATTTCTGCGAAAGAGTGTTTCACCTGACAAGTCTCTTTTGTTAACCTTGTGCTGGTAGCCTTTAGAGTTATTTTCTGATGTGGAAGTAAAAGAAAGAAAGAAACCTATCCGTACATGCAAAATGAAACTTTCTTTTTGAATAAGATTGCTGTAATCTGAGCAGCATACATAGCTGAATAATCCTTTTGATAAATGCTGCTATGGGACATCAAAAGGTGTGCAATGTGTCAATATTTTCACTATATAGGTAGACTAATAACAAAGAAAATATTTCTTCTGCTATTCTGAGCTATATAAAACATCTTGGGTCTGTACCAGCTTCCACTACGGAGCATAATTGTACTCACTGGGTCATAGGCTCCCATTTACGCCATGCTGATGAACTAAAACACCCTGAAGGTGATGCTGAAGGTCATGGCAAAACTGCTCCTCTCCAGTATTAGCCAGGTTAGCTGCACTATGCCTGACTCTGCTTGTATTGAGCCACAGATGATGCACCCTAGATGAGATGGAGAAAAAGAGATATAAGGACCAGAAAAAAACAGCAGATTGATTGAAGGGGCTATGAGCAAGCCTACTTCTGCTTGCTGACTGAATGTGTTGAACTCCAATTAGAAAACCTATGTTTTTTTAAACTGTATATTGCTGTTTCTCTTGAAACAATTTTCCCAATACCATGGCTTTATTTTCTTTTATTTTCTAGTTGCTTCTAGATAGTAAATAAACGTGTATCAAGAAAAAATTAAAAAAATAATAATAAAATGCAATACCACTGAATATCCCTTTCTACTATCGACACTACTGCAACTTCAGAATGGAGTACTATGCTGCAAATCCCATCTGGAAGTACAGGTGCAATCGAAAAATGATACTTAAAGCAAACATAAAATAAGCATGTATACCTGTGGCTGATTCTTATCTTCTACAGAGTCATTTCTTATCGCCTTAATCAAATTACAAGCAGTGGTCTTTCTTACAAGATAGAATAATTAAGAATCAATTACATTCTAACTGAAAAACTGGCTGCCCTGTAACCATTCTGTAATCAAGAAACAGCTGTACTGTCATTTTTATGTAGTCACACTGAATTAGACAATGATTTCAACTGAGTTATATTGAGAAATTACATGTAAATGTGTTCAGATTATGTCCTGCAACTTAAGGATTCAATGTGAAATAACTGCACATTTGGAACAGGCTCTAAAGATAATACATACAGCTGTGTGATTATGAAAGGAAAGAAAAGGTTCCTTAATAAGTCAGAAATGTTATCATCGGTATCTTTTAATGTTAAGTGGTTACATACTAGTGAAGTATTTTAATTACTTCATTATATTGCTGATCTAAAGAAAAGGAACAATTTGTAAAAATGTGGTGAAAACTTCTTAACATGCAGAAATTAAGAATAAGACTCAAAAAAGCTATCACTGAGTGCATTCAGCTGGTACCTTCAAAATTTGAAAGATACTTAACATTAAATGGGAGAACTTCAAATCACTAATTTAGTTCACAGTGCGCTTCAGGGATTTGAGTAATTTCACATTTCTATAATGTCTCTATAACGTTGTGAAGTTAAAGTTAAGCAAGGTTTTTAATTTTTACTTGTGGCACAGCAGGATATAAAACACACCTACAGTGAAGCTGTAATAGAAAGTTTTCATTTCTGACTGAACCAAACCGTGAACCTGAAGACCTGAAAGAATAAAAAGGAGCTTACTCAAACGCAGTGCACATGTAAACACTTCAAAGAGAACCCCACCTTAACACAGCAGAAGGAGGTATGTGAGTCAGGAGAAGGGGCTGACTAAGCTCATGAAAGAAGCTGGCACAGAAAGTTTCTTGCTCCACAGGGGTCTGATAACACTGAGAAAGTCTGAAAATCTGAGATCTAATAAACAGAAGCCTGACCTGGGCAAGCCTCATGCCAGCTGAGGGAGTGCCCTCATGAGGTCCCATATGGAGAACTATGTCCAGGTCTGAGCCCTCCAACAAAAGAAAGATGTAGAGATGTTGGAACAGGTCCAAAGGAGGGCCATGAAAATTATCAAAGGGCTGGAGTAACTCTACTATGAAGTAAGATCGAGGGAATTGGGCTCCTTTAGCTTGGAGAAGAGTAGGCTCACTGCAGCTTTTTAGTACTTGAAGGGAGCTTACAAGCAGGAAGGGGAACAACTTTTTACATGGATAGATACTGATAGGACAAGGAGCAATGACTTTGAACTTAAAGAGGGAAGATTTAGATTAAATGTTACAAAGGAACTCTTTACTCAGAGCGTGGTGAGGCACTGGAACATGTTGCCCAGAGAAGCTGTGCATGCCCCATTCATGGAGGTGTTCAAGACCAGATTGGATGGAGCGCTGGGCATCCTGATCTAGTGGCTGGCAATCTAGTGGGGGGGATTGGAACTAGATTGTCAAATCCTTAGACTAGGAAGGGACCTTTAAAAGTCATCCAGTCCAACTTCCCTACAATGAACAGGGACATGCACAACTAGATCAGGTTACCCAGGGCTTGATCCAGCCTCACCTTGAAAGTTTCCAGGGCTGGGGCATCAACCACATCACTAGGCAATCTGTTCCAGTGCCTCACCACATTGACTGTAAAAGATTTTTTCCTTATATCCAAATTAATCTACCCTCTTTAAGCTTGAAGCCATTTCCCCTTGTTCTATCACCACAGACTCTGCTAGAGTTGGTCCCCTTCTTTCCTGTAGCTACTGACAGGCTGCTATCAGGTTACCTTGCAACCTTTTCTTCTCCAGGCTGAACAGTCCCAGCTCTCTCAGCCTGTCCTCAGAGGAGAGGTGTTCCTTTCCATGGACCATTTCTGCGGCCCTTCTCTGGACCTGCTCCAACAGATCCATGTCCCCCCTGTACTGATTTATGCAGTGCTCCAGGTGAGGCCTCACCAGTGCAGGGTAGAGGGGCAGGGTCACCTCCCTCGACCTGCTGGCCACACTTCTTTTGATGCAGTCTGAGCTACAGTTGGCTTTCTGGGCTGGCTCATGTCCAGCTTGCCATCCACCAGTTATACCCAGGTCTTTTTCAGCAGGGCTGCTCTCAATCCTTTTCATCCCCCAGCTGGTATTGGTAGAGAGTTGCCTTGACCCAGTGCATTTGGCTTTGTTGAACTTCATGAGATTCACCTGGGCCGACTGCTCAAGCCTGTCTAGGTTCTTCTGGATGGCATCCTGTCCCTGTGGTATGTTGACCACACCCCACATTTTGATGTCATCAGCAAACTCACAGAGGGTGCACTGGACCCCACTGGACCCCACTGTTAATGTTATTGATGAAGATGTTAAAGAGTATTGCCCCAGCACTGACCTCTAGGGGACACCACTTGTTACTGATCTCCATGCAGACACTGAACCATTGACCACCACACTCTGTACTTCATCCAGCAAGCCAGTGGGTAGACTGTTCATCCATCGAACAGTCTACCCATCAAATCCATATCTTTCCAATTTGGAGAGAAGGATGTTGTGGGGTACCATGTCAAAGGCCTTACTGAAGTCCTGATAAATGACATCAGTGTCTCTTCCCTTGTCCACTGATGCAGTGACACTATCATAAAAGGCTACTAAGTTGATCAGACAGGATTCGCCATCAATGAAGACATCATCTTTAAGGTTCCTTTTACTCTTAATTATTCTTTGATTCCATGATTCTACAATTGCAAAGGGTTTCTAAAACAGCCCATAGATTTAAGTCTTCAGCAATCGAGCTATGGAGTTAAGCCTACCTAACAGAGGGATACAGAAAGAAGGCATCGCTATTTTTCAAAACAATAACACTTTCTTTTCCTCAATAGTGAACATTTGTATAACATTTAAAAAATAAATACAGAACCTTGATAATAATTTTAAATGTTAACCTGCACAAATAACTTTGCATTCCTGTTGTTTCCAGTTCAAAAATTTCATCTTTTCAAAGATGATGTTTTGAAAGCTTCTTCATTATGCACCCTCTCCCACCTATTCACATTTACAGGAGACAAGAAGATTTTATGTAATAAAAATAATAAATTTAACTGAAGTTAATCTAAAATCATCAAGTTCTTGTTTGTTCTCAAATTGGTTCCTTCCAGTGTTTTTTGTTTGTTTGTTTGTTTTGGTTTTGGTTTTTTTTGGCATTGGAATGTAACTATCTTTTGCTCTGTTGAGATTATTATTTTTGCCTAAGTCAGATAATGCTCAGGCCAGATATCTGCTTCATGCTCATCCATCTTCTACCCTGCAGGCTCCAGCAAACCTACCATTCAGCTTGTCCAAAATAAAAGTAGACTTCACTGGCAAATTCTTTAATGAACAAGAAAAGTCAGAAATTAAAATATAATTACGAAGAAACTCATTTAGTTGAACATTATGAAAAGGGCTGATGGGAAGAACAAAGATCTAATTAGTGTTTGGAAATATTACCTGCAATACTCAGAGATGAGTTTTTCCTTCTTATTTTCTCTGGGAATGTCTCAAGTCTTGAATAATTTGAGGAAATTTTTTGTCCTGCAATATGCCTCATAAAAAGGATTAATTCCCTACTTTTTCCATGACAGCTGAATCATAATGTTACCTTATCAAAGGACTTTGTTTTGATTCATTTTGATGAATGCCAAGATATTTCCCAAGTAATATTTTCAAAAACTGCACACGGAATCACTACAGCATTTTCAACTAATTCAGCTTATTAGGGATCTATCTGAATATAGAAAGCAAAAGAAAACCTTGGAATCTGACTGCCCAAGGCCAGTGATATGTCTTAATCCAGAAGGACATCACAAGTTTTACTGCAAAGTATGCATTTCTTATATCTAATCAGGTATCCAACAAATGTGTTGGTATTTCTGACAGATTTCTCAAAGAACTCCATCCCCTTTTCCCTATTTTTGGAGATCGTCCTAAAATTCACATGATGAGATCACACCAGTAAAAGGGTAGATAAACTCAAGATTACTCTGTACCATTTTATGGCTGATTTTAAAAAAGATACCCTCTCTACAGGGGAATCCTTCTATAGGAATACAATTCTGTTGACAATGTCCTTAGCAAGCACCACCACTGGCACAACTTGCACCTTAATGGAAAACCTTGCCATTTTCAATGCGACAGTCTTTAAATATGCAGTTACTTTTACTGAATTTAAATCTCTGAAAACTAGTATTTTTGTATTCTCCAATCAGTTTGCTAAATGATGAAGCAAAATTGGGACTAAAACAGTATAATGTAGCCAAGCAGACGGTAGTACTCAAGTTTATGTACGACAAAAGATTATCCTTCTGTGCTTTTTGTCTTTCACATTGATATCAGAACTTTGCAAACAGAAAATCCTTGTAACTTAAGATCTCTGGAACATACTAGAGTGTGGAATTATTTCCATTTTTCAGGTGGGTAGGTTGAAGAACAGAGAAGCTGTGACTTATCTGACTTCCTAATATGACTTGCACTCCTTAGTTTTAACTGTCAAAATGTGCTCTGTCCCTTATGTCCCAAAGAAAATCAGAACAAGTTTTTCATTACGTTTCATGCATGTCTCATCCACATTGCTGTTCAATAGTCATGGAAAACGTGATGCGGTAAACTAAGTTTGCATGTGCACCAAAGTGACCTCAAAATTTCTATTTCCTTTTTATACTCATGGATGGTAAATTGTCAAAAATATTATATCATTTTCTTATAATTACCCATTCTTTTATATAATAAGGGCCCTGAAATGTAAATTTGCAATAAAAATTACTGACAGTAATTAGTCTCTTAGCTAAAGGCACCAGCAAAATTCTCTGGTCTTTACATCTCAACTAATTTATTGGTACATTTCATGTTCACTTGTGCTGTGTGCCCTCACTTGATCTCATTGGCATTTGAAATTCTGGTTAGAAAGAGCATAAAGTGCAATCTGGGCATTGTACCTCTGCCCAAACTATACAGTTATGTCAGCCTCCACATTTGTCATTAAATTTATATTAGACATCTTATTGCAGTGTCTAGCTTAATATTCTAGCTAAAATGGAGTAATTAAGATTGATATATGGGCTGTAAAATCTTTTATCTTCTTGTGGATATTAATTAAATAGAGAATGGTTGTACATTTGATCTCATCCATTCAATCATCACAATACCCATGTAAACAATTTTGACTAAATATGGCTGTGCCTTGTAAAATATGTCTTATATCATCACTGTGCTTTGGCTAACTGTGAAGATTTTATTACACTAGCAATCTGTACCTAAGTCTATTGAAAATTTATTTGTGCTTTGTGGACCGTGAAGTTATGCTTAGAAATATTCCAGTGCTGCTTCCTTTCTGTGACATTAGTGGGCCAAAGCCCCTATGTTAGCTTAACTGAGTAATGGAAAACAAAGTCTAAGTCTTTTGTAACCTATGAGTAGCTTCTTGTCAGTTGTTGCTAAATGGATCTATATACCAGTGAAGCTGTCAGCTGATTCGGTGGAGATGTCAAACAGTAGTATGGTCTTCAAAGATAATTTCAGCAGCCTCACTATGTCTCTATTGCATCATCACTTAAGGTCACTAGCAGTCTTGGTTAACTACTTCTGAATGTATCCATCATCACACGATGCTTTTGCAAGATGACAGCTAATCTGAATGGGACTCACGTACATTTTATCTGAGCCACAGTGATGACAGCAGGTACAGTGCAGATTTACTCTTACTTATCATTAATCCTGGAGCACTAACATGCAGAATAGTTTTGACTATGGTTTTCTGTAGAGCTATTACAGATGCATGAAACAGGGTGGCACCTTGATCCTGCTCCCACATCCCCTTACTTGTATTCCCATGAAGTTCCAAGTATAATAAATCTCTAAAATACGAGGTTCTGTATGTTAGACTTCATGAAAAATAACTCATCTACAGACACACTTAGGAACTGAGGCAAAATAACATGTGGAGAAAATGAATGACACCCTGCCCAGGCTTCTTCCAGGCCAGCCCCAGGGAAGCAACAGCCCATGCAAAGTATGGAGCCTCGCTAGTGGCTGGATCTCGCACACTGACCTGCAACACCCTTGTCCCTACCAGAAGCTGCTGGATATGGTAACTCCCTAATATAATGCATAATTTATTCCATCTATTACTAATATTATTTCTAATACTCTTCCTCCTGTGAAGTACACTAAACAATACAAACACAAACAAAAACTGAAAGGGACAGATATGGCCCTAGACAAAATTATTTTAAAGTCGATGAGATCCCACCTCATCACATTTTAAACAAAAGCTTTAAGCCTATCTGATAGACGAACTATTATCTTTGGATTTCCTTTTTGATGTAACTGTGAAGTGCCTTGAGGATACTTGATAATAAGGCACCCTATGAGTTACATTACCTTGTTCTGTATTGCAATGTATTATTAACACCAACAGCCAAATGAATAATGGAAACATACACTGGGAAATATATTTTCTTCTATTGCTTGTTTTATTCTGAGCTGAGCAACTTATTAATTGCCTTCTTTTAATTGTATGGATGTGTGTTTACTTAATGCAAACGAATGAATATAGCACCTAACAATTGCAAATAGCAATTTAAGTGTCTTATATTTAAAGGAGGGAACTGAGGTAGATAATATAGCTTGTTGGATTTCATGAGCTTAAGTATTTTTTATGAACTGCTAGAGGTAATTTTTTAAAATAAAAAGGAATTTGTCATTCTATTTTTGACAGGGAAAAAAACAAGTTCTCCAATAGCTACACAGCTTTAGAGATACGAGAGTAGTAAAGCTATCCATAACAGTATTTTATGCTACAAGTATTGTGCCAAGCAGTTAGTGAAAAACACATAATGAGAACAGAATTTTGGATGGAGTCCCCAAATGACATTAAAGCTCATCTCCAATTATAAGCTCAATTTCTTTCATATTTTTCCTTCTTCAGTCACACAGTGTTATTTAAGAATAATTTATAGCTTCAGGTTTTCAGGTCTCATATAGGAATTGGGTCAGTTATTTTGTTATTGAGAACATAAAACTGGTATTAGAATCAGGATTTTATCCAGGATATTTCATTCGTAATGTAATTAAGGAGGTAAGTTGGAAAAGCAACATCTGTGTAGGAAGTATCTTTAGAAGTATTCTCCTAAATGCTACTTCTTGATTTTAAAAGGGTATTTTTGCTAACCCGTGGGTGATCTCTCTTTATTATGGTATTTTCCTTGAGGGCTAGTTGCATAACACAGGTATTATAAGTAACATCAGCTCTTGGAAAGTGACACCCCTTAGTCAGAATTATCACCTTCAAACTACATCAATCACTTTAGAATAAAAAAAATGCTACTTACAGATAAATAAATACAAACTTGTGATTTTCCTATTCCTTTCAAATAAAGTTACCAGCTGTTGTAGACTGGATTCAGTGTTCAGGTAAGACACTCTGCTCTCTGCCAAATTGTAACATTTCCCTTAACACGTTTGCTTTTCTTTCAATTTTTCATTCCAGTTCCCCTATGTTACTGGATATCTCTTCAAAAGGCTAGCAAAAACTACTTCCTACTCAGATATGTGGAAAAAATTACTACTGAATTTTGGTTGAGTCTAAGTGCACAACCATGAATAGGTATTCATTGTTATGCTCAATATGAGATAAATAAGTAGCCAACTCCCTGGCTGAAATATCAGCATGCAATTTTCAACTTTAAAAACATACTACCTACAAACATACACAATGTTAAGGGGGCATGATGCCTTTAGAAATTCTGAACAGAAACTAGATATAGCTAGAATAATTTTAGTAGTAATATGGGATAGGGTTATTGATTCCTATCTCGGCTTTCAGGGGTTTGATAGACATGAAATTGTGATTACTGTTTGTATTACAGGACTTTTCTTCTGTCCTTATCTCCTGTGCACCTCACATAAATAAACTTCAATTTGATCCTTGGAGTGCTCAACTCAGCTAGGAAAAGGAAAGTTCAGTTAGTGCCTAACTACTGAAGAGTCTTTCCTTTTCCAACATAATTCCCAAATGCAATTCCTGAAGAGAGAAAGGATAGCTTCAAGCTTGAAAGATCTTCAGATGGCTTAGTAGGGGGAAAAACGAACTGTAACTGTGTGAACTTAGTTACCACAAGTTTACTTAGTCATTGCACAGCCTTCAGAAGATATTTTCCTAATTAACGGTTAGACCTTTTAAAAATTAATATCACACCTTTAATAACAAATCAGAAAAATCTCAACCTTCTTTGACTAGAAAACGTTAGGAATATAAGTGCCTTATTTTTTAAGGAGTGTAAGTCATCAACTTTCACTACACATCAGTAAAACCTTCGGGAGACCACATTCTGAAAATAGCTTCACTGCTCTAACCTATAATAAGCTCAGTTGTGGATTTACAAATAAGTTAGGAAAATTAGAGTCTTTTAAATAATTTTAACTCAAAATTAATGCTAAAAGCAGTGCTAGAGCAGAGACTGTAAAGACTTAATACAGTAAATTTTACTATTGGTTTGTTTAAAGCAGTCATAGTGCTTGGAAAGCTTTCAATTCAGATGCTCCTTCTGGTTATATATCATTTCCTATTGACTAGACATTTAAAAAAAAAAATTACAGTATCTTAAAACAACTATGCAAATATCAATAAAGATTAATACAGCAAGAGACAGGCATCACAAGAACATATTTGAAAAATGTTCCACAGTACTTTGTAATTGAACTGAGAATTTTTCAAAGTCAGAAAGGAGAATTAGTAGTCCAATTCCTATTGAAAGATAACACTTTAGACAATTTTGTACATTTGATGTTTTTTCTTTTTTAAACAGTCTGACATAGTTACTTCAGCAATGACAGCTTTAAGCATAGACTATGTTTACAATCTATGTAGATCAGCCCTCTTCCTTCTTGACATCTTCACTTGCTATGTATTTTTCCTATGGTGTTTGGCTGAATTCCTTATAAAGCATGATTAACAAGACATTTTTTTCTCTTAACTCATTAGAGTCCTGAAACAAGAGGAATGTGAAGGACAACAATATAGAAGCAGTCTCTGTCACCACACATCACACTAACTTTTCTAAAACATCTAGGCTTAGGGAGTGAGAAAACACAGGAATGAATTTCCTTTCAGTTTTTGGAAGCTGAGGCACAAAAGAATGTAGTGCTGAGCCAAACATGTAACCTATGTGATTAAAATTTGTCTTATTTATGGTTCAAACAAAAGGCAATGATTTGCAGCTGTCTTCCATGTATCCATGAATATGTATTAATATATTCAATGGTATTATTCACATATGCAAAGTTAACTATTTGTTTAAGTACTACAGGAATTTAGAATCCACATCTGCAAAGTTCAACTGTATTTCTGAAGGGCAAAGTTACAGTTTCAAGGCACAATATATAATTGAATTGCCTAGTACAGAATTTTGGAAAATTATCTTTTAATATATTCTGATTTTATTAACTGAATTATTTTCATCACATTTCATGACACAATCTTTATTCTTTGCTCTATTGAAAAATGTTGCTAAAATATGAACTTGTTATTTCTAATATTGAAATATAAAACATACTTGGTAATTATATTTGTTTCATAAGTCTACCTAGAGGTCAAGTTAAATATTCTTTAAATTCTGTGTTGAAGTAATTGGCACATTTATCTAGAGTAAATGGTATTAATTTAAATCATTATTTTAATTTAAACCTTTAAGTTCAATGGCCATCTGCTTCATTTTGAGAATTACGAAAACGTGCCATAAGACATCAAGCCAGTATAATTCACAATATGATAAATTCTTATTTTTCACTGACCTATATCGAAATAGATTTTTTTTTCTCACATTAAAACTAGAAATTGACAAAAATATCATTTCAGTGTGGAATTTTATGACACTGGAAGATTTTTCTACACACAAAAAGCATTCATATATAACAACGATTGACAAGAAAAGATGGAAATAGTTCCACGTAATTCATCCCTTTCAATTTTATTTATTAAAATTTTAAGTATTTTTTAAAAGCATAATCGCTGCTGTAGAAATCCTATTATGGAATGAAATTTCATCAGTATTACAATAATCAACCCAATGGCAACTTTGGCAATCAGATATGACAGAAATTATTTTCATTTGATGTTTGTTAGGGGATGCTCTCTCTCAGGCTCAGTCAAATCAGTAATGCTTTGATTATGCAGTAAAAGGAATAGTTATTGAACCTGCAAATGGATTCCTGTGCTCTCACTCATCTAGTAGATGAGTAGATTTCGTCTGTAGAAATACAATGCAAAATATGACCCAAGGCAGTGCTAGGCTTTGCAGATCCTTAAGTTTGTACGTATATTTACTTACAAGAGCAAAAAACTAGGCATACACTCCATTCTTTGGCACATGAGGGATTTGTTTGTGTAACTCATGCTATGCAAGGCGGTACCTTTAGTAATTAAAAATATTAGGTGATCGCTTCAAAAGGATGACAGATTTAAGGATGTGGTGTTGTACTGGTTGCTTCTTAAAAATGAATCAATCACTGAGACACGATCCAAGAATATGGTGAAAAAGAGCCATTTACAACAAAAAGAAAAGACAAGTACTAATAGAGAAAGCTGATGACTAAATAACGTTATACAAACAGAATGAATTTCAACATCTACTGAACGATTCACTTATAAACATTATGACTTCTGTATTTTAGGTCAAATGATCAATGAAACCAGTTCTTTTTGGTCATTCACTAAAATGGCAGTTCTACATCCATTTTCCCCAGATTTTAGAAGTTTTTCAGAATGGGATGTAACTCATCAATTAATATCCACAAGATTTTTAATCCTATTCTAATATACAGTTATCAAGACAAATAACACCCTAGCGCATGAAAATATGATTTAAAACCATTTCAGTAAGAAATGCTTTTTTTTTTCCCCAGTCCATTTTTCCTTAAAAAAAAAAAAAAAAGAAAAAAAAAAAAAAAAAAAAAAAAGAAGGCCAGATGTGAATTTATCTGATTTAATTTACAGTGCTGGTAGTGAGAGATTTGGTTTCAGCAGAAGTAAGCAGAGAACTAAACCTACGAGTGTGACAGTGGGACATATACTGAAATTTACAAAAAAAGAAAGTATTTTCAATATCTTCCAAATGTACAGCTATCAGTTTCAGCCACTGATTATTTTTTTTTCAAGAGGAACATCTATCTTTCCAGACAGTTGTTCCCTACGACTTATTCTCTTTTCTAAAAACATTCTTTTGTGTACTTTATTGTTTGGCAGAAAGTCAGTAAAGATGGATCTTTATTTATCTTTATAAGAGAGGATGTCATGTTTGCTTTGTCTTTGACTACTTGTTTATATAACGGATGAAAGAATATAAAAGCAGTAAACCAGAAAACCCATCATTAAGTAGGGAACCTTACCAGAGACAACAAAAATATTTTTGACAAAATTAGCTGCATCATTGATCAGCTGAAAAAAGTCCCATACATATTGCAATTAGGGGACTCTTTGAAGTTACAAAGTCTGTCTTACCTTTGTGAGAAACTCTACAGATTTATTTCCAGTTATGTAAGGATGAGTAGAGTCCCTGATCAGATGAAGACATTTTTAAAATATGTTTTTATTTTAATCAACACAATACATTAATTTTATAAGGACTGCTACCTTCAAAATGGTGATCTGGTTTCACTCCAACTGTCCCATGCTACACTAACTATTTTAATAGATTAAAATGTCCTGTTGCCAGTATCATGACAGCATAACTCCTATTTACTTTTGCTTGAGTACCAGAAACCTTATTCTCAGGCATGTCTTTGGAGTCATCTTTCCCCCACATTAAACCAAAAGTAGAAAACTCACAGGTTCCATATCCTCTACAGAATTTCCCTTTCATTAGCACAGACAGAAGCATTTACAGTGTGAAATCTCATTTCTATCTGCTACTTCAGCACTGCTTCAGATCCAGTTTTACCTCATTATAGCACTATGCCGTTTTACATAAATCCCAGAAAGTGAATAAATACATACATACATACATGCATACATAAATAAACAAAAGAGCTCTCCTCTCTGTATCAGACACCTCTGCTGAATTTCTCCTTCCATTGAGAGATAGCTGCTTTCCACACATGCCAGCTAATATGCTCTCCATAACAAGCCCAGTGCATGCACAAGCCTGAAATGCTCTATCACCACTCACATTTGAAGCTTAGTGCATTAGGGATACTCTCTTGCATGTTCGCACAGGGCCTAGTCTTGGGGAGGATTATCAAGGAACAAAGAGCATTTAATAGCTCTAGCCCCTGACACTGTACTGACATACGTTCATTTTATACTCACAGAATCACAGTGTCACAGAATCATAGGGATTGGAAGGGACCTCCAGAGATCATCGAGTCTAACCCCCCTGCCAAAGCAGGTTCCCTACACCAGGTTGCGCAAGTAGGTGTCCAGGTGGGTCTTGAATATCTCCAGAGAAGGAGACTCCACAACCTCCCTGAGCAGCCTCTTCCAGCTCTCCATCACCCTCACCATAATGAAGTTCTTGCACACATTTGTGTGGAACTTCCTATGCTGTAGTTTCTGGCCATTTCCCCTTGTCCTGTCTCCACGCACTGCTGAAATGAGTCCGGCCTCTATGGAGACTTTTTCAAGAATATGTTAGAAGATATGAAAAGAATTTTTTCTTATTATTTCAGTAAATTGTAAGAGATATCAAATGCTCTTGGAGAACACTTGTACTTTGTTTTAATTATTCTTCAAAGCTGTCTGCACAGCCATGACAACATGGTGTGTAACGATTGTTTTTTTTTTACAAAGAGCAATTTTAGATTACCTAAAATTTCTAGCACATTTGAATTTATTTAGCTGAGTCATCCAAAGAAAAATAATGTATATCTCCTAAAGCCTGTGAAGACTTCCTTTAGAGGTAGTTGTCTGGACCCAGCTGTTCTTGAACTGACATGATGACATGAAGATTGTCCTGACCATTGGAAGAGAAAGAGAAGTGACATTCCTCCCATTACTAGTTTTGTGTCTGATGCCTACTTTGTTTTGTTCAATTGCAAGGTATGAAATGGAGGCTAACATCCTTAAATTCAGGATACAAACAAAGTGCATTCATTATCTTCAGCTTTTTTCTGCATCTATATAGATAATTGAACCTAATGAACATAGGTAAGTTGAACATCACACCCCAGAGGTGACAATCACAAGGAACTTTGGCAGTACACATCTGTCATACTATGACTAAGACAAACTTTTCTTAGTGCTATTTTTCTCTCATGACAAAAGAGTTAGTTGAGGGATGAATTTGGTCTGGCTCCTTGCATTCATGAGAATACTCTTCAAGCACAGATGGAATCTTTTCTAATTTTGTTGTAATGACTATTTAGCCTTTGGAATGCTCTTATTACAGCATCAAAATGTAACGTAGGATTGAAGAATACTAGTTTGACAAAATTCTTTAAATACTAGAAGGGTATGTTAAATACTTGAATTTCGAATCCTGTGAATCACAGAGGATGCATAAATTAACGCTTTTATTCAGTTGATGAATTGCTAGAATGCTCTCTGGAGATTCAGAATTACTCATGTATCCCCTTCTACTATTCTTGTGAAGTCTTAGCTCTGAAATGAAGTTGTAGGTGGAAGTGCCCTTTCATGTGTAGGTATCAGGCTATCTTCTCTAAAAGTGCTCCTGTACAACAGAATATCTCTTCACCAAAATGCTCTGTCACTCCTAAGAACTTGCCTAAGGGTACAGAAAGAATAGAATAATTTCTGCCTTTATGGAATCTGAACAATTCTGGAATGAACCAACAAATTTTTACTAAAACTCAATGTTTTCTGTGGTTGACTTTGTTATTCACCTCTTCTCAGCAAAAGGTAGACTTTGATCGTTTCTCTTCAAGACAGAAATAATGTTTAAAATCAATTGTTGAGAGAAACATGAGGCACTTAGAAAAAGCCGTAGACATTTCCTGGGATAAATTATCTAGCTGTCCAAGTGCTTCCATTTACTTGTTCACCTGTGTTGAATAAAACCTCATTAGGAGCAGTTTGGGCCACCAGGTGCAATTCAGCTTCATTATCCAGTGAGGTCTCAGTTTGCAAGAAGCTGTTGGTTCAACAGTAACCTGCTGATCTGTTTTGGAGAGCCAGTCAGCCCCAAGTATCTATAGAAAGCAAGCTTGTTGAGCAGCTGGAGATGCAATTCAGTGACACACCTTTGCTTCATCTGCACTTCCATGTCAGATGCTAATTTGTCAGACTACTCCTCTACTGCCATCTGTTGCATGGCAACAAAACGTAATAGAATTTTAGTGGGAAGTTCAACCTCTACTGCCATAACACCAACATCCACCACTGATATCATGGGCCAATATAATAAAAGAGGCATTACTTTTGGAGCAGTCCTCATGTATACACATGAAGATTTTTTTCCTAAATAACATTAAAAACTTCAGTCCTCCTGCTTTTCAAATACCATTAAGTCATTAGCATTATACAAATAAATATAAAATGCCTTATTTTAGCATTAAGATGGATTTCAAATTAGCCTTCTTAACTACGAGATAGAAATGTAACTAACTGAAACACGATTCAGCATTTTTCCTTCTCAGTCTGGTTACAGGAATACTATCAAACACAAGTAGTGCAACAGTTGTGCTAACAGCCTGATATCTGCCAGAAATGCACATCCATGGCTTTACTTTCTACTAGCTATAGCCTGGCCCTGTCAGCTGAGAATCTGTTGGCAGCTGCAACACCAGTCATTCTCCTGGACCACATCTGTCAGCTCCATCTAAAGAGAAACTATGCATTTTGAGACTGTTCCAGTGTGAAACAATGCACATCTTGGGCAGTGCTTGCATGAAAGTTGTGCTCCTCATTCAAACTAAAATGCTACAATAGATGCACTCTCAATCTCCATCCAGGCGCTGCAGCCACTTTCATCTCCTTTCACGGGCTAAGAGAGCTGCATCTTAAAAATATTATTTCTTTAGATCACTTCATTGAGTTGCTTTCTCTTCATTACTCTAGTCTCTTTCTTTATGTCTATTTAAGCCTAAATTCTTCTCTTTCTATAAGCAAGTGTCTGGAATGACACAAACAGAATTCCAAATGAACAAGTGAGAATTCTGCTGGCATTACTAGCTCTAATGGAAACAGCTTGTCAAAATCACTTTAGAATTGGATTTACCTCCTTAGTTCCAACACAACAGGAGCAGCTCCTCATCACTGCATGAATGACTAGTAGATGCAGATCATTCCAATCCTCAATCATTTCTGACTAATGAGCTCCCAAGATATAAGAGAAATTCTGATTATACATTGCTGAATATTTAACCTTACACTTTCATGATTGTATTTCATCAATTATTTATCAACCAGGGAGGACACCCACTTCTTCCTGAAAAACACCAATATACACCAACAACGCTTTTAATTTTGTGCCACTAGCAAAATTCCCTATGTTACCACCTTACCTTTGAAAGATTCTAGCATTATTCCTAACCAACATACTAAACTAAATCTAAACAGTTCCGTGAAGAACCAGACTGCCTATGGTCTCTTGACAAGCTTCCTCTGGCCCATTTCAGCACAACATCTTGCCATTTTAAGCTCTTCATTTGATGATGTATTCAATTTATGTGACTAGCACTATCTGTATCTCTAGGTAAGTGTTTCCAAATCTTACAAATAATTGCTTTACTAAACAAGAAACCTGTGAGATGTCCAGTATGTTCTGAATCTGGGGACTCATAATTTCTACAGTTCTGAAAATAATGGCTCACCAACCACTTTTGAATAAAATATCCTAACTGACCTCTTATTTCTCTTTTTCCAGTAAAATGTTTAATCATTATCTGCCATTAAGTGAAATCAAGAAGTTTTTGAAGCTAAAGACACTCTTGTTTCTTTTTTTAACAAAGTTTAACTTCATCTTCTTCATATTCTTAAGAGGTGATGATGCAGTTTTCACCTTTCACTCTATTGCAACTCACTCTTCAATGGAAGAATCTTGAATTAATGCCATTAAAAGAATAACTGAAATTACTGTAATACAGGAAGATTGTTTATGCTTTTACTGAAGCAATGGAAATTTTCATTGTGTTATTATATCAGTCTGACTTCCTAATTTTATTCCTTTATTGCTTCCAGTATACATTTCTGCAGCATAGGTAGAAATGCCTTTTTCCTGGCATAGTTGACTAAAGCCATCAAGAGACATAACTATTTTCAGTAGAGCTTTATCTTGTACTCGCATGTTCCCATGTAGTGAAATTTCTAGAAAAAAAACCCATAATATTTTGCTCAGATTGGAATCACTTTGCTTCTTTTAAGTATTACTGAACTGCATAATATTTTTTTGTCCTTCTACACCTTAGTACAGCCACATCAGACCCTCTCTTGTTTATTACAAAGTAGCATTTTCCTTCCAGGCTATTTCCAATGATGATAAGAGTTTTTCAAGTTAACCATGGAAATTCTGAATGATATTGAGAAGAATTCATATAATAGCTCAAAGACTTAGGATTTGGAATTGTATTTCAGCTTCTCCCAAGGCTATGTAAAGAATAGAACCCCCTTTCATTTCAGGGAAGCGAAGCTGCTTGTATAGATTTACCTCAACAGACATCACTATTTTCATCAATAACAAAGGACAGAGAGAGAGACAGATAAATATTAGGAAGTCCCCTAAGGAGGGCTTGCAGATGCTCTGTTTTAGTCAGCTTTGTCTCTGCCTTGCTTTGCTTTGAACTTCCTATTTCACTTTGCAGAATCATATCTCAACCAACCAAGGACAAAGGTCCTACAGGCAGTTATGCAGCACTTGAGAAGAATCCCTTCCTTTTAGGCTCTGCAATAGTCTTCACGTATTACTTCTCCTGTTGTTATTTGTCTGTACAAACTTCCAGGAAAATTATTTTTTTCTAAAAGATACAAGCCATGACCCAGAACTCTACTTTTGTTCTCAGTCTTTCACAACACATAAAAGTAGTTTTTACATTAGTAACATGATTTTAAAATGCTCTAAAGCTGTACTGATGTAATCATGATGTCCTAAGGACATGACAAATAAGTGGGTATAAGCGGCATATGTTCTTTGATGAGATGCTAGATTTCTTAAATAAATAAATAAATAAATACCACTGGAAAAAATTTTGAGCCCTTTGATCTGAGAAATAAGTCCATTATAATGACAAAAGAAAATCACCCAAACTATGTATTATATACCAAAGTATAACAATGGGGAACAAGCACACCAATGCTAGCATAACTCTACATAAGAACTAATTGAAGGTACTGAAAATATAAATGATGTAAGAGCAGATATTTTAAAAGCCAGGAACAAACAGGAAAAAGGAAATAAAACAATCTCTGAAGAGTCAGAACATAACTTTGCATAACACTGATCTGATACTGTAATACATCTTTTCATGATACAATGAACCATTTGAAATACTGTTGCCTGGAGAACTGGATTTTTTCTTTATTCTTGATGGGAAGCAGCATGCAGACGTAATTGAAGGATTCAGAGAGATGCAGTTTTGAAAGATCAGTGGTTAGAGCAGCCATGTTTCTGTTAAGGCTGTTAATCGTAATTCTATTCTTTTCACTCTTCAGGGTTTTGTGTTTTGTTTTGGAGATTTGTTTTTTTATTCTTAAGCCTCTTTCATGTCCATTTGTTTGCATACTTCTTAGGTTGCCAGATAAACAATACATTTCTCTTGGGTTTCCAGAGGAATAAGTGCAAGTTATTTGAAATATTTTTAAGTACACAGATATCCTACAGGTAACTGGGCATGCTGCCAGTGCTACCTTCAAGCGAAGAAACTTTTCTCCCATTTCCAGTCACCACCCTCCTGGCAAAAACGTGGCAAATAAGTTAGATGTTGTAATGATTTTCAATGGAATTGAAATTACATCACTCAGACCAGTGCAATCATTTCCTCACAGGCTTCACAGTGTGCTTTCTTTTTTAAGCAGATAGCACAGATACAAAAGAGGATTATACAAATTGCAAAGAATTGTTTTCTTCTCACTGACACCCTGCTTACTTCCATGTGCCCCAAATCTAGTGTTTGGGAATTTGGAAAATACTTAAGCTGATAATAGATGTCCAAGCTGAACACTAATGAAAGTAATGAACTTCATAAAATAGGAATAGAATGCATACAGTGTTATCTGAAATCACACTGGCTTGTTCGAAGAGATAATGTGAAATGTTATCACATATCAGAGGAAGAAAGGAAAACCTTGAAAACAGCTATCTGCTGACAACTCCAAAGACAACAATCCCATCATGAAAAATAGTACTACAGAGTAAAACAGAAAGGCCTACCATGTGTCACATGGTGTGTATCTGGTGATCACAACAGTTTGCCTGCCTTAATCTCCTTCTGCCAGATACCTAACGAAAGACTGGGAAATTACTCTTTTTTTGTACGCTTATAAGCACTTGCTTTATTATTATTTACACAAAATGTAAAATGCTATATGTACAGATAAGGAGAGAAAGAAACATCTAATGAGGCTATCTGCCAAGGTGAAAGAGAGATTCTTGGTAGATGAAAGAAAGACTGAATATTAACTTATGGAACTCTCATTTTTGAGTGCTGCTGAATAACAATATTTATAGCAGCTGCATTCTCCAATGCACTAATTCAAAAACATATATTTTTATTGCTAGGTTCTACTTATGTGATAAATAAGAAAGCTTACTAGAATCAATAGTGAATTACAAAACAGTTGTCTTGCTCTACTTAAACTGGACTGCATTATGGCTGTACTCTCTCTAACTTTGGCTCCAACTCCTTAAGGTACTTAGCCTAAATTTAAGCACATGATTTCTACCATAGGCTTAAAGTAGGTCTGATAGTCAGACGTATGTCTGGCTCCCGAGGTGCTCAAAATTAGACATAGCCTTTGTGAATAGGACCCCGCACGCAGATGGGAATGTCATGGCATATCATATCTGGAGAACACAGAGCATTTTGAATCCAACTTAATTATTTTGATGGCTTTTAAAATGAGTTTATACTGTGCTTAGCTAACAAGCATTTAATCCAGAGGTTGAAGAAGGCAGTAACCCAAGAGACAGGGCTTGTAAAGGGCTATGAAGATTTCTGAGGTAGAAAGTCATCTTTAGCCCTAGGGAGTGGGCTGTAAAGGACTGAGGGGGATTTTATTAGCATCTTTAATTAAGCATTTATTTGAGTCCTTTATTTGGCATTGAATCAATTTGTCATTAGTTGTTTTGTTATTTAATTTGTGTATTTAATTACTATAAATACTATTAGGGTTAAATCCTGCAAGTTGCTAAGAAATGTCAAAACTCCTAGGGACTTCAATTAAAATGCAAAATGTTTCCCAGGTCTTTAGAACAGCAGAAAATTGCTATTTGAATTACAGCTTATGACAACCACAATGTTAGTGTAAGAAGAACGGTTCTGGATTGATCCAAGTATAAACTAACACAGAAACTGTTGGTTTTGCAAGAAGACATTCTGACTACATGAAAGCAACAGAAATTTTCATTTGACTTCAGTGGGATGATGATTTTGTCCTTATGAATCAAACATTCAGAGAATTAATAAGGCCTTGGAATTTCTTGTTAAGACAGAAAATTTTATAAAACTTTGCCAATTCTGTTATTGAAGTGAGGCATCTTACAGTATGTCACAAGGCATTGTTCTCAAGCATCAATGTGCTGCAGGTAGCACTATTTGGAAAACACAGTAACAATTACTTCAGTTTTGTACTAGATTGAAAAAGCAAGGAAATCACCACAAAGCCTAAGAAGATAAAACAGTATCTGTTGGTAAACCAATTGAATCCTGGACCCTCCACATACACACACAAAATTTTTTCACCTCTCCTCCCTTTTCCTTTCTTTTCTTTTCTTTTCTTTTCTTTTCTTTTCTTTTCTTTTCTTTTCTTTTCTTTTCTTTTCTTTTCTTTTCTTTTCTTTTCTTTTCTTTTCTTTTCTTTTCTTTTTCTTTTTCCTATCTCCCATTTCCAGGCTTACAGAAGAAATAGGTGATTGGAAAGGATCTCTCAGCAAGGAAGGAGGCAGTCAGTGCTTTGCAGTGCAGACAAAATCCATGAAAAGATAGAACATAATGGGGAAATAAATAACTGACTAATTGATCCTCCTGGAAAAAAATACGTTTGGGGGTTAATTATTATAGCTAATGAAAAAGGGGAGGGAAAGGGAATTTGTGGAAAAGCAAGATATTTCAAAATTGCATTTTCAAAATAGTGGCTTTTATTTCCATTTTGTTATGTTTTTTTTTTTTTGTTTGTTTGTTTTTAGCTTTTAAATTAAAAAGAAAATCCCCATCAAAACATTTCAATGTAATTCTAATATTGTTGTTACTTTTTTTAAACTTCAGAGTATGCTTTTGTTTTCTTTTTGGCTCAGTGAGGAAAAAAAGTAGGAAACATTGTTCAAGAGTATTCTAAACTGGAAAAAAAAAAAAATCACTGGTTTTCTTTCTACCTTCTGAATGAAGTATCTATTTCATACAGCTTTCCCCATCACTGGTCTGCTGAGGCCTTTGGAAAAATATAGGAAGTAAAAAGAAAATGACGCACAGACATAATCCAAACCATTGAGAGGTCAGAGAAGGAATCTGGTTTCAGACATAGCCAGAGGGAGGAGAGATCACAAAAAGCAAGATTCAAAGCCAAATAAAGTCAGTGGGAGATTCTCCACTAACTTCAGCAGGTGTTGAATCAAACCCAAAGTGACAGTGAGGAATGAGAAATGAACAATGGGGCATGAGGAAGGAAAGGACAGAGAGTGATGGGCAATGGAGGAAAATGCCATCTGTTCTGCTTGCTGCAGCTCTAGGAGAGTAAGTATATTCCTTTGGCTGTCAATGCAAATCTCAGCATCCTCCTCTAACTTTGTGAAGTGTAATGCTAAGCACATCAGGGAGACATAGTTTTTTCTTTTACAGCTGATGCTAACAACACGCTTGTCCAAACTGGGGAAGTTGTTCATATGTATACAGTACCATTTTCACATGCAGCCACTAAAAAATACATAATCTGAAAGCTTGCACAGAGTTAAATAGACTAAGCAGATGGACAGGGAAATTAAAAGAAGTTGGCAAGGTAGAAAAGATAAATGGTCAACTGAGAATTGAAATTAAGAAGAGAGTCAATGAGGCAGAGAGCCACAGTGAAGTTATTCCAGATGGTAGGGGCTGCAGAGAAGGCGGCCCTCAAAGCCGTGGTGAAGTGCAGACCAGGAGAAAGGCCCAGCAGAAGCTAGGGCAGGAAGACCGAATCCACCTATGATTACATTTGGGCCAGAAAAGAAGTCACAGCCCAAAAGGAGGACTTCAGTGACACAAGCAGAGGCCAAACTGCTTTTCTATGACTTTAAAATATCAGCATGTGTGCTACGCTGGCCACTTTCTACAGTTAAACTGCTTGCTACATCACCTTTTCCTCATGAGTCAAAGCACTGGACAATGTATTTCTGGGCTAGGGAATCAGAAAGATCAGGATCAGCTCTCAAAATACAAACAACTCTGAATAATGAAAATATTTAAAATCCTCATTTAAATCCAGATCCAGCTGTGCAAAATCTTGCTGCCTGGATCTCAATTCAGAGTAGTTTTCTCCTCTGTCCAAGTAACATATTGGGCAGACTTGTGCTATTTCACTGTCTCTGCTGGCAGAAAAACGTACAAATCAACTATAAACAGTACACGTAGGTTAATGTGCTACTTTGTTTTATGTAGACTGCTACGAAGAGAAGGATAACAATCACTAAGTTACAAAGAATTTATTAAATATATATTGGCTTTGACAACTGAATTAGCCCTCCCTGAGCATGCCTGCAGAAGTTACTGGTGTGCATGTTTTACAATGTTTTATCCTCCTCCTTTCTTCAGCTAAGACATGACTACTGATCGAAGGTGGCCTTCAAGCACCACAAAGCACTGTCACTTCAAACTTCTGCAGAGGCCTTCTGTATTCTGTAATAAAACAAACCCAACATTCTTCACTTCTTCTTTTCATGATCTATACTGGAGTAATGTTACAGGGATGAGAGATTAGATTCTACATCTGATTTTTTAATACTATTTTTAGATGTAATCCTAATAAGGTCAAAGGTTATATTGCTTAAGTCCAAGGCATCCACTGCAGTTTTACAGCTCCATTTTGTGGTGAGATCTGAGTAACAGAACCTTCAACATCAATTTCCTTGATTATAAATCTGTGTCACTGAACAAATGGCCATCAAAAGACTCTCCTCCTACTTCTGATTTCTTGAACTTCAAAATGGAATATTAAGTGCCATTTAGTCACTGACAGTAGCAATACCCCATTTATCAGCCTATTAGGTGCAGCAAGTAGCACTAATGGGGGTGAATGTAAAATAACAAAAGCCTAACACTGATGTTTCTGTCCCCCTGCTGAATGGGATAATACAGTAATTACCAAGCATGCCTCATTTAGTAGCCTGACCAGAGGATAGAAAATGGGGGATTTCAGAGGGCTAAATTAAGCACCTGCTGTTATATTTTTCTCTTCATTGTATCTTTTTGCATACTGCAATAGCCAAATTTCACTGCAGGAATATTTTTCTCTGGACTTTCACACAAGAATCTCAAGATTTCTCGTACACACTAAATTCAGATTAAAGCATCTAAGATACAACCTGTCCTTCCCCACACATTCAGATGGCTGTGAGACCTGTTGTTTCCAGTCAGTTTGATGAATTGCTATTTTACTGAAGTGAGCAGTAACACCAAAGCTCTGCAATTCCTATCACAACACATACTGGAAAAGAGGTCTTCTTTTTATGATGTTTTCCTCAGCAGGAAACCATACATGTTACTAGAAGAGATACTATGCTACACACAGCAGAAAATTTTGAAATTACCAGTCAGATTGTCAGCTACTATAAATCAATCTGCTGATTTGAAATAAAACGTCATTGCTAATTTATATCAGACTTAAATCCGCTCCTATAGGAAATCAGATAGACTAAGGAAATGGCTCTGTGACATCTTTGCATTTGCTGATCTACAGAATAGAACTATACCTCTTATCTCATCCCTTTTATCTGAACCTTTTATTGCAGTAAGAAATGGCCAAATACTTTCCTGTCTGGGATTCCTAAAAGTACTTGCAGTCTGTCAAACCCCAAAGACCTCAGCAGACCCAATAGAACCTTTACTCAAATTCAGATTTATAATATACTGTGTGAAGAATGGACAACATCTCTGTTAAGAGGCAACTTCTCTCTATCTCAGTCATCTAGAGGCGTATCTCATATGCTACTATTCAGCATTCAGCAAACGAACTTGAAGAACCTCTTCCAACTGTTTCAGTTCATTTCACAGGATGGTCTCAGCAAAAAATTCATTTTTAAAATAAAACTAAACTAGAAGAACTGCTGGAAGGCTTCGTCTTTCATTAATGGGTAGTTACTGGACTGGGACAAGAGCTGGCGTGAAGTAAACCACTTGAAATACTTACAGCATGGTTTGGGGTTCTCCGTTGCAACATTTTTTGCTATACAATCTGTTCCTAGGGGGTCAAATTTGCTAATTTAGATGAAGCATATATGTATTACAATCAAACATAACAAACATAAGCGAGGACAATATAGTTAAAGAGAGCTAGGATGATAGGGAGATGTGTCGTTTCCTGGATAAAAATTGACTACAACATACCCAAAGTTTTTATGATTGCGTGAGAATTTGGACTACTTTCCTATCTGAGATATTATTAAATAATTTTTCTTTTTAATATCTAGTGAATAAATTAATTTGCTGGTTTAACCAAAATTATCACAGGAAGATGTTATTCATCAGTGTTTGACCTTGCATAGCATGGCATCAGCGCCTGGGTGCTTGGAACAGCAGAGTGAATAGTGCACACCTCCAGTCCTCCAGTTTAATCATACAAAGTTCTAGAACATCAATTTGCTGTAGTCACAGTTTACAGAATCCAAGAATCAATAATTAATAAGAATCAATAATATTTACTTACCAAATTAGAAAAAAAATTGTGGTTGTTTATTTGGTTTTGCTTTTGTTTTCTTTTTTTGAAAAAGAAATCAATTACAATAAATGTACCTGATTGAACCTGATGTGACATTTACTGTGGCCAATAGGAAAAGTCATCTGGGCTGTGGATCAGGCCTAAATTGTGAACTTTTGACCTCAGGAGTATTGGATTCTTTGAGCAAAAGCAATTTATGTTGAACTAATTCAATTTTTTTTAGTACAAATACACATATGATATATCAACATTTCTGTGAGATTTAACAAGATTCTCAAATAAAGTTACACTTATTCTTTCACTTTGTTTTTGTTGTTTGTAGTTCCACATCAACAGATTATAGTAGAGAGAATTTTAATAACATTTCCTTCTCTCCTTCCACTGCTGGTGAGAAAAAACAAACAAACAGATATCTTCCCAGAGTAAGCATACTAAGTGCTTATGCTATGCATCATTTAAAAAAAAAATTAAAAAGTGAAAGAGCATCTATCTATCAAAATGAAAATGTGAACTTGGTATGTGCAAATATTCTGCTAAGCAACTTTTTACAAGTGGGGATATCAGCTCCAGGGAAGACCTGGCAGAGACTAGCAACATGAATAAAAATACTCAAGCCTGCAAAAGATTTAGTGTTCAGCACTGTGATTCTGACCATCTCTGGTTAAAAATACCTGTTGCAGTTACAGGAATAACACAGTAAAGCACACATTCAATAAATATTTGCTGTGGGAATACAGAAAGAAGAAACCTCAACAACATTCTGAAACATGCAGAAGACAATGAATGTTAGACATTGGCAGGCAGACAGCACTAACTGATATATAGCAGCTATTCTAAAGGAATTTTTGCAGCTTTGATTTCTGATCACACAAGAAACACGATGTTATGTTCTTCTAATCTTTGTTGCTTCTTATTCTAATTTCTTACTATTTATTTTTCACCCCCTTTTTGATTTTAAAGAGCTTATAATTTTGCTAAAGTCAGCCCCATCGGAAATTCCTGACTCGCATAATCATTAACACAATAATGTGATATTTGAAGGTCTTTACAAAATACAAGAATTCCAGTTTTTCTAATTCCTAGCTTCACACCTTCTACTCTTAGCTTGATAGCAAATGTCAATTACTACAAATCTTAACTTGCCAAGACGGCAATGCCAATCCGGTAAGATAACAGACAGAGGTATCTTCCATGGGGTTCCTTGCTCCCAGGAACCCCATTCTGCACAGATCTGCTTGACTGCGAGGGCCAGATGACAAAGGTACTGCATGAGGAGTCAAACCTGGGATGCCGACATTTGCCAAAGGTAGTAAGGGGAGAAATGAAGGTCCTTCTTTCCTCATTAGTGGATCACATAAACATTTATAGACATTCAAGGACCAAGTCAAACAGTTCATGCTTTCCCTGTTACAGCTGATGCTATAGCTTAGATTAACGTAAATAATAAATATTGTTAATACACTTTAAAAAAAAATTTCTTAAGTGTCTGCAAAACAATTTCAGTCTAGATATTAAGAAGCTGAAGTGAATATATTTTTTCCTCTTTTCCTATTGAAAAAGAGATTTTTTAATCCTTTATTTCCTCCCTTGCTAGTTTAAAAATAGATATTTAAGAAATATGACAGTTCACATGTAAGCAGCAGTAAGTTAGTTACCTTTGACACTGTAACTGGAATATGTTCCTTGGAAAAAGCACCAAGGACAAATTGAAATTAAAAAAAAGATCTACTTTCAAAAACACAAATCAAAAAAATAAAGCCATATTTCTAATTTGAGGAGTGTCATTGGTTTTCTTTATTTGAGGGGATTTTTCCCATTTCTGAAAAAGAAAGCCAATATAGTTTATTAAATCTGATATTAATAAAAAAGTACATAATTATAAGGTTCTCATAATACTTAATGAAAATAGCTACACAAATAATAAAAGTATCTCCCAAATCCCAAATTCAAAGCATGTATCAAATATTAGACTATAAACCTCACACCAATGCTGTTATCACACTTCATATCCGTAGCTCATGTAACTGCTAGAAAGTGTGAGGCAGAGATGAAATAGGGGATGGGGTTAATTCATACTCCTAAAGAATAAGCATCCTCATTTCAAAAAGTCCTCAAAAATCAGTACTAATTCAGTCTCTGATGTCATAAATAGTATTCACAATGAACAATTATAAAATCTTAGTACAAGAGTACAAAAAAGGAAAATCTTTCCTAATGAGATGCAGTAGTACACATCATTCCAGTTCATTCACAGTGTAAGACTTTATTCTAGAAATTCAAGTCCCATTCTTCTTCCATGCCACAGAAATGAATGGGATCTTTCTCATCAGAAAGAAAGTAGAATGTGGGTCACAGTAATTAAATAAATTCTTTTCTTCCAGCCTACCATCATATGCTTCACTTGCAGAAAAGAGACAATTTAATCATACCAGATCTTTCTATATTCACCTGCAGAAATCCACCCATCTCAGGGGGACTGCAACTTGAAGGACTGACCTCTATTATCTGAAATGTCAAACTGTCATAAATTTGCCTGCTCTATTCCTTCCCTCAATAGCTGTTGAGGGAGTCAGTTTCTGACCTGTCTATGTTTCAGATGCTTCCACATCGTTTCCATAAAACAATTTTCAAAACAGATCAGTGAGAGATGGGGAGGAACATATGGAAAAAGCACAATTTGTATAGTCCAGAATAAGATTTGTTTTCACACTAGAAGATTGAAAATAACATTTCACATTTTGGCTTTCATCTGATAAGAAATACTCTGACTAAATTTCTTCTGGTGTACATTCTTTGATGATAAGAATGAATTTCAGTCATAATGCAAAAGTAATACATCTGTCTTTCTCATACACAGGCATGTGCATATGCACTTGCATATCCCTAACACACACAGTCTGAGAAGAATTTTCTGGTGTGAGTCAAAAATACCAAGTTATTTTTCCACAAGTACCACATGTCCAATAATCTCCTGATTTAAGTCAGTAATGAATTTTTGCATTACAGAAATAACACAATACCTTCTAAAACCTGTTATGTCACTTCAAATTCTTCAACCACAAAATAAAAGAATTTTGATGCAAGTTTGCAAGAATGCAGGTGAACATGAGGAGCCTGACATACCGTAAATAAGTGTTTACTATTATAAATGCTGGAACACATAAGGATTACCATGAGAATAAAATGGTCTATGCCACTACGTTATCAGCATGAGCGAAGTCCATATCTCCATTTTGTAGATCCTTCTCTTTAAAGGTGGAGAGGTTTTCTTTCTTTCTTTTTTTTTTTCCAAATTCCTGTTTGTTTTTTTTTCAGAAATATCAAATGCACTTCTACAAATGAGAGGACTACTATGCATGAAGAGCTGTGTCATCATTATTATAATTTACATTTAGATACCAGTAACCAGCCCAAGGAAATATGTGTGCAATGTGCTGCACATAAAATATACACTCACTGTTTGAAAGAGAGAGAAAGGAAAATATTCCTACAGCTCTGGAGCTCCTCGGGGCAGAGGGCTGGCCCAAAGCTAACACACTGCACATACCCTGCATAAGCCTGGAGGCTTAAGCTCATCTTTATAACAGAGTCCAAATGATTGAGTCCTGTAAAACAGTACCTCTGCCACACCACTTGCCTGAGGGTGGTCTTGTAGCTCTGAGAAAGGGAATACTTCTGGTAAGGAATTTTTTTTTTCTATTGGTTTTGCTGCAGTCATCTAAGAGTTGTGCAGAACTCACAGAAAGGAAATAGATTTACATAAGTCAGACTTATTTCTAGAAATAAGGACATTGTTGACAGTAAGAGGCGATAGATAAAAGCTATGGAACTTTGAATTTAGGTTTAAATTATATCTCTAAGGGTAAAATTATATTGAAACAGGCATTAAGTTTATAAACTTTCTGCTAAATTCTATGAACTGTATTGTTAGATCATGATTTGAAATCAGACGTGTTTTCAAGAAGGTAATTTTTCAGGCAGATTCCCACGAGGTAAAATCCACAAAGTGCTAAAAAGAAAGGTATTTTACATAACCCACAGGCTTTGCTCCTTTCCAATTAAATGAAAACAGATCTGTTAGTGAAAGAAAACTTCAGCAAAAGTCCTGGTGGCACAGTGCTATATAGAACCACATCCAAAGAGGAAGACTGGGAAAAAGGGAGATGGTATTTGTAATTTTATGAGGTGCTTTTCTTCCAGTCTTAGAGTAAACATTATGTAGGTCTTCCAGGAACAGTTTTAGGTCTTTTACTATTACTTTTAACTTGGAAGCATTCATTTCCAAATCCATCCTGCATTCATGTCTTACAGCACTCATTAATCACACAAGATATTCTAGGCAACTAGTTTGCTTAGTTTTGGAACCATGACAAAATTTTGCCTCTATTCATTATCCATTCTTTTCCATACAGATGCTTTCAGTCACTGTTTTAATTTCCTCCATAAGTTAGATGTACGACAGGTCTCACTGTCTCTCTACAGCCCAAAAAACTATGGCTTTTTTTCTATTTGTATGATTTTTTGTAAGTTTTCTACTGTATCACATTCTAAAGGTTGTCATGAAGACTTGAGTTTTTTACAATTCATTTTCAAGACTTGAGGAAGTATCAACTTTCCTCCAAGACACACTAAGTTCAGCTGACTTGCCTTTATGTGTACTTCATTTATTTCTCAATAATTTTTGCTTTTTAACTTCCCTAATGCCTTAATCTCCCTCCCGCTGGAAGAGATTTAGTTCCAGATGGGTGGTACTGTTAACAATCTATTCCCATGTTAACATACGACATGATCTTCTTCTTTGTATTTCCTTAAAAAAAAATATTCCTCTGTACCTGTACAATGAGCCCATGTTTCTATTAAGAAAGTGTAAGTGTAGAGTCTTGCACCTGGGGAGGAATAACTGCATATACCAGTACAGGCTGGGGGAATGACCTGCTGGAGAGAAGCAGAGAGGGATCTGGTGTTCCTGGTGAACTACAGGTTGGCCATGAGCCAGCAATGTGCCCTGGTGGCCAAGAAGGCCAGTGCTATCCTGGAGTACATTAAAAAGAGTGTGGCCAGTAGGTTGAGGGAGGAGATCCTCCCCCTCTACTCTGCCCTCACGTGGGGTACTGGCTCCCCCATACAAAAAAGATGGGAATCTCCTGGAAAGAGTCTAATGGAGGGTCACAAAGATGATAAAGGGCCTGGAGCACCTCTCTTATGAGGAAAAGCTGAGCGACTTGGGTCTGTTCAGCTGAGGGGATCTGATCAGTGTCTATAAATATCTAAGGTGCAGGAGGCTAAGGGATAAGGCCAGACTCTTTTCAGTGGTGCGTGGCAATAAGACAAGAGGAAATGGACACAAAGTGAAGCAAAAGAAATTCCTCACAAATACGCATAAGATCTTCACAGTAAGGGTGACAGAGCACTGGAACAGGCTGCCCAGTGTGGCTGTGGAGTCTCCTTCTTTGGAGATATTCAAGACACACCTGGACAACTACCTGCACAATCTGGTCTAGAAAACCTGCTTTGCAGGGGAGATGGACTAGATGATCTCTAGAGGTCCTTTCCAACCCCTGCAATTTTGTGATTCTGTTATTATATTCTGATATTCAATTGTTCTTCTTCCTCTCGCAGTTTGGTTTCTTCCATTTTCTCATATCACTACAGCACAAGGGCTGCTCCGAAAGTAAAACCTCTTTTGTTATGTTGGCTCACAATGTTAGAGGAGAATCTTAGTGGTATGGCAGTAAAGACTGAACCTCCCCATCAATATTCTATTACATTTTGTTGCCACATGATTGATGACAGCAGAGGGACAGTCTAAAAAAATGGCATCTGACATGGAAGTGCATTTGAAACAAAGGTGAGTCACTGAATACCTCTGTTTGGAAAAGACTGCACCCATTTGCATTCATTAACACTTGCTGAATGTTTGTGAAGACCAAACAGCAGAGGCAACAGTGACAAGGATTACTTCCACTGGTTTAGCCATCTCAGAATATTTAAGCAGAAAATCTACTATCCCAGCAACTCCAGAGGAGTCCATCGTTCCAGGGGAATTTTTCCACAAATGCTTTCCAATGGTCAAACATCCTTAGACTTTTCTTACAACACTTATTCTTGAGCCATCTGTTCATATTTGTTGTCTTGTTCTGCCTTTGCTTTCCTTCACCAGAGACTGGAAAATTTCCATTGAATATTAGGCCTATGAAAATTTGCCAGGTACAAATAAAATCTCTTCAATGTTGTGGATGTTATACTATTTTAGAATGGAACCATGTTTACAAGATTAAGTCTCCTAGAGCCAAACCTTAATTCCTCCACTGGCTACTGGGCCAGCTAAATGTTCTTTCCCTGCTACTCTAAGGCAATCCTGGTAGAGACAAGACAGAGACACAAAAATGAGGAAAGATACTGGCAGTGATACTGCTGGAGGAAGAACAGAAATATATAGATCAAGAAGACAATATTCTGTAATTATTCACAGGTAACATGCATTTGGTGCTGTAAAAATATACATCTTACATATTCTGTGACATTTTTGGGCAGTACTGTGATATTCTTTTTAAGCAGATCTTACAAATGTTAACACAGAATAAGTTAATAAATACCTTGAGGTAAATCCCAGCCAAAGTAAAGTCAGTGGAATTCTTTACCTTTGATTTCAACACAGCTGGGTTTTAACATCCATTATTTAAGTGTATTGCCTTTACAAAAGCAAAGAAAGAAACCGAGGGAGACAAAGATAAGGTGCTTGGAATACTTTCTTATCAGGTTTGGCAGCCCCAGTCACTCAGTGGCTAAAAATTTTCTGAGTTTAAAGATTATTTTGTCACTTTTACGCTATTTTCACATAGGAAACTGTGTCCCAGTATTGTGTCATTATAACTTATCTGATGGAGAAATTGGAGGATAGCATAGCATCAGGCTACAGCAACATATAGGATACAGCACATAGTGCTGTAGGAAGGTAAAAGCAGCTCTAAACAAGCCCAATTAGTCATGATAATCCAGATCAAGTCCAAAAACTACATGATGATGTTAGCAAGATGCAAATGCTGCTCAGCATCCTAGTTAGTCCACTTCACCAACCTGGCTGCATATATTTCACTCATCTCGGAGACTAGGCAGAGTACAGACAAACCTGCTGTTCAGGTACTCCTACCTAGCTTAATTTGCATAATTTAACTTCTTCATTCAGAAAAGACACAACACAGACTGCGAGGATGATTAGATATACTAATCCATCTCCATCTGAAAGGAGTCAGAACTGACTAAACTTTTGAACAGGGACCAGGATGACTAACAAGACAGAAGGCTGCAGATTTCTGAATGATAAATGAAGGTCTTCCATTTGTTCAGAAGGCAACAAGCAGAAGGCATTCAAATGAACTGAGAGAAATATTTCCTTAAGCAGTTAATAATCAAACTGTAAGCTTCACAGACCTGTAATACTACACAGAATTATGGCAGCCAAAAAGGAAAAAAAATTAGGAAGGCAGACAGAATGGTGGTTATTAAAAGTATATTATTCAATGTTAAGCATGGTCTTCCAAATATAACCTGGGCCTCAGGAGCTTGATAAATCTCTTTGTTTAAAGACCCAATAAGAGAAACACCATGTACCATTGCAGTATATCTCTGAGCATCTATTTATGACACTTCTAGAGAGAAGTTACTGGCTTAAACCAATCTGGTAGCCCTTAGACAGCATGTTCTCATATCCTCTTTTTTTAAATCCTTTCATATATTAATTGTATCAGTTGGCACTTTTTACACATATTCTGCAGTCAAGTATGACAGAAAAGCCTAACATTTTAAAAACCTGCACTTGTTAGAGGGTCACATTTACACAGGTTGTACACTGCCTTTAAAGTTAGCTTATTATTTACAGAGAATTCCACCTCATATCTTTTATTTCTTTAATAGTAGATATCTACACAAGAACTTCTGGTAGCAGATACAGTCACAAATACAAAGCAATACAAACTTTTTGCCCTGAACTTCATTTGCAGCATAGGTTGATTCCACTGGTATCTTCACTCCAAGACTTTTTTTTACTGAACAAGACTTTTTTACTGAAAATAAGAAGGATTTTTTTTATCCCATCATTTCTATAACTCTTTGATGGGATGAGGCAGGATGTATCTCATCTGTTAATACTTATAGCATCAGAACTGCTCCCCCAAGACATGGCAGAAAAAAGTCTGAACAATGGTGTTCTGAGTCATCTACTCGATCTGGATCTACACATGGCTGTAAAATCACTTGTTAAAATCCTACCTTGAGAATGTTTCTAATGACTTTGTCTGACAGTGAATATGCTTGACTTGCATAGAACTAAAAGAACTAAAAAGTGATTAGTAAGATCTATAAACTTCAGCAGAGGCTTTTAAATACCTCAAAAAATAACTGGAGCATCTCATCACTAAAAGTTATTTTACTGCCTTTTTTTTTCTTCAGGTGTGCTGGAACAAATAAGTTGTCTTTCTTAGTGTGGAATTTTGGAGTAATTTGATTCTGAATTTTATAGTGAGAAGATATAAAGTATGGTAGCAGGGTTGTTTTCCAACTTAATAAACAAACTGCAAATTTATGTTACATGGTCACATTTGTTTCAGTGGTTGGAGTTGTGAACAGTGCTTCGATCTATTGGACTTTACCACATAAATAAGAGAGACCCTAAAAAGTTGTGCACTTTTATAAGTTCTTGAAGAGTATGTAGCAAGAAAATATGAGCTACTCCAGTCTGAAAAGTGTAAAAGACTTTGCTCTAGCTAGTATTTCAAAAGGCAAGCATTTTTCTTTGTATTTACTTCTATCCCCATGGCCATAATGAATTATTTAAACAATATCTATATAGAACAGGATTTGTGCTTTTATTTTATTTATTGATCTATTTTATCACAGGCTACTTACAAGGGCAAGTGTGCTGAGTCAACATAGGTGTAAATCACTGCAGTTTTATTTTAATCAGTGGAAGCAGGCAGATTGGCACCCATCACAAAGCTGACTCAATATAGGAAATGCTGAAGAGATTTTTTTGGAGTTATTAATAATGGACTTGCTTATTTCTACTTCTCAAGATATTGGTCTAGAAAGTCGCACTTTCCTTTCTTCTTCTTCTTCTTCTTCTTTTTTTTTTCCTCTCTCATTTCTTTTTAATAGCAACAGAAAACTGAGATATTTTCCATGCAACTAACCAATCTGTAGTTCAGCACATAGTACTCGCTTTCAGGAAGGTCTCTCTGAGTAAGCCTAACACTGTGAAATGTCCTGCAACATAGAAGTCTTGCAGCTGGTCCTGAATGACCTGCTACATAACTACATGGCAGAGCATTTCACAGAAATGCCAGCTTGGTCTCTAAAAGCAGGAATGTTGCCGTCTGCCAGTACTAATTGGATGAGCAAGGCACTCCACCACAGTGGCCGTGTGGTTGCTTGTTCTGGAAACTGTTTCAGAGCTAGGTCCTAGAGTTCTGCTCTCTCTCTCTCACTTTAAGGTCTAGACCCTCAGCTGGTGACTCTACACATTGCTGAGAGATCCCCATTTGTTCAGTCTCACTTAGAACTTAAATCCATTTATGGACAGATCTCTGTGGCCTATTTCATTTGAGGGCATTTCTAAACACTCGCTGTCATTGGGCCACAGTAAGTTTTGATAAAATTAATACTGTCAGATTCCATGATAGAAATGTGCTAACATTCAAGAGAAATAAAGCAGTGTAAAGGTTAACAAGATTGTATAAGTGGCTTGTTTCCAAAATCTAAGGGAAGCTGTGAAAGATGATGTTGGCTGTTATCAATATTTTCTTGGCACTAGGAGATGAAATGTGGAGACAGGTGATAGAGCTTAAACCTAACAGTGACTAAGTTCCAGTTAAAGCTAGCTGGTTCTAAAACCTCTAGAAACCTTAACCAGCTATTATTTTTTAAAGAAACACTAAGAAAAAAGAAGCCACAAGCATACAAATCAGAGCAGGTCTTGTTCCTTGCATCGCTTTCTACAGTTTACAAAAATGCATGAAACAGCAGTTGCAGAAATTATACACCTATACAAATGTTTCAAAATGTTAATGCAGTAATACTCTTTTATATAAAATCTTGTACTTGAATTAGAGATTGAAGGATGTGAGTCTATATTAGTGAAATATAAAATATATAGATCTCCAGGTCCTGTTTGCTGTTGCTAAGACTCATACAGTCATAATTTATTAATTAACAGTAAGCATCGTGAAACGTCATTAATTCTTACATGTAATATTGTTTTCTAATTTGAGGAATTGTGTTCAGTTATCTGTATTTTGCTTATCAGAATTATAATTTGACAATTCAGAACAAGAAAGCACCAAATTGTTCTCTGTTACCTGAGAAGTCTGAAAAAGAAAGCACCTGCTATCTATAAGGGCAGCCTGTGTATTTCTCAACTCTTTCTGTAGTTCTGGATTTATGGTTCAGTTCCCCAAAGTAGTCACTGAAAATAGTAACTGAAAAACCATTTGGTAACTTTCATTGCAGACCTTCTTCTAGATCTTTTTTCTTTATAGTAAGGCTTATATCTGTAAAAGGTATTTTATTGAAGGGACTACCGTTGTGGGTAAAATAGATTCTGAAAAGAAACACTCTTGAACAACTTCTGATAAGAGGTGCCTTCCAGAAAAATTTGGTAAGCTTCCTACTAGTCACGGCACTTTCTGAGTCAACATTTAGCATTTCTGGTCATGCCCTTCTATCCAACAACCAAACAATTATCAACACATTTTCAGCTAACACTAGTTACTGTCATTTCACTTAAAAAAAAAAAAAAAAAAAAAAAAAAAAAAAAAAAAAAAAAAAAAAGCCATTTCAGAGATTTTTCTTCTTAGCTGAGTTCAGGGATGCTCTGAAGATTCTCACTGAAATGGTTCAAGAATTGGACCATTTAAATATAGGTTGTTCTTCACAGAAAGCACAGCTGATCTCAGCTGCCAGGCTTTCTCAGCTTGCTCAGCAGGGAAGCATGAAGATGTCAGGTAAACATAATCATGCTATTTGTGGAAAGTGTGAGATGAGAAAGAGGGAAGGTAATGAAGCATAGACAGTGCAATTCAGTTCCCAGCCTATTTAGGTAGATTGTCTTTCTCTAATTGTTTTTCTCCCTGGAGGTACAAACACAGAGAATTTCGATACCATAATGTTAAGCTATATTATTGCAGCTTTCAGTTCTTTCATAAAGAAATATGTACTGTATTATAGCGGCGCCCAGTAGCAATGCTACAGTTAAGGATGTGTCAGCAGTTGTGCTGCAGACCTCTATTTTTTCATGAGATACAAGAACTAGTTTAAAGGCTAAAATTAGGCATATAATGTGGGCGTCTAGATTCATTACAAATTCCTAGGTTTATTATTTGGCAATACAGACAGTGACAGTCGTTTAAAAAATAATAATAATCAGCAGCAGCATCGTTGGGACATCATTTATATTACAAAACGCTGGATAGCTACAAGTTAAATTTATCATTTTGCACGTGTTTAAGAAACATTGCCCCCAGTGTTTTCAGCCATTATCTTCAGTATGAAATTAATTTCTTCTCAGCGTAGGAAATATCTAAAATTTAATGGTCTTTGTCAAGCAGAATCCAATCCAACAAAACCCATCTTTATCTCATTAACAGTTAAATATGTGAATAGTTCATTTGAAATCATCAAGACAAGATTGTTCATCACCTTGCAGGACTGACTGAGTCAAGAGAAAACAAAAAGCAGGCTTATTTTAAAATTAAGCAGGCACTTGAGGACACAGATATATCCGTTTTCCTCTTCTATATTTCATAGTAAAAACTAGCAACTTTAATAACTGAACAGTTTGTAATAAGTCTCTAGACAGACAACAAATACTTGAAGAAAGTTTATTGTAATAGCAAGGTCAGTAAGCATATACTTACACTTAGTCATTGTGTATGCACTGATATCCGTAATTACTGCCACACACATTAAAAACAACAGTAACATAACAAACTTCAGAGTAACAAAGAAAGCAAGTCCCAAAGTTATATACAAAATGATGATAGTGAAGCAAGTTAATAATGAAATAGTAACTCCTAACTCTGACATTGTCTATTATGACTAGACCTCAGCATGCTTTCCAAGCAATTTGAGAGCATTACACAGGCTTCACTGAGAGGGAAAGCAAGGTATACACAGATTAATAGATTTTGTCAACATCACCCATCAGGAGAATGCCAAAAGTCAGAAACCCAACCGACTTGGTGCCAGCTGAGTCGCTGTTCATATGCTGCTCTTGTGATGGACGAGATCAGCCTGCCTCTGCCCTGAACAGACAGAGTCAATTGAACCCCTGCCTGAGCAATGCGACCCGAAGAGGCTACCATCCAGTAGAGACCTACCACATTTCATTTGTATCCTGCTAGCCATCTGATCTTACCTACATTAAAGAAAATTCAGGATGACTCTGAGTAGCTCATGGACTATTCAACACCAACCAGAAGGTATAAGCCTTCTCTAGAAGAAGAGGTGTGCAGGAACTTGATCAACTATCCAGAGCTGCCATAAGTGGTATACTCCCCTTACTGGTATACCTAGTACCCCTAGCCTGGTACATCTGCAGCCCAGCTACTTCTTGCCAGCGGCCAAAAATTTACATGCATGTAAAAATTGAATTAAAGATCAAGTAATGGATCTAGGTGCCACAAAACAAAAGCTGAAGGCCACTGTGTGATACTGGAGATGGGAGTACAGGCTAAGCCAGTGTGCAGAAGGCAGTACAGCTGAAGGGTGTGTGGTGGCATGGTGTATCACAGTGTCTGGAGAGAGCTACATGGAAATAACAGCAGGGAGCCTGTAGGGTCTCATCAAAATGCTAATAGATGCTGCTATCTAGAGGACTACCGTACAGACTATAGAGTAATGCAAAACCTGGGATCATGAGTGTACAGCTGAGAGAGTCTCCTGAGTGAGCTGACCTTGGATGTCAGGAAAAAGAAGCAATGAAAGAGTGTCTCATTAGCTCTGCAGGTCTTTAATGACCTAACTATGCATTTGAATTGTTTAATCCTAATGCAGATAATGATTTTAACAACTCTACAAAAATCTGTTGATTTGGGATGGAGAACAACTACATATTTTCTGAAAAATGCTCCAGTGAAAAAGTTGGAGAAACACAGAAAAAAACTATGATAGGTGCCCAGGGGAAGGACAACAGATGAAAAGAAATTGTTCCACTCTCAGAGGGACTCTGTCACAAAGACTACAGTCTTGCATCATTTTGAGGTCCATCTTACAAGAAAGTGCCAAGAGTGGAGAGGTTAAAGAAGAGAGTTCAGTATTCTATCCTGCCAGACAAGGACAGGAGGCATTGTCCCAGTTGTTCTGCCCACCAACATTTTGCCATTGCTGTGTTGCTCTGGCACCTGCAGCAGGTGGCATTTTAACACAATGATATTTCAGCTTTTATAACTGTGAAGCACCTGGAAGCATAAGCAAAATCCACAAATAGATAAGTGCAAAAAAAATTATCTTGTTTTTTTTTGTTGTTATGTTTTGTTTTGACTAACTGCTCAGTAATTATCTTGTGACCTATTAACTGTATTGAAAAATCTTTCCAATAAGATAATGATGTTCAACAAGACTGTTTGCAGACTGCTGATAACAGAGCCAAGGCTTGTGCTATGTCTGGTTTTTTATTTCATCTTTTACCTTTCACATTCTCCTTCTCTTCCAGCATTTCATTCGTAACCATGAACAAACAACTCATTCAGAACTGCATTTTCACTGGCAAAAATGCAGGAAGAAAAGAAGCCTCACTCAAATACTTCTGTAGATTGCTAGGATAAAAATATACAGGAGAGTATGTAGAAAATAGTACATCCAAAAAGACAAAACTCCTTGATTTATGGTTTGCTTTCTGCAAGCAGTGTAGAACCCTTTCAGTTACAAACAGTATTCCAATCTGCTATGTACTTGGTACGCATTTGTAAGTAAATATCTATTACATCCTATGCACAGATGAGAGAAAAATAAATAAATAAATCAAGTTAAGAATTACCATCTCCCCCCCCCATTCCTTCCATCCAGGCAAGAAAAACATTAAGCAGTTCAGCAGGTGGCACCATACGTATGGGGTGAAATAGAAATATATCTAGGGAAATGATATGTCAGAACTTACAGTGCACAGAGGGAACACTAAGTTTACACAGCCAGTTGTCAATATTTGCTTGAATATTTTGATGGCTTAACTTAATTCCCTGTAAGGCAGTATGCACAAACACTATTGGAGAGTTCACCTAATATCCTTTCCAGAGCCGCAAAAAATAGAATTTTTTTCTTGTTCTTCTACTACTTCCTATGCTTCGACAGAGACAGCTTAATGCAAAGTATTTTGTATGCTGGTGGTGCACATCTGCAATTACTGTAAATAAGTACCATTCCCTGAAGTTAACAAAGGTACATCCTTGTGTACTAGCTGAAGACCAAATATCTTCTGTCAATCTTCTTAAAACTTGACAAGAGTTACTACAAAAGTTAAAGAAATTACTAGGGAATTTTATAGGGAATAAACTGTACCAGAATACATTTTCTGGAAATAAAATAGAATTTTAAAGACCATAATTAGAATATTTAAACATTGTCCCGATTCCTTATCAAATCTAAATTTGGAAAAAATAGTTAAGGAAAGGTGATTAAAAACTAGATAAGAAGTAACCTACTCAATGAAACATATGTCCTGGTAGGTCATGGGATTTACACACTCAAAAATTCATAAGGATGTCATGAATTAACATGTGACTAAACAGTGTACTAATTTGAGATTCTCACACTGTCTGTGCACAATCTTGCATTTCAGAAAACAAATAGATACATTTTCTATCTGAGTGAACAGGGAATAGACAAAAAATATTCTTACATGGCACTCTCCTCTAACATAGTTGAATCTCAAAATCATATTAAGATAATGTCAAGAAATTTATAGGTACAGGAATAATGAGCCAGCATATAGAAATTGGCTTCTGCTCTCTACATAACAGACAGTGTTTTTTTAATCAGGTAGAATAATCAAAAGAGAACACCTTTTCTCCTATGTACACAGTAATTTGCAAATCTTAATGTACAACTTCCATCAGACTGCACAGTTGCCCACCACGTGCATAATTTTAGCATGGGGGCTTTTTGACTCATGATTAAAAATGTACACTCCACTGAAACAGTCATTTGAATCCAGCAATGATCAGTTTTGATTTTAAATCAATGAGATTGCTTTTTTTCTTCATTAAGTTCATAGGAGTGGAAATATGAATTATGAAAAGGAGGTGATAACGTTTAGGAAGTTTGTTTCTTAACTTTCTTCATTTTCCTCACCATTTTTCCTACTATGTGTAATTCTCTTAAAAAGGCTTTTTGCTCAGTGGAAATTCTTCAGTAAAGTGCTTTTCAACTGCATGAAAGAGCCATGGCACAATACTGCAGTATCAAGCTGACACCAGCCCTCTCCCGTATAAGGAGTCTTAGAAGAAATAAGAAGTGCAATTTGATTTTTAAGTCCTAAATATTGAATTATAAATGGCAGTGATTAAGTACAGTAGCATACACAATAAAGGAATACATTATATCAAATTAGTGGCCTGGTTTTGTAGCTGTTTTTTTAGTTTTGCTGTATTTGCTATAGTTAGTTTCCAGATTCAGTTCCTATTGACATGTGCTTCCTATCGTATTGACTAAAAGTTTTAAATAAGTCTTCTATATTTTAGTGATTGTTTCACATAAAATTACAGCTTTGTTTGCACCAAAATAAAATCATTTTTATATAATACTGGAAAGAAGATTCCTAAGGAAAACTCCATGTGAGAGCAAGAAGAAACTCTGTAGGGATACTGTTTTTGTGAAGCTGTTTTCAAACTATATCTACCAATTAATTACTGAAGGTGAGGACTTGAATTCTCACAGATTTTGTCTGCTCATAGAGATCATCAACTCTGTTTCTATTATTAAAGAAAGTTCCCTTTTTCTAACTTCTGTATTTGCTGTCTTTTGAAGCCACATTTATTATAAGACTCCACAGAAGCCAAGGGTAAGTTTGCTTCATTTATAAATCGAGCAGAGCCAGTAAGGGTCACAAATCTCAAGTAGCCTTTGCTTTCAATAATTCAGGACTTTGCAATCTAAATCATGTGTATTTTTAAAAGCTGATTCATCTTATTTTCAAGATTTTCAAAAGACTGCACAAAATCTTCTGTGCCTTAATTGAAGGGATTAAAAAGAAAAGTAATACCTACCTACTTAAAACTCACCAAATTTCCTGCTTTAAAAGCACAGTCACACATTAAACTCAATACAGAATATGAGACAGATTAATTCAACACTCCAAAGCTGAAACTTATAAAATATTTAGAAAACTTACAATAAAAGAAGGAATAGTTCTTGCTATTATTAATTACTCTTTAGTGTTACTGTTGTTGCTCAGGTGCTTATACAATTTTCACTCTAGACTTCTGAAGAGCTATATGACAAAAAATAACAGATTACTGTTTTAAGCATGTTTCAAAACATGTTATTGATTGATGCACACAAGTACAGTAATTTTATAGCAGCTACATGCCATGATCTGAATACCCATACAGTAAGGCTGAGGTGTTGTCTAAAACTTACATTTCATTTCAAAAATGAACGATAAACATTTTAAAAATTAATGTAGTGAAAGTGGTTTTATAGCTGCATGTTCTGCAGAGCAAACCATGTTACCATGAAAATAGTAGATACTTTAAAAAGAAAAAAAAATGCTTTTTTCCCCAGTAGTGGATCAGAAATGGCACATGACATCAGCACTATCATTCAGCATATCAATATCACAACCATATTTTACTTTATATTTTATTCCTACAACTTGAAATGGCTGTGTTGTTTCCAAGACTATATAATGCTGTCTTATTAATGCCTATTAGGGAAACTCAGTGGGTGGACATTGACAACTTGTTACAAAACTATCAATATTGACAGCAAAGTAACCAAAGAAATAGTGCAGATTTAGTTAGGAAAATAGACTTCTCTTTTTGCTTTAACCAGTTTGTATGTGATATAGTATGAAATAGAAACAAGTGTTGTAGCCATAGTTCAGTAACCATAGTTCAGACCAATGTAGGCACTTTCAGAAATCATAAAATATGTAATTCAAGCTGGCACAGCTTAGAAAATATGTACAGGAGAGAAACATTTCCATAGGAGAGAAAGTTGTTACAAACACATATATAGCACTGGACAGTAGTGGATAGTTGCTATTGACTCAGTAGGTTTTATGATATCAAAATGGTCAGAAATTTTACAGAGGAGTAGATACTGTGAAAGATGTGAGGCAGTTTAGTACCACCCCTGGGTACTACAGTCGAGCATCAAAAATCACAAATCATGGTTTTGAAACTTAAGGAAAGCTATATAAATTTACAAGACCTGTCCTTGGAGCACAGTACCTTCATCTAGTGCCAACATAGATGAAACTCTATCCTATATTTATCTACTTGTTTTCATATCCTTTTCCCATATGTAAATATTTTAAACAAGTAAAAAGCAGAATAAGCAACTCTATTTGACTATTTCTAGGAGTATGGAAGAGTGCATTTTTCAGTTGTCACCAGAGATACTATGTTCCCTTGCAAAAGTTAAAACTCTTCCCTACCATCAGTTTCTGCAAGTACATGCAGTTTGCTTGTTCATGAAGAAATTCTTCAAACAGTGCAGGCTGAGTAGAGACTTGTTAATAAGATAATTTTACTAATCATTTTCCGTTAGTTTTAATCTTTAATTCCTGGAGTCAATTTATATTTCCTCATTTTGATACACTCTTGAAAAAGTGGTCACAGTGCCTTCCAGACAGACAATATATCACCCAAAATTCAGCCAGTCTCAGATACAGAAGAGTGACATCTTTTCAAATTCTATATGAAGCTTAGATAATTTTCCCATCACAATTTTAGGACTGCTAGATAATTGCTCAACAGATGCTGAAGGGCAATGAAAATGCTACATTGCTGATGACAGTACAGGTCAAGTAGACAGGGGTATTACACTAAGGTCAGTGCCAAAATAAAGCAAGAGTATGAGCATTGTTTCTTATTTCACACGTGCTGTTTTTCAAAAAGAGTAGTAATCCATGTTTGAAATACAGACACAAATCAGTAAATACAAATCAGCACTTCTTCCCCACTCTTTTTTTTTTTTTTTATTGCTATAGCGTGGTGTGCATGGTTTGGCCAACAGAAGAGTTATTTTAAGGTTTCATAACATGACCAAATGAAGTTTGTTCTAGTTTGTTTTGGTTTCAAAGAAAAATAACATAAGTCTCAAAAACATGAATGCGAGGTTTGGTTTAAGTATCCAAGCAACCAAGGTATGGCAAAATCCTTTTCATCAGTTATACCTCTTTAACAGTTGATTACTTCAGTAATAATTAAGCTGTGCATTTTGGGCTTCTCCTGAAACAGAAAGTTACTCAGAACTAGACTCTCAACTGATGTAAGTCCCTTCAGACCAAAGAGTACAGCAAAAAACTACTGGTAAAAAAGATTTCTGTTTAGTGTGGCAAGTTCAGTAGTTCTGTATATTTTTCCCTGGGGATGGCAAATGCAAATTTTTTTTTTTATTTATTTTTTTCAGTCAAGGATTTTAATGCTGGCTCATTTGTAAAAACTTGGTTTTGAATGAAGTCTTGTAGCAGCATCCACATGAGAGCAATAGCAATAGTCCCCAGGCTGTACTGTGCTGCTTACCTTCAATGGAGCACTTAGTTGCCAGTTGCTTAAGTGACCAGCTTACAGAACTGCACTTGCAAGTCTGCAGTTCTCATCACTGCCAAAAGAGCCATCTGCTCTTTCTTCTGGTATAATTGTAAACATTGCACATTGTTCATACAAAGATAGCAGCTGGGTCTTCAGGAGCTTCACTCATGTCTAGCAAGTTTCATGAGTTTGTCTCTCTCCAACTTACAGTACCTCCATCAGTGTGAATTCATTTGACACAAGTCTTACCTCCCTTCCAGCATGTTTCATAACTACCACTCTCTCTTCTAAGCACAAAGGCCAACGACCTACTCATTTCTAGGTCAGTAACACTCCTTGTATGACCACAGGTACCACACTTCCCTTTGTCTCTTTGCATGTGATTACAAGAATGGTTAATATCCAATCACACTTTAAATAGATTGAAACCTAAATAGATAAATCCAAGTTTCTTCAGAAAGATGTGAAAGTAAATTAATGGACAATATAACTGATAATATACTCCCTTAATTCTATGTGTGAATTTGGATTTTTTTCTTATTTATTTCACAGATCACATATTGTAAATTGTGAGCTTCATAGTCCCTGTGAATAATTCTAGTGCCTTATTGGAGTAGACCCAAGTATCAAAATATCATCCTTGCAATTTCTTTCCCTTATATCTTTACGTTTCAAAGTCTGTGTGAAAAATTCAAACCACTCTGGATTGTAATAAGAAAGCATAGCTCAAAGTGAACCCAACAAAAGTGAAATCTATGAAATTTTTATTTTCACCAGAGCACTAAGCAAGCAGAATTTCACTTTTGGGTTTGAAACATACATTTAGCTTTCCTGAGCATGATACAAATTGATAAGTTTGTCCATATATTCACCTTGTTATTTGATTGTTTTGTAAAGCATTTTGGTACTCCATGGGCAGGAATATATATCATACAAGACTGAAATTAAATTGTCTGCTCTGCTGAAGATGAAACATTCTCTTAAGTGTTTATCCTGCTACAGCCTCAGAGCTATATAGAGATAAGTAGATGCCTTATAATTACTGAGCTTGAGTACTACTGTCAGTTCTATATGTTGAATAATATATCAAATATTTAGAGCCATGGGGTGCCATATAAAGACAGAAATGAAACAACTTATTAACCACTGTTTTGTTCTTTACAAGGGCCTTGTTACTACAGAATCCTGAAACTTGACTGAAAAATTCAAGTGGTACTTTGTCTGAGAAATCAGCATTTGCCTTTATAAGTGTCCACTCTGCTTAAAGTTTTGTTTTTGAAAATCCTTATCTGCCTCTATAAATACTACTGGAAATTCATAAGTTGAGAATAAATAACAAAATAGCAGCTGCCCACACAATTTGCAAAAAGCTATTAAAAATATACCCAAGTATCAGCCTCTGTTCTTTCCATTAATGATGACACCACTTCTTGAGTCAGTGTTCGCACAAATGATCTTTATGTGTCAGCAGCAGGAAAATAATGTATTTTGTCCACCTCAGTGGATGGTAGTAGAAATATCAATTAGAACTTCAGCAGACTCCTAATAATTATTGTCACCTACTAATTTAGCAACATGGAGGCAAACGAAACATCCTTCAGACCTGCAAAGAATATCAGGAATGATGTTATGGCTGTGCTTTTTCTCCTGTACCACCAAAAAGGTGAAGAATGCATGTCCAGAGAGAAGGTTCATGAACATGCTTTCTCTGTGCTCTGATAGTAAACACCTGTATGAACTACAATTACAAGAAAAGAAGGACCTTACCACTCTGAATTTAGGATGACAGGATGGCCCACTAAGATTCACTCCACTTAACATGCCTGCAGCACAATGATTAAGGCACAGGTAACCAAGATATAAATGGAAAAGTTTTACAGGAATTAAATTCCTTAGTATAAATATATAAAATAGCTATGAAATACATTCTGTGAAAAACAGCGTATTCAAGCTGATGCTGGGCAACCAGATCATCTGATGTGGTCCATGTTTTTCCACAAGGTTGACTTTTGTGACTTATTGGCAAGAGCCCATATAACCTCAGAGATGCGGCTTCTTCAAAAGTATCGTGTCAAAATCCTCACTGACTTCTGTTTACTACAATACTTCCAGTTTACTCAATTGTCCACTCCAAATCTGCAACTTTTTCACAGATTCAAATACTGTTTGAGGCATGTTTCAACAGTTATTCTTTTGTCAGAAACCTGAATGTATAGTCATTTCTCTCAGATATCCTCACTACAAAGAAAAGAATGCCACAATAAGTCCCTGGGATATCCAAAACAAAAAAGTGTTTTTCATTAGAATCAGAGTAATGAAGATAAAGATGAATAGCTACAGGTCAGTCATAAATTCAAGAAATGAAAGAAAAAGGGATGCAATATTTTTCTCCTACTTTTATCCAAAAAATTGTATTCTATGAAGAGATTCATGAACTTTGTGAACATTTCAAAGAAGTCATGCAACGCAGAAGTGCATCAGAGAAAATAAAAGAAATGGATCTTTGAAAAAAATCACTTAATGAAAAAATTCATATTTTGTTCTTGCTATCAGGAAGGAGGAACACAACACAAATCAACCAACATTTTCATAAGATTCAAAAATGATGTACAGCTCAGATCTGACTGCAAGTTAATTCGCAAATCATAATTATTCATTAGTATTGAGTTTAAGGGAGAAACGCCCAATTTGCAAGAAAAGGGGTGGTACAAATATATTTTTGTCAACTAAGAGGTGCTATAAGAAGCATCCTGGGACCACACAGCCAAATGAACAACGAAAGCATGGCAAGGGTCTAGAAGACATATGAAGAGTGGCTGATGTCCCTTGCTTTGTTCAGCAAAGAGAAGAGGACACTGAGGAGAAATCACATTATGGCCTACAGATCCTCACAAGGGGACTGTAGGGGCAGTGTTGTTCTCCTCTCTTCAGTGAGGGTGACATGACCCAAGGTAACAACATGAAGCTGTGCCAGGGGAGGGGTAGGTTCAAAATAGAAAAATGTTCTTCACCAGATGGTGGTTGAGCACTGGAACAGTCTCTCCAAGGCACTGATTATGACCCCAAGCTTGCCATACTTTAGGAAGCATCTAGACAATGTTCACAGTCATATCATCTGTTTTTTGGGTGGTCCTGTGTAGAGACAGGAGTAGGACTTGATGATCCTTATGGGTCCCTTCCAACTTGGGATTTTTCATTTCATCACAAATCACAAGTATTAGGGCAGTTAGTATAATGAAGCTTATTTAAAGATTATAATGGAGTATTTCCTTTGTCTACAGTGATACATATATAGTGTTCACCCGACACTGTCCAAGTTTTCTTTATGCACTATTTCAAAGTACACATTGTCCAAGAAAATATACTCAGGTATATTTGTCACTTCTGGACTGTAGAGTAAGTATCTCCTTTTAGCCAGTTCAGAAAAGCTCATATTTGATGGCTAAGAAGTGTTATTTCTTATTCAGATTCTCAGAAAAAGCTAGTGCAATGTGTTTATTTCCCATGCTAGAAAGTATCGTGATTCTTGGAAGATTTGTGCTAAAATTTGCTGGAATTTCATACATGATTTTATGAAAGAAAGAAATTGCACCTGATGTTTCAATGAACATTATACAATGTTAGTGAAGCAATCATCTAATTTACAAATAGTTATCCTTGTGTAAACTCAACAGATAGTTGGGTCAATAAACTTATTGGTCAAACGCTGTCATTTGCTTGTTCTGAAGAAATTCTTTAAAGCCAAAAAATCTCCCTTCTTTGTAGGGAAACAAATGAGTTTAATTAATATTTGTTAATATTTACTTATTAGATGCAACAAAGTCATGTAGAAAATTATTTCAGTATATAAGAATACTCTTACTCTTTGGCTGCTCCAAAAGTAATGCATATAAGTAAAACTTATTAAAACATTTAAAAAGAGGACAACAAAAACATACTACTGGACTATTTTATCTTGTTTCTGCAAAACTAATACATCAGTGTCTGGTACAAGAGAAATGGCTGCAGTTCTTGCAAGTTCTGAAGGAATTCAGATTTTCGATCTAGTTGTATTCTTCACATACATCATCCTTGAAAAAAGTTCTTCATGAATGTACTATCAAAAAGTGATGAGATGAATAAGGCATAATTGTGAAGCACAAGATTCTTTTTTCTGTGGTAAGAGAGGTCTTGAAGATCTAATAAAGAGACATAACCAAACTATAATTTGAATTGAATGCTTGGTTGCAACTGCATACATTTAATTTGACATTATTTTTATATTTGACATACTAGTCTATTTGAAATATATTTATGTCAACTGAAAATAGCATAATAAAAATCAATTTTGCAATCTTGAAACCAATCCTCAAACTCCTTTCTGAAAACAGAAAGTAAAGTAACAATTTTTGCTGTTCACAGGACTGTGTACCATAATCCATAAACTTATTTGCCATAATTTGAGTTGGTACTCCATCATATCCATGCCCTTGTTTCAGCCCAAGTACAGTTGGTTTTGCTCCCATGTTCTGTTGATGCTGAATGGCAATTGTGCAGACAAGGCAGAGCCACCAAGCAATCTACCATCATGATGGAACAGGGCAGGAGGCAGGCCATAATGCAAGTTCAGCAGTGCTCAGCCTGTATTAGTGCCTAATACAAGCAGTGGACTATGTTGAGGCAGATGTGAGACAAGGAGGTGATCTGAGATTGTCAACATGACCTCACCATGAACATATTATTCCTGACCAGTCTGGCAGCCTTCTATGGAATGACAGCATCAATGGACAAAGAACGAACAACTAGTATCATCTACCTGGTCTTCTGCAAGACCTTTGACACGGCCCTACACTACATCCTTATTGAAGAAGTATGGATAAGAAGGCTGGACTAAGTAAAAATCAGAGTCAAAACAATCAAATCTTTTTTCTTAGATTGTGTGCTACTAGTAAAAAAAAAATAGGGAAACTTAATGCAGTCATGAATGATGGTTGGACAAAACTGCTTTTTTGCCTGACTTGCAAATAACAGTTTCCCTATGTAAAGCAAACATGTACAGCCTTTATTATTTTCATTCATTTATCACACAATGATAATTTCAATTTCATATATTTTGCTTTTTTAGCAATAATGACCTAGTTTTTGAGAAGAGCTTCAACGTTTGGCTTTTATTATTTCAGAGCCAAAGATTTCAGGCATGAAAAAGTGGTCAAGCATAACAGCACACTTTAATTTTGCTTGTTTTCTACAGATGCTCTTCTTTAATTTTGAATTGCATGAGATCATTATTATACAATTAAGGAAGAATCCATTCCTAATCTTCCACTCAGGATGGTGCTGAAGATGGCCAAAGTCACTGCATTTCTAAGTGCCTAGGTCTTTTCAGAAAGACTTACTGATCCAGAGATATAGAAGTAATTGAAAATAACATAAGATTCCAGGAAGTACCTAAAGAGAACTAGCTATTAACAATAATAGTTACAGCATCTTATTGACCTGGAGAGCAAAAGTAAAAAAAAAAATCACTGAATACAGCAGAGTAACAGTAAGCATTCAAATATCAAGTTAATCCAGGTAGATCTTTCTCTATTAGTCCATATTTCACTAAACATGAAAAAACACTTTCTAAACCAAATATGTTTACTTTGATCCAATGCAGTCCTTGGAACCATGGAATAAGACTCACAGGAAAAAAAAGATTACCTAAATATAAGATTTTAAGTGAAATGGGAAAAAACAGTTGATACATTATCAAGATAACAGAAAACACGCAAGTATCATTAAGACATTTTCTTCTATGAATATTTTAATAAAATAATTATTCAGAACTTCATATACATTGAGCTGAAAAATACTTTAAGTGTATGTAAAACTATAACTGCGTAAAAAGAAATTGATACAGTTAAATAAAAGTTGTACTTTACTGTACAAAACTCTGAATAGCTAGATCTCAAGGAACTGCACCAGAAAGAGTATACATGAACCAGCACTCACTTATTTCTTGTTAAGCCTTTATGACTTTACTTACTAGAAAGTATCTTAAACTTCCCCTCGTTCATATTTTTTTAAATTGAATTCCCAAACACACTCGGGTAATTTGCTTCCAAGTTGATTTCAGCTCTCTAGAACTGGCTACTCTGAAGTATATGTTGATATTTAGAGTGGACATTTTGAGCTTGCTTCATATTTTTGGTTTTTTTTTTCCCCTAACTGAAGTCGAGCATATTCATGAAGTAGCTACATGCCATATACTGTTATGTCTTATGTACTATTCCTACTTCCATAAGTCACAGTTTTCTAGAATAAATGAAGTTGGAAGTTACACACAACAGTATGCAAGAAATTAGCAGAGAACATGTGCACGCAGCTTCATGCAGCCGGAAATCTCCAGAGAAGCAATCTTAATGGTGAAAGATGGGAATCCTCACTCATAGTACAATCTCTTCATTTTTTAGAGGTATACATGAGAGAAAGATTTTCAGTTGTAGCCAGCAATGATTAAAGAGAACAGACTCAATCCTCGAAGAACCACTTCTAAAAAAGTAAACACATTTCTCATCCTCATAGAATTTCACAATAATAATTACAAGAGAAAAGGCAAGATGTCATTTTACGCACTCATGGAAAACCAGCAGTCAGTTGGGGATCTTCCTGATCCAAATGCAAACAGCCACCAAATATTTTGACCTTAAGAGTGGCATGACATCCACTAAGAAGTACCACACTGAACTTGTTTGTAAGCACAGCAGTTAAAATGAAAGCCACCTGCGTATCTTATAATTCCATTTTCTAATTTCTCTTCCTGGTTGCCCCCAGCTCCTAAACAGTTTCACTTCAGAAAGGAATGGGAAAAGGAAGGGACACAGCTATGGGACACATTCATGCAGAGATTTGGAATACATAACATTTGTTATTTAAATGTGACAAAATCAAATGCATAGGTTTACCTCAGATGAGAGCTTTTCTGATTTATATTTAGCATTAAGTGTGCTTCAACATGACATATTGAAACACACCCCCAGGAAACATAGTATAGCGCACTACAAGCCTTGACACTTGCTAAAGAGCACATATTGCACACTGGAAAGATTGTAAGGAGAGGTGACACCATATAGAGAGGAAAAGTATGTAGATCAATCTACAATTACAGGAAAACAGCCTGAAGATTGTCTCATATGCTAAAAAGTCTACTTGACCAAAAGCATTCACAAGACTGCTATGCTACTTTCCTTAAGTCAGTCACACCTTACCACAAATACAAGTACCATCCTCTATGTCTTTGGGGTATATTTTAATGCTGACAAGGAGGTCTCCTGGCTGCTATACTTGCTTTCTCTCTAATATCAGCTAGTGATGGAACAGGAAGCAGTAGCAACAGGGGAGAATGAGAGCTATCACCAACACAACTGACCTTTCAAATAAGCATTTGACAAGAGCCAACACATTACCTAAGGGAAATACTGATGGTGTTCTGGTATGCAAGTGTACCTAGAGAGTCCACCATAAATGTCAATTAAAAAGTTGTGTCTGTCATATTTGCATCCATTTTCACTCTATTTATAGATACAGTGATTAGTATCAAAGGAAAGAAATACATTCAACACCATTTCATAGAAGTCTGTTAGAGAAAAATTGCATTACCATTTGAATCATAATAACAGTAAGAGATACACGAGACATCTATTAAATCTGAACAGCTCTGATATATGGCAAATGGCAGCTGATCAGAACACACTACCTCTCAGTAGAATTTTTAATCCTTGCTCAGTACTCATGAAAGCTCCAAGAATTAAGCCCTGTAAGATTTAGTACTGTATAGTTTCCCTTCAAAAGGAAGAACTGAAAAGATTGATGCAGGATTCCAAAAAAATTTGGAGTTATACAGTTCATGTAATCTAAAGTTTAATATTAAGTAACAGACACAAGAGAGGTAACATGCAATTGCTACAGACATTACACATCATTCTTTGCAGACCAAGGTGCAAAACAAACACTTAACATTAACTGGTTCGGACAGTTCAAATATAACATCCAGAGCAACTATAAGTCACAGCCTAACTTCAGCTGCACAAAAGAAAAAATTTGAATAAGTCAAGTTTGCACACTGACATGCAAGAGCAATTACTTAAGTGTATTAAAATGAAGATGCAACTAACTTCCATTGTTGCTAAAAACTGACAAAACGATGTTTATGATGTTTGAAGTGCAAGTTTGTCATTGATTAAATTTTGTACTTCATTATATGATCCCCCAGGTCTTATTTATGAACGATTTATCTAAACTCCTACAGACAAACCTGGTTGTGAGGACTAGTGCTGGAGGTGCCAGTCCCATTCAGAAGCAAGTGCTACAACCTGTAGCAGAGCAGATATCCAGGCTATTTCAAGTCTCTGCATTTTGTCAGATTGGAGCCTGAAGGCTTTGGAGAAAGTCTCTTCTTTACATCCCAGTTGATCCCAAAAGGTGAATGCCAAGGGATGTCTGAAGTATGACTTTACTTATTACAGCAATAAGAAATAGATATCTTGATTTTTGTTTACTCCCAACTTGAAGATATATATATGTATAAATATAGTATAATCAAAGTGGGCTTAATTCAAAGTTCTGGACTGGCCTTTCCTGGTATGAATACCAGATTTTAAAACTGATATCCATGTTTATTATTATTCTGTGACAAAGCATAGAATATTCATAAGGAGTTCACTCTCAACATGAAGAAAAATAAAATTGTTTCAGCTTGACACGGATAGAGAACTGCACAGAAACTGTTTTTTTTTTCCCCCCACTGGAGTGATCTGCTGTAGGAGTTAGCCATATGCTTTAAATGTGACTGACACATCTCTGAATTTAATGTGTCACCTGCTGAGTTCAGGATCTGCTGTCTATCTCTCACCATGTAAGAAATGAATTGCTTCAACATGATTTATTGCCAGCAAAATAGAATGTGAAAACAACAATAGAAACAGTGCTTTAAAGGCATCCTAAGTTTAATAGCACTACTTGATGACTAAATTATTTCATATATATATATATAATCAAATACTCTTACCATGAAATTTCAGTTGCATAGTCTAGTATCTGGCCCCCTGATTCATTAAGAGTTAGAGCAATAAATGACATGGAAAAAAGTACTAGTAAGTGCCTCGGTTCCACTACAGCTTGTAACTCCATGCAGAAAGTAGAGAGCTATAATTTTAATACATGGAATTACTCTATCCACTTTCATATTTTCCTGTAGCATATCTACAAAAGCATCTTTAATAAAGGATTTTCATTTTATATTTCCTTCTACAAATAGGCAACTTTCTTTATAAATCTCATCTGTGTACATGTTACTAAAAGGCTTGATACATAGAACTATTCTGAAAATATCATGGGTTACTCTTCAAAAATGTTGAAAAATGATAGTTTGATATTAATGTTTAATCTTAATATTTTAACTTTAGAAAGATTAACAAAAATGATGAAGTTTAGGGGCAAGGCAAAAGCCTGAATTCATCAAGATATTTAGGTGCAAATATAATTGAGAATGCAAATCCTTTTACTACATAAACAGGATTGCTTTTATGCTTAAAAGCAGGCTAAAAAAATACCCAACTGTATAACAGGGTAAATGCAGCTTCTAGAAGACAATCCAGTAAACACACAAGGTATATTTCACATTCTTTAAGAAGTCATAAGGCTTACCTCCCTTTTGAAAACAGCATCCACATCATCCACATCAAGGTTACATTCCTGAGGCATTCCTAGATTAGGAACAAAAGATACTCAAATATTGCCTTTGTTTCCTGACAAGAAGTTGACCAAAGAAAACTATCAATAATAAAAAAACAAGTGCCACCTATCAAGTGGTCTATGGCAGCCAATACAAGCCACTTCAGTTATTAAAAATAAAAATCAAACTGTTCTTGGATCATTAGATTGGTAATAACATTCATTTATAGCCAACACTGACACTGGAAGCTCCAGTATTCCCTTTTGATACCTGCTGGCTCAGATTTGGGACTAAAACTTCTAAGATTACCAAAATGAGCAAGGGTTAAAAGCAATCATGTGAGTGACACAGAAGCAAAGAAATGCGAAGGGCTTTTTCTTCTAGTTATTACTGATGCTTACTTTGTGTTGTAATTATTATTTGAGACAGAGGAACCTCTGTAAGGCTGTCTTTATGTGAAATGCTGTCATGATTTAACTCACCAGATAGCTAAATACAATACAGTTATTTGCTCATTTCCTGCTATCTTGCCCTTCCCACCCAGGGGGTGGGGAGTAGAACTTTCAAGTTGAGATAAAAACCATTTACTAAGACAGGAAAGGAGGACATTAGTAATGATAACAATATATACATAAAACAATTTGTGAAGAAGGCAATCTCTCATCATGCACAGACCAATGCCCAGCCAGTCTCAGCAGTGGTTGCTCTCTGGCCAACTCATCATCATTTATCAAGTTTTTAATTCACATGTTATCATACAGGATGGAATATCCCTTTGGCCCGTTTAGGACAGCTATCCTGGTTCTGTCCCCTCCTAACTACTTGTGCCTCCCCATCCCCCCCTCACTGAGGGAGCAGTATGAGAAAGCAAAAAAACTGAAATTTCAACTCTGTACAGAACTGATCAGCAATAATCAGAAAATCACTGTGTTAAATGCTGTTTTTCTTTCATAGCCAAAACAGACACTATGAAGCAAAAACTCAACTCTGTCCTAGCTGAAACCAAGAAAAATGGTTCGTTGCTGTTTGATTTTACAATAATCAGAATATAAATGAGAAGGATAGCTTGCTCAAATAGATTATTTTAACCACTGATAAGATCCACTGAAGTTTATCCATTGGCTTTCAACACATTTCCTATTGTTTCATAAATGCTGCCACAGTAAGTTAACTGCAGGACACTGATATTTTAAAGACTGTTTTAAAAGACTCTCACTGTAAGAGAACTGGGAAACAAAGGAGAGAAGACAACTGGGCTTTTTCTTGTTGACTGCTTAGCTTTTGTTTTGTTGTTGTTTGGTTTTGGATATTCATGAAAATAATTATACCTGTAAAAAAAAAACCACCACGTTTTGCTCCAGTACTAATCAGTGCTTCAAAATACAGTAAGAATCACATGATTCATGCTACAAAGCAACTGTCAAAGTCCAGTTGTCCAGACTTAGAGCAAAGTAAGGAATTGGAAATAAAACAAGCAAAAAAAAACAAAAAGAAAAAAGATGAGTGGAACTGTTTGTTCACAGATGTGCATAAAGTTAACCACAGACTTGACTGTTGCTGAACTGAAAATGGTTTGTTGGACAGATTTTAGGCACCAAACTACCATGCCTAGTAACTACAGCTATGTTCTCCAGTAGAAGTATGCGTTGATGCATTATAAAACTTGAAAAAAATAATTACGAAGAGTGTTCCCTTGTTTTTATGATGTACGAGTTATCATATTGTTCGAGAATAAAGAGCACGGGTCACAGTAATCTCCTTTGACATCCTGCAGCTTAATCACCTTCCCCCCTTCAATGAGTACTACAGAGAACAAAGGTTAGTTTGGGACCAGCTTCAAGCACCTGGCTTCAGTTGCTGGCAGTGAGGATACCAAGCTTCTGAATTTAACATTCAAATGTAAATGTAACTCATAAAACTCAAAAAGATAATATTTGTGAGCGAATTTCACCTTCTGTCATTAAAATGAGAAAGATACTGAGAATTTCTTTTCAAAGAACCTTACACAGGGGTAAGGCTGCTTTTAGGAAAAAAAACTCGTTACTTGATCTCCACTGATCACTGCAACCTGGTACACAGTAGCAGCACTCGTGCCCCTTCACTGCAGATATAGCAAAATGGCTGACAGAAGGATCCGTTACAGAATTATTGGTTTCAGTGTCTGTGCTTATCATTGATTAGCAATACGAGTATGCATACAAGTAGATACTACCATTATCCTACAATGGTACTTTCATAGATGAACTACTTCCTCAAATACATGAATTACAGATTAAACATAGGATTTGAAACCAGGGTCCTAGCTTGAAAAGCATTTGATTGTTCCTTCTCCAACTTCTATAGGTGAAATTCCAGAATCTCTGACAACAGTTGAATTCTCCCTAGCAATTGTAACTTTTTTCCAACTCCCTTCTTCCAGCAGTATATTAAGCTCTGAAGTCAAAACATTTCATTTTGCTGTACTGTATTTTAACCATATCAACAAAAGGAAAACTCAAGAAATTAGAGTAAGGATAAAGCTTTATTGCCTTACCAGGAGACTTTGATGGTCTGGACAGATAAATCTTTTGCTTATCACTGCAAGTCAGTGATTTTTTGCTTATCACAGCTAGGAAGGCAATGAAGTTTAACAGATCTGAAATAACTTCTACATTTGTTTTTAACTTCCATCACCAACCAGGCTACATGATGCAGTGCTTTCAGCTCGTACAAATTGTAAGAATGCTGTCAATACAGCAGCAAATACCAATAACAGATATACTAAAGCTTAACAACTATAAAAAAGTAACAAATTTGCCAGTGTCAATATTAAAAAGAACTGTAACATGCAACTTCTGCAGAAGATCATTGCTTAAAATCATTTTATTAGTGATAATACACTGATTTTCTAGGGAGCTTTTAAGAACAAGTTTTGTTATGTGTAAACAATACAAGGACATGTGAATACATGCATATCTGTCCATTCACTCAACCTAGAAATGTGGGCAAGTATACCTACTCTGTGGGAAAAACACATTCTCCCTCAAGCAAACAGTGAAGTTCGGGTTTACAGTCAGATATAAAATGAGGAGCAAGTTGTCTAGTAATATTCATAAATTCTGAAGCTTGCATTTACTATGCGTTTTCAAGGCATACAAGGAAGTAATCTCCCACCCTCACTTAACAGATAATTAAGCTGCCATCTTAGTTACCAAAGCACTTTTGAGAAAGGGGAAAAAAAACAAAGTTACCTTTTGTGCATTCCTGATGGCACACTTGAATCCACTGCTAGTCACGCCTTCCCTCCTACGGGAGGGATCTCAGATAAATGTGGCATGAGCCACTAAAGCAAGCCAGCCCCCTGACAGGAGGACAGGCTGGAGCAGAGAGCACCCAACAGTAGATTGGGAAAAGACCTATTCAGCCAGAGCACATCCCACAGCACCCAAGTGAGGCAATCAATACAACTCTAGAGTTAGTGCCAGGTCCAATCAGGCATCCAGATCATAATACAATACAGGAGTCAAGTGAAGGTCAAGATGGGGAGTCAAACCACAGGTGGGGCCAGGCTTAAGGTAGTACTCATTATGCCAAGCTAGGAGCAGCCCCAGCCTACTGGTAGAGCCCAGGTGGCCTGATGTGGAGACACAGGTGAGGCTCATCAGGGTCATTACAGCTAATTAATGCACTTGAGGACCTTGACAGTTTCACAGGGTAGAAAAACCATGGATTTAGTATTTTACATTGACATGAGGAGTGATTTATATCTATGCATATTAGACATAGGTTGGTCTGAATGTAATGCCTCCTATTTATTTTCATGGAAACCAGAACAGACACAAAAAGCATAATAATACTAGTTATTAGAGAAATTCCCAGCTACAAAACACTGTTTTTTCAACATAATTACTTATGTATTTTTTACCATCAATGAACATGAGTTCGTGTGTTGTGCTCAGAAACATCTGCACTAGTGGATTATAGAATGGCCTGGGTTGAAAAGAACCTCAAAGATCATCTAGTTTCAACCCCTCTGCCACCAGCAGGGTCACCAACTACTACACCAGGCTGCCCAGAGTGACTAACATTTCTATCACCGCCACTGAAATACACCAACAAACTTCATTGTGCTCACACTTACTGTTTGGTCTCCAAAAACATTCATCAAGCATCAGTGAATGCACACGAGTGCCATTTTTTTCTATATAGAGGAATTCAATGACTATGACAATCAGAAAGATCAATGTAGCAGAATAGCAATACAGGAGGTGCAATAACAAAGAGACTAGCATGAACTGAAAGAACTGAAAGGTGTTACAAATTAAATGTGCTTACCCATCTCCAAAGACCTAGGCTCACTGAGAAGACTTCACAAAGGAAGAATCTCCAACCAGAGATCCTTCTCCAGTGGCAGTCAGCCCTTAAATGAGGTCTAAGAGAGGTGCAGCCAGGCTCCACCCTTTCTGGTGCCACAGTTGAATTGCCTTCACCTGTGCTCCCAAGGCTGACTGGGTCCTTTCCCCAGGTGCTCAATTGGTGGTTCAGGCCGTGACTCAGCATTTACCATACAAATGACACCATCTTTGCTTCATATGTACTTCCATGTTGTCAGACTGCCCCTCTGCTGCTATCTATCACTCAGCGACAAAACTGCAATGTAACATTGGCGGGAGGGTTCAGCTTCTAGTGCCATACCACCATCTGCCTCAGATATCATGGGCCAACAGAACGAAACAGGAGGCATCACTTTCAGAGCAGCACTCATATCTGCAGGGCAAATCTACAATAGACTCCTTTTCTAATTAAGGGTTGTTCTTCTGCAGAAGAAGAATGGGAAAATCTATATGGCTGAATTCATTGCAATGGTGGTTACGGATAACTTGTGGGTGGTATTAAGGCAGAAGAGAATGCATTTTGTTAGAGACAGAAAATATGATATGCTATTACATCTAGCCACCTAATGACTGAGGTTAAAGATGGCAAAATGTATTAATTCAGTTTGGATATAAAGTTGTGGTTATAATAAGTCATAAGAAAGTCTGCTAATATATTTCACATAGTTAATATAAGGTGAATATGTATATTTGCTAGGAAATGATGGAGCAAGATGCCATTCTTTTTTTACATCACTGGATGTAAAAAATTTGGAAGTAAAAATTATTAGAAAAATTCTAAAATTTGACTAAAAATTTTTCCCTATTAATTTTATCAATATTAATCATTGACACTCTCCCAGTTATTGCCAACTGTTTTTGCAAGGAGGAACAAGAAATTTTCTGTGTTTCTTTACAGCAGTAAATCACATTAATACTGTATCGCTTAAATATTCTCACACATAAATATGAAACACTCCAAATAAACAAAGAATTTGTGAGCCATTGATAAATAGAAATAATAGCAGTACTTCAGAATGCCATGTTTCTCTTTGTAGTTTAAATAGGCATTTCTAATAAATGTTATGAAGCCTAATCATTATAGCCATGCCAGATGCTGGATTGTACAGGCAAAGGTTGGTTTGAATGTGCTGTCATGTTAGACACACTTGCCAACATTAAACAGACTGTGACTACTATCCATACGTTTGCCTCTCTCTAGGGCATTTTTAAAGTTTTTTTTTTTTTTTTTTTTTTAATTAGCTTTTACTTTCAAGCAATGCTTTCATTTGTGTTGATAAAGCTTTTGTTTTTCCAGGTTTTATTGAATTGAGATTAGATTGCACATTTCCTATATTCATTGCAATAGTTTTTAATAATATATGAAAACAAACATGCAATGATAAGCACCTTACGGTGTTTTAAAGTTCAGTTAAAAATGAAATAGTTCAGTGTTCCCTTGATTGTTATAATTTGGGCACAATCTTTTAGAAACGGCATTTCTAATTTGAAGCTTCAAATAATGGAAGGCTATGAAAAATTAAAGGGAGCTTTAGCCACTATGACAGAAAGCTCCATAACATCGGTGCCAGATATAAGAAGCTTCTATCCAGATCTTGCCATTTCATAAGATTGGTTCTTAGCCAGGTTACTACATTTTCTAGTCAAGGCAGAAAGCACCTATCCAAGAGCTGTTTATTTCTCCTTTGCTGTATTTGTTACTATTCGGGGTTTAAGTGTAGACACTGCTAAACTAAGAGTGAGTGTATTCCACAAGCTGCCAGCAGGATATAAATCTGAGTATCACCAGAAACTAGGATAGCATGTTTTGTACCCAAAACCATTTGTGATTTTCTGAGTCTACTGTGTAAACTTTACAATTCTAGACATCCTTGAGATTGAAGACTAGTGTCTGTACCTATTTTCTTTATTGCTTAAAATGTTGCCAATTGACTCCAATTAGGGCAGAAAATGCTATGACATAGCTTTAAATCTATTGTTTTATACTAGCAATAGAATTTAAGTAAGTGGTTATGAACCAACTCAAATTTCCATAGATTAAAGTAGCAAAGCTATAATCGTTTACCTTGAAGGATATTAATAGTGGGTTTACCAAGCAACAAAATTCACCATTACATTATAAAAAATGATGTTTATTAATGGTGTCTCATCACCTTTCACAGCAGGATTTCTCATCTTATTTTGGCATAATGACTGAACCAGCATCAGATTTTAAGAACGAATATTGCCATTATTCACTACAGTACTACACTGAAGCTTCACTAGAAAGAAATAAGGAACAAAATGCATATTCTTCAAACCCTCATTTTCTATGAAATGTTTGAATTAAGTTGCAAACTGTGGTCCTCTGAGAACTGAATTATGTCCTAAAGCAATGCTTCTGAAGAAGTGAACGATCCCTGGAAATTGGGCTGTGATTAGCCTGTGAGTTTTCTAATACAGACTTCTTTCTGATTTTCTGCTACTGTAGCTGCCATTGGATTTTGCATTCTGGCACAGGAATTCTTTCTGTCACATGAGAAAATGATGAATTGTTGTCTGAGTAGCTCCAAGCACATACTTATTTCCTCTCCAATAAGAACAACAGTCAATATCATTTTGGCATGGAAAAGCATACAATACAACACATCTAAGGAATGCTTTATTTTTTATTACTGATTCTAGCTGCTAAACTGTAGCTCTTTCACATTTGTATTGCTGCTTTGCTCCAATGAGGATGTATTGCCAAAGTAAGGATGGGCCTTTAGACACCCTAAAATACTACAATATGAATTTGAAAAGGGGCACAGTATGTAAAGGACGTGTGAAGCAGCAGTCCTGACACCATGCTTTCATTGAAACAGGAATCTTGTTTTAATGACAACAGCTCAGAAGTCGTACCAACAGAACTCTATAAATGCCAGGAACAGTACAAGACTTTGTTAAGAGCCACTGAAAGTTTTGTCAGTTCATAAGAACTGGGGAATTTGCTGATGTCAATGCATTTAATGTTTCATAACACATGATTCTCTTGGTCTGGAGACAGAATTTTAAACTGGTAAACCATCATGGCTTTGTATTTTCAAGATAAAAATAATGGAGAACTAATTATTAGATGAACATTTTTCTCAAAGTTCTATAAGCAACATTTTTCTTAAGCTTAAAAATATGAAGGGAAAAGTTTGAAATTAAAATGAAAATCTTTGCAGTGGCCTAAATGAATTTTTTTTTGTTTTAAGCTTGCAAAAATCTGCAAGATGTTTAATTACTCTCTGTGTTGATAACCCACAGCGAGTTACAGGAAAAAAAAAGAAAGAAAACACTTAAGATTTTTTTGAAGATTTCATATCTCTAAAGAGGCATTACTTAGAAATACGTTTAAAGACTTTCATCATATTGGTAAAGTTTACTGTGTTCTTTAATGACAACACATTAGTAAAGCCCTGATCCTGTTACTGAAGTCTAAGACGGATTCCATAGGCAAAGGGATAAATGAAACCCTGAACGCTAAGTAGAGTAGCCTGAAGTTACCTTGTAGCTTTCCATAATACAAAGGTAAGTGTATTTCTGCTCTGGGATTATTTACTGTAGTACCCAGACATATTCTCTAAATATGATCAGAGTTACAGGGCAAGTAAATTCAATACTATGAGTATCAGACAAAATAAATCTTGGTGACCAATTAGAAAATTTTAATTTTTCTGAGCATTCTGGAATGGAAATCAGTAGCCAATATCTCACAGAATGTAATGGTTCAGAATCAGGCACATTGTTGCCAAACTTCTAAAAAAATCAGAGTAGCCAAGTGTAAGGTATGACATGCAATCCAGTTGCCCAATGTGTAGCCACATGCTGTGGAACTCAAAACTGCTCAGTATTTCCTTGCATGGTGCTCAAGCTGCTCACTAACTTTGCCCACCTGGAGTGTAGGTGTGTAAAATCTATTGTTCTCATTCAGTACCATTCAGTACAGTATTAATATATGTAAAAAAAAAAAAAAAAAAAAAAAAAAAGTTATAATACGATGTATCCTTCATTATGGTCACAGGACAAAATGGCAGAATGGTACACGGGGTGGATATCAGACATAAAAAGCTGCACATACAAACCCCCTCTGCCTGCACAAGAGTAATACCTACCTGTAGCATCTGCTATTTCAGATCATGCCCCAGATATGCATAATGCAGACCTGGCTTCCTCTAAGTCCCCTTTCCTGATTTTTAGAAAGATAGCTCTGCCAGAGCTGGGCTGAGTCTGCATGGCAAGCCAGTAGAGAAACATTATTTTGGGTCCTACAGCAAGCAGTAAACAGAGATAAAAATGGGAAAAGGTTAAGAGGATTTACATACCTGCCAAAACCTACTTTCAAGGCTCTGCCTTCTGTGCAGAACTGGATAATAGCTAGGGCTGAATGAATAAAGTATACATTTCTGTTAATATTGATTGGAGTTTTTAAATAAAACCACTGTGGCTGTTGTTGCACCTGCATGGCATTCACTGGACCACTGAATTCTCCACCAGAGGGATGAGATAAAAATTTAACTCCTTCTAGTTCTCTGTCCATTCAGATGAGATGGCATGGAAACCATAGTCTGTTTTTCACAGCAACTCATATCCAGTGTATGCTAAAAATGCACTGTTCACTAAGCAGTGATATTTCATTATCAAAATGTTGTTAGACCGCTGCCTTTTACTACTAAATATGAAGCAGTTCATATAATACTAGCTACTTCTAATTAGCAATTAAACGTGTTCTTAGATGGATGCTTTTTGTAAACAAATAAACAAATATACTTGCAAAGATAAAAAAAAAAAAAAGACAAAAAGAAGAATGGACTGCATGTCTTACCTACATTCTCATTTTAAAAAAGATTTATTGCTAAGCTAATTAGCATGTGCATCTATTTTGGAGTGAGCATCTCTACAGTTTGAGATGGTCTTCTGCAGATACAAGTCAGTACAGAGCTACTGAGTAGCAGAGACTGTCAGCAGGGGTAAAGGAAGTGGTTTCTGAACATCTGGGAACCTACAGGCTGCACATTGCCAAAACATTGCTCCTTTGTCAGGGCACATTAATCTTCTCCGTTCCCATTTGCCTGCACAGCCAGGCAGGTTGCTGCATGCTATACCAAGGGATGCAGGGGGCAGAGATGAAGCTCTGAGTCTTGCACACTTCTTGCTTTCCCTGCAGATAGGCTGCAGGGCCCTGGTACAGCAAGGCTCTCTGCAGGTCTGATGGCTTCAAGAAGCATTGCACCCTTGCACACCTGAAAGCCAAGAAGGAAAAAAAACTCCAATTCTTCCAAAGTGCCCTGCACTCCTCACTAAGGGCAAGACAGATCTCAGCAGGGCAGGTGTTTCTTTTTTAGGTCAAATGTTTTCTAAATTTTTTGTTTTGTTTTGTTTTGTTTTCTGTTAGAAAACTCTCCTGTTTATCTAGTGCATCATTTCAGAAGCACTGTGCTAGAAGAAAATACACTCTTGACATAAAGCAAACTTTACAGTACCCTTTGATATGTCAAATTATATCAGTGAATATTAACAATATTCTCCAAAACATGGCATGTTTTTAATACCTGGCAGAAGTATGCCAAAGTTCTACGAATAACTTGATAAAAAATAAAATAATTAGAAGGAGTTATACAAGTCTGCAGAGTTTCCTGGCAAATTATCTGTGTATGTGAGTCATTAGGTTACTGAAAGTAAAACCTAATTCAGAAAACCTGAATCAATAAGTCTTAGAAATATCAAAGCAGGCTTTTTCTTTCACAATAACGGAAACTACAGGTCAGGAAAAGTTTATTTCATTTCTCCTCACAATGGGACCTGAATTGTTTGAGAAGGTGAGCTGGTAGAGATACACTGAATTATCTGAATATTAAACCCAGGAAGATTGCCATGATTTGATGAGTTTTTTTTTAGAGAGCCTAACCGTAAAAAATGATGTCATGCTATCCGCTGTTAAGTGCCAGGATTTGTATTAACATTGATTTACCCTTGACAGTGGAATAACTATTTGAAAATATGGAGTTCTTTGTTATGACTTTCTCAAGGGTTTATTGCTTGTTGCTCAGTTGGTTGTCATCAAATGATCTCTCATTTGATCCTTCTATTTACTATGAAATGATTGACAGGAAGGAAAGCAGAAGCATGGCACCCTTGTTCACCTATTTCCGCTTCAATAACAATAGTCAATATCCTCTGTCAAAATGCAGCAGTGACAGTGACAAGTCAATTGAGGTATTTTAAAATTTTTAGACAACATCTACTTAGTTTAAGATGAAAGAGAGTCTGTATTTCTCAGATTTCCTATGATTTTTTTTTTTTTTTAACTAATGAATACATTTGTGCTGGGAAGATTAATGGATTATGTTTTGACACATACTGAAAAGAATTCTCATGGTACAGAAGTTTGGAGCTCATCAAGCAACAGTAATATTTAATTAGTATCTAAGATGTATAAAATGTAGAACTTGAATTTCCCTTGTAAAAAAGTCTCTAAAAACCCAGCACCTAGCAAGCCCTCAGAAAAATGCATAAGACTTAGCTAATTTTTCACTGCACTGAATTAGAAGACTGCTTCCATTGAGATGCTTCACAGACAAGGTTTGTTAGTCTTAGACAAGGTTTGTTCAGAGAAAACTAGCAGGATTTCCTTCAGACAAATCTCACTGTGACAGAACCTCCCATACGATATAGACAAATAATAATAAACCGCCTTTCAGTCTTTCTACATATACAAAGAGGATGTAAATCACTAAGAAATCCAAAGTGTAGTTGTTTGAATTTATTCTACAGCAATATATATGGATAGCTAGCATGTGTAACAGAGCTGACACAGTAAGTAGGATCAAAATATAGCATCACATTGCTACAGCTCAACTGAGATTATAGGGATTATGAGGATTTACACCACTTGCCCCTTTGGTCTACATATTACATTAACCTACGTTTGTTTCAAATTTTTGCACAAAAATGCAAGTTAAACTTTTTTCTTCTTTTCTGTATTACAGAGAACCCTTACTACCCTTTTGTGAACTCTGGGTTGTTGACTTCTTTCTTATTAATATTTTATTTGTTATCATATATCATGATTTATTTCATCAAGAAATGGGAGTTCAGAATTCTACAAGGTAGGCTGTTGTATCAGTATTATTTGTATTAGTTCAGGTCTAAATAGAGTTAGGAAGTGATAGAATCTTGACACAAATTCAATTTTAGCTCTGAGGAGCTCCCAGTGTTGCTGTGTTTCTCTGTATGCCACAAGGAAAAGCAAAGAGCTCCAAGAGAAAAATTTCTCCAAGCAACACAAAAAGTCTTACCTGCACAACTTGCTGGCTTTCATCAACAGATAGCCAAGATCAGTGTAGGTGAATCCAAGACTGAATCTAAGGATCTTTAGCCTTTCTGGGCTCTTTATATAATTCTCAATTAGAGATTTTGAAATATTGCATGGATTTGCTCTTTTCTTGACACGTATATCTCTGAAATGTATTTGTAAGAATGTTCTTACAATGACTTGCTAAAGATATAAGCCGAAAGTAGCATTTTCATCATCATAAGCACTGATTGATATTTGTCCTTACTTTTTATGAGACCTCCAAGGTAAACAGAAGAGTTATATTTTTTAAACTATGATGAAATCACACATTTTCCTATCTCTATCCCTTCATTCTTGCTTTTGTGGCTAAGTGTCTAATAATTTTTCAAAAACTTGCTAAGAAAGGAATCATACATACTCAAATTAACACTCACAGAATGGTGCTTTAGAAAATATTAATTTAAGGATTAGAAGGCTGAGCTGCCATTCAGCAAGATCTAGAGAGACCCTAAAGGAAAGTTGGGTGGAGAGAAACTTGATGAGGTTCAGCAAAAGCAAGTATAGAGTTCTACAGCTGGGGAGGAATAAGAACATGCAACAAACAGTACAGGTTAGGGACTGACCCACTAGGAAGGAGCAGTGCACCTAGACACTGGCTGACAACAGGTTGATCGTGGGCCAGCAGTGTACATTTGTGGCCAAGAACGCTAACATTATTCTGGGATGCATTAAAAAGAGCATGGCCAGCAGCAGGTCAAGGGAAGCTATCATCCCTTTCCCTCTCCACTCTGCCCTGGTGAGACCTGATCTGTAGTACTGCGTCCAAAATTTTTTGGATCTGTGGTAGAAAGTGGTGTGCTAGTGGTTCCACAGGTAGTTCTTCCTTAATACATTGTTCTTTCTCAAGATAGAATGACTAAATATCAATCCTTTTCCTTCTAGACACTAGTTCCTTATTCGCATCTAACAGCACAAAAATTATGACTGATGCTTTCTGATGCTTTCTTTCTGATGCAGGTGGTGGAGGAACCGACGCGGGGAGAGGTGTTACTGGACCTTATTCTCACCAACAGGGATGGACTTGTTAAGGAAGTAAAGGTTGGGGGCAGTTTGGGTTGTAGTGATCATGAGATGGTGGAGTTCAAGATCCTGAGTGGAAGAAGCAAAGCAATAAGTAGGATTGCTACCCTGGACTTTAGGAGAGCCAAATTCAATCTCTTCCGGGACCTACTTGGAGCTATCCCGTGGGCTTGGGTGTTAGAAGGTAAGGGGGCCTCTGAGAGCTGGTCAGCATTTAAACAGCTCTTCTTCCAAGCTCAGGATCAGTGCGTCCCTGTGAGCAAGAAATCGGGAAAAGGTGGCAGGAGACCTGTGTGGATGAGCAAGGAGCTCATGCGCAAGCTCAAAGGGAAGAAGAAGGTCCATGAAATGTGGAAAAAGGATCTGACCACTTGGGAAAAATATAGGAATGTAGTCAGGGCCTGCAAGGATGTAACAAGGAAGGCTAAAGCCCGCCTGGAATTGAATCTGGCTGAAGTGATAAAGGATAATAAAAAAGGCTTCTTCAAGTATGTTAACAGCAAAAGGAAAACTAGAGAGAATGTGGGCCCCTTACTAAGTGAGGGGGGAAGTTCTGGTAACGAGGGATGCTGAGAAGGCGGAGATACTGAATGCCGCCTTTACTTCTGTCTTCAGTGAAAAGGCTCTTCTGCAGGTTTCCTACACCCTGGAGGTTAGTGAGAAGGTCTGGGGAATGGGAGACTTCCCTTTAGTCAGGAAAGAGGATGTGCGTGAGCACCTAGGCAGTACTAAGGTCCACAAGTCCATGGGACCTGATGGGGTGCATCCACGTGTGCTGAGGGAGCTGGCAGAGGTCATTGCCGAATCGCTCTCCATCATTTTTGAGAGGTCTTGGATAACAGGGGAGGTCCCTGAAGACTGGAGGATAGCCAACGTCACTCCGGTCTTCAAAAAGGGCAAGAAGGAAGACCCGGGTAATTGTAGGCCTGTCAGCCTCACCTCTGTCCCTGGGAAGGTGATGGAACAGCTTGTGCTGGATACCATCTCCAGACAACTGGGAGAAAAGGAGGTTATCAGGAGTAGTCAGCATGGGTTCACCAAGGGAAGGTCGTGCTCGACCAACCTGGTGGCCTTCTATGATGCTGTCACATGCTGGGTGGATGGGGGAAGAGAGGTAGATGTAGTCTACCTTGATTTTAGAAAGGCATTTCTGTCTCCCACGACATCCTTATAACAAAGCTGAGGAAGTGTGGGATAGACAAGTGGACAGTGAGGTGGGTTGAGAATTGGCTGACTGGCAGAGCGCAGAGGGTCGTCATTGGTGGTGCAGAGTCTGGCTGGAGACCTGTAACCAGTGGTGTCCCCCAGGGGTCTGTGTTGGGTCCGGTCTTGTTCAACATCTTCATCAATGACCTTGATGAGGGGATAGTGGCCACCCTCAGCAAGTTTGCTGATGATACGAAGTTGGGAGGATTGGCTGACACGCCTGAAGGCTGTGCTGCCATTCAGCGAGACCTGGACAGGCTGGAGAGCTGGGCAGTAAGAAACCGGATGAGGTTCAACAAAAGCAAGTGTAGGGTCTTACACCTAGGGAGGAATAATTGCATGCACCAATACAGGCTGGGGATGAGCTGCTGGAGAGGAGCTCTGCAGAGAGGGACCTGGGCGTCCTGGTGGACGACAGGTTGGCCATGAGCCAGCAGTGTGCCCTCGTGGCCAAAAAGGCCAATGGCATTCTGGGGTGCATTAAAAAGAGCGTGTCCAGCAGGTCAAGGGAGGTGATCCTCCCTCTCTACTCTGCCCTGGTAAGGCCTCATCTGGAGTACTGTGTCCAGTTCTGGGCTCCCCAGTACAAAAAAGACAGGGATCTCTTGGAAGGAGTCCAGCGGAGGGCCACAAAGATGGTGAAGGGCCTGGAGCATCTCCCCTATGAAGAAAGGCTAAGTGACCTGGGTCTGTTTAGCCTTGAGAAAAGAAGACTGAGAGAGGATCTGATCTAGGTCTATAAATATCTGAGGTGTGGCGGCCATAGTGGTGAGGCCAGTCTCTTTTCATTGGTACATGGAGACAGGACGAGGGGAAACGGACATAAGCTGCAGCATAGGAAGTTTCGCACGAATGTGCGTAAGAACTTCTTCACGGTGAGGGTGACGGAGCACTGGAACAGGCTGCCCAGGGAGGTTGTGGAGTCTCCTTCTCTGGAGATATTCAAGTCTCGCCTGGACGCCTACCTGTGCGACCTGGTGTAGGGAACCTGCTTTGGCAGGGGGGTTGGTCTTGATGATCTCTAGAGGTCCCTTCCAACCCCTACAATTCTGTGATTCTGTGATCACTTATCTGCAATGACTTCCTGCTATTAACGGTACAGATTAAACTGAATAAACTTATTCCATATTCTCCTTCCTTAGTCAGGAACATGTGCTGAAACACTTTTCTCTGCTTTTTAGAGTCTTGTTTGGAAAGTTGTATAGTACAGAACCTCAGTTAACTAAATACCTTTTCTTTTAATACCTTACTAATATCTAGTACAATAACTTCTGATTAATACCTGAGATTCTGAAAAGTTTAGGGCTGTTTTTGCAAGAGAGGAGTTAAATGTTTGTAATATAATGTTGATAGAGGGAAAGAAACTGCTTGTGTATAAAAGTTTCAACAGGGAGTTGCTGTTTTTGACTTGCCATGCATTAATAGTTTAAGTTAGCTATGACAAAATAATCTGATTACTATTTAACGTAGGAAATGGTCAAAATTCTTTTTATATTAAATTTGTAGTAGCCTACATAAAAATTTAGGGAGAAAGATCAAGGGTTGGATAAAAATCTGAAGAGCAGTTAGTTGAGGAATTAATAAAACCCTCTCTACTGATCTTATTGTCCTGTAAATAGTGTTCATCATACTTTGGCCTTTCATTTGGCAGGATAAGCAATGGTAGTCAACATTACTTGCAAAAGCTTTTTATTTATAGACATCTCTGACTACTCATATCTAAAACCATCATGCACTGTGTTATATTCTTGCACATTATACAGGTACATAATAAATAAATCCATGGCTGAGATAAAAGCCAGTGTGAGGTGTCTGCAAAAGGGTTTAAAAAAAAATAAGTGACATTACTAAAAAGAAATAAAAATACAATTAATGTCTCCACAAACATATATGGCAATGGTTGTATAAATGCAGAAAAGCTGTAACATGCCACAAAAGTCATAAGTTTAGAAATAGGAGACTGGTTACTGTGCAATGGGCAAAAGAAAGAACGCAAGAGTTGATTCATTTTAACAGCTGTGTTTTTTCAGTGCTGTAGAGAAAGCTGTTATTACTGTAGACAGCCCTGAAGGACCTTAGGTTTTCTGTGGTCTGTCATTTCATGTGTTTCTTCACCTCTTATTTAATGGTGAGACTTGTTTTAAATTTAACTTCAAGATTCAAGTAATTTGATTCTCCTCAAACTTGGATTCAGACTGCATCAGTGGATAAATACAACATCTGCACTGTTTAATCTCTGAATATTTACTGCTAATAAAATGTGAACATTCCTAATTTAAGAATCAGATTTATCTGCTCAGGTTCATATATGACTCTCAGAGTCAGGTATATGTGGGCACCTTATTGGCAATGCCAAATGTAGCACACCCAGCAGAAGGCAGCCTGCTACTTCTGATGTATTCCAGCTTCCCATCTATATGCTCTCAGACTGGGCCAGAATGTGATAATCACTGTTGGCAAACTTGTTACAATATTCCCAGCAGAAAGCCTGCTCCAAGTAGAATCTCCTTGTAGAAGTTCTAACTGCTCATAGACCTGTTACAGGCCCCCTGACAGCAGGGAATTTGCACAAAGCCACTCTGTATTGGAGGCTAAGACGGTCTGAAAGATTTGAGCACTTCCTCTTGGTTAGCTTCAGTGCCTGTGAAAAATGTTATATTTCCACCAACATGTAGCCCAAGGGGTTATTTTGTGAAACATCATGAGGACTGTGAAAGTTTCACACAAGCAAGTAAGCAAAAATATGAAACGTGAAAATTAGCTTACTATTTATTTAAATTTAAGTAAAAATTCTCATGGTGACACTGCATTAAGCTGATTATTGTGATTTTCTGTCTTCTCCTACACTCTAACCACTGTACAAATGGCACCTTCATCTTCAGTACCCACTGGAGGAACAAGGGGAAGTATCATAAGCAACTTTCTGGGTCCTTCCTCAAGTTTGAACAGGATTTGAGTAACTCTCTCAAAAATTAAATAACTTTTCCATCCCTGCTTCACCACAGATGTCTCATGATTCAAAATTAGACCTTTCACATTGATATCACATCAGACACAACATGATGTGGGCACCCTTTGGACAGGAAAGAGCTACCAGCAGCTCTGATACAGTAAAACCTTTTTCAACACCAATAGTTTCTTGCATAGATGTACATTGCAGTGCACTGGATGTGCATTTCTTCTAGACCAAATGTGAGCAAAGCAAATTAAATGAGAATTTCCAAAGAAAATAATCAGTACTTCTCCTTGGTGTTTTATCATCTGGTGCTTCCTACCTAAATTTGAGCCAGTTCAAAAACCTAATGTTCTGCACATTGCTCAGCCTCTCTATTCTGTGCAAGGGCCAGGACACTGAAAGCATTCTGAAGCAATGTTTGACTTCAGCCCAGCCTGGCACAGACACACACTGCATATGAAGGATGTTTTCATTATCAAAGAACTATAGGTCATGTCACTGTCATCACTCAATTTTATCACTGATGAGTTAAGCAGAGACATGTGTTCTTTCTCCTTGCTTCCCTTCATCTCCTTTTTCTTGTGTGTGGAAGACTTCCCAGTGCAAGACAGTCTTTTTTCTTTTTCAGTTAGAACAACTTAAAATACCTTTCATTGAGGTTTCTATACCTCAGCTAATTTTTGTTCAGTTGATAACTGCATGAGAGCTCAACTAGGCTGTAATATTGCTTGGTCATACACATATGTTGTTTCTTATCTCTGATCATGACTGAAACAATTTGAGAGGGCCTGGAACAGTCCCTGGATAAACGCTAATGGCAGTGCATTGAATAAAAGAGGATGGCAGTGTGGTTCTCACATAAGAACAAAAACATCCTGAGCATATGTGAATGCACTATTATAGGTAGCATATATGTCAACTTCTCAGTAAAAATACTTTTCATGTGATATTAACAAGTTGTAGAGAAAGAAAAGTTCTATAAAAGGGAACATTCTGCTCCATTTAACTTAAGCAAAATTATCTTTTAAGGAATAGTTAAAATTACCCTAAAAGTAACATAAAATGGTCATTGATTAGCAATCTGAACTCACCTCCTAGTGCCCAAAATGCTGCCTATTTCTTCATGCTTTTTCTCCTCATATGCCAGAGTACAGCTCACTATTACCTATTCTACAGTGTGGGTTACCAGGGGCATGTCTATTGCAATGACTACACAAATTCCAGTGCAGCAGAGAAGGCTGCAATATAGGCAACAAAGGAAAACAAACAAACAAACAAAAAAAAAACAGATAATAAATGAAAATGCTTTGAAATCAACTGCAAGTTTCTGTCAAGGCCTATGTATTCATCTGCTCATTATCAAGTTGGGGGGAAATCTGGGAAAAAAGGTAGAGCTTAATCTCTTCACTCACTCCTCACAGGAATGGATACATTAATATGGATTATTTTGAGTTTTAGTCAAGTGGTATGAAAAGGTTAAAAACAGATGGAAATCACTGGACAAGTGGTAAATTACAATGTCACATCTGTATATTCACTACATCCTACCATAGTAATCATTGAATTGCAAAATTCTGAGAAGTTATCTACAAGCAGTTCTGAATAAACTCATAGTAAAAATACTGAAACATAAAACTGTTAGTAGCATAACACAACATTTATTAGTCTCTCATCAACAAAATCTATTCCTTGCTCCTCAGATAAAGAATGTGGATAATTTTATTTTGAAGGAAAGTGACTTATCAGTGAATAAAGCCTTTTTTTATTGGTTTCAGCTGCTATCACATCTGACTCCTGGAGCTCCTTCTTGTACCTACAGCAGAATGGTATCTTAAATTGGATATCAGGAGATTACAGGATTTTAGGTTTTATGAATCAAGTTTAAACTGTTTGATTTTTTTTTCCTGAGCTAATCATAACTAAAGCAAAAAAAGCACACAAATTTATAATGTTCAGAGACAACAACCCTGAAAACAGCATGAATTCCTGTATTTAAGCAGCGTTATATTTCTTGCCTTCTGTAACTTTAGCTATAAGACGATGGAAGAAATTGAACGTGTAACCGCTAGTGACACTATACTAGTAAACTCAATAATTTGTCAAGTATGAGGAAGACCATTTATGGCAATGCTAGCAACTTCCTCTTCCAAAGCTCACAAACATCCCAGGAAGCACCCATAGTGTTAAAGAGAGTGGAAAAGACTTTTGATGATTTTCCAGGTCTTAGAACTTAAACCACACAGAACAGGATGTGTGTTCTCCTGTTTAACGTTCCCCAAGAGAAGTATTATTCTAATTTTCAGGGCAGTTCCTGAGATATTCTTGTGTGGCATCTTTATAAATAAAAATTAAAATTAAAGTAGAGAATATCATTAATGAGGCCTTCGAAGACAAATACAGAAACCTGTACACATACTAGAGAACATGCTCTTCAGAGAGAAATTTCATTTGAAAAAGAAAATCCACATAAGCCTTTGTCAAGTGAGGTACAATCACAGTACAAATCAGAGTGTGGGAGATGCCTTTGTGTTAAGTGTTCAGTCCTGCCCAGGACAGACACAGAAAGTTGTGCATAAAAGCATGGTAAAATAGTGTTGAGCCAAACTGATAACATGATTTGTCTTTCTCCCACCAAATAGTATAACATAAGGAAAATCTCTATAATCTTTTCTCTTCTTATATTGTCCTTTTTTGTTACTCTGGTTTTCAGTTTCAGAGGGCTTAAGTGATCATGTTAATCTTTTCTGCATATGTGTACCTGTCTACATTTATGTGTGTGTTTTGCACTCAGACTAATTTCAGCTCAGCTGGACAGAATGTGGAAGGTCTCAAGGACAAATGAAGTTGCACAAACTTAAATATGATAGGCAGCAGTGTGGAGAAGCACTATTACTGCCCTGGCAGTGGAAGGATAACCAGATGGCCTCAAGCTCACCAGCCATTAAAGATTCCAGTGCAAGAGAAGAATTTGGTATGTGCCCAAGCTCCTTAGTACACCGAATCTACTTACTTATGTATGATGTGCACTAAGTAAAACCAGAACCCAGCACTTCCAGTTTCCTCAAAGTAACTTCCTCTTTTACTTTGCGGAGTAATCCTGAATAAGACCTGGTATTCACTGTTGCTGAGTATGAGGGACTGTCCCTCAGGCTCAAGAGCGCAAACCATGAGCACTTACAAGAACAAGGTTTTTGTCTCTACAAAAGTATTAGAGTATGAAAATTCTCTGCCAAAGTAAAGAAGGAACTGAATAATCTGGCCAACATTTAGTTTCTTTTCTGTATGATTTTTGCCTTCAATACACTGGCCTTAGAGCAAAGATAATTTGCATTTCATTAAGATAAAAAGTCTTGGCCTCACTGAAAATGCTGGCAAAATTTTCCGTGATCTGAATTTCACCAAATAAAATGTACAATGTACAAAAAATATTTCTTGTTTCTTACAATTACTTCTACTGCTTACAGAGAAATAATACAAGATTGTAGGAAAACAAACAAACAAAAAAAACAACTCACAACTGGTTAAGGTTTTTAATTCTGAACTGTGAATTATTTGATGTCAAACACAAACTACAGATGTACACATATAGATAATAAATATAATGCTGCTGGATAATAATGATTTTCTTTCTGTTTGAACCAGATTCCATAGGAAACAAAATTCAGCTTCAAAACAGTGCAATAAGGCGGTGATGTAGAAAAAAAAAAAAAAAAACGAAGCTCTTCAGATCGATTCTTTTCCACTGATGAACTTACATGTTATATTTAGAAAGTACAGTCTTGTTTTCAGATATTTGGAGTGTGTTCTAAGCCTATGTGCATCACCAATGTCATGCTTGTTACCTCTTAAAACACAGCTTTGATAGAAGGACAAATACAGAGGCAAGTAAATTAGTCAAATCCTATGCAATCTAATCTTTCAGAGTGGGAGAGGCAAGATTAGATTTAGTAGATCAGTATTAGTCTCAGAACTGGTTAGGCTAAGTGACAGTACTGTAACACCAAACACTCATCTGTTGCCTGAGTGTTTGGATTCTCAATACAATGCACCTGGTCTAGCTGTAACATGAGCGTGCAAGATGATAAAACAACTGTCATGTATTAGCTGAGGATTAATTTGGTAGCTAGTCTCTTCTCTAGATTTTGGACAAGACCGTTGGCTGCATTCAAAGTTACCATGCAAAGAAACACAGGTATAGAATACATGTTAAAATATTATGTATATCAAAATAAGCAAGACGCTGTATCTCTGTGACAGACTGAAAAGATATGAGACTATGTGACAGCATCCTGGCCAGCATGAGACATAGTTTGGCCTGCAGGACAAAGGAAGTGATTATCCCCTTGCATGCAGCACTGAGATCACACGTCAAATATGTTCAGTTTGGGGCCTCTCACAACAAGGATGCTGAGTTGCTGAAATGTATTCAGAGAAGGACAGCAAAGCTAGTAAAATGACTAGAAAATAAGTGCTTTGAAGAGCAGTTCAGGCAGTTGACTTTATTTTATCTGGAGGATGCTGAGGAGAGATCTCGTTGCCCTCGACAACTACCTGAAGCAAGGTTGCAGTAAGATGGATGTTAATTTATTTTCTCAGGTGATGAGTGATAGAGAGCAAAGAAACAGTCTCAGGCTGTGCCATGTTGAGCTTTTCATCCACCTTTTTTATCCCCAAGTCTTTCTCCTTTGAGCCCTAAGCTTTCAATCCATTTTCCACACAGCCTGTATTTGTGATTGGATTGCTCTGATCCAGGTGCAGGACCTCTCTCTTGGCCTTGCTGAATTTCCTGAGGTTCACAGGGGCCACATATCAAAGGCATCCCTTCCTTCTGAAGTGTCATTTGCAGCCCTCAGCTTGATGTCATCTGCAAACTTGCTGAGGGTGCACTCAACTTCACTATCTATGTCAGCAATGAAGACATTAAACTATACAGACTCCCAGTAGAGACCTCTGAGTGATATCCTTTATCACAGGTCTTCACCTGAACCTTAAGGCATTGACTGTTTGATGCGGCCATCCAGCTAATTCGCAATAAACTAAACAGTCTATCCATCAACTCCATCTCCCTCCAATTTAGAGACAAAGATGTTGTGTGAAAATGTATCAAAAGCTTTACAGAAGTAAGGTAGATGACCACCATTTCTCTTCACCAAAGACATCACTCTGTTGTAAGGCTACCAAGGTAGTCAGGAATGATTTGCCTTTTTTGAAGCCATGCTGGCTTTTACACTCTTCTCTGGAGTGGTAGCTTTTCAAAGACAAGATATTTGATTTTCATAAACACGCAAGCATTTCTCTTAATATTAAATGGCTTGAGTGGTTAGCTGAGGTGCCAGTATGGGAGCTTAGGAGATTTATGCTTTTTCTTCACCTACAGACAAGAAGAATTTATGTAGACATCCCTTTACAATGACCCATTAATTTGTCTTGACCAAATGTGGCCAAGAGGCTTCTTAAAGAGGGGGAAGAGTTCATACTGAATTCACATTTGACAGTGGTTCTTTCAAATGTTCTGAAGAACAAGAGTTCTTGTCATGATCATGGCTTGTGAATAAAAGCAATTCAACAGTAAAAACAAAGCTGACAGCATTAATTTGTTCCATACAAGCCATCCCAAAGTAAATCTTCAATTTCTGTCACATTATACCTGACTTAATCTTCCAACAAACCAAGAAATGTATAAACTTTAAAATACTTAAGCCACCCCACTCTATACTGAAGAACACATTTAATTTCCACTGTATTTATTTATTTTTAAAAACAAAACCTCTAGATTCTGAAACACTATTCTCCTCCCCTTGATCTATTTTTTCTTTCTGACAGCACAGTATATTTAAAGTGGTTCATAGGAAGGAAAAGTATAAAATAAATGACTTAGGCATTACTTTTTTTTTTAATCTAGTCATCAAGTCAGGAATTCTAATAATCACGTACCAGATGCAAAATAATTAGGCTTATGCCTGTTTGTAAGCTAGGAGATAATTGGAGTGATGACAGCCTAAAGTTCTTCAATTATATGAAAAAGGCAGACATATCAATTCAGAGAGGACTGGAATTTATGCTAGACTAAATATAATTCCAGCATTTTCTTATAACCTAAGGAATTCAACTATCAGCACAGTATCTACATAGTTACACGAGATCTAGTCAGAAAAACTAATAATTCCTATATGTATACTGGGTAAAAGATGTCATAAAGGAAATTGAAAACCCAAGCAAAGCAATTATCAGGTGAAAGAAAATAAGAATCTCTTTTCTCTATGATAAAAAATAAAATGACAGAAATAAAATGACAGTAGCAGAATCAGTTGGCTCTAGTGGAATTCATCAACTCCCTCATGTTTGTCTTCATTCTCAAGATTGTACTTGTAGCCCTTGCAAAAGAGCCTCAAGTTTTAAGAAAACTAACTCATTTCAACATTTAACTCAGGAAATCTGTTTTCCCTATGGCTCGACTGTATCTTTTCACTCTCCCTTCCTCTTGCTCTCCCATCTAGGCAACATTAGCTCCATGTCTCATTCTCTTCTGTGTGCATGAGATTTCCACCATTACTCAAAACAAACAATAAGTTGTTCCTAACAATCTTTCAGTTCAGTAATATCATTCCTGATAACATAAAAATAGTGTTTCTCTATTACTGCCCTCAGAGCATTAGTGCTGACAAAGACAGAGCCAAAGGAGGCAGAAAGTGATTACTCCAGCTTATGTTAGCAGCAATTGGCAATGGAATAGAAATAGTCAGAGTCTGGCCTGGGATGCTGAAAACAGAAAAAGAGGCATTTTTTCCCCCCGGCCCCAGCACTGCCAGAACTTCACTGGTACAGTTAGTGAGGAGAAAACAACAACAGCAAAACACAGCACTAAAAATGCTTCTCTTCAAACAGAAAAAAAAATAATGTGAAACATAAGTAAGTTTATCTGTGGTGAGGAATTAAGTTTGATCACTCAATTAAAAATAAATCAGATAACTCACTCCAGACTGATTCCAATGAATTAGTACTCAGAAGTTTCCATTTAATTGCTGCCAGCCAGCCAGAAAATATGACTTCTGTGTAATGATAATTCTTGTTCAAAAAGAAAATTATACTTCCGAGGAAAACATTTCTTGTGCCTTTAGTACAGCTATTGAAAGTGTCTTATTACACAAGGTTAAAATGAATGGCATTTTGCACTACAGTAACAGATCAGAGGAGTGAGAGGAGCTGGAGGAGGAGAGGCAGGGGAAAAGCTGTCTCCTTATCCAGGTTGTAAACCGTACAGAGAACTAAAACTTTTATCACATCATCCTTCAAAAAAATACCAGGAGAGGGATATTAAGTAATAGATATTAAATAATATGCTTTAATGGACTTAATGACACACAAAATCACAGAATTTCATCTAACTTTACAAATACAGCTATAACCTGCAAATTCTTTTACGTTTGTCTGCAATGTCATTTGCACAAGACAGCATTCATAATACCCTCTTGCAAAACAAATGGGAATGCTGGATAGCATGTTTATAGAGGTCTTTGGTGCCTAAAGGTTTGAATCTGGATATAAAATGTAGTCTGAATTAGTACACAGAAAAGCTGAATTCCCAGCATACAGAATATAGAGGTCTCTCACTGCACCTATTTCAACAGTCAGAGGCACCCTTTATTCTGAAGAAATAGCCTGATCAAAAGCTGAGGCACAAACAGGGAGATCAAATCTTAATAATTCTGGGATAGCTACGAAACCAGTTATAGAAAATGACAGCCTGTTTGTTTGGAAACATTATTTTAAGTGCTCAGATCACTTCTGTACTGTCCTGGCAAGAGAAGTCCTCTGGTGGAAGTAACAAAATCATTTCTATTCTTTCTGTAATGATAACAATGTATTGCATAGTTACTGTGATTTACTCTGTCCATAGAATGATTTGCTTGCAACATTAACTAGTTCAGAAGCTTCTCTGTTGTCACACAACCAACCACTACTGCTGCATGGCATCAAGGGAACAATCTCCCAACAGTGTTAGTACTTCTATCCCCAGGTATGCTCCCACTGTAAAATTAAAATATGCTGTATAGTCATAGAGTATATATACACACTCAGGTATATAATATATGTTATATAATAATTATCTACTTCATATCCAGAATATGTCACCCCTGGCCCTGTGACAAAAGCTTGCCTTTAATACAGTAGTCATTTGTCTTAATCCTTAGAATACGCCAGCCATTTTTATCAGACATATTCCTTACCTTGCAAACTTACATATCTTATGCAAGGATGCACTGCAATATTTGTGACAATTGCTGTGTGCAAATGGAGCTGGTCCTGTACTACATGTGTGCAAAGAAAATTTTTGTCAAGATTCTGTTGTACAAATGAAGCTGAATGGAAAAGATTCATACATGGTGAATTTAGGAATTAAGTTCAACCTGTACTCGATTTATGGTATAATCTAACCCTCTAAGTACAGGCAAATATCCCCAGGGCAAACTACACAGTAACCACAAAATGGAAGGGTTTTGGATTCTTTTCTCATCTATTCCTACTCATTGGGTGTCATTATTTTCACCAGAGTTAGCCACAGATTTGACAGGTGGCCATAGATGCTGGGTTCAGAAAGATCACGTCAAATCACCAGCACTATGAGAAGATAATCATAACTTTCCTTGGTTCTTAAATTAGGAGACAGGATCTCAAAATGTGTGAGAGACAGAAAATAAAAAAGGTATCCTGTATGAAAGCTTTAAATTGATACTTCTGCATGATCACAATATCTTCAGTCAGTATTAGAAGGAAAAACATTTGTCAAATACAACATAGAAATATGCCTTTTCCTCCCTTTTTTTCCTCCAATTTCTTTTCCTTTGTTCCTGTTACTTAAAGGTTTTAGGAAGGAGAAAAGGAATTGTGGTCAAAAACTGCCATAGGTCTTCCTGATTAAAAAAAAAAAAAAAAAAAAAAAGGAAGAAAGATGCAGAGAATCTGAATTTGTAATGGAAGTTGAACTCATGAACTCAGTACTGTGAGACTGGCAGACAACCTTTGCTTCAATGCGTTTCCTGCAGATTTACATTAGAGTAAGATACAACAATTGTCAAACACGGACCTAGTGAGAAAGAGCATTTTTTTTTCCTATTTCAGCTGTAACTCTAAAGTGAATGCCCCAGACTGTACAGTGCTGCAGAGACAGTAATTTGGATGTCAGAAAGGATCCATAATTTCCACTTTTTCCTCAAGAAGGACACCTTCTAGTACAAAGCAGGGAGGCAACTGAGCCTTGGGTTTGGGAAAAGAAGCTGAACAAAGGTGTGCTGTTCCATACACTCAAGTGCTCTCCGTAATAGGACTTCAAAAGAAAAACAAATTAAACTTCAGTAGAATATTGCATAAATATAAAACTTCTGGTATTTTAGATTATATTAAAAGTACCTTCAGGAGGGGAAAAAAAATTCTCATCTAACTGCTTATTAGTTATGAGAAAATACAAAAAAGGTCAGAATTTCAGCCATGGTCTGGGCAGAGATGTTGATGCTGCAGGCTGCATTGCTATAGCAGAGAGAGATAAAGCCAGTAACTGAGCTAGTTTGGACATCAAAAACAATCTAGCCAGAGCAACAAAGAGCTCAGTGTGATCTCAATTACTCTGTCCTTCTCTGTTTCTAATATGTGCATTTGATGTTTTTTACAGTATTCAAAGAAGGACCACAATAATGAGAAAATAATATCTCCTCATGCTGACATTTTAGGAACACACTGATAATATTACATTACCATTACAGAACAATTAGTCCTAGTTCTTAAGTTTTTACTTATTCCTAGTCAGGAAAACAGAGCAAATTTCTGAGGTCTGAGTAGTAATGAATTCAATCCAGCACCTTTTTTTTCTTTTAGTATATAAAAAATATATATATTCACAATACAAAAACGAGAACAAAAAGTTTTGTTGCAAAGATCTAGCAGAGAACATTGCTCCTCTCTCCAGGAATATATGTTAAAACATATGCAAAAATACACATAAGTGACTCAGTTATGTGAGAATCTTTACTGCTAATTTGACTCATCCAGAAACAAGAACACAAGGGGAAACTTGGTTAAAAACAATGTTTTCTTTCTGCTTATCCTTTTCATACATCCTTTCTGCCAAAAGAACAGGTGCTGTTGCTCTCCTGGGTGCCACTGAAAAGCTGGGTTCTGAAGAAATCCTGCTTCCTAGAAGCAGGGATTCTTCTTTAACTAACAGTTTGTGCTTGATTATCTGTGTAATTAGCCAACTGAGAAAAGAAACACCCTTGGTCTGGATACAACCCACCTAGTGTATGATATGGAACAGCAGAAGTTCCTCTAGCAGAGAGAAGATTGTTCATGATTTTGAGCTTAGGCTCTAAATTTGGGATACTTACATCTGATCTCCTGTTCCAGTTATTCAAGACAGTATGTCTAAATATCTTTATTATTGGGCCCTCAGTTCTCTTGTAACTCAGTTCTTCATTAATATATTGAAAATTAAAGTAGTTCCTTATCTCACAGGAGTTCTATGACGGGCAAGAGGACTGAAGATGGTTCAGTGCTCAGTTTCTGCACTGTTGAGAGCCAGGTGAACTTCTAGTTCATGATAGCAGTGATGTGGTCCTTCAGTGTGTGACTACAAATCTCTTCACCTCTTTGTGCCTCTTTGCTCTTTCTGAAATGGAAGAATAGTTTTCTTCTCCCTCACCAAGATATATTAAAGAAGCATTCACTATTTTGATGAGAAATGTAATGATGAGCAGCTTACAAAAGATTATAAATAAACAAAACATACACTTCTAATCAGCTTCTGTGAAAGCTGTACTAGCAAATGATACTGAAGGAAGTCAAGGCAAATAAAGCTAGAATTAAAACCCAGAGGAAATATGACTCATGCATTTAAGGTGTTTGTTGTTATTGCTATTTGTTTCTGTTTTAGGATATACTTGATCTCAGCTGCTCAATGTAAAGCTAAGATTTCCTCACCATGAGGAAAATAGAATTTTAAGAATCTGAAGAAATTCTGGACTCAAGTTTTTGGAGTTTTAAGCATCTGAAATGTTTTAATCACCAACCTTTTTTACTTCACCCCCTCAATTCCTCTTGAATCAAACTGTCTTCAATATTATCTCAGATCTTTAAGTCTCTTTACACTTTGAATTCTACAATACAAGACTTCCAAAAGATGTTTGTAGATTTCAGAGAAACAATCACAGATTTTTCAAATGCTTCTAAATCCTACTTGAATCTGGATTTACGTTCTGGAAAATGCCAAACCATATATTTACATAGCTCAATGCCCTTAAAAATCAGACCCTCTGCCATTTAAGTGCATCAGAAAATTCTACTCATGTTCTTATCGCATGATTTATTTTTTGTCTCCCTTATCAGTAATGGATGAGTATCTACTGAAAGAATTACTTTCAATATGAGTCATTTGGAAGTATACTGGTATTATTAGAGCTTAAATAATTGAAGCTTATCCCCTGTGACTTATCAGTTATTCGTTTAACAGTGGTAATGCAAGGCTAAGCATTGTTCAACATGAAACAGTTATATAAAAAGGAAAATGAAAAATTTCAGCTTTTAAATATATTTTTAAAATAGTTTAGTAGTTTATCTACTTGATTGGAGAAAAGTATAGGTTACATCTGCTATGTCAAGGACTTCCACTGATCGATCACATCTTAACTTGGATGTCACCTGAACACTATGCCAAATTGTAAGAATAGTTTCAAAAAAAAGAAAAAAAGAAAAAAGATGAAGAGTAACAGTTATTAGTCTTAATGTATCTGATGCATCACTGTGCTAGCAGCTTTCATTAATAGATGATCTTAAAGAGATGATATAAAATGTTACATACATGAGAAAAGCTTGCTGTCCAAAAGAAATTGCTGATTTGGGAATATAATTCCCCCCACACTGGAAGGACAATCGAGAGAATATTGATGCTACTAAATCAAACGCTGTGTTAATGATCTTTGTGAGACCAAGGTGAGGGTCAAGCTTATCATTCCTGCAATTTTAAGTCTCCTTTTAACTAAATCCATCTTCACAGAAAGTGGAACATCCGTTCCATTATCAAGCTGCAGTAAGATGCTTATGGTTGATGTGCTTGGCAAGCAAAATGATTCGTAACAGGAAAAAAGAGGACATGAAACTCAAGAGAAAATACAGAGCTGAGAGATTCATTCACAGACTGTTTTTATGACACTGTTTTCACATTCAATTTCTACTTAATCAGTAGAAGCATGTATTAGTGAGCAGTAACTGTGATCAGCATGTCTGGGTAGAATCACCTACGAAGTCTTATGGTAAATTATACTCTAGGTCAAATTAGCATAAGCCACGATATCATCATTTTAACTTCAGATATACTTACTGCCAAACTAAAGAACAGCCTCAGGGAGTCAAAGCATAAAAGCTTATTATTTAAATGTGCAAATATATCAGTTAAATGCACAGGTCTTGGTTTAGTTGCTATTTTACAGATAAATATGTAAAAGAATTAATTTTCAAGTCTCAGTGATTCTGCACCTTCTTCATACTGACTCATAAAAACTAATATCTGAGAACGATAACATTTTCTACTGTCATGGTATGGTTTTCCTTTTTCATATAGCTAATTCATGGCCTCATATCGATGTTTTTAGCATCATCTCAGAATTGAGAGTAACCTAAAACCAATACCTTTTTTTGAAATGCTCCCAAGTATTTGGTTAGCAGTGCTCTTCATATACGTATTCAAACTTTATGAAGTGAAATCCCATACTCCCAGAATCTATCCAGGTTGTTTGCCAAGGATTGTACATACATCAAGAACTGATTCGCCCCCCCCCCCCCCCCCCAAAAAAAAAAAAAGCATTTGGTAGCTGAAAAGCCCTCAGAAACAATGTTTAGATTCCAAGTGAATTTAAGTTTCTCTTAAGAAAAAATCTACCATCAGTCATTGCTGTATTAGTTAACAAGAGAAGAGTAAAATGAATTTATGTTTGGAATTCATATTGATTTTCTTGAAATGTGAGGGATTTTATGGCATACAAAACTATAGTGATAAAATTAAGCAACACGTAATAAATCAATAAAAAGAATAAGTAATCTCCAGAATGGCTGTGAAATTATAAAAATGAATAGAAACCTATTTTCCAGCCTTCAACTTTGCCATACATCATGAATTTCTATTTGGCTAAAAATTTCCCAGTTCTGTGCATGTTCTCTTTGAGATACTCTGAAAGCAGATTGGTATAGTCTTTCTTTTCCTCTCTATAAACACAAGCACAGAATCAAAAAATGTGAAGACAAAAAATACCAGTCAGCTTACACATTTGCGCAGTCATGTTAGATTGATCATTTTTTGATTTATTTGTTCAGTGTGATTTTATAAAACAACATCTTTCAGCAGCTGAAATTATAAAGTCTGCTCTGAGATGACCACTTATCACATAAAACTCAGGAGACATTCTATCCTAAGGGGAAATATTCAGTGAGCTTGATACTTGAAAACTTCAAGCTCACAGTAGTTGTTTTGAATAAGCATCTTGCAATTTCTTGTATGTGAAAATATATTTTGCCATTATATTTTATTAATGCTGTAGCCCGATGAATCTTCAATATTTCATAATACATACTGATAAGCCTTGGACAAAAATCTAGCAATGAGTATCTTAAAGAGACAAGAAAAATCAGTGGTGTTGACATTTTAAGGTACTTTATTAGAGACTTGCTCCACAGCTTTCTACATCTTCAGAACAGGCATCGTTTTAGCTATTTATCAAATAATTTCACTGAGTAATTGTTTTGTCATTCCTCATAGCCTCTTGATTCCTTTCTTGGCATTTAAAACAATCATTTTCAAAGAATGGCTTGACAATAAGTGCAAAATACTGCAGTATTTTTCAGCCAGCTCCCTATTTATGTATTGTCAGCCTCCCTTAAAGAGTGGTAATGGGGACAGGTTTTATAAACTGAGCATATTTGCATGCATGCAAATCCCATAAGTGTATAGTAGTGTATGATCAGTATTATAATATTTAACTACTGCGCAAACTGAAAGCATAACTAATGACACTTTAGAGTGTAGAGACACAAGGTGCCATTTGAACATTTAAAATCTACTGTTACTTGCAGAAACACGTTCCTAGGAAATCAAAGAATGTGGAATGTTTCATTCATGTGCTTTATTTCTTTTGACTGTATCAAAGTATGGCTGTAATTGTAGATGATTCATGTGTTTTATTGTGAAAAAGTGCTGGCTCTCTATTGTTCCATGAACTTTATTTTCCTTCTGTTTTCCTCTTTGACTTCCCAAGAATAAAACTCCAGGGCTTGTTTCAGAAGGACTGAACACATACAACTCCCACCTACTTCAGATATAATTCTACCTTGAACATTTCTGAAAATCAGGCCCGCAGCATACTGATTCTTTCTCCTTATGAATCCCCTCAAGGGGATTTCTAATGTTCACACAAAGTCTCTGATTTTACAGTGTCAGCCTAAAGATTCACATAAGAAATCTATTGCAATATTTAATCTCTCTGAAAGATGAGACCCTGCTACTCACATATAAATCTGTGAGTTTCATGTCAGAGGTAGAGATAATGATGCTAGCTTTAGAGATAAAATAGCAAATAGCAAATATGAATAATAAACACTTACTAGCACTGATGCAATTAAAAAGCCCTCCTATTCAGCAACAATAATATAAGCAATTACACTCAGCTTCAGGGGTTTGTAAAATGCTCATCAGAACATTTTCCCTTTTGTTCTTTGAAGTATGCTCACCCACTTAACCTACAATTTTTTTGCCTTTTTCCAGAAAGCTGTTAAATATCAGATATAAGTTTGAATTGCCTAATTTCAATGCATTTATATATGTATTTATAAGACAGCTGAATAGGTATCCGAGTTAGAGTGTTAAAACACAGAAAAAAAACAAGAGAAGACAGAGATGTTCTCTGTAAATTACATCTACCTCTTGGTGTCTTACAGAAACAATTAAACTAAACAATATAAAGAAAAATATCTCTAGGGAGATACTTCTCTCCTGAAAAGCTGTTTGAGCATAAAGGACTGCTCTTTTTTTCCCTTGCTCTTTCTTTCCTCAGACTCGAGGTGCCTATTAAACTAATAGAGCTATAAAATAAAGTTATTGTGTTTGAACAAGTTGTGTGTGCTTAAAGCCATGGACTACAGTGTACAAATTGCCATCACTCCATGCTGAATCTGCTGCTGCATGAAACAAATCAGCATGCTCCTCTTCTTCACTTTTCTCCCACATGATTTATTGTCCAGAAGAAAAGCTGTCACAGTCTGACAGTGGAAAAGGCACAATTATACAATGGTGTAATTAGATTAGGATGATTACCACAAAACAATTGCTTTGAAAGGAAAGACAATGAAAATTGCAGGGAAAAATTATTTGAATGACTATAATGGCTTTCAAGATTTAATATGCCAATACATCTTCGAACAGCTGAATTGCTACACTCATTCCTTTTCCTGATGCTTGCAAATCCAGATTACCCAGAAGCCCCCACTGCCTTCATTTTTTGGCAGCAATTCTAAGCCAATCAGGTGTTTGTTACTTTAAGAGGCTTACATTTGGTCTCAGCTGTGATTACCCTCTATCATACTGTATCACATGTTTGTGGTGTTGCTTCTCACTTGGCAAGCTGAGGATGCTGCCATTTAGCTGTTTCCTAATAAGTACTAAACCTTCTAAACCTTTTCATTCCCTGCTTGACAATTTACATGAAATTATCATGTAGCAGTTCTGTAATGCTGTTTTAAAACTATTTTAATGCAAATTAAGGGTATTACCTAATACCTACACACGTTCAACTTAAATTGTTTTATTCATATTAGAGATTTGATTGTCATGTTTATTATCTGCTTTTTACTGCTATGCCTGTGTAAATCTTCATTTGACCTCATTTTTCTGTTTGTTACTGGACTTAAAGAAAAAATATTACCTTTAATTATGTGGATGGATTTATTATTATAAATAGAGTTTTTGTGGTGAGCTAATAAAAAGTATTCACTCACATGAGGCTCACTGTGGAAGTGGCACTCTCTTTCTATAGCAAATTTCATCTTTACTTACTAAAATAAATAGTATATAAAATATAATAACTGAAGCACTGTTTGATTTCAGTATTTCACTCTATTTAGTCAGCTACATGCTTTTATGCGGAGCTGCATTTTTTGCTCATGTTCAGGCACACAATGCTGATCTCACTGAAATTTTCTATGACGCTTAGAAAAATGATATATGTGGTTTCCAGTGGAATAACATGCATCTTGGAAAAATGTCTATCTAACAAAACTGTTATGGTCCTCAGCCATTTTACATTGTCTCTTTAATAACTAAGCTTCTCAATAGAGAGTCTTGAAACTGAGTAATTACTCCCGTTAATGGATAAATTGTCCTCATTAAGAATCAGGATTTCTACCATGAAGGCCAGCTAAATAGAAACATGAAGTTGAGGCTTATTGGCTGTGACACAGAACAGACATTATCATTTTGCTATACAGTCATCAAAACGGCAGCCCTGGCAAGGATCTCTCGCAGCGGTAATTTCTGGAGGGTAGGACTGCGTACTTTCAGAGCAGTAATAGAGTCTAAACAATCGTGCAGCTATTGGTTCCACACTCAAAAATAGTTTTTTAGGGTCATAAACATTTCCTGTACTAGCGATTAATCTGAAGTGGTGTTATCTGAGAAAAGAAGTTCTGCCCAAGGATGATTAATATGTAAAGCCATCTATCTCTACAGTTTAATAGTTTTGTGTGAGTTTTATAGTGGAATGAGTTGAAATTCAGCGTGTAATTTTAATCTACAAACTTCTGCCGTTGTGGAGTCCTGATTAACTCCTTATAAGACCAGAAAGTAAACAGCCTCTTTCCAATCCCTTTTGGAACATTTCTTTAAGGGACAGCGCATTCTATTAAGCCATCTTGGCAGAGGCATAGATATTGTTGAGTACTTATTAAAGTGACTCCTACATCACTATAGCTCTGCAAAATCTAATTAGAATGGAAGCCAATGTATATAGCCTTATAAATAAAATAAAGTCTTGCAGTAGAGACCTGCTGTCTTTGCACATAATCAGAGTGATCATCTATAGAACAGATGGCTATTCAGCCAGTTGGCTAAGAGTTACATTACATTTTCAGTTATAAAAATGGCTGAGTGTTTGTTAAAATCTTTTCAAATCACTCATTTTCCACCATGCATTTGCCCAGTACAATAACTTTGAAGGCTGCTTATTGGCTAATTGAAAAGACCAAAATGAAAATCAAACTGGTTAATTAAGAAGCTGTTGTAATAACACCTTTTTATCTGTTTCCATTTAATATTCCTTGATTTTTACAATATTGAAAAGGTAATGACACTTCATTGAACATAAAGCCTAACTGCTCTGCAGCTTTTGACAGTCTTCCAGACATTTAACAGCTTTTTAGCCATATGGACAATGCATACAGGACAAGGGGGAATGGTTTTAAACTAAGACAGGGGACATTTAGGTTAGATATTGGGAGGAAGTTTTTCCCACAGAGGGTGATGAAGCACTGGAACAGGTTGCCCAAGGAGACTGTGGATGCCCCATCCCTGGAGGAATTCAATGCTAGGCTGGATGTGGCTCTGGGCAGCCTGGTCTAGTGGTTGGCAACCCTGCCGGTGGCAGGGGTGTTGAAACTAGACGATCACTGTGGTCCTCTTCAGCCCAGGCCATTCTACATTCTATAGTTCTATGATATACAGTCAGAAAACATTTTATTTATCCAGATACATGTGAGTTTACAGGGAAGTAACACGGAAATATGTATTTCGTGAAGTTAAGAACAAGCATCCGGCAATTCCATAAAATATCCAATTGTGTATTTGAAAATCATCTATGTTGAAAGTTCTCTTCAAATAACAACTGTAAAAAACAAACTTATCTTCTTTCTGTGCATTTATATTCTCTCTACAAATAAACACACAGAGTACAGGACTGTTGCGGATGGCTCTATAATTAGTTGGTTTCAGTACTGCAACTAAGAGGGTTTCAATCTTTCAACATGCATGAAAATAGATCACAATTGCAGTTTATCTTTCCCAAAATTACCATAGTGACTCATTATGAATGTGTACAGAGTGGATCTGAAATCTTTCAATTCTATTAGAAAATATAATCAATTAAAATTTACTTATTTAAGAGCCACATTTAAATGCCAATGAAAACAACACAGCACAGGTTTCTGACATAGTAAAATACTGAAATGTTATGTAAATGTTATGTATTGCTTATGTTATGTATTGTTATGTTATGTATTGTGATTTTTCAGAGTTGAGATAATTTTTAGGTTCATTATTTTTTTCTATTTGTTGTAACAAGAAGTTCTTTAATCCCTGGCACTCTATAGCATAAATTAATAGCATAGCATAGCATGAAATGGAATGGACTAGAACAAACAGAACGGTTCATTTGAAAGAGACCTTCAAAGATCGCCAAGTCCTGATGTCTGATCCCCTCACCTAACAAAAAGTTACAGCACATTACTGAGGGCATGAACCATCTCACTAGGAAGACTGTTCTAGACTTGACCACTCTCATGATAAATAATTTTTTCCTAATTCCAGTCTGAACATCCCTTGACACATCCTTTACCTGTTTCCACATGTCCTGTCCTCAGTTCCCAAGAAGAGATCCCAGCACATCCCTCTGCTTCCCCTCTCAGAAAGGTGCAGAGAGCAGTGAGGTCGCCTCTCAGCCTCCTCTTCTCCAGACTGGACAACCCACATGTCCTCTGCCTCTCCTCACAGGATGTACCCTCAAACCCTGTAACAGCTTTGTTGCTCCCCTCTCAATGCTTTCAAAGACCTTAACATCTTTTTTATGTTGTGAGTACCAGAACTGCACAAGTTGAGTTCACACCAATACTAAATATCACAGAATAATTTTCGTTTGATATACCTCAAAACACAACTTGCTCTCATGGCTACCAGTTGCACACTGCTGGCTGATGCTGAGCTTTTCATCTGTACCCCAAGTCCCTTTCTGCTGAGCTGTTCTCCAGCCACCTGTTCTTGTGTCTGACATTACTCCACCCCGGTGCAGACCCCAGAACTTTTTTTTTGAACTTCATGTTGTTGCTAATCATCCAGTGCGCTAATATATCGCACTGCAAGCCTTCTTGCCCCTCCAGACAGTCAGCAGCACCCCCCAGTTCGTTATCATCAGCAAAACTGCTGAGGATGCACTTCACTTCTTCATCCAGAAGATATTTTTCTCTCACAAGACCTTAATCTCTTTGTAAGATACATACAAATATAAACAGAATGCCACTGAATGTAGCCTGAGTTTCCAATGATACTGGAATATTTCATCTCATCTCATGTAATATTTTGAGATATTTCTATCATCTAAGACATAGTATGCTTAGTGTATATATAACATTTCTTCTCATTGAGTACAGGAAAGCACTCTGCCTTTTAAGTTTTCTGACCATATCAACCATTTCCAAAATCACAATCTGTAAGGTTGTGAATTGATTCTGTAATCATAATTTGGAGCATTTAAAATTATATATGCATTAGAAAAACAGGTTTTTATTTTCTTATTGGTGTTTCTGGCAGGAGGCATAATAATTTTCATGATTATTCTAGCAAAGAATCACATATATGCCATTTTGAGTGTCGAGTGTATAAAGGTATGATTCAATTCCTTTTGGAATTTCACTTTTCACTGATTTCCTCTTAGTAATTTCAGTGAACAAAAATATGACCTGGTATATAAAAAAATGAGTCAAACCCTTTTTACATTTGCAGCATATGAGAGTTTGAATGATATGGTAACTTGTGACTATGAAATTATTTGATCTTTTCCTGTTTTTCAGCCACTTCTGCATTAAACAATACAGAAAGCAGTCTAAACAGAACAAACAGGGGGGAGTAGACAGCTTATAAATACAATCTTCCTTTTCCTGTGTATTTCGTGTACATGTATTTAATTCAGATTTTTAATGTGAAGTCCTGCCTGTCTATCTTGGTATTGTATGTCTATGACCTTGAGCCATTAAGGGATATCATATTGCTTCTGTGAATTGGAAAAATACCATTAGAAAGGAAACAAAATATATACTGTTATAATCAACTGAAATGTGATGTTCTTCCCACATTAAAAATCAAGCAAAAAAACCCAAACCAGAAACATAAATAATCAGAATGTTGAAAGAAAACTGAAAGAACAAAATAATGAAACAGTGGTGAAATCTGTTCTGAAGACCTTAAAAGTGGGGAGAATATCACCAGTATTGCAGGAAAGAGGTTATTTTACTACTTGTCTAAAAATTCTATTCAGATATCAAACTGTATTCCTCTTGTGTAAGATACAGAAACAGTTTATTAAGACAAAAGTGGCCTTCTGCACATCACTGCAGTGTCAGTTAATCTTGCTTCTGCAACTAAAATTCATAAAATATGCCTTTGTTTTCAAATTAGCCAACTAAAACATAAAACATCACTCCTTTTTTTTTTTTTTTTAATATACTTTTTTGCTTCTTTAATTATTTTGGTTGCCTGAAAATAAAAGAAGATAAAATGCCCTTTTTCTTAATAGAAATGGGCCTGATTATGAATGGAAACACATAATTGAAGAGATAAAATACACTGATTTCATCTATGAAGACAGTAAATTTAACAGCAATTTCTAGTCCTTTTAGATGCTTTTCAAATTTTGTCTCAGGTACTTTTGTCATGGTTTTATGATTTTTGGTTATTGGTATTCCACATCATAACATCATGTAGTGCACTGGGAGTTAAGGTCTTTATGCTCCAGTGCTGGGTACCTGTCTGGAAGAGAAGAAGAACTACTTTCCCAAGGGGGCTTTGAGGTCAGAGAGGAGATATAACTCCTGGCAAGGTCACCTGATGTGCTCTTTTTTGTCTGCTCTTCTTCTTCAGCTCTTCTTCATCGGCTCTCCTCCTTTCTCGCTCCTGCTCAACCAGACTACACATATCACCTCAGCATTATGATGAGGCCTATCCACCTTTAGGACACACTCTCATTGTATTTGATTTATTAGCTTCAATTCTAATTATATTGTATTATGATCTTGCATTCTGATACTATATTTAGTAAATTAGTTTGTTTTTCCTCAGATCATGGCTGCTGTTTTTAATTATTTTGGAGTCCCCTGTTTCCCTTTTCCGGAGGCGCGGATCCTTGGATCCCTCCTCCCTGCTAGTCACGGAACTGGGCTGGACCAGCCCGTAAATCATTGACAACTTTCTATTCTGAATTTCAGGAAATGGAAGTATGGTTACAATATGATGTTTGGGAGTTGAGTTGAGAACGTTCAGAACTTTATAGAAATATCTTTTTTTATATATTAATCTATACCTAATACTATAATGTTCAGTCTGCAATTGAGATGCACATCTCTGCTGCAAACACAAATACTGTTTATCTTCCCAGACAGTTGCTCATCTTTCATCAGCATGCTCAGCACTCTCCATGAAGCTTCTTCACATTCGGTTTCATTACAGTAAATAAAAAACAAGTTTCAGAATAGGAGTTATCTGTTTGATTGATCCTACTCACAGCCTGAAGCTCTCTCTGCTACCCAAGAGAAAGAGAAGAACTCTCTTTGCTTCTTTGTGGATTAAGGAAAATCAAATTTGATTACCCCTTAGAAATGCCAATCCCTTCCATTGTCAGCAACATTTTATTGGTATTGATGACTATTCATATGCTAAGTCTCTTGACTGAGTTCTCATCCATTGGAAAGAAAGCTAGTGGAATATGTGTTATACAAGGCAGGGATTATAATGATTTCCACTCTGACACCAAATTTGCATTTTGAATAATGTACAGTTAAACTTGAAGCTAGTCACTATGAACAAAACAGCAAACCAAAATTTATTTTGCTGCCCCTCAACTCTACTTTTATTATGCTGAAGACCATAACTGATAAAAATAACTAATAAACAACATAAATTAACAAGCAAATAAATAGAAGTCATCTTTATTGATGTCATCTTAAAGAATATTTTTTACATCTTCCCTTAAAGGATATTTTAACACCTTCCATTATATTTTAGTATGCCATAAATACATAAGTAATGGCTATTTTTTAAGCTTCATAATGAAGTCAATGACAGCCTTTTCACATGTTTTTCACAACCCCAGGCGGCTTGGGGAGGAGTGGCTGGAAAGCTGCCTGATGGAAAGGGACCTTGCTGTACTAATTGACAGTTGGCTGAATATGAGCCAGTTGTATGCCCAGGTGGCCAAGAAGGCCAATGGCATCCTGGATTGGATCAGGAATGGTGTGGTGAGCAGGACTAAGGAAGTCATCCTGCCCCTGTACTCAACATTGGTGAGGCCTCACCTCAAGTACTGTGTTCAGTTTTGGGCACCTCAGTACAGAAAGGACATTGAGGTGTTGGAGCAGGTGCAAAGAAGGGCAACAAGGCTTGTGAAGGGTTTGGAGAATATGCCCTATGAGGAGAGACTGAAGGAACTGGGGCTGTTTAGTCTGGGAAAAAGGAGGCTGAAGGGAGACCTTATTGCTGTCTTCCAATATCTGAAAGGTGTTTTACAGCAAGAACGGAGTTGGTCTCACTGGTGACAGGTGTCAGGACGAGGGGAAAAGGCCTTAAGTTGTGCCAGGGTAAGTTTAGGTTGGATATCAGGAAAAACTTCTTTATAGAAAGGGCTGTTAAGCACTGGAATAGGCTCTCCAGGTAGGTGGCTGAGTCACCATCCCTGAATGTGTTTAAAAACCATTTGGAAATGGTGCTCAGGGACATGATTTAGAGGAGGATTTTTAGAGTTAGGGTAGTTTGGTAGGTTACAGTTGGACTCAATGATCTTTAAGGTCTTTTCCAACCTGAGCAATTCTATGATTCTATGATTCTATTCTATGTGTTAGTGAATTGTTAGTTGGGCGAAAGCAAGTTGCTAACACTTGGGTTTGTTTGTAAGGCTCCTTTTTTGCTTTCACTAGGGCTGGTTTAACTAGGTGTTTGTCTTTGTAGTATTTATAAAGAAAAATATAGATAATCCCTAAACCTTTGATCTTGAGTACAGGTGTTCATTTTTTTAACTTAGGCTTATCTTTCTAAGGCTGCTCAGGTGGAAATCAGTCCTAAGGAGCTCTTATCTAAAATACAGTTTTTCCATTTTTTGCAGGTATATGAGAGTGTAGAGAACAAAATGCACTCTTCTTTGTGAGGACAGAACACAGACTGTGGCTTACAGAATATGATTGGACAGTGAGCTAAATATTTTGTGATACTCTTAGGACATCGATAAGGGGCCTCATTTTGTTTGATCTTTACAGGTAAAAAGGAAATCTCCTTAAAAGTTGTCTTTTAAACTAAGAATTTAATCAAAAATCATTACCTGTAAAGATGAGATTCTTTTAAAGAAAAATGCAAGAAACCATAAAATTCAGCAACCTCAGAAAAAGCATTCTTTAAAAGCAAAGACATTCACCACAGCAATGATGGCATCAACTTAGAAGAGAAACATTTTGTCCAGGCTGCAATTCTAAATGAAATGCTGACTCATGCTGAAACAAAGTGGGAAGGATTTTTCACTCTGATTCAGTTTTACACATCATGTTGATCCACAGTCTGCATTATATATATGCTCAGTGCTAAATGACAGCAATAGTTCTAAGACATCAAGTACAGAAGACTGCAACAACACATTTCTCAGAGACCTGCTTGTCTGAAACAGATAACACAAAACTTGCTCTATAAGTCTGAACTGCAAAATGTGATGTGTTTAATATTGCTTATCTTATCTTAAGGATCATAAATCTACCGTTTCATATGCCAATACTTATATTACAACCCCCTCCTGAATTTCTCTTCTTCATGCATGGCCTCCTACAAAAGACAATCCCCATCCTTCCAAAACAGGTCTGATATAAAAAGAATTTACATGTGATATCTGCTAACCCCTTTCAACTCTTTGTTCAAGTAAGATCAGGTGCGGTAAGTGACAGTAATTCACTGTTTCTCTTCATCCTGGCCTTTCAAATTATTCATTTATAATTTCTACTTTCACACTGTTTCATTTACTAGTTTTATAGGGTACAGCTTCCTATAGACAAGAACTCAGATGCTCAGAATCTGATGTGGGAGCTAATGAATGGAATGTATAGCATAATGCTGAGAAGGCCTGATGATATTCATTAAAAGAATGATCTCCAGACAGTGTCATTTTGGCCTAACTGAAGTGATTGATTACTGGAGAGCAAAGGTTAGCGACTGTATTTGTATACAGCATCCTTACTTAAAACCTCTCAACATTTTCCAGAGAGACTCATTTACTACACAGTTTCTAAAAGAACTTGACAAACTAATAATTAAGGGGTGCTCTATTACTTACTAAAAATATATCATTGTTAATGCCAAGAAGAAAGACTACTCTCTTCAGCTAATACTCCTTTTGTCCTGTAGATATAAACATCTTAGAATTTTTTTTTCATTTTCACTTGAGTTCTTACTCAAGTTAGTTCTTACTGGATAAAGGTAAGCCATGTACTCTCCCATTTCTCCCACATAAACAAGTAAATGTAAACAAAATTTGAGGGTTTTAAACATGTAAATATACAGTTTCACCCAGAAAGATCTCCATAACTTACAGAATGCCCACATTAGAAGCTGCTTTCAGCTGGTTAGAACAAATGTTTCTTATGAAGAAGTCAGCATATTTATGCCTGCTTATGCCATTCAAGGAGCATTCACTGACAGTGAGTCATCATGATATTTCTTTCATTAACTTACACTTCACTTGCACTACGTAAATGAGAAGGACAACATGCTATAATATGGTTATATTTGGATCTACTAATGAGCATTTGCATTCTGACATTTTGCAGAATATCTAGATATTTACAAATTCACTCAATGCTATTATCTACTACTTCACAAATGTACATATATTTATAATCACATAAGGCTTCAAATCCAGGCACTATGATAATTATCTGCATTGCAGAACAAGCTGTTTGCTTACGATAACTTGCATATGTTAAATGCAATGAGATGAAGAGAGAGAAAACCAGTTCAGTTACAAAGTAAACTGCTCTGCGTTTTAGCAAATCCTTGATAATTTCAAAACATAGGACCAGTGTTTCAAGGACATATCACTAACTACTGTAACAGAATGAAGCATCCTCATTGTGATGAAAATTTCATGGAAAAAATAGCCTTTGAGTAAGTCAGACAATCTCAACAGAATAATAAGTCTTTGACAATTTTCAAGGACAATTCAGAATGATTTATCTTAGAGGCTATCTTCTGTTCTTAACTTCAGTATGTAGAGGTATAGACAGACATGTAAGATACAGATTTTATTTCCCCTATATTGTAAACTGAAATCAGCAGTATACTAAACTTTTAGTAAGTTCAGGCAAATACAGTAGATAAGTAATAAGTAGAATCTTGATGTTCATTTTCCAACACCACAATTCAGAGGGTCTAACTATAATTCAGTCTTTCAATAGTAGCATGCTGTCATTTCAATCTTTTTCTGTGGTAATAACAACTTAGTACCTCAGTAGCAAAGTCTTTCTCACCAAAACCTACACCAAAGCTGTCTGAATATATTACATATATTAATTTAATGCAAGGAGTCACATAAACTGCATCTGAAGGTTAAAGTATAGGTGATTTCGCTGGATAGGCAGACGTTTTAAGCGGAAACAGCACTTCAGGTATCAGAGATTACTCTATCTGGATATTCAAACAAGTAGCAGATGCTTTCCAGTGTTTCAGAGAAATAGTCTAGTTTAGGACATTTATTGAAAGTTAGGCAAGCTCATGTGCTGGAAGTTACAAAAAGGCTTCTCTACCTTTCTAAATCAGGATATTAATTATGTATTCAAATGCCCACAACATAAAGGACATCAATTCTTCTTGCCAAGGACATTCTAGAGCCTACTCTGATCTCTCAAGAGTTTCACATTTTTTTTCCTGGAAGAAAGGAGGGATGGGGAGGGAAGGATAGGGAAGGGGAGGAAGGAGAAGGGAAGGAATGTACAAAGACCACCTCAGGGATAACTAGAAGTATATTATTGAGGGCATAATGAACAGGTACAGCATTTCCACTGTTAACATCAAAAGTATTTGTCTGCCCGTAGGTTTCACTTTGGAAGAATTTGTAGAGACTACTTGATGAGAAATTAAATGGAAAAATATCCTTGTCTCAGAAACTTATTGGGAACATGTTGGCTTTTTGGGAAAACAGTAGATTATTTGTTGCAATTCCTTTCGTCTTTGCAGTCCAATGGGGAAGAGCAAAGTCTTATGTCCTTTTTCCCCTGTAGTAAGTACCCTGTACTGAGTGTCTCTCATAGTCTAACTCAGGGGTATTCCCCTAACAGGCAAGTTGTAGTACTGTTTCCCACAGGCTGAAGGTTGGGAAAAGTGGCTTTGGTCACTTGCTAAAAGGTTTGGCCAGTAATTTCCTTGGTATTTTCCCTGAGAACTTGGCTTGAGCAGCCCAGGTTCCAGCAGTATAAAACAATCTTTTCACCCCTCTCTCTCAGATCCATGACATGCGTAGAGCTAGGAGAGTCTAGGTCACAGATTTAATATTGTAGCATTTTGAGGAGACTTGTCATTTCATCCTGTTCTCAGCAACAGCCTGATGCAATTTGGCATGCAAAAATATGTGCAATATCACAATGGCCAGAAATGTAGCACGTATCAGCCTTAGGTGAATCGGAAAGCCAGCACTCCTCTGATTAAATGCATAGGTCAAAGTCTTCCCTTCATACACACTAGCAAAACTATGCACTTTACTAGAGTCCTCTTGGATGTGTGTAAGGGGGTGTATGTAAGCACACAGAGAAACTGCGATTTACAATAAGTTTTTTTCAGTTCATTAGGATCAAGGCTATTTCCGGAAGCTGGAAATTCTCTTCATACATTTAAAGTATGATGATCAGTAAATCTCATATTTAACTTAAACGATTCTTACACAGTGCAAATTACTTACAGATTGGGGAGGTAATGAATCAGTGATTTGGGCTGTTATATCTGTGTTTTCCCTGTTAATGAAGTTGATGGGTACTAGTTTCCAGAGCATTACAAACTACACTTTGTTATATTAAGCATTATTATAAGCCCAGGCAACAGCTCATTTTTTTTTTTTTTTCTGCAATACATAAAACTTGCAAGGTTCCACTGGTACTAATAAGTGGCTTCATATAGTAAAATTCACACATCTGAAGTCAAAACTATGTCCTCTCTCTCAGAAATAATGAAAAATTGTGCATAATAATTCCCTCTAACAATGAATGAATTTAAGACATTCAGGGAATCAATTAGTACTCATATAATGCTTTTAAACACTTCTTAAACATTTTTACATTTTTATGTGATGAAAGTATACGTTAAAAAATAATTGAGAGAATACAACTGTCTACAGAAAGGACACTGAGATTTTTTCTTGTAGTCAGTATAAAACTCTACTATTTTCTTCCCTTCTATTATTATATAACCCCAAGTAATTTCTAGATTATTAGAAGATACACTGATTTTTTTTTTTTTAATCGGTAAAATCTCCATGTACAAGTTATGTATGCGAATGCAACCAAATTTCTGATGTTGAAACAGATTTTACTCAAGAGAATGTTTCTGTTTACTTCTTGAGCTGCATAAAAGACTGCACTGCCACTGTTTTGTGTTTTGTCTTTCACCTATTTTTGTACATGTATTTTGTACAAGGTACTGGCTTCTTCTATCATACACTTGCTTAACATAAGAATAACACATAGCATTATACTCTCAGAAAAAAAAAAAAAAGACCTGTGAAATTTCATTGATGCTAAATTTTCTTTTGCTAGCAGTAAGGCTGCTTTCAGTATGAGCTGCTATAGAAGACAAAGTAGGCTGAGTAACTATCGTTCTTTTTTCCCAAAATTTTTTATCTGTACTGTCTAGCTCAGCACTGAAGAAATAAATATCCTGAGGTGGGGCACAACCAGTCTCTGAGCACTGGCTACTCCCTGGCCAATTCCCCACACCAATTTCTCAATTTTTTTTTTTTTTTTTTTTCCATGGTGTCATATGGTATGGAATACCTATTTGGCCGGTTTAGATCAACTGCCCTGATTCTGTTTCCTGCTATCAGTTTCATCTCTCATAGAAAGTTTTAAAGTAATTTTGCCTTCTTCATACCTTTGTTCTCCTATCCTTCAGAAAAGTAAATACCACTGAGAAAAGTATGAACTCTTCACGTTAGAGAGGCAGTGAGAAGCTCTGCACCACTAGACACTCATTAACCAGTCTTCCCCTTTACTAACTTTCATCCTGATGGGACAGTTCAATAGAAAGTGTCAGCCTGTTGACCTTTCTGTGCTGAGAGTTTAGCATAATTCCAGAACTCCACAACTTTTCTCAACAAAAAGCAATACAAAAAATGTTTAAGCTATTTCTCATATACTCCCATTGAGACATTTGTTATTGAAAAGCTATCTCAAAGGAAGAAAACGTGCCTTTTCTGTGCCAGAAGTTCAAACTAAGGCTCACAAAAGAATGTTGTGGCTTCTTAAAACTGTACTTCATAGGGATTGGGAAATAATATTTTCAGTTAAGAGGCTGTTTCAGCTAGGGGCTTTTTTTTATGTGTTTGTATCTGTTCTTCTTCCCCCGACTTGCAAGCACAGAAGAATGTCTTTTGTACACTTTGTATTCACTGTTAAAAGAAGCAACATGAAGACAACAATGACAAGTTTGAAATTTTGGCACTGCAAACCTGATACTTTCTCAAATAAAACACATTTACACAGAAGCAACAATTAATACTCCTAGAACAAGGAAACATAAGCAATGCTATCTCTTCAAGTATTGCATTGTCAGGAACATTACCAGTGGAACAACAGTGATCTGACTATTTGGAACCTCTCACTAGCTGATTAACCTTTCTCTAAAATGTAATAAATTTTTTATTATTTTTATTTCCAAATAAGTGAAGAATTAAACACGTTTTAGGAGAAAGATAGTAAGGTAATGTCACTGATTTGCCTCTTACTAATGGCTTCCTTACCACTTAAAGAAAGAAAACATGGTATCTCTTTTCTAAGTGCTCCACAAAAACCTTCATTGCTTAGGAGAAACTATGCAGGAATTGAAACAATAGATGTGGCTTTATTTTTGTGCCAGGAATTATGATGTGAGGGAGAAATAGGAGTGCCAGAGCTGTTAGTAACTTCCTTATTGTTTTCAGTGGAAGTCATATTCCAACCTGCGGATGTTTGTGGTTTCAAATGACAGTGGTACAACACACAGAATACTGTTAATGTCTAGGTCTGGTGAAATTTTTTTTTTGCGCTGTCATGACAGATTTATCTACCATATTGTCTTCTTCTGGTTATCGCAGAATAATATGCAAAAACTGGTTCCCAAGGATTTCCTCTCCTGTAATTTTCCTGAGCTGAAATGTAACTGTCTTGGGGATTTGGATGGAGAGGAGAAATTAGATTACTTTTTCTTTCTTAAAATGATCTGCTGCTGATGAAGAAATTATGGGATGTGGGGTATGACAGGATTGGTGTGGTCACCAAAGGTTTTGCACTATTGAATCCATTATCTTGGTACCTAGTCCAGAGAGCAGAGCCCTGATTGCCAAGCATACCATGGAACAAGCATTCTTGGGAAGCCAAAATAGAAGAATCTAGTTTGTCTTCTCCTTTAGCAAGAAATGACAGTAAAAACAACAGGAAAATAACACTCTTGCTGTGTTATATTTATATGGTTGTACACTGGTTTAGATTTCATATTGTTGTAGACATCAAACAAACAAACAAACAAACAACATAAATAACCAAAACCACAAAGCTAGAAGATTCACTTCTTAAATGTTTAGATTCTGGTTCTGCACAGAGATTATAAAAAATCTTTAAAAATCAATTCAGAAATGCAAAGAAATAAAAGCAAATAAATAAATAAATAAATAAAACCAGTTGAATGACCAAAGTAAATGACTCCCTATGGGATAGAAGCTTGAAATGAAATACTAAATATTTCTAAATCACTGTAATTTTCAAGATGCAAAGAATTCTTCTGTTATTCTCATTAATGAAGCATTTCTAAAGGTAAGTGTTCAGGTTGCTATGGATAAAATGCAATTGCAGGTTGATGATTAGGTGGTTTGTTTGTGTACTTGGCAGGGGGCACTGGGAGTCACGTTCACATCTGACATTACAGTTTGTTACAAAGAAAACACCATTATTTGATTGGAAAAAAAAACCTGCTGACGTTTTTTTTTAAATAGGATTTTCATGTGTTAGCAGTGTAAACAGAAATAAACACTCAGTCTATCCAGCTGCCACCCACATCATACAACTTACTATCAGTCTGATCTGTAAAATACCCATAGAATAAACATTACGTTACTTCCTGCAGGACCACAAGAGAATCTTATCATCTCAGAACTAAAAATGGAAACTAGGGAAAAATTGCTTTATCTCAAAAGACAGTGCAGTAATGCAAGCCAAAGACTAACATTAAAGCTACAGTATTCAGTGACTTCACTTTCACATTATTTTCAGATTAATTCTATTCCCATTTGGATGATGAATCAGTATTTAGATGTTGAAATTAATGTATTCCATTACTAAAACAAATAAATACAAGTGATAAAAAACTGTAGTATGCTAGTATAAAGAATGTTTAAAGAAATATGATGGCCTCACAGTGAGAACTGTAATGTAAATTTATTTTTCTTGTTTTAGTTTTATATCATCACACACTGCCTTCCTATACAGCAAATATATCATTTTCAGATTGTCATTTATATTACTTACATTTCAAGATTCACCTTCAGGTATTGATCATAACATGACATTTACTATTTTATATTCCAGTATACTATCTCCTACTACTGGAAATAAGTATTATTCTTATTAGGTTGAAAGATGTGACATTAAAAAGACATGGATTATTGTTTAAAACCTGAACATTTTCTTACAAGGCAAAATGTTTAAATCAGTGCATAATGAATCACCAGACACTAAATTCTTTTATATACTTTTGTCATGGTTTTATGTTTTTTTTTGTTTTTGGTTCTCAGTATTCCGCATCAAAATATCATGTAATGTACTGGGAGTTAAAGTGTTAATGCTCCAATTCCAGGCACCTATCCCTATACATTACAGAAGTCATGGGATCTGGCCCTTCCAGGTGGGGCGGTCTCTTACTGCCTGGCAGTGGGTGCTGGAGGGTGCTTTCCTGGCCTTTCCAAGCTTTTCAGGTTTAAATCGGTCTCGAGAACTCTCTCTCTCCTATTTCATTTGATTTATTAGTCTCAATTTCAATCAGATTGTATTATATTGCGTTATCTTGCATTCCGATATCATAGTTAGTAAAATAAGTTTTCCTCCATAGATTGCTGCCGCTGTTTTTGTTTTCCTCCCTTCCTTCCCATTTTGTGGGGTAGGGAGGGGAGGGCAGGGGCCTACTGCCCCCTGTCACGGGTGTAAATTGATCTAGTTAACTGCGTGACAAGTTTTTAATCAGTTAACAGCTCATTAATAAACTTACTTATTCCATGAAAGTATGGACACATGGAACACCTGGGCATTGAAGTTTTACTATGTTGGTCCAGGCAGTTTTTAAAAAATAGTTTGTTCTTAGAAAGGCAGTGAAGAGAAAATAATAGGAGAAAAAATATTTAGAGTTCTAGTTTATATTGTCTTTGGTTAGTAGATATGTCCAAATCTCATTTTATCTGCTTCTGTGTGCTACATTGTTACATCTCGATAGCGCATGGGAAAATGAAATCTTAAAGAACAGTGAAATATTTATATTATAATGTAAACATTCCAGACATAATATATTGGCCACATGCCAGAACATGGCTCTGTTTTGAAATTTTATCTTTGTTTAAGAGCATATTTTCATTATTTCCCTAAGTACAGTCAGCATTTGCTTGCAAATGTTTATGGAGAAGTACTTATTTTTTCTCCACAGTTACAAATCCTCCAACTTATCTAGAGATGTTGGTCAAATATTGAAGGTCAAGACTCTGGATTTTGTCTGTCAGCTGAATGTTCTCCACCAAAGCTGCAGCTTTTCCAGAAGTAGTGTATACAGAAGCAGCACTCTGGTGCTACTAACAAAAAGTCAAGTTCATTGAGTGTAACAACAGAAGCAAATATTTGTACCATGGCTCAAGGCTCCATACGCTGTTCTCAAATAGTTTCAAACTTAGTGGCTTACATAAACACAAAAATAGCCTAGACTGTATATTATGACTTTCCTAAGTTGTTTATGCATCTTGATGTGAAATGAATATATCCTTCTTTCTAACAAGCTAGCAAAAGTTTTACATGGTTTTAAACATGCTAACAGAAAGGATCATAGAATCATAGAATCAAAGAAACATGGAATTATGGAGTCACAGAACATCCAAATTGAACTCACAAGAATCATCAAGTGGCTCAACGTAAGACCCCAAATTTAAACGCTATGTCTGAGAACATTGTTCAAATGCTCCTTGAACTCCAGCAGCTTAGGACCATGACCACTGCCCTGGGGAGCCTGTTCCATGACCACCCTCTAGTGACTAATCTTTTCCTAATCTCCAACCCAATTTTCCCCTGTTGCAGCCCCATTGTGTTCCTTCAGATCCTGAAACTGTCATCACAGAGTAGAGTTTGTGCTGACTCTCTGCTCCCTTGTGAGGAGTTGTAGACCCCCTCAGTCTGCTCTTCTCTGGGCTGAACAAACCAAGAAACATCAGCTGCTCCTCCAGACCCTTCACAATCTTCACAGCTCTCCTTTGGACGCTCTCTAATAGATTTATGTCCTTATACTGAGACTAGCTAAATGGTAGAATAAAAGCACCTAAAAGGCATGTTCATACAATTATACTGAAAGGCTGAAATCAACAGTAAAATTTTGCTATGAGCAGGAAACCTGGTAAATACTGTAAAATACAGAAATTGGAGCTTTGTCTCCTTATATAAAGCATTTATGTTCATATGTATGCATGCATGTATAAAAACATATGCAAGTAACATTTTTTCTTTTTATCCATCTAATAAACATTCACATTACCTGTCAGAACTATCTCTAGGAAGAAAAATAATGTTTGATTTTTCAGGCTCAGGATTTCCAAACTGATGTGACTGCCTTGCAGTCACAGTAAGTTGGAAAGGACCTGACAGGAGCAATCACAGGAAAAAAAAAAACAGTCCAAGCAATTCCAACCACTACCACCCACCACTGCTGCCCTGTATAGACATAAGCGTATGAATTAGTTCAGAGAAAATAATTCTACATAATCTATTGTCAGTGTTACAAAACTTGATTGCACACTGCTCTATCACTCAGACGTCTTTACCTTTTGTTCAGAACTGTGGGTTACAAAACTACTGAGTAAGTGTTTCAAATGTCATACCTCTCATATTTTACAGGACAATGAAACAGTCTCCATCAAAGCATTAGTAACACATATGCAAAGGTTACTGAGTATAGTAATTTTTTCCTCTTTAGTTACGGGTCACCTAATTCTGATTTAGAGACAGTTCACAATCTATTACCCACCATCTAAAACATCATGGATCAAGTTGTCATAGCTCAAAAAAAATCCCAGAAAGTTAAAATATGAGAAGGATATACTGAATGTCAATGGTTAAATTAATAACTAACATAATAAAGTTAGAGGTGAACTACAAGTCTTTTCATATACCCACCCAGCTTCCACAGCAGATGTTGAACTGATAGATGAAGTTGGACATTCAGCACAAATTAAACACAAAACCAACTGTTTCTTAGGTCTCACATATCCATTCTGTTAAACTTTCTGCCACCTATTCTTCAGTGAACACCCACTGTATGTTAAAGAGGTATTATTACCTCAGTAATTTCACTATCTGAAGGATAAAGGTGACCTTTAAAAGCAGAGAGGTCAAACAAGTAAATATTAAAATGCATGTTAATATATTCATACTTTGAAGATATATAAAATAGTCTAAAAACTTGTTTAAAAATGTACTTCCAACTTGAATTACAGAGAATTTTTAATACATATGTTGTACTTACTTATTTTATGATCCATTACAAGGTATCCTGATCATACTTTATTTCAGTACTCAAAAGATTGTAGACATTTTCAAAATATTATTGAAAATACATAATTGTATCTAGAATAGTTATAGGTGTTTATTCTTTATTAAACTTGAAACAGATCACAGATGTGCATCTGCATTCTCTGATCACTTTTGAAACATCCATCACGAAAATAAAAACCTATTTTCAAAATATCATGTACTCCACAAAGTGCTAACAGTTACTGCTTGTAAAAAGTGAGGCCTGAGCAAAAGAGAGCTGAAGGATCATGCTTTTAGTTTTCCATCCTATAGTTCATTTTCCATCCTTATGGTCATAATCTGCTGTAAAAATAAATTTCTTTTAAAATAAGATCTTCAGCATCCAATCCCCTCCCTAGAAATCATCTTAGAATCAATCACAGTTCAGAGACATTTTAAAAGGAGCTGTAGCTGTGAAATAACAATATTTGGTATTTAATTAACCCATGGAAATAGGACTTTTGTTATAATTGATTCCATATAAAAGCTAGTTTCAAAGGACTGTGGAAAACAGAAAAATTCTGAAAAGGAATTAAATGTCTGCTAGTAGGGGGGTGATGGGTTCCTTCATTAATAAAACGTTGAGCAGCAGGAGGACACTAATGAATAGGCACCCTAGAACTGGCATACCAAATTTATCCCATCAGACACTCATATTTGCACATTCAAATAAATATAAAAATAAGTAAAATTTCTCAGCATTCAAAGTTAGTCTTACTGTATTGACAAGTTGAAGAACTCTACTAAGGGATTCCTCTGATAGGAAAGTAAATGTTGACTGCACAATAAATTGGAAGAAAATGGAAAGACTTTGAATGCTGAGTCACTTCCACAAGAGGTCATCTGGCTTTTATGTTATGCTTCTTCTCAGGTTTGGCTGTCCCAAAGTTATCTTCCAGTACACTGATATCCTGTGCAGTATAAATGACCCTACAAATTTTTCTATGAGCATACCTGGTACTTGACAAGATGTGACAATATAATGCAAGGAAAATTCAGCAATTTTATACAGCAGTTACTTACGCATCTAACAGCACTGTTGTCTGCCTCGCTTTAGTAGAAGAACTTTTTTACAAGTTTGATTGAACATCTTTGACTTAACTAAACATGCATCCTTAATAATAGTCACATATGGTACTTCTATACTATGGATTATAGACCCTATTATAAGTCTTAAGTAGTTAGTTCTCACAATGCATAACTCCTAGATAAATTGGTCATAACTGGATCATATCATACACTTTTGCGAGGGATTTTCGAAATGGCAAAATATTAGTTTCAGATGTGACAAAATATCTGAAGAAGTCTGTTTAGAAAGACAAAAAATGCACAGGATGGTTTCACTATCCACTAGTGAAGAAGGCTATTTGTATAAAATGAGCAATACAGTTCCTTCTTAACACACATGAAAGCACAGATTTAGTACTGAATATTTATGTAAAAACTGTAACTTAAACCTTTTCTTGGTATACAGGATCTTCTTGAAGATTTACAACCCACAGAGTACCACTAAAATCCCATCTTTATACCTGATAGGATCTCAGGAGTTCATTTATTGCTTAAATTGGCATGTTGTAGTCCAACACTGCAAATCAGCTGTAGGTTTTTCATGGCTACAACAGTATTATACTCCTGAAAAGTCAGTCTGATCCCTCCGTGATTAGTCTAACATTTCTTCCTTCCCAGCTAAATGTACTAGAAGAAAAATACTTAATTTCTCTGTGGAATGAAAGGTGTAGAAAATTACTCTTGAAGTACCAGCTCAAAAAATAGTGTATGTACTTCCAATCCCAAACACATCAGAAGACTGCAGTCTTTTCAGGATGCAGCTTGTTTTGAAGTGAAACCTGAAGTAGACTGATGAAGCTTTGTTTTCTTTTCTTTTCTTTTTTTTTTTTTTTGTAAAATAAACAAAATACTTAATTAAATTTAAATTATGCTGGCGGCCATCTTGGGATCACATTGGTGGCCATCTTGGTGGCCAGCTTGGGATCACATTGGATGCATTTCTGGATGCATTTTTGAATAAAATAAAATAAAATGTACAGTAATATATTCATTTAAATTTCATTCCCTTTTAGTATTATGTGTCTCATGATGTTGCAGCCCCTAGTGCAAAGAAGGCAGAAGAATGAATATTTTAGCTTTTTAAAGTGGTTTCCTTTCAGAAATCTTACAGAAATTTTAAGGAACCTAACATTTTTCCCTCAAGCAGTCTCCAAGTCTTATACTTTTAGTATAAACCCTTGCATCTTGGAAGCTGTAATAATCTTTGAGAGGCATAACTTAGAGTATTATATAATGTTACACAATACCACAAATATTTCTGTTTTTTTCCTGTGGAGTTAATGGTAAGCTGTTTTTCACTAAAAGCAAGAAGAAGAGAGGCAAGAGAGCAGTTGAAACATCCCTTTTCTTACATTTGTCAACTGCCTGTTGATATGTCTTTATATTTCTCACTCAGATCTGCTAATAAGACTTTAAAAATTATCAGTTTGTGCAACCAAAAGTTTAGGTATTTTGCAAGCACATACAGGTGACTCCCCTTTAGCTTGCTATCTGCAAGGATCCCCAGGTTTACTGCTGGAAACCCTCTGCCTGATCTCCATGGAGTTGTTCATCCCAGATGTAGGACTTCGCAGTTGCCACTACTGTAATCCAAGAGGTTCCTTGGAGTGGATCAGCCCACTTCTTCATATTGTTTAGATTTTTCTGTATAGCATTCCTTCTTCCCAATATCTGGTATCATTTGAAATTTTTTTTGGATACTCCAACACATTATTTTGAGTGTTAATAAAGATGACTCAGTATTGGCTCCACTGCCAATTCCTGAGGAAAGACATTGATAACCACCTAAACTTTGCACTAGTGACTACTGCCCTTTCAGCCCAGTAGTCTTGCTTCTTTTCCACCCATGCACTTCTGCTTGCATCTCACCAAATTGGTTACAAGCTACTTCCTACTCAAAGTGTAGTTCAAAAACAGGCAGATTTTAACACATATGGTGATAAGGCCAGCAAAATGTCTCAAAAGATTATTCTCCAAATTCCCAAATCTCTATATCCCCATTTCTGTGATGAAATGTGAACAGCACGATGAACTGAAATCACTAGGGATTCCTCATGACTGACAGAAAGCCTTACAATAATAAGGTTCTTCAAGATCATTTGAAATATACGCCAATACTTAAATATAAATGTACTATCATTATTTCAATGGGCAATCACTGAAGTAAACAGCAACATTTCTATCGATGTGAAGAGTTCCACTGCAGACAGGTGCACATATATTTGCATGTATTGGGAGTACCGTGCACCAGCACACTGCTTCCTTTCAATTAAAAGCCAGAAATGGAGGATTTGCAGCATGCAGTTTTCAAACCTTTCAAATTACATTAAATCTTAAACAAATGCAAAGACATTTTTTTTTCCTCACTGCAGGTTGAAAAACTAAAAATAAGCTATTTCTGGAGTTGTCCATATACAGTGAAACAACCTAAAAAAATCTTATGGCCTGAAGACATCTTTCTGTCTATATATGGCAATTCTCCAAACAGAAGTACGTTTATTAAACTCCATTGGAATATCTAACAGTTAAATGGAAAGTAAACATATTTTCAGGTTGAGATTTCTATCAAAATGGACTTTTTCTTATTAAAATAAATAAAATAAAATAATAAATAAATAAAATAAATATATAAATAGATAAATAAATGAATAAATAGAGAGGATACAAACTAGCTCCTTATCATTTGGAAAATAAACAGAAAAACAGCAGCTTGTTGTGGGCTGGCTATGTAAAGACTATAGATGCTTCATGTAAGTATTTCAAAGGCCAAACTGATGGAAAAGTAGTCTTGCAAATAAATAAATTAAGTAGACTCATATAGCAGAAAGTTAGTGAATGTAGAAAATCATCAGAGATGCCTCCATATTTCCATTGTAATCTGAGAAAATAATTCCAAGTAGCCAGACTGTAAAACCCAGTTTTGAAAATCTTTTACAAAAGGGGATGCTTTCATTCACACAACCAAACTCAGTTTAACTTTGCAATTATTTACTTTAACCCTAGCCTCATCATGTTTCAAAATCAATTTTCTTTGCTGAGCAATGACCATAGTAGAACATGGAATGATGAAAAGATTAGCAAGCTCTCTACAAAGAGGAGACTACAAACAAGCAGGGAATTGAATGCTATATGGACAAAAGATCATCATTAAATGTACTCAGTTGTATCACTGCCATTGCAAAGCATATGCAAGACTTTATAAACTGAAGACATGGAGAAACAACCTTTTCACATCACAAGAGAAAGCATTTAAGTCACTATGGAAGAGTTACTATTAAAAAAAAAAAAGTATTAAACTACAATATGATATTAAATATCTAAACAGATTTTTTTTTTTTCCAAGCAAATGAGGTGATGAAATGTTACAATGAATAAAGTTTTTTAACAGAAATCCTGCAGCATTCTTAGCAACCTATGAACATTACTTTCTGAAAATGCATAGCGAGAGAGGCAAGAAGTGGGAAAAGGAAGAAACGCAGAATGCTATTCAGTCCTGATATTCATAAACAGCACAAATCTCAAGTTTACAGAGCAAATAGGAACCATATTATGTCCGGATATATATTTTTTCTTCTGCAGCCTCTAAATGGGTGTCAGGGATCTAACAGAGAGTTATTTACCTTATGGTATTTGTGCTGGACCAGCTCATAAATTGCAAGAACACAATGACTCTCCTAATTTATTCACATTTTAGTTCAGCCCTTAAGACACTTACCAATAACAAATGCTATAAAATACATCATCATTGTCTCTAAAAAAAAATTCCTTCTTTGCTTTCACTGATAAAAGACAAGATTATCATTGCCTAACTGTACATATTATTATACAGCTGAAATCTAGTAGATTCTAACTGCAGAGCATAGATCACATGATTTTCATATTAAACAATACATATTTTTAAAAAAATGAACCCATATTTGTGTAGAATTTTTTTCCTACGAACACAACCTGGGGAAAAGTGGTGGAGATGTGGATTTAAAAAAAAAAAAAAAAAAAGATTTCTTGAAGAATTTATTGTTTTGAAATAAAATTTACTATAGTTTAATAAGGTTTCTGCAATTTTTTATATAAAATATATCTTATCTCTAAATATACTGAAATTATTAAGAAAAAAATAGAAATAATAACGCTGAAATTAAGATTTGGACTCTATATTAAAAAAAAATCTGATTTTTCTTTTTTTTTGATGGGAAATGCTAAATATCATTTTTCCACTTTAATCAAAAATATATTTTGTACATGTTAGAATTAATGATAAAATGGATATTCTCATTTTCAATTTGTATTAGTTAAATCAAATCCAGTAGAATTTTCCTTATGCTTACTCAGCACAAACATGCCACCACTTGTGCAACATACAACCCTTCTTACTGTTCCACACTCTTGCAGTTTATTATATAGTTACAAGGTTTTATCTCATCTTGTAAAAACTGTAAGGTACAGACTTCCAAAGATTGCAACATTAAACCAAAATGATGTTTTCTTGACATAGTAATTGTAAAATACTACAGTTAGCAAAGACTATCAAAATCATTATTATAAAATATCTTCCTGTTCAAAAAGATGAACTGCATCAAATCCTTAAAAATTTTCTATACCACATTTTGTTAAGAGATTTGCATTCATTGAATGCTGTGGTATCTCGTCTGGACACTTGAGGGAGGAAAGCTGTGTGAGGCTGCTATTATGTAAAATGCATGTTTTGTTCTGGGACAGCTGCAGGTTCTTTATGTCAGATCTTCTGGATCTCTTGATGAGGATGATCGCTGAATTAATAGCAACTGAAGATGATGACATATTTTTTGTCTTTCCTATTCCAGTAAACAAATAAAACCTATCAATGACAATAGAAGTCCTGAACCCAGCTGCAAATTGATGTGAATAATGGCAGGATGAAGTCTCAAGTATAAGCAAATGCTGCAGTCTCAGAAAGGACACTGAATAAAATATCTGCATAGAACTTCTGTCAATGAGTGTGAAGATAAGGTTTCATTTGTCATGGTCATTCAGTCCTTGGAAAAAAATAATAAAAGTTAAAGTCCAGATGCAAGTAGGAAAAATTTTTAAAAACTATTATACTTGATATTTTCGTTAAACTTTTGATTAGAAGATACAGCATAATATTACCTTTTACACAAATGTCTCAAGTTACTATATATTGTAAATAGATTAAAATTATTATGGCTATTAAGACTTTTAAAAGCTTTATGCAAATTCCCTCTTAGGGATAAAACTATTTCATATAACCAGGAGCCAAGAAAGATGAGATTAGTTTAACTATGAGGAAATAGCACAATTTGAAAATTAATTTTGTATGTGGCATACAGCACAATATATGTTCTATTCTTGGTTCAGACATCAATTTTTTAATCAAGGCCAAGACAGCTGCAGTAAACAAGCATCTTATCAAGCAATATTTTTCTTGAGATAACATGAGGGAGATATTTATGTTCAAATCCTGACTACTTCTAATTAATTATATAAATAATAAATGAATCTATGCTGTGGAAAGCCTACAGTTTTGCTGTTCATTGTCAGTGCTTGACTTTTAATGGTGTTGTAATCCAAATACTTTCAGACTGTCTACCTGGAGCACACACATAGTCAGATAAAATGATTTACTTTTTTCTAAAGGCAGGGAAATAGAGCATGCCTCCTTTAGCACTGCCATGATAATTTCATGCACATGTTTACATTGACCTATGGTGCTTGGAAACCCTGATTCAGAGGAGACCAAGAAGTAAATTGTTTTCAAGACTCTCTAAATGCAAAGGAGTATCTTTCAAGAGTCACTAAGCCCTGGATGACAGAACAATCTACAGTAAGCCTTGTCTTATGGTCAGAAAATCAGCAGCCCAACTTTCATGGGACTTAAACAAAGATAAAGGCAGCACTCTTATCTCACTCATAAGCCAGAAATGAGCCACGTGCATTGTCCTCATTAATATTTGTTTACACAAACAGCTGTTGACTTAAATGTTTGTGTGAATTATTAGCTCCAGTGGATGAAAAACTTCACCTGAATACAGATATATTGCCCTACCTATGAAAAAAAGGCATTTTGCCTCTCAAATGGTTTATTGACCTGCTAGCAGTGTGGTCAAGCACATCAAAAGCCACATCTGCTATATCAAAGGGGTATTGCCACTTTGAAAATGATGAGAACAAAGGGCACTAGGTGCAAATACAGAAGTCAGGCTGAGCCAATTTAAGAATTCAGTGGTGCTGAAAGATTATCACATTTCTTGTGGCTGCATATTGCCACCTCTCAGCTCCACACTTCAAATTAGGGGGGCAGTTCCCCTCACAAAATGCAGAAAACTAATACAAGTGAAGAGTTTATTATTAGAAGTGGACAGGAAGATTTGATTGCCAAGTACATTAAGTTTAATTTTCTTTTCTTTTGTCTCTCATGTTTCTATGAGTCATTGTTTCAAGAAATCCAAATAGGATAATTTGGATTCATAATGAATTTACTTTCCATATTTGCCTGGTTTCAAATAAGTGTTTTTTTCAGTACTTGTCTCACCTCTGGATGCTTAACCTGCAGAGCCACAGCCATCCTGTGAAACTCCTGCCACATTTCAGAATTTCACACTTGTCAAGAGACTACAGCCCAAGCTGACAGCCCTCCTTCCAGCCCGAAAGGGAGGATGACTTATTTGGTAAAGAAAGTTATTGCTGTCTGTCTTTACAGTACCCGCGGTATTTTCACCTGCTGCCTTTAAGCACAGATGCTGCCTAAAACTATCACAGATAATAAGTTCAGCTTCAGGTCATTAGAATTATTTCTGCTATGATAAAAGCCTCGTACTCCCACATCTGAGGTTTATGTACACCTCTGTGTTTAATGCTAGAAGTTTCAGGGATCATATAGATAGCAGACAGCATGATTTGCATGAGGGATCTCTCTGTAGCATCGCTCCGTTCCTAGTCAAGGTCTGTGTACATCTCAGTTCTGTGTTTAGCAAAGAGTCTGCTCTATGACTTCAGAAAATGAAGTTTGTTGAGGATTTACAGAAGCTCTGCTGTTTCTCAAGCATGCAAGAGTAGCGAGCTGAGTACTGTTGTTATGACCAATGTTGCATTTATGTCTTCTGCTGCTGATTCAGCTCTGATAGCAGGCATGTCATTGTCTATCTGATTTCTGTGTCTCTCATATCAGCACTCACATGCAACCTCAATGAGTTTGCAGCATCTCCTGCAGAAGAAGATAGATGACCATATTTTAGGGAGAGGCACAGCAGTAGATCTGTTGCCTGGTAGGATTCACTCCAGAAAAGATAGCAGGGCTTCATCTCATGCCAATGTATACTTTCCTGCATATCATACAAATACATATATAACTGTAGGCTGAAAAACACTCTGAAAAAGTCTGCAAAAGCAAAGTTTTGAAACCACAGGAAACACCAGTAGTGGGAAATTAACACTCTTCTGGACTTCTGCCTGCTTGCTAACTTTTTACAGCAGGTTTTCTCCACATTTGCTTATTACTAGGATTCATTTTACAGACTATCCACAATTCTGTGAGTGTCCAGAAGAAAATCTGATCTATTTTTTTTCTCATTTTAAAATGGCCTATACCAGGAACACTGTTGCGAGAAGCCATCTGCTGCATTATTCTAGTACAACTAATTCAGCACTGAAATTTCCATTTTGAGACATGTATTGACACTTCAATTAGAGTAATTCTATAATAGAGTTCTCTCTCTTTTTTTTTCTTGAGTGCCATAAATTGTGTTTTTCCATCCATTTAGATGTTGAGGAGCAAAATAAAGCCAAGGTGGTACTGAATAGCATGCAGCCCAGAAAGCCAACCACATCCTGGGCCGCATCAAAAGAAGTGTGACCAAAAGGGCTATACTAAGGAATGTGGTGCATGCAGTAAGAAAATTTTCCAGCTTCAAATCAAACCAAACAGCCAAAGCCAAAATAAAACTGGACATTTGAAATTTAACTAATTGATAAAAATGAGAAACAGTAAAATCACAAAATCACAGAATCTTAGGGGTTGGAAGGGACCTCTGGAAATCATCTAGTCCAATTCATCTGCTAAAGCAGGTTCCCTAGAGTAGGTTACACTGAAAAGTGTCCAGATGGATCTTGAATACCTCCAGAGAAGGAGATTCCACAGCCTCTCTGGGCAGCCACTTCCAGTGCTCTGTCACCCTCATATGTTTTTCTTCATGTATGTATGGAACTTCCTGTGTTCCAATTTGAGCCGATTATCCTTCGTTCTGTCACTAGGTACCACTGAAAAGATCCTGGCCCCATCCACTTGACTTCCACATATTAGATATTTACAAGCACTGATAAGATCTCCTCAGTCTTCAGGCTCAACAGACTCCAGACTCTCAGCCTTTCCTCATAAGGGAGATGTTCCAGGCTCTTCATCATCTTTGCAGCCCTCCTCTGGACTCCATACTGTGATCCATGCTGTTCTTATGCTGGACACCACGTATACCAAACATTATGCTATTTAAGGGCAATCTTCAATTTGAACACACTCCCACTTTTTAACAAGAAATTGAGTTTACAACCTTGTCCGTTAATTAAAAACTGCATTACTTGAACACTATTATTTCTGGTTATTTTAGCCCTCAAAGAATGAGGTTTATAATCCATTCCTTCTCTCCAAATTCATATCAGGATCTTAAAATAATTCTTCAGGTTCACCCTTGTCTGAACTAGCTACTGTTATTGATTAGCAAACTTGCTTATTATTCTTCTGAAACTGAAATAAGTATGAGGCAGTTCGATAAATAAAGCAATTTCATGCTATGATAACACTGCAAATAAGAAAAAAGTATCTAGTTATGTGTCTGTCTGTGAGAAAAGGTTTTAACAGCTTCAACATACTGAAATGTATAAAATGACAAGCTCATCTATTCTTAGTTATCATGCAAACACAGATCTAAACTAAGGGACTGTAAATTTACTGACTTAAATACAAATGCACTTCTTATACTAGATCGAATTAGATTTACTAATTTACATGTTTTGTAGCTAATACCATTTTATGCACATAATTGTATGTTGTTTATCATATTTATAGCAGGTTAATACCAATGACATATATTTAACTTCCAATCATGAGAACCTTATTGCAAAATCTGTGTATTTTTCCTTCCATTCTTGTACAGCTGCTTATTTCTATCTAAATGAAATAGCCTACTTATAGATCACATCTCCAAATTATGAAGATAATTTTGTAAGTAAGAACATTGTGCCAGGTTTTCTAGCATGTTGCCATCTGCATTGAGGAGAAGCATACTTCATTATATCTGTCATGTCATTAATAAAGAGACTGAATAATGCTGGAAGTTGAAGAGATCCCCACAGAGCTCCACCCAATTTCTTGGTGCAGGTTTGGTATTTGCTATCTGGAATGGCTTTCCAAGCAGTTTTTTACATAATTGATAGCAAATTAATAAGGTTAGGATTATCAAATTGCTTATAGTAGTATAATGAGAGGTAAAATTCCCACTGAATTTGGTACTTTTAAACTTTTGTTTTTCTTTACACGCAAGGCTTGTCATTTCCCATAGTGAAAAGTGAATGACTATGGCACTTTTTATTCTTGCAAAAAGCATATTTGGTGTTAATCTTCTCCTTCTTATATTCTAGAAACACGCTGGGTATTAATCTTCTCTCTCTTAAATTCTAGGCAAATAAAGACTTTTTTTTCTGTATCTTTTCTATTCTACTTTTCCATTATCTCACTCTCCAGAATTTGAAATACAGTTATCTTTGAGATTTCTGATATTTCGTCATGCTGTTTATCAAGCTCTGTGGATTTAAGAACATCTGAGATATTCCTAATCTATTCTGTCCTAACTGAAGATCTGGATGTTGAAATACTAGATAAAAAAGTGAATTAAAACATTCTGGTTTATCTTAAATACTCAGTTGTTATATTCCTTATTTAGGAAGTTTTTCATGGTATTTATCTATTTGTAAAACTATACGGCAAGCACTATATTTAGTAATGACCAGATATATGGACCATGCTATGTGATGGATAAATACTGTTCCTTTTAATGCTGCGACTGTGCTCAGATGGTAGAGGTATGTGCACAGACATGCATGCTGATATTTCACATTAGCTATGCAATTTGAAAACACTTTTACTGAGCAAGAAAATGTGTCTTGCCTAATTAAAGTTATGGAGATAACTGGTACCCATGATTCCAAAACACTATCCCATTCATGATGCATTTAGGTAATTGATGTGGTCCTGAGTCATTCTTGAATTTGCAACTTGTTAATAACCCTGCAATATAGTCCTAATATGGCACTGGACTTCAGTTTAGCTATTGTGTTTCCATTTAACATCGTATTTGCACCAGGGTTCAAATTTACAAATGTCAATAGAAGCAATTTTTCTTCTGCTTCATATGGCATCCGAGACTTATTTTTCAAATTGTGTTAAAACTTCACCATTAAAATTAAAATATATAGCATAAGTGATTACTGAAGTCCAAAGATTTATTAGAATTTTTTCTTCATGCATTTTATAAGAGAGCAGTGGTGTCTAAAGCTTCCTGATCTTACAGAACACGTCTGATCACCTGAAGGAGACAAGAATATCAAACAACACAGAACTCTTCTCAGCTTCTGTATCTTGTTCCTAGTCTCTAAATATCTCTATAGGAACCACACTAACAGCTCTTCACTTGGTTGGCATTTGATATCCTTTTTTGTAATGTCACAAACATTTGGCATAGAAAGCAGTTTGATGGATAGCAGGAAGTGTACACACCTGCTGCGAATTTATTTCTACAATTTCTTCTTTCTCAGCAGGTTTTCTTCAAAACAATCTTTCTATAAGCAAGTGGATTTCTTCTTTTTAAAGCTGTATAAGTTCTATTTATTTGTAAGAAAATCAGAAGGTCCTAAAACTGTTCTTGACTACTCATTCAAGATTAGTTTCTTAGGTTTATTTATAAATGGAAAGGTTAATAAAAAGGGCTGGAGGGACAGGACTTTTTTGACAAGAAGTACAAGTGATCAAGTTTTAGAAAACATTGCCAGGTTACCAAAGTGAGGTTCTAAGAAAAAAAATATTTAGAAAAAGATCCTTTTTTTATGATAACATCATGTTGCCATATTTCCGAGGAAAAAAGATCCAATAAAAGAAAAGAATCAATAATGGAACACTCTGCCTCCCCTTCCATATATGTATTCATACTCATATTTTTCTTTACGCATCTATATAAATTTATTTGCATGAAATTTTACCAGCAAAAAAGGGGAAATTCATAATGAATTGCTTCCCAATGTGTACTGGATTTATATTTCTTAATAAAACAAGCAGAATGATAACTATTTGAAAAATGTTTTTCGTAAAGCAAGAAAACAGAAAAGACAGAACAGAAGCATCTTATCCATACAATTCACAAAGAAACTAGAAGTGTTACAAAGAAGTGGAAACTCTTCAGAATAGTCAAACACAGAAAACGGAGATGCAGAAAATCACTCAAGTACTTAATAGAAGCAATTAGCAACCTTTAACACTGTACATTTCCACTGATAATATCTCACAAGAGTATGGCTTTGGATTTTTTTTTTTTTTTAAGATAATTATTTTGTTTCCTTGTCATAAGCAGACCTCAAACACAGTCAGAGCTTACTGGTTACATTTTCCCTTTCAGGGAATATATGCAGCTGTTGAGATCACTTCTTTTTTACTGCTAGCAGATCCCTTACCAGTGAGATAACTGCATATTACCCCAACGTGTAAGCTTCTCGCTAGGGTCTTGTGCCCTGGAGAGATGTGATCAGCATCATACTCTTGCAATTTTGTTCCCAATTCCATGGTATAAATTCTACATCACTTCAGAAAATAGCCTTATCTTCCTCTACTTCTGGTTCCTTCTGGTATGTTAAAAAGGATGGCTGGTAAAGGAAAAAAATAGCCACTCTTTTTGACAAAACTCTTTGCCCTTGGTTTTTGATGCCACTTATACTTGGATGGTAATTGTTAGGTTCATCGTAAAGAATTTCCTCATGTGTACAAATTTGAAGGACTGTTTTATAGATCATAAAAATATGTACTCAATTACTTCAAATAACACTTGGGGAACTGCATGCAAATGGTGCATAAATTGCTCAATGAATCAAGACAAAGTCGCTTTCAAAATCAGATACCTGGGGGTAACTGGCATAAACAAGTGCATACACACTGTTGAGAAAGGAAATCTTATTACTGCAGAGTAGTTTTCATCTGCACTTTAAGTAAAACAGGGATTTTAAACAAAGCCATTTCAAACATGCATCTGCAGCAATTTTATTATTAAAACTGGTAGTGGCTCAGGGACAATCAATGTACTTTAAGTCAATATTATTTTGATTTGAATTACAGTTTACTTGTAGAACATATAGAGTTATAAAATAGCTTATTCTCCATCGTAAATGTTTCCAAGAAGCTTACTTAAGCTGTGTACATCATAATCTGTAAATCAAAGGCTTGAGCTTTTGCAGAGCTCCAAAAGACCGACTCCATGAAGTTGGAATTTTCCTATTGTCCTCTGCTAAGAGGTGTATTATTAGTATCAAGATATCTAAAATGCCTTTAAAATGCATTTTCACCTTGTCTTGTATTTATTATGATGTTTTAAAAAAAAAAACAACAATAATAAAACAGTATCAGTTCACTAGGGGTTTTTGATTTTGTCTTTATTTTTTTATTTTCAAATTCTGATTCATTAAATTTTAGCCCAGATTCAAATTCTACTGAAAATCAGTGCAGATTTTTTTCCCCAGTTGATTTCATTAATAAATTCTTAACTGCAGGCTCATGGCATACAACAGGACCCTCATAGCTTAGGACTTCTTCAAAATGAAGGCAATTTTAAAGCTTTTACTCTTTTATATGGAAGACACCAAGATCTAAATATTGAGACTTCATTCTCATAACCTGAGCAGCATGGAATAAAAGGAGGTGTAAGTTCCTCTTGGTTCTTCCCTTAGAGTAGGTACATTAGAGTAAGTACATTATTCTCTCTCTGCATATGGAAGGTGCTGCTGGAGGAGGTGGTGAGCATCCATAAACTTTGGCCCTCACAACCTCCATCCATGCTTGTGCTCTGTTGGGCCTCCTGAAAGTTCCCAGGGAGTAGCACTTGCTCTGGCAAAGGGAGAGCTCACTTCCACCTCAGGCATCATATTTCCTCCCTAGAGCTGTGAAACACTGTAGATAATGAGGCCCTAATAGGGGCTTACCATATCATACTATTCCTATTCCATCAGTATGAAACACCCTATGCTCGTGGATGATAAAATACCCAATAGTCTTCAGTGCTCCCCTGAGAGAGATTGGTGAAGGCAGGCAGATTGAAATTTAAATGGTTGTTCTTAGCCACCAAGTTATTTGATGGCTGTACAAGGGGCACAGTATTTATGTCAATCTCATAGCATAATTTGTTGATACTTCAGTCTGCAGAGCAGAGGAAAAGAGAGAAGAACTACACTCCTTTGAGGCAGGTGCTACTGATTTTATTTTCACTACTGCATTATGAGAGTACATTAGCAAAGAAATTCAGCATCTGAATATAAAGAAGAAATAAAATTCAGTCAGTACAGAATAAGATAAATATTAGTACTGTTATCAACCATCATTATAAACCTTGCCAATCACTAGATGGAGTAGAGATCTCTAAATATAGTTTTGATGTCTTGCCTGTTCAAGACTGATAATTGCTTCTGAAAGCAAATGAATCCAAAAATGTGTTTTCCACTGTGTACTTTAAATCATGACTCTTCAGTTTACAAAGAGTATCTGACCGGACCTACTCCTTTTTATAATGTAGTTCAAAATAATTCACATCTGCGTGAGAAATAAAAGCTCTTTTTTTTTTTTCTCTAAGTATTCTTCTGGACATTACTTCAAAAATATCTCAGTACCTTGCAATTGAAAATAAGTGGATATAGGTTGCACCTATTATGCCATCAAATGATGCTTTATGCCACATTTGACTTTTTATGCCTCTGTTTATGCATGGAGCAAGCTCCTCATAAGCATATGCAAAGGCGTTGCATTGTCCGCCTTTAAATTTCTCCACATGATAATGCCTATTTAAACTGACTGGGAGCAAGCAGCTCTGATGCTGCATCTAAATTATTTTTGCATCTCCCTCAACACAAACCTCATCTTTATATTTAGCTGTTGTCCATTGCTACTTCATTAGTCATTACTGAGGCCAATACTCCTATATATTCTGATGCAAAAAGTTTTGGTTCAGTGAATATTATCATAAATAATGATAACAGTAGTATCAGTAGCAGCAACCATAGTAGGAGTAGAAGAAATAAGTATGCTAGTTCTATTTAATGAAAATGTACTTGAGTCTCCCTTTTATAGATGGGCTACTGAGGCACAAACATGGAATAACTTTCAGTGATATCTAATGGCACAGATATAGCTAAAAATCCAAGCATTCACACACAGAGACTTTTCAAAGTTTTGAAACATTAGGTGGATGTCCTGAAAACTCTAGACCAAATGTACCAGATTGCCGCATCCCTGGGAGAAATGTAAGACTTGTATTTTTGTTATAAGGCAAAAGCCCATTTGGTCACAACTGATTCAAGTACCTAGCTTTTTGTGAAACATGAGTGCCTTTGGAAAACAGTGTGCAGTTGGAGACCAAAGAATTACACGGTACACAGTGTACAACATCCACTACTCTGAATGTTGCATCTTTATGGATGTGTGAGGTGGTGTTATAATGCATCCATAGTACATAAAGCATCTCAGTTGACATGTTATGCATGCTAATAAAGGGTAGAGAAATGCTTCAGAAAAGGGAGAGCACAGAAGTACATTTCCACTTCAACACGATATATCTTAAAAAAAGAGTACAAATCAGATAAGAAGTACTATGGCACCACATCCTAGATCTCTGTTTCTTTGAGCATGTACATCAGAGAATCATTTTTGTATTAATTATTCACTCATGGATGCACCAATCCCTCCTGACAGAATTAACATGCACCTCTTGGCATTCAGATCAGCACATTAACCATTATAAAACGTTTTATCTTTGTTATCTCACATACAACTTGGTAGAGAGAACTTAAAGAGACCACTGGCTATATTGTCAGTTACACAAGGACAATTTCTGTCCTTTCATTTCATTTTGAATACTTTATGAAATTTAGTGATATTCCTGTGGATTCAAATGCACTTAGCTCCATGAATGGAATTCTGCTAATGCAAAAGCTCATGCACTAAACTTCAGACCTTGTAGGATTTAGGATCTGTCTTTCATGACCACCAAGTCTTAAAGAAAGGAGATGAACTTTGAACACTGTTAGGGTAAGGTTTTTCTCAGGTTAATCTTCTTTTAACAGCTTCATAGAAAACACAGTATCTCTGTTTTTTTATTTTTATTTTTTTTATTTTTAATGTATTTTTGGCTACTATTTAGAAGAATTTAATCAATCTTTACATGAAAAAAGATGTTCAACCCTCAAGCCAAATATTTCCTGCTGTATCTAGTGGTATTGCCAGACCACTGACCAGTGAATTTATAACCCAGAAATTGTTCTCATTTTCAAGCCTCATATCTCACAACCCAGCAAAACACTGTGGCTACCATGCAGAAATTCATGCTTTCCTGTGAATTGAAAGCTTAAATTGCCCCTCTGGTTAAAGAAGACAGCAGTGGTATCTTTATCAAGCTGTTGGATGCTTTATCCAATTGCCTGAGTCTCTGGCAAAATAGCTTGAGGCTAGACAGGTATATTATTCTTTAGAAACAGATGGTGATGCACATAGGAGATCTGAGAAACACACATTCTCAACAAACTAAAGGATCTCTCTAGAATGAGCTGCCTAATTTATTAAGGTTAATCAAAATTTCTGCTACCCTCTATTAACCCACGATTAGAAGTATAGTATTTGTATACCGGCATTAGCACAAAGGAGTTTTATTTTCTGGGAACCAGCATCAACAGAGAAGAATAATAAATCCTTTTGTGTGTAATAGGTATTTTGGAGGAAAAGAAATTCTGAGAATTATTATTTTTTTTATTAAATAAAGAAATGTTAATTCATAGTTTTCTGAAGGTGCAATATCCTGATATTACTTTTGGTATTAATAGTTCAGAGGAAAAAAAAGAAAAAAGAAAAAAATATATGTATTCTTTCTGCAACCATTTTCAGATATTCATCTTGCTGTTTCATCATCCAGCAATCCATATGCACTTTCCTCTTCACAGAATCACAGAATTATAAGGGCTGGAAGGGACTTCTGTAGATCATCTAGTCAAATCCCTCTGCTAAAGCAGATTCTCTTGACAAGGTTACATAGAAAAGCATTCGGGTGGATTCTGAATATCTCCAGAGAAGAAGGCTCCATAGCCTCTCTGTACAAATTGTTCCAGGGCTCTGACACCCTCACAGTAAAGAAGTTTTTCCTCATGTTTGTGTGGAACTTCCCATGTTTAAGTTTGTTCTCATTGCCCCTTGTTCTGACACTGGGCACCACTGAAAAGTCTGGCCCTATCCACTTGACTCCTCCTTATTACATGTTTGTAAGCACTGATAAGATCCCCTCTCAGACTTCTCTTCTCCAGGCTGAACATTCCCAGGTCTCTCACTTTCCAGGTCCCCAATTATCTTTGCACCCCTCCACAGGACTCTCTCTTGAAGTTCTCTATCTTTCTTGAACTGACGAGTTCAGAACTGGATACAGTATTCCAGATGTGACCTCACCAGGGCAGAGTAGAAAGGGAAGATCATCTCCTTCAACATGCTGCCATGCTCTTTTTAATACACTCAGGATATCACTGGCCTTCTTGTCCACAAGGGCATGCTGTTTAATCATGGTCAACCTGTTATCCACCAGAACAACCCAGAACAAATCTGTCCCACACCACAGAGCTCCTTTCCAGTTGGCCTAATATGCATTCTAATCTGCATTGTTGCATGTGGTTATTTCTTTCCAGCTGCAGGACTCAACACTTGTCCTTGTTGAACCTCACATCAGGTTCCTCTCTGCCCAACTCTGCAGTCTGTCTAGGTCTCACTGAATGGCAGCACAGCCTTCTGGTGTATCAGCCACTACTCTAATCTTCACATCATCAGCAAACCAGCTGAGGGTGCATTCTATCCCTCTACCCAGGCCACTGATGAAGATGTTGAAAAAGACTGGACCCAGTACTGATCCTTGGAGAACACCATTAGCTACAAGCCTCCAACCGGACACCGTGCCTCTGATCACAACTCTCTGAGATCTGCCAGTCAGTCAATTCTCAATGATTCTCATTGTCCACTCATCTATCTTAAGCTTACCCACAAAGATGTTATGGGAAACAGTGTCAAATACTGTGCCTGTGTTCCTGAGGCTACTTTCAGCTCTCTATAGAAGGCCTCACCAATTTCCTCCTTATGATTAGGCAGCCTGTAGTAAGCAACAATGGTGTCATCCATATTACCTTTGTCCCTTAATTCTCATCCATAAGCTCTCCACTCATTTGTCATTCATTCCTAAGGAGATTTCGATACATTCCAGTTTTGTCTTACATAAAAGGCAACCCTAGCACCTCACCTTTCTGGTCTGTCTTTCCTAAAAAGTACATAACAGCATTCCAGTCATGTGAGCTGTCCCACCAAGCTCTTTGTTACTGTAATGAGATCATGGTTGCAATGATGTGAGCATTGCGATTTAGGACCCTATCCCCAACTACTTCAGCCTGTCTCACTTGGTCGGACAGTTGCTAAAATTTGCCCTGCCTTTTCTAGTCAGGCGGATCCCATTCCTTCCTAATAGGTTGTAATCTTCATAGAAATTTCTATTATCATGAAAACCAAAACCCCTGCACAAGCACAAGTCACATAGCTAGGAAGTGATATCCTTTATATATCTATTTCTGGCTTTCCTCTTTCCTACAACTGGCAAAATTGAAGAGAAAATAATGGGCACCAGTGTTCTTCACTTGCACTTCCAGGGATTTATAGTCTTTTTTGATTCTGTTCAAGTTCCAGCTTCCACTGTCATGCATGCTCACATGAAAGAACTATAGTGGATAGTAGTCCGGGCTCTTGACAAGGTGATCCTGGATCCTGGCTCCTGGGAGGCAGCAAGTCTCTTAAGACTCTGTCAGACTGGCAGAGAGGAGCCTTGGTTCCTTTTAACAGGGAGATGACCACTACAAGCATGCAATGTTTCTTTTTATGATATCCACCGGAGGCTACTGGTATGATTTCTTCTTGTCAGTCACAGTTCTGGGTGTCATGATGTCTATAGCTGTAAGACTTTCGTTTCTTATTTTGGAAGTGAAGCTGGAGATTGGGGACTGAATTGAAGCCCTGCCTTTGTGCGTCACCATAGTAATTGCTAAACAGATAGCTTTTGAAGGTGTATCAATATTTCTTTCCAACTCAACTTACTTAAAAAAAATATGCATGGTATAGGCAGCAATAATTTAGCAAAATCTACACTGTTTCTACCTCTGAACATTTCCTCTGATTGAGAAGATGAAAGTCAAACTGGACGGTACCTTTTGTTAATGAAAACACACTGTTGCATTTGCCTGTTTATATCTGCTTATAGTATTGCTACTACTAATCCCAGTTAGGAACCAAGTACTTACGTCTTTCATAGATTTTCTTTTCTTTTTTTTTTTTTTTTTGTCTATATCTTTCAAGAACTTGCAGTTTATAGCACTGGAGATCTTTATGAAAGCCGAAAGTACGGGAGAGAGTAAATACGTAATAGCATACTGTGGCTTGTTTCTCCCTGTTGGTCAAACATGGAATTAAAATAAGTAAAGGGAGCATATACAAGACTAAACTGATGACAGTATTTCATTACCACAATACCTGCAGAATGTGGCATACTTCAGTAATTTTTCAAGATTTGGAAATCTAAGGGGAGAAAACCACTTATACTGTTAGACAGTTTCCTTTTTTTCATCTAAATAAAAATGAATTTGCTTGCTTATGGCTTTTTTAGAACCTATGGTTTCATGTATTCTTAAGGAAACAGATGATAAACAGTATTAAGTATTACAGTTAAGAATAGAGTGACTTATCTTCTGCCTTATAAAATATGGATGACATCATTCCTCCAGCTGCTCAGCATGAGAAAGGTCAGTTGGTGACATTCCTTGCCAAATGTGTCCAGCAAGCACAGATGAAGAGTGGAGCCTTCATCACAATCCTCTTCCCTCTGAGATTTTGGACTGTCTTTTGGATGAACACAGTATGGCCTAGGGCTTCGCATAATTTCAGGGGATATGTCTAGCCAGGAGGAAACTGAGCCAGACAGCAGCCACTCGATGGCATTGTTCCATGGAAAATTGATAGATAATTCACCAGAAAATTCACTGGAAGTAAATGCTGATTGGAGATGCAGTACTTCCAGCTTCTTGTCTTTGCTCACATTAATATGCACCTATCACGTGCAAGTATGGTAAGGGAGTAAATAATTATAGCGAGGCCACCCATGCTACTATCGCTCATGAATAAATTTTCTTGCTAGGGAAAGAAGCCAGACAGCAGCAACAGGAGCCCAGAACTCACTCATTTGGTCCTGAAATTTACAGGAGATTCATTGCAGATCTTTAGGTTAGAAATGAGTGTGGACATGATTTCTTGTTCCCAGCTACATACAAGGATTTGCAGTAGATCTCTAACTCATCAACATGAAAGTGGTCAGATGTACAAAAAGGAGTAGGAATCATGGTACCATAAGAAAATATATTACTTCTAGTGAACACATTCAGAAAGCTGAAGACTAATTTTTCCACAAAGTTCCAAGAAGCAATACCCTAACTATATGGTAACCAAATTATTTTTGGGAAAAAAAAAAAAAAAAAAAAACTGTTTAAATTTCTGGATAAAAAAAAATCAATATGGATTTTAAGCCAAACTCAAGTTAATTTCAGGAAAGTATTTTCCATTGATTCACAGTTTTCACAGTCCAGATTTTTATTTCTTCTTTTTTTACTGTAGTTGCATTCTCTATGCAAGCCTATTTTCTCAATAGCCTGCAATTATTAAGGTATACTTATTGTGCGATTTCCATCTTCAAGCTAAACATAGAGTAAAGGGTGAGGAAATAAGGAGAATTCAGTAACAAAGGACAAGTAACACAAGTGAAGATTATTTAAAATGTTTTGTAACTAAGTGCAAATTAATTGCATTGGCACCATTCAATCATAGAGTAGCAGGATAGGTAGCACAGGAAGAATGCACATTTATTCATCCTTTCTAACAAATTAATAGTATTCTGATTAATTTTAGGCTATCTTCATTGTTAAATAATAGACTGAACAAATAAATAAACAATAAAATTTACTATAGAAGGAACCAGTCAACTGAAACAGTCTTAGAGTATGTTAAAATTCATACAGATCTTCTCCAAGGACCTTGATTAGTCAATTGACATCTTCAAAACATTAATATATAGGTATGAATAGAAATCAAATGAAATTTTTTCTCTTAGAAAATAATAATAATAAAAATCTTACGTGGGAAGCTGACAGTCCAATAGAACATGCAAAACGTATACAACATCCTGAAAAAAACACCACGCATTTATATCCAGGTTCATATTTATTCCCTGCATCAAAAAATACTGAGGCATTATACAACTACATCTGTTTACACTGGGTAGTAACTTGCTCCACAAAGTTTCCTGTCAAAATTAATCTTGCATATAAGAAATGAATGCTGGAAGTAAACATCTTGATCACCAGATCTAATACTCCAGAATGACAATGGCCTGTGCAATAAGTGTTTAATTTAGCAGACTGAAGACGAGCTGCTAAACACTCTTTTACTCAACAGAAATTAGTTCTCACCACACCACAACAAACTTACAAAAGGAATACACAAGATAACAAGCCTCATATCTGATGCTCCTGAAATAACAGAGAACTTGTTAGGCACAACTCCACAATGATTCTAGTTCTTATATTACAGTGACACTGATAGAAATCCCTGCCATTTCATTTGAGGGGGGGAAATGCTGCTTGACCTCAAATCTTATGACAAATGTAAACCCAAAAAAGTAAGCGACGCTAAGATATTTTTCCATATGATGAGCATGGAAGAGAATTAGGTTTCATGTAATGAGAGAAGCTATAACGGATACAAGCCAAAATCAACATAATGATATTTGCAAAACATAAAATCACATTTATTTGTGAAAAGAGATCAATCATTTAACCTAAAATAAACTGTACTCTCAGTCTTTCAGAGGAAGTGTTGTTCTATTTTACTGGTACCATTTGCAGCACAGAAAAAAAAAAAAAATAAATCACCTCCTGCTGAAATAAATAGGAAATAAACAGGTAAGGGCTACATAGGCTCCATTCTGTGATCCTAGGATGGCCAGCAGTGAGAAGGAAGTGATTGCCAGTGCGACTTGCACCTACAAGAAGGGTTATAAGGAGGATCTGAGGAACTACAGGCCTATCAGGCTGACCTCAGTGCCAGGGAAGGTTATGGAACAAATCATCTTGAGTGAGGTCACATGGCATGTATAGGACAACAGGCCTCAGCCAGCATGGGTTTATGAAAGGCAGATCCTGCTTGACCAACCTCACCTCCTACTATGACTGGATGACCAGCCTGGTGGATGAGGGAAAGGCTGTTGATTTAGTCTACTTAGACTTTAGTAAAACCTTTGACACTATTTCCCACTGTATTCTCCTAGAGAAGCTGGCAGTCTGTGGTCTTGGCAAGTACACTCTTTGCTGGATAAAAGACTGGGTGGAGGGCAGAGACCAGAGAGTGGTGGTGAATGGAGTTAAATCCAGCTGGTGACAAGCAATACTCCTCAGGGGTTGGTATTGAGGCCTATTTTATTTAATACAATTCTGTGACTCTATGATTCATTATCTGGATGAGTGGATTGAGTTCACCCTCAGTAAGGGTGCAGAATACACCAAGCTGGGAGGAAGTGTTGATCTGCCTGAGGGTAGGAAGGCCCTACAAAGAGATCAGAACAGGCTGGATTGCTGGGCTGAGGCCAGCAGGAAGAAGTTCAACAAGACCAGGTGTCAGGTCCTTCACTTTGGTCTCAACATGCCCAGGCAACACTACAGGCTTGGGGAAGAGTGGCTGGAAGACTGTGCAGAGGAAAAGGACCTGGGGTATTGATCAGTGCTTGGCTGAACATGAGTCAGCAGTGTGCCCAGGAAGCCAATAAGGTCAAGGGCATCCTCTATCAGAAATTGTATTGCCAGCAGGAGCAGTGTAGTGATTGTCCCTCTGTGCTCAGCTCTGGTATTCCTGGAAATTCTGTTTTATCTCTTCCGAACTAAGCAGTGTCATTCTCTAAAACTGATAAAAAGATCTTTTCATCTATGTAATCATATTTTAATATTCTTTGGTATATTCATTGATAAGTTAGCTAAGAGAGAGCTGAGGTCTATTCAGTTGTTTTATCTCTTGCAAGAAAATTTCTCTCTGTCTATTGTGGCCTTTATACAGTTTCATAAACAGGAATTTTAAGACTCGTTGCTCAGGAAGCTTAGAAATACCTTTACTAATACAGACAGATGTTCAATATTGCACTCACTTCTTCAGGGAACGTTGTCAATTCTCATTACCACAGTGTTGAAAGACAACCTTCAACAGGTTTTTCCATTTCTGTCTAGAAACTTTCACATGGCAAACCATTATATTTCAAGCAGTCTTTTTGTTGTTTTAGACTGGCAGATATCTTCCTGTCCCCCTCCAGTCTGATGTGCTGAGAAGACTTAAAAGTTGCTAAATTTAACTTAATTTCAACTCTACTCTGGAAAATTAAATTAATTTTTGGTACCATAGTTATTTTGCCTGATTTAGCCAAAGATAGTAAAAACAATGTGTTATTCCCTAAACTATATAGATGACATAATACCCTCAAATCTCAGTCTTTCTACTTTCAAGAATTTGGCTGGACTTCAGTTTTGACAAAAAACTTCCCCATGTCAGTAATTTTTAAGTGCCATGGATATGTCCAAGCACTTATCAGAAGACTGGTCTTTCGCCAGGTTATAGTTGGAGACATTCAGTTCATATTCTAGTAGCCTTTTGCTTATGCATTCAGAGTAGAGGCATGTTTTGCTTCAAATTTTTTTGAGAATGTAAAAAGCGTAAGAGCATAACAAAGGCAACCAACAGAGAGAACACTTTGCTCAGTAGTCTGGCTTTGGGGTCTTCTGGGCACAGGGTCCAAGATCATTGGAAAGCTTCTGTGAACCCTCTGATAAACTTGAGTGCTTCCTACTTCCCAATAAGGACAAAAAAAAGAGCAGCCAAAAGCATAAGGGCAAGAAGAGGTTCTGGCACTTATATAAAGCTTGATCAACTACCCTTGCTCTTGAGCTCACAAAACCTGAAGCTAGCCATGATCTAGGAGGTCCAAGTGTACTTGTAGCTGGTGCTAGGGAACAGCCAGCTCAAGAGACAGGCATAGAACACAGCCGTTTGTGCAGAATCTATCTATCTATCTATGCACAAATATAGCTGGTTTTTTTTTTTTTTTTTTTTGGAGGGGGGGGGAAATTTGTTTCAGAAACTCCTTTCCTATGTTTCAAGTGAAATTTGATAATTACTCTTGTTTTTTTCAAGTAAGTGCATGTGTAATAATGAACAAGTTTAAAGTCACAGACAAAAACAAAATAAGTTCCTCTAATAAAGCAGATTTCCTGGTCTTGATTCCTTTCAACTAGCTTTGCATTCTCCTGTTGATTGATTGATTCTGCTTTGTGCTTTCAAATCTTATAGGTTATTTACTGCTCCTTCCACTAGAGCTGCTAATTCTATTGCTGTAGGGTAAGGTAAGCTCCTTTCTCCCAGCAGCAATCTCTGTTACCGTTCCATTTACAGCACCACAAGCCAATCTGTTCTCCACTTTTAAACATCCAAACTATCTAGCTAAATGCCATTAGTCTTTTTAAGATGAATAGGCTTCATTATCCCTTCTGTACATTGGAACTCATTTAATTTTCATAACAACACAAAAATAGGGTGTGGGAGAGTCTCACTTCAATAAACAGTAAGCAACAATGGGACTTAATACTGTCTGCATGTCCCATAATGTTCCACATGACTTTATGATTCTTTTGTCTCCCAGGTTTCAAAAGGAAATAAAATACCAAATAAACTTTTCCTTCACACTATTTGGACAGTTTTATCTGATATGCAGTGAGTAAATATACTATACTCTTGTGTTCACATTGTTTTTGTACCCCATCTTATAGAGAATAATTTCATTTAAAAACTGCTGCATTTTGAATATTAAGAATGGCATGCTATACAGAAAAATGCAGTGCTTCTTTACAAAGACTGGACCTTCTACCCTATCTCCTGTTTTCCTGCTCCAAGTTAAAATAAAAACCTATAATGTTAAAAGCATGTGGCTTTTTTTTTTTTTTTTTTTTTTTTGGTACTCCCATTCATTTGATTACACTAATTGCATTCCCAAAGTTTCCCTTCCAGTTGCAAAAGCAAATTCTACCTTTTATTTGTAGTTTAAACTTTCTGCTCTTTGGAAACCTTGTACCACAACCATCAGTATTTTGTTTCTAGAATAACTCAGTCTTGTAAAGCTAGCCAATAAGGTCATTGGGTCCTCTGGGAAGAGCTCTGATAATGCTGCATAAACCATTATCAGATTATAAATTCCCAGTGACACAAATGCTTTTCCTTCCATAGTCCTTAGCTGTGCAATTTGTGCATCAGACAACATAATGATCTTTGGTATATTGTATATAGCATGCCATATACATATTACAAAGTGACAACATTGAATAAAAAGCTCAGAGTACTTACTTTGTTGCACCGCATCTCCCAACTGCATTATAGACATTTGTGTGTTTATTTTCTTCTAATAAGGGGTACAAAGCGGAGGAAATAAGTAATAACATTCCCTATATAGTTTATTTTTTAGATATATGACACCTGCACCTGACCGAGACTTCTCTCCAGCTCAAATATTTACAGAATCAAACTCACCACTTTTTATCTCTGTTGGCTCCTATCCACCAGCTTATCTTCAGAACTTTAAAAATTACTATTAAGCTAGATTTGCTTAAAAAATAATTCCTGGTCTATCATAACAGTTTATTTCCAATTTACAAGCAGTATACAGAAAAAGGAGCTGTGTTTCTAATCTCCATAGACTATATCTGACTTTAAAACTCAAGCCTTCATAAAAGCCAGCTAGCAAAACATTTGGCTATTCTAAAACCCCATAAGAAAAAAAAAAAAAAAGAAAAAAAAAGAAAAAACAAACAAACAAACAGAAAAAAAACAGATAGTCTGTAGAATTTTTATTTTTCATTTTCTTACAGTTCAAGGGGCTCAAAAATATTTTTTAAAGACTTGCATGCACAGAAGTCCTTTAGGGAATGATGTTCTCCACAGTTAAGTCCCTGTGCATGGAAGAATACTACTAAATGCCTTCCAAGCCAGTTATCATTAAAGTACTGTTCAAAACACACACGTGAGGCTTTGTTCAGTGCACTGCAGTTACCACAGAGCTTCAACTGTCTCACTTTCATGCTGATCAGCAATACATCAATCCTCAGATTTCTCATAATACCCATCACATTCCAGACTCTAGAGTGCTGCCAGTAGCTACAGTTTTAAAAAATAAAAATTGCCAAAATGTTTCCTGTCATCTTCATAAATGAGGACTTTTCCTTTAAAATTATGTTGGCCTTTGGCCAGAGATGGGCAATGATTATCACTGGAGCACTGACAGATTTGAATTTCATTCTTTAACAACATAGTCTGGCTAGAAAGGAAGGGTATGTGATGTGGTAACATTGGTACTCATGACACACAGAACATGCTTCTAGACCTCAAGTATAAGCTGAAAAATCCTAAGTTAGTTTCTCTTTCACTCATATATTTCATGTATATATAATAATATATTTTTAAATCCTAAGTTTCTACTGTATCTTCTGTATCTTGTCACTGTCTTGAAAACCAGACTTGACATAATAAGAGAAACATATTTTAAAAATTGGTAAGGAAAAGTAGCCTCATTAAAACTTTGTAATAGCCACTAAACATCTATACAGATTTGTAAACTTTCATCTATATATACATTACACAAGTGTATGAGGAAGTATGCACTACTTTTGATGTGACTAGTGTAACACACAGAATGCTTATAGTGAAACTTGTATCCATAGATGTTTGAGATTACACCAGAACTCTGCAAGAGTTTGTAGGAGCCAGATTTACATTTAAATAAGGGAGAGTCTTCCAAAGGAAATACTCTTTTCATATCTACATTTTCCACCCTGCATCTGAAGGGGAAACTATTCTTTTGAATCTCAAAGGTATTATTTAAATGTAAATATATAGTTCATTCTAGAAAGTTAGTTGAGATCATATTTCCTTCATAAATAAGAAATCAGAATGTAAATGGCATTATTATTATTATTATTATTACCACTATTTCCAGGGACAGAAGGTTTACTGTCCAATATAATCAGAAGAACTACATTGCTTGCATTGCTGTAATATACCTCTAATACTTCTATGGTAATCCACAAGGAAAGCTATTGTCTTGAAAGCCTGGCCTATGAAGCAAAAATAAATAAATAAATAAATAAATACTGCTTAGTCATTGGAGACACAAATTGGACATTTCAAGTTTTAGGTATCTGGTTTTGCTACAGAAATTATGAAATCTGCAGAAGAAATCCTTAAAAGTAGGAATCCACATTTTCATAGTTATGAGGACACGGCAAGTCTGTTTCTGCAAAAGGTGTTATTTTAAAAGACAGTGTGTCTCTGTTGCTACAGGAACAGAGAAAACAGATAGGATGCAACCTGTGGTTGATGTTTCCAGCACGTTTACTGATACAGCTGGATGTTCCTATCACGTTTAATGGCACAGCTGTTCCCATGAGTCCATTTGTTTAGGATTCCAAATAAGTTTTTGCCAGGCACAGCCAGTTTAGAGTCAGTGCCATTACTTTAACAGCTTGCCCAGAATGAAAGTGGGAGAAAAATTTGGCTTCGGGATGGTGTGTTACATGTTACAAACTGTCACATGGTAAAGATAAAATACACATTTTGTAATTCTGTTCTTGTTTTAAAAGAGAGCCCTACACATATAGATTCCTTACTGTCAGATAAGGGCATGTCAGATTACTTATTTCACTCATTAACAGAGTTATAGTAATTATGACATCCTTCCTAAATATATATTAAATTTAATCTGGATCTAATTCATTCATTTTGATGTAACTACAGTAAGTGGCTACACATGGTCAGGATGTAGAAAGCTGGACCTTATTTTGGAATAATCAGTGTTTGAGGATCCATTTATCAGAGTCTATTAGCAATAAGTATTACTACTGCAAGCATAAGCTACCTATCAGAACTCTTCTCTAGTCTGTTAAACCTCATTTAGGCATGCACGGAACTTGCATTTCAATGCAGGACTGAATTGCTAGCAGCCTCTGACTTAGACACAGTTTTTCTAAAGAAGTCAAAGAAAAAGTTTTGCCACCAGCCTACCCTTTGTATTTGGAAGACAACACTGAGGCAGATATGTTTCCAGGGATTTGTGCCAGTTTTCTACTTCCCTGATGTCACTAGAGCAACTAAAAGCAGTTGGATGGATTACAGGATCTGAAACCCCTAAGTAACGAATCCTTCTTGCTCTATGAGAGCCAATTTTCTTGGACAATTTCCTTTGCTATTATTCCTTTCTTTCTTTTCAGTTTGTTTTAAGAGTGCCAAAGTTATGATCTCAGTATAGTATAAGCCCTTCAGATAACAGTTTCGGGATTATGAAGAGTAGTTGAATGACTAGCAGTGGAGCCAAATGTCTTGTCTGGTGCTAAATCAACATTTCAGGAATATTTTTTTTCCCCTGATGTTATGATTCAAGCATTTCACATATGGTAGAATCTCCCTAAATCCTCCCTTCTGTTTAGTCAGCTTCCGTACAGACCACTACTCCTACTCTATCAATCAGACAGGAAAGAATTTTTTAAATCTACTGTCTTTGTTCCCTTCATGGTGATTCTATAGCTTCTTCGCAGTGCTGCAGTTGTCACTTAAATAAAGGAACTTGTTCTTTACAGTAACATAAATCAGTACCAGGTTTGTTGACTTTAGCTGAAGTTATTTCTCAATCTTATAAGTGGGTGGAAAGGAAACCAGTCATGTTACAGCACTCTAATAAAGGTACTTCAAGGTCTCCACAGAGATCAGGACACACAAACATTCAGTAAAAGGACAAACGGGAAAAAATATCCATCTGCTTCACCTTTTGCTGCGGAGGATTTGGCAGTGCACTAATTCATTGTGAAAGCCATGCTGGAAGAACAGTGTTTAGAAACTGCAAGCAAAAGACAGACTATTGTAAAAGCCTGTTGTCTATCCAGTAGCTAGTAAATTGTATGAAAGTGCAATATATGACAGTGACTAGGTCACCCCAAAAGTAAAGCCGCCCATTTATTTCCATGGATACTACAACAGATACAAAGAGCACAATAACTAGCAAATAAATAGAGGAAATTCTCAGCTACAAAACACCGTTTTTCAACACAATGACCATCATTAGCTATGCACTTCTGCCAGCAATGAACAAGAGCTGCACTTATAACATTCTGTGCCAGTGGAAGTGACCCACTGCTCACATCCACTGTTTGGTCTCCATAAACATTCAGAAAGTAATAATAATAATAATAATAAATGTCAATGAGTGCCACATTTTCTTCATGGAGAAATTCAATGACACACCTTTTCTTCATATGTCAAACACCATTTTTGGTGACAATGCTGGCCAACATAATAAAATAGTAGGCATTGCTTTTGGAGCAAACCTTGTAGTATTAGCCAAGATTTAATGGAGTAAAAAAAAGATGGAACTACCACAAAACAGGTGAAAAAACTTACATCAAGATATACTTGCTCTATATAGCAAGATACATAGCATAGATGCAAATGACCAAATTACATCCTTGTCACTGAGCAGGCATGAATATTCATATGAGTAGCTGAATGACTACATGTTTTGATTAAAAGAAAATACTTTCAGCTGTGTTTAAGCTAAAGAAAACTGAATAGAAATCACAACATACTTGATGTGTACTGAACAAATAACTTTCTATTTTAGAAAACCTTCACAATTCTCCCCATCTCCAGTGCTTTTTTTCATATCTTATACATTAGGAGCATTCTTTGGTGAGAAACATGACGTTAAGTCATAATCCATATATTTTCTGTAATTCTCATACATAACTCTTGGAGGAGACTGTCAAGTTCTTCAGTTGAGCACTCCTTTCACTACTGGATAAGGAGGGACAAATATGAGGGGAAAGGACATCCATGTGCCTCCTTAATTTCTACAGCTACTAACAGAAAACATATACCACCTCTAATGAGATTGTTCCTCCATTTTTGCATCAAAATGGTGGACACACTGAATAAAAATTCAAATAGTAGAAAAATAATGCATTAGACTGCCTGTCTTACTGAGCTAGTGATAGGTTTCAAAGGAGATCTGTGTGTGACTTGATTCTTAAATCTCCGAGGATCCTGCTGAAAAATCCAAAAGTTTGGAAATCTCAGTCCACGCCTTCATGTCAGAATCTGAAAGGCAGCTTCAATACACAGACTCACAAAAATGAGGTTTTCAGGCTTGTACAGCAGCTGCCTGTTGGCCTGCCTGCATGCTGCAGTCTGGAGAAAGCAGCTACCAAATTGGGGAGCTCATGAGTCAGCTGGCCCAGGGAGCTGGGCACCCAGAAATGTCTCTGGCCTGGATTAAGACATATGGCGGTCATAATCTGTGCATCTCCCTCCATTTTATTTAGTGGCAAACAGCTCTGAACCTAACAAAAGTTAAATTGATTTCATTTGATAGCTGTTGGAGTCCCAGACAGTGCATGCTGTCCATCTGCTGTTCTTTATTCCAAGCATGCTTTTTTCTTTTTCATCCTAGCTTGTCTACCCCCACACTGAATCTTTTTCCAAGAAAATACTTTGTCTTTGGAATCTGTCGCCTGTTATATCACACCACTTGTGTGTTGGTGTTCAGTTTTATTTCTGTTTTCTTAACACTTCAGCAAAAGCAAAATACTGTATCATTCTACTAGATACTTTTCCTCCTACAGTAGTGTTCTATTAATTTATAGATCAGCCAAAAAGCAACTCCCAAGGCATTTTATGGAGCTGATCTTCAGCTGGTGCAATGTGGCTTAGCTCTGCATACTTCAGTGAAGAAATATCTATTTACATAAAGTGAGGATCTGGCCTTGCTGTAGCTGTTTCATCTTTGAAATACTGCAGCAAGAACCAGAATGCTCACAGCCAAATCTGCAACACCAAAAGCTGGGAAAGAATAAGCATGGGAGACTGCAACTGTGCTGAAGAAAGTCTGAAAGGATGCCCTGATCTGGGGCTTTCCATGCTGCATTCTGTAAGTGGGGCTACTGAAAAACTGAAAAAAGATGAGTCTGTTACATCTGTTTTAGTTTTAGCATGAGCCCAGTGTGGCTGATATCAACAGCTGACTCTAAAAGCTCTGTTAGTTCATAATAGAGGTGCTGTGTAATGATTCTAGGCCTTTTGTGCTACACAATTGAATGGATATTATTCTAAGATTTAATGTCTACGTTTCCCTTACCTAACATAATGCTTGGAGCTCACAAACGTTGTTGACAAGGGAGATGTACACTTTTCATGCTGAACTAACAAAGACTCATACATAGACTTGTATTACCCTTCTTTTCTTCCTTTACTTTTCAAATTAGCTAGCAATCTGAAAGTCTGATATCTCTGCTGGTGTGCTGCTCAGTGAGTGCAGAAATGGTGATTGTCCTTTGAGTATTACAATTAATAGGCCTATCAGTTCATTGATTCATTAATTCAAAATGAACACATTCTTTCATTCTTTTTTTTTTTCTTTTTGGTTGCACATGGTTCATTTCAGACATATTCCCCTCTGTTTTCAGCAATGTAAGCAAATTAACGCCAGAGAGATTCAGAATCTATGAAAATGCATCCTCTGAGCATCTGTTAAGTAGACTTTTGTTATGCCATATAAATGAGGATCAGACCTAGGTCAGGTCAAGCACTTTGAAGGACATGCTAAACATATCAATTTGCAGCAATCACTAAGCTCTGTTGACTACAATTTTAAGACACAATATAATAATGTATGTGTTGACCCAACATACAGAATTATTGATAGAATTAACATCTATAATGGCAAAAGGAGTTTGTCTCCAGATTTTTCTGTTGTTTAAAATATTTCTCTCATTTGAAAACCATAGAGGTTTTGCTATTTGTAATTTTTGACAGAACAGAACTGTGTTAGCAACATTTGGAAAATACAGCAGGAGTATTCTAAGCACATCCATTAGGAGACACAAGCCTGGAAACCTTTCAAAAAAACAGAAGTTCCTGTTTATCTACATTAGCCTTTGCTTTCTTGTCTCAGCAGGGATGAAGGGGATCAGAATAGATTAGCATGGTTAGATAGACTGACCAATCAACCAACCAACCAACCAATCTCTGGTCCCCTTCTGTTAAGCAGTTGGCAGTCTGCTGTTTTCAGAACTCTACTTCATGTACAGCACTGAGCTGATACACACAATGGGTTACAAAGACAACGCCCATAACATCAGAGGAGAATGCAGAAATCTTGTCTTCACTAGCACTGTTACTCTCACAGCATATCCAGACAATGATTTTTTTTAACTGTTGCTTTTACTATGGAGTCAAATGACAATGATAAATATGAGCCAATTAAATTTGTTACTTTATTTTAGGAATAATAGTCTGATCATTCTGTGGCATAGACAACTGTCCCCCGGCATTGGAAAAAAATACCTTTTTTTTCCTTCTAATGTTAAGGGAAATTTCCAATAAGGGGCAAAAATGAAGGGCTGTGACAATGTGCAATGCCAGTAAAAGAGCTGGTAACAGAGTTGAGTCTCTCAAAGACCAGTCTTCAATCTAATTTCATTTAGTGCTTCATTAATGTTCTAAGAGAAAAGTTGAATGCCTTGATGATAAGTGGAAAGGAAAAAAAAATATATCTAAAAGGTTTCCTAAGTGTAAGGTAGAATATCAGATAGAAGAATTTGCATAATCTTACAAAATCATTTAATGAAAGTGACAAAAATCTTCTACTGTAACTTCAGATTTCACTACAGGAAAGCACATGGTGTGAGAGAATTATGGCTGTGTAGGCAGTCACAAGCCAAATGAGAAGGGGAAAGAACATCATCTGTCAGTACTAAGGCCCTCTGTAGAAAGAACTCCTGAAGCTTCATGCTGTGCACAACCTGGATGGCCAGTGTTGTGCAAGACCACTTCAGTGAACAAACAGAAGAGAAAACATGAACTGAAATGAAATTGTTTTGTAAATCTACACTGGAGAATGTATAGGTCTATTATGTATAAGCACACTGGGAAGATGCAAAAATAGATACTTAATGCCAGTACTGGAACAAGGATTTAGGTATTATCAGAACTTCGTAAAATGGTGGGAACATTACAATACAGGATCCTAATTCAGTACATGGCCTTTTAAATTATTAAGAACATTCAGGATTATGACCATTAATTATAGTTGTCTGTTTGAAAGATTAAGACATTCCAACTTAACTGCAGTGCAAATAGTGCTGTTAATTAAAATATATATATTTATTAATACATGTATTCTATCCACAAGTAGAAGTCTGAAAACTATCTAAAAAAAAAGTGTGAATTTAAAATACAGAAAGTACTTTATTCCACTTCAAGTTGAGGTTGAATTATATTTTAATCAGTACTCCAGATTTCCCAATATTAATATAGCTTTCCTGTGTTTTTTGAAATAAGCAGTCTAGAGAATAGTAGATTGCTCACAATGCAGAAGTTTTTGAAATAAATAGTGGGGCACTGTGTACTGAAACAGGAAAATAAAAGTGTGTTTTATTTAAGCTCACTTTGTTTATTAATTTAATTAATTAAATTCAATGGACACTTCCAGTAATAAGTATATTTATTGACATCTTCACTCAGGCATCCTTAGTGACACAAACTTTGGGTTAGAACCTAAGATTGCAACTGGATTCAATTTCTATATGAAAGTACTGCCTTAGATGCAATTGTTTGTTAAGAACAGCCTTGTTATAGAGAGGATATTTCTTGTAATTAGTTATTTCATTTTATTTCTCAAAAGAAATTTTATAAATGTTATTTGGGCAATAATACTTAATTATATATTTCAGTTCCATTTTACTTGAATTATAAAAACACAAGGGCCAGTTTTTCATTTCAGAACTGAAGTAAGTTCCTTCTGAATCACTCAATTCAGCATTTTGCAAGGCATTATCTTCAATTACCAGAATTGTTTTTTGACAGGATATTTTTTTCTAAGGAGACATACAGCTTTAAATAGTTCATCAGACACTGCAGAGTCCAGCCAAATGAACAGCATCTTTACAAAAAGCAAATATCTATTACAGTGAAAAGAATATATAGATCTGCTAGTAATTTCCGCAACTAGAAAAAGAAGCTGTCTAAAGGTGCTGTGACTAATAAGTCACCAAATCAGCACTTCTTTTATGGCAGCTTTGGAGAGAGACTCAAATAAATCAGATTTGTCATAAGTCTAAATACCATTCGAAATGTCAGCTGGGATTTTGAACTTGGTGTACTACAGCAATGTGTTTGTAAGCCTTGACTGCACTTCACAAGAAGCTTGTTGTTTTCAGAGATCAAGAAGCCATTTTCCACGGAAGAAATTTTTCTGTTTTTTTTTTTTCCATCATCTTTCTTCTATCTGTTTACATCAGATAAAGATGCTCAGTCTGTTCAATCTGAATGTACTTTATTCTTAACAAACACGCTGCTGACTATGTAAAAGTTGTTCTGTCAGAAGCTGCTCTAAAGAATGTTGACTTTTTTTTTCCCATTCTGTTTTCAAAAAGCATGGTTAAAGCACAGGGCAGTCAAAACTGTACTAATAGGCAGCTCATTTATCTTTAGTGTTTTAAAAATGCCCCTTTGTCTTAGAAAAGCTCTTTATTCTTCAAAAGTCATCTGCTTCTGAAATGTAAACAATTATTCATCTAAAGGAAAGGAATAAAGAGATAAGGAATCTCACACCAGCTTCTTTATGACATTTTGTTCTTCAATCATGAAAACCAAATCCTTAATCTAAATAGAGTAAGGCTCGGTAGAAGAACCATCTGCAGAAATTCAGAGTACAGAAACACGTTGGACTGGATTGGTCCAGAACACTGCAGCTGTGTGTTACCTGATCTACCTGTACCATTATTCCTCTGTAATCAGTCACACACAGGACAACCTATCTGTACCATTATATAATCCTTATCCAATTGGCATCCAGTCCTTAGATTTGTGGGGAGACTTCACTAAGTTTCAGATAAAGTTCAGGGGTTAATGTTGATTAAGCTACACTGACTTTACAAAATTTTCTGTCCATTATATGAAGATGGAATAGGAGGAAAAGAGCAAATGAAGTTTTGACTTAGTTTTCTGGTGTGCAGATTCTCCTAAGTGTTAGTTTATCTTTATGCCAGATTTAGATTTTCTTTCTATCACTTCCTCAGCAGGAAGAAACCACAGTTCAATGGAGAATCTAAATGTGGAGCACTATCATAAGCTGTACTTCATCTCTGTTCTGATGATCAGAAGAGTTTAGAACATTATGTTGACCCAAAATAACTTTTTGCAAGCATAGAAAAATTGCAAAATTTAACTGGCACTCAAGTGTCAATGTTTTCATTAGAATCACTATGGAATTTTTTATTTTTTTTTAATTCCTTGGATTGTTTATAAAGCCTTATAAACAATCTAGTCTATCTAAGAGAGGAGCCCACTACATACAGTAATTAATTTACCCTCACAAACTCTCAAATAATTCCCAAAGAGGCAAAGGTGAGCATCACTGAAATTAAATAAAATAACTAATTAGTTTTTCTATGAAAAATTTTACTGCTGCCCAGGAAAAACTGTTGCAACCTATTTGCTATCCACTCAAGTAATCATTTTTCAAATAACATTTTCAGATACAGTTTCATAATAATACAAACTCAGGAATTCTTTTTTTAAAAGACAGCTTTACCCTTAGTAGAAAAATAAAAGCAAAGAAAGAATTCTTACCTCCTTTTCTCTGTCTTATTACAAAGGTAATATAGGAGGAGTTTGTTCTCTGATACTCTTAGAAAAAAGGATATTCTCCATTAACCAGTGTGACAGAAGAAATTGCTCCTTGTCCAAGGAATCTATGTTCTGGACTAAAACTCCATTGTGTACTGAGCAGACATTGAGCAAAGAGAATGTGAGATCCATGTGGTGAAAAGGGATGCAGCAGGGCAGATATACTATCAAAAGGCTCTGTATTGACGAACCAGGCCCCACATAATTACAGGACCCATAATGAGTAATTCAAGATTATTTAAATCTATCTAACTCTGCAAGCATTTAACAGAAAGGAGTAAGAATTTCTGCAGAAAGTAAGCAAGCATGTAACAGTAGGAATTGAAAAGAATCATTTATAAAGCACAGTCTTCCTCATAGTGTTTTGTTCCATATTCCTCTTGTCAATGAGTAAATATTCTATCTTTTTATTAGTTCTGATAGTTACAGTAATGCATCCATTGCATATGATTTTTTTTAAATAATGATTCTATCTATACACAAGCATCAAAAAGCATTATATCTAACAGAGCACAACAGATTGTGCATGTATAGGTACATGCCAAGAATAAGATACCCACATTTCATTGCTAATAGCACTTCATTCAACCATGAAAGAGAGGCCAAATCAACAGTTACAGACCCGAAAAAGCAGAAATTCTTTGGAAGTTATGCCTAAGTTTTAGGAAAATAATTCTCTTCACTTAACTGCAGTTATCCAGTGTGGGGGCAAATGGTCTTGGAACTTCAATGCTCATATGGCCATGTAACATTTTCTTCAAAGCCACTAGGAATCTAGGCTGGGTTTTCAAAAGATCAACTAAGTAACTATGGCCTTATTTTCCCATGCCAGGGTTCACTGAGGCTGAACTTTTAGAGGAAGCTGGAGAAATTGAGGCAGCCAAGATAAGCTTCCATCATAAATCAAGTTCTTATCATTCATTTGAAACTAGCGTAGTACTACTGATATTTAGGGAGCTACATCTGACTTATGTCTGGGTAAAGACCAGAGTTAAGTCAGTAGAATCTTAGGAACATTTTTCACAGACTTTGTAATCTTTTTAATATAAATAACATCTTATATTGATTTTATTTTTTTAATAGTGAGTCAGTAGGACAGGAAAAATATCCTTCTCATGGATGGCTTAATGTTAACTACCTAATAGTATGATTTTCTTACAGCCTTTCTACTGAGAGTATAAATCACCTGACTTCATGAGCAATATTTCAAAGGCTGTTTTTCAGCCTGGAATATCAGGTTACTCTTTATTTCCACTAAGATGCATTCTCTGCAATCTATACAAATTTTATTTCTCCTTCTCTTTGATTTCAAAAAGGATGTCTTAAGAAACAAAAAGGACAGAATTATGTTACACTTCCAACCTTAACTATCTCCGAAAATGTCCTAAAAACTTGAGTAGGAGTTCACTTCTGCAGATGTATTCCACTGTTTTCTAAAAAGAGTGAAAATACTGAGGTTACCTCAGAAACATCATAACCTTTCCTGTATCCACAAAGGCAGCATTACATAGCTACAAGACAAAATGCTCTCTGCTCCATATTCAAACACAGTTATTCTTTTAAGACAGCTAACTGAACTTTATGAAATCTTACTCAGTACTCTTTGACAATAAGTACATTCTTTCACAAGTTTTTTTAAAGCTTTACAAGAGAACTTAGTAATCAATCACTGTGAGGGATCTTTTGCATCATTAAATCCCATTCCCCGCAGCTGCTGGGGAAACAAGTCAGATATTATCACCGTAAAAAAACTTTTCAATGCCATTTTAATTGTTTTTTTGCATCCATCTTCTGTTGAAAAGTTGACAGAACATCACTGCTCTTCCCCTCCCCTAAACCCAGTGAGTAGCCAGTTCATTTCCACCTGAACTTGTGTGAACTGATGAGATTATGAAGAGCCAGAAGAGCTTCCATTTAGCTTTCAGCCTCTACCAAATGTCCTGAAGTATTCACATACTTTCAGCTCTTTCTTTCTGAGCAAACACAGTGCTCTTAGCCAGATTCAGAACATACAGAATTCATTTGTTTGGAAGCCTTCCTCTCTCATCTCATGACTAACAGGTTTTTTTTACTTCTGTCAGTTCTTTTTTTCTCACTGACATAGCATTTTTTTGCCATATTCTTATTTTCATGTTTTTCCTTGTTCTGTACATTGAAAACATTTATCTCAACCATCTCTTCCCATTTCTGCCCTTCTCATAGTAACAAGGCCATACTTCTCTGTCTGTGTACGGCTAGAATTGAAACAGATATATCTGCTTCTAATTCCTAAAATATTTCTTTGATTTCACTTGAGTGGAAACTGCTCTGTTACATGACTGTCCAAGTGTGCTTAACATTTCATTGATAAATCTATGTGTATATATGTGTGTGTGTGTGCACGTGTGTGTGTCTGCATGTATAACTCCTGGTATTAAGAAAGGAAATAGTTGTTAAATATATAAGTACAAGTGCAGACATGAGGAATGAAACAATGTTTAGTTAGATACAAGCAAGGAACAGATGCAAAGGAAGAAGAAATGGAGCTGCTGGTTGAGCAGTGAAAGAGCTGGAGGCTGTGCTGCACACTAGATCTTATATACTGTCAGATAAAAATCAAGAAAACTGTAGAGTTATTAACCTATAATTCCACCTCACCAAGGTTCTGTTGGCATATAAAACATTGTGGTAGTTTATGTCACTTGACCTTGTAGTGAGATTACAGATCCATAATTCAGAGTAACCTGTTGTTTCCCATTATCAGAACTTCAGAAATAAAATTGTTGGCCAATGTTGATTTTAGTTAAATTGTGTTTTGAAAAAAAAAAAAAAGTTTTCATTTCACTCATTAATATAGGGAGTAACATAGTCTTCATATGATTATTCTTTTTCAATATAAAATATACTGGTCATAGGAAAACAATACACAGAAAATAGATCTATATGAAAAGGATGGGGAGTATATTGTATTGTTTCAGTCCCCTTATAATTTGGGGATATAATATTAAACTGCAGATTCTCCTATAACATAAGCAGAATCCTGATTTTTCATTATTAGAAGAACAGTAAGAAAGACAAAATCAGTATTTGCTTGCTTTGAAATGATACATGAAGGAGTCCAAAATACCACAAAAAGCAGTACTGAATAAGCACTTTGGAACCCTGCAGCATTACAAATAGCATAACCAAAGACAATACATGAACATTTTTTGCAACAGCTAAGCCACATACCATAGCTAAGCTTTTGTACCACAGCTATGCTTTAATATATAGATATGTAAAAGTATGTAAATAATATATAACTGCAAAAGGCTTAAGAGAAACATGTAGTATAAGTACAAAAAAGAGTACAGCAAAATGTGGAAACTGTGAAGTCTGCAAAGTAAGACTAAAATATAAAACAAGCAGAAAAGACGACCTGCTTCTTTTGTCTTTTGGGGAGAGAGTGAGGAGCACAAAATTTCAAAGATCATCAAGGGATAACAATGAAAAACAAGATTGGCCACTTCAGTTTCAGCTTCTGTTGTCCAAGAGTACTGGAGCTTCACTCTGCAGCCCCAGCAACTGAGAACTGTGAGGACCACAGTCTCCAGCACTAATGACACTGACCTACTCAGTGCAGTTCTATGCCACAACTAATGTGGGATATAATCGTTAAGGACCATCTGTTTGAATACTTAGTGATAGTGATTGATAATGAGTCAGAGTGAACCATTAGCACAAAGTGTATTGCTAATGAATGTCAGACCAACACACTGGTGCTCTGAAGTTTGAAACATGCCTGAATTATCCATCTTCTGCACATTCCCCCTGCAGCCATCTCCAGCTTTCTGGTACTGAAATAGATGCACACAAGAAGTCACAGTGCCTTTCTGACAGTCTTAGATGAATTGCTTTGTCCAAACTTTTACAACAGAAGTCTCCCACCACTCACTCATTCTTAGGTTACATGTGCATGGCTTTTCATTATTTTACTGCTAGAGAGACACAGACACATCAATCAGCTATCTTCAGTTTCTGTTATATTTCTCTCACTCATCTTTGAGACGTCACTCAAAAACACTATTTTCATTCACCTGTTTTGTGTTTAGTTAAGTAAATATATAAATGGATATCTTTTCTATCTTGCAATAGCACACTGGTAAAAAAATGTTGAAGTCAACTGGTGCAGGAGGGAATGTATTAGGAAACTGCAATAACACTGTCATTATGTATACGTAATGACAACAACAATTTCCATGGTTTTTTTTACAGTCTCATGCTCAATGCTAATGTCACAGTGAAAAAGGGAAAGGGCAGACTCTCCAATAAAACCTGGTTCCAGAGATATCTAAACATATAAGCCAAATTCCTAAGGCATTACCAATGTACATCTACTAAAAATGTTAATCCACAATTTAAAATCCTCCCTCTTACCCATTAGATCATAAGAAAAACACATTACAAACAGAGATGATATCTTCTCAGAGCACTGTAAAAACAGTTCCAAGAATTTATAGACAGAGGTAGTGAGTAAAAAAATAAAAACAAAATCCAAACCCAGATACGTAGTTTATTGATAGGATGTTACCTGAAGCATTAAACTAGGTTAAGACAGTTGTATTTTTATTATTGTATTGATGCAAAATCACCACTTTCAGAAACATTCCAAGGTGATCTGTTTTCCAGCAAAGTCCCACTGAGGTTCAGAAGCTTACTTTGCTCATTAATATAACTACCAACAAAATTATTAAAATCTGTGATGTTCCACGGTTGAAGCAAATAATGTTTCAGATGGGTTCCTTGTTTTTTGCTGTTGTTTTTTTGTTCATTTTTTAAACCAGCTCCCTCACCTTATTATTGAGGGAATGGAGAGTTCACTTCAAAGAGTATCAGCACATTGGTAAACCAAAGCAGATTTGGTGAACCAAAACAATCACAGAAACAGACAGTACAATGTACTCTGATGTTTCTCTACTGACAAAGATGACAGAGGATTTCTTTGCTGGTTTTCTGTTTGTAATCACCAGCAGAAAACCACCCTGTGTTGAAAGGCAGTGCTTATTTTTTACCTGAGTATTTACTCCTGAGGAAGAGCCAGCTTTTTGTGGGAACTTATGACTTATCTCTGAAGACAAAACTGTAGTCTTCAGGGACATGTAGTAAAGCAACAGAAATAGTTTACGCAACTTTTTGTATTTTTAAGGGTGAGTCTCTCAGAAAGCCTTTCTGAAGGTGAAGTAACAAGAATGTATTAAGGGCCTAGTTTTAGCAGTCTTCTTGCCTTCTAAGGCTTTCTTAGAATTACATGTTTTTTTTCTTTTAAAAAACAAACATTTACGTGACATATGTAAAGTTTAGATTGGCTTACTGTATGTTTTTCCAGCAGTTTTGCTAGAAAGTATTCTCATGTGTAAAAAGAGAGAACCACAATTTAAGGAGATTAACAGATTTAAAGAGCTTATTAAATACACAAAATGAGAACTCACTAAACGTGAATTTTCTCTCATGTGAAAATCACATGTAAAATGAGGAACCTGATTTTTTTTTTACTTCTGTGTTCATATAATTTATAAGTTATAATTTATGTGATTGCTTGAGACAGCTCCTAACTTAGTCCTGATGTAGGCAAAATTCCCATTGATTTCACTGGATTTGTTTGAACAAAGCCATTAATACATTAATTTTGGGGTAAAACGTTGTCATGGTTTTGTGGTTTTTTTTTGGTTTTCACATTCATATTCATATTTCATAACATCACGTAGTGCACTGGGAATTAAAGTGTTAATGCCCCAGTTCTGCATACCTGTCCCTATACATCACGGAAGTCATGGGATCTGGCCCTTCTGGGTGGGGCGGTCTCCTACTGCCTTGCAGTGGGTGATGGAGGGTGCTTTCCTAGCTGTTCCAAGCTTTTCAGGTTTGACTTGGTCTCAGAAACTCTCTTTCTCCTATTTTATTTGATTTATTAGTCTCAATTTCAATTAGATAGTATTATATTGTATTGTCTTGCGTTCCAATATCATAGTAAAATAAGTTTTCCTTCATAGATCATTGCCACTGGGTTTTTTTTGTAGCTTTTGATTAATGTACCTTTTTGAGGTAGCTTATGATTCCTGACCATATTATCAAATATTTTTTGCTATTTCATTGCTAGAAATAACTAGCATCAGGAACCTTCTGGTTCCTCTAAATGCTCAAGTATGCATTTAACTTTAAGTGCATAGAATACGCTTGAAATCAGCTAGTACTTCTGAATTAAGCATGAGCTTAAGAATCTTGTTCAATTGAAGTGTATATACCTTAAGCAATGCTGACATACCTCCAGTTTCACAAGCAGAAGCTTTGTGATTTGCTTGTTGTAAATTTTTTAATTTTTTAAGGCTCTTAGCTGATAGAGACAAAATTGCTGAGTTAGCAAAAATTGAGACACTGATTATACTGCCTTTTTTACTGTATATTTTTCACATTTATTATGCTTTATTTGAATAAGTTGTGCAGTTAACACTGCATTTCTGATTATTTCCATGAGTTTGTTCCAAAAGTAGTACGGCTTCTTTTCACCTTGTACCAGCTATCTGCACACCAGTGACAAAAACAGGGAAGACTTAAATTCATAAAGTGAACTGATTTCACTTGAAACAAGGAAGGCTGCCAGTTAAATTTAAAAGTAAGTAATGAGGAGAGGTGTATGATATGGCACCTCTAAGGAAGATGATGCAAAATTGTTTCTCCCTAAGCTAAGATGGGTTGGAGATTGGTGATAAACAAGAAATGAAAAACAGTGACACTTAAGAACCAGGCGAAGAATCAGCACAGAGGTAAATATCCTCCTGTACAAATGTCAAAAAGCTAAAAATAAAATGCATTAAAAATAAAATGCTAAAAATAAACAGTGATTACTTCATTAATCTCTGTGCACTCATGGCAAATGTTACACCCATATACATTGTAGGGGAAACTGAGCAGAGGTAAAAATTTTACAGGTCAAACTGAGCAGAGGTAAAAAATGAATAGGTCAATGACTGTCCAAGAAGACATCCACTCTTCTTTTAGTACGTCATGAACAAACCTCAATTTCAGAATGTATGAAGCAGAATTTTTTGATGCATGATAACTGAAAGATGTCAAATGAACCTCCAGCCTTAAAATAGGTTTTATGGGAAGTATGGAGGAACGTAAGAAGAGCAGGCCTGTAAGGCTGCCAAGCAGATGCAGCAAATATGTAGAGGCTATATTATATAAATCTATAAAATTGCCCCGCTCTTACTTTTTCCTTGGCAACTGTTCATGGCTGCTATTAGACACTTCTTATTGGGATGAACAGATCATTGGTCTGCACCAGTGCAGCTGTTCTCATGTAGAAACAAATTAGCACAGTCTAGGCTGCATGGGTGTGGCAATGTTGTGCAACCAGTGCTGCTATGGGGTTCCTACCCTTTTTCAACAGGAAGGAAGTGCAGGGCTGGTAAAGAGCAGAAAGAAAATGGGTTTGTTTCGACGGGGCAATGAAGTGATGCCCCTCATTGAGGGCATATGACAAAACTTGCATAAATCCTTGTGTATGCTTCATTAGACAAGCAAAAAGTCTTTTAGTTCTAATGAGTAGGAGCAGCTTTTGAAAACTATTTTTTATTTATAAATTGCTGTTAATAATGTTTGTTGGTTATTAACTTAGCAACCACTTCTTCCATAATAGATGTTATTTGACAAGTCACGATAATTATTGTCCCTCCAGTGAACAGAGAAAACATCAGCAGATACTTTCCCTCATGCAAATACAAAGAAATGCCAGAGAAATTAGAAAATAATAAACATTTTAAACAGTGATAAGGTATTTTTTCTCAAAGATATTTTAATTAATCATCGACTGCAGTTATAACTGTGCCCACTGCATTGAAAACTAAGTATCCCAACCATTTTTTTTTCAGTATGTAAAATTCACTTCAGCTGTGATTTATGGTATATCCTTAGAGTTCAGTATCTCTCTACTAACCCTTTTCCATCACAGGGGTTGATTAATTCCATGTCCAAATGAGTGCAAAATATTATTTATTATCAGTATTATAACTCTAGTAAGTTTAAATTGGTAATCACTTTGATTTTAACCAAAAGCCATAAATATCTTCTTGCCTTCTTTTCTATATTTTGTTTTCTGTATCACCAGACTGAAGTTGCAATAGCAGACTGGGCTTACACACTTGGCTGCTTCCTTTCTCCCCAAGCTCAGCAGCAGCTGATTTACTCAGTTGTTTAAACAGACTGGCAGGCTCAGCTACCACTGGTGTTCAACAGTCAGCCTCACCTGTTCAGGCTTTTGTTGCCAAATTCAAAGATCTTTCATCTTTTTAAGTAACACAATTGTGGAATATTGAGCTTGTATGTAGCACCACATAAGCAACAACATATATGCTGGAAAACAGGAGTTGCACTGAGGACAAACTAGAGAAATGAATGTTGAAAACACAGACTTTAGCTCAAATAGCATCACTTAAAGATATAATTGAGAAGAAACTCTCATCTGAGGGGGACAAGAAATGAGGCAGCAGTATAGTGAGACACAAGTTGAAGAGCAATGGCAGGCTATGGCATAAGACAAGCACCATAGCTGGCTGCATGAATGTAAACAACTGCAAGAAACTTCAAATAATTATTAGAGCAACCAGAACTAGCAAAGACTACATTTAAACACTGTGCCTTGGCTTTGCATGAGTACAGGAGATATATATGTGAACTAAAGGTCTAGAGAAAAGTAAACAAAGTGTGCAAAGAACTGGAGAACGTGAACCTGCAGGGAAGAGCTCAAAGCACTGTCATTTGGTCCAGGTAAGTATGAGAGGAAGCGTCTGAAGGAGTAGTGCAAAAGAAAAAAAAGAAAAAAAAAAGAAAAAAAAAGGAAAAAAAAGGGAAAAGATTGCCTTTGATATTTGTATCAGAATGTGGTGTGAAGATAACTTAAGTTGCAGAAATAAAATACATCTTCAGCTGTACACAAGTTTTCTATAGACAAGGACAGTTAACCTATACAATACCTGATCTCAGAAAGATTCAAAACCTCCATTGTCATGTATTTTAAATAAGCTGTTGGGCAATCATCTGCCAGGTGTGACCTTGATCTTATTATGAGGCAGACAAAAAAACTAGATGATTTCTCAACATTTCTTTATTTCTCTCTCATAAGTTACTGGTTTAATTTGCAAGTCTCTATGTAACATTTTTTTTTTTTAATAGATTTAGTTCTTTTGATCTAAAAAAGAACAGATAATGTAGCTTGGTGATCTTGTAATCCTTGACCTTGTGATGAAGTGAGACATTAGACACAATCTAGAATTACTGGGTTATTTCTAATTATACTTTAAACTCTCCTCTAAAATCATTTTAGCAATAAGCAATTGCAAAAGTTCAGCAAAATAATTTTTAACTTCAGTGATTCTTTTTTATCAATGATAATCAACTTTAAACTACATATTCCATTTCACAAGAGTCCTCAGTTGCTTGCCTTAGCCAGAACTACAGTTTCTCTGCATAGCTCATGTAGTGAGACAGGTGCTTAGATACACCTCTACTTGTTTACATATTTACAGCATCTTATCTTCTTAGCTGTTTCACACTCTATGGGGACATCCCACTGAAATGGAAAGAGCTCTGAGCAGAGAAGGCAAATGACAATGAAAACACAGTTTACTGTATGCTATAGGAAAGGGGCAGGAAAACAACATTGGCGCAGACAAGAAGGAAAAGCAAAGCTGGATTGTTGACCCACAGTACAGGCACTCTCTCATTTGAAAGATAACATTCAGAAGAATTATTTACCTCTAAATGGATTCATTGAATATATTGCTCCCTGAACCATGATTATGCACAGTGCAAATATATCCCATTTGAGTTCTCCTAAATCACTAACGCATAATAGTAGGAAAGCAAACCACATTTTCTAAATGTCAGAAAAGTTTAATAAAGCCTGAAGAAGGATATGAAAGTGTCTCTCTTTTACTTGAAGCCATAATTTGTAGTTATCAATGATGATATTCATTACTGAAACAGTGCAGTGATTGAAGTACCTAAGTCAAACTGTGCGCATTAACTACAAAAAATAAACGCAATCATAATTCCATAGGCAGACTCCCTATGCTAAACCCTTCATAAATGTAAATTATCAACTGAGAATCTGGTCCAGCCTTGCTGTATCTTTCTCCCATTTTAAAAGAAAATGCCATTAGTAGTACATAAGAGATACCAATGCTGCTTTTTTTTTAATTAAACACAGCATGACTTTTACATTTTTATGGCACTGCCTGAAAGGAACTCAGAGATCAACCTAGTCAAAGATTCCAGACTTCTCATAGAAGACCTAAAGATAGAAAGAGTCATTAAAAGATTGGTACTAACCACTATGCCAGTGACTGCTGGCATTCACATAAAGAAATGGAACCTATTGGTAGCACACATGAAAAGCAAAAGAGATGCTTGGCAAATATAAATGCCAATGAAAAGCTTACATCTAAATAATGCCTGATGAGTTCATGAATTCAAATTATTTCTCATAATCTTGTAGTAACTATCATTTAATAACTTGTTTGGCACAAGCTTTATGGAAGTCAGAACTGTTCTCCCTATTCCAGACAGCTCAAGGTTAAGTAATGTCCAGTTCTGATGTCTGGCCACCTGATAGACTCTAAGTAATCATGTGGTGAAACAATAGTCTACTTGCACTATGAAGCAGCATACTTCCTACTTCACTGACCTGTTTATTTAACCAGACTGAGTTCCTGCAAATGTAGCTTGTCAGAAGAGGAACTGGGCTCACAGTCCATCAATCAATCAATTGGAGTGGAGATGATGCTTACTCTGAAGTTCAGCATAGAAGATTTTGTGAAGAAGTTGTAAGTCCCTGAAATACTTAGGAATGCAAATAAATTCATTGTGATGTTGCTATGAATAAGTTAAAGGGACACTGTCAAGGCTGTTTAGCTAAGAAAAATTGTTAGGCACAAAATTTAAAATAAATAAAACCCACACATGACTTACAGTGCAACCCAATAAAAACAAACCTGAGCCAGCTATTGTTTGGTGCTTGCTGCTGCCTTTATTTTTTTTTTCTTTTTTCTTTTTGCTAGTTGTTTTCCTTTAATTAATAATATTTTTTCTTTTTCATTTATATTTTGGTTTGCTTTTAAATCTATGCCCTTGAGAGACGTTGGCTTTCCAAATCAGTATATTACTGCAATCAGGAAGCCAAGGTGTATATGAGGAATTTTTTAATTAGGGCATTTTTTTTGGTATGTTTAACAGTTAAATAGTATACGTTGGAAACTGTATCAAATGTAAGCACATCACTGAAAAAAAAAGCAGAGTTCGATCAGAAGATGTACTGGTTATAAACTGATGCAATCTGTGAGTTTAAGACCTGCTAATCATTCTCTTAAAGATGTTTTACTTCTGCCCTGAATCAAAGGGTTAAAATTTATGCAATGTTCAGTACCGAGAGGTTTAATAAATCAAAGAGGACATTTTTAACCTCTTTAACAGTTACCAAAAGTTATGTAGAAGACTCTCTCAGTGAATGCATATATTTTTCTAACAAAAGGCAAATGTGTATTCCTGTTTACATATGCAGCAATAGATCTTGCTTTTTAAGAAAGTGCAAGAGTAATATTAAGCAGCAGAAACTAAAGTGATATATCTAAATTTATTTTGACAAAGCTACAATGGATTTATTCTGTTTTCTTTCAGAGAAAATGTAATCCATGAAATGCATACCAATCTCTTCTCTTTTTTGGACATCTTTTAAGTAAAATTTTTCATCACAAGGAAACAACCTTATGAAAAATCAATTGCCTCACCTTTAATACATATTGATTTTGTTTTTGATTTTGTTTGGTTTGCTTTGATTTTGCCCATTGGGGCTTTCAATCTTAAGTTAGTATTCTGTGTTAAACAATTCCAGCATTACTATGTGATAATGTTGTTGGTTGTTTTTTTTTCCCCCTCTTTTTTTTTATGCCTACTTCAAAATATTTCTGATTCCGTTATCTAAAAATACAACAGCAACATATAGTAACTTGAAAATGTATATAGCCAATGTTTATCCCATGACCACATCCGACACTGAATTTAGTAGCCATTGTCTGGCTTGGTATATTTTAAACGGCCAGAATGGCACAGTTTAGTGAAAATTCCTCATTGTTGAAGCAGGGTACCTTGTTCATAGATTGAAATATGCACTAAAGGAACTTTTATCTAGGCTACACGTTGATTATTTGTAAGTATTTTTAAAATGCAGTTAGCTTTGTGGTGCCATTTCACAACAAAAAGATCATGGAATTTATTTTGCTTTGAAAGTTATTATTGGAGCAATTTTTGGCAAAATAAGCATAAATGATCCTACATCTAATACTTAAAACCTACTGGTTCTACCAATGTTAATGGTCCTATAAAGCAGATTACCCTCAGAAACACCTTAGAAAAATAATTCCCTAAACATTAAAGGAGTTCATCAACAAAAGTCATGTAGGATGCTCTGAAAATAAGGCCTCCAATTTATTTCCATGGAAACTATCATAGATAAAAAGAGCGCAATAACACAATTGATAAAGCGAATTCTCAGCTACGGAATACTGTTTTTCAACATAGTGTTCAATGTTTTTCACTGCTATGCACACTATGCATTTTTGCCAACAATGAACAAGGGCCTGCATGCCAAGCTTGTAAATAACTGCACCAGCAGATGTGACCGCTGTCATTGTTTCTACTGCTGAAATGCAGCACCCACTGCCTCACTGTGCGCACATCCACTTGTTGATTTGCATAAACATTCAGCAAACACCAATTAATGTCAATGGGTGCCATATTTTCCACATGGAATAATCCAGTTACACACCTTCTCTTTATATGCATTTTCAAGTCAGACATCATATTATCAGTCTGTCCCCCTGTGGCCATCTCTTGCATGGCAATAAAATATAATGGGATATGGTTCAGCTTCTACTGCTATTCTACCAACATCTGCCTTTGATGTTGTGGGCCAACATAATAAAATAGAAGTCATTACTTCTGGACCAGTCTTCATAAAAAAATGGATAAAGCGGAAGAAGTGTGTAATTGAAATATGGTATAATGTTTAACTTCTCAGAGTAGTTAGGAAAGTTTAGAGGGCAGGGATATTCTGAAGGAAAAAAAAAAAAAAAAAAAAAAAGCATCAGAAAACAAAACAGGGATTGTCCAAAGGCTTCAAGAGGAAAGAAAACACTGAACAAGTATATTCATAATCAAGAGAGCCGGGTCATTGGAGTATAGACTGAATGTTTTGCACTATAGCAACAACTAATTTTTAAACCCTTCTCGCTGTAAATTGACATGTATGTGTTGGCCTCAGAAGCATTTCTTCCCTCTACCAGTACTGAAAGTGGGCAGTGTAGCTGGGATGACTGCAGAGATGTTCTCTCTACTGAGTTCATGCCTAAAGTCTTTGAGAAGGAAAGTTTAGACAAGACTGAGAGTGATTTATAGATACTACTCCAGCAGTCTCAGTATGTTGTATAAGAGTAAGGGTAGGTGGTAGCTGGAACTTGAAAGACACATATGGGTTTCATTTCATATTCTCAAAAATGTTGTACTGCACCTGTGTAGAGCATAATTACCCAGCTCTGAGGAATGGTTCCAAGTCAAAATTAAACTTAAGAAACAACTTCCCATGGCTTATACTAAAAATCAGTGTAGAATGGCAAAGTACAGAGACAGGAAAAGAAATAAAAGCAGGCATAAAACTGTTCGTTTCATCAGCTCAAACTTGTGAGCTTAATATCTGGTTGGTTTGTTTGTTTTTTCTAGCAGAAGTTAGCAGTTTTAGGGTCCTGCTAGTGATAAACTAATCTGGCTGAAAGCTTACATATTTTGATTAGTCATTGTTTGCTGCCTTCCAGAAATGCCATTTGAAGGATTAAATTTTAAACGGAGATAAAGTGCACACTTAGACAGATTGTGAAAGATGAAATAGAAGAACAAAGAGGCTGCTTTAAATTTGCTGGACTGATGTAAGCATTGCTTTATTTGAATAGAACATGTAACAGAGAAGGACTTACAGCCTAATTAGGACTATCCCTGGACTAATTTCTGTAATTATTTCAGTCTTGTGGTCAGTCAAATTATAAGTATAAAAATGCAAGCTAATTCTACACATTTACATGAAACATAAATTCTTATTATCCAGCAGACTTCATGTAAACTCCTCAAAAGTAATTGTTTTGAAATCCGTAGGAGGATTGACTCATTCTTTCAAAAAAACAATATTTGGGAGACTATGAACTCCTACTCTCTTACCTATTTGTGGATCAAGGGGAGAGCTGAATTTCTATTTACAGAACACTAATAGGTCTCACAAGATCTAGTCAAGAAATTCAGAATGGAAGCACACGCAGCCAGCTCCCATTTCTACCCATTGCCAAAATAGGGGGAAAAAAGATATTAATTTGAAGTATTCTATTGGAACATTTTCCAAATACTGAACATTTGCAAAATAATTAACCATAACTATTTAATTCAGGGTTTTTTTTGTTTTTGTTTTTAATAAAAATGACTTTAAAAGGTGTCAGCTTAATTTCAGCCAAGACCCATCCCCTTCTTTCTTACATTTTTTATAGTAAAATAATTTCAGAGCAAGTTTTCCTTCTTTTCCCCTTAATTTTCATTTTCGCCAATAAAAAGTAAAAATGAAAAAAAAATGAAATCACAAAGATCTAGCCCTGGTTCTTCACTTAAATAAACAACTGCTGTTTTCTTAGGCTGTACATTCTGATTCCCAGCAAATGATAAGTGATCCAGTTTGAGTTCAGGTTACAAATTTCCTCATTCTCTTCCACATCAACATTATATAAAGAAGAGAACTTCATGCTTTGCTTCAGTACTTCAACCTCCTTAAACTGATTTAGTTCTAGGAGAATGCTATGGAAGAACAGAAAGATCAGCCATCCTTCTAAATCAGGTTTAAATATGTAACCTATTCAAGCAGGAGAAAAGTTTAACACCTATATTTATGCACATCTAGAAATTTATACTTGTTTGATCATGTTTGATAGGATTAATCTGACTTTTCATTATAAAATCCTATGCTTCTATCAAGTCTCAGCTAGTTTTTTCTGCTTTCTTTGGAGCCACTCTAGAGAGTAACCTATACCATTCATGGTCCAAACGCATTCGTGTTTGTGGTGGTTCCCCTTCTGGTGACTGGAGTTAATGGAGAGAAAAGTGGGATTCATTGCTTAGACATTTTGCCAGATTTTCAAACTGTCATCTGTTACACTTTATCTAGATAGTAAGATTAGGAGAATGTGAGTTCCTTGTTATAATTCAACAACATCAGTTCAGAGTCCAAATACTGCAGAGCATAGAGGATAGAAAATTAGAGAATAAGAAAACTGAGAAAATGGTACAAGAGTGTGGTACAGGGGGTTCCAGAAGAAGAATAAAGCACTGCTTCTTGAAATGTCTAAATAAGTTCAAAAGCAGGATCAGAGTTTACTACTTTACACAGTCATGAAAATGGTAATCAACTTAAAAAGTTGATTTATCTTCTTTGGTGAGATTTTTCTTTTCTGTTTTGCAGCTAGACCTTAAGATAGTTATTACGACTCACCTCCAAAATACTTTACAAGTGGTGATTTTTGCCAAGATATATCAGCCACCTTGTAACACATTCTTGTTGAAGTTTAAGGAAGGGGACAGGGTCTGCTCGTCAAAGGAGGTGTGTTTGGTTTACTTTTTTTGTGGTTTTCTTTGGACTATTTCAAAGCAGTCTGCAAAGTTCTTACTCAGAATAAAAAAGATCATTAAACTCTGGCTCCCACTGTGTTCACATTTAAGTGTGCATATGACTTCACTCACGTGAGTAATCTTCTTGACCTCCGGGCCCAGGGATCAGAAGAAGTGTATTCAGATTTGCCTGTCACTGGAATGGATAATATACATTAATACTCTGGTTATGAATAAAAAATCTACTGCAAAGCTTTCAATAAATAGATTCCTGTTTATATATGGAAAAATTAATAGAATTCTGTTTTGTCAAGATTTTTTTCTGATTTAGCATCAGATCTGAGACGCCTAAAATCCTTCAAAGTGAGAATACTTTTTGACAGTCCATTGCTCTAGCCCTGCTCTCTGTGTCATTTTGCTTGCTTTTTTGCTCTCTTCTGAATCACTGTGAAAAATAAATTTTAGTTATGCGGGAAGGTTTTCAGGTGCATCATACTAGAAGAATGTTTACAAAAGGGATAAGAGGAGTAGTTGCATTGTTGAGTTTACAGTAAAGTTAAATACACTTATCAATTCCCAGTCTATCATCTTTCATTAGTCAGTTCAGTGCAGGATTTGAACACTGCATGGGCCACTTGTCACAGTGACCAAAGTGAGATAAGAAATGATGTAAAACTCTTTCCCTTGACAGTACAGACACAGATGGAGACTTCATTCTGACCATATTGTCTGCTTTAGTGCCATCCCTAAAGCTATTAACTATCATAATGATGGGGCTCAAGTTATTTATTTCTTCACAATTTCCTGATGTTTTTGCAGCATTACTGAGCATACTGAGTCCTACTAGAAGCCTTTGTGTTTGTCCTTGAAGGCGTATGCTACATGCAAAGTGCTTGATCTAAGGTATTCACTTATCAGCAGAAATACAAATGTGAGATAAAACATCATTTTTCTACAGTGGCTGATCTAACTCAGAATGGAAACATATTACACTCGTTTGCCAAATATCTGTGCTTTCTTGTACTGGGGCTTGAGGATTTTATAACCTTTTTTACATTCTTGCGATGGTTAAAATCAGCAGATAACAGCTATTATTACAGAAATTTGTTACAATCTGATTCACTTCAGATGCCTTTGTGAAAAATATCGTACTTCCCAACTTCTAAGAAAAAATGGAAAACTAATGTTTTCAAAATTACAATTTAATAAAAAATGAATATGTAGTAATGTAGACCAACAAAATTAAGAAATACCCCTTTTTTCCTTTTCACATTTCTCAGCCAATACAGAACTTCCTAATTGTAAAGTTGCAATAAGCAGCTCGATAATTCTGCAGAATAAAAATATTTACAGTTGGAAACTACAGCAAATCAAGAAACATGGAGGGGAATGATCCAGGAACAGATCACAAATACTCCTGACACTTTTATCCCAGGTGCAGTTATGGCAGTGTTTACAGTTTAGACCAAACTGAACCCATGAATGCTGCTCTCACAGCTGCCATCATTTCCAGTAGATCTACATGCATATCTACTTCCATAGGACACAGTATACATACATGCAGCAAATTATGAAAGAGAAGCATCCCAAAATTTTTGTGAGATCCACCCTACTGTCTGATTTTATTTACTCTGGAAACCATTTTAAATAATCAGTTCCTTCATGCCCACATGTGAACTGGTGAGAATCCCCTTCTACTGTGTTCATTCTCCCCATCAAGAGCAGGTATTCATACCCTTGCTATTCATACAGCTCCTTGTAAATACAGCACAGCAATCCAATTTTAATTTAATTGGAATGACAGCTTCGATGCTCAGAGCTACTGCTCTGCAGAAATTAGTTGGAAGATGTTTGGTCCCTGTAATCACAGTGTGTTTACAATTTGCTGCAAAATAATTCACCTAATAGGATCTTAACTAGAACAAGCTTAATGGTGAACAAGTGTGAGCATGTGCTGTACTAAGAGTCACTAGTAGGTGATAAAACTGGTTGGATAGACAAAACTTGGATCAAGTGCCATGTAATTTAACAGGATAATTTGACAAACTTGTTAAGAGTCCTATTAAAAAAAAAAAAGTTGAAATTTATATATCAAACACCTAGTCAAAAGGCCTCAGTCAATAAGATACTTTATCATTTAAATCTCAAGTTGCAGAGGTATTGTATAGTAACAGGACATATTTGTGACAGGCCAACTAACAGTGCATATGTGCAGGTATGCCTATAAGCATCCATAAAGTTGTACATGCATGTGTACACACACACTCACACAGTATCTCTTCCCCCTCTGCATATAAGCCCTGGGGTGGAGGCAATGCAGGATGTAAAAATAACCTAAAATAGCTACCTCTCAGACTAAAAATTATTTATGTTTCTATGTTCTTTCAAGGAAAAAAACTCCTCTTGTGAAATGGAAGGCAGTGGATTGTAACTAAGATCCCTGTTCACAGAATCATAGAGTGGCTTGGGTTGGAAAGGACCTCAATGATCATTAAGTTCCAACCCCCTGCCGCAGGCAGGGTTGCCAACTGCTAGATCAAGTACTAGATCAGATTGCCCAAGGCCTCATCCAACTGGATTTTAAACACCTCCAGGGAAGGGACATCCACAACCTCTCTGGAAAATCTGCTCCAGCACCTCACCAGTCTCTCAGTATAAGCCTTCCCCCTAACATCTAATCTAAATCTCCTTTCCTTTAGTTTAAAACCATTCCCCCTTGTCTTTTCATTATCTACCCTCATAAAAAGTTGATTCCCCTCATGTTTACAAACTCTTTAAATATTGGAAGGCCACAACAAGGTCTCCCTGCAGCCTTATCTTTTCCAGTCTGAACAAGACCAGTTCCTTCAGCCTGTCTTCATAGATGTGCTCAAGGCCTTGGATCATCTTTGTGGCCCCCTTCTGGACCCTCTCCAAAAGTTCCACATCTTTCCTGCATTGGGGACCCCAGCTTGGACAGAGTACTCCAGCTGGGTCCTCCTGTGGACAGGATAGAGGGGGACAATTCCCTCCCTTGCCCTGCTGGCCACCCCTCTTGTTATTGAAGCCACGATACCATTGTCCTTCTGGGCTGTGAGAGCACACTGCTGGCTCATGTTAAGTTTTTCATCATCCAGAATCCCTAAGTCCTTCTCAGTAGGGCTACTCTCACGGAATTCTTCTCCTATATTCTATTCCTATATATTTGAAAAAATACATTAAAATCTGTGAAATTTTATCAATAATCATATCTCCCAACATACCAAATAAAGAATATAATCTTCTCTTTGTATTTATTTTATGATCATTTTTATCATTTCGAACTCTAGCATCTACTCTCATCTTAGGTCTAGAAACTGTGCTAAAATAAAGGCTGCCAACTTCCCAAACTGGAAGCACTTCACTTGCCCTCAAAAGGCCACACATGACAACATTAAATACATGAAAGTGAGATGCATTATCTACTTCAACCTGCTTCATGCAAAGAATATGATAAACAGTACAAATCACAGTAATTACAATTGCAAATACATGTTTCTTTAAGAGATAGTTTGGCAAATTGAAGTCCCACTGATTTATGTAGGGACAGTGTATTTCGTATGCTCTGTGGAGCATCTCTGTGAATCAGACTCTAGTTTATCTGTGGTACTTTTCATACACTTTCATCTAGTTCAGGAAGAGTTCAAGCAAGTTCTTTTCAAAAGCAATAAACTATAAAGACCATATGTTTCCACTGTATATAACATATCTAAACAAACATGTTAAGTATTGGCTAGCCCCAGACTGTGCTTGCGTTAAATCCCAGCAGAAGCCTCCTAGTAATGTGATACTTCATTTGCGTAGTTGCTGAAATTGCCACTTTTTACATTATCTTCATTTTTATTGGAGAAAACTGACTGATTTGCTGGAGAAGAGTAGCTTTTGATTTTTTGAGAAGATGGTTGGACTAGATGATCTTATAGGTCATTTCCAACCTTGTGATTCTATGATTCTATGATTCATGTCACATGGAAGTCCTCCAGTGCTGGATCCTGGCACTGACAGCAACACAGAATGTGTTTAGTGCTTAGACTCCTTTTCTCCCCATCCTTAAAGTATGAAACAAAATAGAACATTTTGCCTGATAAGAGAAAATGTGATCTTATAGCACACAGGCTGTGGAAGGCTCATACAATTCCTGTCACTAGTTTTATCTCTCAGCAGTGAGGTATGGAATAGGCTTTTCTAATGATTAGAATATAAGTGGGCGTACACCTGTATGGCTAAGTCTGTTATTGACAGCTTTCATTTCTGCTCCATTGGTGCATAAAAAGTATGGCTTCAAAACACCAGTCCAATTTAGCTGACAGGCAACAGCTATACGCCTTTTCAAAGTAGAGGTTTAGAAAGCAAACTCATGCTGAATGTAAAGCTCCTACCTCCTCAATCTCTGTTCAATTAAATGACTGCTTTCACTGCAAATTTTATTTCAAAATTTCTGTCAACTGCACCGGGATTTCTATGCATTTTTATAACCTTGCATGTGCACGTGTCCGTGGTGCTACATGAAGGATCATTTTCCATTTCACTGCTAGAAAGAAGACAAAAAAATTCAAATACAGTGTGAACTCTGAGCAAAGCAATCTTTTCTCAAGTCCAGGCCATCTTTGTGCTTGCCTCCTTGCCTCTGTCTTTCCCTTCAGAGCTGTGTCTTTTTTCACTGAAGCTACTCTCTCAGGAAAATGCAAAAGGTATCACTGAGCCTTCACTACTTTCTCCTTTCTTAGCTTTATTCTTATCTCATCTTTGTAGAGGTTGCAAAGTAGGTTTCCCCATGTCTTCATCATGTTATTTGAGCACCTTCTACATAAAAATCAGTATTAATGTTCCTGACAGATTTCAGACAATTGCTAGCACTTCTTACAAGGATCATAGTTAAGGGACTGGCATAACTATGTCAGCTGCGTGCACACATACCTCTCATCTATTATCTCATTTCTGCGTTGTAAACACTGATTTTGGGGTAAATATGATGTTCACATATTATTAAACACATACAGCAGGTACTTATGCACTCTAGTCTATACATCCACTTGAATTTCCTGAAATTAAGTATTCTGGCTTCAGTAACTACCCAGAAATGCATAGCTCTGAAATCTGTGTGCAGATAAACCAATTTTGTTAGGAAAACCTATGTAACAAATTAGGGCAAATTTATTTTCAATGATATTCTGACAACTAGCTAATCAGTGTAAAAATGCATGCTATCAACTTTTAAAGTGTTGTTTGGAGCAATCTACATATTGTTCAGACCTTCTATAAGCAATACGTTTTTATTCCTTACAGTGACACAGCTAAAAATTGCATTGATAGCTGAGCATTTTAAGATGATTCAGATTCTTCCAATCTTCAGAGTTTTTCTGGTCCTTATTTCTCTATTTTTGAATAGCTGAAATCTAAGTTCAGTAGCCACTGAGCTGAAACTACAAAAATTTATTTTGTAAAGAATATTTTCTTTATTTTCAGTACTTGGAGTTAAAAGTTAATGTAAAGAAATGAAAGCTGTCCATGCAATTTTTAGCTGTGTCACTGAAAGAAATAAAAATGTGCTGCTTACTTTAAAGGTCATCTAGTCCAGCTCCCCTGCAATGAACAGGGACATCCACAGCTAGATAAGGTTGCCCAGCACCTGATCCAACTTCATCTTTAAAGTCTCCAGGGGACAGGGTATCAACCAATCTCTAGGCAACTTGTTCCTGTGAGTTACTGCCCTCACTGTGAAAGACATTTTTCTTATATCCAAAATAAATCTACCCTCTTTAAGCTTGAAAACTTTTCCCCTTGTTCTATAGCAACAGACCCTACTAAAAAGTTTATCCCCTTCTTTCCTGTTTCTCCTCTTTAGATACTGAAAGATTGCTGTCAGCCTTATCTTCTCCAGGCTGCACAGTCTCATCTCTCTCAGCCTGTCCTCATAAAAGAAGTGTTCTATTCTTTGGATCATTTTTTGTGGCCTTTCTCTGGATGCATTCCAACAGGTTGATGTTGCTCCTGTACTGAGGACTCAGGAGAAAAGGACGTTATGAGGTACCGTGTCGAAGGTCTTACTAAAGTCTAGATAGATTAAATCAGTGGCTCTCCCCTTGTCCATTGGTGCACTGGGACCATCATAAAAGGCCACTAGATTTGTCAAAGAGAATTTTCCCTTCATGAAGCATGCTGGTTCTCCCAAATCAAACTTCCTGACTTCCACATGCCCTGCATAGCTTCCAGGAGGATCTGCTCCATGATCTTTTCTGGCACAGAAATGAGACTGATAGTTGGGTGGTTCCCAGGGTCATCTTTTTTACTCAAAAACAGTTGTGATGTTACCTTTTTTCCAGCCACCAGAGACTACATTTGATTGCAACAACTTTTCAAAAATCTTTGAGTGGCTTGGCTACTTCGTCATCTAATTCCCTCAGGACTCTGGTGTGCATCTCACCAGGACCCATAGTCTTGTGGATATTCAGGTTCCTCAGGTGATCATGATCTTTGCTTACAGTGAGAGGGACATTGCTTCCTCAATCCCCTCCTATCAAACCAAACATTTGAGGGTTGTGTAGCAAGCAGTTATCAGAGAGGATTGAGGCAAGAATTCATTAAGATGTAGAGCTTACCTTTCTTTCTCTCCTCAGTAATGGGCGCTGGTTAAAATCCCACTAAGAGATGTGATTTTGGTTAAATCTACTACTTAAAATCCCATTCAGGCCAACTACTAGACTGTTTCTATCTCCTAGCTACAGGTTGTCCAATCTGCCAGAAAACAGAGCTTGATCTTTCTGTTTTCTCACATATCATTGTTAAAACTGTTAAATGCAGAGAATTCAACAATATAGATGATGTTACTCTAAAGGAAATAAAAGAGGTAGGAAATCTGTTGTTCTATCACAGAGGTACTGTATTTTCCTGGTACAGTCTAAGGGCAACAAGGAGAAGATGCACCCATTTGGGGAAATCATTCAGAAAATCTGTTCACAAAGCAGAAAGGCAGACATCTCTACAGAGACAGAAAATTAGCTATCTGTCTTGACCTGTTCACCTTACACAAAGTAAAAGGGGACATTATTTTATATCCTTGTTGTAGTTCTCAAGTTGCAGTGAAAGTATGCTTGTTACTGGCCTTGTGTTCTGGAAATAAATAAATAAATAAATAAATAAATAATTATAATTAGTGATTCTGAAACCAACAGAAAAAGAAACCTGGCAAAGCTTACTATTTCCACATAGAGCCTTGGGACTTTTGGCCTTCAGTTTCCAAACAGAAATCTAAATAGTGTTTTTACACTTTTTCTTCCATTATTGTCCTCATCACTGATGTGAATAGTGCCACTGAATTAAGTGTCTTCAGTGCAACACAAGGGAATTGCAAAATATAACTGTTGGAATATGTTCCAACTCACTCGTGTTTACATATTTCTTAAAAGAAAGATTTGTGTCTTTGTGTCTTAAAAAAAAGAAGAAGAAAGATGAATGATTCCCAGAGGAATTTTGAAGCATGCCTAATAAGCTGATTTAGTAGCAAACATCTTTGAAAAGAAATGTCATTTAAATGCTCTAAAACACTTTTTGCTCTCAAAGACTACTAGTATCTGGGGACTCTTTATCATGTTTCTGCCTCCAGATGTAGCTCATCCCAGTTGCTGAAAACGAGAATCACTAAATGTGAATAAATCAGTGCTTCCACTTAAATGAACTTCATGTATTAAATTACTGGACTGATTCCAATGAAATAAAATTAAATAAAATAAATCCAAATCCCAACAACAACAACAACTCTACCTTTTATATTTTTCAAGGGTTTGTGAACCTCAGTAAGTGTAAATGAAAAAAGTTAAATGCTGTCACACAGAATATGTGAAGAGCAAACTCTCCCTGTTTTTTGACACTTGAATCATTTCATATTCACTCGGCTTTCCTGCTTACCCACAGACACCACCTGCATGGCTGCACTTGTATATTCACACACTCATGAAGTGGTAGAGTGGACAATCACATTTGCTTTGAAGATAGCTTCCCATCAGGTTAGCATATGGTGACAACGTGCTGCAAGACAACTGGAAGATTAGTTTCTGGGACAAACTAAAGCTTGCAGCTTTGACAATAGCAAAGGAAGAGGTTTTTAAGGAGGTGATGCCCCTGTCTTTGGGAAGACAGCTGCCCAATGCAAGAGCATCTCCCAGAAGACTGGATTTGGCAATAGTCATTGTGCTGCTCTTGCCTGAGGAGACAGTACACTACAAATAGATGAATGTGAAATAAGGAGAGAGAAAACAGGAGTGAAGGGGAAGAAAATAAAAATCTTTATTTTTCTTGACTATAGGTTATGGAAGAAAATGAAATGATTGTTCTGTCAGGAAATCAGCACCACTTTGGGAAAGGGCAAAGAGTGATATCCCTTAAGGGTCTGTCTTGGGACCGGTGCTTTTTAACATCTTTATCAATGACATCAATGACGGAATTGAGTGCACACTCAATGTGACCAAATTGCAGCCTTTCAGTACCTAAAGAAAGCCTATAAACAGGAGGGGAGTCAACTTTTTGAAAGGGTAGATAACAGTAGGACAAGGGGAAATGGTTTTAAGTTGAAGGAGGGAAGATTTAGGTTGGATGTCAGGGGGAAGTTCTTTATTATGAGAGTGGTGAGGTGCTGGAACAGGTTGCTCAGAGAGGTTGTGGATGCCTCGTCCCTGGAGGTGTTCAAGGACATGTTGGGTGGGGCCCTGGGCAGCCTGGTCTAGTATTAAATGCGGGGGTTGGTGTCCCTGCCTGTGGTAGGGGGTTTGGAGATTTATGATCCTTGAGGTCCTTTCCTACCCAGGCCATTCTGTGATTCTGTGTTTCTGTGATTGTAGAAATGTACTGCTGTTGTTCAGAGTACTAAGCTCTGCTATGTCTTTTTCTCTCCACATACATATTAACTTGAAGGTTGGACTAGATGTTCCTGTAGATCTTTTCCAAACTTGTGATCCTATGATTCTATGTCCTGACCATATTTGTTTTTCTTCAGCTTGATGGAATGCTGAACAGGTCTGACATTAAATTGTCCTTGGTCTCTATTTTTCAGTCTGTGACATTGGATGAGGAAAAATGATTGTAATGGACAAAACACTTACTGTACTAGCATTTGTTTAAAAGTCCTCATTCTGGGATAACTGTTATTAAAAAAAAAAAAAAAAAGGGATGGGGGGGGGAAGGGAGGAAGGAACAAAACTTTCCCTATCTCACAAACATTATTATCTGCTGCTTCTCCTCCTACTGTCAATTCCCTTACATTTTCTGTCACCTTCTCCTTTCTTTCACTGTAATTCCTGTCTTCTTTGTGGTTCTCCTTCAGTTTTATCTCTAATCCCCTTCTGATGAATCTTTAATCTTTATTTCCTTGTTATTTCATCTTTTAAATAAATATAATTTATAAAAAAACCTAACATTTCTTATTTGGGGAATCAGATGATAATGGGTCATTCTGGATAAAGCACAGAAGATAGCTTACTATCAGGCTTGTTGATGTGCATAGTTCTATTTCTCATGGATCCTTCAGTGCTATGCAGCCAAACCAAATGTAAGATGTTGATAATAATATAACTACTCTCTCCACTCCTCTATGTGACATCAGAGGAGAACATGCTTGGAAAGTACAATATTGTCATCTTTCAGAGGTAATAGTATTTCATTTTTAGTTTAAAAAAAAAAACGCTCTATTTCCCGCTTATAACAATTCGTGACTCAAAAAGCACAAGATAGTAGCATAAATTAAATAATGTTTTGAGAATAAATTCCTTCCTGTTTACATATTCTTCTAAAATCCATTTTTCTCCTTGCAACAAAGTATGGGGTTAAAAGCATTATTTCAACATCTCATATTTCAAAATACTGAAGTAGCATGAGACAGCTACCTAACACTCTCCAGAAAAGAAAGAATCTAGACAGAAAATTAACTGCATGCTTTAATCTATACAACCAACCAGTTCCACTCTCTAAAAGAAATGCCAGTAAACATAGCTGAATCAAACTGCATATATCTCCCAGACAGATGATAAATGTTACATATGCAATTGTATTACATATAACCTTCTATATAATTCTATTATACAGAGCTTCACTTTTATAAGAATGTTACATAGAGTAGCTGGGAGAAATGGATGGGGAAAAAAGATCTAAATTTGTCCTTCGAATAGATAAGAAGTGTTGTTTTCATTTCAGAAAGTCATAAAATTTCATTCGTCTTTGTTTTTAAAATATTTCTTTGGTAAGATGGGAACAGTGAAAATTTAATGTCAGTGGTTATTGAAAACCCTCTTTTTTCTCATTCACACTGGCATCGTATTGACTTTTCTTCTACCTCCACAAATCCCCTGACTATTTGTATTTAAGGTGATTGTTTAATAAATGCAAATACATACATCAGTGGCAAGTATGCCCATGAGCCCCAGAACAGATCCAATGCCTCATATGAATCTTCCATAATTTTGGCAAGTGACCTTTCTTTCTGTGTGAGCAAAGGACACAAATTCCAAGTGGCACAGAGCTGTTTTCACTGCTGTGGTCTGCAGCATAGTTCAAAGAGCACAATGAAAAAAAGAAGATACTTATTAAGAATTTTTCAGCACAAGATATTTAATAGATGCTTAACTTTCTGGCTAAGAAGAAAAACCTTCAGTTAAATAATTGTTGGTTTAACTAATGGTGCTAGTATCAGATATATAGAGAGCAAATTGTTTAATCATTAGAACAGATGCTTCTGAAAACCAAACCAGTAATATACTATTAGCCTTATCATTAGCATAAATTGATAGCTCTGATTGGCTAATCATTTAATTAGGAAAGAGATCCTGAATACTGTACTGTTTTGGAATAGTTTCTATAATTACAGTATTTTCTCAGCCAGGTCCTGTTAAGAATTTAGACTACTTGTTACTTGACATCTATTTGGTTTTCAAAAATCTGGTAATATATTACGTAGTGTATTGTTTTTTTTCCTTATTTTAGAAACTTACAAAATGAGAAGAATAAATAAAAGATGGATTTTTGCTCAGTTTTCCACTGATTTCCTTAAATTATCTGATGTTCTTCCCCGACACAATCAGAGCATGTGTAAAAAGGAAAGTTTCAGCATCAGCTCCTTTGCCACCATTTAAGTCACAAGCTAATGCTTCTCTTGAATCACACAAACAAATGTAGTTCTTCAATGCAAAGTAAAAGACCCTACATTGCAACATACAGAAATTAAGCTATCATCTACATTCTTTACAAGGACTGCCCTGTGAATGATATGAAAGTAGGAGATGAGTACTCTAGCTAGAAATAATAGATACAATATGTTATGCTGAAAAGGTATTAATAAGATATAAGGAAATTCTTTCAAAGGCCAGCCTAACAATTCTCCAAAAGAATCCCGTGGGGTCTGTTGCTTTCCCTCTCCGACGAGCCCGAATAACTGCCTTACTCAGTGGCATCACAAAATAACTAGCTTAAAACAGCATTTCAAGAGCTTTTTAAAAGCTAGAATTAAGTGAGTCTGTCTCGTTTAATTTCATTTAACGTAAGTGAGCCTCTGAACTGCATTCCTTTGCTCTAACACTGAGCTTGAAGCCATGCTGGCTGATTAATGCTGAGCTGTTTGAAGTCTACTCCTTTCTTATCTAGCACTGTGCAGGCCTCACTACAGCCTGGGGAGACCCGCTGGTAAGTCAGAGCTTGGGGAGATTTTTGTCTGCTCTTCACAGAGGGGGATGGAGACCAGATAAGCCTCATGCTATAAAAAAAAGAAAACAAAATGAAAACCTGTTGCCAATCCAGAAAAGCTTGTTTATATGGAAACCAGAGGGAACACATCGCAAAACACTGACTTGCTCTGTTTGCCTACTTGCCTATGACTTTTCTTGTGTTGTTGCACTCATGAATGTTCTCACAAATAAAAATAATCAGACACTATTGCAGAAATCTTTATATTTCTCTGAAGATGTTGTTTCTTAATTCTATTTTTGCTTCTAAAATGTTGTAAATTTACAGAAAAATTATTAAAGGAAGGCCAGACAAGATTTAGTTAATCTCTGAAAGGGTACCAATTAAGACTTGTCATCCCATCATTGAGCCAGTTACCTTCATACTGTGTTCATAGTGAACTTCAATTTTTCTCTAATATTTGAATAATTTGAAATCTACAGATTACAGATCTCAAGTTCTGCTAAAACACGGAAACAGCTTAAAGAAGTACACATCAGTATACTTATGATTTTTTCTGACAGCACTCAATTAAGGTGAAACAAGAAAACTGCTCTTGTTGAAAGCGTATTTTGGAGGTCTATTGTATTTTCTTCAATGCTAGAAAGATATGTAAATAGCTGAGTTTGAAAACATTGGATTATACCTCTTTTTGATAAGATGTTCAAATCTGCTTGGTATTGAAGCCAAAGACATGAAAAGAGTACATAAGCAGTTAGGTTTCTGACTTACTATGACAGTTCTCTGCAATCACAAACTGAGAACATCTCCCTGATCAACAGCATCCTCAGGGATCAAGAGATGAAAATAGCAAAACTGAAGGTGTTTCCTAGAGGTTTTCGGCTGAACTTAAAGGCTGAGGTTAGGTGAGAGAGGTCAGATATGACACATTCTAAGAGTTGGCTGAAGCATATTTGTTACTTCTGTTACGAATTGATTGTAAAGCATTAATGGACATAAGAGGAAAAAGAAACACTCTAACTTAAGAAACTGAGGAAAAAAATGTCTTCTTTTTCAACTACACCTCATCAAGAAAGTTAGCGCCTGACAAATACTTATGACAGGCAAAAGAAATGAACTTCCAGATTTCCTCATTGGCAACCTCAACTGTATCTCAGGAAAGCCACATGTTATTTTGCTGACTGGATGAATCATTATATGACCTTAATCGTCTTATGGCCACAATGATCTAAGAATATAGTAGATAACACTTTGGTGAAAAAGAGACTGTTGTTTGTTAAATGGGCTGGAAAATGATTTAGGGGAAGGGGATGCAGAGCCTATGCACATCTTGGTCCCAATATGCAGAGAAAATATTGCGCACATATTTTGTACACTAGATCCTTTATTTTCCTCTCTTCTCTCTTCCTCTTCTCAGTAATTAATGGGTTTATACAAAATGTCACTCATTACAAACTGCGTTACTTTACTGCAGAACACCTTCTAACTACCAAGCTTGAGAATTAGGCACATTGGAGAAAAAGTCTGATTAAGCACCCATGTATATTGAGAAGATTGAATATGTCAATTTGGAAAATTCACACCTTCACAGTAGGTTGTAGCTAATTACATACAGTATTTAAATATAGAAATGATCTGACTCCATAAAGCATGTAAAATTATCAGAAAACATTTTGAGATGTAAACAGCCTATTTAGCATCAGTAATATAATTACTTAATGTAAATTCAGGAGTGTATCTAAAAGGCCTTATGATAATTGGCATTAAAGATCTATAGCTGTTTTTCTGCCTATTTTTCTCTTTTTCTACTAGTCTGATCTGCATTAAGTAATGTCTAAGTTCCTGTCTAGGTCCCTTTGAGTGGCATCCCATCCCTCTGGTGTGTCAATCTCACTCCACATCTTGGTGTCAAACTTGCTGAGGGTGCACTTGACCCCACAGTCACTGTCACTGATGAAGATATTAAAGAGTATCAGTCCCAGCACTTATCCCTGGAGGATACCACTCATCACTGATCTCCATCCAGACACAGAGCCATTGGACACCACTCTGTGGACTTGCAGCTACTTCATTGTCTGTCGAGCAGTCCACCTATCAAATTCACATCTTTTCGATTTGGAGAGAAAGGCCTTACTGAATTCCTTATAGCATGATATTGCTGCTTCTGCTCCTGTTTTTCTCTTCACAATACAACGTATACTGCATTTTCTTGTACATCACAGCTTGACTGTGGACACTGAAATTTATTAGCCTATGATTATACATTAAATTATCTTTTAAGCAAGAAGGATATTGACTGAAATGTATTTGCTGTCTTTGCATCAAGCAGACACACTTCTTTACTGCACTTTGATGGGGAACATAAAAAAATGAATTGTCCCCCATCCTTATTCACTGTCAGCCCTTAAAAGTGAAATTTGTCAGGATAAACAAGAATATGGCTCTATTTTTAACACACATATATATGTTAGCAACAAAAATTCTACAATGGTACCTTACTAGGAAATGTATTTTTAATAATTCTTAAAAGGACCAAGAAAGTTTAGCTGATGACTATGAGCTCTCTGCAAGACCAGTGTACTGAATCAGTTCTCACGCACATGCAATTTTGTTCTCTCAACATCTATTCTATGGCTGGCAAAAATATATTTAAATAAAATAAAATTAAATTAAAAAAAAAAAAGAAAAGATGAGAGATCTTGTTACTACTTTACTCTGAAAGAGCCTACCTTTTAGGGCTGTTGAGTGATCTTCCAGATATAATTTCAACAGAATAAATGAGAATGGCAATCTGTAAATGAAATCTAATCCAACGTCTCATTGTCTTTGACTGACCTTTGTCAAAGACCTTTTTTTAAATATCAAATTTCTTTTGTAGTATTACAGGAAAATGATCATCTGTTGAAAGGTTTTGAGCTCATTTATATCATTAATTGAGTGTTAATCCACTGCATATTAAAAGAAGTACCCTAAGTTTGCAATATTAGTTATGCAACAAGAAACTACAGCATGCATTTATGTTTCAGCCTGAGATGCAAACTGTTCTTTTATTAAAGCAAGGAAGGAAAGCTTTGAAGAGAGACAAAGTACCTTTTTTTTGGACTGATAGACCTGGAGAATAACAATTTTAAAAATTATATTAAGTAGCACTTCATATATGTGCTACTAGAAACCAATAATGTTTGTTCTGTGAAAAATACGCAGCAGAATTTTTTTATGCCGTAATGTCTTCCTCACATTTTACTTTGGATATTATATTTGCGTACAACACTGACATGCTTTCATATTGTTAAAGATGATGCACTGCTTGGTTTTAAAGTGCAGTGATTAGAGCATTATAGATATCTTCCGCATGTATTATAAACCTAGTAAGAGACATGTCTCTCCTGTGCAACCAGTTTGTTAGAGCAATAAGCAGCAAGACTGTATGCACTGTTATACTGCCAACTATATGGCTTTATATAAACAACAACTTCTGCTTATTCCAGAATCCTTGTCTGTAGAGCAAAGAGATGTCCCCATAATGGAAATATGAATTCTTATACAGATACCTCTTCCCAAAATCATTTTCTTAAATAAAAAAATGTATTTCTAAGTAACATCATTGTTAGTGGAGACAATTATTATATAAAACAAACAACTGAAAATGTTTGCTTCCTGGGAGTGGAAAATGAGCACATATGCAAAACACAGATCTGTGACTGAGTTAGACCTCACACTGAGATCAAAGTGACAGAAAAAGTGACAGAGTTCAAAAACTCTGCTTTATCTTTCTGTAACTCAAGAGTTCAATTGTACTCATAGAAGAATATGTTTGGTTAACTACACTATGCATGAAAACCTCTTACTAAACATTCTCTGGAAACCAAATTATTCCATCAGGCTGATGTGTTCTTGTTCACTGTTCACTGATTTATTGTATCAGCATGTACTACACTACTTTAGATGTCGGAAACAGGAAACAAACAAAAAATAAATGGAGCTTTCAGAATCATGCTGAATCCAAGTAGTGAATACTATGCTATCATATCTTCTGTTTTATGGCTGTCCTGGATGCTGAAACCTATGTACCCCATAATACATTTAGATTTCATGTATCCAGCCTGCACAGGTCAAGTGGGCAATTGCCTGACCAATGAGAAATGCTGACAGGACAGAGAATCATACAGTATGTCATCTCCTGGTATGCTTAAGAATACTTAACGTTCCTTAAACCACCCTTTCATATTCTCCAGCACCTTCCAAAAAGCATGCACTCCCTTAAACGCTTAAAAAAAAAATACTATTCTTGATACAAATATGTCTAAAACCTAATGTGCTATAAATAGCATGACAGTGTACCAGCTTTCTCCTTTGGCCTGGCTGTTATGCCCAAGGCCTTACTTAAGACTGATACAGATAACTCTGCCTTGTTAAATACTACCGATACGATTCAATCATTTTACCTCATAAATACTGAGCAGCCCAAGAATCCCTTGAGCTCTAGTCCTCATAACATTAATGCATATGATCTTCCTAGTTCCTTCTAAATATTATGAAGCTTGAGTAACTGTAGTCTCAGGGTGGATTATGTGGAATAATTATTGCAGGTAACTTACTGAGATGTCCACCTCTTAAGAGAAAATACAGCACTGAAGAAACTTCCGGTGGTGAATATGTGCTGAATATGCAAGGAGCCTGTTCCATGATAGTTCCCTAAGCAACATAAAGCCTGTAGATCTTAAATGTTAAGAAAACCATGGGAGCATAGTATGCTGACTCTAAGAGATTCAGCACAGAGAGTGGAATGGACTATAAACACCATGACCAGATTCTGTGAAAATGTCTCAGGGATGAGAACTTGATAGTACTATGGAACTAATAAACCTCATAGTTCTCACTTTCATTTTTCTGCTGCATCAATTTCAACAAAGATAGGTACGGTTAGAATAACTCAAACTCCAACTGTAACTAGTATAAAAATGTCTTAAGAGAGAAGGAATTTGGAGAAGATGCCATTGCAAAAAAAGTCAGAAGGATATTGCTAACTTCTGGGTCTAGTTAACAGACAGAGCCTCCCTTTTCCCTGAGAGGACACATATTGGATATGACTTGCACTCTATACTGTGTAGAGTGCTTCTGGCAGGAAACTTAGAAATCTCTATTGAATTACTCCATAATGTAATGCATTTGTTATGGGCTGTATTAGTCATACTCTTGGTACTGATGAGTGCTCTGGAGCCAGTGTATTTGTCACAGGCAGCCCAAAAGAATCTGTAATCTTTTGCTTCATTGAGAAGCACTATTTATTAAGCTAGCCATGACTGTTTTCATTGGGCAAAATCAAACACCTTCAGGGGAGCTGTGTGAGCCCATTCAAATATTATGGTAATTATAGCACCAAACTGGATGTTTATCCTTTAACACAACAGAAAGGGAAACAGCAGTATTGTGAAGTCCTCTGATCAGAACACGCAGATGAGAACCAGGTTGTCATGTAGATCTGTTTCTATATTTCATCATATTACATTTCTTGCAACCTACAAAAGACTGAAGATCTGTTTCAGCTGAGAGTCTTCAAGTGATGCGGACTACAAAAGCATGTAAGCCTAAGTGCCAGACAGAAGTGGTGCAGCTGAGTTACTGCTGTTGCAGTTGGTAGCACAGAGACTCCTCAATATCCACACTGAGGATTCTAAAAACAAATCTAACAAACGTATAAACATGCTCTAGTGTTCCCAGCTATCATTATGAGAAAGGTGGTTTGTCATACTTATACAAAATTTAGGGCAGTTTTCACTGAAAAATTAGGGATTTTCTCATTAATGGACTGCAGCCCTTCCATCCTCCAGGTTGAAGACACTCTGAGATTTAAAATATTGCTATCCATCTACATTGTGTGACATGGATTGTGTATGGAGAAATCTCCTATTTCCCTCCCTCCAGCACTAGCAGTTTTTTTTTCCTCGTGACCCTACAAGGCTCTATGCTTTAAAAAGAATTAGATTAAGGCAAGGAACAGGTCTTCTACTAAGACAGTACCTTTTCTATTTTTCTGTTAAATCAGACCAAGAAATTTTCCACTCCTCTTTTAACTAAAAAGGTATCCCCTGTGATTGTTTGATCTGCAAACATAATCTCTTGCCTCTGGCTATGCACTGGCTTTTAGGAAAAAAAAAAAAAAACCAAAAACCTGCAAGTGTTCAGAAACTAAGAATCTTGAATAAAAGTATGATACAGCTAATAACTATGGAAAATGAAGTTACTATTGCAGACTGTAAAATACTCTGGAACGTTCATTTAAAATCTTAATTACTGCTGATTATTGGCTTGTTGAAAATTTCAAAAGACAGCAAGGTCTGATTATATTCATCCTCTGCATTTGTGCATTCTTCTTCCATATGCCAGTCATTAGTTCCATTTCACTTCTAGTCAGGATGGGGCAATGCAAAATAATCTATGTCATCATATGATGAGTTCCAAAATGACAGCTCTCTCCAATGAGGAGCTGATCAAAATTGCAATCACGAAGTAGGGAGGGATTCTTAAAGCCAGTGGATTTCTCAGAACTTTGGCAAGGTGCCCACTGATAGCTAAACAGGCACCAACAAGCACAAGAAACAGCTGACAACAATGGCTAAACCAGACTTAGGCTCCCCGGGAATCAGTCACTGAAAGACACTGTGGCTTACAAGAGCCTCTGATGGGAATTTTTAGACAAAAGGCCCAAACAGCTTGCAATGTTCTCATTATCTGCAAAACAAAGTGTGTTAATAACTGTGCCAAAGCGCTCCTTGTTTCTGAAGTCTGTATGCTGCAGACCTTTCTTCTTTTCATCACTGAAAGTTGGAGAAACATTATCTTTAACAGGCGAGAGAGCTGGGTTGGGCACTGGGGGCGGCTTAATACATAGAGCACATCAGCCAAACTACTTTCCATTCTTCTTCATTTCTCATTAGGAATTTCTTATATAAACCTAACATCCTATCCTTATTATCATATATGGAACATTCAGTGAACTGCTTATTTCACTAAAATGAAAAATAAATAGTCTTCATGAGTTGTTATTACGGAGTTTAGATCATTGATAATTTTATGTTACTAAGTGTAATGTTAAAACAAAAATAAGGCACGTGAAAATAAATAAGTATGACCTGTGTATTGCCCAAATAATCTCAGTGGGAGAAGTGATTAAGAGTGAAGAAAATTAGGAGTAATTAAAACATAAGCCTCAATTACTTTTAGGCTCGATCCAAAGATCATATCTGCCATGGCAGATCTTGGTGATTTTGCGGATGTGAATAGTTCATATTCTAGGGAGGGATTTTAACATTTATGCTTCAATGAGAAATCAGTTCTCCAAAAATAATGTAGAAAAAGACTTTTTTTCTGTGTTATCACTATTGAAAGTATCACCACCAATAAGTAAGGGATACATTACAATACGCACAATCTAAACACCAAATGCAAGTTACAGATTTACTTTTAAAATTAATTCTGTGTACCTGAACTAGTCCATGTGATAGACAAAATAGATGAAAACAAGGCACTTTCTTCCTATTCTCTTGTATGTAAAAATGATGAGCTGGACATGAGCTCCCCAAAACTGTTAAAAGTTGAAGGTTGTGCCATTTATCAGTGGAAAGGTAATTTCACTAACATATGGAATCGTGTCTAATGATCTGACATATGACTTAACATCAAAATGATTTGAGCATATTAATGCTGCACTTTTTTTCCTTACAGACTAGTTTAATGACTAATAATGCCCAACTGATGCCACACTCCTCTACCCATCAAATGAAAAAAAAAAAGCTGTAACAAGACATTTTTTTCTAGTTAGTTCTTTTCTAAAAATGGAAATTTCTAAAACTATAAATGTTTGGCATCTTTCTCCTTTTGTCTCTCCCTTTGAAGAGATACAAGTCTCAGGGGTTGCTGTAGTGCTAAGAAGAAATAAATACTGTGTAATCTTCACACCTTGCTATCTATCCTGGCACTCACAGACAATGAATGTGTACTTCCTGAATTAAAGCAAGAAATGAGTGTCTCAAACGATCTTCAGTGTATTTTACACAGCTCAAAAAAACACAGATTCACTTACTACTTTGTCAGCTTTTAACATTTGTCCCAAAGCACTCTGAACAGGAAACTTCATGAAAATAGCAGTGGATAAATCCTCAGCAAGTAGTCCAGAAAGCAGAAGAGTAAATATTAAAACAGAAGAGAGGAAGAGAGCGTTGAACAGAAAGAGAGCATGCCATGAAGGCAAGGTGAAAACAAGAAAACTGATAGGAAAAAGGTACATATAGTAGAGAATCATAATCATGGAACTGGACTCCCACAGAATGCTCTGACTTCGGGAGTGTGGTAATTCAGAGTCATAGCTAAATTCATGTACAGCTCACTCAATACAAGAACAGCGGCAGTTTGTTTCTTCCTATCTCTGTTGCTGACTATATAAATATAATAATGTCTTATCATATTTGAAGTTTCTTAGCTGTAAGGTAGCTTCTGTGGGCTCATTTTTTTTACATGCTGACCACTCCAACTTTTGTAACAATTCCTGATAAGAGAGTGGAAAGAGAGTGCCCTCCACTAGGTTAATTTGTTATGGAATTCTCCTAATGGGATTTAATTGCAAAAATGCCAGTTGTTTGCTTTAGTTTTCTTCGATAATTTTGACTCTCTTTTATAATTAATACTGTTGATTTCTCCTGGTATCATTTGTTCAAAAACAAAAACAACCTGTATGTAACCTAACAGCATAAACTTCAAGTAATATGGGGATTTTATTTTAGTGGCAATGCTTTCTAGAATATTAGTTTACTCACCCACCTACATATCTGTAGAAAGACAATATCTCCTTCAGTCTAGAAAGTGAACTGTGAAAATGCCAAGTTACAGATACTACTAGTTTGTGGGTATTACCTGAGGAATGTAATGCTTTCCCCTCCCTGTATCCAGAAAGCAGTTTGGTTGAGTTTGCAAAGATTTTAATTCTCTATAATATAAAGACATATTTCATCTAACAAGAACCCATGATACACAAACATTTCACAACACAGAGGATAAATATGAAGTAGTTACAGTGAAAAAAGAATATTTTTTAGTTGACAGACAGAAGTGGAAAATCCATTCTCACTGAGTTGGTCAATTAAGATTCAATGAGTATGAGACTTGGTATTTAGGCACAGAAATACATATTGAGAACTATAACAGAGAGAGAGAGAGAGAGAGAGAGAGAGAGAGAGAGAGAGAGAGAGAGAGAGAGAGAGAGAGAGAGAGAGAGAACTAAAAAGTGAACTAAAGAAACAGTAGCATCTTGACTTGGGCTCTAAGTTATGCAGTTATCTGGCCATTGCCAGCTATCTGTATATTGAAAATTTTGTTTTAAAGGCATGCATTCAGAATTTTGAAAAAGAAATCACAGTCTGGCTGAAAGGTAACCTCAGCTGATAATAATGTAGTCAATAATTCACAATAACAAGGAAGTTAAGATTCTATGAAGTGTGCATATTTGTGTACATGCATATGTAATACATACACCTTTTTATTTTAAATAAGTGGTACACACTAAAAAAAATCATCACACCCTTTTCATTCTCAGCTAAAAATCTAAATTTTTAAATACACCCACACAGACTCAAAACACCAAGAATTTTTATATGCAGTTCATTTTCACTTACCAGACATCATATAACTACGGATAATTCTATTCTAGATTTCAGTATATTTTGCACTATGGAACTTTTTGATTATTTCCACACTCTGAGAATTAATAGAATGTGTTTTTGCAGTAGAAATTTCCAGTATTTCTCTATGTAGAACAGGATAAGTTGTTTTTCCACAAAGAAAGCTGCTGAACAGAGTTCAAGTTGAGAGTCAGGCATTCCAACCCGGGTAGAATTGGCACAGGCACTAAGTAAGGTAATTATGAAGGGTACACGAGAGTCTGGTACAAGAGTGGGCTAATTTTTGAAAATATTGTTCTTTTATCACCATAAAAAGTACAGAACATACCTAAAAAACAATGGGTTGGTAACAGACATTGTATGGAAATATAATGTAGTAAGTGCATTGGGAAGACTGAGCCTGAGATGCTCATCCAATGACTGCGAGGAGAGGCATTACCTGCGTCGGACTCAGGGTATGTAAGAGAGTGGATTTCACTGATTACGTGCGCAATTTCTCCCTTGTCAGTAAGAGGTGTACGCCCATTATTGCAGTAATGAGTAAACTGTTCTTCACAAAGATCTTTGCCTGATTAGAAAATTTTGATCTTGAGCATATTTCTCACAGCACTTAGTTCTTAATAGTATTTGCATTTAATTGGACTAAACTTTCTTAATCACAAAACGTGACTTTTCTAGAGGAGGCATTTTGAAAATGCTCATTAAATTCATGTTCCTCGGTCAAAACCACATTCATAAGTCTTCAGTACTGTGGTGTGATTCCTAATAAACAGATTTAACCTTATCAAGGATATAATTCCAGTGCAGAATGCCTACACGCTACTGGAACACAAATGGACAGGGCTAATCAAAAATTACAGATCTTTGTTGTTAGGAGCTATTATCAAAATTTGAGTCATCATTATATAAAGATCTGTTCTTGCTCAGGCTTCACCCTGTTGAGACTGTGAAATGTCATCCTAGAAACAACTATTAATTGTGGCAACAGCCTAGCAATCAAATATGTGACATTTCATCTCTAACAGAAATTCATCTTTTATCTTTCTTTGTTTGGAAAAGCCCAAAGTGTCTTTTATTTTGTACATTCTTATAACAATGTAATCTTAGTTTTAATTATGTCTATTAATATCTGAATTGTATGCAGAGCTAATGCTGTTGAAGTTGAGAATTGGAGATCCAGAAATGCTCATGGGAAGGTGATCATTTTATGTGATGTGACTTGCTCACACTTCCACGTGCTCAATTTTACATGCATGACAATAACCCTATTATCAGTCATATATTGACTGACCATATGATCACAAGTAGAAGCATTTTAAGTGTAATTAATTACTAGGCCCCACCTTTTGGCAATTTAAATGCTCTTAAATGGTACTACTTGTCAATAGAGAATTACAAAAAGATTATCACACTGAAACTTGTCTATCTCAAAATATAAATAAATAAATAAATCATTATTTACACAAGATGGAGTATAAAAAAAACAAAAAGGAAAGGATTGAGAAGCACCATTATATTAACTGCATTGAAAATTTCAAGTGTTGATCAAGACATGGTATAATTTAATTTATTAGTGATAAAATGCCTCATCAGAGGTCACATCGACATCATACTTGATATTGTATAAAATGTGTACATGCTAGTAGTGCCTATACTGAGGAATTTACAGTCTTATGAAGCAACATAAATAATGGGAGTGAACCAGATAGAAAATTTATTTTCTCTTTCTCACACACACTTTACCTCTGAACAGTTTCCTGATTCCAAATCACTGCTCCATAGAGCCAAAAGTACAATGTCAGTTATTGTAAGATATCTTCATAATATATTTTGTGATCTATTCTCCCTTTGACTGCTTTGAAAAACAATCTGTGCAAATGGATGGATGAGAAGCCTAGAGCAACTATAATATAAATCACTGCTTTATGCAATCTCACTAAAATGGTAACTAAGAGCTTAACGTTCATTTGATTGGAAAAGTAAGAATTGTCTTTGGTTTTTTTCCCTGCAGTTTATACCAAGAGAGCAAGATTACTTTTCTTGTGTTTCTTAAGTATGTACTATATACAGTTTGTTTGAGAATAATCTGTTTTACAGTATTAATGATTCATAAAAGATCCCTAAAGCCAGGTACAGCAAACACTGTGGCAAATAGTTGACCAATTTGCCTTTGTTTAAAAAAATAAAATGAAATAAAACAAAAAATCAGGTTAATTAGAGTTTCAATAGGAATCATTTTCTAAACCAGACACTTTCTGTTGAACAGGACATCATGCATTGAAATATCCTGAAATATTTGAGACAATATTCTATTTATTCATCTTTTCTAGATCAGAATGGAGGCTAACACATCTCATTGCCTATGCTGCACACCAGTGAAATGGCTAGTCACTTTATTCTGCTGTCATCGTCAGCCTGCAAGGGATAGGCTTGGGGCAAATTCTAACCCCTGTCGGAAATTACTAACTACTCTGGAGATTACTCCAGATGATGGAAAGATAATCTTACGTCTCCCTGCATCTGCATATCCATCTGCACAGCCTCTCAAGATCAGACACATTATTGACAAATGTCACAGTAATTCTTTTTTCCTTACCCTTTATCGCATTTTCACGCCTGATGAACTACCTATGACTGGTAGGAAGATTATTTCTATATAAGCAACCAGGCATAGCTGACTTATTTCATAGGCATTTGTAATTTTTCATCAGAACCACCAGAATGTCCATTAATCTTAGTAACATAAAAACAACTATTTTTGAATATGTCATTGACAAATACAGATTACCAATGGAATCAACAGTCATAGGCTATTTTAAACATTAATTAAAGTCAACATTAATACAAAAGGCCAAAAAATTTTCTAGCATTATCATTAGTTTAGCCATCACTGGATGGCAAAGCAGCCATCTCAGTCAACTGGAACTGACTTTAAACTGAACAAGAAGACTGCTATTGAAATGTGTATTTGTAAAAATATTTTACAAATCCTTTCAGGATTCTTTAATGATGAAAAATATAGTCTATAATTCAAAATCAATACTCTCTAATTTCATTCACATAGTAAACATTCCTAAATACTGTTTGTCTCTTAAATCAATTTTATACATATTAAATCACTTTAACATAATAAATGATTTTTAGATGTCCTGAATATTCAGCTGCATAATCTTATCACATATTAAAAAATTCTTCTTATATTTTTATGTGCAATATTAACTACTGCTGAGATTTTCATTGAAACTGGGTGCATTTTTTCTCAATAGCTCAGTTGCTAATCTCAACCTACACACATTCATCTAGAAAGCTAAGTTTCAAAAATCTCATTATGTTCTCCAAAATACAAAACATTCTATTTTGTGGACCAATTGACTTAATTGTGTTGGATTTTACCACCCGAAACAACATAAGCTTTTCAGCAGGAGAGCATGATATAGATCTGTACTAAAAATACAATCTTTTGTCACACTGTAAGTTTTTGGGAGACATCATTCCTTAAATGAAGCACAGAAATGGTTTCTATTCAGGTAAATCAAGGCAATAGAGACCATAGAGTCTACTTGCCCAAACTGAGCAGATTCAGTGGATTTACTGTAAAAACAGTTACTAACCAAAGAAAAAGAAAAAAGTATGACAAAACACAGAATTATTAATGTGAAGACAGATTGACCTTTAGAATGTTTGGTGGCAAGGAACATGCTTTAAGATGATAAAAGCAGATCTTACCAAAATAGCTATTCAACACCTTCTGAATAAAAGGCATAAAACTAGATGTAATACAAACAGACACACACATATTGTTTCATCTCATATTTAATTACCCTAAATAAAAAGAAAGCTTCTAATTCTAATTGTTGTAAAAAAACAGACAAAAAAAATCCTTTAAAAATCACGACTAAATTAATGCAGCAATACATACGCACAAATCTGCAGAGATCTTTTCAGAATATGTCTGAGATCTCAGCTGCCCTATTTCAATAGTTTATGAATCAGATGACCAATAGTTATTTCCGTTAGAATGTAAAGGAGGAGATAAATATCCTATTATGAAGTTCAGTAGCAGCATTCCTCAAAGCATAAAGTGCTGAAGAGAAAGTAAAATTTTTAATAATCAGAGGCTACAAAAGTTACTTTCATGTCAACCTCATACTCCACCACCTGACTATCTTATGTTCTACCCTCAGAATGCCTTTATGACAGAAAAATAGTACAAGTGCTACTGAATTTACAATCATCTGAAGGTAAACACAGATCCTTTCACCATGTGCTTTTCCTTTACTTGCTGGCTTTAAGCCAGGCAGAGGAGCAGTGGGAAGTTGTAACGGTAATATTCACAACAATAGAATATCAAAATCAAATTATTACTGTAAATCCTCTTTTCCACCTTTTTTATCCTATTAAACTGATATTTGTTATCCAGCAGTCCATCTTGTGGGAACAATGTATGCCAATAAACAATCAGAAAAAGACTCTCAAGAAAGATCCTGACATGGCACAATCTAATATTGAATTTTAAATTTGTCATTTGCTTTTTCCTATTAAGCATATATATATATATATATATATATATATATATATATATATATCTTTTGTTCTTAGGATAGCCTGGATCAAAAATTGAATACTGAGTTTTACTAAATAAACTGATTAAAAAATCTGAACAAACAGTAGATAGTACTTTTTGTGATCTACTGTAACAATTCACCATAGCACTGAAAGATAATTCCAAAGGTACTCTTAATTAAATTTTATCCTGAAAAGAAAGGCAAGATACATTGCTATGGTTGAAATTTTGACATGGGAACACTGTAGCAGCAGCATATTTAAGATTACAACAATTTCACAAGAAAAGCAATGCATTCTCATCAACTACAGAAATCAGATGTTTAGGTAAGAATTTACATACTGCATTTCAAGTTAGAAGTTTAAATGAAAAGTGATCCTGTACCAGAGATTTTGAATGTTATATCTCCTTATTCTGTTTGTTTCAGAGATTGATTAACGCAAGTGGTTTATATATATACACCGAGATTTTCATCTGACAACTAACATATAACTGGCAGAGCTGTACAATGCATTGGTTTACAAAGTTTATAAAGTCAAACTGAAGCCAAACAAATGGCAGAATAAACTTCCAACAACTGAGAAACTACCCTAGAAACATCTGTTCAGAGGAATGCTTCTTACAAGGAGATGAATCATTCTACTCTTCACACCTTCCTGCTCTCCGTCGACCAAATTCTCCTTATACTGCCAATCTAACTCCATTTGTATAGAATCAGAAATTACTATAAATCATAAATAGCTTTCACAAAGGTCCCAAAGAAATGGCTTACATATTCAGACTAGCTTCAATAACTGAATGAATCTGGTATAAATGACAGGAAAGCGGTACTCAAAACAATATAATTTTTAAGTTAAAATCAAGGAAAACGGCTCTTCAGGAACTGTAAAAACAATTTCTACAAGGGCTCTATTTAATAGTCCTTCACTTAAACAGTACTCTAAACAGCACTCTTCCATGCACCAAGACCTTTGAAGACTGAAATTTTACAGTTTTTTTTCTTTTCTTTTTTTTCTGAGAATGCTAAACGCCCTGACCTAGAAAGTCAACAATAATTTGAAAGTCAACACTAAGTCAATCAAGACATTCTACCATTTTGTTTTTTACTCCATAAAAGTAAAAATTTCTATAGTCATTACTTGGAGAAAAAAAAAAAAAAGTAGTTTGATACATGGAACAGTTTTCAAAATATTAAGATAAATATTAAATTGACAGTAGTGTTATGACTCAGCTAGTACGTTTGCTATATAACGCAATTGAAATAATGTAAGACTGACATTCTGGAGCTTAGAACTCCCAAAGTTTGGTGTTTTGCTTTTTTTTTTTTTTTTCCTCTTTATTAGCCAGACTTAAAAATCTCTAGAGAGTATGGTTGTTGGAATCCTAATTAAATACAATAAAACAAACTCTAGCTCTGACATTTAACAAAACTTCATAGCCCCAGGGACCTAGACTTTAGCTAGAGTTTGAAATATGAATTAATCTGCTATTTCAGAAATGCTTAAACTGAGCTCAAGGTTAAAAATAAGATTTTGAGGGTAGACAACTGAAAAAATACCAGAAGGTTAAATAAAATGCTGAGGTAGAAGCACAACAGAATTTTGTTTGAAAAGCTAAATAATATATAACTTAATTACTATCATACAGAGAATGTGCTAATAAAAATGAATGACAATGTCAAATATTAGGATGAAAATAGACACATGGTGGCTGTTTAAAATGTGGGAAACAGACATAGGGAAAAAAAGAGCGATAAGTACTTTTTTTTTTTCTTTTCTTTTTTTTTTCCCCTATTCAGGTTTCTAGCAACAAAAGTTCCTGGAATACATGCACATGTAGTCTAACAGTCTTAAGATAGGAAAACGGTATTTTAAAAAATTAAAATTAAGGATATTGGATTTGCAATATCAAGACAATTTTTACCATCTCACAGTGAACTAAAAACAGTAGGCAAGAATCCCTTACCATACCCTGAGATGAGCTAAATCAAACTTCAATAGGGATTTTTGTGTTTTTTTTTTCCTTCAAAGTTATGAAATAGGAAATTGGGGCTGAAGAATTCATTTTAAATGTATCTTATGGATGACTTAAACTCTTCAAAGTGCATGCAAGAAGCTTATTACCTCAAAAGCATCCTTGAATAGAACAAAGGAATTCAAAGAGCTGCCACCTTCTCCCTGAACATTTAGAAAAAAAATTCAAATACGCTTTATCCTTCTGCTATCTTTTCATACTACAAAAATTGAGATATTTATTTCTTCTAATATTTGTTTGATTTTATGACATTCCTTACTTTTCTGCCAAAAAGTCTTGAGAAACCCATTTTGGTGGATAAACTAATCTTACTTTCCCTTTAAAAGAGTTCAGTTCACAGTTGGTATATCTTCTACGCTTCTCCTACTTGCTGTTCTCCCCAGAACTTTTTTTATCTTATCTCTTTCACGTAGGGCTTCATCGCCTGTTTTGAAGCAACTTACCCACCTTTAGTTGACAAAAATTAAGTCTTTCTCACAATGAATTTTCCTTATTATATTCCTTCCTTTACCCTGTTTTTACTTGTCCGTGAAGGAAAGATTTAATAGCTTTGCTATATCAGAGTATACAGCCAGGACTATCAAAATTTCTGTGATTACAAAATGAGGAAGATTATACTCCTATTTACCATATGTGATTGGACTGAAATAGTTCATCTTACTAGATGGCAACATATCCGAGGCTTCAAATTTTAAATTTTTAAATCATAGAAAAACATGTTGATGCATAAGGTATTAGACTACTGAGATTCAAGAGTTTTCAAGACTTGTGAGTTGAAATGAAAATTCCTGCATTTTTTAAGAGAAGCCAAAACTTATATCTTCACATCCATAGGCATGTGTTTAGTTTTTTTCCTGCAGAGTACAAATATGAGGAAGGAAGATACGATTTAAAAATACAAAATATTGTGCCAGTATCCAGAATTGTTCACCATTAGTCCTGAAGAACATGTAGAAAATAAGCTTATGCATCATCACACTATCTTCTGTTTTTTGCATCACATAGGTAGCTTTAATCAAGTTACTCCCACGGAAGTTGAGAACAATATTTTCAGAAGCTCCACTGGTCAGTGACTATGAAGGTTTAAAAATATATGAGTATGAAAACTGTGTGAAGACTTCCCAGTCAAAAAATTGTATTTCAGAGATAATTAGTCCATAAGTCCTTCTCATAGCACTTCTGAGAAGGACTTAGGGATTCTGGATGATGAAAAACTTAACATGAGCCAGCAGTGTGCTCTCACAGCCCAGAAGGACAATGGTATCGTGGCTTCAATAACAAGAGAGGTGGCCAGCAGGGCAAGGGAGGGAATTGTCCCCCTCTATCCTGTCCACAGGAGGACCCAGCTGGAGTACTCTGTCCAAGCTGGGGTCCCCAATGCAGGAAAGATGTGGAACTTTTGGAGAGGGTCCAGAAGGGGGCCACAAAGATGATCCAAGGCCTTGAGCACATCTATGAAGACAGGCTGAAGGAACTGGTCTTGTTCAGACTGGAAAAGATAAGGCTGCAGGGAGACCTTGTTGTGGCCTTCCAATATTTAAAGAGTTTGTAAACATGAGGGGAATCAACTTTTTATGAGGGTAGATAATGAAAAGACAAGGGGGAATGGTTTTAAACTAAAGGAAAGGAGATTTAGATTAGATGTTAGGGGGAAGGCTTATACTGAGAGACTGGTGAGGTGCTGGAGCAGATTTTCCAGAGAGGTTGTGGATGTCCCTTCCCTGGAGGTGTTTAAAATCCGGTTGGATGAGGCCCTGAGCAATCTGATCTAGTACTTGATCTAGCAGTTGGCAACCCTGCCTGCGGCAGGGGGTTGGAACTTAATGATCATCGACGTCCTTTCCAACTCAAGCCACTCTATGATTCTGTGAACAGGGATCTTAATTACAATCCACTGCCTTCCATTTTCACAAGAGGAGTTTTTTTTTCCTTGAAAGAATGTAGAAACGCAAATCATTCGGTTGGAACTTGGTTTGGAACTTAATAATCATTGAGATCCCTTCCAACTCAAGCCATAGAACCTATGATTCTATGAATTGTATTCTGCTCACCACATGGGAAAATATTCTATCTAAATTATGGTTGATAAGTTCATTGTACCTCATGATGTTTACTCAGAAGTTTTCCAATGTTTTTTCTCAATGTGTTTGAAGAGAACCAATTTCCTCAAACAACTTAGAGAAATGAAAAACTTAAGGGAAAATAATGAAAATAATTTATGGTTTATAATAGAGAGAGGACTATATGGGACACAAGCCACCCATTTTTAATCTTCCCAAGGTTAGAGTAAATAATAATAGCTAGAAGACAAAAGGCAAGTCATGACACACAAAAATGCCTATCTGATCTGAACTCCTTTTCTGAAAATTGTTAGGATTGATTTTATAAGAAATCCAACAGAAAATATCTGTCTTTTGTAATAGACATCAATACAGTAACAACAAATGACTTCAATAATGAGAAGTGAGAGATTTTTCTTAGAGTATTACTTATCTTCCTTAATGTAACACTTTCACATATTTATCACAATATTATATTTAAGGACCAGAGAAAAAAGGATAATTCTTATTCTACCAGAATTTTTCTTGCTTTGTATTTCAGCAGTCCACTGTGATTATATTATTAGCCTCTTTCAGTTGGTGACAGCTTAAAAAAAACACAGCATTATTCTGACCAGTAGAGAAATTAAAAAACAACATCAACAAACTATATGGGGCAGTTAATGGGGCAGTTCCAAACAGGAAACAGAGATAAAGAACTTCCTTCTGCAAAATGGTGGGCAAAAATAAAAGATATTCAGGGACTATTATTTATTATACTTCCAGTTTTCTTCCTTTACCCAAAATAACTAACATAGCTTCAAGTTTCAAAACTCATTTAAATGACTTTGCTTATTATAACTTCTGTCATAATAAAGGACTTCTGTACGTCAAGCAACAAGGAATTGTCCAAAACTCTGAGCAGGTAAACTGGCAAAGTAAAGCACGCACATGCCTACTTCCCCAGACCTGTAAACAATGCAGTTGTATCCCGCTCCAGTTAGTCCTTAGTTTCTTTGCAAACAGTCACATCTTTCTAGACTTAGGAACCTAACACTTACAGATTAGTGTACTTCAATAGGAAAGCTTCCGCCTAGTCAATGAATTCTGTGTTTAAGAAGGAAGAATTAACATGTGCACTATTACATATGAGGAATCTAACTTACAAATGTCAGAATATCCAATGAAATTTATGTTACCCTTACAAAGCCGTCCAGAACATAACTGCTTAAAACCATGAACATTTTCCTAGCAATTAAAATATATATATAAAAAAAAACCTACTACTTTCCCATCAACTTGCATTGACTGTGCAGATGATTAGCTCACCAGATTTAAGCTTCCACTTGGCATTAGAGGAGGGGTATGTTAAATGACAGACTGTTCCTTCAAAGTACTGAAAATCTAATGTTTATCTTCAAGAAATAAAAAATAGGTGTGAGTTAGGTTTTAGAGAGCTTCCATTTGAATCACTTACTACTTACTTAAAAGATCAATACCACAAACCACTGGGATCTAATAAAGCTGAAAGAAGTTCAGACATAAGCCTGTTAAGAAATGAAATTAAATATTTCAAAATAATAGGCATAATATGGTAAGCTTTTAGGAAGAAACAGAACCATATGAATTCATGTAAATTCTGACAGTCTTTTCATTCTTCCTACATCCAAAAAGCACTACAATTGATAAGGGGAATTTTCTGTGTTCTTAAGCAAAAGCATTACATAAATGCAAAACTTGAATGATCTAATCCTATATTATTAATTTTCATTACCTAACATATATGGCTGAAAAATAAGGTAAAATTCCAAGAATCCCTTAATTCTGAGAAATCCAGAATCAAGGAACCTTTAAGAGCTTGCTTTTCCACTATATTACAAAGCTAATGAGAGAAACATGCACAAAGTTAGTGTTTCTGCAAACTGAACCAAGAGAAGTTCATAGCTAGCATGGTCTAGCACAACTTTTACTTTTCACAATGGAGGAATCAAAACTTGAACTTATAGGTATACTTACGCATCAACAGTGAACTTATTTCATATTACACTGTTTGAAAACTGTGTCTTCTAGTGCCAAGCTTGATATTGCCATTAAAACAGAAGAACTAATGAAAAATGTACTATAAAATTTCTGCATTTCCCTGTAAAAATTGTGAAGGAGACTCAAGAAATGCTGTTCCTGTCCAGTTAGAATTGTGCTGCACCAAATATATGCATATAGAAATTACAAGACCTTGCAGAGCAACTAGTTTCTGCACAGGTTAGATAACTCACTGCTTATTTCAAGTGACTACACAACATTATCGAGCAGTAAAACTCTTGGAAAAGAATATTAACTGTAATTTTATCATATGCATAGAAAAAGAATGTAAAAATACCATTTTATATAGAATTAATTTATATCAGCTTAAAAAAAAGATTTTTACATTATAGAAAGTGGCATGCAGCACCAAGAATGTAGCTGATCAGTTCTGTCAAAGTCAAATTTTAACTTGGGTTGCAATGTAGATTTCTGAGATGTATCAAATTCCAACACGAATGCTAAAATCACGAATGCAGAACAGAAGCATTTCTTTCTGCCCAAGTTGGGACCAAATTTCACTTAAAAGCATTAGTTTTCTTAGCACAGATATACCAAAATACAAGCTCACATTAATAGATGCAAAATGATGAACATTTTACAAAATGTGACTCCATAAAAATGTATTAAATTCCAAGAAGGCAGAAACTCAGTCTATAAGATTAATCAAACAAAACTGAAAGAAACAAAAGAGCTTTTGTTACCCTAATACCTAAAGTTGCATGGTATACTCTGGGTAGCTGGATTCATTTTAAATAGATAGATAGAGCAAACATCACCTGGGCAGACTTGAATGTATCTGTATAAATAGACTAGGTAGAGAGGTAGCAAGATGATTTAAGCACAATGAGATTAATTCTTGTGTGTCAGTAGTGAGACTGACCTATGTCACTTTAGCAAACAAAGTCTTCAAATATCTTCTTTTATGTCATCACTATGATATAGAATAAATTTGTTGCTTTATTCCAGTTTCTTCATTATTGCTCCCTTGGTATTTGGTTTATTATTATTTTTAACTATAATTTCCTGAGCAAAACTATTTTTCTTGAACTGATAGCTGGATGAACACCCAAAGTAAATTTATGATCAATTAATTCATTATCTCAGTACATACAGCAGATTTACTTGAATCTTACCTATCTGTTCTTAAAAATAAAAGAAATCTGTTCTTGTTTTCCTAAAATTTTCCCTTGCAGTTGAAAAGAAATGCTGCTCACTTTGAAGCTTTTAGGTGCCCCATAAAATATGAGAGTATTTCCCATATTTTGGAACTAATTATGATTTAATCTTCAGTTTGAGTTGAGCATCTTGCATGAATTACTGAAAATAAACCATATGAAAAATGATGTGATTCATCTCTTAATTTTCAAGGTCAAAACTCTAAATCAGATCTGAATAATGCTGGTTTTTCTAAGGTGCATTTGAGAAGCTCTACTATACAGTAGCAGAAATAAGTAGCATCCTGTGCAAGGTCTGAGCTACATGGAAGTCTTTATTTTTGCTGGGTAATAGGCTATTGATGCCAAAATTGCTACTGGATGGATGAATGGATAGGGGCAAGTAGGAAGCAAGGAAAGAAAGGAGAAACAAAGCACAAATTTTTGTTTCCACAGAAAGACATTGGCAACACAAAGCAAGAAAATCCTTGAAAGCAGGACTGTTTGTCCATGCTGTACCAAAGAATAGAAGAGCCAGTGGCTCTTCCTCAAATTCAGTACACCACTGAACATTTATTCAAAGGGATGAAAGTAACAAGATGTATTGCCAAGTTGGACTCTCAGGCAAATTATGTCACTTCATCCTCCAAAAACTAAGACTGCCTTTAGGAAAGACATATTTTGTTAACATTTCACAGCTGGAAAACAATGACACATTTTCTATTTATAGAATCTTAGGTACCTGAATATTTCCAGGTTCTTCTACAATCCTCGTCAAATATCAGCCAACTGAACACTGGAAACTGACAGCAAACAGCACCTTCTTCTTCCCTTAGATGTTCACTATCTGATTAACTGTGATGATTTCTGAATGTCTCATAAGGTATACTGGGAGATGAAAAGAACACTGGATTGTACAGCTTACCTAGCTTCTCTCTCTTCAGCCACAAAAGAAACCCAGAATTGTTCACTGAATTTTGGTAATAGTTGTTCTCATTTAGCTTTGCAAGTACAGATTTCTGGTCTGAGTTATTAAAAGACAATTTTATTTCTAAGTATTCCATTGTGTAGGTCAACTGATGCAGAAACTAATTTCCCTTCTTCTTTTAGAGTCTATCAGGATCTACAGAACCTGGATAAAATTCAGATTTCGTGAACACAAAAAATAAATCCCAGGCTTTATCATTCTCTTATCTGTAACAGCCTTAAAGGCAAATAATGCATGAAGAAAATACAAGAAGTTAATTCTAAGCCTCACAGAATTACTGCTCTCAAATTTTCTTCCTCTATCCTGCTTTCTCACTCACTTTCTCTTTAAGGCTTTTTTTTGTTGCTGTTGTTCTTTATAAACACAGCAGTAGGAAAGAAGACTTGTGGTGATAAAAAGACACCGCTGTTTAAACTATTATTAAAACACCACAAGAAACGCTGAACCAACTGTGGCATCTGAGTGGGATCTGTCTCTGTTCACATAAAGGCTAAATTGTTACAAAAAGCATAACAAATCAGCAAAACCAAGACAGAGATGTCTTAGTTCTTGGTAGGCTGGAATATGTTTGTCTAAAACGAAGCAGGAAAAAGAAGCACAGAAAATAATTTTAATTAACAAAGCTAGTAACATTCTGATCTGGACAAATAAAGCACAAAATAAATCTAAATTAAATGTATATTTTGGAATAAGTTCACATTTCATTAGATAACACTTTCTATAAATTATTAGACTAGAATTGAAGACAGTCTGGAAATACAAAATCACAGATTTGGTAATACACAGACTTCTCAGTGGGGTAGGGTTCTCCCTCACTGTGAGTGGCATTTCTCAGTGAACAACAACCCTGCAGTGTTAGAAACACATGTCTAAATCAAGCAAAGCAAGTGCAGATCCTTTGTTATTTTGCTAGCCATGAGGAAAATTTGATGTATGAAATTCCCTTGTTTCTTTATACTTTTATCCCCCCCTACTTTTATTTCTTTTCCATTGTTCCTTTTCCTTTACTCCTCCCACTCTAACTAATGGAAGAAAGATTCTGGACTAACACTACACGAGATGAAAAAAAATTATGGTTTAGAACAGGGATGACCATAGAAAAAAAGTCATTTTTTAAGGGCGAAGAATGACATATAAAGAGTATAAAAAGTGCTTCTATACCTTATTGTCCCACTGAGAAAGTCTTCACGGACCAGTTTACTATTCATTCTGGATATATTTCAAACTGAAAAAGGTTATATTGTTTAACAACTTCTTTAGCTTTTCTCTCCCTTGAAAAGACTTGGCATTAAAATATTCTATGAAATTAACCTTCCATCAGTGAATGCAAGTAGTACAGCCTTCAGTACTAGACTTTCAATATCCAGAGCACACACAAGAACCAAAAACCCTGGCAAAATAGATGAATGTTGTGACAGCCATATGAGATCTGATCCTATACACATCTGTAGAGCAACTCAACATACTTGTCTGGCAGTCTGTCCAGCACAGAGGCTGTCATCTTACAGGTCTGAAAGATCACACTTTGGAAGACAGTATAGGTTTATTTGACAGGATGTAAAAAAATTATCTGCCTTTTCCAGGTATTAAAAAACTGGAATATCTGTAATTCTTTTTTTTTTTTTTTTTCCTTCTTTTTTTCTTTTTTAAATGCCCTAACTTCTAAGAATATTAGAAGCAGCGAGAATGTTCTTTAAGGAACTTCATTGTCATATTATGGTTAGCTTCCTAATGATTCATCTTTTGCCCTCAAAAACATTCATCATCTTGGCATAAAATTGCAGCAGACAAAACACAATGCAAATACAAAGTATGGATTTACTTAGTACCAGTTCTTTCCTAAAAAGAGTGTAATTAAAATAAGTTTCTCATGTGCTGATTCTGGACCCCAAGTGTCTTGCTTAAAATCACCTATTTCATTTCATTCACAATAGAATGTAACAAGTAATTTGGGATGTTAAAAATAGTAATAACAGAAGGACAACAGGACTTCAATCAGTTTGAATCAATACTTCTTAAAATTGTCAACAAAGAAGGTATTAAAAAAAAAATCTTGAAGAAAAAAAACTTGAGTGCTTTGAGGCTAATGACAACATCAGCAATGAAAGGTGGAAAAGAAAGAGGAATACTCCATTTGAAAGAAAGTGAAGGCTTGGAAATATGGTCTGAGAGAATGCTAGACGACAGTTTAAACAAAGAAGTTTACTAGACTTAATTTAAACAGATTCTATAAATATTCGTTGGTATCATGACATTGTTAATAACAAACCAAACGCATCTGCTCTTTGTGCAGTTACCTAGACTACATTTCTTGACACTACTGTTCAATAATAACCTCCATCTGCTCTGCTGTGTCTGTCATTTCTTTTGCTATAACATACTGTGACAGAGGCTTCATTTACCTAAACTTATCTTGGCAACTTGTACTTCATTAAAGAGAATCCTGCAAGCATCAGTTAAAGCTTTCTTATCTGGTCATGCATAGCTAAGCTTCATAAATCATTCTTTCACTTTCCATTTTGCATCTTCTGGAAAGGTAACATTATTGAATTCAGATCACTGGAATAGAGCAGTACTGAAATGTTTATTGACCGGCTTTTAGGCACTGAGATCTGCTTCGAATGCAGACAGTAATATTAGCTAAAGCTTTTGAATTTAAAAGGGATGTCACTAATATGCTTTATACATCACTATAAATACTGTTTGATGGCAGGCCACTTTAGCAAGCTGCTACTAATCTAGGAGAAACAAAATATTATTAGCATATATTTCCTCCTTCCTTGTCATCTTTTTTCTTTTTCTTTAATCGTAGCATCTGAAAATAAAATATTATATATTCATAGACCCAAGACCTCAATCACAGCTCAGTGGCACAGACTGCATCTTACAAAGAAGGAGGAAATGCGTAAAGGGACTTTAAACAAACCATCAGATGGGTCTGGCATTACACCAGGACAACGCTCGATGCAAGTTACACCAGCTGTGAAAGTGCCAGCCCCTAGTGCAATTGTTTCTGATATGTAGTGCAAGAGAATTAGGTCGGATTTCTGCCTCCACTCAGACTCCTATGTAAGAGTCATATAACAACAAGCAGTATTTATACTGTGGCCAATATTACCTCCTAATGGGGATCATTTGTTATTAGAATGAAAATAACGATGAGCCCATTTGCAGATGGACAGAGCTATTCTCTTTTGTGTCATACACAGAAGAGATTCATGCTGTGATGGCTGATGAGCCAAATTACAAGAGCCAAGCTATCTAATAGAGTAGGAGGAAAGGAAGAGGAAATATTTTATTTGCTAGACAAATAAGCCTTCATCAACACAGAATAGCATAAATTCCGATCAAATTCAAATGACAGCTTTGAATGGCTATTTTCTATATGAAATCATATCTAAGGTCTTCATTTTGGCAATGTCAAAATATGTTGGCTTAACAGTCAAGACTAAACGTATATAATAATTTACAATAATCTGGAAACCTCAGAGATAAGTGGGATGCTGGTGACCTGTATTTAGAACTCTGATCCACAGGAACAATTCGAACCAACATTTCACTGCTTCTGTACACAAACCACTGGACTCCAGAGAACCTGAGGATAGGATTGTACTGGTTCAACGTACTCTAGTTTATCAAAATTAAGCATTTTGTGGACAAGAGAGACAAGAAAAAACATTAAGGTAATTAAAGATACATACCTATATGTTAAGAAAAAAAAAGGCAAAAATGGTATTATCATTTCCTTGAAAGCTAGACCAATGTGATTCCAATGGTGTGGAACGGATATGTGATTCAAATCTAACTCAGACAATGAGTTGCACTCTAGTGGAAAATCCTAAAGCCCTGAGGTATGCAAAGACAGCTCTGAGAATCTTCTTGTAGTAGCTGCCTTTCCCTTATTAAAATTACTGCTAAAACTGAACTATTTTATGTGAATAAAGTTTTATTTCACAAACTATGCAAAAATAATTATTTTTAAGTCAATGTGAAGCAACTTTGACAATTTCCCAACCAAAATTCCAACTTCACCAATTGAGTATAGTAAATCTTGATTATTCATGGAGAATCACAAACCACCCCTAGACAAGGAAAATTGGTGAGGCAGTTCTGAAAAAGCTATAATCAGTTTTCAGACCCTGTACACAAAAAACATGCAGCCTAGGACATAATTTCCCACGTTTACCAAGCTTTGTAAATTAGTCCAGTACCTAAAAGGAACTCTAATTAAATGTTACTAAACTTTAAGGCTTGGTTAGTTTTCATTTTCATGCCAGCTTAGCAGAGTCTCTTGTCTGTAGAGGAATATCTACCACTTTTATATTCACTCTTTTTGATGGAGTTGTGATGAGGGGAAGAAAGAAAAGCTACAAGAATAAGGTCACCAGCTCGAAAAAAAAAAAAAAAAAGACATACACAAAAATTATCATATATCCCTTTAGCTCCTGGGTATATCTGATTATGAATGGCTGCAATTCTTTCCATAGGAAAGCCACAGAAAGCTCGCTATAACTGGATGCTTTCCATTCAGAGCCACTTTTGAACCCAACCATCCCCATTAATGTATATGTAAAACATGAATTATTTCTCTAATTTGAAGACTACTAGCAAGATTGAAGGGGTTTATGAAAGTTTTCCAACATTCAAATAATGTAAATTTCCTTGCAATAAGAAATCTATTATCAGTTTAGATAGCAATTTTATCATCAAATGAAGCTTTGTTTAAATGAATTATAATACTATTATAACAATTCCATTTTAACTAAGGTATTTTTTGCTTCTAAAGGGCTTACTCTGCATCTACTGCAATTAGACCCAATCTGCAAGGTAGGTAAAGTGAAGCTATTACTTTTTATGATCAAGAAAATAATTTTCTGCTGGGAATTTGAAAACGATTTTTTGTAGCTGTTTAATTATAATCCTTACAGTGATAAAGGGGAAAAAAACCTGTGCATGTACTGCCTAACAGGAGGAAGAAACAAGAATGTTAAAAATAAAAATGCAGTCTTTAATGATAATCCAGGGAACAAAGAGGCAATAAACAATTGTATTCAGCAAATAACAATATGCCTGTCTCAAATTCAGACCTTTTATGTCTGTATTGCAGTGGTGTTAGCACATTTCATCAGTAGATTCCAAGCTTTTCATAAACTGCAGTAAACATTCAAATAAGAAGAATGCTAAAATTCCCAGTTGATTTTGGGAGACTGTCCTGTCTTCCAAGAAGTTGACAGAAAAAAACAGAGTGCCTCATATTCACTCACAGTGAGGCAGTATGTCTGCTTGTCATATTAATGATAAATTTAGAAATACTAAACTCATTAGTTTAGTATTAGTGAGTTAGAAAGGTATCTTGCTTCTCTTATTATTAACTCAGAACGCTAGTAACACATTAGATTTGTAGTAAAACTTGATAGAAAATAATAAACATTTAATAAGACTACAGAGAGTGAAATCTACTGTATATAACAGGACTTAACTATACGTGGGGATAATGATTAGACACACTAGTGCTTGTCCACAAATAAAAAAATTCTAGTAGTCTCTGAGTAGCTGAAATACTGCTGAATTTACATGCCTTCCTTATTCTTGCAGCTTGCAAGCAGTCCCCTACAAAAACATGCTCACACTTTGTCTGGACAACTAGGGCACAATAGTTTTGAAAATGAAGAAAGAAGTTATAAGTTAATGAGCACTTTGAACATTTACTCTTAAGCTCAATATACAAGGAATTCAAATCATTACACAAAGCTCAAGGGAACTACTTCATTTTCAGCTCCTGCAAACTAAATAATAGGATTCAATATAGAAGTCTTTCCATACAGTGATAACCGTTGAAGCTTATATAATACTTGCAAAACATTTTTGGTCTCTGAGAAAAAGATTTCATGAAGGCAAAATATTGTTATCTTTAACTAAAGAAGAGTTAATATTGCAGTTTTGCACTGTTTTAAAAGAACTAACCTAAAACTTGATCATTTTTCATAATTATACTAATCTAAAAATATCTTGTACAAAAATAGTTCCCTGATAGAAATATACAGATATGCTGAAATTAATACTGACCTCAGTTGTTAAGCAATTTGGAGCCACAAACATTTTTTGTTTTAAAGCACGTTTAAGAGAGTACTTTAAAGATACTGATAGTTTTAAAGTTTTCAAATGTATGTATTGCAAGCAAATTGATCATTTTCCCTGTTATAAATGTTGTCCCATTTCAATTTCCAACTGCTCATATCTTTGCCAAATTAAACCACAATATTTCACATAAAAATCTGTTTTGAATCTTTGTTTCAATTATTTTTAAAACTTCATCCAGAATATTTAAGACATTTTTGAAAGGAATACAACCTTTTTTCCACATTCAACATTTTACTGACCTTTTGTTTTATGGGTGAATATATTAAAATACAAGTCATTAATTTTGGAGATGACCTCATACAAGCAAAAGGATCTCTAAAAGACTAATGAAAAGCTCTTGAAAGCATCAAGTTCCTTCATGGCAAGAGGACTAAATAAAATGGAATCTAGAAAGACATTATCAAATAGGAAAGTCATTGCATTTAACAGGGAATCTTACATTGTTAATGGCATTTGTATTTCTGACAGCACTGATATTCTTTTGCATGATAAAAACCCCATGCCATTATAAAATCTTTCTAAGCCACAGACTTTTCTAAAGAAACCAATTATCCATAATGTGGTTCTTCATTTATTTGTTGGCCACAAGCAGTTAGTTACATTGTTTTTACTACAAAGAACATGACTTAATCAAGATTTGCAGTCAGACCATCATATAGCATTATGATCAGTTTGATTGAAACGAAACAGTAAAAAAAAGAAGTCTGCTACTTCTCTGTCCAGTTCCCATCCTGTGAGAACGTAGGAGAAGATACTACCTACTAAAATTCTGTTCAAGGAGATCCAAACTGTTAGCTGTTACAGTACGCACCTAAAGGAATTGGAGAGGAATGATTGGATACAGGTCTGGCAAGAAGGAATATAATTGAGTGTTTTGTGATAGGTGGTAAATTATTACCTGTCTTTATATAATTAAGTAAGCATCCGCTGTCTTGAATAGATTATGATAGATTTCACATCAGATGCAGGTCTGGTTGACTGGTTAAAAATGCAGCACAGAAGACTGTGTTCTGCTCTCTTTGTTGCTCTTTGATGACCATGAACACCAGAATCTGTTCTGCATTTTAAAAACTTTCCCCAAAAGCATTCAAACTCAATTAAAAAAGGCTCCAAACAGGATTACTAACTCCTTCCTAAAACCAGGTAATGATTTTAAATGCATGTAATGTACATGCTGCTTGGGAAATAAGTATCATACAGATCAACTCAAAGGCTGAAGAACTCCACTTACCTCTGCAATAGTGTCCATTTCCAGGGAGACAGGAAGAATCTTTTCTACCGTTATTTAATCACTTTCCAGACTTTAATGCACTAGTATTTTATCCCTTATATACCTAACCTTAATGTGGATGAAGAAGGAGGAGTTAAGATCTTATCTATATTAATTTCATGAAATAGCACCCACTTTGAGTCATAAAAAGCAGATATGGATAAACATCAGTATTATTTACCAAAATAAATAAATAAATAAATAAACAAACCAACCAACAAAAAAAACCCACTCTGTTTCAGTAGGAGATATCTTGTATTCCTTTAATAACTGAATTTACCATGACTAAAGTTTTCTTTGCTGGCCTTTGATTTTTTTCTTTATTACACCACTTCCTCCCACCCTTGATGTTTATCACATGCATTAAATGTATGTGCCTTTCACAATTGTAGAAGATACCAGCTTCTACTGCTGCAGTCTTTACTGACACCTGCACACATCATGCTTCATGTCTTTGTAAAGATCTCCAGTACAAATAAAATGAACAAAAAAGTCTTCTTTGCTTTTTGAATTCTCTTTACAAAAAGAATCACTGAAGCAATCCCACGTGGTTGGACAAATGGAAATTGCATGAAATTAATATGTTCATTGAAGTTGTTCATACTTGAGAGGTACCTTCACTCTGTAGAAAAGGGTTAAAAGCATTTAATGACCTGGGTTAATAATAGTCAAGTTACTGAGTCAATCAGCTGATGAGTTGAGAAAATCATTAATGCTGGATTGAGCGCTTGACCTGCTTTCTCAAAGGCAAAAACTAAAAATGGCTTCCCTTTAAAACAACAAGCAACCTTGAGAGCTTATGTGAATATTTGATTGACACATATGGTGAGTCAGTATGTTAAGTAAGACATTGGCTATTCTCCAATGTGCAAAACAAATATGGAAAAAATATTTCCTCAGAATACTAGCTATCAAGGCCAGAATTTTCAGGAAACGGCATTAATTTATTCTCAAGAAAACCTAATAGCCTGCCTCCAGTAGCACTATTTTTTTTAATCCCACTGCTCTATGGTAAGTTTTTTTAATCGGCATTTATACTTTAATACACATTTTTAAGAGAGAGATCTAAATTGCGTAAACTGATATCACAAAAAATAATCAAGGGAATTTTTCATTGACAAACAACTGCAGATAGAGTTTTGCACCAAGCACCTATTTGCACTTAAACAGAATTCCCTCCTACTGTGAGCAGGACGGAAAAGAAGAGCAGAGATGAGAAAATGCAAGTGTGACCAACAGCATGTTATGAAGGAGGAGGGTTTTACAGTGAGGATAGCTTCAGCTTGAAACCATATCTGGAAACAGCAAGATGATTGCTATGGCTAGAAACTCAGTATTGCTATTTTGCTAGAACTCAAGGCAATGTTCCTCTCAAATTTACTTATAAAGTACCCACAGTTTTAGCTTTTGAATATTCCCATTAAGAAAGCATAAATTTATTTCTCCAAAAAGACAATTCCTGCTTCCTATATCTTTCTTAAAAAAGGTTTCGGTCTGTAAAAGAAAAAAAGAAAAGCAGCTTATTATGGTGCTCAAAGCTTCATCATATGGTGAAAAGCTGAGATGCTAAGTAAATAGGCTTGCATATAAAAAAAAGTCTGTCACTCTGTGCCAAAATATGAAATACACTGAATGATACACTTTCTAGTTTTAATCTAGAAAAACTCTTGAACAGAAGCAGAATTTTAAACAGAGCACCATGAATGGTGCCAAAGTTAAAGACTCTCAATGTTCACTTAAACATATTTTAGTGACCTCATGAGTTTGGAACCTTGAACCAGCATTAAATACAAATCTGTAAAGCTGGATTTTCATAGTTCTTAAACTATATCTGATGTCTCCTCACTTTTTGCGGGTTTAGCCTACCTATTTACAGAAGCCTTGCTTCTGTGTATGTTAAGGATAAAATTCTTTGACTACATCAACAGAAATATATTACGTGAAACTGTTTACATGCTTTGAAGATGAAACAAATACACATTTACTTAACATTGCTGAATCCAGTTATTACTGAATCTAATCTAAATGGTATGCTTGAGAAAGAAAGCCTAATATTCTCTGCTTATAAACTAAATTGTATTTAGTTATGACTTGATCTGGACTATCATTTAACTTTCTATTATATGTAGGCCTTATATCTTCATCACTGGAGTAGTGGACAGCAATAAAGAAAAAGAGTTACTTCATCCATAACCACCACTGATACTGCGGTTATAGTTCAAAAATAGAAAAGTCCCATGTCTGAAAATAGCAAATATTAATGTTCTGGAACAACAGAAATATCATGCATCTTTAAGGAATATAAGTGTTATCTATTTCCTAATTTTTAAATTTATTTTTCTTAAATTACGTTTTTGCTCCCTGAAGACAGCTTTTAATTCTTATATTTTACTCTGCATGTTGAATTCTGTTCTAATAAATTGCTGAAAACACCTAGTGAAAGCACCAGCAAATATAAACAATGAGATAGTTATTGGCAGACAGTGTTTGAAATGCAAATAATTACAAAAGTCTACCTTTCATTCAACCTGTAATTGCAGGGTAGGATGGAGGACAGGTGGGTATTTCGAGCTCTGTTAAGCACTAACATTTTTAAGTATCTCTCTGGATATGGATTTCAATTGATGGCTGATGTGTCACCACTTGCTCAGAAATCTTGTAAAATAATGTAAACAAAACAGCCAATCTTCTGCAAAGCTTCATCTTTGTACTTTTCCTTTATTCGTTAACACGGAATTGTTTCTAATTAAACTAGAAGTGCAGGGAAATTAAAATAAGAGACAAAACAAAACAAATTGAATAAAGCAATGATCTAGAATATTGGATAAACAACAACCTTGAAAGAAAAAAAATGCAAAAAGCAGCAAAGCAAATTTAAAGAATGCATGTGCTATTGCTAGAAGAAATGTAATTATCAAACCACAGGCAGTCCTCATTTCACATGAAGTCATCTGTAATTCTAACACTGGTCAGCAAATGGGATTATCTATAATGAAAATAGTATGATCTGGTCTAATGATATTGGGATCATTTTAGCTTGGATTTGCCCAGTTTTTACAGTATATTCAGGAAGAGCTTAGAGCAAAATTTTAAAATTTCACAAACTGCGGGGCCTTGTTGGCTTGACAATGTTGTGTGTTGTTACTTATTCACTGACCTTGAAATCTAGGACATGAGCTTTATTTATTCCAGCAGATTCCACATCAAAGAACAAGAAAATCTCCCATAGTAACTAACTCTTGGAATAATCCATGACATCAAGGACATAAAGGATCGTAATATGCTTAATAGGGAATACAAATACAATACTTAAATTTTGCTCATGAAGCTTAATAACCTCGAAAGTCCCAAAAACAAGCCAGATTTTTCCAGAGAAGAAACCTTAACAGAGCTTGTCAAGTGCTATTTAAAACCACTGCTCAACTTTCTGCTCATTGCAATATAAATCACCCATTTAATAGTGATTTTTAAGTTCAGTTTATTCAAGCAAGGACCAAGTACGAAGTGGGGAATGGCACACACAAATACACTGGTGAAAATACTGATCTGTATTCAGGCAGTAGTGAGCAGTGCCAGATGCACTCATACAGTGCCTACAGGTATTGTTTAACAGATGCAGTGGAATAAAAAGTGAGAGGAGTCCAGTATGAATTATCTCTTCTATGTTCGAATCAAGTTAAGTACTATAGGCAAAAGCAACTTCAAGTTCTGTTATTGTCTCTGAAACAACTGAAAGCAAAGCAAGAGGGTTTGAAAAATTTTACAAGACCTTTTCTTGCCCAAACAACTAGAACTTGGACAGACAATGGATATCCTTAATTTATCCACACACCAGCTGGAGATTTTTGTCCCTACAGCTCTCTTGGCAAAAAGACTCAAGTGGTAGCTCCTTGTCTATTTCAGGCCAGATGGCCTGACCTGAAGTAGGTTAAGAAAAACTATGAATTCTTCATAAGCAGACTACAGGAACAGCAATCTCTATAGAGAGAGGGGATAAACTTAGGAACATTTTCAAACCACCAGTTATTTGCAAAGGTAATCATAAATCCATAGCCTCAGTCAACTAAGGAGATTAAATTTGCATCTTACTGTTTGTATCCTTTTCCACATAAAGTTCCAACTGTACTTGAAACAATTAATTACAGAAACATCATAAGGCAAACCTCTATGTTGCAAATTCAATTCAGACTGTACAGACGCACACAAAAAAATTGCTGACAATATAGAATGAGCCTCCACCTCTGGGAACAGTGACAACTTCTCTGACTGCATACAGAGTGGAAGTTGACATCTTCTCAGGCAATGCTCAAGTTAGCAGTATCACCACCATATCTTCTTACTCCCCCAGTCAGGATCATCAGCAACCCAAAATACTTAAACAATATTTTTCTAGTTAAGGAATACTGAAAATGGAGATACTAATAATAGTATCTTGGAGGTCTCAGATGCTAGAGATTGCACAGCATGTTCTCAGCAGGTCAGCTTAACCATATGCTCAGGCTTATTGGGAAAGTGCTTCATCTCTGCTTTTGTCCTCAAAAACCATCAGGGATTAATATATGATGCTTCCAAATGCTCTCCATATTTGAAGGATTCAGTCTTCTAAAGAAATGAGTAGCAAATTAGGTATCTTCTTGAACTTAATCCTGAAACTGAGCTATTTTAGTTAATCTATAGTTCTAAGCAAGATTCTCCTTCCATCCTTTTGTTTGTTTTTCAGTACTTCATTAATCTTGTCCAGCAACACGCTATTTGCTGTTAAAATTTGCTGATTTCTACAGAGTGCTTAAGCACTGTGATAGCAAGTACTACTAATACCATGAAAATATAACAAAACTTGCATTGAAACACATGCTTTCCTCTCTAAATTGAAGGAAAACTGCTGAAACAAGCACAACACTATTAACTATTAACAATAATACTAACCAGAGGGAAAGAAAACAACAGTTTTCTGCAAGCAGCAGAAAACTAAAATAATTTCACAATAGGAAAGCAGGAAATGCTTTTCCAGTATATTCAAGTAAGACAGGTTCAGAATGGTCCACAACGGAAGAAAGAATAAATTAAAAGTGATCAGATCACTGTAATGGAATGTGTTTGGATAGAACTGGAAATCTTTCTCTATTTTGAATGCCAGTGAAGCACATGATTGAATTTCAGCGGTTAACTTCATTACTGGGAGAAAACAGAATGATTGGTGAGTTACAGCTTATCCTCAGTCCAGTTCACTGCTAAAGTATAAGTATTAAGGAAAGACATTTGCAACTGAAATGGAAAGAGTTAGAATATGGAAGAAGAGCTTCAAGAATCTTGTGCTGTGTGACTGAGAAGTGAAAGGCATATAAGCCCAACATAAATACATACAAAATAATAAAAAAAATGAATACAAATTGGATATTACTATTTACCGCAGTTTACAGCACAAAACCAAACCACTGATTTGAACACAAGCAATTTTTGAAGGGAAGGACATAAATATTTCAACACAGCAAGAAAACTGCCACAGGTTAATTACTTAGAGGTATTATTAAGAACAAAAGTTTAGCAAGATTCAAAAAGGATTTAGACATTTATATGCATAATGAGGATATCTACGGCTGCATTAGATGAGAATTAAAAAAAAAAAAAAAAACAAGAGATTTCAACCCTGATTCTTCAGTGAATAAGTCAACTTCTTTCTGGTGGGAATTAGAAATAATCTTTCCCAATAGGCAAACTGCTCTAGAATTAGGTATTATGGTGCTTCCTTCACTTACCCTAGAAGGAACTGGTGCTGAGCACTCAGATTGCTTAAAAAGGAAGACAGATTTACTTTAGCTATTTCTACCTTTCAAGTACAAAATTTGGTATTATTACACAATTCATTATGTGTGAAAATGAGCTCACAGGATTTGAAAATTAGAATAAATCTTATATTAGACATTTCCTTTAATTATCTAGTTGTAAGTCACTGTAGGATGACAGCTTTGCCTTTACAAAAATTCTGTGTGCAACTTTCCTTAAAATCGTGGCTTTTCAAACTACATTTTAGTCTCCAGATCAGTGCTTCTGTAAAACACAGATAATTTCATGTGCTGTGAACTTTCCTGTCAAGAGGAAGCACCGAAATACTGCTTTCCTGTAGCTTACTGCTCACTAAAATATGACAACAGTTCTCATGACATCTATAATGGGTAAGGCGACATCCTTTCAGTAGCACCATTAAAATTTAGCCAGCTTTTATAGCTCTACTAGGATCCCCAGTAGCCTGCTCTCCTTCCTTGCAATAACAAATGTTCCCTCGTGTAACATTATTTTCCCACCCATGCCAAATCTTAATAAATACAGTCTTTCAGGTTGTTCCCAAAGTCAATAATCTCTTGCTAGCAGCTAATCCAGACTGTGAGAATATCTTACAAAGTCAATCAAGATTCTCAAAAATTACCTGAATATGCGACACTTTGATGTTCTTCTATTCAATAACCTATGCTTAGCCAGGAAAAATGTTTGTACACAACCTCAATATATATAGGTCACGTGAAAGGAACATGTGGAACTAGGCAGTTCACATCCTAAATCCTGAAACAAGTGATGAGAAAGGGTTGACACATGAAAACAGGCAGCAGTCCCAATTTGAAAGACTGTTTCTAAACTATGTTCTTTGACCAGTAAGTGTAAGACACAAGCCCAGTTCTCAGAGCAAAGATCAAATTTCCCTAGGCAGATTAGTAAAATAGATTAAGATTAGTATCTTAAATATTAAGCTGACAAAGGATAATATTCTCTTAGTCTGAACTAATGCATTGTTAAAGCTGCTCTGTTCAGAAAAGGGAGTAGAAAGCCTAACCTTAACTCTTTCCTCGTATTCTAGCTCGCAGAACCAATGAGCATTCTTTCATGAGATAAGCGTGTTTCAAAGCTCTACTGCAAGGTGAACTAGATTTCCTCACAATCAAGCCTTATGCTGTTAAGGCTGTCTGTCTTAAGTAAAAGCCATTATCCCTACTTGCCTCTTTCTGGCAACACTGTTTTTTATACCGTAGAAAACAAGATCACTCAGCTACACATTTGTCTTTTTTGCAGCACGCCCGTCAGACTAGATTCCTCAGAAAACACCAACAGTAGAAGGATTTAACTGTAGAGATGGATTCTTTCAGCACAGATGAGAAACTATTGAGTTGCTCAGAGCTGAAAATATTTACAAAGTCCAAGATAATCAGAAAGAACTTCTAGATGCTCAGAGAGCTTAACAAGAACCAACACACTTAATGGGCTGTGTGAAGGACTGAGAAGCACATTTTCCAACTTGCTCAACTAGTCCTCTATTATATTTTCTAGATATAAATAAACGGGTACTTAACAATCAATAGCAAAGTGGGAATTGCACTTTCAGAGGTCGTGCCACACCACTACTACAAGACAACATCCTTTGTCTGCCACTTTTATAGAAAAGTCAATGCTTAAACATCGCAGAATTTGAATACAGATATAAATACACAGAATACCCCCTTGGATTCTCTATGAATGTGTGTGTTTATTTTTTCACCATATGCCAAAGACATCTAATTTGAATTAGCGGGGAAAAAGCAGCTATTTATTTCTTATAGAAGAATCTGGCATGCATACAAAATGTGAAATACTGTATTTTTATAGATTACATTGTAAATTAATGTAAATAACTGTGCTGAAAATGGCATTTTTCAAGCGTATAAAGACAACTGCTTGTCTATAGATATCAGTAAATGATATAAAAAACCTTGATGGCAGACTATGTACATGACCATATTGTCTGAATTTCACTTACACTCAGCTCAAGCTATTTTAACATCAGGCGAGTTTTTGATTGTTTCTACATTAGTTGTTTTTTTGTTGTTTGGTTGTTTGTTTTCTTTTCCCCTGAAGAAAATAACAGTATGACTGCAAAGGAAACATCTTCACTTATAGCTCAAGGTCGTCCCTAGAGACAGCTCATTATAAGTAAGTCTGTCTGTATAGTCAGGTGGAAGTACACTAATTATAGATGTCAACTCAATGAAACCAATTATTGGTGCAGATCATCAGTTCAAAGGAAGCTAGTGGTTTTAAATAAATAAATTATCATTTTTATATTTACCTTAATTAAAGAATCTAAGATTTCTTGCATCATCTCTAATCCCATTGGATTAACATCTAATTAGACAAGAATTCTTTTTTTGTTTGGTCAAACTTGAGTAACCACACGTGACTTTCAGTAACTTGCTATGGATTTGTCAATATTTCACTGTGAGCATAAAAGACATTTTCTTATATCAGCAGTTAGGTGGTTCCATTAACCTGAGGTTGTAAAATATACATAACATATACAGTACTCAATACAGTCAGATGGGCTACGCTGATGGAATTTTGTAGCAGTTGTCTTTTTTATACCTCTGAAATAATGCAGCCGCTGCCATAGCTAAGATTTGTAATAAAAAAGTGTAGCATACATCCCAGAGAGATTATCTACTAACCACTACAGCTCACAGCCTGGGATGCTGGATGCTCAGAGGTCCCCGCCTGAATCCAGATTCAAAATTTACAGCAAGCTTCCATATTTATAATTGATGACAATATTAATTACAGACATACAGGCACACACACTCTCTTCATCTCCCTTTGAGGTGTTAAATATGAATATATAGCCACAGGTTGTTGCTTGAGCAAGTATCTCTAACATATTCTTTTTAATGCAGGGGGCATAAAATTCTCATTAACAATAATTGGAGTTAGAAACAGGAATCCCAGGAAAGATGCGCTATCTCATTAGATATTAACTAGAAATACTGTAAAATATTCTGTTTATTCATTGTTAGAATTCTGAAATCTTTTATTTTTTTCATCTTTCAAATTAACTCCTCTATGAATAAATCATTCAGAGACAAATGAAAGCTCCTACAAGTCCAGAAACCACGTATATACTTGTAGCTCCCCTAAGGATACAGCCTTCCCACTACACTGTAGAGTTATAAGAAAACAGTTTTACAGCACTTGCATCTTGTACTGCACAGGTAAATAATCTCCACCAAAGTTCAGAGACCAGAAACTTCCAGTTATGTCTTCTCTCCTTGATATTCCTGCCGTACTGGAGCTCAGAAATTGCTGTTGGAGTTCTGCTTCATGACAGGAATGTATCAATTATTTTTGCCTACACAGCGAACCACATCATTTTTTCTTCATTGAAAAGAACATGGACAAGAAGATAGAGTTCTCTTTAGGAATCAAGTAAAGAAGTCAGAAGAACTGCAGTCTTCTGTCAGGCACCCATCACTCCCAACCACAAGTGTTTACAGCTCTATCAGAAAACTGATTCTGTTCAGATAGAGATCTTTCTGAGTCTCAGAAAGTGTACTTCCTTATACTGCGTATGTCAGGATGAAATTTTCATTAGTAGCTTAAGTCCATCTCTTAAAGTCAGACAAAGCATTGGAAGAAATTATTGTTAGATGGTAACAAATAAGAAAGAAGATCCTTTCAACTCCCACTCCCAACTGAGAGATTACACATGATCATTTGTTAAAAGAAAAAGCAACTGCCTCCTTAAATTCATGTGTGTTTGTTTGTTTGTTTGTTTTTGTGAACAGGTCATTTACTGGTAAATAAAATTAAGAGGGATTCTTCAGTAACTGATTTCATAGAGCATATCCATATATGGATACAAAGGAAGTCCAAACAAACAAAAGTGCAGTTGAACAGTTTAGACAAAACACCCTTATCAATTCTCATTCAAGCTAAACTAATGTTCCTTCCTGCTGCAGTTGACAATTCAGAGAAAATATACCTTATCCCTCTTACAAAATAATAATAATTCTATACAGGATGTAAAGTATCTCAAAAGAGAATAACTGTCAGTCTCTTAAAGAAAGTAGCAGTTGCTGGCAAAATTTTGTTGCAAATTTTAAAAGAAAAGGAATAGGATCAAACTGGACAGCACTTTCCCCTCACTGCCATTTCATTCCTTGACTGGTCAAAACTGACAGTGTGATTTATCATCTTCACTTCATCTGTTAGGGTTAAACCTTTCCAAAACGCCACAGGACTGTAAAGGATGCTATTCTTAACCTCCTTCTTCTTCCATTAATTCACTTATAATTCAATATAGTTGGAGGTGCTTCACCTCCATACTGCTGCATTACACCGAATTCTTTCTCAATGTTCTTACTATTCTGTAGCACAATCAAACCTCTATTGCAATCCCTAAGATCCTAACACTTAAATCCTGAAGAATACTAGATTAAAAAAAAAAAATCTGTATTCATGTGTATGGTAAAAACAAACATACACAGAAGTACAAAAATCACACACAAAAACAAGAAAAGTAGAACAGGTTCTCGGAGCTTACTTCTGTTGATAGCAATGATAAATCTCTCACTAGACCTGACATTACATTTCAGTACTTAGATTTTAGTGTAACTGAACAGTCCTGCAGCATTTAACAACAGAAGACAGGTTTACAGCACATACTTCAGTTCACAATTCCTTCACATCTCCAGTAGCTTCTTGGTTCAGCCCCAGAGACTACTAAGTGATTACTGATGCTTCTGCACACTTTCAGAATCTCTTTTCTTCAAGCAGGCACGAAAAGTATACAGAGCTTATAGAATCTGACTTTGCAATTCAAGTCCAAGCACTTTCTAAATATTATACTTTGACTCTCTTCACAAAGTTCGGTATTGTCTTTCTTTTGACATGTTTTTCTGTAGAGAGTGCCAACATCACTCCTATAATGCTCAACATGCCTCACCTTAAAAAGGATACAACCCTTTCTAACATTTCACAATCCAGACATCCTAGTACAACTGTAGGGTCACTATTATGAAATGGCAGACCCTTCATAACTGATGTATCACAATGTTTTGACTAGCTCATCATGCTTTATCCAAAGATTCCTTCACACAACTAAACTACATCCACAAACAGAAATACACATATGTACTTGTAAATAAATGTTATACTGCTTGAAATTGCAAATATTTGTATACAAAAGTTTTGTTGCTGTTCTCCCAAATTTACATACTGAAAGTCTTAAGTGCGGCATTTTGTGTCCTCTCAGTACCCTGTTTTGCACTCTTAATAACAGTGTCACATTTTTTTCTGTTGCAGATGGGAGTCATGCACCAGCTAAAAATATTTTAGTGTTATGCTGAATGCATCCAAGAGCTATGATCAACTCCATATTATTTTCCTGCATAAAATAGTCAAAATAAAATGTGAAAAGGTTTATAAACACGTTTTGAATTATACGGTTCTATGAATTCTATGACTCTATGAATGTTTTAAGCCCTTTAAATAGTCAAGAAAAATTCTGCTAAAAATGTGTTATTTTTATTCACTTTTTATTCCATAATTCTCCTGTTCTTTCAAACTAAGGCAAAGGAAAAAGCAGATTCTAGCTGTGATCTTTACACAGAACCTAATCAGAACGCATCAAGAGTTTGGTTGTGGATTCTAGGAAATAACCTAACCATGGCAGCACTCTGCTGCACACCTTCTCACCAGAACCTATGCACACATATACATATGGAAAAAAACTCTCTATTACTCTTGCATATCAACAATAAACAATTGCTTAACACAGGCACTTTCACTCTGTGCTGTCAGGCAGAGGAGACAGAAAAAGCATTGCGTACTCCTTGTTTTGTATAAATATGTAATAGTATTCAACTTTTTAATCACTTGAAGCACTCCTATTTATTCATAACTACTTCCAAATTCTATGTCTCTGCTGCAGTTGTTACTGTAAAGACTCTAAAGGGCCAGTCCTAGCCATTCTCGCTAGGAAGCAACATGAGACACACATTACTTTTTCAGGTCTGTGTACCTTGTTCTTTTGAGGACTTTCTCACTTACTGATCTGTGGTTTTTATAACGTCCATTTGCTATCCAACATTCCTGTGTATTTCTGATCAAAAGCACAGATTTCCATGCCCTGATTCCCTGATTGCATATGAATTCTTCTACATTCACTTTAATTATTTAACTGATTTACAATATCAGTTCTATTAACAACAGCTGAAATACAACATATTCCAGATCTGAACTAACTTACGTAATCCCCAAGTCTCAGTGGCAGCACAAAGCTGTAGTATTTCAAGTTGCAAATAAGGTTATCACAACGCAGAAAATTCAAACTGATTTCTTTTTTCTTCATTGTAGCAACAGATGTTTGTTCATTTGAAATACTGAATCCTTTGCTAGTGAAAAGACAGCATGTCTTAGAAACATGGGACATGGGACAAGTTGCATGAGTACCTTTAAAATTTTATCATTCCATTCTAAATGCTATTTAAAATTCTAAAGTTTTTCATATTTAGTTCTAAATATGGAGAAAAAAAAGGATAAAAAAAAAGTAAGGGAAATATTCAAAAATTATAAAAGTGAGATTGGATTTCTGAAAGGCAGTTATTTTTGGCTTTAAGAATTGAGTAATTTTAATCCCAATTCCAGGAAAGTAAACTTCATGTTTGTTTGTTTTTCCAGAGGTACACTGATCAGCTCTCTGGAGAGAGAGAGAAAGAACAGGCTTTCCAGAACACGTCTATTTGGTCATTTTTAAAGTGCATATCATCAAGTCATCTTAAAATCATTTCATTTCATGACTTCTCATCCCAGGTCCCAGCTTTTGCTCAGACTACACACAGCTTACCTGCTCCTAAGCCTAATCAAAAGTTTGAAATATCATCTCATAAGAAATCTGCTTTCAATTTCATAATTTCATACTTGCACCTGAGAGGAGTTAATTAGCTTATAATTTTATGTAAAGGCACACAGACTTTGAGTGTATCCAGAACACAGTATTGAAGGCTTGTACACTTCTGTGACAATCTGCTTTCTTGTGACTCTAATCTTCTTACACTTTTTCAGATGCCAAAGTGTATGGAGAAGTTTACCGTTAGCATATACTTCCTAGTGAAGCAAAGCATCCTCATCCCCTTAAGACATTACCAGTGTTTAGTGTTTGCATATTTTACTAAGGGCTAGACAATGCCACCATGACACAGTCCAGAACAGCATGCTTCTACACTGAAGCATTCCACAAGAGTGACTGCAAATTAGTCAGAGGCAATTCCATCCTGCTTCCCTGTTGTTGTAGAGAGAAAGTAATTAGCTGCTGACCTATACCAGCAGCAAATCATTAACCCTTCTGCCCCTAAACATTAGCTCAGCTGTGCCAGCCACTGAGTTGCAAAGAACATAAATATATCTCTGCCCATCTTATATATCTTTTGGTCCGAGAATCATCATATGGGTACTTTCATTGACTCCTCAATAATCAATCTAGATTCTTGAGATGACTGAGAAGGGTTTGGATCTGCTAATATGTGATATCCAAAACATAATGTGGTGCGGGGTGACTGCAAAAGCTTTCCAGCGTTCCTGAAAGGGCAAAGCCAACCTACACCCACGTCACGGTTCCTACACATCATTATACTATGATAAGTCTCCAGGTTAAAGTTGAGCAAGAACTGGAGCTGAGTTTTATAACCACTGCTTTGTTTTATCTTTATTATATATCACCCAACTATTTAAGGTTTTGATTCTATCTAATAAACACAATGCTTGCCATTTAACATAGACAACATGAATATTTCTCACTTTGAGAAATATTTAATTATTTCTTTTGATATTCCTCTTACGTGGTCTTGAAATACATCTTGTAAGAGCAATTTTTCTTCACAGCTATCAGCTGAGCAGCAAAGTAGGACAAACACATCCATCTAACTCAATGGGCCAAACATAAAAATATAAGACTCTCAGAAACGCTTGTAAGAAATCGTGTTTTATCATTTGAAAGATGGAGTCATTGCGTTGGCATTAGAGCCTATGCATTAGATCAGACAGCAAATGAGATATTGATAGAACTATTTTGAACACTCAATAAGCTTTCTAATGATTGATAGCTTTGAGCTGACTCTGGTAATATCCATGTCTGTACTTGGAAGCTAGAGATTGAAACTGTAATGCAATATTCTCTTCGTGGAATTCATAAACATAACTCAAATTTAGGTAGTGGCTCCAGTAGCCGAATTTGCATGGAGCTCTTTCTCCATAGTAAAAGATAAGAACAACAACAATTTTCACTTGTTTCAATATTTCCATCTACATCTAAACAAATCAGTGCATCAGAAGATTAGATCAGGGAGAGAGAAGACATGAGAGACACTGAGCAAAAGAATAATCTCAGGAACCAGAACTTCTCCATATCCATTTTGCTTAAAACATTCTGCAGATTAATCCCACTAATGTCAACAGAAATTGAAACAGAGTAAGTTACTGGATACTTTGAATAAAGAACTAAGAGGTTTTCCCCTATATAATTTTCTGTAGTATATTTAAAAAAATAAATTGGACAATTTCCACATCCCATCCATTAGTCCTTTACATCATTAAAGAGGGGAAAAAGCAGCAGAGGAGAAAACTATGGCCATGACTTATGAGAAAGAAATTTGATAATTATTATTGTGATCCTAAAGTTGCTGGATTTTCAAAAACTATGCATTCTGTACCTTCCCACCATAAACTTCATTCACTCATCTGAAGGAGGAATCCAATATGGAACTACTAAGAATATTCTTTACATTTGCAAATTTTTCTCTTTGTTTCTTTTAGCAGAAAAACTAAGAAGAATTTTAATTTCCCTAACCTTTGCCAAATAATGAATGACATTAAAGACACTATCATTTATCTTAATTTAAATTTCCAAGTTCCAGGGTGATAGAAATGCTCTGAGAAAACTTCAGTGTGAATTCAATGTGAATTACAGCCACACACACAGGTGATTATCAAATAAGTTTCCCTTCAATTTCATCCAAAACTGGGTATAGGAGATTAATGGAAGATGCAGACTAGAAGTCTTGTCATTTGTAAACATTTGTTCTCCCTTATGGTCTTTCTGAAGTGCTATTCACAGGGGTATTGGCACACACTTGCAATATGTTTGCAATCCAGATATTAGTAAAATAAAATATAAAATACATTAAGATTCTGTACAATAGAGAGGAAGTTCATAAGAATTACTTCATCAAATTAACTGTTAAAATCTCAACTGTAACAGACTACAAGTACTAATGCAAATTTTCATTGCCAGCAATGCTGTGATGCTTCAATACCCTCAGGCATACTCCCCTTCTGCCCTCTCTTTGCATTCATTTCAGTCCCCTACATAATACAGTCAATAAAAGTGTGTGTATGGTTAGGGATTCTCTTTGGAATCTCTGACTGTCAGCAGAGGTAGCTCTTCTTTCACTTACTTGCTATTATTCCAGTGCGAGTCTACAGTCATCCATAACAAATCTTGATTTATGCAGTCATATCAGATTAGGATCCATACCTAAAATGAACACAAGTCAGCACATGTTGATTTATTATCATAACCTACTCAACCACTCAACCAAAATTTCCTTCACAGCTGGTATTCTGTCCCAAGGAAGTCGTACCCTTTTCCACTGTACTGCTTCAATCAGGTATCCGTTTTATAGCTACCTACTTCCTCTCTCTTTTCCATCTTTCTATAAAAACTATGTCTGAATTATGGTGTTTGGACTTGAATAATCATCCCTAAAGAGAACCTCATGGTATCTAAACAAAACAAAACCAACCAACCAAAAAAAAAAAAAGTTGAAAAGCTTGAAAAGTTAGTTCACTACAACACTACAGTTGCAAGGTGCTCAAACTGGAGATACAAAGTAGCAGGGTATCCTACATAGCTGTGGGAAAAGAAGCACTCTAGGAGTTGATGAAGTAATCCAAGACAAACAGTGAGGACAAAAACGGTTTTGGAAACTAACTTACGCTGTGATGTCTGGTTATTTTTATTATATTGACTTTTTTTTTTTACTGATATAAATAAAAATTTAATGAACAAGCTTTCATTGCAGTCTACTAAGGAATCATGCCCTGAGAAATGAAATAAAAGTAACAAGCATACTTTAAGCTTTATTCCAACACCTGCATACCACAACAGAAACAACTGAGGAATGATAAGGTTCTCAAATTATATAAATAAATAGGCACAAGGAAAATCAAATAGAAGAAAATCTACCCAAATGAGTAAATGTAATTTTTCAGGTTGAGATTTGGAATTGACTTAGCTTCAATCTTTGGTTTTTAGAAACAAATGAAAGTGTGTATTTCATGTGTACTGTGGTGATTTTAAGAATAAAAATCTGGATTTTTATATTTCTTGGAAAACAGCCCTTAAGTATCTAGCACTAGCCTTCAAATTTATTTATTTATTTTTGTTAGAGAATGGAAAAAATAGAATCATGGAATCATTAAGGCTGGAAAAAACATCTAAGATCACCTCATACAACTATCAACTCATCACCACCACATGCACTAAACCATGTCCCTAAGTGCCACATCTACATCTCTTGTTTCTTGAACACCTCCGTCACTTCCACATGACTTGGAAAATGGAAGAAAAAAAGGCTATAATGGATGATCACTTAGGCTTAAAATGACTCATTCCCCCCAAAAAAAAATTGTCAGTAAGCATTTAGGTCTGTATTTGGAATGTATAGGAGTAAAAATTCAGTGAAAATGTTAAAAGGTGATCCTCCCAAAAATTCAGCTTGACACACTGCAAGCTGGAGGGAAGAAAGAGTTTGCATCCTGTGTTGAAGCTTGTGATTGCCCAGTGTCATCTCTTCACTGCAAAGCTCTTTTACCTGAGTAAAATTTAGTTAAGAGCTATGTAGTTACTATTTGATATGGCTGTGTACTTTGTCTGCACTAGAAGTACAACTGGCTCTTGATAGAATTCACTAGCTCACTTGAGGCTTAATTCTACTACTAGAGCTAAGTACAAGCTATTTTACTTCTATTTTAGCTTAGGGAGGAATTAAGTAAGTTTGGCTCATTTGCAGTCATTACAAAAGGGGTGGTGTGTCCATCCACAAAAGGCAAGACCATCTGACTGCCTTACATGTATGCAACCACAAAGGAAGGTGCACATCTGCCATGAGACATGTCACATCTTCATTTCAGCTTAATTAGGTATTATATACAGAAAGAGGTCTTCCTGCTTCAAGATTTGTAGCAGACTGAATCAAAATTACAAGTCCACTTATTTTTACAATTGATGTAGCCTTTAACATACTTACAACTTCTGCTAGTGAAGCTTCACAAGTCTGTGAAATCTTATGCAAAATGTCTCAAAAAATAGATCTGTGAAACTCACCAACAGAAGTTGCAACTTACTAGATACTACACTGATTCAAGGAAGAGAGACAAGAAGGTCAAATAGTTACTAAATAAATAAAGCTATGACCAATCTAGCATGTCTCCTTAACACAAAATATCAGTGAGGCTAAAAGTATATGAAGTGGAAGTACCTTTACCCTAGTCTTACCCTTCACAGCAACTACTGTGAAAGACCTTTGATGTTACTTGCTAGGAAATTCTTCTGTTGTAATAAAACAAAATGACGTTTATTTTCACCCTAGCTGCTTGAGAGTTGTACAAGAATATGAAATTTTTGCTCAGTAGAGTTAAATGGCATAATGGACTAATACATGTGGTGAATATATTGAAACATGATTTAGAATTGATACAGTGCAACGCACTGTAATTTAATTACCTGACATTCAAACAGACAAAATTCTGGAAATGCAGGAAGTGTCACTACATAATCTTAGCTTCAAATCTAATCAGTTTGTATCATCAGTACAGGCATGGCAGCATCAAAGGGCAAGCACGTTGTGCAGGAGCTTGGAGAAGCCTGATCTCTGCATGCTTTGGAGCACAGCCATGCCATGCGCCACCTGCCCCCTCCCAGCTCTCACAAAGACTTCTCCACTCCATCACAAATTTGAAAGCACCCCAGTTTGGTTTTTCTTTCTCTTCTCTCTCTCTCTCTTTTTTTTTTTTTCTATATGTTGCTTGGATATAGCAGAAAGTGCTCAAATACTTGCCTTGAGCACAAACAGCAAAGGGATTCTTGCAGATTTTCTTTCCTTTCTTCTCCCATTTCTGCTCACAGAGGGCATTTGGCCAGCACATCGGCAGCCTCTCCTGGAGCAAATCAGCTTGCATTCAGGCAACAAACCACATAGTCCTGGTTCAGCCCGGGGATGTCCATTAAAACTCCTTCCCTAAGCCCACCCAGAGGTAGCACTGGGTGCTTTTTACAGATTTTTCTGCCTCGAGCAGACGAGGCCTCATGTTGAGGGCCCGTTGTCATGGCAACGCTGCCATACGTGCGATCCTGAGATGGAGTCAGGTGCCGGGGCACGGCAGCCTCGTGCCACTCCGGGAGGTGCTGACTTCCCGCTTTGCAGGGCGGCCCCACAGAGCTCTGCGAGGCTCGCGGGTCTCAGCAAAACAAGAGTGCAGAGACTGTATCACCTCTCCTCCTCAGGGCCAGTCTAAGCCTGGATTAAGAGCACACTAGCAGCCCCTGAGCACACGCAAGGGAGAGGAAGTGCGCTACCCTGGGCACGTGGCTCAGCAGGAGCACGGTTCTGAGGAAATGAAGCTCTTGGTGAGGGGATAGTGCAGCTCTGTGCCCTTCAGTGGAACCGGTGGCACTTGTTTTTCACAGTTCCTTGGAGGTACTGCAAACCACATAGATGTTACTCTGCTTTTTGTCTCTTTTGTTCTTCAAGCAATAGGAAGATCTTTCAAAGAGACTCAATCTCCCTCAATTAGAGTCAAGGCTATTTTTTTCCTGTGATCGTTACACTCTCGAGACAAAACTTCAAAATTACTTTTACCTGGGCTTTGAGTGCTGGCAAGGATTGCAGAAAGAATGGAGAAAGCTTTATGATACTCAAGAATTGCACCTACATTCAACAGCACCTCCTCATGCAATCCTATCTGAAATACCTTATCCTGTATCATGTATTTTGCACAACAAACTGAAGCAACATGCAGAAGCAATTTCAAATGTTAATGTAAGACTTCAACTGTTGGAGACATTAAACGAGAATGAACCCAAAATCACATCTATTTTACGTGAACTGTCACATGGAGAACTCTTGAATCAACTTCAGTGCATTTCTGTCCTATCAGTTTGTTACGCTCCCAAAATTCAGTCACGACCTTTTTCAGTATCAGGGAGAAATATCAGTAAACTGAAGCAAGAGATTTTTTTCCATTATTTTGGTACTGCTGAAGAGAAATGAATGACATTCACCCTGGAAAGTGGAAGACATTTTACCACATGCCAGATCCTCTGTGCAAGAAAAGAGACTTCCACAAGCAAAACTCAAGAAGTAGGTAATAGCTATCAGTGTTTGGGGAATCTGATTTTCAGTAGTGCTAAATGTTCTTTAGATTATTCACTGATGATCACGGTGCTGATCCAAGAAGTTTTGATTTTGACACCCCATTTTAGACTCAGACATTCTAAAACATGATGCATAGAGGTGGAGAAACAAAGTTTCAGGGAAATAAGAAAATGTTTGTAACTGTAGAAAGAAATATCAAATCTGCTCATATAAAACACTGAATAACACCAGGGTATTTTAGAGGAGGCAATGATATCTTCTGCAAATGCTGCTAGAGGGCACACTGCCAATTTATTTTACTTATTTTTTAGAATGACATTCTGAAAAGAGGTTTCCTTAGACAACCCAGACTACTGATTAATTGGACCAAAATGGGTGCCTGTACTGCTTATTCTGCATTCATGGTTTTTTTTTGCACTCTATGATAGTTCTGGGTCTCATTGTACCCTATAGTAAACCAATTTGAGGAACCTAACAAGTAGAAAATTGTTTTCTGTGGGTTTCTAGTTCAGTTCCATGAACTGGTTCCTGCTCATTCAGTTCTTAAAGCAAGGGAAAGGAGTATGGAGGGGAGCAGAACTTCCCATTTTACAACAGGCTCTTTGACTGACTTAATTTTAAAATGAAGTCTTTATGCCACAGTCAACAAAGTTATTCCCAAAAGCCAGAGAGTTGTCTGGTGCAAGCTGGTAAAAAAAAAAAAAAAAAAAAAAAAAAAAAAAAAAAAAAAAAAAAACACCAGATCTCTTTCTTTTTTTCCCCCTCTGTCTGGGACATTTATCCAAATGGTTTGTAACTCGCTTCATTTCAGTTCTACTTGATCTACTTCCAAGGCAGTATGCAAAAAGGAAGTTGGGACAATAAGCAACACTGAAAATAAATGAAGTTGGTTTATATAAACATATCTGAGCACATACATCAGTTATGGGTCTATATGCTCTTTCAAATTGTGAACTAGCCAAAATTGATGCTATTCCACCTTGTTTGGTTGTTTCGTTTTTTTCTTAACTCCACTATAAAGGAGAATTATATTTTGGAAGTAAAAACTCAAAACAGAATACCAGGTCTTTTCACTGTTTGATATTTCCTTCCATTCTATTCCAGGCTGCAGGGTTTTCATGCAACTTAAACTTCAGACTCACTAAATTTTCAGAATTTTATAAGAATGCTTTGATAAGTCTTCCCTTGTAGTGTAGTTACTGAAGTCTACTTGAAATGGAGTAATTTTTTTTCTGGCTTTCTCTGACCTGTTGCTTGTCTACCTGATTTTGCTAAACATTATTTTCTGAAGAAAACAACTAATAGTAGTATATCTGATCACAGAATACTGTCAAGGCAAAATGTCTCCATAGTGGCTATTTTGGATCTATGGTATTCAATGACAAAAAATGCCATATGAGGGAAATTTTATCTGATTTCACCTAAATTTTGAGAAAAATAATGCCCCATAAAGTGCATAGAAGTGAGCAACAAATCTGTTTTCAGCCTTTCTGATCTCTCAACAATATGCTTTCCTTTTTTTAGCCCGGGGTAAGATGTTTCCAAACCTAGTGTTAAATTAGACACATAAGACTTCATACAGAATTTGTACCTCAATTGAACATTTAAAGTGTCTGAACAGGAATTTTGAGTGTGACATTTCTTTCCCCCCCCCCTCACAGATTACATTAGAGTTACAAATAAAAAACATAGCCAAAATTTAAAGAGTTGAAAAGCAAACTGATCTTATATTTATCAATTTGAAACAGGTTTCCAATCAATAAAATGCTGGAGATCTGGGGGTAACTTACCTAAGATATCATCAGCTCTTGGAAGAAACAGTACATTTTCTTCTGATAAATTTGTTACAGTGCCAGACAAAGTATCATTAGGAATATCAAAAAACATATACCAGGAAAGGTTGACTCACCAAACTGATGATAGAGTATCTAACTACAAACCACTTCTTCTCAAGAAGCAGCCTTCATATAGAAGAGATTCTCTTTTCAGAGGCTACCTCATAAATGAACACAAGGAGGAACAGAAACCTAGGTCAACCCCTTTCGGTCAATTGCAATTCTGGTAAATTGCTTGCATCTGTGCTTCCAGCCACCTCCTTCATCAGGTGCTAAATCATCACTTCAGGCTGTAACGTAACAGTTTCCTTACAGACATATTGGACAGAATAGGTATTTCTGTAATTACCAGCAAGTTGATTTTATGTTATGATTTCTTGACCTTATTAGTTCATCCTTAAGGAAAATACTGTTTACTTGTTCTAATTCATTTCATCTTTACTGTACCACAGATTTTCAAAGATTTATAGAGTGAAAATTGTATCAAGGATCCCAACAAGGCACTAGGTATCCTTAGCTACCCACAAATTCATAAAAAGAAATAGAAGTTCCCCGGAGCACTTACCAACTTAAAAAGCTTGAGACCTCAGGCATTGCTGTCATTTACATCTGGAGTCTACTGCAGATGATATAAAGATGTAAAATTGGAGGCCTGCCATATGCTTAGTTTTAAATAATGTTCCCATGCAAATATGCAGTTCTTTCACACAGAGCCTTTACCACTAATAGTGATTGTGTAATGACATCCATTTATACAGCCTTGCAATCAGCTGCATCAGTGTTATCTGTCACATGTATGGTTTTCTGGGCTGCTTCTTAAAGATAATGTTGATAGTATTACTCGAAAACACCCCTTTGGCTTTTGGATTCCTGTTATAGATTTTTGTTTTTCTATATGTAATGCTTGTTTCACTCTAATATATAAGTGTTTCTTCAAAGTAGATCTATAATAAGGTAGTTTGGATTGTGTGCCTTAGCACTGTCTGCACACTATTAGTATTGGACTCCCAAGGGCTGTATGTGCAGTGAACCACAATAAAGAGGTTGATGTTCCATAGAAGGGCTGGTGTGACAAATTACTGTCCTGTTTTGGAGACTAAGTAACCAAACCTATGTCAAGTCTGTATATAACATTTTTATTCAGCATAATTTTTGTCATTTTAAGTATGGTATTTGCCCTATTGAGTGTTTGATGTGGCAGCTGATCAAGAAAACAATTGCAAGATATAGTTACTGACATGATAAGTTGTGTCTCTCCCAAGAAAAACAAACAAACAACACACTGCTCTGTGGTTCATAACCTGCACTGGCCTAAAGTTTATACAGCTTCTTGCTATATTTGAGGTCTTTAGAAATTCTTCCAATATCCTACTTCTCCAACTCCATTTGTAAGAGTATTGGAAGGGGCATGTGTCCTCATTTCTCCATAATAGAGATGTCACTCTTTCACTCCACAAAAGTATGAGGGGCATTTGTTTAAACTGTAGTAGTACCCTTCTTTAAGATAATTAATGAAATCATTAATCACCTGTCAGAAAAAAATTTGCTTCTTCAGAGGGTGGTGATAAATGGGGTTAAATTCAGCTAGTGATCAGTCACAAGTGGTATTCCCCATGTGTCTGTACTGGGGCCTTTCCTGTTTGTTGTCTTTACTGATGACCTGCACAATGGGACTGAGTGCATCCTCATTAAGTTTGCAGATGACACCAAGCTGGCAGGAAGTATTGATCTGCCTGGAGGTAGGAAGGCCCTACAGAAAGGTCTGGACAGGCTAGATCCATGGGCTGAGGCCAATGGGATGAATTTCAGCAAGACCCAGTACCTGCACTTTAGCTGAAACCCCAGGCAGTGCTACTGGTTTGAGATGAGGGGCTGGAAGACTGTGTAGAGGGAATGGACCTGTGGATGTTGGTTGATGCTTAGCTGAATGAGAGCTAGCAGTGTGCCCAGTGGCCAAGAAGGCCAATGGCATCCTGGCTTGTATCAGAAGTAGTGTTGCCAGCAGAAACAAGGAGGTGGTCATCCCTCTATACTTGACCCTGGTGAGGCTGCACCCAAGTACTGTGTTCAGTTTTGGGCCCGCACTAGGAGAAAGATGTTGAAGCCCTGAAGTGTTTTCAGAGAAGATCAACAAAGCTGGCAAGGGGTCTGGAGCACAAGCCTTTTGAGGAGCAGCTGAGGATACTGGGATTATGTCCTCTATAGAAGAGGAGGCTCAGGGGTGACCTTATCACTCTGTATGACTACCTGAAAGGAAGTGATGCTGAGATGGGTGTCAGCCTCTTCTCCCTTATAACTAGCAATAGGATGAGAGAGAATGGCCTCAAGTTGTGCTGGGGAGATTAAAGTTGGACATTAGAAATAAATTCTCTGCATGAGTGGAGTGGTGCTGGAACAGGCTGCCCAGGGAGGTAGTGCAGTCACCATCCCTTAAGGAATTAAAGAAGAGTTTAGGTGTTTTATTGAGGGACATGGTTTAGTAGGAAATGTTGGTGATAGATGGATGGTTGGACTGGATGATCTTAGAGGTCTTTTCCAACCTTGGTGATTCTGTGATAAGCAGAACAGTCTTTAATGCCACCATTCTAGTTTGTGTGAAAATTATATTCTTGCAAAATTTTAAGAATAGCTTCAGTTAGATATATGCATTCAGCTGGTCTCTTCTTATAAACAGGTCTTCTCAGAAGCGCTCTCAGTTTCAAGGCATGATAGTTTATACATTATTTTCTCTGATCTTGCTATTGGTATAAATACAACATATGACTTTATTTTGTCTGGTATCTCATTGGTATCACTCCACAAATCTTTGTCATTTGTCACACATCTATGCAGATATTATTTATTTTTGGTTCATCAAGTAGTTTGTGAGGTTACTCAGCAGAATCAGCATCCACAATGTATTTTATTTTGCTGTTACTTTTGCTGATATGTTTTAACTGTTTCATTTATGCCTGCAAGATTTTAGATAGGTGCATTTTTATGGAGCAAAAACGGCTCTGTGACATACAATGTGCATTTACATGTATTCCACAGTACTATATGATTTTCAGTAGGAAACACAGAAGCTGTTCTTGTACTTGCTGATTATGCTTAATTTGTCATTTTATTTTTGGAACATTCAGCAAATTGAGCTTCATTGTGCTACAAATGTAGCCAACAGAGAATTTGCATTGATGGTCTTAACTCATTAGCATCAGCACTGTCTATTGTTCTAGCTTTCATCTTTCCCGTAACTGTTGCTTTGCTTGTTTTTTGTTTTGTTTTGTTTTGTTTTTGTTTTGTTTTCTGCAAGGACTCTTAAGCATTTAAATGAGCGCAACTTGCTGTTGTCCTCTCTGTGCAGTGGGATTGTCATTTCTGTTCCTGCTACTGTCTCACATGCGTAGATTTCCCGAGGAAAAAATGAATTCTATGAAGTATCTTGCATAATTGTCTGTGCCTTTGTGATGTGTATAATGATGTGCAACATTACTTTGGGAAGGCTAAAGCAGTGATCAAAAGTTGAATCCTTGTTGCATGTCTGCTTCATGTTTTATCAACACAGATGGCAAGCGGTGGTCACACTCACTTCTGCAATGATAACCATCACTCTATAAACAAGTCTCACTGGATGACTTTTGCAGAGCTTATCTCCTACCAGGTGCCAGGAAATAATTGAGACTTTGTGCACAGATAGCAGTGTTGTGTAGTGCAAAAATATCAACACCAACTTGAAAGTGTAACTTAAAAGTGCTGGGTAGATGTTGTGGCAATAATAGAATTCATACTAAAACTGTCGTATACAAAGTAGTGCTTTAGTTTGACCTGTACTTTTCATTTTTTCTCTCTATTTTAAACTTACTGCCTCAACTAAAATTAGTTGTTAGTTTTGTGGGGCTTTTGTTTCCCAAAAATGGGAATGTTAAATGGAATAAATTTGGAAATATGTGTCTCTGCATGTGATACTCTGTAGGCCTTTGTTATGATGAGAGTAGGCTTACAGTGGAAGTCAAGATCCATTGCCAAAAAGCTGATCCTTACCATCTCTTTTGTTTTGTATATGGATGAATTATTTGCATGCACCCAGGGAAAGAAGTATTGAGCTATAAACAATCATTCTTTAATATTAGCATGGCTGGTTTTTGGTTTACTGGTTCTTTTCAATTTTGATAAACCTCGTGACTAGTGTTTATGAGCAGAAATCTCTCTGCTTATCATTATTTATTTTTAATAACCAAGTAATCAAGATTGATTTGTTCTTATTCTGAAATGTCTTGCATGATGTGAAAAACTCTTCTGTAATGAGTTTTTTGGAATTCTGCTATTCACTTGAGATTTGAAAGGCAGATGATATCACTGTCCAATGCCTTAAGTCTCCAGACCACTGTGTATTCTGCTTATGAGTATATCAAGACAAATCCTGAGCAGAGCAGAGCTTTATTATTCTGCAACACAGTTAAGGTGTATTGCAACATCTTCTCTTCAAAGGGAGTGTCCACATTGCTAGACACTGCAGTATTATCTAATATGCAAAAGTTTAAAGGACCTGCATTAAAAATAAAGTGTTTAACCATTTTTATAAGTAAAGTGTTATTAGAAAATCATGGAATTTACTGAGATGTTGATCAGGAGCATTTGTGATTATAGTGACATAGCTGACTTCAGAGAGCAGCAAAAAGAGTATGTCAATCAAAAAATTCAAAAATAGTATTACTTTGTTTAAATCCGATACACTCTCTATATGTTGTGTTAAAATGCATGGCTCCTATTTCAATGAGAATAATCAGACCAAGACAGGGAATTGCATTTTGTGAACATCTGTTTGCGGTAGAAATACTTGGTAGCTGTCAGAGTCTCTGATTATTCTGTTCGACTATTTGAACTGATACGATAGAGACACTTTTTTTTGTTGTTGTTGTTTTTATTTTTTAATGGCAGGAAATATCATCTTATGTTAAAAGCTCTAGTAAATGTCTTTAATGGTTTATCCCTCCACTGACTTGTCTGGGCTCTAGGATAACAACCAGAAGGTTCACTTGCTCTCTTCTTGAAACAAACTTTGTGCTCAGAGACACTAAAAATTTACACTGAGGCATTACTAACAGCAGGGCTTTGTTTTCATTTCCTATCCTGTCAATTATAGAAAATTTCAAAAACTGCATCTCAGGGGACTTCTTTTATGCAAAACTGATATAATGTTCAGAAAACTTTCCCTATTTTTCTCCATTACATTCCTTTTCCTTGTCAAATTGACATGATTGCAACTATTAGTAACAACATTATATCATGTTTCTCTTGATCACATCTTAAAGTTCAATAGAACATTATCCCTGTTGTCATGGCAAGAAGATACAATGTTTTTCTAATCTTTCAAAGCCCTTAATTGCTTCAATTAAAATGATATCATTTGTGTAGCATGTTCTTTCCATAACACTACCCAGTGTAACATTGTCAAAGAAAAATCTGAAGGAGGCTTACTATAATTCATGTGTTTTTTTCCATACAAAATCCAAAAATCCTCAAAAAATTACCAACTAGTCAGACTTGTAGTCTACTGATTATTTACAAAGATACATAATGTAAAAATTAGATGTCTCTCTGATTGGACACTCTCACAAAAAATGTTTTGAATTAAAATTAGAGCAAAAGGCCATTAGTGGGTACCGACATCAGTGGGTACAGCCTGGTCTGTGGTGAAACCTCTGTGAAAATATTTCTGATGTATATACTTATAAGTCACATCCTTGTACAGTAGAATAACAAAATAACACAGAACTTTTGTTTAACTGTAATATTGTAGACAAATTTTTATGCAGGTGAGAAAATAACTGGATGTGGATATTAAGTACGTATCTACATGTCCCTTTATCTTCCCATCTGAAAACAAAATACTAACTGGGGAAAAGGAAGTTTACAGAACTCAGTGCCTTCAGGAATTACCTACAGTATTTATATTACTCTTTCACCATAAATGTCAGCTATTAGATGGTTATTGTACAGAATAGAAGAAAAGAATTACTTTAGTCCACTTAAGTATTAGAAAAATCTTGTGATATTTATGGGAATTTTGGTGAGCTTTCTGACATTAATATCTTAAAGGCATTCATGTGTAATTAATGCTAGTAGTTCTCTGCAGCTCTTTATAGCACTTATGCCTTCTAAACAAGGTCCAAACTTTTCTAAGGTTAAGTTCTCACACCAGTGCCTTAAGTCTCCTGCCTAACTTGTGTTCCTTTCACCATTAGCCTCTTCTAAGAAAAGGTGTTATGCGGTGCCTGTTCAGTTTGAGACTTTTTCAAAGATGAATTGATATTTGCAATGTCAATTTCAAGTCAAGATCACCCTATACATAGTTTTTTCCACAATGTTTTAGACCCCAAACCTAATTATTTTAAGTACAGGAAAAATAACATAATACTTTACACTCAGATATAGTGTTAAGGCTGACAGGATGACAGTATGCCTGGACTTGATGCAACTCAACCAAAGTGGGTGTCAGAACAACTGAAAGCCAACTAAAGTCTGTTTCACCAAAGTACAAGAGAGCTGAAAGGTTCTGGTAGTGCAGAATATTTTGTATTTGTCTGCTACAGAAAACAGGCTCCTGTGTCCTTTTGTTCTTTAAGCCAGCCTTTTCCATCTGGCACAATCTGCATCAAACAGGTTTCAACTTTATGTGGCTTGCATGAGGAAGAATGGAAAAAGGATCCTTAAAAGGAACTGGAAATGGAGGTTCCTGTACAAGATAACAGTTTTTTTTTTTTCCATCAGATTTTTGCAATGAAAGTGGTATCTGCATTTAGGTAAAGATAAAATTCTGTAATTGTACACTGTCTGAAGATGACAGTTTTCACAGATTAGCACAAATATTTGCCAGAGCACGTGCTTGAAGTTGACCCAGTAAAAAGGTAAAGCTGTCATAGGGGAAAAAGAAATCAAGGATTTTCTTTGAGCTGATAATTCAGGTGGCTTTCTTTAGTGTGGTAGAAGTACCGTATTAGATCAAAGTAACAGGTTGCCTAGATAAATTAAAAAATAAAAATATTACAATCGGAGAGACTGAGAATAATCAGCATGTAGAAGAAGGCCGTACAGCATGTAGAAGAAGGCCATATCTACCATAAATAAATAAATTTAGATTATGCTAGAAACCAAGAAATTGTACTCTTTATTTTCCTTTGCAAAGAGTCCTTACTATCTCTAGAATCTGAACACTGTAATTAATCTTGAAGATTACTTTCATATGAGGATGTAGAATCTTGCTGATGAACTTTTAAACATCTATGCTGCACTCAAGTGGATATTTCAACTGTAGCATGGACGAGGATAAGTAGGTATATCGTAATTTTTATTAGCTGTTCTATTCATTATTTGTCTACCCTATAATTGCATTTCTTTTTTAGTCTGTTCCTTGAACTGAGTAATTCTGTTCTACATATGTATCTTCACTTAGAAATTATCCATTCTTTTATAAATTTATTTTATGAGCGTTTGAATTTCTTGTGTGACTGCTTTCTCCTCTCTAAAGGAACACAGAAAATATTGTTGATGATAGCATATAATTGATATAATAACATACTATCAGTTATTTGCTGTCCCAGACTTTGCTTACCTTGAATTTGGTGCTGCTGAAAATCAAGTATTTTTAGTCACATTCCAAATGAATTAATTCTTTCCACAATTACAGGAGGTGTACAACCACTAATTATCTATTCAGTATACATAATGCTTTTGTCATAGGATGATGAGAGTCAGCGTGTTTTTCCTTTCCTTTTGACATTCTCAGTCTTGTTTAGACTTGAGCAACCTAAATATTCAGCTATTTGCAAATGCTACCACTTACATTCTGTTATTAATTAGTAATTGCAGTCTGCTGTGACATCTTCAGACTAGTCACCAAGTTTTCAAAAGAGACGTAGATTAATACTTTTTTTTTATCAGATTATTGTTCTTCTATATTTTGATCAAGGAATGTCTCCAAACAAGATGTGAATACTCTAATAGTAAGGGTCATTTGTCAGTGCTTGAAAAGAGTATGTTAGTTTTGACGTACTCTTGTACGTCAAACAACTTTTTGAAACTCTACTTACATAGCAGTTCTCAGGGGGAAAGAAAAGAGAAATATGATCAGACTCTGAGATTTACCAGAAACTGTAACAAGAACTTTTTCACTGGCTTTCCAGGGCAAGCCACTGTAAATTGTATATATGTTTGAATTGATGCCTGAAAACTACTGAACTGACTTAAAAATAATAATAATAATTCAAGCTGATGGTTTTCTTCCTAATACTCTTCTCATTTTGTGTTAGTCCTGAGAAAATATGAAGATCTGCTGTAATGATTTGGGAAAAAGTGTAACTTGTGTCCTTATCTCTCTAAGCCTTGCAGCTCTGGTCAGATTTCATCCTGTAGATTGGTCCATCCATTTAAAAAGCAGAGAGAATATATCCTGGGGAATCTGCTCTGAGAAATGGAGGTTATGAAAACGCAGGAGGCATTTAGCAAATCGAAACATAGTTTTTTATGAATGATTTTGAGTCATGACTTTTGGTGATACTCTGATATATTTGGGGTATACCTGTTTTGTATCCATAGTCAAGTCTACAGTTAGCATCACATCCAACTTACACCATGTTCCAGGGTGTCAAATTGCTGCTGTCTGCTAGAGAATGAGTGAAAGAACTTCAGCTGGCAAGTGGGAAAACTGGAATGACTAGCTCTGACCTTAGATAGTGTGTAAAATTTAATTTTTGATTTAAATCTTAACTTGGTAATTGTCAATACATTTTACATGCACCATTAGACTAACTAACTTAGCAGTAGTGAATTCAATCATGGTTTGACCAGTTTTACCTCAATCAAAATTTTTAAAGTTTACACTTAGATTAATGTACAGAAACCAGGTGTAGTGCTTGTATAAATATTTCAGCTACACATTGCAGTAGCTAACAGTCTTCTTGCATCAGTACTCTGGTATCATAGACAAGGTACTACTGAATGTCGAATTTAGTTATGCAACTTGATGTGAAAGCCTAAGCTGAAGATTGTGTCTGCATGTAATTTCTTAACTGCTGCTCTGAGCCACAGGCTTTTTCTATCAAGGTAAAATGCATTTAACTGGCTCATAATTCTTCTGTCATCTTTGTGTTGCTTGAGAGGCTCTAAAGAGCTATAATTAGTTTGCCAAACAAATAAAGAACAACCATGACCTTGCACCATGCACAATCAAGAATTCACTACTGAAAATGCTGTGCGTGTAAGTATCTCCTCACCTGTTACATAGCTGCAGAAGCTTTAGGGTCCTTGAAATGAATTGTCTGCTGAATAAAGGAGAAAAAAAGGATAGCAATGGATATTTTACTTTTCTGAGGAGAGAGCACTTATCTAATTTTAAACTGTATGTGATAGCAAATGAATTTTGCTGGTAAAAATGAATTCTAATTCACAGGCTCTATATGTTTCTCTGTTGCTCCTAATTTAAAATTATAAAAACAAAGGTAACATATCATATACTGTAGGATTATTTCATATGAAAATGTTTGACATGAGTTTACAACTGGGCATTAAGGTTGTAGTTGTGTTTGGCTGAAAAGGAAACAGAACTACTAATCTGTGTGTTTCACCACAATTTCTAAAAATGCCCATTGGAAAGTCACTGGTAAAAAGAATTCAATGAAATCATAGCTATTTTGGATTTATTTCTTTATTTAGGAAATCATCTTCCTTTAGGAAATGATCAGACTACTAAAAATACTGTCAGAAGAGTGAATAACAGTCTGTGGCTTCCTCCACATGGCACAAAAGAAGAAAAAGCTCAAAGGAGCTATGCATAATCTGTATTTCTAGACCTGTCTTCCTATATGTCTTTTATCACCCAATTCCCGGGGTTGTTGGGGACTGGGGACCTATTATATTTTCCACTGTGTTAGCCATTGAGGGCTGATTCTTTAGCCAGAAGCTCTTCTTCACTTCTGTCATGTGCGATGGACTCATCACAGAATGGTCACAAGTTAGTTGGCAAAATCATCTGGGCATCACTATGAAGTTCTCATATTTTAGGGAAATGCGGTTGTGTTTTGCTGCCAAAGAAATGGCTGGTAAATATGGTAGACTGTTAATCACCCTTTCCTAGACTTGAAAGCTTAGTGATTTTCCTTCTCTCTCTCCTTTGTCTGCAATTTAAAACTGATAATATACAGAGTGTTTTTTTGTTGTTGTTGTTTTATTGTGCCCTTAGAGTTCAGTGAACAAATAATCACCATATGACATAAACTGACCTGAATCTTTCCATAAAGACTGCTAAGAAAAGTCAGTTTCACAAAGGAGAAAAAATAAATTTAAATGATTGAGATGCTATCTGTTCAGAAGTTAACCTCACTTTCAGTATCACCATTTTCCCATATATTTCTTCACCTTTTAGATTGCTTCTAGAACAGCAATTTGTAAACCTCTTTTTTTTTTTCAACCTCTTCTCTATTTTCTTTCAGACATGCTAGTTTTTAAAAGTGATTACTCAAGAATATGTCTAATTAGCAATCAGTTTCATTAGTTGTGCACCAAGGAAGATGCACATTCCCTCACTAATAAGTAGTCAGCAGTGGCTTTCTGACATGACAAAGTAAAGTGGTCGGAATTGGATTATTGTTGAAGTGAAGCACTTTGTTTGTTTTGCAAAGCTTCGTGCCTACATGTTAGCCGACAATGATTTTACCTGGTGTTAAGCATTCAGTGAAGAGTGCAGTTCAGTTTTATGCATTTGCTATATAACTAGTGTGGCTGTGAGGGACAGTTAAAGAAATAAAGGTCAAGGAAAATGGCAATTTTGTGATTGCCTTTTTTCTGTGTAGTGAAGTTCTTAAACAGTAAGCCTAGAACTTATTGTGTCTCTTCCTTGGAATTGTTCTTTCTTGGCAACTCCATAATTGTATAAATGTACTCAGTACCTTCTGCTTGCCAGCATATCAATGGCTGGTATGAATGTTACTTAGAGGCTCAGTAAGTTCTCAGATCATTACTTATTTCAGTATATTGTCGGTATTTTTGAAGCATTAGTCATGGAAATAGAGATATTTGGAGGACAGATTATGATAAGATGATCAGTTAGAATCATGGAATCCCCAAGGTTGGAAAAGACCTTAGCGATCATCCAGTCCAACCATCCACATATCACCAGTGTTTCCCACTAAACTATGTCCCTCAGTACAACACCTAAACATTTCTTAAACACCTCCAGGGACCACGACTCCATCACCTCTCTGGGCAGCCAATTCCAGAGCCTGATCACTTTCTTGGAAAAATATTTCCTAATGTCTAGTCTGAATCTCCCCTGGTTCAACTTGAGGCCATATTGAAGCTGCATTCTTGCAGCACTTCACAGACCTGAATGAAAACTTTGTTCATTTTAATGGTACGATTTGGTCTCAATCTTGAGAAGCAGGCTATCCTTGAACTTCAGGCCCTTCGATTTATGAGCTAATTTATCTTTATAAAACCATGAAAGTTCTGTGTGGCTGATCCCTTGCATGCTGCTGGTACCACATAGTCTTACATCTATAGCCAAAAGTGCTAAAAAGCTAGTCTGTTTTTCAGAGTTCAGTACGCGAACAATATCATTAAGGAAATAATAATTTGAAGATGGACTCTGTTAACAAACCAGGACCCAATTCCTTGAGTCAGAGTACATGGGAACGGTGTCACTAGTTTGCTCAGACCCTGAGAAAGTTTCCTCCATTTTCAGAGGGAGGCATAGTTCAGGTCATGAGAACGTGATATGGAGTTGCAAGCTTTCTTATTGCCCTGAGTGAGCAAGCAAGCACATCATTTTTACAGCCAAAATCCCCTGTAGCAAACTCCTCCATAGTCTTAATGCAAGGCTTATTAAAATACACAGTATTCCTGTTTGGATAGTTTGTTTCAAGTCAGATCAGACACTGAGTTCTAGCACTCTGAACATCCTAAAGACAAGGTAACAGGACATAGCGTTCTCTAAAAACATGCTGGTGCTGTCTAGGAACAGAGTTTACACAGGAAGGAGACAGTGCATTACCTGAAGGCCACACAAAAAAGAGCTCAAGGCTAAACAGAAGTGAACTCTTTGTTATCTACAGATTCAAAGAAATACAAAAATAGCCAAACAAAGAAAATAAAAGCTAGAGCACTAGGTTTGGGAATTTCTTATTGATTAACAATTACTTAAGAAATAGTATTGTTGATGTTTGGCTGCTTTTTTTAGCTGTGCATCTATTTTTGAACATTCTTCAGCTTTGTTTTCACATTTCTGGCATTTTCCTTTTAATAAGCCTAATGGAACATCATGCAATAGCCTTCAGTTATCTGTCAATATTTATATTAAATGCAGAAGTTTTTGGAGGAAATGGCCCATCTTGTTTGGGTGCAATCAAACCACAGCTTTGCTTGTTGTTACAAGATGCACTCCTTCCTGACTCTTACCACCCCTGTGCAAATACATGCACATATTATTTTCTTCATGATAGTCAAATGCAGCAAAGAAGTTGCTCATGGAAGACACTGGCAAAGAATCATGCTAAGGGTTGTTGAAGCCATGTGGTGAACAGCTGCAACACAGCCAGAGCAGCTGGGGTCAGACTTACAGTGAAGTTGTGTGAAGAAACAAAGATGAAACAGTGGTGCCGGTTACAGCAGGTGAGATCCATTGTCTGTGACTGCCAGCTCCTCTCTGTCAGCAGAGATTAGATAGAAGAAGGATATTCCCAGAGGAGGCTTCAGAGTTTGAGCAGCCAGTCTTGGAAACATGTTTTCAGCCTAGAAACCGCAGTGCTTGGTCCTGTCTGATAACAACTTCATGGTGTGGAACACAGTAACATTCACTTTCCTCTTCTTCACCTATCTTCTTCCCTATAATTTGAATATTTATGTGTATATATGCACATATTTTCATATTTTTGTGTGTATGTGTACTTCTGTGACTTTCTTCTCCATTGATAGTAAAGAATGATACCATTAGAAGTCCTAGCATCACTCTTCCAAAAGACAAAATTGGAGCAGTGTTTTAAGTTATAATACAGGCCAGTCAGCCTCCTTCTGTCCTTGGAAAGATGATGGAACATGTTCTCCAAGCAAGTGGATGAGAGGAAGGTTATCAGTAGTCAACATGGATTCACCAAGGGGAAATCATTACTGACCAACCTGTTAGCCTTCTATAATGTCACTAGTATTTGAGTAGACGGAGAAAGAGCAATGGATGTTGTGTACCTTGATTTCAGCAAGGTGTTTGACACTCTCCCACCACCTCTTTGTTATTAAACTTAGGACGTCTGGGATAGATGAGTGGATGGTGAGGTGGATTAACCACTATCTGACTGGCAGAGCTCAGAGGGTTATCATCAGCAGCTCAGAGTCTAGTTGGAGGCCTGTGATTAGCAGTGTCTCCCATGGATCAATGTCAGGTCCAGTTTTGTTCAATATATTCATCAACATGGATGATAGTGATTTGATCTGTGATTTGAGGAGAATGAGAAGGGATCTCTAGAAAGATCAGATAGCTTCTACCCACAGCAAACTCTCCTCAACTAATGCCAGTTTAAGCAAAAAGAACCTTCAACCTATGCACTTTCTAGGTAAAATTCCTGGAGGAGAAATCTCCAGAAAGGATCTGAGCATGAAATCCTAACTAAACAAACCTCCTTTCTTTGTGGGAGTTCATATTTGCCTAATTTGTAAGGATGATATGCGAAGATGAGTGAATATTAAAACTGAATAATATGTAAAACTGAATAACAATTTTACAGGGAAAATTGCTGGAGAATTTCCATCTATTCAGCTGGAAAACATCAATACAAGGCTCTTTCTTTCTTTCCTTCTTTATTTGAGAAGGAATATCTTTTGTTTAGAGATTTTTTTTTTAACCTATTTGCTCAGTCCTCTCTCTGAAATGATTTGCTTGAAGAAAATGTATACCTTAGATTATTTAACACTTTTAGTAATGCATATTTTTGTCCAATCTTTTAACTATATTTTGTATTTGGTGTTGTTACTCTCCATGTTTTGCTAAGGCCTCCTTTTCCATCTGATTTGTTCTCAGTGCTCAGTTTTCTGAGCACTGAGTCTGTTTTCATGACCTAGATAATATGCATAGCTTTCATAAACAGGAAGTACTTGGCACTGTAACAAGTTTTCCAAGTGACCACAGTTTTCATTCAAAATGTAAAGAAAACATCCTCCACAATACTACACAGTTTTAAATCTCATGTAATGTTTATCCTTTGAAGGGTACCCACAAAATTCAAATTCTTTGTTTGTATGCTTGTGCTCAGAGTGTGTGGAAGAAAAAAAGCATTAAGAGTTGTGTCAATTTGCTACTCCATATTTACTGTTATTTCATGAAGAAAATTTCAAGCAATATAACTTCTAATTGTAGTTGTCTGGGCAGCATGAATAATCAACACACTGTTTTCAAAATGGATGTTTCCCAAATAAGGAAGACTGAAATTGTTTGAATAAACTCTTGTGGAAAAAGAAGGCCTAGGTCTGTTTGAACTGACATACTGCTCAGTGATACAGAAATAGAAGATGATATGTTTAATCTGAAGTGGTTACATGTAATCATTATTGTACAAATTTTGTTTCTTGCAGGTTATCAACTTGTTCCAGGATTATGTCTGCTTAACCATGTTTCATTTTACGTGTTTGTTTATAGTCCTAAATTGATTAGCCTTTCCTATGGGTAATTAGTCCATTATTTTTGTATCTATTGTTTTAACATCCACTCATTCAAGATGTGGCTATAGTCAGGTGGCAGAATATCCCATACTCAGCAACATATGCAAGTAATTTTTGTCATTCTGAAACTCCTTAATAGAAGTATCTAGCAGAGCTCTCTCCAAATATTTACTGCAGAAGGAACACATTAATCTCCTATTTCAGGATTTGTTTGCAGCACTTTGTATCAATAACATCAGTTTCTGCAGCAAAGATTAGGTATCTCTTCTGGATTATCTGGCATGGCATGAATCATATTTCTTTCAAGGGAGCAAGCTTGTTGCAGTTAAGCCTCTTTATCTTTAATGCAACATTCATTAATGCTGAGATTCTACAAGATCCCATTTTGGGACCCATACTGTTTTGTAATTATGTATTTCCCTGAGGCAGTATCAGATTGGACTCATTGTTTCCAGCATCTCATGCAGATGATCCTCAGATCTGCCTTTTTCTATTCCATCCTAAATGGAATGCTAACAAGACAGAGTAGTACTAATTGGTCCATCTTTAGGTCTTTGCAATCCTCACTCATTGTTTCTATAAATAGATGCTCCATTTTCCCTGTTGCCAAGGCTTGTAGCCTTGGTGATAAAAGAGGAAAGGAGAAAAAATTGAGTCCCTGAAAAACAGTAAAGATGTCCTAGGTGAGATGTAAGCATTTATAAGAGAGCTGAAATTGTTTTACTAGAGTCCTTATAACAGAACAGATAGGAATAATGTTAATAAAAATAATACATAGCAATGACTGGTAGGACTCAAAGTGTAAAGAAAAAGGTGGACTACCTGCAGATACTACTTATCATCCTAAGAAACTCTATGGGCTGTGAAATATTTTTTGCAGCTAATGGATTTCAGTTTAAAGAACCATTTCTCAGGCTATTGTGTCTAATCTGAGGTCTCAAAGGCATAGAACAAGTAAAAATGTAAGTGTGACGCAGAAGGTGACAATGCAGCTTTCTGCAATGCAACATCATACCAGCTTGACTCTTCCATGGAGTTTTTTTGACAGTGTAAGCTAAAGAGGCTAGGAAATGATGGTCACTAGTCAGGAAAGATGCAGACCCATTGGAGAGAGTCCAGTATTTTGCAACAAGGTTGCAAAGACATAAAGATAGATAAACTGCATCAAACAGTCCATCTCATTCAGTATCCCTGACACTAATGAGCAGTGATTGTTTAGAAAAGAGGGTAAAAACTAGGTTTAGAACAAAATGTCTCTCGATGTATTTCTGAACTTGTAGTAAATTGGAGTTTAGGGAATTCCTGAATTCAAAGCTGTGTCACCATCATATTTTTTAGTTGCCATCATATTTTTTTTTTTGTTTAAATGTTGAAGGAGAGTTAATTATTTTCTGGGGGGCAATATTAATAATACTTATATTTTTATGTACACATCCTTCAGCAAGGAGTCCCAGGGAAAGCTTTCTATTAGTAAGGAGAAAATGAAGCTCTGGAAGAGATTGTAACTTGTGGTGATCTTCTAGTTTATGTCTCCAAGAAGAGGATGGACAACTACTCATCTGAAACAATACAGTATAACACGACTTGGACAAGCAGGTGAATTACTTTGTATTTTACTGTTGTTCTGGGATGTTTTCTTCTTCAATTCTAAGAAAACCCTCTCCAAAACCCTAAATTGTTTCTCAGATCCTCTGAAATCAGTTTAGTTGTTCTCTCCTTTCTTCCCTCTGCTATATTTTGCAGTGATGCTGCAGCAGTTTGGGACAACAGAGCATGTCTTAAATCTTGCCTTATAAATTTAACACCAAGGAGATACCTCTCACAAAGACGACAACGTCACTTGATTAGACACTGCCAGAATTGTATCATTTTGACATTTTGTACATTGCCAATAACTAAAGCTGTGAAACAGACAACAGACACAACTGCTGTGTTGAGAAAGATTTATAGCAGTATTCATAAAGTGTGAACTTATTAGCTTGTTAGATAAAAGTCTGTTAAGGAGTAGCCAAGATCCATGGGTTTTTAGAGGCAGATCTTGTCAGAAGCATGTGAAAGGATTAATCAAGTAGCAAGTGAGACAAAGAAATTAGAGACTGGGCAGGGTATAGATTTGATTGAATGAGATCTGAGTAAGGCTGTGCTAAAGTTTCACAGAAGTTGATATGCAAATTCAAGGATATCAGATTCAATGAGAGGATGGTAAAAATGGATGAAAAACTGAAAAGAAAAATACTGCATAAATGAGCACAAACTAGCTTAGAGAATAGGAACAAGTAAAGACTCCTGGATTCATTCATTTGTCATTTAGAAAATATTCCAGGATTTATTCAGATACTTACTCACACTGAGCATGTGTCCACTATTGCAGAGAAATGGCTGGATATGCAACAGTGTAGTATACTTCTACATCTGAGGAAATTTTCTGCTTTCCCATGAGAAAGAGAGTAAAAAGGAACCAATAGAATGCAATTCCTTTCATTTCAAAACATAAATATTGAATAGACAAATCCATTTTTGGAAGTGCTTTTTACCTCTGAAGTATGTGTGACTGACTTTTGAACATAAACATGGTTGGCATAACTGAAAGCAAGATGAAATTACTCCAGTGCTTTTTCATCTCATTTATGCCAGTTACATATAAGAGTAACTGCGCTGACTTGTGCTACTACTTTAATTCTCTCTTTTGAAGGATTTCCCCTTTACAGCACTTAAAATGCTTACTTTCTCAGTAAGAGTTCTGTCTTTCAATTTACCCGCCAGTCTTCTTTCAGTTTTTAAATACCGAACTGTGAAGGCAGTATGTGACCTTACAGAGGTGCATTGCTCTTAAGAAAATCTCTACTTCTGGAAAATCTCCTCTCTCCTTGTATGAGGAGAAAGTCTCAGAACCAAACGATAGAAACATCGTCTGCTACATGGAGGTTTGGGCTAGCATTCACTCCTGGCTCTAATTTTCCCTTTGAACAGTCAGTTCATGCTTTGCCTCCATGCTCTCTGTATAAAAGTGAGAATGATACAGAGTTATAGTGTAGACAGAATCAGATAATGAAGCATTTAGCACTCTGCCATAAGGTGGGAAAGAATGCTAATTAATGCAGACCTTATGAACAAACTCAGGTCTTGTAAAAATCACACTGTACACAGTCTTTTATTGTTTTAGAAAGGGGATGTATGTACCAAAAGGGTATGTATATGCCATAATCCTTTCTGATTTGTATTGGTGAAGTAATTGGAATGGGGCACATTGTAACAGTGCTAGTGAATATAAAACTAATTTACAGTCATCCACAGAAGTGAATACATAATAAGGCATATACAGAGTCTTTTTATTCAACATTTTGTTGTTCATTTGATCCTTCTAAAGTGCAGGACCACAAACTCTTGCAGGTGCTGAAGAAGTATTTCTCTGAGCTCTGGGTGAGGAATGTAGCCTGTCCTCACTCAATGACACAGAAACACGTGTTAAGATCTACACAATTATTTTTTTGCTAAAAGTTCCTATTCTTCATATTCTCAGTATAACTCCACTGACATCAAGTGTACAGCATAGACTCAAACAGAACAGAAACAGTAGTATTTTAAATCTCCTCTGAGGAAGTTTGGATGCCCCATGAATTTGAAATTAGAACTGGGACTGACATTAGACCAACTCTTTGTGAAACAAAACCAAGGCCAGGAAGGCAAGAAGAGGGCAGTGGAGTACTCTTGCAGCTTGTATGACCTTAATCCTGCAGTTTCCATCCTCTACAGAACAACAACAACAACAACAAAACAAACAAACAAACAAACAAAACCTTTATTTCACTGCAATGCCACATTGCAATGAATTGTCTCCCAGTACTGTCCCACATAAATTTTCATTCAGCATGAATTTGTTCTTTTCTTTGTTTTGTTTTGTTGAGATCAAGAAAGGTAAACCCTTTTAAAATGTCAAAGAAGCTCATAATGATCATTTTGAATTCTGCATCACAACTTGATTAATGGGAATATTACAAATACAGCAGTTTCATGTCAACTTTGGTCAACTATCTTGACTTGGATAGCAGTGTGTGTGAAAACTTTTTTGATGCTCAGGAACTGTCCTGACATGTTTGAGCCATTCATGATCAACTCCAGTTTTATTCAAGTAAATAGTTTGAAAAATACAGATTAGATGAAAATCGGCCTTCATTTCTAAGAGGCTTCGAATAAAAAATTGAAATAATTATTCCATTAATGAGCTTGTCATTTGATTTTACAAGATGATCAATCTTATTTTGCTTTTGTTCAGTTGTAAGTGTAATATAACAAGCGTAATATAGAACTCCCAAGTTAAGGAAATGCTTAATAGATAGAGAAATAAGTACTTGTTCTGCTAGATACTTCTATTTAGAAAACTTGTTCATGCTGAGCCCATGCTCGTTAGGTCAACACTCTATTCCAACAATATGCTAATCAATGCCTTTCCAAACAACAAATTCACAGTTATTTTTCTCCTGTGGGGAAAGTCAAAAAGCCTATAAAGCTTTTATTGACTTTAGGCTCAGGGTTTAGAAACAACTTGCTGAGTTCTGAGCATTGTATTTTCTGAATTCAGTACCAAGACGTTGGTGAGTGAACAGTTTTCTCCTTTCTGGTAGATGTCACAAGTCAATAAGAACTACCTCATGGGCATAAAATAAATTTGACCAGTCAAAAAAAGTCATTTGGCAGCTAGTTCTATAAATAACCTGAGTGATTCTTTTTAAAAAACAATTGTAAAGTAGCAGTAGCTACACATTTCCTACTTGTTCTTCCAAATATATCACCTGTCAGAAATAAAAATATATTTAGAGAAAAGGGAGATATTCACTTGAAAAGTGCCATGAAAACTGTTGTCAATTTTTCTCATTTTTTATTTTGTCATTGAAAAGGGAAAATACCATTTGTATGAGGTGCCTAGCTGAGGCCAAGGTGACTTCGCTATGCCCAGGTGACCAAGAAAACCAATGGCATCCTGTTCTGCATTAGAAATAGCAGAACCAGCAGGTCCAAGTGATCGTCCCTCTGTTCTCACACTGGAGAGAACACACTTCAAAACTCATGTGTTCATTTTCGAGCCCCTCACCACAAGAAGAACAGTGATGCTTTGTTTCACATGTATTATCACCAGCTGTGTAAAAGATTCTTTTCCTTGTATCATAATCAGTCAGTCATATCATATGAAAGCCCTAATGTAAACAAATTTCTTTCTTAAGGTAAGAATTTAAAGCTACTGTACCTCAATCAATGTTTGCCTATGAATCATTATTATAAAGTTTAATCCTAATAACTTGGCAATAGGAAAACCTATTTCCCCTTTCTTTGGGAAGGCAGGGGAAGTTGAGAGAGATGGGTTAGTTTTTCAATATATGATGTTTTTACAAGCCAGGAGGCTATGCAGAAGGCTCACAGCTGAAGCACAATCACTTAATCAGAGGTTCTTTGGAAGCTGCCTACTGTCACATTACATTTCACTTTTGGGTCCTGGTTAACATTTCAGGCAGTTTGGATGGAACCCACTTGCTCTCTTGCTTTTTTCCCTGAGTTTTGCTTGATCTGTGCCCATACAGGGCACCCATTTCAGTACTCAGATGCATACTCTATTTCTGTATTACAGATGTCAAAATTATTGTCATTGCTTTGCACTACTACCTAAATAATTAGCATTATTAAAGGGTATGTAAGTGGTGAGTGACACCAATGAATAGACATTTTTAATTGTGTGAAGTATGGAATTAAATGCATCTGAGCAGAGTTGTCTTATGCAGAGCTGGAGCATGTACATTTTACTGAAAGACCTAGGATTTAAGTTTGTGGAGATTTATACAGAATTTGGGCAAGCTGTTAGCAAATCTAAATCCGACTGGAAAGGGCATGAAATTGATTATATCTTGTCCATGATGCAACCCGTGTTGCTAAGCCATTTGGTTAAACAAGATTTAATTAATAACAATCACAGCTTGATAAAAGCAAAGATAAGGAAGAGCTATAAAAGCCACTTGATCCATCCGGAGGCAGAAGTACACTTGTAATTTAATACTAGTCATATCGTTAATTAATAATTTTATCTATGTGAATTCTGTAAGAATAGTAGTAGTGTTCTCACTTAGCATATGAGGAAAGATCAGTGAAAAAGATGAAGGCTTTTCTAAGTCAGCTAACCAGTCACACAGCCATCAGTAACTGCTATAAGGATTTTCTTCCCTATCTACTTTTGGCAAGTAATTCTAAACTAAAACAAAAATATTAAGGTGTAACTTTATTGTATTGTAGCTTTTGTTTTTAAAATTAGCTGTTGAAATCTCTATTGTTAACACTAAAAATACACGGTGTAGTATTATATAAATAAATTTACAGGTTTAAAAATATTGAATTCCCATGCATAATGATTATCTATGACTTAATATTGGTGATTGTTTCATTGTAGAAACCTACATGAACAGAAATTACAATGAAACTTTTCATTTTCTTTCTTCTCCAAGACTTTTTTGATAGAAGAACGTAAGATCCCAGAAGTACTAGTGGTAGGTGAGGGCTAACAGGCAGCTGTATCTGAACACCTGCTGTGTTATGACTTTGTGTTTAGAAGAATTTGAAGAACTAACAAGTTGCCAAGAAATGTCTGTATCTTTTACTTGCAGGTTACTTGCACAAAATCTAGCTCAGATAAGTAGATAATGTAGCATACCTGCCTGATACAAGTTAGTGACCTTAAATTAGCTGATGGACAGTTATCTACTATTGCTTTCAGAAGAGGTTGTAGAACTTAATAGAAAAGTCACGATTAAGAATTGAGTTCTCAATATTTAATATTAAAATATAGAAAGTATAAAAATCATAAAGTATGCAGATTGATTTATTAAAAATGTAGTCAATTTCCACATGAACAATTTGATTATAGTTATAGAGAAAATTATACAGACTTGAATCAAAAGATTTGGTTTAAATTATAGATTCTCCCAAGAAGTTTCACAGAGACAACGTACATATTTGCCATCTACTTGCTATTGAGATCTTTATATTAGCCAAGAAGTCAAAGCATTAAGTGGCCCAGAGAATAAAAATGTCTGAATGATTTGTCAGAAAGGACAGAGAAATACTGAGGAGGATTCACATAAAAGTTACTGGTCTATGGCAAGTGACGTAGTCACATCTTATTCTTCAAGGGCATCAGTTTATCTTCTGTCACAAAGTTAAAAAAAAAAAACAAAACAATTCTCAACTTTTCTGTCCATTTTCTGATACATCTGGAGACTATCTTAACTGTTACCCATTTTAAACCATCCTGCTACATATAAGTGAAACTACTCCCATTGGGTTTATTTAAGTGAATAAATAATTTGTTCTAAGTTTGGAATCCTGAACAATATTTTCTGCTCAAAAAAGTACTAAAACAAAGCAGGGTTTTTTTGTTTGTTTTTGTTTTTGTTTTACAGTTTTTATCTGCTAGTTATTACTGTGTGTAATTTAAATGTCACATCTCAAAAACTAATCTTGACTTATAATTAAATAATGGGTGTTATTAATAACTGTTTTGCATTTAAAGGAAGCCTATGACTAAAGGCATTTTTTTCATCTAATAACGTCAAAGCAAATGCCTATCTTTGCAACATGTAAATATTTCTGAATAGATTCTTTTCTGATATTTAACATTTTTAACTTAAACACTGTAACATGGAAGAATATACCCAGAAGGCTATGCCAAGGTATAAGAATTTGACCTATAATGGCATTTTTTAAAAAACAAACAAACAAAATTCTTCAAATTCCCTTAAGATTTTATAAAACAATTAAGTACAGATACTTTTTTATTGAATTACTTCTCTGCCATGTACAGTAGGATTGCTAGTAAAAATTGTGTCTCTTCTCTGTTGCATTCATTCTTCAGAAACAGATAGAACTACAGAATAGATCTTTCTGAGTTTATTGCTCATTAGGATTTGGCGCCAAAATATCCATGGCCATGAGTTTTCTGTTTTTGGAGGTAAAACTAGAATAGATGAAAGCTAGCTTTTGTAAATTGATGAGCTTGAATACCCTGTGGATATTTTGTCACACCTACTACATAAAACACAAAAAACCATTCTGTAGAATCTGTTGTTCAGTGTAACAAAGGGCCTCTCTATCATATCTGATTTTTTAAAATCATTTTTCAGAGACTGTGCAGCAATGTTATGGATTTCCTCTATATCATCTTGAAATAATTTTTAATAAAACAGACCATGTTCATCCATCAGCAGTAATTGCAAAAGCAAAGATTGATCACTACCAATACTAATTAGCCAACCTGATAATTAATGGGTATGATACACCTACTAGAGTTTATAGTGGCTATTATTTTACCAGAGACTAGCACCTCAGCTGTGTTATCTTTCATGTTACAATTCTGCATGCCAATGTTAAGAATAAAACTCAAACAAGACTTCTTTATAGATATTGTTTTGAGTTTTATTGATTTTGTTGTTTTGTGATTGTTGTAGTTATTTCCCCAGAGATGAAGTATAAGCGGAATTTGAAAAAATCATCCAGTGGCATTGTAGCTCATGTAAAATACCAAGTTCTAGACATTTCCATTTATTTATAGTTCAATTTTTTTATTTTTTATTTTTTATTTTTTTGGTTGGAATTTCCAATATTCCTTGTTTTCTGCTAATACCAATAAAACCATTTACAGATTATGGAAATGTCTCTCCTTGAGTTTTTATATTTGACTGGGAAGGACAGAAGCTCTCTTTCTGATGTGTCAAGTGTCTTTGGTTATAATTTCTTGGATCAAAATTGTACCTTCTGCCACCTCACATCGATATCTAAATGTCTCCTGTTCACTTAAAACTGAAGTGCAAAGTCCCAGCTTTGCCATCTCTTCTCTCCTTCAAGATACTGAGCCAGAATTCCAGATCAGGGTCTATACAATTCCATCTAGACATAAAAACTAGATAAATATGCTTTATTCTAAATGTTGATAACATAAATAACCAAGTTTCTCGTAGGGGGTAAATTTGAAAATAGTTGCATGCAGCACAACTCATCTCCTCTCCATTGCCATTTCCCATCCTGGGAGTAGCACTAACCAGGCTATACTGCTTGCTAAAAGTAAGCTCTTAAGAAAAGGACTGCTATTTTAATTTATGTATACGTTTACAGTCTTTCACCTTGAAAATAAATGTTTGTATTGAAAAAAATGGAAGAAGCCTGCAATTTTATCTGCTACCTTAGTCTGTACAAGCTTAATGCAAAGTACCTTGAACATGACCCAGGACATTCTTACCCAGAGCTGAAGCACTCTGCTTAAATGTGAGTCCATGTAACTGGGACTTGTAAATGTTACATGTTTAAGGATTTTACATAAATTGGGAAATATATGTGCTTAATATCTTTGGAAAACTGTGAAAATTTGACCCCATTTCTTTTAGACACGTATGACATGGTTTCATTCCATCTTTTATTCATAATAATTTAGATTCTCTTTTGCTATTTATTTTAAAAGTTTGTATGTTGAAGTCTTGGGATTTGTTTAAAATATTTTTTTGATATTACTGACTCATTAATCGCATCCTCAATAGCATGGACAATGATGGGAAGAGAAATATATGTTAGGACTTAGGATTGAGATGCAAATGTAAGGAATGAGAAGATTAATTTGATAAAATAATAGGAAGAGCAATGCCTTGGAAAATTATTAATGTGTGCAGATAAAATGTGGAAAAGGATTAAAGTAGGAAAAGGAGTTAAGCTTTGAGAACAAGAATATATATTTATAAATCAGAACAAGCAACAGAATATGTATTAGTTGAACTGTAGGAAGAAAAAAAAGAAGGATATCATAGCAATATTAGCCGTCTTATTATGCATAAAGTTGGCATTTAGGTACAGCACTTTTTTCCCTGAAAATGTTGGTATATGGGAGAACCAGCATGGCTTCACCAAGGGCAAATCCTGCTTGACCAACCCAGTGGCCATCTATGATGGTGTCATTGCATCAATGAACAAACGAAGAACCACTGATGTCATCTATCTGGACTTCAGTAAGGCCTTTGACATGACACCCCGCAACATCCTTCTCTCCAAACTGGAAAGGTATTGATTTGATGGGTACACGGTTCAGTGGATGAAGAACTGCCTGTAGGATCAAGTCCAGAGAGTGGTGGTCAATGGCTTCTTGTTTGGATGGAGATCGGTGACGAGTATTGTCCCTCAGGGGTTAGTGCTGGGCCCGATACTCTTTAATATCTTCATCAGTGTCATCAACAGTACAGTCAAGTGCACCCTCAGCAAGTTTGCTGATGACAGCAAGCTGTGGGGTGCAGTTGACTCACCAGAGGGATGGGATGACATTCAAAGGGACCTAGAGAGGCTTACCCCTTACCAATACAGGCTGAGGGATGACAGGATTGAGAGCAGCCTTGCTGAAAAAAAACGGGGGGTACTGGTGGATGGGAAGCTGGACATGACCCAGTAATGTGCCCTCACAGCTCAGAAAGCCAACTGTATCATGAGCTGCATCAAAAGAAGTGTGACCAGCAGGTTGAGGGAGGCGATCCTGCCCCTCTACTCTGCACTGGTGAGGTCTCACCTGGAATACTGCATCCAGATGCAGAGTCCTCAGTACAGGACAGACACAGACCTGTTGGAGCGTGTCCAGAGAAAGGCCACAAAAAATGATCCATGGAATTGAACCCCTCTTCTATGAGGACAGGTTGTGAGAGATGGGGCTGTTCATCCTGGAGAAGAGAAGGCTGCAAGGTGATCTGATAGCAACCTTTCAGTATCTAGAGGGGAGCTAGAGGAAAGAAAGGGACAGACTCTTTAGTAGGGTCTGTGGCGATAGAACACAGGGAAATTACTTCAGTCTCAGGAAGGGTAGATATAGGTTAGATATAAGAAAAAAGCCTGTAATTTTATTACAAAAATGGAGTAAAATATGCTGAACTTGAATGATTTTCACAGAAACTAAAATATAGTAAACAGAAAACTCCACATTCCAGAGAATACCTCATGGGTCTTAAAACTACTACTGGATATTTTAGAAGTAAATAGTGTTAGATCCAAACATAAATTGCTTAGAGTAGAATGTAAGTGAAGATTAAGTGCCAGGGTTCAAAATCACAGTTGAGAAAGCTCCAGATTTACTGCTCCTTATACCTAGAGGTGCTTAAATTGCAGTAGCCTGGTCTTTCTTGGAGAAATTCCCTACAGCTCTCACCTCTATGTTCCTAGAAATGCTAGAGTTTTGACAGGATGCACAGCTGATACCGACTTGTACCAACACTCAGCAGAAGCCAAAACAGCTTCTTTCCAAATTCCCTGACAAGTTCAGACCAGGAAGTGTTCTCAAAAGATTTGCTGCATACTAACCGGAGCAGATCCCCTCAAAATCCAATTATGACTTCTGTTACTGTTGTTGAGAACCCTATTTATTTGATTACCAAGTGCTTAGAGAATTTATCTTGGAGAAGTAGCAGATTCAAATAAAGTTCAGTTCTGCTGTGTATCTGATCCTATGCAATACTTCTTTACTTTTTCCAAGGTGAAGATGGATCTTAATTCACCTGTCAATAGCACACACATTGTTCTTGTTGAAGTTCTTTTGCAGGACAGTAGTCTTTATTAAGTCAGGAGGAAAGAGTAAACTTGAAGATGAATCCATAGTCTGGAACGCTTGCCTGGAATAAAGAAATCCAGATCTCAGCCAAAAGACTATTGGCACAATTTTGTTTTCCAGAGTCTTCCAAGTAAAATAGTGTTGTGGTTAAAGCAGCCTTTGTGCAAGTAAGAGTTGCTGGTTTAAATCAACTCTAATAACAAATTGGAAAAGCCTGATATCTACTTGATGCTTTAGAAAACTGTGGTACTCTCTGTCCCCAGAAAACCATCTCAGCTTTGGAGCCCCGTTTGTCTGAGCAGACACAGGCATGTCCCTGCACTGGAAACAAAGGGGATGCTGTTCAAAGCACCACATTGCTTCAAGCAGCATTTCCTGTTACTTGTCCTCACAGTGATGGTGTAGGATATGTCTGGCCCTGTACTTAGCACAAGAAATTGTAGCAAATTTCAAGAGGGGAAGGAGGAAAAGTAAAAGAATTTTCATTTACCAAATCTTATTGATATTTCACATGCCAAAATTGCTCTCGACATGACACATAACCTAACTCATGCAAATGCTACTGTTTGGAGAGGAAGCTCTATTTTTCAGAGTTCTGTGACGTAAGAGCTGAATTCACGATTTTAAGGAAAACCGCTCAAACAGTTTGCTGTTGTTTCTGCATCTGCAGTTACTCATGCTTTTCTCAAGCCTCAGATTGCATGACTAAATATAGCTCCCCTACTGTAGTGTATTTATAACACCCTCAGTGTTATATAAGATGATACTGAAGAAACACTTAGATTTTACCTGAGGAAAATCTGAAGGAGACTGTATTACTCTTAAGATAGAAGGAAGGAGAAAAATTTAAACGAATTGATAGAAAGGCTGGATGTTAGACTGTGAGGACAAAGTACTCTTCTGTGGATGTATGTTGATTGACTTTGGTCACCCCTGACCTGGTAAGTGGGAAGTGCCTCATATGTAAAGAATTGCACAGGCAACAGTTGATAAAGAATATTGAGAAGTTTGATAATATGGAAGATGACCAATGCAAGATTTATAGGAGGTTGAACATTAAAAGCTCTACACACACACACACACAAAGTAAAAGGAATTTCACCAAAGCTTAGCTTGATTTTATTTTTCATTTTATCAGGAGATAATCCTCAGGAATTGTAGTGACTTCTTTCACTAAACTTCATATGAAACCCAGCTTGGCAGTTTTTTTCTTTCTGCATTCCAGATAGTCCTATGTGCAGTATCAGTGTGGCCAGATATCATTCTGAAAGACTGCTGCAGCAGTTGTATCAGAGGTGCAAATAGCCCTCTGAACTTGTGGGACAGATACTGCAATTAATTTTATTTCAACTGATTGCCTTGATCCTCTTGTTTGTTTTTGCCTGAGTTAACTTCTTTTGATACTTTATGCAGTTCATCACTATGGGATTTTAATTAAATTGATATATTAACTGTTTGGTAATTACAGTTGAAGTATCTGTTGTAAATGTCACGCTGCTGTGCTCTCACCCCTGGTCAGCAATGAAAATGAGATGTTGTGCTTCTATATATTTACCCAAGGAAATTAAAACATAAAATAATTTATGATTTATCATGATCATTAGAGGCATTTATTAAAATTATTTATTATCATGTGTGATGCAGAGTTTCATAAATGCATAATGTTCTGTGTATAAGTAGAGAATAAGATATAAATACAATGAGATTTAACTTTGATGTCAGTGGTAGCTCTTCTGTGTTGTCATGTACTTTGTCTTGCCTTCCCTTGTGGAAGCTAGGCCAAAGAAGAGAAGAGAGAACATTCAAAACAGGCAAGAATTTTTAATTATAGTTCATACCTTGGACTCTTGCTGTCCTAAAATTGAATTGTTTTTACACGTTCACTTCATAGAGCTATTACAGTAAGTAAAAATGAGGATTTGGATAATTTAGCTGTAGTGTCATAGATTGAGAGGAATGTGAGGATGCTTATTCTATATTCTGTAAGGATGAAAATGAGTCTGCTGTACAAAGTACATGTTGCCTGATAAAGAAAAAATTGTTAGCCAGTTGAACAAGTATTTCTACCTAAATAATGTAAAAATTCTCTAGATAATACATAGGTAAATGTAAATAATGTAAAAATACATTAATAAAGAAAATATTCCAGTCCAAAACACATATTCAGTCATAACTCTGGTACTTTCTAACTGTGGCAAACTTTACCTTATAGGATTAACATTTCAGTGTACAATGTACTCACATATTTGACATTATTAAAATAGAAATTACTTCTAAATAAGATTTCAGGTTCTGTTTCTTGGATTAAATAGACATATCACTGGAACATATAATATGGTGTCTCAAGATATTTAGCATCATTTTTTCATCAAAATCCCCACTGAAACTGAAACCATGTTATGCAAGGCATTGCTCGTATATATAATTCTGAAAATGAGAACTTGCGATGTAGAACATTAAAATGACAAGAAAAGCTGATACTGTCCTTTTATAGCTATGGAATTTGGAGGTCTTAAATGCAGAATTAAATCACTTCTTCTAGAAGGCATGTAGGAAGATAGGAACTAACAGAACCCAACCGTTGAACCAACTGCTTGGCTACCTCTGAGTCTGCTCTGTGGAACAGTGTGGTGAACAGTTTGTCTGTGTCCTTTCACATCACGATCAGGTTGTCAGTTCAACATCGCCATGTGCCCTGTCTCCTATAAAAAGCCCTCTGCACACTTTAGGAGATCCTTCTGTGCAGATGATTAAAGAACAAAGACTGCAGGATACATCACGGAGTGCATCTGCCACAAAATGATTATACAGCAAGTAGCATCCTCCCTCCTGTCTAGTTCTGCTAAACACTTAATCTAGCTTCAAAGTCTGCAGTTCTAAGAAGCGTAGTCCCATTGTTTTCTACTGACATGGCTATTTTGATGTTACATTCTCTGAGGTTGTTAATGATCTCATACATGTCAAACAATCAATATAAATAAAAGAGAGAAGCTCAGAATGCAGTAACAAGCGCTACATCAAAATAATTCACTACATAAATTCCAAAATGTAGACGATTTTTCTAGACATCATTGTAGATTCTTGACATTGCTCTGCTGCCAGTATATGTATTTCTTATGCTACGGTGTGCGACAGATAGAGCATTGTGATCAAGTTGCTTAAATAGTGGGGCAGCTTTTTCAAAACATCAATTTCTGGCTGAAAAACTGACATATTATGAAAACTGCGCACTTAATAGAAGTGCACATATTCTGACTGTGCTCTTCTGCCTGGAGTGCACTTTAAGTGCAGAAAAGACTCTTCATGTAGAATTCAGAACAATGGGAGAATGTGTGTAGGTCTTTATGTTTGAAACAGACATTTAAAAGTGCCTTTGTATGTAATTTTATATTCCTATGTGTTCAAAAGCTTCAGAATTTTTTGAAAGGTATAGGTAAAATGCAGTTTAAGAATTCATCCCAGCAAATGTTGAAGAGTTGAAAGCATCAGTGCAATCCTCGTCTTGTACTCATTGACTACCACAAAACAAGGATTTCTTGTTTTGTCTGTTACTCTCATGCATTGTATGCCCTTGGAGAAGTCACTTAGTTTTCCAGTATCTTCATTTCTTCTTCCATAAAATTAAGAGTCATAGTTACTTCACGTAGGTTTCATGATGATGTTTTTGTAATCTTATGAAATCCTTGAGAGGCAGATTCTTAAGAAGGTTGTTAATAAACATATTTATTTATTTATTTATTTGAATTCATGAGTCTGTGGGAACTGTTAAGTCACAGCCTGAATCAGTGATTGAGTGCCTGGTAAAGGTGCATTGTGAGAACAAGTGCAAGCAGTTTAACTGTGCAATTGGAAGGTGTGTACCCTGGGTTCAGCCCTCCCTAAACTCATTTAAGGACTGACAGCCAAAAGTAAAGAATCTCTTCTAGGATATTGCCCCTTTTGGGAGTTTCCAGCAAGCCCTAATCCTTGGAAAGGGGTAAGCTATTTCATCTTAATTACCAAATTTTGGCCACTACGTTTCTTGGGTGATCTGAAACTGGTTAAACTATATCAACTGCCTCCTATCCTTACAATGGCATACATGCAACACAGCATTGCTGGTCAGAGACACAACACTTTGGCTAACAGGATTTTAGATTAATCAAATTATTCTTGAATGGAACTGTTATTAACTACTGATTCTCACAGTCAAATTATCATTGATTCAAAATGAAAGCACCAGAAGGCTAGAAAACTTGGAGCTAAGTTTACCTGTGAAGTATCATCTTGAATGTCTTGACCAAATAGTAGTCTCAGTCTGAAAAAATGTTTGGTAGAGTTTTAAAATCACAAACTATCAGATTGATTAAAACTGCACAGTGTTGTCAACTTAGATGCTACAATTTAAGATAATTCACTTCTACTTTTATAGACTACAAAATATTATCCCCAAATTTAATATATTACTTTAACATAAGGCTTAGAGGGAGATAAACAGTGAAATCTGGTCTGGTAGAATGTATTGACTGTGCATCAGCTTTTGTGGATCCAAAGCATTTGGAACAACTACATTTGAAGAGCCACAATAATAATAGTTGTAGGTAGGACAAGAAATCATTCGCTTTCAGATGTTCTGTATTTTTCTCAAAATGAAATTTAGTATTAATGAATAATTAAAGTGCATTAGGTACTCTGTGAAGACACAGTGGAGAAAATGACAGAGAACTCCTGGGTACAAGCCACCTTTTCAAAACTTAACATTAACAAACAGCTGTTTAAAACAGTTTAATTCTTTGTGATTTTTTTCTCCTTATAGTGTCTAGGATCATAACCATGGGATATTCCTTAAAAGAAGGTCCTTGCCTTCCATTGTTCCAAAACTAACCTAGAATAAAAGTTTCATTTCTGCTCACCTTCTGAAATGTAGCAAAATTTGATCTTTTCAGAGTAGTAGGCTGTCCTAATCGTGTGGAATCTCTCGAATCTCTCGACAGAACACCTTGAATTTTATGGGTTGTCTTGTGCTGCTCCCCACCAGCAGCTAAAATTGTTCACTCTTGCTTAAAGCAGGATCTATTTCACTGAATTGCCATGCCCGCACAGATCAGAGGTCTAGCATGTAGTGCTTTGACATCTTCCACAAAAAGACTTCTTCACAGTTGTATCCACAGCACATGTGGACAAGATCAGAACTCCATGTATTTTTAGACAGATAATATTTTTGTGAACATTTGGGTGTAAGAGTGCCAACACTATTGAATGGGATAATGTGATGCTTACTGAAATGATTTTCCTGTTTTGAGTGAATGTGGGCTTTGTTGCTCTAAACACTGTGCTGCTGTACTTTTTTCTGGTTTTGAGTGTCCGCTTTTCTGAGATAAATTTCCATTTTTTAAATTAAACAGTAATGATTTTTTTCGCCCCCACATAATGTACAAGCAATTTCGCAACCGGACTTCTATCAGGACATGTTCTATGAAGGACAGAAATCACAACGTTAAAATGATAACATGTTAAATAATAAAATGTGGAAACTCTGCTAATAGTGCTCTTTCCCTTGTTGATGTAGCATCTCCTATTGCAAAACAGGTGGAACTCTCAGGTGAAAAGTACTCTTTATTTCTGTGGCCCCCCCCGGCTTTCCGGAGGTCAGAATTTCTTCAGGGATTTTACATACGCTTCAGAGCTTTTGCAGAAAGCTTCTTGTAATAGTAATGAATGTAATCTTCGTGAAACTGACGAATATAAACAAACATGATTTAACTCACGTCTTGAAGTAATCCTTTACATTGCTCATCATCGGCTCAGTATCACATTGGTTATACATGGACTGGTCTACTGAGAATGTTCAGGTGGAAAAAATGCTGCTGGACTCAAGTAAGCACCAGAAACTCTTTCTCTCCTGTCCAGGAGCAAATAGTGATGTGGCTGGACCTATTCCTTCACAGACCCATAGGAAAATACAGCAATATCAAGTAGATGAAGCTAATAAATGAATATCAATTCAAACATTAGTATTCAGTCAGTTACAAAGAAAGATCAAAAAGAGAATGCTCAGGAAGATAGAAAAATCAACCAAAAACTGATGTGGCTTGGAATCTTCCATAGAAATGGAAGAAAATCAAGAGACAATTAGAAGTTTTAATTGACGTGGAAAAGTATTGTGAAACTGTTACTGTACAACTGTACAGTACAACTGTACAACTGATACTGTACAACTGTTCTGGTGCTCTTTAAATACTTCCTGTTGTCAAATCTAAATATAAACCCCAGGTAACTCACAAAACAGGCACCAAGACACCACAGAAAAATAGGTTCCCTATTTGTTTCAGTAATTCTGTCATCAGATTCTCTATTTTTCATTCACTACACAACTGAGAATAGAAATTCAGACAGACATCATGTTAGTGATTTCTAACAGTTTCGTACACTATGCAAAACAATATATTGTTTATATGTATAACATATGTATAATATGTAATATATTCATAAGCTCTGTATTAATTTTGGGGGTAGAAATTTATCTGAGTGTGTAAGTTGATTCATCTGCTGACCTCTGAGCTGATTTCTCTGGAAGTCAAAGGCTTTGGATCATTTGACTTTTCAGGAAGTGCTGATTTGCATCAGGTGGAATCTGAAGGGCTGTGATGAATGTTTATTTTCTCTGAATATTCACCAACGCACAAGTAGAAACATTCTGTGAGAAACAAAAAGATTTCTAGAAGAAAGTATATTATTTTCCTAAGACCATCTGGAAATGCCTGTGCTGTGAGAGCTATTTACTCCGCCAACACTTAAGTTTTAACTGTTGTGAATAAGCATTATACTGTTGTTAACAGCTTTTATGCACTCATATAAAATGAACCTTAGTTTATGAAAACTTATTATGCTTCAGATAATCAATCTGGCAGAATTGGGAACAAAATAAATTATGTATCATTACCTGTAAAAGAAAAATTCTCTTCGCACATGAGAGATTCATCAATCAGTAACAGAGTTAACCCCTTGTAAGATGCTCCGTTAGACATGAAGATGTGATCAGCACATAGCTGGGCTCTACAAAGAAAATGCTCTCTTGAAAAACTGATTATTTTCACTTTGAAGAGCAAGTAGTTTATTTCTGGCTATTTCAACTGATGTTTTATCTTGAAGTCTCTGTTTAGGCTATATGGTTAGGCCATAAACATCACTGTGGGTATCTAAAACTATTTGGCATGTAGTTGTTGTTGCTGAGTCTAAGAAACTTCTCTTTTCCATCTCATTTTTCTGGCATACTGAAGATTTGCACAAGCTCATTACAATGTGTAATTTGAGCTGTCTAATTCTCTCATTTCTTCTTCTGTCAAATATGTTATCTTCCAAAATGAAAGACTATTATTCACATTCACATTTTCCTTTTATTCACAGCTCTATCATTGCTTCCTTTGCAAATATGGCCACAGCTTGTCTAGTCAAAAGACAGAAACTAAATACAGTATAATGCTGAAAGAATTTGACTAGCTATCTTACTCTGCCAATTAGTAAGAGGATTGCATTTTAACACTGTGTTTGTTACATGATACTTGGAAAATATTTTCCAATATACATTTTCCTAATTTTTAAGGCCTTATGGCTATGGAAATTCCAAACTGTTTGATTTCTATACAAATCTAGATAGTACTAATTACAACTAAAGGCATAAACATCCACTTTTTTTATTTATCTTTAGTGAGGAATCAATTGTTGAACTTGTAAAGGACTTGACAACAGCCATTTGAGTTTCCTCTGTTGTTAACTGCAATTACTCTATACATGTATGATAGAACTCACTTGAGCCTGGAGACCTAAATTGTAAAGAAACAGTCAGAGGGATCGTCAGAGCTCAGCTGAGAAGAGCTGTACTGCTACTGGCATGATCCTGACTCCACACACTCTCCTATCTCTCTGTGGCAGGGGAGGGCCACTGAAGTTGTGGACCTCTGGTGCTGGTCTCAGTGGACCTGCAATTTTCCATCCACAAGCTATGCGAACAGAGAAGAATACAAGCTTATCCTAATGAGCAGGCTGTAATTTCAGTGTAAGAGGGAGTTGAGAAATGTTTTTTTCCTAATAATTATTAAAACTGGGAGGGAACTTATTCCCGTGGTGCTTCTGAGGAAGGAATATTTTGTCTTGGCTTGCCTCTTCAAGTGGAAACATAACTGAATTAAAAAATGACATGCTGAGTTCTAGGAGTGGCTTTTTCAATATTTGCCAGAGAAAAGTGCTGAGTAGAGGGCAAGTTGTCATTGAGTTTTTGAAGCTTGAGTGCACTTTTCATACCCTGATGCTGAATAGTAAGAAGTGTAATGCAGTTTACAATAGAAAGTCTATAAATAATGCTAATAAGTGGAGTGTTCACGCTGCTGTTCTCCTTCCCTGACATAACATAGCCACCTGCTCCATACTTTTTCATTGACAGAATATGAATAAAAACTTTTTTTAGGAATGTGATAAGTTAATATAATCACAATGAGAAAGCAATTTCAGAAGCGTTCAGGTTCTTTGTTCAAATTTCTATCTCTGTTTAATAAATCATAATAAGTATATTGTTATTTATAAAGTAATTTCAGTAATGTTCTTCTGTATATTATGATCTTCTGTAGTAATAATGGAAAAACTACTGGTATTGCTTTAACACCAGTGTGAATGTAGATCAAGATGATGCTGTGTGGAGCTAACCAACAGGTCATCATAGTTAATTTTGTATTGATTTCTTGAAGAAGAAAAAAGATTTTTGCCATGATCAAACATAAACTGAATTAAAATCCTTGTTTTGTAGACATTGATCCCTGAGTCATTTAATGAACATCCAGAGTAGATAAAAATAATTGACTGTATTAACAAGCAAAACATTTGAGAAATTGTAAAGAATGTAAATAGCAACACATTTGTAACATTAAATTATTACAGAATATAAATAACATTTATATGCTGTTATCAAAAGTAGAGTTCAGTCCATAAAATCTCATTTCATAAGGATCACCAAAATGAAATAGAGCATCCCGAAGTAGTGCTTGTGGCCCGGATTGTTGTCATTCTAGAGCCATATTAAATAATGGTCTATATGGAGAAATGTAGTTCAATTCTACTCTTGATTTTTCTCTGATTATCTTATTAAAAAGAAAGAAAAAATCCATCAAGAACTAGAATTCATAGTTGCTTTTCTTGTGCATGTATTGTCCCTTATTTCATGGAAAACTTTGTTTCTTTTTTCATTTAGATTTTTTCAGTCTTAAATGAATGAAATTTTTCACTGAGAAGAGAGGTAATATATTGCTTATGTTACTGTAACATAATTCTGCAACAAACTAAAACAGGTCTATTATTTTGTCCCAGAAAATGTGTATCTTTGTATTCTTCCTTTTTAAACAAACATGACATTAAGCTTCCTCTACTAACTCTGGGAGTTACCCAGTAGTTAAATTAAATTTCCAAGAACAATGCCTGAGTAAGCATAATAAATAGAAATTAGATGTTTCAGTTTATGCCTGGAAATGAGAGCTTAAAGAGGGAGCTTTTAAGCAGTACAATTCATGCTACCTTTTTTTCCCCTCTCTGAATGAAATCCAACACCGTATGATATTTAGGGTTTGCTTATGCTCTCTATTTTAAGAACTAGTACTTATGCAATTCATAGGCTTCATTTGGTCATGGAATTTTACCTATGCACTACAAAGCAGCAACAGAAGCCTATCCTATCAACAGACTGAATGAGCTTTGCTCAGATTAGGGTGAGACTTGGAATAATTTTCCCGCTTTCCTTGCTTTACTCTCCTTTTTTTTGGATGCTGCTAAATCATGTCAGATGTGACTTATTGCTCTTGGACTCACAAACTTAATTCTGAACAGTGAACTGCTTTCTATAAACAGATTTATTTAAAAGGCAGTTTTTTGTAAATATCAAATGATCTTCACTTTGGAAGACATCTTCAGGGTCCTGTAAGTCTTCAGCTCTCTCACTCCTCTTTCAAGTTATAAATAACATGCTATACTTCATGCTACATAAGCTGTGATTCCAATCTTTGTTTTGCTTCAAGATGGGAAACGAATACAACCAATGCTCTTTTAGTAGGTACTATTGTTATTTGCCATTGCTTAGAAAGTCAAGTGCCCATGTGCTGAAGATTGGAACATGCACAGAAAATGTGGACACTTGAACAAGAATCATCCTTTTAGCTACCCCTTAATCATGGAATGTAGCTGGGAAGTGTTTCCTTCTAGCACAGACGATCAGACTGCTAATATTCACAGACACTAGAGAAAAATTATACAAAATGATAGTGTACAGTAAGTGGACCATCTTTGCTATGCTTTATAGAAAGAAAGGCAGAAAGATCACATTTCTTACACATAAAGCAAAACTGTGCATATTAGGAGAAGATGCATGAAACTAAAAAGGTTTAGAATTTAGGAGCTGTTTGGAAAAAGTTCACACAATTTCACATATGCATGCAACTATACTGATGCAGCAAAATATGACTGAAAATCTTGGTAAGATTTCCTATGAAAGTATTTGTCACATTATTTTTCTGCCCATAGGTCCTTCAGAAGGCCATTGTGTGTGCTAATACTGCAGTTAAGATGAAAACTATGTTAGTAAAATCCATCCGCATTTCAGAAGATATCTGTTCAATGTTGTTATGAGACAGTGTGCTGCTGTGGATGTCTCTATTTATGGATGGCTAATTATGGTTGTGTTTTGGGGTATAATTTTTTTATTATTATTATTATTCCCAGATGCTCTTTTGTGGATATGTTAAACCAGAATAATTTTTTTTTTTTTTTTTTTTTTAAATCAACATCATTGCTAATTAACTTACAGGTGAAATGTATATAGCTAGGAATTGTCTGGAAGGCCTTCAGTCTTTCCGTGCCTGTCTGCTTACTGAGAGCTCACCACAGGTTTTGCTGTGGTTGGATACCCTGCTTTATCTGCTTGAGAGGTGGCACTTTTCTTATAGATGAAGAGTGAAGCAGTCTAGGTCTATTTGAAGCAGATAAAGATCCACATAAATAAACCTGGATACACAAAGAACAATGCATTATAGACTCTCTCTTTAGAGAGTCTTATTCCAGACCTTTTAATGATTTGTGATATTCCCTCTGATTTCTTTCCACAGATAGTCCAAATGAGTAGCATTTCTTTGGAAATAAAGTACAGTGATAAATACCATCACTCATATACATGAATATTGCAAAAAAATTATCAGATATTGACAAAAACCTCACAAATGCATGTCATAAAGTATTATTTCACACAAAGGATCAGAACAGTCCATCACAAACACTCCAAATGTTGCAGTAATCCAAAAAAGAATGAGAATTCCACTTATCAAATGAGATGCTGTTCTTTTGTTATCATCACTAATATTACAACATCAGTGGAGGTTTTTTAGGGCTCTGCTGGAACTGGCAGTCTACAACTAATGGAAGGAAATGATAGACTTCCTAAAGCGACAGTATCATTTCACTAATGTGCAACTAAAAGTATTCAAGAGAAATCTAATAGCTTCTACTTTCCCAAAACATTATTAAAATAATTGCTCCCTCTTTTTGCAAAGTAATTTTTTTATGTAGCATTTGTCAAAAAGGAAGGTAACCTAAAATACAATAGAGAAATGCAAATTGCTAAGACTATACATTAGTAATTCTTGAGTGATGTAACAAGAAGGATTCAACAGCCCAAGAAACTGAACTAAATAGGGCCTGAGTATCATGGATTCCTTTCTCATTGTCCAGAAGGTTGTGGGACTCAGCTCATCCTACCTACTTTATTGATTATTCATTCTGTGCATTTCTTTATCTGTCATGAAAGTAGCAATGTGACAGCTTTGTTGTATTCTGTCTTATTTATTTCCACTTTCACACTCTTGCATTTGGTTGTATGTATTTATATACATGAATACTTGGGTAGTCTGGATATGAATATGCATGTACATGCACATATATAAGAATCAAAGAGAATATATGAATAAAATATTAATAGTGTACAGTGTGATTAAATATAAAAACAATATTTCAAAAACACTGTATATCTGAGCACATTGCTTTTCTTGGCATAAGCTATTTTTTACACTAATATTTGTTGTGTGTATATATTAACTACAAAATTAATGAAAAATGTATAGGAAATGGGCATAACATGAGTACTTGGTGTTCTACACTTCTGTGAACACTGACTTGAATGTTAAAAGGTTTTTTTTATTATTATTATTCTGACTTTTTCTTCCTTAAACAAGCCTGCTTTGTTTTCATAGAACCATAGAATCACAAGGTTGGAAAGGACCTACTAGATCATCTAGTCATACCATCCTCCCATTACCATTGCTATCACAAGCTACTAAACCATATCTTGTAGCTCCTCATCCAGGCGCCTTTTTAACAGTGCCAGGGATGGCGGCTCCATCACCTCCCTGGGCAGGCCATTCCAGTGCCTGACCACTCTCTGAGTGTCTAATTGAAATCTCCTCTGGCACAAATGACCTCTTTGTGGCCATTTCCTTGGGTCCTGTTCATTGCCTGGGAGAAGAGGCCAAACCCCTCCTCATCACAACCTCCCTTCAGAAAGTTGTAGAGTGCAATGAGGTCTCCCCTGAGCCTCTTCTTCTCCAGACTAAACAATCCCAGCTCCTTCAGCCACTCCTCATTTAGGCAGGCAGAATCCCATTAGCTGGCTTCAGTGCCTTAACAAGACCCTTCCAGTCTAGCGATATCAGTAGTCCCACAAAGGCAGTGATGTAAGAAAAGAAGTGCTGCATGTTATTCCAATTAATTTCCCTCTGAAATGAGAACTTAATACATAATAGTATAATATAAGCATATATCATTTCAATTCCAGAACACGTAATTATGAAATTTTGTAATTGCATATATAATGAAGCGTCTAGAATCTTGAACTGTCTAAAGCTCAGCTACCTCTGTGCAATCTCATTGAGAGTACTACAGGACAAGCCAGATGTTTCTGATTGTATAATTAGAAGCTAGTGGTGTTGATAATTTGGCCTGTCCAGCAAAGTAAATGCTGGGGAACGTGCACCAGAAATAATCTCACTTAATGTGAGTCATTACTCCCTTATGCCAGAGAAGTGTGTGCTGTCTGTATGCAGGGAGTTTAGTTTAAAGTTATTGTGAAGTAAGAATCCAGTCCCACAATACCCACTCCCTCTAGGTCATGTTTCCAAATAGGAATGTTCTTGAAGACATTGCCCCTTGTTTAGGCATGCTGTACAGTCTGTGTATTAAAATAAGCATTTCTTTTGATTCAGGAAGGAATAAACTTGTAGTTCACTGGAGCATGTGCCTGAAGTATTAACTAGGCTTGGGAAACAGAAAGAGATCCAGATTTAAGTGTTGGGCCAAGCTAGATACTGAAAATTCAGAAGACAAAATTCTCTGAAGTCTCATAGATGACCCACACAGTAAGGACAGTTTCCCAACATTTTTAATTCTATTAGCAATGTGGACTTTTATTTCTTTTTCTTTTCTGGAGATCACGTGTCTACTTGTCAACCAAAATAATTTCATGTTAGATCTTAAGCAGCAGACAATCCATCTTTTAGATATGTGTGGGAGAACTAAGAAAAATCAAGCATCCACTCTTTGTTTATTTCTTTGGGTTTTTTTTTTTGTTTTTGTTTTTTGCTTTTGTTGCTGTTCTAGGGCAACCCAGGAGGAGGATTCTTTCTCAGTATTTTATGTCAGTCACTGAATGTGGCCTAGAGGCTGGAAGTGGAGATCTGCAATGCATGGAGCAAGAGTTCCCTGCAACAATGCCAATGTTGAATTATTTCTTGTGAACAAGTACTATTTTTGCCATTCATTTTTCTATAAATTCCTTATCTTCTTTTCTGTCCCTTTTTTTGAGTATTGGGTGTGGCATAGATGTCTGTGAGAAGAAAGCAAGAGAGAGGTGTGAATTTTTAGGAATAAAATCCTGTTACTGAATCATCCTGTACATAATTGACAGAATTGCGACTTTCCTTTTCACCTCATGGCTGTGATTGTGCCTGAATTTATGTTTTCCATTAAGGTTCAGACTGATTTATTTGTCTTTTTTTCTCCTCATTTTTTCTGCCTGTGAGCACGCACAACTTTGTCTTGTTCTCATATTTGAATGTACACAAATATGTGTGTACACCCCCCCTATAGGGAAGATGCAATTTAATTTCCCAGTGCAGAGCATGGCCTAAGTCATGTATGTGTGCTGTGTTAAAGCCCTGAGGAGTGGTGGCTGAGCTCTTCAGGAGGAGTGGCATTGGTACTCTTGCGCTGAACTGGACCTGTGGCTTTGTTTCCAATATCACGTAAACTCCACAGAAACCTGCAGCAATATTGTCCTTATGACAGACAGTGAGTTTCAGTCTGTTTAAATGATTCTGTACACATTCAGCTACAGGACTCTGGGTACAGAAAAGAAAAGCAGTATTTTTGATGCATAATTTTCCTCATAATTCTCACAGTGGTTCCCCTCTGCATTTCAGAAACATCAGCAGGAGTTTGCTTTATTTAAGCACACCACCTTGAATGTGTCCACAGCATGAATTGATCCTGCTGTGTTCCTGCAGTAAACCAAAGGTGCTCATCAGTGGCCTCTTACAAGCGTGTGTCTGCATGATGTTGAAGGCACAGTTTGTTAGAAATGATATCCCATTTAAACCTGGCTTGCCGTGGCAGCATGGTGGGTTGTAAGTCTCTGTTTTGGACCCCGGCACAAGGCGCTCTTGTGCTATGTTGTTTGCTGCCCTGTTTGATAGTACTACTGTCACTGCTGTCCTCTCATTCCTGCAGGTATTTGGCATCTCCAGGGAGCACTATCTTTGTGCGAATGAGGAATATGACACTGCAGGATGCAACTAGGGCGTTAATGGGTCAGTGAGTGACAGCTGAGCCTGCTCTCTGAGGTATTGAGCTGGCTATCGCTGCCAGGAGCACAAGGTCTGTACAGTGAAGTGTGCCAATTTAATTTTGTCACGTGTGGCCTGGGTTGTACAGATAGGGCTGTTTCAAGTACTCTTTGACAATGCTAAAACTGATTCAGGCTACAATGCAACATTAAAAGATGCTAATTAGAAAATAATTGTGCTGGGTTGTACAAACTTCACCATTGTAATACGTCTTAAAGGCCCCTATAGAATGGGAAAGAAGGTATTTTAATATGTTTTACATGCAAAATAAGGCACTAGATTTTGTGATTTGTTACAAACCACGGTACAACTGCCATCACCCAGTAAATCAGAAAGCAAAAATAGTTCTTAAGCACCAAGCACTCTGCTTTATTTGCTAATTAAAATGGGTTTTGGAACTGCTCTTCAAAAATGATTGCTCTAATTAATTCGTTGTTCTTTTGCAGTTTTACCTTCCATGCCATTTGAGTACAGGGCAATCCCTTGTGCTTCTCAAAAGCATGACAGCCAACAGGGCATCCTTCCCTTCCTCAGAACAACAGGCCTTATTGCTTGTCATTGTTTAATAAAATGTCTAATCTATACCAGAACTAAAAGGTCATTCATATACACATTCACAAATCTGCTTGCAATAAAATGAAAGCATAAATGAAATTTTAAATTAGAAGTCATATTTTTAATTTATGCAGAATTAAATAAAACACAACCAGATGATCACTTTTATGAGGCCAGTGATAGATTTTAGCTTTAATTATTTTTTAAAACTTAATAAAAGATAGTGATTATTGTAATTGCTTTTTCTGTCACAGTGATATAATCTTTCATTTATGGTTGATGGATGTAATTTAAAGTAATTCCTGCAGTTGCTCTTTAAACACAACATGTATTACTGCCATGGCTAAGCAGAGTGTAAGGCATCACATATGAAAATGAGTTGAAGTATGGAAAAAGGATACACTCGTTATTTCACAGAGTGCCCGAAAGTTTGAATATGACTTATATAGAACAGAGGTAAAAGGAGATGGAATTGCAATATTTGTTGTGAGTATACTATCTGATATAAGTAACCTTACTTTTTCTCTGAAAGAATAATCCTGAAACTGATCCTGCTATCTGTGCATATGTATATTACATGTATTACTCACAGATTTTGGCCTTATGGCTGTTCGCAAGCTGATGTTTTGCTGACTTGTTCAATACATGAATAAGTTTCTGTTGCTTGAAGAAGAGTCCTGAGAAATCCACTGAAATCGGTATAAATACAGATACTTGGTGATATCAAAATCGATTTGAACAAATCTAAAAAAGTATTAAAAATATAATGTAGGTGTATGAAATAATGTACAAATGGCTTCTTGTACAAAAATGAACAAATCCCTCAATATTATTGCATACAAATAACAACATGATCCCACACATATATGACTAGAAACTCTAAACTTTATTCTGAAGAAAGATGTGAATGTATCCTGTCACATATTATTTGACCAGGTTTATTAAAGTAGCTGAAAACAGGGTTTTAACAGATTTTCATTGCCAGCAATTTGGAACGAACCTCTTTTCAACAATACTGTAAAAATGACTGTGACTTCAGCTGAACGTGTTTTAAAGAATTTAAGATATGAAGGGTAAGTGTCCCTAAATTTAGTTTTTGGTTAGGGGGCTTGTAAGCTAGAGCTAGATCAGCATAGTGGTGTTTGGATTCTGCTTTGTGCAATATCTGTATACAAAGTGTTAGGAACACTACAATAAATATTGGATAACTGTAATGAAAATTCATTTTTCATAGAAACTTCTCTGCCAACCCAACCCTCCAAGGTATTTGAAGTTACCCTCCCAGGTATTTGAAATTGACCTCTCCATACCTACTTAGTTTATCATAAGAGAGAAAAAAAAAAAGACCTCACAGTATCAAGCTGCTCTATGGTTAAGAATACTTCAGCACAGCAGTATTTGTCAGCAAGTTATATATCTTGGAAAGAAAGTGTCACCTATTTACCTCTCCTTTCTTGTCCACCTGTCTTTTCAATAACATCTCAAGATCAACCTACCTCTTTGAAAGTATTCTTCGTTAAATTGAACAAGGAAGCTAACTGATTTTTGTTACTCCTTGTTTAACCAATGGCTATACAGATGGTGTATGCATGCATGCATGCATGCACACACATATATATATATAGATATATATATATCTCTCTCCAGGAGCTTGGCTAATATAACTTATATTGGAGAAATGAGAGAAAGTCACTCACCCTGTCCTGGGCTCATGAGATGAACTCCTGATGGAGCAGATCTCCAGAGAGAGCCTTCCCCCCTGGCAGTCAGCTCTTAAATGGGTCTAGGAGAGGTGGAGCCAGGCTCCACCCCTTCCTGCAGCACAGGTGAATTGCCTTCACCTGTGCTCCCGTGGCTGACTCATTGCTTGCCTCAGGTGATCAATCAGAGGTTCAGGCCATGATTCAGCAGCCCCATACAGTCCTTTAAGGCAAAATGAGCTGGAGCAGTGCCCTGCTCCGTGCAGGGACCAATGGATGTAGCCAGGGATCTGGCTCCTGTCTGCTAGAGGCATACTGGTACTTTCTGGGAACAAGCGCACTTAAATATGGTGCTTTGTCTACTTCCGCATATCTAAGCAGTGTGGCTTATTGGTGCAATAGTTATTTTCTGTACATCTGGAATAAGATCTTGTATATGAGTGTGAATATTTGAGTATACTTGTCATCTATTCCTGCCAGTCAAAGTCTTCAGATTTTCTTCCTTAGTCTTTCAACACTTTATTCTAATGAAGAAAACTTTTCAGTGGCGCTTTCTGATCCACAAGTGAACTAATGCAAGTCTGCTCTGCTTAAACAATGTCTTCTGATACTTCTAGCTCTCCTAACAAAAATGTTTGTGGGAAAAGGCAAGAGAACTATTTCTAGAAATTAAAACAAAAATGCCTAGGTATGAGTACTTATCAGTCTGAGTACCGACGAGAATTTTACCAGGAAATGTCTGAGATAGAGAATGGGAGAGGCTGGTAGTATGAAGAGCTAGCTGAAACAAACAGGTGGTCTAAAGGAAGCTGAGAAAGGCTGTTAGCACATAAAGTAGCAGACACTTGATGAAGAATTGCCATTTTGAGTCACTAGATTTCCAGAAGAGTACTGAAAAGTATCTTTCATTATTTTTACCCAGCAGTGGAGTTGTTTAAGTGTTTAAGAGTAGAGTAATATAAGGATGGATTTCAAACCAAAGGTGCATGCAGCCCTTGGGATCCAGACAGTATATGCATTGGTCTCATTTAGTTAAATACATTGCTTTAATGTTATTTCATAACAACTATTCATTACTGGTAATGAGCTTAGATATGATGATGAAGATATATTTCCAATTTTCTACTATACCTGTAACGCATTAGTAATTTAGATGAGTCCATGCAAAATATAAAATTACAGCATCATGCACTCTCATTGCAGTATGAGTGGATTGCCACTCTAAATTGTTCATCATAATAAATACAAAGCATTGGTCTAACTGTTGTCTTGAATTCAATAGCTTAGCTTTATTGCCTCAGCAGCAGCTGTTTAAGTGTGCCTTCCCCTGCCACTCAGGGATGTGATACACTTTTTCCATAAGGCAAGTCCATCAAACTTGCCAGGATTACACTTCAGCCCATCACAAGGGATCTACTCAAGTTTAGAATGACACAAGTATATTTAGGGGGCATAAGTAAGTAATGAAGGTATGAGTACCCCTTAATTTCCTTTTATTAAAATTCATAAGAAAAAATGATTATGTTGGCTGGTGATTTGTAAGCATGCATGGAAATATTTCTTAACCATTTCTGAGCCTTTCTCTTTCTTAATTTGATGCAGAAGGACAAATTGTTTGCAATGTGTTGTGTGAACTCTTGGTGAACATGTGGCAGACAGTCTAGAAAGAAGGAAAGAACAAGTTATCACATATTGTATTCAATGCCTAGGCCTTCCCTGTCATCTACTTGGCAACCTAGTCTACCCCATTCTTCTCATGCAATTCAGAATCTGACATTTTAAATGAGCTAATGTCATATTTTTCATGATTGTCAGGAATAATTAAATTGAGGAATACACCTAAATGGAAAAAGATAGCATTTGTGTATCTTCATTAACTGTGTAGCTTTAACTGTGCAATTTTTGATTTTGTGAAATAATGAAAGATATTTATAAGTTTATTCTCATGTATTATTTCATTTCCGAGCTAATCTAATTTATGAGCAGGTTGCTAATTTACACAGGTAATACACTCCCAGGATGCCTCCCACAAAATATGTTTCTGCTTTGTTTTCTAAAATTAAGATTATTAATATTCCATGTGAATAAAATACAGTTATTATTTTGTATTCATGAGCTTTTCACAAACACTTTATGCCACAAGAAAAAAATATATAAATATCTCCACTACACCTGCTCTGTATTCTTCAATATGATATTCTGTTGTTTTGAGTTTTCAGCCTGGAGCTTTGTAGCCTGGATGACAATGGTTAGGCTGATGAAGTTGTTAAGCTAATTAATGTATAATATAGTAATAGCTAGGTTTATCTCTGCTCTTCCACACTCCTGCCCTGTGCCAAGAGCTGTTTATAAATAAGCTCACTGATGCTCAAAAAAATAATTCTGTGAGCACAAATCATTTAAGGGAAAAAAGATAATTATGCAATACAAATATGAAAAATGAACTCCCCAAAGAACTTACTGTGAATTTAAACTTTCACCATGATAAGTTCTATAATGTGCTTTAGTCGTATAAAACTTAAGGACCTGATGATCTCCAAGGTCTTTTCTACCATAAATGATTCTAAAATTACATCTGGCGAAAATTCACATGAACAACAGTTTATAAAATCTTCTGTAATGCTTTTTCACTACATCAAAGAACAACTTCATTCAGATACCACTGGATTTATATGGGTAATTGAGATAACTTCTCTTAAGTTGAATTCTGAGGTCCCTGGTGGTTACTACAGTGTTCTATGCATTCATACTCTTCAGCACACTGATAAAGAATATGGTTTGCTTTAAGACAGTGCTTAGTAAATGAAAAAAAAAAAAAAAAAAAAAAAAAGAATGATATTTAAAAATAGCTCACTAACTAAGTGTTCTCCTGGATGGTGACATTTGTCATATGCTAATGTAAATATTTCAAGCCTTTTCTAGACGTATACCTAAGGATAAGACTTTCATCCTGAAATTTAGTAAATAATTTGAAGAAAATACCTTATTTTATTTATTAGTCATTTTAAGGATGGGAGGCAAGGTTCATTGATTTTTGTAATCATGTTGTGATTGCATTGTGTAACTTTTCAGAACTACTCATCACATAAGTTCTCCAAATAATTTATTCAGAACTCTTCATTTCAAATATCAAAATTTTCATTATAAATTATAAATTACAAACTGCCAAGTTCATGTTTTCTTACATACTGGTTTGACTGAATTCATTGGGGACGTTTTTAAAAATTTTAACTGAAAAAAAATAAAAGTTGGAGGATGGAAGGGGGGTGATGCTGAGTTTAAGAACTTTGATTTCACAATTTCTTACAAATTTTTCTGGAAATTTTGAAAGAAAATGCAGGTAGTGTGGATGTGTATTTCAGGAAGATAAACTTAAAAAAAACTGTCAAATGTAAGGAGTGAGAATCCGATTTATTTTTTTTTTTAAATCAAATTAATAACATTATTATTTTTTAAATTATATGCCTAAATTGTTATGGCATCCTCAGTAAATAGAACTAAAATTCTCTCAGACTTGATTGTAAGTGAAGTTTCATTGTGTTCAGGTGAATTGTATATGCATTTTACTGTATGGACCACAAAACCTGTAGTCCTTGTTCTAATATTGCACGATGCCACAGTGCAAGAACAACAACATCTTTACTTCTGACAATCTATTAAAACCTCATTTTGCTTCAAAGATGGATTTCAGATTAAACTATTTTACAAAAGGCTGAAAAGAAGTCTATATGACATATACAAAGCTGAGTTTTAAAAAGAGGATTTCAAATAAGTTGTTGCTATTCTTCTGGTAACATCTATGAAATACATCATTTTCCCAACAGTTATGCCTTCTGCCCAGAGTTATTTTATTTATAGATTGTTTGATTTCTTTTTAATTCCTCAGAGTGTCTCAGATCACAGCAAGTGTAAATCTTGGAACAACTGAAGGAAAATCATTGAAATCATCTTTGTATTGATTTTTCACATTTTTATCCACTTTATAAAGAAAGTACATAAAAGCTCTAGGAAGCAAGAGGTGCCTACGTGTAGTACAGTGATCAGAACAGCTTAAATCATGAGAACTAAAGCAATTCCCTGAGTCTAGGGAATATTTTATTAGAATAATACAACAAATTCCAGCAGTTATCTTTAATGAGTTTCTAAATAAGCTTTAGTATCCTCTTTAATAGAATCTAGGTTGATTTGAAAGCCAAATTCATAGCATAATTTGGGTTAGCAGCTACCCATTTCCCCTACATTAGGAGCAGTTAGGAAATGAGTTATTAATAGACTGCATGGAGTAGAAAAATATCTTTGTTGAACCTTTTGCACTTCAAATTTATGTTACCATTTACAGTAAATTGTCCCATCAAGCCTTTGTGACTGTTCTTCCCAAACAAATTTTGTAAATGTGTAAGTGACCCTCATCCTGGTTTTATATGAAAATAGACCTGAATTGTCTGAGAAACACTTTAAAATATTTCTCTAATTCCTAAACGAAAACACTTCATATTTCTTGTGGAACCTCCTTGGTTTCTAGGAAACAAGGGAGTTGTCTTCCTTTGGATGGAAACACTTTCTTGATCTTTCACTATCCTTATCCTGGGCATTTTAGATCAGCACTTTCCTCTAGGGTCCTCCCTGGATGAATTGAAAGTGACTGATAAGTTCTGAGAAGTATCGCCAGAAAAAGAAATGCATTTTAAATAATACTGGGCTAATTTTCTGCACCAAAATACTTCTATCTTTTTTCTGAAGAGAGAATTCATTGTGTTCTTGAGAATTTCAGTTTTATTTTCCTGGAAATGCTTGTCATAAGGCTTGTGCTGAAAGCTGTCACCCCAAGTGACATTTTGATTTTTTTTTCTGCTTCTCTTTCATTTTAGTAAATGCTTAATTTTGTGCTTTCTCATTGAGTTTCTGGTGTCATTGCACAAGCATCTGGGCACAGTCCTTGAAACTGGGACAGTATAACTGCTGTCTTCTGTAATATTATTTTAGGCTTGTTCCTATTAACATTTCACTGTAATACAATGTTATCAGAAGACGAGCAAGGACAATCTTGTTAATTAAAATGGTATTTTGGATGCCCTTAAGGTTATGACAAATGTATAAAAGGCAGGAAATGTAATATAAAGTTTGACATGCTTTATGACTAGCTTAGGCTTGTCGTGTTGGGTTTAAGCTTGGTGGTAAAACATGCAAGTTAACAATGAGACTGTCTCTGTTTTAAGTTCAGAATATCTTCTTATCAGAAAAAAAGTTAGTGCGTCCTATAATTAAAAATAGGATTTTGTATCCACAAGGTTTCCTTGAAAAGCTAGAATTCATTTCTCACATATTGCACTTTTAAACGTAATACCTCCCTCATCTCTGTTGATGAGGCAGTGTTTTTTTTTCTTTTAAATCTAGAGCAGAGGAAAGCAGAGTGACCCCCTTCCTCTCATCAAATTTCTTTTTTGTGCTTCAATTCTCATGTTAGTCTTAGTTTTGTCATTCAAAGGGAAACTGCAAGCCTGGCCCTTCATTTCAATAAAATTGTGTTATGTTATGGGAGTTAAAGTAGCTCATGCACTGAGAACAATGTAACAAGCCATCCCACCTGCAAATTTTGTAACCAATGCTGTCGTAAGGCAGACAAACCGTGACTGGCACCTTAGGGAGGAGTGGGAATCCTTGCGTGAACAGCAGTCTTAGCTTTTGCCGTAGTATAGACACAGGATACCCTCTTTCCTGTTCTTTTTATTTTTATGAATTTAAAAATATTTTTGGTACTGTGCTGTAATTACATCCTAAAGAGCCATTCTAAACTAGAAATACTCTTTTCATTTACTGTAATAAATACTTATACCAATAGTGAACTGCTGTTAAAATGCTTATTAATATACTTCATGACACCTTAGCTCAGTGCAAAAGTAAATTATGGAAATCTATTCAGTAAGCTGTTGCTTTAACAGTTCATAGGAAAGGATCTTTAGGTCTAAGACTCTTCTAAATTTCCTTTCTTGAAAAGACCTACGATCTGTCAGTGCCTGTCAACTGAGGTCTCTAAGCAGTCTCAATTGCTTAGATTGATCAACACCTACAAAGTAACCAAGTGGCTTCAAGAAAAGGATAGTTTAGACTCTTGCAGGACAATTGGAGAGTAGTGGAGACTACTAGAATTCTTTCTATGGAGAGTTTTGAAGATAAAACACCTTGATCAAGAGGGATTTCCAGGCGTAAATATTAACTTCCACAAAAGAGTAATCAGTAGTGATATTTTGCATGCTCAGTATTGCATTTCAACAAAAACAAGGACTGTGCAAATGCATGCGCTCCTGACATAGGCATTCATTCAGCTGCTCATCACTGATTGATGTTCATGCAAACCTGGAGGCATTAGTGGGGCTCCTTTCTCAATTTGAATTTCTGTTTTGTGATTTTGTTTGCTGTTTCATTATAGCAGGCACTTATATCCTGGAAATGCTGGAAATTTAGTACTTGAAATTCTCTAGTTTAATTTCAGAAGTTAGAGAGGAACTCATGATTTTTATTCATATTTTCAGGTTGAATTCATATGTATAGTTGTTTCCATTTCTAGACATGTAATATTCAGGAGTTTATTGTTTTTAAAAGTAGACATCTGTTTTAAAACTCCAACAATAATTACTTCTTGGACTGATACTTCATACATCCATCACATTTCATTATCACACATCAACTTTTAATTCCCTGGCAATAGAATAGTCTTCATTACAGTGGCACTATTATATACTGTTCCCATTTTAAGAAATGAAATGCTAGAAAAATCTAAATTTGCAAAGTGTTACAAAAATCTGTTAACATGCATACAGATGAGAAAATTCATTTAGTTAAAATGAAATGTGAGGTTTTCTGAAGTAAGCATAACGGTAGGGAATCCACCACATTGTTTTTGTACTTCCTGCTCTTCCATTCATTTCTTATAATGTTCTCCTTTTAATATTAGTTGTTAAACTGTGCTCATTCCCCCATTTAGAAATAACTGTCTCTCAAAAATAACCTCTGAAAACAAACTTTAATTTTGTTCAAGTAATATATGAGGTCATATTTACATTTCCTCTCTACTACAGTGGAAGTATTGGAAAAGTACTCTTTTCTAAGGTAGGCTACACTTTTACTAGAGGATACATGCAAAAACCAAACATTTAAATCCAAACAGTTGAAAGTAAAAAATAAGGAATATGGCAAAAAAATCATCACCCTACAAAGCACTGTAAGAGTCATATCATAAAAATAATCTTAAATAGAGTTATTTATTTCTGTTCAGTAATGGGACATCTCTGTAGGTGCATATGGCACAGAGATTTGAATTCTGGACCTGACCCGGATTCCATCCTGTACTTGAAGCTCCATTTGCAGTAAACTGCAAATAAAAAGCACAGCACACATAAAAATTTGAGTCCATAGAAGTTGGTGGTATTAAATAATAACGGTCAGGAACCTGCTTCACGACATTTGATATTTTATTTTCCACACCTGGTTGCCTTGTTAATCACTGGTCCATTACCATCTCTGCCTTTTATTCCACTGAAAATACTTGTTATTTCCTGAATGACTGTACTAAATATACACTTTACAAAAGTATTATTCTTAAAGGAGTGTTGTATGTCTACAAACCCAAATTTGTGACATCGCCTCTGAAAGAAATGTGAATGAAAGGAAGTGGGTTTTTTTTATCATGACTATGGAGTCTTGGCCCGATGAGTTTAAATCAGTGAGAAAAGCAAGTAAAATCTAGCTTGATCCTCTTTCTGACTTCACTTTCATTTTGTTCATGTTGATCTGCCACTAAATCACCTTGAATTTATTTGTTTTATAGATTTCTCGGTCCTAATTTTTTTTTTTTTTTTTTTTTTTTTTTTTTTTTTAAGTACCAGGAGTAGCTACAAGAAGAGTTGCAGCTCTAATGTTTGACCTCAGTTAGGCACAATAATATATGCCATGAATCCACAAAATGAGCTCATCAAAGCTGTCTGCATGACTAAAATTCTCTCATTAACTTGTACAAGGAAGGATAATGCTTGTTCTTTCACTCTTTTAGCACTAATTTTCTGTTTGCCTGACTATTTCTCAATGACTAACTAAAGTTTTCTGTTTTAGTAACTGGTGAAAAGGAGAAACTTCCTGCTTCTACTTTGATATAGTACAATAATATATATATTACCATGCAAAACTTACATTTACTTTTCGTAACATCAGAATATAAATGCATTTTAAGGGGCAGAAGAACAACAAAGCCTTAGGCAATGAGCAAAGTAAGCATCAGGTGAAAGACAAAAGCCTGGAAGAATTGATTATGCCACTTGGTTGCTCTCCTGAGGAAGATAAAAGAGGCCAGGACATGCTCTGCTACTCTCTGCATGTAGAAATCAGGCTTGGAAACAATACTTTGACATCTCTGCCATGCAGATAACTCCAGCAAGGAAGTCTGCTGATAAAACTATTTACATTTTGTATTTTTTGTGCCCATTGATTGACAGCAACAGAACACATTCTACCAGCATGATATTTGTGTATTGGCTTTATTGAGAAAGAAAGAATTAGGATAGGAAAGGGATGAAATTGCAAAGATAATCTGATTAAATAAAAGATAAAATTCCTGAGGGCTGGGTATTCTGCCAAAATCATAAAAGTAGAACTTGAGCCAAAGTATTGAGCCTTTGTGCATGCAGCCAAGGACACCAATTACTGTATAAACTTTGACTGTTCAAAACCTATCAGGAGATGTAGCTGCACAAGAGTAGCACTTCATAGATCTTCAGCCTCTCAAAGGATGGGTCACCAACATGTTGCTACCTGTTGTGCTGTAATACCTCCAAGCCTGTGTATGAAAGGGCAGCGTGCTGCTAACATTCAGTTCCCGTTAAATATAGTGCTAGTTAAAACTCATGGCATTGCTTGGTACTGTGCTGGATCTAAGTGGAGCTGATAAGAAGATCTAAGTCATGGTCATTATCTGGGGAAGGAAGAACCTGAACTCTGAGATACAAAATCTGCTCTCCAACCTTCTCTCCAAATAAGCCAATTTAACTCAACAAAGAAATATCCGGAGTAACATGACCCAGGTTTTTTATGTGTGTTTATCTATATGAAAGTTGCTTCTGTCTTCCTTTGCCTTCTTTTGAGTGCAGGATAGAAAGGAGCTACTTAGAAGCATAAGGTGCTGGTTCATTATGATCCCAGTTGGAAAAACACTTGGATTCTTTAAGCTACCATATAAAATGCTAGTTATTAAAGCTAGCACTGTAAGAAGAGAATAGTGTGGGTAATTTTATATCCTTGAGTGATGTAGCATCATCTGATCAATAGACAGCACACCAGGAAGACCCTGCCTGTGGAAGATGCTCATTCAAGCTATAATAGGATATAATAGGATTTTCTCATAAAACAAAACAAAACAAAAAACAGCTTTGTTCATCATTTTTACTGTCATACAGAAAGGATATTCATGTGAGAAAGTCTTTCTGCATTTCAAATAAAGGCAAGGCCATGCATGTGGTGCAATCAACTGCACCAAATGGGAGCTGCTTGCAGATGCCTCTGTTACAATGAGTAGGCTGTATTTACCTTACAACCAAGGGATTTATACAGCTCAACACAGCCTGATGTCTACACTGGGTGTGCAAGAGTGCAGCAGAAAACAGACCTGCACCTATTGAAGTTAAGTGTTACACGTGTCACTAAATCTTTTATGTACAATTGTTCCCCGGCCAGAGCCACCACAGGAGATGGCTTAATTTTGTATTAATCTGAATGTTGGCACTTTTATCATTCAAAAAGTAATGATTCCTCAGTTGACTATGAAATAGCAAGTTGCACTGAGCTATATGAAGTTAGGCTATCCAAAGGAAGCATAAGGATCTGTGTACAAAGAATCTAGCTGCAGCAGCTTTAAAATAAAAGCCAATAAAAAATGCAAGAACTTGGAGATAAAGCTCAAAGCCTTGATGTCTCAAGTTCTCAGAGTAGAATGATCTGCTAGTTGTTCTGAGCCTAGCCTTTCACTTTTCCAGATATGTGAGCTATGACAGTTGAATCTTCTTACACATGTTATCATCATCCTTTGGAAACACTGGAAAGCAGGTCTGCAGAGCACCCTTTGCAGTGATCATTCTGCCAATGTCCCATGGCAGCACTGCTCCCCTTCCTTCTGTCATCATGGCCTTCCTTACCCCAGCTAGGCTCTCCAGGTCCTCCTGACTGGAGCAGGAACCTGTGCAAAAACCTGTTTTACTGTTTTATAAAGAAACCTTTGTTAGTTCTCAGAAGATGGTTTATCTGTTTCAGAGTCCTCCAGTTCACTGCTCTGCCACTTGAGGAGAGAACAGTATCGTATAATTTCAATATATTTCATATTCACCACTTTTCTTAAGAAAATACTACAGTTCTGACATTCTGTCTTCACTTGAGAGATACACCTTACTTCTGCAAAAATTGCTTGCTACATCTGTAAGATTTTTGAGCACATGCAGAAAATCAGAAGTGTGCCAAATTCAATTTCTTCTGTTCAAAATCGAGCTTCATTTATGTTAACATAAATCCAGTACTCTAATAAGAAGCAGAAAAGCTGATAAAGTAGAAGTTATCTTCTGTGCTCAGGTAGGAAATTATAAAACACAGTGAGTTCTGACAGAAATCATGAAAAATTTGCACTGAAGAGGGTAAGATCATATTAGCTAAGCTACCAATTAAAGATGTTAGCAAGCGTAAAAGATGTAAAATATGAAATGGCTATTATGTAGAATAATTTCTGGGTGCCCAATAAGGGAAAAGAAATGGGAAATAAAGAGGAGAGTCAAAAAATAAGAAAAAGGGAAAAAAATCCAAAGGCTGCAACTGTGGTATTAGGGGAGGGAAGTGTACTAGTAATAAAAATAATGTACTTGTATTAAGAGGTAGTTTTCCAACAGTGAATTTGAATCTGCAGTCCTGAACCTGACATGACATCAACCTAAGTTGCCTTGTTACTGCCTTGTATACACATTTGTAATACGAAAGCTGACAGCCAGAAGACATAAGAAACAGCACAGTGCATGTCTGTGGCTGTGTGTGCCGTAGCATACTCCTCTGCTTAAAATAAGTCTTTGATAGACGTTCCTAATGGGCAAGACGTTCATGTTAAACTTTTCCTCCAAAGATGAACTGTGTTGGGAGCATATGAAAGATAAAGGATGCTGTAGGAAGGTGATTGGTGATATTGCATTGAATTTAATCTATTACAGCAGAATTATTTTAGCTGGCATCCATCTTACTGAGAGAATTATTTCTTGGCACTCACTACTGTAGCAACTGAACACATAATGAACATTAATAGATTGTTTTCATCATCATAAGCCTTATGTGAGCTGAGTAAGAATTAGCTCCATTTCACAGGTGGTGAACTGAGCTCAATCCTTCAACATGATGAACATGTCCTACACAACGTTGTATGCCCTCGGCTCCCATTGGAATTGCAGAGTGGTGAATACCTTGGTGAAAGCTTTCAGACATCCAAGCATTTTGGTCAAGTGATTTGCTGAAAGTTCTACATGTGTGGCATTTCTTATTCTCAATTACACTGAAACCATATTACATTAACTGGGCAGGAAGCCAGGAAACACAATCTGAGCACTACCACAGTAACTCAATGCCTTAACCACAGGATTGTTCTTTCCCCTTAAAATGGACACCAAAAAATCCAGGATTTTCATCAGACATAGACGTTGGGCTAGTGGAAGCAGCACATTCCCCTGGCACAAAAGAGAATCTGTCAATGACAGCTGGAGGGTGGAAGAAGGAAAATGACTGTGTGAATGTTGGGAGGGGGGAAGAGACAGAAGAAGGAAGGAGTAACAAGATGGAGAGGATGTGGAGAAAGTCAGTAGCAGCAATATGTGATGAGTGAGAATATGCTTATTAGTTAGAGCATGGAAGGAAGGCCATTGAAAGGGGGAGAACAAACGCAGCAAATGGTAAAACATGAGTAAATGCACTGCATATGTTTTCAGTAAGCAAATTTTCAGTACTTGTGTTATTTGTACAGTGGCACAGGTAAACATCTGGAAAAAGAAGTGTGTAACTTAGAACACCATAATAGCTATCAATATAATTTGATTTTCACCAAATCCTGTTTTATATGTTTGTTGTTAATTATCTTTTATAACTCATATATTATTTCCTTATTATGTTACAGTATTTATATTGATTATGGAATTATTAAATGCTGAGATATACTTATTTATATTGATCCAGCACTACAGCAACAAAAAAATTGTACTTTGGGTTTGGGGTTTTTTTTAATTATTTTATTTAGTTTATAATTCATATAATTCTCCTCTAGGTTCTCTTAGGTGCTGCTCAACAGCTTCTAGAAAGATTTCAAAGTATTAGGAATTTTGTCCCTAAAATGAGAGAATATTAGACAGAGACTGATCTTGCAGCTTTGTGTTCTGCCACGTTCTCCCACTCCTTTTGATCCCATCCAACTTTGCCTATGTTAGTTGCTATGCTAACTTTTGCCCAACAAGTATATCACAAATTGTTCAAGAAGGAACATATTCTCCTTTCTTTAACCAATTACTTTCACAGTATCACTTACATATTCAGACGCTGTTTCCACCCTGTCAGTGTTACATAATTCCGTAAGAAGGGAAGATGAACTGCCTAGACAGAGGCACAGTCACATGCATATTCATAAAAGAAATTCAGGTTTTCTTGAGAAGGATAACATGTTTTACCAGAAAAAAAAATTATACCACTACTCTGAGGCTCACAGGATTTTCATCAAGTTCTTCAAAACAGTCCTTGAGAAAGTGCTATAATTTTGCTAAAATTATAGAGGAGGATGGGAGTAGGCAGTGTTATAAGATGACCCAATTACTCTTGTTGAATTTCCACAGTTAAAATTATCTACTGCGACACCCGTTGAAGACACCACTGGTGCCTAACATTTTCACCTGTTTTTTCACATGCAGTGACCACAGCCTTGAGGTACGACGTTCTCATCAAAAACAGAGCTTTGAAAATGGTTCTCCCAGATTTGCTATATCAGATTTTTCTTGCAATAGAACGGTCAGCAGGATTTGTCATCCTTTCAAACAAACATTAAGAGTTGCTATTCACTTTGTTTTCACTTGCTGCTCAAAAAGTGAGAACTGGCCCCACTAAAGGGAGAACTAATTGCCTAAATTTCTCTATGTCGGCCACCAATAGGTAACAAAGAGCCATCAGCTTAACAGTAGGGGGAGACAAAAGAGATCTGATTGACACTGATCACCCACTGGGCTGAACAGGAACCGAACTTCCAGTCAGTCTACTAACACTGCGGTCACTCACCAGAACTTTTCCCCTACACTGCTCATTGCCTACTTACTTTCAAAGAGAGAAGTATAGTTTGTCAAAATAACAGCCTTTTCTGATAAAAATAAGTGATTGATGTTTTGCATTTTACTTTTAAAAAGAATGGTCACTTTCTGAAAGTGTGCTACAAATGTCCCTCCAAAGTGATATTCCTTGGTAATAGCTGCAAACTCTTTATTATTTTTCCACAGCAGAAAAACAGTAAAACATCTTTTAAATAATCCTACTTAAGGTTTAAGCTCAGTGCTGCAGAAAGCTGTCATTGTTATTTTTATTTCAGAGGCTGAGAGAAAGGGAAAATGGTGAAAATTGCTCTGACCTTTATTCCTGGTATAATGGAAGTGGATCATTTCTGTGGTTACTGTATAGAGAGCTTTGATATTTTAGGATGAAACCATAAATTGTTATTCGCTCTTCAGTTTTTGAGAAACCACACACACAGAATGAACGTAACTTGGGCTTAAAGAAGAATATATATGCGCGTACACATAGATCAGCTCAATTACTACTGAGAATATCAATGTGCAGCAAATTGGCAGAATTTGATCTCTTACCTGTACATCTTGTCCTGTCTGTTCAGGTTTATTCCTTCTGTCCTTTGAGTTGTCTGTTATCTTAACACTGTGCCAGGTAACAGAATACTATCAAAATATTGCTGTGCCTCACTAAAAGGAAAGACAAGGGCACACATGTAATGGTTATAAGTTTGGAGACACTAAAGACTAACTAAGCATTGTAAGATTAGTAATGCTTGCAAGTTAGTTTGACTTGCACAAAAGAATTTTAGATGAAAACATGACTAGGATGCTTTTTAGGGTCTCTATTAGCCAAGGCAGGGATGCAATGACAAGAAGACAAAACTGTAAAGGAGGATTTAAGTGTCCAGCTCTAGGAATTAGAAGGGAGATTGGCAAGGCAGCACATGAAAACCTGAGCACATTATGAAATAATAGAAAATAAGCAGGAAAAGAAAAAAAGAAAAAAGAGAGAGAGAGAGAGCAGTGATTTGCTTTCTCTAAGAAATGATACCCATTACTTTTAAAACTTACACAATGATCCAGGGGAAACAAAAAAACAAACAAACAAACAAACAAACAAACAAAAACCCATAAAACCAATACAAAGCAGTATGGATGATTAGAGCCATCCATAGCTTATAGACCTGCTTGTATCCACATAGTAATTTTTCAGCTACTATATTTATTTTTTAATAAATGTTTGTTGTATTGCTGATGTCATCGGATTATTGAGCACTTTTCAGCTAAAGATGGCCAGACATAAATGAATCCTTAGAAATCTTAATGAAATCTGTTGTTTCCCCACTACCACAGATACAGCATTGTTTCAATTGTTTATTAACCAATGCTAATTGTCATAAGGTCAAATATTCAATCCACTTCTGTTATCATTTTAATCTTTAAGAGCCTAAGGGCATTCCAGTCATTAATTAATTGGAATTTCTCTTCAAGTACATTTAATGAAATGCTAATTATATATAAATAGGAGGTACTGAAAACTAATAACTTGCAAGAAATGTATGGTATGTCATGTATTGTCTTTGTATTTGCTGCATATATTTTGTTTATAGACTTTTGTTGTTGATGTCAACTTTTACATTTCCAAGAATGTAAAAGTTTCAACTTTTACATTAAAAGTTTTACATTAAAAGTTGAAACTTTTACATTCTTGGAAATGTAAAAGTTGAAAACATTTCCAGAATTTAACGTTGAAATATTCTGTAGTTATCCTCCACCCATTTTTAAAATGCGAACTCTGAAATTCTTAAAACATAAAAAAAGAAGTAAAAATGACTACATATTTTCCAAATAGAATATTCCCTGCAGGTCTTATATAAAATAGATTGATTCTCTTGTCTAATCACATGTTATCAAGAGTAAGTGTATTGCGTACTTACCATGTGAAGCACATAGGACATTTTGAATGAAGAAGAGACATAGACAAAAAAAGACAGAAATGAAGATAAAGTGTATTTCCCATCTTCCCCATGTTTCCTAATGGCATTAGGAATTTGTCTTGAGTTTTATTATTTCCAATTTTTTTTTTTTTTTTTTTTTTTTTTTTTTTTTTTTTTGAGAAAAAGATGGCATTTTGATGGTTAATGGAGTTAAATCCAGCTGGAGACAAGTCACAAGTGGTGTTCCCCAGGGGTCTATACTGGAGCCTTTCCTGTTCAATATTTTTATTGGTGACCTGGATGAGGGGATTGAGTACATCCTCAGTAAGTTTGCAAATAATACCAAGTTGGAAGGAAGTGTCAATCTGCCCAGAGGAAGGGAGGACCTACAGAGGGATCTGGACAGGCTGGATCACTAGGCTGAGACCAATGGGATGAAGTTCAACTAAGTGCCAGGTTCTGCACTACAGCCGCAACATCCACAGGCAACACTACATGCCTGGAGCAAAGTGGCTGGAAAACTGTGTTGAAGAAATGAACCCAGGAGTGTTTGTCAGTTTTTGGCTGAACACGAGCCAGCAGTGTGCCCAGGTGGCCAACAAGGCCAATGGCATGTATCAGAAATAAGCGTTTCCAGCAGGAGCAGGGAAGTGATCATCTCTCTATATTCAGAACTGGTGAGGCCACATCTTGATACTGTTTTCAGTTTGGGGCCACTCACTACAAGAAAGACACTGAGTCCATGAAGTGTGTTCAGAGAAGGGCAACAAAGCTGGTGTGGGATCTGGAACAAAAGTCTTCTGAGGAGTGGATGAAATAACTGAGATTATTTCCTCTGGAGAAGAGGAGGCTCAGGGGAGACCTTAATTACTCTCTACAACTACCTGAAAGGAGGTTGTGGTTAGATGGGGTTCAGCCTCTTCACCCACATAATTAATATTTCTGAATACAAAGCACTGCACATTATTTGAGTCAGTCAAATATATTTGACTTACTATTATTCAACAGAGTAATTATGGAGAAGATATATAACCAAATAAATGAAATTAATATCAAGCCTTTAAACAGGAGATAAATGTTTTCTTCGCATTTTTAATTCTGCACTGGATTTAACTTTGGTCATAACAAGAGCAAATCCTGCAGCTGATCAGCTTCACAGGAAAGCAACCCAGTATAAGAACAGAGATTAAAACCAAAGGACTGGCGAGCTTAGCTATTGTTACTGAGGAAATTTATAAGGACAGTAGTTAAATAGATAAACAAAGGAAGCCACAGCACCAGCTGAGACAGTTTGAAGAATTTAAATTAACGCTTCATTATTACTGTTCTATCTTACACTACTTTCCCTAACAATTATGTAAGGAAAACATCTCTGAATATTAAATATTAATATTAAAAAGCTTCATGATAGAAACAGCATGAAAAAGTCAGATATTTTTACAGAAAAGCTTGATACATCCATAGCTGCTGAAGGCAGGCTCTGTGTGAGCTCATATTCTTAACTTATTATTATGTACTATAATGTATATGTAAAATATGTGTGCTTGGCACAACAATAGTGTGTGCAAGCATATTCTGTGGCAAAACAGAATCATAAAATCATAGAAACATAGAATAATTAAGGTTGGAAAAGATTACTAAGATCTAATCCAATTGCCAACCCATCATCACCTTGCCCAGTAAACCATGTCCCTAAGTGGCACATCAGCCCTTTTCTTGAATACCTCAATGGATTATGACTTCACCACCACCTTGAGCAGCCAGTTACAATGCCTTACCACTCTTTCTGAGAAGAACTGTTTCCTAATATCCAGCCTGAACCTCCCCTGGCACCACTTTAGGCCATCACCTCTTATCTTATTGCTAGTTACCTGGGAGAAGAGGCCAACCTCCTCCTTACTACAACCTCCTTTCAGGTTGTTATAAGGAGCAATAATGTTTGATTTGAGCATCTTCTTGTCCAGACTGAACCAACCCTTTTCCCTCAGCCACTTCTCATTATACTTGCATTCCAGATCCTTCATCAGCTTCATTGCCCTTCTTTGGGTATGATACTAGTGTTCCTCACTTGAACAAACTACAGACACTTAAGGATTCAGCCTTCCAAGGCTACAGCTTATGCCTTATCCAGAAAAAGTTAGCTCTGCACCCCAGCTGAAGACATCTGCAATAACTGCAGCTTATCTCATTGTGGCCTTCTAATACTTGAAGGGAGCTCATAAGCAGGAGGGGGAACAACTTTTTACACATTCTGATAGTGACAGGACAAGGAGGAATGTCTTTAAACTAAACAAGGGAAGATTTAGGTTAGATGTCAGGAAGAAATTTTTTACTCAGAAGAATGTGAGGCTCAGGAACATGTTGCCCAGATTGGTTGATACCCATCTCTGGAGCCATTCAAAGCCAAGTTAGGGGGGGGATCCTGTGCAGCCTAATCTAGTAGTTGGCAAACCTGCCTATGGCAAGAGTGTTAGAACTAGATGATCTTTAAGCTCCCATGCAAGCTAAGCCGATCTATAGCTCTATGTTATAATTCTTAAATTAGTCTTCATGATCTTGGGTCCTTTTCAGTCTAAACAATTCTACGTTTTTATGGTTCTGCGGTTCTTCCAAATTTTTATTTATTGCCTCACATATTCAACACACATCAGAACTGCAGAATCACTGTGAGTAGCCAGCACAGATGGGGGTACCTCTAAAACGCCAAAGATTTTGGAGCATATTTCTGTCACTAGAACAGCTACATAGAGCTGCACCTCTCCCTGACTGAGGGCTGCAACATAGCAGGAATTGAGATATTTTATTGTTCTACTTTGTACTTGCAGATAATTCTGTCTATTAATATATCTATGAAATTACTGAGTACGGTATGTCCTGAAAGACTGTATGTCTCAGCTTGGCTGAAATCTACCTCTGAGTAATACTGGGAGGGGGGAAAGAGGGGGGGGGGAATATATATATATAAATGAGAAAGAAAGTGAGAAAGGAAAGGTCTTTTTTCACCCTCTTTCTTCTGCAGCTGTATGAGAATGAAGCAGTTTGCACTGCAGAGCAGTTTTGTTGCAGAAGATATCTTAACAGATAAAAAGAAATAACCTTGTCACCTTCTCTATCTTTTGCTGAAGTTAACATTATGTCATTATGTTTCTAGTGTTTTACAGTGTGACATTGAGTCAAAATAACATTTCTTTTGTCTTTTTGTTTTTGTTCTCATTGTCAGAGCCTTGAACTCTAGGTATAAAGTGGGCCTTGAATTAAATATCTGCTCTCTCTGAATTTTTGACGTTTGCACCTTTACTAGGAATTCAGCATACACTCAATGTAGTCCTGTCCTTGCTAACACCAGTGTAAAGTAGGAATCATTACAATACAGTCATTAGAATTACTCTGGGAACAAATGGGGGTAAATGGGGCTCAAGATTGTCCGCAGATTTTCAGTCAATTGGAAAAGATGTTGCAGTATGTCCTCCAATTATTATTAACAAAAGTGCTCTTCTCCACGTAGCCATTTTTCTCAAAGTGCCAATTGCTTTTGAGCTCTGCTTCCCATTAAGACTTTTCTTGAATGAGGGCAAATGAAAGTGATGCTCACTTTCATCAGCCAAGGAGTACTGGAGGACTGGCCTTGTTATTACTATGCACTCAAAACCAGCTCAGAAGCAATTGCAACACACTTGGTTGTCTAATTTGAAACTTTGAAAAAAGAAATAAAAGGTTTTTTAAAGTTCAGCTCAGTAAGAGAATACTCTGTGTGGCAGCATCTCAAACTTTCAAGTTCTTTTTATGACAAAATGCATACGAATATTTTTTTCCTTTCTTCTCTTGCCAGTGTCCAGAATTTGGTGTGTTTCTCCTGAAAGAACTGGTGACAGCAACAAATATATGCAAGATAAAGTAAGAACTGCAAGAAAATGGTTTGTCTTGATTGTTTTTAGTGTGACTAAATTTCATGGCAACAAATTAAGTCTGGTCTTGGCAGTTGAGTGAAGGAGAGCAGATGTATAGAGAAGAAACTGTACTACAAAAAAAAAAAAAAAAAGGTGAGCAGTCCTAGGTCTGATTGACAAATAATAAATTGCATGCAGTAAAACCTCTCAGTGAAGTAATGAGTGAAATCCACTGGCTCCTGTCCATCCCGGTTGTGGAGGAGATCTGCTCTCTCCCTCCATTGAAGAGTTGAAATGGCCATAAGCCCAGGTGTGACACAGGCACATAGAGCTAGACCAGGATTATGCCAATCTCTTTAAACTAAAACGATTTTCATCACAGTGACACCAAATTTATATCCATTTAGACTCCTTTACATTTGCTTAGATTAAGAGTAACAGAATCTAGTTTAGATAGTTTTATTAATCACATCTGAATCAAACTCTGAATCTGTTTTCTAAGGGAAATTAAATAAAGATGTCCTCTTCATATTTATGAGAGCTCTCCCTTGATCTCAGAAGCACACCCTCTGGAATACTGTACCTAAACAACTTCTCAGAAGATTACAGGCAAAGTAGTTATTTTCAGCGGGACATTCACAACTCTCTTTACTTCCATTTACTTTTTGTGTTAGTATGCAAGCAGCTGCTAGCTGACGTCTACCCAGCACCAGCCCTCTTGGGCTGGGGTGAGGTGCTGGCATGCTTTCTGCCTCACCCAGTAAAGCCATATCCCATGGGTGAAGAATGTGCATGTAATGGAAAACATTACAGTTTATTGCAGAGTCTGTGGAAAAGATTACCATTTATTGTAGAGTCTGTGCTTTAGTAAATGTAATGTATTTATTGGCATGTTTATTCCAGTATTTTTTCTGCTTATAGGTCAGTTATTTCCCATCCTGTCTTATCAAAATTCACAAACAAATTATGATAGTCAAATTCTAATATAGCTATAGCTATAGTGCTAATATGAAGATGCTACTGAAACAAAACAATTACCTTGATTTGTAGGAAATTTTCAGTGGGGAAAAGTTATGCCAGAAGGACTAAGAATGAAGCAGTCTGATTTCAAAGTGGCATTTGTACTGAACTTACTGTTACAACTTAGGAAAATAAAAAATTTTTGTACAAGAAAATATTTACTAGTTTACATCCTTGTTACTTATGCCCACTGGTAAAAATATGATGAAATTCTGTACTAACCTTTTATGCCTATAGGGATTAAGGCATTTTGTCAGAATGTCTCCAATTATTACACAAAACCCACAAGTAATTGTATTCTTTTTCTTGAAAAAAAAACAGAGAGTTTACTCAGACCGGACAGTTGTAAATGGATAGAAGTGAAATCTCAATATTTTTTCTTCTTGCTCTCAAGAATATATTCAATATAAATATTGTGCATATATATACATCATAGATTGCATAGGTGCTTTTAGGGATCCTGTCAAGCTTAATCTGCATAAATAGAATCTCTCTCCGTACTGTGATTACAAAGGTGGTGAACTACCTTTCATACAAAAAAATCCCACCAAGTATAATATCTATCTCTCCGGGGCTCTTTAGAGAACAACTGTCTTCACTCACACTATGATCTTTTTTTTTTTTTTCCCCATTATCTTTTTATTCACTTACATTTGGAAGAAAATCCAATATTTTAATTATAGTAACAGAAGAAATATGCTTGAAGGAATTCTGATTACTCCCAGTTCCAGGAAAAGCTGCTGTTTTACTGAATCATGCACTAGGGATGTATGTGGCAGAGCCTCAGTACTTCATATGAGGTTTTACATTCTTATGCAGTGTTTTGGTTTGTATGCATCGTTGTTTGGAGCTAGTGGTGGCAGAGACAGAAGAGGTGTCTGTGCACTGTCAGGATACTTCATGGAGCTCCTTCCTGTTGAGAAGCAGTGCATGCATGTATGGTTATTTTCAAGTGAATGGTATTCAAATAACTGGGCAAAAGTTGAGGAAATCAAAAGTTTCAGAGCTGTTTTTAAATAAATTTTCATTTTAAACAGATGTAATTTGAGAGAGGATAGTATTTCAGTTGTTGATGTTTTAACTGTAAAATTGCCATAAATATTCAATTCCTCATCATTTCTGCCTGATGGGCAGACTGGCACATATACATCTACTTGACGTCTTATCATATTGCTTAGTCATTTATTTAAAAAAGTATAGGCTTGCAACAAAATCTTTCATCAGGTAAATTAACATTTTAGTACTTCATGTTAAATATTTTTTGTCATTTTAAAGAGATAGATTACCAAACCATTTTAAGATCTCAGTGTTCTCTGCCTCCAGGAATCTGATCTGGTTCTTTTCACTACTGTTCAAAATGTAGAAATGCAGATGGCCCTGAAAAAGCTTTCCCTGAACAAGACAGACACAGACAGCATTGTTTAAGTGGTTTTGCAGCGTTTCTTAAGTGGGTTTGCCTCATCTTGGAGACCTTCTTGACCTGCTTGTGGCTCCTTAATGAGACTACTGACAAAAATTTCAGTGTGAGCCTTTCAAGTCTGACAACTGAGAGTGCTAAGAACCTCCTCAGTGTTGCGGAATACCCCTTTGTTTTTCTTCCTGACTCTCCTTATTGTGTTTCCTCACAACACTCTATCTAACTAACCTTGAGAAACATAATTATACACTCACCATTGATTAGTAAAGATCTATATTTAATTATGTGTAACATATTCCACTCTCAAACTGGTTCATCAGTGCATGTTAGGTCAGACTGCTTTTTTCTTTCTGCCATTAGAATGATGATCTTCATAGGACACTGAGTTTCCCACTTCATAAATTAGCTGGGAAGACACATTTCCTGATCCTCTAGTCACATGCAAGCAGAAGCTATAATCTATTCTTTGGTACAGAAGCATGACCAGTGATTCCTCCTTGAATGACTGTATTTGTATTTTATTCAAAGAGAATAGTTATGTTGAAATAGTGCTTTGAGATTTTTGCTTTGAATTTTTGCTGTGGGTATCTGCGGATCATGTCAGTTAAATTTGGATGTATTGCCATAGCAGTTCCTCTATTTTTAGGTCAAAAAATTAGCTATCTTGCTGGTGGTATAAGATCACATATCTGTACAGGACTAGTCTTCCTTAACCAGTTCTTATTTACTGCAAAAATAAACTTCTCCAGAAGAACAGGGAATGTAAATGTGAATTCCAGCCTCAACATACCATGAACTATCTGATTTTGAAGACAATCTCCTTAGAAGTAATATGTGGTAATTCACCTCTCATTGAAGAAGGAATCATGCATTAAATAAACCTTACTTTACAATATTTTTCTAAAACAGAGGCCTAATCTAATATTCCTTCCAAGGCAAATCTAATCTGTGATCCTTAGAGACGCAGACAGCAATTCTTGCTTCTGAATCTGCATCCTCCATTCTTTTTTTATTATTTCAGTGAAGAATTAAAATTAGAGCATCGTAGTCTCTAGACCTGGTTCACATGTGCTATGAATTGGAAGAAGAACCATAACAGGACCTCACATAACTGTGCTCCCAAAAGCCAGATCTTCCAACAGACTTTTCTACAGCACATTTCCAGTATCAAAGAGAAGCTGTTGCTACTGATAATTCAGGGTTTCATTCAAAAGCATCAAACTGGATGCTAAGTGAATTAACTTGAGATGAGTGCCTGTCACAGATATCACTCCAATCTTGCTTAAATAGCTTTTACAGACTTTAGCATGAGGTGATTTTTGTAAGGGCATCCTTACTTTCTTCCATGTCTATCATGCCTTTACATGATAACCTCATAGGAATCAGGATTTTGCATTGTGAAGAAACTGTGTGGCCATATTCTTCATCTCTTTGGAGTTTCGATTGCTACCAAGGTATAGAACAGGATACTTAAAGGAGAATGATTATGCCCTCTTAAGATGCTACTACTAGAATACTTTTTTTCCAGAAAACGTGACATGAAAACATACTGATGAATTCATTGCTTACTGGGGCTATTTCTGGAACATTTACACTCTTGGTCAGAGTTCTGCCATAGTGTTATCATGTATCTGCCTAGTCATGAAGATTTGCTTAAGATAGTTGTGCAGTGCTTATTAGTGGATGTATTTTCTTTGGAGTACATGGAGATATGGCTGTACTCCAAAAGAGAGTGGATTATTTGTGCAATAATGCCAGTTGGTAAAATGCACTGGGAGCTGTTTGGATCTAAGATGTTACAAGTGGAGGAACATTAGCACTGTAAAGTGTTTTTAGTGGAAAATGTCTGTATGAAGAAAGAAAAAGAAAGAGATTGTAATGAGAGTGTAAAGATCAGATTGAAAAGCTCATCAGAGTAACTCATAGAGCTGTAGTAAATATTTAAATTTAGCAGTGTCATGGGATTATTTTGTTTGTATCATGAGCATCCCTGATAGGCAATAGGACTACAAAGCAAAACTGAATGACATTGTTATGATTGAATTGAGAACAAAATATACATCTTGTAGTTGATTAGGAGATATAATAATTTCTCATGATAATAATAATTTATATAATCTAAGATGGGTTACATTTTTACTTTGCACTGAACAAGAACAGAATAAGAATAGTAGTTATCCTACTGTTTGTCCATTCTGTGAGCAAGAACCGGTCTCCCAGTCTTCCAAGTTGTCCAGACCAACAGAATAAAACTATTACAAAAATCTGCTTTAAAAATCACATCTAAGCACAGTCAACAGCCAGTGGATTTTGAATATACCTTCAAGAAAAAGGCAAAAGAAATGCATATTATTTGTATATCTGGTTATTAACTACATTAATTAAATGAAAGTTTTACCATGATTGAAATCACGGAATAGACAAACGTTATTTTACAGTACTGCTGCTGGTACAGTAAAAGAAGTACATTGTCCTAGAAGTAAAAAGTTCTGACTGAAATCCTCCACTTTATGTACAATTGATTAGCTGTGGTGCATCTTGCAGAGTTCTACTTTTATGTCTGATAATACCATAATGATGAATAGTGCTGTGTAGTTTTAGAAATAATAAAAATCCTTAAACAAACTTGTGGAACTAGGAAAAATGTGTAAGATAGTAATGGTAAGACTAACAACAAGATAATTTTGTTCTGAGAAATTCTCCACACATTTTACAAAATCTACAAAGTAGTTTGGGTGAGCTGAGACAGATTTTATTTGAAACTTATTTTCAATTTACTTTTTATAATTAATTATTCAAGAAAGCTTATTGGGATAGCTTTATAATTTTTATGCTTTGAGAGGAGGAGAACACAGACAGAAAATTGCTTGCACTACAGTAATACAGGTTACCTTCCTGCTAAATGGCTAAAAGATCAAGTGACCGATATCTATATCAGGTAGAGAACTCCTTATGTGATTAAAAAATTGCTTACTTTTTCCAGTCTGTAACCTGAGGCCATAGCAGGTTAAAAATTATCCAGATTTTATCTTTATAAAAATACAATCAGCATTTACACTTGACTTCTTTACCTCAAAATACAAATTGCATGACACAGGAAAGCATGACATCCATCCTTGCATTCTGCAGTCTTTAGCAGAACCTGTGTTCTGGACACCCTTAAATAATCTGTTCTGTACAAGTAGGTAAGCACAGTTCCCTCATGTTTTGGTCTGATGTGTAAGAGCTGAATCCTAATGTGGAAACAGGAAATCAACATGTAAAAGTAATAGCCCAGGGTGTTTCACATGTCATGAGGCCAGTGTCACTTGTTTCATGAGATACTTGTAATAAAGTTTGTCTAATCTCAGTGCCTGGGCCTAAGTAAGCTAAACTGAGTGGGTCTATACTGTGACTGAACATCAGTGTTTTCCACTTAGTAATGAGCAAGGAAGAGAAGAGTCATATACTTACTTTTCGTTGTTCTTTGTATTATTTTTATTTAAGTTTGAAATTACTCTGTGTCCAAGTCTTTGAAAATTCTAATAAATATAGAGACTGCATGGAGCTATTTTAATATCCTAAACAGAAGTAGGTATACTAGAAAATTATACTGTGTGGAGTATGCATTTAGTGAGACAATATGCAGACAAGATCTTCATCCTTATTTTTTTAAAATTTAATTGACCTTGAATCAAATAATATTTCAAATCCAACAGAAGCATGAAATAAGGATTTTCATAGAATCATAGAATGGTTTGGGTTGGAAGGGACCTTAGAGGTCCTGCAGTTCCAATACCCTTCTGTGGGCAGAGTTGCCACTTACTAGATCATATTAAAGGCTGAGAGGGAGGGGGTTAAAAAAGCAGAGGACAGTATATCTGGATTTGGCCTCATCAGTCATGTTCACATTGACAGCTACAATTGTGAAATTACAGCATGCCTTTAAGAAAACTTCTATCCTTCTTGATCAGTCATATCAAAGCTTTGAGATTTGTGATTAGACTGTAACAGTGAAAATAAATTCTGGCAATAACAATCAAGAAAGCAAAACTTCAATGTTTCACAGAATTTTAAGATATTCCTTTGATTCAGTTGTACCAAGAAAGACATTAAGTATGAGAGGAAATCATGAGTTTCTGCACTGATACTTACCTTTGATGGTTCTGGTCCAGGTACCCATTAGTTTAATGCACACCAAAACACTGCTAAGAAGGCCTATCTAAGAATCCCATTTTTTCAGGAAGGATTTCAGAATTTGACTGTCATACATTGCAAACTTGCTCAATAAATACATGTAATACAGGAGGAGACTACAGTCAGATTGTGTTATTTTCTAACTAACTCTACCAGCTAGCTAAGACACGGTTGTGTCCTCCAGCAATAATTCATGTTATGTATTATATCTTGTCATTTACATGGCCTCAGAAAGTCTTCAGACAAGTCAGTTAGGTTACAGTAGAGAACCTGAAAAGATCTATGGAGGAATCAGCTTTTCTGCACTCACCACATGAGTCATTCTGGAACTTCAAAGCTGGAGAAGCCTTCTCAAATGAATCCATATTTACATAACAACTCTTCCAGAGCATCAGTTTTTCCCTATTTTTAGCAGAAGTGATACCTGGGTACTCTGATGATCCTTAATATGAAGAAGAACTTTTACATTGTCAAAAAAATGTTTCCTCATGAAAACATCATGAGGAAATAAGCAGAAGTAGGGAAAAATATAGCAGGGAAATAGGGAATTGGGTAGGGCAAATATCAGATGGTACAAGAAAGTGAGGTCTCTTCAGGAGGTTGATTGTTCTTGGACAGTGTTGAGAAAAAGAAGAATAAAACAGTACGGAGATATGTAAAGGACATACTTATTATACAAGACTCTAGTAGCACAAAGTGAAGGAACTCATTGTTTAAGAGTTTAAAAAGAAGATTAACCTCCTTGTCTGCACTACTTGACCGTAGATTATTAGGCATAAATAAAAGATGCTGCTTACTTTGATAAGAAATAGTTCTATTAAAAATTACTCTGAACTTATATGCGTAAGGCAAACAATTGTGTACAGCCTCATCAACAACTTGTGTGAGTGAACCAGAAGCCCTCTTATAAACACAAAGGCATAAAGAAGACAGAATGGGGTTCTGAGAATACGTCATTGCAAGGACTGATGTGATATTTAATTCCTTAGAGTCTGCCAAGATGAAATAATGGATATATGTTTGAAAAATTTATGGTAAAATTGAGTAGAAAAGTGTGAGTTTTGTCAAGTATAATATCCCTAGGAGATTTCATATTATTGAGATTATGTCAAGTACAGAGCAAACAACATAAATGCTGAGCTTTGAGAAACTCTGTGTGGATAAATATTTGCCTATCACACTTCAATCATGAAATTTTAATATAGTTAAATTCTAATTCTTCTCTAACTGGACTGCTTTCTGACAAAAAAATAAAAAGGATTTTTTTACAAACTGACACTGACTATAATTTACTCTGAATTTTATTGGTATAAACAGTGGCTAGAAACACTAGCTGGCTCTTTCTTAAACTCCATTCTCCTTTAATTGTGAATCTTCACATTACATGGGGATAATTACAGAACAAAACATAGCACAGGGGGATAACAACACTTTTTCCTGCATCAGTGCCTATAGTGTGAAGCTGGTTGGGATTCAGATCCAGGTCTTGAATTCACTTGTCTCTCAGAAGCAGCTAAAGATTAGTGTGTAATAACAAATAGGTCAACTATGTCCAGTTTTAATTAGGTCAACTATGACCAGCTTTAATTAAAAAGGGACAGTCTGGGATAATTCCAAATGAAACATCATGCTTTCTTGCCTGTTTAAAGCAAGAAAGAGCTGTCAATCCCTTATGCACCCATAGTGTTGATGGGAAAACCCCAGTGATATCTCCAGAGTTTTCAATGACTCATGGTCAGGCTTGGGAATTATACTGAACCAAGAAAAGTGACGTATATTTACTATTTTTATTGGATGTTTTGGTTATTTGTAGCACTGTGGGCTGAGAAAGACATCTCACCTCCTTGTATGACAGATCTGAAAAGAATAAGAAATTTGAATCGATATGCAAGTATTGTTCAGCTGCTTCGTTGTGCTCAAAGTGAACAAATGCAATGCAACTACCTGATTCTGTGCATCCATTCCTAGATCTATGCCTTTGAAATGATGATCTCTAGTGATAAATAATGGTCTTTAAAACTGTGGGGTACTGAGATAATGGAGTGATATTACAAAGATATCTGTAAAGAAATAGATGTTCTGAAGCAATCTCTTCCTGGGGAAAACAGCATGCACCCTACTGACATGGGAATCACCCAGCACTGCCCAAACCTGTCTTCTCTTGCTTTTACAACTGCTGGATCCCTTTGCTGCGTTATTGATATTTATCTACCTTGGCTAACTCAGTTCTCTTCTCTGCAGTATTGCCAAACAGCAGGTTTCTAGGGCTTTATCCATCTTCCCAAAAATACAGCACTGCCTCTTTTGTGAGTTCCCTATATTCGTTTCTCAATTGGTTTTCTTATTCCTTGTGCACAAACAAGCCTGCCACAGCATATTTTATTGAATGTTTTCCTTCTCTATCAGTTTCATGACTTTCCATATGCACTGCTGAATTTTCATTGTCCCTCTAGCCAGCTAACAACTTGTGGTTCTTTACACTGTTACTGCAGTTCCTGAAACTTAAAACTGATTCATAAACTCTCCACCTCCTTTCAAATCTCACTTGAAAGCATACTTTTAGCATTTGTTTGTAGCTCTTAGTTTTCCCTTTGTATTCATTATTTAACTGATCATTTTTGCTGCTTAAGTACTTAGAAATATATAGTAAATATATATTTTGAAGTTATATAAGATATAGCTGATTTGTTTTGGTCAGATTATTCTTATTCACATCAGCAGGAAAAGAACTCCATGGTTGTTCACAAAATTACACTCTGGAGTCAGTGAAAGGGGCTGTTCTACGGGAAGACTTGACAGCAATCTTAGATAATCTGTAGTGGGCCGGAGGCTGTTCAACTGTGTCATGTATGTGTACCCTACACTGTGCAACAAACTGGTCCAACACCAGGAAATTGCCGTGGCAGGAAAAGCCATGTTATAGTAAGACACAAGACAAAATGAGAGCTTCTGTGAAACAAACTTGATGCATAAATTCAGCACTTTGCTTACTATCTTTGGAAGAACATTATTTTAGCCCTTGCTACTTATTGCAGCCTCCTTATTAATACAAGTCATTAGTATAGAAATCTTATATGCACAGGAGAAACAGCAGTCCATGCTCATCTTGCATCCTTGATCACATTGGGTCAGTATGTAACTTCTAATGCCAAAGTGCCAGCAGCACTGCAATAGAGCTCTAAAATCACTTTAAGGTGCTTATATCAAATGAGTTTTCCATGCTCCCACCCTAAGGTTGAGTAAGTCAGAAAACAGAGAGTATATGTGCTACCCCCAGAGGTTGTGTCACCAGTAAGTCAGGCTTTGCTAATTACTGAAGTGCCTTACTGTGTCCCCTGGCTTAAGAAACTGAGGGGTTGATCCAAAGAGACCACAGAAATCAGTAGGAATTTTCTTCAATTTAATTCAGCTAGCCTGGGGTCAGGCCTTTATTACAATATTCCAAAACCTGCTTAAACACCTCTCCAGTTTCTGCTGGACTGGTAAACTCTATCAATTGTTCCTGGATGTACTATGCAGAAAATAATTTCCCTTTTCTTTGAGATTTCAAATACAAACAGCAAACAATATGAGAAGTCTGTGGGCAACCAGTCTGACTGAAGGCTGCGGGGTGACCTCATTGCAGCCTTTCAGTACCTAAAGGGAGCCTACAAACACAACTCTTTGAAAGGGTTGATAACTGCAGTACAAGGGGAAATGGTTTTAAGTTGAGGGAGGGGAGATTTAGGTTGGATGTCAGGGGGAAATTCTTTACAGAGAGAGTGATGAGGTGCTGGAACAGGCTGCCCAGAGAGGCTGTGGATGCCCCATCCCTGGAGATGTTCAAGGCCAGATTGGATGGGGCCCTGGGCAGCCTGGTCTAGTATTAAATGGGGAAGTTGGTGGCCCTGCATGTGGCAGGGGGGTTGGAAATTCATGACCCTTGATGTCCCTTCCAATCCAGGCCATTCTGTGATTCTGTGATTCTGTGACTTTTGTCATAGAAACTCCAAGCTGGTGATTCATAACCTTTCCTGTAGAGAAAAAATAAGTAATTCAAATTGGTTTAGATGCGAGTGAAGTTAAAAGGATTGAAAACTGGCTAAAAAGACCCTGGTTTGAGAGGAACTTCAAACACCACTGGGGAAAGAAATATGAGTAGCAGAAAATGTAACTGCGAGCTGGAAATTATAAAATTATATTCAAACCAGAACAGAAAAGTTACTAGGTCTTCATTCAAATTCTGACTTCATTTGCACCTTATGTTTTTCCTTTGTTCCTGATTTCTCTTTCCGGTTTTAAATAGGTCTGATAAGGCCACTGGCTTCTCTAAGGGTACTGCAGTTTATCCTCAGTGACATTGCAAAGTGTATCAACTTCAAAGACTTTGAGCTTACTGCACACAGACAGAAGAACAAGTAAAAAATATGAATGATATTTACAAGTCTTTTCCTATGGCATCACTTTTCTCAGGATATGCTGGAAAAGGGACAACTAAGATTACACAATCAAATGGGGATTTGGCATTTCCTAGCTTAGTGAGGGATGTGTGCTTTAAATAGTCTTCCTGAATACAGAAGATATAGGCAGACTAGTGTTAGTGTTAGTTAGTGTGACACTGGATGGAAAAGAATTTAAATCCATTAAATATTTGAACTAAGTAGCACTTTTTACAGCAAGGGAATCGTTTCCCTTGAAATGTGCTAAAAGCCCTGCAAAACAGCAGAAGAAAACTGCAGGAAGCAGCCTGGCCTTGGCAAGAGGAAGAACCTTGAGGTCATGTTAGTCTAAAATGAATCCTGCAATGATTGTAATGCACTTGTCTTGAACTGGGAGTGATGCAATGTTAGCAGCCAAATTCCTTACTTAGTTGTAAGAGTTCACATACTGATATATTTAGAAACTAACCACAGCCTAGTCTCATCTAATTGTCACACAGGTAAGATGGGTGCTAGATACAAGAGACACTGATTGAAGAAAAAAAGTAACAAGAGGGCAGTTTGAGTATGAGCCACAGAGGCTCTGTGTTCCCTTGTTTCAAGGAAAGATCTAGGAGCCAGAAGAATTAGGTGACATAGGTTGGGAAAGGGGGGGAGGTGGGGGAGGGGGGAAGGTGCTCAGGTAGTAAATTTCAGTTTGCAGTCAGGAATCTGAGATACTGTATCTAGGATATGCCATAAAACAGTAACATAACATGTATCTACTTTTAGATACATTTTAGATAAGTGTCTATAGCCAAAATTTGTTTATGGAACTAAATGAAGCAATTATAATCAGGCCACATAGTATCTGCATGCATGAAAATCTAGTGCAAAAAAATTAATTAGATTAGCCATCAGTCCAATATACATTTAGACATATTGTACAAATGAGTGACCTAATTGTTCTGTCGTGCTACTGTTAAGCAGATGTAAAACAGGTTTAAATCATATGCAGTGGCTTGGTCCATTTTCTTTTTCTTTATTTGGAGTAGGCTTGTCCTTACATAATTTCAGTACGGTGGTATACACTTAGTGCCGCAGGAAGAAACAACAATTCAGTATTTTTTTTTAATTTACTTTTTTTCTTTTTTTACAAATTTAAACATTCATCAGTATGTAAGGATGGATGTAAGGATAGAAAGCAAGAAGGAGGAAGAACTGAGGGACTATTTATTTGCAGAAAAAAATGCAGAATTTCAAACCAGTGGAAAAATAGGTAAATTCTTCATCTCAGTTGATTTTCACATTCATATATCCATCTAAATTGAGCCCATTAAAATCAATATAATTTATTTCATCTTTTTCTAGAAACAGTTGTCTGTTTCTCTTTTCTCTTGTGTGAGTGTATTGCTGTTGACTTTTCTTCTGGTCTTCTTTTGGGGTAGATAATTTTAGGAATTGTGTGGCATTGTTTCAGACACTACTCTTCCCAGTCTTAAAAAGCTTGTGAATCCCATTATCCTCTTCAAGTCTAAAACTCCAGCTTTGGGTTGTTTTTGTTTGTTTGTTTGTTGTTGTGTGTGTTGTTGTTTTAAATCTTGTTAAGGTGAAGTAGACTGTGAGGAAAAGGAAGCAATAACACTAGTCACTTAAATCCGTGGGTAGACTCTAACTGACAGGTCAGGCTTCATTATAGTTACAATGGAAGAGGTTAGAAATCTCAGCACACCAACTCCATGTACAGATGTATACCCAGGGGAGTGCAGCAGACCAAGGGGGATGGACAGTATGTAGATAAAATGAGAAGCCTTGGTAGAATACAATGGGGAATTTGAGGTTAGTTCAGATAGGAATAGCAAGTCTTGTTGCTCTTCTTACTCCAAATGCTGCTGTTAGGCTTTGCTTCTCACTCTTCATGAAGGTTTTGCTTCTCACTCTTCATGATTTTTTTCTATTTGGATTTTTTTTTTTTAATTTTTCCTGATAAAACCAGATACATATCACATGAGCATTTTTAAATGTTCTGCACTCACAGGCTTCTGCATGACAAAATACACAGAGAAATCTAAAATAAAATATGGATTGAAAAAAAAATAAAAAAAAAAAAAAGAAAGAATGATGCATAAAAATAGAAAACAGAAGAGTGTAGACTAAAATCCAAGAGATGTTTATGGAATTGAGTTAACAAATCAGCTTGAACACGCTCATACATTTACTTTAAGACTATTTGTAATTCAGTTTCTAGATTGTTTGCTGGAGTATGTAAGGTCTGATTGCCTTCTTGCTTGTTTGTTTCAGTCAGAAACTTCAGTCCATTTACTAATATAACTGCTATAAAACAGAGATGAGTCAGTCACAAAAAAGAAAATGCATCTATGATGGCATTTAAGAATGATTTGCCATAGTTCGCTGTGAGGAAAAATAACTTACAAGCTGTCAACAAAGATGTGAGTAAGTCAGACTGTCTACTGGGGACCAGTTCTACAGTGGCTCAGTTTCAATCTGTGTGGATGAGAGGTCTGTTTGGAGGCATCTGGCACCGAAGCAAGCCCAGTGCAGCAGATTCTCCCAGTGATGCTATTGCTTGCAATTCACACTGGCCAATGGTCATTTCCTCATTTTAGAATCTGAGCCGGCCTAGTCTCCTCATTTTCAGAACCATGTGCAAGGCATCTACCAAAATATCTCCTCTCTCTCTCTCTTTTTTTTTTTTTTTTTTTTTTTTTAGCTTTCATGTCTAATATTGCTTTCACTCAGTCAAGAAACAGAAGTGAAGACATACGATAGATTTGGTCTCTTACAATTATTTGCCAATCTTGTTGGAACAAAAGAGATCAAATATAGCGAACAGTTCGTATTCTGTCCACATTCTTACACAAAATTAGCTTTGGATAATGAATACATTTGAGGAAATCGTGACTTGCATGCAGATAGTTCTACAAACAGGAAATGGGACTAAATCAATTTGATAAATTACTCCGAGCAAATGAGTCATACAGACCTAGTTTTGCAAGCACTGTCTTGAGAGCTGAGTGACCAAGAATAGAGGTACTCTTTCCTGGTGTAGTGTAAGGAGAGTGTCCATCCTATCCCATCCAGGAACCATGTATTGGTAATTCCCAGGCGGCTGCCAAAGTTTCCCACCTTCCACATACCTACCATCCTGTTACTTAGAAAAGTCATCCACAGTGACCAGGAGATATCTCTGTGAGTGTTGTGGTTTACAGCAAAGCTCAGGTCACCTTTCAGGGAGCTGTCAGAAAGCAAAACCACAGCTCTTTTCTGATCTGGGAATGCTGGACATCATCATTGTGGAGGCGCTCAGCAATTTATGGCAAAGGTGCGTTCTTCACAGTACCAAACTGTGCATATCAGTGAACTATTTCACCTCGCTCAGCAGCTGTGTTAGACCAGAAAAACTCCATGCGAACTTAATAGATCTAGGCTTCACTTCTAATGTATTTATTTTTTTTACTACTAAGTGCAAAACAAAGGTTCCAGGTAGCTAGCTGAATGTATGTGAAAGTAAGGCTGTCTGCCTTCCTGTAGAACTTTTCGTATGAAATAACGTGCAAAGGAATAATTAGATTCCTTAGTGTTGATTTTAGATTTATCTATGTCTCTGATAGTTTACAAAAGGAGTGAAGAACATGGCAGCTGCTATAAGCTATCAGGGAAGCATGCACACTCAGGTGTGCTCTACTGGTTTCTTATGGATGAGTGCTATGCCCACAGTTACCCTTTGTGGAAGTTAATGGTATCCTGGTTCAAAGAGAATTATGTGCAAAATGATTTAACATCATTTCTTATCTTTCCACTGCATATAGATACAGAGGTTGGTAGGTAGTATTACTGAGTTACTGAGGCTGCCAAGTAGAGCAGTTTTGTCCCCCTTTCTGTAAGGTAAGACTAAGAAGATGGATTCAGTATTCCCACATACCAAAAAGCTGGGATATTCTGTTTGAAAAATAACAAATCTGTTGCTAATAAAGTCAGAAGGAATGGGAGAAACATGTGGGGAGCACTTAAATAAGAGTATATAGATAAGTGTGTTTTTGCTCAAAAGACATAGATATTGTATGTGCATACTTGTGGGTGAGAGAGAAATGTTTTCAAAAACACACATTTTTCAGTGGAGGTACAACAACAGTTTTTACTCCTGAGAATATTAAGGTGACAGACAAAGTAGTGCTTAAAGAAACTTTGAGCTGAAGTGTTATTTCTATAGCCATTATCAGCTGTGCTCCCATGACTAAACTGAGTTCCTCCAGAGAGAGAGGAAAGCTAACAGAGCTTCTAGCCATTTCACGGAAAATCTTCTTTTTCTTCTTCAGAAGAGAGCAGAGGGAGTACTAGGTGAAAAAAACTTACTTTGCTGAGACCAAATTTTCAGCACACAGATAGACATTAAATAGGCAATTATATGAGAAGCTAAAGCCCCAGTCACACAATGGGGCATCCCAGAGCCACTTGTTTTTAATGGCCTGGTGACATTTGAGACTGGATGGACACTTGTCTTTCAGACAGCAGTGCACACAGTGTGCTAGGAAAAAATTTCAGTTGTTGAAACTATAAATCTCTTGGAGGATTTCTACTTTTCATTCTTCTATACCTAAAATGATACTACCTTCTGCATTACTAATCACTATTTACAATATATTTGTTACACATTCTGTAGTAGGATAATATAGATGTTCATGGTAGATGGAGACAAATCACACTGAAATAAGAAGATTCCATAATTTCCCAATGATCAGAGATCATCAAACCCATTTTGTAGATAGAAAAGCAATGACTCTCACAAATGTTCTGTGGCAAAGTTTGAAAAACTGTTGATTTCTAGGAATTATGTTGTATTTGCTGTACAGACTTACCTCCTCCTCATTAAATATTATCACTGAAGCCAAAGTTTACAAGGTGTATTTGGTAGGTGAAGCAATCACGTAGAGGCAGTCCACAGCTGAGAGGCTCTTCCAGAGTCCCCATTCTACTGACTTTTTTTTCATATCTCTCTCCTAAGATCTGTGTAGGTTTAAAGATGTTTCGCTATTACTTCTGTTTTCTTTTCAGTACAGCAGTATACTGATAGAGAACACTGGTATATCAGTACAAATACTTCCTAGTAACGTGCGAAGAAGCATTTGAAAGGGAAGGGTATTTAGAGTCTAAACTATTTGTTGGAAGATTCTATCTCCAAATTGCATTTGGCAATTTTAGGTTGTCCCAATATACCAAGTGAGACAAATTTCTTGAAATGTTTTATAAAACTAGTGTTTTTTCTGGATGCAAAGATTTTTTTAAGCATTTATGTTGTGTGCAGAAAAGAGCTGGCACTATGAGAAAATAAGAGGAAAAAGTGTGTTATTTAAAGTATACTGATATGTTAGCTAGTATGTTCCATGTATCTGAATTCACTACTTTGCTTGTGCAGTTGGTCATTAGTTTTGGCCATTAGCCTACAGTTCTTGAGCACCAGGACAGAGGAAGAGAAGCGCTGAAAAGTAACTCCTTTGAGCTTCAGACAGGACAAAACAAATCAGGAAAATATTTCCAGCAATATAGGTAATAGCACTATCACATGAGAAGAATTTCTAGCTGTGTCAGAGTCTCAAAGATTCTCATTCCCCCCAAAAATCAGAAATACATTTATCTGATTGTCAGGCTCCATTTGAAAATGTGGTTAAGTATCATTTTTGTCTATGACTACACTGAAGATATCATCACTATTAGATGAGAAATGGAAAAGAGTAGGAGTCATGAGAGAAATTGCCAGCCAGTGGAGGTGATGGGAAGCAGTAACATTTAGAAACTGACTGTGATGAAATATCTTTGTATTGAAGGAAAGAGTTAATGTTCAGAATACTTATGTATAGCATATCTAATTCAGTGAGATGAACAAATTATCTAGGATTGAGCTAAAAAACCCCTGGTTGCAGACTACAAGAGAAAGACCACTACTTAAAACTAAAGAAATCAAAACATTCTATTTTGAACTACAAAAAAGAGGTACCAGTAAGAAGACCTTTGCTTTAGCCAATTAGCAACAGAGTTCTGCTTTGAAATATAATTAGGGCAAAAAAAAAAAAAAAATAAAATAAAAAAATAAATAAATAAATCATATTACACTCTGAGATGAAATGAAATTAAGAACTGCCCTTCCAAAACAAACACAACACAGATCTGGGCATTTGAAAAACGAACAAAGAAAAATAGTTGTAAATGCAGCAGTGGAGTTGTGTCATCTAACGGTCAATGCTCAGGATAGAAGATAGCTTCTTAGTCGTGGATGCTATTCATCTGGGCATTCCTTACCTGTATTACTTGCCTGATGGCTTCACTCTGTAAAAACAAAGCTGCTGATGCTTACCTAACTCACAGAAGTGGGCGTATTGTTTACACTGCTTGAAAGTATTATGCCTTGTGTACATGCTAAGTATCTTTAAGACACTTTATCTTGAATGATTACAATGCAAAGTAGAGAATAAAAGCCTGCTTTACTATAGGAAAGATAATAAACATTCTAGCTGTAAAGAGGAGGTAATGTAGAAAAAATCAAAAGACTGAATAAAAGAGAAAAGAGACAGAAAAGGCTGGGGGGAAAGAATTAAGCAAAATTACTTTTCCAGGTTCATCTGTCATCTGCAAAATGGAAATGATTTGGAAATGACTTGCAACAAGGTGAGTTTCCACATGGAAACAACTTGCATCAGCGGAAGCAGTGTTTGCTTCCCTCCTACTGGATGCAAGGCCTCTTGCTGTCGCATTGCCATCTGGTGGGGAAAAGTGCTGCAGAGAAAAGCAATGCTCTCACAGCACGTGCTCTCCAAGGAAGATTGTCCAAGCTAAGCTGAGGAAAGAGCCCCCAGGAATAAATAGCAGAAATGCCACTGCCCGCAAATGCCATTTCTTGATTGAATCTCTGGGTACTCTGCCGTACTGGGGAGACCAACTGTACTAATCTGAGAGCAAATGCCACATATAATGGTGCTTCCCCTAATGGGTAGACAAAAGAAGGCTAGTCATGCTGAAGAGGATGTGCTGAATACTTCAAAAAATGATATATAATTAAGGAGACGTTGGGTAAATGAACTCCAAAGACTGAGTACTTTAGCTGCTCAACTGTATGCTTCAGCTAGCTCTTTTCTTCAATCATTCCAGTGAGAATGGAGAAATAATGAGGCAGAGCATACGTACTTGTACTCCTAAATGCATTAAATGAAGAGTTTGATTTGGATGACCTGATAATTACATCCAGCGTAATGAAGATATATGTGAAAAGAGCAAAATCAACTTTATCTTGAAAAAAAAAATAAAAATAAAAATGTGCTGAATTAAGTCTCGTTATTTTTTTTCCTTCAAACACACAAAACAGAGGAAAGAAAGAATGAAGCTGTGAAGAATAGAAAGCTCTGTGTTCTGCAGAATGTTTTGCCACTTCAGTATGAATACTAAGTGTGATATGTTTATTGCATCTGCAGACCAAGTCGGCCAGCTAAGATAATTTTTTCCAAAGAAAATGTTGATCTTGGTGGGCTAAAACACATTTCCAATATGTGACAAAAAATATCAATTGATGTAAAAGTGCCATGGATAAAATCATATTCCCTGAAGTTATTTTATCTTCATGAATGAAGTGATTAAAGTCAGTCTTGTACAGGGAGGCCAGATCCTGAGTTCATTTTCACCAGTGTTTGTCAGATCAGCTCTGCCAACTCCATTCATCAGCCCTGCAGCAGAAAGGTTTCTGTGGCATCACTCAAAGGCATCAAAACAGAAAGTCCTTCAAATATTGATTCTGCCACTAAGTATTAAGCACACTGTTACATTTGATTTTTATGGATTGTTACCTTCATCAAAGACCTTTCTATTCCATGTGCCCTTGAGATGGATGAACATGCATGCTAAGCGGAACATATCAAACATTATTCTTCACTCATTTTAAACCATTTATTTCAACAAGCAAGATGAAATTCAACATGCCACAGAATGCTTGAGAACTAAAGTTCACCCTTCTGTCAAACTGAGAGCAGTAGAAAATTACACCAAAGGATAGCCTGCTCAGGGAACACCTGTGTCCTTTTGTGTTGCATGATTGAATAGCAAGATATCGGCACAGACCATCTCAAATTCCCTACACATGTTGCAGAAATTAAATATGGACTCATTTTCCCCCCGCAGCTTTTGATGACCCTTTTCTCAAAATGGTGATGAGGCCTGGAAAGTAAAAGGTGCAGAAGTCTTCCAACCAGTGATAAGATGGTATGACATTGAACTCTTCCTGTTTTGTGGTATCAATGGTATGACCTCAAGTTCTACCCACATTGTGGTACTGTCTCACTCCAATTTATAGGAGGAAGAGGAGATTCTTTTAATATATGTATACCCGGCATGAGATTAAGAAACAACGGTTCAAATGTTGGTCCAACCAGTTTGTTATAAATCCTAATCAGGGAGACGGGGAAGGGAAGGAAGGCGATAGAAAGGATAGGAAAGAATCAAGAATCGCGTAAAGCAGGGATAGTCACCACTAGGATCCAGCAGCAGTCCCATTGCACAATTCTTCGAAAGTCCAAGGCAAAAGCAGCAGGGGGGGAAGAGCAGCAGCGTGGCCGGCCTTGGGCAGCAAGCAGGTGGCAGGAAGAAGTCGCAGAGCCAATCTGGGAGGAAACAGCAGGACTCAGGTAGCAGGCCCAGGAGAGTCCATCAGCATGCAGGAAATCTGTAGTGAGGAATCTGATGGCAGACACCTCTGTTCTTCAGCATCGTGGTAGAACGCAGAGCAAGTCCAGGAGGGAGAGAGGCAGGTCGTGAGGCTTCTCATATCAGAAACCTCTTCTTCATGAGGAATCTGTTGCCAGAAAGCCTCCACCTCATGGTTGTAGGTCCCCTTTTTATCCTTCTTCTTCTGCCAACATGGCATTCCTGGGCGCTTGGGTAAGAATCATGTGCGGCACCTCCATAGATGGCCATCTTCCTTGAGATAAGCCCACACAAAAGACTGCTTCCTGGCCATTAACCTGAGGCTTATCTCTCTTGTTGCCCCTGGTCTTGTCCATCTGTGTCCCTCAGACAAAGGATTTCACAACCCTTGCTCAGGACTTGTCCATCTGTGTTCTCCAGACAAAGGATTTCTCAACCCTTGTCTAGGACTTGCTTGGACTTGTTCATCTGTGTCCCCAGCAAGCTTTGAGACAATGATGTAAAGGAAAGAATAATCTCTTACAGATACTAGCACCAATACAATCCCTTGGGCTTTCCATAGCCTATCTAGATCATTTAGGTTTTTCTCCTTTGGCTTAAAGTAGCTTGGGCATATTTAAAAGACAATAATAAAAAAATGAATTCCAGACTATGAAGCTTTGATAATCTCTTCAATCTGAAGAGATAACTTGGTGTACTTTCTGCAAAACTGCTTTTGCCTAACACTGAATTCTGTTTCACTATATCTCTCTCAATTCATGAGAACCATACAAAATTTCAATTATTTGAAAAACAAATGCCATTCAGCATGGAGATTTTAGGAATGCTTGAACCTCTGTTGCAGCATCCACAGCTTGGCTATTTCCAGCAATGCAAAACGAGAGTGAAGTGGATAGGAAATGTTAGTAGATCTGCATATTTAATACCCACTGAAGGCATATGACAGCAATATTAAAAAAAAAAAAAAAAATTAGAGAATTAACTCCACAAAATGTACTGTAGCTTCTGCTTCTCAAGATTGTTAAGGAAAAATCATACTATTATTTGCCTATGGGCATATTTCACCCTAGCAACACACAGGTACAACCAAGGAAAGAACACCCTAAGGCAGACTCCATGCTTGTGGCTTGGCACTACAAGCAATACTGCAGTTAGCAATAGTAGAGGCTGTCATAATCGGTTGTAGGGATTTCAGGTTGTGCTGTTAAGAAACATTTGTTGATCAACCAAAAATAAATGCCGCTATGACGAGACTGAGTACTTAAGTCATAACAAGATACAGGCAGTTATAGCTGAAGTACAAGGCAAAAGATGCAAATGATAATGCACTTGCCATTTTTACATTCTTTAGCAGTTCTAACTTTTACCTTGCAAACTCTTATTTCACTTAGTATCTTGCAGGACAAAGCTGCTTTTATGGCTATTTAATTAAAACCAATTATCTCAAAGTGATTCCATTTTCTGCATTGCAGTCCCCTTGTTTTACTTAGGACTGCTCTGAATTTACATCAGCTTGACAATTAAAGCTCCAAACCAGTTGTGAAAGCCTTTTATATCTGGTTTTCATTAGTTCATATTAAACGATTCATTGGCTTGATTCTCACTTCAGTAAGCCTTCTCATAAAATCTACTTAGGCATAATGGTGATACCACATAGAATGTGAAATGAATTAATACATCAGCAGAAACAGTAACTGGAAGACAGTTTTTTTTTCTAACATTTTGTTATTTTGCTAGTATACTTGTCAGTCATGTGCAAGATATACTGAGACCAAAGGGCAGGAAAGCAGCATTAAGTCAAAAGGATGTGTTGACATTGTATTCTAGATTCACTTGCTGACTAGACTTGCTGAAGCAGGTCTAGTCAGCAAGTCTATGCCGAAGGGAATTACCTTCTACACACTCTCAGTCTTTATGAATGTCCAGTAAAGCTGCAATAATTAAGCAGAATTTCATTACAAAACCATATTTTCAAGTGTATCTATAGATTTCATATAGAGAAATTTTGCATTTCACTTGAATGTCTTTCTGAAATTAGTGTTCTGAGTGAGTTCTTTAAAAAATACACATATTAATTTGTTGATAAGAATGACTTGATGTGTGGTTAGTTCAGAAAACATGGAGGAGCAGCTGCAACCGAATATAAAGAAACAGTTCACTGTCTTCCAGATCTGTGCAAGTATTGTACATAAACATAATATATAAATGCTCCTGTACCCAGGTGAAGACAGAGATGATCAAATTTATATTTGTTTACTAGGTAGGGAGCATCTTTGCATTTATAAATTTTTAATGCTTGGTGGAAGACTTATGCTGGCTAATTGAATTGCAAGATCTTAAATGTTATAATCTCATCAAAATTTTAAGGAAAAAAAATAAACAAACAAACAAAAAAAACCCCAACAGATTAAGTGTAGTTTGCCAAAGAAGGCATTGAGGGAAAAAGCCTTCCAATCATCCAGTTGTCTGCCCACTCCAATAAACTCTATCTATTCAAGTTATTTTTCATTACGCTTCAGCTAAAGGTACTCTTCAATTATAGAATCATAGAATGATAGAATCATAGAATCCTTAGAGTTGGAAGGGACCTTTAAAGGCCATCTAGTCCAACTCCCTGCAATGTACAGGGACACCCACAGCTAGATCAGATTGCCCAGAGCCTGATCCAGCCTGATCCAGCCTTCAAAATTTCCAGGGACAGGGCATCAACCACATCTCTGGGCAATCTGTTCCAGTGTCTTACCACCCTCATTGTTAAAGACATTTTCCTTATATCTATCCTAAGTCTACCCTCTTTAAGCTTGAAACATTTTCCCCTTGTTACAATACAGCAGACTCTGCTAAAGAGTCTGTCTCCTTCTTTCCTGTAGTTTCCCTTTAGATTCTAAAGACTGCTATCAGGTCACCTTGGAACCTTCTCTTCTCCAGGCTGAAGAGCCCCAGCTCTTACAGCCTGTCCTCGTAGGAGAGGTGTTCCATCCTTTGGATCATTTTTACGGTCTCCTCTGGATGTGCTCCAGTTCTATGTACAGGAGCAACATACTAGAAATGTATCTGCTGAACAGCATGTGCAAGGGCATATGCAAATTAGGCTGCCATAGGTGAGGAGATGTGCTTTAGCCCTTAAATCCATAGCAAACAGCTTGACAGTATGCCTAGGCGCCCTGTCTTTCAAATGTGGTTTGTCTTTCACAGGCAGTGAAAGCAGTGAATCAAGCAAGAAAGATGCCAAACTCATCTATATCCTCTACACAGCTAAAGCAAGCCAAAGATCTCCAGTTATTGTCAGTCTGTTTTTGTTCTTTTCCATGAGTCTTCACTTGATAAAATCAGATTTGGACCCTGTTCATGCAGGTGAAATGGTTTGTTGAGGGTGTCCATGAATAAGTACAACAGAGGTAATTATGTTATTATTCCTTGTCAGGCTTTCTCCTCTTCCTTTGGAGTTTCGCTTCCTACCCAAGGCCTATTCACCGTGAGGATGTTAGAGGAATCGGTTGTGTAGTCCTGAATTAGAACTTCTAATACTTTGAACATCCAATACTTTCCATAGCACTGTCACAGGCTGCTGTGGAACTGAGTTCTGTGTTTCAAGCTTAAGACAGCAAGAAATGACACACATTTTTTTCCTTAATTTCTGTAGAAAAAAAGAAAGCAATTTCAAAATTTCAATCTTTGCTGTACCATACAATAACTTAATTTAGTTTTATGTTAAAAATACACTTAAAAAAAATATTTCAGACGTATTCAGTATTTATCCAGAAGGCTCTTCACTGGAACATATAGGCATACAATCTATAAATAACAAAGAGGATTAATTAGGTGTTTATCCAACAGATGGTCATTGAATTAAATAATACAAATTGTAGAGCCTGTATAAATAAACATTTTTCCTGACAGCTTTGTAAAGAACTGTATAAAACACTAAACATGAAAGACTGGAGAATGACATTTAAAAGAAAATGGAAAATAATAAAAGCACCAAAGTTTCCTTTCCAGAACTTACACAGTTCAGCATCAAATGTCTGTTCTTCCACTCCTGCTGCAGTTACTTCTGATTCATGCTAATAGAACTAGGAACAGAATCAAGGATGGAGTTTTGTTCTCTATAAAACATGCTATTCCGCCTTTTTTATTTTTGACTTAAATTGTTCTAGCTTGCTTTTCACTTTGTTAGCTCCTTGACTAAATCATATTGCACCATGTTTTCTGTTGGAGCTATGTTAGTCCACTTTACATAGAAGGATGTGTATATATATGTATATATATATTATATATAAAGTATGTAAAATATGGGATTGTATTAATGCTTAGGTTTAAAGAAAATGCTCACTATTAAGCTTTGGTTTTGACTGGCTAATTCATTTCTAGTTATTTCCACTTAATATTATCTTCTCCATGTCCTCTCCGTTTTTCTTCTATATTTCAAAGTCCCAGTTTTACACAGCAGATGAATTTGCACTATGATTATGTTTCTTTTACCTGCACATCCATGTAATCTTACATCTTGAGCAGCTGAAATCTGAGTCAGGTGCCCTGGAAAAGCCACTCTGCCTCACCTACGGAATGATGGTCATATTCTTACTTGAACAAAATGATGGTCATATTCTTACTTGAACAAAATGATGATTTTTTTCCTGACAAACACACCACATGTATTAAACTGGTAGTTCTAATACTGACATTACAACCACTTGGAATGGTAAAACTGCTTTTTTTTTCTTCTTATCTTTTTAATTCCTTTTGTAATCAGCCTATTCCAATTTTGTCTATGTAGAGCAAAAACACCAGTTTACAACTCTACATCTCTATATTTCAGTCAGGTTAACAGTTAACAATACCCACTCTTCTATTTTTTTCTCTTTTTCATTATTTTACTTATTACTTCAGGTCACATAATCTCATAAGAGTAGAAACCACTTCTTAAAACATGAAAGAGAAGCAAAAGATTTTCTATATCTCATAACTGTAGGAATAAAAAGGTGTGAATCTGTTATCTGAACATCTGATAAGCTTCTGAAAAGTGAAAAATAAAAATTAACTATAGATGTGCTTTTAAATCACAGTTTTTAAGTTAAGCATATGAGATGGTTTGATTGAAACCTGATTCTGATGTTGGCAGGAAGGTTTCTCTAAGTCCCCTCCAGAAATGTGTGGGTGTCAGAGGAAGATCACCTTCTGCCATTCATCCCAAGACTAAGAATGTAAAAGTTAGACTGCCATTAGAAAGGGCAATGATGACCCACTGTCTGTGATGCACACCCACAATCACGACCACTTTCCTACAAACAGATGTGAAGAACCACATTTGCTAAAAATAAAGTTCAGTCAATAGCTGAAAAGCAAGCAGGGACAATACTATAATGCCCCTAGAAACTAAGGATGGAAAAAGGGCAGGAGGGGGAGGAAGCATAGAAAAAAGTGAGAAGAGCTGTACAAAGAAGTCAAAAGGGAAACAAAGCAGGTGACCTACAAACCAGCTACTATTCTTCAGGAAGGCAACTTTGCCTTGGATGTTGGAAGAGAAAGCATGATCAGTAGTAGACATGGAGTATGCAGTAAATGCGAGACACCCCTGTTGAGAAGAGCCTATAAATAAAGCCTTTTATTTCTTTTTGTGAAAAGAATAGACAAAATCCTATTTTGCTTAACAGTGCTCATAAAACTTTCCAGGAGCAGAGATTAAGAGGTCTTCAGAATAGTTATTAATATGGTTTCCATTACTTAATTTTACAATTTTTCTTTTTTCTGATATCCATTTTCCCTTCTAACAACGAAATGGGATTAGAGAAAGATAAACCAGAACCAGAAGAAAAAAAAAAAAAAAGATAATGTTTGTAAGATTTGAATTCACATTTTGTAACTTTTAAGGAAATATTGGAAGATTTTGTATAACTATTTTTTTCCATGAAAATATTTGTGTCTTTGCAAAGTCCTTCTGCAAAGAGCATAAGTAAATAAATCTGTTACTAAAACTGTTCAAGGTAGTGTATGCACAGACTGAGATAAAAGCAGGGGATAGTGAATTCTACCACAGTGTCTGAAGCAGAAGTGCCAAAGTTGATACAGAAAAATAGAAAGAAGCCCGATACCAAAGCATTTGCGAAAGATGTTCATGTGGTTTTCTAATTTTTTGTGTAATTATGATAACTTTATAACTTAAGTGAGGATCAAACCCTTGAAAAACAGAGTCATGGTATGAAGAGAAGCAATGGGAGCAGTGAGAGGTAAGTAATAATCTGCTGTAAGTGCCAAATTCAAGGTGAGCTGGGACCACTGCCTCTTTCCACTCATATCATCACACAGATGCCATCTGATAACAATTTATTTAGCACTGTAGAAAGGGGAGATGTCTTGTCTTAATTACGCCAGGTCCAGAATAGCACTATGAATTGAAATTATTGCATAATTGAAGAGGTGGCTGAAGTAAAGGAGCCTACACTCAATATTCATATTTTATTACTTAATTATTACCACAAACTGTGTCCTGTTTTCTAATTTGTGGAAGCAGAGGAAGATAACATGAACATTCATGTGGGACCCCCACATAGAAGGAATGTGTGTGGCAAAGGGAAGGGACAGGGGACCATGGCATTGGTGTTCTGCTTTTGCAGGTGGGATGAATTGAGGTATACTGCATTTATAATGTGGCTTGCAATATGGAAGATATAATAGTCTGAGGAATAAATAAAAATGGATAAGTATGTCTATTAATGCTGTTTCTCCCTAAAAATTGTAGTTAGTGGCCTAGGAATAGAAATTCTAGGTTATCTGGTGGTAAACAGCAGAGAAAACGAATGAAGAAGTATAGTGGCTTCTCAGTGGTAGTCACGGCAGAGACAGGAAACTTCATATAAATATTACTAGCTATAGAGGAACTCAGTTCTGTGGCTAGATCTAAGACTCAAATAACCCATACCTAAATTTCTAGATGCAAAATCAGCCCAATGAATGAGAGAAAAAATGTTAACTGACTGTTGAATGACACAAAATTTACAAAACCTAACAGTGAAAAGCTAGTACAACAGCTTCGGTGAAATGAAACTATGTTCCGTCTTGTAACTCATACCTTAGCACAAGTCAAGTTACCTTTCTCTGTCATTGGAAACAGTACTTGGGAGAATGAACCATACAGCATTCTAGGAGAAATACTGGTGACTGATTCAGGTTGTAGGTTTTTTTAAATTATTATTCCATGTAATCGTAGGATATGATCTGGCAGGGAGCAAAAGAGATTGTCATTCTTTTTCACATCCATAGGAACATCTCAATTCCAGAAAATATCTATTATGTTTGATTTCCAGCTTTCTCAGAGTGATTTATTAAATAACTTCAGGGAATATTTGCTTTCTGAATTTCAAGTTAGGGCACAGAGAGAAAACCCCCAAAAATTGTATTATCTTTTGGAATAGATATCACATCTTTCAAATTTTGCAGATATCTGCTCTGGCAGAGCAAGGCACTGAATCCTAAACTGTCTCGTCAGTTTGTTCATTTAATGGATTAAGGGCATACCAAGGTTCATATCTACCACATGGCTTCTTTCGTTACAAAAAAATGCTCTTATCAGAAAAATCCCAACATTACTTAGCACCAGCAATGCAAACAAGAACCACTCTCTATTCACAGCCCAGCAAGGCTGGTTACATGGCTGTTGTCTCCAATGGCCAGATGAGTGATGGCTTCCACATAGGAATGAATATGTTGCAGGATAGAGACAGAGAAGGGATCTTCTTATGCTCTGCAGGGAAACCTAAAGGGGAATGGGATTTGCTTCTTAAAGTCCAAAAAAGGGAAAAAAAATCATGATTATGTCTGGATTCTTTTTTTTCCAAGCAGCTAATAATTTGGTAATATGCCTGCATATTTTCAGCTGAATTGGACGCTGCTTGGTGTTATTCCAAGGGGAATTTTATCAGTAAAAACAGTCTTCCCAGTGCAAGAATTGAGATATCTCTAGGACAGTGATTGCTGAACAGAAGAAGACCAACAAAAAACTATTCCCAGCCAAATATAGCATTAATTCATGTCTCCTGAGAGCTAACTAAACATATGTTTTTCTAGCATCAAGTGCAGAGCAGCAGGAGGAGATCTTAAGATCTCCTGTGATTATCTGAGTTCTTTCTGTTGTATCAAAACATAACCTTTGTTTTGCCCACTGAGACATCTTTTGGCATTTCAGAACACCTCTGAGTACCTTGCCCCAAGGCTATGCAAAACTCCTTCTCTCAACTGGCTTTGAAATTGTGCAAATGCTGCACTGTATCTTGGGGAATGGAAATTATTTGTCCGTTTGCACTTACCACAGATCAGACGAGGCTCCCCAGCCAGGGCTGTGGGCAGAGTTTTCCTAAGTAAATTCTAGCAAAGTGAACATCTTTCGTGCTACGTATTCTCACACAGTACTTATGTTATTCCCCTGTCAAAAACAGTTTGTGCTGAAGTGGCTGGTTGTTGTAAACAGGGAGCAAGAGAATGACTTCAGAGGAAGGCTCACACACGCACACAGCTCTGCAAGCAGCTCTGATTGAAGCTGCTGGCAAACTAGCAGTTTAAATCTGCCTTTGGAGGCTAGAGGCCAGAGGGACCTAAACAGTGCAGGAAACTTAAGACATTATCAAACAGATGTGGTTTAATTTTGCTGCATCTGTTGGCAGATAAACAGAATGAGATAATGCAGGGCACCTGCTAATAACAGCCTAAGAAGGCAGACATTCAGTGAAGACTGAATGTCAGGGAACTTGGAGCCCGAGGCAGGTGACTCTGGGCATGAAGCAAACTCTCCCTGCTCAGTCTGCTAGCCTAACAGCATTTGTTTCTGTACAAAGAGAAAGAGTTGTTCCTCTAGAGATGCTGAAGATATTTAGCAGGGTGTTCATCCTGCAGGTACAGTGAGTTGGGAAATGCAAAATAGCAGCATCAAATTAGCGGAGAGTTAAAAATTTGGAAGTCAGCATTTCCAGGACTGCATACAGGTTTAGGAGGGTTCCGTTTCTGCATGCTCAGCCTGAGACACATATGGGTGAGGGTGGTTAAGGGCTGAATTCCCTCCCCCTCCTTCCCTTCCCCTCCCCACTTAGAAGTCCCAACTTGTCAGAGTTTTCAGCCTCCATGACAAAAAATAGGCATTGGTTCTTTTGTGTGCTAAATGCCCACAAATGAAATATCACCAATCACCAGCAGCATGTTCTAAAATGTCACTTCCAGATTTCACCTTTATGCTTTATGATTGACAGCTCCATCCAACAAGCCAGACGTGCCAGTGCTCCTGCAAACTGAGATCCCCAGTTCACTTCTATTCACAGCCAGTTTTGTTGATTTTTTTTCAAATTAACAATTAGCTATTATGTTTAGGACTGAATACAGATAGAATCTTCAGAAAGATAGCATCAACAATGGATTTTTCATTTTTGGAATGCCATGTGCAGTGACTTATTTAAATAAGATCTTCCTGAGCATCTGTGTGTTGTACTGCTGCTAATTTATTCCTACTTTAGATGCATAATAACTTTTTATAAGAGAAGCAACACAAAGTTTTATTTGATGAATATAACATAGGTTCCTGCAAAAGATAAGCTTGTGCAAATAATCCCACATTTGGTTTTTTAGATATCAGCTAGAAAGTATCTTCTCTCATGTCCTATCCTCAATACTAAAAAGTGAAAGATATCAGAGACTTAGAAAGGAAAAAGAACCTTTTCTTTTTGGGCCAGCTAATTATTGCACCTGTCTGAAAAAAATTCCTTAAGAGTTCGGCAAGTATTTTAATTGAGAATATAAAGGACAGTGCCTGTGCTGATTTAGCAAAATTTGAGATATATTTTACAACTCAGGCAAATCCAGGACCTTTCAATTTCACCTTGCCCTGGTGGCAGGAAAGGAGCCATATCTTTCGGCTTTCTTAGCTAGATAGTCGGTAGGGAGAAGCACAGGCATTTGCCGTTATCTACTACTGCTGGGATCTGCAGACAAGAGGAAAGGCTCCGGCTCACACTCACACTGCACCAGCAACCACTTTCAATAAGCTGAGCTTCTTGTATGTCACAACCATATGCTGTTGAGTATCCAGCTTGGCTCTGGGCAGTCCAGTTCACTCCCAGAGTGGTACAACTATGTTAGCACAGTAAATTCAGCGAAACTAGAGTGACCGTCACCTGTAGAAATGCCTGTACTTGCTATGAATAGGCCATAGACTCTGTGGGTCCTGGATACTCTAAGGCTATGTTAAGGTTACATCAACATGCCACACTGCCTGGTCTAAATACCCTACCTAAAATTATAGAATATCCCAAGTTGGAAGGGACCTATAAGATCATCAAGTCTAAAATCAAGTCCTGGATGGTCTCTACACAGGACTACCCAAAAATCAGGCTACATGACTAGAACATTTTCCAGCTTCCTGAACTCCAGCACCTTGATGCTGTGACCACAGCCCTGGTGAGACTGTTTCAGTGCTTGACCAGCCTCTTGGTGAGGCTCTTGATGTCCAAACTGAACCTCTCCTGTTGCACTCAACAACTTTCCCTTGGGTCCTGCCACTTCCCCCAGCCAGCTAGCTGTGTTGTGTTTGATGTGATCCAGGATACTGTTGGCCTTCCTGGCTGCTTGGGCGCACTGTTGACAGTGACCCCAGTTCTCTTTAAGAGAGTTGTGGCTGACAGGTCACTGTCTCAATTGGCAGTAACTTCTACAAAGATATGGCAGTAACAGCTCAAAAACCAGCAGAAATGCTAATCAAAAGTAGCATCACATCACCAGCCTCCTGAACAGTACAGTTACCAAAACAAAGCAGAATTCTGTAGCTCCCAGGGTTGACGAACATTGAGCACTGGTCACACAGGTGCAGACTGAAGACCATAGGTACTAAGGGAATAGTAACACTCACAGCCTGCACTCAGAACCTTCCCTCACATTCTCATTGTGTGGGGTTAGCTCATTCAATAACAACTCAGGTTCTTCATGCTTAAAGCATGATTTCAGCTTGCTTCCTTCTCCTTAAAAGAACATTGAATTTAAAATCAAGCATGAATGCATTGTACTCACATAAGTATTTTTATTATCTCCTGGTACTTTATTTAAATACAGTTTGAGTATTTTTTACATTGTGTTGCCAGATATCTGCTTGATTTCCTTGTCTTTGAATGTGAACACATGATCCTCATTTCAGAAGCAGTGAAATATCTTTTTTGTAACTCTCCCTTCTTAGCCCTATTCTTCCATAGGTTTCTGCGTCTGTGAAGAGCAGATAGTGTTGTGTATGGGTTTTCTCATTTCCAAGGAGAGATAGGAAATGGAGGAAGATGAATTAACTGGAGCTCAGTTGAAACAAGGCTAAAATTATTTCATTTAAATATTCAGTTTATTTCAAAGGCAGAGAAGGGCAACTATTATTGTAGTAAGACAAGATATATTGAGAGAAATACAGAAAACATCACAGGTCTTTGCCTATCCATCTTCTACAGCTTATAAGCTGTAAAAATATACCCGATATGATCACAGAAATAATTATAATTTTACCGTCTGGGGATGCCGCCAAAATAAATCAGACCATTTTCTGCAACTTCACTGCCTTGAAGTTTACACAGAGAGCCTTATTCAAGCAAATTTCCCAGTGAAATCAAGGAGGTTTTAAGGCATGAAGGAATACACGATTGGCTCTTCAGGACACATTGATTTTGACGTGAACTGAGAAAATACTCCTGCTGTGAATGCAACCACTAACTTCATGCTTTGATATTGACAGGCAGCCATAGTGCTTAGCCACTAGGCAGAGAACAGAGAGTGAAATGCAGCTCGGCAGCTGGGACAGCTAATGAGAGCAAGCAGTACCTGAGCTGCTCCTTCCCAGGGCCACACAGCTTGCACTCCATAGGGCAGCTGGAGCATCTCCTGGTGCTCCCACTCTATGGCTGCAACAGAGCTGTGTCTGCAGTGGTACTCATGTGGGAATTTGAAATGAAAACCCAAGAAACAAACAGCTACTGAGATAAAGAAGAGGTGCTGAGAGAAACAGAGCCCTGGGCTAACAAAGCCTGCATTGAAGGGAGTTGGACCAATAACCTGGAAAGCAACTGTTCTGGCTTCAATTCAATTAAAAACTTTGCAGGGAGCCAGAGTGGGTTTCTGTTGGGGATATGTGATGGCTGTGTTTCCCATTGCTCAGAAAATGTTGTTTTCTGCTACAGGCAGGGGGGTTGGAGCTTGATGATCACTGAGGTCTCTTCCAACTCAAACCATTCTATGATTCCATGATTCTGTGAGCTCCAATGAAATTATGAGAAAAATAAAAGTAAATTTGGAAGGATTCAGAAATGAAAAATGACATTAAAGAAGAGTTGGGAATTTGCAAGAGGAAGTAAAACCAGAAAGTACTTGAGCTGCCTGCAGTAGCATCTTCAGTCTGCTGGTGCAAGATGCTCTCACATACCCCATTGAAATCCAAGAGGTCCACTGTTGAAGCCAGTGCACTTAAAAAAGTGTAAATCCAGTGAGAGAGAAAAATTAAGAGCTATTATTGTGACATATATTAAGAAAGTATATTTACTTTGAATATAAACAGAGATAGCTATTGAATATATTTGTTCCTGGAGAAGTTTTGCCTGTGCACTGTTTCCCAAGCAATATTCTACTTACAGCCAGAGAGTTTATTTAATGAAATCACTTCCTGTTTGTCTTAAGCTTCTGATCTCTCTTTATCTGAACTGTGGTGGTCTGGTTTCACATTTTCAATGAGTGCTACAGTAGTGTTTTGTCTTAGCCCACTGCTTTTGTTTGTCAGCTTCCACCTGCCAAGGCTGCTTCTGGTGCCCCTTGAGCAACATCAGAGGTCATCAGCACTCCTCATTGAAATAATCTTTTTCTCCTCAGGTTCTGTCAAGCTAGACTCTTTGACTGCTGTGTTTAACTGCATTCTTTGAATTCTGCTGTTTTAATTCCCATGTTTGACTGATTTATTTCCCTTGGAAGTTTCTGCTCTGGCAGCTTACTGTTTATTATCTCCTTTCTTTACACCTACCACCTTTTCCTTTGGCATTTTTCAGCTATCTGCTCTTTATTTGTTGTTAGCTGTATCACCTAGGGCTGAGATGGCAGCACACACTTCTGCTGTCACTTACTTTGTCTGACGGTTGACTTTAATTCTTTCAAAATAAAAGAAATATCTGAGTGATTTTTTCCCATCCCACAGGTTTCATCTAATGCTGCAGAGCTCAACTTAAAAGCAGTAACTGGCCTTCACCTCTCTGAACATATGAATTCGGGTATTTTCGAGTTTGACACTCCTTGAGATAGGACAGCAGGTCCTCCATCATAATTTCCATCTTCCAAGATGTAAAGAACAAAACCAAAAATAAAATGGTAATAAAAATACAATATTGGCGCTGACATAAGATTGGGATTGGCTTTGAAATGGGTGATCTCCAGATATTACTTAGCTATCACAGGAAAGAATATTAATGAATGCAAAGGTTTTATTTTTCCCAACTCAGCACATAGGCAATGTTTCACCAGGATGACGAGATGCTGTACTGCAAGGTTTCTTTCACTTAAATGTAAAGCCAAGTTTATGACTTCTTATGGTCACTAATGTGTCCTGGTGTACTTCCAAGTTCTGGATCATTAACCTTGCTGTCAGAGCTAAAATCTACTCATATAATTAGGTTACCTTGCAGTTTCAAGTGGAAAAAAAATTCTTTTTTGCCTTTCCTTCAGGAAAGAAAATGTGTGGAGCTGCTGCCAAAGAAAGGTGGCTTGGCTCTTGCTTTATGCTCTCCACTTGTTTTTTTAAACACATCTCCTCTCCTTCCTCTCTTTGATTCTGTAGCTATGTCATAGAATTCAGTTTAATACTTTTTTGATTCTTATTCTGCACTCATGATTATATTGCAAGAGGTGCTAAGCCAGGTGATTGGCAGCTTTCATGTTTGTTGCTTTCTCCTTAGCTCGCTTCTAACCAGGCATAAAGTTAGGGAGAGAAGGAACAGTTACTGTTTGCCATGAGCTATTCTGGGGCTTACCTTTGAAGACAAGGTCAGAGCACCTTTTAGTCTTCAGAAAGGATAACAAGAGGGCATAAGGTGGTTCTTGTTGTATGAGTGAGAATTTCTATGTGATATTTCTAATACCATTTTTCGTCACACTTTTCCTCAAGGCATAACATACTCCTCAGTAACTCAGTACTTTCTGTAATCTTATACTTTCTGTATAACCCTGTACCATCATTTAATGTGATATTCATACCTGGAGAGTGACCTCAGCAGTTAAATGAACAGTTCTGCCACCCGGAAGGGCAGCAGAAGGCATTTCATGTGCAATCAGCCATGTGCATGCTTGCAGTTTTAAATCACAATTATGATTTGAAACTTGTGCCTGTGGAAGCAACATTGTGAGAGTTTGGAGCATCTGCTCACAAAGTTCCCGGAGATAAAGTGCTTTGTAAGCTTTCTATTGGCCAGTGCTCTCAAGCTACTGCCAGTGTTAGTACCTGAAAACCCATCTTTACTCGGTCTGGCACAGATAATTTTATATGTAGCAAAAATTCTAGTAGAGCAAAATCTTACCTCATTTACATTTTTGCAACTTTATTGACATTAGGTGCCTCAATTCCCATCACATTTTTATTTTTACTGTATACCTTAGAGGGATATAGACTGTGGATCTGCACAGGTGCCATGGAGGCACATCTGGACTGGCAGCTGCATCTGGGTTAACAGGTTTGTCACAAATGAGAGCATAATCCAGCTCAGGCATTTTCTATGCCAGATCTGCATGACTAACGAAAATAAGATAGCAGTTAAGACACATTATTGTTGCTAATTGTCATCAGCTTGTCTCCAAATATTTCCATTCTCAACATCTGATGGAAAAACACATTTTGTGTATCTGCTGCTCTACTGGGAATTTGGACGTTGGCTTTATTGAAGGATTTTGTTTTCTGTTGCTTTTATTGCCTGAGCAGATAAAATGTTTTCAACACTCAAAGCTTTGTTGATGATCATTCTGTATGTTCTTGTTCATGTAAGCAGTAGAGATGATGACCACTTGGGTTTGCATCTGGTTTGGTATAACCATTTGTAGTTGTCTCTCTGCTATAGCCCAACACTTTCAGTTGTACTGAACAATAAGAAGCTGTTCTTTACAAAAATTGTAAGCATAAAAGAAAGACAAAAAAATATATATATTTTTTTCCCATGAAACGTAACCAAGAGTGCAGGCTTTATAGCTTACTCAGGAAAAAAAAGTCAAACCTCACATAGATAAAGAAAGGGATATTTTATGTAATATAATATTAACAAGAAGACTTTATTAGTGGTAACATGGCCTCACTTTTCTCTCCTTTTAAGCTATTATGGAAACAATTCTGGTTTTAGAACTATAATCTGTCTCAGTTACTTATAAACCAGAAAACTATATAAAGTAACATTAATAAATGGATAATAAGGAACTTAACTTATTTACAACTACATAGAGCAAAATATAACCAAAGGAAAATATAGATCACTGTCGTGTAATCACTGTGCTCTTTTAGCAAGGAGCAACACATACTTTGACGATAAGAAATGACATATGAAAGAAGATTAGACCCATCATATGTTATGCTTCACAAACTATCTCCATGGAAATGCAGAGTTCACCTTCTTCATTGCTCAAAACTTGTTTTTGGTAGAGATGACTATCGATTTAAAATTTAAATCAAAATTTCCTCATGAATCAAAGGACTTTATTAGTCATGCATGGCATTGTTCTTTCCAGTATGACCTCTGCTTGCAAAATGATGTCTCACTCCCACTCTCAGATTGATAGAGTCAGTAAAGAAGGCTGGGCAGCTTTGAAAAAGGTAACTATTTATCTTAATTGCTTATTTCAGTATTTTCTGATGTGGAAGCAAAAACATATCAGAACCAATTTCCTTGCCTTCTGTCAGTCTGCCTCACTTCTTCTGCATGGTGCAAGTTGTGGGAGTTCACCGGAAAGCAATGATACAGTTCAACCTGTCCTAAGCAGAGCTCTCACTTCCATTTTAATGTGCTCACCATTTGAAAACGTTGCTTGGAGTGGAACATCCTTTAGCATATGCTGTATAATATTCTGGTCCCCGGTGCCAGTGGTGTATGGTTGAATAATAAAATCAACCAAGAACTCAGTGTACTATAATATTTTTTCACAACGTTTCTTCCCTGGAATTATGTTGATTGATGTCTTTGATTAGCCCAATTTTAGCATAGAGGACGGTGCAGTTTATTCTCTATCTTGTCCTGAAATAGGAAAAAATGCAAAATCTGATTTTTCTAGCAGATATTTCTGAATATGGATACTGCTCATTTCTCCAGTGACATGAAGCATTAAGGATTTATGCACTGCAAGGTGAATTCATCCAACAATATAAGAAAAACTCATTCTCTTTTCTAAGGAATATGCACAAGCATATATGAGCACAAACAAATAGTTTTATCTCTGTTCTGCGAAACTTATTACTCTGAAGTCAGAGCCTATCATTCTTATTAACAGCATTTCAGTTCATTTTAATTATATATGTACTAAATAGGATTTAGTTAAAGTTTTTATTAAGCAGAACTTTTAAAAGTTCAAGTAATTCACATAATTTTAAATTAAAATGACAATAACTATTTCCTAGCAGTACAATAAAAATTTTAAAAATTTTGATTAAAAGATAGAACTGGAAAAAAAATTAAATCATCCACTCAAATGATTCCATTATTTGTAGTAATAAAAGGTTTCAGGGGAGTTTTCAAACATCATCATAATGAAAAAATCTAAAGACCCATCTTTTTTTTTTATTTCCTCTTTCTTTGCTTATCTAATTCATATAAATAAAAGTAAAATGTAACTTGGTTTTTGAAAAAAAGAGTGTATGCAATCATATTTTATGGGCTACATTTCAATTGGTTTAAAAATAGAGACATCAATGAGACTAGGTTTCTATGAAGTTTTATCATTGACTTTAATGTTCCCATAAAAGTGAATGAGAAGTTACTTTTTTGGTCATCACAGTAGTTAAGCTAACAAAAATACATACTTTTTCAACCATGCATACAGTAATAGTCTCAAATGATTAAACGGTTGTTTTCTGGTTTGTTTTGTTGCTGTTTTTCTTATTTTTCCTTTTTACATTTATTCCCTGGATTATTCCATTATAACTATCCTAAATTCACTTGACTACCAAGTATGGCTTGGAGTGGCATCTCTTTTGAGGAAACCAAGTAAATCTTAGATAGGACAAAATCATGTTCTTGATATTTCTTTTGCACAGAGTCATGTCAATTTTGAGCTGAAGCACTTATTTTGGAGAAAAATGAAAATTGGGGAAGGTTATGCTAAACTTATAGAACCGTTCAGTTAAAAGAAAAAAGGCAAAATAAAAATGTAAATTTTTTACTTAGAGTTTTTATTACCCTTTTTAAAAACCAAAATTATTTCATTCTTTATTCAAAAACCATTTCATTTTTAAATTCTCACGCTTATTTTAGATTTTTTTTAAAGTGGTGAAATTAAAATGGTGTTAGCACACCATCTTCATTCATCTGCTGCTTTTGATCCTGCATTCTTCTTGTTACCCTTAGAAAAGATCTTATATCAACAACACCCTTCCAGTTTCAATTTCCTAAAAGAAAAGCAAGCAAAAATAAATCTCATCTTGAACATCACTTAAGAGCACAGAAAAATGCATGTTTTGGAGCTAAACTAAACTAAGTCAGAAATCATTCTCATCATTCTGGTTGTATTGGTTTAGATAGGAACAAGTACAGGGAACATCCAGCCATTGGACATGAGTGGAGAGAAACATAAGCTTGGAGGCACTGTGCAGATAAAGGAGGCTGCTTGATAGAGGCACATAGAATCTAACATAAATATTCTCCTCCAAGACAAAGGTGGTATGTCTGCAAGATAGTATACCTGCAAGGTGCATTGCTGGGGTCAGGGCAGCCTTTGTATCATGAGACACCGCTTATTTGCAGCAGGCAGAAATCACCAAAGATGTAAATGATTTTATTATCTAAACAGAATTACCCCTGAAGCCAGGAGTTTGTGGATAAGCAGTAACCTTGCATAAGAACATTTCTAACTTCTAAGAGAAGCAAAAGGCGTGTATCAGCCACTCTCAGTTAACTCCATGTCACTTGTCTCACTTACGGCAGCTCTGTTCAGCTGCAGCTGGTGTTTCTACCGCATTCTTTGTTGCTCAAATACCTGAGATATAAAGTCAAGAGATTGGGTATGTCCACACTGCGGTTAGAGCAATGGCTGCTGCCTGGTGTCGAGATAAACATGCTGACTTTTAAGCAGCTATCCTTGGTCATAGGAAGCACCTTGTGACCCTGACACACCAGTCCACTGATCAGCCCCACTCCTGATGCTGACACTGCTACGTGGACAAATCCTGTGTCTCCCAGCAATGGAAACAAATCACAATCCTTTCATGCTCAGCCTTGATTCTGACTATTCAAATAGACTTGAAAGTTAATGAAACAGAGAATATTGTTTGTTCTGTAGTTCATTTCACCAAAAAGTCAGGACTTCAAATATTCACTGCTAAACAGGGGCTATTTGGAAAACAAGGTGTCTGGATCTCTGTTCCTAGAGGTGGTTCTGTTAGCTGATAGTAAAGCAAATGAAAGTCGGCTTTTTAATACAAGAGTAAGATCAGCTTCTGACCTTATAGGAAGATTTCAGCTGATGAATTTGCTTGTAGTCCATCAATTCCTTTTAATAAAGAGTGATTAAAAAATAAATACCCTACCTACCTCTCTATCCTTTGTAGTAAGTGAGAAAGAGTAATGTTTATGTTAACATGATTATGAACACAGCAGAATGGTCATTATTAGGTAAGAGAGAAAAAATAGAAAACTTGGAAGTTAGGTTGTTCATCATTACTTCATAGAGTAACGGAATTTTGTACAACAAAATTCCTTCAAGCGCAATGAAGATGATATGCTGGTAACAAAATCATTCCACTATTAACTTTTAAATCCACAAAGTGTATTTTTGCAGATTAATATTTTTTCAAACAACAAATATTGTGAAAATAGTGTGGATAAATATTTTAATATTAATGCAAAATATTTTGTATTATTTATTCTTATGAAGTCTAGATATCCAAATAACAATGTGCTGAGCTTAATCAAGTAGGCAACTTCTAATGTGTCTTTTAATGTATGAACTGGATTAAATATATATATATATTATATATATATATATTGTGTTACATGTGCCAAGTACATGTAAAAGTATTCATTCATAACCTGTTAGAAGTAATAGAAATTTCACTCTAGAAATTTCACAGAATAACAAAATTGCAGGGGTTGGAAGGAACCCCAAGAAATCATCGAGCCCAACATCCCAGCCAAAGGAGATAAACTACAACAGGTCGCGCAGGTAGGCATCCAGGAGGGTCTTGAATATCTGAATAGGAGCCTCCACAACGTCTCTGACCAATCTGTTCCAGTGTTTCATCACCCTTACCGCAAAGTTATTCCACATGTTAGTATGGAACTTCCTATTTTCAAGTTTTAGGCCATTACTCCTTGTTCTATCATTATGTATCACCAAGAAGAGCCTGTCCTCATCCATTTGCCTCCCACATCCCTTTAGATATTTATAAACATTAATCAGATGCTCCCTCAGTCTGCATTTCCACAGGCTGAGCAGACCCAGGTTACCCAGCCTTTCCTCATCTGGGAGATGCTCCAGGCCCTTTATCAACTTTGTGGCCCTCTGCTGGACTCCTTCTAGGAGATCCCTGTTTTTTTTTTAACTGGGGAGTTTAGAACTGGACACAGTGTTCAAAGCGTGGCCTCACCAGGGCAGAGTAAAGGGGGAGGATCTCTTCCCTCAACTTGCTGGCCGTGCTCTTTTTTTCAGTGCATAGCAGTTTGGAATTTTATTATTAAGAAATGAAATAAAATAGAATAGACCCTAATTGGAAATTTTGACCTTGAAGATTTGGTAGTCTACTTCTATGTATTTCTCTAAAAGTTATACTTTTACTCAAATTCCTTAAGAAATATTTTTAAACTTTATTTTAGTTACTAAGCAAAATTTTATTGCTGATCTACCAAAGAAGATACAGCCTTATTCCTCAAGTCCATTTGAAAAAAGCCACTTGGAAAGATGAGTCTGACCTTCAGCACTTCAGAGCACCACGAAATTGATACAGTAGAATTTCCAAATCACGTATCAGCATTAGTGATATCAATTTTTAAACTGTTGCACACCATATAGAGCAAAGTTCTATACTGTCCCAATTACTGGTAAGAACTGAGCTGAGAAGTTGTAACATCCAATAAAGTAAAACATGATAAAGAAGGAAAAGATCCATGCTGAAAACTTCGATTCATACAAGCAGACACTTCTTTGAAAATCACAGGTAAAGTGTGATCCTAAGCTGTTAAATATAAGGTCATGCCTGCAAGTGGAACTTAAAACCCAAGGTCTGTATAGAATCAGACAAAAATATCTTGCTGACACTCGTCTCTTAATATTCCTGTCCCAGAATGGAAGCTGTTCAGCTGCCTATTTCCTATGGAATCAAACACTTCCAAAGCTCTGGGCACCCTGTCTCCATCCAAGTCTGGAAGAAATTGCTGTTACGCATGGGCGTGGGCTGAGGTCATTCCTTCCACAGATTTATATAAACTTACATCTGGAAACAGAGATAATGCAACATCCCTGAGCTTTTGTAAGACTGTGAATAGAAATTAAGAACTGAGAGAAAATGGTAGCAATGTAAACAGAAGTTTTGTCAGTACATTAAATGGCCTATAATGCTTTTCCTGAGGATGGACTGCTGCAGAAGCTCTGTTGCCTTCTGTGAGGCTTGGGATAGTATGAAGTTCAATTTTCAGACAGCATAGGATATGATGTGTGACCTTAAATAAAGAAGTGATGGGTAAATAGATTGAGAGATCCTCTAAAGCAGGTAACTGCTGAAGGAGGATTGAAGTTTCTATCAAATCAAGAAAGAAAGAGTAGAGAGACAGAAATCTAGACAGAAATAGAACAAAGAAGACAATTCAAGATAATTTTCCTATATAAAGTATGCTCTTTGCCTATGGGATCCTTGTGACTAAGCAGGAAAAAGTTAGATAAATCAGAAAAATATAGAATATATATTTTATATATTTTATATAAAGAATCTTTTTCCTTACCAAGAACTCTCCTTCTGTATATTTTCTGTGGTGAGTTTGTGTAGGTGTTCATGTGTCTGTAAAAGGAACCTCTGTCCCTTTTTTTAGTGATTTTCCTTCAAGGCCTATGAGGTCTGTTCTTGTTTCTTTTGCTACACTGCTCTTTAGCTCACACAAATAATTAGTCCCCCATTTTAAATGGAAAAAATATGTGAGACTTGTTCTTTGTGATCATGACGTATGAAATGCTTTATCTAGTTTGGGATCTAGAGTCTCTGGGCCAGAAAGTGTAAATATGATGATGACAGCTGAGCAATGTCTCAGTCAAAATATGAGCACCTCTTCTAGCAATTACAGCAAATAAACAATATGCCTTTACCCTTCTAAGCGAAGGGTATCACTATTAGCATGAGATTCTGGCTAATATCAGTATGCCTGATATATCATGGATTTCTTGCATGTATTTTATTTTAATGGTGGCTTTGTGCTTTTGTTTCCTGTTTATCCTTGGGCACTAGGTGGATGTTTTCATCATATAGGCTGGTTCATTTGTCTCTGTAGCTCTTCCATTCAATGCATGTTCCTACTGCCTGGTGCACAGCCCTTCAGCTAGCAAAACCAATTAACCTCTTGCTTTTTCTTTAAAACTGAAAAAAAAAAGCCCTCCTCCCTTCTTGGTGCTTACAATAGGGTTAACCAAAGTACATATTCACAGCTATAAATATACCTCTTGGAAAACTGTAAGCATGTGCTGTGAATTGGATTTCTTTTGTCTTGGGAAATCACACAATATAAACTACAATTTCTGACCTTTTCTTTATTTTTCACTGTATTACTTATTAGCATAAACTAACATTTATACTTCTGCTAATATCCAAAAAGGTGTCGACACACTCATGAATACCTAAGCTTGTCAGATAAATGGCAATCCAGAAGGACGAATCTTATCCGTGCAGTCATCGCAGTGCATTGCAAAGAAGCAAAATACCCTGCAGGTCAAGGAGGTGTTGCAGAATGAACACCATCACCTTGACTGAATACAATCGATCTGCCTGAAAGTACTGGCATCAGTTTAGGGAACGGTAGTCACTCTGTCAAGACAGGATTGATATGCGCTGTAAGAGCCACCTGGTTTTTTTTCCACTTGTAATACTTGTAACAAGGGTGGGTGGATATCCTATAGTAACCAGTGCAGGTGGCAAAAATTACCCCTCATTCTGGCAAAAGTCCCACCTAAACCCACATGAAACACATGCTTTGATTTTATTTTTATAAAGAGAAAGTCATAATTAAATCATTTCTGTTTCCCAGGATATTTTTCATCTGTAGATCGGAATTTGTATTAATAAACTGAAATACTTGCAATCACTTTCAAGGGGTTTTATGAGGAAGAGGTTTTGTGTGGTTTCGTCATTATCATTTTAAATTCCACGTGTAATATTTCACATGCTGTTACTATTTTATTAATTTATGAACTACCTTGAAAAAAGGTGTGATATCTATAGGCTAGCATAGACTCAAGGCTTCTCCTGACTATTGGGTCCATCCTCAATTCACAGAGCTTCATCTGCTCCTGGCCTGAAAAGGACTAAAACTTTGTAAATAGAGGTAGCACACAGAGCACAGATGTGATCCAACCACGGAAAAAAAAAAAAAAAAAATTTTGAATAAGAGTCAGGAACAAAACAAAATTACTGGATTTTACCAGGTATCTAATTCACGTATTTGAAACACCTGCAATCTTTTCTAGGAAGAAAAATGCAAAAACCAGATGAAATAGGACAATTCAACCGATTTTGCTGCATTCAGTCCTTGGTAAAAGCATGTTTGCCACTCATAATGTGAGCATAAATAGCCTTGTACATGTTCACTGAGATTTCTGTATCTCAGTCTTCCAGTCAGAGATGTCCCAAGCATCTCCATGAACCCTTGTTTCTGTAAGTCACAAGACAGTACTTCAGAACTGCATCAGTCCCAATTACATAAAATCTTTGTTATATCACATCATTCCAACAATTTCACACGCTCTCATGTGTACTCATGTGTCTAACCGACGTCTCTGGGTTGGGAAACATTGCCTTCTGGATCAGTAAGAACAAGAGGATGTTTTGACTGTGTTATCAGTGAGTGATCTGCACAAATTCTGATTAGCCCCATTACAATGTGCTGAAATTGGAAACAAGTTGACTCACTACCTCTACAAGTTAAGTTTCCTTTAGCTGGGAGTTTTTTCAGTGACAAGTTTTTCCAGAATTTTGCTAAGAAGCACAGACTGAAAGGTTAGACCTTCTGAAGCAAACTCCCAAACAGGGCTGTAAGAAACACCCATGCATGTTGCAGTTAGATGTATGACTTTGCAAACTCTTGTTGTAGTGTAATAGAACTCTGATTTCTCCCTGTCTATAGAGAACCTCTATCTTTGCACTGTACTACTGGAGGCAGAGGCAAGGGAGGTACAGCCCATAGGGCTGTGAGCAGGTGCTTTGAATTTGCGTTTTGGTCTGTACTATAAGAGCACTGTCAGAAGCTGAGAGGAAGCATCAGATTCTCATTTCTAGGTCACTTCTGCCTGTTTTCTCTTAGCCTAGAAATTCTTTATGCAAAGGTCTTTTCTTCTGATATCTGTTGCTGTGATATCTGTTGCTGCTTTCTAGAGAAACCAGTTTTTGTTTACAGCAGGCTCCTAGAACTCACTGACTGATAAACAGGGGCCAAACTAACTTGCACAGTAGACAGCAGAGCCTCAAGGTAAGTTCAGTAACTGTACCCTATGTGTGTTTTGGTGCCTGCTGTGAGTTTAATGTGGAGGTTGGTAATGAAACGCACTACCTTTGACTACAAGGGAGAGAGGGTAATTGTATAGAGTCATCTTCACCCAGTTGTGCAGCTGTGTGAATCTGTATACAAGGATTTTTTTGGGCAGAACTAAAGTTTCTCCAGTATGCTTCCTGTGTGCTACCTGTAGAAAATAAGCAGAGATCTGTCTTTTTGAGACCTTAAATTCTTCAAATGTAGGAATTGCGATTAGTTACATGACATTGGAATTCTTCTTGCTCTAAGGCTTGATTTTTAAGGTTACCTTCTCTGTGAATTTGATAGACCTCTGGAACAGTTTTAAGCTAGTTAGTTGTGTGATAGAAGTTGTTAGTTCTAGGCCTGTTAAAAGGAGGTACTTATATCCTGCAGTGGGGAGAAAGTGTGGAAGAGGAGGCTAAAAACATAATTGGTTGCTTTTGACCTGACAAAAAATGTAATATTTTTCCTGGGAAGAAAGTAAGTATAAAGGAGTGTTATTTGTAGTGCCCACAGTTTCAGAAGCAACTGTAGAAATGAAATCAAGCCCTACTGTGCAGGTGTGAAATTGAGAGGTCGCATGTGTCTAGAAATACACTAGATGGAACAGATGCTGCTTATTTGACCTTCCTTTGTGTGCAGTAGTTTCATAACCTTGGACAGTAAGTGACATGTGGCACTGGCAGTACATAGTTCTGATATCCAGTATGCAGTCCTTTTGTTCTTTTCCTCAACAGATTGACTCAATGAATTGCCAACATCTCTGATCCAAAAGTGTCTGATCTTTCTGTCCAAGTTCCAAAGACCTGTGCCTACTTCTGCTTCCACACATTCCTTGCAGTGTTGTCTTGGATTGGAAACTTCCAACTTGCCAGATAAAGTAGTAATTCTATTCTGAAGTCAAACAAAGAAAAAAAGAAAATACAAGGGAAATATATTGTCTTTATCTTAGCACAACTTTAATCAAAGTGATCCCTTCCAGCCTACTCTGTCAGTAATCTGGAAGGCTCTAAAACATGGTAATTCCCCTCTTATGTCTTTCTTCACAATTTCTTGAATAGTTCATTTGGAAGGGGCCCATAACCTGGTCCAACTGTCTGACTGCTTCAGGGCTAATTAAATGTTACAGCATGCTACTGAAGGCATTGTATAAATGCCTCTTGAGCACTGATGGGCAAGGGGCATCGAAAATCTCTTTAGGAAGCCTGTTCCAGTATCCCACCTCCCTCACAGTAAAGAAGCTTTTTCTAACATCCAGTCTGTTACTGATATTCAGGAGTGGACCCAGGCACCTCCCATTGGGCTTCCTCTCCTCAAGGAGCTGTAGAAGCCTTCTCTTCTCCAGAAGGGTGTCCTTCATCTCTCCTCTCAATATATGCCCTCCAGCCCTGTTACCTGTTGTGTTGCTCTCACCCACGTGCTCTCAAGGACCTTAGCAACTTTTTTATATAATGGAGCCCAGAACTGCACATAAAATTCAAAGTGAGGATATACCTGTGCTGGATATATTGGGAGAATCGCCTCCTTTGACCAGATAGCCGTGTTGTGTTTAATGCAATCTAAAATGCCATTTGCCCTCCTGGCTGCAGTGCACACTGCTGGCTCACTCTGAGCTTGCTGTCATCTACACCCCATGTTCCTTTCTGCTGAGCTGCTCTCCAGCCACTCATCTCCTGTCTGTGTCTGTGACCTGCATTGTTCCACCCCAGGTGCAAATCCCATAACCTTCTTTTGTTGAACTTCATGATGTCGCTAATCATCCAGTGCTCCAATGTATCCAGATCCCTCTGCAAAGCCTCTCATCCCTCCAGGCAATCAGCAACACCTTCCAGTTTAGTATCATCAGCAAACTTGCTAAGGATGCACTCCACCCCAGTACTGATAAAATGCTCCAAAACTGATACCTGGGAAACATCTCTTGTGGCTGTCCACCAGTCAGATGTCACCATATCATCTCTTGGAAACAGTCCAGCGGAGGGCCACAAAGATGGTGAAGGGCCTGGAGCATCTCCCATATGAAGAAAGGCTAAGTGACCTGGGTCTGTTTAGCCTTGAGAAAAGAAGACTGAGAGGGGACCTGATCCAGCTTTATAAATATCTGAGGTGTGGCGGCCATAGTGGTGAGGCCAGTCTCTTTTCAGTGGTACGTGGAGACAGGACGAGGGGAAACGGACATAAGCTGCAGCACAGGAAGTTTCGCATGAATGTGCGTAAGAACTTCTTCACGGTGAGGGTGACGGAGCACTGGAACAGGCTGCCCAGGGAGGTTGTGGAGTCTCCTTCTCTGGAGATATTCAAGTCTCGCCTGGACGCCTACCTGTGCGACCTGGTGTAGGGAACCTGCTTTGGCAGGGGGGTTGGTCTCGATGACCTCTAGAGGTCCCTTCCAACCCCTACAATTCTGTGATTCTGTGATATTCGCTACAGCCCTTTGAACTCTATCAGTGAGCCAGTTCATCACCCAGCATAGTGTATGTATGTGTTTATCCTGCTGTTGGACAATTTGTTCAGAAGGATGGAATCCAAGTCCTTACTAAAATCCAGGATATTGCTTTTGCGGTTCCAAAGACAGCATGAGTGCTGATGATGCAGAGGGCCCCACCTACTTAGTGGGTTGATCCTGTTATCTAGCTGATCGCACTTTCTACCAGTGCAGCTTCAGGTGTAATACAATAGGGCAAGTCCTATGTGATCGGAGTGGAGCTTGGCTCTGCCAATGCCTTTTTCAAATCTCCTGCTGTGTTCCACAGGGCCAGAATTTCCCACTTTGTGCAGTGCCAGATAACTGTTGCCCAAGAGAAGTAGATGACCTTGCCTTTATATAGGCTGTTAAAAATGACCATGTTTTTTTCCAACTCCTCTGGACAAACATGGAAACCTAAATTCTGGTGGAATTGTGGGGAATCAAAATCCTTTGGCAAGATCTTCCCAAAGAGAAAGGCAGAAGTAACACAAGCAGAACAACTACCTCAATGTTGTTTTCAAAACTAAGTATCTTCTATTAATTCTCATGCTTCTTGCATAGTCAGATCTTGTCAGCAAAGAAGCAGAGTCGAAAGCTCTCTTGTGAAAATTTGGTGTTCAGTATAATATTTCTTACAGTACATCTAGCTACTGCTTACACAGTGATAAAGCCTTCTACGAAGGAAATGAAATGTTTTAGGCTTTGTATTTCCTGTTCATATTGCAAGTGAGAGTTGTCCTATCAATTAATAAGTAGATGTAAAAGCTCTCTTTCTAGAGTAGGAAAAAAGCCATTATAATTCACTGATTTGTGCATACATAAAGCAAGCTTCTGTCTTGTCCAATTGCTATAAGTATTGAGTTATAAGTATAATTGCTGTAAGTATTGAACACCTTTATCCCTCTAAACTCATTGTGCTCCTATTCTGCTGTTAAAACAAGAATACTTTAAAATATTTCTTTATAAACACTAGATGCTTCAGTTATTTTTCTGTCCAGCTTTCTCAACTCCTTGCACTGGCAATATGCCTCCCATCATCCCTTTGATGGGTCACACACTGCTTTGTGTACAGTACAGCAGAGTTGAGCTGAATCTCATTTGCAGTACTTGTAGTCATGTTTCCAGGCAGTGGGTGCAGAGTTTTGCCTCCTTCAGGTGCTGTTCTGTAGCTGTTTAACTTGGGTATAAATGACTACATGGAGATCAAAGTGGAGGTAGACCCTCTGTATGAAATTCCTGATATCTATTCTTATTTTTGAACAAAAATGTAGACAGCTTATGCAAAGCGCTGATCTTAGAAAAGGAAAGCTTTTCTAGGTTTGCCTCTGCCTGGCCCTCTGTATAACTGACAGGAAAGTAACTGCCCTGTTTGAAAAGAATTTACTTCAGTTCACAAAATAAATGTTGGTTAATAAATTATTTTACTGCTGATATTATTACCACTTCTTTTAACTAGGCAGTTATCATAGCAATGAGTTGCCTGCTTGTAAAGGCTGAGCCTTGCAGGGTGGGATAAAACCTTCCCATGCAGATGTGAGGACTGGGAAGAACTCCAGACCTGAGCATGGTGACTGAAAGAGGTGGGAAGGCATGCTGCCAGGGCTTCCTTTGGGAAGCAGCATATCTTCATTTCTACAACTATGGAAGAAGCCAATAGGAGAAGGAATCGAGTGTGGCCAAGGGGCAAAGGATAAAAAGCTACAGGACTACTTTCCAATTTTTATATGTATTATATATAAATTATATACAAACAAAATCTATATTTCCTGTTGTGTTTTTTTTTTTTTAATTAAGACTTCAGAACACACAGACTATAGAAGGAAAGGCCCTGCTGTGTACTCTGAAGTATAACAAGGTGGGGTAGCACAGTATGATTTGGGCCAATGTTAAAGAGTTGTTTTATCACAGCAACTAAGAAAAATTGGGAAATTTACTGCAAGTTCACTCCCAAAACATCATCACTCTTCTGCTTAACACTCAATATAAGTATCTGGCACCCCACCACTCACAGCAGGTGAGGATTCAGCATTCAAATGCTATCATCCCAACTGGTCAGCCGTGCTGACCATCTTAGCAGAGAGGCCAAGGACTTGGTGATGTTTTAATTTGAATGGAATAGATTGGCAGAAAGAGTCAAAGGCATTAGCACAAAGTTGTCGCTGTACACAAGGTTCAGGGTTTTGAGCACAGGGACTCCAGCTGAGTCCCATGGCAAAAAGCACCATAAAAAAATCTTTTGGCTTTTATTAGAGATTCAGAGGAATGAAGAAAAACACTGAAGTCCTTGAAGTATAGATTGTTAAGTCTTTCATACACCCTTCCTTGTTTCTTTAACTCTTTAGTTATAGAACTCAATTTGTTTGGATAAATAGAAAGTAAATATTTAGTCTCAAGTGGGATGAAAAATAGTGATTATTATGGTTCCAGGAGGAAAAACAACTTTGTTGAGATAGTGGAGGATGGGCTTTAGTAGCAGCAGTTTTAGACTAATTGAAAACAGAGCTATCCATGCAGCAAATGGACTTTCTGCTTCTAGAACTAGCAGAGTTCTTCAAGGCTTATACTATTCAGGAGGTTCTTGGGAAAGATGAGGCCTAGGAGAGACTCAAAGCAGTGGTGTAGCTTTGATGAAAGAAATGGTGTCCCTCAGGGTGATGCTTCTTGCTTGCAGAGTTGCTTATCAGCAGAACCATTGACTTAAGAACTTAACTGAAGTTTTATTTTCTTCACCAATTACACAAGCAAGCTAGTTTTCCCTCTTCTTGCCTGTGTTCCTTGGGTAAGATCTAATATCACACTTGAGTTTTGTCAGTGCTCTTGGTTGGACAAGTTTTGTGTCTCTCTCAAAAGTTCTCTGGCTTCACTACATGACCTGGACTTTATTTACCTTGAGTAGCTTCGCACATCGCTGGAGGAAGTGAACACAGGCCGGAGAGCTGTGTGCTTTCTGGATCTTGCTGATGCGAAGTCATAGAGCAGTGCAGAATAACATGCCATGATGTTATGGTGATTAAAATAACTTAATTTGCCTGGCCATCTATCACAATGGTGCATCAAGAAATCAAGAAACACAAGCCCTGGTAGTGGTAGGTGTCATACAGGTGTAGGTTACAAGTCTAACCTCAGGTATTTGATAAAAGTAACTTAAGTACCTGATGGCATTTTTGCTTCCCTTTCCAGTTGGCTACTAGGAAAACTGAGTTAGTCTTATGAAGTAATAGCTCTGTGTCCTCCAAAACCCTAACAAGGCTCAGATTACTTGATTTAGTTAGCTCACAGTGAAAAGGAATATTTAAAAGAGAGGAAATACAACTGTTGCATGAAATTCTTCCAAAGCCACTCAATGGTATATTTCCTTGAGTTGTTCCGGGCAACTTACGTGCTGTCAGACACGGTTGGATAGAAGTATGGAATCAAAATAAGGGAGCCTGTAAAGCTGCTTAAACAGGAAGACATTGCTCAGGAAAAACACAAAGCGTGCAAGGTGAGGAACAGAAATAGGAAATGTAAACCTCCTCACACCTGTGAGATATAAAATAGGTGTACAGACCTATGCACATATGGCCTATGTTTGTAATTGCTCAGCTTGCCTGGTCCAGATCCAGTTATTTTGTTATTCTTGGTAGCTGCAGAACTCAAGAGCATGAAAATGAGAAAGAGGAAGTTTCTCCAGACCTGGAAGAGTTAAAGCCCTTAAAACTTAAGAAGTGTTTTCCTACTCTGCTGGGTTCATAGGGACAGGGCCTATTGTAAATGTAAAGTTAATTCCACATTACCAAATAAATTAAAGAAGTTTACTTGAATTTAGAAAGGGTGAAATATAACCTGGTTGTCTCTGCATGCAATCTGTGCTCTTTCCCATGCTTAGGCAGCAGGAGCTCTCCTGAGTGCATTCTTAAGTGTTTCCCTGCAAGGCATTGTTGTAGAAGGGAGGAGGGGTGGAAAGCAGTCCTTTAAATAGGAATGGTAAAAATGTAGCAGTGCAAACAAATACTGACTTGTAAACAACTTACTGCTTGAGCTACGCAGTGGATGTGACTTATAAAATTACAAAGACAGCAGTTTGCACGCTTTCTAGGGCTTCATCCACCACCTGGTAAATCTCAAGGAAGGGCAGCAAAGCATCTCCTGGAGCTCTGGGATAGTGCTAAGCTTCAAGATGCTGGACCAAATTTAGCATACCTGCCATCCTTGCATCCATACAGAGATGGCTCAGGGTCGGAAGAACAGAAGCAGAATTCAGCTACCAAGCAAAGCATTTGGAAGGGCCCAAGAGCCATGGAAACAACAGCAGCACTTGCTAAGAACTTTCATTACCTGATTCCAAACAGTGGCTGTTTGGCAGCAAGATCAAGCCAGTGTTGCGTAGTTGAGACACAAAAATGAGGCCTAAATATTTGGAGACCCGAAAGAATCCAGATATGCTGTCCCGCTAAATAGAAATCAGTGCCACTCCTCTCATTATAAGAAAATTCACTGTCTGTATAGAATAGCCTTGACAGGTAGAATTAATATCAAATCATTACTCGTTCTTCGCTGTTATATAATACCATACAGAGTTGTCAGGAACTATGTTACTGCCCCTGCAGAGTTACTTTTGTGGACACTTTTACTTGGATAAGCTGACTTCTGTGTTAGAAAACGGCCTTACTTTTTTACTTCTATGATCAGAAATTTATGCTATGGTCAGCTTTACTCCTCCCAAACTGTTTACTGTAAACAAGGCGCTTTTTTTTTTTTCTCCAAGTATATGATGTTTAATTGAGGTAAAGTACTTTCTAAATGCACAAGAAATAGAAGTAGGAAAACTGCAGGATGGTGTTTTAAATTTTTTTCTTTATTTTTGCTGTGAAAAAAAAAAGTTTTTGCACTGATGAGATTTTAATTAGACACAGCTCGTATTAGCGAAGATTAGGAGCTGGATTACATCTCCTGCATTTTTGAAACTCTATATGATAATAAACAGAAAAGGAAGAATTAACACAAAGTTTCATTGCATCTAAGGATATGCTTAACAGCATCTGAGCAAAGATAACTGCCTTCCATTTACTCTGCTGATATGTCTGGGTTTATCAGCAGGAAATGAGAGTGTTTATTTATTGGGAGATATTTGTTTTAAATATTTATAGGGTGCAAACTCCTTAGGCACTTACAGGAGGCTTTGTGAATTCATCACGAACTATTTACTCGGATGTATTTTAATAAATCCTTTGGCAGAACACAAAAAGATTTCTTTACCAGCTTCTGCATTACCCTTACTGCACTGTTTGGGCTAAGAGGAGTAGGAGAGGCAAGGACACTGTCACAGATGAATGGATGTACCTGGAACATGGAGAAATCTCAGTCCAAAACAAAGCTGAGATGGTCGAGTTACAGCTCTGGTATTCCTAACATTTTGTTCTTCCTTTACCTTACCTTTGCTTACACAAACATACAATTATGATTCAGAGAGTTTTCTCTGACCTCTGAGTATACCAAAGAGGATTTTGGGTAGCTAGTGTTAAGATTGGTACCAAGAACTTATCTCCTGTGAATAATCACAAAAAATATAGGGGCTGCCTTGCTCTGCTTCTCCTCTATCTTTTGCCTTTAGATATGTGTTTCCCTTCTTTGGCTTGTGAAAGAGCTATACAGAGCAGTGAGAGATGTAGATGTTTAAAGCTGAGCATAAGTCAGTGCTTCAGCATCCAAAGTAAATATTCTGGATCATGCCCTTTAGGTTAAGGGCAGAGCACTTCTTAGTGCCTCAGTTTGTTTGGAGAGGTTGGGCAGGGGGCTGTGTTGTTTTCTTTTCCTCAGTCTAAGTAACTGTATGTGTTGAAGAATGACCCATGAGTTTTCTTTTTACTTCAGTATCTATGGAAAAAAAAAAAGGAAGAAAAGTAGAGAGTATATTCTTTGTCCATAGTTCCCAGTGACACAAGTGCAATAGGCTACACCTCCCAAATCCCCCGCCAGCTCTTCACCTGAGCAACCTGTGAGCCAAAGACTGTTTCTCTCACTGAGTGCTACTGTGTAAAAATGCATGCTGCGGAGTGCTCAGTTGGTTGACAAATAGTCTCTCCCACGTGGCATTTCCATATCAGTGGTACTTAGGACTGAGAGTTCTAAAATATTCGTAGATCTCCTTGTACAACACCTCTGCCATGAGCATGCTCATGAAAGATGCAAAATCTGTCTGGACAGTCAGTACTTTGTGTCCACAGCTGATGAACAGAATGAATACTTTGGCTGCCAGCTCTCCAATCCCATCTGTTAGGATGATGCTTATGTGGGTTAGACAGTGGTCAGTCCCCTGCCTGTATTGTAGAAATGCCATATTTGAAAAGCCTGGCAGGTCGGTTTGATTCCCAAACTTGCAGAAAGAAAGCAAATAAGGTGCATATTTGTTGAGGAGACTTACAACTGACTTCTTTAATTAGAAGTTGTATTAATTAGGAAAATTTTTTAAAAACCCACAGAGTTCTGTATACACGTTTCCAGTTAATAAAATTAAAAATAACAAAAGTTAAGTGAAAAAATTATAATTAGCTTTGCTTCTCTACTGAATACTTTTGTACACTCTACCACACCTGTTGACATTTAAGTTCCAAAAAACTTTAAGTTAGACAATAGTGAAAGAGCAGATGATGAGTAGGCATGCAGATCGTAATGCTTGTAAATGCCAAAAAGACAGATTGTACGGAGCAGGCACCCTGAAAAAAATATTTGGAAAGCTGCTTGGTCTCTTTAAGTTTGTCACAGTGAAGAACTGCTTACAAGCAGCCCCACTCCATCCACCGACACTTGCAGACAAACTACAAAAGGAATTAATCAGATGAGACAGTATTTGGAACCTGGCAGTCAAGAAGGAATAATCCCAACTGGTCAACCCCAGGGTACATAATGCCCTTGTAAAAATACCAAAGACATCACAAAAATCTTACTTTCCTATTAAGTTTATTGTGATTTATTGGTTCATATCATCCTGCTTCCTCTTGGTTTGCACAGCAGTTTTTCACTGTACTGTATATAATTGTAAGTAAAAGCCTCACTTAGTGCTCTGGGTTTTGGATTGTGGTGACCATCCAAATATGAGCAATGGCTTCAGACTCTGCCATAAAAGCAGAGGACATCAGACAGCATATATGAGGCAAGATAGAGAGATTCTTTAGTAGCTCGGTAAGGAGTTCAGTAGCTGTTAATTTTGAGATATTCTTCGTCCTGTTTACTGTCAGCTGTAAGAGTAAAAAGAGGAAGATGGATTTCAGCTAAAAAATCATTTCTGAAAAAGCCCAAAGCATTGTTAAGAAAATGGGAGAATGTTTGAAAGCTTAAGTCACAATTGAATTGTTTTTGTTTTTTTTCCCTACTTCCCTGTCTTTCTTCTCTAACCGAATGTCCTTTACCACACAACATATATTAGCTCAGGGATGTATACAGTTTTCCTCTTGAAGAACACTGGAGTACAAATAACATAGGACATGGCAGGAAATACAACAACTGGTGGTCTCAGTGCCATGGGAAAAGAGTAATTTTTGTCATTTCTGACTTATCGGGCCATTATAAAATTACTTCCAGACATCGGCTGAGATCATCCCATTGTAACTTTGATTCACTTACGTTGTAAAATAAATAAATAAAAATAAGGAAACGAGCAATAACAGAGTGCACAACCCCATAATCTGTTGCTTCATTAATGCAAGATGTAAATGCTTCTCTTAATCTTTCTGAGCTTAGGAGTACAGGGTGGTGTATCATGATGACAAAGCAGGGTTATTGAAGGGACACTCTATGCACCCTTTTTAACTCAAACACATTCAGTGGCATTGAACAAAGAGCTTTAATTTATCTTGTGCAAAGCTCAGAATGTATTGCTCCTTTAATCATGTTGATGCAGATAGCACAATTACTCAGAACTGAAACTTCTTTCACCTACAGCTCAACTTCAGGTCATATCAGAAGCAAAATGCAGAGATCGATTCCAAGTTGTTGCGTGTTGTGAGGCTCTTACTCACAGCTGGGCTAGCCACAGGGCTGTAAGACCCAAAGTGTCCTGAATTCCCAGCAAAATCATTAGCAATAGAAGCAGAGAGGGAATGCTGTGCTTTCCCCAAGCCCACCAACTTGAGGTCTTTTTTGCGGATGTGACACTTCAGTATATCTTTGCTGAAGGACAGAGGTATGTCCGGTGTAGGCACTGGCAGAATGGAGTCAGCTCTACGTCTGTGGGCAACAAGCCATTCAGCTGGAGAGTTGAGAAGGCAGCTACAAGTACAGATAATGAGCGTTTCTTGTAACAAGATAAACCACACTGAACGTTTTGCTTCCAGACACACATGTATGTTGCACCAGGCTTAATGCAGCTTCATAAGCACACTGCAAAGCAGGATATTTATAGTGCCTGTCACTGTGATATATAAGTACTTGTCTAACTTGCTTTAAGTGCTGAACAAGCCAGCTGCAGGCCCTCCGAGGAAACAAGATTAGCAGGCAGCTTGTTGCTGCAACCTCAATAGGAAGCACTTCCTGCTGGAAACTTTTGCAACCAAAGCAAGGGGATGATCAATTTCAGTGCAAGTGGCATACTCAGATCTGGCAGCAGGATACTCAGCCATGGACAGGGTAAATCTGGTTAGAAACTTTAAGTATTTCAGAACTCAACTGTATTTTTATTTACCTCATGTAGCTCTTGTTTCAGCTCTTACACGGCTTTGGTGGTGTGAAATAAAAAGATTCCGAGAACTGGTTCTGCATACATGCCCTGTTGCATCCCATAAAAATAATTGTATTGGAATTGATCTTAGTTCTGCCTCTTTCCTCCAGGCAAATTCAGTCTATTTTCCAATCGAGTATGTCAATCATAACGAACATTTCTAGATCATTTGAGGCACTGCTATGTCCATGTCAGGGGAAAAGAAGGAAAACCCTAGAGGCTGTTTTTACAGAGATTTTCCCTCAGGTCTTTGCATTGTAGGGTCTAGCCCATGAAGTCCTGAAACTTAAGTTCATCTCTACTAATCTTAATGTTGCTCTGCTTGGATATAGGACCAAAATGCAAATTCCCACATATGTATATGTGCTTACAAACCCACTCTTATTATCATAAGCAGCATGACTGCAGCATCAACCTCTGCAACCGGTCTTTGCACTGGCAATAAGAGGTCTGAGATGCAAGGCAGCATACCAAGGCCATGCATTAGTACTGATGGTAGCATACATTTTTACTTGAAGAAATCAAAGTTCAGTTCACGTATCTTTGAATTTCAACTGGTTTTAAATTCCCTCTAGATTAACAAAAGGACAGTAACATTTCTGAATTCTTACTGAATCTGAATCTTCTTCAGAGGATTCTCAGATGTTTTGAGATGCTCTCTGTCTTGCTTTTTTTTTTTCAGTTAGATGTTTGCATGACCTTCTTCTGTAATAGAAATCTCTCATTAACTGTAGGAGTGAGAGATCAAGTGTTTTACTTTGAACTATTTAATTTAAGATTTAATTTTGTGCATGTCACTGCCTTCAAAATCAGTTATGGAACAAGAGCTCAGATGATTATTGCTGGTAACGTGTTACTGTTTAAGGCATGGACAAGTAATCCTGAAAAGTACTTATATCTACGTACTTTGATAAGATCTGGGAAAGAATCTCCACATGCTTCCCAAATTTCCTGCTGCCTGCATTCTGATTAAATTGGTAGGCTTCTTCTACCTGATTTCTGCCTGACTTACAGGGCTGTATCAATGACTGGATAGTTTGAATTAATATGAATTACCCAATAGTGTTATAGCATTTCTAGATGTCACATGTTCGAAAGCTACTCTTCCAGGAATGATTTAAAAGCTGACATTGACAGCAAGCTGAAAGGCAACTTAAATACTACCGTGTCTGCAACTTAGCATCCATCATATTACTGTATGCAGAATTTATTCTGCAGCTTTGGTCTGGTTATGGTTTGGTTGGATTAAGTCTTAATTAACACAGAAATAGGGCTTATAGTGTTTTAAAAGTGAAAGCATATATATAAAATAATGTTTAAGTTCAGTATGTGCAAATTTACTTTAATGCTTTGGAGAAGTAGAACTTAAGTAAATGCAAAGATAAAGGTCTCAGATAAATCAGACTTGCAGTTGTAGTTGAAGCTGCTCAAGGTGGGATAGAGGAGAGGCCATTAATATTAATATGGGTTTTACAGTTTGACATATGATAAAATAGAGGACAATTTTGTCCCTTATTCCACGGAATCACAGGACCTCAGAATAGCTGAGGTTGGCAGGGACTTCAGGTTCTATCTGCTCCAGCCCCTGCTCCGCAAGTGCCACCCAGAGCAGGGTGCCCAGGACCACATCCAGGTGGATTTTGCACCTCTCCAAGGAGGAAACTCCACAGCCTCCGAGCGACTTGTGCCAGTGCTCCATCACCCACATAGCAAAGAAGTGCTGCTTGGTGTTCAGACAGAACCTCCAATGTTCCAGCTGTGCCCACTGCCTCTTGTCCTAGCATTGGGTGCCATTGAAAAGTCTGGCTCCATCCTCTTTGCAGCCTTTTTTCACGTATTTATGCATATAGATGCAATCCCCCTGAGCCTCCTCTTCTCCAGCTGAGCAGCCCCAGTTCTCTCAGCCTCTCTTCACAGGAGAGGTGATCCAGACTCTTAATCATCTTCATAGCCCTTTGCCTAATACAACCAAGAGTACCATCAGCCTTCTTAGTTTCAAATGTGCATTGCTGACTCGTGTTCAACTTAGCATCTATCAGGATTCCGAGATCTTTTTCAGCAGAGCTTCTTTCCAGAAGTGTTATGAAAGTACAAATAAGAAGGCATCCAAAGACCTTTGGGTAGTCACAATCTCCTTTCCTTTCTTTCATAATTCATTAAGCTGCATTCAAAAAGTCATAAAATACATATTTATGTGAAAGTGTGGAGTTACATGGCATGGACAAAAAGTAATATTCAAGTCATTTTCAAAAGAGTTTTATGTAAGGATGTGTACAAAATAAGATTAACATAATTAACTGCGTCTGTGTTTAGTTTTTTTTTTGTTTGTTTTTTGTTTTTTTTTTGCAGTCAAACTTTCAGATATATATTTTTTGAAAGTGAATTAAAAAGCTTTATTAATTGTAGGTACCTCCTCACACTTTATGCAGTAATAAAAAGATCTACTTTCATTATGGAGTAGTGGGTTGTATTTCCTTATGGCTAAAATAGATTTATTGTTACTATTTCAATGGAATTATTTGCGGGAAAAGTATTGCTTAGATTTCTTTTCCTCTTTTTCCATTCTTTCTTCATTACTTTTTTTCCTTTATGTTTTTTCCCCTTTTACTTCTAGGTTTCGACTGGAGATTCTTTTTATAGAGCAAGGAAAGCAGAGCAGGTTTGGCATTCTATTTTGAGTACCATTAAAATGTGTATAAATGGAACACTCAACAAAATGTGACAGTAATGGCACGCCAAATTCACAAGTGTTACTGTTTCAGACTGCAGTTCCTCCTCTCATGCAATTAAAATGTGCAGTAGATATTGTTGGATGACAATCTCTAAATATTTCCATGAGTTTCTGTTTCTTGTAATTCTACCACAGTTCCCTTCCCTTATAACAGTAAGGTAGGGGAATATTACAGTTATTAGTGTACTTTCTGGAAGTATTTTGCAAAAACACATCTAAAATTCAATTATGTTTAATGTAGGCCATAATCTTAAAAGATATTTAGATGCTGAACTTTGAGGATCTTGGCCCTAGGCACATTGCAGGATGTACACACATGAATAATAATAGCACTAGTCACATTTATGAAGTCACTGCATGATGGGATATATACAGGATCAGGAGCTAGTGTTACTGAAATTAATGAAAGTGTGACAGTGGTTGTAAATAGAGAATAGCAAATGCAGAACCCTGTAACTGTCTTAATTGGAAAATGTCTTGCACATCTCCTAAAATTTTCAATAATAACAATTAAATGCAAGACAATTTACCTTAAGCACTTAAATTCCTGGACCCTGCCATCTTTTAGCTCTCTGGATCCAGCAGCCAGCAGACTAGCCTGGTAACAAGCTTGAGCTAACAGCCTGACATTTGAAGAGATTTTCTGCCTCTCTGTAACTTTCATTAGATGATTACAAGAGATAAAACAAACAAACAAACAAAAAAAAATCACCTGACAGACTAGAGTTTTTCTTTCTCAGAGTGAGTAAAAAAATATACAATTATGCTGCAGATTTTCCAGCATCTCATTCCAAATTAACCAGAGACCAAATCAGACACTAAATAAGTCTAACTTTAGTCTAACTGAAGTCTAAAGAGCATTAATATCTGCTCTGACAACAATTCATCTTACAAAAGATTTATCAAACGTGTATTGTGTATATGGAAGTCAATCCGTCTGCTGATGCGGATGCGATTAACTTGCACGGTGTCTCCTAATCACCTCTTTCTGCAGCTAAGAATCTGCTCCAAAAATAATAGGTAGATTGTTGTTTATTTAGAGTAGCATCCAGTGTTGCTGATTAGAATCCAATTACAATTGTCATTCCTGAGGGCATGCTGGAGATAGGCTAATTTATCCTTCCTTCTGGCAGGGAGATCAACTTCCATCCTTTCTCTATGGTTTCTAAGGTACAAATGAGTCTCAGTATCTAGATAAGATGCAGCCAGAACAAGTATGGTCTGAAGAGTCCAGAAACACAGAATTGTATGGTTTTAGATGACAAATGTTCATCCTCAAGTTTCCAAACTCTTGCCATTGTTGGCTCCCTTTGCAGCGGATGTATGCTGGTATTTGCAGATCTAGATGCTTTCCTTTGCCATCTACTTGCACAGAATTTTGCAGAGGGACTGAATGGGCTTGTAGCATCACTGTAGACTTTATCCTGCCTAGTATGTTGCAAGTCCTGAAGAAATTTGTATAAAGGTTGGGAGTTGTGAAGAGTTAGGGGAAAGTGGTATTGAGTAGGCAACTCACTTCCTTCACCCTGGGAGAGCAAGAAGTGTTTTTGGTTATTGACTTTGTCTACTTACTTTGATCAAGGAGCCCACAGCTGCCTACCTTTTGGGGGACAGTCAAATTCTCTGAGGCAAGAGAGTGAATGTCTCCACAGAAAACCAGGAATAACAGCTGGTTCCCACTCCAACTTTCTAAAAAATCTGAGATTATGTTGAGAGATCATCTGTCAGGAGAATGGACAATGAAAAGTCAGACATGTAGAGCTCTCAGATCTTTAGAAATGACGGGGAAAAGATTGTAAGCCATCTGCATGTTTTAGTCATTTGAACTAAACTTTCTTATTGTTGGACTAGGTTTCAAAGAGTTAAGCAGGATTTGTAGAAACCCCAACATCCACGCTGAACCACATTTGATAAATATTGTTGTATTAAGTTGCAGGGCTTTATCTCTCAATGTCTATACAAGGGCAGTGCTTCAATTTTCAGTTCCCTTGTGAATTCCTCTTGAATGTATGGTCTGAGTACAACCCATCAGCCAAAACTGTACTCATTTTAGCAGCAGCCTCAGAGCACAAAGCTAACAGCATTGCCATCAGTAAAATGCATATGGAATTCCTTAAGCCTGTGAATGCTCACTTTCTCACCAGAGGTACAAAGTAGTTCATAAGAGCAGGAGAATTCAGTTATAAAGAATATTTGTGTCAGTAGCAGACATAATTAAAGGAATCATTATTTGGTTTAACATTCACCTTTGGCACAAATTCTGTTGGGTTTTAAATGTGGAAGGTCATAAATATTGTACGTAGGAAGAATAGCATCTCTATTTACAGACTAGCTGAATTAAAAACCACAAGCAGTTAGGTGGTCCAGATGAAAACTATTATAGTGAGAGGTGAAAACCATAGCAAGTATTGTGGCCCCAACTTAAGGTGCAGTGCACACACCCACAGTGATTTGCAGCAGTGGTGAAGTGATTTCATGGCCAATCTGCTAATGCACACCTAATCCCTGGTAGTGTAAGTTTGCTAGGAAATACCTGCTGAAGTTCTCCATAAACCAGTAGACAGCAGGGAAGATTTGCTTCATATTTTCATTGCTTTAGGTGACTGGGCCAATATTAGATGTTGTCTTTTGTTATTTTCTCTTCCAGTTACTTTCAGCTTTGCCTTTCAATACCAATCACCTTCACTTTCTATTGATACTTAATAGGAGACAGTACAGGAATAATAGGAAAAGCAGGGCAGCTCAGCTTTTATCTCACCACCAGCTGTGTCTATTCATCAGTGCTCTCAAGTGAATCAACTAGATGCAGTGATCTAAAAATATCCCTTTTCTGCTATCATAAATCCATAAACTGGCACATGTTTCTTAATTATTCCACTCATCAGCAGAGAATAAGGATGACACCAATCTGGTACCCAAGCAAATCTCTTTAGCTTTGGCACTGCAGCTCCTGTACAACAGTGTGAAACATGAGACCAAGTAATGTTTGTTTCTATAATTTGGATTAAAAGAACCACATAAATGACCTGACGTTCTCAAGTGTGTTTACATGATTACATGTGGATGTTTCTAATAGTCTTTTGTCCAAAACTGCTGTTCCAAAGCAATATATGTGTCTAAACTTGTCTACCAATACTTTCTGTAATCAGCTGAAAACTGAAAAACTCCTTTATTTTGGGGTACTACAGTGAGATGCCCATGTACAGGACTGTGTTAAGTCTGGATGAGGTCTGAACCAGGTCTTGCTTCAAGGCACTGTATGCTGTTCAGAACTTTTCCATGGAATCAAGTTTTACCGGTGGTTTGGAGAAGAACAATGATTAATGCTGGAGCTGTGGCAAGGAATAAACAGATCTTACTTATGTATGATGAAATCGTTGATATACGTGTACAAATTCTGGGAAAAACAGCAAGGAGAATAAACATGCATTGAATGTAGACTTGCCTCTTCATCCTAAGACCATTATCAGTGGAGATCTTAATTCTTTAGTAAACATGAAGGACATATGGTATTCCTAAGGCAGAAGAATGTCCTTATAAGGCAATTAAGGGTCTGGGACTGTGTCAAAATGGAGTAAGACTGCACAGAGTCTCCTCTGCACTCTGTACTCTCTTTTTGAAGCTCCCCCCAGCACAGAGATTTGGCTTTATGGATAAAGTCACAGAGCTTACCTTTCACTGCAATACTCAAAGGCAGTTCAACTCACGGCACATGCTTCCGTGCAAAACACTGCTCTCCTGGCACTACTGCAGAAAGGAATATTAGCAAGTAAGCCAGAGGCTGCACTGTTAAGGCACCTCGGAACACCCCTTAGAGAGATCTAAGGAAAAGCTTTGTGGATTCTCTGCCTGACACTACAGAGACTCTGGCTGCTACCTTCATTGGATGGCCTTTCTTTAGGGAGGATAAGGCAGAGCAGGGCTGCAGTGTGAGCCACATCGCTGGGAAAGTGATTGTCTTTGCAGAGAAGGAATGGCAACATGCATGGGGTAAACTTAAGTGGAAAATGAATTATTTCTGTGGAAAGAAGAAAAAAAAAAAGGGAGTGGGGAGGCAGAAGAGAAAAAAATGATAACTTGTTCTGTGCTCCTCCAGGGGACAGCTATTAAACTTTTACAAGTATAGGGTAGGCAGCATCAGAGGTCTCCAGCCATTAACAAACTTGCCACCGTACCCAGAGAATTTGGAGACTTCTCAGTAAGGGACTATCTCCTTCCTCTTCCCAAGCCTATAGTCTTCCATCCTTTGATGGAATGCCTTCTATCTCAGTCACCTAATGATTACACTTTGTTTTTCAAAAGAATCATTAAGTGATCTGGCAATGTTGATACTTGGAACAACTAAATTCAAGAGAAATCAATGAGTCCCCAGGCAGATCTATTACAGCCTGGCCCTGTTGGTAATGTAATGTTCTTCCCTTTTTCACCCTCTATAGTACAGAGAAGGAGTTATTTGGGGTGTGAGTAATCATTCTTTTTCTTGCCAACAATACCATCACTGCTTTGTTGGGTCAAAGAACTGGAATTCACCATATCCTGTTCTTCATTTTTTTTTTCTGTGTTAAGTTCTTATTTTACATTTCAGAACTGTTTTTAATAGACTAGAGACTGAGTAATGGGTGATGTTTTAGTTATAAAGGTAAATGACCACTTTCAATCCTAGAGTGCATGTTATTCAGAGCGGAATTAAATCTTGGCCATTGTCAAGTCAGTATTGGAATCTCATCAGGGTCTTGAAGAGTCTGTGAATAGATCCATCTCTGGGGAAAAAAAAAAAAAAAGGAAAGAAAGAAAGAAAAAGGGAGAAAAAAATCCCTACAACACATTACAAAGAGTACTGTGGAATATTAAGTTTTTATTAATAGATTACCATCTATTAATTTATGAATGCATATGGAAAGAAATAAACTAAGAAACTCAGTTCAAGATACTTTAATCATCCTTAAATGCAGATCAGCTGAAAGGTATAATATCAGAAAGCATTGTGTGGAGACAAAACCAGGCACTCCTTTATGTGACATTACCTTTCAAAACCTTACTCAAAAGAGAAACAATTAATAAGAATGTAAGCCTAATATTAAAGCAATAATAAACTAGATCGCTTCAGATAACCTGCAGTGCTCTCTGGTTAAAACACAGTTCTCACTGTTACGTTTCTGATAGAGGCCTACAGGTGATGGAGCGCAGTGTTTTTCACTTTCTGGGGAGAGGATTTATTCCCAAAGGTCCCAAGCCAGTTTATGTAAATATCTGTGTATCTGAAATGCAAGCACACACAGCTTAATTGCATCTATTTGGAACAAAACTTAAACCTTTTTTCATCTTTGTTATGAGAAGTGCACGCGATCATGGTTAGAACTTAGAGCATGTAACTTTATTTTTCAAGCTTGCTCAAGATTATACGTGCTCCACGGGAGGAAGCTCACAGCTGAGTTCCCAAAAACTTCTTCAGATGAAGAATTCTTAAGGCTATAAATTTAAATCAATGTAGTGATGCAAACCACAGAAATTGCTTCCTAGTGCTGAATAATATGCTTTAAAGAGCTAAAGGTTATATTCAAAACACAGTCACCTGTTGTCGTGATGAGTGATTTGTTTCATAAACTTTTCAGCTGTGGGGCTGAACATTTTTGTTCCATTATTTTCCAGCCTCTGTTTAGTGAGAGGAAACTGGCTATTTCTACTAAAACAAACTAATTACTGCTAAACAGGCGAGAATGTTGTTAATTAAGGGACTTAAACAAATCACGCGGTTTGTGAAACAGTAAGGTCTGTTATAAGATGATAATGATAACTGTGAGTATTATAACTGCCATTATGAAAATGTTAGAATAAATGTTCTGGAAATTATGCAGTCTCTCTTCTATAGTTTCACACTGAACTTTTTTACTCCTTTATCTCTGAATTCATGAGCATTAAACACACACAGCTTGGAGCACTTCACAGAACAGAATAAATACATCTCCTCTTTCAAATCAATAAAGCCACTTCAGTTAACAAAGACTTCATTCTTGTCGGAGCAATAAAAATCTATATAATGTTTGCTTTGATTACTGTACTGGGATATCTTTTGCCTGTACAGTTGGAGCTCTAATTGCCCTGCCACCAAGAGGCCAGGAGAAAAAAGACTGAAACCACACAGTCAGGCATAGCATTACAGGCTTCCATCGAACACTCTGCCCAGGAATCGGAGGGTTACCCTATAAAAGCTGCTTTCTGTTAGGTGAAAAAATATGTATATAATCTGGCTATTCATCAGTGGAAGGAAATGCTTTCAAGGAAGCTGCAGTAGCACAGCCATGGGGAGAGCTGCATTTTGAACCCACCGTACAGCAGAACAGTTTGTCAACTTTCAAACTGAAAAAAATAGTAATAAGAAAGGGAAGCGAGGCAGTTGTGCTCTGGCTGTAGTTGTTCTTCTCTCACAAAGCAGATGTAAATGGGGAGGCTGGGACCACTGCCATGTGCTTGGAGTCCCGCAGCTAGCTTGATGTGATCTGCTTTCACCAAACTGCTCGTGCATAAGCCCGCACATGTATTTAACTCTGAGGAAAACCTTTAACAATGAGAAATATGCCAGTTTTGGACTAGAAGAAGACAGATTAATGTTACAAAGGTGTGCGTGGAACTCTGACCCTACTTCGTTCAGCCGTCTTTTTAGGGAGACATTTTTCGAGTTTTTTCTGAGTTTTTCATGTCCTTTACGCTAAGCTTGAATCTGAACCTTGGGAAATCTGTTGTGGGAAGATGCAGAGGCTTAGAGAGCCCTGTCCCAGGACAAAACTAGCGAGAAGCCGTGGGAGCGATGTGCCGCCCGCCTCAGTGAGATGCGCCGGGCCGGAGGAGACGGCGCCCGCCCTCTGCCGGCAGCAGCCCGCCGCGCCCGGGGACGCGCAGGAGGGAGCGCAGTCACAGCCACGCAACAGCCCGAGCAGAGAGCGACCCACGAGGGTGACCGAGGCCACCTCCTGGCTCCACGCTGCACCGCCCAAAATTCGGCAGCAGGGCTCACCATCGGGATTTCGGGCAAATCAGTGCGGGGACCAAAAGGATCAAACTTGTTTGTTTGATTGTTTGTTTCGTTTTTAGTGCTACAGAGTATTTGTAGATGGGAATAAATAAACAAATCAGAGATCTGTCACCTGTTCATAGATAACTTGCATGAAAGATAAAGCTCTTTGATATATCATTTGGTTGTAGTTCGAGGGCACAGATTTCAATAACAGGCAAGGAACCAAAGCCTCACTGCCTCTCAAGAGTATAACACCCCTCATTATTGAAAGTGACACACATCTCTGAATCTTTTGTCTTTATTCCCTAGGTGTGTGAGTCTGCAGCTCCGGCAGCACCCTACTGCACAAGTTACAAGCTTGGTATTAACAGGATAATACGCAGAGTACCCAGTATCCAGCAGGAGCACAGGTACGGAACTTGACCGAACATTAGCATAATTACTTGAAATGCTCTTTTAGTTCAAGGATGTCCCCTTCAGATATCACAAGCTCAACTGTTCTAAAGAGCAGTGAGGCAACATTAATTGGCATACATTTGTTAGGCAAGCAAGAGCATGTGAAGCCAAAAATATGTCATGAACAGGACATAATGCTGCCTCTCAGTGATTCAGCACAGATCCGAAGGGTTGATTATTAGGAGGTGAAATGCACTTCAAATCCTTTTCTCTAGGTAGGGAAGTATGCTTTGACTGTAGCCTTGCTAATATAACACCCAGACTGAAAATTTAGCACACTGGTATAGCGTGTGAGCTTGGGTGGTTTTCAGAAGATCTGGTTCCCTAAATGAGTAAACTACACAGTGATCTATGATTCTGGAAGTTGAAACGCAATCACCTGTTTTCATAGATTTTGCTAGCTATGAAAGAAACTTTCCTTAGATCATATTGCCACCACAAACAGTCATTCCCAGCATGAAAAAAAAAAAAACAAAAAAAAAAAACCTCAGAAGTTTCAACTGGGAATGATGTTGTGTTGCTCTTGAAATGTAGGTAGTCTAATTTGCAGATCCCCGGTATCACACAAAGCAATCACAGAGAAAGTAATTGCCTACAGATACAAAACTGCAGTATTTGATGCCTTGTGGTATGTATGTCAGTGAATTTAAGAGATATGTATCACACCTGCTTTTTTGATTGTACTATGCTGGGCTCTGCCATAAAATAAGAACAGCATGGCAGAGTCTGAGGGAACGGTACAACCAAAAGAAGGTGTGTGGTATGCCTTCAGTGACAGGCATGCCACATGCTGCCCAGTGCTGCAAACAGCCAGCTTGCAAAATGTAGCCTTTGCTCAAGTACTTCATGCTGCTTCAGGTGTGTTTCAGTAGCTGAGAGCACTCTACCACATGTAATCACCTGATGTGGAGACCCACTCTGCACCCTTATAAATACTTGTGAAATGAATGCTTTCTCAGGTGAGTTGCCCCAAAGTGACAGTATCTGTCTAGGGACATGATGCTCAGGGCAGGAACAGGTTACTGAATCTTACCCGTAGTTGTCAACCCCTGGACAAGATTTCTCTGCTGTTCAAACAGCACTGCTCCCACCTAACATAGGGTACCTCTGCTCCAGTCACGATCCAAATTTCCCAGCTCTGTGCAATGGGAATCAGGAAATCATTGTTCTTATACAGTGCCTGCTGCAATGTATCACTTCACCTTAGCTGTGCCACTGTAACAACCGAAAATATAAGTTCCCAATCTGTTGAGCACTGTAATTAGATTAATTTTTGTATAATTTTTTATAAATGTAGAGAACCTCAAGAAAACATCTAGAGCAAAATCTGGTAATTTATACTACTATTCACAATGTTAATTATGAAGGTTGATAGGACTTTTCCAGTCCAACCTACCTTCTACATGATTGTTTTGCAACTCCAGATGCTTGGGCAATAAAACACGCTGGAGTCAAATGTACCAGCTCTGCACTTTCGAAAACTGCCTTATAAGAGCTGAAAATTCCTGAGCTGACAGCAGGGGTGAAAAATTTCAAGTACTGATTCAGAACCTTACTCTCATTTAAAAAGCTCTTTTGGAAAACAAGCAAATAAAAACACACAAGTTACATAGAAACACACAAACATTTCCCTTGTTTGCACAGTCACTTGCTATGGATATGAAGTTGCTGTTTCTTAAATCTAGCTGAATATACCAGCTAAAATAGCACCCATTAGGCACCTAAATCCACCTTCCAAAGCAAATGTTTAACACCCTGTATTTCTGTCTAAAACTGGAGATCAACATCTGCTTCAGATGATTTTCTGATGGGTATTCAGTAGTTATTAAAGGCATTTAAAGAAAATTAAATGGTAAACTTAAAGTGGAATATATTTTTAAGTCACCTACTTTTCAAACATTCAAGAAAACATCCTCTCCAGCCACATTCCATCACAAAGCAAAAACAAATCCACTTTGGAATAAACCCAGGCAATTTGAACTTTCTAATCCCAAATCCCTCAATTATCTCAGTCTTTTAACTGTGTCAAATCTGAAATTTATTAAGCTGGCCTAATAATTCTGCTCACCTCACAGGGAGAAAGCTAAAGAGTCCTCAGGACAGCCTGCTTTCTGGATGGGCCATGTTCTGTGTAGTGGCATTTGGGATGCCCAGGCACAGGTAGTGTTTGTCTGTATGTGGAGGACCTCTGAGGATGCTCCATGATTTGGGCATGTGCAGCAGATTGGATGCACTCTCTTATGCATAAAGGAGCACAGAAAAATTGGAAAACACTTTCTCCAGAGATCCTCTGTTTAGCTTTTAAGTGCTGTTGTTTGAACTGCTTTCTGCAGGTCAAAGCATATCTACTTCCAGCAGGAAAGTGATTCCTCCACACCATAGGCTGCAGTACTCTGGTTCCTTTGTCTGCTACAACTTGGGTATTCGGAAAAGACTTGCTTTGTTCCCCAGCTGAGAGTTAGCTGTCCCCATGCTGTCACTTGCGTCCTGATTGTGATCAGCTCTGCTCCCCATGCACTATACTAGGGCAGAGGCTGACACACTGGCAGCCACTAGAGATCCCAAGACAAGGCTGCAGGGACATCGATTTGAAATTGGGATGGACCTATTTAATGAGGTCACTGAGATACTAACTAGAAACTAAGCATGGAACTACAGGTATTACTCCTGGGAAGACCCAAAACATCAAAAATAAATTAACTCCATTTAATGGAGAAGCCAGACCTCCCTCTCCTGTCTCTTGTGGCACGGGATGTGCCCGTCAACTTGTGCCTCAACGCATTCAACTTCCATCTTTCAGGGATCTGTTTTCTTGCCTCTGCAAAGTTTCATCTAGCACAAGAGAAACAGTAAGTACCCAACAAATGACAGAACCTCCCAACTGTACTGAGATACGGCAAAACTGGCAAACAAATGTCATAGATGGGGAAATGATCTGTTCGCTTCCCACCACCTCATAAGGCTGGGGAGTAACGGGGTCTGGGATGTATGCAGGGCACAAGTAATTAAAAACAAAAACAAAACAACAAAAACAAAATCAACCAAACAAAAAAACCCAGTTTGTTCCGGAATTTTATTATTGTTCAGAGTTTCTCTTCCACTGTTACACAGCTTCCAAAGTGATGATGGAGCCTCAGTGTTTTCTAAACTCTGCTGTAGAGTTGGAAACAGACAGGACTAGAACACAGAAGCTGCTGGGATTGAAGTTCCTGAGGCACCTTCCTGGCATTTCTCCCTTCTAAAATAAAGCTCCCAAAACCCAGAAATGGGGATGGTCTATGTGGGAAAAGCATTAACATCACAGGCTGAGGTATAGAGCCCCATGGGGATAAGCAGCTTCTGTGGCCCCAGGAAACTCTTATGCAGCATTGCCATGGCAGCCTCATGCTGCTACTTCTTCCTGATGGGCAGAAGGCAAAGGCAGTGTGTCTGGGAAGATGCATGAAAAAGTGCTGCTTGTCTCATGGGCAGCTCTTCTTGGGGAGCTTTTGGTCTGCAGGAGAGGCTGCCCAGGGCAGCACAGTATGCTATGGGACTATAGCCCCCTGGAATAGGCGCGGCCTGGCACATGAGAAGCTGTGTTGGGACACTGCCACAGGCAGCCTACTTGGGCTCTGCAAGGGGAATAGCAACTTAAAAACCAAAACCAGCAGTGAAATCTAAGCAAGCCCTGGTCTAGCAATGAACCTCAGCTGTGGGTACTGCCTGTGGGATTCGGTGGACAAGCAATGAAGGCAGAGGGCAAGAGAAGGCATATTGAGGGTGCTGGTTTAAGGGCTGGGACCCTGGGTGACCTCAGCCTTTTAGGAGAGGCGGCAAAGAAAAGGAAAGGGAGAGCCGTTCCCTGGGGAAGGGGGCTCCCGAACCCCCTCCTGGGGCAGCCTTTCCCCCTGCTCCTCCAGCCGGATCGGGGAGGGCTGTTTGCGTTCGGTAGTGTGCATGTGTGTGCTTCTGCATCCGTGCAGGGGGAGCGGGGCAGGGCTGCGGCGGGTGGTTCCCAGCCTCCCCCGCCCCTTTCCCTCTGGGTTCGCTCCTCGGCTCCGGCTCGCATTTGAGCGCAGGCGGGCGGCACAGCCCCTCTCCCAGCCCGGCCCTGCCCGGCCCCCACCCGTCCCCGCCCCGCGGGCTGGAGGTAGCCGCGCCGTTTCGAGCCGAGGCACCCGCGGGAAGGCAGCGTTCCGCCGGGCTCCGCTCCGCGCCCCGCCATGCCGCGCCCGTGCCCCGCCGCCCCCCGCCCCGCCGCACTCCGCGCAGCCTGAGCGCCTGCGGGGCTCCGCGCCGGGACGGGGCCGCCGGCGGCTGAGCAGGCTTCGAGAAGCACCGCTCCGCGCTACCGCCCGGCTATGGGGAAAGGGCTGGAGGGCACGGCGGCCCGCTGCGGGCTGGGAATGGGATACCTGCTGCACAGCGTGGTGCTCCCCGCGCTGGCCGTCCTGGGGGCCAGCCGGCCCGGCTCCGCCGCGCAAGGTGAGACTGCGGGGGCGGCGGGCGGGGCGAGCCGGCGGTGCACGGCCAGCGGGGCGGCTGCCCCGTCCCGTTCCGGGGTCTCGAGCCGGGAGCGGGGCGGGGGGGAGCCGCCGTGGGGCTGGATGGGACCCGGTGGGGCTGGGGGCTCCGCAGGCATAGCAAGTGGGAGCCGTTGCGGCCGCTCCAACCCCTCTGCAGAGGTCTTTGGGAGACCCGCTTCTCCCACGCTCTGCTTCTTTCTTGAAGCATGATGGACCCGAAGGCAATTACCGCGTGTGTGGTATCTTTATTATATGTTACTGTTTTATTTTCGCCGGGTAGGGGGCTGCGGAACGCATTTACTAAGTCTGTTTCTCTCCGAGCTTGTGTGCAAATTCCCCCATCAAAGTGAAAGTGGCTCCATGCGTTCCGCGGTGTCTGGAGCATCAATCATAAAGAGCCCCGGTTCGGTTCGCCCCAGAGCGGCTGCTGCAGGCAGGCACAGCGGGAGGCTGCTTCTGCTGCCAGATAAAACTTTCTCGGTGCTTTTCTCCTCTCTTCCCGAGAGTTCGAGCTGAAGTGGAAATGATGGCTTCTGCTGGGAAATACTTTTCTACGAGCTCCTCAGCACTGAGGGGAGAGAGGTTGCTGCTGCGTGTGGGCAGCACACAGCACGTAGCAGGATGTGCGGGTTCGTTAAAGCTCTTGCAAATTCCCGGTTACGTTGGTAGCGAGAGAAAGGAATTGTCAGAAGCTGATCGCGTGTTTCATACTTGCTACCGAGAAACAGCAACGTGCAGCAAAGCTTTGATTTGGAGATGTCAGCATAGTGCAAGTGGAAGTACGCTGGTTTCCCCCCCATCACTTCAGTCAAGAGGCACTAGAGACGGCCTCGCAGCCCGACCCCATGCTCTCTCCCAGCCATCGCAGCCTCCTCCTCTCCAGCCTTTGGCCTGGGAATGCTGCCACCCGCTCTGGTTCCCGTTGTCCCCGGCAGGGTGCTGGGATGCAGTATGCATCGTTTCTTTACCTTAACCCCATTAATCCTTACCCGCTGGTACTTGCTCCGTCCTTGGTTATGTTTCCACAGTGTACCAGGAATTTATCTCGCAGGGATATCGGAAACCTGGTCATGAAAAAGAGACTGTAGAAAATGGAAGTACAAAACCCGATTATGCATCATATCACCTTTCTGCATCATTTTTTTCCTCGGTTGCTTTCCTGTTGGACGTAGCTGGGGCTTGATGTTCTGTTTTTTGAGGTTTTATTAGCACTATGTGCGTGCAGACCTAAATGTCAGTGGCTTCATGTCTGTGCAGATCTGAGGATTGAGAAGATCCCCTCAGGCAGCAGGACCTGGAGCAGCAAGGAGCCTGATGTCCTGCTGGCAGGACACGGGGACCTGCTGCTCCATGTCTGCCCGCTGCAGGGCATCCTGCACCCGCTGCCATGTGCTCATAATGTAATGGCAGAGTGCTGTGTGCATGCTTAGGGACAAGGGCAGGGGGCGTGAGTTGGGACCAAGAAAGGCAGGAGAGGTCTCTAGCAATATTTCCCATCATTTGCCATGTCACACTTTCCACAACTGGGTGGAAAACTGAGGGAGAAAGTCATTTGGTTTTGGCTCATTTTTCCACAGCTGCTTTTATTTTTGTTTCCTGTTTGTTGGATGTGGGTGCAGAATTTGGGTGCAGACCTGGCTTTGGCATCCTTCCCAGAGCTGAGGGATTTTCTGATTGGTGTTTGTCTTGGTGAACTTCATTTATGTATGCATAGTGCTTCTGTAAGGCAATGAATCAACAGTTTAACTGTGCCCTCTTCAGGAAGTTTTCTTACTATATCTCACGGGCAAAGTTTTAATGCTGTTTTGTTTCTATGTTTCCAAAATACACAAATATTAAAATGATTCTTATGCAACCTCATTATCCAAAGTCATCACCCAGTTGGTCAATCTTTTCTGTGGTGGAACCCCTCACCTAGTTCTTTCATTCACAGACCCTTGAAAGGAGCAGAAATGGAAAATGTGGCACTCTCCAAATCAGCCTTGGTCTTTTCTGATTTTCAGCTGGTCTGGAGCCAGCTGACATGGTTTTAATTGTGCAAACAATTCAATCATCCTATGTGATGCTTTGAAAAGCAAACACAACAGCAAAAAAAAAAAGGCTTAAAGGGGTGGCTGTCTTCAACCAGCAAACACTGACACAGTTATAATTTTAAGAGGCGTGGAAGGAAGTGCATTTTTTTTTCCCCCAGTACTTGCTCCTAGTGCTATTTCTTATTTTGCTTTGCTTCTCCATTCCCAAACCAGCTTTATCTTTTGAAGCTGGCTAGGGAAGCCGTGGGCATTGTGGGGCTTCTGCTTTAATGCTTTTCCTTTCCATTGCCTCTTGGAAAATAAATGTATCAATTGAGTGCTTGGTGGATCGGCCCCCACGCTCCCTTGCAGAGAGATTCATATCATTGCATCCCAGAATCCTCCTGTAAACCGTTCAGCAGACCTAAATACACTTTTTTATTAGCATTTCTTATCTTATTATCTGAAGCTGTCTTAAGTATTTTTCCGTTGTTATCAGGAGAGAACAGGAAATGGTCCCAATGTTAGAGAGAGCCTGTAATTTTTAAAGGGGAGTGAAAGAGGCCAGGGAAATTATCAAGCCAAAATCAGTTTGAATGTGATGTTTGTTACATTCATTATATTGCTATATATTAAAAAAGCCCCATTAGAAGGAGAATCCAGGCATCCCAACATGCAAGAGAAAAGAACAGTCAACTCCAGACCAAGCTGTGCTCAGCGTCTTGGTGCCATCTGCCGTCAGAGCAACTTTCCCTTCTTATGTCTGTCAGCAGAGACTGTGCTTCAGCTGTTGTGCTTCCCTACTTTCTCTTCTCCTTGGACGTAAAAAGGACTTTGCTCCACAGCCCCTTTCTTTTTTCAAAGATGGGTGGGACAAAAGAAGAGCTGAAATGCCTACCTGCAGTGGTCAGTGTGGTCCCGCCAGCTTCATGGGCTAATAATAATGCGGAAGAGATGGGTAGAAAAGTTGAAGTTAAAGGGGCTGCATGTGAATGAGGTTTTGTCTCATTTCTTCCTTTACAATGAAAGTGCATTTTCTTATGCTTAACCTCTGAAACCTAATTAAATTAAAGTGATAATTTAAGAAGAAAACTGTAAAAGAGCCATATGTGCAGATATTTGTCCTACCCCAGCATACTCCTTATTACCAACAGCAGCAGTTTGAAAATGCTTGGTGCGGAAAAAGTGAAACACAACATGTGAATGTATGAACCTTTTGGGGATGTGCTTCCCGATTAAAAAACTACATGCATCTTGTAGAAAATAAGGGAGAAACAGGCTTAATTTTCTTGATGTATCAATGGACCACTTGTATTTGATCGTGTGAATGTAATAGCATCTGCATCAGTAAAGCCAAGGAGCATTGCACTGTGAACAGATAAACCAATTTGGAACATTAATCTGTTTTCAAGTGTTGTGCTCTTGCAGATTTCAGTGGTGTTCATGAGTTTGGGCCAGATGTTGCAGCCCTTGCTTGCCCCCAGTAGCATTTTAGTGCTGCAGAGGCTTCCCAGGGAGCAAGGTGGCCCACTGGGAGGCCTTGGCTGGCTGAGGGGCAGTTTCAGCAGGATTAGAATGAAGTGCAGAGATCCCTCCATTGTGGAGGGAGTTTCTCCATGGGAATGAATGAGTCAGAATCTGTGCTTTTGTCTGTCCAGTCTTTAGCCAGCTGGTTACGACAGTTTCAGAAAAAAATAACACAGAAGTGTATGCATCAAATACAGCCCCCTTCTGATGAATTTTCAGCATTACTATTCTTGCCATTATTCAGTATAGTAAGAATGCATTTATGGTTTCTCAACATTTCCACAATCATGCAACATTTTTACACCCAGTCATTTTACATGCATTGTTCAGCACATGACTTTTTCGTTTGCTTGTTTTTTTGTAGTGGTCTCAAAACCCTGGTTATTCACTGCACTTTGTGACTAGCTTTGTGTGTAAAAAAGTCAGAAACAGGAAAGAGCATTAACCATATTAAAAAGATTTTTTCTAATTGAATTTTCCAAATACAGTACATCTGAGAACTGTGTTCCAAAGACAGGCAAATCAGTTCCATAGCTGGTCTGCAAAGCAAGAGAGGAGAACATGTGGATTATATTTATCAGGCATTTTAAATAAATATCTTTATTATTTTTTTTTTTTGGTACAAGTAGAGACTGATGTTTTGAGACAGTCAGTCTGTCCAGTTGAATGGGATAAGATGCAACATCAGTTCTCATGGCACATGAGAGGAGCTCATGCTGGTAGAACAGTAGCTGGATATTTCTGTACTGTACACGGTCAGAATTTTGTGTATATGTAAAACACTGGGTAGAACTAGTTTGAAAAGTGAAGCTACACATATTTTGCATTGCCAGCCTGGAAGTCTTGTTTGAAGTAACCTACAGCTTATGGCCATGTTTCTTCCTTTATGGTGTCTTTTAGGACTTCACTTTGTTGGACTTTTGAGGAACCTGGTTCCTGAATTCTGGAAAAAGACACATAAAAGTTGCTTTTGTAGATAATCAGAAAAATATTTGTAATTGCTCTAACGTTGGGGAATTTCTGAGTATGTTACTCAAAGTAGCAGACTGTTTACTGCAATTTAGACAGATGATTTGACTCAGTGTGAATCTCAAGCATTTGGATCTTTGGTTTGTCATCTAAAACACGTCATATCCTTGAAATAAAGGTTAGTTTAATCATGGGTGCTCTGCCAGTGCAATGTGTTTCATGTAACTATATATATGGTGCTATAGAAAAGAAAGGTGTTCTCTTTTCCCATCCCCATGTCCTCCCATCTGGGTTGGGAGAGCAGTGTGTATGTTTGTGAAGTGTGCGTGCTGCTGGCCACCCAGTGGAGGTATTCAAGTTTAGCAGGCAGCAATCTTGGCACCAGTGCCAATACAGTAATAATTACGTCGCCTGTCGTTTTCATTAGCTAGTTCTGCTTTGACATTTGACTCACAGATACAAACCAGTGCGAGCTTTAAAGCATAAGTCAAGGATGCAGTGTAAGGAATAAAAGGCAAGTGGTGGTTTTCCAGTTAACTATGACCTCTGTCTGCAGAGCTGCAGAATAATGCTGTACAGAGGCACAGTTCAGCTCTGACCGCTTCCAAGGGCTGAAGGATGGTGGTGGTGTTTTAGGTGATTTATTGTGTATGCTCAGCAGAGTCTGGTCTTGGGAGTCAGTGCCCCTAGAGCTCTCCATCATAACATTATCCAAGAGTTGATCTGAAGGAAATGGCAGTAAGTCTTCTGGGAGGCCAGCTGTATCCAAAAGAAGACTTAACTGGCTTCATTTGTAAGTGAACATTTGAAATTATGTTCAAAATGGAAATGTTTGTGAAGCAGCTAGCATTGAGCAAATAGGAACAACAGAATTCTCCTTAATTTTGCACATACTTTGTTACCCTGTGCTTAATATAATAGGGCCATCTGCAAATATTCCAGCCCCAAATTCTGGCAGTGTGACAGGGAGAGGATTTATTCAGTATTGTCTTTGTATTTGTAGTAGGTGTGCTTAAACATTTTGCAGAGCGTGGGTTGTGGGTTGGTATTTGTTTGTTTTATTTAGATTCATCTTTCTAAGGTAGGGATGTGGCACAGAAGTGACTGTAAGCCATAGGCATACACACTAGTAGAAAAAGGTGAAATGAAGCCACAAAGTGTAGTGTGTTCCAGTTGCTTTCTTCAAGGCTGGCTCTGCAATTTCAAGCAGCATTCACAAGTCAGGCACTGTGGTTCAGAGTAGTGGGCAAGAGCTGCTAAAGGATTTCCCAGCTTGTCATAACCTTGGAGATGCTCTTGTGCAGCATTCCCCTCTCCCCCAGATAGTCATCATCAGAGCAGCTTCCTGTTTGCCTTCCTAACTTTATCCCCAATCACTTGTGTTCAACAGGAAAAATGGGATTTCCCCCTAATTCACCAAACACTGGGATTTGGGGAGTCCCTTTATAGTTTGGCACATTATTACCTAAAAGCTCTGGGCAAAAGCAGTTTCACTTAAAAAATTTATCAATGCAGAAAACTCTATTGGGGCAGGGGAGGAGAATAATAATTTTTGTTTATTTGCTTGGGGGAGACACCCTTCAAGAAACCTCCCCCCAACAAGAAACCTTAATCAAAACCAGAAAGGATTCAGTTCTTTTAGCAAAAAGGTCAGTAACATACCAAATATTTGTTCTGCTGGTCAAACTCTTTTTTTCCTTGCCTCTATAAAAGTCTCCTGGATGTTCAGTGAAAATAAAAATGTTAGACATTATGGAATATTCAGACAATAACAGCTTTCATTCTTCTTTACATTTATAAAAATATTCCAACCAGATTTGTGGAAAGCTTCACTATAAAGCTTGACTTACAGTCCTGATTCAACACAGGTTAAGGCATGTATTTGCAGCACTTCCTAGGTCTTGTGCTCCTTTTATATGTCACTGATTTGACTTATGCAGATTGAGGTGGAGAAACACAACTTGGCCACAGTGCCTGCCTCAGAAAGGACAGGCAGCACTGGGTTTAGGGGGGTGTTTTTGCCAGTCCCCAAACACACCTCTCCCTGCTGCTCTAGCTTGCATAGGTGCAGAAATCCCATAAAAGTAGGGTCTTTCTATATATATATAGTGCAGTGCTCTGTGCCTCTCCAAATTCTCACTTTCCTTTGTTATGAGGTCTGCACTGGAACAATAAAGAGAAGGTAGCAAAGAAGTTGTGTATGCACACATCAACTGGTGGCACCCCACATGAGGAACATCTATAATTGCCTCTTTAGGATGGTTTTGCTATGTTTGCATTGCTAGAGATAGTGAGAGTTTCTCATTGGTTACATTGCACTAACAAGATTTTTAATTCACCTTGCTGAACTGGGAGGAGAGCTGTGTTTTATTGCTGTTTGGTGGAGAGATGTTAGATGAATTGCTGAAGAGTGTGGAGTAAATGTGTATGGGAACCAGCCTGAGAACCAGAGGTTTGTGAATGCTGAAGATGATGTTTTTTTCAGTCCCTCCTTCTCCTCATCTGAAAATCCCAAAGATGGATACTATGGTGGGAATGCTGTGCTGAAGGCTCTCAGATGCTTTCCTAAAATTGAATTTACCAGGTCTACCCAACAATTTGTTTATATATGCTGGCACCCCAAAAAATGCCTAAAAGATGAAGGGCAAAACCATATGCCATTGCTCAGAACAGGGATGCTTTGTGGGAGCTCTGAATTTACATTGGCAAGTGTTTAAAATGGGCTTGGTTAGACCAGTGAAATTATCCCAAACAGCCTACATTTGCAAGGAGTGATAGCAGTTCCAGTGGGTAACAGCAGTGCTGCTGTAAATGGAATAAGGATCACTGCTTTGGGTGGATTTGTTTTGTTTAAATCTGCAATTCAGGAATATCATATTCAACTGAATGAAGCGACTTACACCCTGTTGCCTTATGAGTTGCCAGAGCTCAGGTTGCCTAGGCAATTAAATCAGTATCTTTTTTTCTCTCTTGGAGGTAACATTATCAACAATAATGCTAAGGAGCTTGGAAAGATTTTACTGGTCTGGCAACAGCTGAGAATTTTCTTGTTAGGTAGTTCCTCCCAATCCCTTTTTAGTTATTTTCAAGAAGTAAAGTAGCTTTATTTCTTAGTCTCGTATTGAGTGAGAGGTTGAAACGTTAAGCTCTGTGGATTAACAGTGTATCCTTTGAGAGAAAGGAAAGCCTTCATTTTCCTTGGTCCCCTGAGTAGTGGATGTGATTTTTTGAGAGATCTTGAATTTCATCAGCTAGACAGGGTGAAACAGGCAAGTAAGCTTTAACTTATCTGTCAAAAGAGTTTGACTCCTCTATGTGCGTTTAGGAAACCTGTTTGAACTCCTCGTTTTTCCTTTGCTTGAATTTAGTACATTTCATGTGAGGCAGCAAGAAGAGATCACCACAAGATTATTAGACATTCAGAGAGTTTTTGAGAGCTGTGTTATAACTATAAACTGGTTGAATAACAATTGGAGTGTGAATTGCTGTTCTCCTGTGGTATTTGGTGTATTTATGTATTGCATAGATGTATTGCTTGTCTTCTTCAGTTCCAACATGCGTGTTTATACTGGAAGTTTACATATTGAGAGAAAATAAGGATGTAGTCTCCCTGAATAAGGTTAATTGCAGTTCAGTCATACCTAAAGGAGGGAATGAGAAGTGGGACAGAATAGCAAGTGAGGTTAATACTGTTCTCGTGCATTGGATTTACCTATATGAACTGTAACAGATCTACTTCTGTTTGCTGAGAATAATTCAAGGTATGCACGTGCACACTTAGTCTGAATTAATTTTCTCTGTTATTGATATGTCTCCCAGTTCTGCCAGCTGCTCTCAGAATTAACAGATGTATTCCTTTCACCTCTCAATTGTACAGCATCAACAGCTTTCAGCAGCAACCAGAGCTGTGTATGTAGCAGTGAGGCGCTCAGTCTGAAATTTTGGATGGTCTGCAGTCACTGAGACTGAAGTGTAATCTCTGTGGCTTGAGCTTTTGTTCTAAGTTTAGGACAATACTCACTGGTGTTTTCAACTAGTAGGACATAAAATTTCCTTTTTCTCTTGTTTGCCACAGATCTGAAAATGAGTTAACTATGGAAAAATCAGAGTTCTGTCCAGTTAAGGGATGGGGCTATAATTAAATGGTGAAGAATATGCCCTGGTACCAGCAGTGTTCTTGCTGAATTGGCTCATGAATTACCAGTATTCCTTGCTGTAAGCTTTTTGGCCCAAAAGCTGCAGTGGTTTTTGGCAAATCATCATCCCCATTAAAAATTCCTTTCACACAGACGTTACAAACACAGCTTAGGGACTTCCTTTCTGCTTCCTCACCAGTTTCTGAAGGTGAGGGTAACTTTTTCAGTCACTTGCTAAAATAAAACACAGTGTTCTTCTTATGCAGCACATCTCTGCTGACAAGAATACGAGTGCTGGTTTCCCTTGTCTTTCTCGTTTAAAATAGCTGTGTCTTAGCAAGTAGGAAGTTCTTAATTTCTTGGTTATTACTGAGTAACTAGAAAGTTTATAGCTAGAAAGTTCAGAACTTAGAGGTGTCAGTTTACTTTTGTTTTCATTTATTTTTTTTCCCTGTACTTAAATCAAGGATAGACTTACACAAGTCCAGGCTGTGGCCAACAAAATATATAGCTCCATTAATTTCAGAGACAAGACATAGCGGCTGTTTTGTATAAAAAAAATAAAAAAAATAAAAAAATGTCAGCATAGTAAAGTGAGACTCACGAATATACGGACCTTAATATAGCCTTTTTGTTTGTTTGGTTTTTGCTGCCAATTTTTTTTTTGTATGTTTTGTTTATTTTTAACCTCACTAATTTGAATACTTTCATGGCTTTCCATTCCTCTTACATATAGTGATATGGCTTAGCTGTACAGAGATTAATACCCATGTCTTACTTGAAAATCAGTTGGTGAGGATCTTCCAGGCAATTTTTCTTTTCTTGGGTTTTGCTACAGTAGGAACACTGACAGCCAGATGCCACCAACTGTAGGCAGATACCTGCATAAATGTCTATCACACACGGGTGAATGCCTGCGATTACCTGCCTCAGCGTTCTGTTGTTTTTAACTGAAGTCCTCTGCTACTGTAAAAGCGTACTCAGGCTTCTGAGGCTGGAGTTATAAATGTAACAGCTGGTAATAAAAGTGATGATTATCCTGGGCTAGGTAGTAGAATGAGTAGCACCATGTGTCTTTTGACAAAGGCAAAATCTTCAGTTTCTGCTAGTTTTTGTGCTTTCAGTGTCCTGCAGTATTTCTGCATGAGTAATCTTTTTTTTTTTTCTGCTAATTCTTTTATATATTAGTTCTGTGTAGTAAACATAGCTTATTGGATAAAATCTACCAAATCTTGAGAAGAAAAGTACTAGTTCATTTACTTGCGTTGTAAATGTGTCTATCATTTTGCAATCTCCAGCAGAAAGTCTTAGATTTGCATTTATAAGAACCATTTACAAAGAAAACTGATTTTACATGACAAAGTGACATGCCGTGGAGTACGCATCTGCTAAAACTTTGCTAAAAAATCCTTTCTCTTGGGGAAATCAACTAATGACAGTACCTACATCATGTTTTTCTTACTATCTCATTAGTTTTGCTGGGTTGCTTGGGATTTACATCTGAGTAACATGAGGAAAATTTGGTCTTTTGTCCTTAAAGTTTTATATCTGCCAGCACCAATGCAAGATGTGTATTTTGTTTGTGGATGTCGGGTTGAGGTTAAGTTGGTTTTAAAGATAACAGTAGATTCCAGCGTCCTTGCATTTGTTTTGTATTTGGTGACAGTCACTAAATCAGAGGAAGGAATGTTCAAACAACATGCTTGAGGAAAAGTGATTTTTATAGAAAGGGCCCGTTCCTGCTAATAGCCAGTAACTGCACATAACCCCACTGACATTAAAAGTCCATTAGCTAAGCCCAGTTTAAACAGCAGCTGATGCTATGTCAGCTAAATGTACAATGGAATTTTTCATGTAATGTGGCAATAGCACTTCTGTAATTTTTTTAAATGTATGTACATTAAGGAAAGCAAATGTCATCTGATAGTAGTAAGATGAAGAGTTCATATTAAAGTAGGGAGAGTTGTAATCATACTGAAGTTCCCATCTGGCTGCATTAACAGGAAACAAAAATAGTTAAAAGAGAAGCAGTGAGTGTCAGGTTTGTGAATTGAAGCTAAATTAGCAAATTCAGCATACAGACTTCTGTAACACTGCATAACCACTGAACTGCTTATCTGTTTGGTTCTTTACCATGAAATATGTTATGACCTTGCTCAGGAACATTTTCTACTGAAGTTAGTAACAAGCTTTGTCATGTAGAGCATTGGGTTGCCATGGGGGGGGGAGTTTATTTGCTGTCTGTTTAGGAAATATGTCTCATGTAATGTGAGAGCATTTAAACTTGTCAATATACAATGTTTGTATGCCTTTGGTCCTAAATTCTAGTTAACTATTTCCACAGCAAATAGCATCTTACACATACCACTTACGTACAGGAAAAAGGATACAGAGGGATGGTGAGAAAATGGTGTGTGTTTATTAAAAAGAAAGGAAGCATGACAAATGTTGAAAGAGTGGAAATGGACTCATCTTCAAAAGCAGCCAGCAAACTGGAATCCTCTCCTGGAGCACCACTTAGCACCCAGTTTTGCAATTTGAACCCAGTATAATTCTGAAAAGTTGTCTTGAAGTCATCTTTGAAAACAGATATTGTGCTATAAAGTCATTGTGGAGGCCGTCTAAGGGATGTTTAGTAAGCTAATGTGAGAGCTGAAGCAGAAGGGTAATTAGCTCCTTGCTGTCATTCTCACAGACTTCTCCACCTCCTCTTTGCTGTTATCAGTCCATTAGTGAAACCTTGTACAAGTACTGACAAGAGCGGAGCTTAAATATCTGATCTGGGTAGGCATACCCAGAGCAAAAATCCTGCAAGCACATCTGGAGAGCTCTCTTAAACTCGTAACAAACCATGTTAATAGTACAAAACTCTCAAATGTGGCGTGAGGTTTGGCTGATTTTTTTTTTATTTTTTTTTTAGTTATTATTTTTTTTTCTTCCCAGACTGCAGGAGTCGACATTAGTAGCGTGCTCAGAGCAGACCATGTGTTTGTGAACCGCAGGCTTTAAGGAGAGTAATTCAATTGCATTTTTTCCCTTCTGGAACATAACATGTAAACATATTACTGAACTGAAGCCTGGCTTTAATTACAAGCAGTAACTTTTCATGTTGACAGATTTTCACATGGAAAGCTTTACTGAAAATGAGAGGAGACTTCTTTTTTTTTGCCATCATTATTTCTTGCTGCTTAGTGCTTTTATCAAGTACAGTAAAATACCATTTGTAATTAATTCCAGTGGACATGTTTAATACAATTACCAAACAAAATCCTGTTTACTAACATATTGCTTGTGAAACCAGTCTGAATAATCTGGTCTCTGGCACACATAAATCAGGCAGTAATAACAGCTGTAAATATTTCACAATATACTTAAGAGTGCTTTGATTTTAATACTGAATCCACTTTGGGGTTTAAAGGATAAAACATTGGTCAAAAGTGAATTTTTCCATACATTTTTGCCTCATCTCTTGCACCATTTCTCCTGTTATTGAAAAAAATATATTGTATTTGATTATTTAAAAAAAAAAGTAAATATATACATTTTCATGTGCTGGGAGAATTATGTGAATGAATTAGGCTGGAGCTGACAAAGTGATGCTGTTCACATTGACATGGACAATTAAAGTCATGAATACTTTTCATTGGAAGAAGAATTGCAATACCAGTACTCTTCGTCTTTCTGAAAGTTTTACTATTTTTACCCATCTGGATGTCTGTCTGTTGCACACTAAGCCTGAAGCACGTACATAATCATCTTCTTCTCCTAGTTTTATGCAGATAATTCAGGGTCCCTAAGGACTATGAAAACCTAAGGTGATCAGAAGCTAGGTTTGTAGTGGAGCGCTGGGAGACTTGTGAGCCTGTATTATGTACTAGATTGAGACTTTCAGGGAAGACTTTGAGTCTGTATTTAAATAGAAAGAGGAAAAGGAGATCAATACTCTAGTACAGAATAGCTGGGGTTGCATGCGGCTACTAAACCGTCTTTGAGTTGGGATTGTGTGTGTAAATGTGTTCAGTTCAGAGGAGGGCCTTGAAGTTCCATTAAAAGGTTTATAATCATCCTGCAAGTCATTTTTTTTTTTTTCCTCCCAAAACAAAGGCTTTGAAAAACAGTAATGTAAACCAAAATATTTTTCATTTTATTTTTCTTCTGTGGTTGGATTCCCCCACTGAAGTTGACATAAATTGGCAAACATTTTGTCCATCACTTTCCTTGAAAGAATTCCTTCCTTCTTTTTCAATTTCTGGAGCTTGGCTGTGTCTCAGCAGAGATTTTTTTCATAGCAGGCCAATGAAGATCTGTGGCATAATGGTACTCCAAGACACTGTTAATATTTTCTGCAGTTAGTAATGACTATAAGGATTGCTTGCAGTCATTTATGCAAGCAAAAACTTATTGTTAAGCAAAACTTCTGAGATGTTCTGATTGTGTCAGCTCTCAAAGATGTCTGACATTTGTACAATTTTCTCAGCTTTCTGCTGTCATGTAAGCATTTTGGAATTCAATGGGTTAATACATACGCATTTCTGGCTCCCAAGCTGTGAAGAGGGATGTTCATTAAATAAAAATTGTAAGAGTTTTCTAATGTATTCATTTATATTTTTCTTTCTTCTTTATGCTCAAAGAAAGTCTGGTTGATCCTTTGGAAGTTTCCCATTTTGAACTGTGAATTTCAGGACTTCCATGGAAGTACATTAGTGGGGAACTATTTGCTGCATCTACTGCAAAGTCAAAATTTGTCTTAAAATTCTCTTGGCTACTTTTTGCCAGATCCTAAAGTTTGGTTTATTTAAGCATATTAACTCTTAACCATAGTCCAAAGTAGAAATAGTTGTATTGCTTGTTGTCTGAAGTGGCATCTGAAAAATAAATGCACAAAATAGCCTATTTCTTATTATTATCAGTCATGTTTATGATAAAATAAAAGTACCAGGAAATGTTTTTCTTAAGGTCACTTTTTAAAAAAGCAATAAAAATCAAAACCTAATTCTCTAATGATCAGATTTCATCTAACTTTATGTTGCTTTTAGATGATCAGTGTCTTAAGATACATCAGTGTATTTTCTTAAATATAAACTACTGTCATCTCGCAATCAGTATTCATTGCTATCAACTTCATATGGGCACCTAGGAATGTGTAGCTATGGTTTGCAAAGGTGTAATTATACAATGTGCAGCAGGTGATTGTTTCTGGAGAGGCTCCTAAATAATTTACTTTGATTTTTGGAAGCTGAAGTGCCACTTCTCAGTTTTCTGAGAACTTGCATTGAAGTCTGAGTTATTGGTTGAGAATATTGCAGTGTATGAAAAATACTAAACTGCTTTATGTGTATGTGCACACAGTGTCCACTGTCCTTTGAGAAATTTTTATATATATAATTACTTAATCACAAGGAATTTCTGAGCTGAAATAACTTACATAAACATTTGTACTTTTCCCCCATAAACACAACAAAAAGGCTCGTGTGAGTCTATTGTAAGTCTACAGACAGTGAAATATTATTTCAGAAGATGCAGGGTAAAGAGCTGGCCTGACAATAGCCCTACGCTCAAAATTCTGTTTTCCTGACTTGTGTGCTGGTTTGTTTATCTAATGTGGGATTGCTTAATATCAGGTGATGTGACCTTTAGTTTTCAGCTGCCACCATTATCTAACTGGAAACATAAGTCTTCCTAAAGTAGCAAAAAATCTTAACAAGAATTTCTGCAGTACCATATTTTATGACTTGAGGGCCACTTGGTCTGATATGTGTGTGCAAAAATCTCATGATTGAAGCAGCACGGGTCTGGGGCTAGGGAAGGCCAACAGCATTTTGGTTAGGAAGGATGTAGACACCAGCTGGTGTAGTCATACATATAAATGCATCTTAAGTGTTGAGTTGCACAGGTAAATTGTGTATGCAACTTAGCCTCATTTGTTTGTCATAAGTTTCAGCCCTTGGGCTGTAGTTTTTGAGCCTTCTGATTGTGCTCAGGTTTTCTGCCTTTCTTGGATGGAGGAGCCTTCAGCAAATGCGTTCCTTTGCTAAATGCTTTAGTGCAGTGCCAGCTGAGGGCTGTGAACAGCTCCAGTTTCTACAAGATTTTGTTCATCAGGGAGAGATTTCTGTCCGATCTATTGGGATGGAAAAATTTCCATGTCTCTAAGCATGCCTTTAAAGTAAATGAAATAAAGGAGCAGAGACAGCAAAGCACATCAGAGATCAATCCCAGTGCTAACAAAGAGCCTCCGCATTAAAATAGGGAGGAAAATGTTTCTATCTTTACAAGATCTTGTCCCACTTGAAAGAATAAGGAAGAAAAGATAGCCATCTAGAACAGCAATTATTGGCTAAAATGTTTTTTTACGACTGTTAGTTGTTTGGGAATCTTTTAGTTTTTAAAAAGAGCACAGTTTGCAGAAATTTTCTTGTGAAGACGTTGAAGCCACTCATCACCTCACCAGTGCAAAGGTTTGGCCAAGTATGATATTCAAAATGAAAAGACTGCGCTCATATTGCCCCTAGAACAGAAATATCTCCCCAATCCTGGTCAGCAAGTGAACTTTCCTCAGCAGGTCTGGGTGCCACGGAGGCTGGCTGTCTAGCTGCTGCATTTGCCAGCTGCTTTTGACCATCTCAGAAGGTATTTACTAAAACAACACTAAAAGTGTATTTTAATCATTGGCTTTTCTCAAAGTAGGCAATGGAAAATTAAAACAAACAAAAACCAACCTGAATAGGATTAGTGGTTTCAAATACTAATTAGTAACAGTAGAAAAAATACATTTCTCTGGAGAATTAAGAGTTTTGAATACATTACAGTATTTATTTTCATTTCCCTGGGTGGCAAAACAGATATTGCACTGTATAAAGAAACTAAAGCATCCTCTTTCCCCCAGAACATGTTTATAAAGATGATGTACAAAGTATGCCTTCTATTTTACTTGCATGAAGACTTGGGATGGGAACAAACTTACTTATGGGATTTAAGGCTGAAGAAAGGCAGCATTTTGTTCTTCCAGCCAAACAGAGATTTGTTTTGGGAAGCTGGACAGTGTGCATTTAGCAGCTGGTTCTAAAGCCCATGGCAGACACATGCGGGCAGTCTGGTTAAGGTTACCAAAGCATGTGCTGCATTGTGCTACTGAAAGCAACAAAAGGAAGATTATTATAAAGAAACCACTCCTTTCTGTGCAGGCACAGAACACAGAGCTGACTGGGCCTGCCTAATTATTGCAAGGGCTCATGCAGTGCTCTGTTACTGGGGCTTGTTTGCAATCAAGTGGGCTGAGTAATGCCCTGACATAAACCAGAGGAAATGGTTAGGAGACAGGCTCGTAATTACCAGCAGCAGGTGCCCATAAAGAAATGCCAGAGAGATGTTTGGAGAGGCACATGCTGCTTTGGGATAAGCCTCAGTAGCCTCAGACCAGGCTGGCAGGCAGGTCAGTAAGAGCTGGGGTGAGTGGTAAAGCACTCCATGAAAACCAAAAGAAAAGTCATGTAAACTGAAGGGTTCTTAAAATAAATGTTTTACTATCTGCATGCTTTTATCGTCTACACTGTTGTAATTACAAGGCCTGTTAAATAACCAAGTAGTACTGTAAAAAGCAAGACAAAAAATAAAATTGCCATCCAGTAATCTCTTAATGTTGTGTCATTTATTTATTTTTTCAGTGGGAGTTCATTCCTTATTCACCAAAAACTATTTCAGGAGTCTGTGTGTGGTATGGGCAGCACTCAGAAGTGCAGTTTTCCAAATTGTTTTTTTTTTTTTGCCTGGTGCAAAAGATACCTTAGTGTCGTCATTGTCTCTAAATGCCATAGAAAAAACTGAGGAGTCGAACAACAAAAAATAGCAGAACATGAGGTGTTTTGGTGAGACATTTGGAGAAAACATGATGTAAAAAGAACTGATAAAGTTGGTTTAAGCACTTTGGGGTTTCATACTCATGGAAAACGTCAAATGAAAATGTAAACTGGGAGTGAAGGCAGAGTTCTGCACAAATCATGTCTCTCATGACCAGTCCTATTAACATTTCAAGTACAAGGACACTTCTGCAACTGTCTGTGTATCAGTGTGGGAATAGTCCTATTCCTCTGCATGCAGCTGTGCAAGGCTGTGGCCTAGAACAAGGGATCCTACCAAAACATTCTGACAAGATGAGGGACAGCCTCTTAGGAAGCATTTTAGAGCAGGAATATCTTTGAAGAATTATTAATGTAAACTCCCTGTTACGGGAAATCTCATCAGAAAAGTGTTGCTGATGTCTATTGATTACGTTTCTTTTTTGTATCTTGAAAAGTAAATGATTTTTTTTTTTTGTACTGGTGTGCAAGAAGTGTCATTGAATCTTTCTTATGAGTCATTAATGAGATCTATAGAAGCCTAACTAGATTGCATTGTTAAACTTGGTAAGATTGCCAGCTCTTTTTACATATGCGGAAGAAAGTAAAATACAGTGTTCCTTTTGGTTATTTAAATTATGTGTGAGCGAGTGAATTTTATGGAATCAAATACTTCTTAGCATAGAAAGAAAGCATGATGAATCTATACTACCCCATTAATTCCAAAATATGCTTAGCAGGGATTTTGGGGGAATACTTTGTTTTGCTGCCTAATGGTACTATATATTTATCACTATGAAAACAAGCAAAGAAGTCAGTCGTTCATTATGTGTGCCAGAAATGCTTGCCACAGTCACAATGGTGATATGTCAAAACTCAGTCTCACTTTAAAAGAACAGGCAGGATTTATTCTGGAACTGTACCAAAATGGACCAATCTTTCTCAAAAATATGAAGCTGGGATCAATTTTGCAAAGTTAAAATAAACAGTAGTCACACTTGACCCAGTATATTATGCTAACAGAGGAAGAAATTTAAAGGGATGTGTGTGTCCGTGGATTTGGCTTGATTTAACATTAAACATGATACAGTGGATCAAAAACTATCCGCTAACTTAAAAACTATTCATAATAAAATTTAGGAAGAGTTTTCAGTGTATTATTGTATTCCACACTGTTTTCTTATACATATTTTTCTTTTTATGCCACTTGAATGAATGAAGGCCATCTTGCAAGGGACGTGCAAAGCTAGTACCCCCAGAATAAGAATTGCGTTGCATAGGGAGGGCTCAGATCACACTCATCAGAAGCTCAGAAAACCTTCAGATAAATATTGTACATTTTTATTTGCAGTAGGAAAAAATGTATCAGAGACAAGCACATGTAATTATCTCCATTTTGGGATGGAAACTGGAGGAGTGAGAGGCAGGACTGGAGATTCAGCAGACCCTGCAATTCCCCTCTGGTGGGCTTACAGAAAGCATGGAAGTAATTTGTGGTATGAAGAGGGTTGGCATTTCTTGTTTCCAACCAAAGACCATGGAAAATATCGAAAGACAATGCTGGGTTTTTATGTGGTGAGCTGGTTTGTGAGCAGTCTTGTTGCTGCTTCCTGATTTCATCCTTGCTGCTCATCCTCAGTGAGCTGCTAGAGCAGACAAAATTAGGAGTCAGATTTCCTAATCCTTTTCTTTCCATCAGGTAGACAGTCTTTCCAGAGCATTTACAAGGATGTTCTTCCTTCCTGCTGCCATGAAACTGAAGCCTATTGCTTTTCTCAGCTCATGAAATAGGCACAGGTCAGCTCTCTGTTTTTCATTTTTTGAGTCCTGTTGCATATTCAAGTACTCTTTTTTCATTCAGGGTAATGGCCGTGCTGGCCCTGGTGTTTATAAAATTATGTTAGTGCTGGAGGAAAAAGATCTGTGGTATGTCAGACTCCCTTGATTTTCCCCTGCGGAAGATGTATCTAGAAAATCCATTGCTTGGATCTCCCTGGCTGGGAGCACCTGCTGAAGCCAGCTGGAGAAGTCATCTGAGCTGGCATAAGAAAACCGCAGGATTACCTGAACAATATATCTAAAATGCATTGCTGCTTCGAAGAGGGAGAGGCAAACATGTAACCTTTCTTTTAGATATAAGTAACACAAAGAATAAGGGTCTGGTTGTTTTCCTTTTAATTGAACATTTTGGTTAAACTTCCCTGCAGTTTGGAGATGCCAATACTATAGTAATATATGTAATATATTTGAAAGATAAAGACATTCTGATGGCTGTTAACATGTAGTTTCTATTTCAGCTAAGCTCCTGAATTCTTCTATTTACTGATCAAGCTAGCATTTATGGTTATAGGATGTCAAGAAGTGTTTGACACTCCACATCAGTAAGAACACAAGTAGTAAGCGCAACTGGATGTGCTATCTCCAGGTAAGCTTCCAGGCAGTACATTTCCAGGAAGACAGACACTTCCTGTTTTGTAACAGATAAAACTGAAAAAAGAGAGAGATAATTGAAAAAGGCAAATGGGTGGATACACAAATGAAGAGAGATAGTTGGGATTAATTAATTCTTTGCCAACATGTTGTGGGCTCCCCACTCTTTATGGGAGTGTGCCTGAGAGTTGTGCAGCGAGCAAAAAACTAAGCTGGTTTGGATGGATAGAAGGGTGCTGAGCTGTCTGAGAAGACTCTTGCATGATCCAGCTGACAGCAGCAGCGAGTGCAAACAGAGCTGTTTGCAGCTGCCAGATGGGAGTGAGGGCCATACTGATGACTTGGCTGTCTCTGTCCGGAGCCCTGCTGTAGGCAGGCAGTGAGTCTGCTGAGTGTTCATGGCAATACCTCAGGGGGAAATAAAAGCTTTTGTGAGGCATTTGCTAACCTGGGTTAGCAAAATACTGGGTATTTCCAGCAGGTGTTGCATTCCCAGGCTTCAGCTGTCCCGTGGTGGAGATGGGTGAAGTCATAAACCATTTCTAAAAGCCTCAGCCCAGCTCCTTCCCCTGACCTCCGCTGCATTCTCCCTGGAGGCTTGTGTATGCCTTCATGTTCGGAAATGCTTCCCTGTGTTTTGGAATTTCTTGCTCTTCGGAAGTCTGTAAGAGATGACCCATTTTACAAAGCTGCCAGTTTTTATCTTTCCATCAATACACCGGGCTTCTCTGGAGAAGGTGGAACTGGTGCCTTCTCCAAGCTAAACGAGGTTTCCATCTGCTGTTGAATCTGAGGGTATTTTTTTACTACTTTGTTATATAACTTTGGGTCCAAATGGGTGTTTCAGAAATGGCAATTATCACCATTTTACCTCAGTACTGGTACCAACCATGGCATTAAGAGGTAAACCACATTAAGAGGTAAACTCAGCAAGTTCAGAAGCTGGGGTGAAAGCTGGGGTAGAAGTATGCTTAAACACTTGCATGCATTTGACTGGTCTTAAAAAGAAAAATGGACCACCCCAGTGCAACTACAGCCAAGAAAACCGAGTTTTGGATAAGTGGGCAAAACAATCCTTGCTTTTTGGAAGCAATGAGCAAGAGTTCAAGCTTCATACAAATCTTCATTAGCTACTGTATGGTAACTGTTAGGTCATGGCTTGAACCAGTGATTGAACGCCTGGTGAAGGGGGTGTGGCCAGCCCTGGGAGCACAGGTGTGAGCACTTCACTTGTGTGACTGGAAGGGGTGGATCCAGGGTCCAGCCCTCCCTAACTCATTTAAGGGCTGGCGGCTGAATGGGAAGGATCTCCACTCAGAAGCTGCCTTCTTTGGGAGTTTCCAATAAGCCCTGCTCCTCAAAAGCTGGTAAGCTATTTCTTCTTTGTTATGGGACTGCATCTGATGCTTTTATTGGGTGACCTGAATGCTGATCAAAGGCAATTTTACCTGCTGTTGCCTATCCTTACAGCTACAAAATGAGGGTGTAGCTTTAAGGTACTGCTGAGCTTCCCTGTGTTTGCAGTGCCCATACTGGTAGGATGTACTGATGAGCACAGGAGATTCCCCTGACTGCTCTTTCCTTCCTCCTGTTCATTGTGGGTATATTGCTTTCAGCCTAGTGCTGATAAAGCATGGCTGCAGTACTGCTGAGATCCTAGATGAGCCATTCCTGCCATAAACTCCATTGTCTCTCTTCCTCTCCTCTCTTGCACAGCACTTTGCAGGCTTTGTGTAACTTGGAGCTTGATGATCTTTGAGGTTTTTTCCAACCCAAGTCATTCTATGATTCTACTCACAGCCTTCAGGGCACCCTGATAAGCAAACTACTCTAAAACTGTCCCCTAACACCGGTGACTGACAATGCTGTAGCAGCTAAAGCTTCATGCCTTTACTGTAAGAAGCTGCATGACATTTCTGTGGGAGGCCAGCTCAGGCCCACAATTCCCACAGAAGGTTACATATAACAAAAATCCCTGGTCTGCAGCAAATGCAGTACTCTGCGTGATATTCACTTTTACTTTGCTCTTCAGGCAAGGAGAGTTTGTTCTCTATGACACTTTAAAGTGAATTATCCGCTTGTAATTTGCACCACAGCGATAGCTGTGCTTGTCACTTCTGGAATGGAGAGCTGAAGAAACAGGATTTGTTTTGTGCAGAGGAGCAGTTGAGCTTTTTGGCACATGGTATATTTCTGCTGCTTGTGTGCAGACAGCTGGGCAGGGGGTTCCCATTAAAATTCTGTCCTCTGATCTTCATTGAGTACATAGCTAAACAAACACTGTAGCAGAACTTTCATGTGGTTGCTTTGCTGGTTACTTTTTTTGGTGTTAATGGCACAAGAGGATTTGCGTTACTTCCTTTTTTTTTTTTTTTTTCCCCGCTTTCTTTCAAATCAAGAATCTGTATTAATGATGGGTATTGGATCATTTATCTCAGGTGTTGCAATAATACTGTACAAGGATAAACGAGCAGAAGAACAATAGAGTTGCACTCACTTTGCGCTATCAACCACCAGGCTGCCCTTCAAGCAGCCTGGCTGGGATTTGTGCACAGAGATGCTCGTACTCTGCCCCTGCAGAAAACACTGGAAGAGTCATAGTGCACAGGATTGTCTTTTGCCCTTTGTGCAACAAGAGGAACTTGTTGAAGAACTTAAACTCCTTATGAAAACAGGGAAAATAGCATTGCAGTTTTTTTCTCTCTGATGAAACATTGTGGTTTTTTAATGGTTAAAGCAAGACTTAGGCACCACATATGTTGTGTTCAAATAATTCCAGTAGGAATTCAATGTTGATAAGATATTGTATGAGTCCTTTGCAGAGATATAGATTAAATTAACAAGTGTCACAGTGTAGGAAGAAGACTTAAGATTTTATTCTGTTTTTTTTTTATGGTTTTCATTAAATAGTTTACTGCATCAAATCTTATTTTGATATTGGGATTATTACACAGACTTGTATTGTCATAAGAGGTTTCTTACAAACCCATCTGTCTAGTGCATAATAAACCTGTTTCAGTCAATTCATATATGGTAAGATATTTGATGTTGCAAGAAAATTTGGTTCAGCTAATTCATATGCAATACACAAAATGTTTGAACTGGGAAACTGGATTTGTATTTGTAATACAACTGCTCACTTCTGGTGACGTGCAAATACTGTGCTTTGTATGTCTTTGTCTTTCTGTAGAATACTTAAAGTGTTAGGTTAATAAATTGACTGTGTATTAATAATGTATTGAAGTCCAATTATTGGAACAGCAACAGCTTTCAAAGTGATGGCTGAATGATTCTTCCTAGCCCTTCTAAAACTGTAAAGCCACATCTCTGTGGGAAAGTGGTGGGTTTGTGTTCTCTGGAATGTATTAGCTCCATTCATATGGCCATTTCTAGGAGTTAACAAATGGTGGATGTGTTTTGGAGAAATGTGGGACTGAAGTTTCATAGTTATGTTCCACTGCGTAAGCAGTGTGCTATCCATCAGACATGATGTGCACAAAGCTGATCTCCTAGGCATCCTTGTTCACAACATTTCCACTGAAATCTGGTAATCCAGAAACTACATGTGCCTTGCTGTCCTAGAAACTGATTTTTTTGTTTGAGCATACACGAGTGCTACTTCTGGATGTATAAGGACAAAAATCTTTAAAATTATTTATAACACAGCTTTATTGTTTCAAGGGGGGAGGTATGGAAAGGATGCAGCAGAATAGCTGGAATGATTGTGGCAGGGTACAGAAGGCCATAGCTAGTGTTAATTTGGAATGTGAAATATTAAGCAGTGCCTTCAGACAATCTGAAACCTCCAGAATACTTCCTGTTGGGGGGAGGGAGGTGGCAAGGCAACCTCCCAGGATAGTGAAGAGAGAAGCTTCCTTTTCTACTTGCTCTGTTGGCTGTACTAATATCTTGCAACCATTATGCTGGTAATGTTTGCATGTGTGGTTTAACAATCCTTGCCACTTTTCTTGGCATCAACTAACACAAGACAGAACAAATAAATAAAAGTTATCCTTTTTCACTGTTATACAGATGATATATAGGAAATTCTTCATATGTTTGTGTCAATATGCAAGGGATCATTGGCACATTTGGGTCAGTGGAGAGTTCCCCTGCCATTGTGTATCTCCCATCAAAAATAATAGTGCTGTTGGTTTGCTCTCTGACTACAGAAATGGAGGCAGGCAGTGTTGACACTTTTGTATGTAGACTTGACCAATGAAAGCATATAACTGAAAACTAGTTTTCCATAATACTTTATTATATGCTTCTTATGTAAATAACATAATTCCCCAAGAGGAGGGGGGGAAAAAAAAAACAGCAAAAAAACAAATGGAAGCAGGAATAAATGTAAGCATGTTAGACTGGCTCTATCATAGCCCCATCCTTTTATTCCAGTTTCTTCTCCTATGACTATGTGAAACAATCCTTAAAAGTTGTGCCTCATTGCCTATCCCCTTAATTTCCTCACTTCTTCCAACCATTCTGGAATTACATATGAATCTGTTTGACGTTTCTACAACCTTCAGTTCATTTGCATGCTTTGCACTGCTGACTTTTTGTTGTTTCTGCACATCCTTTTGATGGCCCTGACAAGTCAGTAGGTTTGCCTCTGGTGGTGGTCTTGAAAGTCAGGAGAACAAAAACATCTCCCTCCCCAGCTCATTTTTATAAGTTTCCAGCTGAATTCTGCAGGCCGTTTTCAGAAGCTGTCTTAACAGCTATCCAAATATTTTGTTACTTTTCTGCACATTGTTGATAAGACTTGATGCTCTCATTACTTGTAATGCTTTTTATCTCCCAGAGCAAACATTTGTCAGTATGTTTTAATTTCTGTGACCTTTTGATTGTACTCACCACTGTTTTGGAGCATTTGGATAAGGTAGCATTCAAAATTCGTGAATCTTTACCCTCTGTTGAGCTGTAGTGTGATTGATCATTTGTCTGAAAATCTGTATTAAAAATGTATTGCATATGCAAGGTATGTCAGCAGCATATTTATGATTTACTCTTTTCTAGTACTGGGAAGCAAGAATGGCTTGTAGGATCCTGTATGCCTTGCCAGCTAAAATGGTATATTGCCAACACAAGGAGTTTGTGAGTAAAGTGTGCATAAAAATTTTCTGTGGAAATAACTGTGAATACTGGGAAACAATAAACGTAGCTGAATAATATTCAGATTGGATTGTAAATAAAAGCAAGAAAGAAGACAATATATAACTTGCAAAGAAGAGCATGATCATTCATTTTTGTCACTACTTTATCTTCTTGCTGCCACTATTCAGAGCCAATCAAAATTATTGTAGTCATTTCAAAATGCATGTCTGAGTTACTGGATTTCAGGAAGCACAAATCTGAACAATGCTGTTCTCACCTTTGACTTATGCTTCCCATAACACAGATTTTTTTTTTTAATGCAATGAGATAAAAGAAAAATGAGAAGCCTGGCACAGTTAAAGTAGAGAAGTTCTGAGAAGTGAGGCTGGTACATGCAGGGATGATGAAGACATAAGGTGAGGAAGAACCAATGGGCTCAAACTCTGCTTCAGCAGAGGCCAGGAGAGCATCACTGGGGTAGGAACTTACCCAGGCATACAGTGGATGCCAGTGGGAAGCTACAAGTGAATGAGTCCTGTATAGAACTTTTTCACAATCTGTGTTTGTTTTCCACTAGAGAAAACATATATATTTTGATGACAAAGTATAGTTTGCCTTTCCAAACAGGCTAAAAAGTGCTGATTTTCAGCTTGCTTGAATTTTTACCCTTGAGGGTATGGGAGAAAATCACAGGAGAGGAGAGACAGAAGCACCTGAAAGATGTTAGTGTGTTACTGTGCCCTCCAGTTCCAGTTGCAATGATTTCTTCCAGCATGTTCTGCTTCTAGCATCATATTAGGTATTTTATCTGAATGTACACAAATCTTCTATAATTGCAGATATTTGCTGAGGAAAAAAAAAAAATCCAGGAGTTTAAAATCTAAGAAGGAAAAGAAAAAAAAAAAAAACAACAGTATAATTTCACATAAAAAAGTGAAGCCTCACAGATAATTTTTTTCCTTTTTTTTATTAAAAAAAAAAAAAAAGGGAGGGGAGAGAGAAGGCAAGTCAGAGGGAGCACTATTCTTCCCTGCTCAGAGTGAGTACCCATGGAGCTGATAAGCATTTGGAGACTGTGCAGAGCTTGATGTATTGGGAGCGAGGCAGGCGGTGTTTCCTGAGGGGCTGTCAGGGGTGACACTGTAACATGGCTGAAAGGAGCAGAGCTGTCTCCTCTCTGGAGAACAAGCAGAGTCAGAGCCTCCCTTTGGTATGTTATCAGTGCTTGCTGTAGTGCCAGCTTACGCTGAGTTAACATGTTCGCTATCTCGCTCGACTTTTTCTTTCTCCTTTAAGTCAAGGAGACTCAACTATCATAGTGTGGATAGCATGCTCTGTGATTACAGCCGATGCAGTCACTAACACCTTCCAGATGTTTATAGTCCCGTTCATCAGTTTTAATTATAAAATTCCTCTTTGTTGCTCATAATTTCTTTTATTTTCCCCTAAACCTATGCTGTAATTAATGAGTTTCAAACCTTTTGGCTTTCCTGGGCCACACTGTGTGAAGAGGAATTATCTTGGGCTGCATATACATAGGCTGCTCCAAAAGTAGTGCCTCCTATCTATTCCCATGAAAACTGCAACAGATACAATGAGCACAGTAACTCTGTATGCTAAAGCAAGTTCTCAGCTGCAAAACACTTTTTTTTTTTTTTTAACTTAGTCACTACAATTAAGTATGTATTTTTGCCAGTAGTGAACAAAAACCTGCATGCGATGTTCTTCAAAATCTGCACCAGTGGAGGTGAACCATAGTCGCTGTTGCCACTGCTGAAATGCAACATCCACTGCATCACTGCTCACATCCACAGTTTGGTCTCCACAAACGTTCAGCACGCACTGATGAATTTTTTCCACACAGGAATTCAGTTCCATACCTTTGCTTTATATGCACTTCCATGTCAGGCACCAATTTTGTCAGACTGCCCCTCTGCTGCTATCTGGCACGCAGCAACAACATGTAATGGAATATTGGTGGGAAGGTTCCACCTTTACTGCCATACCACCAACATTCACCTCTGGCATCATGGGCCAACACAATAAAATAGGAGGCAGTACTTTTGGAGGAGCCCTCAAAATATGCATACCTAATGTGTACAAGTAACAAAACTTACTTTAATTGTTAATATTTTTTAGTAAAACTTTAAAGAAAGAGCAGCAAAAACATAAAACAAGTGAAATATGCGATGCTGTTTTTGTGAAACTAACGTATCAGTCTGGTTCAGTCACAATGATTGCAGTTTTTAGTGATAGAACCTTACTCTTCCTGTACCTTATTCTTGACAATAATTGTTCACAAGTATGTGTACTGCCAAAAATTGGTGATATGAATTAGGCGTGACTGTGAAGTGAGAGATGTCTTTCTCTGGTAACAGAGGTTTTATATAAGTCTAGTAGAGAGACATGATCACATTTTGAGTTGAATATCTGATTGCGGCTCTACACAGTCCATTTGAAAATTTGCAGGTAATGTATTTATGTAGACTGAAAATGGAGTAATGGACTGAAAATGTAAAATGATGATTTTTATACCAATCCTGAAACTTATTCTCAAATTCCTTTCTCAAAACATAAAGTATGGGTGTATGTTTTTTTTTCTGTTCACAGGACTGTGTTTAGCCAGGGTGTCAAAATGTATACAATTAATTACTATCACTTGAGTTAGCACTGCACTGTGCCCTCCCCTTGCACTGGTTGTGGTTGAAACAGTGCTAATAGCATACTGATGGTTGGTTGTTGCTGAGTGATGGATCTGTGCCCAGGGCTGGGCCAGGCTGCTTAATGGGGAAGAGCTGCCACCGTGATGGCATGGGACAAACGGCAGGCTGCATTGCAAGCTGTGCTGTGCTGCATGTGGCCCACAAGCCACAGGTTGGGCATGCCTGCTCTACTGGATGCCTGCTTTATAGGATGTAAATTAGAGTATTTCATCAGTCCATAACAAATGTTCACTAATAGCTCTACATAAAGTTAGCGGAATTTTATATACTAGTTTAGCAGAAACAAGGTTGAGTATTGAATGAACCTACAGATACCTGTTAAACAAGGAGTCGGCGAAATCAGTATCTCTTGATGCAATTACATAAACCAGGATATTCGCGGACATCCTGAACAGTGATTTAACTCTGGCAGAGACAGCCCTGCCTGTAGCTGGGGAGGGACGGGGCTGGGGATTTAACTGTGAGTGGCTGGGAAATGCTCCAACCCTCAGCACAAGTCAGGCATTTCCAAGCTCTTCAGCAGGAACAGTCTCAAAGCTTGGAAACGGATCTGCATGATTCAGTTGAATAAATGTGTTTGACATTGAAGACAAATATTGTACTCGGTAGACCAATTTTGAAGTGTTATATTCTCCTCTCCCAACTAATTCTAAAGCTTAATTACTGAATACCAATATTGTATAATTCACAAATAATTCCCTGGCTGCCTTTTGTTCACTTGTGACTTTAGTACCATATTATCAAATACTAAAAAGATTATCAGATAGCATGACTGTCTTGCAGATACTCAGCAATGCCAAAAAATATCACAGGGCGTTGACTTGCCAGTTCACAAAGTGGTGTTCTTCTGCCTTTGTAAAAGGATGAATTATTATTCCCCTCTGGTTTGCCAAACTTGATTTTACACACGACAGTAAAGCTTCTCCTTCATAATACTCTTAATGTCCCAAATTTGAGAGGCAGGTAGAATGAGCTTCCTTTGTTTCTATGTAAGAAAATACATGCTTTGTGTGTGTCTTAGCTATCTGCCATCATGTTGTTCATAGCCCTAGCAAGTACAGGGAAGAGGATGTCAGATCGTCCAGTCTGGACAGCTTCTGCCTTGGTATGAACAACTGCAGCTCAACTGATTTAAACTACAGCCTTTTCCAAGACGGTTACGTTTGGTCAACTTCTAATAGTTTAAGACGATACACAATTTTTAATTTGTTTTATTTTTAGTAAAAATTAGTTTTTTGAAAAATCGAACTTTATGAATGAAAACTTTGGAGTGTCAATTTTCAGTTAGCTTGTACTGTATACAAAAGAATATAAGAGCAATATATCTAGCAGAGGAAATTGCTAAAATTGTTGTGTTTTTTTTGGTACAAGAAATTAATCTTTCTTTTAGTGATATTACATTATACATCATTACATCTAGAGATTTGATAGAGATGTGCAATTTTTTCTTGAACAAGTGTCAGTCAGACTCTTAGCATTCCTGTGTTCCATGTGAAAGTGTGGAATGGACTGGGATTTTCACTGTGAATATGTATCCCACCATCAGACACAGCAATTCATATATTTCACCCAATGAAGGAAAAAAGACAAACTGAATTGCTACGCAGCCCTTGGAAAGCAGCAGTATGCCTGCAGCCTTGTAGTCTCATCTGATGACTTCCTACCCCCAAGAGAGACGTAGCAGGCACCATGAGGGCCTTTCCTTTTGTTAGTTTATTAACCTGTGCATCAAAATTCTGCACTGAAGCTCAGTTTAGTCATGGCTCTCAAGTTCTCTATGCCAAGCAATGAGTTCAGAACAGTTCTTGTTGTTTTTCAAGCTGCAGGCCTAAATCTATTACTGAAGCAGTATGTCTTTAATCCCCTTGAAATACCACATACGGCAGCCACAAGAAAAATAGCGCAGAGCTGCCAGGCTGTCTGACAATGGCAGAGTGACATGGACCTTCTTTGCATAGACTTCTCTCCCCTGCTTGGCTTTTGGTGCTGATGAAGATGACAGCAGCTGAGGGTGTCACCCCAAGTATCATGGAACAGCAAAAGCAGCAGCTTGAGCACTCATTGTGAGCAGAGCTGTAAGTTCTCCATCACCAAAGCCATACTTACCCTTCTGGGGTGACTGAAGGCTTCTGGGTGCTAGTCATGGCTGAGACTTCAGGGGACAAAGAGATGAGGAGGCCAAAGAGTGGTAGGGCTGAAGACAAAACTGTCTGAAGCAGTCAAGTTGATGAATTAAACTAAGCATGCTGCAAATCTGGGTTGGCAGCCATGGCTTTGGGTTCAGTTTTGTTTTCTCCAGTACGTGTTTACAGAAGACACAGGCTGTCATGTAGGAAGGCGTAGTGTCCCTCTGGGATAGGCAGACTTTCCACCGTGCTGCTGCAGCATGGAGCTGAAGTGCATCAGCAGGGTGTTTCAGAGAAGCTGTGCATTGCTTCTGGCCATGTTAGGTCTACTGCACAAACAAAGACTGATGGTTTCTAGGGCTCTCTCCTTACTTTACATATGTGAACATGAGGACATTAGGGCAGCAATTAAGTGAGGTGGCATTAAGGAGCCACAGCTGGCCATTTAGCTTGTCATCTGAGGCAGGAAACCCTAGAAATCTGCCTGAGAATGCCTGAACCAGCAAAAAGGCCAAGACGGTTTTGAGATCAGATGTTCAAAAGATTCATTAACTTTAGGAAAACCACCTGCTAATGAATCCATACTGAGCCTGTAGTCAAGCCCACCGCAGAGTCGGAGGGGGTCCTAGGGCTCCAGTATGGCCAAAGCCATGGCTGTGTAAGTACCCCTCTGCCCAGCAGTGCCAGCCATGCAAAGTCAGTGTTAGAAATGCTAGAACAGTGTGTTGAACCCTGCTTGCTTCTCTGTTTCTTATTTTATTCTTATACCTTCCAATGTTTTCCTGTCCCTACTTGAAAATGAAAATCCTTTTTTACCAGAAGCTACCGTGAAGCTGAGTTCATTAAACTTTGAATTTCCCAGCCTCAGCAGGAGCTGAAGGGCTACGTGCACGTGAAGCACTGCTGAAGGAACACAGCGATGTTTGGTGAAAGCAGCCCAATCCCACAGTCTGGTACCTTTGTCATGCCAGTCCCTAGATGTAAATAACTAGTTAGTGATTTTTAGAGGATTTCTCACTTTCCTGAGAAAGAAGTGCCTAAGCATAAATGCTCTGGTCTTCTGGTAACAGAAGACTTTCTCAGATACTTTCCCTCTGATTCAGTATTACTACAACAGGCAGGGATCTTACAGCTGTTACTTCTGCACGTTGCAATGTGTGACAAATACTGCTTAGCATACTGAATGGCACTGTCCCTAGCTTAATCTGCCTAAAGCCCCCACTGCAAGATATAAATAGATTAAGAGAGAAAATCCAATAATTTCTCCATTCTCCCACCAGAGCAATACACATTACATGTTTCTTTCCACCTAATTGCATTACATGGCAGGGATGCAATAAACATTTAATGACAGTCGCAGTCATCTGTCACTTCTCTTTAGATTGGTAATGTTCAGTATGATTTACATGCTTAACATTGTATGTTTTTGGAGGGGGGGGAGAGGAGGCGAAGAAATATGAATAACCTACATCAAAGTTGTGCTTTTTAGCTAAAAGATTTTTATTTTTTTTAATCCTAATTAAAGAAAAAAGGTAGGGTACCGAGACTCCTGAGATTCCTTAATTTATCCCTTAAGAAAAAGGATGGGATTTTCAAAGCATTGGGCCTGATTTAACTCTAGTACTTCAGTTTCACACAGGTACACTAGAACAAAATGAGTTGCATCAGGGAGTTAAAAGCAAACAATTAGAAGTGTTCTAGGAACTGTGATTGAATCCTACTCTAGCTTGTTACTTGAATATCTTCAAATTACTGTATTTCAGAAGGAGATATGGTGGGTGCTGGAAGCAATGTGATCTGAAAAATTTATATATTTCATGACTTCCTGAATGTAATTGATTTAAACACTGAATTTTTCATTTAGCTTCAATGAGAACAGGGCAGTTCAATCACCGAGGTCTGTTCTAAACACAGACACCATGAAATACAGCATTCATGTTGAACGCTTTAATGGAAAAGCTACAATCCCATGTGGACATGTTAATATCCAATTATATTATTTTTTTTCCCCAGGGGAAGATGCTCAGCCACACTTCTCGTAAAGCTGCTCTGCTGTGCCTTCCACAGTTTTACCATGTGACAGGTACCGTGTTACACCACCAGAGGCAAAAGCAGCTGTTTCTAAATGGGGTGAATGAAAGGGTTTTTCTTGCAGCAGCATCAAGAGCTGTGCTTTTGCATATGCAGACCATTAGCTTTAGTGAGGGAAGTTAAATGTTACTACTTCAGAAAATGTCCTCCACACACCACTGTTTTTCAAGTTTACTACATAGGCGTGAAATATTAGAAACAAATCCCAGCATAGTTAAGACCAAAGCAGAAACCAGATAAAGTTAGTTTGAAATAGGACAGCAGTTTTTAAGGCAGATAGTCACTGTTTCTTTCTGGCAAACCACCGGCAAGTCATCATCTGGTGAAAACTTTCAGCTGGGGAGAATTTGAGCCCAACAGTAGCCTGCAGGTGACAGCCTCTGAAGCCCATTAGCAGTCCCTTGAGGCTCGTAATCCTGCAGCTGAGCCCATTTCTTTCTCCTCCGAAGAGTTCGTTTCACGTTTGTGTTGGCTTTGCTGCATTCCCCAGCAGCGTGGCACGATTTCCTTTCTCTTGCTCCTGGTGTCGGTTTTGACAAGGATTGTTGAGAGGCTTCTTTGCTCAGTTTTGCTTTGATACTCTGGGTTTGTGAAAAACAAGGGAACAGGTGTTTAGTTTAGTCTGGCAGAAAGTGGCATCTAGAGGTGGGACAAACAGAGAGAGATTGAGTACCAAACTACTCCTAGAAATCGTGCTTGGTGAAGCTGAAAACAAAACGGATGGCAAAATTCAGAGAGGTGTGCGTGTAGGAGGGAGGGGAGATTCACTTGTCAGCAATCTCTTCTCTGTAGTTTAGCAGTGAGCTACCTGCCGTATGGTGCTCTGGGCTTCTGCTAATTTGATAAGGTCAGTTCCTGTGGCACTATCTGCAATGCAAACAATTACCAAAGGTGGCAAAGTGTCTTTTCTTGCATGAACCGCTAAATCATTAACTTCTGTGTCACTGCAAAAGCATCCAGCTCCCTGTTGTGTCCTCCTCAATCAATATCCCCAGACAGAGTATCCATGTCCTCCATCCCCCGCAGGAACAACTGAACCTTTCCACCAGCTCCACATCACTCAGCTAATGGGCACGGGAGCACAGACCTTAATTGTCCCTGACACCAACACAACCGCTTTTCTTCTCTGCATATCAATCCTACACATCTCTGTCAGCAGGGGCAAATTGAGTTACAAAAACGCTAAGGCTGGTCTCAGAGTACATTACATCAAGTTTGGGGCATGCCGACTTGATTCTGCTAACATACCCGGGAATTTTAATAACCCCCTGAAAGAGTTATTAGTCATTCATTGTTGAGCTTGTCTACATTATGCTGCTTCAGTGTTGTGCAGAATAAAAAAGGGGAGGAAAAAAAAAAAAAAAGAGAGAGGGAGAGCTCTTTTAACTCCGAGGATGAAGTGCCAAACCGAATTTTCGTCGTAGGAAGTGGAGCGGGCTGCAGAAAACACAGATAGCCCCGAAGGGAGCCGCGTCAGTAAGTGGAATAGAAATAGAAGGGGAACGCAGGAGCAGCGCGGGGCTGGGAGCTGCGTCCCGGCGCGGTGCCACTGCCCCCTGGCGGCTTCGGCCGTCAGATCCCCCAGGGGCTCCGGAGCGGAATTCTTGCTCCGAACCGAATCCCTGCTCGCCTTGATAGTGTGCTGCTTCAGTTTTAATGCCGAGAGGGGGGTTGTTGAAGAGTGTTCATTTCAGCACTGCCGCCAAATTCCCGTGAAACTACGTGCAGGGCAGTTAAAAGCCCCGAAGCAGCTGTTTTTATCTGGCTCTTGTGTTCGGTGATTCAGAGGTTTTGCAAACTTGGAGAGTGTGTAACAGTGGAAATGTTGATTGCCCCAACAGCAAAGCTCCAGCACCTTTTTTATGGTTTGAAAATTGCAGAGATGGATGGGACCGGCAGCATGGTCATGGCTGCTGAGCCACTCATTTTTTTGGGGAATGGGAAGTAGGAACAAGTGCAGTGCCCTCTCTGGCTGCCCATTTATGCATAAGTACATGCTCTAATTAATTTTTCCACTAGTGAGATATATTTTTCCTTAACTGAGAAGGTTACAAGAATTACGCTGTCAGTGCAACTGGGAATTCATGGCCTGAGATGTCCGAAGCTTTGTTTTTACAGATAATAGGTCCACAAGGAGTCTTCCCATACAGCTAATAACAGAACAACATTTTGAAGCTGTATTTGTACTGGTAGTGTAAATATATGTCTTTTCCACCCTGTCCCACATGTAGCACAGAACCCAACACAATCACTGTCATGGCTGCCCCTGAGGCACGTGAGCACTGCTACTATGGGCGAATATGATGGTCCCCAAATGTTCAGTAGTCACATGGCTCCCTCAGATCAGCCCTTTGTTCCCATCTCCTGGTTCTGTTTCCTATGGAAGCATCTGCATTCATGGGCAAGTGGGAGGAGATGACTTCTCGTACATATTCAGCATTGTTGCCTGATTATTATCAAGCTACAGGCCTTAGAAGTTTTGATAGAATTATGTGCATATATATATATATATATATATAATCATTAATGCTTCTATTATTTGAAAATCTGCAGTTAACTGCAGTTATTAAATAAACAAATGTGAACAGCCTGTAACACTATTACTAAATTTCCTGGAATATTTATTTCAGTCGGATCCTGCAGTGGTGTAAACAGGTGTAACCCCACTGAAATCAACACTGCTGTGAGATTTAGAGCAATCTGAAAATCTAACCACAGCATATATTACTTGATAAGAATTTGAGGAAGGAGTTTTATTTATTCCTCTGAGGCCAATCTCAGAGAAGACTAGATTTAAAACCAAAGTGATACAACCTGTCATTAACTTTATAGGTAATACACATCTCAGCAGCGTATGCCATAAACCAGTACAAACAGCTCTAGCCCCTGGAAATCTTTGGGGAAAAAAAACCACCATATTTTTGTATAGCATACAAAGCATGATTCCATCAAAATAATACAGGTTTGGTAAGTTGTTTTCCTACTTCTGAGAGGGTGAATTGAAATATTCTTCCTGTTGTGGGTGCTGGGACAAGCCCGTGGAAGCTTCTGTGGGAGTTTGGTGGCTGCACTGTGTGGGCAGACTTCTGTTTCCCCATGGCTGGTCTGCAGGGATTGGGATGGGGAGGTGCTGTCTTTCCCTGTTTGTTTCCAGACCCACTCCGTCTGGCTGCCAGCTTGCCCTCCCTGTTCTGCTGTGTCTATCATTGCCTGTTCATCAGAAGCCTCCAGCGTCAGCTGCTCGGTCCTCTGAGGGTTCTTGCCTTTCTTTAATGTATTTCTAAGCTGTTTAAAAGTTTATTTGTAGCTGTAACAGCCTGTGCTATCCTAATTTTTGTCTGCATGTTTATAAAATTATATGCCAACAGCCACCAACATTTGAAATCATCGCTAGCAGATTTCAATTATATCCCTTTAATGTTGGTAAGGGCTCTTTAAGAATAAAATAACAACCCTGCAGTTAATGCAATCAAAGTTTCCTCAAAACGGGTTTATGCCATCGTCACTCATTCAGTATGGTTGAAAACATTTTGTGTAATGCTATTAGAGTGAGTTGCCAGTGAACAGTACAAGTTAAATATTGATTTTAATACACACAAATGATTCCTTAAATCCCCAAATGCTTAATGAAAATTTCAGTGCATTCTTATAAAATAATTAATGGATGCCAGCTGGATAGCATGCAAACAATCACCGATTCTTTTATTCCAGACTACAAACTGATATATGGCATACTTGTTTATCTTACCTAGCCTCCAGGTAAATAGATTCATGGCTCTATAAATATTTGACAGGCTCTCATATTTTTTTTTCCTGTTTTGTTGTTGTTGTTGTTTTCCCTTCAAAGAAGATCACAGAGGTGTGTTTCTAAGGCTCTGTCTGCACAGGGAACATTCAAAAGCTAATTCCCAGGATTAGCAGCGATAGGAGTACTGGAGCTGACGATACTTTGCAGGCAGACCTATTTTTAGCACCAGTTAACGAAATGAAAACTTGCTGCATTGAGAACCAATGGGTATTTCTCTGCCTGACCTCATCCTCTCACCACATTTCTGCTCTTTTAATTTCCAAGCTCATGTATGATCTGTGTTGCAACGTGTAGGGGTGATACATGGAGAGCAAGTAGGTAATGGTGAAGGGAGGTCTTAGCAGCACTGTCTGGCTGCTTCGTTGCCTTTGAAGTCAGAGATCTGAAAGTGCACTTTCATTCTAAGGGTGGAGAGCTCAGGTAAAAGATAAGGTAAATAAAAAATAAAGGGAGCTCAAAAGAACTATGAGAGGGTTGTTCCAAGAAATTGGAGGTTCCACCTTCCAGTCTGCTTTGCCGCAGCTGGCAATTTTACAAGATATGCACAACCAGGGGAGTGTTAAGTGTAAAGATTCACCTGAGACTGAAAAATAACTTGTCTGGAAATCCACCAAGCAACCAGAGATGACCATATGTCTGAGTCACTGGTAAAGTAGCTTCGATTTGAGTTAGTGACCTACGGTAAAAACGTCCGTGTGCTGCTAGCGCTCTGGAGAAATGCTTTGCCCTTTCCTCTGTGTATTCATTAAGAATAAGTTGCATTTTTATATCTCCAGCTTATGCATTAAAGTGCTAAGGGAAATGCTATAAACAGAAGAAATACTTTGTAGCTCTACAAACTTGCTAATACTTATGCAGCTTGATAATTCTCACTTTTTTTTTTTTTCATAGATTTTATTTTAAGATGTAGTTGTAGTGTGAAATCGCCATCCCCAGCTAGTTCATGTTTTTGCCCAGGCTGAGAGATACAAAAGCATAAAGGTCATACTGATGCTTCAGTGACTGATGTTTAGCAAGCATTGCACTTTGTGTAAATGAAATCCCTGCTCTCAATCTGGTCTGCATTTACCCTCACTTCCTTTCTTCCATTAGCTGGCCTGCTGCTGCTTTCTTTTGCACAGATTCGTGCATGGAGAGTTGTTCCCTCTCAGAGGAAAGGGAAATGTGACCCTAATGGCTTCATCCAGTATAATTCAGTTGTGTAGACTTTGCACCCTCTGAAGCCTTTAGTGCACCATATCCACACTTTATTCTCCGTGGAATAACCAAAGAGGGCTGGCAGTGGCATGAGGCACCTCTGTATGCAACACTCCTGTGTCTACACACTATATACACACCATTGCAGAGTGTGCCTTAAAGCAGAAACTATTCCATTCAGTAAATTGCTTTGAGAATGTAAATTGCTTTTTGATCCTTTGGGATGAAAAGTTCTATATCAATGTATTATTATTAATGACAACGAATTATTCTTAAGGTGGTGGCATTGCTTTGCTGCCAATGGTGCAGAATGAGCAAGCGGTTTCCTGTGAGTACACCCAAAACACATAATGTGTCAAGTGACCAAGTAGTCTGAAGCTCATAGAGAGGATGTTTCACCATCAGGTATCCTCATGCATGTCCTGTTTACTGGTCTAAAACATTAGGCAAGAAGGTGCCACCTTCCCTGTGCCTGGTCCTGCCCTGAGCTATGCTGTCCCTGCCACGCTGTTGTAACCCTCGGTGGGAGCAGGCAGGAACAATGCCTCCTTTGAGAGCCTTTTGCTACATCACAATTTGGTTGCTGAAATGTTTCCACCGTTTATTTTTCTAGGCTCCCTTCCAGAGCTGTGTGCTCGTAAAGACCTGGCTGTGGAAGGAAGCGGGGTAGGCTGGTGTTGAATTGGCCCCTTGTTCGCTCAGCTTCCCTGACCTGTTCAAGGCCTTATGGCACTTCCAGGCCTCGGCTGCTCACTTGCACGACTTAGCAGATAAGTCATTTTGGGTTAATGAATAATTCAAAGCCAAGTTGTGATAATGGACAGACTGGCCTTGTTCGGGAGCTGACAGTCTAGAAAGCAGGCGAATGGGAAATATGGCCTCTGGCTGCCTTCCTCTCATGGCTTAGCATTGCTGTTAAAGCTGCTGGTCAAAATTTTGACTGGGATGCTGGCACCTGGTTTCTGAGGTGCTGCAGGAAGAGAGTTCAGCCTGGCATAGAGGAAGGAGCCACCAAGGCTCAGTAGCATGCTATGCTTGCTGTGCACCACAGCTAGGGGATCTCATCTGATGGGCTGCCCTGGCACTCACCCTGTTTTTCTACACCCTGTTTTTCTACTGGATAGGCAGAAGGCTATATTAAAATACTTCAGTCTTCCTGAAGTACTTGAAAACACTCCTATGCTATAATCACTGTCTATGGAACAGCTTGTCTTTTCTTATCCTGCCATTGACTTTAAATATTAAGAATTTATTGCTTTGAACAATGCCCGGTGCGAAGACATCTTTCAAAAGACAGAAAGGCTGACAGTCCTTAATGTTTGTTCTGGCATTTTGGGAGTGCTGTTAACAAAGTGAGCTTCACAAAGATGCATTTCAACCAAGAACAATAGAAATGTTCAAAGTGATATATTCACAGCCAAGCAAGTATAGGAACAGATTTACACAGGCTTGAGAACAGGAGAAGCAGAGGGATGACAAGCAGCGTAATAACAGATTTGTTCAACCGTTCTTTCCCTTCTGTTTTTATAGTAAGTGAAAGGCTATTGCAGACTGTTTTGTGCCAGGGAACCTGTTTTCTGAAAGGAACCAGGTACTGTCGAGAAAAATAGCAAAAAACAGTTGTGACACAACTTCCCCCACTAACTACTTCATACCAAGTTTTCAAGGCTGAACTAAAGCCAAATAATTAATAGAATTCTTATTAGACACGTAATTTCATGCAAAATGGATTTATTTGCTAATTTAGAATGTCTGATAATGGAATAAGTTGAGAAGGCTGGAAAAATAATATGAAGTTACTTTCGTTTTCTTCCTGCAAAACCTAAAGAGATAGTTGAGATTTCAGAAAGAGGGCGATATAAATGAGTTGGCAAAGAGATTGCTTTATCCAGTCGTAGCATGCAGGGATCCTGCTTTTTAGCAGTGTTCCAATACAAATATTGATAGTTACTACACAGAAAGACCTGGAACGGAGCGATGATTGATAAGCTTGTTCTTCTGAATAATATACTTTGCTAACAGTCTGATAGGAAATAAGAACAGAAAGTCCTCTAAAGATCAGAGAAATATTCTGAACCACAGAAATCTCCTTCTTCAAAAGAGAAGGGTGAATAATACAGCAACTATGGGCTTGACTTGCTGGACATCAACCAGGGGAGAATTGTTGGGAAACTCCTTTGGAGGATTTGGTGAAGAATATTACAGCTGAAAAATGACATTTCTCTAAAGAAGACAACAAGAATGATAAAAGGAAAGTCTCTTTTACCCAAGCTATTGAAGGTCAGTACTAACAAAAAGAGATTTTAAGTTTTATTCACTTTTTTTTTTTAATGCATGTTTGTAATAATTTTCACATACATAAACACAAGTTTTTGATCCAGCAAATACTGAGCTACTCCATGCTTAAGTTTTGGCACGAAATGGGAAGAAAATGAAGAGAAGGTTGGGTTGACTTCTGGATCTCTGGATTTAGTTGAGGCAAAGATGGAAGATTATGATCCTGTGCTCAGTTGTAGCACTGGCTGCCTTTACAAGATGCTAATTTGAAAACCTAGTTTGTTTAAAGAGGTGTTCTTGTGGACAGATATAAATGATGTGGACAATGAAGTTAATCTGCCACTGTCATTTGTGCCAGAGTAATCAAATATAAGCAGTAGGGTTCAATAGGATTTTGGTCTTGTAGGGTAGATCTTTCATGGAATTGTTCCAATATAACCACATCTTTCAAGTACAAGAAGTCAAACCTCAGGCAGCTTTACATAACAAGTAATGTTATCATGGAAAAGGCAGATAAAATAAAAAGACTCAACCACAGAAGCTAGACCACATCTAAAGTCCTCATACAGAATGAGCCAGAATGTAATGGCCGTGGCAGCAAAGCATCCTTAAAAATGTTAGACTAGCATACAGTTATTTACAGGATTCATCAGGGAAGGGGAAGAATAGCAATCCAAAGAAGTGATGTTATTGAAGGCTGGAAACTAGACCTCAGGGACAGGAAACGGTTCTGATTTGCATGGGTGGTTTTTTTTTTTGTTTTTTTTTTGAGAACTGATTGCATTTGTCCTCCACTGAAAACAGGAGGAGTGGGCGGCTAGGGACATATTCTCTTTTTGTCTCTGAGGACCTATTCTCCTTTTGTCTTTGCTTTTCTTCATTTCAGTTTTTCTAATGAGACCAAAATAAAGGAATCATTTATCTCTTTTCAGAGACAGCAATTTAATATGACCTAACAAGAGCATTAACAAAATAAAGGCTGAAAATGATAATGATTAAGTAGAGCACTACTGATCTATTCACATGGCATCCTGTGTGTGTATGTGCGTATGTGTTTTTAAAGAGAACAAGCTATGCAGTCACTCTTATTAGGAAATTAAGAGCAAAAGGGTAGTCAGGCAGAACTGTTCTACTCAAAGGGTAGTAAACATACAGAAGTTGTTGAGAAAGCTATCAAAAGCAGTATGCGAGTTGCATAGAGACAAAGAGGTTGATGTATTTATTGTGAGCAAGTAGGGGATATTGAAGACACAGAAACAGATGCAAATAAGCAGGAGTGAAATACATTTAGAGAATAGATTTGATTATGTGGGAATAATCTTCTAGCATTTTCTTCTGTTCTCTTTTGTACCCTATGACATAAGGGATAAATTTATTTTTACATAGGAGTATTTAACTGGATGGGAGCTGGTGTTTTCCTTTAGTTGCTTTTCTAAACTAAAAGAGCATGGATATGGAAAGCTTCATTTTTTTTCTTGCAGCTGCCATTTTGAGAAGTTTAATTTCACATCCACAAGAGCATTGCTGGACTTTGGTGTCACTATTTCCAGTGAACCTTGGCATTTTACACTAATTAGCAGGTTTATGAGCAGGTCTTCCCTTTCCTCTGAAATCAATGGATGTCCTATGGAGGAAAAAAAAAAAAAAAAAAAAAAAAAAAAGGATCTATTGATGCTGTGATTCTGCTGTATTTACAAGATACACAGCAGAAACAGAAACCATATAAACAGGACGTCAGCTTCACAGTCTTCTGCATGCAGAGGGCTCAGCCCTGCCCCCAGAAGACTGGCTCCCTGGGTCTTGATGAGATTGCTAGGCAAGGGTGGACTGCCTGCACAACCTAGAAATGAAGCATCCTTGTGACCAAGGGAATTAATTGGGAATGGGCTTTGCCTTTTCAAGAGCTGTTCAGGAGGCTTGCTTTTTCTGCTAGAGTTATGAGGAAAGTGTGGGGTTTCCTTTAAATGGAAATTTTAATGATCTGAGCACTTCCAGGGAGTCCAGATTCCAGCCCTGCTTCCCCTGAAACATCAACCCCTTCCCACAGACAGTTCTGATTGCAGAGATAAGGCTGTTCTGTGAGAAGCCATCCCTGCCCCCTGGGGGTCTCCTGTGTGAAGTGTGCCGAAATGAAGAGAAGGACACATCCTTTGGTCCAAAGTGATAGTGAGAAAGAAAGGAAGTGTGACCTGAGATCTCCTAATTATGGCTCGGAGCACAGAGATCCAAGGCCAAGGGTCTGGTCTTTGCCCCCATGCCTCTTTTTCCTTTATGTGAAACAATCCCCCAAGTGTGATCATTGGCTGGTGAGTATCCTAGCAATATCCTAGCAAATGTGCAACCTAGAAAGATTGCCTGCTGCTTTGCATCAGAGCTCTTCTTAGTTAATGCTTAAATGTTTCACATAACATTGATCTTACATGGCGTAACTGTTGTGTCCAGGGGCTTTTAGCTCCCTGAAATTTCCTGTCTTGTCCAAAAAATCTATAGTGTCTGATATTTATTATAATTTAAAAGAGCATGCTGGATAATATACTGTAGGAAAATCTTCCCTTTTAGGATTGTATCTTTTTTTTACAAATTGTTAAAAAAAAAAAAAAATTACACACCTGAAAAGTTGTACCAAACCTTATGCTGGGAACAGCCAGTCCTCAGCGTGAACTGGGCTCAGTCCTGCTGGAATTTGCCATGTGTTTTTTCCAAAAATTGCCTGTTGTCCAAGAAGAAATGTCATCAATAGTGTGTTTATTTCTAAATCCACTGAATCCAATTTCTACTAAATGCACCGGGAGCATTGATTAATTGGTTGCTTCAGCTTTAAAGCTTGTGCAAGCGGTGGTGAGAAGAGAGGTTTGGGATGCTGGTTGTCTGCCAGGGGTTGTCACTCACCTCGCTGTCAATTCTGTCTCACTGGAAGGCCATATAATAACGTATTTCAAAATAAAAAGTCAGTTAAGGGAACATTCATCACTTTGAGAGCATTTTCAAAGTGAGTGTCAGGCTTGTAATTCAAGCCTGCTTCAAAGCAGAGCTCCCGAGAGAAGAATTAATGGGAGAAAGGCACAGTCAGGACACTGTGTTCTCTTTCCAACCTAACTTTTCCTAGCAGGAGAGATGTAGCTGGTAGTCTCCATCTTGCAGACACCAGGTCCAGTGTTAGCAGCCGTGCTGAAGCACTGCTGCCTATTAGCGCTGGTGTGAGCTCAGACGGGGCTGTCCGTCCTCTCCTCAGATTGGAAAGGATGGAGCTGGTATCTCTGTTGGTTTTCACATCTGAAAGGGATCTGCTGTTATGGGTCAGAAGTGTGCTTGCCAGCTGGTATCCTGCATTCCCATGTTAAGAAAAGGCAGCAGGTGTGGTGGTGCATCTCTGTTAACTGGGCAGCAGAAAATATCCCTCAGTTCCTTGTTAGCTTCCGCTTCAAGAGCAGAATACAGTCTCCATGTTTGCCTCTCTTCAGCTACCATCAAAGCTGAAGTTTGGGGATCATGGTACAAACCAATGCTTTGCTGTAGCCTGCAGGCTTTGAGATTCTACTTTTTAGCCCATGATCTTCATGCAGCCATGTGAGTATATAGAGGTTACTTGAGTCCTCCAGTAAACTGAGTGCTTTTACATTTTCGGGTTAACAGGGTGAAGCCAGAACATGCTAAATTGTTCTTAGTGCTAGTTGAGGCTAATTTTTGTCAGACCTTAATTCAGTCTTTAGGTTAGTCTTGCCATCTTTCCAGTGGCATTGTGTTGGCCTGATGAAAAGATGTTATTTTTCTGATTGTGCTGTTTCTGTGCACTGTGCCTGCTGGCTTCGGTATGGATGGAGGGGATCCTTCCATTGTTCCATGATGAATGCTTCGTTTGGTCTCACTGTGATCTTATCTAACATCTCCATCAGATGAATGAGAGTTGATGGGATTTTTAAACTCAATTTTTCCTAATCACATTTGGAAAACAAATTAATCTTAGGTCTATTTGTCTTAAGTGTAATTGCGTACTGGCTTGTCAGTGCCGCTGAGCAGAAGACCTCAGCTATTGCTGCATGCCATCTCCACAACACAAGATGTCTGATGCGTATAGGCAAGAGGATCAAGGTGCTATCAGTGAAACTGCACTGTTTTCACCTTTAGATAGCTGGTAAATGAAAGTTTATCTACAGGATTTCAAAGAGGAAAGTGTTAGAAACTCTTAACTAATAGCTTTCTCCTTGATAGCATTAGTTTCCTATTCATTTCACTAAAGGGACAGTTTTGGAGGGACTTGTAAATTATAGCATACTCCTAACAAAATGAAAGTTTCAGGAAAAACATGTAATAGTTCTCTGTAATCATAATAAGGGCAAATTGTTGTTTATCCAGCGGAAGAGCTGTTGATCACTAAAGCCTGTTTTTCTGTTTTTCACACTTGAACAATCATACATTTTTGGAAATGTGTTTTAAGATTAATATAGGCATATTTCAGTTACGTACGTCCTTATTTGATTATTTGTTTGTTCTGAATGTGTTTATGCTTTGTTTTCCTTTCTTCTTTCTATGCTAGTCTCCCTGTTCATGCCTCACCCATCTTCTTTGGCTGTGCCACCAGGCAAAAAGAAGCAACATCAAACTGTAGGATAAAATAGAATTCTACCCCTATGGGATAATGTAGCAGATATTATCACTGTTTAGATAAAAACTGATGTGAAAATCTCCTGCCGGAGTTGAACGAATCTTGTCTTAGTGATGTAATAGATCAAGTGGGAATTTCTGTGAGTGTTTGTGCCGTGATACTCAAGACCAGATCATGCATGCGTAAATAATTAACACAAGCTAGAAGTCAATCCAGAATTAAGCCACTGATGCTAGCTGAGTTTTACAGAGAACATTAGAAACAAACATGCTGGAAATAGCTAAGGCTATGGTCTTCATATTAAATAGAATAAATATGTTTGTGAAATAACGCAGCAATTTAATAGCTGTAATCCCTTGCTCACTCATAAGGAGTGGCAGGGTACTATGGCATGTCTTGGAGACTTCTGAAACCTGGGTACTTGTGCTCTTTCATTTAAAAAAAGAAGAAGAAAAAAAAGACACAGTAAGACTAAGGGTTATTTTTTGAAAGTTAAATACTTGGATATGATTTTGAGAAATGCAGGTGATTTCCAGTGACTAAAGGCTGGTTAATTTGTAGTGGGATATTTGCAAGGAGGAAGGAAGGGTTATGCAGGGACAGGGCTGGACCATGGTTTGCCATTACATGCTACCAGACCATGAGCACTGGCTTTTCCCATAAACAACTTATCAGTAATTCTTGCCTGTCTACACAGAGTCCACTGGAAAAGGACAAAATAACAGCCCTTTGTTTGGACAAAATGAGGACTGGAAAACTTATTAAATGTGCTGCATGTCTTTTATTTGGCTTCCTCTATCTGGTCCAATAAATATGCTTGCAGATGGCAGGGTGCTGGAGTAAAGAGCTGGGGCTCCTTGCATCATGTCAGAGGGCAGGAAACTTGTGATCAGTACTGCATCAAAATCTGACTTTTCATTGCTAATGGCTGACTTTACTAATAGCGATGTTGGTGCAGATGGAAGCAGGCAGAAGAAATCACTGAGAAAACCATGAAGAGCCATAATGTTCCCCAGAAACAGCTTTTTTCTTAGACATATGAGGTGTGGCATGCAGTGTTCTTGCCTATATTGTGTTCTCCATCTGGCTGGTTACTGAAAGCTCAGATTCTCCTGGGCTTTTCTGAGCTATTTACTATAATATTCTGCCTTTTATAGAAAAGATTATCTTACAAACTGGATTCTCCATAGTGGATAGATTTTTATGGTTTAATCCTGTTTTTGATATCTAATTCTGTTTTTTTCCCCTTAAATTTAATATTGTTTCCCCTGACACACATACATAAACATGCACAGGATTTCATGTCTTATTTTTTTGGTGGTAGTATCTCATGCAGAGATTCTTTTCTTGCCACACTTGATTGAGAAATAGCTCCTGTGGGATTTGGAGAATCATTCTAATTTCCAGCCCACGGACTGAGAAATCCCCATATGCCTTGTTCCCTTTAAATGGGGACTACAGCCAGAACTCAATTAATACAGTGGGAATCCTTCCATTGATTTCAGTTACCTCTTGGTCAGGCTCTCTGTATTTTATGCTTCTTTATCATAATCACAAAGTATACCATAATACAGGTATTTCTCTTACTACATGCCTATAAGGCAAAGAAGTGATAAGTATTTCTACTTTCTCAATGAGGATTTAGAGTACAGGAAAATAAGTGCTTGATCTGGAAAGAAACTGAATTTAGTCACTGAAGTTCTGGCTTAGATGAATCTGGTCCATTTTACCCAAAGCAGGCAGGTGCTGTTGAAAAGTATGTATCTTGTGCACCCTGTGGATGTCGTGCAAGCAGTTTTAGGAGGACAGACTGGAGTCTAGGACTAGGAGTCTTTCTGGGATGCTGGCCTTAGACGAGCACAGCAGTCATGTTTCCTTTTTTTCCTAGGCATGCACTCAAACATTATATTCTGTGACATCAATGCTGAATATCACTTGGTGACTCTAAGGCTCTAAGAAGGGTTTATAGACTGGAGCTATTAGGAACTGAGCCTTGGCAGTGAATGGTCTCTGATAGATTATTCTCATTTCTTCCTGTGCAATTTCTCTCAAGACATTGGCTCTTCAGAAGAAGTGTCAGAGCTGGACAGCACTAAGCTGATAACTATTATTGCTATTATTATTTTAATCAGAAGGTAATTAGTTGGTGTGCATCATGGATGGTGATAGCATGCTTTGGATTGCACTGGAAGAAGTGCTTGGGATGTGATGAAGAAAGTCTTGCACTCTATAGTTGAAACAAAATAGCTAGTTTTTTATCAGCCCTGAGATCACACCAGGGGCTGTTCTACCCTGTTCTATCTCTATCCCACCAATTGAGCTTACAAGTACAGTGCTGCATACTTGCAGTGAAAAATGGACCTATCTGTTTTAGGTATTTAATTTTACACAGGAAATTTTTTTCCTATTCTTCACTTAAGACTTTGGTGTAAAGGTCCTTTAATGCCTTAGGCAGATCACTGTGAGAGTTAAAGCAGAAAGCCTAAGACTGTGTTTAGTCTTCCTGTTAGGCCAAAAGAGGTTTAGATTTCCACTGATTGACTGCTGAACCCCTCCTCCCTCCCTCCTCAACCAGCTCCACTTCTCTGGCCCAGATCAATGTCAGTAGTTAAATGGATCGGTTATTTGAAAGCTGTCTATTGACCTTTCCTTCGTGACTGATTGCATGAAAAGTGCACAGGAGTGTGGCTTCCAGCTAGGCGAGCAGTTGCTGTTGATGGCTCTTTTTCACTGCTCCCTATAGCCCACTAGGATTTCCCACAGAGGAATAGGCTGCCTGCAAACATGCAGGGATAGAGAGTGCTCTCAAGTAACCATAATGAAGCTGAAAGCCAGTGCTAGCCTTCCTCAGTGGCCAAGAGTAATTATTTATGAAGAGAAGCACAGGGCTGAGTGGTTGACTGGCCTTTAAAACACTTCCTGACTGGAGAATTGGAATTGGAGAGCCACCAGAGCCCAGGGTGACATTTGCTTAGGGGTGCTGGTCTGTGTCCTGACAAAGAAGGAGAAGGAGGACATAACCAGGGCCTACCAGTTCTCTCTCATGCACGCACTGGCGTGCAGATCCTATCTTACATGCTTGCCATCTCACACACGTGCTGTCCTAGTCCAGAGAAATAATTAACTTTTTCATCTTTCAGTGTGCATTTAAATACAAAAACAGCCTGCAGGAGCGGATGCATAGAATTAGTCTTTGTGCAACTTTTCTTTCTTATGCTTTTGGAGTCTAAAAGTAATGTTGTCAGGGTTTTAATTTGCTTTAAATCTCCTGTAACCAATTCCATGGTAACAGGTTTTGATTTTTGGCATATGGAACGTTTTAGTTGCTCCTGATTGTTAACATTATGAAAAATAAACTCACCTTTTAACTCCTAAAATAAAGTTTGACAGTGCAGTAAGTGACGTTCTGTTTGCACAGAAGTAGAGAATACAAATTACCCCAAATCAGATAATGGGAAGTTGATATATGGTGATTATGTTGTTTCATCACCTGTTTTTCAGTAGGTTGTGCAGGATTGGTAATTCACTGCTTGGTCTCCCTTTTAAATCACTTTCTTAATAAACCCGAAACAACGCTGTCCTGATGTAGGGCACAGCAGGACTCCATGCTTAATCTGTATTTTACAAACCAGCAATACACCACTTGTTATGAAAAGGTTCATAATGTCAATGCATGATTCTGATTATCAGGGAATTGCTCTCTGCAGAGTGCAGGGTGGCATAGGAGGCTGGAGAAGAGGTTGGAGCAGGCCGGGAATTGGGGTCTCTGCTGGTAAATCGCAAGTGCCAAAGCGTAGTGCAGTCCCCGATTGCTAGGACATAGAGCAGATCCAGGCCAGAATTTCCGACTTGGAGAAGATAATCCTTGTCCATTCGTGGCTGAACATCTGAAAGTGAAACTGTGATGGGAAAAATCTTGCAGGTCCACGTGAAGAGTACCTGGTTCCATATAGTTCTATGTCTACTCTCTCCATTTGGCTCCACACTTTCTCAATTTTCCAAAGAATCATATATTGCTTCTCTCCTCCCCCTACCCCAGTTAAGACACGTAGTTGATGAATTGCATCCTTCTCTTCTCACGTGGTCCTCACAACAGGAGGCTTATTATGGCAAAACTCCCAATTTGCCTTGAATACCTTATTAATTTATAAATGTCACTCACCTGCATGCTGCCACTTGTTAACATTGGAAGGTATTGATGGAGAGTCTTCACTGTCACTTCCCCATCATCTTCTAAAAGACTTAATAAATAAAAGAGAGGGAGAACTGTTACAGGGTTAATAAAATAAATTGTAGCTTTTGTAATTGACAGTAGTTCTTATTCATCAGTCCAGTCAAAACTACTTCTTCCTAAGCAGCGAGCAATCAAATGCTGACTTATCAAATCATAGGGAAATTAGATTATTTCAGGCTCTAAAAGGATTGTAATCAAGAGCAGACAATTTATTTATTTTCTTGGTGCAAGATAAAGTTATTCCTTATACTAGAGGGGGCCAGGGAAGGAGAAAGGGGACATAAGAAGAAAATAATAATAATAATAAGATGGCAATAAATAAATAAATGCAAAATAAATAAATAAAACCAATAAATTATTTTTAAAATATACTTGCCTGCCACTGAAAACAAACAAAAATCCTGTAGGGATGTTCTTTTATTGCAAAAATGTAATGGGAGACTTTAATAGAGCTAAAAACTACATATCTATCAAAGAAAATAATTAGGATTATAAAACTGACCACAGGAGCAGTCTACACTCATTAGCTTGAGTGCTCAGGCATAACAGGTTAAAGTTTCTCTTCTGACTCAGACTAAGGACTTGAATTTCACTTTCAACTGAGAAACACCCACTGAGTGTCCTGGCTATCAGCTGCTGGGTTTATTTCTGAATCAGAACTTATATCTTTGATCTGAGGAAAAAAAACTATCAGAAGCTTCAGAGAGAAAAATAAGTTTATTTCATCCAAATTTTCTTTCTGGATACCATGGCAATATCTTTTCAATAGGAAAGGAAGGGAATCAGTCTAAAAATCTCCAACTTAAGAAAGAATGAAACAAAATACAGACTTTCATGTCAGCTCACTCTCCCTCCCTTCCTTTCATTGCCAAAGCTACGCTAAGTCAGTGACTCTCTGCAGCAAGCCCTGGGGAAAATCCTCACTGCAACCCTTGTGTCCTTGCATCCTGCTTGAGGGAGAGCTTATCCAGAGCTTACGCCAAAGGGAATCCTTGCGTCTCCCAGTGATTTTGCCAGTTTGGTGAAAAGCCTCTGAGCTCATATTTATGGCAAGGGCAGACAGTAACTTGGTGCTGATGTGCAGTTATTCCTGAACAGTGCTTGATTCCTATATTCCTATATGAGGTCTAGAAGTAGATCTGAGACATCAGCACCTCACCTTTGAGTAAGACAAGGACTGAAGAACTGTTTTGATGGCTGAATAAAAATGGAGAGGATGGGGTTCTATTTAACTCCCTGCTAGCATAGTATAATGGTTCCAAACATCCAAACCCAATGCGTCATCTTGGGGAAAAAAAAAAAGAAAAAAAAAGGGGGGAATATCAGGTAGTCTGTTTTCATTTCAGTTAGAGGAAAAAAACTGAGACATTTAGAGAGATGAAGTGATATGCATTAGGCTGTTAAGGCTGTGCAAAGGGGTCTGATCAGAGTTCAGACCTGAATTTACTGTTGCCCAGTCATATCACTCAAGTTCAAGACTTTTTCTAGCCTTTGAGTAAAAACTGTTTAAAGCTAACATTTACCATTCTTTCTGGCACAGCTTTTTTCACATCATCCCAATAAAACCAAGGATATTAGAAAATTTAAGAATAAACCTAGGTCACAATGTCCTGCTCTTCTTTTTTTTTTTTAAGTCTCCAAGTGAATTTTGAGAACATATTTCTATTTTGTCACAGTGATACCTGTAATGTTTTTTTTTTTCTTTGTAAATGACAAATCTAAAGTTTCAAAGAAGGCTTAAGATGAAATGAAAATGAGAGCAGAAGGCTACGTAGCTGTCATTAGCCTTAAGACTGTTTATGAGAACTCCAGATGACCTACAGCTTTAAATGACATTGATTGGCGTACTTTAACTTTGTGCTAATGGACTAATGACTTGCAAGGCTCTGAACAGTCAAAGGAGGAAAAAAAAAATACTGGCATCTGTGAAAGATGTTGATTGCAATCTGTGGTATTCAGCTTACTTTTCCAGTAAGTGTTAAATATGCAGGGTACTGCATAGAATTGTAATTGTTGCTATTTAGAAAAAAAGAATAAAGAAAAAAAATCATTCCTCGAATAGCAAAGTCTTTTTTCATTGGTAACAAATAATACGCCCATTGAAATGAATACTTTCAAGTAGCCTTTTTGGAGTAGGGGAAAATCTTGCTAGAATTCAGCAGCATGTAGCTTCTGAAAAACGAAATCTCTAGTCTAAAAGGGAGAGGACCAAGTGGATAAGGCTTAAAAATATCACAGAAATCCTTCCTTCTTCTGCTGCAGAGCACATACCAACTGCCTCTGATTCTTGTTTTCTTTGTAACTCAGTGGGATGCTTGGGATAAAAGGGAGGGTCGAGGCTGGCCTCACATTTCCTATGTGCCGTTGACTGTTTCTTCTCCTTTCATTATCCTGAGTAAATTGTGCCACTACAAGAACCCTTTTGAGACGTGAAATACTGCCTAAAGGTCACTGTTTAGAGCACAGCCAATATAGCACAAGACACCGCTAATCTATTGGTTCTGTGATGAATATGTTGACAAGCAGCTGAATTTTAATAATTAATCATGATAAAACTAAGGAGAGTTAATAATTTAAAGTCTGATAATGGAGAGTGGTGCTGCTACTCAAGTAGGCAGTTTCTGTTAAGTTTCACCTCTGTTAATTTTAACCAAAGGGAGCACTGTCACTTTTAATTAGCAATAAGAATCTCTCGGTGCTGTGAGGCTGGCACAGAGGAGGTCAGCTCCAGTAAATGTTAACAGCTCAAAGAGAAAATGCAGGGAGAGTATTTTAAATAGCCTAATGCTAATCAGCAGGGCTGATTCCTCAAGCTGTATGTTTGCTTTACTACAGCAGTGCATTACTGGACAGCAATAAATTAAAATTATGAAATGAGGAAGACAGGGAAAGTACATGTTTCTTATCCCAAATGTGTCACTCACAAAACATCAGTGACCTTCAGCAGAATTTTTATCTCTAATGGAGCCAGCGTTTACCCATTTGTAAGCACATGGTCACCAAAATGTTATCATGAGACATCTATCTTTGCAATTCCTCCTTTCTTCTCAAAGTGGACAGACTGAAAATGGGTTGGATTCCCAAAGAGACACAGGTACACTTTGGAGAGGTAACAAGAGCAAAACTTCATATTACTTGTTTTAACTAGCAAGTTTAGCTCTGTGATAACACATAGCATAGCAGGAAGCAGGAGAGGCACTTGACAGCCAGGTGCTGGGCAGCCTGCTGTGCTGCTAGGGCTGTGCCCAGGGAAGAAAGTGGAGGGGCTGCAAGGCAGGAATTTGAAGGAAACCAAGCTTTGTCAGTTCTGCTGCTTATGGAGTACCTTTGGCTTTTATATCCCAATGGGTACATGCATCATATTTTCTCAGGGATGAATGTGCCAGAGTGAGGCACTGCAACGCGCTCTCTAAAATGGCCAGCACACCATTAGGTGCCGTGGTGTCTGAACACTGTCTTATGTTTCCCACTACTCACAGGAGGAAATTCCTAGCATACTGGGACTACTGAGCTACCTATTCAGTTATCAGAAGCATTTGGTGGGTTTCTAAGGGCGACCAGCGTAGCTGAAATGTTATTTTAGTAATTTTACAAAGTCTTTTGATAAACAGAGCTTGACATTTCTAAGGCGCCCTGTTCTGTTCATTCTCGTGGCAGTCAAGAGTTAAGCCAGGGGATAGGAAACCCCTAACACAGTATGGCTCAGGTTACACAAATCAGATGATTTAACAGACTTTTCAATGTTTGCTATTTAAATAGCTGATTTTGTTCTGTGTCTGGCTGAGTTTTCAGTGTGCTGCCATTCTCCACTATCTTATTTGCAAAAGTTCGACATTCATGTTAAAGACACATTAACATGGTTTTACAAGAAGGAATTATAAAGCAGAGCAGCAAGTAGTTAAAACATACTGTGTGTAATATTCAGAGTTATGTTATTTGGCCTTGGCACTATATCAATGGCAAAAAAATTAACACCAGATATGCATTCAAAGGGCGGATGCTTCTGGAAAGTGCTGTGAGCAGTACTCGCTTGCCACTCTTACATCTCAGAAGCGTGTGATCTTGTCTCTGTCAGTTGTTTGTTTTGGCCATACTCCAAGGGATTTGTACTACAGGCAGTTTTGTTCCTCTAGCTGATATAAGTTACAGTTTTCGCCTTTGGTTTTTCACTGGAGGTAATTGTATTTGTAGTACTGCACAGAATAACTTCATCTCACTGTCTGTAGCTGCATGTCATGTTGTGTTGATGTGTGACAAAGGCACGTCCTTTCATGATTTTGTGTCACTATATGACAAGACACTTTCCTCATAAATTTGTCATAAATTTGATTATGTTGCAGTTCTGGGTCAAGTTACTCCAATATATATTTGCAAAGTTTCACAAGTTCAGGAGACCCAAACTGATTCAGAACAGCAGCAATGCTTAAGGCTGAGCCTGTGGTATGTGAGGTACTCCCCATAAAAATGTGGGCATCACATGAACTTCTTTGTAGAAAATCTTTATGTGATCTTCCGGCCTTAAGCTGTTATTAAGACTGCTCCTAAGTTGTCCAGCAAGGCTGGGTGTTGAAGTGCTTGTGCTTTAGGCTTTCATTTCCCTAAAGACAGAATACGCCTGTGTTCAGTTGACTTGAAGAAGAGGAACTACGAAATATCATTCTGATTCCCCAAATCCATTACACTGCAGTACAATAGGCTGGATCAGATATGTTGTACATTTGGAGAATGATAACCCATAAGGCTAAAACCTACACCCTGTGCACCATCATCCATCCATGGGCATCCACGATCTATTAGTCATTACATTTATGTTAGCAACCTGCTATATAAAGTGTGGCACTTTAGGTATGAGCAGAGGATATTGCCAGGCAGTGAAAAATAGAGCCATACCTATTTTGTAGTAAATCATATTTAATTGACCATGTTCCCAATAAAATGTGCCAACATTTCTGAAATCATATGTGAACTGCAGGTAATTATGGACAAATATCTTCATGAAAGATTTGAATGTGTTTCACATGCCCCAAGAAGCTCAGTTACTTTGAGCCAGACTTTGAGAACTAAGTCTATATCTCAGGGATCACCAAATTCAACCTCCCCTTATGTAAGTGTTATCACCTACTTTCTTGATTTATTTGTTGAGGTAATTGCATATGTTATTACTCTACTATTGTAGATTTTTCATTATAATCCACTCATCTATAAATTCAAGGCCAAAGTAGACCGTATGTCTCGTGATATTTTTATTTGTTATTGCTACAGAAAAATAGCTTAATAACATTTTAAAGTATGTTTATTCATATCAGCAGTCATCAGCTTCTTCTTGGTGAGCTGGTAAAGAGTAATAGTGCATTCTCTCTTTAAAAATACGTGGTTTGGGGTTAGTTTCCATGTATACCTGTAAATGTTTTTTGAGAATCTTGTGATTCTTTTTAAACTGTTTGGATCTTTTGTAGGTGAAATGAGATGAAAATATAAAATTGCAAAAGGAAAAAAAAAAAAAAAAAAACAACCCAAGTTTTCTTTCTAGCCAGTCATTCATCGCTTTATAGCATATAAAACTCCGGTGCTTTTTTTTTTGTCCAGCTTGCTTCTTGCTACATAACATCAATAACTACTCATATCTTTAATGCAATCTATGGACAAAAAGACAAGTCTAGCTTATCCATGATTTATTGTAAAAGGGCTAGCAATTAGTGTCCTGGTTTTGGCTTGAGTTAATTTTTTCCTAATAGCTGATATGGTGCTGTGTTTTAGGTTTAGAATTAAAATAATGCTGATAATGCACGGATGTTTCAGTTGTTGCTCAGCAGTGCTGCATAGAACCAAGAATGTTTCAGCTTCTCACGCTGCCCTGCGTGAGTCTGAGGGTGTGCAAGGAGCTGGGAGAGGACAGAATCAGCACAGCTGGCAAAAACTAGCCAAAAAGATGTCCCATACCATCTGATGTGGTAAAAAATGCCATATGGTATCCCTCTGGATGCTTTATATTCCAATTCCTATATCCTGTCCTATTAAGCTGTCTTTATCACAGCCCATGAGCTCTATCTTTTACCAGATTCTCTCCCTATCCCAGTGGGGCTGGAGGAGTGAATCAACAGCTGTGTGGTGCTCAGCTGCCTGCCAGGGTAAACCAAGATAATTAGGCTTTGGTTTCTGGTAAGCAGAAAGCTCTTACATTTTATCTGTCCCTACTTAGTGAATAATATTGCAAGTTTTCTCAAGTCATTCAACTAGTGCAGATATAACAATGGAGTTCCATCCTACAAGCTACTATATTAAATAGCTAAAATTGCCCCCCACGTTTTGGCTTTTACTACTTTATAAATAATGGATGTCACATTTATTTCTTCCTTAAGCAAATGGTGCTATAAAGTAACCCATTCTACATCACTTAAACAAAAGTAATGACTAGAGTTTAGTGTTTAGCAGCTAATGATCTTGCTTTAGGATGGAGACTGGGAATGACAAGAGAAAAAGGGAAACGGCCCATTCCTTCTTAAAATACACCATGCCTTGATTTCCTCAGCTTCACTATGATTACAGAAGCCCAGGTTTGTCCCTTCTGCATTAGATAACATGAAGTGCTCCTTTTTTTGCTTTTTTTCTGTCCTCTACTTGCTCACTAGTTTTTTATTTGGCTGCTTTGAGGCAGCTGCAAGGCCACTGCACTGTATCAGTAGAAGAGTAAAACCTGTTACATAAATCAGATAAAGAAAATATCAGTCAATACCTTATGGGAGTTTATCTGTTTTAAATCACTTTTGTGTGACTGATGTGAGCTGAGCTGCAAAGAAAAGCTAGCAAGCTCACAGGACCTCTGGCCATTTTAAGATCTCTTCTGGAGAATTTAATACTCCTTTTGCAGTCCTTGGGCATCGTCTAGTTGGAAGTGATCATAGAGAAAAGTAAAATAAAAACCATGAAGCCATTGGTGGAAGAAAGTCAGGATTTTGTGCCTGTGGACTCAGAACTACTGCTGTGTTGCTGCTTGCAGCTCACTGATGCTGCAGAAATAAACTGTATTTTATGTAGGCTAAAGATGCACTCCTAGTGTTTTTGTTTTGTTTTCAAACATTCTTGGGCTTTTGTTTTCCTTTATTTAGTATATTTTTTAAAATGTTTTGTTTTTTAACAAAGCAGCAGGGTGGAAGGCACTCCTACATCTTGCAGCACAGAAAAATTGCAATGTAAAACTCAATACCTGCAAATTATAATCACTTGTTCTTTATACTAGGATGGACACTATAGGATCTATCCAGAGATAGTGGGAAGCGATGATTCCTGCACTGCAGAGCTCCCCAAGTCAGTGCAGGCGTAGAAAAGTAGTTACGAGCTAGAGCAGATTTAGAACATTGAAATAGAAGTTTACTCTGCTCACTGTAATATTGCATGATTTCTTGAGAGTAATGCATGGAAAATGAAACTAAACAGCTTAGTTGCATTATCCAAGCTGAGATAAATGCACGAGGAATGCATTTTGTTGTATAATCTAAGCTGCCACGTGATTTAAGTCTTCAAACAAGTTGTAGCCTGTTCACCAAAACACTGTAGAATTTGGACATTTAAACAAAATTAAAATTTCAGATACTTGAAAAACAGTCTAAATTTTTGAAAAGGATTGAATGATTGACAAAGAAAGATTTTTTCCCTAACTAATTATTCTGAGATCACAGTAGACCATCGTTATCTTTGGCATGTACCATCTTGCAGATTATGTAGAGCACTTGGACACTCTTTCAGGTAGAGAGTAAGAAGCAAATTGAAGGGTAGTTGGAGTTGATGGGCTGGCAATACTGGTCAGTTGGCATCTGGACCATGGTAGAAGGGGTGAAAACAATGTACTTTTTATTTCATTTAGAAAATCCCCATCCCCCTAAGGGTCTCCTGAAGGCAGAATAGAACTGGGGCCAGAGCTATCTTCTAATGAGAGAGACAAATACAAGAGACACAAATTTTAGGGCAGATGAGATCGGGGAGTAGTGCAAAAACGCCACCTCCACCTAGGTGTCAAAGCTGCAGCTTGGCCCTGTGGACCCAATGGGAAATGAATTAGCTTGATTGCATGTAGGCATGAAGAAATAATCCCAGGTCTGATATCTTCCCAACACATGCACTGAGTCATGGGTTTGAGAGGGAAACTGATCCTGAATACCTGTCTCACAAAATTTTGACTTAACAGCATTTATTATGCAATGTAAATTGCGTATGTAAATTTTTTTAAATTTTCTTTTAGCTTTTAGATTTTAGGGTTAATAAAAAAAATCAGTGATGAAATGTGAGATGATACGAAGACAGCAGAACAAGGACAATTGTTGAAGGTTTGGTGTTTAATGTGACTACGTCCCTGACACGTCTTGTGCTGTTCAGCCCAAGTGACTCATGGCAAAACATCATTTTTGTTTCCTTCTGTGTAGTGTGTGCACAGAGTGAACAGAAAAAGATTTAGCCCACCAGGTCTGTTCCCCCAAAAATTCAGTGAGTAAACACTCACTGACATTTGTGAGAGACACAGCTTCACTTGCTTGATAGATTTCATGTAGAATGTAAAACTTCCCATTCTGAGGTCTTTTATAACCTTGCTAATTGCTGCTCATTAATGAGGATCCTATTTCCTTTCTAGCAGTGATCAGAAAGCAGAAGACGTGTCAGATGTTGAGGTACCAGAGATATCACAAGGCTCTATTTTGGCTCATTTGCTCTCATGCCCTTCTATGAGCTCAAAAATGTGCTGCAACTCTGCAAAGCTATAATATACAAAACAAACATGGTTCTGGGGATGCAACATTAAGTAACTGATGATGTTAAGAAAAGTACTTATATTCATGTTTGAGCCTGCCTGATCTGGTTCAGTCCTCCTGAGCTTCTTTAATAGATGGGTACTGTGTATTAAACAGTGAAGCACTTCATGCTGAAAGTCTTCGTGTTGGTAACTTCAGTGAGATTACTGTTAGCCGATTTATAGTTCCCATGACTCTCCCTTCTTCATATGTATGCATGTAATATGTTTATACATTTTGAAATGGAATCTTATATTTCATCTCTCCTGGGAAAATTCTGTTCCTGTTAGAAATCTGGTTTCCCCTTATGCAGGCTAGTAGCAGTGAGTTAATGAATTTTTTGCTTCTTTCTGGAAGAATTTTCATTAGAGACACTTCAATAATAGGGTAGTAATGGATGTAAATAGAATATAAATTTTACGTAGTTGAAATGCCTCCTGTGATGAAAAGGGAAGAATTAGAAATGTTGGATATTCCAAACTGTTTTGAGATTGCTGGGTTCATTTGAAATACTGTACTGGTGCAGAGAAACAGCTTGGGGGGGACTGATTTTGTTTACCTACTGAAACGTTCCTTCCACAGTTGTTCGTCTATGCTGAAATTTGCCCATGCAGAACGGTATGCACTGGGGAGGCAGAGTCATTACAGAGGTTTTGCTTGATTTCTTTAGAGTATTTGGGTTGTCAAAAAAAAAAAAAAAAAAAAGAGAGAAAAAGATTGAACTGATCTTTCTTAAGCTTTATAAAAGCAGCTAAGATTCATTTAAGCCTTTAAAATGTTTCAGTGGCCCAGACTTTCCGCAGCATCTCAATGCATAGTTGCATCACTCTAAAGAATTGTTTTCAACTTTTAATTCCAATACAATAGAGTTAGCCAAGGTACCAATGTGAGAGGTAGTAGCATCTGTAGTAAAAGTGGACAAGAGTACTGTTTCTCTTGGTTTGGTGTTACCTATCCTCTCCTGAAAGTCCATCAAATTGTGTTGCTGCATGTGGTCCTATAGCAAGGAGGTCTGCTCACTCTCTTCTGCCCTCACCTACGCACCCTGCTGTGGGGTGGAAGGGAAGAGAAAACAAGTTCCCCTGTGACAGCACTTTTTATAATGATTTATTATTTCTAATAATGTAGTCCTTAGAGGCCACATTTAAAGACCAGGGGTTAATTTCACTGAGTGCATTTCAAACATGCAGTAGAAAAAGGCAGGCATCATCCTGAAAATGCATGCTAATAAAGCTCCGTTGCTGGCTGCATGTCAAATAGATGTGTGAGGTGGATGTAGGGAAAACAAGGGTAAGATGAAATATGGGAGCAAGTTGCTGTGTAGTAGGCATGTACATATATTGAGAAGAGCCAGGATGCCTAACCAGAGGTGTTCCAGATGTGGTGTGCAAGGAAGGGACCAACCCTCTCCACCACTTCCTGTGAGTGTGCCGTTACTACTCTGCTCCACCTCCCATATGTATCAATACCTATTGCTGCAGCCTCCAGGCCAAGCTTTTTGCCTGGCTGATAACATGACAGCAGCTTGCTGTGTCCCTTTGTCTGCCGCTGGGCTCCAGCAGTGGCAGGAGCTGGGAGATGCAGGCAGCTGGAATTAGGGAAAGGCAAAGTTATGTCATGAGTTATGTTTAAGAGTAGCGTGGATATAGCTATTGCTTTCAGCAACAGCACACAGAAAAGTAAACGTTGGAATTACAGTTTTGCTTATTGCTTCCATGAACCTGGTTATAAATCAAAGTTCAAAGCCCACAGCAATGGTGAGGTGAAGTACAGAAAAAACCTGGAGAGGAAAAAATGAAGACAGTGGAGGAGGCATTGATTTAATTTTGATAGCTGCTAAATAAAGTGGGCTGACAAAAACCATTAATGCCCCTTTCAGCCGCCTACACAGGAGGTCAGCTGCCAAACAAGAGGGGAAATGGCGGGGGTGAGTTATGCGCTGGCTGGAAGGCTGATGACTGATGGTGCTGGATTGAGACAGCATTATTTGCTTGCGGATGTTCTGCTGTATCAGAGAAAGACCAGGACATTTGTTCTCTTCTGGGGCATTCTGAAAGCAAGGCCATGCAAAAGCTGTGTTTGCAGTGGGCTGGCCACATTTGCTTGTGGAAAATGCTAAAGCTTGGACATAGGAGACGTGCTGGGACCATTTGAAAATGCTGCAGTCTTTCCTTGAAGACCAAACCTGAGCTCATTCTTACTGAAAATAATTTCCACGTTGGCTGTGATTAGTTTGTTAATCTGTAAAGATGTTTGCCAAAGCACCAGATCGCATTCTGTTGAAGCCCAAGTTATTTCACTAATGACAGAACAAGGAACAGCCATGTATTGAACATCTAATTATTGATATTGACCAGAGAAGATTTCTAAAAAAGGATGCAGGCTACAGTGCTAACTCTTTCTTCTTTTTTAAATGTTTCTGGAGCTGTTCACTTGAAAGGCTCAACAAAATCTTGCAGAAATCAACTGACGTGAAGTTTAACGGCAATGCAGGACAATGTTTATGTTTGAGTGGTACTTGATGGGCTAAACAAAATCTGAAAGAATGGTTTTCCTTTCCATTTTAATGTCTTAGTCCTTCACTGAATGTTTTCATGTTAGGCACCATGGAAAACAGTTGGTAGTCTGTCCTGTGTAAGTGATAGTGTGTTAAAATACTGTGGATTTCAGCAGCAGGCCACAGTTAGCACCTTTATCCAAATGGTGGCCAGTGGGCCAGAATCCAATCTATGTAGCTCGTGGTAACTTTGTCACTAAAGCTCTCTCTGCTTAGCTTTTAAATGTCCAATTTGTTCCCATTTTGTATGGGAAAAAAAAGGTACCCTGTTCCAGGCTACCTTTACACATTTCCTTTGACCGCAGATGTCCAAGGTAGAAGTCTGTAAACTACTAATAAAAGGCAAATTGAATAAGATTGTTGCATGTTTCCTTAGATACCTAATCACATAACCAAAGTGGTGTGACCTAAGTAGTGTACCTCTCATTGGCAGAAAATGTGGCTTGGGGGGTGTCTGTTCTCTGCACCTCTCCATTGCTTACTCTTGGCATGATCTGAGTTGAGAAGAAAGTCTTAGAATCACAGAATCATAGAAACACCAAGGTTGGAAGAGACTTCCAAGATCATCTAGTCCAACTGTCCACCTGCCACCAATACTTCCCCACTAAACCGTATCTCTTACTACAACATCAAAACATTTCTTGAACACCTTCAGAGATGGTGACTCAACCACCTCTTTGGGCAGTCTGTTCCAATGCTGCACCACAAAAAAAGAAATTTTTCCTAATATCCAACCTGAACTTCCCCTGGTGCAACTTCAGGCCATTTCCTTTAATCCTATTGCTAGTTACATGGGAGAAGAGGCATTGCCTCCCAAACTCTCTTCCCTCCCAGAAGAATCTTTCCACATTTATCTCTTTCTTTATAACATTCCCACTCCTTTCAACACTCACCTATCCTTTACTTTCTTTCCCTCCTCTGCAAATATTTGTTCTTGTTCAATTAATTCTCTGAAAATATTTCAAGGATTTTAGGAATTATTGATTTTGTTGAATATAAAATAATGCATAAACTATCAAGGAGAAGTTGTAAACAGCGATCTCTTTAAAATTCATTAAATTATTAGGTATTTTACTTAATAAAGAAACAGTTAAAGATTACTTTAGAATAATAGAATATCTTGAGTTGGAGGAGACCTGTGAAGATAATCAGGTATAATTCAACTTAAAACTCGATATAAAGAGCTTTAAAGAATTAATAAAGAAAGGCTGACCAAGGCCAATAGTCTGGGAGTAGGAAAAAGACAGCTCTGAACTGAAAGTATAGCACACAGAGTATAAGAAACAGTTCCATTTTTCTGGAAGTGGTGCTCAGAGAAAACAATGCTCATGTGACTGCTATAGAGAACCTATGCTGACCTCATTAGAATAAGAGTGGCTTTTTTTTTTTCTAACCATGTAAGTTTGTTCTAAAACCTCGGTGCTTATTATTAGCATAACTAGGCAAAGAGTGAGCTAATTTCCTTATCCTTAAGTGATGGACTTAATACCGGTGGCTGAAAATACCACAGGCGACTTCTCTAATCTCCTTCATTTTAGAAGCTACCTTTATTCGAGCACTTGTCCCGTTATTCTCTTTCAGTTTACCTTGCCTTCCATCAGTATCTGAAAAACAAGCAGCTTCTGCATGTGTACAACAGTGCAGGCTTCCAAGATTTTTATTTCCGTTACTTGCATCAGGATAACACTAATGAGGTATGAAATCATGCTGGCCATGAGACATTTTCTGAGCAAATTCTTCTCCAAAATAAGCAGGCATCTGGGCTTGATGGAGCAGTGAAAGCTGTGCAGCACAAGGAGGGCCTTAGAGAGCCATATGTCTGAAGGCTGGTGGTGACATTTTCTACTTTTCTTCCTTATAATGGTCCATTTCTACAGTTTGTTTGCTTTCTTAATTACTCTCTGTTGCTGAGTTTGTGTTGACTGTAATGCATGTAAAACAATGTGTACAGTTCAAGGGAAAACAAGGCTTGCAGAGCATATAGATATCTGGAGTACTGTGAGCTACAGACTGTAAGTTTATAGAACCCACTGTCTGTTCAAATATATCCTCAGTTGGTTGTAACTTAACTTCTTTGTGATTTAATTGTGATTTAATATTTCATATGAACGGACTTTTGTAGTGGTATTGGGCATGTGGTACTTGCAGAAGACAACGGTTTGCTTGACTGGCTTGCTGCAAACACTATGGATGTAGCAGCAGAGAAGACCTTGCTTTGTCTGAGCAGGTACCAAGTCTCAGGCGAGGGAAGTGTATTTGCCTTGTTTGTAGAAGGGATTGGCTAAAAAATTTATCACACCTGCCTGTAATCTTTTGACATCTTCGGAAGTGTGCTGGAAATTGAACCTCTTGAGTCCTGGCACATCACTGTCATCACAAATTGTGAGCTAATCAATAACAGGTTTATTTGTCATCCCATAATTGCAGTGGTATTTTGTTGTTAAATACCCTACAGTCTCATTAGAAAAGTGGTTACTTAAGAATTGTAACCAATACAAGCACTTGAGGCATTTCTAAAGGAAATAATGTGTGAGCCATTCAATAGAACCAACAATAAAGCAAAATACTTGAGTTGCCAGTGATGCAAAACTGAAATCCTTCCTGAAGCAGTCTGGAGAAAGCCTGGAAGTGTCTTACTGGCATGACGTGACCTCTTTACGACTCTTCACGGGGAAGTGGACTTGAAATGCAAGAGTAGAAAAAAGTAGACCTTGGGCTACCTTGATCTGAGGCCAAAAGAAGGAACATATAGTCCTGTAGCCTCCAGTACTCTAAAAAGAAGCCCTATGGCACATAAGACAGGATCCAAAATGATGAATGAGAGCCTTTAAATTCTAGATTAAGCATTAAGGAAGACTGGAATGTGGTCAAGCAGACTGATGCTCTACTGGAGATGCTACCTGCAATAGTGTTTTCAGGCAAAAACTATTAAGAAAGCCACAAGGTCACTAACAGTGGTGCAGAAAACTCAATTTTCCACTTATGCTTTCCTATAAGTGGTTGTAAACTAGGATTCCTTATCTTAGAGTCAGAGCAGTGCAAGGAGATGGTTAGGTGGTTTGATATGACATTTTAAGATGCTTAAACCTAAAACAAAACAAAAATTCATGCTGGACAACAACTCAACTGTGTAGGTGCAAGGAAGCACATTGTACTTTCTGAGCAAGAACACATGAGATAACACAAATACTGCAGGTTCACTCAAAGAGAACCAACGTGCCTCATCCCAGTGACGACAAAATAAAAAGCAGTTGTCCTAGAGTAAAAAGGCATGGTCAGCTAAGAGGACCAGTGCATCGGGTTTTATAACCTACAGAGAACCAAGGCTGTTACATGTAATCTTTACACGGCAAAAATCAGATTAAAACTCTACTGGATTATGATCCAAAGAAGCTAACAAATTAATGAAGATGGCTAAGAATTATCCAACAAAGGAAATGTCTGCAGATAATTTTCCAAATCTCAGTAGTTAAAAAATTATGAATTGAACTGACATATGGATAACATTGTCTCTGCTTTCTGAACAGGAACACTACATTAATTAGATTTTCAATATATGTACTTGCCGTTAGAATTGGGTTTGGATAAACCCACAGGGAAGTTTGCCTTTACTGTATTGTTTTAGCAACATTCTTGTTTTCTAGCATTCTCGTAAGACCAATATTTAAAGGCTGTAAAATCACTGAAGTGATTTTATTTACAACTTTGAATGAACATTTGGGGGAAATATTATTCTTTTTTAGTTGCCCTTTTTCCCATTTGGTTATCAATTATGCTGGAGATAAGAAGACTAGTCCTGTTCATCTGCTATTGATTTTGGACTAAGCAAGCAATCAGCCTCTGTAGCTCTGCTTTATCACATCCCGCAACATCTGTAAAAGTAGAGTTGTAATAACAGACACGAAGATCAGATATGGGTAGCCCACCTCTACAAGGGAAGCAGGAAGAATGAAGTGAGGATAGAGAGCAGGACTTGAGGTGGGAAGACTGCTGGGGTTATTTCTGCTGTTGAAAGTTAGAGAAACAAAAAATATAATTTTACCATAAACTGATGTGGAAATCCCTCTACATCAAAAACCTGAACTGAGAATATGAAGCAATTAGTGCAAATATACTACGTTACAGAGAACAAGCATATATATATATTTTTAATTTACAACAATGGAATAGGCCAAATACCATTATATATTACATTAATGAGATAGATTGCTACTTTTAATGGAGTCTCTGTGCTCTGCACTGCACTGTATGCAGATTTGCTAGTTAATAAGCTCGAACAGTGTTTCTCTTCATGGAAAATGAATCTGAAACATTTTGTCAGATTATCTGTTTGGCATGCCTGACTGGTGTCTGGAGTGGCACTTTGCTAATGTGCTATTACTCAGTGTTATTAACCCGTAGAAGTGATTGAAAGGTGAATTTATATTTACATCATGCTGCTCAGAGCAGGAGGAGATCTGGATTAATGCTGTGCCCTGTGAAATGGTGCTGCATGAGATAAAATGAACCGTGCAGCTCAGGAAGCACATCGCCCAGAGTCTTGGTAGCTTTTTTCCTTAGAGGAGCGTCCTATTGTGGTAAAACACTGTCTTGGAGTTGCTTGTGGGAATGTTTGTTTGTTAACTGTCTGCTCAATACCATTAGAAATCCAGAATTTTTCTAATTTCTGCAAAAAGCTTTACTGTTCAGCATTAAAACCACATCAAATATTTTGGCAGCTGCATTATGTATGCATAGCTTTCAAACATTGCATAAAGAAAAGAGGCTCTGAGAAATGCAGAGCCGATGTTTTTCCTTATTGATCAAGAAAGTGTATCTGTTTGCATGCAAGTAGATTATTTATGTCCTGCAACATATTTCCCCTGTACTGAAATGGAATAAGTCTGATTTTCTTTCCTTAAGTGGATCCATCACCATTAGTTTGTTTGGGATGAAATAACCCAACTGCTTAATGCTTTGGATCTTAACATGTTTTTAAAACGGATTTTCCTTGAAAATGGTTAAGAGGGGTTTGCCAAGTAAAAGCTGTAGTTCACAGCCTTTCATTTACATTTATTTTGGAGTCAAAGTGGGGTTTGCTACATCCTGTTGGGGTTTGCAAGGCAATACAAACCCACAGAGCTGTTTTGTTTGAGTTTTTCAGCTCACTCAAATTATAGAAAGTGAAACAGAAGGAGCAGGGGAAGAGGAGGTTATTTTGCATCTTTCCCAGTTTGTTCAAAATTTGAGGCTTGAAATAATTAGCCTTTGGAGTTTGTTTTATTTTTATTTTTTTAATAGTTTTGAAATATCTAAAAATCTATCTATGTAAAAAGAAAACAAAACAAAACAAAGCCTTCGCTCATTTGCAGTGTACTTTACAAAAGGCAGAGGAGTGTGACGGACAATGATAATCTCCATTTGACATACCCCAGCACTGGAAACACGTTCAGACACCCTGTGAAAGAGGATTTCAGTTCCTGCATCAGTGGGGCACGGCTCTGCTTCCACCTCTTTTGCAGCAAAAGTGCACATCGAACTGCACAGTAAGCATGAGAAAAAATGGTGCAACTTTAACAAATGGTTCCAAAGCATATTCAGAGCTGGTTGAGAGGCGTCATAATCTTAAATGAATTCGGTGAATCGGGATGATGGGCTGGCGTGTTCTGGGTCAGGCTGCATGTGCCCCACTCTGCAACACAGTGTATCTGCATTCTTACCAGTTGTCCTTCCTGTCAGGTTTAGGGCTGACTCCATTTAGGAAGCTTGACTTCATTTCAGGGACTGAAAAATAATAGACTTGCTATTCTTCTCAATTAGCGCTCTATTTTGTTTAATCAGATGGGGATCGGTTTTCTGTTGTCATTCCTAATAACAATAATAAATGCACTGATGAGCCTAATTGCTGTAGTAATTAGACCTCAAACTGGGAGCAGTAACCCCGAAGTTTCATTGTTCAAAAAAGGGTAAATGCAAAGCAACCTTGAATGTCTTCCCATGCGTTGATTAGCTGTGTACCCTGAGTACTGGGATTCTTGTATGCATTATTTTTACTGTTATTGGATGGTAAAACAAAGAAAAGAAATCCCAAGGAGTTCATCTACATTGACATGATAGATTACAAGTGCTTCTCCAGGGCATTTGTTCATCACATATAGATAAATTCAATCTCCCTCTCCTTTTTCTGTAATGGAAAGCTTGCTTCAATGTGGGAGTTAATTAGCAGAGCTGTTTATGAGAAGAGGGGTTTTTTTTGTGTTTTTTTTTTTTTTTTAATAGGCAAGGATAGATGCCTGGATGGATTGATGAATGAACAGATAGATGGTAGGATGTTTTTACGTTTAAAAACAGTCCAAGTGTGTGGTATACATGGGTCTGCAAAATTTGGAGTTAGCCTATAGATATTTATAAAAAAACTAAATTGCTACTTAGTGTCAGCCCTAGAGATGCATTTTGCAACAGTGAGATTTTATATAGATGTGTGTGCACATGCATTTGTGTTAAATGAAAAACACTGCTTGGATGCTGTGGAATTCCCCTCACTAAGCAGCAAGTTGCTCAGTGTCACCCAGTGGAAGCAGAATGGGCAGTGCAGAACAGCAGAGGAAAATAATCACACAATTTAAGAAATCTGTATGGATTCCTTAGACAAAAGATAAAACTTGGTTGTATTTTGTGTCTATTTCTTTATTATAGTCTACATTACTCTGTTTGGAAAAATGTTAAAAACTTCAACTAATGCATTTGTTTTTTCACATTTTGTTCTAAGGAGGTTAAGGCAGAGGCCTTCTCCTATTTCCACTTTAATGGTTAATACCGATATAAATCTCAGCAAGTTCAGGGCCCTTCTGTTTCTGATTGGTTTCCATTCATGCTTCTCCCTCACTAAGAAAACATTACTGTGGACCTGCACGGTGCTCTTCTACTCAGATTTCCATTCCTCTGTTCTGATGTTTATTTCACTTGATATAGTTTTTAAATAAAGCCATTGTTTGAATTTAATAATAATAATAATAAATTAGTAGCTCTTGAAGTTGAGATATCTCATAAAATAATATGTTCCCATTTTCTTTTTAAGTAAATACCAATTTTTAAGATATGAGTGAAACGTGTTCATTAGAATATATAGGTTTAGCTCAGTAATTTTTCTTTTCTTTGAATTTATCCATGAGAAATGTAAATGTTAAAAAATAAGCAGAAGTCTTAAAAGCAGTAGAATTATTTCTAAAGCGCATTAGCAGGATGTATATATATGTATATATAGCATTCCTTTGAGGTTTAGGAGGGATAGCACAATGTTCAAAGTAAAAACTCAACCAAAATTAACTGCTAATGAGTCTCTATACAATGGCATGTGTAAACATGTCAAACAAAACACATTTGGGGCTTGTACAGAAGTACTTTGAAACTTGCCATGGAACAAGCCTCCTTATTGTCCTGTTGATGTAGAAGAAGCTGTCTTACTGAATATGAGACCAGAATCTCTCTGAGTTTCTAATGCTTTCGTTCTGTGATCTAGTGCAGAACACAATGTGACTGTGTTTGAGTGAAATCTTCAGGAAGGATCTTCAAGAGGAATGAGAGCTTTGTCCAGAGTAAGAATTCATCTACACCATTCATTCCTCCACTGTCCCATGATTGCTCTTAGAATTTCATTATTCTTCTTGCCCTTCTTGAGGCATACCTTCATTGCTCTGCAGAGCGTTTCTTTCTTCCAATGCACATCACCCCTTAGTTTCCTGTTTTGCTCTTTTTTCCAGCACCTAAATCTTTATGGCTGGGAGATGTCAGATACCTATAGTCTCCTCTTTCAGCTAATGTGTCTCCTCCAGCTATCTGATAAGATTTTCTGTTTCAGGAAGCTGACTGCAAGAGTACAGCTTGGTCACAAACATGTTGTATGGCTGTATATTAGCCACTGTCAACAAATAGTGCCAAATCTTCCATACGTTTCCCAAATACCATATTCCTACAGAAAGTGAGAGCCCTTCCATTGGGATCTCATCACAGAGAGACACTGTGCAGGTTCACAATGAGTGCTCATATAGGCCATGTTTTCAAACATTATCAACTGAGATCCTTCTCACTAATGAAAAGGAAGGTCATGAGCAGTTTTCAAGATAGTAAGCTGGGGAAACACGCTTAGGACAAGCTACTGTTTGGAAAATAAAAATGCATTTAACTTCACATCTGGAAGGACCGGCCCTTGGGATGTGAGGACTCACTCCTTTGTCCACACAAGAAACCCATTGTGCTTTCTCTTGAGTGCTCTGGGGGCTCTGCGTTTGTTAGATTTAAATTTTTTATTGTTTTGTTAGCTTAACCTGCAGTTGACCCATGCAGATTTCATTCAGAGTGATGCCACTTAGTAGTAATGCATTTTCTGACACCCTGTAGAAACGAGGCTGCCGGTGTCACAGTCTCAGCTGTCAGAGTGGGCTGAGAACTGGTGGGCTCATCTGCAGCTGGGGAGCCTTGTACAAGATTTCTTTTTTATTATTTAGCACCTTGCTTATGGCATTGCACTTGAACTCTGGAACTTTTCAAGTCCACTTCCTTGGAGTTTGAGGGCAATTATTAACCTCTGCAACACCAAAAAATCTCCATGATGCAGAAAACCGATTAATATGTGTTTGCAGTGTTGTGTACAGTGTTACTGCTTGAAATGAAGGCAGCAGACATCTTCTAACACTACCTTACAGACACCAGTGGCAGTCCCCGTGCAGGGCTGGACTCCAAAGAATGGGCTGTCACCCCACACCTTCCTAGCAAAGTCCTAGCCATGGACATAGGCACCTAAAGGCAAGCTTCTGAGGCAAGCCATAATGGGGCCAGGGTTTCACTCCTGACATTGAATTCCAGAGTTAGATGCTCTCTGTAGAAAGAAGCATTTAGTGCAGTTATTTTCAGGGCTTGCCAATATATGTTACTACTTTATTTGAGTGGAACTTGTACCAATATCTACGTGAAATATGCCTGTTGAAATGTAATGAAAGAACAAAACAGGCTCATTACCACACTGATTACATGTGATATTCACTGCTCAACACCTTCTTGCAAACATGATCCTTTAGGAAATCAATTTTAATTTAAAAAAAAAAAAAAGAGCCAAGTTAAAATTAATGTTTCTGCTGTGCCTGAGCCTTTGGACCAAGCAAAGCAACTTAGAATTTAGCTTTTGATCTAGAATGTGTGAGAAACTAGTGTATTTTATCTAATGAAGTAGAAGTTATAAAAAACAAGTGAAATTGTTCGTATTTTGTTTTAAACTTGGAGCTGTAGGGTAGGAAAGCAAGAGAATTAACAACCCTGCACACACAGGGAGGTTTTTGATGGCACAAGCTGCTGTGAGACCGTGTGCCTGGCTGTGGGGATGGGGCAGCCGAGTGGTTGCTCATGCTTCAGAGGAGCTGAGGGAAGCCATACGGTGATTCCTTCTTTCTTTTCCCATTGCCCTTGCTGGTAGCTGGGCAGCTCTCACGGGAGCTGCATTACAAAAAAAAAAAGGAAAGAATAGCCAACATCAATGATTAATGCCAACTGGAACTGCTCTCACTGGCACCATGTTTTGGAAGAAGGCACCCTAAATGTTCCCTTGGTCCTATTATGACTTTGTCATTATGGCAAGGAGATGCTGATAGTGAAGCTGTGTTGGTCCTACAAAGCCAAACAGGGAAACAAAGGCTGTGTGTGGGGCAGCACCTTCTTGCGGACACTGCTGAGACACCAGGTTCTCTTTGTAGGCTGCTCCCAAAGGAAGGCTGACACGCTTTGACATAGAGCTGCATGGGTGTATCAAAAGCAACTATGGCAAAGACACTTTAAATCTGTTTCTCTTTTATCTTTTGACTCCATCTGCTTAATGGAGAAACATTTCTTTTGTACCAAATAAGCTGGACATAGATGGCAGCTACCTTTAGCTCCTGCAGCTGTACTTTCAGATCTTTGCATTTTGCTCACTTTTCACAGCACAGGCATAGTTACTCAGATTGGCACTACCTACCAGCCAGGTGCTTTTTTCGCAAACCAGTCTTGAAAGCACATGGGGCTGATCCAGCCTTTATCGTTACAGCTACTCTGACCTTCTCACAGTGCAGTGGGAAACTTAAATTGTCAATGGTACAACACTGGCAGGTATTTTGTTATGAACAGGTATGTGCCTCCATTGTAACCGTGAATCAAAATAAAACATGATAAGATGTTATGCAAATGAGGAAGGAAAAAAAAGTATTTTTACCTAAGTGCCAGTTTGTTGAAATAGATGTCTGAAGGCTGTCAGGCCCCTGCTCTCTCATGGAGCTCTGGAGAGCTCTACAAAAACAGGACAGGGAGTCCTCCTCATGCACCCACTTGCAGGAGTGGGGCTGGTGTATTAACAGCATGGAAAAATATCAAGCCCTGTTTTTGTTCTACAGAACGTTACCGTTTGGAAAGGTTTTTCTATAGGCAAGCTGTAACCACTTCAGAACTAAGTGTCCATACGATACAAAACCACTGCAGTTCCCTTGTTAAAGGGAGATTAACTTTTAGTGGATATGAATTTAATCCAACCTTTCTATTCATATTAGACAGATCATGCGTTATTGCTGATGATTATTGGAATTCTGCTTCAGCATTTGAAATTGCAGTAGGATGCTATGAAAGTAAAACTGAATAGGAAATGATTGCAGAGAACTGTGAAGCCTGAAAAAAAATATTTTAAGTCTTGAGAAACAAGCTAGGTGGTTAGAAAATTTCTCTATTGTTGATAATCTTAACATGCTTGTATTTATGTGAACTTTCAAATCCAAAAATTTTAATACTATATATGTTAAAATGGATTCTTTTCATACAATGGTATTTGTCACCTATAAGTCTGGATCATAAAATTCACTAGTCAGTTTGTGGGGAACCAGCTGGGAAAACAAAAACTAATGAAGTCACCAGCAGGCAACTCTTTGACCATCCCTGACAGACCAAGACAAGGAGAGAGAGAAGCAGAAGCTACCCTCTTCTAAATATAGTTTGTTGTTGGTTTACTGTGTGGTGCTTGCTGTTTAGTGACTGAAGTCCCTCCGGTGGTATCTGCTGTGCCATCCTATGGCATTTCCCAGGGCAGCTGGCAGGAACATTCCGCTCTTGTGATTTATCTCCTCAATGACTTGTACTGAAGTTTTGTTAATGCTGTAGAACTAGTTAAGACCGACTTTCTAATTAAGAGGAACTTTTTTTTTTTCCCACTGCAAAGAAGGTTATTTCCCACCTTTCAAAATGGGAAGATGAATCTGGATTGCCTAGTAAAGAACATAAGTTGTGCAGTGGAGAGCAATTTCTTTAGCTCCGTTTCATTCATGGTTTGCCATAAATAATAAGCTTCTCACAGTCAGCCACAAGTTTTTAGTGCTTTCTTCTTTTCATAAAATACTTAGAATTGTAATTCTTTAACTCAAAGAACTGTTTGGGGAGTGCAATTATTAATATTTATTCATTTAATTTTCCTTCATTAAAACTAACAGCTAATATTTTAATTTTTAATACTAGTCCTGCTATACCTGGTTCTAGAGGGAAAATAAGGATGCATCTGGGAATCTTGTTAAATTTATAGCTGACCTAGCAGTATGAATCATCAGACTTCCAAGAAAACAGATGTTCATTTTGGTAATCCTTTGTCTAGAGTTTTTATACTTACAGGAGGGAGACTGGGAGTGTTTAAACACTTACTTGGTCAGTAAATATGTACAAAAATTAATTGCAAGTTTAATTACAAGTGGTGGCCAAGCAGGGGTGAATTTGGTCCCATATGTAGGAGAGAAAGGGACATAGTCCAGTCCAGTGTACTGGGCTAGGCAGCTGGAAAATGCAGATAAAAAGAGTTATCAGGAGCTAAAATACAACAGTTTTTCCTTAAAACTGCATTTCTGAGGATGAGCCAACTCCAAAAGAAAGATGTAATTGAAAATTAATGTTTAAATCCAAAGTCTTCTTTGGGTATTCACATTCATTAAGCATTGCCTTATTGAAACTGGTTTTGCTAAGTTGCTTATACCTCCAGAAGTACCCTAGAGCCCCTGGTGATCAGAAGAGATTGTGCTATTGGAAGTAAGGTGAGAAACAGGACTCTGCAAAACAGCACGCGTATGGACTCCGGAATATTTTTTCTTGACATTTTGCTTGTAAGAGAAAATAAGTTTTTCTTTTTAGTGTTCATAGGTAGTAACAGATATTTTGATAGATATTGACAGATGACAGATAAAATAGATATTGACAGAAATGGTTCACAAGTGAATGGCTTCTATTTGAGAACTCTCTAGGGAAATCTAAAGGTTTTTGCCTTCTTTCAAAGACATTGAAAACAAAGCTACTGTGTAACTCTGAGGATCAGTTTCCCTATATTTAAGAGTTTATATTCAAGAGTTTATGAATGAATGTGCATGGATACAATATCATAAAATCATAGAATCATAGAATGGCCTTGGTTGAAAAGGACTTCAAAGATCATCTAGTTTCAAACCCCCTGCCACGGGCAGGGTTGCCAATCACTAGACTGGCATGCCCAGAGCCATGTGCAGCCTTGCCTTGAATGTCTCCAGGGATGGGGCATCCACAACCTCCTTAGGCAACCTGTTCCAGTGCATCACCACCCTCTGCATGAAAACCTTCCTCCTAATATCGAACCTAAACCTCCCCTGGTTTAAAACCATTCCCCCTTGTCCTATCACTGTCCACCCTTGTAAACCCCCCCCTGTTTATATACTCCTTTCAATATGCACATTTATTACTCACGTTCTTCTGTGTTCCACTCACTTCTCTTCACAGCCCTTCTGGATTTCAGCTCTTCCTATGCTTGGGAGTGGTGTTTAGTACCCCCCTCCCTACCAGCTCCCAGGGATGGGTACCTCTGCTCCCAACCAGTGCAAAGGATGAGGACCTTAGCAGGGCCTCTGGGCCTGGGTGAGCCTCTGGACTACTAGGGATTTTGGGAAGGGAGACAGAGACAGTGCTTGTGCAGCTCCCATTGAGTTGAATGGAAATGCTGTGTGCCTTAGGCAGATGGTGAGGTCAGGGTGTGTGTGGAGCAATATTTAAATTACAGTTTGCAGAAAAGAATATTCTAACCTTTTCGTAAACTTTTTGCTACTTGTTCTTTTTCTTTTTATTCTTCACTTGCTGATGCTTAAAAAAAAAAGCCAGCAGAAGGTCTGGGACTGACATTTCAGAGTGAAAGAGAGAGTACAAAATTTCAGTTTGACCCTGGCACTGCAGCTGCTAAAATATTAACGGCATTAAATGCAGGTGAATCGGAAACGTGTGTGCAGGCCAACGATTCCTCCAGGCGCTTTCCTTCAAGCTGCCTCTCCCCCCTGCTCCCCCCGCACTTCCATGAGCAGGGAGCCTCATCTGCCCAGCACGCCCAGATGAGGATTGACAGAGTGACGGGGATGTGGGTATTGCCACAGTGCTTCTTTGATAATGAAAGCTGTCTGTCTGCTCAGATTTAGCAGGTGACACAGGCTCTCCAGGCAGGGCAAAGCTGCCCCTGGGAAGGGCAGAGGAGTAATAGAGAGAGTGCTTTGGGGGACTTGGGATCTGGTGGGTGCTTTGCTTGCTTTTCTCACTATTAAGATTAATGTTCAGACTCGTATTAACATCGTCCCTCAAAAGGCTAATCCTAACAATTCTGCTCTTCTGAAGGTTATCTGAAAATAATAGATCCAGCCCCCTTGAAGCTCTTTAGAGGGTGGGCAGGAGAACAACAGGCCAGGTCTACTTCTGACGGATATTGCCTAGGATGCATTTGATACAGCCAAGATCACATGTATATTTTTCATGGTCATCCATTTTGGTCATGCTAAAAAATGACTAAACCTGTAAGCAAAAATATTAAACACAGAACAGCAGATGTTATCTATCAGTACTTGCAGGGTCTTGGAAACACAAATGAACTGTTTGAGAAGGACTGGGACCTCAGACTGTGATGCACCGCTTTCCAGTACTGAGCTTCACCTGTGATGTTTGCCCATGAATTTGTGATGGAATTTTGTGGAGTAGGCTGCCTCAGCACATGCCCCAAATAGAACAAAGGTAGGGAGTGAAGTCCTGCAGGCACAGGGTATAGGCAGGACCATTGTTTTCTGTAATAAGCTATCACAGCTTGAAGCCTAGGAAGAAGTATTTGATGACTGAAAAAAGTCCTGCTCTGAGCATTGTGAGCACTGAAGAAGGCAGTGGTGCTGTGCATGACTGTCAGGCATGACGTTCCCATAGCTGCAAGGTTTTGGTGGTGTTAGGAAGTGTAATATCTTTTGGCTCCCAAAGACATTTGAATTGTTAATTTCCATCAATGTCACATGAATTTTTTCACAGAACTGGTTAATGAGGTTCAGGAGTCATTTTGATATTGCCACATTTAGATTACTGGAAAATCTGCTGTGACATAAATGGATTTTAAAAAAGCCAAAATAAAGTGCAATGTCTTTAGCTGTCCCCACCTCCCATATTTGAATGAGATAAAATACCGAGAAGCAGATTTAAGTGACTGTATACATGCCCAAGGCATGAGTTTCCCTCCTTTTTATTCTCAGGACATGAATAAAAATCACAAGTTTGTCTTAAAAGTTGGTTCTCCACCAAGAGTCTTGTATGATTTTGCTTTAGCTTTTTTCCTGCTCTTTTACCCCACCAGTCTTCCCTCCCCCAACTGCCACCACACACCATACTTGCTAGCTTTCTTGCAAAGCTGCCAAGAAACTGTGAGCAAATTTAATGTCTGAATAACTGCTTGGTCTCTCAGTGACCTTGAAAAAATTACTTTGCATCATTAAAAATTCATAGAAATGAAATTTTTGTGAGGAGACTGGCACATGCAAAATTAGTACTTGTTGAAATGCAGCTGGAGTAATCCAACCTACTGAACTTTCAAAATTGTAATTCTTCCATAAGCTAATTGCAGCCACCTTACTACTTGGATCAAGTGTTGCTATTTGACTTTCTGAAATAATATCATCCTGTGCATGATATACTTTTAAGCATATGCAGTAACTGCAGGTAGAATTGATACATAGCTTCACAGGGACAAAAATGTTTCAAGACTGTTAAGTGCCTGTCTGGTGCCATAATAGGATGCAATGATTGAGTGGGACTGTTGGGAAACAGGTAAATTTTAATGTTTTCCTGCTGTTAATAAACTGCACGTCCTTTCTGTGCCATTAATTAGCTGTGGTACTGTGAAATTCAAGCCCAGGTCAGCTGTGACTTCTTGAACTCTCAGAATGTACCAGTCCAGTTTTTGTTCCATTGTGTTTGCCATCTGATCTGTAAAGCTCAGTTGCGCCTGAGGAAAACATAAAAAAGGTTGCTTCAAGCATTTTTGGGTGCTAACCATGTTTCTTGTTGTCTCACTTTCCTGTTATTTGTGAAGACCATTTAGATGGAGAGAACTATAATTAAATGATAACCACTGAAGTACAGCATGTTGGAGCAAAGTGCACTGCTCATCAGCGTGGCAGGAGAAGGCTTTAGCAGATGTTGCTTGTTCAGCTCAGGGAAATGAAGTGTGATGTTCATGGGCCTGAGCAGCAGGGGTGATATCCCAGGAACCGTGTGCACCAGGTTGTTTGCCCAACTGAAGCAGTGTTGCTATTGCATACAGTGTTTGCCAGGATCAACACAATCCCTCACTGTCTGGCTCTCCATTTTTTCTTTCTTCTTTTTTTTTTTTCTTTTAAGGCTGTTTGTTAACATAGAAAAGCCCTGCAGTATGCTGGGTGTGAACCCAATTTAATTGATATCAATAGGAGACTTTCTATCTACACTGCTGGATTTGGATTTCAGGTTTGTTGCATCCATGAGAAAAGAATGAGATGTTTTTTAGGCTTACAGTCCATGGAGGCTAGTTTAGACTCTCATAGTTTAAAAAAATCACTGACTATTGAGTAATTTCCTGTGGAATCAGTGCATGTCACTTAGAAGTGTGATGTGGCCATGAGCAAGCCTACACTAAGGTGATGTTTCTCCACTGCATCCCCCTCATTTAGCAAGAGAAGACCTCTGGCAATCCTGGGCTCTCAAACAGAGCTTGGACCTTGTGAAAGAGGCTGTGGGAGTGTTTTCTTTCTATGTAGCTTTTGTTTGACTAGCTCTGGAATCCACCCAGAGCTCAGTGGACGCATTGAGTACCAGTGGCAGCTCTGTCAACACCCGCACCGTGGTCCATTTTGCTGTCACATAATAATTAAAATATCATTTCCCTTAGTAATGTTTAGCAGCATGGCTGAACTAAAGCAATAAGTAGCTCAGATTGGATGCGACTCAATGAAGAAGTCTGGTTGCCCAGCATATTTTCAGCAAAAGTCTGCCAGGATAGCAGTACAGTCATAATTTTGAGAAGTGAGCTCACACCCTCTTTTTTTTTTAATTTGCTTTGTTTCTGGGTGTTTTCCTCCTGCCTTTGTTATACAGTGTCTTTTTGTTTCTGATCACAACCTGGTGTCTTCCTTAGCTCCTGGCTGCTGGATGCTATTAGCATATATCTGAGCCATCCTTTGTGCTGAGTTGTCCCCAGGTGAACACCCTCATGGTCTGGGATGGAAAGAGGCTGCAATTTACTGAGTCCATTATCACCTCCGGACGTGTAGAATGATAATGGAAGTGACAGAGGTGCAGCTGAAAATTGGTTCTTAATATTTTATGTGTTAAAGCTGAGGATTGGAAATCTCACACTGCTCTTCAGGGAAAACGAAGTGTGTGTGTCTCTTTCTCCCTCTTTCTCCTCCCATCAAAACCAACCATTGAGCAAAACAGCTCTCTTTTTACACTTACACATAATGGAAATACTGTACTTCAGTAGTGATAGTTTCAAAGACAATGGCATGAAATATTATGAAGAATGAGAAATCATATGGCGTGGTCACATGGTGCCATTTGTATCACTGCTGCAGTGAAACTTTGGAATATGTATGAACAAGAATACTTCCTTTCTTCCTTCAAGTTAGGGATGGAACAAAATGTCTGCCTTCAAGCAGCATCCTCAATTATTTTCCTTCTCATAGACAGTATGCTGGCTCATTTCATCACTCTCTTCTAATGTTGCAAATGGTGCTCTTTTTAGCAAGGCAGTTTCTTTCCCATTCTCTGCACCTACTTACCAAATCATTAGTCAAGATTACTTTTCATCTGTTCACATGTAATTTGTCATGGATACAAAATTTTAAATAGTTTCTTCTTCTAACTTATGCATACGGCAAATTAGCTTCCGAACTTTCACCAAACTCTGTCTCCAGACCTTTTGAATTTTCTTTTTGGTAAAGATTACAAGCAATATTAGATAAAATTTGTTCTTGAAGTTTAGCTTTAGTAATTTCCTATGTTGTTACATCAGTTAAAACACTTAGATCTGGGTGTTGTCTTGAATTCCTATTGACCTGGAGATTTTTTGAGTGCTTCAGAGGACTTCTTCTCTCTGCTTAGCCTTGTCTATGCCTATATCATGAACGAGAGCAAGAGCAATCTGCTGAGGGGTATTTCCATGCATACAAAAATTTTTCTGACTTTTCTGATGTGCTCTGCATTTTTTAATATGATGTTCCTGTTCCTTTCACTGCAAAGTCTTCCTGTGCACTATGTCTGGCTTGTTTTGGAGCAGCCACTAAATACAGTTCTATTCAGCTTTGCGTCAAGGGCTGCCTTACTCCGTGCTGTGTACTGTTTCTGTCCTGCCCACAACCAGAAATGTTTAAATATTAATGCAAACCACCATTTTGTTGTTTTCATTACAGTATCAGGCTGTGAGTTGTGTAGACAGTGTAACAGACTTGGATTTAGGAAGCCTGGACCCTTGTTGTGGATTTGCAGAAACTTCATATCTTGGTCCGTATGCATGGTTTCTCCATGACTCAGTTCTTCTTTTTTTAATGAGAAGTAAATACACTTCCTCAGCAGAGTTGTTGCAGTATAACTAATTTGGAGATTGCTCAGATATTACGACAATAGGAATACTAAGGAAAAGCTTTTATTACTCATCACTTTACAAATTGATGAAATAAAGACATCAAAGAACTTCAGCATAAACAAGGTTGTGGAATTATAGCTAATCCTACGTTTTTATAGTGTGACGGACTAATTTCACCAAACAGAAGAGCACACCCACCTGCACTCTGCTTCTGTTTCTTTTCTCAGCATTGATGCACAAAGATACAGGGAACAACATCATGCGTAGCTGGTTGCAGCTGGAGTGGGAGAGAGAGAAGTACCAGTTTGAGGAGCAGGGAATATTGCCAGGATAGTAAACATGTTTTCTTTGTTGGTTCCCACTTGACTATTATGGAGGATTTTTTTTATAAAAATTTGTTGTTATTGAAGTGAGCAAATCTACATGCCATATGGGTACACATAAAATAAAAAGTCCAACCTTTCCATACCATTTGTATTCTGTCTTTTTGCTTGTTCTGTTATAAATAAAGAACCAGCCAATCACCCTATTAAGATCCATTGAATTCACACATATAAAAGCCTAAGAATGAGGAGCAGATATTTCTTCTATTTCTAGCAACTTCTTATCCAATATGGAAAAAATTACTCAGATTCAGATTTTGTTATTTAATCACCATGTTTGTGCCCAATTTCTGTGCCTCTTGCAAAGCCTACTGCAAATAGGCAATGAATTTTCCAGTGGAAAGCCCTGTGCAGATGGTAAGAAGGAGCAGTATATTTGCAAGACATTATAAGAAGGCATAAAAAATGGAAGATGGTCCTGCAACCTAAGCGAGGTAAGGAGAAAAGAATGGATGGAAATTAAACTATGCAGCTGTAGTCTGCTATCCTTTTTGAAGATATTGGAAAATGTTGGCAACTACAGGGGAAAATAATGATAAATATTTTTCTCCATATTAGATAGTGAAGATGAGTAAAAATTGAGCCACAACATGAAATATGTGGCTTCAACTCAAACTTCAGACTAAATGGATCATAATTTTTGTATTTGTAGGAAATTCTGCTGAAAATAATGTAATTCAGATGTTTAGTTATTTTGCATTATTACATTTACATCTGCTTTCCAAAGGCTGTTATTTAAATATATCTACTATTTTAGGATTTTAAAATGTAAGCAGTACTGTCTTGGACACCAGAATAAATATTTATCAGAACAGGGTAAAAATTATATAATGAACTATCCTGAGAAGTAATTGTAAGAAGTAGGGTTTCCTGTGGTCTAGTGCTCATAGGTATGGTTAGCTCAAGATATGAGTACTTGAAGTAATGACAAGTAATAGTCCACCATTTCAGCACTCTGACCTTTCTGAGGACGCTGCTAAGCTTCTCATACGTGAGGAGCTTCATGTAAAAGCACGCGCAGTTCTGGCTTCCCATGAAGTGAGCAGTCCCAATTGGAAGCTGCTGTCAGTGTTGTGCAAACAGGAAGGCTCTTATGTGTGTCTGCCTTGTTTCAGAAAAGTGGAAATGAGCTAGAAAGCTTTTTTCCAGGTTTTCTGCTATCTGATGTTCTTGAAACTTAACATCTTTGGGACACCTGCCTATGCAATGGACTTTCTTGTTGACCAGATGTTGTAGCAAAGATGAGGAAACAGAACGGGACTCTTTAATAGAAAGCAGAATGCCATGGTGGGAGGAATAAACTCCAGATCTGTGATATGCCAGATCCCTGCCTCCTTAGCAGACCACAGCAACACTGGGACATCTTATTTCAATTCCATGTACCTAGAACTAGTGTCAAGTATAAATAGAGCTATTCATGCTTCAGTATCTAGTGGTTTGGGGTTTTTTCCCCTTTCATTTTATCCAGTGACTTTAAGAGTAACAAATGAAAAGATCTTGCTTCTCTTCTGTCTTTATTACAGCCACACAAAGTGCAGAAGGACTGACCTGGACAGCTTTGTAATTTAGAGCATAAAACCATTTTAAATCCCTTTACTTTTTTCTTTTCTAATTGCTTTCTTTGACATGAAGTTAATTGCCTAATGTTCTTGAGAGAGAGAGAAGTAAAACAAAAGAACTGATAATGCTGGTAGCACTTCTGCATGCTATGAGATTTGAGTTCCTAAGGTTTGAAAGACCTTGGGGACCTCCTGTGTTCCCGGTGCACCCAGATTTCATGACACATTGACAGTGTGTGGATTCTTACCTGCTCTCTGTTATTTCTTAGTTTTTATTATTGTTGTTGTAATATTTCAGTCACCAAATTGACAAAAAAAAAAGGGACTTAGGTGACTGATTCTTCTAAATTATTTTGCAAATATGTATAAATAATTTATATCCCCAAATTCAAGACAAAGCGGCACTAATTTCATTTAAAGAAAGGAAGGCAGCAGGGTTACATGTGAAATCCATTTTCATATGAAATAATTTTTGCAAGATTTTATGCACAAATTAATTGTATGTATTTTAAAGAAATGACTCTTTTAGAGATAATTGTGGGTTTTTTTATAATTTGAAGGAACTGATATTATTGACTAGTCGTTATCAAATAATACTCCCTTTGTCCTCATGCTAATGGGGGAAGAAACCCTTGGGGTTTCCAAATAGAGAAGGAAATGAAAAAGTAAAATACCCAGTATAAATACTTTGTGTAAAGAGACTTGTTAATTTAGGAAGAAAATGAGAGAGTGAGAATAATTCTACTGCAGCTGTTGGTCTTCTGAGCTTGTCTAGAGCAGATGGCCTAATGGTCTAAGCATCTGGTTTGAAATATCTGCTTTCCCTAGGGACATCAGTTCGAATTTAGGCAAGCTGGGTTTACACCTTTATTTCTAAAACAGATCACTTGATCTGACTCTGGTTGGTTTTATGATGGTTTTTGCCCACCACTGATGCTGGCTCGGAAGGTTTTGTGCAATTCACAGGGCAAATTTTCCAGGTTTGACCTTGAAAGTGGAAGTTAAGTTGGCTACATGTAATGCTTACAATCGAACTTTGTGGTGCCGAGGGATTTGTCCTGATGTCATTGCTCTGAATTTTCTTTGTGTCCCTAATGCTAAGCAGCATTTCTTGGATGGATGATGTATAATTCTTACTTCTCTTTCATGCTTTTAGTACTAACTGAAAAGTGCTTTGTCTTGGAAAATTTACCTTAAGTGTGAGAGCAAGAAGGAATAAAATTCCCTCTTATATGGAGAGCAACATGGGAGCATTGTATCATCACTGCTCATTGCATGGGATTTTGCAAGATAAGGCTTGTTATGTGCTCTGTATCACACTTACATCTTTCTTTGCTCTCTGCTATCTGTTATACAGAGCATTTTCTCAGATGCTTTCTAATAAAACATAAAAGAACATTTTCTTATAATAAAGAGCCAAATCTGAAACAACAGTCGGAGAATAGGAGGGCAATGGAAGGGCAGGTTCATTTCTTGATCATTGTGTAAAATTGTTTATGTTATCATGTATTCCTCATTGCTGAAATCGTCTTTCTAACAGATTTCCTGCAAATTTTGTATTATGCTGCGCTACAGCTGGTGACCTATATGCTGTCATCTGCATGGTTATTATATTAAGAATCTGGGGCTGAATTACTTTTCTCCTCTATTATTTATTGACAGTGTGTTTTCAAAAAACGAAAAAGAAAAAAAATGAATAACAGGGAGATTTATAAATCAAATGATGAGAACAGAATTTAGTCTGCAGTATGGTAATTGAGTGGCAAAAACAATTCCCCCTGCTGAAGAGAGATTAATCGAAAGATTAACCAAAAACACTTGCTATCGGAAGTTCTTAGGACAGTCTGGAATATGTACGAGGCAAAATTAATCCTCCTAAATTGCTAGGAAACTCAGAGACTTCAATATTTAACTCAGAGCCCTGTGGTTAGTAAACCCTTTCCAGCCTGTATCAGGTTTGTAATTCTTTGTTTAGTTTTGGACATATATATAAAATAGATAAGGAGGTTGGCAGATCTGCCTGCAGCGGGGAGGTTGGAGCCTGACAATCCTTGAGGTCCCTTCCAACCCAGGCCATTCTATGATTCTATGAAATCTCATCTGTGTTTGTGCAAGGGGTCCAACACTTGCCTGAGCTGTGTTGCCTTGGTTCCTGTCTGGCTCCCACAAGGCTGGGCTCTGGAGACTGCTCTGAGACAGCTCTTTGGCTATCTGTCTGACAGAATATGGTGGACACTGTTGATTTTTGTCATGTGGGGAGACTTTCTTTAGCTTCTGTCCCATTGATGCCATTTCCTGTTTCTGGAGCTGATCACAGAGCAGTTGGTGCAGGCACTGAGTTGATGCCTTTAGGCCACGTTAGGTTCTGGCTACATAAGCAAAGGGATCCTTCGTCAGTCAGCTGTATTCATTTTATTGTGGCTTTGCATGGCTGGAGCCTCCATGCAAAAGCATTCTTACTCCACAGCATTGGATGCCAGAGAGGTATGGCATTACATATCTCCAGGGTTGATCAAGGGCTCTACTGAAGAGCTTGCTTTATTAATGGGTGTCTGCGTAGGTTATCTTAATAGATGACCTGAGCCTTTATATAGAATATTTAGGATGAATACATTCTGCTGTGATTAGAATTTAAAATAATCTGCTTCTTATGTTTTGTTCCCAATGGGTTTATTGTGATCAAATTAAAATTAGGAAGGAAATGAAAAATAAACGGTACTGAAAAGGAAAATGGGACTCCCGGACAAATAATTGAGCAAATTATTTTTACCTCAACTATTTTTCATATTGCAAAGAAGGAAGTGTTAGGAGGACAAGACTTCTGAAAAATCCACTTTGATATCGTGTTTTCTTCATGCTCTTTCCACTACCAAAGCAAGCCAAAAATCCACATTTAACTGTTTCTTTTTTCCCTTTTTCTTCATGACTGGCAGTTACAGTGCTTCACTTTCCTACTGTCACCATCCCTTCTCAAATGGCTTCCAGTTCCCAAGGAGGTTCTGGGAGGGAGCAAGCCTGCCAGGCATGCCTGCCTGTCCCTGCCAGCTGCATGCACGCAGACTGGCAAGCAGACTTAATTCTTCCCTCTGTTGCCTCACTTTTCTTTCTCACCAGTATTCCCAGTCCTGGAAGTGCTTTTCATAAGTAAGCAAAGAATCCTTTGCTCCTTTTCCAGGACTTCAGTATTGCTCTATTGTGGGTATCATGAGTTTACCATTCCTTTCCCTCTTGCTGAAATTTTTGCTCCACGGTATTGAATTACTCTGAGCACACAGAAAATGAGGATAGAAGTATGGGATGATTAAAACCAGGCACTGAAGCAGTGGAATCCTATAGACTGTCTGAGGTTGACTTTTTTTTTTTTTGGGGGGGGGGGGGGGGGGAGGAGGAGGGGAAAGGATAACCTAGTATTTTGCTGTTGCTTTTTTTGCCAGGTTAGAGATCTTTAATAATGTACTTATTCATTACAGAAATGGATTAGTTCTTGAGTAGCCAGTTTGCTTTCCATGTGATTGCCAGATATCTGATACTTACGCAAAACTGCTGACATTGATTCTTGGTCACTTACTCTGATTTGTTATCACACACTTTGCATGTGATTATTGAATTCCTCTTTATGGACTGTTACTACAAAAAATAATCAGCATTTTTGCCATTGCTGGTCCCTTCAGTATTATGAAGGGAAACTGGGGAGGAAAACCAAACTAAAGCAGCATTTCTTGAGTAGTGAAAGGCTAAAACTGCAATGAGCACAGTCCTGTTGCTTGGCCTAGTAGGGCACTTGAACACCTGCAAAGTTTTGGGGATGGTGTATTTGCAGTTCATGTGTGGTTTTTATCTGACATGCTGCAGTTCTGAGCTCTGAGTTCCCCGAGGGCTTTATGTGGATTGAGAGAGCCTTAGTTAAGCTTGATTTGATTCAATACTCCTGGAGCCAAGACAAAACAAAGCTTTCATATTTCCTAAAGAGCACATTATCCTCAGAGCATTTCATTTGTGCCCTCCACTTCTGCTAGCAGAAGAGGCAGTGCAGCTATGCAACACATGGAGCAGTATCAAGGCTTTATTCCCTTCTCTCTCCTCTGCACATCCATTTAGCCATTAGAGGCTATATTATTCACCTGTATTTGCGAAGATTGTTGTGTAAATAAGGTGATAAAAATGAGGTGGAAGAGGATATTTTGCTTCAAGCCTGGTGCACAACTGGAGACCACTTTTTGTCCCACTATGCCTGTTGCAAAAGGCTATCTCAGAAAGGAGGGAAGGGAAAATGTGCACTTGTAAATATGCAGTAACGATTCACAAATAAGAGAAGTGGCAGAAAGGCGAGAAGAGCATTATTCACTGATATTGTGATATGTGTAGAAAGTCTCATATCTGAGCTCTCTATATACTGAAAATGTAATCCCCTGGATATTTTCCTACATGTAATCTAATGGCCTTTTTTCACTGCTGACTGTTGTCCTATTTTATTCCTATCCTTGGCCACAACTCGTGAAGCAAATAGAAGGATGGGGTGGCACAATTCTCCTGAGGTTCTCAGTCCACATATCAACTCATAAATATCTCTCAGATGCATGTTGCAGACTCTTAGCAATTGCTGCTCAGCAATTGAGGGAAGTAGCAGAGTAGCTGCTTCCATTGTATGCCTGGGAATATGCTTGTGGTATGGTCTTTGGCCAAGTAGTATACAGACAGGGATCCTTCTTATAGCAATATGTGTGCCCTGCCCAGCACACTTAGCTATGCTGCAGGCGCACATGGGCCTGCAGATGTGTACCTGACACAACTCCAGCAACTGGAGTGGGGGGCAGCTGCTGATAGGCACAGAATATACAGGGTGAGAAGCAGGTCCATGCCATGAGGGGTTACAAACCTCCGTACTTAGGCCTATATGAGTCACGATCTGGGATAAAACCAGTATGCAAAAGTGCCGTGTAGAGAGGCTAAGGAGAGATGAGGCAGGAGCTGGGAACCATTTTTCCACATCCAGCATTCAGCTTGGTTTTGTCGCATGAATGTAGAATAGATATATTAGAACAGTGAAAGATACTTCTTTTTATTCTTAATTTGTCTCTCTAGCTTGTTTTATTAGGATTTACATAAATTAGTAATAAATAATTTGTTAGAAATTGATATAAATACTTGCAGTTTTGCCTGGAAAATCATGGCCCAGTGTCGTCTTCCATGAGAAGCCATGGCAGGCAGAGGATGGGGGGAGGCATGGATATTGCACAATCGCAGCTTGTAATCATACAGATGCTCCTCAGGCCTGAAAGTCCAGGAGAACAAAGCCCCAGACCTAGGCTTGCTCTTGCCCTTTTCTTGCTTTCAGATATTAAAATAAATTAAAATTAAAAAATTAAGAACCATTCTAGGATCTTTTTTTTCTTCAAGCTAATGAATGTTTGCAGAGTGTCACCATCTAGTTTATTTTAGATCTATGTAATCTGTGTTTATCTGTCTAAGTAATGTGTGTATTCTGTACATACTAGACTCTCATATTTTCTGTGCTGCATTGCTATTGCTCTCCATGTCTAAGATACTCCTCTCTAACACTGGGATAGTTATACTGACTAGCAAGATAAATCTGATTTACCTGCAGTGCTAACAAAAGTGTTGCAGTAATGTTGTGTGGAAAGAAAGGGGCAAACACATTAAACTCATTTTTCATACAGCAGAACTCCTTTGTTGGTTTCTTTTGGTTCATTTTGTTTTGCTTTCAGTAAGTGAATAAGATCTGCACGCATTATTAATAGTCAGGAGCATGAGTGAGCTGGCTTTTACCCACAGCCCTGCTGTTATCTCTAACACACAAATAAACTGCAGCTAAATTGCAGAATTAATCACATAAAATTTTTTTGTCCCTGATAAGGAAAATGCCACTCTATTTTTATTTATTTTCAGCCTGGAAAACAATTTAGCTGAGTTCCTCTGGATGTGCAGTTTGCTTCCATTTCAGCATCCTATGGCACTACATTAGATCTTATCTTTCCTGTTGCATTAGCTTTGTCTAAGCAGCTTTCCAGTGATTATATCCACCTTATTCAACTCCGCTGCTAAATGAACTGGGACAGAAAAGCTAATTACACCTTTGTTATGGAGGAAGTTTTCCTATTATTGAGTCTACCCTCTGCAAAAGAAATGCGCTCCTTGACATCTGTTTCTTTTTCCCTGTAGGGTTTGGGGGCTACAACACAATGTAGATTTTAGGGGGTTGGCTTTCAGCCATTGGTAGTGGCAGCAGCAGCTACTTGCTAAAAGATTCAGAATCCTTTTAGTACACTACATGCCTAAAATACTGAAGGACTCAGACTCCAGATACAATTTTTCATATTGCTTGGTCTGCTCACTGCCTTACCCAGGTCTGCAAAGATTGTTAAGCACTGCTTGCCTTTAGGAAAGGTTGGAGATGGTAAGAAGAGAGGAAACTCACTGGTTTTAATGGAGGGAGGCAAAGGAAAACTGCTAGAACCAGGACAAGGCAGCTTGGAGGCAGGAAGGAGTGCAGCCTAGGAAATTGTAGGAAATTGTTAAGCCCTAGAAAAGTAGGGGCAGGCTCCAAATCCAAAGCCACATCCTTTACGAGGCATTGGTAAGTTTGCTGTACGTGCAGATTGAATCAGCACTATAAAAACCATAAGCCATAGCCATAAAAAATAACAAGTATATCTGAGGAAACCATGACCTGATTATGAAAAAGAATTCTAGTTTCACTGAATGAACTATTTCCTGATAGTGATTAACTTGGATGTAGTAATAAATGAAGTAATAAATCTCTATATATTTGATCCTCTATGTTTAATCCATGAGACATGATTTGTGACTGGATCCATTAGCTCTTATACTGGGAAAAAGCTCTTCGTCTCTCATCTGCGTGCTATTCCTTTGGAAGGTTTGCATTCAGACAGGTTCATTTTCAGTTGAAATAGCAGGAACTTCTGAGAATATTTCACACTAAAAATGTGGAAGATATGGTCCCAAAGCAAAGCTCTTCTGAGGTGCGCAGCATTGTGCTGGATGTTCTGAAATTAAGATCTGGATGAAATCTAAAGCATAAGTAAAATCCATTTACAGCTTCAGCCCACTCTGAATTCATGTTGCTGTTGCCAAATGTGATGGTTTCTGGTGGATCTAATTCTGAAGGAGAGAAGAACGTATGAACGGTGGTGTATTGTTCTAGCAGGATAGATTTAGGGCAGAATGCAGGACTTAACTCTACATTTCACTGCCCCTCTGGATTTCAGCTGGTCTACTGCAGGCATGTTCAGGCAGTTTGAAGGTTCACTATATATATTTGCACATTTTGATAGTCTGAATTCCCACCATCAGAAAGGTGCTAAAGATATGAATGCATCGTGGGAAGATTCAGCCAAATCAGGACACTATATCCAAACAGATCTGGGCTTTAGAGTAGTTCACAAAGAGAGAAAATGGCCTCATATTTAGTCTCTTGTAAGTGCCTACAAAATGGCAATGGCAATGGTTTTGTTGTGCTCTTGTATCTGTTGTAGTTTCCATGGAAATAAAGAGGAGTTACTTTTGGAGCAACCTATGTTTGTCTGTACATATATATATGGAACACATTGTGCTTGGGGTAAAAAAAAATGAGGGGACGTATAAGTGCTTGTTTTCAGGTTGTTACTTCTGACAGTAATGGGAAAATAAGTTCCTTTGCAGTGTGCTTTCAGACACTAAAACAATAAGCTTGTTACTACCCAGAGTATTCAAGGTCCCTTAACATCAGTGAGAGCTTAATTATAAAATATTACCCCATAATAAGGACATGAAATGTTTTCTAAGTGTAAACATCCAGGCTGCTCCTATTATAGCCTCCTGTGTATACCTGCTTTGGAAAGACTCACACTTTTTGCCAGCTTTTGGTAGGCAGAAAAGGGTGCAAACCATGCTGTGGACTGATCCTGCCTGCTCTCAGCTGTACCAGCTGAATAGTCCATTGACATCAAAGAAAGTTTTCAGAAGATAAAATCTCAGCATTTTGTGGCCAAGTAGGATTTCACCAAGGCTCTGTAAATTAAAGTCTGTATGAACAGTTTTTGCAGATTTTGGACCTTAAAGACCAAACATTGCCCTGAGGTAAGACTGCACAACCCTTTTGAAGTCATTAAGACTGCAAAGTGTGGCTTGTGACTGTGCCACTAAATGTCCCAAGAAGAAAGATTTCTTTCTTCCTTTTTTTTTTTTTTTTTTTTTTTTTTTTCCAATCTGGTGAGGTGTGAGACTCTAAAGGATTGGTCTTGGGTGAGTATCCAGAAAGTGATTTAAATTAGTGAGCTGCACATAAATTCCTGCTATTTTTATTTGATTGTCACTGACGTTCAGTCTTTAAGTTCAGAAGAGCAAAACGTTCAAAGGGTGCTCCAAAGCAGGCTCTCTGTCTCTAGCTGAGCACCCGCATCCAAACGGCTGACATGCAGAAACACTCTTCTGTCAGCTCAGCCTGGGGTCCTTCCTGGGAGATTCTCCTTCTGCAGGGTGCTTGTGATCTGCTGCAGCACTCAGACCTCTGCCTTCCTGTTTGGGACCAATGTGATGAGAGGGGTAGATGTGCCCAGCACAGACAGGAAAACCACGCAAACATCCAGCTCCACTCTGCTTCCTGAAGCAGTGACCCATGCCAGTGGAGAGGGGAAGGCAGGCAGCACCCACCACATCCCACTTCTGTGCACTTTAATGACCCACTTCCTATCCTTTAGTGGCTTTTTCCTCTCTCCTCTCCTCTCCTCTCCTCTCCTCTCCTCTCTCTCCTCTCCTCTCCTCTCCTCTCCTCTCCTCTCCTCTCCTCTCCTCTCCTCTCCTCTCCTCTCTCTCCTCTCCTCTCCTCTCCTCTCCTCTCCTTCTCTTCAAGCCCATGCCCTTGGGAATAATCTGTTTTCATCTTTTATTTCCAACTGCAATTGAGGTGACTGCATGCATCAGCTATGTTCACAAGATCAGCCTCCTGGGTTTGTAAAGCCTCACATGGTTAAGGTCTTATGGTAAACTTCTTTTCTTCCTTGCACATCTACCCCAGAGAAAATGGTCAGAAAGTGTGTTCCTGGCCTGGAGACTTGCTAACCTGACACTTTAAGATGGTTGAAAGGGTTCCTCTATATTTATAGAGAGTGCAGATCAATAAATCTTTAATAAACATTCAGTTTTTCAGAAAATGCATGTTTTCATCTCTGGGAATACTAAATCACTTGCAAAGATGAGCTTCGCTGCAAAAGCTCATGTATAAAATTTCAGCCCTGGGAATTTTTTGTTTTAATCAATTTGCTTAATAAAATACAATAAGGCTATTAGAGTTATCAGGGAGATACTTTTCAGAAATCTTACACCTACAGCTGTCACATTTATTAATGTGAATCACAAAAATAAATAGGAAATGCACAGCATTCAGCTCAAGTTGTGTTAGCTGCCAGGATGCTTTATTCCATTGCCTTGCTAGCTGAAGTTTACAATGACAGCATTGAAGATCTGATGTCTTTGTACTGAATTTTTTCATAATCCTTAGAAGAAGGAAAAGTCAGTCATATAACCAATTAAGACTATGGATTTGGATTTGGAGTTAGAGACACTTCAAAGAAGGCTAAGTTTGCCCAAAAAGACATTTTCTGTCACTTTTAGTTCAGATGTGAGATATGAGATATGTTTGTAAAATGGTTGCTTGTTTAGTGTATAAAAGTCATCTAAACAAGCTTGTGGTTGTAACAATGACGGTCATGTTTAAAAAGTAGTTGTATATATTATAACATAATAAGATAATAAATAATACATGTCTGTCTATATCTATCTGTCCACCCATCCATCCATCTATCCATCCATCCATGTAAATCTGTTCCTCTTAACTGTGAATTACAAGTAGCAAAAAATGCTCTTTCTCCCTAATATGCTCTATTTTTTTCCCAGGAATGACTTTGAACCTCAAGCTCAGATGTAAAAGCACTCATTTTTTGCTCAGCCTTGGTCACAAATCTACATGCTCTCTGTGTCACCACAGATGTCAGCATGACCAACACGCTGCCCTCCACTTGCATTTAGAAATTGCTTTTTGTGTTTTGCCTTTCTTTTTGTGGGGACTGTTCTGAAGGACAGGAATGTTCTTTTGTGCAGAAAATGTTGCAGAGCTTCGGCCCTGTCAAAACCCTTGGTCTTTGCATAAATCTGAGGAGCAGGACCTCTTGGGTCCAGGTGCCAGCGGTGTCTCCCATGTGCTGCCATCAGCTGAATGGCGTTTTCTGTTTGAGAATGGAAGTCCCTGCTGCTTGTGGTGGGGAGCTGCACAGTAGCTGAGGAGGGTGACGGGGGAGTGTCACCACTTGGCACTGTGGCAGCTACCACCAGCTGCAGGCTCCACTTTTAATAATTGAAAGCTTTGCTCCCCTATGCAGTATGCTTCATACCCTCCTCCTGCAAAAACTTCCCAGTTCCTTTGCCAAGCTTTTATGTTGCAGAAATTATCTGTGTAGAACGTAGCAGCAGACAAGAGAAATAACTAAATCTCCTCTTTCAGACAAAACTTGATCACTGCAGTGGGGAGCACACAATGTGGGGATAAGCATAGTGAAGGGGTGGAAACTACAGCCAATGAAGCCAGCACTGCAGAGCAGGGGAGCTCACCCAAGTGAACAAAATCTTGTTTGGTTCTGTTTGCGTTCCCAGCATGGATTATTTTAGTTCTTCTGCGGATTTATTAAATGCTTCTTGTACTGGTGGATCAGTGCTTATTTGTCAAGTTAAAGCAAGCAATAAATTGCCTAAGCTTGCCTAGGCATGATGGACAACAAAACAGAACTTCAGTTATTGTGCTAGGAAATAAAAATGAATAATCAGGCCAAATTTAGAGAAAATTGGAATGCTTTTATGCATTTCTTGCTTTTGCGTTCTGCTAGATCTCTCTAGAGAGAGGGATCTGTGCTGGATCCCTCCTGCAAGCAGCCCTCCTCTAGCCCTAGGGCACTGATCCTAAGCAGCCCCCTGGCTGGTGAATAATCACTGATTTTCTTTCTCTAAATATTGGCATCAGCCTGCAAAGGCTGACCCAGGCCAAGCATGTGCTCCATCCTTTTACTTTAGCTCCACTTTTTCTTACACTTTGGAGTTGCAATAGGGCTGCACGTCCCCCTGAGATTCACAGATAGGTCATCTCTGAGCCTGCTGGAGTTTTGTGCTGCATCCACAGTTGGCCCTTCTCCATGCAACCCATTAAAGCTTTTACATTATAATTTAGTCTAAGAAATTCTATTTTATCAATTTCATTTTCTTTCAGGTATCACGGTGAAGGTGAGATTAGGTTATACAAATGAAGATGGTTTTAACAGCGTGTTAAAGTCTCTCTGCTAGTTTTATAACTTAGTTTATAAAGCACTTCTGTGAATATTGACTTTGTTATAAGCAAAAATGCAGAGACTGTTTGGTCTTTTGAACATGTTTCTTCTTGAGAGAAGCAGCACATTGTGGGGTTTAGTTGAGAGCGTCCAATAAACATACTGGGTTCCCAGCATTTGTCTGCCCACAACTCCCATATATTTTCTATGCAAATGTTTTCTTTTCTGCTTGTTTTTGTTGATCTTTTCTAGTTGTGATCCAGTGCCCATTTACTTATCTCTACATCTGAGATGTTTAATTGGCTTCTGCAATTTCAGAATGGATTTTGTCATGTTTCGGTGGAGAAAATGTTGCTTTGACGAACCACTGCAAAATCTGCTATTCCAAGAAGGAATCAGAAGAGAAAGCAGAGATAAGAGACCATCAAACAGAATGCCTTTTGTAATTTCAGATGGCCCATTCCTTTCTGGTGTCGGCAAAATACCAGACATATTATAGAACTGAACAATATAACCATAAATGTGTATGGTTGATATTAGTGGGAAAAGGCTTATGAACATACAGTGTTCTTAAGTAGAAAGAATCTGCTCATGTCTTTGGATAAAACAGCAGTTTGTAGAAGGGAGTATTTTTTTCTGTCTTCCCAGCTAGCTGTAGAGTTACCGAGCTGTTTGTGGTTATAGCCATACTACAATCTATTGATAAAATAGGCAGATGAAGGCAGGTTCCTCTAATGACTGGAAAGAATCCAGGCTATGTCAGGAATTTCTGAGAAGCTTTCTGGGGTATACCACAGCTAATTAAAAACAAGGAATAATCAGGGGAAAAAAATTGCATAGAGGAAGTGCAAATACAGATTGCAGAGCTAACCTCAAGGGTCGTTCCCATTTCTGAACTGTCTTCACTTGAATTTTTTTTTTTATTTTTTATTTATTTATTTATTTTTTTTAGAGGGGGCAGGGAATAACTGCATTTTCTTGCATTTCCATGTACCTTCTACTTCCCTTCAGCTTCCTGGGTTGAGCATCCTCAATGTGGCACCCAGAGGGTTGCACACAAGAATAAGCCAAAATAGTCTCCATAGGATGGGTGCTCCCTTCCTCCTTTCCTTGCAGCTGTTGGAGCCGCTCCGTGCGGGTGAGGTTTTAAGTGCCCATCAATACCTGAAAATGTTCTGTATCACTTGCACGTGAGGGATTCTCTCTGAGTCACTCTCTTGCTCCTTGCTGTTTGAAGCTGTCTAAGCATCCAGCCACATGCTGAGAGTCACTTAACAAAATACAATTCAAGAGGTGTGCATGCAGGTTAGGCTTCAGGAATGCAGAGACTTATTCTATTCCTGCAGTTGACAGCCCACTCTGGAAATCAGCAGGCTCTTGCCACACTCAAATAACATGAAGAGAAAGGCTCAGGGGGAGCCAAGCATCAGCGTGTGGGGTTGCAGGGCTGGCCCTGCCCTCCTGGGCACACATAAAGCAACGGATACACATTTTTGCTTGTTGTTTATTCTCTGAAATGGGAAAAGAAATGAGCCTTTCTGCAACTCCTCTGTCCCAGGTCTCTCAAAGAGCAAAGCAACCTGTTGTCAGCAGTTTGTAGTACTGGCATGCCTAACTTCATCACCAAGTTACCTTCAGCATTCTATTGCACTTGATACATACCTGTAGCCATCCTTTTACTGTGCCTGCATTTTGTACATGCTAGTGACCATTTGTGACTAAGCTATTGTTGGACAAAGCATGCAGGAGAAACCTATGGAGGAGCCTCACCTCCATTTTTGTGAGGTTCCTTCTGGTCATACTGCTGAGAGCTGAGCACACAGCTCCAATCCCATTATTGCCAGTGAGCAAACACAACTGGCATGATGCTCAGAGCTTGCCAGGGAGAGGGGTGGGTAATTAACTTTAATTTTACTTTTTTTTTTTTTTTTTTTTTACTTTCAAAGTTGGAAGCTTTGATTTTCATTAGCACCAAAAATCTCTTAGTCAGTGAAAAACTGGATTCTTTTTTTCACAGTTTCTTGAGGAGTGGCTTTCAGTCTGGGTTATCTCTGCTAAAAGGGAAATAAGGTAATGAGCAAGGTAATACTTTTCTCTGAGTTAAGTGCTTGAATAAGAGAAAAAGAACTCCTGTGTTCCTTTGTCTACTGAGCTTGTTTCCTACTAATGGATGTGAAGCTGTAAGGCATGGGGGTAAAGTGGCTGCAAAAATTTAGGAGAATTATTACAGTGAGGATGAAGATTTTGAATTTGTAAGTCCTTGGGAGTGAGCCTTTGGACTGGCTGGAAATTTCTTCTGGAGTGAGGTTTTGGACTGGGCATACAGATTGCAAGATGAGGTACTTTTGTGCTTAATGCCCCAAATTTTCAGTATGAACAAATAAATGCAGATAACAAATCTTGTGGCAGTAAGAATCCCAGGAGCCCGAATGCAGTGTCAGAAAGCCCCTTTTTTTTCCTCATTTCATCTGGTGCAAGGCTTTATTTCAGATTTAGACCTTTACTGCAATGCAGTTCGGCAAAGCTGAAAGCCCACAAGCTGCCTGCTAACCTTGGGCTGTGCACTCAGGGCAGAAGTAGTCTCTTTTCAGTGGCAAAAGCACAAGCAGAGCTTTTCATTTCATTCTTTAATGCTCACTTCTATCTTCCACACCTCTTGGAGGATGGATATTTTCAGAAATATAACAGTAATCCCATTGGGCTGTAAGTACTGAAACTTATAACTGTTTTTGCTGTGCTGGCTTTCCAGCTTTCAGCCAAAGTGTCTTTTTTATTTTTTTTTTCTTATGCCTCATTCTGTGTGTCTGTGGCTCATCCCTCCTCTAGTGGCATCTGCTTATTTTGCTTGGTTTTATGTCTTAATGGAAATGTGGGAAGATGCCAAGTTGTCATGTCCCACTGATAACTCTATAAACTTTGCTTGTATCATGTAGAAATAAGGTCCTGATTTTCATTTGCTGGGTAAAACTTGGAAAAAACTAGCAGACATAAGGCATATCTGATTGATAGCTATTGTGGGCTCTTTTTGTGCCCTATTCCTTAAATACGATGTAAATGGAGAGGCTTTCCATGCTGCACCAACCTGGCTAGCTCTTCAGTAGCCGCAGCGTGGGAGGGCAGTCCTGGGAAGGTAATGTGATTTGTGGAGTAAAAAAGAGCTTTCATGGGGTGCTCATGAGTTTTGCAGTATTTGGGGATCCTGGTGTTTGTGACAGATACATTTCTAACTTATATTGCTGTCAACATGAGCTTAGCAATGTGACCTAGGGCATGCCAGAACCATGCCAGCTCTGCAAGGGACCTTAAAGGGATCCTTTTTTATTTTTCCTTTACTTTTCATTTCTTCTTTTCCATTTTCCACTCTCGTAAGGGATCAGACTGGGAAGGTTCAGTGTCCTCTGAAGAGTCACTAACTCAGGCCATCTCCAGGGAGGTCAGGCTTCTTGCAGTTTATTTTATGTTTTCCTATCCCATCCAGCTACCACATCTCTGCCCCATTGATTTCCAGAGGCTCTCCTCCTGCCTAGCAAGTGTGATGTGCCTATTCTTGATAATATAGCAGCAATTTTTCTCCAAATGCCATAACCAGATTTTGCCAAGCTGAAACTTCACAAACCATGTTTCTTACATCGCTCCTCATCTTTTAATAAATACGTGGCTCATCCCCTGACATTGTGGTGCTTTTTTTTTTATACTCATTACACGGAAATTCTTACTCATGGGGTTATTAAGGTTTATAATCCCCTGAAACCCCATTATGAAACCTCTTGTAGTAACAAGTACCAAGTGCCACGTATGCAAATGCCTTATCTGGTGAGCACAGCCAAGCTCAGAGGTTGCACTTTGCCAAACACTTCAAGGTATGTGTTGAGGCAGCTTCTTTTTTTTTTCTGCCAGCTTATCCCAAAATGAACCTGCCCTCGAAGAAATCAATAATGCTTCTATATTTGTCTGGAGGTTTTTGTGGGTTTGTTTAGCTGCACCAATACAAATCTAAACCAGAAAAATTACTGAAGCAGGAAGATAACTTTTGCCTGGCAGCTATCAGAAATATCACATTATTCCAGATGTGCAGGGCCTGCTGTACAAGGTGCTGGATGCGCAGCCTGCCATGGCTGGAATGATGAGCAGCAGCATATGCTTTCAAGCAGCTAATTTTGTATGTAAAATCCAGGATTTCTTTGTAGTCTCCTTCACTACTTTTAGGTAGTTTGAGGAAACATGCTGGGAGCAGACAGCTGTGCTGCCTTCCTCATAGAGGGGATTTTCTCTTACCAGAAGCATCCTAAAGGTCTGCGTTTCATACAAACTGTCCAGTCTTGTCTCAGGGCTTAATTTGTCTCTTAAAAACCTCTATGCCCGCACTTCTGTACATCTGCTGATAGTCATGGTTCTTCTTTCTGCAGCTCTGGGGAAACCATGCAAGCTCAGAGAGCTGTGCCTGGTCCTTGCTGGAACAGTAATTAAGGAACTTGCTGCATTAATATGCACAATGTGAAGCCAGATTCCATCCTCTCTTGGGAACCTGCAGAGAGACAGATACTATGCCTTTATCGTAGGTCTTCGTCTGGACTAATTGAACTGTCATAAGCTATACATCAGTTAAGAAGGTCAGTAACATCTCCATCACAAAATCCACAGTTTACAAAGCAACTTTCTTCAGGGCACATCCTATCCTTGATCCAAGGCCTTTGGCACTGGGGGTGGTAGGGAGTGTTCTAGAATAAGAAAAATGGGTTAAAAAATAACAACAACAACGAACAACAAAGGCCTAATTGAAATTAGGAGTGATCTTGTCTTAGAGAATATTTTCTTAACAGGTTGCTGCAACACTCAGCCTCAGGTTTTGATTGAATTGCTGGTGACAAAGAAGCTCCAGTAGGGCTCTCATTTCCAAAGGAGGATTTTCCATTGACTTTCCTCCCTCTCTCTCGCACAGATCTCAGATACAATGCTAGAAACATTAACAGGACCCAGAGTAGGCCAGAGTAGGGAGGATGAACTTTTTATTACTATGCAAATGTAGGCAATCTTGGAAATTAATATTTCATGTGTGCCTCTTCACAAGGAGTGTTTTGATTACAGACTCCTTGTCCCTGGTCTGATGTCTGTGCAGAGGGCTCCTTTCACAGGCAAGGTCTTGAGCTCATTTTCCTTTCCCTGGTGGCTGTTTTTGGGGGAGTAGTCAAAGTGTCATGTTGTGAGCAGATGCATCTTTATCCTGCACCACCATCTCCTACATTCTTCCCAAGGCATCCAGATGGGACAGGGAGCTCTGCGATGATTAGAGAAGAAATTGTTGCCTCTGCACTTCCCCAGCAGGTATCTAGGCCAGATGTTCCTGTACGACTAAGATGTGAACATGATGAGCTGCCATCCGGTGGGATAAACCTGCTGTGTGCTTGCACGTTGCCCTTTGCGCTCTGCTTCCAGCCGTGCACAGGTGATGCCAGCAGGACTGCAAGGCTGCGGGGCTAATAGAAGTGGTTTGAGCAAAGAGCAGGTCTGCAGGCGCAGATGAAGGTGCAGATTTCCTCAGGCTTCCCCAAGGGCATCAGCAATCTTTGCACCTGCCTTGAGAAGAAACAGCACATTGGTCCCGCAGCACCTGATACACTAACCACATCTGTGCCTGATTTGCTGCAGTCCCCCAGGGCTGAGGCTGGTTGTGGGCATGTTGCCCAAAACCCTGATATCCTCAGGAATACAGAGCTGGGGCTGGATCCTACCCCCTTCCCTCTTGCTCAGCCACTCTGCAAGGAGCAGCTGCAGTTTTGCATTCATTAAGGCTTGTAGTGAGGTAAGTAAATGCTGCTGTATCATTTGCTCTGCAGCCACTGTTAAATGGCTTAGCCAGACTAATGTATGAGACGGTTGAGGACAAGTCACTGGATTTGTTTCCTTGCTCTTTTCTTCACCGTGCTTTTAATGAATGCTGATCACAATACACATGCAAGATGAAAGCCTGAGTCAGTAGGTACCTCAGCCTGAGAGCTCATAGGCAGCATGCTGCTTCAGGTGCACTCACCCAGAAGGAGTAAGAGCCTTTTAATGTGTTCGAAGCATTAATAAGCTTAAAGTGGATTTGGAAAAAAAGGTAAGAGAATTGTGAATTAAATATTGATCCTGGTATTTCATTGTTGAATTACAAACATTCAATTGCTCGTGGATTATTCTACCATTGAATCATAGCAGCTAGAGATGGAAAAGCTGTACAATTATCCCATTCATCTCCTTGCCAATGGAAGAGTGTTCCCTACAGTACATTCTCATAGTGGTTGGAGTTGATTACTTAATTCCAATTACTGACAGTCTACTAATTGCTTAGGCTGTATTCCAATTCTTGTCAGCCCTCCCATCACATTAACTCCTTAGCTAGAGGTCTGTCCTGCTTTCTGGAAGGAGGGCATGGGAGTGGTTTTGAACAGGAACTTTTAAAATAAGCTAAAGTTTTCCCTTGATTTTTTTTTTTTTTTCCTCATTTCACCTTCATTTTTGCTCTTGATCCACCTGTGCTGCTATGCAGGCAATCAAAAATGTCTCAAAATGAGTTCTTTAAAGAGAGCAGACATTTTGTTTGTCAGCCTTTCCCAGCCGTGATTATTTCTCTTCACTTTTGCCCTGTTCACTAAACTCCAGTGGATGGCTTTCTGATTTTATACACATCTGAATAAACTGAGGAAAAGCATTTTGTCCAAATCCTCTAGCATCAGATTCACATCATTTTTCCACTTGTCACTATCCCAGTAAGCCCTAATTTCAGAAATTAGTCTCAGTTAAGCAAGCAGAAATAGTAATTCTTTCATTACTTGTTAAATGTATGCCTCAGCCTTTCATTCCCTTCTCTCATCTTAAAGGTGCTCTGTTTTACTCCAGGTCGCTTTTACTATCAGGGAAAAATCAGATGTGCACAGTGAACATCAGGAGGCATCTGGCACCTTTCTGATTGCCCAAACTGCTTTAAATCATTTATTTACTCACTCAGACTTTTGGCCAGCAAATATGCATGAGTGAGGTCTTCTTGATGGGCCTCGGCAGACAGAGGGGTGCCAGATGGAAAAGGCTGGCAGAGACAGGGGGCACAGGAGATCAGGGACGAGTTTGTGAAGTTTTTTTAAAAAGGAAAGAGCTGGCAAAGGAGCTGGAGGGTAAAGGCTGGCATGGGTCTGGGGACAAGATGAAACAGCTAAAAGTGGACTAAAAGAATTTTCTTGTGCGTATGTGTGCACTACAGAAGCACATAACAAAAGGCAGCCAGGTGACAGCAGCAGGCTGGGAGGATGCTCAGTATCCCTGTGCACTGCTCAGCACCCCAGGGGAACAGTGAGAATGAGAGGCTGTGGGCCACCCATCTGCAGAGCTGAACTCACCCCAAGGATGAGGTGAGCGTAAAGAGGCTCAGTGACATCAGGAAGACTCTAAAGGGACTGTGGTAAAGAGGCTTAGTTTTGACAGGTGAGGGCGCGGCAGTCCCAGATGAAATGACACCAGATAAATGACTGTCATATTCAACCGCATTGCTGGCGCAGAGTTCTGTGAAGGAAGATTTCCAGGCACAAAGGGAGGAACCTGACTGTTACTGGGGGTTGCAGACAGAAAGAGTAAGTAGAAGAAAGTCCACTTTTATAAGAAGTTTACAGAAGACAGATAACCATGTGAAAGCAAATTGTTTAGACCTCCATGCACATGACATTAAAGAATTCTGCTCAGTCACAAGATGATTCAGAGATATGTCAAGCTTTCAGTCTGAGAGCTTATAAAATGCATTAAACTCTTGGCTGATCTCTTCCTTTGAACGTCCTTATTCAGTCCTGAGGTAAAGGAGGACCAAGGAGCAAAGAGGCTTAAAAGGGGTCTGTGTGGCAGAGCTGCTGCTCTGGGGGCTCGTGGCCTCTCACCGCTGCACAGTTTCATTGTCCACAGCTCACTGAGTATGCAGCCTGGTGAAATGGTCAAGGCAAAGGGAGGGGAAGAAGCATGAAGGGCAAATGTTATATCCTTCTGTCATTTAAATTGAGCCTTGAGTTCAGTTCACAGAGTAAAGTAATTTTGCAGGAGTTGTTTTAATATTTCAGTAACAGTAGTGAAGATCGTGGCTGTAGTTACAGCTGGCAGTGTGGAATAACTTACAGGAGAGATAATCTCTCCTGAAGAATTCATGGTCTGAGAGAGGGGTGTTGTATGTAAGCTCAGAGTGTAATATTAAAAGGAGCTACTATCTCCCTTGATAGTTGCTTATGAAAGAAATGTATTGCTGGTTACTGTAGCTATGCTGCTTAACCCCCCCAGACTAATTTCCACTACCACCTTCGAACAATTGCTTGTGGATTTTTGTCTTCCTGCCTTTGATAGTTCACATGGCTGTTCTCTCAGAATACAAATTGTGTCTCCATTAGTGCTGGCTATCTAAAGCAAAAAATTCTCTCTTTTTTTTTCTGCTTACTTTATGGTAATGTATAGCATATGGCACATACACCTGACCAGTCTCAAACCTTAACGTATACTCCATGTTATGAGTTTGAGCAAAAAAGATGATGATACTGGTGATACAGTCCCATTGGTCTCATACATTTATATTAGACAATAATTTTTTGTTTCAGTAGTGCATCATTTTATGCACACAAGTATGGCATTCCTTGATTAGGGACAGCGTATATTTAGAAGATTTTCAGAATTCAATTTCATTAATTTCCGTATCAGTTCTGATGGCTAGATAACATATGGTTAAATACATACGTTGCTTCGAAAGCAATGCCTCCTATTTTTATTTCCATTTAAACTATAACTGATACAAATATCACAATAACGTATTTGATAGAGCAAATTCTCAGCTACAAAATACTATTTTTCAATATAGTCACCACCATTAGCTATTCATTTTCACCAGCAATGAGGCCTGAATGCCTCATTTGTAAAAATTTGCACCAGCAAAGATGACCCCCACTGTTTCATAGCTGCTATATGACATCATTACTAGGAAAATGTTGCCCACACAGTCCATCTTTCATCAGCTCAAACAGATAGAGTCAGAATAGAAGAAGGTGCCAAATCTGGATTATACGGTTGGTGTAGTAGGACAGTCCAGCTAAGATTGGAAATATTCTCCACAGTCTTCAAACTGTATGAGGTATGAGACTTGTCATTATTGTGTTGCAAGAGAAAAGTTGTCTTCTTCTCTGGCCTGAGTCTGCAAGTCCAAGCCTTCAGGTTAGTCTGATTTGTCTGGGTTCCAGAAATCCAGAAGGATCACCCTTTTTATTCCCAAAGGCAGGGGACATTACTTTAGCCACTGAGAGCTGAGTCTTGAATGTTTTTTTCAGTGAGGAATTCATGTGTCACTACTTCAAGCACTACCATTTTAACTCCTGCTTGTACTGATGATGTGGTAACAATGTGATCCAGGGAACTCATCTTCAGCCTCATATTGGTTCAGTAGGTTCTGACAGACTTGCGTATGGTGTTCTTTTGGTTTCCATATGAGCATTTGTGGGACCAACCTGACACAAACTTTGTGATATTCCAATATCGCCACTATCATTTCCATTGCATTGAAGCTCATATTCAGTTCCATACACGGCTTCCTAGTCATATTTCACCAATCTGTGCAGATGAGCTGACTGAAATACTCTTTGTTTTGTTTTGTACATGACTGTCTGGAACTTGGCTTGTCTTTGACATTGCTGTCACCCATGCTAAAACACACCACCTACTGCCTCACTGTGCTCACATCCACCATTTTCTCTCCAGAAACATTCATCAAGCATCAATGAATGTCAATGGGTGCTATTGTTTCCACATGGAGGAGTTCAGTGACACAGCTTTGCTTCATATGTGCTCCCATGTCAGACACCATTTTGTCAGACTGCCCCTCTGCTGCTACCTGTCAAATGGCAACAAATGTAGTGGAATATTGGTGGGAAGGTTCAACTTCTACTGCTGTACCATCAACTCTGATGTCATAGGCCAACAAAATAAGAGACACTACTTTTTGGATGATGGAAAAAATGCTTTAAAAAAAGGGATTAAACATCTCTCTGTGTTCTCATGAGACAAGGCTGAGGAGACTGAGATTACAGGAAGGGGCGTTTGGGTAGATATCCTAAAAGTCTTTTAAAAAAGAATAATTAATCACCAAGTGGTCATATCTGCACTGAGAGCAATTAAAACTCATTTGGGCACGTGTTGTAAGAGTGATCCAGGCTGAGCCGATGTTGCCCATGGACTAAAGGGTGACATCTGCTTTCAGCAGTTCCCAATAATCAGGTCCAGTTTCTAGATCTGCTGTGTGCCTACTGCCTCCTTCCTGTGCTCTAGCGTGAAGTTCAGTGCTGCACCAGCAGGGCAGGTGGACAGGTAGGGAAAAGCACAGAGATTTGTCCCCTGTCCCTCTCAGGGCACCTCACTAGTCTGTGCACGCCACAGCTAAAGAAGGAATGATATGAATGAGCAAAAGAAGCAATATCAAATTATTTCTGTCCTGCTGTAAACAAGAAACTCCAAGGTTTCACACTGGTTCCTACCATCCTGCCTGGATTTAAATCCCCTTGTCTTGAATGGGTGATAGTATTATAAAGCTGTAAGCCTCAATAATAATGCTGTCTTTAGGGCAGTGCACTAGTTTCATAACACAACATAATCGCAAAGAAAGGTCAATGGCCTTATTCAGAGTTAAGCAGAAAGATACACAAATGAAAATAGCCGAAGTTAGCAAACCAGAAAAGAATAATTCAGTGGGCAAATGCCCTTCTGTTTCTTTTTAAACTGTAATGGTCTTCTCTTCTAAGTTTGTTCTCCAGTTGAACCTTAAATAGTCGTGAACAGAAGTTTTAGAATCTCCTTCCTGAATAAATAGCAGGTGCAGATTTACAGGGTGGTGATGAATGACTGCAGAGACCATTAACACTGGATGTCCCTCCAAATCATGCAGTGTAGTTCACAACTCCTCCAACCACTCTCTGCGAAATTTCTTTAAACAGCAATCAACCTCTAGCCTGTTGTTGTAATGAACACTTAAAGAAGATTATAGGGCTCTCGTCCTACATTTCTTCTCGCAGGGGATGTTGTCATCAAGGCAGCTCTGGAAAGAAAACAGAGAGCTTGCAGAAAACTGGACTTTGCAGAGCATGGTCTTGAAAGCCTCTTCTTTTCTCAGGAGAAAGAGGAGCTAATTTCTAGTTTTACCTTCTTACTTTTTGTCTTCCTGTCTTTAGCTAGCTCACAGTGAAGTATTGAATATTTTGCTTCTGATACTAGGGACGCTTCAGGACAAATGATGATGGTCGTATATGGCCCATCCGGCTATTAGGAGCTTTCCAGCAGCCTACACTGCCCAGAAGCAGCAACACCATCATTCCTGCTTGCTGGAGCATGGACTCCTGAGCTGCTCTGTGTGATTACTTGCTTATGTTTGTGCTACAGAACTAAGTGCTTGAAATGAATATGTGCAGGTGATAATGGAAAACCAAATGAGCAGAAGTGTATTTTTTTCTTTGGCTTTTCACTTGGAGGGAGGCTTCAGGAAAGTGGGGCTGGACTATCAAATAGGAAACTAAAGAAGTATGTCTACACATATGAATTTTAGAAATAATCATCCTTGTTTTGGATATATTGCTTCCTAGGTGAAACAAGAGAATGAGAGAAGCATTCCCTTCCCTCTGTTCTTAGCTCTGACACATTGATGTAGTGTGCACAGGAAGAAATGTTTGCACCAAAATTATTTCCCATATCTTTGAGAGAAACAAGGAATATATACATATATATATATATATTTTTTCCCCCTCTCCCCCCAGATTCTTAGTACTGAGAGCTCTGCCTTTTCTTTTTAACAGATGACTGTGTTTGATGAAGCTTTTTGAACTGGTTAAATGGTCAGGTGTCAGAGATCTATAGGCAGCTGGTACTTGTTTAGTAAATGATGTCCCTGCTATTGCAGTAAAAGACAAGCCTCAGTAGGCTATAAATACACTCTGTTCCAGGGCATCATCATTTTGTCCAAAGGAACATTTCAGACCTTTAGTTGTTTGGTCTTTAGGTTTTTTTTTCTCCTGATTGCCCACCAAGTTACTATGCTGAAACATGACCTAAGCAAGTAATTCAGGTAAGCCTTTCATAAGGAATCGCAATTCTCTGTACACGAAAGTTGATGTTGCAGTCTTTACTGTTGCCATTTGTGAACAGTCAGTGCTACTGTGTTACTTGAATAATATGATAGGGATGACAACAAATATGTATTGGTGGATACCGCTGTTGCAAAATGCTCCTGTCTGTATCGCTAAGCTGGGTGGAAATAGCGGATCCTAGTGTTTGTTTTTTTTTCCCAAAGTTGATTGTATGTCTGCATTGGAGTGAGTTAAAAAGGAAACTCACCTGGTCAGAGTGCATGGGATTCTGTGATCACACGGATGCTCAAAAGAGAACTTGTATAGAGGGACTGTATTTCCTATCTGTAGCTCCTCATTTTACTCCTATGGTGGTTGTGGAGGAATTATAGGTAACTTACTGTATCAACAAAGCCCCACCACGATCCTAAAGCTCACCAGGTGTTTATTTGATTATCTAAAGCAGTAAGGTCAGAGGAGAATGTAGCTTTTGAGGGCTATTTTTTGTAGAATTTTATTTCCTAACTAAATGTATTTTGTAGTCTCATGTACTCTGATAATATTTAAAAATGGGTTGTCTTGTGGTGTTCTGATCATTTTGTTACTGAATCTGTAATGTATAGAAGTGAGAATTTGATCCAAGGCTTGGAAAAGCCAAGAGAGAGACTTATGCAGCATATATGTGCTAACCTTTCTTTGTTTTGTATGCTGCATGATCTTTTTTCTCATATCAAGTGATTTGTAGTCTATGGATTGTCTCATCTCTTTTGCCACAGCCATAACATGAAGCTGCCAGTCTGCTTGGCTGGAAATGTCAGTGAAGTGAAATTTAGAATAGAAAAAACTGAACAGATCTTGCAGGTGGAGTCAAATCTGCTCTGAAGGAGAGTATGTTTGAAAGAGGAAAGTGGGTTATAAACACTTTGAACCTTGGGGAGATTCATATTCTCATAAAATCCTTAGCCTTGTCTTTCCAATAATAATAATCTCTGCCTTAACTCTTTAAGCAGTAAACCTGAACATCCTATGTTTCTCTTCTGGAGAGGAACTGGCAGAAAGCCTGGGAATGTGTAGCCTTGAGCTGTCCTCTGGTTAAGATCTCAAAGTCTTCAGATCTACAAATAGGAAACCAGCATCTCATAGGATCTGGGCACATCAGAATTGCTTTTTACCATGATTTAAAAAATGTACTCATGGTTTAAAAATTGACTTATAATTAAGAATCACATGCAATTGCTCAAGGAAATTCCCTGGTAGACATGACATTCACCAAAAGGTCATGAGGACAAGAAAGAATTATTTGTAGGTTTTCTGATAATCTTCAGAAAGGGCATAGTCATTTGTGCAGTATGGAGGAGAAGTGCAGTTGAAGAAGCAGCACAAAACGTTTTAATTGTTGTTTTTTTTTTTGTTTTTTTTTTTTCCCCTTCAAGCATATCTGGTGGGATTAGAACTTCGATAAAACTGTCCTGATAATGATGCAGATCTGTGAAATTGTAGATCTCCTTGAACAACTTTGTGCCCTTACTGTGTTTCTTTTCAGCTTTCAAGCTGCTGATTTTAGCCTCCCCTCATACTGAAACAATGTTTTATTGCGGGGAAAAAAATATATTTTCTCACTTTCTTTTGACTTAAATTTCCATCGTCTGCACTGATACTCCAAAGGATGATCTTTGAGGGAACCGGATAATTGGAATCTTCAGGGTGCGGATTGTTCATTTTCCACTAAGTATGAAACTCATCACGCGGAACTCTGAATACAGCAGGATAAACTTAGCAGGTGTATAAAAATGAAAATAAAAGGATACTGATTGAAAAGAGAGAGGAAAAAAAAATAATGAAAGTGACATTTCCTCAACTCATCTTAAATACACAAAACTATTTTAGCTGCTTTCATAACAGATACCATGCAAAGAGACCCAATTAATTTTATCTCCATGCTGTTATACAATCTGTATAATTCTTTTGGTCACCAAAGTGTCTGAGGTACATTATATTATTCATACAGACTTCACTCCTTAGAAAAAGAAATCACATTTAATCTCTTTTTTTCTTTATCTTTGGATAGATCTGTCCACGAGCAGTTTCAAATCTTAGCAGGAAAAAAAGCATAAGTAATAACAGCCTGATAAATTCTGGAAGAAACCCTAAAGAGAAAAGCATGTTCACATCAGACAGAAACTGACTTATAAATAGAGGCACACGTACTGTGTGAATGTAATTGCATTTAAGGGCATAATGTCTTTACACTTAATATTTTGACGAGATGAAGTACTTTAGCAGGAGGTTGCAGTCGTCTTATACTTCCTACAAGGATAAATGGAGAGAACACTGACAATAGCCAATGATGCCCTGATTTTGTCTATAGTTATGGGGAGCCAAATCCACTTCTGTGAGTCATTCAGCCAGATTCACTTTGGGTTTCTCCAGCTTTATGTATTGGCAAAAAAAGATGATGTGGTTGAGGCTCTCAAGGGAAAGTACTGAAATGTTGATCATCAGGCAATGGCAGAAATTTTAGGCAAGTTCTCTGAAAGGTATGTGGGATGGGATGGTCCTGTTGCCTTTTTTGTTGAATAGATACTGTGTTTTCTTTGCAAAGCTCGAGCTAGACAACTCCTTGCATTTTCAGTCCTGATCCTCACTGCAAATCCCTTCAGACTTCAGCAAATACTACGGGCTGCTCAGTATGCCTGAGCTGAATATATTTATCTCCAAGGATGGTGAAAAGAGAAAATGACACTATCTGCTGGTATTCTGTTATGGTGACACAAATGAGTGTAATTTACAGGTTAGCAAATGGATGCTCAGTGATTCGTTCTCCAGTAATATCAGAGAGAGAGGATGGATGAGTAGGTTGATTTCATAATTAAGCATGAAACTGCCTTATTTTAGGGTTTTGTTATCAGTTCAGAATGGAGCCATTCTGATGGGCTCCATTTTTCTCTGGTTTGCAAAGTTTTCGGGAAGTTTTGATGCAGTTTCAAGAAATCTTGGGTTGAATACAGCTGTATACAGTCTGGATAAATCTGTATTGGTGTATGATTTCATGCATCTAGTACAAAGAAATCAAAGCAAAGTACTTTTTCATGTAGAGACCAATGCAAGAAAAAAACTACAGCCAAAATTATGGGGGACTTCAGATACTAATTGGGTATGTGGACCCATACCATATTTTAAATGCCTGGGACCCAACATTTGATTGTTTGTGTTTGTTGTCTCATCTGAATATGAATCATGGTATAAAGCTTGCTGATCTCCTGCAAAGTGAGAGCATGAGAATTGTTCTTGAAATATTCACTATGTTGAGCCTGCTGATTCCAGCTGCCAACATGTACTCAGATGGCATTTGGGGAAACCTGAAGGATACCTGTGGCCACTTGGCATGGAATAGGGCTGGTAAGCTGACTGAACCTGCATTCAGACATGGAAAAAGTAAATGCCATAGAAGAGATGAAAGCATTTCAACTTTCAGCTACAGAGTTCAATGTCTCCTTTGTATTTAGAGGCTGGAAGAGATTTGTCAGATCTTTACTGCTTTTGCAATGCTGTTTCCTTGAAAATAGTGGGTGAGTGCCCAGTGTTCAGGCACCCACAGAAAGTGATATCCCAGGACCTAGAAATGATCCCTTCACTTTGCCCAGTTTCTCCCACCTGGTTCACCCATTGCTTTGCAGATGCAATAATGATCTTACGATCTTTGGCTGTGATAGGGAAGATGGGAGTAACTCCTCCGTACCCTCTTAAGGAAAGCAAACAGACTGGGTGAAGAAAGGGGTAGATGTAGGATGGGCAAAACCATAACTGCACATCTCCCGTACTCATAGTCTAGCTTCTGAGAATGGGATAACCTAATCTGCAGGATGGGGTGAAGACACATGTTCTCTCTGCTGAGCCTGGGACTACTCAATGCAGAATATCACTTATCATCTAGTCTGATGCCTAGGCAGCTCTGCAGCTCCCTGCCCTTTCTGTGAGCAGGTCACATAGCTACTATCTAGTATATAACATGTCTGTTTTTTTAAAAGATAGCAACATCTTCTCCAGGCTGCCCTGATGTCAACTTCATAATAAGTGTGTATTTGTAACAGCATGGGTGGGAAGCCTGTTGCAATGTAGGACAGAGGGCCTGTCCTATATTACAGTGTTGTTGTTTTGTTTTGTTTTTCCACTTAATAAATGCTAATTTATCAAGCTGTTGAGGGGAAAGAAACCCAACTATTTTCTGGCTGTGTGCTTGCAGGGATTTAAAATACACCTTTAAAGTATAAACATACTTGAAATCCCAAAGGATTTAAACACAGACATGAATCATATTTAAATTTTCACAAAGATAAGCTCTAAACTTATTGTGTTTTTACCGATTCAGGAAAACACCTTAAACTGTGGATTTGAGAATTCTTTCTACATTCCTCTTCATGCATGTATCTTTGCTTGGTCTGCATGTTTCAGGGAGCTTATTTATTTAATTGTATCGTGCTTTGCTTTTCCTTATTGTAAGTTATTTCCTTGGCAGTGATTGTATTTAACATTTATGCCTCAACTAATAGGCAGAATGAATGTTATGGGCTATCATTCTCTCCTCTTTCTTGGTCAAAGGGTAACTGTGTGAAGTTCAAGTAATTGTGTTGCTCCAAAATTGCCATTAGAGGCTTGTTATGCCTTTTGTTTGTTTGTTTGTTTGTTTAAATGTGTTCTTCAGTATTTTTAGGGTTGTTGTGTTTTTTTTTTTTTTTTTTTTCCATTATAACACACAGAAAACTACTTGAAGAATCATACTTATTTGTTCTCTACTTGCTTTGTTTTTCATACAGCTTAAAAGAAAGAGATAAGCTAATTCCGTTTGAGGACATGACCGATCACAGAACACTGAACTGTACCTTGCTTTCTTTAAGAGGTTCAAATAAGAACAAAAGTCAAGAAAATTGAGAACAGCAGGGTGGGCCTTCCTATGTAGGGGTAGATTACTTAATTCTCCTTCTTTCCTTCTGCCTGATTTGATGCGCACGTTTATGCATTCATGTACTATACAGCTTAAGTTTCTCTTCCCCTCTTTCAGAGCCAGAAGCATAAATCTTGTTGCTCTAATAAAGGCATTTAAAGCACAAAGTTATGAAAATAGTCTCTCTATTTCTGTGTTGGATATGTCATTGGCAGTAGGAAGCATTTATCTTCCCTGTCACTTAGTTTCTCTACTGAAATCTCCAGAGTCTGTAACATTTGGTTTTCTTGAAATTTTCAATAAAGGACAGGCAAATAATGTTTTCTTATTATGATTTTCCAAGCTTAAGCCTACCCAGAGTGTCTTGCAGGCACAATTAAACCGCTACTGACTGAGCTGGGCTGGGCAACATTATTGCTGCATTTTTCCCTTTCTTGACAACTCATAGAATCACAGTATGGCCTGGGTTGAAAAGGACCACAATGATCATTGAGTTTCAACCCCTCTGCTATGTGCAGGGTTGCCAACCACCAGACCAGGCTGCCCAGAGCCACATCCAGCCTGGCCTTGAATGCCTCCAAGGATGGGGCATCCACAACCTCCTTAGGCAACCTGTTCCAGTGTGTCACCACCCTTTGAGTGAAATCTTCCTCCTAATATCTAACCTAAACCTCCCCTGTCTCAGTTTAAAACCATTGCCCCTTGTCCTATTGCTATCAACCCATGTAAACAGTTGTTCCCCATCCTGTATATATGTTCCCTTCAAGTAATGGAAGGAACTCACATTATTCCCATGTCCTCTGGGGAACTGGGAGATGATGGTGAGAAGCTGCTTACCCTGAGCAGCTCCTGTGCTCTGTGGTGCTCAAGAGGGTAAACAGTGCTGCTCAGGAGAGTAAGCAGGAACTCTTCTGGGGCTCTCTTAGGCTTGCTTCTCTTAGCTTTGCAGCACTGCAGTTGGAAGGGGATATTTTCCATGGGTTGTAATCATCACCAATGCCTAGAAATAACACTGCTTTGCTAAAATATGTCTAAATAACTAGGCAGGACAGTAGATGTAATGGTTCTGCTGAGGTCTGTGCAGTGAAACTTGGAGCTTGTCACCTTGGGAGCAAATGGAGCCTTGATGCTGCTTGTTGCATTAAATTAAGAGATGTTAGATGATAGTTCTCAGCTTGACACACTAATGTGAGGAGAACAGGAAAGTATCAAGAGATCAAGGATTAAATTCTTATTTCAAGGTGAAAGTCTTCCCCTATTCAATCCTGATCCCAAACATTCAGCTGCAAAATCCTCTAGAAGAACAGTTTGCAATTCTCACCTGTTTGTCTCCATGTCTCTTGTTTAAGCCTTACTAATGCATTCTTGTTCTTTAACTATGGATGTTTCCAATTCACTTTTTGACATATGGCCAGGAAAGATTGTGCATTATATATTTCCTATTATATAAGTATTTCACTTTACCTAAATAGGCTGCCTGGGAAGTGAATGGCTGTGCTTTGAGAGGTAAACAGAATCTAGTCTTCTCCCTGATTCCTTTAAAAAGACTGCAGGAAGCTGGTACTTTATCACTTGTAAGTTCCTTTCTCTTTGCTTTCTTTCCTCAGAAATCACTCCCTAGAAACAACACGTACGTGTTGCTCCCTTCCACCTTCATATATACTGCACTTAGGAGAGAATACTCTTATGTTGTGTTAAAATGGCTGATTTAACTTGCTCAGCTGTTCAGTTTAGCACCTTAACTTCCAGGCACAGCCCTATTGATAACCGTTTCCACTGGAAAACAGATGCTCTCTCCCTCTCAGAGCGGCAGGTAATTTGTTTGATGGTCTCGTTCTCCAGGAACTTTTATGTTTTAATAGCATTTGCTAGCAACATTTTTGTTTACCCTAGACAAAATGCATACCCTACCACACCAATGTTATGCACATCATTGCTTTTAGAATTTATATAGGGTTTAGGTGGAAGCACGTGAGTCAAAATGGTTAAATGGTTAATAAATAGCAAGGTACGATTTGTTCCTTCTGTTTTTTCTTCCTTTGATGCAGACAATGCCTTATTTAGTGCAGGTGCTTAGTTGGTAGTCTCAGTACCTTGCAGTAACAATGACTGCAGATAATCACCCTCTGTCTACAACAAAAAATTGCTGTGATTGGGTAACATACTTTATCTCCTCTGGAATCTCAGAGTAGTGTGTTGGAATACCTGCACAGTCAGCCAACACACCTGCTTTACACACTATCCAAACCTGTGAGATGCTGCTTTGCTCAGTAGGGCTGTAATGGTCAGTCATCTGCTGAGGCTGCCATTCCCACTATTAACAGTGCGGGTACTGTATTCCCAAAATATTCCTGCCAAGGACCATACCTATAGCTAACACTCCCACAGTTCCACTCTTCCTTACTTGTCTGCAGAACTCTTCTACTTGTGAAAGGGTATGGAGCCTTGGCTTTGGCATTGCTTTGCTCTCCTGCCCTCTTTCTCTAAACACATCCCTCTATATATGTATTTTTGTGTTCGTGTATAAGAAGGAAGAACTCAGGAAATTAAATGTCAAAAAATCATTTGGACCAGATGGCATTTGTCTGAGATTTCTGAGAAGCTCAATAGCAGAGTTACTATAAATATATATAGATAGATTTTTCACTGAAAACAACCTCATCTGTTAAACAAGTACAGTTGTCAATTGAAAAGACTTTTTAAATGACAAGAATAGTGACAGAAATTTTGTGGTCCCCACTGAATTCAGTTTCTGTGGCAGGAAAATATATTTATGATGTTTTACTGAATTAGCATGCTACTGCATCTGATTGGCTCTGTTTCTGACTGTCTTTAAAAAAAAAAAAACCTGAAAAATTGGAAAAAAGGGAGAAAAAATAAAACCAACTTTTTAGAACATGGACATATTTATTTTTTGAGTGCCTTGTTTTTAAATGTTTTAATGAAATTTGTTATTTAGAGGGTGAGAATAAAATTATGTATGTTCAGAGACTGGGGGGGGGGGAGGGGGGGGGATTAGATTACCTAGCTTACTGTTAGAAAAACCTGCAGTCAGAATATTAAGAGCCAGAATGGGTCCTGTTGAAGATGCAGTGGGTAGGGTTGGGAGGGAATGAGATGATTTGGCACAGTGGTAGATAGTTTGGTCAACACAGTGCCTTGAAAAGCCTAAAGAAAGCTGGAAACTTGGGCGATATAGCTCAATATAGACAGGTCAGTGCAATGTCTGCTGGAAAGTACAACTTGACAAACACTCTGGATAGGTTTGGTTTAACCCCAGCCCACCCTAGAGAAGATAAAGGGTTGGAGGTGAAACTATGTCCCTTCTTCAGCTGAGCAGTGGTACTCTGAGTCCTTGAATAAATGAATCCCTGGGGCTGGAGGGAGGAGAGACAGTGGTGCATGCTTTGGGGTGCTGAGGTACAAGACACCAGTTAGCTTTGTTCTTTGGGCATCTGTCAGCTTACTTTACCCAGCCCAGCACAAACTAGCATAATCATCCATATGAATGCATGCGTCACTGAAGGTAGACAGTTATAGATACCTGTGTGGCAGAGAAGGATGATGAGAAGGGTGCTGAAATGCTGTGCTTTGTTAGGAGGAGATAACGTTTTCTGTTCTACATTTTTCACTTTTGTTAAGGGATTCACTTTCACTCTTTTTATTGTGACAAAAAGAGGAAAAGATAGCAAAGAAGAGTAAGAGAAGGCTTCCCAAAAGGAAAGAATAGTAGATAGGAGTGAGAAAAAAGATTTGGCAATCAGAACTGGAAGCAGCACTAGGAAATTGATTTGTCTCCCTTCCTATGCACAAGCTGTAACTAATGGCTTGGAGGAAGCAGGAACTTGCTATGTAACCTCGGCTGACTGCTCCTTTCAAGTCAAAGTACATGATGGGGGAAGAAAAGTCTGCTTTATCTTCTCGTCTCAGGGTAGAAACAGTCCCACTCATGCTTCTTTCACTTCCAGCAAGAAGTCTACACTGCTGATGTTTTCAAGTCCAGCTTTGCAAAACAAACATTGAGAGACCACTTCTTAAATGCTGTCTGAGCTCTTGTTTCCTCCAAGGGATCAAAAGGCTGGACCTATCACAAAAGATTTACAGGCATCTCTTCCAAATTCTCAACATTCAGTTGAATAGGCATTCTGCCTGTTGAAGAGTTGGATTGATAACTCACTACAGTGGGGATAAAATATTAGCTTCTGGTGTTTGCCACAAATTTTGTATCAGGTTGTCCTGAAGGGGAGCAGGATCAAGAGCTTCCATGTCTGACATTACAAAACACATCTCTGGAAGCAAATATAATGTGGTTTGGAGTTTAATGAGAGGATGCATTTTGCTCAGCGGTGTTGGGAGGCTTTGAAAGGTCAGAATAATGGGACTTTTTTCCAATGTGATTTCTTTTTTTCTTTCCTAATTAGACAAAAGGCAACTTTTCATCCCAAGAAAGCCATCTCCAGTTCCTGCATTCCTCTCTGAGAGTGCTGCTGACAGAACAAGGGCTTGCCTCTGAAACCATTGCTACCAATTACACTGAGAGAGCATAGACCAAACTTTATCTCATTAAGACAAAGTCCAGATGCTCTGTTTATTGTGTTTTAAAACTGTACAGTGAAGTATTCCAGATACATATAATTGGCAAGAGAAAACAGTATGAAAGGGTAATAGTTCCACTCTTATGTTTTAAATTAACAAGTGTGGTGTGTAGTCTCCTCTCCAGATATACATCTGTACAAGGAAGGCATGCCAAAAAGACTCTGCAGGCTTAAATAACAGGAATGAAAAAAGGGGTTTCTGGTGGTGAGGAGACCCTACAGAGGCCATGGTGCCCTCACAGCCCAAAAAGCCAACTGTGTCTTGGGCTGTATGAAAAGAAGTATAGTCAGCAGGGTGAGGGAGGTGATTCTGTCCCTCTACTCTGGACAGCTGCATCCAGATGTGGAGTCCTCAACACAGGAGAGACAGGGACCTGTTGGAGCATGTCTGGAGAAGGACCATTGAAATGACTATAGAGATGGAACATCTACCTGCTAGAACAGGCTGAGGGAGCTGTGGCTGTTCAGTTTGGAGAAAAGAAGCCTCTGAGGTGACCTTATAGTGGGCTTTCAGTATCTGAAGGGGTGCTATAAGAAAGAAGGGGACAGACTTTCTAGCAAGGTCTGTTGTGATAGGACAAAGGGAAATGGTTTCAAACTAAAAGGGGGAAGATTTAGACTGGGTATAAGGAAAAGGTTTTTGACTATAAGGGTAGTGAAACACTGGAACAGGTTGCCCAGAGATGTGGTCACCCCATCCCTGGAGACATTCTAGATCAGGTTCTGAGCAATCTTATTTAGCTGTAAATATGTCCCTGTTCATTGCAGGGGATTTGGGCTAGATGACCATTAAGAGGATCCTTTCCAGCTCAAATCATTCTATGCTTCTATGGAAAAAAAAAAAAAAAAAAGTCATCCTTTCAAGTCTGTTGTAGAGAGCAGGATGGGGAAAACCTCCAGGTCAGTGGACTGCCCAAAAGCCCCAGCTATAGAGGATGCTTGTGGACATGGATGCCTTGTCTCAATTTGCAGGTACTTCATGCTATGGATTCCCCATGGGAATAAGCCTGCAGGTTGCTGAGAGTATCATTTTATACAGGAAGAGTAAAAACTCTGCATTTAGGCAATCCTCATTGGAAAATCATAGCCCAAGGGTGTAATAAGATGCCAGTGTTATGAAAGTGAAACAGGCCTTGGACACACTGAATTAAGGAGTAAGAGGAGCTTAGGCAATTAATAGCAAAATTGCTCTTAAATATAAATGAGTATTTAGAGGATAACATTTTTTTTATAAGTCCTTGTAATAGCACAAGGAAGTGATCCACATTGCTTTCCTTCGTTGTTTTTCCTTGCAGAAAAATGCTTATGTGAAATGCCCTCTATTCCCTTCAGACCAGCCTTAGCTGTTTGTTATGCACTGTGATGGCACTCATTGCTTCCCAAGCACATCTGCAGAGTCTGGCTCCATTTATCCCAAGTGCTGAATTCTTCCAGGGGTCCTGTTGGTTCTATATGGCACCAGCATGGTCAGGGATGTGATGTAAAATAATGCTGAGCAGAATCCAGCTTTTGTAATTTTAGCGGTGTGTACGAGGGCAGGTCTCTGAAAGAAGAAAAAATCTGACTTTTTAAAGAATGGTTACATTCTTTTTGCAGGTGAGCAAAATGGCTATTATAAGCATAGCAGCTCCTTTAGGTGCTTTCTAGGGGAAGCACCAAGTGCACTAGAGCTTCACAGTGTTTCTCTTGCCTCCCAACTGAAGGGAGGCAACTCCAATACTTGCAAGTGCAGCAAAGAAGCAACTCTTTTTTTGTGCTCTAAAAGTAGGGTTTGGGAAGAGCCTGGAGACTGGTTGTTGTCCAAGGGCTGTGAATGTTTTCTGGTTGCCCTCTGCAGCCTGGAAATGTGAATACAACTTCTATTCGCACCCATGGTCAGGCTGTGCCATCTCTGGTGACAAAGGAAGGAGGAGTCTTTGCTGTACCATCAGGATGTGCTTTTCTAGGGATGGGGTTAATTGACTTTTTAGGGCAGTGGGAGGGAAGTCAGGGTGAGCTGACAGCTGTTTCATTAGTCGGGCTGCTGAATAAAGCAGTTAAGAGACTGCACACCCCCAGAGTTAACCTTTCCAATCTGTGTTTCAAAGCTTGGCAGTGAGGTTACGTTTGAAAAGGCTGATGAGATGGGGGAGGGAGGGTTAATGTGTTCCATTGCAGTCAGCTAAGGGGGGGGGAAAAGTTTTGCTTTCATGATGACCTGAATTATTCTCTCCTACTTGAAATGAAATGATGGCTCACCTGGGAGAAGAGAGGAGATTTAATAGCAAATAATGATTTATAAAATCCATTGCCACAAGATAAATAAGTTTCAAAGAACCTCTAGCACTCTGCTAGCTTGTGCTCTGTGAACAAAAAAAAAGTATAGCTGAAAGCCATTAACTCAATTAACACTGTACAATACATCAGAACTACTTCATGCTGACTGAAGGTCAGCTCAAGGCAACAATGTCCTGTTCTTACTGATAGTCTGGGGCTACAGAACCTCCACACCAGGGCATGGCCCAGCAGCACAGGGCAGCATAAGGATGCTGGCTCAGCAGCCTGGGTTTTGGGGCTTGTGTATTGCGTAGACTTTTTTTTTTTTTTTTTTTTCCAACTCTTCTCTTCTGGAACTTGCTTCTTGTTTCTTCCAGGCCAGCATCGAGGTCTTCTGACAGAAATGTCGAGGACCAGCGTGCTGTGGGCTACTCCTGTTTACTAGGGGACCCATGGTTCAGCATCCCATCAGATGTTGCCATGCTCTGCACCACTGTCAATCCAGAGGAAACCCCTAGCCCATTAGTTTGCACTGAGGAGAGTGAAAGCCCCACTGCATCAGGGGTATTCTGCCAAATGAAGTAATAAGTCAGCCCAGGACTCTGCTTAGCCTTGTCAAAGGGCAGCAGAGAGAGGTGTGGCTGAGAGCTGGGCTGGGTTGGGAGTGGGCTCAGTTTGAATGTTTGCCCTTTAAATTAAATCCGGTTGACCTACTTCAGCAAGGTTTGAAGAATTTTTTTTCAGTTTGCCCTGATCTACCCCCTGGTGAGCTTGTGCTTGTTATCTTTTAATGAAACCATTTTCACAGCCTGTTGTTTTAGGTGTTGAGAATGAATGTGAGTGAGGTTATTTTTTTGATTTGTCTTCTTTTCTTCAGGGTTCCCGTGCCACGTGGTCACTTTTAGCTGCTGCCTGCAGCTTGCCACGTGCCTCGCACTCAGCTCGGCAGGGCTCTTTGCTCTGCAGATAAAAACAGTGTAAGGATGTAATTGATGATTAAAAAAAGATCTCTCTTACAGGAGTTATAATTAAGTATTTCGATCTTTCCCAGGGAGTGACGTGGAGATAGACTTGAGGGTATTGTTCTGGCTTGAAACTGTTCTGAAACACTGGCATTTGAGCCTGTAGGCATAGGATATATGTGGGATGGAATGCACAGAAGTTACTGTGTGAAATTGGTCTTTATTTTCATCCTCTGTTCAGGTCGAACACAAAGGACTTGTGCTGGATGAGATCACTGATCCATCTTGCTTTCTACCCTGGTGAAAGCCCAGCATCTCTCTTCTCCCATCACAACACATACATATTCTCCCCCAAAAGTGATTTCACTGAAAGCAGAACACCAAGCATCCTGCATTTTTGGGAGCTCAGCTTCACAAGATTTGCTGTTATTCTCCCTTGCACTGGAGCTTTTGATGACTTAGTGGCTGTATGGGGCCAGGCTGATAACTTCTGAAGCATTGTTTTGGCTCTGAAGGAGCAGGTATTGCTAATTTCTTAATGAAAGTAAACTCTAGGTTTCAGGCAATGAAGACATTGTGAAAAAGATTAGTTCTAAAGATCCAGACAACTGAATGTGAAATAAAAAAATCTTTGTTTTTTTTTTTTTTAATTGAATGCTTCTTTGACAACTAGCATTGATAATCAATTAAAATACTGATTACTGGATTAGGACAAATGCCAGCAAGCTTTCTCTTACACAGAAATAAAAATATTCCTAGAGAGGAATAACATAGCATTGTTATTTCTCTATTATATCACTGTGATCAGCCACATCAAGTAAGAGATATGAGTTGAAAGGGATTAAACAGCAACAACAAAAAAAGGCAGCCTTTATCATAAACAAATACATATAGCTTTATTCCTCCTTCTCAGTATAGCTTGCCAGGAACAGATTTCATAATGGGACACTATTATCATAACTTTAATCTTGTTTAAATTCAAAATTCTTCCTGCAAGCCTTGAGGCCTAGAGGAAAGACCTTTAGTAAGTTATCTTAAGAAAACAGATTGCCTGTGAATCACTTCTTATAGTCTATAAAATCCTTTGTAATTTACAGAACAGCTGTCCATAATAAAACATCAGAGAAGCTCTACTTTGAGTCCTCAAGCTGAAATAAACATGATACAGAAAAATACACGTATATGAAATACATTTACAAAGGTGCAGGTGCCAGCTAGAAGCTTTCACCACCTTGCCGCCCAGTGTCCTAATGCAGCAGGTTAGAAAATGCTGCAGATTAAATAATAGCCAATAAAAATCCACAGGGGAGCTCAGAGATCACCCACCAGGCTTCCTCAAAGAATGTGACCTCTGAATTTGAGTGGGAGAAAATGTTTCCAAATGCAGGTTTTCTTGAATCATTGACCTTCGGGTTTTTAAGTTATTCTTCTTTTTGCTGTTCTTATAAACAAGTTGCTGGATATCTCAAGGTTAAAGAAGAGTTGATGTAACGTTTCAGTGTAATAGAGGTTTACTTAGCATACGCTGGCCATGAAGAGGACAAATGGAGCCTTTTTTCTCTCATGGCTATTTAGAAAAATAGCATTCATGATATTGATCCCAGGTAAATGTCTTCATAACTTACGGATATGTTTTTTGAAATGAAATTTCCTGTAAAGTCAGATGCCAGTTAAAACAATATTGATGCCTATTTTTCTACCACCTTTCTTCCTTGAAGACCTTAAACTTACTTTGGCATCAGAGACCCATCCATAATTCACTGACAGAGTCTAGGAAATGGTAGAGTGAGAATAAAATACAGACCCATGGACAGAATATTTTAGAGATGACCTCTTATGTTGGTTGGGAGCAATGTTGCTCCTTCCGATGCTCTTTCCGAGATTCTCCAGAGTGGACTTCTGATCTGAATAATTTTTCTTGGTACTTTAAGGAAACATCTTCAGCTCAGATTTATTGTGGAGATCGCTTCAGCTGGATTGGCAGCAGTGGCAAGCCTGTCCACCGCAGAAAAATCCCTTTCTAAAAAAGCAGTTAGCATTCAAACAAGGCAATGTGAGCCCAGCAGAAACCCTGCTCTTGTGAAACTTGGGGAGCAAGAAGTAGGCTGCCAGTTCTTGGATGGCAAAACTGTTCCAGCACTCTATTCATTTTTACACCATCTGAATTCTTTTGCTTTTTTATTGACATACTAACCTTGCAGTGATTTCATTGCAATAGGTCTGGACACCTGGTGGTACAATACATGTAATTTGCAGCATATGATGGCCTCTACATAAAACATGGGATTATTTAAACTGTCATCTGTGCTTCTGTCTCATCAAATGAGAAAGTGAAAATGGTTATTATGTCCTTATGTTAAGACATCGTGTTACTCTTTACAGGTTTATTTTCTCTGCCTGGAGTTAATAAATAGAGGAGGCAGGAAGATACAGTATATTCTTCAGGGATCTCTTAGTTTGGACAGCATATATTAATTGTTACAATGAAAAGACATTGCTTTCTGATGGGTAAGAGCTGTGTGTGCTTAACTACTTTAAAGAGAAAATGGTTAATGTAATTGCAAAATTACAGCAACTCCTTCATCCTAACAACAACAAGAAGATCTGTCAAAGAAAGATTTCAAACCTATTTTTTTGTTGTTTTCAGTTAAAAACTGAGTAGTGCTGTTATTCAAATGGGGACGGACACTGAGAATGTATTTGAGATCTGATCAGGGGAACTTTGGTAAAAGTGAAGACTGAATTCAGCAAAATGAATTGTGGAATTGAAGGATTTTCATTCTGCTGCAGCAAATGAAAGATTAAAAATAAAGCAAAAAAATCAACAACTTGCCTCGCCATAAATATGAACAACCACTTTCATGGTCCAAGTCTCTATAATATGTCCTATACCAGTGTACAAGCCAGGAGTGTGTGTAAGGACAACCATCACAAGCCATGGTAGCTAAGACAGGAAAAAGACTTAAAAAACAAAAAACAACAAAACAAAAAAACAACAAAACAAACAAGAAAAAAAAAAACACAATGAGAATGAAAACAAACGCTAAGCTGTGAAACAAACACTCCATGTTCTTAACCTTAATCAACTAAATGACTTCTGTAAGTAACATATTTAAACTGTTTCTCCCTTCTGACAGCATTTCTCACCATTATGTTCAGCTTATCATCTTATTCAAAATCTTCACCGTCATATTAATCAAAAACTTAGCCTGTCATTTTCTTACAAGATTAAGAAATTGTATCACATAAGCATAAGTGATGGAGGAGGGAAAAAAAGAGTTTGGGGAAGTATGCATAGACTCTGGGTAGAGCTAAAGATATGTTTTGCTACCTCGTGTGAAAGGATATCCGTAAAGATGGTTCTGCCAGGAAAGATTAAGTCATGCTTGAGAAGAGGGGCTCAACTGTGAGTTTGGTTATTGAATAAGTGCAGTGACTGTCCTTTGCTTTCAGGAGTGTTTTTAGCTATCTAGTCTTGATAAGCACAGGCAGAAAGAGAAGGTTGGGAAGGATATAGCTTCCAATTGTGATTAGGCTTCTATACAGATAAAGGGATTTGGGACTGTCAGTTCATTTTCTTAAAGGTTCCACTGCTGTTCTCTCAAGACCATCATGCTTGCTGAATTTACTCTCTCTATATTGGCAGATTTCAGTGATTGGTGACCCTTTGCATGTTTTTCAATATTACCTTGATAACAAATTGACTCTGCATTCATTTTTGCAGTTCTCACACCATATAGAAAGTGGTAATATAAACAGTTAAATTTCCTTGGTCAGTAATATTCACAACAGTTTGTATTTATTTTGTTAAATTTAGACTATTAGTACATCCGTCAGAGACTTTTTCTGACTTTTAAATGCATTATTTCCCTTTTTATCTCTTGGCAGCTCTAGCAAGTAAGTTGAAGTTGCGGAAAGCTCCACTAGCTGTTGGCATTTATTAATAACAGTAGTGAAAGTTGGCAAAGGTTTTGATATGGAGGTTCTCTGAGCAGAGAGTATTCAAGGGGGAAGGCCAGCGCAGCCAAAGCTGAGTAACCTCTTTTTTTGTGTGTGCTGGGCACCTGAGCTTAAGGGTGGCCAGAGCCTGCTGAATAGTGGCAACAAAAAAAAAAAAAACCTGAGATGGCTTTAGAAGGCTTTCCATAAACACCCATGGGCATCCAGAGATGGCAAAAGTGAAGTAGGTGAATAATGAGATAAGATCTGCAGTGCTGTGCATTACAGAAGATAGCCCAGCATGCCAGGGTTAGATTTACAGTCCCCTGGCCCATCACAGGCTGACTGTGTCGATACCACCTGTTTATTTCACCCACACACCCTGAAACTGCAGTCGTAGCAGACAGTTTGTCTTCGCTCAATGAAAAGATGGCAACCTTCCTCCCATATTAGGCCGTGCAACATCAGTTTTAGTTTCTTTGCTAACTTCTTACAAAACTGGGAGACTGTAGTCTGCTGTTAACGAAGTTTCTGCTATCAGCATCTCTCAGGGAATTTGCTTTGGTGGAGCATCTCATGGCATTCCTCTGCATGGGACCAGCTCTGCTTCTTGTTTAAACCACTCTGCCCTGCAGGGCATGCCAAAATTGTGGCACAGGAGTGGCACTCTTGTCAGAGATGTCAATTTCAATTTTCTCTATGTTCAAATTCCTACTTTCCCATTTTTGTTCAGTGAAATTTTGTGTTCTTTCTCTGGTTGGCTCCTGTCACCAACTCAGGCAAGCATTCTATGTTGCTTCATCTGAATGACCTGCATTTTCAAATGACTGCTTGAGAGGAGGCAAAGAAGATATGCTTACTAATGCAACGTAAGAGAAGTATTTATTAATTGGGTTTCTCAGAAGTTGATCTGCAATTGCAAGGTAAAAATGTTTTCAAGGTGACCAACTGCAGTTGGTGTTGGTGATGGACCATTAAGAGAAAACAAAGGTACCATTCTGCATAGGGAGCAAGTTCTGCTGGGCTAGCAGCATACCTACCTTGTATTTCTATTTATATATTTTGCAATATGCCCAACATTAAATTTCCGTGTTGCTGTTACTTTGAAATTTATCAACTGTCTTTGACGCATCATGAAGCAGGATGATTATAATCCACTGTTGTTCTCACGTCCTCCTTTCCCAGATGCAAAATGTCATCCTTCCTTTAATCTTCAGCAAGCACATGGATGGAGTAAAAGACTGAGCCCTTCTCAGCCTCCCTTCCGTCTGTGGACCACTTCCCATATGTTACATTTTAAGATGTAATTTAATAACTAAAGGGAGCTAATACGTGGGGGAAAAAATCGATCATGAATTTTCAGTGCTTGTAGAAGGTGCCAAGTGGACAAATGGTGGAGAAGGAGACCTTTTTTCATCAGAGGCGCTACAACATCGCCACCGCCAGCAGAAAGCTCCTCGTGTACATGTTAACATCTCTTAATCTTGATATGAGAGGTGTATCTCAGAGATCTCGGCAATGGTGTTCTACTGCAAAGCTTTTTCTCGGTCTTTGCTCCAAGCTGACCTATTAGACTGTTCCACTGTCTGTACCTGACCCACGAAGGGACAGGTGGGGAGGGAGCAATGGATGTGGTCAAGGTGATGAACCACTCCTAGACTGGGGAGCAGTGTGTGCACCCATTGGAAAAGACAAAGGAGGAAGCTGGCCATTGCCAGACCCCTCCTTGGGTAGCTCTTGATTTTTGTGAGGATACAAAGACAGCTGCAGATAAACAGAACTAGCAGTTGACGCATGTCTAGCCTACATGGATTGCTGAGATTGCCAGGGTATTATACAGCAGAAGTCTGTTTGAAACCAGGATTTATATAACTAATCCACTAAAATACTATAATAAATAGGGCATTGAGCTTTTAATCAAAAGGTGGTCTTTATAGCTACAAAGTTATACCACAATAGTATTATGTAACCCAGTTGCACATTTAAAAAAAAAAACACAACGATTTAATACTGATGACTTTTGCTATCTTATTACTCCCCTCTCTTAAATCTGCTACGCAGTGCATTGCTTATTTTTTGAAGTGTGCTTTCAGCATCATGAGTACGATGTTGGATGTTTATTTTAAAACAGGCCACCAACAGTACTCACTCTTCTTGAAATTGTGTCTGAGTGCTCACACTGTCCATACCCACACAGAGCTGAAGTAGTACGCCTGCGAGTCTTGTAGTCACTGTCAACTCTAGTGCTTTTTTGGTAGAAGACAACCATTAATCTTAGAAATCCTGAAGTTTCCTGAGAGGTTTAGCAGTGAGCTTGGCACTGGGAAATCTTGTCCTTTGCTAGTGCGTGGCCCGCCTTGTCCTCTGCATGGCCCTGCTGTGATTACTGCCTGTGATAAACTCCTCTAGCAAGTGATCAGTGCTCTCCATCTTGAAAGGAAGCATCAGAGGTGTTGGTTTTAGCTGGGTTTCTTGCTATTGCTGGCCTGCCCACAGCTCCACTTTGATGATAGGCTGTCAAAGCGGTTTTCCTGCCCATACTGCATTCAGTGTTTATTTTTCATTACCATAGCCTGCTGACAACAACGATGAATAAGAATTTTAGCAAACATGTGACAGCCTCTTCAAGGAAACACTCACATATCCCTAGTAAGTTAATCAGCTCTGGATGCCTGCAAAGCAACTGTAATACAGAAGAAGACTGATGGCACGAGGCAGCAGTAAATTGTTCCTTTGTGGGAAATACGGGGTAGTGGTGTAATTGGGACGATGGACTGTGTGACAGCAAGCCCTTCGCACACGGCACACCCACAGCATGCTCCTCACTCCCTTTTACATTCAGCCAAGCAGTGATGAGGCAGTGGCTAATCAGGAGAATCATTTTCCAATCAAATGGCAGAGTGGCTATTTATCCCCTGGCCAAAAGGTCTCTGTCAAGCCCCACTGCCTGGGGGATGTTTGCTTGGCATATTTATGCAAGGAAGTCTTGTGTGTGCTTTGTGTGTTATAGGCTTTTTATTAAAGAAAAATGGCTGAAGAGATAGGAAAAATGGTGAAAATCTTTGTTGATGTATGTCCTATTGCATTCATTAAAGTGAGGTGGCAGAGTGGCAAATTCAGGGAAAGCTATGCAGAGTCTGTGCAGCCATGCAAAGGGAGTCTTTGTCAATGTTTAATAAAAGAAAGAGCGATCAGACAAAGAATGTATGTACATGAGCTGACCTGGTTAATCAGTGCTTGGCTTGGCCAGATGTTGGAATATTCAAGTAGCTTAAAGAATGACCTGTAAACAGAGTCAACACTGTTATGCACGTACTGCTGGAGCATTAATCTGAACTTCCTGAGGGATTTAAAACACAAAGTAGAACTATGATTTTACAAGTGATTGGGATTGAGATTATCCAGTCTCAATATAGCTATTTCTTTTTCATGAAGCACATAATTTCTATAGAAGCACTTATCTTCTAAAACTATTGGGAAAATCCTACAAGCAAAGAATTCAGTTATTATCTGAAAAGGGAAAAAATGCAGTTTCTCTGCATTTTATAATTCTCTGAATTATTTGACTCCTCCCTATATATTAAATGTATGTACTCTAACTACAATACTATATGTGTTTCAGAACAGTTTGAGATTTTTTTTTTTTAAGCATTTCTTCAAAAGCAAAGATTACATGTTGTTAGAAAAGTGGTAGTTTAGAAGCTTACAGTTTAGGAGCTTACAGCGGTCAGAGATTAATCCTCTCCAGTGATCACCTGCAAGTTTTTTGCAGACATTTGCATCTTTCCTTTAAGTCCTAACGTCCTGCAGACAAGTAGTTATTTTCTTGCCTTGTCCTGCTTTTTATCCCCATGCACAATTCTTAGTTTAGTTGCAATTAAAAAAATCGTAACTTGCAGTGTTATAAACTTACTGTATTTCTACTTAAACTAATAGGCTTGTTTTGGATTTACACCCATATAAATTGAGAGGAAAATCTGTCTAATTATACGTTTATATGTGCACACCTTTCACTGATATTTCTGAGACATTGAGCAATAATATTTTTGAGACTTGCAGCATTTGAATTCACTTATGTACTTATTTTGTGAATATTATACCTCCTTTAGTCATCTGACTTTTCTTGCAGGTGCTGTTATACAGCTTATGCTTTAATGCTGCTGCTGTTCAGCTGTGTCTGTCACAGATTACTGCAGACAAACCTGTTTACTTTAGGTAGGTGTGCAAATTCAAGTATGTGAAGTTAGTTTACTTCAGTACTTAGTCCAAATGTGGGTCATATTTTGCGCAGAGTGTCTGTGCATGTCTTAAAATTCCATCTTAATTTCTGCCTACTTTCAGTTGGGGTTATGTTTATACAGAAATATGTATATTTCCCTGGACATCTAAATTTCAATATAAGTTATTAATGATCTTTCAAAGTAAAACCGTGAACAACCCATGTATCTCAAAGGTTGAACACTTTGGTATCACAATGCTTCGTCCAGTATTGCTTAGAGCTCAGGTTTTAATGTTTGAGAGGTAGGTTACCAACAATCATATCTGATTGCAACACATGCAATCCATCAGAGCCTATGGAGCTCTGGTAAAATCTTTGATTTTGATACTTAAAATTTCAGTTCAAAGTACGTAAAGACACTGGAAATAATCCTTCCCTCTACATTTAGGTTAAAAAAAAAAAAAGTCAGCCCTAAGAACTGGCCTACTTCATATCTTCCCCCACACTCCCTAAAATATGCCTACGTGTTAACATGTGCACCTGCTTTCTTTGCAGAAATGGCCCCTTTTTGAAGATTTATATAGATTTGTTTCACTAAGTTTGGTTCCGTAGGCCTTAGGTGAAACCTGGAGGTTGTGTTTGGGTTGTGCTATAGACCTGACACCATAGATCAGCTGTGGGCTTTTGTAGGCTCCATGCAATTGTAGCTTTGCCTAACCCTCTGTTGGGGGGAGCATGGGTTTGCTCTGCAGTTTTAAACACCTGCTTAGGAGACATTAAATTTGGACCCTGAATTGCTCCAAGCATCATATGTCAAGGTCGCTACTCCAGGACTTCATTCTCTGAGTAGAACTTTGCTCGGGGTTGAAAGCCAACAAATATACAGGTGCCCAGGAACAGAAGTCAGAAGGGACAGATCTCCAGGTTCACACCAGAATATTTTGTCTCAGGTTTTTTTTTGATACGTCCCCATTTTCTGCAACAGATTCATTTTCTTAAGTTGGCTTTGTACCTATATTGTAGCAACAAGGCTAAACAGAGCAATAGAAGACAGGAAGGGTGGACTAGATGATCTTGTAGATCCTTTCCAACTTTGTGATTCTATGATTCTAGGAAAGTAAGCTCAATGATTAAACTGTGTCAAACTCTTCTCAGTAGGTTTGGGTAAGTCATAGTTAGGTAGCATACTGGAGGTTTGTGCTAGGTTGTATGCTGTATGAGCATTTTCTTTTCTGTCTATGTTAAGATGTCCTTATGGGAGGACATGTTCCTTTAAGAGTAGAAAAAATAAAACAAACAAGAGGTCAACTGCATCAGGATACCTACTTTGTACACCTTTCAAATACAGGTGTAGTGCAGCATTTTATAGGCCAGCAGTTCCAAACGCATCTGGTGAGAGTTGCATCTCACTGCCTTTGACTTTGTAGATCAAATAAAAGAGGATTTGTTTAACCTAGGGTCAACTGGCAGCCAACTCTGGAGGTTTTCAGCAAGAGATCTTAAATTGAAGTCCTGAATCTTTAGGAAACATCTTTGCTGCACAGTCTATGGCAGTTCTTGGTTGTACTGAAGAAGCCTATGATAAAGTTCTGAAGGATGAAAGTTAAACAGGAATGATGCAAGGTTGTCTGTGTCCTTTCTTTACTATTCCTTGCTACTGCTTGGGATTAGGGGTGGAGGAAGAAATAGAGATACAGTACCTCCTGAGCTACCTTGCGAGTGACCTCATTTCTCCATCATTTAAGAACCTACACCGTGGCTTCCACATAAGTATATGAAAATCCTGCTTCAAAAATAAATCATGCACTACTGACTCTGCAATTGCTTGAGCTGGGAGCATAGCAAGAATTTCCTGAGATACACAATGTGAATATCTTATTTTGTACAAAACAATATGGTGCTTTAAAAATGTAGGGCCACAAGGGGATTTCTGAAAACAATCAATCAAAATGTATACTCTGACAAGAGCGATTCACACAGGCTGTATAACAACCTCTAAATGAAATGCCAACATCAGGAAAGCTCTGCACATGCTTCTAGGAGCATTTATATTTTTCAGTGTAACACTAGTGTTTTTGTTGGGTGTTTGGGGGAGTAAGGCAGTGTTATAGACATAGAAAGGTTTATCTATACTATTGCTGCATGCTATTTGCTGTGTGTCATAACCTTATCTTCCTCGCAGATTTTCCAATACTGCACAGTGTGCATCTGTGACTGAGACAAAATCAATGCTTATAGATTTAGCTGTGTAATCCTATCACGTGTCCTCCTAGATATGATTTGAAATGTAAAGTTCATTAACGTTTAAATGAACTTGAAGGCTGAGGGTCTATAGGGGAGTTTTCAGTTTCTTAAAGAGTAATCCATTTCTTATCTTTTTTCCTGCTTGTCACTCTGTCTATCTTTTTGTCTCCTTAATCATTTAAGACTCTGGAACACTCAATCATGCCCAAGCATATATGGGATGAAAAAAAAAAAAAAAAAGCAGGAATGTTGCTAATCGTGTTACCGATAGCTGCTTAAGCACAGGGAACACTTGCATTCCTCTGAAAGAAACGGGGCTAGGAAAAGTGAAACAGAAAGCGAGTAATTGCCTTTTACTGCTTTGGCTGTAAAATCAGATAAAATTCATTTCCATTGTTCTCTAGGCAGCTATTCTTCCTTCTTTCAAAAAAGCTATGTACTGTTCTACAGTACTCTATCTTACCTGTTTTGGTAGTAATCTTCTAGTGAAGATATAGACAAAGCAACTCGTTTGATTTTTCTCATTCTTAGTTTACCAAAGTGTATATATCAGTGCCAGGAAAAAATAATAACTGAGGGGATACTTTGAGGCAAGAAAGTCCTGTATGAATTTGTAGAGGAGGCAGAACAGCTTGGGGACTTGTTGCAGGTTTTGCCAAGTTTGCATTTACAACCAGCTGTTACTTAGGTTGTACTGGTGAGGGGCCAAGGTTGCTTACTCATGTCAGGGGTTGTGTGCGTCTTGTAGGAACTCACCCGTGCCCGAATGGTGAGAGCAGAGTCTAATGACTTTCAGACTCTTATAGCCCTGTCTAACTGAGACAAAATGCTGCTATGTGGAACTGATGTACTACACTTTATTGCATTGTGATGCTGTATGTGGCCCTTACCATAATGTTTTTCCTGCATATTCCATGCCTTCCTACAATTTATTCATGCTCATGTGATAATTATTTCTGAACTAGACGTGGGATGTTGCTCTGGCTTTTGAAAACAGAGCTTACGTAGCAGAAGAGTGGCACAGACTGCCTAGCCAAATATCTGCAAACATATTCAAGCTCACCTCATGCCTTGTGTCTTTCATATCAGTGGTGTTTGGCATTTTTAGGAGATTTGGCAGAGATGCTTGCCCTTGAGGATAGCAGCTCCATGTGGAAGAATGTCTCTCAAGTTTGCTCAGCTTGAATTCTCAAACAAACCAGAATGAAATCAGTAAGATTCTATTTTTTTTAGAAACCATCCTCATGATTCATTTCCTAGAACTTTTATGCAATGAATCTTCAAACACGTCTATTTGTGTGCGTGCATAGCTGGGGGAAACAGTCAAATCTTAGTCTTCCCACAAGGTTTAGTATGTGTGGAGACTGTCAAGGAGTCTCCAATGAGAGGCAGAGAGGAGCTTGAGGAGGATTCTTTAAATGTCATTTTATTTTGGTGAGGGAAATATCAAGTTTCTTGTCTTCAACTCAAGGCTAATGCCAAGGCTTTTTGTTTTATCTTTTGTGTATTTCTTTATTTACTTAGGGGGGAGGTGTAGGACTAGCAAGGATATTAGGATGAGAATTTTGCACCTGGTGATCCCACAGAAATAACCTTGAGTGTATGGAAATGTTTGCCTTTAAGCTTGCATATATGGAAAGCTCAGGCTTCTTCCAGCTCGGGTGTGTGCATCACTGAAGTGCAGCAGGGCAGGGACAGCAGAGTTGGATTTGTTTGATCCAGTTGTTTCAGGCATTTTAGATATCATCCCTATGCAGCTCCCAGGTCAACCAAAATTGCAATAAGATTACTGAAAAAAATGGGGCTCATCTTTCAAAAAAAGTGTCCTGATAACAGAGAAACTCTTCCTTTGAAAATCATGACCCCTGTGGGCTGATGCCTGCTTGCACAGACGCAGCCTCCGGGCTCAGTTTTAATGTGAGGTTGTGCACATTGGCACGGGTACTCCCTAAGGCTGACCTTCAGCCAAGGCTGAGCAAGCAAAGCTGGAGGCTGCCTCTCACAAAGGAAGGGCTGACAGCAGGCAGAAGGGGCAAACAGCCCCCTTTCTGATGGCTGTAGTGATGGGATGAGCACACGTGAAGGGCTCAGCCATTAGATAGTGGTACTGAAGCACTGAGATTGAGACATGGACAATTCTTTTCTTTTGGTTTATTCTCTACAGTTCGTGGCTTGCATCCACTGGAAGATGTGAATTTGAGGTGAAATAGTGAGGGATGATAAATTGGATGCAGAGGTTCTGTCAGAATCAAACAGGTTCCCATACAAAGTGCTATTTACAACTGTGAAAATAATCTATGTTAATAATTAATTGCTCAATTACTAAAACAAATGTTACAAAGTTAGACAGCCTTTTGTGCAGGTGATGACAAGAATATATTTGACTGTGCCCATTATCAGTCCAAGGGTGAGAAATATTATTTCAAGCAAACCCTATTTGTTATTCCTCTGGCTTACCCTTTTCTTCCTCCACCACCTCTAATGGCATAATGCAGGCAGATGCGAGGTACATGCTGTGAACAGCATTAGATGAAGATTGAGTGATGTGTATGGTTTCACTGCTAATACCACTAGGTAGCACAAAAGGACCCAGGGGTGTCTCTGCCAAGTAGCATCAGAGACCCAACTTCTGCACATTTTCAGGAGGAGAAGCAAGCTGGCAGAATTTCTTGCAGAGGGCACAGAAACAACATCTGCTGCAGTTTTATTTAGTTTGCCCTTGTAATGTTGTTATGTCCAAAGCCACAGTGGTTTTTATTGCAGAAGAATGCCAAAACTGTGGTGTAAGCAAATGTAACTTTTTGACAAGCCTCGGAAATGTATGAATGCAGCAGATACAGATTACTTCCTCTACAGTGCAGGGCTTTTTTTTTTTTTTTTTTTTTTTTTTTTTTTTTTTACTTTAAATATTTGAAAAAGTTCAAATAAGTCCTTTTCTTAGAGGTTTATCTTAGGAAATGGTTTTCTAAACCTGTTGCCAGGAGCTCACAAATCCCTGATCAGGAGCAACATAACAGCTGGACTTCTTCTGAGTACCCTATTGAAATCTACAAAGTTTTTGTACAAATCAATACTGGAAGTAGCATCATAGTAATCATTCTTCTGATTGCCACCACACATGGGATTCCTAGGGCAGCTTTCATGGAAGGATCTCAAAGAAAGACCTAAATGTTAACAGATGAAACCTCCCTGTATGCTGTCAGGTGAACCTACTGGGTGTGATGATGTTATGACCATTATTCAAAGGAAGGTTGCCTGTGAAAGAAGGCAGCTTAATAAATGGATGGGACCAGCTTAATAAATGACTGTGCCCTATATTTGGCGCTCTTCTTTCTGAACAAACGGTCCAGCCCCGCAACCCTGCCAGCACGGTCAGCACTTTTTAGGCTGCTGCCTGATGGGTTGGGAATTTGAACTTCATGTATTTTAATCCCTTAGCATTTTGGGAAAGAAATTAGTAAGCTAGACTGCTTACTCATATTGCCGCAATGCTGAAGCTATGCGGAGGCACTGGGTATGCCTGTAGGGCTGCACAAGTGCACTGGTGAAGACCTGTTCCCTAGAGGAGATGCTGGAGGCATCGCCTGTGATGTGACAAATGTGCTGGTACAGTGTGCTAGAGTGAGGAAAATTTGGATGTGGGTGCAAGGCTGTAGCAGTGGATGCCTGTGCTGACATCAGGAGGGAGGAGGCAGAGCTCAATGTGTTTGTGTAATGAGTGCTGAGGAGAGAGATGTGATTAATAAACGTCATTATGGAGCTGGATGGGTACAGAGATAGCTAACACCTGTTTTAATAATCCCAGAAGTCTTTGCGTTTTTAAGTAATGGCAGTGACAAGAAAGAGTCAAAAATAATTATACAGTAGTAAAAGCCAGTAGTTTATTTTATTGCAAGAAGTATAGTGCTGAAATTTTCAGAGATTTCACACTCAAGGAAATGGTGAGACATTTTGGAATGGAGAAAAGGCAGCAATCTAGTTTTTTCACTGCTTTGTTCTGTTTTTTTTCCCCATCTTTGTCTTTAGGGACTGTATGTGTGCCAGCACAGTAATATTTAATAGGTGTTTGCACAGTGTGTTTGGGCTTCATTCTTATTGTAGTACTTGAACACTACCAGAATAGAGCTAATAAACAATAATTATATCAGTAGCAGAGCCACACAGACACACATGTAAAAGTTTGTAATGTGAAAATCAATCTTAACGTGATTAATTTGATATAACATGATTAATTAAGATAATCAGGCTTATAGTAAATTGTGCTGGTTTTCTAGCATGTGTCTCTGCCATTCACATAAAAATCCCTGCCACAACTGTTGTGTGTAAAATAGGTTGGTGGTATGTGATTTTCCATAGATATTACATCAGCGTAGTGTGGAAATTAACTGTTTTGTTTTACAGATTAGCTTGACTTTGACAAAACGATTTCACCATTGGAAATGAATTAATAAAGAACTCCACATATATTTTTGAATATCAAAACTCTTAAAAGATTGAATTTAATAGGAGACAGACTGGAAAGATTTTTGCCAAATGTGTGATAAAATATTATATACCTCTGAGTTTGCTGCACAGCTTCCTACTAAACACATGGTGTTCTCTTACTGTTTTCCGTTTATATATTTGTTTAAAAGAAAAATAAATTAACTCAGAAGAACAGCTGATGAAAGTGGACTAGCATAGAGTGAGTGTTCTTGGCTTGTCTTGTTGCTTGTGATCAAGGAAATAGGTCAGGCAGAAGAAGTTGGTCAAAAAATAAACCTTACAACAAATAAATTTGTTACGTGGTTCTGGAAGTTGTTGTATGGCTCAGATTGAGTTTCATTTGTGAGGTGTTAGCAAATAGCATGTGCCATTGGCATTAATTACTGAATTTGATTTTGCATCCTTCAGCATGGCTTGAAAGGATTTGCAGAGATGCACAGGAGCTAGATGGTAGGGATGCAGGAACCTCTTTTTATGGCAGTGTTGCTAGGTCCCAATTTTCTAAAGTGCTTCTCTGCATTAGTCAAGACGTGTCCTGAACTACAACATCAAGTCCAAAATTGACAAAACTGTTCTGTGTTGCAGAGATGTATTTGTATGGGACATTCTATGAGAATAAATGAACTGATTCTGGATGCAAGATCCAAAACCTTAGGGCATACTGTATCTATGTTCTTTGTGTTCTGATATAATTGCAAGTAAGTGGCAAACGTGAATACAACAAATCTGTTACACTTCTCTTGACTATATAGTTCATGATGATGTAAAATACATATTTAGAAAGCTATTACTAAAGGAAGATTAAATTGGGAAAGCTGTGATATTCTTGTGCATTGAGTGCATTGAAAACTACTACTTTGCTGAAACTAAATTTTGCCTCTTAAATGTAGGTGTAGCATATCTCATCTCCTGGAAGTTCACTGTGTTAGCAATAGTATTCTATTGTTTAGTGTAATTTAGGCCATGAAAACTTGTAAACTGAACACTTAGAAAGCAGCTGTTCCACTGAATGTATTAAGCAATTTACTTTAGGTAATGTAGCCTATAAAATTTTAATTTTGGACTAAATAAACCATATCCTTCAGCATGACTTTTCTACCTTGATGTTCAGAAAATGAAATATGGGCGCATTTAGTGAATTTCTTCTCCAGGATGCTCCATTGGATAAGGGTCAATAGTTTCCTAATGAAAGCAGTCAATAGCAATTTCTCTTAGTAAGCACAAAGAAAATTAGCATTATACAACAAGCATCACTAGCAAAACTTTTACATGATTATGTGGGTAGACTGCAACAGGCTTTAGGAAATAGCTATAGCAGGTAGCATACTGACTACTCAATAGATGGAAAACAGTTTAATTATATCTCTGTTGACAGGAGAAAGGCTGAACTATATATAGAATGGTTTCATAAACAGGTGTAAAAACAAGCAGCCCTGAGAACTGGTGAACACCATCAGCCTTTGCTTACTCCTTAGTTTAGTCTTGGTGTCAGAATCAAATCATCAAAACCAGTGCATAAACATGTTGGCAGCAAATGTACAAATATTTGTCTGTGTGTGCAAAGGTAGGCATGTTTACTGCAGTGTTTACATTATGCATTTTATGTCTTAAGACATGAAACTAAGCAGACATGTTGCTGTGGAAGAAAAGCTGAAATGATTTCCTGCTGCAGTTCATTCATGAATACTCTTGTCACCCTAAGAACTTCACGTTTCTTGCCTCAGTTATGGTGAGTTTCTCTTGCGCTCCTCTAGGGACAAGGTCTTCAGCTGGCATTGAAAATCTTGCTCTGCTGATGGTGACTGACATGTCATATGGAGCTCCCGAAGGTCTGGCACTTCATGCCTTGGTCTCAGGACAGCACAATGTTGAAATGATGTAACCTAAAGCATTAACCAAGGTTGTCTTCCTACATGAAATGAATATTATACTGTTAATGTCAGCCTGAAATCCCACAGGTGACATAGAGTCTCTCCATTGACTGGAATCACTGGTGTCTAAGACTGAGAAGGTACAGACAGGGATGTTGGTAAGGATACAAGTAGTTAAAGAGATGGTGACATAAAGTAGTCAGTTATCTTCTCCAAAGCATCTTCACCAAAGCATAGGTAGCAATTTTCTGAGGAGAGAAAGGCTGAACTATATATAGAATGGTTTCATAAACAGGTGTAAAAACAAGCAGCCCTGAGAACTGGTGAACGCCATCAGCTTTGCTTACTCCTTAGTTTAGTCTTGGTGTCAGAATAGCCTTTTCACAAAGGAATCCATGTCAAATGTAGGTTCTGAGATGTAAGAATTTGGAATTCATTAGATTTCATTAATCTATTCAGAATGCATTAATAGCTTGGGAGGCTTGGTTGTGTGGTGTTTGTTATTTTTTAAACTCCTTATTTTTAATACAGTTCTTGTAAAGCTCTTATCTCTCTTATGTCTTTTCCAGAGCAAATTATGTCTCACACAGTCAATACTGAAATTTCTACAATCTATAGCATAGTATTGATGTGGGACAGGTGAAAAACTCAACTATTGGCAGACTGAGGAATGAAGGAGCATTTTTAATGTGGCTGAGATGTGATTGTGCCAAGGGCCCTTTGTTCAACCTGATTCCAAACCACTGCTTCATCATACTGAAATATCTGCAAGAGAAGCAAGTAAAAGCAGGGCAGAATAGAAAGATTTTGGAAAAAATCTCTTCCAGATGTGATCTAAGGCTATAGGATTTTGTACTGTGTATATTGATGAATATTGATATATTGTGTTTGGTAGGCTGAAGTAAGCTAGCTCAAACTGAACACATAAGTAATACTGTTACAGTGAGAACATCAGAAAGTGGAGTTTTGGTAACTTACTGATCAAAAAGATACAGTCAGGGTAAAACCGGTTTAATGTGTTGCTTTTAAAACTAGTGTTTCATCTCTTAAGATCTTGAGAAAATCTAACTCTTAGAATCACAGTAAGATAAATTAACATGCAAAAGTGCTCGTAGAATGGCAGAAAGAAGAATTCAGGTTATTTTATGATAGCACAGCAAGCACTTGTTTTTTAGCAGTTTTGAAGTCCCATGTTTTCATGTACTTCTTTCTTTGATGGGAAAAGTAGCTTAGCACTTGCATTATATCATTTACTTTCAGAACTGTCATTTGATGGAAATATTTAAAGCATGGATGGATTATTGAAGTTTTGATTTTATTCTTGATAGACTACAGATTTGCCCAGCAAAGGAAGTTGTTAGGATAAATTTTTCTTACAAGTGATTCATTCCACAGTTCCCATTCCAGAAAGCACAACTTTATTACATATTCAATCTCATCCTCTGCTGCTATACAAAGAACATACCACAGAGATATGCACTGCTTGTGAGATAAGGCTTTGCTCTTGGTCAGCTGTGACTTTATGAATAACCAGGCAGAGAATCTCCCTTGCTGCTCAGCCTGACTGATGGATATATTATTGTGAGACCTTGGAATAGTTCCTCAATAGGTGCAAGACAGTGTCTTATAGTAGCCAAGAGATGTGTAGGGATTCATCTGACTGTACAAAAGCCCATTTCTGCTGGAGGAAAAGGAGCAGAACCGTTCGAGAATACTAGAGCAAGTTAGAAAAGATGTTTTATGCTGTGTAACTACATTTTTGAACAATATATATTTTTTTATGTTCTTTTTCATGGAATAATTCTAGTAGGAAAATAGAAGTCTATGTAAAAATGGAGCCATGGCACAGTATAGATATCTGTAATTTAGACTGAAACACAGTATGGTTGTCCTCTATCAAGGGTTATAAATGCAGGATATTTAGACTTCAGTTGACAAATCTATGCTTGTCAGGGTTGGGAAGTGCTCGCTATGCAGATGAGCTTAACTCTTGCCACCCCAAATTAACAACGCTGTTATTATTTTGCCATTCTGGTCCAGAATCAGATTAAGCTGATATCAAAGGAGTTGTCACAGGTTTTTCTTCGCTATGTCTGTGTGCTTTGGTTGATTTCTTATGCCGCTAGCCTTCCTTTGCTTGGATGCATAGATTCACATTTGCGCTGACTCCCTTGTCTCTCCATAATGCCTTCTGTCCTCACTCCACAGCTACAAATGTCTTCTCTTTCTCAAAACTGCTGCCACTACCCCTTGAAATTAAAAGACTAGTGACAGGCTGTATTATGGTGCTCTCTTTCAATGTGACCAATTCCTTCATTATTTCCAGAAAAGTAGTTACCTTTTTTTTTTTTTTTTTTTTTTAAATTAACTGTATTCTCAGTCCTCTAGTCCTCTTGAAAATAACAGGAGAAAAGTGTTCTCAAAGTAGCAACCTAACAGTGGGTAAATTATAACCTTTGTCCCTTTCAGAGCAATAGGAAATTATGGCCATTTGGAGAGATGGCAATTCTAGATGATATTCTCTATGGTACAATCACATGCTGATGCTGGAAAAAAGAAATGCTCAAAGTTGAGAGAATCACTGGAAAAATGCTAAAAGGATCTCCACTACCACCAAACCCAGCTTCTGTGTGCTATTTCATTGAATCCCTGGCTATTTCAGGCTCTTGAGTACCCAGACACACCTCAGTCTGTGTTCCTCTTAGGTGCCCTTAGTACAAATACTAGTGAAGGAACAGCACTGAGGGTTTGATTCAGGTTTCATGATGGAAGTAAAATATCCAGGGTCAACACATAGCGTACTGAAGACAAACCTGTCTCTTATTCATTGCTTCCACTACCCACACAGATTACAGTGGTGCAGTGCCTGCAAATATAATTCAAATGGTGATGTAGATGCAGATTTAGCTGAAAGAGAAGTGTAATGCATCTATCTTACTCCGTAATGAGCAGGAAAAGATCTGACACCCACAGGCCAAATTTTTTGAAGGGCTCATATTAAAATAAACTCATGCATTAATCAGTCTGTTTGCATTGTCTCAGAAAGAAAAGATTCTCTGATCAAAGTCGTAAGCTCATTACCGGCAGAAGGTCAAGTGCTTTCCTACTGGAAGTATAAGTAAGTACTTTGTTGCATCTGTGCCTAAATTCTGTGATTTTTGGGAAGCTGTCATTTGCACATAGCCAAGGCTTTAGCTTCAAGGCTAAGCTCACTCTGTTTAGATAGAGCAGGAATCTAGTGAAAGGTCTTTGTTTCTGCAAGACTTCAAAATATTAAGAGGTAAAATATAGGCAGAGCGAAAAAACTATTACAGTTGTGATCATATAGACTGAATGGCTCACCTATGGATGCTCAAGTTATCCATGGCAGAACTGGGACTGACCTTGTAAACCCCATGCATTCATCTGTTGTGGAGCTCAACTCTCCCTCAGGACGATGTGTTGTTCTGTGAGACTGGACTCACTTCTTGTGCAAGAGGGGAAATTGTCTTGTCCGTGCCTAACTTCATGCTGTCTTCACATGGGCTGACTGAGAGCGGAGGGCACAGCAGCTGCGGGGCCACCGCCAGACTCCCACCTGGCATAACCTTGCATTGAGAATTGAGATATCATTGCAATGTGGGACACAGCTGCCGGGAGCTGTAATGGAACACACTTTTCCATTTCCTGGCAAAATTGATCTAGTCAGCACACAGTATGCTTTACAGCAATGATAATCAACCATTCCGTAATGATGTATGATTGAAAAATAGTGCTGGCACTCCCGGCCTGCTCTCACCAGTTCTTCATATTAATGGACGGCTTTGCCAATTTTCCCTCTCCACAGGGGGGAAATCCATCCAGGCAGCTGGGCTGCGCTTAGTTCAGCAAACCTTGGAGCATACTCTGCTTACTCCACAGCAATGGGATCAGCAGTGCCATACATTCACCGGCATTTTCCTGAATAATTTCAGAGATGCACTGGGTTCTGGCCATGGTTTTAATGGAGATTTCTGAGAGCTTAACGCAAATCACAGCATGCTCTGGGTAGCAAGGATATGAAATCGCAGCAGTTGCTGCCAGTATATGGTCTGGGAATCACATGAAGACCATCTTCCATCTTCCCTGCCACTCCTGAATGAAGTATGAACTGTTCTCAACACAGCCACTAGGAAGAAAAATAATAGGTAACTCATAGGCTGTGTTGCTATTCCACTGGTATTGACTGGCAGCACCAGCACACTGAAGAACTGCTTTCTCTAGCTGTCAGCTGATCAGTTGTGACAGTCGTAATAATGGTTGTGTCAGGGGGCAAGCAAAGAGATGCCACAAATGGATTGCACGTGTATAATTGCTTCAAAAACAAATCTGTTAATAAAAGGAGATGAGAAAATTGATGGGGAAAAAATAGCTTATTGCATGCTAATTTTCTCCAGCTTTCATATGCCTTCTCTCTTCTTTTTCCTTTATTCGGGGTCACTCTTCCTGGGTGAATCATGGTCAGCAAACTGAATATGGGGAGGATGTCTGTATAATGAATAATTACAATGATGTGTTTTTCACAACAATAGTCAAGTTCAGACAGATGGATTTGGCTGAAGAGCTGTTACCTATCTGATAGCTCTTTCATGTTGTTTACCCTCTCTCAGCTCTTGGAGTTTAGAGGCAATGAAGAAAAGGCAATGAATGATAAATGAAGAGGCCCAGAGAGCGTAAAATCCCTTTGCCCATGTGTCTTCTAAGGTCCCATGCTGTCCCACATGCAGAGGAAACTGAAGATGCTGCAGTTTTTCTTCATAGAAATGCCAACATGCGCAGTGGATGGGAAGGATTTTATTTTTCCAGCCCACAGTACAACAAAATCCACAACTGTTTAAGAGTCACAGTGCTTAGGCCTTCTGCATCCTCTCTGTAAGATTGCTAGTGTACATAAGCAGTTGGGTAAATGGGTGTTTATGGAGTTTGTGACTGACAAATATACGTAAGAAGTGGAAAACTGAGTCACACAGACATAAGATAAGAAAGCTGAAGCAGAGGAAGAACAACAAGAAAAAGTGGATAATACAGCTGATGGAACAATAAGGCAAATAGTAGATAATTTGAGAAAATTGTGCCAAGTAATGAGATCAATGCTTTTCTTGATGAGGGCAGTAGTTGACAATAGTGAAAGCAGCTGCAAAACCAATAATACAAGTTCAGGCATGACCTGTAAATTACCGACTTAATTTAAAAACAAACAAAAAAAAAAAAGAATAGAAAAATAGCATCTTTGTGATGTATGAGGAATAAGAGACCATTGCTGATGGGAAGATGGACAGGTTTTCTGGCACAGGAGTACTATGCACATGCAGAAACTGCTTGATGTGTCTATTTTGCATCTAGGTTTTTTTTTTTTCCCTGTACCTAATTTATGCTACAAATACAAATTTCAAAAAAGGTGTCTGGGGAACAGTTATTTTCAGATTTGTAAGGAGGTATTAGAAATGGCAAATGATTAGAGCAGTAATAGCAGCCAAGGGAAGTGGAACAAATATGAAGAAAGATCTGGACAATAATCTTTGATGTTCATCATTTAACAAAGATAAAGAAGACTCATTTTGTAGCTGACTGCTGCAAGCCATACTAAGATAGTTTATGGCTTTGTCAGTTCTTACACTTTTCATCAGGTTGTTTGGGGATGTAGCATTTACAGTGTGTTATTTAAAGACAATGTGTGCTTCATATTTATGCTTTCCTTAATTAAACTCTGCACCAGGGCTCAGGGTTCAGCAGAGCGATTGCTGCATGAGCTCTCTCCGCTTGAGCAATGAAGAGCAAGTTGCTTTACATGACAGCATTTCATCTCTGTATGGCTGTGGACAGTAATGCATGAGCAGCAGGTGAAGGCATTAATCTCCTTAGCTATCCAGAAATGAACTGTCATGTACAGCAACTTGTTCTCTGCTCCTGCTGCTACTCCTCTCCTTTCGCATCCAAGATCATCTGTACATGCATTAAGCATATCCTTGGGGCAATGACATTTTTTCACCTGGGAGTAGCAGGCCAGGGAAATACAAAGCCTCAATCTGCAAGGCCAGACAGCAGTGGTGGCTGTGAGCAGTGTGGAGGCAGCAGGGATGGCTCAGGACATCTTGACAAGCCTGCAGATGACATAATCTGCGGTGTGCCACAGGGGAGATCCACAGGACTAGGCAGAAGCTGTATGCAGCGTAGTGGGCAAACAGGTTGGTGATAGGATGTTTTTGCATTGGGTGCAGTACCAAACCCAGACTCCTTTCAGACTGGGATTTCTGCTCATCTGGCCAGAATGCAGGTTTTCCAGTATGGCAAGGAGGATCCTGGAGGGAAACATGTGTGTGCAGGTGTCAGAAGAGGTTGTCAGAGAGGCTGTGGAGTCACTTCATTAGGGATTGGCAAAAGCTGCCTGGACTGATCAAAGAATTGACATGCGGAATCAAACTCTGTAACCACAAAGTAGTTATATAGCAGGAATGATTTATTCAGTGCTGCGTATACACCGGATGCAAGAGGGGATAGATCCACCTCCACCTAACTTGCACATCTTCTGGAAAAATCGTGCTACAGATATAGGCGAATCTAATACATAATCAGTAGTTTTCCTGGAATTCGGATACATAATCATTACACCCCCGAGAGTTCATTAGCATGCATACCCTCCCCTCTTATGCATGCGTAGTAGGTCATGGGATGAAGATTTGTTGTCTTCCTCGCGAAGGCTTCTGACTATTTTCGCTGTAAACTTCTGAGCTTTCGGGGGGGGAAGCCCCAAACTGCTTTCTTCTTGCGCTGTGGACATCTAATCACCTCCCTGCCAAATGTGCTCGGGCTGTTCTCAAACCCTTATCTTTATGGCCTTCATTCCCCTCACTATACCAGACACAGAGTCTGCCATCCTTTATTTTCTAACAAGCTCTACATTCTTGCTTCTATAAACTATCTCTCCCTTCACCTCGCTTATTCTCAGTCACTGTGAAGCTTTCATGCCTTTTTACTTTCACTTATGGAGCTCATCTCACCTTTCAGAATCATAGAATGGTTTGGGTTGGAAAGGACCTTTAAGATCATCTAACTCCATCCCCCCCACTATAGGCAGGAATACCTCCCTCTAGACCAGGTTGCTGAAAGCCCCGTCCAGCCTGGCCTTGAATGCTTCCATGGAGGGGGCATTCACAACCCCACTGGGCAATCTCTTCCAGTGTCTCACCGCCCACACAATAATGAAATTCTTCCTATCTAGTCTAAATCTACCATGGTATTAGACCATGGTATGCTCCAGTTGGAGCAGGGGCTGGAGCTGGAGCAGATGGACCTAAAGGTCACTGCCAACCTCAATCACTCTGTGTAGTCACTTAAAACTCAGCTGCAGCTACAAGATAGTCATCATGTGGAGCAGCGTAACTTTACCATACCAACAGAGATGAATGTAATAGTGGTTTGTGGCTTTTTTTATGGATGCAGATTAAATTTACAGTGATGGAAAGAGTCCTCTGTTGAGTGCACATAGGGTGAGAATGTTACGTGTTACCAAACAGCAGAGGTGGCCTTGGGAATGAAGCAGCTCAGCTAACAGAGGTTCTGTTCATTAACAGGAATTGACAGCCCAGGCTTCTGGGGCAAAATGCTGACTGTCTTGCTCTTACAATACCTGTTTTCAGCTGCGCTATAATGTGTTTTGGCATCAGCTCCATGTACAGTGAGAATCTAACCAAAATACACCCCTCACTTTAAGTATTAACAGAGAGCTTCTGAGATTTCTTGCATACAAGTACTACCCAAGTGCACAGCTGCTGTTTTAATTTAGATATTTGCTTCTATGCTGTCATTTTACTTCTTCAAAGGAAATGTGGCTCAGAGGGTAAGACTGAACAAGTGACTTTTTTTTTAATGTAAGATCCTCACATATTGTCTAATAATAGATGCTATACATTTTCTATCCTTTCTGTTCCAAAGTTTGAACAGTCACAGAACATGACTATTTACTATGTATTTACAGATGTTTGATTTAATGATACTGTGTTCTTCTGGTCACAAACTAGAAACCTGCTAAATGAGACTACCTAATGTCAAAATTGGCTTGTGATGTTCAAGCCAAATAACCAGTAAAAGCTCTATAACTGGAGAACCACTTTAAACTGTAGTATTTGGTCAGACTCAAGGATAACACAGGACTAACTCTTGCCTTATTAGTTTCTTTGAATATTACAATTACTACTGTGTGGATGGATTTTGTATGAATATGGGTAAAAAAATGTGGTTAGTTATTCTGAGAGTCATGAATGTAAATAGAAATACTTAAGTTAGATGCTGGCTTTTGTGCAAGCTCCTATCTATAGTCATTTTATGTCTTCTTGCTAATGAAGCTTTTGCATCTGTAAGAACATAGTGGGATTCCTGACTAGTAAAGTTGGTTGAACTTGAGAAGAAAAAAGGATGGGGAGAAGATGGGAAAACCAAAAAGATAGAGAGTATTGAGGAACCAAAGAAGAGGATTAAATAAGGGATAAATGATATGACAGAAAACCAAGAAAGGTGGTAAAGAAGATTGGACATGAGGAAGCAGAAGGCAAGATTTAATATATTTATGTCTTATGCTTAGCTTAGATCTGTGTTTTTCTAGTGATGGCATTTATGATCAGAATTCGACAGATTCAGCTGAGGTTGAATATCAACTTCCTTGAAAAAGGCTGGGGATGATGGGAAGGGAGATTAGAACACTGATTCATTGTTCTTCAGCTTGGATCTGACTTGCGGAGAAGCACTGATAAATAAATAGCATATAGCAATACAAAACATGTCCAGAAAAGCCTGCAAATGAATTGCATTTCCATTATTCCTTGACAATGTTTCTTTTTCTTTTTGTTTTGGATTCATTCATTGGCACTGCTGTGTTGTCTTTTTGAACCTATGTCAATATTTTAAAAATCAAATTGAAAGACATTCCTTCTCTTTTTGTGAGGACCAAGGCTCTGGCTCAGGCAGCAGAGTTACATATGCTGAGAGTATAGACATCAAGGATTTAAATTTTTGTACTAGATAGTGGTAGAAGAAAAACTTCAACTTCTTGTAACAATGTGAGCTATTAATGAGCAGTACTAGTTTTTTTTCTTTCTTTTTTTTTTTTTTTAGACACAGAAATCGATGGCAGATATAAATTACCATATGTCCGTATACTAGTGATGCACTTATAACTCTGGCTAAATGACATGGTCCCAAGTGCTATCAAGTGTGTTAGCACCTTTGTCATCTACAAAACAGAGCTAGATATTTCCCAGTATTTATCTGGCATTCATACCACATCATATCATTTTATATCTAGGATTTCTTATTCCCTGCTGCTAGAGTAGGTCAAGTTAGAAATACCTCAGGCAGCCTTTTCTCTCCCTTTCTGCATGTATGATTTCAGCTACGGGTATTGTCAAGGAAAGTCAATAATATGAGTATCTCACCGGTAATTCCAGTTTTGGAATGCTTCTAATTTGCTTCAAACCAATTAACAGTACTGAGATGAAAAACATCTTGGTAGCAACTCTTATTATTGTCTTTTCATAATCTAACACTCCAATATCGGTGGCATTTTCTGTTGGTGTATGGATAGCTAGCTATCTCTGTGGGTAAGAATTGTACATTAAAAATGAATGTAGCAGACAAGAAACTGTTTACAGATGAGAAAGAGAAGCAAGATCCAGGAATTAACCTTAGGATGCCAGTCTCTGCACACTAGAGCTGTCTGCCATTCCACAAAACATAGGTGTTGCATCTGTTCTCAGTACTTACTGAGGGTTTCTCTAATTTACCATCATTTCAGTTGTAGTGCTGATTACTGAGTGTTAAGAAGGTTTCCTGTTCTTTTCCTTCTCTTCTTCATTCTTTCTTTTAGTGGCTGTGGAATGAACCTGGAAAAATTTGGAACCAAAGGGTGGGATGGTGGATAAGAAAGGTGACCACATTTTGCTGGTACTAAGGTTTCACACACTGTGATCAAGAAAAAGTCTCATGACTCTTGTCAGGGCATCCCAATGGCACTGCGTGTTTGATATCGTTAGTGTCGGCAACTTCTGTTTGAGCTATCTTGGACACTCCAGATGACAGAAGGGCACTTCATGCTTTGCAGGCACTTGGGTCAAAAATTGAGGTGGGGGGTAAAGAAAGAGCCAGAGGCCTGCTGTCTCATGTTGCTGTTTAAGGTTTTACAATTATTTTTCTCAATTGTTTATGAATTTGAGAGTAAGAAATCAACAAGTCTAAGGAAGTGAGTGTCAGTGAATTTAGACACTGCAGGGGGAACTCTGCAGTCTGTAACCAAATGCTTCATCCCTTTCACAGACTCCTGAAATAACTCTGTGAATGCAGAATGAGAGGTTCTGTGCTGCAGTGTCTCTCCATGGGCCCTGGGATCCATCCATAATCATTTCCAAGTTTAGAAAATGATAGGGTGTTAATCTAAGTGAACTAGCTACATTCTCCTTCCACTTGCCTTCATATGCTGAAGCTGCTGGTGGTAGGGCAGAGGAAAGGATTTGCTTTCCTGTCAATAAATGTGCTCAGAGGGGCACATTGTCTATGCATCCCCTTGAATAAACTGGCTCTGCATGGAGGACCCTAGCAGATTCAATCATCTTGTGGGTTCCCAAAGTAATAAGTCTCTCTTGCTTTCATTTTCTCCTAGGGGAAGGAATGCAGTTGATTATTTTGTATTAAGATTTGGTTGAACACCTTACTATTGGCTTTACTAGTATATATACTACACACAATCTGTTGTTATTTGCATGAATGTGAGCATGACAGGCCTTTACTTTTCATCTGCTTACAAAGTTCCATGTATTTACAAAGCCAATTGCTAGTCAAAATAAATAAATTAATATCCGAGTCATATGTCTGATCCTAGGCAACAATCTGCATTCTTCCATCTGGCTGCCTATATACCTATGTGCTTAACTCAAAAAAATTATATTTGTCTATTTTTTTTTCCTTTTGCTAGTTCTTTAAGGATTTTTTTCCTTTTTTTTTTTTTTTTTTTTTCCCCACATCTTGTACTCAGATTCCCAAGTTACTTCCCTCCCCTTCTCTTTCTCCCTAGAAACCCCTGCTCAGAATTTAGCTAATGGATTTCTAATTCAATTTAGACTTCTGCTGGGATAAATCAGCCTCCTACAAAATAATTTATGGTTCTTGAGAAATTGGCTGAGGATGAAATTAGGTAACTAGCGCTACACCAATAATAATACCATTTAGATCCAAGGAAGAAAATAGTGAATCAGTATATATTCATAATGAGGATTAGTGTTAGTCTCAGAACAGTAGTCCCATCAAGACTCCTCTACTCCATGGAAAGAGCTCTTCTGAGCACCTGAGTTCAGACTCCTGCTCCAAGACCTGCACCTGAGCTGCACCATGGGTGCAGAAAGAAACCAACATGAAAGCAAGAGGCTACTGCAAGGGCACAGAGAAAAACCTGGTACCTTCTGTACCTATCACCGGCTCCAAAATAGCTGGGATATATTTCCCTGTGGTTCTGTAAACATAACTTCAATTGTAGTCCTCTGTATAACTGCTGCTAGCTGTTTAGTAAATGATGCTGATTGAGGCATTTTGGATACATTTTGAGGAAAGAACCTGAGTGCTGCATTGTGCACTCAGTTGTGAAGGTGTAGTGCATTACAGTGCTAGCTGTTAGGCTGACGCATCCATTTTGCAGATGGGACCTTCAACCTGCCAGGACAGATTTCCTCATGGTTGCACAAGAGTATCCATTCCCTGGTCTCAGCTCAGTGCCTCAACCAGAATGCCAGTTGACTGAGCAGTTATCTGAGGCATGGGCAAGTGTCCTGTGTTTCTCTGGGATGGAGTGATCCTGCTTATTTAATTAACTGGGCACTTCAGATATCTCATGCAATCAGGACCCATAACATCCCACTAGACTGCAGTTTTATTAATCATGAGGTGTTGATCATCAGTCTTTGCTGAGAAAAATGCTAGCACTGAAAGCGTTAGAAATCTGGAAGCAGAGGTCTGCAGCAGTTTTAATAATTGGAACAGTAAGGATATAAATAGCCATTCTTGCTAAAACCAAAGGACTGACATTTTAACCCTAACACACTGATGCAAGAAGCAAGCTTAATTATTAATATGAAACAGCATCAAAAGAAAGAATTTGCAATGTACTGCGTCCAGTTATAGATCATCTTTCAAGCTGACAGTGCTGAACTCCTTTCATGTGCCCTAACCATAAACAAAATGTTTTACACGGGTTGATTTATATTAAACCAAGTTGTGCTGATGCTATGATTTACCACTAGCCCTGTTTGCCTACAGCTGATGACTCTCCAGTCAGAGCTCTGTTGTTGCTTCCAGGACATGAAAAAGCACTAAGAATCTTCTTTGTTTTTTGTTGTATTCAAGACACCGTATTTAGACTGTTAACATAGCAGTCAGATGAGGAATCTGTGTCTGAACTTTTAATTCTACAAATACATAGAGTTAATTATCCTCAGATTTTTCTTGAACTGTATGCTTTGGACTATGCCCCGGAAGCTTGTTTCCACTATGCGCTAAGGATATATTTTATGGGTTATAAAATGCCTCCTATCTTCTCACCACAAAAGTTAAGTTAGGTCTTGTAAAAAGATTTTTTGTATTATTGTACGAGGCACCTAGTTTCATCTTCATGTAAATATAGTGGGCTCTGTCTGTGTGATAAAGGGTGCCTGAAGGGGACTTGAGAATGAATAGGTTTAACGAAAAGTATTTTAGCTTAAGCCTTGTCCATCTTTAATTAGTTATCAGGGTTAAAGGAGAGGTCAAGAGCCTGAAGCTGCTTCAGGACTAATGTGTCAAAGAAAAGCGAAGCCTAACACTGAAGAGGAAATGATGCTCCTTAGAGGTTCAGTGATTTTTTGACCCTGTGTCAACCATTACGACTGCTAATGGCAACTGGAGCAGAAATGTTTCAAATCAGACTTTGCTTTGCAGGTGGTTGGGAAGGAATCTCATGCTATCATGCAAGCTCACTGCTGAGTAGAATCCAAAAGGAAAAATGCATTTCAGTCTACAGACGCTATCTGGCCCTGTTCCTTCACTGTGTGTATATCGTACTCATAATGCAGAATAGAAAAATGGAGCACGCAGCCCCAATTGCATGAGCTCTACAAGCACAACCATGTCCAACACAGCCCTGGCAGTTTAGTAAGTAGAGTAAATGCCTAGAGCTCACACTTAAAGAATACAGCATATGCACTCAGTGAACTAACACTTCTTGTTACTCTTTGTGTTTTTGTTATATGACAGAGAAAGGGAGATAAAGTTTCTGAAACACTCCTCAACCTGCTTAGTTTTTTTAAAACATGAATCTTTTATTATTTTGAAAGAATTGGAGAGAGCAACGGGACAAAGGAGAGCAATCTTCCACATGATAAGTTACAAAGAAATTTCACTGATGCCATTTGTTGTTTACAAGCCCTATTTTATTTTCAGATGCTGCACATTTGTTAGCCTTGGTGACGTAGCCAAACCAACCCAGTCCAATAGCTCTGTAAAAGCACAAGAGCAAAGTTTCCACTAGAATTAATGGATGTGTTGTAAGGAAGGATGGCAGAGACAGGGCATTGCCTCTTTACTTTTCATTTGCCTCCACCTTTATTTGTCTATCTAAATGGCTAGGCAGCTTCATAATGAACATAATATGCAGATTACTGCATTAGATTTCTTGTACTGACGACAATTATTATAAACCCCATTGCACAAAGAATGCTTTGTTGCTTTTCTTATTCTGCAGAAAGTAGTTTCAGTGCCTTGTGTGAAATTGCACTCTGTTCTGGCTTTTTCCTATACTGAGTCCAATGCTAGCAAATACCTGTGCCATCCCCTGTATGTTTCCACAGCAGCTTATAGTCTGACGGAGTTTGTCTCAAGGCAATGGTAAAGATCTGGATATAGCACCTTAAATGTCATGTCTGTGTCTGTACCCATGTCCGCTGGATTAGCAGCACGATCTACAAAGAGCTCTGTCTCTTACAGAAGGCTGCAAGAATCATTTTGAGGACACATTCTGTTTTTGGATTGCCTCTGATCTGAGTAATAATAAAACTGCCATTGGCCTCAGGAAAAATAGTAAATTTAATTATAATTATGAATTAAATGATCTGGGGGAAGATGCATTTTGCCAGGCAATGATACATAACTTGCACATTGCTTTATAAAGCTAGTACACACTCTTTAATGCATCCAAGTAAAAAATTGTTTTCCTGCTTTTGATCTAAATCTCCTTTTTGTTACTCAGATACAAATCAGATATGACTTGATTATCATCAGTACAGTTTTACCAGGCTAAGCATCGATGTGGGAGGAAAGGAGAAGGTACGGCCAAGGAAGAGGTAACAGGGCACAAGCTGATTGCTGTAGGTAACCCAGTTGTGCAGAGTGTCCACATTAGTGTCCATGTTAGCCGTGTCAGAGGGATAACTGTTTACTGTTTCGTCTTCCTTTGCCATTGATTTAATATCTGACCATGCTCCATTCATATGAAACAGGAAAATGGAGTGAAGCGTGCAATGAGAGCAGTCCTGTTCACTGCAGTTCTACATAGTCCTACATAGGCTCCTCTTGCTTCTGCAGCTGTGCAGTTTTCCAATTCTTGAACCACTGCTCTCAGCCTTAGCTCATGCAATGTCGAGATGTGTGCTGATGTTACACAAGAAAGCTGATGCTCTCTTCTCTCTTTCAGCTCTCCCCAGCTTGCTGAGATAGGCTGGTCAAGATAAGGTGGATAAAATGAAAAGTATTACTGCATCAGATCTCTGGTAGCCTAGATGTTATTTATTTATTCATGTATTCATTATATTCAGTATAGGAGGCCTGTCATCAGACAGAAGAAACCTCTTTCCTGTACTCAAGTTGAACTAAAAATGCAGTATTTCAGATGCCACAAATGACCATTTTCTGGCTTTAGAAAGGGCTTCAGGTTGGCACCTGTGCCTGACAATAGATTGCACATTGCTTCCTGGACCTATATTGAAGTTGCTTCCTTTGGTGAGGGTAAAAGAAGAAAAGAAGGGATGTATTTGAGTTTTGTTTCATATGTGTGTTGAGAGCAGACTCCGGCCCAGCAGCCTCCTGATCTATGTATAACTGCTCAGTGTTGATGGCTTTCATTCTATACCATGCAGAGTTTGCATTTGTCCTCCTGGGGAGGTGTCATTCAGCCAAGATAGGATTGTCTGCACTGAGCCCTTGTGGGTGCAGGAGAAGTTCACTCTTCTTTCTGATATTTATTTATTATGTTTCTGAACAGAACTCACCCATTTCATTGAGTGCTCTATCAATCCTCTTCCCTTCCCTTTTCCCCCAAACTGTGCCTGCCCTCTGCTTTCCCTGCTAAAAGTTCATTCACTTTTGTCAGTGCTCAGTAAATGTAAGCCTGAAATCCCTTCAATATGTTTCTAATAGAGTTCAACAAGTTTCAGCATGCATCTCATTTGTGGGCTGCCACAAAGCCAAAGACTTTTTTAGATACAGAAGGCCTGCAATGAATTCCACCCCAAGCAAGCAGATCTGAGCCTTCCAGGCTGGCTAAATATGATGCTGTTATAAAACTGCAGTCTTCCCAGGCTTTTTGATGAAATCTTTCTTTGCTGAGATACTGAAGAATAAGATGTGATTGCCTCATAGTGTGCTGTCCTTGCCATCAGTTGGCTGCAGGGCTGACAGAGTATACAGTGCTGAGAAAGCCACCTTCTCCTCTTCCTTCATAGGGTAAGGCAGGGAAATATGCTTTCTCTTTTCAGTGGGCTCCTGGGATGGGATAGGGACAAGAGGGACAACTGACAGGGCAGTAATCCAAAGAAGTAAGTTGATGGAGAGAATTACATCTCATTGCATCTTTGAAGAAATCCTTTTTCTCCCACTTCTCATGCTGTTTGGCCTAATTTTCATGACAAAGTTTCTAGCTCAGGCAACATAAATGGGCTATAAGGTGGAAGCACGCTGTATGGCATGCGGGATTTTTACTTTCATGCTTCCCATCTGGTGGCAGCATTATATTGCATATCCTTCCTGGGAATTAAGAAAATTCTGGGACCAAAGGACTTGAATCGAGCAATTTGTCCCTGTTTTCAGGAAGCATGCACTGTAAAACAAACCGTTGCCTCCATCCTGAGAAAGCTGTCTTACCAAGCTAGCACCTGCTGTTAATCTCACAGTAAACAATACTCGTTGCTCTAGAAAGCTTTTAATCATAACATTAAAAACCAAACAAAAATCCCATCCATATATTTAGCTCCGGCTGCCTTCTTTGCAACACGCAGGGAATGATCTTGCCGAGTGATGGGCATCCAAATGCAAACAGAATTAGCTTCACAGTCATTCATTTTAAATTGCTCTTGACTCACTCTGAAGTGAATTCCATTTGAGGAGAATTTGCTGCAGGTCTCACGCGAGGAGATAATGATCCTATCTATTATGATCTAAGCAATAATAGTATAAGTCTCGCAGTTCAGAAATATAGTGAGTTATATACCGGGCTGATGAGAATTAAATCTCAATATATAGTAATAAAACTAGTGATCTAGAGATGAATAGATTGGTGTATGAAACACAATATTTTCCTGCCACAGATTAGAACAGGGATACTAGTCCATAAAAAGGAAAGTGTACTATAAAATGTCTTTTTCCACTTGTTATGCTTGAAGAGCTAAAATACATAGTTTTACAAACAAGTGCATGAAAAGAATAAAGACGTTGACATCAAAAGGCTCTTGCTTAGAAAAAGGTTTGTTTTTAGCTTCATAGAAAATTAAACTAAAATTAAACTGAAATTTCAATGTGTGTCATTCTGTACCAGCTTCAGTGCTGATTTCAGTAACACTTTACCTATTCCTATATATTTTGCATTTCATTTGCACTTAAAATATATATGAAATTGTCCAATACTACAGAAGATACATAGAAAAACACATCTGTATTCAGGCCAGCAACTAAAATAAAAAATCCAAATTAAATTTATAGATTAAAAGGACTTTTTAAAATTTAGTCTCTTAATATGAATGAATTGCATAAGTGAAATCAGTTTAGTGGTACCATTAATCAGGTCTTTTGTCTTGCTAGCATAAATCAGTCAATAACAACAGATGGGCTGTACACTTTATTATGTGAAAATAAAGATGAATGTGACATATTGCAGAAGTAAACTTGCAGCTCAAAGTTGCTGAGCACAAAAGGGGATTTGTTATAACAGGGGAGAAGTGTGCATGACTTGTGTTTGTATTTGATCAAGGTTGTGAAGAAGCCATGGCAGAATGATTGGCAATCAAGTTTGTTTCCTCAGACAGAGGAAAAATTGTCTACCTCTTTAGCATAGTTCAATAAGAGCAGAATAAAACTTGCTTCTTCATTTACCAATTGGGAGATAAAAATTTTAAATAACCAGAGAGGATCATCGGGAAGACTGAGATCAAACTCTCAGACAAGATTTATCCCCCTGTACAGAGATGGAGCACACTGTGAGAGCTGACCTCCACCTGCTCTATAGAAACAGACCAGTAGTTGCAACACAGTAATTCCTCAGAAAACTAAGTCAGTGCTCTTTTGGATAGGGGACTGGTCCATGCTTAACTGGTCAGGAGAAACTTTGATGGAAGTATTTATAAAATCACTGGAAACATTGCTTAATGAAAACATAGATTCATTAAATGACTTTAAGTTCTGCTGAAAGCTTTGTAGAGAGTTGCAAAAATTCTGAGCATTTTCAAGTATTCTCTATTGATGTTTTCAGAAGTAAATGTGTTTGATCTTTCAGAATAATTTATACATAATACACTACCATTATAATTATCCGTTCACATTGCTGCAAACATCACCATGAAAGCGTAACAATATATAATTCCATTTAAAAAAAACTCAAAATTTTATCTTAATTTGGTTCCAAATCCTACTCCAAATGAGTAGCCTGTGCTTTACCTGTAATCCACCAACATGTGACTTGGGTTGGGTCCTGTTTATTTGCTTGTTGGAATAAACTTTTCCAACAATTTGAACGCAACAAGCAAACCCACACCTTTGTCTTTACTGCAGCTCTCTTCTTCCTTTTAGACTTTTTATTTACATCTTTGCTAAGATGCAGTTAATTGGTCAGGCAGCAGAAGTATTGCTTTTGATAATGTGCTGAAATCTAGAGGTGAAAATAAATACATTTATTCTTCCAGTCACCAGAAATTAGTGAAGCAATACTTGTTTAATTATGAAACATATGTGTGCTTTGTTAGTTTCCATCTGTCTGCTCACTGATTTGCAATTAAATGACCAGAAGAAAAAGATACATCCTGTGGCAATTCAGAGGAAATGATTCATCTCTAATGTTGCTGTGCTGCATGTGGCTGTGGAGCAAAGTGTGTGAGGGAGGGAAGCAGTGGGAAAGCGGGGAGATACAGGCAGAATGCTGGAAATCCTTTTGCTTCGGTTGAAGCATGTTTCTTTGTCAGGAAACCAAACGTTGTGTCACCTTGCTCACTGAATATCATCATTCCCTTTGGGAAGAACTGGAGAGCAGAACAGAGCAAGGAAGAAATACCTAATGAGAAATGGACAGAGGACTGCAGAAAGGGTGTCTGAACTGGTCAGAATGGAAAGAGGAAGGAAGGAAAGCGTTAAAAATTAAATTGAACTATTTGGAGCACTAGAGATGGAAACTGAATTATTATTGTATGTCACAGATGTTCTCTTTGCTAGAAAAATGCCAGGCTGTATTTAGTGGTCCTTTCTTCGTATGTTTAACAGCTCCATTGTGTTATCTCTGAAGGAGTGATGTGGCAATGAAACAAGCTCATTAAAACAGAGAAAAAATGGTAGGCAATTATGAATTAATGTGAAAAAAGGTGAACTTATGCTATATTCATAAGCAGTTCAAGAGGCTCACAAAGTCTCTTACTGCACAGGGTCCTCCCTGGGCATCCAGCTGTCTTCTCGTCCCATTTCCTCCTTTTGTCACTGCTCTTTCTCATCATTCTGCAATGCTATGGCTAGAAGAAGAGCCTTCCATGCCCATGTAATTCTGGGCACAGCTGGTTCAGGCATATCCTAGGTAGGGGAAGGAGCTGCCTGACATTTTGTCGTCATGAAGACTGGCAGAAAGGAAATAGCCAGCCTTCTGCAGGACTTTTAGTTTGATATTCTGTGCTGTTTTATTGCTCACCAGCAACATCCATCACTGTTAATAGTGATAACTGCTTCAGAGGCAGAAAGAAGGAGGTTGAGTAGAGCTCTCAGGACCATCGAGCTTATTGCTGATGGATCTGTCACCATTTGGCAATCCCACCTGGCCCTATCCTCCCCTAATTCTTGCACGCATTGACAGCAAGTGAGTGGAACAGGGGTTGTTCTCAACTGAAATGATGCTATCTCCACTAAATTGGTGTTTTCTGCTGCATAAATACTAAGCAGAAAGGGGTAGAAGGGCTTGAAAGAGGTTTGTGAAGAGGGGAGCGAGAGAAGGAAGGTACGTAGGTTGGGTGGTTTTAGTGATTCCTTCTGTATATTTGGAATCTTTTCCTTCCTCAGACTTCTTGCACTGAATTTATTCATGACCAGCAGCTCCAGAGAGGTGCACAGGTTCCTTAAATCTATAGCATGGGTTTCACTGGGCCAAAGTTTCACCCCCTCACAGCTGCCATGCCCCATGTTGCAGCTCCTGCGTCCTCTCCATGGTGGGAACAGCACAGACGATGGTGCCACAAACCAAATACATTAAATACAGCTTGACAATCTCATTAGCAGTCTTCACAACAATCTGAATGCTGAACAAAGAGGCGTAGACCGGACATGCATTTAGTCTTCTGCTCTTAAAGAGAATTTAAAATTGTTCATCTAAAATGAAAGGCGTTATTTCCTATTTGTAACATCCTCAGCTTATACTTGCTCTGTGCATTCACTTGATTAAACACAGCGATAAGTCACAATAGTAAAGTGTGACCTTGAAGCCTTCAAAAGTTTCTATTATTTCTTTTTACGGTTTTTCAGTCAACTCTCCCAAGTGCTAACATAATGTTTTATTGCTTGTGTTGCTGGTGATGATAACAGAGGGCCGTTCCCAGTCATGTGAATGTGCACATCGCTGTCACATCACATAGAGAAAGGAGAACTGAGGATGTAAAGAAAAATTTCTTCTAGTCTGCAAACAGCAGTGCATTTAAGCCTCTGTCTAAGATAACCTTTTATTTGAAAAGCATGATCAGGAAGTACTTGTGAGTCTTTGACAGCTGAATTTTGGTTGTTTCATTTGCCCTTCTTGTTTCTTTTTTTGCAGATGATGATTTTTTTCATGAACTTCCAGAAACTTTTCCTTCTGATCCTCCAGAGCCATTGCCCCACTTTCTCATTGAACCCGAAGAAGCTTACATAGTGAAAAACAAGCCTGTGAATCTGTACTGCAAAGCAAGCCCAGCCACACAGATCTATTTTAAGTGCAACAGTGAATGGGTTCATCAGAAGGACCATGTGGTGGATGAGAGAGTAGATGAAACCTCTGGTGAGTTTCCATTACAACATGAGATTTAAAATGCTTCATATCAAGCCGACCTTTGTAATCTAGCAGTTACTCATATGGCAGCTACTTTTCTTTCTCCTGATACAGTTGTGAATTCTGCAACTGGCAATACTGAGCAGTACCTGTCATAGCACAGACGTAGTGTCAGCATCCTGGTCAGTTAGTAAAATGTGATTTGTAGAGGGTCCTACTCTCATCTGAACCAAAAACCATAAGGACCTTCCGCAAGAAATAGAGAATTATTTCCTTAGCCAAATCTACCCCTTTGTTCACTTCTCTAGTGTCACAGATTCTGAGTGGTTGTTCTGCATTTTAGGTACAGGCCAAGAACCACAATTTCCAGAAAGTGCTGAAAAGTATATGGGTTGTTCCTAGAATAGGGTTTTTCATGGGGAGATTTGGGGGAAAATAGGAAAAAGAAAAAAAAAAAATTAATCATCTTCTAGCATGATTCTATGTGGGAAGGAGAAAGTACATGTGAGCACAGTTTAGAGCAGGGTATTGATCCAGAGAAAGCACCTGGCTATTATTCTGTTACATTTTTCACCTGCTCCACAGAGCCCCGTATGATGGAGAACAGTATGTTAGCAAGGAAAAGAAAGAAATAAAAAGCCCAGAGCCTCATCCTTCCTCAGTCAGTATCGGAAATCCAGTGGCATTCATGGGGGCTGGAGGCAAAGCTTAAAAACTTGAACTATTATCTAGAGGAAATCAAAGATATGATTGTTCCAATTTGGGAAGACTGGTAATCAATTGAGTTGGAGTAACATGCAAGGAGAGAAGGAAAACTTACTTCAAAAACTCAAAACAGCAGTTTTGATGGCTCTGAGAAATAGCAGGATACTAAACAAGAAGGTACCTTTCATTTGGGAATTACACCACCACTTGGTCTAATTACTTAGAAAAATAACTCCACCAGATGTCTTGGAAGTCTCTTGTGAACTGGCTTTTATTTGTTTCAGCTCATTTATTTGTACAGAGATCAGAAGCATAAGCTTTTAACAGTACTGTGGTGCTCTCAGCTTGAGAAAGAGAAGGTGGGTGTAGGGAAGAAAGACTCTTGAAAAAATCTATATTAAACTTAGGGCCTCTTTATTTGATTGTAAGAATAGGCTATTCCAGCAGGGTGGATGCAGCAGAAAAACTCAAAAAAGAAATATCTTAATACATCAGCTTTTTTTTCTTTTCTTTTCTTTTTTTTTTCCATCCATGGTAGTGCACTGCTGTGAAGGACAAGCAAGAGAACAGCTATCACTGTTAGTTCTTTAAGCTTTTATCAACATCAGTATTCAGTAACTGCATTGTGGCTTCTGTGCAGTACAGTCAGAGGCAGCTTTGAAAATGAAGGGTCTGATTTTTCTCAGTAACCTAGAAGAACTAAAACAGCATTTGTTTTGAACTCAGCAGCTCTGTGCTGATCTGGAGGAGGAAAAAATAAGTTTCTAAATGATTGTTTTCAGGTTTCTTCTTCTTTCTGATCTGAGAAAGGGAATTAACATTCCATGTAAACAATGAAACAGTATGGCAGGCTTTCTTATGGAAAAGCTTATGTAAGGCCTGTAAAAATCAGTTGTGCCTCAAAAGATAACACTAACAACAAGCATTTATCCACCCAGCTACAAAACAAAACTGCTGACTAAAGCGCTGCTCTGTAGTGAAAAAAGGAATACCTAAAAATGCTGCATACCTCTTGAGTAAACTGACTTGAATACCAGAAGTCCGCACATGGTTAATGTATAGTCTAGTGTTAGTGTGTTTGGTAAAATTGGTGCAATAATGCCCAATAAAAAATGCAAAATGGAGACAAAAGCATTATATTTATTCTAAGAACTTTAAACGTAACAAGACAGAACAACAAATTATTGAGAATACTTAACAATAAATGCATTCTGCAAGCTTTATTATGGGAGGTAGTTTACATTTAGGAAACACTGACTTAAAAAGCTTGAGCCAAAATAAGAGCAAGAAGTTACAAAGCTGGCTCATCCTGTTAGCACCTTTGCTCTGCAGCACAGCTTACAGGTCTGTGAGAAATGCTGATGTGTGGACATTAGTTTTTAATGCAAGTGAAAAACTCATTGCAACACTTTTTTTTTTTTTTTTTTAAATCTCATTCTAGAAGAACTTCATGGTGCTGCAAAATAATTTGAAGCAGAGAATGCAGAAGCCTAGTCTTGAAAAGAGACGCATCTGAATATATTAGAGGACAAATGTTTTGAATGATAAACAGCAGCAATTACATGTAAACAAAACCCATATCCAATTAGAGAACCTACATTAGAAAATCTACATTTGTCAGTCAACTTGGTTGATGCCAGAGGGTTGGTTAATGCATATAACAGGTGTAACATTTGTGCATCTTTCTCTACTTAAAATGAGAATCTGCAGCTCATAACAGAGTGTTGGATATAAACGGATAAGCTGTATGTTTAATAGGAGTAAAGTTGTAGGTAAAATAGAAACTTTTTTTTTTTTTTTTCCAAAATAAAGGAAACTCAGGAGAGTAGGATTTGTAGAAGAAGCTGGAGACAAAGCTGTAGGATACCACAGCTTTGAGGATTCATATTGGTGCCTAAAGTGAGAAGGCACTAAACATAAGAGGTGATCAGCTTGGCAGCTTGCACCAGCCATCCTGCAAAGCCCTTTGACTCTACCACTTTGGAGGCTGCTTAGGTCTCTTTTGCTTTTTTTGGCTAGTTAGCACAATAGTTATGACACAGGATACAGCAGTAGCACGTGAGCTGCACAGAGGGTGGTGAAGGGTTGGGAGCTCATGTCTGTGCTGCTTCTGGCTTCAAGCTTGTGGATAAGGAGGCTGGAGAAAAATTCCACATGCCAGGATATGCCTAACTCTTATGTGTGCATGTATTGAGCGGGTGTGTGCCTGTCTACATATGAAGAAAGTTGGTGCATTTCCTTGTCTGCACATGTAGAAAGGCTCATGAAATTCAGTCTGTCTTCTTGGAGCACCTCTAACAGCAAACTCCTTGTTTACTCACCTTATAATAATCCAGAGCTCATTTATAAAGTAGTTCTGCAGCTCCATCTTGTAAGCCAAGCATCTGAGAACTCAGCACATTCTTCTCCTGTGACGTTTTACCACTCCTAAGGTCTGTTCTGCACAAATATGAAGAGGTGCACCATGCTGAGGTTCTCTTCAGCTGCCATTTTTGAACTGAGCTTTCCCTCTCTGGCCCTCAGGTAGTAAAGCAGAAGCAAAGGAACCAGATAAACAGGCAATAAAATATATGACAGGAAAATAGTAAAGGTCAAGTATGCTTTCTTCTCTTTTCTACAGCACAGGTTATAGGAAAGAGAGGTGTCTAAAGTACAGGTATAATGCCAGCAGTACTTTTTCTAGGAATTGTAAATGATACATGAAAGAGATAAATATGCTTTGATTTGAGAAAGATTATACGCTCATGGATTTTGAGCCTGTGGCAAGGAATTAAATCTGCCTAGAGATAATTAACTCTTCTTATAAGGCAAATTTGTTTCTGCCACCAATAAAACTAGAGAAAACAGCACAGCAGTAATTGTGTGCAAGAGGAGGAATGAGAGTGCAGTCATACTCTCATTGAAGAGAGCAGACAGACACTAATAGTGACTATATTAAAAATGCTAATTTTTAAGAGGAGAGAAATAAACAGTTCTCCTGCATTTGCTTTTATGTATGTACATATATACATATACATGTGTGTATAAATCTTTTTCTTTAAAATGGAAAAGGTACAAAGAGTTATGTACCTATGCACTTTGCAGTGTGTGCTATTTTAAACAGTAGGTAAAACTTCGCTTTGAGGAACACGCACAGGGACTCTGTGGGAGTTGTTACCTTCTGGTTGGAGAGAATGAGAACAGTAACAGTGACAGGGTGTTCTAGTTCCACTTTATTTAATCAAATTGGCCTGAAGAGAGCCTGGCAAAAAATTCCAGTGACTGAGCCTGAGAAGCCAGAAGCTTTACTTAGAAGATCATTAAATTCTGCTTTAAACTTCAGACTCTCTGGAATTTTTCTTCTTTATGAAAAAGTTAAGCATTTTCATAAAGAAGTCAAATGGGTGCTTTGAAAATCTTTAGTGCGGATCTTTGACTTTCATTTCCTATGTACATGAAATACAAGGCAAGTCATGGTATATTTTTTAATGTTTTACTGGAATATTTTCCCATTAATGTGGAAAAAAATATATGTAAAGAAATAAGAAGATCGGCTTTAAAAAGTAAAAATGGAAGTTGTTTTGAGGGAGCACATTTGATTTTATGACCGACTTTCATAAAAGATAATAGCAAAGAAAGTAGAAGGAACCCTGCAGAACTGCTGCTACTGGGGGCAAGAGAATTCCATTGTCAAAGAGTGGGAAGCTTAATGGCATCAATAATTATTAGAAAAATTTTTGCACATTTTCCAAATTATTGTGCCTCTAAAAATGGCTATGGCAAAAGATTTTATCTTGCTTGTCTGTTTTTTATGGAGAAATACTTACATGCAGAAAAAACGTTCTGCGGTGGCAGAAAAGTTGCAGACATACAGAAAATCAGTATCTTGCACCACTTTAATTTGTCCAGAGGGATTAAATGCTGCTAAATCAAAATAAATATTGCCCTGTTGTTCAAAAGAGAGAAATCAGGACTACTGCTTATCCATTTGGATATGCATTGAAGTAATTTCCCCATAAATATTAAGGTGAAATGATCTATAAACCCTCTCTTGCTCTCTGCAATGGCAGTGACTTGTACTTGTTTCTCTGCTTCAAGCAAGGAGAAAACAATGTTTGGAACACTTCAAGTGCTAATGAGACGTATAGAGCAATTTGGTCAACATTCTGTTGGCCTACAACTTATTTTTCTCAGGGAGAGAAAGACTCAGGGAGTTTACTGATTCCCTCCTGAGTGCTCCCAATTAGCAGCAAGATGGAATAAAGACTCCTGCACCTGTCCTGAGGGCTCAGGTAATGCAAAATGAACAAGTTTATTTGTGCCATCACAGTGGAAAGACATGCTGAGGGAGGCTCTGTTAAGAACCAGGTGAAATCACCAATTCTTTTATCCATCTCCGGCCTTCAGAAGCAAGATCTCAGGGGACCTAACATCTACCAGGACATCCTAGTGCCACTTAGCCCTCAGCAGGGAATAAAGATAACTCCCTGTACTTCCCTTGAGCAGTCCCTTCCACTCACCGTTTCTCCTCAAATCAATAAAAACAATGAAGTTAAAATCTGGATAAGAATGAGAATCCTACCTGCTGCAGGTGGCTTCTCAGACTGCACTCAGTAGGGTAAATAAGTTCTTCTCAGACAGAAGTCTCAGACTTCTTCATTTCAGTCTCTTGACATTGCTGCTGCTGTGATTCCTGTGCTTACCTCCCACCATTACCTTTTCCCATTAATAATGTATTTCTGGATGACTTGTAGATTTGATGAAAGGAGACTGAGCTTTTGACATTTGGTCAGCATTGATCTGGCAAATAGGAGGTTGTTACCTTAAGCAGTGGCTTTGGCAGCATGTCAAGGGAGTAGGCGTCCAACTAGCTAAATCTTTAATAGTTCTCCCTCAACAGAAAGATCAAAGATTGACTACCCTTTTGCCTTTAAGGCAGTTCTTGCAGGATGCTGCAGCCAATACAGCATGGAGAAGCCTCCACAGTGACTATCTGCTGTTCTGGCACCATTTACAGAGACAGAAATATCACTTCCACAGCACTCTATCACTTTCTTTTTCTCTGTGTGTATAGATCTCATGAAAGCTCTTTTGGTGTTTGTGACATGATGTTTTGAGGCTGCATTGCCCTAGCAAACAAAAGCCCCAACAATTTGTTTGACCTCCAGCTAACATTCCTTGCTGAAGCTGGGACTTTTGATTATTACAAAGATCATCTTACACCCTCTCATTTTGAGCAGTTGTGTGCTTTTGTCCTGGTATTTTTCATGAACAACAGAAACTATTGCTATTGTTAAAATGCAGCACTTTTTTGAATATCAGTTGTGGGGAACTTAATTTAGGAGTTTAGATATGAAATTTAGGTGCCATGTAAGAATGAGTCTAGGAGAGGAGCACACAGGGGTAACATTTTCCTTGTTTTCTCTTTTCCTTCTGCATGTTTGCTCTTTTCCTTCTGCGTGTATTTCTTCCTTAATGTCTGTTTGCTTCATGACCTGCTATAGCCTCCTAATTCTCTTTATTATTTTTCAAGTGTTCAAAATATGACTAGTTTCCCTTAGCAACTTCAGTAAGGAAATTACAAGTGATAGTAAATGCTGCAGTTGTGCCTCTGCCTGCAATATTTTGACTCTCTGGGGCAGAATACCATGGGATTATGTTAGTATGGGTAACCACATATCATAAATAAGAATTGTTTTCATTCCACTATTGTCATAAGCCATTTTATTTTCTGTTTGTCATTGGATCAAATCCATTACAAACATCAAGTATTCAATTCAAAATAATTATTTCTTAGCAACATGTTGCCAATTTTTAGTTCTATACCTTCAGTACTCTCCCCTAATCCAACTCATTTCAAGGAAATTTAAAAATGTGTCCACCATTTTCTAAATGCTTCTATTAACGGTTTGGAGATGTGGGCTGGAATTTATACTCTAGTCCATCTCCTTTAGTAATTCTAACTCTGCTCTCTGCAAGGATGCTATAAGTGAAACATGCCTATATGTATGGTATGAAAGGCTGCAGCTGGTCCAGAAAGAGCAGCAATCTCTGTTCCCAAGGGACTGAGATTCTATGGAAAGATACAGGATGTTTACTTACCTAGAAATATATGAGCAAACCCACAGTATTTTCCTATTTGACATTTTGTTTGGTGTTATTTCAGGTGCCACTCAGGCCTCCATTCTGCCCATCACTCCCTGTGACCTTGTGGGAGGCCTGTGCCCATCACTGCTATGAGAGGGGCTCTCCTCTCCCAACTAGCACCTCCCAAATCAGCTACTGTCAGTGTGGTCCCTGGCACACCCTGACACCTTATTCAAGTGAATACCCCTCAGCAAAGCTACTGTAGGCATTTTTACAAGAAGACAGTTTTTCCTCTTTTATCTTGAGTAATTAGTACATTTTGATAAAAAAAAGAGCCTTTTTGAAAACTTCAGAAGCAATGCATATATGCTCCTCCAGAGAATCTCCATTTTCTGGGATTAAAATTCAAAATAATGGTGTTTTTTGAGTTTGAGGTTTTGTTTTGTTTTGTTTTTGTTGTTACTATTGCTTTTTTTTCTTTTGGAGGAAATAGAGACATCACTAAGTTCAGTACTTATCAAAGGAAGGAAAGTTATATTTTTGTGTAGAGAGTAAGTACATTAGGCCATACATTCGCTCTCCTGCTTATAGGTAGTGCAAAATCATCAGATGAACCCATAATTTTTTTCTCTTTAGTTAGTAAGATTGCAACAGACTGTGTATATTTTGAATTTAGCTCTATTGAGTATAGTATTTATGGTAAATAACGCACTTATAATGCATATATTACCATATAATTAAATTCTTCATTAATCATATGGTGTTACAGAGGGTTTTTATCCCTGTAAATATCTGTGGGAGGCAACTTCTAGCTCTTCCATCTAGACATCTTCTTTTAATGCTCATAGCCCTGGGCTCCTGCCTGTTCTTATGCCATGGCTGTTGTTATGAGGGGACCAGCCACTTCCTGACCTGGTGTTCCTGTGTGCCAAAACAATGTGGTGCACTGATGTGTTGGTTTAGGCTCGTACCAGCTCCAATGCACTGAATTTTCTTGCTCTTTCCTGCTAGGTATTTGGGGGTACTAACAGGGAGGCAAAAGGAGCTCCTTCTCCTTCTGCAAGTTAATTCTGTCTAGGCTCTTTCTGTGAGTAATTATGAGCCCATGAGAAGAGTCATTCCAAATTTTCTGTGAGTTTGCCATGTATCTCTGTGCAAATCACTCTGCTTTTCTGTTATTTACCTCTGCTGAGTTCTCTGGGACAAAAAGATAAAAACTTAGGGTATTTGTGCCTTATAAAGCCAATGAGTTTTGGCTTTGTTTGGCACAGGAAGTGAGTTTCAGTTGCTTTTTGGATACAGGAATGGAGGAGAGGAAGAGCAGAGCCTGGGCTTTGTGTGCTGCCCAATAGAAGGGCTGCAGCCACCAGCAACCTGAGAATGAATGCTTGCATCCTATACATGTAGGTTTCTTAATTAATAAAATAATGACTCAGTCTGAAGTCTCTTCGTTAAAATCCCTGAAAGTATTCAGAGAAATAGAAGGTTCAAATTATATTTTACCTTTTCTTTGCTGAGAACAAGCGATAGCCCTATTTTCACTAAGCAGCAGGCCTCCAAATCATTGCTCAGGGGGCAAGTAAGAGTAGCAGATGTCACACACTGCTCTGCTCCATGCAGGATCTAATTTTGTGCTGCCTGTATGGGTTCACAGCTTGTACTTGTTTTGTCCTTCCTATGCATTCCTTCTTCATACTTATTGAGCAACATGATGTGGTGTGTACCAGCACAGCTGCCATTCGCTGCTCTTTCTCATCACGTTTTAATGGGGTGCCTTTCATAACTCATAACTTCTCACTCTTCTTCATATTTTGATTGTGAGAGCAGAAAAGACGTCTTTCATCAGTCTCTTCTGCATCTCTTCATCCCCCTGAACACTGATCTTTGGGCCCTCATGGCCTCTTCCATTATTTAGTCCTAGGTTTTGATTTTAGAGAGGACTGCAGTTGTCTGATTGCTGCTTTGGGCTTCCCAGGGGCTTATGTAACAGTATCTCTGCAATGAGTGGGATGTGGGAGCAGGCAGACCTTCAGGTTTGCCTGATGAAAGTTACTTCACTTAGTGCACTGGGTCTCTCTGAAAGCAGCTGCTTAACTTATTTTTCATACAGTAGTCAGCATACCCCTAAGCAGCCATGAAACAAACACGGAAACAGAACAACGGTGACAGAAAACCGGTGTGGCTGTGACACATCTCCCCCAACCTTCTGTTCCCACGTAAGTGGGCTAAAAAAGGGAAAAAACATCTTGAGAAGGCTCCCAGGTGACCCTTTGTGTCACTTCGTGTCTGTCCTTTGTTCCACAATATCTGCACCAGCCACTGAACCATGTCACTGCATCAACTACACAGAAATGGGGCAGCTTCACCTCGTCTTTGCTTCTCAAATCCATTCAGAATGGGTGTGGTACATGCGTGCATATATGCATGTATGTGCTTTTTTGTATAAATAGGTCAGTAAGTCAATAACAAAACAACTTGATGTACATTTTTACCTTAAAATGTTACAAATATATTTATTTAAAGATATACACACAAGCCCATTTATTCTTTCTTTCCTTTTCCAGCTCTTCCACTATGCAAAGAGAATGTAAACATGCTGCTCAAAATTCAGATGCTCTCTGGTGGCTTCCCAGATGTTTGAAGTTCAATAGAATTTTTTTCTCCCCTAATTTCCTCACTTCTTCTAGTGAAGTGCTAAACAACCATTATTCTTTTTTTTTTGCCTGCACATTGAGATTCATCTGTAGGCTCCAAACTGCCTCAAAAGTGCTTCAATTTTGCATGAGCACTAAGCTGGGGACTGGGAAGCATTACCCACTGCTGAAGGCCCAGATCATTAGAAAGAGCATGTAAGTCCTCTGAACCAGAAATAAAAAGTGTGCAGATTTTCTTTGTGAAGTCTCGACTGCAGCTTTATGTAAAACATGAACCTCTGGCAGGATTTTTTCCTGGCCTTTAAAAAAAAACAAAAAACAACAAAAAAAAAAGCAACAATATCTTTTCTCAGCCACATGTGCCTCAATCCAAAGCAGGGAAAATTGGGCTTGGATTCAAAAGCTGCTAAGCGCTCATCCTCTAGTTTCCCTGTGTGTGTTTCCCTCTACCTTTGCTTCCCCATTTCTGGGTTGCTGCGCGGTAGGAAGGTTTGGTTGGGGGCTTCCTTGTGCATTTCTTTCTATTCCAACACCTCAGGGATCTAAAATGGTGATGGCTGTGGTAGAAAACAGATGTATGCTTGCAGCAGTTTTTTTTCAGAGTCCTGCTATACCAAAGCATGATTATTTCTTTTGTACGAGGAAGAAGAAAAAGAGGGGGGAATAGCAACAATAATAACACATTGTTAGTTGCGGAAGAGAACAGCACATTTTGGAGCAATTTGCGCATATTAACACAAAAATACCATGAAACAAAAAATAGCTTCCATTTTTTAAAAAGTGAGGGGAGGTTGTTATTGTCTCTGAGATGTTTATAGGTGAGAAAGAGCAATTCAAAGTAATTTTAAAGTATTGAACATGTAGAGAACAACAAGGTGCCTAGGTAATCATGGAATTGTTCGAGTTGGAAGGGACCCTTAGAGGTCATCTAGTCCCACTCCCTGCAATTAACAGGGACACCTAGAGCTAGATCAGATTGCTCAGAACCCTATCCAGCCTAACCTTGTAGATCTCCAGGGGTGGGGCATCTACCTCTCTGGGCAATCTGTGCCAGTTCTTCCCTACACTTATCATAAAAAACATTCTCATTCTATCTAGCTTAAATATTCTCTCTTTTAGTTTCATTTCTCCTTGTACTGTCACCACAGACCCTGCTAAAGAGTCTGTCCCCTTCTTTCTTATAGCCACTGTTTAGATACTGAAAGGCTGCTATCAGGTCTTCCTGGAGCCTTCTCTTCTCCCAGCTCTCTCATCCTGTCCTCTTAGGGGATAGGAGAGGGATATTGCACCTGCCCTATGAGGATGAACCCACACAGCCCTTGCCTGCAGCCCACCTACTCCACCCCAGCAGGGACCAGGGCTTGCATTTGTTTTCCACCCGTATCCAAGAATTCAATTTTGAAATCTTCCTTGCATCTTAGAACTCTCAATCCTTCAGATGTTAATGGGAAAAGAACAAAAACAGCTTGTTTTTACTAAAAGAAAATAAAACCCAAACAGGATGCACATTCTTTAATTCCAGTTCAAAGTAAAATCTCTCTGAAGACAGCCCTTTGTAATTTCTGTGGAAGTGAGTAAGTCAGTTAGCGCGGGAATGAGGATTTTAGCTCAACCTACTGCTGTTAATTGGTAATTAGATACCCTAGCTAATGTGCAGACTAGTGCAAACCTGATGTAGGTTTTAATGCAGAATTTTCATTAGACTGTTCATCTGTACTAATTTGAGTCAAAGATGTATTTCTTTCCTAGGGAGAAAGTTATGAAGAGACCACAAATAGCTGGAAGCCTTTAATTTAAATATTTGAGCTAATATTTGTAGAAAATTGTTTGCAATCTGCCTTCAGTTGCTTTCTACCATCAGCCAGCCACCAGTTAGGGAAAAGCAGCATCAAAGCGAAAACAGGTGCATGCAATCACAAAGGAGAAGGATTGCTGGGTATTAAAGCTGTTTGCTTTTTTAAAATATCTCTAGATATCTATGTGCCTATCTATCTTTTGTTGAGATTGCCACTGCTTTATGTAGAAAATAAGATATAGGCAAAGTGTGCCGTTATGCAATCATCTCTGTCCCATTAGGATGCACAGAGTACATTTTTCTCAGCAAGAACTTTAATATTTGAAGCTGTTCTTCTTGTACATAGCCTATTTATTCATTTTAGAAACATCACATTCTACAGCATAAGTACTCTGATGTTTTGGAGCAGAATTACTCTGTGACTGTGAGAGATCCATCTCTGCAAGGGGGTAAATAAATTCCATTCTGTGCTGATTTTATGGTTATTTCACAAAGGTAAGTGATCAGCCTTCTACTGCAGAGGCAGGTTTCTGATAGCACCTGTGATAAGCAATTACATAAATCAGATGGATCGTTTCAGACTATCACTAACTACAAAGATCATCACTCTTTGCTTTGGTCATGTGAATTGTAGCGTCAGAGAACAATATAATGACAAAGGACTGTGTAATCTGTTAACTTCCATTAAGTCTGTTTATGGTCATACCACTTTGGTGTATGGGCTTGGCCACTTTCACAAAGTCAAAAATATGGGGCTGTTTTAAGGAATTTTGAATGAAGCTTTTTGTATGAAATGTAAGACAGATGGGGCCTATGAGGACTAAAAATGCTTTCATTCGTTTTTGCCAAATTCTGCAGAGATGGTGCAGCTTCTTCTGAAATAATAGCAAAACTTCCATTTTAATTTTTGGTATCAGGATTCTCCTTCCACCTTTGTCTTGCTTTAAAGAGCACGTACAGGCATGTTGTTAAAATACACGGGCTGCTCTGAAAGCAGGGCCTCCTATTTTATTATATTGGCCTACAATGTCAGATGCGGATGTTCTTTGTATGGCAGTAGAGGTTGAACCTTCTACTACCAATATTCCATGACGTTTTATTTCCATGTGTCTTATTGCAGCAGAGGGGCAGTCTGACAAAATAATGTCTGACAAAATAATGTCTGACACAGGAGTGCATATGAAGCAAAGGTGTGGCACTGAACTTCTCCAAGTGGAAAAAAATGACATTCATTGATGCTTGATGAACATTTATGGAGACTAAATAGTGGTTGTGAGTACAGTGATGGATGGTGCATTTCAGCAGTGGTGACAGTAACAGTGGGTCTCTTCTGCTGGTCCAGATTTTTAGGAGCACAGCATGCAGGCTCCTGTTCATCGCTGGTGGAAATGCAAAGCTAATGCTGGTGGCTGTGTTGAAAAAGAGTGTTTTGTAGCTGAGAATTTTCTCTATCAACTAGAGTTATTGTGCTCTTTGCATCTGTTGTAGTTTCCACAGAAATAAATAGGAGGCATTACTTTCAGGGTGATCTATGTACTGCCTGTAAGATGTGACTGTAGCAGCATGTGGCATTCCCTACACCGTAGCTGTTTTGCTGCTGACTCCCCAGAGCCTCATCTCTATCTTCAGGAAATACGGTCCCTGATCTCTATTTCCCTCCTGCACAGTACAAAGGGAAATTTTGTGGAATTTAGGGGAACCTGTGACTGTCTAAGGAAAGAGCCAACGGTACCAGCAGCCTGTTTTGGCAGACTGCTCTTAGTACTGACTTTAAGACATTAAACTTGTAAAGGGTTGCAAGTTGCTTGCATGCAAATAAGCTGTATTTCCATACTTACAGTGGCTGTGAGATACCTGCAATCTATATGCATGAATCACAACAGTGTCTTTCTCCAGACCAGCAGCTCATAAAGTTCAGTCTCCTTAAGAAATGTGTTCTATGGCATATGTGATTGCTAATTAATGAAATACCTTTCAGGCAAATGAAAGCACAAAAGCACAAAAATTATCTGAGTTTCCACTTATAGAGAAAATAAATTATGCATCCTATTTCTTGGAGCTCAGAAGCACAGTTTAGTGTTGTAACTAAATAGCTTCTGGTTAGTACTATGCCAGAGGGTCAAACACATGCCAATATAATGCTTCCACAAAAATTGCTCTGTCAAAGTCCTGAGGAATAGTTCCACACACATAGGGTATTAATATCAAATGCCTAACATTTATGGAGACCAAAATGCACTGAAATAATTTCTTGGAAGAGCCATACCCAGTGAGGTGTGGATACTGACTTTGAAGCCTCAACTGACTCCAGACTGGAAAATTGCATTTGATTAATTGCTAATATTCTGATGTTTTCAGATGTTTACAGTGATCATTTCTCACCATAAGCAGTCATATACAGTTGCAGAACCTTATAAGGTATTTTTGTTTCCCTCTGGAAAGAAATGGCTCTGACTGGCATATCTGCTCCAATTAAAATCATTGGGAAATTTGCCAACTACTTCAGTAGGTGCAGGATAGAACCCATGAGTTATTATTGCAGTTACTAATAATGTACCATAATATCATACAATTACATTACATTTGCATACATTTAAAATGATAACATTTTTGCCTCTGAAGACCAGATTATGTATCTCACAGTTTGTAGAGCCTGCTAATAACTTAAACACTTGGGGACTGTGTTGAATGGAGTGTGTCTGGGCTTGATTGTGTTTCCAGGATACAGCTTATAATAAGATAGTATGTATATGAACCACAATCTCCTCCCCCCTCTTTCTTTTGCTCCAATTTTATTTTGATGGGTACCCCTAGCCCCTGCCTCTCCCCCTCATTCATGCAGCTGTGCTCCCTAGCAGCAGGCACGCTGAGCACAGCTCCCATTGCTCTCTGCCTTGCTCTACCCATTCATCTCCCCTTAACATGCAAATACAAAAATATGCAAACTTCTGGTTTCCTGCTGCTCCACTTCAGAGCCCAACTTGTGTCAGTCTCAGAAATACATTTAATTTATTGACATTAATAATTGCGTATATTGTGCTCCTAAATATGCAGAACTTTTCATTCTTGGAGAACCTATTTAATTTGTGGAATGCCATCACAAACTGGTTATTAAAAGGCTCTGAGCTGCCTTCTGAGCTTCTGTCCTAACTAAATAATTAGTCTCCTAAAGGGTTTTGGACTTCTTTTTATGGAAAGCATAACAATGTAACATCTTTATCTGATGTCATACTTAAGTGCTTTCAAGGTCTAATCGATGTGTTTAAGTAGCCTGGCCTTGAGCAGGCTCTCTGACATTTTTGTAGTTCAACTGATCCAGAACCATGTACGCAGGACTGGGAGAAGACAACAGATTTTTCTAGTTTGGTTGTGTTGCTGTTTGTTTTTTTCCCAAAAGATTTTCATCCTTCCTTGCACTCAAGTTCTAAAACTTCTTACATTGCTACTCTCTTGGGAACTCTGCTGAATCTTTTCTCATTCACACTGATCAGAAGAGAAACACTTATGTAGAAAGAACCTATCAACCCAAGAATGTGCTTTTAAGGAATTGTATTTTTTCAGTGTGCAATCACCATTTATTTTGGAGAATTGCTTTAAAATACGTTGATTCTCTCTATTTTTGTTTTAAAGCTTCTTTCTTCACAATCTTCTTGTTGCCAGAAATAAGGTGGTCATAATTAGACCCAGTATCTTCACTTACCTGTGATAGATACCCAAGATTCAAGTGGGCTGCAAGTGGATATGGAAACAGTTCTCAGTTTGCTGAATGCAAGTCAAGTTTGGATAGAGTAAGCAAATACCTTTCTCTTTCCCATTTGAGCTAATTGTCACTGGCAGAGTAGAAGTCCTATGTTGATGCTCTTTGTGGATTTGTGTATAATGTTATGAGGGACCTGTCAAGCTCTTCAGTTGCCTACATTCCTGTTGTTTCCCTTCAGTTGTGTTTATTATTGCATTGCTTTAAAATAGGAAAATCATAACTTCTTTCAGATTGTGGCACAATCTATGGAACTATTTTAATTTTGGATTTTTGCAGCCTGCTCAGGTGTTGTAAGAAAATAGAGTAAAAGTATGCTGCATAACTTCACTTGCTGTATAGTTAGCCATGTGAAGAACTAGACTGAGAATGTCAATGTATTTCTAGTAAAGAAGGTAAAATAGAAGAGATATTGTGTGAGAGAGGGTGACATTTTGCTACTTATCACTATGGCAATGTAGATTGAAAGGAATAAAATGAAGATGACTGTTTGAAGTCATCATCCTAAAGCTGTCTTGTGCTAGCTCTACATGTGAAGTGTACAAGCGATATACTGCTGAATGAAAGCAGACATACTGAACCACCTTCTCTATGAAATCTGATGTACAGCAATCTGTCAGCTGGTAACGAGGCTGTTGCTATCTGAAGTACCTTGGTAAATTCCTTCTTTGTAACCTAGCCTCAAAAGGCATTTCCTATTCAGGTTATGGTGAGGTGTGTTAGCAGAAGGAATAGGATTGTGTTTTGATGTAACAAGAGAAGGATATCCCTCTGTGCCTAACCCAGAGTCTGAAGCTGGTGAGGTGTTCCTCCTAAATCATTGTGGCTCTTTTTGCAAAGTGATGCCCATGAGCAGTACAGGGAAAGAGGGATTTCATCAGCCTTCCTGTGTGCCAAGGCAGAGGGAAAAGCAGCAGAGTCAACAGATTTCCTTACATATGCCTCAGATGCTTGCTCTGTAGCACAGGGAACAAATCAATATAGTGGAGATATCACTGTGGGGAATTTCTACATTTTTGTCACCCTAAGTTCTGGTCATTGATCCTTATATCTCAGGTGATAACAAAAAGTCACCATCTGCTTTGATAGATTCTGAATTTATAAAAAACAGTTCACCTTAGAGAAAAAGACACATATTTTTTTTGCTTGTAAACAGAAGGAGGCAGCAACTGAAGGTATGCTCCTGTTTGACCATGACATAACTCTTGGTATTATTTGATGTCCAAAGGCCAAATCAATTTGAATAACCTGATACCTATCAGTACTTTACGGCTCTCCCAAAATATACTAAGTGGGATAGTTTGTAATTCTGAATTAGAAAACATCTTGGAAATTCGAAGAAAAACGTCCTGCTGGTATTGTCCAACGGGAGTTGTTTTTGTGTGGCTTTGTATCTTCAATAGACTATCAGAGAAATGTGTTTGTGTCACAGATGTTAAAAATATTTCATAATCACTATTATTCAGGACTGCCATTATGAGCCTGCTTTCCTCAGCCTCCGGGTAACATAGTCCACTGTTCCATCAAATCCTGTCATAATCAGCCATATTACAAAAACATATTATTGTAACCTTCTAAGGCTCCCTGGGCTAGTGCTATAAAAACTGGGAATGAACTAAAGTAATCTTTAGGCAAACTGCAGTTGCACAGGGAAAATATAACGATTTTATGCATTTAATGTACATGTTCCCTCCTTCTTCTCTTCATGCTCTTCTCAACAGGACAAAAGCTACCCCTCAGACCCCATCTGCAGCCAAATTAGCTCATCAAAGCAGAACAAGTTTATAATATAGTGTTTGCTGCATATCAGGTGTCCACACACCACTTTGATTTGCATTCTTTGAACTCAGTTGCTATGTATTTCATTTCAAGAGGGAAAGCTATTAAGTGTTTTCCCCAAAGTATCTGATTATTCAGTGGCTGAAGATGTCAAGGATAATGAAATAAAAAAAGGGCTAGGCTGCGATGGTCTCTAGCAGGAAAATGCATCTCATTAGAAGGCATTCCCAGCAGAGAGGCCTGTGATATTACATGCATGAATTCCTTTCTCTGGTGTTAGCTGAGTTTTGGAAGCAAACAGCATGGAGCCCCGGTGACAGTGCATGGGTGTGTACAAACAGTAATTAATCCTTAGCTCCCTGAATGGAGCCTCTATGAGGCTGGAGGCAAAATCAAAGGGCTCGCTTGAAGAACACGCAAGCCATCCAGGCAGAAGCATTCTCAGCATGAATATCACCTTGTAGTCTGTGTGGGGGACTTAAAGGGCTCAAGACTGTGCTGAACAGAACGGCTCGTAGCCCAGCCTTTGGTGTATGGTGATGGGAGATCACTGAGCAGGCTGTGAGCCAATGACCTTGCCATTTAGTTTCCTGGCAGTTCTAGAAAGAAAAAGAAAATCAATCCTGCTACACAAAATATTTGCCTGTGGAAATTTTGTATTTAAGGCTGTTTGCGAGAGCACAGTTCTGAAAAGGTAATGGTGTTTTGTGCAGGCAAACACATGTTCATAGTTTGTTGGTACTTTGGCATTGACAACAAAGACCAAATACATTGACAAGGATGCATGCACCTCCTTTCTGTCCTTTTTTCTGATATCTTGTCAGTAATGAAGAGTATTTTGGACAGGCTATGCCTTTTTAAGTGGAGAAAGAGGATGTGTTGGTATGAAGTTCAGTGGTGGCTGTTAGATGATTACCGTTACCAACAATTCCTGCAGTGGTATCTGAGACACCACAACATTTCCTTGCACTTAGAAGTAAAAGAGTTTCCAACAGAGAGTACTCTGTGGGAAATGTGGCCAAATCTGGTGGTCTGCTGGTAAGGGCAGATGTATTTAGGGACTGCACTGAGACAAACTGTGGCCAGGGAGACTGTCAGAAACTGAAGTATATTGTAAATGTCTTACAAAATCATCTAAAAAATTCTGCAGTATTTCCAGAATATGTGGCAGTAACAGTCTCCAAACTGACATCTTGCTATAACTGTGCTGCAACACTTGTGCCCATCATTACAGAGCACCAGGACATTTTATAAAATAGCAAAATCTATCTTCCTGTGCAGTCAGTTCAGTGCAGTTCAGTGTCAGAGTGAGCAGGACATTTCCCCATGGTGTATCTGTGTAGCCAAAAGAGGTAAAATGCAAGAGGGCTAAGGGAGTTATATAAGCTGAATGACTCTATAATTTTCTGATATTTGTATTAAAATAAAACCAGGTTGATCATCATTTGATGTAAATCATCCTGTGGACATGATACAATTTATGTCAGCTGAGGTGCTTATCCTTTTATTTGTCAAACAGGCACACGATATAGAATAAATGTCATGATTAGAGTGATTTATTTTTCAGTTATCATTTCTTGTTTTTGCAAACAAATTGTTGCTTTTCTTCTTTCATATCCTTATTGCTGCAAGATCGGCAGAGCATCAGAAGGTCTCAACCTTGCAAGCAGACTTTTGATCCTTCCTTTCTTCCTTCCTTTATACATAATTCTGACCAGTGCTCCTTTTACCCTCCCAGGTCTGATTGTCCGTGAGGTGAGCATCGAGATTTCCCGCCAGCAGGTGGAGGAGCTCTTTGGGCCCGAGGACTACTGGTGCCAGTGCGTTGCCTGGAGCTCAGCTGGCACCACCAAGAGCCGCAAGGCCTACGTCCGCATTGCATGTGAGTGCTGTGCCGGTGTGGGAGGGGTGAGGGAAAGAGGAGTCTGTGCCATCTGGGAGAGAGATTTTGTCCCGCATGTTGGACTTTGTGTTTTCTGACATAATGGATGTGTACTAAAGTTCAGTCCTTCAGACGCATAAAAAAATTTCTGTTTATTCTGTTCTTAAGAGCAAGGAGATGTTCAAGGTTAGGTTGGATGGAACTTTAGCAACATGATCTAGTGGAAAGCATCCCTGCCCACGGTGTTGGGGAGGATTGGACCATGTGATACCTCAGGGTCCTTTCCACTCCAAACATTTCCATGGTTCTGTGATTCTGAGGTCTCATTCTTCTCCTTTGTGTGGGAGGAAAGCAGCAAAAGCAATATTTCCTGTGTACAACAATTACATGTCTCAAGTGTCTGAAGCTAATGAGTAGCAACATTGTCAAAGCAAGCTCTGGAACAAGGTGACAAGCATTCTTTTATATCTCTGCAATCACATGATAAAGCTATTTTTGCTACACAAAAGAAAAAAAGCATGTGTTTAGTATATCCTGTAACAAGATTGGTAATATAAGACTGCAAGCGGTTGTCTCAGTCCTAATACTTCATCTCTGTTATTCACGGTTACTAACCTCCATGTTTATTATGGACAACTCCCAGCTTAGACCCCAAGAACTCAGAGCAGGCAGCTCCCTGAAAACAGATCTTCATTTGACTGTACAAATATTTAATGTTCGTTAATTTTCAAAGAGGTGCTTTTCTTTGTAATAGAGTAGCCACACTTGGGACTCCTGTTTCATACAATCAAATCCTGTTTTATATAATGGGAACAAAATATTTCACCCAGAATTGTATCTCTTGCACAGTTTTCATCTCAAGAAAAACATGTTTTGGGAGAAAAGGTCATTAAGAGCTCAGTTTCCAGCATACTTATATTTCCTGCACCAACCTTAACAATTTATAATGAAAAAAGAAATCTTCCAGCCAAATAAAGCTTTTCACAGACACATTAGAGGAAGGACTGATAGAATGACTCTTCTGTTTTAAGCTCTTCATTTAAAGCTTTATTCTTGTTTTATTCTTGTAAAAATTCTCAAATACACATTTTCAAATGCTTTTCCTCCAAGTAACTTACTGGAAATAGAGGACTTCCACCTTTGAGCACAAGACTAGCCTCAGAGAATAATTTCTCCAGAGTTAAGGTAATTAAAAATATTGCACATGGTCACCCTAAAAGATTAGAAATGCTATTAAATATGTATAAAGTGTTTCCATATGCTAGAAAACTTCTCAAGACTTCAGTTATTTTCTTATTTTGTACTGAAACAAAAAAGGCATTCCATTTTTTTTTTTTCTTCCAAGCAGTCAGCACTTCAAGGAGGCTTAGCAATGTTTGACCAGGTTTTTTAGATTATGAGCTCTGTGTTAACTCATTAAGTCGATTTTCATGTCCTGCCAGTTAGCCTGTGACAGATGACCACTGTATTAATGCAGTTAGAAAGTCCGAATACATATCACTTGATACATATCACAGAACTTCTGTGCATTGTTACATCTATGCATTAAATTTTTATATATAACATAATCTTTGTACTCATACACAAGTTTGTTTTGTGGTTTTTTTTTTAATATCAGTTGACATTTCTTCCCAGGTGTCCAAATTTCTATTGAAAACACTCATACTACAGATTTTGCTTCTTTTTCTTCCTATATTGTGGAGAGAGAAGAACAGTTTAGTGATTTTTGTAGTGTCTTGGGGTTTCTTTTAGAACAGTCCAATTAAAGAAATTCCAGAGAGTATTACATGCTTGTCACTCAAACATGGCTTTGGTATTTTAGTGTAGATTTTATCATTTGTTTCTGAGCTTGGGTTTCTTCAACAGTTTTGACTTAGCCAAAGTCAAAACCTTCCCTCCTTGGGACTAGGAGTTGAAGTGTTAGGCTGTCAGACTGCAGGTTTTCAAACAACTGTAGAGACATCTCTGCAGAATTGTCTGTTTCCAACTTCACAGATTTCTATAAATTTCTGAGGAACTCAGGACCACTCTTTTAGGAACTCAAACATCTGATGAAGGCTATATGCCTCCCTCTGTGATGTGATTTCGTTTGCAAGATTACTATTTTAAACAGTGAAGTATGCTGTATCTTTGTTTATCAGTACTCACAGTATTTATTTCAGAGGATCAAATCTGTACTATCCGTATAATGGTTGTGTCCTACCTAAACTTTAAATACATCTGAAAAGTCTTCTGATGTCTACACAGTGTGCCGTGAGACTGAGATATAAGGGAGGGTCTGTGCAGTATTTATGAATCTGGAAGACCAAAGATGTCCAAGATTTAGGAGAGGCAGAAGTGTCCAGTTCTGCCTGCATTTGTAGTTGCATGCTTATGGCACCAATGCAGTTTTCATTTTTAATTCATACAAAAGGGAGCGCTGATACCGCTATGTATCAGTGAAGTGAATGGAGCATTCAAAGTGTTCTGTTTAAGTTAAATTATGGCATATTTTAATACCCAAACCTGGAGGTGTCATCTCAACAGCTGCAACTGTAGCATAACTTGTCATTCCAATCACATTAAGAAAAAACATATTCTGCCGTTCTCCCTCTCTTCCTTCTCCTTCTCTTTCTCTCTTTTCTCCCTTATGATCACTGGTCTTATTCTGGAATTATGATGAGACAGTGTCATCTCAAGGACTGGAGCCACACTGTTAAAACAAACAAACAAAAAAATAGCATTCAACATCTCTGTTCACTGAGCATGTAATGGAATTAACTGAAAAGTAATTTGGAAGTGTGAAAAATGTGCATCCTGGAAAAGCGGCTTTTATTTGTTTAATGCAGGGTCAGGCATGTGTCAGAAAGTATATAACAACCCAGTCAATGAAAGTTCTCTATGAAAATCAATTGCAACATCGCCCTGGCCAAGTAAGAGCTCCAGTTGTTCAGGAAGGGAGTAATCTATAAATATGGAGGGAGGCTACATTTTAAAGGCTGCACATGCTAGCAATATAAACAGGAAGAGTCTCAGTCTAAAGCCAATATCCTGGGTCCTCTAAGTGTTCGTGTAGGGTAGGAAGCCACTCCCTTCTGGGCTGTCTTTTTCTGAAAACGAGGAGAAACAGGAGGTGATAGAAACATCATTATTTTCAGCTTCTTTCGTATGCCATGGAATTGATCTTCCTGAGGCATTAGACTTCCCATGAGAGCAGAGCTGAGCCTTTTGTCCTCTTGAACCAGCAGATATGCTGGGATTCATTTTCACTCTCTCATTCTTGATAGTAAACTGCGGAGTGGGGGCTCTCAATGTACATCTTTGTGGAGCTAGAAAAATATAATATCGTTGTCTGGGTTAGCGGTCTGTGAAAGTGCTAAAATGCATTTCCTACTTGTTCACACATTTCTTATTTACTTCAGGCACATCCTGCCAGGTGTGTTGGAGTTGCTAATAGGTTTTGATACAGTTTTTCTGATAATGGTTTTTGTTTTTTTTTAAAGTTACTTTCATGGACAGAGGAAGGGAGGATTTGAGGTGCCTTTTTCTTTGGCTGAAAAACATCAAGCCCAGTATAAAGTTTTAATGTGAATTTTATGTAACAAGGCAGATGTCATTGAACAGCTAAGACCTAACAGAAACAATTCCTATTAAAAGGGTGAATGAGGCCTGAGTGAGCAAGGCTAGAATTAAACCCACCAGGAAATGCATCTGATAAAGGCTAAACAATAGCCACAGGATTTGACCTAATTTTTAGATCAGATAATAACGGGGTGGATAAGATAAATTGCTTTGAGCCCATGTGCAGAAAGCAGCCTCACTTTTCATTTCCTCCAGTTCCGTGGTATAGACTCTCTGACTTCATGACGTTAACCCTGCCTGTCCTTGAGAAAATATAATGAGAATGTGAGCTGTGTGAGCTGCTGTCAAGTTTTCAGTTTGTTGAAAACTATTAAGAAAATATCAGCTTTCATTGTAATTTCAGTTGAATAATCTTTTTCAGTCTAATGAAACTGATTAGTCTCTCCTTTTTTGTTATTTTTTACCTTAAATTGGAAAGGAAGAGAAAGGAAAGAAAGAGACAAAGAAAGAAAGAGTCTTATTTTTCATTTTAGAAAGCCCTGATGTAGTAAGGAACTGTACTTGTTAATCTTTTGTATAATTTCATATTCGTTTCCTATGTGCTAATCTAAAAGCCTTTTTCTCCCCAGACATTTTTTTAAAGGAATGTAACTAATAGATGCATGTCAGATGCTGTATACTGATAAGATAAAGGCAGTATCGAAAAGTAGACTGGTTTACCTGATGGTTTATCTCCACTTACAAGGGTATGCAGTCATAAAAGTAACAGATATGAAAGAAATCACGGATTCATTACTGACACTCTGTTATCTCATCTCTTAGTATTGGGGCTGCAGTGCCTTTCTTCTTCCTGCCTTCACACACGTAATCCAGGCAGTGCTGTGAAGACACATGCCTATAGCCACCAAAGCATTTGTGCCACCAAAGCACCTTGCAGTAGGTATAAAGTTTGGTGGAGAGAGAGGTGGGAAGGATAACACTTGGCAGTTTTAATAGGAAGGCATATCCAGGATGTATGCTACTAAAAGCAAGAAAAATGAACATTTTTTGCACTTTGATAAGCGTATGTAAGAGTTAGCAGAGATAGGACCTTGATTTCTTCCTTGTGCACCATTTCAGTTGCTCCTAATCAATATCTGCTGCTTACAGTTAATAAGGGGATTACTGCATGGCATGATGTGGAGCTGAGATTGCTAAAGAGACAACAGCGGATCACAGGAAGGGCAGCATGGAGTTAACCGAGCATTTAACGCACTTGATACTCGTCTTTCTCTTCTCATAGGCATGTCTCTGTGCTACTTCCCAGATTAATAGGCACAACCAGCTCTCAAACTTCAACACACAATTGCAGCAGTAATAAATACACATAAATAAGCAGTACCATATGCAATAAATACAAATCACATTGTTTTATAGTAAGGACTTACAGCTTTATAAATTAATATGGACATTCACTTCACTTTAAACATTGCTTTAAACGAAAAGGAAATACCTTTAATGAATCTATATGGATTTAATCCCTTGGCAAGAACCTTGCAAATATCCTGCCTATACTGACATGCTCAAAAAATAATCATCTTTCAGTGGAGTCTGTTTAGTGCCCGATGGTGAGACAGAGATGCAATCAGAAGTTAACAAAATTTTGTGTATGTTTTGGTAGTGAAAAGATAGCTCTGTGAGTCAGAGTAGTGCATCAGAAGGGCAACAACAAAAAAAATGCCATGTTTATATAAATTGTTTGCTGTTTTACTGTTTCAGTGTGCTGTAAATTCAATTCTACATATAAATTGCAATGTGCACCTGGCGTTTCTAATGCCTATCTTCAATGCATTTAGTTAATCTGCCATCTAGAGCCTGTTGAGGCTAAGTCATTTCAATTTTACATTTAGATTTATTTGAAAAATGATATTTAGATCCCATCTTTAATCAACAAATAAAATAATGAAAAGAATTAAGTGTGTAAGTTAGTTTACAGGTTAAGCTTACAAAGAAAAACAGGAATATCTAGCTATCAAGTAGAAATATGAGAGGAGGGGAATGGTGTGATCAGTGCATGCTGGAAACCCATCTGCTCAGTGAATTCTTTATGAAGTGGGCTTGCTTGTATTTTTTACAGTTGTACCATTACCAAATGTCTTGTATGGGCCCTTTACTACCGACTTAGCCCACATGAAAGCTGTTGTTGCAAAAGGGAGCTCTATCCCACCAGCACCTGGCTAAGCTAGTTTAGAGTTGAAGATGGTTCTTTGGAGCCATGCAGAAGGTGAGTGAGTCTCCAAGGAATTGCCCAGGGTAAGCTTTATCCTCATCTGTCTCAAAATGCTATTAGCAGAATGAGAGTAGGACAAATGTACACGTTTCATTTGGTCAGGCTGTAAAGACACAATAAATACAGGAAAAGTGCAGGCCCTGGGCTCAAGCAAAGCATCTTCCAGGTTGTAGACCAGCAGGCAAGGGGTACTCATCACTTTGTTCAGTATCTCGAGTCAGTCTGCACCCTCAAAAGATACTGTGCTCTTGAAAGAAGTCTTCTCTGTCCCCATCAGCTGCTGAACTGTGAGAGCTGAGATGGCTTTTTGGTCACAAGGATAATAGCCTGAAGACTGATTCCCCAGGCTGCTCCTGGCCAGCTCAGCTCTTATCATGTCTTATGAGTTGGGAAAGCTCCAGTGTCCTGCTTTGATTGAATTAACAACAGAGAGCTGGAACCACACAGGATAAAGTGAAAGAAGAGAACTGTGAACTGAGAGACCAAACTATGTCTGATAGCACATGATTTCTTATATTTGGAACTTCAGCTTAGTCTCTAATTCATAGTTTCTCAATTCCACCAGTGCAGTGAAAAGTGATGAAAGAGGAACAGGCCAGTTTTACTGTATTACTCAGGTTGTTCCAACTCAGATAAATTATCTAAGTTTGGAAAATAAATGCAGTGAGGTGTGTCTTCATACGCATGTGGATCCTCTTTCATTTCTTAGAACATCATTAACATTTTACACTCTTTCTCCAAAGTTATTTTTCTGATGAAGTATTTCATATTAAGCTAACTAAAATTAAAACAGCAACAAATCTAGCCACTTGAGAATACTCTCATCAATACGAGGTAGACTTGATTAAGAGGGCTTGCCTAACTATTAGTATACTAATAATGGTTTAAAAGTGTTATACTATATTCTCTCTTTTCTAGTGTTTTAATTGCATTTTTTGCATAAGATGTATTTGGTTTTATATGTATGCCTGCATGTGCTACCCAAATAAAGCAAACTGACATATATATGTACTCCTCATGAAGGTTTTTTCACATTCTTAAGAACTTATTTCTCTGAAGGCATACATCAAATATACTTCCCTCAGTGGCCATAGCTAATGTGAAAGTTGGATAAAAAATAATGTGGCTTTTCAATTTGTTTTCTTAAAGCTTGCTTTTTTCTTTTTTTTCCCCCCATTTTATTTTGAAATATTTACATAGAATGAAGGCTGAAGTTGGAGTTACTATAAGGAGCACAGGATAAAGTGTCTTTAAGGTCTACCAAGGGCAGAAATCCATCTTTCCCTGACAGTAATGCTGCATTGTTCAGTTCATTTGTGGTTTACATCTAATTCCTGGCTGACAAGTGTCCGTTTTTCATTCTCATTCATTAGTTACCCTTACATTAGCACCGCCTTTAAGGCATCTGGTCTGCCTCTTCTCACGTTTCTCAGAAATGATAAAAGATATCTTTAAAGTATTACCCACCCACCTGTCAGAGCAAAAAACAGAGCAACAGTAAGGATATAAAATAGATTTGATTAAAAAGAAGACTAGGGCCATTCTTTGCTCTTTCTTAGAAGATGACAGCTACTAAAGGAAGTGAGGAAATACTGTGAGTTTATATAGAAGCTATTACCTTTAGTCGGTGAAAATGCAACTTTTCAGTGTTCTCTAAGCTAAAAATGCATTGAACTTAAAGGGAATTTAACAGTGCATAAAAATTAAGCTCTAATGCTCACCTCCCCAAAAAGCATAGAAATTCAGGAATAAAGCTAACAATATGGTGTACACTGAGTTTTGATTTCCCATTACGCTATTTCAGTTTTATGCTTGTGGAAATTCTCTCATTTCAATGCAGTTTTGAATGCAGCCATCTGTCCTTAACAGATAGGTTTGTGCAGAAGTATTTCAGGAGTCTTGGAGGAAATTCTCATCTTAAGTATGCCGTAAATGTGCTGCAATATATGCCACAAGAGCTCCCTCTGAATTTACTAAGACTCTATATTAGTAAAGAAAATAGCTTGGCTCAAGGTGGTGAGCCAGAATCTTAATTCTCCTCCGTGGTTTCTTTTTATGAAGATATCCTTGAAGGGGTGTGAGAGGCAGGGGAAATGCCTGCTGGTGCTGTGTTGACCCCTAAGCCTGGTGGCTTCGTGGTGGCTTCCCACATGAAGAAGCCACTGGCAGAATGAGGGGGACCTCTCAGCATCACTTCCTAGCAAGGCTTGATCTGCTCTGAAGAGATGAGTTGTGGCAGCAGTACTACCTGTATAATGGGAGAGTATTGCTAACTCAGTCAGGGATTATTCAACATTACTAAAATAATAATGGACAGAAAGTGCAGCTGCCTTCCTTGTGTGTCTCTCTGTATTGAGAGTGAGGGTAGAGAAGGCTCTCTCAGCATCACGTTTACAGGGCTGCTGCCGACCAAAAGCTTTAATAATTCACACTGTCTCTCACAAAGAGGTCCTGACTTAGAATAGATCAAGTGTTTTATTGTTTTGCTTTTTTTTCAGGCGTATTTTCTGAAGATTTTGAAAACTTATTTTAAAAAATTGGATGTATTTATTTGTCTTTTACCATTCTATGAGAAAATGTATTCCTTCTGCTTGCAAGCAGTTGTAACATACATGACACTTCAGAAAAACAACAAATGTCTCTGAGAAAGCTTTGTTTGGAAATGATCCAAAGTCCCTTAGTACATTAGCACAACCACCCACTCCTGGTCGGCAGTGTGAAGTTGTCATGAGGACTGTAAACATTAAATGGAAACTGCAGATTGAAGAATTAGAAGGAAATCTTTGTTATCTACAAAAAAAAGATCATTCTGCAAGAGCCATGAAAAATAGGATTCAGTGCAAAATGCAGTGCTAATCCAGTAGACTGTTTCACGATAGCACAGCAGGTGAGGAAATTGTTCTCCTAAGCCTTCCGCTTCTTCGTAATTTAGAGCTCACCTTATTACCATGATTGTCTTTCGCAATCAGTGAACCATATGCCTGGTGAGGTAGAAGCTGCCCTGCACAACTGCTGCCTGTATCTGTTTGTAGTTGGCACAGCTGCAGCAAGAGGTGGTAGGTAGTTCTGCATGGGTTAAGCTGTAAACACGTGGGAGGGAGCCAAAAGAATAGGGTATAAAAGCTTCCAGTCTTGTAAATACACAAATATGTACTTTTTTCTTATTTATTTATTTATTTATTTATTTTCAATTGAGTATCATTTACTCAACAGTATCTAATGGCTCCTTTGAGAACATTACTGACTATTATGTCAAGGCACCTACTTAGAGTATTTTTAGTTTATGACTCATTGACCCGCTGTAATCCAGTGGCACCAGCAAGAGGGGTGGGAGGGAAGCTGGTAGGGGCCCCTTCCCACAGGATTCACTGCACCTCCCATATCCACACTGGAGAGCTTCACAGAGAAAACAAGCCCTACACACCCAGCACTTCCAGCTGTTGATAATAAAGAAGGTAAAGTGGGTGGGTTTTTTTTACTGTTACTACACATTTCTAGACTTAATGCTGTTTACTTTTGTGTGCACTAAAACTGAGGATTTTTAGAGGGAAGTGTTTTGTGAGTGAGGTGATTGCTGTGCAAGCATAAGGCTGCTGAGAACTTCTGAGCTCTACAGATGTTTTGGGAAGGCAGGGATGACAATAAAGCAGCGTTCCAAGGAAAAACCTCATATTCTTGTCTGTCTAATCTGACTCTACTGTATCATTCCTCCATATTGGAACACCTGAATGCTATTCATGCACAATTTATTAGTATTATATGCTTCTCTTACCAGCACTGTAACTTTCTTATTTATCCTCAGCTGTGATATTTGAGCACATCTGTTATAATTTTCCTACCATGCACATATGCATACACGCACATGTACACTAAGTGCACTAAAGCACTTCTTTCTTCCTCCTTGAAGAAGAGAGAATTCCTTTGGATATATGTGTGGAATTAACAATGATACGATTTTAAAGGTGACCCAGACGGGTCTTGAATATCTCCATAGACGCAGACTCCACAACCTTTCTGGGCAACCTGTTCCAGTTCTCCGTCAGTCTTATTGTAAAGAAGTTCGTACAGAACTTTCTGTATTCAAGTTTTACGCCCTTACTCTTAGCCTTATCAGTACACTCCACCAAGAAGAGCCTGGCCTCATCTATTTACTTCCCGTCTCCCTTCAGATAGTTATAAACTTTTATCAGACCCCCTCTCAGTCTTCTTTCCCCCCCAAAAAAAAAATTACTCAAATTGAGCTGTACAGCCAGTATGCCCCCTGGGTAGCCTGTCAGAGGGTGGGCTGGAGCTGATGTCGCTAGGGCTGACAGCACAGTGGGAGCTTCACAGGCATCATGGGCAGTACTGCTCTTGCTGGTTGTCTTGCTTTGGTCACTCTCACGTGAGGTAGCTTTGCTGGGCTGGAGTAATTCCAGTGTAGTAAGGATGACAATACAGTGTGAAGGTTGACATGTTGTCTGACAAAATTACCAATTCTAGATGAAAAATAGCACTTTGGGTGGTCTATTTGTAAGGTGGTTCACTTCAGTGATAAGTTTTCCTGAACAGCCACAGGTTATAGCTTCAAAATATTTGGCTTTTAAATTGATCCTATACGGTTTATTTCTAGAATGACACAACTATTTGCACAACCTTACCATGAACTGCATAGGGAACTTGTCTGATTTCAGAACAAAAATTTTAAAATCCCTTTTTTTGAAAGGTGTTTTTTCAAAGATAGATCAGCTCTCTGACATGGCTTCCAGCATGGCCCTGTGTCTACCTGCAGCAGGAGCCAACAACAGATAGAAACATCCCCATCTGCCACTGGGGCTGAATGCTCATTTCTCCGAAACCCCATCCTCCCTGATACAACACAGAGGATGCCAGTGCGTGATGGAAATACAAACGTAGTAGTAAGAAGGGAAATTCTCAAGTCCTTTTTAACACCAGTGCAAATATGTTACGGAAGTGTACAAAAGCCAAAGTGTGCATCTGCCCAGTACAATGAACAGTTCCATGGTTAGGAGACACATTTGATGCCCCTCTGCCTTTGAGGTTTCTGTGGTGCTGTGCACAGATCCGTGTGTCATTTGACTCCACATTACGACTGTTGTTATCTAGTACTACTGGAATAGTGAGATAGTAAAGACAGATGAGCTAAATTTGTAAAATTAGTGTTTAAAAATGGCAGTACAAACACTTTAAAGCAGGAGTTTAGGAAACTCAGGTTATGTGTTTTAGTTCTACAGGCTTATATAATTTCCTTTAACTTCCTTTAGTATTTCCCAGAATCTCTTTGCAAACATAAATTATCCAAAGAAGGAATTCCTTTATCCTCGAGTTCCATGTCTGGGTGTGACATTTCATGGTGAGGCCTTGGTTCCTGGCTGGTTCATGTGTACTACCACAATATAAATAATAAATCTGCTATGAAACCTTTGACCACTTCATGCTTGAATGAAGTGAAAACATGCCTCTTTATTAAGTACTCTACTTTCTAGGGAGCAGATATTCTATTTTCTCTCTTTAAAAAGACTTTTCTCTTATTGGGTTGTACGGCAATGAAACATGAAATAAGTGAGCAGTTATTAATACTACTAATTTATTAATAGTATTAATTCTTCTTCTCTCTCCCCAGATCTCAGGAAGACTTTTGAGCAGGAGCCCCTGGGGAAAGAAGTGTCCCTGGAGCAAGAGGTCCTGCTCCAGTGCCGTCCTCCTGAAGGCATTCCAGTAGCTGAGGTGAGCAGCAGTGGTGTTTTGCCCCATCAGCTGGTACTTGGATGTCCTAACTCAAGCCTGATCTGTGGCTAATGGAGCAGGGAATAAGGGCTTAGCATGATGAATGGATGGCAATGGAGAGCTGGCTGCCTGCTGCTGGTAGATAAGATTGATCTGGAGCTGATTAATGACTTTGGAGGCAATTATGATGTCTTGCTGGGCAGAGCTACAGGTGATGTGGTTTCAGATTTTTTTTTCCCTTTCAAATATCCTAGTTATTTCTGACATCCAAGCAACATATAAGTGGTGGGGTGTACTAATACCAGCCTATTATCCTTCCCTTCCCTTTTATAGAAAATGTCATTTCAGTTTTTGAGAGAAGCACCTTCCCAGCTCACCAAGATATTTTAATTCCATCACGCGTTTGTGCACACACTTGAGTATGCACCAGTGTAGCTAGCTGGGTACACAAGGATGTACTGTGGTTCAGGTGAAGCAGCACGTACTGGCAAGCAGGGGATGCATCTGCATAGGAATTCATCTTCATGGGCTTATCTGTTTTTATGTTCGTTGTTTTTTTTGCTGACATTTAAGTATTAGAGAGTGGGTAGCCTTCCACCCACTTGGCAGGAGGAAACTTTCTCTTCACCAAAATCTGCGCCCCCCAGCCACAGCAGGTATCTCTGCCTACATGCAGCTGGGGCTTCAGCCAAAAATGGCTCCAGGCTCTTTGCTCACAGCAGGGGGGTCCCTGAGTCACAGGGTGGCTCTGTAGTCCTAAGTCTGCTGTTGATGTTCAGTGAAAAATTCATATTATTAATGAGGATAATTCCCCTATCTGAATTCTCTTCAGTCTCCCTCTGCCATACAGAGAGGGAACTGCTGCCAATTTGCGTTAAGATAAGCTGTCATGGCTAAGTAGCAAAGCAGTTGTTCCTCAGCACTGATGACTGATTTCTCAGGAGACCAAGCTTAAAATGTTACTTCCCTATATTACGCAAAGTTTAATTATTTTTTGTGGAAAAGTGTCCACAAACATCTGAGGGAACAATTAGAATAGGTTTCTCCTGTTTCCATTTTCCCTAGATTGTTTTCTTTCTCCTTTACAATACCCAAAACTGTACACAGCATTTAGGTCTGCTGAACCTGCTTAGTCAGTTGGCTTTCCCCAAGAACATTTTAGCAATTTTTTAATATATATTTTTTTCCATTTCTGATGCATCTTTACATCAAATCAGTATGCTGTCATGCCTTGATGAGTATTTGAAATAGGATAGGTTGTTCTGGAGGTGCAGATACTAACAGAGAACTTCATTAACTGAAACTGAGATTGGTCATGACGAGTGGTTTATTTGAGCATGATGTTACAAGCACCTTTGAAATTTGAGCAATCAGCCCGGCTATTTCCGTAGAAAGGTCTGTAAAGCCCCAGTCAGGTGGCCAGGCCTGGATTTAACATGACATGTGGAAGGGGAGCTCTCTCTGCACTTATAAACATTCTGCATCAGCCATTAGCACTTGTAATTGCTGTTCTTAAGTCAATTATACCTGTCCTCCTTCCAATGAGCTGCTGTAAAGGCAAAAAAAAAAAAAAAAAGACAAACAACAAAGATGCCTCAGTAGCCTTGTCTGCTTCCTAATACAAGGAACTGAGCTCTGAAAAGATCCTCTGCAAGTTGTTCTCGTAATAATTGCACTACTTGTATCCTGACTCACTCCGTCAGTAGCAGACTCCTGACTCTACATTGGCTCCAAGTCTTATTTGTACCATGGTCAGGGCAGACACCAATTAACACCTGGCAGCCTCAGAAATCATACACTCCCCATCTGACATTGAAGAGAACTGTTCTCGATGTTGTATTTTTTTTTTCTATCTTCTGGCACTTGAAGTCAGGAGGAGATCAAACACCCAGATTGGACAGCCGCCTAATACAGACTCTTTGTAGATTCTTTCCAACACTATTAAAAGTACAAAGACCTGAACACTAATGAATATGAATATCTTAATATGACACTTTATTACAGCCACTTGGTGAAGCTGGTAAGATAAATTTTAAAAAATACCAAGATGAAAGGTAACTTGGTAGGTTGAAGGATTACATGATTATTTTAATTTAGAGATGAATTAATTCTATGTTTATGACTTCCTTTATTTGTTCAGAGGATTTTCTGATAGTACAGGTAACTATGAAAGCACGTGGGAGAAGGCAGGCAGCAAACCAAGGCTTTTTGTACACTGAGTGGTTTAATTTCAAGTACAGTAGGTAACACCATTGCTGTAGTATTAGCAAGTTAGCAGTATTTCCAAATGTTTCGGTGAGAATGTACCTTGGACTCTCCCCACTCTGGGCACTGTGTTCTGTTTTTTTTTGTTTTTTCAACTTCCTCCCTTTTGAAGTGGTCACTGGATTTAGCAACAAAATGGGAAGAAAGGCTTACACTGTGAAACTGTATGAAATACTCATTCAGTCAGACATCATGCTGGAATCCAGAGTCCGCAAGTCTTCCACTTGATTTTTCTCTTTTTTCTTTTAATTCTGTCCCTTAATTTTGTTTTTCTCTTAATATTTCTAAGTAGCGGGAATAAGCATGCTTAGGGATAAATACTTTTCTCTTTTTTGTAGCTAGGGTATTTAGTCTTGTAATTCTCTGCATATTTAATTGCAATTAACTGCATTGATCTCTTGCAGATCAATGCAGGAGCAGATATTATTATTATTGAAAAGCTGAACCACATAGTAGCATTCAGCTGTTCCACAGGGCAAGAAGGACAAAGGTCGAGATGGGCAGCAAAGCTTTTAAAACAGCACTTACCAAGCCATCAGCCCCTGCTAGGACATGATGAGCATTAGAGTAGACTCAGATCACAGCTACTGAAATGAAACCTCAAGATCCTCTTAGAAGAAAAATAGAAGAAGGCGTGTTAAAATACACCAATCTCATGGCCTGAGGTCAAATCAAATAAAAGGTCGAATCAAAGCACATCTTGCTTGTTCACTTGGGATGAAGTAAGAAGCAGGGGGTTGGTTGGTCACTAGGAAAATCAGATCAGCTGCTGTGTCCATATACCTCTATCCAGCATCTGTGCCACTGCTCCATAGCGTGTAACTCCCATCCTAGCATTATAGCCAGTACCAAGTTGAACCAACCCACAGGCTCTGAAACACCTGTGGAAATGTTTTGGCTTTTCCTATATGTGACCCAGATGAGCAGGCACGGATACACTGAGGTTTCCACATAGAGCTGGGGAGTAAAGGGGCAAATTCACGTGTTCCTACCATTATTATTATTAAAAAAAAAAAAAAAAAAAAAGAAATTTAAAAAAAAAGCCTACCCTTGACCTGTGCTTTGCCTTGGTTGGAAGGAATGGGACAAGACAGTGAGATAGTGAGATAAACAGTCTCACCTTATCATCAGAAGCTGGTGCTGTTGCTCAGCACTGCTGGACTTCAGGCAACTCCAGCTTCCCGGTCTCATCCCAAATAACCATTTCTGCTTCACTCTGTTTTGTGCATGCATTTTTTCAAGCTTAATCTGAGAAGCCAATAAGGATCCCATTCTGCTGCATTCCAGCATTAATGGCAGAACTATTAGCAATTAATTCCCTAGGTCTTTTAACATGTTCTTTTGAAAAATGCCAGCATCATATTGCACATGATAAAATATAGTCCGAGACAGAGTCACATCAAATTAGGTCAGTGAAATAGGATATAGATCAAAGCATCAATGAGATGTAAGATTGGTTAATATGCCATAAGCTGCTAGATGAACTTTTGCATAGAAATGTGTGATTTGCTGCACCTTCAACAGGGGGATAATTGCTTCTTTAATTATAATTGAAGTGTTTCACAGAGGAGTTTAACTGGAGACCAGGATGCAGTGTATAGTTTAATGACTCAGCTGAGTTTGAGACATGACGTGGTATTCATGTCTTCAATTAGGAATTAGGGTAAGGAGCAAAGTGTCCCTCTGTAAAAAGGCAAAACAGCGTCTTTTAGCAAGTCAAGATGACTATGGCACATAATTCATTCCACTCCTGTTGCATGGGCAGAAGCAGCTGGAAGGTAGGGATTTCTCCAAGTAGGCAGCGTCAGGTAGCTGCTCTATCTAATTGATTATTGATACAACTGCTGTTTGTTTTGTTTCATGAGAACTGCTCATGCTTTGCTGCAGTTATCCCTTAATTTGAAGTTCATGTGTATGCATTTCCATGGAGGTGAGCATTATGGAGACAGTGTTTTATATTCCCAGACAGAAAGTGAGCTTTAAGAGAAGGGAGAGAAGCAATTTGTGGGCACAAATACTGATCAACTGAGAAATGGCACTATCTTTTGCAGTGCCTTGCATCACATAGCAGACTTATTTACCCAGAGCTTCAAGGGTGGGCAGGTTCATGTCCATATGTCAGTGTTGAAGATACAGCAGCCTGATACCCACCTTGCCTGCAGGGGGAGCAGGGAGATGAATAAAGCTCTTTGGTACAAAAGAACCCTACTTTATCACTGCTGCTCCAAGGACTGTCCATTCATTTTGCCCTGGAGAGCCATTGGATAAGGTCTAGCAGTGCAGGACTGTCCTTCAGATGTACAGGATAAACCTTCCCATAATAGTCACTGTGTGGTCCTGTACATTTCCACTCCTTCTTCACCCAAATCTATTGTTGGATAGCACTCTTCTGAGAAGCAAGAGTTAAGTTATAGCCTCTTCCTTGACAATAGGCTTGCATGTTGGTCTTGTGCTACCCTAGGAAATACGCTGACTATGAGGTTGTATATTTGTTTGTTTATATTTACCTTAGATACATATTTGGAAGATATGCAGTGTAGGAGTTTTTAGCAACATTTTTTGTGAAGCAGATCACAAAAGATTTTGAATTCTCCCCTTAGAGAAGATAGCTCACATCCTGGAGAGACTATTCTGCACACCTACAAGGTCCACAAGTCCTACTTTGATACTAACCGATTTTAGCTCCTTACAGACTTCATAGTGCCAGATGTGCAAGTGTTACCTCTGACAGGAGTTTGTGGAGCTTGAGCTCTCCTCAGCATTCACAGTCACCCAACAATAACATTTGCCTAGGTCAGTTCTTGTGGCAGTAGCTTCTTCGAACTTAGTGTTCACATTAAGCATGAAGAATGTTAATTTAATAGAGCGGTTTCCAAAATTTGCTTTGTTATCATTCAAGAGTCATTTGATCAAGTTTTGCTGGGTTTTGCTCAGGAATTTCTAAGTGCTTCTAGAGCTGATGGTCCTCTATCATTAACATGTCCAACCTGGACAGAACCCTAAATACCTTTAAAATCAATTGGGGAAGTTGTACATATGGTAACTTCAGGGAGGACAGAAAGAGAGCTGTCCTCAAGGAGTGCCCTCATCCCCAACATCTTTTTTCCTTGTTGAATTTAATGATCCAGAAAAACCTATAATTCCATCTATCTGTCCATCTGCCCATCCCTAGTGTATTCGAAGAACTACAGACTTCACATAAGCAACCTGTTTAAAGCTGTTTCCAAACTTTGGGAATTGTGGACCCAAGCTGTGCATGTGGTGTTAGAAATACCAACCAACATGAATAGGCTGTGAGTCATCTGTCCCTAAACTCTCTTTGCAGCAGGAAACAGAACACAGCACCTCCTGGGTGTCACAGGGTGGCCACCGCCATCATTTTCAGTTAATGATGCCATGATCTTTATTTGAATTTGCAGGTCCGTGAAAGAAAGTTTTCCATCTGCAATTACTTGAACCATGCAGTCCACTACAGCCTTGGAAGTTTCCTTGTTGAGGCTTCGCTTCCCCATTGTGCACAAAGCAAAGCTGTAATAGGGCCAGTGACATCCAGCAGCTGTACATACACTCTGTATAGATTTTAGTGTTCAAGCAGCAAGCTAGATATATGTGCAATTAAGGAAGCGTTTCCACAGCAGGAACGCAAATTCCCCTTATTGGCAGCAGAAGCAAAGAACAACTGAATAAAATGTCACTGCAGTTCGCATTTGCTGTCTCATTCTCAATCTGTGTTCTGCACTCTCTCACGGCTGTAATCTCAGCCTCTTTGGAAAGAAATTTTTTTAACCTTAAACCAACTAGCATGCAAAGAACAGCATCCTCCTGTTGCTGGGATGAAAGCATACATCTGAGAGCAAGTCCAAAAAGTAACAAGTAACATTCTTCAAAGAGATACTCAGATCTCAATATACCTGAAATAGCTGTTGGCTCAATAGCCTGTATGAAAACTGCTAGTTCCCTCTGTCTCACTTGGACACCTTGCATTGTGTCCAAATCAGTGGTTAGCTTCACAAATGTTTTATTGGTCCTGTGACATATAAAGAACACAGCTTGGAACACTGTTGTGGCTGGGAGATGAGATTGAATGTGATCCTGCTGTTTAGCAAGCCATAGGGAAGGCAGGTTCACAATCATCTTTCGTTCCGGGTTCCTCACTCATCTTTTATTGAGGCAACTCTCTCACTGCTCCCAGCTGCTTGCAGCTTGTTTGTTCTGTCGGTCTGTGCCTAGAGATTTTACCTATGCCTAGAGGGGCAGAAGATGTACTGCTGGCGTTGGCAGGTGCTCCGTGTTCTGAAGATGGGCCTGGGGCAGGCTGTTGCAGGGTAGTGAAGGATCTAGGGCCTGCACCCTGCTGGATTTTCTTGAGATCGCTAGGGGAACAACCAGAGGAATCCACATGCCTTTTGCATTCCGTATTTCTCTTAGAGCAGCTGTGCTTCTGCTCTACCGGCTTCTAAAACAGTCACGCATACAAAAGTGTGCCAAGAGATTTAAGTATCTGATAATGTTAGTAACTTGGCGTAGCTAAATTTGTGTCAGCAATTAGCTTCCATAATAGGTTATCCAGCATATGTAATCACTTGTGTGATTTACATCCTCTGTGCTCATTTAGCCTGCACAGGAGCCTGGCCAGGCTTTGCATGCTGTTGGATCTCCCTAAACTGTGTTATTTCAGGCTGCTGAAGCATCCTGCAGTGGGACAGGGCTATCCTTAACCCATAGGTACCACCATCCTGGTGGCTGCAGGCTTCCTGCTCTCACCAATGGTCTTGCTTCTTATGTCGAATGGCATGTGGCAGGTTCCCTCTGTTAATTAGAACAAATGTGCCAATTATGTTAATGTATCTCTCGATACCAATCAGTGAATAATTAGAGTCAACACATCTGTCTCTCACCAGGGAGCAGGATGGCAGCACAGACACTACAAAGTACACTGCTCTGAATTACAGCCACATTGGGTTGTGTGTCCTCAGCTGCTCACAGGGACAGTTGGGTCTTATGGCAGGCTGGGAGGTACCTTCTGAGCAGCTGCAGGGACTGTGAGCTCATCTGCTGCGCTCACTCCTCTGCTTACAGACATCTAAAGTAAAATTACCTGAGCTGGGAAACTGGAAATAGAGATAAGAATTTCATTCTGGCTTTGTTCTGAAGGGCTGATGTTTATGGAAGCTGGGTGAGCGTTGTTATTTTCTGTAGCTGGCATGTCCAGGATTGAACACTTAAACACCCTTCATGACAGTATTGTGGCTGATTAAATGTTTGCTGTTATGATGAAGGAAAACTTATGCTCAGGCCTGTTCTATACCATTGCACAGCTATCCATGCATTTATGAGTAATAGTTGGAGAGATGTGTCATGTTTAATTGAATAGACAGATTTAGATCATAGAATCATAGAATGGTTTAGGTTGGAAGGGATCTTTAACATCATCTAGTTCCAGCCCCCTGCTAAAGGCAGGGACACCACCTACTATACCAGGTTGCCCAAAGTCTCATCCAGCCTGACCTTGAAAGCTTCCAGGGAAGGGGCATCCACAACCTCACTGGACAATCTGTTCCAGTGTCTCACCACCCTCACAGTAAAAAATTTCTTCCTAATATCTAGTCTAAATCTACCATTTTCCATTTTAAAACCATTTCCTCTCATCCTGCTGCTTCATGCCCTTATAAAAGTTCCTCCCCAGCTTTGCTGTAGACCCCCTTCAGGTCTGGAGATATCCTTTAAAGAATCTTTGTGACTATACCCAGCAAATGCATACACTCAATATCTAGGAATAGCAAGGATTTCCTGCAGAAATGTCTTCTCCAGAGAAGACATTGAAAAACAAAGTCACAAGGGATTGGTTTAGCTTGACCCTGAAGATGGACGTCTTGTGGATCTCAGAATGCCCATGGGCATCTCACTTCACCTCTGCCTGCTCACCTGGTAGAGCGCAGGTCTGTGGCACAAAGTGAGAGGGCTACACCCCGGGGAATAACATGGCGTCACAAGAGAGTGTTGCTTTTAATTTCAATAATAACAGCTTGCACACTTGTCATTCACAAATCACACTGTCTCACTTCACTTTGCTCTCTTTTGTGTTTGACACCCAATCAGTTTATATGTACATGAAAACAGCCCTGCTTTCCATAGATCTGCTTACCTCGCAACTCAAACTCCTCTTGGCAGGAGTGCTGAGCACTGCAGCCAGTGGGTGAGTAGCTTCAGAAAAAAAAAAAATAGGCTGTTAGAAACTGAAAATATATACTAACTGAATTCTTATTTACATGTTGTAATGTGCTTTAATTAGTTAACATTTATACAAGGACTGAAGGAGAAAACACAAGAGCTAATTACTGCAGGAGCAGCATGCTCTTTTCTGCATTGCTCTTTATACTAATGGTTAAAATGTGGAAGGAGGAAGCATCCCTTCTCTTGTCTCAGATATTTTCTCTTCAGTTCCTCCCTTCAGATTTGTGATACTTTGCTGTGTGAACAGACTCATTACATCATTAAAACCCAGATATCAACACAAGAATGAGTTGGATTATGTTCAAGAAGTACCTAGTAAAAGAGATGAGATTTAGATATGCACACACAGTACGAATGTACTGGCAAAGCTGATTTTTCAGAAGAAAAAATAAATCCTGTGGTTCTGCAAGCTTAATGTTTTATTGTTAGCAAATTCTGTAAGCCATTAGGTGAAGAGGATCTTTTTCCCAGCTGATTTGACAAAGAGCTAGAGGCAGTATACTCAATTATGTAGAGCCTCTTTTTTTTCTCATATTGGCAACTCTTATTTTCATATCCTCTCCAGTTTTCTTGCAGGGATGAAAGGGAATTTAATGCTCATAGCTTTAATTTTGTCTAATCAGCTGAGACTCAAGCTGAATATGCATGTGTGTGCTTTTTTGGGGGAGAGTGTTGCAGAGTGCTGGTATTTATCGAGTACAGAGCTCCTGGCGAGGAGGGCTGGTGCACATACTTACATAGCTATACCAGGAAAATTATTGACGGAGCCTCAGATCATGATACAAGTGTAGTCCTGTCCTCACTGATGTCCCAATTTTCTCAATGTGCAGATCACAGAAAAAGTAGTGGTGGGTCTGAAGGTGGTGGGGTACACAGCTCTGGCACTGCGTGTAGCATCTTTTAGAGTCCAAACACTCCATCCCAGAAATAGAGTAGGACTGAAAAAACAGAAAGATGCTTGATTTGAGTGAGAGATGGGGGTTAAGTAGCAACCTTTCTGCAGGAGGAGAGGTGAGCTGCTGGCTGGTTTTTCAGTCTGGGTTGCATGCAGACTTGACCTGCATGTGGGGAAGGAGCCAGAGATCGCTACTGACTGAACAAGAGTCTGTCCATCTTGATTATACTTGATGGCCATTGGGATTCAGGAAAAGAAGAACAATTTCAATCATCCTGGCAAGCAAAACCAGGTTATGACCAAGAGTTTGTGTCTTCCATGGCAGATAAAACATGAACGCTGCAGTGATAGAAACATAGCTTTCAAAGATTTATGTCTTTTTATTTCTCACCCATTTCTATCAATTTCTGCAGGACTTTTAGCATCACTTATTTTGGGATGGTTTCAGAATATGTGGCTGTCGAGCAGCGCATCAAAGTGGTGTTTGAGAGAGCAGGCCTTGGCAGATAGCACCTCTTGGGCCCAGCAGGCTGATTGTGTTTATGTTTTTCTTCCTTTCATTAACTCTGGGCACAAGCTGAAATGATCCAGAGACACGAAGGCCCTGCTTTGATCCATCCAGGTCCCCAGTCCCTTCCTTCAGAGCACACTCAGTTCAAAGGAAAACAAGCTACTAGTTTTTCAGCCAAATTACATAAGGGTGGCTCACAGCTGGGATATAATAGGGTGTTTCTTTGGGAAGGCAATAAAGGGAACATTGTCTGGATTAAAAATCACATATAAAAATATTTTTCTGTGTAACCAAGGAAATTACGCTTTATTAAAGTGAAATACAGCTTACATAAAGAAAAGGGAAATCTAAGCACCAATGTAGTCTTTTTGAGCTCCTATTTCCTTGGTAACTGTCTCTGTTTCATTTAACCCTGACTATAGCAGAACAATAACAGGCACATATGCGTGAGTGCATGTATACTAGATAATTTTGGGCTATTTGCAATCTATCTGTTACGTGGCCTCACCATGTTACAACTTGTGCGGATATATACAAGGTTACTGACTACTAGATGAGATGTACAAAGAATGGGTGAGAGGCTTGGGCTTTTTTAGGTTTCTGGTGTAAGGGAATGTTCTGCATGTAGATAGACACCTTAGTTATCCTATTCCATATCCCATGCCTTGTGCTCTGAAAGCACACACAGCGGCTGGCCGACTCTGAAAATATATTAATATTTTGAAGGCAAGCCATTCAGTGAGAGTAATGTTGGAGATAGTGAGCCTGAAGTTAAAGGTAGATGTCAACATTACTCTTCCATACTCCTGACATGGTACTGCCTTCCAGTTGGCAGTGTGCACCAGGTGAGTCCTTTCTAGTGTGCTTCATAACTCTCTCAGAGATGGGCAAGACCATGGCAGATTTTGTGCCCACTGTGGTGTGACCAGCGCTGATTCAGTTTTTCCCCTCCTGCCCTTTGAATCCTTCAGGTGGAGTGGCTGAAGAATGAAGAGGTGATTGATCCTGTGGAAGACCGAAATTTTTATATCACCATTGATCACAATCTGATCATCAAGCAAGCCCGGCTTTCTGACACAGCCAACTACACTTGTGTTGCCAAAAACATTGTGGCCAAAAGGAAAAGCACTACAGCAACTGTGATCGTCTATGGTAAGTGATGCCTTTTCGTGCTGCACAGGGGAGGGAGGCTTCTAGAAATATAACATGTTTGTATGCAACTCTTACTGCTGCTAGCAATCAAATTGCTACATGGAGGCTTCCTCCAGCATCACACCTTGCTTTCTACCCATACATTTCATTCTCTCTCTGATGCTTTTCAGAAATAAGAGTGAAACTAAAATGAAACCTGTGCTTCCATGTACTGGTAAGAGTGTCTGTTCAACAGAATCACCCATCTACTTATCCCTCTTCTAATCAACCTATTTTTGATGCCTATTACCAAAGCATACTCTGATGTCAAATTCGCAAAGCACTCTATGGCTTCAATTCATAGGAACACAACCTGGCTTAGAAATAAATATAAGGGGAATAGGAAGTATTGAATAGCATTATTCTACACAACAGTCCTGATCTGATATTGAGGTTGACCCTCCTTTGGCCAGCCCAGTTTTTCTACTGGGGTCTCTTCTAGCCTGTCCTGTTCTCCCCCACAGCCTGAGTCTCTGCCCCAGTAAGCCATCGCTACAATGCTTCCCAAGCTCGGGTATCCTACAGAACAAAACCTGATCTGATAGCACGCCAGCTGACTATCCTGGTGTTCCTTACAATCAGTTTAATTATAGGATAGACAAGTGGGAAGAAATCCCTATGATTATCCCTAATATTCATTTCATATTCAGTCTAGCAGTTAGATTTAATTGTAAGCAGTTGCTTCCCTGAAGTTACAATGAGGGCCTTTTAGCTCAGATTTTATAGAAAAACAGCTGAATTGAGTTGATTAGCAGTGTTTGTGATATTGAGAGGTGGACCTTGCAAAAGCACTGTGTTTTGTAACTGTGGTGAATGCAAAAGCATAGACATATAGGCATGCTTGAACTCCTCCTCATTTATATACGGTGTTTTTTTGAACAGCAAAGTGAAGAACGTATGTAGAGGAGCAGCCACTTGTGTGGGTTTTGGTATTAGATCCCCCTTAAGGGATATTTGGGAGCTGGGGAATTTAAACAGTTGGTATGTTATCCATACCCTGATGATGCCATTAATACATAGAGCGGCACAGTTCCCTCTCCATCCACATCATTCTTCTATCTAAACCAGAAGCTGAGGCAGGTGGAAAAGAGTGGGCATAAACATCTTCCCAAGGATAAATATCTTCCCAAAGTCCAAAATAAAAAATAGTGTAAGCTCACTCTGAACAGCTTAAATATTTGTCATGGACATTCATACGCACCAGCTGTTTCTACATTGAGGTGAGTGGAGTTGCCCTGACACCCCAAAATCAGCTTCTGGAAAAGAAAGAGAAATCATCACTTCCAACTCTTCCTGTTGAAAGCATGAGAGTGTCTCAGTGTTTGTAGATGATGGATAAATCCAAGAAAGAAGTGCAGTGCGAGTTATCTCCAGGATAGCTTTCGTGCAGCGTCATGCTCTTCCTCTTACTTTCCAGTGAATGGAGGCTGGTCTACCTGGACTGAGTGGTCGATGTGCAACAGCCGCTGTGGGAGAGGCTTCCAGAAGCGCACAAGGACTTGCACTAACCCTGCCCCACTCAATGGGGGGGCTTTCTGCGAGGGGCAAAACGTTCAGAAAATAGCTTGCACCACCCTGTGTCCAGGTACGGTATGAACAGCATATAGCTCTCAATGCCTGCTTTTTTTCTGGCACCAGTCATTCCAGGAGAAGGCCGCTAGTCACAGAAGCTTCCTTCTCTTTATTAATAAGTCTAGTATTTCAGTGAATGAATAGGAAATTGTGTTATGTAAGTAGATAAAATAGTGCACACATTACATCAAGCAGCAAGGGATTTGGTCCCACTTTTGCACACAGCTTGCGACCTTGTCTCAGCCTTAATAATTCAGGGGATTTGGAGAACGCTCAGAGCTTCAGACAGTGGGAGATAAAGCCTGAAAGCTCTGGAAGAGGACAGGAATTTGAGTCCACAAAGTGACTGTGATGTAAATAAATTTGTAGTGTCTGTTCAGTCCAGCTGTCACAGCAAGTGCGTTATTTGAGACATGTGGAGAGTGGATGCCAAATTTCAGGCATATTTACCTGACTTCAAATACAATACCTTTAAAAGGTATTTAAATGCAAACTTATGAAAATTACAAAATTGTTTTAGGAGACACAGGGTAGTTTGCGGCCTTTCCATGACAACATTCTGCCATCTGTCCTACTGCCTAGTACTGTCCTATGTTGGCTGCACCACTGAAATTAGTGTTGGTGTCACCTTCAATTTAGGAAGCTTCACCATCCAAGACTGAGTCATAGGAGTGGGTCAAAGGAACTCAAATGAGCAAAAATCTCACCTTTTCTCATTATTTCAAGTTGCAGACTACTATCTCAAGCTCTGTTACTGGAATAATTTAGTTATTAGTTCATTCACTGTTTCACATTTTGCTTTTGAAAATCATTTGTGGGATTTTGAAAGGTGCTAAATGCATTCCTGATTCTATTCGTGTGAAATATATCAGTGCCTTTAAATTATTCTTTTAATATCAAATATTTAAAATTAAATATCTTCATTCTAGAGAAGAGCTTCTGGCCAAGTTTAATTTTAACCTCTGTGTTTAAAAAAAAAAAAAAAAAGAAAAAAAAATCACAGATTGCCAACTTGCACACTTTGAGCATAGATAAACTGCTGACACGTTTCTAAAAAAAGGAGAGGAAGAGCAAAAATGATGCTGGGACAGAAATAGGACTTTTAAAAATACAGGCTGGTTCATTTCCTTGATTCACGTGTTGGCATGGCTTGGAGTCCTTCTTCCTTGCTAGGATAACTAAAAATTCCAGGTAGAGTTATCTCCAAAAGATCAATGCTTTGGCTTGGTCCCACATATCCCTTTGCGTACCTGTTCCCCTAACACCTTGTGTCTTCTCCTTGTCTCAGTTGATGGCAAATGGACATCCTGGAGCAAGTGGTCCACTTGTGGCACAGAGTGTACCCACTGGCGCCGGAGGGAGTGCACAGCCCCAGCCCCAAAGAATGGAGGCAAGGACTGCGATGGATTGGTGCTACAGTCCAAGAACTGCACCGACGGGCTCTGCATGCAGGGTAAGTGCTGCTGCATCAGCTCTGGGGTCCAGGAAAGATGAAGTCATAGAAAACCCTGCTAAAGATCTTGTCATCATATATCTCCTGACAGCTGTTACCTATACAACCTTCATATAACTTACGCAGTAGTGTCATGAAGGTCTGCTCTAGTACTGAGATCTGTTCAGTCTGTGTCTGTCCATGCCGTGGTCCTGTCTTAGGGACTAATAAGACTGAGGTGAAAGCGAGAGTAGGCTTGTGCTGTGATTCTGACTTTTTTACAAGCAATGTCTTCTATGTCTTTCTCATCCATTCTTAAAAATGAAGTCTTCTCCATTCTGCTGGTATGTTGAAACTTCTCTTTGCATTTTGGTAGAATAACCTGAGTACAATAACCTCTCTCCTGAAGAGTACGAGACACTTCTTCCTTCTTCTCTGTTGAGTCTCAGCTCTTCGTTGCCCAAAAAGCTGAGGCAGTGACCATCCAGTATCAACGTGTCCAGATCATAATATGCTTAGAGTTTTCTAATGAAAAAAGAGTCAGGAATTTTTATTCTCTCTGATAGATGACTAGTGACTGAAATAGCCCCAATGCCACATAAGTAACACCACTAAACTAATAGGTCTACTTCCTGTGTAGGAAGAAAGGATACATCCCCTCTACAGAAGAGCTCTTTACTATCAGTTTATATTTAGACAGGTGCATGTCATCTTTGTGTATGTGCATAAAGAGAGCCATTTAAGCAGAAATCTGGTAGAAGAATAGATATAATAGTACAGCAGAATAAAAGCCCTATAGGGATCTCATTTATTCTGTTGATGGTATATTGCATTTTATTTGTGAAAGTGGATGCTGAGTATAAAGCAGAAGCCCTCAGTGGGAGAGAATGTGAGGTTATTGTGAATCTTGCTCTGCTTCATATATATGTATATAAAAAATGGTAATGAAAAATATTCAGTCACATATTGACCCACTTGGCTCCAGGGGCCATGATCATCCTTCAGTGCTGGAATTTAATGGCAGTGTTTTAGTGGTGTCTTTATACTCCTGGGGCTTCATACACCTGTAAAACCTACAGTGCTGCTTCCAGATCCATCACCTCTGGGAAGATTGATTTGCTGCACTTTATGGCAGTGTTGCCTCCTTTATATTTTCACTGATGTGAGTCTAGATCCATAGCAGATCTGCCCATAAGCAAGGAAGGAACATGGACCTCTTCATTCCTAAAATACTGCACATGGTGAGGGCTGGTGAGGGCTGGCCTGAAGCTGGCATGTCCCCTGCCTGGGAACATCTGGACCCACCAGAGACCTCAAAGCTGTCATGCTGGTGGGTGCCACTTAGTGCCACAACCACTTGCCCTCTGTGTTCAGCCTTCCAGGCGGCTGCGTTGGCTGGCTGCTTGCCTGGCTATGGCCAGATCCTGTCTCTGGGTGCTCTGGTGCTTCCTGCTCAGAGGCAAACCTCAGTGATTGCACTGTGTGAGCAGCTGGGATCAAAGAGTTACTGGATGGGCCCAACTTACCATGAGGCTGTTGCTTTGACAAAAACTCACTTGTAAACATATATCTCTATATGTTTATGTGTATAAAAGGTATCCTGTAAAACGCTGAGTTGAATGAGTCTAATTTGCAAGCTCTTTCTCTTTCAGTCTATTATTCACTACAGTAGCATCAGCTGGATAAATCAATAAGCTCTTTTCATCAGACTGCCCCTGCTCCAGCAAAGAGCAGCAGTCTGCACTGATATTGATTTCTGTGGGGATAAAAACTGTGGAGCTCTCTCCATCCCTTGTAATTACAGTATTTTGCACCCAAAGCTGCAGTTTGTGCTTACCGCTAACTGTGGCATTTCTTGTGCAACTCTGCTGTCACATTTCTTCAGATTAATGATCTTGCTAGTATACACATACACTCTCTTATTCAGTAGTTAGTATTTTTCTGTTAACATGAAAGCATGAACAGTCATTAAGCTAGAAAGCCTGCAGAGAGGCTGAACTGAAGAAGAGTAGCTGTAGTGACAATTCAGGGTGGTCATTACTATTTTAAGTTTCCCCATACACAATATTGCTTAGCAGGTCCCGTTAAAACAATTTTGTAATTTCCATAACAGCATTAATATGATCTTCTGGAACAAAATATAGTGTAGGGGTAAGAAGAATTGTCTGGCTACCACCCACACTATTTGCGTTACTGCCTCTATAGTTGCATTATTTCCCATTTGAACTACAAGAACTGCAGTAAATACTTTGGTGCAATAGGAACGCTTTTAAAGGCACACACTGCATCTCACAGGGGATTGCTATAAGCTGAAATGCTGCAATTAGCCCTCCCCTCATCCCACTTAATGACTTTTGTGGGTGTTCTGTGCTGACACCAGGCAAGCACAACACTGCACCATCGCCTCACACTTCAGCACAAATGAGATGATGGGATCACAAGCACCTTTAGGGCAAAGTACAGTGTGAAGTGTTTTGCTGTGCCCAGTGGTGCAAGGTACTTGTGTGATACTGAAAAGTGTCTGGTGGCCCAAATTTGGCTCTGCATTCTGCATAAACTGCTGCTAGTGGCCAGGAAAAGGTGGATACCCAGCAAAGTGAGTTAACTGTCTTGGTTGGAGGCTCGCTGCATGAGTGGTGATGTGCAGCTGTCTTCTCTCTTTTTCACATCTGAGGTCAAAAATATTAGCTGCTGTATCATAGTATCATAGAATGACCCAAGCTGGAAAGGACTCAGAAGGATCATTGAGTCCAGCTCCACACAGCACCACCCAAAAATCAGACCATACATCTGAGAGTGTTGTCCAGATGCTCCTTGATCTCTGGCTATTATTTGATGCCATGTTCCATACTCAACCACCCTCTCTTGGTGAAGAATCTTGAACATGTCCATGCTCAAAGTAATTCATCTATGTCCTGTCTGCTGACGATCCCAGGTGGCAGTGTTCAGGTCTCTTTTATCTCTAACTTCAATAAATAAGCTCAGAAAGTCTGTAGACATGAGTGTGGGTGCCTGTCCACGCTGGTAAAGCATGTATTTTCTGAAATCTGAAATTCTGAGATCATGCTCATGATGAGCAAGTTGGCACCAGCATACTGAGGAGAAGATAATCAGTGTCCCTTCCTCAGCTCACTCTTAGCTTAAACAGGCCACTATAGCTTTACATAAAGGCTGGCTAAGCTGTGCTTTTAATTTTTCTTCAAATCATAGGTTTAGCTGTCTTACAGCAGCAAGGTCATACTGAAGTACATGTCACTTGAGGACTGTAGATTATCTAGTTCTATAAATAGTACCATTGCTCTGTTTAGTAAAAATTGTTCACTTTATGCTGTTACAGTATGGATTATAAACCCATCATTTCATAGAGCCAAAAGGAAATTTCCTTGGGTCAAGCATAACCAGATTCAGTGTGGACTTTTCCTTTATTCCTTTAAATAAATTAGCAGGAAAAGACTGAGGCAGGCTGCTATCACTTAAAGAATGGTGGAAAAGATTTAAAAAATCCTCACCTGCCACTAAAGGCATCACTGGGCCAGCTCCCTGGTCATTCTTACGCTATAAGAGAACCATATAACTTATGTGCACAGAAACCTAGTTGGATTCACAACTTGAGAAATAGGAAGTTTTGCAATAGAGAAGATGTTATTACCAGAATTGTAATTCAATTTCTTGTTAAAAAAGGCCCCCTGCTAGTTGAGAGTGAATCAACATGTTGCCAAATTCTTTGAAATCCTTGTATGAAAGTCAGAGTTAAGTTCATAAAGTTGCCTCTTACAGGCACAGTGACCTAAGGACGTGAAGGAGATGGAGTCTGTCCAGCTGGTTCACTAAGTGGTTAACTACTGCCCTTTTCCAGCCCTGTGCTATTTGTATACAGATCTGAAGTAGAAAGCAAGGTTCCCGATACTGAGAACTCTTTCTTCCTAGAACATATATGTACTGCATATGCCTTGTTTGTTTAATATAACATGCCAGAACTTTCTGATGGGATAAGCATTTGTTTCACTTTTTGGCTTGTTTTGAAAGCCAGCATTCAGCAACAAATTACAGAGCAGAGAATTTTGATGAGGACTTCTGGTCTTCCAGAGCAGATTAGTGTGCAAAGAGCAGGGGAACGTTTTTCAGGCTCCGGGAGGTAAGCAAAGCTCTCTCGAGGGAGATTGCAACAGAAGCCTATGTGTGCAGAGGAATGAAATAAAACCTTTTATTAAGAGCATGTGGGTCAAGAGGGAACTTATAATATGTTCAGTCTGTCACTGTAATGATATATCCACATGGCCAGTTGCATTGAGCCTTTGAGAAGGAGTTTTATTCATTTTAAGAGCGCATCTCATCTGTTCCTAGAGGAAGTTTTCTACACTATTGTTATTTGATATGAATAAAGAGTTGTGATATTTTATTTTTAACCCCACTATTATGTAATGATGTAGCAGCTAAGGGAGTTTATGTACACATCTCAGAGTTATGACTCTTATTTATTTTTATTGTAGTAACATGAGAAATCCCCAGCTGAAGACCGACCCACTCTGGTGGGTCCTCTGCAACTGCTTAGTGAGAGTTCGTGCCTAACAAAGCTCCTACTCAAAGCAGATGAAAGCTCTGAGTATATAACAGAAGTGCAGATCCACAAGCAGAGCCTGGGACACTGAAACTGCTTTTTCCCACCCCAGTCACTTCTGAAAAAGTCCTCTCCCCATTAATTTTAATGAAAGGTGAATACGCTAAGATCTCTAGACTGTTTTGAAAAATAAGCCAGAGAATACATTACCTTACTTGTGAGCTTATATACCTGCCAAGGATTTTGGTACATCACTGAACATCCATTCAGGTAACTCCTGCTTTCCACAAGCCTTTTTTCCAACAGTTTCTGCCTCTTCTTCTGGATGCATTCTAACTGTGTTTTCTTTCACCAAGCTGCTTGCCATGCATTCCCTCTTCAGTGCCAGATCCTGTCCTTGTTTCAACTCTCCCTGTAACTCATTTGCTCTAGGCCAGCTACAAAACAAAGCAAACCCCAGGAAATATATTCAGGCACTGCAAATGTAGAATTTGCAAATACACAAACTAGCAAATTGCAGTTCTAGACGTGTGTTTACTTTTGCTGTCAAACATCCATAAGAAACCCAGCATTAAGATTCTGTGCTTCTAAGATATTAAAGACAGGCATAAGATTTAGCTAAAAGGTCGAAGTCCTTAACTTTAAAAGATTGCATGATGTCAAAATTGCCTCTTCTAATCCACATCCAAATTGTAGCAACAGGTTATCATACTCCTCCATCTTCTTCCATCCCATGTAGATGATATGCATGTTTAAACTAAGGCAAGACCTTTCTAACAGCGTTAGCAAAAGTCAGGAATCTAATTTAAAATGAAAATACAGTTTCAACCTTAATTATAGAATATCATACGCTCATGTTCAAGGACAGAAATGAGAGAGGCTCCCCATTTAACCTATACACTCAGGAAAGATCTGAGATAATACCCAAGTAAATAATCAGTCACAAAACCTTGATCTTCTTGTTTATTAGCCCACCATGAACTTGCCAATAATTAGTCCTTTAGCAGGAAAATAAATTACTGTGCATTATCTCCAGGATGCCTGATATCATATCTGACCTTCAGCATACTTACTGCAGACTTGAAGGTCTTTCTCTAGAAAAGCAAATATAAGAAGCCAGACACATTCTGCCTGAAATGTTTTTGCAGTTCTGGGGATGTTATTATGTGCTTGCCCCCCCACCACCACCTTTTTTATCCACCATAAATTAGAGATGACATTTCCTTGTTTATGTGCTGGAATTTCTGCAAAATAGTAGGGGAGAGAAACAATTAACACCAGCTGCAATACAAGCATTATTGTTGTCATTTCTTCTCTATTAAATCTGTATTAGAAACATGTTAAGTAAGCATGGAGGTTTAGTCCTAAATGGTAGGAATATGGGATTTACTTCAAGGTTATATTTGTATCCTTAACTTTGCTCCCACACAGAGAAAGAACTACCATCAGCTTGTGCAGCCATGACCTATGGACACTGGAGGGAGAAATTCAAAACTCCTATAAGTCAACTTAAGTCTCCTAATTTCCTTCTCCTTGTGAAAGTGACTGCTTTTCCATGATAGGGAGTATATGGAGACCTATGTAGTTGTGTCTGAGATAACATAATCACTGGAAAGCTTTGATCATTTTCACATTCTGCTTGTCATAAAGAATTTGATCTAAAAACAGCAAAGAAACTCAGCAAGCAATTCTGAGCATCTGGAGCCAGAGAAAGAGGAAGATACTGAACTACCACTGAAAGATCTCATCTTCAGAATTAAGAACAGAACTAATCAGATGTTATTTGGGACTGGCATGGAAAAAAATGGCTAGCTTGCTGGCCTTGATTTATTAAATATTAGAACTCATCTAGCATATGTACATACATACATACAGTTGGGAACAGAGCTGTTCTTGTAAACTCTCATGTCACTATGCACCACCTGCCTACTTTAAATTGTCTAAGAACTGCTTCCTTCAAATTTTAGGCCTCTACATTTGAAAATTAGTCTCTATTCATCTTTCACAGCTCTGTAGTTCAGAGCCTGTTGCCACCAAGAGGTTACTACAACTTCACTGTCACTACACTGGATAAAACCATCAAAGTAGAGAAAGAAAGATAGCAGTTGAATGAGTGTCCTCTTCTTTTCTTACATGCAATTTAAAGGGCATTGACTTTGGAACCAAAAGGGGAAAATGGGCTATTACTGTATATTATGCTCAATCTGTCATGTTCATTGCAACAGGATGATATGGGGACACATCAATGTGGCTAGGCTTTCAAAAGGACCACATAATTACATGACCCTAGCTCCTTTTAAAAGCACTGTGCAGAGGAGAAAGAGCATTTATAGATTAGAAGCAAGTGATGCCAGATTAAAATATTATGCATTAAAGAAACGAGCAGTTTTGATGTACTTTATGCAGTCTTCACTTTATTAAATGTGTGTGCATGTCTCAAAATCTCACTAACCTTGATACAGTCTCAAAACATGTACCATTAGCTGTGACCTCAGCAGCTAATGGCATAAAGCAGTTTCTTTGTAGGATAATTGTAAATGTTTTTATAAATATGACCCAAACTGGATAAGTATCAATGTGCCCAGAAATATCACCTTCAGCTGCTCCACCATCTTATGTAGTTACCTGCAGGGAAGAGAAAGTAGTGACGCAGGCAGCTGGAGAAAATACAAATGGAAAAGGCTTTTTTTCCCCCTTTCTTTCTTATGTTGATATTTTATTTTCTGCAAGTAACAGAATAAAACATTTTCATTATCTGCTAAAAAATGAAACAATAATACAATTTCAGTATGACTAGAAAGCTGGTAAAATCTATTAGGGACCAGAAAGAGAAGGCAGTTACAAAATTTTCTCTGTGTGAAGCTGTAACCTACTGTACACCACAAGGAACAAAGTTGTCTTTAAAATATGCTAGTTCCCTGGCTAAGGGCTTTCCAGGTAAAATCAGACACAGGATTTCAGGATGCCTGTGGTCATGATACTGAATTCCTACTTTGTGTAGTATGCATGTATATATATGCTCATAAATATTTTGAGAGGTATATTCATCCCTGGAGAGTGGAGTTGGAAATAGTTTTAAAAAGTTGTTTTGGTGGCTTTTTGATGACAATCTGTTTCAATTTCTGACTCAGAGGAGTCAGCACCATAATCTCTGTACAATTATTATCTGTCATAGGTCTGAGGTTCTTCATTCCTACCCCATCCCTTGGCAGAGGGAATTTTCCTGAGGCAAATTGCAGCAGCTGAATTCTTGCTGTAAAAAGAGATGTTCTGCTATGTCACAGCTAACCACCTAAGCCAGTTGATTCCACACATTCAGATATTCTAAAGACTGTTCAACCCCAATGACGTGCCTTTGAGTCTCCTGTGGTTGTTGGCACAAATGGATTTCCAGAAGGTTGGAGCAAGGCATGTGGGACCAGAACGCTCCGGCTGGGCTCCCAATGGTTAGGGATCATTTGTGTTTGCAAACAGCACCAGACTAATTAAATGAGCTTCAAAATCTATTTAGTTAAATGGACTCAATTTCCCAAAGCAGTGTAAATGTAACTGGTACAGAAATTGAGTTAAGCTAAATTGATAAAAAGCCTGCTGAAGTCTTTTCTGTGTATCAGTGTTAGACTGGTTTTTCTTTCCAGTTCTCTGACCTTTGACATATTCCTCCTTTCAGCATATTATATTGGTATAAAAGTGTTTAAATTGCTGTAGGTATTCTTTATGGAAAGCAAATAGCCAATGCCTAGGGAACGCATCTTTATAATGACATAGCTGCATTTGTACAAAGCATTTGTGTCTATGTAATTACTTGAGTTAAAAAAGTCCACCTTTAACACTTAATGGAAGCACTTTTACAGGGACAAAAAAAAAAAAAAAAAAAAAGTATTTACAAGCTTAAAATGGAATATAAAGTAGAATCCATGGAGAAACATCAAATTAATTAAAGACTTTTTCATAAATACATTTAATATGCAATTACATTGGTGCAATTTCTGTGCATAGCCCAAGCCTCCCACTGATTCTCCAGGTATGACATAGAGTGCAGTACTTGTAAAATGAGGGAAATAAATAGCCACTGTTGGTAAGTGACTGAGATCCTCAAACAGAAGGGACTATGCAAGTGTAAAGTATGTTTATTACTATTTGACTCATCCAGCAGTAAGTTACACAACAAAAAATCAAAAGCTGCTTTGAAATGTACATTTCCCAACAAGCTGTAGGAAAAAGCTTAAATTATTTTTCTCAAAGCAAGTAGCTCACTGTGAAGCCAGCTGCTCCGTGTGTGAGTCAGCAGCCTCGGCAGCCTTCCTAGAGTCAAAGCCAACAGCACCTTTCTACATTTACCCTCGTTAAAAAATGTGACGATCCTGGTAGAAGTCCTGAGGTTTTTGCCAGGCAATGCTGTTGATACAGGGGAGGAAAAAAAAAAAAAATTAAATGAAAAAGATGTCTATTCACTGCAGTTACTTTGAAGAGAAGAGGGGAGTCATTCTTTATTATTATAGGTGCTAATCCCAGCAGGTTTGCATCATTATCCGATGAAAACATCCTTTCTTATGGTTCGAAGGTGTAGTCAAAGCAACTGGTATGAAAGCCCACTTTCTAAACCAGCACCTGTGCTGTGGTGCTGGGAGCATGGCCATAGACCAGCCTTCTGTGCAGCTAGCATTGCTGTGTGCAGCCTCAAGCCTTCCATTGCCATGGCAAGGCCCACTCCCTCTTGGAACACTCTTTCATGACAAAGGAGCGCCTAAAAATTGTTTTATTCTAGAAGCTCCTGCCCAAATGGCAAAGGGTGCCTATAGTAACCGTGTTTGAGTCATCTCCTACAATTGTCCTTAATTTGCAAGCACAAATGGAGCTGGCATTTGATGTGCTGTTCAGCGGACTGATGGCATGGCCCAGCTTGGCTGGGATGCTTAATAACCAACCTGAGGTGAGGAGTCCTCTTGCTTCAGTCAGGGGAGGTCTTATGGACACCACTGCCCAGCTTGTGCAATGCTGTCTCCTTGACAAGGACTTTGCAGTCTCCAGCATGGATGGCTATTTATCTATCCATGGCCAGCATGCTCAGACATGACTCGGCTCTTGGTAAAAAATTGGTATGCCCACAACTAAAAGCTCAGCATGCCATCTCATGGCTTTGGCCCTTCCACTTCGTCCCCTTCTTTCTCCTATTCAGAACACGTTTTTCCAGCTGCAAAGGTTTGCTCAGAAAGTTGCCACTCAGTAGTGGTACAGACGGGAGGGTAAAATCAAATGCCATTTGTAAAATATGTCAGTTTGTAAGAGTAATGAAAGCAAAAATTTTCCTTGTCTTTTCTTCCTCTTTGTAATAGGTGTGCTTTGAATACAGACAGAAAGCGTTTCTGGTAAAGGAGTTAGTATCAATCTTTGGCAGCTACAAGGCTGTTCTTTGCAGTTATCAGTATGGGAATCTATGCAAAATTGTCAGAGGAAATAAGTATTTGCAACAAATAGGGTCTATGAAGAGATTGCTGCTTCTTTTAGTGTATTTTGAGACAACAGTTGGTTACTTTACTGAGAATACTTGAACTTGGATTTCTACTTTGTTGGGAATAGAAAAGGCTGTCAGTAAACTCACAGCTAATTCAGGCGGTGCCATTTTTTGTGCCCTGACTGGCATATATCAAATCACTTCCTGTGTGGCAGGAATGACATGCAGCCTCAAATGCCACACCTGCCAGCTGAAAAACAACTGAAAGAAAGGGGAATGGCCTTTCTGGCTCTGCATGAAGGAGTGCAAGCTCTGCACAAGTTTAGGTGATGCAGATCTGGTTCAGGTATGTTACCCTATGCCAGCTCTCCCAAAAATACACAATGGGACACAGGAAATACAGGGATCTCTCAGCAGGTTTGAGTATGAGGCATTTGGAGAAGCAGCCAGCCTAAATTCAGCCTTGTTTTTGTACCTTGCATTTCTTCTGGCTGCCCCTGCTCTCCAGGGACATCATGCCATAGGAAATATTGGCCATAAGGTTATAGCTGAAACAGCTGGAATTTAGGTGGACTAAATATACACCTCACCATTCACCTGGGGAATAATTGGGGAGTAACCAGCTCACAGTAAATTCATGCTCCAACTTGCTGAGCACCCACTCAAGCCCTCAGAAGTTGCCTGCCTTTTTACGGCTGATGCCACAAGCACACTGGTAAAAGTGGGAAGCAGTTATTACAAAAGATTTAGTGTGCATGCTGAGAGTACACGTAAGTGAGCTTGCCTCAACAGACAAAATAAATGAGTGTGAGAACATAGTATTTCTGAAAGCAATTGTAAGGCTGGAATCATTGCGGTGAGATAAAGTTTTAAGTAGATATTACAGGCAGTATAGTCTATCCCATCATGCCTCAGAAAAAAACATCATCGTCAGAAAGCAGTTCTTCTTGCTCTGGCATTTCATTGAGGTAGCATTTATGTGATAGTTAATGTCTGAAAACTTTGTGGGGAGGTATGTCTGTATCTGCAATTGGGACAGACTGTATCTTCATTAGCAAGCGGCGCAGCAAAGCAGGATGAGATACGCAAAGTTCAACAGATGCTGAGCACCGATCTCAACATTTCTGGGAGCTGGAGATTATTCTGATCTGCCTATAGTGTGGTCCTGTCCATTAGGTGCACACCAGGAGTCCAGTTTTGTTTCATATGCAGGAGCCCAGTGTTGTGCGAGCTCCTCGCAGTATGCCCCAAGGCATGGGGAGATGGAGAGAACTGTGGGATTCCCTTCAAAAGGAGGAAGAGGGGAACCCTTTCCCTGGCACCCACCCTAATTCCATCCATGGCAGTGACTTACCCTTGCTTTGTCATTTCCCTCTCCAAGAGGATGCGACTCAGAGCCTTTCCCTTGCTCCCCACGTAAATGGAGGGGGGCTGAGAGATACTCAGCAACTCCACTGATCTCCTGTAAAGCCAAACATCCTCAGCGTGCTTCGCTGTACAAGCTGTAGAAAGAAGAGACTAAAGAAACGATGTTTCTTATTTAGCCACTCTGAAATATAACTGTAAATTGTGTTATCATTTTGTCGATATACAGGGCTTGCAAAGATTTCAAATAAATAATGCTATGACCCCAGAGGCCTTATTGATTTTTTAATAATTTTGAAGGGAAGGCACTCAGTTTCCTGTTTGCTGACAAATTCTTTGCTCCCTGAGGAATTCCTATTGAACGCGTATTAAAGAGAGGATAAAATAATTCCATGGAAATCCAGAAAAAGGGCTTTCTGCATGGACTCTGCTCAGCAAATGGGTATTTAACCTCTGACTTGTGACGACAGGTCTCCTTTAGCTCTATTAGATCAACAGCAAGCTACTATAATTAAATAAAAAAACTGTTTAGAGCCTCACCGAACATGTCCTGGGAATTAAAGCATATGGCAGGGATAGGGAAAAAAGACTTTCCATATGCTAATGACCCTTGATGTCTGAAATAAATTAGATCCATTAGAGTTTATGCTCTATAAAAGAAAGACTTTAAGCACTCCAAAGTTAGTGACTCGAGACCGATTTTGGCTTAGAAATTCAATCTGCCTACTTAGTAATTCTTAGTAAGACTCTGGAGGAGACATAGGATGCAAAATCATAATTCTGTGCTGTATCGGAATTCTAAAGTGCCATCAATTTCTTTTCCTTTTTTTTTTTAATTAAACCATTTTTCATGCTTCCCTTTTTTGTTCTCCTCATTAATTTGATTTTGTTCCCATTTTTGTTTAATTTCTTTCTTTTTAAGGTTTCATTTATCCTATTTCAACTGAACAGAGAACCCAGAATGAATATGGATTTTCTTGTAAGTTTAATGTTTCATTTTACGTTCCTGGACACTAATGCAATGCTGTTCCTGGGGTCAAGCTTTAGTGTTGTGCCAGATCTGCGTGCCTAGGCAAAGATGGATTGGGCAAATGAAGCTGCCTGCTTGACAGCGGCTTCCCTATCAGTGGGCTGACACAGGCTGATCACAGCCCTTCTACCTAGGGAAAATGGGAGAAGAAGCTGCATCAAAGGTAGAAAATGGAGAGAATGAACCCTCTCTCTTGTTAGTGTTTCCTTAGCAATTGGAAGAAATGTGATGGAGGGATAACTTTGCATTGAGCTGTAACTCAGAGATCTGCTTCCTGAACCGCTGGGGATGTAAGTCCTGCTGTTTTGAGGCTGGCACGTTGAAAGTTTCATAGCCAGAGGCTGATGGACTTTGATCAGTCCTTTTCAACATCTGCCAACTCTCACCTCTGTGCTGGAGGGCAGCTTAGCTTAAATGACTAAAAGGTGGGGAGCAAAACATGAAATAAAAGTGATTTCACATGTTTTAAATTAACAAAAATGGCTGCTAAAAAGGTCTGATTTGATTTTTCATTTTCTTTTTTGCATTGTCTCTGCTACTGAGATTTTTCACTATGTAGAAACACATCAAATTTTGATCATGTATTCAGGCCTTTTGGAAAAAAGTGTAGTTGATAATGATGCTGGAGATTACCCTGGAATTAGTGCTGAAGATACGGTATAAGCAGCTAGTAGAAATATCAGAGCCATTTTCTCACAAGACAGCTGTAATAAATCTGGGTTCCTTTTAGTAAATTACCACATTATTTCTCATGCCTGCTTTAGCTTTTATCCAAATACGTATGTGTTAGTGCCAGTAATGAGAATTCAGTGGTTGATTCTTTGCTTTCCTGGACATTTTTTAAAGGCAAAAGAAAATGGCTCAACACCTTATCAGTCAGAAATCACAAAATAAGTTCTACAGGCATTCTGTAGAAATTGGACTTTTTTGTGTTTTGGTTTTTTTTTCTTAATTAAAAAATAGGGCTTCTGAAGTTTAAAAACACACAACATGATCTTCACTAATAGATAAACAATTAAATACTAATATTATGATGCTATATCTCAAAGACATACTGTTTTAGTTCATAGGGTGAATTTGTTTCATGAGACTGTGTTATGTGTTTAGTGCTTCACTGGGTGCTAGATAGATGAACGAGTAGATAGGTAAAGAAATAGAACAAGAGTTAAAGAGAAAACAGAGATCATTTCCCATAAAAAGGGCATAGACCTGTTATATAGCTTTAGAAATGGATTTTAAATTAACCTATAAAAAGGTAGTAAATATCTGCAGGAAACGGGAATAATAAGAATGTATTTTCTCAAAAGACCCTGTGAGAAGCACGTTTCTTCAAGGTTCTTTCCTCTCTTCCTCTAGCTGCACCTGACTCGGATGATGTTGCTCTCTACGTGGGGATTGTCATTGCTGTGATCGTGTGCCTGGCTATTTCTGTGGTTGTGGCCCTGTTTGTCTATCGCAAGAACCACCGTGACTTTGAGTCAGATATTATCGACTCGTCGGCACTAAATGGGGGATTTCAGCCTGTTAACATCAAGGCTGCAAGGCAAGGTTAGTTGTCACTTCATTCCATGTTGACCAATTCAGGGGGATACTATAAGGATATGGTCTCTAGGGCTGTATGAATGATATCTGCGGGATGCCTGTTGGCACTTCATAAATGAGAGAAAGATTATATCCATTTGTTTCTGATGGTCAAGCACTAAAAACCCGCAGCAGCTTTTTTCAGATGTGCTCAGGAACATACAGCAGAGGAATTTAACATCTAAAGAGAGAATGTGAATGTGAGAGTGAAACAGACATTTATAAAAATACAGGTCCTGCTCAAATTTACATCAAAGGCAAAGCTAAGACAGAAACAAGAGAGGCAGGGTTAATCACAGGAGCAATATTACAGTACAATAATTCCATCACATCTTCTTCCCTTTTACTTCACTAATAGCCTCTTTTACTGTGCCCTATCTTACATGCATAAATAGTGCATAGTTAAAGAAGTACTATACCTTCAATGGACAATGTAGAAGAGGTTGTAGTGTAATATCACTTAATAATTAACATTTTTATCACTAGTACATAATAGATAATTTCCATGCTTCGGCATCCAGAAAACAAACAGTCATATGCTGAGGCTGGCTCTTTCAAGATCCACGTTTAAGCTGAAGAGTTCTTTTCTTCCAGTACATGTTTATGAAAAGTAAATCAATATAAAGAGTTGAGATTACAAGAGAGCTGTTATAAGGAAGGTTAGCAGAAGTGTCGTTTTCTGTGTGATGCAGGTACTACTTTTACACTGTCTGGGAGTTGTGGGCACGAGGACTTCATAGCTGTGTTCTTTCTGCTAATTCAGAATTTCTGTTTTTATGCCAGTTTGAGAAATTCCTTAATGAATCTCTTAGTGTTTAAGGTAGGAGTATTAATTAATTCTATTGTATCTATTGAGCATGGAAAACGCCTGGCCATGAGGCTAGGCATGTCACACTTGAAGTCTGAGCACAGCCTGAAAAATAATGCCAGTGAAAAATCCTTAGAGCAGAAATGTGCTGTAATTTTGTATAACATTTAGATTCCAGAGCAGTTCAGACAACACAAGCCCTGGGCCATTGCTAGATACAGGTACCTGGAAAAGGTATGAAGGTCAGTTTACAAGTACCTTGTATATCTTAGCCTTTGGTATGAGCAGAACAGAATGCAAAACCAAATCATTAAGCAGAAGAAAGTCGTCAGATTAGAGAAGTAATCATAAGCAATATGGTTCTTCTTTCTCATTTCCAATGCAGACCTCTTGGCAGTGCCACCAGACCTCACTTCTGCTGCAGCCATGTACAGGGGTCCTGTGTATGCCTTGCATGATGTCTCTGATAAAATTCCAATGACCAATTCTCCGATCCTGGACCCACTGCCCAATCTGAAGATCAAAGTTTATAATACCTCTGGAGCAGTCACCCCCCAGGATGAACTCTCTGACTTCTCCTCCAAGCTGTCCCCACAGATTACCCAGTCTCTGTTGGAGAATGAGACATTGAACTTGAAGAACCAAAGCCTTGCACGGCAAACAGACCCATCCTGCACTGCATTTGGGACCTTCAACTCCTTAGGGGGCCACCTAGTAATTCCCAATTCAGGTAAGTGCTAGCCATATTTCAAGGGTTTAAGTGAGGTTAGCTTTCTTCTATACCAGAGAAAAACAAGGTCACTCCAGGGAGTTTGCCTTTTCTTTGGTCAGAACAAACAGGTGTGTTTTACTCAATCAGATTAACTAAAATATTTCAAGGTTCACTTTCCCAAAATCCTGGCTGCCTTTTTAACAGAATGTTACAGGGCATTGAAGTGCTGCCAGTCTTTTCCTATATGTTAAGATGTTTTTGAGGAAAGCCATGCTTCTATTTAGTTCATAAATGAACTAAAGTTTTCAAAGTTTTACACCTAGATGCTCCCATGTGAGACCATATAGCTCAAAGTCTCACAGCTTCCAACTTTGTATCTTCTGTTCAGTTCTTGGTCGTTTTACAGCACAGTGCCCAGACCAAGAAAAAGCTTCTTAACCTTGTCTCTTTACTGGATCCTTTTTTGTTCATTGATGTTATGGAGAAAGCAAAGCATCTGGTTGGCATAGGATTAGTTTGTTCCTTCCAGGATGCAGACCTGTACTGCCAGGATGCAGCCAAAAGTGGGCCATAAGCAGTAGTGTTCCTCTTTGAGGAGCAGCGTCTTCTTTTCACAGAGCCTAATTGAAAGCTGAACTGCTTTAAGACGCTTGGTACAGACTGCTGAGCACTACTGAAAATTCATGCTATACTATTCTAGATTTCACAGTTCTATAAGCTGCAGCTGAGAGTAGGCATTAATACTCAGGTTTCTTATGCCGTGGTGGTGAATGGTTCAGCAAAGTCTATTGTCATATTTAATTCACATATATTAATATCAATTTGTAAAGAAAAAGAAATGCTTATTCATCACTGTAATCTCTTTAAAATTATTAAAACAAGTTTTGGAAGATATATCAATCTGTCTACCACTCCTGCATAAGCCTCTGTGCTGCTTCTAGATGAATTTATGTATATCCTCCTAGCAAGATGATCAAAGTCCTTCATGTACCGTACACCTGTCTCTACATCTGAGAACATGCACAGGGATGTTGTAACAGTCCTGTAGAGAAACAAGTTAGAAAACCTTAATAGAAAACACTTTCGCAGCTAATCCCTCCCATGCAAAGCCAGTTGTGGGACTGACTCCCAGTACAACTCTAGTACATGGGAGGTTTCCAGTGTAACCAAACAATATACACTGAAGAGAAGAGAGAGGGCCATAAAAGATTTTATAATAACTCTATTGTGAGTATGCATATAAGGAAATAATCTACCTATAGGTTTATATTGAGCTACGTATCATAGCTGAATTCAAACCCCTGCCAGAATGCCCCACTAGCTCGCATCTGCATAGACAGCTGGCAGAGCCGTGTCCAGCAGCGTGCCAGAGAGTTCCTGAGCTATGTTTGCCATGCAAGGACATGACTTCTGATTCCTGGGGAGTTCCTTGCAATGTAAGAACAGAATTTTGCAATTGATCAGCCCTAAAGGGGCACAGAGTGTAGTTGCACACATTTTTCAAGGTTGGATATCCAAATTTTGAGCCATTCCACAGAAGCAGGCACATTCAAAATACCAAGAAGCCCCATTTTGTCTCCCTGGTAGTCTAATTAGAAGCTGAGTGCATTAACAAATATGATGCCAGTATCAGAGCCCATCTTTCAAGAAACAACTAGTTCTAGTTGCTTCCTGGGATAGTACTCCACTGCCTTCCTTTCTTGCTCTTAATTAAATAGGAATTGCCTAGGGAGATATATCCTGTTACAGCTGTTGGAAAATTTACTCAGAGTTGTTCCCTTTCCATTATTTTACAAGGTAAGAAGCAGTGTAACCATCTGTTTGCTCTTTAAATAAAATAAAAGAGAAGGAAAGAAAATCCTCTTCTCTGCTGCAGCATTTCATCCTGAGGCACAAGAGATGCTGGGGCTGCAGTAAATGCTTTATCTCCAGAGTTGCTAAACTCATTTAGAGCCCTCTTGTGAGGCTGGGTGAAAATCTAGCATTGCCGATGTCACCTACTGCTTCTCCTGTTGCTCCTCTTCAAAGGTTCACCTGACTTTTTTTTTCTTTTTTTTTTTTCCATTTTATCTTTTTTTGTCTCTTCTATTCTGCAGGAGTGAGTTTGCTGATCCCAGCAGGGGCTGTTCCCCAAGGAAGAGTCTATGAAATGTATGTGACAGTCCACAGGAAGGAGAGCATGAGGTAAAATTTACTTGCTTTGTGCATTTATTTGAGTGCATTAATGGAGAGGAAGAGGGTGTGGAAGAAAATGTAGTAAACAAACCTGTGATACTATGCTTATGCAAAGCCAGCTATGTTGAAGTTATTTGATGACCTGGAGATAAACTTGAGCAAAGATGACAACTCTACACAAAACCAGCTCAGACTTTTGCTTTCCTAATGAAGGATTGCATTCTGCAGCAATCTCTCAGGCTGGAGGATGCTGAATCTAAGCCAGAAGCACAGAAAGGAAACCAGCATGAATCCAGTGCAGCAGAGAAAGTGTGAGGTAATGTCCTAGTAAAGACCCATTCCGTGAGGGAGAGAACAGAGTGACAAATCAGCTCCACAGAAGGACAGGTATCTGACCACGTGCTTTGCAAAACCTCCTCTCCTGTTGTAAGGAAGATGAATTTGTATTTTACTATTCATGGGCATGGCTCATCCATGAAGTGATGAGGACAGAGCCACCAGAGCACACTATGCCATGGGCCACCCAGAGCCAGCAACTAAATGATCCCTTTTCTGCTTGCTGACCTCTATATGCACACGTGGCTGATTTATATTCCAGGACTCAATGTATCTTGAGTGATCTGGCAGCCTTGACATAAAGAGGGTTTCCATGAGGATCAAGAGACCATTTGAAGCAATTTAGTAAAAACTTAATGAAAAGGAAGGTGAGATCTTAGTCTGCTGAATGGACTCATGAACAAAAGCTGAATGACAAATGGAAAACTAAGCAATCATTACACGGTACTTTGTCTCTTTGTCCTCCCCATAGCTAGATATATTTTTTGGCTCAGCCCTTTAATGGCTTTTATAATGTGCTAAGCCACATCTGTTTATACACTGTGTGATATTGAACACTATTCTTTAGCTTGGTAGTCTTTCAGCCATGTTAAAATAATCTGCTTAAGGAAGAAATAAGTAACTTACCCCCCTTGCACTTTTGCATACATTATTCACGTCTTGCTCTTTGAAAATAGCTAATTGCAGCTACAGAAGAAGAGTCTGTGTTCATATTTAATATTGATTGTATTCCTATTACTTTTGACTGTGTTTTAAAGAAGGTTGTAAACAGTATTGAAAAAAAGGAAGGGAAAAAATAATGAAAATCAGAAGGCTTTCCCTGATACTCAACTCACCTCCAAATCTCTCTCCTTTAAATATCTAATTCTTCCCCCCAGAATCTGTTTCACTCCCAGCAGGAGCTGTACACGCAATTATTTTATTTCCAGCCAGCTATGGAGGGAATCCCTGATTTTTTATTTGTTCAATTGTAAACAATCAACTCTGCATGCTAGCCTAATTTATTGGTTTCAGAGATCATAAATCTGTGTCCTTCATGATAGCTGTTACTCAGTAGTTCACACAAGGGGTGGAAGTATAGGTCAACCAGTGTTGGGAAATACATGCTTTGGTGCCATCCACCAAACTGAGCATGCAAGCTGAAATACCTCTGCAAAAGCATGGAAAGGTGTGAACCCTCACTTGAAATGAAGATTTTGTGAAGTGAGCAGAGGGCAGGCTGCTGTGGCCACAGCTCATCCCATTGTAGTGATCATTTCATCTTGAGCGTATGGACCCAAGTCCTTGAGATTTCTGTATAACAGCTTTTCTGCCCTCCATCCAGAGTACTATGGAAACCAACCTCTTCTCTGACATTTAAAATGGAGCTGATCAGCTCTCACCCACATCACTCTGAGGTGAATAGTCATCAAAAATTACTTAAACACAGTGGAAATGTAATACTTTCCCCTGTTACCTGTTCCTCTTTCCCAGATGCCCATGGACAGAAAGTGCTGACTGGCACCAACACCCAGCTGTAGTGGGATGCTTCCATGGCACTGTGCTACCAAATACTTTTACTTCCCTTTCTGCCACAGAACTGCACTTCTGCTTTTCTTTCTGCCCGTATGGGCCACAGATGTTGCTTCGTATAATTGGAGTCATATGTGTACCACAAGTTAGCATGTGGCGTAAATTATTTTTTAAATCTGTTACCGTGCTCTCACAGCACTCCAGCAGAGTGATAGTCCACAGTGAGGACTCACTGCAGACATTTGCTTTTGTGGCCAAGCAGTAACTGGAGTGTGTTCAATAAAATCTTGTGAGAGCTGACATTTATTTTCATGTGCACTGTGTAAATGTGCATGGATTGAAAAACCCTATTGTGCGTTGATGTAGTTTGAAAGGGCACAGATAGGACACTGTAAAATGGAAATTATAATCCTCTTCATATACAAACGGCACTGAGGCAAGAATGTGGTCCTCATAGCGTTACCCTAAATAAAACCACTGAAGCAGCAGATAGGCTCTCCATCACAGATCACAAGCATATCTTCAGCAACTTAAGATTTAGCTCATACTTTGTTTGTAGAAATACAAGACGACTTCTGAAGAGTCAAACTGAAACAGGAAATCTGTTATCCCTCAGTCCTACAAATTCCCCTTTTCTTTTCCTTCATTTTCCTAATCCATTTCCCCAGTTAGTCTCTGAAACCTGTAGTACAGAAATTGGAGAGATCTCACAACCCAGTAACATCACACTTTGTGTTGCCTCACAGGTTGGTTAGGAAAGCTTTCCGAGATACAATATTTATTCTATTTTATATCTAGAGCAGAAATGCTAATTCATGGCCTGAACCAGTGATTAAGCACCTGGTGAGAAGGCAGGGCCAACCCTCAGGTGCATACAATGCACTTGAGTGACCTCAAGGGCTGGAGTCAGCATCCATCCCTTTCCAGACTTTATGTATGGGCTGGTAGTGGAGGTATGGGTATCTTGCTGGAGATCCCTGCCTACCAGAGGCTTTCTAAAGGTAAGCGATTTTTCTTCCTTTGTTTTTGCTTTCATGGCTGCTGTATTTGGGTTTGTTCTCATTTGCTGCAGCCTGGGCTTGTGTCCTTCTGCTATTATTGCTGTAGTTTTCATCACATTACAGCATTTCAGCATCCATCAAGGAGTGTGAGCATGCAGGTTGGCCTAGAAACATCCTTCTGCAGGCAATTGGGGTTCTGATAGCTTGCAATAGAGGCCTCTTTGAGACAGTTGTTTTCTTCAAGCGTGTGTTAGTGTGAGTATGGCACAGCGGGTTTTTTCTATTCTCAACCCGGTACTCTAGCAGGCTGTTTTGACTAATTCTCATTCTGTTTGTCAGACAGGCACAATGGATTGTAGGTGGCTACCAGGCACTGATCCCTTTGCTGGTGTAAGAGGTTTGTGTTAGCCTTATGAGGAAGTTTATGTGCTTTAAGAAGTGATTTACAATGAGGAAAAGGATATCTATGCATCAATGTGTTTGTGTACATCCGTATAATTTTTTTTTTTAAAAAAGCTGAAAAAATAAGAAGCCTGAGAATATTTCACTGCAATCAGACAAGTTTCTTTCTTGAGCTCATGGGATCAGAACTAATCTCTGTTAGTAATAATAGTTGGTCTCCCCCTCCTAGTTGGTCTCTGGGGCAGTATCACCAAATTTGAGATCTGCAAGAAGAGATCCCTTTTTGAGCTGTAAAATAATCATACTGCTGTGACTGCTACCCAGCAAGAGGCTGTTCCCTTAAGTAACTGGAAAAGCCTAGGTATTACACAATTAAGGATTAAATAGCAAGAGTATAAAGCCCCAAACTTCAGGGATTTCTTAACTGCCTCAGATTATGGAACAAATATAGCTCTGTGCTAAATTAGGGGAATTCTGTGCTTCCTATGGAGACATCTAGCACTGGCCATTGCTAGACAGGGTCTGACTCTTGATCTCGTATGGCAGCTTCTGTTTCCCATGTGAGCCCTTACTGAGCTAAAGCTTACCTAGCTTTCGATGGAGGGGAAGGGGAAGAAAATTTTTCATATCACCTTCCTGGGAGGAGACTGAGAACAGATCTTATCAACATGTAAGATATCTGAAGGGCCAGAGTCAAGTGGATGGGATCACACTCTTTTTGTTGTTGGACAGTGACGGGAGAAGGGGTAGTGGTCACAAACTGGGAACATGGGGAGTTCCATCTGAGCACGAGTAAGAACTTTTTTACTTGAGAGTGACAGAGCACTGGAAAAAAAACTATACAGAGATTGTGGAGACCCCTTCTGGAAATATTCAATGACCCCTGCCCCGCCATCTCCCACGAACTCTTTCCTATGCAACTGACTGTAGGAAACCTGCTTCAGCAGGGGGATCGGACTAGATGATCTCCAGAGGTCCCTTCCAACCATCTGTGGTTCTGCAGGTTTGTGATTCCTTCTGTAGACAGACTTTTGGATAAACCAGGAGGTCATTTGACAATATTAGATTTGATACTTAAGAGGGAGCGTGTGTTAAAAATAAAGACCCTTCAACAAAAGGAGAAATAAAATGCCTTTCCTCTGACTTATGGCTAAGCTGGGCGAAAGGGCTGCCATCTGTTGCTGCAAGTTAACCATGCCGCTCTCTGCTCCATCGTGAGCTTCTCGTTTCTTGGAGAGTTGTGGTCCTTGCCTGCAACATCTATGTTTGGTGCCAGGGAGCCCGCTGAGGAGTGAGGATTTCTCTGGTTGTGCTCACATCTGCTGCCTGACAGCTACCTTAATGAAAACAGTCCACCTCATTACAGAGAGTCGGTTTCAAATGAGCGATCTCATTAAGAACACAAATTTGATTGTGAAAGGACCGGATGTAGTGAATAGAAGTTTGTTCTTTTTTAAATGAAAGTTGACTGTTCTTGATGAGCAGTGCAAGATATGGAATGAGATCTAAAAATATCTGAAGACTTCTCACTTATTCTTAGTGTCTTTTAATAGTAATGCTAGATGAAGTTGAATTCCACACTTGGCGAGGTCTTTCTAAAATAAAGGCAGCTCCCATCACTATCGTAAAGTGACTTTGGAGTCATACTAACATGGTTGGAAGCCCAGTCCTATCTAATAACTAGTCCAAAGACTGATACAAGCCAAAAGTGAGCACACTTGGATGATTTTTTTTGTTTTGTGTTTTTTTTTTTTTTTTTTTTTTTTTTTTTTAAATACAGTTTTAAACCTATCTGCTGATAAGTCTTTCTGCTTTGGAGGAGATAAGTCCCTTTCTCTGTGTTGTCCCCTGAGTCAGTGTGTGCTAGATCTTCAGTGATCTCTAGCAGAAATCACAGTTCTTGGTTGCAACGGTCGAGGCCCTGACTTCGATAGTGTTGCATCACCTGCTACAGGAGAAAGTAGAAAAATACTTGTAATGAATAGCTGCACAATAACCTGTCTTCAGGGGAACTTGTTGTTTACTAATCCCATCAATTAGTGCTGGGTTTATGCCTTGGAGCTGAAAGATTAATATCTCCTGTATAATATATCTTGTCTACTGCGTCTGTTTTGGTCCTCATTAGCTATAGAAAGGCATAATCCCTTTGTTTTAAGATGGAAATTAAAAACAATGAGAAATAAGGAGAGCTCTGTCAAGAGATTTGCGTTTCTTTCTTCATTTCAGTTGCCACGGGGTGACTCTGCTCTCTGTGGTGCTGCATGGTTTCATTCCTCCAAGTTTCAGGTGTTTATTTCCAAGCTCTTGACACAGTCCCTGAACGCCCTGCTGCCTGCAGTCATGTTAGAGCTGTGTGGGAAAGGGAATAGCAGCTCTGTGTGCTTTGACACCTCATCCCCTACTGCCCCAGAATTCAGATTTGCTTTTTGCAACCATGTCACATTGCAAGGTGACACCTGCTGTGTTGCAGTAAGTTCACCCAATGCCTTTTCCACTTTTACTGTTTTATCTTGCCACTAAATACAAGTGTTTGGAACTTGTTTCAGTCCAGAAATGAGAGCTGCTGAATGGATTTTATTTCCCACCAATATTTTTATCCTCAATCATTTGCATGGTTTCCTGTCTCCCATCGCGTCTCGCAATATTGTCTTACATATTGCTGTCTGTAAATTTAATGATTGTGCTGCTATTTACATTGTCTTCTACACTGTGAGCAGAAATCTTGGCCTCGCAGCAATAAGGGAAGGGTTTAGCACTGACTTCAGCAGAGCTGGGATTTCACCTATTAAATGACACTTACCCTCATTTCACACCACTTGAGAGCTTCTCCACAACTCATTATTATCTCTGCTTCTTAAAGCTTTAAAGTGGCTTAGATTACTTGCTGTCTCAAAATTGGTTCAGGCTTTGGAGAGCTGAGGTGGGTCAGCATCTGCATGAGATGGGCTTTGGAGGCACTGAGACCAGCAGCATTACCAACTTGGAGAAAAATACTAAACCTTGCTATTCTTTTGCATTTCCTGTTTATGGTTGTATCCACTTCCCATCTCCCTCACTAACTGTTCAGACTGCAGTGCCTCCTAACTTCATCTTCTGTGCCATCGTTTATATTTGTTCTAATCAGATATAAAATGCTGCAGCGCAAAATCATGCCCTCCATCAGAGTCCTAAAATTTAACAGCTAACAAAATTTTGTCACGGAGCAGTGACTAAACTTAATTTTACTTCGAGACAACTTTCAGCTGTGTGATTTATCAGTGCACTATTATTTTAATGACCTTTTGGCTTTTTTTTTTTTTTTTTTCAGCTGCTTGCATCAGTGCTCAGATTCTTATTGATTTTAACTCATTTTTCACCTAGAAGACACCGTATGAATTTTTTACATCAGTCATGATATATTTTCTCCTATATTCTTTCTGGCTGCTGGGCTTGTAATTCAGTCTGCAGAACTGTGATAATTTGTATTTTCCTTCCTTCATGGGTCAGTAGTCCTTTAGATGAAGTTAGGTCAAACAGATGATTAAGTCTATAGCTTGTCATTTCTGTCGCTTTCCAGACGAATATTGTAATTTTCAAAAAAAAATTCCCATAAGACTTAATATTTTTTAATAACTTTCTTGAAACTGCTTATCTGCAGAAGAACGTTCAAATGTCTGTTAAGGCATTAATGAATACACTCCATTGTGAGCTATTTTTAAGCTACTCATTTCTTCTTATAAAAACAAAACCCAAACCTAAAAATTTTAGTCAAATTTTGCTCAATGATTTTATTCAGTTCATCCTTGCAAGAGAACAACCTCTGATCTTAGCCTGTAGTCCAGAGATCAGTATAGCCTGCAACAGGAGCTGAATGCGTGCTCTAAATGCTTCATTTGTCTTGTTAGGCTATAACAACCAATGTAATTCATGATAGCCATCCAGATTGTTATATTTTGTGTTTTCTTGAAAGACAGCTACCACAACTGTTTGTTTCCAGCCCATGGCTTTTTAGAAACAATTGTTAAGTCATTTAGTAAACTCATCAGTTAATTTCCTTAAGGATCTGCAGATGCGTATCATCTGGATTTACTGATTTGCGTACATTTCAATTTTTTCATCGTTTTTCATTTTTCTAAACTGTTATGAAACCCCCAACATTTGTATGAATGAGAGACACTCTTCAAAAAGGCCTTTGTTGCTTTTTAAAAAAGAATTTCTTAAAAGTTTCTTTCATTTTTCTGTAGGATTAATGGATTATTCAAGGTGGCTTAAGGTGGGTAAAATTAGGATGTGCCTGTGAATGTATCTGCAGTAGTCAGAGTAGGTGCAATAAATTCAATCTCAACTCAGCTTTTGTCCTGATTTGACCTCCTTGAGTATGTTCCCTAAGATCACAGCTACTTTTTGACTCTTTTGGTTCATGCAGACTTGTCTCTTACTTACTCTTGTCTCAACTAATCCCCCTAAAATAAATCATGATATAAACAGAAGTGTTTACAAATGAACTTGAACTGAACCCTCAGCCAGTGCAGAAAATGCAGGGTCCCATGGGCTGATCCTATGTTCAAGTGCAGATTTCACTGAACACTTCTTAGCTTGTGCTTGCTGGTTTCTGGATCATGAATTTGTCCTCTCTATTTTTCAGGGAGGCAGCTGATGAGGCACATTCAGCTGTGTTTGTCATACACCAGATGTCAGGGTAGTTAAAGTCACTCATGCTTCCTCTGCTTTAAACTCCTCAGCATTTAGGCTGGGATAGCTCACACATGCACGCAGCCATTTACAAACCACACTGTAAGAGCAGGATTTTTGCTCTTTCTACCTAGCTTAACGTATCTTTTTGCCTTTCCCCTATATTTCATGACAGACCACCTGTAGAAGACAGCCAGACTCTGCTGACACCAGTGGTGAGCTGTGGCCCACCAGGAGCGCTGCTGACACGACCTGTTGTGCTGACCATGCACCACTGTGCTGAGCCCAACATGGATGACTGGCAGATCCAGCTCAAGCACCAGGCAGCCCAGGGACCATGGGAGGTGAGTCTCCAGGCCTCTGGCCTCCTCCTGCTGTGCAAGGTGCCTACTGCCCCAAGAAATGCATTTCTCGGGCAGTGGTGGGGCAAACGTGCTGTGAAACATAGTCTTCCTCGCAGGATTTTGCACTCCGGGTTTGCGCTTTGGCAAACTATAATGTTGAAGTCATGGGGAGGGAAAAAGAGAGAAAACAGAAAAGAACACTAGAAAATCAGTTCTGACTAAATTCTAGAAATAGGAAAATACTTTTTACAGAATACTTTGAATTTTCTTTGTTTCATGTCTTCCTTCAAGAACAAATAATGCTCTGCTTCAGCATCAAGACATCAGCTAGCTTATTAAAATGGATAGGCCTTGTCTTTCTCTTCGTTCTACCTCATAAGATGCTGCTGGAGCATGCTTTGCATTCAGCTTATGCAGTCAGTACATCTCTACACCCCATTAGCTCAGGGAGCCTCTATGAGTGTTCCTTGGCCATGCAGGCTTGGTGGGAGCCTCTACCAGGACGGTGCCCTGGGGCTGGGTAGCAGAAGCACCTTGCTTTCTAACTGGAGCATGATGTGATGCTCTCAGCAGGCCTCAGTTCAGCTCTCCAGCCCATCTTCTGGAGAACTTTGTTGCCCCGAGGTGCCTGCTGCCAGTTTGGTCTCATATAATTAATTTGGCAAAGGCAAATTCTACTGGCAGGTTTTATGAGGACAGAGTGGATTTTGAAGGCTGGCAGTTGCCAATAGTGCCGTGTCCAGCACAGCCTTTGCAAGGTCTTGCTTTGTTGACTGCCCATGGCACCGACTCTCTCTCATGCAGTGCACACCGGCCTGTCTCGCCAACCAATATGCACCCCACTGATCTGGCTGTTGGCACCACATGCATGTTACTTTATTTGTGCTTGGGTTGCTGGCATCTCTTCATTTTCTACTCTGTCCTTCCTGCCCTTGACAGAGCAGTTGTGTCTGGTGCCAGCACTATAATCAGCATTGCAGCACCTTGTCTTCTGCTCTCCTGAAGGACAAAGATTCCTTCCAACCCAAGTCACTATGTGATTCTATGTATCCTGAATGCCATAGGCCCAAAGCTCAATTCCGTATTTCTGTTAAGTCCAGACTGCTGCAGACTTCAAGACAATGGGGATGAGGTAGATGGGTGCAGAGCATGAAAGCTATGTGAGAGGAGGCTACAATCCACTGCTGACCTTTTCTGTCTGCCTGCTCTGAAAACTGCTTGAAGCTCCTTGAGTTGTGCACAGGGTGCTGCATGGGGGTTAGTGGAGAAGGTAGCAGGCAAATTGTTTTATTCTGAGTTGTTTGCATCCAGGCTCTATGTATTTTTTTTCATTCACCCTGCAGTTTCATCACAGAGGATTATTCCAATGAAACAGCAGGTGATAGTTCTTATAGTTGTGGCCATTGTAGAGGTTACTTCCTTTCCTTGAGTTTTTATAAGGCCATATTTTCATGCTTAGGAAGTGAAGGGCACCTATTTGTTCATATTTATTATCTGATTAATCTAAGATGCAGACAGCAAGGACTTTGAGCATCACTGAGGCTTGAAAGAGATCTGAAAGGACAGCATCTCTGAGAAGTCAGGAGATCTAACATGGCTTCTTTCTCCCTTAGGATGTAGTGGTGGTCGGGGAGGAAAACTTCACTACTCCGTGCTATATTCAGCTGGACCCAGAGGCCTGTCATATCCTGACAGAAACCCTCAGCACGTATGCCTTGGTGGGACAGTCCATCACCAAAGCAGCAGCCAAACGTCTCAAACTGGCCATCTTTGGACCACTGTCCTGCTCCTCACTGGAGTACAGCATCCGCGTCTACTGCCTTGATGACACACAGGATGCCCTGAAGGTAGTTGTTGCTCTCATACCTGCTTTTCCTCTCTCATCACAGCAATGCAGTGACCAGACACTCTGCTACATGTATTTATTTTCCTAGATTATTTTTCTGATCAGGAGAGCCTGACAGCAACTGCTGCTTTACAATTTAACCTTCCCACGCTGTAAGTTTTCTTTGTAAAGGGATCTCACACACATAGCAGACTGTTTTCCACCCAACAGCCTTTTTTCCTTTGTTTACCTGTATCATATCCTGAATCCTAAGATTTTTGCATTATTAAAGGGCCATAAGGTACGCCAGGCTTCATTCGTTATTCATGTATTTTTAATGCTAAGTGCAAGCTCCCCAGAGATGGGGAAACATATAAATGCCTCTTTGTAAATAGTTGATAATGATAAAAGAAGTTTCTGGACTGTTAATCACTGCCTGCTTTCACACTGCTTCATTACACCTCTTTGTGTATAGTATTTTGTGCTGGGAGTTTGGCACCAAAATAAACCAAAGCTGTTGCTTACTGCAACTGTACACTTTACCCTCACTGCATAATTCTGTTGTTCTAACACACCACACACACACACACACACACACACACACACACACACACACCTCCCTCCACGTACAGATGAGCAGATAGATAAACATGCTTCCTTTTCCTCTTTATAAATGTGTATTTATACAGATGGTATCTATAATAGATACACTCATAAAATATGTAGCTCCAACTGTACGTGTAAGAATGGAGGTTATTAAAAGGTATTTTTTTTCCTTTAAGCATAGCTGATGTGACTTCCCAAGTGCTTTTTTAAAGCAGAACAAGTTCACATCTTGCCTCTATGTGGAGACATCCTTATGCTGTGCACGAGTTTGCTGTACCAGCACTGCATGGGAATTGTTTGGGCATACACCCCAGAGGCTGGCAGGGAGATGCTCTTGCTTTTCAGCTCACCCGTCTCCATCGTTGCAAATGCCACAATCCCTTTTCATCCAAAATACTGCTAGCTACCAAAACCCTGCCTGGGCATTGTTAGTGGGATACTAGGAGCATTTTCATTATAAATAAGAAAATTTTCTTCAAAGAAGTGGAAAGCATTTTTTTGTACTGATCATGAAGAAATGCTTTGAAAGCCATCATGGCTTTATGGCTATGCTCTTTGGTGCCTGTGCTGTGTAATATGATTTTCCAGGAGTCCATCCAGCCTGAGGGAATAATAAGTAACTGGGCAGAGCCTTGGACAGATAGTGATTTGAGTCAGAGCTGGGCCAATCAAATTAGGTAATACTCAAGAGCTATTGGCTTATTTCTAATAGACTGTGGGAGGCATTGCAGGGTAATGTTAATCCGATTCAAAGAGACAGCTGAAGGAATCAGGAAGGGCATGGGTAACTGAAAGCCATCTTTCATGGGAGAAGCTGCGATCAACTTATAGGAGAGGAGTGGACCAATTATTGGGTTTTCTGCTGCAAGTAGACCCCCAAAGCAAGCCTGTAATTTGGTGAGGAAAGGGTTGCGGAGAGAAGTCAGATAAACACTGTCATCTGGTACCTACCAATCCTTTTTAATTTTCTATTTTTTGGCACTTTAACCTCAAGACTGAATGGCTACGCACGAGCTGCTGTACACTCTATTCAAGACAAAGATAGCAGGGGTTTGCATGACTAGCACAAGTATTTCCTGGCCATAAGCTCTTTGGAAGCTATAAGTTACATTTTTCTGGAAATAGACAGTTTTGGGAAGGAAAAGGTTGTAACAAAGAGAGGTCAAAATGAAAAATGTGAACATGCTCATGGTTTTGGCTGGGATGAAGTTCATTTTCTTGTTTGGTTTATTAGGGCTGTAAAGCCAGACAGCCCCAGTGCTCTGGCCATGAGGAGAACCATGTCGTGGGCTATCGTGCCTAGATGGGATGCTTATAAAATGATTTCTGGGGAAGAGTGAGGGTTGCGATGTCCCAGAGCCCTAACATCCTTTTTAAGGCACTTAGAGAGGGCTGCCCAAACTAATCTGTTGTGAAGGAATCCTGCTGTTTTATTCTCATCTATTAATTCACATATAGCTTTGAGATTGAGGTGACTGAGCTGTGTGTGGCGATGGTGGCAGAGTACTGGGCCCACCATGGGTAAATAAGTTATTTCAGGCTGTAGCAGGGTGGCTTTCTCTAGCTTGCTTCATGCTGTGCAATAACTGTTCTCTAAAAAAAAAAAAAAAAAAAAAAAAAAAAAAAAACCACCATAACAGGTATGCCATTTTCTCTCAGTTACTTAGTGCATACTCATCCCTCTAACAAGGATGCCTTCTTGCCTTTCCTTGCTTGTGCTCCTTTAGTCAGGAAGCTCTTTTCCAACACAGGTTGTAGCTGTGCTGGTGGTGCTGCTAATCACAGAATTGTAGGGGTTGGAAGGGACCTCCAGAGATCATCGAGTCCAACCCCCCTGCCAAAGCAGGTTCTCTCATCAGAAGTAGATGTCTTATGCAGTTCCCTCTCTTGGGAAGGGAGTAGGGCACAAGTCCTGGCTCACAAGGGAGGAGAGTGGTGATGGAAAGGATGGTGGTGGCCCTGAATTAATTAGCTGAGCCAAATTGGAGAGGTGTGGGCTGCTTGGTGTCTTACACTTGGCAGAGCTACAGTGAATAGAGGTGGCTGCTAATGGTGGGATATCAATCTCAGACACAAATTTGCAGTGCTGAGATCTTTGCCCCTGCAGTAGTGCAGCCCTGGACTGACCACAGGTGGGGAGCGAGAGCCTGCAATTAGCACACACAGTGCTGCCAATCTTCTGGTTGTTCCAGGGCGGTAATTTGGATGTAATGAAGATCTATAGTAATCAGATAATTACTATCGATTGCTCTTTAGACTTCTTGACGAGGTAATTAGGGAGCACTGGAACTGACTCATTGGAATAACCTTAATCTAAAAGGTTTCCTGATTCTTCTTCTGTAATAGCTGATAAGAAAACATTTTTGCTTTGGGATCTCTCAGGAGCTGGGCTCACTGGGAGTGTGGGCTTTTCTTTTGTGCTAACTAGATGCTGAACTTGATCAAGATTGGCTGGTTTAACCCTTAGCAAATAGGAGACTTTTAGTTAGCCTGGGCTAGCAGCCCAATTTCATGTGCCCATGTGCTCCTGGTGTGTGTTCACTGTGTATGTGATTGGCTTTGGCTGCATGAGACTGCTTGTTTGGCCTGCTCTTGTAATTAAATATGACTGCTTTTGGCTGTATTTGTTTCTAATGAAGCTCATGCAGCCTTTGTACTGACTTCTTCCATGTGAATTACAATTTGAATGTTTCTCTGTAGTCAGTGGTCCACTGTGATCTCATTTGTTAGAGGCATATCTTTATTTTTAGCTGCAGAAAATGACCACACTCTTGATTTACTAGCTTTTAATTACTCAGTATTTCAGTAGCCCTGAATCTAGGTATTTGTGCATACAAAATCAGTCATAGTCTTACTTACATTTTAATTCCGTCCCACTCAATGGTTAGTCTCATTAAGCACTTGTACCCGACTCTGTCATGGATCAGTTTGCCAGGAAGTTGTCAGCTGCAGGACAGCCACATCCACATGTCCCATACCAGCAGTACCTACACAAATAAGAGTTTTCTGACACAAAATAGTAAAGGTACATTAGATGTCCAGTTTGCTGAGCTGTGGAAAGGGTGAATATATTTCAGTACTTAAACAGTATGTAACATCTTTCATTCAGTATAGTTGCATGTAGTTAGTATTGCTGCTCCTAGGATGAATCAGGTAATGGTGCATCTCCCATGTGAATTAGGGAGTCTTGTATCCCTCCTGGTTCTACAGTGTGATGGGGGCAAGAGGAGTATCTGTAGATCCACTAGCCTTATTCATAGGGAAACGTAACTTCATGCAGCACCTGTGTGCATGTTCTAAAGTAGTTACAGCATCTAAATCAGTCAGTCTGGAAGAACCAGCAGACCAGTGCTGATGTCTTGGTGCTTGTCCTGATGCGGCCTGACTTCTTTCCTCTTCTGTTCTCTGTACTGCAGGAGGTCCTCCAGCTTGAGCGGCAAATGGGTGGGCAGCTGTTGGAGGAACCCAAAACTTTGCATTTTAAGGGAAGTACCCACAATCTCCGCTTATCCATTCATGACATTGCCCACTCACTCTGGAAGAGCAAACTGCTGGCTAAATACCAGGTGAGCATCACAAAACATTGGATTCTACTTAAAGAAATACAGTGACACACTGTTTGAAGAAAACCAGTTGCCAAGCTGTAGAACTGTGGACACTTTTTTTTCCCTGGACTATCTGCAGTAGCAGTTGCATGGAGCTCAGTTTCCAGTCATATAGCATCAGTGCCCTGGTTCCTCAAAGTGTTCCACTCCGTAGGGCCATGTTGATGTTGAGCCAGTCCTCAACTGAAAGGAGACTGTGGAAAATAACTGATATTTATACTCTTCCTTTTTTTTTTTTTTTTTTCTTTCCTGCTGCAGGAGATTTCTTTTTACCACATCTGGAGTGGGTGCCAGAGGAACCTGCACTGCACCTTCACGCTGGAACGATTCAGCCTCAATACCCTGGAGCTCGTCTGCAAACTCTGTGTACGGCAAGTCGAAGGAGAAGGGCAGATCTTCCAGCTAAACTGCTCAGTATCAGAGGTAAGAGGCATTGGTGTGGGAACACAGAAGGACTGAAGAGTTATAGCCTTTCCCATCACTGTCTCTTTTGTGCTTCTTATTTTCCTCCTGATTGTTGAGATCATCAGAAGAGAGAGATTAAGTTATTGCTTTATATCTCTTTTTGCATTTTCCCTTAGTTTTTCTCTCTCTACTCTGTCATCTAGAATGGAGTACCCCGCTTCAAGGAGGGAGGAGGGCAGTAATGGTGTCCTTGTTTATTCATTTTTCTCCATGGAGGAGCTCTTTGCCTAACACAGCCTAACACATATGATGAAGCACCACATGGTTCTGGCTCCTGGATAGAGAATACCAGATGGTCTAGTTGCAACAGACTTGTACCCCCAGACTTTGCTACTGCTGCAAATAACAGTTATTATTTTTGACAGTTTTTCTTTTGCTGACTGACATTTTCCTGTAGAAAAATGATCATAAGTTTTGGGGCATCTTTGCCATAGCTGAAAAATTTTAGCTGACGGTGAGTGACACACTCAGATGTGAAGCAATGTTGACATCAGTGTTTGTGTTGGTGGCTTTTGTGCCTGCTAGATCTCAGGTGTTGTCTTCATTTTGTGGTTCACTTTCATCCCTTAGATGCTGCTAGGCCAGCAGAGAGGAACAGAGTAGAACTGCATTATAAGCTTCATATGTCAGAAAAGCAGAGTAAATGAGCTGTTACCCTGCTCAAGGGCTGCTCCTTTCTCTTTACAAAGCTCTACTAGACAAAATGCATTTAGGAAATTAATCCACCTCCCACGGCAAATCTCGAACACATTCTCATCTTTTATTGCATTTATTTATTATTTACTCTTCTAATCTATTTTCAGTTTCATCTCCAAATCTCTTTGGAGTTGCCAGGTGAGGCAGCAGAGGAGGCATTTTTTTACTGCATAGTTCTGTGGCACCCAGACATCAGTGGCTGCTGGTTTGGGGAAAGGCGGGGAGGTTACAGATAAAAGTTGTTGGTACAGTAAGGCCATGATGGTGTGCATCATTACCCATGACATTTGCTTGGTTATTGGGTGTAAAGCTCCATTTTCAGCTGGGGACTATACAGCATTAAAGACAGATGGTGAAACAAGTATCATAAACAATTACTGTAATAAGTGCTGCATTGAGGTAATCTCCAATTTAACCTAACAGAGAAGAGAAAGAACTGAGAGTAACTTTAATGAAATGCAAATACAGACTATAATCATCTTCAGCTGCTTCTGTGTAATAGGGCCTGGTAATAGATTCAGGGGGAATGGGATAATATTCATGTCTTGTGCAGTGATCCCATCCATCAGGAATGAATAGAAGGAGTGAATAATACTACAGTTATCAAGGCTGCCCACTGCAAAATTGCTCCTTGTTGTTGACACTGAGTGACGTCTCCAACCCAAATGAAGGCTAGAAAGAGTTTGGGATGCTAAGGGCTGGAATAAAGTGCTGGATCCTTCAGCAGCAGTGAGCCTGGATGTGACAGCAGTAGCATATGAGTCCTTCTGCAGCCCATACTGCTGGATGAGAAGGAGGACAAAGACAACAGCTTGTGGCCTAGAGCAGTGGGCTTGGCGCAACCAGTTTGCAATGCAGGACATTGCCTGATTTTTAAGATGGTTTTATGAGGCTTTCTCAGCAGTCAGTTTGACATGAAACAACTGGACAGTTCAAGGAGGAGCAAATAAATTGACATTTAAGGATGAATATTTTGCTTCTCTCCAGCAGAGGTAGGGACAAAATTGCTCTCCTCACTTCTGTCAGCAGCACCTCAGGCTGGTCACACTGCAAATGAGAGCAATTGAAAATTCAAACAGGAGATGTGGAATGAGAACAAATCACTCCTCCTCTTTTTCTGGGCTTCTGCCCCAAATAATTAACCATCTCTCACTGACTTCTGAGAGATTATTATTTCACCCAAACTAGGAGAGCTAAGTACTGCCCTGGCAGTAGTGATTTGCTCTGAAGTGTGACAAAGTGCTTGATATTTATTTAAAGAGAGTGATTAATTAAGCTGGGCACAATGTAGTCTGGCCATAGTAATCTTCATCCTCAAAAATAAGACAACGAAGAGTCTGATGTCTACCTAGAGCTGGCTCTTTTCCAGCTAACATAAATGCTTGATTGACAGAGGGCAGCTGCTCTTCTAATGCATGCAAGTAAAAGTACTGACTCTTAGAGGATACACTTCTGTGATCGCTTGTGCATTCAGCAACAAAACTACTGTATTTTATTTTGTCTTTTGCCTTCTTTTCAACATCAGGAACCCACTGGCATTGATTATCCCATCATGGACTCAGCAGGCAGCATCACAACGATAGTTGGGCCCAATGCTTTCAGCATCCCACTCCCAATAAGGCAGAAGCTCTGCAGCAGCCTGGATGCACCCCAGACCCGGGGCCATGACTGGAGAATGTTGGCCCACAAGCTGAAACTGGACAGGTGAGAAGGGTAATGCAAACGTGTTGGGAATGCAAAACTTCCTTGGAGGTAGGTGCAAAGGAGCTTGCTGAGATGAGTGACAGAAGGTGTACCTTCAGACTGCTCAGATTAATCACATAGTAGATGAGCACCTTGACTGGTGATGGGAATGGTCTAAAGGTATGAATTCATGCAGCTCAAAGAAACAAATTTCATTTTGTCTTTGCAGGTACCTAAATTATTTTGCTACAAAATCAAGTCCCACCGGGGTTATCCTGGATCTCTGGGAAGCCCAGAATTTCCCTGATGGCAACCTGAGCATGCTGGCAGCAGTGCTGGAAGAAATGGGACGACACGAAACCGTCGTTTCTTTAGCAGCAGAAGGAAATTACTGATGCAGCCTTGGCATGAACAGGAAGGACAGACACAGGGAGCGGTAATGCCCCGTTATTGCAAGTGTTTGAAATGAAAACCCAGACCAATGAGTTACACAAGAGACATTTCAGAGAAGAAAGCAAGCAAACAAACAGAAAAAATATACAGCCCTGACCTTCACATGTGCTCTCCTTGTACATTATCACAGGATCTAAAAGAAATCATGCAAAGTTGTACCTTGAAAATATAAATCAACCTAATGTTCCTCTTGGCTTGGCTGTACACTGCTTGGTACAGGATTTTACAGTTTCCTAGGAAACGCTTTTTATTGCTATCCAGATATATGGATAAACTTTCTTAACAATCCCAGTTTCTATGGATGTTGTTTACATCAAATTCTGGACAGGGATAAGGAGACTGTCCATGGCTCTTTATATTTTTTGTTCAAAGCCATTCTAGACAAGGCTGTGGACAGTTGGTTGTGGCTATTTCAGATTATTGTTTTCTGGTGAATTCAGATTTTGGCTACAATTCTGAATATTGATTGTCTCACAATGATCCTCCTGTCATTATTCTGTTTCCTAGACCTACCTGTAAAAAAAAAAAAAAAAAAAAAAAAAAAAAAAAATCAGTGTTTAAGAGGCATGTATCTGGAAAGCAGGTACTCTGGGTGCTAAGCAGGAACACATATACCATTCCCATCTTTCCCGGAAGGGAGCCCCCACTGAGCCTTGGTGGAAAATGGCTGTAAGACAGTGGAACTATAGGGTAGGAGTCAATTTCCAATTCAGAGTGGTTAGGGGGAAAAAAACAAACAAACAAACAAAAGCCTGAAAAGAGAATTTGCTATGATAATTATTTACTTATTAGTATCTAGTGCAAGGATTATAATAATTATTATTATTATCATTATTACTTTATTTGTAGTTTTGCCAGCAACAGGATAAGTTGTTCCCATTTTTATTGAACTTACTGTCCCCTTCCTGAAAGTCTTCTAAGAAGCTTTCCTCTATATGCTGTCTGTCCTTCCCTTCTCCAGTCATCCCTCCAGAGTCCTCTGCTAGCAGAGAAGGGGTGGTCATTTCATGTTAGCCTTGCTGTGCATAATGCTTGATGCAAAAAGGGTATAAAAAAAACTGGTAATGCTTCACTGAAGACAGTGATCTGAACCTAGTGGGGATGTTTGGCATCTGCTTGGTCTGCTAGTACTCCAAGAAGTAATCTGGTTCCTAGGTGCCTGCAATAGCTTGGCCAACCCCCTTACAGTCTCCCAGGCCAAATACACAGAGCCCACTGGTTCAGAAGAACAAGTGCAAGCATGTGGAGGCACTGATGCTGCCTACCTGATTTGTGTGCCAACTGCATGAGGCTCACTCAGCACATCTCTTACTCTCCTCCTGAGCCAGAAGCCATGACAAGGGTCGAGTGGTGAAATGGTCAACCCATGCCTTGCAGCTTTTTGCCTGGGCAGTGTGTTGCAGGTCCCTGCTAGCCTGTTGGATGCATTTGGTCCTCTGCTACACCCCTCTTGGCTGCTGCAAGCTGGTGGAATGGGAACTTGGCAAGAGGACCTTACTATTATTTTTATCAGTTGTCACTGCAAACCTATTTCATTTTCTGCTCTGTAAAAGACTGACCTTTCAATACACCACAGCACACAAGATTGCAATGGTTTAATTTACAGTCCTGTTTGTCTGCAAGGAATTCTTTCATTTCTATCCCATCAGCTCCAGGTTTAAACCAGGCCCTGGTTATTGCTATTGTGCGCCAACAGCCACCTCCATCCATGCATATATTCCCACTTAGTGTTCTTCCTCAGACTTGAGTTCTTTTTGTTTAGTTTTGTTTTGTTTTGTTTTTGTGTGCTTTACCCAAGGCTTTCAAAAGTGTGCCTTTAAAGGTAACTTTGAAAATGTCATTGGTAAAAATTAAAGGAAAATTTCATGTGAGCTTTCTCCCATTTAACCTTTCCATGGGCTTGGGACATGTTTTTTTTTTTAATTTCTCAGCTCTCTGACACCAGTGATACTTTCTTTACACACTGAGCAGTGATCACAAAGCACTCATTTTCTCAGTCGTTAGCCAGCAGTATGCAAATCAGACTTCCAGTCAAATCCAGGGACTTGAGGACATAAATTTTAACTTTCATCATGAGTTCAAAGTTACACATTTTGCCTGTGTAAATCTGTGTTCTTACCAGAACAGGGAGATGCTGAGGGCATCTTTTTCACAACCAACCATCTTGTTTCTTACGCTGTGCATTGCAGTGCTAATGGGAATCTTGCTTTCGACCTCACGAGGCTTTGACCAGGGCTTACAGCTCTGCCTTTTCCTACATTTTTTTATCCACCTTAAAGCTGTAGGTCTTAGCTTTCCTCCCTCCTGTTCCATCTTCAGATGTAAGTAGCTGTATCTAATGTGCGCTTCTTCACCCTTCCCATGCATTCTTCCTGTGGAACTCCTTTCCCAGGACAGGTGCATGACCTGGACTTTCTTTCAGTTCCTTCCTCTTTTACCTGTCTTTGTTTGCTCACATCTAGGCTCACTTGTACTCCCAGCTATGAGCTCTTGATAGGTGTGAAATGCATGCACCCTTGTCACTGGGCCTTGTGAGGAAGCGCCTCAGAGTTAACTGGTTCACTTCAAGACTTCTTTCTGTGTGAGCTATTTGACCTACTCTTTCAATATCCACTTCAAGAAAAATAGATGAGTAATATTCTTAAAAGATTCTGAATTTTGGGCATTATCCTAATGCTGTTTTGCTGTAAAGAGGATTTACTGAGAGGTAGGAGGATCCACAATGAATGGTAGTGAAGAATATCACTGCCTGACAGGGCAATGGCATCACCATCACCAGGAGATGGAGCTGGTCTTCTTCCATCCAGACTGGTAAAAACTTGCTGCGGTCACAAACGGGACAGTTTCTCTGTCCAGTTCTCCATCTGCCTTTGCAGGGAATCTGTGAGCTGCCTTTTGTTTGTTTCATGGATCCACACCTCATCGCCACCACTGCTCACATGAGCTCCCACTCCAACTAAAGCTATTTTCTTTCTTTCTCTTTTTTTTTAATTTCTCCCAGTCTCGTAGGCAGAGCCTGGTGACGCTGTGCAGCAGGGGAGTAGACCCCGTGGCATCCCCCCACAGGAGGAGGGTGGGCAGCAAGTCCAGCTGGCTGACAACGATGTCATGTTGTGTGGGAGGCCGTGCGGTGTGGGCACACTGCCATCTCGTGGGGCAGAGCCCTGAGAGGAAGGCCACACTGCTCCGTTAACTGGAGAAACACTGTCTGGGAAAAGGCTGTCCCATCATTTGGGCTGAGTTTGGCAGATCGAGCAAATGCTTAGAGATCACTGTAACATCGCTGCTACATTTGCTCAGGGACATGATCTAGCAGAGGGTTGTTAGGGTTAGAGTACTTTAGTTAGGTTGTGGTTGGACTCAATGATCTTTAAGGTCTTTTCCAACATCAGCAATTCTATGATTCTAACATTTTATGTCAGGTGAGCGCATTTGTTTTTGGAAACGGCTGCAGGCTTCTTATCCTCCAGTTATTGCTACTTTTTAAAATGCTTATCCTTTCAGTTGTCTACCACATGCTGTATCAGTTTTGCTGCCCTTCATACCATCTCTTTGTTAAGTACATGCTGATTGCTAGTGATATTAATAATATATATATTATATAAATATATATATAATTCCTACTGATTTCAAGGAAAATCTTTGACTTCTGAGTTAGAAAGGCTGCTGGAGACAGTCCTTTTTACCCAATTTTCTTCAGTTCTTCTTGTGTTATGTTCTTGTAAAGGTGGCTGTTAGTGTACGGAGTAAAAGTTGTTTGGGGTTTCTTTTTTTTTGTTTTGTTTTTGTTTTTTCATTTTTAAATCTATTAATAGCTGATCTTTGCATCACGCTGAACAGTACAAGACTTGAAAGCTGTTGTACTGAATCCTGAAAGTTGTGAGACAAGTTTTGAGTCAAGATTTGCTTCTCTGGGATACTGAGGCTCTTTTTTCATTCATTGACAGAAATGCAGACACTCTTGAGACATGTTGGAGTCTGGGATGTACACAGAGCAAAACATGTCTGTTGCTTGGGTTTTTTTGCTATTTTTGTTGCTTATATGTAGAATAAATCTATTTACGTGTTGTAAGCCCATCACTGTGGACAGTCCTAATGTCTTGTATCGCTACCTGAAATTGTTTCTTTTGTGTTCTTCTTTTCTTCTTGTTTTGGGGGTGGGGTGGTATGGGGAAGGAGTAGGGGGACCTTTAGACTCTTGTGTGCTCTAGCCAAGTAGGTACTGCAGCCCAGAGATTAATTTTAAACAAGATGATACTGTTGAGTTTTTGCTCCTGTGCCAAGGGCACTTTGTAAACTATCTTCCCGAGTGTTCAGAAGTCTTTTCAGCTATTGCTTGGGCTCTTTGTCTGGCCCCAGAATTACTGTTTGCAGGGTGGCTCCCTTAGTCAGTACAAAGGTATGAGTGAATTGTGAATGAAAACCAAATCTTTGGCCCTTCTCCCACAAGGGCTCCAATGAGATATTGCCTATGGGATCACCACCACAATTCACTCCTAGCTTGTGTGTGAAATCTTGAGTTCATAAACTGAGCTACACTGCAGACTTTCAAATGCTGAAGGATGCATCTCTGACGTTCTTTGAGGTGGGATTTCCACAGTAATGCAAAGTGTGTGTATGTACATACATACATAGAGAAGTGAAAATAAAGGATATCTAGCGTGGGAAGCTTTTAGCTCAAGTTAGTCACAGGCATCCTCTTAAGACCAACTTTTGCTTGGGAAGCTGAAGGTCAAAATTCAGTGCTATATTATCACTGCAAGGTCAGATGATAGGCAGTACTGCAAGAGAAAACAGTTGTTTAAAAACTGACACAGAAGTAGAGTTGGTCTTGAATCAAAGCCACAGAAGTTAGCTCTCAAGTTTAGTAGGTCAAGCTCCTTGCTTGAAAGAGAATCATTCCATTTCTTTACCTACCTGTGCTTTATTTAAGCTTGGCCCATGTTCCCTGAATTTTGAAAATCCCTTTATATGAAAGTCCTTCAATAAGCTCTGACTGTATAAAAAAGCATAGATAACTCAGAGTTCCCACTAACCTCTATCACTGAATAGGTATCCCACATTTTCTGTGATGCTGGTTAAGTGTATTTAATAGTGCTTGAGTCTCCTTGACTGTAATCAAAGAAATAATAGCTGTGTGTACCACACCCTGGGTCTGGTCTTTTCTCCAAGAGCATCCTGTAGACGCGGCAGGCACATAGCTTCTAGATGGCCTGAAGAAGCGGAATGTCACCTATGATCTCTCAGGGACATCCTACAGCAGTGAGGTGCCCCTCACAGTCTTGCATGCTGGTCTCCAGCTGTCGGCTTGCAGCTGGTGGGACAATAGCCCATAGATGAGACAAGCTTGCACAGCCTCTTTGGTTGCTGCCAGCTGGCTCTTGCTACAGTTTGCCATAAATTTAAGAACTTAAACAAGAATAAAAGCAAAAATCAGCTTGGAAAGTAAACAAAATTACAAAGAATGAAAAGCAAAACAGTTTTCTCCCATTGATCGTACAGGCCTGCTTTGCATAAAAGCTCCCCGAAGAATGAGCCAATACTATATGTCAAAGGAGGGTGCATAACACAGTTAAGAAGTCATGGCATTACTATTTTGGCATATCTGTGTGGTCAACTTGTTTGATAACATATACTCTGTTTGTTAATATTGAAGAGAGAGAAAATGTAAAGGCTGTACCTTTATAATGTGCAAAGTACTTTACTTACTTTTGTACCTTCATGAAGTGTCCAAGGAGGGCCCATTTCTTCTGGGTCCGTGTGATCCAGGCCGAGGAGATGTACTATGTTTCTTCCTCCTGTTCACAATTCTCACCTTTGCAGCTCTGCCAGGGTTTGTGGGATTTGTTTTCTTTGCTGTTCAGACACGGAGAAGTATTTTGGTTTTGATTTCCCTATTGCTGTATCTTCTATGCAACTCCTTTTCTAAAGACTTACTACCGGAGAAGTGCTAGCCATTGCATTATTTGTATTGCTGTACAGTGGAGGTGTGGTTTACTAGTTCTAAGTGTGCCTCTTACCCCCCTCCCTTTTTTTCCTTTCCTCTGTTTGTAAATGCCTGCATTTATTCTGTCAGCCTGACATGTACAAAGTGTAAGAAAGAATTTTTAAACAGGTAATAAATTATATTTATAAGCAACTGGAAAAAAAAAAAAAATACACTACTACCTTGTGTTCAATTGTGTAGTTCCTGGTAGCTTGGAGGGAATAAGGGGCCTTTAATTTAGTTTAATTAAAACATCAACAAACTACTCAAAAGAAATTCTTCTGTGCGTAAAATCTCCTTATAATGCAGCTTTTCTTGCAATATGTTGTTCAGTACACCAGCTCTCACCTCAAGCCCATCTCCCCACAGATAACAGCCAGAGACCTGGGGAAGAATCACTTTGGATAATTCTTCTAGGGCAGCATTTCATTACCACCAGTCAAAGATGGCAAAAAGCAACAGGTAGGAAAACATATCATCAAGTTTATGGCTGAGTTGACCATTTGGGGCTGCCAGTCCATGGGGTGCTGGTGAGGAATGGTCCCCATGAAGCTGCCAGCTGCATGTTAGAGGTCATCTGGGACTGAGGAGCCTGCCCTGCTTGCCATGGTCTGTGCGAAAAAAAGCAGAACACAACCCAAAACAGCCCAAAAGCTGAGAAACTGGCAGCAAGCTTCTGTGGCAGTAAGCTGCTGGATCCTGGAGGCAGCTGGAAAAGGGCACAACTTTACAATAATTAGCCTGTCCTGTGCTTGGATTACAGCAAGCTTTTGATTTCCCTATTATATCTTGATTTTATTTTCCTCCTATTGCCATTCCTGATGGGAGCTACAATGGTGGCTGGGTGCCAGCTGCTCAGGCTGCCTTGCCCGTGTGGGACACCACTGGGATGTGCCATGGTGTAGCAACTGGACAGATCAATACAATGGGAAAGGTATTACAACAAACGTCTGATGACAGAAGAACCAGCATGATAGAAAAGTACTATAAAAGAAGGAAAGATGATTACTCACTCATATCAGAAGATTGCCGGGGAAAGCTTTACCAATGAGGAATCACCAACCAGAGATCCTTCCCCAGTGGCAGTCAGCCCTTAAATGAGGTCTAAGAGAGGTGCAGCCTGGCTCCATGCCTTCCAGTTACACAGGTGAATTGTCTTCACCTGTGCTCCCACAGCTGACTGGGTCCCTTCCCCAGATGCTCCATCAGTAGTTCAGGCCGTGACTCAGCAGTTCCCATACACATGGTTTGCAATGGAAGAGTATCACTATGAGGCCTCCAGTGGGCAGTGGCTCTTCTTCTTCTCTGGATTCTCTGTTAAAAATGGGATGCAGGCAACCTCTGCCCACCATCTCCTGTCTTTTTTGTTCCAACTTACGATTATCTATTCTGTTAGAGAGAGTTTATATATGACATATATTGGAGCTACGAGACAAATGGAGATCTCTATCTCAAGGGACACAAAGAATAATTTTTTTGTCTGCTAATTTTGAATACTTGGTGGTCCTGCAGCTAAAGAAAACCAAGCTGCAGGACTTATTTCTGTGAAAGAAAGACACCCAGATACCAGTCATTGCCGTGTCTGTTAGATTTCTCATTCAGTTTTCCCCTTGCATATCTGGCTTTTACAGAAGACAAGCTCCTTTCTGTTCATCCCGCTATTGCCATCTTGTCCAATCCATGTGCTGCTGAACATGAGATTCCTGTGTATGTTTGGCATGCCTGCAGGCTGGGGCTGCTGTAGCCCACAGTCTTTTCATTGTCCAAGCAGTATTCTCCTTTTCCTCAGGCACTTTTCCGTAAAATACCCCATCTCTAAGGATTATTCCTGAGACTCCTGAGAGCTCTGCTCCAGGTGTTTCTGCATTTATCGGTGGAACTTCAACGCTCCTTCCCTTGTAGCAAGAGGCACAAGGAAGCAGAGTTTCACTTTCAGCAGGAGGCAGTAGCATGACTGCCAAGCATGTATGGAAGCAGGAAAGTCCCAGCATCATCTGGACTGCAGAAGATACAAGTAACAAGGTCCAAGGCTAAACAATAGACAGGAAACTAGCACAGAGGGAAAAAAGACAGAATGGAGCCTGGTACTACCCCCAAAAAGCTGAATATGAAAAACATGGCAACCTCTAGGCAGAGCTGGTAGGGAAGTACAAACAGCAGTGATCACATCACGTGAACAGAGCCAGCTGTGCCACCACAGGACGAGGTACAGGCATGGAGGCATGGGCTGAGTGCAGCTCAACAGAAAAATGCTCTTTACAGACTGTCAGAAAATAACCAGCAAGGTAATTACATGCTCATACATACTGAGCTGAATGATGAATGCTGAAACGTGGTAGTGCAGAGTGAGAAGAGGGCTCAGGACATAAATATGCATAAAAATTTCAATCTGAATGTAGTTACATGCAGTCCGATGTCTCTAAGCACAAAGCTTTGCTGTGTTTCAGCTGATGCAGTACATGGAAGCTGCAACTTGTATTTTGTTTTGCTGAACCACTGGGCTGGGAAACCAAGCCTGTGCACAATTACATTCTGCACCTTCATTCTATTAAAAATAGTAGACATAATTAGTAAATACACTAGGGAAAAATGGATGGAAGGAGGGAGGAGACTCACATAAAATTATTCAAATGCCAAGTTTCTATGAATTTTCATAATCAGCCACAAAACGCAAGTGACTGCTCTATTAATGATAACACTTATAATTACTATTTCTCTCTTCACTAGGTTGTGAAAGGGGTGATGCTTTTTTTTTTTTTTTTTTTTTTTTTTTTTTTTTTTTTTTTTTTATAAAGCCAGTGGAAACACACACAATATCTTTCTGTTAACTTCCTTGCCATGGAAAAATCTTTATATAAATAAATAAATAAATTGTGTCATGGTCAAAACAATCTAACCAGTAAAACAAAACCAAAAGGTAGTGCTTCTCAAATGCATGAAAAGTAAACAGAAATAAAAGCAATCTATTTCATGGGGAGATGGAAACAATTTTATTTGGGGAACGTTAAAACATCCATATACAATTTGAACAAATACAACAGGACAGTGTGTTCCCTAGGTTTCTAGTTACAGTATTTACAGGTTTAATAAGGCACTGGTTCTCAAAAAAGAACGCAAATTAGTTTCTTAGTCTTTACATCATCAACCTTTTCTTTAATAGAAATAATTCTGTGCTAGAGAAAGGATAGCAGTTGCTAGATGGCATCTCTCTCTTTCTCTTTGTTGTATTTTTTTTTCCTTTGTCTCCCTATGCCATCTTGTTATGCCAGTAAGTGACTAAACTAAACTTTCCCCATTAGAAAACTGGATTACCAAACCTGAGGGCATTAAAACCCCAATTAATTTTACCACCAACTTCCAAGCCCAATCAATGCGCACTGTGAAACTACCAAATCTGGAAGTGCCATTAAAAGTCTATAATTGGTAAAATAAATGTACTAATGTGTGTCACTGGGCACCTTAAAACTGTAATAACTTCATCTGGAGTATTGCATAAAGTCAACCTTACAGCCAGCAACTCAAATGTCATTGCGCTAAAAGAAATGACATCCAAGCTTGCCTTAAGCCATTTTCAGGTTTTAGGAATACACCTTTATAGTGTCATTGATTATAGTGGGTAGGAGATTTGAGGGGGAAAGTCCAGCCTTTTGGGTCTAAGAAGAAAATGAGCAGTTACTCACATAAACGCAGACCCTCTGCTTTCTCAGGTGTGTGTCTCCTCATCTATATATACACATATACATATATTTATTTTCCTAAATAGCACCGTTCCAGTGATTTGTCAGTTATGCATTTTCATAAATAAATATTATGTTTTATTTAGTGCTTTGCCATCCATAATATTTTACTCTCAACCCACATACTGAAGTTATTCCAGATACCCAGCTGTGTGTGTGTATATATATATAAAGCCCTAAACATTAACTTGAACACTTAACATAGACACTTCATGGAACCTATCAACCAGTATTTCAGATTTCTTCTGGACTGAAAAAAAATAAGTTCACAGCACACTGACAGCATATGTCTTGGAGAGCCATTGTGTCCACTAAACCATTGGCAGGAGGCACCAGCCAGCAAAACCCCCTCCAAAACACTTCCGGAGAAATAAATCATCATAAAAGTTAAAAACAAAAAAAAAACAAAAAAAAAACAAAAAACCTGTATTTGAGGAAAATACAACAGAGCAGGAGAGAGGCTTCCTGCTGCGTGTCTGCTCACCCAGGACCTGCAAGGACTGGACTTGCAAGAGCCATGTGTGGGACCAACCAAGTCCACCACCTACTGTTATGAAAATCAGAACAACATCCCTATTTCCATGAGTTTTGCCCCCTCACCAGCCATAGCGGGACCAACCCTGGCCATTAGCATTTCCCCTTCTCTTTATCTGGGCAAAGAAATCCAAGCCCTTTTGAGATTGGGTTTGTTTCATAAGGGAAAGGGCACAAAGGCAAAAGGTAAAATGAATTAATGAAAATTAATGGAAACCCTATGAGTCAAGTCTCTAAGACAAAAAGGTACTATTTTTGTCCACAAATCTTCAATAAAAGCACTCAAAGAGAGCAGCAAACTAAGGCCTCATTGATGCAAGTATTCTATTTATTAAAGACAGTGCAAACCAGCATTCCCCCTCTGGGGCAGGATTTGGCTTACTGTTAATTTGCAGAGATTTTCTTTTTGTGTTGCTTGGTATTTTTGGGTACAGGCAGGGAAACTGCAAAGCAAAAACAAAACAAAACAAAACAGAAAAAATAAAAAAAAAAAAACCCACCACTCTAATTAATGAAAATCCTCTGATTAAACTTTAACACCTATAATCATGCAAGTCTCGCTGTTTCTCTTGAACCTCACACATTTTTCTCCATTAGCTTGAAAGAATTAAATGGTAATTTTTCAAACCAGAAATACCTTCAGGGATCCTTGAAGGTAAACCCCAATTATACTTACCTACCTACCACAAATAAATCAGTTTTGTCCAAAAAGGAAAAAAAAAATAGCATTGCATAAATGCTAAGGATAAATCCAACATGGCAATTATTTTACTTCTGAAATAGTTTTAGCATAATCAAAGCAGTATTTGTAAGGATCTATTCCAAAATTAAACTGAACACTACCACGTGAAACAGGACACAGGAGGACAAAAAAATAAAAAAAATAAAGTGTAAAATGGTAGCTCCCATACAGCTCAGCTTTGATAATCTGATGAAGAACAGAGACCTGTCCATAAAAAAATACTTCATAGGGAAAATTTTGTTGTCCTGTTGCCTCTCATTCCCTCTTCAGTTTTTACATTGCAGTAATTGCTGCAGCTGTAGGATGGAGGAAGGGAGAAAGATAACTGTGTTTCCTGAGGCTCTTCTCTTCTAAAAACTCTTACCAGTGAGATGCTACGCAGTCTCAGCTTGGCGATGGAAACTCTCGCTAGTGTGCAGGCTTCAAGGCTGCTGAGAAGCCATCAAAAATAGTCATAATTTCATGTCAAAATGTTCATCAACGTCTGGTGCCCTAAAAGTACGGTCTTAAATGTATACCTGCTGCAGCATTCCAGCTGGTGCCTGGTGATGGTAGGAGTGAAGAGGGGCTTTGGGATGAACGCTAAGAACCAGCCCCTCACTGAGATGAAAGCTGACATGAGGTGTTGCAGCATCACGCTGGAGCTGTGTCCTAACAGCTTCGGGTGATCCTAAATGAGATGCAACCTCCCTAGGGGCAGGCACCCACAAGAATTCTGCCTCCCATATCTATGACAGTAGGGATGTAACCAGGCTCTGTCTGCAGCAGGAAAATCCCCAACGTGCACAGGGCTGTGGGACGATGCCAGGGAAGTGGCTTTCAGGATGATTTCCACTGCAGCTTCCCCAAGATGCTCAGATCCTCTCTTTTTCTAAATGCTGGAGTGCAAGAGTTTCATTATAAATGAGAAAGTTGCTTCGCTTACATCATCAGCACAGTTTCATCCTTTTTTTTTTTTTAATGTAACAATATACATCTTTTTAACTTCTAACCAAAGATTTTATTTTCATAAAATTTAAAGCAGTATCTTTTAAAACAATCAAAATAATAATAATAACAATAGTAATAATAAAATAATAAGTGGCTTTCATGGAAAGCAACATGCGTAATTTTAAACCAGTTACTAAAACTGTATATCCCTGTGTAAACAAGGGCAGATAAGCCTCTCCGAGCCTTGCATGCCAAAATTCAGCTGATTTTGCTAAGAACAGTCTCCTCAAAGCTGTCAAACAAAGTTGCTCTTAAATACGATTGCAGTCAGGGTACTTATCAGCACCTCTCTATGACTTCTGCCTGCAAAAGAAAGTCTGTTTCCATCGGTCTTCATGAGAAGGAGCTGTTTTTGCTTCATCAGAGCTTAATGTCCTGAGACTCTGACATTTTGGCAAGTGTTTTCTTGACTCGTAGGGCTGTGAGCCGGGATGCAGGGTTATGGGCCCAGCACTCCATCATGAGCTTCCCCATCTGCCGCAGGCACTGTGAGGGGAAACGGAAGGGAAATCAGTGGAAGATGAGACTGCAGCTGGTGGCCAACTAAAGGGAAGTGAGTCTTTTCTAAGGCAGCCAACAAACATAGATGCTGGCTTTCAAAAGGACCACTCAGCCTTCAACGTTCATCTGCCTTCCAAAAATTCATCTAAAGGGTGCTGCTCCCAAATGACAGCTGTCCTCTGTGACTAAAGAAGACTTTATAGCATGAAGCTGTACCAATTAATGTGATTAATGACCCCCTCATATAATCGCTTTTGCAGTCAGTAAGTTTGGTACATCAACGGTTTGTTTCTGACTCCACCAGAACAATGTTGCTTCATTACAGACTCTCGGTTGGGACTGTTCAGGTTCTCCTCCACTCCCCTTACATCGAGATTCGACTCTGGAAAGAACTCTGAGTCCTACATCTCTTTTGAAAGGCTGCATCAGTAGACCTCCTTACTACAATGCAAAGAAGTGCTTCTCCTGTAAGACACAACGGCTGCTCTTCTGTGCAGTCTGGATGTAGTGCTAGCACTGCATATTAATACCTTAAGTATGAAATACAATATCACACACTAATGCTAATGTTAAATGATGCTAAAATCAGGTTTTCAGGACTGTACATCTGTGATCACAGAAAAGCTGTATGCTGACTTGATTTTGACTACATAGAACAAATCTGATTTTCATTATTTTTTTAAGGTAAAAGCCATAGGAATCACATTCCTTGTACCAGTAGCTACTGAAATTGCAGCCAGTACACCACGTATGTCATCAGTGCACTCAGCACTAGGAAATAGAGATTAGAAAGGTCCACATACAGCCTGCTGTCAGTATGTGATCTGGTTGACAAGCAGCACCCTTTGAGACTTTCTACACCTGCAGCTTCAGTGGGCATCTCTGAGAACATCACTTTCCTTCCTAAGCCTGGTTGCACCAGTAGCGAAGTTCCCCCTTACTCAAAACAACACAGAATTAGGTCAGTGTCATTTACTCATTCTGCTTAAAAGTATTAAGAATTCAAGCCCATGCCCTGTTAAGCAACAAAGCTGTGTTTTAAAGGATGGTACCTCATCGCTGCTCCATCTGTTGGGGAAAGAAGGACGTAGTCTTTTGATGCACACAATCTCCCGCATGTCCTCATAGGAGGGGTCACTAGGCACAAGGTCGTGATATGGGAGCTGGTATTCTTCCACTATTCCTGAAAGAAAACAGCAGCTGCACATCACTGAAGAAGACATTTCCCACTAGTCTCTTGTTGTTGACCGCACAGTGCTGCCCTCTGCCATGCTCCAAGCTTTGTCCACTTAGTCTTACTATCATTCCATTTTGGCCTTTCCTGCTTCAGTTTCATGAATGCATTGCAATGAAAGAAGAGCTAGCTCACTGCAGGACAAACTTATTTTATTAACCCTTGCCATTCTTATCTGGTGTAGGGCAGCGGGACATGCATATCCAACACTCCATATCTATTACTCATCCACTGCTTCCTCTAATCCCAGCCATTCCTTCTTCTGAAATGGATTTTCTCCGAGTTAAAACAAAGATAGCATAAGCACAATTGGCTGAGAAAATACCCCTAGTGGTTAACAATTAAATGCACTTCTAAAAAGGACTTCACCGTGAAAGTTCATGTTACAGTGAAGCTCCAACGTAATCATTAGCTACTTGCCAAGTGAGACAGTTTCCATCATTGTTGTCCACTCTAGCAAGCTCAAATAAGTCATGATAAAAAAGAATAATTTCTTAGCAATGGGCTCTTATCGGAGCAATTATGCAGATAATGAACTCTGAATTAGGTTTACCTCATATCAGTGGATCTGGCACGTATTAAATACCTGCTTTTTCAGGAAATGGCAAAGCATTCTTTCTGCACAGAAGCGATGACAATATCATTACAGACTGTATGCAACATCACTGCAGTTTACTCTACCAGTGTGCAAATACAGGGATCACATTGCTCACCGGTGAAATTCAGCTCCTCTCAGGTGAGCCCACAGCAAGCATTCAGCACAACACTGCGAGGCTTTAAAAATCAATAAAGTCTGGCGAAGGTAACGCAGGCCCAAGAGATGTGCTCTGCTCTTTACTCACCACCAATCTGGTGTGTAACTGCTGCCAAGTCATTTCTCTGCATTTAACTCTCCTCAGTGGCAAAATAGAGGTAATAACAGCCATCATTTCTGTACTACACTGAACAATATGTGCAGAAAGCACACATGGCCTATGCAGACAAGAAGGGTTCTTCACCCTAAAGCTGCAGCTGGCTGCATTGCTTCATCACTCTCCTCATGCTTGAATGCCCAATACCAGAAGGAAATGAGGCACATGACTGGTACAACAAATGATGTAATAAGTGCCACTTCCTCCTGTTTTTTTTTCTACTTGCCTTGTAAATAGATTATTTATTTTAAATAGCAGTGCTGCATCCTCCCAAACTGTTTATCTTTCTTCTTATATTTAACTCTAACAAAAAGAAAAATTCACTATATTCTCGCTGCTAAAATAGCTGAATGCCTCCAGTCCAGAAAAAATGTGTTGTCTTTAGAAAAAGCACTAAGATTAGTCCCAAACTCCTTCCACAGTGCAAGCATCTGCTGCCTTCAAACAAGCCACTAAAATACAGTACAAATCTTTCCTCTCACAGTAGCATTGACAGATGCTTTAAAGTAAGTTTCAAGTAGAAAAGAGAAATTAAGAGGATTACATGCAAGGTTTATCCATGTATTTATTACATTAAAAATAATAAAGAGGGAAAAGGTTGTAATGGAACATTAGGGCTTATAATCAAATCATAGCATTCACTGACACAATTAAAAGCAAATTTCCAACTATGAAATAGGTACCACTGTCATTTACCTCCTGACACACATCTCCTGGCTATCTCCCAAAGGATGAGTCCAAAACTGTACATATCAGCCATGATGTAGGACTGAAAGTGATTTCTGTTCAAGCTTTCATCCAGCACCTCAGGAGGCATATAGCGTTTCGTTCCCACGCGAGTGTTTGGAGGGATGTCTACCTCATTTGTATCACTAAAGTAAAGAGAAGTAAAAAAAGGCATCAAATATGCTATAAAAGTAGATTGAAAAGAACATAACTGAGAGGGGAGAAGTAGTAAATTCAGACCACATCCACTCTCAAACAAGGTCAAAAGTAGTGCGTAATCTTAATGGAACAAATCTTACAAAGAAAGCCTCTTAGTGTGAACACAACTCTTCCTAAAAGGCTGACTTGCCTCAGGCAGTATTAAGCATCCAAATGCAGAACCACAACGGAGATAAGACTCAACAGGGATGCTGTAACATTTGTGAAATTTCATTAGCATTAGACTGAACTCTAATGCTGGTGATAACAATCAAATCTTCATTAAATGCTATTTTCTTAACATACTCCACCACATAATGCTTTAGTCTAAGTAATTATTGGAGGACACTAAATAGCTCCAGCAGCATCATTTAGCTATAGAAAATCAGGTCTGCAAAGAAGAGTCTATGTTTTGTGCATGCATTATGCTTGATCTCTCTCAGCCTCTACATATCACAGAGTACAAACACACAGATGGAAATGTGTAAAAAAATCTAACCAAAGGCGTCACATCTCACACACCGACCAAAGAGACAATGTGTTTCTAACAGGAAGCAAACACCCAGCAAATGTGTGACTGGATTTTTATTTTTTTTTTCATTATTACTTAAGATTTGACTGTAGCAATTTTAAAGTGTTCAAAAGTTTAGTGTCAGGCATACACTGAGGCTTATTTAGAAAGGTCTGTTTCCTTTTCCTCACCTTCAAAATCTGAATCTTTTAAATGTGACAGATACATCAAAATCTCAGAGAATAATCACACAACTGTAATTTTCTTTACCTACAAGTATGAAAATGACACATAAAAGCCAGACCTGAGATACAACCAGTCACCTACACAGTCATTAAATCATACATATGGTGGTTGCATTTGTGTATCCCTCCAAGAACTAACATAAATCTAGTGACCTGCGCTATCTCACCAGATTTTGAATAAAATGAGAAAAGCAAAAAGCTTTACTGAACTCATTATTTTCAATGCAACACATCCCATTCAACCACTTTTTTTCTGGTTGTTGCCTGGGAAATGCTAAGGAAGGATTCTTTATGAAAACAAGCTATGCAAACTAAACTCCATTCAGATAATGAGAGTTACATAACTCATCTTTTATAGAGACACTTGGTCTTTCCCAGTTCTCAGTTCAGACCTAAGCAGTATGCTGCCCTGTATCTGTCAGGTAAAGTATGCCTACAAAGGATGAATTTCTTCCCTGAAACTTTTACAGTGAACAGGGTATTTCCTTACTTATTGTTTTCCAGGCCCCTGCTCCCCAGTATAAAATTGTTCATTTCTCATCTCCTACAGAAATGTCAGCTTCATAAAGGGAAGACCTCACCAAGAAAGCTGGCAGATAAGTTGCTAGTGAGAAGGGCACATTAAACCATCTTTTCTTACATTCTGAATAATTTCACCTCAAGATCTGTAGAGATTTTCTTATACATACATACTTAAGGGAGCCTAGTTTCAAAGCTGACCTCTGAAATGGAAACCTTCAGTCTATGGCCACATTTCTGTGCTTGGAAAAATCAGAGCATTCGTAACACACATCTCCATTGGGACCAGCGCTGAGCTCAGGCTCGTTGTGAGCAGAGCAAGCAGCTGTCAGAGAGAAATGACTTCTTTATGAATCCCTGGAGCAAGCAAGTCCTACTTGTCTGCTCCTTCTAAGTTGTTTAAACACATAACCATTTTTAAAAATCAAATTTAAAAGCCATTTCAAAAATCAAATCTGTACTTTAGCAATTTGATTTGTTGGAAATGAAACAAAACACAGCCCAAATGGGGTGCTTTTCAATAAATCCCAATTAGCAACATGTGCAAATGATTAGTATTATTCTATATAAGTTATCTATGAATTATTTAGTTATCAGATAAGCTGAAAGCTTCAGTGACAAGTTTACTCACGTGAATTCAACCTGTCTGTGCAAAGTCCTTTTAACACAGGGTAGTAATATGCAGGTTGATACTGAGCATTCAGTGATGAAAACTGAATGTTTACACAAATGCAACGGATGTGCACAATTACTGGAAAGCAACTGTTTCTACACCTGGAGTATGTGCTTATGCAACACTCACCCAAGCAGCTGCAGCTCACTTACGGGTGAGCACTGCATGGAATCGATGCACACAAGACACAGGTGCTTGCTCCCACATGCAAACTCATGCATACAACACAACCAGCATGTGGCTCTTACCCAACTTTCCCTCACCCTGCTTAGCTCTACTCACCTAATAAATTTAACAGCCAAGCCCAAATCTGCTATACAGCAGGTTCCATTCTTTTTCACCAGGATGTTCTTACTTTTTAGATCACGGTGTGCAATAGCTGGTTTGCCTTGGGTACTGAAGATCTCCGTATGTAGGTGGCACAAGCCACTAACGGAGGAGTAAGCCAGTTTTAACATGCCTTTTGTGTCCAGGGTGGTTGATTTCAGATAATCATAAAGGGAGCCATTCTCATGATAGTCAGTGATGAGATACAGTTGGGTCCAAGAGCCTGTGCCTTTAATGTCTGCTGCAATGAATCCTGAAAAAAGCAATAGCGAGTTAATTCTTCTCAAGGCGTTTTTGACTGCTCGGGAGTCTGAACTGTCAGCCACTTCCATATTTTTTATTTTAACAACATACTCAATTTCTTTTACGTTACTTACAAGCAGCTATGCCTCACCTTTAGCCCTTTACACATTTTCAGAAAGCCTAGATACTCAAACACAGGTGGCAGAGCCAGATGTCTGATTTTTCGAGCAATAGCCATATTCCCATTATTTTTTACCTGCACAGTAATCCTTCAAGCTTTTTTCTTTTCAGAAGTGCAGGGTGACTAACTGCAAAGCACAGCAGGTAACAAAGCACATAAGAAAGGGCATCAGACAATGACGAATATAAAGTAATTAAATTTAAGAAAGCCATCACTATCAAATGATGATCTTTAATTTCACTCACCGAGAATATTTTCATGCCTCATCAGGACAGTTTGGTAGATTTCTGTTTCTCTGAACCAGCTGGCCTCTTCCGTGGTAAAAAACACTTTGACAGCTACCTTTTCGCCACGCCACTTTCCCATCCAGACTTCCCCATAGCGACCTTTTCCAATCTGTTTTACCATCTGAATCTGTTTTGCTATGGTCCTTTGAACCTGTAAAATGCCAAGACTCGCAGTGAGAACTCGTTCTGCAGAAATTTTCTGCCTTCATCTCAGTCCTTCTCTGAACAGCAGAATACGCAGCAGTTGCGAAACAGATTTCAACAAAATTTTGCCATATGGATGCTCCTCATCTCTCCCCAAGAGACAGCACTAGTGAGGCCATTCCTGTCCCTGAGAAAAAGCCTTCCTATCTCATTTCCAAAGGCTTACCTACTCAACACCTTTGAGACAGACTCAAGATCACTGAAATTACTGTGAACAGCTTCCTATGACCTTCCTTGAAAATCCTATGGCTAATAATTTCAAAATATTAATTTGTTATTAGGAGCCTTAACCATTACTTACCCAGTTAGGATGCAAGTGACTGCATTCATTTTACTAGGGACTGATGTAAAAATGAAAGCATTTGTCCAGCTCTAGCAGAAGGTCAATGCATTTATTTAGCAGTTTTGTAGAGCTATACATCACATATTGACAGACTATGCATAGTAGATGGGCTGATTCTACATTTAATGAACATTTATGATGACAAAAAGTCTCGGAGAAATGGAGAATAATATAGAATTGGAGCATGTCTGAAGATGATGAGTTTCTGCAAGCTCATAGAAGAAAACTTTAGATGCTGCTACACGACCCACTGGTGTTCATGGTTGACTCAGCCTCTCCTTAATGTAACAGGACATTAAGATGTCACCACAGCTAACGATTTTTGGTTTTGTAGTATTTTACAAGATTTTGCAATCTCATTTTATTCTAGGGTTTTTCATCTGGCTCAGACTATGGGTAAAATCTGGATAAGAGTCATGTTGAGGTCTCTAGGTTTTGCCACCACCCATACACAATTCCTGAGAAGCTTAATGCAACAAATCTGAATCTCTATGAAATCATAATCTTAAGAATTTCTGCAACCCTGGCTAACAAAAATGATCAAACCCTGATTTTAAGATCCTTTGCTTCCTTCGCTATCCCTGGAATGACCATTGAAACTGTCAATCTGGTAATGCAGAGCAGGACTGCCACAATCCTTCTGAAGTATGACTGCATGTCACAAGATGAATTCAAAAGCTATTAAGTAAGGTGTATGGCCATTTGTTTTGTAAATAAATTACTGTTTTTCATGTTAGACAATTCAAAGAAGAAAAATATAGAATGACATTTATGCAAAGCTATTTCAAAAGTTCCAGCTTTCTTCTGTTCCAATTTACATACAATCCCAATTTTTAAGCCCTGCAACATGTAACGAGGGTTCCAAGATGGCTGCAGTGCCATTCTTTTATTAACATCAGTGAAAGCCAAAAACAGATCAGGCTGAATTTTTAAAATTGATTCACTCTCCTTTATACTCTTATATAATGATTGAACAATAGTTACATTACATTGGAATTTTGCTTTAACATTTTGTAATGTCATTTTAGCATTGTTGCTTTCTATTCCGCCCATTTTAAAAATGTATCCTGAACAATAATGCTGTTAAGCCAAATAACTCAATTTGTGCAAATATATGTAATGGTATCATAAAGTACATGAAATTACAATACTTAATGATGAAAAGTTCCTTGTTATATTACATTAAGAAAATGAAAAACACATCTCTGTTATGGGTTTTCAGGCGGCAGAATACTATGTGAGGGCCTTAACTTGGTTTGCTTTTGCTAGAACTAGTCAGATGATTTACTGTGAACAATTTATATTATTTTAAGGAATTTAGCCCTTTCTTGAATCTGATTATGATTTTTAGAACAAAGCAGTTAATCAAAAATGCTAGATGAACTAATTCTATAAGTATACTGGACGACGTATCCATGCAAATTGTTTACAGTGATTTTCTTTACTTATTTCTAGATTTTGTTTTGCTGCTTGAGTTGTGTGACCAACCAGCTCCCTGTGTCCCATTCCTTTCCTTGACTGCAATCAATCCAACTGCCAACTATTTCTAACTCCTGCATTCTGCTTTTCTGATCTTTAGCTAAATGTCTCCATCTAATGCAGACTAAAATTCAGACAAGCAAACTTTTTGTAATTTCAACATTTTGAACAGAGGGGTTCATTCCTGAGGATGAGGTGCAGTCTATTGAAAAGTAAAATCCATTGGAAGAGATAGTAGAAAAAAAAACATACACAAAAAGGCAGAGAGGGAACTCTGATTTCTCTCTCATTTATGTACTCAGCATTTTACCTCCTTCCCTGGTTTTGAATGTGGGTTCACCAAGGCATTAGCTTTGCATAAACGTCTTATGTTGGGCAGTGGGGTTCTGCTTGCTTGTGCAGACTTGATTGTACCTGAGCTTATTGGCTCAAAGCTTTTTAGTTACAATTTGCTGTACTTTTTCTTGGTTTAAAATTTGATTGGCAGCATTTGACCTGCAGCAAACTTTTCTGTCAAACAGCCCAGGAAAAGAATGCTTGCTGAATGTCAAAATCCAGATAAAATCTTGGTTAATGCTTATTTTTGGTGTAATACCTGTACTCACTGGAATAAATTTTCTGCATAGGAGGAAGACAATACTGTTTATCATAAACTTACATTTTGAAATAAATGTGTGGGTTATGTTCCTGAAATAATAGCTTTGGATGTTTCATTCCTTGAATAAAAAATTAAGCAGTTGAAAACAAATTCTTCTAGTCTAGAGCATTATTGCTAGGCACTTCCTATATGTTTCTTTCAGGCATGGGCCCAGAGGTGCTAAGCTGTGTACTTCCAGTGAGCATGTAGTGGTTGTAGCTGTTCTGGGAAGTGCAACAAACATTTATTATTATGGGCAAGTTTCACAGTAGCTCTTATTTTTCTTCTCTTCCACAGAAAATGACTATTTAAAGGGAAAGTCAAAGAAAAATGCAGGTTTTCATAGGCAAAGAGAGAGCTAGGGACAGCAGTAAGACCACAGATCCCACCTTCAACCAGCTGAGGCTCACCAAGATGGAAGAAAGTATAAAGCACTAACTGTCATAACTAGTTTGTCTTTTTTCCTGCTTTCTTGTCCCAAGGCATCCTTTGGATGAAGTATTATGCCATGAACAACGAGATTGACCAGGCCACCTGCTACCCATGTGGGCTGCTAGGAACACATCCTCTCAGAGGAAAAGACCAAGTTCCTTGTGTTTGCTCTAATTACAGTATTTCTTAGAGAGCTATAGAAACAGCTAGGTTGAAATTGTTCATCAAAATCATCAAGCCCAAATTCTGTCTCTATAACAAGTAGCTATAAGTGCAGAACAAGACCTTGATGCGGAAGGCATACAAAAAAGCAAGACAATAACATTAAGAGACCCTTACAGCCAAATAAATTGGAAACTATCATCAGGAATGGTCCTTGATATTAAGTATGATCCATTTCTTTCCATGACAGAGCTTTTCTAAAGCCTAAATGTAAATGATGGAGTTTTTCCTCAACTGAGGAAGATGAGCATGGCTTTTCTATGCTCAGAACCATTCACAACATGCATTTGTCAGCTTGCCTTTTTTTTTTTTTTCTCAACAGCTATGTTGCCACAAAATTAGATTTAAGAAAAAAAAAAAATTAGTACTCATCGTAAATGAGACTCTAAGCAGCTCTTACTCCTGTCAGAGCAAATCATAGAACGGTTTGGGTTGGAAGCAACCTCAAGGATCATGAAGCTCCAAGCCCCCCACTGCAGGTAGGGCCATGAACCTCAATATTTAATACTAGACCAGGTTGTCCAGGGTCCCCTACAACCTGGCTTTGAACACCTCCAGGGACAGAGCATCCACAGCCAAACTGAGTCCAAACTGAGTCCACTTTTAGCCAGCCACTCAATCTGTTGCTTCATTTCAAGGAAATAAAGTTTCCCATTTATTTTTCTCTTTTAGGTTTAGAAAACAAGATGTGAGGGCAAAAAAAAAAACCAATAGACAGTACTTGGAAATTGGGCAACATCACCAGTAATAGGACCACTACAAATTAATCAGTTTGTAAGAGTCTAGAGACATAATTTCTGAAAAAAAGAAACTGAAATCTAATTTGTGCCGTTCTTTCAGTGCTAAAAAGCAACAATGGCCCTTGAGAAAACAAACTGCTGAACAGAATTGTTTTACTACAGAAACTAAAGCCATTGCCTTTCTGGCATGTGAGCTGAGGGGGTTCAGCCATCCTGCAGTCAGTTCAGAAATAATGGTAAAGCTCACTCCATCCCCATGCCTTTAACCTTTGAGATTACCTCAGTACAAGGTAAAATAATTCATTCTTGACTTCTGAATGCAAAGTGAAGTCTGCACATAAAAAGGTTCCACATTCGATGAATTGCAATTTCTTTCACATAAAGCCTACATGTCAGTGTTGGAAAAGCTATTGTGTGTTGCACATAAAAAGTGAGAAAATAAGACTGCAGGCTAAACGCTGTCATTTGCACTGGGGTAAATCCTGATAAATTTCTGTGGTCTCTGTTGGTCTCTATTTCCCCCGTGGTATTCTAAGTTAAGAGAGGAATTAAAAAGAAAACAAAACAGAACAAGTAAGATTTTTGGCTGAGTATACATGAGGAGAAAAAAAAATTCTCCTGATTCTAATGCAGTTGTTTGTCAGCTTAAATCCTTGTCAATTCTAGGAGAAAATAAAAAATAATAATAAATGAAAGACAAACCTTAAAGACACAGTGCCTCATTTCAAACATTAAAAAAAAATACATTTCTTGCGCGTCATTTTGTTTTCTCTCTTTACTCCTTTTTTCCTTGTGAACTGACATTCAGATAATGTTGCTTCCTTACCAGAAGAGGGAGCCCGGAGCCGCTGCCGGAGCTCTGGGACTGCTCAATCAGATCCTTCAGGGATTCTCCAGGAGGAATGTAGGTCTCATCCTGCTCCAGTCCAATGCTGTAGCGGGGCCTGGCCTCTTGCCGCTTATACCTGCCATTTGTATACTAAAGTTAGCTTCCAACATAATGAGCACGGGTACAAAGGGTAAAGAACATTATCCTCCACATCAGCCTCAAATATAGACACATGGCTTCCTTGGCTTCTCTGACCAGTATTTTCACTTTTATTTCTAACAAACCGTTTTTAGCATCAAACCTCTATGTATAAAATTCAAAGACTGTGCAGCGCGCTATGAGCTTGCAAAGCTAAGAGATGCTTTTCTTTCAGAACCTTAAAACACAAACAAAATAAATACGAAATTTTATTTACCAACTGCAGTGGGTCTTTTAAAAGTAAAAGGAGGAACAATCATGGGACCTGAGAGTATTTAAAAAACACACAGAATTATTTAAACATATGTAGATTATGATGATATTCTAGACACGCTTAACATTCCTGTATTCTCCTCTTTTTTAAGATCCTCACCCATAAACACACTGAGAAGCCTCAGGTTTTTTTGTTCTGTATATATTGTTTTGTACTGTGGCATTCTCAGCTTCACTAAAGAGCAATCTGCGCTTCAAACCGAAAGGCTTCTTATGATGCTGGATGAAAGATTATACATGGAATATATGAGGTATGTTTGTGAATAACATGAATAAAGTACACATTCTTTTCACATGATAAAATCACATTTTTTTTCTTTTTTTTTTTTTCCCATGATACCAATCTTAAATTTTTCAAAATTGTGAGTCCACAAAAAGACAAAAGTTAGGAAGAATGCTAATGAGGTGATAAAATGTTCCTTATTTACCTGAAGTAGCAGAATATGATGATAAGCACCAGAAGTATACTACAGACAGTCACTGAGATCAGCAGGGCCTTATGGTGAATGTTTCCTTCAGCAAAGTCTGGAGATAAAACAGAGCAGCAGGAGGAAAGAAGTGAGAAAATTTGGAAAGGGAGATGGTACAAAGTCAGTGTGAAAAAATGTACACCAAGCACAAGATTGTTGAAGCTGTGGATGCCCCATCCTTGGAGGTGTGTAAAGCCAGGCTAGAACAGGTCTGTCCCTCCCCAAGGCAGGGGGGTTGGAGATAGATGGTCTTTAAGGCCTCTTCCAATCCAAATCATTCAGTGATTTTGACTCTGTGATTCTACTACAGGTCTGTACACGATGCCTCTCGATTTTACTGGTGTACATGTCCTCATTGTCCCTCACCTAGCAGGGCAGAACCAGTGCCCACAGGAGCCCATATGCTGATGCATACTTACTCTGTCAAAGCATGGATTTGCAAGTCCCTGTTTGACTCTAAATGAAATCAATTAGGAAAATCAAACCAGGAGTCATTGTTTTGTGTCTTAACGTATGTGATCAGTGAGGACATGCAAAGATCTTAAATTCATATCTTAAATCACTGGCATCTGATTGAACAGTTAATATAACAAATAAATAACTGTGTTTATCCTAGTAGGGAAACAGAGGAGACCACCCAACCCCTGAGAAGGCAAACTGCTAAAGACTTTGTAGGCATATTTCCAGCACTGAAGAATACTCCACCTCTCTGATCCTGTTTTAACATTTAAATGAGCATTTTTTTTCCTCATTCATTCCATACCAGTCCTATGTGCCAGAAAAAGTCGTATTGAGGGGTGAAACCATCCTTGCAGCATTTATTCTGTAAAACACTTTGAAGATGAACCATGTCAAATAACTTGAGGAAACACTACAGCATGAAAACTACTAAGATATTTCAGTCAGTCTTTGCATGGAAGACTAATATTGTGCTTTAAAGTGCATCGCTAATCCCTAAATTTGTATTCTTGACTCAGGCAAGTGATACTGACCTTCATCCATGCTTTCTTGCTGTAAACCAAAGATATTTAGCACTGCTTTTCTTTTAAACATCCCAGTTTCAAAATTACACATCAGCATGTACACACACAAACCATTCTCCTGAAGTTGCTATTTAGATTACTGCATATGAGGATAACAGTTCCTGAAGTTCTCCCAGTCCTGCCGCCTTGCATCTTTCACACTAATGCCGAATGCATCATAAAATGCAAGAACTCTATCCTCATTGATTCATTCGGGAATTGTGCTACTACATTTCAGATTTACAAGAGTAATGAGACAAGGAGATTCCTAAGGGACTCTTGGCTTACTGTCAGGCTCTTTTAGATTAAAGATCCAATTTCTCCCTCTGTTTTTGTGCCCAAACAATTCCTTCCCTTTCCTTTTTCACTACAAACAGAGATTACCTCCCAGTGCACCTTTTGATCACGCTGGTCATGTTTTAACCTGCCATTACCTGCACTCGGAGCATTAACAATGTAAACATTCAAGCCACAGCCAATGCTTTTGAAAGGGGACACTGACATGACATCTATCAGGAAAACACCAGAGCCCAACATTCCCACTGCAGCGAAAGATTTCTACCTGGCCTGGAGCTGAAATAGAGAGCCCACTGGGGGAACCCAGTTCTCTGCTGTGACGATGAGGGCTGCTGAGGAGGTCCGAAGGCTCTATTTCATGCTCCATAGGCAGCCTGGGTCTGCCATCCACTTCCCTCTAAAATATGTTGCTTGTAATAATTGAAGATGTTGCAGTGCATCAGCTGAGGAGAAGATAAATAGGGATCTGCACAGACGTGTGTAGTACTAGTGTTGCACTACAAGAACTTCAGATGTGCCAATATTGTTTACATTGACTATGTGGATTTGATTATGTACATCTGGGAGAAGGATGATAAAATGACAGATCTTAATTGTATTGTGATCATTTTAAATGATTCAAACACCGTGCCCAACATTGCTAATGGGCTTCTCCCATTCAGACAACTAAACAAACACGGCTGTATTTTTCTCAAGGCCAGATGGCATCTTGGAAGTGTTGCTTAGCTCTAACGCAAACTTGAGACTTCAACAGAATTTTTCAGTAAGTGCAAGGAAAGCATGCAAGACATGAAGGGATGTGTCAGTGTGGCAGTAGGTGACAGCTCCCTGCGCACATCACAGTGGGCATGCAACCAGATCTCATGGAAAAGGAGAATGACTTCCATATGTCTTCATATTTATTTGGCCACATAGGAAGAGAGGCTACAGAGATGCTAAATCGGATGTTGCCTTGCCTTTCAAACACTTCCTATTGGCAGAATTTTGCTTGCTGGCTTGAAGACTTCATAAACTAGTTGGCACATGGACAACAAAATATAAAAAAACTGCCTCCCTTCTTCCATGTGTAATGTCTGTTTGTCATAGAATCATAGAATGGCCTGGGTTGAAAAGGACCACAATGATCATCTAGCTTCAACTCCCCTGCTATGTGCGGAGTCACTAGTCACTAGACCAGGCTGCCCAGAGCCACATCCAGTCTGGCCTTGAATGTCTCCAGGGATGGGGCATCCACAACCTCCTTGGGCAGCCTGTTCCAGTGCTTCACCACCTTCTGAGTGAAAAACTTCCTCCTAATATCTAACCTAAATCTCCCCTGTCTCAGTTTAAAACCATTCCCCCTCATCCTATCACTATCCACTCTCGTAAACAGCCATTCCCCCTCCTGTTTATATGCTCCCTTCAAGTACAATGAAGTTTCCCTGGAGCCTTCTCTTCCCAAGCTAAACAAGCTTTCTTCACAGGAGAGGTGCTCCAGCCCTCTGATCATCTTAGTGGCCCTCCTCTGGACCCACTCCAAGAGCTCCACATCCTTCCTGTAGTGGGGGCCCCAGGCCTGGACGCAGTACTCCAGATGGGGCCTCACTAGAACTGAATAGAGGAGGACAATCATCTCCATCTCCCTGCTGGCCACCCCTTTTTTAATGCAGTCCAGAACACAGCTGGCCTTCTGGGCTGCATGCGCACACTGCTGGCTCATGTCAAGCTTCTCATCTACCAGAACCCCCAAGTCCTCCGCACGACTGCTCTCCAGGAGATCTTCCCTCAGTTTCTATAAATACCTGGGATTGCCCAGACCCAAGTGTAGCACCCTGCACTTCGCTTTATTGAACTTCATTAGATTTTCATGGGCTCACTTCTTCAGCCTGTCCAGGTCCCTCTGGATTGCTTCCCTTCCTTCCAATATATCAACTGCACCGCTCAGCTTGGTGTCATCCACAAACTTGCTGCGGGTGCACTTGATGCCATAGTCTATGTCATTGACGAAGACGCTGAAGAACACCGGTCCCAAGACCAACCCCTGAGGAGGGACACTGCTTGTGACCGGCCTCCACCCTGACACAGAACCATTGATCAATCCTTTGGCTGTGTCCAGCCAACCAATTCCTTATCCATCGAACAGTCCATCCTTCAAATCCGCACCTCTCCAATTTAGAGACAGATGCGGTGAGGCACCACGTCAAAGGCCTTGCGAAGTCCAGGGAGATGACATCCATCGCCCTCAACAACATGGTGAACACAGTGTTTCACTCAAGCTTCCCATGTGAGCTGTCTGCTAGAGTTACCCCAGGAACAGGAGGCTGTTGAACTGAGGCAGGCTAGTGCTGCTGGAGACTCACTCCTCTCTCCTTCTACTGATGAGGATGCTCCCCACAGTGCAGCAGGATAAAACTGGTCTTCCTGCACCATTTTAGGCAGCTGAGACCACCTCCAAAGAGAGGGACAGGACAGGACTCAGCCTGAGTCCACTTTGTTTCTGCAGTGGGTACCAACAAGTGTGAGATGGAGAAGCTCTGCTCTTTAAGACTGGTGCTGCGCTTCTTACTGTTATGTTCCTTGGCAACTGCAACGTGCCAAGCAGTGACATTATGAGAATAAGCAGCAGCTCCCAACAAGGCAGCAGTGAGCTATGACTGTGAGCTCAATGAGGGTAACACAAAACAAACAAATAGTAAGTTTGGGAAGCTTCCTCAGGTACCTTGGCTCACATATAACAGCAAAGCCTAGCACACAGCATGTTTACAAACAATTTTAGGTTGTAAGAAAACATGGATGCGTGCAGCAGTCAGATATGATCAGCACAGAAAGGAAGAAGTGGCAACAAAAGCAGGATCTCGTTACACCAGCCTGCCTCTCAGTTACTCTTCTATGCTTTCTACCTTCTCCCCCTCCCATTCACCCCACTTTGCCATTTTCAGGGTCATGCTGATGAGTGCACTGCAAATACCACACAGTAGGTTGAAGGGAGAAATCAGGGTGTCAAAGGCTCTCCTCTCTCCCCGTTTTGTCCAGTTCACAATGTTAAGATTATCCAAGTAAAAATGGCAGTGAAATCCGAGGCGTGGAGACTGTGTGCACACATCAAATCCCATCGTTCCTCCAATCGTTCCCTTGCCCATTCATCACTAGCTCTACAGGCAGGGAGCCAGACACGGTGGCACCACCACTTCTGCTTATACAGGCTCTAAATCAGTAAAGATATATTTCTCCTTTCGACTGGTCTCAGTCTGCACTTTCACAGGGATTTCCAGGAATATCTTTTATTGCTTAAAGCAGAGGTGTTGTTTCAGACCCAGTCATGATTTTCATTTCCTCAATAAGACAAATACATAGTTGGTACAAGGATTTTGTGGTATCATCTGGCTATTTTAACTTGCCAGGTTTGTACCAAGATGAGCTCAAAACTTAAGCTTGGCTCTTACTTTCTTCCATCTTGTTCAAGAAAATCCTGCTTTGACCAGTGCTAACTCTTTGAACTCCCACTCTCATGTGCATGGCTCTCTTTTCTTTTCACAAGGAGAGGGTAAAACTGTCTTTCAGCACATGGCAGGCCTGGAAAAACACTTCCAGGACACAAGCCGCTTGCCTCTCTGGAGATGTTACCTTGGTGTGCGGGTTAATTTGCAGTTCAACAACCTCTGACCTGCAGCTGGATGATCTCCCTAGGCTCTGTTTCCCATGAGATATGACCTTGGATGTAAGTTCAGAAGCCAAACTTCTGTTTGTTTTTTAAATGCCAAGTAGCACACATATTTTTCGTGGAATCCTGAAGGTCAGGAAGCTTCCTAGAAGCTTGTTTTTAGGTTAATCTTCCTTTTGTCATACTTCCAGCTTATGAGAAACGTAATGACAAGTCTCACAGCTCTCATTCAATCATAGCCAAGTCTAAAAGTTTCCAACAGACATAATGATCACAGTGCACAGTACTGAACACTGGCAATAGTGGGCACTCAGTATTTGTACACAGCTGCTCTGAGAATCCTCTAAGTCCAGGCTTTGCTCCGAGCTTTTAAACTAGCATACAGCCATGGCACATAAGAACAGGTCTGGCACCAGGAATGACATATGTGCTTAAGGCTTTAATAAAGGTGCTGGCTTCAGCCCTGCTCAGCCACATGGGAAGAAGCAGCTTCTGGAATACGCTGTCAGGACATTGGTAGTACACAAACTTAGCTGAAACAAAAATCCTCAGAATACGTTGAATGATGCGTTGTCTTTTGTTTGTCAGTATAAAATATCAATTATAAAATGGCTAGAGTCCTGCTCCAACTCCATAACATTATTCTTTCATCAAAAAAATCTATCTGCTGTTTAATGGGTCTGCCACCACAAGTGCCCAAGTGATACTTTTTTTTAACCATGTACACACAGCAAAGTAAATGTTGATCCAAACAATTTCTGCTACCATAAAAATCTTGTTTTACTGTTTTCCGTATAAGCAGCAGATAGTACAGCCAAATATCTAAAAATTTAATAAGGCAGATGCCTAATGTTTGGCACTGATTCAGTACTTTTAAGTAGATTTAACACAGAATTAACTCAGCAGAGAGAAGAAATTGTCTTCCAAACTGTAATGATATTTATTGATACACTAAGTAAGTGTGAACAAATATTGACTTCCTTTTGGAGTTTCTCCCTCAGTTCAAATAACTTTTTAAAATGAAAAAAATTACACAACAAAATAGTACATAACTCTCATGTTGGAAGTTGGAATTTTACGAGGTTTCACTGACTTAATGACTTGCTAGTAAATAGTGAAATATTTATATACCACCCTCCACAGGCCTGGCGCTGCAGCCCATCTGTGCAGAGTTTCATAGGTGTGAAGGGAATGTCTTACATGAGAGAAGGCTTTCTATGAGCATACATTTATATGTAAGTAGCTGCTGTTTGCCAGTTTGGATTTCCAACTCAGAATGCCATGATTACAAATTCTTTTTCAACCCTGAACATACTCTCACAGACTAAATTCCATGCTGACCTCCACAGATCTTGGCCATTGTTGACGATGCCAAGAGTTTATGAAGGAAGAATGTTACACTCATCCCAGAAACACATTCTTTAAAATGGAATCTGCCATATCCAGCCAAAATAGTTTTATCAATTTTCAGAAAGCAATGTTTAAACAAAACAAACACACCTAAACCTGACCTAGGCTTGCCTCAGAATCTACTTAAAGTTAAAACACTTCCATTTGTTCTTAATAACAGCACACACCAACAAAATAATAGTAATTGCATGAGTTTTCACTTTTCATTCTATTTTGAGTGACGTTTTTCAAGTAGAAAATCCACTTCAGTGGATTACTGGGTCCAATAAGTAAGAAACGCTTTATGGATTTAAGTCAGTTTGAAATGCTAGATTAAACTCTAGAGATCTGGTCCCAGATCTGTGTGCTGTTATGAACAGATAGAGGATTCAATTTTGTTATCAGGCAAAAACTATACACAGAAAGAGCCATCCCCTGCCACATGCAACTTCAGTCTTTGAGACAACCACTAACAGCCAGCAAATCTATGACAATATTGAGCAAATAATTCATCCGGTGCTCACTGCATGTGAGCAACACGAATAACAGCAGGAACCTGCAACCATGGATCAAGACACTGCTCTCTATTTCAATAAACCCAGACAGTTTTTAGTAGGGCTCATCTCTCTAATCATGTACACTTGGATGTGGGTGCCTTGGTTATGGCTTTGTTTCTTCCTGAGACACAAAGGGCGATAGCAGAAAAAGGTCAGTTTGGGCCTGGAAGGACTTCCCTTTACCTCTATTTTTCAGTGGAGGCAGCGTTGGGTGAAGATGTTTGTTACAGTAATCTTGGCCTGTGCAACATTCAATAGATCTTCTTTGGTGTGGAATAGGAGTATCCTGAAATACACAGTTTCAGAGAAAGCAAGTAATTAACTGTGTTGTAAGCAAACACACTCATTCTGACACTGCAGAAAAAGATGTAGCAGGTTTGCAGAATATTACAGATTGCCAGGATGTGTGGAATAAGGATTTGTGCCGCTGAATGTATCCAAAAAAACAAGTCATTTAAATGATTAAGAGATTAATCCCCCTCTCACATGTTTCTATTGATGCCTTAGTGCTGCAGAAGGAACCTATTGTCATTAAGAGCTCAAAACAGAGCTCTGAAAGTCTCCTGTGTGCATCACTTGGAGTTGCAGTATAAAATAAGTTAGTATATTATAAAAACTAGTTTAGCCAGAGTAATACAGGAATTGCTGAATTGCTGCGTGGACTTATTTAGTTGCTGTTGCTTCTCTCATGGAAAGCTGAGCAAAATACCTTCCACTGACTTTGAAGCAGCCTTGGCTAGAGTGGCCCTGTACTCAAGTAAAATAATTTAAGGACAACTGTAGAAGTTAAATACTCCAGAGTCATCTTCTACTGCCCAGACTCTTGCAATTCCTGCTGCAAGACTTTCTAGAGGGGTGATCATCAGACTTTCAGCATTGGAAATAAAAAAGCACATTGGAACTGCATGTAAGAAAAAGGCTGCTGAGGTCCATAAAACAACATCCTGACTAAATTTACTCTGGGACTTAAATAATTAAATTGTATTTCTCTAAATTCAAACTTCCTCTGAGCGGGGGTGTTGCTAGATGCAACACGGGTAAAAACAAAACCTTAAGTTTTTGAAAGGAACAGCTATAACATCACTGACATAAACATTCTGGGATATAAATGCAATCCCCTCAGCAACCTTCTGCCAAATGAACAGAAATTGAGCGCATGGCCATTTTAATATCTGCTGACTGCACTTCAATTGAAAGCCATCAAAATTCAAGCAATACTCAGGCAGCCAACACTTTCTTACCCGACATTGGAAGTCCGAGCCCTCTAATCCTAGACATCCTTTGGTGACCAAATGTCCACCAGAATCATCTTCTTCTATTATGGTGAAGCAGTAGCCGTCAGTGCTGAGGATTGAAAAGAACGAATCAGTACAAGGTTCTGAAGTGAAAAACATGCTGTTAAACACAGTCTTCAGCATTATTAATTGGAAGGAAAATCTGCCATTACCAAAGCAACATATTTCCTCCAGCAGCATGACAAAACATAAAGGGCTGAAACACTATTGCGCGTGTGGTAAAAGGCAGGCACACGTGCAATCTGCTGTAACAGCACAAAACAGCTGACAGCATGCCATACTCACCTATCCAAAATTTCACAGCAACAAAGCCCACTAACATCTTAATTCTCTGTAAACGCCTGCAGTCATTAATGTGTGAAGGCTTTGGAAACCTACATAAATGCAAACAGCAATGCTACAGCAGGTCTGCCCTGTGCATGGGAACAAGGCATGACTACATGCACCATGGTGGGAATATGGAGAAAGAAACATTCTTGAGATCCTCGCTGTGAAATATTATTAAGAGTGATTTGTGATTCCTGTTTTAGAGGTATTACAAACTGCAACGCTGGTGTGTGAGTCCTTGAGTTATCATCAACACTCTTCATAACTGTTTACTTGGGTTACAATCCTGAAATTATCCAAAACACTCCCATTTACACAACTGTGTCCCATGGAAGATAAGCATACTAACAGATGGCTAGATGGTGCTGGTGATAAATGTTTTTCCTTGATGAAGGTCAAATGCCTGCATGCTGCATAAAGGGGGGGAGGGTACGAAAGGGAGACTTCATTTTACTGAGATTGCTATGCATTAATTTCTAATTACTGACGGCGAGTATGTAACATAAGTGAGGAACACAAGTTGACTGATTTGGAGGAAAAGGATCCAGAAATAAAGAAAGAATTATTTAATCCAATATATTTACGTCACAAAAAAATATTCCTTTACTTTCATGGGAAAATAACATTGGTTATTACGCTCAGCAAGTATTTTTCTGAGGAGAATAAACTCAGTTAAAAAAAGGAAATAAAAAGAAAAAAGGATTAGAAAATTTAAGCACCGCAAAATTTCAGATGATTTGCTCCCAGTGGAAGGAAAGGAAGTCTAACAGAGCAGCAAGAGAAAAGAAAATAAGATGTAGGATTCAAAGGGTGTTGTTACACATGGAATAGATAAACACGATTTGTAAGTATTAGCCACAGGACAGACAGATGCTGGCTGGAAAAGAATCATGTCAAACATTTGCAGTAGCATATTTTTATATTAGTGGTGCAGGGTCTAGCCACTGTAAGCTTATTACTTCAAATAATAATCTATCACTTGTTATTGACTTCTGGATTTGAAAAGTAACCAATTGTATGTTACAAACTGCTTTCTCAGAGAAAAGAGAGCTAGGGGTTCTACTCCTCTCTGACACTGTGCATACAAGCAAGGCAAAGGAGACAGCTGTCCTTCTGGGCAACAACCACCTTGATTTCATTGCCGAAGCTTAAGATAGGAACGATAGGATTGCCAAGAAGAGAGACTGTAAGGAATCCATTAGAGTAGAATATTATATTAGATTAGATTTTATTTGTTTGCATGGTGCCTTTGATTCAAAGTAATGAGTAAGTGTAACCCAGGGGACAGAACAAAAGAATAAATTGCAATCCAGTGAAACACAAAAAAGAACTCCTCAGCTAGTAATTCACAGCGAAAACCAAAAACTCTCTGTTCACCAAAGGACAGGGGCTGAAGGAAAAGCCAAATTGTTTGCAGAAGGGAAAAAGAAGCAGGAAAAGTCAGCAATTTTATTTCATTTCTTCTGACTTGTCATGGGACTCTGATCCTTTGCTCATTTTAGAAAATTGAATTTGGGATCCTCAAGCACTTCAGTCCCTCTGAAAATTTTACTTCGGATTTAAAAAGACAAAAAATGTTACACTAGATAGAGCAAAATGTAAAAGTTATAAAGCTCCAACAATAAAGGTAAATCATGTTCTTTACAGGCAACAATAGAGTAATGAGAGAAACGCATGAGAAAACTAAAAATAGCAATGCCAACCAGAATAAATATTGATTCCAGTTGATTCTAACACTAAGAAAAAATAAAAAGTGTTCATACAATATAAGAATTCTTTGTTTTACTGCAGATTTGGGAAGGAGATAGAGGTGACACTTCTGAAAAGAACAAAGTCTTTCATTCCCACCCTTCTACCCTGAGCTTTTCTCCTGGTTCACAGGCTGTCAGATGAACTCCGCATTGCAAGGAAAGGGCACAGCATACCACTGCTGGTTTATTGACTTACCTGCCTCAAACTTTCCTTATTCTAACAAGTTAGGGACAACTTAGTTGTATATCATCTCTAATTTGATGTTTAATTTGGTGACTGCACAAATAGAAACACAAGCACACTGCTGACATATACAAAGAAACACATTCTCCACTTGCAACCAATTTGGTTTTTAATATGCGCAATTAGAATTCTGCATAATTTGACTCTGAGAATCTGAGACTGTTGTGTAAAGAAGGAATTCATCCCGATGGGTACAACCCCGTACACATCCACTAACCTCCTTCACTAAAGCATCAGCTTCTTAAGGTGCGATGCAGGAGAGCAATTGAATGCAAGTTGGATGTGATTGCTAATAAGCACAGATTTGGTATGTCGCACATTTGCCAAGAGTGAACTTTCACAGCCAAGACAAATGCCATGGAAACAGAGGGAGTTTGTAGCACAAACACTGGTAGGCAGTGATATAGAAGGTGCTGCTACAATTACAGATTACCTGAGCAAAAGAGGTGATCTTAACCAAGAGCTTTACTAAATGTCAGAAGAGAGGAACAGAGGCCAACAGTTCTGCAGCTGCTCACACAGATGTCCTTACTGGCCGACAGCCATTGGTCACAGAAGATGCAATACCTTAGCTACCAAAACTTGCCTGTTGAAGATTTCCTGTCCTGCTTTCTATATGCACTCAGACATGGCAATATATAACTTGGAAAAGCAACATCGTTCCTTCATGTGATTTGGTGCTATGACAAGCAGATGGGTTAAAAAACTTGGTGAAAAGAGTCCTTACATTTAATTCCATTTGCAATTGAGTCCATATGGGTGTTATATTTTTTTCCCCTCCTCCCCATTTTGATATCCTGGTTTTGATATCAGAAAGAACTACACCATCTTTTCATTTTCATCCTAGGGAACATGGCAAACTTCTGTGCTGTTTTTAAAAAATGATTAAAAACTGTTATTACACAATCTCCAGAAAGTGAAAGTCCATATACTTCTATAAAGATTGGATGAAATGATCTAACTCAAAAATTGGCCGGCTGACTCTCAGTTTGCATCTATTTCACCTATTTTGTCATATCATTCACTTAAGGAAGATGCCGAAGGCCAAATTCAGCAAAACAGTGTCTTTGGATATCATCCATAAAACAAAGAGCCCCCTGAATGTGCTCAGTACAGGCTAATTCTCCAGAAGAAATAACAGTGGCTGTGCATCAGGGACGTAACGTGAAACCATGTGGGAAGGAGAGCATTACACAATTGTTGAGCCAGATGCACCTTCACATTTGCACAGCTACTCCAAAGGCAATCAGAGACATACAGACGTGACAAAGCATAGAAGATGGCCCACAGGAAGACAAAGTTCCTGGCCCCACTAGTCTTTCAAATAGTGATGCTGGTCCTACCATGTTCTGCTATGTGTCATACCCTTTGGCATCACACTGAAAGCAATACGATGATGAAGAGAGTAAGATCATCAGGGTGTTCAGTGACAACTTTACTATCTTACACAGAGAGCATGGAGGGGAAGATACCCAACATATCCTAGCAGAATATCTTCCCATATATTCTATTTCCAATATACATCAATCCATCAATATTATCTCTGTATGATCTTCCCAGACATGACTCAGCCTATCAGATGTGCCGCACATTGCTCTTATCACAAATCAGACCACAGTTTTCCATGATACGTGAGTCACAATGCAGAATTCAAGACACAATGCCAGACTATCCAGGCTACATGCTAAGTATGTGAGATTTGACAAGTCTAACAGATCTAGTAGCATAAGCTTGGATATGGCAGTAGCATCAAGCATGGGTACCTCTCTGCACGTTCACCAGGTCCCTCCAGTACCTTTCACTTATGTGCAAAATCCGTTTCAGTAAATGTGAGAACTATAAAGAAGGAAACTATCAACATACAGCTACATACTTTTCTCTATTCCCTTTCCCCTTTATTTTTTCCTTTTCTTTCTTTTGTGTAAAAAATTTAAACACTGGCCAAATAATTTATTTTACTTGGTTTTAAGACTACAGTACAGTTTAATTTGCATGATGTACTCTCCTTTTTAACGGTAGGGCAACTTCAACGTGGGTACTTGCTATTTTCGAATGTTTTCTTGGTTTAAGTAAATTCAATATGCAAGGGAAATCTTAACTACTTCAACACCATAACACCAAGTAATGCAACAGGTCTCTGTACAGGGAAATTGGATCTGCATTACTGTTTAGCATAAGGCATATATTAAAAACTGATACAGGAAGCCTCTAAGCAAAACTAAGAACAAGCAGTTTCTGAAGCATGGTTCAAAAGGGTGGGATGGAGATCTGGACCTTGATTTGAGCACTCAGGGAGAAGTCATCTGCTGAGCCATATATGGGACATAAGGCTGAAGGGGAAAAGAAGAAAAGAGTGGAGCTTGCAAGGGTTGTTCACTATTGATTTTACCCATCAAAACAGACTTATTTGCCTCCTGTGCAGCCCTGTGTAAAGGCTTACATTAAAAAATAAAATTAAGCTAACATGCGACATCTCATCTAATCAGCTCCCTGATTAGGAAGTGTTTAATTTTACACTAAAAATTGAAAGTGACTAAAAGAAAAGGTGTTTGAACTCAGTGCTTCGGCCCACTGTTAAATCCTCTACATATCAAATTACATAGAAAATTCAATCCCATTATCCAGAGAACATGAAAATGAAAATAAAATCAGTCAGGTGAATTATCACCCCTGGTAATGCTGAAAAAGCAACTTAATTATTTTATTGCATTAGATAACCAATGCTACCTTAAGACACAGTTGGGCAGAAACCATAAGAAATTAAATTCTATCACCCTGATTCCTAAAACTGTCAGCATTTATTTATGAATGTAAAGAGAATGCAACTGAGAACCTAATCAGCTCTGCCTTTATTGCAATCCCATTACACTGATAGCCAATTAAATCTAACAATACTTTTAAAAATATGCAACTAATTTTGACTAGACACAACTGCCCACACACTCATTTTGCCCATACAAAACTTAAAATGAAACCGTAAAATGAGGTCCTGGTTGTTTCAAAGCAGCTCTGAGCTTCTTTATTGAAAGCCTTTTATGGACTGCACAGATGTTCAAAAGAATGAAGTTCCAACACACCACAGGTTAGCACGCCCTTTACAAGCAAAGAACCATGAAACTTTTACAAAGACCTTAATCATCAGGGCCTCAAGTACACTAATGAGCTTTAATTACCTGAGTGGTACCCTCACACCACCCAACCACACATTCTGCCGAGAAGCTCTGCTTGACCTCAGTCTTAAGCACTACATCCCTTCCAAGCTATGATGAGAGAGTGCCTACCTCTACTTCCCTCTCCTGCTGCTCCAGCCTGGAACTAGCTGGCCCCTTGGCACAGCTATCAGTAGACCTAGATCTGCCAGTTGTGTTTAGGTACACTGAGGGGGACAGGGTGTTAGTGGGTAAGGTAACAGCTAGGGTATCACCCTCTGCTCCTGGTTTGGTCTACCACACACAGCAGTATCCTTTCACCACTCCCCACTACTGACTCTTGATGAAATGTCCTTCTAATGAGTCTTTCAAAACTTAATGTGCTCATAGATTGATCCATTTTAAAGAACGCTCTTCAAGCTAGAGCTATTGATTTGTTGTTGATAAAATAATGTGCACTTGCAGCTGTGGGTATCATTGATAGTTTCCTAGAGGACTATTGCACGTAAGTTGAAAAAATACAGAGAAAGGTTAATTCTGTGTAGAAACACGGAAGGCTGGTCAAAGACCTGACACGGACGTGGCTTAAGAATATTTATTTCAAATTTAAAAACAATACAATTACAGAGAGAACTTTAAATGGCCACCAGATGTCCTCACTTTTACATAAACATTCAGGCTACTAGTTATCTGCTCAGTATGTGTGTCCTGATAGATAAATATTTGTGGTAGCAGACCAAAAACTTCAGCAGGGATTGCAGACTGCTATTTATAAGAGATTTCTATTAGCGACTGTGGTGGAACTGCCTCTTTTATTCCAGGGCTTCTAATTTAGCCACAGTTGGAACTGCTTTTCCACTGAACTCTGGGAGCCCTCCTTGCTCCTGGGCACACAAAAAGCTCCTCTGCTCTCGTGGAAGCCTCAGTAGTAACAGTGCATGATGCTCTGAATCAATGTAGCTCAGAGCCCTGCAGACTCCAGTACAGCTCAAATCTTAACAGACTGACAGAGATGCCAACAGGGTTCAATTCTTATCAAATATTGAAAGCTTTTAGTGACTATATCTGAGGGAAGATGATAATTAATGCAATAACTTTTAATCTGGAACAGTTTATTTATTCTTCAGACAAACAAAGCACAATCAATAATATTTGAATTTCAATACGGTGTAATTTTCTTTAGAGTGAAGTTAAATGAAAATTCCTGAGTGCTTTCAAACTGTGCCAATAGTCGTTCAGGCTAGCACGAAGCATGACAGTTACAGGCTGACTAGTAGAAATATCTCAAAGCATGGGGAAACTCATAATTCCTGCTCACCTGACTGGGCTTGGCCAAATCTTTTGAAAGCCAGATACTGGAATGTTAGGCTTAGAACTTCCTTGTCACTGTAAGGTCCCTTTTCACTTTTCATCCTTAATTCCAGCTAAGCATAAGGAATTTAAGAAGCAAAAGATTGACACAGTTAAGCAGGTGCAGAGAAGACAAGGCATGTTGTATGCTTTGTTGTCCTTTGACCTCACTGCAGCTCTCATATCAAGGTAAGGAGAGCTATGGCCACGATCACTATCCTGAAAAAGATTACTGCTGATAAACCACAAAGGTAGGGTATTTAATTTCAAATAATCTACATTTTTAATTTAAAATTTCTCTAAACTCTTCAGCCACTATATTGTTGTTCATTGGGCAAATTGGATAGTGCTCAGGTAACAGCACAGGATGGGAAAAAGTGGATAAAATATGCAACAGTGTACCCAAAGTTGGAGTATAAATCATTCAATGAGTCAGTTTCTTAACATGGGTCCTCTTGTGCTTCACAGTTAATGGATTCAAGTCTTCTGCATCTTTCCTGTTGATGCATGCAAGGCAGTACGTGTGAAAGCAATGGCTCTTGATGGGCAGGAACAGGAAAACTGATTTCAGAGGGAATTTTTATAGCTTTTTTTAAATGGACTGCCACTTGAGAACAGTTAGGTCTGATTTCTAGCTATATATGGGTTTGAAGAAAGAAGTTGAAAGGGGGAAGTAGTATTTACAGCTGTCATCAAAAACTGTGATACACCTCAGTGTGAAACTGCAGGCTGAACTGAACCAAGTCAAGCTACAGAACAACACTCATAAAATCCCAAGAAACAGCAATTTCTCTTTAACAACATTGGGTTTTTCCTCGTCTATCTTCTTAACGTGCTGCCTGGAAGATCTAGCCAGCACTGACACAGCGTTAGACAGGCTCACCTCAAACATAACTGCATACACAACTGGCTCATCCAGGTGGGCTCGTATCTGTGTCCTGCTTTGATGCTTCCTGCAGTTGCACAACTCCAGTAGTCTAGAGCAGGCAGTATCTCCAGTATTTTACTAGTTTTTAAGTAAGCAGAATAAAAAGTTGATATTCATGTGAAGCCAATGAAGAGTTCACCCCTACATGGTTGCAAATACAAACTGTGCATTCATCTCAAGCCAAGAGGGGTGTTAGATCAGCACCCTAATTCAGCAGCAATAGTTCATGTGTTTGCTGCAGGAGCACCCTGTGGAAAGAGTCAGATTGGGGGAAGAGCAGTGTGCTTCCACTGCAGGTACCACTGGTCCACTCTGCTGTATCAGGCAGTGCCAGTGCTGAGCCTCCAAGGCACAGCAGGATATGTCCACCTTAGGGGGTTAGGACCTCTGGGAAAAAGCAGAATCCAACCCAAATAAGTTTACAGTACTCTAACCAGTGCCTGCCGAAAGACCATAAGAGTACAGTTACCATAAAAAAAAGTATTTAACACTTCACCTCAAGAGAAGAAGACTTCTACCATGAAACAAGATGTCTTATCAACCTACAAAACACTTCTGTAAAAACACATACAAAAGAGTAGGTTTCTTATGATAAATGGTGCTTTATGAAGATTGATTATAAATTTATGAGCATTTATAGACACTTCAATATATTTCCAGTAAGTCTCCTCTCATCAATCACATACACCCTTTAAAAACAAACTACTACATTCAGAATATATCATATATAAAAAGAATTAATATAAGTATTTATCTAAAACTTGAAATATGTAAATACTATAACAAGAAAATACAGATGTGTAGCTGACTCTAGGTAAAAAAAAAAAAAAAACAGCTGATTTCTAAACAACTCCTTTAGCGATTACTGCTCAAACAAGAACTAACACCCAACTTGAGACTGCAGAACCATCACAAACAGGTTTTCTTATGTTTTACCACGAACCTGCAGGTGCTGTTGACTGAGTCCTCAGGACAATGGTGGTGGCACTGACATGACAGCTTCTTCTGTGGAGGGGCAGGTGCTGTCCCCTCACCATCTTCTTTTCTGCTCTCCATGCTCAACTTGCTGGAGCTTAGCAAGGGCATCTTGTCCAGGAAACTAGCAAGAAATCAAGGAAGAGGAAAAAATATTTAGGCAGGGTTGCAAGACATGAAATGGAGGCTTTAAAGTATTCCTTCTCATCAAAATTTGAGTTATTTGAACCGTTATTTGCTACAGAAGAATTTTCTTTAGAAGTCTGTGGTGTTTGAGGCTCCCTGAGCCTCAGTGGCCTTAGATTAAAGGTGCTGATGTTCAAGTTCAGCTGCTGCCAGTGTTGCAAATAAGAGATATGCTGGGCTTTACATACTGTGCAGTGCAGCTTTTCTTCTATTGCATTACATAGCTCAGATCCTTGATTGCACCTTTGCACTTTGTTTCTTCTTTTACTTGGCACACATCTTCATCCACTGAACTCTGTAACACTGACTGGGATTTACAGCTCTGAAGACAGAACATGTATAATTCGGAAAAGATCTAACAAAGTGATGCTCTCTCAAGTTCAACAGAACTTTCTGTCACTGAACAGTATAAAGGCTACTTATAAAAATTTTCCTTGTTTTTCCATATGTTTTTCCAAAATACTGTAAACAAAGTAAAATGCAAGAATGCACCCTAAAATGAACAGAAATACATGGAGATGATTACTTCTAAAAAATCAGAATACTGAATCTCCATGAGGCTGTTGCAGTACAGCTGGAGATGCTGATGATGGGTTAGGAGCTGCTTAAGCAACTTGTTCTTCCCTCTACCCCAATTCTTCTCATAAATATCAGCTTTCAGTGCTTATGAATATTTTAATTTTCAAAGACAAAAATGAGATCAGCATGAAAAGCTTCAGTAGGTAGTTTCTCACTTTCCTGGTGCTTCCTTGTAAAGAATCTTGAACTAAAGAGTCTTTTATGAGCAGCTGTCTCCAACAGAGTAGTAGAAGAACAGGCTTGAAATTCTTGATCTACTGTTAAATCTTCAGAAACAATTGGCATTATTATTATTGTTTTGGTTGACTGCTTCTTTGTCTCTAATTGAAATCCTTCCCAAATTTCCAACACCAGGACTGATACATTGTGGACTGAAAGAAAACTCCATCCTCCTTGACTCCCTAGAGAAAGAAGGGGTGGGCAAACAGGCAGAGGGGATAGCAATAAGTTGCTGTTTTGGGGCTGGGATGGCAAGCAAGGACTGAGAACAGGCTGAAATATCCTAAGGTAGTATAAGGCTGGAGCAAGAGCAGGCAAAGGGCATGGTAGGAATTGTCTGCACTCATACAGGCACTGGCAACAGCTGGCAGATATGCTCTCATCTTCAAGTGAGCAAACTGGGGAATACCCTAGCAAATTGGGGAAAAAAGCTGAATATAATTCTCACTGAGGAAAATGAGGCTTTGTGTGAGAACAGCATTATTTAAACAATTTTTTTGAAGATTACGCCCTTTCACTCCTTCCATATTATGACAACACGTGAATTACAACCATTCACCAGATCAAATTATAACATCTATGAAAAAGAGCTTGATCATCAAATTTGTTCAGTACCTACAAATCCCACTGAAACCAACTGGAGGTTTTGATTAGCTCATCTTTTCTGAAAGCCAAACCATAAAACTCATTACAAAGCACACACAAACTGTGGGCTTGTAATCCTTGTGCTCAGCATCAAGATATTGCCTTCATGATGCAACTGGCTGTTGAAGACTAATACTTTTAATAACTACTAAAAAGTAGAAAATTAGAATGTAATGGTTTGGTTCACTTGTCGGATCATTTGCTCATTGCTATCACTTAAAATACAGAAAGTGTTTAAGGAAAATGATGCAAAAAAGCATTTTGTTTCTCATAACATACTTAAGATATTTTTATATGTAGCTTGTGTACAACAAATTAACAGCAACAGAGATTTGGTTCCTGGGTCGCAGGCTTAGATTAAATAAGTTCTTTCAGTCAGCAGCTTGCCTGTATTCTTACAGTGAATGGGGAATATTATATTATTAATATTCCTGTCAAGAATTTTCAAATTTCAAATTTGTGAGGCAACAAAGTGACCTGCTAACTCATGAGGTAACTGAGTGAAATCTTATGCTCCGTGTAACATTTCTATGTTTTTTTCTACAAGCATCTACAATTCCATTAGAGATCTTTCCTCAGCAAAGGAAGAGTGAAAAAATGAAAGCATTTCACTTAAAAAAAATAAAAAAATTCAAGTATGTGAAGGAGACTAAATAACTAAATGTCTACCTCATGATACATATAACGATAGGTCAAATCCTTTTTCAATAAGACCCCAATACAGTCTGTGTCCATCATTCATTAAGAATAAGCTCAAGAAGAGCTTCTGCAGAACTTGCTGTAACCAGCTTACATTCCTAGACCTCTCTGTACTTTTTAAATATTTTTTAAATAAAAGACAAGAGCTGCTGAACTAAAATTTTAAATCTAAAGTAACATTGAAGCAACAGGTGGTTGTTTAGAGGTGTAGTATCCTTCTAGAAAACACAGGACTAGGCAAGCTGGCATTCAAAGCTACATTTTCTAAGAGTGTAAAATAGGGGATAATCTAAGATTTTGTTTTCAACTCATGCCTCTGGTCAAAACTAGTGGAAAATCATTGCAGTTCAGTGCCCAATGCATACAACCAAACACAAATAAAAGAATCTCATATTCTTAGACTCTTATTCTTAAAAGAAAATCCTTCTCACTCTATTCTCTGTTCCACCCAAGCCTTAATTTTTCAGACACCTAGCTTTAAAAAAAAAAAAAAAAAAAAAAAAAGCAGATCTCTTGCCTCTGAAATTCAGATGTCTCACCCTACATTAAAGAAATCTCCTGGTCAAAGTTGAGTTTCTGTTTGGTCTTTTGAATTCTATGCCTGCCTGACTCCAGAGCAGAAAGATTATCAGAATTTCCCACCCTTAAAATATAAAGTGTGTAGGATGAACCCCATCACAACATGAGCTTTCCATGGTTTGATAACAAGTTCTTCCTTATTTCAGGTGTCAAACAAAATTTGGATGGCTAGGTCTGTTATTCTTGCCTTTGCTGCTGTGCTGTAACAAGCACATGCTGATCATGCAGACATGGCTCTGTCTAGCAATTAGAAATCCTTTGGGCTTTGAAAGTGCTCCCCGGGAGCTATATTCAAGTGCCATTAATGCAAGCAACAGGTCACCTGCAGACCTGTACTTCTTCATCAAATTCAGTTGATCTTCTCAGCTTGCCCTCAGAATTTCACCAGGATGTACAAAGTACCTTCCACCACAAGAACAGGCAGTTGTCCACTACAGTTCTTAGTCTATTGGGAGTGCTGTTTGTAGAAGATTTTCATCTGTACAACTACTCAACTGTGTTGTGACTCATTCTTATGAATGAAAAAGAAGGTTGTGTGCCCAGGCATGCCTGCTTTTTTTCTGTAAAGCCTGGGTGACTACAGGAATGACTGAAGTATCTAGTCTAAACCCTCATGCCAACAACCAAACCTTCTTAGAAATGTTCTGTTTTGATTCCCATCACTCCTAGACTTCATGGTAATCAAAGATCACTAACACTTCACTTTTAAATATTGAATTCTCCCTTCCTATGTGTCAAACCATTTCTGTTTTTCAGTTTGTTTTGCTATCTTCTTTCTAAAGATAGAAAAGCATACCCCAATTCCATAACCTGAGTGAATTAACAGTCAGAATGAGACATATTTTACTTTTTAAATGCAGTCTACAAGATTGTGATACCTTACACACAAAATGAAAACCACCTCTTTTAGCTTCTTTGCATTTACCCATGTAAGAGCATAAGTTTCATATAGGGAGTGCATCTCCTGACATGAAGTCAGTCCTAGAGCTCTCTGCTTTGGCTGCCAGTAAGCACTCCAGCCCTTGCCAACTGTAGCCATAGTTATGTGATTTGGACAGGAATTCCTCCACTAGAATCTGGATAAAGCCCAATAACTCATTTCACACCGGCCCACAGCCATCAGATGGTAATGACTTTTGGGCACTACTCCGATTCAACAAACCCAGTAATGCAAGAGGTGAAAAGCTCTGTACTGTTACTGGAGTCCAAATCTTAAGCCACACAGTTCCCTAAGGATGAATAATTAGTAATAGTTACCTTGACAGATTGACTTCTGTGCCACAACCATGTGATTTACGTGCTAGCCATCCAGTGTAAAAGGAGCTCATCTATATTTTTTGCCAGGAGAAAAAGTCAGACTTGCTTCTTATTAAAAGAGATATTAAGGGACAAACTAGTATAAGAAGAAGAAAAGAAAAATTAAAGTAGTGTCTTCACTCCTCTCTCTACATAGAGTATTCAAAGCCTCATAAAATCAGAGTACTATCCATTCATATTTTCCCATGCCAATAACAGCTGACTACAGCATCCACTGACAGTGTGCTGTTTGCTGATTCAGAGGTTTACCAAGGAAGCTTTGTGTGATATGTAAGAGCCCTTTCAACTGCTTCTTTGTGCTGGAAATTATATACATTAAATACACAAAAACATTTGAATAAGAATTAAAGAAAATCTTCTAAATCTATCTTTGATTAGAAGGTGGCAACGAAGTTAGTCAAATTGATAGAATTTTCATTAAGCCACAAGCTTACTTTATCTATAGCCTGCATTGCCCTATATGTTTAGCAGGCTTTTCATCAAATCATTCTTTTATTAAAATATGAAACTATGATACGACACTATGTTGGAGTTTCCCACGCTACATCATAAGCTACAGCCTGATGACTTCCCACCAAGCCAGTGTTACACCACTGACACAAATGTTTTAAGAGAAAGGGAAATAACTAACTGCTAACTCATTGCACTTTACAGTCATCAGATAAAAGAATTTCCATGGGATATTTTTTGGCAAATAGTCAGCAGTGAAAACACAGCGTGGTTAAAGAAGCTGAAATAAATTACACTTCTTATGTCAGCCTGATCCACTGTGTAAACTAGTCAAGAGGTAAAAGTAAAGCATTTTTTATTGGTAACAGCCAAATAATAAAGAAGAAAAAAAGGATCATGACAGTTTCTCTTCACTGGATATTCAAGGCTGGCATAAAATTCAAGGAAAAGTCACATACCAAGACCTGTACATTTGATCCAAAACCACAGTGAACAGAATCTGGCATAAAACACCAGAAAAATAAAAACAACCATGTTTTGCTTTTCAGTGGACAACTGTACGGCATTAATGAACTCCAAGTAAGGATGGCATCAAACAATGGCTGAAAATATCTTTACCCTGACATTCATCCATTGCAGAAAGCTGCCATACTGACAGAAAAGTAGCACTGTTGAGCTTATCTTGTATATTTGCTTCATTCCACAGTCATGATGGAGCTGCTGTACACCAAAGCATGGAGAACCTTCTCACTTCTCTATTTCTCATCTCTATGGTTCAAAATTTGGGATGCTTTTGCGTTTACTCATGATGCAAATAAGTGGACTACAGTTAGATATAACATTAAACCATCAAAGTATCTTTAAAAAAAAAAGTATCTAGTACTAGTTTAGAAAATATTTTTCAGAAAATGCTTCTGCATTTGATTTGAACAAGAAAAGCATCCTTCTGCCACAAAGTCTAAAAGTTTAAATCTTCTTGATCATACTCCATGTTATAAGCTAAATTAGTTAAGTCCAGCATGCAATCTAATAAGCTGTGACAAAACCACTGTGACAAGACTCTCCAAATTAATACTTAAATTCATGTCATATTACTTTCAACTTAAAAATGCAAAGACTTCTATGGTGTCATAACCCATGGAAAACTCCCATATAATTTGCTGTCCGCCATTACATCACAGTTTGATTGAGTGTTACTTTTTCCAGGTTTCCTCTCATTTCTGCTATCCACAGCTAATGTCTCATTTTTCATTTGGAAAAAATGAAAATCCATTGGCTCTCTTCTCATAACTCAAGATACTATACCAACAGATGGGGGGGGAGGAGGGGAGGGAAAAGTACAAGAAGATTTTTTCAAATTTCCAAAAGAAAGTTCACACAAAGTAGATTTCTTGACACAGAAAAATCTAAGCTATAGCTGCTGTAATTTTCTAGAACTCCATCAAACACCTCAGAGTTCTACTGTTGATCATCATCTGGTTCCATCTGTAAATGTTTCTTTAGAAGAAGCAGCTTTTTAAACTTAAATCACTTTTTTAATATTTGAGGATATGAATGAAAAAATATTTCACATCATCCTCAAAATATCTTCCTTTTTTTCTGATCTCTTTTAGAACCACATTATACACAGCCAAACTACAGGTTCCATGAACTAGATCTATCATTAAGCTTTTCTGAATTGTGTTATTGTCAAATTCAATACGAACAAGCATCTGTACAAAAGCACTACTGTTTGAGGCAAACATGAGGATAACAGGTAATAAAACTAGAACACTAAGACAGATATTTCACAAATGCAAAGGTGAGATCCACAGTTCATTCTTAGAATGACTAACTCACTTGACTTTACCCCCCATGTGATTTTGTCATAACACATTACCATCACTTGAAAAAAAATATCAGAAGAAATGCAGGTGCAGCTAGAGCAGGTCTGTTCTGTCCTCCCAATAATGTTCAGTACCTTTAAAGTACTAAAAATAATCAGAGATATTTATTTCCAATGCACATCAGCCTAGCTTCAGAAATCCAAATTCACTAAGCTGGCATTTCTTTATATTCCTTCTTTTATAAATTTGGTTTATATTGAATGCCTACATTTACTTTACAGGATAATTTTAAATGGATATTAAAGTAACGAATAATAGTTTATAAAGGCACGTTAAATGATATCCTCATATCTCCACCAAACTCATGGTTTTCCTTTTTAAAACAAACAAACAAAAAACACAAACAAACAAAAAACACAAACAAACAAAAAACACAAACAAACAATTTCTATTGTTTTCATCTCTCATCCTTTTATGAACCAGAATTTTCTTTCAGTTTTTCCTTAAGAACATCTTGGGAAACTGTTTAGCTAATGTAGTCAAAACTCATAAAACTACTCCAACCAACCCTCAGCTGCATAACCCTGTTTACTATTTATGGGCATCATCTCATGAAAATTGGGAATGAAGGCTCAAATACAGAGATGTGAAACATGTAATACAGCTTTCAAACTACAGGCAGCATTCAGTTTGTGTCACTCCTCCATCTAGCAGCTTTTCATGCAAAGAGAGACAAGAAGATTCCTGTCACAGACCAAACCCAGTTATTTATATTTTCACACTGCAAATTCTCATGTGCTTGCAGTTTCCAGTAGCAAACACTGAATTCCACCATCACTGCAAGCAATCTTGAAACTTCACTGAACTAGCAAGAAAAAATAAAAAAGGAAGCAATACAATCTGATGCTACTGAATTATGCTTTGCTATCTGATCTTTAAGAAGCCATCAAAGATTGCAATGGACAAGCATTATTTCTTCTTTCAGATGATATTATGATTGATTGAGACATTAATACAATGAGAAGCATTTAAGAGAACCAGCAAGAGACAGTCTTGACCCCATGGCTTTCTTAGATACATTTATTAAATCATCACCACTTGTGTTCCCTTTTCAAAAGAAAAGAGACCCAAGATCACCATTCCCAGCAGTCAAGATGAATACAGAGGCTGGAATATAAAAATATCAGCCTGTCCTTCTATCCCAACATCAAAGACTGCACCCGTACATTAAAGTGTAAGAGCATGTGCCCATGCCATGCTCGCAGAAGCCAGTGCCCTTCTGACAGACATGCTCTGGGTGTTCTTCAGTAAATATGACATACCTTCAGAGCAGCATGAAGAGAAACCTACTTTGTACTTCCCAAGCTCCTGTTTCAACTTTACCATATACGAATTATTCCTTCTGACTTCCCTTAGAAAATTAAAGAATGCAGAATTCACAAGAATAAGAGAGAGCTGTTATATACCTATCTTATTGCATAAGCATGCGATATTTTTAATGGCATTTTTAATGAAAATGTTTTAGTGATGGAACTCAGTGGGTCAGGCTGATGACTGGACTTGATGATGGTCTTGAACAACTTTTTGAAACTAAATATTCCTACAGTATTACAGAATATCCTGAGTTTGAACGGACCCAAAAGGATCATTGAGTGCAACACCTGGCTCCATGCAGGACCACTCGAAATTCAAACTCAGTGTCCGGGAGCTTTGTCCAAACACTTCTTGAACTCTGTCAGCTCAGGACCATTGGCACTGAGGAGCCTGTTCCAGAGCCCAACTACCCTTTAAGCAAAGAACCTTTTCCCTAACACCCAGCCCTCTAATTAGTCTCTCTTCAAGGCCTCTCTACCCCTGAGGCAGTCAACAACTGCTCCACCCAATTTAGTATCATCTGCAAACTCACTTTGCATTCAAATCCCGCATCCAGATCATTTATAAAAAAACTGAAGAGAACTGTCCCGAAAATGGAATTATAATTCTATATGATTTTCTTTCAACTTGTTTTATTTATTAACTCATCACAAATGCTTCCCAAGTCATCCACTTCACACTGATTTCCCAGAAGTGCCCATCCATCTGCCAGAAGGACAGGTTAATAGGTATCTGGGGTAAGCAATGGTACATTTTGATCATTTCTCATGTGTGAATGCCACCAATACCCCTAAATCACATGTGTTACTACACACTAACCAACTCAATGCTGCTGAATGAAGCACTGAAGTATCTGCAAGACTTTCCTCCCCGAGGCAAATGCTACTCTGCCAAGTCACCAGGCCAGGCAATATTAGAAGTAATTGAACAAGTGGCAGGATAAATTCCTACACTGTTCAGCTGCCAAAACAGAGAGCGAACTGAATTGACTGCTGCTGCTGTTGGCTTAGCTACACGCATGAATGGGGGCTTGAGCAATGAAGAAAATCTTTGTGTGTGGAAAGGAGGGCTAAGGTACAAAACTTGTTTTCTGCAGATATGGCTGGATGCAACAGAAAGTGCCACTGATTTATTCACTTTGACAGAGAACAAATAATTCAAACAATACGGAAGAGGAAAGCATCTCTACTGCAAACCAAAATTAAGTGCACGTGTGAAATGATGATAATCAGTTCCAACCACAGATGTAAGTACTATTGATTTGCTGAAGCATTTGAGCAGCCTAAAAGCATTTCCCTGCCTAAACACTTGGAAGCATACGCTGAGCTAATTTGTGTGCCACATGGCACTGATGGCACTGCTACCAAAGCATCAGTCAGCCAGCGCTCACCTCTGGAAGACAGGGATTGTGCTGTCAGCCACACAGGGTTTGGCTGGCTTGTTCTCTAACAAAGGCACATGGATATGTCTAAGGACCAAAAGTTCATTGGAAATGTCCTTATAACTTGTATCTCTCATGCATAGCTACTTGAATAAAAGTTTTTAAGACCCGTATGACTACATTTTGAAAAAAGAAATTCTGGACAAACGTAAAACTAGTCTTTCTCAGCACTCAGCCACACAAAAACAGCAATGAAACAAGCTTTAAAAAAGAAAATACAGTTGTTTCTTATTTTGGTATTTTTTCTATTAATCAGTGTTCAAGATGCATAGGACAGATACAACTTTTCAAAACGTTATTGACATACACATACGTTTCCATCGTAGCTTTAAAATTAGACAGAAAGGTGTCTATTGCTAAGGCTAAGCACAGTCCTAGCTCTGTAGTTCATATTCAAAACACACCCCAGGCATCAAAATTGGTCATTAATAAAATTACTAAAGCACTTTTAAATTAACTTCAAAAGCAAAGACTAATATGAAAGCATGTTCAAGCACATTACATTTTAAACAATCAGGATGAATACCGAGTATCAGGTCTTCTAAAATTCTCTTCTTCCTTACCAAAAGGAGAATGGGAAATCTTTTGTTTTAGCTGCAGTATTTTTTCTGGAGATTTACCATCTCTCGTTAATAAAAGAGCACCTGCAAAGCATTTGAGGAAGCCTGCAGTATGACCTCCCAGAAGGGTGTGAGGTGAGTTCCAAACCCTAAGTGCCTCCACACACCACAGCCGTAGGGCGGTGAGAAGCACAACAAGCATCAGGCTGCCCCTCTTTTTATTTTTATTTTTTTAATGTTTCCTTGAAGTGATCTTAAAAAATAGATAGGGAAAGAAAAAGAAGGGAGGAAAAAAAAAAAAGACAAGTGCTTTGTGAGCTGCAAAGCTAAGCCATCTACTTACAGGCAGTTTCCTTGGGCATGCTACATCACCACCAGATTCTCCAAAGATGAGAGTCATGTGAGGAGGCAGCACACAGCTCAGTAAGGAAAACACAGCACCGTGTGCTGTGCTAATCCTGCACCTGTGGTGTGTTATTCAGCAGCAAAGAAATTCAGTCCAGGCTGCTCCTGCCTAATAGAGCTCAGCTGTTTTCTTCAGCGCTCCCTTTGATTGTAAGCTGGCAAACAATGTTATTTCAGCCAAGTACAAAGCACTGTTCAGGCTGCATAGGATATGACAGTAGAAAGGTGAAAGAAAAAGAAAATCCTGGAATTACAAATAGAGATACTGAGCAATACAGAATTTGTAACTACTTCCAGATGGCTACACTCAGCTTCCAAGGTTAGGATGTGAAACGTACACTGGAACTCCCCTTTTGCTCCCCAGCTCCCTTTAAAGTGTGTCTGCTTGTGCCAGGGATATACCTCTGTACCCTGGCTCCCATGTATCCAGATCAACACAAGGCTTCCAATCAGCACAACTAAGAGAAAGTTTTGATGATTCCTCTGTTTCCTGTGCCTTTTAGGCACAATAAAAAATAGTGACGGAGAGCAGATGATAGTTTAATTAAAAGATATGGCCTACAACCAAGGATTTTCTATTTTTTTTTTTTAATAGAAAAAGCCACCAAAGAGGTCTTCAAATCTCTGCCATGACACACAGCTTTTCAGAGCATATAACAACAACAACAACAACAAGATAGGAAACTTAATAAAAACTATGTGCAAAGAGGAGGAAAATTTTGTCCCTTGTTGGAAAGATAGCAAAAATTTTGGGAAGTTTTTAATTCCAAGGTAGAGGCACAACAGTTTAGAGTAATCAATTGTCCTGATGCTTGTCTTCAAGATTAACCAGTTTTTAAAATACCCTGTAATTGTGATGTGCAAAGGCATTTTATAAAACAGTATTATTTATTTAAATTTTTAAAAAAATTGTCACAGTATTGAATATAGTTAGATTGCAACACAATGAAATCTTATATTAGACATTTATTCCAGATAACCTGGTCATTTATTATCCTACGCCTCCTCCATATAACACATAACATCTACCATTTCCAAGCTCATATATAATTGTTATAGTTGATCAAAAGTTAGGGTTTCTAATCAGCTTTATTCTTTTTGATATTAAGCTGCAAACATGTAGATGCTGCATTGACAATGTCCTCACAGCATTTTCTACTTAAAAGTTTTTCTCCACAAAATGATACTTTAATTTCTACTCCATCGTTACCTAATCTAATTCCAAGTTTACAAACTACTAATGAAAATAACAGGAATTGGAGTACTGGAAAATTATGTATCTGATTTCTTGTTGAATGTTTACTGCTGTTTTTGTTTACCAATGAGATTATTTCCAAATAAGTACATTAAGCTTATTTTATTTAGCTAAAATGTATGTTTTAGAAGAACTATACTCTTATGAGAAAGTGTTCAAAACTGATCTGCAACTATCCAGATTTTCAATTCATTTAGCACAGAAGGGCTCCCTTGTCAGAGTGTTGAATGAAAGCAGTACAATTCTTAATGTGACGATCAAACTTAGGCATTTGAATATTCAATTTGATGTATAGAAGAGAAGGTAAGAAATAAGACTTTATACAACATCAACATCAAAATTGCCCAGTGGCTTCAAATTTCCATTTTAAAATATATTATATATATATATATTACCCTTATAAATACTCTGTTTTCTTTTTTAAAGCATCATTAACTATACTTTCTTCAAATTACTCAATACTTGTAGACAACCCTCTGTTACCAGAGGTAATATTTGAATCTTTCCTGCTCCACCCTGTTTTGTGTGTTCCTACTGCAACTCTGCTTTAGAGGACTACTGATCTCTGCCAGTGAGATCACAAGCACCACATGTAAAAGACACATGACTTACAATACTCTGTCAATGCAATGACGGGACATGTTCCAGCGTGAAATTCCTTGAGTCCCTGGTGGTGCTCCTGACAGCCATCACACTTCTCCTGTTGCCCTCCTCCAAGGGCATCCCACTTGTTGCCTTGTCTTGTCATTTCGTGTTTTTTCTTAATTATTATTGTTACCATCTTCTAGGGTAACTATGTGAGAAGAAGGAGGAGGTATCACCCATGTTTTGGTCTCACTTTCCATACTTTCACAGTTCTCCTAAAATGAGGATGCATTCAGATGCTGAGATCAACTAAAAAGCCAATTTGCTTTACATTTCCTAAGGTTTATATTGAATGTGGTAAGTCAAAATGAACCAAAATTACGTAAAGCAGCCCTTCTCTCTCACCTTTACTGCTACCACACACACTCCAAAGTGACATCTCATTTTAGAGCCAGGGAATGGTGACCCCCAGGTCACAGATTTATTCATCTGGTTAGCCCACAGCTCAGTTCCACTTCACATGTGAGCCCAGCCTTTACAAGGAGAAAGCTCTGCACAGTGCTCATTTTTGCTTCAGCTGGAGCCTGGAGCAAGTCAGCCAGCTTTTTTGACAGGGGAAGGTGGGACAAAGTGGGATGGGAAACTTCAACCAGCAGGCCAAGCTCCTCAAATCCAAGAACCGGAGTTAAACAACAAATTACCTGACGCTGGAAATCAAGTAAAGATCAAGACAAAAAAATTCAGTGGTTGTACCACTGTGTAAAGGAACAGGAACTTAACTGTGATTTTTCAAATCCTAGGCCAAGTGCCCTCACTCTGTTATCTACACATCTTTACATACGAATATTCAATACAATGTGCAGAGCACATTTAAAAAAAAAAAGTGAAGAAAATGGAAGCTGAAGAATAAGCAAGATTGATAAAAATTTCTTTAAGTAGGAATAAATTTTGCAGTTTCTTTTACAACTGGTCACACACATCTTTATACTAAATTAGCTTTTCAAAACAGTGGACTAGATAGCTGTAGGGACTAGGAACTAATTATGGAGACTGCTTTGCGTGTCACCAGCAAAAACTGACCTAAAGCAAGCAAAAGCTTGCTGCTGGATTGCTTACCTGAAACTAGAACCTTGTCCCAGCTGGAACTCTTCAAGCAGATATTCACCTTACACTGCCAGTATCTGCAACTTACAGTAAATACTCTTTTTCAAGTAAAAGAACTCAGGTCAAAGATCATATGGAGAAGGTGGCAGAAATATAGAAGAACAGTAATGCTCAAAGCCATGAGGCATTGTTGCTTTATTATTTATACAGCATTTCCTATGAGTGTTAAATCTACTCCTTTTTTTCCTCTTTTTTTTTTTTCTCCTGAAGCATGCACTTAACTCTATCATAATGGAAAGACTACCACTTTACTACATTTAGGAACCATGCCAAGGGAATTGTCAGGAAAATGTATGGGGAAAGAAAGAAAAGGGCATTTTACTTTCATTAATACATTAAAATGTCATAAAAATGCTACAGCACAAAACGTAGTAATTGCCAGCTGCCAAATTATTTTCTCATCCTCCTCTGGCCCTCAACATAATGCCTTCTTTAGGCTCACTGCCAGTGATGTTTGGAACATTAAAAATATCCCCAATTTCTGCAGAGATTTTATGTGGCAAAATGTGCTCTGATGGACAAAACTGAAGCAAATCTAAGAGCAAAGGGATACTATTTATTTTAAATGATGAGAGAAACAAGACTGCTGCATGCTGTTAACTTACCCGCGGGATAAGTTACAATACAATCTGTATTTGTAGGACAGTTCAATGATAGGAGGTTAGAGGTGGCTGAGGACAAATTTGGGTTTCCAATTAACACTCGCGAGCCATGAAAGCCTTGTCTGCTAGGCGCCATCACATGCAAACTATCCTCCCATAGCACAGGGCCCTTGCTCTCGGCTGGGTTCAGTGTCTCCTTACTTGCTCAACAGTGTAAGCAGAGGGATCATTAGTTATGACTGGTAGAGTCTCAGAGATAATGTTGACTCTTATTTCAGGAACTATTAAGCTATAAACACTGCTCTGAAAGCCATTTATCTACATTTGAAGATAAACAGAGAAGCTACTCAATTAACAAGATTGCAAGAAATAAGCTACAGATGCCAAACTGAGCGACTTTAAATTCCAAAAAGGAAAATGTGTGCATTTAATAAGCATAATTTTCTACCACAAAATTACTGACATGAAAGCTCATAAGCAGTATAACCCAACCACTCTGCAATATCCGAGAAAGGAACACAAATCAAAATGTAATTACAAAACAGTCAATTCCAAGTGATGCAAATTACATTCACTCAGAGTTCGCAAGTTACTACCAGAGATATCAATGTTGAAGTATAGCATTATAAAGTGAAAATCTTTGTAGAACAATATTTAAAGTTCATCTCCGCATCGCTACAATTTGAAAATCAGATGCTATCAAAGACTTCTGAGAGCGTGATAACGCTGAACCTGTCATGCTTGAATCCACACTTGCTAGGGAGAACATTCTTGCCCAGATAAGCAACAGAGTATGAAATTATTTTCCTGAGTCTTGCCAACTAACCCTTTATTATTATTTTTTTTTAGTGAATACTATTCACCTGTTTGGCTGTATCTCTATGAGATCTTTAAGATAATTTAATAGAATCAAAAAGAAAAAAGGCACCAAACCACTGTTTGCTAATAGTTTCCAATATCCTTTACAAAGACATAAAATGCAAGGGGTTCTAAGTCAGGAAAAAGAAGGACTTGGTTTTTTTTCTTTTGGTCACAACAATTAAAAACCTGATCTTTCCTTGTGCTTACAGATGCCAGTGCCTTTCAAGGCAGCCCAGGGGTCAGAGTGGGGAACACACAGGTGCACAGTGCGTTGGCAGCTGAAATCTTGTGAGGTTGTGCTGAAATCCTATCCCTCCCCTCCACATTCCTGCAGGCATTATAAACGCTCCCTGGAGGAATATTACCCTAATGCAGACTAATTTTCCACAAACAACCCCAACCTCATTAAACCTCTTCTTTATCAGCATTGTTCAAAGCTGTTTTTCAAGTAATATTGAACTCCCTTATGCCTGTCTAAGAAGAAAAACAACTTTTATTTTACCTCTGATATTACTTCTCCTATTCAGGTCCATTGGCACTACACAATAGATTCAATAAAAATATTCAGTTTCATCATATGGTAGTAATGTCCTAAAGACTATGACACAGAGATTAAGAGAGAGAGGTTATGTTCCCATAAATAAATATACAGTAAAGGCACTGTTCTCCAAGCAGGGTATGATAGATTTATATTGGTGACTCATCCAGTTGGCAAGCAAACTGAAGTGAATTAGCTGGACAGTATTCCCAAAGCAGGTGTTCTCCTGGACCTGTGGTTCTTCATGCTCCTGAAATGACCTCCTACTCATCCCTAGACAAATCGTTTTGGCCTTCAGTAGGATCACAAATTTAATTCTCTTAACATGAGTATCCACTGCCATTAAAATCATTTAAAAATTTGAATATGTTTTTGCCTATCAAAAAGAAGAACTAGCTTGCACACAGGTATATTGCAATGGAGCATAAGATAACAATGAGGCTAAAAAAGTAGATTCTCTTCCCAAGGTGAAAACTACCTAGTTACTGAGCCTCATCCCAGATGCTCTGTGATGCATCTTGCCCATCTGCGAATCATTGATCCAAACATTAATATTCTTTAATAGTGCTTCTCATTTGCAGATGAAAATCATTATTAAAGGATTGGCCCAAGGATAGCATATAGAGATTTCCTCTTTCCCCACTATATCCAGATTTTCTGGAATAGCCTGAAATCCCACATATAGTACAGGATAACAAACCACAAAAAGGAGACAGCCAGAGTGCATATGCCTATTCTAAAGACAGTCTAACAACAATCCTGAAATGATAAAACCAGTTGGACTGTAAGTTGCTTGCTCCAAGGAAAACAGTAAAAAAAACAGTGCCTTAATTCCCATTGATTCTTCTACCTGCTGCTCAACATGCAAGTACCCAATAGCGATTGCCACAAAAAAGGACACAGGCAAAATGAAACGCACGTGAAAGACATGGAGGAGGCAAGCCATGTAGAAACACATTTTGGCCAGTTCACTGCAAGCTGATAGGGATTCTTTAGAAGGAAGCAAAACAAAAAAAGGGGAACAAAAATTTAGCTGTGTTGAAACAATTACTGGGAAAATGAAATGTCTGAAATACTGAAATTATTCAATATTGGTAATACAGCTAATATTCAACATGGTAATTTAAATATCAGCATTGCAGGTACAAAAGCTGTGGTCCTTATAATAAGCCAGTGGTCACACGTGAACAATGAACATAAATTTGAGGTATAACATTGTCGTCATATGCATTTGAAAGATATGTATTAAGTGACTTCTTAAGTGAAAATCACTGTCTGCGAACGCTTACGAAGCAAGCCAAAGGAATGGCACATCTAGAACAGCCCTAGGCAAAAAAACAGCCACTGCATCCTCCAGACAGCCCAATTACAGACCCTACTGCAGAGAGAAGAAACTCACAATACTGTAAAGTGCATGTGTGCTGCTGATATCCACGTGGCACCAGCCAAAGCCAGAAAAATTCCTTGTGCTCGTCTTACCACTCTGACAAGGAAAATCTGAGTGTCATGCTTGTTTTAAATCATTTAAAATAAAACACTGTTCCTGTACTTTACTGTTCAAATTACTCTGTCTTCTTTCATAATTTCTCATTTTAAGCACTTCTATCTTTTCATCTTTTGATTTTGTTTTTGTTGTTGTTTTCTTCACAGAGCTTTCTTTTAAATAAACCAAATAAGCTTCTTTCTAATAACTCCTTTCCCCCAGTTAACAACCTCTTGGTCTCTCTCTCTCTCTCTCAACTGCCTTTCTTCTATTTTCTTCTATAGCTTTATCACTCTTCCAGCCTCTCTCTCCTAAGGATCCTTGGATGAGGATCCTGATCTTTTCCCCTTTCTCTCACTTATTTTCTCCTCACTTCCTAAAATATTTGTCTAAACCATCCACCCCCCCCCCCCTTTTTTTTTTGTCGGCCTTTATAACCCTGTCCCATTTTCATACCCATTTAAAAGCACAAGTGACGCAGACTATAAATTATGCTTAAATTATGCCATTTTAAGTATACCACCTTGGTATGCAGGAAAGCATAATATTTACCTTTCTGGAGGAAATGTCTTGCACGGATGAGTGGTCAGAATCACAGATTTTGTATGCAATATGTATGCTTCTGTATGTAGACTCCCATAACTGCTGCCCAATCCCTATAGTAGTGACTGTCCGACACAAAGCATTTCAACAGCATTCAGCAGTGACTCAAAACATTCAAATCTTATATATCTTTACTGTGGGGAAAAAAAAGTTTTGGGCTCCCACTTTCAAGTAAGACTCACTCTATTTTTCTTGCAGCCAGCCCTCCCTTACAAAAGAAGGAGAGAGGTTGTGTATGCTTTTCACAGAGAAGGAGATAGGGGAATACAGGCTGCCACGCTATGTATTTCAGATGAGATCCAATCTGAAGTTTACCGAGCTTCCATTAATCCATTAAAATTTGATTAGAAGCCTCAATCTCAATGAAAGCCAATGAGAAGCTGCAATTAATGCCAGTAAAACAGAATAGTGTACATCTTCCCAACACCTCATATGAAATTGCACAATAGTGGCTATGTCCACAGTATGAGTAAAAAAATAAAAAACAGATTATTCTTTTTCTCTTTAGCTCCTTTAAAAAGATGGAAATTGTCATTCAGTTGAAATTTTCCTTCCTTTGGTCCACTCAATCTCTAAAAATACTTGAAGTCATAAGAACAAGGGGCCTATAACAAATATGTGTTTCAAGCTGAGATGCTGTGTAACTTCAGAGAGAAAGGAAAATATTTTCCCAAGCTTTCAACTTTTCATTTGTATAAAATAGTTTATTTTATAGCTAGGTAAAGATGTAAAATTAAACTTCTTCATTACTGTAATGTACTGTAACTCACTATAACACTGCTAACATAACTAAATGCATGAATTGTGCAACATTTTCCATCAAATTTTTAAGGGAATAGATGCCAAATATAGGGTAAAAAAATAGAATAACAAGTCAGCTTTCTTCTCTAAAATAGCAAAATTCGTAAAGAATGTGTTGGTGGTCAAGTCTTTGACAAATAAGAGGTTGTTTCCTTGCTACACAGTCTGATTATTGGTCTGGTCAACTTTTACGAAGGATCAAAAAAAAGCTTTGGGTATTTTGTAAATATGCACAGGGAATACTATTTTCCTATAAAGTCATATGCAATTACTCACTGCCGACTTTATTTCTTATTGCTGGTTATTTCATGCATCATTTCTAAATGAATGCACTACTCAACACTGCAATAGTAGAATGATTTTCTATGACCCTTTCCTGGATGGGGACAGCACTGGATCAACCAACCAGCATCACCAGACAGAAGGAAAATGAAAAGGGTAAATTGAAAAGAGTTTTTTAGAATGATGGTGATGACCATAAAAATTTACTCAGTATCAGGCATGCAATACTCTACATGGTTTTTTCTGAAAGTAATGCCTTCTATTCATTTCTGTGGAAACTACAATAGGTACAAAGAGCACCGTAACATTGTTTGATACAGCAAATTCTCTGCTACAGAAAACTATTTTTTCAACATAATCACCACTATTAGTTATGCATTTAACCCAGTGATGAACAAGAACCTGCATGTTGTACTTGTAAAAATCTGCACCAAGAGACGTGACACAATATTTCACATCTGCTATGACAGCATCATTGCTAGGAATATGTTGTCCACGCATGTCATGTTGTCCATAACCTCAAATAGATATTAGTCAGAAGGCACCAAATCCAGACTATACGGTGGGTGCAATACGACAGTCCAGCCAAGATACAGTGCTCCACAGTCTTCAAACTGGTTGTCTCAACCCCTCTTTTTTCTAGGCTCAAAGGTCACTCTGTTGCTGTTGAGACTGGTCAACCGAACAACACAACCTCCAATGACCCATCACTACTGAAGATCTTCATCTGGCTCTACAAACGCCTTCTGGAGCCACGGTGGTGACTATTTCTCTTGCTTTCTACAAAGAGTCCTTGCTTTTGTTTCCTATCTCCTTTCTATCACCCATCTTCCCTTCCCCATCTCCCTAAGCAACTAGGATTAACTAGTCAGGCTAACATGTGAACTGTTGTGTCTTAACCTCACTGTCAGGTATACATATATATCATATTCCTCCTGTAATTGGAGCTAGACACTGGTATGGGGCCTGGCATTACTGTGTTGCAAGAGAAAGCCTGTCTTCTTCCTTGGACTGATTCTGGAAGCTCAAGTCTTCAGCTCAGTTAACATCATGACACAGTAGTCAGAGTGATGATTTGTATGGGTTCCAGGAAATCCACAAGGATCACTCCTTTCCTATCCCAAAAGACACACTACCCACTGAGGGCTGTGGCTTGAACTTTTTGTTTGATGGGGAATTCACATTAGCACTCCATGGACTACTGTTTTAACTCCTGCTTGTAGTGGTGATACCACATGTCATCACCTGCAATGGTGTGATCCAGGAAACTGTCACCTCCAACCCTGTATTGGTTCAATAGCTCCTAAAAAACTTGCACAGTGTGCTTTCTGTTCCCGTGTGAGCATTCATGGAACCATCGAACCTGCCTGGTGTGAACTTTGTGATATTCCAGTGTTGCCACCATCAGTTCCAATGCACTGAAAATGCAGCTCCGTACATAGTTCCCTGGGCATAACTTCCTGATTCATGTGGATGAACTGACTGAGATACTTTTCCTTTCATAGTGTGATAGCAGCTTGATCGTCCAGAATGTGGCCTCTGTCACCACTACTGAGACACATCATCCACCACGTCACTGCACTCACATCCACTATTTGTTCTCCAGAAAAGTTTAGTAAGCATCAATGAATGGCAGTAGATGCAGTTTTTTCCACATGGAAGAATTCAATGACACTCCTTTGCTTCATACACACGCCCATATCAGACACCACTTTGTGAGACTGCCCCTCTGTTGTCATCTGTTGCACAGGAACAAAATGCAATGGGATATTGGCAAGAAGGGTCAGCCTCTGCTGTCATACCACCAATATCTGCCTCTGATGTCATGGGCCAACATAATAAAATAGAAGGCATTCCTTTTGCAGGAGTCCCCATACATTTATATACCAGTTTCCTTTCCAAAGTAACTTCCCCTTGGACTGAAGGTAGTGGACACAAGTACCACCTGTGTACATGAAAGAATCAGTCTAACTCACCTCTATGCTTGGGTTGCAGAAAAAAAAATTCTTAAAAAATAAAAATAAGAAAAAGGCCAGTTGATTCAGCACAGCACAGGATACAGATTTTTTCACCTTCAGTTACCAGTACATACAAGGAAATTAATTATAAGATTTGGAACTGAATTCAGCAGAAAATCAATGAATATGTGTGACATCAGTATGTTAATTTTAATAACATTCTTCCACAAAATATACTGTAATTAAGTAATTAGCAAACCTTTCTCAAAAAATATTTATTTAGAATACTCCATTTACACACCCTCCTATATCCAATGGCTAATATATGCAATGCCTACATGTAATTTTACACAAATTACACGTAAAACAGACAGCCAAAAAACACGAACACCAGGAAGAAAATCAGCTATGAATGTGAATAACTTTTGCTAAATTGATTACAAGCTACTGCTGTAGGATCCTGCTTAGGAACTGAACTCTGAGGCACACATTTATCTTATGAGTTGTATCAAGCATTAAAAAGGAGAGTACTCCATCAGTTTTACCTCAGAAATTTATTCAAAATTGAAGTTTAAAAAACCTGACTGTAAACATGATGAAAATATAAACCTCAGCATCAAGCTAACATTATACACTTTATAATACTACTATAGTACTAAACAATATCCATCTAACCTAAAAACAAACAAGAACAAACTTTTAACACTTATTTGACATAATAAGTTTAAGAAATTTCTGTTTAGAACAGTCCAAAATATACTCAGAGAGAAAATATATATATTTTCTTGTATAATCAACCACATATTTGTTATCAGTTCTCAGATAAACATAAATGTCATAAATCACCAAAGCATAAAGAGCATTGGTATCTGTTCAAAAGTATCCAAAAAAAGGAAGAGTTAAATAAAAAGTAACAGAATTAACACTTTATAATTTATTCTACATCCTGCCTGCTGCAGTTTCAATAGGATGTGATACTCATCATAGAAAAAAAGAAAGAAAAAAAACCCCACTTCTTCAGTTTTATCCTCAAAAGCACTGTTGATGCGAGTTATTAAATTGAGCTGATTAAATTCCAAAGCTGGCTATGTTTCAGGAGAGAATCAGCGATTTCTGTTTCAACATCTTCAGTACAAACCGTGATCTAAAATCTTAACCTGTTTAGAAAACCTAAATCTAGATAACAAAATCCTGGCTTTGTACTGAATTCCTGTTGCTTTCTCTTTGTCAGTTAGGGAAAGTCAATCAAAAAAATTATGTATTGCAGTAATTCCCCTGTTTCTCACCTAGACCTTAGTATCCACTGAAAATAAACTGAGTTATGTCTTAAAATTGAATGTATAACTAAGTCCAGCATGCACTGTAATAGGTTTATGGGATCTCTTTTGATTTCTCATTCAACAATGAATGAGAAATACTAGGGAGGGCTTGGGAAGAAGTCAAAATCCTTGACTTTAAAATCTCACACCATTCAGAAACATCTTATTAGGAAAAACAGCGCTCTAGCATCATATTTCTAATTCCCTTCACTAGTAATAAAATGTTTTCAGATTCAGCAATAATATTAATCAAGTGTTTTAAGACCTCGTTTTCCCTTCCCTGCAAACCTGTGCCCTCTTAGCACTCTCAGGAGCTTTTGTTCCTGCCAAAGGCAAATTCATTTTCTACCCATAACATTGGTGGCACAATGGGGCTCAGCATACTCCTAGCAAGGACCAGATGTACTTTATATAGAACCTTCTATGAGAATAGCTCAAACCAAAATATTGCCAAATTAAAAATGAAAAGAACATGCTTTTCAGACATGCTTACAAGAAACGCAGCACAATCAAGTTACTCTGCCTGAACACTGTATTTCCTGCACAATTCCATAAAGTCCTGTAAAACAGATTCTTTCTCTGATTTATTTTTTTGTGTGTGTGTGTGTGCGTGCGCTTCTTTCAGAGCCCTTTTAAACTATGTGAAGAAGAAAAAAAGCTACACACTGAAAAATTCCTTTATACCCACTGTACCACAAGTTAAGCATTACCCACAGATAACAGGGAAAATTGTGGAGAATTATTTACAAAATAGATACATTAGAAAATTTGGCATATAAATTTGCCGTATTTTCCTCATCTCTCCAAAGAATTTGGAGAGTTTCTCCTAGTTGTTCTAGCAGCAGATGCCATCCATTGCTCAGTTTGTCCTACAGCAAACATGGATCAGCTCACCACTGTTTCCACTCCAGCCATTCTTCTCTTTTCAGGAGAAGGGCAACTCAATACTCCTTCAGATAGTCATCAAACACCCCCAAATCACATTACAGGGGTGACTGACAGGTTGGGCCAGCCTTTCTCCAATCAAACAGGCTTAGAGATTTTGAGAGGCAGACGCTCAACTTCATCAATCCAAAAGCTTTCCAGAAGTTCATTCAAGGAAAAGAGATGGAGGACAATGCACTCGAGCAATTAGCCATGTTTACAAACTTCTCAAACTTCTGGCAACTCAGATATAGACAAAGGGCTCCACAGCCATATAACAGTGACCCAAACTAGGGAAATCATCTTTCCAGAAGCAGCTCCCCTTTCCAAATTCCTCAGCAGCAGGCATGAGCAATGACTACTTGCTTCTAATTTTCTAGGTCATTCATTGAGGGACCCCTTGGTCTTCCAATCCCAAATGACAAGAGCTAGTGCTTCACTAGACTGTAGGGATTATGGTCAAGAAAAGAAAATAAACGATGGAAATCTAAGCTTAAATAATCCCCAAAGATCAGATTTACATGATTTAATCTGTAAACAAAGCAGAAGTGGAAGTTTGTGGATATAGGGTAGGACTCCTCTTTTATGTGAGCTGCCAAAAATCTAGTCACCTATGCCTTCTCTCACGTTCTTCAGACTTCAGACTCTTCTCCCTTTGACTATGGTGCTGGATAAATATAGGCAGGAGAGGTGAGACAAATTGTACTCCCATAGCATGGGTACACAACTCACTTTTTATACTTTACAGTTCATAAAGATAGGAATTAGAAGCAGATAACTCCTTTCCTGCTTATGCTTTGCAAAGAAAAATGGGACATGATATTCAAAATTGGAATGTTCTTTGGTTGGGTGCTGCTTCAACCAGAGGCTCACTAGGATGTTGGTGGGAATCTCCATTTGCCATCAGGAGATGCTGAAGGCACAGCCTCTCCACTTCACCAGACACAACTATTCCTCCTACATAAGTCCTAAGACATATATTTTGGGCTAAAGCAGACTGCTTGGATTCAGATAGCAGCTCTGTGACACAACACAGAGGCTGAAGGAGATGTAAACTATTTACCCTGCCTCCACACGTTATTTTTGCAGGCCAACTCCTCAGACTGTATGTTTATAACACTCTCTGCTGCAACTCAGAGAGATGGAGACACCAGAAAGATTCTATATTGGGAAGGCGCTAAGTGACTGGGACTTCTGGCCTGGAAGGAGCTTTGTTTAACTTGCAAATAGTTTGGAGAAGTAGCACAGCAAGTGCGTTTTTTTTCCCCAGAGACCTTGGTGTCACAAATGATGCCACAATGAGAGTAAGGAGGAAAAGCCACTGATTCAAAGGAGATCACATGGAAGTATATACATATCTAAATAAAACATGTGCCCAATTTAGGATGAAAAGAATAGGAATTTTCAAATTTGGTGACTAAGCAAAAGAAATAATTAGAAAGTAAACTTAAATAAGCTTTGGAAGATTCCCCCAAACGTTTCCCAAAGAAACAGCTTAAGTCATGCCTGTTATTCAGCCCAAAGTATTTTGTTTCTTTACTAGAGTATTTACTGCTTCTTGAAAACACTGCATTTTTGCTTTTGGTGTGTAGAGCCAGGTCAATGTCCCTACACAAATGTTATTTTGAAAGAAAAGTATTACATTTCATTGAGAACTACCCCTACCATTTTTCAAAAATCCTCCTTTTGTCTAGTTGAAACTATTACTCAAGCTTAACTCAAACTTATGAATAACTCAGGCCTAAAAAGTGAATATTTTTCTGCTGATCTGCGCTATCTTAAGTTTATTGTCTTGACTTTTTCCATCAGCTCTATCAACTGTACCGCTTTCCAAACTCAGAGGAAACAAACTAAGGTCAATAATGTTAATTAAGATGTTTCTACTGTAGCTGTAAATTTTAATAGAATACTAAGATCAAGCATTAGACTGAAAAGTTAAAAGTTAAAAGTAAAGAAAAGTGCCTATAAAAAAATAGAAATGCTAAGGAATCAGCACTTAGAAAATTCTCAGGATGTCACAGTAGGTGCTTGTTCCCATCATAATGATATTCTAATTTACATACCTCTTGTTATAAAAACCTAAAAGAGCTCCACATATCTGTGAAAACAGTGACATAACGGGCTCCAGTTAAAATACATCATCAATCCTTCATCCACTCAGCGTTCAAGATCTTGTCACAAGGAATGAATCTACTGGTGGCAAACATCCCTGCCTTGCAAATTCACCTCCGAAGTTGGGTCTCATCAAGATGCCAGTGAGTCATTTAGAAGTAATCTTGGGTTTTAATAAAGCTTAATGTAAATCACATTCTTTGTTATTTTTGTTATTGTTGTTTATTTAAATACATTATGAGGCCGCAGTTCTATACTGATGGTTCAATTTCAAGTGAGAAACAAGGACTTCAGCAAGAGCTGATCAAACGTATCACCCAGGGGACACACACTGTTTTTCCAGCACTTCACGGAAAAGTGGTATTTAAGAAGGAAGAAAATACTTAATTAGAGCAACTCTGAGCCAAACCCAGCATTCAAGCACACCATTCTTTCCAAAACATCCTACAGTGTGAAGGCTAACACTGCAGTGTGGTAAACCTCATGGGGTGTTTCATAGTTTAATTAACACAGAGCTGCTTGGATTTTATGATGCAGAGGATACCCAAAGACACACATCCTTTCAGACTCTGGGTGACTATGTGCAAAACAGCTACAAGTTAATTACATCTGCATTTGATAGTAAACAGTTGTATTCTTTTACTTCAAATATCAGACATTTAGCATTTGTTAAACAGCTCTGGTGCACAAAGTCTCTAGTAGTCTACATGGCAGCCGTAGGAAACACCTTCCAGGTCTGGCAGCATGCCTCACCCCCGACTTGGACTTTCAAGGGTAATTTTAGTGTGCTTCCTGTAGCTAGTAGACTACTGCTAGCAGCTCTTCAGCACTCCTTTTCTGTCTCCATCACTCTTAGCCCACCAGGAAGGGTTGCTATTTAAGTCAATGCAAATTACCTTTCCATTAAAATTTTTGCTGCATTAAATACATTTAAGATTAAAGTACATTAGAACTCTGGCATTTGTTTCTATTTTTCAACTTTTAGTGTTCAAAATGTCAGTCTTATGCTACTTTCTCTGGGATATCTTCATGCCAATACAGAAAAATATTTAGATAGAGAACATATAAAGTCTATAGAGCAAATCTTAAATAATTGCTACTGACTGTAGTGACTAGTGCTGCAAGGAAACCTAAGGGAATTTATAGGCTTACCTTGAACTGTTTAATATACTATTTTTCATAAACATTTACTACTGAAAATGAAACCAAATTATGCAAGAGTCTTAATTCTCCAAAGACATCTGTATTTTGCATTACTAGGAGAAGAACACATGAACATTGCTCCCCACAGAATAATATAAGAAGACTGGAGCAAATCTTAGCAGAAAGAGAGTAAAACATTGCCAAAATCCATCCACAAAGAACACCTCTTCATTCATCATCTCACATAAACCTTCATTTATATAACTTTAAATAAAAGTTTTAATCTGGAAATTGCGGTTGTAGGTATAACAGCCATTATAACAGCATTACAGATTTAACTGGCTCACACTGGGAGTGTTTCTGTCTTTGAAAAATAATTCCGTCTGTCCTTCAGTTTCTTGCTGCCAATGACCCAGACTGTGAAAAACAGCAGTAAAAGAGCAGAAAAGAATAGCTCTGATTTTCTTTTTGGGGTTACTTTCAGATTTTTGGCAGTGGATTTACTTCCATGCTCTATAGATCAGAGGCAAAACAGCTATTTGAATTCTTTCTCCCTTACATCCTATCACCCAGAAGTTCACCTTTATTCATTAACAGAAGGGAAAGATGGACTGGAGAGAGCAGAAACCAGCTCAGTTTAAACTCTGCCTTTTGTTCTCACAACACACTAGGATTATTTATGTTTGAGTACAGAATGATGCACTCTGCTGGGAAGCTGACAATTAAAAAAGATCACATCTAATGATTTAAAAAGTCTAAACAGAAGATAACTTGGGTTGAGAAACTTCTGAGTCTGATCAGTTTAGTTTTCAATTGTTGTGCATGTCTGCTGTATTTTTCAAAATAAAACTCCACTTCTCTTTTCAGTCTCTTTTGCTCTGATGGAAGTGCAGCCTTAAGTCAAAACCCTTTTGCCTGCTCCCATGCACTGCAGAGATGCTGATAGACACACTTGTGAACAGACACGTTAAGTGTACAGAAACAAGGAGATATATTACAGGGAGGTGCTGAAAATGAAACTCAAATCTCTGGCATTTCCTTCAGAAGGGGTAAAATAACATCATGATCTTAGACTGCATTACTGGTGTCAAAGAGCTCCATAGTATGACTGTGTGAAAGACCTTAAAGAAATAACCTCTGTCCGACTAAAACTGAGATACACTGTGAAGGCCCCTTACTTTGGTGAGGAGACTTTTCTCTAATTCCTGAATAGACTGATATCTTGGTGCTTAATAAGTAAGTTTATAACAGCCTCAAATTATTTAGCAGATCATCAAGAAATGGGAAGGATGAAGGACTTGCCAAAGGAGTTAACATGCACTTATCAAACCCAAAAGCATATGAATAGCCTTTGCATGGGCAGAGATGGGAGATCAATTCTCGTTCTCTTTTGCACAATGTGAATACTTCAGATTCAACCAAACGACAAATTTCTGCATTGCTCAAACAAGTAGCTAGATTGAACTGGGCAATTTGACCTATTATCTTTTATCCCATCTACCAGTGATAAATCATCTTAGTTAATCTTCCAGGCAAAATCAACAATTGAGCTAATCCTGATTAGGCCTAATATTGTTTGAATCACATTTATGCTCACCCTGGAAAAACAGGTCACAGAAGTTAATCCAGCCTGTAAAAACATCTAAAATAAAAAAACCTATTAGACAAAGAAGAAGTCATGTGCCCAGTCAGCTGACACCTGCCACAGGCCCAATTTTAACGAGATTTAAGCATGGGCAACTTCTTTGATACTCTTCTTTTCTTCTCTCTCTCTTTTTTTTTTTTTTTTTACAAGTTCCTCAGCAACAAAAGGCTAGATGCATCCCTATATTTCTACCAGAAAAAGCCTTCAGGGAGAGTAGGCAGTCTATAAAAGGAAGGGGTTCTCCTAACAGCAGGAAGAGCAGCTGAAATTTGAGCAAAGAAGCCCAGGTTTTACTTCTTCTTGTGCCTGACCAAACCTGATTGTTGGCTGTTCTGAAACCATCTGGACAAGGAAATCTTATGCTGATGGTTTGGGTAACACCAAAATTAAGGTTCCAGTCTTACTATGAGATCATTCTCCCAGAGGGAGGAATTTTCTTAGATCATCCAGAAGTGCTTTGCTGCTAATGGCCAAGCAAGCCAAGTTGCTGGCTTGCTCCTCTTCTTCTATAAATATGCCTCAGCACACCTGAATTTTATAGCAGAAATAAAAGAAAACCCTGCTGCTAAACTTACTGCTGATAATAAAATAACTGCAGTGTCTTTTTTTTTTTTTTTTTTTTTTCCTCAGATTAAGGAAGACCTTTTTTGGGCCATTTTCCAGGATGAAAAAACAGCTGTCTTTGCCAATCTCCTTGCAGGCAAAGAAAATCTTCAAGATGAACTGCTCTGATAGAAAACAGGAGATTAATTTTTTTTTCTTTCCTTTACCAGGATGGCCTCTTCTAGAGTCAACTTTGTGATCCTGTAGGCACTTCCAGCTACAAATTAATTGCAGATTTGATGCATACTTGTTCATAGGTATCAGGAGTGGTACAGTTAAAAATTCTTTACATCCTTGAAGTCTACAAAATTAATTTCCCAGTTCTCAAAGTGAGCTTATGTGGAGCAATTTCTGTTTTTCTGCGATTTGAAGCATAGTGTAAGGAAACTGCACCTCAAAACTGGGCTTTGGAAGAGAATGATGGTCCAAAACCACAGCAACTCTTGCAGGAAAACTTCCAATTCACTGAGGAAGCAAAATAGCAGAAATTGGTGCATGTCCATGCTGAAACCTATGCTGCTCAGTATGTTTTCCTTTTTAAATAGGATATTTAAAAGACTAATATATAGCCAAGAACCAGAATTGCCTGTTCTGGTTTAAGAATAAGCTCTCCACCCAAACAAAGTATTAATATGTCACTCTGTATAATAAATACAAGACTTACTATACAAGGAAGTATAGCAAAATGGCTTTGGCCTTGTCTAAAACTAATATATTTTAAGTCTATATATAACAAGTTCCTCTGACAATGAATCGTGTAACGTCTACAAGACAAAAAACGGCACACTTCGTTAGCTACAGAAAGACAGGTGGACCAACAGAAACTTCCACTTAGTGCTTTATTGGCTGCCTGCCACAGCTTGAATGGGAGCAATTATGAAAAAATTGAACACATGACTTTAATAAGCTTCAATATGGATTGCTGTCTGGTAAAAACAGAGCTTTACAAAAAGTTACTCCGGGACTAGTCTTTGCTACTGGGAACAAATCTCTTGTTTCAGATGTCGATCACATATTCTTTGGATTATTTGAAAAGGTTAGCAAGAAGAGTGACATGTGAAATTAGAGGTGACAGGAACCAGGCTTGAGAGATAGCAACTCATGCTTGTGCCAGCGGGCAAGCACCTCTCCCAGCACAGTGGCTGCTGCATTTTTGCTCTTTGTGCGTACACATATTTATTCAAATTCAACACCTGGCAAAACTACATATTAACAAAGATGTGCTTAAACTCTTCGCTGTGAGTGTGGTGGGAAACTGTAACTGGTTACCCAGAGAAGCTGTGGATGCCTCATCCCTGGAGGTGTTCAAGATCAGGCCCTGGGCAGACTGATCCAGTGGGTGGTAGCCCTGCTAGTTAGATGTAACTGGTCTTTAAGGTCACCTGCACCCCAAAACACTCTGTGATTCCACAATAAATAGATACACCTAGTAGCAGACAGAAGGATCTATTTCCAGTCCCATATCACCTGGAACAAGACTATTGCAGCAATTATGGATCGTTTTACCTTCTATCAAGAAAAAAACAAAACAAAACTGGAAAGGTTAAGAGAAAATGCTGTTCCATTCAATAAGAAATTCCAAAGAATTATATCATCTTTAGCAGAAAGTGAAAGGAACATGACTAATATTAAATGACTTTCACCTTGAGTGGGACCACTGTAACAGCTTAGAGCACCCAGTATAGTAGCATCAGAATTGTTCTGTTTGCTGCAAGCTTGTATTTTCCTGAATATCCTTTTTTTCTGCTTGTATTTTCAATGGCCATCCTCCTGTACGTGTATTTGAAGTGAGCTGTGCATGCACCCCACACACTTTCCTATTTTCAAGCCACAAGTTCTCAAACAATATGACTACACAGTTTATAAAAAATCATACACAACATAAAGGAACTGTTGCAATCAGATGGCTTCTACAGAGTTTTATTTTCACAGGTTCTTGAAATTTTGCCCTAGAAATGATGGTATCCTCTTCTTTTAGCCTGACTCCAAGCTCCCTTATCTATAAAATAGCAACTATTAACAACAGTAATAACATGCATTGATAACAGCTCAATCTGAGATTCTTCTAACACATCATAAACTCAGTGAGGGAAACTTCCAATAAAAGCAGCAATAATCTGCTGCACAAATACAACACAGAGAACAACTGGCTAGTCAATAATCTGCAGCATTAGACTGTGGATCACAGGATTAATGAAGTCATCAGTGCAATAACTCATGAGAAAGCAGCTACTGTATCAGGAGGCATCCAGAGACTGCTCTGTGTAAGACAGGAGAAATGAACCTCCTGCTTGGGGATGGGAGAGCCTCTTCAGAAGGTGTATCTTGCTTTGGGCAGAACTGCTCAAAGAGGACAAGAGCTTGTGAAAAAAGCTCAGAGAGGAACAACTACAACTGTCACACATGGGAAAACAATGATCTGTGAGGAATGATTAAAAAGAGAGTGTCAGTCTAGAGACAAGGGCCACACGGTAACAACTCTGAAATAACGACGAGGTCTCTGCGAAGAGAGATGGAATGCATTCTTTTTCCATGTGCACTCACACAGGATGAGAAATAAGGGCTGACATTTTACAGCTGAGATCTCTCTTAGACATTCTGAAAATGAGATTATATTTGAAAGTGCAAATAAGAACGGAAACAGATAGTCTACAGAGGTAACAGAATAATTGCCTGCTCCTATTTAAAAAAATCTCTAGAGCCTTTTAGGCTCATTTTCCATCACTGAAAATTCATGACTTATCCAAAAATTGATCCAATGGATTTCAATTTTCAAAGCATCAACATTTCTTATGTAATTTCAGTTTTTTACTTCAGAACATCTTAAATTCTATTCTGACCTAATAAACAAGAGAACATAATTTAAAAATGACTGTTAGTTGCCAAACAAAATAAAAGGTCCATCCTCCCCAGAGCTCTAATCAACTAACCATATGTCATCATTGCTGTGCTCACATCAGAATATGAACAGATCAAATATAAGATCAGTCGTGGTGAGAGTCTGAAGTCATCACTGTTATCATCAGGGAGAAGAAAACAAAAAGGGAAAGCTACTGCTGAAGAAATGTTAAGATTTAGAACTAGAGAACTCAGGCAATAAACTGTTTTGAGGAGACATACGAAAGCTCTGGAAATAATGACACTACAGTCCTTTGTTTTTTGTTTTTTTTCTTAAGATTCAGAATTTACAGCAAGTCCTGGGCTAAATTAAAACATATTTTATTTTATTACTGAATCTGATTCTGCAGTATATTTCTTTAGTCGTGATAGCTTAATATCAGAGGAACAGTGCAATATTAAAAACCACACTGTGGCTCTATCAGTGTTTTCTAATCTCCTCTGAGATAATTTTTAATGAAGGAAAGAAAGCATCTTTCCCAAGTAAAATAATCCATAACATACTTGTCTTCAAACTTTAATTATTTAATGTAATTTCCCTATGAAGACACTAAGATTCATCTACAGAATCTTCTTTTATTCCAAAAGACTGATCAATAGGTTGAAATAAAAAGTGACTTAACTAAAAATATATATATCTTGACTTTTCACGTGAGTGAAAATGAAGTTCTAACAAACAATGTAAGTTTTTTTTTTAAAGGTTTTTTTTTTTGTCCACATTCAACATACACATACTTGTGTAAACTGTAGCATTTGCCAGTTGAGACTTGGCTACTTTTATCCTTTCTAAATGTCTTTCTTTACGCACTAGAGAACTTTTCATTTACCACAGAATTGCTATGTATGCACACAAAAGTGAATTGTTAACTTATAGGGGAAGGTGGAGAGCAATATATTCAGCCTGGAGTGAATGTAGAGAATAAATAGTCAAGGAAAGAATGTGCATGAACAATAAAGGAAATGTGGTAAGAAGTGTCAACTCTGCTCAACTGAAACTGCCAAGCATTACCATTGCTTTACTCAAAACAATAATGTTATATATCTAAAATAAGGGGGAAAAAAAGGGGAAAAAATGCTATTTAAGAGTCCCTCCATGTTTGTTCTCAGGGGTTTAAGGAATCAGATAGCAAATGCTTAAAACACTGCATAAATTGTTTGAATTTCTTTATGGTGTGTGTCCAGAACATTCCCAAAGAAACAGCCCTAGACACAGCGTTGGAGCAAGGACACTATGTTCAGCATCCCGCTCCGGAGTGCATGCAGGTGTTTTGAAGGAATTCTTGTCTGAAACCTGTCTTGCTATTGTTATGGTTTTGGAGATGTTCTGAAAAGAGAGCTCTGACAACAGAGCTGAGCTTTGTTTAGAGAATGTAATCCTCATTCTCCCAGCTGCTGACAGGAAAAGGCCACGTCTTGCTTAAGTGAAAAATTCCTTTCTCAAAGTCAAGGGATGAAAGTGGTAGAGAAGAGCAAATTTCTTGCCTGAACTGCAAACTTAAAACACCCGACAGATGGCTATTAACAACATCAGAAACAGCTTTTTTTTTCTATTCTTAAACATATATCAAAGTAAAAAGTTTCTACAGGTGGTATTAGGCATTACAGGGATACAGAAAGCATCCAAATAATAACCTGATCCTCTGGATTACAGAGGTCCTCCCTCCTACAGAAATGAATGGTGTGGAGAATGCTACACTCTTGCAGGCATAAGCAAGAGTTTATTGTTTTAAAATTAAAAAAAAAAAAAAAAAAAAAAAGCCACTGTTTATTTAAACAAAAATGCAGACCTTGGATACATACATTGCCATGACACTTGATTTCCATTAGTCCAAGAATATCGTCAATGTGAGTGCAAGGAAATGATTTTTTTGAAATGTATCACAGTTTGATTTTTTTCCTAAAGAACAGCAAAAACCTAGACACTGCCAAACACATCTAAATACTGTGGGCATTTAGTAAATGTAATTTAAAAAATCAAAGGCCAAAAAGTTGAGAAAAAGCATTGGAGGTAAAACTGATACGCCTGACAAGGAAGCAAAGTGAGCTGAAAAACTACATAAACTTGTTCAGAGGAAGATAATAGGCTGTGGACAACTGAGTCAAGTAGGAAACAGAGGAAGTAGATGAGAAGGGGAAAATTATGGCATGCTTCTCTATTGCTCAGTATGGCACTGAGATTTGCTGAATCATACTGCTCTTCTGTGGAAGACTTTTCTGCAAGGTCCTGATAAATCGTCCTGTCCCTTCTCAGAGTGAGAGATGCAAGGATTTGTAACTTATTATTTGTGCCACTTACTCTGTTCACTTAAAGGAGAAGCTGCATGCAGTAGATATGCCTGGACATCAGGCTGTGTCACGCTCTGGCCAGTGGGTCTGTGTACCCCATGATGAGACTTCTATTTTCAGTTCTTTTTGAGAGAGAGTTTAAACAACGCCAACTATAACCACATTACACTAAAAGCACACTTTAAAAAAATAACCAGCTTAACCATCCACAAAAGATGCTACAGTAATACTCTTCGAAGTTTGTTTCATAAAGGGTAATTATTTTTGCCTGAAGAATCCTATTTTTTTTCCCCAGAAATTTAGAAGGTAGATATGGAGGCTGACAACAAGGAGAACAAAAATTATTAAAATTAAAAATAAAGGGATGATTTGAGAATATTGCAACTAAATGCTTTGTTCTGACCTATTTCTCCCAGCATTTCTTGGGTGTTCTCTGCTTCACTTTTCTTCACGCTCAGCTTAAAAATCCTGGGTCAAATTGGCAAGCACATTGATGACTTGCAAGTACCACTCATCTCTGGAACACCATTTTGTGGCTTCAGTAAGTGCTAAAGGATTGAGACCAACACACTACAAATAAGCATGAAGTAAAACAAAGAAATTACTCCACCGGTGGCTTCAGCCAATGTATAAAGGCACTTCCGCTGATAGAGAGAGCCCACTCAAAAATTTGTATCCCATGTTTTTGGTGAAGCCATTTTGCAATCACATCAGCAGTTTGCTTCAAGACGTGGTTGCCTAAGGGCTGCAAAGGGAACGGCAATGGGGAGAGATATCCTGCCTTTAGCATTCAAAGTGAGGCTGCTGTAACCCAACTGTGAATGCACAGCCTTGGCATTTTCACCCAACCTGCCCCTCCTCTGCCCCATTGCCCTGCATGCAACATGGAGTACAGTCACCTCTTTGTCTACCAGGGATTTCTGAAACTAAATTTAATGAACTTTTAGATACTACAATGATGGGTGTCTCAGGGAAACATGGGAGGAAATTAATAATTACAGCCTCAGCAGGTTTTGAATAGCATGCAGTAAATAAGGTGATGGTCACACATTGAACAATGAAAGTAAAACAGAATGCTGAATAGGGGCTCATTAAGCGAGTGCTGCCCATCTTTAGGTTGGAACAAAGCAGGGGTCCAGTGGAAAAGCTAATCTGTTAGTTATCATGTAATTACAGCCTACATAGAAATGCTTACCCACAAAGGTCAAATAAAGGTTGCCCACAACATAAATACAGAGGTTTTAAACAAATCCAGTAATAGTATTTTCATGCAAATTTTTGCTTATGTATTGTTACATACTTTGAATATAAAGCTTACCAGGCAGCACTCACTATCCTTGTAGCACTGTAAATAGTCTTTCTAAACAACATGTTATTCACCTGAAAATTTACTAGTTTGAGTACATTAAGAGTTTGAGTAAATTCTTCGGCCCAAATCAGGCAGGAGATCAGCCCAAGAGATTCAGTCTGGGCTACTAAAGTTAGGATGCACACCCTTCCTCCAGCATACCCTCCTCTGGTCCTCGTGATACAGCCTTCACAAGTGAAAATCCTGGTTGTGAGACTGGCAACGAATGAATGGCAAAACTCACTTTCATTCTATAAGGAAAATTTGTTCAACGTGATTTTAGGTTAAGCCATGCTGGGAAAAAAAAAAATATATATATATATATTGTATATATATATATATGTATATATATAGTGTGTGTGTGTATATATATATATATATATATATATATATATATATGGGCAAGTAACATGAAAGAAGCTTGCAGTCTAAATGGGCTGCCAGAAGAGTACACAAATTTGGAAAGCTATTGAGTATACGGAATAAAAACAGCCTGTTGTTTATACATATATGTATATATACAGATATTTCTATGGCCTGTCTCCACCTCTGGAGACAGCTGTTCCCAATTAACATCTCTCACAAACAGCTCTGTGGTGTCAGACTGTATTATTATTTCCATTTTGCAAGAAAAAAGGTGAAACAGGAGAGCAGACCAGGTTCAAGAAGTTATCTTTGTGCCTCTTGCTGAAATCAACTGAATTTGATTTAAACAAACAATATGTAAAGAGCTGTGTCTGCAAAATGGTTGTCCATCTAGGTGGTGTTACACTACAGAGCTGCAATATGAATCTGAGATTTTTAATTCTCAATCTATTACATCTCTGAAAGATCACTGAACAATGCTGATCTGTGCTAAAAGATCATGTACCCTGAACAACAAACTGTACATTCATAAAACTGGTCTGTATTATTTCCTTCAGTAAAGTCTTCTATTCTGTTACTACCAAGATAGAACATTAGACAGGCAAGACATTTGGAAAGGAAAAATGAAGAGCTGTTTATTCCAAATGGTTGCTGTGGTGGGTTTGATGGCTCTTTCATATTCTGTCTGTGACTTTCCTTCCCACAAATATTGTCCACACACTAAAAGCAAGTAAAAGTTTATAAACACAGAAAATACAAAAACTACTAATGTGTCATGCAATAAGAAAAATCTTGTCATTTTAGCTAACTGTTTCAGAAGTAAAAGCTTCTATAAACCTAGATTTGTAGAGCAATACAGTAAAATTTACAAAACGTCTATAGTTAGCTCTTCAAAACCATTCTGACGACAAGTAAGAGTTGAACCTAACTACAGGGCCATAGAGCTCCTTCAACTCTTCAAGTACAGGTATGAGACATGCTTGTCCACTAGCAGAAACATGCAATTTGGAGGAAAGGCAGGGGAGGACATCAGTCGTCGGAATTTTCTTCCCAGTGCTTGCTTTCTCCAGTTGCCAACAAGCATGCCAATGGCAGGCACACAGCCCATCTAATAACTGCCCACCAAAAAGCATGAAGGTGCTTTCCAAAGCAACAATGTTTATGCAAGGACATAAAAACAAATATTTGCTCTTAGCAGATGCTGACACCCAAAGTTGTAAAGCTACAGATTACAACCTCTCCTTGCTCTCTAAACATGCTGAAGAAACTACAAACATGTCTCTTACAGAAACTGAAGAAAAACAGAAGCTTCTTCACATTTTAAAAAATGTGTTTTGGAAGCAGAATTTATTTTCTCTTCTTTTTGCATCACCTAGGCATTTATTTCCATTATCTAAAATAAATACAAATTTTCATATATTTTTTACAAAAGGAACATATCGTTAAGCTGATTTTAACTTATTTTGGGTGATGAAATGATGGGATAGTGCACAAGCATGTTTAAGGGTAATGTGTTTGGCATCCACTTCCTGAGGCTGAAGTAAACTCAATTACAAAAGTTAGATTTTTATATAAAGGACTGTCCAGACACTTTATGTGCTTCCATAATTCAGTGCCATTCCATTTTATTGGTACATGAGGTTTAGTCTGTTCATTTTTGGTGGTATTATTTTGTTACAAAACAAAACATACACAACTCAAGTGCATGTTCATATAGCTTGAAAGAGTCTATAGGATTTCCCCCCCCTAAGCTCCCAAAGAAAAGGTTCTGAGTGATTTATGGAAAAGTTACAACATTATGCTGAAGTATAGTGGCAGTAGATACTCCAGAATGTGTTCTGCCCAGCTCACACAAAGGACTGCATTCTCAGAGAATAGTCAGTTTGCACCAGTTTGACGATCATAAATATCAGAACATAACTATGCTTCCCTGAGTTAGAACAGCTTTTTGCATGGAGACAGTAATCTAAGAGAAACACGAATTTCATAAGGCCACTGCTGAAGAGGAACCATCAAACACACCATCACCTGTTTCACAGGAAGCAAGCGTTCCCTGCCCAAAGTTTTCCTTACAAACAAATCTCTCCCTAGCATTTCCTGCAGACTGTGATCATACAGTTTCCAGTAGAAGTACTCCACTGATGTAATTTATTGCCATTTTTTTTATTTTCTTTGATTACTCCTTACCTTTTTTTTTTCCAGTGACAAAAACACTCTACTAAACCATCTTTTCTTCTTTAGCACTTCCAGCTCCACAGGCAGCAGTATCTTTTTTTGATGGTTTCCCATTTCTTCCTTTAATTCATCCATATTTTAATACACAATTTTCAATACTACCCCAAGGAAGGGCTTGGGGTAAAGGCAGCCTAGGAGCAGGGACAGGAACAGAGCCTGTTCTAGGCTGTCCCAAGGCAGCTTTGCAATGGCATCATGTTGTGGTACCTCAGCTCAACACAGCTGGGCCCTTGCAGCTCAAGTTTCAAGCTTTGTCTCTGGTAGTCAACAGTTCAAACCCTCACTGCCCACCTAAAGCGTTTATTCCCATCTACAGAAATAAATTTCTCTAAATTTCCTTTATTGTAGTTCTAGACAGAACTTTTCCCGCCTCCATTCTTTTTTGTTATTTTTTTCCTCTTTTTTTTAAGGGAATAAATATTAATAACAGAGCTATAGAATAACTTTTTTTACTCTCTTCTTTTTAGTGATGCCTCCTGGTATACAGAAAGCAACAAAAACCAAACACATTTTTAGGCACACAGTGACAACAAAACTGTTAAGAAAGTATAAAATAAATTACATTTAACTACAGATGGAATTGATGAGATCTTCCAGTTCTTTGAAAACGGATTAGAATGCAAGAGAAGCCTAAATTTATTCAAAAAATGTAAACCATTCATTACCAGTTTGCAAGAAGATTATGTTATTTCTTCATCTGTAGCTGTATTTTCAGCTGCTGGCTTCCCACAGGCAGCAATCATTCATTCTACTCAAATCTACTTGGTGGCCCATATTCAAATAAAATAATTTTAGCTTCTTAAATAGAAATAATGAGTTCCCATATGTAACTCAGTCAAAGTGAAAAAGAGGTTATTATCATGTGATATTGATTCAAGAGGCGTTCAGATTTGAGAAAAAAGGAATTTCTTCCAGCTTCCAAATGCTAGTTTGCACTAAAAGAATAATATCAGAGAAAGTCCCAGATGAGCACTGGGCTGCCCCATGAAAGTAGACACAACGTATCCATCTATAAGAATGGAGCATCTCAGTGTTTACCCATTTTCAACAACCCAATGTTAAATACTGTTATCCTGTACAAAGATGCTGCATAATTTATGCTGCATAATTTACGCTGAGGCATCTCGATGAATAAGAGCAACAAATACTATACAATACGTGATATTTGGGTAGGAGGAACCAAAGCATAACTAAATAAAAGCCAACAGTGAGGAAACAGACAATGTGATGCTTGTGTTTGGCTTTTATTTCTGATAGAAATGAGTTGCCAAGAGGAGATAATGCTGATTTCACAGTATAACCTCTTCTGAGAAATGAGGGAATTGTTTTATCTACATTCTTTACACGTGTTTTTAAATATAATACATATGTAACTCGATCTCAACTTATGCGAATATAGAATTGGATTATTAATCCAATCTAAACATTTCAGAACATAACTTTTATACTTTTTTTTTTTTTTCAAAGGAAAATCTACCTGGTTGATGTAAAGGTTCAATCTGTATTTAATTTATCACAGTTAACACAAATCATGGCAACCTCTGCACAGAGTGAATCTGCATAATAGCAAATCAGGTATTTTTAAGTTCTTTATTTCTAATTCAAGGTTGACTTGCTAGGATTTCCCACAATTTATCATCCAGCCACTTCATTTTCTTATGTAAACATTTAGAAAGTAAAAATTGCATCCAAAAAAGAAGGGAAAAAAAAAGTAGAAATAAATGTTTATCCTGCCGTCTCTACTTAATAGAATAAGTTATATAAATAAAGGTTATCTTATTGTTTGGGCTGATCGGACACAGAGACACAGAACCAGGCTGTCTATCAACAGCCATAAATGGTACAAAATCCAACTAAAGAAAGAATTAAAACCATTTGCTTCTGAACCTGTGCTCCACATACAGAATTTCCCAGTGCTCCTGTGTAGTCACAAAGACGTTCCATGGCTGGCAAGAATAAGAAAATTACTAGAAACCTTCTGCAAATGAAACCCAGCTGCTTAAGCACAATCCCATATGTCTCCTACACTGTGTGGCTATGATAGTTTAAATTGAGCATAAGAAAGAGATGAAATATTTATGAAAATTAAATTTGCAGAATGCATGTCAGTAACCCTGAAAAACATTTCTTTTCAAATGAAGACAGGAAACCACATTTTTCACCCAACCAGGTTAGGGTAGGTTATAGCAGCGGTATTCACACAAGCCTCTGAGATGCCTATGTTCTCTGCAGCCTGCATAACTTTTACTCAAACCACTGATTCCAGAAGCAGCGACCACAAATACTGACTCTGACACTGGTGTATCAAGTGTTTGTAAACAACACACACAAACGAAATACTATGTTTTACTTCTTCTTCACCAAAAGGTATCATGAAGGCTGGGAAAAAGTTCAGATCACATTAGGTATTCTGTGTACTGACACTACCCTGAATTGGGATACTGCTGGAATGAACAAAATCCTTGTTAAACATTTAAGAGAATGCTTTCAGATATTTAAGTAAATGAATACATTCTGAAAGAGACACCTTCAGGCTGTTTGTTTACCAAATGTTCATGTTTTCCTTGTACTGGCTTTCTCAAAGGAGCTATGAAAGAAAAGCTCGGTGGGGTAAAATAGTCACAGCAACAGAAAAATGAGCTAACATTTAGATTCAAATAAAGCTATAGAAGCACAAAATACCTCCTGTTTTTCCCAATGGCAAACATCTTGCATGAAATCCCCCCGGATAGCTTGCATCTCTCTCTGTAGTCCAGGTCTTGCCTGTCTCAGCAAATCTGTTATCACTACAGCAAGTTCTGCTAGTGAGTATGATCAGGTTTTCATTTCCTATCCAATCCTACCTTTCATCTCTATACAGGCAAATATCTTAGAAAAGGTGACACTCTCTTTTCCAGGTGCTCTTCTCTCTCTTTATGGGATTGAGAAGCCCAGAAGACCTTTTAGAGAGATAATCCTTCGGATGGTTTAGCACTCAATTATTGCAAATTCCTGCATGTTACAAATACCCATACACACATGGAACTGTGACCTAAGGCAAACAGATGCAGTTGTCTTAGCAAAGCAAAACCAAGACACAGCATTAATATTTATACTGAGGATTAATAATAAAGAGGCTGCAGCAATCTGTGCTGCTTAGCCCTGAGTTCAGCAGACCAGAGACAAAACCAACTCTTCCCATATTCTTGTGCTGCTTGAATGCTTTCCACCAGCATGCTGGGGCCATGGGATAACCCAGGACACTGGAATCATACCAGAAGAGATCCATGATTTATTTGAAGAAGCACAGCAAACAATGTCTCCCAAACTCTTTTTCAAAGGAGTAGCTACAAATATTTTCTTTTCTTTTCACAGGATGCATATACATCAAGAATTGAGTACCTTCTATGATGCTAAAGTGATACAAGGCAGATATCAGCAGAGAAATTATGATGAGTACTACTTACATTAACAATATCTGAAGTAACAGTTTAAAATTTGCTGATCAAAAATATTAAATAATATCTCCTTACAGTCAGTTTACAACATAAAAAACTGAAAAACAGAAAGATGCAAATGGAATTTGTAAATTGACAGGGTGGATTTCCTTATAATCCCTAATCTTGACATGATGGTGCTATATTTCTTTTATCAAAGATTTAAACTTCCACTTCTGTCATGTACTCAAAGTCCTGTCGACCCCCAAAAGACCATTTCCATTTAAAATTGCATAGGTGTTTTATATGACTTCCCGAGTAAAGACTTCATGGTTAATTTGGCTAACAAATGGCACCTTTAGTTTCAGTCCACTCAAATATTCTGCAGTCTAGTTATGAATCTGAAGCAAACAGTACCCAAAAGTTGTAGGAGGGAAGTGTTTGCTGAACAGCAAAATAAGCCTGGCCTTCAAACCTGCATCTTGTCAAGGCCAGATAATGGAGTAGCAGACACTCCGAGAATGATAAACTTCTGCTCAGAACAAGTGGGTGCAAAACATGCATATCTTGTGTGTCCTGGGCTCAACCGTACCTTCTAGACAAGTGAGGGGGTGGAGGAATACAGGAAAGAAGATGCATATCCTGCTGTCTTCCCTGCAGGTATGATGCTGAAGAGAACAGATTTCCAGCATCCGTGACGCTCACCACAGGTCACTTTTATTGCTGATTAATAGCGACAGATTAATAACTGGGGATACTACATAATGGCTTCGGCACAAAACTCCAGAGCACACAGCCATAGCTATGCCTTTAACAACTGTGCTCATACTTGCAGTGCTTTTTTGCCATATGGTTACTGGGATCAGCTTACACTTACAAAATTATTACTTTAAACACATACTAAACAATAATACTGTACATCTACCTCTCAAATAACACAGCCCAAAGGCTGCCTGTCCTCATGCCTCAACCTTCAGCTTCACACAAGCCAAACAATGTCACTTCATATCTTGCAAGTGCATGAATGTTTTATCAGAGTGCAAAAACCCATGGAGTAGCACGGAGTATTGCCACCAGGACTCATTGGTCTGGCATTTTGCTAGATGACAGCTAGACCAGCAGGTGAACACAAATCTCTTTTTCAGATTAAAATGAAGTGCAGTACTGCCTGCTCAATCCCTTGAGAAGTGAACTGTGTGACAAGTAACTACTCTAAGGAATTTTGTTACATCAGGTTTATATATTCACCAGCTTGCAGCCATAACAATTGTGATGACTCAAAGTCCCTATGGCTTTGGATCTTTTGGTTGTAGAGCCTGATGTGTCATGGTGTGGCACGAGGATGGAGCACACCAACAGAGAGGTAGGTGTAAGTGCTTACACTGTAGGTGTAAGTATCGCCCTGCTCCTATAAGACAGCGCTGGCTTCAGCACAGCTTTCTCCAATATTCTCTTCCCTGTTTTTCATAAACGTTACCCTCTTGTACTCAGAAAAATCCCTCATGATTTCCAGAAATCAGCTTAGGACCAGCCTATGACCTGCTGTGTGCCCACTGGGAAGGCAGAAGGATCTGTCAAATAAATATCCCACCTATATCCCAGAAGACAGGCAGGAGGGAACCAGGACCCGGCACATGTTAAGCTACAGCATCTTAAGGCATCATTCCATACATAGGATTGATATAGCTATTTAGTGATTTGCCCAATACTCAGCCACCCATGCAACATTTCTTTCTTTTTTTTTTTTTCCTTTGGAATCAAACTTTGGTCATATTATGGAATATAAGCTACTTTCCCACCAGGATATAAGAGATGTTTTGGCAAAGAGAGTTTTTGCCCCTCATTTATTTTACAACACAACCCTCTCATTTGCCTCATCAAGCTCAGTAAGCCTTTTTTTTTTTTTTCTAATGACCAGTCAATTTAAACTTTTGTCCTATGTCAATGACAATTACCTTTCTCATCTTTGCTGAAGATTTCCTTAAATGTGAATTCCAGCTTTGAAAATTACCATCTGCAATTTTGCAATGCAAGATAGAAACATAAAATAGCACTCTGTCCAAAATCCTGAAGACTGAATCTGCAGTTCTATCTGACTGAGCTGATCTACTCTCAACACATGTTGTCAGGATGACCCTTTGCCCTCAAGACTAGGGGGAAAAATAATTAAACCCAGCCAAAAATACCCCAAAAAACATCTAGAAGATAACGTCAAGAATAGTAATTGCTGGTCCAGGTAAAACAAGTGGAGTCAGAAGTATTTAAATTCAATTTAGAAAAAGGCATTGGTCTTGTGGATAGAAAATAAGCCACAGATGTAGCAAATGCCTTGACTCACACTGATTTTTTTGTCGTAGCACTGTGTAACACAGCCACAGCCTCAGCTGCAGAATCCACTGGGTACAATGTGGGCAGGGGGATCTCCATCCAAAGCACCAGTGACTTGTCACCAAGACAGAAGGATGCAGCATTCGGCAGATTTTTGCCCTGAGTGCAGTCTGGTATCACATTTTCACTAACAACTTAGATACTGATTTAGATGTGTTTGCTTACAAAAAACTGCACTTGCTACCTAGGCTGAGAAGACAGCACATGAACGGGAGGACAGGACTCACATTGAAAATTGTTCTCAAGAAATGAGTCAAGTGAGTGAGAAAGCCAGGTATGCTGTTCAGACATAATATCAACATAATATGCAGACAGTGTAACACAACACACATGCAACGGCACAAATAAACAATCTGCCAAATGGCCTTTCTCTGAAAAAGGATCTGCAAATTACAAAGGCTTATAAGCTGAACACAAGAAAACAATGACAAGCTACCATGAAAAAGGGAAACACTCCACTGGGATGCACAAACAGCCACAGCCCAACAAGCAGCTCTTCTGCAGTAGCAACACAAGATCCCCTGCTAAGAGCCGGGATCTGCACACCTTCCTGCATTCAGGGCAAACCCACTGTTCCATTAATGATATGGCTACAGGTGCTGTAGTAATGATGTGGAACCATCAGCACCTCCATGGGCGTATCTCCAGGCAAAATGCAGGCTCCACAACCTGATCATCTCCCCAGTGTGATCACTCTGAAAACAGGCACTTGAAAGGGCAGAAGTGGAAGCATCTACCAAGCAAATTTAAACTGGATTGAATACTGCTTTAGAAAACTTTGCACTCGGCCTGAGGCCAAATTACTTAAAGGATCTCTTAATTTGATTTTTAACATGCCAGTCATAACAGCTAGCCTGGAAACTGCCTAGAGCAATAGGACTTGGACACATAGCCCAAAGGGTAGGAAGAGGCAAAGCACTACAGTCATGTAATTGAAAAATAAATTAACACATTAACAATATAATTTAACAGTGCATAGTTTTGCAACTTTTTTTTCCCCAGTGATTTCTCTCCTAAAATTATCCTAAAGCATTTGGCTTCAGTTGCTCCTACTTTCCTCTCTTCAATTGCTGAGAGGGCTTGGGCCATCCTCCATCCCCTTCAGCTCTCAGGAGAAGACAAGGAGCACGTGAGAGCACTGGGGGCTGCCTTGTGGGCTCCTCAGCACCCACCTCTGTCGCAGAGCCATGTTTATCAGCACAGTCCTCGGGAAAGCAGAAATGGTCAATCTGAACAAGGCACTGGTTACATGTGTTGCAGTTTGGACAAGCACTCAAAAACCAAGTCAAGCTTCCATTCCCAACTGATGGGAGCATACTTTCAATGCAAACTGAGTTCAGGAACAGCTGGATTTCAAATCAGACTCTTAGGAATCTTTCTCTGACGTGCAGCTACAGTGTTGATCAGATCTAATATCTAGGGAGCAACTCTGAGTACCTTTTGCATGCTGATCTTTGCACCTGAACTTCTGCAATGGTGCAAACATCTTGTCACAGAATCATAGAATGGTTTCGGTTGGAAGGGACCTTTAAGATCATCTAATTCCAACCCCCTGCTATAGGCAGGGACACCTCCCACTAGACCAGGTTGCTCAAAGCTCCATCCAGGCTGGCCTTGAATGCTTCCAGAGAGGGGGCATCCACAGCCTCCCTGGGCAGTCTGTTCCAGTGACTCACCACCCTCACATCTTGGTCTCCTCCAGGCCAAAGGAGTTTTCTGCGCACAATTCACTGCAGTTCTGCTACAAATCTGCATATTACCTCTGCAGATGCTCCTATGTCAGAGTGCAGCTGCCCACCCCAGGGGTCAGTCATCACACCGAGAATGCTGGCATCTTTAAGAGCATAGCTTCTAAATGCACTTTTAAATGCAGCTGATATCTGTGTTTCTAAACTACATTAGATGTCAAGTTTTTTCTTTTTGGGTTGTTTTTTGTTTGTTTGTTTGTTCTTTTGCATTGGTAACTGAAGATAATTTAGGAAGCCCGTTGTTTTTTCAAGTTATCGTACAAAAAACGGAGTGCCAGATCACTAACAATTTAAGAATGTTTCCAAGGGAATTGAGACACTAATAAAAAATCCGATACATTTATGGCCAGCACCCGGTTCTGGGTGAGCTGCGTACATCCCCAGCTGCACTGCCCGCTTGGGCAGCAGAGGGTGCTGGCAGAATACCACAGGGTCCCTTCCAAGCATCCCCCAGGTGGGTATGCAATTGGGCCAGAGCCTGCACTGAGGGTCTCTGAGAATGAACAGGACCAGAGAACGGATTGAAAGAAGGGCTGAAATAGCACCTACAGCTTGCAAGATCTGCTTGTGCTACGCAGAATTGACACCGTGCTCACTCCTATGCATTCACACAGGCTACGAGATGCTCAGTTGAAAATCAGACAGAAAACAGGACTTTCACCAGTTGCTTTGACATACAAAGAAAACCATCAACCAGTGGTGGGCAAGAGCTGCTACATCTGGCACTGCAGCCCCCCCACCTGCCCTGCATCCCATTCCTACCACCCCCCTGAGCCACCCCATCACACAGAGCTGCGGGACAGGTGGATTGCATGAGTGCTGCTGAAGCATCAGAAAAGCTCACTCTGCAGACTGAGGATTGTAGGTGAGGTCACAGAAAGTTTAACTGTTTAGTAAACGGAGCTGACTAATTAATAGAGAAAAAATAAAAAACTCCTTGCTGTATGTTCTTCTTTTCAGATGTGATACTCAGATTGCTAACAGCCAAAAGACGGAGTGCTTTACTACCTTATTTGCAACATCTTTAAAGACCCGATGTTTAGCAAACAAAACGACTCTTCAAAGACAGCAATGTACGCTCCTTTCAAAGAACATCGGCTCAGGAATGAAGCACACCACTGTAAGCACGTTGATGAACTAAAGAAAACATGCCCTCACATTTGCCAACTACTGAACTGGCTTTCAAATGCAATTGCTGTAAATACATTTCACTCATTAACACGCGTTCCATATTTTCAGTCTCCATAATAAATCTGCCACGATTGTGCTGTCAATCAAAATTCTGCCTCATTACAGTCTGTTTGCTGCTAATTAGTGCCCCCTTCTCTTATTAGCTCTGTCAAATTTTTGCTTCCTGATGGTTAAATATAGCATTTTCATTTATCATTAGCATGATGCTTTCCTATTAGGACTTCAGTGGGAACAAGTTCAGCCTTCTCACTAAAGAAGCGCAACAGTTCTTAGCGTTCTTAAAAAACAAACAAACAAACAATCCAAACAAACAAAGAACAATCCAAACAACAACAAAAAACAGCAAACAGCTCGCTCTGAGAAGGAGTAATCAGGCGAAGTTAAAGCCTAAAGCCGCTCAGGATTCCTACGGGAAGATTTAATCCACCCGGCCGGCGTGCGAGGCGGCGCACGGAGCCTGGAGCTGCCCTTCCCCTCCCGCCCCAACACCGCGCACAGCACGAGCCCCCCCCGCAACCCCTCTCAAACCCCCCACCCGCACGTACCGGCTGCGCTCCCGCGTCTCGGCTGCGGGTCCCGGCTGCTCGCCCCGCTGCTGCCTCTCCGCTCGGCCCGGGACGCGAACGAGAAGCGGCTCAGCCGGGGCGGGCCGCGGGCAGGCTCCGTGCGCTGGGAGAGCCCCGGCCCCGCCGCGATCGCCGCCCCCCTCCCGAGCCGCCGTGCCGGGGTGCGCCGAGCAGAGAGCGGCTCCCGAGCGGCAGCGGTAGGAGGTGAGGAGGGGGAGAGCGTGAGCGGAGCGAGACGCCCGCCCCGCAGCTCGTCACTGGACAACTGCTGTAAGCAGCGGGGGAGCCGGTGGCATCGCTCAGGCGCTAAATGAGTTCCTGCGGCATGTGCGCGGGGCTGCCGGCGGCTCAGCCGGGCTGCAGCCCGAGCCGTGCTGCCTCAGCTGGGCTGAGGCTGCAGGACGTCCGCGTTAACTACATGTGGATATTTGCTCAAGAAAACGCTACTTTCCATCGCTACACGAGTTTCGATCCCTTACTAGTTGCTCAAGTGGATGCAATCTCAGCAGATAACCCAGCTGCAGGTCTGCTTTTTGGCACAGCAACAGGCACTAGAAATATTCTGGCATCAAACAGAACAAGTACAGGGTCTAGTTTGTGAGCAAAACAGAGGTGAGATCTTGCAAACTTAGAATCCAGCACTACACCAGCAACACTACAGACTGATGGGCTGCAACGGACAGACTCCCAACTACCGCTAAGAAAAAAAAAAAAAAAAATCACTAAGAATTTACAAATTCACTCCATAGCTACAGGTAGCAATTAGCAGTGAAAACACTAATAACGAGAAAAACAGCTTTGGTGATTCATTAGCTTCTTTTTGACCAGTTTGTTCAGTTTGGCACTGACTCTCTCTACTCCTGCAGCTAATGAGAAGCTGGCATCTCAGTGAGCAAATCTCACTGCCGTGTTTTGAAGGGTACTTCACACTAAAAAGAGCGAGCCAAAGATCCACATCCTTGACAGCGCTTAGCAAAATGAAAATGACATCTATGAAGTGGGCACCTGGCAGCTGTCATGCAACACATAGTAATAAAGTAGCAAAACCCAGCTGACCAAGAGCCATCTTCCTAAGTCTTGTCCAGATATTAAAAGCCCAATGAGTATTGGCCTCGCCTTCTCAGTGATGTGGGGCACTTACTTTTCCTTTTTTTTTATCCTCGTTTAAATATCCATACCCTGGTTGATCAATAGGTCATTTTGCTGTGTGAAAGCAACAGAAACATAGATTTCTATACGCATAATTGGAACACATTTATGAGACTGTTTGTGTTTTCATTGGAATATATAGCAATATATAACATGTTAGTATCTAAGCTATTTTTTTTTTTTTTTTTGTAACAAGTCCTAACTACAGGTTTGCTCCACACTTAATATCAATTTGCATGGGAAATATTCTTGTGCCTCACATTTAATGTATATGCTGTGTTGCTATGTACATGCTTGATGTCCTTCCCAGTCTCCCATGTAAGCACAAACAAGCACTAGAGCTTATCTAAAAATCCCAATCTGCCAAGTATTGTACACCTTTCATCAAAAGGACAGGATGATGCTCAGTGAGCTTTCAGACCGCAAGATGTGGAAGAATCATTATTACAGACACATGGGATGGACACCACAACTCTTGGTTGTGACTGCAAAGAACTGGATAGATCTAGACTTGCAAATGGTGTAATTTGAAAGGCTACCATTAAAAGCATAAGGAATCTAAAATGAGATGCTTTTAGGATGCCACAGAAAAGAATTTCTTGTGCAAACATAAGTTTTTTAAAAATCTGTATGTAATTCAAGTTTGTATCTGTCCACAAATCTTACTACCCTACTGCAGTAGTGAGGTAAAGTGCATGATGGTAGGAGCTCAAGTACAGCTGTTAACATGGTCATTTCTTGAATAACACAAGAGGTCTCCCATCCCATACTCCAGTACTTCTGACCTTAGCACAGAATCATAGAATGGCCTGGGTTGAAAAGGACCCAGGACCCAGGACAATGACCATCTAGTTTCAATCCCTCTGCTATGTTTCACCAGTCACTAGACCGGGCTGCCCAGGGCCACATCCAGCCTGGCCTTGAATGCCTCCAGGGATGGGGCATCCCCAGCCTCCTTGGGCAATCTGTTCCAGTGCTTCACCACCCTCTGAGTGAAAAACTTCCTCCTAATATCTAACCTAAATCTCCCTTGTCTCAGTTTAAAACCATTCCCCCTTATCCCATCACTATCCATCCTTGTAAACAGTCGTTAAATGCATAAATGACACCATCCCATTCAGCAGAGCAGAGATGCGATGATAACTCAGTTCTGGAAAGCCACTGAAAGAGAGAGGCTTTTTGCAGAGAGATATTATGATCATATTTTTCTGATGTCTTCGGTGTTCAAGATGTGAGCTGTAAAACTAAGCAACCTTTTCTATTGTGCATTTTTAATGAGGGGCTGGGAACTCCTGTTGGTATTAGAGCACAAAGCAGTACAAATAAATAAACAAGGCAAGCAATAATGTGCTGTAATTATAGGACTTCTAGGCATGCTGACAGCATTCATGGATCTTCCCCTCAGTCCTGTGGAATAGGTCAGCTTTGTAACATTTATTCACTGCGCAATATACAAGAAAATAATTGCACTGATAGGGAAATCATATTCCCAAAAACGGGAAGAAAATTTTCAAGATATCATATATGTTGAAAAAATTTTCTTCTTCTACATCATAGAGGATGACATAATTGTTTCCATAGTTGTTAATGTCATCAATGATGTAACTGTATCTTTAATTTCTTCCTGCTAATTGTTGTATTTCTTATAAATTCTGTGTTCTGCAAAAGCTCTTTGCCCATTAAAATATTTTTCTAAGCCAAAACACAAATCAAGTCTGAATTAACAACATTTCATTGCTTCCCCCCTAACCCCCTCCCCCTCCTCACACACACTTTGGACAACCATCCAGCATTTAAACTGCAGTAAGTAACAGTCACAAATAGAAGATTCTCCCTTCATACAATACTTTCTTACTGATGCTTTCTCCATGAGAACTTGCAAAAACAAATTCTTTAAGATGCAATGGTCTAATATTTTTGCTTACCATGTGGTGAAACATAGCATTCCCATTCACAGTGCACAAACTCAAAAAGAACAAAAAGATGCTTTTAGTCTACTTTGAAAAACCAGGACATTCAAACCCAGGGTAGGCAGACAAAAAGCTGTGATGTGTTTAGAAATCTCTGAAAAGACTCTTAAAAGAAGGGACTTGAACGAATTTTGCCCCAATTTTTTCCTTCCCATTCCACACGTGGAGAGCTTCACAATATAGCTCTGGTGCACAGGGACCAGCACTGCCTTGCAAACAACCCCCCCAGCCTACTGCATGCAGCATGGCTGAACGAGCCCTCTGGTATTCCAGACACGTATTCCCTCCTGGTTACTTTGTTTTTTGTAGTGTTTTGTTTTGTTTTTCAGAGTGCTGCCAAAGCTTGTCCTCCTTCCATCACCTCCCCCATTTGGAAAGGGGAAAATGCAAGCAAGAAGGGAGAAAATCCCTCAACTTGTCCAAAGTATGCAAGGATGATTTGTGTTCTCACTTATGGGGTATGACTGTCACTGCTGATCTGCTTTCAGGCCTAGATTACATGTGATAAGGGCTGACCTTATTTGAGCATTCACACATTATGCACTCATGGAGAGCACGCTGGACACAAAAGTCCCTCAGATGTTCTGGGCATCAATCACGCTCACAGCGTGGAGGCTGCCAAACTTTTCTTCCACTTAGCTCGAGAGAGGAGAGGGTAGTCCAAGACAGACTTAATAAAGTTTAAAGCTGTGCCACAGTATATTTGGGGCCCATTGTCTCCTAAAAGTGTGCTTTTCAACAAATTCTCTGCAGTTACCATGGGCAACTATTCGTCTTTAACAAATTTGGTCAGGGAGACTGTAGGGAGGAGGGCAAGTGAACAAAGGGTTTGCCAGATCGTTTAAAAAACTAACTCAGCTTCTTTCTTTTATTTCTCACATTTTTACAGGCAAAGTCATTTTTAAATTCATTCCTAAAAATTGAGTAACTTCAGAACATGTCTTAGCACAAATTACAACCTCAGGAACACATGAAACTTATTGTCCATCACATGCAATTTTCAGTAAATACTTAAACTCATTTCCTCGAATAACGCATGCTTCTGTAAAGAATATATTATAAACAAAGATCACCATTGATTTGTTTCATCTGTTGTGATGAGTGACACCTCTGTTTAAGCTTTCCTGATTTCATGAGAATTACAACTCATTTGCTAAATCTTCTGTTTCAGTCTGCGCATTTATTTAAAATTACAACATACAGTCAGTTGGAAATGAGAGCACACAGCAGATGATGCATGTGCTGCTCCAAAATGTACTTACCAGCAGGGCTCAACTTAATTTGTAAAGTCTAAATTTCCATGGAGTATCAGCCTTACAGACAAAACAGACTGCAAACATTCATACAAATAAACAAAAAGCCCTCCAAACCATCTAATCTAGATCTAGATGCTTCTTATTCCCAACTTCTGTAGACACAAAATGACCCTTAGAACAAGGTATGATTTGCTTTGCTTATACGTTTGTTAACTCTGAAACCTACTTACACCATGTAAACTTGCTTTCTTTACGACCATCCTTACCAGCAGTAAGACTGAGCAAATGCATTTGTCATAACATTGGAAAAATAAAGGGAATGCATTTGTTAGCTAACATCTTTGTCAAGGATGCTCTGAAGAGTTCAGCGTGTTCTCTCTTTTTCAGTTTTAGGTGCTCTCACTGATGGAGACTGTCGCTGCAAGTTAAGAAACATGTTCACAGTATGATCTTATCATGGGAAGAGAGACTTGGGGGTCCTGGTGGACAAAAAAAACTGGACATGAGCCAGCAGTGTGCACTTGCAGCCCAGAAAGCCAACTGTATCCTGGGCTGCATCAACAGAGGGGTAATCAGTATGGTGAGGGAGGTGATTGTCCCTCTCTACTCTACCCCATCTGGAGTACTGTGTCCAGGTCTATGGCCCCCAGCACAAGAAAGATGTGAAGCCATTGGAGAGGGCCCAGAGGAGGACCACAAAGATTATTAGAGGGCTGGAGCACCTCTCCTGTGAAGACAGTCTGAGGGAGGTGGGCATGTTCAGCCTGGAGAAAAGAAGGTTCTGGGGAGATCTCATTGTGGCCTTCTGGTACTTAAAAGGATCTTATAATCAGGAGAGTTTTTACACCAACAGTGACAGGACAAGAGGGATTGATTTTAAATTAAAAGAGAGGAGAACTAGATTAGACATCAGGGAGAAAATTTTCACCAGAGGATCGTGAGGCACTGGCACAGGCTGCCCAGAGATGCCTGGAGGTGTCCAAGGCCAGGCTGGATGGGGGCCTGGGCAGCCTGACCAGGGTGGCAACTCTGCCCATGGCAGGAGGGTTTATCAGATGGTCTTTAAGATCACTTCCAGCCCAAGACATTCTATGATTCTGTGTGGGGAAGTTCTGTTGCTTTCCCAAAGTCCCCCCTTCTCCTTCTTTTTTTTTAAACCCCATCCAATTTAAAACTGTTTCTCAGCTGTGTGTCAAATATGACTGATCCTCAAGAAAAGGAAGGAGCAGCATGCTGCCAAGACAGGAAGCAGCCTGTGGATTGAACCCAAGGAGAAACATTCTTGAAATTCGAGTACTTTATTGTGAAGGAGGGAGTATGAGCAATACACACAAAGACACATACAGGTGCTCACTCCATTAAAAGTTTGTGTTTTTGAAAGGAATTACCACATTATAGAATAAAGGTACATTTTTCAGACAAGGGAGATCAAAATCGAAAAGTGAAAAGAAAGAATGCATCTTCAGTTTTTCTAAACCTCCTTGCTAGTTTGAATATATTTCAATAAGGAATCAACATCATAAAAGGTGTATAATTAGGAAAGTTGAAGGAGTTTGGATGTGTTTGACTAAAGCAGAAACAACAAGTAGTTTTGTCATACTCTGCCTAATGTAGTCTACCCAGACTTCTGTCTGAGCACTTAGATATCTGGGTGAAAGCCTCACAAACAGGAAAGCAAAAGCACATACCAGCCATCAGCTCAAACAGCTGAGGACCCTATCACGATAACTCCACCACCACAACTCAGCTCCTACCACAGAGCAGGCTACTGTCTGGATGTCTCAGGCTGTGGCAAAAGAAAAGCTTGCTAAACTGCAAAGGCTAAAGGTATCCCCAAAAAGTCACGCACCACTCTCTGAACTGACACAGTGGGTCAGACCAACTGCTCAGTTAGCCTGTATTCCTGTCTCCAATAAAAAGGATATGCTTTTTATTATTTTTTAAATGCATCGCTTTTTAATTTCATTGGGATGTCTCCTGTCTTTTATTATGTAAAAGGTTAAATGGAAGAATCCAATTTGCCTCGTTTTTTTTTTTAATACATATTATTTTATTTTCCTTTTTCTGTCTCCAGTTATTGAAGCCCTCTCTAGCCAGCCTTCTCATTTTAAACTCTGCTCTCCTCTGAGAGATGGCTCATCTTGTGTTTTAGCCACTCGCTTATTTCTGCTGCCTCTTTATATAGGCTGGGATGGCCAGATACAAAAGCAATATTCCTGGGTAGGATGTGGCATTGAGCAACACAGTCACTTCCAGAAGGCAGCTCTACCTGTTGCTTGGAGTTTAATGTTTTATTTGTTTTTCTCACTGTGCTAAGCAGAAGATTTCATTGACTTGATAAGGAAGATAAGAAGGGTATTTTTTGTATTCAGTTGATTCAACATACAGTAAATATACTGAGACTGCATATTTGATAATGAGCATTTGTCAAAAATACTTTAACCTGCCTCTATTAATATAATTTCAGAAAATCTCAGCTTCCCTTGTTTCTTTCTGATCTAAACTAATTTAGGTCATTACCTTCTCTTTCCCTGAAGTCATTCTGTCCTGCAAAGCTAACTATATGCAAAAGCAGTTCCAGAAATAGCATATCACTGCCTTCCTAGATAACACTGCATCATATCTTCCACATCCGCCATTCTCTTTTCCTTATGAACACAGTGCAAGACTTGGAATGGGAAGAACAACAGGGAACCATGGTTGGTTACAGAGGAAAGGTCCCATAACACTGCCCCATAGCACCTCAAATAACTCTTTTAATAACTCACATTGATTCTTCAGGTCTTTAGTTTTCATCTCATAGAGAATGCATTACTATAGACATGGTTACTGTGCATTACACTTGTGTGGACCCCATTGCAGTGCCCAACGTGGGACACTTACTCTTATTACCCACAGCCATGCTGCTACGGGGAGCCCAGATGTGCTTTTAGCCCCCTGGTCTGTCCAAGAGAAAGGGATAAAGATTTAGGAAGGCGCATGTAACATTCGCCAGCACAGACATTTGAATGAACAAAACATTAAGTTTAAACTTACATCAATAAACCACTCTGTCATGAAATTTGTCTTCTCTCACAGCAGAGAAAAATGAAGTTAAGAGGGTATTAAGCATGCATAAAAATAATTGGCAAAGTTTTTATTAAAAAAATTGTTCTCATTAATTTATGGCAGAGTTTCTCAGTGTACACAATTTCATATTTATGAAGTTCCTTTATCACAGTTTACATTTCAGTATCCAAACTATTCTCCCAACTAATGGACAAATAAATAGATTTACATTCTTGGGGTGAAAAAAGGTATTTCTGATGGATCTGTCAAGTGTCCTATAAATTCAAAATAGGCACCAACCAAAACTGTTATTAAATGCTCATGAAGAAGACCTTTTTCTTACAAACCTCTTACTGGTGAACAATTTCTAGTTCAAACCACCTCCTTTTACTAAGTCAAACAACTGGTCAGTCTATTTCCATTATACTACTCTGGCTGGGACCTTGCAGCAAGTCACCCTGGGGAACCACACTGCTCTTAGGTGCCCAGCACTGCTTTGGAGTTAATGCCATAACATGCACCCACTATTTTTAACTCCTCTAATGACAGGTGCACCAGGACTACAGGAGACATCAAACACACAGAAATCAAACGCATTTAATGGTTTCAAACTTGCAAAAAGCACAAGCAGTGCTTGGCATCAAAATAAATCTTGGCTGTATTTTCAGGTTTAGCAAATTTTGGAACAACAGTAACAATAATGAAGTCGTTTTCATTTCATTGCTACTAAATTCTTTGTATACAAGAATATACAAGACACACCAAAACCTCAATGCAATCTCTACCACCATATGGACACAACGTGATGTCTCTGAATCACATCTAACTGGTTTGAAGGCAAGGAGAAGCCTGCAAACTGAATTTTCAAGTAGTAATTTCACCACCACCTCCATGATATTATTAAAGATAAACACACATTTTAAAATATTTTACTTCAACAGCAGTCCCTCTTTTGATGGAAGGTTTTATTTGCTTGCTTGAGTTTTCTTAGCCAGCATACATATCAAACACAACAAAACTGGGATCTGCCTCTTTAAATAAGTATGCAGCTTCTTGAGTCTTCCAAATTCCTTCACCTGTCCCCAGTTACACAGCACAGCTGCTCTGGGGGTTAAAATTTTTTGTGAAGTAACAGTTCATGATAATCTCATTAAATCCTATCTAACACTTTCCAGTTCATACAGGATTTCCTTAGTACGGGTGACTGCAGTGAGGATTGGCTGTTTAAACCCTCTCATTGACAAAAAAATTAACTTAATATAAATTAAAAAGTCATCCAAACCTTTCCTCCATGCAGAGCAAACCTCAGCAGCTTGAGGAGCTAAAAGCTTTGCTCCAAGTGAGAAGCTGGAGTAAATACTAAGATGCAGCAGCTCTCTTTGCTGATTCTTTCTACAGACAAAAAATAGCATTAACAATACAATCTTTAATTATTTCTACATGAAAATTGTACTATCCACTATTTCTTTACTTATAAGTCATTTTGTTTAAATGTAGAAAAATCCCTTCTCTGCTCAACTAGGGAAAACCCATCTCCACTGAGCTGCAGTGGTCATGCTTTGCAGAAGAGGCTCCACCACCAGCCTGGGCGCTCACCCTCCTTAGCCACCACAGGATGTGGAGAAAAGCCTCCAAAGCAGTGATTAAAAATAAGCAATTAAAAAGATTTAATTAAGATTTATAGATACACTTCTGATTAGATCTTCAAAACCATGCTGTGCATGTCCTCAAAATGGACAGGAGCTTCACTGAGGAAAGCTTAGACCAGATGTCTTGGTGATGAACAGGTAGAAGTGACATTGTAAGGAGCAACACCAAATAAAGTAATAAAATAAAATAATTGTATGTCTTACACTGTTCCAAAAGGAAACAATTTTTAGGCTTCAATGCAAAAAAGAAAAAAAAAAAAAAAAAAAAAGGACAGTACCAACTAATTTGACCAAAATATCCAATTTTCATTCTGCTGTATGTAGTCTCATCAATTCCAGTTTAATAGGATTTTTCCCTATTTACATGCACTTAAATGGCAAACGCACATTTCCTGTTCCAATGGCCAAAAATACTTTTTCACCTTGCCTGCCTAAACTCATCCAAAACGAGCAATGCAAAATTGGGTTAAAAGTCTGCAAATAGGAGAGCTCAGGTATCCGGATAAGAAATATTTTCATGGGCTTTTCAGTGGCTTACATCCAGGACAGCTCTGCAGTGATTTATATGTATCCAGCAGCTCTAGGATGGCCTGTGTAAAATTAGCTGGTAATCACAACCCGAGATCTCAGCAGGCACGTTCCCCACCGATGGCAGCAGAGCCCAGTGCTCAGAACCAGGACTGAGGATATCTGATTGCTGTTATAAGGACAAGGCTCTATAGCACAGCATTACGCTAGAATTTCACAGGATCAAAGCACAGGTTGTCTTATTTAGGCTATAAATATAGATGTCACTATTTATGATTGTCCTGGTAGCACTTTGAGCAGTCATTAAGCACAGTTTTTAAGGGCTTTGCAGAATTTCTCTTTCAAAATACATGCCCTACAGACACTCAGTGTTGGCTGTTTGCAGTCTAAGTTCCCACTGAGGTTCACATTTTTTAATGCACTAAAATGAAAACTGTCTATTGTTCCTCTAATGTGGAAAGGAATCAGTACTAATGGAACAAGCTGTATCTTCCTCATTCAGAGAAGCTCTCATGTCTGAGATCTCACTGATGAAGACTTTCTGCATTACTGTAACACCTTATTTAAGACAGACACGGTTATGAATCTTCACACAATGCAAGTCTCTACATCTTGCCAACAGCTGCTCTGGCCTGCAAGCTCCAGCTTCATCTGGAAAACAAACACACTTCTCTAAACTCTCATAAAGTAGAATCATCTATGTAAGCTTCATTGAATGGGGCAGCAACATACCTTCTAATCCTTCCACGCTCTCAAACTGAAGATTGTAAATCAACATCTGGAGCACTCACTGCAAATAAAGTGAGGGCTTGCTTCAATCAGGAATGACTACACCAAGAAGTGCCACATGAGTTTTGAGATGTTGACCTGCTCTCAGCCAGTCATCACTGAAAGGGCTGCCCATATTATTCACTTGACCTGCTGCAACTCCAGCCCCACAAATGTACTTATGCCAAGAATATAGGAACACATTTACTCCATGAAATCACACAAGGCTGGCACTGGTCACTCATTATTAGAGGAAGCTCTTGGGAACTCATTAAATATCTACAATAAAGTCCGCAAACAGAACTGAAATTGCAATGATTTTTTTTTCCTGATTCCAGTGTAACTCTATCTATCTGTGCCAAAACATGCAGGAAAGGCAGAGACTGAAGAGCAATATATGTACTTTATGTGTGGTGGAGATAACTCAGCAACATCTGCACGGCCAGATCAGATACTAGTCTGATAACTTTTTCTGTCACCAACCTTAAACGAACATCAGACTGTAGTCATTCTCACACCCTCCAATTAAAGCCAGAAGTTGATAGGAGACTCCCAAATCCAAAACAACCAAAACACAAACCCAGAAATGCAACTTCCTTTCTTGAATGATTCTCCCCTAATATGGAAGGACGTGATTCAGAAAGAAATCACATTTTGTGCTCTCAGCTCCTATTATGTTCATTCAGATAAAAATGAGTACCTCATTCAGATTCAGTTCTGCCATATTTTTCATTAATTTTGATTAATCTTTTTTTTTCTATGTTCCCCGTATGTACCTTCTAAAGAAGTAGCACACGTTAAAAAATGTTCTCTGCCTGCAGATGACACATCAATCTCAGCACTCGCAAATACTCAGACAGGAAAATAAGAACTGGACACCAGAAGCTGTATGCTTATTGAAAACATGTAGCTGGACAGTATCAACATGACACAAGGAGAGTAGATTAAAATTAACCTACATTTCTGTAATATCATCAAATAAATCAACTTGCTAATAAAAGGAAACACATTTCCATAGGAATACGAGTGGTATCCAAGTAACAATTCCACAATGATATATTTTCAATTAAAGAATTACAATAGGCTACACTTATTTTTTCTCTCTAATGTTAGGTTGTAATTCATTATTGTACAGGCAGCTGAATATTAACTTACAGCTTCTGTTCTTTGTCTTTGTAGTAACTAGGAAACATTTTCAAGGTCAAATCCTGATTTTATCACAAAGAAATCTACCAAGCAAACATTTAAAATTGAAGTTGCTTTGCTCTCCTTCCTCTCATGGCTTGTTTCAACTTTTTATCAAGATATGGAAATATTGACAAAATCTGTGAGAAACTGATTGCCAATGGTGTGGAAGAGTGTGTAACACAACAGAAGCAGTGATAGCTACTTAATGCTATTCTGTGACCAAAAAATGCCAATTTCCCACAAGGGCACAAGAATCATCAGAAACATTTAATGAGTCAATGTTTGCATAGGGCAACCCATTTCTTATTTAACTACCCATTTATGGTCAGAATCTCTTGAATTGCAAGAGTGTGAGAATTAGAGGACTCATTCTTAAAATACAAAATGTGACCTTCAATTACCGTATTATCAGGTTGTATGGCGTTCTATCACAACATACCATACACTAACGTCCCATATTACAAAACGATGGGATATAATCAAACAACAAATAAAATAAATTACATTTTAAAATATTTTTTCTTAAACAGCTACGTTTCTGTCAATAATTATAGTTTTAAGTTTTGGACAGATAGCATCAATGCCTGAAAGAAAGAGAATACTATTCTCTATTATCCAATTTCCAACTAAAACTTAGTTTCAGTAATTCAGAATTCATTTTAAATGCTAAATTGCACAGTCATCGAATTTAAAGTTTGGAAAAAAAAAAAAAAAAAACCCTTCCGAATCTGAGAAAAACTTTTTTCCCTTTGAAATTGTTAGGAAAAGAAAAATAGGGGGATGGGGAAAGAGGGGATCAAGACATTGTCGTTACACAGTATCTGTGCAAGGATTATTTCAAGTTAAAAAGCTACCAAGAAATGCAAAAAAATATGACATGCTGAACAGTAGTTCCTGCTTCCCATGAAAGCCATCTGTTCTGTGTATGTACATGGTTTGAAAGACATTCCCGGGATTGTGTCAAGCCAAAGGAATCCCCACTAGAGTTACAGAAATATAAACTCTCTTTACACTGGCAGAAGGGCTCTGAAATGCAGTTCCAAAGACACGTATATCACATGGAGCAGAACCGTAACAGTTCTGCTGACATGCCATACGTTATGCAGGATTTTCTCATCTGATATTATATGATGAGAACTGAAACTTTAGCAGGGATAACACTGCAATGCTTTGAATTAGAAATTCTTCGAATGAGCATGAAGCAAGTTCTCCACTCCTCTCCATTGCAAAATGGCATCATCACCCTTTTTCCCGTTTGCAGCTGACATGAAAAATGCCTGGAAAATATTTCTGAAACAGGATTAATTCCATAGCATGATTTTTGCCATTACTGACTTTAATGGGAGAGAGACATGGCACAGTTTGAATTAAATACTTGTTCCATGTTCACTCTCAAACTCAGCTAGTCACTTTGTGGAAAGGAGAGTTTGAAAAGTGTGATAATTAATACTCGTGTAAGAAGGACAATCCTTTCTGCTCATCTGGCATTTTCACAATCCCTATGTTAATTATACGACTGAGTTCAAATTGCAATTATTTTTCCTAGGGAGCAATTAAATACTGCTACCAACGTTCAGTATAAACACCACTCTAACTACAAGCAATGCTCAGACGACCAGCTCAGGTTCAAAGGTTCACTGCACATGAATATCCATAAATACCACTGACAGCCTTAGCAGTATAATGAACTTTGCAGCAACTCATGCAGGCAGTCTACTCAATACATGGACATAATGCCCTTAACTTTAAAGCAAAAAACTTCCAAAAGCCACTTTGAGCAAGTGCTACAGCTGAGACAGCACATCTATGAACTATTTAAGAAATATTCCAACCCTCTTTTCAAGAAGTTCCTCTCTGTTATGTTTATGTTTATTATTTTTGAAATCACCCTGTGGAATCATACAGTAGAACTGAATGAAACGCAAGCTATTCAAATAGATGTTCAGTTCCACTGAATTGTCACGCTAATTAGTGGTGTATTTGTAACTCCGTTAATTTAACCATGTGACATTACAAATTACATACCCTTGCTTTTTATAGAAGCACACAACATTTTATCTTTAAGATGTTTACATTTTTCTCTTGCAAAACACATTATTTCATGTCCACACATAAATAGATATTTCAGACATCCACTGAAATAGATATTTCAGACATCCAGTTTCCAGCTCCAAAATCTGTGTTGAAGAAACATTATCTGTTTGAAATCTAGGGAATATTGTCCAAGCACTGGTTCTGTTTCTTTAATTCCATGGTTGATTTTCCTAATCACAAGGATGCTGCTGCTTTACTTCTGTGCAGAGTTGTAGTATGAACAATAAAGGAAGGTATACTGCACAAATCTGCATACCTCATAAATGCTGCTAACAAAAAGGAGAAAATTGAAAGCATGACATATTTACTGACTCCAAGCATTAGGAATCTCAAAATGACATTAGAGAGAAACGAGAAGGATATCTGATTATTAAGTTAATAGGGTTTTTGAGGGTGCACACTAATTCTAAGTAATGACAACATACCTTCCTATCTCTTTGATTAAGAACATGATGGAGAGCCTCTTTTGAGGTGGTTTTTGCTATTTTTTAAGTTAGTACAGAAATTTAGCACATCAGTTTCTCCCTCATGAAACAAACTATTTTCTCGCAGAACACCAGACAGAGTGAAGCACATGAGAAACCCCCTCTTCCCCCCATCTATTTCTCAGACAGCTCAGCTGACCTTGGTCTGAACAGCCTCAGCAGCAGCTCAAGGCAAGACACTCGAGCACTTCCAAAGCAGATGAGAAGCACTTATCAGTCCTGCCATCTTTCTTTGGGAGAAAGGCCAGAACCATCAGCAGATAAGCAGTAATATAGAAGTACCTGCACATCTGTTCCAGCAGAAAACATCTGTCTGCATTCTGCTTTACCAATGTACCCATTTGGAATTCAGCACTGCAAAGGAGCTCAGCACCATCATGGATAATTATCACTTAGAGTAAGAATATCAAGCACAGACTAGGGGCACTGCCTCGTCTAAGTATAAATTAGAAATGTTTTTAATTATTTACTGCTAATTTGCTTCCTGAATCTTACCATTAGATAAGTAAACTACTGAAGTTAACAGATCTTTTTGATTTTGAGCTCAGGTTATGTTTTAATCACCTACGATCACCAATTTCCCACAAGAACTTGCTGGAGTCTGATTTGCTTTGCTCACCTATAAACCACATGTTCACATGGCATATGCCACTGTATATAATATAAAATCCCATTCTTCCTGAATATAGAGAGATCCTAGCTTGGGAAAAGTGCTTCCCAGTTTGATCATGTTGGAAGACAGCAGAGATGCTAACTCATTTTTGGTCCTCACAAGACCCACTTTTGTGCAGAGACAACCAAAAGGCATGTATTACTGCAACCAGTTTCTCTTAACATAGTGGGGAAGTCTGCATGTAGTAACACAACTGATGCACAGCACTCTGTGAGTTCCAAGAAAAGTATGTAGCAGGGAAAGGACCTGGCTTGTCTATATACATGTGGTGCTTGGGGGAGGGACAAATGGAGACTAAGTCACAATCACCCCACTCCTTCTGATCACAAATTTTAAGTGAAGAGGGGGTTTGTAATTCGAGGAACAACAAATCAATACAGTAGCTGTGCTGTCTGCATTTTCTGACTCCAGTATTCTCTTCAAAACCCCTACAAGGGATTTCCCCTAAATAGATGAGGCAGTTACCACAACTCTATTCAGTGGCTGAAGTCACTTATCTACTTCCATGTTTTCTTTAATCTTCTTAAGAGCTGCTCAACCATATTCACACATAGCTTTTTAATGGGGGATCTGAATGATGCATTTATCACTTATCTTAGATGAAAAGCCCTCTAACCTTGTTAGGACACAACCTAATATCTAGAAAACAGCACTACTTTTTTCCTGCACACCTACAAGCTTGCATAAGTCTGATACACGTCTGAAAAGTAACACAAAGAAATGTAGTTATTTGAATATTCTAACTGCAAATTAGTAGGAGATTATTGTAATTTTTCATGGTTCTTAAAACACTACAAATGCTGCATTAAATTTTCTCAAAGATGCAGAAACATAGCTTTGAAGCATTTATTGTAGTCCACCTCTGATAACTGAAAGGCTGTTACAGAAATGAAAATACTTCATCTTCAGGACTGAAGTGCTATAACTACTCAAAACATGCACTGGTTCACATGGTAGTTTATACATACACCTAGAATACAAAACAGCCTCAAAGCTAGAGATGAAGAGCAAGCTATCTCTAAGGAAGCAGAATAAGCTGGATAGGGAAGAGCAACATGCAGAATTGAGGAGCATGAGAAAGGCCATATGGAGCCAGGCAGCAGTGCATGGATGAGAATGTCAAGTCATCTACTGGCTGAGTGTGGTCACTCTCAGCTGTGACCCTGATTTTCTGCCAAATATTGAAAAGACAATAATTCTACAATAATACTCACATCTGCAGTAGGTTCCAAGAACTAAATATTGCTTTTTTTGCTTTTTTTTTTTTTTCTCTTAGTTTATTTATTCAGCTTGTTAAATCCAGACACGAGGAAGTGTTATTTCTCAGAACTGTTACCAAATCAAGATGTTATTTCCATGTTTCCTTAAGAGGCAACTATTTATCTTTTAAAATGTGCTATTTAAAAATACAGTTTAAGTATGAAAGTGCAATCACCACAGTGCTTAAAAATTTTGCTACTACAAATGCTATTTAGTTACAAGGTAAAATCCTGGTGCTGACAGCCTGTAGGAGTAAAAGGAGTATGTAAATAGTTCCTAGGAAAATAAAAATTATATACATCAAAAATTTTTGATTAAAAATCACTTCCATGAGCCAAGTAAACCTTTAATGCGCCCTATTTGTTAAAAAATTCTTATGTTGCATGACTCAACATCTTGATTACTTCAGTAGCTTGTTAGTCCAGTCATCCATATTGGATAAACGGACTCATAAGTTTGTTATCTTGAAGAGAGATATATATCCACACAGACTTACTTTTTCTAAAGATGATGAATTTAAAGGAACTTCCCTACAAAACCCTGAATAGGATCTCTCTAGTGAGAGTTTAGGGCACTCAGACCTTAAAAAAGACAATAAACAATTAAAAGTCAATAGATAGTAGAAGGGATTTAATTCAGTGCACTTACAGAACAAAAAAGGCACAGAACTTTCATATCTAAGGCCTATGTTGAATCACCTCCAGGCAAATAGATAGCCAAGTAGGAAATACAGATGAAACACTGGTCTTGGCTGTACATGTAACTTACAGAAGTCATCATCAGACACTACATATAAGAGAACATTAGCATTCAGATGGACAGACATCTTGCAAGGAAGAAGAGGTGAGTTTCTACAGTGTGAGTCTCTGTAACAGCTGCACAAAAATATTAATTAAAATCTCACATCAGTATACTTTCTTGCCAACAGGATAGTTTTCTATGTTGCAGCTCCATTTGCCTATCCAAAATATAAAAGTTTTTTAAATGTCATGAAACCATCACTCTGAAGCAGAGATGAAATGTACTAAAGTAATAATCCACAATGCTAATCGTAGATTGTTAATTGATAATCTGCAATGAATGTCACGTTTATTGGTTACTTAATGCCCATCAGTTGGCCTTGACAAATTGCTTTGTATATACACTGAAAAGTTACCATTTTTGTTGTTCTAAACTGATTTGCTGATTTTTTTGTGTGCTCCCTTCTACACCTTCACCTCATAAACCATATGGAGTTTTTCCTACTGTTCAGTCTTATTTACCCCACCAATTCCTTGCTCAAATATACATACTCTATAAAAACATGTAGCTTATATATTTTTTCCTCTGAAATATTAAATTTATGGGGGCACAGGGAAAACAATTTCCTTAATATTCACATTCTAAGCTGTGAAATGGGAAATGCTCTCAATGAAAAGATTCAAAAGACTGCCACCACCTCCTTGTACATAATCAGCCTCAAATCAGAAGTAATTGTTCACAAGCTATATGGGAGATATAGGAAGTGCAATTAAAGGGGACTCTTTGAGAGTATCAACTCCTTATTTTCATGTCAGAAAAGCTGGTTTCTTTCTAACAAGTATGGATAAAGCACAAAAATGGATTTACCATTTCAAGGCATTTGCACAAGAACAGAATTATGTTTCAATACAGAATTCATTGTTCCCAGAAGGCATTTAATCCTTTACATACCCAGAGCCACGAGTAGTTTTTATTCAGTTTCCAGCACTCATACATTTTTATTTTTTTTTCAAATACTGAATGATATTCTTTGCAAGCGAATTACTACTCTGCTATTGCTAACATATAACATAGATAAATAGGATATAGATCATAGACAGGATCACTTTGGGAGGTACTCAGGTCTTACTATATTAAAATTTTAAATTATCATAAATAATTATCCACATCCAAAGCTGGATTTTAAGAAATCAAATGCTACACTTGTCATCTCCATTCTATGAAATAATAGGTATCATATGTGTTTGTACTTGCCTGTGGCAATCTAGAAATAACTAAATCTAGAAACAAAAGAACTCCAGCTAATCCATGAAATTTGAAACTCTCAGGAAAAGAAAAATGGAATTAATGGAAATGCCAAATTAGATATCTATATTATAATTAGAATATTTTGAGTACATTACATACTCCTCCTAGAAACCCTGCATTGTCAATCATAACTAGGATTGTGAATCTATTTATCATCATTGTACATACAAAATAGACATAACAAGGAGATATTCATTAAGAAACCCTGAAACTGACTGGGAAACGTTTCCTGCAGTCAGGACAGCAGTTATACTAACTCCTCAACTAAAAGAGCACAGCTGGGCTTAGTCTGAATAGCCAGCAGCAACAGGTTCAGGCAAAACACCCAAGCACCAAAGCAAAGGCAAAAGAGGACTCATCGGTCCTGCTACCCTTCTTTGGGAAAGAGGTTGTGATTACTAGTACACAAGCAGTAATGTACTAATACTCGTACATCTGTTCCAGCCGTAAACACCTATCTACAACTCACTTTACTAATGCACCCACTTCACCCAGATTCATCACTGTGAAAGAGCTAAACATCATCTTTGATAAAAACCACGCAGATAAAGAACTTCAAGAAAGGTGAGGAGCAATACGTGACCCAAATATAAACTAGAGATAGAGATATTTATAACTAGTTTACTTTCCAACATGAGAAAAACTGAGATTAGATTTTAAAGATGAGCAAACTATCAAGTCTAACATGCCTTACTTGTCATTAACAAGAAAAAGAAGCATCCTGCAGTCATTTGTGGTAGATGCCATCTGTGACATTGAACCCTATCACTTATACTCATCCACAACTTGGAGAAGAGTTTGAATTTCCTGAGCGCTTTGGAATTTCAGCTTTTCTTTTTTTTTCATTGCCATTGTTCAGTGAGATTTTTTATTTTTTTAATTTTCCTTTCTGTTTTAATCAAGATGGCTTATAAAGGAGACAGTAAGATCCACATTTTTATATACTACTGTCTATACATTTGGAGTAGTACTTAAGCCTTTGTAGGGTGGGATTTCCAGGAGAGGTAAAAGCACATTGCTATCCTTTTGGCCATGCTTATGTTTCCTTTCTTATTTAACATTAAAGGCTCATTTGTAGCTACAGCTGAATTGCTAAAATCAGATTATTTGAACAAAAAGAAATTACTTTTTCCCTACACTAGCTTCAAGCCTTTGGTGATCATGTTTTCAAACTTTTCCCTAACATCGTGAGAAACGGAAACCTAGTTTTCCTTTTATTTTGCATGAAAGCATAAATTTTCATGTCATCATTTGACTGTGGACACAGGCATATCAGACAAATAGCAGTTGTTGGGAGGCTAATGATGAGATTACAAAAGCTGGCGGCTCTGTACTGTCATTCAAAGCGTTGTAGGGGAATGCTTGACAAAACTACCCACTTATTTCCTATTGAAAATGCTCATTCACTGCAATTTATCTTAAAAAATACTACAAATGAGACTTCCTAAACCATTTGTTTTCATCATAACTTTAAGACCTTGTTTCTTGCACATGAGCTGCCTTCCCTGGTGTGATCACTGAGGGACGCCTGGAGTCTTATTTGTCCTGAACCTGCTCATGCTGAGTTGCTCGCTGCTTTTCCATTAAGAGGGAATAAGGACCTCAGGAAGACTTCCCAGGAAATAAACTTGTAGGAAAGAAGGCATGAAACACATCCTGAATCATGATACTGACTGGCATCATGCAACTCCCGAATTCTGCATATATGCAAAAAGGAATATTCCCAGCTATCAGAATCACAGAATCACAGAATTGTAGGGGTTGGAAGGGACCTCTAGAGATCATCGAGACCAACCCCCCTGCCAAAGCAGGTTCCCTACACCAGGTCGCACAGGTAGGCGTCCAGGCGAGACTTGAATATCTCCAGAGAAGGAGACTCCACAACCTCCCTGGGCAGCCTGTTCCAGTGCTCCGCCACCCTTACCATAAAGAAGTTCTTATCTATCTATCTATATTCTTAGCTATCCCCATCACTGCTAAATACACAACAGGAGAATGAGCTGAATGTGTGGCTTGTAAGCACTTGTGAGCTGAATTTGAGCACAAAATGCAAGCGAGCATGTGAAGAGTAACAGCAAAATTACCTGTAATGAGAATCCTAGGATAATGGGAGATGCTGTGGCAAAACCAGCTGAGGAAGTGATCTACCATCCTCTTCAAATAAACATGGAGAAGCAGTGAGCAACCACTACCAACTCCTGACCTGCCCTCTTTTAAACAGAGATGGGATAGCATTGTAAGTAAACTATAAGGCAACACTTGTTTTTCTCTTAAATTCCAGAAATGTGTGCATTCAACATTACTGCAAAAGTTTAACACGACTCTTTAGTGATCTCTTAGCAATTGAACTGTGGTCAAAATTGAAATTCTCATTTCCACAAGGCAAACAAAGGGGAAAAAAAAAAAAAAAAAAAGAGAGAGAAAAAAAAAAAAAAAGGAAAGGCAGCCTGCATCATCTATCCTTCACCTCCTTATCGGTTCAAAGTATCTGTAGAACAAATACGGTATTTTGTTCTAGCTCGTGCAGCTTTCTGTCCTCTGCTTGGGAACATGAGATTAGCCAGACAAAACAAGAGGGAAGCCTTCAGAATAAGAGGGATCTTCAAACCTGGGAAGCCTGCTTAAGTCTGCAGTCTGCTTGTTACTGGCAGCTGGAATGAGCAAGTTATAAAAATTAGAATAAAACACGCACTGAAATGGTGCACATCAGCACAAGTTTAAACTTTCAGCTCTCCATTTTGAAATCTATCATCAGCAAGCAATTATCATAAAAGGTTGACCCTTTCTCATGTTGGCCAAACTGACATGAGTTAAGATAGACTATGCTTTCGGCACTGTTTAGTATTCGTTTGCTTTACATTTTTGTCAGGGCTATGGAAACCTACAATGAGTCTGTAAAACAATACTGAGTTTCAATGGTTAAATACTGTGGTTTTAAGCAAAAGCAGCTTAATAGTTAACACTTTCTTATTTTTTAAAGTAGGAAACAATTTTTGAATTTCTTTACAGATGTTCTTTATGTAAAAAGACTAAAAAAAAAAAAAAAAAAAAAAAAAGTTGCAAAATAAATGGCTTACGGTTCAGAGAGTATTAATGAGGTAAGACATTTCCAAAGAGACCAGAGAGTGACAGCAGCACGCAGAAGGCTGCGGTGCTGCAGCCACAGAAGTGTCCCCCAGCAGTGAGCTCCCACTGGAGCAAAGCAAAGTGAGGAGACAGAGAAAGGAAGGGCGGAAAAAAAACTGTCGCGAGTTCATGCACCCCTATTACAAATTCATTTTAATTAAACAAAGAGATTATACAGACATTGCTGAGAGGGATTATCAAAATAGAATGGCACCACCTGCCCCTTGCAACCCAATTAATTAGTGGAGAATCTGAGGTGCCAATTATCATGAAGCAATAGGAAAGGATCAGTAAACATAGCTCATGGTGAACTTGAAAATTAACTATTTCAGCTCAAGCCCCACAGCCTCCCACTCAGGGCCCTCCAAAAACCACACACTGACAACACAAGGGACTACTGCAGATCCTTGTTTCACATGGTTGTGGGAAGAATGACTATTTCTACTCCTCCTAATGTCACCATGTAGATTTGTATTAGAAAACTTAAAATGATATTTTTATCATTTAAGTTTGATGGCTCTCCTCAAAAAAGAAAGATGGACTTTTAAGTGTGTTGAGGTACATCAAGAAGTGGTAGATCATTTCCCATGCCATATCAGAGAGCTTCAAAGACAGAAAAACTCCAGCTAGTTTCCAGCTAATAATTCCAATTATTGACAAAAATCAGGCTGCAGTCAGAATCACTCAAAACTTGTTGATGGTAAAGCTTCTCCTCCTGTTAAAACATTCAAAACTCTACCTCCTCTAAAACTACAAGCTTGAAGTTGTGTCATAAAGAAGAGTTAGTATTTCATATGTGGGGCTTCTGCATTTTTTCCAGCCTCTGGAACCAACTTCAGCAGAAGAGTAATCTCCTGATTTCTTTGAAGAAACAGTGCTAGTATGTTTTCTGCGCATTTGTAGTAACCGCTTAACCCTACTTTACGGTTACCTGAAGGTCATAAAAAATAAATGGACACTCAAGATGCAAAACCACAGAACATTTTTCTACTTAATTTCACTGAACAATAATTTACTTTAGAAAATGTTTACCTCTTCACTATGCATGTGCTCATTTTATGGTTACGCTGACAGCTGTTAAAGATAAGACAATGATAAATCTGTCTATACTCATTTACTAAAGACTGGACGAACCCTCAACAACCCATGTAAATTCCATGTAGTTCCATTCACTCTGCAGGATTTAACGTGGAGGTGAACATTTCTCCCTATGTATGCATTGTTTCTTTTTTACTGCATATGAAATTTAAAAGTGGTGAACATGAGCAAGTGTATCATTAAGTAGCTGCTGTAGTAAATTAAACAGAAAAGAATAATTTCAAAATTGTTTGCAATGTCAACATTTTCTAATACTCCTATAAATAACAATCACAACAGAATATTTTCAACTAGGTAGTGCAATTGAATTTAAATTAATAACACAATTGACGCTGCAGGATACATAATTGCATTTCAGTACTTATCACAAGAACTGCTCAAACACAAAACGAATATCCAAATATTTTAATAAAAGCAGAATGAAATACAACAGATTTTAAAAGTAAGTCTGCTTGCAATTCCAAACCACTTTTCCCAAAATTAGTGCTGAATCTTTACTTGGTGGCTTTCATTGTTTTGGGATCACAAAGCAAAGGATGAAGCTGCACCATACAAAGCTTGTCACTCTGCACACAGGAGTAGTGAACTGAGGAGCAGGATGTGCCTGCACTTGGTGCAGAATGCTCCAAAGGGAAGCACCAAACTGGCAGGACTTGGAGCGCCAGAATGCTGGCACCAGGCAACTTGATGGGACCTCACATACCTGTGGGGTGTGAAAAGGCCACTGGCACTCATCAACAGCCATCAGGATTGAGTTCATCTTATCAAATGGGCCTTTGAGTGTATTGTGAAGTAATTTACCAACCGAAAAAATCATAACGATTTTCCACTTCATTTACTTCAACAGTAGCTACGTAATGTCAATAGTTTTAAACATTTAATTAGACATACCACGTGTTTTATGCTCCACTAATTACATAAAATTGTTCTCAATAATTTTCTTCCCATTGAAACAAACCTTCAGCAGCTGTTAAAACACTAATTGGGCAAATGCCTCCATGCAACGCATTTGACCGGGAGCCAAGTGCGTTTCTCCTGAACGGTGAGCAGGGTTTTTTCCAATATCCGCGATGGAACAGTAAACGCGTGTCAATCTGTTAGCCAAGGGTGAACTCAAAACATTTACTTTGGCTGTCACCTTTAAAAACTAACATAATATATAAAATGCAACAGTTCAGAAAGATGTTTAATTATACTGGGCTCTTAATTTTCCCTGCTTCCATTTTTACCTCCAAAGAGCTGCTAAATTTGACACAGAGCTTGTCATTTACAATCTCATATGAAATCAACACATTTTATTACATTGGGGCTGCTTTGCAAATGTTATCGCAGTATTGCAAATGGAACTGCATGCTCAGCCACATTGCTGAGCCTAGGGAGCACGAGGACTTTTGTACTGCAAGAGATTTTATTCCTATAATATTTAAAAAGTTGAGTCACAAACAAATATTTGAGCCTCAGCAATTTGTGCATAAAGTTGCAAGGAATGTAAAAGCCTATTTCAGTCTTCAATGAAAAGATCAGTTCAAGAACGATTTTTGCTTTGGAAATTCTTACAAAAAGGCACAAAGTTTTACTATCAACAAGTTTGGGGTGATCTGATCACAATTTGAATTGAATCAGCCTCTCTAAATCACTCAAATGGCCTCACATGGAGCTTTTAGCCCTGGATGTAACTCCATTAAAATTAGGTTCTCTTAATTAGTAACTAAGTCTGTACAGCTGCAGGCCTAATCCTGGCACTCCTATGAGGATGGAGGCCAAGCAGAAGGAACTGAACAGCCAACAACAGGAATTGCCAGAAACATTTTCCTACCTTGGCAGACCCCAGGCCAACCTACAGCTCTCTGGAATCAGGAACTTGGTACCAATCACATCAAGGTGATTCCATGATATCCACTTTAGGATATGGGGGAAGAATTCCTAAAAGAAGAAACTGTCTGCATTTGCTTGCCTTGGAGATCAACGGGGACATTTGTCTTTACGTATGTAGTTTGGGATGACCTAGATTAGCGCAGGTAACCGTTCTAGAGTTCAAAAGAAAATAGATTTTCTTCTGACAAATTTCTAAACCTATGCATGAGTGCTGCTTTTACAACACATGTAGTATGCCAGAATGCCTGGTATACTACGTATAATAGATCTCTCATATTAGCTTTTGTTGAATGTTGTGAACTATGATTTTTTTAATATATATTTTTTTTTACTACTTTTTAATCATTTCCAGAGCTTAGTAATCCAATTTACAAAATACTTCAAAAATATATTGTATGTGTAGGCTTATTTATTTTATATACTCCCTACATTCCATGTAAAAAAAAAAAAAAAATCATTAATTATTGTTCTCAAAATAATTCTAGATTTACTTTAAATGCCAATTATAAATCAGCACCACAGCACTCGCTAAAACAATACCTTGGTTTACAATCCCTTTTTTGTGTGAAGCATTAACTCTGTGAAGAAAATGAATCACACATCTTTCCACTAAAATAGAAAGCTTGCCAACACTTGTGGGAATTCTTTCAAAACACTTCTGGAAAATTAAGGGACAGGTGTTCCTTTCCTTCCTTTCCCATTGTTATTACTATATACATCAAGTGTACTGTGGAATATTATTTCTTAATTTGCATCTCTGAAGTTAGTTACATTGCTAAAACATCCACATATCCATTCCATCACTGAAAACTATCAGAATAGTTCTACTTTAATGAATTCATATTCATTATGAATTCATTAATGAGTTCCTATTGAACTCACTGAGTCTTTACAGAGGAAACAAACATTTTCTATTAAAAAAAAAAAAGCACTAAACAAATTTAGCATCTGTATCTAAATTCAGGCAGATTTTTCCTTTTATTTTACATTGAAAACTCTGCCAGTGCAACAACATACATGAGTTGAACTTAGTGATCACTGCAGATCCCTTCGAGCTCTGGACATTCTATGATTCTTTGATTCACAGCAAGAAAACATTTCCTGGGTAAAGGAGTGCATTCACTCTCTGTACACTGGATGAGGGGGAAGGCTAAAACAGAAAAAGATACTTCCTTGCAGGCTTTCTGTTCTCCATTACATCGCTAAACAACTCCAGATATAAACAACTACAGGCATAGATTAGGAAGTCCAGTTCCACCAAACCCCCAGGATTAGCATCTTCCTTATCCTGGTTTTTGGAAGTTTCCAATTTAGCCCACTTCTTAGGCCATTTTCACAGGCAGGGAGATGCTTTTATGAAGTATACAAAGGCAGGTACAACTCTTCGTCTAACACATAAGAGTAAAAATCCCTTTTGAATGAATTACATTAAGATGTAATACGTGAACAAATAGAAGCTTTAATACATGAAACTGTGGATTCAAGCACTTCTCCTACACTAAAGGTCTACAGCATTTTTCCTAGTAATTAATACAACAGTTAATCTCCCCATTAAACTCATATGTGCCAAAACAGAGTTCTCATTCTGATCTCTTTACCTCATAAATGAAAATAGGAAATATAGGATTTAGTTGTCCAACTTGCATCTCCATATAACTCTAGCAGGCTGATCCAAGAAAACATCATCTGAGAAGCTGATTAGGGTGCAAAAACCATTAATGACAGACAAATAATTAATGGCAGACTTTTCTGTGCTGTTAGAGATGACATTTTTAGTCCTCTTTTCACAAAGATGTCAGACAGTCTTATACTCTCATTAGAAAGCATGTCTATATGTATATAGCTAGTACACAACCCATAATTTCCATGTACCTGGAAATCAAATTTCTTGTGTAATCACTTACATTATCTTTTGTTGGAGCCTTTTTGTGGACTTATTTAAAATAAGGTAGGGATGTTATACAGGAATGCTGTATTCTCTAGCGAGAATAAATTTTTAAAAAACTTTAAGATATGACTTTTTTCTATAACCATCACTACAGAAAAGTTATACATTGATAGTAAAGCTCATCATGCAAGCTAAACAAGCATTTTTTTAGTTTTTTATTGTTGGCATATAAAGCTGCGGAAATTCACTTACTGAAGTGCTCTTCTAGGAAATAGTAGTAGAACTTGTTCCACTTGTATGGAACAGTTCTGCAGTGTGCTCCATTCTACACCAATCCCTTGCACATGCCAGGAGACTAACTCACAGCAAGAATCCAGTGTGCCATTCCAACACTTTTGTCACACAATCAGAAGATACATTTTAGCTTCAGCACTAATATGATGGCACTTCCCTGATTACGTGAACACCCATTTTGAATTCACTTCGCAGATGAAGACTCCAGTGCTTTGTTAGCTTTGAACAAGATGAATAAGGAGTTTGACGGAGTACAGCTGAATCATTTGCCCCAGCTAATGTGTCTTCCACCATACTTCCAGCTACCTGCTTTGACCATGAGATGGAATTAGATGACTTCCAAGAATTCTTCCAATCTGACCAACCCAATCATATCCTCAGAACCTTAATAATTACATCAGGCAGTAGTATCTTCAGTATCTTCAGTTGCAGCTGATGTCCTAAATATTTCATCTTAATACAAGAGACCGTTACATCTACCCCCTGCAGCCTGGATAACTCAATGGCTTTCTTATAATGTTTGACTTGCAACAGAACTCAGAGGCCACAAGGTCATCATCTCTTTCCAGTTCCCTCCTGTCTGCTATATTTACTTAAAGAAAATTTCGTTTATCAACCACAGCCATGTTCTTAGAAATGTGTTTGTTTCAATAAATTGACTTACTATTTTATGGAAGTCTAAGGCCAATGACCTAAATCCTATAAATCAAAAATACTTTTTCTGACAGAATCCTAACTATGTTGCTTTTTTCTCAGTAGCAGAGAAAGCATCTTATTATAAACAGTTACATTTTTTGCCTACACTAAAAAATTCTGTATTAAAATATAGTAAATGAGTGACAGATGTTTGAAACAGTGGACCTACAATGAAGTATTAAATATTGCTGGCACAGTGAGTCCTTTGGTACGGTTTAGTCTGTTTTTGCAATTGGCATGTTTTCACAGCTGTAAAAGCACCAGAAATTACTGTCTTTGCTCCAATATTAATATAGAAATCAATGAAAAAACACAGCAGATGGTTGAACAGATTTGACTATTGTTCATACATACTATTACTAAAATCATTTGCTTTTATAAGTTAATATTAAAATCAAATGTTTTTAAGTTGTTGGAGAAGAGTCATTTTGATTATTACATGGATTGTCTATGCAAAATTTCACTTTCTATCAAAACAAAGTTGCAAGGTTTGATTAAGAAATCAAACCTGCTGCTTAATTTTATGCTCAGTAAGAATCTCTGAACAACGGCAGCATGGAGACAATCAACAACCTTGTGTGATATACTTACAAACTTGAGCTAAGTATACAGTTGAGGTGAAAGCCCTTTTCCACAATTACTAGTAAATGTCTAAGGGCTACATGAGCAAGAAGTTGAGATAATATGTGAAAGCACACACTGAGGCACAGTAATTCTGATATTAATACACACTACGCATAAATAAGAAGAGCAAGGACATAAAATATACAATGAATAATAATAGTAAAATCTGAAGACCTTGATCCAGTAACTACAGGGTTGATTTCAGCAGCATTATAATCAGGTCAGGACCTGCTCAATTAACACTAATCTGTGGCTCCCACAGGAGGAAATGAGGAGTACACATCAGTAGCACTTCATTTTTGATCTCCTGCTACATTAAAGGTTTAATTTCTGCATCCCAGTCCAATGATACAGAGCTCCAAAATTGAAGAGTACAAATTCATGCTACCAGCCAAATTTCATCCCAGACTTTGCCTCATTTACTTGAGTACCAACTAAGCAAGCTGTGACCACTGCAATCCTCATGAAGTGATGCCTACTTAAGCCAGCAACCAGCCTGAAACAGTAATAATGATCACTATGTGATGTCAGAAGTTTGATTTTCTTTTCAGTGAGTCCCACTTCCAATATCAATTAGGAACATTAATTCTTGTGACATGACATGAAACTCTTACTACTCAAAGCATTATGGAGAGGAAACAAAAACCCGCATCTGCTGTTACATAAAGTGTGGAGGATTTGAGCCTTTAAGGAACTGGAAAAAGAAAATGAACTAATCCAAAGTATAGGCATCAATTTATGTTGAAGTTCATGATAGGCTGCTGAAGAAAGACAAAACTTTATTAAAGCCTCCTAAATCTGGAAATACTGTTTTAAAAACTGGGGCAGGTGGGGGAAAGGAGTGAAAGTATAGAACAGAGGCAAGGACTCTGCATGCTGAGACTGACCAAGAGGCAAAATGCTAATACCTACAGTAATAGAAACAAAATCCCACAAGGCTTACTATTGAACAGCACAACTCATATTCAGTAATTGAATTCCCTGGACTAGAAGTTTTCCAGAAGTGTGTGTGGCACAAATTTTTCTACTCCCCTTGCTACACAGAGTGCTGCAATTTGTAACCAGCATTTAACAGGACTGTACTTTACCCAGAAAGCAAAAAAAAAAAACCAAAACCCACAAAGAACATCACACACACAAATATAAAACGGAAAATATCAATGATCCAAGTGAATCACGATTTTCAGCCTCTAGAAAGTAAAGTGCTACCTGCCTCAAGTAGATCCTGGAAGAAAGTCGTGAACCTAAAGACCTATCCTCAGTAGGATTCAAAATAGGTATGGATGTGGCATTGTGGGACATGGTTTAGTGAATGAAAGTCCGTAAGTGAAGTTGATGGTCAAACTTTCCGATCTTGAAGGTTTCCCCCGACACAGATGACTCTAGTTAACCCTGTGAAAATACATAATTATTGACTTGAAGAGTTGCCCATTGCAGTGCTGGCAGTCAGTCAACAGAGTGAGAACAGCTTGCAGTGGCAGCAAATTGCAAGCACCAATGCTTACAGCTGTACCCACATCTTAGCAAGAATTGCCATAATGGTGGGAACATCTCGTGTGGAACCCCACTGACTTCACTGGTCTGTCCTCAAGGGATGCAGTGGCACCGAGCAGCTAGGCTGCCATGGAGGCCAGCACAGGCCATCATGTAAGGAAACAAACATTATGGTTATAGGGAAAAAACTCAGGAGCTATAAAACCTGGGAAAGTAGAGAAAAAGGGGGAGTAAAAACAATCTCCAAGTAGAAAAACAGTATAAATTTATTGAATAAATTATTTACTGGAATTACTCACTTAGCTTAGCAATTACAATCTACCCATTCTATTCTTCATCTACATTAAATTATAATAAATTCTTCTATTACAACTTGGCATCACGCCTGCTGATTTACAATAGCTTATTTATTCAGAAAACAAAAGTCTGATGCTGTGTAGACTTCCATAAGATTTAGATATGCACACCTGGACATCTACAGTTGTTGGACATCTACAGACAATTTCCTTTTGAGAAACTCATTCCTTTTTCAAAATTATGGAGCATATAATATTTAAATAGCTACCAAATATTCTGAATAACATAAAAATAGGCCCAAAATATCAGAATAACCTTAGAACAAAAATATCCTGCTGCTTTCCTGAAGAGTTTGGCATACATCCTTTACTGAATACACAAACACAGTTCTGAGAATATATACTCTCCATCCTTCAGGTCTCTGCTGAAAAGATGTTTTATGATCCTTCTGAACAAAAAATACATTATTCTCCTTTACCAGAACATCTTTGACAATCATAAAGTACTGTAGTTAAAAAGTAATATAAATAGGACTCAGAAAAAGGAAAAACACAAGGCTTGCTTTTACATATCATATATATATAAGTTTAATTTCCACAGAAACACAAAATACATTTTTTTGTTAAGCATCCCAATTTGTGATAGAATAAAACAAACAGAGATTCAAAGGAAAATGTCTATTTACATTGAGAAACAGTAGGGGAAGCATGCCATTAAACCAAAGGTTTTAAACTGGGAGAGTAGTGCTCAATTCCTACCCTTATCCCCAACCACTATTCTTATAAACTTCCCAATGGGAGGGGGAGGGCAATTCCAAAGGTGCAAGTTAAGACAGCTAGTGGACATGCACTGAACAGGACAGATTCATTCTCTCCCTGGTGACAGATCAAGACGAATTTATCAGCGCAGAAAAACTCCACACATGTTCTTCTGTTTCTGCAATTCTGAAAAAAGCACTAACATTACTTCCCCTGTTGTTTCACCACTGATGTCTACTACTATTAAGGGGTAAGCATATACTTCAGAACTATAATTCACTTAGCTAGTTACCATAGCCAGTATTACACGGACAAGCTTGATAGATCTGTGCTCCAAACCTACCAGAAAACAATTTATGGAATCTAATAAATTAAAAATGAATTGTCTTCAGAAACCATATATTTCACAATAAAGATATACTCTTTGATCATGACTCATTGCACTATGCTCTAATTAATTTTTATACAGAAGTATGCCATGAATAGATCTTATACACAAGACTAATCAGTGAATATTTTCCACTGTGCCTTTGTCTTTTCACCTTTCCAACAAGTTAAATATTCACAGATTTCTAATATTTATGGCATTGCTTTCAGCCTGTGAGTCATTTCAGTTTATGGAAGCAAACACCCATACTTCTCCTTTGCTTTCTTGATCCCAACAGGAATATAATAGAGATAAATATATCTAGATAGCTTAAGGACTTGACTCTGGACTAGGGGGCTATGAAAATGAATCTCTCTATAGCACTCAATTAGTCTTTTGTCTAGTGGAAAACAGTAACAAACTGCAAAACTACTGGAATTACTGAGCCACTGTGTATCTTCTCCATGATATTCTGAGACAACAATATCAAATGGCTATATTCCTATGTGGAACAGCAGAATAGCCAGCACGGAAGTACATTTTTGTCTTTGAGGAAATGAAGAAAGTATCTCATAAATTCCAATGAATTCCCAGTGAGAAAGAGAACAGCAAATTTAGCTTCAATACCAGGCAACACTGCACAGAACAAAATTCCTTTTGCATACCGTGTGGTTTAGAGACACCAGTAAAGCTTGCAGAGCATCCCTAAAAAAGGTCAGAAAAATATCTCTCTACAGTAATCTGAGTGCATAAAGATCCTGCCATGGGGCAACTGTAGGTCGGCTGACCCCTGGAGATCTTTTCCAGCATTTTTCTGTGATTCTGTAACAACTCTTTTTAAAAGTTAAAATTTTAGAAACATTCTTTGTTCTATGCAGAAACATGTCCAGAAACATTATTACACTTTGATACTGGTTTCCCTATGGACTGATGTTGCAATGAATAAGAAATATACAGAAATTAAATTAAATTATTGGTTTATGAAGTATTGATTTTTTTTTCTTTTTTCCTTTTTTTCTTTCTTTATTTTTATGGTGGATTTTTTTGTTTGTTTGTTTGTTTGGCACATACAGACTATACAAGATCCTTTATGTTAAATACTTAAAAATGAAAGTCCACTCTGTAATACAGACAGGAAGTTAATGCAATGGGAACCAAATGGTAGTAATAGAACACAGGTGATTGGAATGGCTACAAAAAAAACACATAGATGATCATGTACAGCACAAATTGAAGCAAGCCTGAAGATGATTATAACTGTAGCCTTTCAAAAGAAAGAATAGCTGTACACTGTACAGTTGCACCAATGCAAACATCTTGGTACCTTAACATTAAGGAAAGGGTGGGGAGAGGGTGTTTATAATTTACTTATAAATAATGCAATCTGATCTGTTCATGCTGGCTGTACCATATTAAGAAATATAATTGTACAGGGCATCATATGCAAATATTTTAACTCTTGACCAGGATAAGACCTGAACATAACAGATGTAGTTCATTCCCCAAGCCAAGAATGGAATTTACTTCAAATTTGAATGATACTGATTCAAATGTTACAGGACAAAATTGTCAGCTGAGTATAATTAATAGCAAGCAGAATCATAGAATATCTGTTATTCAGTAAATAAGTCAGTAGATCAAATACACTTACACTTTAGTAATGTAGTTTGTGTCTCCAAAATTCCTTTGTTTACTAATCTGTTTATTGCAAGGCAGAAGACTAATGTCCTTGTAGAAAAGGATTACATACAAAGCACACTCAAACTGATGAACAAATCCTTCCCAGATGAAAACGAACACCTTGGAGAAGTGTTTCTTTAAGGGAGAGTATATGCAACTAGGAAATGGTAATAATCAGCCTCAGAGAAAGAAGAAAATTCCCAAGTATCTTTGGCATTGGATGTACGAAATTAAAACCTTGAAAAAACACAGGCTGAATCATAAGCTTCGTGAGCCACAGCTATCCCCATTGAATGCAGAAGATACAGTGACAACAGTCTACAAAGCCTATGTCCAGGGCTTTGTAGATTTGCATTTTATAAAGGCATCCAGCAAAACATATATGATATGTAGAACAATATACTCATTTTAGCAGTCTTTACTGCAACATTCAATAAAGCAGTAAAACTTGCTTCATCTCTGTAGGATTCTGTAATAGCTCAAGTCTGCTTTTGAGTGCTTTGGTTGTTTTTTTTGTTTGTTTGTTTTTTGTATTTTTAATAGGAGGAGGGAGTAATTATTTATTTTTTGACAGAGAGAGAAGGAGGGAGACATCAGTGACATATATCAAGGTCTAGTCTGAAAACCTTAGTAACACTTAGTTCATGTTGCACACTGAAGAAATATCATTTTGGCATCAGCAGACTAGAGGTAGCTACCCTATCAAAGAATAATGAACCAAAAATGCAACTGAAAACACTTCTAAGTAATGCAGAATTTTTAGCTTATTTAAATCTACGCAAAATAAATATATCTTACTTTCTCTTACTTTGATGGCAAAAAGATCCAAAGTGCCTATTGTTTAAGAGTTCATTCTTTTCCACTGCTACGGACATTTATTTGGGTATATTTCATCGTTTGTTGATTTTGACTTTTTTTTCCTCTTTAAATGAAAATTAAAGCCTTTGTGGTACATACGGTAAGAATTAAACAAACAAATCTAGACCCAACCTTTAAGGAAGCAGTCAGAAATCTGTAAAACCATGAAGAATGTTAGCAAACAAGGAATTGAGCACCCTGGATGTTAAAATCAAATGCAACCAAAAGTTACTGTTTTAAGGTACTAATGGAGTAAGACAAAGAACTAGAGCCAATACCATCAGGCTGACCTATAATATAAACGTGGACAACGTAGAGCACTTTTTTTTTTTTAATTATTATAAAGCTAAAAATACAAAATATCAAAACTCTGTAAAACTGAAGAATTGAAAAAGAAATCTGTAAGACATAAGACCCATATGTAACACCTACGGAAGTTGCCAGTAACCCAGTCAATATATTTTCTAATAGTAAACATCCTGAAAGAACTGACTGAAATTTACTGTAGTAAAAGAATAGATCTAAAGACCATGTGAAAAGGAAATAAAAAATATCTGCTTAGGATGCAAACTGTTTCTTAGCTGACGTCAGCTATGGGAAGCTTCCAGTGCATCAGCTCAGAGTGTGCCAGCAGGTGTTGCTGTAATTAATCAGAACAAGTTGAAGTGATATTTCCCAAAGAATGGAGATGACATGGCCAAGAAATATGGCAAGCATGATACCATCAATGATTGAAGTGTAAGTATTTCTCACAAATTCTCAGAGGATCTGAATGGCAAAATATTTTAAAACCATCCATCGGGGCCTCAAATTTTACCAGTCCTACCCACATGAAATAATATCTTCCTTCATGAAAGATGTAATCAAAATGTTTGAAACAACCTGGTTTATAACATACCATTTTAATATGGAGAAGCATCTCACCTTGACAGAAAAGAAATGCAAAAACAACAAACAGGGTTATATTACCAGTACGTATTTGATCGTACTCATGTATTTTCAATAAATGTGAACTTTTGTTAATGTTGAAGTTCATTATTACTTAGATAAACAGAAAACTTACTTAGCTTTAATGCACTTTGTCATTTCTTTTTTTCCCTTACTGACAATTTCAGCATTTATATTCTTTCATGTGGGCATAAAGCTGATCTCTAACATTTAGAGGCACATTTTTAAATTCACTTTGAGTACTTGGTCACACTGATTACATGTGTGATATTCTCCAGCTGGACATAGAGGCTGGCATTACTTTGTAGATCAACACAAAACAGAGCATAAACTTAACTTTTATTCCCATTAATGAACTCTACCTTACACACCCAACACTTCAGAGTTTTAGGTAACTCAAAAGTATGTCCACTCTATGATATGCTCTCCAGTCTAACACAAATCATGTTCCTTATTCATTCATCATTTTAAAAGATATTAGAGCTTGCTTTTGATTTCTATAAACTATTCATCTTTTTAATTACCTTGAAATCTAGATGAGAAGTCTATGAATGAATCAAATTGGGCATTATAGTACTGGGATCACTAAATTTCTACTCATGAAAAAAAATCAATGGGAATTCTTCACACTGAACTGCACTGTGATCCTGCATCTCTTGATTTGCAACCTTACTAGGGTCCCAATGGACAGTTTTACTGCTGTCTTCAGAGGGCTTTTTGTCAAAAACACAGCTGTCTGTCATTTAAATCACACACTTCATTTCTTGGAAAAAGGACTGAAAAGAGATATCAACCATTATTTCATTTAATCTCAAGAGCTAGGCTGATTTTCCCAGTCAAAACTATCCGCTTATTTCAATGTTATATAACTAAGACATGATTTATATGTCTGGCCTCAGAACCAAGAGCCCACTCCTCCTGGGCACACTTTTATAAAACACTGGCAGTTGTAACATGATAGAACCTATCACAGAAATACAGGTGGTATAATTACACTGAAGTTCATTTTTCTTTTTTACAATTAATTTCCTATCATTCATATGCTTAGCACTATACACTCAAGTCAGTTATTTTAAGGCTAAAAGGCACACATTCCTTCTGTGCTCAGCATAAGTTACTTAACACACTCTCCACTTTCACCATAAAACACACAGTTTACCATTTCTCTACAGGAAGGAAGCATTTGCAAAGATTTTAAAATCTTCTCAAGACGTAAACTGCTATGTAAATGGTAGAAAATATTCCAAAGAGATCTGAGGGTGGAAAAAGATGCTAACTGGCACAAATATTCAAAAATATCTATGAGAGAAAAAAGACCAGATATATCAAGTAGAGAATGAAAAGTGGTTTGGCAGAAATGACACACTGAAATTCAATACTTATTTTACAATTAATCTAAAATCTACAACTTTAAAACAAACTAACCAAAAATTAAAATAAAAAGCTAAACAAGTTGTTTTTTTCTAACAGCTCACTTCACAAACCACACCTGAAGTTACGCTGTATTCCCCCTTCCTCATAATAGAAAACAACAATTTTATCAATCAAAAAAATCAAAATAGATTCCAGCTCATTTTCTCATACAATTATAGATCCAATAACAGAAAAAAAGTCATCAGTGTTTATTTTTGAACTAAAGAAAGCAGATACATCTTGGAATAGAGACAGATTTTAGATCTCTGGAGAAAGATGATAGCTTTTGTACACAGTCCTTCTCTGACCATATATGCACTTCACAAACAACCCCCCTGTCACAACATCTTAGCTGGACTAATTCAAAACCGGAAAAATGTCTGCATTTCAAAGAATATCTCTTTCCAGTCACATGCATTTCCTTCATCAAACTACTGAAAATAGCTGCAGAAAAACTATTTGACTACTTGCAGATGTACAACAGCATTTGGTGATTTAAGAAATTGAGATAGTACCAGCTACATGAAACCTTTGTTATTATGAAATAAGAAGTATCTTTGCTCAGCCTATGCATATAAAATAAAAATCTTGCACCATACATGCACTTCTCCATCTTTTTGGTAATCAAAGCTGGACAGCTGGAGGGGCACCAAGAGCCAGAAGTTGGTACCACTACTGCAGCTCATGCTGCTTCAGGAGAACAGACTAGAAGCAGAAGCAGCAGGACTAGAGAAATCTGAAGACATAAAGGAAAAATGCTCTGAATAAGGAGAGTGACACCAGGTTTGAACATGACTTAAAGCCTAATTGAGACAAGGCAGCCATGAGGAAATGTAAGCATAATCCTCTCAGTTTGCTTCATTATTACACCAAGAGAACTTGCATTTAAGTTAGTCTCAACCCATTCTGCATGGTCCTGCATGCCATGTGCATAGGAGACAAACGGAGAGAAGAAGGAAATGAGTTGAACATCAATCAGTACCCAGTTGACACAGCTCTTATTGATACATATCTAAAGCAATCAGAACCCAAACACTGCACATGCATTAAACATGAGAAATGCATCTTTCAGCAGAAGAAGAAAGGAATTCTTCCAAGTGAAAAACCTCCTAAGTGAAGAACAGGAATCAGCACTTCACCATGCACACTCACCTCCTCATCACCAGGTGTACCCCTGTGGGCACCTCCAATAGCCCCAGGCTGCAAAGGGATGACAGACAGGGGACCTACTTCAAAGACCCAAAACTGCAATCCTCAGTTTCATTTGTTCAAAGCAAGGCAACAGCTTAGCTATCTCAGTAAACTAGCTAGTTGAGGGAGATTATTTTGCTCTGCTCTGTGCTAGTATGGCCTCACCTCAAGTCACAGTTTTGGTCAGCACAATATAAGAAGGATAGAAAAAAATGAGACAATGTCTAAAGAAGGACTACAAAGATAGGGCAGGATCTAGAAGACAAAATCTATGAGGAGCAGCTGGGGTCGTTTGTTTGTCCAGTCTAGAGCAGAGAAGGCCAAGGGGAGGTCTCATTATGGTCTTCAGCTTCTCATGAGGGGAATGAAGTAGCAGTGTTGATCTCTGCTCTCTGGTGACAGCAACAGGACTTAAGGGTACAGCATAGAGCTGTGTAAGGAAAAGGTTGGACTGGAGATTAGAGAAATGCTATTCACCAGAGGGATGTCAAGCATTGGAACAGGGTCCCCAGGGCAGTGGTCTTGGCCCAAAGATGCTGGAGTTCAAGGAGTGTTCGGACAACACTTTCAGAAATAGGGATGGAATTTTGGGTGGTCCTGTATGGAGCCAGGAGTCAGACTCAAAGGTCCTTATGAGTCCCTTTTAGTTTGGGATATTCTGTGGTTCTATGATTCAGCCTCAGCAAAGGATGAATGGACCCAACTCCATAACCATGCGGGCCACTTCTAAATGCACTTGCCTCAGTTATAGGCACTTAGCATCAAAGCAAGAGTATTTTCACACAGAGAGAAATTAATTAGCAGAAGAAAGGGTAAAAGGCTCAATAATTCATGCATCCCACATTAATGATTAGCTAACTGAACTGGCCACTGGTAATTTGATTTGTTGGAGAAGAAAAGGTACTCTACAAACCTTGAAAGATTTTAGCAGAACTGTGTGTCCCAGGTCACTCTGTTTCCCCTCGCCTTTACTATCTTATTGTCAAGCTTAATTTGCCAGCAAGGTCCTGACAATAAACACTAAGATATGTTTCAAGGTTAGTAGACAAAACTCTTGTTGGATGTAAGAACAAGCCACTGTAGTGACAAAGTAAAAGAGATGCAGCAAAGGAAATCTTTGGGGGGGTTATCAAAAGCCTTATTCAATTACCACCCTTCATTTATTTTACCACGGTTTTTAACACTTTGTGTGTACCTATGATTACTAAAAGGAAGCAGAGAAACATTCCTAGGAAGTTGAAGTTGTCATTATTTATGGCTTAGAGAGAGAAATGAATGATCTGCTGAACAGTCTAGATACTGATATTTAATTTTCCAAATCAAAGCACTAAGACAATGTGCTAGTTAATTAAAAATCACACTTTACACTTATGCTTTCTAAGGTAGAATGAAATACAGCAAGCAACAATAATTCACTCCCTTATTTTAATTTTAATAGAAACCATGGTCCCACTTCAGTGCTCTGGCAACAACTGCAAAGTCTAAGAAAAGGGTATGCTGACCTTAAGAGAAAGATTTCAAATATACGGCCTATGAGCCAAGTAACAATTCACAGCAAAAGATTAAGAAAAATTGGAATATTCTGTCCCTTGCTAAAATAAATGTATTCTTGAGTGTCAGTTTGACAGAGGAGCCTGAAAGCTCTTGAAACACAGTGGCTATCTGGTTATTTCTCGGCATGGTTTGTGTTTTCAGCATTGCTGTTTTTTTTGAGGCTGACTATGGTCAAGTCTGACCATACTATTGGAGCCAATACCAAAGACAGCATCTAAACTAAGAAGTACGTTAAAAACTCTAACATTTTTCAAACCTATTTTATGCAAATATTAAACATTTCAAATAAATTAGAAACAATATTAGATAAGAAAATCACACTTTTTTACAATTATGTGTAAGCTTAAGCCTTCTTCATGCTCTAAGCTGTCACATTTCATTTTATAGACTAATAAAAAAAAAAAAAAAAACCTCTTCAAGCTACAAGTCTTATTTCTAAATCAACATTAATGAATGAACATATGCAATTCTCAGCATTCCAGGTCTACCTAAATGAGCACTGGCAGTGAAACGAATAAATCTTGCTCATACAGGACTGGACTTGCTATGTGTGGAGAAAAACAGACAAAGGTCAGTGTTCGAGGATCTCCTCATACATAATTAAGTCTTCTGTAAACATGTGTTGTTGGATGAGCACCTGCTCTCAAACTAAGCAGTGTTTCATGTGGACATTAAATGCTCTCCTTGCATCCATAAATGATGTTATTGATATAACCATTTTAAATGAAATGTCCAGGCCATTCTATGATTCTGTGATAATAGAAATTTTTGTCTAAGAAATCTTTGCCTCAGGCACTGGGTAAATTCAATGATAAGAGGATTGGTAGCAATTTGCAAATACAAATTAAACTGAAATATGTGATCCCAAGAATTTAAATTTATTTAAATTTGAGATTTTTTTTTCCATTCAAATTCTTGGAGAAACCAAGATCTTTCAAAAACATTTTCTCAAAAATCACAGATAGAAAAGGAATATATTTCAGCCTGCCCAGACTTCAGGAATTTGTACACAGAAACTAGTATTTTTAAGACAAGTCGTAATAGTACTTGGTAGTCTAGATGTTAGAAGAGTCATTGTATGTGTAACCAGGGGATGAGTCCTCAGTCCCATACGCATCTCAGCACGTGTACAGAGAGAAACAGCTTTGGGCTTGAGAAGCTCACAGCATTTTATAGGCTAGTGTGAGAAGCATCCAGCTACAGTAGTGGAAAATGAGAGCCCACAATTATGAAAGGAATCAGACAAACTCAAAATTAACTCACAACTCACATCTGTGCTCTCTGTCAGGTATTTTCTACTTGCCATACTAGTCTTCATTGCTCTAGTCCTGACTAGAAATTCAGTCCCACATCCAAAATATCTTTCCTGATTAAAATTTCTTCCAAAAAATGTGTGTTACAAACAATACTCCCATCCTGACATATCATCACTTACATCAGAAATGATGTCAAAAATAACACCCAACTCCCTATTTCCTATTCAAGTGTTAGGACTCCAAAGTACTATTTCCAACCAAAGCATTCACCTATTTCTAAGATATTAACTTTACAAATATACACACATACACATATATACTTTATTTCAATTAACTGTGTTCCTCCCTTCCTTTCTTTGCATGTGTTTTTCAGTTAGGCCATGGACTCACTAACAGTAGGGCCTATCTTCCTTTCCTCTTAGTTCACCTTTGGCATTCAAGCAACTAAGATTAACTGTATCCAACTTCAGACACAGCATGACCACAGAGAGGCACAGCCATGACCACTGCCACCCACGCGTGATCTTACTGAAAATTTTCTGATGTTTATTTTGTGGTTTTGGCTCCTGTTCCATTTCACTTCTGATTTTATTGATAAGACACTACTACTTAGGAGATTTGGAGGCTGATGTGGGTGCTATGAGGGCTGACATTCAATTCCTTGTGTGGTGTTCCAGCTCATTTTCCTGAATTTTCAGAGCCCAAGGAGGTTGTAAGAGTAAATATTGATTTTCCAGTGGAATAAGTGAATAAGTGCACATGTGAACACTGGTAGTCTATTTTGAAGGAAACAAGAGGAAGGAATTTGATTCTGAAATATACTTATGTCTTCACTGCTGCTCCAATTAATAAGAAGGTGACATCTTAAAAAAGTAATCCCTGTTCTTGCCAGCGCAGCCTTTCTTAGCCATCAGTTTGTAAAATCTCTGGAAGAAAATTTGAAACCCTCTCAGCCTTGAAGTTTATCCTACCCTAGCAGGTAAGGAGTGGACAACCCTCCCAGATATATAAACAGTCAAAGAGTCCCAACACTAACTCCTGCAATACCCAATGCTGTCAGACACATGCGCTATCAAGGCAGTACGTGACTTTTCTTACTCAAACCCCAGCAGGTAATTGGACTTTCCATGGATAATCCCAGCTATCTGAGAGAAAATCTCTGCCCCTACAGTGACCTATTAGCACAGAGTTCACTGATCAGTAGGTTAACATGCCATTAAAGCACCTCTCTGCAGGGCTTAGGAAGGGTCAAGAAAACTCCATCACAAAGAACAAAAATACCTACAGAGTCCATGAATGATTATACCAAGGCATTTAGAAACTGGTCAAATTTTGCTCAAAAGCTATGTGCTTCCCCACAGCTGGACATCTGCAGTCCTGTTATTATTCTCCACAACCTCCTTTGGATGTCACTTGAATATGCAAAATAAAAAATGTTTTTCTAAACTATATGGGAAAGCAAACAATTCACCTCATTGTAAGATTGAGAAGATAACATCATACGCTAGCTACTCCACAACTTGCAATTTATGTACCCTGGTTAAATATGTGGTTTACCAGCAGTTAAGCCACATTAACATAGAATAATGACATACACACAGGCATATATTCTTCTGTCCTGAAGAACAGTTGATGCTCTGTAAGGTCCATATAAATTTTCCTCTGCTAAATAATGGGCCCATAGCAATAAGGAGCACAGTAACAGCGAAGATAATAATAGTAAAAACTATCAAGGCTGCAATCATGAAGGGACATGCAGTCATAACAATGAAGTTCTGAAGAAGTGGAGTAATGCTTATTAATCCACACTATGCAATTACACCGTGTTAATTCCTTTTTCAACAACACTACTTTGTCTCACTTCTTAATAGCTGCCTTTGGCAACATACTAGACCAAAGAACACACATGCCACTTTCCAGCAGAAGCACAGATAAATCTAGGTAAGAAAGAGGGAAAAAAACAGGAAGTTTCAGCTTGCATATATCAGTTATTTACAACCCTCAAAGAAATGTAACAGTGCTGCTCTTTACACCTCCATAAAATTCTATGCTGAAAAGACAGATGATTTATATGTTTATGTATTGTATTTTGATTTATTTTTCACAATGCTCATGTACTGAAATAGCTCCATAACTCCATAATGAGAGAATTTCTGAGTAGATTAATTTTATTAGTGTTAATTGTCCTTATAATACAGATTTCTTTCTTGCCTGTTGCTTCTTAACACTTCTAGAATTTGTGATGGTGTTTCAACAGAGAGTATATGATATACATAGGAAATAATGATCATAATAATCATTAAATATATACGTGTTTTTCTATAGGTTTTCCATATAAATTGCTTTTCTTACCTGGAAACCACCTCTGTTCTCATGCTTTGCTTGGTAAGTCTTAAAGCTGCAGACAGCAGCTCATATTACATGCCCTGTGTGTGCAAAATGTTGCTGCTAACAAGTAAAGTTAAGGATCTAACATGAGCCCTATCTTGCACTTCCTCATATTTGTTAGTCTGAACCTCAGGCTTAAAGTTATTCTAACATAATTTTGTTTTCAGCACATATTCAGTATGTGTCTAACACCCTCTGGAGTTGCAAGCCACCCTCCTACTCACCCTCAAAAATCTTCAACCAGTGCCAAAGTCTATATTTTCCTAACTTAAAGAAGTAATTCCAGGGCTGTCAACTGATAAATTTCTTTGAGGGAAATGCTGTGTTCTTTAAGCAACACATTAATCTTCTCTGAGCTAACCATAGTAAACATAAATGTTGAATTGTACAGATTTCACATATTGCTGCCAGGAGAGAGTTTTAGAAGAATTATCCCCTTTTTAGGTAACCTGGCTTTTAAAATTACACCCTAGAATATGCAAACAAAGAAGACTAATGAACTCAGCAGCTTGTGTGAGTTGAGGAGGCTGTTGAAAAAGATACCGTGAGTAATGGAAAGAAGTTCATTTTTCAAAAGCCATATGTAGCTGCCTGTGTGAAGGTGGGCGAGGGGGAATCTTGCTTGCACCTTGTTTATAACAGTTTGCTGTAAACACTCATTTCCCTTCTGTTATCAGGAAACATCCTGCAGGGGTGTGTGTTCTTTGTCACCTTTAACAATGCAAGAAAACAGGGATTTTCCTCTCATAATAGCCCATTTGCCTTCCCAACCTTTATTTAAAAAAAATAAAAACCAAAATCTGTTGTACGTGACATCCATTAACTACTGTCATGATCTCCAGAAATACACAGTTGTTGCAACATTGACACTGAATACCTTAAGCAAGGACAGAAGTTTGAGCAGATATTTTTCTGATTTTCAGCTACTAAAAACTGCACATACAGGACAGCAGGTTTGTCATGTAAGTACAACCATCTACATACATTGAGAAATGGATACTTGAAAACTCAGCATAGACACCGCTGAATACCCATGTTTTAAATGACCCACACCACTTGCAACAGTGCAGGGGAAGCAGAGCGTGCACTTCTCCTGATGCTAGCTGACCTTTTCAGGCATGTAGCTAAATGAAGAATGAACCTGATATTCCTGTAACCGTAGACAAAATCACCGCACACGGAACATCCTTACACAGCAGGCAGCGCTACACTGTACCCAAAAGATAAACTGAGCTTCCGCTTACAGATGCTATGCCCTCAATGACAGCAAGCTGGCTAGGACGCTGGAGGTAAAAACGACACTAAATCAATTACTTACCCACAAAACTCTTGTTTTAAATCTGTTGCTTCCACCTAGTCATAATGCAGAGCAGGACCGCTATAATTCACCAAGAGAAGATTAAGCTTGACAAGGGGGATTTATTTTCATGTTATTTAACTGACAAGAACCTGAGATAAAATTGCCTCCAGTTCAGCCAAGATTTCTCCTTCACTCCCTCCCCGCCTCTCTTCCCAGGACTGGTGTGCAGTGGTCTATAAATATTGGCCCCAACACTTGCTCAGCGCTCGCCCTGCCCGTAGCACAGACCTGTGTCACCGTACACCGTGGCATGGCTGGGATGAAGTTCTCAGCTGCTCAGACAAAGCCATGGATTGGCTCCCGTGCCTGCAACACTGCCTGACTGGAAATACCTTTCTCCTGCCAGCCCTACAGATGCTGCAGCCATTCCCAGAGGCCCAAAGCAGGCACAAAATGGTAATTATGAGGCTCGTCCAAAAAAGAAAAGAAAAAATACAGCTTTTGCAAGCAGGTGGAAAAAAAGGGGGAGGAAGCACTTTTGTTTCATCTGAGCAGCCTAATCTTTCCCACACTGCAGCACATACCTAAATATCATTTATCTACAATTATAGGCTCTAACTCCCAGATAGCGTGGATGTCAAAAAGTTCTGCAAGCACATTTCCTGTAAAAACAAGGTCTCCAGAACGGAAAAGGTGCATTTTTGTCAAGAACTCAAGGCACTCGTAGTAAAATTACATACACATTTGTAGTGTGATGAAAAATACACATTAATATTGCTTCATATAATTAGTTAGTAGTCAAATATTCTATGCCCAGCATCTTTTTTTGTAATTACACACAGATGAGTAAGCAGGAGACATCACTGAGGGTAGGAATCTACAGTCCTGCTTCACAGTTTGATCTTCAAAGTTTAAAAATCCTCCCAAACCACAGAATCATCATCTCCTGACCATCTCCTTGATCTCCCTGAGAGACTGCTGCCAAGCAATGGGTGCCTTGCAGTTGAAAGCAGAGAAACTGAAAAGCAGCTGGCGATACTACCATAGGCAACTTAACATTTACTGTCTGCTTCTGGTGAATACAGTGAGACAGGTATCACAAATGCAGAGAAGTGTCTTGCCTATAATAAACTTGCATGACACAATGGGGGGTGCTCATCCAAAGTAAAATATAAAATATAATAGTTAAAGCAGTTAGATGCTGTGTTTTAAGAACTGCTGCACTTTGATTTTATTTTAAAATCAGTCTTTTTAAGGTGGCTTACAAGCATGATATTTTCCTTACCCTTCTTCCCTCTATGCTTCCCCCAGGATTTTATATATACATAAACTCAAGTCTGTTCAAAGGCTTACAGGACCATCAAGTTTGTGTGAATAAAGCAAATTTGAAGACACCAGATTGGCGTGGTCCAGTGGTCAGTATTCTTTGACATTACCACCAGTGTCAGGACCAGTTCTGTTGAAAAACCTGCCCTGTTGAAAAAACACCAAAGGTACACAAATAAACAGAGCACTACAACAAACAACAACACATTTTTACTACTTACAGGAACAACAGCTTTTGGAAATGCTCCTAGTACTTTGTTCGTATAATTAGTGTTCTACTTTCATATTTATATTTACTCTATCATTTGAAAAACTAAGTTTATAATTATTAATAATAGTACCAAAACAGACTTTGTTTACATGGGCACTGGTTTTTAAAACATTGGTTTAGAAGCCATTAATTACTGCCACAGAAACCTTTTGTCTTTAAATGAAAGTACATTTTGATGACTCCAGTAATTTCTAAGCTTAGAGAACAGGTGCAAACACTTCAAGCTAAGTTGCTCATCACAAGTTTCTTGGTGATAAAACTCCTGTGCAAAGAACTTCTGTGCTTTTTTTCGCATAAGATCAAGATTGCTACCCATCAAGTCAGCAATTTGGCTGATGGCTGTTACTGTAACTTATCATTTAAGCTCAAAGTCTTAAAACGCAATCTGATTAGCCCTAGATCTAGGTTATACTGCAAATATTAATCAAAGATAAGAAGCTTACTTAAAATACTCCAACAGCATCATAAATTTCAAGAGGATGTAACAGTTAGATAACATAATCCCTGCAAGGCTTTAAGAACTGTATAGGAACAGTATGGACCAGTTCCGTTCCAAAACACCCTTTCAGCACGATTAATAATACCAAAGTTTCACAGTCACCTAGTCTGAGTGAAAAACTGAAAAAAAAACTGCTGACTGATGTAACCATTAATGTGACAGATTCAAGTTATTTGGAAAGAGAAAAAGGAATGCACCCATCTGCAAGAATTGTACTATAAGGAAAAAGGTATTTCCAGCAATGCTATAAAACTAGGAGATTGTAGCAGAAACTGAGACCCAAATTGTATCCAGAGCCCTGGATTTCTGCAACTATAAAACAATTTAAATAATGAAAAATACTTTAAATATTTTGTGTATTTTAAAAGTACCTCATTTTGTTTTCTCTTACTACAACAGTTATGATTCATGCTAAAGTTCAAATTGCACATTTATGTATAATGGTCATGTTTTTCTGTTTTTCTGCTTTGTCCTCCAAAACTCTGAAATTCCCCCAGAATTAGAAATTTCAGATATCCTATACAAACATCGCAGAACTGAACTTTATCTCTATAGGCAGTAAACTTGATCCCTAGATTAAAACTGGAAGTCAGTTGAAAATGTATGTGCTGAAATTAACTATTGATTGTCTTACATTGTAAAAGATACCTTATGCACCCATTTAACTAGAAAGATATAGATCCTCCATAAATCTATCTGCTGTTTTCTCTGATTAATAAGTGCTTTAAAAACGTGGAATTTTTGCTGTGAACAGATGACTGAAGCAAAACCAAATGCTATGGTATTCTGTAGTGTTACCTTTCAACCTGCCAAGAAAAATAAGAAAATGAGCACCCCGAAGGGTTTTTGCAATATAGTAAAAACTTAGACAAACCTATACTAACCGCACAAGGTTAGTAACATCTGTCCTCTAGACTGGTGTGTTTTCAAATGTAATGTTTGTGAAACTGCATTCATTCTGAGATTAAGTTTGGAGTTTTAGAACAGCCTGTTCTTGTGTATGTTGCACAGCAGGAAATCTTATCAGCACTACAGACACTCCTGAACATGGCTTCAGTTAGCTTTCATGAAATTTAAAGAGGTTAAAGACATTGCTGGAAACAATCAGTTCTTCCACATATTTTGTGATTCAACTCAGGGAGTCATTCAATACTACACCTACTGTCTACAGTATTCTGTTAATATTCCACAATTCTGGAACTGTAAGTTCAAATCTACAAGTTAAATACAAATATTGTTTCTTCCCATCAGGAGGTTTCTGATCACTTACACATTTGCAAAAAAGTAAGACATACCAAGCATCTTCCTAGTGGCTTTCTTGAGAACTAGGGATCAAATTCTCTATGTTTACTCTGTGAACATCCACTTTGTCTTGGTGCTGTTATGCTTTATGTGAGATCCACCAAAAAAAGAAGAACCTGATCAATCACAGTAGAGCCACTTAGGGGTAACCCCACTCTGAATTAACTGCTCTCTGTCTCTTTGAGTGACAGTCTGTGAAGTCTCTAGCCTGACCAGAATAGCCCACTGGTGCTATGATGTGTTCTCATGAAAATCTTCAAAAATCTAGCACAGAAATTCAGCAAGAACATAATAAATAATTCACAGCAGACATTTATAGCTAGAAATAATGAAAGCGAATTATGTTACAGATTTTAAAGGGTAAGATCTTAGTCTCAGTATGCCAGAAGGAATCAGTTAGCCCTGATGATGTCATTTCTTCACTTCAAAGACCACTAAAATTTGTGGAAATTATGGCAGGGATTTTGTCATGCAATAACAGGACTGTCCAAAAATTGTGAAAATTCATTCCTGCTTCATAGGTGCATTCTATCTCAAGAAAATTAAAATCGGTTTGAACTTAATGATCTCATGCTGAAATAAATGCTACTTGTTCACTCCTCGCCTCCTTATTTATTTGATGCCTAGACAGACTGAGAATTCACATCTGTTCAATCGACAAAGAAATTGATATGACAGTAATGAATCAGTTGTGTAGTGGAGCATATATTGGGAAAAAACTATTAGAAAGTCTATAGGAACAGAAGCTGTTAAAAATAATTCAATCAACCATGTCATGTTCATTATGAAGATGATTAGCAGAGGATACACTGGAAGAATTAAGACTCTATGCCTCCAAAAAGATCACTTGAAAAAAAAGAAAAAAAATGATTCTATTCTATACATATTGAGACAGTACTGCATTTTTTTTTTTTCTTTTTTTCCAAAGTAGCCAATTCCCAGAAGATTCTATCAGCTTCACTGAAAGTTCACAGGGACTCTCTCACTGACTTGGAGAAGAATAACTGACCCCAAATATTTTTCTTTATTTAAATTGAAAGTATTTATTCTTCTACAGAATATATTTATTATTCTATTAAATTTTATATATTCATTCTTCTGAATTACCTTACATTAATTGACAATGAATTAAATACTACAGTCAAAGCTTTGACAATATTTCAACTTAAAAAAAAAAAGAAGAAGAGAAGAAGAGGGAAACCACTTCCAAAATGAGAAACCCTAGACTTGCCAACTACTATGTTCAAACTTTGGAAAACAAGCAACACAACACTTCAGACTTTCATGTGAAGTGACTCTTGCATACATAGCTAAGGCCATGAAGTTATCTATATTCATACCTGCAGCATCTCCCCTTACAATTTCTCTCTGGGTACACGTTACTGCATAGTCACAGGTTATGAATTCTTCCAATAAAATGTGTTTTGGATGCCACTGAGTACTGAAGGAAAAGCTAACTGATTCTGTAAAAGATTTTGGTTGAATTTATTAGACAGACACATCACTGTTTCCTACAGTTCTTTTGCAAGCTTTTGCAAAGACTCAAACACATGAAAAAAACACCTGGGAAAATGCTGAAAGGTAGAGGAGGAAAAGCAGAACGGCAGCGTGAGTTGTCACAGACCTCCAGCGAAAAAGCAAATGTGCAAAATAATGTAATTAACAGAGGTAATTTTCAACACATTAAATTTACAATACGTATCTTCCACATATGCTTTCCTTCAGGAATACATACTGACAGGAGCTAATGAGGTGCTGTCATGGAAGGGCACTCTGAAGCAGGTCCTTGGTTTTACAACACAGCATCAACAGAATAGCTATTTCTAAAAGAAAGAAGCTTTCAAAAATGGAGAATAAATAATAAAACCGCAAAAGATCTCTTAATTTCTAACAGAATATTGTGGAAAAAAATCCACAGGCAGTGAACTGTACATGGCTGCACACACTGTTCTGCTTCCAAAAGACGAAAACCTAATTCAGATTTGTGAAATTTGGACTTCAGATTCCTGTGACCCTGGATTTCTAGTTTGTTCTCTCCCACAGTCTTAATGATTAGTCTGATTTTCACTAAACCTTTTTCTCTGAAGCCAAACATCTCCATCTTATCAGATATGACAGGAAAACTACATATTTTCTACAATCAGCACTGATTAGAGGTTTATTTAAGTGTGCCATTTCCAGCATGAATACAAATGAACAAAGAAAAGGGAGTTCTAAAAGGAAGATTGCAGTGTTTGCTGTGAATTTGTTTTCACCAAACATGCCAATAAGAGCATCTAAAATGTCAGAAGGCATATGTTAAAAATATAAACAAAGTTTCCCTTCTTCTTCTTGAGAACGTCTATTCAAAACTCCAAACATGTTCCAAATACTGCACTGAGACTTTATCACATTTCATTCATACTAGCATTATGAACCATTCTAATAACCTTCACTCAGAGTAAATTCTATTTAGTTTTAAAGGATTTATTCATACATAGCTAAAAGTAAAACAAAACTTGCATTCTTAAAGCTTGCCAAAGCCCTGTAAATCATGTAACACATAGGTTGCTCCAAAAGTAATGCCTCCTATTTATTTCCATGGAAGCTACAACAGCTACAAAGAGCACAGTGACACTATTTCATAGAGTAAATCCTCAGCTACAAAACACTCTTTTTCAGCACAGTCACCAACATTCACTACACATTTTCACCAGCTATCAAGAAGAGCTCTTCATTTTATGGTGTGACAGCTGTGCATGGCTGTCTGGAGCATGGCTTGTCTTTCACATCTCTGTTACCACTGCTTGAAACATATCACCCACCACCTCACTGTGCTCACATCCACTATTCGCTCTCCGTAGCATTCAGCAAGCATCAATGAATGGGTGCCATTTTTTTTTTTTTTTTTTTTTAAACAAATGAATCATAGAACAGCTTGGGTTGGAAGGAACCTCAAGGATCATCATCATCAAGTTCCAACTTGGTTCAGCATCTACTGCCATACCACCAAAATCCATCTCTGACATAATGGGCCAATATCATAAAGTAGGAGACATTACTTTTGGAGCAGTCCTCAAAGTTGTTGGCATTTGCTTACAAAGTTAATGTGAAAAAGACTGTCATTTTCTTAAATACAGCCATCCATGATACAGATTTGCCACATCTGAAGAACTACAGGGTGCAAAAGGATGCTCACTCTGTGACGTACGTGGATCGTACTGCAACTTGAGAACAGCTTTCCTCCAAGCACAGTCTGAGGATCAAAGCCTACAGAACACTGGGTCTACTCAACCAACAATACACTCAAAACTGAGGCTGCAGAACCTAATATTTTGTGTTTGGCTGGAATAAACATGCATTCCTTGTAGAATAACGAATGCATGTAAAATACAGGGTACAGCATGAATATTTTACGAGCATGGCCAGGGGAGTCATGCCTCTCAGCTGAACTAGCTGGGAGGGCATTGGGTGGGAAGGGAACACTGAACACACAGTGGGTCCCATCAGAGGCCTGTTATTCACTGTTCTCTGCTATATTCCCATTTACAGCCATGCTCCCACTCTTTCAGCACACTGTTGCCTACCTTTAGCTCTAAGGTTCTTTGTTTCCAAGTAATAAATACTTTGGGCTCCAGGGAGCAGACAGGAAGATCATACATGACTCCAAAAAAAGTTTACTGTTGCTAGATTATTGTAAGTGCTTATTCACTATTAGCTGAAATGGTATTGACTGCACACTTAATAAATAGGCTATTTGTTCTTTTCAACTGAAGCAATACTGAATCGGGACTTCTGAAGAGAAGACCATTAAAAATATAAAGACATCACACAGCAAGCAATTTGGGGAATGTGGTTTCACTTTTCTGTTCATCCCAAGACAATCAACAAATGCTGTGTCAATAAAAATGCTGCTACTTGAATAAAAATTGACTGTAGGCCATTTATATACCGTAAGACCAACCTTGCCATTTCCAAGAAATGAGGCACTAATGCAAATTATAACCATATTAGCATAGTTTTATAATACAAAGTAATCATTTTGCTCCTCTCTGGACAAATAAGGCAGCCTCAGATCTACCAGGGAATACGCTGCCCTGAAGCAGTAAGCCAATGAACTCAGTGAAGAGCCACTTTGCTGCAAATCACCAGCAAGTTGTCAGAGTGGAAGTTATAAGGTTATAAGGCTGAATGTTTTTTTCTCCTTAATTTATTTTTAATTTTGCTTAGAAGAAGAGGAAAATATTCATTTTAAAACTTCTAATGTTCAGCCTATTCGTATGTTATTTGATGATCACAAATTTTTTGTGGCTTAATGCGCTGCTTTTAAGACAGCACCTTATAAATTATGTGCAACATAACTGTCACTTAATGCTGTCAAGAAGGAAAAATATAAAAATTCAAACTGCTTACAAAAATAGAATCATAACAGGCATATTGTACAGGAGGAAGACAGTAACTGAGAGAAAAAAGCAGAAACAGTCAAAATATATAATTGTAAATAATTATATAACAAAGAAAAAAAATAAGAGAAAAAGGAAACAAAAAAAAGGAGAAAAATAAAAAGTTAAAAAATAAAGAAAAGGAAAGAAAAAAGCACCATCAATGAATAGTAATTAGGAGTAGTTAATCTGCAAGGTTCCCAATGAGAAAAAGCACTACGTCAGAAATAACACTTAAGTAATTCTACATTCCCATGCTAAAAGTCATTATATCTTGTCAATAATTTCCAATTAGGATATAAAAATAACCTAATTCACTAGAATACTCAAATTTCCTATGTGACGCATTTGCGTTACTAAGATGATTCTGAAGAAATCTTACACAAGCCTTGTACTCCAGCAGAGTAAAACAATACCTTTAAGAACTGATGATGGCTAAACAAATGTGACACATGTTTAGGAATGCCTGTTTACTTATGATGTTGTGCAGTAGTGACTTTATAGCACAAATGACAACATTACAAACAATTCCAAAGTTCTGCAGTCCAATGTCTTTTTTTTCTAAGTTCATAGAAAAAAACATAAGGAACAGCAAGGTCAAAAAGCAGTGTAAATTTCAGCTATAATTATTTTACATGTGCAATTTTTATTCATTTTATATTTACAAGATTGTTTACTTAAACGTACTGAATTTTTTGTCTTCAGCAGCAAAGTTTCTGAGCAGCAAGGGAGAATAAAATACGTTACTTTTCCACAAACATATATCTCATAGATGTCTTATAGGTACCTCATTTTGCTCCTGATGCTGGACTTCCCCATACAGCTGGATACCAGCACTCTCAGCTGGATGCCTGATGCTGGACAGCTACAGCACTCATGGCAGAAGCAAAAACAGAGGTAATGATATGCAGTGAATTGGACTTGTTTAAATCAGACTAAATATTTGGGTTAGAGTCAAATTCCTTCTAAAACACATATTGCAGGCATATGTATGATAGAAGAGTTCATTGGAGGAGAAATATAAAATAAATAGGACTACAATACATGGGCAGAACAAACTAACTCCTTAAGTGTTTCTAAGACAAATGTAATTGATTTATTTCTTGCAATCCTATATAACTTACTTTTCTTGAAGAGTTAGTTATTGCAACTGGTACCATTCAAATACATGTAGGAATATTTGCCATTCTCAATTCTTTAGTTATACTTCAGTCTGGCATCTTCCTTTTCTTCACAAAATCTAAACATTATCACATATACCGTAATGCAAAAGTCTTCCCATTTAAAATTTAGTGCAACTGGGTCAGATGTTTTCTTTGTCCATGCCAGCATAAATCCCATATTGATTCTGCTTCCAATGACAGTTACAGAAAAACAGTTTGTTCCAGACTTAACACCAACTCTTTTATTACCTCCTGGTGAATCATGTTAGCAACACCAAAACTTCACAACAAATTTTCTTATTTCCAAAGTCTCACACTTATGTTCTCTGGCTAGTCAAGATAACAAATGCAGAAGGAACGTGAGCATGCTGTGTCTAACCTCGATGTGGAATCTGAATAGAGCTCAAAACTTGTACACAGGATTCCTTACCCTGTTTACAGGTAGCCATTGATCCATGACATGGGAAACCTGGAAACAGAGAAGAACTACCAGCTTGTATTCTGCTTTTGGTTACAAAACAACTCACTGCTTTGTGGTCACAGATTCTCCCAGCCAGAACAGTGACTTCTCTCTAGCCAACATTTATATGAACAAAATGATTCAACACATCAAATACAAATACAAACTTGCATTTGTGCCTATTGCCTCTTAACCCATCACTATACACCACTGAGCAGAGCCCTGGGTCTGCCTTCTTTACTTCCGCATTTCATGCCAGGGAAAATTCCTCTCATTAGTCAAACATTCACATAATAATCTCATTTTCCAATCCAAAGCAGCTTTCAATCCATTGTTTTTAGTCATTTAGCCAAATTTGAGTTAAAAAATAATAATAATAATGTTACAAACATAGGGCAGATGGGCATATGACTAATGAAACTACCAAAATAAGCTTAAAAAGACATTGAAAATACAACTGTTTTAAAACACTGGACTATAGAAAAGTAAAAAGAACAGTATTAAGAAGTAGTTCGTTGACAAAAGATCATCATTCAGTCAGTCAATTGTGGATGTTTCCATAGTTATTCCGTCTTGGAATTGTTTCCTGTCACTATTCACAACATGTTTTTTGGCAAAGTCTAGCTTGTAATGATTAAGAGTCCATGTATCCAAGTGCTAAATTATGAAAATGAAACTTCAAAGCTTGAGAAGTTATTGGCCATTTCCCTTAAAAAACTGTTGTTTAAAAATTCCCTGCTTTTTGCCTCCATCCCTTCCAAAACCTAATCTGCTGGTTAGTAGCTGAAAAAAAAAAAAAAAAAGCAATATGGGAAATGCTGTTCTGAACCCTGCTCCATGCAGTTGCAAACTGATTTTATAGCTGCACAGCAAGGGCACACAACATGTGGCAAGAAAGCCAATTATGTCACAGGGGTTTATAAAATGCAGCCAACCACCATCCTTCTTCCTGTAACTACATATCTGATTAACTGTATGTATTGCTTGTTAACACAAACAAGAAAATGTTGCACAGCCTTCCAGGAAAGTGGAAACCTAGCAAAGCCTGGCTATGGGCTTTCCTGTAGGGGAAAAGAAAAAAAAAAAAAAAAAAAAGACTCTCTTTCACAATCAATTTCTAGTTTTCTTTCAGAAGCTTTGGAGAAACCAGTCTTAGGGTGATTTTGCATTAATATTTCATATATAGTTTCTGGGAAATGTTCAGACAGCAGGAGCAAAAAAAGAAATTGAGCGCTCTGAAGTTGGTGGTCAAAAGGTTTAGAACAAAAACAGTCACCTGGGAGGAAGAAAAGTGGCATTTTCTCACAGATAGAAAATAAAGGAATAAAATATTTACATGTATTTTAAGTATATGATATATTTTGTCTCTATACTCTTTATTCTAACAATTAAGAAAATGCATTTAAAAGACTGATAAGCGAGGTATTAAGTTGAGATAGATAAGAACATGAGTATGACATATACTGAAAAATGCAAGAATAGAGAATGAGAAGCCTAGCTTCTAAAGTTTTCTATCCAAATGTTCATGATACATTGTTAGATTATTTTCCAAAGGTAAACAATATTTCTTCATTCATCATTAAACTAAAAGTAAGGCTGCTCAAAGATAAGCTACAAGTAAGCAAAGTTTGAAAAGAGAACATCCTAAAAATTACCTGCAATTCAACCATGTTGTCTAGAAAAATACTGTACTTTTTGTTCAGATGTAAGATAACTTAAAGAAATAAACATAACACCTTACACTTTGTAACCATGAGATCTAAGACAGATAAATAATTTTAGTCATAATAGCTAGTGATAGGAAGGTGTTTGGGGTTAGTTTGTCCTCTTTCAATGAAGGAATGATAGAGTCCAATGAATAAAGGTCAGATACTTAATGCAATCTAAACCAGAAGGTTGCAAGCCCCCAGAAAATGCCACTGATTACATAATGTGTGACTCACTGAACTGACATTAGACAAAAGCAGAAGTTCCATCTCTTCCTAAAAAAAAACAAAACAAATCAACAACAAAACAAAACAAAACAAAAAACAGAGTAGATAAAAAGAGAGAGGGACATGAGGGACATGTCAGAAAAACAGAGAAGAAGCTCTTGAATAATTACCAGAAAAAAAAAGACACCTGTGAGGAGAACTATGCACCCAAGGCACCTGAAGAATCAGGAAAAATTCCAAACCAAAAGGAGGAAAGGATGTCCAGGGAGGCTCCAATACACATGGATACAAAATGTTGTGAGGATGCATAAGGAAAGGTTCTGCGAAAAGGAGAAAAGGAATCATTCCAAAAATTTTCTGGAGAACAAAAGTTTCTTGAAGTGTTTGCAAAGTGCAAATACTAAGAAGTAGAATTAGTGTACATGTACTAAGGTTTCCCAAAGTTCACATTCTTTATAGCAACTAGAGACGAGCCTCGCCTTGTAATATATACGAATAAGAAAAATGGAATTTTGCTGAAGCAGAGAAATGAAACTAATTTACAACCCCCCCAAAAAATAAGCATTTCTCAAGAGGATGGTGCTATGAACAAAGACAGAAAAAGATAATCCTTCTTGCAAAATTCTGAAAAGTTAGGAAGAACATAGGCTGTATTTCCTCTCAGCTTACTGAAGCAAACAGATCTAGAGAATTTCATTTCTGTCATGACAATGCTCAAAGTAGTTAAGTAGAAACCAGAGTGCAATTAAAAAAAAATAAAATTATTTTAGTGTTGTATGCAACACTAAAGAAAAGATTCCACTTGATTCTCACTGCTTTTATATTTTTTTATTTTTGGAATTTTATCATTATAAAGCTATTTAGATTCAATAGGCTGGCTTCCAAGTTCTTTACATAGGCAAAAAAAAAAAAAGACATTATTTATTATTAGTATACTAGGTTTGGCAACATTCAACAAGAATACAAGATGCATACATTAGAAATTAGGGCAATAGAATGTCTTTGAATTACTACCACATGTACCTCAAATTATACTCAGGGAGGCACAAGTTCCAACATTCAGAGTCTCTCTGCACATTACACCGAAGCATAATTTACAGCAGACCTTCCACATTAAGCTTTCATGGTAGTAGCTGTGTGTATCTCATTATTTTTTCAAAAGATTTGGATAGCAGTGATTTGTCCTACATACACAGTCCTCACACATTACAGACTATGTTAGTAACAGTGGCCTCCTTATTCAGACTCTTCCTCCAGCTTTTTTTTGACCTTCTCCTTGGCTTTTCTCAGCCATACCTGCCAATTATTTGCACCTTATGATTTTGGTTGTCACTATATATAACAATATGCTTTACCTTTTGATTAGCCCTAAAGTATTCAGGCAGTTGGATTTCATGATATTTATAGGTCCCTTCCAAGTGAATTATTTTGTTCTACCTGTATTCCAGCTACCAACCAGTAATTCTCACTACATGTTCACTGCTTTTCTTCTCCACTCCTGTGCCTCAACGCATGTTCTTTAATCAAGGCTTGAAAGCAAAACTCTTGGCATTTGTCAAGTGGAGCGTGTGGATAGGTCTCTACATTTTAAGCTTTATCTCAGCTGCAAAATGCTCTTCTAAACATGAATGGGGAATAAATATTACAGCTGGATTCTCACGTTTGCAAGCAAGTAAACAATTTTTGATACCTCTTCATCTGCAGAGAACTAGGCCAAACTGTGGCTGATCACAGCAGCTAATAAGAACCAGGCAAGGTGCAAAGACAGCATCAAGGCCTGGCTGCTTGTGGGAAGGTGAACAGCAATGGGAACATGATTGCTTCCACTATGGCAAAACTCAAGGCAGAAAGGACAGCTACCACCTTCTTTGCTACATCAGAAGGTTACTTTGTTACAATGTGATAGGTGTTGGACTTTTTTCAAGTTTTCAAGTTTTTCACTTTTTACTTGGAGAGGGTAAGATACTAAGAAGCATCTCCTTCCTATGTTCATCCCAGTCTGATAGTAGCAAAGCCAAAAAGATTCCAGGACCAGGGTTGGATGGAATTCAAAGCACACAGCTTAGAGGAGGACTCAGCACATCAGGGTCTGTCAGATGGTCAGAGCTGACGTATGTTAAGTCAAAACTCTTAAGGATATTAAGGGATCTAAAGGAAAATGTGGACCAGTTCACAGCAACTGAGAGCAAACAAACAGTAATTTTTTCTTCCAGATACCAAAAAGTAATGGACACATAATACACCACGAACAAGGTATCTGCAGAAATGCAGTTATAACATTTTGTTCCTTCACACCTTTCTTCCCACACTTATTTTTTAGTCTACCTAACATACAAATACCCATCTTCATGTTTTAAATCCAAGTCCTCCTTAATTACTGCCTCTGAACACAACAGGGAGCACAGCAGCTCAAGTGTGCCCTGGCATGAAAGCACAGTATACATTTTTCAGGCACTGGCCTCAGCCTCACGCCCTGGTCCAGCTCCTCGAGGAGACAGGACAACTCAGTCACACCTCATTCTACAGCAGGCTGGGAGCACAATCTGTTCCCTTGCTGCAGCAGCAAAAAGTGCCAGACCGCCTCAGGACCCCACAGCCACCCTGGCTTCAGCCTGCCATTAATCTTCAGCAACTAACAGGAATCAGTGTAGTACTGTGACTGTGGCAAAGACAGCAAAAACTACCAAACAAAGGTTACTGATGAGCTTGCGACTGAGCTTCTTCATTTTAATAACATTTATTGCTCCAAACAAGGCTATTCCTACCAAGAATAATACAAGAACTACAGTGAACACGCATGGTCCAGAAAGCAGTAACCACTCTACACACAGTAGTGTATGTCATGCCAAGAAAACTCAGGCAAAACATAGCTCAAGAACAGCAGATAAACACTAAATCCCAATAAGCAGATTTATAGGGGACTGGGGGGAAAGGCCACAGTCCCACAGGTGCTCTACATTTTAAGCTTCCAGTGCTCCATGAGGGCTCGTGCCTTCAAGTACCCACAGTCTCTGGCACTACAGCCAAACTCATCCCCGTGAATTCAGAACCTCAGTGAATCAACAACCAGCATTTATTCTCATATACAGCGCAAGAAAGCTGAGTACAACTACAGATTCCCCAGTCCCACCCTACAGCAACGAGAAGTATTCCTCTGCCCACTATTTGATAGCCCAGTGGTACAAAGTATAGTTCCTGAAAGTCACTCAATAAGCTGTTTTCCCTCAGTCTGTAGCAATAAAACTATACAACACTATAAACATTTTCCGCATTTGACTCCACGATGTTTGGCGCACTAGGTGGAAACACTGCTCCTTTTGTTTTTTATATTTAAGCAGACCCCTTTAGACTCACTTTCCATCAAGACACCAAATATTTTCTTCTTCTATTTTGTGTCCGGTGGGCCCTTTCTAAAACCAGGCAAGAGACTTTTGAGCAGCCACTGGGGGAGCGTCATGGCACATCACAAATCAGACCCATTAAAAAGCAGGGGGATGCCCAGGGAAGGATTTTCTCTTCTGTAACCCTTCCAGCACATGGGCTGGCCAAACAAGCAAGATTAGAACTAACAGGAGATAGGGATGTACATCTTACAAGCCACAAGAAGGAAACAGATCACACAAAGGGCAAAATTTCATTTTTTGTGCAAAGTTCAAAGCAGAGAAAAGCCATCAACTCTCTGCTGAATGTTATCAGCCTGAGCAGTCATCTTTGTACAGGAACATTTTCTCCTTTTCTGCCCAAAGGGAGGACCCAATGTCTGAGAAGTGCAGGGCAGGTAAAGCACGAGCAGAGTTACAACATAAGAAATTCAACAAGACATCATGCCCATGCAACATCTGGCTTCCCTACTAGCAGGGCCAACAGGAATGCTAATGTTTCAGTCAAGGAGAAGCAATATACTTCCTTAGAACAAACGATACAGTTGGAAAACAGACAAGCTTTTGAGCACAGAAAGTCTTTCTTCCACAGACCTGAATAAGGGCTTGGTTGCCTGAAAGTCTGTGGTTTTTTTCCTAGCTAGATTGATAAATCTAATAAAAGATATTACCTCTCCCTATAAACCCTGTCCTGATTAACACTGAGGCTACAACAGAGACTCTATGACTTTTTGTTGTAATGATGGCTTGCAGTATTGACTTTTGTTCAGAAACTTTTTGTTGAACAGGCATCAGCTTATTTCACAGAAAACAGGCTACTGGTTTTAAAGACAACCACTGATTACAAAGCATTATCAAATCAATCTCACTCACAGAAGATTTTTAATAGGACTAATGAGATAAAATTATTTTCCTCCACATATTTTTCCCTACATTATGGCAACACTGACAGACTGAGAAGTACTGGATTTGACAAGTGGTACTCCAACACACGCTACACCCTAAATCTTATCATGAAGAACACGCTTGCATAGCAGAGAAACGCTCACAGAAACAAAGCCTTTCAAAAGCAGTGGGCCTTCCTATCTTACATGTTTTGATATTCTGATTGTTTCTGGCAGAACAGGTGAAACAGTTGATTGACATGCTTCATGCTCAGGGAATGTAACCAGGATGTGCAATAAATATCTGAAAACGTACATTTGTCTAAAATATCTTTTATTTTCATAGTTCATTATTAGCTTTAGTACAAATCTAACTGATAAACAGCTGTACTGTAACATGAGAAAAACAATTTTCAGCATATGATTTACTAGCATTAATTTATAGAATGAATGTACTGAATTTAAAAACTTTTCATTGCCATCTCCTCTCACTCAAATGCGCTTTCATTAGCAATGGCATTTCAGTTTAATCCTTCTAAGAAGGCTCTCAATTGGAAAAAGACAGGTAATTCTTCAGTGAAGTACATTTTTGGGCACACTCTCTTACCAAGATACACTGAGTTTTATTTCAGAGTTCCAAACAGCAAAACATGAAACATTCTTCATGAAAGGCAGGACATTTATTTTACAGATGTCTTTATATTCAAATTACGAACACATGAGCCATATTTGATTCAGTGATGGAACATAGATTAAATATATTAATTTTCATGGAATTCCTCCATAATTTTGCTTTGCCTTATAGATCAAACAGATGCAATCATTACCATTGAACAACTTCATGCTGTATATATTGTAAGTTATAACTAAAGCATAATCCTTTTCCATAGTAAAATGTATCATCACTGGAGGATGGCTAAAGACTTGCATTTTTAAAAACAAAAAGAGTATAAAATATCTTTATTTTTTTAGACAAAACCTTTGTAAGCTAGCTAATATTTACTTCTAAAATGTATTTAAAATCTATTAAAATATGTATTTACGCAAATAACAATTACTCTCTGAAACAATCTGGGGGGAGGAATGAACAAATAGTTCTGTAAAGAAGTTTATTTATTGATAAGAATTAGTTCAAAACTTTGTTTTACACCACATACAAGCCAAACTGGCTATAAGTGCAATGCCAGAAAGCAAAACTTTCTAAAACAGTATGGGGTTGAAGAAAGGGAAAGGAAAAAATTAATTTCTGCACTTAGCACAGGTAAGTGACTGCAAACTTCTGCGTATTCATGAACTTTAGTCTAATGACAATGATTTGAGATACTTCCTCAAGGCAGAAGAGTAATGATTAAAAACTGTAATCTGAAAATATTTTGTGTAACATGGTGTTTCCTCATTTGTTTTCTAATTGTCTGTTTAAAAAAAAAAAAGAAAATTAGATTTTGTTCTACTAGACATCTGATTTTTTTTTTCATCTCTTCCAGTTTTAATAAGAGAATGATAAGAAGAGCCTTCGTAAGTTACTTACATTTAGAATGAAACTGGATTTATTTTAATCATACCATCCCAGCCAATGTGGCCTGACCTTCAAAAATAGGAATGTTTTTAAAGTGTCCTCCTACCCAGAGTATTGTTTGGCACAAAAGCCATAGTAACGGACACCAAACATTAGTCACTGGGTACAACAGAGTGTCAAATGTTCAAAAGAATAACTTCTTTTTGGTAGGCAGCCACCTCATATTTCACCTGCTGAATTAGACTTTCTGCATTTACAAATCAGAAGGTAATTTCCATATGTTTTGCTATATTGAAATTAGTATTACATGTGCTTTAGGAAACATTTGTAGAAAAGTCAAGCACTCTTTTGTAAGGTTTCTCTTAGATAAAAAGAATGGTTTGTAACTGATAATCCCCAGAAGGCATTCATTATTTTTTTTATGAAATTATTTCTCTATATGCAGCCACAAAATGGGCATCATTTGATTAATACCATAGACAGGAACAATATACTCCTTATCTAGCTTCATGTTGCAAGGTTAGCATTGATTTTCTCTTAGTATCTTTAGCTGGCTCACAACCACCTACCTGGTGTACAAGCAATCCCTCTGCATCACAGGGACATGAGAGGCACTTAGCTCCTGGATCTTCTTCCACACAAAGAAAGCACTGCAAAAGACAGCTAAAGTAACAGCATTAATTGATTGTCTATCTTTTTGTGGCCATATTACTCCACTAGGCTTGGCAAGTCTGTGAGTCAGGTCATGCCCCACTCAGGCTACTGGGCACTGAACAGCAATTGCCTCTGTTGTCTCCTTACTCCAGGCAGAAGATCCAGGTGAGACATGAGCTGGCTGACCAACAAGCATCTTGTTGCTCTGCGTAGCACTGCAGCTGTCTATCTAGGGACATGTCAAGGGAATGTTTTGGATATACTTTCTATTTTTGTCACATTAAATGCAGATATTGTTTACTGGAACACAGAGAGACAAGTTCAGTTCATGCATATCACCAACAAGATACCGAGACTCCAGTCCAGGCATCCCAGACAAAACAACAATATGAGTGCCACATTCTCTGCCACCTTTACTTAGAAGGAATGATAGGAAATTAGACATAACAGTGATAGCAACAAATTCCTAGTTTTATTCAGTACTACAGCCTCTCCATATAGTGGCCTCCATGGCATCACTGAACTCTAGATGCACAGAGAAACAGTGAAGCAAGTCTCCTTCACCTGAACTATAAGAATTGACAATAATTTTAAAACCTCTACATGCAGTCTGCATAATAATGATATTTAGGAAAAAAAAAGACCACATTAACATACTTCACGCAAATTGCCTTCTGGGACAGAAAGCTGAGTACAACACTGTTTTTATCAACTTTAATGCACAGTTTGGGTCAGAGGAGAGGCAGAAGGAAATGGGACCAACCTTTGACCAGTATGACAGCAGCATAAGTAATCCCTTATTGCATTATGAAACGATTCATACATGGGGACCCGTTACATTACCGGCCTGTTAACAGCATCACAGATCCTTACTTTTAACTTTTTTTCATTTTGTTCTACATCAGACAAGACTATTGCTGTCATTGGTAGAGAATGGAAAAGCTGTTACTGCTTTAATATAAAACACAGAAAAAAATACACAGCAGCTGTTCATATTTGCTAGGAAGGCTGTTGTAATAATGATGTCATGGAAAAAGGCTGGAATCTATTAAAATGAATCAGACAGGCAGGCCATTCAAATCCTTCAGACAATACGCGTATACAAGTTGCACCATGTACCTTACATTAAAATAAAAACAAGCAAAGAGTGGAGTTCTTTTAAAAATATCATTCAGAACAGGCAACTAAAGTCATTTCATAGTTTTCTTTCAATAAATTACATTTACTACTGGAACTACCCAATAAAGCAAAATACAAAAGCTACAGCCAGCTCACTGTCAAATAACCTTGTTTTCACCTATAAAAGCATTTAAATCTATTTTGAAATCACAGGCTTAAGCTATGTAGGAACTCTCTCATTGACAAAGGAGACAAAAGGTGATTTGCTTTTTCACAGGGGTGAGGGTATGGGTGATATATTTTTCCTAAGTAGGGAACTAAAACACACAGTTAGAAGGTGCACAATCCAGGCCTCAGTTTGGCCTAAATTTAGTGATCAGACATTCTAACTGTGTGATGCTACTTTCGAGCCATGGCAAGTTTGCACCTCTTGCTGCAGCTTGTTTGCATGCCTCTCCTCAACCTGAACAGAACAAGGCTTCCTCAAACATTATGCTTTCTCTTCTCTGGAGTATATTAAAAAGAAAAAAGGTTCATAGTGGAGAGCAGATAAATTTGGTAGTAATCTGCCTGTCTCAACAACTATATGTTGCCCCATTTCTGATAAGCTACACCTTACCCCCTAAGAATATCACTAGAAAGGATTTTCTGATGGTGGCCTGAAAATGTTTGCCAAACCTGTGTGGGAACGAAGTGACATGTTTCTTCCTGGCTCAGACTCTGTGACACCAATATATGGAACTTTAGAATTGTAAATTCCTGCTCTCTTTCCCACTGGTTAAGAGACAGGCTCACAGCTAACTAGTGACTTATGAAACAAAACTAATCTTAAGAAGGCCTCAGAACAAAAAAATTCTACAGTAACACTCTAGTGAATGTTACAGAACAAACACGTATGCAAGAGCAAAGAAGCAGCAAGGAGTTAGTCGTTTTGCTTAAGGCTGTCTCCTGTCCCTCCCCACTTTTCCACCCTCCCGGATCACTACCATGCGAAGGGAGAAGCACAGACAGTGCAGCACGTGCACATCATGAGATGCTGGACACTCTCTGCCTGGCAACAGCTCCTGACCCAGTTGGAGGGGACCATCATAAGGCATAAAAGGCACTGCCAACCCCACAGCCAGCAGCGCTCAGCCCATTACATCCTCAACCACCCTAGAAAGAGAACAGACCCTCAGGACATCATGGGATCTGCAGTGGTGACTTGTTTTAGTTTCCTTCCTTTTCTTCTTCTCTCTCACTCACACATCTTTTAGTAAATAAAAGCACGTCCTTGCTTGATCAACACCTTTGCCCCATTCTGAGATTTCATTTGGAGGGCCTGGGGTCAATATAACAAACCGCAAGCCTCTTCAGCTTGCAACAGTATGCAATGGCACCTGGCACAACATGCATATATTTCTGCTAATGCAAGATCACATTTTGACCCCACTTTTTAAACATTCAAGCTGACTTTAGCATATTCTGATGCTAGAAAAGTACAGCAAGACTGATCATGTTTAATCTTTTAAAGTCACAGGAGACATACACAGACCAAAATACAACACACACAAATACCACAGGCAAAGTTTTAACTTGTATTCTGGAGGGCAAGAGCTGTATTCTTCAAGATGAGAAAACAGATCCTCAGCTCTACAGCAGCTGTGAACAGTGTGGAAAGCAGAGGTCCTACTTTCTCTCCTGTTTTACCAAAATACAATGAAGTCAACTACATATGATTTCAAATCTTGAATATTCTGAAATACACCGACAAGGCTACATGCAAAGTGAATATATTTTAGAAATAAGCATTCTAGATTTGAGATTGAGTAAAAGTTAATATGACAGTCTTAAACTTCTTTTTCAAACTATCAAATTTTGTACCTTATTCTGTCAGTTACAGAATACCAGCTACAAACAAACAAAATTAAAGAAAATATCTTGAGACTCCAAAAATTAATGTAGCTGCAAATTGGCTTAAAGTGATAACTACCGAGTCACCTGAAAATAAGTTTGATTACAGCCCTTGTCAGTTACACATATCACATAAGACATTACACTCTATTAAACTGTATTGAAGACTGCAACAACCACTTCTGCAGGATAGTTGCCAACCAGATTTCAAGATTTCTTTGTAAGGATTACTAGCAAACAAAAATTCAAATAGCTAATAATAAAAGAAGATAACTTTACAGATACATTCACGCTTACGTCATTTAACACTTTCTCCTGCAACTGGCTGCATACAAATCCCAGAGTTGACAAGCCTAGCTGCCAAATCAGACCCCTATTGTTTTGCTCACATTTCTAGACCTGCTAAAAGCAATAGGCTACGTATGCAAGTAGCTCTATGTATTTAATTGAAAGTTCAAAAGATTTGAGCCAGAGGTGAGTAAAATGAATTTGAATGCCTTATCTCAGGCACCCATAGTATCCATAAATGATAACTATTATTATATATAATAAAATCATGCTAACACTTAAGATGAACATCCAGGGCAAGCTTATAAACCATTTAGCAATTAATGCCCTTGTCTCATGTTTTCAATTTTCATTGCTACTGAAGGTCACATGTTATGATGTCAGCTCAAATCTGGATTTCCAATCTCAGCAAGTTTAATTTTAAGTCACGAGACTGAGACGTATGATTAAAAACTGCTTTTATAAAGTCTCTTAGTTCTATAACAGAGTAAGCTTATTCACTCTGTTACTAAAGTAGATTTCACATTTGAGTGCCACTTATTCAGCAAGCACACACCACTTGGACATATCTTCCAGCATATCAAACATGCCGTAATTCAAACATACAAAAATAAGATTTATCAATACCGATATGCAACACAACACACCAACACTTAGTACAAGAGTTTGTAGTCTGGGCCAACAGGAAATTAATTAACTCCCCAGAGCGCAATGCAAATTGAATCTGCCAAAAGGATTGAAGAGAAGGAAGAACAGGAGTCTCTAAAAGAATTCTGAGCTGGAGGAAACTGTGGGGAATATGATCCTTCAGAGCTGATGTGATGGAGATATTTCATGGGGTCTGGCACTCAAGCATCATTCACTCATTTATTCTCAGCAGATCAGAAGACTTTTCCCAGTATACAAATAGCATTTTTGTAAGACACCTGAGTGGAGCTGACAGGTTGCCACCAAATGTACTGCCCTCCTCCTCTCCCCTAGTTCTCCCCCTACAGTCCTGTCCTCACCCTCCCATTTCCCTTGGAATACCGCTTTTTTCTTTTTTCCCCCACAACTCTGCCTGTGACACCAGCTTACAAAGCTCTTCCACATGGCTGCTACCTCCTCCTCTTTTCTCCACAACCTCCCTGGTCTTTCCTACCCAAAACAAATAGAATTCAGGCGCTTTTTCTCCTTTAAGACAACTCTCTGTGGAACCACTAAAAGCCAGCTCAAGAATCGGGGTGGTTTTGAGCCCAGGCTATGGAGCAACATTTTTCTGAATACTGCCAAGGTGATTCCACAATACTGGCTGCTTGCAGGGCTGGGGGTGGATATTCAGTTCTGCTGATGACTCATAAGGAATAAAAGGAACCAGGCACACCTTATCTCAGCTGTATTGGTTCCATGTGAAATATTAGCAGAAAAATCATTCCAGCTGTTGAAGTTATTAGGTTTAACATTATCATTAATAGCTGTTGTTATATAATTTATTCTCTCCACAAGAGAAATACCTGTGGAATACCATGATTAAGCTTAAATCCTTCTCAAAGCAAAATCAAGCTCAAATGGGTTTTTCAGATGTACAATGCATGAAAGAGCAGACCTATTATTACTGTAAAAGTCGATAATAAATGACAGGAAAAAGAAACAAGACAGTGCAGTATATTTATACACAGCCTTTGAAGTACAACAGTTCCTACATTTGCAAAGCAATGGCAGACAACAGCCATACAACACAGAGTTACTTCAACCTTTGCAACAGAAGGGAGTTCAAAATGTAAACAGTCGCTAAAATCTCAGTTTGATTTCAGTTGTAAGCGGTAAATTGTTAAAATGCTATTGTCAAAGACTGGACAGTCTTCTACAGCATTTTGAAGACAGAATCTTATGGTAGAGCCTTTTCAAAATTATCGTATCATCTGCAAGTTTAATGCAAAAAATAGCTAAAAGGAATATTAAAAAGAATTACACGGAACAAGTATGGACCTATTCACAGTTCTTTCTGTGTTCAACTTACTATTGTATTTTCTTTCTAAAATGACTGAAGTGACCTAACACATAATGCAAGATGTCAAAAATAAGTCCTCATTCTAGAGAAGCATTTTAAACATAGAATAACTCAACGACCTTCAGAAGACCCTCACTGTGAAGCAGTAAAGACAGCTACATCTACAAAGATGTACAATCAAATGCGATGTCAATGTTCATGCAATTAAATTGGTAATATTACTTGTGTATTCTTCCAAGCAGACAAACAAGAATAATGAAGCAGGGCCAGCATTTGTTATCTTACACTACACAGTGTAAAAAAATCAGTAACCATAAAAGGATTCAAAATGAACTGCATTTTAAAAAGTCTATTGTAAAACGTAATATTTCTAAAATTTAGTTTAAAATCTACTTGAATACCTAACAAGAAAAAATAATCATTTTCATAGCCAAGGCAAGACAAAGATTTAGGAAATAACAGAAAAGTAATGGATTACTTTTAACGGTCTTAAAAATTTTGTACAACTGATTTCTATAAAAATGAATATTAAAATTGAAAAGTTTGTCTTTAATTTCTATAACTTGTAAGCTTTGAAAGATAACAGATAGCTTCTAGTGTTCTGAATACCTCCATGAACTTACTGGCACCTCAATGGTAACACATCCATGTTTATAAGAAAAGGCTTCAATTTTATTTCAAACTTAACAGGCATTCATTCTTCTCCTTTCAAAACTTAGGCACAAGTAACAAAGCACCAGAGCCTTATAAATTCCCCAACACCAAATGCAAATTAAGTCATGAAATTGCTCTAGGATATGTTCCAAGAACGCAAGCCCAAAGGAGTTTCAACACAATTTTTCTATTTCAGGCTCCTTATGATACTTCAGCAAGGTAACAGAATATTAAAGGGTCAAGAAGAGTTATCTATGTATGGAAAGATTTAATTATCCAATTTAAAAAACTTTCTGTATTGTGTTTACAAGCTTTAAGATGAGAAATATGTTTATAAGCAGTATAAACCGAAAGGATGGCAAAGGTTCTGCAGATCAAGCAGCTCAGAAAGTTTTAATTCCCTTGGAATGCTGCACTGAAAGTTTTAAACACTAACTTCATATGTTTTGCAAATGGCTATCGTATTAGTGGATTTTTCTCTTACTCATAAATACATGAACTGCTCACTCGCATTGTACTAGTCTGTATTAGAAGTAAAAATATGCACAGTCCCCACCCCATTATGTGAGAAATGTGAGAAAGTATAAAGACTTACGTATTATGTCAGCTGTAAGTATGCACTTTACATGGCCATCTCCAGCAAACAAGGACTGTTCCCATAACGAAAAAAATAATCTTTCAACAGTTGTCTTGAAAATGCCCGAATTCTTATGCACAAAGCAGGCATTTTAACAGATTGTATAAACAAAGAGCTGCTGATTTTTCGCTCTGCAGAGCTACTGCTTGTTTATCCCAGGGGAGAGATCAGTAAAACAAGGACAACTTCAGTTACTGGACTTGCTATTATTTAGCAACAATCCCTAGGGGACTAAGAACAGTTCCTGAACATGAAGTTTGAGTCCACCAAAGTTCCCCAAAACATAAGAGAGAGACTACAACAAGCAATCTGCACCAGTCATTTTGCTAAAACCTGGTATCAGAGAGCTGCCCACGAGCACCTTTTCAGCTCACTCCCATTTTTCTGTCCGAAGACAGTTCTTTACCATTCCTTCCTCAAAAGACATGCTAGGTACAAAGCATTCAAAATAGTAAAACCATCCAAAAGTGTGTATCTGGGTCTTTTTCAAGTAGCCTGTTTACTATAGCTTGCATCACTTTCAACACATCTCAAGTGACTTTTCTTCAGTTTTTCAAATTCTAGATCACAAACAGTAACTACCCTCTGTGTTCAGTTAATGCTGGCACTATTTTTCTTTCTTAAGTCCACATTTGTTTAAAAATGAGTTCTGTCCTTACCTGAAGATCTCAATTTTCAGGAAATCTTCGTCTTGTAGTCTAAGTGAAATTGGTGTAACCTATAATAGAACAGAAGGATATATCAATTACATTAACTTTTAACATGAGCATTGTAATTCAATCACATATGAAAAAACCGACAGCTAATTTTTTTGTTACTATGCTGTGGCATGACTTTTACATGTGACTTATGCCAAGCAGCAATTCTTTGGCAAGAATTGTAGAATATCACATACTGACTCACTAATAAGAAGTACCTCTTTCCTTCTCCAGCATTTCTGTTCAAACACAGAGATGTAAGCTTTGATCTACCTCTACTTATTACTCATAATGCTGTGTTGTGGTTAGATTAAATAATTAAGATCCCGCTTACATCCTATTTCTTGTTACTAAACAACCCAATCAATTGAATTAGGCACTTGGGGAAGAGGTACATGATTGGGCCCAGATGCACTCAATTCCCATCTAACAAACCCATCAGTAAAAACAAGTAAAAATGTTTGCTTAAAATATAGATCTAATTTCATCCTAGAGAATAATCAGTAAAGCCTAATTATAATTAGCATCCTGAAATGTAGCTAAACAAAACACTATTAGCACCAGTTTCTATCCACTAGTTTCTCCCTATCTAAAAAACGTGCAGAGACACAGCAAAGATATTCAAGTCAAAACAGCATATATATTTGTACACTATATTTCCCAAATAAGGCACAAGTTACAAATTTAGTCTCTTACACATTTGAAAATACCACTAGATATCACCAGCAATTATATCTACTGCTCCTTAATCTTGTGTAAACAACAGTCTTGTGTAAAACTTTCGAGTTATCAGTCACTGAAGACTCTTTAGTGACTTGATTTTCTAGAGAGATTCACTTATTGCCAGCCCAAGAAGAGCTGTTGTAAGATACTGAACATTAGCAAACCTCAAATTTCATTCCTTTATTTTTCTTTCAAGATAGCTACATAGCGACAGCACAAGTTGCCTCTAACCACACCTTAATCAACACAGCAAATTTACACGTGGCCTCCCTAAACTGCACAGCACTGAGCTGACCATTGGCAGTAAAAGCATTTTATGCTCGGATATCTCCAGGAACCAGTGTCCAGTCTTTTTTTTTCAGAGACAATTTGCAAGTAGGATACACAAGCAGAAGACTCAAATTACACTTCATTGACCAAGAAAAAGGAGATGGTTTTCAGTTTCAGTACCATAACCTCCACGCTGACCTGCATGTTTGTTGGCCTAAACAAAGAGATTTAAGGAAATGAAGGATTTGCACTTTGTCCAAGTTTTGTTTTCAGATAGAAGATCTCTGCCCCAGAGGTATGTGCTGGTTTGAAAGGAACTGAGAGGACAGCCACTCACTCTGGTCCACATTCCTGTTTGTTCTGCTTCTCCAAGTTTTGTTTCTGCTCTGTACTCAATATGACCAAAACAAACAAACAAATAAACAAGAAATGGGAGGTGGCCTCAAGTTTAAATTCCTTTATTTATTTATTTTTTATTCCTATATTTTTTGCTTCCTCTGGTGAAACTGTATGGAAGGAGATTACCAAGCAATTTGCACAGTAATTATTTTCCCATATTCAGAAGATTATATACACTCAGGCAATCCAAACACAAAATTTGATCATATGAAATAAAAATATATCCTATCTGGAAATTTAAAAATGTAATGGATGATTATGTTAATAAGATCCTCAGCAATATAATATAAAAGTAGGGTACAAAAAAGTTGCTCTGAGAAAAACAAGTACTTCTTCAGTACCCCCTACAAACTAAAACATTTATTTGATAACTTTTTAATGAGCTACCTTATAGATAAAGATTGCTCAGATGTAAGAATTTCAATTTGGACTCAAGTAAAGATTTTCATTTCAGTAGGCCACAAAAACATTTCAACAAATGGCATATCTTAACATCCTGCTCCACATAAAAGCACATACAGTGTGAATAAACTACACAATTTTTTGAGAAACAAACATTCACTTTTTCTAATGCAAGTAGGAAACACTATCTCACTGTATTCATATGTGGGAAATTGAAGACTAGAGTTTCACTTATTTGCCTAAAACCATATAAGAAGGAAGCATAATCTGGTGCCTAACTCAATTCTAAAATCTGCTGCACTGCCTCTGCATTATCTTACCTTCTTCTAAAAGGCTGCATAATTCTAATATCCAGTTGTGCTGCACCCTTGCCTTACACCTCCCAGCCGCATTTTATTATTTATTTTAGCTAACTAATTTTTTTGAATCTCCATCTGCATTCAGATGGTACCTTCAGTTTCATAAGAAAATCTCATACTTCATGACTTTAGGTTAAGGACACCCATTGCAACTGAGCAAAGGCTAAGACCCTTGTTTCTCTTAGGGTATAATTTTCTATATATAGATTTTCACAAGCAGAATGTTCATACCACATCCAGAGACTCAAAACAAAACTTATCACGTTGCAGGTCTCTTGTCTTTTTTTTTTTTTTTTTTCCTCCAATTTAACCTTAAATAAAAAGGACATGTAAAATTCACATTTATTTCCCCACAGTTCAAAATTCAAGAGAGCCAAAAATTCATCATTAAATTAGTATGTTTTTCTGTCGCAAATGCAGAGGTAACAAGTGCTAATTCCAGATGCTGACAGTGCTCAGTTCTGAATATCCGGTTCACTGTCCAAAGACCAGAGATGCTCTATTGTATACTTATTACAGAGACCTAACTGTACACCTTCAGTAGCAGATCAGAGAAAGTTCATTTTCTGAACTTGGAATGTTAGAGCAAAACAACGTAGCCTTTTTTCATGATTCACAGTTCAAGAAAGATGGTAGGAAAACGAAAGGTAGAAACCCATTTAAGATACAGTTTCCTTTACAGTTCTTTCAAAACTAGAAAAACAAAATATAAAGTTTCACCTTCTTATCTTGAATATGTAAATGTTTCTTATCCTGATCTCAGGCTGACACCAGTGCAGTGGCTGCATACAGAGCTGCTGCTGTCCATCTGCTTTATGCTGGTTCAAGATCGCAATCAGATCTGGGTCATCTCACCCTTGAGTTTGTTACCCACATAAATTAAGAGATTATACATAACAGCACTTGTATTAGTTGAAGTCTAGTTTACAGGCATAAAAATATTTTGTCTTTTCCCCTCTACTTGCTAATGTGGAACCTATTTACATAAGTGAAAGAGGAACAACTTATTTGCTCTCTCCTTTATGCAACAGAAGAACACACTCATGAGGTATGATTTCCCATGTTCACGGAAAGAGATCAAACGTGTGGTATAATGTATTAAAACACAGGGATTTTTTCATTATATTAGCTCATTACAAATATACATAACTAACACTACATTCTGCAAAATTACAAGCATTAAAGTAGTCACATGAGCAAACAATTTAATCATAACTTCTGTGGCTTGACTCATTTCAGTTTTCAAGAGATGTCTACTTACATTGTCCTGGATGACAAAGATTTTGTGATCAAGCCACTAGCAAGAGCATGAATGCTGTAACATGCAAAGTGTTTCTTTGCCAGCAGCAGCTGTATGATTCCCTGACATTCAGAAGCAGAAGCACCGGGTACACAGTGTGTCACTGCCAGGTGGCTGCACTCTCTTCATTCAAATCGAGCAAGCCTTAACAGGAAAAGTAATACAGTAACACCAGCAGCTCAGCATGCTGTGCTGACCTTGAATACATTTCAACAAGATGGTTCAGACTAATTAACATAGCATTAAAAAAAAAAATGAAAGCGCAGAACCTGACTTATATTGTTCGGAATATATTGTACACACATGCTGCATCACTGAATTCCAAACCAAAATATTATATGCCTACATTTAAAACAACAGAAAGATTGCTCTGCTGTATCCAAGCTTGAAAAGCAGCCTACATTCAAAACACCGAGCAACTGCAAATGTTAGGTCATCTCCACAAACGCAACTTAATATGCTTCCTATATCCTCTATCGCTTTCAGTTTTCTGAGTCACAAGAAATATCTCAAAAAGAAAAGTATGGTTCCACGTGTAATTTTTCCTTTAGTCTACATAATCTGTATTTTCTCTTGCCTCCTTTTATAAGTTAATTACGCTTTAGATTTACAGTATAGAGAATATGCCAAAACACAACAGATTATGGCTCAGTTGAAGTGAAAGATACCAGACTGGTAGAAGACAGAACCATAGAACGGATCTAGTCCCAACCCCTAAATCCTTACTTTTCAGTACTTACCTTCTCAATACCTTAGATGAGGCTTAGATGTGATTGTGAGCAATCACAACTCCTTCCAAGGCTGATGTTTTACCAGCCACAAAGCTAAATAGAGGACCATTTAAGCAGACTTTATTTTGGTGTTCACTGAAACAACCAAAGCCACAGCTCAAAGACTGGTGCAAGCAGTAAGCTACATTTCTGCTCCCTCTGACTGGTTTGTTCAACAAAACATTGCAGTTCTTGGGCCACCTGGTGTGATCTGGTTTATATGCATAGTGGGAGCTGCCAGGATCTCAAAACACATCGCTCACAGGGACAATAAAAGAAATATGCAAGAGACTCTGGTCTGTGGCCAGGTTTCCCAGCTCCAGGATTTACTTTCCTTGCTTGAAGCAAAGACAAGGCATAAACTGCACAAGAGGGATAGGAGGCTTTCACTCTCTCCCCTCTGTGAAAGGACAGGTGTACCTCAGAAACTAGGAGCTGGCTTGGATCCAGCTCCATTTCCTATGTGATGCTCTCAGAGGAGCAAAATCAACATAGATTTCAATGCACAGCAGGGAAATTACAAGTTTGTTCCCACTCTGAAAAAAAGAGGGGCAGATTTTTGCACAGAAGGCAGGCTGAGAAGCCAGGTTTTGTTTTAGAATCAAAGAAGCTGCTTCCTGTTGTTTGATCTTCTCCCTTTAGGAAAAGGGCATATGTTAAATACTGCATCAAAGACATTCTCATTGCCATCCTGACTTCCACCTGTCAATTGAAACACAAACCCAAGCAGCGGCGGATGCCTCCCATCCCAGCTGGCACCAGCATGCTCTTCATTTGATGTTCCAGCATGAACAGGCTGAGAAACTGCTCTGCTCTGGAAATAAAAAGTTTGGAGTCTGTCTCCTAAGTAAGTTTGCACTCTGTCCTACAGAGCCTGCATAATGCAAAATTGTCTTTTAATATTTGAGAAAATAATTAATTTCCATCACTACTAAAACCTATAAATTACCTTCATCATGAAATCCAAACAAATCTGGCAGTGAATGTGAAATTTCAGTTCTCTCACATAAAAAATCATTACAAGAAAATTAATCTATACAAACTGAATCAAGTAAACAGAAAAACCTGGTCATTGAAAGTGAGCAGGATCACACTTACTGGAAAATGTTCAGAGCTTTGCATTCCACTTCAATTCAGAGGAAGGCACTCCTGCTTCACAGACTTGGTAGCTAGTGCCAGGAGCAGCAGCACAGCTACTCTGCCCGGAGTGATTTTGCAGCATTAATAAATGGTGCCCCAAGTGCCAGTGTAACCAGCAACAGGCTAAGGACATGGCCAGTCCTATAATGCAGTGCAGAAAGGTGACTAGTTAGTAAAGGACAGGAGAGCCCTTTGAGGAGAGGGAAAATTCATGGCAAACTCATAGTCTCCTATTCCTCTTTGCTCCTCTACTCCTTCTTCCTCTTTCCTTTCCCATTAGCGGGAACATCAAGCTTACCAGGCAGTGCACTGCATCATAAAGCAATCATGTCAAGGGAATCAGGCCACTTTCTGTCTTGGTGGTACACCACAGCAATGACAGATGAGTCAACATGCAAAGCTAAACAATTATAATGCAAAAATAAAACATTCTATCTATTCTATTCTATTGGTTAATATTTCTTGTAGCCTTCGTGTAATAAATAAATGTGAGGGTCTAAAGCAATTGCTGAGTCGTAACTGGCTTTTTCCACGTGATGAAAAGATTTGAGTATGTTCCAGCCTTATATTTACACTTACCTTTTCCTCTTACAATAATGCCCCTTATTTTCTGAGTTTTCCTCCTTCTGTGTATCAACTGCATCAGCATAGAGAAACATAAAGGTATTACAGAACAGAACTACGACAGTGGGGAACATGAAAAAACTATAAGCTTTCTTTTTTTTTTTTTTTTGTTAACTAATTACACAGAAAAAAAATTTAAGTTGACAATGTCTTTTCAACACTGCCCTACCAATTCCCAAATCCTCTCCAATGATCTGGTAAAGCTTGGTTTTAGCTAGAGCTGCTTGTTTTCTCTCTCTCCTCTTTATCTGAGGCTTTTCATCTTCCCACCTGAAGTTCAAGAGAATACCAAGCCTCTACATTAGGAGGCACTTTCAAGTGTTTCTTGCCTGCATATAGTCTCTAAGGTGTTTTGTTTCTTTAAAAATAAAGAAGCAGAATATTTTATCATTATATTAAAAGCTTATTGTTTTTGTATCTTCACTGACCTAATCTCTGAGTGGAGTTTAGTAAGCAGCTGATTTTAACTCTGTGTTCACTGAGGAAAAAATATGCTGTGCATTTTTATTCCATTTAGCTTTACTCTCCTCATACTTTTAAAATTTAGTCTCCAAAATAGAAATATCTATTATTCAGAATGTCAATACTAAAAACATCAGCCATACTGTGCACTAAGGGTCTCCTTCAGTTGCTGGTGAATCCTGTTAACTGTGATCGAAGTGAAAACACATGAGAGTCTGAAGCACGGCACACTCATTTCTCCCATGTGCCCTGAAATACCCATGACTATGCAGGCAACAGAGAACTGATCAAGTTGCATTATCTGCCCATACAGCCCCTGATCAAGAAGTCTATCTACATTTATGCAGGACACACTTCCCACAAACAACTGTACCATGTTAGGCTGGTCAGAGGTTTCTGCACTTGGGGATGCTACCACTGCAGCACAGAGGTGCCACCCATGCTGGGAAACAGCTTGCCCCACCCTGAAAACCATTCCAGCTGCAGCCTTCACCTTGATTTCAAACCAATGAAATAAATATTCTGAGCATACTTTTCCAGACGCAGTCATCCATGAGGAGTTTTGAGTCCCATCCAGGGGTACTCACATATAGGTCTGTGTGTAGGCAATGAACATCAGATTCACCCAGCCCACCCACAGACTGTATAAATTGTGCCTTGGAGGCCCTGGCATTGTGCTCAAAGCCCCTTCTAAGATCCAAGATGGTAAGCTTAGTAAGATATGATGCGTACAGAGCCCTGTAAAATCCTTTAATGGAAAAAACAAGCCTGCATTTGAAGAAGGTTTAGCAGATACATAACTGCAATATGAGCAGCTCAAAACCGAACCATGTGTTTCTGTATCGTCTGCCTTCAAGTCTGCATCCTCAAGTCACAATTCATATAGCAAACATCAATATAATTATAGAATGCTTTTTTCTCCATTCTTATGCTAAACCATAGGAAGTAGGTTAGAATGAACAAGATGGATCCTTCATTTGCTGTTCCTGTGACTTCTGTGGGATACTGCCCTTCAATGTTCCCTTCATAAATTATTCTTAGGTACAAGACACTCAGTTATAATTCCTCCTAGGTGGAAGAAGGCTACATCTGTCTCAAGAGAGGATTCACATAGCACTGAGGGGACAGAACTGAAGAAACATCAAGCTGCTCATCACAGCACAATCTGTACTATCCACATTTTTCTATATATCTCTTTTCTTCCATAACACATAAACGGAATGACCCTTCCTCCTTCAGCAGAAGCTCTATAAATTTCTGGAACTGTTACCTGTAGCACAGAGTGTTGGTTATTTCCAGACAGAAGGGAAGGCAGGACCCACTCTGAAAAGCATTGCAGAAGCATGTGTTGGGATGAAAACAGTAGCCCTGATCACATTCATCAAGTACAGCACCTCCAGCTCTTCCATTGATTCTGTTTCTGGATGTCAGTTTGGCTGTAGAACCACCAGAAACATCAAGTTGCTTCTACTTCATGAAACTTTCTTAGAAAGCAGAGATTCTCTAGATAAACAGTTCTGTGCGTATTACACTTTCCCTATCATGTCATAAAAAACCCGATTATGTAATTCACTGGAACAAAAGAAGTAGCTGAATGTGACTGTAACTGCGTATTCAATTATTACCCATAATCAATCTACTCAGAGCCGTGCCACTCAAACAGCCCAGAAAAAAAGAAAAACAAAAAACAAAAACAAACAAAAAAAAAAACAAAAAACAAAACAAAACAAAAAAACAAATAAATAAAAAAAAACAGCAGCAGTTCTATCTGGTGCTCCTCTTCCCTAAGCCTGTGTAGAAGTCCTCACACACTAGAGTTGGAAAAAATCTGATCTCATATCTAAATATGAATGGCAACATAAATATTCAAAAAGAAGACCGTAAGAAAGTAGAATCATCAACAGGTAGGCAACATATCACCTACAGTAATAGATCAGACTTTCATTCCTGAAAAATGATGTGAAAATGGAAGTGCCAGAAAACTACTTGAACTGAAATCTTTCTGATACTCACTGTAATTACGTTTTCACTTTTGCTATGAAAATTTAAAACCACTAGCGTAGCATTGGGAATTGTCTGTTTAAAGCCAGAAACAATCTGAATCCACAAAGGAAGGAAAGAATTAGTACAACTTTTCTTGATGCTTATTTTCTATATAAGGGTACTAATACATTGCCCAATTTTTCATTCAAACTACCATTTCACACAGGGGGGAAAAAGTCTTTGGAAAATAGTGAATGACTTTCTTCATGACTGAGTATCTGGTTTATATTTAAACATACAGGAAATAGATTCTTCTAATCAGCCCTTTTTTCCTACTGCCAAAAATATGAGTATGCAGCTTTACAGCCAAAGCAAGCTGTCATCCACTTCTTTTATAATCGATTTCAAACTCCTACATTAATTCAATATTGCAAATGAGAGCTTAAATGCAGCAGAACCAGGAAAAACAAAAGCTTAGAATCTCTCTGATACGTGGACACATTCGATAGTCCACAAAAGGAGATGTTCTATTCTTGGGTTATTTTTGCAGACATTTAATTTCATTCAAAAGCCAAAGTAAACTCCATCTTAAGCCACAGGAAAAAAATAGTATAGGAAAATAATATAATCTGTCCCAGTATAGTAAGTACATAAGAAAATATGCTTTCAAATGTTTCCTTTGCATACAGAATCATTCTCTGTTTAAAAAAAAAAAAAAATGGAATTACCCAAATGCAGATGCTCGTCATGTATCAGGAACAAGCATTTTAAACTGAATCTGTAAGAGATAAAGCTTGCTGTATCGAACACGACAGGTGACAGATGATTGATTTGTTCCCATTTCATCTGACAGTCAGAGAGAAATCCCTCAAAGGAGGCAGACATTCGTATGCACACAAGGAACACTTTCATTCTGACTTCAAGTAGGCAACACCAAAATAACTTTCAAGATTTATAATTTAGGGGTTCAGAAACCAAAAAATATAAGCCCAGGTCTGAGAAATTTGACAAGTACTTTAACAAAAATATGGCACAACTGTTAATGCATTGTGACAAGACAGAAAACACACCATTCCTAGTACAGGGCACCTGAACAAACATTTATTATCCTGACCCATATGTAACCAAAGAGTGCCAGAGCTTATATGCTAATGTACCTTAGTTCAAAGATTTCCTTGTGCTATATCAGAAGGCAAAATCTCTAACACTGAGAATTTTAGCACTGAAGAAAATAGAGCTGACAAAGTGCCATGCAGGCAAAAGGAAAAGATACTGAGAAGTGTTCAAAGATGTGAATCCTTTATCTCTCTCCAAGTTAACTACTGCTGTTTTCTGCAAATGCAAAATCTGCATCCAGATGATCTTTGTTCCAGCACGGAAAAAGAATATTTGACAATAATTTCCATTTCTAAGTGTTTTGGTTCAACTTGGCCCGCAGCTAAGCATTTGCTTTACTCCTCAATGGAATGAGAGATAAATTAAAAAAAAAAAAAAAAAAAAAAGGATGGGGTTGGGGAAATAATAGAACTCATGGATTGAGATAAAAACTATTTACTAAGGCAGAAAAGGATGAGGAAAAAAGATAATAGTAACAATAATTATATCAGTAATGATAATTGTATATAAATTTATGAAATACAAGCGATGCAAGTTGTTATAACTCAATTCCTCACCACCTGCATACCGATGCCCAACTAGTCATAGAAGAGCAGTTATTCCCTGACCAACTCTCCTCCATTTTTCAAGGGTTTTTTGCATTATGTCATATGATATGAAACACCCCTTTGGACAATTCAGATCGGCTGTCCTGGTTCCATCCCCTCCCAACTCCCTGTGCCCTCCCAGCTACCCTCACTGGGAGAGCAGTATGAGAAGCTGAAAAACTGAAACATCCTTGGCTCTGTACAGCACTGCTCAGCAACAACTAAATCATCAGCATGTTATCAATATGCTTTTTCTCCTAAAGCCAAAACATACCATCATACCAGATGCTATAAAGAAAAAAAATCAACTTTGTCCCTGAACCAGGGACACTAAGATACTCCTTGATCGCAAGCAATTTTTTAAATTACTTCATTTAAGTGTGCTTGCAAATGAGTAATTAGGCTTTCTGTCAGCACAGCCAAAGTGTGGCAAAGAAGAACTCCTGTGGCAGCACCGCCCACTGTCAGAAATTTTAGGTCAGCTCCTGGGACTGTTTAGAGGGTCACTTGACAGAAATTTAGAAGTGGATAAAATAAAGTGACAGAGCCATCTTCACCGGCTCAAAATAAATCCTAACAACATAAAGAAGACAACATCCCTCAATAAATGTGGACCCCTGCTGAGGTCTACTGTGAAATAACAGAGAGTTAAGAACTCGGGATGTTTTTCCTTTTGTAACTGATCTATATTTCCCATGCTATTGAAGAAATCAAGTTTGGAAGCCAAGTAGAAGGCTCTGCTTCTCTACATACATTTACCCAACTGTCAATCCGAGTGAGTGAAATCAGATGTCTGATGAAGTCATGTCATAAGTCTGACACTTTAAGCAGTAAGTTTGAGGACAAAATGGTCGGTGGAGGTCAAGGATTAGGAATCATGGAAACCAGTGGCTGGCCTTCAGGTTCCAGCTCAGAGTAAAGACCGCTCAAACCTAAGTTTTATCCTGTAGAAGCCCACCCAAGACAGCAAACACAAGCAATGTCTGTATTTTTCAGGATCCAGAGGTTCTCAGAACATGATGATGCAGGGGCTGCTTGTTCTAACAGCAGCCACAGTCAGACTATAGTCATATCTGTGTTAACAAAATAAGATTGCAAAATCACATTTATAAACACAGTACAAAAATTATGAGCCCAAAGGCTACATTTGCAAAATGTCCCCAGTTTGTTTTGGAAACAAAACCAGGATGTTTAAAAATCTTGTGTACAGTAACTGTTGAATGACATGAAACAACATAAATAGGGGTACCAGAGGGACAAGTAGAGAACTTTGTATCTAGCATATGAATTTGAACAAATTCAGTCTCAATGTAATAAATAAGATTTGGTCACATATAAATTTGTTCAGTTCTAAATCAGAGCCTCCCTGTTATGAATGTGTTGCTAAAGCTATGGATAGGGTTTAAAAAGGAGAAAGAACGGCAACATTGTACTGGAAGACAGACTTGCCATTCGAAGTAATTTCTTGTATCAGATAATACAACATTAATGAAAAATAAGAAATGATATTTTGAACACATTTGTGAGAATAGGTTTTTAAAAGGCAGCAGATAGGCTCAATATCCACCAATTTAACTGGAAAAGAGCAAAAACAAGTTATATTACTTCTTCCTGCAAGCCTTGCTTGTTTGTATACTTAGACAATACTTGCTAGAACAGTATAGTACCAGTAAAAAGCTCTATTAGCATGTTAGCTTAAACTTTTTTCTGCCCCCAAACCCTGTCAGTTAAACTCATCTTGCGTATCCAATTGCATATTTCACACCTGCTTTATGATCTGTTTAGTGTCAGCATACCGCTACCTAAGGCATCACTGGACTTGCTCTGCAATGTCAAAAACAGATCATATTCTAGAAAATTACTTGGTTATTAGTATTCATGGTCGGTGCTCAGTGCCTGGAAAAAATGACAGTTCAAAAGAAGAAAGTAGTCATGTATTCTATCAAGAAATAAAACACGTTTGTTAGTATTTACTTCTGTGTTCTCTCAAGTTTCCTTACTGCTACAGGTATGATTCCCATGAGAGTAAGGTGAGGTACCCTTTGCACTCAATAAATCATAGCATAAATTCTAAAAGGCTTGAGTAAAGAGATAAAAAGGTACCACTGCAGGAAAGATAAGGCCTATAATACAAAAAAAAAAAAAAAACCCTTGATGATAATTAATAATTGTGTCAATCTGCAAAGGAAGCCCACATAACTTTAAAGCCATCTGTAATTTGACATCCAGACCAAGAAAGCATTTTCAGGGGATTCAATTGATATATAAGCAAAAACAGTTATTAAATTAATGCCAGACAGCATGGATTTACAGACAGTATATCTACTGAAACAAAGTAGGTTTTGTTTACTGAGTATAACAAATTTAATTAATGACTTAAAAGTATTGTACATCAATATTTGTGAGGCATTTGTACTAACCAAAATTGAGATTAAAAATTCATGCTGAAAATAACTAATATTCACACATTCAAAAGACTGGCTGATCTTAGAGTCAAGACCAATACAGAACCAGTGTTTACTACTGACAGCTCTATCAAGGCTCTGCAAGAACATGTATCAGCTCAGCAGTATTCAACACTGAGCTGAAACACAGATACTCATTACAAAAGAAATCTTGCCACTGCCTCACCAATGAAAAGATTTTATTAACACAAATAAACACAGAAAAAGGCACACCATTCTTCTGTTTTGCTTACTGTATTGTCTTGCATGAGTACAGACTGACTAATTTGCTGACAGGAGGAGAATAAAGTAGCATGTATCCAGTACAGTACAACCTTAAACTGATAACATTATCCTACTTGAATGTCAAGTTTACTTTGGTAGCGCATGAGTGATATGAAGCCAGAGAAAAATCAACAACAAAAATCCCCAAGATACTTAGGGGAAGGAAGGAATATTAAAAAAAAAAAAAAAACAAAGAAAAAAAAAAGCTAAAATGAGCAATTGATCTCAGGCAAGATATTGGAGTCAAATTTAATCATATGCTATGCAAAAGCAAGCATGTCTCAGGCAAAGTGGATTACCTTTGCAAACGAGCAAGCACTGAAAGAAGAGTTTACTCAATTCCTTTTTATACTCTAGGACTGGAAATACAGATTGGAAAGAAACACTGCTGAGAAAACAAACTAACCAGGAGAGGGCCTCACAAATGGTCCTCGTCCTATATTTTCTTCTCATTAAGAAGTCCACCCTAGAAAATCATTTACTGTCTGATTGTCTGATGTTCACTCACCATTACTGCAGTCCACACAAATCCTAGTCTGTCAGTATTTCTCCTCCAGATGGGCACATGGGAGAGCTTTCCTTCAGCATATCATCACTAGAAAAGTTTTCTGGTCCAAACATCAGATAGATGTTGTCTATTTCGGTATAAATTATAAGCAGCAACACATAATGAAAATTAAAATATCTCACAAGGAAGCATTTAAGATAAAGAAAGAACTGTATAAAGGTTTTACAAAAAGTCTACTGTTGAATCCACAGGACTGCCAAAATTCTGGATAATCTCACTCCATGGCTGTACTCTCAAATTTCAGCACTGTACAAAGAATTCATTTTCACCTTTTAATCTTATGGATTAAATATGCTTAAGAAATATTTAGACCATTAAGGAGACCTCCCAGTTTATAACTAACGTATTAAATAGGACCTCCTGCTTAGAGTAACTCTTTCCTAAATGTTGATTTAACAAAATTCATCACTTTAAATGCATGGATTATGATGTTTGCACCAAAATATACAGTTTCCAGAGCAAAAGTTGCCGTACTTGATGAAATACAAGGGTGGATGCTTTTATGGGAAAACAAAACATAAAGATCTTAAAACAATGAGAAGACTATGGATGTCTCAAACACAAATGTGTGGAAATTCTCTCTAAAAGAGTCTTCCTATCAGTAACAACTGTCACCATTACATAGAAAGTGAAAAATGCAGAAATGTCCAAATAAAATAGATTTGATTGTTAATTTATGAAAAGAAAACAACTTTAAAAAAATTGCTTACAAGTTTTAGCTTCAAACTGAAAGGACCAGAATAAAAAAGCAAGCTGTTTTTTCTTCTTGTCTGCAAATGATGAAACCTCAAGATTTCTACACTAAGTTAATACACTGTTCTGGCATACCGCGCAACAAAGGATTAACTGACTTCGATGTTATTGATGTCAAGGGATTTAAGGGCACACAAAACATGCTGAAAATTTGGCACAAGTGGATTTTTCTAATGCGTTTGAATTTTTTTTGTTTTATTTTTTAAAAACCTTCCCATTCTGATTCTGGAGCTACTAGAAACTGTTCCATTTTAGGGAATGCAATCCATTCGATTTAAGGAGTGCTACTAGAACTGGCTAACTATATACAAAGTATGACCAGCTATCTTTTGCATTCAATTTTACTGCAGCCAACATGTTGAAGACAATCTCCAGAGTCAAAAGCCTTTCTCACATGTTATCAGGAAATTACATGTTCTGCAGTTCACATGCCATTTCCATGCTTAACACACTTAACCATGACTGAAAAGGACTTAGATTAAAAAAAAAGAAATCGAAAGAAAATAAAATTTATTTCAACAAGCTCTCCAAGAAGAAAAAAAGGCTGATCTTGTTCCTGGTTTTATCTTCTTAATTAACTCTAGCTCAAGGCAGACAATAACACTCTTAAGTCCTGCAGCATTGGCTTTTTTATTTTATTGGAACAGAGTATCTTTTTGAGTTGTACAGTGTTTGCACACACATGCAGCAGTCCATGAAACAATTCCATCATTAGATGACTCCCCACTTCAAACAGGACAGCTCATGCTGCTGAGCAAGAAGGCTTGTCCCTACTACAACTCCTGCAAAATCCTCCATGAGAATAAGAAACCCCCTTTGGCACAGAGAGTCTCAGCAATACCACAGTTAGGGTCTGCCACTTCATTTGAAACACTTCTGCAAGCACTGTACTTCCCAGTGAATCAGTCCCAAAGAAAAAGACTTGAAGTCATCCTTATGCCTGTGCATAACCCAGAACACAGTATTAAAAGAGAGGGGGTTGCTCAGAGGTTAAAATCTAGCACACATTCCCTAATTAATCAAAACAACAGGGAAGCATATTTAGCTAGGACGAATGCAAGAACGACACTTTAATTGTTCCAAGTGAAAAGCAGAGCTCTCTCCCTCCCAAGCCCCTTGTAGGAAAGCCGGCACGCTGCCAGCTGCACTGATTAAACCTCTTGCAAACACTGTCCCCACACACCTCCATGGCAGACCCTTCCAGATGAGAGGTCTCATGGCTGATTTGCATACATGTCATCCCCCTGCGGGCCAAGACAGAAAGAAAAGTATCTCTCTTATAGCGGGTGTTTGAAGTCAAGTACCTGCCACAGTGCAAGTTCTTAAGACAGCAGAAAATGAGAGCACAGGACCTGAGAGATTTTCATCTGCAGCTTACCATATTTATGCATTTCAGACTCAGATTGGGCTTTGCAGAGGGAACATAGGGCCAAGGAGCATTCTTTCCCTGTGCAACTCACAGTCCTGCTTCATGCTACAGCAGCCCAAGCAGCTCCCCAGGCAGCCGCAAGTGGAGCAAATGGGGTGTAAACTTCTGTTGTTGTTAAAGCAAAAGGGTCTGTGGAACCAGGAATGGTATCCTGAGTGTCTGGACCAATGCAGGGAAAGAAATCCCACTGTTCTCTCAGTAAAAGATACTTCTCAGAATGCCAAAAATTTATTACCTACAAGCAAACAGGATTCTCTATGAAAGACAGTATGATTTTTAATAAAAAAGTGAAAGTTAAAAAGGTTTCCATATTCAAAGAGCAGGAAAAAGAAAAAGCAAACAGATCGAAGACTTAGTAGTTTCAAATCCAATAAAGCTTTTACAGTTGCTCATAGCTGTATCAAATATTCCTTTTGAATCATACTCCTTGCCCAAAAGAAAAATCTTGCTAACAAGCACATACGTATTACTGAGTCAAAGCAAAGTGAGCCTCACAAATGTTTTTTGATTACATCAGATGAGAAATCTCATAGAGAAGATTTCAGATGAGTATTATTAATTTTACCTTGGTTTTAATTACTTAGACAATCAAAATATCCTAAACTCTCCTTTCTTACCTATTCAATATGTCGAAGATCACCAGAATCTGAGTCCTCTATTTGGGAGGAAGGAAAACAAAATCAGAAAAATTTGGTTCACAGTTGCTTCTACAAAGATTTTCTACTCAGATTCTTACACACCAGAAAATGGTGCAATGCCAAAAAAAAAAAAAAACACAACAAACATTTCAGGCTGCTGAGAGAATGTAGTCATATTTCAAAAAATCTAGCTTAAAACTAAGAAGCAGGACAGAAGATACAAGTGAATATGAAGCTGTAAAACTTTATAACAAGTTACTTCAGGAAATAATACAGCAAATAAGTCAGCTGACAACACACACACACATTTGCTGTATTTCTTAATGCTTGAATGGTGTTAGCACGTTAAGACACTTGTCTTTTCTCAGTGCAGTCATACACACAATAGAATTCTTCAAATCGGACTCAAATTGTATGTATCACCGACTGGTTAGCCTTTAGCTAATGCGAGTTGGTATGTTCAAGCTTCAATAGAGCAGCATCTTGAAATGCACTTCCTCAAGCCTTCCTTTAATTGTTCTTGCAGATTTTAAATCTGAATAGATATTATGCACAGTTACATTTCATTTTTGTATCATTTTATAGGTTTTAGTAAATACAAAATCAGCTCTTCTACAAGTATCATACTTGATACATTAGAAGAAATAATGAACATTTGGGTGGTAAATGTGAATCGTGCTTGCACTAGAAGAAAGTATGTGTCCTGGACAGAGGCAGAAGGAGAGAAGAGCAGCAGATTGAAGTTCCTGGATGCTATAAAGCAAACAGAAGCACATCTGCTAACTTACAAAGAGGTTCCAAGCACTACTTGTGAACTAGAACATCTGAGAGGGTAGGAACAGCTCTACAAGGGTATAAAGCTACAGCAGAAAATATCCGTGTGCAGCCAGTTGGGCCTGAGCGTGCCTTCAAGCACCTGCTGAACATAAGGGCTATTTTTAGATTTCTTTACAAACTGAAAATAGTAGTTTGCAAAGCTTGAAAATGGATTATTTAATTTCATTTTATTTTTCCTGGCATTTTACTGTATATACTCATAAGACTGTTTTCAGGTTAAGAAAAACAACCAAAGGGAAAATGCACAGGTTAGAGTTCATTCTTCTTGAAATTTAGCCCAGAATTGCTATGTGTTAATCTCCAGAGGAAAAGCAAACTAATTCTGTAAGAATGGCTCTGATTTTAGGCCATGTGATATATTTCTCACATCTCTCAGAGATTTCATATAGTTCTCGACAATCTACCATTTGCATAAAATCCCAGGAAGGTTTTTATTCATTAAACCTAATGATTCTAGTAAACTCTTCTCTCTTAATAAGCTTTCAAGAGCACATGCCAATAGCTGCATTTGTGAGCTACTAGCTGCAGACTTTCCAGTTAGAGCAACTGAAATTTTGCTTTCCTCAAACATAAGCAAAGCAAATACATTAGAATCTGTCTAGAAGAGAAAATGCTAACTGAAAATGGGACTTATCATATTAACAACTGTTTCTTAATCCTAAGTAAAAGAGTTCAAATACATAGCAATGTCACTAATGAAATTTTGTGAACATTTCAAAACAAAGTCTGCACATCACAGTTAATTTCCAAGTAATTCGTATATGTGGTTAGCAAGTCACAATTCTGTGTGAGGCTCCATTTAGCATTTAAACACTAAATGGAACATAATTTTTTCCCCTAATTAACCATCATTATTATTTGTTTATTTTTGCATGGGGGAGCGGGAAATAGAAGGAAGGCTTTGTTCATCCTTTACTAACCTCACTGTTTAAACTTCCACAAAACATAGCACAGCTTGTTACATTTACTGCAACATTAGAACAGGTATTAGAATGAACACTGGAGGAATTTATGCTAATAACTCTGCTATATACACAGAAACATGAGGGACTTCATTCTTTGTTGGAGGGAATTGTTTCTGCAATGTACCCCACCTTCACCATTCACACTCTACCCAGGTAAGCCTTTCAGCTTCTCCTATGTGGAGCCCACTGTGCTCCTCACTCTCTACCTACTTCCAGCTTAAGAAAGTACAGAACTTCAGCAGAAGTTCTCTCATCCTTTCACGTTTTTCTCCTTCAAATACACATCTCCCTACTTTGAATGCTGCCTTTGTTCCCAGCTGCCCAGGGGAGGTAAGCATTCCAGTGCCTCTTGACTAATCAGAGGTCAGTGCACCTGGGCATGATCCTGGCCATACTGCTTTCAGCGTCCCTGCTTGAGCAGGGGTTGGATCACATGGACTGAGGCATCCTTGCCAATCTCAGCCATTCTGTGATTTTTCTCCTCTGGTTGCAACTACAATGAAGGAACAGGCCTGCAGACTTCTACCCTACACTGAGCCTTTCCTGAGGAGTAAAGTGCTTGGACGAGATTTATAGCTATCTACAACAGTGACAGGACCAGCAAAAAATGCAGCTACAGAGTTGTGTGGTGCAGCCGTCACGAAGATGCCTCAGATCAAAACAGAACCAGTGAGGAACAGAGCATCTGTCCTAAGCGTTGTCATGTTTCTTAAACAACACGGCATAATGAGCAGTGAAAGGATTGCACAGTCTGATCCTGCAACATGCTAAGAATCAGCAACTGTGAGGCAAAGTGGCTTCTGTCTTCTTGACCAGGGTTTCCTGAAAGCAAGCATGTGCCCCAACACCAGAGGGCACTTCTGCACAATACTCTGTAGATCTGGCACCAATTTAGAGAGGTGCTGACACCAGTGAAATGAAATGAAGATTCAAAACAAGCAAAAAAATGTACAGCCACATCCACCCTTGAGGCAAGAACTGCGTAAGTACAAGAACTTTAAATTTCACAAAAATGATGTGTCACCACATCATTGTCTGGCAATATAAATAGTTATAGACAAATTTCTTGGTAAGCACAGAGATGAGTAAAATGTCACTTAGTAAAACAAAGCAGGCTGCTAATATTAAACTGCTTCTTTCCAGATTAAGAAATTTCCATGTTAAGACATTTTTTTAAAAGCCAAAAGCAAGGAAGAAAAGAGGTTATTTTTATTAACACTTTCTATTACACCCAAGGCCCCATCATTCCAGTGACAGACAAATATTCTTATTTCAGTTCACTGCTACTATACCAGCCATTTTGCTCCCTACGATCACTGTCTTTTTTTTTCCTCCTTTTTCCATCCTTTATGGTCACAGTGCAAAAATCCACCCTTGGTCCAGCTAACGTAAAACACTGGAGCCATGCACAAAGCAGGCACTGACTCAGATTCACAGGCCTGATCTCCCACACTGTAGTGCCTTTCTGCACCAGAGCGCATGGCCCAGCCAGGAATGTTATGGTTGGATGCTATACAGGTCTCCAAATGAAGGGGAAAAAAAAAAAAAAAAAAAAACCACGTTGATTTCATTCCTGTCGTGTTTACATAAAGGCTCCAAAGATCACAATGGGCAGGTTTATTCCTAACCCACTCTTCTGCTCACCAGTCACCTCCTCAGCCATGGCCTGAGCAAAGCAGCTGCATGTCAAGCCCTTGCAGTAAGAACCTGTGGCTCTCAACGGCAGCTGTAGAAGAACAGCTGGCAATAAATTACTTGTGCTGCACACTCCCAGCCCTGGATATTCATTCAAGCTGCAGAAAGCAGGCAGAAATGGTTAACTGCATCTAAGCCCAACTGCACTGGCAGGGCTGTTATTCATACAGCATCATCACTTGGCATCTAGGCAAAACTGGCCAACAAACCCAATTTTAGCTGAAGTAATGTTTATAATGAGTTAGCTGATATTTATCTGACTCTAATACTGGTCACTGAACTTTACCCAGCTTTTTCTCACAAAACAGAGGGAAGCACAAACTGGCAGTCTGCAGTTACTTGTATGCTTGTGTATTACTCCCAGCATCACTACAGACAGAGTGAGGAAGTACATTTCCTACCAGTGGCTGGGGCAGACTGTGATTTCACATTGTATTGCAAAGGACACAAAGCAGGGTAGAGGTCTTATGCAACATGGCAGCATAAATGATAATAAATAAATAAATAAATAAAGTTCCCTGTCTTCACATGCCCTGCCACAATTCTGTTGACTCAGCTAGGGCAGCTCAACATGCAGATTTAATCAGCAGAAAAAGATTTACACCAGCTGATGAGGTGTGCTGTTGCTTCTCATCACTCTGTACATGCACAAGGAAGCTGCTTTGGCTAACGCTTATGAAGATGTACTTTAAATTTTGTACCTGCTATAACTAGCTTTACTAAGATGAACAGAGAAAATGAGAGATCTGGTGATAGACTTCCCAGAGGATAACTGGCATGAGACTCAGCATATAAGTCAAGACATAAGATGCTGTCTCAGAGGTGGTTTCAACTCCGAAACTCTGCCTTTTCCCCTCAATTCTGAAGCCTCAGAGCATGCAACCCATAAAAACACACGGGCACCAGGCAAGTAGATAGACAACTGAGAACTCTATGTGGCATCTTTGCTCAAATGCCACATTTCATATTCCTTTTGTCACTTGGTTTTGTGTATTTTGTACAGTTACTGAAGTTATTGATGAGTCATTAAAAGACTCATCAATCAGTCAATCAACTCCACTCCTTCTGGCCACTCAGGTCCATTGCATGTACCTGAGCTCTCCTGGATTGGCCTTGCTTTCCCACCAGGTGTTCAATCATTGGTTCAAGCCATGACTTAACATTTCTGCTACATTTGTTCTTGTTGGTTTTTTGTTTGTTTTTCTTTTTCATTTTAAAAACTTTTTTTTCCCCACTCCACACGTGTGAATGAGAAAAATCTGCATGACTATTTTCCTTAAAGTTTCTCCAGTAGCAGTTCCCAAGTTAACAGCCTCTTATATCTGACCAGCTAACATCTATCTAGTTAGAAGCCAATCATCTCAGTATGCAATTCTAAGGTTCCTGTAAGCCTCACATTTTACAGGCAGCCCTTACAAAGCTACGTAATCCCCCATTACTGTTAGAAACCCAGCACGTGCATACTCTAGCCCTGGTCTCATGCACCTCAATTTCTGACTGTATTAGATGTTCACACATGTAACACTGGTAATTTGATTTTACATTAAAAGTATTTCTTAGGACATATTTGTAACATAAATCACCTTTGCAGAGCTTTCAATTTCACAAGAGGTTTGCTTTTATAGTTCTAGTCTATTAATGTGTTATCATAGAACCACCTTGTGTTGCTCATATTAGAAACCACTAACATTTCATCTGAAATTCATCTTCAAGATTCTTAAACTATGAAGTGTGTATTGGTGTATTTGCAAAACATTGCAAAAACCCAGAATTCTTTAAACAAAAACCCACCTCACTGAGTCACCTATACTTTCCTTCTCTCTAACATATCCTTTGTAATAATTCCAGGCCAGAGGCACTATATCTGGTTTTGGTGCCAAGTCACATATATAGTTGGTATTATCTGTAAACTTGCAGCAACAGTAACACATCTAAAAGACATGTAGAAGTTTCACTTTTTAGTGTTACTTAATATGGGAAAATAACTAAGTCTTAAGTCTCCCCTATTTTTGTTTCAGATATTCAACATCTTCTCCACACACTTATTCCATCTTTACTGCAGTCTTTAAATGCACTTTTACATGCTCTCGATTCACTTTCATCTGACACAGAACACTGCTGGAAGCTGTTTGATGAATCTCTCAAATTTTACACTGTTTGTTAACAATAAACTTATTCCTCTTCTTTTGACAGCTAGCCCATGATGACACTCCATTATTATTTTTTGCTTGGGTAATAGCATTGTATGTTGATTCTTTCTACGTGTTTACTAGAAACACAAACTGAAAAGGAAAAACATTTCCTCAGAAAAAAGCCACAAAATTGGAGAATGTTTTTAGAGTGAAAACTGTATCTTTCATGAATCCTTCTTAAACTGTCTTATGCTGGGAAAAGGAAATCAGAGGGATTAACTTGTCCACCATTTAGCAAAAATTAGTTTGAAAATGTCAGTTTATCTTCTTCCACATATGCCATTTCATCTGCTTGTGTAGGAAAAGCAGGAGTGCAAGATTCAGCATCCTCTCCTGCCTACACTGCAGGACTGCTAAAAGGGCAGCAAGAAGGAACGCTGTAGAGATCAGAAAACTTTATAATCTGCTGTGCATCCATTTTGTCTCTGCAAATGATGATGACTTACAGTATCATTTGCTTTTCATCCTTCAGCACCATCCCTTGCTTACTTCCTACTTCAGTTCTGATTAAATCAAGCAGAAATTTTCTGCCAATTTCAGTAAAAGGATAAGAAGTTGTAATGTGTAAAAAAGCTACTGCAACTTGCATATATGAAAGTATTTCTACTCCAAAGCATGAAATACTCTAGACATCTTGAGAGAATTTCTCTCTCTGGTTCTGTTCTCATTTTCCTTCTTTTAGTTTTTCTCAGTCTTTCAGATACATCTCTGTACATGTTCAGATCTAACTAGTTGCATCATTAGAAATCTTACACTACCACTATGGTACTAAGGGACATGATTTAGTGGAGTAATATTAGTGGTAGGTGGACACTTGGACTGGATGATCTCGGAGTCTTTTCCAACTTTGGTGATTCTATGATCTTATTATTCTGACATTAAAACTCTTCCAACATTTCTAACATTCTTAGAAACCTGAAAAGAACTGGTAGATATTACAAGCATTCCTTACTTTAAAGATCTCTGATCTTGGGCAATTTTATGGCATTTATTCTACACACCATATCAGCTGTTGTATCAGTATTTGCATAACAAGCTACTACTGGTGACCCATTCAGAGTAAAGACATAAACCCACGAACCTGCATCAGGGGAGGGTCAGTCAGGTTGAACATGGCAGAAGTTATCAAAGATACACGCAGTGTTCCTTACCTTGACATGGCCACATACATGAAGCTTAACTACACCTAATGCCACAGACTGGTACAAGATTTTAAAAAGCAACTATTGTACAAACCAAGAACAGGAAAAAGTGCTAAAAAGGAGCAAGATGTTTTCCACTGGATTAAATATTACTGTGGCAAAATTATATTCTCCACAATGAACATAAGGCATTCTGGGATGCTTCAAGACTAATAAAATTTAAAACTAGACATGCTACACAATTTTGTCTTCAGTCCCTTTTAGACACTGAACAGAACATCTTCAAGGCCAATGCTTCACACTTCAGCTGTTTCTGAAAAATTCATGTTCAATTACAAACTCTCAGAATCAGTACTTTGTTACTATTCATTCACATAACTTGCTATTCTACCATCTCCTTGGACATGTGCATCAGATGTTTTGTGAACAGCTCCCACCCCATTTGCTTTGAGAATTACAGCTATTTTAGCCATATATGACTTCTCTTTCTATGTTGGCTCTGAAATAAATATCAAAAGCAAGAAATCCACATTTATCTTGAACTATTAACAAGAAAACAAGAGGTTATGTTTGGGAGTTCATTAGCAAAAAGCACAGACATACAGACAGTCCCTTACACAAAACCTCTTTCACCAGCATCAGATATAGAATACTTTCTGCATTTGTCACCTTTCAGGTCTGAGTTTCCAGCACGTTTCTTGTTATACACAATTAGCCCCATGCCAAAGCTCGGTATATTTCATAATAAATCCCTGACCACATTTGCTTTGGGCTTGGCAGCTCTGGAAAGGCTCCATTCATCAGGGCAGAATCAAGCCACAGGAGTTACCACAGCAGACCACGCACTCATCAAATTCCAGCACGTTGCAGATTTCAACAGCCTTCCCTCCCTTCCTCCTCATTTCAAGCAGCCTGACATATGACTGTGATTAAGTGGGAAATGAAAAAGCCACAATAACTTTTCTCTTTTTTCATCTCTATTTTCATTTCTCTTTCCACCTTTTTTCCCTTTAGATGCCTCCACCCCCAAAAAAAATCCTTCCTTCTCTGCCAGCACTGTATGTTTGGTAGATATCTATTTATTTATTGGCCTATCTTTAAAATAATAACCATGTGTTACTTGCTAGATGACCCTCTTTTCTTCTCAGATTTCTTCAGCTTCAACCACCAACCTCACAGGCTTCAGACAGAAAAACTCTTCATGTGGCAACGGAGCTGATCAGCGGGATCAACAATGGTAGCAGTCACTGCTGCTCATGAGGCTCCATGTTCACGGACAAAGTAGTGAAACTAAATTCACTTTTCCAGCTGCCACTTTACAGCCTTCAGATACCTACAATGACAAGGGACCTGAGAATGGAAAGTCCACTTCACAGTTGTTCTAGGCAAAGGCTGAAGGGAAAAAATCTCCATGGTGTATCTAATGGGCTTTTCTTCTCCCCCTGCTCTATATGTCATGTTCACTGGCAGCACCAGAATCTTCCTTTTTTGACATTTAAAAAATAAAAAAAATAAAAAAGAACAGATCCTTGGTATTGCTTAGTAGCAATACTGCAACTACGCCTCAGATGAATTTTTCTCTTAAAGAGCAAAGGGTGAAAAACTAATAACCCATTACTATGGCTATTTATTTATTATTTACAGCTTATATCCATAGAAGGTAACCCCAGTGGCTGCAATGTTAAACGGTCTGATGGAGGTCACCTTCCAGGGCACTTTCCACCTCCATGCATGCTTTCGAAAGCTTCCTCTTCTTTCCAGGAAGCTTTCACCCTCCTCCTTATAGAACTGCTGTAGAAACTACTAAAATACTGCTATGCTGAGACACCTCCATTGGTCCCCCTTGGTCAAGCAAAACTGCGTCTGAAGAGAACAAGATAACTTCCAAAGAAATGCTGGAGTTCAGATTAGTCAAGAGTCAAGAGACAGCATGCGAAGGGTAACACTATATTAGCAGGCCAAGTTTTCTGCAGGTCGGGTTGTTTCTGGAGCTCCTTCTTCAAGGACCCACCCTTCCCAGAGAGCCTTCACTCTTCCAGAAGGCTATTCATGCCAAAGCTTGAATCTTTTTCAACATGATAAATTGTAAAATCATGCTGCAGCTGACTATACCCAAAGGCAAAACCTAATGAGAAACCAAAAGAAAAATTAAAACAGAATTTTATCTAATTATTATATTTGCCTTGTTAGCATAGCCAAAGCACTAACCTAAATATGCATCTTAATTTTATGTCATCACTTTGCTTGCCTGGAGTCACTGAAAAATATCAAAATCCATAGTGAGATTTCCTGGTCTTTTTTTTTTTTTTCCCCCCTCCATTTTTGACTGAATCCAAGACTTCAAAAATAGTAAAGCAGTTGCCTAAGGCACAATGAAATCAGACCTTTAACTACAGTACTCCTAGACAAACCACAGCAGCAAGAGAATGTATTTGATTGATCTAAAGACAAGTCAAATGAAAAGCTCACCTGAAACTTTGAAATGTACCTATCTTATCATAGAATCATAGAATGACTTGGGTTGGAAGAGACCACAAAGACATTCTAGTTACAACCCCCTGCCATGGACAGGATTGGATACCACTAAATCAGGCACTGGATTAGGCTAATGACCTTCCAAAAAGCTGAGTTCACTCACCTACTATTCAAGCAGTGCCTGTTCCTGCATCCCAGCTCACTTTGCTAAATTAAGGACACAGCTGCATTCACGAGTTTTGGACAAGTTGAATATGCAGCACGTCTATTTCCTGGGTTCCTGTTTATATCAACACAAAGACACACTGTATTGGGATCAAAAGCAGAAAGCACACTTAGTAAAGCAACTATGCTAAATGTACATGTTATGATCCTTCAGTTCTCATGCAACACTCTTCTAACCACTCCATGACTGTATACCCACAGCTCTGGGACAGGACACTGCGGAAGCCTTTTTGCAAGAACAAAGGCAGATATATGAATTTCTACCAAGTTCTACTGAAGTTATCCAGTACACGTGGGCTCTTGATTTGTTAATAAAAATGCCAAAAAAAAGGAATTTGAGTTTCTGCAACTTGCTCTTATCATCAACCATTAGTCTTGCTTCTAGCTCTACCAAACCTGTCACGGAAAGCAGGGAAGGAGAGTTGTTTTACACATATATGAATGGTACCAGCCTTACTAAGAGGCAAAAAGCTTAACTTTCCCTGAAAGTCCAATCCATCTGGTTTTACAAATACATACACTTAACTTTAATCTAAGCACTATTTACTAAAATACATACAGACATAAAAGAGCATAATAAATTAATAACTCACAAGTGGCAACAATGACTAATGAGAGACCTTACTCTCCTTTCTGAAGAACTGGCTCAAGGGAACACAGCAGATAAGTTACCCAGGTTGGCTTTCTGTGTTTCTGTTAAAACAAAACTTTGGTGTATTCTGAACTGTCTGTGTGATGTTTCCCAGCTGGAAGACATCAGCTTTCCTAAACAATTCAGAACTTTAATGTGACCTTACAGCTGTCATCTTCTTTCATACAGCCAAGGGATATGCTTGTTAGTTTATACAGGGTTTATCTTGTGCATCAAATTCTCCTGCCTGAGCACTGATGTTGCCTACTTGTGGTCATACTGCCAAAAGAGCCTACAAAATCCTCTCCTGCCAATCTGACTGCTATTTATGAACAACAGCAAAACTGTAAAAAACAGCTGTGCAAAACCCTTTATGAGTAATTATTGCATGAATAAATGGGTCCAAAGTAGATAAATGTGCTTTATAAACTGTTTTAAATCTGCACATTTGGTCTGGATTTCTTTGATGAAAACTGTCACCAGTGGGTATTTGGCTGCCAAATTCACAAATATAAACGATAACTATATCTGAGCAAAGGCTTCAAAAGTTCAAAGTCAAGACAAGAGAATACTCTGAAATTCTTGACAGTACTGCAACTACACATAAATGTAAATCCTGGAGAGCTTATTTTTAAGTGTATTTATTGATAGAATTTTATAAAAGATAAACCAATTGATGTTCAGCAGAGCTTTTCACATCCTACATTCCAGTTTGCGGGGATCACTTACTAAAATCTACATAGACTGTTCTGTTCACTTTAGCCTGGACTGTAATGTGATTATACATGGAAGAAATGCGTGTGCACATACACATGCATTTGGAACATGACAATTATTTTTCCTCTCATAATTTTCTCATTTTCTCAAGATTACATTTTCCACATGATCACCTTTTTTTTCTTAGAGTTAAACTCTTTTAAACACCCTGCATTTACATTCAACAATCTTCACCAATCCCACATCTACTGCAAGAAGCCCAAAAATTGACTGAAATTTAAAAACACTGATGTTTAAAATAAAATGAAAGCAAAGGAGAAAACTTTTAACTTTGCTAATAGCATTTCCTAATGCACCATTATCTGACATAAATAGATAGACAGAAAATGCAATAAAATATTGAAAAAATGATTATGTTTTTAAATGGAAATTTATCTTACAGTCTGACTCCCATTTACAAAAAATGTTTACATAATGACAACTAAGGACAGCAAGATTGGTGTTGAAGAAGAGGTTGTGAAAAAGGAGAAAAGAAAGCTGTCCCTCATTAAAAAGTGAGAAAAACTTCATCTTTACTGTAATGAGAGGGGAAAAATCTCAAACTGTACCCTGACAACTGCTAGCTGACAAACTTACTTCAACACTGTTCACATATTTAATATCAAATTGATATATTAATATTCAGTGTGTAGTACAAATGGTCTTAAGCCATGGCTCATTGAGATGGTAACTGCAGCTTCACGTTGCCCAGTTACTCTACAAAGGTTGCAAAAACTTCATAGCACAAAAAAGCAGAAGAGGTACAAAGCCATTCTTCTGTTACAAATACATTTTAGGATTCTGAAAAAGAAATTTTATCTTGGTAGATGCCAGATCACGTATCATCTTTCTTCCTGCTTCTGGTGTAGGGCTGCTATAAATACCGCATAGTGTGTTCCAGCAAAGCTGACAAAATCCAAGGAGGAGACTCCACAGACTCTCTGGGCACCTGTGCCAGTGTTCCATAAGCACAGAAGTGCTATATGGTATTTAGAAGAAACCTCCTGTGTCCCAGTTTATGCCCACTGCCTCTTGTCCAATGAAGAGAACTTGGCACTGTACAATTTGGACCCTCCCTTCAGGTATTTGTAAACACTGATAAGGTCCATCCCTAAAAATAATAATTCATTCTTATTTTAACATATGTGAATAAAATAATAATTCTAATAATTACTGATTTTTTAAAAAAGTCATGACATCATACAGTCAAAGTCTCTTGGCTACTGTTAAAGTCTTAGAGCCAATGGGAAATTTCCAGTTTAACCCAGTACAGTACAGATTGGGCCTTTAACCTCCTACTTGTAACTCATTTAGTTCTAGCATAGGTTTGGCAAAATCCTACCAGCTTTACTGCGTCACTTCATAATAAACTGTACTTCAACTGAAGCTATCTGAAAGCTGGAGGTTTTGATGAGTGTTTGCAATTACATTTTCATTTTCATTTGTCCACCACACACACAAGTGCTGTAAATCTCTATCATTTTAAATAAGGGTAATTTTGGCAGCCAAACAGGAGCATGCACTGCATTTGAAGTACTATATAATCATTTTCTCACTTTTTTTTTTTTTTTTTTTTTTAAATCTTTTGGACACAGATCTGAAAACCTTGAACAAATTCAATGCTCAAATATCTGAGATGACATTTTAATTGTAGCTTTTAACTGCATATAGACTAATGGGGAAAAACTGAATAAAAAGTTCTTTGAGTATACATTCAGATAGAGTCATTACAGAGATAATATATTTTGCACTACTAGAAATGCAACACCTATAAAGTATCATTAAATACAACTAGAATGAAATACCTTTAAAATAAAATTTATTTCTTTAGAGTTTTGTAAAAGTTTATGTCACTTACAAGCATTTTTAGTCCATGTATAATTTTTTAATTCATGGAATTATGGAAATAGCTTCCTAGGTCTCTGTACCTACCACCTCCTATTGCTGAGTGTTCTTCATTCTGCCAAAAGATCCAGCATGCATACTTATGTTTGTATCTTTGTATTGACAGAGCTAGGAATTCTCATAGGAATAGCTAGTGGTTTAGTCCTTTTTTCTTTCTCCCTCCCTCTCCTTTCAGCCATCAATAACCTTATTTTCTCACATTCAATGTTAGGAACTTCATAAAAGATGTTCTCTAGGTGGTCTTTGTAGCAAAATCTTACTATGTTTACAATTTAAAAACACTGAAGGGTGGTCATGCAAAAAAAAAAAAAAAATGGGAACAAGAATTCCCACACTGAATGGCTATATGAAACTAAAAGGAAGTGCAAAATGTCTACTTAAGGCCCTGAGGCTCTCTTCACAAGGTACCACATCTGCTAAGATTCTTACTTTTTCTCCTTCGTAGCACTAGTGTCTAGTGCAATTATTCATATGCCTATAAGTGCTAGAAATATATGCTGAATAATTTTACTCATAGGCTTTGTGTGATTGTTACTGTTTTAAAAATATAACGCTTAGTTTCATTACAAAATAATGAAAGTTTCTGTTACGTCCTTCCAATGTTCATTATATTTATTTTTTATGGTGAATGATGACATTTATAATAAACATAAATGGCTAAATACAGCTGAAAAGTCACTCAAGTCAAAAAAAAAAAAAGTCACCTGTTACATCTTCCTTGCACAACAAAGAACTACAAAGACTTTATGGAACATTAATTCCCACCTGTCAAAGTTGATATTCCAAAAACTGTATGCCCAACATCTAAACTCAAGAACCATAAGATAAATTAGAGGCATAAAATATTTTAAATCAAAATGAATAAAACCAATGTTGCAGATAAAAAAACAGAAAACTAAATGCATAAATATTTAACATTAAAACTGATACGAAATATGCATAAACAGCACTTAATTTAGGTAACTATTAAAAGTAAAATACCAATTTGAAGATGAAGACATTTGAGGATTTTATATTCAGTTGTGAACAAATACATTAGTTGTGAATATTTTTTTAGATGGAAACTGTGAAATGGTGCACCTGCATTATAACTTTGAAATTACATCTCACACATATTCCTGCAAAAGCTAAAAAGCAGGATTTTAGGGACTTTAGGGACTAAAACCACAAAATCATGTTCATAGCATAACATAACAAAATGACATAATAGAGGAGAATTGCCAGCAAAGGCTCTCACCAACTGGCACCAATGGGAGTCTTCATTCTGACTGAGGATACAGCACACAGAATCTCTGCTGCATAAGGTTCTCAAATTTAGGATGAAATCTTGAAACCTGCACTCAGTGATTTAAAACACACATTTGCTGATGGGAAATGTAAATATGAAGGCATAACTATTGGGCAAAGAGCAATGATTTGGACTTTTGACCAAAGACCAAGGTTTGGAGTCCCTGTTTTAGATTAGTTTGGTAACTTGGGGACCAGTATTAAAACATTGCAGATCAGAACAAAATAAGTTCATGCAGAAGTCTGACATGAAAATTTAAAAGAATTCCTTTCCTCAATCCACTCAGCTCTATTCTCATTAGGACTATATTTCTTAAGTTAAATATCTGATTTTTCACTGCAGCTGTGAAACTGGTACTTTTCACAAAACTAATGAACCTAAAGTATTAAGAAAGTTATATAGAAATTCAGAAAGTTCTAAATATATTTTACTATGTTATACAGATTCTAAAGTTATCTGAAGTGAATGAATTCTCCTAACTGAAAGACTGAAAATAAATACTGACTTAAGAAACCAACTGATACATTTGGAAAATACTTGCAACCATTTTGTACTAAAATTAAGGAAATTGCTAGAGAGGTCTACTATTTAATTTTACTAACTTTTTTTGTTTGTTTGTTTTTTGTAATTCAAGTTACCTTGGCTTCCCAACTCCAATATCTTATTTTGAACAGGGCTTGAAATTTTACAAGCTTATATGAAGTTATAGTCCTAAATCCCATTATTGAAAAATGTGGTGCCTGATTCCAGAAGGCCTTTCAAAAATAACCTAGTAATAAAGATTTAAATACCAGTTCCAGCTGCAATAGACCTCAAATACAGCTAGATAACTTATTCCAGAATTGTATGAAGCAAGACACTTGGATTTAAAACATGATACATTGCCTGATCTAGGATTAGTTATTTGATTCTAAAAATTCACACAGGAAATGCAAAAAGTCTGTTTGTTACCTAGGTGTACTTAGACATCTGTTTTGTATCTGCACCGTAGAAAATAACTGCAAGTATAGATACCTAGAACAACCTGTATATATACATATATATAACCACACCAAAACCAGCAGAGGTCTCTTTTTTTTCCCCTCAAAATGAAAAAAATAAAAATAAAAAATAGTAATACTTACAAAAATATGAATTTAGGTTTATTTAAGAACTATCTTAAAGAAGGGAAGCAAGTTGAAATTCACCTTTGAGAGCTCAACGCAGCCAAACTCAAGTTGCTACCTTAATCTTTGCTGGTAAAAGAAGAAAATAATAAGTAGCTGGTAAAAGATTACTGCTCTCAGTGCAGAGCTTTTGAGAGCTCTTTGTCATCTCTAAATTGTACTGTTATTGTTAGTACTACTGAAAATTAAAAAAAAAATTACCATATTATATCTTGCATAAGACAGTGTAGGGCATTTAACTTCTCTCATTATCAGATATTTGTTTCCTTTTAAGTCATGTCTACGTATCTGTCAGAGAACTGATATGAGTCACTAAACATGTTAATGTGATCATTATAAAGATCACTGTATCGTGTCTAAGCATCTTTCTAGAGATTTATATACAGGTTAAATTTATAAACTTTATTTTAACACACTTGTGTATGGTGCCCTTTCCAAATTCTGTCAGTGGTCACTTCCTCAAGATACTGAGACAGGAAAAAGTATATATATCTATATTCAAGTGGTATCCCTATTCCTTCAGAACAAACAATCTATCAAATATCAGGATTTAAAAAATATGTTTTAAGTCCCATTCTCAATTTGATCTCACGAGCAGCCTCTGCTCCAGCAGCATCTTAAATTAACATGATTATGTTCTGAGTTCCTTAAGTCTGAAAAACTGAGTGTTTTCCCGGAATTTAACATAAATTAGTGACTAATGTTGCCATCACCAAAACAACCCCCTGAGCTCTCAGTTTCTTAGTCTCTCCTAAGGACAGTCACAAAGCCACAAAGAAAGACAGAGTACTCCACAGCTTTTAAACAAATACTACCACATTTTAAACACGCGCATGTTTGCAAAAGCTCTAAGCCTCTATTCCTCAAACCACTTGTGGTTTCTCAGCACTTCTTTTTTTGAATGATTGTGTCTTTATAAAATAAACATGTTTGAGACTAAATTACTTGCGTGTCTGTGGGGAATAATTATAAAATTAGCTTGCTCTAATTTACACTTGTGGTTTTTAAAAACACAACCAAATACCATAGCAAGTCTCCTGGAGAAATCAAAGTCTAACATGTCAAACATGGTTTAGCTCATGTACGTGGACTTTGATTTTCTCAATGCAGCAGTTTGATCTCTACAGAAGGCTTAATCCTTTCTTTTTGCGTCATGATTAGCAAATAAGTATTCCCATTTGTTCGCCTCCAGAAACACTCATATGCATTCAACATGCCAATAGGTTGTGCAATATATTATCCAAGTAACTTAACTCCAGGCAAAGCAGTGATAATCAACATGCAATATTTCAAGCCAAATTTGGCTGTTAAATACCTCAGCATCCCAATCACACAATGGAAGGCTGTGCTACCACTGCAAATACATTCCCTAGAAACGTACTCAAAGTTCAGTTACCAGTATTCAGGAGAGCGACGTGATTTATTTTAATTGTGTCCTTCAGTCCCACTGATTTCAAATCAGTACCTTATCACAGTGTTTCTACTTTACTATTTTGATACAGGACGTTAAATTTTTGAGCATTAGGTAGTCATCGTTGGAGAAAGGAAACTGCAACCATCAGTTTATTTCCAAAGTAATTTCTGTTATTCCAGTAAGCAGCATTGGTTGACACTGTCAATATTTTAACATTGTTATTCTGGAATCCAATTAAAATATGTTTAGTCAGCAAAAATCAACTCTTACACAGTTTCCTCCTATTTTACTCTCAACTTGCCACCCATCACCTTCCCAGAAGTGGATGTGCAACTTCACAGACCCACAAGATGTGCATTCATAATGAAAATTATTCACTGTTCCACAGAATATCACAGGCTTGTTTCTATTACCAGTGGCAAGAACTTGTTAGGCATCCTAACAAAAGTTTGCCTTTTAATTCAAGCCCAGGGAAGATGCAAATCATACTTTCTGTACCAAGATAAGGTGGTTTTAGATCCTGTACTTACATACAACTTTTGATACCTCAAGGTCACAAAGATTAACTTATCCTGCCCTTGCCACAACACCTTGTTTTACTTTATTTCTAATTAATCTTTTAATGCAATACCTGAACAAGATTTTTCCTTTGGATCGCATCAAACTCAATACTTTGGACAGCAACTTTTCCATGCGCTGTGTGATTCCCTCAAGAAAAACTCATTCCCAACCTTCCCAAAGCTTCAGTTCTTCCAAATTGAGTAATAAATCATACCACTCACCCCCCATCTTTCCCTTTTTCATCCCTTGTTAAAACAGCACTCTGAGCCATGCGTTCTCTTAAGATTAGTTTGGTCCTTCCCAAATCCTGTACCTCACCTGTCAGCAGGCATCTGACTCCTCTTCCCTACTCCTCACTAGCTAAAGTTAAGCATTACTCCTCCATTTTTCCAGAGTTTTCTCAGGGCTAATTCATTCTCTAACCCAACATAAGAGTCAATAGTAAGCACTGTATATAAGAATCTGTACTACACATGGTGTACTACATAGCGAACCACGCACTAGCACAGTTTTTCAACTTGTGGGTAATATCTCTTCTCCCTCACTCCACCTTCTGTACTAACTGACTTTTAGACACAAAAGAAAACCAGCAACAACGTGATAAAAAGATGTATGTTAACCAAATACATTCCTCAAGACATATACCTTATATCATTCACATTTCCAAGCTGAAAGTTGCTTAGCAGTGATCTGAAATGAACTACTTACGTATAATGTGGAACAGGAAAGGTAACAAGATGTTATTTTGCATAATTTTCCAGACAGATCAGCCTTGCTCTGTTGCATCATAACATGCAACTAAGCTATTTATTAATAATCTGAAAGTTTTGAGAACATTTTCAGAAAGATGGTTCCTAGCCACTGCATGTTTCATCAATTCATCAACCCTGCTGTCAGCTATATGCAATAAATGAAGTATAAACAGCATTTGTCTTTCAGTGCTCCTTAAGTGGAAGAGTTGCAATCTTTTCAACAGCAGGTACTGTCTGTTTCTGAGGCCTGGCATTATACTTTGATAATTGGATTACAATCAATTAGTGAAAATATCCAAAATAAGCAAGTCAAGAAAATGTCTAACTACCTGGAAAGTTAGGCTCCCCCAGTAAAACAAACATTTGAGCAGTATCAATGATCTGCTCATATTTTCCTTGCTCCGTTTGTGATATTATGCATTCCTGCATTTTGTTTCCAATAACATCACAGAGAAGGTCAAGCTTCTTTGAGACAAATATTATTATTGGGGATAGCTTTTGCTTTCTGACACAGCCCTGTTCAGTGGGAAGAACAAGCAAAAAAATTTTGTGTTCAGCTGTAAAACAGACCAATATGAAGATTGTTTCTGCCCCAAGAAGTTCATGACTTTTAAAAAAGGTCAGGGAAAAAAGAATTAAGGCACACATGGGAAGGACTGTCAAATTTGCACTTAAACTACATTATGATTAAAAAAATTACAGTTACTTATATATGGGGGAAGGAAAAGACATAGGGAAGATGAAGGACAATTTCTGACCCTCCTCCTCCCTCAGTCTCCTTGAGACTTGAGTTATAATACTATTCTAAAACATTAACTTGGACTGCTCCCAGCAGAAAGCGTAACTGAATTTGCAGTCCACTTGCACTGTCAGTTGTCAAAGTATTTGTACTATCGTTATACACAATTCTTAGAGTTTAAAACTTCCAGCGTATAATGTGGAAGCATGTAATGTCAAAAATTAATCTGAATTAATTTAGTACTCAACGACAGTCTTTTTGCAGCAGACCAGAGGTAGAAGGCAGGGCATAGTTAAGATATTTTTCTTTGTGAAACCTGCAGCTACTGCAAGAGTATTTAACCTAAAAGAATTGTTACGGTACAGTGAACTATGAGAGCTCATAAATTATAATGTACTTTTTTTTCAGTGATACTATTAAGTGATTCTACCTTGTACAGCTGAAATTCCTCGCACAGATCTACATGAGCATTGATTCACTGCAGACAAGAACCAAATCTGCCACTGATCACATTTGGGAATTTCTATCAATAAGTACAATTCCCAAACCAAGTTGTCTACTGATAAGCTTGGAGTATGAACTCCTAGCTTCTACACTTCCACAGAGTAACGAAGTCCATGCAAAGAGTTGCTAATCTGTTGCACAGGCTGCTTTGTGCACCTGTAGGGAACCAAACACTCCAGGAACTGCAAACATATCTAATTTTTCCAAATACAGAAAGAAATGCAGTGAGCTAGGTCTAACCTATTGCAGATATCACCGGGAAATGTTTAATGGATGCACAAGAACCATAGAGCAGTCTCCAAGGAGGAATAACTCCAATTCAATGGGAAAAAAAAAAAAGAGCATTCTGTTTCATTACAGTTTGGGGCTTTGAGTCTTACAGTGGGAAGAAAATCATTGGACTCTAACCAACAAATTAACACATTAGATACAGTACTATTATATATATTTAAATATATTTGAAATGAGTTCTCCAATGCAGAGAAGAATAAAAAAATTAAAAAGAGAGAGAAAAAAACAAACTCAATTAGATCCTAACCCAGTAAATTCTCATTTCCTTCAACATAGGTTTTGCTAGAATGAGATTAAGTTTAGATCATATTAATTTATCTCTAAATTATTATTAATACAGTTTTATGTATGTTAGGATAGTAATTTTTCCCTTTGCATCTTTAGCAGTCTAACACTGAAACAGATTCCTTTACTAAGGGTCCATAAGTCCTCCAACAGATGTACCACTTCAGCAGGAAAATTTCTCTCCCCTTTCAGGATTGATTCAGAATTCACCCAAAAGCAGTTTAGCCTCTGAGATTATGCACACTGAGTAAACAAAAAAGAACAGTGATAAAATGTGAACTTTCAAAATGAGGGGCAACGGCTTCATGAGATGCAAGGGGAGGGGAGGAAAGTTGCACCAAGGTACATTTGAAGGATTTTACTGAACTCAAGAGAATTTTTTGTATTATCAGGGAATAGATTATCACAAAACATTATTTCATAAACCAGTCAAAGAATCTGAAAGAAAATGTTTATACCAAAAATATGTTTTTCTGTATATTTTGCTAAGCAAGAAGGCAATACAACTCATAATGTCTACCAGCCTATACAACGTCAAGGGTATGAAGATTATAGCTCACTCTCTTTCTAGATGCAGACTATAGTACAGTAAGCATGTGTAAACTGATAAAGCTGCATTCATACACAGTGTCACGATTATGCTGCTTTATTGCTAAAACACTGTATAATACTTCCATAAGAGTATCTCAAAAGTTAAAACTATATAGGCACAAACACAAAATTCTGTTATCCTTTAACATATTGCCACATTCAGACAGAGTTTGCAGCCTCTATCAGATGATAACTGCTAAATGGCTGTGTGTGAATTCAAGTCCCATTGAATAGAAATTACAGTAGACTTGCAATAGAATTGAATAGATTTGTAGGGCCTACCTATATGGCACAGCATGCAGGACACATAGATGATCAATCTGCTACACGTGTGGTCTTTGTTAAAATAGATGACACAAATCTTTGCAGTTGTCCAAATTAAACTTACCTATAGATACCTTTCAAAATTTGCCAGAAGGAGATAAAGAAAGCCAATGGCTTTACGCTAATTTTGGCATCAAAATGTGCAGCTAGCATGTAAGTTACACTCTGCACCTTTAAATCTTTCTAACATGTTCTGTAGCAGTTATAGAAAGACATTTTAGCACAATGAGAAGCAAAGATCATTGGGGAAAGCATCTCAGATGAGATTTCCAGAATTTTATCCTCTTCTCTATTTCCAATAACAAGAAGTGGGATAGGCATTTGCTACTTATTTTCGAAGAAATATCTCAATTTAAATAGGTTTAAAACTTTTAGCTCTCATGCAGCAATGTAGAGGAAGTCGGTACATTTTCCTTGAGAAGTGGCATGGACAATTCTTTTTACTTATTTATTTATTCAAGAGTTCTTACTGAATATGTGTAAGTATTATGGACAATGTTTGGGCAGGCCAGTTGAATAACACATGGAAAATGTCACAAGCTTCAGTGGTAGAACAAATTGCTATCCACTTTGTCATGTTGATCTATATGTACTTGCTTATCTTCAGAGCTTTTACTGATACCTGTGGTAAAATTACACATTCCATTCCCAATGCAACTTATGTTATCACATACCGAACTTACTACAAAGCACAGAACTTGAAGAAAGAAAAAAAAAAAAAAAAAACACAAAATAAACAAACCCTCCATTGACAAACTTTCTATGAGCTCATGATAATGAACAGTGTCTTATCATATCAATAGATGCTGTCTTACCTTTATCAGGAAAAGCTGAAAAGTCCCTTTCTGCTATTCAACTTCCAAGAACAAAAGAAATGAACTCCACCCTGTGGGCAAAGAATTTAAATGATTACTGATATTCTTAAAGAAGATTTAATTCATTACAAAACAATACAGACCTTCCAATTCTGCTGTGATAGGTAACAATGTAATGATATCCGAAAAAAAAGTCCACTGATGGTATATAATTAGTCATGTATTTACTGCATGGTAAATGTCCCCTGAAGAGGCAGTGAACTGGTAATAAAATACTCAACAACACTGTTTCATGAGGAAAATTATTACACTTTTATTTGTTATTGCAGTTTATAGAAGCTAGTAGCACTGCAATCTGCTGTGGAATCTTTGACCACACAGGTTTCCATCACATCTTAACAAGAGCCATGGAATAACAAAACAATGTGATGCACATTATAAAAAATAATAATGGATGCTCAAATAATTAACATGCCTGATACACTAAGGATCATTCCTCCTCCTTGTTGCAATAAACACAGGAAACCATACAATACAATGAGAGTCAGCTGAAACTTTTATGGCAGAGATCATAAATCTTAGGGCGAGATCAACTGCCTCACAAGTAGCATGGAGATCAAGATTAGTTTTATGCGGGGTTCTCAAGATAAAGTCATGCAAGTTTTAATGAAGTCCTCAGCAAAAGCAGTTGCAGACAGCTGTAGGACTGAAGACAAGCCTGGAAAACTATGCCTTGAGGCTGGAAGCAAGTGAAAATGAAGATGGAACAACAGCTACACAAGGATTCTGAAGAAGATAGAGGAGAAACAATGTTCTACGTTCTTGCATTGTAAGAAAAAACAATTTCATAGACTGAACAAAGGCATAAGAACACACAGACAAAGAGAAATGGGAGATCCAGAGCTTTTTCTTCTTTCACAGATCTCTATAATTAACTACTCCATTAGCACGCTAGAATGCAAAAAGGAAATTATTCATTTAGACAGCTCCTATGAAATCTTTACTGTGCCACTGCTTATCTTATCTGAAGTAGTTTTACACATATCAACACCAATTCAAGAGTTGCAGAATGCCTCGATTTCATTCCTATCCCAAACAGTGGCCAAGTATTTATCATTTCCTTCACAATACTGGAACAGCTAGAAATTTTGCAAGGTCATAACTGAACAGCACTGATTTGCAGATAATGGTCTGATTCAAGTACCTATTCTTTTTCCTTTAGAAGATCTGTTGTCCTCTGGTTATTATAATCTAATGTTCAAAAGGAATATTGGAGGTCCAACCCTTCTACTTGCATCAGGTTATGTGCATAAGGTCATATCCTTTCTGAAATACTCAGATTTTGTTTATAGATCCTAGAGGTTTGCTTGGTGTTCACGTGAAGCTCCAGGTTGAAAAAAAATTTTTTTTTAACCTACTTGATTCCCAAACACTCCATATTAGTATTTCAGAACACTGATGTGCAATATCACTGCTCTAATTCACTCTTTCTCTTCCAGTCCTGCAGCATCACTCTGAGAGGGGTGAAGTCTATCCATTGGCAATGCAAGTCAAGCAGAAGGTTGCATAAGGGGCATAAACCTCTGAAGTCAAAGAGGTTTGTGCAGATCATAAACAAGCACAGCAATTAGAGGATTAAAAACTGAAGTATAATATATACTTCAATACTAATTTAAATCCTACTCTAAAGTCTAGGCTAAAGTAAACTTTTCCTCAGGAACAAAGGTTTTAGATTCATAAGAAAATTACTTACAGGCTCAAAAGTAATGACTTTGGCTTTTATCTCAAAGGTGATCATTTTCCAGGAAACCTAGCTCAACCCTGTGCTCCCACAGAGCACTTGATTTGTGCCTTCTCATGGAAAGTACATGGAGGAGAGGATAGTAACACCATCCACAGCCACAAGCACTTCAATGCAGAAAATGCAAACTTCATGGATATATATGAATAGAATGAAAGAAAGAAGAAAAAAAAAAAAAAAAAAAAAAACAACAAACCGTTCCTGAACAAAAAAGGCAAAGGTCTTACATAAGCATAAAACAGGCCTTTTTGTTTTGTTTTTTGAAATTACCAAGGAGAAAAAGTTGCCCATGCTGAGATAATGTTAAATATACAAATGGAGGTACATTCACTATAGACAAGGTAGGTCTATAACCTTGTTTTAACCATGACACTGCATGTAACCTTCCAGCTACTAAAAAGCATGCTTTCTTATTTGAGAGTGCTTTCTGTTCTTTTCCTTAATCTATTTCACATTTCATTTTCTGATCTAAAGGTGACACTGAAGAAAAAAACCTTTCAGCTGGCATTTAACCATATGCTACCAGTCTGGGCTGAGTTAAAATGCATAACATTTTTTCCTTATTTTATTCTCAGAAAGACAGAAAAGTCTAGAATATATTGGGAAACAAATACAGAAAAGACATGCTATACAACTTCTATTATGCTCCTGCACACAGTATAACCAAGATTTGATATCCCCATATCTGATCTCATAATTGTGCATAACCAAAACAGCAGCCAAAAAGATCAGTGCCTATAAAAACATGAAGATGATTCATCACTAGCATTCACTCTAAATTGCATAAAAAACATGTATATAATATATATATTATATTATACATTATATATAATATATATATATACAATATATAATCTGGACCAAATTTATCATTCCTCTTAAATTCTGCAAGCACAGAGAGAGAAACTTCACTCTGTTCCTGATATAATCAGGGATTTCATGAGTAAGGTGATACTATGGCAGCAAAATGCTGGGAAACAATACAGTAGCCATAAAAATGTAATATTTCACAAGATAAGGAAGCTGTTTGCCATGACTGATATTTCTTTAGACTTCTTAAATAAAGCTGAATAGTATTTCCATAGCTCTCCCACACTCTGTCACAGCAGCCCTTTTCAAAGGGAGTTCCCCATTGGGAATGTCAGAGACCAGTGCTCTGCAGCCTGAGCAGGAGGCTGCCCTTTTCCCCTTGCCCCATTTATCAGCCTTGCAGGCAAAAGCTGAGAAAGAGGCACAGATTGGAATAATTACACAGATAGTTGGAGCCTTATTAAACAAATTGCTCAGGATCAGTAGTATTTAAAATCCATTGAGATAATGAATAGATGCCATCAGAAAGCTTCTAAGAGAGACAGATTATAGAAAAGTGCTACAACATGAGGAGCTGCAAGATTTCATGCGATGCATCCTCTGTCAGGCAAAAAGACTGGATTCTAATGAAAAAAGTCAATGAGGAACTCTTTTGTAACACATATAAGCACAGCATAAATAAACGTGCAATTTGACTGCAGAAACATAATTTTACTTTACATCAGTTTTCATCAGTGGGTTTAGTTTGCAAATGACAGAAAGCTATGATAGAATGAAATTGATTTAATGCATTTGCAATCACTTGTACCTACATGTTTTATCAGGGAAAAAATATGATTGCAATATAGGCATGGAGCTGAGTAAGCACACAATAATTGGGAAGAAAAAAAAAAAAAAAAGCATTCCATCTGAAACTGAATGAATCATAAAGCTTAAAACGCAGGCATTCTTTCTTATCAGCACTGAATGCACTGGGGATATTTTCCATCTACCATGCATAACATGCACAAAAGATCTTCAGCTTATATACATTACTTGTCTCATACATGCAAAAGCTTTCCTGAGCAGTACATACATATTCAATACTTTCCTCAAAATCATTAACAGAGGGTTCTTTTTCCTTTCTCAAGCTCAGTCTTTTTGTGGTGGTGATCCCAAGACCCTTGGGATGAAGTCAGAACTCTTTCTTGCTGTGTTCACTGGGCAAACTCAGTATTCATGAATGCTCAGTTAGCTCCTTGCCTTGATCACACAATATTTGATTTCACAAAATTAGCTGATTCAAGCAGAATTTCCTTATTTACCTGATATAAACAGGTCAGTATATCATTGTTACCTACTTACTGCAAGAGCATAGATTCTTCCTGTTTTCTAAACAAACTGTGAGGCTATCTGTCAATGAGCACTAGCAACCTTAGCAATATCACTACAATTTATATTAAATCCACTCTTCCTCTCCTATTAAACTACCTGTTTCTCAAATAATTTCATTCCTTATGTAGGACAGAATCATCCAAAATTTCTGCAATACCATTTCAAGCTTACAATTTTATAGTGGCATGTCAATGAAATACAGAATCACAGAATTGTAGGGGTTGGAAGGGACCTCTAGAGATCATCGAGACCAACCCCCCTGCCAAAGCAGGTTCCCTACACCAGGTCGCACAGGTAGGTGTCCAGGCGAGACTTGAATACCTCCAGAGAAGGAGACTCCACAACCTCCCTGGGCAGCCTGTTCCAGTGCTCCGTCACCCTCACCGTCAAGAAGTTCTTACGCACATTCGTGCGAAACTTCCTATGCTGCAGCTTACGTCTGTTTCCCCTTGTCCTGTCTCTACGTACCACTGAAAAGAGACTGGCCTCACCACTATGGCCGCCACACCTCAGATATTTATAAACCTGGATCAGGTCCTCTCTCAGTCGTCTTTTCTCAAGGCTAAACAGACCCAGGTCACTTAGCCTTTCTTCACAGGGGAGATGTTCCAGGCCCTTCACCATTTTTGTGGCCCTCCACTGGACTCTTTCCAAGAGATCCCTGTCTTTTTTGTACTGGGGAGCCCAGAACTGGACACAGTACTCCAGATGAGGCCTTACGAGGGCAGAGTAGAGGGGGAGGATCACCTCCCTCGACCTGCTGGACACGCTCTTTTTAATGCACCCCAGAATGCCATTGGCCTTTTTGGCCACGAGAGCACACTGCTGGCTCATGGCCAACCTGTCATCCACCAGCATGCCCAGGTCCCTCTCTGCAGAGCTCTTCTCAAGCAGCTCATCCCACAGCCTGTATTGGTGCATGCAATTATTCCTCCCTAGGTGTAAGACCCTACACTTGCTTTTGTTGAACCTCATCCGGTTTCTTACTGCCCAGCTCTCCAGCCTGTCCAGGTCTCGCTGAATGGCAGCACAGCCTTCAGGCGTGTCAGCCAATCCTCCCAACTTCGTATCATCAGCAAACTTGCTGAGGGTGGCCACTATCCCCTCATCAAGGTCATTGATGAAGATGTTGAACAAAACCGGACCCAGCACAGACCCCTGGGGGACACCACTGGTTACAGGTCTCCAGCCAGACTCTGCACCACCAACGACGACCCTCTGCGCTCTGCCAGTCAGCCAGTTCTCAACCCACCTCATTGTCCACTCGTCTATCCCACACTTCCTCAGCTTTGTTATAAGGATGGCGTGGGAGACAGTATCAAATGCCTTTCTAAAATCAAGGTAGACTACATCTACCTCTCTTCCCCCATCCACCCAGCATGTGACAGCATCATAGAAGGCCACCAAGTTGGTCAAGCACTACCTCCCCTTAGTGAACTCATGCTGACTACTCCCGATAACCTCCTTTTCTCCCAGGTGTCTGGAGATGGTATCCAGCACAAGCTGTTCCATCACCTTTCCAGGGACAGAGGTGAGGCTGACAGGCCTATAATTACCCGGGTCTTCCTTCTTGCCCTTTTTGAAGACCAGAGTGACGTTGGCTATCCTCCAGTCTTCAGGGACCTCCCCTGTTATCAAAGACCTCTCAAAAATGATGGAGAGCGGTTCGGCAATGACCTCTGCCAGCTCCCTCAGCACACGTGGATGCACCCCATCAGGTCCCATGGCCTTGTGGACCTTAGTACTGCCTAGGCGCTCACGCACGTCCTCTTTCCTGACTAAAGGGAACTCTCCCATTCCCCAGACCCTCTCACTAACCTCCAGGGTGTGGGATTCCTGTGGGAGAGCCTTTTCACTGAAGACGGAAGTAAAGAAGGCATCCAGTATCTCTGCCTTCTCAGCATCCCCCGTTACCAGAACCCCCCCCTCACTTAGTAAGGGGCCCACATTCTCTCTAGTTTTCCTTTTGCTGTTAACATACTTGAAGAAGCCTTTTTTATTATCCTTTATCACTTCAGCCAGATTCAATTCCAGACAGGCTTTAGCCTTCCTCGTCACATCCCTGCAGGCCCTGACTACATTCCTATATTCTTCCAAAGTGGTCAGATCCTTTTTCCACATTTCATGGACCTTAACAATGTTAACCAAAAACAAATGGAAGACTCCAAATTAAAAATGTATATAAATAAAAAAGATTAATCAGAAGGTACAAATAAATCTTCTGCTCAAGAGAAACAAAACTAGACTTTGGAAAAAAAGTGGTTCCACAGGAAAGTAGCCATCATTGGCAGACCATGAAGTCTTATATTCCATGCACTATCAACCCCAAGGGAAAATTATAGTTCACAGCACTGGCAAACCACCATCTTGCCTCTAAGACTAAAATTTGCCCCATGGTTTTCCCAGGTACCCTAAGGCTCCCAGTGTTTATATTATCAGAAAAACACAAAGTCCTTTCCTAAGACATAGTTATATTATTACAGAAATAAAACCACCTCAACTTTGCCATAGACTGAAGGCATATCTATTTCAAAACATTCCAGTAATGTTCTATTCAGCTTCTCTATAGTTATAGTGCTGCAAGTTGTCTAAGAAACTCTCCGAGGTGTAGGCATTAAAATTAAGGCTGATCTCATATGCAATGAAGTCCTTGTCTGCTTTGGTTTGTCCTTCCATTCTTACTCATACTTTCCCACAACCACAGATTATGTGCTTTTCATGCACAACACTTCATGCTATCCAGCCATTAACACACTGAGCCATTTCTGCTCTTTGCTAGGACAAGTATCTAGCTAAACATCCAACGTGAAACTTAATCCATCTGTTTTCAAGGGAAGTACAAAATATACATGTGTGTACTTTTATATGTATGTTTGTATATATACCTACATACAGACACATGTATATATGTCTTTTGGACAAATACATGCAAATGTTTTCTTGGTACAAGACTAAACTACCATTCCAATCTGAAAGGCAGAGTTACATTCCCAGTGTTAAAGACATAGAATGTACTGGGCTTCAGTATTTGCTGCAACTGCTCTCATGCATGCAGAATTACTGCAAGCCACAGGAAAGCTTCCTCTGCTTCCCCCATGCAGCTTGCAGGTTTGATGCAGCAAAGAAATGCAGCTGACAAGCAGCAGGACTGGAGTGCAAAGCCCTTGCAACCCTTTTGTCATTCATCCAGTCATTCATCCACCTCCTGAACTGCACAGGAGGCATAGGGATACCTCTCTAGTAGAACAACTCCCAGTATCATGAAGTCATCGCTGCTCCTCTTGTCTGCACAGAGGACTCGAGAATTCACTACTAATCCAGCATACAGGTGAGAAAGGATCTAGAGCAGTGGCTTCCATTTATCTGTTATCTCCCACAGGCTTTCACCGTTCTCTGAAAGCAAAGAAGCTCAGGAAGCTGAGTTGAACACATCAGAGGAGAATAGGTCAGATTTATCCCAGAATTAAATAACCATAAATAAATGAGATGACAAGAGAGGCCACTGTTTAACATTATAATTGATTTTTTGTTTTGTTTTGCGATTTGAGGGTATTTTGCTTTAAGATCAAATCATAAATTCTATAAATTCTCAATTGCATAAGTCTTTGATTTTCAAAAGGCTGATGAACAGCTTCAATACGCACTTAATAATCCACTCCACTTCAAAGGATTTCAATGCACCCCTATCAGCAGAAACACAGTACCACTGTATTTGTTCCCACCTAATGGAAAAGAAACCAGGATCGTAAACAAATATAATTGCTTAGAACAGAGTCAACTTTTAAATATTTTTATGAAGTTCAAGTACAAACAAATATCCCCCATGGCTCTATTGAGACTAATCAGCATAGTCAATATTGGAACACTTATTCCAGCCAGTCTAAAATTAGTACTTGAGACACTCCAGTGTTGTTTTCCATGGAGCAGTGATAGAGAAAAGGTACTACAAAAATCACATGCATTGAGTCACCTGTTTACACTTCTTAAAGCAACTACCCAGATAGGTTTGAGGCAGGTAAACTTAAGGGAAGAGTACAGAGTTACATTAGTAAGGTTAAAAGTGTAACTGTGGCATCCACCTACACTTAACAACTGGAAATTCATTTCCAGTCTCAGACAGACAAGACTCAAAAGACCTATTCTGTTCTTTACACAAAGACTGGCTGGCACTACTGGTAGAAATGCCTAGCCAGTGCAACTACATTTTCCACATGGAGTTTATGGACACTTTTAATAGAGATGTTGGAAAAAGCAATAGTTACATACCAAAAAGCAGAGCACTACATGCTCCATGAAAGTGGCTTCAATACCTACACCAAGGCACACTACAGAAGACAGAACATGAAATCAGGGTTGTTGATGGCTAAAGCGCACAGGAATATTTAAAGCACAAACGTACTTGATATACTTGTTGTCAACTGAAAAAAGGTGTCAACTGTTTCTCTTCCAAACACATACCCTGTGCTGTAACTTGCAATCTACCTAACATACACGTAAGGTAGAGCCATCTTCACTGCTTAACCTGTAATTTGATATTCATACAGTACGTTAAAACTGAATGGAATAAATACTACCCAGTAAGCCACCTAAAATCCCTTCCAGGTATGTTTCCGTAAGTTCAAAACCTTTTCCTTTAAAATAAAAGGATTACATTGGAAGTGAAATAAATTAAAATACTGATGACTATGATAGCTCCAGCATGAAAGAAATATCTATGAGAAATGGTTACAAAAATGTTACAAGACTTCAATATTTGTTGATTTTTGTTGTTGTTTGTTTTAATAATGCTAAAAAATGGAAATAGATGGGGAGGAAAACCCACAGGAGATAGAATTAAAGGTCTTTTTAGGCTGATGTAGTGAAAAGTAAAGAAGTTGTGAAATTCTGCATAAAAATCAGAATAATTTCTAAAACCTCCCTTATTTACAACATGATATGCTATTACCGTTTATCTGCACTCTTCTTTTGTAGACTTCACACAAGAAAGTGCTCTGTGCTTTCTTTAAAAAAACCTATTCACTGCGTACTGTAAATAAAATGAGGTGAACTAGGGGGAAGCAGGGGACATAAGTCCTGTCTTAAAGGATATAATCCAGTTGCCACATTAAGTTGCAAGAGAAATGACAGTCAGGTCTCCATCCATCTGAACAGTCTTCATTGCTCTGGAGGAAAAAAGTGTACTAAGTAATTTGTTAACTGAATGGAAAACAGAAATTTCCAAATGGAAAAAATGCACCTTAGTACAGTATAAAGCAAGTTACTAATACTCTGCAGTAAAATGGAATTTGTGAACTGAATCTTAGGGCATTTCCTTTCACCTGTCTTTACTTCAGAGCTAAATGTTCTTGAACTATAGAGGTTGCATACTATATAACAGTCACAGGTTTTGTCTGTTGCATACGCACAAAAAAAGTAAACATATATGAAAACAGTAGGAAAATTGGGAATGATTAGAAGCATTATGACATGGAAATACCACTTAGGCATGAAGAGCGCATAACATTAGCCTTGAATAATTAAGGGTCGATAGGTCAGTACTTGCATTCAGACCTTTCCTCAAAGGAAGGTTACCAAAGTGACCTATCTTCAATCCACTGCCTCCCAGTGTAGTTTTTGCCCATCTCTGTTCCAGGTTTTCCACATACTTGGAATTCCACAGATGGTCCCCGTCACCCCTAAAGAAATCTTTTTTTCCAGATGAATTCCCCAGAACAGAGCAGAACTTTATTTCTTAGAAAACAGAGGAAAATTTTCCAGAAATTCACAATTCCCATAAGTGCAACAACTGGCTAATAATTGGTTATTCTATAACTTTAAAAAATCTGATAGAAGTTTGAATGCATTTTCAAAAGTCACTTATATTCCAATAAGTACTAGAAGTCTCATCATTTCAATTCAAATGATACATTCTTAGAAAAGCCTATCCTAAAATCACATCTAAAGTTTTAGCCAAATACTTTAAGCATGGTATTTTAATGTCCTTTGACAAGCACAGAGAACAGGTATTCGAATGTCCTTTGACAAGCACAGAGAACAGTCAATATTCCAGTTCTACAGTCTCTCCTTTTTCTTAGCAGTTTATTACTTTTCTTTACGTTAATGATTTGCTAAGATTATTTCCCTTCAACCAGCCTTTGTATTTCTTCATTTTCTTCTTTAAAAATTACTTAAGTAACAAAAGCCATTGTGACAAAAAGATAAAAGATAGCATAGTATGTGATTTCCCAGCTGAAGTGTCTCACCTCAGCACACACAGCTGTGCCCATAAACTCTCTTATGCCATCACAGCGATGCATACATATACACCCTTTGGCCAAACACCCCACATTTATAAGGTTGTCTTCATTTGGATTGCACATTTAGTGATCCTTTTTTCACAGGTCTACATGCATCTCCAGTGAAATATCTGCCTCTGGTATCTGCACCCCACTACAAGGTGCAAAGGCAGATTTCTATCTTAAAATAAATTTAGTATAATTAATAAAAGATTAATAATGTATACAGAAATAAGATGTATCCTCTCTGTCCAGACATCTCTCTTGTAAATGCTGATTTATAAAAATACATGAAACTAATTTATAAGACTATAATTTATAAGTGGACTAATTGAATACATTTTTCAGGAAAGAGATGAGAAATCCTGTAACTCAAATGATACAGAAATGTATATAAGGAAAATCTTTAATTTCCTATATTAGTGTAATACTTTAACAGGAAGTCATCAAAGAGAGGTAAACTTAAATTAAATGAGAATAAAGGAAATCTGGATTTAATAATTGATTTTTAATCTCCTTTGCATTTATACTTCCATGACCTTAAAGAAAAAACAAAGCCTCCTTTTCACTGTCTGCAGTAACCACTGAAACAAATATTAACTCTAAACCAAATTAAAACAGTATCTTAACGTACTGAAATAGTTCACTAAAGGTACATTATCCAAGTGGAAAACAAGTTTATCCAAATGGTCCTACATTCAAAACAAAATCGCTGACTAAAGAAATTTCTACTAAGAGGATTTATTGTGAGCCTGGGTTGGAATTTTAAAGGTCTATAAAAAAAAGATAGATGCCTGGGAACAATCCCTTATATACATATACCATTTTTTGAGTGTGCGTGGACATTTTTTGTACATCCACCATGCCCTAAGAGACCCAGCTCCTCCAAGATGTCCCATGCTCAGGGTTCCATGGGCACGTTCACTGCCCCAGAATACTCAGAACATTTAGAAGATGGGCAGTGTGATCTGTACACCTTACAGCAATACTTCTGCTGAAGCAGAGAGCCACTGGGATCTCCATGAGCCATGGCTAATTGCTGCTCCTCAAGACCACTGCGGTACGCTCCTACTCCCCTGGACAAAGCTTACAGTCGCTGCATCTGGAACACACTACATCAAGAATCACTCCACACAAAACACCTGAACACTACTCACATGTGACTGGTTGCTCCCAAGTATTATCTAACAAGCTGATTTCAAGTTCTCCCCTACTTCTAAACATAAGTTTTCTGATATGCATCTATTTTCTGAGACTGAGGCCAATAAACTTTTTAAGTGTTCTTCTTCACTGATCAAAACTGAAGATGCCACAAAGAAAATGCATTATTTACTTTTCAAAATATCAAACCAGTTTTAAAAGAGAGCTCACTTAAATGCTTTACTTAAAGATACTATTATTACCAGCATTCTTTAAATAAAGTTAAATGCTCTACTTTGCTCCATACTTACAGTCTTTATTTTTAACTTTTCAATCAATTTTGGCAGTGCAGACAGAGAAGTTATTTTTATTAGCTTTCCCTACCTCCACTAAGGCTGACTCTAGCTTGATTTCAAATGCTTGCAGAATACATTTGTTGTCTGGACTACTAACCAAGACATTTCTCTTTCAACTTGTTTCCTTAGAAGGTGATGGAATCAATTCTACTACTGTTATTTTCAGAAAAAAAAAAATGATGGAACTTCAAAGACTACTGTTTTGTTTTAAACAGAGCCAGCCTGAAATTCAACTACCTGTTAGATTCTAAAATGCTTTTTTAAGCAGTTTACATAACATAGCAAGTATGAAAACATAAGACAACACTTCAGCAAATATGAAAAGATAGGAAAAAATCCACATGCTGTTACAATCTGTTCGTAACTATGCATACAATACAAATTAAGCATAAGGTAACAGTAGCTTAACTAACTTTAACTAATATTAATCTCTATGAATATGCATTTCATTTAGCCATTTTCACATCCTGTATTTATTTCAGAGAAAACACAGGTTAAAGGTTCAACTAGCACTTAAAATGTCTCCTAAACCATAATTATATCGACAAAACTTGGCCTGTGGGTAAAATTTTGAAACCTATGACAGAAAGCATTTATTTTTCTCAAATACTTTGTGGAGTTTGATTATAGCAAAGAATTTCTCCTTTACTACTAATATTCAGTTGTATGCAAAGTGTACCTCAAATTGAAAAGCCTGCACAATTTAGGCCGGAAGCTGAATTGTTGAGGTTTAATAAGTGATTAAAAAAGAATCATGAGCTTCCTCTTGAAGTTCATTAAAAGAAAGCATCATCTACTCCGCCTGGACTGTCACAAGTCCATGGGGCCAGATAGGATCCACCCAGCGCTGAGGCAGCTGGTGGAGGCGATAGCCAAGCCACTTTCCATCATCTATCAGCATTCTGATCAACCAGAGAGGTCCCAGAGGATTGAAGGCTTGCCAGCGTGACTCATTCTACAACAAAAATCATAAGAAGGATCTGGGAACTACAAGATGTGCAAGACCACTGGGGGACCTGGCCTAGTCAGCATGGGTACATGAAAGGAAGATCCTGCTTGACCAACCTGATTTACTTCCATAATCAAGTGACCTGCATTGCAGATGAGGGTAAGGTTGTTGACATAGTCTACCTAGACTTCAGTAACATCTTTGACACCGTCTCCCACAGTATTCTTCTGAAGAACTGGCAGTCCCTGGCTTGGAAAAGTACACTCTTTTCTGGGAAAAGAACTGGTTGAATGGCCAGGTCCAGAGAGCGGCAGTGAGTGGAGTCACATCCAACTGGTGACCACCACAAGTGATGTTCCCCAGGAGTCGGTATTACAGCTTATTCTGTTCAATATCTTTATTGATGACCTGGATGAGGGCACTGAGTACACCCTCGCGAGTTTGCAGATGACACCAAGTTGGCAGGAAGTTGACCTACCTGGGGGAAGAAAGGCTCTACAGAGAGATCTGGACAGGCTGGATTGCTGGGCTGAAGCCAACGGGATGAAGTTCAACAAGACCAAGTGCCTGGTCCTACATCTTGGCCACAATAACCCCAGGCAATGCAGAGCTCAGGGTGGAGTTGCTGTAAGACTGTACAAAAGAAATAGACCTGGAAGTGTCATGCCAGCAGGAGCAGGGAGGCAATCATCCCTACGTACTCAGCCCTGGTGAGGATGCACCTGGAGTACTGCATTCAGTTTTCAGCCCCTCAATACAAGAAAGACATCAAGACCCTGGACTGTGTCCAGAGTTGGGTAACAAAGCTGGTGAGGGGTCTGGAGCACAAGCCTTATGAGGAATAGCTGAGGGAACTGAGATTATTTAGTCTGGAGAAGAAGAACCTCAGGGGTGACCTTATCACTCTCTACAACTACTTGAAGGGAAGTTGCAGTGAGGTGGGTGTTGGCCTCTTCCCCCATGTAACTAGCAATAGAACTAGAGGGCATGGCCTCAAGTTACTCCAGGGGAGATTCAGGTTGGACATTAGGAAACAATTCCTCTCCAAGAGAGTGGTCAGCTGCTAGAACAGTCTGCCCAGGGAGGTGGTGGAGTCACCAACACTGGAGGTGTTCAATAAATGTTTAGATGTTGTACTGAGGGACATGGATTAGTGGGAAATATTGCTGACAGGTGGACAGTTGGACTGGGTGATCTTGGAGGTCTTTTCCAACCTTGATGATCCTATGACTCTGTGATTCTATGATAAAAGCATAGTTACAGCTGTAGACATTGCTCCATCATTTTCAAAGATGGGAGGAGACCCTACAAACTATACAATGTCGTGATGTATACCTGTTTAGATAAATTACACTCTTAGGAAAAAGTATATATATATATAAAATTCAATCTGAAATACAGTGGGGAGAGGTTGAGAAGAAGTGAGCATTCAGAACAGGCAGGAATTCAAGCCGATAACACATAACAAGCGAAACTTACATATCTTACTTATAGAGTTTTATTCTCCTTTTTTCCATTAAATTCGCTCCCTGACTGCCATACACAGCATACATTCAACAAAACATTCATCTGCATTAATTTGCCACCAGTAATTTATAAGACACCTAAATAAAAGTCCATTGCTTGTCATTATTAATGTCTCCGATTTTGTTCAACCACGGCCTCTCTTTGGTTTTTGATGTGAAAGCATTAATAGGAGCTTTTCATAATGAAGGTTGTGGGCACCAATTCAAAGTTTGCATATTGGAAAACAACTACTTCACTACTCATTGCAAATAGTGCAATTGATGAAGTCTGGCAAGCAAATTCTAAAATTTTGGTTAAAAAATGTGCAACGTCAAAAACTCATGAAAGAGACAATATATTTATATATACATATATTAAACTCTCAAAATAGTAAATAGTAGAATTAAAGCTGTTAATGAACCATGAATTCAGTTGTCTGATATGTAACCGGGATAATTGCTTTGCTGAATTTTATAGTGCAGGCCATCTATGTAGCCAAGGAATGGGGAAAGAGGGGAAAATAAATACAGCAGAAACACCAATGCTCCTGTGACCTGTTCAGTGTTCTAAGTTAAAATAGTTCTTCTCTACTAAACCTTTATTTTATGCACTGCTTATCCCATTTTATGAGATATAAAAGTATAAGAAATCAGTGTACTCCTATATATACAAAGACTATACAAAAATGCAGAAAGAGCATTTTAATGACAAAGAATTTAACACTGACCCAGTATAGAGCCAAAATAAATCTAAATTGGAATGACCACAGGTAATGAACAAAGAATTTTGCTTTACACAAGCTTTTCTGCTATTCGTTTTTTTGAAACTTTTGTTTTCCTAAGGAAGAAGAAAAAAAAAAAAAAAAAGCCTCAAAGCCACCCTAACTGGGTTTTACATATTTTTAGAAGGTGGTTGCAAGGTGGTCCTTTCCTTGGCAATTTTTCTCCAGGGTTGCATTAACATCTATTGATCATCTGTGTTGACAAGTGAGATCTAAACAGGCATCTGTACAATACACAAGCATTAAATAGACAACCTAGTGCAAATCTCAGGATGTTTTATGTTTCAGACGCTATTCCTAACTATTCTGATCTTTCCTCATCCAAAGTTACGAGAAGATCAGGGAGCATCTTAAAAGGATTTCCTAAGCATCTTCTTCAAGGTAAAACACAAATTATTCAAGATTAGATATAGGTTTTTTGCTGCTCAAACTAGTTTTCTGACTGCTTCTCACTTAGTTCAGTTTATATTGATAACATTTACGGGATGGAGATGAATTAAAATATCAAGTCTTTATTTCCAGTTCAGATGTTCAACACTTTATGGAAGCAGCAGAGAAGTCCAAACTCTCTCTGAACTTTCTGTCCTATGGGACAAACTTTACACAAGGACTAACAGTACTCACATTCTCCACTACAAAGGAACTAATATTTTTGTTTATATTTAGCATTTGGGTCATTACATCTTACTATTAATTATGGGGCTGCTCCAAAAGTAATGCCTCCTATTTCATTATGCTGGCCCACAACGTTAGAAGCGGATATTGGCAGTATGGCAGGAGAAGTTGAACCTTCTCACCAATATTCTGTTACATTTTTTAGCCATGTGACAGATGACAGCAGAGGGGCAAAACAGCATAGGAGCATGTATGAAGTAAGGGTGTGTCACTGAATTCCTCCATGTGGAAAAAATAGTATTGACACTTACTGATGCTAGCTGAACATTTATGGAGAGCAAACAGTGGATGTCAGCACAGCAGGATAGTGGTGGTGCATTTCAGCAACAGCAATGTAAAAGGCAAGCAACATTCCAGATGGCCATACATAGATGTCACAGCACAAAATGAAGAACACGTTGATCAACTCATCTGTGGCTAATAGGAGTGATTATGTTAAAAACCAGTGTTCTGTAACTAAGAACTTACTCTGTTGTGTTATTTTGCTCTTTGTAGTTGTTATAGTCTTCATCAAAATGAATGAGGCATTACTTTCAGAGTGACCTATGTATGTTTTTCTTTTCTTTCCAAAGGATACTACTCATCACTGTCATAATTACAGCTCAGTGATGCAAAACACCAGATCCTGTCCTAAACGCATGTCTGTCTTTTCAGTTCCTTCCGCTTCCATAGTGTCTGGAGAAGGAGTTCAACTTTCTGCATCAGCAATTTGTTTCGATGGTGAAATTGGTCACCTTCTACAAATGATGCAAATGAGCCAGACTTGAACATTTTGCTTGCTGACAAGTCAAGTTCTGCTGTTTGACAACAGGAACGCCAGAAGTAGCCTAACTTTAAACATCAAGTTCCCCTGCAGTAGGCTCGAGGTTTCTTTTCTGCTTCACAGAGCCAAATTACCTCTACTCAACACTGACATATTCATAGCCAGGGTTTGCAATCAGCTGTAGTCAAAGCAGATGGTGTCAATCACTGAAGTATTCTAAACATTTCTCTTCTTAAGGATCACTCAACACCTCTAAAGATAAATGTATTTTATAGAAGATAGAGCCATGTGTTAAAAAGCAAAAAGCTTAAATGGAATCAGGGTGGACACAGACTTCCCTCATAATGTACCCACTAAGTAAATGTTATTTTTATTAAAAAATAAAGCATCTTGTAAATTTGCATAAAATAAAATAGTATGCAATTGATATGTTCGAATGTACGTTTTAGAAACTTACACTCTTGATCAGAAATAAACACTAGTCTAAATAAAGCTGTACAATACTTTTGAGACATTTAATAAAAACAATCTGAAAAATGTATGCATGATCAAATTTTACTTTATTTTTCGCTAAAGGAAAGTATGACAGCACACACCTGTTGTTTACAACAGGTTCTAATGAAAAGGTGCCAACACAAATCTACTTGTGAACTCTCCATGCTGCTCAGTAGAAAGAAACTAAGGCCCTGATTCAGCAAACTCTTAGTTTTGATTGAATATGTTACCTGCATCAAAGGTTCACAGGAATATTTCACCCAAAATAAGCTGTCAGTGTACAATAAGATTTCAACACTCTAAGCTTAAATGGTACCTAAAAAAAGCCCACCAACACTAATATGCTTTGTTTGCGAATAATCGTGATGAATGCTTTTAGATGAGAAATAACATTTCTTGTTATTTTGCCACTTACAGCCTGTCATTGTTCAGTAACTGCCCACTGGAGAACACATTGACCGTGAGATTTCTATAGTTGAGATTGGCAGGCAGAATTTAAACTGTCAGTCCATTCATTTACAATAGCCCCTTGACACTGCTAATGGCAAGGCATTCTCTGTAAGCAAGAGCAATTGCTTCAGCTTTCTGCACAAGGTTCCTGTGTACCAGAACAAGTATAAAACATCGCAGATTTATCTCATATCCAGTATGTGATGTAAGTATCCTCTACAAGAACAGCATCTGCAATAGCTAGCACTTAATCTGATTAGTTGTGTAATATGAAGCAAAGAAAAATAACCACTCGCAGATTAACTATATAACTTTCATTCTAATTACAATTACTGTCAAGAGGGGTAGGGAAAAAGGTAAATTCAACACTTAGGTATAGCTGTTAGTGCTTTGGAAACTCAAAGTTACCGAGAAGCATCAAACTGACTTTTGACCTTGCCAAAGTATTGCAGAACTCCCACAGAGTAAGAAAAGCACCTTTCCTTCTCATTGCAGCTTCATCTCTGACCCAGCTGTGCAGAACAGCCTTGGTCAGCTGCAGCCAGCAGTCCACCCTCACCTCCAACCCACACATAGGGCAGTACCCCCTTGCAGCAACTCCCTGTGTAAACCCAAGAACGTCTTTGGGCTCTAGAGATTAGTTAAGTATTAGTATTTTCAAAATGCATATGGTTAAGAAAGGAAAACAGAAACCTGCTGTACCTGCTCACCTCCGCTTATCTTAAATCCCCTGATCACCAGTTGTTTTCCAGATTTCACCTGCACAACCTACAATTAGAAAACCAGATTTCCTAAGGTAATTTAATGGATCCAATAAAAGCAAGCATCTGGTATCTTCTTAGATTTCATTTTTCAGAAGAGACTTGCTCATCTGTATTTCTTGTAATTTGGTTCTTCACAGAATATTTAAAACATCAAAAGATATATGGTTTGATTTATGGAGCAGCTTCCACTTACAGCATTACCTCATTGTGTACTCAAGCATTATGGAAATGCAAAGCCCATATGTTTAAATCTACACTCTTTAATAGTGTTCTCACAGGCAGCCATTCCAGCAAGCTTTTGCTAGGAAGCAGAAGTGACCAAGGAAGTGATCTCAGACAACAATTACTGACAGTAGAAAGGAAGGTTAAAAAAGAGGACAAATAAGGTGGTAGGTTTATTTCGTTTGTTTCAATTAGTATTCCTGAATATGAACACCTCTGCTAGAGCAGGCGAAGGGATAATTTAATTGTGGCTGTCAGCTCACCTTCAGTTTGCCACCTCCAAATAACACAGCACAAGATTTGGAGTCATCCCCAGGAAGTTATGACCAATTTGACACTTACACTGGTGTCATTAGTGTTAATCGGTTCTCACTTGGATGGATAAGGATTTAACACAATAATTACATGAGTAATTATGTTACTAATTACAAGAGTAATTATCTTAATACATTAATATTATGTATAATTACTTTAAGAGTAATTATCAATATTAATACTATATAATAATTAAAATTAGTTGTACTGATCCCTGCAACTTAGCTGATGTTGCTATGTAAATGGTACAATACTTTTTGTGCATTTATCACCTCTATAAGTTATTTCTTCTAAAGCTTAGTTGTTCAGTAACTGATTTTGAAACATTTGACCCCAATGCTCTTACTCACCTGCGTGAATAAATCCTAGCCCCACAGGGAACAGAAGAATTCTGTTTCTTTATTATCAACTTCCTCTGTGATACAGCAAGCCATTTTAAAAATATTGCCAGGTAGTAAAAACAGACTTTGCATTTTCTTAAAGCAGGAAGACATGTAGTAGGAGATGAGCCCCTCATTATCCATCTGTTTCCAGTTGTTCATATTTATATTATCAAACTTTCCAGATGCCACGCTCTTCATGTTTTGTCCCAGTGGAATGATAAACTATATTCCTCTTACCAGCTCTGACATCTACCCTTACATTTGGGCATTGAAAATAACTTATAAATGAATAGTGTGTTAAATTCTTGTTTTCTATAGAGATTTCCAAGACCAGCGTTCACCAATTCCTTCTTGCAAATGACTTAGAGAGAAGAAAAAAGATGGAGTGGTGAGTCTGGGTGGAAGAAAAGCAGCAGCACAGAGTGAAGTTAACTGGAAATAAAACTGGAGGCAGCCTTGCCTCCAGTGAGCCATTTATATATATTGAAAAGAGGAGAAGCAAACAACAAAACAAATGCCAGATCTGCAGGTGTGCTAACAAATTAAAACTGGAGCAGGAAAAGAAAAAAATCTGTTATATCCTTTCAACCTCTGTTTCACCTCAGCAAACTGTATGACACAACCATTATGCTAGATTCTAAGGAGAACTGCATGCAATCAGCCTTATCAGCACCACCTGTAAACACACTGCAGGTATCTGCACAGTTTGCTACAGCTCTGCCTTGCCAGTTGGCACCAATCACAGGTGTTCCAAAGCTGCCTTGAGCTACTAATGGATGGAGAAAGGAAAAGAACACAAACTCTAAGTTAAGAAATTGGTATTACAGACTCCACATGTGATCATTTTTTTCAGCCATTAAAGAAGTTTTCAACAGGGCATACTACAGGCATCCGGCTACTCAAGAAAGCACTGAAAAGACTAAACGCATGTTCTCTACTTAGGTAATTTCTGTCACTAGGAGTTACTCCCATGCTGTACAATCAATAGGCGTACAGAGGTTAGGCTAAGTAGGATTATTGCAGTGGAAAGATAATAAATGAAAAATGCTCACCAATGTTGTAGGCTCAGAATAAACTCCACAAGGAGCTATCTCCAGAAAGAGACCTTTCCTTAGTGTCAGTCAGCACTTAAATGGAATCTAGGAGAGGTGGGTCCAGGCTCCACCCCTTCCGGTAGCACAGGTGAATTGCCTTCACCTGTGCTCCTGTGGCTGACTCATTGCTTGCCTCAGATGGTCAATCAGAGGTTCAGGCCGTGATCAACAGTTCCCACACAAATGCAATGAGGAAATTTGTGAGGTTGCATTGGACACATCAAAATAGAATTAGACATTGTGTTCTGAAATCTCCAAGTGATGTTTATCTTTGCATACATCTCTTTCAAATTTTCTGCTTCACATAAAATTGTCGTCCTTCACTAAAATCTGAAAAACAGCAATTCAGTTTCTTTATGTGAAGATAAAATCAAAGAATTCCTGATTCTAAGAGCCAAAAACTATTTGTGTGTCTATCAGTTGGGAGAAAGAATAATGAAAGAAGAAATCTTTAAGCTGGAAACGAGCCGGCAATGTGTCCTCAGAGCCCAGAAACCCAATCATATCCTGGGCTGCATTCAAAGAAGTATGGCTAGCTGGGTGAGGGAGGTGATCCTGCCCCTCTACTCTGTGCTGGTGAAGCCTCACCTGGAGTACTGCATCCAGATGTGGAGTCCTCAGTACAGGAGAGACATGGACCCACTGGGGAGTGTCCAGAGGAAGGCCAAAAAAACGTCCCAAGAGATGGAATGCCTCCCCTATGAGGAGGACAGGCTGAGAGAGCTGGAGCTGTTCAGCTTGGAGAAAAGAAGACTCCAGGGAGACCTGATAGTGGCCCTTCAGAATCTAAAGGAGGGCTATAAGAAGATGACAGACTCTTTAGCTGGGTCTTTTGTGATAAGGGGAAAGGTTTCAAACTAGAAGAGGGAGATTTAGATTGGATATAAGGAAGAAGTTTTTTATGAGTGAAGCTCTGAAACAGGTTGCTCAGAGATGTGGTGGATGCGCCATTCCCAGGCACATTCAAGGCCAGGCTGGATGGGGCTCTGAGCAACCTGATCTAGCTGTAGATGTCCCTGTTCTCTGCAGGAGAGTTAGACAAGATAACCTTTAACGGACCCTTCCTACTCAAAGGATTCTATCTGCCTCTTGCTGGACTGTACGTTCGGATTACTACAGTGCAGGTTCTAATATTATTTTAAATAAAAGTTCCTGAGGAACACAGCTTTATCCATTCTCTTCCAACTACCAGCAATGGTCTCATTCAACAGTATTTCCAAGTAGCTTTCTAGGGGCTTATATTCAAATTATATCCTCACTGCCTGTATCTTATGTACAGGGCATCTGGGCACCGAGGCTGAACGGCATGGCAGTAATTCCCCAGGTTCCTACAGGCAAAGACCCATGATGCAACCTATTGAACCTTGACGGGCAATGTAGACACAAATGTCGGATAAATGGCTACATATGTAAAGGTGGGTAGGTTTTTTTTATTGCTGCTTGTTTCCAGAAAAACAAAAATAAACGGAAATAAGACTGAATAAAAACAAATAATTGCATAGAGAACAAAAATTAAAAAGACCCCGTCTCCTGCAAATTTTCCTCTACTCACAGTTATTTAGGGAAAATAACCAGAGCCTGGCTTAGTACTTTTTTTTTTTTACCCTTCAGGATTAGGTTCTGCCTCACATAATTTCTAAGAAAGCCCCCTACAGTTTGGAAAGTTTACTCCAAAAATAATTACTGCCAAATTACAGGAAGAATTACTCATACATTTATTACGAACTGTATGAAATAGTTGTCTTTCAAAATATTAAAAAAAGAAAAAGGGAGATTGATTCAACTGATTCAAAGAAAAACAACTTTTGTCCCTCTATAGCAGGTTGTAAATACCCTGCAGAATATTTTAAGAAGTACATTGCCAGCCCTAGGAAGTAAAATTGCCTATTTAGCAGAAAAATGAGGCATGTTCCATGATTCCCCATATAGAAGATATTCCTGCCCTTGCAGGGTTGCTCACTTGCTCTATGAATGAAGCAATTTTTTTTTTTTTTTTTTTTTTTTTTTTACAAAATCCTTCAAAACAAAGTCAAAGAAATTGAATCATACAAGTCAGGTACTAGCATTTTAAATGTACCAAGTAGAACTTTCTGCAAAACTGCATTAGATAGTTTTAAATTAAAAACGGCATTTTTAAAAAATTATACATAATACATAAGCCATTAGGTAGCTACAAAAAAGTTCATGTTACAAGCCATGCTGACTTTGACTTAATAAAAAAAATAAAATTATGCTTTGTGTTTGCAAAATGGAACACTAACTACAATCAATAGGTTTTCCTATTGATTGAAAAAGTGCAAACAGAACTGAAAGACATCTACATCCAAGACTAAGCGTACTCTCCAGTAGAGCAGAATAGTCTCACAGATGTGCAGCACTTGGGTAACAACACACATTTGCAGGGAAATCAGAGGGTTCCTGAGATTGCTGTAGGCATAAAGTTAACACATCCCACAAAAAGAAACTCAAGAACTCAGGTATAAGATCTGAGAAACAGCACTTCAGCGGAAATATTCTAGCAGACCAGGTCTCAGTTTTGAAATTTACTCTAACAAAAGCTTGAGATAAAAGCTTATGTCCATGGCCATATTCTATTGCTTCAGTGCCCCTATTTTTTTTATTTTTTTAATTAATGATCAAGTCTCTGTTATTGTAACCAAGATACTTGTTCTACAAAAGGGTAACTAGCAGCTTTCCTTTAAAATGTTTGGGAACTACAGTGACTCCAAGCGGGCAGTAAAATAGTATATTTAAAGTTTGCCTACTGTAAACCAATGCTGGCAATGCACAACAGGCTTGAGGATCACAGAGTCTGGATCACGTTTCCTATCCAGCTGCAAAAGTAAATTGGGAGATTGGCATTATCAATTCAGAAAATTAGGAGGAGCACTCCTGCATGGAGATTGCACTCCAACCACAGCCAACAAGCAGATACAAGCAAAGCTTGCCACTTTGTCACTATAAGAATAAATGCCACATTGTCACATCATTTCATAAACATACACATCAAGAAAGCAAGAGCAGTACTTCCCTGCATATCCCTAACTGGTTTTGCCTATTAGTCTACTTTCTTCAGACAGTTCCCCAGCAGCCACCTTCTCTGCTAGAATAAAGAAAAAGCAGCCTGTTGCAATCCAACCTGTGGTTTTGGCAAGTCCTGAGCTTTTGTTATGTGGACAAAACTCACGTGCCTGGCTGGACAAATAGTCAAGCCAGGTTTCTTGCAGGTAGAGAATTGCTCTGCAAAAACTCTGCCCCAGAGTGACTTGTCTTGATCCAATTTTCCTCACTATATGTTTTTCCCATGCTTTCTTATTGAACAACACCCATGATTTGGCATAGAGTACGCTACATATAGTATAACTATATGTGAAGTATAACTATAGTGAATACTTCATTAGCTGCTTTAGACTTCCATTAGATTGCATAAGACGTTCCAGCAGGGTTCTGCCCCTGTTCCAGTACTTTCTGGTTTGCTGCAGCAATACTAGGTCAGACAACAAGCTGTCCAACTACAGGAGGTAACGATCTGGCTCTTGCTGGTAAGTTTTTTCCTATCAGGGACTAGAGCTGTCTCAACTAATGCCTGTTTGGTTTGTTTGGATGATCAAGAAGCAGCTGCTAACCTAAAAGACCCCATAGCAGTCAATTTAGACCCTTGTAACTCTATTCCACACTTGCTAAACCTTTTCACCGAACCTTATTAGAAACAGAGCTCCCACAGCACAGGAGGGAATTAGAAGGTTTCTGCACTGCATTCACACCATCACAAGCTCTACTGGAGCAGCTATGTGCTGGAGTGCTTTCCTCGGCCCCTATATTAAAGCAACTCACTTTACAGGTCAGTGCTCTGGCAAGCTTGCTCCTTGGCGAGACTAGCAGCTTCCACAGTGGCAGAGTGAGGTAGCCACAGCTGTACCAGCTGTGCATTTAATGCTGAGCACAGGTTCCCAACAGCTTAAGTAATAAGAGTTCAGCATAGCAGTCAAGATTACACATTAAGCATCCATGAGCAAAACAGAAGCAATTAAAGAACAGCCAGGGAGTGCTCAAATGTGTAACCAGATACTCTCGCAGCCAATACATATCAATACAACATATAAAAACATGGTCAAGCACCACAGCTCCCTCCCTCAGAGCACTGTAGTTGGGTGGTCTTGCAATGAAAAGTATGTGTTAAATCACATCTTGTCCACCCAGAAAGACAGCCAGCAGTAAACTAGCTCCCAACGCTTTAAAACAGAAAGGGCTCCAATCAATGCTGCCAGTAATTTGAGTAACCCCAGAGAGGACATTTCTGGCTAAGGTAATGGTTGACTATGGCTTTTCATGGGAACACAGCACTGGAAGGGACGTCCTGAATGGCAGGTCTAATGCACTATTTCCTCCTTTCACACCAAAAGGGAAAACAAGGCATTCTCCATATGTAAGTGTGGAACATTCTAAGCCTACACATTTATACCCTGACAGCTGGTACACTAATAGCATTGCACATTTTCTGCTGTTCCCAATCCTGTTATGTAACAGGAAGCACTACTAGCAACTGAACTTGTGCAGTAAGGACTTCAAATCATCAAGTCATCAAAAGAAAATTGCAGTAATTCACAGGTCCTAATGGAAAGATGAGAAAGCTGCAAAAGAAGTCAGGCAATGACTGGAAGACTGCAAGAGGCTGGAAAGACTATAAAGGAGATGACAGCAAAACACAGAAGCACAAAGACCTAAGTTTTAGGACAAAAGGAAATGGGAAGGACAGCAACATTCCCGATGAGCTGGAACAGAGACACATGAAAAGAAAAACTTCACACACGAGATTTCAAGGTGTCCATTTTCATTCTGATGTACTAAAGAAATGTCAAAAGCCAACAGTCTGAACACAAGCCAAAACTTAAATCAAAAGCCAAAGAGGAAAATGTCCACTCTCCTGCCAAATGACTCTTCAGCCCATGATTTTAAATTTCTGGGAAATGTATGGTACATTTATTGTCAATTGGCTTGTGCTTTTTATGGCTTCTTGGATAATAGCAACAGGCCAGTGAGTTCGACAGTCAGTTTTAAGGAATGTTTACCAGGCAATATCCAAGATTTCTGGAGAATGTGAATTACCAAATAGGTGTTTTTAATTTAGGAACTTATGAAGTGAAAATTGTACTTTACTCTTTGAGATTATTGTCATTACTACTAATGGACAAGAAAATAAACACAACCAGCATAACCACAAAATTCAACAGAATTTAATAAACTCATTTTAGGACTAGATAATTCATATCCCAGAACTCTGGAAACCCTGGCACAAAAAGCAGGAAGTGGTGAAGAAAATATTTTAATAGCCCTCCAATACTGAGGATGGTGCTATCTGATCAAAAATGGCAAACATAATACCTATACTTAAGAAAAAAAAAATGTAATCTGGGAAAATAGTCCACTAAGTCTGATCTAAGCAAAATGCATGGCTCTAGGACAATTATTCAAGGGAGGAAAAAAAAAAAAAAAAGTATTGAAGAGATGGAAGTAAAAATACAAGTGAATAAACTTGTACCTGCATTTCCAAAAAAAAAAAAAAACCTTAAATTTTACTTAATTTTTCTATTTTAAATGCAAGCATCTCTAGTAGAAATCATTTATTTGGCCTTCAATAAAGCATATGATTGTGTGACTAATTCTGATTGAGCCTAGAAACAAAGGGGAAACCTGAAGTATATATCAGCAGTATAAAGGAATGGACTTAATTGACTATGGAGTTTTAAAAAGAAAAAGCATGCAACATGTTGAGATTATTACTGGGCTTGTACACAGATTTGTTCAGAAAACCATTTCATTTGGTAACTTTATCAATGATCTTAGCAAGAAAAAATACCCAGAAGTATCTTATCAAAACCAGTTTATAACACAAAGCTTAGAGATAAGATCAACAAGAAGTGCCATACAGAATATAATAGAGTTTAATGGGTTACTTTGAGATGCCTGAGCATGGAAGTCCAATAGCAAAAAATACTGTTTCTGGAAATGCCAGAAAATAAGGTTACTTATCAACTAGGAAAATTTGTGGGGGTAAAATATCTTGTTGGCAATATTTGTTAATAACACATTGACTGTAACCTTCCAATATAATCTATACATGTCAAAGGCAAATATAATCTAAGCACTTATCAGGAGTGGTATATCCAGCAGAGAGAGGAAAGTGTTAGTGCTAAAATCCTTCAGGACAGAACACAAGTCTGGCCATTCATGTCCTGGAAAGCTGAATACAAACTAATGACAGAGGAGGTCTTAAGAGTGTTACAGGAGTAGAGAGCATCTCTCAGAAAAAGTCACAAAGAAAGAAAAAGTTACTAAACAAAAATAGCCCAACAAGACAAACGGAGAGAATGACTTCCTCTTGCAAGCACAAAAACATTAAAACAAAGAAACAAGTAAATAAACAGAAAAGATACCAAAAATACACACAAACTCTGTCTCACTGTGCATGAATTTCCACAACTGGTTGCTCACATTTTTTACCTAATTACTGATATAATAAACACGGAGGTTTTTATATTTAAACTATTAAACTATTTAATATCATTTCTGTCTGATCACATATAAATCTGCTTGCATTTCCCTTACAAGGAAGATCGGTGTCAGTGGAATGAGCAGAATGAGTGTCAAAACCTAAATCTTGTACACCCAAATATTAAGATGTTCAAAGGAATTCAGACATCTATTTTTAAAACCTTTTTATGGGAATCAGACTCAGTTCTGTCAGTTCTTGTTGAATAACCTAGTGGAACTAAACAAACCGTGCAAAAAGAGGCTGAAATTTGTCTGCCTGTAGTGCAGGCGGATGACTTTTCTATCAGACAGGAAGATGTGACTGGACTACTTGGCCTCAAGAAAACCTTTTAAAAATAAAAATAAAAAAACACAGAACCTAAGGTGTGGATTTGGTCAGACTGTATCCTTTCAGTGATATTTGGGCATTTCTGAAAAAGACATGCTAACTTTCAGAAATGCTGGACAATCTCTTTGTAGTTAGGTTTAGTTTGTACCAGTACAAAAATGAGCCTGATCCTGTTGTGATGATCTGGCTTGCCTCACTTGGTCCCACCAGTGATGTGGAACAGTGGTCTGCCCATCAGGCAGGGCAAGGTTACATTTACGCTCTGTGGGGAGGCTATTCAACATCTGTCTGAACTATGAGAGTAAGGCCAAAGCCTTAAATAAGTAGTTAGTGAAAAGCCAAAAGCCTAAAGCTAGGACACATAGAACAGTCGTATACATAAATTTGCAAGATGCAAATAATTTTTTTGTTTGTATCATAAATTTTTCTTTGGACAGAAAATTTCTGGGGTTTCTATCTGAACTAAACAACCAAACTGAAAGCAGACTTGGCAGAGCAATGAACTGCTCTTCATAACAAGTGGAAAGTAAGAAAATACTTAGAATTCTTTTGCTTCCTTCCAGCTCTTGTTCTAAACCACCTTATTAAGTACTTTTGCAGTTGTCCCAAAAGGAAAAGTAATTTAAACAATAGATTTCAAGTCTCTTTCAATATATAGTTCTCATAAACGTTGGTTCTTTGATCTGTTTTATTGGACTTTTTTTTTCCAACTCTCAAAGGTCTACTATTAAAAAAACCTACTCAGATAAAATATAAATGCTCAAACTGAGAGGAAGTGTTTCCATGTTTGAATTTTCCAATAGCTTTATATCCACTGAAAAAAGCACCTAGAGAAATAAGTCAAACATTGAGAATAATCTACTTTTAGGAAAGAATGAATGGTCAGTGGATGAACAAGAGAAAAGCAAAAAAAAAAAAATATATATATATATATATATATATATATAGACTATGAATATCAAAACAAATGACAAGAGGGGGGGAAAGAATTTAAGCTTTAGTTTTCAAAAGAAAGCATTCAAAAAAAACTTAAGACTGTGAAAAGAGAATAAAAGTAACAGGGAACTTACAACTTTCAGCAAGTTAGCAAGGATTTGTCCTGTTAAAGATGCGTGGAACAGGGAAGTTGCATATATTTAATAGACTTTAATTGAAAATTCCTTGAGCATTTTATCTGAGACACTACAGTGTACATGTCTGTGGCTCTGTAGAGGTGTTATTGGACAGTTATGGCACCAGTATGTTGGTGTCTCGTGCATAATATTTACATGAACAGAGCTGGGCTGGGTTCTTAGGCTGTGGCAAGCAGCTAAATTCTGTAAACCAAAGGGAAAATACAGTTCCAGGAATGGAAAATTGAAGTCTATTTCTCAACCAAGACTGAAGCAGATGTGGTGGAATGTACTCTTTCCTGAATGTGTAACATGAAGGTAATCAATGTGAAAAGACCAAAGTGTTCTTTCTTCCCTTCTGCTTTGGAAGAAAGAGGCCTTCAAATGGTTCTTGTTAACTTTCACAGCCTGTGTTTCCTCTTTTCATGAAGGCTCAGGAAAGAGGGAAGTATGTGGTAATAACTGGCTTGTAAATTTATATACTGCTTGAGAAGAATTCCATCCATTTCTGTGCCTTGGGTTTTTCCAGAGGTACTGAACATGTCGGTGTGAACAATCTTATTTGGTGTGTGTCCTTGCTTCTCTTGAACACAGATTTTCTTCTCCTTTGTTGAAAGACCTTCAAAGACATCCACCACCCCATTATTAGTAGAATATCCAGCACAAGGATTCAATCACACTAGGGATGCAAACATTCTCTCAAAATCAAGCTCTGTCCTTAAGACATCACTTACACCATCACTTACAACTATTTTCCACTGTCCAAAGCATTAAAGTAACTATTTGTATCATTTTATCATTTAACTGAGAGATCATTCAGAGATTTGCTCCCAAAGCTACTATGAGCTTGAATAGCTGTGGTATCAGAACCTAATTTAAAAATGACAACAAAAAAATTAAAAATAGAAACCAACAATCAACCATTTGGGCTGGTTTTATTTAGGGTGGATATGGAAGCACCCAAAGGTAAGGAACAGTTCTATCACCTCTCCAGATATGCAGAAAGTAATGAAAACAGCAGCATCTTCAGCTGCATGAGCGGGTGGACAATAGGATAGCTTTGTATGACCTGTTGTTGGCTCTTATAATTTGAAGCACATATAAATCAAAGCCGCGGAGACTTTGAGGAATATTTTCTAACTTGTGTATCTGTTGCAGGAAAAGTTCATGCAAAATACTATCTTTCCCAAGAGCAATGTTACAGGTCTACCAAAACAAGTTGCTTACACTCTTCTAATTTCACAAAACTTCTTGTGGTGCAACACTGTGCAGAAGAGTATATTGCACTCTTCCTAAGGAGAGCACTCCTCCCATTTCTCTTCTGATCACATGATATACACTGTAATATAATCCTCAGAAAATGTCATCAAACATTAAGCAACTCAAGGGAAACTGAAATGTAATTAAACATGTTACAGATGAATTTCCTCTTTCTTGCTATGGTGAAATTAAAAAGCTTTGTAGCAGTAAATCTTTTAACCCTTAGATTTAGGAGTGCGATCAAAAAACAGAAGCAGCATTAAAAAAATGGTAGGCAAAACCTGGTGTTTACTAGTCTAAGAAAATGCTGTAAAAACACCACAAAAACAAACAAACCAAACCCTATTATAGCACTGCCTCCTATATACCACCTTTCTAAACTACTGAAAACAAAAATTACACTCAGTACACAATAAAATGCTTATTACTTATTTCAGTCAGCCACATTACTCTGTGGGATTCATGCAAATTAAGATCTCAGTGATTTAAGACTCAAAGAAGGAAAAAAATGTGTCTGCTGCTTCCTCTAAAACAAAACAATTAATATAAACTGAGGGCAAATGCATTTTTACTGAAGTAATGCTCACTTCTAAAAAATTACTTCTTGTTTCTCTACAGTCTGTAGAGTTAAATTTGGCAGACTGGTTCTGTCCTTGAAGCATTGCAGTCTGACCAACTCTGGAGTTATTAGCAGATGTTTAGTTAGAAGAAAGCGACACAGAAAGGGAGAAAGCAACACTGCAGGATGCACAGAGCACTTTTAACCTGAATGAGGACTGCTGCCTACACAGTAAGCAGGAAGAAAAGGTATTTTAAAAGACTACAAATAGTCAGTAGTAAGGTGCAATTAGTTTAACCAGCCATAATCATCCAATTATTAATTTAATGAATAAATAAGTAGCAGTATGATCAAAGATTATCCATGAGTTTGCATTCCACCTTTTGCTCATACAAATCTTTTCTAAAGAATTCCTCTAGCATTCACACTCTGCCCTACACAGTCACATTTAAATAAATTGTGCTAGACATAAACCATTATTTAAACCAAGGATGTCAAATGCAAAAGTTTTTGAATAACTGAGTGTTTTATGTTCAGAAAGTTCACCTTAAATATTTAATAACCTAGCCACAAGACAAGAAGCTTATATTTAGGTTTGAAAATACAAATCAGATCATAGCTATGTTTTAGCAGAGCAGGTGATGCTAGGCACCAGTGAGGAAGGAGATGAGTGAAGCAGTGAATAGATTGTGTATCTTCAGCAAGTCTGAAAGAAAGCAAAGCATTGCATTATATGGGTCTGGTGAGTCAAAAACAAAGCAAGAGAAAAACATGGCTCAAGTATGAGGATTGCAAATGGGATTCTAACAATTTTAGCTCATCACTTAACATTTTATCATTTAAAAATTACAATAAAAACTTGCAGGAGAACAGCAATACATGACAAGACTATCAGGACATGAGGTCAATTTTTTTTTTTTTTTTTTTTTTTTTTTTGAATGGAAGAATTAAAACCAATACAGAAAAAAATAATAAGCTGAAAAAAAATTCTCTTGATAACAGTGATTTATGAACAGATTTTTTACAGAAATAAGGTAGAATGTTTTAACAAGCTTTGTTTTGTATTTTTTTTTAATGAAGAATTACAACGTTATCCTATAGTAAGGCCCACATCATTTTATTTTCATTGCTGAGTTTCATAAATATTTTTAGTTAGGAATGGGTGCAGGGCTAAAATTATGTTGCTGTCAGTCTTAGTAACTTTTCTACTAGCTTTGGCATAATACTAGTATACTTGTGTAACTGGTACCATTTACACAAGAAGTTTGTCAAGAATCCAATTCAGACATAGCTATCGAAAATTTAAATATGTGTCTGTCTCTGCATTTCACTAAAAAGAGGCTGTACCTGCAATTTTTTTAAACTTCTTTCCAAGGTAAGGGTTGGAACACTATACATGTTATGTAGCATTCAGCATTTGGCTTCTTCAGAGAGCTAGCAGGAGAAAATAGGAACAGCCCAATGATCGGTTATTCACATGTATTGGCTCAGCATTCTCTGTCTCATCTGTTTTTTGGATCAAAAGGAGTTTGACTGAAATCAAGCACTTGTCAATCCAAGTTTGACACATCATCATCAGCTCTGGAAGAAGAGTTACCCACTGCAGAGTCACTTTCCTTAAGAAGAAGCAAGTGGCCACTGAGTTTCACAGGTGGGCATCTGGAGCATGGTACATAGGGTAGAAACAAGTCTATTGACATAGAAGTGGAAAATATTTCCTCTACTCACATTCACAAGAGAAGTAAAATCAAAGCAAGGATTCAGACTCTCTCTCAGTAAGTACAAAAGCATCTTTTATGTTGGAAAAAAGAAAAACTTTTTTTTTTTTTTTTTCCTACTTCTAAGTATATCTTTGAAAAACTTTAGCTTTGATATAGGGTCTGACTTCTGGTAAACAAACTCTGTATTGGTCTGAACTGGAAATGGAGAATGACCTTGCTTGGTCCCAGGAGCCCTGCATTCTGACCAAGCTACTCTCATGCATTCACAACACCTGTGGAAAGCCTTCGAAAGCCTCAGGGAGCTGTTGACCCTACCTGATTAGAAACTCTTCTGCAGCCAAGAGCCACTGTGCCATGCTGAACAAAAAGGCGTGCACTGTATTTCTTTTATTCAGTATGCCTCCAAAGCTGCATTATGCAGCCCTGAACAATGCCATCACCTCTCTACAGCATCTTCCACTGAGCTGTTCCTCAGAGGAACTCTCTCTCATTCATGGCTCTTTTATGCCATAGCCATACAAACAGGCCTGCTAGATAAATAGGAACTCCTTCTAGAGGCAGGACTTGGCCTCTCTTCACAACAGCTGTCTGAAGCATCAGGAGGATAAGCAGGCCTCTGCAGTCAGCATAAACAGCTGCAGAAGTCCACTGCACATTGAGATGGGGCAGGAGAATGTGCTGCCTTGCCAAGACTAAGATACCATTTCCAACCGCAAAGTGGATTTATAAAGCTTGAAGAGTGCAGTTAGGCAGCAAAACAAAGGCTCACTTTACAAATGCTGGCCAAATTGTTTGAAAACACGCGCTGGAAATTAAGCAGCTAACTCTTTATTTAGACACCTAAATATTCAGACTGATGTTAATGAGAACTGTGAGGTGGCCAAACACTTTGCGGGGAAGCCTGCCCTCATGAAAAATTCACTCTGGGCCACTGCCTGGGAAGTGGAATGAAAAGAGAAACCCAGGGTAAAATGCACTGCTCTGAGCCCATCTGCATTTTCCTTCTCTTCGCGCTGGGAGTTTTATTTTCTCTAAGAGTCAGTAATAAGTTTACTGAAAGAAGTAGCAGGTTTTTAAAGGTCTAATTTGGAACAGATATAATTTTATCATATTTCTGTCCTATTTATTTTGTAGGTGCCTGCTTGGTTAACTGTACCAGTATCACTTACAAAAGTCTTCAGAAAATTTTCTCGGGGATATATTTACCAGGTGGCTGTGGAGACTGCAGCTCAGCCATCTATTGCACAGAATACGTGGCATGTCATAACACAGGAGAGTGAAATTATTTCTTTTTAATTCACTTCTTCAGGTGAATTTTCTAAGAAGCTTATTGCTTACAATCACTGATAAGCAACATTCTGTCAAAAAAGATGATAATAAGACTACAGGAAAACATGTGGGGCCCTATTAAGTTAAAACAGATTTAATGAACGATAAAGAAATGTGCACAGATGGGAGATCTTTTTTTTAAGCATCATTTACATGTCTGATAAGGCTAAAGAATCATTTTGATGCTACAGTTTTCTGTAGCATGACCTACTGGAACAATTCCGATCTTTGCATAAGCTCCCAAGAAAGCCAGCAAAACTTGGATTAGATTTAAGATACATTCACCATTCATACTAAAGTAAAATCATCAACAGCAAATAACTTTGTTCCTGCTTTTTGGAACAGGAATGCATTGAGAGAAAAGCAATCAGTGATATTTGAAAGTATTTTATTTCATCTGTACCAGTGTACTTGACCTAAAGCTGAATTTCTCGATCCTTTTCTAACACTAACCCTCATAATAAGCCTCACTAAAATGAACAATAAACAGTAAATTTTGAAATCAGTGATTTACAGTGGAAGAGAATCAGGAAAGAAAAAAAAAAAAGGAGTTCTTAAACACATGTTCATTACCAGGAGAGGAGATGGACTGCTTTGTGGATGAAAGGATGAAAGCGTTACTGTACACTAGCTTGTACGCATGCAGTAATTTTGAAATGCACTGACATATCACACATTACACTAGACAAGTGACTTGGCTATAGCTGCTTGCACTGGATGCTAGACTTGCTGAATGTAAACATACATCAGTGGCTCAATACCTTCAGATCACAGAAAGCTGATGTTAAGAGTTCCAGCTGACTGGATTAAGTTTGTCTGTGGCCAAACATAACACCACTTTAGAGCCTCACACTCTATGAAGGGAGAAAGTCTAATTGGATCTAACAAAGAGCTCACTGCTTAGGCACACGACTTAAAAAATATTTGCACATCACAATCTGAACTACTAAGTAGAATAATAAAAGGACATGTTTTCAGAGCTCTGGTATAATGACATGTATTACATATATTGCTTTCAAGTAAGTATCGTGTAAACTATGAATAATGTATGTGCTGGTAAAGCAGCAGATATGCTGAATCAAGTCTGGATACAGACAAAGACTTACTTGCATTCATTTCTGCTATACTTCACTGCAGGGAAGTGTGATGGAAGATGCTTCACAATGAAAGTATTGTGGTAACTCTATTTACATTCAAAGTGCTATCTTAAGAAGGAAAAATATTAAAGTAATAAAAGGAAGGTGGAAAAAAAATAAAGTGGTGGGAAAAATGCAAACAGATTGTGAGAACAGAAAAATCAGATTCTCCCATTATAGCCATGTTTTGTGCCCTCTTCTCCCTCGGTCCTTTTTTCTCAATTCTGTGACAGGCATCTCAATTTTCTGGCTAAAAGCGTACAATATCACATTTACAATTTGGGAGAAGCATGCTACCTCTAAACCCATAACAGATTAACATTTCACCACTGATCCATGCCCCTCTCTATTCCTGTGTTTCTCACATCTCCTCTACTATTGGAATAAGCCCACCTGGACATCCCCTCTGCTTCAGCAAAGCAGGAGGAACAGATTGCAAAGCAGTGTTATGTGAACAGGAGAATCACACAAACTATTGTCTAAGAGGTTCAATATCATCACAGTACTCTAGATACACTAAGATATCATGTAACTCCATTATAATTAGTCTATGTTTGACTTATAATCACTTTAGATACGCTCAGAAGGTGGGCACAGCGATGGATCTGACCCTGTGCACTGTGCAAGCTGGACCCAATGGCTGTATTGCAGTGGGGAGCAAGTATATGGTAATACAAATCATCTAAATGCCTGAAGGCATCTTATATTAAATCAACAGGGGGAAGAGAGTTTTTACAACACTGAGTCGCCCTTGCAGATTTGTTCTCAGTAGCATCCAGCCTAGTATCTCCCTGAATCTCAACAAAGTGAACATTGATCAGAAGATAAGATGTGCTCCTAACTATGGAAAAAGGAGAATACTGATTCAAGCTGACTAGAGGAAAAAAGTAGGTACTGTGAAAGTTGGATGTGATATTCAGCTGGGAAAGCTAACCACAGCCACCCCCATGGTTGAGAATCACTGCCACACCACATAACATGAGTCCCATCCTGATTCCTGGAATTTCTGGACAGACACATGCACAGGCCAATTAACCTTGGCAGGAAGAGGAAAGGATGAAAAAATTGTCACACCACAAATCTAATTTGGCTCTGCACTGAGGATATCAGACATTCAAAATTCATCAAATCATTTGCAATTCCTTGCCCTTCTCTGCACAAGTCCACTAGCTGCTTGATTCCTGACCCTAGAAAGAGTGCTACTGCTCACTTCCCCACTTCATGCTATGCTGCATCTATATTCTCTAAGGAGCAATCAAGAGGTAAAATAAAAAACACACAGAGAGACACAAGCTTTGCTTATCTTTGCTAACATACCTTAGCAAAAGAAGGCATTGAATTGCTGTCTAGCAGCATATCAAAGGAGGAATGCACAAGTAGCAGAAAGCATAAACACTGCATTTTTCCTAAGACCAATGCCAAATACTGTGTATGAACCAGTGATGATGATGTTCACAAAAAGTTCCTCCTGGCTTCACAGGTCAGCATCTGAAAACATCCTCCCACATAGAAAACACTGAAAGCTTTCACTATTTAGGGGAAAAAATCTGCTACTTTGATGAAAGGAACAATATAACAGATGAAAAAGCAGAGAACTGGGAAACAGCCCAGAAAGTCTTCTGTATCCACTGGTGGGGAAAGACTGGAACAGAAGCCTGAAAACAAGGGGATTTACTCTAGGTAGTTTCTGGTGGAGCAAAGCTTCCATGTGGAACTTTTCATAAATGTGGAAGGAAACTTAAGCTTAATTTGATGTTGAGGTCCATAAACTCTTGTGGAAGGCACAGTTTAACCTCTGCATCTTACATCATTCCTAAATAATAATTTAAAAAAATATGCTTTGGCAACCAAGGGAATTCAATGTAAGAGTCAGATCCCCCATTTTTCAAGATAATGAGAATGCTTGATGCTACTAAAGGAGATTAAATTACATGATAACACATTTTAAAGAAGGGAGTGTAATTTTTGCACATTGTAGGAAAAATAACAGTACCATCATCTAGAACCAAAAATCTGAAGATGTTAGTTTTGTAGCTCTCAAACAACTAGTCAAAAATCACAAAGACAGTTTTAACCTGGGTCAGGAAGTATAGATTATGTTAAATATCCACATGTTGTTGAACAAGTAGGACTTTGCTTTGGGTAGGTTTTTTGGTGAAGCATGTCATTATTATCATAATTCTGAGATATCAGAAGGGACTTTTCCCCACTACAGAAATTCAAGAGTGCTTGAGTTACCAATACAATGACACAGAATGAAGTAAATAAAAAGCGTAAGCTCATACACCATTCCCTGTCACTACATACTATTAGAAAACCTAGTAAGCAAGAAACTGTAAAGGCCTTCACTGGTGTGAGAGTAAGCTCCTCAAAGTAAATTAAAAGCTTATCTATAACTGTTAGAGGAGGAATAACTCCTAAATTCAAAAGAAGTCCACATTAACTTTCCACTTACAAACAAATAATGAAAGTATTAATAATTATAGTAAAAGTAAGTCTTTTGTGACCCTTAAACCAAGGGATTTTACTTTATTTTCATCCAAATATTCTTGCACTGTGTTCTGAAGCTACCTTGGTAGAGCTGTGACCCAGCCATACCCCTACCCTTAGGCCAGAGCTGGTTTTAACCTGGCTGCTCTGAGGCAGTGCTGAGGGTGACGCTAAGCAAGCCAAGGACTCCCTGGGGCCTGGGAACATTATTCTCACAGTATTGAACTCTTCCTGCCAACCTAGTGAAGGGGCGCTGCTCAAATTATTTTGTCTAGGGGTTTCTTGTTTTGCTTTTAAATATAACATTTTGGGAACAAAGACCCTCTTCGGCTTTGCAAACAGAGACAGAGGTAAAGGGGTGGTAAGACAAGGCTTTCACTTGCCAAATGAAATTATGGTCCTATTAAAAAACAAGCAAGCAGCTAATAAGAACCCAATGACATAATATAAACATCTTCATTTCCTTCAGTAGATTAAAGGCAGTTCATAAATGAACTTTTAAAAATAGCAAAAATCAAGATACATTTGCCTGTCAAGCACATTTGAAACCTAACTTTAAACTTATCCACCGATAATTTTTTTTTCTTAAACAGACAAAAATCCTTTATAAAGAATCATAGAGAAAGGTAGTATAAATATGAGCACACGTTCTAAAGAAGTGAGCTGTGTTTGGGACAACATGGAAGCACTCAAAACAGCACCAACATTTATCAAGCACACCAACCATTTCTCCCTTTGATACTTGAGCATTATTTTTGCTTTAAGACTATTGAAACTTTGAAGTTTTGCAGAAGACCTTGAAAGAAACATAGAGTTTAACCAGCTGCTAAGTATGATCCTACAGTAAGTGATTTCCATGTACGTTACATAGTAAGCATAAAAGAGAATAAATTGAGGAACGTAAAAAAAAAAAAAAAAGTCAACAATGAAGCTCTTTGAAAATTTATACTAGATAAAAGAATCTGTAGTCTCAACACTTCTACCCTGCCTTCCAGGAAAATGATTAAAAAAGAAAAAGTTCAGCGGAACAGTTGGAGTCCACAGGAGTCCAGAGCAAAGGCAGTGTTTGAAATACAATTTGCTCTGGATATGCTTAAGTTGTGCAAGATACTTTCACAGCCACAATAAACATCTTGTAACAGCTAGCCCAGTTGATAATCCATCATCTTTTTTTGAACCTTTAGAAAGTCAGAGGCAAAACAGCTGGATAAAAAGGATACTATCAAGAAAAAGGCAAATCTGCAGACATATCTGAAATTATACGACAAAACTGTGCTTTGCATACATGGGATGCACTCGGCATACAGCTGTAACTAAAGGTTGTACGTATGGCCACAGCTCTCCTGAGAGAATTCATAATCTCAAGAAGTGCCAGTACCTACAGGAAGTCTACACACACATACCTAACAAGCATCCCCATCCACATGAATCCTGAGCCACAAAAGATTCCTTTGCCAAAACAGCACTGGAAACAAAAATAAATACAACTTCTATTCTAAAACAGAGTAAAAATTATGACGTGTAGAACTCAAAGTTGTTTGTTTAGTAGGAGTTAAAATCTACACGTGCAAGAAGGGACAATCAGAATTTGCTCCTCACAAAGGCACCTTGCCCATGGAAGAGCTATAGAGGGACATGAGGCAGCCAGCGAGCTGCTGCACATGTGCAGGGAACTCACTCAAGTGGCTGTTCGCAGCTGCAAAGTACAAACACACCACAGTAAAAAAGAGTTTCAATAGATTACTGCACTCAAAGTGACTTTTTTTTTTAAATGAGTACAGTAGAAAAGCAATATATCAAAACAACAACAACAAAAAAAGCTAAAGGAATTACTCTATTTTAAATATGCACTTTATTTTTTTATTCTAAGCAGTTCACTAATCCCGAACCTCTCCTGAGGGATGAGAGAAATTTAGTCAATATTGTACTTAACAAAATGCATGAAAATTATGAAATGAAAAACGGACTACGTTCAAAGTGCATGTTATTTTCACAGCTAACAAACTCAGAACTGTAGTATAACTAGTGAATATTAAAATTATTTTATAGCTGATGAGTGGAAATTGTGCTTTTACTAACTGTAATGCACAAACTGCTAAAGCTTTGCAGCTAGGGAAATAAAGGTCAGTAGACTTTAGTACAACCAAGCTGAATTTTGTGGCGAGGAGGAAAACATCTCCTAGTGATCTTCACTTGCACATGGCCTAGATTGTTAAATACCACAACACAGTCCAAGACTGACACTGAGAAGCACCAGCATGGCTCCTGATACCAAAGATAAACAGAAAATTTGGAGAATTCGTAGCATAAGAACAACAACAACAACAAAACCTGCCCAAGTAGTGAAGGAGGATTTCTGAGGGGAGATTAATAGTTGACTACATACCATATTGAACAAAAGATGAAGATACTACTGTGACACCATATGTCAATTGATTAAAAGCATGCAACAACAGTAAACGTTATAGGGAATAGATAAAAGAGGGTTTTTTAAAGCACAGTCTTGTTATCCCACAACTGGTCCTCAGATTCTCCGTCAAAGCAGAGAAAAATAGAAAAGGGAAAGCATCCTACTCCCCCAGTACTAAGTGACGCCTCTTGCGAGCTGGGTTATTGCAGTGTCTCCACCTCTATCTCTGAAGTGGATTTAGGACACAACATGAAAAAATGGACCGAAGTTTGTAAAAGTGGGCCTCCATGTGATTAAACAAAAGTTCCTTTTCACCCATGGGAAGGTGACAGAAGGAAAGAGAATCCACCCTAAAAATTTCTTGGTCATAAATAGGAAGTGCCTCTAGATTTGATCAGACTCACAGTTTGTCTTTTGAAATGGGAGAATACACAGAGTAACCTATCCAAAGCTACAAGTTATTTGCACACCATAAAAAAGAAAATTCACTTCCTATATTGCTGTTCCTATTTATTGAGATTTATTTTCAAGGCTGATGGCAAAAGAATTATAACCAGAAAAGTCTCATTAGGGAAAAATAAATAAGACAAATGACACAGCTCTCTCTCAAGGTCTATAAAAATAATTAAGAGAAGTTGTATAATTTCTGTAATTTCAGATTTTTCAGTCAAGTGGAATAGGACACTGGAAAATACACTATGGGTATGTACCTGCCAGTAGCACAGTGCAGGACACGACTATATCGCTTAACATAACGTTATTCAGAAGTTTTGAATATTTCTGATCAGCTAAGGATGCTCATTTCTCACAAGTGGTTTATTCATCATCAATGGAGTTTCAAAGCATATTTTCTAGATATTAACATATTTTAAAAGTTGGCTAAGAAGGAATGACCTTCCAGCCTGTGATATCATTTGCCTATTTTGGCAGGGTCATTTCGAACTGAACAAAGTCAGCTGTTGCTTCAGTTTCAGACCTTTCATATCATCCATTGTCATTCTTTCCTTGTAAATCATGTGTGCAGTGTCTACAATTCCACTGCATCAAGCATCTACTTATCTGGCTGAAATTACAAGGGCAACCTTGACACTGAATTTTTAAGACTAGACCTTAAATCTGGATAAACAGAGCCAAATGCTTATTCTGCTTATTTTCGTGTGAACACAGACTCAACTGTTCAGTCTCACACCATTTCCCTCACCTTCAAGTCCATGTTGATTCATGATCACACCTCACAAGCTTACCTGTACAGACTCCAAATTCTGACAAGGCAAAAAGACATTTTCACATTTACAAAGATACATCAGAAGGGTAAGGTAAGTTTTTTGGGAAAAAACCTTGAGATATTTTTCAAGCAAACTATGTGCACACACTTCATTTCATAGCCTACCTTCCTAAGATGAGGCTTACAATAATCCCCATCTTTGTCATTTACTATATCTTCTGGGCTTCTCCTCCGTTGAGTGCCAAACCATATAGCCCACATGAAATAAACTTAAAAGACAGGGATGAATATTCAAAGACCCAAATACCATAAAATTCAGTGAAGAGGAGAGAAAAATAAATTCTTTCTGCCCTGAAGGCCAGACCTCACTGTCCCATCAGCTGGCCCTTGCAGATCTTGGTGACCATCTACTGAAAATGGTTTTAAGAGGTACTATTTCAAGAAAAGTTCTTCCTCCAATAAATGTAATGACCAGCTGTTTAAAAGAAATTTTACATCTCAAACATGAAGGAAAAGGAACATTAAAAAAAATAATAATAATAAATCAGTACTTCAGTACTCAAGGTAGACAGGAATTTATTGAGATGCTCTCAAAACAGATCCCAACATTGTTTGCATTTTCACTAGTATGAGGCCCAATTTCCAGGACAATTACAGTATCAGATGGATCCCTACAGAAAACAAACACTGCAGCTTTAAAGATAAGGCAGGGCATAAGACCCAAGAAAACCATCTTCAGGATATCTATTAACTGGACACATGGAATGATGCTGCTCAAAGAATGAAGAAGGTTTATGTGGGAGCGCTTCACTGTAGTAGCATTGCAAAATATAGCAAGTCATAGAATCTATGTTTACTGGAATTGTACTAAAAGAACTCTGAGTTGCAATTGAGGATTCAGCCCAAGCATTATTTTCCAAAGAAGAGGGAATACTTCAAAAGCTAGATCAAAAAAAGAAAACTATAGAAATGAAGCACATGATGGTTCTCTATGCCACAGAGGATAAAAAGGATTTCTCTCTACCTCTCATGAAGAAAATGAACACATTGTTTTGCATACACTTCCCTCCCCCTCCCTTAAATAATGATCTCAAGAGAATGTCACTGTTGGTTCTTCTATGCCAATAGAAAAAAATAGATTTCAGTGGACAGAAGAGGTTAGTGGCTGAAAGAGAACTGAAAGAGTGCAGGAAGAAGGTAAGGCTTAAATGGAAGCTTTGCTCAAATACTGCACCAAATTAACAGAACCACATCCATCAATTCTTTATTCCATTCATATTACGGAGTTTATTTTATTCTCGGTAATGAATTAAGGAGTTGTCATTTGCAACACATTTTAAAAGATATTTTAATTACACTTTCAAAAGGTACTTTTCAATACTTCCATTTATTTTGGTCTGGTTTGTTTGGTTGGTTATTTCATTTGTTCCTTTCAACAGCTAATGCAATTGCATTCGGGGAGCATTAACATAACAAATGCCACGGAGAAATATTTAACCCAGATATACAAGTGTCTCAAAAAGCATTTCCTTTCAACATTTTCTCTTTCTGAGTCTTATGGAAGAAATATAAATAAATGACTGGATTTAAATGTGGACAGCTAACTTAAAAGTATACGCAACAGCGCAGATCACATTGTACTTATATTGGTCTTAACAAAATACAAAAATATGCTTGCACCTCCTAAATTATACATACTTATAGTAATAGAAACCTTTGACTTAAAATGCACCACAGCTGATAGGTTAATGACATTACAGAAGTCAGATAATTAGAGGAGGAACTGTCTTTAAAAGTCATTAGTGCCAGTTTTTAACTGCAAAACCAGTTATTTATCTCATTTCAAACTAAATCTTGGACAGTATGGATTAACAAAATGTCAAGGCCTCTCTAAAGCAGATACTGCTCCTGTTTTGCAGTTAAAAAAAACAACACATTTAGCAGCTCTTCTGTTTCTATACTAACCTGTTTTTCTGCTTTAGAAAGAGAGGAGGCAAACTGCATTAATTGCCCTCCTTGTTCAGCCATAGCTTCTTCCAGAGCTACAATTCTGCTGTACCAGAGGACAAAGAGGGGCAAAGACATCTTAAGTTTACAGACTCATTCCCAGTTTCTTTGAAACATGCTAAGGGAATTTAGGAATATGTGCAGAATGGTTTACTACACTAGCAGGCTCAGAAAGCCTCCTACATTATATTCATGCAATAGGCCATCTGGAAAAAGCAGCATCCGCGGCCAAAAGTCGTGTGTGGGCCAAAAGGCTGTAGGAAAAAAAAATGCAACAAATCCATGAAATTAATGACTTCACATATCCCTTGCGCCACAGCCCATGACTGCGTTTCCCAATGCCACCCCAAAATACGTGGTATCACCATCACAATCATAAGCCTTCCTTCCTCATTCAGCAAAGATTATCACATAGATCTATGTGATGTGCTTGGCAATGCCTCACAGTGGGATGAAAGTCACCCCAGTTGCCCTCTTTCACAAACAGTCATTTGCAAGATTGCAGCCTGTGGTTGTACCCCTCATCTCATACACTTCAGAGAAAGACATGATTTAGAAAAGGTTGTTCTGTGCTAAAAGTTTCCCACAGCTTTTGAAATTCATGTATCACCCCCGCATCTCCCTTATTTGAAGATATGGCTTAAAGAGTTCAAGGACTTTAAGATGTAGTTTCAAGCTGCTAGCAACTGTTTTGCAATGATTTCATCTCCACAAAGAGGAAAGAGGAAATTAATTACACTGTTCAACTCACTTGCATTTTTTGCATCTAGAGGAAGATGCAACTGGACCAACACCTATTACACTGAGAAAATCACCTGTAAGTTAGCATGTTTTCTCCAAAAAAAAAAAAACAAAAAAAAAACCACACATCATCACCCGGGATAGTACAAAGGGCTGACAAATCTGCATGTTAACTTGCAGTACACAAGTGAAATAAGAAAGATAGTACATTTCATCTTTAGAGGTGCTGAATACTCATACTTCTCGAAGGTAGCAAGTACAAAATATGCATGTGCATGCTTAGAAATAAGTCAGCCAATCTCCAAATGACTTAAAAGACTGTCCAGTTCACAACTCCATTGAAAGGGAAGAGTTTTTCCTCTAGACTGAAGTATGTTTTTACTATTTCAGTCTATGCCGGTTTAAGAGAAACAACCTAAATAAGAAAAAAAAAAAAATCATGCTGTTCATTACAAGATGTCTTCATTATAGCCGTCACATCTACATAAAGTGCAGACTTCAAGAAAGGGTCAACAACGAAGTCTGGATGAAAAGATGAATACTTTGTTACAAGCCTTTCAAATCTATAACCATTACTTTCAAATCTATAACCACATACATACAGCTGCTGCTTCCAGTAACCCATCCTTCCTGTCCTTAGCGAACCTCGAAAAAACGAAGTAGTAACAGTCCTGACTTCCCTCTGCAAACTCTTCAATTTGCTTTTTCTCTTCCAACTTGGGATGGCAGCACTTTCCTTTGCCAGTGCCTCACAGAATCATGGCTGAGCCTTCACACAATGTGCAAGATTTGTTTCATTCTACTGAAAAAGCAATGCTACACTTCAGTCCAGCAGGATCTGAGCACCTACCACCAGCACTATGTACTCATCACAAGTTAAACTCTGTTACACCACCACTATCAGTTAGTCTATTCATAAGACCAAAGCCAAATGCAATAATTTTGCAGGACTCCTGTTGGTATCGCTGTGTTTGGACCTCTCTACTCTACCTCCTGGGGACTTTCTTCTATTATTTTCAATTTATAGCATATGTATATATACATGCATACACACACAGTGTAGGAAATTAGTTGCACACAAAATATTCAAGCACTTTCCTTCCCTACTCTTGAACACATATGAAGTATTGTTTGAGAGTATTGCTTATTTTGGAGTCACAGAGAAGAGTGCAGTTTGAGAAAGCTTGTCATTTTCAACAGTTCATTTCTTCCTGAATCAATTGGGACAACTCAGACTTCACCCAGTTGCATCACTCTGCTTGAGGATAGCTTGAGGATATCATATGGAGTTCTGTCAGAACACCACTAGGAATGATAGAAATTCAGAAAACAAAACAAAACAAAACAACAACAACCAAAAAAAAAAAAAAAAAAAACCAAAACGAGCCAGTCATAGCAGCTCCTCAAATGCTCCAACAGTTCCCAAAATGATTGCTCACTTAGGTCCTTAGTTTTATGAGAAACCACTTCTGAACGTTTAACTCGGCCCTCAAATCATAAACTACCATCAGAATATGGCTTTTAGTCAACTGGACTATTTGCAGTTCACTTCTTACTTTAAGCCAAGGCCAGTATTTCAATATGACTAGCATGTAAAAACACATTTTAAAAGATTTTTCAATACAAGTAAGACAACTCCTACTTGCATAAAAAGGGCTCACAGACTTTTGAAAAGATTTAGTATCAATCACTACACCCATAAGAATATATCCATTTACAAAAGTCAGCCAATCAGTTTGAATTTTTATTAAATTTGCAGCAAGGTAAAAGAAATGCCAATAATGGTTTGTAGAAATAACTGAAATGCTCCTTAAAGAAATGCCATTGACATTAATAATTTCAAATATATGGGCAACATTTGAGAGCAGAAGGGCAGTATAAAAATAGATCAAACCCTTTGGACTAGCTCTCATTTCTTCACACCATTCCAAGTCATGTTGCCTACACTGGCAAGGTGAAAATGAAAAACTCAGTTCTGCATGAAATATAAAATCTACACTTTTGCAGAAAGCTAACAAAACATTTATGCACAAATTAAGTATATCTAATGGCATTACACATGTGAGTCGAACAATCAAAGATCCAAGCCTCAAAAATAAGAATGCAGTTTACAAGTATGAGGACTAGAAACTCTTCTTCTTTTTATCACTTTGCTTCTGTTTTTCAAAAGAAAGCCGTGATTCTCAAATAATCAATGACTTCCACAAAACCTTAAAAGAAATGCAAGCAATAAGAAAACTACTAGTTCAAATCATAGCTCGCATGTAATACAGATCACATGCCAGTTCTTGTCAAGAAAGCAAACTTCACACAAAATGAAACAGTCCTGAAAAATTCCATGATACAGTTACAGAAAAGCTTGATGACTCCTTATCAATAGATTTCAGAGCAAAAAAGTTAAAGGTTATTTTTATGTTCTTTAATTTTAATTGAAGTAATGAGTGATTTCTGCAGGTCCTCACTCAGTAGCATCCCTATTACACTAAACAGACAAACAACACTCTGTAATCCCCTGACTTATTTGTAGAGGGAAATAGAGAAGCCTAACCTGTTGCAATAGAAGAATATCAGAGAAAAATTATTTAGATTCAAGTTAGAAGTGTACTCACTCTTCTCTCTAAATGCAGAAATATGAATCTGCTGCTGCTGCAGCAGCTGTCAGGAAAAAAATATCCTGTTCCTTCCATAAAATACAGGCATGCATTTATGCGATGTCACTGCTTCTCATGTAATGCTGGTAAGCATAGCTTACATGTCCTATTTATAAAGATTTAACCCTTAATAAATCCGGAGGATTTACCATCCAATTCCAATTAATTCCAAATTTCTAGAGGAAAATGTTTTTCCTTTTATCTAAAGTAATGCAATTACATATGTGCCAAAGTAAACTTGGAAAAGGAGTTTAATACTGTGGGAGAAATGTTTCCTGCCATAAGAAGCTCACTTCATGTGACAGTGATGGGTGTCCTGTGAAAACCACAGACTGAGGCAGACAGAAGTTTGAGCATAAAAAACACATTGGCAATCCTAAGTTAATGCATTTCTTATCATCTCCCAGACAGAAATGATATTTATATTTGAAATCCAAAATACAATGCGGATTCAAAACTTTACATTCATAACATTTGCAAGGTGTTGGATGTAGCAGCCCTGAGCAGCTGCTTAGGAATGCTTGTGAAAAAAAGGAAAAATACATTATCAGTATTTTTAAATACGAAAGTATAAAGCAGTCACAGAATCACGGAACTACAGGGGTTGGAAGTGACCTCAAGAGGTCATCAAGTTCAACCCCCCTGCCATAGCAGGCACCCTTAAATAGATTAAACAGGGAGGCATCCAGGTGAGTCTTGAATATCTCCATAGAAAGAGACTCCACAACATCTCTGGGCAACATCTTCCCGTGCTCTGTCATCCTTTCTGTAAAGAAGTTCTTCCACATGTTAGTATAGAACTTCCTATGTTCAACTTTTAGGCCATTATTCCATGTCCTGTCACTACACATCACCAAGAAGAGCCTGGCCTCATCCATTTGCCTCACAGTTCACTTTAGATGTTTATAAACATTAATCAGATCCCCTCTCATATTCTTTCCCCCACGCTGAACAGACCCAGGTTACTTGGCCTTTCCTCATAGGAGAGATGCTCCAGGCCCTTCATCATCTTTGTGGCCCTTCACTGGTCTCCTTCTAGCAGAGTGGGGAGCCCAGAACTGGACACAGTACTCCAGATGTGGTCTAATCAGGGCAGAGTAGAGGGGGAAGATCACAGCTCTCTACCTGCGGGCCACACTCTTGTTAATGCATCCCAGGATAGCACTGGCCTTCTTGGCCACCAGGGCACACTGCTGGCTCATGGCCAACCTGCTGTCCACCAGGACCCCCAGATTCTTCCCTGCAGAGGTCATCTCCAGCAGGCCATCTGCTAACCTGTACTGATGCAGTCCTCTGAGCAACAGAAGTTTCACTCTGTCCATTAAAGTAGTAGCTTGGAATTGACCTCTTTCTTGACTCAGGATCTCTGAACACCTTCAGGAGAAATTGTGCCTGCATCCCACCTGACAAACTGAGATGCAGAGCCATATGGAAGTGCCATCTCCTTGAAGCATCAGGACCCAGCTCAGTTTGAAAGGTTTCTCCAATTCGATTCTCCAGGACAAGACCCTACAAGACCTGCCTATTAATAAAGCAAGTCTATGATGCTTGTATGAAATTAATTGTATTTCTCCAGGCTACAAAAGTCTTACTATATTCATTTTAACAAACTCTACCGGATAGTTATGCCTGGAGAGAAATTCCCTGATAGGAAAAAAACTGTTTCTCCAACTTCAGTAGCAAATGCAAATAGCAAATTAGCTTTATCTCCATTATGCTGTCCTGATTTTGCAATACAGCTGGCACAGAAGCAAGAATTTGTTTGCTCTGTCCAAATCTTCTTATGTACATACAGAGCCTACAATCATCAGGAACTGAATCAAATATGACTAGTGAAGATTCAGACTGTAACTATTCCTGTACCCTATGCACTACACTTTACATGCATATTTGTGTTCATCATCACTTCTGATGAAGAAAAGAGAAAACTGCAGACACATGACGATTCAAATTATATTTGACTCAGTTTACAAATCAAGCTGTATTCACATATTTAAGACAGATAAGAAACTCAGCAAATCCCTGCTCAAATACACATTACCAGTCCAGTGTGAATCAATCTGTTATTTTGCCCATGGTATTTCCCCCCAAAAAAATAATGTGTACTTCAACAGTTCACCTTTACAGAGTCTATTTTAAATGCAACTACTTCCTTGTTCCAAACTGGTAAGAATAAAAGAAAGTAAGTTGGAGAAAAGGTCAGAGATTATAATGAAATATATATCAGAATACCTATTTCTGATAAGGAAGATAGCCATGAAGGAATTCAAGACTCACCCAATCCTTAATTGACCTCTGTGTTCTTAATTAGGAAAAAGGGAAATTAACCCAGAGCTAATTAAGGTCTCGATTCTACAAACACGCAAGTACATAATTTTGTTCTCTTAAGGATTCTTCAGTGAAGTTATGCATGAGCAAATATGTTTGTAGCTTCAGGGAATAAGTCTTGGATAACTTAACATTTTAAATACTTTCCTTTTAAGTGGCTAATCATATAAACAAGCCATTCTGGATCTTAGGCTTTACAGGAGAAATCTTTCTGAATTCCAACCAAATTTTGCTTCTTTTTCAGGTGGGAACAGTTACATCGTGCTATAAAATGAGGTAATTTTAGAGAACGTGCATTTCAAGTATGTGCCTTTATTCATGCTCATATGAGAAACTACAGTCTTTGGCTTAATAATGTAAAATGTAGAGATTCCTAGCAATATATTTTGACACTAACACTGGATTAATTTTTAACATGTAATAAATCAATTTCTGTGGAAAAAAAACTTCTAAAGATCAGTGTATGTTCAAGTCATCGCATACTACAGTTCATATACTCTTATATGAATCTTGAAATACAACTTTATGGAAGCTTTAAACAGAGAACTTATCTTCAGGGACATTCTTCCCTGCACGGAAAACACTACTCCAGGCTTTTCCCCTCGTTGCATTCAGTGGTTTGCACACATCTCCTCAAACTCTGTGGACTCATATCTGCAGTTCTATAAGCCACAACAGATGACTATGAATATAGGGGGCCAAATGGTCATTTAGGCTCTCATGAACACACCCATCCTGCTGGCCGTTTCCCCTCTAGATGAGGGCTTGCTCTACACACGGCTCAGATAGAAAATAACTTTCTGCCTGCTTTCCCAAGGAAATGTTTAGACTTGCTTATCTGTGGATAAACATGCCTGCGAGACCCACTCTTACAAGTTTTGAGGCTATTGGCCAATTATAACCAAATCTGACAAAGGTTTAGAGCTCTCAGAGATATTCACTCTGACAAGAGGCAGAAAAGCAGGCAGCTGGACTGAAAGCACAGCTCCATGAGGAGAGAAGCTGGAGCAGGAACTTATTGCTCTCCTATCAAAGAATCAGTCTGGAGATGCAATGCATAAGAACATAGACTTCCTCAGTCTTGCTTTCTATCAAAACCCTACAATGCATTCTGTGGGTGGGAGGAATTGAAACATATTGCCTGAATAGCAGAGACACAGCCAGGCACCTCTGTGTGTATGCTGTTGGTGTGAGCACGCACAGCTGCTTGTGCACACACAACATGGCTTGAACTGATCATAAAGAATAACTGATCACACAGGAATTTCTTTACAGCTTGATGAGATGCTGACATTGTAAGCAGAGAAAAGTAAACTCAATAATGTAAATGTAACGCATGACAAACACAGTATAATGTAATCAAACATTATAGAGTATTAAGGTTACCTAAAAATCACTTCCTTATTACAAAAAGTCCAACCCTTACAGAAGCTGTAATAGAGAAATCTTTCTCCTTTCATACACTCAAAAGAACAAGATCACTGATAAAAATTTTCAGATATCATCATTATGTTACAATTTGTTGACTTTTTGGAAACCTTATCACATAGTCCTCATTACATTTTTGCTAACTCCACCAGACACAGAATACAAAGAGTGAAGTACTTATCAAAAGCAAACTCAGTCTGAAACACACACTGCTGCAGGAATTAATGAAGAGACCCATTTGGCATGTGCAAACCTCAGTTCAAGAATGTTTTCTAATCATTTTCCTCCTACTTTGGCCTATCAGCAGCAACATCTCCAGTTTTTTCAAGAGAGTATAAAAATAGTAGTTCATATATTAAAAATAAAACAAACATAAAATCTAAATGAGTCTGTAAAATATATTTTATAATCTGCTGTATTAAGTACCACTACTTCATTTAGTTCTGCTAAATATTTACACTATTTACAATAAGGTGATCTATGTCATTTTGGGATGAATGATTTGAATGCTGATGTCTCCATAAAACCTAACCAATTTCTTCAGTAGAGTAATGACAACATGTGTTTATCTATGCATTATTCTACCCTTGCAACTACCCTATTGGCGGGAGAAAATACCTGTCACAAGTTTTAGGGTGACTTTTCTGGTTTATTCCATATTCAGTCCAAAGGTTATGGCCTACACGGTGTCTGTGAGACACAGACAGCCCTCACTCACAGCTCATTGCCTCAGATACTGTGTAGGTAAGGCAGTACAAAGCTCCCCTTCCCCACAGGATTTACTCACTACGTAAGTGCTTTTTAGTAAGTAGTTAAGAAACAGAACAGCTCATAAGCATTCATTAAAAAAAAAAAAAAAATTATTATCATTTCTTGGGAGTAGTAACATCATTTCCCACCTGAGCATCAGGCTCTGTCCCATTGTTTCCTTGCACCTGGCAACAGATATTATGTCTTACATATCGAAACTCTTGTTTTCTAAAAAACAATATACAGGGAAGAATGACAGAAACAGGCAGGAAAGACGAGACTCTGGGAACAGCCTTTGCAAATCTTTCAGTTTACATTATTACCAACCAAATCCCTTTAAAAGGATTTTTAAGACCTGAGGGCTTGATGCTGCAAAGAGCTCCATAAAGCAAAGCATCCTGCACACGCATCATTTCAATAACACAAGCACAACAATTCAAATGGACTTGCTCAAGTCCTTAAAATTCATTGTGTATTGAAGTGCTATCTTGAAGCTGTGGCATTTGGTACACTGACCCACACAGTATCAGCTCAGGGATGCACACAGAGAATAGGATATGCAGACACAACCATCCCAAAGTCCCCAGCTCCACAACTGTAAATAAAGAGTAGTTTGCTGAAGCCAGGCTGGGCAGCAGGCTGTGGGAAGGCACTCATGGCCTTTCCATGATATTTATTGTGGCGGATTCCTTGTTTTGAAACAACTGCAAAACTGTTTCATAACAAAGTTTCAACACATTAACCAGAGGATTTTCAGTTTGTTATGAATTCATCATGTCACTCTAATGTTAAAATGCTGCTTTGATTTTTCAGTTGCTTTTAAAGCAACTTTGAAAGGAATCCACCCCTGCATATACAGTCCATGCCAAGAGGAGGGAGTGGGAGTCCGCACAGATTCTGACAAAGGTGAGCCACCTCTGTGGGCAATCCCACCTCTCAGTGCCCTGACTCTTAACATCAGGATTCTAAATGATCCACTCTCAAAACCAAACACGTGGCAATATCAACTTCCCATAAGATTAGCTTTAAACGAAGCAAGAGAGAGCTTTCCAGGATGAAAAGGAGGAGAGGAAAAACGGTGTGTTTATACGAACGTGAGTGGCACAAGAAGGAAAAAGGACCAACCCTTCACCACCAACGCTACCGAACAGAGATGTGGGTTTTGACACCGCGCAGTTAAAGCACAAACATCCTTGCCACGGTGTGAATGCAGAAAGTTTACCCAGGGTCAGGGGCCATCCAAGCGGTCCGTGGAAAGGGAAAATCGATGTGGGCTGCAAAGACACCCGCTCCCGGACTGAGCCGAGCTGCAGATGAGTGGCTGCACGCTGAGCGTGTTCCGGGGCGTTATCCCTACACTCCTGCCCTGTCCTTACCCCGGCGTCGCGCTGTCACGATGCGGGACAGACCTCGGGATTTGTGCCCCCCCACGGCCTCCTTATCGGCCAGGCTTCCTTTAATCTGCATCCATCGGGCGGCCTCAAAGTGAGCCCGAAGTTACCGAGTGATCCGATCCGAAGGGCACGCCGGCGCTCACGCCGCTCTGCCACACGTGTCGGAGCTCCGCAGCTGCCCCGAGCCACCAGCCCGCACCGCCGCGTCCTTTCCCACCGATTGGCCCCGTTCTCCACCAACCCCAAGTTACAAAACCACACAGATCAGCGTTCGGGGAGCGCTGGAGGCTCCCTGCACCGCCGGCCTGCGGCAAGGAGCAGCCCGAGCAGCCCCGGGACTGCAGGGCAGCCGCCCCTTTAACGTCGTCCTTACCTCTCGTCGGCGCCGCCTCACCCGCTGCACCGCGGCCGCTCTACTTGGGTCGGGGATTTTTTTCGTTGTTCCCCTCCTCTTGCCCTCTCCAGCTCCCACTAGTGCTCGCTCAGCCCCGCGCTCCGCCGCCGAAAGCGGCCGCCGCCCCCCCGCGGGCAGCCGGCGCGGAGCCGCTGCGCCCCGCCGCCGCCCTGGGGCCCGCACCGTGGGGGCTGCACCCCCGGAACGAGGGGCGGCCGCGCGGCCGTCGTCAGCACCCAAAGGGCCAGCTGACGGCCCCCGGCACCTAAAGGGGCCTGCGGAGAGATGGGAAGGGACCCCTAATCGGAGAGCGTAGTGACAGGACTGGGGGAACGGCTTCAAACTGAAAGGGGGCAGGTTTACCTCATATACGGGAGGAACTCTTCGCTGTGAGGGTGGTGAGATGCTGGAACAGGTTGCCCAGAGAAGCAGTGGCTACCCTGTCCTTGGAGGTGGTAGCCAGGGCCCTTGAGCAGCCTGATCTGGTGGGAGGTATCCCCACCCACAGATGGTCTTTAAGTCAACTTCCAACCCAAACCGTTCTCTACGTTGTGGAGCATTTATAGCATCAGTCTGCTGCAAAATGTAGGCTGCACCACGGTCCTCTCTATAGGTATTCCTGCTGTAGCTCACACCACACCTCACCAGCAGTCAGCACTCACAAGCACAACTGAACATTCAGCCCTGGGTGCTCAGTATCATGTTATTGCTGCTTTGCTGGGATTGATGAGAAAATAAGTGATCAGCAGTCCTGGTTATTATAGTAAAAGCTTGAAACCGCAGTTACATCTGTCATAACACATGATGAAGTTTGAGCTCCGAGAAAAAGGTGAGCTCAAAATGGGAATACTTGAGGCTTGACTACAGTGCTGTTTTAGTGTGCACCAGGAGCACACTGAAGCAAGCTCTGAAGCAGCCTCAGCACACAGTGCAAGCAGTGAGATAAAAAAAGCATCCCACCAGCACTCTGTGTGCCAGGGCCAGACCACAACTGGGTCAAATACTGCAGCCTGAGCACCAAGTTCTCAGCACCAGCCAAGTCAGGCAGCAGCTCTCCTGGGCTGCTCTCTCTGATAACATGGGCACGCATTACCCCAGCCTCACGGGTAGCTTCTATTTCCCACGCTTGGCAGAGTTAGCAGTCTGCCTAACTTTCCGTGAGAATTAATACATTCATATCCACACCAACAATCCATCCTCCTTTGGCTGAGAGCACTCCACTTGCAGAAGACAGAGAAGATGGTGTAAATGTTTTGGGGCAGCTATATATAGAAGAATGAGCAAACTAGCATCAAGGAGGGAGGGGAGCTGCTTTCAGCACACCTCTCCCTGTTCTTAGACCCAGACTTCAGTGCTGGAAAGAGCTAACAGCGTTGACTTTTTTATTATCATTATTATTTTCATGCACCTCAGTCAAAACCAAAGCCAGGAGTGATGAAATACTTTGAGAAAGGCTTACTACCAGTTGAGAAAAGATGTGAAAACACTGAAAAACTGAGGACAAAGCTTGCTCCAGTGAGATTTCTGAACAGCTATTTAGTGAAATCTGTGCATGCAAGTGATCATTGTGTACTTCATGTTCCACACTTTTCTGGCCTGTATCCTAGCCACAGCTCATTATAACACAGGTATATTGCCTATTGTGAGCCCCACGTTTCTCTCTCAGAAAATACACTTCACTTTTTAATTGGTTTTTCTCTTCTGTTTGCCTGCTGCAGGAAGACAGAGACAAATAGATGTACTTGCTTTGCTAGAAAGCAGCTGAATAACTACCCCATGCTGCCCTGGCAAGGGAAACCTAGAAACAGAACTCACTGAGGTGGTGAGGAGAAAAAAAAAAAAACACCTCAAGAAGTAAAAAAGAGAGGGGTGAAAGGGAAGAGGAGGGAGAGGAGACAAAAATAAATAGGAAGGAGTATGGAACAGAATTGAAAAGTTGTTGTAAAATTAAATAGTTGGCAACGAGACAAGAGGTGTTAGGAACACCGTTGCTTCACGCTGAAGAACTGAGAGGCTGAAAAGTGTGTATTTGTCTTTGAAGCACAAAAATAATTAGATATCTTGAGTATGAGAGTCAAGGACTTGTGCTATACTGCTACAATGCCAGCACGCAGCCAAAACGAAGCAAGAGTTGTTTACCAATTTCCTTGAAAATATACAGCAACTCTTCAGAGAGGCATGCCCTTTAGAGCTGCTGTGAATCAGCAACCACAGAAGCTATTCAGTCCTAGGCTGAGCTCTAATGAAAGCAAGAGCTTCCCCTTCACAACCTCCTACTAATCTTTTCTAAATGGATCACTTCAGCCACCATTCTTTATCTCCTAATTATATTAGACCTCGTAAAAACAACACTTAAATGAGAAAAAAACTTAAAATACTGAGTTCCCAGTGATGATACTGGGAGGAAGGTGGTAGTATTTCTGAACAAGACACAGATTGAATCTGCCTGATAATTGCCTAAGTCTTCTATCATAGCTAAGGTAAACAGATGAAACCACAAAAATGCTCAAGCCTCCTGGCAAAGTTTTCAGCATGCTTTCACCTTCCTGACCTCAAAGCACTGAGCACTACACCATTCCTCTGCACTTCCCTCAGATGCTGTATTTTTTCAGCAGAGAAGAACTCCCACTAAACATATGCAAATAAACCATCCAGTGGAAAAACAAATATTGTGTGATCTCTTCACCTTATGTCTATGTTTAGACAAGACAACACAGTCCTTCCTGTTCTATAAGCTAATGGTCTACCGTTCCCCAAACAGTAGCGTTCTCTCTGTCTTAGAAGGAACTACATAGTAAAGAAAAAAATCTATTTGTCATTCAGTGGCCCTATGTATTCCACAAAGGGAAAAAAAACACATACAACTGATTAACATTGTTTTTTTTCTGTCCTACCAAAGTTGCAGGTTTCAGCAACACAGGAAGAAAGTGTTATGATGCCAGATTAAGTAGATTTTGCTCCTCATAGTGCATACAGGAGCATACAATATTTCATAGCTTTCTTATAGTTCTGTAAGGTTATTACGTTTCCAAATACCAAATTTCATTTGTTTTTGTTTACACATAGATTATAGCTGATAGCTCACTACTGCAGGTTCGCTGGAGGTATAGTGTTTGTAGTGTAATGCTGTGATTTTCTAATCGCCTCTTAAATTTTGATAGTCAAACAACTAAATACTCCATCAGCCAGCTAAAGAAAAAGATAATTACCATATTTATTTTTTCAGGAATTTGATTTGTCAGGTATACTGATCGTTTGTGCAATTTTCTTTTTTTAATAAGCATACTATAAGTAAAACACGTTAAAGAGAAGATCCACATATAATCTCTGGACTCAAATTGTGCTTCTATATATACAGCACAATCTTATTTTATGTTTGCTGTGCAGACTCTACAAACTCAGACTCAAATGTGCTTCTTGTTACCTCCCTCTGCCATCTGAATCAAGTACATAAGTGTACATACGCATACATATTACAACTGGAGTAAAACACTGAAAACTCGTCTCAATAAAAGGAGAGGAGCAGGAAGAAAGAGTACATGCTTCCCATGTGAAATGGTAATTGTGAGAAGGTTGGAGAACTGGAAAGAACATAAAAGGCTCTATATTTGAAAAGATTTATTTAAGACAACAGTTCCCAAACTGAGATCCAGGGACTAACTCCCTCCTGGGGAGAGCAGCTGGCTGCCTGCCTCAGCATCTTCTACCAGTGAGAGAAGCCAGCAGTCAGCCATAACATCCTCTGCAAGTTTCAATGCGCTGGACTTCTATCCTTATGGGTTTCTGGCAGTCACAGTTCTTACTGATTTAAATGGGGCTTGAAAACCTTCAGAACTGAGGCTGGACCTCTTTACTAAATAAGAAAGTTTACAGCGCAGTCTTTTCAGAAAATACAGAAGAATTAGAACGTGTCTTTCTCTAGGACAACAGCAGCAAGGAAGAATGCCCTCTGATTTATTTTTAATGTTTTAGCTTCAGTCAAAATACTGTCTAACTGCAGACAAAATACTATGGATTTGGGGTACATCCCGAAGCACCTATGTACACATGTTGCCTTACTGATACAAGCTGCGCACTTGAGTTCAGCAAATTTGCTCACACAAATAGCTCTTCACATGTCTGGGCATTTCAAAGACTGGGACTTCAGACTCCATTTTTTGGTGGATTTTGTTATTGTTTTTCCAAACTTCAGCAGTGTTTTATAGCTTCTGCCCTCTGAACCACTAACTATTTTTATAATATGGATTAATCCCTCTTCCAGTTTATAGAAACAGCTGAGATAGCAAACTTTAACAATTTCATATTCTGAACTCTAATTAGCTTAATGTAATGTTATTTGTTCAGGAGTGCTTGTCCTTTAGTCAAGTTTCAGCATAATCCTCATATAATCCCTAATTTTTTTTCACCTTTTACATCTCATACTTCTTTGAAATATTTTTAAATGTTTTGATCTACTGAACACTTACTATGCAGCTTGTTTTGTGCTCAAGTATTTTCTTTGATCACTTCTCTGAAACCTAACCCAACAGGTGTTAATTAAGTCTGTCATCATTCTTTTATACTAGTAATTTTATTTCCCTGTTATGAATTGATTTTATGTATTTTCTTCCTCTTGCATCTCCTTAATTTAGGACTCACACTTTAGATGTGCCCTATATTTACTGTTTGTTAATCCTGTACGAATATAGATATAAAATATTCTTTTTTTCCTATACTGTAATGTTATTTAATATTAGGGAGATTTCCTCTTGGATTTAAATCCTTGAAAAGGGACAGGCTTTCTGTAGAGCATGAGCCAACTAATTTAGTGCAGTAACAGCAGTTCTCCCTAAACTCAGCTGCGTTACCACAGAGGATGAAATTCCACCTTTTGCAGAATGACAGGAAGAGGGCTAGATATTCCTCGAGACATCAAAATAAGGATACAGGCTGAGACTTGAAGCAGAAATAGGGAATTCTCAGAACAAAACTGTTTATTTACTGTTATCCAGGGCACTACATGACTAATACCTGGAAAGGAGACCTTGATGGGAACACAGACAAAAAGCAGCAGAGTTCACAGAGAAAAGGATGCATTTCTCTTTTGAAATCTTCCTTTGAGCTTGTTCTGCCTTTTTCTAAGTGTGTCAGCCTTGATCTGGAGAATGGGAGTAGGAAAAGGATTTAGTTTGTACACAGTGACCCACTCACTATGGAGCAATCCCATGCAGAGAAGGCTCTGACATTCTTCCAAAGGAAAAGAACGGGCACTTGAAAAAAGAAAAATTGGTTTCCTTCTTCTTGTGGGCACCCATTTTGCCCAGCCGTACAGTGCATTTCTCCTATGCTCAAAGTGGAATGTGTAGAAATACAAATGACATTCATTATCTCATAAAACAATTATTTCCATTTGTTCATTGTTGTTTGGTGTGGAAAGCAAAGAGAAACAAGCCGGGGAAAACAAAAGAAAGCTGACGTGTAGAACATTGCAGTCAGGGATAAAGCCCAACTACAAGCCAGGGAGTTGTCATCACACAGGAGTTACATCAGACTATAACCATCCCCAGCACTATTCCACTAGTCCTCCCCACACACATCACAGCTACGTGGTTATCTGTCAGTCAACTCTAAAAATAACAGCCAAATACCCTTGTATTTATGACACTCCTTCCTTCCTCTGTGTGTGCTGTACTTTCAAGATCTGCCATGTCATATAATCCATTGGACTGCTTTTCTCCTTTGCAATGCAGAAATGACTTCCAGTGCTTTGGTCTCCTGGCTTTCTGCTGATGAGGCTCCAAGGAGTCAGCCCTTTGATGAGTTAATGACAGAGTATTGCATCAGGTGAATCCCAATGAACATAATGTCCATAAAAGAAGAAAGATCCTTTGTCTCGAGTTCATTCTAAAAAAAGTCAGGAAACTTTTGGCAAGAAAATATTTTGAACAGTTAATGAATGTACTCAAGAATCACTCAATAGATCTCCTGCCCTCCATCCCCAACTCTGCCAAGTCTTCATACTCAGGATATTCATCATTTTATATTCTCCCTACACATTGGTAGTGGAATCTGCTGGGTATTGAATGTTCAAGAAAGCCAGTCATTTGGGGCAAGTCCTGCTATTACAGTTTCTCTTCTAAAACAAAGAAATGTAATAATAAAAGAACTTAAATCTTTATAATGCTATTAACAGGAAAGAAAAACAGTTATCTGTCATAAAAACAGTAACCAAACAACTCAGAAGTAAATAATATTAAAGAAAAAAAAAAATCACTGCTCGCATATAATTTCCACTGTCTGATTACAGTAAAAGGGTTTTTTTCTGTCCAACTGTTGCTCATATAGGGTGGAGAGGCTGTCTTTCCTTCTTTCGCCCAGCTGTTCCATACAAGCCAGAATCATCTCAGAGGAGTGAGGGAAAATTTCTATTCTTCCCCCAGAGTTCTCACAGTGGAGACCTTCATCTTGGGCAGATGGAAGAAAGTTCTGAGAAGCTATCTCCTCAAACATACTTCAGTTTCAACACAGAGACCCAACAAGCATTTTGTTCTTCATAAAGACTACTGGAGGTGAGGGCCACATGACCCAAACATGTTGTTAGGGCATTGTCTGGAAACTTCCAACCAAGCAAAGGAAAATGGGAAACTGAAAGAGCTTGCATCTACCAAAAGCTGTGTTAAGATATTTCTTTAAATCCAGGACCACAGAGTAAATGGATGTTTCGAGACACTTTGTACTTATAGATAAGAGTTGGAAGAATAAACACTGAAATAATAGAAACCCTTTAAGAAGCCAGCAGACACCACACAGAAACCGGACTACAATTATTTTTTTTTTCCCCCCACTATGTTCCAATAGCAAGATAAGAAAAAAAGGAAGGACATTTGTCTGGTGAAAAATAAAGTGGAATATTTTAAATTCTCATTTTAGTGCTTAACTATTAAGCTACTTATAATAGATGGCTCTTATTTCATAATAAGGACATAATGAACTGAAAATTGCCTCTCTAAGCTGCCAAGACACGAAAAATAAAGGTTGCCCAAAGCTGATCTACTCTCTAACCATCACCCCCAAAACATCGTGAAGCTGGATAAAGCTACAGATCTTTGCACACTTACTGCATATGTCTGTTAGCAGTCCCTGTTTGCAAATAAGATATAGATGCATTCATCCTCTGCTCCCCTTCATTGCAAACAACCTATTTCACCATGAACAGCTTTCCCCATGTCCTGTGATCACATACTCTAGAGCAGTAAACTCTGGTTTGGTGCCTTCTGTGTGGGTCTGGGAGCAAACAAGACACGTCAGAGAAACACATTTCTCTCTTGCTATTACCTAAATCTGATATTCATTCTGTTTTGTTTAATAAGACTGTTTATTAAGACTCATGAGCATACACTAGCTGTAAGAACACAGCCTTCACAGGAGCATAGAACAGAGAGAACTTCTAGTGAAATACAGCTATTTCTGCATTAGAATTACACAAATCCTTTAAACATTTTCCTATTATTAAAAAAACAAAAGCAGCAACACATTAGAATCATGGAATCGCTCAGGTTGGAAAAGACCTTAAAGATCATCAAGTTCAACTATGACCTAACCATACTACCCTAACTCTAACAACCCTCTGCTAAATCATGTCTTGAGCACCATGTCCAAACAGTTTTTAAACACATCCAGGGGTGGTGACTCAACGACCTCCCTGGGGAGCCTATTCCAGTGCTTAACAAAGAAGCTGTCCCTTTTATTTCCATCTGTCACATGGATAAAATATTTAGTATTCTTATGCCACATTTTCAGTTCTCAAGTTGAAAAAGAAATTATACTGCATAGCACTAGTCCCTGCCAATTCTGGATAATATTTTACAATGCTGATACACAGTCTACAAAACCCTTTCTGCTCAGGACTTTATGGTCCATAACTTCTCATGATGGAGTGGCCTTGTTATAATTTAGATATCAGATAGGAAGTTGAGGGCAGCATCCAAGCCCCACTTGGATCACTGCTTGGGAGGATTCAAATGGAAGGGAAGAGGCACAAAGGGCTGACATGAATATGCTTTGGTGGGCATTTTTATACTGAGTGCAGAAAGCAACCCTCAGAAGAATTAAAGCCTAGCAGGTGCAAGAATTGGTTATAAATCTAGAGATACAACAGTGTAGTAAGGATTTATAACTATTGGTGATAGGTGGATGGTTGCACTGAATGATCTTGTAGGTCTTTTCTAACCTTGGTGACTCTATGATTCTATATATATATATTGTTTTGTTTTGAAGAGAGAGAAAGCCCAAACCACTGCTGGAATGCAAAACAAGTTTAAGACCTCTCCTATTAAAGTCTCAGCATTCCTGCAGTACTTATGACTATCACAACACAGAAACACTGCTACACCTTTAAGATGCTCTGTAGAGACAGTATCATATTACAGAAAAATAATTTGAAAATATGACTTTATTTTTCCACAGTGGATCTGGTTTGGACTTTATATCTCCAGATCAGGGAAAAGAGATTGTTATGCAATATGAAATGCTTTTTGAGAACTGTGTAAAAGAAATAATTATTTACTGCATGAATATCTCAACCATAAAATAGAAAGCAGTTGGTATTGCCTCACAGCTCACCATTACATGCAGTCAGCAATGGGTAAATGCTTAGCTCCTATAACTCTTTGATTACAAGCCCTTACATTCTTTTTGAGTGAGGTAGAATGCCACTGGAATGGCTTCTTTTTCCCTTTTCTTTGCAATTGCTATTTTTCAAACATAGACTTTCATTGAGCATTTGACTGCAGACATTATTTAACCAAGTGTTTATCAAACACCTGGAAAATCACTCTCCTTTAAAAAAAAATTATGATGGAAAAGCAATTACCCTCTAAGCCATGTTTCTAAGTCACTTCTCAAGAATCCTTTGGAAGCAAACCTCAGCCTTCTCTCCTGCTTAACACCCAGTGTTACCCAGCAAGCACGTAAACTATTGCTGATTATATTCTTTTAAAATTTATTAACAAAAAATGGATGATAAGGGCTTTTTTTTTTTTCTTCAGATGAGCTACAACTATTAGTAAAGGAAGCTATTAAATACACTAGGATGAGGTTAGTTACAAATATTTCATATATACAAATATTAATTACTAGTTTTTAATTCTGTGGAATTACTAAATCAAAGTATGTCTAGTATGTCTTCAGCTTTTTCTCTACACCAAAAGCAAAGAGAAAATATGACTCAAAGGCTTTCTTTTGAAATAAAACATAACCTAGAAAAGCCTATGCAAGAATAAAAAAATAACATCATGGCAAGAAAAAGAAAAACAAGCCAACAGTACATCTCTAATATCCAATATCCAGCTGAATAGAAATATCACCAGCCTCAGTAAACAACAGTCATTAAAAAATTAAAGTTGCATGTGGCAGTAATCACGGATGCAAGAGTTGCACTGAAAACTACACCAGGGAATGTTGTGGTAAGGTTAACTTTATTTTCACATAGAGAATCAGCATGCTAAGATTTTATCGCTACAGAGCAAAACTCTATCTTACAGATAATTTGAAACAGAGATGAGAGATTCAGTTTGACTAAAAAGACAGAAATATATTGAAATCCCATTTCAGTTTTGGATCCTGACTTCTCAATTCAGAAATTCAAAAAATCTGAGGTCTGACTCATTTGTGCTAAATTTATTTTGCCGTCATGCTTAAAAAGCCACATTAATCAGCATTTGCCTGGTCACAGTAATGCCAAACATCTATTCAGTCTATCACTCTGCCACCAAGGCTGGAGCCAGTGAATTCTCAAGCTGTACCCTCATTCCCTCCTCCGTTTTTTCTCCAACCAACATATACTGAGAAACAAAAAGCCCAGGAACCACACTTCAGAAATGCCCTTTAAAATTTTTACACATCATGCACCAACCTACAGGATTAACACGACTTTTCTACAACTTTATTATCTTGAAGCATCCCACACCACCCCTGGAAAGTCCAAATAAAGGCCAGTAGGCTAGGCCAGATCATGGCCACACATATACTCACCAAGCGGACAGACACTTACGAAGAGCTCAAGTTGTTTTTGGCTGTTACTTTCCTATGTTCCATTTTACACCTTTGTTCTGCCCCACAACAGTATGATATGTGAAGTTGCAAGGTAAAAGCATCAGGCAGCTGGGAGAACCAAGAATCACCCCAGCTACAGCCATGCCCTTGTCCCATAACACCACATTCCACAGGGTACTTGAACATAGCAGGCAGATCCAGGCCCATTGGTAGCTATGGCTAGAGGAAACCAGGCCCAGGCAGGAGCAGCAGGAGACATTGTTAGAGATAACTAGAAACAGAGATTGAAAATACTCAACACATAGCTCAAAGGAAGGAGAGAGGAGTTCAAAGCTGAGCTTTTGTCCTACGGGCAGGGTGTGTGGGGTGGGGTGGTAGTCTCAGGTGGGACCACACTAGGAAATTAAGGCTCATTAGCATGGTTGGGGCTCACAGAGTGCAGTAAAACCAGTATAGCTGTGAAGTTCACAAGATTACTGTAAGACTAGACATCATTCCCCAATTTATTATTTTCCATGGGAAAACTATGTTCTGTAAACACAAACAAAGAGTTGAGACTTTCAAGATCCCAAGGACAAGTTGTCTCACTTCATTTGTACTGAAAGGGAACAGCTGATGATACTTGGTCTGCAGGCAGCTTCTCCAGTTACATCAAAATAATACAATACACTGTTGATTTTCTCTCTGCTTTCAAGATGTATTCTTTTAAAGTGTTCTGAAAGTCACTAAATTTAAAAGCTACAGGTACTTTATACTGAGGCAGTTAAGGGAACAGACTGCACTATGTAAACTGGCATAAATACACTTGATATCTTACAACAGTAGAAAGACAAATCTCAAATAGTAAGTCATGGCAGGTGCAAAACTCATAGCCAATTTCTGTGGTTTATCAAATCTCTTTTACAGGGATTAAAAATAAACTCAAAGCTGTGATTTGGTCAAGGGCAAATATTTCTGAGTATGTTTTACAGCTGTTTAGAATTCTAATTCCTTGTTAAATCATCAGCAAACAACAAGATTACTGCCAGGATCAGGTGTCTAAGCAAAATATAGTTGCATTTTGCCAATTAGTAAATATGAAGTCATCTAACCATGAAACATTACTATTCATAATAACAGATAAAACTGCATTCAAATTCCCCAATGGGGTTTTCTTTATGCAGACACAAGACTCGTGAGTTATACCAATCCTCTAGAAGACATATCAGTTCAATAAATATATACTTCATTTACCAACATGGAAACATACAACAGAAAAAAATACTGCTGAGGTCTATTACAGCGGTCTCTCATTCCAGAGTTCCCACTAGTGATAATGTCAAGTTTTAGATTTGATTTTTGGACCAGTTGTATATTGTTCCTCTGGATTGAAACATTCTACTCTACATACTGTATTTATGATATTTATGTGCTATCAAAATTCTATGTGGAATATACAGAAACATCTCCCATAGTCTCCAAAGTGAGACAAGAGCAGCACAAGATAGGTAAGTGCAATGTAGTCCAATGAAGTATTAAAATCTCACAAAAAGGGGAAATAAATTGTGTTCAGCTATAGCACAGCTAATAAACTATGTGATTTTAAATAAGTGTGCTCTCTGATCCAGGGTGTTTTGATATGCAAGAAGAACATGTAAGAAGAGGACATAATTGAGTCAAGTGCTTTTCAAAATTCATTGCTAATCTTCCTAGTGGAAAGTAACATATGAATGCATCCACAGCTTACTTCTGTCCTTTTTTGTGAATGATTTCTGATTATTAAAGGTCTTCATTTTCTTCAAAGTAGCATAGATGGACAGAGCAGTATGAGCAGAAGCTGTGGATGTGACAAGGAATCCTAATAAACAGCAAGTTCCCGTCCCTTCTAGTGGCCACAGATGTGAAGAAAGACAGAAAATCAGGCAGAAAACATGGCAGTCAGGTAAGTCATTGTTTATTTCCCATTTACCTCTAATACAGAAATCCACTTGCAACCAAAATGGTGACGAAACACACATAAGACAGCTTTTGCAGGTAACCAGGTGGCTACATAGTGGCAAAAGTTTTCTGAGGATGCTGCCTGATCATTACAAATATGGGCAGTCTCAAACTATATGCTTTTCTGGGAATCAAGAAGAGGTGTCACCTGTCCTCTGGATGCAGACATTAAAAAGTGATATACCTGCCAGGAAATAAACATGGGAATGGCTGAATTCCTCCAGAAAGGAGAAATTGCTAAGCTGCAAGAAGAAATCAATGCTTTGCTGAGAAACAATGACAGAGTGCAGTTTGTACAGATCATAAAATTCCTAAGTGCTGGGAAGTCCATACAAAATCTCTGTACCTTCAAAGTACAATTCTTAGTGAGATAATTGCTGGTGGATTTTCTAATCTTGATAGCACAAAAAAACCTTTATTTTTTTTAGGAATAAAGTACAAAAAAAAAAGAAGAGCCCTGGAAGACTACAGTTGGGCCAAAATGTTCCCATTTAGGAGAGACTCCCTCATGCTGGTTTAAGTTTTAGGCTATTTTGAAAGCTCTCACTTGTCTGAGGAGAGATTTGGGTGTGTATTTCAATGTGACATTTAAAACCTGGATTGATTGAAGGAAAGAAAAAAATTACATAAGTTTCCTGCAAGAAACTGGGAGAGGTGTGTGTTAAAATTCACACATTCTGTCCTAAGGAAAGGGTTTGATCTTTTCTGATGGAAGGAAGAAAGGTCTTCAGTACAAAAGGTAGAGACAAGACAAACATTACAACCATAGCATTAGGACCGTTAGCACCTAATCCCTGCCCATCTCATGAAGAGATACTCATCACTGTGCTCTCAAATGCCCACTGTCTTGTGCTACACAGTCTATGTAACACATTGGCAATGAGTAATGATGCTGTGCTTCAGGAGCCATACCTACTTGTTAGGATTTGCATATTTCACCAAATGGTCTGTCACTCCATCAGTAAACACTACCACAATATTGTGCTTATATTATATACTAAAAATTTCAGTCTCCCATGTACAGTTTTGCTTGTCCCAAAGCATCATCAACATTTATTGCATAGGATTATTCCCATATTCATTAATAATAATTTTTCTGAAGCCTTAAAAAAAACACCTGGGTAATTCTGAAAATCATTAAACGTGAGTCCATCCAAAATATTTCCTATCATTATCACTCTTCAGCCAGAGCCCACATATTTGTTCAACCATGCCCAAGGCAGCTGACAGCCTATGTGTAGGCAGCTTGCCTGTTTCCCCCAGCCCAGGAAGCACTTTCCACCACACCCAAGGTTTCTTACAGGTCAAAGCTTATTCTTTCTGCTACAAACCTTGGGCAAAACGTCAAACAAAACAGTTCTTTGCTTAGCTTGGGCTACCACCCTGCCTGTGACTCTCCTGCCTCTCTGTTCCTCTGCTCTGGGGATTATTGAAGGACATTGCCTGAAATCTTGATAGGAAGAATCTGGACTTGCTCCAGGTGGGTTTTTTAACTGCACAGAATTAACTGTGCAGAAGTCTCTCCTGCCTGGGCAAAGACCTTTTAACCTGAGAAAATTCTCCATTTGTTGCAGAACGCTCATATTTGTGTAGACTGTGCTCTCATTGCTTTCAGGATTCAAAACTTTAGCTGGTTGCTTGAAAAAACTGAGGAAGGAGTGTCTTTTCACATGCATGCACAGATGTCCAGATGCTCCTCAACAGCTAATAACTTCATATCTTTCATTCTTTTTCTTTTTTTTTTCTGCAGAACAGGGCACTGCCTGCATCAGTTACCTATATTTTCCTTTCTTGCTATTTAGTAGGTCACTACTGTTCATAAAATGTTCACATTTTACTCTCTGCTCGTAGTGATCATCAGTAATTTCAAGGCTGTTCTTGGGGAGTAACGGGTAATAAGATATTGACCAATAATATACAAAAGATCAGGCCATGCAGCTACTATTTTGCCCTAAAATTTAGTAAAATATCTTAAATAATAATAATAATAATAATCTACAATTATTAGCACTCAGCATTTTCTTTTGCCTTTTTCTGGAAAAAAAGTATTGTATTAATGCTTGGTCTCACTGGAGCCCTTTGGAATTCTCTGTCATTCCAGCTCCAGTACTTGCTACTAAAACTGTCCACAAAAGCAGAAAACATCAGAAAGACTTATGGATTCTTCTCTCCAGCCAAATAGCTAAAGCTCCGGGCTATATACAAATCTCCAGGTAAGAAAATCAACACGCATAAATATTTGGCTTCAGCTAAAGGTGTCATCTTCAGAGATGGTTAGCAACTTTGCTTCCCTGGGCAGGAAAATAGATGTCTTAGCCAAGTCTAGCAGTGGCCAGAGCTCTCCTCATACATTAGCAAAGTACTGAGGCAGAAGATGTGCTGATCCTTCACGGAGAAATATGCTAACAAATAAGAAGTAGGTAGAATGAATCTTACTTTGAATTCACTACTGTTTGAAGTTACTCTTACATTAACTTCAGCATCAGATATATTGCTCTTCTTTTCTTTTTATCTGTTAAAAATGAAACCATCAAGTGATGTGTTGCTGTGTGTTGCTGTACTAACTGTGTAATACAGATAGACATTACAAATACAATTACAAACACAGCTTTCAAACACAGCTTTCCCTCAAAAACAAATACCTATTATTTTAGGTACATTAAATCTTTTTTTTTTTTTTTTTGGTAAGTAAAAGCTGTTTTATCTAGGCGTACAAATCATGACAATGCCAGTATTTTCAACATCAGACTCACAAGCGACCAATGTATATTGTCTAAATTGATTTTTTTTTTTTAGTAAATTAACATTCTGAATCAGATTTTTATGAAGAGATGAGTATGAACATTGAAAAATAAAAAAAATAATAAAAAAAAAGAACCTTCATAGCTCTGAGCTTTGCCCTTTATTCCCAAATCTGCTTGTGACAGCTTGGCCGTTCGCAGAGATAGTTTATTCCTGGTAAAAAGAGCACACCCTACCTAGTGCAGCAGTACACTCAGATAAGCAGTTTTCAGCCAAGAAAAGTGGAAAATTACTCCAGAAGAACTACAGAGGAACAAATAAAGAGCAATCTCAAATGCAGTGATCTGAAATAGGCATTATTTCCGAGTGGATCCTCATTCTGTCTGGAATAAGCTTGGGATTCAACAATGTTAAAAATAGTGAAACCTATGGATATAGACCAAACAGAATTTTGACACATACAGAACAGATTTTTGATAAAAACATTAGCTTTGTATGCTAAATGGAAAATAGGAGACTACCAGGAAAAATTATGAACAACACATTGGGAACTTTTATAAAGCAACCACTATTACAAAGTTTAATTATTTAATTTAATATTCAAAGAAGCCTTATCTTCCAAGTAGTTTTCTTGTGGTCATCAAGTTATTAATCTCCTTAAATGTTAGAGGAATTCAAAGGTGCTGCTCTCCTATGAGGGATCTCATTTCACATCCGTGGAATGCAGAGAATTTCTGAAAGAAGTATTAAGCACAGATGTTCTTTCATTTATTATCGTCAAGACAATGCCTATAAAACATTAGCCAGGTTTGGAAGCCTTCTTGCCAACTGTTGGTCTACAGGAGGAACCTGCAAATAATTTAGTGAAGGTTGATTATAGAACTGTCTGTAGTTGATCTTTCACACACTAACATCTGCTTCAAGAACAGTTGTTATACAGTGGCAGACAAAGCTAACAGTTAATTTATGCCTGTCTCTGGAATATGTGGTGATGGACTAAAAAGAACCTTTCTTCTCGCCTTCATTACATGCAGAGGGCATAAGGCTCTTTTACCCCAGAATGTAATTCAAAGACAGACCCCTACTGCTTGAGGTAGAAAACTAGAGTTCAGACATACTAAAGGACTTTGGGCTGTAAAGCCTTGTGTTGTCCTTGGCACCAGTACCTCACCATGGAGTAGAAGAATCAGGGGCCTCAGAAGTGTGAACAGCTGGGGACCAACAGGGAGAGGAAGGTCAGGGCGGTCTCATCTCACTTGCTATCCATTCCTTGAAAAGCAGTCATCTGAAATATGACTCTTCTAATTCCAATGATCTACAATGGATTGGGAAGGAAAAAAGAAGGTCCAGGCCTACCTACATATTGAAAGACTTGCCTGTCAACTTGTTCAAGGATTACTTGCTGTGAAATACAAAAAGGATGTGGGAAAAATAAATGATAGCCCCAAACACTCCTCATGTGGAAGCTCTGCTCTGTAGGCTGGAAAATCATATATCTCCTCTGGGCCAGTAAATCTGAAATTATTAATGTTATTTTGCTTAGAGGTAAATTAAACAAAAACAAAACCTAAAAGCCTATAGCATGGGCTCTAGGATGATTTTCAAAGGGGGAATATTCTGACTTTAAATTCCTTTCACATACAGAAAGAAATAAATTCATCCTCTCACTTGGTGGATAAACTGACAAGGATGATATTAGATAAATGAAGGTCTTTTCCTTCAGCTACATGTTAGAAGGAAGTAGCAGCCATGACTTCAATTTTTGAGGAACCTACTGCTTTCAGTACATATATCAGACATTTTTCTGAGGAAGACACAATGAAGTAAAGGCTCTAGCAGAGCTTTTAACTGATCTGTTTTTTTGAGGGAATTATCATTTTTTGAGGGAGCAGGTATCTTCACTAATGACCACCCAGCTCCATTTCAACCTGTATACCACTTTGAACCAGTTAATGGTTATGTTACATTTTGGGGACCCCGATGCTACTGTACAGTTGTCCCTAAGGGCATCAGTGGAAAGATACACTTTTTGAGGACCCTGATGTTCTTCACTTATATACTAACGGCCAAGATTCTCAGTCTTGAGAAGGTTAGAGAAATGGTAAGATGTTCAGAGATACTCACACATCTGGAGAAATGAACACCAAACAGGTGAGTATTTGGAGAGTTCAGGTACATCTGGAGTCCAGTATCAGCTTAGTAAACTTTTCCAGAGAAATTTTGAATTGAGGTTCTTATACCCTTTAACGGCTCTTGCATCTACAGTGCTTACTAGTAACAGTAGCAGACAGCTGTCCTCTGTAAATTATTCTTTAAAGAAAAGATTGAAAATATGTCATGCTGGTTTTCATAGTTCTTTTCAAGTTTCTGAAGTGCACAGTAGTTGGTTTTTCCACTACGTCAACAGTAGGAATGAATACCCAAACTCCAGCCTCAAAGTTCTTCAAGCTGAAGGATTTCATCCATTCACTTGGATGAGTGGTCATCTTTGGTAGATTAGCCACAAGAGGAGCTGTGTAACATGCTGTAGTAGCAAGTCAGCCAGACAGCATCTGTTCACAGCACAGCAGCATGTAAATGAAGACACGAAATGGGAGGTGATCCTCCCCCTCTACTCTGCCCTCGTAAGGCCTCATCTGGAGTACTGTGTCCAGTTCTGGGCTCCCCAGTACAAAAAAGACAGGGATCTCTTGGAAAGAGTCCAGCGGAGGGCCACAAAGATGGTAAAGGGCCTGGAGCATCTCCCCTATGAAGAAAGGCTAAGTGACCTGGGTCTGTTTAGCCTTGAGAAAAGAAGACTGAGAGGGGACCTGATCCAGGTCTGTAAATATCTAAGGTGGGGGCCAGAGTGGCGAGGCCAGACTGTTTTCAGCAGTGCATGGAGACAGGACAAGGGGAAACGGCCAGAAACTGCAGCATAGGAAGTTCTGCACAAATGTGCACAAGAACTTCTTTACGGTGAGGGTGACGGAGCACTGGAACAGGCTGCCCAGGGAGGCTGTGGAGTCTCCTTCTCTAGAGATATTCAAGATCCACCTGGACACCTATTTGTGCAACCTGGTGTAGGGAACCTGCTTTGGCAGGGGGGTTGGACTCGATGATTTCTGGAGGTCCCTTCCAACCCCTACGATTCTGTGATTCTGTGTTTCTGTGACACCAGAATAATACTGGCAGTAGCTACAACCAATGTAGGAGAGGTATAGTTATGCAATGAAGAATGGCCATGCCAGCGTGACTGTGGCAGAGCAAATGCTTTTCCCATCATTATTAAGATACAGGACAGTACTAAATCACACCCCTCCAGATGCATTATGTCTTCTTTTACTTTTATAAAATGCCGTTGTCACTACCACTCTGATAGTACAGCAGTGGCTGTTAATTTACCAAGAAATATACATGGCTGTAACAAAGAATTCTATATCTCAAGAGGTGCATCTGCAATGTATTCCTAGGCAATCACCTGATGCTGCTAGATAATATAATGAATTTAAACCTGCCGAGAATGAACAAGAGTCCTGTAACAAAAGCAGAGACCTATTTACGTACTAGATCAAAACAAGCACAAAAAAGAAACTGTTTTGAAACTGAACTTCACACATTCCAGTTGCAGAGCTTGGCAGACTGTCAAGAGACACAGTGGAGACTCTGGTCTGGGAAAAGAGAGTACCCTATCACAGCAAACTCTGTGGCATCACAGCTAGTAGCCAATGACACAAAACCCTAATTGAAATAAAGCTTACAGTCATGAATTAAAAATTACGGTTTCTGAGACCAGAATTCCAAATGTCAGCAGGAATCTGATGGCTTCTTTTGCTTACCCAAGCTCAGATTAGCTCTTCATCAACCAACATCATTTGGGACCAGTGCTTAAACAATCAGCAAAAGATTATTTGCTGTGATTTATGAAGCATTATATTCCACACTGCAGATCTCCATCACGCAAGGATAGGCAAGCATTGTATCTGTGCTCTAGACAAGGAGATCAGTGATAAACAGGAGCTTCTGATCTGCTTTACAGCTGTGCACTGCCCCACAGCTTTCTGGGGAAGGTAATTTTTATGTGAAACAAGGCTCAGTGCAACCCCAGAGGGCATGATATTTTACCAAAAATACAAAGGACTAATCTTTAGCAGGGAAAAAATTAGTTGATCCTGCACTTAGTCATGCTCCATCACTTGAAACTATCATGTAATATGAGTAGCTAGCTCACTGAACCCTACTTATTTGTCAGTAACTTGTCCTGCCACAGATGCAAAGTAGATGATGTGTTGTGCAAACTGATTAAGATGCTCTATAGAGCGCTCTCCTTTGCATATAAACCTTTGGTTTATTATACTTGTATGTATAAACATACACTGAAACTCCCTGAACCAGACATCTCCCTCTATCAAAACTCAGATATTGACTTTTCACTCTGAATACAAGTAACTTATGCTTCAGTGCAGCCTTGTGCTCATGGATTTTATTTTAAAAAATCCAAATAACTGACTGATGCTTTTCTAAAATTTGTTGAATAAAGTACAATTCAATATATTTAATTGGCAGGATACCTGCAAGTAAAAGCAAACCAGTGCTGTTAATGGAAACAGATAACAGATACGATTCTGTGGCTAAAGATGTTACTTTGATTTGAGATAACTTACAATGTGTAATACTTTGCACAACTGTTTGTAGCATATGAGAAAAATTCACACGTTCTGTGCCTATAAGAAAAATTCACACAGTTTGCATCTGTGCCTATAAGAAACAACTATCTCTTTATTCTTTTTGTGCAGCACACTTGCCTTTCTCATGTGCTGGTAAAGCTAAAGCTAAGCTACTCTGTAACTACATGCCACTTCTGGAGCTTTAACCTTCAGTCATGTCTCAGGCTAATTCCCATAACTGAGATAAGTGAGTTTCTCAGAAATGATGGATCAGTCCCTCACCTGTTAAAAGATATATATATTCTATTGTGCTTGTAAAAAACCATTTCAAAACAGATTTTGCTCTGTTTGAAGTTATCAAACCAATTTCTTTTAAACTTAATTAAAGAAGATAGCGATATGCATCTTAGTGGGGCTTTTGTATTGGAAGACTCACTGGGAATGAATATCTCTGTCTAGAATATAAATCCCTAAAAATTCAGACAAATAATGAAAGGATTGATACATCTTTAATGATGACAATGCCAGGGCAATAAAACCTAACACTACAATGACACTCCTTTATACCAGAAATATACAAAAATAAACAAATGCTACATGTGGAGAAATTATAGAGAAACGCTGTTAACATTTTAAAGGGTAATGAAAATGCCTTTGGCCCATTAAATGTATTCTACTGACTATATGAATCAGTGCCAGAAAGAATCAAAGATTTTATGAAAAAAAAGAAATAAAAGAAAATGGCCAACGAACTTGGTAATGTGTGTCCTTGCTGAATAATTAAATGAATGTGTTGGTCATAACCCAGGAAAAAATATACAGGTAGTTTCATTTTACAGAATCACAAGTACACATATATACACACATACGTATTATGTATATGTTATACCCACAAGCACACTGTATATGGGATATAATACACAATACAAGTATGATAATTTGGCAGATATGAAGAAATCACTTAGCATTCTGTCCTTGTCTATTGAACAGCTCTTATTGATTTTTCTAAATTTTAAATATTTAGAGTACATTCTAAAGTTATGTTCATTTTCTCCCTTATTTTAACCTCCAGCACTTGAGCAACTTATTGATCATGAGCAGATGCAAAGGAGAGTCTCATAATGACAAAACTAGTTCTGAGCACTGAAAAATCGTGGGGTATATTGGATTTTGTGTTCAGTTCTGCAAACAATGGAGATCAAATGTAGAAATGAATATTTCTTATTTTTTCTCAGAACTAATTTATAGATTAAAAAGAAAGACCTGAATTATTCCATCTATATTAACTTGTGTTTCTCCTTGTTTTGGGCAGTGAATTCTTATGGCAAAATCTTGTTTCAAAATCAACTCTTCAGACGATTCCTATTGCAAATTCTTTCTCAAAAGTAACTTTATACCTAGTTCAACCAGCAAATGCAGGAGCAATTCTGTTCCTAAGCCTATGGCTACCTCCTTGTAAAACAGGAAACTTTCTTTTTTAGTTTTATAAACAAATCACTGAGGTAAACAGGAATAATCTATATTCATGTACTTCATGGGGGTCACGGTGATTATCTGCTTCCCACGAATACCAAGAGCAGGAAATATTTTCCATTACCGCCATACTATTGATTTCCTCCTGCTTTTTACTGTTCTCCTTCCTCAAGCACTATGAACAATTTGAGGCTTAAACCAGTCTTTGTGACATGTCTATAATGTACATTGCAAAAAGAAGTCTCGAGCTGCATGAAGCCTATGAATAATATGTTTCTAATACAGTTATGGCAAAGCGTCCTTAGAATGAGACATCTTTTCAGTAATCTACCAGGCAGGAAAAAAAATCCCTCAAACTTTTTGAATACATCTGCTTTATCACTTCTTCATGTAGCCAGAAGACACAGAACATACACCAAACGTCAAATAAATATAGGAAAATCATTAGAAGTTATTATTTCCTTCAAGCTTCTCAGTCCATCTTCTCTACTCTACATCTTCCTTGTAAAGATTGTTGATCATTTAGCAAAACTGCAGCTGCCCTAGTTATTGCCTGACCAACCCACCATTCCCCCCACTGGAATTGCAATCCATTAGATTTAACTTCTCTGAGAATAATAAGAGTTTCTCCTGTGGTATTATTCTGAAGCCAGCTGGCTGTTTAAGGACCCAAAAGATGCAAAACATCTCCTGGAGGTGCCACTCTGACCTTCTCTTAGTTGGGATCCTTTTACTTTCAGCCTGTGAAATAAGAGGTTTTGGATAGCTCTGTGTGGATTGATAACTTGATAGGGAAATCAAAAGGCAGAAGCAGATGAAGATTTTTCCCTTTGCAATTTGAAAAGCCCTAAAGGCTGGGAAGTCAGTAGACTGGGATTACTCCAATGAATACATACGTGCCTCTCTTTGAACAAGAACTGTAGTTTAATCTATTTACATTGACTTCTATCATGACTTCTGCAGTACGTCACAATAAACTCTGAATGAATCTATAAAAAACATGTTTGAAAAAATTCATAACTAATCAGATCACAGAAAAGTTTGGCTTCCTATTTGGACCAGATGGAAGAGATTTTACAGAAAGCACATATAGCTTCATTTTTTTACGTTCAAACACCAAACAGTTGAGGTCTAAGTGACTTTGAATCACTAAATACTCTGCAGAATTTCCCTCTTTACCAAATTTTATTTTCTCCTCACTGTTGAATTTCCTTAGCTTTCAGCTGCTCAGCTAGTATATGGCATATTGTCTCTAAGGGTACATGGGGCTGCAATCTGGCTAAAACAAGCTATGTGCACACATAGAGCAAGGAATAGAGCCTCTTCCCTGTGCTTACTCTAACAGCTTTGGCCAAGCAAAATAATATTTTGCTGAAGAGTCTTAAATATTATGAATGGCAAAAACATAAGATTTCACATCCAGTGTCTTATACTTCTATTTTCCTTCAGATATATGATCAGAAATATGTATAATTAATACATAGTAATTGACAGGAAAAAATCCTGTAATGAGAACTAGCAGCACAGGTATCATCAGCCAAATCAAGAATAAAAATAAAGATATCAATAAAAATTTCATAGAGAATATTTGGCATCTGGGATAATTCATAGGTGGGATGAATGAAGTAGTCCCACAGTTGTTCTGGATCAGGCTTTCTGCTTTTGTTTCTTTTGCACAGCCCATAATGTTTATTCTGCACAGAGTATTATCAACAATATGCATGGCTCAACCTACTAAGCTAATATAGTTCACACTATTATGTTGCTTCATTTGCCAAGCTAGACAGTCATTAACAGCTCTTGTGTTTCGTCATATATTTAACTTCCACATTTTGTAATATTTTCATTCACACCTAAAATCATAGAAAACTATTAATGAAATGGAAGGTGATTTGATATGATATTTTCAGCAACATTTCCTGGAAAGTGTATAAAATTATATATGAAAGCTAAGCCCTTGCTTTCCATAAGGAAAACTATTTCTTGCACAAAACCACATAAAGTTTTGACTAAAAGCGTGATATCAAAGTCATCCTTTTTTGTCTTCTTGGTAGTAACACAGGACAATCTGCCTTGGAAGGGACCTCAGGAGATTCTCAGATCAAACACTTGCTTTGAGGCAGATCAGGTTGCTCCGGATGCTATTTAGTTAAATCTCAAAAACTTCCAAGAATGGAGGCTGGATAACCTCCCTGGGCAAACCAATATCCCAAATAAAATATACATTCTTTAAATAAAATGCAATAAATCTTGTAGGCAAACCCACAGATGTACTCTTTTAGATATGTACACCTCTTACCACATTTTCTCAAAAGATAGAGAATAAGAACACCTGAAGAACAGTCCCATCCCAAGTCCCACATTCCTATTTTTACCCATTTAGTTTTTCATTAGTTGAGCTCTTTATAGAAAAAAATTATCAATACAAGCCTTTACAATCCAAAATATACATGTTCAGACATGAGTATTTTGTCAGTTCCAAGATTTTTCACTCATCAGTTGAATGTGAACTTACCTGAAACCCTTATGATTTCATACGCTGGCACCAGACTTATCCCTTTCCACAGCATGTGTAGCAATAATGTCCCACCTGGTGTCTGAATGGAGATTGCTGACCTTCCTGTTGCCAACTGTAAATGAATACAAATGCTCAGCTGAAGTTTTCAATATTCTCACGGGCAAAACTCAGCTAAATTTTTGGTCAGCCAGGACTGTTCTAACATTACCAATAAGAATTTTTGCTTTAATTTCAGCTCTTTCTGATGTACAGATGTAGTCATGTACAGGAGTTTTATATAGCACTTTTTTCTGTGTGTCTGTGATAGTTTTTGTCACGTTTTTCCCCAACTATGGTAGAAAAGGGCTTGACAAGGGTCATGAAACTTCTGCTAGGTTGCAGCGGAGTTTGCAGTTAAGGTCCTGCTAGTTGGCTATTTTTATTCTTTGGCATCATTAGGTGTCTGGAAAAATGCCCTGAAAAATTGAGTCCAGGCACATTGACTTCAGAAATTGTTATATATTAACCAGAAATTTCCTCTTTCCCCACCTACTTTTAAAATTTTTAACAGTGGAATATATTGAAACATGCAGAGAACTATAAAACAGCCAAGTGGACTTATATAAAACTCACTGAAATGATCCACTCAGCAATGAAATAAATCAGGGGAAATATCAGCTAGGAAAGAGGATATCCAAAGAAAGTGACTACAGATTACTAGTTAAAACTAAAGTGTGATATCCCTTTCAATTTCCATTTGTCTGTTCTTAAGTAGCCAATGACATATTCTAAATGAAGAAATTTTCTCCATTAACTGGTTTGGTTTCAGAAAAATCTCCCATTAAATCCATTTTACTTTCCATTCTCCGTAGCAAACAATGGCAACAGTAACAAAAGTTATACCTTCTTTTGGATCAGCATCAGATGTCTGCAGGCTGATGCCTTCATGGGCACATTTGCCTTCAGTATGGCACGCAAATGCAGGCACTTCACGTTGGCTGATGAGCATCTCTGGGGAGATGTGACAAGTGTTGAAACATGTGGGACAAATCCCACTCTTCAGTTGTGTGTTTGTAGCCCTGCATCTATTGTCTGTGGGGAGGAAGTAAGCAAAGTGCCTTAAAGATGAGAGCAATGCTGGAAATGGTGATCAGAGGCTGAGTGTGCTTACATCTGTTACGGAGAGTTACAATGATATTTCTGAGAACTCCAATTACCACTTATAACTATGTTTTCCAAGAAAACTCCCAATATAGTAGCTGTCGTGAACAAAGACCGCAGGCTATAAGCAACAAATGATCTAACCTTCCTGCCTTTTGGGGCATATTTTCTTTGGCCGGATCTGCAGACAGTTGGTGTGAGGTGCAGGGACAGTCAGGCTGGCTCCTGCCCTGCTACAGGAGCCTGTGATGCAGCTGAGAAGATGGGACTGAAATGCTGATAAGTGGCACTGCCATCACAGCCCTGCCTCTCCCATCTGCCCTGCTTTAGCACTTTGCAACTCACATCAGCAATACAAGGCACAAGATTTTGACTACAGTCTCCAGTGCCTGGGCAAGAAGTAGTAAGTAGAATCTACATTCAAAATTTAAGGGAACGGACTTCACTTTGGTTCCTTTCCTACCCAGAATGGACAAGCGGAGGCAGTATGGGGAGCTGCCACATGCATCCCAGCCACCTCTCTGATTCTAGCCTGAAAATTTTAGCATTTTGCAAAAAAATCCAACCAATTCTAGCACTGTTAAACATCGCAACGTGTAGCCAGTAAGAAGAAGACCATTTTAACTGCTTCCCATCATAAACCCTCAGAACTTGAATTTTGGCTTCACTAACTTTTGACTAATTGTATCGAAGTCCTTAGCAATACTTTCATCCCTATTTTTATTTCCCCTGCAATATTAGCTTCAGACTTCACTCTTTTGTTTATTTTTTCCTTAAAGACTTTGACATTCAGAAGTGATTTTATGTTTCCTATCCTGGCAATATTCAAAGAAGGACTACACAGATGGACAAATAATCATATCAAGATCTGAGGTAACGCTTCCCTTCATGTCGGTCCACTTGGGTAAACTCACACCACGTGCCAGCATGAACTATTCTTGTAACAAGGGCTGTAAATCCCTGCTGAAACTTATTTGGGAAGGGTAATTTTGGCTATGCATAAGTACCATACGTTAAATATATTACAGGTGAAACCTGCTAAGAAGGGCTTTGACATTTATAAGTTACACCAACAGTGTATAATACAGAGCCTCCAAATTCTGAGAGAATGCAATAGAATATTATTTTATATAGCAATTTTATCTTCAGTTTCTTCAAAAAAACTTAAAGAATCATTCAATGTCTTTACATCCTCTGGGGCTCGTATGTTTTTTTGGAAAGCAAGAACAGCAGCAGCAACAACAACAACAAAAAAAAACAGTCTCCAGTATTTAGAATTAAGTAATTTTACTTCAGTTCTTCCTAGATAATCCCTGTGCAAATTTTATCTTCCTACTGCTGAGGAACCTGAGAGGCTTGGACAGCACCTGTAGCTCTGCCTGTGCACTTTCTGCACTACAGCTACAGAGCATGGTTTATTTGCAAAGTTCCATCCACTTCTCTGCCTAGTTATAGCTCTTATTCCAAAGTTGCCAAGTGGTCCCAGCAACCTCTGGGATATTGCTTTTGCTAGAGATATTTGCCACTGAATTAAATTTCTCTGTAAACCTTTTATTTCTTATTGTGCCCTGGTGCATTGGGGGCACCTAATACTCACTTGTAAAACTGCAGGAGATGTATTTCTTGCACACAGTGTAATTCTCATGAGAGGTTTTAAAAGTTGAAACGAATTCTCCCATGTTAAGGTGGTCCAATTGCTGCATTTCCCAACAGGTCAATGGCTGCTTGTCACTACCTGGATACAACCTGCTCTGATGTTTTGTTAGAGTCAGTTCCAAGTGAGTGCTTTTGGCTTCTCTGTGGCAGTTTGGAATGGAAACCAATCCTCCCATGGACTAGGCAATGAACAAAGCCAAGGACATGGCACATAGAGTCTCTCTCTAATATGAGCACAAAAATCTGACCAAATGGAAGGTGTTCCCCCTCCTTTTTGAGTTTAACTGTACTTCAAAATATCTCCTAGAAAAATAGTAGTCAGTTTCTCTTAAGCAGACATTTTCTCTTAAGAAGACAGCCATATCCTAACCCAGCCTATCTGCATACATTATGAGTGACAAGTAATAGATATTCTTGTTTAACTCATCCCCAGTTGGTTTCTCACGGACAATTTGGGAGATAATCATGCCATCCAGGAGATGCAGCTGTGGTGCAGCCTCAGAGCATGGCTGAGGCTCACCCAAAGACAATTTTCACCTCAGCCCAAACAGAGGTATCGGAGGTGCAGCCAAAAATGCAAAGGTTCCATCTGCTGGGTCTGACCCAACCAGCTTCTTTTCACTTTACAACATCTCTAAATATCCATTCCTCCTCTACTTCCAGCATGCGTCTTTCCTGTCAGCTTGTACCTGTTCATTTCTGGATCAGTAACATTAAATTTGCCATCTCATACCTCAATTCTATGAGAGGTTACTGCTCTGGCCTTGAGGGTAGTGGCATTACACACAAAACATCTGGGATGTAAGTTTGAGCCTGAGAAGCTTGAAGATAGCACAGCCTCAGTGGCTGCAGATGCTTTTAGCCATGCAGTGATTAAAAATGGCAAATACTAAATCTGCCACTGGTCCAAAATTAAAAATATCACTCCTGGCACTTAGGTAGACTCTTATAAGATTTGTGCTGGAACTGGATTCACATTTGTGATTGCATTGATTCAGGATCGCTTAGTTTTGCTAGCTTCCACAAATCTGACTACATGGAAAAATAATAACATTGTGAATCATTTTAACAAAAAAGACTTCCACATAAGCTGACAAATGTAAAGAGCTTAGAAAGTGTGCATAGTTGAGGTCTGCAAGGAAGATAAATAGTCTGCTGAATTTCAAAACAATAATAAAAAAGCTAGGAGCTATACATTAATAAAATTGCTTTACAAATATTAATTTAAAGATGTCTGTGGCACACTGCTTGCAGTTAGAATCTAATAAAGCACCGATCTTCAAGGAGACCTCTTGCATGTTTAAGAAGAAGCCCATCTTTAAGGGCTTTGCTGGGTTCCAGACACCAAATGTTGTGTTTCCAGCAAGTGCCATGCTGCCTGCAGTGTCTGGCTTAGTCCAACGGACACTGTCTTGCGTCCAGATCACAAGTCAAAAGGCCATACAGTTTACTGTAATGGAGCGCCTAAATCTGGACTTAATGAACAAGAATGAGAGAAAGGCTGCTAGTTGGATTTTATGCTCATCATCTTTACAATTCAGAGCATGAAGTTTTCTATTCTTTGTATACATCTGCATAATATTATCCGTATGACAACCATAATAAAGGAAAAATAATTAAAACCAGGGTGGTTGGAACTAATACAAAATAAACAGTTTGCTTAATAACTCTAGCTAATTTCCCTTATGAGAAATTGAAGCTAATGCTTCCATCCAAGCTACACAGGGGGTGGAACAGAAGAAAAAGCAAAATATTTAGCTTACATCACCTGAAAGCAATTTCCTCTTTGATCCTGTTTTGATTGAGATGCCAAAATCACTTTTTCTCCAAGATCAACAATTTCCTGTCCACCTCTATGCACATCTCCTTCTGGCCAATTGTTAAGAGCATAGTGATGTTTCAGAATGATTTTTATTAAATAGAATTTCCATATGCGAAAAAGGCTTCATAATTAGCCTCTTTCTCAGCTATATTAGTTTTGCTCCAGCTTTTTGTGTCCAAGACACAAATCTTTAACATAAAGTTGAATACTTGGATGGATCTTATCCCAAACTTCTGGTAGAATTTAAAATTATTTGATTTCTGCTTACTGGAGGAGCTTGACAAGCCTATTATTTATCTCTCCCTCCTTTGAGAAAGCCTTTTCCTTGTGTGTAGTTAGCTGCATAGTTTGATCTATTCTTGCAGAGGAAAAACTTAAGAAGAAGCTTGGTGTATCTTTAACTATAGAGAACTCTGTAATTGCACTCACACATACACTAGCCATACTGCCATCACTCCAGTCAGGGCATACCATTGACTGCTGTGTGTGGCCTTTACCTTCTAATAAATCTTCCCCTGGATTTGGATTTATTTTTACACTCCAAACCTCTGAACAGTTTGAGCTTTGAAACAGAGCAGATCATGCATATGAACACCACAGCAGCACGTGTCTTTGCTGTGCAGATTGTATTACACTGAGAGAACACTGGGAAGGTTGGGAAGTCACGGTCTCTGAAGCTGGGGAGCAGACAGCACCTGTTCAGCCCTCCTCACACACAGCCTTTGATTACCTGTGTGGAACCACCCTCACCCAGGGAAGCTCAACAGGATGAAATGGGGGCACTGCCTGAAGGCAGTTCCTCATGGCCTGTTGTGGGTGAGACATTTCCAGTGATACACTGGAAACTTGGATGGATATCCCCTAAGATGGCTGATCATTTACAAGCAAAACTTCTTTGCATTAATTGTTTTTGGAAGTTACTATTTACTAACACTAACACATGTATAAAAAAATGAAATGAAAATAGTAGCTTACCATGGGGATTGTTGGGCTCATTTAACATGATTATATCACCAGGTTCATCTGTAAATAGTCATTTTCTCTTCACAGGCAGCTATCATTCTGGGAGCTTTTCTCGTAGGCAAATAATTAAAATAGGATAAATTGAAATGTGTCACTGAGAGCTAAGTCAAAGCACAGCAGAGGATACAGCAGCCAAAAATCTTCTGCTGAGTACCTAAGAGGTCTTATAGCCTCGTAACAGCACATGGTTCTTAGAAACTGCTTCCTAAACAAATGAGGGGCAGCAGGTGGAGAAACACTTTCTCGTATCATTAAAATATATATTCTTTAGTAGAGGTAAAACAAAATGAATATACAGGTGATGTCATGGTGGCTCTAAAACAGAGAACAATCTGACAGCTGAGTGCTGCCTTCACCCTTTCCCTCTGTGAGCACATACACATCTCTGGGTTAAACCATCACTTTCATCCTACACACTGAAAATGCTCCATGTGTTAAAGCATGCTGCAGGTTCATCCCATGTGCTTTCAGGGGAATGATCCTTGCCTACCCCATGGGACAGCCAGGCCTGAACAAGGCTGAGCAGGAGCTCTACTAGTTGACCTTCAAAGGTCCCTTCCAACTTCAACCTTGCTTTAGGAAAATAAGGACAGTTATTTAAAAGAGGTAAATGAGGCTGCAGCTCCCACCATCACTAACAGCACCTGGAAGGGAAAGCATGAGGATCCCTTCCAGATGGATAGGAACTCCAAACTAGCAGTGCTGACATAGTGACAAAGCAGGGGATCAACTACCGGATTAGCTCTGGGATTCTTTGTGCTGTTATTCACCTCCAGCTGACACAGAGGAGGATGTGGAATCTGCAGACTGGGGCACTGCAAGAGGAAGTACTTCATGCTTGCTCTGTGAAGACTCCATGTGGCCTTTAGCAGAGGTGGCCATGCCAGAAGCTGGTAGCAATTCACAGAAGCAAAACCATTAGAAAGACGGAAATAGTTCTGCTGCCTACAGACAGCACAGGATGGAATGCTGTAATCTGAAGCAGTGGACAGCACTGATAATGTTAAACAAAGCTCACTTCAGCCTCTGGGTAGCCCAGGAACAACGATGACAAGGAAAAAAAAGGATTTGTTTGATCTCACAGGTACCTCATGAAGACAAAAGAGCTATTTGACCTAAAAGAAAAAAGCTGGCAGAAGAAAAATATGCAAATTTGATGATGAATAAAAATAGGATAGAGAGCGAAGAAAAGTTCTGTCCCACCAGGCTACATCATCTGTATCTCAACTAGGAACATCTCTAACATCTCCGTCTGCTTGCTTCTGAGAATAGTTAAATCTTCTTCATCCATCCTTCATGTCCCCTCACAACATTCAGCCTGACCAGGCTGATAAACAAGTCCTGTGCCAAAATCAGTTTGCCCATTTAGATTCCCTCATATAGTAATCTGTGCACACATTGAAGAAGTAAACCAATTCATTTGCTTCTGCATTTGATTCCTGCTGCTCTGAATTTCTGATGCAACTTATATCCCAGGACCACTGTGCAGACCTGCTTTACACCAATTCTGATGCTATGAAGGGCACTGAGTGTTTAAGAGGTAAAACAGAGCCAGTGCTGGGGTTGTCTGCACTGTTCTCCTTTGGTGACAACACCAGAGGCTGGTCTACAGACAGGTAAAGTCTGTCCAAACTGTGTGCAACATGTCACATTTAGATGGGGGATGATCATATACCATGGAAAGATGTGAAGGACAGAATGGCCAATGCTGTTACCAGCGTCTCAAATGCCTGATGGAAGAAACTACTTTGGAGCACTGTTTGCCTTCCTGGTTGAGTCTGCAAACCTGTGAGGAAGAGAGCGTCTACCTGGGAATCAAATCATATACTGCACTGACTTAGCAATGACAAGGCCTGAGATTGCAATCAACAGTGACCTCTGCAGTGACAGGATGGCAGCCCAAAAGAACAAGAAGAGAGGAGAAGCAATAGTTTGAACAGCCATCCCACTGGGTTGATTTTGTTCTGGGTATACAAAAAATTATCATCTATGCAAGGGAAAGGGCTGGAGCCTGGGTGCAGGTGGTAATCCACCATACAGTGATTTTCACTTCTATGCATCCTTTGTGTGCACAGAGCCATAGCCCAACCTGTAAGCAAACAGTGAGCTCCCACTCATGCCCAAAGGCACTGAAGCTCTGGAGGAACTTTGCCTTTTCTGAAGAAGAAAACATTGATGGTTTGTGACAAACAGAGCTGGGCCAGCACTGGCTGGCATCCACTAATCACTCTTCTGGGAAAAAAGAGGAAAATCCCCTTCATGACATTTTAGAAACATGTTCCCCATGACTGTAAGAGATTCCAAATGACTAAGGTCTGAGTCAATGCAAAAAACCTTTCAGTGTTCTTTTCTTAAACAAAAAGAACTTAATACTATAGGTTTTTTAAGGAATGCATCATTTCTCAGTATATCAGATCATTACAATTCACAACACGATAAAAATATAAAAGCCACCTCTTTATCAGGCATATGTTGATATATATAATATTAAAAAAAAAAAAAACTGTTTAAAAAAAAATAGCAAACAACCAACAGTAACACATTTATAGCTTAGGTGGTTGAAGTAGTGGTGGCTGTGATCTTATAGCACAAGCTAGCACTGCTTTCAATTCCTGAGCAGCAGAGGCTGACAATAACTTAGTCTTCAATATGAAATAACATTCCCATACATAATATATATTACAAATGTAAACTACATAGGCAATATAACACCATCTGTGGGATATCTCAAGTAAATAGCAACATTACCCGCTTGTCTCTTTTCATAAAGGAATGCTACACTTACTATATCTGTCATGTTCCAAATTCTGACTGTTTCCCTGCAATACCATAATACTGTCTAACGAACCATCCAACGCTCCCACAAGACATTACAATCCTAAATGCTAATTCTCATTGAGAAGAAAAATATATGACTTCTCATTCTCCTACTATGATCACATAATTGTCTAGAAGATGAATCTGTTTGGTATGAGGAAACCTTTGCCAAAGCTTTAGAGCTTTTGTAATGGAGAAGCCTTGAAAAAGAAAATGTGATATTGCTGATTTTTTGGGAGAGCATCACAGGCTTCATCAGGGCTGATCTCCGCCAAGAATCTGCACAAAACCTTTTGGAAAAAATGAAAGAGGAGACTATAAAAAAAATAACCTCTCTCCAAATGTTGCAGAGGAAGCCTCTAGCCAACTACAAGAGGCGTTTCAGTGAAAGCAGGAGCAAACAGTTGATTAGCTGCAGATTTGGGAAAATATATATGAAGATGATATATATATATCATATCATATATATATATGATATATATATATATATGATATATAAGATGAACATGTGAGACTTAATGACAGATTGTAGTTTTACTGTAATTTTAGTGATGTTGACACACACTGCTGTATTTCAGAGAAAGTTCAGCGTATTTGTTTCTCCATATATCACTGGTCAGAAATTCCCTGTAATACTCTACTGATTGTCAGTAGAGCATTCCCATATGGGAAAAAAAGTGATACAACAGATTGACTGCACTTAGTTTGCTTACAGAAAATCATGGTAAATCATAGGTTGGACCATAGGTGCTGTGAATGTTAATGTACTCTATTTTATACCCTCCTTTATCTCCAGAAACAAGCACAGGATAAGAATATACAAAAAGAAGCAGGTCTTCTCTATGAAAAATAAAAATAAAAGTCTTGCCTTATGAAGTACTATTTGTTCTTCACACACAGCAGAAGTAGGTAAGTTACTGCAGCATGTGTCACAAACAACTCTTTAAATAATGAAAGTGAATTTGAAATAATGCTGAAGTAATTTTCAAGAGCTCTGAATGAGAGATCTGAGGAGAACTGCAGTTTAGTACAAACACCAACAATTTAGTTTATTCGTGGAGCCAAATTAAGAATTCATCTTTTCTTTTTATTTATTCTTAGAGTATAATGATGATCCTGATTACTAGGTAAGAACTAAGAAATGTTGTATTTGTGTGGAAGTGTGTAAGAATTCAACAACATTTCATTGAATCAGCAAGTAGCTAGAGTAGGATCTTATTTTCACTTTAACTGAAAATTTGAGATTTAACAAATGAAATATCACTGTTTTAAGCAGTATTACTTATGGTAATGATGTTAGAATGACTTACTTCTGGATGCTGCGGTACTCAACTGTTTGTCATCCACCAAACTACAGCTTTCCTCTGAATAGCTTTTGTGACACTAATGGAAGCCTCACTAAAACCAAGGGCCCACGTCCCCGCTTAATTCTGATCTCACTAACTGGGGAAAGAAAATGATCAAATGAATATAGTTTTGATACTAGTTCTATTTTATTTGGAGGGGAGTTAAGTTGAAATAAGCGAGGCCATATTCTCCTAGGTTATCAATGTATGTAATGCTCCATTTGCACTTATATGCTTTTCTTTTACCTGATGAGTTTCAAGGGAAAGAGTTTATGTGGGATGTAATTACTTCTTTGATCTGGTATCTTAAGTTACTTTTACAGTGGAAATTTCTGGGTGGGAAAACTTGATGCTTTGGAAAGTGTGCCAAAATTTAGTGGAAGTTTATATTTGCTAAAGGGACATTTGGCATTTCATTGATGCATCACAAAGACAAACAAAGGACACACCTTGACAGGATTATCTTGTGCTGAAATATTTTAAAACAAACAATAGCACTGTCCAGTAGTAAGAAAAAGCGAGGCGAAGGCATGAATACTGAACAGAAGTTACTGTCATACTGTGGAAAATATGAGCCCTACTCAGAATACAATGTGACAATACATATTTTCAGAGTACAGTAGGAATCCAGAAGAAAAAAAAGAAAAAGAAAGAGAAAAAGGAAAAGGAAAAGGAAAAGAAAAGGAAAAGAAAAAGAAAAAGAAAAAAAAGAAAAAGAAAAAGAAAAAGAAAAAGGAAAAGAAAAAGGAAAAGAAAAAAAAGAAAAAGAAAAAGAAAAAGAAAAAGAAAAAGAAAAAGAAAAAGAAAAAGAAAAAGAAAAAGAAAAAGAAAAAGAAAAAGAAAAAGAAAAAGAAAAAGAAAAGAAAAAGAAAAAGAAAAAGAAAAAGAAAAAGGAATTTTTTAAAGAGCTGAAGATATTTCCAGTGCAAATACAGAAGTGTTTTATTACAACTTGCACACCTTATTATCTTAAATATTTTGGAAAAAAATATTGTGGAAGATATTTTTTCCAAGAGAGCCACATATAAGTTTTAGTACAGTGATTTTAAATTTCTTTAGAGATGTTTTGCTTGTGCTCCATACTATTATAATTTGCCATTCTGGTACAAGACTTTCCTGTAACCATTAAGAAGAGACAGTGGTTTTCTATCCCCAAACTTCCATAGGCATGCTATATTTGGCCTTATCACAGAGCCGAGCACTTTGCCCTATTTTTTTCAGTCATAAGCACAAGTTTCCTATCTATGCCAACTTTCATGGCAAAGGATGAAGAAAGAGACCTTTAGGAGCAGAGTAATACAAAAGCTTGTTATAAGCTAGTTCATGAAATCATGAGCTGTGGTGTGCAGTATGTACAAGGAAAACTGCTAACCAAGTTCAGGAATACCAAATGAGATGATAAACTTGCTGCTGTTTTTTTTTCTTTTTTGTCTGGGAAAAGCAATTCTTTAATGAGAAGTTAGAAGCACAGCTAAATATTTTCTCTCACAAATTCAAGAAAAAGCCATACCACTTTGAGACTTCTGCTGGGCAGCTCTTTCTCCTTTCTTTTCCTCTTTTAAATTTTAAATACTGCATAGGAACCATTTGCTCTGTGAGGTTCCCATAGTTAGGACCAAACCCTTTCTCAGAGGAATTTTGGCACCTTATTAATTAGTTGGTTATGAGAAGGAGCTGCACTCTTTCAGTGACTCCTATTTTGCCATCAGTAAAGTGTGATCCCATAATAAATTTCCATCAAGCAAACTATTTCTGGTAATTCCCCCTAATTAACACCAGACCACTAATAATAAATTAGGCTCTACGTGTTTTTGATATAACCAAGATCTTGTCTGAGAACAAGATATTAGCCCATGTCCTGAGAAAGTAAAACTCAAACCTAAATCAAGCCTTTGCTGGTAAAAGGATTTATATGCAATTTTGTGAGAAACCCTTTGAAGATCTCATACAGCGCATTTTGACCAGCAAACATTTTGAGTGACAGAGAGATTTGTTCTGTGCTGAGCAGTGAAAGTGGATTTACTGTGAAAACACACTGTTGAGTTTTAAGCCTATAAATCTTACACAGGATTACAGTGTTTTAATGAATGAATGACAGATTTCTTATTTTTGTCGGTGCATTTAAATGTTACATGACGTTGTGATTGATAGAAACCAAACCTTTGCCATTAAAACGTCAAATGCAGACCTGTTGCCTTTAAAAGTTTGGCTTCTGGAGTTTAATATACTGTTTGCAAATAGACTTGCATTTGTCTCATTCATAGCCTAAACGCTGAAGGGGAGACAAGTTTTCTGTAAAGTTGCCTCTAAATTTTATAGAGCTACGTGCAGTGTTTTCCTTTGCTTGTATAAATAAAGGTAGAAAATAACAGCACATTTGCCTAGTTAAGAGAGATTCAACTAAGGAAAGTCTTATGAGACCAGTGTTATCATGAAGTAATTGGCCATGTTATAGTTGATGGCTAAGAATCCTGCAGTGAAAGCAGAGAACGCTTTGTGCCACGGCTAAGTACAGCATCAGATAGCGCTTGTCAGAGCAGATAGTATTGCCTTGAACAGTCTCAATATATAAAAATATAAAACACTTTTAAACAAATGTTGTAAACTGTTCTATCTGGATGGTGGAATAGAAGTAAAGGGTGCAAATAAATAGCAATCAGCCAAATCTGAGTTTTACATTGTTACATATTTCACAGTGTTCAGTACTTACTTCCAACTTTAGAAGATGGAGAATCAATCACACCAAGGCTTGGAAGGGTGTGTCTTTGTCCATCCACCTTTCGAAATGAAGGGACTTCGTCTAGTCCCCTGTTCAGAACAGGCAACCACGATCAGTCAGGTTTTGTAAATCTTCACGGACAGAGAACTCCACAACGTCCTTGTGCAACCTGTGCCAGTGCCTGATCACCCACAGTTCCTTGTCACAAGATACCAGTGAGCAAGACCTGGCTCCATCATCTTTACTCCCTCCATCAGGTATTTATCCATGTTGGTAAGATCCCTGAGCCTTCCCCTCTCCAGGAGGAACTATCCCATCTATCTCAGCTCCTCCTCAGAGGAGAGACAGAATTGTAGAATCATTTGTGTTGGAAAAGACCTTCAAGATCATCAAACTCAACCACCAACCTGACCTACATAGTTTCATCGCTAAACCATGCTCTAAATCCTTCATCATTTTTGTGACTTCTCACTGGACTTGCTCCAGTGTGTGTGTACATCTCCCTCGTACTGGTGAGAAGGCCTTGACCTGCTGGCAAGGCTCTGCCTACTGTGTCCCAGGAAGGCAGTGGTCTTTTCACAAGGACATTGCACTGGCTTCATGGTCAACTTGCTATCCACCAGAAACCCCAGGTTTTTCTCGTGCAAAAAACCCTTCAATCTTACTTGAAGAATAAGCAACTCAAATGATATTTATTCATGTGTACAGTCATGACTTTCTTTTACTGACTGAATAAGAACAAAAGTCCAGCAACTGCAAAATAACCACAGACAGATAGTGAGTTCTGTTTTTTATGCTTTTTGTTTGTGGCTTTTAAAAAATATATTATTAAATTTTCAAATGTGAACAGTCAAAAATGCAATGCTCAAACCTTTTAAAGACAAACAAGCAAATCGCCAGGAAAAAACAGCAAACTGTTCAGAGTAAAACAATATAAAATAATAAAAAAAGGAAACTCAAGAAATTAATCTGTGAATGGATATATTTCCCCTTCTTACTCATTTGTGAGTAGCTCCATAAGGAGACAGGTGTGCAGCTGAACAGACAGACACAAAATGAACCATTACTTAACTTTTGTTTATAAGTTTATTGCATTGTTATATTAAGCATTTATTATATTTACACATAACTCTGAATCATTTAGTTACAATTTACTGAAACACTCATCATGATTCAATTATTTAGTTATAAAGATCTTCTAACTTCAAACAGAGTTAAATCCAATTCTCTTGACACAGTTTTGGAAGAAAAAGAAATTACTGGCTGAAAATGCATGCAAAAGCCTACTGTAGTTAGGTTACTAACAAGAATTTCCTGACTTTCTAACTTTGCCTCAAAACATGAATGCTATAGATCTATTTTATGAAGTTGGGAATTTTAAAAACAAACAAGCAAAATCAAATGATAATGAAACTGCTCTGATTTTTGCTATGTCAAGTCTTCAATCAAATATATGTATGTGTATGTGCACAAATATGTATGCCTTAATGTACACACATGTGCATACCTAGGTAAGTATAGATAAATACACGCACATTGACACGCCAAAAATTCCAGAGGTAAGTATTCAGGCTGACAAATAAAACAACCAGTATGAAATAGTCCTAAACAACAAAAAAGTAATAAATATTCAGTGAGATATATGGCAGTATTATAAAGTGCTCTACTAAAATCTCACTTATTAAAATAACAACAAACAATATGTTCCTTTTTGTCTTAGTTGATTTAGATAATTTGAGAGAGCCATTAAATATTCATTATATATCAGTGATTCTATGCTTCCTTTTTAAATTTTAAACAAATAAACATAGCAAAAGCTAAAACACAAAGCAGCTAAGTGAAGCAATCCTACTGGAGCCTTTCAGGCGCTTGTCTTCAAATTCACTAACAACTGTGAAAGTTCAAATGCTAGAGCATATGAATTAAGAAATATAAATCCAATAAAAATTATGAACCTAAAATTAAAAAAAAAAAAAAGAAGAAGAAAAAAGGAAAAAAATCAAATTGACTTTAAGAACATTGACAAACTTTGTGCCCACTGAAGAATCTTCTATCCTACTTCAAAGTAGCCAGGTTTGAACTGCAGAAAATACCACCTTACCCTGTGCATTCCTATTCTCTCCCTCAAACATGTGCAATATAGCTGTATGGAAACCTAGCTCTTAGGTCTCGTTTTCCCACATTCCACTTTTTTCAAAAGTAAACTGGCTCACAGTGCTGTTATCTCATCCATTCAGCTTCCACCTTTTCGATTTTCAGCCAGACTCACAGAAGGGTACCTATAATAGTAGAAGGGTACCTATAATAGTATAAACTCTAAAACAGCTTTGTGACATTTCTTCCATACCACCAGTAGTTAAAAATGAAACAGTAGTATTGAAGAAAAACATCCTCAGGAAATAAAATGAAACAGCCTATCGTGTGAATTCGTTTAACAGAATTATAAAGAAATACCTTTCCATCTTTCAGTACAGCAATTTTGGAGCATTTCCCCCCCCCCCCCCCCCCCTCTTTTGTTGACATTCCCTCTTACTCAACCATAGTAATTTTTTGTATTTTTTCCCAGGACTTTATATCTAAATTTCTTCTTGTTATCATTTAAAAAAACAAACAACAAAAGTCCAAACGAAAAAAGAAATCAGAAGAAAACAAACAAAAAACCTGCCCAGTAAATGGTCAAATGGTCATTTTGAAAGTGTATTGGAAAGAGCACTGAAGCCTAACACAATTCAGCTCTAAAATCCCAGTTGAATTTAATAGCACATAAATGCATTTTGCATCAGAAATCTAATATAGCCCCAAAAGGGCATCCTCTGTTGTGCATCTCTGTTGGAGTAAATTCACCCCTTGCAGAGGGTCATTACCCCTCCCTTATATACTTACTATTACTCCATAACACTTGAGCCCTAATTTGAAGACAAGTGCAAATTAGTTGGTGCATAGGTCTCGTGCTGATTCTCTTTATGGACATGAAATTCATACAGGATTGGCAAAATCTCCTGGCTTGCAATAAATATATAATGGCAGTATTGTCTCCTTTCACCTGCAAAATCTAAGAAATACTGGACTGCTTGACTCAATGTTACATTATTTAATAATATATTCCTTGCATCTGCTGGAAAGGAGAGAAAAAAGCAAAACTAATAAAAATCTTAACAGCTGAGCAAGAAAATAAGTTTTCAGTACACTACCTGGCACACCACCAATATACGTATTTATAAGCTACATCATAAATAGTGTACTAAGAGAAAAACAATGTCCTCAGTTGCATTTCAGAAGTTTCCCTCATTAAACACCAAAGCATCACATTGAAGTTATAAACACTTTTATGCGTAGATTCAATGTTTTTTCCTTCCCGAGGCATTGAAAACTTCCTAAAACTTCAGCTGTGAACAGTAGACTCCCACTTCCTTATACTGAAGATCTGATCTGACATTTCTATCTTGTCAAATGCACCTCAACTAGCACTTTGTTTTGGCTAGTGTTCTGGTAATATATGCCATGATGTAAGAAACAGTATCTCATCTATGCTTTCTTTCAAGTGGCCTCTTCTAAGTCACTCCTGTTTGCTTGTGTAGCCACCTATGCTTAACTGCTTTGTAAAAACATATGTACTCTGCAGGCCCATCAGAGACTTCACTGCTAAAGGCGCAGATATGGGTTCATAAATCAGAGCATCAGATGAAATTATCAGTTGTTGAACTGCATACATACCAAGTAAGCCTATTTTTGCTTTGAGTTCCTTTTTAATGGAGTTTAGCTTCAGTACTTCTAGATACACTTTAAAAAAACATCAGCAAAATAAAGTGATCTGGATCACTGAAGCCAATCTCCTTTCGTTTGTTGAACAGCAGCAAAACCAACACATTAGTATCAGGTATTTATTTTTAGAGAAGTTTCCTTCCTCATATGTAAATATATATAAATGTGGTCATAAAATCATGAACCCAGTAATATGCCAAATGCAGATGTAAAGGCTTGGGTTTGATTCCCAATTCCCATCTTTTTATGAAGCAAATCCCTAACTGATAAAGACTTTAAAAATAGCGTACAAACACCTATTTCCACATTTCTCTTCCATTTTTAACATAGCATACATAAATAATTTTAACCAATTATTGAACACTGACATTTTGACCTTTCCTTCTGCTCAGTACGTTTGCTAAACAAGATGAGCTCCAAGAATCAGATGTTGACAGAGTGAGCATGTTTCTTGCAGAGTGGCTTGTCCTTCTTGGAGAAGAAAGCCTGACCCTCCAAACTGTCATTACATACCTGAAATGGGATCAGAAAGAAAACAACACCCAATTCAGATGGATGAATTGCACGACACATTATTCAGAATGCCTAGTCATGCAACTGTAGTATGAAAAAGTATATTCAAAGCCCAACAGTTATTACCATTTTTCTCAGGGGTATTCTGTAATGCAAAGTTAATGGTCAATGCAAGCATAGCCTTCTTCTTTAAGTCAATAGGTTCTTAACTTGGAGCAGCATTTACAAAAATGTATCCCACCAACAGGATTTCGATGTGTGTGTGTGTGTGTGTGTGTGTGTGTGTGTCTGTGTGGTGAGAGAGAGAGAGAGAGAGAGAGAGAGAAAGAGAGAAAGAGAGAGAGAGAGTGTACGCCACAGAATATTAAAAGGTCATACTTTGGCTACAGTGTCTTTATATCAAAAGCACTCTCGATACCTAAGAAATGCAGCCTGTTCCTTTATGGCCTTCAACATTTGTTTTAGGGAAGTAAATGTCAAGAGTTAAATGCTAGGACACAGGGCTGCAACTCACGCCAAAGCATCTGGACTGATGCCAAAGGCTCACAATAGCAACATACCTTCCAAATAACTGTGAAAGTGCTTTTTGTTTGGGTTCTGAGGACTGAAAGGCATTTTAGCTGTAACTCCTCTATCAGTCAGGTTAGCACAAGTACTGCCGCCATGGGATTGTTTAAAAAGTAGAATAGCTTTACTTACCGAACATACAAAGCAAGTGTCATGCCAAGTGTGGCCAAGGGCTTCAAGGAACCTGTCTCCAGCTTCAATGGGGAATTCACAGCCGTGACACATAGTACCAAAGAGGGCATAGTAATCTGCATCAAACACAAATTTTTAAGATGAAGTATACACAGAAAAGCAAGATTGACCCCTAGAAATTTTTGTGCTTTTCTTTCAATGGCAGTGGATCTGCACTCGTTGAGTTTTGCAATATTAAGTACAAAGTATAAAGAGGACCTAGACTGAAAGAAAGGGATATCCTCCTTTCATTGGCAATTCAGTTCTCTTCCCCTTCTTATCCTTTCAACTGAGCAAATTGAGCACTGTTTCCATCTCCTTGGTGTTTCATTTCCTTGAGAACAATAGAGTGCCAGCAGGAGGGGGAAGGCACTCCCTGCAGGGCACCAGTGCAGACCCTGCCTGCTTCTTATGTTCTCTCAAATTGTGCTTTGAAAGCATGCCCTGGTTTCATGCTGCCTGCTTACATGACAAACCTTGGTTGCATTCTGGCACAATATTTGTCCTAGATTGTTTTACACAAAATCATATAATATTTAACCTCCCATCCTAAACAGAATCTAGCAATGTATAACAAGTCAGAGGAGTCTTCTAGTCACTAGAGCTTATTTCATGGGTCTTTAAAACACAACCAAACAAAACCCAGATACTTTAGCCAGTATACCTATTGCATTTAACAAAAAGTACCACTACAGCATCAGGATGGTTATTAGCATCTAGTGTTGTTGGAAAGTATTCATACCATTATTTTTAAGGCAGTGGAGAGCTTGAAAAAGAGAGAGCAGGGCAAGAGATATATATGAAGTTGTATGTATGGCACATACAACCTTCCATATCCTCACGCTCCCTCTGCATGGGAAAGTTGCTTCTCTGTGCAGATCCATATCATGGACCATGAGACACTACAGCCCTCCACTTCCAACTGTGCAGACCTAAACTTCAATTCAAGTTGTCTGGTCTTTCCTGTTTATTTCTACTTTCAGTGCTTTTTCCTGCACAGAACACAATAGCACTATGGTTCTAACATTAAAAAAATTGGGATCAGCAAGCTGTCATGCCAAATGTATAATGTCACATAGCATTACATCTCATAAAATGTATAAAGTGACAACCCTAATGAAGCTTTTAACTACATCCTTTATAGTAACACTCCAGCCCTTCCAGGGAAATCAGATATTGAGGCCCTTCATCAGGAAGACTTAAAAAGAGCAGCACAGAGGCTACAAGGAGATTCTGTTCTTTTGCTTGATTATTGAGAGATATATGACATAGTGTTAATTGCTGCAGTGACAACAGAGTTTTATCATGTGTGCCCAGCATAGGGAGAGTCCTGTTTCAGTTCAGTAAAACAGTGTTTTCTATAGGGACCTCAAAGAGCATCATCTGGACAAGAAAAGCTACCAGCAGCAAGAAACATCTTCACCAATCTCCTTCCTTTGTCTATGCTGTTGGAATGAATTTGGAAATGTTAAGAAGAAGACAGGCAGTGAAAATATCAAATGGAAGAACACCTCCATCCAAAACCTCTGAAGGACAAGGTCTCATGACCATGCTGTCTCAGCTCTTCACACTCATGTTCACACAGTCTTCTACTGATTTTTTCCTGGTGCCAGCCATTACAACATTTTGTAACGTGCACTATAGTTTGTGTTACTAACTTTATTGGCTTTTCTTCTGAAGAAAAGTAAGAGATAAGGGAGAATGAAGGGCATCAGCTTTCTTTGGCTTTCACATACTTAAACTGCGATACCACAGGAGGCTTCCAACACACTTCTCATATAATAATACAGTATTCCCTGCATGCAGCACTTTCAAAACTAGGTTACTAACTGCGATATTTTAAAGTTGTAGACATCTGCACATTTAATTAAATTTTAACACTCAAATAAAAGAAAATAAAATTGAACTTTTTGCAGATTAAAGCACCCTCTTACTAATAATCATCAGTGTGACAATTTAAAATACAAATTTAAAATTAGAACCCTCCATTGCATTAGGAAGAAGGAAATTTGGCAATGACATTTACTCCCTATTCCTTTAAAATTAGTTACAGGCCCTTAAATCCAGCTGGACTGAAAGTCTTTGAAGAACGAAAACGTCTCAAATTAACATATAGTTAGAGAACCAGAGCCATCACAGCACATCACTGTCAACAGCATCTTGCAGAACGTGTCTGCCTTAACTTGCACTAGGGCCTTTTATCTCAGAAATAAATTTCACAAATAGTATAATATTCTTGACCTTTTATCCATGTTTCCTGCTTGGAGCATAGAAAAGCGTGCATTTTGTGCAAGGGAGCTGTAACAGTAGCACAAATCAATACACTGCACAAGATATGGGTCATTTGGTGAGAGAACAAGAATTCAGTGTTAGCAGAACAAACCCAGTCATGAGCTTTCCACCCAAAGGGAAGTAATCAATCCCTCTGGTACTATTTTTGAATCATGAAATAGATCTAAGATCAGGGGCTTCAGACAGCTTCAGGATGAAATTTCACCATGCTGTCACACTGGAGGATGCTGTTTGTATATCCATTTCCTGTGCTGCTCTACAAATCCAATAGGAGCAACATGTTACCCTACTTGTGTAACTGAATTAGCAGTAACCTAGTTTGTCCTTCCACATCCGCCAACACCTCATCAAACCTGCTCCAATAGAAAATATGGATAAATTTTGCCTGCCTTCTTCACCCATTCAGCGTCTATTATTCTTCATAGCACCCACTTTGAACAGCTGTGGGATCAACTTGGAAGGAAATCTCAGCTTCAAACAATTTATTAGGATTTCGAACTAGATTTCTTCCCGGTCAAACTACTTCCACCACTTGGTAAAAATACAATGCTCCTTACAGTAAAGGAAAAACATGGAAAAACTTTGTCTGACAATTCTGACACAGATGTAAATAATGCACAGTGCAAAAATAGACAATTTTAATATATTGCTTTTCTTCTACGTGGAATTGTTTTACAAATGACATCTATTTCTGCCCTAGCACAAAATAGCACAAGGGAAGTTTTAAGAAGACTAAGAAATTGATATAAATGGAAAAATGTTCATGTTAATCATATAAAAAGATACAATTAGCTGGAAGTGCTAACTAAACAAAACAAAACCAAACAAAAAAAACCCCTGAATTTCTTTGCCACATTTTTCATATATTACTGCTCAACAGGCTTTCATATGCTATACTCTTATCACTGTATTTTTCTCCCGGTGTCCTTATTTACTTTTTTATTTTTATCCTAAGCTTATGTTTCACAGACATTATCCCTGAATCTGCAAACACTTCCTGGGCAGACTGCTTGCTCTTGGAAGTAGCCTCTCCACTGTGAATAAGGCTATTCAAAGAAAAGTACATTGCTCTACAGATATTTGCTCATGTAATAAATAAGCAGATCAAGATAAACTATTATAAAGCCAACTAGAAAATCAACTTAAAATGCTTTGCTGTATCACTGATACCTACATTTGAGAACTTAACAGAAATAACAAGTAAAACCAGTGACAAGAAGCCTGCTCCTACTGAAACCAATTAATAGGTTCTTACCATCTTCTCTGCAAAAGAAACCCACTGCTAACTTTAAGCGTCTACTACATTTATTGTTAGCGTGAACTGAAATTTCAAAGTTATATGAATTTGCTGGGACACTTCTGTATCAAAGTGAAGCTTGAGAAAAAAAAGAATTAATATTATTTTTTAAACCTTATTAAGCTGTTTCTCTGCACAGCTGCATTAATCTTTGCTTGTGTTACTTCTTACCCATCTCACAGTAGGGATCACCATCTTCTAAGTGGAAGACATTATTGCGGATGGGGTTATGACAGGCCACACACACGAAGCAGGAAACATGCCAAGTTTGTTTCAAAGCATTTATTACTTCCTGTTGGGATTAGAAAGAGAGTTATTAACACATTACTTTGATGTGACGACTAGATTGTGGTGACAGTGCTTCCACACTTGGTTCATTTCAAGAATACTTTGCTTCCTACTGCTACTTCGAACACTGTGCATACAGTTTCTGCTGACGTTAAACTCTATACAGTGATTTATTTACGGCACATTTCCTTATTTGTCAGAAACAATTCTACATGAACCTACCAAAAAACAAGGAGCCTGACATATTTAACAACTCATTTGTTCCCTTTCTTCATCTTACTTAGGATCTTATCTACCACAGTCCCCTGAAGTATGAAAAGAAATGTCTTTGACATCTCCTGAAGTCTGTGAATAGTTAATCATAAATTATCATGCTGAAAATTATTACTGCTCCGTGTTGTTTTGTAAGACAATATAATGCCAAATATGACTTGAGAACCATGCTGCCAAAGCCCTGCATGACCCCAGTTGCATAAGAGTACAGACACGCCATTTTCTGCAATAAAGCAGTGAGCAATGAGCTGGCGGGCTCAAATTAGTAATATTAGTGCCGAGTGGGATGATACATCTTTCTATTAGCACTACCATAGGGAATATTTCACTATTTCAAGTCTAGCCAACCAGTGTGCTTCCCAGTGTTCAGTTTGGTTAAGGAGGATTATTTATTTTCCTTTCTTTTTTTCCTCCATTTCTGCAAAATTAAAAGCATTTTGCTCAAGAAAATCTAGTAATATCAAACAGTTACAGAACAGATTAATGAAAATAGGGGCTTAACTTGAAAGATCACATGAGACTACACAACTATCAGAATGCTAGAGAGAGACTGAAAAGGCTCAATGTTTAATATATACATACATATATATACATACATATATATACATATATATATATATATCCCATATGTGATGGGAACATAAGAGGTATGCCAAGGTACATTTGGAGGAATACAGACTAAGAATTTCATTACTGAGATGCAGCAAACACAGTAGTTAATGCTCCCACTAAAGTTTGGGTTAGCCTCTGATCACTTACTCCAAGGATCTTCTTCTGGCACTTGGAACACTCAGGTGCAAAGAACTTCTCATAGCAGACCTCACAGTACAGAGCCCCTTTCTCTTCCACAAATCCAATGTAAGCCATGGAAGTTTTGCAGTGAGCACAGTTAAATTCCTCTGGGTGCCATGACTTCCCCAAGGCCACCAAGAAAGGTCCTCTGGTTAGGAAGAAACGATTAGTTAGCAAATGTCATTGAAGTGGTGGAAGTGATTCCTGCTGAAGCTTTTAATTTACCTCTGCAACACCATGGCACCGTTCAGAATGTGGTATTGCTCCACGCCTCTTCCCTTGGATGGGATTGTGAGAAAGTGCCAATGTTGACTAGTGCTATTCACATGGTACTATCTCCCAGAGACCCATGACCCCAGTGATGACTAATTTTTTTCGCTTCGTGCCATTTCAGAAATCCTGTTTTAGTATTGCATTGAATACAATGCTGAAGTGGCTACTAAGGAAAAGGAAGAAAAAAAAAAAAAGAAAAGAAAAAATAAAAATGTTACATGTTCCCAGCTGTTTCTATCTACTGCAAAGAGACTCAGTGATAACATCAGCTCTCTTCCAGCATGTAATTGTATCAAAGCCACAAATGTTAAAGCACCCTTGACTCCACTGAGAGCCAATTAAAACATTTTCTTGTAAAACAAAAATTCCATAGCTGTCCTTATACAACAAGTTTTTTGCAAGATAGACCATTCAGTTGCTTTTTGTGTGTTTGCTTGTTTTCCCCAGAAGCTAATTAATATTGGACCATTTTCTCCAAGAACAGAAGATCTTCTCCCTTCCCCTCCCCCCAAACACAAAGCATTTGTCTGGCAAATGCAATATGGTTAATGCACAAAATGAAATCTGCCTTTTCTATGCAAACAAACATCTTAGTTTTTAAGTCATAAATCTCTAGCATATATCACTGCATCAGCATTCAATTGAAAACATAATCAGCATGCTTAATTTCTTTAACAAAAATATTTACTTTTATGAGGTGTCTCCTGAGTCCCACCAACACTCAACCTTTCAGAATTCAGGTTTTAAGTGAACACTGTGGCTCAAGCTCATTTCTCACATCAAATTTCACACTTCTGTGATACCACTAATAAAGATACCATTCTTACAGTAACATGTCAGGATTTTTTCCTGATCTAATACTTCACTGCAGAAGAAGTGCAAAGTATTAGCTAGTGTCACCACCCTATTTGCTAAACAATTTTGGAAACCGAATAAGAAACAAAGATGTTTTTGTATAAGAGATTCTCTGATGAGCAAAGAAATGACAACAATAGAAACAAAAACCTTAAAATTTGTTTCCAGGGTTTTGCTAATTGTTAGATAAGAAAATAAATGAGCAGAGGGTGATGTCTCTGGGAGGAACAGATAATTTTTTTTTTCTATGTTTTCTCTGTAGATGTTATATATTCTCAACAGGTGGAGAAGTCAAAGACCGAAAGACTGAAGCAGATTTAGGATTCATGTGTATGCTGCAATGACAACGATACTGAAGCAGTTTCTTCCATTCACCTCTGATTATCATAAAGAAAGCAGTGAAACAGCTCCTGGAGTAGCTCCCAGCCCTCAAGGAGTGAGCCTGGGGATCCCAGTGGATGCCTGAGCAGTGCGAACACTGACCTAACCTGATACCCTCCAGCTGCCATACAAGCACCTTTCTGCATCAGTTGCCCTTTCAGTTATGTACTGATCAAACAATACAAGTCCTTGTGTACAACAAAGCACTCTCCTGGTGCAGTGTCAGCACAGGCTAATTTAATAGATTCATTAAGACAGGACTGACATCGAAGAGGCTCTCTCTTGCTACAGGCAGGATTGAGTTTCTGGACATCTGCATTGCAATGATAGGCCTGGTTAGTTATGAAATGGAAAGAAAGCATGCTAGCGACCAGAGGGGAAGGAATTTTTACAACATCTGCAACATTTAGCTCTTCACAGTTTACAATTCTGACATATTGAGATTAGCCATTCAAGACAGCATGTAGGACTCCAGATGGAAAGTGCGCAAGAGTGCATCTACAGAGTTTCATTCCCAAAAGTCCCCAGGAAGCTGTGGCTGTGCCCTGCACAATGTTTCCTAGGTGTTCCATTAGCAGGCTTGCTCCCTGTGCACATGTGTCCAAAGGAGCACTTTCTAAATGTGATTTCACTTTTAATCAGGCCATAGTTTAAACATGTCAAACTGACATTGTAGCTTAATGATGCCTGTTACTTAAAAGCTGCCCCAAAGCATGTGGGAAGAAAAAAAAAAAAAAAATGGAAAAAAATAAACACTGTCATGTAAAAAACTAAAACATGATATTCAGAACTTGGAGGTGTTCCTGGTCTTTGCATACTTTCATGATCAAAACGGTAACTTCCAGTTATCAAAGGAATTTATTTCCCTGCTTTCATTCAAAAAGGAGTTAAAATGCCTAATTTGGCACAGCCATGCATCCTAATGGGAAGTACCCAGAGCAGGAAATACTAGGAAGATGGCTACAAATGACTTCATCCTTTCATGTACATTAACAAAACAACAACAACAACCCCTTTCTGTCAACTATCTTCTAGTAAACTAGTCAAATTTTACAGGTGGAGTACAAAAAACATCTTACTTCCAGTTGATGATAAGAAATGGTAACATAACTAGCAACAGTTGGCAATGAATACAACTTCATTCCAAGCTACCTTCAAATGCTAAGTAAACTGCTGACATTACCATCTAAGACTACACGAACCAAACCCACAGATGGAGGCAAACAGTAGTAACTTTATTATTATTATTATTATTTAAGAGATTCCAGTGTATTTACATCAGTAGTTACATACTGTTACGTCCCAAAAGATCACTAGATACGTATATTTCGTAGATGTATAACATCTGGATCCCATATGTAGCAATGAAACAGGGTCAAATTGGAACAAAAAGTAAGTAATGTATAAAGAATGCAAGGGTAATTTCAGTATTTTTCCATTTGTAACTATGTATAACTTGATCAATATGTTCATGATGTATTAGTATGGCAATAATCTAGCTTCTCATGTGTCTTTGATTGTGATAGAAATCCAGAACTGAAATTTGTTGGTAGAAAGATCAAAAGGATTTCCACATCTGGTGAATTGGTGAGGCCAATTGTTTTGTAGTTAACTATTCTTTTTCTCTTCATTTGACAATATCATGATGTATAATTACATGTATGGAGATGGGATATGGATATATGGAGATGCTGAAGGGAAGCACCATTTGTACTTTTTCCCTAGTACCTTTAAGATAATTAAGATCCATGAAAAGGTGAAAAAGCAAATCATAATTCAGAAGCAGACACACTAAAGAAACGTTCTCAGACAAGATACAGGGAAAACACATTTGGACTTAAAAGGCAGAGTGAACTCTGCACTGAAGCACCCAGTGAGACTGCCTGATAACCAAAGTCTTCATCAGAAAGTGTCAGGAGTTCATCAGACTAACACAGCAAGCAGATCAAAAGAAATTTAGTTTGCCTCCAACTTGATACTTACAGACATGGAAACAAAACCTTACTTATTGAAGCTGTGGAAGAACTTGAAATCTTCATACAATCACTGTATCAATAATTGAAGATATATTTAAAAGTTATCAGATGCTTTCGGTTTTGGCTTAACTAGCTACGGTTATTCAATGCCTTCGTGTAAAGTAACCAATTTCACAACACATTCTGGCTTCAAAACAGATGCACAGTGCGATGTCACTTAATCCTCCTCTACTTTTTCATAGTAACATGACCATTAAGGGCATGAACTGTAATTATGATAAAACTTGAAACCAAAATGCCTTTGCAATCTTTCAAATTCGCTGTAGACTGTGAACATTTGGTATAATTGACATTGATTAACATGAAAACTCATCCACAAATGAAACAGTGCTTGCTTTTAATAATTGAGATGGCATTTAACATATGAAAAAGTATTAAGATTTAAACAATGACAACAATTTAGGGAGTATCAGTTACTATTCATAAACAGGTGTCACTTTCAGTAGGTGACAATGGTTTAAGTACTGTCAAGTAGGGCTCACTCCTTTCTTCATATGTGATCACTAAGGAACAAAGGTTGCTCCTAGACCACTACACTCCCCTACTCGCAGGGCTGAAGCTCATTTCCTTTTCAATGGTGATTAAAGGAGGGCATAGCAGCTTGTGTTTTAAGTACTGAGAAGAGCACTCAGAAGTGATAGGTTGACTGTTCCGTGAGAGCCTACCGTACAGAGCAAAAGCAAACCCTGCTAAATTACAGGTTCTGTAAAAGGCCCTGAAGTTTCTGCATGAAAGATGCATATTGTATAAGTGCTGTGCTCGTATTCCTTTTAAATGGAAATGTTAATGACAAAAATGAAAGTATACGTTTTCTCACATAGTACTTACTAGATGAATTCAAAGCTCTCCATCACTCAGAGAATAAAGAAGTCAGAATGCTAAAAATGGATATGGTAATTATCAGATGAATCTCTTCCAAAAAGTGCAAAGGCTTTTTTGATACTAATCTTTCATTTTGCAGTGAAGCATAAGATCAGGATTGGTGATCATATACATTTACATTCAGAATTCATGTTGTTTTTTTCTTTCTTTTCTATTGCTTCAAAGAGATTGAGATCATATATTTTATTACCCTGTTATGTAGAATTAAAATAGGAAAATCTTCTCCAGAACTCCACAGGAGAGTTAGCAAATAATCCCCTAAATTAACTTTATGTTAATGGAGCTAGTAGTAAAATATCAGAACAGATATCTAATGGAAGTCAACAAGTTGGACTTGATTCAACCCTAGAAAGAAGCGACCAGTCAGATGAATTTTCTGATGAAGAATTCAAGCAAGGGTTCAAGAAACCTTAAAAGTCTATCGTAGAAAGCTTGATTTTCTATTATCCTGAGTGAAATCTATATGTCTTACAGAGCTCACTTTTCTAATCAAACAAGTTTCTTCCTTTAACCATGGTGAAATATAGTGCATGCTCTCCTATGTTGTTCACTGAAAACATGGGACACAGGTGAAAAAAAAATAAATACTACAGTACATTACTTTGCTCTTGCAGTTCAACAGCACAGATAACTGAACAAACAAGATGGTATCTTAAAAGAATATATTTCATTTAATAATCCCTCCAAAATCCCAGTCAGATGAAAATCAAGGAGAATTTGCACACTGACATGAAAAGTGGTAAGACAACCACATCTAATTTTCAGAACTCACTGACAGAACAATGTAGCCCAGAGTCATTTCTTCCCCCATATGAAATTCTGACTAAATAAAGAATATCTTGGAGATTGAACGAAATTTATTTATATCAATTAGTAAACTTATTTTTGTGTATTCTGGTGATTAATCCTTTCCATTGATATTATACAAATCAAGGACACTAACTACCCAAATGCTGGGGAGCCCACAAAGAACCTTGAAACTTGAAATGTAGTAGGAATTTATTACTAAACCAATCCTAGCAATTGTTAAAACTGTTCTCCTTACTTCTCTTGTATAGCTGAGCCTGCTATCTTTCCTCCTCTCATTTAGAAATTCTGGTTAATAAATTGGCTTTTGTGATGTTAGTCTGCATTTGGTTTCCCTGTACTCTCATTTGTTTCCAGCTTGCTCATTTTCCAGCTTTACTGGCAAGGATGTGAAAGTGAGAACTAGCTATCTGACTCTTCTTTTGCTTTTATTTTTGCCCTACTCCACCCAGCTTTCTAAATCTCTGTAAAATGTGTGGCAAGGATGTGACTGTTGCAACGTTTTCAGTGATTTCCAACATTTGCAATATTCTCCCTCCATAATTTTCTCTCATTCTTAGGTTTCTCTAGATAAACCACTTACAAAACTGGTGTTCTCTGTTACTGAATTGGAACCATACAACACTTGTGACTAAGGAATCAAAATCAATGAAAGCAAAGCAAAGCTTTGAGTAGATACAAACCTAATGACTTGATTGCACTGTGCACACATTGGAGTACGCTTTCCTGCTGGAATATGCTCTGCCCTTTGAACCAATGTGTCCTGTTCTGTTAGCTGAGGGGCTGTTTCAAACTTTTGACTTGGAGCAGTTGTTCCAAATGTTTTAATACTGTTTGATGTCCATCCACTGGCAGGAGCTGTGAAAACAGTGCCAAAAGTATCTTTCAGTACCAAGTAAATGATTCTGAAATACAAGCAACAGGTAGAATTTGTCCAACATCTTTGTCCAGCTTGGTGTATGCCTGCCTACTTAAAGCAACAAATTATAAAACTGGCATTTTTCCTTCCTCCTCCACCAGTAAGACTGTACTTACAAAACACCCATGAAATAACATAGAACAGTTTTAGCTAGCTTGTAAAAGCAGTGGACAAATTTCAACATGTGAAAGAATGTACAACCTGTGAAGGCATTATTTTGCTTCAGATACAAAAGCCAAAGCCAAGAATATCAGTGTATGAGCAGAAACAAGAAAATATGACATAGCTACTCAAAACATTTTACATTAAGTAGAAAAGATCATCCATCATTACCAACAGAATAAATAAGAATATACATTCAACACAACATATATAGGAACTTAAAATACAGTATTGTATAAGGAGAACATATTTCCAAATCAAATTTAAACACTAGGCTAGCTCACTAAACAATGCCAATCTGAGGCATTACAACAACAGTGGTCACATCCCTTTAGAAAAGTTGTGTCTCTGACATAAAATCCAGACATTTCCAGAAGTGTATACATCCATAGACTTGCATTTGCATTCTGGTTTTTAAGGTCATAGGTATAATCTTTTATGGAGTTTGAAAAATGCATTTACAAAAATGAAATGCATAGACCTGTTGCCAAGGGTGATGAAGAAACAAACACTTCTCTACTTTTCTTTCTCCTTTACAGATATGTCTACCTTGATAACATACAGATCACAGCAGTAGATGGTTATGGGAGTAGTTACTCCCGTCAAGTGGAGAATTCTTTTTCAAAGCCAAAAAAAACACCACCAACAACAATAGACACTAAACAATCCCATGTTTCCATAGTGTCTTTTTTGTAATCGGTGGCAAGAAAAACCATGATTGTTTATTCTGTGTCCTGGCTTTATTACAACCATATTAAGCCATATAAATCAAAAAGAGATATTAGGAGGTGACTGGTCAGAAAGTAACAACCAAGCAACTACAGACATGTCTGACAGCATGGGACAATTCTTCTGTTGCAAAGATGCAACATTGTAATATACGGCAAGGATATCTGCAGGTAGCTTCACCAATACTTTTTATGGAAAATTATGAGTTTGTGGACCCATTAACCTTTGTGCTAGTCTTTCACCCTTACCTTTTAAATCATCTTCCAGGGATAAGATGAAAAATTGTTTCACACTATCTCTACCCTATCAAAAAGATGCAAATGCCTTTCCCTAAAGTAAAGTATTCCCTGCTCAGATCAATGTGGCATACTACTTCACAGATAAACTTAAGTCAGAGTGAATACTAAGAGGTTGCACTGTCTGCTGAATTTTCTTACTGCACACTACACAGTTTAATAAAATAAATCCATTGAATGCTAATTAAAAGAAAAAAAAAAAAAAAGGTTGTCCTCCTTCATATCGGTGCACTACGGTCACACAGCCTTTTTTAACACCAACGCTTTTGTGCTGTAATTATGCCTGGTATTAATCCATAGATCCTACTTTTTCTTATTTTTTCCTCTTTATGAAGAAGCAATATAACAGTCACACACTTATTATGTCTAACTGGCTGGTTCACCAAATTTTCTCAAATCAGGTCATTTTAAGACTGATACATTTTTTTTAATGCCTTTCAGTATTTGAAATAGCAAAAAACATTCCATATCCCCAGTTGTTAGTTGTTTTCTTGAGTATAAAGACATTCATCATCACTGAGTTGAAAGCATTCAGAAATATGCACCTCACAAGCATGCGCTCTTGAACAAGTCACTCTGCTACTGTAGTTCATTTTAGATAAATAGCTGCTAACCTGAAAACTTAGGAAGATACAAAAAATGGAAATGGTGGAAGAATGATTTTGAAGATTAATAGCACTTTCCTATTTTCACACATTGCCTTCTAATTTTCAGATCCTATTTCACAAGAAGACAAAAATATACACATTAAAACAAACCCTGTCTGAAGATTGTTTTCTTCATAAATCAAATTGCAATGTAACTTCCAGTATACTGCTAACATGCACTTATCTGCTGAATCCCAAAACATCAGCTAGCTCTTGTTTGCACCATGTAGTTAAAAAACAACAGCAACCACCCTTCAGTTTGCTTAAAGAAAGAATAAGTATAAACACCACAATCACTTCCTTTATTTGGTCTCATTACAGCTTCTATTAATGTTGTAATCATGAATGATGCTTCTTAGAATGCTGCCCAGCTTTAAAATCACTACTGATCAGGATTTATCTGTATAAACTCTCCTAAGAGTTGTTAGACAAATCACATGTAATTCCTGAATTACTTAAAGCGCTACTAGAGGAGAAGATGACTATTCATCAGTTTGAAAGACAATGTTGGTTTACCAATGACCCTATGATAAAATAAAAATTCTCTTAAGCATGAACCATGCTATAAAATATGTAACTTAGTATTGTGTTAAGCAAGAGCTGTAGCCTAAGTAATAACAAATTGGGCACTGAGGACTAGTGAAGACAGGTGGACCCACAGTATCTTGATTGAAGTGGATGAACTCAAGCTCAATGCCCAAATCAGAAAATAGACCAGTAATGTAGCTATATTTATTAGGAATGATAAAAATTATTATGAATCATAAATGAATATATATATTATGAATAGCTATTTCAGAACATACACTATACTGGTTTCTTTGTAAAACTCCTACAGTTCTACAAGACTTTTTTTTCCACTATCTATAATTCTCTCTTTCTTGCTGTTTGACTTGTCTCAGACTTTCATCTTCATGATTACCATCTGAACACCAGCCTGCAGACAGATTTTATTGACTGCTTGTATCTTTCTGCAGGCCAGAAGCGTGCCATTAACACTCCAGTAATTCTACCAAAGGCTTATCACTCTCACTGCAACACAAAGAGCATTTTTTGTTGGTAGCGGTGAGTGGGTTTTTATTGTTGTTGTTTGTTTGTAACACTAATAATTGCCTGCTTATAATCTATATGATTTGTCAATATTTTTTTTTTTAAGCTTTGTTCAACATGGTGTTACAGAATTTCAAGTATTAGGCATATTTTCTCTTTCAGAGTGAACACTGATTTTTTCTCACTAGCCCCCCTTGTTTAAAAGCTAGTCAATTCAAACAAGATTTTATGGATTATAGGGAGGAAGACAACACTGTTAGAGTTCCTGCATTTTTTCCTCCGTTTTATTCTCTATTCCCTTTGTAACTTTTCAGACTGAATTTCGTTCCAAGCTCCGTTTTACTGTGGAAGAAGCCTAACTTGTTTATTTACTTACTAACTTCTGGTTACTTAAACAGATCCTCTAGTTTTCAAACACAAAGGCATCATTTAAAGAAAAACATCAGCCCCTGAAAATTTCCACAGGTTTTTCCCTTGCAAACAGAGCTTTTACTGTGGCACACAAGTAATAGCAAGGTGGGTACGAATTCTCACACTCAGCCTAAGCCTCTCACCCTCTCAACTCTGGCCATCAGTCTGAGCCCTCCTGCAGTTTATACTTTGCTTTTTACTCTCTCCTTTTGGTGTCAAAGCTTGGGGATGGGTTGCTGCTAACTGATGCTTTCCTTTGGAAATACTGTGGACTGCAGATTTGTTGTAGGGAAAAGAGGCTGCAGAAAGGAGGTAGTTATGCTTCCAAATCCCTTTAAAAATGTGTAGACAGGTTCAACAATGAAAAGATGAAAAGACCAAGCACACATGAAAGGAAAAATACATACTGTTAGATCTGCCAGCAGCTCTGTTCTCACAGAGTTGGTACCCAAGGTCTGGCAAAGTGCTCACAAGCATGTGATTTCAAAAGATGACCTACAGGGAGGGGACAGGGAGCAACGCCAGCTGCCCCACAGCATCTCGCTGTAGATTTTCTGGCCCTTGTGCATGCAGTAGGATAGAGTGCAGCAACTTGCAGGGGGGCTCTGAAATATCATGGTTGTAAATAATAAAAAATAAATACATTATAATCAAAACATGACGTTTCATAGGAATTATATGTGTCGTCAGGACCAATTCCACTCTGAGTATCAGAGAGGTTCACATTCTCTTCAAGTCACAGAAAAGACCTCTGTGGCTAAATTTTGGAGTTCTGCAGGCCTGCACCTTCATTCTCTCTTTAGTTAAACCTTTCAAAGCACCACTGATTTCCACTTGTGCATTGTCATAGCTGCCTTTTGTAGAAGACAAAACACTCTGTACCTGACTATTAACTTTCTACTTTATTAGGTTTAAGTTTAGCAAACCCTCAATGTTTGTTTTTACTGAACTCCTTGGTATGGCCAGTTTAATATTTAACAAAGTTTTAGGCAAGGTAGAGAACTGCCTTTTTCTTTCTAAAAATCCCAGTGTGACTTTGCCCTTGTTTCACTAACAATAGGCTGTTCCATTGCTGAACACATGGATAACTACAAACACAAGCGAAAGATTTTTAAGACAAAGGAAGAAAGGCGAATACGCAGTGGTGCCAAAGTCACTTTGACAGAGGTTCTCCGGTGCATAGCAACAATACAACAGCCTGAACTGTTTAACGCTCACTTAAACATAACATCAGGCTTCATGTAATATCTATAAATAACAGTGCTACTTTAACTGGTGGGAGTGCCAGAACTTCATTTTAAAGTGTTCTAACTCGGTGATTTATACACTGCTATCAAACTACTGTATTATTAATGGAAAATATAAAGGTTCATATGTCCAATTTTCTGACTTCTCTTAATATATCTGTATAGTAAGAAATCTTCCAGTTCTTTCCTCCAACTCAAACAGATGGCCGGATGAAGCAACGCGTCTGAAAAGCTCTGCTGTCAGCTCGTTACATTAACCATATATAACACTCTATCCACTCCCGGGCCCGCGTGAAATCGTACAAGTTAAATGGAGAAAACTACGGGACTAGCAAGAAGGAGAAAAAAGAAAAAAGGGGGGGAAAAAAAAAAAGAATGTCATGTTCAACAGTTCTCCCTTCGCTTGCTGCACGGTCTTGGAAGCATAGACAAAGTTAAAAGCCCACCGCTGATTAAAAGCAGAACAGGAAGGATTAAACCATTATCATTTCTTTAAATGCTGGTGAAGGCTGGCATGTGCTCCGTGGAAAATCACAACAGGTGCGAGTGCGGCCCAATTTCAACAACCTCTGCAATTCCAGGGGCCAGTTCCTGTGCTAGCGACCAGCCTTTCAACTGCAAAGATTCCGACTAAATTAACTGTAAAAGATCTTTAATTAAAATGAGTATGGTGGTTTTGGCTTGCTCAGCGTGTCTCCTTGTGATTTGCTACGTCACATACCATCACAAATTTGGCACAACTGGCAGAGCTGTTACTGAAAATGTGCTTCAAGGAAAAGAAAATGAAGCCCTCCTCATTCTCCTGTACAATACATTTTTATTTCTCTGCAGTAACAGCTCAGAAATCCATTTTGTGGCCTTCTGCAGATAACATTTTTCTTCTCTCATTCTGAGCTCCTGTTTTGACCTTGATAGCTTGGCTATGCCTGAGAAGAGCAGGACAGGCTGGTCCTTTATCTGCTGTTTTCATAGAGCTGATGTTTAAGCTTGCATAGTGATAAGACTGTATTTGACAAAGAAATACTGATTTTTCATTTGTTGTACAATTACTAAGGATAACTTCTAGATGATCTACACTCCTACAACTCACTCTTCTGAGTTGCCACCAGCAGTGGTGCAGGCTGCAAATTAAGGAGAAGCTATCAGACAAAGCTGTCTGTGACAACAGACTAATCATTTTTTAAGAAAACAAAGGCAATGAGTATCTAATCTAAGACTGGTGAATGTTCTCACTTAGTGGGTGTGAAATAATCAGAGACAAATAGTCTCCCCACCTCCTTTTTAATGACTAGAGAAAAGAGCATGAATCTGATTTGTGCCTACAATTATTTTAAGTGTACAAAAGTTTGTTGCAATAGCACATGAAATAGCAATACTGGATCACAGGAAAAAATTCAAAATATCAATTTGTTACAGAAAGGTCAGTTTCTGTTCAGCAGATCCACTATTGTGTAGTAGGCCATTCTGCCTCCAGTAAGCACAAGTACACATCTCTATCATTACTAAGACCCACTCCTTCTTAAATATCAACATTCAAGTTTTAAAAATATATTCTAGTTTTCACCATGTCTGCAGGAGTTACTATTTCACATTACCATCAAATTAAGGTTGACATTTATAAATCACTCTGGTTTCACATTGGGTTTTGGTTGGCTAAGTCCAAGTTCACATTACTTAACTTGTAAGAATAAATTCCTGTGCTTTGCTGTCATATGACAATATAATCATTTAGATTAGATGAAAAATTAATAAGAAAAACAGTCCATACACCAGAATCAGGAAGCTTTTGTGTTTTGACCTGTCAATATATCACTTTTATAGACAAGCCTTTCTTCTTTTACGAACAGCAACTGCATCACAGTGGGGCAAACTTTAACAGTCTTTTTCAGTGAAAAATAATGGAACTGTCTATTATTTTTGGACCATTTATAGCTCACCAACAATATAAGAATTTGCCTTAACTTGAAGTATTATTCCAGTTTCTCCTCCATTTTCACACCATTGTCCTCAATGGGCATGGAGTTCCTTAAACCCCTAGTAATTAGTCCAATCTTTATTCTCCTGTTCAGCAAAGGAAACAAAGTGGGACTGGATAACAATAAAGTGCAGGACTTTATGAACAAGGTGACGTTGCCTTTGCCACGCAAAGGTGATAGGCCACAGACTTCACTCACCCTGTCAGGGCAACCTGTAATGCATGTGCATGTAGAGAAAATAACTACTGAAGCATAGAAAAATTTAAAGTGCCACAGGTAACTCCTTTATGGACCTTTAGTAAGTCTTTACTGGAAGTATAAGCATTCTGCCACAGCAGAGTAAATCTCAACACCCCCGTCTTTCTTCTCCTTAGCTCCATGCCATTTGATCCCGAGGCTGATACCATCTTGATTCTGATACATTTACCTTAGCAAACTTTTGCAGACTAAGTCACAAAGAAAAACACAAAGACCCAAACTGGTGGTACATGCAGGACAGGATGTCAAGTCACACCTAGCAGCAGGTTTGTATTTTATTCTGTTTTCAACGTTCCAATATTATCAAGGGACTGGGAAGCAGGAAAAAAAAAAAATGAAGCAAGACAGCACAATAAGGATAACTCCAGAGACGGTAAAGGCAAGTCTATCAAACACATGAAAACAACTGCAAGGAAATAGCAGAATTTTTCAAACAAAGTTGCCTGGGGAGCAATTTTTCAATGCTTACAGTTAGCTTCCAAGTGTGTTCCCCCTACTGAATGGAGCATGTGCTTAACACATGTGCTGGCTCAGGATTAGGCAACTGACAGTTGCGGCTATTGCAGAATATGCTGACATGTCTGACCAGCCCTACTGGAAGAGGATTACATATCCCAGAGGTATTGGGCTGAGAGAAACCCTGGGAATAAGGAGGTTGGCAAAAACAGCTAACTGGTCATCTAACACTGCAAGCTTTGGATGCTTCTTTCATAAACCCTTCCCACTCCATCCCCAGGCTCAGGAGGAAGGTCAGTGCTTATGGCAAACCCTCCTCTCCAAGCAATTTGCTGGCTTTTGTGGCCTCAGCTACACTGACTGTAGGCTATGGTCCTGCTGGAGCCCACCAGCAAAGCAGGGCTCTGCCCACACAGGTCAGCATCGTGCCAGCAGCTTGACATCTGACAACAGCATCTTGAAGAAGGTGATCTTGCATAAGAAATGTGGTCCTACAGTCCCGACTTCTGATCATCAAAGATCCTGCTGCCCATTCTGAGAGACAGTTTGTCTCCTGGCCAAACTCCAGTTTGTGTAACTGCATTTATTGGATAATTGTGCTTTCTAAAATTGTCCCAACAGTTTCAATTTGACACAGTGCTATTCACTTCCTTTCAAGATGCTGTGGGGTGTTACAATGTGCTGAGAAGCAGCTGTTACGTTTCACCAAAGAAGTGTCTGCATGGTGGGCAAAAGCAGTGCCTGTGAGTGCATCATGTGCTTGCACATTAAGACTGCAAATGCTTTGGCATTCCTTGGGGGCTGAATGGTGCTGCATAAGTTACAAAAGTTAGCTACAAAATAGTAAAATAACTCACTGTATCTAAGCTATGGGTGGACTGTGATGGAGCTAGGCCGCTGGTGAGCATTTTGTTGCTGTTGATTGCATATAATAATCTTGTCAAAAGCTTCTCTGTCTCTGGTGGGAGCTCAAAAGGAACATCATAACTTGAAAAACACAAACTGAGGTCTGCTATAAACCCTAGCCAATAAACTTCACACAGTAGCCACCACAGTTTGACTTATTCAAACAAATGGCAAGAGTGTTCTTGTCAAACTGCTGTCCAGGTGTGTATCACCACTTCATCATGTACATGTCCCACTTGCTCTGGATGTTGAGATCCTTGTACCCAATACACCAAAGATCAGGCTTGATTTGACAAGTCAGGCTTTTACCATGTTTATCCAGCTTCTATTACCATACAAGAAAGAGTGAGGCAGCTATCCGCCATTTCCTTTACCAAAGCACTAAAGAATCCTGCAACATTAGGATTTAATTCCAGAAAAGGACATTGTATTGTGTTACTTTCATACTGGGTAACTAACATTGTGATTTGCTGAAATTTGAAAAATAATAATAGTAGAACAATTATGCCTAACTGACATCTTTTCCAGATGCTCTTGAAACAAACAAACAAGAAAAAAAAGAACACCTTTAATCCATAATGCCATCCCACAGAAAACTTTCTACAGGCAACAATACAGAGCTCGTTTTAACCCTAAAAAATTACGCCATTCGTTTCAGCAAGTTGGGAACCTATCATGAGATCTAGACTGGCTCTTGCCATTCTCAATGTCCACTACCACTCAGAGTGCTCAAAGTTGTTTCACAAAAAAAAATGAAATGTTGCTCTTTAAGGAGGTCACTAAAGATTTTAAGGAGGAGAGCTTGAGAAAGGCACACTGATTCATAGACATCTGAAACAATTTTCATGCTACTGTCCAGGAGAATAAACCAAATGCTCCTCTGGGGAGGGCAGAAGCTTGCCATCAGGGAACATATGGTGCTCCCATGTTTAGCACAAGTGTTCACATATACCCTGCAAGCGGTCTCCTACAGCATACAAGGATAATTGAGATCTATAGATGCTATCACTGCAAGATCACTTGGATCAAGGTTGACATCTGCACTGAGAAAACCTATGCCTGGGGTATCTCCAAGTTCACTATGTGAGCCACACATTGTAGACAGTTTTTGCACTTTCAAACCTCTCAGCATAATCCTAAAACAAAACAAAAAAATCTAAGCCAAAACCAAACACAAGAAGCCACACAACTTTTCTTAATATTAAGGGTATTCTCTGATAGCCTATCCAAGAAAGGGAGGTGCCAGTTAAAGGCTTAAGGATGCCTTCTGACCAAATGACTAATGTGTGCAGTTGGACACCTTAATAAATAAAATCACTGGTAATATTTATGCCATAAAACAGCAGACTACATCTTCCCCAAATACAAACAAAATCCTGTAACATGTCTGCTTAGCTGTGGAAATAACTTAGTGCTATGTACAATATTCATTAGAAGAGTGAGTATGACTAGAGCTACAAAACTGTACTCCAAAGGAGTTTCTATTATTAATAGCATACTGATACACATTTGCATAAGACTATGCCTTGATTCCTATTTCCCACGCTAGACTACAACTATGAAATCAATTAGACTCAAAGGGAAAGGTTTCTATTTGTTTAAAATTTTGTCAGATCCACAACCTGCAAGGCCAAATTTTGCTTGGCCTGTGAAGCGTTGGCAATTTTACTTGAAAAGAAACGTCAAGCTCACAGACTGCAAACAAATAGCAGAATTAGTGACTGAAATCCAAATACGCCCTGAAACAGTTATAGTCTTTCTTCAACATTTGACTAATTTTACCAAAACACTCAGCTAATTAAAAGGTTTTACTTGTCAGACTGCTGGTTTCAGCCTTACTAAGCAAGCTTAGGCACAATGAAACCATGGGAATTTTTGTTTTTATGGAATACATGCCTGAGAAAGACTGCCATCAGTCTCCGCTCTAACACTGCTGTAACCACGTTTAGGTCTCTTCTAACTGCTAGTTTTGCATTACTGACCTCGTGAGTGACTGGGGCAGCATGTGACAGAAAAAGCCAAGGGTGAGCTTATGACAGGTCTATGGGTCCAGCTTGCAGTGAAACTTTTATAACCTCCGGACAAGTTTCAGATGCCTAGGCAGCTGTCACAATCTCAGTGAAATCAAGAATTGTTTCTTTTTTCTTTTCTTTTTTTTTTTCCTTCTTTTTCAGCCTAAGAAGCTTGGCTAGTGAGTGGCTAGGTGCATCACTTCCTCACACATGGGCAGATGAAGGTACCTCCAGACTGATAAGTCAAATAATTTAAGATGGAGGAAAAAATAGAAGGAAGAAAAAAGGGCATTTTGACATTTCTGAAATGTCCATTTTACATTTACATTTCAGAAAGAAGCTCCACGAATAAGGAATGAGTACAGACTGGCTGTCCACTTTAGGAAGCATTAGATTTTCAATCTCTCTCTCTACTACACATTTTATTTCTTGCTCCCTCAGTATTTCTGAAGCAGGTAAGACTTTGCTTTTTTGGCAGTGAACTTGAGGCAAGATATTCTCAGGTTTTCTAGCACAAAGCATAAAGCAAGACAGCACAGTTCTCATATTCCCAGCACCACCTTTTATATCATTGCACATCACCCTGAACAGGGATGCAAGGAATGTGCCATATTTCTCTACCTTTGTTTGTCCAAAAAGGTATTTGTTACCCAACATCTTGTATGGTCAGCCTCTTCCCTTGTGCCTGCCGCTGCGGGGAACAGCACTGATCATAACTGGCTCAAATCTGGGGTTCAAGTGACCTGGTTGCATCTCCCAGTGTACAGGCTCATACCTTCATTTTGGACTGCCAGATCTTAACATAGATGCCTTGAAAGTTGTTTTATATAAACTTTGAACTTTTAAAAATAGACTTCTCATTCAATATGTATACATGTAAAACCTGCAAATGCCTGAAAGTGATGAAAAAAGCAAGAGCCAGATGCAAGTTCTAGTAACTAACTGCGGACTTTGCAATTCTGTCAACTTCTACATTATAAAAATTATTTTAAATATGTTGAAATGGCACACAAAGTTGTTTGGGTTATTTTTTAAGCTTTTCTAGTGAATATCAACCAAATCTGCATGCCTAGCTTTTACCCACACTGATCTAATTGATACTCCTAAGGTGAAAGAAGAGATTTTCAAATCATCCAGAGCAGAGGCCCAGATTTCCACAGATGTACAGAATAAAGTGAAATTTAATTCATCCTTACTTATCTTTCTCCATCATGCAGCAGTCATCAGCACCTCAAAAAATTATTTCAAACAATACTTGCATTAATGGCAAAGCACAATAGTAGGAGTTGCTGTGAAATACCTAACAATATTCTGAAAATGGGTGTGGTACTGTTGAAACCCAAAGTTGACCATTGTGGTGGTTGGTTGTTAGTTAGTTACTTAGTTTGTTTGTTGTTGGCACATGAAAGAAATTAATCCCTTTGTGGGACAGAGAAAGGAGTTACACCAAACATGTAACACAGTCACTTCTAAAAATGAAGGATTATCATATTCCCACAATGCTTGCTTGAAGTACATGCTATCAAAAGTAACTTTAAAAAGATTTTCCAATGATAGCTTACTCAAAGTCAGAAAACAAAATTTGACGTCTTTACCTTGTCCTTAAGATGTTTGACAGGGTAGTATAGAAATGACAGCATATTGCCATCTCGAGGCTCCATAGCAGTACTGCATGTTCAAAATGTCTATTTGTCACCAGGCACAACAGTAATTTTAAGCCATATGCGCCAAAGGCTCCATTATAAACATACATCATTAACAACATATGTTTTATCTTTATTTTTATGCCATGGCCTCTGCAGATCCCTTTCTGGGCTGGGTATACTTTAAAGAAGGAAAATCCTTAAGAGTAAAATTTTAAGGGAAAAAAAAAAAGAAAGAAAAAAAGAAAAGAAAAAGCAATTTTAGCATTGCATCCCTTTTCAGAAGGAGAATCGATAGTATTCATCTCATTATTACCAGAAAATCTGCAGTCTAAATTTAATTAGTAATACAGATTTCCCGATTCCTTTGAAATTAATACTAAAGTTTAGTTCAGCACCAAAGACAGATTCAATTTAAGAAACAAGTTACATTAAGAGATTATCTAAAATCACTGCATGTAATATTATGAAAAAATATATACAGAATTACACATATTGTATTTCTTGAAATGCATACAATAATAAGACAGGAGCTTCCATAAAGAAAATAGCATGCTTACCAGACATTTTAGTGTTGGCATAAAGCAATAAAAAATCACAAAACTGAATTCGAAGGCAACAGCCATGCTAGTGATCATTATAAGAACCCACCTGTAAATAAACCCTTATGTCATAAATTGCATAACATTGGCATCCTCCATGAATAAAATCTGCAAATGCCAAATATATAGCCACTTTCATGTTTTAGTCTTTTTTTCCTTTTTTATTTTTTATTTTTTTAACATTGACTTCAGAGGAGATCACTTGGGAAACACGCGTCTCTGTTGATATACTCCTTGAAATCACAGAGAATATGTTCTGTTGAATTTACAGTCATATGGGGAATACCAAGTTAAAATTGTATTTGTACATATGTGATTGTTATACATAATTTTGACAGAAGGTCAAAGACATTGGATTTTGCCTGTTTGTGAAACCAATTGCATCTATAAGGATGCTTTCATAAGGCTATTCATTTACTAGAGCTTCTGTGCTGTTCTTCTTCTCTTTGTTAAACAAAATTTCTTCTACTCAAAACACACGAGTATCCCTTTGAAGGCAGCTGTTCTTACACCTCTAATCAAGCACATCTTACTGAGCTCTCTGAGGGTCTTTAACCAAACAAGAAAAAATACCTCACTGCAAGTTACCTGCTTGACTTGGAGGCTGCCAGCCCGAGTACTTGGCACCGCTTGGCGGTCCTGTTAGCTTGGGCACTGAAGGAGATGTGGCGTTGTTGGTGGGGGTAGGTCTAGGATCTGGGCTTTCATGGCTGGCAGACACATTCCTCACTGAAGTGGCAGTATGAGTGGCAGGTGGAGTAGGCTCCATGGAATCACTGTTCAGAAATGAGGGAGAAAGAAATAGGATGTATGGTCAAGTAGTGCCTTGACCATACAACATGCAAGCACTCTGACACATTATGAGGCCAAAACATAAATTACCTTGATTTTTGTCTCCAGATTTGCAGGGTTAACAAGTTTCACAATGAAAAGAGTATATCTGAATGTTCAGTTTAGTGAGTAATAGCTATTGTAATTAAAGTCTTTTGCTAACAGAGGTAGCTGTCGCTGATGCTCCAGTTGATTTGCTATATGCAGTGCTTACAAGTCCAGTGAAGCACAAAGTGCATTCTGTTACATTCAACTGCTAAAAGATGTTCAGACATCTGAAGCATTTACAGGGTAAGTTAGCCTTCTCAAAAGCTTAGTATACAAGTCTTTTTAACAACAGATTCTGAGGAAGTAGAGATACTGAATAAAAATGCCTTTGCAGACTGAAAGAAAAAGGATAGGAAGACATTATCTGCCATTAAGCAGCAGTCAATGTTACTGACAAAGTAGTTTAGGAGACTGGCTCCTAAAACTATCTGTAAGTTCATTGTCACAGAAGTATCATTCTAAGTTGTTGAGATCATTTGACACATAACTCATCAAACCAATGGACCACTCGCTGGATAAGGAACTGGCTGGTCGCACTCAGAGAGTTGTGTCCAGTGGCTCAATGTCCAAGTAGATGACAAATGGCATTCCACAGGGATTGGTGGTGGGACTGGGGCTTTTTAATGGTTTTGTAGGCAATACGGACAGTGGGATCAAGCGCAACCTCAGTAAATTTGTAGATGACACCAAGCTGAGTGGTGCAGTTGACATGCTAGAGGGAAGGGATGCCATCCAGAGGGACCTGGACAGGCTTGAGAGGTGGGCCCATGAACAGCTCATGAAATTCAACAAGGTCAAGTGCACCTGGGTCAGGGCAATCTCAAGCACCGAAACAGCTTGGGTGGAGAATGGCTTGAGAGCAGACTTGATGGGACAAGCTAAAATTACTCAAATTCATGCTTCAGAACTAATTCCTAAACATTTTTACTTTATCTCCTTTTATGTCAGAAAGCACTCAAACTTCAACTATTTTTATCCATCTTTATTAATAGTTATGTATCTGAAAGAAATGAATTGGTTATGGAAAAGAACTGCAGTTCATTTTTTGTTAGAAGATCGAAGAAGGAATGATGAACCTTGTGTATTTACCAAATTCCACATAAGCAGCTTTCTCAGACTTTCTCAGCAACAGTGAAAATGCTCAGGTTATTCTGATGTCAAAACACTTCTACTGTCATTAACGTCAAGCCTAGCTTCTACCTCTAGTTTTAACCTTTTAGCTTTGTTTTATAATTCAAATGATTTCTTCTCCACTTAATTAATACTTATAGCAAGAAAAAAGTCCATATTGAAAGTTAACATATGTTATCACTGCAAACGTTATTCTAAACTTAGGATAGAAAAACACTTGGTCTTTCCAAAATACAAAGAACACATGTTCCTACATGTAACCAGAAGAGTCATATTCATTATAAGAAAGATGGTACAAGGTACTGAGAGCTTACTAGATGCAATAGAGGGGTGATGAGTGGGAAGCATGTGTGGAAGGAAGTAGGTCCAGGATCACTTTCTCAGAGATAGCTCCTAGATATCTGCAGCCATGCTTCCTTTTGAAAATCAAGTGCTGAGAACACTTCAGAAGTATTCTAGGAAATTAGTACTGGAAAATCCTCCTGAACATATTCAGACATTTTGATACTCTCCCTTCAAAAAGCAAAGAGAAGAAAAACAGATGGTATGGGGTTATAGATGCCTAAACCTCCACCCATCCTTAAAAGGAAACTCTTGTACAGAGCTGTGTATCAGAAATACATGCTTTAAAGAAAATAACTATGTCTCACGCTGTTGTTAGCCAAAGGAAGAGCTGTGCTCCTAGCAGAAAATTAAATACAGGTCATCATATAACTTCTAGCGCTGCTGAAATGGTAACAAGAGACAAATCTCAGACTTTCCTGAGCAGACTTTTTCTAATGCGAGTTCAAGATAGTAAGGTATCCATCAGCAAACATCATCAACCAAGCCTCAGCATGTACTAGTAACTCAGTCTGGTACATCAGCATTTTCCAAATAGTTCTCTGGGTTACAAATGATATTTTCACTCCCACTTGTTGCCCAGAAAGCTGTGTGAATTGGGAACAAATCCCATGAGGTCTGAAGCAGCTTGCCGACAGGGAAGGTCACATAACATCTAAGAGTCTGTAAGAGCTTTCTTCATATGGCCAGGAATTCTGTGAGGTTATTTTCCCTTACGAACAATAAATCTTTTAAGACAAAAACAAGACAAAGAAAAAAAAAAGATGAAAAGATGTGAGCAAATCATTCTTCTTGGTTGTTGGCACCACCAAGTGGAATGTGATAGCCTTGATTCTGCTTTAAAGAGTCTGCAACAAATATATATACATAAACAAACTATTAAGAGTTCCTTTGTGTTAAAAATTACTACCTGCCAGTTACCCGTTCATCCCAAGCAGGCATAGAGTATATACTGCAGGAACTTATATAACTCCTAAAATGTATGCACAATGCTTGATAGAAGCTCTGAAGAAATGAGAAACTTTTAATATGAGATTTTTGAGGCTTTTATACTGAATAAACTTTGAAATGTAGCAGTCGGGGAAGAATGAGTTCTCATCTCCTGGGCCAAGTAAACTGTTGCACAAATGCCTCTCCAAAGAGTTACATACAGCAGGATATCAGCACAGCTGAGATAAAACTTGATCCTAAAATATTAGTTTCTTGCTTTTAGTTACATTGTTTAAGTCATATATAACTCATGACATATCTTGTCTGGTATCTACATTCACATTACCTGAAGATACATGCAGAATATCAGATATCAGAAAAAGCCAGGCATGAGAATTATAAAACCCCACAAATGAAGGAAGACCGTTGTCTTACTCTCTTGCAAAAATACAAGAAATACTAAGTGCTAAATGTATTCCTACTGCTATTGCAAACCCAGAGTCACATTCAACTTCTAAAAATGGCATTTACATTTTATTTTAGTCTAACAGCGTTCCAGTAACTTGCAAGAAGAAAAATGTGCAAAACAAAATAAAAGAGCAAAGAAAGCTGTGTGGGCAGAAGTTTTTTTCCATATCAAGTTACAGTAAGGACATACATTACCCTTACATAAGCAGTGGTCTGCACAAAAAGAATTCAAAACTTCTTTCAGAATAAATATTCTCCAACAGGTTCAGACTGTCTTCTTTTCAAGTAATTGTACACTACATTGGGTCAGGTACCTAAAGCAAAAGTCACATCTACATCTATTCTTGCTAATGTTTCCCAAAACTTCAGGGATTTTTTTGCCATGTGGTTTAATTTTAGGGAAAACTTTAAATTCTTAGAGAGTCAAGATATTAAAGACATTGGTTCCTTTGATTTATATATGCAGTTTTGGGGTGGAGGGGGTTGAGATTAAAAAAAAAATTATCAACAAACCCTATAAAACTTAAGGATCCATTGCCAACAGGATGACCAGTTCATAAAATACTGCATGGATACACTATACAACAACAAAACACAACACATTCTGAGGGATCTGGCAGAGGAATAAAATGTGTAGAAGTTTAACATTACTTCAGGCCAGTTAACAACAGATATTGCATTAGTCACAAAAATGCCAAATTTTCCAGAAGCTATGCAGCACAGTGATGTTTAAGATAGCAAGCTTTTCAGAATAGAGATGAAGTGAAAGAGATTCAATAGAAATAATTCCCCTCCTGCAGAACAAGACCTAAATGCTGTTTTTGATGTATTTACAACCGTCTTGTGTTCTTTCCTAAAGACAGTGCAAACATAAGCTATCTCAGAAAATAGATTCATTACCCTCTTGTGAAAAGTATTTAACATAGAGTTAGAAAACACAAAACTTGAAGTTGTTGAAGCTTATTTACCTTGGCTGTCTCGGTTGCGCCAGTTGTTTTTTGAACAAGTCAGTGTATCATATGATGCCATACCCTCATCTCTTTATGGACATAAGATTTTAGCTCTACTCACACACCAGCTATTGTATTGTGTCATTAAGTGAGCTGTTGTTTAAAATAAATTTTCAGCACTGTGTTTGTGCAGATATTACATTTCATTAGACTGATGGTAATGCAAAGACATTTTAATATCTAGTTTATCATAGAATCATAGAATCACTCAGGTTGGAAAAGACCTTAGAGATCATCAAGTCCAACCGTGACCTAACCATAATACCCTAACAATCCTCCACTAAATCATGTGCCTGAGCACCACATCCAAACGGTTTTTAAACACATTCAGGGACAGTGACTCAACCACATCCCTAGCAAGCATATTCCAGTGTTTAACAACCCTTTCTGTAAAGAAGTGTTTCCTTTTATCCAACCTAAACTTACCCTTCCTTCTCCTGACGTAACTATAAGCATAATTTGCCTTTTGCTTCTATTTTTGCTACATGTTTCTCAGCCTATACAATGAGACTGCGTTCCTTCCCTAGTTATGATGAGGCATCAGAAAGCCTAATTTCCATGGCTCCATCTAGTGTCAATCTCTTCTTCCTTTAGTGGCACTGACAGCCCAAGACAACAACAAAATTAGACACTCTTACCCTAGTATGTTGTGCACAGTTTTATATCAACACCAGTTATTTATGCATTTACATCTCCAAAAGTGCAATTCCCAAATCAGGAGAGTTTCTACTTGGCTCGTGAGCAAAAAGTGGATGAACAAAGACAGTTTCACAATCTACAATTGAAATACTTACATTCTTATAACAAGCCAACTTCACTTGCAGCTTATGCCACAAACACAGAACATCAGTGAGTAAAAGAGAGTCAGAGAATTAATTTTCACCACCATTATTTGCTCTACTAAAGTATCAGCAAATAAATAACACAGATAAAGAATAAAGTCTTGCTGGCAGCGTGCCTTGGACTTCATCTGTGTTGCACAGACATCAGAATTGCTACAGAGAATTTTTCTTTCGGAGAAAATTTTGATACAGCTTAACATTATCTTTGTGTGTCTAATAACACTATTTTCCTCCCAAAAGTCAGGGCTGCTTTAGCCTTTTTCAGTGACTCAAGTCACCCTGGAAGCTATGAAGAAGGAGGCAAATGACTAATACATAACACTTTTTCAATATTAAGTGGTGTTCAGCTCTATCTTTAATTGAGCCTTATCTCCTGAAGTGTATTACTCCTGTGAAAATGCAAGTAAGCGCATGAAAATCCACAGATTATGTCTCCCTTAGCGCAGCTTAGTACGTACTGTCCTTTAAAATATCTGCCAAAGATTTTCCCGTCTGAGGCTGAAGTCAATTACAAAGCATCAGCTTTTCACAGGAGCTGGTGTTAACATAGCTGTGGTCAAGAAACGAGAACAAAACGTCCTGTGCACTGAGCAGAATCAGAGTTGGAACAAAGAGCCTGGACAGCAAATAATTTTTAAAGGACTTATTTGCTGCACCACATGCCAGTTATTTGATTTCATACATTAAAAACAAGCTTTGAAAAATAGCAGCATCCCAGGAACACTTTCAGCAACATACAGCTTGCCCAAGGAATCGTTGCAAATAATTCATCTGGGTAGAGCTTTCATGCCATTTCTTCTCCAGTCAGTTATTTAGTAATAGTGCCAACCAACACAACACAAACAGTACCATGCCTCTCAGAAGTGCACCAGATACCCAACTCTAGACTTAGTATGGTGGATTTACATAAATAGCATTGGCAGGACCAGGGTGCAGATTAGTTCTGCAAACAGGTGAAACCAACAGGATTTGGGGCTGGGTATATTATGCCAAAGTCCACAACAGGCAGACTACTGAAAACATGCAGACAACAGAAACAGGCTTTGAAGTTGAAGCTGGTTCTTTGCAAGTCCTCAGTGTCAACCACATGCAACATCAGGACAATACCTCTTGCTCTTTGGCAACTCCAGAGCACTTGTTGACTTCCTGGAGGGCCTGCTGGCTTGTAGAGGAGGTTTAGTGACAGGGGTGATGAGCAGAGCATCCAAGAGCAAGCGGTAGGCACTAGGTTCTGAGAGCCTAACAAGCATTTGAAAAGACCATGCAAAGAAATTAGCTGACTGAACAGATTTCAGGTTGGCTGGGATTAACTGAAAAATCAGATAAATGAAAGATTCTGAAGGTTCTACAGCAGTATGGATAAAATGAACTGAGAAATGCCATTCAAATAAGTGGTCTTCAAAGTGTGTGTACACACTCCAATGTGGTGCAAGAAAATTCACCACAGTATGAGAAACATATTTAACTTTCATTTTTTTATCTTTAATAACATAATTTTTAAAGGCTCACTTAATCTTTTCCCTCTTTTCTTTTTTCTTTTTTTTTTTTTTTTTTTTTTTTTTAACTATCTGGCTTTGTGTATTGTCCATAATGTATGGATATGTAGATTAGTACAAAGGGTCATGTATACAGTTTAGAAATTAAAAAAAATATACATATATTGGGAATGCATGTTCAAAAATACATATATATATATATTATTTTTTTTTACTGATTGATGTGCATGACCAACAAAGTTGAGACTATTGATCTAAGTAATCCCTTATAAAGAGCAGTGTAATAAAGATTTAGATGCAATTCTCTAGTTGTAGTCTTCAGCATCCAAAAGCTATTGACAGATGCAGATTGTTCTTTGTCATCTGTACAACAGTTGTTATTTTCAGTTGGTTTACTGACAGAACGACAACATGGATGTCCATAAAGATCAGGAAGGTAGAATTATTTATCGAGATTCAGAGCAGCAGTTTGGAGCTAAAATAAAAGGACACAGAAGCTTTGAAAATATTCTGACAACTCACCTACCACGGTACTGTGAAAAAACTTAAATATTCTCAAGCCAAACTATGAAAGGTTCCTTTCAGAGTTGATCTCTACCTGGCATGAACAGCAATGGCAGCAGACACAGCAGCAGCAGCCATACTCTTAATTTTTGATCTCTGCTTGACAGGAGAAAAAACAGGAACAGGAGCAGGTCCAAGCTTGGCCAGACTTCCTGAAGGACTTCCCAGAAATTCTGTTCTAGCACACAAGCTTTGAACCAACAGAGAAAACAAAGAAAGCAGAAAAGATTGACAGAGAAACAGTAAATACTGTATAGCATTAACTACTGGAAAGTGATGCTACCATAGTTTACCAGCTCTCAAAGATTTCAGGGCAACGTGTTAGCAACTTGAACACTAACACAGGAGACAGCAATTCTGGTTTTACCTACAAATAAGTTTCCACTCATCAAGTCAGAGATGAGCATCTACTAGCCTTCCAGTTGCCCATCCTAGTCTACACCTCACCCTTGGCTTGTTCCCACTGAACCCTCTGCCCATGACTGATCTCATTCTCCATGGTGTTGATGGAAAAAGTCCTGGAAGTCAGTTAGCTCACTCCATGTTTTCAGAATAAACAAACATAAAAACATTGGGATATTCACTGATACAACTTCAGCACATTTCTCCCACCCCTTAGTATTTCCCCTAATTATTATGTAGTTGGAAGGAACATGAAGAGGCAAAAATAACGCTGACTCCGAAATCAGCTCTACACTGGTGATATATAATTCAAGCTCTGTTTTAAAATTTCAAGATTACCCACAGAATTGCTGTGTATTTTTTAAATCACTTCAAAAATGAACAAAAGACTCTAAACACCTCCATTTATACAACTACATGTTACAACATGTCTTGGATTTACATGCAGAAATCCTGCCTGAAAATGTTGCATACACCCAAGGAGTCTGCCATAGCTATGCCTTGGAAGATTTACCTTGTGTGACTTATGGATGGTTTAGACTGACAGCTTGAGATATTACCGAAAGTATTTGTTTCGGAAGTAGGCACAGATGCATCATGCCTGCCCAAAAGCAGTAGGAGAAAAAAAATCATAAATCAGATATTAATTATACTTCTGGAGGTGCTAACTAAAGCTCAGAAGAAGTTCATTTAAGGATTTATACAAGCACTCCTTAGTCAATAAAGAAACCAAGTATAGTTTAATATCTTTGTTTATTAACTCTAGCATGCCAATCTGCATGTTAGAAAGGTCAAACAAATTGTTCATTAAAATTGAATGAACTCAGATACACAAATCTCCTTTCTTATATCCAGTGCCCACTCCAATAAAGCTTTATTGTTTAATTCTTCTACCCTCCCTCTTTTTGGAAGGAGTAATGGTAGACATGAGGGAAGCTATCTTTCCCTATTGGTAACTAACATGAATAATTAATATTCTGCCTCTTCACAAGTTGATGCTTGTACTCTGCTCCAGAAACTTCTAGTTACTGGACAATTCAGAAATGTACACTTTATAACAGAGATGACAAAACTTTGCTGGGAAGGTGAATAATATCATCAGCTTCCTAGAACAGTTACTTTCCTATCAGATCTCCAATCTATAACTTTAACTTATCTTCCCCCATCTGAAGGTCACTCTAATTTCTGATCTACTTTATCAATTTTTGCCTAATAGCTATTCCAGTTGTTAGTTGCTATATTAATTTCCAGAGCAGCATGAGAGTCAGGAGATGGCTGAGGGCTGCTCCAGCTTGACAGCATTAACATTAAAAAAAAAATCAGGTGAAATCATATATTAAAATAGGGCTTTGATTGTGACTCTTAACAGTGGGTATCCTTGTACCTGGCAGGACGAGGAGGCACAACAGGAGTCGCTTCCACAGATGGGGCTGCAAAAGGTGGCTGCATGGCTGTAGGAGTGGGCAGAGGGGGCTCTGAGGTCTGTGTAGCCACACTGCACTTTGCAGGGAGAGGAGGCTCTGTGCCAGCTGTGCTTGGCAAAAGGACTGATGCATCAGCAGAGGGCAACTCCACAGTTATTTTCCTAGTTGATGTTAATTTGATAAAAGGTAATCATAATGAGAATACATGCGCATAATTTCCCATCAGATTTTTAAATACTGAACAGTAACAGACAGCTCCTTCTAGATAGTGTTCCTGCATCCTCTGTTACAAAAATAAGCAAGCAGCTCTTGAGGGTTTCTTTTTCTTCCCCAGGAATAAAATATTAATCCTTTGGAAATTAGACTATGCTGAAATGCATTCTTTGGAGCATATTTTACAGATGAAGTTTGAAAGCTTAAAACTAGTCTTGCTTAACCATGGAGAGTTGAACAGAGTGGATGCTGATGAGATTCAACAAGAGCAAAGCAGAGTCCTACACCTGGGGAGGAATAACCACATGCATCTGTACAGGTTAGCATTTGAGATGCTGGAAAGAAGCTCTGCAGAGGATAATGTAGTTGTCCTGGTGACCAAAAGGTTGGTTGTGAGCCAACACTGTGCCATAATGGCCAAGAAGGGATGTCCTGGGATGCATTAAAAGATGAGTGGCCAGAAGCAGTACCAGGGAGGTAATCCTGAGGGTGATAAAGTGGTGGAACAACTTGCCCTGAGAGATTATGGAATCTCCTTCTCTGGAGATATTCAAAACCCACTTGGATGCTTTCCTGTGTATCCTGCACAAGGGAACCTTGTGCTTTAGAGGGATCTCCAGAGGTCCCTTCCAACCCCCATGAGTCTATTAAAAATTTTTTGGGTAGTTCTAAGTAATTACTCAAAAATATATAATATACTTGAAAAAGAGCAAAATCTGCATATTAGAAACTCTACCTAGTGTAAGGAGATGTCACTTTAGACACTGTGGCTACTTGGCTGCTGGTGTTTAAAACCTGATTAGTTGCAAGGGGATGAAGTTCACACTTGAGTAAGGCCTCCAAAGGATTCTCAAACAAAAGTCGTTTGAAGTAAAAGAAAGCAGAAGGACAAGTAGCGTTCACTAAAGAAAATGAATATTTTCTCCCATATTTGATTTCCTCCTGCTTGTAATGAAAGCAAGACAACCATAAAAGATCTGGCAGTTTTGGTTCAGGTAGCCTGGGACATCCCCTTTCCCCAGCCTGACACTCACTTCTCAACTAAATAAGCAGCTCCCATCTTTGCAAGGTTCCTTTTTACATAATGACTACAGATGAGGCAATTTGTTTAGGAAAATCAATGTCAGATCTGACAAAAAGGTGATCTGTCAGACTTTAGGGAAGTACAGAAGCAGATAAAACAATTCACAACAAATGCAGAGCACACAGATTCTGGCCTTTTCTGTAATTACCCTCAAGTAGTTCATAACTTCATAAAACATCTTTGTAGATCTTCATAAGTTATAAAAAGGAGCTTGAAATACGAAAGGAGAAGAGAAATTAATAACAATGGGGATATGCTCCAAAAGGAGAGCAAGCAGACTCCAAATTTTATTCAGACGTACATACTCATTGCATTTCCATTTCTCACTTACTTTGGCAGCAGTTAGAAAAGGAATAAGGAATGACTTTTGGAGTTTCTGCAGAGAATATTCTTGGCTCTGCACTAATCGGAATATACACAACAAAAATCTAGATTAATACCTTCTACTTATTGCTAACTCTGACTATCAGGAATAATTTCATTAATGAAAGGATAAAGTAGGTCTGTAAGCCTATAAAAAGTTTTTATATAATACAGTAATCTAACGATTTGCTGGCACTGGTTCTGCTTTATATTAGTTTCATTTCTCAGGAAGTGCCAGATTCTGTGGTTTACAGAGTCTGAAGTTGCCAGGATGACCATTTAAGGTGATTTTTTGAAACTTCCTGGAAAGGCTGTAATTGCTCCTAAATATTTCATTGCTGTTAAGCTTATAGGAGGATATTGCATATATGAAATTGAGTAATAATATGTTATAAATTATAGTAATTGGCTACATTGTCATATGTCTACTTTAAGCTTTCATTAAAGAGATAAAACTACAATTAAAAAAAGCATTATGTTTTATACAATGAGTCTGCTTTATAAGCAGAGAACCTAGCTTTAATCCAGTAATCGCATCCAGACCCTTCTTACATTTCACACCAAGATCTTTCTCCTTCTTGGTGGTTTGGTAGTGGGTGGTACAAATCACAGAGCTTCAGCCAAGAAAAGACAGAGCCCATTAGGAAAATAAAATCTATGCTAGTCACTGACAGTAAATGCAGGGCTTTAGAGGCAAAAACAAGTCTACTGACCTTTGGATGGACCGCATCTGCATTATTAAAAATCTGATAATGGCACCATGGATTTCTGATAGTTGCCACTTCAAAAAATATAGGATTTCTGGAGACCAGTTTTAGATGTACTCTCTATCCTAAAGAACATTGTAAGTAGCAACACTGGCTCAACAACAAAATATAAACACCAAATATAGTTGCTATACAAATTATCTCAACTTGAGAAAAGAAACAAAACTCCGTAGTTTCATCACATAGTTTACGTTCTCCTTCCCACACTCAATTATAATTCTTCTGTCCCCAGCTCATTCCAAGCAAGAAATACTAATCTACTTATTTTACTGCTTGCATAAATGCTTCAGCTCTCACCCTCAACCATATTTTCAGATTAAATACAGTTACAATAACTTTGCCTCAAATTAATATGCTAACCACTGTACCTGTTTGTCAGTATATAAATTTCCCTCTTAAATGCCGCATGTGATATGTGAAATGAGCTAATACTAGGTGAGAAAGAAGGGAAAAACTATCTCAACATGCTGAAATGTAGCTGCACGCACTCTGGTGAGGAACAAGTAGCATAGTACCTAACACATCAGTAGGCAGCTAATGGGCTGCCAAACATTACTGTAACTAAACTAAAAAAAAAAACAAACAAACAACAACAAAAACCACAACAACTCTGAAACAATCTCTGTAGCAAAGCAGCACCCACACAGTACACATTCTGAAATGCTAATTGCACATCCTTGCACAGAAGTAATCTAAACTTCTGCTCTAAGGAGAGCACTGTCTGCAAGGATACAGCACAAAATACTGTACCCTATGCAGTTGTCAGATCTCAAGATGCCTTCAAAAAAAAAAAAAAAATTAACAGCATTAAGCATTTTGTAAAAAGCTGTCACCCGTGTCTCTCTCAAAGGACAGAAAAAACTGAAAAAATGTGTATCCTATCATCTCCTCCAAGTGTTTTTTCCTCCGAGAGCACAGTGACTGAGTACAAATGTTGACAAGAATCTGTCTTTACTTTCGTGTTCAAAGTGTTAAGGAGAAAAATAAAACAGAAGGAAAAGAAAGAGATCCACATTTCGCTTGGAACTGCAATACGCAATCTATCAGAAAATCCTATGGACCTTCAATAACAGCATAAAAAAAAATTCTAATCACTGTCACAAGACCTAGATCCAAAGATGATCTCCAAAATATCAAGAATAGTGCCATTGAAGCTATCCAAGGCCAATGACAGAAAATTTGCCAATTTGAGGTGTTAAGCGATTCAGGGAACAAAAGCTGCCCCACTGACAATGTATCTATAACTAGATAGAAACTAGACTTTCCCTTTCTAAATTTCAAGTAACTGTCTTAAGCATTGTGTCATATTTGAATAAATATCCACAAAAATGTTCATGAATCTGCTTAGCATTTTTTTCATTTCTCTTCTCCATTCCTTTCCTACCATTTCCAGAAACGTTGCTAATTAATGGCAGATTAAAAAGACAAGTTTAAGTGAATGACAGACAGCTCTCCTTCCCACAAGATAATGAAATCTGAAAGATTTACCTCCCAGAAGCTGTTGCATCAATGTGGTCAGTGAGTCTGAGAGATGGGGCACTGCCAGGGGAGGACTCTGCTATCGGCAGAAAAGTGGCTGCAGACTCTGGTTTAGCATCATTTTCACTCCATTCACAATAACAAAACATACAAAGATTTCAAATCCATACTGAAATAGCGTGCTGGACAGGATACACAGTGCTTAAAAATGTTAGTGAATTGTAAAAAGAAAAAATGCTGCAGTTTATAGTGAAATAAAAATGGGAGATAAAATGAGGCACAATACTCCTAAGAGGTGTCACACTTTTAGTGAAGGGTGAGAAGCATCCTGCTACTTATCAACTCAGAAAGCTATGCAGCATTTTCCACTGATAAATATGGAACATCACATTATGTGATGGAAAAGTTTTTAGAAAAGAAACAGTCAAAAATGCTGGTGGTACAACTCCTTGAGCTGTATTTACTATTTGATGTGACTATTTAGGATGTTAGTTTTGTGAAGATTACAGTACGCATTTCTGCCCCCCAACCCCCTTTTTTTTTTTTCCAGACTAGAAAACAATCTAGAAAATATCATAATGGTGGATCTCTACTTAAAGAAAACACCCACCAGACATCTTATTTTAATATACAAAAGTAAAAGTGAACAACCATGAGTTTAGAGCAGAGTAAGGTAGCCACACAAGTAGAGCTTGTTTCATTTTATTTATTTGAATTAGCATGCAGAACTAAGAATCTTACTAAAGCAGGGACCCATACTAAGTGCTAAAAATTAAACAATTGATAGCATAGGGATGATCAGGGAGCAGACCTCATAGGAATTAAAGATGTAGATGGAAACTCTGGTACAGGTGGTATATCCAAAGCCTGGGTGGCAGTGGAGCTTTTACTCAGATTAGTAGAGGTATCCTGGGCTTCTGCTCTGCTACGCAGATCTGCAGGTATTCTTTACAGGTATTTGTGATGAAGGGAAAAATAAAAGAATCACGATTTATTTTGTTACTGATCAACTGAGGGACAAATATTTTCCAGCAACTACAGATTACCTAAAATATAAATCTGGGAAAATCCAGACATTTCTTCACTCTGGACAGTGAATTAATTCTACATTTAAGAAAAAAAAAAATCTGGATCCAGTGGCTCAAAATTATATAGTTAAAAGTGAACATCAACATACTGAGAAATAGGATATAGTGGAGTTAGAACTGAGTAGTTCCTAAAATGTGTAAATAAACTAGACTTTCCCTTTCTAAATTTCAAGTAACTATCTTAAGAGTTGCAATTTATACATTTCACTGATGGCCCTTCAATTTCCTGTCCTCCCATGTAGCTGAAAGGAAAAAAAGAGAAAATATATATTGTTTTATTCACTTAAATATCCCTAGGAGTGGCAGTTTAGGGAGAGAGAATAATACTAAAAGCCCACATGGCATTTGTCTTGGACAGTGTCCATAAAGCTGTAGCATTAAGTTGTGACGTTTATCAGTAAATTACGGATGGAAGACAAGTTTCTATGCCATTTTTTGTCATGTTCTCTCTTTTAGGTGATCACTTACATTTAAGCCAATTCATTTATATCAAAAACATCTTCAGAAATTTTTTCTGATGCATACCGGGAAGACGTGAGCTAAGGCATGTCATCCACATCCAAATGGAAAAGCCGTCAATTATTTTGGAAACAGTAACAAAGCTCAAAATCTTTGGTGTTGTGTAATGGGAATACTGGAAGAAGAGATGACAACTTCATAGTAGTAAACGAAATATGTTTTACATGTTCATATTACATTTTTGGGAACTAGTTTTTTGTTACTATGAATTCATAATAATATATAACTTTAAGTAGCCTTCCTCAAACTATACTCATACTCAAAATAGACAGACTGTGATTGCCTACGTTTACTTTTAATTAAATAGAGACTTCTATGCTTTGGATTATCTAGAAAGGCTTTTTCACTTGTGTCTAACTAAAGTAACTCATCCTTCAAAAGAAGGAAAGCTCATTAACTCTCATTCAGGAACATCTTCCAAACATAGAAATACTCAAAGGCCAAAACCATTCTATCCTTATGAAGAATACTTCACAGAGAATCTAAGTGATAATCTCTCGTGGTTTTCGTTGTACTGATAGCCTCAGAAACTCCTGTTTTCTTTTTCATTCGTAAGAAATTTTTTAAACCAAGCATAATAATTTTTACACACAGTTTCACATTCCTAACTCAATACACAGTATTCTGTTAACTGATTACATGGTAGTGTATGTGCTCTTCAGTAACATTTAGTTTTAGTAACATAGTACTTGGAAAACTGAGTTATGTGGTAGAGAAAAGACAAACTGATTGGCACTTCTCATCAAAACAGCCTTCGGTGAAATTATTGAAGTACTTTCCCCATTCGTCCTTAAGGAGTTAAACCAAAAGGTGTGTAATAAGTGAGATGTCTTAGTCTGTCATTACTGGTGTAAATATAATTGTACTCTATGCTGTGCAGTGTTATGCATCCATATCAGTGATCGATTGTTAGCATTAGAGACTTGGCTGTTACCTGAGCTCTCCATTCTCTGTTTTTTTTTCCCTAAAGATAAAGTGACAAATACAGTAAGATACTATACTGTGTATCAGTATAAACCACCTGGAAAGGAAATATAGGCACAAAATAACTTCATTAAAGGTGTCAATCCCTTTCAATTTTCCAACTTGTGCAATAAAAACAAAACCAAACAAACAAAAAAATCCCCCCAAATCCCACCACCCATTTCTACATGCTTTCTGTGAACATCAATCTGTTTCCAAGACCAATTTCATAAGAACAACTTTTAGATAAGCTTCAGAAACTACAAGCCAATTGCAACGATTCTCATGAAACATTTATGAGCAATTGGGTTTGCATATGTGCCTCACAGTTCCCATATGAGGATTGAAACTTCTGTGATTCAAAAAATGTAGCAACAGGTGATGGTGAATTTTTCTTAATTGAATTCTTACTTCTGCAATCACACAAAAGGTCAATCATTTTATCAGTTTCTGTAAATCTGATACTGAAATCTTCTGTCAGTTTTGAAAACACAAAAAAAGTAACACATTTCAAACATGATTATAAACTGTTACTTTGATACTTTCATAGAGTTCAGAGAGGTTCTAGGCATACTAGCATGGATGTGATTGTTCCTCTTGCTACCGTCTGTGAAGGTATAATGAATTTACAGCTCTTTGCATGAAGAGACTACTCAAGGAGTCCAAGAGACTCAAAAGAAAAGAGACATCACTACGTTAAAAGCAACTTTTATTAAAATACTCTTCAAGCTTCAGAAAGCATAAATTAATGAAGTGTAGCTACTATAATACATTATTTTACAGGAGAACCACAGAGCCATGAAGCTTTTATAAACACTAGAAATCCTAAGAGCTTCACTCTGAAATAAATAAATACTACCGTCTTGTCTTGCTCTTGTTAGAAGCTATGTGTTGAAGCTCTTACAGGTAAGGTACACAGCAACATTCTGCTTGTTTTCTTCTAGCTTTTCTAAAATATGAACAGTTCACTACAAGCTGCAGAATCTTTATATTTATCTTGCACTTGGATTGGCAACTGGCAATTTTTTATTATTATTACTACTTTCATTCGATTAAAAGCAGTTTATCTTCTTGTTCTACTTGTAAAACATTTACAACCGCTCTAAATTTGACTTGCTGAAAATCTAATGAAATCCAAGACAATTATCCTGTTAAGTACCACAGTCTGAAGTAAATGCATTCAGCCCTCTTCTTCCTCTTCCCCTACCACTAAATCAAAGTGGTACCATTTCATATTCTCTCGTTCACTGTTTTCTGCTAACAACCTACAGTAACTCAAACTTAGCAATGCAAATGACTCTTTTGAGGCAAAAAGAACTGCAACAGCCATCTTCTCTCCCTCACTGGGAAACCCAAGTTGTTCTGTGATAAGTACGTGTTTGTTTTTTTTTTTGTTAACTAGTGTCTAGCACAAAAACATTTTCATCTCAGTTTTTACACATCAGTAGGAAAGTGTTAGAAAAGTATAGAAAAGGCTAGAATTTCTCTCTTAGTGAGGCTAATGAAATACATTTTCTATTTTATTTTTGCAAAGCAGATGGAAAAGAAGAAAGGAAGTATTTGTATTTTGCTTTTGCAACTTGGGTAAAATCACTGGACATTAAGAACACGTGCTGAGACTTCATGGTGCCAGTCACGTAATTTTGTATATTTGGGGCTAAAGACGTGGATGGGGAGCTTTTCCCTGTGGAAAGAAGTGACAGAAGAAAAATAAGAAAAAGGAAAGAAAGAAAGAAAGAAAGTTTGTCTCAAGCAGTTGCACAAGTGGGCATGCAATCTCCATGCACTACTTATATCCATACATCTCCTTCCTGTCCTTCAAACTGTTGTTTCCAGTGTTAGATAATGCCAATAGGAAGACTCCCAACTGCACAAACAGTAAGATTTAGCCACTACATCGTCCTCATATCAAACAACACTTATCCCAAACCAAGGAGACAGCTGACCCTCATTCAGTCTAGAATAGCCCATATTTTCCAGCTACATCTTGAAACCCAATACACACTTGCAAATCAAAAATGCCTGGTTAGATTTAGAAAAAGAAAACATGTTGACAAGCTGACCTTGCACAGAAAAGCAAAACAGTCCAATTTTTTTGAAAAGCTCAAACTCCTGCACAAATATTAATACTGGACTGTACAAACAGGGATTTTAAAAGGTTGGTCTACACAAAAAGATTCTTGATTTTTACATGCTGAATTATAAGGCAAAAGCAGCAATATTTTAAAAACACTCAAACTTCACACAAATGCAAAAGTAACATTATCAGTTATGTAATAAGACATGCAAAGTATTAAAGTAATAATGAAAAACATTGACTCACTTAGACTTCTTTGAACCTTCATGTTCTGGTTCTTTCACTGCAAGAAAACAGAAAATTTTGACTTCCTAAGATACAAAACAGCACTGCCAAACACCAAGATTCTTCCCTGTGCCGAACTATTCACCCCAACAGGAAATTACAAGTCGTATTTAGATTCCTCGATTCTAAATGTGCCCTATGGGAAATGAGATATGTCTATAAACTTGAAGAGCCCCTTTGCCAGCACAATTACTGTAAGATGGTTCTGCTGGTCTCTGTCATGTCTCTTGGCCCGCTGTCCATGTTGGCATTGAGAAAGTAGAGAGAAAGGGAGTTGAGAAGAGAGTGGAATTTTGGAGGCAATTCTTTTGGACAAACATCCAGAGGGTTTGAACGGGGTGATCATTCAAGCACCTGTCTGTAAGGCTATAACTCATCAAGGTGCTAGAGGGCTGCAGGCAGAATAACATAAAATCTCAGCCTGTTTTTAAGTTTGGCGAATATAGTTGCAATCACACTTTGGTAATATTTAGTAAAGCGATTATTTATCAATACTTGATCAGAACACAGATGTATTATTTGATATTGAGTTCTCATTCTGACAGGGAGAGAATTCAAAGAAAGATAATGATGCAATACTAGACTAGTATAACACAGGACTACCAAACAAACTATTAACTATCTGAATTCAGAATGGCGTATCACACAAAGACACTAATCCTTATTCAGTGAGATATTCTCATTGGTCTCTGGAGTAATTCTGCCAGAGAACTGATAGCTGATTTAATCAAATCTGTCCCCAGGGAGGGAGTCCACTTTACTCACTGCCTTTATTTTATTATTATTAAAATATTCACTTATCATAGCACTAGATGTAAAAAGCAGAAAAAACATGAAATTATCAACCTTCCCATTAGCTGTCTGTCTGAACATGACGGACATCAAACATTCTGACACAATTTCTGATAACTTTTATATAGTTTTACAGATATCATCCAATAAACCACAACCAAGAGCATAAAGTGAAATTCAAGATCCACCATAAAATTATATGACTGGGAAAGATCTTCTCTGCATTTTCAGTTTCAATCTACAATAAATATAGACATATTATTATATCATAAGTAGAGGATGAAAACATGCCCTGGGAATAAACTGAGGAGCTATGGAATTGTGCTTCTGAGTCATTAAATCATTATGGATTGCATACCTTCATATAATCGTCAAAGATTTTCTAAACGCCTGAAAAAAGCTTTAGTTTTTCTTTGTACTTTCTGAAGTACTGCATTTGAACAGAAGCAGTGCCATTTTGGTTGTGCAGAAGGGGAAAGAAATGGCAAATACATATTCTAGGAGTAGAAATGGTAACTTTAAAATCTATCTAGAGTGTACCGATACTCAAATCAGTAAGAAATAATGTCTACTAATGCATATATTTTAAGTTACCTGGGAATTTGAAGAGTTCTATAAAAACTACTTCCTACTATAGTCTTCTGAAACTGTCTTCTGCCTCTGATTTATTGTCCAAGAGGAGAAAACTAGTAAGTGTGACTGAATCACCTTATTATTTCCCCTACCAGCTTTAAAAAACACCTATCTTCCCACAGCCTTTAATTTTATTTCCTTATGAAGCTACTCACTATGATCAGTGCCGGTGATCTGGGCAAGGATGCGAAAAGAGCGTGACTGGGTAGTGCCTGTCCGGGGATGCCAGTCTTCAGTGTCTTCGATCAGCCGCTTCTTGCTGGCATCGCTGTGAGTAGGGGTGTGGTAGAACTCCGTATAGGTGTCCACAATGTGCTTCCGTGGCGGGCTGTGTTGAAGGGAGGAGAGAATAGTGAGCTAAAAGCTTCTTCATGAATCATCTAGGTTAGAGTAACTACAAAGACATGGGCAGAACTGTGGCTTTTCACAGCATTTAAAGGCAACTTCTGAGTTTGAATATAGCAGTGAGCTCTACAAACACATCTGAACACAGACTCAGTTCTCTGAACAAAAATACAATTTGATAATTATTCTAGTCCAAATAAAATATTTTCTTTTGTATCATTACTAGAACATTTGAAACTGTAAAAGACAGTATTATCAAGACGTACATATTTAAACATTTACCGTTTGGGTGGGATTTTCCTTGGAGATGACAGAATAACACAGCAAGAAAAAGTTTTCCCAGTGTAAACAGGAAAAAGAGAGAAAAAAGAAAAGAAGAAAAAGTAAGAAGTTTGAAACAAAAAAAAATGCAGCTAATTATTCTACTGAATTAGTTTTAGGGGAAAGTGTATTGAAAGGGCATTGAAACAACAGGTGAATATGCTTGTTTTATTAAAGTCCAGTAGTCTATTCACTTATGATCAAGTGTCCTGGACTAAAAGTCCTGGACAAACTCTTCCCTTCATTCACAAGAGGCAAAAAACTAACTGTGCACAAGGCCACCCAGCACACACAAAGTCTTTTGCAATTGGTAGGACCTGGATCATAGCTGGATGAAAGTGTAGGTAAATACGCTCTAAAGCACAACAGGAAGCTACAGAGTCTTGATACCTTCTCCAAAAGTAAAAGACAATGGGGTAATGATTTTTATCTGAAATGTTTCTCCTCAGTAACTTATGTGCTATTATATGACCAACCCCTGACAGTGGACTTAGGTGAATACAGGATTCTGAAGCCTTACTTTAAGTAATTGATCTAAAGAAAATGTAACGACGTTGATTATTTTAAGAGCAGGTAATAGAAGATTCCTACTACATATATTCCTAAATTCTATATTAGTTATCTTAAAGCATTAATCTCTCAGAACCTATGCCTGTACTCCTTTTTTTTTTTTTTTACAAAGTTTATAAGAGATGACCTGTGCAAAACTAGCTCCTAAGAAATTATAATTCTATTAAAAAAAATAATAATAAAATAAAAACAACCCAATCCTTTAAAAGTTACTTCTATTTTTTTGCTACTACTTACTGCATTGTTAATGTCCGAAGTGCTTTTGGTAAAGATTAAAAATGTGAATGACAATTTTGTACATTATTAATTGCCATCAGGAAAGAATTAGATCCATTCAGTGGAATGCATTAACAAATACTTCAGCTTAAAAGAATAGACAACATTTGAATGATAGGAAATCTATCATTCAAAATTACAGCAAAAGATTGAATTTAAGGACACACAGCATTAGTGAAGGAAATGTACCTCGCCAGATTACTATAGAGGGAGGGTTATAAGAACAAGGAAAGTAGCATTTCCAGGATGGAGTAAAATAAATCCAAAGAAAGTGAAGTAAAGCAATAAAACAGTTAACAGTGAGAATCAAGTCTGAAGCAGTAATTAAAGGTATATTGTTACATAGAAATGTAATCATTTACATGCTGTAATATCATTAGAATAATATTATTGACTGCATTCTAGCAACTAAGAATTAAGTCCTTTGCATTTGATGATAACGGTATAATAATTAAAATATCCTGCTGATTTCTCTCCTTTTACTTTCTTATGGCTTAATGGTCTACTAGTAATGAGCCACTGAGGCACGAGGTGGTGCCAGAGGCAAAGGAATATTCTATGAGATGGACTGAGGCTTGACTCATTCTCGAGGCAAGAGCAGAAAAGACAAGCCAATAAAATCACAATAAGTCATTACTATCATCCCATGTCATTCTTAATTTTGTGGTATGAATTCAACATCTGGCCTTTCATTCCATACTCCTCAGATTATTTTCCCTTTTATACTGTATTTCATCATTCACCGGTTGTGTTACTGACACCAATTAGCTATAGATTCATCAAGAATCTATCAATACACACAAACACTGCACAAATGTTTTGTGGAATAATTTTAAAAAATACTGCAGTTTAACACAGTGAAAAGCAAGATCACATCATGTCCAATGCAGACAAATCATTTATTACACTAAGTAGTTATAAGGAAGCTGAAGCTGTTTTGCCAAAATTTTAAATATAAAACTCTGTAAGAGTTTTATACAATATTGTTTTGTTTGCAAAACAAAAATACATGCTGGTTATTCCAACAAAGAAAAAAACAACCATAATTCAACTCCAGTGCTGTTGATACTAACTTTGTCACTGTTGTTATCTGCAAGGGAAAAAAGGTATTTGACTTGTTAATACAATCTTTGCTTCTTGAAACATTACAGGATCTTCCAAATCCAAATTCTGGTAGTCACATAGAGATTCAAAACTTAAACCATCAAGAGAACCTATAAAGGAAAAATTTAGCCCACCTGAACTTAAATTGAGTGAAGTCTATGAACATCTTACCTTTTTTAAAGCAGCAGGCACATTTTCATGTGAGAGTTGGCAAGAAAGTCACAACAAAATTTAATTGCATGAAGCCTAGTAAGGACAAATTGCTCTCCATTTATGCCAGGAGTAAACAAGGAAAAACAAAACTTCCTGGCCCATCCTGAAGTGAAGGCAAATAGTTTATATACCAAACATTATTTGAGGGAAGTGGGAAGTGAGGAGGGAGGAAGGAAAAAACCAACTTCTGAGTATTAAGCTATGTCTGAAGAATTCTATTTGCTCAGCAGTGCTATCTATGAGCAAGACGCAAGTATACAAGAAGTAAAATGGAATTTATTTCAGGCTGATCAATAATCTAAAGCCCTCACTGTTACATCATAAGCGTCAAATTCCACATTAAATGGGGTTGTGGTTTTACATAGCAAACTTACATTTCTACAGTGATAGTTAACTAAGTAAAACAAAGTTAGTCAGGTAGCTGCAGATGAACATAATCATTTTAATGTTTCTTTACTTGTTTCCTACTTAAGGACTGCAAGACTAGTATTTAATTCTTACTTAATCTGAGTTACAGACTTAAAACACTGTCGTAGGGAAGATATAATACAGTTGTGCTGATTTTTTTTTTTGTCCCTTTTCCACTGCAAATGTTTTCAAGATTATCCAAACTAGATAAGAAAGGCTGGCAGCAAACAGGAATTTCCCAACCTACCAGCCGTGAAACTCCTCAGTCAGTATTATTCACTCATCTCTAAATATAAGGCAAGGAAGGTATCAGCGTGCATTCAGTCACTCTATCCTGATTGTTAAGTGCTTACACCTCCAACACTTCCTTCCTTCCCGAAAACTTAATTTTGTTGCTATTGTTCAGCTTTTTCAGTACCAATTACTACATTTGAATGCTCCTTACATACTATTTGATAAAATTCCTGGGAAGACAGAGACAGTCTGGCAATGTGATCCCAAAGAAGCAAGTCCTTGGGATCTCCTGCTCTCGTCCCATCACTAAGCACTATGGATTCCTTCCATCATCTGTTAAAGATTGGCCTTGAAGGCACCATGACAACAGAGTAATATAAAATCCATCTGGGCAGCATTATATAAATATGCATATGGAAAATATTTGTACTGCAATTTTAGGGGAATAGTCGCCTAAATTTTTCTTTCCAGGAGATGATTACTTGAAACTGTGATCTTTTATTTTAGCTGATATGGATGGCTACTTTTCTGTAGATTTCCTCATATAATCAGTCCGAGAGGAGATTGGATGTGATGGGCACCTTCCCTTTGAGGAATGGGAAATACTAATAATACATTTTAGGTTTCAAGTTCTTGAAATTGAAGATAAGCCAAGAAAAGTCAAAAAGCAAGAAGACAGTCATCACAATCAATGCTGAGGGTCAACAGTCCTTCTTGCCAGGCGGCTCTGCACCTCCAAGTGCCTGCTGCTTTCAACCTCTGCACTGGGACCCAATGTAAACAGTGAGACACAGGTGTCCAAATGAACGCTGGGCTTGTTGCACGGTCTGAAAACACATCACGATACAACAAATTTTGGTGTGGTCTGCTGCAATTTAGATGTGACACTACAAACTGACATTTTCACAATTAAATCCTCACAGACTCAGCCCTTCAAAGCACCCCTTTCTGAAGGCACACCAATTCCTCAGAAATTTGCTTCTGGTAATTGGACGGCACACCTGAGATGTGTTTTACTTGGCACTTGAACAAGCCCAGCTTTTTTCCTGCGAGGAAGAGACCCTCACAGCAAAAAAAAATCCCACCTACCCATTTTGCTGTTTATTGTCACCCTGGTTCTCTCTGAATCCTCGTCGCAGCCCCTCCGCTAGCTCCTGGGTGCTGTCGCCGACATGGCCGCCTGGGGCGGCATTGTGCGTGGCAGGCTGCCGTGGGACATTAACGGCAGGTTTAGCAGTGCTCGGCGTGGGCGGCCGCCCATCAGCATTAGGCTTGGCATTAACATGCAGTCCTGGTGCAGCAAATGGGGCCGGGGTGGGGAGCATGGGTGCCGCCTGGGCTGGGGTGAAGGCAGAGGACGGTGACGGGATGGAGGTGACTTTTGAGGAGGTCACAGCTCCGAATGGCCTCGGGGTCTTATTGTAAGCCACACTGGCCATGGCAGTGACTTTGGATGCAGCAGCAGAGGCAACAGGCACAGGCTTAACTACTTCTTTAGGTTCTCCCTATGCAAGATAAAAAAAAAAAAAAGAAAAAAACACACAAAACCACACCAACCACATGCACATTCCTCAGCAGGTATTTTCAGTGCTGCTGAGGGAGATAACATGCCTAGCATGAAGCAAGGAAGAGGTATGAGCATCACAGAAGCAAGTGAGAGTGTAGTCAAGAAATCTGTGGAAAAAGTGAGCCATGCATTTAAGAAAGGGCATGATCTGTGCGTGCATGGTCAAAAATCAAAGACCACGATGCTAACTTTTCTCATTGCATCCAAAACAGACACTACACAAATCAAATTCAAGACAAACTTAAGCACTGCTCCACTGCAAAACCCAATGGATAATTCATGTGGAAAATATTAGTGTTTTTAGAAATCCATATTCCACTTCCAAATCCAGTTTGAGAAACGCACATTCCTCATAAGCTAGGATCATGTGCGTGCGTATGAACACACGGTATACATTGATCTGTTGATAGGGGCCTGAAGGGAAGAACCGAGCTCCGAAGCTCATTTGCCAGAGGCCAGTACTTCGGAACCATGTCAGCTTTTCTAGTTGCACTCCACTGACTACAGGGACAAAAGTTTCTCCAGCCAAACTTCAGACCCACTCCTGTCCTTACTTGAGACTCGAGGACCAGGTGCCACTTGAGTGGTTGAGTCACAAATACATAACTCAAGATCAGTACGGGTTATAGCTTCCAGATGAGAAAAATATAAGACTGATAACACCTGATATACTACAGCCATGTGGGAAAAGAAAACTGTGGTTATCCCAGGGTCAGGGATGCAAGAGATCAACAGTTTGTTCTTTTTTTCCCTCTTTCTATAAAGTCATTGCCTTTAGAGCAATGGCAGATGAAAATAAAAGAGTTTTTCCCTTGAGGATATCGACAAAAATTCAGCATTATCTTTCAAAAAAGTTCTAAAAGCTGGAAGATAACTTTTTTTTTTTTTTTTAATGGATGCTCATTTGCCAGGTTTCTCAATTCTTTTTGGAGAGAAAAAAGATGTGGAAATAAAGCATGCTGTACTATTTAATAGAAGGATAACAGTTAGTGCTACATGCTACATTTCTTGGTTGTGATGATGAACATACCTTTGGTACATGAATAAGATCAGGTTTTGTTGCAGAAGCCACTCTGAAAGAAAAAATAATGTACACATAATTACAAAAACAAAGGCTTCAATGTTTAAGTATTTCCCTTTCCCAACTCACCACATCTGCCCATGGACCAAAATTGTACCATTTTGTTTCCTTTAAGAGAAACAAGAAGTATTCAAGTTATATATCTGGTAAATATAGGGCAGAAGGAAAAACAAACTGGATGAACTAATCCAGACACAAAATTAGGAACTCTGGCGTGCATCACCAAGTACTATTTCACTTAGAAATTCATAACATCATATCACCAGAAAGGAGACATTAGCTGAAATTTGCTTGTTGTTTTCCTTCCTTTCATTAGAAGATATATCGTGTAACTCAAATGTTCTGGTCAGATAAGTTGCATTCTCAAGTGCATAACCCTTATCTAGGCTTAAAACGGAAAGCTTCTTTTTAAAACAACAACAATCCTTCTGAATGACTTAAATTAAAAAATACAGGGTGCCACTTTTGGCACAGTATTCAGTTTTCAAAGATGAGGTTAATGTCACTTGAATTCCACAGCAGATAGCAAAAAAAAAAAAAAAAAAAAAAAAGCCTTCCAAACAAGGAGTGCATTGAAACTAACACTGGGTGGTAGGAAGCAAAGGAAATATTGTAACGGAAAGAATGAAGATAAAGAAATGACAAGTTCTAAACTGGTAACATAGGACAGTAAAAGAATCTCATTTGATTTATCTTTTTTAGATTTGCAAGTACATGTGTGCAAAAATACACTAATACTCTACAATTTCTCAAAGGCAATCAAATCAAGAAAAAGTTCAACCCACTGACATTTTGTCTGACAACATCACTGCTGATATACTTCAGCTTTCTCTTGATGTTTTGGTAGAAAAGCGGCTTCCTGACACATTTCAAAATATTTCCGGCCATATTTGATAGCTGCTCAGAAAAACTGGATCCTTGAATGACTGAAGAAGAGCTACCATATCCTGCCTAAAAATCACACAACTTTGACTTCCTAAGAACCTTCTAAGCAGGTGTTTGCAGAACTGAAGCTGGATTAACATTTCTGAAAGATACTTTGCTGCTGAGGCAAAAAAAAAGGTTTGTTTATTTTGAGATCAGCAGAGAATACATTTTCATTAAACACCTCTATAGCATAAGGCAGATTTGAAGTAGGCATGCCCAGTCTGCTTAAGTGAAGCCTTCTCAACTCTTAACAAATGTCTTTTTTCTTTTTTAATAACTGTTTTAAATGTTTACTCCTTCCCTCTAAGCCATTTAGTCCTCAGAGCTCATCCAATTTCAACAACAACCTTTTGGCCATTCAGGTTCAGGAACTCACTTATAAAAAAAGGAGATGCATATAATTCACATTTGCTACATTGGCAAACAAACTGAAAAAGCGATAAAACAATAACAAGCAGGAAAAAAATAACAAGCAAGGAAAAAAAAAAGCATAACTATTAGAGTGCAAGAAGATCATCTTCTGCACTTTGCCTTCATTATTTGTGCATCACAGCTGACACACATTATGTCCACATCAACAATAATTCTCGGAGAGAGGGATTTCCCCACTCTGAAGAAGAGGTCTGTTCTCCTGTTTCCCACAGAGTTTCCAGCCTATGAGAATTCTGGCCTCCAGCCCTCCAAAGCACCAGGGTGCATCATTAATCACTCCTAATTGCAGAGTTGTCAATTTGCAGCAACAAAAGCAACATAAATGTAACAACACATATGGAAGCCTTTTCTTTTTAAAGACTAGAGTTAGAAGGAAATATGCATCTCGTTCCATGTTTTAGGTATGCATTTGTTAATAAACTTGGAACTTTTAAAAGATGGATTAAACTAACCTAACAGTTAGGAGTAGTAAGATATTCATTACTCAGATTAACTCCTTATTTCAGAGTTGAGAAGAAAAGTTTCTCCTTGCTAATGCTCAATTCTGCAGTTCCAATCTATAAGAGAAATGCATCTTTTTCTTGATTGTTTTAAAAATAATTAAATTCCAGTTTGCAGCAAAAGTTTGCTCTGAATTCACCATAGCATTTAGCAAAATTTCAATCCCTGCTTCTATTCTTCAAAATTCATCCACCAAGAAGAAAAAAATGCATTTAAAAAAAAAAAAGGCTTGTTAACTACACTGTTCCCAATGTTCTTTTATTACTGGAGTCAGACAGCAGACAGCACAACAACTTTAATTCCCCCAAACATACTTGAAACAAGGACATAAGTCTGTGTCCCAGACATACTTCAAACAGTTTAACTTGGCCATGTCAAATTCAGACCATAGCCAGACTAAAATCTTTGATTTATCCAATACCGCATAAAGAAAATGCTCATCCAGCAAACTGAGCCACCAGGATCTGAATGTGAAAAATGTACAGTGGTTAGACAAGACAGTACAAAAGGAAATGCACAGTTCAAACTGAGGAGCAAAACATGTCCAACACATTTAAGAAGCTACCTGCTTCAGGGCTTACATCTTGACTGCTGTCCTCGGAAATAAAGATAGATATTAAGAAATCTGCAGAGTAAGATGAAACATTTTAACTGCAGATTCTTGATCATTTTCTTAGCTGTTAACACCTAGCTTTCCACCTAGCAATTTAAGATTTCATGCTATTTTGATTAAGCAGAGTGTATTAATACCTGACGATGCGGCCTCCAGAATAAGATGACATTCTTGTCTTGTTAATACTCATTAGAAAAGAAGAACAGCAAGGTATTTTCTGAATGACTTAAAGATGGCAATTCAGTACATTAGTTTATGTAAAATTCTGGTTATGTACAAACAAAACAGATACAAAAGCTCAGTAATAAATGCTTATTATAAACAGTGCACACAAAAGACTTTTGCTAATGGCTGGATTGAGTTCCAGGCTGCATTGTTAAGCTTCTTACAAATTATTTTAGACAATGGAAATACAGGCAACATTCATCAGTTAGTGACAGCTGGGATACTGAAAACGAAAGTGCACAACATTTTTGCACTTCTCCATCAAAGTTGTTTGTTCTTTCAATAAAAGGGCTATACTTAGTCTGCATAAACAGTTCATTTCAACCAGAAAAACATGTTCAAATTTACTTTCCCAACATCCTACAAGCTGTTTCTCTCCAGTGAATACTTTTGTGACATTTAATGTAATTCCAACATTCAACTTCCAGCACAGCCTTATTAGGAAAATGAATTGGTTTGCTCATCACTGTAAATAGAGTGCCCAGCAAAAAACATTCATTCCTTAAATTCTCCTTTTATTAATTCACTCTTCCAAGTATTTCACCCATTGAGAAGACCTAATACAACCAAATCCTTTCAAAATTACTGATACTTGGAAACCCCCAAGTAATGCTATGAGCTGTACAACTTGGTATAACATCTCCAAAAAGCAGTCACCAATATAAACACTATAATCTCACTGATGAGTGTTAAGGAATTAAATTTAAGGCAAAACAAAATTCTTCAGAGGCCCCAATACCCAGCTGGTAAATCTGGTAAACCAAAAGATGCATTTCAGAGTATTTCTCCTAAATTCCATTAAGGACCTATCACTCCTTTAAGGTAAACCTCAAGGAGGTAACTGTACTCAATGCCTGTATTCATACAGGTATTGTGTTTTTGGCTTTTTTTTTTTTAACTCTGAAATTTAAAAGATTGCTTATGAATTCTAGTCTCAGATACAGCAATGAGAGGTTGCAAAATTTTAATTAGTAAAGTCAAGGCAGGAAGACTTTCTGCAAAATTGGATTTGTTGGTCTTAAGTGAAAAATTCTAATAGGAGGAAGGAAGATAGATTTTTTTTTTCCCTTCTCATTTTGAAAAAGAGCTCCTTTTCCCTAGCTGTACAGTCAGGACATAGTTTCTGGCAGCAGATACAACATCCCTGAAAAGTCAGTGCTCAGGACTTCTTGCTGAAAACCTCAGCTTTTAATGGTTTTGCCACTGTAGTCTGCAGTTCTGTTTTGTTGATGTTTTTGACTCATATATTTCTAGATAGCAGTTGACAGGGCAGAAAGCTAAATGCATTTGTTTTTCATAAATTAGCTAGCCTGCATGAAAACAAGAAAATGACAAGCAGAAAATACTTAGCATTGTAAATAATAAATTATGACTTTTACTAGGGGTTATCTGAATAAAAACAAATTCAGATATAATTTAAAGAAAAAAAAGAATAATCCAAAAATTATTTTTCCCTTAGTGCAAAGCCCTTTCCCTACTGCAGACAATTCAATTTTTACCACCTCTGCATTGTAAGAACAGAAGACCATTCTCAAGCTTGCTTCTTGTTGCAGTACATACAGAATATATCAGAAATGGTTGCCTTATGCAAATAACTTGAGTCATCTGCCAGGAAGTAAAATAACATGCAACTGCACTTCCCACAACTTGTAGGATTGTACGCTGTGCCAGGTGGCACAAGTTGGCATGCTGGCACTTCAGAAACATTGCTGGGACAAATATTTGCAGCCCAGCAACGGCAACCCTGTGCACATCTCCATATGTGAGGAAGAAGAGGCAGAAAAATTATCATTAAGCAGAGCTAGATGAGAACTGGAAAGCACTACAGTCACTGTAAAAAAGGAGATGACATTTTTTACTCCTCTTTAAGAAACACTGCAATGTTTTCAGACCTATACTTTGGCCATCATGCCTGGTAGTGCACCAACAGGCTGCTGTGATGGCTATATCACTTTCTCTCTCCCCTAAGCCATTCTTTTTGTTCTAGTTCAGTACATTAGATTTCATTTAGTTGAACAGGTGAAATTATAACAAATATGAAAGGATGAAGATTGGATGTCCATCTGCTTTTTACAAAAATGGTGGCACTTAAGACACCATATATAGTAAGTCTTAGTGCTAATCTCACATTCTTACATTACAAGCTAATTATTACATTAAAAATGCATATTTCTTCTCTTGCCCTATAAAATCAGTCAGTAAATCTTGCTTCCAGGATCTTTCAAACGTAAATGTTAAAACACAAATTCCAGTGTGTTTCTAATGAAAAGAGTTTCTGTGGGTACTCAGTTTGCATCTGAAATGCCAGGAAAGGAGCTGTACAGCCAGATGGCTGATTTTATTTATTTATTTATAAACAGCTAGCCTCTTTAAAACCAACTTTGAAAGAGTTGTCATTTAGAGCTTAAGGCATCCACACTCTTTGCTGAGCTATATTCATGGAATATGTTGAGAAGATTGGCATTTATTTCTTCATAGGTTAGTATGTCAAGATAATATTTGTCATCTCTGAAACAGTGCTTTCTTACACATAGCCTAGGAACATTAGCTTATAAGTCATTCAACACATATTCTGTTTTCATTAAGTTTAAAGGGGGAGATTTAATATAATGTACATGTCAGCATTTTGCATCTGGCGTATAGTATGTAATACCTTTATATCCGCACACTGTGCACCCTCCCAGCACTTCAGATGAAGATAAAATGAAATCAGGTAAAAGAAAGAAAAATTACGTCCTTGTTTTACTGCTCATCTGATAGTTGGCCAAGTCAAATGTAGATCCTCGAAATTTAAATAAGGTTTGGGATTTCATTATTATGTGTTAAAATAAACAGTGCTGACATTTTAGGAGAGGAAGAAATTGCCCTTTGCTTCGGTATTCCAGCCCACAAAGGATTAGTTGTTTTCAAGACCTCCCAAAGGCAACCACTGCTCATAGTCTCATTCCTGTGGTCTGTGGCAACCCTACCAAATACATCTGTAAAGAAAATTTAAGTGCACTCAGATAATATTTTATTTTATTAAGACAAAGCCAAAACCAAACTAAAAGCTAAGGAAGAAATGCTGTGAAATACATCTCACTTACCTTCTGACTGACAAAGATTCACAAGTACTTTTTAGAAGTAGAACTTTAGAAACCTGCAGGTACCAGTGTATACCAGCGTATACCTGCGTATGACCAGGAATGGACCAGGAGCAGTATATTTGTCTGTACCTACTTAAGACTCCATGACCAGAACTGAGACAGGAAAAGTTCCCCTACTACCAATTATGGCCTTTGTTTTACATCTGTATACAACTCAGTCCTGTCCAAGTCCTGCCATCTACTTCAGGTGGCAAGAATCTCTCCTCGCCACTGCTTTGCTACTCTCAAGCAATGGAAAAAATAATATCTTGTCTATAAGACTTGCCCATGCATTGCCTTCAACAACGGTGATTATTTCTATCTATTATATCTTGTTGTAACTAATTTTCTTATTTAGCATTTCTAAAGCTGTCTGGCCAAGTAATGTTATCCGCATGACAATTAAGCGCAAATATCAAGACGGAACAAAAAGCCTTCAAGCAGCTGTACCTCAACTTTTAGTTTTCTTAAGAAGAACTTAATAGATATTAACTCTAGCACAGTGAGCTACCTTTCAAAAATAGCCACCTTAATGGAAAGCATAGATCCAGACAACTCACAGATCTTGCTCTTCCTCCAAATTTGCTTGACTTCATGTTGACTTCAGTCTGTCATCAAATCTAGGTTACAATTTAGGAGATTTGACACTACAAACTAACATTTTTTTTCTAGTGCCTTCCACACTATAGCGACTAATATTTGAATTACCTCCTTTGTACAAAATGCAGTTTAAATAAACTTGAAAGTATATGAGCATTTTTTTTTTAACTAGAAAATTGATGACAAACAGCTATTCAATCCCCAATATGACATTATTAGGGTTTTGGGTTTTTTTAATCTTTTTTTCTTAGTAAGTGTACATTTGGGAAGGAACGTTTATTTCAAGCTTTATCTCTCAATTGAAGAACCTGGCAACTTAGAGAGCCATTAGGCTATTATATCTTTTGTCCTACAGAAATTAAATTCTTCTCTGAAAAGCAGGTCACCCATTAGCTTTGCGACAAACTTGGAGTGAAATGTTATGGAAGCAGAGTTAATTGGATGAAAGCTCAATGTCTGAGACGTCAGGCAGCTGTAACAAAGAGGAGCCATGTCCTCCACTGTGTCACCAGAGCAGGAAGCAGTATCACTCACACTGTCCCCAGCAATGTCTCCCAGATGTCTTCAATCTACATTCATGCCTCCTGTTTCTTGTTGACTCAGTGATCATACTGGAATGCTACAGCTTCTGAATTTGAGTCAGTTTAGCTATTTTACCATCAGTGATCTTGTGGTGTTTGGAACTGCATATCATCTCAACCATGTGGATATATAAAGAGCCTTCTGCAATTGTATGGTTGGCAGCATGCTACTGAGCCTGGGGCTGGTCCAGAAAAGACAGATACAGCAGAAATCACCAATAAAACGCACAAGACATCCAGGCTTGTCCCTAAAAGGAGCACCACCCAGCTTCCTCTCTCCTGTCCCTCTGCACCACACACATGGGGTTAGGGGGAGGTATCAGCTGCAGAGAAAGCAGAGCTGAAGCCCTACAGACACTCTGTAGATTCATTGCAGGATCAGTTTAATAACCATGCAGTTGTCAGAAGTTGAGTTCACCTTGCGACTACCTTCTGTCTTTGCTTTTCTTGGCTTTTATCACTTCCATGTATTGTTCATATGGTAAATATATTTAACGTCATCAGTTATGTAGGTTTATTGTTTTGAGAAAAATTGTGTTCCATTCCAACTAACTAGCTTTTTTTTTTTTTTTTAATAGCTTTAGATTACTAAAAGCTTTAATGTAAAAGAAGTCTTATAAAGAAAACCTCTAAGTATCATATCTACATTTTATGGTATAGAAGGCCTCAGCTTAGCCTTGGCCTATAGATCTAACCACACCTATCTCCAAGGGAAGCCAAAGAGAATCAGCCAGAGCAAGGTCTGCAGCTGGGAATTGTCTACTGCAAAAGCTAAGCAAAAACGATCAATTATTTGAGATGACTACTGCTCTTTAACTCCTGTAGTCAACACACCAAAGTACTAATTATAATGGAAACTCTCCTGCTGTTTAAATAAAGGTGCATAAAGCACATGGTTGTAACTCTTCTGGTCATTTGCAGCAACTGGGAAAGAAGAGAAAAATGAACAATGGCAGCTGACTCAGACTCAGTAAAGAGTTCTCCCTTCTCACAGCCTAGCTTTAGAAAAAAGCTTTTACTGCTCAAAATACCTAGGGGATGCCATTCAAAGCACTCATGCAACACACGAGGCAATTAACTGTTTTGTGAGCAACTAATCATTGATGCAAAACACTGACAGTAACAAAACTTGCAGAAATTTTTTCACAATGCTGAAACCATTAATTCTGTTCTAAGGCAAGACAGGAGTAAGTAGCTTGTGACAGGCACGATAAATGTTTTTATTACCTCATGGGGTTTTGTGGTTCTGTGCCACAGACATGTCTTACTACTTACAATAGCCTGGAATTTTTCAAAGGCACTAGTTTACAAAAAAGAAAATGGGGGGAAAAAAAAGCTTTCTGAGGAGTTTGGCTGTACTGGAAAAAAATATTTGTATTTTATTTTATTTTGCCTCCCTTGCAAGTGAATAACAAACTAAAACAGATGAACTAAAAGTAGATCTGGAGAAAGAAACCTTCCTTGTTTCTTTATGTCCTACAGTTCTGCATTACTGCAACTACCTTTCCTCCCTATTAAAAGCTAGTAGCTTGACTGTATCTACCACTTATCTTTCTGTTAAACAGTGCAAGTGATGCCTCTCTAGTAAAACTTTTAGTGGTTGCTGAACAACTTGCACTTATCTCCATTTCAGACCCCTAGAGAAGTACATATACTTGAAAATCTGACAGCTTTTCCCAGCATTACCATAAATCCTATCTGTCTTAAGCTGTTATACTTTCAAGATACTACCACTGTCTTTCAAAAAAACATCCGATCTTCAATTTGTTCTCGTTACCAGAATGAGGTAGAAAGTCCTATTGATGAGTCAGGGCACTGCAATTTTGATTCTCAACAGCTGAGAGATGACCTTGCATGGCAGAGGAGTGGTTCTTTTTAAACAGTGTTTCATTTTTTCCTGTGGGCAGATACAGGAACAGTTTATCTACCACCACCAATCAGTTCACATATTTACCCTCCTTTTTTTTCCTAGCTTTTACATCCTACATTCAAAGAGATGCAAAAACTACAATCTGAAATTCAAAAACTAAGCATTTACTCGCTATATCTAATTGTTAGCACTAGCTCTCTCAGCCAACTTGAACTATTTTCAGCATATAAAGGACAGAGGCCACTTTTAAACCATGAAATCTTCTTTTAATCCATTTAGAGACAACTGTCCCTTGATAGATCATCACATAGCCTTTTATAATTAAAGAATGTCTGCAAGTTAGCATCATAAATCTTGCAGGTAAGAGAGATGTGCTTTTCAGAGGCAAATGACAGTTGTTGGGAAAGTGCTTTATTTGAGGGGGAAAAAAAATGTAAATAGAAACAAGTAACATCACATTGTGGCACCTAAACAATTCATGTTTACCAAAGAAAAAAGTGATGAACAGACCAAGGTAGGGTATATTTGGGTGTCTTTGGATCAGACGAGGTGCCTGTACCCATAATAGAGAGAAAACAAGGAAATTATTTTTCTCCCACTCTTAATATTCAGATAATAGGAACAAGATGAAGTTGATTTTCAAAAGAAGTGAAATAAAAGCCATTAAGTATATCATACAATCAAGATATTGTATGAAGTATGAAAATCTTCACATTTTCTCAGAAAAGATGACAAAGTTCCACTCCCAAATGTACTAGCATACTATTCAAACTCACAGGTGAGAAGGATCGCATTTTAAGAAATGTTTCCATTTTCCAAAATGTAAGCTTTTCCATTTCTCTAGCCTTGGCCAGGAGCACAGGAAGCACCACTGTTCATGCATGGCTGCCAAATGACTGCCAAATCCCAAGGCTACTTCAGGTTCTGGGAAGGAAACCAACAGTGCTTCAAAACTTTTTGATCAGAAAGCTTTTGGACTTGGGTCAAGCAGCCATTATTTAAACCTGCTGTCTTTCTGGCAGTCTCATTAAGCTATTGAATTCAATGGGAGCTTGACTAACACCAGTACTGGAGAATCAAAAGCAGCAGCAGCAAGAAAGCTTTGCCTAATATTTGCATGAAGCTGTTGCTTCCTCGATTTTCTGATAGATTGTTATTAAACACATGGAATTATTAGGGAGGATGGGAAGAACTATTTGCTCAGTGTCCCAAACCAGTACAGATAGTACATTCATGTTAGTCTTGAGGTGCATGCAATCAGGTTGTTTGCAAATCAGTTACGCAGACAAAATGAGATCTACACTTCTGTGTTCACATGGAGCACATACAACTTCCAAAATGAAATTTGTCAGAGGTGCAGCTTTTCCCTATATCTCCTGGTTAAAGGCATTGATATTTTTGCTATTGGCCTTCTTTCTGTGAAAAAAGAAAACAAAACAAAAAAACAACACTTTTTGCAGTTGATCCAAGGGCTATTAAATCTTTCCTCCAAGAACAACTCCAGTGGAAAACATGGCAGAGACAAACATGATCAAGATAAATTTTTGTGCAGGCAGTAATATGTGTAAGAGCCATCTCCCCTCAACCTCAGATTCAATTACTGTGAAGAGATCTTTGAGTGCTTCATAGCAAAATCTAGTCTGGTTGCTGGTTAAGTTGCTGGTATGTACAGCTTAAAGGGTTTTGCTTTTTCAGTTAATAGAATATGGTGACTCTTTCCACAGAGACTTGCTCTAACCCAGCTGCCATGCTTGGCATAAAAACAAGGAGAGGAGATTTGCAAAACCAAAACAAACCTAACAATTCTTCCATAACTGCATCTTTCTAATAAATACTTTGTAGAGCTCAAATTATCAATTCCACAGAAAAGGGCACACGTGGACAGAGACAGCTTATCTTGACAGATCTGAGCATCTCGTCTTTCAATATTTTCACCTACTCCCATGCAAAACAGCTCAATGTTTGGCCTGACACTTTTCAGGCTTCTGAGTAACAAGCAGCCAGGCACAATATGCAAACAGAATTGATCAAGGTGAAATAGAAGATTTCTGTATGTACAGTACAAAATGCTGTACTGTGCATTTTGTAGATATGGCTAAAGCCTGGGAGGACATTGTGCTGCAGCATACTGGACAACATACACAACCACTGGATAATTTCACTACAGTGATGCTTATTTCCAAATGCCTAAGTAAAGATCTCCAGGGCAAGATACTATTTATTTGCTGTAGGAAAAGGGCTTTGGATTACTTTTTCAATCTCTGTGAGTCTGCTTATGCCTAACACTCCCTTAAAATATAACCAAGGTCTGATTTCCTCAAATGAATGCATCCCAAGTAATTCTCCATATCCTGAAGAAAAGCATACCAATACACCCATGAGTGATCTTTGGACCAAACAAATAAATGTATTCAGGGGCGTGGAGGAGTTTTAACAGCTGCATTGTTCTAATGCAGCTGTTACCAATTACTGGCATACGTTGTGAGGCCAGTCTGATTACAACTTGTTTCATCTATATATAAACACAGTATTTTGCTTCTCAAAAGTTTGGCATTCAGATGGTAACTGCAAGGCTTCAAAACTGAAGTCTATCTGTTATGTCCCAGCTGGCTATTTTGAAGCGTGCCAACAGAATTAAAATGTCACTAAAGATCATGCCACTCTCTGAGGTATCTGTGTTATTTTAAGACTTGAAGATAAACTGTGGCCAACTTCACATTGTTTCCTTAAATTTTTCACTCAATAGCTAAGAATGAAGCTTAAAATAAATTAATGATACCATAATGTGCACGCTAACTGACAAGTCTCTGACATTGAAAAAGGTACCGGATGGGTTGCACAGGTCAAATTAGGAGTGGAAAGAAGAGTTTCATCCATAACAGTGAACGGCAGATCACACTGGAGACCAGTTATACAGACAATCCTACATCCTTTTTCAACAGCGCTAGCAAGAAAATCTTACGAGAATGGTGTTAAGAAAACATTTACATTCTTTACTTGAAGTACAGGAGTTCTCAAAGAACTGGGCCAGATTACACAAAATGTTCTTTAAAATTAGTATCATGCTAATTTGCTTCTGCAAATTGTTACATATGCTCTTTTTTTAGTAAAAGATACTGAAGTGAGCCTTCAGAATTGCTTTTCTTGGGTCTACTGTTACTCCAAGAGAAGACATAAGCCACGTGTACAATAACCTTTGGAGAGCTCCCACTAGGGCTGGTCCTCGGGACTAAAGCCCTTCTTAAAGGTTTTCTGCATCTCTAGAACTGGCCAAGTTTGAAATTATTGCAAGTGCTTAGGTTCCCTTAATCCCACAAAGAAACACTTCCACGTCTAACACTGTAGAGGAGGGAGTAAAGGCATACCATGAATACCACAAACTCGGGCCATGGAGCCTTTTTTTTCTGCCCCTCCTCCCTCCACGTCCCCCCCTTTTTTTTCCTTGTATGGTCATTAGCAAACCACAGTAACATATAGAAGGGGATAGTATTGGACCACTAATAGCATATACTGTATCTTCTGTTCCACATTTTCACCTAAATGGGTAGCAGTCAAGTCTGATAGATCCCCTTCAAGAAGGACAATAATAAACAAACAAAACCAATCATAGATAGGCAGGCATATAGATTTAAAAAAAAAAAAAAAGGAGGAAGAAAAATACTGAAAATTTCAAAAAAGCAACAATGATTTAGTGACTCATGATCAAAGAAGTCTTCTGTGGTATTTAAGAAAAAAAAACCACAACAGCAAAAAGCGGCAACTTAGTGTGTCATAGGAAGAATCAGACAAATTCTTAGCATTTTTTCAGAATAGAATCATTTGGGTGAATTACCCCATGAACAGGGCAGGGAAGAGTAAATACGCAATGTTTGCAATTGCTGCAGCTCACCCCCATACTTCCTTTAGGCCTCACACGCAATGAGCAGCTACTTATAGTATCTCATTCCAACAAGAAGACTTTCACTAATGGTAAAGTACTGGGGGGGAGAGGAAAAAAACACAACTAAGCCAAGAAAAATATTCATGTTCAAAATTAAAAGGTATGTGTTTAAAATAAAAAACTTTGAAATTATATCTTCAGACAAAGCCTCACAGAAAACTACAACCTCCTCCACCTCTGTTTCAAAAAGACAAGAAAAAAAAAATTCACAGCTTCCTTTACTCATGTCTTGATCAAAGATGGCCTGAGTCTGCCAAATACTGTCTTATGGCAGAAACAGTTCAGGTCCAGCCCTGCAAAGTATTATGTTTCTCCAGGAAGTCTGCTATGTGCCTCAGGCTCCATTATCTTTAACATCAGATGAAGTCCTCTTCATTAAACAAAGAGCTTTTTTCCACCTCAAGAGAAATTCAAAACTTACTAAATGTATTTTATTTCAAAGCACTTTTGTTATTTCAAGTTTGAAAATAAACATATCTAAGATAGGAAGCCATCTTCCCTACTAAGATAAATCCACCAGATTAATACCCACTTAGGAGTACATTAAATGCATTTCTGATTTCTCCAAGTCCTTTTTTTAAACGACCAACGACAGCATCAAGTTGATATATTGATTTTAGCACTGACATTCCACCTCCTCTCACTTGTGTGGTTGCATAAAAATCTATTTTTTTCTTGTTTCTGCTCCAAAAAAGCTCCCTTCAATCTCTTCAAGAAGAGTAATTGGCACAAAAATACTACAAACATACTCTCTTTGTGTGTAGTTACATTATACATATTGCTCATTTTTTATACCAGGAGAAGGTATGATAAAAATCACACTTCTCCTGGTGTTCATTTCACTGTCACCTTAATGGGGTGGTACTTTATGGATTAACAAGTCTTAATGGAAAACAAATAACTTTCTGAGCTCTTACCTTTCATCCAAAACATGGAAAAGGAGATAGCTGGCAACACTTTTGGCCAAGGGACTCTAAGATCAGTATCAATAGCAGGCACATTTATGAAGTTCAATAATTGAAAGGCTTTGAATGGAAAGTATTACCTGTTTTTGTTCCTAAAAAACTGTTATGTTATACTTAGTACAGTACGTGTATTTAGTGGCTCCATGTGCCACTGAAAATTAGCCTGCTCATATGGAATGGCTTTGTATGTGAAGGAAAAATAATCTATTTGTAATTGAGAAGCATTAACTATCTCTGAAGTCACTTCATTAAATTTGAAGCGTTCATTAACTTTGGCTTTCTGAACTCTGTAATACAGTTCAAGAATGTATTCTATGTTCTGTTTTTCACATCAAATTTTAGTAGTTATAAGTGACACTGTGCGGACAATAAACTAACTGGTTTGGACTGTTTTTCCACCAAAAGTGAGTGTTTAAAATTCCCTTTTCTGAAGTTCACACAGTTTCCACAATTCATTCCTTTCTGCTGAAATTCTTGCACAGCAGTGGTCATAGCTTAAGCACAGGTAACAGACAAGTCAGAAGAAGCAAGTCCCTCAAAACAACTGTCTTTCAGGTAACCCATTTAATTGCCAACTTAATTATCCAGAAATTAACAATAAACATTGGCAATGGCTTCTAAAGTCATTAGTTTTTATTTTGGAGGGTTTTCTGCTCAGATATATCCACACAACGCTAGCTGCTCAAGCCTTTTTTGTTTTTCCAACGCAATGGTATTTAATAGTATGCTGGCAAAAATTAACTAAGTTAGGATATTAAAGCTTGCCAAAATCGTAGGAGAAAAATACTTAGCTGCCATTATAAGCTTAGAAGTTGTTGCAAGGCATGAAGATAAACATTTAAGATCCAAAATATGAAAGTATATAAATCTGTTGTGAATTCAAATGTGACAGATTGAAATCATTTGCAAATTGCATTTTAATGACAAAGTATACTCAGTTTACACAAGAATGCTGGTAAAAAGCTCAGACCTAAACATGCGCCAATATTTTATAAAGCATACACCAAACAACTTGTTCACATCAAGCTCAGTTGAACTTATCTGAAAAACTAACCAAAACAGGGGGTTGCTGCTTCTACATAAGTGATAATGCACCATGTGCTAAGAGAAAGCAAAGATGCACCATGCACAAAGCTAAAGGAAAAAAAAAAAACAAAGAAAAAGAAATGTGAGCACACACTTCCCATTTTCACACAGCACAAACACTTTGATGCTGTCAGCCTGTCTAGGGTGATTGTCACACTGATAGATATAGGAACCAACATACATAGGACCCCCATTTAATTGTTAGCTACAAGCATGTATGATAATCAATCCCCAATCTCCTGCACAAGCAGCTAGATTTTCACCACACAGGAGTTACACAAAGCTGTTCTCAGCATGGTTTACTTTCGCCTCCCTTTTCTACTGAATCATTGGGTACCAGCTAGGACGAGTCTGGCCACCAGACTAACAGGTTCACGGATCCAACGTGCTCCCCTTTCAGAGGAAACTGTCTCTGCCATTTTTCCATTCTATTATTGTTCAAGCTTAGTATTCAGACCAGAACACGTTCACCAAAATAAATCTACTCAGTGTCAGGCCAAAACACGTCCTATTGGAAAATGTGAGGTAGTGAGGGATGTATAATCAGTGTATGTATAGCTATGCCATTCAAGCCACAAGCAAAGCTCAATTTTACTTCTAATACTGAGGTAACAGCAGCCTTAACAGATGCAACTCATAGGACATTTTACAGGGCAATTAATCTCTGTAGTGTATTTTACAACAGAGCTTCCAAGAGCACAGCTTTCTCCTCATCTTACTCTCTCATAGGAAACTTCTCTTTGGGAAGTGAAATATGGGCACAAAATACTATTTAGCAGTTCAAAGTAGAATTATGTCATTACTGAAATGTAAGAATACTTGTAATAATCAATATTTCCCTTGGGAGGTTTTGACAACTATAGGGAGAACAAGCACTTAAATTAAACAAAAGTGATTGGCAATGGTCACCCTTAATTGAATGGTCATCATGGTAACTTATGTAGTATTTTCCACTGAAGTCCTTGGAGCCCCGATAGTTATCAAGCAAGGTCAGATTTTACAGTGTGAACAGTAGATATATGTTACCTGCACAAGAAAAAGAGGAGATTTCTATAGTTTTAGGAAATAAAATGCTGAAGCCAAATGAAATCTGCAAGAAATCCAGAAACAGCACTAGAAATTACACATTTAAAAACTAAATCAGCTCTGACAAAATAGAATAACACCTGAAATATCGAGATTGCTTATAGAAAATATTTTGCAAACACTAAAAAAAGTTGTAACTAGTTGTGAAGTTGTAATTAGGTGCTTTGCAAAGCAGATAGTATTACTAAAGAAACAAAAATGTTGCAGTGCTTATGCAGCATATGTCATCATCACTGTGCAAGCTGTGGAAGTTTATTACAAGATGCAGAAATGAAAGTCAGAATTCTTTCAGTGGCCTCCTGGACAGTAATACTCTATGACTATTGCTTCAAATGAAAAAAAAAATATCCTAAAGAATATAACTTTTTAAATGGCCTGTAATAACTCATTAATAAACAAACAAACCCCACATATGTTTCACCTTGAGGATTAATTCTAAGTGGGAAGAAACATACACCACCCCGAAACATAGCTGTGAATCTGCTCTGCATGTAAACCGAAAAGCAGGACCAAATCGGGAAGCTACATGCTATTGCATATTTGCAATCAAAATCAGAAGTATTCTATGACTTGATATCTGCATTTTTCCCAAAATGCATATATTTAATGCTTGGAAAGCCATTCAGTTTACCAATTAGAGGCATCCACGCTATCAAACACTGCTTGAAAAGTGAAGTTGCGCTGCATTAAATTGATCCGAACATTTTCAACTGAGGACATTCAAACATCAATTGTAAGATCTGGTTCCACACTTCCATAGCAATGAGGAGGCTTTTCAGCACTGGGAATATGAATCAATTTAACAGACAAGCAAAACTGTCCCAAGAAATTTGCAATCTGGAGATTTCCATTAGGCAGTAGTCAGACTCCTAGTAACAGTAGTTACCACTGCAACCTTCCTAGACACATTTTGAGTATTAAATTTCAGCTTGCAAACCTAAGTTCTTGCTGTACACGTTAAAACAGAAGTTTAACCATGTGGAGTACATTAGAGAATTTCCTGCTGCCCACAGAGATAATCGCTCAACTTTGCTTCTCCACATTCTGGAAGAATGCACACACTGGCATCAAGAGTGCTGCTCTAATTTTCAAGTATTTCAAACTAATTACATTGCTTTGGGTAAAATATGTTTGATTAAATTATCACTATTTGTTTCTGTCTTCAGAGATGTAAATCAATCATTATATCTCAGCTAGAGTACTGTTGAAAGAAACATTTAAGGTGCTCAGTAAATTATGACCTACCATAGTTCCTGGCATTGTCCTCTATATATTTACGATGGAATTTATGATCCTATGTTACCAAAATACATTCACATATTTTCATCCCTGCAGCTCTACAGATCCCCAACAAGGCTCTGTGGCAGACAATATGTGGAAGGCTACTACTCTGCCAGCCCTCACTCCCACCCACCTGGCAGATGCGTAGGTATGATCCCAACAAAAATAAAATGGATTACTGAACTCTACTTTTACCCTGAAACCTTACATTTTCACCCCAGCAACTCCCTTTTGAGCTTCAAGGCAAGTCTTCAGTCTGTTCAGTTTGTTTATCTGCAACATATTTTGTGGTTCATCTAATTGCTAGTTGACATGCAGCAAAATGCTGAGCACAACAAAAGGTTTTGAATTCCAGCTGGAAGCAAGAGCTGTACCCCTTGCATTTGTTTAGTTTGCAGCCAGACTTCCCAAAGGCATGGCTTAGCCAGCAAAACCTGTTCAGCTGCTACATGAGGAGCAAAAACTTTCTATCCAGGCTCCAATTAAAAAGAAAAAAGTGCAAACAACAAGATGCGTGCGAAGAAGGAACAAGAGCATCTCCATTAAATTTGAATTCTGTGGACAACTGCCTGCCCAGTGCTGCTTAATTTCAAAATGAGGCACAAGGGTGACTCAGTTGATTGCACTGCAATATACTGTGTTTCTTCTGCAGGGCAAGCTACTGCCAAACCCAAAGGGCAGGCTGACCAAAACACTAGGCCATTTTCCTGCCAGGAAGCACGCAGCCTTGAATCACCTTTTCCTCATATCAATTATCTGCACTGGTGCAGGAGGTCAGGTGAGTTCCAGCTTGGCACTGGCATTTCTCCTCAGCCCTGCTGATCAGCACGTCATGAAGCAAACCCAAAGGTCTAACGGACTAGCTCTCCATTACAGCACTGTTGGCACACTTCTCCCGCTTCATCAAAGCTTCCAGGTTTATGAAAATATAGAATAAAATAGCTCTTAGAGTATATTGGGTTGAACTGTTTGGTGACTGTTGTGTTTTATTTTATTTGCATTACTTCATTTCTTGCCTGATCATGCAGACATTCAGTGTAGACATCCTTGAAAGAAGAGTTATACAAGTATTTATGTTATAGGAAAAAAAGAAGAACTCCAGCAATAATAATAATAATTATTATTATAATAATAATGAAACTTAGAAAAGTGTTGAGATTCTTTAAACTCAAGTTGTGATCCTTTAAGATTTAACTGTTTAATGGCTACATTCAACTAGCAAAGGAAACAAAGGCATCTTTTATATGCTAAAAAGGCAAATCACTGAAGAAAAAAAATAAAAAATGACTATGTAAGGGAAACAATGATGACTAGTAAACCAAAGTGGGAGAAAAATAAGACTTCCTCATGCATTCTTGCCATAGTTTCTTAAAAGCTTATCCTTATATGGTTTGTGGAAACAAAATATCCACCCCAAGCAATCCATGACTCATAAACCATAAAGTACAAGTCTTAACCATCACCTAAAGTGAAACTTGTGTAGTCTGAAATCCTTTCTACACTTGTAATTCTTCTAGTGGTTCCTTTCTTAAATTATTTTCATTATATCACTACTTTTGTCATTTTATTTAACAGTTATACTGTTTTCTCCCTTCTCTCTGGAGGCTATATGAAGTTTAACATTTAGGAATTCCAATTTCTGTACTGATGACTCAGGCCAGATCTTGGGATCCACAGTACTATTTCCAGCATCTCTGATTTTTTTTTTTTTTTTTTTTTTTTTTTGAGTCAAAATTGTTTACAGACAGTCTATTCCTAAGGAGCAAAGCAAGAAAAAGTCTCTTATAATCTCACTTCCCAAATTCAAAACAGAAACAAGATCATACACTTTATCCACACAGTTTGTCAGAATACGTATGCCTCACAGCAAAAAGTCCTAGCAGATCAGGTTCTTTATACAATAAATGGTAAAAATATTTTCTTACTTTCTGCTAAATATAATATTAGGAACAATAAAAATGGTAATTAAAATGCATACTGAGCTAGTCTTACTGCAGACAACCCTTTCTGAAATGGATAATTTGAAAAATCATCCTACAAAACAGAAATCAAATGATCCATAACATTTTTCCTTATTACCCCACCTCAAATCATGAGAATTTCAGCTGTTCTTAAGCTGGAAGTCTAGACTTTGTATTTCCTGAAGGAAAATCTGAGATGAGGAAGAATGCTGTAAAGATCTGCTAATAAAGATCTCATAGTCAGGAAAGCAGATAAAATAAGTGTCACTGGTGTAGACATTTGGTTTATTAACTGCAGAACCCAGTCTTAAGGCTCATCTGAATTTTGCCTCCAAATTTGTCCTGCTAATATAGATATCAAATTGCCCAGCTGGCTTTAGCCTCACCTGAAACTCCTGGGTAGCCCTGTAGTTCTAAAAGTTCAGAAAAACAAAACCAAAAATCCCATAGGCATCTCTGAAATTCAACGGCTGTACTGCAATGCCCCACATTTGTTTGTAAAAATCCATGAACTCAACCACTGGAGAAATGGAAGAGCATTAGAAAAACCACAATGTGTTGACACACAGCACCCAAAAGATTTCTGAAGCATTGCTACAAGGTGATAGAAAAGTAAAAAACAAACATCCTCAAGGGTGCTTCCCAAGTGAATTGGCTCCATAGCCTTCTGTTCCTGTTCTCAGGGAGAGATGAAAAAAACTCCTTCAGAAGTAGCACCATTTTCTCACTATAAAGATCTGTTTCATGAATTAGAGAGGTAAATAAATTCCATATTATAAAAGTAAAAAAAAAACAACCAGTGCCTTCCAGGATTTTCTCCACTGTTTCTTCTTAATCCTTGCATTGCTCATTGCCACTTTTTCCAGAAGTTTCATGGGAATCATGGTGTCATGTAACAGTAGAAATACATGATCTTTATCTTTCTCAATTCCAAAGAATGATTAAGGCATAAGTCTGGAGAAATAGTCCCCAAAAACAATATTTAAAATAGGTGGTGGCTCTTAGCTGTTCAGTAACGTACAGGTTTATTTATGGAAGCCCATGCTAAGTTACTAAAGTTGATATTCAAAAAGCAAGCATCTGGTTTCCATCTGTCCTCATGGGAACCATAAATGGGATTTAACAGAAAAATAAAATACTGGGGTGCAAAAGAACAAGGTCTCTGAGAGCAAGGGATAAATATCATAATGAAATAATTCTTAACTATAAAATGCATTTAATGTTTCTTAAAAACATATATATGAAGAAAGAAAACATACATTAAATGAAAGGTAAAATCATATGTTATAAAAGGAGAATTTTTTAGCCATATCCCCAATTTTTTTTTTAGCTATATGTAAAAGGAAAAATGAAAAAAAATCCACAAATTGTAATTTAAAAATTGTGAAATGAAATTATAACTTTCATGCTAACCAACAAAACTTGTGTCCAGAGCTAATCAGTTTTAAAGGCATCATCTGAACACACTTCCCAGCAATGGAAATATTGAGAACGTCCAGCTGTGTACAGCAGGCAACCACAGTTTATCTATTTGCATTTAAGCAATCTCCAAACAAAGTGGACTTTTAATTATGACAGCTATAATATCAATTCCTTCAGTAACGGAGGAGTGAATATATAAAAAACAGCATGTCATGCAGTCTTACACATGAAGAAAGGAAGCTTTTATTCTCCCCTCTTCAAATATTGCACTAACATTCAGTTACAAAACAGCTAAATTGGGTTTTCAATCAAGATATGTGCACAACTGCCTCCACAAACATACCCCTTTAAGATGTAAAGTTTCAGAAGGCATTGCTTTAAATATGCCTTCCAGGCAAGTTACTTCTTGCACCTTAATTTCCTTCTCTTCCTTTTTTTTTTTTTCCATTTTGCACCAAAAAAAAAAAAAAAAAAAAAAAGAGAAAGTCAAATAAAAACCTGACAGAGTTGTACCAAATTAAAATATCTATGATGAGGAAATTGATCATAAAGACTTCTCTCTTGCCTTTGTTGTGTATTCTCGTGAAGTTATATACGTAGATATAAAAGCTACAGCTCTGTAAGTTTTACTTTCAAATAACAAATTGCTCTGATCATTTTATTTAGTCTCTCATGAGCGAGTTGCATAGAAAGCTTCATCGTGAGGCTGGTAGTGTATCCAGTAATTTTTTCCCATCTTGCCACTATTTTTACTTCTCACTGAAGTCTCCATAACCATGTTTACTTCCACATATTCGAAATTACATAAAACTGTATCAAATTATAACCAGTGAAGGATAGAGCAGGCAACCATAGCTGAAAGTACAGTACTTCCACCATTTATCACAAAGGTTATTAAGTATTACCACAATAAAAAGCACCAAGTGGTGCTTTTATATTCAAGTTCCTATAACTACCTTCACCAAACATGGACACTGCAAAAGCCATTAGCTCAAGCTGTAACACTCGCTCAGTTTTCTTGGCCCTTACTGATCACTGTTTTCCTTTAAAATGGCAAAAAACTGGGGCATTATCTAGACATTTATATATGCTTTTAGAACTAACTTCAGTATTCGCACACTGTAGCTATTAGTGAGTGGAAGTATATAAAAATTCAAGGTTTTTTGTTGTTTTTTTTTTTTTTTAAAAAGTAGTCTTAAGTTTTCCTATCCTATCAGTGATATTGACACATAATTTAAAGACCAACACTTTCACATTCACAGCATCTCTTTAATCTTGGAGGGGAGCAATAATGTCTCAGAATACTTTATTTAGTTTTGAGAGAAGAGGTAGGAACAGAAGAATGTAATTATGGAAATCCCTCAGTATTAAAATCTTATCTCACCACCCCATTTATAGCCACAAGCCATTCTTCCCATGGGCAAGCTGCATCTGCAGCTAGCATGAGTCCATCCAACTTTGCAAAGCGCTTTTTTCCAGACTAAAAAGAATAAACAAACCAACAAAGCAAATTCCTCACAGGCAGGAAAGCTGGGAGTGCGCTGCCCATGGCTTTGGTTTCATGAGATCCAAGCTAAATTAGAAACAGCTGAGCCCATGGGACTGCAGAGAAGCACCACCTCAAGACAGGACATCCGTCCCACTCTGATGCTGGGGCTGAGGCTATTTCTTTGATCTTTGATTGTCTCATCCCAGCCCAGCCTTCAGCTGTCAGGTACCAGACACAAACCCATGAGTCAGTTCCTGAGCAAGGTAGGAAGGGTGAGAACAGGAGACAACTGGGTTAACTCATGATTAATTCAATTTTTAAACCACACAGCAGTCATCTCTGTGCCCAACCAGGCAAGTTACTGCCTGAATGGGACACACCTGCTGTTCCTTTCTGATATCTGATATTAACCCCACCAATCGATTTAAAATGACAGGCAAAAGTGGGTCAAACGTGGTTGCCTGCAGGTGTGACTCAATGGACTCCTGGACAGTGAGGCATTTCCAAATGGCTTGCTTGCCCTGTTAAAAACCCCAAAAATGAATGACACACTAAGTACAGTGTATGATTCCACTGGTGGGTTGTTTCATCAAGAAACTCTTCATGCCAACTTTACAAGTTTCACTGGAGAAAATGCCCCGGGCATGAACCACACCACAAGATAATCCTTTATTCAGAGGCTGAGCAAAAAGGAATCGCTCATTAAGAACAGCTAAAGACCAAAGCACAGCAGGACAACAGACAAAACAAGAATCAGCAAGCAGGACTGAAACTGTACCCTCTCAGAAAAGAGAGCATTCACACACAAATTCAACTATATGTCTTGTAATGCTGTGTATCACCACCACCCTGGAGAGTATGACATTTCTCAGACTACAGCCATGTCCTTTCTTTATTTTTGTACTCTCTGACAGGGATGTTCCTTTTCTTATTGAAAGGAAGGATAACTTGCTCAGAAAGGTAGCAGTAACTGGTGAGGCAATATTGATATGGGGCTCAAGCAACACTCACTGAAGAACTTCATTGCTGAAGGAGGGCACAGCAGCAATCAGCAGGATACAATGGCAGTTATTTCCTTTGATAACAAGAAAAGATGGTTCTCATTATGTAATAGTTTCAGTGGTCAGTTTTTCTGCAAGATACTCACTCACATCATTAAATAAAAACAGTAGTCTTCTAATAAAAGCCGACTTTCAGCCTTGGGAGACTTTTGAGAGTCTGCAGGAATTTATTGCTTAGTGCTGCTGCTCTTCCTGCTTCAATTCCAACAATGAGCATGTGAGCATTCTGCTCCCTTTTTCCAACCTCTCCCAGAACATAGCCCCATGCTAAGTGCAGTATGCTGAAATTCAAAAAAATTTAGGAACAGGCAGATTGGCCCAACCAATCTATAGTGGTAACTGCAGTTCACAAAGGGAAGCTGCAATTTTGTACAGCTGTACTGCCACTTTGGGAACCACCTCTCTCTGACACCAAGCTGCAATATTTTCATCTGTGTAACTCAAGGGCTGACGGAAAAAAAGAAAAAATCCATCATTCAGCAGCAGAGAGATTTTGCTGCAGGTATTAAAATAACCACTTGCCAAAGTCAACTATTTATCAAACCGGCAGTATTCCAGGAACTGGACAGTGGTGTATTTCACTTTTACCTGCAGTAAAACTGAACACCCTTTCCCCCCAACCAAAATCCAACGCACAGTTTAGCTTTGTGGAACAGTGGGTATTTTACCTTGCTCTATTTTACTGCTTTTTATACCTTAACTCTGCACATTTTCTAATTATTTATTCGCAGCATCAACTTATTAACCAAAAACAGGTTCAGATCACCTACTAATAGTGTTCTTATGCCTCCTAAGATTCCCCCTAGTAGTAGGTTCTAAAATACTTTATTAAAAAAAAAAAGTTGCTTTAAACAAGTGCTAACAAATAGTCATCATTTGAATTAATGCAATCTTACTGCAATTTTTTCAAGAAACTTTCATCACAATATACTTCAACCAAAAGTACTGCTGGCCTCTGAAGGCCTGTTCTGCCATGTTAGCTGCTATTGACTGCTTCCACAGTGTCATTCAGCTTATTTTTTAAACTTCCAGCAATATGTAATGGAGTAAGTGGAGGTTTAGAAGCAAAAATAATGTAGGATCTGACACAAGAAGGTACCACCCTCAGTCAACTAGAAGAGAGAGGTCAGGTCTATTTTTAATTAAGAACTGTTAACAAAACCGAAGTTCAAGGAGAAGCTAGACATCATACAATGTGAAAGAGGTGACATAAGGTTGGCAAAGATCTCTGCCTACTCAAGTAATTAACAACTAATGTGTTTTCTGAAATGCTATAAATCAAGACATTTCAGGTTACAGTAGTGTATCTTCAAATGAAGGCCACTTAACTCCAAGCACTTTGCCAAACTACTTACATGGTTTTAGCCTCCAAACATCTGCTATGATAATGATAATTCTCCATTAAAAAAAAAAAAAAGAAAGAAAAAAGCTTCCTTACCTTTGCAAAGTCATATTCAGATTGCCTGTACATGCCTTGATCTTGTTTTGTGCTTCTAGATGAGTCATCCCGTCTGTACTTATCCCATCAATAGTGAGAACCACGTCACCAATCCCCACGTGTGCTCGGGCTGCTTTTCCACCGTCGTTAAGCTGAAATGCCACAAAAAAGGCAAATGAGAGACTTAAATACTTTATGCTTTATTCTCTGAACAAAGGAAAATAACTTATACAATGTTTTGTTCATAAAAATGGAAAAAGTTTGAGTTTCTTTATGAGCATGTTTCTGTGGATATTGCAGTATATGTACAATCTTTTTGGTGAAGCATTATTTATAAATTCATGTTTTTATTTCATACTAATGACAGGAAAAGCATTGCATAGCATTATCTATTTTTCAAAACCAAACTACTCATTGACTGGCTGACAGCTATGCACCTTCACCAAAAAAGGGAAGCAGGGAGAGGCACGTAAAATTTCCTGGTTGCAAGCTTCAGTCTATTATCTCTTTACATCTGAGATTTCTCACATGGATGAAAGAAAGGCTGTAAGTCAGTTTTTTCAATTCTAGCTTTTCAATCTAATCCATCTCCTCAAAGTTTATGTATTTGTTAACAGTTGGTTATATGTATGAAAGTCTTTATTAACGGTGAAGCTATCTTTCCCCTCAGCTGCAACTACAAGAAAGTCAAAAATTCAACATTACAAACAGGCCAGTTACAGAATTTTGTTTTGACTCATTCTTGGTTTATAGCTGTAGTGACCCACAGTATACTCAAAACAGAATAAGAAAGGCTTCTTGAAAAGTCTGACTCTTTGATCAAGGTTACTGCTGAAGTTCAGCTCATTTGCCTTTGGTCCACTTTAATGAAGCACTCTAACAACAAAAACTTTTGTAAAAATCACATTACTGACTCTGACTGAACAATAAATCAATCTTCTCATCTGATGCCACCAGCTTTAATCTCAAGGACACACACACACAACAACAACAGAAAAAACAGCAATGCATGGTAAGATTTACATAGTGATTTATAATCTTGGTCCTCAATCTGTTGAGCACTTCGTAGCTAGATATTGAGAACAGTCCTATATGGTGCAAATTCCCTCTTTGTACTCATATTTCCTCTCTTTCAGCAGACAAGCTGTTACTGTTTGACCATGTATGTAAAACCCCACGTCTACTTTGCATGCAAGCATGAGTCAGTTTCTTGAAGAAATCACTACTTTTAGGGAGGTACTGCAAGCAACACAATTACTTTGTCTTCATTTCCAAAAGCGTGGTCCAAAGAGAACTCCAATTGCTGTAAATCAAGCAGCTGCCCAAGGGAAAGCAGAATGAAGGCCCTCATCTGAGTTGCCTGCAACCTCTCATTTACTGCATCCAGCAGCTACCAGAAAGTTACCTCTCTCAACAATGACAAATCACTAATTACCCCATTTACTTTTCCAACAAGAGAAACAAGGCTAGCTCTTGAAATCAGTCTATGGCAAGGGGGTACAAACACAATGAATATGAAAGACTCACTTTTTGTATTTGTGTCACTGTTAGTATACAAGGAAGAATGTCACCTCCTTATAAACCTGTGGGAAGTACCCCATCAGCCTATCAGATGTTCCTAAAAATCTCAGGGATGATGCACAACAACTGGGATGTATATCTGACAGCATCTGAAGACAAACACTTTTGCTACAAGGCAAACGCAAATGCAATAGCCCCAAAACCACTAAATTTGACAACAATTACTGAAAGCAGAAGCTTTTATACTTGGTGGATCAGAGCTCACGCTTTCCCACATCAGTCTCTATCACACAGACATTTGAAGTAGCAATCATCAGCAACTCAAAACATTAGCCAAAAACTCAAAAAAAATCTGATAAATCTTCCGGTTTGGTGTCAGTTTTATGAAACATGTTACCTTTGTGAAAGGGGAAGCAGGAGAAGTAGGAAGACTTGTAATCTCTTAAGGTTCAGAAGAGCAGTTTGTCCCTCACCATGACAGGTCAACACAATTATTTTACCCAGAGATGAAACTGAAGTGTGCTCACAAATGGAAGGCAGCAGAGCAAGTTTCATGCAAGCAAAAAAAAAAAAAAAAAACAGGAAAAAGATGATGCTCTAATTTTTGAAAGCTTCTGGACTTGCTACATTAATCAGAATTACAATTTCTGTGGTAAAACAATTTCCAAAAGGTTTCAACAACAAAGTGAGAATTTCTGCAAAAAATTGGTGTTCAGACCCAGCTTTCAGCGAAGAGACCCAATTTTGATAAAACCCAGTTCAGGGAACCCCATTAGCATGCAGAAAGCTATGACCAACGTAGCTATTTATAGTGAAGATCCTTAAATCTTGGCGGGGGGAAACCACAGTAAACAGTTCTCTAAATCGCTACATTACAGCAGGTTGACATTTGTCAGCGATGTCTGCAAAAGGGAATGGAATGTCAGGGCATTAAAAGCTAAAGGTCAGAAGGATCACCATGCCTTGTAGCTGGACTGCTGAAGTTAATAAAATCCAGCTTTCTCAGAATATACGCAAATGGGCATAATCCACATATGATGTAATTGGCGATGAAAAGAGCAACCTAAAAGCACTTAAGCAGCAAGACATCAAAAAGCAGGGTTCAGAGTGAATATTTTCATTGGGAAGGGGTGCTTATGTTCTGGAGAAGTGTAAAGTAAAACAAAAAGAACACTTTTTTTTTTTTGGTCTAATTACAGTGCCAACACATAACAAACCAGAGTCAGAGTGACATTTGAAGAGGCCACTCTTAAATATTTGTCTTCTGGTAACCAAACTCTCTGTATGCATTAATGAGAGGGAGCTGCAAAATTATTTTTCAGAAGTAAGCCCCGGGCAAAAATTCATTAAAAATGTCATTGGGAAGTTCATCTTGGGAAGAAAGCAGCACGTCCCAGAAAGCAAGGTGAGCTTCTGTCTGCGTCCACGAGACCTGCTGGGCAGGAAAGGAATTGAATCTGCCTTAGAGATGGAGGGATCACAGACACGACTGAATTAACAAATTACTGGACTGTTAATGGCCGAACCATGCACGCAAAGGGATGCCAGTGCACTAATCTCCTTATCTAGATAGAGTGGATAAAACTTCCAAGTAGCACTCACTGATTTGGGATCAGAGATCTGACTAATGGGAGGAGAGGTTGGTACTTCTAGGAAATCTCAGCTCAGCACGACTCTGCCCTGGCAGTGCCTGCCAGCATCCTTGGTTCATCAAGCATCTGTTCATCTCATACTGAACAGAGCAAGCTTTGCCACAGATACTGAAAAGAGCAATATACTCAGAGCATACAGAGCATCAACAGATACATAAATAAAAATAAACATCTACACTGAATACATCAGTAGGAATTCAAACACTGAAAGAATTATGGACCGCAGATGTATTTTTACTTCCAGGAACCTCAGTTTTGACACCTCTTTGTTTCTCTAACAGCACATTACCATTACAAACAATAAGTTCATAAACATATTGAGCATTATATACATATTACTGTGTAAGTATTCAAACCAAAAATAAATCAAAGATTCCCCACATATTCCTCACCACTAACTCCAATTATTTCTGTTTTTAAACTCAGAACTTGAAAAAATCCAACCGATATTGAAGTTCTACAAAAAAAAAAAAAAAAACAAAAAAACGTAGGTGCCAAAGTACAAGAAAACCCAGAGTGTTATTCGTAAATCATATCTACTTTTACACAGTACTTGTCTTATATGAGTGGTTTGGTCTTATACTGGACATTTAACTTCAGCTATGAAGTTAGTAAGATGAGCCTGCATCAGTCAGAGGTGAACTACAGTGTTACATATGCTTAAAGACCAAAATACCAATAGACCGATGGGCAAAAAGCCAAAAACTAATGCAGAAATCCTAGTATGAGGAAAGGATATCATTAGAACATATGCTTGTTTAAATACGCCTAAACAATAAATGGAAGCAATGCAACAAGGTGTATGTACAGAAGAGAATGGCATTAAAATTGTAAGACACGCTATCTGCAAGTCAAACTAATTTCTAAGCAGTATAAACATTCTTGCAATCCTTTATGGATCTGTTTTTAATTCTGCATTTACAATATGAGTTTTTAATTTTTTTTAAATCAAGTATGAATTAGGGATAAAAAAAAGTTTAGTTTTGTTTTTGATGTTACATAGAATACCTCTAAAACTATGAAATTGCCAATATTTGCTCCTACTGAGCTCCATCTCCATTTTCTTTGGGAAGCTCATTTTGAGGTAGGGAGGCAAGCAGGAGAGACGTTTCATGACCAGGCACCTGCCAAGGCCAATCATCCCCACAGCCCCAGCAGCAAACCTCCTCTCAGCCTCATAGCAGCCCCCAGCTCCATGGCTGAAAGCCAAAACCCAGTCTATGCCATCCACACTCAGAACAGTTTCTAATAAACACTTATAAAATCATCCACCTAATATTAGACTTCAGCTTTGTTTGACCTCCAAGTTCTTTTCATTGCTGTTGTTTTTAAACAGCAGAATTTCCAAGCTGCAAACATTGTTCTAAGCTACGTTCCAAACTAAGATAAAACAAAAGTAAACTAGTTCTTGATCCAGGATGAACTTCAAAGGCAGTGTAAAGTAATCCCAGCACAGTTCTACCCCTCCAATTTCTAAAAGCAAACAGGCCAAATCACGCTGCATTAAAGCCACTTTGTTGAGCTAAGTTTTAGCTCATCTTTTATCATTTGTTTTTTTAATAAACAGCATTTAAAAAATAAAAAGGAAGATGGGAGGGAAAAAATAAAAATACCTCTTTTGCTTTCCAGAGATATTTTAAGATAATATTCTTTTCAGGAAAATTGTATGTGCACACATACATGCACACCTCTCTCTAAATTAATGCAATTTGTAGTTTAACTCATTCCTAATTAGCTTATAACCATTTGTTTTCCCTCACATGACTTTGAGGAAAAGCTTGACAAACATCTCTTCTTTGGGCCATACTGTTACTTAGCTTTTATGCAGTAACAAATGAAATACCTAGACTGCAGTTACCCATAAGACAAAGGACTATATACAGAGATGGATGCTGCCTTTCGTCTTTCCTACACTGCCTGCCCTGAATCAACTGCAGCTGCCAGCAGCTTGCCTGATGCTGCATCACAACCACTTTGCCAGAGACTATTTTATAGTCAGACAGCAAATAATGCTTTCCCTCATGATGCAAAAAAGCCTTCAATATCAGATGTAACTTCCACACTCCCAGAATGGAATTATTTACTCTGAATTTAAAACTTTGAGTTCTCTCCGGTTTGATTTTTATCCCTCCAGCACTTCTGATGCACTCTTGCCTATAGCAATTCAAGAAATGCATAAACACAACAGAAGTCAACCAGACAACGACCTTTAATTACCACCATTCCTGCTTCCCTTTCTGCCTACACCCTTACTTACATTAGAATATCGAAACAAAAAAAACACATAAAAAACAAGCAGCATACACACTTACAGAATTAATGTTATGAGAGAACTTTGCCTGTTTGATTTGTTTGTGGCTTTGCTCTCTTCATCAAATACCATCCTGCTTTTGCACATAGCAGTCCCAGCCACAGAGGCTCTCTTTCTCTCTGCCGTAACACACGCAGACGCTACCATTTACACTGTGACCAGTTACTCTGTTGTTGATTGCTGACCTTGCTTCACCTGAGCAAAGCACGATGTTGCAGCAGCATTTAACAGCAGGCTCTCACATGCACGCAGAGCTCCAAGCATGCTCGAAAGCAGCCCTTGGGTGGTTTACTGAAAGCTCGGGGAATAGACCGTTGCCCCACACAAAGAGACCCAAAGACACAGCAGCACATCACCATGGGATCTGACATGCAAACCTTTGAGTACAAACAGCTCAGTGCTGTGCTCCAACCAGCCCTAACTAGTGCAGCAATTTGTCCAAGCTGTTTCTCCCCTGCAAATCAGAAGCAAAAACCCTGCCTAAACTCAGGCCTTCTAAAAGGCTTTAGAATCTACATTACCACTTCTTCATGAAAAAAAAGTTTCTGAAAGAGTCATGGGAGCACCTGCTCTTTGTGGCAAATGAGCTTCTTCAGCTCTCACTGGAAACTGAGAGCTGGATCGTATTCCTCACAGCCTTTACTACTGCAGTGTTATTCACATAGCCAACAGATTAGCCAGCCAGCCTTCGTACTTGCTTCCAAATCAAGAACGTACATGGCAGTTTTAAAGTCCAGATCAAATTTATACAGCTGAGGTATAAGAGCTCTAATACAGGGTTTGCAGTGGAAACCGCTGACACAACTGATTACAAAAGGGGATATGAGGCAGTCCTATAACTATGCTGAAGATTTTCCCCAAACCAACCAGAGCTTAGGTGAAAAAGAGAGAGAGAGAGAAAGAGAGAGAGAGAAAGAGAAAAAAAAAAAACTTCAATTCCCAGAGCATTTTGCTGTGGCCCATTTCTTCCATTACCAGAAAGCCCTGCCCTCACCTCTCCCTCTGCTCCCATCATTTGTGTTCTTCTCTCCGCAGCCCTAGGAGTGCTCCCAGACTAACGCTGTAGTCTGGGGTGAACACCCCATGACAACCATCACTGAAGACAATAAACATAAAGCATCAACTGTACTTCTCAGCCTCATTCTGCACCACTCTGCCAGCTACCATCCCAGTGAGAGGACTACACTGCATCCCAGCCTGTTCTCACAGGGCATCCTGCTCTTCTTCAGCCCTTCTCTTCAGCTGCAGCGCAGCAGCAGTTTGGCTGAAGTTTACCCAAGACAGCCCTTCAACTTACTGCAGCCCACAAAGAGAGGATGAAGGGAGCCCACAGGCATTCAAGCATTTTGCTTGGGAGCAACCCACAAAACCACTCCTCACATTTCATTCTCATTTCTGCCATTTATCCTCAAAGGAGCACAAGGAGATGGCTGCTGAAAAAAGAAGAGGCATCACACAGTGAAAATTACTCTTGCACATGATTGGGTTGATGGCAGATAGGATCTAAAAATATTAATTAAGAGTTTAGAAAATAGGATAACTGCACAATGTATAGGTCTTTTGAATAGGCTGTCTCCTGCTTTTCATCATCTGACACTGAACAGATCCACTTGAATGCCAGGAGGTGAAACAGAAGAACAAGCCCAGAGCTTCCCTTGCTTGCTCCAGAATAGGTTGCTAATAAGCAGGCATGGTTTCCAGGTGCTGCTGCCAGAAGGGTTATTAGCTGGTGCCATTCCTCACTTGTCACGGCTTGGCTGACGGTGGTTTCCTCACAGCCCTGCTCTTCCACAAGTACGTTTCATCCATGCCACCTCTCTCTTATGACAGCTCAACTGCTGCAGTGTGGCAGCTTCAGAGACAGTGCCTTCAGCTTTAACTTCTCTAGGAAGAGGGAAGTAATTAACTAAACAAACTCAGCAATAAATTCCAACATAAATAATGTGTTTATATGTAGCCTAAGGATGTTATTGAGGTATTGAAACATAAGCTAAAATCTAGGAATATCCACTGGGATTCAAAGAACTACCAAAACAAATCAAAACTTCCACCCAGTTCACAAAAGGAATAAAGAAACTCTTCGATGGGTGTGCATCTCTATTGGCAAGGCTAGGCATCTGGTGTTGCTTTTCTGAGCCACCAAAAGCACTGAGGAAAGCAAACAGGTGATCACTGAAATGAGACAGGTAATACCTGTAGGCTTCCTGAACAACAGGATCCAATTAATGTTCTGATTTAGGGAAGAAATAAAGTTGCAATGTCAGAAATCAAGTTGTCAAAAGCAGAAGGGCAAAATAATTGAGATATTGCAGCTACAGCTGGATTTGAAAGAAGGTGGGCAATTCCTCCAAATACTTCAATGACAGAAAATGACTTACAGCAAGTGCTAGAACGCCTGCAGATATTTTGGAGTATAAATTAGAAGGTTTTGCAAAGCCTTTTCTCAGAAGGCTCGGTTCCCATACGGTCAGTGTGCCCCAGAGCCCTTTTTATTTTAACTGGCTGGCTACTCCCTGAAGATTATTCTTCTGTTCATAGAGTTTACAGAACTAATCCAGGCTTCTCCGTGGGAGAATATATGCCAGTGGGTAAAAATTACTGCCTACTTAATTTCTCAGAGAGACAGCAAGAGGAAACAGAATAAAAACATAGCTAGCAATGCTATGTAAACATCATGTGACTGCTCTAGCTCTTGCAAGCTTTACGTCTATAGAGACTCCCTTCCAAAGATTTTTGTACGTCCAACACAAATTAATTCCACAACGGAAGCATGCAATTACTTGGGACTGTTGAAGAGACATCACCTTAGTAGCCACATGGTTTGCATCAAAACAGGAGCTCCCAGTACCTGAAGTTTTTACAACAGTGAGAAGCACTGCTGACTCCAACATCCACTCAGAGGCAGCAGTCAGGGCCTTGCCCATCAAGGAGGGCAGATGGCATCCATTCCCACAGCATGAAGGCAATACAATGAAGATCCCTGCACTGCCTACAGTGATGTAAATTGTCCTTTCCCAAACAGAACTATCATTACTCATTTACAGATGATAAAATTAATTCAACTGATTGAACATCTTGATTCCATACGATTTTCAAGCCTATTATTTAGTCCTAAACAATGAGATATGCCTTTCATGCATCAAATGTAACATCATTGTCCTGCATTTTCCAGGATGTCCTCTTCTACAGGAAACCAAACAGATTAACATTTTATTCTGTTAGTCCTTCCTGTGGGAAGTTGACCTGAGGGATGCAGAGGAGTCTTGCATGTTGCAGCAGTGTGAAGGAAATGCTACTCATGAAACAATCCCACATGTGAAAGCAAAAGCAAACAGAGAAAGTAAGCGGAGAAGCACGAACTGAAACCTGACCTGAAAGAAACTAATAGCCCTTTACCAGTGGCAAGAAAACCCTACTACAAATTAGATGTCTCATGATAGCTCACCTGCTGCTTCACTTTCACAGACATGCACAAACACATAAAGTCCTTCTTCAAAGACTATATAATTTAGATAATGATAAGCTGTACCACGTAAGTAAAGAGGAAAACAGAGGCAAGTTCAAACATTGTCAGCCTATCTTTTATGGGTAAAATCTGTACAGGGAGGACAGCTCACCTGAACATTATCTCAAGCCAAAATTCTGCTGGAGTTTCTGCAGAAGTCCACTTTTCAAGGCTAAACCCATATGCAGCAATGGGAGTCACCACAGAATTACATATGACACATTTAGGAGTCGCATGTGAAAAAAAAAAAACAACAGTGAATTTATTCACAGTTAGTGACATAAGTCCTGACCAGGAGTCGCACAGTAGATGTGAGGAATATAAATGGGACTGGAAGATCAGTACATTTTTATTAAGTATAAGAAGTTCACTTTAGAGAACTAAGAAGTTCACTTTCGAGGCTGAAGGGGAAGGGTGAATCAATTCAACAGACAATGAAGGAAGTCTTGTGGCAACCATATCAGATAGGACTTGGGGAGCACCCAGGACAAAAAAGGAGAAAATTGTGCTAGCAAGAAACAAGGAGGAAGGGACTGGCTGGCAGGTTTTGCAACTGGTCAGAGAATCCATGACCAGTCATCCAAACATCGCAAATGAAAAGGCAGCAACTTTTTAATGTAGCTTGAAAGAAAAGGAGAAGATATACTGCATCATCATCACATAGCTGATTTTTTATTTATTTATTTTTTAAAAAATATTACCTACGCCAGATCAGGAAAAAGATTCATATGCGTATGTGCTTTCACTTAAAGCTAGGGACAGAGAACTCTCAGGATTTGTCAAGCAAAACTTCTAGCACAAAGAAATAAAAGAGAAATAGGAGACATCAGGAAATCCTAGTGGATATCTAGCTTTTTATATGTCAAGGGAATATTAGAACAGACATTTACTTTTAGGCAGACACTTATTGGCTGAAAACCCAAAGTATAAAATATTGCAGAAAGAAGTCCAATAAAAACTCTAAGAAAACAAGAAACACATTTTAAAGGAGTTGTATATTGTTTAATAAATTCATACCAGCTGTTTACAGCTAAGACGCAAAAGTCCTTACCACAAGCTAAAAAAGCTCATGAGCACATATAACAATTTCAAATTTAATTTTGCATTTGTAGATTGCACACAAACAACATGGTTTTGGTTTACCTGACTTTAAACATGACTTGTACATTACTTCAGTTTACACAGATCCAGGTTGTTTTTAAAGCAATGGATACATTACAATAGAAAGTGTTACACACATACACACCTCTTTTTTGGTTTGTTTCTTAGTGTTTTTTGTTGTTTGTTTTGTTTTGTTTTTAAAAACATAGCCACACACACAAATTTAAGGGCATTCTTCCTCTCCGATGGGGACCTGTATGAAATGGCCACATGAAGACGATCAGCTTTTCTTTTTAGGCAGTGCTTGACAAAAAGCACTTCTCCAGAGAAATTGGAAGCTATTCAGGACAAATACTCTAACAGCAAAATGAAGACCCTCATTCCAGGTACAATTTTCTTATATTTTCCTTTACGTGCCATGACCTCTGGACTCTATCCTACAAATCAAGACACTTGAAACTCAGTTCTGGAAAAAAATCCCCCCCCTAAATTTTCACTGCAAGGTTTACACTGTGATCACATCTCAGGAGAATAACATTTAAATATTTCCACTCTGGAATTTTGGGACTAAAAACAAGACCACTTTTAAAAATTCAGCGCAGATTATAGACAAATATAGGCAACAATTCCAGTCTAAACAATGCAATACCAAAACCTAATATTTACTCATTTCTCCAACCTAATCCAAGACAGATAATACAGAATCTTTGCATGTTTTAGCATTTTTTCCCCTCCTCCTTTTTCTGTTAAATGCAAGTAACTACAAAATAATAATAACTTGCATAGGAGTCAGTGGGCTCCATAGGAGCAAGACTGTTGAAAGTGGCAGTGAGATTTTATGCCGTGTACCCTAAAACAAATGAAAAAGATATTTTCAAATGAATCTGGTATTTAGAACAAATCTTCAAGAAAAACTAGGTAAGTAACAGCCTCTCAAAAGCACATCTTTTCATCTACTGAGGTAGAAAAGAAACGAGAAATCCAAGAAACATCTTGGAAAGCAGAGGAGTGCTGCCCTAGCAGAGCTGTGCCAAGTTCATGCTCATTCCCATCTAGAGGCTTACCCAGGCTGGACCTGCTACCCATTTCAGCAGAAGATGCAGGTGCCCACTGCCTGAAGTAAGGAAAGACACCTCCCTCTGCCCACCCTATATACTGTGTTGAGATGGGGAATAGTTTCCAAAACTGATGAGGTTCCACCTTTAGTTTGAGAACATAGTAAAATACAAAGTAGAAATATTTCAATCCTCCTTCTTCTCCCGCTGCCCAACTACCACTAGCCAAGATATGATGTACTGCTCAAAGGCTATCAAGGAATAGTCACCATAAGAACAAGAAAGATCTGATGGTTCCCCGCTCAAGACCATCATTAAACAGCAATGCCATGCCTGCTCTTGTGGGTGGAAGGCAAAAATAAACACACATACGGAGGCAGAAAGTGAGATACAACATGCAGTCAGTGACCTTTGGCAAGCTATGTCTAATTGCCACGTGAGCTGGTGACATCAAGGATCACAACATTCTGATCCTAAAATGCATTGTTTGCATACTTGCAAATTGGTTTAACAAAACAATTTTAGGAGCAGACTTTTTCCTCATCTATATGACATTCTTATGCAGTCACTTTCTAAAAGCCAAATGGGTTCAGCAAGGCAATTAAGAAAAAAAAAAAAAAAAAAAAAAAAAGGTACAGAAGGTTGTGAACTCTTCGCACAGCCATTCATCATGTCTTCCTCAAAATTAACAGCTTCATACATTCCTCTCCAGCCACCTATTAAGAGGCATCAGATAACTTCTAATTACGCAAGCCACCTGCCTGGCCACCGCAGAGGCTGAGCAGTCTGGAAGTGTTTAATACCTCTCCCAGTGTTTAGTTACAACCTGCACCTCAAGCCCAGGGGCAGGATGGCTTTCCCAGGCAGAAATGGCTTCTCTGTCTCCTGAGCTGCTAGATTTAAATGGCAACATAGCACAGTTACGGCATACCTAAACATAGTTTTGATGCTGACAACATAGGATTTTCCATGCATTTATAGAAACATGTTGTGATGAGACTTTTGAAGAAATAGAATCATATGGTACATAAACATGTAAATACACAAACACTGAAATGGCTATAAAAATATTAATTCCTTACTCAAATTTTAGACTGGAATTATTTTAATGTGTGTAGATTTCATCTCAACAACAAAATAATTCAAGCTAACCTTCAACAACTACAGGTAAGCTAAGCTGCTACTAGTATCAGCAGAAGTATTGCAACTGGTTACAAGTAGCAGTGAGTCCTGAACTACTCTGCCTTCTAAGTGCAGAGACGAACAGAAACAAACTGCACAGAGAACAAGCAAAACTGATGTGAGCTGAAGGCAGAAAACAAATAAAGCATCTCTGAAGCATCCCTTCATTCCCACTCATAGACAAGGTGAGGGGATACTAGGCTTGTGTGGATTTAGAGCATTTTCTTTTTTTCCCTACTCACATAAAAGTATCTTGTGACTCAGCAGAGTAATTTGGTTGAATTAATACACTGATCATCCATCTTGCAACATGCAGATTACTTGGAGTGTGAACTGAAATGGAATGTATGACTTTAACCCAAAGTCCAATCCCTTATTACAAGAAAACTCGTGCAACTGGAGGTCTCTGTTGCAAGGGAAGGATCTGAAGGGTAAGTTCCTACAGAAATGCAGACTAAACATGTCTGAACACACTCCTTGAAACCACAACACTACAATGCAGCTCGAGTTCTGGACAGAAACCTTGGTCTGGACAGAAAGCTTGGTCACAGAAGTGACAACAATCCTCATAGATCTAGTACTGACCAATTAACTTTACACTTAACCCCCCCAGTCCAAGAACCCGTAGGCCCCTCCTACCCAAACCACAGTCTTGAGACTACGCACAAAAACACGAGAAGGTCTTCTTACGGGACAGGCCCCTGTTCATTCTAAGGAGCAAAGAGCTGAATTGCCCCTGTTGCTTTCAGGCACTTTATTGCCCTTGAGGACACAAAGGGCTTCAGCCTCCCATTTATAGGAACTCCTTACCACCATGAAATTTACCACGTTTAATTACTTCTGAAGGATGTCTCTCAATAGCTAAACATGCCAGGGGAAAGAACAGCACTGGCAGCATAGTATTCTGCTGCTGTGGCTCAAGCTGAAGAGCACGACACCCCTATGTTAACAGTAGAGGCACTTACATCGCAAGCCCTTCAGATGCATAAGGAAACCAAGTACGCGTCTTTAACCTGCTGTACATAACTGCAGCAAGGAAGCCCGAACTTTGCAAACTGAGAGCAGATAAAGTGCAGATATAACGACAGGAGCACAAGAGGTGTACCAAGGGAGCAAGTTTCCTCCACATTCCAATTAAATTGAGAGGAAGGAGAACGTCTTTTCTGAATAAACAAAGCTTAAAGCAGAACATGATCTTTCCCTTTTTCCTCCAGAGTAGACAAAGCTACTAATGCAAACAAAATAAAAGTAGCAGCAAGCAGATACACAAAAATTCTGGTGCAACTGAAGGTTTGAATTCAAGCATCAGAAGGCATGGCGGTTAACCTGTCCAAGGTTTCACCAGACCTCCCTGCAGCTCAGTTCCTGTCACCAACACTTACTAAACATGAGGTGCAGCACTCACTGAACACAAAATAGCTGTCACTCCTCTCGCTGTAGCAAAAAAGCCAGGTAGGCTGGTATTCATCAGCCTGAAGACAGGACTGACTCAATACCTCAGTAGCCTGAGTTGCAGCTGGGGCAGCACTGACAAGTACAATCTGTTGGAAAGCAAAGCAGCTCAACACACCCATAGAAGCCTATGAGAAGAACGGGATCTATGTGTGGGCGACCCAGACCACTGCATACATAGAGGCATACAGGAAGATGAAGAACACTTCTAAAGGAAATAAATATCTGTAAATGAAGCATCACAAAGCTGCACTGCAGAGCATCTCCATTTAAATCTCTGAAGCTATCTCAAACCAGGAAGAAGGGAAAGTTGATTTCCCAGCACAGGTGCAGAAATTCACATCCTTGGGGTTGGATTAGGCAAACATCACCAAAACAAAACAAGAATGTGCTAACCTCCAGTTTACAAAATTAACTTTGAGATTTTTTAATAGCAAAAAGCTCTGCAGTTACACATAATTCACCCAGAATCCTAATTCTGGGGATCCTAATAGTAAAGCTGACAATCTCACACAGCTGTAACAACGTATGTCTTTCTACTGTTTTAGCACAGCACGTGAACAGATGAGCAGGGGCATATAGGCTGGGAAGAACACAGGGTCAGTGCATGACTGGGCTGTGGCAGGACAGACAGACTGCAAATCACCCTCCTACACAGGGTTATTATTAGAGATGGGTTGTAGAGCTCACTAAACCATATCAGTCCACTAATGACACTTGCAACCGCAGAGGAAGCTCCCACCCCCTAAACTGGAAGAGAGTTTGGTGTAACACTGAGAAAGATGCAAGTGCAAATCCCCACAAAAGAAACCCTAGGCAAGCTCTGAGTTTCTGAGACACACAGTTTGAAGAACTTAGCGTTAGCCTTACAGCCAAACAGATCTGTTCCCTGAAGGAAAATACTACTAGGTATTTTTCCACTCATTTGATCTCCTTTTTAGTTGGTGGAATGAAAACTTTACTAGCACAAGCATCCTCTGATTTAAACTCTGCACAATTATATATTTTTAAGTACTGTTTTCTAATTTGAGGACATTTTAGCATGGCCACCTAAAAATTTTGTTTCAGTCAAATGCCATTTTACTTATATGGAACATCTGCAAATAAAAATAAACACTCAAACTTAATACAGAGATACTTTGGGGAGGGGGGGGGGAAGGGGGAAAGCAACAAGAACATCAATCTGCAGACACATACAGCACAAGAAACGAGCTCTCCTCTAGAGCTGTCGCTCTGCTCCAGTTCTTAAAAAAAAAAAAAAAAAAAACACAAAACACACACACACAATAAAAGGTCTAACCTAAAAAAACATGGGAAAACAGCAGCAAACCAGACCTAGCGACATCAGGGAGCCCCCAGGACAGACACACGTGCCCCTGGAGCTACGTGTTGGACAGTGAGCTCCAACTTTGGTATGGGCTGCTCAGCAAGAGGCTAAACTTTCCTCGCATACTCTGGGGAGATGAATGCAAGTTATTTAAAACCCCAGCACATCGAGCTGGCACGTCATGTCAATACACTGCCTGAGGATTACATTACAGTTCTGCTTGACAGTGAACCTTTAGGTCCATTTCCAGCTCTCTGGTGAAACAAAGCAGGCTGCCAGGCTCCATTTCTGAGAATGACAACTTTTAGTTTACTCTTCTGCCAAATAAGAATGTGCTGATCCAGATGCATCCCAAGGAAGTGGAAAATGCAAGAGGTGTTTGTTAAGAGCCTTGGGTTCAAGACGTTTACTATGGACAAATGAAATTCAGTTGCAAACTCACTATATTTATGGTGCTCCACATTCTCTAACACTTTAGATCTGTCTATAAACATTTTAATATTTTGTAAAATGTGCCCCTTCCTCTCCCAGTTTACACACACACCTCAGATTTATATCTTGGGCCTTCACAGCTTGGCAGCAGTCAGCAAAATCTTGTTTAAAGCAGAACTAAGGAAAGCATCAATTGCTTCAACAGTACAGGAAAGTGTGGGTGAGAGGCAGGGAGTGCCAACATGGATGTCAGAAGCACGAGCATCACATGCTGTGCATAAGGTTGGGTGAGGCAGGACAGCAGGACACAGTCAAGGCAATAGACAGGCTGTCCCATAATAGTGGAATTGCCAGCGACACTAAAGGCAGATGTGGAAAAAACAAAATATTGAAGCATTTCAAATCAGTATTGCTTCACATGTTAAAAAAACACTGTCATTTCACATTAAAAAAAGCCCTAAATAAATCATATGAAACAAACCAGTATCCTGCACGATATAGCTAGTAGATAGTCCCCTTTAGAGACTACTCAGGTATTGCAAAAATCTTGGCAACAGGAGGGAAAAAAAAAAAATAAGTATGTGTATATATATATACACATACACACACATACATATATATAAATATATATATACAAAAAATATTTTTATCTTTTAAAAGAGTATAGAAATTAAAAAAAAAAAGATAAAAGAGTCCTTTGTCACTCATTTTTCAGTGACATTTAGTTTGGCTCATCACTGTTCCTTTGAGGGCACAGTGAGAAAAAAAAATGAGGAAGAGTCTTGAAAACACAAAAAACAGTTTGACAACTGTTAAATAAGCTGATTTTCACAGTAAATTTGAGCATAATTAAACTACTATTTTTGGCCCTGCTGTCATGTAGAAGGGTGAGGACATAGTAAACTACTGCTGCATGAATGAAGTTGCCCTGTGGGATGCAGGCTGAGCCACACTCTACCACTTCCCACGGGATTGCCAAAAAATATATTTCTTTTTCTCATGAGCAAGTTTCTGGTCTTGAACCAAAGGTTGCAGTGGGTGATTTCAAGACAGAATCTGCCTTGCAATAACTTAAAAATTGCTTAAGAACTTCAACATATTTTGACAAAAGAAAATAATGGCCTTAACAAAATTTCAAAATTCATTCATAGCTCAGAACATTTAAGGAGAAACAAAGCAAATTTTTCAGTAAACTGTCTCTCAGAAGACATAGCACCTCATCTCTCCCTCAAGGGTGTGGTCGTCACTTTTATTTTTAGCCTGGCTCAACTAATGTACGATTTTCTTTTTTCCATATGAAAATATTTGAGGTCTGAGAAGAGGTCCAATCCTAAGAAGAATTGAAGAGTAGACAAGACAATACACTTTAGCAGTGTTCAAAGCCAGCAGTGAAATGGAAGTGCAAGGCATGCTTGCAAGGCTAAAATCACCTTCCTACTTCAGCCTGTTGCAAAGCAAAAGAGCAACAAAAGTAAAAGGAGAGTTCAGAAAGAAAGAGCAGCTTTAGTAGAGAAACATTTATTGACTAAAAAGCCAAAGAAATTGGAGTTCTGGGCTCAGCACAACATCTTTTTAATAAATAAACCACTTAAATGGTTTAGCCAAGGAAAGCTGTTAGACAGGACCCTCCAACTACTCTCAGAAAAGGATGTGTGCATGGTTTTCCTGCAGACGCTATCATCACTCCATGCCAGAGGTGGAACCTCTGAGTTGCCTTTCATTACTTCTCACTATTCCATCCCAAAAAAGCCCTCAGCCCTACGGCAAGGCTGTGTGTCGACACTGAGAAGGCTCAAGTATGTACAGAGTTAGTATTTGAGTGCACAAGCAGAGAAGAAAAGGAATAGAAGGTAAAACCATTTTGGTGATTGCTTACAGGAAAATATCCTTCCAGCCCATGCATAAGGATCCCAATACTCGGGTGTTCAAGGGCTCAAAGTTCACCATCTGCTTAGGCGTTAAAGCACTACAGCAGAGCTGGCTAGAATCAGGTATTTGCCCACAAACAAGATTCTTCACGTAGCCCATAGAAACATAAAATATTCATTCAACTGCCAAATTAGTTCTATGCCACGTTCTTCATTACTCTGCTGGTTTCTGAAGCCAAAATACTTAAACAGTGAGTAAAATTTTGCTGAAAACAAAAGTCCTAGTCATCTCAAAAAAATATTCACTTACTAGCATCAAAATACATTTTAACATGGAGAACTTGGAGCTGTCTCAACTCTTCTTTTTTGGGAAAGTAGCCAGTGAAATCACAAGAGCGACAACTTTTCTTTTAAAGTCTTTCTAGGCTGACTGCAGTTTGACCAAAAAATTCCTGAAACTTTGAGCAGATTTGTTTGCAAATACACGTGGGAAACATCATCAACAGCACTGCAACAAATACTGAAAGTGAAGCAATTTTCTCAGTTTCACATAAGATTTTATTTTGGATGATGGATAACTTCCATTGCAAAAGTCTTCCAGAGCACTCTCCCACTCAGCCATATGGTGCAAGTGTGAGATATCCTACCCCAACACTAGGGTAGAAGCCTGGAGATGATGCAGCACCTCGGTGTAGCTCTGCAGTGTAGCAAGGACAGCAAGCACGAGCTCCATACCAACAGACAACATACAGGAAATGCTATAGCAAATTACTGTCTGGGTGAGCCAAAGGAGGAAAGTTCAGTGGATATTAACATTTTTCCATCAGATAAAAAATAGACTACAAAAGGTATGAGAAACAGATTTGTCACTTCATAGTTTTCCATGTCCATCCAGCTGCCAGAAATGTTAAACTGTGTGATTCAAAAAGAAGGCATCATGCCAACTGTCATATTCCTCTGTATAGAAAGTGAAGCAAATGAAGAAAGGAAAAGATATTAAGGGTAAAATTGCTCTTAAAGGCAATGTATTAATCCAATTTTTCCTACAATCAGTTAGTTTAAAATATATTCAAGAAAATATGTACAGTATAAGCTCCATTCTGACACTGAAATTAAGTTTTCAAAATAAACGCATTACATGTAGTAGTCAAAATTATGTCTGAGTGATAACTGTGGTGTGCTGTGTTCACCTACTGGTTACACTCTACTGTTAGTCACCTCATTTTAAACAAAAGCATATGGAGACATAAGGTACATACCATAAATATTTCTCTTTCTTCCCTGAAAAAATTGAAACTGCTAATTTTCCTGCATTGCAAATCTGTATAGTTTATAGTGACTGGGACCAGCCACTGAAAATGAACTCAGGTATTACCTTTTAAAACATTGCAAATTTGATTGAGTAACGTATTTCCAAGATAACTTAAACAAGAATAACCTAAACCTCTCTGTGTATCTACTTCTCCCAATATTTGCTCAGCATCTTCCTGCAACACTCCATTCCTGATTCCAAGGATTTCCCGCTCATGGACAAATGCTTGTGAAAACAGCAAACAAGCAAGTACATTCTCAGAAGCAATACATGTTTTCTCTGGTTAAAGAGTTGTCCTTTTCAGGTCAGAGAAATAAGTGAAGGTGGTCCAGGAACTCCTGCAAGTTTGAGGGCTTATTCTACCTGTGCACACAGCAGTTTGGTTTCATCACAAGTTTTTCCACACACTACCATACTCACGATGAACAAATTAGAGAAGTAAGCATACGCTCCTTTTCATTTGCTTTGTATATGCTGCTGGCACAGGCAGGAGTCACCATTCTGAGTGGACACTGCCCTACTTATTTTCCTAACAGGGTCAAATTCTACTACACATGCCACAGTCTGTTTATTTCTGAATATCTCTAGCAAGCCAGCTCCTGTACAATTCACCTCAATATACACTAAACAGCATGCACCACATCCTGATAAAGCAATTTTCAGACAACGAGCAACATTTAATTCACTATCTAATTGATTTAAATACCTAGATTTTATACACCCTTCTCAGAAATAGATTTTACATTCTGCTTGTTTAATTACACACAATCAAGTTATAAACAAGCTGCTGTAATTTGTTTTGGGAATTAGGAGGAGAATAAAATGAACACTAGAAAAATATTTGGCAAAGTTCTGTGCCCTAAAGTCCTGAAATATTTATAATGCTATGTGACCATAGGAGCAAGCATTGCCACCCTCGTGCATTCAGAAACCATGAGTCAGGCCCTAGAAATAAGAAGTGTTTTCTAATCTCACGACTGCCATGCCAAGATACACTCTGATGTTTCCTTGGGTATTTAAGCTTAATTTTCTTGAATACTTCATGTAACACTAAGGGATTATTTAGACAACGTAAATTGCATCCAGGTTTTGATACAAGCACGGCAACGCAAGGCACTTTGGGCTTAGCAGCCTCCTCTGCTCACCTCCCAGAATTTCACTGCAAAATCAAAGGAAGGCACCAGTAAGAACAACTTTGGGTTTTTCTATCGTCTAGACCTAGAGCAGTCTTCTCCCCCTTGCAAGGGCTGCTGTTGGAGCATCATTTGAGCGTGAAGGAAGACAGCAAGAGAGCTCAAAAACAGCTGGGGCAGTGAGCAATGTCTACCTGGGGAGATTGCTGAGGAGCTCCCCACCCTTCCTCCCCTTTACTGCCCTATTCACAGCCACGGCACTACCAACTGGAGAAAAAAACTTGGCTCTGTTACACTGCCACATGGAAAGGGATGGCCACAGAGATATCTTTTGGGAGATTTCAACGAACGCTTCACTTCTAGGCTGCATAAACTGGTTCCTGAAAGAGCAGCTTGTTTCTCTGTGCTGAAGCATTTAATGCAACTGTACTAGCAACACAAGGCTGCCTGCTTTTTTGGTTAGCAGAAACCCAGACCTGGGCACAGTAAAGCTGGGATGGGCCACAACACAGGGCAGCCTAGCAAGGGGAGGGAAAACTGGAAAGAAAAGGATGGATACAGTCTCAGAATGAAGAACTTATAAAACTCAAAATAGAGACAAAAACTTTTAAACGAGTCACCCCTGTAAATACTTATGGCATCTAGTACACAGGGCCCAATGCTTTCCTCATTTGTTATTCATGACTTTTGACAAATATCTTGTGTATATTTTAATAGGGTTTTAGTTTGTTTTGGTTTTGTTTGATTGTTTTAAATACCTAGCTCTTATTAATCCGTTAATTCCAATCCCATCATATGCTTTTCTGAACACTAAACCCTGCTAAGCACCACAATTAATATCGGCTTCTGAATGGAAATTCTCTTAAAAAACAAACTAAGAGCAAAAACATCTGACAGACTTATTTCAAGAGAAAGGCAAACACTACAGCCTAAGAAAGGCAAAGGGGAAAAAAAAGAACCACAAAAAAAACTGAAAGCAATATAGATCGTATTCTTGTGAAAATACCTTCCACATCACACTTAAAATTCAAAAAAAAAAAAAAAAAAAAGCAGGTGACAAACTGGAAGGATCTAATCTGTTTGGCAGAATGTCAAAAAATATGCCATTATAAACAGGTTTGAATGAGTTTGAGCAGTTCACAATTTTAAATGCCATGTTAAGTATTTCCTAGCCTGTCGTACCCATTGTTGTGCACTGCATTTCCCAGAACTGTTGCTAATATTACATAACTGTCATTGCACTTTTATCTGAATAATTTGCATGCCACCCTTCTCAAGCCTATGCTATCCTTGAAATGCAGCAGTTACAAATAGCACAAAGCTTGTCTTTATCCCCTTATTCAAGATATTTTTCCTCCATGAAAGATCACCTCTTGTAAGTCTCAGCTCTCCCCTCTAAACTCTCAGCCCCTCAAATTATCCAGGAGTTTCTTTCAAGAGAACAGACCTGTGCTGTAGGATAAAGGGGGGCTTGTACTGGGTAGTCAGCAGGACAAAACTCCAAAATCTCATTTGACAGGTTGGGGATAGCAAGTGACAGCACAGATGAGTTTGCCTAAAATCCTTGCTTTGACTGCTGTAATCAGAGCTTCCTGTGAGCAATTTCCAGTTATTTATTCCCACGCCATCCAGGGCAGAGCTATAAGCTGATCTGGGCTGTCGACTGCAGCAGCAGTTTTCATCAGGTCACATATCCAAACAAATTAATGTCATATGAATTTCCAATAATCATCAGTTCCCACTTTTTTGAAGTTCAAATATAGATGTGTCAGTGGAAGAAATACCCTCAACAGAGAAGTTTCTTGATCAACCAGAGAGTACCAAATGCCTTCCAACATAAGAGGGTCAGTGATGCTTGTCTCCGCAACAAGTAAGAATTCCAGCCTGGAAGATTTAGGCACACATCACTGGTTTTTCATGTTGCAAGTGGACTGCGTTTCCAGACACATACAAAAAGTATTCTTTCAGCCAAAAAATGCTATTCATCTGTATATTGTTCGTAAGCTCAGTCATTATAGTGAATAGTTCAGAAAAGGCAGCTTTACAAAATTATCTAAAAAGGACCAGTTCTAAGGTTCTAATTTCTCACTTTACAAGGTGCTAGAGCATCTGCACAGGGTTTCCAGGATGTAAGATACTGTCACCACATCTGGTTTTTGAGAGTTTCTCCCCCAAATGCTCTTGCACCCCTTCATTTAGCATTAGAGTTCCAGTGATGGAGACTGACCGGCTCAAAGGTATGTTTGTAATTAGTTCTCCAGACATCATACCAAATTCTCTCTAGCCAGTTCTCTTGTGGCTAACACACATCAACTAGTACTGACTTCAGAGAAAGCAGAAAGTTGGCTGGGAAGAGTTCATTTTCTCCTCCAAGATAGCCAATGACTCTTTCTGGTAATGGCAAACTGAAGAGCCAGCACAGCAGGGTGATGAGCAGCAACTAACATCAGCATCAGCTGAGCTTTGAGTAAAAAAAATAATAAAAATTAAAAAAAAAAAATAGAAAAATAAAAAAAATTAAAAAAATAATAAAAAATTTAAAAATTTAAAAAAAAATTAAAAAAAATTAACTTCACAAACACAATTTGCATGTCTAAAATCATACTAGTGCTCAAATATTTTTGTGGCACCAGGGCCTGGGCTCTTGGCATTTACAGGATTATGCTCAAGCCACACAAGAGCTAAATAACTTTATTTATCAATTGAGTATATTCTCAAAAGGGATTCATGAAAGCCTCTGCTACAATGACTTTTGCTTATACCCAGTTGCCAGAGTATGACAGCTGGAAAGTAGAAAGAGCAGACTGCATCCGTAACTGACAAAAGCGGTAATTTAATAAGCACTTGGGGGGCAGTTTTCACAGCTTAGTGCACTGGCAGACGTGTCCTAGCAAGCCTGGCCTCAGCACTTTCAGACTGCCCTGTTCCCAGACAACTGCCCTGGTTGGGATAATAATACCCCAATGCCACCTATTACACCTGCTTAGGGTGCTGATGGAAATGCAGACACAGTCCTCTTCTATCAGCTCTTTCCAGCCACTGACATAGAGGTGGGGGGAAGTTCAAGTGTAGAAGATGTATTTGGTATTAGATGAGCTCTTAAGCAAGCTGCTGATGTCCAGGAGCTGGACTCAGTCATCCTTGTGGGTTCCTTCTAACTAAGGATATTCAATGATTCTGTTTGTTTTGTTCTTCCCTCTTCTTCCTATCCGCACAAAGACAATTTATTCAATTTTGATGAAAATTTAAAAGAACTAGGTTGCCAGGTAAGAAACTGTGTTGACTGCTCCCCAACCACTGCTTCCTTCACCAAGTAGGTTGTATCCCTAGACCAGCGTCTGCATTACCATCAATCCCTCAAGAAAAGGGACAGGCACAAGTCCCTCAGAAAGGACAAGAGCCCTCACAACTGAGGGTTGAATGTATTTTTGGAGAAGTCTTTTCATTTCTGAAATAACTGCTACTCAGCCACACTAAGCATCCTCTTAAGAGGTATGGACGCAGAACATTTAAGATTGGATGAGGAGCTACAGAGAGCCAAAAGGAAACAATATTATTTACACCATAAACATATATTTTACGTTTAAAGGTTTACATGCCTTCAATTGCCCTTTCCTTCTAATAGATGTAAACCCAACTCAACTCCACAAACGCTCTGGTTTGCAGAGCTTCACTGGTGGTCTTTCTGAGATCAACAAATAAAAAGGCATTAAGTAAAAATATAGAGCACTACAGGAAAAACTGCCTAAATACATCAGGTTGCAGAAACAAATACTACCCCTTCATAAATAAATAAATTGGATGTTGGTCTCCTGCTTTAAAAGAAAGAATGAAAAGCTTAATTTTAGTTGCACTGGACACTGAACTACAACTGACTTGTCACGTGTAAGTTGTACATCAGGGAAAAAAATTATTAGCAACAGACATATTACAGATCTCATTTGTAGATTCAGCCATACTGTCTGGCAAAGAGTTTGCTCACACAGAAATGCTATTTCCTCTTTCTAAAGTTTCTAAATGAAAACATTTCACAGCTGGAGTTTCCAGCAAAGCAAAACCTTTTTTTTTTAATAACAAAAATACGTTTGTATTTATGTCTGCAGCCTTCACATTAAGTGTTTTGTCTTTATCCTATTGCACTCCTTTTTTTTTAAAAAAAAAAATCCAAATGCTATTGCTACCAATACAATACCACACTTAACAGAGGCACTTGGATCATTTCCTGCCCAGATTCAATAAATGTTAGGGATACATGCAGGTGATCCCATTAGTTAAATACAGAAACTTGGCAGGGAATTTTACTCTCCCGAAACTGATACAGCCAACACTAACCCAGGCTTTGCACCTCAATCACTATTCAAGAGCCTTTAAAATAACCATGAAATAACACAAAATAAATTTCTGTTGTCTTCCCATTCTAAATACTTGACATTGTTCAACCACTTGGTAGAGAAAGAACTAAATGTCACATTAGGTCATTCCTTAATATAGACCAGGATAAGCCAAACTTCTTTCATGTCCAGTTAACAGGCAAATCATTTGACCTTTCCAACAGGACTACTGAAGACCTGGCAAGATGTGCTTTTTAGTCTACGGCACTTCACACAAGGCATTGCATTGCATTTCATTTCAGGGCTTTGTTACAAACAAAGCTGACAGCAGTCACTACAGCTCCCACTTTTTAATACTTTCAGCAATGAGATATTGTTTAGTCTTACTTTTACTTCTGCTAAACTGTTTAAGCAGAACTTTCTAAGGTACAAATTTAACTCTGAATGAGACAAAACGTAATAATAATAATATTCCATAGTGAAAAAATATGGATTATTCTACTGGGAAATTTCTGTCTTACTTTAATGGAAAAACAAAAACCACTCTCTGAAGGAATGCATAGCACCTTCGTATTTTGGGTGGGAATGCAATGCTTGTTAAATTACAAAGCTTGACAGAGAAGAAGGGTAGGCAGAACAGTCGTCCAAGTGTCACAGATAATCATCAGCTTCACTCCAACTTTTCTGGATTATAAAACTCCAAAGAATATCATTTTCACTATTAAGTAAAAATAGGGCACTAACAGCAGAATTCTCTGTGCTCCATGTCTACTGGCCTTGCTTTACACCAAAACTACTGAGTGTATTACCTTGTTGCAGCACTTTCTCATCTGCTTTGAAGATAACTGAAGAGATGTGTCATGATATGGTCTTCAGTTTATGGTGTGCTATTTTTCCCCTTCACAGCACTTCTCTACTTAGATTAACATACATAAGAGACTGTGTGGTGGGACTGCATTGGTGTCTCTGACTGACGGATGACAAAGAGCTACTCTGTGAGAACCCATCCCACTTATCTGACAGCACTGAAAGATGAGTGACTGATGAAGCAGAGACATGGAAAAACAGAGTAAGAATATCCCTTGTGTTAAGAAAATCATTTAAATTAGATTTGTGACATTAAGAGTGATCATGACTACTCAGCTAGAAACCATAAGGTCTGTGCAGCATGCAGCTGGCTGGTGCCTCCACATACCTCAGCCAAATCTGAAGGCATCAGTGTTTGCTCTCCCTCTTTTTCTGAGCTTCATTCCCACACGTATCCAGTTTTAAGTAGGTTGTTGGAAAGGCCACTGTTCAGTACAAACACAGACACTATCATTCTCCAGCTGAAGAAGGATGAAGCCAGCATGACCACACTACTGAAGAAGATAACTTCAGCAAGGGTACCTTGAAGTGAATGCAATTACAAACCTGATTTATTAGGTTATCTTGACCAAGAGTTAGGATTGCAATCCTAATCTAGACCAGTGTATCTTATAGTCATCTAACTTATATATCCATGGTCATAGCTTCTCAGCTTTTAAACCAGACTAGTGAAGTTTGTGACACCAAATCTTCTAGCTAGCCACTCCACCTTCAGCATCTCATAAGAGAACAGCTGGATTATTATCAAGTCTTCTACACAAACAAAGATTCAAGGCAAGATGGTAACAGAAGCTACTGACACAGAGTCCTTTGCTGAGTTGCAAATGTTCACAACCTTTATCTTTCACCTATGCCAACTTGTCTAAGAACAGACAATAACTCACTCCACAAATTCAGCTTGTGGATCCCTTACAGTAAGGCACCCTAAGCAAATATTTTAGTTACATTTTCCTTCTTTTACTTCCCTGAAGCCTTTTATCATTCACAAACTTGGGTAACACCAGCCGCAGGAGCTGTTTCCCTTTCCAATGCCTCTATTCTTGGAAGAGTCACCTATACTTCCATTTCTCATTTTCAGATAATTCTCAATCTCATTTCCAACCCCTTCTTGACCACTGCCAGGAAGCGTACTAACCTACTTATATTTTGCACTGTTTCAGGCCCAGAATAGATAGTTTTCTCTCACACTTACCCTTACATTGATAACATATGAAATCTATTCTTAAAATGTCAAAACAAATGCAAAAAATTAACAATGTTATCTGCTGGCTCTGTACCAAAACCAAACAAACAAATCTTTCACCACCACGTCTCTTCTCACAATGCCTTCTGATAGCCATCAGCCAATGAATAATGAGAAAAACAGTCACACTAAAAATAGCAGCTCAAAATGGTGGGGAAGTTGACAGAAGTTGTCAAGCCTCCAGGGTCAGATACTCACAAGGAAAATACTTTTTTTTATTTGTCCCCCCTGTTTCTATTTAATGAGTGACCTTACTTTTTAGCCTCCAGACAGCCTGCCAATTTTTCATCTACTCTGAGCTTCTAATTAGAGTTTATTTTTTCCACTACATCTGTCTTTCAAAAGTGGACACTGTAAACAAACTTCAGTTTTTCCATCATAAAACATTTCACTTTTAATCCTCATAGTGTAACTATAGTCACTTATAAGTTAAAAAAAAAAAAAAAGTTACCAGCATCCCTAACTGAAAAAATAACATGTTGACACATGAAGTCAGATATCCCTTAGCCACAAACTTGTAGGTTCCTTTTCTTCCCTGATATGACATTTAAATTCACTTTTGGGAGAATTACATCAGTACAGGAACTATTTAGATTAAGTTTGCTTCCTACTAAGTCTGAGGAGGTTGTCTGCCAAATAAAGACAAGGACAGATGAGATGTAGACATGTTTCTCCTGCCTCTTACCCTACAGCCTCGCTTCTACCTTCCCTTCTCCTGTCAGGGATGCTCTGTCTTGCTTTAAACTACACAGCAAGGGAAGGAAAACAAATGGTTTGGGAAAACAAACTTTTTTCCAACTTTCAACACAAAGATTGAGTAGTGCTGAAAAGGGAGGCAACTGGTAAATTACAGCCATACAAAGTGATCTCTCCTCCCATCTTCAAGGGAAATTCTTTCAAGGAGGACACCGCTTGCAGGCAGCTCTGCAAACCCTGAAGCTCTACACCATGCTCTTAAGACCTTCAGAAAACTTGCTAACTTTATCAGGGCTGCTCTAAAGATACTCTTTGTATCTGTTGGAGCTTCTATGGAAATAAATAGGAGACGTTACTTTCAGAGTGACCTACATATATTACTTGTGAAGCAAGGAACATGATTATTGTCCATATTCAATTTAGTCCCAAAAGTAAAAAAAAACAAAAAACAAAACAAAAAAAAAACACAAACAAACAAAAAAAAAAAACACACAAACCACCTCTATTCCTTCAGGATTCAGTGTAGAGAGGATGAAAACTCATAGCTCGTTTGTCATTCTTAGTAAGCCACATCTAACCAGAATTAAATAAAATACAACCAAGTAATGCTTCTTGCTTTATTGGTTGCTGAATGTTATCCATTCTATGAACTCCCATAAAACAAAGCACTTTTTGCCTCAGGAGCAGGAAGAGCAGATAACTACTGTGACCTCTGTAGATTCCCCTCAGCCCCCACCCTGTGCCAGGAAAGATCCCTGTTGAGAACCACAGCCTGCATTTAGGCCAATCCAAAGCTCATTTCTGAGAAGAAATGATAATTTCTTGGAAGTTCACTTAAAATAAGGCAAGTGAAGATTAAATACAACTTTTACATAGCCTATAAAAAGAAGAAAGACCACTGATGTTAACATTCATCCTTCTTGAATCTCAAAGGAAGACTACATAAGTAGATAATTTTGGTTCTTACCAAGTTTTCAGTATCATAACTTTCTACTCTGGTGCTACACTTTAAAAAAAAATAATAATAATAATTGCTGAATACCTCAATACTGACAGCTTTCCTTAAAGTCCAAGATCTGGAAGTCATGCTATTATTCCTATTTTCAAAATGATTGGTACATTCCAGCATTCATTGTTGCTAAGAAATTTTAGCCCATAAAAGAAAGAAAAAGAAGACAAACAGACTTGAAACGAGATGGAGATTTAAACAATTTTTTTTCCCCAAATCTCATCTTGGATAGATCAAGTTCAACATCCAAAATACTTTTGGATCTATCAACTTCCAGTATTTTCTTTTTAAAAATTTCCCCAATAAAAATAGAGATTAAAAAAGAAAAAAGAAAGAAAAAAAGATGACAGAAGTCCCATTTCATTACCAGACATTGACATTACCCATTATCTCCTACTCAGGAACTTCTCTTACGGTTCACAAAAAAGTATCTTTAATGATCAGATATCCTTCATGAATTTTAAGATACAGACTGACTACTTATTCCTACACACACCTCTTGCCCTACTTCCTGGCTTGAGACTCTTCCCAGAGATGTGCAACACTTTCTACAGCTGATGGTTTCATTGGACACGTATAAGAAATTTTACATTTTAAAATGACACATTGTGTAAAATAAGTCTGCCAGAAAAACAGAGCAATGCAAGTTACAGTAACGGAAAACATCTGAAGCCATGTTTTGTGGAAACCATCACCACTCAGGAGCAACTCCCAGGAGCACAGCAATGCCAGCAGCTGCCAGTTAGGGCTTAGTTAGTAGCTTGCAAGAGCTTCCAAGACAGAGCATAAAGTTACCGACACAATTATCACTGGCCAGGCCACCAGTTGTTCTAGTGTTTCTCTCCTATTACACATGCCTGCTTGAAAGACAATTTCCCTAGTCCCCACTGTAATAGTTTATTTTATACCAAAACAAAAACAAAAAAACTTTTTTTTACTGAAAACAATGCATACGGCTTAAAAAAAAGTCATGCCAAACAAAGGGCTCAGCCAAATGCTAGTCAATCTAAGCTGGCATACCTGGGGTCCATTCAAGGCACTGTTTTATTTAATTAACATTACAATTAATTTTCACAGATGTTAATGACAATCATAGTTTGCTTCGTAACAATAGGAAGACCAAAGGCCAAGCTTCTGCATAAGCAAATATTATGCAAACACCATACACATGCTCCATCCCCATGGATAACTTGCTAGATAGCCATATGGATACCTGGGTTGGAAGAATGGAAAAAATGGGAATGCAAAGGAGGGCAATTGCTCTGGTGATGATCATCTGACACCAGCATGAAGAATTTCAGCATGCTCACGTGGGACGTAGATTGAGCTACCGATATGCCGCATGCATATTCATTCTCCACTTCATCCCAAAGTGGGCTACTTGTCTACCCATTCCCTGGGGGTGCTGCATGCTGACAAATTCGTTATCATGATCCTTTCACCAGCTACAGCCTTGCCACAGAAACACAAGGAAAAACGCACTTGAAATGTGAATAAATGCAAAAACACAGAGCTATTTCTGAGGGGATTTCTGATAGTGAAAAAAATGTCAGTGGGTTCCATTTTTTTCCCCTACATGTAGGAACTCAGTTCCACACCTTTACTTCAAGTGTAGTTCCATCAGAGGTCATTTTGTCAGACTGCCTCTCAGCTGCCATCTTTCACACAGCAACAAAATGTAAGGGAATATTGGTGGAAAGGTTCAGCCTCTACTGCTATACCACCAACATCCACCTCTGACGTTGTGGGTCAATGTAATAAAGTAGGAGGCGTTGCTTTCAGAGCAACTCTCCTAGACTACTATAGTATCACTTCAGTATTTCCTTGTTTCTGGCAGCAATTACTGTCATAAAACTGAGATAAGAATTGTTTACAGACTTTGCTACAAGACTTGTGTCCCAATTTTGGTATGTTACGAATGTTTTAAGAATGCACTTAGAATGAATACTTAAACCTGTCAGTCCATTACAACGTTAATGAATAATCCTTCAGTACCAAGGGCTACTCATTTCATTCTGCAGAATGCAACTGTAGGATTACAATTGCCAAAACTGCTATGCTTACCAAGTCTATTCTAGTTACGTTTATTGAGCACTGAGGACTAACTAAATCGCCCTCAAAGTAATACAGACATAATATTAATGCAAAGTCTAAAGAGATTAATATGTCCAAATGGACATAAAAGAAACATCACTAGGATTTATCCAGGACCTCAGATGTGCATAGATATTAGCCATAGCAAATCATTCAGTATTGGCAAACTAAAAATGAAATAACACCATTTCAAATATTTTGACCAACTTTTTTTGGTCCAGCTGGTATTTAGCAGCTTGGAAATAAACTTTACATGGAAATAATTAAGAAATAACGAAGTCTTAGATGCAATTCTTACAATGTAGGTGAATACCAAAGAATGGAGACACTTCCTCATGTCCCAAGAGCCTACTAGCAACAGCTAACTGAAGCTTGAGATGGAGATGCCAAATAAGCAGCTGCCTGCGTAGTGGCCTGTGCTGATTAAGAGGTGATCAATTCATTTGCATCAAGTTGCATGATGACAAATGTAATCTCACATAACTGCATGTATTAGAAAGATGGGCAGGTATTAAGCTTTTGCTTTCATAGGGAAAGTCAGGCACTTCCTACAATAGCTAAAAATAAAATTCGCATTCCAAAATAATTAGTTATTACTTGCTCTAAGTTTCCATTTTGTTGTCTTAAACAAATGTTTTCCTTGCTCCTTCAATTAATGTAAAACACCACAAGGAACAAGTGAAGACAGCATCTCAGTAATGTTAGTTTGCACACGTCATCTCCTGCAATTTCTACTTTCTTCAGCATGAGTTAACTGGCCACAGCTTGCAGTCTCTTATTATACAAGTGCCACTTCAGAATTAAGTACCTGGAAGCCTCACAGTACAGCAGCATGTGGTGGCTTGAGCGACTTGAATGGTTTATTGTTAGTAGAAGATGGAGATCTACAACCTCAGCCCGCCCTTCATTCCTGGTCCAAGGGCAAAGATCAATTTTATTTGTTTTTTTAAAACTCATAGAGCAACTCCCTCTCCAGTGAGGACTCTCTTGTGAGAGCAACACCTTTGCTCCACACCTGTAGCACAAACCTACTACAACCACTCCCAACACACCACCTCCTGCTATGGGCCTATTTCTGACCCATGTAATGGCACTGGATAGAGTTCCTTTGCAAGGAGCCCCCTAGTTGAAGTCCAGTCATATCCAACTGCATGCAGCTCCAAGCATTGCATGTATTGATTTATGCTAGTGCCTACAAGGATATGCCCAGCACGGTGTACACTACTTGCCGTGCAATCTGTGCAGCTGTATACGTAACAATTTTAAAGCACTAAAATAGATAAGCTGTTGCTTATAATGTGGCAATAAGTCTACAGTGTACTAGTGTTGGGGGGAAAACAAACAAACAAAAAAAACAACAGTAGAACACAAAACAGATTGGCTTTACCACTCCCTCTGAAATGGCATACCATTGCAAGCCAAATGAATTACTGAAAGCTTTCTCCAGGAAGCCTATGAAATGTTGTTCACATTATCAGTAATAAGACATTAGCTTTTTGGATAAACAGCATTCAAAAACAAAGTATGCTCTATGCTTCATAAACTGTACTTTATTTGAACTTAAATTCAAAGAGCCAAAACTAAACTAAAGCAGGAAATTAGTCCTCAGCAAAGCAGCCGGATTCATCCTCAGCATCAAGGGCAAAAATTTAAGGAAAAAAAAGTCCTCCTTGCCAAAGAACATAATTCTGCTGCCTCATTAGTGTTGTGCTAAAATAATTTAATTAGTGGTTTTCAGATGCAGGAAGGCATTTATACTTTGTCAGGAAAAGAAGGGGTGGGGGTGAATGGTACAGGCTGTTCTAGAATACCAGGAACACAGCACCGTTTTCTTCCAGCTACCAGACCAAATGCTTTTTTGATTGAAAAGTATTGTTGTCGTTATACTAGAGCAGTGCAAAATCTGGATGGCCTTAATTCCAAATAAAGAGAAATGACTCAGTCAGAAAGCAGAGCTGAGGTCCAACATGTGAATGGGGTATTGTGCTTCCCCTCTCTGTGCATGTTTAGAACCTTAAAACCACCTCAGAACCCATTTTTCATTATGGTCTGCTGACACGAGCACTGACACTTGTCATTAGGGAATCCCATAATTCAGGCTTTTAAACGCAGCTGTTTAGGCTAATTCCTTCCTGCTACTCCATACAAACAGCACATTTAATTCATGTGATAAAATACTCATATAGACTAATTTCAATACATTTGTTTCCTCTATAGAAATTTTCAGATGGAAAACATGCTTACCAGCCAGGTTGCACTGCTGCTCTCCAGCACAGCAGAGCCCCTTACAAAAAAATAAGTGTTACTGTTGCTATAATTGGCTGATCATTGTGTCTTCCTGCCTACAGCCCAGGGCTGCTCATCAATACCGCCTGCAAACACCCCATGATGGCAACAGCCTATGCTTCTGAAACTGTCCTTGCTACAGTAGTCCTTCGGCCATCACATTGGAAGAACATTCCCACTTCAAACATGTCTTTGCTGCAGGAGTGTCCAGATGCTGAACAAGAAACCGAGTTCTAGCTTAGCTTGAAAATTCCCAGAATTTGGGAATAAACTGTAGTTCAGCCCCTTTTGGTTCAGATATAATCTGTACGGAGGTATTTTCACAGCTCTCCATTTTACCCCAGCAATAAAAAAAAATAATAATCCACAGGTGACTAAGATTAGTCAAGTCTAAATGAACTGGCAGGCTGCGAATTGCTAGTTGAGATTAGCTAAAAATATTGCCATGATGCATAAACCCAAATAGAAACCTGCTCCCTCTCCCAGGAATTCTGCAGTCCCAACAGGTGTAAAAAATAATTAATCTTTGTCACTAAACTGCATAAATACGCAGAAGGGGGAGGCAGGCTGCTGGCAGAGAAGATGTCATTTATACACGAATGCTTCCACCATGCAAAGCACAGTTTAAAGGTGCTGGAGTCCAAAGCCATAACTCTTCACCCAGAGATTTCCAGTACTCACATAAATTCAATAGTTTTATTATTTTAAATAATAAGATTTAGTCCCTGTGTGATGTAAATGAAGTGTTTTAGTCATCTGAGGAAGGCTTTGAAACTCAGCCCACATAGAAAGAAAATTCACTGAAAAAAAAAAAAAAAAAAAGCCATTTCAAAAGCTGAGAACTGGTAGATACTGCCTGGATACAAAGATCACATTTGTTTTGACTTAGTTCCTCAAATCCTTTCAGTATCAGTTAAGAGCACATACTCTATAAAACACTCCTGTGAAAATCAGTTAAGAGCACTTGCTGCATTAAAAAAAAAAAAAAAAACTTTTGAGAAAGCAGCATTTTCACCCAGGCACATATCCATGAATTACCGTTTATAACTCCCGTTTCTTAAGTGCAGCTTACTGCAAATAGTGGGATTTGAAAGAACAGACACCAAAAGATCCTCCAACTGTTAAGAACTGCTGAATAAACAATGGGAACATGAGTGATTCTCCCCCGCTGCCTCCCATGTGAACTGCACAGGCAGAAAATTGCCCATTTCCTGCCAGCCTCCTTCCTCATGTCACAACTTTCTGAGGGTGAGCAGAGAGGGAAATTCAAGGGTGCTTTCTGCCTGTTTTGTTGCATAGATAAGAACATAGATTAGATTTTAGATGAAGATACACATCTTCCTTGGAACCTTCAGACAACAAAGATGTATTTCCCCAGATCCCCACGCCACAGGGCAAGTTGAGCCCAGCACCCACAGCTCAAGGCTTTGTAGTCTGATGAAGGCTGCAGGCTGACTGCAGCATGATGGATACCCACACACAAGCAGAGGAGAGAACAGACTCACCCGAGAGATGGACAGGGGCATGTTGAAATCCTTGCCACCTTGAAGCCTGAAACCCCAAGGAGCTGGGCCAACCAAAGACACGCTGTAGTTGCTCATGGTGTTCAGTATTCAAGGATCCAAGCTAAGGACTTGATGCCTGCAGAAGAGGATTACACTTTCAAATTAAGGAAGATAAAAACAAAAAGCACTGCCCACTGCTTCTCCATAGTATAAGGACAGCCAAAAACCTACACAAAGTCTGTCATTACTTATACTTTCATTCCCATGTTTTGCTGTGCTAAATTGATTAGGAAGAAACACAGGGAGCTGGTAACACGCTCTTCCTACTTTCAAGGTTTCTGGTAATGAAATACTTGCATCTCAAGAAAAGCACACAGTAAAAAAACCATCCGATAGAATACTGTGGGGGAAAAAAACAAACCTCAATGCTGAGACAAGCATGAATTGATAGCATCCTTTAAATCCAAGTATGGAAGAAGTTACTATCATTGGCACATTTGTATCTGACAAAATGAATATCACATGCTGCCGTGTCATCAGCTCAGAACTTGTTTCCCAACACATTATGGTTTGACAGTTTCAGAACAACATCAAAATGTCACAACTTTGAAGTTAACCAGAAGAAAATAAAAACCCCGTGACTTTTAGTTTTACAGCATAACTTCACATTGACAGAACAATGCTACAGACATTACAGATCTTAACACCAAGCCTCAAATGAAAACTGCAAATTAAATTAAAATACCGACAGCCACATCGTAACAGTGAGGGGAAAGGAAAAAAAAAAAAAAACGTAGAGCAAAACTCCAGCGTCTCCCTCCTCTCCACCTCAATGCGAGCAACAAATTACCTTTAAAAGGCAACCTCCGCACTTAATTGCTGCCCAGAGCCAGAGATAAGGGCTTCAGTTTCACCTCAGATAAGTAACATTACAATGACATCTTAGGTAGTGGATCCCGACTATTTTGGTATGGTTGAAGTAAGGCAAAGAACACAGCAGAGCGGGGTGTAAGCCTACACCGCGGTACGGCCAGATTCCAGCTCCTGTGCTGACATTTAAGGTGGCACCACGGGCACACTGCAGCGAGTGGGCTGCACGCCCCAACCCAGTCTGACCTCACCGTGCACTGCAGAGGGATTTCAGGTTTTGAGGCAGAAGGATTTGCAAAGACGCCCAAGTCCAGTGGGCCGCCCGAGGTGTGGAAACCAGGATTCAGAGCTACCTTGGCAGCTCTAGCCCCAACACTGGCTCAGCATACCCCAAAATCCTCGGCATGGTAAATGCCACTGCATTTTTCCTGCTGCTGGAGAGGCTGAGAAGAAGAAAAACCTCCAAGCAAGTTTGAGCTCTCAGGGGGCTTGCTCACCACTGAAGCGAGAAGTACAACTTTGCTAATTCCTTCTGAAAGGGGATTTTAATTAGTCACAGATTTCCTCCCTCATGAAAGGGAGAATTCTTTTCATTCCCTGTAAATGAAAGGCACCACGGCAACAGGTCACCATACACTGGGGATGTCAAGAAAGCACACTGTGTACAGCTAGCATACACGCGTGGTTCACGGGCACCAGCAAAAGGCTTTACCTCTAAGAAGGAGCCAAAGATCTCATGATCAGGTTTAAAAAAAAAAAAAAGTAACAACTAGTTGCAACAACAGCTACAGGAAAAGATTAAGTTTCTTTCGAAAAGGATGGTTCTCCCCACCCCGTTTGAAGCAGCTACAAACGGAGAGAAAGAAGCTGCCTGGTGAAATGCCTCGCGTGGCTCGCAGCACCGCTCCTCTCTCCTTTCTCATCCCCGCGACTCTGCACCTCCAGCCTCCCAGACGGAGCAGGAAGGAGGCGATCACTCGGAAACTCACTACACTTCTCAAAGCATGAGAGCAGCATCTAAGCCTCACAACCCCACTTCGCGCAGCGGGCGTTGAGCAACCACGGAGGAACTGCGCAACTTCCATCTATTTTCACCAAACGCTCGCTGGGTCGGCTCCTGGAAGGGGGAATTTCAAAACCCTGATAGAAACGCCCGTCACCACGCGTGGGGACGCGGAACAGCGGGAACCCGAGGAGGAGGCAGTCCTCGGGGCAGTGACAGCACCGAGCCGCCAGCCCCGCCGCACCGCCCGGGGGCGAAGCTCCAGCCCTAAGGCAGCGACCTGAGTCCCGCACCCTGCGGTGAGCTCCCCGGGCAGCCTAGCGGCACCCCGACACGGAATTAAATTACAACAAAATCAACTTACAGGTTACGAGAAGCAGCACGAAGTTCGAGCCTCACCCCCAACCTTCCAGCTTCCCCTCTCCCTCTCCGCCTAGCCCCCCGCTCACTCACCCAGCCCGGCGCTGCGGGGCGCGGAGCGACGAAGACACCCGCGGCGCGTCTGCCAGGCAGCGGCTCCGTCCCTCGCTCTTGTTTTCACTTCCGTCTCCCGCCGCTCCTCCCCCGGCACGGCCCGGCCCGGCACCGCGCGGTGGGGACGGGGCAGGGGCGGAGCGCGGTGCCCGCGGTCCGGTGGCTGGAAATGCTCTAACGCACCGCTCTCAAGAGGATCTGAATTCGATTGCTATTTTTTAGTCCCACTTCACTACTTTTTAAACAGGGGAATGCTTATTTTATTACATATTTTTTTATTTTATTTTAAAACCTTTATCTAACTAAAGGTGCATCTGTGAAATCCAAAGGATAGTGATGAGGGCGGGGAAACCGAGTGTCTACACATCGCCCCTCTATCCTCAGCCTGAAGAAAGGAGTTGTTGTGTAAATTGATGCAAAGGGGCAGCCCAAGCTTACAGTGCAGCCCATGTAGGCTGCCACAGCTACCCTACAGTAACTTCTACAAGAACAACAAAACTTCACTTTATTTACCAAGGACACCACGAGGACAGATGAGGATATGTTCGCCACCCCAGTCACATCAAAGTGGTGAACAGCAGCAAGGCAGTAGAGGTATTTAAGCTACAAAACAATGCACAAGAACAGATGGGTATAAGGTGACTGTGAATAAACATAACTTAGCTAGTAAGGGAGGTTTGTGCAGTAGTGAGTCCAGAGGCAGGACTGCTGGCTGGTCAGTGTGCTACTGCTGACCTGTGGCACCACTGGGGTCTGGCAGCTGGGAGAAGCAGTATGGAGAGCAGCAGCACTGCCTCGGAGGTTTAGCTGTGTCACAGCTGGGCGAGGCCTGGGGTTCCCTTCTATACTTCACCTGCATTAGAAGTGATCTCAAGTAAAAGTGGTTGTGAAAGAAACACACCTCATTAGCAGTGCACGCAGCACTGCAATCGTGATGATTTCAATTCGGTCTTCAAGCATGGATTTGCTATGGAGGAAGAGTGCAAAAGAAAGCTTTAAGCCCTGTGCTAAATCCGCTGCAAATACAACACAGTCCTTTATCATCATCCTGCCTAGTCCTTCTGTCCCTGCGTGGGAACAGAGTAACACTGTCCCTTGTCTTCCCAGTCCCAGTTGTGTGAGCTTTAATGGAGCTGTTTAATGTCACCCCCTGAGCTGTCCATTTTCTTGGCTGTGCTGACTGAACAGAGTGAATCTCACATCGTGTCTCAGCAATACAAGCATCCAAGACCCCGCCAATTCAGCAGAACCACTCATCTGGAAGTCTGTCTTCCTCACCCTGCTCTTTTCTTATTAAGTGCCTCTAATCAGGCAAAACTGAAAAATCTCCATTACACACATAGACTCTCACATGGTTTTAAGTCACAGAGGTAAAAATTCCCCATCCAAGGGATTCTTCATGGTGTCACGAGGGCCTTAGGTCATTCTCACAGTGTCACATTTATCAGAGGACAAAGAGCCCCAGGACCCCACAGCCCAGCAGAGCCCATGTGACACTCCCAAGGCCAGTGTGGCCCTGTGCCATCTTGCTGAGCTGCAGCCTGCCACCACTCACTGAACCTGGGCTATCAACTAGGTACGTTCAAGGAAAACATCCCTTTCCACCTCTCCAGAAGCCACTAGTTTTTCTTTACAGATGAATTGTTTGCTCAGACAGCTGAATATTTAATCTCAGGACTAATCCCCCAGGACAGAAGGGAACAGCCCAGTAGGCATCCCCAGTGCCACTGTGCACAGCCAGGCCATGCCAAAGCCTACGGTGCCCCCAGCTGCCAGCCTATCATCCCCTGCTTTGTGACAAATGAACCCCGGAGATAGTTTGACAGTTCACCATCCCTGGTCACTTTTCAAACATTCTCCTTCTTGGGAAAGCTTTTCATTAAGGCTGAACAGCAAAAAGAGGGATAGTGAGTAGAGGACAAACCTTGGCAGCAGGCAGAACTATGGCCTGCCTGTTCTTCCTACGACTGCTGGATTTCAGACAGAATTTGCATTTTTTCCTCTGAACAAGGAAGGAAGAAGTCCAGAATTTAATTAAATGCAGTAGACAGCTAGCCACACAAATGCAGCCCTATCACAAAATTACTTAGGCACTTAAGCCTCATTTAAATGCTAATGAAATGCCTCAGGTGTCAGTAATACAGAACTTGATGGAGAGTATCACCTGCAGACCTGAAGTACAAAAAGACACTCACAAAAGGGAAAAAAAAAAAAAAAAAAGTCATACATTATGAACAGATTAACAGTGCATGGTGAAAAAATTCTCAGTTAAACAGCAGTTAATCTAATATTCCCTTTCTATGTGCTGAGACACAGACCTGAAATGCTTACATTACTACTTATGCTTTTACTTTTCTTTTGAGAAGCTAAGGGTGCCATTAGGACAGGGCAAGCTTTTCTGCCTGAATCATGCTGAATCCTAAACTACCTTCAATTTTTATCACAGAAGCACTTATACAGTTCTTCTTTTTCTCTCTCTCTTTTTTCTTTTTTTCTTTTTTTTTTCTCCATTCCTCATTTGGAAATATACCCAGTACTGAATGACCTCCTATTTCACACATTCTATCAAGCACCATATCTCTAGTTAGCTTGAAGCGTTCCTCAGGTGGGAACCAGTGCTATACAGTTGTGGTGATGCAATTCACTTCAAGTCAGCCTTGTTGGAAAAAGAAATTAATTTAAAAAAAAACAAAAAACAAAAAACATAGTCAAGTTTACCTTAGCTCTCCTCTCATTTCTCACATTTTTTATTTGCTCTTCTCAGAGCCCTGCTCTTCCTCCAGATGTGCTATCCCCTCTCGCTCCTTGTCATCTTGTTTTTCCACTGGTGCATACTGTATTACAACTTCAATTTGTATAGCTGTTTCACTACAGTGGTGTGGGGCAGTCCAGCTTTTAAGGCTTAGGCTTTCATTAGATTAAAACATTAACATCATATAGAGCATAAGTGGTTTTATAAGTGGATTTCTGGTCCTTTTGTATCCTGATTTTTTCTTTATTTTAGCTTATCAACACTTGGATTTTTCTTTTATAGCACTTTTTTTTTTTTTTAATGTAATTGTTACTAATAAAATAAATCTTTTTTATTATGTCCCCCTAAATTTATATAAATCATATAAACAAAGGGAATAAGTGCTTGATACTACTGGACTTCTTTGCAGTAACTGAGCAGACACAGTTGAATCTTGATCGTTCATCCTGAAACTTCAATCTTCTTCATTCCCTTGACGGAGATAAAGGAAGGACCATGTATGTGCAGACCACAGCCCGCGCTGCAAGTTCAACATTTCTTCCAAACCAGCCTGAATCAATGCAACACCAACCCAATATTTTCACTTCAGGGAACAAGAGCGGCCTTTTGAGAAAATATAGGTTACCGCCTTATCATGTTTAACATGGATTGTTTTGGGGACTGAAACCTATGTGAAGCTTCCCTGCACTCTGCAGCCTGGACAGCTTCATGCTCAGCCCCGCTGTGAAGCATTAGCTGCCGTTTGCAGCTGGTGACCAGAGGTAATAAACATTTATACGTGCTAGGAATCAGATGTCAGACAAAGAATTGAAACCAGTTTTTCCAAATTCCTGCAGAGCTCCTGACTACTGTATTACCCTACCCTGGGCTGACATATCACTTAAGCCACACTGATGAATGGAAAAACCTCGTAGTTCATATTTCCCATTCTTAACAGAGCCCAGCTTGTTACAGGAGTAGCTGCTTCAATCATTCACCCTATTTACTCTTTAAATCTATTTTTCCTCAACAACAGGAAAGTGTTTGCACAGGAATCTCTGACTTGGCGTGGTCTAATTGCCATCCATCAGCTGTGCAGGAAGGGCTTGCTGAGTGAAACCTTAAAGCTGGGTTTGACATATACCGCCATCACCAATTATGTAGGGCTTGGCATGTAAACATCCAAACCTTCAGAGCGATCCTTGCAGTTGTTTATATTAATTAATGCCACGGGAGAAGAGGTGCAGCTAAGCCTATAATCTCTTGTTGTAAGGTATTGCAAGGGAGGGGACCGGTACAAGCCAGAGCATGATGAGTACTTTGCCTGGCAGATGAGGAGCAGCCCAGCGTAGCTCCACCATGACACCACTCCTGCATTCCTCCCACCAGTACCTCTAACTCAGTCACACAGCTCCGTGCAGCCTTTCCCAAGAGCCATTTGCAGTTCAACCAGAGGCACTCAGGTGATGCCCTTTGGGGCTTGGCCACTGCGTTCCTGAGTGACCTTCAGTAAGCCAATTCACTGCACCCGACACTCCGTGGGGTTTTTGCATGCTGATACAAAAATCAGGGTAGTGTAAACTGGTGAAACAGCATCGACAGGCATAGCAATGCACTTACAAACATTTGGAAATAAAAAACAAAACAAAACAAAACAAAACAAAACAAACAGTTTGCCCATTTCAGTGACTGAACAGACCTGGATTTTATAACAACTTAGGTAAATCCATACAAAGAAACAGCTCTTAGAGAAGCCTCTCTAGGCCTTTGCAATGGCCTTTAAACTTATGTTCCTCTGAGAAAAAAAGAAAAAGAAAAAAAAAAAAGATTCATCGATTCATCTATGAGAGCAGCAGCAAGACCTGGGAACATGACAAGGAGACCTTATTTTAGCTGCTGCCCACAAAAAAAAAAAAAAAAAAAAAAAAAAAAAAAAAAAAAAAAAAAAAAAAGTATTAAAGCAACTAATAGCTATTCCCACAGTAAATAAAAGACATCTAATCTTTACTGACAAGAGGAATGGAGAGAAAAAGAAACAGAGAAGTTAATATTTATACATTTTAAGAACTTGTACCAAATTTGCACACACCAGCACATATTTATATACCAGCACAAAAGTGATTTATAGCCCTCTTGTGGCTTGTGAAAACTCTGGTTACTCGTTGGTTTTGCAAGGTTAGCCGCCACACAGATCTGGGTGTCAGAGGCAGAAAAATGAAACCTGCACTGCGCCAATATTTTTGTTGAAACATCGTATGTAGATCAGAAATGACATAAGTGACCAAATGACAATGAGCACCTCAGAGAATCCTGCATCTCCAGCTGCCCATCAGAGGCTGTCACCTCCCTGTACACAACCTGAATGGACGCAGGAATCAGACACAAAACATCACCCAGCCTCTGTCTCTCCTTCCCGAGGTGCTATAGAGTTTCTTCCCAGCTGAATTTACATTTGAAGTGTTGTACTTTTTTTTTTTTTCCCCTCAGCTGTTCCCATCAGAAGACCACCCTTGCCTCTGTCTCAATGGCCAGTAACCTGCATCTTATTTCCAGACTAAGTTTAGTCACAGACAAATTTAAATAGCTCCTCTCCCTCCCCGCAGTTTCACTCCCGTGTATTTTTAGATGGAAATTGTATCCCCTGTCAACCTTCCATTTTCCTAGACTAAGCAGTGGCGCTTGCCTCGCCTCTGTTTGCAAGGAAAGATTGTGGCACTCCTGGCCATCTCAGTAGCCTTTCTTTACACCTGTTCGGATTTGTATTCTCCCTGAACATGAGACATGGCACCCTGGGGACACCTCACTGACGTAGCCTTCTGTAACGGAATTAGTGTCTCAACTGGAAACATTTTGTTCAATGTATCCAGGGATGATATTTCCCTGTTCTCTGAAGAAAACCATCCTAGTGCTACGCAGGTACCACGGAGTCACCCACTCATTTTATTCCTACTTTTCTCTCATTTTCAGCTTTAGGCATATAGGTTTATGAAATCAATTCCTTTTGATTTCTTTTCCTCCCATATGATTGATTCTTACCATACTTGTGTCTCAAAGCCTTTTTTCTTATGCTTGTTATGGCAGCCCTTCAAAGTACAGATTCTTAACAGAGGTGTCAAAGTGCAGTGCTGTATGTTGATTGTTTATACGAATTTCTTTTTGAAAGGAACAATTTGTATTTACTAAAGACTTGAGCAAATTCCCCATGAATGTTGTAGAATTTCACTAAAGAAAATTAATTGCAGAAATGAAATATATAATGTACGTACTACATTTGTAAAGAAAATGTAAAAATGTAACAACAACAAAAAAAAACAGTGCATGAAATTGTTGAGTGATTATCAATTGTTTCAGTCTCAAATTGACTACTAAAACATGCTTGAAAAAAATCTCAGTAGAAAGAACATGACTTCTTGCTCTATTTAATTATTTTAGGTGAATTTATTTAAGACTGACTAATTAAAAATGTTTTGCTTTTTCATGTGTTTTCATATTTATGCAAGTATAATGTTTTTGCAACTGGACTCTAACTGAACAACATATTGAAGAGTACATATTTACCACTTTATTTCACAGATCTCTGGGGGGGGAGAAAGGGGGTCTGGAACACTGCATAGTCTGAAATGAGCTATCGATACAATAGTTGATGTTCCTAAAACTCTCCCTCCTTATTAACCTAAAGGAGGCATATCTGTTAACCTTATTTTACTTTTTGTAAACTGCTGTAGTCTTGGCCCAGGCTTCTGTAATTTGTTTTGCCTGCCATTTAGAGTAAACATAGGTAGTTACCCAGTCTGACCTGACGCAGTGATTTCTGCTGTGTTATAAAGACGGACAAAGAAGGAAGGGGGAATAAATGAACTTGCAGTGATGAAGATAAAGGCATTAAAATAAAATTTTAATCTTTTAAGTTAAGATTGCAAAATGACATAACTGACGAATCTTTCTGAAACCTTATTCTTGCTAATGTTTTGTTACCTTAATGGCGGGTTTTCAGTTAGATTTAGCCCAGATTTTAAAATTTGGTTTTCAAATTAGGATGGTTCAGTTTCAGGGTTTTTTTTTTTTTAGGCATATTAGAAATAATTCCCAAAGCATAACCACTCATGCATAGTATTTGGCATTTTTTTGTTTGTTTGATGTTGATTTGAATAAGTAAATATACAATATATTTTGTAGCGTATTTTTAGAGATATAGTTGTTGAGTTGCTGTATGAAGAGAATTTTTTTTTGCCTACAGAACTGTAATAGCCTTTAGATGTTGTGAATAGTTATGGATGTAGCATTAGAGACTAGAAAGCATGTTGCAAGGCTGCTCTGTTTAAACAAAAGACCTTCTGCAAATGAAACACAACAATGAAAAGATGCAAGTAAGCTTATCAAACATTAAAAGAAGCTCCCATGCAAGGCTGAATCGTCTCGCTTCAAGAGTAGATTGGGATGCAAGAGGCAGATGTCAAGGTACTCCCCTCCATCCTCCTTATTTTCCAACATCCCAGTCCATATCATTAAAAGACAGGTTGCTGAACTTATCTCTACCCAAGGACGAGCAGATGTTTAGAAATAATGGCCAAGTGCTGAGTGAGCAAACGTTGGGGTTTTGGTACCTATAGATTACCTGTAATAGGCATTCTCCCACTGAGCATGCGTCAACGAAAAAAGTTCGCCTAGAGGACGAGCGAGGAAGGCGGTGGGCGAAGGAAACGGCCGGGGCCGGGCTGTCATGGCGCTAAAAGGACGCCAGGCGGCAGCAGAGACCATGGAATAGAAGACAGGACGGCTCCTCTATCACTCCCTGAGATAGGCGTGTGTATGTTAATTAGCACGCGAGTGGGTGATGAATATGTACAATCTGTGGAAATCTAATGGACTCTGAATCACGTCATCTTATGGTGGAAATATCCCCAGCGCTTCCCGGCGCCGCTAATAAAGAATGCCCGACTTAACGGTAGCAAAAGTTTGCGGTTTAGTTTCTCAGCTTCGTTTCTTCAGTTCAATGAAACGCTACTAAAATGGTGGTTGGTGGCCGACGTCAGTTGCTTCGGAGCCTTCCCGGCCACAGTAACACAGTCGAACTATAGGGCTAGGTTCCTTTGCCGGGGGAACCCTGAGAAAGCGGAGCGGCCCGGCAACTCTCGCGAGACCGGCTGACGTGGCGTGGGCGTTGCCAGGACAACGGAACAGTTCCTACGCCCTTTGCGTTAGAAAAAGCCTGCGGGCGGGCAGCGGTGCGGCTCTGTCCGTCAGGTACATAGCCGGGGAGTCAGTGCGTGCGCAATGCCCGCAGCGTACTGCAGCAGCAGGCGTTCATGCGGCGGGACGCTGAAGCTCTGTCCTTCCTCGTCCGGGAGACTGGCTTCCCGACTCACAGTCTCCGAGATCTCAGGTTTATCACGGTCTCCACCAGGTGGCGAGCTCGCCCCCGGAAGACTGCGGCGACCCGGACGGCGGGCCTGCCCAAGAATGTGGCTGCTGAGGTCTCCGGCTGCGGGGAGTGCCTGAGCCTGCTGCTGCCCGAGGAGGGCGGCAGGAGCTCCAGCTGTGTGAGGTGTGAGCGGCTGGAGGATCTGCTCAGCGCGGTGGCAGAGCTTAAGGAGCAGATGGAGAAGTTAAGGACCATCAGAGAGTGGGAGCGAGAGACTGATTGGTGGAGTAACTCCCTGGTATACTAGAGAGAAAGGTGCAAAGGAGATAGCCCCCAAAAAGTGATGCACCCCCTTCCCTGTCGCTGCCAGTCAGAAGATGGGGACCTGAGAGATGGGGAGAGCTGGAAGACAGTCTTGGCTCGGTGTCATGGCAGATCCCTTCCATCTACCTCCCTTCCCTAAGTAGCAGGTTTCCCCCCACCATCACTGGATGGTGAAGGGGAGTTGAACGAGGAGGGGAGGGAAGGTTTGCCTAAGATGGTGCCGAGAGCAAGGTGGTCAGCTCTGTGTTTGGAGACTGCCTCTGCCGGGAAAGACAGGAGGGTTATTGGTGTAGGCTATTCCCTTTTTGGGGGAATGGAGGGCACCGTATGCAGACCGGACCTCACCCATAGGGAAGTGTGCTGCCTCCCTGGGGCCTGTGTCAAGGACATAACCAGAAAACTCCCAAATCTGGTTCACTCCTCTGATTACTACTCATTACTGATAGTTCAGGCAGGCAGCAATGAAGTCATTCAGAGAAGCTTGTGAACTGTTAAAAAAGATTTCAGGGCTTTAGAGCAGTTGGCTGAGGGAGCAGGAGTACAAGTGATATTTTCTTGTATTCTTCATGGGTGGTGAGGGATATACAGAGTGGGCTGGGAAAACTCAGGTAATGAATAAGTGGCTGAGAGGCTGATGCTGCCACAGGAACTTTGGGATTTTTCAACCATGCCTAGGCTGCCGTGACCACACTTAGGCGTGTTTGAGTTTGTGATCTTGAGGAACGTGGACCTGGCAAAGAGTGGGGTCAGGACCCTGAACTTTGGGAAAGCGAATTTTACGCTGTTTAAGGAATTGTTGGATGAAATTTCCTGGGAAGCTGTCCTTAGAGACAAAGGAGTGGAGGAAAGCTGGCTACTCTTTAAGGATGCCTTTCTGAGAGCACAAGTGCTCTCCATCTCTCTGAATAAGACAGCAGGCAGGGGAGACAGGAAACCAGACTGACTTGGTAAGGACCTGCTGGTTAGACTGAGAGAAAAGGAGGGATTGTACCAGCTGTGAAAACAAGGATGTGTCTCCTGGGGAAAACACAGGGATGCTGTCTGAACTTGCAGAGGGGGGATTAGGAAAACCAAGGCACAGATGAAACCAAACTTAGCAAGGGATATTAAAAATAACAAGAAGGGATTCTATAGGTACGCTGGCCAGAATAGGCAGGCCAAAAGAGAGAACATCTCCTTTGGTACATGAGAAAGGAGAACTGGCTACAACAGATACGGTGAAGGCTGAGGTACTAAATGAGTTTATTGCCTCGGTCTTCACTGGCAGCCAGGATTCTCATATTTCTCATGTTCCTGAAGCTCATCCCTGAGCCTTTACGTGGGAACTGTGTGAGTAAATCATCCTCCCCTGTAAGGGCAGAGCATGCCTGAGACCACTTCATGAGATTGAATGTATACAAGTCTATGGGGCCAGATGACATGCATCCCAGGGTCCTAAAGGAGCTGGCTGATGTGCTTGCTGAGCTGCTCTCCATTGTATGTGAGACATCGATGGTGGGCTTGAGTGCACCCTCAGCAAGTTTGCTGATGACAGCACGCTGAGGGTGCAGTTGACTCGTTAGAAGGAAGGGATGCCATCCAGAGGAACCTCAACAAACTCGAAAGGTGGGCCCATGTGATCCTACTGAGGTTTGACATAGCAAAGTGCAGGGTTTTGCACTTGGTTTGGAGTAATCCCAGATATGTATACAGACTGGGAGAAGAACTCTTTGAAAGTAGCCCTGTGAAGAAGGACCTGGGGGTCCCAGTGGATGAAAAAATGAATGTGAGCCAGCAGTGTGCAGCTCATGAAGGCTAGTGATATCCTGTTTCCATCAAAAGATGGTGGCCAGCAGGGACAGGGAGGTGATTGTCCCTCTCTACTCTGCTCTCGTGAGGCCCCATCTGGAGTACTGCATCCAGGTCTGGGGCTTCCGATATAGGAAAGATGTGGGTCATTGTATGGAGAAAATATAATTTGTGTCTTTAACTAAATGTGTTTAAATTGCCCAAAGATTACTTGAGGAAAAAAATTCCATTTAGTAAACTATCACGTAATAAATGTGAGGCAATGAAGAATGTTGTTTCTAAATCGGGATTTCAGTGCTTATGTGCTTGTTCATAGATGACTTAGCAGTAACGAAGGCTATTTGCTGCAGAGCAGACTATCTTAAAAATTACTGTAATTGCAAAGATGACAAAAGCGTATTTCAATTTAAATGCACCATGACATCTGCTTCTGATTTCTGTATGTAATCACTTCTGCAGAATCACAAAGGCAAATTTCCAACTACAACTGGGTAATACAAAGGCTATTGGACCCATGTAATTCTGAGACTGTAACGTGTTTTTTGGTACAATGGCATTGAAAATTGTACATGTAGGAAGGGAAGGAGACTACAGTGATTTACTGATACATCTTCACCTGCCTTTTTCCTAGAATAAAAACAGCAGCCTTTAAATAAATTGAAGTTTTAGTTAAATTGATGTTTATAGTGAAACGCAGGAGTCTGTAGCGTTACAATGACTACTGCAAGTAACTAGAAGTCTCTTAATAGTATCTTCTATTTGCTTGCAAGCTTCTGGTGATTTGTTTTCACAAAAAGTCCAAAGGTTAAGTGCAACAAGTGAATTCTCACATGATTAGCACTGGGTAAAAGAGATTATTACAAGAGCAGTGAAAGTACAAAAACCCCATTGTAAAATTTTTCAATTTCTTGTTCTGGTCCTCTACTCTTGATTATGGATGTCCACTTGCAGGGTCTTTGTTTCTTTCCTTTACAACTTTGATAACTAGAAAATTAAATACTTATTTATTGTGTATTGATCACCTTCTGCAAAGCATTTTTCTCTGCACTTCTTTGCATCTGAATGCACTGCCATTGTTGTCCTGAGTGGAGCTTGGGAGAAACAAGGAGAAGTAGGACAGAACCTGTTGGTCTGTGTCCTGAATGTCTCTAGCAGGGCTGCTAAGCACATGCACAGCTTCTGAACTCTCCTGATGTTTGATTTCAGCTATTTTTTTATATGACTGCATTTCTAAGTACCATATATTCTGTCTAGCACCTTATAATTTAAGTACCTAATTCAAAATAAGACCATGAGAGTTTCCAAACTCCCCCACATCCAAATTACCATTCCCAATTAACAAGTATACTTTTTTTTACACAACAGTGTAATTCATTCTTAGAAACTAAGCATTACATTTTTCAGCTTCCGAAATATGTATTTTGAAAGCTCTAGAAAAGAGTGGGAAGTGGCTCTGCAACCATGACTGACATCCCAAGCAGCCTGGATAGATTGTTTCTGGTTCTGCAAGAAGAATGTGACCCTTGAGAAGAGCAGTGATAGAGGGGTCCATCAGCCACTTAACTGTTGAACAGCAGCTAGATCATTTAGTGGCAGTAGAGATCAGCCTGCACCAGGATCCTGTCCTGAGAGTGACAGGGATCAAATGGTCTGGGGTGAAATGTGAGAAACTTGTAATATGCAGGTTAACCTGACCTGGCTTTCCTCTGTATCTTGAATGTTTAGAGGTTAGCTTAAACCTCGACAAGTGAAGCACCCTGTCAGCATTTTTGCTAATCAGTTTAATAGCACTGTTGACCTTAGATTTAATCATTTCTTGTAATGAACAGTTTTGCAACCTAATTACTTGTGAACAAAGCATAGTAACCTTTTTTATTTCTGAAAAGTTGTGTATGTTCTGTAGCTTCTGTGAATGTCAGCTGGGGTAAGCAGGAGAGTCAACAGCTTTGTCTTTGCTGTGCTGGTATCTTTCTTTCTCTGGCTTTCGGTTTCCCTGTTTAAATTTTTTATGGTGTTCATCTGTCTTCTTGCAGTACTCACTAAGACAATACTTGAAATAGGGTGCCTGCTTTTATGCAGTGCATTTCAACCTGTGGTGCATGAAGTGACTTACACCAGTCTTCTCCCTGTTCTGTTATTTTTCATCCGAACTTCTTGTTACAGTCAATTCTAGTGGTTCTACCTGGATCTTTTACTAAATGTCTGTTATAAAAAATAAGTTTTGTTATATTGCTTCTGGGAGAAGCCAGAATGTACTAGAGCCTTGAGCATTGTGTGGAGCCTTTGCTAAGGCTGCCCACATACAAGGATGTGATGTTGTGATTATGTGATCATTGTAGGTCATTACAATTGCCCAAGTCAGGAAAATTGTGCATGTTAATAAAGGTTTTCTAAGCTTGTGTTAATAGTGCAGTCAAGGAGCTGAAGTACTTGAGATTGGCTGAGGCTCTTGGTGTAGGTGCTGCAGCAAGGGCACAGCTGAACTCTTCCATAGTCCCACTGTTGGCAGATTGGCCTGCTGGTCCCTGCTGCAGCTGAGCCTCAGATGGCTCTGGAACTATGATCACAGAATCACAGAATCACAGAATTGTAGGGGTTGGAAGGGACCTCTAGAGATCATTGAGACCAACCCCCCTGCCAAAGCAGGTTCCCTACACCAGGTCGCACAGGTAGGCGTCCAGGCGAGACTTGAATATCTCCAGAGAAGGAGACTCCACAACCTCCCTGGGCAGCCTGTTCCAGTGCTCCGTCACCCTCACCGTGAAGAAGTTCTTACGCACATTCGTGCAAAACTTCCTATGCTGAAATGATGATACAACCTTTACAATCACAATTCAGGTATCTGCTGACTTAATAAATACTCCAGTGCAATCTAGGCAGCCTGGCAACTCTGTAATAAAGAGTGCAATTTATGATCCTCCCTCCATCCAATCTAAGTACTTTCCATTCCTTCAGTCAGAATTTATCTCTATAATCAGAATCCAGATCTTTTCCCACACAGTGTTGTGTCTTCCAGCAGTCTGGTTAGGAAATCTTACTTGAATGATCCACTGCTCCATAGAAAATGCAGAGCTCTTGTCTGTCTTGTGTAAGTCAGGAATGGGTCTCATTTCACTCTTACACACACACACACACACACACACACACACTCACACACACCAGCAGGAGGATTAGCAAGCTAATATTTACTACTACTGTTTTGAAGACAGATCTTTGTTCTCTGCCTGTGGAGAGAATATAATTCTCTCTGGTGGAAAAAGTTGGTCTGTCTCTTTACAGCAAATAGCCTTGGTATTGTTATCCCATCCAAAAGAATCAAAAGAATTTTATTTGCTACCTTCTCTGTGAAAATGTAGGAGTCTGGGTTTCATCTGTGTGACTGGAAAGCTCTGGCTGTTTATTAATGGCTTAGGGATGAGTAGTGAGACTTGCCTGAAATCAGGGTTCAGCCCTCTAGGTGGTTGGTTTTGGGATTCATTGGTGCTTTGCTTAGATGACAGCCTGGTACCTGTGGGACACCAGTTCTTCTCCCTGTGGGATGTCAGAACTACCCACTGGGAGTTGGAGCATCTGGGCTTCCATGTCAGTGCCCTTCATTCCTTTTGGTTGTTGCTTGAGTCACGGGTTCAGGTGAAGCCCCTGTGAGCAGGGGACAAGAATTTTCTTGGTTTTACTAGCGTTGCTATTCATTCCCTTATAAACTTTTGTATTGCTAAATGTATATATAGATTTTTTTTATCAAGTGTTAGTTATGCACGGTGCTAGTTTAGAAGTGTTTTGCAGATAGCTTTGAAGTATGAGATGCAAAGTTACAGCGAACGGTTAAGAAATAAGGCACAGAATGCTTCGCTCTTAGAGTGAAGCAGAAGTTACCTTATGATGCAATCTGAGAGGTGTGAAATATAAACGTAGGGCAGGTTTTTCAAAGAGGTAAGGTCATTGTTTTAACGTGGCAGCGATGCAAGGCCTAGTGGGTAAAATGTTCTGCCTGCTCTCTTGGCCTGTAGAAACAACATACTACTTTGTTTTCCAGTTCCTGGAGAGGGACGCACGCATTCCCCTTCCCCAGCTGGAAGCTGAAGAGTGTGGGGTCTTAGTCCCCTGGAGTTCTCCCGTGCTCGCAACGCTCTTCCAGATCTGTAGTTTTGAAGAGCCTTCAATCACCATGGGGTGCAGCTGTGTTTTGTAGTATACAGTACTGCCTGGATGAACATTACCAACAGAGGAGAAAACCAATGAATCCAGCACTTCTCTATTTCCTTGCTGTAACACCATGGGGCCCTTTCGCTTCAGAGCTCTGCACTGAGCACAAAACCTGTGTTTGTGGTCGTGAAGACTGGTGGGATAAACTAACGCGCAGTAAATGGCAATTGCAGTTTGCTCTGCAAATCATTCTGCCGCTGTGAACTGACTGCTCTTGAAAATACTGAACTTCGGGACGTTTGGGACGTTTTTCTTTTGTGTGCAGCTGTTCATTCCTGTGCTATCACATTGTTTATTCTGCTGAAGCACCGGTTGGTAACAATCAGGTTCCCTCACGCCGGGCAATTTGGCTAGTAAATCACCTAGTGCGAGACAAAGGGTTATTACTTATCAGCTGTATAAGCACCAGGCGTTCAGGTATGAGAAATCCAGAATTTTTCACCCTGTGAAATGCAGCTATTGAAATCCGCTTTCAGGACCGAGCAGTAGGCGGACGGCACCCCGGGGCTCGCACCGCCAGGCGGACGGCGAGCGGGAAGGAAGAGCCCCGCACACACCGCCGGAGGAAACGCCCTCCGCTCGGGCTCGCCCACGCCCGCCCCGAGCCGAGCCTGGAGAAGGAGGAGGTCTGGGGCGATGCTGGCGGGACTGGGGCGGGCGGTGCGGAGTATGCCGCCGGGCGACGGGCGGCTCCGGCTGCTGGTGGGCGGCCGGGCGGCGCGGGGCAGGGGGGATGGCCGCCCGTCCCTCTCGGAGCTTCAGGTGAGTGCGGCGGAGCACCGCTCGGAGAAGTTCAGCCGCTGGCTGGGAGCGGCGGGGCGGGGCGATAGCCCCGGGGACGGGACGGGGGGGGGAAGGGGGAAGCGAGCGATCCGCTGGTGGGGCCGCCCGAGAACGCCCGGTGCCGGCGTCTGGCGGCGGCTGCTCCGCCACCGCAGCCGCGGCTGTCGCCTCGTCCGCGGGCCCAGCAGCGGGGTTCTTCAGGCACGGGGCGTGGTAGGGGAATTACGGGGCTCTGTTACGAAATAGAAGTGGAAGGAAAAAAGAAAAAAAAACAACCAAAACTTTTCCTCAAGTGTTGCTGCCGAACTTCGTTGTGTGCAGTGCCTGGGATTGTGAGTTGTGCTGGGCCCGGGCTGCAGCTGGAGTTGCAGCTTGACAGATGCTCCCAGGCCACCAGGCAGGGCAGCTAGCAGGGCCTGTGGCTGTCTGCCAGGAAAGGACGAGCCATAGTCCCTGAGGACCATTTTTAACAGCAGAAATGCCATGTGCGCTTGATAGTGTTGCTGTGATGAAGCAGACCACGATGCTGTCCTCTGCCCGAAGGAGGACCTGTGCCAGGAGGTGACAGGCAGAAGGAAGCACTGAGCAGAGCTGTGTAGCCTGCACGGGTGTCGTGGCCACTCAGAGACACCCAGCACCTCCATGTGTGCGTCTTGACAAGGATTGCTGCACACAGCATGCTCCAAGAGTCACCTGCAGAATCCCCTAGCATTAATTTGGCCCTACTCTGTTAATCTGAGAAGCTTTCTCAGCTCAATCATGGCTGTGTTAGGAGGACACTTAAGAAGGGAATTAAAATAAATATTGGCTTAGCCACCTTCATCTCTTAAGGTTTAAATGTGGAGTGCTAAGAATGTGTTGCCTCTTCCAGTAAGCATTTACGCTGCCATTCAGCCTGCTCTGATGCTGCTTGTTCAGTTTATCACCTCTGACTTCTGCAGGGTGCAGCTTTGCAGGCAAGCTTTGTGCTTTTCTAGGGCTCTGAGATGAAGCTGAAAACTGATGAAGGTTCATGAAGATGCACCTAAAAGGGGGAGGAGGAGGAGGAGAAATGAGCAGGAGAATGATCTGCTGTGTCACCCAGTGGGAAGGAACATGACAGTGACAAAGTTCAGGAGTCAAATTCTTACACTTTCTGGTTTAGGAGAAGGATTCTGTTGAGGACTTTTCTAAAGTGGAAATGTTTACAATAAGTTAACATGAAATGCTTTTTATATGTACGGTTAAGAGTTTTAACTTTTCTACAGAGCCATTAGCATGAGGGTTGTCACATACCATGGAGGTGCTTGTGAGTTACTGTGTTGGTGAGCAGATGTGTGAGCGCAGCATCTGTTTGCATGCTGTGCTTCTTACTACCCCAGGGATAAATCAGCCCAGGGGTAAATCAGCCATCCTGGATTGCCTAATTTTTGCTGTAATTTTTCTGTGAAAGCAGTGATAGCCAACATGAACAGGATCCTCAACTGTCAGCTTTTCAGCTGAGCTGTTAGACAAAATTGTCGCCTTCTTTGATGGCTCTGATTAAGGTCACTATGCTTTCAGTATAAGGTTTATAGAAATCCAACTTAATTTTATCAAGTTGGTTTATTAGTTATAGGAATTGATTTGTATAGCATGACTTCTTTGTTCTCAGAAGTGTTCAGCATTTACACAGACATGTAGTTTTTCAGTGAAACGTGTTATGTTTTTTGGGCAGGCCTTATTATTGCTACACAGAATTTGATTTCCAGAAGGATGTAGTTCACTTTGCTAGAGTCCCGGATTTGTAATGCCACAGCTATTTGGTTTGCGCTGAAATTTCAGAGCTGCCAGCTATTTCACTTCCTCTTGCCTTGCTCGTGTTAACTCTGTGCTCAAAGAAATGCTCTGCTTCTGCTGTTCTTTGTGAGGAAGAGTTTTTCTTCCTCGATCATGATGGCGAACAGATGTGTTAACACAAAATTGGTGAAAATTGCCAGTTTTTCTTGGCTGTTCATAAACAGTCTGAGCCAGAGAACACTTAAAAAGCTGATTTTAAAAAAAATTTTTAACACAACCTAATTAGATACCAGATTTGGCACTGCGGAGCAGCTAAAACGGATTTGCTTTTTACGGCCATTCACGTACATGAGATTCCTGGTTTAGTTCATGTAGCAGAGATCTGTACAAGGCTGCCTGCAGCACTGGGGATTTCAGCTGCTAATGGCATAGGAGCCTGAATTACGCTGTTTCCTGTGTATTTTTAAAATCGGATTCCCTTGCAGTTGCATGGTGTCCCCTTTAGCAAAACTGTTTCTGTGCAGTGTGGAGTTGCTGGTGTGGTGACAGTGTCTCCTGCAAGGGGCATGGCTTGTATTAGGAGAGTAAGGAACTGAAGTGGGAAAACTGTTTGTTTTACGAAGCATTAGTTCTGCTTAACATTGTTAATTCAGAAAGTGTCCCGCTTTTATGTGTGGGATTCTCTTAGGTTGCATATCTGCACAATAGAGGTTGTGTGTAAGCTGAAAGGTGGGTTTGCAAATATGCCTGTGAAAAGTGTTTTTGTTTTCTTTCTGTTTTAGGAAATGATGTATGCTTGTTGTTGAGGAAAGGATTTTCCTGGTTGCAAATTGCAGCCAGTTGGGGAACCACTGGGTTTGGTTACCTGCAGAAAGCAGGGCAGTGAGTATTTTTGGTCTTGTCCTTCCCAGTATCATCCATATCTGTCAAAAATGCTTCTTTTAATGCTCTCAGCTGACAAGCTGTTGGCTACACCGTGCTTCAGGCTGGCCCTAACTTTGTTTTGTCCTTCCTGTTAATGACGTCTAGTTACTCTTGTTTTCTTCCAGACTGCTGTACCATTTTTAGTGTTACTCATTTCCAGTTTATCCTTTGGTTTTAGATAGTCTGGGGAGTATCAGTCTAGATGTGTCTGAATAGCCACAGGATAATTTAAAAATTTTTTTTCCTGCTATGTTTTAACTTTTGCCTCCTTTCAAGATACCCCACCAAAGTAGCAATCACAGCAGCTACAGAAGTGGGTTACCTCTGAGTGTCTTGGGTGGTTGAGTATTTCTCTTAAACACTCTTTGTTCCTGCTGTATATTTGCAGTCTTCATAGGTCCTTTGGAAAGTGAGGTATAATTGAAGCTGAGAGCTGGAAATAATTTGTGACCATTCAGTGAGCTTCCCCCTCTTTTCTTTCTGCTTCTTACAACGTAAGTTTGCTTAATGATCCAAACCTTGTTTTCTAATTCAGAAACCTTGTGTTTTTACTGGAGGATGTCTAACTCTATGCACACCCATGAACTGTCTATGGAAGTGCTGTTAACTTACAAATGTCTTCAGCAGGTCTTTGAAAAGATCCTAGTCATCTACTGCAGGAAGTGTGCCTATCTCGGCTAGTTCATTTCATTGCCTTTGGATACTGCATCTATGCTAGAAAAACAGAATGGCACTGGGGATGGCAGCTGGATGCTTTCTGCTCTTACTCTTTCCATGTCTAGCAACTGGGAGATGGCTGCATTTGCTCTGCTAAATATGCTTTTGGAGAGAGATGTGGGAGATAGATATATAGGAGGTACATACCAGAGGTATGTGTCTGTATCATGGAAATTCATCATCCTTTGTACTTCTAAGCATGCTCTAGCTGTTCATTATTTTGCCATACATTGTGAAGAGCATCCTCATGTGATAGCAAAGTAATAGGCTGTGCTTCTGAAAAGTTTGGAAATAAGTGACTCTACTTATATCCAACACGCATATGTAGGTACTTCCCTGTTGGTAGCCCTTCTGACAGTGTTTGTTTTTATGTTTTGGGTGGGATTTTTTGTTGTTTTTGTTTGTTTTGTTTTGTTGTTTTTTTTCCAATTTAAAATGGGGATAAGAGGAGTCATGCCATGAAGTGGTACCTTTATGAGGCTCACTGTCATTGTAAAGGAGGTAACAGGAAATGATGCTGCAGTTTCATTTTGAGCGGTGCTGTGATAATCCAAACAGTGCTGTAAGTGTGAGTACATTTTTGTGCTTTATGGGATGAGGAAAATCTCAGTCAGGCTCTGTTCCTTCCAATGCTCTGCATGAGGCTCTTTTTTGTACCTGTAAAAAGGCTGATTAATAGAGAATGTCTGAGAAAATTGCTCTGCAAATGCCTGGGATGCTCTGAAGATTTACCACAAATCACTGCTTGAGCACTAATACTTAGTGCTGTTTACAAATGTAGTGCGTGTCTTAAGAACATTAGTCTCTTCTAATAATGCCTTTTTTTTTTTTTTCCTTTGGATGTTCTTTTTATGTGTTAAAATCTTGTTTTGAAGCTTAAAGGTAAAACATTTAAATCCCCTAATAACTTATGTCTGAAGGAGTGGGAGAAGAATGAAAGGGATTGATGTTTCTTTTGTTTGGTTGTTTTGTTTGTTTTGTGGAAAGATTTCACCTTCTGAAGGCCTTCCTGTAAGACTTTTGGCACTGAAGAGAAAGCAAGCAGTACACCTGTTCTCAGCATGTAGTAGTAAACATTAAAATTTTTATTTATTTATTTACTTTTTATTTATTTACTTTTTACTACTGTCTTCCTCCACCTGAAGGAAATGAGCTATAGGAAAATGAATGGAATTGCTGGAGCTGCAGTTGATTTCTCCAGGATCTTTTCCACCCTGGCAGCATACTTGCAAGTCAGCAGCAAAGATGAATTTCTCATTGGGTTGCTGCTTGGCAGCACAGTTAATGCAGCCAAGTGAGAAGGCAGTAAGCTCTTCTGGGCCCGGAGGTGTTCTGCAGTCACTTCTGGGCCTTGTTGCTATACAGTGTGGATTATGAGATACTTCTGTTAAGGGCATCTAACACCAGTTCTGGCTCTGAGCTGATGATGCCTTTTTCTTTTCCAGAAAGATGAAAGGAAGAGACAGGCTCTCTCCTAAGCTAAGTGTCCTAAGCTTAAGCGATGAGACCAGCAAACAATTAAACCATTTGTTCTCTGAACTGGGCAGGGAGTGTGGGCAGAGGACAGCTCCCAGGCCTGCCACTTGCTTGCTGTGACTTTTTCCATCCTCGTCTGACTCATATGTCCTCATATGTCATCTTGACACTGCACTTGAAGGTGCAGGTATTCTTGCATGCCATCCGCAGAGTGTTTTGTATCTGCCAGACTGGCTGCTCCTTAATTCCTGCAGTGTGGGCGAATCGACTTGCTCTGTAAATGTGCTGCTGTGTGCCATTTGTAGCTGATTGAGTAGATGAGGAATTTGTGGTCTGTTCACTGTGAGGATAGATGGCTCGCAGGGAATGCATGACATTACGTCCACGATCCCCAGAGGTTGGGAAGTATGGATATAGACTCTGAAGGTCGAGTTCATCACTCGTAAAGTAAATCTCTCATATTAGAATGGCTTTATCTGTTATAACACAATAGCTGAAGAAGAGAATAGAAATTAAAAATGAATACTGATTGGCCACTTGCCTGCTAAATATTGTATCTTTTCTTTTTGGTCCATGAACCAATTCTTCATCCATGCCTGGCTGACTGGGAGTGATCTCATGCTGTGTGTGGCTGTCAAGTGCCAGCAGGCAGTGCGTGGGTAAACAGAAAGCTTTGTGCTGGTGTGGTGGTGCACAACCTCCTGCTGCTGGGGAGGGAATGTGTAGTGCTCCTTCAGACGAAAAAAAAAAAGAAACATTTGCTGTGAAAACAGAAAACTTACACTTCTAGAAGCTGCATTTATCACAATGAGCAGACAGTGCATCTTCAGAAGGAAAGAAAAATTGAATACATTACACACAGACAAGATTGTAACTTTTTTTCCCTCAATTTCAGATAAGCAATTTTGAAGCAATTATCTTGTCATTTGCACTTTGGTCGTTTCAGATCAAAATTACTTCAGCCTTCGCATTCTAGTCAGATGGAAAGGAGGTGTTATGTCTTCTTGTATGAAATGTTTCATCTTCCTGCTGTATCTCCGTTATTGCTTAACTGTAGAGAAAGAGACCATGAGGTTGATTTAGAGATCACAAAAATATCTTTAAATGTCTCATGTATGAGGAGAAATTACATTGCTCTTCTTCCTGGCAAATCAAATATAATATATCATGAATAAATTGGTTTGGGGCAGAGTGTTCTGCTGTGCAAAAGACAAATAGAAAAAAAGACATGGAAGACAAAAAGATATGGAAGGTGCAGTCACCTGTTGGGCTGACATCTTTATGCTGTGATGTTCACAGGACAATGTTGCTATGGATTGTTCAAGTTTTCTGTATTTTTTTTTTCCTAGGACCTATCTCTCCTCTTACCTTCTCTTGCAAACTATCTCTTACTTGATATTCTTTTCTTGCTTTTTGAACTAGCCTCTCAGCAGAGCAATGCCATATCCCATAGTGCAATCTGTGGAAGACAGACTTCTATTTATTTCTTTATTTAGTAACACCCCCCACCCCCACACCTTTACCAGTGGGTTTAAATAGCCGCTGAGCACCTGCTCCCCTAGGGCCCTCTGTGGCCCTCATCTTCCACACCTTGCCTCTCCCATAGCTGGCATAAACCTGGCCTTGCAGCAGGGGTGTATCTGAGGGCTGCAGCTATGGGGCAGAGGAGGCGGAGTTGGTTGTGTCCTTTTGTTGCAGTGGTGGGTTAGTAGGCGGGTGGGCCAGAGGCTGCGTGCTGAAGTGTTTCTTAGGGAGTGGGTCAGAGGTTAGGGCTAGCCTGAGCTGTACAGGTGAATAGCAAATTTTTAAATTAATCACAGTATAAGAAGATGCATTAGAGTATCTAAAAATGTTTAAGAAGATGGCAAATGTGCTTTTAGCTATGGGTAGCTCAGTTTTCTCTTCTGCAAATCCTATCTCTGCCATGCCCTAGAGAACAAAAGAAGCTGAAAGAGAAGTTTGCAAACAGTAAAATGAAAACGAGTGCAAAAATAGAAGCCTGATGGAAGAAACACACCTGCCATAAAAATGCAATGTCAATAATAGTGGGTTCTTAAGAGCACTGTTGTGCTAATATTGGTAATGAAAAGCAGGAAATCTTCTGGGTCTGAGTTGGGAGGGGATTTAGGCACAGCGACTCGTGATCTTGAGCCATATGTTTTCTTATCCTACCAGGGTAAAGTGCCTCTCTTCTGACTGCCTCTGGTTTCACTTCAGCACGTGTTCAAACAGGAAAAACTGAGTCAAGTATTGAAGCTCTTTTGTGAAGAACTTTTGTGTGCTGTAACCAAACCCTGTTGTTAAATCCTATATGTGCTAGATATGAGTTTTCTTTTAGTTCAGACATTCTTGTTTAACCGTGTATGCTGCCAGCTGTATCCTGGATTCTTCTTCATGCTTTCTCAAAGGCTGCTTTTAAAATGACTCGCAGACTGTTCAGCTGTCATGGCGCTTACACTGTGGCATACATTTTGGCAGCATAACTCTTGTTGGTTTGGAAAACTTTTGGAAGCTGTAGTGTTCTCACTTCATTATCTCCAAGCATAAGCCTCACTAAAGGTGCAGCACAAGGAGCTGGAAAGATTCAGAATGGGTGGACCCTTTGGGGCTTTGATGTGGAAGATGACCTGCTGCAGAATGACTCACAGCTTGGCTTATGCTTCTCAAAACTGAGAGAGGCCTAATAAAAATCTCAAAGGATTCCTGCCAGAGTGTGTTCCCAGGCACTGGGACCATGGCAGCATCTTTTACTTGCAGTCAATCCAGCTGGTACAATTTCTCAGCTAGCTGCAATGGCTTTCAAGCAAAAGCAATTTATTTTGAAGATGATGATATCTTTTCCTTCCTTTTCCTCCAAAGCTGGAGCTAGCTTTACCTTAATATGCAGACACATAAGATTTTTGCAATGAGATTTCCATCACTTTTTCTCATTGTAATCTGTTGTGAGAGTGTGCTCTGTTCTTTATTGTAGTCATCTGAAATGAGAGCAGTCTGTATCTGAAGCCATAAAGTCTGACATGTTGTAGGATATGAAAGTGTAGTTCATATTTAGGTCTGCCATCTTTAGCCAGAAGCCAAGGGTGCATGCTTAGTATTTGTAATCCGTCTTTCTGCTGTAATAAAACTGGATATGCTTGAAGCATTGTGGCCCAGAGCTGTGTAGTTTCAGGCTTAGTCTTGCAGTGCTTGTGACTGTAGGCATCCTAGAAAGGTAAGTGAGTGAGCTGGGTCAATTGAAAGAGCCCAGGCCTTCTGCAAGTGAATTGCAGCTGTTGAGTCGTCTGTGTTCTTGAGAGTGCTGACCCAAGTTATCCTTTATGACAGTGAAAGTGTAAAGCAAAAATAATCTGATATAGACCACACCCTGATATGACTTTAATCTGTGCAAGCCATAACAATAGTGCCATCCTTCTGCACTTCAAAAAGCTTGTTTCCTTGTGTGACAGTTGCCTTGCCTTCTGCAATGGCTGTCACTCGTCTGGTGAGCAGGGATGCAACTGTCGTCGAGGATTCCCTGCACCAGCTGATGCAAAATGTAGTTTTGCTGCCTTTCAAATACGAATACACTTTGGGATTGTTGGGGGGCCGATCTTATGAGTATGCACTCCCCCACAAACCATTACAGTATGTCTGGTCTCCCTTGGCATTAACCATCAGTAATTCGTAGTTCTCTTTATGTATTACAGAAGCTTTTGAGCAAGTTATGAATATTCCCAGCTGTAATGCTGCAGGTAGCTGCATGCAATAACATAATAAAATAGATGCTATCAGAAGTTATGAACAATCTTGAACAAAAAGACTGATGTTGCTCATTCATGTACTAATGATTTTGGATGCTGCGCAACACTTGGAATTCAAGCCCTTAGGTACTGCTGTTGGCCTTTGTGGTTTTCCTAGTAGTTCCTAGGTTTTGGAGGTAGCTCTGTGGTGGTGAGGGAGACCTCTGTGTCACCCTTGACTCTAGGACTTAAGCTTTAAGGAAAATACATAGCACCTTTTCCAGTCTTCAGAGGATCAAGGTCTGCTGTCAGAGCAGCACAGAGCTCCAGGGGAAGCAGCAGGAAAATCTCATGTGCAAGTTCTAGAAACTATGGTTGAGCCACAGCAACGCATGTGCAGAGGAAGGGAAATGTTGAACAAAGGTGCTTATTCAGAGGATATGATGGAAATAGAGCAGCTGGACTTTGGTCTATCTCAAACTATCAATATTTAGTGAGTAGTTTATGTTGTTACTGACTTGGTGCACTTTGCTCAATGTGGCATGTACTCTGTGGCCTTTTTATCTCCTTACAAATGCAGAAATGTTCAGGATATCCCATTTAGATTAAATAATTGTTTTGTAGCATTAATTAATGCGTCTGCTTAAAAATGAGCATTTGGCAGATTGCTTCAGACACTTCAGATGCAAATGTAGATGCAGAATAAGGCAGATTCTTAACTGAACGTAAATAGTGTTATTCTGCATGAAGGGAAAATACAGAGATGAGGAAAGCAAGCAGAGTCTGGTGTGTCTCTTTGTGCCCTTCATGCCCACAGAGCAAGTGAATGAAGAGATTTTCAGTGAGTTCATTAACCCATATCAGATCTTTCCTTGTGGAACTTGCAGACAACAAAAGCACACTGCAGCAAAATATTTTGGTGTCAGAGACTGTGACTGTTCTTTCCCTTGTATTTTCTTCCAGGATAGCACTTTGCAAACATGGCTCTTTTATTGCTAATTAGATGCTTTTTTGCTCATTTGCTAGACTGCCAGCAAGCCATCCTTGAAAAAGTCAGATGATCTTTTGTACTCCAGAAAAGCTCTCCTGAGTTATAAAGGTGTTAACTACAGGCTACTGCAGGTTGTCCAACATGCTGTTTTCTCAAGACAGTGCAGATGTTACAATGTGAGAAAGGTTTACAAGAATTCTCATGCTGTGTGTTTGTGAGGAAGGTTGCTCCTCTCCAGTGCTGGTCCTCATCACAGCAGAGCAGCAGGTGGTGTGAGTTGGTCCCAGTTGCTCTGTTCCTATGAGAGGCATGTTGCTGGGGACCTGCATTTCCCATGGCAGGGATTTCCCAGTCAAAGCCCTAGAGTTGGTAAATCCAAGCAACGGGTATTAGTCCTAGTTTAGGAGCTCTGAAGGAAAAAGAAATGGGGCATCGCTTTTTCTGCCCTGCTGCCAAATACAACATAACGGCCTGTTTTGCTACCAGTGCTGGAATAAATTTACTCATGCTAATAAGGTGCCTGGAGAGCGAGTCCTGTGCTATCCAGGAAATACAGCGTTCAACAGCTGTTGCAGTGAGGAGATCCGTGGCTTGCTGTGAACCTGGAGGCATCTGCTGGGGGGCCATCCTGGCATTGATATAAATGATGAAATAGCAGATTGTGAAATTCTCATTTAAAAAAAAAAAAACCAAAACAATTCTTCTGGTGGAAGTGGTGTAACTATGCGTTCTCACTGTACATTAGCGAAAGGGGAGGGCTGGCAATTCTCTGGAGCAAGCAGCACCAGGGCTGGGAGGTACCAGTATTCAGGGCTGCCTTCTGCTGACCTTTGCCCATAGCCACAGGGACCTGATTTGGCCAACTGCTCATCTGTAACCACCCAGAGAACACTTAATCCACAGCCAGGAAATGTCACCCTTCTGTCTCCTCCAAATAGTTTTAAAGAAAGTAGTCTGCTAGTAGGAGCTGTTTGCTTCCAGCCTGCACTAGTGAGTACATTGTGCTACCAGATTCAGACATCAAAGTGTCATGCTGAAGCGTAGGAGAGGAGAAGCAAGCTGGGAATTAGGTTGGCGCTGTTCTGATAGTTAATTATTTACCCGCAGCAGGCTGCTCCTGTTCTCATTTTTCTTCACTCCTCAGTGTCCCGACATAATAAAGCATGCAGGGATCGTGTTTCTCTGGGATATGGCTGCAAAGGGACCTGCTTCTTGAGCAGAGACAGTTAGGGTCCAGTTCCTGGTACAAAACACACTGAATGTTTGGTGAGAGCTACTGGAAAACCAAGTTGCTGCTTGAGCTGCGGTGTTGGTGTAGTATAGCGAGAGAAATACTGTGTTTGTCTTCAGGCTTCCTATTGCTTCAAAGACACTGATCATTGAAGAGAAATCATGTGGAGTATCAATGGTTAAAAGCTGTAGAGTTTAATTTATTAGGGAAAAGAAAGTAAGGATTAAATACACATAGCTGGCCTAGGCAGTAACTACGGATGTTCATCAGTCAACAAGTATAAGAGGTAAGAGCATAGAAAATAGGAACTGTGCATGTGGCTGGGGATAAGGGTGAAGTGAGAAGGAGACTTTGGATATCCCATATTGACTCCTCAAGAGTGAAATACTCTTGACTATTAAACACTTTCCCCAAGGAGAGGGTGGGAATTTTTTCCTGGATGGACACAGAGCTATGCTAGACAGCAATCCAATAAATATTTAGAATGAAAAATCTTGTCCTTTTAGGGTGACCACATCAATGTATTGAGTCTGGCTTCATCTTGTGGCATTAGTCACAGTCAGCGTTATTTGAATCTGTTGTGAAGGACATGCAGAAAGTGAGTCATGCTGTGCTAGGTGCCTGCAGGCAAATGTGCATTTACAAGCCTGGCAATATCCCCACGCTCTGCTCATCTCAATGGCAGTGTTATAGTCAGCTCGAATCTCAGGTTTACAGGACAGCCTACTCTTTTAGCTGTACTTCATCAACTCATTGGGAAGGAAAACCCAATGTCAGACAAGGGAGTGGGCCTCATTTGTGCAGCCACAGGAGGGGAGCTGAGTACTCAGCTAATCCTGTGTTCTCTGCTTATCACTTCCCCTTCTTGCAGCTTTCTACTGCCTTTAGCAAAATAGCCAAAGGCTGTGAAAGTGAATCTAAAGCTAAGTTGCTGAGTATCTTCAGTATGCTTATTGCAGTGACAGTTGTGAGACAAAACAGAACTACTGCGTGACAAAGACATCAAGCTGCCAGACTTTGCAAAACCCACGTTAAATGTCCTGGTGTAGTGCGTTTTCAAAGATAGAAAGAATGATGAGCTATTTCTAGCAGAGGAGAACTGTCATTTGAGTTCTATGCAGTAACATAAGGCAATGTTTCACCTTACTGCAAAAGCTGAGAGATTTGCAGTGGGATAGGTACGGTGTGCACCCCACTGTCAGAAAGGTGCTGCTTTGAGGAACCATCTCGAACTCAAGCATGTGATTCTGGACCATTTGAGGAGGCTTCATGCTGCTTGCTGGTGGCCTGGGAAGAGAGGAAGAGCTGTATTCTGCATGTGCACCTCACTGGCTCCCTGCTGGCTGGGCACAGGCAACACTGGGCATTTAAATCCATCAGCTTCTGCCTTCCTTCTGGTGGCTGTTTTCAGAGAGGCAAACTTGTGTTGTTTAATTTATGAAACAAGGAAAGCCTTATTAGCCATTATTCCTGTTTTTTAATCTCATAGGCAAAAAGGACTGTCTTTTTTATTCAGTGCAGCAGCATGCTGGAGAAACAGAACAGATGGCAAGCAGAAATCTTTGTGATTCTGCACTGACATCATTTTCTTTCACTTGCCAGTTTGTTTGTTACTGGTTGACCACCCTGGTCAGGTGGCCTTGGGTGGGCACTGGGATACATGGTAGATTTCTCCCCCAGTGTGAATGTCTTCATGTTCTTGGCTGGTATGAATGAACGAACGTTTTTGTCTCTGGATATCTCATGTTATCTCTTAATCATGCTTATTATGATTCTCAACTAATAAGCTCCTGTGTAAAGCTTCTGGAAATCTAGCAGGAAGGAGCAAGGAATAACAGTGGGGCTTCCTACTGGGATTCAGCCTCTACCTAACTGGCAGGGACTGGCAGCCCCATGGCTTCTTGCTTTCAGCTTGGTACCTGAGGCAACACATAAGGTCCTCTTCTTGCTATGGGCTTTGGGATGCTGGAATGCATCCTGGGGCTGATTGCGAGGCTGATAAATAAACAGGGAAGGGAAGGCATTTGATGTTGCCTGCCTTTCCATGGAAGAAATAGTCTCTGAGTCCCTTAAAGGCAGTAAATGATTTTCTTGGAAATTTCTGACTCTGCTTTGCCTACATGTGAGCATTACTTGTAGGGCAGTATGAATGCCCTAATTATGACATAAAAAGCAAGCGATTTTTAAAAATGCTGCTTACTGATTGCCTGGAAACTGCAGCTGACAGCTTAGGATTTGAAAACAGAAAGGAAAGAAATTCAGCTATCACCATTTGACAAAAATTGGAGTCTGCCTGGTAGGCATTTTTGTAAGGAAGCAAACAATCATGCATGATACAATGAAAGTAGGAAATGGCAGATCGACTTGACCGAGAAGAAAATAAGCAGTTTCTTCTGATTGTGGCGAATCCTTCAGCACTTAATATGCTTGTGCTATATGAAACCTTTTGCTATTATTTCTGTTGCATTTCATCTGTGATACATCATCTTGGAGCAAATTCTTTTTGTAAAACTCAGGAAAATTCGTCTTCTTTCTAAACAAGGAGTCTTTGCAAAAGACACCATAGTCTATTTTAAATCTTAATGATTCACAAATCCAGGAGAGGAGCCAGCAAGGGCCTAGTGGAGCTACCAACATAATGGTTTGTAATACTTACTAAATTGTACTTGTCTTATTCATAAACAAGATGTCACTGAAGTGTGACTAATTTCTTTGACTGAGTGTCACTAAGTTATGAGAGTGGTGAGGTGCTGGAACAGGCTGCCCAGAGAGGTTGTGGATGCTCCATCCCTGGAGGTGTTCAAGGCCAGATTGGATGGGCCTGGGCAGCCTGGTCTAGTATTAAATGAGGAGGTTGGTGGCCCTGCATGTGTCAGGGGGGGTTGGAGATTCATGGTCCTTGAGGTCCCTTCCAACCCAGGCTGTTCTCTGATTCTGTGAAGTGATGGTACAAAAGAAACTGTGAATTCGGGGATGCTGTGTGTTTTAGGAGGCTGTGTAAGATGCTCCTACCTACTGATGTTTGAGCATCATAAGCCTGTAGAGCGAAATACAATTACAGGTAAAATGTAGAGGTGTAGTCTCTACATCTAAACGCTATGGTGGCATCACTTGAATATGTTCAAAAATCATAATAATTATATGTCAACAAAAATAAGGTGATCCATCTGGAAACAAAGGATGCAAATGTCCTGTGAGGCACATGGAGCATGGATATATGTGGTGGCCACATCCGAATCCTATTTAAAGAAGTTACAAGGACTCTTGAAAGAGTTTAAAAAATATATATATTCATAGCATCATAGAATCTGATCACCTCCCTCGCCCTGCTGGCCACTTTTGATGGCTTCTTTTGATGCAGCCCAGGATATGGTTGGCTTTCTGGGCTGTGAGGGCACATTGCTTGCTCATGTTCAGCTTGCCATTTACCATTACCCCCAGGTCTTTTTCAGCAGGCTGTGCTCAATTATTTCATCCCCCAGCTTGTATTGTATTGCTATTGCCTCGACCAAGTGCAGGATCTTGCATTTGGATTTGTTGAACCTCATGAGGTTCACCTGGGCCCACTGCTCAAACCTCTCTAGATCCCTCTGGATGGCATCCTGTCTGTGGGAATGAGTACAGGAATAGAGGAAGAAGAAATGGAGCGGAAAGGTGCTGGATGAGCAGCAAGCAGCACACATGCAGGTTTGCTCTGGGGGAGGCTCAGCGGGCACATCCCAGCACAGGTGCCAGACCATTCAGGGCACATGGCGGCTTTCATCTTCCTGTGCTGGGCTTAATTGCTTCTTTTATGATAACATGCTTTAGAAAAAGCCTTTGGAAAGCTCTACTGGAAATGTTCAGTTTTTCCATTCTCATTGCCTGCTCAATAGAAAAGCTAAATAAATGAGCAGCCTTATAATACAGAGTGAAGACAGGTGGATGGGTTGGGCAGCTCTACATATTGCAACTGGTGTTGGTTGTTTGTCAAAACCTGTTGCAATTTTCTTTAAAATTATATTTTTAAGTTTTCTGGTTACTGGCTGTGGATGTTCTTAGAGTGTTTGCCTTAGAAATATTTTTGATGTTGCCTATCAGAATTTCTTGGAAGGAAAGCAGTTAGCCGCCTGCTTACTTGCCTTATTATGCCATTGATTTCATTGGTTAAAAAGTATACTGAGATCAGACTGACCTTATCTGTCCGTTCCAAGCAATTTTTCATCAACTAATCAAAAGAAAACTGTTCTCCCTTTGGAAAAGTACATGTTCACAGTTGCCTGTGCAAAATGCTTGGGCAAGTTCTATGGCAGACCTTTAACAAGAAATGAAGAAACAGAAGTATGGATGTTTATAATAAAGACTTTTTTTTTACGGTCTGTTGTGTTTCAATAATTATGTGGACAAATGTTGCTGCAGGTAAAAAGGATAAATTTTTTTAGTAGTGTAGCATTCAGCTACTTGCCCCTGGATTTGTGCTAAATTATGCTGGGGCCGAGGCAGACGTGGACATAAGGTTAAGTACCTACTCTCTAGGCAGGAACTGGTTGTGCCTGCAGTGGAGATGAGATGAAAATTTGCTGGAGAGTTGGTGAAGTGGGAACAGCAATTCTGTTGAGCTGTCAGCTTTCCTTTCTTCCTCGGCAGCTGCTTCTTTTTCATGGCCTGCTTGGCAGAGCTGATTGGCAGTGCATTACCTGCAAGCAAATTTAATGAAAATCAGGCATGAGCCATCCCTGGGAGATCCTCTGCTGCTAGTGGTTCTCATTCACCTTCTTACCTCTGCCAGGTACTAATTTTAAGCCCAGCATCAGTGTGATTTCCCAAGCACTTTACTCTTGCTCAGCCAAGCTTCAAATGCCTTAAGGCACAGTTAAAGAAAAGTCTGAGAAAACAATACTCGTACATTTTGCAAAGTGCCTCTTTTAGATATATTAAGATATCCCCTGCTTTTTATGGTTTGGGGCATGGGTACGGCTAGTCATATTCCAAGTAGAGGAGTCCATTCTGAATGGAAGTGTTAACAAGCAGGTTCTGTTTTCTGAATAATGCCTTTTTTTCCTATGTGCTGCAAGCTGCCCAATGATTTCAATCTGAGAAGTGCTTTACGAAGAAAACAGGAGTTGGCTAAAACTGTGGTAAAGCTGAAAATGTATTAATCTGACTTTGCATCCTGTTATTTCTCTTCTGTTATCTCTGCAATATAAACAAGATTTTTCTTGACTGGCAATTTGAAGAATTACTATTTCCCCTAGAGATGAATAGAAGCATATTTTTGAGAGATATGAAAGCAGCTGTATGCATTAAGAGGTGCACTTTCTTGAACCTTTGTAGGAAAAGATTCAGCTAGTCCATTTTCTTATCTAATGAGATATATTATAAGTGTACTTTTTTAAAACAAAGTCTCTCTTGTTATCCTTGAAGTCAAATACTGCAGCATTTTTTTGATTGGGATTTCTATCAAGAAAGCACAGCACAAGAACAAAGATGCGTTCAGTGGGAGAAATGAAAAGTCCTGTCTGTGCTGACGGACCGCTCTTTTCACTGTGTGTTGTTAGAGAGCAGATGGCACAGCTCTCAGATAAGGCTTGCTTTTGTTTTTGATAAAACACAAGCACATTCTCCATGCTGTAATCCCTTTCTCTTCAAATCTTAGCCTCTTGGGTTTGCAAGCTTACTTCTAGGTGTTGTATCCTTCCTTCTGTTCCAAAGAGGAGGTAGGTTGGGAAGGACAGCACCTTTTGGATGGGTAGACTCGACTGAAACTGGATGAAGATGGAAGATTTCTGATACCTTGGATGCAAAAAGACTTCTAGATCTCCTTCCTCAGTAGGAAGGGTAAGGGAAGAAGGTTTGCGAAAAAAGTAAAAGGAAATACTATGTTTCCCTTGGTTTTCAGCCTTTCTGGAATGTCTGGGGATAGTTGACTCTCACACTGTAGCTTGTTATTCTGTAATTAGTTGATTGCTTGGTTTGCTTTTCTTAAAGAATCAGACTGAAGTGGACATTATTGATAGGTAGAGGACTGGCTGTGTTTATTGCAGATTTAAAACAAAATGCAAAACAAAACACACACACACACAAAAAAAAACAAACACAAAAAAAAAACCACACAACCAAAAAGCATACCAGTCAATATGGAACAATAGGTTTCTGTAGTATGCCGTTGGAGAGCTTGCTGCAAGATGCCTTTTAGTTACTGTGTTTTAGTGCAGCGTATTTAAGATAAAGGGAAAAACCTCATGCTCAGTGGCATATTGCATTACAGTGTGTTTGTTTTTTATTTCATTTTCCTACTGGAGAGAGGAGGAAGTGAGGATACTGGGGATTGTAGTATTGTATTTTTTTGTAAAGGCCACTCATGAGTTTGTCTTGAGGCACTATTGACATTGTGTTGACACTAGAAGGATTGACAAACTTTGCTGAGGTGCTGCTGGGACAAGGGCACAGCAAGCCCTGCGCTGGGGAGTGCAGCTGAGTGGGCAGCTGTGGGAGTAGCATGCTATCTTTGCTGTTCAGTTTGTATTTGCATACATGGTGCAGAGGAAGATGAGAGGCTTTCCTGCTGCCTCCTGCAGCGATGATGGTGCTGGCTTTCGTATCAAACTCGTCACACATAAATTTGAGCTTCAGTTTGCAGCAGCAGTCAGACAACACCCTAAAAGATTGCTTGCTGGAACAGATACTGCCAGAAAATGCTATGTAGCTAGGCAGCGTGTTTTTGTTTTCCTTAAAGTTTATTTATTTATTTTAAAACAGGAAGGTGATACTGCTATTCTGGTCTTTTCCTGCCCTGCTCAAGCCTTCCTTTCCAGCTATGGTGGTGGCTGCCTTCATTTCTGTGCCAGCAGCAGCTGTTCCAGGCTGCTTGAGAAGGGGATGGTGGTTTTGCTGTAGGGGACAAACTCATGGCTTAATGGCTTCACAAACACAAGGTACAAACCTGGAGAATGCACAGAGAAGGATTGCTCAGTCCCTCACACTTCCCAGTTACTCTTGCATAGAAAGAGCTCATTATTGGGAACTCAGTTATACTCTATTGCACTGTGACTTCTTTAAACATATCCATTAGAACAAACAAGTAACAGTTGTAAGGGAACCTGTTAAGATTACACACGGGCAGTTCTGTGTATTTCAGGATCTTCTGTGAAAAACAGATTACATTTTGGATGTTGTTTCTTTACATATGTTTCTGTGTGTGTGTAATTGCCTGCTGTAGGTGGAGTCTGGTAGGTGTGTACAAATGTGCTCTGTTACGGGGAAAGCCTTTTGCTCAGATGAGGATGTGAGCAAGTCCCAGTGTGTATTGTCAGCTTTTTGTCTTTCTGGGACTGCTATTGCTTGTGTGCTTAATAATGCTGGCATGTTTAGGCATTTTGCTGTTGTGTAGATTTCTGACTGCCTCTGGTGCCTGAAGTTTATAATGTACAAATTTCTCAGTGTTGGACGTTTCCAGAGTGATTTATTTTTATCTTTAAATCCTAAGCAGTGCTTGTTCCAGGCAGAAACCTAGGGCGGAGTCAGTGCCTTTGAATCACACAGTGCGTGATAGATTTGTTTCCTACATACAAATTCTGTGTTCATCCTAATAGGAGATACTACTGTTCAAATAGTAGAGCCTGGGATTCTTTACAAACCAGTAAATCCCATAAGGATTACAGGCAGGTGAGGGTGGAGGCCTCCTTCCTTTGCAGCTTGCCTTCCCTGCTTTTTCACAGGGCTTTAGCTTGCAGGTTCCAAAATGCTTTGGCCTTCAGGATGTTGTGCTGTGTTACATCCAAACCTTTTCTGGGAAACAACCAGTCCTGGTCACCTCTCCCCAGTGCACCAGCAGCTGTTGGAGAGGGAATGCTTTGTGCTTGGCAAGCTTTGGAAAGCTGCCTTGTTAGCAGTGCTTTTTAATGCCCTGAATGCCAATGCTTAAACTGTGGTTAGCGGTGTGTAATGAAGCAAAGAGTGCCATCAGGCTGCACTGGCTCTTGTTTTATTTGATACAACTGAGTACGTTCTGTTTGTGATTCAACAGTGAGGCTGCAGTGAAGTGATGCATGTAGTTTTGGGTCTCGTTATAAGCTGAGTGTTGCAGAGCTCTTGTGCCTTCAGGAGAGAGAGAGTTGCATGAAGCACTTCAGAAACACTATTTTTTCCCCTTTCTTTCCTTCCCTTTTTTCTCTGAGTTATTTAAACTGTGCTGCACAAAAAGTTTAATTATAGGTCCCTTATACCTGTGACAGCATTCATGCTTTCCAGAAAGATGGTTCTGCCTTTTAGATAAGAGTTGGTAAGGAAAGGGCTTTTTCAGAAGCACATCTTGCCTATCGTGGTACAGAAATGGATCCCCATAGGAGGTGCTGCCTGTGACGAGCTGTCTTGTATTCTCACCTTGCTGGAATGATCTTCCCATGTCTGTGCTGCAGGTGCAGCTCTGGAGGCTTGCTGGGACCTGGGCACGTCGGGAAGGAGCCTGCTACAGCATGCTGGTGCCCTCTGACGGTAAGGCTGTTTGCTGTTGTCAGCCAGTTTCTCTGTGAGCAGGAGGCATGACGTTGTCAGCTGAGAGCAGGCAGGCCGGCACCTAACTCAGCTGGGTGGTGCAGCTTCTGCTGCGAGACCAAGTTCATTGTGTGTCACATGCATAGAATCAAAAGCATAAAATACCCTGAGCTGGAAGAGACCCACAGAGATCATTGAGTCCAGTTCTGGCTCCACACAGGACTACCCAAAACTCAAACCCTTTGACTGGGAGCGTTGTCCAAATGCTTCTTGAACTCTGGCAACCTGGCACTATGACCACTGCCCTGGGCAGCCCTAACTCTCCCCAGACATAGTTTCTTGCTGTTTCCTCGGGCTCTGTTGCTGACACCAGAGAGCAGAGCTCAGCACTGCCCCTCTTCTTCCTGTGTGGAGCTTTAGGTTGCCATGAAGCAGCATGTCCCAGAAGATAAAAAAAAAACCACTGTACTCATTAAGGATACGTACCATGTCGTGATCTTTATTTATCCCATGCTTTAAAACACAGCTTTAACTTAAGCTGCAACTTACAGTACAGCTTTTTCACTCTTATTTCTTTTTTTTCTTCTTTTCCCAGACGTAACTATTAATTACAAGCATGGTCTTCCCATGATAACTCTGACATTGCCTACAAGAAAAGAACGCTGCCAGTTTGCTGTTAAACCAGTGGTAGCCACAGTGGGGGCATTTCTGCAGGATGTACAGAGAGAAGATAAAGGAATTGTGAAAGCAGAAGTCTTTGCAATAGGTATCTTACATTTGTCTTTGTTCAGAATGAATCTCCTGTTCAAATCACCTGTACTTTCCCTCTGAAACATGATTTAAAACCTGCATTAGATTTTGCTTTGCTACTGTTGAGATTAATGCTTCTGAGGTTTTTTTTGTGTTTTACATTCAGTATCTGAGTCCTCTTGAGCTGATGTAAAATGCAGAGTTGAGCATACTACTGTAACCTTCCCAGTAGACTCCTCTGTTATCTCTTTCAAATAGCTTCTCTTTGTCATGCTGTTTTTGAATAAATGTTGCTTCTAGTTTTCTTCATCTTTTTCCATCCTTGTCCTCTGTGATCATTCTGAAAGGCAACCAGTCTGCTTCTTCCAGATGTCTGCCTGTTGTTCTGTATTCTCTGAAGCTGGAAGACTGCTTGCCTTAATGCAAATATGAATTCATGTGGAAAACATATTGGGAGCTAAGCAAACAGAAAAAGCATGCAGTGATAAAGGCCAGCTTTCTGAAATTCTGGAGAGATATAATCTGTGTGGATCGCAGTGCGTGAGCTTCCTGTATGCAAGAAGTTGTGCGAGCTGATTTTCCTGGCAGGATGGTCTTGTGCTGTTCTTTTTGAGTACTGTATCTACTGGGCAGCAAAGGTAGAAACGTCTCTAGAAAAGATAATTCTGTAGGATTCTCCCATATTTTCAGACAGCACTGTGGCAAGTCATCATTGCCAGTAGCTTCCCCTTAACGTGGAAGTTCACAGTAAAAATGGTTCTTCCATGGGGATAGATAAGGCAGGGCTAACCAAGAACGTTCTCCTGCAGTATCTCTCAGTACTGCTATCTCTGCAAAAGAGCACCCATGAATTAAGTATCTGTGATTCACTGCTGAGCCCCGTTCTTCCGTGTTAGGTCTGCAAAAGCTTTATGTTAACTACTCATTCTGCTCAGAGCAAACTTCAGACTTCTGTGAAACACGAGATGATTTCTGTGAGAAACCTAAAAGTCTAGCATTTTCAGTATAGATGAACACTGGGTTCCAAACTGCAACGAAATTTGGGCTCTTTTCACCTAGTGTCATCTCTTTAAACCTCCAACTTTGTAATACAAATGCTGTCTGTTTTGATTAAAAATATCTTGGTTCTCTATTCTGTATTCTCAAGTGCCAGGCAATTATAAGGGTAGAGAACAGCTTAGATGATTAATTCATTAGGAAACTGATACTGTAAAGAGAAACTATTGGTCAAGTATTGTGAGTTGAATTTAAGCATGTATTATTAATGAAAAATTATGAAGGTTTGACTTAATAGAGATACTTTTCAGTGTCGTTTAGCCATTAAATGAAACTCAGCCTTAATTGAAAGTGTTAGTTCTCTATCTGATGACTCGCTTTCATTTTCAGTAGATTTAGTCTTGCAAAATGCCTATAGACAAAAAGCGTTCACCTTTAAATACCCGTGCTTAAGTGTAGGAGGAAAAGTAAACTTTTCTGAAAGTCTGCATGGAATTTTTTAAAACAAAACAAACTCTTCTCCCCAAACTTTCCAACTTTTCAGCTAATGAAAGGTTTGGACAGGTTAATAAATCTGCAATGTATCAGATCCAGAACAAAGAACCTGTCCAGCACTTCTTTTTGGAACATTTTTTTGCATTAATGTCATTTTATAAATGTCACCTTAATTTACATGCAAATGACATTTGATGTTCTATTACACCACTTTATAAAAAGAGAAGAGGGAAGAAACATTTGAATGGGCACATTAACATTTCAAATTCTGAACTGAAATCCTTCCAGGTCTACTTACCTACCCACGTGAGGTGAGTAGTCCAATAATTCTGCTCAAGAATAAAGCTTCTGTTTTCTGCTACTGCACAGCCCTTTGCAGAGCAGGCGAAGACGCCCTCTGTATGTATGGGGAATGAAGCCCAGATCAAACAGCTGTTCTGGAGTGGCTTGTTGCTGGCTCTTGGACCCTTCCTGTCCCCGCAATATTTCCTCTTAGCAGGCAGGAAAGAACCTCTTGCAAAATAAAATAGGGAATGTAGGAAAGAAGTATAAAAGCAGGAAGAAAACTTCTACAGCAGCTTTCCTGATAGCAGATTCCAGTTTTTCCCTTATCTGGAGTATTAAGTCATTGCAAATAGTATGAACAATATCTTTTTCTTGGCTTGTCCTCTGTGGTGTTGGTGGAGTAGAGTTCCTGCAAGTTTTTTTCATAGGAGAGAAGTAGAAAAGGGTTCTCTAGGGTGTTTTAGACTAATGCCTCTGTGGCTCGTGGTCTATCTTGTACTGGACAGTTTGTCTAGCTACCTTAACTCAGTCAGAACTGGCATTAAAAGAGAATGATTGCATTGTATGATTGTATGAACGATACTTCATACTTACCATAATAAAAATATGAAAAATGCTACTGACAGGACTTGTTCCTGTTGATTATAACAGCTTGTTTAAGGAAATACATAAATCTGTAATTGAATGTAAGGTCTCTGAAGGTGTTTTAATTTCCAGAAAGTCCTTATTGTAGGTTTAAGTGGAGATGCAAACTGTTGTGTAGGTGGCAAATCCAAAATTCAAGTCTTTCCATCACAATTTACGGATTTTTATGCAAGACTTTTTTCCTCTACCCTACGGATCCAATTGGTCAATTCTAGTCATAATCATAACGAGAAAATATGAGCCTGCTTGTAGTAGAGACAATATCATTACACTTCTAACCAATTTTGGATTCACAGGCCTGATTTTTACATCCACTGAAACTCGTAAAAATAAGCCCCAAGCCTAGTTTTCTGGAGGCTTACTCAAATGCATGTTCCTTTTGATTCATGGGAACATTCTCACAAGCAGGGATTTAAAAGTCTCTTATGAGAAACACTTGCAGGCTCTTTCTTTATGATCAACTATATAAACTTTAATTATTGTCAGAGTGAGAGATGCTTGAGGGAATAAAATACTTTCAAATTCATGTGCACGTTCCAAGGCCATAATTGTGGTATGTGAATTTTCAAGATTTTCAGTCATATTGTCCTTTATCCAAGTAATGCAAATGCAGATGCTAATATTGAAGACCATGGTGAAATTAAGTTTGAGAAATGTATGCAATACAGATGGGCAATCTGCTAAGCTTGTATAGAGTCAGATCCTGTGCGGCTGAGCTCTTTCAATGCTATTTCTGCCTTGAAATGCAAGTCTGTCCAAACCAAGCCAATTTCCAATTTAAGCCAATCATTGGAGAAAAGCACTGGAGACAACATAGTGAAATAGTAGTAAAAATAATAGTAAATCCTAATGAGAGGATTGCCCAAATGATGCTGGTAGAGAAAGCATTCAAGTCTCTGCACTAAGTTCCTCTTTAATGTTTAGCATCAGTTACAGCATTTACTAAAAGTACCCTTCCAAAGTTCCCTTCCAAATATTAATAAAGATCTGCTAATGTTTAAGATTCTTTATGATCTGTCTAGATCTTAAATCTTATTCTGCAGATGGTAGCAAGGTCTCTGATGCAACCTTGATGGAGGTCTTACTGATGAATGACTTTAAGCTTGTTATCAACAACACAACGTACAGTGTGTCAACTCCTGTAAAAGGTAAGAGCCATGGTTTAATAGCTCTGATTGTCTGGCTTAATCTAGTGAAAGGCATGAGAAGTCTCAGACAATTGGAATCTCTCTAGAGAAAAAAATTTCTCTTCATTTTTGTACCATTGGATGGTCTTGCTTTTAGGGGGGTAAGTCAGGAGAGAGAACGATGAAGGATAGATTCTTGAAATGTTTTGAAATGATAAACACTTTCTTTTCAGATAAGCTGAGTAGTGAGCATGCTACTGAAATGGAAGATATCAAATCCTTGGTTCACAGGCTGTTTGTGGCTCTGCATTTAGAAGATCACCAGATCAAAAAAGAGAGAGAACTGCTACAGAAACTGGACCACCTGAAAGAACAGTTGATGCCTCTTGAACAGGTTGGAAGAAAGGGAGGTGGTTTTGTTGTTCTGTTTTTAAGTGCAAAAGCATTTCCTCATATCAGAAGTAAGTCCTGTGATAGAAAATGATAAGATGGATGCATAGGGTGTCTATTTTGTCATGCAAACAAAGTCAACTCAAATACAGTTCAAATAACTTGCAGTTCAGTTCTTCTTTTCTCCTGCAGTGCATGTTACCTGGTTAAAAGCTGCAACATCTGGAGAAGACTGTCAGGAACAAGCCTTAGCATGGCTGGTATTGGGATTGAACACCCAGTTAATCACCTGTTGCTGTATGAGTTCTGAATACCTATTAAAGGGAAAAAAAACAAAAAACCAACAGTGAGCTTAAAAATTATCTGTGGCAGTTTCCTTTGTCCCCAAGTCAAAAGGCAGATTGTATTGACTAATGGTTGCTGTAATCTAAGAAATGAAGTTATATACGTTGATCTGGGGCAGGTTAAGGTAACTCAGCTTGAAGGAAGGAATCAAGGGTCTGACAAGATGAGCGAACTTTTCCTTGACTTCAGACCTGCTATGTGTGAGGACTAGCCTCAGTGTTAACAAGACCTGCCTTTAATGATAAATAGAAATCCAGCAGATGTAAATCTCAAGCAGTGGGAAGGGAAAATTAACAGTGTCATCTGTTGGTGCTCAGTAGCCAGGAGGTCTGTTTGCCCTTCGATTTCAGTCCTTTTCTTTCTTTGCAAGTTAAGTGTGTAAGAGGAGAGCAAGGATCTTTGAGAAAGGATCCTTGAGAAAGGATCCAGCCCAGCAGGAGTAAACGCAGTGCAACTGATGAGCTCCTCAACTAATGTTTGTTTGAACAAGTTCCTGTGTTTATTTCTTCACCCTAGATGAAAGCCAGAATTATGGACAGTGCTGATGCAAAGACCTCCAGACTTCTATGGGTTGGTTTAGCTTTGATGTCAATGCAAGGTGGAGCATTGGCATGGCTCACATGGTGGGTCTATTCGTGGGACATCATGGAGCCGGTCACATACTTCATCACCTATGGGAGTGCCATGGCTTTCTATGCCTACTTTGTTCTTACTAAACAGGTGATTTCCCCCTCCTGTAAATGTCTGGAGTATTGAAAAGAAGGAGTAGAGAAACTGAAAATCCTAGTGCTTGAACTCTGATTAAAATGTAATTTATTAAGTAGCTTTGCCATCAGACTGGGGGAGTTGGGATTGATTTCTGATGGGATTGGATAAAAATGCCTTTCATTATCAGGCCAAGTACTGTTACACCTGCACTATAGACTAGCTTCTGAGCAGAACTACTACCTGTAAAACTCCATCAGCCAGGATATGAGCAGTGATGAATGAAATCTGTCATTTTATTTTAATTTTTGTAGGTCAGTTTGAATAGTAAATTGTACCTGGCTCATTGCTGTAAAGGGAGAGCAACTAGTAGTTCTGTACCAATTCATGAACACTGCTTTACAAGTGACCAGGAAGCAAATCACTGCCCAATAATATTAATAAATAAATAAATTCACCCAGATGTTAACTGAGCTGCACAATACAGACCAGTCCTGAAATCCTGTAAGATTCTGAAGAATGCTTCTTTTTTTAGTTCTCTACTTTACTCTCAAAGTAGACATCTTGATGTCCAACTTTTGTAGTGGAAAAACTCTGTTTACTAAGCAGTTATGTGGAAGAGTAGCCACTGCTTCCTTCCATAATACTGGTGGATCCATAGACCTCATGAGATATATTAGGTTCCATTTGTGAAAAGGGGAGACGTGTCTGTTTTTATGAACAACTGGCATTGAATGTGAGTTTTATTCCTTCTCACTGATTCTTAGCAAGGGCAGAGGTATTCCTACTTTATGTATCCAGATACACGTAAATCTCTTTATACAGATTACTGCTTATCTTTTTAGAACAGCTGTATTGGCACGAATGCTTGAGACTTTCAAGTAACTCTGAAAAAACAGTAATTGAACTTTCTCTGACTCCTTGGAAAGTCATGTCCATTTTCTCAGGTGGCTTCAGTCATGAGGTTCAAGCTGTGTCTTTATTATAGAAAATTACTTCAGACAATATAAAAATGATTTCTAGCATGTGTCTAAGAGGGCCCTTACGACAAATAAGAGCATGCTTGTGTGTGTAGTTTCTTAACAGCATGTGTATTTCTGCTCATGTGTACATGCCTGTGGAAGTAGATAAATAATTGTGAAACAGGCTGAATTTCTCTGACCTGGACTCCTTTTTCTTGCTAACCTCAAATATGTGCCTTTCTTTCTTCGCTAGGACTACATTTACCCTGATGCTAAAGACAGGCAGCTCCTCCACTACTTCTACCGGAAATCCAAAGCCCAGCATTTTAATGTGGAACAATACAACAAGCTAAAAGAAGAACTTGCAGAGGTATTTAAATACAATCCTGAAATAAGGTGGTCTTCTCTGGGTTTACTTTTTCAGTAAACTCTCAGCTATTGGAAAACTGACCTCAGGGTTTGTTACTTACATTCAGAATGGCATATTGCTTATTAACCAGTTTGCGCTTTTTAAATAACCATACCGTGTTTGCCTTTGACATGTAAACTACTTCAGTAGTTCATCAGAAAAGGAGACTTTCACCAAGTTAAATTTCAAACGCATAAGTTAGGTTTTGAGCACTACACTGCCTTCCCACCTCTCCCCTCCCCCCCATATTAGAATATGTTACATTTCCAGCTATTTTAATAACTGCATTTAGCCAATGTATTACAATGCATGTGTATTTGCTTGAATACACTTGAATCGGCACTGCACTGCACCCTCCCCATGCCCTGGTTTCAGCCCATACAGTGCCGATGGCACACACGAGGTTCAGTTGGTGCTTAGCGATGGGTGCGAGCCTGGGGCTGCGCTGGGCTGCTCAGTGGGGCAGAGCCACAGCCATGGTAATGGACAGGGTACAGCTGCAGGGTGGGCTGGGCTAAGCTGGGCTGCGTGTGGCCTGCGGGCTGGACATGCACAGGCTAGAGTTTGTTGCTTTTTCAATAGCTTGTGAAAATGATTTTTTTAAGTGTAATTTCAAGAAAATAATACTTTGGATTGGTGGTGTAGTAGCACACACTCTGCTCTCTGGAAACTGAATGGCCTGAGTAGGCCTGTGGAGTTGAGCATCCTCCATTTGAGTAGTCTGGTTTCTTATATGAGACCAGTGTCTTCTGAGAAAGGGAAAAATGAAGGGCCGCAGAAGATGAATTCATTCTTTCTCCCACTGCAGGCAGAAGAATCTCTGAAGCGTTTGCGCCAGGCTCTGCACCTCAGACTTCCAATCCAGGAAATTACTAACAAGGACTGACTTTGTTTTGGTGTATGTTAGAATTGCCTTTTCAAAGTTGATAGGAACATTTATTTACTATACAGAAACTGGATATTTTTGACCACTATAATTTTGCAAGTTACAATAAATATTTATAAAAATGATTTGATTACTTTGACGGCTTTGGGTTTGTTTTTTGCTTTAGATTTTGGTCTTATAAAGAAACTGCTGAAGCAAAGTTCTTCAGATATTTGTCAAGTCATATTAGTAAAATGGAGGCATTCTGCTTCCAGGTAAAGTGACAGGAAAAGTGAGGGCTGTCATTTTCAGACAATTAGCAAGTAATTAACTCCTGCATCAAGTATTATGGATTTTTTTTCCTGAAATTGTTCTTTCCTTTTCCCTAGCTCTGTATGCTCTGATTTTGTTGGTATAACGCCATTGGTGAAGGTTAGATTTTCATCAAAAGTAAGCTATTTGTAGTCAGTGTTTTTAATGGAAAAATAGCACATACATCAAACTCATTTACTGTAAAATTATTTGTTTTACTGTTGCATTTTATTGAAAGAACTTACAAAAACATTCGCAAATACATGATTTACTCAAAGCTTCAAAGTAGCCATATTGAGACTTAATATCCGTGACTCAGAACACAATATATGAAAGGATATAACTAAAGTAGAGCCAGTAAGTCAATTATTTTTTATCCAGAAAAGTGAATTAACTTTCCTTAGTGTGAGTTCTCCACTGTCCAGAAGAGTTAAGCATTACGTACCAATAATGTAAAAACTAATCTTTTAAAAAATTGCTTCTATTAAGTATTGCAGTTACTAATGCTACAGTAGTAGCAACCTGAAACATCCTATGATGACAAGTATACTATCAGTTCTGTATACAAAATGACAGTGTACAGCTGATCTCTGGAGCCAAGAGGAGGCAGTCTGGTCCAACACCAATACCTCCGAAGTACCAAGGTTTGCTTATGTTGTGTATTGCGGAGCTGCCTAAAGATATCAAGAAGAGTGGCAAGTGAACCTGAACCATATAAATCATTTGCTTTAGTGATGTGTAGCAGGTAAGCTTACCCCTGTCAAAGAGTGTGTATGTACCCAAAATCATGCTTTTCCAAAGCAAGATATTTGCTGCCTTATTTCACTACTGCTTTCTTTCCCTCTGAGGATGCAAAGCACCACAAGCTTTAACTGTGCCACAAATGAAAATTACGTGCCAGCAAAAGAAGCCCTTTATTTGCATTAGAACTACAACTGTACTCAAGGAATTAAGTACGTTTTTAGTGTTGAGAGAAAAAAAAAAAAAAACCCACCCTCAATAAATGCATAAAAATTAGATGGTGGACACTGTTGTACAGATATAAAAAGATGCCTTACAAGTATATTTCCTGTACACTGTACTCTTGGAGCAAGAGAAGCTAACCTATTACATTGTTTAAAAAGTTTTGGAAATAGTAAAAAATGTGCCATAACTAAACAGATAAATTGAGCAAAAATCTTTCTTTTTCCTTAGAAGTTAATTTCAATAAAATCTGAGCACCTCTTACTAATCTAGCACCAGTAAACTTTTTCCAAATTCCCTGAGATGAACAGAGCTGTAATATTAGCTTTAAATTTGCCTTAAGATTTTTGAAACTATTGCGTATACAAACTATAAGGTTTGATATCAGTGTTTTTGTAAATAATTTTATAGAGTATTAATCTCCTTATCTAAGATGGTAGCTTTCTCACTTCTGCGGTGAGCATTAAAGAATGTCATTATTAAGTAGCAACCTACTTAGATTTTGGGTGAAAATACAATTTTTTGGTCAACATTGAAGCAAAACAAGGAATCTGTTTTTTTCCTATAGCATTTATATCTCTGCACATATCCACTTTGCGATGAGAAACTTTTCGGTTAACGACAGTAAGAAGTTCTGTGAACTCCAAGGAAGAGCCGTGCTTCCTGAGAGCCTCACATAAATCTTGAATGTACCAGGAGCCATTCACAGTTTCACGGTGAGAAAAGTAACCTATTGTAGAACAGGAAAATAAAATTATACTCAGTTGTAAGTAGCCACTCCCACTGAAAAACATTCACGACAGTTAATCCTTGCTAGCTTCACCTAATGGAATTACTACTGAATGTAAATCTTACCACGTCAAGTTATGCAGTCTCACTGGGAATGGCAGAAGGAAATGGTTTTGATATCACTTACTCAGTCTAGCCAAGAGGAATACAGTTTAGGAACTGATAGTTTATTGTCCACAGAACTTTATCTGCAATTTGCATGGCAGCAGATGGGACTGAGGACAAGACAGATGATGGACTGGGAAGTACGGCCACATAGTATGGGGGAATAGATAAGCCTCTAGAATACCACACTCTAGGAGAAAAGAGGAATGCCTGCTGTTAGCACACAGCTCAGCAACAAAATTATAAAGGGAATGATTCTGTTTGGCAAATTAACTGCAATTTTAAGTATTTGTTTTTACTTTTTTCCTAACATAAGGGGCTCCTTCCCAGATGACACTTAATAGGGAGCAAAACAGATGACATGGAACTGTACTCATTATTTTGACTGCAAAATGAGGAAATGTTAACGCTTGTTATAGTGAAATATCAGACACACAGACATAAAATAGAATCCTACCTTGTGCCACAGAATAGCACATAATAAAGTCTGCACCAGCCGGCAGGGTATAGACACCAGCTGCATCCACTTCAGTCTGGTTAACAGTGGTTTCATCTTTGCTGTCTACTAAGTCCTGAACGAGAACTGGGTCATCATGTTTATCACCTCGACATGCCTGTTGGGGAGAGAAGGATGATTATGTTTTTACTTCTGTGAAGTTGATCTGTGTTACCATGATACTTTTAAACGGAGAGGACTCCTGTTACATTCTACATTAACCATAATTGTAGATTCATAAAGACCCATGTAGTTCTCTATCAATTAAAATATTGGTGATGAAATCCAATAAAAACTCAGGGTCAGCTAAAGCAGGTTGCTCAGGACTATGTCCAGTTGGCTTCTGTCTCCAAGGTTGTGTGACATCTTTCAGTGTTTGCTCACCTACACAGTAAAAAAGTGTCTTCTCGTGTTGAGATGTTCTACGTGTTTAATTTGTATCCATTATGCACATTGAAGAGATCCTGGCTTCCTCTTCATTCCCACTCCTCCTATCAGGTATTCATGTATATTGATAAGATCCCCCAAGCCTCCTCTTCTGTAGGTTGAACAACCCTAGTTTCTCATGGTATGAAAGATGCTCTGGTTCCCTAATCATTTTCACAGCCCTGCACTAGACTCATTCCAATAAGTCTGTATCTTGTATAGTGGAGAGCTCAGAACTGGACACAAGACTCTGAATGCAGTCTTACCAGCTGGAGAAAGAGAAAGGATCACCTCCCTAAACCTGACAATGCAGCAAGGAATAAATGCCCTGAAGCACAGCCATTGTAATATCCTGTGTTATATTATGTTGCTGAATTATTTATTTATTTATTTTAAGATAAGCCATTAAATAAGCCAAGGATTGTCTGTGTTGCAGAAAGTGTATGTGGAGAAAAAGAGAGTACGAGAACACTTAAAAAGTTACAAAGTAGGCAACAGGCATTACTTAAGAGCTATCACAAAATACAGAAATACGAAAATTTCCCTTCCTTTGCCATGATGAAGTTCTGTCCTTGCTGTTTACTCTATGATTTCCAAAGGTAAGTGTTACACTTATTGTTCTTTCTGCTGTAAAAGAACTCTGTTCCTGAACTGAACTGATGCAATTTCCTTCTTTGATAAATATCTCATTAATATTTCCAAGTATAACTTGTATTACAAAATCAAAATACTTAAATATTTTTTCCATCTTTGGCCTGATTAAAAAAAAAAAAAAGCTGAATAAATCCTAATGAAAAATTAATTAATAGCTTGCTGACATCTATAGCAACCTTGTGCCTAAGTCACTTCCGTTTGAAAAAACTTAGAATTACTATATAACTACTAAAATCACAGTCTACTAAAGGTCAAGTTCTTGTTTGAGTTTACTAATTGTAACATAAAGATGGGCCCTTAAAAATCTGGATTGACCCCACATCTGATTGCTTTGAACAAGAAGCTGGACCACAGATGATCTGGGATTCATTCCAGCTTGCATTATCCTTTGAAGCAAGGAGTGAAATCAGAAGTTATTGTATGAGTTTTGTTTGACTGCTTAGCACCATCAGTATTTTTGTGACAATAAAGCCTTAATGTGATACTTTATTTTTTCTAGAGATCCCAATTACAACAGATGGACTAGAGGTCTTTTCCAACCTTAACAATTCTATGATGAGTATTGATCATGGAAATAAATAAAAACAATAACAACAACAACAAAAACAAAAAAAAACATAATCTTCTTCCATTATCAAGTGAAGGAACTTGCCTGGTAGAAAACAGTGAATGCAAGAAAATTAGATAATTTTTTTCAGCCTAACCTGTGGATGAGAGGTATGAATGGGAGGAAGTGAAGCTGTGTGCACAACTTTCTCCAAAAACTAATGATACTTTCTTCTCTGCCATTAAGTGTACACTGACAACATCTTACCTGAATTATAAATATCTTCGGCTTTCCTACCAGACTCTGGCATTTATCTCCTCTGAACATGTTTGTGATCGTCTCAATTTTGATTTGGGCATCATATGCGTAGACATGATCATTCTCACCATGACTCAAGAACACACAAACAAAGCAGTCAGCATTGCTGTAGTCATCCAGAGAGGCTGAAATATCAAGTGCACTTTAGATAACTAAACAGTGATCTTCGCTCTCAAAAAAACATGGCACATTTGTATCATGTAATTTCATCTCAGATCAGTTATTTTTCGAGTGAACTATATTTTCAAATAGCATAAGACTGCAGAAATCTGAAGGCACAGTGATTAAGCATGGCTCAAGATAAGCCACTGAAAGTAAAAAAAAAAAAAATGTTACTAACTTCTCCCAGCTGAAAGCTAACTTCTTTCAGCAACTTCATTAGCTCTCAGCACAGACTTCCTTAAATTGCAATAAAAAAAATCTGAAGTTTAACCCTTAAACCCTTTGTATGTTGAACACTGTGCATGAAAATTAAAAATTTTAAATTAGCTGAGCATAGAGAACGGAAAACATAAGTCTAGAAATTCTGCTATCAGCAGTTAGACGTAACTAATATATGGTCTCCTACCTTCATAAACTTTCTGCAGCACATCTTCTGCTTTCAGATCGTCAAAAATTCGGACTTCAAATCCAAGGTCTGTCAAACTATTGTTAAAACACATACATATTAGTAAAAACATTTTCTCAAATTATATATATCGATTACTACCAACTCAATTGTTTTCACTATGAGATAGTTAATATTCATGTTTATGCATTGTTTATGAAAATAATTGAAAATGATTTTGGACTCGAACTGGTACCCAGTGCATATGTAGTATCTAATTCAAGTTACTTTGAAGACTTTGGCCTAGAAGAGGTCTGGACTTGCTGCACTCGTATGACTCACACCAGCAGCTTCTGTGACATACAGGAATGTCTCTTGAAGTTTTTTTAATTATGTCTTACTTTGTCAAGATTGCATAGATGCTTATGTTTGCAAAATATTTTCTTCTGTACTTAAACTTAAGATCTAGGTAGCTGCTTATTTGATCTCAATTTCTGAGGTTCAGGTTTTTTTAAGCTTTGGGGGAGAAACCAAGTTTCTTACCTGCGTTTCAGATTGTTTCTGTCTGCCAAAGTCCCACGTCTATCTGGCAGCCTTAAGTGCCAAAAAAAGTGCTCGTGATTGAAGATTAACGCAACTCCTCTTCTCTGATGGTTCATTTTGTATTGCTCTGCAGGGTCAAATGTTTGTCTGTTGCCAGAGATAGAAAACTTTCTTGATGAGTTAGTTAGTTGCTAATTGAATTCCTTTTCTGTATTCCTGCTAGCTGAGACTGTTGTAATGGACTAGAGACTTTGAGAATCCAATTTCAGAAGACTTTAAAATGTGTGATATTTTAGAAAGAACCTAAATCATTAAGTATTTTTTGAAAGCTTGGACATGTTAAACAGTTCAGTAAAACCATGTTTAGGCTGGGGACAAAGATCTGTCAGGTTTCTCTATATTTGTATTTTCTGTTTTCAGGAGGCTGTCACATTAATAACACACTGAGACAGGTAAAAGTGCACTTCAGATTTGGCTCCAATTCTCCATGTTACATGTTTAGCTAAATACTATTTTAGCAGAGTTGTATGGTGCATATGTATTTATTTGGAAATTTAACTGTGTGAGATTTGCTTCCACTTCTTCTAATTGAGCTGAGTGTTACATCATGAACAGCAGCCTATATACCGTATACTGGTTGATGAGATAGTATACATACTGTTTTGAGAAGTCAAGAAGTTTGTATTATTTACAGATCAAAATGAAAGCTATGATGGTACAACTGTTGACTGGTATCTAGCAATCAACCAACAGAGCCCTACAACCAAGGGACTATCAGCAAGATCACAAATGGCCAACCCAGCTTCTAAGTAGAGAAATTTTAAATATCAAGGCAACAAATGTGTAGAGCATTTGTATGTTTGGAGTAGCATTCTGTTTCTTTTATTGTGTTATAAGCAAACACAACATAGAGGTCTGCATTCACATGCTATGATCTGTACACTTGGACCCAAAGGGTCCTCTCCAGGCTTTGGCATGGCTGGCTGTATTTAGAGAGACAAATTGTGCTGCTTCAGTTGATAGAGGCATCGGTGCAGGGAACAGAGGCTAAAATACTTCTGATGATAGTTCCTCACAAAAGAAAAGGCCTGTGCTGTAGGTTTACAGAATGATAGTCCAGGTCATGCTGCCCTGGAACTGTCAGTAGGCAGAGCTGCTGTATTTGGCATGTTACTGTTTTGTTTTCTTTTTCTGCTGCAGAATGTTCAGTTTTGGTGCAATTCCTAGAAAAAGTTCAGAATACTCACTTGTAGAAGTTACTTAAAGATTACAGTTTACTCCAAAATTTTCATTTCACTACAAAGCAACCAAAATGTTTCATTAAATATTTCTGCTTCTCCACTTTACTATGAGCAGCTCCTTAAAACATCTGTTCATAATGCCTGAAGAATTCAAACAAGGAGCAGGAATTCTGGACAGCTGATCCTCAACTGGGGATTTCTGAAGTGCAAGATGGAAAACTGTCAGAAAAATAAGTAGGATGCTTTCTAACACTCTCCCCAATTGGAGCACTTAACATGATAAAATGCAAAAATTCTCAACTTTAGCTCTGTAATTATGAATGATATTTCACCTGTGCCAGTGCCAGAACTTGTTCAGATTCTGGTAATTTTTGTTCCTTTGGATTTAACAAGATATACGGCTTATGGACTGTTATGTCCTTGGATCCATGAAAGGACCATTAAAGCATGATTCCCTACATAATTCTTGCTCTGCTCAGCTGTATTCACTGAGTGAGCAAGGCAAAGGAAGCTACCAGACAGGTAGTTTACCTTTTTCAGGGCTACACAATGTTGCATGGTGGAGCAGGAAAACTTAATGAAATCACTACCTCGTGATCTCTACACTCTCTCTATAGAGGACTATATTCTTGTGTTACACACTATTGTTTTGCCCAACTGTCCATAGATTGTGATGGTATTTTTGTCACTCTCTCTGCACATTGCATACCATAACATGGATGCACTCCTAAGAATCCCTTCTGCATGCCTTCATCATAAGAAGGATAGTTCTACACTTGATGTTGCTAAAACTAAAAACATGTTGTGTAAATGGGTGAGGTTGAGTGAGTAATCCAGCTGCATTCCTAACGAAAAACCAGGAAAACTTCAGCTGCCCGCAGTAGGCCATCTCTCCATTGTTGCCATCAGAACCGTACCTTATATCAAATGCATCCACTTCTGTGATGTTCTGATTTCCATCTGTTAGAGAGAAAAAAATGATTTAGACACCAAATCTTTAAAGGGAAAAGTTTGAACTTGTGCATCCAACTGTAAAGTTTAGCTATTAGTGTGAAAGATGAACCAAAAGCTCATTCACACATCAGCTAAGTAGGCATGCGGTTTAACAGCTTCATTAGCATTTGTACCCCAAACATTTGGAGGCTGTTCTTCAAATTTTGACTCTAACTATGAATTTCAGGTGGTCAAGATGTGCACATTTTTTATTTAGCTAGCTATCTGTAGCTACTTAAATACATAAATCATGATCTTGGAATACATAAGGAGTTAGAAGTTTATATTTAAACAGTCTTTTTGGCTCAATAATTAGGAGTTTACATTATCTAAAAATATACTTTTTTTTAAACTTCAGTAGCGTTGCTAATGCAAAACTGAGCAATCTCTGAGGTTGGGTGCAGCTTATGAATCACAGAATCATAGAATCACCAAGGTTGGAAAAGATCTCCAAGATCATCCAATCCAACTGTCCACCTACTACCAATATTCCGCTACTAAACTATGTCCCTTAGTACCACATCTAAATGTTTCTTGAACACCTCCAGGGACAGTGACTCAACCACCCCCTTGGCAACCTGTTCCAGCATGACTGCTCTTTTGGAGAAGAAAGTTTTCCTAATATCCAACCCGAACCTCCTCTGATGCAACTTGAGGCCATTCCCTCTCATCCTATCACTAGTTATGCAGGAGAAGAGGCTGACCCCTGCCTTACCACAACCTCTTTTCAGGTTTAGAGAGTGATATGGTCTCCCCTGAGCTTCCTCTTCTCCAGACTGAGCAATCCCAGTTCCCTCAGCCACTCCCCAAAAGACTGGCTCTCTCACAGCTTCACTGCTCTTCTCCAGACACACTCCATGGCCTCAATGTCTTTCTTGTAATGAGGAGCCCAAAACTGAACACAGCACTCAAGGTGCAGCCTCAGCAGGGTGCAGAAGGTAGTATAACTATATGTTAGTAACAACAATTGAAAATATGCAAGATTTATACCTTTTCTTCTGCTAAATTAAGTATCACCAGTAACAGAATGCGCATGAAGGTAACATTATAGAAACAACTGGGAATCTGCATATCTTGGGAGGGTGCAAAACTGAAGGCTTGGCAGATGGTCAGGCCAAAATACTTAAATCCTTAAATATCTCAGTGGGCTCTTCTTATCATAGTTCCTATTACTATCACTAAAGACTAACAACCATATTATGAAAACTATATGCTGTATTGTACCTGTGGTGGTTGGTGTAGGTTTGCTGTCCAACTGGACACGGCCTGCAATCAAAACAAAAGACATGGTCACATATACATATATTTTAAAAATTATTTTGTATACATGATTTTCCTAGTTTTTGTCCCTGTTTTTCACATCTGACTAAAGCCTTTAGCAAAATGAATTAACATGTAGGTGTTGACTGAGATGTTCATAAAGACACTAGAGTAAGCGTGGAGCTCTAGAGCTGACTTTACAAGCCCTTATGTTGAACTTCATAGCAAGGGAGACTGAGAGACAGCTTAAAGGAAGTCATACCCTTTTAAGTGTTGCTGTTTACACACAAACTTCACATCTGTAAATATTGATCATGCTTTCAAGCGTTGTGTCCTGCAAATATCACTTGTGACCTGATGGATAAAATGCTATTTCAGTTTGCTTGAAATAACATGCAGGTCAGACTAATGACAGAAGTGTTAAAAATGAGTGCAGACAGCAACACTTGTGTCTGTGATTTTGTTTATAAAATGAGCCAGAGATCTGTATGTTTAAATTTACACTTTTTTTGCTTGTGTACCTGAGATCTGTCTGATACTTTTGCCTCAACTTAAAAGAGAGTGGGAGGAAGGAAACTCTTCCAAAACCCTCAACAGACTTTTAAAAGGTTAAAGTCAGACTTTTGTACAGAACACGCTGTCATGTAGATACAAAGACTATGGAATGCCTGAGTCAAAGGAGACCTGGGAAAGATGTTTTAATTCTTCTTTTAAATCTGTTTAGCAAGTTTTCAGCCTTGAGCTTTTCACTGCCACACAGTAGCTTCATTCAGGTAAACAAACAAAAAAAGTGGTGTATGAAAAACTGTCTGCTTGTTTTACACAGGCTAAGAACTGACTGCTCTCAAAGGGATTACTTGTCTTATATCTTGTGAAGATGGATTGTTTTAAAGGAATTAAAACTCAGGTATGCACTGAGCTACACAGTGAGATCTGGCTACATGTTCTTTGGATGCATTTTAATCTTGTAACATTTCAAATAGGCCAAAGGACATGATATTTAGAAAATACCAACAGCACAAAAAATGCATGTGTATGCCTAACAGCATCCTGGGGAACCAAAAACATACAACTACCACCAAGGAACGTGGTACGTTTTACCAAAGCCAGACTTGCTTGAAAAAGAGAATGCCAGGGGTTACAAATTGAAAACATTCAATATCAGATGATATGAGTGCCTCTTTGAGTGCTTGGACACCGGGGGATGCTCTCAACGAAGGGGAAACACAGAAGAAAACGTTGGACCGTTCAGCCTGAGGGGCCCGAGCCCACGCGTGCTGCAGCTGCTTGGCCCGCACGTGGCTTCTACCATGTCAAGCATTCTAGTTTCACCTCAGTTAAATTACAGGTGTCAACATTTGCACCTTAGCAGTCCAGATTTCAGAAGTCTTTCAGTATATGGCTCATCTCCTCTGAAAGTGAACACTGACTTAGAAACTGATTTCGTTTGCGCTTGCAGTAGTTACATTTTGAACTACCTGGTGCTTTGGCGGCAGGTTCTGAGTCATCTATCAACTTTACGGTAAGAACACCGATCGCAGCGGTACAGGCGCCTCTCAGCGGCAGCGTTTCAGCCCTGACTCTTGCTTTCCCTCCCGCCTCCGCACTGATAGCGCGCTTATCTCCAGCAATAACCCGGACTTCTCGTACTTTCGTTCCGGGTCCCCTTGCAAATCGGTGTTTCCGTCTCGTCCCCCACCCCCCCCACCCCTTTGTTTCGTAGACGGAAAAGGCCGATCTCCCCCCCCCCACAGCGCAACAGCGGCCCCGCGGCTCCGCTCCCCGGGACCGGCCCGGGGCTCCGTCTCGCCGCTGCCCTCAGCCCGCAGGGCCCCGTGGGGCAGGGAGCGTGCCGGCCGCTAACCCGCCCGCCTACCTGCCGCCCGCCGCCGCTCTGCGCCCGACATGTCGAAACCCGGCTCCGCGCCCGCCAGCCCGGCCCGCCTCCTCCGCGCTGCCTCCGGAGGAAACGGGGCGGGAGCAGCGAAGGCCGCGGGCCGTCCCCCGGCGCCCCGAGGGCGCTCAGAGAATCGCTTTCGCTTGGCCCAGCGCCGGAATGGCAGCGCCTTGCGACCGGTGAGGCGCTGCGGTGCTGCTGAGGCGAGGCTCAGGGCTCTGCCAGGCGGCACAGCCATGCACGGTTTCCCCTGCTGTAAGGCTTCTGTTACCCACATTCGCGTGAATGAAACCCTGACAGAGTTGAAAGCTCGCAGATTTGCAACCTCGGTCTGCAAAGTACTCTTTGGTGAGCCTGTGACCAGAGCTCAGGTGCTGGGGAGAGCACCCAGAGAATGGCCCTGTATGTGGGCAGGCTCTGCCTTTTCATGGTCAACCGAAGAGCTCCCAGAGGATTGGAGGCTTGCCAATGTGACTCCCAGCTACAGGAAGGGTCCTTAGGAGATCTGAGGGACTACTAGCCTGCCAGCTTGACTTCGGTGCCAGGAAAGGTTATGGAGCAGATCATCTTGACGAGATCATGCAGCATGTGCAAGACAACAGGGGGATGAGGCCTGACCAGCATGGGTTCACAAAATGCAGGTACTGCTTGATCAACCTGTTCTCCTATGATCGAGTGACCTGCCTGGTGGATGAGGGAAAGACTGTTGACTTAGTCTACTCAGATTTTAGCAAAGCCTTTGGCACTCTCCAACAGTATTCTCCTGGAGAAGATGGCAGCCTGTGGCTTGGACAGGTATTCTTTTTGCTTTGGGTAAAGAACTGAGTGGAGGGCACAGCCCACAGAGTGGTGGTGAATGGAGTTGAATCCAGCTGGCAACCTGTCATGAGTGTTGCTCCCAGGGGTTGATATTGGAGCTCATCCTGTTCAGTATCTTTACTGATGACCTGAAAAGGGATTGAGTGTACCCATAGTAAGTTTGCAGATGACACCAAGCTGGGAGTGTCAGTCTGCCTGGGGGTAAGAAGGCTCTACAGAGTCTGGATAGCTGGGCTGAGGTAAGTGGGATGAAGACCAAGTGTCAGGTCAGTGTCACTTTGGTTGCAACAGCCCCAGGCAATGCTGCAGGCTTGGGGCAGAGTGGCTGGAAGGCTGTGGAAGAAATGAACCTGAGGATGTTGATCAACACTCAACTCAGCATGAGCCAGCAGTGTGCCTAGGTGGCCAAGAAGGCCAATGGCATCATGGCTTGTATCAGAAATAGCATTGCCAGCAGAAGCAGGAAGGTGATTATCTCTCTATACTAGCACTGGTGAGGCTGTACCTTGACTACTGTGTTCAGTTTTGGACCCCTCAATACAAGACACCAAGATTGTGGAGTGTATCCAGAAAAGGGCAGTGAAGCTGGGTCTGAAGCATAGACCTTATGGGAAGCAGCTAAAGGAACTGGGATTGTTCAGTCTGGAGGAGGCTCAGGGGAGACTTTATTACTCTCTACAACTACCTGAAAAGAGTTTGTGGTGACATGAGCGTTAGCTTCTTCTCCTGCGTAACTAGGAATGGGGTGAGAGGGAACGTCCTCAAGTTTTGCCAGGCAAGATTCAGGTTGAATGTTGTCATGGTTAAGAAGAATTTCTTCCCTGAAAAAGTGGTTAGGTGGTGGAATGGGCTGCCCAGGGAGGTGGTTGAGTCACTGTCACTGGAGGTGTTCATGAACTGTGTAGATGTACTGAGGGACATGGCTTAGTGGGGAAGTATTGGTGGTTGGTGGATGGTTGGACTGGATGATCTCGGAGGTCTTTTCCAACCTTGAGGATTCTATGATTCTGTAATCATGTATAAACGGAAGCCAGTGCCCAAACCCATCCTTCTGTACCTAAGCTCTGCAGGTTTGTAATGAGGATGGGTCTGAACCATGTATCTGGCCCATTGCTTGGTGGGCTCAGGGGCATACTGACGTGTGAGGCAGCTCTCAGAGAGCAGCACTGCTATAGGCACAAGAGGAGGTGGCTCTGGACGGGGATTTTAGGTATTTTATCCAGTCTGACTTGTTTTACATGTTTGTTGTACAAATAAGGAATTTTGGACATGGTGGCTTCCTTGTGGGTGAGGGATCGATGGGTATTTCTCACTGCCTTCACTTGTTTTTCCCATGTTTGGACTTGCTATCCTCAACCCACTAGCAGCCCGTGAGATCAAGATAAAATTGTTTAAATTCATTTTGTTTATTCAGAAAAAAAACAGGATACAACTACCAGACTTCAGCACCTTTCTTATGCTGTAAAGCAGTTAGATTCTTACTAGCCAGATTTATTTATTTATTTATTTATTGCAAACCGCAAATTTCAGTTCTCTCAGCTGCTATTGGAGCTGCCCCTTACACCTTTTGGCTGCAGTAATTCTGTATGAAGGAGCAACTGCAGAGTCCAGCCTGGGGCTCTGTAGCAGCAAATCTGTAATGTAGCCCTAAGCAGGTAGCTTAGGTCTCAATGTGTTAAACAACACTGCTAATCCAGAGTGCAATATCCATGATTCGTTTTAGGATCGTAGTTTAGGATTTAGCATTGTAAGATGTGTTTGGTATAATTTGCAGGGAACTATAAGCAAGAACTCCTGCTACAGGCAAAACTTAGGCAAAGGCTCTCTGGAAGAAGATAAATGCTTCCACAACTATCAAAGTGTCATTTGTGTTATTTAGCAGCGTTAAGGCTCTTTTTAGTGTTAAAAATTGTTTGAGGGAAACTATGAAATGCTTTCACAGTGCATTTACAGGTAAATACATTAAGGAACAAAATGCAGTGGCTTCCAACAGTGAAAATTTTTCTTCTGTGTCCATTTAAGAATATAATTGAAGTTCACTTTTACTTGAATTACCTAACTGAATTATGACATTGTGTTGGACTCACTGCATCAATGTTTTAATTTTAAACAATCAGGGTACTACAGAGTCACTTCAATTCTGTGACAAAATCTCCCTGTATTTAAAGGCACCACAAGTTGTTCAGACATGGTTTTGTAAAACTTGGCAGCAGCGTCTCTTGCCGTGTTATTTAATACCCACAAATAGGAAAATAAAACCAGAAAGCATGGCCAAGGAACTTTGGCAGGAATTTTATTGTATGAGACACTTACATTGTGTCACGTACTGTAAGCTTCAGTGAAAAACAAAAATACCACAAAAAAATAGTAAAGCAAAAACATAAAAAAATACTTCCAGAAGAGAAATGGCATTGCAATCTGTGAGTTAAGTGAACTTTAAACTTTCTGCATAGTTTATTTTCCCTGTTCATGGATGCAGTACTTTGATTTTCAGTCATATTCTGTGGATTTCTAAGGCAAATCAGGACAGCAGGACAGGACTCAATGCAAAAGTTAACTGAGGTCTGACAACTGGAGATTAGCAACAGAAGATCAGTACAGAGGGCAAACCCCAAATAATTCAGACATCAGATGATTTCAGCTAGAGTAGTCATGGAAGAGATGACAGAAATAAAAGCTCAAATTTCTGTCAGCATGAAAGAGGGCATTTTAAATAAAAAGGTTTGTTGGGCATGCTGACCCTGTATGTGGAATCTCCTTCTAGTTTTCAATCAGAATGTACTAAATGAAAGCAAAGATAGATACAGTTACTAAGTTGTGCCATGAGACAAATATAAATCAACCTCTTTGAACAATATATCCTTTCTACACATATAATACACAATGCATTGTTTAATTTGAAAAATAAAGACTTGAATCCTTTCTAAACTTATGTAACATTACAACCACATTCCAGCATTCTGTCAAATCAAAAGTATATCCTTAGGTCACTTTAGGAGTCAATCCTTAAAAGTCTCAACATACTTATCTGAAGAGTGCTGAGGAAGTTCATTACTGGATCAGGTAGAAATACATAGTGCAGATATATACCTTGCTTAGGGCTTTTTTCTTTGTTTTAAAACAAACCCACAGGACAGAGTACATCAGAGAGATCTGAAGGTATCTATTCAAAGTGAAGGGCTATTCAAGGTGCCATTTTAACTCTGCAGAACTCTTTTACCTGTTGTTATCTATCAGATACATCATCTGCTTGGAAACCTAACACTTGGCCTATACTAGAAATAATCTGAGATTCAACTCTTCTGCACCTCTGATTACCCCACTATGCAGTTTCCTTTTTTTTTTTAATTGAAAATAGCGTTTGTGTTTTACAGTAGCATACCCTAAATGTACATACACTAGAAGAGTCTAATTTCAGTTTCCAACTTGTAGTGTACAGAAGATAAGGAAGACTTAACACTTTTTTTCTATTTTTTAAACATGAGGAAGAATAGCGTAGTGACTTTCAAACCAATACATTCATGTCAGTGTTTAATATAAGTCATTAAGGTTGGAAAAGACATCCAAGATCATCTAGTCCAACCACCAACCCACCACCACCTTGCCTACTAACCCATGTCCCTCAGTGCCACATCTACACATTTCCTGAAAACCTCCAGACCCCCTCCTGCCACCGCAAGGACAGTACTCATGTGATGGTGTGCTCCCCCCACCCCTTCTTTCTTTCTCTCAACTTCCTCCTTTAGCCTGGCCTTGTACATAAGGCCTTGCATAGGAAGACAATGAAGAACAGTACTGGTAACACTCTCTAACACAGCTTAACAACCACAAATCTGGGAGGCTGAAAGAATGGATAGAAGGCACCTGGTTCAACAGCTGAGTGCCAACTGAGCATGCACCTAAAAACAGAGTATGACTCTGAGTCATTCATCTTACCCCATAACTGGTGAGCAGCACAAAAGCTTTTCAAGCTCTCCTGTGTGGCACTGGACTGCAGGGACAAGATCTCCCCTCAAGCAGGGGCACCTCTCAACTCTGAGGCATGGTGCACTCGAGGCAATGACGCTGCTAATGTATGACATCCTGTCTTGGTGCTGGTCACTTGCTTCCTTGCATTCCTCCTTTTTCTACAGGAAGATGCTGGAGCCTCCCAGAGTGGCCAGAACTGAAGATGGCCTCATATACACCAGGCAGCTAGGCAGCCCCAGAGCCAGTCCCGGCATCAGTGCTGGCTGCCTCAACTCTCACCACAGGCCTGGAGCCCAGCGCTACCACAGCAGCCAGAACCCCCCTTGTAAATCCCACCTCCAGCAATAAGATGTGCCACCTCCTCAATGCCATCTTCCTCTTCAGGGAGCTCAGGAGCACGGCCCCAGTCAGAAACTGGGTGATGAGTAAGATTAAGGCAGAGTTTGAGAAGCTGCTCCAGACCAAGTTGACAGGGAAGGTTCTGGAGGAGCTCAGCTTCAGGGATATCTATCTGGGCAATATCCTGCCCATCTTCAAAGCCATCAGACTCATCTGCCCGGAGGTCGGCAAAGAGGAGAGCTGCCCCAAAGAGCTGAGCTTCGAGTAGATCTGGAATACAGTGGTGACTTCCATATGGCTGTTGACTTTGTCTTTGAGTCTTTGGTAAGTCAGCCTACCTCTTCATCGAGATCTGGGTGATGGGGCTGAAGCTGGTCTTCATGCACCTACTCTTCATGCATTGGTCCTTCTCTTTTATGGATGACTTCGTGATAGTCTCTTTTTTTAAAAAAGAGCATTTGTGTCAGGCCTGAGAAGTGTAAAACATTTGCTTCATTCCAGTTGTTTTACTTCATTCCAAACTGCAGGACATCCACGCCTTTCAGAGATCTGTCTTATCCTCATAGCGACACATACATGAAGCTCTCTGGCTGTCAAGGTACGGCTTACATCCTAAGTGTATAACTGCATCAAACAACAGCTGAACAATTGATTCACAAGCTGCAAGCAAAGAGGCATTCAGTTAGAAGTATTCTTTAGATAGAATACAAAACTAATAGGCATGACTGCAAACTGAGAAGGATTTTAAAAAGCAATCTTTTCTGAGCATAGCAAACAGACTGTCAAAAGAAAGAGTGAACTGATATAGAATCAGCTAAATTGTGATTAAAGATTTTTCACATACCAATCAGAACACTCAAGATGACTCACTGGCTATGGAATGTTATCAGTGTTAAAAACATCACTCAGTCTTGGAAAGATGAAAGAACTGTTCCATCTTTTACTTTCCCAATTTATCATAGAACCATAGAATGGCCTGGGTTGAAAAGGACCACAATGATCATTGAATTTCAACCCCCCTGCTATGTGCAGGGTCACCAGCCACCAGACCAGGCTGTCCAGAGCCACATCCAGCCTGGCCTTGAATGCCTCCAGGGATGGGGCATCCACAACCTCCTTGGGCAGCCTGTTCTAGTGTGTCACCACCCTATGTGTGAAAAACTTCCTCCTAATATCTAACCTAAACCTCCACCTTGTCTAATCACTATCCACCCTCATAAACAGCCATATTTATCCAAAGGTTGCTACCTTTAATAGGAGCTCAACAGAAATGAGTAAATATTCACCAGTTCTGACAAAGCAGAAATATGATGACCTCTTTGCAGTTACATGAATTTGAGAAGTTCAAACACAGGCTTATTCTAAAAACTGATTGTTTTCAGTGGGACTCTTTACTGAAAAAGAACTATTGTCTAAATTAAGTGTGGTTATGTCATGTATTGATCAGATGTGAGCCAACAGAAGGAATCCAATCACAAGATTATAGCCTGTTCGGGAAAAACCTAAAATGTATGCACTAAGGGATAGTATTAAGGGATAATATTCTACTATAATAATATATTATTTTAATACCTTATTTCATAAAAGGAAACAATTCAGTATTTTCCTACTGTTTATATGTAGTAGAGCTCCAGAAATCAGTCAGCAGAACAGTGAACATTCAGCTACACTACAGCAAATGCAACAATTATAGTGTGTTTTGATAATCCTAGACGGGGAAGCCTTATTTTTTCAGCTCAAGGTTAGTTTTAACTCTGATCATTTCCCTATGCTGTGTAATTGCTCAGCTGCATCTTGGATGCATACAGAAGGACAGAACAAAGCATCTTTCAGCAACAGCATCAGTTTATGGAAATGTAGCATTACTGTGCAGCAAAAGGATTCTTTACCAGACAACCTTAGTAAAACTTGGGGGCAAAAAAAAAAAAAAAAAGGCATTTATCAGACTTACCCTGTACGTTCTCTGATATCCCAAGTGTTTTCTGCACATCTCTGCAAATTTTGGAGAGGCAGGACTGAAATTGCTCATCACAGTCATTTTTTTTATTGCCACAAGTATCATAACATCTATCATGGTGATTGCAGCACTTTGTCATCAAAGGGATACCAATGTCAAACTGTGGGGAAAATCCCATATGCACCATGAGTAATGTATAAGAGAAAAGAAAGAGCCTATGAACATGATACAGTATAAAAGTTAGAAAACAAAAACTAATGTAATCAGCAGCTGTCATTCACTTATCTCTATCCTTTGCTGTTCACTAAGCTGTGCTGCTTTGACCCCAGCTAGCAGCCAAACACCCACATAGTTGCCTGCTTAACCCCTGCCCCTCACAGGTCAGGGTAGACAACAGGCAGGTCAAAAACAAGAAAATGTGTAGTTCTAGACAGAAGTTTAATAAGTGAGCGGAAAAGGGAAAAGCCACTCAAAATAAGCCATGCAAAAGCAATCACTCACCAACCCCTCATGCCCAGCCTATCCCTTAGAAACCAACCTCCTCCCTTTCTCCCCCTTCTCTATCCACAGCAGTTCTATTGCCAAGTGCGATGTTACACGATAGGGAACATCCCTCTGGCTTCTGAGTCTCTCTCAACTGCATCCCCTCCCAGCTCCTTGCCCAGCCCCAGCTTACTCCCTGGGCACAATGATGAAACGAGCAAGTCTTAGTGCTGTGCAAGCACTGTTCAGCATCACTGATGTGTTACCAACACTGGTTTAGCCCCAAATCACAAGCATGGTGTGGGCTGCTAGGAATACAGTTAACTCCATCCCAGTCAGACCCAGTACAGCAGCTAGTCGCTATTGATGTTGATGATGAAAATGTTTATGCTATGTTTACTTATAGTACTAACATTTTCCATGTGTTATTGCCAAAGCATATGCCCGAGCTAATAAAAGCAGGGACATAGCACACAGGTGCTGTGTCATCCTTAGAAAGTGGGAGGAAAAACACCACCCAGCTCAAGGAAAGTCAGCATATGAAAAAGCACACACACACACAAACCCCCAAATGGACTTACATGAACTCCAAATAGAGGCGATCCACAACCGCTTGGCGGTGAAGGCTTATATCCATAGCGAGGAAAGGGCTTTGATCCTGAAAAAGATAATTTCTAGTGCTTCAAAAAGCTTTTTTTCCAGATTTTCAGCACTGTCAAAATTCAGCACAGGCATTCTGATGGGCCTGAGAGAGCACCGGCTGCACATCTGACATAGGCACCTGAATGTCAGCAACTCTTACCAAATTAAAAGAACTAAGCACTTCATAAATAATAATAATAATAATAATAAATAAATAAATAAAACAAGGAGAAGGCACCTGAGCAAATATTCACTTCAGATTTCAAGTTAAGAAAAACCTCGAGTGACGGAAACTAATGCATCACACATAGGATTACATTAAAAAAAAACCCAGAGGTGCTTTGAAAAATTAATGAACTTACTGTAAGGTACTTTATATGCAATCAAGAACACTACTCTGATGTTTTCAGCTTAACCTTTGCAACCCTCTGGCAGGAGGCACGGCGCTGCTCGGGCTCAGCCTGCCGGCCCGCCGGCTGCCGGCTCCCCGCACACGCCGCTGGAGGCGGGTAAGGCCGCCGCTCCTGGAGCGAGGCAGGGCGGCACGGCGAAGCCCGCTCCTGGAGCTACAGACGGCTGCCAGAGGGGTTCCTCCCTCCCACCCTCCCGCTCGTCTCACCGTCGCTGCATTTGTACTGGCAGAGGCCGTCCTCGCCGCCCAGAAGGTCGAGCGCCGCGTTGAGGTACACGTCGATCTTGTGCACGCCGTTCCGGATGGTTTTCAGCGTCATCCTCCAGTCCGGGGTCTGCGGCGCCTCCTGGCTCCGGGCCGCCGGCGGCCGCGGGCCTACCCAGGCACCCGCCATCAGCAGCGGCAGCAACAGCAGGGCGCGGGCCATACCCGCCGAGCGGCACCCCGCCCCGCCGGGCGCTCGCTAAGCCACCGCCGCGCGGCCGCAGCGCTCCGCGCGTACGGCCCGGCCCGCCGCCATCGGCCCCGCGGGCGCCGCCCCGACGGCTGGGCGGGACTGGGGGCAGGGCTCAGCCTGCTGGGGAGCGCTGCTGGAGTCCGTTCGTGGCCCGGCATCGCTGTGTGGGGTGCTGGGAGCGGAGCTGCTCCGGGGCCTTTCCACGTGCGAGCGATTCGCTTTCAGGTAACGGCACCAAGCGTACGCGGTGCGGCCGCAAGTAGAGCGGTGCGGGAGGACTTCTGTTCAGCACCGAAAGCCCAGCGTTGGGGTGCTGTCTGGCACCCTGTGAGTACTCTAACACCGCGTTCTGCGCTTCTTAGGTGAGGCAGGGTGGAACCACGCGGGAGTCGTTTTAATTTCTGCAGCGAAAGTCTTGTTTTAAGACGTGTGGAATTCCTCAGAATACAGGCATAGTAGGATTTTAGGACATAGGTAACTGCAGGGGACGGGAAATGTAAAGAACACGGACAGGTGAAATCAAAAATACCTCGTAAATGCTGCTGCGTGTTCGGGCTTTTGCTTGCTTGTTTATTTTTCCTCTTCAGTCTTTTGCGTTCGTTATTGTTAACTGGAGAAATAGTAGGAAAAGCTGTCAGCAGATGTTGTCATACAGAAGAGGGAGCTCTTGCCGCACCTATCCTGGAAAGTGCCCGTCCCTGAGGTTGCTGTACGGAAGCTCTCCTTCGGCCGAGCAGTTCCAGGGAATCCAGCAAAGTGTGCACAGTTTGACAGGACTGAAATGGTCCTGAAGTCATTTGTACAAAACTACTGGCTTTTAAAAAAGAGCCAGAGCTTCCCTAGTGGACTCAGGGCCTACCCTACCTACCATGTCATTCTCTTTGTGGGTAACTTTCTGAATAACTGCATGGCCAAATTTCCTGTGACTGCATAGCACAGAATCAGGGGCCTGTAAGGGTGTGTTTTTTCTTTGTGTTACTCATCAAAACATCAATAAATCTCACAGTCATGTTCAATCCATCACACGGTCTGAAGTTCTGTTTCTGGGTAAGCCTAAAAGATCATCTGCCCAGCAAAGTAGCATCCTGAGGGTTTCTAATGACCTAAACCCTGATATGATGGAATTGCTTTTACATTCTCTGGTTGCTCTCCTTTCTGTGACATTCACATATTGCTAATGCAGTTGTTTTTCCGACCACTGCTTTCAGTATGGTTGTCCATTTAAAATAAACAATTACTACTGAAAGCAGCGTGAAATGTAGGGAGAGAGAAAAGAAATAAAAACAACAGAAAGTTGTCTCTGCAGTAAACATGGTTTTATTAGATAATTTTGCTGTGGATTTATATGACTGTAAAACTCTTTTGTCCAGACTTCTGTAAAACTGTTGTATTTGTGGAGAGCTGAACGTTTTCAAACTACATTATTTCAAGATTTGTACTAATAGTTGCTAAGGTATATGGCTGCTATTGTAAAAATGGACTAGTGTTCATTTCTGCATGGATAATAACAAGTGTTTGGTTTCCTGAGCTTCAGATATTATATCGTGAAATGAGACTCCTTGTCACATGGTGGCTAATCCAGTCGTAATAGCTGGCAACTTGTGTGTAGACGCCAGGGTGACCGGCCTCCCCACAGTTTTCACCCCAACTCACAACACCCCACACATACGCCACGTTTTCTGCATCAAAGCAGACCAAGGGACCTCCTGAATCACCTTTGCAACTGTCAATGGAGCCATCATAAGTACCTGCAGCAAAAGGGGGGGGGGGGAGGAAGGGGAAGAAACAACAGCAACTCAGAAGTAAGTTTATATGCAAACTAGCACACAAAGTAGAGCTCAGGTGGCTTTTTAGATCCATGTCACTTCCGGACAGGTGTCTGCCTAACAGTCACTAGTACTGGATGTTGCCAACCTCTTTGATCTACTACTTCTTAGTTATTTTGAATTTTGGCTGGGCCAAAAGCTCATTTGCTTTTACGTCAGGAATGTGATTCTTGTTGTACCCTGTGTAACAGAGAAGAATTCAGACGTATTGTATATTATGTCATTAGAAGTAGCTTATAAAAAGGGGACAGAAGGTAGAAAAAAGGGTAAAATTATTAGACTGATCCTTCTGGAAATTAAGCTATCATAACTATGCATGTTCCTCTACATCTGCTATTGATGTCCTCTCTACCCAGTAATACATTGGCCAATTTCCTCTGAGTTATGCAGAAGCAGAAACCTCAAAATTACTTTCTTTACAAGTTTTATGGCAAAAGGTGGGCAGGTCCAAGAGTAGTACATGAATAATGAGATACGAGAGAGTGCAACTGTGTTTAACTGGAGCCATTGATGGGGCACTTGAAGTGTGGACCATCTGGAACACCAGGTGACAGCTCTGAGACACAACATATGGGTATGGTGCTGTCTACAAGTTTCTGGGGTTTTGAAGCTACTTGTTTCCAATTTAGCAAATGTAGCGGTTGTAAAAAAAAATAAAAGGAAAGGAAAGGAAAGGAAAGGAAAGGAAAGGAAAGGAAAGGAAAGGAAAGGAAAGGAAAGGAAAGGAAAGGAAAGGAAAGGAAAGGAAAGGAAAGGAAAGGAAAGGAAAGGAAAGGAAAGGAAAGGAAAGGAAAGGAAAGGAAAGGAAAGGAAAGGAAAGGAAAGGAAAGGAAAGAATATGATATTGGCAAAAATTTTTTAGAGTTGGAATACAATTTATGCTTTGTCCCATAGACTCAGTAGAAGTGTGTAAAGATGTCTTTAACTCCTTCTTTCTACTTGATTGATTGACCTAATATGAAGGAACCCATACTGAGCAAATTTCCCCATGTTTTTAAATATGTAACCTCTTTCTCCAGTCTCTGCATTACTGAGAAAGAGTTTTGTGAATGTTTCAGGATTGGAAAGACTAATCCAATAAAACTAGATTTTGTTGCCCTTACTCAGTGGAATTAACGTTACCTTGTATCAATAACTTCAGCAGATACCAGTCCTTACTTCCAAAATTTATATCTGCATTCACACTGTACTGAATTTATTCACAAATGGTTAAGCTTTTATATCCAGTTTTGATTTGTCTTGTTATGTAGTTTGTTTAAATACTGCCTTTACTTCAGAGTTTAAGAACAGTTGAAACTATCTGTCCTGTAAGTTGAAAACTCATTGCTCTTTAAGACATGTGTTTGGCAATACCTTTTGTTACTTGAAAAGCAAAAATATGTACTCAAAATGCTTATTTTAGCATTAGGAATGACAACCAGTTTCCTGGCCAGACTAATCTTTGTTTGAAAAGTTTATAGTATTTTTCCTGGGGTGTGATATAGTGGTAGAAAACATCTCAGCAGATGAATAGTCACATGCTAGTCAGCAGGACTGTGAATGTGCTCCAAAAAAGGCATTTGCTTTATTATGTTCCTGAACCAGAATAAAGTAGAGGTAGGAGGAAGTTCAGTGGACTGTAAAGTGCTTGTGTGTTTAGAAAACATGACTCTAACTGTGTGCTGAAATTTGCCCACAATCACTGAAACTTGGCATCCTGTCACGATAACTGCTTATAATTAGATAGTAACAACAGATGACTGTAGGCTCCAGTGGCTAGTGCTTTGCTAATGACAATGTTGTTGCATTTGGTTTATTGCATTTTCCAAGTCTAAAAGATTCCCAGCCAGTATGTTAGACCTTAAAAACTGTGGGCATGATGGTAAGGAGATTATAGTAAGAAAATTCATACTTGCCTGCACATGCCATTTTTTGTAAAAATCGTCCTGGATACATTTCAGAACAATTCTGAAACAAATTAACATTTCCCCATTTGAGCACATATTGTTTGGTATAACCTAGAAAAGAAAACAATAAACTTTTCTAAATTTAAACTGATGTGTATGAAACGTTTTTAATATCATAAGTTGAATGTTATAGATTTGCTTATCAACTGAATGTAATCTTAAATAGTATAAACCAGGTACCTTAATTTGCTGCTAACACTCGCCCCACATCCATTGCCCATATATTTCAAAATAAAAGCAGAATGGTAAAATTGCAGTATTAAATACAGTAGTTTCATTTTTTGGGTGATTTTTATCCTTTCCTTTGTTATTTTCTTCATTTTTTTCCCCATGTTCTCCATATGAGGGTTTCCAGACACTATACTACTGTGAGACCAGTATATTGTTTTCTGTGAAATGGAGAAATGACTCTGATCATCTTTGTTACCTCTCTTTCTCAGAAAGATGAGAGGACAGGAACTTGCAGACACAAGTGAGCTATGTAGTACAAGGTGAAGAAGAGGTCCTATTTTGTTCTCTGGTGGTAATTCTCAACTTTGTATTTTGTTTATGGACTCCTAATGCTCTTATGCCTGGCTGCAGTCATTCTGTGATACAAACCTTCTGTGATACAAAGCTTCCGAAGGCTTTGAAAGCATGACTGCATTGGGCCTAACCTTCACTGGGTTGAACCTCTGCATGGTTGAGATGAGATGTGCTGAGCTTCATAACTGCTGATTGCATCTCAGATCCATTTGGGCAGGGCACAGAGGTCTGGCTGTGACCATGGGCCGTGTGTTAAATACTGTTACCAGGTTTGCACAGATAAACCTAAGATAAATATGAGAACTGGTAATTACAGTCACTTCTTCTGGATGCCTCAGAGGTACTAAACAGCTCTTGTCTTCTTTGAGAAGCATGTACAGGTGCAGCACAACAAATAAGTTTTTTGCTTATGCATATGTTGTCTGAATGCTGCCATCTCACTCCTGCTGTCTCATTCCTGCTCTCTTGCTGCACTGTGCTGACACAGACGTGCTGCAGTGGAGTCAGGCTGCAGATAAAGCTGTAAAGCGAACATTGCCTTTTATCAGGTTAGTTTTCAAAAAGGTGTCCTCCAAACCAATTTACTGGGACAAGACAGGAAGCAATACAAAAAAGAGAACTGACAGCCAAATGCCAACAGCATATGTTTGCTGTGCTCAGCCTCTTGCAGGTGCTTTGCGTGCACTACTCTTCAGCCTTTTCAATACGAGAGCTGACCACTGTCTGAAAAATATAGATAAAAATAATACATTCTGGTAGTAAGCACTGAATCAAATACCTTTCTCTAGTCCCCATCCAGAAACCTTGCATTTATCGCCAGCCTTGAACATATGCTCTGACCAGGGGATGCATGCAGGTGTGCTGTATTTCAGGGAGCACTCTCCTTTTCCATGACCTTTCAGCTCCAGCAGAGCAATGTCATTTTCATATGTTGCAGCATTATATTTCTCGTGGATTATCAGTTGCTTTAGTCTGTAAGTGTCTGTCTCTTTGTCATACTCTATTGTATCCAACAGCCCAATCCAGACACGGTATAGATGAACTCGAGTTGCTCTGGAAAAAAAGCCAATGAAATAAAATATGTTTTGGTACCTCACACAAGCACTGTATGTTTCAATTAGTCATAAATTTTTGCATTTTATCAAAGTTTTCATAGAATAAAAATTCATATTATATACTATACATATTACATATATAGTTTCTTTCTGGACTTGTATCTCCAGATTGTTCTGAAGCAAGTAGAAGACTGGTGACACTTATTGCTGAGCTGAAGCTCCTGAAAATCCTGAAGTTAAGACAGAAAGACAGTACTAAAGGCCAGTGTGTTTAGTGCCCTCACAAAGAGAAAGCAAGGCTTATGCCTCTGATATCAGATGAAAGAATGAGCAAATACACATAGAACACTGGGCTGGGCAAGTCTTTCCTGCCCACTCCTGCTGGCTCAGGGTAATATGTGGCACCAGGGACATTCTTGGAGGACAAGTGCTAGACCTTCCCAGTGCTGAGAGGAGGTAACTCATAATTACGTTTTTGCTCAGTGACAAAATACTTTGTCTTTGAATCCCTCCCATTGTTAATGTGAGGATTTTAGCTGATTCATTAAATTGGCAAATAAGAATTAACAACCTAGTAGCTGAGAAGAGCAAAAATGCACAGATTCATCTTTTCTACTTTGCAAAGAAATCATTTCTCAGGTTGTTGCTTTTACCTGACACAGTGTGCAGCAGTCAGAACCCAACAGCCACCAATATAAACCCCTCCACAGTACACTGTTGCACCTTCAGTGCCAGTGTCTTTAATTGCCACTTGCCAAGGGAATTCACCCTATTAAAATGACAGAAACCCAAATAACATGGAATTATCATTGTGCTATTTTTCGTGCATAAAGGGAAACACCCTATCACTTCATCTCCTTAACTAAATCTATTAAGAAATTGTCTGTAATTTGGGCTCTGATAAAGGGCCTATATTCTAAACTACAGTAACTTTGTTGTTTTCTGACATTATGCAGTGTCTCCCTTCCCCCAGCTTTCTGTCAAGAATAAAAAAAAACAGATGGAGGATCTGACCTGATATGATCAAACATTACACTTATGACCATAATTATCATACATAGCTATAGTATTAAGTATTTTGCTGGATCATTTTCAATGCATACTTGCACTGTAATGCTATATTTTGTAGCTTGGTGTTTTACCTTATTAATTTTGCTTCTATTTATATTCATTCAGTGCATTGCCACTGCTAATGTAAAATATGAAATTAATGTTGTAACTGACTTTGTTATTTCTGTACATTTTAACAGAAGGGCAATAATGAAATTTAAATTATTATTGAATGAACACATGAGCCTATATTTGTAAGGTTTGGTTGGGGGGAGGGGGGGAGCAGGGAAGGGAGAGGGAGGGATATTACTATTTTTTACCTTTCTTGCAATTTGTCCACCTATGATTCTTTTCCGTCGAGTTAATGTGAGATTTACAACACCACAGTTTATCTGAGGAAGGAATGTCTTTGCCAGTTTTCTTTCTTTAACAAAAAGGAAAAATGTGTCTCAGAATTCAAGCATTCATTCTCTCTATTTGGAGACAGACTTATCTTTACCTTGAAATCATGAGTGCTGTGAGTATGCAAGTAGCTAAAGTAGCAGGAAAGCAAAAGACCCAGAATGTAACATCTGTTTCTGCTTTGAAAATTACTTCTGTCTTAGCATCACATTATTTCTCTTTATTTTCCATTGCTGACAGCATTCAGGTAAATAATTTCAAAGCAGTTGCCATAGACTTGCTCAGAGTTTACCTCTGTCCGTTGCTAATATGTACAGATGTGGATCCTAAGGCAGGATGAATTATTATTATTGTTGTTGAGATTAGTGGAAAGCTAGTAAAATAATTCAGTCCCAGAGTGTGTACTACTAAACCACAGAGTCCATGTTGAGTGTTGCAGATCTGGCTAACTGGCTGGTGGCTAGAAAGCCATTAAAAAGAGGGTGTGCAGTGGTTTGTGGGGGTTACTTACCTGCATCCATACTGAGATTTTCCTCATGTTTTGGCTTGCCTGTAGTGGAATAATAGAATACTAAGAATATTTACAAATATTTATATAGTTCTGTTTACTTGAATGTTTGGTTGTGTACCAAAATCATGGTACATTTTTAACTGGATAAGGTGCAGACCATTTCACATGGACAGAAATACTTTGTAAGCATGGTGCCTGCTGTTTCCTTTCTTCCTAGGCACTCTTTGCTGCCACAGCTTACAAATGACCTGCATCCACCAGATACACATTTATAACTACATGATATCTACTCTTCTTTCTTCTTGTCCAGAGGACAAGAAATGGCCTCCTTTGCTGGTTTTTGTTGTTGTTTTTAATCTCTAAAGCAATTGAGTGCTCTCCTCTACCAGGAAACACCAGAAATTCTTCTTCCTGCCCCTTCAAGCCTTTGGAGCTTTCTAAAGCCCAAAGGAGCATTAGGTAAAAAGGTAAAAGGATATATATTTTTTTTCTTTCCAATTTAGATGCTGCTGCTCTGTACTCTGTGCCTCCTTTAACACTTACTTCTTTTAAGGGTAAGGGAGGATATTCAACACAAGAGGTAAACTAAATGCTTCCTGAATCTGGTTTGTCAGCTTTTATTCAAACAAAATACCCATTGAATTCACTTCCTAAATGGAGGCTGAGGATTGGCTCTGTTCTCATGTTACTGACAGTAATGTTTACTTTTAGGGTTCAGTTTACCTTTACCAATTACCGTGAACCGAAAATGTTTACTTTTTGGCTTTACACTTTGTCTCTTATCTAAAATATTCTAAGTTCAAAACAAAACAAGGTATTTTCAATAGTAAGGAAAACAGTACAGATGAACTATTATATTAACAAACTAGTTAATTCCTTATACACAAGGAAGATATTCCTGCATGCTCCATCTACATTTTCTTCCCTAAAACAGGATACCAGTTTGATAGATGTCCATGCATGCAAAAGTCATAACCTGCTTTAAGCATCCTCAAACATCATCTGTTTCTTCTGCCCTTTAGTTTTCTTGCCATTTATTTCTAGTAGGAAGGGAAGGAAAAGTATGTAACCATTTCTTAGTCTCCTAGTATATGTAACATAACATCAGAAAGATTAATTCTTGCTTGCATTTTGGTTTTGTTAATCTGATAAATGACTTAAGAACATGCATTGTGTAGTCTGTAGGTTTAATGTAGCATAACAAAAGTAAAAGAAAGAAAAACACATCTTAGAAGGAAACCTGAACAGAGAGCTTGAGCTTCATCCTCTCCTGTTAGGCAGTCAATTTCTTTGTTACACACATTCTTATTTGGAATACAGATATTTGATCGACAGTGGAAACTGTTGTTTCTGCATTCTGTAATATAACAGAAGTAAAATGGTAAAGCACAGGACTACATGATTCAGTGACCTCACATAATTAAAGAGCTTCTTAAAAAATAAACCTGATAAAATATCCATGTTATTGGGGACTTTGCTATTTATAAATAGATCCTGAAAGTGGGGTCTGTAAGTGTAAAATGAAGTGAATACTTGACTCTGCTCATTTTACTGTCTTGGTGTTTTAAAATTTATACTATTAAGAAAGATCTTATTTTAGTTTAAGATAGTTCACTGAAAAAAAGCAATATGGTTTTGTTTGATTACTGTCAGTTTTGCCCTTTTGAAAATACATTTAATTCTGTCTAATACAGTTGGGTTTTGTTTCTTTGTTTTTGTTTGTATCAACAGCTTCCTAAATCTCTTTTTTTTTTAATTATTGGAAGAAATCCAGATCCTCAGAGATCAGTTGCTTGCTTTGGAAAATTGCAATATTTATATTATTATAATTATCTAACCATAGAACTTTTTGGTACTTTCCTATACAGAAACTATAGTGGTTTGTTTGTTTGTTTGTTTGTTTGTTTGTTTGTTTGTTTGCAATAGAAACTTTATTGTTACATCACTGTAAGAATTAATTCTTTGCGGATGTTTTTTTGCTGAAATGTTCTTTAAACAGCTGAGAAAGTAAATTATTACCTTTACAGCACAGTTCATCACTTAGGTCTCCACAGTCATTTATACCATCACAGGTTTTAGTCACGGAAATGCACTTGTCATTTGCACAATGGAACTCACTAGCTGAACATTCTGTGCAGTGAGATGAAAATGGAGTTAGTATAGAAATGACTGTAGGTTCACAACTGCCCAAGGAAATACTCAGCATACACGTTTTATTCACTCATCAGTTTGACCTGTCAAAAGCAGGCGACTTAAGGCCTAGTTAAGTAAATAGGAATCTTTTTTTTATTGTTTTCATTGTCTCCCCTTCAAACTTTCAATGTGACTAAGTATTTTATTCCTCCATCTTTCAGTAACCTCGTAAAAGAGAGCTTTGTTTCTTCCAGACATGGACTAAAGCAGAAACGTTAGCTTCAGCTGATCTCCCAAAGCAAGAACAAAGAAGAAGTAGGAGGTTATCACCTGTCTCCTCATCAGTTAACCTAGGAGAAACAAGAGTTGTGGGATGTAATATGCCTCGGAAGGGAAGGAGGAACAGCCAGAACCATGGGTGAAATTTGTCCACTTTTGGGTAGTATCTGTCAAGATATTCTAGGAGCAACAGTGCATTATTTTCCACAGTCATAAACTCAAGATTGCCTCAGTTGTCTTAAATGTTTGCAAAAGGATTATTTAAAAAAAGATAAAAATTAAAAGATTTCATTGCAGGTTTGTGGTGGCTGAGATTTCAGCAAAATAGATCCTAAATACATATATTTCAAATAAACTTAACATGAAGAGCTTTTAGTAGATTTAAAGCCAAAAAATCCCTACTAACCTCTGAGAGTTTTCTGGCACTGGAGGCTAACAAATCCCTCATTGCTAGCTCTCAATTTCTTCTCTATGTAACATTCAGCAAGACTTGTCTCTAGGCCTCTGCAAGTTATTTGGAAGCAGTGTGATGGTTCTGTGATGTTGTAGTCAGTGTGGTAATATTCAGCACCTCTGTAAAGATACAAATAATAATAACAAATTCTGTAATTTCACAATGGATTGTCCTCTGCTTTTATTGTTTAGAACTTATATGATTTTCCCCAATGTTAAAGAACTTCAGTCATGGCTAAGGAAATTAAAAAAACAGATTTCCCATGGAGTGTTATAGGGGTAAGGAGGAAAGTAGGATATATTTACTTTGAAAGAAAAGGTTAAATAAAGTGCCAGTTTTTGCCAATTGCATCATAGAACTGGCACTGAATCTTTGACACTCTCATCTCAGTTACTGTGTATGGCGATAGATAGAAACCATCTTGCATGAGGCTCAGTACTGGTGGAGCCATCAAAACCAGTGCATATTGAGGAAGCTTAGGCCACTGCAAGATTGGCATTCATTAATCACCCGAATGTAACCCTCTAACAGTGTGCCTCTCTTCTCTCTTAAGAAAATAAGGAATGAGTAAATAAATAACTGGAAAGACTTGCAATGGGAGTCAAGGGCTAAATGCTCTGTCCCAGACCAAACCTCTCTCTATGCTATCTAACGAGGTATGAATCAGGGCTGGGAAATATTTAATCCTCATCTACAGGGGACAAATTTAGGCACTGTGATAGCATTCTTAGTCTGTGCGTAGGGTTTGAGAGGCAGTCTTATATGGCTCAGTTATGCTATTGTTTTAAATGATTATGTACAGGATATAGAGTTGACACTTTATGATGACCTCACCGTGTAACTTAGATTATTGGTATGGTCTCGGGAAAAAGAACAAGCTGTTTGTGGCCTCAGCTGTTTCTGGTGGGCAAAGCAAACAATGGTGACAGGTCGAGGGGTGGAGGAAAAAAACCTGTGTTCTGGCTCTTGTTAGTCTGGCTGCTGTAAGTAGCAAAACACAGCTGTACCGTTCGGCCAGCCAGTTTAAGAAACTTTTCTCTACAAGCAGTTCATTGATCAGAGCCATTTGGAGATCATCCATCTATGCACTTTCCCTTATACAGACCTGAGAGAAAACTCATCTATCAGACTTCAACTTTATTTTAAAAGTAAAATACTAATCGTTTGAACAGTTGTTGTTTGTAAGAAAATGCAGAAATCTGTTTTGGCTTTTGCTTACAGGAAGCTTTATTGTAGCCGATATATTATTCATGAATTTTCTCATAATAGTTGGCTGACTGACTGACCCTTACATAAGCGTCACTATTCGTTCACATCCATTGCAGTCAGAGAGAGAAATTCCCCGAACTTACAATTCAAAGCCAAGGTGTCTGCAGGCCACGTTTGCTTCATTCGTAGTCCACATACTGTCACATACAAAAAGGTCTCGTTATTCACAGGTTTTACTTGAAGCAAATGTGAATCCTTATAGACCAAGGAGATTTTAAATGTTTCTAAAATAAATAAATAAATAAATAAAAATCCCATATAAATTTGTATTCTATAGATGTATCTAGTGGAAAGACAGCACAGGAAGAAATCTAAAGTATATTGTAGGTGTCCAGAGTTCATGTGGAATGAACAGTAGGTTGGGAATCAGAAGCTTGAGGTATTACTGCAGATTTTTCTGAGAACTGATGTTATGGCTTTGAGCCTGATGCTTTTTTAAAATATACCAGCTTCAGAACAAATGAAGATAACAGTTCCTGTCCTGGAAGCATACTTGGAGGTCTTCTGAGGAAAGGTTGCATCTTAGTGTAAGACTTTTGTTAGAGGACTTTCAGTAATCAAACAAATGACTGATACATTTTGAAAAAAAAAAAAAAGATAATAGTACCTGTGGACATGCATTTTCCCTTGTTCAGAAACTTTGCTTCGGGACGTTGACACTCATAGCTCTTTAGGTGGCAGTAAGTATGAAACTGCTTTCCAGTGGTAGAACAAACTGAAGTGCCATTCTTTGGACACTGGTAGGGAAGCTTACAGAGGCATTTTCCCTCCACACATCGTTCCCATGGGTGACAAAAAACTTTCTTACAGGACTTGTGTGTGTATTTGTTGCTTAAACAGTCTTCTAGAAGGTAAGTGTCTCGCTCAGCTGGCTGACTGTCTTGCTCAACTGGCTGAGCAGGCTCAACGTATGAAAACTCTTCTGTATCATTAGATGCTGCATTCTGCAAGGCACAAATTTAAAAAAAACAACAACAAACAAACAAACAAACAAAAAAAACAAAAACAAAAAAAAAACCAAATCCAAACCAAATATTGAACAGGACTACAGATTGCACTAGCAGATCTGCAGATCTTCTGTATACCTCAGCAAAATGACTGTGAGCCTTTTCTTATCTTGTAAGAATGGAAGTGCTAAATATCATCTGTAGTGTTTTTCCCCTTGTCTTTGAGATATCCACCTTTCTGTTTTTCTGGATTTTTTTTCTTTTTTCTTTTTCAGATTATTCCCCTGCTGTGATTTTCACTATTACTGGTCACCCACAAACCATACTCTTCAAAAATCAGCTGAAGTGTGCAACAGAAGATGATAAACATTTCAAGCCAGTGGACACCACAACAATGGAACCATAAGCAAATTACAATATATTAACAGAATCACACAGAACAGTCAGGGTTGGAAGGGACCTCAAGGATCATGAATCTCCAACTTCCCCCCCCCCCAAGGGCAGGGCCACTAACCTCCACATTTAATACTAGATCAGGCTGCCCCGTCTAACCTGGCCTTGAACATCTCCAGGGACGGGGCATCCACAACCTCTCTGAGCAACCTGTTGCAGCACCTCACCACTCTCATAGTAAAGAACTTCCCCGTGATATCCAACCTAAATCTTCCCTCCTTCAACTTAAAACCATTTCCCCTTGTTCTGCTGTTATCTACCTTTCAAAGAATTGACTTCTGTAAGTTAGCTTAAACACCAGAAAAATAAAATTAAAAAGAAAAAAAAAAGAGTAAGAACTTGATTTTTTTCAAGACCTTTTTATTGTCTCAGTTGTCTTTAACTGTAGCCAATAACTACTTAGAAACAAATAAATCTAAAATTAATGATTTGTTTCATTGCAAGTAACACATATAAGTATCTTCAACAAAAGTTAAAATTAAATTCCCCTCCCAGTCCATTTTGTTCCTGTATCTTGGATGGCAGTGGATTTGCAGTGTGGTTTCTGGTTGTCACAGACTGCAAGGAGTGCTCCTGATTCCTCCATCTGACTGTCTGTCTCTAGGTAAGTGATAACACCTATCCCTGCAGCTCTCTGGTTATTCCGTTACTGGCTGAGTGCTTTTGTTCACTAAGATCTGAGGGTAGGGGGAATGTTGAAACGTGAAAAATATGTAGCTAGACTTAGCATAAAGATGAGAAAGAAATGTCAGTTGTCAGATGGGATTTATCGGCTTTGAGTGCATCCACTGAATCAACAGAGCCAAAGTTTAAAGTTCTCATGAAGAAATCCTGGCCTAAGTAAAGGCAGTGGGAATGCTGCCGGGGCAGAATTTAATCCGAGCCCCTCCCACCCTTTTAAGGGCTGTATAATCTTAATAAATTCTTCCTGTTCTTCTCGGGTCAGTAGAATCCTATGCATTATCTTTAAATTTACATACCAAACTCTGAGCCAGACCCTGCTTGGCTTAACTCCCATATTGCACTAGTCGTTTCTCCTTAGTTTTGACTGAGTAGCAACAGAAGGTGCTGATCTTTATCTACGGGTTTTTCTGAAAAGCTCAGTTTGCTGAACAAGGAGCCCATCAGGACTTCCTGAGAGGCTTTTGCCAGAAGGGATTTTACAACAAAGCTTTCTGAGCTGAGCCACACTTGCAAGTTGTGTTTTGCATAGGATCCCGATTAAAAGATCTTCCAGAAGCCTGTTAATGTAAACCTCAGATAGATCCAATATATGGAGGAGAAACAGCAAGATTCAAATTCTCAAACTGGACTAAAACAAATGTATGAAATGCAAACGCTACAAAAGGAAATAGTAATAAAAAAAATATTTCTGTTTTTGTAATAATAAACTGTTTTAACTGTTCGCTGGATTTTTGTTTGCTTGTTTATTTCTAAATAAGCTACCACAGTAAAATCAGTTCTTACCTGTGCTCGACAGAAAGAAAAGAAAGAGAAGCAAAGCAAGAAAACCGCAACCACTCTCATGATGAAGTTTTATCTCTTTGTAGAGAAATTCCCCTGGCCGGGATTTTCCCAATCGCCAGTTGTTAGGTTTGTGTTTAATTTTTAACCATTGGTAAAACACTTTGAAGTGAACTCAGAAAGAATTACAGGAGCCTGAGATACTAACGGATGAGTCTGATCTCTCCACACGGATCCCGCCCCATTTAACCTGTTATACTGTAAATAGCGAACCAAAGGAAAGCCCTTGAAGCCAACGATTACAAGGGAGTGCTCAGCAGGGTCTCACAACCCTCCTGTTGCCAAAGCAGACCGACCGAGCGGCGGGGCCGATCTGGCAGCAGGCAGCCGGCTCTGCAGGGTGCTGTAGGGGAGATGCGTTCTTATGTGACATACTTCTGTCTCCGTGCAGGCAGTCGGAAGCAGCAACGCTACTATCTCCGCGCGAGCGTGTAACCAGCTGAGATTTGCTCAGAGAACTGCTGGTGCAGCGGCCGATCCCACTGCATCCCTTCTGGGGGCGGTTTCCGGGAGAACCGCGGTCTCGCCGGGACCGCGGAGCTGCAGCCCCTGCGAAGGCCCTTTTGCGACAGTGCCGCTAGGCGCTTGTTTCTCCTTTACGGCAGAATGGCTGCTTTTTCGGCGCGTGACGATGACGTCATCAGGCGGCGCTTGTATGGACGCTGGGTACGCACGTGTGCGGGGCTAGGGTTTGCGGTGCTGGTTGGGGCGCGCGCGGGCGGTCATTTGGGCTGTTAAAGCCGTTGGTCTGCCTTCGGGGTCCGGCACTGCTTCCAGGGAGGCCGTCCCGTGGGAAGCTGGCGGTCCGGCATCTCTCCGTGGGGCTGGGGCTGCGGAGCGTGGTGCGCGACCCTGATATGGCCCATCCCTCCCGATGGATAGGCATTGCTGTAGAATCGTTAATGTTGGGAAAGACCTCTGAGATCATCTAGTCCCACCTTGCCCACTAGCCGTGTCCCTCAGTACCACTTCCACACGGTTCTTCAGTGCCTGCGGGGATGGTGACCACCACCTTCCTGGGCAGCCCGTGCCAGTGTCCGACCACTCTTTTGGAGATGAAACTTTTCCTAATATAGGCGATGTGTAATGGGGGAACTTGATTATGGCTTGCCTGCAAGTTTTCAGTTGGGGCTGAGGTGGGTAACCATTAAGTAGCACCATCGGGAGACCTTGAGTTGGACAACATGTTAAACAACAAATACGTACTTCTTAAACAACTGATTTTTGTCTACAATGTAGGAGGCAGTAGAGAATGTCCTTTCGTGGAAGAGGAGGTGGTGGCGGAGGACGAGGAGGTGGCGGAGGAGGAAGAGGAGGAGGTGGATTTAATCGTGGAGGAAGTGGTGGTGACAGAGGTGGCTTTAATCGTGGTGGACGAGGTGGCTTTGGACGGGGAGGTGGACGAGGAGGCTTCAACAGAGGCGGATATGACCAGGGCCCTCCGGAGAGGGTAGTTTGTAAGTCATACGCAGAGGCTGTGTTTATTTAACTTTCAGTGGGTGTTGAAGATCTTCAGTTTGTTTGTTCTTTATTTCAGTACTGGGAGAGTTTATGCATCCGTGTGAAGATGATCTTGTTTGTAAATGTAAAACAGAAGAAAACAAAGTTCCTTATTTCAATGCACCAGTGTACTTGGATAATAAGGAACAGATTGGCAAAGTGGATGAAATTTTTGGGCAGCTACGAGACTTTGTATCCTTCACAAATCCTGTTGGCTTCTTCAATGGGTTTGCTCTAAAATATGAAAATACTTAACTTCCTTATCCTATTTTATATGCTTAAAACAGGTTTAGAACACCCTTCTGATCTGAATGTATTGATTTGCACATTTACTTTTTTCACCAGTATTACTCAAAGTTCAGAAACTTTTTTTCTTCTTATAATAATAACCTAGAAATATAAAGGGAGCTCAAGTGTAGTTTGCAGTTGCTTAGCTCCCCATTTAATCATGAGTACTGTTGAACAGAGTCAGCCAGCAGGTTACAACCATCCTTGCACACTTAAGAACCACAGGATCCATAGTAGTTTGTGGAGTTACAGAGAGCATCCACCATATTGCTGTGGGTTGAAAGAAAGCTTGTGGTTGGGTTGAGTAGCCCCTCCTGGCTCATTTCTTTCCACAGCCAGGCAGCTGTACAGGCCAGGACGGTCATAGCAAAGCCACTGCAGCATCCACATTGTTCTGGATAAGTCTGAGAGACAATCACTTGTCAAACAAGTTGTTTCTTTATGGTTACATTTTTATGTATTCTTTTCTGCTGGTATGTTCTTTATGCCTCAGTACATGGGAAGGAAAAAGTAATGTTTGTATATAATGCTGTCTTTGTAACTATGAGGAAAATCAGAAACAGTTATTCCTGATCATTAAGTTGTAATTTTTCATTTGTAGTGATGATGTTTAGCTTCATTTATGGAATATGAATTTAGAAAATATCTGAAGTGTGTAAATCCATGTAGTTCCATGTAATAATCAAAAGTGCTACTCCTGATGTTTTATTCCTGGTGTGTTCCTTAAAGAAACTAACAGTATTTTTCAGTGAAACTGTCTGAGAACATGAGAGCCTCTTCATTCAAAAAAATGCAAAAGGTTAGCTGATCTCAGTAACAGAATTCTACTGTGTGTGTCATCAGTTAGATATGTAATCAAATAGATAATAAAAGCTTTATTAAGAGATTTTACTGACTTTAAAAGCTAGCTGTCCTTCGGAAATGTTTGCTTACTCATCCTTTTCACTTTTACCTCTGCTATGCACTTCCCTTTCCTAAATAACAAAAAAAGGAAGATGTTGTGAATGAAGCTTAATAAATATGTATATAATCTGTATTTTAATAACTTCATAACACTGATTTATTTACATATGATTTTTTTACTTGGCTTTTTTGCAAAAGGCATTTTGACATAATGAGTTAAGATGAAATTGTGGCTGTTTGTTAAGGATTTAACCTGGGTTTTCTCAAAGCCTAATGGAACTTTCTTCCTGCAGTTTTACATTGATCCAGCAAAGCTGCTACCCCTTCAGAGATTTTTACCAAGGCCTCCTGGAGAAAAAGGTGCTCCTCGAGGAGGTGGTAGAGGAGGACGTGGTGGAGGACGTGGAGGAGGAAGGGGTGGTGGTAGAGGTAAGATCCCAAGAATGAAAATTACAGAAAGGTTATTTCATTTCTTTGTTTTTGGTGAAGTTACCATTACGTACTTGAATAAACACTTCTATTGCAAAGAAAAATGATAGGCACTTTTTAGTTTGATAACTCAGTGGAAGAGACAGTGATATCTTTCCAAGGCAAGAGCTAGTTTCTGTAATGCAGAAAAGGGAGTACACTGATCTGTAACCAAGCCAGAAAGCATAACTATTAACCAGCTTGTGGTAAAAGTTAATGGATAATTCCCATTCAAAACTATGAAAGGTGTACTTCTGCTGTGTTCTGAAATGTAGTTTGGACAAAATACTTGAAATGCAGTGTTTGAGAGAAGGAGTAAATGATCTGGTAGGTCTCATCCTTTACTTTTTAAGCACAGTCTATGAGGTACTCAGTTAAAGTTGAGTTCTCACCACTCTGCCACCCTGTGTACAAGGAAGTGCAAATATATCTAAGTCTGTTATTGTTTTGAAGATTTCATATGTAATAATTGTAGTTAACATTTTTCATGACAGCTAAAAATTATCTTGGAGTTTTATTAAAGCATTAGTGTTTTAGACATTGGATACTGGATATTCAGCAACACCTAAAATGCTGCGGATGGTCCTCAGAAGAAAGAGGCTACTAGGATGAAGCAGCTGGCTGTTTCTGATTTGGTTTGGTTTTCCTAACTGTCAGTGTTGTTATGTATAACAGAATTTACGTGGTTCAGGAAGTGTAACTTCTTTCCTACATTTAGGAGGATTTGGAGGAGGAAGAGGTGGAGGAAGAGGAGGAGGAGGATTTAGAGGTGGGGGAAGAGGAGGAGGAGGATTCAGAGGAGGAAGAGCTGGTGGAGGAGGTTTTAGAGGTGAGTGTACAGATGTTGTATTTTTTCCATAATAAAAATGGCTCTCAGTTTCTAAACTTCTAAGTATTAAACAGAATGCTGTATTTTCTTTTTCCTTGCATGGTTGTTCATAATTTTACGTAAAAACTTGACGTGCTTCCCAGTAACTTGTTTAAACCAAAGTTCAGTATTCTCTGGTTTTTGATGCTTTGTAAAGATCGTGCTAGTTTCTGCATGAAAAGGACTATAAGAACAGATAACAATGATAAATTATTTTATCAATTCATGCTGTTTTGTATGTATAATTTATTTACTTGAACAGTGTCTAAGATAATTTGAATTAAGTATCTATGATAATGAATTAATTGTCCTTTTTCCCTCTTAAAATAGGGAGAGGACATTAAAAATGGAGCAATGAGAATCTTCCTGCTGACTTACCACGTTACCTGCAGAAGTGAAGAGCAAAAAAAAAAAGTTGTAAAAGACCATGAAAAAGTTATTTGTGAAGAACTGGAAGCTATGAAATGACAGTTAACGACTGTCAACACATGAGCAAAGCGTGTAGCCCTTGGTGAAGAGTGGAAGACTGCTCAGAGCATACTTGAGCTTTTGTAACTAAGACAAGGTTCAATGTTATTCTTAAATTGTTTGTTTCTGGCAAATGACTTAGTCAATGCTTGACTTCATGTTGGAGTCTGGAATAAACAATCAACTGAAACTTTCTTTTTAAGAAAATCCCCTTTGGGTTCACTGCATGCACATCTGTCAGTATGAACTTGTAACCTGTGTGTGACTTGGATAAAATCCCTTGTTCTCATTGTTTTACATGGAGTCTTTTGGGTCACCCTAAAAAAGACGTGTGATTTAAATAACCATTATGGACCATTTTTTACAAACTAAACTTCAGATTTTTTTTGTCGTTAGAAATTTTTTTAATGCATAAAAATAAATATGAGGAAAGGAAGATAGCAAATAATATTTTGTAGATTTTTTTTCCCTGAATCTTAATGAAAGCAAAGGCATTAAGACACACTCTTAGAAGATATTATCTGATGAGTAATACAGAGTTAATTCTATTTGTAGGTCACCTCATTGTATCTAATTTCACTGATAATAAAGTTGCTAAGTTTTTAACTGCTCCCCTCTTCCTCATAGCCAATTTCTCTTGAGGTTTTGATGTCCTGGCAGATCACCTCTGTTGTGCTCTGAGCTTGCGGAGGGCTTAAATGTAATAACCTGTTGTTGCGGAAATGCTAAGTCATGGCCTGAACCAGTCATTGAGCACATCCAACCCAGGGGAGCTGAGGTGCATGCAGAAAGGCCAGAAGGGATGGAGCCAGAATCCACCCCTTTCCCGACCTCATTTAAGGATTGGCAGTGGAGGTGTGGGTATTTTGGTGGAGATACCTGCCTCCTTGAGGCCTTCCAAAGGTAAGTGGCTTTTTTCCTTTGTTTCTTTGTCCACGGATGCTGCATTTGGGCTTGTCCTCATTTGCTGTAGCCAACAACTTTGCCACCCTGCTATTATAGTGGAATATGTGGAAAATTCTGTGTGAATACATTCCCAGTCTCTTAGATTAATTATGAGGAGTCTTGAAAAGCTTGTACGTCTCTCTTAAAGCACAGAGAAGCACCTTGTCATCTGTATTTAACTTTGGAAATTGTGTAAGAATAGGAAGAATTTGTCTCTCTGCATTTCATCAGGAGCAGAGTCCATTGGCAGATCTCATACCAAGCATTTTTGAGAAGAGATCTATAGATGAATTGACATGAAGACATTCTGAGCATCGTGTTTGACGTGGGTAGGAGTATATTTCAGAACTGATCATGCTGTTGTACTTTTAATGACCATAATTGCTGCATCCATTAGGCTTGTGCTTACCAAAAGAAACTGAGGTAATCTGTCAGTGCTATAATTGGACAACTACTAGTCACTAAAAAACACAACTCTTAGTTCTGAATTATTTCTGAACAAAGCTTCAAGAACTCAGTTGCCTAGTCTGAACACCTGCTCTATATAGGACAACAGTTAAAAAAATGTTTAGAAGAAACATTCAATTTTCTATTAGATCTGCTTTTGTGAGAAGAAACCAAGTCTATTCGACCACAACACTATCAGGAATTATAGAATACCAATTATTTTGTTGGTGTTACTACCCACTTAACATTTAATTAGGTCAATTAAATATAGACCTTAAAAGCATTTAGTCTCTAGTTACTATGTGTTACTAGGTCTATGGAGGTAGGGCTCTGACTTGAGATATTGTAGAATCGTAGGCATTGTAAGCCATCTCTGTCATACCACATTGCAACTGTATGATATCAGTGCTTCAAAACCATGTTTGTAAATGCATTCTCTGCAATAGATGCATTCTTCACCAATGCTTCTGTGCCTAGTTGTGGATAGCTGACTTTCCTTATTCTTTGGCTTTGGAAGACTGGGATAATGCAGTCCTCATTCTTACACTCAAATCTGTGCTCTGTGCTGCTGTTCTTGCTGCATGCTTTAGAGATGTGCTTTCTCCAAGGGTATCAAAAGGCTGGCTATCTTGGCATCACCTTTCGATTGCACTGCGTGCAACTGACAAAGTACCAATTTGCAGCCTAGGACAAGAAGTGAATAATTTGAATCTTACAGCAGGTGGAGTCGTGAGTCGTACTCAAATCTGAAGCCACTGAAAGGCAAAAGCCTTGCACTCTTATACTGGTGCAGTTACTTTCAGTTTGGCAAAGTCTTATCTTGGCAATAAATGGTACCTTGAGAAAATCAAGATTAGTATGTGAAACAGGGCAAGTAAGGATTTGGAGGCCCCTTATCAGGGCATCTTGTCAGTCATCTGTATGTCTCTTTACAGAATCAAACTTTTTAAAATAACAGTTTAAATCTAGAGACTGTGTGTGAGAGAAATTCATAATTTATTAATTTGTCTGCCTTTGGTTTTGAACCATTTAAGTATTTGTGGAGTTAAGATTAAAGGGAAGTACTGCCCTATACAGCCCTCTAGTGTTGATGGACTTTAATGAATGCGGGAGGATTTTTTTTTTTTGAAAAGCAAGCAGTATTTCTACTTCTACCATGTGTGGATTGAAATATTTCTTTAAATATTTTACATATAAATATAATGTTTACAACTTGCTAAATCAGGTAATAAATCTTGCGTTGCCCCATATCTGTATAGACACCTACAAATTGAAGGATTGACTCAAATATAAACTACGCTATTTTTGTACTGATCGGAGCCAAGTCAACAGAAAATACTCCATGATTCAAGGGCATTTGTTAATAGTGAATTCATTGCTTTATATTTTGGCTTTGTTTTATAAACTGCAGTGTTCTAGGAGGAAAAAGGGGAAAAAAAAAAAAAAAAAGAGGTACTTCTTTTAGAGATGTGCCTAGATTACCTAAGTTGTAGGAGCTGGGGGTGTTTAGCTTGCAGAGGAAAAGCTGGTCTCTGGGGAGACCTCATTGCAACCTTCCTGAACTTGAAGGGAGCTTAAAAGCAAGGGGGGGAGCAACTTTTTCGTGATCTGATAGTGGTAGGACAAGAGGAAATGACTTTAAACTATAAGAGGGGAGATTTAGTTTAGATGTTAGGAAGAAATTCTTTACTCAGAGGGTGGTGAGGTACTGGCACTGCCCAGAGAAGCTGTGGGTGCCCCATCCGTGGGGGTGTTCAGGACCGGATTGGATGGGGCCCTGGGCAGCTGAGCTGGTGGGGTGGCAACCTTAACCAAGGCAGTAAGCATTGCAAGCTCTGACTTCTATGCAAGCTGCATGATTGGAGACGCTTTTGAAAATATTGCCAAGGTTTCAGGGGAGGGAAGTAAAGATACCAAATCATCATTATGCTTTTATCTTTCAAGACGGAACAATTAAATACTGGGGAAGTAGATTCATCACTGAATAGATAATTTTCCCTTTCAAATCCCTCCCACCCTGTTTCTGCCTAATCCTCTTCTGACAGGGAAAACACCTCATTGATAGAAGTGCCCTGCAAGCTAAGAGTGAGTGTAGTTCTATGCTAGTAAAATGTTTGGTGGTAGTATTGTGACACTTGATCTGTAGCAATGATAACTAATTGTCACGACTGCATAAGTTTTATACCAAAATTTGCTCACCTATTGGTTGAAATGGATGAAAAGTAGAGGATGTCTATTTTAAAAAGCTGAGGTTGGATGGGGAAAGCTCTGTGAGTGTTTCAGGGGTTAAAGAAGAGAGTAGCTCTTCAGGTATATGACCTTCCTATGGGATGGCTTTGTTTCTCAGTGCTGCCTGGGGCAGTACATCCTTCCTGCTGCTCATACATGTGGTCTGAGCTGCCCGTAAGCTGCATACATCTGAAGAATTTTTATATCACTTTTATGTGTAGTATGGGTACAAATTGTTTGAAGGGGAACCAGTGATAAAGGCCTTTGTTTATTTGTATTGATGCTGCATGTAAACTCTTTGGGCAAAGGTTTGTTGCTGCTCATATTTACACAGGATTTTGTAAAAGGACTTTGTGATCTCCCTCTAGCATGCTGCAACCTCATAACTTAAAAAATAAAAGCTATGTCACCTTTGGAAAATGCCCAATAATTTCCTGTTTAAGAAAACTTGCCCAAGCCTCCCTGTGTAAGTCTGAGAGAAGGAGAGTGTTCAGACTTTATGACATGTTCATCACCCATTTTCTGCAGACCAGGCCATTTTAGAAATGTGACAATTGAATTTTCCGAATGTCAAGCTTTACTTCAGATAATACTGGATTACATTCTTGTATCTGCCATCAGTTTGAGTGTTTCAGTTAAACTAAGAATCTTGAAGAGGAGAAGGAAGTATTTAAGGGTTTGAAGGGGTGGATACAGTCAAGGTATTTTAATGAAGCTGACATTTGTGTTTGTGCTGTGGTTGTGTTCTCTGCGATGGTTGGAAGTAATTCCAAACCAGGCTGAAGGCCAACTAACCAGAGTCAACTTTCTCCTGAGGTTTCTCAAGTGTTGCACAAGAGATTTGAAGTAAAAAAGTTTGGAGACATGTGACTGTTAATCTCTTTAGCAGTAAGAATAAAATTTAAGCATCCAGTTGGAAATGTACTTGGTTCTGTGTTGCTCTTTGTTTCAATTAACAAGCTTTTCTCCTGCATAGATTGGGGGTATAAACTTCTTTGCGTTCTGTCCAATTAGATCATGCTTGGAAGCTGTCAGCACTGATGGTGAGGAACCCTCCCCTGCCTTTTTTTTTTTTTTTCCAGTTGTTCAGTCTGTTGGATAATGAAAGAATTTGTCTGACGGGGTTTGGTAGTGTTTTGTCCTCTAGATGAATTACTGCAAGATATAGACGACAGTCTTGTGTGTCCAAAATGCACTGGAATGATTCAGCCAACTCCTCAGAAAGTGATGCTGAAGCTCATTCTGCCTTTACACAGACTGAGCACAACATAGTCGCAGCTTACTTAATAACAGCAGGTATGGGCATTGATCAATTGTTGCATAACTTTTTATAACAACTGTAGATTGAATGTTTATTTTGTATAGTAACAGCAATGTGTTCCATTCTGACTTACTAGTGACCGATGGCTTTTCTCCATACTTTACCGACAAGTCAACAATCAGACTGAAGTGTGCAGTAACCTACATGCTCTCTGCTCTATATTTGAAGGCAACGCTATGTGTTAAAAAATACATTTTGTTGATATGTAATTATAGAAGAGAGTAAGAATTAATTTCCGCCAGCTTGCAGAAGAGATAAAAATAGGGCATAGCTGTCACATCTTGCATTTTTCTGTGATGTGCTTGAAGCTATCTTGAGATTTCTCTTAGGCCACATGTTCATACTAATGTATGTGTAGTCTGAGCATGTGAGCGGGTGTCTGATAGGGGGATGTAAGGGGAAGGGTTGGAATGTGACCGAGGAGGAGGGAGGAGCTGGTCATTTATCAGAGAAGAGCAGACTCCACTTGCAGATGTATTTTTCACTGATGACCCATGTTAGAAAAAGCATGCTGCAAGGCTTGACATGTGTTTTCTGTGACTGCAATGGCCTTTAGCTTAACTTGAATGATATAGATTTTGTTGTAGGTTTTTTTGTTTGTTTGTTTGCTTTTTTAAATTTCTCATTATTATAACTATAAGTGTTGCAGAAATGTTTTTCTGAAGCATTGACTGCTGTAGCAATGAAATAACATCTTGTCCAAATACTGAAACCTACTGTGTTTAGAAACATGCCTTCTATATTTTTGGTATGGAAAATAAGATCAATTTATAAATACGTTATTCCTAGACTATACCATACATTTTCTATGTTATAATTAGCTTTTCAAATACTTTAAAATGTTTATTTGGAGATATGAAATAGTTTTTATTTAGCATATATGTCTGAAGTGGGAAATATCAAATCAGTGATATAGAGGACATTTTGCATCAATGTAAATACAAAGGCAATAGTTAATTTCAGATTTTTACTGAAATTGTTAGAATACACACAGATAAGTGGGCCTGTTGAGCAGCCGTAGTGCTGCATGGTGGTGAAGTAGTGGAAGACCAAATAAACTCTGCAGTACCACCACATCGTTTGCAAATAACTTCATCTATTAGGTGCTGTTATATTCTAATTGATGATTTACACTGTATGCAACCAGTTGGTATTTTCAGATAGTTTGAGCACCTGATGTTAAGAATCAAAACTATCTATCATGTATTATCCAGAATCAACTCACCTTCTTCTCAGAATGGGAGAGTCTAGTAAATCTGTCAGCTGTATATTGGACTTTACTTTCTTTGTTAGTAAAGTTTTTTACAGTAAGATCTATAGCATGTTTCAAACTATGGTTGTTTATTGCAGCGAATATCACATCAAGAAAATTTAGTGTATGTTAATAAGCAGATATCTAGGAAATGCAATGAAAGTCAGATACAGTGTTCAACATTCTGTTCCTTTTTAGAAGGATTGAGTGCTTTCTTCTTTCGTAAATAATTGCTTTGTTTTCTGAGGAAGGAAGTCGTTATTAACTATTGCAGTCTACAGCGGTTTAACATATTAATTTCAGTGACGACAATGGGGACACTCAAACTGCAGGAAGAAGCCTTATGGTTGTCCTTCACCTTGTAGTGGTGAAGTGCTCTGGGGTAATTTTAAATTGCTGACTGGAAAAGTAAATTCCATGTAATGCATGGACCTAACCTTCTCCTACACTGTTTCTGATGCCTCTACTCGTGTGTCCTGATTTTCTCTGTTAGGGCTTGTTTGCATTCCATCAACCTTTAATTTTTGCTATTTCTCTGGGAAAAGGAAAAATAATAAACATTTTTGTTCTTGACCATTTCATATAAGAGCCTTTTATCCTCATATTGTCAAAATCACAAGGTGTAATGAAAAATATGTTGGAATAGGTATCGAACTCTAAGCTATTTCACACACCAAGTGGCAGCATCCATGTGCTTTTTCTGAATCAGATGAGCTTGTCCTAGCTGATAATATGAGGTTACTGAAGTCTTTGGCCCTGTCTGCACTCTCTATCCTCTAAGAAATGGGCTCTGGTTAACTGCTTCCTGTAGAAACTTCGATTTTCTGTTTGACTTATAAATTCTCTCTTTCTGAGAATACTTGTTTATTGAGTCTGTATATTTTTTTCCTTCTTTGTTCACAATTTAGTCCATCTTTTTTCTTGTATGTTACTCTCCAGAACTTCTTTTGGTATCTATTATTAATTTGTTAAGTTTGGGCATTAAATATGTGTCTAGCAGGATCCTTCCTTCACCCTGAAGGTAGGAGTTTACTGCTCTGTTGTATTTCTGATTTCATTCTAGGTAACTGTAAAATCATAGGATCACCAAGATTGGAAAAGATCTCCAAGATCATCCAGTCCAACCGTCCACCTACAACCAATACTGCCCCTGCTAACCCACATCCCTCAATACAACATCTAAATGTTTCTTGAACACCTCCAGGGACTATGGCTCCATCACCTCCCTGGGAAGCCTGTTTCCATGCCTGACCACTGTCTCAGAGGAGAAATTTTTCCTTATGTCCAACCTGAAATCTTTTAAAGCATGTCTCATAAGAAGCCTATACAGTTTTAGAAACCTCTGACTGGCATTCTTCCTCTCCCAATGTACTGCTTACCAATGGGGCTGAGTGGGCTGGCATGGAGGATGCTTCTTGTTGCTCACTTCACATCTGATCCCCAGCTTCCTGCTTTTGTTTATTTTATGGGCTCAAGGCATCCAGTGCTGTTCCTAAAGTGTGTGAAGTATCATAGATGAGTGGTTGTAACTTCCATCACATTTAATGTTATTCTTGTGTACTATGCCCTACCTGAGGAAAGACATACTCGGTCTTTTTAAAAGAGAATAGAAAAGAGAAATAACTGGGAATTAATGAGGTCTTTTCTGCAGACCTTACTTCACTCCTGAGGGCAAAAGATGGATTTCACTGTACTGGATTGCTTGCTGCTCAGTTTCCATTGAGCCTTATTATCTGTACTTGTTTGTATCTGCTTGGTCCTGTGACCATGGTATTAAGGATGTGAAGTTAATATCCTTTATAGAACGCGATGTATTATTTCAGACTTTCTTGCTGTTTTCAGCACAACACCTATTCAATAAAGTTCTTTATAGAATTATCTGAACAGGACTTTAATGATGCAAATTACAGTGTTCTGGTTCATAGGTGAAGTGTTTTAACAGGAGAAAAAAAAAAAAAAAAAAAAAGATTTCTGAGGGGCATTTCCATGGATATTGCACTGTTTGACTTTTACCAATGTAACATTCCACTGTGGTTGTAATCTAAGGTGCTCAAATTATGCAGAAGTCTGTAAATTTAGCATTTGGTTCAGTGGTATTGTAACAGCTGTATGAGACAAGGGAATTCATGAGCAGCTTACTAATTCCTGTTACTACTTACAAGGTTGGTTTATGCTTTTTATTTATTATTTTTTTAATTTTTAATTGCTGTGTTTTCTTGAACGTTGCAGTTCTTCATTTTGCTGATAAAGGGCTGTGATGCTTTCTCAGGTGAGGTGCAGACTGGTATTTTAATTTTATCAGCTCTTATGACTGTAACTAATAGTAGAGTAGTAGAAATCTACGTGATGGTAGTTTGAGTATTTCTGAGTCTGAAGAGAATAAAATCGGAAGAATGAAAAAAAAACCTATTTTGTGGGATTGCTTTGTAAATTCACTCTAAGTGCCACGCAGTAGGGTTTGTCTCAGAGGGAGGAAGAGCAAGAGAAATGAGGGATGAAGAAGTTTTAATATAGGTACCAGGGTCAGAGAAAGGTTGCTGATGCAGAGGGTCTTAAGGAGCAGTGTCCTGCACCACTTGGAGAGCACTGTGAGGCTCCAAGAAAATTCTAGAGTCATTGGACATGAAGACAGGAGAGTGTGCATGCTAGCTTTAGTCTTAAGTCTATTTTTTTTTTTTTTTTTTTTTTTCCCCCCTCTATTACAACCTGTCAACTCACCATTTCTGGTGTTGCCTCATAGTCTTCAGGCAGAGTCTGGACACCTTTGGTGCCACCTCTGTTGTATATTTCTGAAGAATTAAATGTAAAAGCACTTGTCATGTTGGGGATTTGGGGATGCCTATGTATAAGTTTCTGGGACACAGGGAGGTTGAGCACTGGAGTCCTATAAAAGAAAGCAGAGGAAAGAAACAGGGTAGGAGACATGCCCCTGCCCTCCCAAAAAACCACAATTACTCAGATTTGTGAGGTAGGAGCAAAATCAGTACACAGCTGGACTTCTTTGATTATGATACTGACTGGAGCTTGTCAGATAAAGAAAACAGCTTTTGTGCAGGCCCAGCATGCCACCAATGTTCCAGAAATGATGCTTGCAAAGAATTCAGGCCTCGTGAGTAGAGAAGAGATTTGTAACTGGCTGACATGGAGGAGCAAAGACAATGCCTAGCCACTCATGTTTTATATTCTTTTGCCTGGGAATATTACTTAAATATACAGTGGAAACTTCCTTTCAGAAATGAAGAACTCAGGTTGTGGTAGAGACTACTACAACCTGACCTACTACATCAAGTGAATCAATGTAAAAGCGCTGCTTTTTTGCCAGTCATCAGCCTGCATTCTTTTTGGCCATGGAAAACAGCACTGTACTCTGTGGCTGAAGTGTCTAAATAACAATTCGCTATGCTTTTGGATGTCTGCTCTGCCTATTACCATTGTACAGGAAGTCCTAGGTTTGACAAAATACCCCACTTTTGGCCTTTACTGAATCCAAGTAAGATTAATCTAATTACAAAAGCTTTTTTTTTTTTCTTTTTCAGGTGTTTACTCTTTGCAAAATCGTGTTTGATTGAAAATAATTCTTGTTTAGGACTTAAATATTACAGTAGACTGTGTTTTCTTTTGCATGGGTATTACTGTCTCATCTATGACTTCTTGTAAAGTTTTTATTTTCTGTTTCCACAGGAGTGATAAGCATTTTCAGTAACATTGTTGTGTTAGGCATCTTTGTGAAGTACAAAGAGCTTCGGACAGCAACCAATGCAATTATTATCAACCTGGCTTTCACTGACATTGGTGTTAGTGGCATTGGCTACCCCATGTCTGCTGCTTCAGACCTGCATGGAAGCTGGAAGTTTGGATACACTGGATGCCAGGTATTGCAATTTAGGCAGGGAGAAAATTTTGAGCACATAAATGCAAGATAAGCAATAAGTAGTAGCTCTAATTGATATTGGTTCTCCTCAGAGAAAAGATGGAAATGCAAAATTTGACTTCAGACTTGGAGCTTATGTTCTGTAAAGGCCTCAATTTCTGCATGTAGATTCTGTTTTGAATCCTTTTCCAAACTTTAAATCATAAGTTAGAATTCATTCAAATGTGACCTTACGTTTATTAACCAGAAATTTTATATTAGCTTTAAGAAGCAAGCCTTAGGAAAGAAAATATCCAAATGAAGAAAGTTATAGCAGTAGCACATGCTTGTTTGATGACTCGTTTAATGGTAAACAGACTTTGGATATGGCTGCTGTTTTGATGATGAGCTTGACAAACTTTAGTGAGTTTTGCCTAATGAATACGTCTTCCTTAGGATGGAACAAAGGATATCCAAAGAGAAGGTCTGTGAGACTATTAAAGGGCACTATCAAAAATTTTGACTTAGTTTAAATAGCTGCCTATCTTTAAAATTTAAGAGTGACTTAACAAATTACACTTCTGTAGCAGACGAGGTGCCCTTTACTCACTACGTTCTGTGATTTTTTTTTTTTTTTTTTTAACTTTAAACTTTTAAACAGATCACTAGGCTTAGCGCTCAGGAAAATGAGCAGTAATGTGAAATTGTGTGCCAGAAACGTGACTCAAGAAAAATGTTAACAACGCTATATATTTTGGGCTTGTGTATCATGGGTATTTATAATCTGGCATCTCTTGCCTGAATGCACAATTATTTCAAACTCAATGTTCTTGTCATTCTTTGACAGAATGCCTCATTTTTTATATCTTTGCATCTAGATTGACTTATTGTAGGTTGAATTTGATGAGAAATCTCACTACCAGTGGTTTGGGAGTTCCTGAGATCATTTCAAATGTGACTCGTTTCAACCCAAACCAAATAAATCCTGTCAACTGAGACAGATGAATGTCATGTGGCTCTGTTGTAGCTGTGGGTGGCATGTGGTCTGGTATGGGGCTCTGAATTTTGGGGGTGCCAATGATAACACAACCCTTCTAGTCATCCTTCCCAATCAGGCTGCCTATGGGATGACAGTGCAGGTGCTTTTGGAGTGTGCTGGCACTGCAGCATGTGTACAAGTAGTATGACCATGCCTTGTCAGACCCAACACCAAGTAAAAATGGAGACCAATGGAGAAAATTAGTGTACCATATCAGTGAAAAAATACGTAGCAGAGGGAAGAGTGATAATTCAGAACCTCAGATTTGCTAAAGCCTTACATGGTTCTAATCTTCTAATGATGAATCAAATGTTCTTTGGGACTCTTTCATGTAATTTGAAAGTATGATTTGAAAAACCCCTCCTAGTCTTTGCCTCTGAATCTCAATTTTACGTATTGGCACATATTGTATTAGACTGTCTTCCTTAGGGATTCTGGTGTACAAATTGGCAGATTGCTTTTGAAATGTTTATTTTAAATGAACCATCACCAAATTGCCTGCACTGAATTAGTTCATGCGGCACCTTGCTTACAGAAGAAAACACTGATTATAAAGTATCATATTGCTTTAGATTAATAATGCAAATTTTTTCCTTGTGCATTTGAAAGATTTTTTCAGAAAGGCCATGTTATCTGTTTTTTATAATTTCAGATCTATGCTGCCTTAAATATATTTTTTGGGATGGCGAGTATTGGTTTGCTCACTGTTGTTGCAGTTGACCGTTACCTGACAATCTGCAGGCCTGACATAGGTACTGTCTGTTTTGTCGAACATCCTTCACTGTTAGGATTCTATGAACTAAGAGTCCAATTGTATTGTTTTCTTGTGAAAGACTCCATAATTAAAGAGCTGGGTGTAATTAAAACATAGAGTATGATACTGCAGTACATGATGAGCAATATAGTTTGCATGGATGGTACTGCTTGTGAACAAGAGAATTTCAGAGGTAGGCTGTTACTTGCTTTATAACATGTATTTTCCTGGCAGTTTCCAGTCATTAGAAGGTCACATCCATAATACAAAATGCCTCAGCTATGAGAGGTTTTGACCTCTGTCAAGTCTGCATTTGCTTCCAGCATTGAATCAGCACTGTATTGAATATTTTTCACTCTTCTTTATTGCAGCTGTATTGGAACAGTCAATTCCTCTTTGTTCTTTCTTTCTGTGTGCATAGTAGGCCTTTTGGCATGGCATCAGGGTCAGATCTTGTCTGTATGCTGTGAGTTGAAGTGGATGATGGAATTAATTTAAGTCTGGAAAGCTTAGATGTATTTCAGTGATAGGAAGCATGTATGCTGCAGTGTTTGGGAGTGTAGTTTCCTGAGAGGATCGTTATCATTAACGCCATGTAGGTTTGCTCTCATCTACTTGTGGTTAAAATTCAACACTGGAAAGAAGAAAAAGATGACAACAATTTGTGAATGTATGTATTTTGTCACAGGAAGAAGAATGACTACCTGTAACTATGCTGCTCTAATCCTGGCTGCATGGATCAATGCAGTCTTTTGGGCGTCCATGCCTACCGTAGGCTGGGCTGGCTATGCTCCAGATCCAACTGGAGCAACTTGCACAGTCAATTGGAGGAAAAATGATATGTAAGATATCACCTCACCTTTTCTTTTAAATTTGTTTTCTCACTGAAGGCTTAGACTATTTAATTTACCACAGAATGACAATAAATTCTTGAAGTATGAAACCTAATTTACAAAGATAATTTATTTAAATAAATAAATAAATATATATATTCTAGGGCAAGTCTAAATAAAAGGTAGGAAATGAGCAATGCTTGAAAACTGTTCATAAAAAAAAAAAAACCAAAACTCTGCACCTGCTAATAAAAACTAAAGACTGAAGATTTTTTTTTCTAATTCTCTAGAATTTTATTTCAAATTTCATAGTCAAATCACAATATCAAATTCTTCAGTAACTTTTCATGGATGGATATTTGTAAGTTACTGTGTTTTGTTTTTCTGTCTTATCAGGTCCTTTGTTTCCTACACAATGAGTGTAATTGCTGTTAATTTTGTTGTACCCTTAACAGTCATGTTTTACTGTTATTACAATGTTTCCCGGACAATGAAACAATACACCAGCAGTAACTGCCTGGAGAGCATCAGCATGGATTGGTCCGACCAAGTAGATGTAACAAAGGTATGGTAAAAGAGGGTATGTTTCATTTTAAGCATGTTCTTTTGTGTTAGTTTTGGGAATGGGGGAACAACGCAGCCTTTTAAGCTTTTCTATTTCCTACATTCCCATTTTCCTTCTCTCTTACTAAATATTAACTGAAATTTAGCCTTAGTGAAATCTCTAGATGTGACTAACATCATTAGATTCTTTATTGTTTCCAGATGAACAGCTGTTTTGAAGCCTGGGAACCATGTCCTTGTCTCTGCCCTCTGTCACTGTATAGAAACATACCTCATCAGAGGCCTAGGAGGATTGTCTAAGATACTTTTACTCTTTGTCAGCAAAGTCTTTAGGTGCTCTGCCAGGTTCACTAGTGTAACTGGTCAGAAGTGGATTAGTTAGCTCTGTTTTGCTCTCATGGATTGTAAATGAAAGTGCATTTCCAAGCTTCCAAACTGTGTGCTTCTTCTGACCCCTTATTGTTTTTTTTGGTTTTTTTTTTCAGTCTACTGCGCTTATCTCTTTCTTAGGTAAACAATAGGAAATGTGAATTATGGCATAGAATGATACATCCTGCTTGAAAAGTTTACATTCTTTTAACATACAAGAGTCCTTGAGAAAGCTTTAAGTGCACTGGCTCCTTTGATTTTGGATGAAGATATGGTTTATGGTTGAGCACAAGAAGAAAACATACAGAAATTAGGGGTAGACTGAAAAGAATGCATATTTGAATTAGTTATCAATGCAAGCTTAACATTCCTTGGAGAATGTTCTCGTTGCTAAATTAGGGAAAGAAAACCCCAACCCTTATTTATGAACATTTTATGTTTCTGAATAACTTACAATGCTTTAAACTGAAGATTCAGTTATAGATTTAGACTCAGATTTGTTGAGATGTGTTTTTCATATTTCACAGTTGACTATGAGTTGTATTTAAATAATAAAAAAAAAAAATGAAGCTTTGGTGGTTAAGCATAATCCTTTAAAAATGGATTACTTGATTTTTTTAAATTTTTTTATTTTTCCACAGTTTGGCATCTTCTAAGCTTTCTGTGCACTGACAACTTCTAAATGGAAGTATTCTTTTATGTAAGAATCACTGTTATGAAGTTATTCTCTTACAGACATTGTGTTAGTATTGAAATAAAAACCTTCTGTGGACAGGGTGCAGCTTGCTTGTTGGTTGTGCTCTGAAACATCTCACACAGATTTGTTGATTATTTCCAGTGAGAGCCAAAATGAGAAACAGAAGGACAGAATATGGGCACAGGTGAACAACACTAGAGAATCATACAGTAGAGAGAGAGCATTCAATGAGCCCTGCAGTTTCATTTAGTTTTGGGGTGATTTGTTTTGCTTTCCTGATTAATTTGAAGCTTCCATTCTGATTTCTATTACTGATTCACATCCCTGACAAAAGCCAGAAAAGTCAGTCCTAGTTGATTCCACTCCTGCCCTCCCACTACTCTCAGGTTGTTGCTGTTTGGTCTGCTGGTGACTTAATGTATCCTGCTGCCCGTCCCAGCATCCCTGACTGCTATCTGTGAGAGGCAGGCAGAGAAGACAGTTAACTACTCAGATCTTCTTCCATATAATGGTTGAATGTGGCTGTCATGCTTCATAGAATGAAGACAACGCTTCTAGGTTTCTTAAGTATAAGGACAGAGTCTGTGTGTCATGTGTCATAGAACATTTAATCAGGCCTTTTTTAAGCCTTCTGAAATATGTTTATTGGGTTGGTTGTTTGGCTTAGATATTTTATGTATTTTTTATTATATAAAATGTTTTCTCCTGGGTGTGAATGAGAAACATCAATTTCTAGAAAAATTTTGTCTGCAAGATGTTGAGTTTCCTTGTTCTTTCTGTTCGTATTTATTGTCTGTAATAGCATCCCAAGGTGACCTGTTTTCACTGGATTCCTTCCACTCTCTTCAGAATAGCAAAAAAAAAAAAAAAAAAAAAAAAAAGCATTCTGAGCTCTTTTTCTTGATGTGTATCTCAAGACACTTTTGAAAGGAAGTCTGTCGTTCTCACAGAGCATTTCACCCAGTTTATAATATTTTGTCTAGCAGGGTTAGAAAGTAGATTTCAGGTTGTTTACACCTGGACATAGAACAGAATTAGCTAGGAAATGTTTAAAATAATGTGATTTATACAAAAGTTGGTACTTTCTACAACATAAATGATACTGAGTACCTGATATTGTATTTTATTTTCATATAGCCATGTTTGGTGGATGTTGGAGATATGTGTGGTAATAAAGACAGTAATACAGATACTCTAGTGTGCATTTTGGAGAAGAAGATTTGCTGATACGCAGTGCATTTTTTTTTTTTTTTAGCACTGAAGTGGTGGCCATAATTCACTTGTGAAGTCTTCTATGGCCCTTTAAATTTTTGATGATTGAATTTAAAATAACAGTTAGTGCTAATCACAAAGGAAAATGGTAACAAAATAACAGTATGCCAAAATACAGCATGATGCATTATTAAATCCCTAAAATGAGATTTTGCTATAAGATATTGAGAATGACCAGATGTTTTCATTTACATGTCATTATTTAGTTCTGGATACCTCTTATTATCACACAGGTGTATGTACTTTCTGAGTTAGATTAATCTTCAGGTTATGTGTGCGTTCCCCTTGTTTTACAGATGTCTGTTGTGATGATTGTAATGTTCCTGGTGGCATGGTCTCCCTATTCCATTGTGTGTTTATGGTCTTCCTTTGGAGACCCGAAGAAAATTTCTCCTGCAATGGCCATCATAGCTCCTTTATTTGCAAAATCCTCCACATTCTATAATCCCTGCATTTACGTCATTGCAAACAAAAAGTAAGTGTTCTTCGGCACTGGTCTACATAATGGTCATCTGTAGACTAGGAGAAACTGATTGGTGAAGAGATTGGGGATAAGCTGCTCTGGATTTACCAAAGATAACGTTTTGGGCAGCAAGATCTAAAAGAAATTGCTTTGATCAACATCAGAATATATTAAATTGATAAAGATTTTTGAAAGCAAATTAGTGAAGATTGTGTGAGATCATTTTGAGAATCCTTTTGTGGTTTCTCAGAGGGACTTATTGTGGAATTTGAGTTCATCAGCAGCAGACTAGTTGTTTTAGTGACTGTGGCCAAGATGTCTTGCACATCATCTTAGTGAAGTGTAACTTTGGAATTCCTTGCTTGACTTGAGATGTTCCATATTGTGATTGATTAGGAGGGACTTACACTTTCCACTAAAGTAAGCTAGTTAAGCCTATTCTTCTGTATTGAGGAAGCATATAAAATGCTCTAACCAACCCATTGCCTCTGAATGGGAATTGGATTTTGCAAACAGGAATCCTTCCTTGCTTTACTACCAAGCTACAAAGAGGCTGTGATCTCTGTCTGGCTTGTCTGCCCTGATCCTGCTGAGTCCATGAAAGTCCATCACCTTTTCACCCTGTTCTCCAAACTTTGCTTTTGTCATAGCTACACATCCAGTCTTCAATTACCAAAAGCTGCTTGAGACTCTTATGGGAGAAACACTTGATTGAGTTATTCCTGTACATGGAAATGTAAAAGATTCAGGTTATTTTGAATTCCAGATATGCAATTTTTTTTAGTAAGCAAGTTTTACCAAAGTTGAAAGCAGCTGTAATACTTAAAAGAGCATACCCAGTTTGTGTTTCTGTATGGTTCTCCAGCTAGTGATATTTCTACTTTCACTTTCTTGTCCTTTGCAGGTTTCGGAGAGCAATCCTGGCAATGGTGCGATGTCAGACAAGACAAGAAATAACTATAAACAATGCCTTGCCCATGAGTGTTTCTCAAAGTGCACTGACGTCATAAAACTCGATTAGTTTTTCTGCATAGATTTTGTGGAAACAAATTAATTCTGGGTTACAGTTTATTTTTTGGGATAACAATCTGCCTCTTCCAGTCAACTGTTTTCTGTTAATCACTGAAGTATTTTTTTAGGTTAAAGAGAAAAAACAAGAAAAATAACAAAAAAAAAAAAAAAAGCACTGCAACTTTAGTTTTCAAGAATGAGGCTTATTGGATTGATATTTCTGGCACAAACAAAAAAGGCCATTGAAGTGTTCCATGTGACTTGCAGGGTTGGACAAGGTGACATCAGGGCAGGGAGAGGCTGAAGTAGGAAGTGCTTAGGTTCAGTAACAGATATAGCACCTTTAATTCCTCTTGCGAATGACTTTCTCCCAACTTCAATTAAAAGTTTCCAGATCTGGATTCTCCCTGTATGTATGTATTCTATATCATGTGTCTGTACTGACATTTGTTTTGCTTCTGTGAATATGGTAAGGTTATCAGAATATCTAGCCAAACCAGATATAGCTTTTTATCAGCTTTTAGGATTTTAAAAGACTTTCATGATATTTTGTGTATTTTTGAAGTTTTGGCTCACAGAATCAAATAAATCTGTGAGATGGACAGTTTTTTTTTAGTAATGGTACATTTCTAGCGCTCGCCCCTGCACAGCAAATCCTGACAGTGGGACAAAATGCTCCCTGGTTGACACTCAGGTGGCACATAAAACAGTAAAGATGATTTCTCATTATTTCTAAGTTAATCTCATGGACATCCATTGTATAATTTTTGAAGAAGAACATTGACAATATCAGCAATGGATTTATTTGGGTTGGAGGGAGTGGCTGCAGATAGAGCTATTGATGGATGGTAGTATACATTCTTGATGATTCTCAGATTTTGAAAAGAAATATCTTTTTTTGATTGCCAATCCAAAGTCTTAGTGATCCTTCAGAAATGCCTCAGCCCCTGTGACTTTGTGCAGCTACAGTTACTCCATTGCTTGGATTCTTTTTTCTCCTAGGATCTCTAGTGTTGGTCTGACAGAGTACCACTTTAAGTGATGCAGTCATCTGGGAAAGCTAAATGTTAATTTTATTAATTTGTGTGAAATGTGTGATGTAATTTTTTGAGGTCCCCCAGAATGGTGGGAAAGAAACTTTTTAGAAAGTACGTTTTAAGTCTGACGTGAAATTTAATTTTGAGTACAATTTGCACCAACTGATGGTTCCTTTCTACCATTTTATTTTGATATAATTGTATATGCATTCATTCAAAGTGTGGCTTTGCAGTGTGGAGCTATTGTTTAAAATTTGTGTATTATTGGTAAAAACCTGTATTTACAGGTTTTTTTGAAAGTTCTAGAGTCTATGCTTCCTATTAATTTGTACTTTTCAATAATAAAGTAAATGCCATACAATGTCTTCTTGCTGCACTCGCTTTCTTCCCAGAACCTTGGAACACTGCATGGACAGTAACCCATGCACTGCCCCTCAGAAGAAGCAAATACATGTTTTACTGTATACTAACCATACAACAAGTGCGAATTAAAATAGCCTGGAAACACGTTGTGTAGAACTTGACACAGTGTGGTGTTGTGACATGATGAAGAACGAGCTGGTTTAACAGATCCCTTTCAGGATACATTTGAAGGTTAAGCAACTAAAGATCTCAGCTAATCTGATGTAATCTGCTGTTACTAAATGGATGTCTGCATTCGCATTTGTAGCATGCTGCACACGCGTGTGTCTGAATAAAGTCTTCAGTTTTTTTGGTGTCAGTTGTGCTGGGAGGAAGCCATGTCTCTGCTTTTTTGCTTATGCCTCATAATGAGCATTTCTGCAGAAGTGCATGGTTTTTGTCCTTCGCAATGCACTTGTGTTTACCACGGCAGAAGTGATGGCACTGGAACAAGGTATGTGTTTCATTCTTTCTTATAGTTGGTTTATAGGGAAAAGGAGTGAGGAAACTGGAAATAGCATCCTGACATACACTGCAAATTACAGTTTATCATGGTTACTTTGAAACAATGGCATAATTTATGTTAGTATTACACAGCTAGCAATGTTCCTGAATCAGAGCAGATGGTATTTGTTTTATTTTAATGGCTTTGTGCTTAACAATAGCTACTTTAAATCTTCATTTTCATTGTAGAAAGCAATTTCTGACCCTTATTTTTCCTATTGTAAAATGATACTGGTTTAAATAAATACAGTAGTTTCTTCTTTCCTGTATTCACAGGGAAATCATACTTTTTGATGATAAAAATTAGGTTAATTGGGTAATATTGTGTCAGTTTTGGGAGATACTGTTTCAGCTACTTGTCACAGCATATCCAATATAAAATGACAGAAGGAGAAAGCAAAACTGAAGGATGTAGAGGAGAAAATGGAGTAAATTAAAGCTAAGTTTCTAGATAGGAAGGGACTCTTTAAACTAATGCATGCAAACTGTATATCGAAAGGGAAGGGAAACTTCCTGATTCCTGAGAATGCAGAGGAATCTCATTTCACTGAAATCAATAGGAACAGGAAGTTATATAGAATCACTAAAAAGCAGATTGTTCCTGCTTAGACATCAGAAATAGGGCTAGCAATCTTTTCTTTTGAGAAATATGCTGGCATTTTCAATTTTCAGTCTGTTCTGAGAAGTAAATGAAGGCATACAAATGCTTTGAATCTTCATCATGACAGAAAACTAAAGATTAGTATCCAGCATTCTTCATTATAATAAAATGTTACACAGCTCCCACTTGAGAATGTAAATGTGTGATTCACTATACAATGACTTTTCTTTTTAGTTGACAGTATAACATTAATGGAAGGTGGTGCTTGCATGCTTTGAAAAAAAACAAATCTAAATTTCACATACAAATATTGCTATTTACATTCATTTTTTCTTTAGAAAATTCACATTCTTTTTAAATTGTTTTTGATTTTTTTTTTTATTCTGACTTTAATTTTGCAAAAGTTAATAGCATTTAAATCTGAAATACAACTTTCTGATAAAGAAATGCAGATCTCTCTCTTTCTTTTTGGTGCTAGGTCTGTACTCTGTAATGACCCTGACATGTTTGAGATCCCTGTGAATGTTCCTGTGGATACTGTAAAACTTCGTATAGAAAAAACTGTCATACGAAGGATTCCCACTGAAGCCTTTTACTATCTAGTAGACCTCAAATATCTGTGGGTAACTTACAACTGTGTAGCCAACGTTGATATTAGCAGCTTCTACAACCTGAAACAACTGCACGAGCTCCGGCTGGATGGCAATCTGATCTCGACTTTCCCTTGGGAGTCTCTGGCAGAAATGCCCAACTTGAGGACTCTCGATTTGCATAACAACAAGGTGACCAGCATTCCAGCCGAGGCTGGCAGGTACCTGAGGAACCTCACCTACCTGGACATCTCCAGCAATAAGCTCACCACCTTGCCCTCCGACCTGATGGACATTTGGCCGCCCTTCTCAGAAGTCGTCCCTCCCAAGAGCACAGACATTCTGGTGACTCAGAGAGTCATTTTGGGTATGTTAATGTTCCATCATTCCTTATTAAAATGTACCTAAACGGTCAGTTGGAAGTCAGAGCAGGGTGAGATGGGCCTTGGGTTCAGGCTTGCTCTGCAATCTATCTGTCTGTCATCTGTCTGTCCATCTATTTTCTGCTGTTGATAGAAAAATATATAGGAAAGATAGTGATCTTCGTGCATATTGTTATCTCAGGGTTATAAAAGTGTGTGAAATGTACTGGATTCCTGTTTCGTAATGAAATATTAAATATCCAGATAAATAAATGCAGGACTTCCAAAAACTGTGCTTCTGAGGACATTTCTCTTGTCACTGAATGTGGCTGCAAACACAAGTGTGTCCACCTGCAGCTGTTTTTAGCAGTGACTTGCAAACCAGATGAGGAACTAGAGTAGATGCTTTATAAAAAGCCTGTTCTGAAATACAGTAGCCTCCCTATGACTCATGTTGACCCTGCATTGTTCTAAAGCTGATATTTCTGCCAATTCACATTGTGAATACAAGAGGAAGAATAAGGATCCCTGATACACACAGTGTCGCAATGCTTTTTATAGTATTTAAAGTGAGCATTTAAAAATAGCTTGGCTGGACTCTCATTGTTCATAGTTTTATTCTCTCTCTCCAGTTTCTTTTAGATCATGATGTTAGCTCTTTTTGTGACCTTGCGCTCTGTCTAGTTTTCGTTCACTTTGTAGCCTTGCAGGTAACCATTTACCATTTGCAGTTTCAGAATACAGCTGGATCAAGTCCATTGACAGCTTTCTTGTATGTCATTGTGTAAGTGCGTGTTTCGGTGTTTTTGTAATGCAGTGCAGCAGTGGAAGGGAGGAAAACTAGCACCAGATGAATAGCTGGCTTCCCACAATCTAGCTGCAGGGGTGGCTTGGTACCCACTGGTAAAGATCCTCCATGCGCTGTGCTGCCCACTAATTCCACATTCTTGATTCCACCTTCTTGACCATTATTAAGCATTCATTTGTTCAGCTACTTTATTTTACAACAAAAAGTTTGATCTGAAGTTCTCATTCAGATGAGATTGTAAATAACTTCATAGTGGGCTGAGCAATTGCACGCATAGTAACTGTATGTTTGCAGCTTTAAAAAGGAATTTGGTTAATTTGGGATTTAAAAAAAAGAAAAAACACAAAAAAGCCTGTAAAATTAAGTCGGCTCACTACCCCATACTGAAGGCAGTAACACGGGAGCTGAGTGGGCTAAGTCTAATCCTCTTTATGATGTCTTCATGTGGGAATCCCTGAGATTATTCAGTCGCCTTTGCTTACATAGCCTTCATTACTACTACTTAATAAATAAATAATAAAAAAAACAAACCCACACACTCTCCTCTCCTTTCTCCCTTTCCCGCCATCTGCACAATTCATTGGTGCATACTCTTTGCCTGCTCCTCCAGTCCTGGTAAACCCTCTGAGACCATCGGTGACTTTTCTAGCAACGTAGGATGTGACCTTTGGATCGTTTTCATTATCACTTATGAACTACAAGTGGGCACAGATGTGCAGAGAGGGATGTGCACTGGGTACAGAGCCTCGCTTCTCCTTTTTTAACATTACACTCTGAGGGAGGCTCTGTGCAGTTACTGTAGATTTCAACGGGAGAATATAGATCTGTGGGTAGTGCTGAATAAATTTACCTTAGGTAATCTGTGGGTAATGTACTGAATATTCATTTGTTGACTGCATAACCTTCTATGACTGTTTCATTGCAGGCAAACAATGCTTGCTGTATAAGAAATTCTATAGTGAATCAGAAAATGCTCTTTTTCTTTGGAGATTAGAAATTGGAGTGCTTTTTGTGTAACCAGACATTTTCACAAACTTTGTTTCCACTTGGTGTTGGCTTTATTATCTGTAATACTGCAGCTTGGAAAGTTGCAGTTAGGCCACTCATAATCATTACCAGAGGCTCACCCTTGGTCACTGTTGGACTATTGTGAAACAGTCAGTTTTTAGGAATGAATGGTCAAAAGAAACAAGAAAGATGCCCTAGGAGTTGAGGTGCCTCTATATTGCTCCAACCATAGGAGATACTGGCTCAGAACAACAGGAGTGTAGTGTGCTCTCTGACCCTATTTCCTCTCTGACACCCCTTGTGTTGGAGCTTGAGGGAGGAGAATCATATCCCATTGATGCCCCTCCTCTTCTCTGAGGTGGAGATAAGGATCATAGAAGTAAGCAACCAGGAAGGATTTCAGAAAGGCCTCTAGCCTGCTGGAATGCAGATCTAGATGAATTGAACCCTGCCTACCCTTTGGCAAAGAGGTGGACTGCTCCAGATCCTTCCCTGGCAACCTCTTCCAGTGCTTATCTTTCAATACAGTGAGAAAGTTTCTCTTAATACCTAACCTCAATCTCCCTTACTGCAAACTAAGCTCATTAAGCTGATTAAGTATTGTCCTACATGAGATGAACATGCAGAAAAACTAATTGCCTTCTCTTACAATAACCTTTCACACATTTTCCTTTCCTGATGGTCTTTTGCTTTCTTAGCTGGTTGCACTATTTCTTTCATCTCTTTCCTATAGACTATGAGTTTTTTCATTTCCTCCCATATTTACTGGTTCTCTTTGGCCACTTTTTTATTTGGGGGGGTGGGGAGAGGAGTGGAAGGGGCTGAGTGGGCAAGTAGGGGAGGAAAGAGTTTCTCCTTAAATGTGATGCCCATGGTTACACACAGTACTCATTCTGATGCTCAAGAGCAGTGCTCTGCAGGAGCGTTCAGTCTGGCCCATGTACCTACATGGAATGAGTACTGCAGCCAGAGCACTGCTAGAAGCTGGAAACTGAAGCAAATAAATGCTGTTTTTGTCTAGTTGGGAAAATAGCAGTCAGATTCTACTTAGTGTAAGTACTTATGGTGTGAACTTGCTCATCTTCTACTTCTGGCAAAACAAGATTGTCACTTGTATTTAATTAACAATATCAACACCAGCAAAGCCCTGAATTCATTTGTGCAAATGTATTTTTATTTTTTTTTAACACCAGGAGGCAATTTTATCTGGAATGTCTTGACTAAACATCAAGAGAGTTGCATGTAAGAGAAAGTTCAGGTTCCCAATGTTCACTTTGAGGCCTCTTGGAGAAGTCAAAGTGACTGACAGATTAGTATATCTCCTTATGCCAATTCATAATTTCTGTCCTGCAGGCTGGTTTCATTGCTCCCCACTGCGTGATGTTCCTCAATATGCACACTATGCTATGTGAAGAGGGATCAGGGGATGATTCCTGGCCCTGTGGCTGAGTGGTTCTCTCTGTCTCACATCCTCAGAGTACAAAGCCAGCTCTCTCTCTCTCTCTCTTTTTTTTTTTTTTTTTTTTAAACCGGGTTGGCTGTTCAACATTTTGCAGGACTTGACCATTGTTTTTCTGCAGCTCTGATAGGATGTTCCAGTGTCTCTAAAATGTGAGTGAGTGGGTGGGGATGTCTTTTTCTCAGTACAATCTAACTGAGTTAAAGAGCAAATGCAACCATTGCACTTTTGTACTATGAAACAGCACGCATGTTACATGCCTGATGGGCTGGCAGGTACTGCAGGATGATTTTAAAGGTGCAAGACCTACTGCACGTATGCTAGGAAAATGAATAGGACAGAGGAAACCAACCTTCATGCAGTCTCATCCAAACTCCCATCAAGAAAAGGTTCCTATAGGGTGCTCAGCCCCTGGCTTTGTCTTGGAGAGTACATTTTGGAACAAAGCTGAGGAATGAGCTGACAAATAAACAGTGGAAATAATAAAGGAACGAGTGTGTGAATTCAGCTGGCCCTATCCTGGTTAGCATGGAACTTTAACCTAATACTTTGATCCAAATCACAGCTAAGTTTCAGCACTGGCTGCTGTACAGAGATTGATATTTCTGGCATGAATGATGGTAGCAGCATTTTCCATATGGAAAATTAAATCTAGCGAGTCACTGAGAGGAGTCCAGGATTTGACAAAGTGGCAGTAAAATGAAATCTTGCTCTGCTGCTTGTAGAGATGCCAAAAATTTGAAACTCAGCAGGTCTATTGGGTTCCCACTGGTTGTGCTGGGCTATGAGGTAAATGATGTTCTTCCTGAAACTTCACACTAGTGTGTAGGAAGCACTGGGACACAGTGAGGGAAGTAGAATTTACTGGTTAGATTCATGGGTCAAAATTTTGTAGCTTCCGTCAAAAGAGAGTATTTGAGCAGGTTGGTTGTCTTGATGAATGTTTCCATCAACCCCAAACTTGAATATTTCATGTACTATTGTTTTGCAGCAAGTGGAAGTTATGGTCTAAAACCAGCTACTGATTTATGAAGGAAACTTTACTCATAGCTATTTCAAATGCTAAAAGTTGACATGGTGTGGGAAAATCTTGTTTACTGAGAAGACTGCAAAAAATATGCATGCATAGATGCACATGTGCATATCCATTATACATTATACGTGTATAAGTGTGTGAAAGTAAACTTCAAATATGCTAAATCTAGAATAAAGGAAGTTTTTTTTTTTATAGAGTAGTTTGTAATCCTTATTTAATTTTAACATACATTGCATTGGTATATTGCAATGCAAAAATATTTATCCAATGTTATCTTTGCTTTGGTTGATATTTCTCTCTCAAGTCAATAAGCTGCTTTAATATCTCTTCAAAAGAGGCTGGGATTTATAAATATTTAGTGTTCCATTAGATATATATGCCACTGGGGACTTACTAATTTTTAATTCTCTTCTTATGAATTTGTTTTTCTGAGGGAATTGTACCACATTCCTTTATTAAACTTCTAGTTTCTTCAATTTGTACCTTAAAAAAAAAATCTTTTCTTTATTCTTTTGTATGTTCTTTCTCACTTCTATCACCTTGTAAACACAAGTTGTTAAACTTCTGAAGTTTATTCCCATTTCTTTTCTCTTCAATAGTTAACTGAAGTGTAATCAAATTCAGTGTGTTATCCTTGCATCTAAGTGCTTTCATCTTTTTATTTTGGGATTTTATATGACTTGATGACTTACAACGGCTCTGCAAGTTTACTGCAAATAAGGTGCATACTGCCAGGTGTCTGCAAGACGCAAATAAATAGAAGGGATGAGCCACAGAAGTAAGGGAGTAACTCCTGTAGCTGTAGGTATTATCTGTATGTATGTTCTGCTTCTTCAGCCGGTTGTCTCTGGACACTGTGATAGATGGGGGAGATAAAGTGATGAACTGAAATAGCTCCATTGCACTGAAATACAGAAGGTAGAGAGTCCTCTGGGACTGCAGCTTTCTTCATCCATTGAAACTAGGCCTTCAGAACAATCTGAGATGATCAAACCTGTGTCCTAGACTAGACTGAACAACCACTCAATCTAATGGCTTTGTTTCACCATTCCTTCTATTTTGCCTATTTCTTTTAGGCTGTGTAAGTTGTAACATCTTTAGTTCTCCTCTTCGACACTGGTAGAATGTGAAAACCATGTACTTATATATTTGAAGGACCTTTTACACTGCTATTAGAAACAATAATAAATCCATTCTTTCCTGCACTGAAGCTTGCAGGAAACAGAAGGTAACATAAGATATATATTTAGTATCATTTTGCATAGAGACTGTGCTGGAAAGTTCACGTGCATTTCAACGTTATTTGGTACAGAGGGACTGTTGGTGGAGGACTTGTTTCCAGGGGGGTCTTGATTCCCTTTTTATATCTTAGGGGGAATTTCATTTTCAAATACTCCTACGGTCTTTTCTGCTTGAGATGGTAGGGAAAATTAAGAAGCAAATGAGAATAAAAAAAATAGGAATATATTCCTAACTACAAGCTAAGGTTGCCTAAATTAAAAGGTAAGTACAAGTAGGTAGGTGCATATTCTTAATTGGGCAGAGCTTGTATAAGGAAACAATTGATATGCTTAGACATATGGCAAACAATCCAGTGATATCATTTTTGCTTGTAAATACATATTTGAGTTTCAATGAAAATTAGTTTTATATTTTGGAGATTCTTTTTTTTCTTAAAGCAGAGCTGTTGCTGATAAGATTTCCTTGATTTCTCCATTCCGGAGGGCAGTAGGTGGTGAATAGATACAAAATCTCTTGTGTCTGAAGGGGTGAAATTGGATTGTGATGTCAAAGTCAGGGAATCTCTTCAGGTCAAGTCTTGTTTTAAAAACAGGGATTAATCAGGATTTATCACTATTTTAGCCAATCACTGCTATGGTGCTTAAAATAACCTAATCTTGGTCAGGTGATGAAAGAAACTAGTAGTTAATTATTCATATACTCTTTTATCAAAAGGTTTCTTCCAAAATGGAAGGCAGCTTTTTTTTTCCATTTGCTGATGTGATAATTCCTAAAAACGCACCCTGAGAAATACTGGCAGATGTTTCATTTTTTTCTTTTAACTGTGAATTGGTTGACATGATTTTGTCTGTTGTGCTAGTCAGTAAATTCAATAGTGAGCAACTCTTACATACCATCCTTCATTTCAGTCTGTGAACTCTATTTATTGCTAGAGCTAGAAGAAAATGGAAAAGTTATGCCCAAAAGTACAAATCAAGGGAGAAAATATTTGAACTCACGGGTGATGCACTGTGCAGTTTTTTACCTAGTAAAGTGGCTGTTGCTGTGTTGAGGTCAACATTGTAATGGACACCACCTGATGATTTAGACGCTTTTCTCAGAAGTGGCTACTCTGTTTTGTCATAATAACTTCATCAAGTGCAGGAGCCTCCCATTCAAAGACCTTAGAACCAAGAAGAAAATGTTATAGCCAATAACAAAAGAAGAGACAGTATACTTCTATGCCACCATAAAAATCATTATAACTGCCACTTTTCTCAGGATCCTTCCCATTTTCCTCTATTCTTTTATATTTGAATGTTTCCAAGACTGTCATAAATTAAAACCAGATTTCTAAGAGTATTGGTATGGTTCAGAGCCAGATAAGAATGTTGGCCTAGTGCTTTTTCTCCTTAGCCCATATTCTTTTTTCCCATAGGCAGAGATGTTGATGTAAGCTCTACCCCCCTTCTCCCTCCCCCCCCACCCCCCAATCATGTTCTCTGCAAGCACAGAGCAAGGGTCTGAGAAGATTAAACTGTATGAGCCCAAAGAAGTACTAAAAGCAGAGGAGGGTGACAGGGTGCAATAACTCTGAGAAGCTCTCTCTAGAAGCCACGGGCAGGTGAAAATGTATCATCAATCTTAAGATATCTTTTCAAAGTGTTTTTTTTCCTAGATAAATAGCAAAGTTAAGCAAAGGTAACACCAATTTATTACTGTGCTCCTGCAAATTTATGTGAAGAAAAGACTTAATAAGCATTTTTAGTCTTTTCACCTCTGCAAAAAAAAAATTCCCTCCCTGTCAGCTAACAGAGGAGAACAACAGAAAAATATTAATTCAGAATAGGCCTGTGGTTCTTCTTGATTGTACTTGATGGTAGTCGTATGTCGTATTTAAATCACAGTATTTGAATATTGCCTGACAACACTTTTTTTTTTTTTTGTCCTACTCTTTCTTTCTTCAGGTTTGCAGGACAACCCATGGTTTTGTGACTGTCGCATTTCAAAGTTAATTGAATTCTCCAAAATTGTGGACAACTCAATTGTACTTCTTGACCCACTGGTTACATGTAGTGGACCGGAGAGCTTGGCAGGGATCTTGTTCCAGAGAGCTGAGTTAGAACAGTGTCTTAAGCCATCTGTGATGACATCAGCAACCAAAATCACCTCCCCGCTGGGAAGCAATGTGCTACTACGCTGCGATGCAACCGGATACCCAACACCACAGCTTACCTGGACTAGGTCAGACAATATACCAGTGAACTATACAGGTATAATAGCTATTTTATAGAAACAGCTCTTTTATAGGACATGAGAGAGCCTGAAATTACTGGGTTTCCTGTGCTTTGAGATTATTCTTATTAGTAACAGTGGACTAAGTATTGCACCATTCTGGCAGTTGCATCCATGGAACAGCTGTTAGGAAACTTTTTTCTAGGTCCAACAGTTGTTCTGATTCTGTTTGTGATCTGTAACAAGAACAGTGTGTGTATGAAAATGAATGAAGGAGAGAAGGGTGAAGGAAAAACAGAGGTTAGCACAGTTGGGTAATAATTTAGAAGCTGAGAAGCAGAAAGGAGAATTTATTACTGAAATCTCCTTTTTCATTTGAAATCTTTGTGTTAACAGAAAAAGCTAGCGAGGCTATAACTGAGCAACTTAAAACATAGCACTGTAAATGTGGGATTTTCCAAAAAAACATGTTTTCTTATTTGCAAATGTTTACTGCTTATTTGCAGTGCCCACCTTGAATACTACAGAGACTGTGATTATCTAATATCATTCTTGCTGTAATGTGCTACAGTACATCTTTATGCAGTAGTATAAAAAAAAATATATTGTCAATGGCAAGTAACTAGCAGTTATCTTTTAGTTCTGAAGAGAATAATAATCCTACGTATTGGAGTATCTTATGACAAAGGTAACTTCTGACATTTTTTTAAATAGCTGTTGTGTTCAGTGTCTCTTGAAGTCAGGGAGACACGCTTTGTAGTTCTTTGGCTTTAAGATGTTTTGATTTCTCTTGTTCTTGTTTTACTTAATAAAACTAAAAAACTATTTTGTAATTCCTCCTGAAACTCCATTTTGACCCAGGCTGAGCACTTTTCCACCAGAAGTTCCATAGTTGATGTGTATGTATGTTTTTTTTCATTTTAAATACATATGCTTCATTCTGATAGAAATAATTCAAAGAAAAAGAAAGGTAATCCAATGATTACTTTCTCTTTAGCTTCTTTTTATAATATTTTATTCTTTACGTTTTCTTGTAGTAATTCAAGAAACACCTGGAGAAGGTGTCCGATGGTCCATATTAAGCTTGACAGGGATTTCATACAAGGATGCAGGGGAATACAGATGTAAAGCAAAGAATTTAGCAGGAATGTCAGAAGCTGCTGTTACTGTCACAGTGGTTGGTGTTGTTACTACAACTGTGTTGCCACAGAAGTATGGAAGGAAGCAGGAGGCTGAGAGACAGAATACCACACTGGAGGAATCCAAGAAGGAACCTGAGAAAACAACCACACCTCTTCTAACCACATCAATGACCATAACAGCACAGGTTACCACTGAAAGATCAACAAATGTCAGAATTACTGACAAGAAGCAATCCAGGTCCATGGCTGATGGAAAGAAAAATTCAAAGACAGTGACAAATGGAAGCAAAAAGCAGACTGGGGACATGAGGAAGAAAGGTGAGGAGGCAAAGCAGACTGAGGAGACAAGCAAGAAAGGTGAGGAGACTTCACTTAAGGCAGCAGCTACAGCTGAGCAAAATATTACTGTGATGGACCTAAGGGTGATCACTGAAACAGATGAAAGAGTGACCTTGACTTGGAAAACTGTCAATGCCTCAAGCAACACTGCGGTGACTGTGTTATATTCAAAGTACGGAGATGAAGAGATGTTGCCTCTGAGCACTGATTCTAGCAAAAACAAAGTCACAATTGATGGTTTGCAACCTAGTACTCAGTATATGGCATGTGTTTCACCAAAAGGAGTGCCACCTACAAAAGATCAGTGCATTATTTTCACTACTGACATGTTAAATGATGAAAGCAGCTCTCAGTTTTCTATTCTGATAATGGGCAGCAGTGCAGCATGTGTAGTTGTTTTACCTTTGATAATTTTCTTAATCTACAAAGTTTTAAAACTTCATATGAAACCCAAAGCTCCTAAGGAAGCTGATCTTGCAAAAGAGACTTATGTGAAATTTGAAACACTCTCTCTCAAGCCTCGAGCAGTGAATGCAGGAGGAGAACTCTGGGCAAGAAGATACACAGACGAATCAGAAAGACTTCTCCTTTGTTCTAGGTCAAGTATGGATTCTCAAATGACCTTCAAAAGTGAAGGCTCTAGGTCTGAGTATCTCTGTTGAACATGAGTAAGGATGGAGGCAATGGAATACACAAAGGGTAAAATTATCCAAAGTGATGATACTGCATGGGGAAGAAAATTGGTGTCAGGTGGTGGTTAGAATATATCATCTGATGTCATGGACCCTACCAGATGGGTAGAGTGGTGGATAGCAGAGGGAACTGAAGATTTTTTTTTTTTTTGTACACTTGTGACTTTGAATATGAAGGAATGGATGGCATTCTTTGAAAGATAAATATAGCGTAAAATGGTTACTGGCTTAAAGATCTTCTATTTCTGCTTTAATTAAAACATCATTGTTTTCTCTCATTTAACTGTATGATGTGCTCGTTGTGTGAATTGAACATTATCACAACTTTCATTAAAAAAATTATGTATTTAAAGATGATAGGAAAAAAAAGCTGAAATCACTTTTATTGAAGTTGAAGCTTTGAAAATTTGTCATACAGCTCTGTTTGTAAACTATGTAGAACTGGAGGTGATCCTAAGTAGCCGCAGTTTATGGATTCTTGAGAGCTACAATATACATCATATTGTCCTTTTGGAGATGTTATAGTGAAGGAGCTTCTTTAGTGTCCTGAAACTTGGGTAAGATGTTATTATGAGTAACTCTGAGTGATATGGTATATTGATACTGTAAATTTACAGCAAACAATCTTATTACAAAATCCCAGCCTTAGAATTTACTTGCATTCATGTGGCTATATACCTCAATTTCAGAAATCTCTGTAGAGAGAATTTTGTGGCATTTTGTAATACAAAACACAATGTCACATAGCAGTGTATTACATAGATATTACACAGTATTACATACTACACTGGAGTACTATAGTATACTTTGAGATACCGTAAGAGGAGGTCTTGTCCTCAGGCCACATTGGATGCCTAATGAAGTTTAATGAACAAAGTTAATTGTGAGTATGCTTCCCAATCTTTAGAAAATCCAGCATTAGTAATAACAATGAATGTAGAATTACCTGTTACTAATAATAATGAATTGTCTATTCTGAAGCTGCTTTTTCAATACTTGAAATAAATAACAGAACTGCATTGTTTAAGGTTCAGGTATTACGGTTAGAATAACACATGAATTAGGAATCACATTTTTTTCTAAAAATGGAAACTGCACTATTTTCTTGGACCTTTTTATACCTGGAAGAACTGTTTACTTTGCTTGGAAACTGGGAATCTTCTTTTTCCAAAGTAAGAAATATTGCCTAGAAGCTACAAACCAAAGGTTACCTTTAAATTCAAAACAGTGGCATCTCTTAGTGTCATTAGTGTAGCATTAAATTTTACCCACTGAAATGTTGGAGAGCTTGCCTTGTTTAAAGTATAGGCTGATGAGGATAACTATTTGTCATAAAAGCAACATAAATAAGATCATAGCAGAAAGCACACTCAAAAATTTCCATAGCATCTACGTGTCAGGGCTCCATAGTCAGGGATAACAGGACCCATGTCTGAAACTAAGGGAGCTATGCTAAGGAAGCAAATGAGATATTCAGAAGTGCAACATTACTTTACCCGCATGTGCTTTTAGAATTGACCTTGTTGTTTCTTCTGTTACTAGTGTGTGTGGTTAAAAAGTGTTCTGTCTTCTTCCATGGATAATTTTGATTTCAACAAAAATACTTTTAGTTTTCTCTGTGGAAAGAATTTGATTTGGAATTGTGTTTTTTATTTGACATTTTTAAAGGGAAGTAGTTTATTGTTTCAAAAACATAGCTTGTCTGAAAAGATATTTGAGATAAAATTTAATGAGATCTGATGTGTTAACTTGAAGTGTTACGTTATTTGCCTTCTATTCTTCATATAGGTAGTAGAGCCAGAAGCTGTCACTGAAGGTTTTCCCAATGAAAAACACTGTGTTTTTCATTAATAAGAGTAATTAATTTAACCTTTATTTTAATTCTTGGAGAACATTTGATTTTAGGTTTCAGAGCTGTGTGAGAAACTGGAATCTAATTCTAGGGTGATTTTTAGACACTGTGTCAATATAGCAGATTGTGGTAGTGCAACGCTCATTTGAGAGAGCTCATTTGCAAATGTGAAACCTGTTGGTTTGACTAATCTTTGAGGAATTAATATGTTTTATAGTTAGGAATGAGTTAGGTCCATGAGTGCTATCAGTATATTGAAGATGAGGTATACTGTGAAGGGCGTGTTTTTTTCAAGAAAACACCATACACGTTATTTTTTTCCACACTTCCTGAAACAATGGAATTATATAACCTGAATGTGTATCTATACCTCATGTCAAAACTTCTGATGGAGAATTTAAATAGGAATTGAGTGCACAGTAAAGATGTGCACACTGCATCACCCAGAATTGGTATAACTGAAGTACTTCTTGGAAGAGATGAATGATTTTATATTGTAAATTCTTAAGATTCATAATAGAATTGTTATAAGATGCAATGCTGAGTGAATCGTCATGATGAACAGTGAGTGACTGCAACCTATGGTTGGCCAGAAGGAGTCTTTGGAGAAGATTTGAGCAAAGTTTATGTGTGGCCTTTCACATGTTTTTGCACTTTGTTGGCTCAATTAATACCATGTTTCACCAGAACGGTTAGAAACCTTTTTATACATTACCTTCAATGAAATAACTGAACTGCACTCCAAGTAGATCCAATTTTTACTTGAAAATTAAAAGGGGCTCAGCACTCATTACAGTTAAACACAATCCTATCTTCAATGTGCACTTACTAAGCCAAACTTTAGAGTCATGTTTTAGGTCCTTGCTGTTACCCACACTAGATTTTATATTCTTTGCACTACTGTAGAAGTCTCATACTTGTCCCAAGTGAGGGATTAGGAAAGAAAACTCTTTCACGTGTACTGTGAAAATGTCTGTATAGCATAACCATATATACTTGGGCTTAGTTAGTAGACTAAGGAAAGAATGTTTTAAACTCATTACCTTTTCTCTTTACTCTTAAAGAAGTAATTATAGTAATAATTGTTTTGATGTGAAAATAAAACACTGTTTTTATATGTGACCATGTACTTGCCTGACCCTTCCTTCTTCAACTATAGCTTTGGACTATATGTGATGAGTGTAACTGTGAGAAGAAATGAGAGAAAATACAAAAGAAGGCTGAGAGGGATAATATCCTCCTTGGGCTATTCTGGGGGACAGCTGGGGACAGCTATAAAATAGAAGTATGGAACAAGGGCACTAGGGGAATTTAAAAGTGTGCTTGAAACTGGAATTAAAGTCTACTTGGGTACATCAGAAGCAGAAGAACCATCCAAAGAGACAATTACTGGTAGAATCAGTGCAGCTGTTACGTAAACTCAATGGCTTGCCTATTCAGTAAACAGAACAAGTGATTTGTTGGTATATTTTTAGTCTTTCTATTCACTTAGACATACAGTTGTATGAGTCCTTTAGAAGCCTCAAGCTGTTTCTCTAATCCTTCGAAGAGTAAATTCCTAAACAGTTCTCAAAATCATGTTATTGCTTAACTCTCTAGCATTTATTCTCCCAGATTAATGTCGTTTGATAAATAGGAACAAAATAGTGTGAATAGTTTGCTTTGTAAAATTTTCCAGTCTCTACAACAACTGTACTTTTGTTGAAGAAAAGTGATATTAAATCCAGTACTTGTAAGTACATTTTTTTTTCTGTGAGAATCTGATTTAATTAATGGTGCTGAAGTCTAAAGCCTTGAGCTGATCGGATCAGATTCCGAGTCATGTGTCCTGAATTTTATGCTGCTAAGATTTGGCCAAACATTGGAACCTCCAAAAATAACCTTTATCAATTATATTTTGTTTTGTTTCATAGCCTAGTCTCTTGTGTTTAAATTACAGAGGGGAAAAAGAGGGCAGTAAACAGCCAGCTATGGGACATGGAAAGTTAAATTCACTAAATTTGTTAAATTTAAATTTTATCCTGCTTTTTTGATAGAACATTTTTCTATGTTAGACTAATCCCACAGTGTGCAGTTAGCTTCAGGTTACATGTGAATGACATTATCTGCGAGTGTTTTCACAGAGCAAACTCTTAGATCTTGAGAGACCTCTTTTAGTTTCTCAGTGATTACTTTAAAAATAAAAATTACTTTTCCACTCCTTGTCCTCTAGTGCAAATGTGATGTGGTGACATGGTTTCCTTCCTTCTGAAGCAGGAGAGTGAAATCAAAAACTTTAATGCCCCTGCCTGTTCTGGAACTCAAACTCATAGATAAGGATCATCTTCACCTTGCAGTTGCAGTGTTTGCTGCGACATCTGAGTGCTGTACACAAAGCACTCAGTTTCTAGTGATCCCTTCCAATCTGTTTTCATCCTAAAATTTGAGCATAGTTTATTTTAGTAGATTGTCTCTAATTATTTCTCTACATTAGAAAGGAATCTTCCTAGAGAGATACAGGCTCATTTTTGTGACAAAAAATGTTATTTGTTTTTCATTTTGCTTGAGCATTCTTTATTCTTTGATAGAGGAGCAGACATTCTCTTTGGATATGGTAATCAGCAGCAGAAACAATGTAAGCCATGTTTTTCACAAGCCAGACAAATAACGTTCATTGTTTTGGTCAGGCACAATGATTGAATAGATGTCTTCCAACATTCATAGATGGAGTATTTCTTTGTGATAGGAGAATTCATGAGGTGAGGTTTGGAGAGAGAACTAATGCAATTCCTTGTTTATTGATAAAGAAAAGTGACAATTTCTTGAGTTTTCAGTGATGATTTAGCTCTACAGATTATCTGAAATGCTTCACATTCAGGCAGAAGTTCAACTTGTAACAAGTTGATTAAACTTTTCCGTTTCATATTGCTGAAAATTTATGTAGAAGTGAAGTGTAAATCAAATAATCTGAGAGAAGAAAAAGTGATTGTCAAAGCTTATTGACTTTCATAAAGAAATGAGAACTCTTTCAAGGGTTGATCAGCCCTCTGATGCCAAACAAAACCCCACCTAGAGTAGTGCATGACTGCATTTTTTTTTTTAATATATATATCTATACATATGTATATATGAATATGAAAGAGTGGGATAAGAAATAAGAATTTTTAGTATAGCTGTTCATGTTCAAATCTGCCCTGGAAGAGAGCAACAAGTTGGCATCCTGATCAAACACAGATTCTGAGAATCGAACAAGCTGCGCTGAATGAGAATGCATGAGTAGAGAAGGAAAAAGTCCTACAGGAAACACAGAAGTAAGATTAAGCAGAAAATAAACATGCTTTACTGAAGACCACTCAGTTCTCTAAGTGGAGATACCTAATTCAAGTTTTTGGGCTTACAAAATCACCAGTAAGAACTTCAAGGAAGATGAATACTTCCAGTAGAGGATCGAGGATCCAATATTCAGTAGGATGAGGGAAATCTGGCCTGATACATAAAAGACAGTGTTCCTTTACATGATTTCTGCATTTCATTTAATATTAATTCAAATATCAACTACTTTGTAACAAGGCTTGTGGACGAGGAACCCTAGACTTGGGCTGAAGGAAACAAGAAAGAAATTGGCTTCTTGAATTTGATGAAGCTATGAAGGTGAGGAGCTGTGTGATTGACATCTTTGCTGTCAAAGGAGCCTCACAGGTCTGACAAACGAGATGGACCATGCACTAAATCGTTACAGTTCAGATAACTTGTGATTCATCAGAAGGGCAGGGGGACAGGCCTGAAGGAAGTTGAAGTCAAATATCCCACCTAAAAATATATCTGAATGATGAGGTTTCTTACTCTGATGAATATTTAGAGAAAATTTGCAAGAGGCCATATTCTCCTTGAACCGTGTGATGTTAATCTTGGGGATAAAAATTAGGAAAAGTTTTGAAAGGATACTCTAAATAACTTACTGACCACATCCTGGGAACTGGCATTCAATGGTGTTTCTAATCCCACAGCCGTTTCAGCAGATGCCAGCAGTTTGAGAATGTGAAGCAGTACTCCATTACAGTGAGATGAATCCTGTTGCACATTGTTTCAAGTAACTTTCAGACACCAAGAATAAGTACATGCAAATAAGGAGAATGTCTGCTGAGAGGCTGGGCCAAGGGAGAGATTGAGAGGATGCTTCTGCATCTCAATAATTTTGGCCTCATGACAAGCAGATGACAAGCCACTTGCTGTATTGATAGTAACTGTTAGAAAAAGCATTCCTTACTGTTGAGTTTCAAAACTATCTCAAAAAATGATGATGCAGGGAAAGTCTCCAAGGATAACTGACAGCCTATTAGGGAGACCATAGGTGATCAAGACCTTTCATGTGGTAAGGAAGCCTGTGCAAATGCTACTGTGTATTCTCTTTACATCATTATACAAAGCTGATGTGTGTAAGTAATCACTGATAATCACAGACAAACGAATATTATTCATAATTTTTCTAGCTTGTCTACATACCCATCCAGAATCTACATCATACCTGGCACTTGTGCAAGAGCAGTGAACTGTTTGACAGTTTCACTGCAGTTTCAGCATCCTCAGAGGTCAGAAGTTTGTGAGAAACAGCCGTGCTAATTGCCATAAAGGTGCCATTCACAGAGTTTAATGTACCTGTTGCCTCAGTAACGGTGCTGCAGAAAGGTAAAGTGACTGCCACTTACAAGGTAGCATACCATTTCCTTCTGTGGCGTTGGCTGACTACTTTTTCTGGTTTTGTGGAAATTCTGCTCCTCAGTAATTCTTCAGGGAGCCACAGAAAAGCAGTTCATTTGGGTTTGGCAGTCAAATCTGAAGAGTATGTCTTCAATTCCTAACCACTATATGAGTGCTGATTGTGAAAGTGTTTGCTGTGTCAAAAAGAATTGTTTTCTTTTTTTAATTTAGTTAATGGTGAGCACGTTAATTCTAGGAGTAGGCCAGCTTGTAAATCAGGAGAAATTATGACAACTTTAGAGTTTTCATCATAAATTGATTTACATTTACACATGAATTTGGAGTATGACAGTCTCTCCCTGTTTGTACAGCTGTCTGAATTTGACCAGGTGCTTCATCTGATGGGTCTTGGGAGAACCAGTGTGATGCGAAATATAGACATTACCATTTATTCCTCCTGGCTCCAGCTATAGGAGGAGTTCTCAGCAGCCATGCAGCAGTCCAGGCAAACCTTTCTGTATTAAGCACTTGTAATTCTTTTCTCTCTTGAATCTTCCTGCACTTATTAGTTTATTCTTTTTCACCTCCTGACAAAAGCATTAATAATAGTGGAATACTTAATCCATGCAGTGTTATGACTGGGAGAGTTTTCAGTAACTCATTTCTGACAGGTAATTGGTTTGCTGGGTAGCAGTAAGCAATGGCTGTTGCTGGTAGAGAACAAGAAACTTTGTTATCGATTGCTAATTAATGTATGTTGCTGAGAGATCTATTAGGAACGAGACAGAAATGAAATGCCTGCATCGTATGCTCATGCAATAGCAATGTGTTTGGGATAGGTGTAAATTTACACCTAGCCTAAAAAACATATCTTGAAACCTTACTTAAATGTTACTTTTGTTTTATCTTTAATTTTGCTACTCTTTAGGAAAATATTCATATATTAGTATTAGTATTTCTATTATTTTTGGTAACTGGATTTGAATTACATTGTACAGGTTTAAAAAAAAAAACAACAAAACAACTTATGTGACCCCTGGAGATCATACCATTAAGATATTCTCTTACCGAGATGTTGATCTGTTTTGGTTTCTGTGGGAGAAAAAGAAAATATGCTAATTTTCCCATATGGGAATGGGAAAGAATCTATCTCTTTCACAGTATATGCCAAATTGAGCGGGATTTTATTGCAGCCATTGGAAATTTGCTATTTATTTCAGTTAGCTCAGGATAAGTTTCTCCTTAGTGTCTGAATGCAAAGAGCTGTCACACTGAGTATTTAATCCTGGAATGTGAAGATGAGCATGTGATCCAAGAACATGGATCTGCTTGAGCAGAGTCCCTGCCATTGGCCCACATGTTTTGCAGTGATGAACATCTAGGGGATATTGAGAATTTATGCAGGAATTGCTGTCTTTGACCTCTATACCAACATCTGTAGGGTAGGTCCTTCTCTAAGTCTGCCTAGACTTATATAGATGATATCAGAGTTTTACTAGTTGGCCCAGGTGTTTTAGTATTTAGATTTCTTCTGATGATGCATGCTGTCTTGCCAATCAGCCCAGTTCTAAATAAAACAGTCAAATGAAAAGGCACAGAGGGAGAAGTTTCTTTAGCACTGCGTAATGCATGCATACTCTCAGAATAGAATTCCTCTCCCCTTACTGGAGTCTTGTTTCATTTTGGAAAACTGGCCACCTATGGCTGATTTTCAAAACACTGCCCAGGGGATATATCCAACCCCCTCCTGTTAGTGTTACTGGAAAGGATTTGGGTGGGTACCTCCTTTTATGATTTTGTCCTAATGCCCAATTAACCTTAATTATGGAAGAATTTTATTATTAGGCAGAGTTGCCCTAAAGTACTCTAAATATTAAAACAGATGCTGTAACAAGGTGGGGTAGATATTATAGATTGTGACATTATGTTATTGTGTTCATTATAATTGTATTTTAGTTTGTTAACAAGTGAAATGACTTGAGAGAGTGAAGCATTTTTTTTATGTAGCATACAAGGCAGTGAGTCTCAGAAATGCTCTCCTTACTTTATGCAAAACGATATGCTCCTACTGAAGCAATGTGCTAGCTCTGGTAAAATCACAGATGGATTCTGTGTATCCATCTCCCTACCAATAAAAGCTGGCAGATATGAATGAGGTAGCCAGATCTTTCAGGAGTCTGCTTGCTCACTCTCTAGCTAGGCAGACGTTACTGGTTGCCACGCAGCTGACTAGAAATTTTGTAAGAACGTGTGTTACTGTTAGTGAGCATTTTGCTTGCAGTTTGGTTTGCTGCTTCTGCAGTCACTGTGTGCTGGTTTTCCCTGCTCCTTAATGCTTAAGCTAGCGCTGAGAGGTCTTGGGCCAAGGCTGTGTCGTTATCTTCGAGGAACACTGTCTCTGAGTCCTATAGACAATGTCAGTGGATATCTGTAGAACAGTAGTGTTTTGCAAGACACCAGAAGCAAAGAAACTGATGCTAAGAGTTGTCTCCCCTTCTCTGAAATAGGCTCCTAGTCAAGTAAAAGCTGGAGTATCCATGTTCACACTCCTGCTGGCAGTGCAGGATCTGTCTGAGTTATTGGGTATGCAGAACCACACTCTGAAAGTTAAATATAATGTGGGCTATTGCTTGCACCAAATGCCCCTGCCTTTTTTTCTCCACTGCTCTTCTCTTCGTGTCCCTGTCTAGGTGGAGAATTGACAGCTGTGGCCCCAAGCAGGGTGTGTTTGATAGCTGCAGGATTCGGATGCCAAGTTCTGGGGTATCATTCTCTTGGTGGCATTTGGGTCAGTGAGAGGCTCTGGCACCGCACTCCCTGCAGCTGTGGGGCTTGCTCTGAGGTGGTGTCAAGTCAGGCTGCCGCCTTTGCCAGCAGCCCCGTGCAGATCACTTGCCACTTTCTCTGCCAGCTTCTTCCTGATATGGGATAGGAAATCCACATGTGGGGCTCTTATGGCCACTGTGGGTAGGATCTGCGTTATGTGTATTTTTTCCTTAAATCTGCAGTGTGCCTTTAAATTTATTTCATTCACTAAATTCCATCACATCGTCAACTTGCTCTTTCAGTGCAAACTAACTTTCAGCAGGCTGTGGGCAAATTCATTGTAAGATTCTGCTGCTCAGCTATTTATTAATTAGGACACATTTGGTTCTGGAGATCTCCCGAGTATATCCTATGAGCAGCAAGACACTGAACGTTCCCAACAGTTAGCAATGTTTAGTTACACCTGCTCTTGATTGCCTATGCATTCACCAACTGGCTCGTCTGGCAGCAGCTGTGCGGCCATTCACAGGAAAGTGTTGCATTTTTGCAAAGAGAGTGAGGCTTGTATGTGCTCAGCCTAGATCCACTGCAGGTGAAGAGCTTTCACAGATATCATTATTTCGAATTAAGCTTTCAAGTCTGGCAGCAACAAGGAGCATCCTGTAATCCACCTATGGGAGCTCAGTGCCAGGCACAGGCTCCATCTCTGGTAATTCTGCTCTTGAGTTCATCTCAGGTGCTTTGCTATGGAAAGATGGCTGTGGCAATGGCTGTTCCTTCTATTTATTAACCATCTGGTTGGGTCCTGTGTCACTAACAACCACATACGTCAGTGATGCACAGACACAAGCTTAAGCAGAAAGTGTACAGAAAATGTACAAGAAGAACAAACCAGCTGAAAAGGTCTGTAATGGGGATACCAAAGTTTACTGAAACAATCATTTCAAATATTTATCTTTCTAGCCTGGAACTTGGGATAAAACAAAGAGGTAAAAGTAACAATATTTTTAATAGATGGGCTTCAGAGTAAGCACCTTGAGCCTATGTGAAATTCTGCTCTTTTACTGGTATAAGTGGAAACCCTTGAGTGCTCAGTAGCTCTGAAAATCAGTGCCAGATTTCAGTGAGTGTCTTTCTTTGGAGAGATCTGCTGTAAGGCCTAATGCATATGTAAGAAATCACTTTGCTATGAGTGTGCTATGGAAAGTAGCTGTGGAGCAGAGAAGGTGGGGAGGATACATTTTTTGACCCTGATAGTGAAGTAATGATACATACCTGTTACTAAGATTTTTTTTCTCAAACGTTTTCACGTAACAAGCTGCACGGACCTTATCCATGGTAACTAACGACTTGCTTTATCTTCAGTTTTATCTCCACTTCAGAGAGCCAAATGACTCTTTCAACATGCTATTTTAGCCACTCCTTTATGTCTGCTAACATAGAGGCCTAATGTAGGCATCTAACGTTGATAAATGTCATAAGTCAGCAATGTGCTATGTGGCTTCCCCAGAATGTTTCGCTGCTGTTCTGTCTGTCTCGGTGCAAGGGAGAGCATGCTGAACTTTCCTTCTGGATCCTTCTGTGGATGCCAGTGGTGGAAGGCGCTCATCAAAATGTTTAACATAAATGGGCTTTAACAATACAGTATTAGTTATAGTTGAGTAAAGTTTCAGAGGATTGAGTGGGTTGTGTTTTTTTCCCTTTTTCTTTTCCTTAAGATCAGATTGAAGTTGGAAAAATTGCAAATAGCCAAAAAACTCCTGTGGGTATTTGTTGTAATTGCTGCCGTAAAAGAAACTGAGACAACTGGGAAGAGATTACCCACAAAAGCTCTTGGTTTCCATAATGCTTTTGTGGTTAAAGCTCTGTTCACCAATTAATTTTACCAATAAATTAAATTAAAATATCCTGCCAGCCAAGTATCATTTTCAAATAGGTTGAGTAGAACAATGAGTGGCATGCCTGAGGACAAAAAACAGAATGGCCATCATACCTTGGGAGGAGACTTCAGACATTCCTGACTGTTGGAGATCACTAGAATATGTTGCTCTCTCACTTGTTGATTGTTTTTTACTTCTTTTTTGCTACCCTGGAGGCTATCAGAAATCTTTAGTGTCATTAAAATTACTTGTGTTCATCAGCTCCTGCCTCATTGACAATATACCTTCTGTCCCATGGGCACTGTGACCCTGGGCTGGCAGGTTCCCTGGGGCCATTGGGATGGATCTGAGCGGCTGTTTTGTGGGGTTATGAGTGCTCCTTTCTGCTGTGAGCTCTTAATAGAAATAGCCACTACACATTTTCTACTCTGTTTCAGTATACTGCATATATCATTATATGCAGTATATAATCATTAACCTCTATTGGCAGTAATTAGTATGGTACTAAGTATAAAGTATAATTTTAACCAGATTAGAATATGGCTGAGGCCAGGATCAAACTTCCAGAGGCTGACAGGAAGAGAATTTGAAGTGCTGACAAGCTAGTATAATGTATAGTAAGCAAGAATAAAAGCCAATATATGATTCGAACAATGTGCAAATTAATACAATATTGATACTGAAAGCCCTGGGAAATGGAGGGAGGGTCTCTTTCCTTCACAGCTCAGAAAGAGCCAGAACATACTGTCCTTGAATCAGACAACAGCTCTTCGCCAAGGTAGGGGACAAGAAGCTCTCCAGTAGGATGACTAGCTGATCTTTACCAGCTTTGGCAATGCGAGCCCTCCAAAGCTCAGTGAGATAGTGGGAAGTCCAGCTTCCAAAAGAAAGGGAGAAAAGAATGTTTGTTTGTTATTAATTTATCAATTATTGAATCAGGAGATCAGTTTAAACTAAATCAATTCTCTGCATTTGATGTACAGGGACAGATGAACTTGAGATCATTTGGGCTGATTGTGTAATGAGTGCCACAAATGAGGCTACTGTATTAATTTATCTGATTTGTTGTGTGAATGCTAGGCTGAAATATATTGCTGTACTTTATACCTCTAGATGGGCACAATAATTTGCTTTGTGATAGCATACTTGAAGTGAGTTAAATGTTGAATGATTTCAGGTGGGAAGGAATTGTGCACAGCATGCTAACTACATGGCGAAAAATGGTATGTGTGAGAGGATTAGCTGTGTGGTACAGCTGGATGGATTTCATCTTTTGTTGAGAATTTCTTGGTCTGGTCTAGGGGAAGATGATCAATTCTATCCACTTGCAATCGTGTACATCCTCAGGCCTTTATCATTTCACACAGTTGGGCTGAGGTTTATTTTTGTAGTGGAGTACTTTTGACCTGTAAGAATCAAAAACCTATTTCTACTATTAAGTGTTTATTCATCCTGTTTTTAAGCCATCCCTGTATTTCTAGGGTGGTGATATCAATGACTCTCTAAACCACTCTTTGAGTGCAGAGAAAAGATCTCTTCTTCCAGGAAAAAAATCATTGTGGTATTGACACATTGGACAGTTCTCTTTTCACTGTTAATTTAGAAAACAAAGGGAAGGTCTGGACATGGTTTTGACAGTGTTTTGAGTAAAGGCAAAAAGAGTAAATGAATAGTGGTAGAGAGGGGAAAGAAAGAAGGAATTGTTCCATAAAGACAACAGTGTAAATGAGAGATTAAAATAATGTGAGAGCCTCAGAAGCAACACAGAAATTACTTCTGCATTTTAACATGAAAAGGGGAGTTTATTGGTTTTGTCTTCCAGTGATTTGCCTGAGTCTCTTCTGGAAGAGTTCGGAGCAGCGCCAGGACTGCCACTGTCGCAATCCAGCAAACTCACAAAGAAGTGCCACATTCCTTCCCAGCTGCTCTGGTTGTGTGTTCACAGTGTGAACAGCAAAGAAAATAATGTGAGGAGAAACCCATCGTAGCAGAATTAGTAGAACAGACCCTTGTGGCATGTACCACGGATCCTGGAAGGATCCTGTAATCCTCAGTGGAATGGCATTGCTCCACTTTCACACTGGTTGCCCTTTTGTATTCCAGGGGACTATTTGGAGAAGCAGATACTGTTTGGCATGAGTCTGCCCCTGCATAATTTGCATTACTATTATTGGATTTTATAACACACAGAATAGAGACTCAGTTCTGAGCAGGGTATATGAAAACGTGGTTCACATTTGTCAGCCCAGATTTAATCAGTTGCATTAGCTGTAGCAACGAAGACTGAGCAAGCAGAACATGGATACAGACTCCAAAAAAAAAAGAAACAGTTGCTTTTAGTGGACAGTGGCCCAGCTGATAATCAGGTTTTATACTTCTTACTTTCTGTCTGTGCAAGTCGGGACTGCTATCAATTCAGAACAGTACTTGGGGGGGGGGGGGGGGGAATTTCCTAGGGAGGAGCACACACAGCTGCAGGTTGCTGTCTGCTGCTACTGCTGTTCCCACCTGTTGCTGTGTTAGCATTTATTCCAATGCAATATTGAGGAAGAAAAAAAAAAAAGAGAGAGAGAAAAGCAACAGAACCAGAATGCCTCAGAGCAGTTAGCACAACACAGCCAGCCTCAGTCAGCCACTGAAACACCTGCTTCGCTGCCAGCATGTGAAAAATTCAGCACTTTACCCACATTTGTGCTCTCATGCTTTGCTGATCTGGGAGATTGCACCTGGAATTTCTCTAATGCATCTACCTCAGCCAAGCAGGTGTAAAAGTGCACTGCAGCCCCTTATAGCACCGATGTGTGCTCAGAAATGTGTTGGTCTCTGGTGGCAGAAGGGCCACATTCCAGCTTGAGAGAGACAGATGAACTTTTTTGAAACCAGCATGCACATACCCTAAATCTGAATCTGACCTTAAGCCAGTTTGTATTTCCAGTTATTGGAGTAATCTTAGCACAGAGTGTTTTGGTGACAGAATTTGTTTGTGGTAGTAAAATGCAAGAAGGTATTAAAATGAGTGCAGCTGATCACAACTGAACAGGCAAGATTTAAATCAGGCTGCAGTCTGTGAGAAAAATGTGGCCATTACACCATAGGTACTTCTCAGGCCCAAGGGACTGCCTTTCTAAATAGGCTGCTCATTATGGGCAGCCGTGTATCTGCATTCTGGCTTGTTCCCTGGAGTAAGGAACTGACCATGTTACTATTTGCAAACACAGGGTTCACTCGAGTGGTACTAAAAAGAGAAGAGGTGGGGCAAGTGGAGCCTTAAAAAGGAAAGAGGAGTCCGTCCAAGTCTGTGTATGAAAAGCAACTGCGTTACACAGAACAGTACCTGGAGATTGCACTCCCTGTACCCCACTGAGGGCAGCAGTGAAGTTTTCTGACATCTTTGCTTTTAAGACCCAAACAGCAGCTTTGTGCGTTGTGAGGAAGTTTGCAGTGATCCTTGTGAGCCTTGCTTTTAAGCTGTGTTAAATTTGTGGCGAGAGTGTCAGGCATTTCATACTTGGCTTCCAAAAAAGAAAAAAAAAGAAACGAGAGAGAGAGAGAGAGAGAGAGAGTACGACGTGTGTGGGGAAGAAATCTCCCAGGAATTTCTTCAAGGTTGTATTCAGACAAGCTGGAGTGACAAGAAAAGCAAGGCAAAGATAAAGCTTCGTGCTGTGATGTCTGAGTGTAAAGCAGGAGATCACAGAGACTGTTTGGGATTACCTATGTTCATCTCACCCTGGATATGACTGCAGACAAGCTAGCTCTTCTCGAGTGACAGTTTAAAAAACTCAGGACTATGTTTCTCTTCCCTGTTGCTTTCTTGCCAGTGTTTTTTACCATTGGCTTTGCTAGCCCTTCAGCTCTGCAGCACTGGAACTGTCCTAATGGATACAGATTAAGGAGTGAAAGCTCTGCCTGCGTAGGTAAGTGGTGGACCATTCACAAATTAAGGAAAAAGCATTTGTATTCATTTAACTGAGCTTTATAATTGTCATGAGTTTTCTATATAGATTGCCTATGCGTTGTAGCTGCACAACTGATACAGCAGCTTCTCACTATCTCTTCCTTCTCATAATGGATGTTTTGTCTAGTTGCTTTTTCAGAAATCGGTCCCTTGTCTGCCAGTTCAGCTATCACAAAGCAGGTTGAAAGTTTATGTGGTCAATAAGAGATCAGAACTGCTCACTGATCACAAAAATTCCTTTTTATAGCTGTAGTTTCTCTGTGTTTTTACACACCCGTGCAGATTCTTGCTTCTATATGTATATAATTTGTGCGTGTGTTTTTGTACTTTATATGCATATAGAGAGAGAAATGTAATGATTGTGCATGTGTACATGTTAATACTTAGATTATGGGCTGGATAACTGTAAAAACTGCTCTATGATAGTACTGTTATCTACAGATCTGTGTGCAAATATACAATGAATGATTCATAGGTACGTAAAAAAAGATATATTTGGAACTGCACTGCTAAAGTTTGAGGGAGATGTATTACATTAATGTTAGTATGATAACCATGAGTGATTTGGAATATGTAAAATGCAGGTTCTTACTATTCACAAATTGTAGGACAAATCACTACATAAACCTTCTCCCCCCCGCTACCTTGAAGGACTATGTTTTTTTTCTGGTAAGGAGATAAGGAAATGCCCTGGAAGCCTTGCACCCAGACCTAATACTTAGAGTTCATGCTTTGCTTTAGTTACTTGGGCTTCAGAGGCTCTGACTCAGTTCTTGACATGATTCCAGTGAGTTAATAACAGGTGCCTTCTCTGCACATCCTGCCAAGAAATACCAACTTGTAAGCAGAAAATAGAAGTACACATGTTAAATGTCCTTGTATTGAGAGAAAAGGAGCTAGGCATTTCTTATATATAAATGATAAACCTGACCAAAGGCTTGTTAGAGCACCAAACCACACCTAGGGTACCTCTACACTGATTCTTGAATTCAAGGGAGAAACACATTTCTGAAACTAACCTCCATACTTTTGCCTCTTAGCATGCTTGTGTTCACATTGTGGGACAGTCCCAGAGTGCATGGACTGGATTCCCTTTATGTCAACCTAAACCAGAAGTTGTATCTTAGGAGAACATCTATCCTCTCTGCTGTTGATGGCCATTTGGTCCACAAGACCAGACTAGACCTGGTTCTCCATAACCCTACATGGAAATATGTGCAATCTGGATGTCAGATCCCCATCAAATATTGCATCCTACAGAGCCTCTCCTATAGGTCCACATTATTTAGTAATATGAACCCAGCTTACAGGACCTAATTAGGATGTACATTAGTTATGACTTCTGCATTGTAGGGATGCCCAGTTAATACCTTGTGTATAATAGGGCAATCCTGAAATGAAGTGAATTTATGGCACTTTCCTTTGGGTCAAAATGTACTCCACATCCAAAAGGTGGCTATATATATATTTTACGCATATATATATATATATAATTTCAGGTGACCCATTTTGCACATTAATGTGCACTGTTCTTCCCTTAATGGAGACGTAATACTGTGTCTTTTCTGTTGAAAATTAGATATCCAATTGCTCTATTGGCCTTGAGGAGAGTATGGGTAAAGCAGCAAAACAGAATGGCTGCTAGTTCAGCAGACAGCGCAAGAACTGATAGAAGTAGTCTTCTGCACAAGAGCTGATCTTACTGTGAGCAATTCTGTGTAACATATAATAAACAAAAAAAAATGAGCTATGCTAAGGTATCTTTTTAATTAGAGACCACTGATTCAGATAAAATTTTGATGTGAAATATTAGACTGAAGGATGCTTTGATGGAATGGATTTCCTGTGTTCTTCCATGAACTGGATATGCAAATTCTGTTCTGACCAGAAGAGCGGATGTGTGATATCCTAGTTCATTAACTATGTGAGACAGAGGGTGCAGTGGCAGCAAATGGTAGGAAGTTGGGGGCAGACTTTGAAGGTAATAATGGGGATGCAAGTGGTGAGTGGGAGACATGACTCATGCCACTGAACTGTGAACAATGACAGAAGGCTGTGATCTGTGGCTTGGCAACCATTCTTGGTGTGCTGTAATAAATATACCAATTGTAAAATGTTCTGTATCATCTATGACTGTGGCATCATGCCAGCCATAGGGACTACGGTGAATTGAGAAGCTGTCCCTTACAAACAGCACTAACTGAAAAGTGTTTTTCCAACTTTTCTAGAATAGTTTTCCATAAAACCATTACTGATGAAGGTCTAGGCTTTGCTCTTCGTACATTGTTAAATTACTCACTTCTTAATTAGTTCCTTTTATTTCTAGGGATATTCAAAGATCAAAGGCATCTCATCCTGTTAAAGGATATTGAAATCTAACTCTAAACGTTTCACATAATTTTATACAGTTATTTTAAGAGACATTATTTGAATCCTGACTTGGTATGCCAAGAAAGGAAAGGCCTTTAAGCTGGGGGAGCATGTATCTTGGAACAGATATACAGCACAGTTTATAAGAGACAAAGTATGGGAGAACAGAGCATGAGATCAAAATAAGACTGGCCTGTTGCAAGATTATATCCATTTATAAGAAATCTGTAATGCAACTGGAAGCATTTTTTTCTATTCTTGACACTGTCATCTTGACTTAACTTATGATGATGTAAAGAGTGGGGACTCAGTTACCATTAAATAACTTACCTTCCTTAGATCCTCATGGAAACAAAACCTACTTACTCTAAAATAAAAATAGTCTTGGCAATACAATGGCTCTTTCTGCAAGGTAAAAATGTGTATATAGGGAGAGCTTTGATTTCTCATGTTGTTAACCATCTAAGCATTCATGATAGACCAGGAGATGGGTCTTATGCCTGTTGAAATCAAATGATTATCCCTTCCTGAAGTATTGATTTAACAACACTTTTTTAATAGTCCTGAGGGATATAGATACTCTCCCCACTTGAAACCAAGGAAATTTCCCACATGGTAGTGTTTATTTAAAGACAGCCATAGAGCAGCCTCTTGCATTACCAATTTTCAGAAGAACACTGATGCCTGTTCCTCTTGGGCTCTTGGGAATACTGCAAGATTGGTATGCACCTTGGTTTCAGGACTGACTTTGTCAGTTTTAAAGGAAAAGAATTATAGTTATTAAAAATAAATTTATTTTTTATAATATTGTAAAATTGTAACGTATATTAAAAAGGGAAAACACAACCCTTGTCATTAAAGTTGTACCTACCTCTAGAACCTTACTCTACTGTCTCTACTAACTTCTGGTATTAACTGATCAGCTCTTTTCACTTCTTCAGCACGCTGCACATTCCTACAGAGCTAAAGTCTGCAATTGAACGTGACGACTGCAGCTATCTAGATCAAGACTTTCAGTCAGATGCTGCTTTCTGTGTTTCAAAATTTCCTCCTTTCTTTTTTGCTGTTCACTCTTCTCCAATCATAGAATGCTGGTGACATGAAATATAAAAAGTATTCCTCTTTGTATTACATCTTTAAATTCATCTTGGCTAGCTAAATGCTGGCTTCAATTTGCTCCATGCAGCCTCACACCCTTTTAAGAATTCTTATGTTGCTTTCTGAGACGTTTGAAATGCCAAAACCTGGCAAATTAACAGACTCTGCAAATATTGCATAAGGAGCAGTAAGGACCACTGAAATGGGGAATGGTATTATCTATCCCTGTCATGACTTAACATTAGGGATAATCCTGTTGAGATCCCACTGTATCCCTATTTTTCAGAAGAGCTGAAGTAGAGGCATGTTTGTTTGCTCTTTTCAGCAGCTGTCTTCCAGATATCTCACTTCATATTACACTGCCATGTGGAGGTTGATTGAAAATACAGTTACCAAATAATAAGAGAGAATTCTTCAACATGGACAAATCATGAGAAGATTCCCTCTGAATTCTCTGGAAATTGGATACAGCTGAATATGGGCAAATACTGTCCTTACCTATAAAATCTTGGATCAGAATAAAAAGGAGGGAAATGTGTCACAAGAGATGACAAAATTGGCATTACACATGAAGTTTAATGCTGAAAAGCAGATTCCAGGACCAGTGACTGTTACTACAAGAGTCATCAATGTTTTTCTCAGTGGAGAATAACTGACATTCTGTTTTAAGCAAAAATTATGACTTTCTAGAATATCATTTGAAATTTATTTTTAAAGGGAGCTGGAAGACAGTATTTGCTGATGCATTTCAAGGAGGAGTAGATAGGTAAGAGCTTCATGAAAAGCAATCCAATAATATTATGTTGAAAATTGAACTCTGTGATCTGGGAAGTAGAGGTCTGCTGAAACTATGAAAATACCTTGGATATGATTTTGTAGTTACTAATTTATGCATGACGTTTATTTATTTTTCCATTCTTGTGGCTTAACTCTTGAGATCTGAGTCCAGAAAGGTAGGATACTAAAGATATCATAGTCCCTTACCACAATACAGGAACACTCCACAGCCTCTACCCTTTCAAAAACTGTGAGCACTTGGGTTGTACTTCCAATCTCATTTAAAAATTTGGAAGCAGAGATACTGAGCCACTTCAATCTTACTGTGACTGGTTGGTAGCTGAAGTGTCTTCTCTGGCTGTCTTCTGTTCTTTGAGTTGTATGTTTTTAACCAAATAGTTAAAAAAGATGGATTGTTTCCTTAAGTGTGAATTTCAACCTTGTTGAAAAGGTTATGATGGTGGCTAAATAAAGTGAATTGAATTCACCCCCAAAGTCCACATTAAACAAATTTTGAGTGAGTATGGCTATCTGCAAGTGTATATTTTACATCTATAGTCCGTTTGCTTGGGCCCTAATGAAAGGCGACTTCTGGCTCACTGTGGTTTCTCTGTGTCCCTGCCAGGCATACTAATGCTTCACCTTCTGCAACTAGAGCATTTCTCAGGACTCTCAACAAAGTGGCATATTTGTATGCAAAGTCATTGAGGGCTGCCAATGCGGTGATGAAATGATTCATCGTTTTTGTTGATTCTCAAGGCATTTTCAGCATAAAGAAGCCTTTGAGAACAGAGCAGAACCTCATTCGTCCTTTCAGGACTGGCTGTCAGGGCACTGCAGACAGCTTTTGTGCTCCCTAAGCCTATTTCTTTCACAGGACAAAGTTCCCACTGGGGGAAATGGTTGCCAGGAGGTGTGAAACAGCTACAGCAGGATGCTGTGCAGCTATGTGCATTGCTTTGGCACAAGGAACTCAGGTGAAGGCATGGCAGGTTTCAACTTATGGATGTTGTCGTGGTCAAGTTCTCCCAAGCATTAAGAAACATTTATTTGTTTATTTCCTGTCCCCCCCCCCCCGACTTTACAAAAAGAAGGAAGTATGTTAATGGTTAATGTATGTTAATAACAGGACCCTCTTCCACTGTTATCAGAGTAAGAGTCAAATGTTAATGATGTGTTTAATAACAGCTCAGTGTTTTTTCATTGCTTCTTCTCTAAGTCTGGAAGGTCCACTCCTTGATGCCTGGGTGTTCTGTCTCTGCATCCCTCTGCTTTCATTGGCAATTAATCTTCAGCTGGAGTGATTATTCACTTTTCAGTATGTGTGAAATTTCTTTACTGTGTGAACTTTGCTAGTGGTGAAAATGGGCACACTGATAACCCTAAAATCCTCTCAAGTACAACTACCCAGACAAGCAGCATAAATTCTTTTAGCCCGAATGATCAGTGTGATCTGATCTGTAGATTCATATTGCTTAATCATGGAGGAGACCACGCTGTAAACCACAGGCCATTTGCCAGTTACCTTAATATACAGCTCGGCATCCTGTGCTTTGTTAAAGCATGTCTCCCCATTCTGGTCTTGCCTTGAGAACATCCACTAGTGGTTTTCACAGTGTCACAGTTTTTTGTGGTAGCTTAGCAGTTCCCTTACTGAATCATATTTTCTGTTAACTGAATTGAATTTCTCTCATTTCAGTTCTCAGCCATGAACCTTTTTAATTATTTCCTGTGGGAGGTTAAAACGTCTCTGAGAAAAACTGGTACTTTTTGAAGGTATTTGTATATTGTCATCTTCTCCCAGGTTTCTTTCTGATAAGCTAAACAGACAGAGCTATCAAGTGTCTCACTGAGAAGCTGTTTTCTTACACTCAAATCATGCTTTTATCCTTATTGTGTACACTTTTTAACTTTTTGATCTTGGCTGAGGGAAAAGCTGCTCTTCAGAGCATCCTTCACTGTGCTTACCCAAGAAATACAAAAGGGTACGATGCTCAGCGACTTCAGGAAGTTGTTATCAGATGCATTTTATTTCAGTAGGAACTGAAGATTCTCTGAACTTTTAGGGACCATCATCCACAGAGCTGAATGCTGCCAAATAGGGTAATATTTTCCCCTCTTATTATTGAATGGGATCCTCAATGGTGACTGTTTTAAAAAATAAGGTCCTTAATTTTCTATATTTACTACTATTTATACTCTACCAGTTAAAAGTCAGTTTTCTAATTTGTTTGTTTGCTGCCTCGGTTTGGGCTTGCTGATCTCAGAATACACACACATGTATATGTATATGTGTATAAATATATATCTATATCTATCTATCTATCTATATAAAATATAAACGATTTTTTCAGTGCTTTGTATATGTTTTTGAAACTCAAACAAAAAGGGCTTAAACAAAAATGAGCTCACTGCCATGGCAGACTGCTGCTTTGCTGTTTTGCAAAATTTGGTGTTTTATTTTCAAAAATGTTATTGTGGATAAGGGATAATGATAGAGGGAAGCAGCTGCAGAGGGTGTTTGCATAGCAGATGATTATGTAAACATCAGATATGGAGTATGAGACAAGTCTGTTCCCTCTGTTTGAGCAATTGGAGACCATTTGTGTAGAGTGCCCAGACACTGGATAGAATGGTAATTTCCTTGGATAGTCGCTTAAAAAAATAAAAATTGCTGTGCATGTGATGGCAAGGAAAGGAAATAATCCTGAAAGCAATGCATAGTGCAATACAGTCACCCTCCTTTCCTCTCTTGATGTGATATTTTGTACCTAGCTTTCTCTCTGAAGGGTTTTCTTTCTGTTTGCCTTGTGCTGCTGTTTCTAGTTGAATTGCCCTAATCTGTTCAAACCACATTTCAGATATTGATGAATGCCTTGAAGGTGGTCTGGGAACCTGTGGCCAAACTTGTACAAATGTACCAGGGTCCTACTTCTGCTCCTGCTTGCCTGGTTACACCTTGGATATAGACAGACGGTCTTGCTATGTGAATGGTAAGTTCATTTTCTTTTTTATGTCTAAAAAAGTACTTTAGAGTTCAGTTAGCAGTCAGCATTATATTTAGAAGTGAAAGATATCTCACCGGATCCTACTCATGGTGCTGACTTAGACACTGCATAGCAGCTCTGGTTTGGTGACTGAAAAACTACCTATTCTGTGTGGTGAGGGGAAAATGAATGAAGAATGGAAAGTACTGTAGTGGGAAACAGGAAAACACACAAAAGCAAATGAAAAAAAAAACATGATTTTCTATTTAGCAAAGCTACTCTTCCTCTGTGATCAGAACTGTGATCACTCTATTACCATGTCTCTACTTTTACCAGAAGAAGACAGCAGCATGGAGATTTTGCTACCTTCACCTCTTTTAATCTGTTGGTACTGATGTCTGTCCAGCGTATTTAGGGTAGAGGCAGAGCTGTGAAATGCAGGTAGCGCTTACTTTTTGGTTTGATCCATAGGCATTTTCATAATAAACATGAATCACAGAATCGCAGAATCATAGGGGTTGGAAGGGACCTCCACAGATCATCGAGTCCATACCCCCTGCCAAAGCAGGTTCCCTACACCAGGCCACACAAGTAGGTGTCCAGGCGGGTCTTGAATATCTCCAGAGAAAGAGACTCCACAGCCTCACTGGGCAGCCCGTTCCAGTGCTCCGTCACCCTCACCGTAAAGAAGTTCTTGTGCACATTTGTGCGGAACTTCCTATGCTGCAGTTTCTGGCCGTTTCCCCTTGTCCTGTCTCCTGAGTGCTAACATGAGGTCTTTCTCTCCTGCTCTCTTGAGGGTTTCAATTGTTTTTTGATCATGTAAGAAGTACTGACATTTAAAGAGAATTTAACCCTTCTGAGAGGAAAAGATCCATCATTACACCTTCTAAATAACCTTAGTTTTGTACTCAACTGGTGCTATTCATGGGAAAAAATCTGGTTGGATTTTATTGTTTAACCTTGCATCTAGAATATGGTGTGTGAGTGCTCTAAATTTCACCTCTCACCTCTCCCTGTTGGTTTCCTGAACGTCTGGTTTTGGTTCCTGTCTGGGATATGCTACAACTCCCTCCTGGTCCAGGAGCTCAGGTTTTCTTTCTAATATTCACCTGGGACTCTCCCTAGTGTGGAGATGGGATGTGGCAGAACTGGTTTCCAAATGAAGGATTTGGAGATGTCCTTGATTCTCTCTGGATGTTGTTAATCTTCACAATAATCAATACAATACAATAATCAAAAGTATTCCATACTGCTCCCAGATTGTCATCAATGCAAAGAGCCAGGCTAGATTTCTTTCAGTACTACTTAAGAATGTCTTTATATAGATTTATTTTTTTAATTTGACTGCTTTGTAAGCCATTCACCTTTGAGCTGAAGAGACCTGAAAACAAACCTGTTAACCTGCAATATTTGTGTTCAGGTGTCTTTCAAATAACAGTCTTGCTTTATTATGTTGTATGAGGGCTTCAACTTCTTTAAAGGTTATTACTGATATTTATAGTAATTATAATGATAGTTGAGAGGTGATAAAATTTAATCCCAGATCTGACTGGCTCCTCTGTGATCAGAATCAGATTAGTTCAGTCCCAATTCCATTTATAGCCCTCATTTACAGGCTCCACCTGGGAAATTCAGAAAGTGGAAAGGACAAAAAACAAAGTGTAAAAATGTTCTTGGTCATCTAGTTAGCAGAAATGCTGGCAGTACAGCTGTCACATTCCTGAGATAAATCAACCTTGCTACACTTCACTGTTCATTTACCATTTACCTAAAGCAAGCCTCCATAGTTTAAACGCTCTCACCCGGGGCCACTTGGTGCAAATAGCAGCAGAAAAATGGAGACACTAACATCCTAGAAGAAATTTTTATAACTGGGTAATACCTTGAAAACTCCAAATATGCACCACTGTAATAGTCTTGAAATCAGAGTGTTGATCATCTTCCTTGTGAGCAGCAGTTAATTACATCGTAGTTGCTGTCAGAACTTGTTCAATGGAGAAATCAAACTTGGGGTCTTTCCTCTGCTGTGAAGGTGGTTGAATTCTTGGAAACATTAATTCAACAAGTAACTAGATAGGTTTTAAATCTGTTATTCTGTTGGATCTGTATAAGTACTTGTATCTCAAAGTCACTTGACAAGAGAATTTCTTGTATGCCATGATCTATTGTTTCAGGCAACCATTTTATAAATCCCCAGAGTAACAACCATCATGGGACTTTCTCCTTTGAATCTGCTTTAATGGTATACTAAAGATTGGTCTCTGTGTCCAAGTATATATATTCTAACTACAATTTTTCTGCAATCTCAGTTTCATTACTCAGATTTTTAACCTAATGGATTTTCAGCAGTGAATGTGAATAGACTATTATATTTATATCACATTGGTCATTGATTCTCTGTGATGTACCTAGAAAGTTACAATTAAAAATGAGTGAGAAGGTTAAATCTCCTACTCTGTCTAGGATAATACTGATGAGAATTTAGAATCATAGAATCATTAAGGCTGGAAAAGATGTCTAAGATCATCTTGTCCAACTGTTTACCTACCCACAAATATTAACCACTAACCCATGCCCCTCATTACTGCATCTATGCTGTTCTTGAACATCTCCACGGATGATGGCTCCACCATCTCCCCAAGCTGTCTGTTCAGTGCCCATCCACTATTTTGGAGAAGAAATTTTTCCTAATATTCAACTAGAAACTTAATGCAATGCAGCAAAAAATTCAATGCTTATCTATTAATTGGTGTCCCCCCACCCCTCCTTTTTTTTTTTTTTTTCTACATCAGACCCTGCACCATTCCTACTTTTTCACCATGGAAGTGCCATCTACAGAATTGACACTGAAGGGACCAATCATGAAAGATTGGTGGATGATGCTGGTCCATCAGGACTTATAGATTTTCATTATACAGAAGAGAAAGTGTACTGGGTAGATTCAGAAAAGCGACTTCTGCAAAGAATTCACCTGAATGGTACAAAAAGAGAGGTAAAGTCATCATTTCTCTCAAATTGTTTATTTGGCATTAAACTCTATGCAGAAACACCTAATCTGAGGTGCAGTTCTGCAGTTCCTGTTTATTTATTGGCATTTCAGGCTTATTAAACAGTTTTTGCTGCCATAATGATTCTGGTTCTGAGCCTAGGCTTTTTTACCGACATTCACAGTACATGTAGTATTTTCTACAGATCAACTAAAAGGGAAGAAATGTAGACAAGCCAAATCTTTGAGGACAATAATGTCTCTATCAATTTTAAGTTAATCTTTGGCATTATGAAAATTTGTCTTTCAGATTATCATAACTCAAACCACCACAAATGGTATGAGAAGAATGTGCTTGAATTCCTGCTCTTTTTTTTTTTCCCCTCAATCTTTTTATTGGTTTCTATGGTTGCATAAAAGCTTCTTTTAGAACTGCATCCTTTGTTCAGAAAAAACTGTGCAGTTCATTGCCTCTGGCTCATTAAAGGGAAGACAGGCTGGTATGGCTGCACTTCAGTGCTGTGAGAACCTTCTTTTGTTGGAGAGAGATTACTGGTTTTGCTGTACCCATGTGGAATCTTAACTTATGTATTTTAAGCTGTTTTTTAAGGATCAAACTCTAGCAACAGTGTGTTATGTTGTCTTTCATCTGAGTGCTTCATAATGTTTGAAATGCAGGCAGAAATTGTAGCTCGAAGATCAGTTCAGTGTATCGCTTACAAATAATTTCTATTTTACCTGTGGTTCACTCATTCAGAAGGAGTGTAAGAGCCAAGGGAAAATGAAAACAATTAAAAAATAAGAAAGACCAATAATACAGGTCTGAGAGAAAATAAAGCAGGCCAGTGGAATGAGATGGAAAACTCAGTCTGGCACAATAGTCAATGTACTGAAAGTCAAGCTTATGGCAACTATGATGCTTCTTGTTAACAATTTTTTGTTGTTTACAGAGATTATGTTATATAGACAAAGGCATTTCAGGATTTGCTATTGACTGGATAAATCAGGACATTCTCTGGGCCAATAGACAGAAAGCAACCATAGAAGCAACAGACATGAATGGAAAGAAACGCCGAGTTCTTCTAAGACATATTGGTCGTCCCACAAAGATTGCAATTGATGCTGAGCAAAGGTAATTTTAACTAGGTTAGTAATTTCATTAAAATGAACTCTAATATACTGAATATTGTGATTGTGGTTTACCAGTTGTGGAAATGCTGTGTGCATGGTGTTTTGTCTTTAGTACAATACCTACTTGAATGTTGATAAAATCATAGAATTATAGAACCATAGAATTACTTCGGTTGGAAGGGACCTTGAAGCTTATCCAGTTCTGACCCCCTGCTATGGGCTGGTTGCCCCCCACCAGGTCTAGCTGCTCAGGGCCCCATCCAGCCTGGTCCTGACCACCTTCAGGGATGGGGCATTCACATCTTCTCTGGGCAGCTGGTGCTGGTGCCTCAAAGTGAAAAATTTCTGCCAAAAGTCTAATCTACATCTCCTTTTTTGGGGGATAATAGAATAAGAGATTAATAAATATATAAGAGAGAACCAGAGAAGTGTGTGAGAAAGGCCTACTAAGGTCTAATGCAGAATCTGTACCTATTGGTCATCAGAGAAAATTTCATTAGTTAGGAGATATGAGGATCTGCTGGTCCTTTCTCAAAGAGAGCATAGTTTCAAGGCAGCAGGAAGAAATGGAGCAACAAAGGCTACAATGTCTGCAAATCATAGAATCAAAAGTTGGAAAGGACCTACAAGATCATCTAGTCCAACCATCCAAATGTTGCTCACAAATGTTCATTCCAAATGTTGGGAGTCCCTTTTACTCCCAACCTGGCACACTTAGACTATAAATAAGTGTATTTTCATTTAAAATATTTTCTTCTGATTTACTTAAATATAGTGTTTATCAGTTTTGGAAATATTCACAGGTCCTTAAATCCATGGTCAAATGCCATAGATGGATATGTTACAAAATGACATTATAGAAATATATTTCCAGAACTCAATCAAACATATGTGGAGATTCAAGTTTGTATATTCATCTAGGTGTGATTCACCATGCATTGAAACTGTACATACATGCTCACAGAAAACCAGTAATAAACTGTAAAGAAAATAGACTTCAAGAAGTCTGTTGTTACAATTCTGTCCTGGTGTGTTTTGCCTGTATGGAAATCCTAAAGGCTCTATTTTTAATGTGAATTTTTAAAAAAAAAAAAAAAAAAAAAAAGGAAAAAAAAATACCCAACAATATGTTTATGCCCACAGATATACACATTCTCTAAGTCTGGTGTTAATGTTGTCTTTCCTAAAATCTATGCAACTCTTAAGAAATGAAAGTCAGTGTGATGCCCTAGTAATAGAGTTTTTCTCAATGAATGTGCCTAGATATTAATGGTGATAAGATTATTTTACTGCTAATGATGTAACCCTAGCTGTAAGATTGATTTTTTTAAAATGGTATTTAGAAATGCTGAAAAATCAGGATTAAAAATAAAAGAAGGAGATGACAAATAAAGTAAATGCTGGCAATTACTCAAGCTGGCTTGTAAACTTTGTTCTTCACTTTTCCTGTTTGTTAAGATCATAAACAGATTTGCAAAATGCCTGTACAGAAACGATAATTACTTCTGTTTCTTAGTTTCCTAATCGACAAAAAGTGAATGCTAGCATTTATTCGAACTTCCAGAGCATTGAAGTTTCTTAAATAGCAAAAGGTGGCACAGAAATGTAAGCAGGTATTAATGAAGTGTTTAAAAATGACAGTAGAAAGCTGGACTGTCCTTCTGGAAACATGTTTTTGCATCTACTTTAATAATCTATGATGACTGGAGACCATGTAACAGGGAGAAAAAGCGATGAGGCAAGGGTTGTTTCTTCCTGCTTGTTTAGTACAATCTCTTGCCAGTGAGATCTAATCCTTTTCAGGGTCTTTAACAGTAGGTTAATGCAGTAAAGCTGGCTTTATGCTGTTTCATACTATAAATCTTGAAGTTTTGTGAGATAAGGCAAAATTATAAAGTGTCTTGGATTTTTTTTGTGCTTAAGTGTAAAAATCTAAAGCAAAGAATCTAAACCCAAGCTTTAAGGAATAAAATAGGCAAGTGAGTGTTAACTTGCCCTGTTAGAGCTGTTGCTAACCTTAGTCACATCACTAAATCTGAGTTCTGATCCATTAATAACCTCAGATGTATGTAAGTTCAGTGCCTAACTGATTTGGGTATTGGAACTTTATTTTGATTGGGCCTTAATTTAATTACATCATAGGCTGTCTGCTGTAACCAGGAGGAAGATGGTAGAAGGAAATGATTTGGTATTTTTAAGTAAAGTACTACTGTGTGCAGTTTCGGTCTGAAGTTTTTGGAGATGACTTCCTCCACAGAGGCAGAGGGCCAAACATCTGTCTCAAAAATACTTTTTTTCCTAAGTTTGCAGCAGTCCCCTGTAGATTTCAGAGATTGTTCTAGTTTCCCTCTCACTGCATGAAAAGCAGGGCGAGAGACAACTGTGCCTCGTGGTTAAGCTGGGCTGATTCCTGCTTGACCTACATGAGATTTCTAGTATATCATTACTTCCTGAACAGTCATAAGGTTGCTGGTAGAAATATATTTATTAAAACAGGAAAACAACAGAAACAAAAAATTAGTGGTAATACTGATTCCATTAAACAGAGAAACACACTACTGGCGAAAATTATTTCCATTCTAAGTAGAGCTATGTTTTGAAGGACGTAAATGTTTTTTTCCTGGAAAAGGTCAATGCATATTGAGGAATCCCCTTGCTTTATTATTAGGTTTGGTTCTGAATGCACTTTGGTAAGATTGATGTAACCTTGTAAGCATATATATACTTCATTTTTTTTTCCAAAACATGCCTCTTTCCTGCAGGATACTGTTTTGGTCATCAGATGGTACAGTTTCAAGCATATACCGTGTGTTCCTCAACGGAAGTGATGTGAGAAATATTTTAAGAACCACAGAAAAAATAAAGGCCATCTCACTAGATTTTGTTGATGTAAGGCTCTACTGGATCCAGCATGACCATGGGAATGAGATTTCCCATATTGGATCATGTGACTATGAAGGGGGTGCTGTTCATTTGCTCCGAAGTTCTGGTCGGTGAGTTTTTCTGGGTTGTCAGAAATAAAACTCTCATTTCCTGGGCATACAATTAAAGAAAGCATAGAAGACTTTTATTTTGTTGCTTCACAACACTGTAATGGATGCATATAAATGTTTTGTAACTGTAGTTCTACAAAGATGAAAACAGAAAAAACTAACTGTTGAATTCACTGCAGATAATACTGCCACTTAGTACTCTTCATCTTCTAAGCTTTTAGCAAATGATAACCACTTAATCCTCAGAAATCCTCTCGGAGTGTTTATTAGTGGCCTTTTTCTGCAGATAGAGAAGCCGAAAGCAGAGAGCTTAAATGATTTGTCCAAGGTCACCGTAGGTTAGCTCAGGTGTCTGAGCTATGCTCAAGAGCCTGAGCTCTATCAGGTCTTCCCTGTCCTCCTCTAAGCCTGTTGTCCTCTTCAGCTGCTGCTCAGGGAGGCATAGATGGTGCCCTGTGCTCAGACTCTTCAGAGAAAGTCAGCAGATTTTCAGTTACCCTCGTCTCCCCAGTGCCTGACTGAGTGACAGATTTAAGGAAAACCCTATTCCTGTCCCTCCATCTCCACCCTAACTTCCTGAGACAGTCAAAAGGTTCAGAGAAGGCACTTTCCAGTGCCACACTGGGAAATGGGGGGAATTTTCTGGCCTAAATAAAGAAAGTGCCCATTTTAATTGCTGGTTCAATAGAATCTGTCTCTGTCAGTTGAGTCAGTCTTAAACAGCATCTCATATACTCTGTGAGAAATGATCACAATTTTTGTAGCTGTTTCTTGTAAATCTGAAGGATTCTGAGTGCTGGGAGTGTCTCTGGTATCTCATCTGATTCTCACATACACCCTAAAAGAAAACAAATTCTATTTACAGTGAACTTGATTGAACTCAATGCTCAGAAAATGTGTGAGTCAGTATATACAGGAATTGGGTGATGTGCCATTTCATACTAATTTTTTGATGTTGTAGATATCAGTTGCTTGGTATGTCTCTCTTTGCTGACCACCTGTACTATTCGGAGCTGATGTCTGGTACAGTACGGACAGCCAACAAGTATACTGGAAAGGTTGTAGTCACTATTAGCCTGAAACCATCACTTTTTCCACCCGTGGAGATAAAAGTAGTGCATCCATTTAAACAGCCTGGTGCAAGAACAGATCTTCAAGAGTTTGGTAAGTAAAATGTAAAGTATTTGTGAAAATAATAATGATGTACATACTGACCTTTCACAGTAATAATTTTCTTCTGCAAAATTCCAGGCCTCAGTAAATCAATGACCAAGTTTTCTTCAACTTCAGCAACCCATATGTCTGCTAGCGTATCAGACAGGAAGCTGCTGAGCATTAACTGCTCTTTTCATTAATCTAAATGCATATAGAGATAATTGATGATCTTCAGAGGTCTCACTCCAGCCCCTGTGATTCTAAATGTGATTTTCTCTGTGTCATCACTTTTCCCCACCTCTCCAGTTTTCTTTCCTTCCACTTTCCTTTTCCTTCCTTTTCTTTGTTTCACAAATTTATTTTTATACTTTATTTCTAAATGTAAAGAGCATACAGCCTTTTGTGTGTGTGTGTGTGTTGATTGTATTCATCAAATGCCAGTTCTCTGCTGGAAGTTTTAATGTAATGCACATCTAAATATCTCTGATAAATTATTATGGCACTGAAGGATTTTAAGAAGAATATAGTATGGCCTACAAGTGATAGCGTGGATGTCTCAGCTTTATTGGATTAAGAGTCATGTTTAAGACAGGTTTATAGTAACTATTAAATGAGAGCCCTAGGTCTTTAATTGGTATCAGTTGCAGCCTGCAGTATGAAGTAGCCATGCCACTGCATTTTGCTGTGGGATCAGAAGATGAAAGTTGACTGCGGATAGCCTTCCTTGATGATTCCTGCTGAGGCAGTAGGAAGTGCAGGGTGCCCAAGAGGTATAGGTGGTATAAAAACATTAGGAGAAAGTGGTGTGTGCTTTTATGAGCAAAATTGAAACTGTGTCCATCTCTTTAGAGCCAGTTTGAAATATCTACTATATAATAGGCTTTGTCTTTCTTCATGCCAGCCAACAGCTTTATGTGGTATAATGCTGTATCTCTTTCCTGAACTCTGATCTGAATGGGAAAATAAAAATCTTCAAGGGAACTTCCCTCACAAATGCTTTGTTTGCAGTGCAAGGATCTGTTGAGGTGAAGAATAGAAAGTAATCTTGGAAATCAAACTTATGCTTGTAATCACAGGGAGCCTTCATTCAGAGACAATATTGGTTCTGTCCTTCCTTTGAGAAAAACAGTTGTCTCGTCAAATTAAAGCACTTTCTTCAACTCATACATTTGGTGCTCACACACAGAGTAACTATGAAAGGGTGCATTTGTGGGGTAGATAGTGTAGTGACAAGCCCACGCATGTCTTAGTGTTGTTGCAAAGATTCCAAAATTTGGAATGCCCCATGTAGTGTCTCATGAAGCTTCTTTGGTACTGCCTGTTGCCATATCTGCATTTTCAAGAAGATAGAGAGGGGGATATAGTAGCTGAGGAAGGTAGCTCATGACAGTGTTCTTCTGAACCTCAGGGGCTATTAGTTGTTACATATGTTCTTTCCACAAAAGGATGTAGCATAATGCTCATTGACTATGGTCATTCAGTTCTTCCCTCTAGAACACGTTATTTTCTTAAGTTTCTCTTTCCACTGGAATAAGGTTGTCCCCACCTCTCTTTAATAAATCACATACTAGTGCTATTAAATGCCTTGCATCATTTACTGCTATACTTCCAACATGTCTTATGAAACTATGACAGTGTTTTCAGTAGTAGTTCTATTTTATTCTAAATATCTTGCAAAAATGTCTGGGAAGTGATGGAGTAGAAAGAAGCTTAAAGGGTTGAATCCAGACGAACTTTTTGGACTTTGTGTGTACATTGCTTGGCTTATCCACTGTGAGAACTGAGATGAAAGAAGGGCTAATGAGTCTGGAGTACAAATGAGATTTATAGCTGATCTTACAGCAGAGAAACCTGGAGATGAAAGCATACCTAGATTAATTGGATGCTCTGTACAAGCTAAGAAAGTGTGTGTTACACTGTAGTGTCAGCTGTGAATTATCAGGCCTTATTTAAAACAGATAGCAAATAAGTCCTTCAGATGAAAAGGAAACTGACAAGAAGTGCTCAACTGATATGATCAGATTTTTGACAGGAATTTGGATTATTTATTTTACATTTCTCATGTCCTCTTTCCTTCTTCTCTTTCAAAAGGCTTTCCTGAACTGATCAGGGCCAATAAGTAGGGAGAGTGGCATTAATTCAGCTGTGGGATTTGCTATAACCCCACACAACAGCTTTGGCATGGTAGTACCTGGAAGATGGTCTTTAATTTAACTGAAGTCTCTTTGATAACTAACCCTAGATTTGATATCAGTATGTGCATTCACAAATGCCAGTTGGAGTGCTCTTTCCACTTTTATTAATGGTTCATAAAATGCTTTAATTACCGTAAAGTCTCAAAGGCTCTGTCTGGAATTTTTTAAAAATACCTTCTCTGACAGCTTAATAAATCAAAAGGAAGTGCTATTCAGAAATGCCAGGATATATATATAGAGGAATTACCTTCTGTTTCTTTCTAATGTGATGTCAAGTAATCATCTGAGAACAAAAATTTCCATTTAAAATTTGATGGGGTAGGGGGCAGTGAGAAAATACGGTTCATAGTGACTATTTCTACAGAAAATATTATCTTAAAATTTTTGTGATTCATGACTTAGAGACTATTCACCTTCAGTTTTAAGATGCAGTCTCGAGTATTGTCTGATTACTCATTTGTACTGTTTTGAGATTGAATATATTTGCACTGCTGTCATTGTGATTTGTTCTGTATTTGGAAGTTAGATACCTCATCATAACGTGTCTGATTCAGCTTCAATAGTGACAAAGATTAAGGGTCTAGTTTGTAAATTCAAAAATAGTTCTACAAAAAGATAGGCTCAGATAAAACGACATAAGATTCAAGTTTCTGATAAGCTCATGTGCATAGTGACACACATAATATCCATCTAGTCATCCATCACTGTTTTTCATTCAGCGATATGATTTTTGTTAGAGAGAAATTAATCAGTCTGATGCAAATATGTCCACTGCTGATATTCAGCCAAGATGAAATGTCTGTTAGGAAATTAGTTCACTCTTTTATAGATGTGATCTGTCATTGCAACTGATGGCTAGCTTTTCTTCCTCTGTGGCTAGCAGAAGATTAAATGCTGAAATTTAATATTATGCTGGTGTCCGCCTCTTGGAATTTGAATGTTGGATTGGAGATGGTATAAGCAATTCCTTCACATCCAATGTCTTCCTTGCTTATATGAGACCATGACTCCCTTTATTGCACATACAGCTCAGGGCAAGCACAGAGTTGTGTGTGGGTGGCTACATACCCATATCCAGTGGCAGCAGTTCAGCTATTCTTAGCTTGGAAAAGGGGCAAGCAACCCTAGAAGAAGATTAGGAAGATTAAAACAAAAATAATAGTTTGCAAGACAGAAATAAGAGCATGAGTGTTGCGTATCTGCGGAAGTACCAGCTGTGGAGGATGGCTGAGCTGACACGAGGATCTGCCAATTCTTCCTGTGGAAAGAGATGCTTCAGTGTCTGTTTGCCTTGTTCTCTGAAGTGAGAGTAGCAGTAAGGCTTCTGCTGTAGGTTCATTTCTTCTTCCGCTGAAGAAACTTACCCTTTGTCTTTGAAAAACGGACTCTTTGTCCTACAAATGCTTTAATTTGATAGTGAATTTTTGGCTTGATTTTACCAATAGAAAGTTATAGAAGTTATTATAAAATAAATTACTCAGGTTGAGCAAGTTACTGTTGAGAAGGAGAGGTATGTCACTGAGCATCTTCACTCAAAACTCAAGTTCACAACTTCACTCAAGTTTCTCCTTGAACAGAAGATTACATTTACATTATGTTTGCTTTTCCAGAAAAAGGAATCTGTGATTTGAACAAAGAAAAGTGCAGAAGAAGAATCTGCAGGCTGGACTCAAGGACTCATCGGTGTAAATGTTCTAGTGGTTTTGTTTTAAGTCGAAATAAACAGTTTTGTGAAGGTAATACATAGATCTACTCTTAGCTTTATTCCACCAGATAAAAAGATTCCTCTGCTCTTTTACTTCAAGGTGACATGTCAGTTTAGTGGCCTTCCCTGTGCTAATGCAGTCTAAAAGTAGACATACAAAAATGCCACAAATGCTGTCCTTGTGAGAAATGTTGGTCTTAGCTTAAGGAGTTGTCATTCTTATGGATCCTGATAAAACTTAGAATGGATTGCATCACTGAAGGTGAAATGTTGAAAGATATTGTAACACGATGGCTGTTTTAAACCTCACGTTTAAAAACTGCATTAATTCCTAACAAGTTTGAGTGTGCATTGCTTTAATAAAAATCTAGTATTATTAATTTTTGTCAACATATGACTTTTAGAAGCATCTTTTTCACCACATGACCAAAGTTGGATAGATGTAAAGGCATCAAAATTATGAGCTTAAAACACTTACAGCAGCCATACAATTCTCAGGAAATCAGCCAGAATTGTTTTCCAAAATGAATCTTCTAAACCACTTCCCCATTTTGAGAATTTTTCTCAAGTCATGTTGGAGCCATTTTTAAAAAAAAGATTATTTTTTTTTGTCAGAAGGAAGTATCTAATGAGAATTTTTAGGGTGCACACAGGATTCTGGCACTGGAATCTGTATGAGAAGGCATACTTTGCCTCTGGACATATATGCTGAGCATATACAGCCTGAATATATTGCTTGAAGATTTTTGAAACTTGTCTGAATTTGGTCTGAAGACTTGCTTTTTAAAAAAGTATTTAGTAGGACCAACATATCTTGTAAAATGAATGGGAAATAAAGAGATTTTTTGAAGACTGTTAGGCTTTGTTAATTCAATTCCATGATGTTGGCTGATGATCATATTCTGACACAGTGAGTGCTTCTTTTGGCAGATATCAATGAATGTGGCTTCTGGAATCATGGCTGTACTCTGGGGTGTGTGAACATCCCTGGTTCCTATTATTGCACCTGCCCAAGAGGTTTTGTTCTGCTGCCTGATAGGAAAACTTGTCATGGTAAGTATGTAGACAAAGATGTCTACAGTACGATTGGATATAAGGAAGAAATGTTTTATGATGAGGGTGATAAAGCAGTGGCACAGGTTGCTCAGAAAGGTGGAGGATGACCCATCCCTGGAGACACCCAAGGTCAGGCTGGAGGGGCTGATGGGGCTGTAGGTGTCCCTGTTTTGTCCCCTGTTGCAGGGAGTTGGGCCAGATGACCTTTAAGGGTCCCTTCCAATTCAAACAATTCTGTGATTTTATTATATTGGAGGCAGTCCTTGTATAACTCTGAAACGTCTGAAAGTTTTGCTTGTTGCATTGCTTTTCTCCTTTACTATACAAGTAGGACTAGCTTAAACTGTGTGTACCAAAGACAGATGACATTTTTAAGGAAGTAAGGCACACACGAGTAATCACATGTGAGCCTCTTGTGGACCAAAGCGGATTGAGGTTTCATGCATCTGTGTATCCGATTCTAGATGCCTGCATGGAGCACTCGAGTTAGGGCCCTAAGTTTTGCAGTGTTTGCTGAGTTGCTTGCCAGCTGGCAACATCTTTTCTTCCATAATTCAGTGTTGTGTATACTAGGCCTACAAATGAGTCGAGTTTTTCTAGGACATAAAATGTGAAATTGAACAAAGTTCTTCAGGTCTTGGGATATATCCCATCACTTTTCTACTTTGGAAGAGACATGTAAGGGTCTTTATTCCTTGTTTCCACAAAAATTAAACATTGCTATATGCTCTCTTTAGAAGTGCCAGTGCACAGCAGTGAGTTCAGTACGGATTGTGGCAGGACATAGGGTGTATTAAATATCAATACTAATGTCTAAATATAACCATACAGTCTATTGTTTTTTAAAAACTCCAAGAGGCATTACCTTAGCCAGGTATAGGACTCAGGGATCTAAGCATAGGTGTCCAGGCTGTGGGAGATGGCTGCATGAGGCAGTCAGATGTGACTGAACACCTGCAGCCAGCAGCTGTTGGGTGGTACTATGTCCCCATGTGTCCAAGATGACTAACTTAAACTCTACGCCTACAGTTTGGGTTCCTCAAATTAGATAGAAAATGCTATTTTTCTAACATACGTTAGGGATGTGGCATGGGTAGTATAACTCCATAACCACTGGAACATAAGGCAGATATGTCACTGTCTATGCACCTTGAGATTGTCTTGTATGCAGCTGTTCATCCAGAACCACATGCTCTGGTGGGAAATAAACATGAGATTGGTTTCTTCACCCTCTTCACTGTGCCTAAAGGGTTAGAGCAATCCAGTTCAGAGCACAGCTGTCTGGGAGGAGTATTTGCAACAGCTACAGCCCATTTAAGCTAGTGTATGCAGCTGGTTCAAAGAAGCAGCTATGTGAAACCTGTGTTAGTTCCAGGGGGTGTTCCAGCTGCCATGTGGTGCTGAAATGGGGCTGCAAAGAGATGCAGCGCTGCAGAGCAGAGGTGGAAGGAGAGGATCCCATGGAACTGGTCATGAGTTCCAAAGAGGGAGTCACTGTTTTTTCCTTATTGTCTTCATATTTTTCACATTAAGTTTGACTTCCTTTTATATTGGAAACTTGATCCACGTTTGATAAAGTGTAAAAGTGATCATTTTCTTATCTATTTCTATTTTAATCTCATTCCTTCATAAAAATTTGTAAATTTTAGCCTGGTGAGTCTAAGGGCTGCATGACTCAGCAGTAAGTTTGGGTTTTCCTTTCCTGTAATTAAGAGAGTGTAAAATATTTGGAAGGAGGAAAAAAAAACCAAACAACCAAATAACAGCTATGAAAATGTTAACACACCTTTTGAAGGAGGTTTAGTAAAAATTTCTTCTATCATTTATGATTATCTTTTTTCCTCTTTAAATTACTGTAGAGCTAATTTCCTGTTTAAATAACGACACTGAATGCAGCCATGGTTGCCTTCAGACATCTAAAGGGCCTGTTTGCTTTTGTCCTGAAGGATCTGTACTCAAAGAGGATGGCAAAGCATGCACGGGTAAGTGTTTAACATTTTTATAGTGGTAATGACTGCCAAACTCTATTTGTTCTTGGCAGAGAGAACTAGAAGTAAATGATGGCACTTTACAGTCATTTTGCACAGCTGTAAATGATTGTACAAGATAGGAGGCAATGGAAAGTCTGGCTCTTTGAGCACTGAGATGTGCAATATTCATCTTCATTTTTAATAGATGCTTACTAGTAACAACATTCAATATTTACAGGCCAAATTCTTCCGCTGTCAGCACAAAACAAGGCATCTCCCAGATATTGGTTGCAGGTGGCATTTACAGTTTATATTTGAGAGGAATCATACAAAATCAGGGCTTGGGTGAAATCTGAAGATGACTTTATCAACATTACACAACCCAGGTTCTGAGTCACTTTAACTTGCAGCAATTTCATCTAGTTAGCCACAAATGGCATTTTTGGAGTTAGAGTATTTGGAGAAGTTCCACCTACTCATCTGTCATTCCACGTTCTAGTGGCTCTCCAAATTCAGGAGGCTGTACTTTTTAGCTGTGTTTTTGTAAGCCTAGGGATCAAGACAGCACAGCTAATGCCAATCTCATGCCTGGACAAATCTCCTTTCTCTTTTACAACTGCGACTTACTTTGCACTGTACCATATACATGTAGCAATGTTGCCTTTTTGCTGGTGATGCTCCACTGAGTAAGCTCAGGCTGGAATTGTACAGCCCAAGAAGAATGAATGGTTTCCTTTCATTTTACCTAAAATTTTGCCTTGTTCTATTAGAAAGTCACTGTATTTCACCAGTTCATCATCCTAGATTAATTAACTTGGAGAATAGTGTTGATTAGCTGCTGCTTTGCATGGAGTGCCATCTCTGATATAATTTGTTACTGTTTTATTTTGGATGAGATTTCCATGGTTGAAAAAGTTCTCAAAACCAGTCGACGCATGGAAGCCTGATCACATATCCCAACCCCATGCACTCCCACCTCGTGTCCTGAATTTTCAGGAAAGGTTCAAGGAGAAGCTGAAACTGTATTTCATTTCACTTGACTTCTGCTTCCAACATGAGGCTTTTCACAATTCTGTCCATCACGGAGAGTTTATACTGTAGAAATCCTAATCAGAGTGAATTACTCGCTTACTTATACTTACAATTTTGTATTTTTTCCTTAGGATGGCAAAGTTAAAATTTTCCAATGCTCTGTTTAAGGTTGCACGTCTCCAGATAATGGTGGCTGTAGCCAGATATGTTCTTCTTTAAGCCCATTCTCCTGGGAGTGTGCTTGCTTTCCTGGATATAAGCTTCAACGTGACAGAAAGCACTGCACTGCTATAGGTCAGTATCTTGATAAGCCTGCTTATTTCTGCCAATGAAAACAAAAATGTTTCAGAGGCTTTTAAAGTGGGTAGCATAACTGGAGTACAATTTTTCACTAGTTCTATATAACTTTGAGCAACACTTAGAAAAATAATATGTTTACTGTCTATCTATGTACTGGTTCTAGCACAATTAATCCTAGCCTTGCTTTTAGCTCTGTAATAAGAGTGTTCACAACGTTCTTTCGGAAAATAGTTTTAGACTGCCAAATTAACTTAATAGATGCATGAGGTTATCTCAGATGTGTGTGAGATTTAAATGTAGGCTCTAGAGGTGAGAGGCTAATAAAACAAAATACTACCAAATTCCTTCTGTCCTTCTCTGCTATGTGCTTAAGACATTTACCTAGCAGTGGAGGTGGAACTATATCTTAATTTCTAATTGTTATATTCAGGTTTTTGTCTCTTCTATCCTCACTTCTTTGTTACTTATGCTTTCACACTTTCAGACCTTCCAGGGACAAAAATTTCATTGCTTGCTTGGCGTTGGCCTCAGGTAATTAATGTAGTTAAGTGAGAATGAAATAATTTGACCTGAAAAGATATGTACATAGTTATACAGAATTGAAAAAAATATACAAAATATTAAAAGAAACAAATGAAGCAGTGCCCAGAACATACTTCAGTAGTTAAGGTATTGGTGATTATAATATTAAGGTGCCAAAAAGAACACAGAGAAACAGAGCATATGCAGGAGCTGTTGTTCCCACCCACAACATCCTATGTAATGATGTAGTCTAGGGAACATTTTGTAGCTGGTAGAATTAACGTATGTGCAATTTTTCTTCACCAGGCCCTCGGCCATTTCTGTTGTTTGCAAACAGCCAAGATATCCGCCGGATCAGTTTTGATGGAACAGATTATGCAAGTTTACTTGACAGGCAGATGGGAGTAGTCTTAGCACTGGATTCTGACCCAGTGGAAAATAAGGTAAGGTATTAAAAATGAGAGGATTTTGAAGTGTTGCAAGGACAAATGGATTGGGCTCTCGTGTGCCTTAACCTTTCTGCTGTCAGTGATCCAGATTACACATTGCTCTGCGTGATGCTCTGTTGCCTGCCCAGGATCGCCACTGGCACAAGATGCCACACACAAGTTGAAGTTTCACCCTTTCCTTACTGCCTTAATGTGTTTATGTTGACACAGCCAATTCACAGGGAATTTGGATTAGTGTATTTTTTTCAGAAGAGCTACATGCCGCAATCCCTTCTAAACCGAGGAGTAATTACCATTACTGAACAAAACTGCTTAATGCTTGCTGGATTTTTTTCTTATTACAAGATATTCCTGTTGGAAAGATGAGTGTCCTCATAGAGAGCAGTTTGTATGGGTGGCCATATCCCAGTGCCCTGCACTTTGCCTGTGGAGTTTAGAAAAGAAGTTCAGATATACTTTGCTGAGTCTCCCATGGCAGATGGTCATTTTTTGGGGATGGTGAAATTTATTTACATTGTTAGAGAGACACAGAAGGGTACTGGATGGTACAGTGAAAGCAATAAGGAGCTCAGTTATGTTGCTGGAAATGTTTCAGGGACCAGATGGACAGAACTAAATAAATGGGAATGTAACTCATGTTACATTCCCAAATAAATGGGAATGTAATGAGAGCCACATTACAGGGTGATCATTTCAGGTGCCACTGGAACATGGCTTCCTGCTGTGAAACAGGGCCCTGTTGGGGAGCTCACAGTTGATCTGCATTGTACCCAGTGTAAATCACCTGCTCTGGTGGCATTAAGCCCCCTTTGCCAAGTGAGCAGGTAGTGACATGATAACATGCTTCCTTTTGCTTGCTCCTGCTTTTGCTTTCTCAGCTGTGCTGCATGTGATGCAGCTGCTTACTGCAACAACTCATAGGGTATTGAGGTGACTGTATGTAGGGCAATTAGGATTTACTGCTAAGCACAAGCAGTCTGCAGCAGTCATCCTGGTTGAAAGACATGTGCCTTTCATTTGGTCAGGAATCACATGTGGCCTGTGCAGATTTTTGAGAATAAGCATTCAGGGAATTTCTGAGATGAAGAAGTTCATTCAAAAAAGAAACAGTGAGATGAGGGAAATAAAGCAGAAAGTACAGTGGGAACTAAATATGCCTCGTGTTATTTCTTCACAGATTTACTTTGCCCACACTGCCTTGAAGTGGATAGAACGAGCTAATCTGGATGGCTCAAATCGTGAAAAAGTTATTCATGGAGCTATAGATATACCCGAAGGCCTTGCCGTGGACTGGATTAACCGTAAATTGTATTGGACAGACCGAGGGTACATGCTCCACAGTGCATTTATGTTGAAGCATGCCATAAGATATTTGGAATAAATGACTGGTGATACAGAAATAGCTGAGATATCACTCTAAATTCAGTAACGTTTCACATTCTGACTGGATAGCTGTAATCTTTGGTATATACACTTGGAAGGATCTTTAAAACCATAATGCAGGAAGTTCATGTTCAGTCTACTATTGTATTTTTATCTTTGTTAAAGGAGCAAGGTTGTGGACTCAGTTGCAAAAAATCTAAAGCATGTACTACATATATATATTTATATGTGTGTGCACAAGTGAATATGTGTATACAGTCGTATATATATATTCACAATGCATGTTTATAAATATATATGGGAGTATTACTGTACTGAGTACATCTCAGGATGGACTCAGTATTGCTGACAGTTAAACTTATGCCCCTTAAAGCTAATGGGCAATTATTTTAAGATAATTTTCTTTGTCAGTTCTCTGTTATTAAAGGGAACTGACCATTGGCAATCAGTATGACTTCATGTCTCAGCTGGTAACCAGTTACATACAGAGAAAGAGAAGTCATTTGTGGTAGAAAGGCGGTGTCAGAACAGAACATGCAATGATGGCTTCTTGAAGAGCAGTCATGATACTCTAACATAACCCATATTTTATTAGTAAAAAAAAAGATAATTTTAAAAGTCCCCATCATAGTCACTGTCCCTGTTAGATATACCCTACTAGTCCACTTCCTTGATATTAGGTACAAACTTGTCTATGCAATCATACTCCCATATAAATATGCCAGAATTTCTTGTGAAATGGGAAATTGTGGTTCTCCAAAAGACAAGATCCAAGGATGTAGCCATGAATTTGTATTTGCTACTTCCTCCTCACTTACGGGTTTTACATGTTTCTATTCCACATGTATAGATACGCAGGCTGCTCTGAAAGTAATGGTTTGTATTTATTTCCATGGAAACCACTACAGGTATAAAGAGCACAATAACACTACTTCATAGAGCAAATTCTCAGCTACAGACCACTATTTTTCAATATAGTCACCACCATTAGCTTTGCATTTTTGCCAGCAGAGGACAAGAGCCTGTATAGTATGACCATAAGCATCTGCACCAGCAGATGTTGTTTCACAACTTCTACAAGAATGATTGCATCGCTGTTGAGAAAATATTGCCTCTGCAGTTCATCTTTCATTGATCCACACAGAATGAAGTCAGAAGGTGCAAAATCTGAACTGTGTGGTGGGTGTGGCAAAGCAGTTCAGCCAAGATGGACTTTGTGCTCCATGGTTTTCAAACTGCAATGAGTCCTCACATTATCGTATTGCAAGAGAAAGGTTGTCTTCTCCTCTTCTTCTGTGACACAGTTTTGCTTCATACACATTTCCATGTTAGACACCATTTTGTCAGACTGCCCCTCTGCTGCCATCTGTCACATGGCCACAACATGGAATAGGATATTGGTGGGAATGTTCAACCTTTACTGCCATATTGCCAACATTCTCCTCTGATACTGTGGGCCAACAAAATAAAATAGGAGACATTACTTTCAGAGCAGCCCTAGTGTATGTTTCTCCTTCCATCCTTGTGTGATCTTTCTTTATGGATTGAGGAAGGCATGGAAAGCGATAGACTTGCTTTCGTGTAGAGGCTGACATTTGTTCAGCAAGATGCAGTTTCTAGGAATGAACATCTACAGTTGTATACTTCACTGCTCTAGATCATAGGAGTGATCAGAAGGACTTTTACTTCTGTCCCTATAAAATAGATACAATGTGTAAGTTGACTGCAGTTTATGGATGGAAAATGCTACAAAATGTACTATTTAAAAAAAGTCTTTACACATTTGATAGTGTCATTCAATTAGGAGCTGTTTTTTCTCCTGACTTCTTTTGAAGTTAAGATTAATCTGTTAGCAATCATAATTCCAACTCATTATTTTTCCCGACAAAGGGGAACTTCAAGTCATCTACACAGCAGCAGCTATTTTATCATCATGTCCTGGACCAGATAATGGAGCTGTAATGTGAATTACTTATAGATAAAAGAACTGGACACTCCATAGCAGCAGGATTACTTATGTCTTTGCAAAGTGATTTCTTACAGTTGGTGCTAAATTAAAGCAATGAAAAAACTTAGTACATTCTGCCTGAAAAAGCAATTAGAAAGATAGCAGGGAGGACCTAACAGTGTCTTATGTGTTGCAGGAAGGCATGCATTGAAAGAAGCAATTTGAATGGAATGCAAAGAAAAATGATCATTTGGGAGGATATCTCTCAGCCCCGAGGGATTGCCATTCACCCATTTGTGAGGTAAGGAGTGATAAACATGTTAATTGTGTAGCAGTTAGCGAGGCTTTTGAAAAATGAGCATGCCAGCCTTGCCCTTTTGGCAGACAAAATCTACATTAAGCCTTACATTGGGACAGTAATTGCCTAGCAGAGTGATGTGAGCTGCAGTGATTTATTGCTGGATTTTTGTTGTGAGTTGCAGCATGATAATTCCTCATTTAGATTAAAGAAATTATAACCAATAAAGATATTGTATGTGGTTGAAACTACAAAGAAGTACAAGCTACTAAAATCATCCTAATTAATAATTTGTTTTTCCATATGTATTGCTGTGAAGAAGGTGTAGACACTTTCAACATATGTGGTTTACAAAGGATTTTTTTATGGCCATATTTCAGTTTCCTCCGAAATCTACTGTTGTGGAGGTGTGTTAATTTAAATACACCTTATATCTTCTTAGATAGTGCTGAGATCACAGAAACCCTGAAATTTTAGGACTATTGATGAAATTCTGACTATTTTAATCAGTGGTGAAATCCCATGGATTTCAACCTGTGTACCTGTAGCAAGGTGGTTTTCAGAATCCTGCTGAGTTTCTTTGTGCTAATATCCTGTTGTTTCTAAGTACTGATGCATGAAACCAAATCAGGGAGGGTGTTTTGTTAGCTTTACTGTGGGCATAGACCTGAGGAAATCTTTCCATAGAGATGGAAGATGGTAGTGGCATTTTGCACAAAGCAGGTCAGTTCAGGAGATTGCTTATCCGAAGTATCAGTAGAGGCATAAAGCTTGCACAGCTTGGAGCAATAGCTACCAGGGGAAAAGAAGGAAACATCACTAAATCTTGTTTTGTTAGTGGTGAGAGGAGTGACAATGTCCGTAACTGTAAAGCCAGTGCTGAAGAGGAATCTGAGATAGAAGAAAGACTATCAAGAACACTGATCCATGCATTGGCTACAGCAAAACTACTTGTGTAAATAAAGCTAAGTGAATCCAGGGGTATCTCTGTAAACCTGAAAAAGATAGCTAACGCCTTGGGCTGAGTCCAAACTCTGAAAGTAATTTCTGGGTTTAGCAGTCTCTGTTTTGAGCTGTTTGCACTGTTCCTTAAAAAAAAAGTCAGCGTTCACTTTGTAACACTCAGAACTCCTGAGAGAGACTCTGAGAATCACAAAGTTAGTTATTAAAAGATGAGGCAAGATCTGTCACTGGTTTGGTTTTTTAAGACAGTTTGAGGACTCTTGCTTGCTCTCCATGGGTGGTGGGTAACTTTGCATGAGTGCATTGTTCCACCATTGTTCAGCCAACCAGCTTGGTAATGCGTCAAGTCTTCTATTGCCTGACTGTGCTATGCCGCTACCAGCTCTTGTGGAAAGTGCAAAAAGCAGACTGGAGGACTAGGCTGGATAGGAGCTGTTTTGGAAGGTTTTGTGCTGACAAACATAGCAGGGGTTCTGCATAAGTTCCAGTGTAATCAGCTGGAATCTTATGTCAAGTTATAAAAGATCAGCAGCCAATATATTTGTTTGAAGCAAGCACCTTTCATTGTTCTTCTTGAAAGAATGCTACAGAGAAAATAACAATCACTTCCTTACTGACTCCCTGTTTGTGTTTTGTTTTCTAAAGGAGATTATTCTGGACTGAAATGGGCATCCATCCCCAGATTGCCAGCTCTTCGTTAGAAGGCATAGATCGTCGGGTTATAGCCAGCATAGGTCTTGTGCATCCCAGTGGAATAGCTCTTGACTACTTAGCCAACAAGTTGTACTGGTGCGATGCTAAGCAGTCAGTGGTTGAGAGTGCAAATCTGGATGGTTCGGGTCGTCGAATTCTTGCACAGAATGATGTAGGTGAGACTTTGGGAGTGATAATTACCTATTGCTTCTTGTCAGTGTGCATGTATATGTGCATATGTGACTATGTACGGGAGCTCTTGGTTGCTGCTGGCTGGCTGCGTATCCCTTGCAACTCTATATTGAAGTTAATGGCATTACTTAATTCTCTAATCTGTCAACCAAATGACATTTATTGATCTGTTTTAACAAAAGAACACCTTTCTGACAATCTCTGCTTTTCCATATCAGCCATTTTGCATTATGTAGAGACCTTTTCTGCCTTCCCCACAAAAATGAAAAGAAGGGAAAAGTTAACTGTGTTTTGCTTGTTCCATGCATGGCTGCTTAGTTTAAATCAAGTCTTACTGTATTTATTGCGCCAGTGAGTTAATATTGTCATAAGCCAGAAGACAATCTTGGCCATTAAGGCCCCTTGAACCTGCATCTGCAGTGTTGAACACTGGAAGAATTCTAAACACACAATAGACGTTGAATGAAAGAATGATTTGTGCTGTATGCTGGTAGTTGTTATTGCTGAGATTGCTATTGTTTGACATGTAATTGATTTTTTTTCTGGAGCAAGAAAAAAAAGTATTAGTAATGAGGAACTGATATTGTACCACATTTAAAGTAAACCATGTGTTTGAAAATCTCATATATGGCAAATTAATTTCTGAAGAGGCCAATTCCCTTTTGTGCTTGATAACTCTCTGGGGACCAGATTTTTTTTTGTAGGTTTACATACAAAACATGGGCAGAATGAGGATTCTTGGTTCAGCAGCATGATTGGTGTGTTGAACTACTGCTCTTCTGGGCTCTGCTTTGTGAAGACTTGTGTTCATTCCCAACCCAGCTGCCCTCCAACTTGTTTGGAGGTGAGCAGGGTGAGATCTAGGAGGAAGCATTATTCTGCAGTCTGTAGGATATTCAAAATCCTGGGCAGTGTGATCTTGCCAACATCTCTTGCCCTGCTGTATATTCTGCTGTACACTCCTCCTTGCAGCTGACTTGAGAAGAAAGGCCTTAAATTCTATTGAATGTCTCACTTTCTTTTTCTGAAAGAACAGGGCAATGTGTCTTTTGGCTGGATATCCGAAAGAAGTTTTTTACAGTAAGTGAAGTGAGGCAGTGGCACAAGTTGCCCAAAGAGATGGTCATACCCTGTCCCTGGAGACATCTCTGGTCAGGCTCTGAGCACCTGATGGAACTGCAGGTATCCCTGTTCAGGGGAGTTGGACGAGGTGACTGTTTAGCGGTCCCTTCCAACTCAAATGAACCTATGATTCTGTAATACTAGTGCTTCAGTAGGAATTTTTATTACAGCAGCTCCCTCTAGTGCCCTTGTACTGAGAATTCATTTAGTCTAGTTGCACGTGAAATAGGTAAGATTAGTTCTGCTCTTCTCCTAGCCCTATTTCCAACTTTAAGTAAAACAGCTTGTAAGCACTTCCCCAAGGTAGTAAATATCATGATCATTCATTTTCTTTGTATAGTGGTTTGAGTTTTGGAAAGGCTTCTGCTTACATGTAACTATTAACTTTCCTCTTCCTGGTATCTCCATTAATGATATTGTGTCTCTATGTTTAATCCATAATATCTTTACAAATGAAGAGTTGAAATGGAAACAACATATAAATTTTGTGCTAGTTGCTCAAATTTCATGGAAAGAAGAGCTAAGAACAACGTCCAGTGATTTTTACAGCTCAGTGGGGGTGGTGAAGTGCTAGGAGAATAAAAATATACTCTTTAATTTAACATTTAAAAACAATTATGAAATATCTTAGAAATTTTCTTACGTAGTATTTTTTTCCAGTTTATTTGTGGTGTGCATTTAAGATATATCAACATATACTACTTCTCCAAGGATCTAATTTATCTAATTTACTTGTTTTTTTTGGCTCTGATTTTTGCAAAAAAATTACCTGTAGGGATCTCACATTCATTACTGAAGCTAAACATCATCTAGTTGAGGCTTACATCCAAAAATAATAACACAGAGCATAACATCTTGTGTCTAAAAGAAACACCTCTCAGTGAGGCTCAGACAGAATTCAGAATGTGGGTGAGGACCAGGAGGAAACAAATGTGATTCAGAAAGGTAGAATACCCCTCTCAGACCAGTGAGACATCCATGAAAAATCAAGATGTGTTCTTAACTTCCACTTCAAAAAATTTGTTCATGGGCTATCCTGAAATCAGGAGATTTCTAAATGAGTAGAAAGACTAATGGCAGTTTTCTACCACAACAGAGATACCGAAAACAGAATAGTTTTGCAAAGATTTTTATGTCTACCTTTATATGTGAAAATGCCCCTAGGACTCTGAATTGCTGAGTTCCTCTTGGGAAGTCAAACTAGGGATCTGAAGTCTTCTTCAGATAGTGTTGTGCTACCAAGGGAAAATTTATGTACTGAGCTGAGTTGGGATTTCTATTACCTGCTGTTATTCTGCTGAGAATAAGAGTAACAAGTGCCTGTGATCCATCATTCGTGGATACTTGGTGCTCCTCATGAGAACATCGAAGTGGAGAAGTCATTATGAAGAAGTAGACTATTATGCAGATACTGATCTTATAAACTTGGTTTCTTGTGTATGTTCTACAGATGTGGAAATGAGGAATCTTGTTTATTTCTAGGCCACCCCTTTGCTGTAGCGGTGTTTGAGGATCACCTTTGGCTTTCAGACTGGGCTAGGCCATCACTAATGAGGGTCGACAAGAAGACCGGGCAAAACAGGGTACGTCTTCGAGGCAGCATGCTGAGACCCTCATCAATGGTTGTAGTTCATCCTTTGGCGAAACCAGGTATACTGCAAAAATTGAGCAGTCATTCCATTCCAGCCTCCTCTTGATGTTCACTGATGTCGATATAATAGATGTTCTCATGTCCTTGGGGAGAGGATTATCTTCTCAGAAACAGGTCCTTTAAAGGCCTCTCACAGTTCAACTGACATTCATTGAAAGCATCATCTGGGCATGTGTCCAGGAATATTAACAAATTTTTTGTATTTATGATCATGCCCAAGAATATATGCTCATCAACTACCACAAAGCTACCACAGATTTGTAATTCCTATTTATTTTAGTTTACTAGCACCCCTCTCACAAAAAGTAATGAAATATAACATGGAGAAAGATTTTGTAATTTATAATTTATATTAGTTTTTGATCAAATAATTTGATTTTCTGTTCAGAACAATCTCCCTGTAAGCAGAAAAAAATATCATGTAATTCAGTAGACCATGACTGAGAGAAGATAATCACAGGTTCCTCATGCCCTTGTAGTGTTCTTTCGGGTGATGTTAGGACTCTAAAAATTAAAGAAGAGATAATAAGAAAATAATAATACAATAATAAAAGGTCACACATTTGTTAAAAAGAGAGTATGCGAATCTGCTTTCATGCTAGTGGCTAGGTGATAATATTTATGCTTTAATATGTACATCTGTTTTTACCTAAAAAAAAAAAAAAAAAAAAAAAAAAAAAGCCAAAGAACACCCATTAGAAACCTACTAGCTTTTCTGTCCTTACTGTGTTTCCTACTGCTCTAACTCTGCATGGCTAAGAGGAGATATTGACTGAAGAAACAGCTTGTTAAGTTGCCTGGTTTTCTTCATTAGGGGCAAATCCTTGCCTTCATATGAATGGAGGCTGTGATCAGATCTGTGAAAACAATTTTGGAGTTACCCATTGCATGTGCCACCCAGGATTTGGGAAAACTCAAGATGGAAAAACCTGTCAGCCTCTGAATGCTTCTAATGTGACAGCAGGTACAATCCCCTAATTCAAGAAAAAGACCCCCTTAAAGAATCTGGCAAATAACATTGAAAAACGTTCACCTTCCATTACATAATGAATGATAGCTTCTCTGAAGAATGAAAATGCACATTTTCCACTGTATGTAATATAGTTTCATGCTGCTTCTCACCTTTTCTCTCTCTCTCTCTCTCTCTCTTTTTTTTTTTTTTTTTTTTTTTTGTTCCAAGGAGGCTGAATTATTCAAATTTTGTAACTTTTGATGCATTGATTTATGGTACTTCCGTATCTTTGGTTAGAATGTTGTGATTAGAACTGTCAAAAAACTTCACAAGGGCCACTAGTAAAACTGGCAGCCAATTGAAATGACATGGCTCAGGTGAATAGCTTGAATATAGATACTGCAGAAAGATTAGAACATTTACACAGTACCAAAGCTTACATGAGTGGAAACTTCTTTACTGTATCTGTTGAGAGAACTCTGCTTTCCAGCCCTACCCTTGTACTCTGTTTTGAACTGAGACACCCTGGGTTCACAGTTGGCAGCTCTGTCCCTGCTCTCCACAGATTTGTTGTCTCCTATCTGAACATGCAACTCCTTCTGAGGAATTAATGCATCTAAGATACTTTTTCATGAATGCTTTATTCTATTTGCAAGAAACAAATAGAACAAATTTCCTTTAAGAAGCACTGGGATGTTGTCCTAGGACAATAACGTGTAGTCTGACCACTGCAAATTTTCCTTGACATTATCTGTGAGAGAGATGTCTGTAGTGCTGACGTAGTTGGATTCTTTGTTCTTTGTATTTGAAAAAAACACCAATAAGTGGTTTCAGTAATAATATGAACCCAGAAACAGATTAGCCTGTGTAGGAAATGATTTTTATTTAAAAAAAAAACAACACTGTGATGACTGTAAAGTAGAACAATGATAGAAAATCAGAAAGTTAGATCAGTAAATGTAAATAGTCTGTGTCACTTTTTTCTTCTCTTTTCAGAAACTATCTCTATGCAGAAGGAGGCAGGTCCAATGCTAACACTAAAGACCCCCCTCCAGAGCACGTGGAGCAATGCAGTATTTAAGGGTATAGAAAATGGAGAAAAGAAGAAAATTGAAGATTTTTTGATGGCTGAAATCATGATATCAGGTAGAGTCTGAAAATTGTCATCCTTCAACAAGAAATAATGTCCTAAAGGAAGAAAGACTCAAGCCAAGACTAATGGTGTTCTTAATGCCCTTACGACAAGAGTGGTCTATAATTATAATTATAATATAATAATAATAATTGCCATATAAAACTGCTTTTTTATTTGTCTTTGTGGTGCTTTGATATGTCAACAAAACTTGATAATATTATCCAGGCCTAAATAAAATTCAATAGCAGTCACTGTGCTTCAAACTAGGACCCAATGTTTTTCTAATTGATTTTATTCTGCTATAATTCCTTCTTTGATCCATACAAATATATGTATATTTTGTGCTATAGATGAAGATGACTGCGCTGCACTAGAATGTGATGCCAATGCACAGTGTGTTTTGCTGGAAGATGGTGCTGTGTGCCAGTGTTTGAAAGGATTTGCCAGGAAGGGCAAATCATGCTATGGTAATGAAAAACACAACCTTCAGGAAAAACGTAGATGTCTGTAAAAGAAGAAAGACAATTTTTTCTCCCATTGACAGCTCTGCTGTGTGAACCATTACAAAAAGGTCATGAGATCACTTGTTTTGGAATGGTTGATGAGCAGAGAGCATGTGAGATGAAATGGCTGATTATCACACAGCTTATTTTCCCCTGAATGTGAGCGTTAATCCTATTAATATTAACGAGCAATAATGGAGATAATAGGAATAAAACCCTGGAGTATTTATTTGTAAAAATTGTCCAATTATAAAAACTCAGTCCATGGACATGAGAGTTGATGTATAATTTAAAAGTACATGCTAAGAAATCTCTTAAAAGTTAGTATTCCTGATACAGTATTTGTATGAAAGGGCTGTTTCTGTTTTTGTCTAGCTCTGTAGAGAAGCTAATAATCAAACAATTTGCTGATTAAAGATCCCTCTCTTCAAAAAAAATTTTTGGACTTGCATTCCAAAAGGCATCAGAAACAGAACGAATTACCTCTTTTTGTTCAAGCATCGAGACTCACAGGAGTCTATTTTTATACAGAAAGGGGGGGAAAAAAAGGGAAAAAGTGAGGTGGTTTGGGTGAAAATTCTATTTTCAATGACCTGTGGTACAAATTTTTTACACTCTTCCTCCTTCAGCACAAAATTTGTCTCTGAGTAGAGGTTAAGACGGTAAGGATATAAGAATGATTTTGAATGGGATAATTCCATCCCAATAGGATTATTTTTGAAGCAAATGTTTTTTGTGGAACATCTGGGTCTGCAGCTGAAAGCAGCTCTTTGATTTTTCAGGCTCTTTAGAGCATCCTTGGAAAATTTCATACCAAAAAAAGAACAAAAAGTCCCTCTCTTTACTTCATGCGTACAAATGATAGGTAACAGCATCATCTGAGAGAGATGATGATTTCATGACCCACATGTCCCTTCTCCCTGTTTCGTCTCACAGATGTCGATGAGTGTGCTGCAAATATGGATCACTGTAATCGAAACCTGTCAGGGTGTATCAACACTGAAGGGGGCTATGTCTGTAAATGCCTGGAGGGCTACATGGGAGATGGGCTCCATTGTGAAGGTATGGGAGTGCACAAGGACTGTGCTGCTTCTGGAGATTGGTGTGGGAGGAATGAGCAAGAGACACTTGTAGTAATTTGGGCTAGCTCTGCATCAAGCTGTGGAGCTGTGGAGCTGTCTTGTGTCCATATTGATTGGTTCTGGTTCTTTTTGAAGAATCTGATAAGGGTGGTGGATCCTGGCAGTGGCTCCCCCAGACAGTCAACGTTAATCATTTCTTGCTTTATAATTCTTTCCTTCCGTCTGAATTGTGGCAGCCTCAACAGTTGATCATTATGCAAAGCCTGTAGTTTTCAGTATATAGTTCAGTTCCTCTCTGTTTGCACTCTTTTTAGTAGCTACAGCAGGAGAGAAAGGATGAGTGAAGTGGAGGAGAAAAATGGAGGAGAACAAGTAGAGCTTTATTGGAAATCATTGTCATGAATACAAACGAAAGCAGGTATTGAGTGTGTCATAATACTCATCAAATAATTAATAGTTAGCTTGATAGGCATGAAGTTCAAGGTGTTGACACCTAGAGTTTAAATACGTTTAGAGTCTTGTTAATAATCAGACTCACTGATTCTCTCATCCATCTCTAATGCCAGGTCTTCAGTTCATTACCTACATTTCTTAATTTTTTTTAATTTTACATCAAATATGAAGGAACAGGAGACTGTTTCTCCCCTTCAGTATTTGAATAGTACAGTTTAGTACTATCTGTACTAATCTGTACAGCTTTGTGAGAGTCTTCATTTATCTTCTGCCTTTTTCTTTTTCCTTTCTCCTTTATACCCAATTCAAAACCCATTAATTTTGATGCAAATCTTACATGGTTCTCGAACCAGGTAAGGGCCACTGAAAAATTAGGATATTATTATCAGCAGGATGTAGAGAGTGTTGAAGACAGGAGGTTGGAGAAATCTTTCTGTCCCAAAAGTCAGAAACATGTTTTTGAGAATATTTGGAAGTGCAAACAGATGTGACAACCTCCTCTGGCTGTTCCTCACCACTACCAGGCACATCCACATGCAGCTGTGGGTACTCTGTGACTTAGGTGCTCAGCTAGAATAACTTTGTTATATGTCACTGTTATTAAAAATAGTCAGTTATCTTCAAGTTATCTTCACGTTGTGGCCAGATATGTTTCCATAACATTTTATAAATGTTGAGATTTTGTCTTGATGTGAATAAGACTGAAACAACTTACATTTAATGAGTTGAAATGTACTCTAAAAAGCAGAAACTGATGGCTAAGTAATTTTGTACTTTGGTTTTAGATGCCTAGTTGTATGCACAGTATCTAGAAACCTATAAATACATTCAGAAATGGTACAAGGTGAACTCATCTTGTATTTCATCATATTTCTTGGAACATGAATATACTGCAACAGAGCTGGTTGCTCTTGTACTCCAATTTCTACCAAGGAAAGTGCATGGAGGGAAGGCCCCTGGCATTTTTTCTCCACTGCCAGGAGACTGTGGTGCTGCTGCTGCCCCTTTAACTGATGCTCTGAGGCATTTCATTCTTCTAACTGCAGACTGTTTGGCTGATAGATATTGATGAGTGCAAGATGGGGACCCACACCTGTGGAGAGAACAGAACCTGCACAAATACAGAAGGAAACTTTACTTGCTTCTATCCTGATGATGCTTCTGGAACTGCCGTGGGTTGTGGTGAGTATTTGGATTGACAATTAAAATGAAACGGCCCATAACTAGGATCTGTGGTCTCTTAATTTACTGGGAAATTAAGGAACGACCATGTAGTGGCATACTGTGCAGCTTGTGAAACCATTAGCATTGCTTTAGGAGAACGGGTCTGAGTTTAGCTTGGAAATATCTACATTAATATAGATGTAGAATATAGATAATGCAGATATGTAGATATATGTCTCTGAGTAGAGGTTAAGACGGTAAGGATATAAGAACGATTTTGAATGGGATAATTCCATCCAAATAGGATGGAATAATTATAGTGCTAAATTATACTGCCTAAATGAAATGACACATCTATCTAAAGGCCTTTCAAATCAAGAGCAGAAGTAAATGCTCCTCAGAGATTATGTTTTTAGAGTTGATTTTGGGTTGTGCTGTTCTTCAAACTGTGCGTTCTTTATCTCTACAGGACTCCAGCACAAGAACTGCTCATAGTTGAAGTCCCATTTCATTCTTCAGAATGTTAGTTTTTCAGATCCTAATTTTTCAAAGGGTTTTGAAACATTTTGGAATATCTGGTTATCAGATTAATGAAAAGAGCAGTTCATAGTATCTGATGCTCATTTCAGTTCCTCAGTGTGACAGCTGCATTTTCTGAAAATGTGGAGCAAAGCAACACATTGCCTTCTTCCGTGTCAGCCATCCTCATCAGAGTGAATTTTGCCACAGATCAAGTGACAATTTGGTAACAGAAGGGCACTGTGAGATTCTTGTAGATATTTTTCTGCAGAAAAACAGAAGGAAGTTACAGCTTCTTAAAGTAGAGCATCAATCAGGATCCTCATCCCCTTTTCAGCCATTTAAGCTTTCAGTAGTTTCAAGTGTCACTCAGGAAATGATGATTTTAAATGATGTATGAGTTGGAAATAATGCCTTATAGGTCCCCCAGCTGTAAATATGATCTCCTGTCTTCATGTGTGTTAACACGCTGTTTTAAGTCTTTCCCTGGTAAGCTCTTTTAGCAGGCTGAAATTTTCTTTGCAGAATGCAGAACATATGGGATTCACTGCTATCACTTATTCCTTTCCAGTCTGGGCTCTTTGCCCTGACAGTTCTCCTGCAAATGAAATTTTAAGAAAACAAATGTCATTAAAGGTCATATTGCAATAAAACTGGTGTGAGTCATAAAATTGATCCCATAAATGTGTGGGATTAGGTATATGGCTGCTAAGCCACAGTGCTGTGTAGATGTTCGGTTCTGATTTACAGATTCAGTGTAGCACTGAAGTAGGCAAAAATTTGCTCCCGTTCTATAAAAGCACCTCTGCAATATGGATCACATGCAGAGATATCAGAGCTCTCTGATAGCCAGTTGGGGTACTTATGGAGGTGATAGTCTGTGCAGTTGTGAACAAGCTACAGAAATCTTTGAAGAATTGGGTCAGAGGAGTTCTGTGCTTCAAGTGAAGCTGTTAACTATACTTGAGATAGCTTACACAGATGCTATCAAGTGGGTAGCTGCAAAGTAGAAATAGTTTGTGCAAAAAATGTTCATTTGCCTGTGAAAACTTTTCAAGTTGAGATCCGTATGCACAAAGTGCAGTCACCCTTCACCTGTATGTCTGACTCTGCATAGTGGAGATTGTCTGTACCCTCAAGCTGGGTAAGAAATCATTTGATTGTGAATAATTAGGCAGCCAATAGTTGTTGGTTTTTTTACCAGAATTATATTCACACATCTCAAAACACAGCTAACCTCTGTATGCCTAAATTTGATATGCAAAATAAGCAAACAGATTAAAAACAAGTGTTTGGTTGTAATTGGAGAGTCTTACCTACTATCCTATCTTGAAGTTCTGGAATTCTTTCATGCCAACGTAGCCAACAGCTTGATATGTCTTTGTGAAATCCTGCCTTTCAGAATCTACTTTGTCTCCTACTGTTGTCAGCAATGAATACTCTACACGCCCTGTGCCAGGTGACTCTGTAGGATGCCCCCCCTCCTATGATTCATACTGCCTCCATGGAGGAGTGTGCAATTATGTTTCCGACCTACAAGACTATGCCTGCAAGTAAGTACAGAGCTGTATATCGTTTGTGCTGATTAATGGCATCCTTGGGGCACAGCTGAGTGCGGATTATGAAGTGCTTGCCCATAGATCGTCCATCGCCTGTGCTGCAATTATCTTTAGATTCTGGTCTTTTCTATAAATACTCACTTTGTTCATACCCATTGCAATTAATAATGGGATTGGATTTGTTCCCTGAAGACTACATTCTTTGTTCTTGAAGTGTGAGGTAAATTGTTAAATGACTCGGTGCTCACAGCCTTATGTGAAGGCAGTGCTTGCTCTCTCTGGTGTAGGCTTGCACCTGCCTGTTGTCCTTGCTGTTCATTTTCCACTGCCATTTGACCTCTGTACTCTCAGGAATAACTGGGGAATGTATCTCTCTACGTGTATGTATGGGAATGAAGTCGGTGCTTTGTGCTGTGGGTCTGCTAAGGTCACCACGGCTGTTATAGGAGTTGGTATGACTTATGCTCATCTCTGGTGTTTGCTACAATTTTTTAGAATAAACCACAGACATTCAAAGCTCTATTTTTTCTCCTCATTCAGTTCCGCATACTGAAACTGAAGAGTCTACAACTGCAGAACATTTAGATGGGAACTCATCTTAATTATTTTTTTTTAACTGTTAGCGTGTAAGAACCCACAGTTCCATATTCTTTGGTGCCGGAATTGGAAGACGTTAAACAAATTGTGGACTAGCCCTGCTTAGCTCTGTTCTGTGGAGGAGTTGCACTGAGCTGATTCTACATAGTGGTCACTAGATGGCAGCATTCATTCATGTAGGCTGTCAGCTGAAGGAAGTCATGGAAAAACGTTATCTAGCAGAATTTTCACAAATAACCGAGTGTATTCATTCATTAATTACATTAATATTTTTGACGTGTTTCTTAGCTTTCTAGTCCTTTTCATATATACCTTCCATTCCTCGATAAGCTATTTCATTGTTGGGCTTTTACAGTGGTAAAAATCCTCAGCGTAGTAAACTAAAATAGCCTGCAGAAGAAGCTTGCAATAAAACTAAATTATCAAGACATTTCTAACCCATATATCTTTTTCAAACATATATCTTTTTCTTTGTCTCTGTTAGCAATTTTTCAGATTAAAAATTGATTTCCTCAACAAAATGACTTTCCAAGAGAGGTAACAACTTCTATGATGCCAAGTTCAAAAAAAGGGAACCTTGCTTCTGAAAAGGGTTAAACAGAAAATCCAAGGGAAGCATAGATCATAAAAAAGCAGTCCGTGGAATTTTTGAAAATATGTTACCCTCTGGAATCTGAGACATATAATCTCACTGAATAATTCGATAGAGTGCTTCTCTCTATCGAGAGAAGTGCTAGATTTACATTAACATCACATTAACATTAATAGATTTACATTTAATATTGAGTTCTATGTGTTTTGTCAGACCTTCCTTTAATGTCATCTTGTCTTTACCCCTGCTAAATTCAACAAGATATTTCCATAAGTGTTGCCAATAATAAATCAATACGCAAGGTGACTGAGGCAATAATTTGGGTTGTTTTCTTTGCTGTCACTCACAAAGTGTTCTTGCTTCCTTTTGGCAGCTGTGTGACAGGCTACGTTGGGGAGCGGTGCCAGTTCAGTGACCTGGAGTGGTGGGAGCAGCAGCATGCCGAGCGGGTGAAGGTGCGGAACATCACCATCGCTGTGTGCATAGCGGTGCTGCTACTGCTGCTGGGGTCACTGGCCACTTACTGCTCCAGGTACTGCTTCCAAACTCATGTTGTGAGCATGCCGCAGAGGGGCTGAGGTGCTTGTGGCCTTCGCAGGTGGCTTGTGGAGAAAAATTTGTGCTGTTCCTCAGCTGTTGGAAATCCCATAATATCCTTGCTCCTCTCTTGCATTTCAGTAATTGGTTGTATGAATAATTCATAAAATTCTGGCATGCCCCTTCTCTACACTACTCATGTTGATGTTAAAGACTGATGTGTGTCTGGGGAGAGAAAGAATAAACCTGTTTAGGTTTGAGAAGGAGACATGATTTGTATTGATGAGAGACTTTCAGAGCACTGTATTTACATCTTCCTTAGTTTCCCTTATGAGCTGTAGATGTCTGTAGGTGCCATGGTAGGACTTTGCTCTTCTCTGCTAAGTGTATCAGTTTTAATTCCCTTTCAGTGTAGGACTGTACCTTGATATTTCCTTGCCAGTGAGAAAAGCGCTGTGTTACCCTTCCAGTAGCCCATTTCTACAGTAATACCTGCAGCACTGAATGTGAAAGCAGTTTTCCTGGTAGTAGATGTGGGTCTAAGGCACATCTGCTGTGAAAGTCCTCCCTGGCATTTTCCATGGCTGTAATGAATTGTGCAGGTTTGGAATTCTTCTCATGGCAAAGAGAATCCCTATAGTCGCTATTTAAAAACCTACTCTGTTGTGAAATAAATGTCATTGGTGTCCCTTAGACTGGAAAGTATTCAGCATTTAATAAGTTTGTCTTTTGGCCATGACCTTGTCAGAAAACTGTTCTCAGAGGCTCTTGTTTAAATGTACATTTTTTATTTAACAAGTAACAGAGTAAACAAATAAAAAGCCAGACAGCAGCCAAATCAACAGTCCCCCACTGCATGCCTACCCGCCTTTCTAATGCAGGGTTTTTGTGATTATTTTTTTTTTTCTTTTGTGGTTTAGACTAATTTTAAAATTAGAACCTCCTAGGCATAAAAAGTTAAGCTGCAAGAGAAGCTAGCTAGGAAAGCTAATATTTTCTGCTCGTATTTAATGGTTCTCAGCATATTTAGCCCATAAAAGTAGATAAGCTGTCACATTTCTGTGTGATGGTAGCTGATGATAGAGCTCCAGATTTAAGGCTAAGTGCAGGCTGATTTGTTCTCATGACCTGGGATTCAGAAGCTAATCAGTGGAATGATACATGCAGAATAGACAAATCATTAGATTCCTGTATTTCCCATACACATCTTTTAAACTGTCATGGAAAGTGGCTACAATATGGCCAGTTTTAAGGTATAAAGATAATGAATATCTCTTCCCTTCCTCTCTCTCTCTTGTCATTTCTCCCTGATTTACTTTTCTTTCTTGCCAAATGCTTTTGATCAATATAACTATTTATCTCAACAACAAGTTTTCAATTACATGCTTGACTGCATTTGTACTGCAGCTATTACTAGCCTAACTAGATCAAAATGAAACTGCTGATCTGAAATCCCTGTTTAACTGGAGTCTGGAAACCAATATTTGTCTTGAAATCACTATACTGCTTTTCCTACAATCTACAGTATTTTGAAATGTACCGATTAAGTCTACAGCAGTCCTATTCCTTCTCCAGTATGACGCAGACTTCTCTTTCTAATTGGAGGAAACAGTTTCCAATTTGATAACTGTACAAACTGGAGGCAGAGAGTGCTGAAGTACTGTGTTGGTTTCTTCGGTGGCTGTAGCCTGCTGTAGGTGTTGCTCTTCGCTTATGGTTTAGGTAGTCTGGGTGTATAGGATTTCAGGTATCCTGTCTTCTTTGGGAAGCAGAGAAACAATCTCACTTCCAACTAAGAATCACATATTTAACACCCACAGCTTGGCAGGAGTCACGCAAAGATTGGCAGAAGGCCTGGGATTAGGATTGAGAAATCCTTAGCCTGTTGCACATGCTCAGTCAACTTGATTCCACCTCCTGCTTGTGCTCACTGAGTCTGCTGTCCCTACCGAGTCCGTCTGGCATCTGTCATTCTGCAAGCTGCAAAGTGAGCCACAGCATTAGAGTGATCCTCTTGAGCAGGGCATCCTCCTGAGAGCTGTGCCTGTTATGCAGTGTGCTCTGCTCTGTTTTACCCACAGAGCAATGGGCTCCACTTCTGTTAGCATGATGACGTGCAGTGCTGAGCAGATACATCCAGGTGAGGTTTGAAACACACATAGCAAACTTGCTGCGGTGCCAGGAAGGTAAAATACCTTGAAACTTCTGGAATTCAAAAACATGACTTTTAATCTGATGTTAAGAAAAAAAAAATTGAGTATGTTAGGTCACTAAGGATGTGCTGATTTGAATGTCAAGTAGTGTAAATGAGCTCTTCTTCTTCTGACCATGTCTTCTGCTTTGGAGTATATACTGGCTTTTAATCCTGCCTTACAAGTGGTCAGTGTTGAACTGCAAAAAGAAGAGCTTTTGAATGCATGGAGCTAACCATTTGGAGCTATTTGTAACCTTTTCTCAACTCAAGATTTTACTTACAGAAAAATATAAGAAAATGAAAGGGCTGTTTAAAATTTTCAAGTCTACTTTTTTTTCTAATGAATGAGCCTTCACAGATGGCATGTTAGAATAAGTATTCATTCAGCTCTTACTTTTATTTCTGTTAAGCTGTTTGTTCTAACCTCTGTGCTGTAGTTAACACTAATACTCCTTTTCAGAGGAATGAAAGAGAACAAAATTTATGTCTCTTCTGTTAATACCTTCAGAGTAAAGTGCGAAAGGAAGCAGCATCTGTTCCTCCCAAAGTGAAATAATTTGTTTCAGCTTTTGTTCTGTTGCAGAAGTAAAAACTTTTGTAAGAAGAACCGCTATGCAGAAGCGATAAGAGATGCCAGTAGCCGCACTGACAATGAGAACGTGACACCTACTTGCAACAAGTCTCGGGTAACTATATTAATATGGACTGAAGACAAAAGTAGGTAGGATCAAAGAGTGTTGGGGACCCACTTAAGCTTATCCATCAAATAATTCACATCTTAAATACATTAAATAACTGCTAGAGTCATCAAGTGCTTTGCTGTGAACCCTAGTTCATCTTACCTCATTGTTATCCCTCAGAGTTCACAGCTGCCTGGATGTATTGCAACCATTAGCGGGTGTTATTGTTAGCTTTGAACACAACAGTTGGGGAACTGTGTTCTAAATTAAGGAAATGGCAATGTGATGACATGGCATATCAGAGTTATTTTCACAGGAAAGTATGCCCTCCATATAAAAGGCTTCTTGGAAGACAAGTACTGTGTGTGCTACCTGAGATGGTGAACTATATTTTGGGGGCTGATGCAATTAAATGTTGTGGTATTAGGAGCTGCCTTGTAAAGAGAGCCTTCCAGGATGTTAATGGGCAATTTGGGAGGGAATATAAAATACTCATTCAGCATGTAGGTAGAAGTACTGTGCTTGCACTGACCCATTTCTCTTCTCACTGGTGACAGGTGACAGGATGAGGGGAAATGGCCGCAAGTTGCACCAGGGGAGGTTTAGGTTGGCTATCAGGAAAAACTTCTTTACAGGAAGGGTGGTTAAGTACTGGAATAGGCTCCCCAGGGATGTGTTTAAAAAACATTTGGATGTGGTACTCAGGAACATGATTTAGCAGTGGGTTGTTAGAGTTAGGGTAGTATGGTTATGTTGCAGTTGGACTTGATGGTCTTTTCCAACCTGAGCAATTCTATAATTCTGTTGTCAGTTTTGAAGTTGCACCAATGAATTTGGACCCAGGAGATCTGATCTAGAGAGTGTTTTTCACTGGAGTTTAAAAGGATGTTATGCTGCTGGGTGGTGGCGATTGGAACTTGGAGTGGGCCAGAAGGATGTAATTGGCATCTGTGGCTACTTCTGTGGCCACACAGGAACTCCTCTGTCAGAACAGCATGACTTTCCCTGAGATCTTGTCTGCACACGTCCATCATCCAACACTGTATAAGCTGCTGTAATACAGATAGCAGTTATGTTTAGGCAGCATCACATTATCTAAGCAGCCTATACTCTTCAAATAAGAACAGTGGGAAAGACTACTGAAAGAGTTTGCTTGTGCTGGCTTGGAGATAAATTATAGCAATGCATCTACTTTTTACTGGGATAACTGCACACATTTTTTTATGGGATAGATATTACTTGAAAGGATTGAAAGCCTTTCATATCAAGCCACAGTTGGAAAGTACAAAAACTGTGCAGAGTGAACAAGATCACAGGTGAATTTGGCTTTATACATTTACTTAAGTGATAATGGATACTTTAGCTTTAAATTTAGACTTTATTTGCGTGAACCTGAAGTTTTGATTCTGCTCCCGGTCTTTCAATCCAGAAAGAGATGAGCTTGCTTTGCTTGAGGGTGTGTTTGAAGGACTGAATATCTCAAACTATCTGTAGTGCAGAGCTAAGCATTTTTAATCCACATGAAGAATGGCTCGCATATTGTTTATTTTAAGAGTCAGGCAGGATTTGTGAGTAACCAGTGAAATACACTGTTCATGTCCAAAGAGTACCGACCCTAGTAATGATGTGAAAGAGCACCTTAGCTGGTCAGCCTGGGCGTTTCAAGGGCCTTTTGTTACTAGCTACTGACCTGGCCAGCATTCTGTTCCTCCAGATACCGGACAACAAATGTGCTGAATCTTTGTGCTGCCATCATTTGTTTGCAGCAGAGACAAAAAACATTGTTTGCAAAATATCTGGAGCTGGCAAAATCAGAAGCATTTGTTCGGACTGAGAACAGCTTGTTGCCTGGGAGCCCTGCTCTAGGAGGCTTGAGACTCATCAGTTCTGTCCCTGCCTGCTGTTATTCTTGCATTTATTGCTAGTGGTTGGTGACATTTTTGCTGGATATAGGACTAATTAGACAACTAAGCAATAAACTGAATCAAATTAAACAAATCCTACCTCTTCATCTATTACTCACTCGTGTTGAATTTCACTACGCATTCTTTTTCTGGAAGACAACAAAATGCATTAATAATAAAGTAATTCATTGTAAATGGCTTCTTGGAGACTGGAAGGGGAGATCACTGACCCCTTGCTAATTATTGCATATTTCACGGTAATGGATTTCTGTGGTTTCATGCATGTGATTTTCTCTGTGATGATGTAACCGTAAGTGTTATGTTCATTGGGGCTCCATGCATGTACTCACACAGGTTAGAAAATGAAGAGCTGCCAAAAAGCAGCAGGAAGTTGTCCACTTCTGCTGTTCACTTAAAGTGGTTTGTTGGGCAGATTTATGTTTCAAAACAAACAAACAAACAAACAAACAATAACAAAAAGAGTAGTTCTGATGAAGGACTGATGAAGTTCTCTCCTTTGGTAGCCTTCAGTGCTCCTGATAATTTGTGACTCAGGGGAAGGGATGGAGTACAAAGACATTCCTGGTGTTGTTCACTCAAGCTACAGTATTGGATGAGTTTTTAACCTGTCACACTTGCCAAATGCTAGATATCATGATATTGAAACTATACCTACAATTTTTCCAAGCATCATTCACTTCTCTGTTTATTTTGCTAGAGAAGGCTACATTTTAGCGAGGGTATGCCTTAGGTACTTTTCACATTTGTACTAGAGATCCATAAGCCTAGATAACTCTGTCCCTGGAATATGGAAGCCTTGGTAAACTTCAGCACATGCCCAGCACATGCTATTCTGAAACTTGTAAACCTGCAAGTGTTCTATCTTGCATAGTCAAAGGAATTTTGCAAAACTCTGTGTAGCTGGAGCTCCTCTGGGGGGGTCTGTCACATTAGCAGCTGTAAGACCATGGATTTTATGCATGCAGAAAGATGCCTAAATTGTCACACCAGCTGCAGATATGACCTAGTCACACAACTCCACCAATTTTCCACCTAGACAACTGAATCTGTCAACAGTCTTCTTGGAACATCTTATTTACAGACGTTTTCTATACTTCTCTTTAAATACTACCTTCCCCCTCTCTTTCCCCTTTTCCTATTTTTCAGCTGAGTTTCCCTCTTTCCCTCTATACTGTTTAAGCACATCACTTCCCCGTGTGCCTGTTCTTTCTCTTTTGCCTCTGGTCTTTATAGCATGCTTCACCAGAGGGTCTCATCTTCATGATACGGTGGTCTCAGTTGTCTTCCACAGTCACTGTGGGATAATGGAATTGCATCCCCAGGTGTTGCCAAGAGCTGGGAAAGGGAGGCTTACTTCCTTCCCTGTGTCTGACAGGGTTTCCTGCTGTCTGGTTGCAGGCTTCCCTAATACTTTAAATGTGGCCCTAAATACTGTGGAGAGAGTCAGTTTTCATGTACTTTTGCTCTTGCATCTGGAAAGGCTGATTTGCAGAGCAAGAGAGCGGGCACTTATTTACTAGACTGGGACTCACACTTTTCAAAGAAAGACCAGGGCTGTCATCAACTCCAGTGTTTAATTATCTGCAGGGGAAGGGTCATCCCAGAAGCCAGGATGACCTTTTTCCCCCTGCTGTGGTTGGAGTGTGTGGCCTTTCTAGTCTGCCTCTTGGGTTTCAGAGAACTGGTTCATTTCATATTAATTTGGGCTATGTTTTGTGCGTATTGTATGTATTTGCAGTTTGTGGTTGTCAAGGAGTGTAGCAGTTCTCTGGAGACTAAAGCGGTTGATCTAATTGAGTGTGAGACAGCAGACCCTCATCCTGCCTGTCCTTCGCAATATGGTGAGTGCGCTTTTCTTCTTTATTACATCTCTCCTTACCTTTGTGCCAGTAGGAGCAGTAGCTGTTGAAGGAGACAGAGAAATCAAATGATACCACTGCCTTGTACAAAGCAGACTGGACAGAAATGATGTTTGCATTGTTGTGAAATCATTTGGTCCTCCGCTTTGCAGATTGTACATCAGGAATTATGCTGTAACTGTTCTTTCACACTCATAAGAAGTCAGATGCTTCTCATGATAGTAATAACATCACATAATATTTTTGTGTTTACATAAAATTTCATGGGTTTGCTTCATAGCAGTGAGTTATCCAAATCACATTGATGGGGAATGCATACTCTTGGAAAGATATACTTTGACAGTCCTAACTCATTCCAGCAAGATAACTGGTGTGTGAAGAGTCCAGGATGTGAAGAGTCCAGAAACGTCTCGTCCTGGAGCAGCAACTGCAGTTTTGCTTTTCTGTATTAAACAAGATGCTTGGCTGCCTGAGGAATGCTTGGTGCTTAAAAAAAAGATGAGATGAATGAAGGAGATATTCCTCCCATTACTGATGCAAAAGTTACAGGTGGCACAGGAGCACACAGCAGGCTTTCTTCACCCACAGGTTACCAGCTGGATTGCTCTGAATTTAAAAAACCTTGCACTATAGAATCAACTGGATCTCCTAATTGCTCATGTGGTGAAAACTGATGGGGAAAGATGGATGTCCTTAAGTATTTGTCATATGTATCATACTTCCTGTCCACAGAAGTTACCAGACAAACGGTTTTGCATCAGCCGTTTAGAAATATGCAAACACAAATATTTGAGGATACTGAAATGGGCAGGCATTTTGTCAGATCTTCATAACTGTGCATCCTGTCCTTACATATATTTTAGGAAGTCAATTTATTCATCAGGAGACAATATGCCTCACATTTACTTGGTTGGACTAGTATCATGAACATGTGTAGAACCGTGTTGTCCAGTGAAGTAAGCCTGATGTTTCCCATTAGGAGACTCTGTTTTCACTTACAGTTTCATCAGATGCAGCTTTTGGAACAGAAATTTCACATGACAGGTGTCTGAAAATATTAAGAAAAGTGGTTCAGCCACTTCAGAGACTGATAAATAATCTGATGCCTTTTTTTAAGGCATTAAAGAAAGTTATTCCCTGTGTCACTGAATGATTCTAAGACCGTTAGACTTCGGAGTGGGGTGGTCTTCCTGTCACAGGCATGTCTTTCCTGATCTTACATGTTAGAATAGAAAAATATGAGATTTGCCTAGAGCACATCACTTATTAAAGTTTCAGTCAAGTTATTGAGTTTTTCTCTTTTTTGTTCTTTTTTGCGTCAGTTGTTTTTCTAATTTTTTTTTGTAAATTTCTGCTGAGCTACCGTTACCTGTATTTTAGCCTAGGTGCTGTGAAGCGTCCTAAAGAGTTTTCAATAACATATATCCTTTTTGTTCAGTGGAACAGCCTATAACATATGACAAAGTGGCAGAGACTTTGGTGGAAGAGAAGAAAGAGCAAGCCTGCCCAGAAGATATTCCCAGCACAGACAAATTTCTTGAACCCACAGTAGAAGAGAAGAGCCTTTCCCAGACTGTCTGGAGAGCCCAGCCCAAGCCCTGCCAGCCTGCCCCAACCAGCCTGCTGATGCAGCCAGACTAGAAGTCTGAGTTGAGTGGAAAAAAGAGGAAAATGGAAACTTAGGAAACACTGAAACAGCCTTCATTGTTGTTTTTGTTTTTTGTTTTTTGTTTTTTTTTTTTTCTGTGCACTAGAAAACCGGCCAACCAACAATGGCACAAATAAAAATGGAACAGAGAAGTTGTTACCAGTCCTTCACTGTTGTCTCCACTTGGAAGGATTACTGTGAGCAATATATTAGCAACAAATACTCTACAAGTATCACTTTTAGGGTAAACATTGCAAATTTCATTAAATTGGCAGCTAAAAGGACACTGAGAGAAAACAGACTAGTGGATGGTTTCTTAGAGATGAAAATTTTGTAATGGAGATTCATGCAAGAGATAGTCTTTACGTGCACAGAGAATCCAGAAAATTGCCTGTATAGTGGGCCACAAGGACAGTGGTAGAGAAACTGGGATTGAAGATGATGCAGGAAAATGAGAAAAAAATGAATCTTTTTTGTTAAAATTTTGTTCATGGACGCTATTACTCTCTCCCCAAAACTGCTTTCAAACCAGTGTAACTTCTGGGACTTCACTGGAGCTGTTGTTGTAATAACTGATACCAGACGTGGTTCTGTGTTTCTCAGATTTGGTGGGTTGTAGGAGTGTTTGTGTGTGTATGCTGTTAGTGATGGCTACATCTCTAAAGTGAGATGAAACATTTGAGGAGAAACTGATTCTTCCATTAAATTTCTGTGACTGGCAGCAAAATCTGCACTGTTATACCGGACTTCATGTCCATGTATGTTTCATGTTGGAAATAAAGTCCAGCCAGTTTCTGTACCAGAAGAATATAACAAGTGAGACAAACAAACAAAATCTCCCCTCAGTTTGGATTGATATCCACATTGGCAATTTGTGCTGCCCCATAAAATCCATGTGATCAATTGGAAAACACCTGTTTTTCTTGTAACTGGCTTTCTACAGCTCTCTTCCAATTATTTGCTAAGAAGAACTAACTTGCTTATAATGCTCTGTCATATACAGAGTTGTAGCTTAGTTGTTTATCATCTCATCTGATTTTCACCGTTAATCTTGAATTCCTAAGGCTTTTTTCAGAATGTTTGGCAAGGTAACTGGAAATTAGCTATGTTACTAATGATTTTCTCATTACAGGGGATCTCTCAGATCTCTATGTTTGAAATCTGCTGCTATAATTATTAAACACCTCCTCTAAGCTCCACTACAGTGGTCACCAATAGTGTTCCTCATTACTCATTAGCTATATACCAGTGGTTAATATTGTTCATTTCCATATTTAACATCCTGTTTTTTATTTTTTGGAGCTCCACTATGAAGTTATGATGTCTTGTCATTTGGTTACCAAGTCTGTAGACCAGTGATGGAAAAGAGTATTGAAAGGCTCTTATCTGTTGCCCAAAATAGCTTCACTCTTAAGTAACTCTGTGAGTTACTTAACAGCAGTAAGAACATTGAGCCCAAGATGTTTGAACTACAGAAATTGTAAAGTTCTGTTTTGTAGACAGTTGTCACTTAGTGATTTATCCTTCCAGTGTGACTTTTTGGTGGATAGTTTTGAATTAAAGAGTCAGTTCTGAATTCAGAATAAACTTGTAAAACATATCTTTCCAAAGCATGGTTGGAATTAGCAGCAATGAAGGCACATTCTCTTGTATAAATGGAGACAGAAGTGTTTACATGGAAAATGTGTCTAAGAAGGGCTGGCTTACAAAATTGTACTAAGGCAAGGGGAACCTCTTGGCTGAACCATTAGTATACAGTAGATTGGATTTTAATTTAAGTATAGTTTAATGTCATTAACATCGTAAAAAGCGTCTGGGTTGGGTTCTCCAGTATTTCACAATTCGTTGGCAATCTTATGTATGTTGTTGGGAAGAGAGTCCAGCTATAAAGGCAAAGCAGTTTATTTTAATAAGATCTACACAGTAAAATGACTTCTATCCTTGCACTTTGTTTACCTCTGGTGAAATATGTTTCTGTGCTTAAAATCCAAGTGCTATGTTGAATGACAGTCAACATTTAGTTGGATGTTTCCCTGATCAAAGAAAATAAAGACTTGTAACTTTCCATCTTGTCTAAACAAAGATATTTTATACTCCTTACAAATTAGTTTCGTATTCTATTCCATGTTTTGTTTACCTTCCTTCAGTCTGAGGATCTAATTGGGGGTTGGTCTCGATGATCTCTGGAGGTCCCTTCCAACCCCTACAATTCTGTGATTCTGTGATATTTATCCCAAATTAAGTAATTTTAAATTTGATAGTATTCTTTAGAGAATGATAGGAAACTCAGAACAGTATGTTTTTATATTTAGAGTGTTACAAGTTCTAAATGTTTCCTATACTAACCAGAAAATTCAAAACAATCCTTAATGATAAAACCTTGAGGTGATATTTCAACATAAATATAATATATTTGGATTATTTGTATGTTTATAAAATTGTTGATTTATAAACAGAATAATAAAGAGGATGTTTGGTGTTCCTCTTGTTTAGAAAGAAGTGTGAGCAAAACTTATAATTTAAACCATATCATGTTTGTTGATAGCTCCACTGATTTCATGCAACTGGAGTGTAACATGCCAAGATAATACATGCAGGGACCATGAGTTTTTCTTTAACCACTTAGAGGATCTGTAAAAATGATTATCATCTGAAGCTCACAATTAAACCCCAGCTAGATTGAGGTAAGCTTTCATTTGTGATTTTAATTACATAATTTACATAAACCAGTGGAAAGTAAACATTTGTTTTTGTGCACATTTATATGGTTCTCTTATGACTGTTGCTACTTCTTTGTCTAGAAAAATTACTGATGATTTCCAAAATACGTTTTCAAACTTGTCTCCAATATGTTATTCTCAGGATTTTCATGCAAATCAGCTGAAGTCAAATAGTAGAATGCTGGAGGTGTTATTATTATGATTTTATTTTTTGCAAATTTATATCTAATGTATATCTTACCTCAGAAGCTTTCAAAATTATTAAGCATTCTGAGTGTGTAGCTAGCTTAGTATTAATCTCAAAATATACTGGCATAGCCTGACTTTAAAAAATGAAATTAATGTGTATTGTATTAAGCTGCAAAAGAGGGATTTTAAAACACTGAGAAAAATCTTGACAAGTTCAAAGTGAGAAAACTTTTAGGCAGTTCTGGAAAGAAGAGTAGAAAATGAGTTTGTTTAGTTTAGTAAATCCTGATTTTATTGGGCTTGACATTTCAATTCTCCATAGCCAGATTTTCATCGTAAATGAATGAGGAATGTTTCATGCTCATTCATAACAGACATAGGCAATGCAATGGTTCCCAGTCATTGGAACACATGACACATCTCATATTTAAGTCCTCATTTTCAGTTACATGTGACTTTGCTGACTTTTACCTGTTTGGGTAAATTTTTTTTTTCCATCCTGGGAGTCTATTTCAGGATGGAAATATTTCAGAAAAAAAAATCTATGAAAAAGTAAAAACAGTTCTGAATGGGATTAGGAGAAGCATTTGCCTTGCTAATATATTTTGTGGTTTAGTCTTACTGGGAGTAATTTTATCTCATGTTATTTCAAGGTGATACCTACACTGTTCAGTTAGTCTTCAGGACACACTTGGTGCTATTGCTTCACACCCTGATAACTTGCTATCTTTATCTCTCTGCTTGTGAAAAGGGAAGATGTTAGTGGCATTAGAAGCCTCCCTCAGAGCCCCAGGAATGCATCCAAAACACATCTGCAGAGATGATAGTCTAAGTTAGCTCATGTTCCTCTGATCTTTTATTGATACTACTGCTTAATGCCAGTTTTGAGGTGGACAAGGAACAGCCAACTTTGTGAAGACCATTCATCACAGGATTAATTTTCAGGCACTCCTCAGTGCTAGGATGGACTAGATTCAGACCAGTGAAAAGCCCTAGTCTCTTCTACCAGCTTTGGGGGGGCCCTCAACATCCTGTAATTTCAAAGCTTTGGATCTTGAATTTTGATGGAACTGATGCAATGATCATATTAAAAGATGCAAAACCTTTTTTGTATTGGAACTCTGGCCACTACCACTTCTTCCTCTTCAAGTCTCAATGTTACAACAAATATGTCCTCTTCTGCCTTCTCTATTCTTGGAAGAGATAGTTAAGATTCTTCCATTTAGCAGGAGCTAAACCAAAGCCTGGGAAAAATTTCTGTGCTCTGTAAATCAGGACCCTGAAGGCTGGTATCCTCTTTTCTTCCAGGTAAGAAGTTGGACTATGTCTTTGAGGTGAATACGGGATTCCCAGGTCCTTGTTTTTGCTTGCACCATGTGCCACGTGCCACTGTGACCTTTCCAAACATCCAACTTTAAACTATGTCCTTCAGGAGCTTTGTTACCTCTATTCTGGACATCAGTCTGACCCATTCCTCCTATGGGATTCTGTCTATCAGCCATTTTTCAGTCCATGTAGCAATATCGGCCTTACCCACATGGCCTTTATCCAAACCAGTTTGAAATGGTTTTATAAAGGATTCAAAGATACTATGCAAAGTAATTTCTCACTTTGATGTGATGAGCTATTGGAATCAAAGCAGTTGGAGTGCTGCTACACTAACAAGTCCCCTAGGTATTAAAATGATGCAAGCAATGAAATGAATATTTAATAATTTATAAAAGAATTAGCCACTCATGCTCCTAGCGAGGATAGATTTATTAAAAAAAAAAAAAAAAAGCAACAAAGCAACACAGGTTAATAGCTCTGTAGTTTCATGACTCAGCAATCATTGTGCACCTCTGGGCTTTTTATTGATTGAAGTCCACACGTTTTATGTGTCTAGGGAACATTGTGCACATTTTAATGGACATGATCTTTGTTAATATTGATTAAACAAAATAGTATATCTGAGTGTGTTGTAATAAGGGGATAGAATGCACGGTTGATATTTCATTGGTCTATCAACAGTAGTTACAATGTAAGAGTTGTGAATGTGTGTTATATTTAAATTTACATTTTTCATGACCCAGGAAAGAAATTGTGAATACATTATTATTGTTCTGATTATCTGTAGATGATTGTAGGTGGTAATCAGGGATGCTCCTTGAAGAATGTAAGCTCACGTAATCTTGTTGCAGTGCACCTCAGTTACAATTATTTAGACTAAGATTTTAACCACTGTTTTGGTGTTTGTTTCTTGTTTGATAAAGAGCATTGGGCCCATTTCTGTGCAGACTTTGTGTACTGTGTGTGGCTGTTGGTAATAAGAGTTAAGCAAAAGCGTGTGTTTTAAATGGCTCTTGAAATGTAGCCGTTTAAAAAAGAGATCAATAAACTAAATACAGCCAGATGCTGAACATGTCACTGGAGATTGAAAACACTAATAATTATGGGAGATTCAAGGATCCCTACAGTATTCATATGAAATAATAATAGAGTTCAGATTTATTTCCGCTGACCTTAGTGTTGCTCATTAAAGGTTTTAGCAGAGACATAGCAACAGTCGCATTCAAGCGAGGTGTTTGGAATTAAAATACAGATAAAAGGAAAAAGGTTAATCCAGGTCAAGGGAACAGACCAAAACTGGGATTGCATAAGATTATAGTATCTTTCCTCATTTCTCCAATGGTCAACATCAGACAGTTTTAAGTAACACTCCTCCTGCAAAATCTGCTAAATGAGAGCCTAAACATACTGTTTTTATAGTCCCCATAAGAATATAGTCCATTCTTTGGATTTGGCAGTATCCTTAATCTCTATACAATGATTTTTGATTTCTAAGAGAATTTTACTTGCCTGAATCTAGAAATCTGCTGAATACCAACTCCAGGGGACTTATGTAATAGCAGCCCCTACTGCTTGTTCTATGCTTTAATCCTAATGGTTCTTTTCTCCTTTGTCAAACTTAATCATGTTTATCAACCAAAGGAAGCAAGTATATCAAAGCACATTTTCATAACAGCAAGTGACTTGTGACCCTAGAACTGAACACTACCAACTGCTTCAGGCAGTTTGGGATGGATGTAATAATAAACCAGAACTAGAGACTGTCCAGCCAGTGGCTCCCTTCTTCTTCATCCCATGTAACATTCCCACAAAATGCAAACTCAGAGCTCTGTGGCTGAAGATGCTACCAAGTTAAAGAGTGGTAGTGAGTAATCAGGAGTGCTTTGTTCATTTACTCCACTGCTCATACGGTGGCATCAGGCAAAATTCTCAGTGGGTCTTTCCACACTCCTCCTCCACTTGAAGAGGAAAAAAGGGACTGATGGAGAGAAAGACATAAGAACGCTTATTTATATTCAGTTAAGTCTTACTGTGCTTTTCATCTCTAGAAGAGATTCCCAGAGAACTATTTTTACAAATAAAACTAGCATTGAATCAATGGATTTGGAATCTAGCTGACTGAGAATTGCATTTCTTGCTGCTTGAGACAGATTAAATCCTGGTCCAAGTGAACACTGCTTTAGCACAGTTAGCTTTGACTCAGCTCTGACTCTAACCCGTCTCTCACTTTATTGTATGTGAAGGATGATTCCTGAGCACCCTGACTCACTCAGTATTTTGAGTGTGGTGACTAATCTTTCTTGGTAAAAACAGCCCTTTGTCTTGAGCCTGTTCCCCATAATTTCCAATACAAGTCCTAATGCAGTGAAACTGCTAACCTTTTGTGTAGAGGTGAATTCACTCTCTGTTTATATGTGTAATGCTAAGCAGACCTGTATCTAAGATTTTAGAAATGCTTTACACAACTGAAGTACTGAAGCTCTACATCAGGAGGCTTCAACAAGCAAAACACAGGTATGTTTGCCTCAGTGTATATTTTAGGATGAAGGGAGCATTAGAAGCATTCAAATGTATCAGTGTAAGATCTTCTGATCTACAGTAACACAAAGCATGCAGTGTGAAGTCTGGTTAAATAGTTACAAGTTTCAAGCAAACCTGTAGTATGTGAGAGGGTTTTGCCATTATGTTGTATGCCACCCAGCTTGCTATGAGTAAAGGAGGTAAGGGTGGATGGGTTTTTTAAACACTTAGACCTAACAAATGACACATTTTGAAGTCTTAGGAAGGAATGTGTGCTAGAGCACACTAATACTGGCAAACAACAGAAGAGAAATGGATATAGCAAAAAGTTGGCAGATCTTCCCTTGGAATGTATAGGGAAAAAAGAAAAGAATCTGGGGATAAAAAGCTAGATGTTATTCTTTCCACATGTGTTTATAGAAAAGGGATAGATTTCATGTTTCACCTTTTTCCAGTTTATTGTGCTTTTTTTCTTTCTCCTGGATTGTTATTTGCTACTTCTTTCACCATCTATTGTTCTATTACAGGTCATTCAGCCTTATATTTACATGGTTTTGTAACCTAGCAGTATGCCTTTGCTTCCCATCTGCAAAATCAAAGGGTCATATTTAGTCCACTACTAAGTATTCAGATTTATCCTGTGTGATATGCACAGATAACAAGCATCTACAGTCTGCATTTTCATGCAGTTAATTTAAGGATTTAACAGAAGAGATGATGATTTTGTACCAGTGACCAATAGATAAATCAGAGAAATACCAAAAAATGTAATCCATTGTTTGGAAAACTATGTTTTCTTCAAAGATACAGAGTATCACTCTTGCTTCAGCCTGTGGATAAATGTGTCCTGTGCTACATCTGTGAGTGCAATCCAGTAACTCTGGGCAGGGCTATGATTGAACCAATCTGCAGCCTAAATGCACACTGGATTGTACAACAACAAAACACAGATTGAAATGCATGATCGAATGTCAGGTATACAGTAGAACCCTCACAAAATCCCCACAAGGTAAATCCATTTATTTACTACCAAAATGGATCTACTGAAATTTACCAAATGGGACATTCAAAACTGTCTGTTCAACGGGAATTGAAACCTCATTTTTATATGAATTATGTTCATTTATTTTCTTTCTCCCTCTGGATTTTTGCTTCACTTGTGAACAAAATAATTTAAAACAGATTTACACCAGAACATGATTTTGGTGCACAATCCTGATTGTATTTTACCAACAAAATGTCTATTGTGTTAGAGGAAGGAACTGTAAATTCATGTAAATGGAACCTCCAAAAAATTGAAACTTGGTTTCAGAAAGACTTGGATTTTAATGTCAAGGTCCTGTCTAGCAAATGTGCTTTACAGCACTGACACCATTCTGTGGGCTATTAACAATGATTTGTCTCTTTGTTTAGCCTTATCACCACTATTCAAGTTGCTCCAGCGAGAAGCCTCAAAAAAAAAAAGTGGGATTGATCCTAGTGTGTCTCCTAACTCCAAACCTGCCTGTCTGTTGTGCCCAGTTTTCAGTTCAGGGCAGTTATGTTTTGTCTTCATGAAGGCTGCAGAATCTGCTCATGTGTGAGTTGCAGAATTTAAGTGTGATGGCTTTAGGAAAGGATGAAGTTCCAGCTTGAACTGTGAGTTTCCTGATTTCTGATCAAAACCAGATGCTTGGTACTGTTATAATATGGAGTTTCGTGTGTGAATATGGCAATGCTTTATTTCATAATCTAATGGGAATAGTAAAGTAGTACCTGATAATATCAATATTTAAATGTCCCAGTGTTAGCATATTAAAACAATAGCAATTCTTTGTTCATGACACAGCTGAGGTGCAAATCCTTATGTTGATGCCCTCAGAAAAATGTGTCAGATGTAGGAGAGCAACACAGTCTCACAGGACAGTATTTGAGGGCCAAATGCAGACTCATGTGGGATATCTTTACAGATCAATTTCTTAGAGATATGAAAAAGAAATGTAAACATTCTTGCAAAAGGGTTTCTGCATGTATGGCTGTGTGTTATGTATTGTTTCTGTCCATTTATGTGTCATATAGGTGTTTCTACATTACATGCTAGTTGCTGCCTCAGTGTGTCAATGAGATTTCAAGGAAAATCTTGTCCAACACAGCTACCCACCCTGTGCCAGTGCCAGGCCCAGTGGCTTATACAGCAAACATGAAGCTCTGGCTGCCCACAAGTCAGAGGAGCTTGGTGCCTCATGATTTCTCCCTATTTAGCAATGGCAAAATGTCCTCATGTGAATGCATATACACTAATGACACTTTCCTTTATTTGTGGCTGGTAGGGAGGCACAGCACAAACTTGTGTTTTTCTACCCATCTCTCCTTTTGCTCTTTTGTGGGAGCTGCTCCATCTGCTTTCATCAGTACTTTCCCAAAGCTGCTATGAACACATGCATGATTTCAGATCCATAAGCTGAACGCCATGTAGGCAGCAGGTTTTATACCTATGGTGTTTACTAGTGTGGACTCTCAGGTGTCCCATAACAGGGTTGACCACAGGCTGCAACCTGCTCCATAAAGCAGATCTGGTTTGGCTCCTTCACTCCTCTCCCCAGTTGCCTATTTTAAGGGAAAAAAAAAGAAGAAGAAGAAGAAAATAGTGTATTTGAACTTTCAGTCTCTCTGTCTCAGCTACTTAAAACTGTCCCACAGGTACAAAAATATGGGAAGGAGAGAGCTGGCACAAACCATCAAACACTGTTTTTCATTGGGAATTTGCCTTAGAACAAACCACCACAATGAAATGTCTTCATTTTTGAGTTACGATGGTCAAAATTTTGCGAGTTTTCACTTGTGAAGCTCAATTCCTAAATTGAGCACTATGCTTTTGTTCCACTTTATAGCTTTATGTCTGAGGTGGAAGGTGCTGGGGAAGATTATATTGCCTACAACCTGTCTCCTTATTTCTGTGCCAAGAGATCTGTATTTCCATAGGGAGTGCAGACAAAGGCATTATGTGGATGAAAGTCTGGATCATCCTGGGCAAGGTCCATCACTGTAACCTTTTGATCTATGGGGAAAAAAGAAAAAAAAAAAAAGGAAAAAAAAAAAAGTCCTCTTGCATTAGATCTATTTGGTGTTTGTGAAGACATATGGAGTGAGAATACTGGAAACCACATGCCCACATTTATCTGCAGGTTGGGGATTACCTTCCTGACGGGTGAGAAAGAAGTTGTCTCAAATCTCATTCAAATGTTTCCTTTGTTTCGGTAAATCTTGGAAGAGACACAAATTATAGCAAATATGTAATTTTGACATGAAAAACAGTCCAAAACAGCTTGAAATGAAACCACAAATTCCCTTCAGTTAGGCACGGAGATTAAGTGTGGCTCTCTTGCAAATGATATGCTCTTGCATGTTGAAATTCCGAAGACTGGTCTTTCTCTCTTTCTCTTTTTTTAATTGGAAAAAAAAAAAAGATAATATACTTCCTCCCATTGCATTGTCAGCCTCCAAAGGGGTATTGAATCTCTTCTCCAAGTGGGATATAGCAACACTTTGAAGTCATTTTAAGTATATACTGACATCAGCTTGTTAAGGGTGTTGTTGTCAGGTTGCAGGTTGCAGGTGAAGGTAAGAGCAGGAGCTCAAGGAGGGCATCCTCACATGCTGTCAAACTGACATTCACCATAATGGAGAAGGTATGACTTTTTGCACCAGCAACTTTCTCTTCTGATCCCAGCCATGCTGTGTAACTGCTCTTTGTGGTTGGACAATGCAGTAAATGTCCTAACTGTTCTGCACATGGTCATAAGAAAAATAGAATCACAGAACACTGGGAATTGGAAGAGACCTCTAAAGATTATCAAGTTCAACTGCCCTGCTAAAGCAAGTTGCCTACATATGGTATTGCTGCATGATGCAGCAATATTGATTAGCTAGGAAGTAGCATACTGGTTTTTTGTTCACTCGTTCTCCAGTGATGCTGGCAGACGTCCTATGTGGGGAAAAATATATACCACTGAAATAGCTACAAAAATTACCCACCTGAATGATCATTTGCATTAGCTCATTAGTCCTGTTGTATATTCTACTGTTAATATGTGTGTGTGTGTGTGTGTGTGTGCGTCAGCTGTCCATATATTTTTTCTGCTCTCAACACTACAAGGTGGCAGCAGACTGAGGAACATAAAAAGTTGCTGTTATTTCACCGTCCTTTCCTTCTCCAGTGAAGATCCTGTCCCTTTATGTTATGTCATTGAAATTAGAGAGCAGAATTTTGTCTTCTGTCTTCCTGTGGATTTATTTAAGTCAGATGTTGGTACTAAATGTAACAGTGATGGGCTTTCTACTCACAACAGTGAAAGCAGAGTGACTCTGTGTTTTTACTTTACTTGTGTTTTCAACTTCTCTGGCATTGCCCCTTAGGATGTGCTGGGGAAAAGTAAAAGGAAACCAACCCTTAAGTCCCTGTAAGCAAAATAGGATGTTAGGTTAAACAGTCTACTTGGACTGAGTGAAAGCTCTGCATTATCAGACATGTTGCTTGTCAGATGGGTTGGAAATGGTGCGAGGAGGGGTTTGCAAAAATATCAGTAGCTCTGTGAGCTCTGTGCAGGCCTCAGGAGGGAGGGAGGGAGCCTCTCCTCTTTTATTATCTGAGGAGCATCAGTCCCTTTGGTCAGACTGCTAGGCGCCTTCTGGAGCTTAACCTCAGATTAACATCTGCTTCATTTCAGTGTCTGTCTGATAGCGATATCAATAAACATCATCATCTTACAGTAAAAACTGATAATTAAATCTGTGCCTGCTGACTCGTTATCTTTTGTGCCCAGGGGAATAGTTGCAGATAGCAAAGATTTAATAGATAGGAATATTTTATATTTCACTATATAATAATGAGTATGAAGATCTTGTAAGCACGATCAGGGATTAGGCACCTGTAGTGTGTGCCTATGGACCACTGAAGTGCAGTGCAAGGCAGACTGTCCTGGCGTTGGTCTGAGCCTACTGTCAGTGAGTGCACCTCCATGCTCAGATAGACTGATATCTGTGGTACTGGAGTGGACCGCTGTCCTAGTTTCTGTCTCTGTGAGGTTTTGTGGCTGCTGAAAAGGAGTGGTTTGTAGGGAAAACACGTCAGTAAGAAGTTACCTTCCATATGTGTGTGTAAGTAAGAGGACTCGCACAGTTTTGTAGGTAAATTTAGTGTCTGGCTTTGGTTGAACAGAGCCACAACTGAACTATAAAAATCCTTCATTAGTGACTCCCTCCAGACTGCCCAGTAGTCTGGTGGTAAACAGTCTCTCAAGCTGATGGGTGTACAGCTCCACCCGTGATGAGGAACAAGAAACGTCCCAAACCAAAGCACAAGGCACTTTCTAGTGTTACATGGGAGCCCTGCTAGCAATCATACCTTTCTTGGTCAGCAGCTTGCCTCCAAGCTGACAGAAAAGACAGTCCTGCCTTCTGCATGGTAACACCCCAGTGCTGGGCTGAATTCACAATTCCTGTTGACTCCTATTTCTTGCTCAGACCTGCTCAAGTGGTCCATACAATACAAGCATAGAAAACTACAACTTTGGGAAGGTTTATTTTGGCATTTAGCTTAATGCACAACCAGCACTTTCTTGGATGGTGATACAGGCGTGAGTGGAGGGCTTTGGGTTGAGAATGAGGAGAAGAGACAAAAATCCTCTAGTTAACTTTAACATTTTTAAGGAGTCAGCCTATGCATTTGTACCTTTGGAAAAAGTCACTGTGAGAAAATGTAAATGAAGTTCTGCACTACCACCAGCTTTCATGATATTAAAGCAGATATAGGTGCAATGTGGCAGTGATTTGATACCCCACAAAAGATGGATCCAGGGACTCGTATTTGACGAATATTTAGAGATCTGAGACAAGTCTTTCCTTCTTTAGCTAATCTCCATCATTAAAACATGGGAGAATATCATGGATTAATATATTTTACATCATGAAAGCCTGATCCTATTAAAATCAAAGGTAACTATCCTCTTGATCTTAATGGGTTATCATTTCAGTCATTTAAATAATTTATATCTTTAAAAAAGTCTTGTTTGTAGCTCTGTGGGAGTATTCATTGCAGAGGAGTCAATCAGAGGTCTATAACATGTATTGAGAGTTTGTGTAATGCTTCAGAATGAGGCCCAGCTGGAAGCAAAATGGGGTGTGAGGAAAGATAATAAGGTACGTTATTCAAAATCTTCACTGACAGGACAAACCTCATCTGCCAAGGCTTAGGCTAAAAGTTTTTGCTTCACTTTTCCCATGTGAGCAGTCCCAGTGGTCAAGCCACTTGCATTAACCCATTTAGCCTCCCAGAAATGTCTGTTTGTAGAGAGAAGGGAGAAAGCCTTGCTCTTTCCCCTCATTCCGGAGAAGAAGAGGTGACACTTGAGCTTTGTTTGGCTTAACTTGTTTATAGCTGTATTTCGTTTGGCTAAACCTGTTTGTAACTTTATTTTCCATTAGGAGAAGAAACTTTATTTTCAGAGAGCACAGCCCTATCAAAAAAGTCACGGGGATACTGGGGGATGGCAGCTGGACATGAGCCAGCAGAGTGTGCATGCAGCCCTGGAAGCCAACAGTGCATCAACAGAAGTGTGACCAGCAGGGCAAGGGAGGTGATCCTGCTTCTCTGTTCTGGGCTTGTGAGGCCTCACCTGGAGTACTGCATCTAAATGGGGAGTCCTCAGTACAGGAGAGACATAGACCTGTTAGAGCACATCCAGAGGAGGGCTACAAAAATGAAGCAAGAGATGGAACACCTCTTCTATGAGGACAGGCTGAGAGCTGGGGCTGTTCAGCCTGGAGAAGAGAAGGCTCCGAGGAGACCTGATTGTGGCCTTTCAGAATCTAAAGTGGAGGTATAACAAAGAAGGGGATAGACTCTTCAGCAGATTCTGCTGTGACAGGGAAAATGGCTTCAAACTAAAAGAGGGGAGATTTATTTTGGACATAAGGAAGTTGTTCTACAATGAGGGTGGTGATGCACTGGAACGCGTTGCCTGGAGAGGCTGTGGATGCCCCATCCCTGGAGACACCCATGGTCAGGCAGGACGGGCTCTGAGCACATGATGGAACTGTAAGTATCCCTGTTCATTGCAAGGGATTTGGACCAGATGACCTTTAATGATCTCTTCCAACTCAAAAGAATCTATGATTGTATAAGTAAGAGTAGCAAAACTTTGGTGAGACTATGTATGTTCTCAGAACTCTCAATTTTGAAACATGTTTTGCTTCTGATCCAGTGGTCTCCAATCTGTAGGGATGTTCTGAACCCCTTGAAAGTGACTAGGAGCTTGTCCACTGTGTTTTTTTGAGGGTGCGGGGGCTCTTTTGGCATATGAGGACTTTCTCACCTATAATCGGATAAGTAGCTGGGGAGAATTCTACATGAATCACATCCCTATTCCACCCTACTTGTTGGGTCTGAGGGCTTGGACAAGGCTTTGCCCTTCCTCTCAGGGCACATCTCATGTATTTGTGATGCTGTGTTGTGTTCTCTTCCCTGCTCCAGGGCCAGGTGACTGTTTAGCTGGTCCTGCAAACTGCTGTCTGGCTTTTCCTGACACACAAGGGCTCAGGGCTGCCTTTCAGCCTGTACAATGACAGCTTCAGATCGTTGTCTGTCCTTAGAATAACTTGCTGAGGAAAGTGGTCTTTGGCTTGATTAAATTGTGGACTTTTTGTTTGGCTGGCAGGGCTGGAGACAGTTGGGCAGTGCCAGGTTGAGGCATCCATGTTTTCCTGACACAAAGTCCTGGGCTGTGCAGCAGGCATGGAGCTGGCTGGTGAGATGGGGCAGGTGAAACCTGAACAGCTTGGATTGATTGGGTAATTTGTGCATATTGCTATGAACACATGAACAGCCATAAAATGCCAGTCAGTGTTATGAAGTGCCTAATAGAGCTTTTTGATTTACTGGTGCTGGTTTTGTTGTTGTTGTTGTTTTTGTATGCGTGCATTGGTAAAGAGCTTCTGGGAAAAGGAACTGTAGTTGTTAATATTCAGAGATTAAAATGTTGGGTTACCTGTCCAGTGGTGTCTTGGAAAAACTATATCTCATTATATGCCTGATTAAAGTGAGATCAAAATTAATGGCGTGGGGCTCACGTTAATGGAGCAAAGCCAGCTCATAACCTTTGCTCTTTGAACCCTTTTGAAATTTCTGGAAGCATATAGATCCCCCCTAGAAACCTTTCTGCTTCCCTAAATGTATTTCCAACTACAGTTCTCAAAGGAATGCATTATTATTGGCCTATATTTACATTTATAGAGAAAACACTTCCATCTGAACTTTTAAGTGCTTTACTGATGCTAATGAATTCTGGCTGGGGAGGAACATTATTTGTGTTTATGAATAAGGCACCTGAGGCAGAGAGTGAGAGAGCTCTTTTGATGCATTAATACATTAGGGCAGCTGCATAGCCCCAGCACTTTGCAGCCAAGCCTCACCCAGCACCTTTGCCTCTGTCCTTGAGGTCTAACACAACGTCTCATCCTCAACACAGTGGGCCCCATGGACTTCCTGGCCAGCTTGTGTGCAAAATGGGAAGGGACCCAAACCCTTCTTTCCCCTCTACTGTGGCAAGACATGGTTCCCTTGCTGCACCAGACTCCAGCCCATGCAGCGTGCTCTTCTTTGTGGTTGCATTGACTTGAGTGACTTCCAGAATGTTCCTGTGGGACAACAGCACCCTCAGGTGTCACTTAGGTGTTAACCACGCTCTCTCTTTCAGTGCTCTCATCTAAAATAAGTCATAGATTATTAACATTGAAAATACCAATAAGATCATCTAGTCCAACTATCAAATGAGGAGCACTTTCAAATATCTTGCTTCTGCAGATTTCATTGTTTTCAATGATTTCTGGTTGAGTTGCAACCTCCACAGATGTAGTGAACCCCAGCTCCCAGGTCTCCTGCTTGCCTTGGCAAAGTCAGCTGCCATCTCCCAGAGCAATGGGCACACATCTGTACCACTGGCACCTTGATTTCTGAGCAGCGGAGATCTAAGAGCACAGGAGAGAGAGGAACTGTGGCAACCTCAGACAGGGACCTACACAATGCATCAGAACAGCACTACATAAGCCAGAGAGCATGCATATAATCAGGGAGTCATTCAGTAGCAGCTTGCTGAAGCCGAGTGCAGCCTCCAAGCCTTTGATTTTGTTTTATCTTCTTCTTGAGGCATATCTCAGGGGGCTGGAGGATGTGTCTGATGCTGGAGATGTGACAGGATCAGGGCCAGGGAGTGGCTGTTTATCAAGAGAATGGTAGAAGTTCTCTTCCAGCAGGATAGTTCAGAGAGCTGGGGCAACAGAAGGGAAGAAATTGGCAAATCACTGTTATTTGTTTCTAGGTTCTGCTCCTGGTGAATTCCTAGAATCATAGAATCATTTAAGCTGGAAGGGACCCTTAAAGGTCATCTGATCCAAATCCTCTGCAATGAACAAGGACACCAACAGCTCCATCAGGTGCTCAGAGCCCCTCCAGCCTGACTTCAGATATCTCCAGGGATGGGGCATCCCACCTCTCCAGGCCACATATTCCAGTGCATCACTGCCCTCATTGTAAAACAACTTCTTCCTTATGTCCCAGCAAAATCTCCCATCTTTTAGTTCGAAGATATTTCCCTTTGTCATGTTACAGCAGACTCTGTTAAAGAGTCTGTCCCTTTGTTATACCTCCCTTTTAGATGCTGAAAATCTGCTCTCAGGTCTCCTCAGAGCATTCTCTTCTCCAGGCTGAACAGCCCTAGCTCTCTCAGCCTGTCCTCATAGAAGAGGTGTTTCATCCCTTGGGTCATTTTTGTGGCCCTTCTCTGTACATGCTCCAACAGTCCGTGTCTCTGCTGTACTGTGGACTCCACATCTGGACACAGTACTCCAGGTCAGTATAGGTCTCTCTCTCTTCCATCTACCTTAGCATAGCTTTCAGGAGGATCTGCTCCATGATGTTCCCAGGCACAGAGATGATACTAACAGGTTGATAGTTCCCTGGGTCATCCTTTCTACCCTTCTTAAAAATGGATGTGAGACTGCTTTTTTTTCCAGTTACTGAGGACTTCACCTGATCACCATGACTCTTCAAATATCATCAAGAGTGGCTTAGCAACTACATCAGCCAATTCCCTCAGGACTCGGAGTTGCATCTCATCGAGACCCGTAGGCCTATGGCTGCTAGGCTTATGGACTTACAAGCTTATGAAATTACTGCTCCAATTTTTGCATGTAGAGTACAACTTGAGTTGCATTCCAAGATTGCTTGGAGGCTGCAGATAGTGACCTCCCAGGTGAGTTTCCTGCTGACTTATTCTACAAACTGTTTTCTCTATTCTCTTTCTTTTGTCCCAAGTGATAAATATTGTTGTTATTGACACCTAGCAAATCAAAATGCACAAATTCACATTGTAAAAACTGGGTGTGAAGTTCTGTGAAGCTGTAAAATAAGGCACTATTAAAAAACCCAGCCTGTACTGCTGCCAGACAGCACCATTAAACAAAGAACTGTGAACTAATTAATCTAACTTAAAAAACAGCGTTTCTCCCAAAGCTCTTATTAAATATTTTGGAAAGCGGTAGGAGAATTTGGCAATTTGATGTATCTTTGACAAAACTCATAGCAATAGCCTTGACATGCTTAGGAATTTGTGCAGAATTTTTCCTTTTTTTTTGGGAGGGGGGAGGGAGAGGAGACGGCAGGAGGTACTTGTGGAATTTTTTTGCTGTTGTTTTCAAGCAAAATTCCCTGTGTGCAACTGGATCTTAGAAGGGTGTAAAGACTAAGTGAGGATCTACACAGGTTTTTCATCATCTCCAGTAGTAGCTGTATTGCCAAAACTATCATCCGTGAAGGAATTTCATCAAACACAAGAGGAGTGGAAATTAAAGCCATTGTTTTGAGGTAATAGGTAGCAATTGTTTTAAGGTAAGAGCTGCTTTGATTTCCATACTATAATGTGTGATGTGAAAAAAAAGAAATGAGGATCTGGGAGGCTCAGTTTAGAAATAACTTGTTCTTACAGGCAGATCTGATGATTCTTATTCAAAAAATTCAGAAGGTGTTTGCCACATACTGTTCTTAACCTTATAAAGAGGTAGAAAATTAATTGTGGAAACAAACAATGCACTTTATATAAAATGGACTGACCACAACCTATGCAAACCTATCTTTGAAAACCTTGTCAAGAAATGTCAGAAGGTATTGAAAGTGCCTATAAACCACAAGAGCTGATGGTAGGAAGCTCTGGGCTGTGTGCTGTGCTGCTTTGAGCAGTGGCCAAGGGCTCTGAGCCACAGTTAGGATCCTCTGCCCATGCGCAGCTGGGAGAGAACCACAGCTCTGATAAAGCTGTCTAACACTTTTTAGTTTGCCAGGGCATTTTGTGCCTCTTAAGACTTCAGTATGCTTATCTTGTTGCAGAACCAGGTCACTGGACTGAAAACTCTGTAGGAGGAATGTTAGGTGGGTTTTACTTGTAAGAGAATTGTGTGCTAGGGTTTGATTTGGGACATTAATCTTCAGTGCTATCATCTCCTTTCACGTAACTGATTAAACTCTTTAAAAGTGGGACTTCACATAAGTATATATCAACTGTTGTTCAGTCTTCAGTTTGAAACAAGTAGTATTTAAATGCAGGAGAGCAATGAGCGTATGTCATGGGGGAGCATTACCTCAGTATGTGTGAATGCAGGTCCTGCAGAGTGCTAGCACAGGTAGCTGGTTGCTTCTTGTGTTATTTTTGCCTTGTGTTAGGTATAATCGGAAGACCAGAAGCTGTTCAGCCAGAGCCTATACATCAAAAGATATACTGAATTATAATGCTAATAGGTATCTGGAACTGACTTTTATGTGGTCTGATAGTGATAGGACAAGCGGGAATGGCTTTAAATTAAAAGAGAGGAGATTTAGGTTGATGTTAGGAGGAAATTCTCTACTCCGAAGTAGTGAGGTCCTGGCAATGACTTCCCAGAGAGATTGTAGATGCCCCAACCCTGGAGGTGTCCAAGGTCAGGTTGGATGGGGCCTTGGGCAGCCTGACCTGCTGGAGGCACCCAGCCCACAGCAGGGGATTGGAACTGGGTGATCTTTTAAGGTCCCTTCCAACCTAAGCCTTTCTATGCTTCTATAATAACGATATATGCCCTAATACACAGGGAAACCCTGTTCCAATCAGCATGTTACAGTAAACCCAGATCTGTTTGTTTGCCGCGCTCTAAAAGCATATAATCAGCAGTAACGTATGACTGGACAGCTGGGTTAATCTTTTTGCTTGGATTTATGAACCTGTTAACAAGCCTTCCTATAACCTCTGAAGCAGATTGGTAAAGATGCTGTTATTAAATCGCATGGATTTTGGCCTCAGCATTGTCAATGAGAGGCTTTGTTGCTGGCTGAGAGCGTAGAGCTGTGCACTTGAAAGTGGGTATTATAAAAATGTGTATTCTCTGAATTAACAGTTGAATGAATTTTGGCAGCTAGTTCTGTGTTTGATTTTGTATGTTCTCTGGTAACGAACTTTATAGATACAAATATTTGAAAAGAATTAATTCAGACTGATGCAGAAGTATTCAGTAAAACAGAGACATATATTCGCTGCACAATGATTTTTGCTCTCCCAGCCAGGGGCTGGAACTGGTCCCAAGCATGACCAGTCACAGCCAAGCAACAATCAGTTTGAGAACAAACTATTTGTTTACAAGCCTACTCGATAGATAATTATACACCTACTTATTAAAATAATTGGTAGATTAAATGGTTGTGTAGTTGTTTGTAGAATGGCATTTGTGACTACTCTAAAGAGAACAAAATAATTCTTTCTGGAATCATGGAACAAGAAATAATTTTTAGGAAATCACAATTGGTCTCTGGTGTCCTGCAAATGAAAAGAGACCGGGTTCATCCATCCCTGGGTGCAGTTCATTGAGAATGGGTTGTTCTAGATCCAGCTATGGACGAAAGACTGAATTTAAAGTGGCCAAAAATTATACACAGCTGTAACTGTGAGTTTTAAAATTCAAGTAGGAGAAAGCTCAGAAAAATAAGAAAAGCCATTTCCACATGGCTGAAATGAGATAACAACCCAGGACAAGATCCCTTTGACACTGCCTCTGTCTGAGCAAGTAATTGCATGGAGGGAATGAAAAAGCTGAATTTGCAGGGTGCATAGGAAGAAGGAGAAGACAAAAGGAGAAAGGTGGCAGCAGTTTTGAGCAAATGCTTTGGAGGCCAAGGAGTAGAGCTGTGGTGGAAGCTTCAGGCAAGGCCCTGTGCTACCTGATACTTTGTTACATTTTGATTTCCAAGAATGTTAAGAAGGACGTCAGGAAAGGGTGCGATAGATGACATTGCTAACCAAGGCTTGTGAAGGTTTATTTTGTCAAAGTTAGTGAGTTTTAAAAGCACAATTCAAGGAAGGTTTTCCTGTTTGTTTTCTGCCAAGATCTTGAGGTCAGACTGTTAGGGAGAGATGCCTTCTGCAACAGAAAAGCAGGAAAGAATATCTGTTCTTGCCCATGTGGAACACACATTCTAGAAAATAAGTCAGAGTTCACAGAAGTACACTTATTTACAATGTGTTTGTCAAAGGAAAAGTGTGTAACTTCATCACTTTCCAGGAAAAGGGAAATTTGCTGAATGGCTGTTTACTGCAGATAGTTTGAACAGCTGCACAGGTTGCACCTCCTCTTACCTTCCTTTTGGGTGTGAGTTCTTCCTTCATCTCTTTCTGAGTCCCCGATGTCTTAAGCTCTACCTATGAAACTGTGCCACCTCTTCTACCCTGATCCCCCATTTCTACAGCTTGGTGCCTCTCTGTCATTTTCATATGTGTTGAAAATGTTGGTTAAATTCCTTCCTCTACTAATGAGTCTGTTTGCAAAACTAATTATGGCTGTAAGCCTTTCCCTCAGTATCTTTGCCTAGCATTCTTTTCAGTTAAGCCTCCACAAAATTACAGAGCTCCTTCCCTTTCAGTCATGTGTTTTTATTCTCATCATTCAAAAGGTTTGGGATCCTGTCCTCTCCATCTCACCCCTTTGCTCTCTGGGGATGTTTCCCCTTCTGTCTTAAAGAGATGCCTCCACACCACTCCAGGAAGACACATTTAGGAGAGATTTACTGCCACATAACCACATCCTCTGTTGTTTTTTGGGTTGCTGTTGTGTTTAGTCTCTGTTGAGTCAGAGTGAATGGCTGCATTACTGCCTCTCACACATGTGCTTGCGTAGAACATCATTTTCTGTACAGTACAAAACAAAGCATGATGGATATAACCCATTTGGTTACTGTTGAAACAAGAGACCTCTGTCCTCAGTCATTGGGAAGAACCTCACATAGATTGAATGGATGATTTTGTTACAGTCAGGCTACACACTGAACTCGTACTTTTGGACCGCAGTTAACTGGTAGACAGCAAAACACACCGGCAATGCGACAGGTAGTTTGCTGACAAATCAGGCTCTGGCAGCACGAGGGAAGGCCTTCTGCCCACCTGCGCCTTGAGGCAGCGGATGAAGGACCGCTCACCGCTCGGAGGCTGCGGAGGGCTGCCACGCTGCCGACCAGCAGAGGGCGCTTTGGCACAGGAGAGGCGTCACGGCGGCGGCTCCCGGCTTCAGGGAGCGAATCCGCCCGGGATCCGCTTCAACCACTTGGTAAGTAAACACGGTGATGGGTTTCTTGGATTAAATCTTGATGATGCGGGACGCATTTGGCGTTTCTCGAAGCAGCTGATGCAGAGTTGTTATGTCTGAAAACAAAGCCTTTCCTCTTTGCCTTTCCATTTTCCCAATCAGAGGACACGATCTTGGTGGAGTAATAATCTAAAGCCTGAAAAGGTGTTTGGATGGAATTTGCATGACACCTGGATCTGACCCTCTGTAACACAGAATAAGCTTCACTTATTACTCTGAAATGTCTTGCTTGATTTTTCTTACTTAGTGTTCTACGTAAGGAAAACTAAAGGTCTGTGAAATGGAATTTGGTTATTTGTGCAAACAAGTCTCTGAAGAGCAGCTTACAGCTGTGCTTTGCCTGCTCAGTCCCTGCTCCTTGCAGCTAGTCCCACTGTGCAGGCACGTTGTCCTCTCAGGCTTCACTTATATCTCCCCAAACCAGATTTGCAAATGTTATAGCCTGGGCTCTAGAGCAGTTCTGTCCCCCCCTCTGCTCAGGCAGGCTATCCCCCACTGAGACTGGGCCGTAGTCCATAGGTAAGTAAGTTAAAAATCAAGGCGTTGCTCTGTTGCATGCAGAGTTACAACAAAAAATATCTATCTTCAGATATTCCCAGCATGATCCAAGTTTAGGAGCAGTATGAGAAATGACAGTTCAATTAAGGTGATGGGTTCTGCTGCAGGGAGACCCTGGTTGCTGAGATCCAGGAAGGACTCCCACTGGCTTTGTGTGCCCCTGCACAATGTGTATTTTAAGCTGCTACTGCCTACAAGCTGTTTTTCTTCAGCAGTCTTTATATTCTGCTGTATGTACACCTGTAAGCATTCTGGGCAGATGGAGACACATCTCAACATCTTTATTGATTGATTGATTGATTTTTATTTTTTGGACTTTCTGTTGTTTGGGGTATTTATTTCTTGCTCTAAGTGCAACTGTTTTTTTTAATATTTGAGCTGTTTTGTGACTTGCCTGTTTCTTCACACCACTTCATCAGATATTGTCAAATAACATTCAGCAATGGGCAGGTACTGTTTAGCAAGCAAGTGTGCAGGAAAATATGCGGGGGGTTAGGAAGGAGAAAGATGTGAGAGAGACTCAATGCCTTGCAGAGAGCACTCTAAGAATGGCAGCTGCAGTGGAAGGGCTGGTAGAAAAGAGAAATCTGCATTGTATGAGGATCTCCCCCCACAATACACTTTCAGAGACATTGCTTCTTTCCTGAACGCTTCTGTGCACTGTGTTTATTGTTGCTTCAGCAAAGCTTTCAACCAGGAAGCGCAAAACCTGGTGGAAAGCTTCTCTCAGTAAACATCTGATTTTTAGAAGACGAATTAGGAGGAGAGTGAATGGCTTCAAGTTGTGCCAAAAGAGGTTCAGGCTGATATTAAAAACTTACCCAAAAGAGCAGTCAGGCACTGGCACAGGCTGCCCAGGGAGGTGGTGGGGTCACCGACCCTGGAGGTGTTCAAGAACTGTGGAGATGTGACAATAAGGGACACAGCTGGGAAATACTGGCAGTAGGTGGGTGGTTGGACTTAGATGTTCTGAGAGAGCTTTTCCAACCTTAATGATTCTATGAATTTATACTTAGGACAGAATACATTAACACTTGCTATTGAAACTTCATAGAAATTCTGTTGCCATCAGCTCAACATGACTCTTAGAAAAACAGTAGTTGCTTCTCAGATTTACTGCTTTTCTACCATAACTTTCCATTAATTTCATTCATAGACTGATTATGCTTTTAAAACTGTTCTGCCAGCAGCTGCTTGAGGGCTTCTTTCAGTCATTTTCCACAAGTTAAGTATACTTTCCTGGCCATATCTGCTCCACTGGAATAAAACTGGTTCAGTCATTTTTAGAAAATGAAATGTTGTTCTGTTATTACCAAGCATACAGCTCGGTAATCATGAGCTTTATATTTCTTAGAAAATGCTTTATCTGGCTCTAGTATGCTAAGAAGACCCATTAAGGGTCATAATAATAATCATAGGAAGGAGCACAGGACTGAGAGGCAATCCAATAGATCACCTAGTTCTTTCTCCTCTGGGATAAAGGCCAACTATCTTTATAACAATATCATGTTCTCCTATAATACTGTATCTTCCTAATATATGTTCTCCAGTTCTTCCAGTGATGAAATGCTGCACTACAGCCTTGCCATACAGTCCACTGCAGCACTCCTCTCTTCCTGCCACTACCATTTGCTTACGCATGTGTGCTATAAATCCTCCATGGATGCTTTGAAGTACAGCAGATGAGCCTGAGAAGGTCAAACCAGCTGTCTGCTTCAGAACAAGACTTTCTGAATGGCCTTCTTTGGAATGGCAGTTTTTCAAAAACCTTACCCACTGACATTTTTCAGGCTTTCTATTTCCAGAACGATAAAGATAATGATCAAGAAACATGATTTTGTCTCAGCAAATGAGAAAGCGACTGTGGGTAGTGAAGAATTCCTCCCCCCAAAAAAGCCTTTGTGCATCCCATGGAATGAAAAATAATGTTGCAGCTTGCACGCATACAGTGCATGTATGATTCAAAGCAGAATTAGTTTCCTATTCGTCTCTAGAGATGGAGCTGCTCTGTGGTTGGCATGATTCAGAAGGAACTCTGCATGAGATATTTCATCAAGTTTTGAGATTACTCAACAACAGAGAACGAGAAGTCCCATGGCATTAAATCATTCTGACTGAAAGACACTGTAATATATTTTTATAAAAAATTGTGCCTCTGCAAAATTTCCACCTCTCTGTAGGACGTGTCTGTAAGGAATTAAATTAAACCCCCACTTAGGCAGAGGAAGGAAATAGGATTAGGAAAAAACTTCCAGTCTCAGTTGATGCATAAATAGGTAGTGACTGAACTGCTATCTGTAACGCAGGAACAGCAGCAGATCACTGATTTTTGTTCGTTCTTTATCACACTGTGAATGGTTACTACTTGCTTGGATGAATGGGGGTAATTTTTGCCAATGACTTTCTGCTAACAGTTTTTGTGGTTTGGAAGTCTAAGTGTAAAAATAATGGTGCAGTGAATCAACAGAACTTGGCCTATGTTGTGACTTGCTGCACTGCTGGGGAAAAACAAATGCTTTCCATGCATTCCTGCTATAGAACTATGTCCTAACTCTTCTCTGGATTGAAAATAGAAGGATAAACAATGATGGTTTATTAAAGGGTTCTGGGGTACGGCCAAATAAAGCTCATCAAATTTTTTGTGCTTGACACACAGGTATTGTGGTCAATGCAATGATTTTAATTCTAGTGGTGCTCTCTGATCTTCCTCTATTTACAAGATTTTTATAGACTTCACAGTAAGTGAGTAATGTCTTCTTCCTTCATTTTATATCTCTGTCATTTTAAACTACTATCTGAATGAACTATACAGCTTTTTTGAAGTATTTTCTGCTGAAATTCCATATGCTTGTCAGGCTAATAGCAGAGACAGATTTGCCTCAGTCTATTTTATGACATATCCTAGGAAAATAAATAACTGCATCATATGAAAGAAAAATAGTGTTTTCTATTCCCAAGGAAGATTCTGTCTTGTTTCAGGCTTCCACTTCTCTTTGAGTGTGTATGTTCATTCTATCTTTGATAACTTCATTAAAGATGGAGAAATGATTTATTAGTGCTCCCTTGTCCCAGCCTTAGCAGCTCTGCAAGCTGTGCTATAAGACACCAACTTCTTAGAAAAGAGGAAAAGCAGAAAGAGAAGGAAAGGATGCTGAGAAGTCTTCTGCTTCATTAAAAGTGGAAGTGGAATTAGATTTTGGCAGCTTTTCTGGTGGGAAAACAGACCTATAGAAACATCACAGGAGTTTGGTTTCTTGTCACCAAACATCCTAATAGCCACAGCATGCCACCTGTGATTCGCTTTCCTAGAGGTGTGGGAAATGCTGCTGCCTTTGATTGATATCGGGCTCAGTAAAACAGTAGTTACTCGTTGATCTAACAATCCTCCCTGCTAGCAGTTGAAGAGAGAGTGAGCAAAAGGAGCTTCCTTTGCCACTTCTGCATCTACAGTATTTCCCTTTAGATGCCCAATGGCATAGATAGATGCTCTGTGGCAGCAGGAGCTTGAACTACGGCCATCAATGTCAAAGGGCAGATCCAGCAGGCCACTGAGGGATTTGCTCTGTTGCAAACTCTCTATGGTCTCACACTATGATTTTAACCATCCGACAGGAAGCAGCCAATTAAAAAATATGAGAGCAGAGAAGTGCTGGGGAGGCAGCTAGAGAAGTCACAGAGATGTTCACTTTCTTCTGATGGTGACACTTGTGTTGGGATGCATACCTCTTATTTGCCATTTGCTGTCCGTGGATCACAGAGTGTCATGCAGTGTGGTGGAAGTATGCTCTGAACTACACTGCTGCACTGGAAGCTGCTCTAGATGCACCAAAGGGAGGCAGAGAGCTGCACAGGCACTGTGCATGCATAATCATTTTGTGCTGCAGAGCAGAAACTGGTGGCACCATCAGTGGATCCTCGATGGGTGACCTCTGCACAGGTGCAGACAGCTGGCAGTGAGCAGCAGGAACTGTGGGAGGAGAGGAATCGTTCTTAGAGGATGAGATCACACAAACCTTGTAATTATGTGCTGTACTGTCCTCTAATTATGACATTGAGATTTTCAGTTTGAGTCTTTGAAAACAAGTTTAAGAAGTGTCAAGGCAGTAGTTACTCTAAAGCTTAGGATGTGTTAAGAAGTCCTGCTGGTGAAATACCTTTTTTCTTTTTAAAACGAGATATTTGTTCCCTTCTTACCATTTGCATGACCAATGGAGAAATCAGCTAAAATCCCAAAGTATTTAAGTATTTTCTTTTGAGACTTTCTATATATTGACTTTTGAAATGTTCCTTGTTGGTGATAATTATAGCAACACTTGGCTTCAGCTGCAACAGAGGGAGATGCTTAAAGATGAGTTGCTCTCTAATGGATGCTACTTCTTCAAGTTTTATGGTTCATCTTCATTATTTTAATTATTCTTCTCTTTGCACAGTTATAATCACTATAAGGTATACATTACTGGACAGTATAAACAGCCTGTATGAACTCAGAATAGACTGCTTGTGCTGTTCTTGTGCAATGCACAACTGCTGCCACAGGCATGAACAGGTATAGGCAAGTGTGACTGGGAATAGTTCCGCCAAGTTGCAAACAGGACTGAAAGTTTCACACTTGGAGCCCACTTGGAGCAAAGAGTTATGGAAGTTGGTGGATAATACTACCTTACATGTTTGCGTAAGTGAAAGGCATCTAAATGAGTAAATGAGTAAATGAGTAAATAATTTAAAAGTAATTTAAAAAAAAAAAAGTAAAAGAGAGATATCTCAATGTCTCTGTTCATTGTAGGGGAGTTGGACTAGGTGACCTTTAAAGGTCCCTTTTAACTCTAAGGATTCTATGATTCTTTCTCAATCTTGGCTCTATTGGCTATGGCGTGCACAGTCTTTGCTGGTTATTATCCTGAGCACTTTCCTTTCTCTGTTACATTTGCAAAGAAAGGTCCACACTACAGCTCTTCAAACTGCAGAGTGCCATCCTGTGGCACTGAGCTTATCAGTAGGGCTGAGGAACAATTTACTTATAGCAATAATCTGGACATTTTCTTTTAAATTGTCATTATTGCTTCATTTGTCCATTTAAAACAAAAGAAGAGTGATACCTGCATAGAACCAAATCATTCATGTCTGGAAAGCACCTTTGGTGCTGTAGACAGCTAGCCACCAGTCTCAGTTTTTCTACTACAGCGATTTTTTCCCACTGGGAGAGAATGTTCACAAGGTACAGTTTGAAAGTAGGATCCTTAGCAAAAATGGGGTCTATAAACTTTACACTTCGGTTGCTATTTCACAGCTTTGCCTGCAGCACAGATTCAATGTCTGCCTAAGATACTTGCAGACCGTGGATGATAATTCTAAATTCTACTTCACTGTTTCTTTAAAAACCTCCTGATTTTAAAACTCAGTTGCAACCTTTTAGGAAAGTAACCCCAAAAATTTTGTACAGCAAGTATTCACTCAAGAGACCTGGGCAATTAAAATATTGGTGTTTTTATATAGAATCACACATGAATTTTGATGTCTTTTCTTGATCTCTTCAGAATTCAAGAAATAAAGTTAACTCCTGGAGTAGCAGTCTGTCACTATCCTACACAGAGGGTATGGGAAAGTGAAAAAGGAAAGAAAGTGGAGAGAGAAGGAGGAGAGAGGAAAGGGATGAGAAGGAGAGGAAGACCCCTCTCCAAGCAATTAAGAGTGAAGGAGATGCCTACATGACTCTCGTACATGTCAAGTTTTCTCAAGCCATGTACATTTGAAGTTCTCTCCTCCAAAAGACAGAAAGCCTCTCTAACTAACATCCCCACCTCCAAAAACCAGCCCTAAGAAAGCCCTCACAGCTTTCCCCTCAGAATGTCACAATTTATTTTGTCAAGGAGATCTTGCCATGGGAGGTTTGGAGTTTGCATTCCAGAAGTACCTCCCTGGATCAGGACCCTGACAAAAGCCAAACATTCCATGAGGCACTTTAGCGCATGCTGTTTCTCCAAGTTGTGATGGAGACTTTTGGTCAGGTTTGCTGTATCCACAGTTACAAAATGGCAGGCTTATGAGAAGGTATCTGGGTAACAGAGATCGCCTGTTTTTTATCTTCAGTGTTCTGCTACCAGCAACTCTTATTTTTTTTTTCTTTTTTGCACCTGTAGTCATTTAATTTTTTCACCAATTTGGTGCTTTTATTTCCAGAATAAGACCCTCAGGCTCTTTAGCCCTGCTGTGCTATGGAAAGGACGGGAGCCTTCTTACCTGTCAGCAATTGGCATCTGTCTGCAAGGGATTTCTCTCTGACCTGCACTCTTTGAGCAAGGTAGGCGTTCCCAGCCTCTGCATGCAAATCCATACAGTCCACCAAAACTGTCTGCTGTATGCAATGATCCTGGCACACCACCACATTCCATTTTAATTCTTCTTCTTCTGCTTGAAAGAACAGGTTTTGCCTCATTTAATTCAAACAAGCCCAAGATCTTCTCCAGGTAACAGTGACAGAATGAGAGGCAATGGTTTTAAGTTGAGCCAGGGGAGGTTCAGGTTGGATATTAGAACAAACTTCTTCTCTGAAAGAGTGTTGATGCATTGGAACAGGCTGCCCAGGGAGGTGGTGGAGTCACCATGCCTGGGGGTGTTCAAGAAACGTGGAGATGTACTTATGAACACGGTTAATGGGCAGTATAGCTAGTAGGTGGATGGTTGGACTAGATTATCTTAGTGGTCTTCTACAACTTTCATGATTCTATCATTCCAAGATCATGCAGAGAACATATCAGCTCAGAGGTGTCCATATAGAGACATATATATATATATATGACATATGTAGGAGCATCTATCCTGACATTTGTTTTGCCAGTACAGTCATATTCTAAAACGTGTAGCTTGCACAGATTTTGCTACTTCCCTACATAGTTTGTGCCCTGACAAGGCTTGCTGCTTTAGTGGAGGGCATGGTGGGAGTGCACTAAGGCGCTCAGCCAGAAGCAAGAGCTTAACCTGGTGTCTTCATAGTTGTTCGTAGTTGTGTTTTGACCACCCAGTCATCCAGACTAAGTAGATGTTTGTGATAAGTCAGCTCCATTGGCATACCCTTACTTTTCATTTTAAATAAGCCCTGTTAACAATCTGACCATCTGTACTACCCTCAGGGCACATCTGGTATAGACTGTGTGGGGTGAGCCCAGGAGCAGAAATCCAACCAATAACATTCCTGAGGTGGTACCTTGTGGCCACTCCATTTTCCAAAGCCTTCTCCAGGCCCCCTGGGTCACCCTTGCCACCCTCTGGGGTGCGGTCACAGGACTAGGGACCTGCAGAATGAGGATTCCTCGCACCCATCCTGTGCTAGACCAGAGCATCTCCACCTCTTCAACACTTGCCTGTGTTCCCAGTCCCGTACTTATATTGTGCCAACTACCAGATGTGAGGGGATGTTTACCTGAGGTTCAATATGTTACATTCTTCCAGCCTGAATCTCAGTGAGCAGGAGTAGCTACAGGCTATAGTCAGAAACGACACGGTGTTATGTTCATTACTTTAAGAGATAGCAGGCCTGTAATGCTTTTATCTCCTTAAACCTGGCCTTGCTTGCACAAAAGTGTTCCTGAGTAAACAGTGCTCTCCTCAAAAGCTGAGGCCTTAGGTATCTTGCAGACATGCCCTGAATTTCCATCAGCCAACATGAGCACCATTTATCTTATGTAGATAAAGCCATGTCGAAAGCCAAAGAGGTGAACAGCAAAGCCATTGTTGGCTGGGTTCCACTGTCTGCCTGATGAACGCGTGGGGAAAAGGCTTTCAGTGCCCTTGGCAGTTCCTGTGCCACCGGTGGGCTGTAAATGCCACTGTATGTCTCCCCAGCCAGCCCAAATATGGGCCTGACCAATCCTAGCACCAATCATGGTAATTTTAGTAAAATTCTGGAAGAAAAATAATACCGATCTCCCCTCCATAATCCTTTATTTGTGACATGTAAAGCTTTTATCAACAGATAAACAAGAAATAAATTATTCTATATGGCTCATTCCAAAACCATGATGATCAGGGAATAAAAGGGGCACGTGAGGGTTCAGGTTTTGTTTCACCCCAGAGATGCAGAGATCAAGACAGCGAAAGGGCAAATGTGAATAAAGAGAACATGCGAGCATCAATTGCGCTGCACTGGAGTCATACAGATGCATATGTGCACACAGAAAGAATACACATAGTGCTTCTGTGTGGCATGTGGAAATAGGAACATGGCAGAGATTTGCTGGGAAGCAAAAGGCAGAGCAGTTCAGGCTGTAGCCTACTGGACAGAGAGTTGTTTTTCTTTCTCAACAGTTGGACTTGATGGCACTACAGGGAACTGATTGGGCAGTACAGATAAATAAAACACAGAGATGCATTTTATTTTGAACCAAAAGTTAAAATTTTATTTGGAATATCAATATACCAAAAAAAAATAAAATAAAATAAAAAACTTCATTTTATGTAGTGAAATAGCCATTTGAAAATGGTAAAATAAAGACATTTCTCATACTATTCTCTCGTAGCTATTGTACACGTATTATTTTCCTTGTTTTTTTTCTTTTCTTTTCTTTTCTTTTTTTTTGTTTGTTTGTTTGTTTGTTTTCTGAATAGAAATCTAGCTTGAGCTTTAGGGCTCCTCAAAGCCTAAAGCATGTAGTGGCTCTTTAGAGAAAGCAGATAAGTGAATCAGAGCTGTGTTTCTTCAGCAGACAGCCCTGTCTGAAGCTGTCCAGGGCCGGACAGACATGAGACTTCTCAGGAAGGTCACTATTTCAGGGGAATATCATTTCATACCCATTGGGAAATACCCTCTGACCCCACTTCATGCAGCATTTTATCGAGCTTTATGATGCACTGAGAGGTCCCTGGTCTCCCTTCAGTGTAGGGCTCTTGTGCAGATCTCACCTTATTCGTGTTTAAGAAATCGAATTAATTCTACCCTGTGTGTGGTTGTCGCTCTGCTATAAAATAAGTCTGTAACAAGGCACTGATCCTGTCCTTGCCCCTGTAAGCAAATGGTTTCTGTGCCCATGTACACTGACCACAATGGAGTGTTTGTAATAGCAGAATCAGGGACTCATCTTTTAGCTTGTTTTTAGTAAAATAAATGGGATGGGCAACCATCCTCTGCTATATTTTACCTGCTTTATCAGGGGGGTTGGACTTAATGGTCTCAGAGGTCCCTTCCAACCTCTGCCATTCTGTGGGATTCCATGAAAATGTATTGAAATAAAAGAGTAGAAACACACTGACAGTGCTGAGCTGTATTTCTTCTCTTTTAGAAGGCTTTTGGAAATAGAACTGAGGACTAACATCAGGGCCTGGGCGGTTTGTGTCACTTCTCTCTGAACCAACCACACTGCAATAGACTGAAGCAAAGCTGGTGGACATCTCCGGGCACCTCACTAGCAATCTCATTTTCTGCAGGTATTCAGCCACGTGCTGAGCTTATGTGGCACAGTCTACACTGTGCTGAGCTTTCTTCCTCAATCAAAGACACTTTTGTTACTTAAAATTGGTTCTGCATTTATGACTTGTGATCAGTAGCTCTGTTTCTAGTTCTGAAGTACAGAGACAGAATGCAAATACTGGAGACATTATGGCACGTGCTTACAAAGGCTGCTGTGTCATGGCCACAGTAATTGGCGCCTTACACTGACTGTTACCTGAAAACGTGATATTGATCCCCTAGGTGTCATTGCTCTCAGTTAATCCATTCTCCTACATTTTTCTTTTTAGGAGAGAAAAACGACAGCCCCAGCAGTTGGCTGGCTGTTAAAGCACAGACCAGCAGACCGCAGGAGGCCTTTGGCTGCAGCCTATTTTCCATCGTGGCACACCCTGGGCCCTGCACAGCCTCAAGGCAAGCAGGCCACTGTGCACGAGTCAGTCCAGCAAGAGGCTCAGCCCTGTCCTCAAAGCTTCCTTCCTACCCAGGCACCGACTGGTCTCCACTGCCACCTCACCTGCAGTTCATGCTCCCCTACAAAACAGGCTTTGTTTATCCCTGCTGTTCAGCTGGACCTCTTCGAGTGATTCCTTTCCATGCTTAAGCCCTTATGGTAAGACAATGCTTTTATTCATTTCCTCTGAAATTGTGGTGAAATATGTCTTTGGGAAGCAGCCACTTATGTGTTATCAGTGAGCTGAGATGCACACCATTTATGACTGACTTACAGGAGGCTTGTCAGCATGAGGACTTTCCTTCTCCTCTCAGACACAGCTTGAAGGAACTTTGCAATTACCCAACTTCTTGGTGTTTCCCTATCAAATCCTGCTCACAGCTGCTTACAGGTAAACATGCACAACCCTACTGTTTTTATTTCAGTACACTGGATGAATGTGTCAGACATGAAGTACAGACCTTCAGCCCTGGCAGACTGACCTTATCATCAGTGTAACTTGCCTGACTTCAGCAGTGAATCTCCTGACAGCATTGTGGTTACTGTCACAGTCCCATAATTTTTAGTGCACTATGCAAGCTGCAGTCCCCCAAAGCATGTGTAAATATGGCAGAACTGCAGCTTTACTTAAAGTTATTGCCAAAAAAAAAAAAGGGTTCTGGTAGTGACAGAATAGTGTGCAAGTGTGGCCCCAAGGTTTAAACTAGGGGAAATAAGTAGGACCCAGTTAGCTGTGTTTGGGTTGAAACAGCTGGAATATTAGACGTGTCATTAGAGATGACTGCCTCGCTGTTCAAGTACATAGGTTAAAAGTGATGTCTAAATATCAAGAATGCGCTTTTTAGAGGAGGGAAAAAAACAATCAAAAAGGAAAAACAGTATATGTTGACTTTGGTCATATCCTCAACTTCTTTAATTACACTTGCCTCCAGTGTAAAATCTCAGAGAAGCCCCACGGCCAGTTGGAACTGGCATGTAGAAATGCCTCTGTGACATGCCAGTTCCAACTTCTGATGGCAGATGTATCCTCATTTATTCCTTACGTGTCTGATCTTGCTGTTCCTTCCCTACACACATACTTGCCAGCAAACTTATCCTCCCACTGGACTCCCCCTCCCCACAGGTTTCCCCGCACATCTGGGGTACACTTGTACTGCATCTGGAGGACGCCTATAGGCCAGCCCCTGGTCTGGAGCTGCTGACCAGACAGCTTAGGAGGTACCTGGCCATTGGGATGGCTGGGGACATCTCCAGATCTAACCTGAGAGCTCACAGGGATGTGGGCAGACTGGGAGAAAACAGCACCTGTGAGGGCTTTCAGGAACGGGAGTAAAACGCCTGCTCTGTTCAAATCAGTGTCAGCATTACCATCATTTCCATCTTGCACACACAGAATGCTTCCCCTGCCCTCCCCCCTCATGCAATTAAGGAACACAGTGCACAAAACACAGTGGGTTGTTTGCACACTCGTTAGCAACCCATCCTGTTTTCTGTCTGTGTAAAACTTGGGCCACAGGTCTTCCGCTAGCTGCAGTATCACTTCCTACTTGTAAAGCTTCTTGGGCTTTTAAGCCTCTACCTGCAATCCTCCAGCTACCAGGGGTTGCATGCAGCTCCTTGCGTGGCATGATGGGGCCACCAGTTCCCATCTAGGGTGTAGGTAACTTGAAATTTGGGTTTTCCTGGTCACTCAGTCTTCAAAACCTGGTTCTTAGCCAGGGCAAAATTAAGCGTGAGGATAAAGGCTTACTCAGCATTACAGTTATCTACTCCCAGGCTGTAAAACAAAATGATTTACACATCTAATTGGTTTTGCCTATTGTTTCCATGTACACAGTAGTCCTATTAATGAATATCATAGCTTCATTACTGGATATCACATTTTGCTGTTTGTTGTGTACCATAAAATAATGTCAGCACATCAATAACTTAAATAACACAAATGTAAACATCTTTTCTGCTTGTTATAATTATGATTTCGGCCTACAGAGGCTTTTTGATTTTTAAGACCATTCACATAACATGGAATGTAACTTTATTTGTTTTTCTTTTGAATATAATGAGACACCAAAAGCCCTTGTCATCTTTTAACAAGATACTAAAGCAGCTCTGTTTCATGAATGACAGCACAATTAAAGCTAAAAATCAGAATTAAAAAAAAAAAAACAAACAAACTCTTTGCACTGTACAATCTCAAATTAAAACAAGAAAGATAATGACAATCTTTTGCGTTAGCCAGGAAATGTGATTCTCTGCCGCTGGGCTTTTTTCTTGCTGACAATTCACAGAACGTGTATATGGGTGTAGTTATAGGTGTGTGTATTCTATGCAGAACAGCAGTCCCTATTTTGTTGATCTAGTTCTTCTAATTGTTTAGTTAAGCTACCTAACTGATACAATTTAGAGTACTACAATAACACATTTAACATCAAGTTTACATACTTGCGTCTTTGAAATACTAGGAACTTTTACACATTTTATTTGGCTTTGTAAGGACTGGAATATCACAGATAATGCAATCTATTCATCTTTGAGAGAATATGGCTGTTATCAACTAGCTCTCTAAGGTTCAGAGTGAAATACATTTCTCTTATTTCTGTAGCCGACTGCGGAGAAGAAGAGTGTCTTCTTTAGTGGTCAGTCTGATGTTACAGTACCGACTCTGCAGAGAGAGAGATACATGTTTAATGAAGAACAATTCTCTCTGGACATTAGAGCTAAGCTGTTGCAGCAAAATCACTCCGCTCAGACTAATTTCCTATACCAATCTCAAGAAAATCTTATTCCAGGCATGTTTTGCAGTAGTATCTCCATGTGACCAGAGGAGGGCTCTTGGCACATCTTCATCCAGCCTGGCAGGTGAGTGCAGAGGCACAGAGCCACCCAGCGCTGCCCGGTCCTGCACCTCTTCCCGTCTCCTCGCCTCCCGGGTTCACCCGACGCACGGTTTGGGAATCAATGGGAAGAGGCGTTGCTTGCTGCTCGCTGGCTAGAGTGGCTTCTCATTTCCCCTCATTCCATTCCGTGTTGCTATGGGTTAATTTGAGATTGATGGATGATTCTTAAAAATCATGTTTCAGGAGTTGCCTCCCTCTCCTTCCTGAACATTCATCTGCTATTAGCCCCTGGTAATTTAGCATATATCGGTTGATTTAACCCTCTATGTCTTATCCTGCTGCAGAAACTCCTTGCCGTTAGCTGAAAAGCGCACCTGGAAAATGCACTTGCTGAGATATGTATTGCAACAGCGCTTCTTTTCACATTAGGCTCTTGTACAAGTCCTGCTCCTTCCTGCACCCTAGAGAGGTGCCTGCCTCCCAGCCCTACTCCCTTGGCACAGGACAGAGCAGAGCACTCAATCTCTTCTCCCCGCCATTCATGACCACAATGAAATTCAACCGCTTTCCACATAGGTGTACGTGACATCCTCTTGGGTTTCATTTTGGCTAAATCTTTTACAGAAAAGATTTTAATTTCACAATCCTACCATTAATGTAAATGTTTTGTTCAAGTTTAATGCTGAAAAACTATTAGAAAGAATTTAGAAACTTTTTTTCACAATAAAATTCTTTTCCATCCCAGGGAAACACAGTTAATTTAATGTATAATTTCAGCTCTATTTTTTCCCCTTTTCTTTTCTTCTCACTTTCTTCTTTTCTTTCTGCTTTTCTTCTCTTTTCTTCTTTTTTTTCTGTTTCTCCTTTTCTTCTTTCTTTTCTGGAGCAGGCAGGTACAAGAAGGAAGGAGGCTTTCATCAGCAGTCCTTTGAGTTAGAGTAGATTGCAGTGAGTCCTCACCATGATAGGATCATAAACTTACTGGGTTAAACCAAGCTAACTTTCCCTAAGCTGCCAAGTTTTAGCTGCACCATACATATATGTGTTTCCTTGTGCCATTTTCTTTTCTTGTAATTTTGTTTTTCTTGATGACCCTGAGCTATGGCTTCTGTCTCATTCTCACCACTAGTCAACCTTCTTTGCTTTTGTGGTTTTGCCGATATAGGCCTCAAAGAAAAAATGGCAGAAGAGCACAAAGTAGCTGAGGTACATGAGAGAGGACCAGATGATATTTTGCACATGGGAATGGCACTGGCCATGCTGCATCCAGGAGAAGACCAGGTAGTTGATTACACAGCCGACCAACATCTGGGTGATCTGCGACAAGGTGATGAACATGGCAAACTTGCGTGAGACTCTGAAGCCAGCAGCCCGCAAGGCATAGTAAGAGTACATAACAGCGTGCACTCCATAGTTCATGGTCATAAACCAGCCACCGCCAGCCACCATGTCCTTGTAGGAATACCAAGAATAAAGTAACACAGTAATGTGATGGTACCAGTGTAAGAAGATGAGCTTCTGTTTTCTAAGAATAATGAATATTGTATCTCCTGTAACAAAAAGAAAAAACAGAAAGAAAAAAAAAAAAGGGAGGGGAGGAAATGAGAAACACATCAAACACAGTTACTGAATTCTGCAATGCTCTCTTCCCATTGCTCTTGCTAGAGTATATGCTTTTGTAGCATGAAATAGCACCTCAGCAACTGAAGTCAGAGCTTGTCAGATCCGAGCGCCAGCTTGGGTCTCATCTCTTGGTGCTTTTTGGAAAACCCAAGAATCCCCTTTTTGTTGACTGGAAATCCCCTGTTTGAATACTCCATAGGTCTTTGCTGTAAACATAATATGTGAAAGCCTAAAGTGAGGCAGGTGGACATACATGCATCACCTCCGACTGTCAGGCTGTCCATCGTGCACTGTGACTACAAGAGAAAACCAGAGAGCAGAAAATCTACAGAGGAAGCAGCACAGTGGTTTGAATGTCTACCTGCAACTGGCTCTAATTAAATGTTATTATGCAAAAAGCTATTGTGTACGTTACTGAAGGTCTGTAATTGCCAGAAAAAAAAAAAAAAGGTTTTAGAAAGAAATTTGGTTTATGTTGAAATGAATATTCTCTCTGCAAATTCATGTTACTGTTTTAGAAAAGCAAATTTTATTCCTCATTCCTGTCTTTTTCTTTCTTCTGCTTCTCGTGGTTGCTCTGAGCATCCCAATTAGATCTAACCTATACATAATTAGATATAATGAATATATATGTATGCTACTTATGTGCTATTGTTATAGACAGTGTTTCCAAACAGGTACTTTGAGATTTGAATCAGGGCCTTATTTCTACATATATATCCCTGAAAATCCAAATAAGAGTATCAGTGAGGGCTGGAACTGAAACTGCACCATCTGCTCTAGGTCTCCAGTAAGCCATAATACTTCTGTTTATCTCATTAGCTACAAGATGTTGACTCACATTTCAATAAGTAATCATATGACCGATTTATTGTTGATGCGTAGTTCGAGCTGACGTCCTCCAGTTTTAACCAAATGAGATTTCAGTGGTTTTGCAGTAATTTAAGCAGCAGGAAACCAAAAGATTCTGACACAGCAAAATAATTGGTGCCTGTCCCTCCCAGTGTTTATGCTGATGAATTGCTATCCTGTAATTTGCTGAATCAAATTCTCTGCTGAAAGGTAAAGACTTATTTTGCTGCACACCTGAACACTGAATTCTGCAGCCCTTTGAGGTTTGGCAAAGGCATCCTCCTAAAGGAAAGCTGGAGGGCTGCTGAATCACTGTCTTCTTCCTGTTAAAACAATCCTCTCTTACACTAATAAGCTGTGGGATCAGAACACACACAGATGGGATGTTAAGTTGGCTTTGGCATGCATATCGTAAGTATCATTACAAATAAATCACTGGAGAGACAGCCATTTATAAAAAGCCGCATCACACTGGATTTGGGATTTAAAAAGCCAGGGATGTTGTGGGAAACTGGCTTCTACCTAAAGATAGCTTTCAGCATTCAGAAGAAGCACATTACTGTTCATAATTGTATGCCCACACATATATTTAAGGATGAATGCTGCAGAATGGAGGTAGCTTCTTGCCAACACAACGGCTCTAGCCCAGCCTCGCACCAATATCCACAGGGTGGGTGGCTGCCAATGATGCTACTCAGATTGGTCTGCAATCACTAACTACTTCAGAAGTGATTGGCCAGCCCTAGTAGTGCTGAAGGGAATATCAAGGGAATCACCCTTTGTCCTTACAAAAGTTTCATGGGGAGAAGAAGGGATGTGACATTTTCTCAACATCTGTATCATGTTCATAAAGTATACTGGTCCCTTGGGGCTGAACCTACAGATCTACTGCGTGAACTTGCAAAGCATGAGACCCCAGCTATGAGCAACACCGGACTTGTATCTCCTGCTGCTGGAAGACATGGGGTAACAAACACAAAAATACAAAGCACATGAAAAGTGCTTGATGGCAAGCTTAGATATTGGAAGGGTGGCAGTGTGTTCCTGGCAAATTGTTGTAGACTTGAAAAAAAAACATCTCTGGAACTACAACTCTAACTGATATTTTCTGATGGAGATTTCTTATTAGCTTTTCCTGGTTTTCATTCTAACTACAACTCTTACTGTGTCAGGATGCCAAATACCCTTGAGTAGTGGCCACTTGCAGATGAAGACAGTGTCTAACAGCAGGAGCTCTAAAGAGGAACAGGTAAACCTTTTGCCACTTACAGGATGCCTCACAACTGTGAATCCCTGGCTGATGTCCAGCTGTTGTTAGACAGCTAAAATCTATGGCTGGCAGATAGGCTACATAAATTAATGGACAGGTTGGTGATGAGGCAGACTCCGGTCCTTTAAATACACTGGAACTTAGTTGAGGACTTGGACCTACCTGTTCTGTTACCTGAAACCAGCGTCATCACAGGTGTGCTGACAAAGGCTAGGAAAAAGCTCAGAAAGCTGAGCTGTAATTTCAGCTTTGAAGATGTGTCTAAACGAGGCATACTTTGGAGACCTCCGTCTGGACAGCCTGAGGTGTATATAAATAAATGAGATTGTCCAGTATGACTAGGACAACCAATCTAAGGGCTTTACGCTCTGCCAAATTAATTGCAAAAAAAGCAGTTTTGAAACAATGACAAAGGCCCAGCTGCTTTTCATAAAGACTGGCAGAGAGGCAGAGGAGAAAGAACAGCACTGAACTTGATGGCATTTAGAGAGAATGCTCTCTTCGTTCTGCTTTGGAGAGAAAAAGGAAGACAGAGTACTCACCTAGTTCAGGTGCTTTGCTTAGCACAAATGCATATGCCCAGAATTTGCTGACAGGTCCAATGTAAAAACTCTGGTCACACACTGACTGCTTCAGGCCTTTGGTCATCAAAATGTACAGCATGTAAGGAGCAGTTCGAACAGCACCGAATATACTTTAAAACAAAAAGAGAAAATGAACAAAGTTGAGTAGATACTCGGCACCTATATGTGGTCACTTCAATTCATCATGAGAAAAAAAAAAAAAGCCATAGATGTTCTGAAAAAAAATGAGCTTGAGACAGCCTTAAAGTTGGATAACTCTTCTGGCTTCTAGGAAGGTATTCTGAACTCATATTTGCAAAGTGGACTGCAGTAGTATTCCCTGATGAAAGTCTGGAAAGGTAACATCAGTGGTTTTTATTTCATTACTACAGGAAGGAGCCTTCTGTTTCCAGGAACAGTTGGAGACCCTAATTCCACTGAGAAAAACATGCAGAGTTTTGATGCTGGTGGCTAGAATATTACAAAACATGAGTTAATAAAGAGCTGCCATCAATACAACCAGGAACAACTCTCTCTTCTGATTTCCTGAGTTTTCTCGTCTCTCCCTGCACATGTTACATCCATGGGAGTTCTGAGCAGTGAAGAAAACAGGCAGGGTGCACAGATTACAGTGGGATGTTGTAGTCAGGGCTGGTGGTTTGGTGCACATGCTGACTTCATCTCTTAACAGATCATTGCTAACAGAAGAACTGACTGGTTGAATTGTCGTAAACAGCACAGATTCACCCTCATGTCGTCAGCAAGGTGCAAGGTAACAGTGTTCTGTAAATGAGAAACATCATGAAATTTGAATCATACTAATTAGTGCAATTATAGAGGAGATAAGTTCAGATAACAGAAGACATCCAGCTGATGGAAGGAGATTCTGTCTCAGCAGTGAGGCACTTTGCAGAAGTAATTGCCTCACTAGAACCCACCCATTGTTTAATACTGTCGCTTAGTGGGCCTTCAAAAGCCACGACAAATACGGAGTGAAACAAGCACCTTTCAGAAAACTGGAGCAAAGAAAGGCCCAAATTCTTGTAGGGTTGAGTACATCTTCATATCACACATCCCTATGCTTGTATTCAGATATACCTTATCTCCCCTCTAGCTTCTCTGTGGCCCTGTTCTACCTGTCTTGCTTGGTCAGACTGGATGGTTCAAGTAAGCCTGCCAAGCTCTTGATAAACATTTTTATATTATTTGTATGAAGTACTTAGATTTCCAAATCTACAGCATTAATGCAGCCAGTCCAACTTGCCTGCTGTTAGCAGCAGCTCTGCCCTTTGCCCACCCTAGCCCACTGCAAGTTATGCTCCTGCACTTTTCCATTTTGTTGCGTGAGGTTTGACTGTGCTGTCAGAAAATTCAGACAATGGTCAACACTGCTCTGTTCTCCATAGAAGCTACTAATATTAGCTGCTATTTGAATGGTGGTATTTGTTCATGGGTTCTACTGCCAGACAAGTCCTCCTGTTCTGCATGCAAACAAAAAACTCATCTTGCTGTGGTACAGGTTTACAGAAGGTATTTAGGTAAGCCTAGGCTTCCCAACAGAGCCACCCAAAGTTTTGAATATATTTCCACCAATAGGCAAGATAGCAGTGGTAGTCCCTCACATACAGATTTTGGACTTATCCATCCCTTCACAAAGAAGGGAAAGTGCAACACTTCAGGTGTCCCCGCAGCCTGAGATGTGGTTCCTCCACAGGATTTTCCCTCCCAGAAGTGCTGTCTGTGCACGTTTTTCTCACGTCTTTCTGGCATCAGTCCCTTCCACCTGGCAGAGAGTGCCCAAGCCTGCTGAAGGAGTTTTGAAACTGGGTGCAACTTGTTCCATGCCTTCCCTCCAGTGTTACACATATGCTGTTTTCCCAGGAGCTGCATTTCTTGTTCTCAAGACGACAGGAGATCTTCACAGCAATGTAATCAAATCACTTCCTGAGGCACTGAACTCCTCAACTTGGCCAGGGCAAGCTGCTGCTTGCCTCCTGTTTTTCGGGTGGTGGCAAAATCAGGTGGAGGAAGATCGGGCAGAAGAGTTAACAATACGCAACCAGTTACCCACTTCTCCCATTCGCAAATACTTCAGAGCTGACATTAAAATGGAAAAAAAAGGAGGAAGTCTTGAATTAAGAAATCAAACAGCTGCAACTATGGATCTTTGTTTGTAAAGAAATTGTACTGCTTTTCTAAAATATCATATATTATTGAAGTTTTAAAGCCAAGAACTCACAAGCACATACTCAAATAGGAGGAGCAGTGTCTCAAGCAACAGGCAGACATTGATTTAACTGCAGGTGACTCAGAATGGATGCCCATGGACTTAATCTAGACTGATAAGAGAGCAGAAGAGTATTTGCCTTGTGGGGATGGCACAGTCACACTTTGCTGTCCTAGTGATGGCATGATGGCATGCATGTGACTCCTTCTGTCTTTCTGTTAAGCAACAATTGCAGAGCTCTCCTTGGAATGGGTGTACATGGGCACACACACACTCATTCTTAATTGCAGCAGGAGTAATTTCATGGTACAGTAGCTTCCCTAAAGAGAGGTTCATGACTCCAGAAGAAGTGACAATGGCTAAAGGTGGTGTGTCAGACACCTGAAATCAGTATCAGCGAAGAACAAACTAGATTTTAGTATAATTCACAAAGGAAGGCTTTATAAATAACGAAGAGGTAAACTGGAAGTAACTGATCTGGCTGATCTTAATACATGCCATGGGTAGGTAGCTATTTGTGCCAAAACACTTGCCAAGAGGCACTTACTACAGGAGACAGAAAAAGATCTAGTGTATGCCTGCAAATACGCCTTGGATCCGGCGAGCTTGTTGTGTTTCTGTCACTTAATCTTGTTTGCTCCGTGAGGTAAGATCAACCAACACATTTCTATCTTGCAAAGACATGATGTGCAGCAAAGTGATGACACTGCTTGCTCAGTAAATCACTTCTGTTTCATTTTGCCCTTGCCCTACTCTGTGCTGTAGCTTTTGTGAGGTATTGAAGTGAACTGCTTACCAAAGCAGTCTGTCTAGCGCGAATCATCCACAGGGATTTCAGAAATAAGGTAGCAGTGAATTACTGTACAATTATACCCTTTTGCAACAAGAGAGACTGATCAGAAACAAACTGCACAAGCTAATGCAGCTTTCTCATCTATTCAGACTCAAAATGTCCTACATTCTCCTCCCTCCAGGCAGTGGCTGCTCTGCTAGGCTAACAAATGCCCAGCTGATATTTTGCTGGCTATAACATGAGCAAAACGCATCCATGAGTAAAATAAAACCTAAAACTTTTCCCTCATAAACTTGCTTTCAAATGTAGGCCTCAAAAACCATCACATGCATGGGTCAGGGCAGCATTTTTGAAAGAAAACTGAGAGCCAGGAATTCCCTGATGTGACAGAAGACAAAAACAATCAATAGCCAAAGGCTGCTCACTGCTCCATGTTTCCTCCACCATGCTGTCAGAAACATGGTTTCCAAAAGCCAGAGAGGGCAGCAGGCAGTTGAGACCCCTATTTGACCTCAGCTGTCACTGTGGCAGGCCCAGCTCCTCCCGTTGCAGCTACATCCCTACAAGTGGCACTGCTCAGAGCACATCCTAGCCCAGGAGCAACACTGTAGGACTGAGCAGGGAACATGGCTGGTGCATTAAAAATATACATTAAAAAAGCTAAAGAAATCCAGGCTTACATTTATCCCACAGCAATGGCATTATTGCATTTTGTACTGTCCTACTCAGACATTACTCATCCTGACCATGTCTTCTTATCTAGAAACAAGCCCACACCCCAACTTTTCAGCACATAGTTCAGCACACAATGCAGCAGCATATCCTGAAAGCACTGTGAGATCCACAGAGAGGAAATCCTTTGCACTGGATTAGTGCCCTAAAAAAAACAAACAAGCTGATCCAACGCCCCATGCCCATTGGACGGATCTCTGCAGAGACAGTGACCAGAATGAGTGTAAAATACATTAGCTAAAGGTGTCAGAAGCAAAGTGTTTTTATTTTCTAAAGCATGTCCCTGTGCGCTGTAATCTGTGCAGGTGTGGCACCAGCAGGGAGCAGCAGGGAGCCCATGGGCAGCAAGACCATGCTGTGCTGCCCAGTACTAGAGAATTACCATAGGGACTTCCTAGGGACTGCTCAGCACAGGCATACGGCCAGGCTCCTCTAGCACCCAGAGCCCCACAGCCTGGCTCATTAATTCTGTCCCATCTGCCCAGGAGGCAAGTCACAGAATCTCTGCAAATGCAATTCCTCCAAGTGTGGTCCTGGGACACCCAAATTGAGGATAATCAGGGCCCCGGAGAGCAGATATTCCTCGCCAACTCTAGCATCCACACGGTTTTGCAGTCCTTCCTTGTCACACCACAACGGTGAGAAAAAAGGAGGCAGCTTTTTTTCATTTTAGCATGCAAAATGTTTACAAAGGAAGGACACTGAGTTAGAAAGAGATGTTCAAAGGTCAGCCCCACCAAAGAATGCAGCGCTTTCTAAACCTCCTTTGTGATAAATCAGGCTGCATTCAGCTTTCAGGCCTGTTCAGCAAGTGTTCTCCTAGTCAGATTAAGTTTCCTTTCTCCTTTCTGCTTGGTCTCTTAACAAAATCAAATGGCCTTTCTGTGCCCTACTTCATGACACCTGCTATCCTGATGCAGGAGCGAGAGGCTGTGGAGTGGGTGGCGCGTGGCACGAGCACAGGGTGTGTGGACACCCCTTGGGCTGGCAGTGTGGGGTAGCCTGGAAACACATAAAATATAAGCAGACACTGGGAAAACATACTGGGAAAGCATCAGTATGAAAAGTAGCTGTCTGAATTAAGTTTCTTGAACAGAAATGCAGCTGAAGCCACCTTCATTAGAAAAGCTCTTAGCCCCCCACTGGATGGCTACCCTTGAATCTGACATGGCCAAGAAACTCAAACTCCTGAAATAAAAGGTCGTAAACTAAGATCAGTATGGACAGGCAAAGCAGTCAGATAACAATGTACTTGCTACCTTGCTATGGATGGGGTGATGATACTACTAACCAGTGGGAAAGAAGGTAATTTTACGGAGCTGTTTGCTTCCTCCAAACCTAAAATCAATCATAGAATCATAGAATGGCGTCAGTTGTTAAGGACCTTAAAGATCACACAGTTCTGAGCCCCCTGCCATAAGCTGGTTTGCCCCACGATGTCAGGCTGCCCAGAGCACCATGCAAGCTGGTCTTGAATGCCTCCAGGGATAGGGCATCTGCAGGTTCTCTGGGCAGCACTGCCAGGGCTTCACCACCTTCTGAGTAAATAATTTCTTCCTAACACCTAACCTAAATCTCTTTTTTTTTAGTTTAAAGCCATTCCCCCTTGCCCTATCTGTGTTTACACTCTCTGGTGGCCGCAGGCCCTGCAGGAGAAGTGTCCCAACTGACAACAAGCTTTTGTGTTAGCAAGGAGAAGATCTCATACAAAATTTTAGTAGTTACAACAGGAGGTTTACGGCAGCCCACCTTCAATCTGTAAAGCAAAATATGAAATTGCATTTCTTTCAGTTCTGCTGGGATCTGGCTGCAGTGAGGATAATGGCTTATAGCTGAGTTGAAATCAAAGGGAATGCCCAGGTTAAAGCAGTTACTTGGATGGTGCAAAATGAGGAAAGGATATTATGGCTGGGGTTGAGCCCACTGGTTTTTATAGGTGCCTGGGCACCCATTTGAAGCCTATTGTTCCCAAACCCTTAGGGGTAGACATGACAGACAGTTTCAAGGCTGAGGAAGAATTAAAAACATAACAATAATCTTTCAAGAGTATGCAGAGATGACATTCATTCCCCTGCAGGGAGGGGACTGGCAAGACCTGCCATGAAATACCAGCTTCCTACGTAAAAAAGCTTGGGCTGAAAGAGAAATACATTTCCTGACTAATTGCCCTTAAACTTCATTGGATGAATCCAGGAATGTATACGGTGTAAACTGTAAGGTTGCTTTAGGCTTATCTATCTGTGATTGCAAAATCATGGTACCCTTGCAGCAGAGTGAGCAACCATAAACTAAGAAACTGATCATTAACTACAGATAAAACACGGGAAATAACTGGCTGTCATTCAGTGGCCTACATGGAATTGATGGATCTTATCTAGATCTCAAGTAGCTCAGTCAGTGCAATAAGACATGTACTCTAATCTCACAAAAAAGCAGTCTAGAAAAGGATCTGGCATCCTACATCCTAAATGGTCAACGTGGTACAAGGACAGCACACATGAAATTTTTTCTAATTTATTTTAATATATTAATAACTGACTTGAAGAGTCATTTCATATGTCTGCAGATGGAGATTAAAAATATTTTCCTTGCTTTGTTGAAGCAAGGGTTACATTTTTCAACTAAATGCATCTGCCTCTTGGGTAGTAAAGGATATGCAGTGACAATGTATTCACTAGATTATAGAAAACTTTGGAAAAAATAATACTAACTAGATGTTTGGCCACATGTAACATTTATGAGGCATTTCACAAGCATTTAAAAGAGAAGACTTCTTAATAGTGAGTTACTTTGAAATCCAAGAGACACACTTGTTCAAATTATGGCAGATAAACTAAGCCCAACTGTTATTTTTATAATGGCAGAGAAGACTGACATAAATAGGCTGCCGTTTCACCATCTTTCAACATTTCTGAGGTGTTTTTGAGCAACATCTAGGTTAGATATGGAAAGAGAGAGACCTGGCCCTGCAGAGAGACTGTTCTTGGGAAACACATGCAAACCACCTTCCTGTTTTACCTCCCAGAACTGGCCCAAGTACCTCACAGAAAAACCCCATCCCCTCATCAAATCTGCTTGTGATGAGAAGGACAACTCATTCTCACCACAGAGCAGACCTTCCTTGTTGCTGTACCAAAATTTTGGTCTTATCTGCTTTCCAACAGCCAAGAGTTCTACCACTGCCAGCTTGAGTTGCCCCACAGATACCAGTGCTTCAGCAATATCCAGGCCAGCAATTGCTTTAGCTCAGATGTCTATGTCTAAACCATTCAGGTTTAGACCTAACTTCCTTCAGGCATTTTTTTGTGTTGGCATCACCAAGGCTCTCAGCATTGTATTTGTGAATATTTCTGTCCTTAATGGCGTTCACTCTTGCAACAGCGTTGTAAACTGGCTGAGCATTGATCCATTTCAAAGACTGAGAGGTAAGGCAAACTGAAATTTAATTGTCCTGTCAAAACAAAATCTGTGCCTGAGCCAGGACAAGCAATGTTGTGCAACATCATGAATTGCATATGGCTCAGCACCTTGTCCATGAGATCTGTTTGACTTAAGCAGGACAATTGACCTCACTCTATAAGTGAAAACAGTATTAGAGAATCCACATAAATGCTCTGGACTGAGGCATTTTCAGAGAGAAGACCCTCATATAAACCATTTTCTGACCTATCACAATTTTTTTTCTCACTTTTTACTACTACTCCCTAAACTTCCAAGTCACAAATTCTCTGTCTTAAACACCCCAGGCAAATCTACATTTTTAAATGGTTTGTGGACATTAAATAAAAAAAAGATTGTCTATAGACGTACATTTCTTAACATCACCTTTTCATCATGGACACCTCTGATATGTTGGTAGCATACTCTCAGGACATAAAACACAGAGCAATGTGTGTGAGACACAGTCAAAGTTCATAAAGCCCTATTATCCAAGAAACACAAACAGCTGAAAACTTACTTAGCTAGAAGATCAGATAAGAGCAAAGAGCAATGCATGCTTGCCCCACACTTTGTTGTACTCCTATTTTTCTTTGACATCAGGCTAATACAAGCATGGATTTGATCTGACACAGCTGGACACGAGGCACGAACAACAAAAGTCCATATAATGAGTTTGAAGAGCATCCCTGCTTCTATTTCACTTTGTCTTGCCCCCTTGATTTATGTAGGACCAGATCCCAGCAACCTGTTCTACGTTAGGAGAAAATATTTGAATTCTTTTTCCTCATGGATTTTTTGCTGCTGTTCTGATTATCATGGTTGCTTTGTATGTGTGCTCCTTGCTGATCCCTTTACTCGCACCAGTGAACTCAGAAGAAAACTAGACATTTAAAACCACCCTCCTGCAGTTGATCCTGATCCATGCCCAACTCCTTGTGACAGGTGCAGATACAAAAACCACACCAGTGAGGTGGAAAATTCTGTGTCAGTGTTCTTAAAAACTCACGATTTCCTTTGCTAATGCCTTCATTTGATAAAACAGCAGAAAATGTGACTATTTAATGCCATTCAACAGCAAGTGATTCTATGGGAAGTTCATTTCAACAGGTTTCTATCCAAGTCTAGGAAGAAGAAGAGTGAAGACACAACCAAGCCAGCCCAGTCACAGCTGCAGCTACATGCATGGACAAAAACAGACCCTGAACTCTCACAGTAAAAAGAAAATCTCATTATTTTGAAGTCAATACGGGGATTTTGCAGAAGACTGCAGTGCTGGGATTTGCAACTATCATGATGTTGCTGTGCACCTCAGTAGAATTCCTTTCGGCTCTATATTGTTTCTGTTTCACCGGAAAAAATTATGCTAGCTACAATTTCCCCATATTTTAACTGAACAAACCATTAATTATTTTCTTACAGTTGGAACGAACAAGGAAAAAGTATGGAAAAAACAACTTGGTTCCATGATATCCCTTTTGCCTATGAAGTCTGAACACCCTTAGAAAGCACATTTTCAAAGGTTATGAAACCAGTTTTGAAGAGCACTTACATTAATCTCATACTTTAGGAAGAACATAGAACTCATTTTCTTCAGTTCATGCACCTGAAAGGCAATAAGGTACCTATAGTCTTCATTGTAATTGTAACTATTGTAATTAAGAGCACAATTTTCATGCATGATTTGGGGTAATAAGTGCCTTTAGCTTCCTGAACTCCCTGAAAGCTTGAAATGATGCTTTTGTTCCAACTTGTAATTTCACTTCTGCAGCTGAGGAGGACACATTCACTGTCTTCCAGAAGGTGTATCTGCTAACTAGAGATGGACTGCCTATGTTGTGGTACCTCCAAAACACACGGACACAAATAGTTACCTGCGAGGCTGCAAGAACACAAAGAATTGGGCAAGTCCCCTGCAGAGAAACCTTCCTTCTAAAGCCCTACTGCTCCACTGCTCCTCAGCCTCTCCCCTCTCCCATTCCTCTGACAAGGCAGCAGAACAGATGGAGCTTATGGCTTGCCCACTTTGAGGGTGATGGAGTCCTATTGAGGGTGGAATCAAAGCCACTGCACTCTTAAAAAAAAAAAAAAAAAAAAAAAAGGGGGGGAGAAAAAAAAAAAGGAAAAAGGAGTTGAGAAATAACATATGCTTGTCTCAGTGTGACACTCAGGTAAAACCTAGTGGTCAGCAGTACTGAACATGCATGATGATGGGGTGCTCTAGCTCTGAGTACCATGTGTGCAAACAAAAATTCTGCTGATCTTTGCAGTTTTTATCCCTGGTTTAGCCCAAAGAATTTTCTTTGCATAAGTTCCCGCATACTTTGAGGTTTGGGCTCAGTCCTATCAAAACCCAAAGCAAAATTTAGAGAATTCCCCTTCCATCTCTACCCCTCTTACATATAAACCTTGCATTTCAGACCTGCTTGCTGTATCTGACCCAGATGTTTCTCCAGAAAGCTTTTCAATACAAATCATCTCAGTTTTCAGTGGGGACCAAACCTGAAGCCAGGCCAGCTCAGAGTGATTTAAAAATTGTGCAAATATTTTACAGGGCTCTACGAAATAATACATCATTTGTGCAGATTTATATACACATAAGCATATGCACTCATGCCTGGGTGGTTATGACTTTCCCACGTGATGAATTATTGGGAAGGAATGGAGGAATTGGAGGTATGTTAAAGTGACAGCTCACTCTGTGGCTTCAAGTGAGGGCAGATACTGTGCTCCTTGCTTCTACATGGGGCTACTCCCTTCCGCCCTTCTCTCATCATAAGATTTCCCAGTCACAATTCACCTGATTCCTAAAACTTTGTCCTTTTTATTGACAAAATTAGAGGAAAACAAAACAAACAAACAACAAAAAAACAGGCTTATTTCCTTTCCTCTCCAGGGACCTCATTGAGCATCTCAAGCAGTGACATCTCTGCAGGGCTCCGGATCAATGGATGCTGTCACTGAGCAATTTTAATCATGTTAACTCCACAGCAGTGTAAAATCCATCTGATTCTCTCTTGCTAAAGAGCAAGCTCAACACCTCTACCAATTGCTACTTGGAAAAGCTTATTTATCTGTGGATAAAAATCAATCTGCAACAGCTACTGTATTCTGGTCCCTCCTCACCAAACCTGAATTCTCCCTCCAGGAAATGCAGTTTGATCCTACACCTGCCTTCTTTACAATTGGGATTAGCTATACTCAGGCAACCCTGAGGAGCAGAGTTCAAAAACAATGCAGCCCCACAATGTAGGCTGGTGGCGGAGCCTATGCTGCTTACAAAGAGCCACAGAAAACAAAATGCCAGCATCAGATTCTCATGAATAGTTTTTATAGCAGTTGTGCTTGGTCATCGCAAAGAAACATGAGAGAACAGCAGAATTTGCTTACAAAGACACCATACCACACTGAAAAACATTGTTTTTCATTCTTTGCAAGAATGCAGTTAAGTTTTCCAGCTCTACCTACACATCCCTCTATTTCATCTGACTTCCAAAGAGTTGGTTACAATCCAATCAATAGTAATTACCCGTCATCTATTCTTTGCCCCTCAGTGTGCTGTTACCTAACAGCGGTCTCTGACCACCTGGCACACTGGACTAGCAGGAACACTATTTCTTGACGAAAGCTATCATTTCTCAAGCAATAACTCACTCTTCCATCACTAAATAATAACTGGATTCTGGCTGCTGCTGAAGAGCCCCAGCACCCTGCAAAGGCTGTATATACAGTGAGGCAATTTTCTGTTGAGAACTATTTCTTAGTTCTCAGATATTTATTTCAGCAAGTTTAGATTGTGGCTAAGCTGCTAAAAAGAAAAAAAAAAAAAAAGAAAAAAATCAATTTTCTGCTTAAGCCCTGCATTTGGTGCAAAATCTCGTAAGAATTAAGGAATTCATCTAAGGATTTCTAAAGCAGCCCATGAGGATTCATAAGCATAGTGTACCTCTTAAGCGATCTTTAATGAATGCTTTAGGAGCATTTGCACTTGTTCCTGTGTCATCACTAAAATTATTTTCAGCATCCAATGTTATCTCAAGAAAATTTTAGAATAACTAATATTCCAGTGATTTAAATGATAATCTGAAAAAAAGTGACACATCTATTTCTGCAGGATAATTTAAAGATACTTACAGGATCAAATGTATCAAGTTGGCAAAGTAACCGCCATGTGTAGCATTGAAATGTATGTATTCAGGAGTTTAAAATTATCCTGGGCAAATAAAGCCAAAATATAATATAGTAAAAGATTTAGCAGAGAATCAAGCCACCCAATGGAACCAGCAATCACTAAAGCTATAAAACAGGCAGGTAACAACTCAAGTAAAATCTAAGTTACAGATAACGACTAGTATTTGACTGAATAAAGAAGGCTTAAAGAAGCTAAAAGTTATAATATAGCTGTAATGAGATGCTCCGAGTCATAAATTAAATGGCAGCTACAGGTCTGGAGTCACTGATCTCCCCTTTCGGCTCAGTGCTCCTGTGGGCAGTCCAGCCCAGGAGGCTGCCTGCAGCTGGTGAACAGCAAATCTGCCAGGGATGGAGCAGCAATACAGGGAAGGTGTGGAATGACACAGGCATGAGGAAGCTCACCTGCTTAGAAGAACACCTTAGAAAGAACATTGTACACTTGTCACATGGTGATGGCTTAGCTAAACCGTGGCTCATTACCTGTGGTCTGCTTACGCAGGCTCAGTTCATTACTCCCCTGATACACTACTCAGAGAAGAGAGAAATCAGCTGCCATGGGCTGGGGCAGGGTGACTGCATGAGAAAGGTGTAATTTGGAGTTACAGAGGGTCAACACTCTCACTGATTTTGAGTGGGGACAGCAGGGCCAAATGGGTGCTACAACTGGTTTCCAAATAACGTACTGCATTCACTCTACATTTGGTTTTCCAGCTACAAAAACAAACAAATAGGAAAAAAAATCCACTTTTTTTTAAAGGACGGAAGCCCACTTTCATGCTAAATTTAATGGCTGCCAAGGGAAGTTTTCAAGAAATATTTAAATGTTGTACTGAGGAACACATGGTTTAGTGGGAAATATTGGCGATAGGTGGATGGTTGAACAGGATGATCTTAGAGGTTTTCTCCAACCTTGGTGATTCTGTGATTCTAAAGAAAGCAATTTTAACAGGAATTGTTTAGCCAATGCTATCTGCATCTCCTGTAAAGTTGCATTAGCCAGGTCTCATGTGGCTTCAAACACAGTTCTGGGAATAAAGATGTTTGTCATGAGATGCAATTCCTATTTAGAATAAATAACGTACATATTGGGCATGTCTTCCTGAGAGGACTTTATTGCTCCTAGTCCATATATTTCTTCTACCTTCACACTGTTATTTTAATTCCAGATAGCATTTGTTCTGCAATTTATAAATGCACTGTTTGCATTTCCCTCTTGGGCGACAACTATTAAGTCTCATCAAAGGGATTGCCTTCTTTCCAACCATTCTGAACTCCTGCTTTTCACCCAGCTTTCAACTTTGATTCCAAAATGGCAACTAAAAGATGTTCCCAACATCTTTTAAATAAGAAAATCAGTTTATATAGATGAGCATGGCTCAATTGAAATAAATCATTAAGTAGATATTTGGGTTCTGAACAATCTCATGTTGAGAATATCAATGCTTCTCAAATATAATTCCCTTGCTTTCAAGTTCAAAAGAGAGAAGATAATTAATTCACCTTAAATGCTACTTATTAACTAATGCTATTTGGCAAATATTGCTCTTTCATTAATTTATGTTCTCTGAGAATTTTCAGAACCTATATAAAACTTCAGAGTATTTTAAGATTTTAATGGTCTGTTCAGCAACATATGAAATGAAGTTGTGTTTTAATCTCTGTGGTGAATGGCAGACCTTGGGACTGGATGGAAATTTCAGTGAGTTTTCATCAACTGTCTTATGCATAGGCATGATAACTAGAAGGTATTTCAGAGTCCCAAATCCGAACAATTGGATTCCTGTTTTTAAAGTTATGTCCAGCCCTTTCAGATCAGCTCATCTCAGGACTGAGCTGCAGATATAATGATTTATTTTGGATTATCTTATTGGGAGCAATCTGCAGAACAAGCGCATACCTTTCTTTCTGACTGAAGGAACTGGGGCTGTTTAGTCCAGGAAAAAGGAGGCTGAGGAGAGACCTTACTGCTCTCTTCCAATACCTGAAAGGTGCTTACAGTGAGAGCAGGATTGGTCTTTTCTCACTGGTGACAGAATGAGCGGAAACGGCCCCAAGTTACACCAGGATAAGTTTAGGTTGGATATCAGGAAACACTTCTTTACAGAAAGGGTTTTAAGCACTGGAATAGGCTCCCCAGGGAGGTGGTTGAGTCACCATCCCTGGATGTGTTTAAAAGCCATTTGGATGTGGTGCTCAGGGACATGATTTAGCAGAGGGTTGTTAGTTAGGATAGTATGGTTAGGTTATGGTTGGACTCGATGATCTTTAAGGTCTTTTCCAACCTGAGTGATTGTATGATTCTACAAAATGCTGCTGTGCTTGTGGAAACAAATCCATTAGAGCAGTCTCATAAAAGAAAAGTGAGTAACCTTCTTCCAGTGAGATACTTTGGTAGTGTCTTTCAAATACAAAATAAGTTGCTACTGGAATATTTCATTTTTGAGGCTTTGTGGAAGACAACTGGTGGCCATTCACACCATTTCAACCTCTTGAAGAGAAAGTGTTTCCCAGGAAGAATGACATACAGATACCCTATACTGACATCAGCCTCTGCTACAAAGCACAGCTGAAGCTGTATTAGAATCTACATGACCTCAAATAATGATAGCAACTTCAGCAATGCATAGTCTGGCCACACAAAGACAAATCATGTCTCTCATGGCACCAGTCACAATCAGATTTAGCTTCTCTCTTCCTCCCTGTATACAACTGCACCACAATGGATGCTTTAGGTTCCCCCTCTCTTCTATTGATGTGATTGTGTCCCTTAGGGAAAACAACATTTTGCTATTATTAGTCAGCATCCTGACACTGATTCTTCTGCTGAGAGCCCTTTAAGGATGGAGAGTGACTGAAAACAGTGCCATGCCACTGTCTTCTGCGAAGGCAAGGCAATCAAACCCTTGTGTGAGCTCCTTGATGGCAGTGCTACCCACACACAGACTCTAAGGCCCATAAAAGAACAAAAATCCAGCTGAGTTGTAATGAAACCATGAATTAATGATTACACATCCTCCTGTGAGACCCTTGGTTGCAGTTTTGCTGATGTTTAAGATGCCAATAGGCATTTTTGATACAGACTAACTAAAAAAATACTTTGGTGTCAGTAAATGACCCTAACTTCTTGTTCAAAGGAGCACAAATATAGGACTAGCAATTCAAACTTATGTTTTTGCAGGTTTTTCACTCTTGGAAATTTTCTTAAATACACGGCTGTCATTTTGACATGCAGGTGAATCAGCAACAATTTCTTTGGGATCTCATAAGTCTGAAAAAACAAACAGTGGGCTCCTGTTGACAAAGAACACCACAGAGCTGCTCCCACAAGACCTCAGTGCACAACCAACTGGCTGCAAATGAAGTGCATAAAATGGAAGAAAAACAAAAAAAAAAGACTGAAACCATGTCATGCCACAAAACAATGTCTTCAGTGCTTGAAACAGATCAACAAGTCTGCTAGAAGGGAAAAGGAAAACAATCCAAGAAAAACATCCCAAACTAATTTATCAGCAAAAGACATCAGAAGATCATGTTTTCACAGTGGTTTCAAAGTGAAAAGCAAGATTTATTGTCACTGCCTCCACAGAGGTATTCACATAGAAGCAGTAACTTTATCCCAGAGACAAAATGTTCGAAACTAGTTGATGCTTCCAAAGGGAAATAAAGCTGCTTTTCTGTCTTGCAGATCCTGCTGGCTGCCAGTGTTGACACAAAACTTACTCTTGACCGAACTCCCTGAATGCTCAGCAAGCTCAGCAGGGTGTTGTAACTTGTTTTGTTTATTTATAAGCGTAGCAAGTTTCCTACAGTAGCTGCTACCACATTTAAATATCTTGGCAAGAGCAAGGCGTGCAGGATACATTGTGAAGGAGGACCATGTCATTGCCTGGCAAGCAATTTCGTGGGTTTTTTTTGTTTGTTTGTTTGTTTTAAGTTCAGAACACAATTTTTCCAGCCTCTGCTAAGTGTTACTATTTCTGAGGATATTTGAAGTAGGTAAAAATGGTAGGAGTGCTAGCAGAGAGATAAATAAGGACTCTGGAAAAAAGTCTTGCTCTGACCTTGAGGCTGAGGAAAATACTGAGGGCTCCCTAGGCAGGCTTTTCTTCCTCACTATAACTGCTCACAACAAAAGTACATTACTTAGCATTTCCTAATGGTATTGTAAAAGTCATAGTATTTCAACAACCCATAAAGCTAACGAGGAAGACTTTTTAAAATTGAAGAGCATTTTCCTAGATCTGTAATAAGTCTACAAGTGAAACAACAGCATCTAAAGCTATCCAAGTTTACCTTCAGAGGAAGTAGATATATCTTTCAGATCAAGTATGTGCAAATGAAACACCTCATCATGAAAGGAGCCAGAAAAAAAGTCTCTTGGAAAGTAAAATTCAAGCCCCTTGTAAAATTTATGGCAGTCAAAGTCTAGAACAGCTGGCTACAGAGCCAATAAAGTTGGGAGTGACTCTGGAGTGATCATTCTGGCAACATGACACTTCACAAAGGTGAAAACCACATTTTAGATTTCACGCAGACTTCCCCATCAGCTACTACAGACTGTGCATTAGTTATTTCATATGATTACGATGGGAAACTCCAGCTATCAAGTAATGAACATGTTGATTTCAAAGTCTGAATGTTCTCAGTCCACCTACACAGCACTTTCACACCATAGCGCACTGCTATTTGTTGATTACCGCATTGCTTTGTTCTTGAGAACTAACTAATCAGTGAAATTGCTTACAAGCCCCACACTGTCAGCCTTACAAGCCCCACTGCGTCATGTCAGCCACAGAGTCACCTCAAAGCAGCATGATTTTAAAAATCATGCTAGTGACCCTCTTTGAAGCACAGTTATGAAGTGCTACAACCTCTCTGCATACATCAGCTTCTTTCTTCTGGCTATGCTCAATAACAAAGTATAATTGCAATATATACTTAGGGATCCAGCTGGCTACAGATCACTTTACAAACTGATTCACAAGTGACGTGTCACCTAAGAAGCAATTCAGCACTTGCTGAACTTCACCAAGAGATGACAAATGTGGACAGTAACAACAAAATGACGTTAGACACACAGCCAGAGGCACAGCACCAGATGCCATAAAACAAAAACAGTAAATTTTCAATGTTAGAAATTGCTCTCAAAGTTACCCCAGAATGCTCAAAGCTTTTTATCTTATTATTATTATTATTTTAGGAATCTTTAAATGATTTAAATCAAGCAAACGTAGCTTAAAGTTCTACAGGTAGCATGTTCCAGCTGAATGAAATAAGTGAAAAACCTAATTTATTTTTCTTCGCCAGAGTTTTAGGAAATGCATAAAACTGATTCTGAGAAGAAAGAAAATAAGTATAAGGCAGCAAAATAATCAGACTTCTCTATTTCTGCTTTGATTTACTCTTTAGGAACTCTCAGCATAAGATACCCACATCTGTGAAAAATAATTCAACATTCATGGCTGCTCAGTACGCACCGTGCTTTCTGTACTTGTGAACTATTCAAATCAGTAATTATTATACTGATACTAGAAAAAGATACTGGTATCAGTGTTAGATATTTGTTTACAGATTTTTCTGTACTGTAGAGTAAACTATCAATGTAAACCTGATTTCCCCATACTCAGTGATATACAAGAAACACGCATCTAGAGCTGCCCATCACTAAAACAGAGCCTTTTTGTTGTGGAGCCACCCATTTGCTGTATTTGTAAGCTCTTCACTTCTGATGGAATAACCAGAAGCCAAATTCTGATCTCAGTCACAGTGGCCCAGGTTTATCCCACTGTAATAGAGGTCAGAACCTCAATTAAATATTCTGTATAGGCACCCATATAAATGTAATGCCAGCTAGCAAATCAGAACAAGACTAGCGTCTTAATTCGTTTATTTCCATTTGTAGTTTGCACGGTAAATTTATTGCAATGATTCAATGATTCATGTTTTTTCTCCTGTCCTCACTTTCTTTTTCACCTTTGCTCTCCAAGAGCATTACTGATTTCTTCCCTCTTTGAATGCTGTATGATCTGGCAAGTCAAAGGGGACCATTTAAATTGTGAGGATTGGACCAGGACATAACCCTAGGGAGCAAGCACTTAAGAAAGGCCACTTCTGGGCAAGCTTGTTGCCATACTAGCACTGCTGTTAAACCTTACAAAACCAAAACCCTTTTCACAGTCTACTGTTGAAAGCAGTTGATGAGAAGGAATGCCTACCTGAAGACAGCAAGGCTCAGGGACCAGAGCACTAGTGGTTTCCTCAGTTCAAATTTTGCTCGTTTATTCATTAGGTGCCGACCACCAAAAATGAAGGCAGCGTACAGTGCTGAAAATAGAAAAGATTTCTTCCTGCAAAACAAAAACAAACAAAAACAACACACCTGTCAAGAACTGAATTAGTATCAGATAGATAGCAGAGTCACAGCTGGATATAACTGCCAAGTACTTATGTGTTTCCTTGAAAGGAAACTGCAGAAGACATTCCCGCAGCCCAGTGGAGATTTCTGTTCCTGTACAAATCTACACACGTATAGATGTTTATAGATATACAGGCATATAGATCCAGGTATTACTTCAAGCAAAACTGACCCTGGGGTAGTTCTCCCCCAAAGGACAGACATGTTTAGCTCTATGTCTTCCTCGATTTACAAAGACTGATCTTCTGTGAAGATCAGAATAGACACTAGAGAGCTCATGTGGTCCTCTACCTTCTACAAGCACAAGGTGAATGCTTCATGAGGTTTTGTGACTTGTTATTTTCATATCCTATTTCCTGGTACTTGGCAATTTTGTTTCCCACTGTTTCTTACAAAGAGATATTTAAAGATCTTGAACATTTCTAGGTAGTATGGCTCTCAAACCAGGGCCAGATGCAAGAGGTCAATAGCCCCATTAAGCTGCAATGATGCTGTCATGCCCTGCTTACAATTGCCATTGTGGGAACTCCAGTGAATGTGCTGAGAGGTCATGCAGGGCTCTGTTGAGGAACTTTAGTGATACTGGTTAAACTGCAAGCTTTATTTTTTAAAAAGCTGACAGTAGCCCAGCTCAGCAATAGTCAGCAAGCATTTGAACTCTGGTACTATAAATCATTGCAAATCAACCACTGGATGTTAGAAATGGACTCAGTCTGGGATTTTTTCCCCACACATCACTATATTACACAGAGTAAAACACCATTAATGTACAGCTCTAATGGTGGCCTGACTGGGTGGCTATATTTAGGAGCAGATTTTTCTCTATAAAACTATAATTATACAATAATATCAGTGGAATACGGCTTTGCATCAGGAGGTGTTGGTTCTTTCTGAATCCCTAAAGGAAAGACACACACAAACTTTCAAGAAAGCTAACTATTTTATCAATATCCCAGGAAAGGTGATAGCAAGAAACAAGATCTCACGTCCCTCCTGACACAGGAAGGAGGAACACTGTGATCTTCATAACTGTACTGGACTTCTTTCTTCCTCAGCAAGATACACCATAATAATTCATACTAGGTGATATTTCATTTTAGTCCTTATTACTGACATTATTTCTTGTGAGTTCAGTCAGCTGAATGAGGTCAACAGCCAGATTACACTAATTAGAACAGATTAATTTTAGGTCACTTTACTAGCTTTTTAATGAGTTCAGCATTGTCTGCAGTGATTGCAAACAGCATTCCCATTGCACACAGCTCAGTGCTGGCAGTACTAGACATGAGGTGTGACTGCTTGCATGATGTGATGCAGAGAGCAGCTGGAAGCTGTTTCAGACAAGGAGTGAGACAACACCTATTTCCTACAGAGAGAAGAACAATACTGAATGAGGATTAATTTGACTTTGAATGCATTTTATTTTTATTTTTGATGACTCCTGATGACTTCTGATAACTTCTACTTTTGCCAGCCAAAGGTCTTAGAATTTTCCACACTCTGCAGCATAATAGTGGATAGTTATGGTTAGTTCAGTGAGTTCAGTGAGACAGTTATAAAGGAATTGCAGAAGTATGTACTCTTATTAATCTGTTAAACAGCATTGGATTAATATTACCCAGCCTCCAAGCAATACTTTTGTGATAGACATTCATGAGAGGTTCATGACTACATGACTGGTCCCTGGACTGGAGATACAAAGCAACAACAATCTCACAGCACTCAATTATATCTGACACGTTTTCAGCCAAAGAGAGCTCATACCAAATGAGGCTTTTTAAAGACAGAGTTTTGAGGTCATTCAACAGCACTGCAACTTTTCATTACTGCTATCTGTAGAGACACTAAGTAAAGCAGAACAATAACAACAACCTGGAATCTTAGAAAAAATCCAACCCCCAAGTAACTCTGTGGCAGATTCACATCCATTTGCTTCAACGCTAGCATGTTCACGTGTTTGTAGTCAACACTGTTCTTCAGGGTAACACAGCAGACATAAAGACAAGGCTGCCAAATCCTCCACATTTTTCTGACATTTCTGTTTCTCGCAGTTGTCTCCCACCTTCCTACATTTTCAGACTTCAGGGACTAAGTACTATCTATACTGAATACAACTCCATATCTTGCTGTAGAAAGTTGCCAGCTTGTTCCCCCAGAAGGGAGGCAGAGGAATTTTCTAGAGGAGCTGTAAGATGCCCTGCTCCGTCTGGACATTCCTGTGAAACGGGAAAGGCTGAAAACGCAGGTGGCATCCCTCACCTAAATGCATACTAATAGACTCAGGCTGCCAACGTGCACAAAGCGCTTCGGTCACTGTCTCATAACAATTCTAAAGCAGGGACAGGCTACGGTACTTCCTTCAGCTGGAACATAGCCTACAGTGTTTGACTGACCCTCTGCATTGTGTAAATCAAAGAGAGATTTATTTTTTAATAGAAAGTTTGCATACTTATACGCTTTCCAGAAGCTCGCGTCCTTCATTAAGATTTGCTGCCTGTTAGAGCAACAGAGACAGGAAAGAAGAGAAGGAAAAGAAGTAAAATTGAGAAGAGAGAGGCAAAAAAAAAAAAAAAAGTGATTTAAAAAACACTGAAAAGAGAAGAAATGACATAGCATTCAAAAATAACAGCCTAAGGCCTCGTGATGAGTCTCACACACAGCAGCACGAGCCATTCTGGTATCTGTGATGTGAAGTGGAAGTGAGATTACTCTAAACACTGCAGCGCCTCCAACGAGGTGTTTGCAGCCCAGATGCACCATTGTCACTTTCTTATTCTGAAAATAGCAGCCTGAGCCATTGTTGTAGAGTTTGCTGATACTAATGAGGAAACTGATACAGGTATATAAAATTTAATACCTTCAAAGGATTTTCTTTAAAAGTTAAGGAAATCCTCTCAGAAACACACAAAGGACAACCTTCACTGATCTTTGAATTATACAGAATAAGCCCTATTACAGCACTCAGCAGGGGCACAATAAAGTGAAGCAGGGTTATTCACTTCAGTTTATCTTCTATAGGTTTTTAGACATGCTTTTTATAAATATGTATTTACTTTCCGCACACAGAGCTCATTCTTAAATTCATGACCACTTCTGCATAAGCAGTTAAAGGCAGTACAACAAGTCAAAAAAAACCCAAACAACTACATCCCAATAGCCAGAGCAGAGACAGTTTCAGGGTCCTGATGTTTTTCTTATGGCATTCTTCATCAACATTTTGTTTACTTTACAAAAAAAAATACACATTTCACTAAAAAGAAACACACACACACAAAAAACACTTGGTAAGATGAAAGATATGGCACCTTCCTTACTTGCTTCTCCCAGCTTTCAACAAAAAAAACCAGTTGTGTTTATTATTGAAACTCCAACCTTGAGAGCCTCAAGCAACTGTAATGTGATGGAAAGTACAGTGATAATAGTGGGGTAGCAAAGTCTTCAGCTGCAGCAAATAAGGACAAGCCCAAATGCAGCAAGCCCTTAAATGAGGTCTGGGAAGGAGTGGATCCTGGCTCCACCCCTTCTGGTCCCACAGTATCTTGCATGCACCTCAGCTCCCCTGGGTTGGCCCTGCCTTCCCACCAGGTGCTCAATCACTGGTTTAGGCTGTGACATAGCATTTCTGCTACAGCAGCATAAATCACACAAGCATCTCCATGACCGCAGTCCACTAACAGTGGCTAGCAGCCTTGGCAAAGGAACTTTCTCTTGGAGGCTTGTTTAAGTATCATACATTCTGTGTGTACAAAAAAAAAAAAAAAAAAAAAAAAAAAAAAAAGTGAAAATGCTTCACAGTCTCTCTGGGTGTCTACTTCGGAAACGCTGTCAAAGCAACCCTTTCTCTCCCTCTTCTCAGTTTCAGCCCTGACAGAACCAGCACAAAAAGATGCGACGTGTCAGATGTGTGCATGGAAACACAATCTGAGAGCTGGAGCTGCTGCCTTTGTTTCCCATTGATCACATCACCCTCATAATGAAGAAAAAGTGAAATGCAGAAGACGAAGACCAGCCCCAAATGCACACGGCAACACAGACCAATTTACTCCTACAGCCTAACCATCTTTTGACATTTATATTTAGAGCAGCCAGGACGAGTCAGACACGCGGGTAGGTGACTCACCAATGACACACTTTGACGTCACAGGCTACTGGAGTGTAAACAGGGATACATCTCAGAATGATCGTCTGATTTCCAAATCTTGCCTCTCAAGGAGTGCTCAGACCTCCAACTCCCTTGTGAGGGGCACTGCTGGATATGTGAGGGCTGTCCATCTCAGCAGCCAGGGCAACTCCCCATGCACCCCTCTGCCAGGGCAAGAGAAGAGGAATCAGAGAACAAGTCCCAGGCAGGGTCCACTATCCCCACAGCTGCCTTTTCACTGGGGTCTTATATCCATCAACACATTTATGGCATTATCAACATACAGAAGCTGCATCCTCAATCCACGGGCTCAAATCCATAGAAAAGCAGCTTGGTTTAAAGGGAACTGAACTTTTTTTGTGGCTTACCACAAAATCACAAGCATCTGTGATCCAGCTGGGTGCCTGCCTACAGATTTGTTCCCCATCACCAGCCTGTGTAGGCACTGCTCCTGGGGAGGTAAGGTCAGGGAGTGAGGGGCCAAACCCTCCTTGTTAGCCATAAACTAAAGTGAATGCAGCTAGGGAAGAAAACAACAATGGGAAACCTTATAATTTGCTTTCCTTTTGTAGGGGAAACATTAGAGAGGTGTAAAGGTGCTAAAATGAAGTTAAAATTCATGGACAAATGTTTTAGATAGAATAGTCAAACTCAGCTGTGAAGAATATGAAATCCCTTGGTCTTTATAATCTTATAAGCTTAATGAAACAAACTACAAACCCTTAAAGCACGTAAACTACAATCCCAAATCTCTGCAATGTCATAAAAGAAAAATTACTCCTCAAGCAGAAAGCAATGCAGAAAACAAGATCCCCAGAACTGTGGATATTGATACCAGTTGCCAAAAGTTTATTATCCATGAAGGCAAAACAGCTTTATCCTGGGCTCTGTCCCAGATTTCCTCCGCTTCTAAGCTATGCTGTGAACAGGGACCCTCCTAACGAAGTAGGTGACAGTGTGCTTGCAGTGATGGGAGTCTTCTGGGTGTCTTTACCTAGTGCAGCAATGGAAATCTCAGCCTGGCAGGCTGGATGTCCTCATTCTGCTGATATCCCAGGTGACAGCATTCAGCCTCTGCTAGAGTCCATGCACATATCTCCAGCATCTCCATTCTTCCTTAAGGACAGGCCAGCATCTGATCTTACTGCTGATGCTGATCATAAATAACTACTATATGGCCCAAGATTTACAGCATTAGAACTACAAGTTGATTCATAGGAATGTACTGGCAAAACAATGACCATCCTTGGCCCTGTTAAGAGTCTTCATGGCTGCTGATGTAGTCAGAGAAGCTTCCTCTCCAATAGGAACCTCGGCTAAACTCATTGTATCGCTTTGATACGCACCTATGTAATGCTAAGAATTGCAATGGTTATAAGAGGTGATGAAAGCAGTGTCCCCCTGGACCCACCAGGCTTTGGTAGGCCTTTAGGCAGCTGCTGGAGAGATGGCAGAGAGCAGAGAAGCCAATGTAGGTCAGAGCACTGCAGCTCTGATGAAAAGTTACAGTACTTTCACTCTTAATTTCATCAATGCAAATTTAAACCTCTGGCCTCTACAATAAAAACCTGGAGCTAGTAAACAAGCTCAACAGCAAGTGAACTTGAGGACTACTGACCTACATCTCTCCTGGTTAAAGCTGCTATTTGTACCGAGGTGTCACCTGAAAGCAATTAATGATGATATAAGTTATGTTATAGAGACACAGCTTGAAAATAACTAGATCTCCTATTGCCCCACTCCCTTGATCTGCTTCATCTGATCAAAACAATCAATGATTACGAAATTTAATGAGTTTATATTTAAGTATTACATCAACGTAAGACCTACAGATCCAGCAAGATCCCTCGCAGCAATTTCTGAATGTTATTTATATAGACAAGCGCTGCTTTAGTCAGTGCTTTGGGGACAGACATTTATTTATTTGACAGGACACGATGCAACACTGGAAATAACAAATCAGCCAGACTTTGCTAACACTACGTATATCCCTGCATATGCAGGTCAGCTATCTCTACCATTGCAAGTGCAGCTTGTAAGTACCCTTGGAAATAGTGACTTTTGGATCCCCCAAAATATCGAGAATAAAAATAATAATTTAAAAAAGCAGTTGTTAAAAGTGGAAAAAAACAAAAACAACAACAAAAAAAAAACCACAACATCCAAAACATGAAAAATGCAGTGATTGCAAGCAAGTTTTTCAGTCTCTCCTAAAAGACATTCCAGTAGATGTTGCTTCCTTTCAGCCTTCTGCAATACTACCTCAAAATGATGTTGCCTCTACTGCTAGTGGATTGCAAAACACAAACAAACAAAACACTTCTGAGCACATTCACAGTCAAAAGACACAGGATTCTCCTCTGGAGCACAGCGTAGCCTTAGAAACAGGGCAGCCACAAAACATGTACAAATAAGCCTTTATATATCAGGCTTGGGGACTACCTTATGGACAGGATCACTTTGTCACTCTTTCAGTGCTGGCAAAAATTAAATTCTCCTTGAGGAAACCAAGCTGAAGGGGTGCCTGAAAAGCACAATAAATTAGAATGACCTCACTACTCTTCTATTCCTCATCTAAAGGCTGAGATCCAGAGAGATAGACCTGAGCAGGGCAGCAATGCCATTTTGTGGCTCAGGTCTGATTAAAAGGAGACACTGTTGCCAGTGACATCTCTGTAGTGGAGCTGCAGAGTAAAAGGACTTGCTTTCAAAGCCTGTAAAAGCTCATTGCTCTGTGAAGGAGGAGGGGGACAACAGAGCTCACAAAAAAGATATTTGAGCCGAGAAGGAAATGAAGGAATCATTTCCATCATCCATCAATGAAGAAAAATCAGACCACCTGGAGAACAACTACCAGCTCTGACCAGTCCTGCAGTACGCTTTGATGATGACGGCAAAGATTGCTTGAAGTATCTAATAAAATCTCAGGATATCTGGCCTTTGTCTACTGCTGTGTGATCAAGTGACAAAGGCAGCCAATGGAAAAGCTGCAGCAAACCTGAACTCAATTGTTAATTAAAGGAAACCAACAGAATACACACACACACACACACAACACACACACAAACACACACAAACACAAAGTGCAATCTTGCATCTTTTCAGCCATATCTCTAAAACAAAGAGCCCTTCCAAACAGCAACTCCCTCTTTTACCAACTGGGTAGCAAGTTAGAAAAATGTTTTCCAGCAGCAGGAAGAAGTTCAGAGCTGCCACAAGGCAGGTTTCCATGTTACTGCCTCCTTATGACATGATGCTCTGCCTCTTGTCCAACATGTCCCCCAGCACGGAACGTGTTAGCTGGCTATGTAATAATTACCGAGCAAAATTTTGAGGAACTAGATTTCTTCACTACATATGTAAGAATTTTATGCTTTTATTCCTAGCAGAGGCTTCCATCCTCAGACTAATATGTTAATTTATTTTTGAGTACTTTCTATCTGTTGCAATTCTCGTGTCATGGCCATGACTTATAGTCTCTTCCTTAAATCCAGAACTGTTCTACCTGAAATCAGTGCCTTTAAAACAGAACATTACAAAGATAAAGGAAGAGGCAAGCTAGCCTGAATCCAGCTAAACTTATTTGAGAAGAAAACGTACAACACCCTGAGAAATACTGCCAATGGTAAACCAGCGGAAGTAATTTTCTCCTTATGGTCACACTTCACAGTAGCCAGCTCACAAAGTAACAGGCCAGATGACACTCCTAAAGCCTACAGTGGAAATGAAAACTGGGCAAGAACATAGTAAATGTCTGTGATCCCCACCACCCCTTCCCCAATTACTCCCATAGCCAGGCTGTTTTTCAGGCATTTTTGACAAACATCCTGTTTGCAGTCCTGAACGAGCCTGTAGCAATAGGCATAAACCAGCAGGAGTGGCACAAGGCAGTACAAAGTGCACAGTATTAAGGCGGCTTACCTATATCCTGTCAGCAACAAGTTGATGACAGCTCATTTGGGCTTTTCACCCCTGCCTAAACCTTTGTGCCTGAGGCAGGCGCCCACGTCTCCCATTAGAGGTGATGGGACATGCCAGCTACCTGGCTGAAAAGCTGGGGTCTTTCTTTTCGCTTCCAACCGTGAGAACATGGCTGTTCCCTGCCCTTAGTTGCTGCCTCACCTAATTAGATGGGATCCTAAACTGCTTAGCAGTATTTCACTTTCCATCGCAGTACAAAGAGCCCAGGTTACTATAGGATTAGCAAGCATAACATTAAAGTGTTGTGTACACATGGAGAGGTTCAAATCCTGGTTTCTGCCAAATCCTGGTCGCAGAGGACCTGCTGGAACATAGGAAGTACCAAAAGGAAAGGAATCTGGACCAGAGTGGAGGTGGCTGCACACGTGACACTGCACAAAGGAAAACCAGCATGACCAGGAGATAGAAGTGACTGGCACACAGCTCCAACGGAAGGAAATAAAAATGCTTTTAAACAATTCAAATACCACCTTCAGAATTTAATGACCTCAGTGACTAAGGGGCATAAACAACAAATTACTGTAAACGAAGAAGAAAGCCTGCTGGCATGTCAGTGATACCACTTCAGATGTTTTAAAATAGAAAGCAGTCTCTCACATAAGTAGGGAAATAAGTGATCCAACCTTCACTTTTTTCCCAAAGGTCACATAACCAAAATCTCCATAGATATTCCTTTTGCTATCATTTCTCTTAATTGAATTGCCACCACCGATTTTCTCTGTAACTGTTGGATTTCTCTCCAAGGCAGGCTTACTAACTTAGGGCTTATACAGAGGTGAAGAAAAGTCTGGTTTAGTAAAGAGACAGGGTACTCCTCAATAAATTTTTATATCACACAGAAGGTGTGATGTACCCATTTATTCTCATCACCTATCCTTACCACTTTCTTCCAGATGACTTTTACAAGACACCAGTAAACCCGTGTCTCCTGCACCTGCCCATGTTCCTGTCCAGCCTATGAGCATTAACTATACACAAACCCATTTTCATTAGTGCCTCGTGCAGGGATACTCTGATGCTCCCTTGGCAGCTGTGTGCAGGATCTGGGGGGTAACACAACAACCTTCCCTTGCCCAAAGCAGCACCATCCCAGCGCCTTCCAGCCTGCACCGACCGGGCACTCCAGTTTCTCTGCAAGTGCTCTGCACACACATTAACAATAGCGTGCTTTTACAAGTTTCTCTCCCTGGGAAAGGCAAATGCTATCTCTTTGAGGCTGGTAATGATCAACGCAACAGCATGTTTGCTGTGGAGCTAACACAAGCACCCAGAGAAAAATGTGTAACAATGTACATTCAACAAGTTTTTCCACTTTCCTGATACCCTAGAGCAAATGGCAGTTTGCCTACACTTACTGCTTCCCTTTCTCTTTTTCCCCTCAGCTGTAGCCTCCTTTGAGATTATTAAGACTAAGAGCAGTATAAATGCAGATCCGGGAGTTTCACAATTACCCTGTTCAGACCAAGCTTTCACTACTGTCTCAAGTTCAAAACACCAAGTGGAAAGAATTTACTCCTTCTTTAAGAATCCATGCCAGCAATTCTCTTCCCTCCCCATCTCAGTGTTTTTTCATTTTATTTTTCTTTCCTGCCTCCCATATCCACAACAACTTACAAACATATATGTGTCCCTGCATCTCACCCCTTCCATGTTCAAAAGCAAAAAGTAATTGGCTGCTGCCATGGTACTGCAACTACACCTAGACATCAGAGGCTGTTTCCAGCTAGTGACTGGGTGTGCAGAAGGGTCTGAGTAATGCGACTGAGCTTTTAGAAGGAAGCATGGACGAGAAAGGCCTTGCAATGAAGGCCGTGTTCCTGTGGCTGAGCTTCTCACCCACATTTCTAAAGAGCGTCAGATCCAGGCTGCAACCTGCGCTCCACCCATCCTGCCCCACCCTGGGAGCTTTTGCCCTACATAAAACAAGGGAGTTACAGGGCCACCAGCCAGGCGACAGGCCTAACGCAACTTCAGTCACAGCCCTACCAGCCTGTACTGCTTAAGTCTGCAGATATTCCTTTCTTCTGATGTGCATTTAAAGACTGCAAGTATACACCCAACACCCCAGAGCATCTCCCAGTGCTTCCCTTTGCTTGGATGGCAGGAAGAATGAGTCCCACTTCTTCCCACTCACTCCCATTAAATAGTGTCAAGTGTATCCATAATAACCAAATAACACTGTTAATAATACTATAGGAACATGCTAAATGATCCCATTAAATATTAATTAGAGAAAATGGTTTCATGAGCCAAATAGGTCAGTGTGCTAGAATTCAGTCTTACATAGTAGAGATTTAACCAAAAGCACTAATAAGTTTGCATTCAAAAGGAGACTGTAAACATTTTTATTTATTTATTTATTTATTTATTTATTTAGTAGAATGATATTCAAATGATTAGGCTAAACTTGGAGCTCACATTGTGGGATCGGCTCACACACTTCTGAGAAGTCTCAAGAAGATGAATTTGTTCTGTCAGCTCTTCTAAACTTTGAAGATGACAAGAGGCAATGTGAGAGCTTGGGAGCTCCTCGGGACCAAGGAATTTCTACTGTAATTAATAATAAAAAGAGCCAGCAATGATGGGCCTATTTGAATCTAGTGTCTGCAGTCATTCAATAGAGCAATGAAGGAAATGATCTCAAGCTTCTCTTACCCACCATGGTGTACAGAGGTATTTTAAATCATTTTATATGTCCTCTAGCTAAAAAGAAAATGTCCCAGTAGGAATCTTAATCATCCTGCAGCTAATAGAACTGAAAGGTGCCAGAATAGAGCCTAAGAGATGCTGGCATGACTTATCCTGCTATGCCGGACAGCGTGAACTCTCCTGAGAAACTCCCTATATCCCCAGCTCCTCAAATCCAAGAAGACCAGAATGCTGCAGTGACCAGTGAAGCTATTATGTTTTTCCCCAGCAAAATTTATCAAATGATTCCTCTCTAGGCACAATTTGAGAGCAAACCTGCAACTCTTCCCCAAGCACAGTGAAGCCCAGCATGAAACTGTTCAGCTCTTCAAGTATCCTGCAAGGACAGACCATATAGCAAAGACTTGAAATCAATCTCTGCTTCTTTCCAGAGAAATATATGGCAAAGACAGAAACTAAGCTAGGGAAACATTTGCCTCTGAGGGGGTTGGGGTAAAGGAGAAATGAAAGTCACTGCAGCCACTTGCCAGAGAGGGGACATTAGTTGTTTCATGAACATTACCTGTGATAAGTCAACGCCTGACACCTAGTTTCTAAGCTGCCTTCTCCATGGTGTGCCTGGGGGCACAATACAGGGCTTTGTCATCCCTTCAGAAGCTGCCAGGGCAGGACTGAGAGAAAGAAAAAAAAGAAAAAAGAAAAAAAACAGGAAAAATGTGGAAACACAAATCTGAAGGAAATCAAATTCAGGTTGTGGTTGTGAGTCAGGTCAGCCAGCTACAGAGTAAAGGCAGGGCCTTTTCTTCTCTTTCTTTCTCTCCTTCAATGCCAGACTTGTTTAACAAGGCTTTCCTTGACTGATTTTCTTTTGTAATTAACAAGTGAAAAGGAAACATGCCTCCTTGCATTTAAAAAAATAAAAACAAACATGGCTGCCCTAGCAAGCCATTTCAATTTCTAGGGATGGAAAAAGGTCTTGCTGTCTCTGCTTAAGCACTGTGCTACTTTTCAGCCTTGGTTAATTTGGGAGGGAGGGTGGGGGAGGGAGCAAGTGTTTTAAAAGATTGAGGATTTTTGTTTTCATATTCAACGGTAAACTACCAAAAAAAGCAGTGAGACAGTCTCTAGCACATAGGCTGGGACAAAGCTATCACAACAAACACAGCGGGTGGCTCAGCTCACAAGCTCTGAAAGACTATCTTGATGCTCACCGTGTGCTAACCACAGATGCTTTAAATAAAAAATAAATAAATAAAAAGATCTCTTGATGCCTTACATAGACTCTCACAGCGCTTCTCTGCTAGGTGTCTGTTCAAACAGCCTGGCAGGTCGTTCTTGCTCTCACGCAAGAGGGAAGGTGAGGAGGTGTATGTAAGTTCTCTGGCAGAGAACAAACACATAGACACCAGCCTGGAGTGCATGTAAACTGGAAGACAATTCCCAGCTGTCTTGACACCAAAGTTCCACAAGATTCTGCTTTCTAAGTGCAGAAGCATTTGCCAGCATCAAATATAGGGATTGGCAAGCTTGTGAGAAAGATTAAGGGCCAGCTGAGGGGCTGCGTGACCTTGCAGGTTCCTTATTGAATGATGCTGCTCCAGGATCTGGACAAGCCTGCCTGTCAAATCGCAACACAGGATGACTGTGCTGAAAGTGGCCTGGGAGCACTGACCAGGAGAGGAAAGACTCCATGGTACACAGGGTAGCAGCAGTATTTTACCTCTCTTGTCACAGGCTCAAAGCACTCAAATCCAGCAGCTTCACTTTGCAAATACTTCTCCTTCACTTTCCAGCAGTTCCTTTACTGCTAAGCAAGTGACGCCAACGCAAACCCTACAGGATAAAGGGCTAGAATTTGTTGATTATGATAATGGAATCATAGAATCATCTAGGCCGGAAAAGACCTCCAGTGCCAAGTCCAACTATTAACCTCACCTACAAAGTCCCACCACTAAGTCACATTTCCTTAGTCCGCATAACCCTTAAATATCTCCAGGGATGAAGGCTCCATCACTGGCCTGCGTAGCCCATCTCAATGCTTGTCCCCCTCTCTCAAAGGTTATCTCTCTGCGAAGAAGTTTTTCCTAATGATCAATCTAGACTTCCTCCAGCATAACTTGAGGCTGTTACCTCACATCCTATCCTCTCAGCATATAAAGGGGCACTAAAAGAGGACAGACTCTTCAGCAGGGTCTCTTGTGATAGGACAAGGGGAAATGGCTTCAAACTAAAAGAGATTTAGCTTGGATATACGGAGAAGGTTTCTTTGACAATATAGGCTATCAGGCACTGTCACAGATTGCCCAGAGAGGTGGTGGATGCCCCATCCCTGGAGACACCCAAGGTCAGGCTGCGGGAACTTTGAGCACCTGATGGAGCTGTAGATGTTCCTGTTCATTGTGGGACTAGATGTAGCCTTTCAAGAGTCCCTTCCGCTCCAATGATTCTATGGTTAACTCATCACCTGAGAGAAGAGACCAACACCCTCCTTGATGCAGTCTCCTTCCAGCAGCTGTAGGTAGCAATGGGACCAGATGCACACAATGAAATTCTGACCAAGACTCATAAGCCTTACTACAATGTACCAACAGAGCTGTACAGGCACCTTTACACCAGTCACATTCCAAGGAGGGCTGCAGTTCTCAGGCAGAAAGAGAATAGGGCCACTCATGGGCTACCAGCAGGCCCAGCGGCCGTGTTCCTTTGCATGCTTGCTCGTGGGGCTCTGCCCCCAAGGCCTCTCAGGACTCTGGAACCAGGGTTGAGCCCTGAGATCTCTACAGCTGCAGTCCTGGGCCAGGCCAAGGGCCTGCATGGATAAAGGCTGGCAACTCAGGCAAATGCAGAGAAAGTTAGAACTCTGGGGTTGACTGCATTCCTCTGGGGTTGACTCACAAAAGCAGTGTGAGTCAACAGTCTTCTTTACAAAGACTATACCTCCACTCCCTTCAGTTCACATCCCTTTGTGGGGCCAAAGCACTGGTGTTTGCCTGAGAGCAGCCTCCCTGTACTGTTCCGCTTGGCTTTGCTCTCACACAGTTCAAAGGGCTCCACTTTGGATGGAAACACAGAGCACAGCGTTGGAACACCTCTTTGGGGAGAAACCTGCCTGAGCTGTGCCCGTGCATGGCTTCCTCATCATTTCATTTCTTTCACTGAAACGCTTTGCTGCATCACTGCATTGGTTTGGCTGACAACTGTGTTTCTGGTAATGAAATAGTGAAGTATTTGCTAGCCCATTGCAAGTAAATATGACATTTGAAACAAGAGCAGGGACATGTTCATTTGGTTTGCATCAGAGGCCATGGTTTTGCACTGTAATGGAACAAGAACAGGGTTAAGAGTTCAGGGTTTGGTTCACAGCATATCTGTGGAAAGGAGTGAGAAAGGGAGCCCAGCTACTGCAATATAGACATTGGCACCTATCTGGGAAGTACTGGTACTTCCAAGTTCTCACTAGCTTAGGCTGACAAGTCTTTGCTGGTCTCACCCACCAAGAGACCTCCTGGAGCTGCCCTGATGGCACATGGCCCCCTCCACAGCAGCCACCAAGATAAGCAAGGAGGAATGAACAGCAACACTGTCTCTCCAGGTCAGGTCAACTCAGGCCAGAGCTGAGGTGATGCGGAGAAATGTATGTTGCCCAGCCTGTGCAAGAGAAGCCAATAGGCTGCCAAGCCATTGTCAGCTTCCAGCCATAAATTCACACGTAGGTAAAATACAGTCTGTGCTTTTCCACATAGCTCTCTATCTCTGGCCATAAATATATCAAGACAAAATAAAACTAGCATAGGCTGCTGCATTTTATTGGGTGGGGAAGCAGGGAACAACCCTTGCTTAGGGCATAAGTATCTATTTCCACAGCTGGGACATTCAGCTCAGCCAAACTCAAATGCTGCAGGCAAAGCAGCTCTACTGCCTATCAAATAATAAACTGTCTTTATTATCTGTCTTCTAATCTGCATTGGACCAGTGGGAAATAATGCAGCAAGGAGGCCAAACACAGCCAAAGCACATGGTGAAATGGCAGCAACTCCCAGAGATGTGCTTAGGTCTGGTCCACAGCTCCAGAGCATTAGTGGAAAATTTCCTTCTAGTTCAGAGTACTTTGGGAAAGCTGAGTGTTAGTTGGTGAATGTTGTTTTCAGCATTTGCTACCATAACTCTGACAGTCAAACTTGACAGCTTTAACAATCTTATTTTATTTCTTATTCCCTGCAGTCCCTCTCCCAATACCTGTCCTTAAACAACCTTTCTAAGGGGACAGATAAACATGCAGTGATCTTTCCTTCTGTGTGACCCCTTCATAGGCAGCCATCAGAAAAATGGGTCTGTTCCCTTCCCCGAGGTTCCCTGTGATAATTCTGATCTGTTCAATACTGTTCTTTGCTGACTTGATTGGCAAAGCTGCCCCTCCCTGAGTGGGTGTGTTGGTTTTATACTGCTTACTAAGCGAAAAAGAAACATTTGAAAAAGCTATCTCTCATCTAAAAACCCCACGTGTCCCCTTTCTGCAAGGGCCAATTAAACAAAGGTATCTGGAGAAAAGAACTATGTATCTGACCACATTAGTGTTTTGGTCAACCAAAAAAGTTAGTTTAAGTCCTCTACAAACTATGGATACTTATGACAGCCATTTGTAGGGAGGGAGAAGGAGTTATCACTGCAGCCTGGCTTTCCTCCCCTGTGGAAATCAAGCTGTGCAGCTCCCACTGCCCACATCAGGTGTGCCCCTGGTCTTGCTACAGCTCAAGAGAGTTGAGAGGATCCCAAGCTGCCAAGAAACATCGCAAGTAAAGCAAGAGCAAGGTGCTCTCTACCAAAGGAAAAAAAAAATTGATGTCTCTTTCTGTTCATTTTCTGCCTGCCCACTACAGCTAGAGTTGTTACAGTTCATTTCACTGGCAACAGCACAAAACCATGTTTGTGCTGAGGTCAGGTTGCTGGTGCTGTGAGCTGCATTGGGCAACTCCTTCGTTACAGTTACTCTAGCATAGGTTTCTCTTGCAACAAGACTCAAAGCAGGCACGTCCAAGCCATGGCCGGTATATGCCTGGCCCAGCCTGCCCTGGCCCTGCAGCTGCCCCTGTCCCACCATCACGGCAGCAGCTTTGACCCACCAAGTGGTCTAGCCTAGCTCCAGACACGCACCTCATTGCTCAGCACCAATCAAACCTCAGTGTGCTATTAACCCTATCTGGGCTGAAACTAGGGCACGGGGAGGACACAGTACAGGGCTGACTCAAGTGATGGCAAATAAGTTTATACGTTGAAATGCATTGGCTAAACACAGTGCTCTAAATAGCAAAGAGCACACAGTTGTGATCACTGCGATGAAGGAATTTCAGAAAATGTTTCAAGATTGTTGAAAAAATAATCAATTTTTTTGTATAGCTGAGACTTCAATTTCAGTTGACATAAATACATGATCTGCCAACTTTCAAATGGAAGGTATTGAGTTGCAATCAGATGCTCAACTCAAAAATCTGATCATGTCTGTTTACCAGACTTGTATATAAGACCTGTCTTACCAGAGAAAAATACCCCTCACTTCATAATCACACTTATTCATGTTGCTGTCTGAAAAGCAGATATGTTGCCCAGTGTGCCATCATTGCACACTCAGGAGACACACTGCTTACTTGTTTCAGGATTACACACCACTGGACAGTAAGTGATTTTCCACAGATCAAGCACTGCATGAAACTATCCACACAATGCTTAATACAAAAGCTTACAAAGTTAGTAATTTTCCAATCTGTTCTCCCCATGATGGCTGTTAGGAATTTTCAAACTGTTATTAGGACTTTGGATTTTCTTGCCAATTTGGCAATGTCCCCAAAGTATCCCGATTAACTTTCCCTTCAAGGACTACTGGCTCTGGGAAGTCCCTGGTTAAGGAAATGTATTGATTCTTCTGATACCTAATACAACGGGAGCTCAGTTTGTTTAGAATTAGCCTTCAACAGTGCTATCCCTTTTGGCAGTACATACATTTGTAAACTGTTTTCAAGGAGGAAGCATGAGAAGAGTAAAATTTCATCAAAAACCCATGACTAACATCCTGAGAGCTGACCAAGAATTGCAGTCACTTCCATCAAACCAGCCTGATGTGTTAATTTCACAAAAACAGGGCCAAATATCCCACTCATTTTACAGTTTTGTTGCTCTCTTTTTTAATGTTTTATTTAAAAAAAATAATATATTATATATGCGCTTATAAAAATTAACTATATTATGTATTTCATATGCAGCTCAAGACTATTCCTCTTCACTCAGCGCAGTCCAGGCAAACCAAAAGGTTGGACATCCACACTCCAGAGGATGTCTGAAGAAGAGCTTATTAGGAGCAAAACGCACCAAGCTTCATCTTACTTTCCAAAAACAGCTCACTGGATACATTACATACACATTTACCACATCAACTCCATTGTAGGTCCCTTGAAAAATCACAGCTTAATTGCAGAGATATGAAACAAATACATAATACTTTCAACCTCTGTCTTGTTGTCTTAAACTTTGGAGACATTGTCTCCTGCAACATGTCTGCAACACAGATGTGTTTGCTAAAACCTGATAACAACACAAAAATAGTAGGGGGAAATCTAATTTTTTTCCTAACAATACCTGAGCAAAATGCCACTGCATTATAAAACACAGGAAGAAATTTAAATACAGATAGATTTACAGTCATGACTAACAGTTTCTCTTCTATATACTCATATGCATATATTGTACACTTATATGGAGTACTTTTCCTAGCCAATAGTTGATAAATGCAACTGATTTCATGCTGTAGTTAGTTTATATACTGGCTCATCTGCCTTAAATACCCATATAACATTGGTACTGCTCACACTCTTTAATATTCTTTTTTCAGTCTGCAGAAACGCAGGAAAGATGTTGCAATTTTAGTGATAGGGAGACCATGGTGTAGAAATAGAGCTGTCCACATTCACATCTTTGCTTTTGAGGTCCTTCTGTGGGTGAACATTGTCCAATGGTAAGAATTAGCAGAAAATGTATTACAGTTTATTTCCCCTTCTCTCCGTAATCTTTCATCTGTTCATCTCAGGAAACAGACAAATGTGTCAGACTCAGTCTATAAAGCAAATAGTTTTGCAGGGGATACACTCAGATGATCTTTTTTTTAGGAGTAAATCCAGCCTGTGACTGTAAGCAAAAGCAAAGTGTCTTAGAAACCCTTGAGAATTATCTAGTGGAGGCTAAAAGTGATACCACTTATTCCTGGGCTTCACATGGAGCTGCTTCCCCAATGACCTGCATATACACATGGAGGGACAGGTCATCTCACCAGCCACACTGAACACTTCTTGGTCCAAAGCTGACCACACAGTGCAGATGGCATTGCTTTCCATTCTCAAAGGCAGCAGGTACCTCCAAGTTTATGCCTCCAGTGGCATTGGTGGGGTGCATGCAGGTTCAGGAAGACGTGGGAAAGTAGGGAGACTTTGCATTGCATGACAACAGCAAAGTCAAACAGCAGTCCTGGTGGTGAGTGACACTGGGAACAGTCTTCTGAACTGATACGTTATACTGGGTATGGAAGTGATGTGGGGGACACATTCTCACGCTCAGCAAACCGGAGTCATTGCAGCACTGGGCTGTGGGATTAGTGCTTGGAAAACTTGAGTTGCTCCATCATAATTTCCTGTGCTCTTGAGTAAAGAAATCTAACTACATCCTCAGACATAATCAGGTGGCAAAAATCACTTGAATAAATACCTTTTCGGCTCTGCTCAGATCTCCTCAGTATATGCATGTCTCATTTCTATATAACCAAACTAATCTTGATGCTGAGTTGAGTTTGATTTTATCCAGGTCAATGACAACCCTACTGCCCCACAACCTTTTTTATCTTGCTGACATTTCAGTGTCTGAGGTAAGAAATAAGGTAAAAAATATTACCCAAGACCTTCTTCCCCTACTCAAACACACTTCTAATTATTCATTTCATTAATTGATTGCATTAGGGAACTGCAGCATCAAGCATATCAAATTTAGGACACATCTGCATTCTCCCTTTTAATACCTCTTCATGATTTGCAATGCATTTCTCTCATTTAGAGGCAGAATAACATTTCCTAATGCAGACTGAATTTATTCAGAAGCACAGAAGTCAGTTGCCTTTACTACTGACAGATGCTCTTCAATGTAATTAGTTTCATGACTATTAATGAAATAACTCATTTGAACTTTTGCCACTAAAATGTTAATGAGTAAGACCGGATAGTGGTTTTGTAATGGGATATAGATCCTTTTACCTCCACAGTTTGTTAGTTCAGATCTGGCCCATGTCCACCGTGACCAAAGGTCATTTACTACCTGAAGACTACTTGATAATCTGTATGAGATGAGTTGGTTGCATTAAGCCTGCGCTTAGCAAGGAACAGCCTAACAATTTGCTTTCAGCAGAAAAGCAAAATGGAGAAAGGTCACTGTAGCCTGCTACTTTTACATAGCTGTGGTCAGAAAAATTCAGTCCTTAGGACTGTTTACCCAGAACCTTTCACCAGCAATGTACTCAATGAAAGCAGAAAAGAAATAATTTGAGCTGAAAAAGCTTGTGGATTTTTTGTGCAAGACACAATTAGCCTCTCTGACTCACAACCTCAGATTGTTGGCTTTTACCTCCTTGAGTGCTTCTAAAGAAAACTGGAAAATAAATAAATAGTAAGACTCACAAAAGATCAGCCAGTCACTCATTAGTTCAGACAAAACATTTCAGAGATGAACAGTGTTATTTCTGGTACACTGTTCGCTTTTATGAGAGCAAAACCAAAAATTTACACAGGATGTCCAAAAGTGGCCAACAGATACTGTACTCACAGGTTTCAAAAAACGATGCTTTTCTGTTCGGGTAGTGATATAATTCAGCCCATAAATAAACACATCCCTGAATGAATAAATTGACCCTGATGGCAGAATGGTGCAAGCCTTAAGAATTGCCACTACAGACATGCAACAAAATCATTTGTTCAAGGACATACAGAACTGGCTGTTTAGGTAGGATAGGCACAACAGAACAACTCAAGCAGAATTTCCAGCACTGCACTCAAGCTGGCATCCCTCCTCCTAGGACTGTACAATCCAGGTTACGCACCTCACTAACAGGATGATACCTCCAGTACCATATTCCCTTGCATTGTCAGCTCACTGTTGCCTCTGTATTGACTCAAAGTATGGCCATGTAATGAAGGAATTTGGGAATACTGTCATTTTGCTAATTGTAAACTAAATGCAGTACTTTAGCTTTTGTTCCCTTAGTTTTCTCCCTTCGGTCTTTAGGTTCCTAAGAATGTACTTCTACCTGGACTAGAATATCTCCTGAAAAAGATCACTGGTGAGTGACCACACAAATACTCACTGCTCATTTTGGCTACAGAAAATGAAATGAAAACTGCCTCAAGCCTGTGAGGATTGGACACTATGACAAGAGCACTCTTTCAAATGTGATTATGAGCCACAATCTTTGAATGCTCATGTGTGCAGATGCAGGATAAATGAAATGATTTTAGAGAGCTGTTATTCCAAGAAATTTTTTTACATAATGATCAAGACTTAGGTTTCAGTTTTGCACTTTCTTTTTCCTTTTTTTTTTTTTGTTTGGTTGGTTTTTGTTTGTTGTTGTTTGTTGTTGTTGTTTGTTTGTTTGAATCATAGAACCGCCAAGATTGGAAAAGACCTCCAAGATCATCCAGTCCAACCATCCACCTACCACCACATTTCCCCACTAAACCATGTCCCTTAGTACCACATCTACACATTTCTTGAACATCTTCGGGAACAGAATACCTCATATTAAGACAGCTCATTCTTTCCTTGGAAGGTAAAATCAGTTACTGAACTACTAACCAGGCAGCCATCATATATTTACATACGCATACGTATATGTGTGTGATTAGGCTTTCCTCAGCAATATACAACACATCAAAGTCCGAAAAGAATTTATTGAGCAGCATTGTCTTAGACTTCACAGGGGGCAGGGACTGGGGACTGTACATGCCTGAAGTTTTCAGATGCCAGCATTCCTGTCAGGTACCTTTTGCAAACCAGATTTTTGTAAAGTTTATTTATTAGTGGGAACCCACTGGGGAGGCATCATAACCACTAGTCATCTTCAAAACCTCAGATAGCAGTAAGGTTAGTGTCTCACCCCCTGTTCCTTTCAAAGGCAGACATTCACACTACATCCTGCAGCCTTAACTCCAACTCCTTCTCCACTCATAAGCAGTCTTTTTCTTCCAATTCCAGTTTTCCTACAAACATGTCCAACAGAGCATGCGTCTTTCAAAGAAGACCCAAAGAAACTACTTATTCATTCATTACAAATCCTCCAAACTCCACATCAGCGCAAAGAACTGTGGATTTCCCTGTTATACTCCTGATCCACTGACTGTAGGGGAGCTTGGCACAGGCCCAATGCTTTCACCAGACCACAGCAGCCACATCCTCTCACGTTACCCTGCCACCAAGTACTGTATCACATCAGCTGGCTGGTACTTTTAGCCAGGAAGCCACACTGCCAGCCAGTGCTGTCATTTTAAGCACAAACATATTCACATGGTTTGTTTATCAACTCTAATACTTAATCCAAACACACTGCATGCATATTGATATTAGCAAGCAAGGGTGACAGAAGGATTACCTCAATGGAGCAAAACTCTATTTGTCTTCATGCAGACAGTCAAGAAGAAAAAGTGCTCTTTTAATAGCACTGCTGGAACACTACACTTTGATTCTCTAGAAATGGGGGCATTTCGTTCTGTCCTCATATTTTCCTTTAACAACAAGCTATGGCACTATCTTCTTATTGACAGATTTTGTTGCTGTTTGCAGCAATAGTTTCTTTATTTTTAGTATTTGGGCTTCTTCTAAAGTGGGATCTTCTGCACTTCACAGTGACGTTCCTGAAATAACTTTGTAGAAGAAATAATGAGCCTCCCGTTACTTTACAGGTTCTCTAATACAACGTAAGCAGCTTTACAAGGCTTAGCTAGTCTCTGCTGACCTAACTGCACATTTCACTCCTACAATAAACTAAAATAAACAGCCTGCTTCCAAAACAATTGCCCAATTAACAGCGATTTGGTGATTTTCTTATTACAAAATAAATCCCAGTCTTTCAAAAAGTCAAAAATCAGACTTATCAAGCAACAGTGGATTAGATCACTATAAACCTCTCATGTTGAAAATGACAGACTTCATCTTAAGAAGCAAACCAGAACTGTGCTAAGATTGTTATGTGTTCTTTTGTTTCTGTTTATTTTTTAATTTCCAATATTTTGAGATTTTTTTTTTTCCTTTGGCCTCTGACTCACTATATTAAGAGCAGTCCCCATGTTCAAATCCCCTTTGGCTGCAGTGTCTAACCGCTCCCCAATCAGCCCGCTAGTGCTTTTACAGGATCTATCTGCCACTGAGTCCCCACGTACCCGCAAAGAGCAGGAGGTCACTGGCTGCTGCTCAGAGCACCTGCAGAGCTGGCCCTGAGCTCAGCCTGGCCCTGGCAATGGCTGGCACATGAGAGGCAGATTTCAGTTGCCGACCTGCCATAAACTTCTCTGGGTCTACTCCAGGAGAGTCAATAACTGGCTTTTTTATTAACAGATCCATTTAGTAGATAGCAGCTCATGGAATTTACTGTCTGGACCATCAACGTCTATTGCACTGTGCAAAAGGGAAAGAGGCAAGGACTTCACTCCTCTACACTGAGTATGTACTAATATTGGGAAGAACCAAGAGGAGAGGGCTTCTAATTGGAAAAGAAAAACAATTTTCTCAAACTCAGCTCACCACTCCTGTGATGGCAGATGTCTTTAAATCATTACCATCAATGTTCTGAACTAGTGCCTTGTTGGGAAAATAAATAAATAAAAACAAAATGAAAGCTAGGCAACACTCAATTCAGCTCAATCTATCAGGCAGAAAATTGCATATTGATAAAATTTACTTCACAAGGGTTTAATGCTCTTCTTTTCACGGCTCTAGTTCTACTTTAGCTAAGCATTTGGTTTGTGAAACCCCAGTGGCAATTCTATAGAGCATTATAAACATATTATCATTTAACTTTATGAAAATAAAATGGTTTGCTATCCACAGCCCAAGCACAATGCCTGGGGTATTTTTCAGTTTCTCATTTTTGGATCTTCACCTCCTGGCTGATTCATTCAGGCAAAGGTATAGGTGAACGAGCACAATGATCCAATGGGAAATGCAAGGCAAAGGTACCTGTAGGCACTGCTACATGCACCGTGTGTAACAAAACTATGTAGGTAAGAGATTAAGCAAACACTTGAGCTGATCTCATGAACCAGCGACTAAGAGCAAAGGAAGAGACACGGCTCATTCCAAGCAGCTATTTATGTTGTGACGAGCCTTATCTCCCTGAGTGCCACCATAAGCACTGATAGCACATGAAAAACTATGCATGGGAGGTGGATTAATAGATATTTTTTACCTTGTTTCACACACACACACAAAAATACATAGAAACTCACTATGACAGGAACTGACAGGAAGCGCAGCTGAAAAGGGCAAAACCTTCCAAAGTGCCAAAATGTTTTCCACTGTTGTGTGCCGTTCCACATGTTTACTAAACCATGTGATGTTCTGACCACCTTAATATAAAAACAGTCAGGACCACCATGCACTCTTCATGCACAAACAGGGACCACAAATGTAGGCTGTACCTGCCCATTTTCTCTACTAAGCACTTCCCTAAAGATTAAAAACATGAAGAAAAGCTGGGCTTACTTCCTTCATGGCTATAAAAATCAAAGACCAAAGTTCTCAGAGGCTAAGTCACACAAGACAAATCAAAAAACAGCTGACTACCCAAAATATTTGACTGGTGGACATCTTCAGCCCTTGGGAAGAAATAAGAAAAAAAGAAGGAAACCTGATGGCTACAACAAAAAGCATTGCATAGGGCCTTAACTATGGTCCCGGTAAAAGGAAAACCAAAGGTTCAGGCAACCTGTAACCCAGAACATATGACCCACATCTTCCATGTATCCTTCTGAAGATAAGATACTGACAAGACAAACAGAAGGAAAACCTTCACAAACAACTCACCATGCAATTCTGAGGTGAAATTTTAATTGCACAGAAATAAAGGCCTTCAGCTTTATCATTACAAAAGCAGTTTTACCTTTCTCCTCTTGCATGCTTGAATTTCTCTTGATTGTGCAAGTTCTGGCAAGGTGACATTTATTCAGCAAATATATATAACAGACTGAATTTCTAAAGTTACATGCATAAATGCAGTCATATGCTTTCCTGCCATTATTCCAGGCTTTCTCTTAAATACCATCCCTCCAATGCAACCATGTATAAAAGATGAGCTCTCCAGTGAGCACACAGATTTGAAAGGCACCCTTTTCTATAGCTGGATATATTACATATCCAATTTCATATTTCAACTGGATGTTCACAAAAGCCTCTTTGATGAAAATGGCAGGAGCAAAATGGCACTTCACACAGGAACGTCTAAGCCCTACCACTTTATCTTCACAGAATCACAGTGATCATCGAGTCCAACCCCTCCCGCTGAAGCATATACCCTGTAATAGGTCACACAAGTAGACATCCAGACAGGTCTTGAATATCTTCACAGAAGGAGACTCCACAACCTCTCCGGGAAACCTTTTCCAGTGCTCTGTCATCCTTATCGTAAAGTTCTTCTGCATGTTAGTATGGAACTTCCTATATTCAAGTTTTAGGACACTACTCCTTGTTCCATTGCTACATACCACCAAGAAGAGCCTGGGCTCACCCATTTGCCTCCCACCTCCCTTGAGATACTTATAAGAGTTAATCAGATCCCCCCTCAGTCTTCTTTTCCCCAAGCTGAACAGACTCAGGTCACTCAGCCTTTCCTCATCCAGGCCCTTTATCATCTTTGTGGCATGCACATACTTTACAACATCGAGAACCATCTTGCAGATGAGTGAATGAATCACTAGTCAAAGAAAAAGGAGAAGAGACAACACGGATATTAAGTTATAATATGGTATTTTTCATCCTTTCCCTTTCTGTGGCTTACAGAGCATTCTAGTAGCAATTCCCCTACTGCATTATTTAATTTCTTTCTCCATGTAAATTGTCATTCAGAAGTCATTAAGCAGAGAAAACATTAAGAACACATAAACGAATGATAATTGAATGACAATTCATTTATGTCTCCATCCATACATTGCAGCTATGTATGCTGAATAATCCAGATTGTTCATCCAGGAAGTATTATGAAAACCCATAGCTTTTATTTGCTAGTATACCAAGAGACTTAGAGAACCATTGCCTGCATCTTGCTCTAAGTCAACACTACACACTTCTGGAAAGCTCCTAGTCCTTTGGGGCAATTCTGGAAGTTTACTGGCTTGTGTGCATGCAATCACAAATTCTCCTCTCAGATGCCTCTGAGGCCAAATTAAAGTATGATACAATTCTGAGATCTTCACCAGCAATAAAATTTACCATTGGCATCTCTAGAATTGTTTCTCAGTACTTAAGCCTGCCTCTCCTTTTCAGTAAATAGAAAGGATGTACCCAGCAGTTGCCAGAAGAAAGTTAAGACTGATGCTTGGCTGCTGCTCTGCTTTGGTTACTGCTATTAATTATGCAAAAATTCCTTCAATTTTCAAGGCTTTATGGATGTCTTCATTCCCTAGTTTCACTCTGTTGCCCCTTATTAACACTTCACCTGCCTCAGGTGGTCTTTTCTTCTGTTTTGAGCTATGCTGTTACTACTGCAACACCTACAGTCCCTGTGGATCCTGCTCCAGGGATGTCTGCAAGGAGGACAAAGCCAAGCCCATAGCATCTCACAGGTGCAGTCTTTCTGAAAGTGTTCTTGCGTAATGTAGGTCTGAATTCAGCCCTTGGTATTTTTAGATAGCAAAATGAGCTGAAACACCTTTCATTACAGAAGATGCATTGCCTGAATCATTTCCAATCAGGTGTGCGTAGAGGCATCGCATAAAGTCGATCAACACCACTCATACAACCAAGGGTACAATTAAGGGAAAAATCCCCAAACAGCTCAGCCTACAGATTTGCACAAGAAATGCAATGGAAGTGCAGCAACATGTTTCTTCTCTGATTATTTCCTGTTTACACAAAACCCAGCATTGAAGGAATCCAATCACAGTAATCACCACAGTAGCTAACAGTGCATAGGTTAATTAAATTTTGCAAAGAGAGGTTCACTATGCTTCAAAGGCTGCCCTTCTTCAAATTCCCCTTGTTCTTGGCTGAAAGGAAGAGGTTCCAATACACAGTCCCATTCACAATTCACTATTAAGTATGGTTAGGGTTAGCAGTATTTACACTTGAGAAGAGTTACAAAGAGACAGCTAATAAGATGACCTAGAATACTGCAAATTCCTTCTTGTCTCGCAGAAAATGGCAGTCTCAAGTCCCTTGGCACTGAGATAATTTTCCTGCCTTTTGAGATGCTGACTGGAGGGGCTGGTGTTTTCCCACCACCACCTCGTCAGGCTCATCCTCCAGACTTCCCATTTATTTCCCAGCTACTTATATTGCCTAAACAACATTGGCTTGAACTATAATAAACAAATATGCAATAGTTCTAGCAACAACTAAAACGTACAGAACTAGCCGATCCATTCATTTTTATAACACAACTTCCTAACCTGTATCCTACAAAAAAAGGCAACTGGCTCTAAATACATCACAAACCTGTGTTTTTTCTCTCCCCATGCAGGCAGTTCTGCAGTGTAGGACTAGGGGAAAGGATGACCAGTGCCCATATGCAAGAGTTTACAGCAAGAGTTGTCCACCATTCTACTGAACAGTATTACTGTAATTCTGTATTGGGCACTCTAATCTGTGCCTGGTCACCTGTTATCACTGAAGGATAGCTTGTATAAACTCGGATGTATGATTTTATCACCTGCTAAAAGGTTTCCATTTAAAGCCAGAGCTATGTCTGCTTCTACAGCTGACTATCATGCAAAACCACATGCAAGACATCCAGATTTCCACACACCATGTGCTGACGTTTCTAAGCTCTCAGGGATCTGGCTGATTTTACTCTCTGTCTGTAGGAAAACCTTTGCCTTGAGAAAGACTGTTGCATCTATATTTGCTCTGCTTTGCTATGTACAGTTAAGGCAGATATTATGGTTGCATCTGTGGAGAGCAAAAGAAAGGAGAAGCACTAAATAAAGACAAAAAGCCTTGATGTAAAATGATGATTTCATAACTGAAGAGTAATTGCATCAGAGATTAGCTGTTAGTAGAGACAGCATGACTGTACACATGGAATAACCTAAAAGACAATTGTGAATTTGGAGAGCATTTTTCCACAAGGTGAGAACGTTTCACATATCATTAAAAGCTGAAATGGTCTTGTGCTTTTTGCTTCTGGAAGTCTGTACTTCATACTTCACTTCCTACCTACCTGGCTTAGAACCTGGTCCTTATTCATCAGTCCTTTCTCCACAAAGCACTAGACACACTACAGAAGTGTTTATCAGCTTTGTTTAAAAATGAAGCATCAAAAGACTTTTTAAGCTGAACAAATGAAAACCTGAAAAAGGCAAAAAGCAAGCAGTGAATGTCAGAGAGATGCAACAGTGACAACGGGAATGAAATACTTCAGGTTCAGCCAGATTAATTTCATCACGCACATCTTAGCTGCAGAATTTAAACAGTGAAAATACTGTAGCCTAATGTGAACTAATAAACTACCAGGAGGAGTTTGGAGGCATACTGAATTATTCTTGATTAGCAGAGAAATAAAATGGTGCTAACACCTGCAGAAAAATAGGTCTAGTACAACTTCTGTAAAAACTTCACAGATCTGACAGAAAGTATCCCAAGTGGCACTTCCACTTGGTGCAAAAGTATTTGTCATGTCCAGGGAAGAGTCAATGGAGAAAATCTGTCAGATGCAAGTAATTGCAAAATGACTCCAATACATCAGCACCTCTTTGTTTAAATATTTGCTCGATTTCAAAGACTGAAAGATATTTACTCATAAATCAGTTAAATATATAAATCCCAGGATTTGTACACATTACCTCAAGTTATTAGACAACAAAAGCTGATCCAAGAAAGGTTAGAAAGCATTTAATGTGGAACCAGAGACAGAAAAGCCTGACAAAACATACAGAAAAATCATAGGAGGATTACATCCATAAGAGAATCAAATCTAGGTATGCATTTGAATCCCTTTTGGAAAATTAGCACGCTGTTATATGCCTTATGGTACAGAAGAAAATTTGTCCTTTGGTTTGGAGAAGCTTTGCCTCAGCCAAGTGTGGCAGGGCTGGCTTTGCTAGCTCAAATACTATGTCAGAAACATGGCAGCCACAGGTGCAGACATAAAAGCTCCTTTTGTACATGTTTCCCATGTCAATCATAAAAGGTATTCCTTGTAAGAGATGAACTGTCAACTGGAAGATGCTCTCTGATAGCTTAGTTACAGTTATACTGCAGCAATTCTCAATAAGCCAGGAAATCATGAATAATTTTAACTTTAAAGCTGATACGCTGCCTCTATTTTTTAAATGAAGCAGGTATATATGTAATGCGCATTTACTTTAAAATCTGATTTATAAGATCAAAATGTCCGTATCCTGGAGTACCACTAAATCCAAGCTAGATTCATTTTTAATCACTGCAAATCAGAATGGAAACTGTCAGCTACTAGAGGGCAGATTAAATTTTAATATAGTTCAGAAACTCTGGAACTTACAATTGAATTGCTGGAGAAGCATTCTTATGCCAAAAGAAGTTCAAATGAAACAGAAAAAAAGCAGCAGCTGATACTTATTCTTGTGCTGTAACCAGCAGGATGTTTCTCCCTGGGAACCTGAAGTGGGCTGGAAACACCCAGAGCTGAGTTTCATCTCGGTGAACAGGGCTGTACGGTCTGTTGGACAGCTTCTTACACCTCCTTGGCTAGCACACTGTTTTATGCCTCATTTGAATCAGTCCAAATCTGTTCCCCTCCCTCTACACCTCTGCTGGGCAGATGCAGTCACTCTTTCCAAAGTCAGCTGCTGATGCTTCTACAACTATGTCAGTCTATCTTGTGAAGATGATTTTAAATTTTAGACCAAATACAGTGCTGAAGTCTACATTGGTTAGCAGAAAGGAATTCACCCAAGGATGTGGGAAAAACAAGTACTCTTTCAATGAGCTACCAAGTCTGAAGCTTTAAAAAGCATCAACATACCATGTAGGCCAGTAAATAGTAGTGGATTAAACATGAACGCTAAAGGTCTATTAAAGTCATTAAAATTAACTTGTTAGCCTTAATAACAACTAACTGCATTAAGATGTCTCAACACGCTTGTAAAATAAACAGCTGGAAAATCTGGCCTAAGAGAGAAGTAATATATGGATGTTTGCCCATCTCCGCCCACAGCCCCAAGCATCTTCAGGAGGTACCAATCGCTTCCTTGTATCTTAAATGAAAAGCTGGATGGCCTGACTTGGGCAAGGGAATGGATATGGAGTTCTGGGTCCCATTTTCACTCCTGAAATCTGCACTGAAGCAGCCATTCATCCCCCAAACTCACTGTGTGGCTGAACAAGGGAACATCAAAACACTGCTGCTGATTGGGGTGGAGGAGAGATCCTCTGTTGCAGTGCTGCTGCACCATGCTGAAAACAAAGCCCATAGTACCCACTCAGAGTACGCAAAACCACTGACTGATAAAGATGAGGTGCCTTTTCTAAAGCTCTCATATTACTGTCTGTTCCAGGGCTGGTTTCTGTTTGGTTGGGTAAAACGAATATAAATTTATAATTTACAAATAGGTGGTGCCAGATTTCTTTGCCAGTAAATATAACACAAAAACAGAGGAAGCTGAAGCAGAGAAGGACTAATTTAATGGAGGACATGCTTTGGTCATCATTCCTCACTGAATGGGCCCACAGTGCCAGGCACTGCTTTTGAGAATCATTAAGAGTAAGTGCAAAAAGTATACACACCTTCCTTATACTGTTTACAAACATATTTGGTACAGTGCATATTCAGAATCAATGATAAAAATGTAAATCCAAAACCGAGCAAAGTTGGTGCCAGGTCCTTAGTATTGTCACTGAAATGCCTGGAGGGCTTTCAGTTTGAGAAGCCGACAGTCATTGCTGCTACAAAAACATTTAACAGAAGAAAACACCAGAGAAGCTGTGCATTTCATGCCCTCCAGCACTTGCAGAAATCCCAAATCAAAAATGCCAAGACTTTCAAGTCTTGAATTTCTGTTCGCAAATGCCAGATGTCCCTGGTGTGACTAAACCTGCAATACCGACACCTGCAATAAGCAGTACCATAAATACAGGTTAGCATAATAAAAAAGAACTGGTGTGTAGAGGTCATAACTTCAACACAGACAGGATTTCAAAGGCATCTTCACTGCTGAATTACACTTGGTGATGTTGGGGAATGCTGGCTGCCCACTCCTGCTGTGACACAAACTGATGAGCAGGAAAAGGCAAATGGGAAGAGCGTGCTTCATTTACAGCAAAGCTGTTGTGAGGTTATCCTTCCTGTGTGGTACAAGCTCCTGGGAATGGATATGTAATGCTCTTTGATCCACGAGGGAAGAAGCTGTCTGCTAACTAGCTTCTCGGTAATTGACCCTTCAATGTCATTCCTTGCATGAGGATTGCTGGTAAAACATTGTACATTATCTGACAAAAAAAAAAAAGAAAAAAGAGAGAGAGAGAGAAAAGAACATCATGTGAGGGCAACTTCATGAGATCGGCTTCAAATCAGCCTTAGGCAAGCAGGCCCTAAAATCTACAGTTGGATAAGAAAAAAGAATGGTGACTTGGGTGACTTGATCAGAAGAGATTGAGAAAGAGATTGAGAAGACAAGACAGACACAACCAGCTGGGATACCCACAGACAAGATTTAGGAGCCTTGACTCTTCAGTGAAAAGAATTGAAGTTGTAATTGTATCAACCTAGATCCTCAAAGATTTTAGGGAGTGTTGCTTAAGACTAGTATTAATAGTATTTGGGCACATAAACAGGAAACGAGCTGTACTTCCAGGTGCACCTAAGCATTGTACATTAAGAGCAGTCATCTTTTCAAGTGGCAAGAGACCCATACACTCAGTGGCTCTGACTAGAAGATCAAAGTGGGAAAACAAGCAGGGCTGAAAGGGAGCAGATCACCCAGGGAGAGGAGCTGGGTGAACCTCATCTGGGAGCATCCTGACAATCTTTGATTCCCTATGCAGAGAGCAGAAGCAGACCAGTAGGGCTCCGGCAGCCCTAAAGCTCCTCCAACTCCTAAGCCATGCCCAGCTCCTGTGCTGCACAGCTTGGAAGCACTTTCACATGGGGACAGCATTGCAGCAAGTGACAGAGGCACAGCAGTCTCTCCCGTGGAGGCCCTTCATCCCCTTTAATTGATTGCTGTTGCTCACTTGTATGTGAGCAATATTAACATTTGACTTGTAATGTAGATATTTTTCACAACAATCACAGGCAAACACATGTACTCTGATCATAGAGCATCCAAGGCACAGCCCTGGGAGCAGAGATAAAAATCAATACAACAGGAAACACAAGGGAAAAAGGCAGCACCAGCATGAGTCAGCAAATGCGGGCAGCCTTGCTGGAAGCAATGCAGGCAAAATGAGATGGGAAGCCGTATCAACCCAGTGACAGTCCATCCCTGTACAAAGCACCCCACTTGCAAGGAGGGCAATGCATTTTCATGTAGCTTTGGGGAAGGTTTTGCTGCAGATTTCTTCCATTTCTCCACTTATGTAGGAAAAAGAAATCCATGTTTAGAGATGGAAGGGTGATGGTAGAGATCTAGTCACTTGTCACCACAAAGACAACCTGGTCTCAGAATTAGCCCATTGGCATTGTAGGCCAGAAAACGCTCCACTGGACCTGTTTACAAATTAGCCTGTGTCCTGGCTCATCCTCCCACAAGCTCTGCAAACCAAGTCACTGACCTTCTGCCTTTGGCCAGGGAATCACACATGGCTGCACCGCACTTTTTGGCTGCGGCTACAGAAAGTGGTGAGTAGGACAAGGCAGCAAAGGACAGGGCTGGGAAATCTTGCAAAACTCACTGGGTTTCAAACCACCAGCAAACTTATTGCCAGTTGCCCTTTTTCTGATACGGCACACAAAAGCCATCACTAGCCAGCGTCTCTGAGAAATAGGCCCTTGATCCACCACATAACCCCATTTGCCACATATGTACTTCCCTCATGTGTTGTCCCTCCTCTCCATGGCTCTCCAGGAGGAAGCCCATGGAATGGCAGCTGAGCTCAACTTCGCAGCGCTCATGTCACTATCTGAATAAAGCTATTTTATCACCACCACCACATGTAATCCCACAGACTGGAATGAATCCCAAACATCAGTTTTCACAGTGAGGGTCTTTGAAAGCCCACAGTTCTCCAAAATGGCGTGTTACCCCTCTTAGAGCTCCTATAAGGAGCCACTGATATCCCTGGGTTTGCTCAGTGCACAACAGAGGACACTGAGAGGAGACCTCATGGCAGCTGCAGCTCCTCACAGTGAGCTCTGCTCTCTGGGGACAGTGACGAGCTCGAGGGAATGGCACAGAGCTGTGTCAGGGAAGGGTCAGGTGGGAGTGAGGGGAAGGTTCTGCACCAGCAGGCATGGAACACCCTGCCCAGGCAGTGGGCATGGCCCAGAGCTGCGAGAGTTCAAGCAGCCTTTGGACAGTGCTATCAGACATAGGGTTTGGATTTTGAGGGGCCTGTGTGGAGCCAAGGGTTGGAGTTATTCACAACTTACAGCTTTTGCACACATTCAGGCAGCCAGAAGACCGCTCAAAGTCTGTGAGCCACAAGCCACATGTGTGCTTCCATGGGCACTAAGTACCAACAGACATGTCATCTCCATCTCCTATTGGCTTGCTTTTGGGAAAGTCACACAGCCTCCAGAAAAGCCAACCGGAGCAGTCAGACAGTTTACTGCCTTCATCAGGCCATTCTGAGGCTCCACACGAGGTCATGGCCCCAGGCAACGCCATGTCAGGTGGCCTTGGCCATCTGATTGCAGCTGTGGTTGCGTGCTCCAGATTCAGCAAACACAGGCAAGCCAACCCACTCTGACATCTCCCCCATGAACAAGGAGCAACAGGGAGGCTGCTGTGTTGCCCAACAAGCTGGCTGACACTCTAGGGGCAGGGCCAAGAAAAACACATGCCGGTATGAAGCTTATACCTGATGTGCTTCAGCTTACTGTATGTACCAACGGAGGCTGTCGAAATTGCTGGAAATCAAAATCTTACTTTCTTTTAAAGTCATATAGGAGCTGAGAAGAGACCTCACATGAAAGTAAATGAAGTAGTCAAGCTAGCCTGGTGAGATTTTCAGGCACAGTAGCTTTGAGTAGCTCTCAGAACAGCACCAGTAGCGGTGCAGAACCATTACTTGCAAGGCAGCTACTACCATTAGATATATTGCCTAGCTTTCTGTCATTAAAGCATATAACTCATCTAGCACATGACTGTAAATATTCTGTCTAGACCTTAGTGAAAGGCAAAAGGATACTAGAAAACAGTATCTCTGCACAGTAATACAATGAACACAAGTGTCTCTTTTTTAGCAACACATGAGCTATTTGAAATTCCACCACAACTCGTTCTTGAAAATTCAAGCAAGGAAAATTGACTAAAGATGTCTGAAGCCTAATTCATGTCCCCTTTAAGCAGATGCAATATGATCTAATTTGATGGAACTGGACCTACTCTTTGCCAGCAATAAATTTGGATTGTAACTAATAAGGTCATCAGGAGACAACCTGTCAAGACAAAAGCCTGCAGAAAATCGTAAAAGGAAAGCATAGCAAAATACTTGTGGTCTGTCAAGAGGTTCCCTCAATCACATATACTATTTAAATTCATGTAGTTCGAAACTGCTCACCTTACTCATAAAAGTTCAGAGATCCAAGGACCACCCTCATGATCTTAGATACCTTGCAGGTCTACCCTGGAGCCACTGGCCTTCCACCAGGGAATATGCTTCATGACGTCAAACCTGCTGAATTCACGGGGACTGCTAAGGCAAGAAGAGAATTTGGAAAACCTGACGCTGAAATCTGTGCTCCCAGCTTTAATGTTGATATGCAATAGATGTTTTCTTAATCTAGTCCATTTTTCTTTTCAATCAGGGCATACTACTAGAAAAAAACAGAGGGAAGAACACTGCTCGCTCACCAGTGTTAGATCTTATACTTATTATTTCTGCCTGGATTGCCTACTTTATCAGCCTGATGTGCATCTTTCCTACATGTAGACACAATCTCCATTCTCTTCATATTCTTCTTGCATCTTTTCCAACTATTCCACTTACAGTAATGACCATTTCAAAATATGCGCGTTATCACAATCATTTTAAATACCAGCAGCTACATTACATTTACCTAACACATACAATTTTAGAAACTTTCTCTCTCGTGTTGAAGTCAGCAGAAAATTTACTACAGATTTTACCCAGGATTTTCCCAGCTAGTTGCAGCAATGTGCTTTTTAGCACATGAGATATGACACAGGCTGAGCAAAGCTACAAACCAGCAGCCTTCTTTTGTTATTGCTCTATTCCAAAAATCAAAGACCATGCAACTACAGCTGAAGGCAACATACATGGGCAGTGCCTTGAACAAGGGCATCTCGTGTGGTATTGGACCCACAGAAATTTAGTAGTATGAAGGCAGTATGATTGGCATGAATTGTCAATCCAAGTAAGATTTAAAAACAATAGATTTAACTCTGAAGTATTTACAGAGTTCTGAAACAACAAATAATTATGTAAAAAAAAACAAACTTGTGCTCTGTGCACACAGAGCCATTGCAAAACAGAAGGTCACTACAGGACTGTTCTGGTGTGAGTGGTACCAAAAATAGTACTGTCTTCATCAGGCATAAGATCAAAAAACAGTATTTAAGCATACAGGAGTGACCAAGTGAGGTGAAAAGTTGAACAAGGTCAGTATCTTGTTTCAGATAGCAGCCAGCAGCGGTCTCTTACACAAAAATGTAAGGGGGCAGTGCCCTCACAAAATAATAAAACATTCTGCATCTCAAAACACTTTTGTTTCTTGAATAACTTGTTCATCATGGGTCCATAATCAATGTTGTGTACCCAGTCAGTGTTCACTTAATGCAAATCTTTGCTTTATGCAAACTTAATGCAAATTTCAGCTTCTACCTAGGAAACACAAAAATGAACAGCTGTTAACCAAGGATGATGAAGAAACCACAAGCAAGCAATGAATCTAAACCTAAGCTGTTCAAAAAGTTCTTAGTTATGAACAAACATTTCCCTTAATTGTGATCTGCAAAGACATGAAAAAGGAGTTGGAAAACCAGCCCCTCCAGGGAGCGCAAGAAAGAAAGAAAACTCAAGGCTTTCAGCTGCCTGCATATGTCATATGTCTGAAACCACAAAACTCCCATTAATATTTACAGAAGTCCTGCATTTGGCAGATACACAGGAGAACTGGGAAAATTCTCTATTAAAGCTAAAATAAGAGGAAAGCCAGACTTTGTAAAGATTTCTAAACAAAACCACTATCTGAATGGAACAGTGCAACAACTTTGGCATCTTGCTTTTGTTTATACTTAGGGGAATTTACTACCATCTTAAGTACCTCTTAACAGCCCTAAATGTAAAAGAAAAAAGAAAACCAGACAACCTTATTAGTCAGAGGATTCAACTCCTCACTAATACTATGTTGGTATTCTTACTGAGATGAACTTGGCCCACTGTTTCTTCCTCTTAAAATGTTAATTGGCAATACCCGGGATTGCTCTTTCTAGGTGTGTTTATATGACTGATGGCTCAAGACATACAGGGTAAATATTCATCCTTAATAATACTCTGGACTGACCATAAATTTCATGTCCAGAGGTAAGTGTATTCATCAGATTCCAGAATCAGTGCATTCAAATTGAGGCGCCATGATTGTGGATGATGATCAACTTATTTTTCACTCGATTTCCAAGCTTCATATGCTGTAACTAATGACCAGTAAGCTTTAAAATTTCTACTTAAAAGTTATCATCAGAAGATGTCTGAAGCTTTATTGGACTATGTGAAGGACAGTTCCTTCCATAAATTTGCAATTACAAATGATCCAGACTTTTGTAGTTTAATCCCATCATAACAACAATAAACTGCCTTCTCTCCAATGTTCTAATACAGCTTCTTAGTCTCCGGTTACCACAATCAAGGAGACAGACTTTGCCCCATATCCTTGCCAAGAATGAAGTCTTCTTCAGTGCCACACAAATATAAAGTTGCATGGTATTAGCATAAAAGCTATGTTTTCTGAATTCTTCTAACACAACTAGTCATACAGGTCTTACCATCTCAGAATAACCTTTGTGACACAGTTAAAACACACAAACAAACAAACAGTAATACCTTAGAAAGAAATTGCCTCATATTTTCCAGCTAAGAAATTAAGACACAAGGAACAATTTTCAGAGATGACATAAGCCCCCAACTTTCATTGAAACCATGGGGCTCCAGCACATTCTGAAGTACTATTCCTGGATGATGGATGTGGGTTTGTATTATGGGCTATGTGGGTTTGGGCTATGGCTATGCTCAATTTGAGGCCAGGTTCCCCCACACTCAGGGATGGATGTACTGATCATTGCTCCCCTGTATGCTGCACATTGCACAAACTATTGCACGCCCTCTGCAAAGCCCCAGGATCTCTGGCACAAGGTAAAACTCCTTCACCACTCCAAATAACCACTCTCCCTACACAGGGTCAAAGATTTCTTGGCAGATACAAGATCTGCCCATCATTTCATCACTTTATGGCATGTATCCTCTGCAACATTCTGGCCACTTATGCTGGCAGATCAGGTCATGTTACTTTTGGAGCATTTCCACCTGCTCCTGAGTCCATAATTAACACAAGTAAGCCTCGTGGCAATCAAAGGTAAGATTGTTGCCCCCACAAGAATCAATAAGGCTTGCAGCTAAAGATGCGTAATGGAGCACAGTACAAAGGGCACAAGGAAAGTTGCCATCATGTGCAATTGCTACTTTGGATGGGAAAGCAGTACGCATTGCCACTTTGGCTTTGTCCCTTAGGACCAGAGTAATAAGTTGCACCAGCGGAGGTTCAGATTGGATAGTAGGACATTTTTTTTCTCAGAAAGAGTGGTCAGGCACTGGCACAGGCTGCCCAAGGAGGTGGTGAAGTCACCATACCTGGAGGCATTCATGAAACGTAGATGTGGCACTGAGGGATGTGGTTAGTGGGCACGGTAGGGATGGGTTGGGGTTGGACTAGATGATCTTAGAGGTCTTTTCCAATCTTAATGAAGTGATAGAGCTTCTTCCTTGAATTAGACCAGGTACAAGCACAACCATGTTCCTACCCACAGCACTGCCTGCCAGGATGCCACTAACCTGAGCATCCCTGCAGAGCACCCCACTGGACTGCACTTGCATCCCACAGAAAGCCCAGGGAATTCTACACTGTGACACACATTTATGGAAGCGAGAACAGCAGGGCTCACAGTGTCAGAAGTGCTGGGGGCTTCACTTAGGGATGGAGCATCACTTAGCAAGGCACTCTGTCAGCACAAAGTAAAGGCAAATTTTTTCTGCATCAGGCTAGGACAAGATTCAAGTAGGCTGACAAAACAGTTTACAAAAAATAAAAAATAAAAAAAAATTGTATAGCACTATTGTATAGCAGTACACAGGTAAAGTGGTTGTACTAACAGCTCACGTCAATACAGTCTGAGTCAATAAAAAGTTTATTTTACATTTCAGTTAATGCCAACTTACATTTAAAAATAATATTTTAACCTCTGACCATTTCCATTAGAAAAAAAAGCATTTAACTCTCTCTTGATTAAGCTTTCAAAAGAACATTTTCTGTCATCTTCTTCATGCACTCCCAGTGGACCCCATACTACAAAATCACTCTCAAAACTACAGAAAACTCCGTAGGCACTCAAAGTTTACCCCTGAAGCAAAAAGGGAAATCCCAACTCTATTTTCCTGCACTTCAACAAACTCTGAAGCAAAGCCGAGTCTCTGTGCTCACCCATCAGTCTGTCCCCATTGCCCGCATCCCCAAGGCACTTGGGGATCTCTACATTTATCGCTAAGAGTCCTCACATGAAAGTCAGCTGAGAAGGGCTTGGGCTAGGCTCTTAAGCAAGGTGCAGAGACTGCATAAAGAGTTAAAAGAATAAATAAGTACAAACATCCCTTTATCCCCAGTGCTACTACAGATAGCACAAACAAAAAGCAAAAATTTGAGGGTTCAATAACTGGCCAGACCTTTCTCCGCTGAGAACAACATTAACAGCACCAGGCTTTACTCCTTAGGGAGCAATAGATGCTCTGGTCACAGAAGCTGACTGCACTTTTAGTGGTCTGGGAGAACAGTTACATTGAGTAGCAAATGGAGTTATCAGAAGTCCTAATGATGCTAGTTGCATTCTGCTCTCATGACATGATCCTAGATGAAGATGTTAGCTATTTTTTTCAAAAGTGCCAAAGTAATTTAGCATTCTGTAGCTCTTCCTAAGTGAAAACTTTCCTTAGTATTCAAATTTGCATTTGAAAATAATGGTAGTCTCCTAAATGAGTTCATGTTGGCCATTCTTACTAGGTGACTAGTCCCACAAGCACACAATGTTTCACGTATGAAGCAGAAGAGATGTCTTCACTCTCAGAAGCTTAAAAATTCATGAAGCTGCACAACGAGAGATGTGCTCAAACTCTGGGAATAAGGTGAAGGAAAGGCCAGTGACTGTGTTTCAGAGGCAGGCTGAATCTAGAAGTCACCAACACATTTATCTTCAGGATGATATTTCTGTGCCACCATCTTTTCTGTTCTGTTGTTTTCCTCAAGCACACACAGAGACAGAAAATAACTGATCACTCAAACTCTGAAATGACAAGTGCTGCTGCTCCCCGCTGGCTCCATCCTTGCACTTTCACAGAGACAGAGTTCTGTGATGCTGCAGTACATCAGTCTTTTGCTGAGGAAAGGATGGAGGAAATGCAAAGGAGTTGTTATTTGCTAATTTCCATGGCACGAACATCACTCCATACCTTCAGTCTTTCAGCTTTCTGGCCAGCTTGCACCAGAGAACAGCAGAATGGCCGTCTGGGCACTGGAGCAAATGTAAAGGTAATCTACATTCTCTGAACTTGGTCAAATAAAACGGCCTCCATGGTGAAAAGCAACTCAAGTGCTGCATTTTGCATCCTTGCCATGGCACTCAGGAGAAGGACAGGGTGACCACAGCATCCCTCTTCATGTTCCCCTGGCATTTTGCAAGCACTCAGTTTAAAAAATATTATAAAGAAGTAGCTTACATCAATCTTGGGCTGCCATTCACATATGCCTGGAGTGATAGGCACAGCCTCCCAATCTTGATTTTTGCATGAGGTAAGAGTACTTAAGTGGATTAGAGAAGCTTGTTCTGCATTTAGGAAACAAACCTGTCCAGAACGATGGTGCCTGCATGAATTATTAAAAGGGAAGCACATCTTGAAACCCAAATTGGCACACTTCTGCCTTTCCACATCTATTTTCAATTTGAATTGGAAAGAGAATTATAGCTCTCAGTCCCCTGCCACATAAGAATTTCAGATAACAAAAGGTTAAAACCAACTTTTTGAATACAAAAGCATTTACGCTAATCTAGAGCTCAGAGTTAATTTCACAGTCATGCCTGAGTTGCCAGACTTTCCACAGGGCTTCACTCTGTCCTACAGCTTTATTAACAAAAATGGCCACTTACTACAGCACAGCCCCACAGCATCCTCGAGGAGCAACTAGCTCTGCTTTCATCCTCCTGCTGCCACCTGAGAGCTCGCTGCTGGCTGACAAGGGTTAAAGGAAACAGAGAGACATGGAGAGGGATGGGGGGAGCAGAACCCTGCAGTGCAGAACTGCCAGGGCATCAATGGCTCAGGATGGGATCCCAGGGCTCTGCCGCCGGTGGCGGAGCAGCACAGGAAAAGTTTCTGTGATTTTCGGCAAGCCCTCGCGTGACGTCACCCCAGGCAGATAATCTCGGCGCAGTCAGCACAGGCCTCCTGCCTCCCCATTGGCGAGCCCCTCGTCAGCAGACATCTGAAGATAATTATTATTGGCCAGACAATTATAACAGGAACAACTGTCACTCGGTGCCGATGCCCCAACCTGGCGCTCTGCGGCACGGCAGCACCCGGCTGCCAGCGCTCCCGCCACCCATCTCTGCTACTTCAGCTCTGGCCACTTTCTGCCGCTGCAGTGCCTGCAGCCGGGATGGCAGCGTTACTGGCCCCTTTGCTGCATGCCTGCCTGAGCCCGCAGTCCCCTGCAAAATCCACAATTTATTGATTCAAAGAAATTAAGGGCTACAGCAGCGCCCGCTCTCATGGAGCAGCTTGATTAAAAATAATAATATTCTACATATTATTTGCTTCATCTCTTTTCAAAGAAGTTTGGGAGGAGGTAGTAGGACGGCTTGATCCAAGAATTCATTTTAAGCAATAGTTTTTAACAAACTTCTGGCTTAATTCCTATCTCGCTGAAATCACAACTCCCACAGCACAAGCACGATAAAATCAATGGGGTGCTACATCTTACATGAAAATCCAGCTATCTGATGGCAGATGGTGGTAAACAACAGCCTTCACACAACACAAATGCAAGTTGCTCCACAGGACCCAATGGATCTAGCAGCTCATTAGCCTCTCCCAAACCTGCTGTTACTGGTGTGGGGTAGGGGACCAGCTCTGCCCCTGAGACTGGTGGACTTGCACCAACCCTGCCACCATGCAGTAGGGTGGTGGGATGGCACACCAGGAAGGCATGAAGTCCATGAGCATGGAGGTGCTGGGAATGGACCATTCATTTTTCCTCTGCATTCCAACAGCAGCCTCTGCACAGCATAGCTAATATAGGCCCATGCTCCAGAAAGTCTTCTCACTGTGGGAGAAGGGTCTTCATAAACTGAAAGAGGAATACCTAGGATGAGGTAAGGAAGCCCTGACTCACTGCTGTCAAAGCTCTCAGCTGTCAGGAAGGCTCCATCCACATTAGCCTCACAGTGAACACCTTCAGAGGCAGACAAGGGAGTGCGAACAACCCCAGCACATACGTGCGTTGAAGGCAATCATGGGTGTTTGCAACGAGTGAGGTGCCAAGTTCCCCGTGACATTCATTTGCCCTGAAGAGCAGCTTGGAGTGGGAAAATGGAGGCAAAAGAGTCTCAGCCCTGGCAAAAGAGAAGCGGCCATGTTGTCCCTTGCACCATCATACATACAGACCAACCACACTGGTACCCAGGGGGGCATGCCACTACCCCAGGACTTTGTGTTCAAGCTTTTCCAGCTTGGCTGGAAAAGTTATAATTAAAAGGGCTTGTTACTATTTAAACAGCCCAGAACCCAGAGGGTATGTAAAGGGATTAATATGCTGCCTAAATCTGGTCTGTCTTCATATGCAATCAAGTTGGACTCCATGGATGTTCCAAACCCAGAAGCTGCTCAACACTTAGAGCTACTTCCTTGCCTCTTACACACTACAGATATTATTTATTATTATTTTTTGGCCTTGTAAGACATCGAGAACTATTTCTGAGATGGAAGTAAAATAACAAATGTCACACCTTTGGGACTTGTTTACCTACATTTAATGACTAGTAAGAGCATAAATTCTTGCCACAGACTTCTGGGAAGTCAGACCCCTTAGTTCATCCTCCTGTTAAGGAGGAAACAACAGTGTTTATCCCTACTTAATAACTTCATATCATAGTCATGACGTGTGCATCCAAGTTCTGCCTACTAAGCTGGGAAGGCAAACACTGCCATCAGTGTCAATGTAGACAAACATACAGAGTAAACCAGTGGGAAATGGGGAAACCTCCTTGTACAGCCCTTAGCTGCTGTGTTTTATTTGTTAGTCTTCCGCCAACATCTCACATGCTGGAATAGGACCAGTTTTATTAAGTGAGCAAACTTCCATCAGATGAAGATGCATAAGCTAACTTGAAATCTGGGAGAAGCTTCACCAGTATTTTCAAGAGAAGCTTGCTAGGAGAGAGATTGCAGCAGGCACGGCTCTATCTCGTCCCCTGAAATGTCCCTGGGCCAGACTCTTCTCCTCTTCTCCTTTACTTCTATATGAATCAAACTTACGAATGCATCAGCTCTTTTACAGAAGGTGAAACTACACTGAGACTCCATGCACATGGAGCATCCCATCTCTCAGGCTGCACAGCAGAGCACAGAGTCGATGGCCTCCTGTGTTGGGCCCAGGCAGCAGGGCCTCATGCTGATGAGTCCCAGCTAGCTAACTGCAGCAAGCACACAGCCAGGGAGACTTCAGTAACACTGCTTAGCATTTACACAGTGCTTCATGTCTCCCAGGCCCTCAGCAAACAGCATCTCAGCCATCAAAGCTCTCTACCCCACAAGGTAATTGAGCATTATTACCCGGGGTCTCTGCTGGCTGGGGAAACTGAGGCCCAGGAGAGGTTATGTAATTGTCTCAAGGTCACATAATGAAGAGCAGGAGAACCATAAGGACGATGCAGGAGTCCTGGTTCCCAGTCATGTTCTTTAATCTGAACTGCATCTCCTGTGGCTCATCCAGCTAATGCATATCTCAAACATCACCCCCTCCAACCTCTTCTACCAGTCTGTCCTATTCTGATGGCAGTTTTTTTCCAGAATGTGGACAAAATGCGAAGCATCCAACTCTCAGGCCGAGAGCACCTATATGCTCTCGTTTCTCCAGAGACATGAGCAGCATGGGGTACCAACGCAAGTTACCCACACTAGCCATTATACAGAGTGTCCATGCGAGTAGTGAGCAATACAGGGTACCCACACAGCTCATCAGCAGGACGACAGGGATATGCAAACCACAAGCTGGTCATTTTGCTTATCCTGCCCTTAAAAAAGACCAGACGACACACGGGAGGATGCTGCAAGCCCCTGCCCAAGCTCCACCAGGTAGCTGGCACCTTCCTGCCTCCACGGGCAGGGGCAGCGCTGTCCTCTGTTGCCCCACAGCTTCCCGGGCTGAGGGGACCGAGGGGCCGCGCAGGACAAGCCCGGGTCCCGGCTAAGGGAGGGCGGCGGCGCGGCGCGGGCGAGGCGCGCCCGGCGAGGCCCAGGCGGGCGGCGCGGCACGGGACGCGGAGGGCGGCGTGGGCGAGCGGCCGCGACGGGGAGGGGGATCCCAGCCCCCTGCCCCCGAGCTCCTCGCGTAGCTCGCAAAGTTGATAGCGTAGCGGCTGGAAATGAAGTTTGATGAGGGATCCGGGGCGGGGGGAGCGGGGCCGGGGAGCGGCGGGGCCGAGCAGGTAGCGGCGGAGCCCCGTGCCCGCGCATGAAGCCGCGGGGCCGCGCAGCCGGCTGGGCTCAGCGCCGGCACTCACCAGTTCTCCTGCATCCACTGGATGGCCTCATGCTCGTTGAACTGCTTCTCGAATTCGTATTCCTGCAAAGTCAACACGGACATGTTCATTGGCCCGGTGGCTGCGGAGCCGCTCCCCGCGCCTAAATGCCTCCTGCCGCCTCGGGAGCCGGAGATCTCCCGCCTCCGGCCTGGCCGCCCCGCCTCAGCGGTACCCCAGGTTTAGCATAGCTCCGCTCCCCTCCGCGCCTCTCCTCCCGGGCCCGCCGGTCTCCTCCTCTTCTGCAGCCGCCGCGCCGCGCAGCGCCCGGGGGCGGCGCGGTCTTAGTGCCCGCCCGCCGCCGCCGCCGCCGCCCGGGACACCCGCCCCCCACCGCCCCCCGGCCAGCCGGGGAAAGGGGAGCCCCCGGCCATGCTGGCAGCCCCCAGGTAAAGAAGCACGGGGTGAGGCTTAGGCAGCAGTGCGCTCCCCAAAACGCCTCACAGCCCCCCGGCCTTTCTGCATCTCCGTTCAGCGTACACCTGCTGAGGCTGCGGGCCCCGCAGCAGCGCGGTCCCCGTGTTTCACAGCTCGGCCCGGCCTGCGTGCTGCGAGAGCGCTGGCCTGCAGAAGGGTAGCCCCGCTTAGGGGCCGCTGGAACGTAGATCTTCACTCACACGTAGGGCAGAGACCTGACCCAGGGCCGTCACCTTCTTGGGGTGTACCAACGTATCCTTCATTTCATCTTTCCTGGCACATCTGCCCCGTGCTGTTGTCACCAGCTGAGTTCCTCTGGCTCCAGCACGGCCAGCACCCTGGCCACACTTCTCCCAACAACTCGGGCTGAAGGTAGGGCACAGCCCCTGCTAGCTGTGCAGTCTGAAGGCAGCGGGGTTCCCACTTTCATGGATGCCAGACATAAGCAGAGCAAAGCCAGCACAGGTCAGCATGCCCTTGGCTCTTGTGGATTTCAGTTCTTCTTGGCATGGAAATGTTTAACATTGTCCAAGCACAGAAAAAAAAAAGAAAAAAAAACACGACATAGAGCCCCCAGGATGTGGGATACCAACATAAACCTAACCTGATTGGTGTTTCTATCTGCATCTTGACCACTATGCTCTTCAGCATCATGTGTTTCAGCTGCTCACACTGAAATTGCAAGGCAGTGCTGAATTATTGTTTACTCTCATTGTACCAGAGGTCCTCAGAAGATCCAGGTCCAGCAGTCTTTCCTCGGAGAGATTGCTGTCTGCATAGACATGATGCAGTAGCTTAGGAACACTCCTCTCCCTGCTTTCCACACCGAGAAGGGCAGCTCAGAGCTTTCCAGAACTGCTTCCTGCAGCCATCAGACTGTAGATCAGGCAGGGTTTTGGTGTAGCGGCCTTCCTGCGCTTTCCTGCTCCAGATGACTGCCCCTGAAGCTACTCAGGGTTCAGCTGAGCAATGGGAAGGCTCCCCACCGTCATTCCAGGAGCAATGCAGCTCCACAGCAGCTCTCTGCCTGCATGACCTGCTCCTGTGCCAGCCTGGTTCCTGTAGGTTAGCCCCAGCTATGCTACTCCAGCTGAAAAGTCACCTGGCAGTGCTCTCGTGGCAGCGTGTGCCTGGGCTTGCTCCAATGGTAGGCTCTACTTACATGTCTGAATAGTATATTTAGTACAGCAATGTGGAGAAATCCATTCACAATTCAACAAACACTATTGTACGTTAACTTGCTTTTGCCGAGTGTGACTCTTGAACAAGTAAATCTGGACACAAGCTTTGAGAGTTCTGTACCTATATTTAGGTGAAGCAGTTCACAGCCAGTCCTTCTTCCTCTGCTGTCCTGGTCCCACGTAGGCTACCTGAGTATTCTTCCCACCACATGGCTTACTGGATGGTAACACCTCCACTTACAGAACTTAGGAAAACCTGCATAGACACTGTGTATAACACCTCCACAGCCTTGCTTCTAGGTGCTTATATAAGTTGCATTTGAGAGCAGTAAAATACATAGCCTCTTTTAGGGGAAAACAACTGTTATATAACCATTTTAAAAGTAATTTGTTTAACTCTTACATGAAAGCAGTGAAAGTTGTAAATATCCTTTCATGAGGAACGGTGGGGTGAGAATGATGAGGTTTCAAAATAACGTCTCCGAAAGACAGGGAACACAACCTTAGCAAATCTGCCTGCATTCACATGCAAACCTTTACATTTTTCCTATGGGCTCCTTGTCTCATTCAATAAGTGGCTAGTTATCAAGCATTAATATTTATTCCCCTCATTCAGGATGCTTCTTAAAGCTGTACAGAATGTGTAGCAGCTAAACACTGCATTTTATACCAGATAGACAGCAATGCCATTTACATTTTACCCAGGACCATTTGGTTGAATACTGTGAGCAGGTTCATTCAGGGTTTACAAAGAACTGTCTAATCAGGTTGGGCACCTAACCATCATCATTCCCACTACTAAGCAAATACTTTTTCCTCCCTTGTCACAGTGTTAAATTACTACAAAAACTATTAGGCTTCATTGCCGTGAGGAGTGATTTTGAATAGTTTGGCGTCCGATGTATAGCTGGATGTTGACTAAACTCTTAGCAGCTGCTGGGAAATGAGACACTATATTGCTGACAAGTCAGCATAAGGTAGGGTAAGTGGCAACGAGAGACAACATTGTGATTTAAACATAGCATCAATTACAAAAAGAAATAAAAACTTGAAGGAGGACTGTATACTGAAAGCTTTTTTTTCCATCTGTATCAACTGATGTATTAAAGGATTTAATTTCTCTCTACAACTTTGGCTGTCTTGAAAGCAAAACAACGTACAAATAATGGAAGCCAGAAAAAGAATAAGGATTCCTATATTCTTTGTAATCTGGAAAAAATTCATTGGTGTTCTTGGGTGGTGCGAATGGCAGAATGAAGTAGGTAGGCATCTCTGAGACTACTAGCTGGTCCAGACCTGTCCTTTCAAAGAGAATGTTTTCATCAGGTACCAGGGAATAAACAAGATGGCCAAGAACCGCTTACCAAGCCTGTCTATCAGTGAAGACCCACAGCTAGGTCGGTCAGTGCCACTGTGCTGTACTGGGGCTGTGCCACAGCCTGAGTGGCTGCTGTGGTGGGCCTGAGCAAATCCCAGTAACAAACTGCTGAGCTTGGGCAGCCAGCTGATAATAAATCTTTAGTCAGCACTAATCAGAATTAAAATGTTGTAAAGGAATTTAAAGCTGAATTACTGTATCATCTTCCAGATCTGTAAAATAAGCCGTGTCTCAACATAATCCTATTCTGTTGCACTACAGTAGCCAAAGACTTCAAGTTGATCACATGCTTAAAAACCAACAGAGTGCTCTGAAACCACCTATCTCTAAGATCACTTGCATTATTCTTAGTGCAGCTCACACCAGATAAAAGGGAAATGACAACGGGCAGGAGTGAAATGCAGCATAAGAGTACAGCTCCCGTGGGCAGCTTAGACAAAAACCTGCCCCTCTGCATCACTGGGGCTATGGCTTAGATGGATTAGATAACAGCTTGGCGTGTTTACAAGTGAGGTGATGAAAGCATTGCTTTCACATGGTTCATTTCCTCACTCCCTACGCTCAATATTTTCTACACAGCCATGAGCAGCAGAAGCATTTCTCAATTCATGCTTGAGCTTCGGGCCATGGTTCTGTGGCAAGAAGTGGAAAATCTTTTGTGGTTCTGAAGTACACAAACTCTTGTGCATAAAATGCAATCCAACAGCAAAGCCTTCCACATTATAGCCATTTTCATATAAAAATTTGTATTTCCCATTTTTCTATACTCTAGTAGCAGTTCTAAGTGTGCCCCAGATGGTATCCATTCATAAACAAAACGCAGGATTTTTCTTCCTACATACATTTTCTGGAAGTACATCTGCAGATCTGTAGAGGGTTTCATCCCATCATTCATCCAGGGAGAGAACTCAACTGAAGGCTTATTTTCTTAACTAGACTCTAGGGTTTGATCCCATCAGTAAAACAGAGAGAAAATGAACTCATTTTCCCTGCTGAGAGGTCAACAAAATGATCTATTTTTTAAGGGAAGGAGACAAAAGAGGGAAGTGAAAGGCAAAAAAGCTCAAACACAAGCACACGAGTTGGATACCTACACTGGTCACTCAAGCCTGCATACTGAGATCACACCACAGGTTTATGGCAGAAGTTGGAAGATGAGACAAGCTTTGTGGTACTTGGTGCTGGATGTTAATACATATATTTGCTTATCATTCCTACATACTACCTTGCAAATGTATTAGGGTAAGACCAGGAAGTGTGGTTGATATAATGGCATCTGTGCAACCACGTTACTCTTATACTGCAGTATGAAACAATCACAAGAGCAGAAGGTGGTGCTTCAAGTGATCAATGATGTTATTTCAGGTGTGCATTTGTGGGTGGGTATGTGTTTATTTTGGGTGATATGGAGAAATAAGGCAGTAAAGAGCATGTATACATCAGCCTTAACTCTCCATACTTTTTCGCACTTCTTGAAAACCTCAAGTTGTCTTGAAAGAGAGCAAAAGCCTGACTGTTGCTTTGATGAAGTGGCTGCATATGAAAATACTGGGTATCCTGAAAATCTTGTGGTTGGATTTTTGTCTTTGTGGTTTCAACCTCTAGGACAGAACTTAAGTGCCAGCAGTGGTTAGGAAAGTATAATTAGTCAGGCTTAGGCTTTTCACCTGCTTTTGCTCTGTGCAGGTTTATCTGCTTCCAGAGCCAGTAAACTGATATCACTATCTCTTCTGAACAAACAAGTTTGCTACTCTCACTTGCCTAAAAATCTTAATATGTAACAGTGGTATTGCCAAAATTCTCACAGGCTCCATCCCAGCCATCACAGCTTGTAGTACCTATAGATCTTCTGCTTGCTATGGGATTTTGAGGGGCCAGCTTGCAATGGCTCTGGAAAGTCCTGCTGAACTCAGCAGGGATGAGCTGTGTTGCAGTGCTTGCTGTCCTGAGGCAACAGAAGCAACAATAGCATTTGGAAGCCATACTCAGCCCACTCACTGCCCATTGGAAGATGAGAGCCACCACTTGAAATCCCACAACAGGAAAGCAATAACAAGATTAAATCCTGTTGATTACTATTTATCTATTATAATTAATACCACTATTACTTATCACTATTATTAAATAAAATAAACATGTGCTACGCAAATCCCATGCAGGGGCTGTTATGCAGGATAGGACTCAATCATCAGTCATGCTGCATAATCTCTCTGATGGTGCCAGTGAGACCATATAGGTATGCATACATGAATGCAGTGGCCCACTGATTTAAAAGGTGTAAAAGAAGGTCTTGCTTTCCTATATAGGAATGTCATGTTTAACTTTATAAATATTGATTATATTCCATACTGGGGATTTAGCAAACAAACAAAACAAAACAAAACAAAACAAAAAAAACAAAAACAAAAAAAAAAAAAAAAAAAAAAAAAAAAAAGAAGTAAAAAGATGTCTAGCTTCAAAACTAAAAATGGGAAATGATTGCTGGGATTTTCTGTTGTTCTACTGCTTTGTTGGCTGGACTAATCCTGCAATCAGTGATGAAGAGGGTACAAAAGCTGAGTATGCCTTTATAGTCACCTCCTCTGAAATCTTCAGCTTTACATAGAAAAGTCACTTTGTGCCATCTGGAATCTGTGCAAAAATAGTCTATAGAAGAACTTTACTTTGCAATTTAGAGTTATGTGCTCTTTAGAGTACTGGAAAGAAAAGTCATGCAATAAAGTGGTTTTACAGAAAAGTAGTTGCAGAGAGAATGTCTTTTTAAAAGGCTGCTTTTAATTTTTGAATATATCTTTTAACATCTCCTGGAGTATGCAGGTACTTTTTGGCCTCAGAAATCCTTCCTGTTGGTGTTAAAATAAAAAGCTCTGTGTTAGCATTAGATTGAAAGTAGACATGAAGAAACAAGAGGATGACAGGATGACAATAAAACTGCCAGGGTTTTTGAAGAAAGTCAGTAGAGTCAAGAGGAAGCATTTGTACCCAGCTGTACATTTGGTATGTTGTTACTGTATCAGAGAGAAGTCCGTGGGTAGGCACCGTCATTGCCCTGGCCTCCTACTACCTGATCTCCTGGGCAGTTTTATCAGTGTAGATGGAGATGTGTTGTGTCAGAGCTGAGGACTCTGGCATTACTGACTTTGGGTTCAAGGTATTTGCAAGGATGTGAGTATTACATAGTGCTTTCTGATATTCCACCTGGCCTCCAGCAGCTGTTCCCCTTATCTTGTGTCACATCTGCCAGTCCCAGGGATGTGCTGGGTACACAGTTACCATTGGAAGCAGACATATACATGTGGATACGTGAGCAACGTCCATGTGCCAAAGTTATTCTCATTCCACCAAAGAGACTATAGAAATGACTCCACTGTAGGTTGCTGATCATGTGGAGGATTAATGCTGTTTGGGAAGCATTCCCAAATGACAGGTCATTCTGATCTCTGCTTCAGTGGATTGCCACGCTGGCAGGGGAAGACTGCCTGAGTAGAAGGGCTGAGCCAACCCAGTTGCCACAGAAGGGGAGTTTCCTCTGCCTTCTCTCCTGTTGGTCCCCACCTCTGGCACTGCCCTAACCCCTTTGTGAGCTGATTCAGCCCATTAAAGGGGATGTCACCTACCAAAAAAAAAAAAAAAAAAAAAAAAGTAAATAGCTCGTGTAGTGATTTGCAATGCCCAGGTGCTGACCAAGGATGTTGCTGTAATGCAAACTTAGAGTAGAAACAACTTCCCACAGCTAAGAGCAGAGTGCTAACACAGGTTTGCCACGGGCTGACTCTTCTTGCCAAAAGAAGGAATTATAAAGTTGCCTTGGCTTGACTGACTTGAGCTAGATGTGGGAGAGATCCCTGCTTCAAGTCATCCTGATTTGGAAATTAGCAGAGTTCTATAATGAAGTTTGAGTAATAAATTGTCACATTGGCATAAGGTGAGATGTTAACACAGCTGTTTAATTATTAATGAATATATATTAAAAAAAGATGATAATGTATGCAAATACTGATTTTTTTCAACATTTTTAAAGGTGCAGATACTGGGAAAAATCTTTCCAGAGATAAGAACTACCTTCCCACAGAAATACACTACTATCTTTAATCCTATACTCTTTTCCCCAGCCATTTCCTCCACCCCTTTCCAGGACAATCCAAAGATGACAGAAGAGTTTTCCAGCATGATCATAATTACCAAATTATCACTCTGATAATCATCATGACTTGAATATGCAGAGGTCAGACACTGATCAAAGGAAGCGTTCCAATTTTTTGCCCGGGGCTTTTCCCTAGCTCCCATAGGAAAGGATGGTGAATTCATGCATTTCTTATGTGAGTGCTTCACTTGTTTAAAACAATACCCTACAGAAAAGAACGACTGTTTTATCAGTTAGTTCTTAGGATCATAAATTTTGTCACCAGAAGCTCAAGGACTGAGTTCCAAAGGTAAAATGATTAATTACTGAAATCAACAGAATATTTGTTGGACTTCAGTCAGATTTCAAGCAAATACAAACACAGTTTACTTAGCTTATACTACAAAACTGAGAACCTGAAGATTTTCGTTCATTGACCCTAAGTGAGTTAATGCTAAAATTTCCAAAACACTTCACTTCTTTGCTTCAATGTTTCTGAAAACAAACAGCTCTCCCATTGTGACAGATAGTGTGAGATTAAACTCATTATTGAATTTCATATGTTTGGAAAGCCTTGAAAGGAAAGTGTTATGTTATATACAAAGCATAATTACGATGTTGCTTATCTGGTACAGATGTTGTCCACAAAATTAACTTGTGTCATACTCATACTGCTAATAGCACAAATGATTCTCTGTGATTCTGGTCATCAGTTAAGAAAGATCTCGATGCCAACTTGCTGTATCGAGGTATCAATTACTACCATGTTGTAAAATGCCAGTGTTGCGCTTGTCATGATGATCTACTGAGACACAAAGAGACAACTCAAGAGGCTGCTAATTATGCCACAGAGGCAGAGCCCTGACTAGGGAGAACGCAGAGCTAAAGCATGCATAGGGAGGCACTGCAGGAAGGATGGTTCCCTAAGCAGTCTCCTGATTTATACCTCCCCAAAGGCTGTATATCAGTTTCCCTGCACAAGCTGGCTCAGAAAGAGGGATCCCCTTCCTCTGCTTGGAGTTTCATGGAGATAGATGGAGGAGAAGGACCCAAGCAGGCCATGCTAGACAAAACGATCCCCATGGAAAATGCCCTACAAAAACTGATCTGCAAGTTGATGTTTTTTCTGGTGGTTATTTTTTCAGGAAAAAAATAAAAATAAAAAAAAATGTTGAGGCAGATGGTCATCAGGCTGCCCCAGAATTTTTGGAAGTTTTTTATAAATAAGGAACAAGGACCACATGCTCTTGTGATAAAATGCTGTGCCTCCCTTGAAAGTTGCAGGGATTTGCATGACCATCAGGAAGGGGATCATTTTAGGAACCAGCCATGGGACACCTGCTCCCACAGCACCCTGCTGCTTGCTGCACGCTGGGAGCAGCCCACTTATGCTGGCTGGCTGTGCCCTCTGCTGGAGCCTGTTGTGTGGGTGCTTCAGGGTGAACCAGGCTCAGAGCTGGTCCTGGACCAAAAGGCTGGGCAGTGCTGAAGTCCTAGTTGGTCACATAGCTCCGCTCCCTGACCTGAGTCTGGCCCTGCCAAGGCAGCTTGGCCTGGCCTGAGCTGGGAAACAGCCAGGCAGTAGGATGTGAGCAGACAAAAGTACTTTATGAGGCTAGGCTGTCCATGGCACAGAGACTCTACTTCAGCTTCCCCTCCACTGCAAACATGCCAAGTCACATTTTCATTAGAGGGTTTTGCAAAGACCTCCCAGGAACCAAAACTAATACTAAAATGTGTGTTACTGGCTTATTCTCTCAGAGTTGCTATTATCAATGTTCATAATGTGCATGATGGTAACAGTTTCTGTTCTCACAGGAAGGAGTGTGGATCACTTTGAATTTACCTTAAAATAGTTTAACATTTTCAAGAGGATTTTTCTCATTAGGGAAAACCCATTCCATGCACACTCAGAATTACTATGATAATTCTCACAGAGAGGAGGGGCAGATTGATACTGAAACATCATCCCATATTTGTTGCACCAGTAGCATTCTAGCAAAAGTGAAAACTTCTGACTTGCTGCAGACAAGGCTGTGCTATCTCTACCCTGTTGCCTAGACAAATAAATCTTGTAGATTATCAGACCTACTGCAGGTCATAATTCCTAAGATTCACTCAGATAAATAGGAAACACAGAAATATATTTTCTTTATTTATACCTTTGTCCTCAGATGGTAACAGTTTCTAGGATTTTTTTTTTTCCTCTCTAGACATTTCTGTTTCATTTCACTACTATTCCATTCAGATTTGTTGATCTGACATCTGTATCCTGTCCCTTTGCTTCAAATCAGCAAACCTCAATATTGGAACAGTTAGGAAATACAGGCAACAAACAGAATTATTTTATATAGAATAAATTATTACTCCAAAACATTAAAAACAAAAACAAACAAACAAACAAAAAAACGTAAATACCAAACAGAGCAGAAAGAAATCAGATCTTTCTACACATCTGAGCACACATGCCCCAGAACCTTTCAGCTATGCCTGGCATTTTGTACTTTACTACGAATTTTTGTGAACACGTCAGCCTCGCTGGTGTAACTTCAGTGACATTAACACCCAGCCTTCACAAGGGCTACATTTAACTTCAAAGCCCTACTGCACATTTTGAGATCAACAACTCTACAAAAAAACCCTCTTCATTCTCAGTTTCAGGCAAAGTAGTTAAACTGACTACGAGACTGCACTTTCGACTTGTATTGCTTGGGTCAACCTTTGGAAATTTCCTGTGAAACACTGTACCCGATTGCATATAAAATGAAGCCTCTTGACTTTGTTTTCAGTTCTCATTCTTGTGTGGTGCTGGTCAGAAGAATGATCCAAAATGAAATTAAGGTATTCTCATCTCTCCATGGAGAAACCTATGCAATTACTAAAGATCATGAAGAAAGGAGAGAATGGAAATCAAAGGAAAATTGGAATTATTCTTGGAAGACTATTAAAGCAACTATATTCATTTAGATTTGTCAGAACTATTTTTGTGTATAGAACTACTTGATGGAAGAAATCCAATTCATTTCTACGCATGTAAACAAACTTGCATCTTAGTTTACACTTTTCTAAAGGTAAACAACATTTACGTTTAATATCATATACATCCTATGTGTTTTTTAAATAAAATATAGCATGCAATCAAATAGTATTTTGTGTATTGTGTCCTGTTTTTAGCACCGAGATGAAGGAGCATCAGAGATTAATTCAGTGATGTGTTTACTTATAAATATATATCATGATTTACCATAGATGTTCCTTTCATTTTTGGCAGCTGAAACTAAGGACAGCTTCGCTGCTGAGTTTCAAAAGGCATTCACCTGCATTTTCAGCATGGAAGGTCACCACTTGTTTTTCTAGCTGGACAAAAAGAGCTGTGCAGTAGCTCAAGCTGCAAGGAGGAGTGATTCGAAGTACATTATGATTACTGAAATGTAGGTTTCTGACTTTCCTAGCATATCTTTAGCCTCTGTCCTCCTGCTGGCCACTATAATCACCACCTTGCTCAAGCATCTGTTACTGCACTCTTCACATTTTCAGAGCCTGGCTGACAAATGGTGACCTCAGTCAGATGTTAGGGAACTGAAGCCATCATCTGTTGGCTGATAACTCATCAAAGTGGAATATAGACCTTAACTGCAGAAGACACTTCAAAGTCAACCCCTGCTTCATAGAGTCTAAGCACACTGTTTACCCTTACATAGAGTATTCCAACAATTCTACTACCACGTGATACTAATTAGGCAGGGCTGGGTAAAATTTTATTAGTAAATGCAGCTAAATGTAGTAGAGCATTCTGTCTAAAAGAATCTGAGCCACATCAGTTCAGCTGAACCGAGTTACAAGGCTGGATACCATCCCACCAGCCCTGGGCTTCCCATGTTGCTGCCAGCACTGCTCTTTGCCTTTTTCAGCACCTATGCACATCCACTGTTCCTACCAGTACCTTCATGCTTTAATCTGCACTGTCAATACAACGGGAAGCACTGACCAGCTTTTGCTGTAGGCGGCCTTTCTATCTTACACGCTCCCTCTTATGAAAACGAGCCCTTTTATTCATTCTCTCCATGTCAGAGTGCTGGGAATAAGTACTGGCAGAGACAATGCTGAAATGTTTCAGCTCCTCTGTACGCACCTAATTATACCCAGGTGCAGGTACAGCTGTAATTTGTCAGGGGTGCACTGAAGCACATCGGTGATCATCCCGGCCTCTTCCCTGACAAGCAGAGCAATGCAGTGATCTCACAGACAACTTCCTCGACTCCGCCTGCAGAACAGCACCCTGGATTTCAGCCAGGGTTTTGCTGCTGGAGGTGCTGGGCTTATGGGTAAAACCATGTTGTCCTCTACTGAATGCAGAAGCTTAGCAAGGAATGACTTTAATGGGCACCTAAATTCCATTACACACCAAGGTAAGCAAAAATGTCCTCCATTTCCTTCATGGATGGACCCCATTGGAATTGGTCAGTATTTCCTTAGTGGGAACTGCTCACTGTCCTAAGTCCTCCCTAAGTACTCTGCACTCATTACAGTGAGTGACTTTGCAAGGGACAGTCCACATGTCTGTGTAACGCCCATTTTGTTTATAATTTCATTAAGGCATTCTGGGAAATTTTCCAATTTCTGTATCTATTATCTTAGCATTCCTAGGTAACACAGTTGCAACAACATCACTAAAGGAAGATCAACCATTTGATTTCAGTTTCTTTTATTATACATACATACTTTTTCTAGCCCAATGGGAAAACAAAATACCTCCTGCCCCACCTTCTGCTTGGTGGGGAGTGGAACATCTCACACCAATGTTGAAATTTCCATACAAATCACATTATTACATGCTATTTTTAGCAACAGCAACAAACCAAAGAACCCTAAGTAACCCTATTGTATAAAAACAGTATCAACATAACTTGAAATAAAATATTAAAACCCAGTATGTAACCATCATATTAACACCGACTGATACATGATAGGTGATCTAAACTGCCTTAAAGGTACAGGACATTCTTCTGAGGGAGGTGTTTGTATTTTTTAATGTAGTCAAGTCTCAGCATTTTAGTATCTCCTACATCTACCTGACTGTGCAAGCAAGAAATCAGGCCTGTGCTCCTAGAGAGAGACAGGACTTTGTTTCTTCCTGAATTCAGCCTGTTTGGGGTGTAGCAGTAAACAACTGAATAGAAATAATTGGCAAAGGAGGATGTCAGCCAAGAAAGCATAGAGGACAGCAGCACTGTTAATGTTGTAAGAAGTCCATGCTTTCGTTTCAGCATCACTGAATTTTGCACAGCCATCACTTATGCCTTTAATTATTACACATATGGAGCAAGCTGGCATGATGCTCTGTGTTGCTCCAGAAGCACAGGTAGCTGCAATCATGCAGACATAGTTTACGCACTTACACATTTGCAGAAACCTGCCAGTGGTTCTGACAGGAGACTGGCACTTGGATTCCTTAATGAAGTGGCAGCCAAAGACTATTTATTTTTTTTCTTTTGGTATCTTGTCTGCTCTAATTGGATCACTGGGAGCACACTTGGAAAGCAGCTGCAGAAAAGCAGCACAACATCACTGTATGGGAGGCTCTCTGAATCGTGGGTGGATGCCAGTAGGAAACATCTGCCTTTTAAACTCAGGTGACAGAGGGGGCAAATTTGGAGACAACTGGTAAGGAGAAGACAGCAGTGCCTGTTTTCATTTCCATTTTTTGAGTGATAGTAAAGGTCAAATTAAAAGATTTAAAACCACTCTTCCCCAGCTCCATGGTGTGCTCTCTGCCCCCCAACATGACAGCTTTCCAACAAAGCCTGGGGACAGCCCAACATGTGATGCAGACAATCTAGGTATGGCTCCTGTTTCCATCAGTGACCTTGCTCTGTGCATCATTCTCAATAAGAACTTCTATTCCCTTCCTCTACCCTTTCTCTGCTCTTTGCTTTTGGAGCTGAACTTCTTTTTTTGAGGTAGAGACTGAGGCACTTTTATATAAACAATCATAGTGGGGCTGCCATCCAGAGTTAGGAGATAATCATAATATTAAGAAGAATAAAACAAGACTGTCCTGGAAAAAAACACTGACCTCCCACAAACCTGAGTTCTCATGCAATAAATACAGTTACCTCCTCCAGAACTGAATTTGGCCTATTTCAAAAGATACTGAAACAGGAAAATAACCTAATTTCTTGGGGTAAGAGCATCCCTATGGGAAAGTTTGCAGTTATTACCTTTAAAAAAATCAGGCTATGAATTTTTCTTTGACATTTTCTAAAGAAAGTTCATAATCAGTAAATGTAGCTGTTTTCTGATAAGATTAAAACCAACGTGAGGAGGGAAGAACAGAGAAAACTCTTTTTTCACTACACAGTGCTGAATTAACTGAACCTGAAATGCTCTGCAAATATGCACCTCTGCCAATGAGATTTAGAAAGAAGCAAAGCGAGAGCTCTCAGGCAGGTTTCCTGCCAGTCCCACTTCCAGTTGCTTGGCTGCTCTCTTCCCTGGGAAAATGGCACCAAGGAAAGTAGCCTGCCTGGCCAACAGATCCCTGGCAGGCAGAAGTTTTGGGGACTCCCAGGGCTAAAGGTTACAGCAAAGCTTGCTGCGTAGCCACGTTACTCAAGGGTAAGGATGCTTTCAGTGCTGACAGAAAGGACTCAGAATGCTTTAGTTTCCCTTGGGAATTAGGGCAAAAACAAACTGTGAAATCCCCATTGCATTTATCTGCAAAAATTTCTAGTTTTGGATAAATCTCTAATTACATCAATAGGGTTTTATTAGTGATACCCAGGAAGGCAATCAGCAATATTCTCCAATGGTAAAAGCTTGGCTTTCAGCATGAAAGGCTCCCCAGCTTGTCAGCAGACTCCTACAGTAGCACATTGCATTTCAAAGTGTAGTTCTTGTATTGAACTGATTTTCCCACCATTAAAGGTTAATCAATCACAAGAAAATAGAATTTCACCTCCCTAATAATGGTGACAAATCATTTATTTTTTCTTGTTATTTTCTTTCAATGGCAAAGCTGATAGCTCTTCCTGGACAATTAACTACAAAGATTTATTAACCTAATACTAATAAAATCTAACAGTTACAGGAAAATCACTCACTGAGTAGCAAAAACATGCAAATATTACTGTTCATGGAATACCCTAGCTGCTACAGATTTTGAGGAGAAAAAAAGAGGTATGATTGCTTTTTACTGCCTCTGGACAAATGCTAATTGCATCCCGTAGTTCCAAGCACATTTCCTTAGCTAGTCTAGAGGGTAGGTATGCAATGCTAGTGAGCTGTAATAATAATTCTGTACAAGTATGCCACAGCTTTTTATCTCAAGGACACTTGCAACTTGTAGATGATCATCTGATGGCTGTGTCAGCTCTCTGCTACTGGTCTGACACCAGTATGGATGCATCTGCCTGCTTCAGCAGTAGCAATCTAGAAGCAATACCCAGACTGAGCAGCTATGAGCTTTGCTGTTCTAAAGCTGAATCTGTGAATAACAGAAACCATAACTGTTTGTGGCAGATTTGAAAACTGATTAAATGGTGACTGATGATGTGATAGAAGTTACTGTGATGGAGGGAGAAGCATTTTGGTGTTGTGGTCCCGTAACAAGTTTGTGGCCTCGTCAGCATGCTGGGCAAAGCAGCTGCTGTAATCATAAATAATGGCTTGGGGTGCCTGGGCTCCCAAGGCCTCTGGGAAGAACCTGAGATTCAAAGGCTGGCCTAGTTTCCCTCTGGCAGGAAGGAGGAGACCATGCACCAGTGCTCACCTTGGCCATGGTGGGAAACATCAGTTGTACAGCCTCAAGTGATGAGGAAACCCTTGTGAATCACAGCTAGCCACAGTCAGTGTATACTAAGTGATACATCAGCAATGTTCAAACAGGCAAGGAAGAGCCAGGGCTGTGGCCTGTGCTGCTGGGGCTGCATCTGTACCAAGCCAGCATGGGGAGGCTCCTACAAACACAATGGAAGAAATGCCTCCCATGCAAGTACCTTCAGCCTTGTACCACCTGTTCTCTTGCTTTTCATTTTTTCTTCCATTCTTTTCTATGTATCATATAATATTTTTAAGCTACTATACATTGTGAATAGTTTGAAGATATCTACTTAGTTTCTTTTTCACACAAAACACCTGCTGCATTTCCTGACATATAATGGACAGGCATTAGGTGGCAGTATGAACTGGAAACGTCAGTATGGGGCAACAGGAAAGATACTAGTGTTTCTAATTTCAGTGGTAACTTGGGAAGATTCACTACATTTGCTGCTTCTGTCCGAAAAATGGAGGTGTAAGTAATGATCTAGTGACATCCTGTAAAGATTAATTATCTAATGTGTTGACAGAGCTCTGTGCTTGAAAAATGTACTCTGTGAGCAGAGAAATAGTCAAGTAGCAAATTCTTCTTTCACATCAGTTTAAATGTCACACTTTTTGTCCTTGGTTCCTGCAGTGACACATTTGATCCATAACTCAGACCATACATTCTCAACTATTCTATTTTTAGATTTCAGAGACTCAGACAAGAATTTATAGCTAAATCTAACTTCCCAAACTGCAGTTTGACAGCACTGATCAGAGCTAAGTACACAGTGCTAAGTGAGAGGCTGACAAAGTGCTTTCATAAAGTCATCACAAGTTAAAGATGGAAAAGACCTAGTAAGCCATCTAACCCACCTTCCTCTGGAAAATTTTCTTTTATTGTACAGTTTACTAGTGCTTTATCAAGGCTGGTGCAAATGTTGTCCGAAGTTTTCTAGGAGAATCCCCTGGCTGGCAGACAAACAATACTCAGATTTCTAGACCACTTTAGGGCACATTTTCCCCCAGTTTCAGCCCAGAACTTCCACTAATGTATCTCAGTGAAATCCTCATCACTTTTCATACAATGAGCTCAGAGAGGAGTTTGGATAAAGCCAGGGAAGTATGAGAATACCCCAGCTAAATTCTGATCTGAATGTACTTTCACCTACATCTGGGTGCTGCTGAGGCCCATTTCAGTCACACCAAGTTTGCCTTGTATTATTGCTATTCCCACCCACAGAGGAGCATCTGCACACTCAGGAGGGCAGAACAGAAAAGAAGGATTCTATGCCTGGGAATAGACAGTAGGCCTTCTAAGTGGCAGAGCCCAGTCTCTCTGCTTATGTTTCTACATCTGAAATCCAGAGCTAGCCAGCTGTAACTCCACTGTATCACATCACGTGCCCATTTCACTTGCTCTGTGCTCCCATCTTTGCACATTTATTTTTCAGCCTAGGTGCTTTATACGATTCTTCTTTCCTTCAGATTATTTCCATCTATCCCTCTGTCTCAGTGAGGTAATTCACATATTTTCAATGCGAATCTCACACTGTTATTCTATGCCCATGTTGTACCCTCTACAGACTTATTGTCTCTTCTATTTCCTCCAGGGCAGTTACTTATACATTCACATCATCTGCATTTTCCCTTGTTCTCTCATTAATGAGGGCACCTGCATTAAAACAAGCTCAACACAAATCCCTTTCTCAACCATTTTCCTGTAGGATTCATTTCTTCTTCACATATTTTTGAAAAGAGTTCCTCTCAGAACTCTTTGGGTAGAGGAAGTTATTCAGCTGCTCTCGTTGCTCCAAGTCCTACCCACACTGTCTGCCTCACCCTTCTCATTTCCTTTTTCATTTTATCCTCTGACAGTGGAACATTCTTATATCTAACAAAGCAGTGCTGAAAAGGTGCTTATTTTCTATACACACTTGAGAAGTGTAGAGCAATTTTCTCAACATTCAAAGCAGTGTAAAGAATTGATTTAAGTAAGACTCTGACCACATGCTCATCTTTATCAGTGTATGAATGATCATGCAGCTTTGACTCACATATAGTTTGGGATACCATCAGCAATTTTCACAGAGGTCAGAAAGGACAACTCTTGAGCAGCACTCTCCCATATTAGTTCTCATTCAACTGCAGCTAGAAGAAAAACAATATAAAATTTAAAAATCTTTGTTTTACAAATTACTGTACCACAAACATTAATGAGAGCCTGTTCCCATTGTTAAATTCAATGTCTTATTTCTAATCTCATCTTTCTGGCTTCAAGACTGCAGAGAACCATTACCAAAGCTTGTAAACTGCAAGTAACTTACTCTCTAACTTCCATTTGATAAGGCAAATGTTAGCACCTACATCCTGGATTTTTTGCCCATAATAAATATTTTCCAGCTTCCTGTTTTTATCTCATAACTTCTCTCTGAACCTGTTTCAGATTGTCATTGTCCTTGTCAAATTGTGGATGGAAGAACTGGAGACAGTTTTCCATTAACTCTGTCTCCAGTGGCAGACAAAAAGAATAACATCCTCACACCTTTGCTTTAGGAGCTGCCCTATGTCCAAGGGCCTCACTATGAACTGCCTGTCCAGGAGAACGCACCACTGCTTCCAATCCATTACAGAGATGCTGCTGTCTGGGGAGCAGGAAGATTTCTTCCCTTGTGTTTTTTGTTTGCTTGTTTCTAAATTGTACACAATATGTATCTATGTAATAAACTTCAGCTTAAGACCTATGTTGTTTACCTTAATCCTATTTTATCCAGAGAACCACACTGTATTGTGGGCTTTTTTTTTCAAGCCCAACATTGCTGTAATTGTTATTGGTGCAGTACTTCTGGGCTGCTGACGGTTAGTACGTGTGTACCTGGCTAAGAAGCAGTCACCACTGGCCACTGCAGTGACACAGGTCCTTGCTCACAGTTACCCAGTTCATGGCCACAATTAAAGAGCTGCCAGCTATCTCACTTGTAACATGAACTATGATAATTTTATAACATTCTTATTATTTACAATACTGTGTAAGATGTAGTGAAATCCTTACCAGATGTCTAAGCACAACATATCATCAGCATTATCCAAGAGGATACAGTATCTAGCAATCTATTACAAATGTGAAAGCACCCACGGAAACCGTTTAATAAATAGTAATAAGTATTAATTATAAACCCATTAATTCTCCCCCTCCATTTGTTTTATTATGTCCCATTTAAAATGTTTACTCGGAATTAATGTCAGAATGAGAAATAGCACTTGAAAGCATCTGGGGCATGCCATCTTCTGTTTGTAAGTACTGGCACAGCTCCAGAGATTCCCCTTTGTCTAACGAGTTATTTAAAATCCATCTTTGAAATACCAAGCTCCCCAGCCAGCTCACTTAAAACTCCTGGGTCTTGAGAGAGCCAAACAATTTATTTCTCTCACTGTAACAGAAATCTTCAACAAAGCTTTTCTCTAAAACATCTCTCAGATGTCTGGGGACACGGAGGCACTCTAATGGAAGCATCTGTGATGCCGTATACTTCATGTAGGTGCCCTCAAGGTTGTTCGGGCTGCCACCTGCCCTTGGCAGTAGTGCTGTCCCCATGGTATCCGTAATACTGGTACTAACCTCCTCAGAGCAACGAAACCAGAAGTTTTGCTCACTGTACTGGCAAGTCCTGCTCTAACAAATGTGCTCCAATGGGACACTCCAGGCATCCAGGCTCCTCAGAGCTGCTTGGTTTGGTTTGGTGAGACAGGACTTGGTTCTAAGAGAGGTTCCTTCTTGGAGCATCCCAGATAAATTCCCATCAGCCTAGCTTTTAAATGTGGTGAAGGTTTTCAGCTGTTCTCCATAAGGCACCTACCCCAACACTGGGGCCAAGGCAAGGAGTCTGCTCCCTCTGCTCTCTTTCTTGACCAGTGGTTTCAGACAGAGAATAAAATGCCCAGATCCCATTTCACATACAACCTAGTCTGTGGCTTTATCTGAAGCTTCTATGTCAAAAGAACAGTCAGCAGGCAGGGGAAGCAGAGAAAAAGCTGAGAAGCTAAAAGCTGGTTTGCCCTGTAGAAAGAATGGGTGAGAATAAATTATACACAAATTATACAAAAATAATCCACCACAAGAATAAGTAGAAAAATCATGCTAATCCTATTTAGACCTGACAACTCTCAATATATGCTTATTTATAGGACCATAATCCCAGAGCAGTAAATAGTGCTTTTTTTTTCATGTTCCCATGAAGATAACAGGATAGAAAGAGAGGTCTGTAGCATGTAAAAGGAAAAAAAAAAAAAAAAAAAAAAAAAAAAAGGAAGAGAAAAAACATGTCGAAGGAAGAAATTGATCATGTAATTAAAGTAGATTTGTGTTGTTTTAAAACAATCTTACACAAAGGAGATTCACAAGGAATTGCTTTCACAAAATATAAAGTACACTAAAGATGAGGAAACAATTTGCTTCAACTTGTTGAGGCCATCAGACAGTGTACAAGTAGCCTTTGTTAACTATAAAATCAGGCAGTGGCAGCTGAGACTTGTTAGCAGGAGCAATGGCAGCCGCTGCAACCAAGAACAAGCTTCTGTGTGCCTGTGAGAACATGAATGCACAAACTCCTCCATTCTTCCTTCCACATCAACTCCCAAGGAGTGCTCTGCACAGCAGTCCCTCTGGGGTTTCACCCTGGGTCGCTGCCCATGATGCACTAGTTGAAAATTGGCTCAGAGAAGAAGGAGAAATGAGGGAAAAGTGTGGCTAGATCAGAAACTAAAGGTGATATTTCCTGTCTGGCCATACATCTGAATGAGGAATGTCCTCTTGTAGTGGATATTTGAGAGCCTGGCCTCACCTCTGGGTGACAATGCTGCTTTTGTGCCAAAACACCGCTCTAGGTTGAGCTGGAAAAAAAAAAACAAAACATGAATACCTATTAATCTTTTGACCTGTTGCTTAATAAAAAACAACACTTAATTAAAGATCCTATTTTTTTATTCACCCAAAACCTGACTGCACTTCACAAGGCAATGTTCAGAGATGGCCCAGAATAAAGCAGATTTGAACCCTGACTTCAGCCATTGCCAAAACTCCTGTTCAGAAGCCCTGCTTTTATTCATGTAATAGTCAGGATTTGGGCTTGAATTCTCAAACTGTGCAGCAAGGAACATTGTAAAAATACTCCTGTGGAGATACATCACAAATAAGCCTTTCCTTTGCTGCGATGGTGGTACCCCAAGTGTGAGATTCACAGATTTCCTACTCTCTTCCAGGTTCTCCAGGGAACCACCAGTTTGACCCACATAGCTCTTTGCCCCCACATTCTTTGGGGGACATATTCAGTGAAGTCAGCACCCACAACTGCCTTGGAGAGTCTGATCCACAGCTTTCTGCTTGCAGGCAAATGCCAATGTTCAATGGCACAAAGTCTGATTCTTTAACCTGTAACTGCAGCTGGGAAGCTGAAACTCTTCCCCAGAGGGTCAGGGAATGATGTACGTGAGCTGAATTTTATTCCTGCTCCTACTATTTAGGAGGCAACAACAGAACAGTGCAGCCATTCCTCAGCTAGAAATTCTCCAGGTAAGCTCCTGTTGAGGCAGTTGTGCTGCTGCAGCAGCATGTCTTGGCTTGAAGTCCCTGCTCTCTGACTCATTCAGCTTCTGCAGCCTGCTTTACTATACGGTGTGGGTAGGTGCTCTGCCCTGTCACTAAGACCACCTGAGCTGGCTGGAGACACTGCTGCCGCTAGGAGGAAATGCAGAGCCCCTATGGGTAACAATTTGTGTCTATTCTGCCTCTGTACAGCAGGGACACTGAGAATGGCTGCTTACCTTTGTAATGCTTTGAGGATAATCGCGTAAGCAATTTTCTACTTACCAATTACCTTATGCCTTAGGAAGTCAGCTGGTGCACAGAGAATCTGATTATCCAGGTCTGGAAGCAGTGTTTATCTACAAATTGGACAGAAAACTCTTGACCTTATCTCCTTGCTCCTGTGAGGGCTGTCTGGTGGTCAGCTGTGCACTGGCTGTGTAAGGGGCAATGAGCACATACTAGGGAGGTCGCCTGGGAGGGCATAGCTCTGCCAGTCCCTGCACCAAGGTTTCCAGAACAGCTGTCTACTCTTCAGGCAGCACTTGAGTGGGTGTTGGCACTGTTCCCAAACTGATAGCAATTGTGCTGTGCCCCTGCATGTGTGCATGGGAACCTCTGCTGGCCATTTGCCAAAATGATCAGTTCCATTTCTTTACAGATCTGTACATCAAAGGGGGCCAAAATGCCGCCTGCAGTCATTGTGAGCAGGACTGTGTGCAGAAAGCGACAGGATCTGCTCCTACGCTGGCCTTGGCGTACTTGGTGCTCGGTGAAGAGAGGGAGCTTTCCAAATTAAAAGAGGAAAAACAAACAAAAAAAAGAATACAGTTGAAATATCCAATGTGTGGGTTCCAAACAATCCCAGTTTCCATGCAGGTTTTTTTTTTTTTTTCCTATTGCAAATAGCAATTCACATGCAGCATAACAATCTGCAAAGAGCACTAACCTAACAGATTTACGACAAGGGTATTCCTCTCCTGAGTAACGTACACAGATTTTAGGCTGCAACTTCCAGTCTGGAAAAAAGAGAATTTGGATTGGAACATTCTGGCTACTTTTGGACTATTGGATATTTCAATATAGAACTGCTTTGCAGCTGTAGGTGGGATGCGTAGCTAAGAATTAATTCCTGAATTAGACTGCTCTTTCTCATATAACTGTATGGCAGTCTACTGCTCTTTCTGATAAGACCTTTTCCCATTCTTCAGACTGGGTGTTGCACCTTGCTGAAAGCCTGCGCTCAAAACAGACATTACAACTGCCTTTGCTGGTAACGGGGTGGCTCGTAGAAATGTCAGTGAGTGACTGCTTTTGCATTTTGAGTACTAGTAAGATTCCAGCTGGTCTCTTGATTTCCTGGTTAATGGCAACTGAAAACAGCTACCATCTGCTTGCATGGTATTTATCTCTGAAGACTTGGTATCACCATTCAGTCATATGTTCCTATGTCTGTAGAGACATAGCAAGAAGCTGAAATGGTCTAAGAGCATGCAGACCCCTGAATTACAGTTTACGGATGAGTAAAAATTTTGCCTTGGCAGCTGCTATATGGGAAAAACATGGTGCCGGTCACACAGCGTAATGCTGACAGTGGCCAATCTTCTTTCTGTCTGAGTAGGTAGGAGAGAGCAATATGGACAGGACAGAAGCTTGCATAAAGCTCCAAGTTGAGTTATTTAGGTGCAGTGAGAATATGTACCAAGTATCTACCAAGGACTCTTCACCTGCTATTAAGAAACTATTGTATAAATGCACATCTTTAACTATTTAGAAATTGTATGCCCAGAATTTTACTCTACTATTTACAGCACCTTCTTCAACAAAAGCTACATTTTGCTGTTGTTGGCCCAGCTTCACTCCCATTTTTAGTAAAAAACACCAAATGAATATCACAGAATTGATACTCTGCTCCAACTTGTACTCAAAAATAAGAGTTTTTCCACACTCAAAGCCCACAGCTGATTTTAACAAAATCAGAACTGTGTCCAGAAATGAATTAGCTGTTCTTGCAGGACAGTGCTTGTAGCTGAGTCCAAGAGCTAGTGCTGATCATACCCAGGTGCTCCCAAATAAATGATAGCTAGCACTCAAAATTGTTGCTAATTGCAGAGAGGCATTTTGGAGCTGATCCCAATACTTGTTCATGTGCATTTAAGACAGAACAGGATAGCAACTGAAGAAAAAACATACAAAAATATTAAGTAATGAAAAGGAGATTACATTGCTGGAATTGTTGCCACTTCTCTTTTCAAATTGCATGGTGAAATTAAAATAATCCCAGTATACAGTGGAATACTGCATACAGCTGAAGGATTCTATATTAGATCATTGTATACCGGACACATTTAAATGCCATTTTACTGTAAAGCCACCTACAGTGTTTTAGGTAGAATGAAATTAACTATTAGCTAAATGTTTTTAGTCAAAATGAGAACAATTATACTTTGTTTCTTTTCCTGGAGCAAATATGCTTTGCAGGACAAAAAAGTAACCTGCTTTTCTTTAGGTCAGTTGGATATTTCCATCTTGCTTCAAGTATCAAAGAGCCATTTTGCTTCCATAACTCCTATTCCACTGTCCTTATAGAATCAGGTCCTGACTCTTATTATAAAGTCCTGGTAGGAAAGTTAGATCTCCCCCATGTGTCAGTTAAGGAATAAATTAATAATACTTCGGAAATGATAATATCTTCTACTTCCATTACAGAACTCAGCATCAAGGCTTGTCTGACTCAGCAAGCTTTTTCCATTTAAAATGTAACTATCAATTTTTTTCTTGAAAAAAATAAAAGAATAAAAAAAAAAAAACAACAGAGATACTTATCTTAACATTTTATCCAGAACAAGTAAGAAGTGCATTTATTGTTTTCAGAGCATGAGGATGTTTGTGGCTAAGCAACTTTCAGGTCTTTTTACAAAAGGGGGAAAAAAAAAAAAAAAAAAAAAAAGAGAGAGGGAGAGAGAGAGAGAAAGGAAAAGAAAAAGAAGGGGGGGGGGGGGGGGAAAGGAAAAAGGAAAAAAGGAAAAGAAAAAAAAAACAACCAAGAAGCCTAAAATATGATAGAAATTTAAGCCAGGGTTAATTCCTTTCACAATTCCATTGGTGTGAGTGAAGGGATCCTGGGAGGTCTGCAGCCACAAATTGCTGCAAACCCCTCACATTCTTCCCTTTGTATGATTGCTTGTTTCAAAAGCTTATCTGGGAAAAAGCATTTCTGCAATGGCAGAAATTAATGAGATTTAAAAGAAAATCAAATTATTTTTGTGTTCAGAGCTCCTTGACCAGCAGTCTGGGAGAGTCACTGCTAAAGCACAAACTTCCTCCCACACATTCCATAAATATGCCTCAATAATTGACAACTGTGTAAGTAAGTGGTGGATTAGTGACCTTGAATATCTCAGCATTAAATCAGTGCCTAGCAGTACTACCAAACTGGTTTTATACAATCAGATAACAGTAGGTGGCAAATTCTACTTACTATCAGGCAACTAAGTGCAAAACATGTGAAGACTTACATCTGGTCTGCTGCTCCCTTGAACAGGTTTATAGGACTGCTAAATGCATGGGTGATTCCAGCACTTATACTGCATGAAATCTAGGAGACCTATTAAAAAAGCAATGAGAAGGAGTGTGGTAAAAATTTGGCTTTGTTTCTTTCCAATTTGCTTGCATCTCTGCTGACACAAAACCGCTGCCCTCCCTTGTGACCAGAGCTGTGCTGCTGCCTGGATGGAAGCACAAGCTAAATCGAAAGATTGTTTTCTGTTCAAAACTGCAAGACTGTGTTTTGAATATTTAAATTGTGGGGATTCCATTGCTTCCCAGCAGCATCTCATGACTACTAAGTAACCTGCTCATGGCTCTTTCAGAAGGCTGACTCTTCTCGTGGGATACTCTCACATTCAGAAACCCGGTTCTGAACAGAACAGTACTGCTGAAATGGGCACAGATGTGTAACAAAGATCTGGTGCTGCCACTGGAGCAGACCAAAGCCTACAAATTGAATTTAGTGCACCAGAAAGTCAATGCTAGGTGTTCTGCAGTCATGTTGGATGTTTCAAAGTCATGTAAACTACTACATTTCTTCCACTGTATTTGTCTTCTCTTACTGCCTCTCTGCTATCTCAACAGAAGTAGGAATATGGCATTTATGACCAGAACTGCCTACCTGCAGTTCTGCACTCCAACACAAAGAGAAAAAATGGACTGACCCAAAATAAACCATTTTCTGTAGTAAAGCATCTTAATCAAAAAGAGCTTAGTAATATGCTGTCTCAAGTCTTGTTTTCACCTGTATTTCTTGAGATTTTATTCCCCAGTCTGTCTATAAACTTTGCCAGCATATCTGGACTCCCTCTTTTTGGCAGCAGATAAGGCAGAGAGGCCTGCAGATTAAATATAGCTTAGAGATAAGAGGTGACAATGCATCTAAATGAAAGTGCTATATATCTGAAGTTTGCTTACTTGTCCTGACTCCCTCCAAAACTCCAGATGCCTGCAGTTAGCACTATCACAGTGAGGGCTCTAGCAGTCTCACAGTGCAGGACAGCAGAGGGACACAGTAAGGGACAGCCCCAAAGCAGGGGATGGGAGGGTGAAGGAACAGAAGTCATGTTTGCTTTCACAGAGCCCACAAAGAACCCCGGTGTGGTGTTTGATTCAAGGCACTTTCCTTGAATCTTTGATGCTAACACTTGAGATGTAGATGCAAGCCTGCTAAAAAAAGGAATGCTTTGACAGTACTGAAATTCAAACTATACTCTGAACATTAACGTTTACTATTACTTTGTAAATAATGTTATCAAAGACATTGATAAAGAAAAAAGCTCTGACAACGTCAAAGCTGATTACATACTGCAGCAGCAATTCTTGGCTGCTTTTTGAATACTCTGAAAGTTTGGTATCCAAAAATAATGTTGCAGGAGATGAAAAAATGGGTGTTTCCTGGAATGACCTATTTTCACTGTCAGCTTCAATAAGAAAGTAATACAAATCTGTATGAGCCTGGTGAAACTTTGGAGAAAGTAAGATTTCAGTCAGGGAAAGGGAAGCTGCTCAGCCCAGATACCCTCCATTCAGCCTGCAGGACAAGGAGTAAGCACCAACAGCTTTTCTGCTTTATTGAATCATAGCATTGTTTGAGTTGGAAGGGACACTTAAAGGCTATCTAGTCCAACTACCCTGCAGTGAAAAGGAACGTCTACAGCTCCTATATGTTGCTCAGATCCTGGATCAGCCTGACCATGAATGTCTCCATGGGCAGGGCATCCACCACCTCTCTGGGCAACCTGCTCCAGTGCTTTTTCCCTCCTGTCTTTAAGGGTCGCTGATGATGCCAACACAAGGCAGTTTTCCAGCTCAAATGTGGTTGTTCAAAGTGCTGAACTGATCAGGACCTCCTTTTCTTTGTCTCCATCTCGCTGCTGCCTTCTCTCTTTCTTCATTCTCCTTCAGTTTTCTGCTCCCATGTCACTTCTCTTTACCTTGCTGAGTCCCCTGATAACAAAATGACTACTTAGATAGCTGTAAATTTCAAGGGTGCTCCAGAATATTATGCATCTTTACCAGACATGTTCATAATTTAATGTTATATATTACAATTAGCAATTTTTTTTCCTCTTGGATTTATTTAATTAAAGTTGAATTCCAATTAGTTGTAAAAATAATAGTCTTCTTAGTCAGCTTGGGTTCTCAGACTAAAATATATTTTCAGGTAGAGTGTAATTCCATTTTCAGAAATCCAAAATCTTTCCATGTTAGTCCAGAAGAATCCACTTGGTGTGTAATTTAAGTTCCTTTTGCAAATATGCACTAGGCTATCATATCTTAAGAGGAAGGGAACTATTCTTTATGGACAGAAGCACAGTCAATATCTCTAAGGTACTTTAATGAGATCTAGTCCAAGCTGAATAAATTAAGACTCACAACAGGGTGAAATGAATATTTTTTTTCAGTTCTTGAAAAAAAGATGTGCTTTGAAAATTAGAAACTTTGAAAAATGGATTTTAAATGACGAAATGTTAAAATAATCTTTCTCCACCTACAATCAGGTTAAAAAAAAAACAATCAACAATCTAGGCCTTTCACATCCAGCAGTGCCAAAAAACCAGGGCAAAACTCAAGGATATTGTAGGAAAGAGTCAACAACTGAATAAGCACAATAACCATGGTAGAAGTCAGAAACGTAATCACACTTCTGATCATTAATAAAACAAACCTTAAGGTTTAATTGCTTCAGTAATTAATTTATGATTGAGGGAAATGGTTCCTGTGGATTCAGCTACAGATTCATAGAATCACAGAATCATAGAATCACAAGGTTGGAAACAACCTATAAGATCATCTAATCCAACCGTCTTCTTACCATTGCTACCACAAACTAAACCATATCTCGTAGCTCCTCATCCAGACGCCTTTTGAACACTGCCAGGGACAGTGACTCCACCACCTCCCTGGGCAGCCCATTCCAGTGCCTGACCACTCTCTGAGAGAAAAAGTTCTTCCTCATGTCTAACCTAAACCTCCTCTGGTACAACTTGTGGCCATTTCCCCAGGTCCTGTTTGTTCCTGGGAGAAGAGGTCAAGCCCCTCCTCATCACAACCTCCCTTCAGGAAGTTGTAGAGTGCAATGAGGTCTCTCCTGAGCCTCCTCTTCTCCAGACTAAACAATCCCAGCTCCCTCAGCCACTCCTCATAAGATTTGCGCTCCAGATTCAAAGCTACCAGGAAGGTATTTTTTCTGAGAGATCAGTGAGCACTTTCTGGGCATAAATAGGAGCTGGTTCAGCAATGAGGCACTCAAGGATGGGCATCTCTTGTTCTGAACAGTGACAGCACAGGAGCACTGATCCTAGGAGCTCCCTAAAGCTCTAGAGTGTGCTTGGAGCTGATTGCCATTGGGACAGTGTGGCTTACCTTTGTTAAGAGGCATTACTAGGGCTTATCACACTGCACTGAACACTTACGCAACATTTGCCAATAGGGATTTGCACTGTGCAGCCTCATCTCCTGTTTCAAGTAAATACAGACAGAAATTTTGCTGCACTTCTTTTAAAAGGAAAATGGTTTGCAGTGGGCTCCCATGTGCACAGTTTGCTCTCAGCTTACCTTTCCTAGATATTTCATTATTTTTTTTTTTTTTTTCATCTGATCCAGATAAATGACTGGAGCCAGAGGAGTGATCACACTATGCTGATACTACAGAAAATGAAGAATATGTAGTACACACAGATTTTAGCTGCAACATATTTTGCAAATTCAGACTTTCAGGTTTGCATTGAGCCAGTCAGAGGTAGACCCCCACAAAACCAATGAGAGGTTCGTGCAAAAAAAAAAAAAAAAAAAAGGAACTACAGATAAAATGCAGCTGGTCACTGAGTATTAGCCATTTCCACCAACACGTTTATCTACATGTAGCTAAATGAACCAGTTTGAAATCCTACCCCAATCCTGTACATACGAAATGTGTCATTCATGTGTTGCCCACATGTCAGTCATATGACAGCCTATTCATGAAAGTTTCCTGCTTGATTTGTAAACTAAGAAAAGGATGAAAAGTTCTGAAAAGCTTGCAAGAGAACAGTGTGTTGCTCTTTTCTGTTTCTCAAATCGTAGTAAATCAAACCAAGTGCAGAACTTCACAAAGAAAAGGAAAATATATTACTAGTGCTTTCAAAATAGACATTTGCAATCAGGGTAGTTCACATGGATCCAGAGGATTTATCTTTACCCTCCTTCAATAAATTCTGTTAACATCAGAATACAGGTATTCTTCATCTGTTGGAGTCTATTCAGGGACTTCAGGTTTAGACTGTGAGCATTTCACCTGCTCTCAGGAGACATTTTTTATACAAATTCTGAAGCAATCCTCCTTAAACCTTTTGCAAGCACATCTCCTTTAAGGCTGTCTTCCTTTCTGAGAGTTTAAACAAACCAGGAGAAAAGCTGTATTTACTTCTGGCAGGACATCTGGCCCAGCAATATGGTTATTAGACTCAATGCAAACCTGTCTGCAAATGCAAAGATCCTACATACTACTCTGTGATCTTGGTGATTCCAACTCAGTGTCTGAGACACATATACCTGGAGTATAAGGAACAAGACTGTTATTCATAAATCTGCTATTTTCTCCTGCCATTCAATCAACAATATCAGCCACACTGAGTTGTACAAGATAGTCACAAAGAAAACAAAAAACACAGTTATATCCATCCAGAAAGTCAAATATTTCTGGGAGAGCTATGGGCAAACCTGAACTCACAGGCTGTTCTGCTATTTTAAGAGTTCCATGGGACTTCATGACAACTCATCAGCAGTTGGCAATGATCTTCAATACCAACAGCAGCCCTGGCACAGTCCTGCTCATGAGGAAAACAGCAGGGTAGCTCTCTGACCCAGTGAAGACTGCTGGAGAAAACTGCCCACCCTCTGCAAAAACTCACACAAGAGAACAAATCCCCACACTGGTATCAAATTCTGATTTCACCATTTTAGTAGAGCCTCAGTAACTTAAATGACTTCAGCAGAACCTTGAAATGTCTTCGCAAGTCTCTTAGTTTCTTAATCATGTTTTAGTCATTTATATTATGAGAACTGCTGAAGTATGTTCCATGTAAATTCAGACTTGGCCTTCTGTACAGATTCATAATTGGAGACGAGCAGTCAGGAGTGATATAAATAGCTATCACAGCCTAATTGAGGACAGCCTCAGCGTAAAGAACTAAAAGATAAGAATGAGACTGCACAGAGAACCTTAAACTTCTGATTTAAAAACTAATTAATACAATTTATTTTGAAAGAAAGAAGAGAGTGATAAGACAGGAAAAACTCCTCTGAAACAATTTCAAGGATTGCAGCTAGGAGAAGCCTGTCACCCAGACAAAACAAATGGGGTTTTACACTCAAGAAAGGAATTCAGTAAAAATGAAGAGGGTGTCACTTGGCCAATTAGATCAGCCCAAACTGAAAAACTATAAAGGTCATGCCAATTATAATGACAGTGCTAGGAGAATTAATTAAAAGCTCGGGAATTGATTTCCTCAAAGAAACAAAAAGTGAAGAAAAGACAAAAAAGAAATTAACATCAGCAGACAAAGACTTACAAAGTAAACTTTTTAGAAATGGAGGAAAAACTGAAGTTATGAAAACACATTGGTTTTGCAAGAGATATTCCTCACTTAGTGCACTGAAGCAGAGCCTTATCTCTCCTGAAGATGACACACCTGAGAAGTTAATCTTAAGACTAGATGAAATCTAGTTATATTAATGCACAGAATGGATGAGAATGCCATCTCAGTTCCTTATAAGCAAATTTCAGTCTCTGAAAGGGAGAAGTTTCTCACTTCCATTAAGAATCATACACTTGGTGATAGCTTCTGTTTCTGCTGATGTGGAAAGTGATAAGAGGCTACAGTGAAATGCAGAAGTGCAGAAGCATGAGACTGATAGATCTGCTCCAACTGATTTACAAATGATTCTTTTTTGTAGAATATTTATTTTTTATATGAAAAACTATGTTGGTTAATTCTCAGTATTTTTAATGATTTTTAAAATAAGGTTTATAATTCTAAGCTATTTGTACTTCTGAGGAAGAAGAAAAGATATAAAACTGTGATTTTTAGTGTGCTGTAACAGTCACTGATTCTATCTGAAGACATCAGTCAGGCAAAGTTCATCAAGATCTTTGGGTGTCAAATTCTGGCAACAACCAGTGGATGAATTGGAGATCTGTGTCACTGCTTGCTGTTCAAAAATCTGGCAAGGAGACTTTTAGATACTCAAATGATATTTTTTGTGATAATCAAGATGGCTTCAGAAAAGAACCCACATGCTTTGAAGAGCTTTGAGGTTATAGACAAATCCCTGGGAAGCCTAGCAGAAGCCAGCACTTTTATTGCCAGCAGAGAATCCTGACTAATTCCTAGGAGGTGAAACTGAGAAAGTTAGGCATGAGGAGGAGGAGACATAAAACCAGAGCAGTCCAAAGGCAGCTGTACCATGTCTGCTATATGTCAATGAAGAATGATTCATTTTCAGTGGATTGTAATCAAAAGTTACGGAAGAAGTGTTCCAGGAGAAACTTTGCAATGAGAAAGTGTAGACACTGAGTATGGGTATAAAAGGAAATACTATTGCTATTTTAATTACATTTTGTAGAATCCCCTATAATTTCCAGTTCAAAATAAATCATATATTGCCTATTTAGGTAAGCAAGATGGATATCTTCAATACAAGGCTATTCGTGAAGTGAAACAAAGAACTGAGCACAGAGCACAATCACATTTCTGAGGTAATTTCAGACTATTAATTACAAAAACTCAACTGAGTTAACACAGTTGTAATGGATTTAGGAAACAGCTATCTAAAAAATAAATGTAGAAAATCAGGTTTCTTGATTTTCAACATTTCTTTCAGGGCAAACAAAAGGCAAAATGTCCCTAGTCAGATAGAAGCACAAGAGAACGTCTCATCTTATTCATCTGTACCTGACCTACATACCATGTTACATCTTTTTAACATTAAGTAGCAAACATTAATACTTCAGAGCTTTTCTTTCAGAGAGAATATTCCCAGCAAAGAATCAGCAAAGGCATCCCACTGCTATCACTGGGAGGTAGACTTTTCTAGTATGTTCTAAAACTTACCAAATATCCTTGCATTTGGACTAGGTGGTCTTTGACAGTTCCTCCCAGCATAACTATTTCACTCTTGCTCTAGTGAGGCATGAGCCTGAGCTCCACTAACAACATGTGTAATCTGAAAAAAATAAAACCCATCAGTTTATTGTAGAAAGACGGAATGAGCAAACAAAAAAAAAAACTTGTCTTAAAGCAAGGGCAGTGAGTTTTGTCATTTCAGAAATGCAACACTCCAAAATGCAAGTGTGACTACTGCAGCAGTGTAAAAGGAGAGCACTGAAAAAGGGCCATGTTAGCAACCACCGAGTGTGTATGTGCTCTTCATCTGCTCCCAAACTCCACAGCAGCTGCACAAAACACACTTGGATTACACTGATTTAGGAGGATGGACTAGATAACCTCTGAACTCTCAGCCCTATTATTTTCTATGATTCAGCAGAAAGAGAAACTCCCTTCTTGTGCAAATCTCAGTTCTTGCAGCTCCAAACTCCCATTTTTCTTTTCAGGTGTCTAAATTATATAAACACAGGTATCTTATCATTAGACATAAACCAGACCCAACGTAATTACAACACAGATCAGTTATCAGCAGATTCTTGTTCCTGCCCCTATTGAGTTTCCTAGAAGAGGAGTGCAGACATAAAATACACATGATGCAAGCCTTGTTACACAAAAATAGGAATAGTCACTCTGGTGATTATTATTGAATTTGATCATGTGTAATTTTGCCAGCTTTTGTCATCAAAGGAAGTCCATTTTTTCACATACTATCAATGTGAGCTAGGAAGCTTTCCAGGAATTTAACAGTTACTGTAGACTCGGTGTGTTTAAAAGACCATTTACTTTGTGCCTAACTTCATCTTTATTCATCACATAGTACCCTATAATTACACACACTAAGAGATTTTAATAAACAGATTTTTACTGCCATTGTCAACTTCACGCTATAAAAGATGCCTAGTCAGACTGGCAAGCTTCCCTTTCCTGAGAACTTCTTTTACTAAGTATTGAAGCTAAGACTGTAGAATAGCAAAACCAGATGAAACAGAGCACAGACCAAACATAAAATTTTCCACCATCTTTCCTGACATTCGCAGTTTTCTTTGCGTGACATCATGTGATCACTCATGAGAGTCACTTTGTGATTATTTGTGGTAGCTCCAAATCAGTCTGAGCTGGTTTATCTTGAAAGACAACCTACTAGTTCTTTGGGAAAGCAAAACAACGGCACCATAAACTATAAGCTCTCCAGAGTAAGAGTAAGCCACGTATATGTTTATTGCTTATGTCTTGTCTGACAAGTTTAAGAGATCCTTCCCTTCCATCATTTGTAAATGCATGGAAATGAAGATAAACTGTCCATATGGGAAGCCTGACAAGGCTGTCAATAATGCCTGTTTCACTGTCAAACTATTCCAAAGAACCTTCTGCTAATGCAGAATTAGACAATTATTTTAATGTTTCTTTTCCCTTTTCTTCTAAGTATTTTAGGAATAAAAAAAATGAGCCAAAAATTATGCAAAAAATTAAATCCAGAATGCACGCATAAAGAAAGTATAGACACAAAACTAAGCTAGAAATCGAAACACTGTATCCTTTACTGAGCCTTTGGGCATGTATGTGACAGAAGCTACTTCTGACAGCTTGGATATTTTGCACACAATTTATAATTGAATTTTGTACCCCTAGTTTTGGAGTTCAGCAGATTAAGCTTGGCATCTGTTTTCCAATAGTATATAGGAGGCAGTGTAATAGTTTATACTCCTATAGTACTCCTATAGCTCCATTATAGATACAGAGTAATGCAAATTTAAACCATTACAATGTACAAGTTTGCATCTTGGACATTTAATTCATTTATTGCACGGCTATGGTGTTCATTTCTGAAGTAAAACCCAGCCTCTGTTAAAATCAATAGGAATTTAACCTCCTGTCTTAGAATGGCCTAGATTTGAGCCTTACAACGTGTGCTTGCACAGCAGAGGGAGAGAAAAAAAAAGACCAGTGAGATTATTTTAGTTTCATGTTGTTGGCTGAAACGGTTGGGAGTTTGGAGAGGGAGACCTTTCCTAAGCATCTCTACTATTTAGGACTTCTCACCAATACACAGCTAGAAGGAAATGCTCCTTCACATGCAGTTACAACTCTTCACACGGAACACCCTCCACAAAAGCTGTCCTGAAGGCTAACAAAAAGTTTTGTCCAGAACTGGGTGCTTCACCAGGGGTGTCTTGCATGCACTTAGGACTATTGGACATATGTAGCTGTGCTAACCAGACTACTGTATGTTGAGGAGATTGTGATTTATGTAGCAGTAGATGTGGGCACATTCTGCTTGGCTTTAAGGACAGCGTTGCTCTGTAGGAACCTCTTAAGTCTAAAATTTGACTGTTAACTGCAATGGAAAAGGCTGAGGATGGCATTCACATATCACCAATGATAATGCCAACATGTCTTCAAGGGAAGCAGCGTTACTTTCAAGAAAGTCTCTTGAGGCACACGGTATCTACAAACCTCTTCCTGAATGGGAAGTCCATGCAGCACGCTGTGCTTGGAGCACAGCTTTGTCTGATTCTGTATCATCTCAGTAGTCTCAGCATCAGAAGGGATCCAAGATTTTACAACTTTGTCATCTTTTGCGCTGAAGCAGCACCTCCTGGTGCAAAGCAACATACAGGCATGACTGATATCCTAACTCTCTCCTCCTAAACAAGTGTTTCCAGGGGAAAACCAGCAGCAAAGCTAATTAGTGCTATTTAGCAGAAACAAGGACAGGAGAATTTGGCACTAAAGCCTGAAAACAGGTGAGCATCCAAACTGTTTTCTTTCTTTATGTCACGTGTCAACCTGCCTCTTTAAAAATACCATCATGTAGCTGATAACCCCCCTGCATTTGGTCAGCTGAAGTAACTGGGTGAAGCATGCAGGCATATCAACACTGTACAATCAGTGAATATATAGATGGTATAGCATACACAATAGCTTGGCTGATGTAATAATTATATTGGAGTAGGAAAAGAAAAACACTCATCCTTCCTAGGCTCACAAAATAGACTCCAGTGGACCTCCAGAAAAGATCCTTCCCCACTGGCAGTCAGCTCTTAAATGGGTCTAGAAGAGGTGGAGCCAGGCTCCACCCCTGCCTGCAGCACAGGTGAATTGCCTTCACCTGTGCTCTTGTAGCTGACTCATTGCTCACCTTAGGTGATTAATCAGAGGTTCAGGCCGTGATTCAGCAGCCCCATACGCTCACTCACTGCAGTTGAGTTCAGCAGCAAAGCACTCATGGAGTCAGACTGCAGGCTGTAGATGGGAGCTGCCCTCTTCAGAAATATATCCCATCATATTCATAGAATCATAGAATCATTCAGGTTGGAAAAGACTTAAAGATCATCAAGTCCAACCATGACCTAACCAAACTACCCTAACAACCCTCTACTAAATTATGTCCCTGAGCACCACATCCAAACGGTTTTTAAACACATCCAGGGATGGTGACTCAACCACCTCCCTGGGAAGCCTATTCCAGTGCTTAACAACCCTTTCTGTAAAGAAGTGTTTCCTGATATCCAACCTAAACTTACCCTGGCACAACTTGAAGCCATTTCCTCTTGTCCTGTCACCAGTGAGAAAAGACCAATCCTGCTCTCGCTGTAAGCACCTTTCAGGTATTGGAAGACAGCAATAAGGTCTCCCCTCAGCCTCCTTTTCCCAAGAATAAACAGCCCCAGTTCCTTCAGTCTCTCCTTATAGAGCATATTCACCAAGCCCTTCACAAGCTTTGTTGCCCTTCTTTGCACCTGCTCCAACACCTCGATGTCCTTTTTTTACTGAGGTGCCCAAAACTGAACATAGTACTCAAGGTGAGGCCTCACCAATGCTGAGTACAGGGACAGGATTACTTCCAAGTCCTGCTCACCACACCATTCCTGGTACAAGCCAGGATGCCGTTGGCCTTCTTGACCACCTAGGCACACTGCTGTCTCATATTCAGCAGACTGTCCATCAGAACACCAAGGTCCCTTTCCTTCAGGCAGCTTTCCAGCCACTCCTCCCCAAGCCTGTAGGGTTGCCTGGGGTTGTGACCACCAAAATGCAGGACCCAACACTTGGCCCTACAGAAACTCATGGAGTTTGCCTTGGCCCATCAATCCAGTCTATCCAGGTCCCTCTGTAGTGCCCTTCTCCCGTCAGGCAGATCAACACTCCCTCCCAACTTGGTGTCATCTGTGAACTTACTGAGGGCACTCAATCCCCTCATCAAGATTGTTAATAAAGATATTAAATAGAAGCAGCCCCAGTACCAAGCCCTGGGGGACACCGCTCGTGACCGGCCGCCAACTGTATTTAACTCCATTGACCACAATTCTTTGGGCCTGGCCATCCAGCCAGTGTTTCATCCAGAGGAGCATATGCCCATCCAAACCATGGTCAGCCAGCTTCTCCACAAGAATGTTGTGGGGGATAGTGTCAGTAGTGATACAGAATTGCAAGCAGGGGCTGTGCCTATTTAGGAGCACAGACAGGATCCTCTGTGTTTGTTTATGTTGTCACTTGCAGGGTGGGGGAGTGATGGCTCTGAGTTCATGAAAAGAAAGTAAATTCAGAGAAAAATATGTCAGCACAAACAAACCTGACAGCAGGTATGTGCATACAGTACACTGGACTGGAATCTGTTTCATCTATTTCTGACTATAAAAACTGGCCAAACAGCAAACAGCTTTCCTTTTTTTTATTGTCCTTCCATAGTTTGTATGTCAGAACAAACAGCTTTTCAAAGGCAGGAGATCCAGGAGCTCCAAAGCCTTTAAAGCAGGCTTTTCTACTTCCCATGTTAAATGCAGCACTTCATTCCTGCCCCCAAAAACTTGTTAGCACAGCTGAGAAAAAATGCTTGATAGAAAGGCATAAGCCATCAGCTCTAGAGATGGGATCAGCACAAAACATATGGAACTGAATTAAGAAAAAAAAGCTTCCAAAAATATCTAAGGGAGACTCTTTTCCACTTTTCTATAAATGCCAGTTACAAGCCTTTTTTCTTTTTCTTGTTTATTTTGTTTGCATGTCTTTCATTAATTACATCTTTCCATCATTTAAATGGCTGCTATTTCTACATTATTTGAGCACCTTTTCCTCTTTCTATCCATCTAATTTTTCTTATTTCATTTGCACAGTGTCCTTGCACTTTCAGATGTCCTTAAGATTACTTAGGACTGCTCACACCCTGAAATGTGCCTGCCAGCCTCCTGCTCTGGGGGAATCTGGGGGAAGAGTGTGGGGGGGAATTTCCTTCTCTCCTCCCAGCTTCCCAACAGATGCAGACAGTGGTGGGTGAATCCTTCTTCATTTCCTTCCCACCATTATTTGGTCATTGCTCACATGCCATTTACAACTGTCTGGTAAAAGCACCCTCACTTTGGCACTGATGGCATGGACACTTCCACTCACAGATGGTGAGAGAAAAAAGCCAAGCCACAGAGGGATTAGAACTACTATTTCTTACATAATTATTTTGAGATTTGAGCAGTTAGTGCAGCAAGAAATCAGCCACATGACCCCTTGCCTGCTTTCCAAATGGGCTTCTGCCTGGGTGCTGAGCACAACTACCTTGTCTTCAAGCAGGAGCCTGGATTGTCAAGCCTGGATTTTCAGTGGGAAAAAATACTTTAAATATCTATCTTCTGTGTCCTTGACTGTAAAATAACAGTGTTTTGCAGGGCTAGGTGCAGAAACAGGCAGCCACTGAGTGGCTCTGTTTGTGGGACAACAGACAGCTCTTCCAGACTCAGACCCTCTAGCACATGCAGAAATACCTGTAGGCTAGCATCACTCTCAGTGACATACAGCAAATGCCTTTACACAGCGAGTGTTGAACAGTGTGTTATGCAATGTGACATCGCACACATGCCCGGCAGAAGGGGTCAGAGCAAAAACCACACTGCAGCTGGGTCTTTTTTCAGCTGAAGTGGCAGAGAAGTGTGATTGGCAGTTCTCCCATATGTGGCTGTGCAGGGACTGCTTGTCATCCCTACAGCTGGTGAGATGAACTCCTATGACACCTCTCACTGAGGGACAGGCACCACACCTCAAGTAACGTACAGCTCTCCCTCTGATCAGATATTGTTATCATATTATGTAGATATGTATGTATCGGACTGGACCAGGCTCTGAGCAACCTGATCTAGATGGGAGGGAGGGAGTTGGACTAGATGATCTTCAAATGTCCCTTCCAGCTCAGGGTTGGTTGATTCCCAGCTGAACATGAGCCAGTAGAATGCCCAGGTGGTTGAGAAGGCCAATGGCATCGGAACTTGTATCAGAAATAGTGCAGTCAGCAGGACTACGCAGATGGTTGTCCTTCTGTACTCGGCACTGGTGAGGCCACACCTTGAGTACTGTATTCAGTTTTGGGCCCTTCACTGCAAGAAAGACATTGAGGCCCTGAAGCATGTCCGGAGAAGGGCAACAAAACTGGTGAGGGGTCTGGAGCACAGGTCTCAAGGGGACAGCTGAGGGATCTGGGATTATTCAGTCTGTAGAAGAGGAGGCCCAGGGGGAACCTTATCACTCTCTACAATGACCTGAAGAGAGGTGGTAGTGAGGTGGGTTCAGCATCTTCTTCCAGGTAGCAGTGATAGGACAAGAGGGAACAGCCTCAAGTTGTGAGAACCTCAAGGGGAGGTTCAGCTTGGATTTTTGAAAGAATTTCTTCTCAGAAAGATTGATGAGGTACTGGAACAGGCTGTCCACAGATGTGGTGGAGTCTCCATTCCTGGAAGTGTTTAAGAAAAGTGTAGATTTAGTACTTAGGGACATGGTTTAGCAGGCAATATTGATGGAAGGTGGACAGTTGGACTAGAGGAATCTTAGAGGTCTCTTTCAACCGTAATGATTCTATGATTCTCACCCATCTTTCCATCAGCTTAATTTCCCCACTGGTATCACCTGGAGACTTCTTCCTCACAGAGGCATATATCTCAGATCCGGAAGAAGTCTTAAAGTTAAAACTTTGTTATGTTCAAGATGAGGGCACTGTAGAGGTGGGGTTGAGATAAAAGTAGTCACCCAGAAGTCCTACATGCTATCTTAACCCACACTTTCCAGTTAGTAGGAAGCAGCACTGTACGTTATTGTGACAGTAAAGGATAGGAAAAGAGTGGAAGAAAAGCTCAGGAAACAGGACAGCAAACAGATTCTTCTTTTGAAGTGGTTCCCAGGTGTGCATACTGGGCTATATAATATTTGGTATAGCATCATGCAATGGGGTGTGCACTGAACTCCTTCCAGGCTGTGCTAGCACTCCATTACTAGCGGGTTACATGTTGATAAAGACAAGTATACCCTGCAGTGATGACCACTTGAACTCGGCAGTGTTCAGTGTGCAGGACTGCACTGGCACAAGGCAATTGTCAAAATGTCTTCTCTGTCTTCAGCTGTCTAATTGCACTCAGGGAACTGACAAAAAGGACAACTCAAGACTTGTCTCTCATCAGCTGCTTTCTACTAACACAATGTAGGCCTTTTCTCATCTGATAATTCTTGGTCTGCCTGGAGAAAATTAATTACACGAAATAATTACAATTCTACAAATCTCACCACTTCAGAGTTGTCTTTGCTGCGCTAGGACACTAGAGCACCAGGCTTTGGGTAAATGCTGCACTGGAGAGGAACTGTTCAGCATGCCAAGTGAAGAATGTGCTTTATACCATCTCCAAAATTGAGAGTCATAAAACCAGCAGGAGACAAAGACTCACAGTGTTAAAATTAGGGCATTTACAAATGCTTTGAAGTTCAGATGCACATTTGAAAAACATAAGAACCCCTACGTTCATCAGTTCCTTCTTCATCCTTAATTTCTATTATGTATGCAATATTGTATTTTATTTTTTGAAATCTTTCGACTTTGTGAACACAGATAAATCTGAAGCTACCCCATAGAAAGTCCATTAGCATCCAAACCCTTTTGAATCTCAAAAATTTCCAGTTGTACCACTTCATCTTTGTCTCTACAACTCATTTAAAACCTGTCTGTATTTTCCTGAGAATCAGGCTGATTTCCTTTCTCCTGTGAGTTAGATACCAAAAAGCATATTTGAGAGAAAGACTGAATTGTGGTCAGAAGCTGCCTGGGGACTCTGGAAATCTGCATTTCTATTCTGCTCTACTAAAGGTGATCTTTGTGATTTTGGGCAGATCATTTACTATTTCTCTGACCCATTTTCCTTCTCAAACCTGATGAAAATAATATTTCCATGCTTCACACCAGAGTTATGAGCATAAATTAATTCATATTTATGAGGTACTAAAGGAATTCTGATGAGTACCATAAAAACGCTGACTTACAAATAAAGCCCTCTCTGTGTTCTGGCTGTCCACTGATATAGCTGTTTTTCTCCACTTCTTAAAGTAAGGACTTCTTTTCCCAGAGTAATATTTTTCACTTGTGACACTTCTTGATTTTACCTTAGAACAATGAGTACTTGTACACTGCAGTTGCAGTGATTATTTTTATGCATGATGTACTATATATGAAGTTTCGGTGTCCTTTATAGCCAAACAGAGCAGAAGAGTTTCTTTTAAGATTTATTTTTAAAGCCTGTGAAAAAGCACCAGACTTGCAGCTGACAAGGGTGAAGCATGGCACTTTAATACAAAAAAGCTGAGGGAGGATGGGAAACAGAAAAGAAGAGCACTGCTTACGATTACCATTCAATCCTAGGGAGACTTCCACAATCCAGGACTTATAAAGTGCCCCTTCTTACTCAATCTGGAAGGCAGGTCTTTAGAGGGCTTCTGTAGCTCTTTTCCAACTTTGTTGGTGACAACCAACAAATAAACAAACCAGAGGAAGCAGAGAAAAGCAGTCTTACATTCTTTCCCTTTCATAGATGAACTTGAACCCTGTTGTTGGCACAATGTAGGAAATCTTTAGCAGAATCTACCGTGCATACATTGATTTCTTCCAGTAATTTGTGCAGTCCTACCTGAAGAAGGGCTGTTCCTATGGGGAATGAGCAGCTTTGCTGTCACAGCCTCCTCCAGCTCCCCAAACCTGTGCAGCACTTGGATCAAACCATTTTCCATGCCTTGCCACAAGGCAGAGAGAAATGTCTGCTTATTGTTATGGAATCTGACTAATGCCTATTGCAGTCATGTCGAGTCAGCAGAAGGGCTTGGGAAGGGTTACAGTAATGCAAAAAATTTATCTTTCTCTCTCAAAAAAAAACAAAATAACAGTTTTTACATCAACTTTCCAAAGGATACCATATATGCAAATGAAGATTTTTGTTGTCTGAATGCACATATTTCTCAGTGTAGATTTACATTAACATTCAAGTAATGTATAGGAGTTAGCTATATCATGCTATTTTGAAGTCTGCATAGGTAAAAGGAAGCCAATATATGCGGGGAAGGAAGTCTTCTGACCACTATGCAAAGCAGCTTTAAAATGTCTTGAAAAAAGAAAGTGATTGAAAATCTCTCTCCCTACGCTTGAGCAGCATTAGGAATAATAGGAAGCTGTGTGGCATCATTCAGAAAAGAAGACTGTTGTGTAAGTAAGACCCTGGTAGCAGGATTCAGGCAGCCCTTTGATTATTCTTGCCTTTGAATGTCCTCAAGCTGGACGAGAGGAAGAAGACATCATTTTAAGCCATATACTGCCACTTGCAGGTCAAACTAAGTCCACGTCAGCTACACATGGCACAGATAGAAGCCCATAAATGCATATATATGTAGTTCAGGCTTTCAGAGAGGGATTTGACAGATGCACTAGAATTTGACATCCTCTCCAGACAGCAAGTTTGAATAAAGCATGCTTTTGCACCTGTGAGGAAGCCTTTAGCAGCAAACATCTCAGCAAGTCGGATTGCATGCGTGAGTTATTGGCGGAGTAGCAGAATCCCTAGATTTTCACAATGTTGACATTAATGCATGTTGATGTTATTACATGCAGCCAGTTCAGGATTGCATCAGGGTGAGTCCTGGTCTGGGGAAAAGCACACATGCTTTCACACCATCTCAGCCTCACGTCAGAGCACTTCTTGCACTTGGTGCACACCCATGCTGCCATAGGAAAGCTCTGCACTGCTCCAAGCAGCTACTTTTCTGAAAGAAGCAGCTGTGAGGCTACCTGTGTCAAAGGCTTGGCCAGAGGAGAAGCAGCAGTTCAGGCTGTGGGCATCATCCAGGCACTGTTCATGTAGCACTGGATAGTGAGCAATCAGAGGGGAAGGAGGGCAGCGGACCTGTCTCTCCCAGATTATCATGCTGCTAAGAGATTTCGAAGCTGGCAGAATGACCCAGGACAGAGCCAGACTGACACTAGTTCAGTATGTTCCAGATGGCACGGTCCCCAGGCTGAGGTTCAGAAGTGTCACTTTGAGCAGCACTTTAAAACCACTGGCTGAATTTGAAGGATGGAAGGTTGGTGCTCTCCAAGGCCTAAGAAACAAAACACAGCAATGCTTTCCTAAAAGTCTTCATGGGAATTGTATATTTGAAGGGAATTCAAAGACATATTGCCCAGGAGGAGTTGGACCTAAGTGATCTTTGAGGTACCTTCCAAACAAAGTCATCCGATGACTCTAAGGTTTTAAAGGGAGTCACAGAGAAAATTGGGTTCAATGCAATGTATGTAAGAGGTGGCCCCCATCTCGCAGTAGGGGTGCATTCCTGTTGGTATTTTAAATTTGTAATTCATCAACAGAGCCTAAATTACCCTGTAAAGATCATATTACTGCACAGCCGTATTATGCCTGCATGACTTCATCACAATAACATCCCAGTCATAATTTGGGCTGCTGTAAAAAGTAAAAGTAAGAAGTGTGAGATTATGAAAACATTAATTGCTTTTCAGGCAGCAGAGTGACCAAGCTCTGCACTTCTGACAATATGGGATCTGTTCTCTTGTTAGTGCACTGCTGTACTCTTACATGCTCCAACAGTTGGGAAAGAATTCTGTTAACCTGTGAAAGGGTGACTGAGCCTCCTCATCTTTGGGTTTGGAGTACACAGACAGCATATATAGGGAAGAAACAGATATGTCTGCTGTTTCCATTAAGCAGTTTGAACAGCTGAAACACAAAGAAGCTTAAATAGCTGCACTCAGCAAATTAAGCGGCAGTGAGAAAGCTGCTCTGGAATTAATTGGTAGTGGTAACTGAACATGCTTCTTGATGTAAAACTTAATTGCTCCACTTTTAATAGATTATATGCATTTTGCTGGGCTTAAGCTCAAAGTCATTACTCACTACTTTCAGATCATTTCATTCTTGCATTTTTGTAATAAGGGATTTTGTCTGAAGCATCTTAAAGTAGTTAAAACTTGTTTACGTTCGTAAGGCTGCTCTCTGACAAGTTTTAGTAAAAGGTTTTGCTAATTTGTACCACAGGTTAGGAAAAAAAAAAGCAACTTTTTTTCTAGGAAAAAAAAGAAACAAAAACAAAAACAAAAGAACACAGAAAAAAAATGATCTGTGAAAGTATATGTATAGAAGTGTGTTATATGCATACAAATACGTAGGTCGCTCTGAAAGTTATGCCTCTTATTTATTTCCATGTAAAATACAACAGATACAAGAGCACAATAACACTATTTGATAGAGCAAATTCTCGGCTACAAAACACTGTTTTTTAAGTCTCTGCTCTTAGCTATGCATTTTTGCCAGCAGTGAAGAGTCTCTATGTCACACATGTAAAAATCTGCACCAGCAGAGGTGAACCATTGTTGCTGTCATCACTGCTGAAACACACACCCCCATCACCTCACTTTGCTCACACCCACTGTTTGGTGTGAGCATTCAGCAAGTAACAAAATGTAACAGAACATTATCAGGAAGGTTCAATTTCTGCTGCCAGACCAACAAGGTCCACCTCTGATGTCTTGGGCCAACATAATAAAATAAGGAGCATTAGTTTTCCAGCTAGCTCTTGTACATTTTATTCATTTAATGTGATTATAGTATCGTATTCGTATTTCTAAGTGTTTTGGCAAACTTACATTAGCAGAAAAATTAGCAGAATTAGCATTATAGCATTAAATCTAAATAGTAGCATTAGTAACCTAAGCTTGGGTTCTTCATTTTCTATATTTAGTTCTTCTAGAAAAAAAAATACTATATCCTTGGAATCTAGTGGGACAAATGTATTAAGTTGTTTAAAAAAATGGACAAACAAAAAACCCATGACATTTTAAGAGCACAGGAAAAGGATATTTAAATTTAAAAGCTTACGTATTTTTAATCTAGACCTTACACTCTATTTATTCCTTCATGTCTGTCAGCACCTCGAAGGTTGAAACATCTGTACCTTAATCAACTAAGGGAAAGACTGGAGCATCTTCATTGTAACTCACAAAAAGTGTTGTATGTAGTATCTCTGATTAAGAGAGACACAAACTATGTAACCATAGTTGCTCTGCCACCACAAGTTTCCATTAGTGAGCTCTGGTTGCTTTTAGATATCTTAGATCATGTCTGGTTTGATATCGCAGGTAGTGGAAAAAAGTCTGGTTTCCGTGACCAAAGGAAAATTACAGCAGGATTAATTAAACCAAATCTTGCTCTGAGGATAATTTTGCTTCCTGGTGCATGACTGAGGAATTTATTTCTCTAGAACCTGAATTTTCTGAAACTGTTTTTTACTTTTCTCCTCTTAAAACTTACTTTTTTCTTAGCCTATTATTTCAGAATCTAATACTGCGTGGCATTAATATTGACCCTGCAAATGAAGGAAAAGAAAAAATTTCTAAGGCAGAAACCGAAGGATTTTGAATCCTACAGTGATATGCTATTGAGGAAGTTTTAGGATCATATGAGGAGCCCTGAACACTTGGAAATCTTCTTTAATGTCCTTTGGTTTCTCATATAAATCAGGCACAACCAAATGAGAAGAGGTCTATTTCTAAGGCTCCAGTAGAACAGACACATGTTTTTGAAAGACATACTGTGTGCACCTCAGTCTGTCACCTGCCACATTTTATCTGTCCTCAGGTCCTGTTCAGCTCCCCACTCTAAGCACAGAGTCAACTGTTAACCTTCAAGGACACATCAAGGTTTGCAGTGAAGAACTCATAATTACAAGCTTCTCTTTTTGTGCCATTCATTCTCTCATCTCTAGCTTCAGACACTGCACAGAAAATACTCTACCCCAATAGCCCCATAACCTCGGAGCCATATAAACTTGGAGTTTATTTCTATGAAGTTAAATTTCACAGGATTTTTGTGCCATGGAGGGAGGGGCTGCCACTGACTAGAGAATCTGAAGTACATGCACTCAGAACAAAATAACTTGTTGAACAGATTTTTGACAGAGGCTTTCCCTCAAAACAGACAAAAACAAACAAACAAACACAAACAAACAAACAAAGGAACACCTAGATATATGCTCCCATTTGTTAGATAGATAAGTAAAATACAACACTTTGTTATGAAGTGGAAGAAATGCAGAGATTTAACATCAGAGTTTTCATTTGATCTACAGAGGCCACAAACCAAAACACTGGATTCACCTTTAAAATTTTCTTAAATTCAGACAAAGATTACAAACATTACGTCAATCTAACTTGAACACATGCTTAAATTACATAAATGAAAGCTAGTGCCAAATAAAGATGCAAATAGGACATGCATTAAGAAGAATTTGTTTCTGAAGAAAGGTTTTAAAATTTCAATAAAGTATGCTACTTAAGAAGAAACGTTTTAACCTCAGGGAAATGTTTCAGAGGCAATTTTTATGGATGATACATAATTTCATGGGCACTGTTTAAAAATAATTTTAAAAAATTGTGTAGCATGCAAGTGACATGAGAACTTAAAACCCTGGTTACCCAAGACAGAAAAAAACTAATTTTGGAACTCTTCATAGATAGATTAAGAGAAATATAATTCATTCCTGTACAGAAAAGACCTAATGATTCCCTCTACTTTTCAGTGGCTGTAATAAGGTAGTTACATTTGTTGAAGGGAAGAGCCACAAAAGGTAGGAACATATTTGGGTCAAGAAAAAGCTTCATCCTTCTCTGCTCAATACAAAGATATTCTCACAGTTTGTTTATTCATTTCTTGGACATTTTAAGTTAGTTGTTTTACATCAGTTGTAACTTTGAAGACCAGTGTTTGGAACAATCTAAAGAATTATGTTTTTCATAAGCAGCTCAATGGCAAAGAAGCATTCACAGATGATACCTATCATACCTCCTGCGTTAGTAGGGCAAGGCTTTTTGATAAGCATCTTTCACTTTCCAGTTAAAAATCTCATTATTGTGTCAAGACAAAGAGTAGAAAAAGTATTCCAGGACTGAGCAGGGTCATCAGTTGTTATGGATGCAGTGCTGGTCTTATTTCAAGGCTCACGAATGTGCTAGTGTACCAGCTCCTGCTAACAGGAATGTCAAGTTTAGTTGTAGTTTTTCTTATTCAAGGGACATGTCTGGAACTTCATGTGGATACAGAAGCGTCTAAAGAAGAAGAGAACATATCTTATAATACTCAATTTTTTTGTGCAGTTTGGAACCTGACCCCTGATATTTGAATGTTTTATTCTTCTGGATAATTCATGTAATTCATCTTCCTTGTAAGATTCTTCTGCAATGTTCAGTGGGCTTTCTACACCCAGCAGAACAAGGAAGCTGAGTTCAGGCAACATCTACTTGGAGTAGGGGAGAGCCTACTCTGGATTCTCCTCTTTTCAGTGAACATAAGCACAGAGCAAAGATACCTAATCACTCTGCACACTGAACCACACTGAACCCAGCTGGATCTGTGTTGGCTTCTGAAGAGTCCATTAGGTACAACTCTATCACATCACTCTGGGTTTGAGATTACGGTCTCTAAGTCTGCTTTGGATCACTGTATCTTCATTCAGTAGCTGATAAGGATCAACTAGTTCCAACCCCCTGCCATGGGCAGGATTGTCAGCCACTAGATGAGGCTGCCTAGGATCCCATCCAACCTGGCCTTGAACACCACCAGGAACAGCCACAACCTCTCTAGGCAGCCTTTTCCAGCACCTTGCTACCCTCTGTGTAAAAAAATTTCTTCCTAACATCTAACCTAAACTCTTTTAGTTTAAACCCATTACTCCTTGTCCTATCACTATCAGATCATGTAAAAAGTCCCCACCCTACTGCTTGTAAGCTCCTTTCAAGTACTAGAATGCAGCAATGAAGTCTCCCTGGAGTCTTCTCTAAGTTGAACAAGCCCAGTTCTTTCAACTTTTCTTCATAGGAGAGGTGATCCAGCCCTTTGATTACCTTTGTGGCCTCTTCTGGACCCACTCCAACAGCTCCATATCCTTCCTGTATGGGGGCCCCAGACTTGGACACAGTACTCTAGATGGGGTCTCAGAAGAGTAGACTAGAGGGGGACAATCACCTTCTTCTCCCTGCTGCCACCCCTCTTTTGATGCATCCCAGGATATTGTTGGTCTTCCAGGAAACATTTCCCGATAACATGTTCTCACAGATGACTGTGAGAAACTGAAATTCCAAGGGGAAAAGAAGTGTACCATACTTTAATGACATATAGGAAATGCCACCTCTGCCTCTGACAAAGTTCTTTTGGCCAGATGTATAATTTTTCTCATTAGCAAACTGAGAAGGTATGTTTTTTCTGTTACAAATGCAAATGTAACATTTGCATGGATCAGTAAATATTTTTCCACTGCAGTGTACACAGACTTGACAGTTTGAATCTGACAGGAATTGCAGTGATAATTATGCAAATGCCATACAATACTAAAGGAAAGTAGTTTCTTAAATATTAATGTGGGAATTTTTATGTTACAATTATTATAGCAAGATGCATAAGATTAGAAGTGTACTGACCATAAAATGTCTCTGACCAATCTATTCTGCATGAGTGGTAAGGAAAAACTCAGTACCTTCGTTTGTAATTATGGCCACAATATTTGTTACAAATCGTTTTTATTAATCTGCCTCCAGGTATATGGCTGCACAGTCCATCCATGAGAGCTCCCATGGTTCTGTAATGCCCTGCAGACTGCAGACTGCCAGGATACATCAGTCTGCCACTATCACTGCACACCTCAGGGTTACTTGAGGCCATTCTCACTGTCAGTCTGAAGGAAAACACGTTATCTATAACAAGAGCACTGTGGTTTTTCTGTGCCATTTAAAGTGCTCAGGAAAAATTTTTATCGCATTTGTGTGGCTGCAGATTAAAAAGGCTTCAAGTGAATTTCCTATCTAACAGTCAGTTCACCATAGAGTACAATGAACTCCACACAGTGTTAAAAATATAACAGTTCTATTATTGCAATAATAGATCATTTAGAAACTAATTTCTTGCGTGGCTGTCAGCTGCAGCTTGGTGCTGAGCACAGCATTAACTACTTCTTCCTCAGTTCCATTAGAAACTCAGTTTTTGTCTGCTCCTCAGTGTTTAGAAGACCTGGCAAGTCACAGCAGTGCTTGTTTCAACAGCACCCACTGGGAGTTCATTACATCCAGGATACCTACTGAATACATGGAAACTGAGCATCCATTAATAATCCATTTGAAGATAAAGTGAACATTTTTTATTGAGGACCCTAGAAACACAAACAAGAATGTTTGCTCATGATTTGTTCTCTGACCCTATCATGCCACTATGATTAGGTTTCCAGTATTTTAGATCACTACTGACAGTAAGAGTCATCACAGTGCCAGGCCATTGCAGCGTGGAAGGCATGATACACTACACCATAAGTGGTGTGAAAGGCGTATACGTGAGCTCTGCCTTAGGCTGTAAAAATCAGAGACAAGGATGAGAGCCAAATGACAAAGAAATTGACCCACACTTCAATACTTCATGTAATCTTCCTGTTATCTAAATTGGCCTTCACCAAGGAAAACTGGCTAAAGGTTGTCGTGACAGAGGAACAATAAAATAAATAAATAAATCATGTAGATGTTATAATCTTTACTGCATTAATTCTGTTAATAATTATCTCCCTGCCAGTTGATGTCAGCGGCAAGTTACAGAACATGAGCAGATTTCTCATCTAAATCCTACTATTCTATTTCTTGATCACTCTTCCTGAACCATCTTACAAGCAAGATTTTATGGTTATCTTTAAGTTTTGTAAGGCTAACCTGCACTGGCAATAAAAATGATCCTTAATACAAAAGTATCTATGCGGGAGCAGGACATACTTTAAATTAAACTTTATAGCTTCCTTTAAATCTACACTACAGTTCTTTGAAGTATGAGACAATTTAATAGAACTTTCTGGTAATAGTTCGTACAATATGAATATTACCTGGATTAAACAGTACAGAAAAATTGATTTGACAAGTAAGATCATCCTTCTTTGCATCATGTAGGAAATATCTTCTGGCATGTTCAAGGTGAAAGTTTTCTTTTACCTTTTACAATGGAGTGTGCTAGTCCTCAGCAATTTTCAGCAGGGAGTATACAGCCTGTGCATGACTCTGGCATTCACCTCTGCTCAGCTGTCTTTCTCCCCTTTGAACAGCAATCCCCTACAGCAAAGTCTGCTGTAACACCACAAGCAAATGATATCTAGTGCTCATCACCTGTCCAAAGCACAAGTTTTCTGTGCTGCAGCTGGAAATTGTCATCCCATCATTGTTATGTCCTACTCCAGCCAGAAGAAAGCTGAATGGAGAGGGATGATATTTGCCAGTTCTCTTTGCAAGCCAGGACACAATATGGCACTTCAGAAGTGAGAGAAGGAAGATACTGCAGTTACGTGATCAACTAAAAATATATAATATAAAGAACAACATATGAAAATATGTATTGTAAATACCCAAATATCTACTTGGGTACTTCCCATCTCAAAATCCAATACAATGCAGTAGTCTTACTTATTTACTATCAAAAGGAGTACAGAATCATAGAATCACCCAGGCTTGGAAAAGATCTGCATGTCATCCAGTCCAACCACCCTCCTAGCAAAAATAGTTGTCACTAAATCATGTCCCTCAACACAACATCTAAGCATTCCCTGAACACCTCCAGGGTTGGTGACTCCACCACCTCCCTGGGCAGCCCATTCCACAATCTGACCACTCTTTCAGGAAAGTAGTATTTCCTAACATCCATCTACTTGGGCAAAACTTGAGTCCATTGCCTTAGTCCTATAACTAGTTATATGAAAGAAGAGGCCAAAGATGCAATATCAAGTGATAGCCTGCCATATTAGCCTGATTACTGCTATTTAAGAAGCACATCTATGATAAAGGATCACATTACTTATATTAATAAAGGGAGATACTTGCCCAGTTTCTCAATGTGTGTTAGTCTGACAGACTTTTATGTAAACATTACATGCTGCTGAAATCCTGAAAATTGATGTTTTGTGCAATTTTTTTAAGCTCTAATGAGATCTGCAACTGAGCAGCTCATAACTGAGACATTTTTCTGAATACACCTATCCCTCTAGCATTGAGACTGGACAATGCTTTCCCATCTGATTTTCCCAGTCACTTGGACTTTTCATAAGTTCAACAGTAAAGGAAAGCAATTAAACATTAAGGTGTGTAGGGTCAATAGTCCAAACCTTGAGGTCATGAAGGTATTGTCATTCATTGGATAGAGATAGAATAATGTTGTTTGAATATAGGTGTGCCTAATAGAGCGGTACTGTAACAAATTCTTCACTGCAGTATCAAAGCAAGATTACAGTCATGAGATTTGTATGATTATGTAACTCCTTTTCAGAACACCCTAACTGATAAAAGTGCTCCCAAGCACCTTGGAACAAACTTCAGTGATATTAGCATACAAGAACTGTTGCCTCCAGACAGCAAACAACAAATAAACATTTCTATTGCTTTTAACAACTTGTAACTAGTGAAGGTCCCATTGATTCACAACATTAAATCATACCAGTTTTTGTGAAGAACCTACATCTCTTTTTTTTGAATAGAATATTGATTGATTCTAGCTTTTTTCTCCTTGACAGAACTGCACTTCAACAGGAACTTCATGTTTATTGTTCAGTGTTCTTGGCGTCTCAAGTGATGCAACTTGTGACATTACCTGACCTGCTTTTATTGCAATCACGAGACAAAAAATGCTCTTTGAGACATCATCTGCACTTCATCCAGGTGCCTTTTGATTGGAAGTAATCTGCATTGTTATTTTTTATGGTATATGATGAATTTTTTTAGTGCTTAGAAGAAAGGGAATTACTCTTAGAGATGATTGTTAAAATCTTGAAATAAACTAATTAAATAGAAGCAAACATATGCAAGGTCAGAACAAAACATAGCAGGTAGAAGATGACAGCTTCTGTTTATGCTGTAAGAAAAGCAGCTTGTCACCAGAAATAGATGGCAGACTTCTCCTGATATCAGCACTTTCAGAATACCAAATCCTGCTCTTGTTGATAAGGACCCCACTGTTTAGATTTTTTTGCTCAGAAACTCTGGAACCAAACCATAGCATCAGCATTTGACTTCCAATGCATCTCTGCCCATTCAGTAGTGAAAGTACAGGTACTGAAACATTTGCAAACTGAGCAAAACTAGGCTTGACTATTCCAGCTCATAAAATAATTCTGACTAGGAAAGAAAAAAGTAGGAAATAGGTGAGAATGAAAACCAGTGACTTTAGTAGAAGGGAATTTGTCTGCACAGATTGAGTATAACCCAAAACACACTTCAGAGTTTTGGAGTCCAGAACTGAAACAAGGGAAATTTTAGTGACAGGAATAATAAGACAGGATGCTAGAGCCTGAAGAATAGTAAAAGTCAAGGAAGTCTGCTGTCTTTGGAAATTATTGCATTTAGTTCATTTCTAATGGTGGGAAAGAAAAAAGTGAGCAGTTAGGCTCTTTTGGAAAAGCTAGGCAACAATGGAAAATATACCCAAATTTCTTGTTAAGGCTAAAGCTGGCCTAACTTGTATTCACGCTCACTATAATCTCTAGTTACAATACTTTATGTCTATCAAGAGGTAGGTTGGTAATAAAGGCCAAGCTACTCTCACCTGCCATGTGAATGAGCAAGTGAGGATGTGAAAGACAAGTCTTCCATTCCATGCTACTTCTATTCTATTTAAGTAGTCCCAGCACTGATCTCTGAGAAGAGACAGCACTACAGATAAGATGGACATGAAGCAAGAACCTAATTAACCTCTTAAAATCCACATTAAAAAAAAAAAAAAAAAAAAAAAAAAAAGCAGGTGGCCTCAGTGCTCTATCAGAAATATCTCTTTTAAGGGGAAAGACTTTCCTCCAAGGGATGCTGAGATTTTGGTACTATTCAAGAGGACTGTGGCCTCATTTCTTTTTCAGGAAAGACAGCTTCTTCCTTCACATCAAAAGCAAGCTACTCCTGAGTCCAAAATGAAAACAAATAAAATAATTAGGGTTTGCAGAAAGTGCTATTTCTGAAACTAACTATTTTGTGGCCGTGCACAATTTTGTAATCCTTCCATTGGATTTGAAATCGACAAGGAGAACTTCAGTCTTAAATCTATGATGTCTCCAAGTTGAAAAAATGTTTTCAGCAATGACTACCTGAAATCAAACTCCAAGGCAATTATCTCTTATAATTCATTTTATTGTACAATAAAACATTTTATTATTTTAATTCAGTTAACACTAAACCTAGAGATGCTGGTTTGTTTTTAAATACCTTGCATAAAAATGTCTCATCTCAGCAGAATCCTGGTGAACTGCAGGCCACCAGCAATAGGTGCTACATCTCATGAAGCTGCTGCAAATGTGGAAAGAAGTATTAATTTGAAAGTCATGTCTTTGTACCAATTTTACAAGTGGCTCAGAGGATACTGACTCCTCCACTTTATGATCTTAATGGGAGTGAGCTCTCGTTTGCTTCTTTGCAAGAAGAAATTTGGCAGTGAAGGGGTTGGACAGAAGTTAAACACCATTCCAGAAACTTTCTGGTCATGGAAATTGAAGTCTCGTATCATGTCTCGTAATGACAGAAGAATATTTCGGATTCACTGGATTTGATTTTTAAGAATACCTGTATTCAGGTCTCCTGAATTGTCAGTATCCTCTTAATAACAATCAATATTCTCCACAGTAAGCTGATTTCTTCTATTTGTACTGAAGCCAGTACATTTCAAAATGTATTGATGAATTCTGAGCAAACAGTTAACCTCTTGCTACCATAGCACAGGAAGAACAAGTTTCCATTTAAGCAGCAGCTGTGGCTCAAGATGTTGCAGATCTATTAACAGTAAAGAAGCTGGACAATGCCTTGACGGTATCTGTGTGATCAGGGATATTCATTCAGGTTCCCTCACTGCCACCTTCACACAGATGCAACTAACAAAAAAAAAAAAAAAAAAAAAAAAAATCTGTTTTGTGCTTCTGACCATTGGGAGAATAGGAGTATTGAATCCAGATGTTCTCAGGGCAGCATGGGAGGAGCATGCCCACTCCAGGTCTTCCACTCCAACTTGAGTGGCTGGGCAGCAGGGAAGTGGATTATTCTCACATAGAAGCTAGTGAAAGGGAAGTGAAACAACATTAAATCAGGAGGAAATAATTTCACTCTCCACACCTGTTTTTCATTTTCGTGAGTGAAACATCTATTCCTGTTCATGAATGAGCAATGAAATTGCCGCAGAATGAGACAATGGATGCCTGTAGTCTTGAGAATAGCAAACTTTTCTGAGATAGGTAGCACAGGGAAGCTGCATGGGTTTCCACTTGATGGAACTGGGAAATAAATAAAAATCTGATAATAAAAAAAATCCCTCAAACCCACATTTCCATAGCTTGTAGGTCCCTTAGATTAAGTCTGTTGAAATTCAATTACCAAAAGTATAGAAAATAACCCCAGAGCTTTGGGAGACAGCATAAACACAGGCCTGGTCCTGGCTGCTCTTAGACTGATGGGAGATGGACAGGAGGTACTGTGTGTGTAATGCAAGCATCAGGGAAGAAAACCTGAAGTGTTACACATCTGTCATTGAGTTATAAGATAATAAACTGGCCTCACTGACTGTCTGTTCAGAGTAGACTTCTCCATACATTATCAATCCCTGACAGCAACTATACAGAAATCTCACTGGATCATGAGGCTGCATCTCGGAAAGCAACCTCCTTTCACCACCACTTCCTTTGGCCACTCTCTTGCAACCTGATTTAATGCAGAGCACTTAAGGCAGTTTCCTCTGCTTCCTGGTCATTGCCTGGCTTCACCCCTCACTTTCTGGGTGAGGCAAGTAAATCCCAGCAGATCAGGGGATTTGGAGTTGTATTTAAGAGAACAGTTCATCACGTCCCCGGAGGGAAGGCAGCTTTAGTGATTTGCTGCATAAAAGCACTTTCTTTCCCCTGTAACAGTAATTTCTGATACTCCTAAAGCTGCAAACATGTTTTGGAATTCATCCAAGTAACTGATTTTTAGAATTTTCCCCTGGAAAAGGCATTGACAGGTAGGGATCTTTACCAAGCACAGAAGAACTCAAAAGGTTTGAGGAGATGTATTTTGCACTCCAGAAATGAATCAGATACAGTAGAAGCGATGGTCTGCCTGAATGGAGCTAAGTCACGGCTTACAGGCTGTTGGGACACTGTCCCACTTGACTGCTCAAAGAAACTATGATTCAGGGCTGGACTCAGGACATTCACTGCACAGGAGAATCGCTCTGATCCCCATTGCCAGGAGGCCCGCCCTGGGCTAGGCTGCAGGCTGAGCACTGCACTTACAATCAGATATGAAGCACCAGCAGGCCATAGAAAGAATTTGCTGGGACACAAGTGTTTGTCACATACATCACCTGAAGCAACATAAAAGCATTCCTCTGTGCAGCACTACTTCAATGTATTGCAGAAGACGAAGTCTTGATTGCTGCTGCACTTCAGGGGACGGCTGACATGATATGAGCACAGACACCCAGCTCAATGTGGAAATGGCAATAATCCAAGTGATCAGACAAGCATAACCAGAACTCATCTCTTTATTAAGATGAGGGTGTATTTCTGTCTGCAAGTACAGGTATAGTATAGATAAATTATAATTCTTTAGTAGGACCCCAGGAGCCCAGAGGTGTACCATGTACCATATATAAGCCTTTAGTAAAACTTTGGAAAGCAGATACTACTTAACTTTAAAAAACCCTGTTTTTCTTCACAAAACTATTAAGTTTAAATTTCTTTTTTTTTTTTTCCCAAAGACTCAGAGCTAGATTATGTGCTTAAGTTCACAAGCAAGCTCTTGAAAAACTGGGCCACTTGCTGAAATTCTTCACGTGAATCTGAGAATCTCAGTTGAGCATATGCCAAAACATTGCCACAGAACAATAGGGAACAGCCTGTGCAGCATGTTAAACTGTAGCAAGTCTGCTGGAAAGCAAAACTATGAACATTCTCTCCAGCACTAAACATACAGTTATTCCTTGTAGGAAGATACGACTTAGGAACACAATACTCCACCTCAGTAAAGCAGAAAAAGCTACTTCTATTGCTGCATCGAGAATATTTTGATTTTCACTTGGTACTGTTAAGACAACACTGTTGAAATGTTCTACACAGAACTCTAGACAAAAAAAAGCCCAGAATATCAGCAATTTGGGTTGTTGGTCCTGGTCCAGGATTATGGCCAACTAGAATAAGCAGAAATAACTGGTGGATGAAAATAGGTTTTGGCATCTTTGTGTTGACAAGCAGCTACAGTGACAATATTGATTTCAGCCTCTCTGATTTGAGATCATCTTTCACACCTTCTCCATTTTTTCCTTTCCTGCAGGCCATATCTGAATATTTGAACATCTGTGTCAATAGCAGATATATTACAGACCAAACTAGATGGAAGGAGGCTGCATAGCTTCTGGAAAACAGACTGAACCTCCAACTGTAGTGACTCAGACTTCAGAACTTGTGCAGAGATGCCCTTCTATGATAGTTAATTTGATGTATAATTTTTATATAAACTTAACTAAGTAATATATCAGAGTTTTTTATTGCTGTGCATCACTATAGGACTGTATCTTCCTCAAAAAAAATGTTGTTCCCATTCAAAAAAGTGATATGGGGCTTAAAGTTGTAGAAGAGAATTAAACAGATTGAACCTTATGTTATTGCTTTATTTGTATACTTAATAACAACTGTTTTTTTGAAAAAAAAATTAGGTATGATCACTGTAAAACTATGCCAAGCAACTTGCCCTTTGTTGTTTTTGACCTTGAGACTGGCTCTGCAGATATAAAGAATGCTGTTGATTGCACCATAGATGTGAGTTCTGATTATTCAACTGGATATTGCTCTGAGAGTTCAGTAAGTGCTCTTCTCAGATAAGCAGATATTTCAATAGAATTATTTTAACTTTTTTTAAAGCATCATTTGAAGGTTTCTCACCAGCAGAATAAGAACCTGCTATGCAATAAGAATTGCATATTATATGAACTACGTGTTAGATTACAAACAAGAAAAATAGTGCATATCTACCTGCTTATACATTTATGCCGATATAACTGTTCCATCATATCAAAGCATTCTCCCTTTTCATTTGCTAGTGCCCTACTTCTTTGTCATGTCTAATACCAACAAATTTACTCTCTGGGTAAGGACCAAATTTCTATCCTAAAACCATTAGGCTGCTTTTGAATGCAAGCCTATAAATAGAAAAGCATTCTGTAGGAAGAAGTGTCAATCACCCTGTGTCCAAATCTTCCCTTCAGACTTGGCAATAAACATTAGCCTGAAATTTCTTGCTTTACTTTTTGGTCTCTCTGAAGAGAATGGAAACATTATTGACTTCAGAAGCAGGCTGAAAACAGCATATATGAATATTACTATGTGTTCCTAAAAGACATAGTTCCTAAAGGACATAGGCTGAGAAGTTGCCTTTAATATCCATTTTCTTCTATCATGCTTGTTGGTATTTTTGTGGCTTATCTTGTCAGAACTTCTAGGATAGGAAAACTCCTTCTAGAGGTAAAACAAACCAACTGAAAAAAAACCGCAAAACCCACACTGCAAAGTCAGAGGAGAAGAGCAAATTAAAATGAGAAAAGAAAAAAAGGCTTTGCAGGAAATACTTGGCTGTACAACAATATTCCATTCTATAAAACACTGATACTTCAGCTCCTCCAGGATAAGTGGAGACAGAAATCTTATAGATTTTAAAGTGAACTGCTACATAAAATCTAAACTCACCCAAGTTCTGACGATCAGCTCTGATTATCAGTAGAGAAGACTCTGGACAAGGGATTAAAATCTTGAATTAGATTCAGATAGAGAGACACTATTTGGTTATTTCCAAGTCTGAGCCTCATATTCAGCACCAAATGGAGCCCAAAAGTATGCAGCTCCTTAACTGGTTTTAGAAAACAAAATATTTTGATCATCTGTGAGATACAGAATTCCTGGATTTCATTGCTTTTGGTGTTTTGTTTTGTTTTTTTTCTGTGCAAGCTTTACCAAGTGCTAAATTTTGCCTGTCTGTTATGTTATGCTCTTGGCAAGCTGTACTGCTGCATACAAGCTCAAATGTTATATGTCTGAAGAATAAAGCTGTCTTTATCCTTGTGTAGAAACTACTACTTTGGTTGCTGTTGCTTATAATAAAAGGATCAATTTAGATGTGAGGAGTTAGCTGTTGGACAATGAAATTTTACTCCCAGGTTAGCCTGGGTTTGCTAAAATAGAAATATTCTAGAACATTTCTGCGTGAAAAAATCTGGCTAGTCATTGCTCTGAAGGACATGACTCTCAAATAATACCAAGATAAAAATAAGTATTACTCATGTCAAATTCCTCCTCCTAACATGACACCCCCTTTCAGGCAAGCTTGCTAACTAGTCCTTTAGTGCATATACTTCATCATCCCTCACCAGTTTGTGAAGCTGAGTAATTTTGGAACTTCCTTGGGAATCAGTCAATCTACTCTAATCCTAGTTTTGAAGCCATCTGCTCTTTTAGGATAGGGCTGAGGAATTAATGCCCATAGCTTCAGGTTCCCAGCCTCTGGAATATTTTAACTTCAGAGGTGGATGGAATTACTAAGTTTTAGAGATCGAAATACTAAATAATTATACAACTAGGCATGTGTGCCTACATAAACCTGTTACTTTAATAAATCTTTATACTCTGGTACAATGTCTTTGGGCTCTTCTGAGCCAATGTTTATTTTGGAATTCCCCCCTCTGCTTTGTGACATTCCTTTGCTCTAAAGATCCCACCTTTACTCCTTGATCTGTAGTTTACAAAGTGAGTTTGCATCTTCCAGAAAATCAAGCATTTCACAAGCTCTCAAGGAGCTTCATTTTCACAACCCCCAGAGGACAAATATCTTTTGATGTTGGTAATTCTGTTACTTCACTGCATTAACAGATTGTAAGGATCCCACCCATACAAGTGACACCAACGAGTGACAATCTTGATGATGGACTCTAGATAATTCTGCATGCCATGATCATCCAGAATTAAATGAGGTGGATGATCAGTTAGAAGTCTCATTTAATAAAGAGAAACTCATTTAACTATAGAGATTTAAGTCTTTCAGAGAGAAAGGTTTCCTACATAAATATTCTCTATCTGTTCTTATATCTATTTCAAACAAAATTCAGTGATTAATACCTTGCTTTTTTACTTTTGCACCCTTCCCCCATCATTTTAGGATGCTCCCAGTATTCCACCCATGTGACATAAGGGGTGAATCTCTATCTCATGCTCTGCTCAAACTCTGTAGTAGTAGGAATATGAGGATTGATAAAAATTAAGCTAGTTCTTGAGAGAAAGATTCCATGCAAAGCAAAATAGATTGAGTAAATGTGATTGAAGCCACAAAGATACAGCTTTTTCTATTTCCATTTTGCAGACAAATAGATTTATTTCAAGGGGAACAAGGGAAGGTAAATATATATTTAATTGTTGACTTTCTTTCATCCTCTAATCTCAATTCATTTTCAAATACCTTAATATAAGTACAATCCCTACAAAGGGGAAAAGGATTATTATTTTTTAATATGATAGCCAAATGAAAGTTCATGCCATTGCAATCATTTTCTTTTATCAGTTTCATTGCCCTGGCCAAGAAAATGAAACCAAGGACAAGTGCAGATGTAACAGATTGCAAGCAACCTAAATACACACAGACAGAATTCCACTGACATTATAACTCCAACTGATTAAAAAATTTAACAGTTGTTTTCTCTACTGCTAACTTGTTTCCTTTTACAACAATCCTTTTGTACCAGAAATCACGCTGGCAATTTTTCTGTGACTTGGCACAATTTCTGATGCCTCTTCTGCAGCAAAGAGCCCCATGAATCTATGCAGCAGAAGAGATTGGGCCTTCTCAGTTCACTGTTATGTGTACAGTGGCTTGCATGAAGGGGTTCAGGAACAGCACCTGTGACCTCTCACTATGAATGCCACAGGTGTGATGCAAAATTACTAGGAAAGATTTTCTTCTAATCTGTGTCAAACCCACTGCTTTTGAAAGTTGTATAAGTCTCCTACATAGTATGGAATAGTCAAATTATCTTAATCTAAGCCACCTATTATTTTTTACAATTATCATATCCTTTTGTTCTTTTAGCAGACTTTCAAGCACTTTCATACTGACCTTGAGATAACTGTTCCCAGTGCACAAAGCTGTTAAGAGCACAATTCCATGTTTTAATCTCTTCTAGTGATTAGAAGGATGGTTGATCTTTCTAGTCTGTCTTCGCCAGTTAGCTTAATGCTTTTTTTAAGGTCCTCTCAAATCTAAGACATCTTACAACTTCTTTCATTTCCATGTTGTTGTTTTTTTTCAGTAAAACGAGAAACCCATAATTTGCTGTATGTTAATACACGCCATCAACTGATAATATATTTGCCACGGTAGACTCCATCAGTTGCTCAGCGAAGCTAGTATGTTACTTGGGTTTAGAACCGTCATTGCATGCTGAGCAGACATCCTTACAGTCCTGCTTAATACTATTATTTTTATTTGGCCTCCAAACTCCCACTGCTTCTAGAAGAGGGAGACATACAAATGAGCCTGTCCTAAAGGTTAACAGTTTCAAGCTGTGGCCAGTCAAGGTAGGAAGGAAATTTATCCCTCTGCTCCATTAAAAGTAGTTTTCTTCTTATGTCCTGCTATCTAGACATGCATCAGATCAATATAGCTGTGTTAGATGACACAGCAATGTTCAAGGGCAAAGGTGGCATCTCAGGGAACTGCAACTCTTATGAAATAGATTACAAGTATTTCCCTGAAAAGCATGCAGGTCGAGAAGGTCTAAGGTATCACCCTTACTCACAAAGAAAAGAAAGCAAAAGGAAGCAAGTTCCTAATGCTAGGTGGATAAAATGACTTCACAAGTTCATCTGTGAATTTCCTACTGAAAGTTTCACATTTTCATGTGGGCCTATCTCCCAGCATATTCCACCAGTTAAGTAACACTGTAAATTCCCATTTCTTACCTCTTTTATTTTCTTATTAGGAATTTGCTAAATAAGATGTACTAAATGGCAGGAAGATGTCCTGTTGAGACAGTTGACACAAATGTCTATATAAGTTTATTTGTAATTTGTTGATACAGTAGAACTCACGTCAGGCCCATTTTTAAAAAAGGAAATTTCACATTGGAAGCTAGCCTTTCAATTGCAGAGCCATAACCTGTAACTTATTTAATAGCCAGTGTTGATAAGAAATGCAGTTGTTAGGAGCAACTATAATAAAACACACTGGAACAAGTAAGGAGTAATCATATTTATCAGAATCCCACATTATGTTATGTCTTTGTATTAGAGATTAATGATTCGACTGAAAGAACCCAAACAAGCTCACTTTGTTAGCAAGGCAGTAGATGATTAAATAATACTTCAGAGCAAAGCAAATTAAGAGTCTCAGCTGCCTTCTGAACACAAAGAATATAGGATGATGTTCATGTTTCAGGACACAGAATCCAAATCCAGAAATTCGAAACAGAAAGGAGGGGAAAAAAAAAAAATGCAACTCACAGTACTTCCTTGTGCAAGGGTGTTGAGATAAACCCTTTCAGCCTTGATACAAATGAGAAGTAACACATCCGTCACCAGCCTGCTAGGGGAAACAAGCAGAAGGGATGGTGAGACTGAAAGCATTATATGCAGAGCTTGTCAGACTGCAGCAGGGGGTAACACCATCCTTCTGAGGCTCCACAGCTGTCAATATGGCACAACCAAGGCCAGCTGTCAAAGGTTTTACTGGAGGAAACAGCTGTAACTGAAGAAAACACAAATGTATCTCTCAAACCAGCTTGAAACATTTGTATTTCCACATGACACAAACCTGAGAGTTAAAAACTGCCAACGAAAAACTAAGTGAAGCAAGGTTCACTCTAAGCCAGCAGTTACTAAGATCTTTCTGGGGGATTCATAATTGCTAGATGATATTCAGAGCTGAACATGGAGACAAGATCAATCATTACAGGCATAAGAAAATAAAGCATAAGGGAATTACTTCTGGTACAATTCACTTGTGACCTGGGGGAACATCACAGTTTCACATCTCTCATGTTTTAAATGTTCTTGGGGGTAAAGAGCCACAGAGGAGAAGTCTACTAGTGCAGTTCTGCCAGAAAGCATCACTGAAGGAGATTGCTTCATGCTTTCTTTTTTCTGCAACCACGGATTTAATGAAGAGTGTTGGTTTAGTGTAAAGAGAGCCAAATTGCTCCTGATGGAGGCAGAGGGGCTCCATTCATTACAGCAACCATAATTTCATAGCTGAGGCAGCTCAGGGACAGGCAGGAAATCAGAGGTTCTTTGATTCTGCTGCCCTCATATTGTCTTAATGTCTCTGGACACAGGGAGACAAGATATCCTTGGCATAGGCCCAATAAGTACTTTGTGTTATTCCAAGGATGGACTTGGCTTGGGGGAGTTTCATTTGTTGTGATTTGTTGCAGAATTTGATTTTTATTATTATTTTTAATATACTTTGTTATTTCCATGTCTTTGACACTTTCCAGAGCAGCTCTTTTGTCATTGTTGGTTTAAATCAAGGATTTCCTGGGTCTGTGTCACTTCTCCCTGAAAGCTTTCAGCAGGCCCATGCTAGCCTGCTCTTGGCAGTCACCTGTGGAAATCTTATTTCATTTTCTAATCTTAAAATTGGAAATGCTCTTGGAAAAGAGAAGCTTACCATTTGGGAAATAAAATTTAGGATGCATTTACATTCCTGGCAGCTGTCTGTAAAGATGTTTGGATGTTGCTCCTGCAGCAATGTACATGTCCCCACCAGCAATGTCAACACAGAGCAGGGTGATATTATACACCTCTTTTTCAGGTAGCCAAAGGGGCTGGGCTAAACTTGTGCAGTAATTCCAGTTCAGATGGAGAACTAAATCCTAACTCAAGGTGAAACTGCTTCAATTAAAAATCACAGGATCACAGAATCATAAAAAATCAATATGAAAGAAACAATACCAGGCATTAGTATTGTCTAGGTGACTAATAACATTGTTTTTAACCCTTTCCAGTTCTCTAGAAATTAAACTAAGCCAATTTGTAGTCCCCAGCATTAGACAGCACTCGCTAGTTTTGAAATAGACATGCTAGTAGTTTATGCAGAAGTGGTTTGGTGTGAGCTTTCTTGTCACTTTCCGTATTCATCATCTTAGACAAGCAAAAATATCTTTAGCTTTTTGATGAGGGGCCATGGTGCTCATCTGCATGATATCCTCTCTGGAGAGGCAGATGTTGCTCCTTGCCCCTATCCAGATAGGGTAAGCCAAGGCTGGAGCACTGGCACTTCCTTTGGGCACTCTGTCCTTCTTTATTGCTGCTGTGGAACTGACAGTTCAAGCCTCATCCATCCTTGGAAATGTGTATTGGGTCATTGCTACCTAGATGTCTTGGCATCTACACAGCTTAGCACAGCTGCTTGCTGTTTCTTTCACTGCACCATAGTGCCAGCTAGAACAAAGCATATTTCCAATGCAGGAAGGATCAGCCTACACTTAAACTATCACTGTCAGAAATGCATTACACTTGTTTTTGGCTACAACTAGGCTTGAATCTCAGTTTTTATAAAGAGATCAATACTGAGTGTGTATATAACTGCTACTGCTCTCAGTTGGCAGAAGACACCAATAATCTCTATTACTTGTTGAGCTAATACATTTGTCACTCCTCATTAGTTTGTAATAGCTTTTACTGCTACTTCTTTTTTAAGTCTTAGGATGGAAAATACATATATTTTTGCTACTTAGGAACAACTCATCTAGACATGTTTCCTAGCTCTTCCCTGGAGGAGGTAATTTTTAACAGTGAAGAAAAATGCAAGACTCTTCATAATTAAAATAAATAACTTGTTCTGCAACCCATAGGCATAGGCAGCATTTTTAATCTTCAAATTAAACATGTAACAAAAAACCTCTTGACTATGAAGGACGAAAATCAGACTGATGTAAAAAGTATGCTTGAAATCAAGACACATTTAATATCTCATCATTTATGGTCGGTTTTGGCTTAAGATATCTTATTTAAAATCTATTCTCATTCTGTTTCCATGTCATCTTCAATCAGAACAAAACAAAGGCAGAAATGGTTTAAAATGGTAAGATCATGATCTTCAGTGCTGGCTTTGTTGTTAGAAGCTAAATTCTTACCCAATCCATTAAAGGGCATTGGTTTCCCTTGTCAAATCTAGTTTTGATGATGAGAAAGAAATGAGAAACAATAAAATCAGACATAATAAGAAACAGATTTTCAGCTTTCTGCTTGTTGTTTTTATTTTATTTTATTTTACTGGTTTTTCACTTCTGAAAATATCTCAGTAGGAGTTAACTTGATGGTCTGAAAAAAAAAGAAAAAAAAAGACCTTTTCTCAATTCATGATGGAAAACTTCGGCTTTAAAACAAGAAGCTATATAAATAGTAGTGTGCTATAAGAGTGCTGATGTGGATTGGGTGGCATAAGATCCTAGTGGCAGCTGGCAATATTTCAAAAGGAGACTTACAAAGTTGCAAGCAGATTCATTTCTAAAAAGACTGTACAGATTGGATAAAGTCTAGCCTGGATAGGCTCCTTTCCTGAGCTAGTTTGTCTCACTGGGAATGTACGTTCACTGAGTCCAGGTCCTGAATCTCCCTGTGCACATGAAAATTTATCTATCTTGAAAGAAAAAAGAAGGAAGGAAAGGAAGGAAAAGAAGAAAGGAAGGAAAAGAAGGAAAGGAAGGAAGGAAGGAAGGAAGGAAGAAGGAAGGAAGGAGGAAGGAAGGAAGGAAGGAAGGAAGGAAGGAAGGAAGGAAGGAAGGAAGGAAGGAAGGAAGGAAGGAAGGAAGGAAGGAAGGAAGGAAGGAAGGAAGGAAGGGAGGAAGGGAGGAAGGGAGGAAGGGAGGAAGGGAGAGGAGGAGGAAGGAGGAGGAAGAAGAGGAAGAAGGGAAGGAGAGGAAGAGGAAGGAAGGGAGGGAGGAAGGAGAGGAAGGAAGGAGGAGGAAGGGAGGAAGGGAGGAAGGAAAAGTCTAAGTAGTCAGGGAATTTTAACTGATATGAAGAGCAGTGTTATCTGTCCCCTTACAAACTAGAATAAGAGACATGAAGCCAAACAGATGATGAAACCAAAACAGATTTGGTTTAAAATCTTCTGAAATGGGTTCTGTAAGCAGAGGAAAAGGGTTAAGAAAACTGAAGTTTCCATTCTACTTTGTTCTCCTTCTGTTCAGTGTCAAACAAGGTCAAGACTATTCCCTATGCAGTTTGGTGTTGCATTAGCAACACCTTGCTTGCAGGCTTAGCAAGGCATTCCTTACAACATGGTTTTCCAGGCAGAACTGAACTCTATTCAATAAGTTTGTTTCAACAAAGCAATACACCATGATGGCATGCGGTAAATGCTGAATTAGATCTTCAGTGAATAAATCACATAACTGCATATTTAAAAGTGTCCCCTTCAGCAAGCATTCACGGGCAGCACCGCAATTGCACTGACCACGCATATCCCAGACTGCCTGAATGCGCACAGTGATGAGTGATCTCCTGGAAAATTGGCCCTATGAGACAAGGAGAAGAATTGGACATATTTTAAAGTTTAAAGTTGGTGATCAAGATTGACCATCCCACTGCGCATTCTTCTGCCCATGACTGCCTCAAATTACTCAGCAAAGGTAAATGAGCCTAGAAAGAAGGAGAATGGTTGAAACTGCCTTGAAAGATGTATGTGATTTTGCTGGATTTTTGAGACTTTGGAGATGTCATTTCACAAACTATTAAGGGAAAGTTCAAGGAAATTTACTTTGCTAGTAAAGGAAAAAAAAAAAAAAGAAACCTAATCATAAAAACCCAAACAAGACACAGCACAGAAAAAAAAGAAAAAAAAAAAAAAAAGAAAAAAAAAAAAAAAAAAGGAAGAGGTAGTGGCAAAGGTTGAAGCTTTGGAGCAGTTACACCTCTATCTGTGAACTCCTTCAGAAAGCTGCTGACAGAGCTTTGGCATCTGATCATCTCCTAACTGCTGATTAACATAGTACTGTTTTATATTTAACTCAGGCCACAGCAGGAGGGGCTGGGGGTGGGGTTGAGTTGCTTAAAAAGGGAGCGCAGTAGAAACAATGTTCTTCTGTGTTGGTTCCCTTGGTCTCTCTGCCCCGCTGCATGCCTTTTGATCATTCATGTTTCCTCTAAATGCATGTTATCTTTAATTAATTGAGTGCCTTGTGGAAAGCAAGGTGGGGGAGACAGACAGAGAACAGCTACAGCTACACAATTAATGTGCAAACCAAGTCTGCTGAGTTTACTGAAAGTAAGTGCTGAAGTGACTTATAAGCTTTAAATGATTCATGTTTTGCTCTGAGAACAGACCTGGGAGCTGAGATGGAAGACATGGATTTTGAGGATAAGAAGACCAAGAAGTACTGCATTAAGACAAAGCACGTGGCTATCATCTGTGGTGTTGTTGCTGTTGTAGGTCTTGCTGTGGGTCTTGGTGTGGGATTGAGCAAATCCCAGCAATCTCAAGAGTATACAGACCAGCTGGATCAGCCAGCAACTTCTCCTCCCACTGTGGATGCAGGTCCCTGTCCTACTAAAAGCGATGATTCTGGAGACTGGAGAAATTTCAGGCTACCGACCTATGTGAAGCCTATTCACTATGACCTGGAAGTGAAGCCTGAGATGGAGACAGACATTTACACTGGGACAGTCAATATTTCTATTGCTTTGGAACAATCTACCAGCCACCTCTGGCTCCACCTGAGGGAGACCAAGATTACAGAAATGCCTACGCTCAGGAAATCCTCAGGACAGCAAATTTCTCTGACTGACTGTTTTGAGTATGAGGCACAAGAGTACATAGTAATGAAGGCAGGAGTGGAACTTACTGTCACCGATGAAAGTGATCCCTATATACTCACCATGAAGTTTCAAGGCTGGCTGAATGGTTCCCTGGTTGGCTTTTATAGGACCACCTACACTGAGAATGGAGAGACTAAGTAAAGCAGATTTTATTTTATTTATTAAACTTTATTCTCTATTCCTGCTTTCTAAGACCTACTCTTTTCCTGTGTCAGCTTTGCAAACTTGTCTCTCACCAACTTGCTGATATTTCTGAGCTGTTCTTTCTCATTCCCCTAAGGAAGATGTTGTATTTAAACCTTTTGGCTGTTGACAAGAGTGGGCAAGAGAGTTGGGGGCTTTATTTATTATTTTGAAAATCTTTTTCAAACTACCAGTCCCAGGTTGTGCTTGAGCTTTGCAGAAGGCTCCCTCAGAGAGACAGGCACTGAGGCCTGCTTTTTATCTCTGTAGTCCAATAAAGAGAATATGGCTCTCACCACTCTCTCCTGTCATTCCCCAAGGTAATATTTTTGGTGTGAAACACTCCTGTGATAGTTTTCCTGACATTGTGCTTCCTTGATGTTGCAAACTTGAGGAATGTCTAAATTCTGTCACTCCTGCAGCTGGTTTAAATTATGAGTTAGAGAGATCCAAACTATGAAGATTATCTTAACTTGGAGTTTCTGTGCTCCACATCCCCTTCTTTTTTTTTCTTTTTTTTCTTTTTTGTTGTTGTTGTTGTTGTTTTAGTATATCAATAGTTATTGAACAGTTAGGAGCAACAGTTAACCTCATTTCACTTCCCAGATTCATAATGCTTCAGGGGATCCTGAAAAAGTTCCTGTTGAGGCAGTCCTTCTCAGTTAGTATACAGAGAGGACACAATGCCATCCATTTTACAATACTTACATTTCTGATGTGATTTATTCCAGCCTTTACATTTAGAAGATAAACTTGGCTAGACTCTCCTAGGGCCCTCTAGCAAGCCAAACCTTGGTCTGTTTTTCAGACACTTGTTTGCCCTCCTGGGATAATGGTGTCATGTGTGAGAGTTGCATCAGTTCCATACAGCCACTGGCAGCCAACACTGGATTGGCACCAGCAGCAGCAAATCCAAGAGGCAGAGGAAAAAGCAAGCACTCATTTTTCATATGTAAACATGGTTATCAGATCTGGGAAGCAATCATGTGGAGAACAGCATGAAACCCCACCAATTCTTCTCTTGCTCCTCCAACTACTACCTCAGTATTGTTCTGATTCAAAGATGTCTTGATTTTATACAGTAAGCAACTAACACCTTCACAGCAGTTTTAAAGTGTAACCTGTTAGAGTTTTTATAAATTAGGGTATGCTACTTCCATCTTGTTGAACAAAACCTTGATATTGGGTGAATTATCTCATGTTTGTCACAACAACAGAACAGCAGGACCAGAACGCAGATCTCCTGAGTCACAGAGCAGGAGAGGTGATTGTCCATTCCTCAGACAGTGTAGAAAGACAAGGACCAAGCATCTAAGGGTAGAAAGAAAGGAGAACTTAATAATCTAAAAAAAATCTTACAATGTGAGTATACTTCACTGAGTTTCTATTCCTTGAACTTAGCAAGGAGTCTGAAAATGCTCAAGACAAAAAGGAAGGTGTGTGAGTTTGTTTCTTAGGCTTGAGAAGAACTCCAGTAGGAATGAGTGAATGGTGATTTCTGAGATGCTTTCAATGTGGTTAAGTTTAGGTAGACTGTCTCTGAGGCAGAAGAGATCATATACACAGTAGTGGTAAGTACAGCTTTGAAATGAGAGCAACCACCAGCCAGATTTCAAGCTGCTACTATTTTAGCAGGAGGGTTGGATTTGAAGATCTTAGAAGTCTCTTCCTGCCTAAATGATTCTATGACAGTTTAAGAAAAGACAGTGAGGAAAATGTTTTCTTATTCATTAAAAATGTGTTTTGCCTTGGATTTCTACTCAAAACCAGTGCTGACTAGCATTATATTTTTCTTGACATTTGCCTGAGGCAGATATTACCCTTGCAAAATTTCAACCCAAATGGGTAAAAATTGGATCAGGTGATAGCAAACTTCAAGAAAGTCTGCTAATGGTGGATGCAAGAGAGAAGGGAGCTGAGGTGAAAATTAGAGCCAATTTGTAATTAACTGATGTCCCCAGACCTTCTGGGCAGTATTAGAAGCAGTGGGACCTTTTGAGAAAATTAACGGTCCTGGAAGTCAGCTTCCAGGATAGAGCTATCTATTTGTAAGGGCAAAGGTTTGCCAAAGCACTGCTGTAATGCCTTTTGTTTACAAAATGGGCAGAAGTCCAGACTCTTTTGTTGCTTAGATTCAAATCTCCCATCACATTTTGTGGAAAACATGTAGATCTGTGATGAACGTGCCTGCAAGTCCAGGAACCTTGAAGTGAATTTGCAGATACCTTGGAAATGCAGCTGCTTAAATTGATGTGGAAAAGCAGGTAGGGAACAGAAAAGCAGAAACTTTGAGAATGAAGATTTTAGGCATAGAACTGCCTAGATTCTCTTGAGGGTGCCTGAATCCAGCTGTAAGCACTGAAGTTTTTTCCCAAAGCTATTCCTCTGTCTCTGGGCACTTCATTCCCCATTGATGAAAGGGGAATGTCTTCCCCTATTATAATTAATGTAGTGAGTATGAATATATCACAACTGCGCTGTTTTCAGATACTGGAGGAAGGTACAAGAGTTTTTGTATTATTGATTCTTTTAACTCACCAGCTCCTGTCAATGAATCTGCTAAAATCTTCTGTTATTTTTGCATAGATACTACAGACAATAGAAACATGTCAAGACATCTGATTTTGATTTTACATTGCTATTTGTGGCAATTTATGGTTTCCCTTTTATAGGAATTCTATCTGTCCTCCATAAGAGTGGAACAAGAGGCTTGTAAATGAATACTCAGTTGGGCACATCTCTAACATATAAGAGGATCTGCATTTAGAACTTTATTGATTAGAGAAAGGCAATATTTTGTTGTTGTTGTAAGGAGGTGACTCTCCTGCCTCTGGCTCAGGAGCAATATTTTCTCGAAAGATGCAATGAATATGAACTTAAGGAAAGGCTGGTAGAAAAAAAAACACATATCATTTAGCTCATGGGGGGAGCTTTTTATACTAGAACCTTGTGTTTTGGAATAATAATTAAAAAAAAAAGAATAAAAGAATATTAATCATAGTTCTAAGTGCAGCACTGTTCTATTTTGGGAACCACAGCTGGATGCAATCTCAGCTAGATCTTCACTTCTTATTACTATGCTTATTACAACTGCTACCTCCAGTTCATATTTAAAGTTCTGAATATCAAAAGCAAGCAGAAGGGTGGAAGCCACCATCAGTGAAGAAAATCTATCTAAAATCTACATAACACAGCTTGAAAGGAAATTACATCATCACCTGTTTTTAGTGCTACTTCTGTGCAGGCCATATCCTGGATTTCTCATATAGAAATGGCAGTGCTGAGATTTTACAATGCTGATATCTGTTTGCCTCCACAAATATATGGGGATAGATAATCACCTTCTAGATCAAAAAAAGCTATCATAGTGTCATCAATCTTTAGGAACAAGATGTAAATGTGCCAAGATATATAGCCAAATTTTTAAGCAATAGATGTGAAGCGTTGCCCTGAGGACTTGGCAGTTAACTTCATTGTGAAATAGCTTTCTAATCCAACCAAAAGTAAAGAGTGAGATCAAACAGTTTACCAAGCAAGTGAAATTCTACCGAGCCTGAAGTTAAGGTGAATGTTCATTATGCTTCCTGACCATTAAATTTAGTTACTATTCCAGTGAGCATAAATGGTGAAAATGCAGACATCTCCAACAGGCTTGTAAATGAACCTTGTTGCTTTAAGTTCCTAATGACCAGTTTAGTATTTAAGCAACACAAAGAAAAGCCAAAGGCAACAGAAACATTGAAAACTTAGTTGTAAAGAGCTTGTAGTCTAGCTGCAGATCTGTAATTTACGATATACACTTTTAATTACTTTTTGGAAAGAAAAACTACCTTAACATATTCAGAGCAGCTGTAGAATTGCTGTCAGAAAATGCCCAACATTCCAGATTAATTGAAAAAGCATCTGCATTCTCTTTCACCATTAATCACTGGAGAACACACTGCCACTGAACAGTTCATTAATGGGGGAGTCTAATGCCACTGTGAGAAGCAAGCATACAATATGAACTATCACAAGCTTCATCTTATTTTTTTCCATGGCTCCTTATTTTCTAGTTCCTCCAACAGTTTTTGCAAAAGTGAGATATCTTCCTAAACCCATCCCAACACAGCAAACACAGCATAAATTCTGTGCTAGGATGTTTACCTAGACTTTCCATGCTTTCCCCAGCAGTTTTCTCATTGGAAGTGCAACAGCAGCAGGAGATAAGTGTATTTGGTAACTATAGAGAAAGAAACACATAGGCAGGGTGAGATTTCAGGGGCACTTAGGCAATTCCAAGGTGTCTTCCTATGTTCAACACTCCAATCCCAAGACTGGCACAGAGATCAGTGAGAATGCTCAACAGGAAGGTGAGCAAATTTTTTACCACCCAGTAGGGGTCATTAGTCTCTTATTATCTGGCTCCTAAAAATATTTCTTGAAGAGTAATTGTCTTTAATTTTTGCTTTAAACCCTAGAGAATGTTGATGACAGATTTTGTGGTACACATGTTCCACTAGCCTATATGATGTTAATTTGTGCGTTTGTGATATCATTTTTATGAATGGGCAAGTACACAAAAATATTTGTATTTAGTTTTAGTTCATGAAGTTGCCAAATACTTATGCATCGCAGATAAGATTCAAAAAGTATGCAGCAAAGACTTAGAACAATCTGCCAATCTGTTGTTTGTTTAAGGAGCATTGCAGCTACTGATCACGAGCCAACAGATGCACGGAAATCATTTCCCTGCTTTGACGAGCCCAACAAAAAAGCAACTTACAATATATCTATCATCCATCAAGACACATATGGAGCACTTTCAAACATGCCAGTACAGGTATGTATTTCCCAAATCTACTGCCTACGGGGAATCATTCTGTAAAGCCAGTGGATCACAAAGCCCTTGTATGATTACGGACTCTACCACATAGACACAGTAAAACAAATGGTTAATAAATATTCCATAAAATACAACTGGTTGTTTGGTTAGAAATCCCAGTGGCCAGTCAGCACACAACATAACAGTACAGAGCCACACTCAAAGCAGATATGACATACATCTTGTCTTTAGCTAGCTGGCCCTTTCCTCAGATAGTCTAGATGAGTAACCCCTACTAAGCGTATGCAAGTAGTGGCAGGTTCTTCAGTCAAACCAGGTGGACTCTGAGAAGAAATACTCTAGAATACAGTGGCTTCCGCTGTGGGGAGTCCCATAATAATCACTAACTATATAATGTTACAAAGCAAAGACTTGCTGATCACAACCTAGTGGTAAAGGAAGCTGCTAGCAGGAAAGTCTAGTACTATTACACTTAATATCACAGAATCTAAAAATCCCTCTGTCAGCTCAGTGCTATGGATACTTGTCAGTCCACCCCAACAGTAATTTTCTAAATAATCTATTTCTGAAACTGCTGCATCAAATTCCAAGTTTGGAATGAAATTCAATGGCATCAGTTATCTATCTCTGGGCACTCTGGAAGAAGGCTGAATGGCTTTCAGCAGAGACAGCTTCAAATGAATAGCTTAACTGAACATGTAGTCCAGTGTGTAATTTCTAATGAATGTGTTCTGAAGTGGGAGATAAAGTGCCAAGTACAAAAAAAAATAATAATAAAAAAATATTCCAGTCTTGGAACTGTTGCCATTTGCATCTTTCTAACTGCTCCCATCCAAAATACAAACAAAGGTCTGCTTTGCTGTGTACTGTTTTATTTAAGGAGTTGCCCAAATCTTAACTATTACCAATCTGACACAGCAGAGACTCACAGACCTCTTGCAAATTTAAATCTCCAACCTATTGTTATTATAAATATTTTTAAGATACCCAAAAGAGAAGCAGGTGCTTTCGTAAACAGCACATGTGAAAGGAGAGCATTTGTGGTTGCTTTCCTTAAAGACCTCAAATAAGTGAGGGCACCAGCATGGGATGTGAGGGTGTAAAACCAGGTGTTTTCAAGATTTAGTAGCTTTTGAGATTTACTTTAAATCTTAAAGTGTGGATCTTATCCCCAGTACAAACATTAAGCTTTCAAAGGGCTAGGTACCACTTGTTAATTAATTTGCTAAAATCCAAATACAGACAGGGAAACATGATGCTGCATTCATACTAGGGTTTGACTAAAAGACAACAGTGGGACCATTTTTCACTTGGTGAGATTAGAAGATCAGTTGCTCTGGGGTGAGGGATCTCTGGGGAATCAATTCAATAGATGTAGCGTAGCACAGGACACATTGTATGTTACGTATTCCATAACAGCTTTGGTTGTGTGGAGCTTTATATCCATCTGGCAAAATCAATTCAACAAAGTCAGGACCATGTACAGTTCATTTTCATTTCTCACTGGAGTGAATTTTGTTTAACATTTTTTCAGTGTAAATTGGAATCAAATAGTGAAAAGTAGATTGTGAATATATCTGTGAAAAAAAAAATCCAGTTTGTATGCTTTATTTACATTGCATTTATAACAAATGAACCTCATAAAGTACTGAATCTCCAGTAGATTAGTGTCTTCTATACATTTTGCCTTTCTCCTATTTTAGTCATCCAGACAGAAGCTCAAAAAATTATCAGACTGTTAATAGTAGATAATGGATAGCAGAAATTAGTATTCAGAGGATGAATCACATAAAAAAAAAATTATGAATTTGTTTACATAGTTCAGCTGAGAAAACCTAGAGTGTTTTTTAATTAATATACAAAGTAAAAGCTACTATCATGTCTTAAACAACCCACCAATTATCAGTGCTAACGAGTTCAAGATAGATTTATTAGTGCAGACTTTAACCTAATTAACATATCTGCACTCCCTGATGCCTACATGTTGCACAGATTTAAAAGAGGACAGAATCCAGCATTTCCTCTGGCCTGCCTGCAGGGATATTATTTTATGCAACTATTTCAAGAACACAACATATTGAAATACAGTAAAACTCCTGCTGGCAAAATTCCTTTGCATGTGAATGATTTCAAATCACTGTTGCAAAATTAGAATCAGGTAAACTTATGTAACGGAGAAAAACAAAGTCTCTTTTTGTGTATTTTGTCTGTTCTCATGCCATCAGAAATGGGATGCCAAAAGAGGTAAATCTGGAGATGTGATTTATCATATCTATGTAGTCTTACCCCTCATAAAAATATTATACTCTCTTTTGCATACATTTGCAATTTCATAATCAATTCTTTCTTCATTTCTGCAGGAAACTGTATCACTGGGTAATGGCTGGAATCGGACAACTTTTCAGAAGTCAGTTCCCATGAGCACTTACTTGGTATGCTTTGCAGTGCACCAGTTTGAGTGGGTGGAGAGAAGATCTGCTAGCGGAATACCTGTAAGTTCTATTACAGAGCAAACACAATTCAGATGACAGATATACTGTAATTTGCACTTTTATTTTTAATGAATCAGCTCTTTTTATAACATAAGCAGGATTTTTTCCTTTCCTATACTGTGTTTTAGATGGCAGATCAAACTAAGTGTTCACAATGGTCCCTCCAGTCTTCTTTACGTGCAGTATTTTTCAGTCTTTCTCCCATCTCAGTGAGGTCCCAGTTGATACCTCTCATACAGGCATACGGGGGAGGAAGGAACACGAGTGTTCCAATCTCATCCTCAACTTGAAACCCAGAGGCTAACGGAATGTAGAAACCCAAGGATGCAAGAGATACACAGAGATGCAAACACTCTGTAGTTTTTAGAAGCTTAAGAGGTATGAATACATACTGAGTGCGATGTCTGTCCTATTCACAGCAATGGTAACACAGAACTACCATGCTATGTGCAATTGCACATTGCTACAATATTCTTCGTTTTGCAACAGTAGCTAAAGGTAGCTGCCACGTAGCAAGTACAAACACATACAGAAGTGACAGTGCCTGAGTATTTGACAGGTACCCTAATGATGTATGTTTGAATCTGAATCCATAAAAGCCAAGCTCCTTGATTTAGATGCAACAGAAACAACTGCTTCAATCCAGTTCTGGCTTGGATTCAGTAAAAATCTTCTGAAGGTGCAACTGATCAGGCATAAGTAGATAAGTTTGAATCTCAAACTAACAGCATAGAAAGAATTTGCTGCTCAACCTAAGCTCCTACTTAGCCTAAAAGTAGTCTGGGATGCTCAGCCCACTGTTGTTTACTTATAGGTTTATTGTTTTTCCTCGTGAAACAGAGGGTGATGCTAGAGCTGTATGACCTGAATGCTTCCCCTTCTCTCCCCTCAACAGTGTGACATGTGCTCCTGTGGTCCAGCTGGCAGCTCTTCCCTCTTCTAACACGTGGAAGCTAGAGCATAGCCCCAGCTATGTCATTCCTCCCTTAGCAAGCAAGCTGCTTCTGAGTTTCTCTGTCCAAAGGATGGCAAATTCAGGCTGTCAATTAATATGAAAATTTGCGTTGTGTAAAGCACCAGAGTGCTGACCCAGCTTTCAGTAAAGACTTCCTAGCATAGCATTGTGCAGAGGCCTCCACCCTCAGCACCTCTGCTAGCATCATGCTGTAAACTTATTCTAATTCTTGACAACTGAACTGAAGCCAAATTATACTTAGTCAAAGAAATGGAGTCTGCCTTGAGATAGTGATGCAATATTCCTAGATACCTGCTATTTGGTTTTGCTTGCGAAATATGAGAGTTTTAGGATGTTCAGCAGCATGATTCTGTTAACAAGATGCTCTTTGGCTTGGCAGCTCCATTCACTGTCAGGAAAAGGACTTTGATTCTTTGGCCCCAATAGATATCCTCTAGAGTTTAGATATTTCAAAAACAAGAATTTTGGAGCTGTAGAACCATAGCATTATTTAGATTGGAAGAGACCCTCAAGATCAACCTGAATATACCAGGTCCCATCACTAAAGCATGCCCCTTACTGCTACATTCACATGGTTCCTAAATACCTCCAAGGATGAGGCCTCCTCTTCTTCCCTGGGCAGCCCATCCAACACTTGACCATACTCTCCCTGAAGAAAGTCTTCATAATGCCCAATATAAACTGCCCCTGGTGCACCTTGAGACCATTTCCTTGTGTCCTATTCTTCATCATCTGAAAGAAAACTGAAAAGAACTTTCGTAGAACAGTGTTGTAGGAAAAAAAAAAAAAAAAAAAACCCACAATGCAAAAAAGAATTGTTGAAGACAAATGCTGAAGAAGGTGGAAAACTTTGCTTGCTAGATATACAAATTCACTTACTAAGTGCTCATCCATGCCACGCTCCAGATTATGGAAGATTATGGATTTGCTTAGCTGAGCAATGAGATATTCAGATCTGTTGACTGTTGGGAAGAACATTCCATAGTTTGCTATATAAACTGTTAGCAACAAATCATCTAATGGAAATTATCCATATATCCACATGATCCATATATTTCTGTCATAAACAACAGCATGTAACTCACTCACAATACATTATTTAAAAACTCTGCCATCAGCCCTGAAAATCATTTCCCTAGCAAAGACCTTAACAGAATCCATGGTGGAAAACATGCCCACAGCTGGAAACAACTCTCCTGATCTAATTATCTGTCAGGTATCAAATACCTGCTCCAGAAAATCACAGAAGAGATTACAAGAAGAGATTTGAAACTCAAAGTCAGTTCTAGTGCACACTGAAGGTTTCAGAACCCATTAATATGAATCAGCTAGTGGGCTGAAGACTGCTAAATTGGGTAAAGAGCTTACTGAAGTAGAAATTACAGATTGTAATTGCAAACTGACCCTGAGGGAAATCCCTTGGCTGGGATGGATTCCCGATTGAATTTCATAAGCTTTTTTTGGTTCCTTTTTTTTTTTTTTTTTTTTTTTTTTTTTAATTCCTTTCTTATTTCTGATCACTTTCCTATCCTTTCACTGGAGGAAGTGTAATTTCATGGTATTGAGACCAATATGTTGTCAGGCTCAAAGAAGGCTCCTAGTGTAGGGCAGCTCCTTTGCTCTGTTTGGATCCTAAATGCCTGGCTGTAAGACAGGACTGAGGAGTAAACAACCCACACAAACACAGCCAGAAGAATGTGGCCCATTTATAAGAGACACAGAGCCTACAAAAAGATGTACCAGCTATCCCAAAGCCGGAAAATTCACTCAACACCGCAGATATTCAGGGACAGGGAAGAGGACAGCCCACAGTTCCTGCAGGCACAGCGCTGCAGTTCAGCTCTAGGATTATATACCTAGGAGTACTTGGACAAAGAAATCTAGAGGGGGAAAAAAAAAAAAAAAAAGGCTCTTCTTGAGTCCTGAAGGGAAAATTTGTCTTTCCAGCATGGAGATAATGTCTCAAAAGGCCCTTTCACACTGTAGGACTACTCATCATGGTTATGGATACTGAAAGGATTCCTGGGATCAAGGCTTCCTATTATTTGACAGTGACAGTCAAAGCAGCCTCAGACACCAAATCGAAGGGTGGAAAAGCCAGCACTCAAGACACCATTTTTTGCCCTCATCAAAGTTCAGATATGCAAAAGGAGCATGGAAATGATCCCCCATTGCACACAGAGCTAAAAGATGTGCCTTCTGAAAGGGATGAGATCTGGCCAAATTAATGAGCAGATCAGATCAAGAGGATTTCCATTAGGATACTTGTGCAGGTATCCTTCTTGAGAAAACAAGGCCTTAAAGAAGGGGAGGCTGGTAAGGCACTCGGGCCCTCACCCAAGCTTTGAGTGGGGAGATGGCCATTGCCAGCTTCTGGAAAGGGGTCTTACCAGTTTTGCAGCATGCTCAGATAACATTGACTTTGTCTCTCTTATGTATGAGATTTGAAAAAAATATATATCATTTGCCATTTAAAACAAAGTGGTATTTAATTTTTTTTGAACGTCAGGAGATAGAATTCAACATTCAGGACAGTATCTTAGAGAAAAAAATGCAGTGTTATAGGTGTGTGTGTTGAATTATTTTTCAATGCTTTCTACCTTCTGGTTCCTCTTAACTGAAGACTATTCTAATTGTCTCTCTCTATTTTACAGCTGAGAGTTTACGCCCAGCCACAGCAATTACACACGGCAGAATATGCAGCAAATGTAACAAAAATTGTGTTTGACTTCTTTGAAAAGTACTTTAATTTGAGCTACTCTCTTCCAAAACTAGGTGATTATTAGTACTTACATTTTTCATTTTGCTAATTCTCTGTCATTATGTTTCTCCTAGTGTTCCCTGGGCTTTGGTGGAAAACAAAGCATGAAAGTGTTTGGTTACTACCTGCTAATATTCTTTCATGATGTAAAATTGTACTTATGTAGTTCTTCAATATCATGGAAAGAGAGTTGGTGTCAGTAACAATTCAGTTAGCAGTTCTCACAGATGAACTGATCCTGGCACAGTTATTTTAGAGTGACTTGTGGAAAATCAGAGGAATCATTGGTGACATCAGCAGAGGAACATCATGAGCTAAAATAAAGCCAGATTAACTTTGAGAAAAACATGTATCACTTCCATGAGGACTTCTGGAAAAAAGTCAGCCATGAGATAAGTAAAAATATAAACTGCCAGAGAGTATGTCATACTATTTACTAATCTCAAAGTGGGTATGTAACCACATCTTAGAAAGAGTAATGTAGTCCAGTGTATAATTCAAAGTTGCTACTGCTGGACTGACAAAAGACAGAGCAAAACAAGAGCAGGTAAAGTATCAGATGATGCCCATGATTACAAAATAAGCCAAAAAATAAAGTACCACTGGGCATCCTTTAACTTGGGCTATATGGACTGTGGACTTGATTTATGCAGTTTGAAGTAATAAAATCAGGAATGTAAACTAAGTTGTGAAAATGCATTGGAAACATCCCCTCCTAAAATCTCCAAAGAGGTAATTCAAACAGGTTCATAAACTTCAACATTTTTCCCTAGCCTCTTAACTACAAATAAACCCATCTAACAGTCTAACTTACATTACTTTAATGATAGATACTTACCTCCTTTCAAAACATTGGAGGAGTTTACTGGAAATATCCATTTGCATTTCAACAAAAAGTGAATTAGGAAAGCTAGAACAGTACGCTGTCATTTTGTACACTGGTCCCTATTAATAGTTGGGACTACATCTCATGCTGCATAACCAAGCTTCCATTTCCATGAAATGCCTGATGATTTCGCACATGATTAGAGATCTGTCTGCATTCCAGGGCTAGAAACACCAGGTCAGCAGTATCAGAGGACAAATGCTCTTGTAATTTTTCTCACGTCTACTTGTTGTATGTCAACTTGTATCACAATTTTTTATTCGATTCAATTACTGCATTGTTCCCTCAGTATTAGAAGTCATCCAGATCAAACCAGATGAATCACATTTGTTTCTGCAAAATGTTTGAGATATTTCTTCCTGAGTTACAGCTTCTGGCATTGCCATTCTCCTTGCAATCCTCATTTTGACACTCTGTGAAGCCCCTACCAGACTATTGCCTTTGATTCTATAATCATTTTGTCTAAATTAAAATTACTAATTTCTGTCTTCTATTAGGGTGGAGTGATGGCTGTTTGTTCTATACAGTTTAAAATCCATCTGTACTTTTTCACTCACTTGAATAGAAAGGTTGTAGTCATTATCTGCAGAAGAAAATGCCAGTCCAATTTAATTCACAATTCTCATTTAAACCTGTATTGATTACTGACCATGAAGGAGTGACCCTCACAAATCGTCAGGAGTAGAAGCAGATGTTGTTCACTGCATGGGGGATTTACTTCAGTTAACACATCAATAAATATCTTTAATACAACAGAGTGACAAACAATGACATGCCTCACTATGCCACAGTTAGTTTCAAGTGGTTTACTGCCTACAGCATATCCCCAGATAATACTATTAATTTCTGGAGCCAAAATTAAGTAAGGTATGATATGCATGCTCTCAGGAGATGGCATAGCATCCTGTCTCAGGACAGATCCTCAACTAGTGCAACTGATCGTAGCTCTGTTAATCCCAACAGAACTCAGGCACTTGCTTTCTGCTTCTATAGGCCAGTCCTGTGCTTCTTAAGCAAAGATTATGGACTCAGTCCACAGCAGTAAGCCAGAACCATACGTGCAAAACATGCATAGCACTTCATAGCAAAACAGGCTATGAAAAAGCAGAAAGAAGTAGTTCAGTTGGCTTAAAAGATACAGTAGTAATCATGTTCTCTTTCTTTCCGTACAGACAAAATAGCTATCCAGATTTTGGAACAGGTGCTATGGAGAACTGGGGACTGATCACATACAGAGAAACAAACTTACTTTATGATCCCAATGAGTCTGCCAGTTCCAATCAACAGAGAGTGGCAGCTGTGGTAACCCATGAGCTTGTTCATCAGGTATGTTTTAGGACACAGTTCATTTTTTAAAGTGTTTAAAATGTGTAGTAGTAATTTTTAAATTGGGAAAGTTGCATTAATTAATCACATCTTGGGATACTCTTTGTGTGCTCACACTTTGATTGCAAACATATTAAAAGCACTCCCTGTTAGAACTTCACACTACCAGGACTACTATACTGCCCTTGAATTTTTCTCAGGAAATTAAATGCTTGGGTCCACACAGTGAGCCAGCTTATGAAAATCTGTCTGAAATGTCTTAAATGAACTAATTTGCATGTGCAGATGTCTCTTTTGGGCAAGCAAACAGGAACAACTATACACTCTGGAGGCTGTCTGAAAACATATCTGTACAAGCACAAATCATCAAATCAAGAGGAAGAAACTAAAAATATTCTCATGGCATATGAATCATTAGCAATCTCTCCGATAACATGTAATTTTATAATAAAAAGTTTTTAACATCAGGCAAGGACTGAATTCCAACTTAAACCCCAGAATTAGGATAATTTTCATCTGGCAACAGCAAGAAATGTAAACAAATATGCTATGTGAAGATGTGAAATACAGAAATGTACATTTATACTCAGCTAAAACTACTTCTTTCAATGTTTATAATTACAGTGGTTTGGGAATATTGTGACGATGGACTGGTGGGATGACTTGTGGTTAAATGAGGGATTTGCCAGCTACTTTGAGTACCTGGGAGTAAATGTTGCAGAACCAGAATGGCAAATGGTAATTATTTCTGTCTTGTAGAGGGATGTCAGGGGTGGGGGGGGAAGCATTTTGGAAGAGCGCATGTAATGCTATAATGCGATGGAAAGCACAGCAATGATAGCAGAGTAGCAAAGTCCTAGGCTACAACAAGTGAGGATATGCTCAAATGCAGCAGACATAAAATAAATAATCTGCTTACTCTCAGAAGGCCTCCAGTAGGCAGAGATCTCCAGCAGAACACCCTTCCCTCCACTGCCAGCACTTAAATGAGATCTGGGAAGGAGTGGATTCTGGCTCCATCCCTCCTGGTTACTCAGGTGCATTGCTTGCACCTGAGCTTCCTTGGGTTGGCCCTGCCTTCCCACCAGGTGCTCAATCACTGGTTCAAGCCATAACTTAGCATTTCCGCTACAGCATAAGAATAAGGCAACAATGATGGCAACTTAAAATATATTGATTAAAAAAAAAACACAACAGCAGTGTGGTACTGCGCAATATAAAGAAAAAGTTGGATTAAACATTTCTACCTCCCTACACTATAGTCTGAAACTAATCAAAATAAACTTTGTAAAATTTTAGTCCAGTGGGAACAGTTATTCCTTCTAACAAGTGAAGTATTTAGTTATTATTTTGGCAGACGATATCTAGGTGGATTCTGTGCAAAGCCTTAGAGCTGTTGTAAGGTTGTTCAAAGATCCAGCACTGGAAGATAGAGAATCTCACTTATTTAAGTTGTTTGGCTGTAGTAACTCTTCGCAACTTGAACTTCCTCTAATCTGCACAGTGTAAAGTTAGGCAGTGACAGTGAATGGCCTGTGGTGCTAGCTGCAGCAAAAACAACTCCAGTTGCTTCCAGGGCTTCCAGACAAAAAGAGTAGCCTTAAATAATCACTGTGAGGAATGATAGCAGTATGCAAGGAAAGTGAGTTTCTGCCAAACAAATGTGATGGCACATGATAATCATTTACCCTAGTTGACCAGGAGTAATGACATTCTATATACTAGAAAATGTACAACACATACCCTGGAAGGAAATTGGATAGGTGCTGCAGAGCTTAAGCCCATCATGCAGTCTAGCGATGACTGGAGCAGGCAACACCTATCTGCTACTCCACAAATATTTCTTCTTATTTCGTTATATGAGGCTGAGGACAAAAATCATTTTTGCACTTCTTTGGACTTTGAAGTGGATCTGTTGTTCTGCTTCCACAAGAAATAACAATTTTCATTACTGAGCCTAGAATTTAAAAGTCCTTTTCATATGTAAATGTCATATTCATTTAAGACTGAGCACCATTTCAGCATTTTCATCCTATGAAACATGAGGAGAGAAAACTAAATTGAAATTTAGTCTTGTACCAATGTCAGTTAAGAAGAAGGGGATTTTGCTTACAGATTATTTTATCTTTTAAAAAATGATAATTACCACTACAATGGAGAAACCTCCTTCCCTCTCCCCCAGCTCCATTTTAGCAAGAGGAACTCCTAATGCTTTGAGATATTGTCACACTGCTCAAATCCATAACAAAGACTTCTTTTATGCCAATTGGGGGCTTTAATATGGTATGATACACATGGGAAATGGGATTTGCAAAAGGTGATTTATCATAGTTAAGGAAAAATTGTATCCTGTCATCTCAGAGGTAAACTATGAACTTGCAAGTCCTCTTTATAGGATGTGACATTTCATTCCATTTCCAAATGCCTTCCCTTGAGAAGCTGCAGCTCAAGTTACTTATTTTGTGAAGTATACAGTCCTGCTTTGTTAATCCTCTAACACTTTCTTCCTCAGCTTGAACAGGTTTTAATTGATGATGTTCTTCCTGTAATGAAGGATGACTCTTTGCTTTCTTCCCACCCAATTGTGGTTGATGTATCAACCCCAGCTGAAATCACCTCTGTGTTTGATGGGATATCCTACAGTAAGGTAAGACATCCTCCTGCAGTGACTTCGGCTGCAAAGAAAGTGGAGGCTTAGGAGAGGAGATAAAAGTCAGAGTTCATAGCCACAGTTCCTAAGCCAGCAGGGGCTGTGTTTGCACAGAGCTTTTCTCTGGGATGTTCCCTGTTATCACTGATGATTCAATCAAAAGTGATGGTGAGAGTAGTCACAGATACCAGCAGGATCTGCTACCAGTAATACTAGAGTTCAAATTAAGTTAAGCCAGTCACTAAGCAGCTCCCTCTCCCATCGCCTTATGTGTTGATGCAGGTCAGTTAAGTCAAGACACAGTCTAATACAAAGGCAGTCCATGTGTCCACTCTCTATCTTCCCTGGGACAACTCTATTTTTAGGAAATAAGGCAGGGAATCAGACAGTTAAAATAGGAAAGTAATTTTTCATCTTGTCTTGCTCAAAGGATCTCAGGCACCCTAGAAGTCTGAACAAATATGGGCTACCTCCAGACTCTACAAGCACTGTCCCTGAACAGGAAGATGTTAAATTCACAGTTCATTGACTGCTGTGGAGTTCAACCAGTCATATCCCATACCATATTGCTTACGATGCTGATAAACATGATTGTATTGACAGCTTCCTTGTGATTATCTGTGGTTTCTATCTGATGTTTTCACTGAACATGCAAAATCCACCATTGTTAAGTCCCACTTGCTCCTCTCCAAGTTCTCATTCCAACTAGAGAAAAAGTATGTATTTCATTGATTTTAGCTTACTCGTGCTTCAGCTAAAATCTATAGCCATAGGTATTACTTTTATTAGCTAGACTTGATCCATCCATTTCCATCACTTTTCTGTTTTCAACTGTTAAATCCTCTATCCAACAATACAATCAGTATATATTGCATCATAAATTCCTCACACACAAATCATAAACCATTCGAAAACCTATGTTGTATAACACTGACGTTCTTAAATCAAGCTAATGAAAATCAAGAAAACATCCAGAGTTAAATCAAATACACAGGACCAAAATGTATTTTATTGCCTAAGCAAGAGGCACATTTTTGCGCAGTCTGGAAAAAAAAAATAGAGAAAAAAAATCATAGCTTTAACTCATCTCTTGTGCCTAGATAATTGCCACTTTTTTTTTTTTTTTTTTTTTTTTTTAAAGCAAAAACACTTGAGGACTCATGCATTGTTTGGGAACATTCTGCTTGGGATATAATTTGGCTTGGGATATAATTTGGCTTGAATGAGAAAGTCTTCACGTAGATTTAGCTCAAATTACTGTTGGTATTTATATACAAATGCATGACAAAATTAACTTGTTTCTTTTTGGTCTTATTTTGGCTTCTCTTTAGCATTTTTCTTAGAAAAACAATCTCCTCATGATAATATCCATCAATAAGCAAATAAAGCATAATTTGGAATGTTCTGTTAGTTTTACCAGAGCAATTACAAGGCTTATACGATCCTAGAAGTCTAATGAAATGCCTCAGGGTCTGTGGAGCCATTGTAGTGTGTTCTGTAAATGAACCTCTAGCTTCTGCACGATCAGGACAGCATTATGCACTAGGAAAACCATACTAGAACAGAGATGGGTGAATGCAGAATTAATATAAATAATTGTGTTCCAGTTTAATCATCCCTCTTAATGCAGAAAGTCTTGTTAAAATAATAATGATTTTTTTTTTTAACCTTTGTAATTCAAGCATTGATTACCTTTCTAGAAAACAAATATTTAGGAGTTCTGCTGGAAATTCTCTCTTGGGAGCCCCACAGTTTCAGAACCTCCCAGCCAAAGAAGCTTAGGATTAAAAGTTCCACATTTTCTCTATACAGCTTGATAATCACTCTAACTCAATCAAAGAAGTAGAGATATCATCAGATGTCAGCTACTCAAGTTAAGGTTGTTTTCTTGAATCTTCCCAAATATTTGTAATATAGAGAAGAAAACACTGGGGTTCCTATAACTAGTAATTTTATTAGCAAGGGTTTTTCCTCATATGCACTCTGTTATTAACTTCAAAGGATGGACATGAGAAAAGACTGAAAAGCAACTGTATTAAGATACGTCAACTAACTATACATTGCAATTTAAAGGAAAATAAGACTCCACTGGCCCCAAATGCTTGCACAAGTGCATAATTCTCCTCTGATTTTTGTCATAAATGGGAAGGGATGGTCTGTGAGAGATTATATCACATAAGAAGTGGCTGATAGATAAAGCTGCAGATACCCTCCTGCACACACAGAGCCTTATGATCAGAGTTAATCACCAATAGCCTTATGAAAGAACAGATATTCATTAGCGGCTAACTTTCATTCAACCATTTACTGAACACACTGTGTGTCAAATAAAATTAAGTTACTATATCAGAAAAAGTATCATCTACTAATCACCTTGACTTCACAACAATAGCTGGTTCTGAGACATACCTCTTCAGTTACTCTCCTTAGAAAAGTGCAGCCAAGTTTTTATTCTCAGACACATAAAGAAAGGAGACAGGATTTACCAAGAACTCATATGTAGCATTTATGTTTTCATGGGACAACTGGATTTTTAAATCATTCATAGTATTGGGCTTTCAACTGTCCTTTGATTTATTTGAGAAAACGAAAACGCACTAATCCTCAAATCATATTTTGCATTTTAGATTTGTGTTGCATTGCTTCTCACTTTCCTCATTTTTTGCCTACATTGTTCTTTGACCCTCACTGTTTCTTTCCCTCACTGTATTCCCTCTGTTTCTTTCTTCTTTCGAGGTCCTAGTTATTTCTGTGACACCAAAGTCAGTCACTTCTCTGATCCTAGTTCTACCCTGCTTCAGAAACTAAAGCTTTTACATCAGTGATCTGCAAAATTCATTCTGAATATGGAGCTGACATCCACACTATGTGATATCCCCAGACTTGCAGTGTGTTAGTTCCCTACCAGCTGGGCATTCAGTAGAACTCACTTCCTTATTCATGCTGTTGGGCTGGATGGGACTGGCTCCTATTTGAAGTGCAACAGGGAGCCCTAGTTGTACTAACAGGCAGTGTGGTGGGATAGTCACCCCCAGCAGCAGGCATCTGACCACTAAAAGATCCAACTCTGACACGCAGAATCAGTTTTGTGCAGGCAGTGCTGCAAAGGAATGAGATAAAACACACCCTTTGTCAGACGGATAGTTTCTACTTTTGCTTTATAAAATACTCATTCATATGTTGCTTTTCAGGTGAATGTAAATGCAATGTTAAAGCAGCGTGGAATGACCTTCTTCCCTTTCCCCTCAGGGTGCATCAATTCTCAGGATGCTACAAGACTGGATTACACCAGAACTCTTCCAGAAAGGGTGTCAGGTATGATGGCACCAAAACATGCCAGGAAAGCAGCCCTTCCTCATGGGGCAGTAGCAAAGCCATTATTCAAAAAGTGAATATGAAAAATTCTGCTATTAGTGGGAGAAACATTCAGCTTATTTCAGTGCTGAGTGGACAATGTCAAGGTAAAGCTCCACTCTCCTACAAAATAGGAACGCAAACTGCAGGAAGATTTGATAGTCTGCCAATAAGAACCAAAATTTATGACAGCTGATAGTAGAGGAACTTCTTAAACTGTTGGGTTGATCCTATTGTCAGCTAGAATTCCTGCATTCAGCTGTAAAGCATGTCTGCAGCTTTATGTGACTAGCCAACCCCAGCCACCTTTGCAATAAAACTCTTACAGATGTAAGCTGCTCCACGTTCCAAGACTTGATGCTGTAGCACCCAGCCCAAGGAAGCAGAAGCAACTGGGAGTAGAAAAGGAAGACGTTGTCCAGTTCATAGTTTTCTCTCTTGCAGGAAAAAAAATGTGGTGCTACTAAACTACAGAAATTGAAAATAGCATAGAGGAGACCATCCAGAAATAAGGTTATCTGCTCTTTCCACTGAATCAACATTTGATGTCTCTGGAAAGTTACAGTGCAGATTTACCAATTATGCTTTTAGTTCCTCCCCTTCTGGAAAGCACATTTATGAGCAGCTACAGGAAAGTTGTATCTTCCTTGTTTTTTCCTTTCATACATTCAGTCAGGACAGTCCTATGATATAGGAAAACCACCTTGTCCACAAAAGATAAAAGCTTCTTTACTCAGATTCCAAAACACAAAAATAGGTAGCTGCAGCTAACAACGAGACAAACAGCACCATCTACTGACTAAACCTCATGAGATCCAGTTGACAGGGTAGGAAAGCACGCATTAAACTGACAGAAAGGGCACAAGATAGGAACAGTGTTTAAAGCTGGCAGATACAACATTATTTCTTATAATGCTATATTTTTTTTATTCCATTTTCACCACAGCTTAGAGGTGACCAGATTTCTCTGCTTCCACACCTAGTGAAATCTCCTGAAATAGCTTCCCCATTATAACAACCTCTTTCGTTATACAGAAAATTGCAGCAGAGCATGTTGCTATCTATTCAAATGAAATACAAACAACACACGAAAAGTGCTGATTTTCATCATTATGGGATACATAAAAAGGAAGTTTATCAGATGAATATGAATCCATTTAATCATGGTAATACAAGATGGATGTATCAAGCAGCTTTATGCTCTGACAGAAACATCTCTTCAATGAACAACTTTATCTTCCCTAATGTTATTTTTGACTTTGCTGGTTTTCTCCTTGTGATGGATATACTTAAAAAAATTTTTCATAAGATGTGAAGTTCTTGTTTGGAAAATATGTGTAGATATATATGCAGGAGTGTATATATAGATAAATAAATCATAATGTATTATGAGTGATTTAAAGTATTTCAATATTTTCCCACCTACAACATTATCACTAGAAAATGCTTCTTTTTATTTAACAGACTTTTCAGTATTTCTGAGGAACTTTTCCATACTTTCACTTTAGGCAAAGCTAGAAGCAACTGTTTGCCTCCTGTACTCCTGAAATTAAGGCAACACATCTCCTTTTTTAGAACAAACTAAAACATTCCACGGATATTGTACAGGAACTCTGTTGTAGTGAATGATGCCTGTAAAGATGGAGAAATAAACCACTGTACAAATAGCTCAAGGTCTCTCCAGGTTCAGTAAAATGTCACCCACAGATACTCCATGCAACCGATCCTATTTGAATACATGTACTGTTGTCACAGGAGACAAAGAAAGAACTGATAGTATTTTTACAGTCTTCTACCTCCCTTTAGGCATATTTGAAGAACCACCATTTCCAGAATGCCAAGACACAACATTTCTGGGAAGCTCTAGAAATGGTATGTATCCAAACTCTCACTTATACAAGTTTCAGGTCTCACTCTACTGATTTCAATTTCCTAAACATTTTATATTCTATGATTGTTCTGTCAATGAGAGATCATAAGCTAGGCAGCCTCCCAGCATATTACAGCATAACTTATTTCTAGGAACTTTATATTATTTCTTTATTTTTGGCACAAGAGTGTGGGGAGTGGAATAAGAAAAAAAGAAAAGAGGTCTTGTTAACAAACAGCCTGCTTCTGAAACATCCCTCCTGCATTTCAAACTCATTTGATGGTGAAAACACTCCTCATTCACCACACACACACAGCAACCTCAGTCATCTCTAACCAGATTCATGTGTTTGAAAGCTCTCAATACTGTAAATCATCAACTAATTTTGGTGCTTGTCTCCATCTCTATTTTCCAATTCTCAGCAGGCTTGTTCTGTGCCACACCACTTTCTGATCTTTCCCTTTCTTTACTGCTGACCTGTTTCTTTCTATCTCATTATCCCCTAGAAGCCTACCTACATAACCAGGTTCTTCCCTAATGCTATCTCCTTTCCTTTCCTTCCTTCAGGGTGGATACACATCCAACCCAAGTTGCACTTGTGTCCCCTTTCTAGTTCCCTTTTTCTTCTTGATCTCATGCTTCTTCCTACTCAACTACACGCTCTCTCTGATTTTCTGCATCTTCACATCACCAAGTTTATCTAAAAAAGGATGCAGAGCATAATCCTTTCCTCACACTCAGCAGTCTGAGGAGGCAGAAACAACTTTCTCCAGCTCTAGCCTTTTGAATAGAAGTTCTTGGTCCACAGAACAGACTAATCTTACATTAGTTTAGCTGCTGGTGATAACAGCAGCTGCCCATTCACACTTGAAACAAAGCACACTGCAATGCAACTTCTAGCTTTAAGAAGTCTTTTTATGTCCTTCCTATCCTGTTCTATTACTTTAAAAAAAAAAAAGAGAGAGAGCAGCTTATAAGGCCCCCCCCCAAAGAGCCCTCAGTATTTCTTGCCCATGTTACCAGCCAGTCTCCTTCCTACATACTTCTCATTTCTTCTGTCTGAGTTCAAGTTTCTAGATAATTCTTTCTATTAGAGATTGTTTTTTGTTGTTGTTTTTCTTTTTCTCTTTGGCCTGAGTTTGCTTTTTGCCCTGCAACCTTCTCCTATCATTCACAGGCAAGTAATAAACCTGTGAGCGAAGTCATGGACACGTGGACAAGGCAGATGGGCTACCCTGTTTTGGAGATGGGAAGTAATTCAGTACTCATACAGAAACGTTTTCTCTTGGATCCCAATGCAGATGCTTCGTATCCTCCTTCTGACCTCGGGTAAGACCCTACTGTAAATACCTGTCCAAAATACCCTCTTATATACAAATAGGCAGCACTACGCTCCTTCTTGGCAAATTTAGTGCTTTTTTTTTTTTCTTTTTTTTTTTTTTTAATAGCAGAGACAAGCCACTTAGTGTCTGGATGCAGGGTTTTGATTTAAGCAGTGAAAACTATTAAGTCTTGTATATGCTTTATCCTCTGAAAATTTCAGGTCTGGTATCCTGATCTGCCTGCTTGTTTCAAGCTTGTTTGGCTTGAAAGAGTCCTCCCCTGAATGCTGATACTCAAAAGAAAAAGAAGTTTGAAATCCTGTGCTCTTAAAATAGTGCTACTGGGCAAATATGTAACTGCAGCATAGCACATCAGGAACGCACATAGCACACCCCTCAACATGTGGGAGAACACAGCTATTATATCTGATGCTCGGAAAAAGCATTTCCATGTGCAATCCCAAGACTATATAATGAAAACTAAATAAAATCCCTCCCCTATTAAATGCATTTCCAAGCCATTTTAAAAAAACAATCTTTTACATGCTTTCTCTTGAGGAAACTCAATACTGAGGCTTCTGGTCGAACAATAACGTCTCTAAATTCTATTGCAATAAGCTACATAAGAGGACTCGTAAAAACTCAACGAGTATAAGTCCCTTTCAATATATATATATTATATATATTTTTAGAAGATACAAAAGAATAGCTGATGTTTCTTCATGGAGACAACAGGGCATACAATTACCTTCATTTTGGTATTTCCTGAAAATTAACGACTGATCATTTAATACACAGTTGTAAACAAGTTTTCCTGTTATAGCACTTGTCACCAAGGTGTTTATATAAAAGAAAAATCTCCCTGGGTTGGACTGTAATATGCTAACATGGATGCTAACAGCAGATGACTACCCAAAAGGGCTTAATAATTTTAGCAGCACTATGTAGGTGGTTGTACAAGTATGCTCTCAACATGCTCTGCCATCCTCTTCCCCTGACTGCCCCTTCACAGTCTTGGTCAGGCTGTGCTGTGGCTCTCTTACAGCCCTAGTGTCTAAGCTTCAAACTATTCTTAACGCATTTGGACATGGGGCACAGCCCAGACTGAGAAGCCACTGTAGCTACTCACGGATGTGAAGAGTAAGAAGTAAGGTCACATTTGGTATTTCAGTTTTCTCTTCTGTAAAAAAAGGTTTAATAACACTTAACCACTTGTTAATAACACTTAGCCACTTGTTTCAAGTGAGCACTGTGAAGATTAACTGGTGTCTGCGCGGAGCCCTGGACATATTAACACTGACATGAGTCATCCATGTACAATCATCTTTTACTAAATTAATTGCTGTGCTCCTTGTTAGATTATTATGTGACATGACATGAAGATGCTACTTAAAAGAGCTGAACGTTCCAGTGTTATGATAATAAGCTACACAGCATAGCACACCAGAAATTCATCTGCACAATCTCTGATTATGGGTAATTACCCTCTCCAGCATAGTCACCAAGAGGGGAAGGCTGTATTCAGAAAGATATGGCCTTAACACTTATACTGATTTCCTTTAAAAAATAAAAAAAAAAGAGGATTCTCTGTAGGCACATAATCAACAAAGTACCGTAGTAACTTAGACTAACACATCAACATTGGATTCTGGGCAAAACCATACTCTATTCCCTTTCTCAGCCCACCAGATGCATTTTGAGAACTTTCTATAAATACAAAATATAAGAGAAGCTATTTTCATTCTCCATCTCTAGAACATGAACGCACTCAGACATTTCACGCTTTTTATTTTGCTTTTCAGGGAATATAACTGCCCCAATCATACCACAGCAATGTCTGACATTTTGTTCTCTGAATAGAGTATCACAGTACAGAAATGTCTTTATAACATAGACAACAGCTATTGGTAAAATGCCAGAGAGGGTGAGTTATGAGGGATATTTGGTAGATGAATACATGCACAAACACACAGTTGCTTCATAAAACATGATGTACACATTTAGCCCAATAAAAGCATACACTGGAGTCTTATTTTTAGTATTTGATTTCAAATATAATCTGATTCTCTTTCCCTTTAAATAATTTCAGTTACAAATGGAATATACCAGTGAAATGGGGACTGGGAAATTCAACAAATTACACAGTCTACAACACCTCTGATTCTGCAGGTAAACTTCCTCGACTCTTTCATGAGTAATAAATAGACAAAGATTTTCAGTATCCTTCTTCAGTCTAATCACAGAGGTCTCCATTTTAAATTTAACAAACCAGCTGTCCCAATGTAACTCACCATTTTAACACAAGTGTCGATATCCAGTTCATAATGCCCATACTAACTAATGTTTACTCAAAGCCATTTAAAAAAATAAAAATAAAAATAAAAAATTGAGGCTTAGATCTTATTTTGATATTCATTAAAATCAAATATTACTTTGGGAATCAAGGTGTCTCCAGTGAGTTCTGGATGCACCAACTAATCACTGTTTGTTTTTCAGGAATTACAATAACATCACCTGCTAATCCCTTTCTGAACATTAATCCAGACCACATTGGATTCTATCGTGTCAATTATGATAGCCAAAATTGGGACACATTAGCAGATCTTCTGGTCAACAACCATGAAGTGAGTGTCACAGTATTAATCTACCTGGTTGATCTCTAACAGATGTTTATAAAGGCAGGTTGTTTGGTGGGTTTTTTGTTTGTTTGTTTTTTGTTTTTTGTTTTTTGCTTTTTTTTTTTCCTGCAAATAATCCATGTATTCTTGATGACTCCCATCCTCTTTTTGTACAGACTTTTTCAGTTGCTGACCGTGCTGGGATTTTGGATGACGCCTTTTCCTTAGCAAGGTAAACTAATTCCCTGCAGAGTTCAACAGAAGTTTTTCACTTTCCATTTTCTATTAACTAGAATTGACTCCAGTGACCAAAAGAAAATTTCTGAATTTGTCTTGTTTTTCACCTTATGTTGCCCTTTCAAAGGAGCAAATAAGAGTATGTATTGGTAACTTGAAGTATCAACATAGTCAAGAGAAATGCTCCCCCTCTGCTTGGTGGAGGAAAAAAAAAACCTCTTTAGTTGCAGAGGTTTTAGAAAGGGGTACTTTTATCACGTAGGAACCAATGATAGAAGTACTTCAGAAGAAGTTATGCATTAAGAAAATGAGAGGTAATGCCTACAATGCCTACAGCATGGCATTAGGAAGTTACCACAACCTCAGCTATCTTCCTTAGAAATGTGTTTGGAAACTCCTAGCTCTTGTACCCAGACTCACTGATGTAGTTAACCTTAGGTGAGCTCGGTAACGACCCCTAAGTCTGAAGTTTCTCAATGCTTCAGGACGTCTATAGAACTAGCGGTTTCTTTTGTATGACTGGAGTTAGAGTAGTCAGTTCTGGGAGCTCTGGGCCCCTGCATAATATGGGCAACTTCCTCATTACAGCAAGAGCTCCTGCAATTAGACATTGACCAAAAGTGATTTTCAGTGGTGTCTTTGGAAAACACCTCCCAGATTCCATTCCAGACTATTTTTCACCTCCTAAAATTTATTATTTCAGACCTTCTAAAGTGAGTAGTGTTCCAGTACCTTTAAAGAAGCAAGTTCTCCAAATCCATCAAAATAACAGAAGTTCTGTTTTCTCCCTTTTCAGAGCTGGACTTGTGAATTACTCTGTTCCCCTGGAGCTCACAAAATACCTAATAAATGAAACAGATTATTTGCCTTGGCACAGAGCTATATCAGCTGTGACTTACATCGCAGACATGCTTGAAGACGATACGGATCTCTACCCCCGGTTACAGGTGATGAAGCAAAAATATATTCCTGCATCCTGGGATTAATGCATCTGACAGTTGAGAATCTGTAACGGCAATAATATTGAAGTTCGATTGATTTTCAGTGTTGCTGTCAGTGTTGCTGAGCTATCAGTAATTAGTTTTTGTTACTGTACTCTTAAATAAATGCTGAAAACTGCTTAACACTGATTTCTGAATTACCTGAACTGCCAGTTCAGGTCTATGCATTTGGAGGAAATAAATTATGCCTGCTTATTCTTATAATCAATCACCATAAGTCACTGTACAGAAACTTGTTTGTCAAGGCTGTCCTGCATACAACAAATAAGTATGTACAGGGCAGCAAGAGCTCTGACACCCGTCCTCAGCACGAAGGATGACTGTATCTCAACATGGCAGTCAGAAGATTTGACAGTTGACCTGAAGCTGAACATGATGTAATGGTCACTAAAATAACTACGTCCTCAAGACAAGATTACCCTTGGGAAAAAGTTATGGCAGTGTGCCATTGCTATACCCTGGCTTTCATTTTGGGGCAAAGACAAAGCTGGAGAGAAGCAGGCTGACTTTTGTTCTACCTGCATATCAGTGTTGCAAGAAAAAATGCATGAACGTGTTCAGATTTGACATGTCATGGTGAGCTGAAAAGATCATGTGTGTGTTTGTATCCCTTTTCATTTAAGATATGGTAGTTCTTGGAAAATGAAAGGGAATAAATTATAAATATAAATATACTGCCATTTAATGAAACCTATGCAAATAACCATCTCTCTTTTTCTACCTCAGGAATATTTTCGCTATCTGGTAAAACCCATTGTGAATAAACTGAACTGGAGTGATTCTGGAAGCCATTTGGACAGGTTGAACAATATTTTTACTTTTTTTAATCATATTATTGATGGATTCAAGGAGTGCTAAGCAGAAGGGAAATCTTTCTATCTCTTCCCCTCTCTTTTAAAGGCTACTTCGTGCATCTGTTCTTGACTTTGCATGCAGTATGAATGATGCAGAATCTCTTAACAGTGCTTCTCAACAATTTGAGCAATGGCTACAAGGACAAACGTGAGTTCTCATGGGTCCTGGCAAAGGACACTGCCTGTGACTTGGTCACAAATCTCCAGCAGGAAAAGAGGGAAGAATATTAAAATACTTTTTTTGTTATTCTAGCATTGCTGTAAATCTCAGACTCCTGGTATACCGCTATGGGATGCAGAATTCAGGCAATGAGTCATCATGGAATTACATGTTCAAGACATACCAGGAAACTTTGTTAGCACAAGAAAAAGAAAAACTCCTGTATGGCCTGGCATCAGTGATGAACATCACCCTTTGGACAGGTGATTTCAATGCACAAGGATCATTCTTTCCCTAGAGCTGAACTATTCACTGTTTTCTCTTTCATTTCTCCTCTTTGCTGTGCATTTTTGTCAGATTACAGCGTGCAGAACGCAACACATTCTCAAGAATCATTATTTAACACCCAGCTCTGAGACAGCATTATAGTAAAAAAATCCTTGATACATTAGTGAACAGATATTGTACACATGGTAGTTTCTGCAAAAGATCAACAGCCTTCAGCTTTTCCAACAATGCCCTGTGTAATTTTAGCTACCTAATAGTGAGGCATCAGGAGAAAATTCTTCTTCTACATTTCCTCTATAATCAGAAAAGAAAGACATGACTTCCAGAGCACTGTTCATCCCAGACCAGGAACAGGAACCCATCAATGGGAAAAATTGCATTCAGCAGTCAGGAATCTGGATACTGTACTGTTCTGTGCAGCTGTCAGACCAGGTGAGCATCTCCCCAGGCTGCCACTCTGCCGGGATGCAGCAGTTCCTTTAAGTGTATCTCACACTTTGGCATGTGGCTGTACCATAGAGCAGAGCTGCTGGCAAATGTCCTCACTGGAGCCATTTACCTCCTTGTTGGAGCCTTGTTTAAATATCACAAAATGGAACGGTCTGCTTGAAGGAGTTCCAAGTCCAGACAAGATGGAATAAGGAAATATAGGAGATACGGGAAGAGTAAATATAAAAGATAATTAGAATAGTGGTAGTAGGCAACTCTATTCATAATTTTTGTAGCCATAACAGCCATAACCTAAAGCCATTTGATAACTAATCACTATCAGGATGAGGACATAAATTAATAATCTAGATCAACCTAAATTTGCAGAAAATAAAGAATTACTTCTAAATTAGGGAGAATGTATCTATTAATTTACTATTAAAACAATTAAGGAGGGAAAAAGAGCAAACAAGTTGAGAAAATTGTTACTGTCACTAGCATATAGGAAAGAAAGAGCCTTAATCCCTGCACATGACAGCCGAAGGGTGATCTTCTACAGCTGCTGCTGTGAAGCTAAGACCATGCTCCTCATTGCCCTGCACACGTGCATGATAAGTGTCCCCCCCCTCTGCCAGTCAAAATCATTTCTGCTGTGAGTGGGAGAATAACTGAAGCACATGCAGACATTCTGTGCCCAAATTAATTCATTTGTGTGAATAAGGATTTCAGGAACAGAGCAACAGCCCAGATTTCAGCATAAGCATGTGTCATCATGGCCCTTTAAGATCTTTATAGCCTGGACCACTACTTCCTGATGTTTAGATGGGTTGCTGACTGCTCCAACTTTGTTTTCACTGCATGATTAAAATATTGAAATACTACTGTCTTTTAGGTATTTCGAAGAAACTTGGCATGCATAAGCTCTGCTTCTTTTCTCAAGAGATGTCTAATTATTCAGGTTTCTATTATCTCTTGATACAGTTTTCAACAGATAGATTCTTATGGGATTTCTCTTAGGTATCTGAAATACGTCTACAACTCCAGCCTCATCAAAAGCCAAGATGTGTTCACAGTTGTGAGATACATTTCCTATAACACCTATGGAAAAACAATGGCCTGGGACTGGATTCGTCTTAACTGGGAATACTTAGTTGACAGGTATGCTAAGGATCTCATTTGGAATTTCAGATCTACATCCACCTGTGTATTCTCATATGTTCTTTACATTTTCACTACATAGCTATAATCATTACTTTTTTTTTTTTTTTCTGGAAAGGTAAAGTTTGTGATCATTCTATAATTTCCATAAAAGCAAACAGTTCAAACAGTTCTTATAGTCAGCCTCTTTGTATTATGGAAACAAAAAGCATATTCAACACAATCATGGCCATCTGCTATGAAAAAATATTTTGCCGCTAACTTAAAAAACATTCTTTCCCTAAATGACCACTACCAAGAAACTGTGATTTAAAAAGTATAAAAAGTTCTACCAGTGTGTAGAAATCTTGCAATTGGATGGCAATACTCTGCAATAGTAGAGTTTTCTTTTTATAGATTTCATAACAATAAGATGGCGCACAGAGAGATAATATTATAATTCCTTCTGCTGGTGACAGTAACCAGCATAGGTGAAGATGAGCAGCTGAATTAAGAGTACACCGTTTAGTTTTGCTCTTCTCTCTCCTTCCTTCCCCTTTTAAGCAATGTGTGAAGGCACAAAAGCCGAACATACCTGACAGTCTAGAGCTGTGGACGAGACTGCATTTCTGTTGCTCAGCAGTTTGGTTCCAAAACAGCAGGAAGTCCTGGGAGGGAAAAAAAGTCTTTAAACACATCATTTCCAATGTGAAACAATAAGCTATTGGCTGTAAAATTAAAAAGCAAAACAAAATAAAACAAATAGAAAAGATCATTCCATTAGTAGGCATATTTTAGAACAGTATAGATATTCTGTAGGAGCACTATCTTTCAAGTATTTCCAAAAGCACCAAAATCTGAGTGCATGTTCTGTTGTACTGCATTTAGAGGTTTAAGCTTCAGATAACTAGTTGTGCCCTTTATTTTGAACAGTTTTGCATCAAATGTTGTTTGATGTTTTGTTTTGTTTTCCAAGATTCACTATCAATGATAGAACCCTTGGTCGCATAGTAACTATCAGCCAAAACTTCAACACTGACCTCCAGCTTTGGCAGGTACTGTGCCAGCATTTCTCTTGGTTTTATGTCAGCATATTTTGAAATCTACTGGTTGGAAAGCTTAACTTGTTTTTTTATTCACCAAGTGTGTATAGCAGCATGAATTACTGTAAAACTATTCCAGTACTACAGGTAGAACTTTAATATTTCACTTAGTCAAAATTGCACTTATCTGGTCCCTGTAAAAACCTACTTGCCCAACACTAATGTTATTTTTTTCATGTCAGTTCTTTCTCTGTCTCTTTTCTAGATGGAAAATTTCTTTGAGAAATATCCTAATGCTGGGGCAGGAGAATCGCCCAGGAGTCAGTCAATTGAGCAGGTGAAGAACAATATTCAGTGGCTGAAAGAAAACAAGGAGGAGATACGAGTGTGGCTAGAGACATGGACAGGCCCTTGAAGTCTTTGTTAAAAACATCAGGCACTCACTCTGGGCATGCAGATCCTCAGATATTTAGCAATGTGGATTTCTCAACTAGGCAACTTAGAGGACCAAGGTCTAATATTTTTTCTACAGACACCTAGGAGACTAGTGCCAGAGCAATGTTTGTGTAGCTGCTCATCCTGGATCCTGCCAGTGCTTGTGAACATGAATAGCTTTATATTTTGAGATATTAATTTCCCTGAACAAAATATTTCAAGTTATTCAAGTCAGAAGTGATGGCAGAATTGGGGTCCTTGCTGATCAAGCTAGTCTCAGATCTTCCATGAACCACTCTGAAAATCTACTTCTTGGTTCATACAGAAGTATACTTACTACACTCAGGGATTCCTTTCCAAGTGCACCTTGTGGGACCTTTGGGTATTAAGCAGCAATATTAACTTTGTCTGAAAATCCTCCTCTATATTTATATTCATAAAAATTTTACATTTGAAATTTAGCTCTGCATTCTTATACTACAGAAAGGCCAGTTAAGCTTCCTTCTGCACTGATTTTGGAAGTTTAACTGCAGGTACACAAGTGATCAATATTATCGGCTTCTTTTTCAATGTTATCAGGTGAGATTCTGTAGCTTAGGGAAGTAGTTGTCTCCAGTTATTTTTGTCTTATTTCTAAGTCTTGTCAAAAGAAGAACTTATGGCAGCCGTTACTGTAAACAAGACAGATGGTACTTTGTCTCTTTTCTTAAGGAAAAATAAAATTTAAAAATCTACCTGAAAATTCGCCTTTTTCTAATAAAGGGAAAAGCATGCAGAAAAGCAACTATTTCATAGCCCAGCTATATGGTACATACAGCTGTAGTGACTTTAAAGGGGGGAAAATTTATTATCGTCTCTTAAGAACTACAAAAACGCAGCAAAATGAGGTAGAGGGAGCAATGCAGTCCACTGCAGAAGCAGAGAAAGCAAATAAATGATTCTCCATTCCCAGTCCCTCTGTCACTGCTAGACTGAAGAAGGCACTGGGGCATCTCTGCCTGCCTGCCTTAGGTTGTGTTCTGACACGTCACAGATAGCACACATCAGCATCAGCACCATCCTCATAGCCTTCTTCCCTGCTCTTCTGAGTGGAAAGGAGCAGCAGGAGTGAGTCAGCTTGAGCTGGCCCCTGTCTGACTGCCCTGGGAGCAGGACTGTAAGCATCTTCCCTTAGGTACATCTCAGAGAGGTGAGGCACAACTGTCTGGAAACTACAGAGGGATGGGATGATAGAAGCATGGAATAACATTCGTCTTTCCTTCATCCATTCCAAGGGATAGCATTGAAGAGATGGCTCTAATGTACAGAAATTCTGGGGTACAGAGAAGCATATATAGGCCCGGATGGAAAGACTTTACCCCACTCCTCCAGGAGATTTCAGGCTGGTAAAAATTTGGGCCTCTCTCAAGATATCCAAATAGCTATGACAAGCCCAGACAGACCTGGTGACCAAGCCAGTCATTCCGTGAAAGGAAAATGTCAGCAGCCATTTATGTCATGTAAACAAAACATGACAGGGTGTTGACTAACAGTGGTAACAACTTAATGTAGATGCCAGCCTCTCTTCAAGGCAAAGAGTCAGCAAAGAGCCAAGCAATTTCTTCCAGCTTTCCTTACCACTCACTCTGACACGCAGAGAACTGTGAGAGTGAAGCAGCTACCCAGATGCAAGCCACCAGCAGATCAGGATGTGGGGAGAGGGCTGGCCCTGTTCAGCTGCCTGCTCAGGAAGAGATATGGCAATTCACCTTCATTGTTTCCTTCTTTCAGGGAGTGAATTGAAAGAACAGAGGGCACCTGTCTTGGTTTCAAGGTCACAAACTGGCTTGGTTGCCCCACATTGTAATACTATCAGCATGTTGTAATGTTGTGACTCTATGATCAGCTAACACAAATTTCTTTTGTACTACCAGTGCTGTATGCTCTGACTGAAGGTTTTTAACTCCACCCAAGCATGACGTGTAACAATACAGAACTGAGATGAAGATGCTCAAGCACATAGATCAGTGGTTTCCCCTTTAAGAAAAGACAGTGAAATTTGGCAGAAATGACTGATCCTACAGCCTTTCCTATGCTTCTGCTACAATTCACTATAGGAAGAAATGTATGAGATACTGTGGGAATTAGGTAAGATTAAATAGTTACTTCCAGAGATTTCTATCCTTTGTTATATGTAGATCCTGCTACCACGGAGGGGAATCAAGATTGCCAACCTTGTTAGCTACAGTAGGAAGCTGTCATCGGGGAAAGCAATCAGGAAGATTTACTACGGTGTTGGAAAGCTCTAGCAAAAGCAACCTTCAAGCAAATCCCACAGACATACCACTGGGCACATATTGGCAGTATTATGTATCACTGTTGTAGAAAAAAAAAAAAAAAAAAAAGTCAATTGGAGAGAGAGACAGAAAAATATCACCAAGGTAAAGTGGGAGGAGGGAGCTGAGGACAAGCCCAGCAAGTACTGGGCATGTGACCTTGCAGTGTTGAAAGGAAGAAGGGGATTTGAAGTAGCCAACTAAGCAATGGCCTCCCTCTTTAAAGTCCTGCTCTGCTCAAGAAAACAAGAGGACCCTGTGCAGTGTTGGTGTCTGACTGGTACTGGATCAGAGAGATGTTAGGCAAGTACTTGGGTGCTTTTGATATTATAGAAAGGTTTGTTGGATGTCTGCACTGATCTTAAGTGGGTAGGTGAATGTGGAAGTAAATCCAAAAGCCCCAAAAGAAGGCTGCTTTTATAGCAGGATAAAGATCCTGTCAATTTTAAATAATGTTCTCTAGATTATGCAGTGTTCTTGCTACCTCTAAATAGTTCATGGAGAATGTTCTGTATGGCATGTGTCTCTTTCAGACTGTTTGTCCTAGATGGATAACAAATCTGGTACATGCTAAATCTTTCGGTCAGGAACTAGTGCATTTACAAATGGTCTGTGATAAGCTTAAGAACGCCAATTTGAAACTGAATCCAAAGAAATGTGAACTGTTTTAAAAAGAGATAATTTTCCCATGGTCATTCGATCAGCAAGGAAGGAATTTCCACTGATAAAGTCAAGTGAGGAGTGCAGAACTGGCTGGCCCCTTCAACTCACAAAGCTTTTGGAGGCTCTGCTGCTCTTATGTCCCAGAGTGAAAACTATTGCATACAGAGAAGTAGAGAAATGCTTTGAGTAACCTAAGTGCAATGTGAAGTTTAAGAAGGGCCACTGTTGTTGTGACTGTTCCAGTGTTGCCTTACACCAGCCTTACAAATCTTTTTCATATCAGCCACAGCTGCGTATCCTATAAAGCCCATGGCCTCAAGAGACCATAAACTTGATAGGCACATGAAAATGCTTTATCTTGATGATTCAGGTAAAGAAATAACTTAAACCCCACAGAATTATATTACCTCACAGAAGAAAACACAAAATGATTAGCAACGATGAAAATTCCATGAGGTCTACAACTCCTCAGCTGAGCCAGTTTCTAAAACAGCAGTTAAGATCTCTACCATGTATTCAGACATAAAGAAATACCATATACCTATGTCTCACTGTTGAAATAGGTCATTATTAGTAAATATCCCCACAGTCATCCCACAGTGATCAGAGCTATTTCCTACCTATCCCCATTTTGAGTGATGGCATCTTTCAGCAGCTTTAAGGATTTAAGATGAAAATCAGTTTGTGATGTGTACAGGAGAGACCAGCCCAGCAGGGTCAGAAGGATGGGGTCTCACACCACTGCTATCAGCGGCAATACTATACTTCCAGGCTGACTTCATCTTGTGCTGTGTGTGCCCACTATGAAAGTTTGTCAAACAAGGCTGTGCTTGCTTCCCCTAGTACTTAGCCAGAAGCCAGCTGACATGGAGGTATCCCAATTTCACACTCACATTTACAGCAGCTGAATGTACACTTGTGCATGGAAAACTGGTTCAGGAAGATAGAGCTAGATCAGACGAAGGAAGTGTCCTCCATCTCCATGAGCTCACAGGCTCATGTGGGTGCCCAAATGTCTGAACATTTCCAAGATGTGCTCTGGAAAAAAATACAAATCTATTTACAAGAACACCTGAAATGCATTTGATTCAGATAAATCTGAGAGGTTTTGTATTTCTGGAGTATATTATAAGTTGTGGGTGAGGAACAAATCCTGAAAAACAAAGCCATGACATACTATCTGAGAGATCCTACTCTTAAGTAGTTGTTCTAGTAATCCCTCACACACAGAAAACCTTTCCATTTCAACTCTCTCTTCTTCATACACTGATGTCCAGGGATTGCTGTCAGCTGACACCTACCTACAAATGATTTAATTATGCTGAAGCAATGTGTACAGATGATCTCAAGAAGCAGGCAGGCAGGCAAAGGAAAAGATTCAGACAAGAGAGAAGATTGGAGCCTAACACTGCAAGAGGAAGGCAAGGAGTACTGAATTTTTCTTCTTAGTAAGAATTAAGCCTCAACTTGAAATAGATGCTGCAGTTGTATACATGATATGCACTGTACAACTTTCACTCGAGCTTAACCATTCATGCTAGCCTTGCTTTGGAGATGGATGAAATGGCCTCTAAACGTACTTCCCAGCACTTCTGGATTTTTTAAACAGTTTGCAGTGAATAAGATACCTGATCACTGATACATTTTCTTCCAGGGAGTGCGAAGCCAAGTGCATTTGAGTCCTATCACAGCAACTTTCCCATTCTGTATTGCCTGCTGTTAGATACACTCACAAACTGCAGTTTGGTGAGTAAGTGAGACCAATCAGGAACTACAAATCCTAGAGCTATGGATCTCATATCTGTAGCAGGTCTGCACCTTGAGCAGGATGCTCTCCAGAAAGTAGACAATGTAGCCATTAGCCAGAGCAAAAGTTTCACAGCAGCATGGTAGGAACTTGTTATCCACTGGTCAAGTTCACATCAGCTGAAATAGTTGCTGTGGCTATCTAGGAAGCAAATTTTGCAGGTGTCTGGTGGGTAGCCAAGAACAGATTTGATTCATTTATTTTAGTAAACAGTCTCTTTCATCAAACTGAAATTAAGGCCACCCACATTTGTTAAGCAACTTCAGATGGAGAAAACACTGTGTGCTTAAAGGTACAAAATCGCAGATGAAAAGTCATCAGCTGCCTCTGGACTGGAGCATTTACAACAAAAGCAAACAGATCAAGGCTTCTTTCTCCTCCACAGAAATGCACATGAACTCTTCTACATAACTGTATACTGATCCTGGTCTTTCAAATTCTCACATGGTGCTTAAATAATAGTCAGGATTAAAAGCAAATGAATAGCTTTCTAGTTTGGTCTGTCATTGAGCATCTGAAATCACAGGGGCACCAGACTCTTATATTTTATTATTACTTTAAGTAAAGATGGATGTCTTTAACAGAGGTACTAATAAGCTCAGATCTGCATCAGTACGCCCTAAGCAATTACAAATGTTGAGGAGCAAAATTCTATAGTACAGTGGTTTGAGCAATAGTCGAAGGGGAAGGCATGTGGTTAAAAGCTCTCTCCAGAAGAAACAATAATTCACCACCTCCCACTCAAGGTCTTCAACCGCTGCATGGTGCGGGTGTTCCTCTGCTCTGGCACTCTGGTAAATGCAGCCCTTCTTTTACCTCACCACATCACGGACGTCAAGCCAAAAGACTCGGTCCTGTGGAAGGAAACATTTCTGTGTCAGGCTAGACAAGATTTCAGCCTTTCATTTCCTCAACAAAACAAAGCTTCATTCATGCTGCACAGACTCACTCCCCTCGTCCCTATTTCAAGAGAAAAACAAAAAAACAAAAATGCGCTCCCCCAGCGAGTGCCCCAAAATAACAGGACTGCTGGCTTTGCACACAGGCTGCTGAGCTCCCCAGCCAGACTGTGAGAGAGGAAAGACAAGCTCCAGGCAGGAAAGTTAACCAGTGCAAACTAGGAGGTGAACCAGAGTAAACTGCACCCTCAGGTATTGCCCTAGCCACAAAACAGAAGCATGCCGTTGCACAATTTGAGAGAGGCTGATGCAAGTAGGGACTGGTTCTAATGAACCCTGAATCAGTCACTCCATTATTACAAATACGGAACAGCCAGCAGAGCCAACAACACACGATTAGCATTGAAACAACAAACCGACAGAAAGGTCAGCCATGGCAAAGATCAGATTGCAGGAGAGGGAAATCAGGTATGTGGCCAAATAGCATGTCATAGTTGGCACCAGAGCAGCTTGGCCAGAAAAGTCAGGGCTAGGATTAAGAATGTTGTTCATGTGAGCATGCTGCTATGCTGATGCAACAATGCAGCTTCCAAAACAGAGCATCCAGGACAGACCGCTCCCCACAAACACTTCTTTAAAGGCATGGCTAAAAGAGAACAGAGCAGAGAACAGATGTTCAGCCATCTGTGTGTTTTGAAAGCCTGGAGAACACCTCCTTAGCCCAAAACAATCTGCTCATTCTGATCTAATGGATGAGTGGTTTCACTCAGGGGAAAAAAAAAAAAGAAAAAAAAAACCACTTCTGGAGTACCAAATGAACGTGGAAGCAATGTGCAGGATAGGTTACCAGAAAGACATATAAGTTGCCAAAGTAATTTGAAGTACATGTCCTGATGACATACATATCCTATCCTGGGTATTGCCTATTTTAGATGTTAATAGATCCATACGAGTTATTTTAGAGCTCTCAGCAAAATACTGATGTATTTTTCATATTATTTTAGTTGTGACTCCTTATGCAGGAGATGAATGCAATCTATCAAAGACAAATCAGATGGGGAAGATTAAGGGTGGAAAGCAGCAAGCATCAGAAAACATTAGAAAAATAATATCATCCAGTTTATATTACAGGCAAGGTATTTCTCCGCCCAGAATATATAAAAACATAAATAACTACTGTAATTAGGAGCTATTGCTCAAATATTCTCAGTATGCAACTTAAAAATTACGATGGAAAAAAAACAAATATTGATGATCTGGGATATATGGTCTATCTATGTTTTGCCTAATCTCACCAGAATGTAATATTTAGAATGATTTTATGGCTAAAAGGGTGGAAATAAATAGGATAACTATATAGAAGCATCATGAAAATAGAAATGAACTTTTTGTTTCCTCGTGAAAGATAGAAAAATCAGTCTCCTGTATCGGAAACAAGGGAACGCGCAGAAAAAAGGTTTCCTACTTTTGTTCTCCGCAATGTATTAAGAGCGTCCTCTAGTGACAGTTAGCAGTCATTGCATTAAATTATCGGGGCTTTAACACAGTGTACTTAATAACTTGAAATACATCTAAGAAAAGAAATTTGTCTTAAGGATCTTAGGAATAACACCAGTTATTGGACACATGGACACTTATAAGGAACCCTGAATAAGACTCTTAACCTAAAATTAACAGTTTGGCTAAAATTTGTAAGCGTGTAAAAAAAAATACACAAAAACAAAGACATCAGGTCCTCTGTCACTTTTGAAAATTTTGTTTAGCCATATGAGTTCTTAGGAACTGCTAAAAATGCAATTTATGTTTTAAAAAATGCTAGGCACTTATAGAGGATCAGGAAGTAAAATGCTCAGGACTGGAGACGGCCATAAGATGCACACCTGTACTCAGCAGGTGCACTGATGTTCAGGAGTGATGGTTGTTTTACCTCAAGGAGTTGTTTGCAGCCAAATAAAGTTGGGTTTTTGTTTTCATTTTTTTTTGTTGTTGTTGTTGTTTTTTCCAAAAACAGCCATATGTTATTTGCAACAATCAGAAATGCACACAAACTCACACCATTCTGCACCATATATTTGTAAGCTCTTTCCATTTATGCACCTGATTCCTTAAAAAAATATTACCTCTCTTTGCAAACTTGACTTTTTAATAAATATTCACACAAATGTGTTTCAAGGAGCTGTGGAAACAAGCAGTTTCCCTTGAGCTTACCAGATAGCCTCACTGAACTCGGCAAAACATGATGGAGCTGCAGCAAGAGCTATGCTGCAGTCAGGATGATCTGTGGAATGGCAGAGCACAGGTTGAAGAGCCACGTCCTGCCCCAAAGGACATCTCTGTGCAGAATCATCCTGCTCAGCTGACAACAGCCTGCAACAAAGCTCTTCAGTCTGGGATCAGTATTTCCAAAACAGGTTTGTGTTTGTCTTGTTTAATCCACTGCTTTTAAAACTGGTATGTTCTTTCATTCTTCAGTGAAAAGAAGTTAAGAAATATTTATTTAAGAAAACTTGCCACCTGCCTTTAAGTCATTACAGCATTTACAGAGGAACAGATCAGCTATCTCAGTCCGTGTCTGTTGTCCTCCCACAAGCACACACCTGCTTTGACCTCACCATCCAGATGAGCTGAGCTTTGATTGCAGGAAGTAGACTCAGGCTCAACACCACTTCTGCAGTCCCCAGTGACCCCATGAGACTTTCACATTGTTCAGAAGGGGAGACTGAGGAGCACGAGAGATGCTGGCAGTCTGTGGCCAATGGAGGAGAGCATCCAGCTATCAGTCACCCATCCCAGCAGCACAGGGCAACAGGGCCTTGTCACAACGATGCAGAGCCTTGAGGAGAAAGTCCTATCCCTCTTCGTGGTGGCAAGGAGGGGTTTGGGGAATTATTTGTGCTGCATGATTCAGCAGAGAAGGGAGGTAAGTTTGCCCTGACAGGAACGCAAATGTGAAGGACAAGTCTGCTACATATGGACATGTCACAATCCCTGGGCCTACTTCTGCAAGGCAGTCATCTCCTAGTCAGGAGTGGCTGCAGCTTCTTCCAAATTCTTGTCTTATTCCAGCTGTGCCATACAGAGACCATTTTTTCTCTTTTAAAGAAAATGCCTCTTCTGAGAGTACGACCAGAGTTTGGCCTCCTGCCCATGACAGCATAGCAGTGCTGTAACAACCTGTGTGTACCAAGGCAGCAACCTCCTGCTGCTCACCATCTTGAGGAGAGCTCTCTGCCAGGGGCTGCCCAGCCCGTGCCCCAGCACAGAGACCTTTGCGTCCCCACAGCAGAACAGTGTAGCCCTCTGCCAGACCTGGGGCCCCTCAGGAGATACTAACAGCATCAAGCTGCCAGAGCAGCTCTAATAAATCAAAAAGAAAAAGGGACCCACATGCTTATGAAATCCATATTCAGTGAACTCATGTGGCTCTCCAAAGGTCTGCTAGTTAACCAATCGTTGTTTAAGGGAAGGCTTTAACGATGTACAAGGCATATTTAAATAATATTATCTTAAACACAGAAGGGCTTATCAAGCACTCCTTATCCAGGAAAGGCTCCCTGGGAGCTCGTCTGGAGTGAGCACCAATGCAGCCATGGGCCGCGGGCTCGGTGGAGCTGCACAGAGCCAGCATCAGTGCTGCAGCAGTCTCACTAGAGGGAGCAATTTATTTTGAAATATTAGTCAATATTAGCTCAGCGTTTAGCTGGGCCACCAGTGGGTCAGAATTAAGAAGGGTGTTTTGAAGCAAATAGGCATTTTAAGATAAGGAGACAAACTAAAGGAATGGAGAAAAGACAGTGCTAATTAAAAATCCTGACTTCAGAAACTATAAGTTGTGAATGAGAAAAGGAATCTGTACAGCACATGGGGATGATTTCTTTTATGTTGTTTTTCATGCTGAAACAACTACAGTAGAGTTCTTTCCCTGTTTCTAGTAGAGTTCTCCATTTTCAAGGGATTGCAGATCATTTTTATTGACACTTGATGTGAAATTTTTCTTTACTTTAAACTTTTACTTTAAAACATGCTTAGAGTTATTCTCTTTTTTTTTTTTTATCATAGTCTGTAAAAGGAAATAAATTTCCAGATGCATCAGGATTCTTAAATGTATTGCTAGCACTCAGGCTCTCTCAACATTTCCACCTTAAATCATTATTTAATGTTAAGTCATAAAGACTTTTCTGTAAACATTTATTTAGTTCCTGACAAGGTCTCGCCTCCAAAGGGAGTAAGTGAGGGGTATTACTGCTCAATTTTTTTTTTAAGAAAAAGAAAAAAAAAAAGGGGGGGGAGGGGAAGGGAGGGGTTTAAAGTATTTTTAACCATATATTTTACAGATATGTTCTAAATCTGTCACAGTTCTATGTTGCCCTTATTCAAAAATTCAAAATCTGTATCTGGGTAAGTTTGTTCTGGACCTGTACAGTGCCTAGCACAGTAAGGTTCTCAGAGACCCGAAGCACTGTGGTGTAAGCAAACAATACAGATTTAATACTGACTGTGTTTATGCAGCCTGACCCGAAGTACTCTTAGCTCCTGGGTCTTGCTGACAGCCTCAGCTATGTCTTGCCTCTGTGCTTTGATGAAGTATGGGGATGCAGTCTCTCTGCATCTCCAAAATGATCAGCTTTGTGCATCTGTGAGAGTGCAGAAAATACTTATTTTCATGTCCCAAGTAAACAGTTACTGGATGAAAATTACTTAATGTTTGTTTCTGTGGGTCTTGGATACAGCTTTAGAAAGCCCTAAACCTAGCTTCTGGTCCACAAAAGATGATTTTTTTTTTATATGAGGCAGCAGCCATATGATAAAATTTATCGAACTGGAACTGAAAAGGTCTACATATAAGCAGCATGTTAACATTATTATCCGTATGAAATGTACAATACAGCACTAGATCAAAGTCATAATTATTAGCAGAAATTATCAGCATCACAGTTATGTTTGGTGATGATGTTGGCTCTGTGCTTTACCCAAGCAGCTATCAATTTTTACTTCTCAAATTTGATTTATGTAGATGACTGACTTACAACTTCAGCTTTGCTGCATTTCAGAAGGCTGCACACAGACTGGATGGAGCTATGCACTACCCTGTAGGCACTGGCAGCATACTGGTACAGAGAGCACAGTGTTATGCTTAAGGAAGCTGCACTTGTGATACTGAAGGATCCCAGACCTAAGCACCATTTATCATAGCCTAAGGAGCTGAAACAAAATCTGAGGAAGAGAAACGGTAAAAAGGGATGGTGCAGTGTTTATCTCCATCACAACCTGGAAAAATAATCTTTCTTTTGCAGTCACGGGCATTTTACTGTCAATAAAATAAAATCTCAGTTTTCACTGAAAATATAATATATATATAAAGAGAGAGAAAGAATGGCAAGCACAAGCAAATTCAGATTTACTGCTTCCCTTAAATATATGAATTAATATTGGGAGAAAATAACTTTCTGTAGTCTTAATCTCTACTAATCCATAGTACTTTTTCATTTTGATACCAGACTGAGAATTTCTGGTGATACTTCACAGAAAAAAATCCAGTCCTTTTTTTTTCTTTTCTCCTAGTTGCTTTAATCTACAGGTGAATGGAGATTTAGTAGATGCGGCATCAGGCAAGGAGGAAGTGAAATTTGACAGGCTGACAGAACATGACTAACAATCAGTTCATGCATGAACCCTTTTTGTTAGCACTGATGTAACTCCTTTGCTGAGTGAGCAATGAAAAATCTATTTGGTTCTTTCAGACTGATACTGAAGCATGAGCTTAATTTTAACTACATGAATAATGTCACCGAGTTGATATACCCAGTATTAGAAATTTAAAAATATTAGCATCTTCAGTTAATTACTCAGAGATCTTCCAATGCTTTGAGAAAAATCCCAGAAAGAAAATTCTGAATTCTAAGGGGAGTTTAAGAAAAAAAAAAAAAAAAGAAAGAATTAAAGTGGTCACAAATTGCCTTCATGTGTTATCTCTCCAGCTTCCCATCACTTCTAGGTCTGTTGTCTTAGAATTCTTGCAGCGCCTATCTATCTTCATTACATGTGGTCAAATAATCCTGATGTATCTGAATCGTTCGTTGGTTGTACTTAGCACATCATGCTTAAAAATGGCTTTTGCAGCATAGCTGAGCTGAAGCAACAGCAACAGCCTATATTCTGAAATTCTTAATTTCTGTTAGTGAAAATCCAGAGTGCCTAAAGACACAAGTTCTGTATGTAAAGTGAAAGTGATCCTTTAATATTTAATAATTCCCTTACATTTACTTATCTATCTCAGAAGAACTTCCTTATGGACCAAGGATCAGTAGCTGTGTCAACAGGGTAAAGTTAGCCCTTAACATATTTATGATTTTATTTGTTTCTCGTTAAAATGTGCTGGCGCTTTGGTGGGAATTGAGTTTCTTAACGTGACAGACATCTCAGGAAAACTTTAGAAAGCTCTATATATCTGTTCATTTAAAATGTGGGATATTATATGTAAAAACAAAAATATGACCTATTAAAAAAGAAGCTTATTGTATTATTTCCAATCCTGAACTTAAATTCCTGCTTTCTCTGCACATTGTTGGAGGAAGGGAGGTTAAGCTTTTACAGTCACCAAGATATGTGCAATTCACACAGCCAGAGTGCTATACAAAACCCACAAAGGTATCAAGTAATCAGTTCATTGGAGGAAAGTGGGTTCATCTATTTCTGCTATAAGAAGTAGTGCTTTGCAGAAAGCCCTTTGCCCTTTGCCATGTGAATTAGCAGTGTGCTGCTGGTAATCTAAGTGGATTAAAAAGGAGTAAAGGTTCCTAGTCCATGAAAGCCTGCTCTACAGGTAGATTTTGTACAAGTGTAACTGTGTTTGTTGCGTGGGAGATTTTACGGGAAGCATGAGGGGGGTCTTTTAACTGCGTCTACAGCTTCTGGTATCAATTCACTTACAGTGTCAGGAAGGTGCTTGCAATTCATTCCTTTTCCTGGTGAGGAATAATAATACCAGTATGGGGTCTTTATGTTAGTATAATGGCAGCCACGATGTGGGGGAAGAGGGGAAATTTGTGCCTGTGCTCTTATGCCCAAGCAGTCGGCACAACACAGCTTCTGTGTGCAGACAGGGCCGAAACAGTGAATTTCCCAAGAAAGACAAGGGAGATTTTCTGCAGCTATAAAGCACTGAGCTTAAGAGTTCTGCTGGTGAGCATATCTGGGAGCTTGGCATGCTGACTAGATAAATGTTTAAAAATAAGTCTAGTGCCCAAATTGACAAGCTTGTGCCTTCTTGAATATATATATTAGAAGAAGAAAATGGATATATCTGGAAGCCTGCTTCGTTTGATTAAGGCTCTCATCAGGGATGCAACACTGACTTGCCTTTTTCCTTACTCACCTGAATATTTTTGGTATCTGGAGACAAAGAAGATAAAGAGGGTTGTACTCTATTAATCACTCTCCTCTTTGTTCTCAGGCTACCTTTCTTCCTTCTATCCCTCCTCCAAACACACCTCCCTTGCCAAGTCTTTAGGAAAAAAAAAAGTAATCACTGCTATGTTCTTTCAGGGACTCTAGCACTTACTGGTACAACATGTAACACTTGTGTCTGATTAGCTTTGTTGGTATCTGAATGGGAGCCAGTAAAGAAAAAGGAGAAAAAAAAATAACATAAAAATGGAATTTTATAAATAACAGATGTGAGCTTTTTTATGAAAAATGTTTTGTTTTTAAAATGTTCAGAGTTTTAAAAGGAAAAAAAAAAAAAAAAAAAAACAGAAATCTAATTCTGTTTGCTTATTTTGTTTTTCCTTTTCTCTTTTATTCCTGTCTCTATTTTCCTGAGGGTAGAGGGCAAATAAAATTTTCCAGGGGAAAGAAAAGAAAGGAAAAGTATTGTCTTCGTTTTTAGCATGGTAAAATGGGTGCAGAAAGGCTGGAGTCCAGAAGATTGCACAAAACTAGGATACCTCAGAGTTGACACTATTCTTTGGGTACTCTCCACTACACAGTACAAATTCTGTTGACATTAATTATCAGTATCACGTCTAGCAGTTAGTGGGGTTTGAAGAAATAATTTTACAGAAAATAAGTATTTTTTGGTGTTCCCTTAGAACCAATACTTCTGATAGCCTCCCACTCTCTTACTTGAAGATCTGGGTAGAATGAGAATGGAGTCAAGCCAAAAACTGCTAAAACAGCTCCTCACATCTTTCTCCTCTAGCCATCATAACAAGTAAAAATGTCCGTGCACGAGTATAAAACCACTTACGTGCAGACATAAGCTACCGAAGGCCATCACTCACTTGCAACACAGTCACATCTTTCCTGGGCTACTGCAGCTCCAAACCACTGGTGGAGCATTTTGAACATCAGGGCCCTGTCCAACGTGGTATGAGGACATCAGTGGGACACACACTTGCACTGTGGATGTCTAAAGCACTCCTAGTCCTGAGGATGTAGGCTTGAGGCTCCTCAGATGTGTAGTTAACCAGTTGGGAGTGGCTGCTTTCCACTGTGCAGATAAAGATCTCTTCTAACCACAAGCGTGATGTCACCTCCTCTATCCATGCTGCTTGCCCACTGCTAACACTTACAAACTCCAGGAAGGATATAATCCATTGCAGTTCTTTGCAATGCCATGATGCCTTTGTCAGTGCTGGCCCCCATCTGGGCATAACCATCCAAGCTCTCTACCATCTCTGTGGAGAAAATTCTCAGCCCTGGGTTTGTAACACGTCAGTGCACGTTTCATAGAGAAACTGGAGACTGATGAACGTTGGCAGAGGCACATGTAATCTTCAGAGAATTTAGCTGCCCAGCTCTAACAAGTCTCTCCAGAGTATGTACAAACTAGAATATCACAATTTTGGCAGATTTTATGTAGGAAAGCAAAGGGCAAGTTCCTGACATCAGAGTAACCTTGTCAGCAAATTCGCATACCTGCTCTTGAGCACACACAAATCAGTGCTTTGCAGTCAGACAGAGGTGTTTTTCTCCCTTTGGAAAATGAGCCAACTATCAGATTAATTTCATTACCCCTGCAAATAATGGCTGAGCCATTTCTGCTGAATCTTTAACCAAAAGATAAATAAATGGTCAACCAAAGATAGACATCCTTCAGGGATGTTTTTAGCATGAAGGAAAGTATGGAAAAATTTTGACTGCCTAAAATAGTCTTTTACAAAAGGAAACTCACATTCTTATGGATGAGATGTAGTGCTATGTTTCCCAGTAACCACGTTTACTATTACAAGCATCTGTGCCACACCTTTTGTCAAAGTACTTCTTCAAGGAAGAGGAAAAATGTTTCACAAGTAGTGAGTTAAAAATAATCTCGTTCTTCTTAACCCATTAGCAGTTAGTATGCTTGGGGGTAGGATCTTCCCCCAGCTGCTTATATCCCATTACTCAAAGGACCTCCTGCCTGTCTTCTCCTCCCTTACAGAGACAAATTAAGCTGTCCTTGTTCCTTTCTCATCCTCGCCTTCCCTTAGCTATGGTGAGGGAATTTTACAGTCCAGAAGCCAAGTGAACTTCAGGCAAAAGTGTCACTGTATCCTCTCTTATTAAGAGGTATCTGAAAAAAGACCTGTGACCAAAGGCTTCATCATGGGCCAGCATCCTCCTGAAGCAGCTGTGGTTGGCAGCCTCCTGTGAATGTAGTTGCTATTCAAATCTTTGTCAGCAACATCTAATCCACTGAATGATGTGATCCCTTCGAATTCACTAAGCTCACTGGGGATTACCTGGATTCATAGAGGAAAAGCTTTTCCCAAAATTTGCACAAGTAAATCTCTTTTTTCTGAATGCTATTCTCTGGAGGTTCAAGGAATGGGGTCTCTGGCAGAAGAAGAATTGCTGTGTAAAGTAGAAGTCATCATTCCCTTTTGCGTACAAATGCACTGAGGTGGGGAGGTTAAGTGACTTACTCAACGTTTCAGAGCAACGAACTGGTAGAGGAAAAAAAGTAATCTGGCACCCTGACTCCTATTTGTCTATAGTTCCTATTCTTTCCTTCTCTGATGCTTTCAAATCTGTAGTAAACATTGCTATAACGAGTTTAGAGAAGAATGAAAAATAAATATTTTACTTGTGGGGAATAAAGATGAGTTGATTTTGCATAGTTGTAAAATTTAGTTATGTATAAAGGATTCTTTATAATAGCTATTAGAGTGTTTGTTTGCAGGATTTTCTTGGGGTGGAAACATCAGAAGCAGCATTGCTTTGAGCTAATCATTTAGCAAAGGACAAAGATGCCTTAGATTGCTGACTCGTCCTATAGTTAATGGTTCTCTTTCTCAGTCTTTTCTCTGTCGAATGTGGCAACTATGACATCAAACGTTATCTCTGTAAACACATGCCAGCTTAAAATAGTACATGGGTGTGGAGGGGAAGAGTATCTTATCCTATATTTTAGCCATGATTATGGTCACCAGCATGTTTCTCTCCCCATGGAATAAAATAAACTTCAAAAGATTCAAAATTAACTTTCCAAAAGTTAATTTTAAAATATAAATGACCTATCCAACAAGCCATTATGCTTCCAAGTTAGACACCTTAGGGGGGTCATGATCTGAGTGCATAAAATATGGAGTTCTGATTTCTGAGATGTCAGAACTGGTGTTGTGATATATATATTATGCAGCATCACTATGGACATGAGGACAACAGCAGCCATTAGAGCCTTCCTCCCCCTCCCCCCCCCAAGGATTTTGCAGGACAGCAGACAGACAGGTCAGAGAACCAGACAGTTTTGTTGATTTGCCACTGCTCTGTCATGTGACCTTGAGCAAGTCTTTTCACTTTTCTCTCACTCTGCTTCTCCTCTTGCAGTTTGCCTTATCTATTTAAATGGCAGCAGTGATGAGCAGGGAATTTCTCACCTAGCAGTCCTTAGCTGAATGTGTCCACGTCTTCCTTGGGATTATTGCCCTGTCAAACGGGCGAGTTTCACTACCAATTTGAAGCACTAGTATAAAATCCTAATTGTCTGGTTGCTTTTTTGTTTTTTGTTGTTGTTGTTGTTGTTTGTTTGTTTTGTTTGTTTTTTGTTTTTTGTTTTTTGTTTTTTTTTTTCAGGGAGTTCTTTGTGCTTCAGTTCTGCTGCTTTTCTATTGAGGAACTGTGATGTGGCATCACCAACGTTTTCCAGGGAGATTTTTGGAGGCAGCAATGAGCAGGGCTGGCCACATTGAGGCTGCTGAACTGCACTGCTCCTAGGTGCAATTCAGCTCAGCCCTCATGCTGGGGTTATCAATGAGGATGAGGTGCTCCTAATCCTGGCTGTGAGTGAAAGTGTGCCTCTTGTGAATGCCTAATGAATTAGAACAGGTATGGGTAACTCAGATTTGCCGTGCATGTCCTCCAGACAACAGGGCATCTCTCCTGTGTCAATGCACATTAGCCTCAAACATCCATTTTGTGGAGGATTTGCATGTTTGGTCGTTGCTTTTGTATGTTAGGAATAGTATAAAGTGAAAATCACTCCAAGGACAGGCTTTTCTTCATTCTTCATGGCATGTTACTTGCAGACATCTCTGTGCATGCAATCTGTGCTGTCTGTGGGGCTGTCTCCTAAATCAGGGACTGCATCTGATGGACAATGCTGTAGAAAAACCCTATATTCCCCCAGATCTATGGTATTAAGTGCAGGTTTGAATGGGGTAATTTTCTGGATGTTAAACCATGATTTTTGGATGGAAATGATGTTCTGTTCAGGGATATAATGTGCTGCATCTTATGTTGACTTTGGCCTAACTAGATGTTTGTAAATATGCCCAGAAATATCTAATGCATTTTACTAGCCAGGCACAAACTGTCAGCCTGCAGCACATCCGTAGCAGAACAGTTTCCTCAGCGTTGTTCCTCTAAATGAGTCAAATGCCCAGATTTCAACAGTTCACTACCCAGACCAAGATTTCTTGCTGCAGGTATCAGCAGAGATGTGCCCACCTGCCCCACCAGCACAGCATGGGGGCTGGAGCATCCTTTCCCCAACCAAGCACTCACCTCTCCCCTCCATCTGCAACCTGGAGGAGTCTGGGCAGAGGACCGTGGCTGTGCCTTCCTCTGGTAAATGCTAGAACTTTCTGCCTGCAGTTCACCCAAGCCAGCCAACAGCTGAAGTTCTATCCCAGTCAGGAAGGAGCTCTTGAAGGAACATCTGGCTCCAGTGTCTATCTTGTCTGCTGCTCCTTTGCACATCTACTTCCTTGCAAAGAAATTAATGTGGGGAGCGGGAGAGGAAAATAGCTCCAGGTTGTTTGGGATGCTTGGAGAGAACCACTCCGCTGCACTGCAACACTAGGCAACACTAGTGCATCTCCTATAAAAATACAGCACTTAAATAAGGGAGATAATGAGATGTGGTTGCGTGGTCTTCTGCCATGTATTTCCAACGCCTCTGGCACTTTGGGAAGCATATGTGCAAAGATACTGCGTGCAGCACAGAGCAGAGCTCCTGTGGTGCAGAGGGCTGGCTGTGCAGCTGGGCAGGGGGAAACCTCGCAGTGCTTCTGGAGCTGAATTAAACACTAAGCAGGGATGCCCGTCTGCCCAGCCTTGCAGACAAAACGCTTATCTTGCAATCTGTCCCAAAAGAAGGTGATGGCAATCTTCTGAGAGACTCGTATTGCCTGGTGTGAATAACAGTGGCTGTGTCCACTCCAACAATTTCCAAATAAGTGCAAGATGAATGAGAGAGGGGAAGAACAAAGGACGCTGCTGTGGGGCATTAGATTTGAGAGGAAAAAAATGTGATTTTGTGGTCAGTCAAATATGGAATGTGCTGATGGTTCCTTGAGATTTTTTAATGGAAAAATCATAAGCTGCAAATAGTTAAATCAGAGTCTCTATTTCTCAGCAAACATCTTAAATTACACATAAAAATCTCTTAAACACCTCAGCTTAAGGGAGGCCCTGGCTAGCTTGAGATCCTTCGTCTTTTTGGGATTTCACAGCAGACCACCCACTGGGAAAATGAGGAGCTGGCATCATCGCCACGGTGGCACTTTTGCTGGAGACGAGTCTCTGAAATGCTGCACTCTTCCTTGGGGAGATGAAATGCAAGTGTCTAACATGGTCTGTGTGATTTGACGGGGCGGGAGGTATAAATCACCCCTGACACAGCTTTCTTTAAGCTATTATGTACTCTATTTACATGTGCTTGGACCAAATGTCCTGCTTTGCCCTGCTACTTACATGTAATGTAATCAGCCACACTTGTGCAAATAAGTCTAAAATTTCACGCAGAGACATGCAGTATGTTGTAAATGCCTTGTCTCAGATAATGAGCAAGTTGTATTAATTATTGTAAACCTGTCCCAGCCTATTAAAGTCTTTCCTTAATGATGCTCTGGTGAGGTGGCTGCTTCCCTGTGAGTCAGCAGCTCCTGCACCTCTTGGATGGAGCCCTTTGGGCTGCTGGGTGCAGGCGGGCCATGTCAGGCGGTCAGGTCTACATGCCACTTTGCCCAGAGAACCTTTCATGAGGATTATGCTCTTAGCTGGATGAAAGGCCTGGAGCTGGAAGTGCTAATCTTAGCTATGCCAATAAAGCAACATTAACTAAAAGGAATGTGTGCATTATGCCCCTTAAGTGCCCTTTACTAGGTAGAAATTATGGATGTGCTTCCATATACTGAAGTATTCTTCCCCACCAAGTCAGTCCTTTCACAAGAACCAACATGCTTTTGTCTTCACACCACTGGGAAGACAATTGTTATTCCAGTTCAGTTAAAAGCAGAAAAAGGTAGCACATATCAGAGTACACGTGAACTAAGTCTCCATACCATGCGAATCATGCAGTGCTTAGAAATACCACTCCTGAAGTACCACAGACCCTTTAAACATCTCTCACTGGCCTGACCTTGTCCTGATTCCTGAAATGGGCACCAGCTCCTGCACCTTGAGTTTACCTGGCTCTGCAGCTGCACAGTCACTCTTACACCATTTGGGGTGAGCCTTAGGTCTGTCCTTTGTAGGACAGGTGGTAGCGCCACTACTACCCTGCATGGCAGCATGTTAACCAAAAGACCCCCCCAGCCAGAACAGCACACCCAACACCATGTCCCCAAGAGTTAAGTAGTATCAAACCAGCATGATGTGCAGTGAGTGTCGGATGCAGTCCTGACTTCCTCTCCTGGGTATCTAACTGCTTTGTGTGATTTTATGATTTTTATTCACTTGACTGCAGCCCCAAGATGGGTATCTCCCGATGGACAGAGCAAGGCTTTTCTTTGTCTCACTGTGTACAGCTCCCTGGGCTGGATCCTCCAGGGGAAGTTCCCACATGTCCCTTTAATGTGAATTATGATGGTGTTGACCACATGGCTTTCCTCTTAGAGCCTCTTCTAGGCTATGCCATGATCCTCATAATGGTCTTGGGTCTGTAATAATCAAGATATCAGTGGTGGGCCTTCTGCCCACACCTCCACACACTCTACTTTCATGAAGATATTAACTTAATTTTGCTGTGAAATTTCAGTCAGGAGTCATAAAGAGTAATGATGAATAAACAATGGGAGCCATTGTCACCATTACAGAAACTGCATCAAGATCACGAGTTCAGTTGTCCCATTTTCCCTCGAGAAGTTTATTTCAACCAGATATTTTTTAAGAAAGAAAAAACTGCCATCAAAAAAAAAAAAATCATTAATATGCAACTGATTGGATGCCAAAGAACAAGACTCATCACTCCTATAACACACCCCACAAAGCTGCTCAGGACAGTGTATTGCCTTATCTATATGACCTCGCTTTGGCTTCAGCGGCACTGCATTCAGCAAGGGCTGCTGCTCATGACAGCTTCCTCAGTGGAAATTCCCGAAGAGCCAGAACCAGATCTCCTTCACAAGCCGCTTCATCTTTCCTTCTTCCTCCTCCTTTGGCCTCATTTATCCCAGCAGAAGAGAAAACATCAGAAGTGCTTTGTGATTTGCAATGCGGTTAACTTCTAGCACGGGGCAGTGGTGTGCCCTGCTCGTGCTGTTCTTCCACAGCCCGTGGATGGGTCCAGCAGTGGAGCTTGTTCCTGATGCAGCGCAGCTCCTGCTGACTTCCAATGTGTTATCTGAACCTGGAAGCTGATGGGATGTAACACAGATGTACGCACCCCATTGGGTTGAGGAGCGCCTTGCAGCTAATTTCCTTTCCAGATCAAGGGGAGAGCAGCATGCTGAGCGCAGCAGACCCATGATACTGATGTGTGAGCAGCGCTCACTGGGGTCCTGCAACTGCATTATTTATGTCCTTGGCATTTCCAGCTCTGCCCAAGGGGGTTTGAACAGTCTCCAGCAGCAGTGTTTGTCCGTAGCCAGAACGAAGACTGCTATTGTCACAGAAAGAGCTGTCAGAGCTGCGCTCCAGCTTCTGAAGTCTTTTTGTTAGGACAGAAAAATGCAGCGTTTCCTATGCCACAGACAATTAAAAGAAAACACCCATCAAGACGCTGAGAGTCTGCGACTGTCACTAAGCCGCCATGAGGCTGCTCCTCAGGGGAATTAATGGCCTTTTTGTAAAAAGAACACCAGCAGTGCTGGCAGAAGCCATTTTTTCTGCTCTATATGGGGCCAGGGTGTTGAGTGGAAGCTCAAGAATGTGGGCCAGGACCTTGGGAAGGGATCTACACTCCAAAACCTCCTGTGCTCTCGTGGCTTTGGCCCTCGGGGATGACTATCACCCACAACTCACTGAGGATACCACCAGCCACTCTCCTTCGGCAACACCAAGCTCCCAGTCTCCCAGCTCAGCCTCCAGCTACGCTCACATCAAATGGGCAACAGTGTCCCTACCACACCCAAACAAGCCAGGGGACAGAGATGGACCAAGCTCTGGCATTCACAAAACATGGGACACATTTCTATCTCTGGAAAGATATTTCCTAACTGTAACATGACTTGATACCATTTCCAAGCCTTCATTTGATGTTACTTGTATTCATATACTTTTGTGTCTTGTTTTCATTTGCCAAACAAGATTATTTAAAAATGTTCTCAGAGTAATAGTCCTCATGGTAGGAATTTCTGTTTTGGAGGAAGAATACCAGAGCTGGAGGTTTTGCCAGAGGATGTGAAAGATGAAGGAAATAACAATGACTGGAGATTTGTCACAGCAAGTTAGAAGGCAAAAATTTACTGTCTGGCCATGAGACAGACCAGGCTAAAGCTATGAATTTATAGGAAGCATTGCCAAAAGCTGGATATTATTATTTTAATCAAACTCTGTTTTACTTTGCAATGAAAAAATGCAAATTGCTGGAGATTTTGGCTCCACAAATAAAGGATAAAGGGCAGAAGAGCCACCTCTGCCTCCACGGCTCTTCCCATCCCGGCTAAGGAGTGGGAAGCACGCATGATCTTCCCCAGAGAAATGATGGGAATCTGCCCCATCCTCGCGGGAGGAGCTGCTGCTGCCTGGGAACTGCTCTCCTCTCGGCGCTGCTGGAGCAGCCCCGAGAACTTCAGAGGGCACCGAAAGAGCCGTCACCACTCAATGTGCACGAAGTACTCTGCAGCTCCACATCCAGCTCAGAAGGTTGAGAGCAACAGTCCAGGTGTGGGGTTGCGGATCCCTGTGCAGTGCTCTGCAACGGCTTGTGCTTGTGTTGTCCCGATGACCTTAATCGTTGTCTTGGATTTTTGTTTAATCGAACGAAAGGCAAGGCAAGGCAAGAGTTCTCTTGGCTTTTATCTCAACAGTGCAAGGTCGAGATCTGCTGGAAAATCACTTGCCAGACCTCTGGATCTCTGTTTGCACAGAAGTAGCCACTTATATTTATTGCTTTACATATGGCCACAATCCAGCAAATCACTCAAGCATGCGAATAACTTTAAGCATGGAAGTAGTCCCTATGAGCTTGAGCACCGCAGCCACACTGAATACACACACGGAGCGGTGGGCCCGGCCCCACTCTTGCCTTTCCCATTCCCCCACACACCGCACAGGATGGGGCTTTGCACAGTGGGTTCTTCTCCCTCCTCCCCACCCCCCTCCCCCGCCTTCTTTCCCGCACAAACCTCAGCTGCAGCGGTATCGATCCCTGCGTGCTCATCGATCCCCGCCCATGGGGCTGCACGGCACCGCGCCACATTGGGATTTTAAAAAAATCTTTTTATTTTCCTTTTAATCCAGAGAAAAACACGTAACGACTGGACACGGCGGGGAGGTGTATAGGGTCTCGCTGTTGTATGGGGCAGCTTCCGTAAGCCGCACGCAGGCACCCAGGGGCGTGCGGGGCCGGGGTTAGGGCCGCGGGCAGCATTTGGGAGCAGGTTGGGAGCGGGGTGGCAGATAGGTACTCCATCGCACCAGCAAGACGCGAAGCCGCGAGCACAGAGAGGCTTTATAGGTGGCCTTTACGGGACGTTTTGCTAGAAACTGTGAAATGATTCGTTTTGCTCCGCGGCGTGTGGGGCCGGTTAATGTTCAACGCGACCGGGCTGCCAGCCGGGCCAGCTCCCGCGCATCGCCCGGCGGCCCCGGGAAGGGGCCAAACCCCGCTGGAGCGCAGAGGGGCGGTGCTGGCGGTCCGCCCCCGCCACTGTTATCTGGCGCTCTGTGGGCACCCGCGGGAGCATCCTCAGCCCCGGGCCGGCTGCGCGCGGAGCTCCGCACTCACACGGCCCCAAGCACCGCTCCGACGGGGGCTGAGGCCGAAGAGCTGCGGCTCTTCCTCAGCGCCACCCCGGCCCCTGGACCTACGGCTTTTTCTTACTAAATTTACCTTTTGTTATTTCTTCCTGTTATTATTTTCCTTTTATTATTTAACCTTTTATTATTATTTCCCCTTGTATTATTTTTTTCCTCCTCTCCTTCCCCCTCCCTTTTATTGTTATTATTATTTTCCCTTTTATTATTCATTCCTTTCGGTGTTTTTCCTTCCTATTACTTCCCCTCGCATTATTTTCCCCTTGCTTCGGGCCGGCGCTGCGATGCGTCCGTCCTCCGCCGGCGGTTCGGGCCGGGCGAGCCGGGACCGCGGGCCGGGGTTCACCTCCAGCTCCCTCCGCACTCCCCATCGGAGCTCCGTTCGCACGGTGCCACCCACACGGACCCGGCTCCGAACCTCAGCCTCCACCTTGCGGCGGGCGGAGGGTGTCCGGGACCCCAAAGGAGAAGGCGAGCAAAGGCCCCTCGGCAGCAGGGGTCGAGCTGCCGTACCCGCATTTCTCCCTGCAGGCGCGGAGCTGCCCTGAGTATCTGCCTCGGACGAGCGAGAGCCGAGCTCACAAAACGCGGCCTCCAACACCTTAAAAATAAAAATAAGAAAAAAGTAAAGGCTTTGCCGCCGGTGATTTAAGAGCGAGAGATTCTTTTTCTTTTCCCCTCTTTTTTTTTTCTCTCCCGAGGAGAAGACACGAGTGTCTGCGGCAATTAATCCCGCAATGAGTTGCATTTACAAACCCAGGATGCAACGATCCATTAACCGGGCGCTGCGCGGAGCTCCGGAGGTGCAAACCCATTGCAGCTCAGGGTTAAAGACCGTTCGGTCCTAGGGGCGCACTCTGCCCACGCCGACACCACTACAATGCGGGTACCCGCAGGGGGAAACCCACACCCTGACTGCACCGAGCCCCAGAGTGGCCCCACCATCTCCTCACCAGCACATCTTGCGCGCCCGCTGCGCGGAGTGCAGCGCTGGGGGGAGCGGGCTGCGCCCCTGCCCGGCTCGTAGCGCTGCAGAATGTCTTCGAGAAAACTCGGCCGGGCTCGAATGCCAGCTGTTTTCCCAAGGAAGTTCCTTCCTTCCCAAAATGCCGATGGGTCTCGCAAGGGAGTGAAATGGTTCTTTAATTTCGGAGGTGTAGAAACGGGCAGGTATGGGAGACCTGCGCGTTCGGGAAAATAAGGGGCCGGATGAGTGCGTGCGAGCGAAAATAACGCGGGAAGACAAGAGAGGGACGATGGCACAGCGCGGAGCCCCGCGCTGACCCAGACGAGCCGCCTCGCCGCGCATCTCGTTGCGGCCCGGCCCGGCACGGGCCATGCGCACGCCGCCGGCGTTCAAAGTACGCGGAGGAGGCGTCCGAAAACAAAAGAGCGCGGCGGCACCGCGTTGCCCCGGCGGCGGAGGAGCTGCGCGACACGGCCGGAGCAGCTCTGGGATTACGCGGGGTTTGCGCGGGCCGCCGGCGTTGTGGATTGGGATGTGGATTAGGTGCAGACGGCGCTGCCCGCTCGCACGCCCGGCGCGGGGGCCGCACAGCAGGAGCCGGGAGCGGCCGTGCCGAAGGGCGGGGGGGATAGGGGTGGGCGCCCCGCGGTTCACCCCCCCGCGGCTGCCGCCCGCCAGAAGTCTGCTGCAAATTCCCTGTTTCGTTGTGGTTCTTTTTCGCCCCCCTCTCCTCTGCACGGCCTCCATTGTTCCAGGTTCGCGCTGCCACCGCTGATAAGAAGGAAAGCCCCAGAAAAAAAAAAAAAAGAAAGAAAGAAAAAAAGGAAGAAAAGCACAGCCCAAGATTTTGATTTACGACCTAATCAAAACATTATATCTTTGGTCAAGTGGCGCAGAAAAATGATGACCCTCCAGGCTTCAGCTAGGGGGAGAAAGAAATTCAGATCACACTCGGAGTGATTTATGTCCGCTCCGAGCGGTCACGTTGATTTTTCATCGTTTGAGCCATTACACAGTAGAGTGGAAAACTCTGATCCAATATTTCTGTGCTCCGGAAACGGTCCATATATTACCCTCAACGTATATATACATATATTAGATACGTATATTCTTTCTCCGCGCACACACGTCCTCTAAACACACACGCAGACATTCTACAGGGAGGGAGAGCTGTATAAATAACCTCGCGCCGAGAAGAACCGAGAGGCGAAAGAGGCGCCCGCCGCCACCGCGCTGTGCCCGAGGGGAGACTCCTTGGGTCGCCCCCGACCCCGCCGAGCGGAGCGGGGGGAGGAGTGGGGTGGGGGCCCCGTGGCGCGCCGCTGGCACTCACCCGGCCGAAGCGTTGACACGGAGCAGGAAAACCGACGGCAGCGGCGCTGGGCCGGGTGGGCAGCACGGCCGGGCACGGGGGGGCCGCCGCCTCCTCCCGACCCGAGAGAGTGTCGGGGGGTGGGGGAGAAGGTGAAGAAATAGAAAGAAATAAACAATGATAGAAGGAAAAACGAAGAGAGGAGGCTGCCTGCCGCAGAGCTGGGAGATCCCTGTATCGGGCGGGGGGAGCCTATCCCGTGGGCCCGATCTCTCCCCAGGCCTCGGTCCCTCTCTCCCTCTCCCCTATCCCGCCGCTCATTCCCCCCGGCCCGCCGGGAGGTGCTCACTCCCCGCCCCCCTGCGCCCCGACGGTCCCATTCCGTGGGGAGCCCGCCCGGGGATCTCGGCCCGGCCGCCGCGAGTCCCCTCCGCTGCCGAGCGCGCTCCGTTCTCTGGGGGGACCCTCCGCTCCCTCCGCCGAGCCTCCCGGCAGCCCGGGTGGGAATCGCCGGGAGGGCCGAGCGGCAATTCATCTTGATTTGCCTCATTGTCCGGAGCTCGCGAGCTATAATCCCGTATAATTTCAGGAACAAGCAGGTTTAGAATTAATGGGTCACCCGTATTTAAAACAAAACACGCGAGAGCACGACCTTTCCCTCGGAGCGCGAGGCGCGGCGCGGCGCGGCAGGAAGCGGGGGCTCACCTCTCACCCCGCGCCGCGCTGCGCCCGCTCTTTGTTTCCGTACCGTTCGCGCGGGGCTTCGGAAATAGCGACGCAGCGCTGCGCGAAGGAGCTGCCGCTCCGCGGATAAGGTGAGCGTGGGGGGCGACTGCCGCACGGGAGCGGGTCGTTTTGCGGACGGGCTTTGCTTCTTCTTCTCGGTGTTTTTTGTTTTTTGGGTTTTTTTTTCTCCTTTTTTCTCCCCCTCCCTCTTCTTTAAGGCGATAAAAACTCTCTCTGCGGCGCTGCGGCCGCCAATTCCCGAGCGCATCACTGCAATCGCTCTCCTGGGGTGCGCGGGGGCACAGACAGAGGGATCTCCTCCTCTCTGCGCCGCGCACCTCCAGAGGGAAAAGGGGTTTTCAGTATATATTTTTTTCCGCATGAAAAAGCGCGGCGTTGATTCGTACCGCGCTCAAAAGCGGCGCCACGGGAATGCAGCGAAAGACATCCGCGGCTGCGGAGCGGCTGCCGCTGCGCACCCCTTCGGAAATAAAGCGCCGGACAGAAGAAGTGAATGCTGCATCTTTTACTCCCATGAAATAAAACACATTATTTTTCATGTCGGCTGAAAAGTAAAACGAGAATATTGTACGAAATGTTATACACAGGGCATGTTTTACATTGCAATATCAGAAACATCTTTGCATCCACCAGAGGTACTATTCTAAAACCGATATTCACACAATGTTGGTTTTTTTTAATAATTATATGTTAGAAACATACAGTGTTGCATTTAGTATATACATTCCCTTGCTCGCAAGCGAAAAACTCCTAATCGCTTCTGTGTAACATGCTTTATTTTAAAGCCTACCCTTTTAAAAACACTGTTGTGATATTACTAACAACTGCTTTTATAAAATTAATTTGACATTTCGATATATATACATCCTTTCCATCATTTTTTATGTTAACAACGCTAAACTTAAAAAATAACAAGCTTATAGGAACATTAAAATGTCATATCATATCCAGTCAACCATTTGTCCGTATATATATATATATATATATATGTCCTTGTAACTGCTGAAATACTCTTAGCGAAGATCTCCCGATCTGTAGGAGGTCCTTTGAAAACAAAGGAACTATCCCATTTCAGTGGTTTCCTTTACTCCCTTCTCTCCTCTTTCCCCTCTCTGTTTTCCCCCCTCTCCTCCTCCACGGTGCCCACCGCTCTCCAGCACAGCTCAGTCCGTGGCAGCGGGGTTGGGTTGGGCTCACACAGGCCTATCCACGGCATACTGGCAGGCGCTCAGGTTGGACGCAGGGTTCTGCACGCTGGCGTAGCCAAAGCTGGAGTGCTGCTTGGCTTTGAGTCTCAGGCTGGCCAAGCTCGAGTTACACGTGTCCCTATAAACGTATGGAGGCGTCGGAGGGGCGTATGGACAGGCTGGCGTGGGCACCGCCGAGTTGAGGGAGGGGTTGCTCAGGTTGTTCAAGTTGTTCAGGCTGTTGAGGCCGGAGCCGGGCACGCCGGTGACCGCCGAGGGCACCATGCTGGAGGACATGCTCATGGAGGAGATGGAGTTGGGAGGGGAGAACATGCTCTGGGAGGACAGCGGGTTGACATTCATGGAGTTGAAGAAGGGGAAACTCTTGGTGGAGAGGGAGGCGGAGGTGAGGCCCTTGGCCGCCCAGTTGTTGTACGAGTACCCGGGGTACATGTCGTCGTAAGGCTGCATCAGGCCATTGAACTGTGGCCCGAAGCCGTTCTTGCACAGCTCGGCCTGCTGGTTCCTCTCTCTCTTCCTCCATTTGGCTCTGCGGTTCTTGAACCAAACCTTTAGAAATGGGGTGGGGAGGAGATGGAGAAGCGTGTTAGTGGGGGCTGCCCCGAGCCTGCCATCCCCAGATGGGCACATAGAGCTTCTCCCGTAGATGGCTGCGCTCTCACGCTCTCATTCCCACAGAAAAGAACGCTGTCTTTTTTTTTTTTTTTTAATTTATTCCCCCCCCCCTTATTATTATTATTTTTTTCCCCCCGATTCTCTCTTTCTTTTATTTCCCCCTCCCTTCCCCCCTCTCCCACTTTGGCTCAATCCAAAGCACCGCCATCCAGGTGAAATACAAGAGTGCAAAAACCGAGGGCAGAGAGCCTGGAAAGCGGCGGAACTTTAAGGCAATGTTTCCTATTACGGGGAGGGAGAGGGAAGCCAGCAACTCATAAATCGTTGCTTCACTTGGTTAAAGCTCCGAGTTCCCCCCGAGAGAGAGCTTCCAGAGCCGGGAACCACTTCTAAACAAACTCGTTCGACCACTCTTTGGTAAAAAGAAAAAAAAAAAAAAAAGGGGGGGGGGGGGGCAAGGGGGGAAGAAAGAGAAGAAAATCGCTTCTTAACAACGTGCTAAATGAGGTCTGAGGGAGCCTCCCCGCAGACAAAGGGCAGCGCGTTCTCTCCAATCCACACGCGGGTGTCTGAGCGCCAGGCGGCGGCGAAGTCATGGGGTCGGTGTGGATTGGAGCCCCGGGGGGTGCGGAGCCGGCGGCGGCAGAGCGGGGCGGGGAGCGGGGAGCAGCGCCGGGCACACCGACACACGGCAACCAGCGCCGCGCCGCCTTGCCCGCCTTCTGCCTTCTCCAAGAGAAGAGAAGGTTTAGGTGTTGTTTTGTTTGTTTGTTTTCCCCAAAATCTGGGAGGTTCGATTCAGCTCACTGTATATCTTTTAATTTATTTTATTATTATATATTATTATTATTATTATTATTATTTTCCCAGCGTTTGCACGAACGCAGGATGTAGCCTCGGGAAGTCCGCGGCGCACCGATGGCTCCCATAAATCTCAGAGAGGGTAAAGGGCGGAGAGGCGCTCGGCGAATTGCGAAGCGAAAGAAAATGCGCGGAAGGGCACGTCGGGAGCGAGGCGACGGCCCGCGTGTGTTGTACATCTTTTTCTCGTTACAGGCCGCACAGGTCGCAGCCTGGTCCCGGCCGCTCTCCTGGCCAGTGGTTTCCGTAGGTTCCCGTCAGAAGGAGCGGCACCGCGACGGCGGAACGCTCCGCGGGGGGCCGCGCTCTCCAGCGAGAGCAGAGCCGGAGGGCCGAGCGCCGCTTTCCGCGCCGACCCGAAACCGAAAGAGGCCGCGGATCTCTCTCCCCGCTCCGCCCCCGGACTCACCCGAACCCGGGCCTCGGTGAGGTTGGTCCAGACGGCGATCTCCTCGCGGGTGGACATGTCGGGGTAGCGGTTCCGCTGGAAGGTGGCCTCCAGCTCCTGCAGCTGCTGGCTGGTGAAGTGCGTCCTCTGCCGCCGCTGCCGCTTCTTCTTGGAGGGGTCCTCGGGCCCCGCATCCTCACTCTTGCCCTGCTGGCTCTTCTCTTTCTCTGCGAGGGGGGAAGAGAAAACAGCGGGGCGGAAAACAGGGGCACCTCAGCCTCCCAAGCCTCGCCCCGTTCCCCGCGGACTGCCCCCGCGCCGCTAATCATTAACCCGCGCCCGGCCCCCGCCGGCTCCGCGCTCCTCTGCGGGTTTTCCGCCGCCGGCTACGAGAGTTGCGTTCTCCCGTCCGAGTGCGTTCCCGACGCCGGCGGCGTTCCGCTCTCCGCGTGCGCGCTACGCGTTACCGGCCGGAGGACAGCCGAATGCGGCCCGTCCCTACCAGCGCTGCCCGCCCGTCTCTACCCGCGCTCGCCCGTTGCTGTCCGTCACCGCTCGCCCTCTGTCTGTATTACTCGTCTCTTTCTATCCGTGTTATTCACCCTCCTGCCTCCATATTATTCGCGTTCCATAACAGTTTTATCCGCCCGTCTACATCCATGTTATTTATGTATCTTTTTATCCGTACCATTCGCCCGTCTGCCCGTATTATTCGCCTATACACGTCCACATCACTCGCCTATCTGTATCGATGTTGCTCATCATACGGTCGCCTATTTGTATCCACGTTACCTCCTTTCTGTTCCTATATTACCTGCCCACTGTATCCATGTCATTCGTCCTCCGTATCCATTTCATTCACCCATCTGCACCCACATGATTCGACATGTATTTGTAAGCCTGTACCCATTTTACCTGCCCTCTGTACCCGTATCATTCGGCCATCTGTATCCACATTATTCGCCATATATTCGCCCGTCTGTATCCACATTACTCACCCTTTCGTATCAATATATTCCGCCCTCCGTGTCCCAACACTCGCCCATCTGTACTCACATCACACTCCACGTTATTCACCCATTCGCTCCCCCTTCACTCGTCCTCAATACCCGATCTCTCGTCCGCTCCCCTTACACTGTTCTCCCGCAGCCGTCACCACCCGCCCCGAGCCAGGACCGAGGCGCTGCAGGCCGGGGACCCGCGCCGCTCGCCGCCTCTTACCTGCGGCTTCGGGGCTGGAGGTGTCGGAAATAGTGTGCACCTCCAGCCGGTGCTTGGCGGCCTCCAGGGAGGAGCGAGCCTGCCCCGGCGCCAGCGCCGTCGCCATGGCCAGCGCGGGCTGCTGGTGATGGCAGGAGGACGAGGAGGAGGAGGAGGAAGGTGAGGAAGAGCACAGCTTATTATTCCCGGCTCCCAGGCGCTCCAGGCTTAACGGGTCCTTCATGCAACTCATCGGCGAGAGGACGCCGAAGCCGACGGGCGCGCCCGGGGGGGCTGACGGGAGAAGGAGCGCGTGTGCCCGGGGGGGCGGCCCGGACCGTCGCGGCGCCCCCTCCCTGGGCGGCCTCCCAGGGCTCGGCTAGCGGCTGGGCGGGCGGGCGCGCCCCGGAGCCCCCGCCGCCCGGGGGGGCGCGGCGGCGACAGGCGAACGAAAGGCTCCGGTCCCGCAAGAGCCGTCACGGCCACCCCGCAGTACCCCGGCCGGCGGCCCCCGGCCCGCCGCGGGGCTCGGCGGCGCTCCGCGGGGCGTTCCGCTCCGCCGCCCGCGCATGGACCCGCGCCGCGCCGCGGCCAGCCCCGCACCGCATCAGCTCAGGCGCTTCCCTCTTGGCCTGACATCTTAAACCGGCGGCGGCCTTCCCCGCGCCGGCACGTCACCCGCGCCCGCCCCGCTCCGCCCCCGCGCCGCCTCCCGCCGCCCGCCGCGCCCGCCCCCGCCGCGCCCCGCCCCGCCCGCCCGGGCCTCCCCCGGGCCTCCCGCGCGGCGGCACCGGGCGGCCGGAGCGGAGCGGGGCGGCCCCGGGAAGAGAGGCCGGGCTCCGGTCCCGGGTGGGCAATAAGAGCGAGGGCCTTGCGGCGGGCGGAACGGGCTCGCGGCCGCTGACAGCGGCGCCGGCGGTCGCGAACGGCCGTAACGAGCGCGGAGGCGACGAAGAGACGACGTCCGCGAGCAGCTCTCCGCGGCATAGTTCGGGAAGCCCCCACCTCGAAGCCACCGACGCGGAGAGGGTTGCGCGAATCCCTGCCCCGAGCACGCGTGATCTCCGCGTCTCCGCCCGGGCCCGCTGGAGAAGCCTCCCGCTACGGCCCCGCTCCCTCCCCGCAGCAGCATCCGCCCCGTCCCCCCCCGGGGCTCAGGTGCCGCCGGCCCGTGGGACAGTTTCTCCTCCTCCCTCCCCCCCATCCTCCCACCGGGGTCCCTCCGCCCGCTGATGTTCGCACCGTCCCTCGCAATGGCACTTATCGCCGAACGGCACATATTCCTTTGGCGGGCTGTTAGTAAAGAAGGTTAAATTAATTTACATTCTGCTCATTATCTGCCGTTTAAATGACGCGTTTTTATCCCCGAGATTTGGCAGCGAATCTCTTTCCTCAGACCCCACAGTGTTTCGGCGGAGACAACGCTCTTACATTTGTAGTGGATTTTAATCTGATAAGACTCTAATTTGCTTAAGTCTCTTAAATAGGGGGTTTAAAATGATTCTAGCCGTTTTCTTATTGAATTTCCTCTAATTCCCCCAAGATCATAAAGTATATGTGTAAAGTAAATATTTCCTCCCTCCGCACCGGCAGCCGATGACCTATAACTGAGTCAATACGAAGCCGGCTCCGCTCCGCACAATCTGTTTACCGACCCTGTCCCTGCTCCCTCCCCAGCCCTCGCTCCCGCTGTCGGACCCCCCCGGTGCGGACCCGGCCCTGCGTCCTCCGCTCCCACCCGGGGGGGAGGAGGGTGCAGATCCCCAAAAGCTAGGGGGTTTAGGCTCTTCCCCCCTCCTACAGCCCCGCACCCGGCTGGGAGGGGAGCGGGCAGACGGCGTTAGTCGTCATGGCGACCATAAATCACCTAAATCCAAAAATACCCACCTAGAAGCTGAGATGAAGCTTTTATTTCCCAAGCGAAATAATATTTTAGAAGCTGTCAGCCGACCGAAAAACAAGCTCATTGTAGGTACCCAAGCCATATATTAGCGCTAAAGGTTCCAATTAAAATGTCAAAAGTCTTTTTTTTTTTTTTTTTAAACTTTTCCTTTCCCTCTGGCAGCTCCCATTCCTTCTCGGGCCCGCACTGCTCGTTGCGAGGCCGCCCCAAAGCCCAGCCCAGGGTGCCGGGCACAACCCCTAATAATAGGGACCGGGGGACCCTCCCTTCTCCTTTTCAATTCCTTGATTGTATTCGGTTTATTTTTATCTTATTCCGAGCGTTATTTTGCCCCCTTCTCTGCTCCCCACCCGCCCACCTCCCGCAGGTCTTCACTTTCCCACTTTTCCTTTATCTCCCTGTAGGATCGTTGTGCAACCTTCTCCCCGACCGACACCTCGGGGTTGCGCAGCCCCGCTCGCTTTGCCGGCTGCTCCCCTCCCTTGTTGTCTCCCGCCTATCTCGGATTACCGCGCATTCTCCTCGATGAAGAGCCATTAATTACCCATTCAGTCAATATTAGGAAGACTACAGAGCTTTTTACATAGGATTAAGAAGACATCAGATTGTTCCATTAGTATATTCCTCCTCACGAATAAGCTTTCCTTATACATTTCGTTTTCCCTGGAGTGAGGCTAACAACTGCTGCATATATTATTCTCACGCACCGGCGGGGAGGGAAAAAAATAAACCACAATTGATGCGACAGCCGAAGCGCGGTATCAAACTTTCGGGTGCGGAGTCTCTCCCTGTCCAGCAGCGGGGGGAGGCGGGGCCACAACACACACCGGGCACCTTCCGCGGGGCTGGGCGTAAGGCGGGATCACTGCTCTATTTTTCACTTTTTTTTTAAGCTATATGAAGTTAATGAGTGTTCAATCCAAAGAACGATTTCTTCTTCTTTTCTGTTTTTTTTTTTTTTTTTTTTTTCTTCTCCCCCCTCTCCCTTTTGAGGGGTTGAAACAATCGATTCGCGCTGGTGCCGCTGATACGGGGCGGACTGTAATCCCAGTGCTTTATATTGGGATGCGGCTGCTGCTGCTTTAGCGACACCCGCGTTAGCGATTGCGGGAAGGTTTCCTGCAGCACAATTCGGGCAGCTAACGAATTCTATAGATTCTATTCGTTCAATTAAAAACGCGCAGGTAGAATCTAAGCATCCCTCCGCCCTTCGTAAAAATTATTCGAATAAGTCCCCCAGAAGCCATCCCTCTTGCTGGGTGCTTTTCCAACCATACGCACCCAGCAGCGATTTTTCCGCCTCTCCGGGTAATTACGGCACCCGCCTTTGCCATTCTCGGCTGTAGCGCTATTTTCGCACTTGACTATTTCCATTTTCCCGGGCGCAGCGGTCCCACTCCCAAGCCGGAGCCCCAGAGCCCGCCTCGCTTGCGGCATCTCCGCCCGAATTTCGTTCCCTCCTCCCGCAGGAGCGCTGCAGTGACCCGACGCTCGCGTTCGCGCTGCCGTTAGCGGCAGCCGTAGGCAGCAGCTCCTCGCCGTGAGTCCACCTATAGCTCCCAACCCTCGCAATCACTGCTTCGCCCTGCCCGTTCCCAAACACGCGTTCCGACAGAAGCGGTCCCGGACGGTCCCCGCACTATTTCACTACCCTACGTCTGACGGAAAGAAGGACGAGAAATTTTTATGGAGGTAAACCACGTAAAACCTGAAGTTCTGATACTCAGGCAAAGCCCGCAGTCGACGAGCACCGCAGGATTCATAGCGCAACGAAAAGAAGGGGGCAAAAAAAATCGATAAAACCTCTGCGCAAACCTCTACAGAATTCGAAGGCAAATCGCAGCAATTCGGGCTCTGCCCCACACGTCGGGGCGCTCCGAGAGCTGCCACCCGCAGCACCCCACACATCTGCCCCACAACAGCAAGTTGTGCAACCCAGTACTTCTCCAGAATTCTTGTTCAATTAATGGCATTCGAGATGTTCAGGTAGAGATTTCCCCCTCAGCCCGAGGGGTAGGACGCAGAGCGGATGACAGGGGAACGAGGCAGGGCATTGTACGTGCATGACAATAACCCGCGTTCCTAATTGACGGTTAAGAAAATATCCGTTTGTTTCACGGCGGGAGAAGTAAAAGCGAGCATGTCAGCGAGCACATGGTGGCATTACTTTTATAAATATTTTGACGAATAAAGCTGGCAGGGAAGGGCTCGTAAATTTCTTCTATCGGAAAGGTTCCCACTTCCCCATTAGCTTGTGCTCAGAGATCTGATTAAGACCACCTGTTGGTCGGGAGGGAGGAAGGCCCTCCTTATTTCCCAACCATACATAAAGCGATGTCACCCTTCCTTTCCACGTTATTTAACACTTATTACCGGCCGAAGGACAAAGCGCCAGCACCCGGCAAAACCGATTTGGGCACAATTCAACATGGCGTACGTTTCCGGGATTAAAACTTATTGGCTCCTAAAGCCTGCGCGGCCGGGATCACCCCGCATTTCGCTCTCTGCCACCCCCGATCCTCACCGTAGTGCCTGGCGGGGTGCGATGTCCGACGGCCTCACGGTGCTCTGAGCCCGAGGCTGCTCCCAGAGCAGCACTGAGTCGCGGGGGTTAACGCGGCATTCCGACAGGGGAGTGTTTAACCACGACACCGGCAAGGCGTGCATTATTAATTCTGTCTAGTTTCCCGTATTATTAATTCAAGTTAATATATTTTATTTAAACAAAATTACGTTTATCTTGGATTAAACAGTCCTTGGAATACAGAGCGCTTGTTTTCTTCTTTGTAATGTGTTTGCCTGGGTGTTTTTCTTTATCACCCCTTGGGCTTGCCCACCCTCGGGCCCCCTTCAGTAGGCAGAGAATGTGAAGGCGGTGTGGCACCCCTCAGCTCTGGGGAGGTTATGGGGCACTAAAAACGGAAACAATTAAGAAAAAAAAAAAAATTCCCCAAGCTAGCAGAGAAACCCCGCCGGCAGAGGAGATCGCGCGTTTCGGGGCGCTGTTGGAGGCGGGCGGCCGGGGGGGGTTGCGCACCTGAAGGCGCCGCGCGAGAGCAAGAGGCCGGCAGGGGGCGCCATAGTGCCGCGCAGGCGGGCGGCCGGGTGCGGAGCAGCGAGGCCCGCGGAGGAGCTGTGGGCGGCGGGTCCCTGCGTTCCCCCGGCGCCTCCCGGCTCCCCCAGCGGAGGCCGCGGGGCGGTGGGTTCTCTTACCTAGCTGCACGCAGGCTGAGACAAGTTTACGGCAGTTGGACTCCATTACCCGTTATCTGCAAAAGACGAAGCGCGTTGGGTTGTTAAAGCAACGAATCCAGGACTATAGATACATATATAATAAATACAATAATCACAGCACTTATAATAGCACTTATAATAACAACAGGTGCCCAGGAGCCCCGTCGCAGCGATGCTGACGTGATCTCCCCCCACGGAGAGAGGTCGCACCCGGAGAAAATAGAGCGCAGGCCCCGGTGCGGCTCCCGGTGCGGCTCCCTCCCGCCGCCACGTTTTGGCGACGCGCAGGAAGGTCCCCAGCCCCCCCAGTCCGAGTGGCTGGGCGGTAAAATCATGGGATTAGTGCCTGATTGAGATGTCTGTTCGGGAGATATTACAAAATTCATTATCACAGCTCTCTACTAACTCGATATGAAGTAACACAGATGGGATTTTATTAGTCCAGGCTTCCAGTGTTTACTTATGATAATTTCGGGGACAATTTGCATGTCACCGTCGCTTCGGTGCGCTTCGCTGCTGCCCCTTTTGTAACGCCCGAGCCGGGCCGGGTCTCGGCAATGCCGCAGATGGGACCGGTGCAGGCGGGCAATGCTCCGTCCTCCCCGGCAGCTGCGAGAAGGAAAGAGGGACGGGAAAACCCAAAGCAAAGTATCGAGAGGCACGGTGCGAGCCTGGCCATCCCGGGCCGCCGTGACACAGCGCTTCTGCCCGAGGCCGAGGCGGCTCGGAACGGACGCTGGGCCTAGCACCGGGCACGGCCTATTCGGGACGCGGCCCGCAGCCCTCGTCCTCCACCGGCTGCCCGAAAGCGGTGCGGGTCTGCCGGGATGAGTCCTGCACAGCCAGCGGCCGCCTGCCCGCCTCGGGGCCTCGTCTGACCCACGGACGGGACAGCGGCCGCGCCGAGGGGAAGTTTGTTCTCCATATTCACCCGTCTCGATGGAGAAAAATGCCTTTGCAGGGCCGATTTCTGCTCCTTGACTGTATTGCTCCTTCCCTTTCTCACCCTCTTTATTTTGTTTCTTTCTTTCATTTTCTTTTTTTCTTTCTTTTTTTAAAATTCATATTTTTTGATAAACCACATTGCAGAGCAGGTCCAAGAGGAGTGAGAAGCATTTCCCTATTGTCTGCAGCGCTGTGCCTCAATTGCAGACGGCTCTGCCCTCCACCTACAGTGCCGTTGCTGTTGCCGTATCTCTGCGCTCTCCTCGTTCACAATTAAATATTTTTGACGCTCACACTCGCAGCCCAGAGAGTTCCCTTCCCTTCTCTTCTCTTCCCTTCCCTTCCCTTCCCTTTCCTTCCCTTCCCTTCCCTTCCCTTCCCTTCCCTTCCCTTCCCTTCCCTTCCTTCCCTTCCCTTCCCTTCCCGGCTCCACTAGGGAAGAACCTGCTAGCAGAATTACCACTGTAAAACCTGCAGGACGCGAACAACGAAGCAGTGTCACACAATGTATTTTTATCTCTTCTTCCCCCGACCATGCTCCCCCCCCCCTTTTTTTTTTCTTTTTTTTCTTCTTTTTTTTTGTATCTATTGCTATTCTTTAAAAGACAAAAAAAGAAATAAGCCGAGTCCCCCGGCACACATCCCAACAACTCCCGAAGCACGGAGAGCTGTGGGAGCGGCTTTACACTGAGATTTCGGCCCACGGCCGCCGCCTCCACAACGAAAGCGGCTCGGAGTGGGGCCATTCACTCGCCGGTGACGGCCGGGATCGCCGCCACGGGGACAACCCCACCGCACGGCTCAGGCTCCCCGGCCGCAGCCACCCCACGCCGGACCGGCAGGCTCCACCGTGCCCGCCCCAACGGGAGAAGCCGGGACCCAGCGGCAGTAGCCGTTCCCGACGCCAACTCCGGCGCCCGACGGGTCAAAAGAAGCCGTTTAGAAATTAGGATCGAGAGGGCCGATCGCGCGTAATTGCCTCTCGCAGGAGCAGGGCCCGGCCCGCAGGTAACCGCGGGCCTGCTTCTGCAAAGAAGGAGCGCTCGGTCACCCCGTAGCCGGCCGCTCGCTACCCCCCGAGCCCGGGCAGCCTCCGGGGACGGGCAGCTCCGGCCTCGGCCCCGTCCCGCCCCGTCGTGCCCCGCTTTCTCCGTGCACCACTCACCGGGGCCGGCCGCCGTTCGCCCCGCCGCTCTGCTGCTGCCGCTACCGCTGCTGCCGGGGGCGGCGGGGCCGCGGCGGGCTCCTGCGCTGGCTGCGGGGCTCGGAGCCGCCACCGCCTCCCTCCGGCCCCGGCCCCCGCCCCCGGGCCTGACGTCACGGAGCCTCCTCCGAGCGCCCCGGGGCCGGGCCGGGCGGCGGCTCCGCGGCACTGCGCTGCGCTGCGCTGCGCGGGGCCGGGCGCGGCGCGGGCGCGGGAGCAGGGGGCAGGCGGCGGAGCGGCGGCGGCGGCGGCGGCAGCAGCAGCAGCAGGGCTGGGTGGCCGCAGAAGAGCCGAGGTGAGAGAGAGAGGGCGGCCGAGGCCTCTCCGCGCCCGCGTAGAGCGCGCCCCGCCCGCCCGGGAGGCGCGAGTTTGTATGCGAGAAGTTTCCCAGGCCGGGCCGGTCCTGCTCAGGTGCAGAGACGCAGCGCCGGGCTGTGGCGAGAGGTCTCTGCTTCTACCCACCTCCCCCTGTCCTTTCTTTTTTCTTTTCTTTTCTTTTCTTTTCTTTTCTTTTCTTTTCTTTTCTTTTCTTTTCTTTTCTTTTCTTTTCTTTTCTTTTCTTTTCTTTTCTTTTCTTTTCTTTTTTTCTTTTCCTTTTCTTTCTCTTTTTTCCTTTTCCTTTTTTTCCTTTTTTCTTTTTCCTTTTTTTCCTTTTTTTTCCTTTCTTTTTTCTTTTTCTTTTTTTCTCTTTTTTTCTTTTTTCTCTTTTTCTTTTTCCTTTCTTTTTGTCTTTTTCCCCATCTTTTCCTTTCTTTTTTTTCTTTTATCCTTTTTATCTTTTTTTTTCTTTCCTTCCACCCCCCCCCCTTTTCCTTTCCTCCCTCCTCTTTTCTTTTTTTTTTTTTTTTTTTTCTTTTCCTTTTTCCGTTTTCTTTTACTATTTTCTCCAAATCTGCGGGGTTATTGTTCCCATCCGACCACCAACGCAGAGCCAAAGCAGCCAAAATGCCCCTCTGCCCCGTACTAGCAGTACGTTCGTGTCGGGATCACTCCTGGCCCCGTTTGCCCCGAACGTCCCCGACCCGGCGGCGGAGGGAGAGGTTTTCGATTTTAAGCCGTTTTCGGCGTTTGAGAAACAAACGAAGTCGGATGTATTTACTTAGAACAAACCAAACCGAATGCTTTTTTTTCGCAGCAATTCTATAGTTTTGTTTCTGGAGAGACTACGCGAAAAAAAAAAAAAAAAAGAAAAAAAAAGAAAAAAAAGAAAAAAAGAAATGATACATTTTCTTTACACATTTTTTCAGTTCGAGGGCAGCACCCGGTCTATCGGTGGCATTTTGCAAAGATTTCAGCCGCCGTGCATTGGAGCTCTCTGCTTCCCGGCCCCGCGCAGCGCAGCATTGCGCAGGGGTTGCGGCTGCTGTTGCCGTGTACCCCTCGCCGGTGTGCGGAGTTCTACGGGAGAAACAAACCGACGGAGCGCGCTCTCGGATGCCCGCTTCTGTCCTCGGGACCACCTGAGCCGAGTGAAACCCATTTTTCCCGGCGCATCCGAGGAAGGAGAGGCAGCACTGCCAGCTCCCAGCCGGCGTTTCCCGGGGTATAACGGGGAGTTGCGCGGGTGCGCAGCCCCGCGGGGCCCAGCCCGGCCCCGCTCTCACTCTCGTTACCCCTCTGCAGCCCAAGTGAGCAGCTGGTGGGAAATGCAAATGGCTCCTGGAGGAACAGAGGAGAGCGGGTGATTTTCATTCCCTCCTCGAGTGTGTGGAAGGAGCTGGACATACGTTTCACGCTCCTAATCCTTCTTTTACATTTTTAGTCATACTCCTATTAAACAACTAATTAATGCCCGGAGTCACCGGGGAATACATTAGACATGCTGCTGTGGAAGAGGGTCCAGGGTGGCTGGAAACCGCGGAGACGCCTTAATGCCCGGATTCCAATTTTTTCTCTCCCCTTCTGTCAAAACGAGAAACGGAAGAGCACAAACCGGAGCAGCAAAGGCCGCTCAAAGAGCCGCCACGGCAGTGACAGCCCGAGGGCGGCGGACAGAAAGGACTTGGCCCGGGGTTCTCTTCTGAAGAAATGAAAATTAAGAACTCCCCCAGCCGGCACCGTGCGGGCACGGAACGTCCCTCGGTGTCTTCCATCGGCCTCCGCGGAGGGATCGGAGGAGAGCGGAGTTCTGCTGCGCAGCGCCGAGCGCTGATTGCCTTCGCTGGCAGACTGTGCTCGCAGCGCTCCGTTCCTCTCCCCTCAGCCTCCCCCCCTCCCCCCCCCCGCCTCTCTGCGCTCCTTATCTGGCGGCGAACGCGTATGGAGATACCTAGGGCCGCTCTGTTAACACGCTCAGACGCTATCGATCTGTTGGGCTGTTCGAATATTTTCTTCCCGTCCAGAGCCAGTTTCAAAATTGCTCATTCGGACGGCTGATCCCGGCGCTACAACACAATGATTGTTCCAAAATTAAGCGTTTCGAACGGACGCAGTGATTTGCATATAAATTACAGGAGCCCTGCCTCGCGTTTTCCGGCCGTTTTATCATCGGTTCGAAATGAGTGCTTAACCACTCAAACTAAAAGAATACCTAATGAATTGCCCAATTAAGGCGCCCGTGGAGCCCGCTCGTTAGGTACATCGGGGCACGCCGAGGTGAGGACGGCAGTGCGAATGGGGCGCAGCGATCTCCGTTAGCACGAAGTAACCTCAAGCCCCGTATTTGTTTTTCTTTCCTTTGATCCTTTACCCCTCTCCTATTAATTCTTTCTTTCTTTCTTTCTTTCTTTTTTTTTTTTTTTTTTTTTTTTTTTTTTTCCAGAAGGAGAGGGAAGAGGAGACACCACCCGGGCCCTCCAGTTCTGCGATGTCCCGGGGCAGCGGGTGGCAGCAGCCCGTGTCGCGATAGTGTGCGAGCCGAGAGCTTACCTTCGTCATGAGCATAGGCATAAAGGCGGCTCCGCTACGAGAGGCAGCGCACAGCGCGAGAAGTTCAGAAAAAGAGAGCGGCGGTGCGAAAATCTGTAGCCTCGGGGGCTAGCCGGCAGCCCCTTTCATTTCAAGCGCTTATTGATTTGCTGTTGTCATCTTTGGCGACGCAGAAGGACACTTGAAAGAATTTCTGATGGGGCTCTGATCTGAGAAACGAGATGACCTGACCGGGCTCTCACCAAATTCTTAATTACCACATCAACTGCCTTAAAAATAAAAAGGGAGAGAGGAGGAGGAGGGAGAGGAAAAAAAAGAAAAGAAAAGAAAAGAAAAGAAAAGAAAAGAAAAGAAAAGAAAAGAAAAGAAAAGAAGAAAAGAATAAAAGGGGGGGGGGGGGGGGGGGAATCTCTCTGACAGCAGCTGAATTTGCTTATCGAGAACTTTTTTAACCATTCCCAAACTCTCCTTCCCACCGCCGCGGCCTCAGCCTTATCCTCACCCCCACCCCGCTACCCGAGCGAGTCTCGGGGCCGAGACAGAGCGCAGCCCCCCCCCCCCTCAACCTCCCCCCCCGCACCAGAGCAGCTCCGCAGCTCCTTCCCCCGGCAGAGAGAGGAGCTGCCCTGGGGCTGGGGAGGCAATGAGGACGGGGCAGACGCATCAAGTTGGGGTGGAAAAGTGTGGAGAGAGGTCAGCACGAGGGGGGAAGGAGGTGAACGTGTGTATGTATGTGTGTGTGCGTTGCACCCACCAAACATGCAAGCCTGCAACTTGTCTGCAGCCAGATAATGGAATATCATAAAATCTGGATGCATACATCTTTCCAAAAGGAAAATTTATACAAGATCAACACCAGAAACCTGTTATCAAAGACACCGAGAAGCACGTCGTGCGTGGTGTTGCTCGTATGCAGGCATATAAGGCTGAGAGATGGCAGTGGGGCTTTCCAATAGGGCTGAAAGGAAAGGAGCTGCCTTTGTCCCACATGGTTCACACACAGACACATTCCTTCTTCTTCCTGCTCTGGTTGCTGTTTCTTCAGGATAAAGCAAGCTGTTGCTTACAGGCATCTTCCCCTCCCTCCTTTTCTTTTTTTTTTTTTTCCTCCTCCTGTTTTGTATGTTTCCTCCTTATTTCAGAGTCAGAAAGCAGAATCAGAGGGATGGAGTTAGCACTTACTCTGACCTCTCTCATTCTGTCCACCCCATAGCAGCATCCCAACCCAGGTTGCGAATGCTCAGAGGGCTCCTGCTCAGTGTGTGGTTACTCTTACGGGCTTTGCAGGATCGCTGCCCTTTCTCAGCACATGCCGGTCTGACCAGCTCATGTCTCACCTCTGAGCAGGGCTGCTGATGTCCATGTCATCAGTGTGTGCCACCCATCACTCATGAACCAGCTGTTGAGCTGCAGCAACCAGGACTGTCTGGTTAGACTTAAGCCTTACACTCTCCGTTGAGCCTCATCTCTTCACAGTCTGGTTTGTGCAGTGGCAACACTTATCAATGAGGATTAGACGGCCTAGCACTGGTTTTCAAGCCTCATTGTATGGCTTCAGTCGTTTGTGACAGGACTTTTCAGCCCATAGCTTGCTCATATCCCATGTCCAGCTCAGTGTACTTAACACGTCTTTCTTCTCCCTATGTATCTGACTCTGCAGTACTGTCACTGGACTTCTTTCTCAGTAGTGTCATGTTGTAGTTTAGCAATTGAATGAAACCACTCCTTGTTTCCTTGTAGGAGCTGGATTCAAATTTGGGGATTTGTGAGCTTAGCAGAGAAATCCTAGAAGGGGTGCCACTTGGAGGTTTTTTTTTTTAACATGGCTTTCTACATTGCTTTGTACATCTTGTCCAGATCTCCATGTAGTTGCTTAATTCATTTTCATCCATGCTTGGTGAAATTAGACCTTCTGCTAAGCGCTGCAGGTGTAGGCTGAAGGGGATGTCACATTTTTCAAAAAACAGGTATAGCCCAACAGTACTGCTACTGTTGGGGTGTCCCAGCTCACCGCCTTCCTATTGCTCTCATCCGGAAACCACGCAGGTGTCACACCTTCTGATGGCTGGGGCGTGCTGGATCTCATTGCTCATGCTCTGAGTGTTCGCACTGTTTGTGCTCACCCTCCTTGCCATGCTTGTCACATAGCTGCTTCTGCTGGACTTTGTGCTTTTTTTTGGTAAAATGTTCAGCCTGTTTGTGTGTGGTGCTCGGCTCTGCTCTGAATGCTTCTGAATGAGAAGAGTGAAAATAATTCCAGAATGACTCCAAAATATCTGAATACTATGGTTTTGTTACAAAAGAGAGTATCTCTTATTACTTTTGTTATATTTACTTGTTGTGAACTAATTGTGAAGAAGCTTACTGAAGACGAGGTAAATGTGTGTCACTTAGGCTTTTTCCTCTTGCACAGTTTTTGGGATGTCTGATGTCATGATTTGTGTCCAGCCTGTTCACAGTGTTCTAGATGGAGTATCCAGAGTATCTAGTAAGTATCCAACATGTCATGTCATTCGTTGTGTCATTCCTCATGTCATTCCTCACAGCAAATCACTTTCTCATCTTTCTGTTTTCCAAGGTCTTCAAGTTGCTACTGATTTATCTCTCTCTCTCTTTGTGTGTGTGTGTAAACCATCTTAAATCTGAAGAACATGTCAGAAATTTTCCATCTCTCAGCACAGGTCTCTTTCCTGCATCACAGCTTCTCACTGAGGAAGCAGAAAAACCCAAGCAAATTTCTTCAAAATAAAATTACCCAAAAGAAGTTCATTTGCTTTACTTTTTTTTCCTTCTTCCTAACAGAGGCAGAATCTCTCTACAAACCTGAAACTGCAGTGGTCATTAAGATCATTGCAGTAGTGCTGCAACTGCAGCTTAAACTCTGTGCTATAAAATATCCCATATTTTCTCTGTGGTGGCATTCCCTTCCCTTGCTTCACTTTCTGCCAGCCATGAAGAGAGAAAGCCAACGTTTCAGGCTGCACACCTTCTTGTGCTAAAACTTTCCCTGTGCTGGATGGTGATGGGCAGTGTAACTTTGCCAATCCAGCACTTCTGTGGGGAAAACGGCACCTAGCCTCCTTGAAAGCCATTCCATAGTAGTGTTGGGGTAAATCAGTGCATGGGTATTGCCCAGCTACTGTCTGCTCGGGGTGCCCCTGCCCTGATGTGGGTCACCACAGGCCCTTGGGGTGTCCCAGCTGATGTGTGCCATCCATGAGCCCTCAGACCATCCCTGCCCTGATGTGAGTTACCATGGCCCTCAAGAGTCCATTGTGGCAGAAGTTCTTCAGGGTGGCTGCTCCCATTCTCCATGGAGGCCCTGGAGTATGTCTCTCACTCTATGCCTGCCACTTTTTCATGGTAAAATTGTTTGGGAAAAGGTCTGGTGTGCATTTGTGCAATTTTGAAATTTCAAGGCAGAAGACTTTGAGGCGTAGCAGTCAGGTTTTGGTGTGCATTGAGGTTGTTCCACTCTGTGGCTGTCAGAGCCCACTGGAAGCAGGCAGGTCCATGTATGTCTCAGGCAGCTCTGCCACCACCATGCTACCACGGCCGCCAGCACCCTGCTGCCACTGCCACTGTCGTGCCTCTTCACATGGAAATAGTGAGAGACATGCCATGGTCTGACCCCAGGCTGCTCACTGGCTGTGATGGAACCTGACTTGGTGTCCCTGCTCTCCCCACAGAGCCCAGAAGAAGTTAACAAATTAAGCAGCGATTGGGGAAAACCTCTCATGTAAGAGCAGTGTTGTGGCACCCAGTGAGCTGCTCTCTGCCTGGGAGTGCAGCCAAGTTGCTTACTCACTGTAACGCACCGTGTCAAAGAGCTGGCTCCTTATTAGACAGTTCTTTTAAAAAAGTGTTTCGCTTGGAAACATAATGGCAAAATTTCTTCACCAGTTCAGCATTGCTTCATTTTTTTTTTTTTTTTAATTGTACTTTTATATGAAACTGTTCTGGCATTCCCTGTCAGAGAAAACGTTAAATGCTTTTAGAAAAATATTTGTTCTGATGGAATTTATGATGTGATCTGTTATTCAAATTTATAGTTAGCTTAACGTGGTAGGCTAGATGAAATGGCTCCTGATGACATCGCGGCAATCACATAAAGCCATACTTAGGCATGTTTGGACAGCTTATCAAAAAGTGTTTGGAAACAGAGCGTAGGTATAATAAAATGCAAAGAAGAGTCGGAAAGATCTCCAGCTAAAAAAAAAAAAAACAAACAACACACACCAAAGCCCTAAACTATAAGACGAGTTTATATACAGCCTATAGGAGTGTCTCTGCTTCATCCAGGCAGAAAGACACTGACTTTGAAGTCGGGTTTGGAGAGGACAGGTAAAAGGTTCTTAGTGCTTCTTTTTGGCAATAGTGAAAAAAAAAGAATCCAAATGTGCTTGTTATGTCCAAATGGTTCCAGCAGACAAGGAAGGAGAAGAGACCTGAGGGCAGGTTTCTCTCCTTTCAGGAGTCTGGCTTCCCAGCTGCGAGATGCCCACAGGTGCTGCCCTGCTGAACATGAGCAAGGCCTACAGAGCGGGTCCTACACAACATGGAGGCTGCTCCTGTCCCACTGCCTTCCCTGGCAGTGGTGGTACTGCCTCATGAGGATGGCTGCCATGTATACAGCACCGCTCTGCTCAGAGAAGCAGATAGGGAATCTATCTGTCAACTGTAGCTAACTCAGCTCTGTGGATTATTAGGAATGCATGTTTATGTATTTGCTCGCAGTAACTACAGTCATCGATCTCACAACTGAGCTCTTTCTGCAAGGGCATATCGTGCTTTTTCTATCTACTATCTACTGACCCTATTTTGTGGGCTTATTCTGGCCTAGGCTTATTTACACCACCATTGCTGGGGATGAGAGCCACGCTGCCTTCCTGTGCTCCTTAAATGAACACAATCCCTGTGCACCCTTCAGGGAGGAAATCAACAGGCCTTTTAAATTTGGTAGGCAAAAGTTATTGGGGTATAGTAAGTAAGGAGATCTTTCTGCAGCTCATTTCCCTGTCTCTGTCTGCTGCTGGGCAGCTATTGCTGATTCTGGTTATTGTTTCCCCTCCTGATTTCTGAGCCCCAAACATTTTCACGCACAGCCCATTTGACTTTAATTTATTTTCTTTTTTGCCTTGGAGCGCTGGGAATGCAGGGGCTGTGAATGCTTTGTGGCAACAACCTCCCAGTGAAATGAAAGACCACGTCAAAGCAGGGAGGCTCAAAAAACACTGGGCAATAAGAACAGCCAGGAAGTTATTTCTATCCTCTTGGATTTTAAAAGCTACTGAACATACCTGTGATTATAAGTGAGCTGTAGGTCAATAAAAATGTCTGTTAGTGCTTTCATTATAATCTCAATTGTTGGGAGTTTACATAGCACAAACATTTGCTTTGTGGTAAAAGTACAGCATGTAAGCCTTTTGATCTACACTCAGTGAAAAAAATAACTTTTTGCTTTGTTTTCATTCCCTCCAAACATGCTTTACTAACTGGATTACAGCAGGAGCAATCTGATGTTTGAGCTATAAAACATGGCATGAATATAGATGACATTAGCCACTCCTACTTTGCTTAGTTGTGGAGAAAAATCCTTTTAAAAGGCGTGATAAAATCTCATCTGACTACTCTCAGTAGCAGACTCTACCATCTCTGCAAAGAGACGAGAAAGGCTGAAATATAGTCTTCCCCCCAAGTATAGCTGAGTGATGAGTAATAGGCAGAGGCACTCCCTCTGCTGCTCTGAGACATGTGAGAGGGCAGAGCGATGTTCAAAACGTGGTGAGGGTGAAAACTTTGAGATTCTTCAGTTCATAGAAGGCGAGGACACACACACAAAACAGCCTCAAGTTGCCTTTCTCTCTTTCTTTCCCTCTTTCAGTTTAAGACTCCTCCCATGGAAAACGAGGGCAGCCCATTTGTGGCTTCTCCATGCCTTCCCAAAGAGCTCAGCAATGAAATGCTGAACAGCTGAGCTCCTTGGCACTTTGCAGACGAGGGAGTGAGAGAAAACATTTCCAAACTCTAAAGCAGGAGTTACAGCTGCAGCAGACAGCATAATTTTTTCAGGGAACAGGCAGGTACGCAGCTGGGCAGTGGTTGGGCAGGCTGAGCAATCGGGACTGGGCAGGGAAAGGAGCGTGATATGCAGCAGCATCACTGCATGCCAAACTCCAACTCTTCCTGGTACCCAAAAAGGCCTGGCAACGTCAGCTCTTGTGCAGTGGAGGCAGTGCCTGCCCAGTCTGTATCAAATGACAGGCTGTTTTTTTGCAAACCTGTCTGCGGGCTTTCCTAATCTGCTGAATGAAACACAAAGCGTTCCATTTTGGGGCTGCTTGTCACACCTGCTGAGCTATGGTAGAAACAGCAAGTAATCCTTTATTTGCAGATGATAGGAAGATATAAAAGGAAGGCATATTTAGATCATTTAGGCATTCCTTAAGTTTTTTTTGTGCTTGACTTAGAAGGATGAGCTACAGAGCTGATTACGATCTTCCTGTCCCAGAGCCCTGCCAGAGGGCTCACTTCTGGAGCTTTCCCACTCCAGAGCCCAGGTCTCACATATCCACTTTAGCTTCTCCTTTGGGGGATGTTTACACACAGATTCTATGAGGATTAGAATTTAGCCTGATGTATTTTCTATGAAAAACATACCCAAAGCAGAACCCTACCTGCCTTTAAATAGCAGGTCTTACTTGGAAAGTGTTAGTATGCCAAAAATTCTCAAGATTTGAGAAATTTCTTGTTCTTTTTTTTTCATGCATAATTTACTAATACAGGAAAATATTTTGCCTTTCTCTTCTTCTGATAATCATAGAACTGTTTGACTTGGAAGAGATCTTTTAAAGTCCATCTGGTCCTACTTCCTGTAGTGAGCAGAGACACCTACAGCTTCTTCAAGTACTCAGAGCCCCTCCAGCTTGACCTTGGGTGCCTCCAAGGACAGGGTATCCACCTCTCTGGACAACTTGTGCCAGTGCCTCACTATGCTTACTGTAGAAAAAAATTCCTTTTATCCAATCTAAATCTCTTTTTGTTTGAAACCATTCCTCCTTGTCCTGTCAAGACTTATCTATGCACTTACCCAGTGTTTGCTTTTTGCTTTTTTTTCCCCTCCCTATTTTTTTTTTTTTTTTTTAAAGAATGCACCTTCAACACACAAGTGCTTCCCTAGTTAGAATTTAGCATTGTTACAGACAACTAAAAGCAATGATCTTACAACAGCAGTTTAAGGGAACCTTGAGTACTGGAGAAAAACACACCCGAAGACAATTAGCAGCACAATTCCTGTAACTTCTAACACCTGCTGATCCCAGTCAGGTGCTGGCACTCTAAATACCAGCTGTAAGAGGGCTATTTTTGGGTCTGAGTGCCATGGAGGAGCTAAGGGTTTAAACAGATTTTGCTTTAATGGATTTCAGAGAAAGTTTTGTTTTTAGTAGTTAATAACTTTGCTGTGTGGATGAGCATATTAGTTCAAGTCTTTTAATAGTTGTATTGTACAAGCTAGAGGAGACTACTGTCTTTACTTATGGGATCCCAGTTATGACTTCTGAGAAGCTAATGCAACAAACACAGGGTTAGAAAGAACAACCTATGTGCTAATGGAATGGACTGTGTTAATCTATAGGGAGGAAGATTTTGCCTGTGGATGATGTGGTAGGCAAAACCTGTAGGCTGTTCTTAGCTAATCATATTTCTACTGCTACTTCTGCTTCTCAGTAATCTTAGGGTCTTGTTTGCTCATGGGTTTGGCAATATTGGTGTGTAGCTCAGACGCTTACTTTCCTAATTTGTTATGTTATTTTATTAGTTCTCAAGGTAGCATAAAGTTTTTAAGGGAAAGCAATACCTGGTGTATTTAGGAAGTTTCTATTTCCACTCTTTAGTATAACAGCCCTTTGTTCTTCCTGATATTTTGGTGTGAGAAAGAAGGCAAATATACCTCCTGCGTACATCTATGCTTCTGCCTTTCTATTAGAATCTCTGAAACTGTACTGAGTTTGTGCAGATTGCTGTATTTCTGATCCAGCAGTATTAATGTTTTAAACAGATAATAAATACACAAGAGAATTATATGCTATCCTTATAACAAAACAAATAACTGGACACAATTAATCTGCTATATATATATATATATATATTTATTATTTTTTTATACCCCTACCTTCCATATGTTGAGTTCTTCACTGCTCTCTACCTAATGGTGAGGGAGTCTTAGTTTTAGCAGTGGTGTGAGAAATGCTGTTTTTTTTTTTTCCTTTTTTCTTTTTGGGGTGGGAGGTGAAATAAATCTCCATTTTAATATATTAAAAAAAATTAAAGCTTATGTGTCATGCTAGCATTTAATGATCTTTAGCAAAGCTTGCTGTTCTAAATCATTAAGCTGTGATATTTATTAGGGATATTATACAATAAAGTCAATTTAAAGCACTTTAGATATGTCTTTTGGAAACTAAAACATGTTTGCATGGTCTTTCTGAGCAAAAACAGCAAAGCAAACAAACCAAAAAGCAAAAACCTGATTGTGCAATTCAACACGTTGTTTGATGTGCAGGCTTGTCTATTAACTGTGCATTTGAAAGCTGCTGCATCTCTGGATGTTTGTTAAAAGCACCTAATAATACAAATGTTAAAGTGTACCTTTTGGTTCTGTAACCTGGCTGAGCTGATGGGAAGGAGTAAAATGCGGTGATAGAAGTACTTCTAGAAAAGCCTAAGTAAGCAGCAAGGTGCTTAACTTACAGCAGTGAGATTGCTGGTACAATCTGTAGATGTGCTAAGTGCTTAATGCTCCTATTGGTGGCAATAAAATAAAGATGTGGCAGAGGATGCAGTTATAAAGTTTACTTTTCCAAATCAGATAATTAGGGTAACAGTGCTCCTTTACTTTGCAATCCCAGGTGATCTTTACATATGGAAGAAGCTAACGCTTTCTTCTGTCTGCATAGTAGAAACACATTTTTCTCTGATTACAGAATTCAGTTTCTTTTTTTTTTTTAATAGAATGTAACTAGGAGGCAAAAATGCAAGATCATAATTTGAGCGCTGATTTCCCTCCAGTGTCCTGTACCCACTTTCTCTTTGTCCTATCTGACCAAGATGGACTATCTAACCAAGATGAAGAAGACTCATTGAGGAGTTCTGGGGTTTCTGTTGATATTTAAGACCTGGAGAAACCAGCGTGCTCTCATCACTGTTGTTTGAAGTCTGATTGCTCTTGATGTACCAGGACTGAACTTCTTTGGTTCGTGTCAGCTGTGCAGCAGAACCAGGACACTCGCAGCTCCTTAGCTGGAAGTTGACATGTATTTCAGCATGTTCTTGCCTGCCTGAATGTGTTCACAGTCAGCTGAATGATTGCCTCAAGCAAAAAATGGAGGGGCTTACCTCATTCTGTCTCTAGTGATTCAGCAATGGGGGAGAATAGGATTATGACACAAAGAAGACCAAAATGCTAATTAAAGCCCCCATATGCCAGGTTTGAAGACTTCTGTAAATCATGATTAAAATCAGAAAAAGAGGACTCCTATTTCTGAAGTGGTGTTCTCTTATTGCTGTCAAATTGTGAGTATAGCATTGTATGGGAACTGCTGAATCAGGGCCTGAACCTCTGATTGACCACCTGAGGCAAGAAATGAGTCAGCCATGGGAGCACAGGTGAAGGTAATTCACCTGTGTTACCAGGAGGGGTGGAGCCTGGTTCCACTTCTCCCAGATCCCATTTAAGAGCTGACTGCCAGTGAGAAAGGATCTTTTCCTGGAGATCACTTCTTGTGGAGAATATTGTGAGCCTACAACGTCGGTAAGTATTTTCCACTTATTATTTTTCCATTGTGATAATCCTACTTAACCTAAAACTCTGCATGGCAATTGATTTTACACTTCTGTACACTTATTGATTGTACAGGCTTGAAGAGAAACAACTCTCCCTGTCCCAGTTGTGTTCATGTACTTGATGTGACACAAATCTAGAAGTAGTTTTCTTTGTTTCGAAATTGTTCTCTGCTGCTCATGAAGACCTGTGTATTTGTACTGGCTCAGAGGATACCTAAAAATTTGGAATTACTTGGCTTTTCATGCAAATGTTAGAGTATTTATAGATCATAGAATTGTTTGAGTTGGAAAGGACCCCAAAAGGCCATCTAGTTCAACTCCCCTGCAATGAACAGGGACTCTTACAACTCCATCAAGTGCTCAGAGATGATTCCCCCAAACTCATGTTGGATGTTTCCAAGGACAGGACATCCACCACCTCTCTGGGCATCCTTTGCCACTGCCTCACCACCTGTATTGTAAAGAAGATTTTTCTTTATGTCAAATCTAAATCTCCCTTCTTGCTGTATTCTCTTTCATTTTGTGTGTACTTTCAAGAATATCTTGGAGGAGATGATGGTTAATGGCTTTGTTCCTTGGCTGGGACTGAGGTTTGTTTCCTTTCGTTATTAGTTTTGTGTCACTATAGAAAGTAGGCTAACATTACTTTGAGTTTGCTTTTTTTTTTTTTCTTGATGTATTGGGATGAATTGCTCAGCATAACAACTTATTGTTATATGCTTTAGTTTCCAGTTTTTTTTAATGTAGAATCCAAGTCCCAGCATCAGGATTCAATTAATTGACTGAAAAATTAATGGCCCGGAACAGAAACCCCGGAGTATTTTTTTTGAAGTTATTATTTTCAGTACTTCTGTTTTAAATAAAAATCTGGACTCAGCCCAGTAACATAAAGTGACATGTTCTCTCATCAACTAAACATACATAATGATTAAATTTAACAGTGATTGTTTACTTATTGCTCTTTCTGGTTACATAGGTATTTTTTTGCAGTCATGAAACAAATTTCCTGGGTATAAGTGGCACTGTGCTGAGTTGCTGTGAAAAGTTTGTTGCTACTGTCTGTTGCCCTTCTTAGGGAATAGTGATTTGCCAAGTGCAAATAATATTCTATAATTGTATGTCATTTTCAATGACAGCTTGAACATTCAACTTCTGTTTACGCTCGAATCAGACATATTGATTTTTCATTTTAATGATAAACAGATTGGCGTGTAAAACACTTGATGATACATCTGCTGAAAATGTGCTAAGATCTCTGAATGAAAAAAGCAATTGCAATGTGGACTATTGGAGGCCTTGAGGGTGTACATAAGATGAGGATGCAATGCTACTCAGGGATAGCTCACACCAAAAGAGTGTGAGTACTTTAATCTGGTATCAATGTGAGCATATTTATAGTTTGCTTGCAGGCTGTCATTTGTCCAAGAAGAGTTTTTGCAGCCAAGAATACTGGGAGAATGTTAAAACATAATATTAATAATACTGTGGCTTTCCTTGAAAAATATTTTTGGTTTTGAATTTTGGTTTGTTCTCATCATCAGAATTTACTGTGATTATAAATGGAGCTTGGCCAAAGAGGGAAGCTTAACCTCTTGTTACCTGTGTGTTTTCTCTTGGAGATTTTTTGACATAGTTTTATAGAGCTGTGTATGTGCATCTTAACATTTTGGGGGAGCGTGTACTGTACTGATTCTAGTAATAACCTCTTCTACCAAACTGCTGCTCATAGATGAAAATGGGTATTTCTTGTAATACTCTGATATGACTAAAGTAAGGGTTAAGCAAACGTAACTTATGGTTTCCTGAGAGTATAAAGGACACCTTAAAACCAAATGGTTGATCTTAAATCTTGTGTACTTGCACAAGAAATTGAGAACTTGGCTTTATTGTATGCTACGTATATGTTACCTAAAATCTGGTTTTCTTCCTCTGTATATGGTAGGCTGTGGTAGAAGCAGAGTTCTGATATGGTAGCAGATATAATACAGGAATATACATGCACGCTATACATGTACAGAAACAAACTGTGTGTCTGAACTGCTTTGAGAGAGTAGTTTTGACTAGAAAATGACTGACATCCTTTGGGTGGGGAGGGGGAGGCAGAAGGGGAAGCATGGAACAGAAAACCCACCTAAATCATGAAAGTAAGAAAGTTTACATTGGAAAACATGAACAACTATTTATAATAAGCACCTTACATGCTTTCTGCTTTGTGGTTTGCAAAATACCTAATTGAGTATTTCAGGTAATTGCAACTTGTTCTGTGACATGAAGCAGAGAGCTGCGCATCTCGAGGTCCTGCTCAATCAGTTTGACACAGAGCATATCTGCTGGTCTCACTAAGTATCTTTTGTTTATGGTGTTTTTTTTTATTTTAAAGCTGTATTCTCCTTTGGAGTTCTTTCGAGGTCCCTTCTAATCCTGACATTCTATGAAGTGTCTCAGAACTGCATACCACAGATGGTTATCTTATGCATTTTAATAGTCATGAACTGTTTCAAAGCAACTTGGAACAGTTGTTTTGATGCTCAAAGTGGAATGAGCCCTGGGTACCTGGTATTTTTTTTGTGTGCATTTATTATTCTTTATTTTAGTATTTCCTATCTTTTTTTTTTTTTTGGTAATAAGCTGGCCCTTCATAGGCTGGACTTAGTATATATGACTTAAGCTTGGTCTTCAACAAAAAGATGATGCAGTGATTCCTTTGAGTTGTCCAAGGGCACCAGACTTCCCTGGTTAGTTTGCTGATATAATTCTTTCTGGAACCTGTGCTTTTCTGTCTGCATCCTATTAGTCCCTTTCAGTTCTCCCTCTTTTCTTTGATCTCATTCTCTTGTACCCTCAGGGTGCCGCCTTTTAAATATAGCTGTATTTATACCTGTATTGCACAGGAGGCACATTTCTGGCCACATTCTGTGTTCTCTGAGCATGGCTCATCACAACTCTACCTGTGAGGTGCACAGCAGTGCACCTAGGGCATAGGCCCTGTCCTGTTAGAGAAGTTCCTAGGGATCAAGTAGCAAAAAGTTGTACAAAATCAACCAGCTCTCCAGATGACTGTGCCATTATGTTAAATGCTAACATTTGGCTGGAAAGTCAAGAGTATAAGCAGTAGTAGGCAGGTCTGACTCAGGAAAGCTTGTACTAAGCAAATTTCATTGTGTGTATGCACTAATGGGACTTCTTGTTAGGGTATAAGGGGAGAGAAGCCCTACTTGGAAGGCAATCCTCCATTGCCTTCTGTTAGTGTGCTCCTCCTGTCACTTTTAATACAGGGTTCTAAAGCATAACTTTGTTCTGCTCTTATTAAAGGTGAGGGTCAGGATCCTTCCCTAACTCTCTGGCAAGTTACTGGCAGGCATTGTGCCATGCTTTGTGTGCATGGAGCCTCTTGTGGGCCCACACTCCAAACGATGGCTGAGTTGAACTCAATATTACATTTCATACTGAGCCTTTTATATTTGTGCATTAACTGATTAGATCAAAAAGTGTATTAAATCCTTCCATTATCAGTTTTTAATTGACCTGTAATGGATGTGAACTTGCTGTTGCTTTCAAAATACAAAAGAAGTGTTATGTTGTCTATCCCAAAGAAGCATGACTTTCCTGCCATCCAGGAAGCTGACTTAGGGAGGGGCAGAAAACAGGCAAGCCATTAGGCATGTAAGCCTTTCTTCATGTTTGACTCATACAATACACTGCTGCAGCAGATCCTTTGGATGCACAAGCCTGCTACAAGATGCTTTTATTCTGTAGTGATGTAGGCTTTTTCATGTAAATGAATGAATTCAAGTGTATTAAATATCAGAGATGGTATCTTCAATGTGTAATTAGTAAAATACTCGTCAGGTCATCTTAATTTTCTCATTAGTGAGGACATATGTTTCTAGAGCCAATGTGACGTTATTTATCTTAAATAATGCTTATACTAAATGTAATAATTTGGTAAAAGGTACCTAGGATATGTAGAGGGAAAGCAGAACTTACACAGCTGCCTATGGGAAGGAATAGAGTCCTGTCTATTTGCTGGGTTTAAAGTGGTTCTCAAATATACAAGAAGCATTTTTGATTATATCCTTAAAAATAAGAAATATCTGATTTCTATGGTTTGGCTGTAAGCAGTTCAGCAGCTGTTTATACTTGGATTTGCATCTTGCCCTAAACTGCAGTGTTTAGAACTGAGGTTTAAAATAGCAATTTTTATTTTTTCCTGCTGTGAAAACACTCCAATTCCTGGGAAAGGGCAGGAGTTCCTCAGCTGGTGGGCGTCTGCCCAGTGATATGTAGCTCAACAAGGTAGAAATCTGAGTGCTGCAAAGAGTCCATATGCTTTATTAAAATGCCTTTTCTTAGAAAGAACCAGAGGATTGGACAGAAGCAATCTGACAGTATCCCAGGTATGTCCAGGGCACAGAAGCCTCCTGGCAGAGATGGGAGGAAGATGACCGTTATATGTTGTTTGTTGCAAAGGGTATGGAAACATGTGGGCATAGATGGGGAAAGCTGCTGTCTAGAATACAACCCTAACAACCCTAGAAACAGTGGAAGAGGGTAACGTGGCTTCTGACCTGTACAGTGCATAGCAGAGAACAGGAGTCTTCTTGGCAGACCCTTTTTACTCTTCAGCAAAACCCACAAAAATAACAGAAATGGGCTGTTACTAGGGAAGGAAGGATGCGTGTTTGCAAAGGGCACTAGTAACTAGCAGAAGTGGTGGCATCAAACCATGTGAGCTGAGCCCTCCTCCTATCTGGTCTCCTGCTGATTTTAATATAGTTTGGTTACTTGAGTTGTTCCTATTGTCAGATTACATGTGGGTATTCATAATTATCTCTGCTATTACGACTTATTTTCCTCCCTGCGCTTGCATTTGTTGTTAAATTGCAAGCTCTGTACAGGGGGTAGTGAAAAGAGGATTAGATTATTAGCCTCCTTGTGGTGTCTTGGGGCTGATGACTGGGTGGGCGCTCGTGGTTGTGCTGAAAACATCCAAGCAGAGAGCAGAAATGAGGACAGCTGTCTTCAGGCACTTACATACCTCCCTCCCGATACAGCATCCTCTCTTCTCCCTGAACAAACTATGGCTCTAATCCTGATCTCACTGGCATGCTCTTAAGGTGTCATACTGCAGAACAGGTGAACCCTTCCTCTGCTGCTTGTTATTACTCATGGCTGAGGCTGAGTGCCCTGAAAGTAGAGCTGCAGTGAGCACCGTGACGCAGGACATGAGTGCTGCTGGACGGTGGTGCATTTGAAATCTGAACCCAAACGTTGCTGCTTATATTCTTTTCTACTTAAAGATGCCTGCCCATGTGCCTGTTTGGTCCCACTGCCTAGTTCAGCAGCTGTGGGCTGCAGGCAGACAGGAACACACATGCACTTGGCTAAAATAACCAGCCAGTCTGTCCATTTGCTATTGCTGGGGTCTCATGTTGTTGAAGAGAGTTTTAGGATCAGATCTGGCTTCTCAGTTTACTTTATTCCTTTGCCCCAAAACAGCAGGAAGGCCTCATCAGGTTGGCCAGCCCTCTAATTCTTTTCTGTATAGAGTTTAAAAAATAGTAATTCTGGGAACATAGAATCATTTAGACAGTATTTTTTGTAAACTTAAAATAATGTAGGTTAGGAAAATCTCTTTTGGGAAGCGGCTTCAGGTTTTTTTCCTTCTGTAAGTGTTCATTTTTAGTACTATGTTTAAAAATGTAGTAATATTTACTTTGTGTACTCATCATTGTACAAAGCAAGGGCTTTGGTTCTTCACTTGCCCCGTGCATTCTTATAAAGCGGACTAGCTAGAAATGCAGCTTGTCTGCTGTTCTCTTCAAATTTGCCCCATGTATATGAATGGCACAAATGTGAAATTTTGAATTCAAAGAGCATCCTTTAAAGAGAGAGGCTGCTCCTATGCATGGTGAAAATAAACTCCCTTGCATTTTTGAGCACCACTCAGAAATACAACCCAAGCTGAGGGTTTATACACCAAGATTCATCCAGAATCAAATTTTCATGGTCAAATTGTAAGCCCCTGAAAAAATGGCTTTACAGGGGGAATGTCAAAAGAACCTCAAGTTTAGGACCAGACACAGCTATAATTTTACGGGCATTAAACATCTGAAATAATTTTGTCTGAAGATTACACTGGGATTTGTCCCCCATTTTCTAGAAAATACTTAATATGGAACTGCATTTTATGTACACAGACTATTTCATAGTATAAGGAGCTCAGAGATTTACATTCCAATATTCAACACTGCTATTACTCAAGTGTTTTTTCACTCTCATGGAGTTCTCCATAGTTCCTGATCTATATATTTCTAACTTTCAAGCTAAATTCATGGAGGGGAAAAAGTATGGAATCTTGATTCTATGTATTTAAGGTGGAGAGTATCACACTAATGATGTTTGTATAAATAACCTCTATTAACAGGCTCTCGTAATTTTCCTTATTAATTGATTAAATGCCTTTAAAATGAATTTTTATCTAAAAATGCTTTATTTAAGGTAAACTTCCTGGGGCTGCCTCTTGCACATGGAGAGGAAGTGAATGGAGAGTCCTTCTATCAAATAGGAGAAAGTATGTGCATTGTGCTTGGGAGTAATGGAAGAGATTCTCCTGGCTAACTGGAATGAGGGCAAGGTCTGTAGGGAGGTTGTGCCACAGTGACAGGATGCGTGTCTAATTCCTGCAACAGCCAGCTGTTGGTGTGCACTCCCTTGACATAAGGAACAACAATGTATCACTGTCAGAATGTCATGCTGGCTTTTGGGCGTTAGTTTTTACTGCTTGAATGTCTTGTAGTGACTGAAGTTCTCCTATATAGGACTGTTTAAAAAACAAACAAACAAAAAAAACCTCCCCAAACTTGTCTTCAAGCAGTGCTACTCCTGCTGGTCTTGAGTAATAATCTGGTTCCTTGGTAATACGGCATGTTTGGAGGGGAGAGATTGAAATGTTCTCTTTTCCATTCTGTAAGTGATGGAGAATGGATCATGTGCCACAGGACTTTGAGTTGAGTACTGTGATTGAATCAGTCAAGTAACATCTCATGGAACTGCATCTTCCACAGTCTGGGTGACTAAGACTATACACTAAGTATTGCTCACTGTGCTAGGATGCTTGGAATTTGTTTTCAGACAGATTACTTACAGCTTAATCAACAAGTGCCATTACGTGCACCTCACTTTTATTTGAAAAGTTCAGTTCAACATTGTGTGCTCATGTACTGTGGAGGAGAGGTGATATGAGCAATTTCACAAAGATCTCTGTGCTCATTCATCTTTTGCCCTGTTTTGCCTTGTTTTCACTTCTTTCATTGTTTTGTTTCAGCTGCTGCTTTGGAACTGCTACTGGTTATATTTTAGTCTTACAAGAGTTTTTTTTTTTTTTTAAACAGTTACAAGAATAAGTTATTAAGATTGCGATGTTTTAATATAGGTTTCATATCTCCTGTCACTTGGAGAGGCTGCTGCTACAGCAAGGAAATATCTGAAGGAAAGCTCTAATTAATCAAATATTTAAGTGAAGTGTGAGCTGAACCACACATGAATTTGCCAATGTAAAGTATTGTAGTGATAACATAATCCACTGAAGTGACAGGCATTGCCATTATTCTTGTTTGTGATTAATCATTTACCAAATTAGAAAGCAAATATATCCTGAGCGGTCAGATCATGGCTTTTCACCAGCAAAACAAGTATGCTGTGGCTGAAGGAGTTACCTACCTATCTGTGGGAGGTAAGCTTAGGAGCAGAAGGAAGGGAGGAAACTGGTGACCCTGATTAAGTTGTGTAGCTGTTTCTTTACACTGGGTATAAACAAAATAGCTTCTAAGGACTCCCTCAATAGTCTGCCTTTTCTCTCTCTCTCTTTTTTTTTTTTTTTTTAAATCAATAAAAATGTTACAGTTCTTGCGAGGCTTATTGGATCAAATTGCTGACTCAGAAAACAAAATCCCCTTACTCAAAGGCTGAATGCTGTGTATTTTATTTATATATTTACTTGCACATCTCAAAAGTTTGCTTGCTCAGTTCTAGTAAATGAAGAAACTTTCCAGCTCTCCAAGAAATTGTTACCATCTCAATTCAAAATCATGCCAGGCATGATAATGTCTTCTTTCTTGAAATGCTTCCCTTCTATGCTTTTTGTCAAACAACACTGAGGTCTCCATTCTCATCCTAATAATACAAATGCATTTTACAGAGACTTCAGCTAAAATCGTGGTTCTTTAGATGTCAGAGCTGTCTTGGCAAAGGACAATTTCAACCTGTCCCATGGAAAATGGTTCAAACGAATGAATTCCACCACCTTCTAATATTGGACCAGTTAGAGTGTGTACAGAGGAGGACCACAGAAAAGTTCCAAGGGATGTAGCACCTCCATATGAGACAGGCTGAGAGAGCTGTGTAGCCTGGAGAGGAGAAGGCTCTGAGGAGACCTGAGAACATCCTTTCAGTATCTAAAGGGCGGGGGCTCTAAGAAGGAAGTGGACAGAATCTTCAGGGGAGTCTGTTGCAACAGAACAAGGGGAAATGGTTTCCAACTAGAACGGGGAGACTTAGGCTGGATATAAGGAAATTTTTCTGCAATGAAGGTGGTGAGGCACTGGCACAGGCTGCCCAGAGAAGCAGTGGATGTCCTGTCCCTGGAGATACCCAAGGTCAGGCTGGAGGGGCTCTGAGCACCCAATGGAGCTGGAGGTGTCCCTCCTCCTTGCAGGAGGGTTGACCTAAATGTCTTTCATGGTCCTTTCCAACTCAAACAGTTCTATGGTTCTTGCGTGGCACACACTCAAGTTGATCTGAGGTATGAGATTGTGTATGTTGTGTGTGTGTGCGGCCAGCATGTGGTTGGCTGGAAGGCTGCTGTTTCACTGCCTAACTGTGCTGTGTCGAGGAGCATGGTCTACTTGAACATGACTCAGCTGAGCTGAGCCTGGGAACAGCTTCTGCATATCAGCAGTGCATTGCTTCATTAATTCTGAACCCAGCATTGTGTTGAGTTTCTGGGGATGTGAGCAGCAGTGCACACTGAGTTTTGCTGCTCTCTCAGAGCTGGCTCCAGCATCAGCTCAATGTGGTGTTGCATTGCTTTGTGTAGGCAGGTCCTGAATGCCTCAGTATCTGTCAAGTTTCCTATAAGATGAGGTTCAGGAGCAGCTTTATTGCATTTTTGTGGGTAATGGGGTGACAACTTATTTTTGTGCTGAAAGTTTCTAAGGCAGAATCATGAAGTCTTGGCATTCAACTTGGACCTTGGAGTTCTTTATTGTCATACATAGTGACTTTCCCAGCCTAATATGCTTTGGATGCGGGCACATTATGTTGACTGTTTGTGAATTGTTTCACAACTGCTTCTTTTTTTTTTTTTTTTTTTTAAGATAAAAAGATCATGTGAAGCTGAAATCTGTGGAAGTGTCAAAAAAGAGTGAATGTGACAAGTGAGATTGAGATGAAATTAGACATTCTTCTTGGAGAACACATGGAGAACTTATGTGCAAGTGGTTCTTTCAATCAAATAATCTGTTCAGAGATCTGTATAAATCAGATCACAGCAGCGGATTGTGAATAGTAAAGGTATGTGCTGTGTTTCATATAAACTTTATGGAGGCATGTTAATCGCTGAAAACTTAAGCAGAGGTGTGATAACTATATTGAAGTTAATGTTCTAAAAAAAAAAAAATCACTGTGAATAATACTTATAAAAAGGTTCAAAACAAGATTTGGTTTGAATTGTGCAGACTTCTCAGTTCATTGTCTATTATTTATCTATTGTAGTCTCAATGAGTAATAGGGGTGCTAGAGAACAGCTGTCCTGGAGGTGCTCATGAGACTGCTTTATTCTAACTGCAAATTTTTTCATGTCCTGAATGATACAAACTGATGATTTCTTGTGACTTTTTTTACACGTGTCTAAATAAGTGCAGGAAATCATTCCATAAGCCATAATGCTATGATACGCTTTCTATCAACAGCTGAAAACTGTTTGAGTAAGCACAGGTCTCTGAAGTCTTAAAGGTTTTGAGGAATGCTAGAATTGACACTAATCAAATTTACTATAGCAGATTTTTCAATGAACTATATATGGTTGAGGAAAATAACTTGGGTTGACAGGAGGCTAGAGAGAAAGATCTGCAAAAGAGAGTTGAAGTAAGACTAAATGCTTTTTTCCAGTAGGAATGGAAATTTTAATGGGAACTTGTGTAATCGATGCTTAAAAACTATTTATAGGCTTTTTTTCTATAGTGGGTGAATTGTTAAAAATGTAACTTGAATATGGATTTGTACCCTACGTTAACATGAACTAAAAATTGAATCTGATGTCTGAAGAAGATAACCAGCAGGTGTATTTTGCATCTTTATGAGTGAGTTAACATTGTTTTAGAAGTCATTGAATGTTTAGGATTTTTTTTATTTAAAAATTAAGGAACTTCCAGTAAATATTGCATGTGTACATAGGTATTTGCCAATTTATTCTATTCATAGACTGATAGATATTAGTCCAACAGAAGTGCATAAACTAGGATATTCTAGATCTTCCCTCTTTAATCCACTGAGAGTCTTGTTCATTATTGCATTAAGTCACTTCAGATTTTTAAAAGCAGCTGTCAGTATGTGAACAATAACAGTCCCATTTGAATGGGAGTAGTGGTAATTCCCTGTGGATTGTGAGTAATTCAAGTAGAGTTGCATTGGAGGAAAATATATAGGCTAAAAGTTGTATATTTATAATACTTGAATATCTCTTACTGACTGGAAGCATTTTATCTGCCATTTAAAATGTCCTGTGATTACGTTGTTAGTGTTGTAGCAGACATATACAACCTGTGGGCCTCATGTGGCCCAGCATAGTTCCTACTGGGGCCTGCCTCATGCCATCACGCCCTGGGCATGCACCCATTACTCAGCATCAACTGAACTTCAGTGTGTGCCATTGGCACTGTCTGCGCTGAAACCACAGGGCATGGGGGAGAGTGCAGAGCAGTGCTGACTCAAGTGATGGCAAATAAGCTTATCCATTGTGATACACTGGCTAAACACAGTTCCATGAACAGTGAAAAATATGAAGCTGTATTTCCATTGTGATAAAGGAATCTGAGAATAGGTTTCAAGGGTGGGAAAAAAAAAAAATCAATTTTCTGGATATCTGTGACTTGATTTTCAGTTAGTATAAATACTGCTAATTTTCAAATGGAAAATATAGAGTTGCAGTCAGGTACTCAACACAAAATTTGACCACATCACAGCCTTATTCATGTTGTCCAAAAAGTACATTCATTGCTGGGTGTGCAAGAAGTCAATCACTGCACACTTGGGAGAGACACTACTAACTTATTCAGGATTGCACATCACTTGGTAATTGGTGGTTACCCACAGATCAAGCACAGTGTAAAATTATCTGCACAACATTTAATACAAATGTTACAAAGTCAGTAATTTTCCAGTCTGTTCTCCTTATGGCAGTTGTTAGCAATTTTCATACCATCATAAGAATTCATGGACCTTAGATTTTCTTGCCAAACTGGCAATGACTCCAAAATATCTGGCTCTGGGAAGTCCCTGGTTAAGAAAACTAAGTATTCTTCTGATACCTAATACAATGTTAGCCCAGTTTGTTCAGAATTAGCCTTCAACAACACTATTGCTTTTTGATGGTAGGTACTTTTGTGAACAATTTCTGAAGGATGAAGCACAGAAAGGGTAAAATTTCATCGAAAATCCGATGGACACCTTGAACTCAAGGCCTAAAACAATTTCTTTCCACTCAATGTGGCTCACATAAGCCAAAATTTTGACATCCACGTGCTACAGTAAGCCTTGTTTAGAAGGTACAGTAGTTGCTGCTTGTAGAAGTACTATATATTCTCTTCCTAAATTCAGAGAGGGATTTTAAAGACAAGAAGTGCCAATGGTTGTGTTAACTCTAACAGAAGTGTTCTTCCTTGCGACCCAACTGTTATAAATTCCAAGTCTAAAAGGGCTTGCAGAATCTGCCAAATGCCTGAAATAAAGCCAGTAAATCTCTTGCAGCAGCAGGGATGCAGGAACAATCTTAAAATCTCTTTCACCTGCCATATGTGTCCAGTGGCTGCAGATCTGACAGTGGAAGCTCACTGGATACCTATGGGAGGGTTAGGCACACTTGTGTTCCTTCTGCACATTATTACATCTGTGTCAAACATGTCTGTTGTTAGATTTACATGGTGCTACTGACAAAACATACTCTGTTTGTGTTGCTCATCACAGACTCCTATTTACTTTTTTCATAGAGCCTTTTGCGAGACTGCAGAAAAGATGAGCTGGCAGGTCTGCAGCTTAGTTATCCTCTGTGAAATAGCTGTAATGTTGGCTTAACCTAAGGCTGGAAGACTCTTCTGTTGACAGAAGGTCACCAGGATAGCGCTCTTACTGCCTGAAAAGGATTCTACTTTCCTGTTCAGTGTAAGCGTTCTTTCCTTTTCTGAGCAAAAGTGGTTAGGCTGTAACTTCACAACATGCTGGGAACTTCTGGCTGCCAGAACGTTTTTTTGGGTCCATATGAAGGTGAATGTGAACTATCAAGCCTGAGATCAGCCCAAGGACAAAGGAAAGTAAATGTGAATACAATAGAAAACTCCTGTGAGGAAGAACTATAAATATGCAGTTTAGACTTAAGGCTGATTTCTCTACAGCAGAGATCTCACTGTAAAATTTGAGATGTGATGGAGATGAGTGGGAGTAACATAAGAGTGATAGGGTAAAAGGAAGGCGTAGGTGGGGGGAATTTAAATCAACTATCTTGTGTACCTCAGACACATGAAGTAGCAGCTGCCTTCTGTCACTCTCCATTTTATTCTTCACTTCCTGATTGCAGATGTGCTGAGATCAGCACTGTGTATCAGTACCTGGAAGGCCTCCATGCTGTTCTGAGGAGTATTTGTGCCTCACCATAACACTGGCTTTAGATGTGAGGTTGCCTCATAATTTATATGCTAGCAGTCCCTTTTCTGACAAGATGCTTCTTCAGACACGTTGGTTTTGATAACAGTGGCTACAATGCTGCTGTGTGAAAACTTCAGAAGATCTTGTTTACAGAATGTAGATTTTTGCTGCCCAATTGCAGAAGCCACAGAAACTTAATGGAAATGAAAACCTTCAATTCTTGCAAAGGAATATGGACTGTAAGGTGTAAAATCTTAGTGGTTATCTTAAGCCATGATCGTGTGTCTTTGCCAGTACTGATGACGAGACATTATCTTCAAATCTTGAGAGAAAATCTCCCTCTCCTACTGCTGTTGCAGTTACTCCTTCAGCACTGTCAAGTAGAAGGATGCAGAGATGTGGATGGTCAAATTAGTCAGTGGATTTTTGATGAAGGAGGAAAGAAGTATTAATACAAAGGAAACAGTTATGCAAGGTGGTAGTTAATTTGATCCCTCCCTCTTAAAGAATAAAAGATACAGCCAATCTTTCCTCTGTCATGAAAGGGAGTAATCTCACTAGCTTCATGCACTGCATATACAGATTTGGGGTCTGATTTAATTTCAAAGATGAAAGAGATTTGTCCCAGGTGTTCTGTGTGTTTTTACCAGGAGTCCTAATGCAGACAGACAAAGGGTCATGAACTCAGAAGACCGGTAGTTCATACCTGAATGGGAGTTTTGAGCAACAAAAATCACCAGGCTCTTGCAGTAGCTGTGGGCTACACTGCAATCTGCAGAGAGTTAAAACGAACATTGTTAACTTGACTGAAGCCAGAGCTTTATAAATGCATGGAGTCTGTGTGAGGGTCTTGCACGGATGTTTCAGATGTCAAAACAGGGCAGGCTGTGCCCATTCTGGTAATTTGTTATTGAGTGTGTTTTCAACAGGCAAATAAGAGGGGATGCTTTTTTTTTTTTTTTTTTCCCCCCCCTGTAAATCTGGGATTTTCCTCTAAGGTGCAGAGCTCTAGCAAAAAGTTTATGGGAATAATTAAGAAGAAAAACCTACAAAATTCAAGCAAAATATTCAGTGTGCACACATAAGGGCATTTTTTGAGTTCAGTTTATCATTTACAATTAGGAAAAAATATTTCACTTTGGAAAACACTATGAAATTAATTATTTTGAGCAATGTAAAGAGCACATGCTTTTGTACTGGGAATTGATGTCAATCCAGTATGCTTTACATGTATTTGTTAACGGATACAACGCGCTTGTATTATTGCACTGATTTCATTCTTGGATGATTTCCTCTTTGGTATACTAGTGACAGCTTTCCATTGGTTATTCATTTATATTATTGATTAACACCTACTGGACCAATTTATTAGTCCCTCTGAATCTATTCTAAGTATCAGGATTTTCTAATGGAGAAATATCTCTTACAGAATACTAACATTTCACTTGTAAAATTTTCACTGGCTTAATTTATTGAACTACATGTAACATAAAATATCACTCCACAAATTGATGTCCTGCTGGGGCAAGCCTCCAGTGGCTTTTGCAATATGGAACTGTTTCCTGGAGCACAAGTTTAGGTTGTATTCTTCTGTAAGACTTGTGAGATTTTCCCACTTGATAGCTCCCAAACCTTTCTCTAATGAAAGAGCTTTTCCCCTCTTCTGGGTGTACCTGCAAAAATGAGCACATGCTGTTTTGTTTACTGTGCTGGGGAAAGGGTGGGGATTGGCTCTGTTTGTCCTTTAGGGAACTGAGAAGGAATCGGGGAAGAAAAAAAAAAAACGACAGCATAGGTTACTCTGCTTAGCAGCATGCATTTACTATTATACTTCTCACAAAAATCTCTTTGCGCATCCCTCTATATATTTAAAAAGCATAGAAGTTGTCAAATACCTCATGTGTGATTTGCACGTGCTGAAATTACTGATTAAAGGCTCAAATCCTGAACAATGGTTCATTCAGGATTATGCCTATCATTGTTCACTACATCTCCCTTGACCAGTGTTCTCCAGTCACTGGCCATTTTCATTGTTTTCCCCATCAGCTGCTAAGGGTTGTTTCACTTAATTTTCTGACTTTGTTATGCATGGTGACTGATACAAGATGGATGGCTGATGTATGTCTGCTTACAAGATGGTTGCATGATGCCTGGAACAGATCTAGGTATGCTGAGGGGGCTAGGAAAGCTGGGGTTCAAAAACATAAGTTGTGAAAAGGGCCATTCTTCTGAACTTCTGCTAGTTTCCTCTGGAATGAATAGTGAAAATTGGTGGGTTTTTTTTTTTCTGTGTTATAATTTTCTACTGCTTTCAGACTCTGAAGTACTTAAAAAACAAACAAAAAAACCTACCCATCTTTATTTGTTAAAGATTAAGATTAACCAGCAAAATAGCAATAATAATAATAAAAAAGATTAAGTTTGCATATCATAACTCTCCAGCAGTTCCTAGCATTACTCCCAGTAGGCAATATAGGAATGGGGCTTGTACTCTTACCAGGGGAACGTAACTAGGGAGAGTTCATAGCAACAGTGATTTAAGATGCAAACAGATGTTGGCCAGTGATGTGTCAGCAGCAGATGAACAGGTGATGAATCAGGAGAGCTTTGCATAGCACAAAGGGTAAATGTCAGCACCAGTTGTCCTGTTTCTTTTCTTTAAAGACACCTCATTTGGGATGTGCTCTCTTTACTAAATGAAATGTAATGACTTCTCTGACTTGGTAACTACTTTGAAACTGGATAAAGCATAGGCTGAAATTATAAATTAGAATTTACTGAAGCTGAGCATACACTTTATGGTGTTATATTTCTTTGAAGCCAGACACTTCATACTTAATGCATTTCATAAGATCAAAAATCAATATTTAACTAACTGCAAGTGTGCCAGAAAAGTTGCATGAACTTGAACTTAAAATTTATTTTTCAATGTCATCATCAGACAATGCAATAAAGTCATGTAGTCCAATGAGATTTGCAAAGCAGAGAAAACTTGTGTGAGGATATTCCCTAACATTCTTATTTAACCTCTTCAGAAACACTGTTTCTTGCAGCCCGAAGGGTCCAAATGTTGCTTAGAAAAGTCGGTGGTCCTGAACTAGAGAGGAAATAGTCTGGATTAAAAAATGTCTGTGAGATGTAAAAAGAATTTGATGCTGACTAATGCTTTCCTCATAGGCTCCCTCCTGCAATGAGGAGGAGCTGCAATTCACAGAATATTTGCAGAAAGCTCCAGCAGAGCTGCTTCGTGGAGTTTGCATGTTCCAGACCTCATAAGTGAGAAAGAAGCTTTATGCTCCGTGTGGAGGTGAGGGGCACCATGGAGGTGCTGTCTGCTGCACCTTCCAGCAGTCTATGGGTTGTTTCCTAATGGAGAAATTGATGCAGCCTGGTCATATCTCTTAAGCATGTGCTTAGGTTATTTACTTTCTCTTCTGCCTTAGGGCTGTTTCCCCATTCTGTTGCTGCCATGGGCTGAATGTGCAAGAAGAAACGAAATCAAGGTTGAGTAGTAGATGCAATATGCTGTTTCATATGTAGGTTTATGTGGAAAACCCTAAGAATCTAAAAAGCTGGTCCCACTACAATGAGTAACTTACACACTGTAAGCATAGGCTTTTAATAAACAAATTAATTTTTACATAACTCTATGTATTTATTTTATCAACACTTAGAGCCTTGCACAAGGTAGTTTTCCAGCTGCTTCTTTTTCATGTTTTTCTTCTGAGCTCAGAATGAGTATACAGTGTGCTGAATAACTTTTCATTTGTTTTTAGTTACTTGCTTCATGTAGTTGAATTCGTGGTGAGCTACAGGATGTCCCTTCAGAAGGTGGTAGGTTGATTATGGGGTGGCTCTCCCCTTGGTTGGAGGAGGACTCAGCTTAAGACACTTCTCTTTCAGAAATGACTTGCCCTTGTGGTGTTGTTGAGGTATTTGTAGGTTCCTATCTAGATCTCTGAAGAAAGTTACCCTAACCTCTGAAGGGGCTGGAGATCACAACCCTGTGCATGTGTTTACTGTTCTGGTTTAGAAAACCAGCGTCTCTTCAAAGGTTTGGTGTGAAGTACAATCTCACGTGCATATGAATCAATGCCAGGAAGGTGATAGGAACTTCTGGAGACCAGGCAGCTATGACTGCCTGATACGAAATCTGAGAGGCAAAGCTGCTTGCAGCCTGCACTGCTGTAATAAGGAGCAACTTGGAGCTGCAAATGTAGTCTGTGACTCAGCGGTCCTCTCTGCCAGGCCAGGGCACAGGCTAATGAGGCTGGGATCAGTGCAGGCACCCGGCTGTGCTGCTGTGAACCCAATGTGGCACATAGTGTGCTGCTGCCAGCAGCTTGTGCCAGCTGTAGGAGTGGGGCTGATACACAATCCAGCATCAAGTTCAGGGTGGTACAGACAGATGACACCTGATCTTGCCTGCTCTGCTGGGACAGCTATCCTTGAACACTTCGAACAGATCTGAAATGGTAAAGTGAGTTTTTACTGGTTCTGTAGCCTGCGTCATGGTCTCAGCATTCCTGATGCAGTAGTAAGCATCTTACACCTTACATCTTAAGGGCAATATTATCCACATCACAAAGCTGTGCCTCGAAGTATGCTGTCTTAAAAAACACCTGCATCTGTCATAGGGAGGTTTAGAGAATATGCCTCATAGAGAAGAGATCAAAAAACAGAAGGCAAATTCTAGTTGTGGAAATTTTTACTACTTAGTTGACAGATGGTTCTGTGCCAAATGCCAGGTCCTGTGAGTGCTTAAGAGTGAGCTCAGTTTTGGCTTCAGTGAGCACTTAAGTTATCAGGCTGACACTTGTTGGCTGCTGGTGTGATTCAAATCCAAAGCCAAAGAAAGTTTTCTGTGTTAGTAGGGTAAATCTTACAGACACCAGTTAGTTTAGTTTAATTGGGATTCGGTTGGAGTCTGATTGTAAGTAATAACCCCTTAAGGACTATCAACAAACTTCATTGTAAGTTGGACTGGGATCTAAAGCAGAAAGAGCATTTTTGCTATGTTACTATTGGTGTCCTTTTGTTTTCTGTCATCTTGAAGAGTTTGACTGCTGTGTTTAATAAACAGCAGCCTGTGTGTTTGTGTGTCTGTCTGGAGGCAGATTCTGGGACCTTTTTTAGGTGCAGTTTTGTGTTAATAACATAGAAGTGTGGCCTGTCTTCTCATAGCCCTAAAAGTGAGGTAATCCCTGTGTAAGAAATCAGTAAGTATGGTCTGCTTAATCTAGTCCCAGTGTGAAACTGTTGACATTTGTTCTTTTTTTCTAGCATTATGTGACTGGGCCTGTTTTGTGCTGGATTAGGCACAAATCTCCTATGCAGCACATTTGGCATGTTACTAGTAGTTTAACTTCATTAATAATGTATGAAGGAAATGTAATCCATGACAAGGAAGGAAAGAAAAGTATTTTTACAGCTACCAAATCCTCTGGAATGGATAATTACTCAAGATTTGATGTTTGATGTTATAGTTTACAATTGAGCTCCCTTTGCAGAATTAGGGGGACTCAATATAGTGACACTATAAAGAGGAAAAACCCTGTTCTTTGTTATTTATGCTTGTATGCACTGATGAAGAGGGCACCAAGTATAAAGAGAAATATAGATTGTAAAGAGAAATTTAGATTTTTTTTTAAGAGTGCTTTATCATAAATGTCATAAGCAGCAATTTATTCACGTCTTAATGGAAAAAAAAAAAAACATGGCCAGTATAGCAGGATTTTCCCTTTTCTTTGTGGGTAAAAATGTAGGTGTTGAATGTTGTTGACTTTCAGATACTAAAGGATGAATTAGATGTATGCATCAGCTAAACAACGTAGCTAGAAGTTTACTCTGGTTCCTATAAATTCAGTTCTTATTCAGAAACTGAGTAACATTCTTGGTGTTCCCTCTTGCCTGCTAGTCAGTCCCAAACAGCCTCAGTATTTATGGTGGCTGAAAAGCTGCTGTGTGGCCAGAGAACCCAAAGCAGCGGTCAGTCACAGCTACTTTGAGCTCTGCGCTCCTGTCGCATTTGTGCTATCAGAGCAACAGCTGGGGGGACTTTTTCAACAAAGATGAGTGTCAGATAATCCTGATGAGATTCCGCATCCAACATCTTTTGTAATTATGTCACATTCAGCTGTAATGGAATAATTCAAGCTGAAAGGACAAGCTTTGATCCTTTCTTAAACCTTTCCCTGTGGACTGACTATCTAAAAGATTTAAAGATATTTCTGTTACTAGATCTAGTGTTTCCTCAGAGAAGTAATATTTCTGAAATAGCGAGATATGTAAGAGCAATATTATTTGCTGAACATTTCTCAAAGCACATTTATTAAATAAAGATGTATCTATTTTCTGCAAATAATTAGTAATTTATGAATAACTGGATTTTTGAAATAAGACTTAGTGTCCAGTCTTCCATTGAATTTCAATGCGTCTTCAGCACCTTTATGTCCTGGGCTCTTTTGGAAAACTTAGCTAACATGAAAAGCAGTTTAGGTATTTAGGGGGGAAAAAAAAAAAAAAACACCTTGCTGTTCTTTAGAGGATTTTTTTATTTTTTGAAATAACAATATTTTATATTTGTTAGCCAGTGCCATGAGCTGTAACACTATTTCTTATTTCCAAATGGAATGATGTGCCTATGTATATGGAAACTAATGGAGAAACTCCTTGCCTGGGGTCCCTTTGGCCTCTGTTTGGAGGACAGATTTTGGATCTCTAATCTTTTCTGCATGTCAGATTTATGCCAATGTAAATCCCTTGACTTCAGTGGGCGTTTTTCATTCATTTCCTGGCCTCCACTGGAAGGAGAACAATTTCTTAAGGTTTTCACACATGGACTACATTAAGGGGTCACATTCAGATGGTACTCTTCTGGCGTTTCCATCAGCTAGGGGTCAATAAAGTGCTATCTGTGTTAAGAATATAGGGTAGGGCATGTGTTTAGTCAGCTCCAAATTTCCATCTGTCAGACATGAGAAATTCAGTGTCTGTTTGTGCATGCCTGCCTGCTTAGGGTCCACGAATCAGTGTGGCAGGGGTCATTTCGAAGGGCTGTGCTGGTGCAGTCCTCTGGTATGCCTCCCAAATAACCCTGTGCGTGCCTCGTTCCCATGTAGCGGTGTTTAATGCTCGCTGATGTTTATGGTCCTGATTTTGTGAGGCATGTGATAGAAGGTGACCTCTTCAGAGGCGTACATATGGGAGAGACCTGCTTCCACAGTGTTTCACAGCCTTCCTTCTCTCCTTGAACTTTCTGCTAGATACATAGAAAGCTATTAATTTAGCCTTAGCTCTTTTTTTTTTTTAATAAATAAAATTAATAACCGAGGTCCTGAGAGAATGTTTTTCTCTCTTTCCCAGGATCTATTTCAGTTTATCTGCAAGCTAATAAATGGTAGTGACTAATGATTGGTATGAGTAAACCTCAGGAGCATCAATTCAAAAATCAACCTTGAGTTTGGACATTTATCCAAGTTAGCTGTGTCTCTTGAGTGATCAGTCCAGACTGAGAGCTTGAAGGATTTCTTCCTCCATTTTTTTTTTTTTCTGGTTGGGAGATACTGTTATGCTTGTGGTTCAGGAGGGTAAAATTCTGGATGTAATATGCAAAATTTGTCTGTGCCTCTGAGGATGGATGCTGAGAATGCTGACTTTAACTGTTACGTATCCATCAACACTGAATGGGTCAGTTACATGCTGTAGCCAGTACAATTAATATTTTATAATGCAGTTAATCATCCTGTTAAATGCAGATGCAAAAAAAAAAAAAAAAAACCTCAAAAACGATGTTTCTGCATGATCCAAAAAGTAAGACTTGGATTTCTTTTCACATCATCCAACCTTGTATTCAAAATGAAGTGATTTATTCTGTTATTTAGTATCTCTCTAAATTTGTTGAGGGTGGTGAGATACTAAAAAGCTGAGTAAAGGGACAATGCTTATTTGAAGAGGGTTGGCTAAAGAAGAGGAGCAGGGGACCTTGTAGACTATTCAAACTGATTTTACTCTCTTGCAACATTTTGGAACAAATTAATGTACAGTTTGGAAGTATCTAGGAAATAATGGTTGAGAAGCAGCCAAAAATGTTTCAAGAAAAAATCATGTTTAACTAATGTAACTGCCTTCCACGGCTGGTCAATGTATCTGTGGATAGAGGCAAAGCAATAAATCCTTCTGTATTCTGGCTTCAGAAAGGCTTTTAAAAGTCTTACGCAACACTTTCATAATGAATTCAAGACGTGAGGTAGGTTGAAGCTATTGTAAGGTAGGTACAAAATCAGTTGGGCAATTGTACCATAGAATAGTTACTAGTGATTTGTGGCTGTAGCAAAGGGCTCTATCACACAAACTTTCTCGAGTCTGTTTGGAGCCTGCTTCTGTTTGAAAATTTCCTTGATGACATGGCTGTTTTTTTGTTTTGTTTTAAAGGGTGGTATGAACCAAAGATGGGGTGAGCCACAATTTTATTTGAGGGTGGGATTAGAATTAAAAAATTTTTTGGTAAATTAGGAATGATCTAAAAAGTATATAAAGGTAAATTCAATGGGTTTGAGTGATTATATGGTGGTAATTGCTTGTGCAAATATGGACAAGAAAGCAATAGGGTTCAGCATAAGTTCTGCAGAGAAAGATTCAGCGCTTACAGCGAGTCACAAGAGATTCAACTGTGTTGTGCTTTTCCTAAAATTTGAATAGGACTGTAGCAAGAAGGACCTCAGCTTTTTCTCCTCTCTCTGTAAGGCTTGATCCAGAATTCTGTAGTTTCATCATTAGGTTCCAAAAAAGAATTAGACTGTTTGCTGGGAGAACAAATGAAAGCACTGAGTCATTAGATACTTAGGAAGATGATCCATGAAGAAAGACTGAATGGACTGGATTCTTTAAGGTGAGAAAAAGAACGCTAGAGGATGACACAATAGTTTACAAATCTATTCTAGAAACAAAATAATCTCCTGTGGTGAGTAGAACAATGGACTTCGATGGTAGAAAGATAGATCAGAAGGAGGTTTTTGGTGACTTAATCTGTAGGAAAAAATGTTAAATGCTGGAATATCTTTTCTAGGAGACTGTAAAGTCTCTTTTCTTGGAGAACATAAAGAATATTTGAAGCATGTACTTGTCAGGAATGATCTAAGTGTGGTTGTTCCTGTGTTGGAAACTGGGCACAGTAGATGATCTGCTAATGTGCCTTATGGCTATACTTATGGAGGATGGACTATAGCTTCTTCATGCTGTAGCTGCACAATGCTAAAAGTATAGCTGGAACTAAGATGCTGTTATAAAGATGACAAAGGCACCTGTTTTAATCTTTTTCCTGAGTCTGGTTTATGCTGATGAGCCAATTCTTCAGCCACTGCAATATGAAGTAGGCCATGTTTACAGGGGTTTGATCTTGTAACTTCTAAGGGCCAAAAGAGAAGTTAGTTTTCAGTTTAGTGAAAGCTTCTGTTACAGCTTTGGTGTCTGTGTAATTGCAGGGGAAATCCAGATTCAGATACAGTGGTTCAAGTTTCACTGAACTGAAGTCATAGAATGGCCTGGGTTGAAAAGGACCATAATGATCATCTAGCTTCAACCCTCCTGCTGCATGCAGGGTCTCCAACCACTAGACCAGGCTGCACAGAGCCACATCCAGCCTGGTCTTGAATGCCTCCAGGGATGGGACATCCACAACCTCCTTGGGCAACCTGTTCCAGTGCATTGCCACCCTCTGTATGGAAAAAGTTCCTCCTAATATCTAATCTAAACTTCCCCTGTCTTAGTTTAAGACCGTTCCTTGTTTCTATCGCTATCCACCCTCATAAACAGTGGTTCTCCTTCCTGTTTATATGCACCTTTCAAATACTCAAAAGTCATAATGAGGTCTTCCCAGAGCCTTCTCTTCTCCAAGCTAAACAATTCCAGTTCCATCAAGCTTCTCTAATAGGAAAGGTGCTCCAGTCCTCTGATCATATCATCTTAGTGGTCCTCCTGTGGACCCACTCCAAGAGCCCCATGTCCTGAACACACTACTCCAAATGGAGCCTCACAAGAGCTGAGTAGAGGGTGACAATCACCTCCCTCTCCCTGCTCGCCACCCCTTTTTTAATGCAGCCCAGAGCACAGTTGACATTCTGAGCTGCAAGTGCACACTGCTGGTTCAAGTCTAGCTTCTCATCTACCAGGACCCCCAAGCCCTTCTCTTCAGGGCTGCTTTCAAGGAGTTCTCCCAGTTTATATATATACTTAGGATTGCCCTGGCCCAAATGCAGCACCTTGCACTTGTGTTGAACCTCATTTAGTTCTCATGGGCCCACTTCTTCAGCCTGTCCAGGTCCCTCTGGATGGCTTCCTATCCTTCCAATGTATTGACTGCACCACTCAGCTTGGTGTCATCTGCAAACTGGCTGAGTCAGGAAATGTGTTTACAGTTTGGAAAAATTAAAGCAAATGTAACTAGCTCAGTGAATTCAGTGCTGTCATAAGAGACTACTCATAGTGCAAGTCAGTGCACTCATTGATAGGTATTGCTGGTCTAAGTCTTCTGATCTCATTCCCATATCTGCATCCTGTTTGCCTGCTGATATTCTTGTAATTGCCATAAGTCTGTTATTGTAGTGTTCAGACTCTGTCTAAAAGGGAAACTTTCTGAAAGTATTTGTGGAAGAGTGCAAGATGTTTGAAGAACGTAATCCCCTTTGAATTAGGATAGAAATTGAGTTAAGTCAAAGTTTGGTTGTGGATTTAGAAATATTTTTGCCCAAAGATTGCTAGTACGTGCCTTCTGTTGTAAACTCCTGTGTAAGACAAGATATGTGATGACCCAGTTGTGCAAATGATCTCTTTCTTGGTCCTCCTATCCAATCCACATATGTTAATACTTCATACTAGCTGCTGTTTGTTACTGCTGTGGTGAAAAGAAGAGAAATATGACTTACTAGCAAAAGTATCTTTTGTAAAAACGCAGAAAGCTACTGTATCATATAATCTGATTTTTTCTTTGTTTATTGAAAGAATAGTTTAAAACTCATGGTTAAAATGAGAACATCTGAAGACAAAACAGTTGCTTCTTATTTGTTACCAGAGTTCTCTGTTTAGCGGAGACTGTTTTATCTTTTTAATGGATCTAAAACTCAGAGCATTTGAAAATCTAGTCATTGGAGTTGATTAGCTTCCTGTTTTGTGCATTTGACTCTAATATTCATGCTTATGCCTGGTTATTTGAATGAACAAATATCCCAACATACTTTAATGTGAGGAATATTGCAGTTTTAAGGCCAGACTATCCCTGTTAAATATAATGTTACATTTAGTCTTCAGTGCGAAATACAGGATTTCTTGCAAATGAAATGCATCTTACTTTTACTGTATTTAAACTACTACCGTGTGATTCAAGGTAGTTGTGAAGGTCAACGTATGTAATGGAAATACAAGTCATGGCTTGAACCAGTGATTGAGCACCTGGCAGGGAGGCAGAGCCAGCCCAGGGGGAGCTCAGGTGCATGCAATATGCCTGGCTGACTGGAAGGGGTGCAGCCAGGACCCACTCCTTTGCAAACTTCGTTTAATGGTTGGTAGTGGAGGGAAGGGTATCTCCCTAAAGATCCCTGCCTACCTGGGGCCTTCTAAGGGTAAGCAGATTATTTCCTTTATTTCTGTGGCTGCTGCATTTGAGCATATTCTCACCTGCTGCAGCCTAGGACTTTGCTACTCTGCTATTATTACTATGTTTTCCATTGCATTATAGAATTATGACATGCTACCAGCACTTGTCTGTGCTTGAAGGTAATAGAAAAAAAAGTAATTTTGGAACATCTAATGAGGTACTGTTCATATCCTTATATGCACCTGAAATCTGTAGTTATAAGAATATAACACTTTGTGAAAACCTTTTAAAAAAATTTGCATAATTGTAGATATCTATGTATGAGGAGTAAAGACTTATAGTGAACAGTATGGTAAGATACAATTGGTTCAACTCATACAAAATACATGTAGTGTTGATGTCAAATTGGCATGTCATGTTAAAATTAACTTGAAATTTATTAGGGAATTCCTCAGGAAATTAATACCTACTAATATTTTTATAGCTGCCTTATGAATGGAATCAATGGAGAACCATTTTTGTAGCTCATCTTATCAATAAATATTAATAAAATTGTAAAACTATGTTTCTGAAATATGAAAGTGAAAATATGGTAATCCTATTTTTTCATGAGCTTTGAACTATGGGTCCTAATGTTGGAGTGGTGCAAACTGGATTTTCTTCTTTGTTTGTTCCAATTTGTCAGATTCAGTAACTAGACCTAGAGGAACTTTTACTGTCTTTTAATGTGCCTTGTGAGCAAATGTTTAGCAACTCATTTCAGTATGTATGAGTCTGAACCTGAATGTGCTGCTCATCACAGAAAGACATATGACTTGATTTAAATGTAGCTAAAAAGCTTTGGATACTACGAAGTATTGAGGGGTTCCAAATTTGTGCCTTCTTTTGACCTGAGGAAGTAGTCAATGTCATTTTTAGAGCACCATTTGCCCAAGTGCCCTGTTATTTCCTGTCTCATCCAAGTCAGGAAAATAACAGATGATTTCTCTTTAAATCAGCTAAGGACTAGCAGCCATTTCAGAAGTCACAAATTTACATCACTGCTATAGTTTCTGCTAACTTATGTCAAGTCCTTATATACCGTTGTGTGGTTCCCAAATAAGCTGTATTTGTGGTGGAGCTTAGCTAACCACTGTGTGACCTTGTATTCCTACTTGTGTGTGCATAATAGAAGAAAGTCTACATCTGCATAATTTTACATTTCTCAGTGAGAGCTCAGTCAGCTTAGTGGGTACAAAATCTCTCTTCACTTTCTTCAGTTGAAGTATTTAATGGGAATCAAAAGTAATAGTGTTAGCCATCAGTTTTTTTCCTATGGATCATCCTAGATCAAAAACCTAAATTACATTTTAGGTTTGTAAAGACAATGTTATATGACAGTTTTAGGTGATTACGAATACTGTGGTACATCCTTAAAGTAGTCTTAAAGTAAGAATCAGCCTATTGACTGACAAAAGCTTAAATTTCTATTCCTTCCCCTCCCTGCCACATCAGCTACTTCTCCCATATGTTAGAAAGCTGAATGCTTTCTTCAAGAAATGGAATTAATCATCCCTTCCAGCTTCACTGTATCTTCCTAAAACCTATCTATCTTTGGTTTTTCCTGGCTCCTCTTCTCTCCTTCCCAGAGCTGAACACTTTCTGAAGTGCAGAAATTTCTTTTTAACTTGTCCAGATTTTTTTCTTTTTTTCAAGGGTGCTAAAGACAGATGCGTAAATAAATGCAATGGATGTGTTGTGGGGAAGAATAAATACGCAGTGTTTCTGTACATGTTTTTAGTTTTATATCAAACTAAATATGGCAGATTTTTACTGAAAATCATAGAATGTCTTAGTCTGGAGGGAACATTAAGGATCATCTGGTTTCAACCCTCTGCTTTAGGTGAAATTGCCAACCACCAGGTCAGGCTGCTCAGGGCTCTATCCAGCCTGGCCTTGAGCACCTCCAGGGATGGGATATCCACAACCTTCTGGGCAGCCAGTGCCTCACCCCCTCTAAGTAAAAAAAATGTCTTCCTAACATCAAACCTAAATTTCCTTTATTTTAGTTCAAAGTCATTCCACTTTGTCTTACTGTAATAAGACTGTTTAAAAAAAAAAAAAAAAAAAAGTTGCCCTCTTGCTTTTAAGTTCCCTTGAAGTACTGGAAGGCTGCAACAATGTCTCCCTGGAGCCTTTTCCAAGCTGAACAAGCCCACCTCCCTCAACTTTTCTTCATAGGAGAGATGCTTCAGCCTCTGATCATCTTGGTGTCCCAGCTCTGCACCCACTCCACCAGCTCCATGTCTTTCCTGTGCAGAGGACCCAGACCTGGATGCAGTACTCCAGCTGGGGCCTCAAGTGGGTAGAACAGAGGGGATGATCCCTCTTTCTCTGCTGCCATCCCTTTGTTGATGAAGCCCAGCATAATGCTGGCCTTTTGGGCTGCAAGTGTACATTGCTGGTGCATGTCCAGATTTTCCAGATCAGGAACTCCAGGACCTTCTCCTTAGGGCTGCTCCCAGTGAATTCTTCTCCTAGTCGGTACTTGCATCTGGGATTGCCTCAACTCAAATGCAACCTTGCACTTGGCCTTGTTAAATCTCGTTAGGTTCTCATGTGTCTGCTGTTAGAGCCTGTTCAGGTCCATTTGGACAGCTTCCCTACCTTCTCTCTTGTCAGTGGCACCACTCACCTTGGTGTCATCTGTAAACTTGTTGAGGGTTCACTCAATTCCACTGTTTATGTTGTGGAGAAAGATGTTGAAGGTGTTCTCCCCAGTTCCTTATAGTGGCTAACAGCACATTTTGTCAGTAAACATAGGTAAAAGGAGAGAGGTTCCTGGGGCTGAAATAAGTGAAGCAGTTTTCCGTAACCTTAAGTTGTCTTCAAGTTTGTGTTTATTTTGCTTAGTAGTAAAAATCTGAATGTTATTGCTGAGTTTAAGTGTCTTCATTAGCATCAGAGTTAACATCTACTGAAATGAATCAAGTTAACATAGCATGCTCTACTTTCTCAGTCTCTCCAGAGTTGGAGATATTCTGGCTTTAGCTTGTGGTGAGTTATTCATGTTGCTGTAGTCTCTGAGACAAGTGAGGACTGAACTCTGAATATTACTCTGGAAAGGATCAAAGGGTAAGAGCCAGTAGGAGGGCAAGGCTTTCATCTTGGCAATCAACAGAAAATAAGACATGCAGGCAAAACAGTGTAAAATATTGTTGGTCACTGAATGTGTAGAAAGAAAAAAAAAAATAAAAAAACTATTAATGAAATCAAGTTAGAGAAAACAGTGTGTTTCAGTAATCCTTAAGGTTTTATAGCTGTTGATACTTGTATAAAGGCATTTCAAAGTCACTTCTCACAGTAGATTGTAAGCTGTGTTCTAAGAGGGTTAAGTAGCCTTTTCCTGCCTAGGCTGTGGAGGTATAAGGGAAATGAGCTTTCTAGAGCTCTTATTGCAGAATCTTGTACTTGTTTCTGACTATAGGATATAGAAGATCTATGAAAGGTCTTTTCTGTTTTTCTTATTTTCCCTTTTTGCTTCTTACTGATTGAATTACTAAGCATCTTTACAAATGTGTTTTCTTGCATGACTTCCCCTGTCGCACAGTCAACAAAAACAAGTGTGGCATTGTTTTGGATGTTGAGCTATACAGTTGAGCAAGTACATGAAGTCTTTTTTTCTCTTAAAACAGTGCCTTCTCATTGTTCCTTCTACCGTTACTTTTCATAAGTATGAACTTATCCACATTCTGGACAAAAAGGAGCTAGAAAACTTTCTTACATTTTTCTGTCCAAGACATCTCCGGATTTTACACCACTTCCTGGTGTAAGTGCTTTCCTTTTACTCTCCACTAAATACAGTGTCAGGAATGACTTAGAATGGGTAAGTTTAGAGGTGGTGCTTTTAGATGGCGTCTGTAAAATTAGTTAATCACCACTGCTTTACTAAATACTGATTAGCAGGTGACATTAATTTCACCTATTGAAATACTTGAGAGTAGCTCCATCACTAACATTGTGAGTCTGCCATGTCTGGGGTACTTAGTACTCAGCTTTTAAGAAAATTGAACATAAAATCACAGAGTTGTTTGAGTTGGAAGAAACCCTGAAAGGCTATCTAGTTCAACTTTCCTGCAATGAACAGGGACTTCTACAGCTCCATCAGGTGCTCAGAGCCCTGTCCTGCTTGACCTTGGATATCTTGAGGAACAGGGCATCCACCACATCTCTAGAAAACTTGTTTCAGTGCCTCACCACCCTTAAATGTGAAGATCTTCTTCCTTATATCCAATCTAAATCTCCCCTCTTTTAGTTTGGAAAAATTACATTTTGCTGAATATTTTTGTTCTGTGTAGGGATTGTATAAATATGGTAGTTTTGTTGCCAGAAAGAGAAATTGTTAGAAGTCATGGGGCTACTACTTAATACACTAAGCAGGTGATACGACTTTTTTGGAGAAAACAGGGAACAATAACAGTGTTCTGCTTTTTCTCTCTTGTGAGAGTTTCAACTATATTTCTTGTTACTTTAAATATTCCTTGTTCTCCCTTTCATTTGGTTCTAAGACACTTGTGTTTCTTGCTTTGCAAAGAAATGGTGTTTAGAAGAAAACCATCTTATTGTTCCTTTACTGTCAGTTATTGAGCAGCAGAAGGTTCACACTGAGCTAAAAAAAAAAAAAAAAAAAAAAATTAAGCAGTGAACTCTGCCTTCCCCTAACCTGACTTTATAGCCCACTGAAGATGCTTGTCTTCACCACAGTCTTTGTTGGGGGGGGGGGGGGGGGAAGAAAGAAAAGGAAATCCGCCAAAAAGAATTCCCAGAGGAATTGGGTGGGTAGACTGTGGCCTGGATATGTAATTTTGCATCTCTTTCTGAATTGAATACTAATTTTTGTGTTAGTGAGCATATCCAGTTTTTCTCTTGTCCATACACAAATGTTTATTTGGTGCTTTGTTCTGGAATTGCATCTTGACAGCAGCATCAGATGGGCTGTTTAACTTTTTATCAAGCGGAAAAATCCTATGTAGTAATTGCCATATTGGATTGTGCTTGTGGTCTTTCAAACGTACTACCAGTTCTCTGATGACCATACCAGATGCTTGAGATGAGGATAGTAGATCCCGCAGGAATTAGAGGCTTCTATGAAAATTTCATTCTAATCCTTTCTAATGAGAAATTGAGCTAAAACTGAAGCAGGAGGTTTTATCCTTTTCAGAAGACCTCCTAGGTTTGTGACTATTAAATATTGAGTCTAGATTTGTCTGTCTTTGGATACTAGTGTTTGTCTTATGCCAGTGAATTTTGGAGCCCTCTACATGAAGTGTGATAGACTTGGCACAAATTCTTTTTCTAATTTTATTGAATGTCTGCTTTCCTCTTGCACAAGTCCTTCAAGAGTGTTAAAATAAGATGGCTTTACAGTTGAAAACAAAGCAAAAATCCAAGGTAGTGAACAATTACAGTCTCTATCTTTTTGTGGCAGAAGATTGCCTAATAGTTATGACCAGTGACTGTACATGGTTCATGGTGTGGCTGTCAGTGTGATTCATGAGCAACTATCTGGTGGCTTGGATCTTGCTGGAGCCTGCCTCATCCCTTGGGACTGGAAGCGCTTCCATGTACCTGGAGAGGTTAGGTGCTGGTAGATATCTCTGTAAGAGCCATTTGGCTCCTTGATTGGCACCAGCATCGGTAGCATGTGTATACTGGTTGGGAACTTAATGAGCAGAAGAGAGCAAGTTCACAGGATGAGAGGGAGTTCATTTGAGAGACTGTGAATCTCAGACAAATAGATCTTTCCTTAGAGACAAGCTGTGTGTTTCTTAATTATGGTAATAAACTCTTAAGTTCATTCTAGAGCTCTACACAAAAAGAACTTGACCACAATTATTGAAAGTTGAAACGTTACTAGTCACCAACTACTTCCAGTTTCTGGATTACACTTTTTTTTTTTTGCTAAATCCAAGCTTTATAAGTACATGATTAAGTAGCATGCTCTCTAGCCACCAATTAAATGGAGTACATTACAGTAAGTATGAAACTGGACTGAGTTTATTAATTTCAAGACCAGCATATGTTGTTTTCCCCTAATAAGCATGCTTTCCTCATGGAACAATTTACAAAGATAGCGTTGAAAAAGCACTTATGAAGCATCATTGATACATGAATTCATGGAACCTCTCAAACCTCTCGTAAAAGTATCTGAATGACTTCCACCCTGAGCCACTTGTATTTCTTTCCAATTGGTTTCAGTGTCATTGGCTAAATGTATTTTGCATAAATGTACTTTGCATCTAAGTGATGGTAAAGTATGAAGTCTGGGTCACTGTTACCCCCATGGGCATAAGATGGAGAAAAGGTGCTACAGGTATCAGTGATTGCAATTAAAACATCCGACAAATGACAGTGATAGATACATATGTAGAAAGTGTACTTCCATTGGCTTCAAAGCTGAGTCTTTTGGAGGTGGCCACTGTAGCAGAGGAGAGTTTTATGAAGGGACTTAAATGAGAAAATACGGAATGTTTTGGAGGGTTGAGGGTAGCTTTTATTTAACAGTGCTCTCACATCTCACAGTGATGCAGGTTTTTAGTTTTGAATGTCTTTTATTTATTCTTTTTTCAAGTTGTGTTCTGAAAACAAATTAGAAAGAAATTAAATTCTGAATTCAGGTGTTGAAATACTTAAGTGATGATCACTGAAGGAGTTCTGGAAAAAATACTAATATCTTTGTTTTATCTTATGAGTGAGGAATTACAGAACTACAGAATCATTAAAGTTGGAAAAGACCTCTGAGATCACCTAATCCAACCATCAACCCCTCGCTACCATGCCCACTAAATCAAGTCCTAAATGCCATATAGGCATCTTCATTTATCCTTTGCAACAAAATTCTGGGTGAGATAGATCTTATGCTAAGGTTTGAAACCCAGAAGAGTAGCAGCCCAGCCTCACAAACTTTGTAATATCTAGAGAAGATAAGCATCATAGATTCCCCTAAGAACTTTGAATGCTATCATGTTACTGCAAGAAACAGGAACTGATACTTGGCTATATTTGACAGGCCTTTATATGTAAATATCATCAAAAACTGTTTCTCCCAATTTTTTTATTTTCAGTTTTGTTGGACATTGATTTTAAACTGTTTAACTATAGTAATATTTTAAATGCAATTTTAAAGTCATGTGTGACCAATACAGTAAGTTTGAGACTTCTTTCTTTCAGTTAAGCTGAACAGAGGAATATTTCTTTTTATTGGGCAACCCAGTAGCACTCAAGGCAATGCTGCTCACCTATCTGTAGACTGTAAGGCCAAATCCCTAGTAAGTAATGCACCAAGTGGCAACCTGACAATTACAGCTAAACAACAAATTTTGTCCTTCAAAAGTGCATCTCTGGGTATTCATGTTTTTTCACTGCTATTGAGTATTTGATTGGTGTGGGCAATTTCAAAAGCATTGTTTAATTGGATTTTCCTTTGCATTTCTTGCAAAGAAAGACCAAACGCTTCACAGGAACCTAACAGCCCTGATATTTTTCAGGGGACTTACAATACTGTAGTATATGAAAACATAAATGTTCTCCAGCAAGTGGCATTTAAAATATTCCAGATATGCGTATATGTCTTCCCTAAAAGAGAAAACTGCGCTGATGAAATTCCAAACTCATTTAGGAGCACGTTAGTCGAGACAATATAACTTTGGACATCCCATTTATAATTTTTCAGCAGCTAAACTTTTTTTGACTTGTCTTGGCTCTAATTTTGGAGATGAAGTTGTTATGGCATCTGAATAACATGTACTTCTCTACAAAATTTGATTGAGAAATGTTTTTTTTTTCCTAAGTTTTGGTGGTTGCCTTAAAGGTCTGTTACCTTTGAATAGCATTTAGCATTCGTAACTTTCTTAATTACAGACAAAAAATAACCTTAAGCACAACTCATCTATGTTTTTTTCCTGTGCTCTCCTATTTTCTCTTTATATATACTGAAAGACAGAAAACAAGATTTGATTTCACAAGCTGTCTTTTAATACTTCAAGAATGTTCTGCATTTACTGGGATTCATTTTACTGAGGCAGTGGTTCTCTCGGACAAATTTTTTTTCTTTACATTGGATCTAAACCTCTGGGAAAGTTTTAGGAACTAACATAATTTTCTCAGCTTCTAAAATAATTAGAAGATTCAAAACTGGAGGGAATGTATTTCCAAGAAAGACTTTTCTAATATTTTAGGTTTATTCTTCTTAACTCGTTAGCAGTGCTCTGGTTATTTTTGCAGTTTGATTACCCTTTGAGGATCTGTCTATGTGAACTAGAAAAGTCCCTTAAAGATGAGCTCCCATGTTTTCATTTAAAGACTATGTAAATCTAGGGCTGTTAGATGCTACAACACTGTTTTTCTATAAGAGATCCAACAGAAAAATCTCCCCTGAAGTTGTGACATTCTCCTCTCCTTCTGCTTGGGCTTGCCATTCCTCTCTGCCTGTAAACCTCTATCACAAGTGAGTGGATCTTTATTACAAAAAAGCAAACCTCAGGGTGGAGATAAACCTGAAGAGGCCAGAAACCTCTTGGAATGCATTGTGCAACAACTCTGCTACACCATTAGTGGTGCAAAATTAAAACTTGTTCCACGCTCACAGAAACAAGGACGTGTCTCCCTGCTGTCCAGGCAGCCTTGGGTACATGGATTTCCTGCTGTCTCTCAAGTGTGAAGAATACTATGTAGAGTTAGAGAAAGCATTTTTTTTTTTTTCCAACTAATCAGCTGTGCTGTCTATAGAAAATTAAGAGCTGTACTATGTAGTTCTAGAAAACTGTAGGAGTCTCCGAGCATTTCAAAATGCCAACAGCACTTGCAATTCTGAGTCAGAAGCAATAGCTGAGCTTGCCTCTTTTTTTTTTCTTGCTAGTGGGTTGCAGCAGATTTTACTAGTAATGACTTTCATATGCAATAACATTAAGTAATTATAAAAAATGATTTGCAGAAATTGTCTAGAGCTGTAAAGTTAAACCAACAAATGCATTTCGATAATAAACGCTTGTATGAAAGGAACTGTCTTTCACAGCAAACTAGCAGCTAACAATTCCTAAGAGTACAGAAAAACATATCAAAGAATTGCATAATGTGTGATGGGAAGGCTGGAGTTTTTTTTGAATGGGACTTCAGAGAGAATGCTTAAACACTTTTGATGGAGTCACTGGGAAACCTGGCATGTTTTATTTTTACTTTTTACTTGTGGGCAAGAGGCATCACCCAAGAATTCAAATAAATGCTAGAAAAACCCAAACTCACCTTTCACTTGCTCTGGACCCTTCACATAAAAGGAGCCCATCATTTCTTCCATGCAAATGCTATGGGGATTGCTTCACCCAGGGCTGGAGAGCACTCATGCTGCAGAGAAGGCTCCAGGGAGAACTGAGAGTGCTGGCCTTTCAATAGCTATAGGGGGTCTATGAGAAAGAAAGGGCCAGATGTGTTAGCAGGCTTTGTTGTGATTAGAAAAGGGTAAATGGTTTCACGCTAAAGAGGGGAGAATTAGGTTGGATATAAAGAAGTAGTTTTTCACAGTGAGGGCGGTGAGGAATAGCCACAGGTTTCCCGGTGTGTCCCATCCCTGGAGATACCAAAAGTCAGGCTGGAGGAGTTCTGAGCACTTAATGGAGCTGTATGTGTCCCTCTTCATTGCAGGGGTATTGAGCTGGGTAACCTTTCAGGGCTCCTTCCGACTCAAACAGTTCTATGATCATTACACAGTCCTACAAACTGCACGGCTGCTTGTGGAATCGTGCAGAATGGTTAAAGGCAGAAGTGACTTTTGAATGTCATCTGCTCCCACTTCTCTGCTCAAGCATAGTTCTTGTAGCAGCTGCAGAATGATATCCAACCTTTGCAACTGTATTGCAACTGCATTTCAGCCCTTTTAATTAACATTAGGTCAGATCATGGTGAAACTGAGTTTTTTTGTTGTTTCCTTGGTATCTCACAATACCTCTACACCTTAAACTGTTCTGCAATGCATAACATCTCTGGTCTCCACATTGATGAAAAAGACTTAATTCTTCTAAGGGGAAGTCTTAACTTTGCAGGCGTTTTAAAACCAGCTCTGCAATTCATTTATTAGCCTTCGGAATAACCTCTCTAAGAATTCCTCTGCTGAAAAGTATTCTGTGGTTGTTCTCTTCCATTTTCCAGCTGGCTTGAGGCAAATGGTGGTCTGGCTTTCCAAGGAAAAGAAACTCGGCTCCAAAGAGGTCCATGTTCCTTATGCATTCTGGTGTAGGAGCATTAAGGTCTTCTCCACTGAAATACTTTTCAGCGATCATTGCTGAGCAAATCTGAAATTAAAACTGAAATGGCCTCACTGACTATGTTATATAAGAAAAAGTTGAGCAGAGCATGTAAAGCTAACTTGGGTGAAATGAAAACGTTAATTTTCTTCTGGAAGAAAAATCTCTTTCAGAGAGGGGGGGAAAAATTATTTGATCATGTACTTTTTTTCTGGATCTTGGAGATTGAGCCGTTCAGTTTATTTTGAAATCTGCATTTACAAATATCTAACTGTCCTTGCTACAAAGAAATATTTGTGCATCTTTCGAGAACAACAGATAAGAATGAAAAATGTTCTCTAAGACAAAGCAGGTGCAAATCACCCTTTCTGTATAATCAATGGATATACAGATGGTGTGTGTGTGTGTGTGTGTGTCCGTCCGTCCGTCCGTCCAGGGGCTTGGCTAATATAATTTATATTGGAGTAATGAGAGAAAGTCACTCACCCTATCCTGGGCTTGCGAGATGAACTCCAATGGAGCGGATCTCCAGAGAGATCCTTCCCCACTGGCAGTCAGCTCTTAAATGGGTCTAGGAGAGGTGCAGCCAGGTTCCACCCCTTCCTGCAGCACAGGTGATTTGCCTTCACCTGTGCTCCCGTGGCTGACTCATTGCTCGCCTCAGGTGATCAATCGGAGGTTCTGGCTGTGATTCAGCAGCCCCATACACTTTCTCACTATAAAACTGTGGATGATTTGAGTGTATTTTTTTCCTGTTGTTTTTTCTTCATGTAACTGTTTTTCCCTTGTCTTCTGAGAAATCAAACTGAATGACAGGCAAGGGATAATGGAAACCTCCTCCTTTTCAGCTTTTGTACCTTTGCAGACTCTACCTGTAGTAGATGTTCATTTAGGAAGGATGCAAGGGGCAATTTGTTCTTAATGTTGCATAATCTTAACGTTGGATGTGAACTTCTCACAGCAGTTTCACCTATTGCACGTACTTCTGGAAATGATAAGTGTACTGGTATACATAGGGGAAAGGATGCTCTCTACAGCCTCTCCTATGTCAATAGCTTTTATCTGGTCCTGCATTTCATTGTTAGTCTCTAGTCCTTTATTTGGTTGGGGTTGGCTGTTTTCACATTCCCAGGTTTGCATTAGCCATATAGTGGTATGGCTTGAATAAAAGATCAATGCTATGTCTTGTCTTCAGATCCCTGAAGCTACAGGGATCATACTTTTTGCTTTGGCTCTCATAATGAAGGATGGTATGATGCGTGGTATTTGGGTACATCAGGTACATGTAGTTTCACCAGCATTATATTAGAAATTGTTCCCCAAAATAAGAAAAAAAAGAACAGAACTGGAACAAATAGGATACAATTAAATATCTAAGAGTACCTCAAATATTTATTCTGAGTACTAGATCACATATATCTGGATAGATTTAGAACAACTATTCTGGATGTGCTTTTGGAGGATGAATGTGACGTTGTTTTTCACAGGTGTTGTATTATCAGATTCTACAGTGATGAATATGAGCATGTGGCCAGTTCCAGATGCTGATCAGTTACTTATTTGATTAGTGCTGCATTACGGGGTTTTTTTTCTTTCTTTTTTTTTCTTTTTTTTCCACACCACAATTGTTCCTTGCAGAGCAGTTTCCTTAGGGCTATCTTGCGAGCCCTAGACTTGTGAGGCTAGGAAAGGAGAAGCCATATATGTGAATGATTTGCCCTTATTCTTCTCTGGCAACACAGCAGCACAGAAGCACCTCTGACTTCTAAAAAGGCAGTATTTATTTACTTTAAACGTTGGTTTGCTTCCCTTAAGTCTAATAATGCACCTGTTATCTACAATTATATAGTAAATAAATCTGTCTACAAAGGTATAGATAATGCAGGAGTATTGCACTCCAAACAGACTGTGCTAACTGAGCACTGCTGACTGCAGACACTGCAGGACTTCCCAGCCCAGTGCTGTCAGCTTATGCCTGTATCTTGTAGCTTTAGAAGTCTGAGCAGGGTTTGGAGGGCCAATTGCAGTTATGGATTTGTATATTTTTAGCAGTCTGTGTTTGATGACCATAGTTTGGCATTATTTATTCAACTTGATTTCTGGGGTATATTTGTCTTATTTAACAATGATATCTTTAAAATACCACTAGTAACTAATCCTAATTAGAGATATGAGCAGCGTAACTTGGTGTCATTTAACTAGTCTGCAGGCATAGACTACTCTTGGAGACTTTAGTTGATGTAATAGACTTTTGTTGTCACTGTTGCTGTTACATTCATTCACTATCTGCACATATCTGAGCTTGCAACATGTGACTACCCCAGACTGAACTGTGACTGCCTGTGGAGCATCTCATGTGCTGGGCTACAGCACTTCAAGGAAACACAACTTCTGCTGTTGGTCAAGAACGTCATTGCAATCTGCAAAGATGTGGCTAAAATAGGTAAAACAAACAAACACATTTCACTACAGTATCTACTGAATTTTGACAGTAAAGCTCTTCAGTCATTAAGGCAAACCTAAGAAAAGGCTTTGTGGACCAGATGAAAGATACACGTGGATCCTTGTAATGTTTCTGACTATCTTGAGTGCAATTGAGTAGAATTTTAAGAAACAGTGTAAATATGAAAAAAATCCATATAGTGTACCTGGCCTGCTTTTTCAACTAGTGTACCTTGACATCATGCCATAGTCTTCTGTTTGTTTAGTAGAAATGGCAAATGACAGTGACAGTGATTTCTTCCTGGGAAATATGATGTATGAAGATATTCAGATCATGATGGAGTTCTCATCTGTCGTGGGAGAAAAGAACAGAGATTATGAAATATGGTTTCATGGAGTTACTGATCCTCACTAAGAGTCTTTTTCTTTCTTTATTCTGTAGAAAGGCAAATGAGAATTTGGAAAGTCACAAATTTATAGGGAAGTGGACAGAAATGAAGATAAGATGATGCATGCACAAGTTGTCTCATCCCCAGAATAGTGAGGTAGCAACTTAAAAAAAAAAAAAAAAAAAAAAAAAAAAAAAAAAAAGAATATTCTGTGTGTGTGTGTTTAAGCTAGAGTATTTGAATTGCTTATTTAGTGACCAGATAGAAAAGTAAGTTGTGATGCTGATGCTGAATGCTGCCATAGGGTTGATGAAAATGTGACTGAGCAACTTGTGTAGATAGCAGAAGCTATGTTGATATAATCTAATGTATTTGTCAGTGAAAGCAAGGAAACATTTGGGAAATGAGTTTGAACAGAATGGAAAAAAGATATTCAAGGATTTCATAGAGTAAGTTGAAAGGAATCTCTGAAAATTGACTGCTCCAATTCCACTCTGAAGAAGGGCCAGCTGTGGCCCTTTTGGTGTTCCTCATAGTGGTGCTTACACTACCTTAACCTGCCACAAAGGAAGCCAAAAGTCTGAGGAGGAAAAAAAATAATTGTGTAATTCCAGAATAACTGGTAGAATTGAATCTAGTCAATGTAATAGTGATGCACTTGAGTAATGCCTAATTCTAATCTAAACTGACAGCAAAAACTTTGGAATTCTTTGACATACTATAAAAGAATGAAGTATAACTGAAATACTGTTTCATATCATTTTGCTATTCCAATGTAATCTACTTTTAATATTGCATTTTTAATTTTTTGAAACGAAGTGGCGTTTAAATGGCTTAATGAGACCAGAGCCAATGGAATGTTTTGAAAGGGAAGAATATGTTTTGGCAAGTCTACTTGATCTATGTCAGAATATTTAGAGTCTGATTTAGGTTAGAATTGAAACCATATCCCCTTACTACCATGAAGTTATACATTGTGAAGGGCTGCTTCCAAGAACAAAATACTTCTATCTGTTTTTGTTCTCTTTATCCTTAGTGTTCAAAAAAGCTGAGTAGTGTTTGTGTGAAAAATACGCTAGATTCCATCCAAGTACAAGTCACAAATAATTACCCTGATAATTTTGCTCAAGGTAATTTTTTGGGAGCATCCTAAAGGAGAGGAATGAAGATGATTGAAATGACTCTGCTATTAAAATGCTTGACTACATCGACAGCAGCTCAAAATGCTAATGATAGGCTATTAGATCTAATGTCACTTGAAGAAATTCAATATATTTGACCTTTCTGATTATCAAATGAAGAAATATAAATCCTACTTCTCGGAGGGTGTGCTTACATAATAATATTTCTAGGGTTCAACATAAAAATAAACAGTCTGAATATCTATCTGGAGTAAATCACCTTTTGTTTAGATTTTTTTCCATTACAGAGGCAATGTACTGGCTTTTGAAATAAGAAGTGGGATACTGCCATGTCTGTTGTTGTTGCCAAGTATTTACAGTGACCTGTTTCCATCATTTACTCAGAACACATTTTCAATCTGGCTAGGCAGAGTGCAGATGTGGAACAGTTGGATGTTCTTAAATGTAGTGGTTTTCTTCTCTCTTTCTCTCTCTCTTTCTCTCTCTCTTTCTTTTTTAAGATCCCACTATCCTGTTGTTAAGTTCATACAGCCACTGACACAGATGGTGAGGAATGAGAGGTGTTGATAGTTGAAAGAAAGAGTCTGTAGCAGTGTGAGGAGGAGTCATGTTGATTGTGAGTAATAGGCACTAGGGTAGCTCTTAAAAGTCCCAAATGCACCTGTGAAAAGAGAACTGAAAAGAAGTCTAGCTGAGGAAAGATACTCAACAGAGAAAGATACTACTTCTATGTTTTTGTTATAAATAACAGTTTTAGTTCTAGATATTGTACTCATTTAAAGCAAGGATATCTTCTGCTTCCAGCCAGCTACTGCATGTGATGAAATAAACACCAATTTTGGGAGAAAAGTAGGATAAGGTTGTGTGGTGAAATTGTTTTGTCAGAAAAGGTCTCTCTCTTTGTTATCTGCAGACCTGCCCCTTTAAAACGTGCACAATCATTGGAGAAACATCCCTCTGGAACATATTAAGTGACTGTGGAACATCCCATTCCTGAAGCAATGCAGAGATTTTTGTAAGACTAGAGTTGTTTTGAAACACTTGCACTTTAAAACAGAATGGACACAAAAAGAAATCTTTAAGTATGCTTGTGGAAGGATAGGGCTGTTATTGTACGTGCTCACTTAAGCAAAGAACTTGAAAAGTGTTGGTATCTGTGCTCATGTTCCATGGAGTCAGAGAAAACATGGTGAAGGATATAAATTCAACATTTGGTGTGAACAACTAGTATAGATATATCGGAGTGGGGAAATATCATCTGTGATCAGAAAGAGGCCCCTCAAAATGGAATGATGTTCCCAAGGTCGCACAGGAAGTCTCTGGCAGAGACAGAAATTGAATGCAGATTTCCCGAATCCTGATCCAGTGCCTTAAGAGATCTAAAAATCAGATATTCATACCAATCGCAATGACTGAATTTTCCTAACCTAATAATGCTCCTTTCAGAAGTGCCTTAGGCTGTGTAACAAGAGGTTTCTTTCTTTTTGGGGTTGCACTGCATTAAAGACTCTGATCTTGGAAGTCATGGTTCACTTTTAATGACATTGCATAAACAAAGGGTGCTACCTTTATGTGGTGAAAGTAGTGGTTGTTCAGCTTCAAAATATCAACTCTTATGTATTTTGGAGGCCTTTAGCCTCCAACCTCTACGAAAGCCCTATTGGGGCAACACATAACAACTGATGACTTCTGGATAGAACTAGACAGGGAGAGTACTGCAATTTCCTATTTAGTTTTTTATTATTTTCAGGGGGCTTTGTTAGCAAGCCCCTCACAAGCCTATTGTGAATTTTCTACTGGCAGCATCTATCACCTGAACTCTCCTTTTCCGGATTTCACAGCTTACTCCAAAACAGTCTCTTGAGTATGAAATTCTCTTTTTAATAAAGTACTACCTTTCAAGCTGGTGATGACTGGCATTAGGTCACGTTTGGCTCTCTTGGGCATGTTTCAGTCTACAGTATTTTGTTTTCACTGAGAATTACTGCTTTAACTTTTTTTCACTTTTAAGTTCTCCAATAACGTAAGCTCTTCTGTGATCCTGTTAGCCTTCTTCTACTTAAAACCAGGCTCGATCACTTGGCAGATTTTCCCAAATGCTCAGGTTCTGATAATATCCTCTTGACTCTAAGCAAAACACAGCAAGAGTGACTTTTTCAAGTCTTTCTTCCATGGTCGTATTTTGCATTTCATCCCTTTGAAGCACTTTCTGTTATAAGTCAGTTGCTTCAGGTGGGATGTTCAAAGAACCCTGCTAAGCACTGACTTCACTCAGAGCAATAGGGTTTTTTTTTTTTTTTTTTTTTTAATCTTTCTCTTGTCTTTTTTTTAACAGGAAAAATCTGCAAATATTCTGCAGATAGTAGTGAATGCAGTTTAGTCTGAAGATGCATGGAGCTTCCTATTGCCCTCCTTTAATTTCTATGTATGTGGATAGTGAGAATGATTATAATAACTAGAAAAATACTTATTTACATCTGTTTCAGTATAGCGAAATAGGTTGCAATTAATTAAGAAGTTTCTGGTGTGGTAAAAATCATCTTATAGGAAGAATGCGCACATATGATTTCCAAAGAGAAATTTAATTCCATATGGGTTGCACCCTCTCTCAGCTAGAGATTAATTGTAACTTTAAAGAAGAATCAGCAAGAAAACCCAACCTCTGTGCATACCCGTGTTTTCAATACTTGAAAAAATGTAAATGATTTTAATTTAAACTTTTCTTTCATTACTTTGCTCAAGTTGAGAGAGTGCTTTGATCAACATTCGCATTATAATTTATTAGAGTAAAGGGAAGAGGATAACCTTCAGATGTCTTCTGTGGTAAAGCACTGATGCTGAAAATGTTAAATGTTTGCAGACTGAGAGCATGCTTGGCTGCGAAGACCAAAAAAAGAATAAACAAAATGTGACATGTTTTATTTTGTTTTTTTATCCCCTAGTAAAAATACACAACAAAAGTAAATGTAAATCATATCTTATTCAAAACACTGGCATGAGTTGTCTGGAATGCACCTTTGTGGTGGTGTCCTGCCACACCATATATGATGTCAAAACATATGCAGTTAGCTTTAAGGTTGTCAGTACAGCAATTTTTCTAAATCCTTCTAGCTTCTTAATATATACATTGTAAATCCTGGGAAGGATGCTTGTATATCCTTATTGACATATGTCATAGACTCTGCTGTTCTGCTGCAGCTCTGCAGATTAGGGGCTCTGGCTCTGCTTTCCGTAGCCTACTGCTTATTTCCTAAAGGTGTTTCACTCAGTCTTCCTTCTTATATCTGTGGTGTAAATCTGAGCACCTAAATCCATAATTCCTTGGCTGCTGGTGCTGACAGTAATTAGGGGAAGGAGCATTCAGATTTGCGTTTCTGATTGTGGTGGCACAAATTAAACCAGCTGAAAACACTGTGTGTAAACAATTTATTGGCAGACTGGATAAGGAAGTGAGAAGATAACAGAGACACTGTGTGGCATAGCGGTATAGGTTTTGGGGAAAAAACCTATGGTGAGCTGTGAAAAGAACTGGAGACATAGCTTCCCTCTGAGTGGCATGACCTTTCTTCTGACATCTGATGGCCAAGATGAGATGAGAATATCTGGCCTTCTCCCAAGTGCTACTGAGCATCAGTCAGAGAGACAGAAATCTCACATCCTGTGAAATACATTAGAATTTGGGTATTTTAGAAAAAAAATTACAATGCAAAGTGAGAAATGCTAAGGTCATTCAGTGAATGGAATGTTTTGCTGCACAGTGTTTGGAATTCAGTGCTAGCCTGAATCATCCTTGGAAGATGCAGGTACAGTTGCACCTGACATTCTAATGTATGGTCTTGCTTGTTTCCTAGGTAGGTGCTGCTCAGGATCATAGCAATCACTTATGCAGCCATTGCCTGCAGGGACTGAAGCTGTTCAGATGGTGGGTGCCTCCACTATTTGTGTGTCAAACCTTGTTTTGTGGCTTGAGTGTTTGCTGAAGTGCTTTAGAGCAGATCTGATCTTATGTTTCTGTGTACTGTAACTTCAAAAGCAGGACCTATGTTGGCTTCCTGTAAACGTTCAAAATTTCAGTTTGAATGCCACAGAAACAGAGGATATGTGGAGCACAATGCAACTCTCTAACACCATCTTTGTTAGTAGAGGGAGGAGACATAAGATATGTGGTATCACTACTTTTGTAACAAAGAGCTGATTAAGAAGTAAAGTAATATTTGAGTGGACAGTGGAAGGTGATAATATTTAATCAGAAAGTAGAGGAAAGGAGAAAGAAAGTCTAGTAAAATGTGGCTTAATTCTAGGCATAGGTTGGACTACCTTGGAGATGTATTTTGGGGTCTCACAGGACATGGAACCAGAACCACGGGCATGAGATATGGAGGGTCAAAGACTTAGATTAGGATATGATCTGATTGGTCTGTCTGTTTAGTGCCAAGATGGAAGACTTTGTCTAGTTCCATCCTCAGTACACAGGGATTGATTCCCATTCTTTATTTTGAGGTGAAAAACAGCTACCAAAAAACACCCTTGATTTGAAGTGAAATTTTTCCACGTTTTCTGGTAATTGGTGCAGTGGTTAATCATCTTATCTGCTTAAAAAGACAAATGAAATCAACGAAAACCTACCAAAGAAAAAAAACATCACTTTTATTTCATTTGTGTTTCCCTGGTTTTACTCAGAAGATACTACTGAAAAGACTCACCATGGGTGCAAAAAATCTTTTAGAATTTTTTTACTTCTTATTTCAGTAAAAACAACAGAATACTCTGCTTCAAAAGCTCAGTCTGATTGCTTTGCTAAAGTCTGTTGAGCATTTTCTCCAGTTCTAAAGATCTTTTTGCAGCTCTTTTCTGCACCATTTCAAATTTGCAACATACTTAAAAAAAATAATAATCTGGATAGCAGATATTTATACAGCATTGAGTTTTTAATCCTTTGGTTTCAACATGATGAAATCTACTTTTTTTTCCCATTCTTTAAATCTGCCAGCCTTTTCTGAAAAGTAGTTTTTCTCCTTGTCAATTAAACCCATTTACTACCAAAGACATTACTAATTGTCTTTGGGACTTCCAATTTTCAGTTGTGATGTCTAATTCTTTTCTTCCTATTAGATTATCTTAGTTTCCTCAGTTTTGAACTTTCAAAACTTGGATTATTTAAACCTCAGAAATTTAGGACTCTGCTTTCCCTAGTTCTTTTTCCATGCCTCCACTGAGTGCTACTGCACCTTCTTAGCCTCCATGCATTCCAAGCTTCCAATGGGACTTTTCTATTTAACCCTTTATTTGACAGGATTATGTCGTGGAGATCTTTTACCAAAATCTTCAACTTCACTAGCTGGGTTGTTCCCACCATTGCAGTTGAACGTTGAGTATTTAGTTGAGAAGGTCTGGACTTGTTTATTCCTCTTCAGCTTCTTCATAGTCCCCAAAGTTTTCTCTATGGTATCATTCTGCAATAGGGTATTTTCCAGATGATAAGACAAGACAAAATTACGTAAGTAGTAGAGATATGCAAGATAAATTAAGACTCAAAAGGTTCATGATATGTTTTACAAAAACAAGAAAAGGTTTTTTTTCCTGTCTTTCCTGACTGTGGAACAATCTGTTTCATCAAGTTCTTTTCTTTTTTAAACCTTGTAGAATGTGATTTAACAACTTTCTGAACTCAGTTGTCAGCGTTAACTCTGTTGGCCCACATATATCTTGTTATTCTTTTCCATTTCAATATTTCTCAAGTATTTTTCTTATTTCCTGCAGCATGTACTTCCATGGTCCAATGATGGTGTTGGACAACTTTGAATTTGTAAAAACCTCTTGGTTTTGAATTTACGCATGGAAAAATAGCTGTTGTAGCAGTCTTCCACTCCATAACTTCTTTCAGTGGTTCTTTTAGTTGCTTCTGGTTCATTTAATATGCTTTAAATTCCTGTCCTATGGATGGAGTTTTACCCTGTATTTCCTCACTCTCAGCAACTTTGTCTTTATACCGTTTGATTTTACAAATATTGAGATTAAAAAAAAAAAAAGAAAAAAAATTGTCTCTCTGAAAATAAAGGGATTCTGTATGAGCAGTAAATTCACTGCAAATTCAGAATACTGGATGTCTACGTGTGAGAGATAAACAGACCAAATGACACTTAGGTCAAAATAGAGTATGTTTGGAAATTACATTTTCATTCCAGTCTTTTAAATAAAGGAGGAAAAGTAAAAATCAGTTAAATTGGAAGAAAATGGTTATTTGTTTTTTTTGGGGGGAGCAAACAAAACACTGGCTGAGTTATGAAGGAGGAAAACAACCTTTTGATTTCTCAACCAAAGAGAGGAAAATAATCCACTATGATCAGCTGTGTTTTGGTGCTTCATAGATTCCATGCTGCTACTGACACTGAGGGGTTTTGGAAATTACATCAATTTGACTCAGTCTCTGAAATTTGGCGCTGTCTATATGTGGGGAAAAAAAAATTCCCTTATCTCTTTTCACAAGTCTGGGGGAAACAAAGCTGCCCTTTCCTACTTCTCAACTTAAACTGCAGGAAGATCTGATTTGCAAAGGGGTCTAATCGCTGTCTTTGTGTGCACAAATCCACATGTGTAAACACCTGCAAGTTCATTTTTCATGCTCTAGACCTTAAGACTGTTATTTGTATGTGTGCTTTAAAGTTATTGTCCACCAAGATAATATCAGAGTATATGTCCCAAACTTGTTCAGTGAGGCACATATCTTCTTGGTATACATCTTGGTTCTGTTCAGCTGTGCCTGTGAATATCGGGACGATGCTATGCTGCAGAAGAAGATGCAGTATGGTTTATTAGCTACATTAGATGTCTGAGGGTGGCAATCAGTGTTACTTAATAGCTATTGTTGTCTTGTAGTACTTAAAACGAATCGTTTAGAGAACACTGTTGGTACCTGTCTTAACATGTCTAAAGAAAACAGAGCCAAACTTCCCAATAGTGAGGGGCATTTATGAGTAACTCCTCAGGTGTGAGAGTAGAGGAATACCTAAGCTGCCATATGTTTGGCATAAGGGAACAGATTTGGAGAGCTGCACACTCCCACTGGGCCTGCTGAAAATGTACAGCACAAGGCTGGACAGGGTTTGGCTGGCAGTGTATTTAAACATAACTTCAGCATGGGAGAAAGGATATGCTTTCATGACCATGGAGGATGACTAGTCAGACCTTTGGGTCTGGTTCTCCACCTGCTGATCTGTGTTTTAAGTTGGCAGTGAATTCACTTCAGAGGAATTTTGTCTTGAGCCCCGCTTGTCTAGGTAAAATTCTGTGTTTTATTTTTTTTTTTAACCAAATTCGTGAAGTGATATAGCTTTTGCCTAGTTGAGCTAGAGAAATGGACCGTTAGTTACAATTATTTATTTCTGTGCAAGAGACACATAAGGTGTCTTTCCATTGTTTTAATCTGAGCATAAATTAAAATCACCCTGTAAAATGGTTTAAAAAACACCAGAAAAAAAAATAAATCAAAAAAACAAAAAAACCTGAGTAGTGTGTTAAAGCTGAAATTTGGCCTCTTTCTTTTCTTCAGTCAGACTGAAATGATACACTTCAGCAGTAAAACCAGTCACGCTTTCATTTCATAGAAGTGGATAAATGGGTGTTAGAGCAATGTTGGGAACATGATATTCCCCTCCCTGGAGTGGAACGGCCGTAGGACTGCATTCTTCTAGAGTGGGACAGAACTGGAGATGGGGACACTTTTTTGTACTGACCCACAGATTTGTGCAGTGGGGAAGAAAGCATTTATGGTGCTCAGCTGGAAGAACTTGAGGCCAGAAGGAGAGGAGCCTGAAGAGTCGATTGGATCTGAAATTGCACACTGAATATGTGTAATTTGACAGGTTGGAAGAAGGAGTCTTTTTAAGAGTCCATCTGGGTAAAAATCCTGTATTGCAGCAATGCCTTATTTTGAGAGGAAAACAGGATGAAGGTAAGTTGTGCTGGGGAATGTGTTGTTCCCAGCCTGCCCTGATGTGCTGGTTACTCTGTCAAGGGACAGGTGGCAAGCACCTTTCTGCACTCCAACAGATGACAGGATAGTGACTTCCTTCATCTCCTTTTGGACCGGGATGATGAGCTTGGAAAGTACCACACCCTTCTTTCAGGCAGTATGCTGAAGGGACAGATACAATGATGTATGGAGGAAAAACAATGTCCTCTTTGTGCTTTAGGACTACTTAACATGTGGCTTGTTATGCTGTGTTGGCTTACTGAATCCTTAAATATTTTCCACAAGTGCTAGTATGGTCAGATAAGGTTTTTCTGTTTTTTGCTACGCCTGTGCACCCTTGAAGCAGTGGAAGCTGAAGAGAATCGATGTGGATTCTTTCGAACTGCTGGGAAGAGCTCAATGGAAAGGAAAAGATGAACTCAAATATAGAGTCTTAGAATTACCAGGGTTGGAAATGACCTCCAAGATCATCTAGTACAACTAGCCAGCTATGACCTACAACTGATATTTCCCACTAAACCATGTCACTTAGTACAGCATCTAAATGTTTTTTGAACACCTCCACGGATAGTGACTCCACCACCTCCCTGGGCGGCTCCTTCCAGTGCCTAACCAACCTTTCAGAGAAGAATTTTTTTGTCCAACCCGAATCTCCCCTGGTGCAACTTGAGGCCATTCCCTCTCATTCTATCACTAGTTTCATGGGAGAAGAAGCCGAGCCCCACCTCATACAACCTCTTTTGAGGAACTGTAGAGGAGGCTTCCCTGAGCCTCCTGCTCACTAGAGAAATCAATCCCCATAAGTAGATGACCTCTTCTGGTCCTGAGCTCTTTTAAATTGGATTTCAAGGCTCTCTTGTATCTCACTGGACTGGGCCAAAAGTACACGGTCCTGTGGCTTGCAGGGCTCTGTTAGGGTTGAGCAGGGCCCAGTGTGGGATGTGCAAAGGCGTAGCCAACCTCAGTAATGAAAGTACCTCCTTCCACAGATGTTTTTTTGCTGATGGGATAGGAACATTTGAACTGCATATGCACACCAACAATACACTCTAGGGAAAGACCACAAATATGTTAAAAATCATAATCTGATAAACTTGGATGCTTTTAAAATACAAATGTCCTGTCATTGCTTTTCATAACAAAAATGATTACTTAGGTCTTTACTACAGCTTACTATTTCCTATGTAAACACCAACAAAACTGATGATTTTTTTCAACGCTTAATGTGTCTTTGCAGTGGAAATAAATGTTTTTGGCACCCAATCATTCCTTGTGATTTTGCTAATAGGAACCTACAGTGTAGGATTGCCGTTTGGTTAGACAGCTGAAAGATGCCGATTAGTTGTGCAGATATGGAGTTTCCTTTTCCAGATCATTTTCCATTTCTGAAACTTATTTTGTTATCATCATTTTAATCTTTCCAACACAATCAGAAATCTCTTTCCAAACTCTTTAGACCATCTTCTCTTAAAGAACAGAATAGTTTATTGTTTCTCCATTCCTTCCCACCCAAGACCCAAACCAGCTACAGGCTTCGCTTTACTTCTCTTCCTTCTCTTCTTCCCAGATTCAAATCCCACAATCCTGGCTCTTAGCAAGAAAGTGCTGTGGCTCTTTTTTCTTCTTAATTCTTTTATTTCTTCTGTGTGAGTTCTGGGAGGATATGAGTAGAAGAGTAAATGCAAACTGGGTCTCTGTGCCTGCCTGTACTGTTGTGCAACCAGAAGCAGCTGTCATAGAGTATGGCTGCTTAGTGGGGCTGTTTTGGTTCATGCCTGATTAAGCACCTATGGTTACTACTTCATCCTAGTGCTGGCAGGATTTATCTGAATTATTTTCTTAGCCAATCCTGTGCAATGCAGGATGCCTTTCCTGGACAGTGTTTCTGGATGCACTGTTTCTGGTATTTAAGACAAACTGATCTTAACTTATGCTATTGTTCTCATATATGTATCATTTTCCTGTGGCTTCAGGTTTCTACTGCTATTCAGATCATATTAAACATGCTTTTTCCTTCTTAAATACTAACATCCAGGATTAATTTAATCCCACATTTTTTCCTGGATAACTTAAAGTTTTGGATGAATCACTCCCAAAAACCTAAGAACATGTTCAAGCCTCAGCCTACACATCAGATTGAACCAGAATTCAATAGGTTTGGATAAAAGCCTGCTCCCAGGCCCCCCTCAAAGCATACACTGAGTAAAAGTTGAATCTGTTTTAACAAGTCCACCAGCCTTGCTGCAATGCCTACAGCCTATTCAGCTTTTCTGTTTATAGGAGTTTCCTGTGTGCTCTGTATTTGAAGCATCTCATACACAGACAAGCAAAGGGGCTGAGATTTAGTCAGAATTAGTTAGAAAATGGAAAAGGGCTTATTACTGAAAGCTGATGCTGCCAATTTGTAGCTTAATTTCCTTGCAAGTAAGACTTGTTGGTACCTTGCACACCAGTTCTTCTAGCTAAAAAAAAGTGGGAAGCAATTGGAGCTCCCTGCCAAGAGAAACCTTGGGAGGGAAAAAACCTGAAGGCACCAGGCACAGTCAGCAACCAAGAGTGACATCTGTTTGGTTTTAAGACATCCGCAAAAGTGAAAAAATTTCATAAATCTCTAAAGCTGAAGTGTGGCACCACGTGACCATTAATCTGTTTCCCACTTTCTTGGGAATTCTGTGAATTTTCTCTCAGCTCTAAATCCTGGCAGCTCTTTTTCACATACATGTTGGGAAATAACTCGGTTGCCTCTTAATTGCCCTGTTTTTGATTTGTATTATTATCCTTTCCCTCAATGTGGAAAATGTGCCCTAGCTCAGCTTCTGAGGAAAGATCTATGCAGATCTATGTTGCATATAAAACTATTATTGCAAGCAATATGTATGTATTCAGCTATAAATCAGCAGAAAGGTGTATGTTTCGTTACACTAAAACAGAACAGTATGGTAGGTTACCTAAAAAGGGTAAGAGGAGCACACTAGAATTCAGTGGAGATGTTGAAGGTGGAAAGGAGAGGTTAGAATTAAAAAGATATTTGCAGTTTCAAGGAAAGGGAGGTAATTCTTCTATGAGGGCAAGCTTTAATTTTGTAGAAAAAGGAAGATTTAACCTAAACCAGGAATAGGAAGAAAAAGTACCAAAAACAAGCGTTAAAGAGGAGAGGAAGAAAACTGTCATAGTGTTCAGAAGTTACTTGAGTTGCACTAACTTTGTAATCCACTACCAAGAGAGATATTCTTGTTACCTTGTAAAAAAGATATATATATATATGTTGTTTATTTTTTGTACTCCAGAAATAGTAGAAATTCCTTTACTTCCTTTTCTTGAAATTGGAACGGGTTTGTCACAGAGCTGCTGTCTTTTTTTCTCCTGGACTATTTCTTCTCATTGAGAGCCTTTTTCCTACATTTTATGAATTTTGCAGTTTCCATTTTCAAGACAGTTGTATCTTTTTCACCTCAGTTCTCTATGGCAATCCTCTATCTCTCTTCCATGCTTCCCACTATGTAAGATGTGCATTTTTCCTCTGTTTTCCGCTTCTGGAGAAAGGCTGTTATCTATCACTTATCCAATCCTGACAGATCAGTCGCAGTCTTTACAGAGGTCAGAACTAGTGGTGAGATTCATGTCCGTCTCTTTGCTTACGGTGAGATCTGAGGAGCTCATAGCTGCTCTCTGAATTTCAAGGCAGCAAGCCAACACAGCAAAGCAGGGCAACGGGAAGTTGGGCTAGCGGCAGTTGTCATTCTGTGATCACAAGTAAAAGCTTTTTGCTAAAATCTGAGGAAGGTGACGTTAAGGCTGGGCCATGATCCTTGTATGCAGTAGTGTTCTGCAGCTCATTGTCTTTCGTGACGATTTTTATTCAATCCATGTTTATTTAGATATTCATGTCCCGGTGCATATGTTGTGAGGAAATGAACTGTTTTAATCAGGAGATTCGGTCTGGGTTGTTGAACGCAGCGTCCTTGCCTTTAACCAAAATAAAAACCAGACTCAGTGCACGCATATAGTGCAGGGAGGAAAATGGATATAACCTTACGATAGTATTTCATCTGATGGAGTTGAAGCCAGTGGTACTTGCTAGTGTTGGGCTGTGGGCCAAAATTCATCCCCAGAGCACCTCCGGGGGTTCCATGGAGCTGTCCTCTTGACTGCCTCCCTCTGCTCCTCCTCCTCTTCCCTCTCCTCCAGTTCCTGTGCTGAGCGGTTTGGCAGATGGGAGAACTAAATCTTGTGAGAGTGGAGAAGAACAGCAAGGAACCTGCACCAGCAAGACTGGGGGCTTCCAGACTGCTAATTCTTATTACGTATATTATTTATTATTTCTAAATTTAACAGCTGGGGAAGCCTGGAGACAAGTCTAGGTAAATAATGTGCTTGCCTTTAGAAGTTGTGATGTTGTTTTTGTCAAGGAGAGCTCTGTAACAGTGCTAAGGGGCAGGGACATGGGCACCCTTCTCAACACCATCTCTGTCAGTGCATACAGTGCTGTTGATTTCAGTGGCACTGGGGCACCAGCTCTGCTGCTGTGCAAGGAGCTAATTTTCATACAGTGTTCTTAGTTGTGCAATGCAATTCCTTACGGGGATCTCAAGCCCCTGTGCCCCAAAACAGAAAGGGGGGAAATTTCATAACAAATTCTGGGAAATACCTCAGGACAAGGCATACGGGCATCCCTGTGCTTGCAGGAGCTGCTGGCTTCCTGCAGCACGGGTGCTTGTTTTGGAAGTTTTACATTAATAAAAGTTATGGTCCTCCAGGCGCATCTCCATCTTTTCATTACAGAGTGGCGTGCATTTGTGCCAATGGTCTTGAAACCCATAAATTACTAATGCCAGACTGTTCCGATGAGCAGCTTTTTGATATCCTTTACATGTTAAAAAGTATTCAGGCCTGTTGACAAAGCAAAGAAATGGTGTCAAAAATAATTTTAAAACCTTTTGACCTGTAAGGTTTAAGAGAATTAGGCACAGATTCTTTGCTTTAAGCCTCTTGGTGACAAGAAATATGGTCCTATGCCAGCCAGTTTGATTGACAGTGGCGTTTGTAGTTCCAGCTGCTATTACAGTATGCTCCTTGTATATTCCTTGTGTGCGAATATAGAAGACTATTTGTCACCTAGGCTGATGGATTATGCATAAGTGAGACAATGTGGTTAAGATTCTGAAGTATAAATGAAAAATCATAAGCTTTATGTAACTCATCAGGTAATGCTTAATACTCATAATGAAATATTTTTATTTTAATCAAGGCAAACCACCAAACTTTCAAATAATCTAAGATTATGCAGATATCGTGGTGTTTTTTTTGACAGCTACACACTACTAACGTACATCATTGGATTTTTTGACAACCATAATAGAATGTATTGGAAATTGATTAGTTTTAAGAGACTCTTAGCCAGCTGCTTTTATTTGTAAATGTCATGTATTCAATCAATGTAGGCTCCAGCCCTTCAAGTGGAATTCTTGGCTGATTATGAACCTTTGCATAGGTAGAAAAACAATCGTTTCACATTCTTCAAACTGCTTTCAGCATTTTCATGTGAACTTGCATAGGTTTATTTTTCCTGAAACTCTCCCACCACAAATGGATATTTATTCATTTTCCACTCCACCGTAATTGCAACTTTTGTACTTCACGAGATTTAAATCTGCAATAACTGTCAGAAATGGTTTTGTAATTAATATTTTCAGAAAATTCCAGCCTTTTGTAAGAAAAAGAGCAAAGGTGACTTGCTGATTTTTGGATGAAGAAAAGAGAATTTGCTATGAAAAATGTATTATCACATCCTGAAATATGCAGTAAAATTGGCATTTCCAGCATGCTGCTCTTATCTTTATTTGCTGATAGAGAGAATATCCAGATTTTTTTTTTTTTTTTTTTTTTGTTTGTTTAAGGGAAAGGGTATGGTTAGGTTCATGTTACTCAGCCTTCAGTAAGTGCAAAGAACAAGGAAAAGGAGCCATAGCCCAATACAGCAGCATGTAATGTGTTTTAAGGAAAGCTCCTTTCATGTTAAGAAATTAAAATCTAAATTGTTAAAACAGATCTAAATAAACTAAATAAGAATACTGAAGCTGTTCACTTTGTGAGACCGCATCCTGCTCCTTTGTTGAATGCTGAGCCCCAGCAGATGTCAATTGCAATTTCATGCATATTTTGAGAGGGGGCCCCGGCATTTCAGTATTATTTTGCTCTACAGATACTATAGCAGAATGTTTGCTTTGTGATTAGATTCTACCTTTTTTTTTAATAATGTGATGAGCTATGTGTAGTTGGCTTCTGGTATTTAACAAAGAGTCTAGACTTGCAAGTCATCGGCATAGATAAAATCAGAGATATCGGTATGATTAAGATTTTATTTGGCTTCATCAATGAGTTCAATTAGATGTATTTTATTATTTGTTCTATTAGCTCATTGTATTTGCCTTGAAAGTGTAAAATCCTCTTTCTGGATCAAAAGCTAGCACAGCCAAATGAGGTGTAGTCTCAGATGATGTGTTTTAAAGTGATACCTTCAGTAGGTTATTTTAATTGGCTACAGTGTCTTCTTTCATATATTTGAGTCACTGCTGAAGTCTTAAAGTCTAGATTGGAGTGTCCAATTGCCACATTACTTGCGTGTCAGTTTGTGTTTCTCACCTGTTTGGTGAAATGCTAGAAATTCATTTGCAAACATGAGTCAGAAGACAAAGGTTACATTCACTGCATAGTTTATTGATACCATGCACCTACAGTTTGAGAATATACAGCATTTATTAAATGCTCTGACACAGAAAAAAATCTGCAGAATGTTGCTATAATAAGACTAGGCCATAAATAATAAATTTCTTAAAAGAAGACTGGTAGCCTGGGTTCCTTCTGGGGTGGATGCTACTTTTCACTTTTAGTGGACTTGCTTTTATGCCCCAAGGAGTTTAAGTTTATGACTTGGTACTACAGACCAGACTATTTATGTTCTGTAGGTGAAATCACTTAAGTAAAAGAGAAATAAATGACACTGTTACAGTTGTGTGGAGAAGCAGCTGTCCTTAATTTTTTTTCTTACTCTGTTCTTTGAACTTGATGAGAGCATTCACAGACTGAGGCTAAGCGAAACGATTTAAATAACATTCCTTGAGCTCCAGCTGTTATAGGCCATTATATTTTACTCTTTCACTTTATATATATTGAGCTCCATAACTTTTTTATTGAAACTAGAGCAGGAAACCTAAAAAGGTGTTTAGTTTGTTGTAAAGCCAGCAGGAGATAACTGTGCCATTGGTTGATTACTGAAATCAATTGAATTGATTATTGAAATAATTTGACTTCTCTCTTCAGTTTGTTTGAATTCAGTGCCCAGCTGCGAGTTTCAGCCATGCTTCTCAGTGACTTGATTAATTTCAGGCCCTAATAGCTTCAGATTGGTAAAGGAAAGCTAGTTATCTCTCATCCTATTGTTTATTCTTGAAAAATCTGTGCTACTGCAGGTCGTTCCGTAGTACACACAATATTTTATGATCAGCCTTGCCAAAGGTGATTTCACCTGCCCACATGTGTAAAACAGGAACTCACTGGTTTGTATTTCTGCCAGGTGGCATTTAGGAGCATATGTCAAATTGCCTGTTTGTTATAGCTCCATCCAGCAGCCACAGGGATGATGAGTGCAGCAGATGAACGTCAGCACTTCTCTATCATCACCCCATTCCCCTTTGTACTTATCATCATCTATTTTATTTTTTCCTTAAGAGTAACTTCCTCCTGACAAACAGATCCTAATGTATTTCTCTTCTCTAAAAACAATAATTATAGATTTCTGATTTTTGCACATATGCTGGTGTAACGTAGAGAACAGTACAATTTACCCTTTGAAATAACATTAAAACGTTATACCTAGAACAGCTGCAAAATGTAATTCCAGTCTGTGGTGCAACTTTTTCAAGTCCCAAACCCACAACTGGGAATACGTGAACAAGCAGTATCTAAAAATAAAGTAGTAATCTGGAATTCTTCTTTTTGTGTGGTGAATTAAGAGGAACATTAAAAGTTGATGTCCATGTTTGTCATCCAGTTTACAGCTTCTCATTTTTTCAATTAGAACTTAAAAAAAAAAAAAAAAATGCCAACATATGGAAGCAGATGTGGAGTTAACCATTTAAAGCTCTCCAAATCTTGCCAAATTCTGCGTAGACTCTGCAAGATTACACCTTGGGCTTCTGCAATTTGGGGGCTGAGAGCACAGCCAAGAGAGAGCCTTCTTAGACTTCTTGGTTGATAAAGGCAAACTCATGAGCTGTGGCTATTGATGTAATTCCCAAATCATATCAGTGATGCAGCAACTGGTACTTGCAGACACAGAACCCAGTTCATGTTGAAAGACTGAAGGAGGCAATGTTTTACCCTAGCTTTTGCTGTTTCTGGTGTTTGTGGTATGCTTTAGACCATACAGATTCTTTATTGATAAGGATTAAAAGTGGACAACGTTGACTTTTTTTTTTTTTAAACTCAGCAGTTTGGTGAATTGGAGAAAAGTCAGGCATTTATCTGCTGCTTTGTGAAGTTGCCCTTCATGAAATATCTGAAAGTGGGATGGATAGAAGTAGGAAGTCATTAATTCCTGGTGTTTCATTCTTAGATCAGAATTCAAGATGTGTCAAAACCAAAATTGTACGCTGTTGTACCAGAGTAACAACAACATCTGCCAAGATCTGTGGGTGTTGTTTTTTTTTTTTCATCATTTTCATAATTTGAACTCATAATAAAGAGGCTCTCCAGTTGTCAAAGGTTTAGTACTGTTAATGCTAAATACAGATTCTCCTGTGCAGAATTATTACCTTGTTGGAATAATATACTTTTAAAAGAAGATGAAAATTTATGAAGAAATAAACTCCATGGAAATCAGCTATGTCTAAAGGAAGAATAGGCAGTCTCCAAATTGAATATACATACAAAATTGGTGGTTTATACTCTGTATGCTCCCAGTCAACAGTACAGGAAAGTGAGGGGATCAGGACTTGTTAAGGGTGAGGAAATCTTGCTGCTCTAGAGAAGAGCTACAGTTTACAGAGAAGATAGGCTGCAGGAACAGAAACATGAATGCCCGTATGTGCTGTATTTTTTATTTGTATGATGTAACAAGCATTTTCTATAAATACCAGATATTGCAATGGACTATTCAGTGCCCTTTAAAAATTGATAACAACAGTAAATGCACACAGGGAACACACAGGGTCATAAGTCTGTGAAAATATGTACTTCTATTAATATATAATTGTGTAAGTGTGAAGGGTACTAGCCCTATTTTGTTGAGCGCTGCACTGATGTTTCTTGCAGGCCAAGGCTTTCCATCAGGAAATTAGTGGGAGAAAAGATGCTACCCCCTAAATCAGCTCACGAAATTGTGAGCATGGATACCTAGAGAGCAGCTTCCAGTGCAGTAACTCATGCACTCTTTTGTTCAGGAAAGCCTTATGTGTGCTGGGGGACAGCATGTTATGCTATGGAAAGCCTAATTGCAAGCTGCCTGCAGATGGCACAACAAGTATCATAAAGAAAAATATGTTGGCTGTTCTGAAAGTAATGCTTCCTATTTATTTCCATGGAAATTACAACAGATACAAAGAGTACAATAACACTACCTCACTGTGCTCACATCCAATGTTTGATCTGCATAAGTATTCACCATGTGTCGATGAATCTCAGTGGGTTTGTGCTCATGTCCAGCCTGCCAGCCACCAGCATCCCAAAGTCTTTTTCAGCAGGGCTGCTCTCAATCCTTTCATCCCTCAGTTTATTGATAATGGAGGTTCCCAGGCGCAAAACCTTTCACTTGGATTTGTTGAACCTCATGAGATTCACCTGAGCCCACTGCCCAAGCATGTCTAGGTCCCTCTGAAATCAGTGACACACCTTTGCTTCATACATGCTTCTATGTCAGGCACCATTTTGTCAGACTACCTCTCTGCTGCCATCTGTCTCATGGCAACAAAATGTAAGGGAATATTGATGGGAAGGCTCAACCTCTATTGCCATACCACCAGCATCCGCCTTTGACATTGTGGGCCAATGTAATAGGAGGCGTAACTAGTGGAGAAGCTATTGTAAATGCTGGCTACTGATTCCTGTTATTATGATAAGCTCATTTATTTTCTGTACTTCCATATGCAATTTCTTACACAATTGCAGTCTTAAAAGAAGTGGAAATATTGAGTAAGCTCTGAGAAAGTAAAGTTGAATACTCCTACTGCTTTCTGGCAGAAAAAGCTAAATGTAGAATATACTCATAGTTGGTCATTAATGTTTTCTAATAGCTCTGTTTCTGGTTAGCATTCATCTGGGCAATAGTTACAAAATCTGCATTTAAGAAAAGTATAAAAGCAGAACTTCCTGCTATGTTTTTAAACCTTACTTTATTTAGGATGACTGTGAGCACCGGACCATGTGGAGGACACAGTGTTTTTCAGAGGAAGATATTTCCTTGTCGTTAGTAATTTTCCATGTAGAACATCCAGCTACTATCACGTTTGTAGCAGTAATGTATAAGAGTACCTTACACCCACTGACTAATTATAGCTAACTTGAACTGAACATTTCCTTCTTCAACCAAGTGACCTTGTGACTGCTGAAGAGTGGATTCACAAAGCAGCTCTAAGGTTGCTGAGCCATATCAGTGCTAGTGAGGGAGATTTTGGGGGGCCTCCAGCAGTGTTTCCAGAACTAGTGGTCTGGTTCACAGGATGAGCGGATCCACCAGCCCAGGAAATTGCATGAGCCGTGAACTTGAACACCAATTTTGCATCTCCTATTGTTTGTGCTGGTGCAGCTCTTTCAACTTGGAATTGCTTTATCTTGGAAACAAAGCTATTAGTACTGCTAGTTATATATCTGTCTTAATTGAATAGCGCTAATCTAGAAGTTTCTGGATAACTCTTTGTTACTATGATTGAGATTTACAGTTCTGGAGGATGGAAGAAACCATTAATTACATTATCTGGATAGGATGGACAATCAATTTCCCTGGAGGTTCTTGCATTTGGTTTAGTTACTTGCGACTGAATTAAGTGAGCATGGTTTTTGAATGCATAAAAGGAATCTAGTTTTATTGATTGGATGAGGATTAACTCTGTAGCCACATGTTCTTGTGCAAAGCAGCATGTGATGTGGACAAACATCCAGCTAAATAAGAAATGGATGGAAGGAGGAGAGAAGAGGAGGGGACAGTGGACCCTTCTGCCAAATCTCCCCTTCCAAAAGGAACGAAACCTGCAAATGTGAGAAGAAAAACTCAAGTGTAAACCATTTCCTTCAGCATTGACTGAAAAAGGGAATACTTTATAACTTCCTGGATCTGGGCTTGTTATACAGAGTATAACTAGTTGCGGAAAGTTGGGGCCAAGTTTCTTTGGCAGAAGTGCTGTAGAGAAATGCACAAATATCTATTGTTAATTCTAAAGGATGCCATTGATTTGGCTAAAAGAAGCATTAAATGTATTCCTAGCACTGTTAGTGGATCTCCTTTCTGCTTTGTGAAAACTTCAGATTAATACAATTTCATTCTTCTGTTTGTGTGATGGACAGGGCTGCTAATTCTACCTATGCTTAAGGTTGCTTAACGCTTTCAGTCAGAAGGTCATGCTTTTAAATGTCTGTGATAGTTTTGCCAAAGTTTAAATAGTTTCAGCTGAGATTTTCCAGATGGGTGTCTTCATTCAGGAGAGGTGACGGTGGGGGGAATTTGAGCCAAACTTAAATCAGTCACTTCTCAGAAGAAAGTGCCATTGTTTTGTTCAAGTTACAAAGGGAAAATGTCTTGCATCTTGTTTCATTGGAAAACCTTTACGGTTTCTGTGCTTCTCCATTTGAGATTTGGCAGACAGCGTTTGGTTGTACTTGGAGAGTAGAGAAAACAGGAGAAGTAAATAATAAAGAAAGAAAGACTTCTCCTTAAAAAAGGGATGGGCTTTGTAATGCTTGTCTTATTGTAATTTAAGAAGGTTAATTTAATTGGCACTGAAAACCTAAACTCTGGAGTTTTTACACATTTTTGAGTTCTTGATGTAGTGATATTTTTACATTTAAAATGTGACTTAAGAGATTTTTCTTAATAAAGTGAATGATGGAAAGCCTCATTAAAGGATATCCCCTTGACACCTAAGTTTTCCACTTGCTCTTCCAGTAGAGAAGACACAGAAATGAGGCTGTGCTTGTGCTCCCCAGCAGAACAAGAGCACGTCTACTTTGTAAGGGGAAGTTGAAGCTCTTGCTGAAAAACACAGGACTGCTGGCATTTTAGACTTTATGCCAAGCTCTGGCTGAATGGGTCTTAGGCACCCATTCTTCTTCCTTTCTTGCCTGTTTGGAAATATCACACTTTAATATTCTCTAGTTTATTCTCTTTCCAAAAGAAGTTCAGAGTGAAAAACTCTAATAAGGAAGTTTCTGTCAGGCTTGGGGTCAGGAGGTTTATTTCTTCCTTACACACAGCATGTGATTTTGGCAAATCTTCATGCATGTTTGTGCCTCATTTTCTTCATGTATATAAGGAAGAAAACTAGTCACAATGAAGAAAAGTGATGCATCTGCAGTGTTTGAGTGCTGGTATGAAAGTGGGGTTGGATGTATGCGTAAGATGCGTGGTAGAGGACCACGGGAAAAGGCATTTGTGTTCCTAGAGAAAAGGATTACTAATCCTAGCCAGGGGATTTCTCAGCTAAACCACAGCTCATACAGCTGCATTGCTCTTTGTACTAGTGAAGAGCTTGAGCATAGCTGCTCTCCCATGGCAAGAAATGCTATTTTGTCTTGACTAACAGTAAAAATTTCAGGATCTTTATTCTCCAGTAACAGAGGCTTTAGACCTGGTAAGGTGATAAGAAAAGCACAGCAGGAAGACAGGGCAGTGGTTTTCATTTCTAATTAAACTATCAGAACTTATAGTATAAAATTGGGTTCTTTTCTTGAATCTTTCTTTTCCTGAATATTATTTCTGGAAGTACTGTGTGGTTGTTTCACCTCTTTTTTTTTTTTTTTTTTTTTTTTTTTAAGACTGTGATGGAGAATGCACAGCAGTCTGCAGGCTTATCAGTTTGATCTAGAGTATTTGCCAAAGAGTATACATGAAATGTTCAGTTTCTTCCCCCCCACTTTTTTCTCTCTTCTCCCCTTCCCTAAGTGTCTCGGCTGTAAAAATTGCAGCCTAAGTAGAATTACAAGAGGAATGAACGTATTCCATTAATTTCTTAAATGTGGATATGCAAAACAGTTTTTGAACAAATTACTCTACAAAAGGTCGCTGTTTTTACTGGAAGACATTTAGCTGGAAAATATATTGAGATGAGGAGAAGGGTTTTATTCCTTGAGTGTATAGATCAATTTGTACTCTGATTATAACTATTTTAATTGCTTTCTTTCTAAAAAGAAATGAAGTCATCTTCAGAGCTTTTCCCATGCTTCACCTAAGTTTCACTTAAGTCCAAACCGTAGGAGTTTGGGGCAAAGATTGCACTGTTGCTCCTTGCTTGTGTAGTGCCTCAAAAGAGAAGGTAAAGCATAAATGAGAAAATGTTCTAATAACAAATCTGGTCTGTTAGAATTTTTATTCTTGTGAGAAATTGGTAAACTTCTCATTGAATCCTGAATATCAATAGATTGAAAAATCAGTGCATACTTGAATTTCCTTTTCACTGCTTATCCCTAGCCTGGGCATGCATGGAGTGAGAATTTGGACAGAAGACCCACAGAGGTTCATTTCACCTGATCTCTTCTGTGATTCCTCTATTCTGTCTGCTAAACACCAACTCACGCTTCAAACCTTCAGCTTACAAAGTTCTTATTTAGTTAAATCGTGTATTTCAGTGTCTCTTTCTTTTGAGTATGCACTGACTTTAAATGATATTAACGTATCAACTGCAGATGTAAAAATATACAAACACTGTGGTGTAAATATTTCTTTTTATTCCTGAGCTTTGACTTTGCAACTGGTGTCCTTGACAGTGCTGCAAAGAGTATGCTGTCATGTTCAGAGGTGCCTGACTTTCTGTATTCAGAAAAACTCAGTGGAAACCCCCACAGAAAACTGTGGCAAATCTGTATCTGTAGAGGTTGCATGGAGGGCCCTCAAGGTTTTTACAGATATGGGCTGTTAAATGAAAGTTAACGTTTTGCAGACCGAGGTGTCTTCACAGTTGTCATCTAGGCCAAGTTATGGGGCTGTAAATGATTGCTTGCTGCCCAGGTCAAATATATCGGTTGCTCGGAAAGTAATGCCTTCTATTTATTTCCATGGAAACTACAATAGATAAAAAGAGGACAATAACACTCTTTGATAGAGCAAATTCTCAGCTGCAAAACACTTTTTTTTTTTTTTAGCATAGTTGCTGTCATTAGCCTATCTGCATGGATAAACTAGTTGAGACTCCACATTTTTGTGATGTGACAACTGTGCATGGTAATCCAGAATGTGGCTCATCTATCGCGTTGCTGTTGCCACTGCTGGAAAGCACTACCCACCACCTCACTGTGCTTACATCCACTGTTTAGTCTCCGTAAACATCCAGCAAGCATCAATGGATGCCATTTTTTCATGATGGAGGATTTCAATGGTGCATCTTTGTTTCATACACACTTTTGTGACATACATCTTTCAGTCAGACTGCCCCTCTACTGCCATCCAGTACATAACAACAAAATGCAATGGTATATTGGTGGGGGTGGTTCATCCTCTATTGCCATCCACCAGCATCTACCTCTGATATTGTAGGCCAGCATAATAAAATAGGAGGCATTACTTTCAGAGCAGCTCTTGTTATTTTCTCTCCAGACCTTGCTGATGACCACAAATGTAGAATCCCCTAGTAGTAGTAGTATCTTTCCCCCTAGTAGAATGGGAAGCAAATAAAATAGAGCTATCAAGTTTGGCTTATCTATTTTTATCAGACTGTTTCATGTGAAGTGTTAGAATGAAGACTGATAAAATTTAAAGAAAAATAAATTGGGTAAGTTGCATAAATTAACATTATCTTTTAGCAGGATATTTGATTTATTTTATACGTGTGGTACATTAATTTTATATCCTGATAAGACTGAAGCAGAGAAAGTAGGAAGGTTTTTCCAGGCTCACTTTGAGTTGGGCCATGACCTGGCAGTCCAAGACAGGAAGAACAGACTGGAGCCAGAGCATCCCACTCTTAATTTTACCCCATTTTCCCCCAGAGCTCTCCCTCCACCTCTTTAATAAGCTTTATTCTCTGTTTGTTACTGTTGTTTTCAATACAATGTTTTGTAGCTTTTCAGGGAGGAGAATTAGAAATAGCTAATAGATGTGTGATATCAAATAGCTGTTACCAGTGGCTAACTGGCTTCCATGAGGCTCTGTGTGTGGGCTTTTCTGAGCATGAGAAGGCTGTTGCAGCTTGTTCTGATCTCACCCAAAGTTTTTCAATTAAATATACGGGGTTGGGCCTTCACTCAGCAAAGAATGTATGCATTTGCTTACCTTGAATCTATTGCGCCACTTTTATTTGTAAAATAAAGAACACCTTGTTGAGTCATGACAGGCTCTATTCTTACCAAGGCGATAATGCAGAGCTGGATTGATAGTTTATTTCTTCCCCTCCTTTTGCTAAAATTACTTGCTAAAAAAAGGGCTGGTAGAAAATTGCTTTATCTTGTATTTCCATCAGTCTGATAACTGTTATTATTTGGAAACTAGTTTGGGAGCATTGTTTCTTGGCTTCTTTGTGCTTCTTTGCTCCTACCTTTCAGTGTTGAGCTCTTTGGGAGCAGGACTGTCTCTTTAGTATGACTGCACACATCTGCAATTTCTAGGTGCATGCAGCCTTGATGAGGTTTCATAGGCACAATTTAATTGTATTGGGAGTGAGACAGGCTCTGTTACACAAGATGTCTATTTAGGCTGCCTCTTCTTACCTGCATGTTTAGCATGTACACAGCCATCTGCTTGGTCTTGATGTGCCTTCTGAGTAGCCTGGTGAAGAATCTTGTTCTCTGGTTGCAAAGGCATATATTGTCATTTCTTCTGGTTCAGCATGCTCAGAGAATGGGTTGCAGCAGAGTGTCTTCATGTATGAATGTATCTCCAAACATCTACATCACATCTGTTTGGAGATCAGTTTGCTGCAGCCTGAGGCTGACATGGAGTTTCTGACACATGAGGGTTGTTTCCATCAAAGCATGCAACTCATCTATGCATGTTCTGCTGCAAGCAGTAATATAGCAGATAAAACTTTTTTTCTAATGTTATTTCCACGTTTTGATTGGAAGTTCATTTGTGGAACCAGTTGGCATATGTCACAAAATCTGATTGATCGAGCAGTTAATCCTTGAGAGATTCCCTTTGAAATGTTGCCAGGATCGAGCAAGGATAGTGCCCATATGTCCATGTCATGGAAATTACTTATTTTGCCATTTTTATCTACCCTTGTGTTCCTACAAATAAGCAGAATTTTCTGTCTTCTCTTATATGATGTGAACGTTCCACAAAAATACTAGTTTTAGTGATTCATGTTCTGCTTTGCATTAATGGAATACAGAAAAATGTTTGACCTTGAAGGTGATCACTAAATGAGGATATCCTTTATAAACTAGATCTTTCGTTGTTGGTGGTGTTCAATTCTGAACTGTTTGTGGAACACGTTCTTTTATGGGAAAGAATAATATTGTGAAGAACTTGGGTAAAATCTGTTAATTCCACATTTTCTATGAGATTCGATATTGTGGCTTCGGTTTAAGTTGCTATTTACATAATCAGACCACACTAGGTATGTTAGTAGTTCTCCAAGATACACCTTCTGAATCCTATGCTAATTGAGAAAAACAAATTGTTTTTGTACAGGGCAATAAAAGCTGCATGTTTCTGATGGACCAGAAGGTAAAATCTCTGTTTTACTGATGTGCCTCATCTGGACAATACAAGGCTTATCTCATGTCATTGTCTGACCTGAGACACTGCTCTGGTGATTTTGCTTTTCATTGGTCAATAATTCAGTTACCCACCACAGCTGTGCAAAAGTTTTATGCCAAACTTTGTAAAACAAATGGGGAAATACTGACAAAGTCCATTTAAGACTGCAAGAAATTATTTAAAATTTCTTTCTTAGGCACTGATATCCTATTATTCTTCTCTGAAACGAAATGAGTGTCCTCTTGAGACCTTCTCACAGTATGTAGGTTTTCGTAGGTGACTCTGTGGAATAGATAACCTCTTGTGTCAGATATTTAGTCAGCTCTCATGTCTGAACAGAGGCAAGGGCTGTGTACCCTTCCTGGCTATGTGACGAGATGATCCTTGTGCTGTGGATGGCATTTTGTGCTGCATTCCAGGAACGTGGTTGCTCTTGACAGCTGTCACATATCACGTATATCCACTGAGCTGTTCCTATGAAACAGTGTGGGAAATAAGAAATACATAAGAAAATATCCATAACTTGCTCACTGTAACCCCATTTAAACAAAAAATGTTTCTTTTATAAGATGAAGGGAAAAAAATGTCAACAAACTGTGATCAATGCTGAACTGGAGAGGAAATTTAATTATAGAAAATGACTGAAAATGGCCAGAATGAGAATCTCCATCCTTCTTTAGGAAAATGTTGCCTCTTAGTATTGCTACCATTCTCCTGTTGAAGAGAGAGCAAAATCAGCAGCTGATCTTTTGCTGTAATGACACAGTAGGAATCAAAATGTGCCAGGAAGATTGCAATGCAACCTGGAGTGTTCTACCCAAGTGTATTTTTGTTGGACCTCTCTGCAGTGTCTTCTATACTGATCTTGTTCTACTGGTTTTAGAAATTGAGGTTATTAAGCTTAGATGAAACATAATTGTCACCATTTAGGTACCTAAGAAATCTGGAGGGGAGGAAATCCCTAACTCATTTTAATTACATGGGAATTTCTGTACTCTCCATTTCTTTTTTTCTTTGCTTTTTAGCAGGTACGACACTTTGCTCAGGGGAAATTGTCTTTGAATTACTTTCACTGTAAGCCAAAATCATGCATGATTTAGAGGGAGTAACAGTTGAACAGCAGTTCTCATTGTAATGGTAAAGGAAAAGACATAAAATGCAGTCAAAGCTATCAGTAAAGGCACCACTGCCAATTCTGAAGAGCACCTGGCTGGGTATTAAAGGACGCAAATCTGATCCCCTTACTGAGCAGTATTTTATAGACTGGAGTTCACAGCCAAAGAAAACAGCTTTTGGAGCTTTTAGATGTCCATAAACAGCTAGATAAATATTCGGAGCCAGAACAAGGGATAAACAAGGTAGCTAGTATCAGCTTGCCACACTGCCGTTTGGAGCTCCCTGAATACCCAGCAGAACTTGGAGTATATTTACTCCTCAGGGTTCCCATTGCTTTCCATGATTCCTGAAGATGGTGTCCCTAAGGGCGGAGGGAGGGTCAATGGAGCAATGTCATGATATAAACTCAGGCTGTGTCCTGTTATCTGCATAATTGCTGGGATTACATAGTTGACCATATTTCATGTGAGTTGGCAGTGACTACTAGTCTGTAGTCAGAACAGGGATTTGGAAGAAGAGCTGCACCTATGGTCTCCGATCTCCCTCTTGTAGTGGCTGCCAGCATTCAAAGCATTGCAAACGAGTTTCATAAACAAATCTCATTAAATGTTTTTAGACAGAGGAAAGGCACATAGCCATAAATAGAAAATTGATAAGTGGGCAACTGTTAAAAATAGCTCATTAAGAAATGGCGAGTAGAGAAATAATACGAATATGATAGCATAAAGAATATTCTACACACATACTTGAAACCTTTAGTGGTTGCCAAAAACTCTCGTGAAGTGAATGAAGAGCAAATGGGTTGTATTTCAAACACATACCATTACACTGAGCACCAGTAACATTTTATTGCTTCAGTCACATTTTTTGACTGAAGTAATAAAATTTGTAAAATATAAAGAAAAACACAGGATTTATCTCTCCCTCCTGTCCTATTCCATTTCCCCACCTTTTCTTATTTCAAATTTAAACCAGATCTCATGGTTAATGGTATGGCACTCAAGTTATGGAGATGTTTAAAAATTGTTTGACAGATTCAAAAAAGCATGTAGTTCTGTACATAACTAGAGTACTTAGAAAAACTTTTTCATGTGAATTTTGGGGTTATTATTTGTCTAGTGAAGCAATGAAAGAAACTAGCACAGAGCTGTTTTCAGCTGTAGTACTACAAAAGCTTACTTGCATCGTTGATCTTGCCAGCTGGAAGGAATCAGCATGGCACACAATGATGGTCATCTATTAAAACTTTTTGATCTGTACTTTAATTTTGATCTATATTTCAATCAGGTTTATTCTGAATTATTGAAATAAGTTACCTTATGCAAACTGAGATCCTTTTCAGGTATTGCTCCGTGCTGTTGCCTTGAAAAAATGGAAACTATAGTCAGATACTGTTGCACATTATGTATAAACAATTACAGGTAATTCTTTTGTTTGAGAACCTGTGTGTTTAAAATGGCAGAGAATCCGCAACGTGTTCCAGAACTGTGGACAGGTCTCAGAGTACTAGTGCTTTTGAATGCTTATATTTTATTTCTTGGCTGAGTGTTATTATTCCACCATTGAAGAACACTGAAATAACAACTGATTTCATAGTGTACCCAATTCGTTATAATTTCTGTGTTTGATTTCCACTGTCCAGAGCCAAAATTAAATAGTTTTGCATGTGTTCATCATCCTACCTCTGCTACTGCCATTATCTTTGAAAACTTATTGTGAAATAAGTTATGTATAAGTTTATGTTGCCTAGTTTTCCATAAAGTCTTCTCACATACGAATGAGGATGGAGAATCTAACATGGGGTTCCCATTAAGATGAAAATTTACCCAATAATCTTTCTTCTCATTATTGCTCTGGACTGAAAAGAAATGTAAAATAGAACTAAGATCAGTTGTTCAATAGGTTCTCCCTTAAGGTCTTTGCCTTGCAGTCCCCACCAGCTGCGACGCTTCCAGGCACCATGTCCTCTACTGGAGGAGATGAGAAGCACTCCCCCTGGTAGGGTTTTTAATGCTGGATGCTGTCTCTAGTTTGGGTGCCAGGGACATATGTTGCAAGAGGAGATTTCAAGAATATATTTGTGAAGTCTTAAGCAGCCACAAATTTGTGTAAAATATTTTGCATTTCTGGAGTGCCATTCAACCCTAGAGAATAACTAACCTCAGTGGTTTGTTGAGGTGTTATCCTGATTTGGCTTGGAGATTCAAAAACCTGATCAATTCTGAGCTAAGAGCTAGTTTTTGCATCAGGGCTGGGGTTGAGGCACTTGCATTTTGCTCTTTCTTCTTGGCCGTGGTATTGTAACAGAAGTGTTCAGCTGTGTAATGTGTATTGACACAGTGGTATAACATATGGGCTAGGCTAATGAACGATCAATAGTATCTTAGCCATTGCATATAAGTCACAAGAAGCAATCTAATATGGAACTATCTCTATATATTTCTCTCTCGTTTTCCACCCAAAAGCTTTGAGGAGCAGAACTAAACTCCTGAGCCAGATCTAACTACACAACTCTGTTCTTTCAGATCTACTGAGGTTTTCGTTTCCTGTTTAGTTGTTGATTCCTTGATGCTCTGTGTTGAAACTCAGGAAATATTTTGTATCTAATTTGCATGCTGACACAATGACATTCAGTATCTTTTTACTCAATAGAGTCAAATCAGCAGTGAGCTTAAAATGAATATTTTAATGCGAGTAACTGTGCATGCAGCCAAAAAGTAGTACGTGAAAACTCCCTGCAGATGCCCTGTGACTTCATTCACACTTCAGTGATTAATTTAAATGGGTAATTCTTTTAGAAAGGTAGTATATATTTTCCTTGTTAATCTGCATGCTAAACTGTGTTCCTCTGACAACTTAATAACCAAAGGGATTACGTTATGGTTGTAAACCAGACAAACCATAAACATACTGCTACCTAATAAAAAGCTACTTTTCTTCATTTTTTTTTCTTTCAGAACAAGCTAGCATGCATTTTTCACACATTTGACAGTATTTCTCTCCCACTGGTGGAATATTTCATAGCTCCATTTCATTTTGAAACAGATCTTTGAAGGAAGCTTGAATATGAGAAATTCAGAATATGTTGGCGGAACACAATTTTATTATTTTTATTATTATTATTATTTTAATTATTGTAAGTCTGAACCCCAAGCTAAAGCTGTGGGCTCCAACTGAAGGCATCTCAGCCATCTTCCCTGAGCATGCCAGTGTAATGCAAAATGATTGTGTGGTGCAGCTCTTTTCCTGTGAGAAAGAATATGGTGGTGGTTCTTCCTTTGAACTAATTAATAATAAACATTTTCTCAAGCACACTGAACTTGCACACACACTTGAACTCAGAAAGCCCATCCCACCAAATGGTAAATCAGTGTGATTTGTGTCTGACTCTCAAACTTCACTGGGGAGAAACAAACTGGGACCAACGAAAGATCAGATCATCTGATCTCGGATGTTGAGTATGAGGTGGGCCTTGAATGAAGTCTGTGATGACTATACGAAGGCAGTAGTCAGAAATCTCAAGTAAAAGTGCCCATGCTCACAAAAGCAATATTAATTGATGGTGTGTGCAGTAAAAGTATCTACAGGGAGTTTATTTTCCAGCAGGGAAAACTATTTCAAAAATACGCTTCTGCATCCACAGTGCCTCTTTTTCAGCCTCTCTTTTGATTTTCCTTGTATTTCAAACGTATTTTCATTTACTTTGTCCATCACAAGGGAAATCCCAGCCATGACTATTTACTATGTGTCATTACCTGGCATCATTCTGTTGGGATGATTCATTTATTTTGCAATACGTAACAGCTCTCTGCCCTCCAAATACCTGGTGCTTTCATGTTTCTTTGAAATACAAAAATGCTATTTTCAGCTACATCTGTTCATATCAAATTAACTTCTGCAAGTTTCCCTTCCATTTTCTCAAATTCATTTCTATTTCAAGCATTTGGATGCTGGAGGACAGTGAGGTTCTTTCAGGTGCTCCTGTTTGTAACCTGTTCTCTTGGGAATTTGCTTTCCTTCATTAACAAGTGCAGATTATGTTGTTTTAAGGAGTGATTTACATGATCTGCTCCAGAGGATTTATGCTGGTATGTGAGTAGGTCTGCAGGCAGGGTGTTTTCCTCCCTGCTTGTGTGGTCTGTTGTTCCCCAAGCTCTTCCACCTCTGTCATAGTGTTGAGAGCCTGCTGTGGGGTGCAGAGTGGTTCCCTCCTTCATCTTTGGGTTTGAAGATTGCCATAAGGTTTATAGGTGCTGAGATGTCTTTAGTTGGTAATGGAGTGAGGTTTGGAGTTACCTGCTGTACAGCAAGGGTGGTTGTCTCCTTACTGCTGTGTCTGTATCAGTTAAGTCAGGCTGCCTCTGAAATGTGCTGCTAATAAAAGGAGGCGTACAGTGTTAAGTGTATGGAAAATGTGTGCTTGTAGAGTGATTATGTTTCAGTCTATATATGCATTCCTCTTGGATCAGGACCTACAATGCAACACATATAGCCAAATCCCTAGATTGAGTATTCTTTTTGAATTACAAGAAAAACATTCTCCGCTAGAATACACACTTGCCATGGCAATTGCTGGCAGAGTTGAGCACTCCCCCGTTCATAATAGCAGTATCTTTTCCCCTTACAGCATCCAATTAAATAGAAGTAAAGCTATCCCTCTATTACTGAGCCGTAATCTGATGAACTCAATAGTAGAGTCATGTCTATTTTCAGAAGCTTTGTTGCTAAAAACAGATCCTTGCACTGTGGACTGCTTTAGCCTTTCCCAAAGTGACAGCATTTCATTGGAAATAGCTGGCGGGGCCCTCCTGCCCTGCTCCCCATTGTAGTGCCAGCGCGAGGAAGCAGACAGCTGGAGCAGCTTGGCGGTTTGAAGGTTATGATCACACCAGTTTCGTAAGCGCTTTATTTCAGGGCTCTTCTGGCTGCACCGGGGACAGGTGCGATCTGGTTCTGATTTCACTGCTCTTAATTTCTTATCTGACCTGGTAGTCAATCAAGGGCATGAGAGAGGAGTGAGAGAAAGCGGGAGAGGGGCAGGCTGAGACAGACAGACGGACGCAGAGTGCGGCGCAGCATCAGACTTGCTCGCCCGGAGCCGGCAGCCCTGCCTGTCATTCAGTGTGCCTCTGTGTACTGACGCTGCCCTGTGCAAAATGGATTTCTGAGTGTTAACCAGCGTGTTCTTCTTCTCCAAAGGGTCTTCTGTAGGATTTCATTTGCAGAGCACAGAGGGCAATATCTAGGGTAATTCCAGGGCTTAGTGGCTGTGATCTTTTGTCAACTCTACTTGTGAGTGAAATTAAACTTGGTATGAGCACCCACAGCCGGAGCTTGTGCAACACAATTCCTGGCCAATGAGTGAAAAATCATAAACCTGACAAGTATTTATGATGGAGGAGAATGAAAAGTTATATTATAACAGGAATATATTCATTAAATCTATCAATTTCACAGAAACCAAGAATTCCCTCTTCAGTAAAAGGCTTTGAGTAGGTTTATAAAGTCAGATATTCTTTTATGAGATGCAACTTTTTTATGCTGAAACACATTGTGTTTAAATTCAGGTCAGCATTTTTGAAGAGAGAGAGTTACACAAAGGGCTAAGTTAATGGGGTGTTACAGTAGCCACTCAATTTTTGAGAGGATTTTGTGCAACAGCTGAGCATCAGTTCATTGCAACCAGAGACAGACATGGAAAAACCTAATGAAAGCAAACCAGCCGATCAGCCTGCTGACAGCCTTACACCACATCCTGTTACTGCAGAGTCTGGTATAGTGGGCGCAGAGCAAAGGCTTCCAAGAGCATTTTTCAGCCACCTGAACCAAAAGCAAAGGATGGGAAGAGTTCTGTGCTTCTCCCTTCTGTGGAGGCTTACAGTCTCGTGAGTGAACCTCTGTAGATGGTGAGATATGGAGCAGTTCTCTGACAAGAAGGTTATAGGATTAGTGGTGGCTTGACCATCTATAGGGCCTAATATGGTTGGATAGCTAAGATGCAGCCAAGGGGAGAAGAAAGACTGAAGTGGGAGCAAAGTTCATCCATATCTGCACTAGATGAGCATCACGAGCTGCTGTCTAAGTATAACCAGACTGGCATGAGTGGGTCGCACTGGCACCTGCTGCTGACGGAGCGAGCTCCGTGCCGTTCCCGGCCCAGCGGGTGGTAGAGCTCCTGCGCAGGCTGCAGCCACTTGCATTCTTCCTGACAACAGTGTGCCGCTGGGGCAGAGTCTGTCTGCTTTCCATCATTCCACCTGCTCCTGAGAGACTGCAGAATAGCCTTTTGTGTTGTCTACTGTCTTTCTGTCTGTCTTTCTGTCTGTCTGTCTTTCTTTTTTTTGTTAGCATCGAAAATGCCTTTTTATGAATCAAGTAGTGTTTGTAATCCATGGGCTAAGGCAGTTTCCAGGGAGCCAATGATCATTTTTGCATCAACATATCTTTAGCTGTGATGAAAATGCCAGTTTTTGGGTGTGCTGGTGCTTAGACAAAATTAAACTCTCCCACTTGTGGTCTGAGAGCATAAAGGGTGGGAAAAGTATGAATATAGAGGCTGAGGAGAGGTAAAGGTTTTCACTGTTTAACTCCCCATCTACCAAATTTCTTTTGGTAGGCAGTAGCTGAGTGCCAGAGAAGCATGGGCTAGTTTGGAAAGGTTTACGTGGTAATATTTCATGGATTTTAACACACAATAGCTGTAAAACACACAACAAATGATTTATACAAGATTATGTGTGTGGGATTCATGTTAAGAACTCAAGTCCACAAAGTTGCTCTGCACCTCTAATATTTGAACAAAATAAGCATTTAAAAGTATTTCATTCAGTGAAATAAAGCCTACTTCTGTATACCCTGGAGAGTATTAGTTCCTAAGTGCATCTATTTACAAACAACAGCCTCAGGTTTATTTTAAATCAGCATCAATACTAGATATCTTTTCCATATAATTAATTCACCAGTATCATAGAGAACTATGATGTCTGAAAATGGTAAAGAAACAGAGAAATTTTAGTTCCACTGTTTAAAGTGGAGTTAAAAATCTGTAGCGCAGATATCTTTTTCACTTAAAATTAGCATAAACCTTTACGTAAAACTCTTGAGAGAGAAAAAGTTGTATTGAGAGAGAGCTGAGTTGAATAGCTGTTAACCTTCCCTCAGTGATATCAGTCCATTTGTGGTTTTTATCACAGAGCCCCAGGAAAATATGACTGTGTGCCTTCAAAAGAAGTCCAGAGCTCAGTCCTCCAGATCATTACTCCTAGAAGTACAAATCAGTCATCGTCCTTAAGGTGTGGAGAGAGCAAAATGCAAAACCTTAGCTGTTTCCCCTATTTCTGAACTTTCTGAAAGCTGGCAGTAATACAGACCTTATATTACATGGAGCATGACCTGCTCTATTGAACTTTCCAAGTCAATTTGAGCCTTTGGTGAAAACCTGGAAGATAGATTTCTAATTCCTTGATGTCGCAAGGCCCTTGGTGCCCCCAGAAAGAGCAGCATGCTCCTCTTTTGACAATAGGATGCCAGATACCCCTGGAAAAGAAATGGCCTCTTTGCCAGTGTGTTGCTACTCTGGGTGCTGGTGGGCATGTTCCCCATTTCCCACCCTCCAGCCCTCCTCCATCAGCCCGCTGAGTTCCTGTGCGATGCAAGGAGTGCTGAGTCCCCGAATACCCATGTTGCCAAGTTGGGGAAGTGATCCTCCCAACAACCTTCTGCCCCAGTGGGGCGTCTGCCCTTCCCTATTGGGATGCCTTGCAGAAGAAAACACCCTAAGGCTACAAAGCCTCAGCTAATGAGCAGAGGGCTGGAGAGTAAAGGAGTTACTTTATGTCCATGCCAAGACCTTGAAACAAGCTGCTGGAGTGGGCTTGTACGGTAGCCCTTCTCTTTGCAAGACAGAGGAAGTCCAATGCACTGCAGCATCTCCTGCCACGGTGAGAAGGCTGTAGAAGAAATGCAAATTAAAAATGTCTGTATTTGTGAAACTTATCCTAGAGGACAAGCTTCGCCTGTCTCTGCGGTTAGTAGGAGCTGAAAGGTATTTGTTTGTGCGCCAGCATGACTTTGGCAGGCAGGTGCTGTGAGCCTGGGAGCATGTCATCCCCAGGTGGCTATCGCCAAAAGGTGGCAGCGCATACATCGGAAAGCTGCGCGCTGTGCCAGACTGCCCAGAGGTGGGTGAGCAGGACTGGGGCGGCAGCGACGGAAGCCAGACAAAAAACAGCAGTACGCCCCTTTTGCTCTGTCTTTATGTCCTCTGTTAGCCAGCCAAAGTAAGCATAAATAGGCAGGGAAACAGAGCAGCACTGCTGTTGGGCTCTGAGGGCTGCCCGCATCTATATTTTATCTCCTTGCAATGGGCCCAGGCTTATCCTGAGATCAGGGAACTTCTATGTCTGTGAGTTTCAAGTCCCGGGCTGCATATGGAAGTGCCCAGAATGCATAGTGCTGGCTGAGTCAGTATAGATCCTGCACTGCAGTGTAATGCTGGAAAGTGCAAGGCAAACTTCTGAATTTGAGCTGAGAGAGAAAATTCTCCTTTTGTACATCCCAATGGAATCAGAGCTTTCTCTCTCTTCTGGAAGGAGCCTCCACACAGCAAAACTTAATGCATTTATAGGTTTTTGGTCTAGCTTTACTGGTAAACCATTCTCACATGACAAAATGTCTGTGTGTCTTTAGCTTCATTTTCAGTTATCATATGAAATAATAAAAAAAATATTTAGCCAGCTTGGGTGAGTTCTTTTATCTCTCCTTAGAGGATAAATTTTTGTCAGAGTCCCTTAATGTTTTTCTTTTGCAGAAATATTCTGTAAGATTGCTCTGTTACCCTTTTAATTTCCTTCTACCTTTTTCTGAACTTCTCTGTTGCCCCCAGGTAACATGTTAGTTAAATTAGGATGAAAACTTTGTTTCAGTGCAGAAGAATTAAGGTTGTTTGTTTGTTCTATGGAGAAATTCTTTTATTTTTGCTTCTTGTCCTGCAAGGCCCTTCAGAAGTGCAACACAGAGGGAAATCTGTGCAAGAAACTCTTTGTATTGAGGGGGCTGATCTAGTTCTGGTAAAATCAAAAGCTTCAGCTGCAGAGGATGGGAGTCAGAGTTCCCTTCAAAAGACTGCTGTACAGCAATTTACCTGTAGAGAAGTCTCAGTACCATGGAGTTAAGAGAATACCTTCCCATCTTGCTTGTAGCATCAGCTATAGTACACAGTAGTTGTCTACTCACTCAGAGATTGCTTTTAGGATACATATCGCTATTCAAAGATTATTTTTGGCTTGTAAATCTTTTATTTTTTTCTTTCTATGTGTCACATGACAGCCTCTTGCAAATCACTGTTGTCATACAAAAGCCCTACCAATGCTCATTGCCACAGAGGTGAGTCAAAGGTAGGGGTATGCAGCTTTCCGAGGTAACAGGATGCACTCATGAATGCTTTAGCCATGTGCTTATTGGATCGGTGTAAGGTTTTCCAAATGATGAATATTACAGATTTTGTTGCTGTATCACAGTGTTACTAGCATAAATAATTGAAAAGAACATTGTTTGTTGTCCCAGCTTTGGAGGTTCCTCATATTTCCTGGAATGATACTGAATCTGTCCTTGAAGCAATGTAGTTCAATTACAGGGTTGTTTTTTTTTTTTAAATATTGTTTCTGGTTTTGCACATTAAAAAATTTAGGTGGGAGTTTGAAGAAATGTTGCATTGTATTTTTGCACCTGCAAGTCAGGTACAAAATTACAAGTATTGGTCAAGGCCTGGACCCACAAAAACAAAACAAATCCCACTACAGTTTTTGAATAGTTTGTAACTACAGAGATACTCAGAATTTCTGTTTAACTCATTTGTGGACAACTGTTATGTGAGAAAAAAGGTTACTTTTTGTGTGCTTTCAGGTTTTTTTCTCATTTTAAGTATCTGTTGAATTTTTATTGCATAATTTAAATAACTGACCTTACTGCATTATTGGCTGTTTATCAGGACTTGCAAGGTTTAGGGCATAACATTTGATGGCAAGAGCAAAAAACATAAAAATATATTCTCTTGCAAAGCTTCTCTCATCTTTTGACTTGACTTTTGAAAAAAAAAAATAACAGCTTTTGTGGCATTAAGGAATAAAAATAAATATTTAAAAATGAGAGTAGGTTATCTGTACAGGTTGCTATGGAAGTAATGCCTCCTATTTGTTTCTGTGGAAACTACAACAGCTATACAATATACAATAACACTATTTGATAGTGCAAAATCTCATCTGCTAGACACTACTTTTCAACATAGTTAACATCATTAGCTATGCATTTTCACCAGCAATGAACAAGAGCATGCAGTCTGCACCAGTGGAGATGACACACTGTTGTCACTGGTGAAACACACCACACACTACCTCACTGTGCTCAAAGCCATTGTTTGGCCTCCATCAACATTCAGCAAGTGTCAGTGGGTACCATTTTTCTGTGAATGTCAACGGGTACCATTTTTTGTGCACAGAAGAATTCAGTTCCACCCCTTTGCTTCATACATACTTCTATGTCAGATGCCAGTTTGTCAGACTGCCCCTCTGCTGCCATCTGTCATATAGCAACAAAATACAATGGAATATTGGTGGGAAGGTTCAATCTCTGTAGCCATACCATCACCATCTGCCTCTGATGTTGTGGGCCAACATAATAAAATAGGAGGCATTACTTTTGGGTCAGCCCCTGTATAATCATATGCTGCAATCTTCTTATCAGAACTTATCCTTTGTGATAAAATTGAATAGAATTTTTTTTTGTTAGTTTTGAAATATTTTCTCCTGTGTTTCCACCTCTCATCTGCATCACAGTTCATCTAGTGCAATATGTAATATTTGTGTGCCTTGTAATTTTCACGTATAAGTAGAAGGGACGTGGTTGTATGTATGTATGATAGTAGCAAGTGTACAATACTTCTTGAATACAAAGGTTACTGAAACACTGAGAGAGAGATTTAATGTTAAATCTTGAAAAAAAAATTAGAATTGTTCTGATTTTCAATTTCTCTCTGTTATTTTTAATTGTTATTTAAAGAAAAATTAAAAGAGGAATTATTGCAGTTTTCTAATTTATTGGATCAAGATCTGCAAGAATGTGAAAATTCATGATGTGTTACATTAATTATGTTGTATCCCTGATCCCGTTTCAGCAAACCTATAGAAAGTGTACCCAGAAGTTTATCTTCCTGGAGAAAATGAGTGACTTTAACTGCACTGTGCTGATAAAGCCTTCAGTAACTGAACCTGCTAAATTCTCCTGGCAAGTATGGAAGGCTCCCTTTCCCTTCACCTTCCTGGTGGTTTTTTTTTTTTTGCCAGCTTCCCCATGTTAATCTATTTGTATTGGGCTGAAGGCTAGGAGAGAATGCTAGTTATCAACTTATTCCATCTCAGTCCACTGTTTAGTTAAAATACCTGTAAAGGCATTTAACCATTGGTTAGGAAGAGAATCCCTGCCTCTCATTCAGAACCTTTCCACAAAGTGAAAACATTCCCTTCAGCTCCAAGAGCTTCATTCCATCAGATTTAGAGCAATCTCTGCTTTCCATACACAAGTAAATCCTGGAAGATGCAGGAGGGGGAAAAATACACCTGCTTTGTCCCAGGCCATAAGCTGCTCCTTGTCTGGTCCCAAATCCATTACACACAGATAGATGTTGCTCTGTTTTTGAGGGGACCATGGAGAAACAGTGCCTACTTCAGGCAACAAATACATCTTTATAGAGGTCTTGTAAGAGTTTGTACGTGTCTGCCCACTACTCTGATGTGTCACTCCTCCATTTGGTCTCTTTGCTGTGCCACATATGCACCCTCCCTGCTCGAGTTGGGTTTGGCCTCTTTTCCCAGGTAACTAACAATAGGATAAGATATAATGGCCTTAAATTGAACTAAGTAAGGTTCAGGTTGGATACTAGGAAAAAATTTATCTCAGAATGAGTGGTAAGGCGTTGGAACAAGCTGGCCAGAGATAAGATGCAGTCACTGTCCCTGGAGGAGTTTGAAGAAAGTTGATGTTGCACTAAAGTACACTGTGTGCAGTCACAGGCATGGGTTGATGGTTGGACTGGATGATGTAATTGATCTTTCTAACCTTAGTGATTCTATGGTTCTATGAAATCAAGTGCTCTGCAGCTCCTAGAAGCTGATCTCACACCTGCTGACTTCCCATGTACCTCTACAGATCTAACAATTGCTATAGGAAGAGTTATGGTGTTGTGCATACTGATACCAAGCATGTCTGAGCTGCAGCATCAAAGAGACCTTTAAATCATTGTTGTGTACCTTACAGTACAGTGATGAGCACTGAGAGTATGGTGCAGGCTTACCATGCCACCTGGCATGCTGCATATGTTTTCAAGGATTTGTAAGCTCTGTATGTCCAATCTTTATTAATGTGATTAGCTGGTTCAATTAAGTTGACGAAATTTTCTCATACTTTGCAAAATGCCATTCTAAGTACGAGCACATTTGGCTGCATCCAAGCATGATTTGTGAATCATAGGGTGTACTATGAAACTTTTTGAAAGGACTCTAATTGCCAGGAATGAGATGCTCTTCTACTCCCAAAACTTTTTAGGGCATGAAGAGAGCAGAAAACAGTGCAGTTAGCATTATATATACAATTTGAGCTCTTTTACTTAATGCAGTGAAAGCACCTCAGGAACATCCTTTCTTTTTTGGAATCATCACCTGATTTTGAGTAACTGAGTTTTGGAAAACTTGTGCAAAGATTGCTGAAACAGTGCTCAGTGCTCTGGAAAATACTCCGAGCAATTAGGGAATATCTCAGAAGCAACAGGCTAACATTCTCCAAAACATTGCATTTCTAATTCTTTCCGTGACTTGTAGTAGCTTCTACAATTTCATTTTAAAGACCTTAAGACAAAAATCTCTGCTTGCATAATGCTGATGGCGATTACGTCATGATAGCAGACAGCAATCTGACCTGTGAGAAATACTTTCCATTTCTGCTATAAATATAGCTTTCCCCGTGTAAATCAATTTACAGTTGCTCTATTAAGTCCATACAAAGTGACTGAACACAAGCTCCCTGCCTGCAGCGTGGCTGCAAACCCACCTGTTGGGGCTGGAGCAAAGTGCCAGCCGTCAGCGTGGCTGCCTTGTGCTGATGTCCTCGTATACTGATTCTCTTGGAGCCCATGCACTGTTCTTTCCTGCCAAGCAGCCAGGATCGGAGGGAGGCTGAGCCTTTTCTGCCCTATTAACTTCGGCATGTTTGCTTTCTTTTTATCTCCCAGTCTCCTCTCCCCAGTAGCAAGCGTCTTGCCCTGAGTCCGGAGGATGGCCTCATGACTCCTTTGTTTAACTGCTGTTATAAGCTGCCGCACAAATTGCTTGGCAGAGGGTGATTTGTAGTGACAAGGCTTGAACCTTATCCCCAGAGATTCACCAGATACCTCTGCAATGCTTTGCATCTCTCAGGATGGGGAATGGGAAGCCCAGCTCCTGCTTCGAGCTGATCTTGCGTCACCCCGGCTATTGCATAAGGGCTCAGCTGTGATGCAGTGCCATGTGCCCCTTCTCCCTGCTGCATTTGTGTGGATCTGCTCACCAAACAGAGGTGATCTGGTCCTGCCTTCACTATTATGTCTGCATCAGTGCTTGTAAGGTGATTTACAAGCAGCCATGAAAAGATACAGAGACAGATCAGATCAAGAAAAATGATGACCTTTTAAAATCTTTTCAGATGAAATGGGTAATTTGCTTAAAAAGAATGTATGGATGAAAATTAGTCTTGTATATGCCCTAAAGTGTTACAGTGTATCTCACACAATTTACAGTTACTGAGAAAATGGCAGAATAATATGTTGGAAAACACTCTTTCCTATATTTTGTTTTCTATTAAAATCCCATAGCTTTTAAATTTCAGTTTTTCTCTTTTATTTCTTATGTTTTTTGATTGAATCTGTGACTCAGTTTAATTTTGTATTGTAGATTTGTTGCTGTTCCCAAACTGGTTCAATTTCTACATTTTGACTTCTGATAAAGTTTGCATCATCTGCTTTAGTTCTCTTTTTTGTGATCCACCTTAATGTACGTTTTTAAATTATATCTGACACCTGTTCTCCATGCTAAAAGTACAGCAGCATTTTTTTATTTTCTGTTATTTCTTAAAGCCCAGTAGCTCTGTAGTTCATGGCTTCTTGTCCTTTTGAGCCTTCAAGCAATAATGAAACAAACCCACCAGATCTCTTCTCATTCATCTTCTTGCTGTAGAAACACCTCCGTGTTGTGTCGAGGAGTCTAAACTTATGGACTCACCCGGCAGCCGTGGTTTGGTTTGGCTTGGTTTGGTCAACCAACTGTGGAGCGAGCAAGTGATCTCCTGTTATTGTCTATGTCTAAATTGTAGAAATTGCACAAGCCTCTTCTAACTGGCATGAGGTTACTTCCAGGTAAAATTGTAAACAAAGGCAAAACTGCTTCCTTTGCTGCTCTGAGTAGGCTGGAGTTAGGAACATGAGGGATTTGAAAAGAAAAGGGTGAAGGAGCTGATGGTTTTCTGTCTTGTGTATGAGCAGAGCTGTCTTGGCGTTGACAAAGTGTGAGACACAAAGGGATTCTCCACACTTTGTCTCCTTCACTCCGCCCTTCAGAAAATGGGTTACTCCTTTGACTTTCACTGACCTATGGAACAATTAATGGGTTTGTGAGTTGTGTTTATGTTGTTAGATCTCATGGCAGGCATATAGCCTGAGGACTAGAAATATAAGCGAAATAAGAGATTCATGCCTTTGAATACAGAGACTCCCTGACAGTCTATCATGGATGGTTCTTTATACATAAAGCAATCTATGCAAATGCTAAGAATTATCTATAGACTTTGAGAGTAAAGTAATTCAATTTACTAGGGTTTCCTGTATGTTATCATTAACCTTCATTTTGTCTCTTTCACATATACCATATTTTCAACATGCGCAGCATAGCCTTAAAGTTGGAGCACTGGACTCCTGATCTCAGTACTATTCCTTTCTATACCTTGTCTTCACTAAGGAAACAGTGTTCAGCCAAATGGACAAACTAATTCAGATACATCTGGAAAAAGTGAGTCTGGCCCTGGGCGTTTCTTGTAGCTTACATGTACTTTGTCAATGTATCAGTTGTTTGTATTACATCAGTGTGTAGAAGAGCCAAAAAAAAAAAGAAAAAAAATCATTGCCTTAAAATACTAAAGAGCTCCTGCATAAAACTGAAAGAGTCCCTATTTCTGGTTCTCTGACAAGTTGGGAATACAGAGAAATCAGTTGTGAAATGGATAGATTGTCTAGTTTTATGCTGTGCACAGATTTTCTCTTGCCCTAGGGACATTTAAGATGTTGTGTTTACTATGTTGGTATGATGCCTTTAAAACATTTTTGCTGCAAAAGTTGCAAGAAGAGTTTCTCTGTGCATAAAATGTCACAAATCACCAGCACAAAAGCACAGATGTTCAGTGGCTGACATAGGGTCTTGGGAGTGCTTGTTTCTGCATCAAGATATTGTCTAAATAGATAAAATAGCTAAACATTTTTTTTCTGCCAGAGATCTAAAGAGATGAATGACAGGTCTTATAATAATGGTAAATATGCTTGGGGCAATGCAGAGGCCAAAGACCATGACCCTGCATTGGTAGAACACTGTTTTCTGGGAGAATCTGAAGAATTTTGAATAGATTCAAACATGCATGGGAACATTTGAGATAGTTTCAGCTTTCTTTCTTTTTTTTTTATCTCTTTGTAATAACTTATAAATATTTCAGAATGCTCCTGCAACATGTCTAGTCCTGTGTGAAAAAATAGAAGGGAATATATTTCAGAATTGCATGTCAGGTGTTTATAACGACTATTGTGAGTTTACCGACTCACCCATAAGCAGTCTGCTGGATGTTTTAGAGGTGGCTAATGAAGGGAAATCCCGCTCTAGATACATAGACTACTCTGCACATCACAGAGGGTGAGATAGGTGGAATAAAATGATGGGAAGATAAAGAGTGGCAGCTACCTTGCAGAGAGTGTTGAGCTTTCTAGTTAGAACTTACTGGCATAGAATGAAAAGGGCACTGAAATATGTGTAATGGAGAAAGCAAATGTGAGATGATTCAGCCATGTCCTTCTCACTGAAAGTTTGTTGATGTTTCCCAGAAACCTGCTGTTTTCTTGGAGGCTTGGAGAAGAACGGAGTCTGTATTAGCAGACTCTCAAATGGGCCAGGACTGTAAGTCCATTTAACACCAGCATGCTGTCAGCAACTAGATCATATCATCAAAGCTGATATAAATATACCAAGGTGATCATGGTGTTTGGCCTCTGAAAAGTATCATGTAAGTGGATTTATCAGTCAGAAGAGAGAGCTCACAGTAATTAGATTATTTGATATCTTTCTGAATGGTGGTATAAAATTGGTGATTGAGAAGGTGACAGAATTGCCAATAGAAATTGCATTCACATAGAAACAGAATTACACTGAAACATATGCAATGTAGGGAAGAAAATACAGAACACATCAGAATGTTGATTGTTTTTTCATCAGCTGAATCTGTTAGCTTAATTGTGAACTTCTAGAAAACTTAAATAAATCCTCTTTGAAGAATGACCATTGATTTTACCTTTTTTTACCTTACATTACTGCAACTATTTAATTACAGTCATTATAGTGCAGTGCTGATAAGTCTACTTATCAGCAGATTATCTATGTCTAGTCAAATAATTCTTTCTAGCAGCTCAAATGCCTTAAAAATGTTTATTTTAACTACATTCATACAGATGGATATCCTCATGCTACTTCAATGATCATTGAAGTCAGTAGAAATTATTTCACTAGCATCACTGGGTATTGAATGGAAGCTTAAAAAATGATGGAGGGCCTGATTCTTTCATTGTAGTGCATTACACAAAGTATACAGGAACCTAACGTAAAATCAAAGTATTACAGAATATTCCAAGTTGGAAGGGACCCCCAAGAATCATTGAGTCCAACTTCTGACTTCACATAGGACCACCCAAAGTTCAAACCGTAAGTGCAGAACTTTGTGCCTGTAGGGTAAAGGAAGGTAGGAAGGTGTTATCAGAATTTGATGGAGGTGAGATTTGTCTTCATTTGCCTCCATGGATATGGTGGCTGAATATGTTTCCAAACCTCAAGTTGAATGTTTAATCATCCCTGAAACTTTGTGTCAACAATGGCCTGGGATCATGGGCTTGATGCTAATATTTTTATTATACGTCATTATTTTGGGTATTGTCAGATTGGACCACGCTCAGCCATGTTTTCTGTTGGAGTTTTCAGTGTTTGTTTAAAAAGGACTATTCTGAGAGAGCTCCAGCTGTTATCATTTTCATCTGCACACATAACTTTCAATGACTGTAATGGGAAATACAGAGAGGGAACAGATTGCCTAAGAATGCTTGTCTTTAAAACAGTTAGTCTGATAAATGATCTGAGTGTGACTTATCTATGAAGAACTACCAACTCACAGTGACCATTTTGGACTCCTTCACTAAAGAAAAGACTTGGAGCTTTCTTTCTCTACAATACTTACTTTTCTACAGTAGTAATTTAAGCATTTGGTACTTTTGAAGCAATCACTTTTATTCTTCGCATTTAACGAGTGGTTCTCCAGATAGAGAAATGGTTGGGTATTATCTGAGGAATTTCTGGTTCTTGCTCCATTCATAATAGGATATTGGTCACTGGGTTGCACAGGGAGAGTGGCATCATATATGTTCTGCAGATGCAGTAAATCTTGGGAGAATTCAGCCCCAAAGTCATCCAGCTAATTTCAAAGCCCACACTGAAATGCAGACTTTGTGTCAGATGTCACATGTTGCTATGAGCTGCCATTTCCATAGGAAACTATTGAAAATCAGTGAGATTTTGCACATATAGGTCTGGGTTATCTCCTGCATCAAACTTAAAAGAATGTTGGGAATGAAGTCCTGTTTTCTGGTTTTCCCCCATTGATTTCTCAAGAGGTCTTCAGATGCTCAGAACAGACAAGTACTGTAAACAGTTCGGCGTATAAATGACAACACATACTTTGGCTTCTAACATCAATAAATATTTAAAAAATCATTTTAGTTTACATTTTCATATTTTTATGCAACAAAAACAGGAAAATATTTAAACATGGCTATTAACATGGAAAGCTCAGATTTTAGTTTGATTTCAGCATTTTGGTGCTATAAACTCAGATTTTAAAATGAAAGTGGAAAAAGAAAACCAGATTTGATTTTAATGAAAGGGGTGGGGTGGTTTTTATGGCACTGTTGTTTGTTTGTTTGTTTCTATGTTTTTTTTGTGTGTTTTTGTTTTTTTTTTCTGTTGCTGGAAGCTAACTTTAAATGTATTTTCCTTCCAGGTTGGGGTGAAATCCAAAATGTTCAGATTTTCTATAAAGGATAAATCCTGATCCTAAGCTAGTAAGGGACTCTTTTATTTTGAACACAGAAGTGTTTTTTTTTTTTGTTGTTGTTGTTGTTTTTTTTTTCAAGAAGATGCTTACTCTACTCAAACTTACAGAGAACATAGAGCTGTGCATTGGTTCTTCTAACTGTTGTGACACTCTGAGTATCACCTTGGTTCAATTTGTGTCAGTGACAGAAGTTTTGAACTAAGTAACTTATTGTTTAATAACATGGAAAAGAAATGTTGTGTGCCAGGAGGTTCAGGAGGACCTTTATCTGGGTGAAAGAGCGAAAAGTCACACTTGATTTTGATTCTTACCCTGATTCTTGTTCTACTTGTTCCTCTTTGTTGTGTCACTACTTAGGTTTCAAACAGCTTCAGCAGCAAATCAAATATGGTAATGCATTGAAAGAAAGGGTTTATTAAAAGATGAAAGATGGTTTATTTCAGGAAGGGTCTGAGGGGTCTTGGTTGTTATCAGCTTTCTCAGTTTTCTCTCAAATACACCTCATATCCACTATTTTTCCCTCCTGGTTTTCATGTTTAGCTCATACAGATCACTACAATAAGAAGAAATCTGAATGACAGTAGTAGAGTAGAAGAATGCAGAAATCTGCTTATCAGGATTCTTTGGCATAATACAGACTTTAATGTCTCATGAGTTTAGGTGCAAAGGCTTTGTTAGCTAAATAAGGTGTGGATTTGTAATATGTGTTGTCGGTATTGTGTTTACATCAGAAATGGCATTTCTTCCTTAGGTTTGCATTTGTACACTGAAACACAATTTGAAATATAAATTGTATTGTTATAACAAGTTTTTTTTACCATAGATGAGAGCCTGGTTTATTTGTAGAAGGGGGAAAAGACTCTTGTCCCAAGAGATTCAGTACATTATTCCTAGCAATCTCATTTTTTTTTCCTCTTGTTCCTCCGGTGATCTTTATCCTCCTGTGGACAGTCTGGTTCTGTCCATCAAAGTAGTTTGGGTCTTACCCCCTTCTGGCTTCTTTCTTAACACTCCTAGAAAGACTTCTCAATATGTTGCTGCTAAAATTGTGTTCATCGTTTTTTAAAATAACATATCAGCAGTCATTGACATAATGATTATTTATAGATACCTGAGTATAAGGCTGACTCAATATGAGTTTTGCTACTGTCTCCTGTGGAAGTTAGGGTTATGCTCTTGGGCATAAGCAGCTTGATGGAGAGTTTAATTAAGCTTGTGAAAGTCATTAGAAGATGATAACCTTTCATCCCTCTTGACCTCAGCTGGATTTTGAACTGACTACCCAAAGGTTAAAGATTCTGTATCCCTTTTGCTACGCTTTGATCCAGAAAGCTCATTGTATTTTCAAATCTTTTAAATTTCCCACTCTCTGGGTTCATTTATATGGTGGTGGGTGGTTCTTTTGCTTTAATTTCCTGCTTGTCACTCTTCCCCATGCATCCACTCCAAGTGAGATGGTTTTAGATTCCCACATGGCTACCAAGTGGCTTTGCTATGGTGCTCCCTGTGAGGCTTCACATTATTCTGAGAAGACAAGATAAGGTCTTCATGTAGAGGAGGTGTTGGATAATGCATTTTTTTATGTCAGGAAACACTTGAATGAATTCCATAACTAGGACCTTAGTGCTGTTTTTTTTCTTTTTTTTTTTTTTCTGGAGTTGGGATTCTACCGAAAACATGTAGTCAGAAATAAGGAGAATGGGGGCTACAATGACCTGAAGGGCAGATGAGGACATGTAAGCTAGGAGTTTTTGCTGTTTGAAATTTTTCCCTAAACTATTCTGAGTGAAAGAGTTTTGTTGTTGATTCTTTGGCATTTCTCCATCATGCCATGCAGTCTATAACCTGGCGCCAAAGAGTTTATGTGCATTTCCTGCATAAGGGATCGGAACTCTACTTTGTGCTGAAATAAGGTGCAAACTTCTCTTTGCTTTCCATGCACGAGGGAAAGAGGCTCTGATCCATACAACTGATCTGCCTGGACTGGAAGAAAAGATTTCTTGCTGGGTTACGAGAATCTAAAAACAATGGTCTCTGATTTCAGTCACAGCTGCAAATATTTTGGGGATCTGGCTTGCTTTGTTCATGTCTAATTCCAGATCGAGATGGAAAGTAACAGTGTAGTATATTCAGAGTCTTCAAGTTTCCAATCAGCCTTTAGTTTGCATAAAAGTATGGGTAAATTGTTAACTTGTCTGTGTTGGCTGACTTTGTTTTGGTACAAAAGCAGCTTACTATTGGATCTGTACGTTACAACTGATTTCTAGCATTACATTAGCCTGAGCTCAAATCCCAGACATAAACATCACTGAAGTCTCAAAAGATGGAATATACATTTGGATTCAAAACCAAATGTGAATTGTCTTAATTTCCAGATTTAAATACGCTCACTGAGACAGCATTAGACCAGCCGGCTCTCTCCAGCACTTTCTAATTTCATTAGTAAAAACATAAATTTGCTCTTGTTGACAAAATGATTTTAATTAAATGTTGTAACTTTTTTTGTCCATCTTCTCTGCTTCAGCTTTACAAATCCATACTCTTTTCTAGTTAGCATGTTGATCTATTGAAAATTAAATGCTTTTCTTCTAATATACTGTCCTCAGTTCAAAATCCCATCTGAGCTCTTGTTAACCAAATGGATCATTTTTTTAAATGGTTTTGAGCTTTAAATTTGAATCTTGGTGTCTGAGTAAATCCCAGAAACTTATGATTGTGTTGGTAATTCACTGAGATTCCATTTACCTCTCACTGATATTTTTACATGTGCAATCATCATTACACAGGGAAGTACATGGGAATTGAAGTAACATCAGTAAAACACTAGTTTTATGTCTATTATATTTATGAAAACATTTATGATCTTTATTATCCCTTGTGCAATGAGTATCTTTTCAACCTCTTGTTGCTAATTAATTTTCTAAAATCTTGGAGGCTGTTGTTCATTGAAACTGCTTCTCATCAGGCTCAAGGTACCTTTATTTTGGTGATTAGAACAGTCTGCAGGAGCTATGAATGGTAGCAGTATTTGGGTTTCCTAGCTTTAACTGAACAATATACATGATGATTCTTTAGCCTTAAAAAGGAGAATTCTGGTGAACCATCTTTCCTTTCATTTTTACTTTAAAAAAAAAAAAAAAAGGAAAAAAATATTTTTAAAATATAAAGAAATGCTTGTTCTTTGAACACTTATTTTTGAAAACCACCATCTTGAATTGACCATTCACAACGATAAACTATGAAGTTAAAGAGAAGCCGTAAATGTTCCAGGTATTATTTACAGTTTAACAGGAAGCATTTACTTTTAGTAGCCTACCAAATCCAGTGGTGTTTTACATTGTCTAAAATAACTGAACCCTTTTACTTGTGCAAGTAATAGCTTCATTCAGTGCAATGGGAAATTCTTTGCAGAAGTGCAGCCCTGTTAATCATACTTAAATCAGTTATCCAAGGCAGTGACCTCATCTTACATGCCAGAAAACACACAGTGGGAAAGGGTGGGATTTTTGTGAAGAATCACAGTCTCTGCCCCAGTTAGTCACTTTTCCATTATGTATTTTACTTTACCAAAACCAAGTAGAGGTGATTTATGCAGTGGGATGCTCCTTAGCCCATCTGAAGGTTCAACAAGTTTTTCATGGCAGAGTACAATGGCAGTAACTTTTACCAACGCTTTGTAAATATGGATATGTATGGTGCTACTTAGCGACAGTAAGGTGCTTCTTACTGTTAACAAAGATGAGACAATTGCCACAGGGAAGGCCCACTTAAGTTATTTACCCAGAATACACTTTGGTGTAATAGTCCTCTGATCATCATTGCTCAAACTAAAACCTGTTTTAAGGGTAGTACCCCCAGAACCATTTCATGTCAGAAGACTTTTTCACTGATCTGAAATCTGCCTGTGTTGTTTTTGTGGAGATGTAGTTTATGAAGGACAAACTGGCAAAAGAGCTAAAGGTGCAATCTTCATCTTGTGCCCTGGAAATGGAAACAAGATCTTAAGAACTTTAGCCATGAGAATGATGATTTCAGAAATTGTGTAAGCAAGAGAAAATGACTAGAAGTATTTTGCTTTTTTTTTTTTTTTTAACTTCATAGCCTAACTACTTTGTGTTTGTTTTTGCCCCATCTCATTTCTGAAGAATTTACAGCATGTAAATGAGCATTTACACCATTAGAGTTGCTAATGTTTCCTTAACTGAATTTTTCAACTCTGCTAGTTAGTCAGTGGCACTGCCTCAGGCAAACCCTCTGGAGTTGGGATTTCTTGCTGTTTAAAGGTGCAATGTAGAAAACTTCAAAAACCTAGAGATTTCTTTTATTTGACAGGCTCTGCAATATTGGAGAACAGTCCACAGAAAATCCCCTTTATATAATATCAGACATAATTCATGGAAGAATCAAGCCAATAAAGCTGCTGTCGCAGGAGAGGGAGCTTCCCAGCTGTGCTCTGTCCCTTTCGCATTGAGCTGGGAGAATGTAGGTGATTAGTTTTGTGAACATAAACTTACACAGTTGATATCATTTTGGGACATAAGACATTGCTGGTACACAAGCCCTTTGTTTTGAGGCAAATAAAAATGAGACATCAAAAAAAAATACAAGTCGAGGATTTACACAACTCCTACACCTTTGAACCTGATTCTTTGCAGGAAAGAATAGAGTTTAGCCCCGTGAGAGCTTCAGTCTCTCCTATATATAAGTCAAATATCTTGCTGATGTCTGCAGAGTGCCGATTCATTCCTCCTTTGTTCTATGTACCTCTCCTACTCCAAAAATGCAGGATTTCTCATGTGTTTTGTTAAATGAGGAGTTGCTGTGTCTTCTCCCTGTGAACCAGAGTTCTTAAGATCTTGTGATCCTAAGGGAAAATCTGTGCTCTTTTATGCCATATTGCATGAATTAGAATTCTTATTAAGAATTCTAATTAAAGAGAGGCATCAAAATTCGTCCCTGTAAGGTTAGGGAATGGACCTGGCTTGTGTACAGCCAAGCTCTTCAAAGTTTCTGATGAAGTATTGTATAAATCTTGCAAAGTATGACAGGGAATAGACGTTTTAACAAAAATAACCCAATACGAATTGAAGTGCAAATTTAAACAATTATAAAGCTAATATTTTCACTCTATAGTATTTGCATATAGTGTGCTTCTACTTAGGGGTAGAAAAATCATAGAGTTTGAAAAATCAGGTAAAGGGGATCCTTCATCATGATAACTGAGCGGCCAGAAAAGAAGAAGCTAATGGTAGTGCACTTTGGGTTCAAGTCCTCCCAGACAACACTTGGGTTAAACTTTGGGTGTGCTGCCCAGTGTTTAAATATGAACTACTCAAAAGAAAGATACAGAAGTTTAAAATAACAGCATGCAGATTTCTTTATAGAATTTAAAGAATGAAAAACACTTGAAAAAATATCAGCAGGCAGGGGCAGGAAGAACAAACGGTAACCAAATTGGTTCCTGTGACAAACCATAACATTTACTTTAAAGCATCAGCGTGCTAGTCAGTAAAAGTCAAGCTACTACTCTTTTAATAGATCCCAGGCCTTCTTAAACTCACTGGTCTGCAAGTATTACCCAGGTCAAGAGCAGGTCAAAAAGTGAAAACCCATGTGAAAGTAAACTTTAAATATCTGCTTTTGAAGAGGTATAGCAGACTGTCTCCTCTATAGTAAATATATTTCCTCTATTTGTATGGCATTATGCAGTATGTTGTACTTAAAACTTAGATACTTTCTACACTGTTTTGTCATTTAGGAATTAAAATGCTCCCTCGTTACATTTTTACTTAAGCTCAATTTATTTTACTTGTGGGATTGGGTAAGATATTTTTTAATGAACCATATCACATTTATTGTAATTTTCTTGCTATTTACTATATTGCTTCTCTGTGTTAAAGACTTCTTTTTTTAAACAATGCAACAATGCACGTGCAAGTGCCTGTCAGTATGTTGGATTTCTAGGGCTGCTGCCTGAAGGCAGCATAAGGCCAAGGCCCAGGCACTGACCGTAAAACACTGGGCTTCATTCCAAAATTGCAGACCATAGTGCAGTGATACAGGGTATGTTTCTACAGTCCCTTTTCCTTTTTTGACATCACTGGCAGACATTTTTCCTTTTTTTTTTTTTTTTTGTATGTGTGAAAGATGATTCCAAAATATATCTGTGTTGTACGTTGTTACTTTGAACTTCTGCCTTGACTCCTATTTGGAGTTGATGTCTTCCTTGAGCTGACACGTTGAGGAGAGCCTGACCAACCCACTGCTTTGAATTTATTTGCCGAGTAGAACGGGTATTAATTTGGCCTGCAATACACTTGCTGCAGCTTTTGCTGGAGTGAAAGGTCATTCTCCAGAGCTGTTTTTAATTTTGTTTTATATGTGTTAATGTAATATCTTATGAATTACCCTGGCATTTGGTCCTGACAGCTAAAAAGCATAATCATTTTTCCTTCCAGGAGGACTGAAAAAAATGCAATCATTCCTATTTGAAAGATGATTTATACAAGATCTTTTCCCTCATCTTTTGCTCCTACATATCCAAGCAGTGAGTGAAATCCTGGCTCTGTTTAACTCAGTGGCAAGACTCCCATTGGTTTTCATTGGGGCTGGCTATTGCAAAGTGCTGTTTTAGTTCCTAGGACTTCCCTTGCATATGAAACCTTTGTCCATTCAGTAAAACAGTGCAGGTCTGAAATGAGCTGAGCTGATGTCCTGCTGTTCCACAAGGCCCATTCCTGCTGCTTTTAGTAGGCTGAGGTCCTGTTAAAGCCTGACTTTCAAGGAAGGGGAAGAATTTCTTTCTTGGGAGACAGGTATAATTTGTATAATGGTTTTGCATCTTTTCACAATTCACCCAAATTAGTGATTTGTCATTTCTTTATTTTTCCCAGGAAACTGAAATCCTGTTTTTTTTTCATTTCTGTATTTAGTCTTTTTTTTTTTTTTTTTTTTCCCAGTATCATAATAAAGAATGAATTTTAAAAACGTGAGTAGGGATCCCTGCAAGTATAAGGTAGTTGCTGCAAATGGGTTGTCATGATGGGAAGGACTGGTAAGGAGCCAGCTGGGATGCAGGAAATTCTTTCAGTTCTTTTCTCCATCACAGACTGTGAAGTGATGAACTTAAGTTATATAGGTACCAAAATGTCTTAGGAGAAAAGGACTGCAATATCTAAAGGGAGAACTGGAGCCGCACACCTCTGCAGTCCCTGTGCACTGATAGAGAACTCTTGAAGCACATTGGGCCATCCTTAACTTCCCACGCCTTTGCACTTACCCAGAAATATGCTGACAGACAAATTGAATGGTGTGAACTCTGCCTGGATGGGGTTAGAAAATCTTGGAGCTTCAACTGAGCAGAGATGCGAAGAAAATATATTTGTGAGTTGGCACTGGGGATCATATCAGTCACACAGCGTTTCAGTGATGACCAACATCCAGGTGCCTCAGTTTTTGGATGTCTGAGTTCCATAACCTTCAAAACTGATCTGATTTGGGAGAATGCATGGATGAATGGCAACACAAAAGTCAGGACAGAAGGAATTATTACCCATATTACACTGAAGAGTCCCAGAGTGGGCACCTGAGTCCAGTACAAGTCCTTCTAATAGTCAGTGATCTGTGATAACATAGTCACTTTTTAAAGGTTTTTGGGTGAGTTTTTTGCTAATGCTGGGCTTTCTTATGCCTCGCCGGGCAGCAATTTTGTCACATCACACTAACAGAGTGAAACAATGGGGCAGCTGTCCTGGCAGAGTGATGCTTGGGATTGCTCTGTTTCCCAACCCATAGCTGAACCAGATGCATTGGTCGTGTCGCACACCATCAGCTGTGTTGTGCGTCTGCAGCAAGGATTCTGCTGGCAGAGGTCAGTTGGTCTCAGATTATACTTGTTGCAGTGCTTTATGCTGGTCTCCCTCTTCATGTGTTTATGCATGTAGTACGATATGTATAGATCAGTACTGATTTGGAAACAACTTGCTTACAAGAATTAGTGCAGGTACTTTCTGTGCAATATTCTCTTAAAGTGACTTTAAATCCTGTCTTTCCAGAACGTTATCAATGACTGCAGCTTTCAAAAAAAAAAAAAAAAAAAAAAAAAAAAAAAAAAAAAAGTTACATATTTTAAAACAGAGCTTTGGAAATTAGCATTTCTTTCTCTGAAACTTCGCTGTTGCCTCTGAAGCTTACACTTCCAATTCTCTCTCTATTTTTCCATTCCCTTTTTCACTTTGTCCCCTCTCTTCTCTTCCAACCTGTTTTTCTTTCTTACTATGCTAACCCCAGTGTAAAATCAGGTGCTGAAGAGTGAATTGTATATCCTCTTGGCTACCACCCTACGTGGGTGATTATCTAGTTCATAGATGTTTTCAATTACTCTGCTGTTTGTTTTGCCTTATGATCTTGCACAGTCAGTATTTGGACAGTGATGCAATGTGTGTACAGTCCCTTCAGGTATTTAACAATACCTTTTTGCTCTTTGCCAAGCTTCTTTCCCAAAATGTGCCTGGAACACCCTTGAAGCACAGAAGGCAGATAAACTGTGAGAAACTACAATAACAGATTAAAAATATCTATACTTTTAGATTTACGTTTGAAAAAGAAAGAAAAATGAACATAGTTTATTAATGTGTTTTATCCAGCCTGGCTAATAGCTTTTCTGTTGAAAATGGCAATGTGGGCTGTTTATTTACAGGGATCTTAACGTGTATTTTTATAACTTCTCTGCTGTCATAATGAATTACCAGCCATAAGCTGTCCTTTGTTAGTTTTGGTGAAAATCAAATGAAACCCAGCAGGAGCTCCCAGAGTGCATTGTCCAAGAGTGTAAAAATGCTGTGTTGATGACAGATCATACTGTTTTTATTAAAGCTAAGAACACTGACTTTACTTTGCTTTTTGACCCCGGTGCTTTACTGTCAAGGTGATTTTATTTCTACAAATTTTCCTTCTGCAGGCCTCATCAGCGATTCACCATAAAACATTAGACAAATTCCCATCATCTGTATGTGATTAGAGCAGGTTCTGTTGTGCTGCTTGCCACAACTAAAGCGACGTTTTTCAGCTTTGTCTGAAAAGGAATCAGTTTACCAGCCTTCATTCATAACACAATGTCTCCTTGTTTTAGTACCACTTTCCTTTCATTCTTTTTAAGCTGATAAGGACATAATTGAAAGAATTTTAATGCATTATTTGCTAAAGACTGCAACCAATTTTTCAATTCTACTGTCTAAAGAATGTTATTTTAAGAAAATGTTTCCTAACAAACGCACTGACAGATGAACAGGATGCGCATATGAGTCTGCTGCTTGAGAACATAAGTTTATTGAAAGGCTATTAAGAAAAATATTCAGAAATTTCCTCAATTATATGCAATGAAAGTGCAAGTTCTTGTGTACCCTCTTACAGGTTTTTCCCTATAAGAATTTCATAACCTACTAATAATCAAATTGCATCCTCAAACCTACACCATGGTGAATTCAGAATGTTTAATTATCCCATGGAAAAAGTTTTCTCCATTTACAAAAGGAACTATATTACAATGCAAGTGCATTAAAACTAATTTTTTTATTTTCAAATATAAATATGTTAAGAAGGGAAAAAAAGTTTTCCACACTGTATTTTTTTTTTGAGAAGTTGTTTTTTTTAGCAAGAATTTTCCCTGAAGTAAGGAGATAAAAGAAAGAAAAGAAAATCCTGATTTTTCTTTCTTTTAAATTCTTTCTTTCTTGCTTCTTCTTGCTTGCTTTCTTTCACTTTCTTGCTTGCTTTCTTGCTTGCTTTCTTTCTTGCTTTTCTTGCTTTCTACGCATTCTAGCCTTGTGTCTTAAAGAAATGAGCTGGACAAGATTTATATATGATTCTCACTGATGTCTGACTGTGGTTTAGAATTAAGACTTTTCTTAGAAGAAAACAGAACAGTGTTTCTGTTTTCCTGGTGACCTGGAGTTTCCTGAGATGTTGGATTGTTGGTTAGAGATTTCATTTTGATCTGCAAGGTTTCAAGGTATCTGCAGATTCAGACTTGCAATTCTAGAGCAGGCATTTTTCTCATTACTTGTGATACCTTCAGATTTAAGCATAAAAACACCTCTTGGTCAAAGCAGCACACAGGTGCTTTTACGCACCTCCTCACATCCATATGTCCCTCAATTTGTCATCTAATGCAATATTTTGTAAGTTTTCTATTTTATTAGGTTACTGTGGTTATATGCTGCTGAAGAGTAGTATGTATCCACTTACCAATTTCTTGACAAAATCCCTTATTTTCTAAAACAGTTCTTTACACAATAGTGTACACTTCAGAGTTTCAGGGAAATTTTTTTCTCTGCATATTGGTAATTGTGGTATGGCAGAAGACATCAGTGATTGATTTCAGAAGACTTCAAGCTACCCTAGGTCACCTGTGATTTATGCTCAGGTTTTTTTTTGGATGTACCATTACTGCTGACAGCTTTTCTCTGGCAGCCTCGTCTGACATATTTCTCCTCATTGCACAATCTCTTTTCACCATGATGAAGAAGGACAACTCTTAAAACTCAGGGCTGAACCAGCTTTAGGAAGAATCTCTTAAATTTATTTTATTTATAAAATTGAGAAAACATACGGTGAAAGCTGATTTGATAAACAAGCAATACAGCTTTACAGAGATGATTTGGCATTGAAATCCCCCAAAGTGCTTCATGGCAGACTTTCTAGAGCAGACGTATGCTGTAAATTAATGTGCGGTATGATCTCATTTTTACTGTCCTAACTTGAGACCTGTTGGTTTCCCCCATCCTGGAAGTTTCTCGCTGGTAAACATAGTTAAATGGTCAATAATGGTGAAGATTTTTAGGAAATATGGATTTTGGCACCTAAAATGAAATGCTGACTTGTTGAAGTGAACGTATAAGAAGAGATTGATCGCAAAACAGCAGATTGAATTCTTGTCCACACTAGGAAAAACTTTGTCCGTGTCAAAAGTCAATGCAAGTTTCAGTTGCCAAATAACTTGTGGAATTAGGCTGTCTTCCTCTGCATTAGTCAGCCTTTGAGTTATGTCAACAGGAAAGCCAAGCGTTTTACACATTTTAAACTGCTGGCAAAAATGCAGGTTATTCAGCAGGAAATACATTGAGACAAACCATGGCCTCGAAAAATACTCAGAAGCACTTTTTAGGCTGGAAAAGCAATTTTTCTAGATTGTTTGGAGAAGTGCTAGCTCTTTTGTTTGGCTTGTTCATTCTGAAAAACTCTGATGGCAGTCTGGAGCCTTGCAGCCAAATGTTCATAGAATGGCTTATGTTGGAAAGTACCTCACAGACCATCAATCTCCAACCCCTGCCATGGGTGGGACTGCCACCTACCAGATTAGGTTGCCCAGGGCCACACCCAACTTGGCCCTGAACATCTCCAGGGATGGGGCATCAGCAACTTCTCTGAGCAGGTGCTTCTCCTGCCAAGGGAGCTCTGAAGCATGGATCTGGGAATGGGACTAGGCTGAAAGCTTTCCACTGTTCACATGTGCCTATCAGGTCAGCAGAGGCAGGGAGCGTTTTGCCACGTGCAGTCTCTGCTGCATAGCCTCATCGTGGTTTTGAGGATCTTCACGTGCAAAAATATTGGTCCAAACTGCAATGGGAAATAGGTTAGCCTTAGGGAAGCTGAGGGTTATTTTTCTGTTAATATCTCCATTTAGGTACTCTCTGTGCTGCTGGGACAGTGCTATAGAGCTGAGGCCATCCAGGGATGATGTATGTGAAAGAGGAAAAAGTTCAGGGTCCTTCATTTGGATGTGGGATTTCTTCAGTCCGGGATCCCCAGTAGAGGACAAGTATCCATTGACCACGACCTTCTGCCCTCTGCCTCTGGTTTGCAGGAAGACTGGGAAGGAGTTGTGTTACCTGTTCTCAGGTCTGGGTGAGAAGCTGAGGCAAAGGTTCAAAGCCTCTCTTCTCTTCTGAGAACCCACCCACCAGAGACCCACAACAATTCTTTATTTAACCTTTTAATTTGGCCTTTTCCATGGGATGCAGAACAGATGTACAGCTTCAATTTTCTGGATGGTTTCACTTAGTTTCCTTTTTTATTACTATTTTTTACTAGAAGATCTGTGGTATAATTCATTGCGCAAATGAATGTGCTGCTACGTTTCTCATTTCCAAAGTCAGGTGCTGAAGCTTGGCCACTTCAGCAGTGGCCAGGGGTCATTTCTTCCTGAGATACTGACAGCATCTTGCCTCTTGAATTGGCTGCTTACTTGTCTTGGATACAGGGTACAGCTGTTCTGGGGACATTCATGCCCTGGCATTAATTGCCCCATCCTTGGAGATATTTAAGGCTGGGCTGGATCAGGCTCTGAGCAACATGATCTAGCTGCAGTTAGCCCTGACCATTGCAGGGGAGTTGGACTAGATGACATTTAAGGTTCCCTTCTAACTCAAACAACTGTATGGTTCTATGATTAATACCAAGGTGATGGAGTTATTGACGATCTTGCTTTAGAAATATAACAAATGAAATTCCTATATCTTTCTTACAAAACTCATTTTAAAATTAAATTCATAGCCATCGTGTTAAAATACTTGATTTATGTTGTGCTTCAACAGAAAAGAGCGGACCTTTGGAAGAACACTACATTGTAATTCAACCAACCACTTAAAGACTGATGATGTAGCTGTGTGCAATCTGTCTGCTAGCAAGAGGCTGGTAGCAAAAGTTCTTACTGTCCTGTTTACATTTTCACTGCAGTATTTTCATGGCTTTTTAAAGGACTGATTGCCTAATCTTATTATATACTTGTAAATACATAAATATGGAAATATAGATCCATGCTGAATGTTAAATATGAAATAGTTTTGTAAATTGGAGATGAACCTGTTAAATAATGGATGTCCTATGTGCAGTCACATCAACCCCCTGTGCTGTGTTTGGGAAATCCAGCAGCTGATGCAGCGATACATACTGTGCACAGGAGAATGGTGTGGTACCTCCCATTCCTGCACCTGTTGATCTCGGATAAACCAACAAAAATTATCACTTCAAGTGGGTATTTTTTAAGGTATTTCTCAGCACTTGCCACATTTGTGAGGCTCACGAGCTCTGGGACCAACAGGCATGGAACAACAATTGTGAGCCCATATGACTCATTGAAAATATGTATTCGGAAATACCAAATCCTTGGATTTAGTATCCCCATTCTCACAGCTACAGCTGCCAAATTGGTCTTCTGTAAAAGCACCTTTTTTCAGTAATCGCATATGTCTCTGTGTTAACATACTTATGCTACAGGAGGAGTGAACTGGAAGTGCTTATTTACTCCATATAGTGGCAGGTTACCCCTTTCAGCATAGGGTAGCATTGCAGTATTGGAAATTCCTGTGCTCGTCTGTGACATAAGCATCTTCAAAAATTAATTAAAAATACTCTTTGGGGTTAGAAGTTCTGAGGTTAACATTTAGGTAGTAAAATCTTTTTTCTCTAATTCATGTGCTTTTATTTATCATTTTTGTCTTTGTGATTCTTTAATAATCTGTAGTTTGTAAGCAGAAGAAAAGTTTTGTAAATGAGGGAGTATTTTATTTCTTAAAAAGCATTTTATAATTCTGAAAGATGTAACAATGAACAGAGTAGAAAGTGTTTTATTGTACTCTTTGACATTACATGTACACTGTATAGGTTAAGTTTTTTATATCTGTGTGTATGTACGTAGAGGTGAATTACCCCTTTCAACTCAATTAAAGAAAAGATGATTCTGATCAACATGAACTTTAAACTTTGGGATCTCACTTCCATGGTGGGTTGACCGTATATACCCAATGCCTGGTACTTGCCCCCTCCTCAGCAGGACAAGGGGAAAAAAATAAGGTAGAGAAGATGTCCTTGTTTGCTGTAGTAGAACAAGTATAAAATTTAGTCACCTCCTGCCATGGGCCCATCCACCCACATGGGTAAGAGCCTCTGATTTTGCTCAAGTTGCTCTGTGAGCTGTACATGACGTATGCAGGGCCCAGAAGGTAATCCATCTTTGTGACTTTAGTACTCACATAATTATGGTGTCTCCTGGCCAGGTTCAGAAAAGAACGTAAGTACCCCTTTAATTTTAAGCACATGTTTAAGACCTATTAGTATTAATGGGAGTAAAACAAGGGCTTATATTTAGGTACATGCTTAAAAATGATTTATTGAGGAGAGATAAAATTAAGCCTACGCTTAAGAGCTTTGCTCATTCAGAGTGGAATATTTACATTTTCTCCAAACACATGTTCAAGTCATTAGGACTTGTGATATATACTTGTGATTTGCTACTTTTTTTGTTGTCTTCCAATTGGCTGTGGAGAGACCAAAGTACACAAAAGTGATACTTTATCTCTGTGTTCTATTTAAAGGTAGTCCATTAAAAAAAAAAAAAAAAAGAAAGAAAAAAAAAAGAAGAAAAAAAGAAAAAAAGAAAAGAGAAAAAATGTGGTTTGTTCTACCTCAACCTGGATAAAAGCTGATGAGTTGCGGTTTTGTTCCTCTGTTTCTTTAAATCTGGGCATTAGGGGCTATTTCTGCAGCTGTGCCATGGAGAGCAGGGTGCAGGGCTCTTCTCCTCTGCAGATGTCTCCATCGCTGCCTTTGAGCTGCTTTCAGGTACTGGTTTTAAGCTTTCACAGCTTGATATTTTTTTTTCTCCTGCTGTTGTTACTGAGATTGAGCATGCAGAAATGCCAGTGAGATTCATGCCCATGAATGCATGTGTGTGGAAAGCTGCACTGCAACACACAGTTGTCTAATGGAAGCAGTGGGGTTGGCTGTATTGTGTTGTAGAGGGTTTAATGAGTGAGGTAAACACTTGGGAAATTAAAGATAGTGTTTTCATGCCTGCTTGTTGGGAGAACTGGAGTTTCTTAACATGTTTTGACTAGCAAGAGAGAAGGGATTAGTGCAGCCTTCAGAGGGTGTTGGGTTGGTTGTGTCTTTTGTGACTTCTCTGCTGCTAATTCACAATCTTACTGAAAATTTGAACTGGCTTTTTTTTTTTTTTTCTTTGTTTGTTTTTTGTTTTTGTGTGTGTGTATTTCTTGCAAAAGCCTGGCTCTGGGATGCAAGTGGCAAGAGCTGACTCACAGCTTTCATTGTGTAAAAAGGCATGTGCTGGAGCTTCAGAAAAAAAAAAAGGTTTAAAATGTGACTTAATGAAACTTCTCAAAACTAGATTTACAAAAGGTACTGTAAAGGAGATTGAGTTTTACTCCTACTGTGTGATTCCTTTAAAGGTCTCTTTCATGATCTGACATTCCTGGTTGTGATTTATCCTGAATGTTTGGGGTTTGGCAGTGCCCTTGCTGCATAGGACCAAAGCTATTTGATATACTATTTGCTTCTGTCGATCCTGAGGAGTTTTAAATATAAGTTTAGTTTAATGGTTTAAAGCAGAAATTGGCTTTCTGGAAGGCTTCCATAGCAAACTGTGTCTCTGAATGTGCACATGTGCCCCTGAAGCGCACTTACACAGCCCTGATCTGTGAATGTAATGCATATGGGAGCTCTGAGCTGCCAGAAGAGCAGACATTCACCATCATTACCATAAACAATATTTGCATATCAATCACTCATACTTGAAAGCAGAGGTTAGTAACCCTTTCTTTTGGAGCTGGCATGTTTCTGTGTGTTCTGTCCTCCTGGCTTTGATCTGGTGGAAAACATACTCACTTGATGAACTGCAAAGAGTAGTTCTCCGTTAATTGGGATATATAACTCTGCTATAGCAAAATGAAACAAGAAGGGAAAAAAATAAAAGATTAAATACCTCCAACTGAAGTATCTTTGTTACTTCGTTACATAGATGGGGGCCACACCATCCCAGATGCATCTTTCTTCAATCCAGCAGGTGTCTAAAATCTGAGCTTGTTTCTTGGATCAGATAAATGTGCATATGTGTACCTCCTTCTATCTAAAAAAGGCAGCTTTGGTAAAGGCAATGCTTTTTTTTCTTTTTTCTTCTGAAATGCAACTTGTACACTGGGATTGTTTTTCTTGTGGAAGCTGTATATAGAAGCTTTATGAAGATTTGCAAGCTTGTCAAAGTGACCTTTAATTAGGAAATACTGAGACAGAGGACATCATAAGCAAAGGTCATCTGGCAGGGTTGTGCGCAACATAATGGTCCCAGAGGATATTGTATGTTCCAAACCCTGGTGAGCTCTGCGTCACCTTAGAATCATTAAGGTTGGAAAAGACCTTTAAGATTATCTAGTTCAACCATCCACCTAATACCAACATTGTCCTCGAAACCATGTCCCTAAGCACAAAAAGCATCCTGCCCTCTGTGTGCCTCAACCACCCTGCTGTGAGGCAGGACCTCTCTGGGAACCAGGGGTTGTGCCTGAGCTGAGTTTTCTTGGTACAGAAACCAAATTTGGAAGCACCTCCATTAAATTTGCACGACTAATTGAACAATATTGAGGCATAACTTGTGTGTTTGATATCCAATGAATATCGAAGATGCTATTTAGAGCAGAACAGGGTCTTTACATGAAAAAGGGTGGGCAGAATTTCTCTATAGGAGTTCAGGAGGGACGGTGGAGAAAGGTGAGATAGTGTGTGGCAATGAGATCTCCTCAAGAAGAAAGGGTGCTGTCTCTTCGTAGTAATGAAAACTTTAAGGAGAGAAGACTTCAATCCCTGTCTGTCTCTTGGAGGCAGGGAGAGCAGGAAGGAAATTTCTAAGTTTCTTACAAGAGTCTGATAGTGTCAGCTTTGAGTTTCCTTTAAGACTTGGAACTGAAATTGTTCGCGTGTGTATTTCTAAAATAAAGAATGGGATTAAAGAAAAATTTAATCAAGTTTCACGAATATCATCACTTTCACAGCTTGAATGTGGTTAGCTAAGCTCCGGCACAGATGTTACCATCTCTCTGTATGCTCTTGCCACTGGGAGCAATGAATTGTGTTGTAAGTCTAGGACCTTGCAACTTTATTAAAAAAAAAAAAAAAAAAAAAAAAAAAAAGCTAAACAATCCATTCTGCAAATAACCTTCAGTGCTGGGCACACCCAACCAAGAATGCTTGTTGCAGCTGTGAAATGCACAGAGCAACTAGATTTAAATTTCTCAACTAATTTGGTTCGGCATAAGCAGCTTCTGATGAGCATGGAGTATCTTTCCCGATACAACGCTGAACCATTTTTCTTTCGGCTTCAGTTTTGTCTTTTTTTTTTTTTTTTTTTTTTTAAAGCCTTGAAACATGCTCATCTCTGTGCTTCCATTAGTGTGGAAGTACAGCTGCAAAAATGAGAAATTAGTAACAGAGTTTAGCAACAAACCTTGGAATTAGTACCATTTGTAGTAACGTTCTGAAGTAATACAACACTTTAAGGAAAATATGTAATTCTGGCCAAAGGTGAAAAAGCTCTGCCCAAATCAACAAATAAATAAAAATCCCTCCAAAAAGATGCGAAATCCCTGCAGCTACCCTCCCCAGCAAAAACTCATGAATTTTATAATACATCTCAAAGAGAATTATTCTACTACCATCTCTTTAGTATTGCAGCTTGCAGATAGGTGAGCGACTTAATTTGGCACCTGTATTCTCTGCTAAGGTTCACTAATGGCCCACAGCTGCCCATGCTGGCAGATCCACTGATGGTTGCCTCAAAGCCTAGTCTTTCTCCTTATGGGTGTTTCCTTTAAGACCCCATGGCATGCATCATTCTCTGCTGGATGGCCCTGAGGCAGTGGCAGACTCTCTCATTCTTAACAGTTTTTGTCAGTACTACAACTCAGTAATACTGTTTCAAGTTAGATGCCCATATTTTTAAAACACTTAAATGTCTTTATTCTGCCTGTTTCATAGTTATAGTGGTATATTAATTTTTTCTACCGCTATATATGCCTGTACCTATAGATAAATGAATATATCTGGACGTATATGTATGCTTTTGCTGTCTTTTTTGTTATACAGCATGAATGTTTTCTGCCTGAAGATCCCTGTTATTTTTTATTAATCTGCAATGCTGAAGGAAAGTACATATTTTAAGCACCTTTCTTTGAAAGACAGGAAATTGTATTTGCTTTTGTTCATTGTTAGCTCCAATCTATTCCAATGGATCTGTGACACAGATAAGAAGCAGAAGTGTCTCGAGTACTAACTCCTGCATTTATTTTCTCAAAGCAGAGGGCAGAGAAGCTAAACATTTAAAATGCATGGATTCCCCTGCAAGCTTTAAACCTATTAGGGCAGATGCACGGCAACTTTGCACACAGATTGCCCCCAAAGTAAGTCTTGATTTTAGAACTAAGCCAAGCTGGCATGCAAGAGCAGTTGCTGTTGATCTTTTATACTAATTTTGGATTAATTGTGATCTGCAGCACTGCGTAAACATGCTAACCTAGTACTTCAGCTTCACCACAGCTAAACATTAATCCTTCTTAATGCTCTAAGTCAACTTTTAGTCCTTAGCAGAATTTACCTTAATCTCTGGCTAGGAAGCTAACTGATTTATAAAACATAATCCAGGAGCTCCAGAATCGTAAGGAAAATGTGCAGAGAAGCAATTCACCTATGCAGAATAATGCGTTTGCCTGGTATCCTTTCTAAGACACCAATGGAAGTAATTCATCAAAAATATTGAGACCTGTGCTGCAAAGGCTTCTTTCTTTCTTTAAATGATGAAATGCATAGGTAATTCCCTGCATTACTTTTCTTTCCTGTTTTTTCTCTCTTTTATCTGCATTATTGGTGGCTATAGAAGATGAACAAATGCAAGCTGATTAACTCAGCATAACATTTTAATGTGCTTTTGTAGTTGCAGATGAGTTACCTTGACATGAATAAAGAAGCCTGTTGCGGTGCTGAATTCTCTGGAGGTTTCTACCAGTCAGCATTTTTGTTCCCTATTTTTCTTGTCAAATACAATACAATTTAAGACAGACATAACCATTATCCTCTAGGACTGAGCAAATGAGCCCATGTGGCCTGCTAAGGGAATTGTAGAAGACAAAGGAGAGATGATACATCTTCCTCTCAATTTTCTATAGCATTATAGTGGAACTCTGAGAATCAGTAAGCCCCTGAGTCACGTGGCTGCATACAGGAAGATGGTAGGATTTTTATTTTGTTTTGATGTGTGGCAGGAACCCTTGATAGGTGGGGAAAGCAGCTTGTGGTGGGCAGTATCTTAGGAAACAATGCAAATCCCTAGCAGTACTGGGAGAGCTCCTGTGTGTAGACCAGACCACCATCCCCCAAAATGTGAAGAATCAGAAGTGAAGTATGTGGAGCTGCACGTGATGAGCGTGGAAGAACTGAGCTTGGTTTTCATCAAACTCTTGAGCAGAGAGGTTCAAACACTTGGCTGTCCTGGAATCCTGTCAGCTTAATAAAGATCAGAGTTGCCTTCAGTACTTTCTGTGAGCCTCTGCACGTCAGTGTCTGGAAACTGCTTGGTTTCCTTCCACCGTGCTCTCACCCTTTCATTTCCTCCCTCTTCTTTATTCTCTTCTATACTCTTCTCTAGTCATCTGTGAATATTTTGTTTCTTTTCCATGTTAAACTTTTACTTTTCCCCCTAGCTTGAATATTTTATCTGCATCACAAATAGATGAAATTTTGCTATGAAAAGAGAGCAGGCTCTGTGCAGAGGAGGCAGGGAGAGAAGGCATGGTGATGGCTAACACCTAGTTAAATGTTCCCAAAATAGTTGTGGCATGTTCATATTTTGGGAATCCCTCCCTGCACCTGAATAAGGAAACTTTGCTGTGCACTATTTTGCTTGCTTTCAGCTGCTTTAGTTTTTCCGCTAATTTTCTGTTCCCTAACTCACAGTGAGAACCCAAATTTCATTGAGATTGTTGCATGTGTTTCTATTTCTACACCAAATTTCAGAGCAGTTTTTGAGGAGACTGCTGTGTCTGGACTAATATGTGTTGGATCAATGTCTTGTGATTCTGGTTTGCCCCAGTGGAAGAATAGGCTGGGATTGAAGCAAAGCGTAGGCTGCTCTGCCTTGTGCCAGCTTAGAGGTGTCTCCAAGGGGACAAGCCACCGGGTCTGGCCCTGCCCCGTGACTGTTGGGTGGTGTTGTCGTGAGAGAGTCACTGGCTGCCAAGAGGGTTCTGGGCTTGGGGACCCCAGCAAGAGAACCCATACGAGCAACTGCCACCGTCATGCCAGCCAGCAGCAGGAAGGTTGCCAGGCATAGGAGCTGCCCTTCAGGGCTCAGGTTACTGAACAGGACTGGCAGCAGCTTGGGCCTATTTTAGGCCTGGAATCTGTACTAGTGTGGTAGAAAGCTCATGTCTGCACCATCCTCAAGTAACCCTGCTGGCCGTTGCCTCAAGAAACCCTCATGACTGCCTGTCAGTGTCCTGCAACTTGCCTCCTGCTGCTCCCGCCTGGTGGGAGGCTGTGCAGTTCTTTTTCACCATCTCCTGCTCTGTGCAAACCCAAGGCGTGGCCCTGAGAGACGTTTGTGTTTTCTTGCCCTGTTTATGAGCTTAGCACTTCCTTGTCTCCTTAATAATTGGCTTTCCAGCAAGGCTAGGAAGCAGGATTTTCTGCAACAGGCTGATCAGAGTATTTGAGAAATATGAATGTTTGCTTCATTCCAGCATCTGAGCTTTTCTCCAATCACCTCTTAATTTAGTTTTACCCACTTCTCTTGCTTGCCAACACGCAGAACAGGAAAGCAGGGTAATTGTAGGAAAATCATTTCAAAGCCAAGCACAAATGGACTTTGATTGTTCTAACTTTATCAGGTTGTCTTAAAACAGTGTGAAATCCATGCTGTTCAGTCGCAACCCTGTTTTTTCAATGCTCTTAAGTTTTCAGCAAAGGAAATCAGATGGTTGAAGTCCAAGCTTTGATAAATCACTTTCCTAATGTTTCAGACTCAACCAAAATGTTTGGACTTTGACATAAAACTGGCAGAAGAGTAAATCATTTCCAAAGTGGTGTCTTGAATTCATTCATTTTTTTCAAAATGAATTTCTGCCCTATGTTTTTCTGTTCATGCTCATGGTAAATTTAAACAGCAATAATAATCTTATTTTGTTAATTTGGTAACTTTTTTTCACCCTTTGTAAACTGCGCTGATCTGTAAACTGTCTACTTCTAAGCACAGCAAGTTTTTTTTATCTGCAGGACAGATGTGCATGGGGGTGAACTGATCTTAAAATGCGTTGGTTTAGATAGGGAAGGTGTAGATGATAATTATCAAAATGATATGATTTATGGATTATTTAGGGGCTTTTGCTGCTAGTAAACATGGAACTACTTGCATCCCTGATGGAACCACCTGATATAGGTTATATGGCATACACTGCTCTATGCACTCATTCCAAGTTATTACTATAGACTTTGAAAAATGCTATATCCAGTCTTTGAAAGGGAGATGAGATTCTTGAAATTGCATATTTCCAGATACTCAGATAGCCAAATATTTGATGAATCTGGAGCTGGGAGAAGTTGGATGAAGCCAGTCAGAGAGAGAAAATGATTCCCTCTGGTCTTGGGAATGAGATCAATAGGGAGAGGTGCAAGGTAGGCCTGGGAAACAGGTGCACTGGAGAAGTCTGAGAGGAAACCTCAATCCTCTGTGTTTACAGTTTCTGTCTGGAAAGTAATTTTGTCTTGCGAGTGGATCCAAGTAGAGTCTGGGAATGCAGGGTACTCCAAAGCAACAGGGTTTCTTTGTTAATGACTCCTTGATTTATTCCTGGATATATTACTTGTGTTTATATCTGACTGCTGAAATTCATTAATTGTATCACTTATTGCACTAATTTATGTTCTCCAATGCCTGTGGAACCCACAGCATGTTAAATGCTCACATGGTTCCAATAATTGGGATGACTGAAGGGTTGTTTATTTTCCCCTCTTGGGTTTGTGTTGCAGTTGTCACGCTGTTTGCCAACTCTAACCAATTTCTGTATGCTGCTGCTCACTTGGATTCCATGCTCTTTGAAGCAAAGGGGACAGAGGGGACACTTAAGAGGTTACAGGCTCTGGTTTGAAAACTGGAGGCATCTTATGACTCCACAAACATTTTAATCCGAAGGAATAGAAAATCTCGCTGCTGCAAAATAAGCCTTTCAAAACCAGCCTCATTCAGAATTCCTAGCAGGGATGCTTCTTATCAGTGAACTTGGTTTTCATTTGATTTGGTTAGAGCTCCTCAGCCTGAGAAATATCAAATGAGGCCTCATACATTTACTTTCTCTGTGTTACATGGCCCTTCAGAAGAGAAACAGAAATGGATCTGAATCCTGCCACCTCATAATCTTGGTAGCTGTAAATCCTGTCGTTATGTACCAGAAGCTTTATCAGAAACCGCATGGAGGCTCGGGTTCTTTTTATAGTTATTGAGATGAGGTAGTTAGCCATAATGATTTTTTCTTCCTTTTTTTTGTTTGTTTTGTTGTGTTTTTTGTTTGTTTTGTTGTGTTTTTTGTTTGTTTTGTTGTGTTTTTTGTTTGTTTTGTTGTGTTTTTTGTTTGTTTTGTTGTGTTTTTTGTTTGTTTTGTTTTAGCTTTCCTTTGGACCACTAATCATCTTGCTCTACTCCATGCTGGTTTGGGGATTTGTTAGGAAGCCACTTTGGCCTTCCCACTATATTTCATTTTTGATAGACAAGTGCAGCAACTTGCACACAGTACAGTGCAAAAACAAAGTCCATTTCCGTGCCTTTGTGCAGTGTTTCAGCATGTGGGCCACTTAAAGGGTTTTAAAAAATAAAGTGTAAGTGAATGCAGCATAACATTCTGGTTACTCTTATGAATGGCAATTAATTGCATTTAGTTTTCTTCCCAAATTTTTGCAGGTGACAGATCTTGTCTCTTCAACAAAAGGCAATTAATAATCATAGCTTGAAGTATGCTTGTGATATTCAAAGCTTAATCAGAGTGATACATTAGGACTGGAAGTTACGAAAAAATAAGCCCTTTGCTTGTATTTACACACTGTGATATGTAGATCATGTGGAACAGTTGCTTAAGGAGAAGGAAGAAAAATACTGGTAACTGTTTGGCAGGCAAGTGTATTTGGTGCTGCCTAGTCCACCCTGTTGTAATCATGTTGATGTGTGTACAGTATGGTGGATAGAAAAGTGTGATGTGTGAGTTGAGGAAGATTTAAGTGCCTGATATGCTGAGTGCCCACAGGTCTTTCTATCATCTTACCAAAGTCTTTGCATGTTGATATATTTTGCCAAACAACGCTTTTAAAAGGCATCTTGTCATATTTGTACTGATGGTGATTTTCAAATCCTATTTTAAATCACATAAACATGTTTACTGGCTAAGAATATGTTTGCCTATGATCGTGAAAGTGTCATGTCCTCAAATAGTGTTCTTTCTCCTCTATAACGTGTACTTTAACAGAATTGTTGCCAAAAAAAAATGCACACATTTTACTCCTAAGAAAATTAAAATGTCTATGAAAATAGTATTTAATGTCTATATTTAAGGATTGTGTTGCACTAGCTATAAAATCCTAGTTTTTAACCTTGCTTTTTGGTAGTAGTTATCATCAGAAATGGTTGGGGGGGACAGGAAGATATGTAAAGATACAATGTAAAACATCCAGTATTTTCTAACTTAAAAGGTAATAACAAGGTCAGCCAACCTCTGAATGATGTAATTTTAAGGAAACTTAATTATGAAACTTTTCTAACTGCAGGTATTTGTGAAAAGGTGTTGTCCTGTTCTTGGTCTGTTGCCTGTAGGCACGTTTCAAGGGCTGGATTTCTTCAAAAGGTAAAACTGGAGATTAGTTTAATATTGCTAAGATAACTGTGGCACCCATGCTGCCAGCTGAACTGTTCTCAGCAAGGCTTATGTGTAGGGATGGTGATGCTCCAGATCTCCAGGAATGCCATGTAGAAAAGGACTCCAAAATGACAGGTACATGAGATAAACAGGCCGAGCTTGTGGTGTTGGACCCACAATGGCTGGGTTAGGCAAAGAGATGGAGCATGACAGAGAAACTGCTTCTGTTTGAAAGGTATTTTGTTTGTGCAGGTACCAGACATGCACCCACTGGTATGTGAGTGATTGGGAATACTATTTCAATTTGGCTTAAGTGAAAAGAACTCGAATAAATTGTGTAGCATGTAGTTTATAATGTTTAGCTTTACATATACACACAGATGAATAAAAATATATGTATGCACAAGCGATTTGCTGTGATTAGCTGACAAGTTGAGACAGGATGCAACACTTAATAATGGCTAATAAACCTCTAAATGATGTCAGTCTATTGCAAAGCTCTTTTCATGATATTATCAGCAGTCATTAAAGTTATTTATTGCTGTCATCATGCATTTCTGTTACCCGTGGCAACTTGGCAGAAAACACATTGCTAGCACAGCTGATGATAGATTCAGTTTCAGATTTGTGATATGACAATCTGATCATCTTAATGGTATTTTTATGCTTACTGGCAAACAGTGCTTCTCAAGTCACGCTGTATTTTGAATAATACCTAAATAATGCCTTTATGCATCTTCTATGCTGCATGCAAACAGCGTCTTCCCCTTAATAAAAACAACACATCAGCACAACTCGGGATGCTCTGAGATGGGAAAACAGCACTGTAACAGTTTTAGAATCCAGGACAAAGACACATGATGCAGTGTTTGTACATCAAGCTACCTGGGAAGACAGCATTAGCAGAGAGCTGTGTGCTGCTCCACTGTGCTGTGATGGCTGTGAGCCTCCTTTCCTTGGCTCTTCTGTTTGCTGACAGTATGGTGCAAGGCAGCTAAGCTGTTTTTCAACTAACACTGTGTGTTCATCCAGAAAACCTGTTGCAGACAGGCTGACAATGTGTAGAATGACTTTTTGCTTGGGCGTTTTGTTTAGGCTAGGTGGCTAAACACCATGGATCTCAATTTCTGCGCAGGGTGCAGCTGTTCTACAGCTAGGCTTCGCCTCAGGGACTTTTTTGGAAATGTTGGAGTTAGACATAAAGTTCCTGATTGTAGAGGTTTAACATTAACAAACAAACAAGAAGGAAATGCACATCACAATTTGATTTAGGGATTTCAAAAGGAGGAATTTCTACCCTGTGCATGTGTTGATGGATGCTTTAGTTTCTTTTCTTTTTTGATTTTAGTTCTCTCTCTGCTGAGCTTAGCATACAGCTTTTACAGTTTGTTATTTTTGGATGCACTGATGAGAGACGCTGGTGTCTAAATTTATTCTCCCTAATAAACTTGTTTTTCTTCCATGCTGAATACAGGGAGGGGGAGTCTTTCTTCTTTAGCAATCAGCGTGTATGCATGTGACCTGGTACAGTTGTGGGAATGATATATTTACAGAATTTGATTCCTGTGTGAGACAGAAGCTATATAAAGTGTGACAGGATCCCAAGCTCAAGCAACATTTAGCATTTTCACCCATCATTACATTCTGGAGGGCTTTAAATTTCTTTACTTTCTCACTTGTTGTGCTGATGGTGCTGGAGCAGTGCTGTGCCAGGATAGGGGCACTCACAGACTGGGGGAGCTTAGGCATAACCAGCAGAACAGAGCAGGTGTTCCCTCTGAAATGCTGTTGTGTGACTCCATAAAATTATTTGGCTTGATTCATGCTGAACAGAAGTGTTTTCAGCTTGAGTAACATGCTCGTCTACTTAGAATAAAAACAAATTATTCTGGCTTCTCAGTTTTGACATAGTTTTTGAACTTCCTTAAAGTTATTATGATCAGATGAACTTAATTACAGAGTACTTTACATATAGTCATCTGGTAAATGTCATACAACAGACGGAGTCAAAGGGAAGGTATCCTGGGTTTTCAGTCTCTCTCTCCTTCATGTTACACTACTTTATGTTGCCACTGAGCTTTAGGCATGCTTGTTTGAGTTGCTTCTCCTGTTGGAAAAGAACAACCTCTCCCCATATTCCTCCCCCTGAAAAAAAAAAAAAAAAAAAAAAAAAAAGAAAAATCCCCAAGGCCAAATTTGGATTGCTGGCCTGGAAAAATTCCTGCAGTGAGCAGACCCTTCTCTCTCAACCACTCACTGTAGGAAGCCACTCAGTGCTACTCCATCCTCATCCTTTCTCTTTTTACTATTCTAGCGGCTCTCTAGACCTGGTGTGGAACTTTCAGCACTTATCATGCAACCAAACTTCTCTTTCCTTTGTGAGTAATGCAGCGTCAATATGTATGCATATCTTGTGCTTTTTGACCAATGGAGAAGGAGTCTTCCCAAGTGGCTTACGCAGACTGAGGTAGCGCGTTTTCCAGTTGTACTGTATACATTAGCAGTGATAAGGGCAGTGCCTAATCTACAGGGTCATCTCTCCCTACTGTAGTGAAATAGTTTTAGCGTGTGTAAAGTAGTTTGAGTTGTTTCATGCAAAGAGGATCTGACAGTTGTGTAGGGGTGTGTAAATATGTATATAAAGACTGAAGGTTAAGCTTCTTGAGGCATACACCTCTGAACTTGTTCATATTTCTTTTCCAATTGCAGTTACATGAGGTTGCAGTATGGCTTTTTCCATTTGCAGGTATCTGAGATGAATATTCTTATGAACAGTGCAAAGTTTTAGTGTATGTTTATGGTGATACAGCATGTATTTTAATTTGAGATTTGGATAAGAAAGCCAGTTTATTCCAGAGGAATATTCCAGCAAGAAACAGCTAAACTGCAGCAGTTTATGGAAGTGTCAGCGTTTGCAGAGTCAGTCTTTTGTTTTTCATTGAAATATTCTGCAATTTGACGACACTAAATTTCTCTTTTAGCTGCCTTTCATAGAAAAACATTTTCAGGTAGTAAATATGTGATACGCTTTCTCTGAGTGTGATTGTTTAGACCTTCTGTGAAAATATATATATATATATATATATTTTTTTAAAGCATCCTGGCTAAATTTTCTGCCATATAGTTAATAAGTAACAAGTGATTCTAATAACTCTGCTGTCATGCTTTTTATTTACAGTGTATGAGGAAATTAAGAGAGAGGAGGGAGAGACAAATCTGGAGTGAATTTCCATCACCCATAGAGGTTTTTGCAAAGAAAACAGTCTTTAAATGTAAACAACATCTGTATTTTTCATGTTGTCTTTCTAAATACTGGTTCTGTAAATAACTTGCCTCCACTGTAATGCAGCAGTTAGATGCCTTAATCTCTCAGTCATCCGGGGCTTTGTGCAGAATGCAGACTTCCAGCATATTTAAACATACATCTCCCAAACTTTTGATATCTTTTCCTAACAGTAGGATTTCAAAAGGTAGATGACTGTGAAATGCACTTTCATTCTCTGTGTTGGTGCTTTAACATTAGTCTGACTTTAATAGGCTGGGATGATTTCAGCTTATAAATCTTCAACTGGAGGATAAAGTTCAAGTAGATAAAATCAAACAGATGTTGGTGGGAGGATTTCATCATGACCCATAAAAGTGCTATCATCAAAGCCTAGAATCATTTGTTTTGAATTATTACATTGTTATCAAAAGGACTGTAGCAGTCTGTTTGTTGAGAAATTGGATCTGTTTATCTGAAAACAGAACAAAGATGCCATGCTAAGACGTCCCTGGGAAAGTGTGGGTTAGCTGATGGCTGACACGGTAGGGTAGCTGTGAGAAGGTTTGATTGACAGCTGTCCAAATAACTGCAAGGCCTGAAAGCTTCTGAAAATTATTACATTATTGAAAATGGCTTCCAATTAAATGTTAAAGGCTACTTGTTTAAAAACAAATGTATTTTCCTTTGTTTCAAGGAAATGAAAGTTTCCAAAAACTGTTTTTAGTATTTTTTTTAAAGCAGTGGTAAAGCTGCCATCAGTAATTTTAAATCATGACTAAAAACTGCTGAAGACTGTGATGGTTTGTGCCTTTGTTTCAACTCCATGTTGTCCTGCTCAACAGAATCAAGTTCAACCTGTGGAACTGACCTGTGTCCTTTTTATCACTTGCTGAGGAATCACAGGCTGGGGACTGCAGAGCTGTGCCTGTGCTTGGTGCTGCTGTTGGATGCCTATGGCTGGGTGCCTTCCTTGCCTCTTCTCAGTGTTTTCAGGGTATTCTCAATGCTATGCACCAGCCAAGGACAATGTGAGGTGTGTCCTGGGCAGGCATAGACCATTAGTAGGCCTAGGAGAAATTTGTATGAAAATCTGTGTTTTCCTAAGGGATGATCTTCTCTCTTTCTGTGGGTAGTCAAGAGAATGCTTCTCTGAAGACAGCTCTCAACCAGGGGAAGCTGAGCCTTTGGGAATTTGATGTGGCACTGCTCATATTGCTGTAAAATGCCTTAGTTTGATTTTCTCTTGAATGATGTTTCTCTTTGTTTCTTTCAGTCCTAATAGTGACTGTGTTAATGCATCAGGTAAAACCCATGAAAATGTGTTTTCTGAGTTGCTTGCAATGATGTCAGGTGGAGCAAAACGCTCTCAAGTTCAAACTTGTTAACACTGCACTATAGTATGTAAGCATTAATAAGATACTAGCCTGAGTTTACTGATGATTATCTTAGTGTTGATTTTTTTTTTTAACATTTCTTCTGCTGCAGTCCAGAGAGCTTAATTCTAGACTTACAACACTGTATACAGCCTTGTTCCGTCAGAAATTTGCAGGCCGTGGCCCAGTTCCAGAGAGGTTTAACAAGCTACTCTATCTGTACAAAGCTTACTGTTGATTTTACTCTTAAGTGTAGAGAGAAAAATTAAGGAGAGAATATTTTCTCCACTTTGTAAAGGCTAAGAAGCTTACCATAACCAGATCTTCAAAATACATAGATTTCACAATCTGTTTCATTATTTTTAGGAGCAGTAGCTCTTTCTCTCCGATAGTCAGTGTGCCTGGAGACAGCAAAACGTTGCCCCTTCAAAAGCGGGTGTTTGAGAAGGTGGGGCTGTTGAGATTGGGAGACAATATGGTGATGGGTGGAGAAGCACTTAGGGGAAGGAAGTAGCAGCCCATCTTGGGGATTTGTTTGATGGAGCCTTGAAGGAAGTTTGGAGGAACATCTCTGGAGCTTCCTGGGTATTGCAGTGGGACAAGCAGCCATTCCTTGCATGGAGGAGCCAGCAAGCAATCTCATGGGTTGCTGTGATCAAAGGCAAAATTGCCTTAACTGCTTTAAGATTTTTTTGCACTCTGAAAACACACTGTAATGAAATGTAAAATCAATTATTTCAGACTGTGTTTCAATGTATTGTTTTCTCTGAAACACTGATCTTGCTGATGGTGCATGTGCTTTTGTGTTGAGTGAAGAGCTTTTTAGAGAAAGGTAGAGACAAGTAGAAAATATTTGTAACTCATAGCCTCGTTGTGGTTCAAGGTGCTTTCATCCTTGCATTGCCAAGTTGAGTAACTTGCTTACTACAGTTTAGAGAACCTATTCTATATAGCATTGGGGGGGGGGAAGCCCTATATCTTTTGTTGAAAAGAAATCTTAAAAATGTTTTCAACCTCTACAAAAATACAGCACATTGCACAAATGGATCTGGACCATTGTTTCCTTGCTCAGATGAAATACAGCTCTTCAGGTCTTACAGCCAGAAACTAGCAGCAATATTGAATGATACAAGCCATGTGGGTCAAATCAATCCAGATAATATCTAAAATCTTCTAAATTTTTGCTAACTTGGGTATGTAGAGTTAATTTTTTGCTTTGTTTGCTTAGGAAATTAGCTGCTTTGGGAACCCACAGTTAGTGAAGAACGGTTGGTTTCTTCACTTGCAATGTCTGTTGTGTAAGAGAGCTAAAAGGCAGTCATGCCATGTGATTTTTTTTTTTTTTTTTTTTTTTTTTTTCCCTCTCTTCCTCAGTTGTGTGTTCAATTGTCTTCTGGCACAAAGATAAGATTAGAAAAGATATTTGACAGAGAATTGTGCCTGGGAAAGCAGGTATACTCATGACACTTCCAGCAGAGTTTGTTTTTTGGTAAGATACACAGGGAATGTGATTGCCTTAAAGTCTGTAACAAGAAAACACACACAAACATATTTATTTTTTTTGTAGACCAGGTGAAGGTGGCGGAAGGAATGATGTCAATGTTGTGTCCAGAAGGGGAAAGTATTTAAGTTGTTTCCTTGATCTAGTCACCTATGTTTATTCCTTGAAGGTCTGCCTCCTCAAAGCAAGAGGAGTTATTTTCCACAGGCAAGTAAAGAGACAACTTTCTTTGCCAAACCCTGAACTAACACTGGTTTAAAAAAAAAAAAAAGAAAAAAAAGTCTATTTCACATCTAAGGGTTTAGTATGAAACATCCTTGCTTTCAAAGACAGGAAAACTCAATAATTACTGTGTGTGTTAATTTTCCCCATGTGGCTATCAGTATGCTCTTAGAGCTCTACCAAATACTGAAGTACCTTTTCTCTTATAAGATGCCATTCTGTTACACATGTATGATGCATGACATCAGCTCCATGGATTTCTTCCTGTGCTGTGGTGTTTTGCCACTTTCCCTGGTTTCATTTCTATGAATGGTGGAGAGACAGCTGGAGAGACCACAAAAAATTATATACTGTCTGTTTTGGCCATTCAAGTTTTCTACACATTCTGCTTGTTCAAAAGATCCAAGAGTGAAAACAAGAGAACACATGCAGAAAGGCAGAGCTTGTAAAAGTCCCCCCGCCTTCTAAGGCAATGTGCCTTTCTTACTTTCTATTGGAAAGTGACTAACAGTAGGCATTTTCTGTCTGGCACATACATGGTATCAGTTGCTAATGGACAGCTGTGAGTAGCTCTATCTTGGAGTTAAATAATGAAAAAAGATATCCACCCTCAGTAAACATCAAATTAAACTTGCCTATTGTAAGCTACCCCTCACGCATCTGATTATTAAGATGCAAGTTTTTGGATTGCCGCGTGGTATCTTTATATTTTCAGAGGTATGTGTGAATTGTGAAGGCAAAAGGTTGCTTAAAGTAACAGTAAGCTCTGAGTGATAGAGGTAGCCAGGGATCAGCTGCCAGCTGTGACAAGTGTGATGAAACTTGAGAAAACTTGCAACTAATTTCACAGTAAGAAATTAAGCCTGTAAATGACCTTACAAGGGACAGAGTCACCACAGGAATTTTTAGTTCCTCTGTGGATCAGTCTCTTCTCTGTCCTCCACCTCTGGTCTTGGGAGCAGACTGATGGCATTTCCCCCTGAGTTTCCTATGTATCCCTGTGATGTGTAGAGAGAGGAGCTACAAGCTGGACATGCACTGGATTCTCTTCCTGTAGAGCACTTGCAGTGGTGAGGGTAGATTGAGGGTCAGTTTTTCCCTGTTTATGTGAACCTTCTGGTCCCCGGTATGAGGTGAAAGGTAGTCAACTTTTGAAGGTACGTACAGGTAGAGATTAAGGACATTGGCCTTGGAAATACGTACCTTATTCGTGTGGAATCAAGAAACTTTAAAGAGTTTGGAAGACTGCTCTGATGTGAAGTCTGAGCAAACTTCTGTGATAATCTTTAAATGAAGAATTAGTTTATCATGCTTAAGGAGGAGAAAAAAAAGGAAGATGCAAGATCTTTAAAGGAAAAGGCTAGGGAAGCACGTGCTAAATTTACAAAGTATTGTTAAAATACACAGCGTTAGTGAACTGACTTGTGTAAGTAAAGAACCAGATCAGCCTCTGTGGAAGATTTTTCTCATGACTCTTGAAAAGTTTAGAAAGAAAATAATTATACCAAAACCAGAGGGGAAAAACATACCAGAAAGCAAAAAATCAAATTGCTCAGAGAGAGATATTTTTCAATCTAAAGCATTAAGGTAATACAGAAGTATAAAAATAAGTTGTTCTTTATTGCTTGAGTGCAATAGCAAAAAATTCACAATTAGAAAGTAACCCAGCTAGAAGGCAAGACTTTGTTAGCTTTATGCAAGAGAAGAAAAACATGGCAGGACAACAACTCAGTTGACATGATACATTGTCATGAACAAAATAATGATTTGGAGATAGGTAAATGGAGTCAAGAATGCTGAAGAGAGTTTTACATAGCTAGAGAATTCAGATAATAGCACAGAGAGGTCATTAAATCTTCAGCAACTGATTTGTACTGTATCCTCATAAATTAAATGAAAGCATATTCAAAGTACACAATGTTGTATAAAGTGCTTCTGAAAAATTTGAAAGAAAACAGAGATGTTTTTTGAGAACCTGGGAGACTTCCAGATATCCTAGTTTTGGAAATAGAAAAAAATGATTCAGTCTATAAAGCATCTATCTTGGAGAATAACTCAAAAATAACTGTGGCTGTGGAGGATGGAAAGAGAGAGTGGCACTGTTTGAGTGGCAGTGCTGGAAAGTTCAGTAAATGTCCTCCAAGTCATGGGAAGACATTTTACATTCACATAAGTACAAGCAATTAAAATGAAGTGCTAGGGAGAGCTGCAACTAAATATCTATGCTTGAATAAATATTATGCCACTCAGTTAAAATTAAAAAAGTAAAATCCTCTGTACTCGGTACCAAATGTTATTGTGTAAAGAAGGCAGCTAACAGATTGCACCCTGGACACCGGCAGGGAGATGGATATTCTATGTGAGATGAAACCTCCCGCAAAGATCCTCTTGCCACCCACGAGGCCTGCAAATAGGAGATGTATGTAGCAGCGCCAAGGGTGATGACATCCTGATGTATAGGTACTGAGCCCATATGATGGAAGCTGTGGCACATCATGCTCACAGTCTCATCTGTCTGCTAGTAAAAGCCAGGGGAGTAAATCTAGAATTGAAATAAAATGATGAAATTGTGACTGACAGCAGCTTCATGTGTGGAGCAGCTCTGACCTCCTAAGAACTAAAATCTGACCTCGAGAAGGTGAAAGCAATACAGGAAAGCCTACTAGTAAAGATATTAAATCAGTTCAGAGATTATTAGGGGTTTACAAACTCAGACGGAATTTTTTTTTTTCTTTTCTGATGGGTCTCAGATGTGTGTGAATTCCTGTGGCAACTGCTGGGCAGAGATACGTGCTGGAAGTCAGTCCGTCGATGCGGCATGCTTCATCCCGTGTGCCAGAAGGCCAGTGACCACATACGTTGTGCTTACTGGGTCATCTTTCAGTTGACTGCCTTGCTGAGTAGGAGGGTAGCAGATATACCAGTATTTTTCTGATAACTAAATATATATATATATATATATATATATTTATATATATATTTAAAGTAAGCCTGTGCTGTCCCAGTGTGATCACAGAGTATGGCATTACAGTAATGGCAACTTCTCTGAAAGTTGCCTGCCCTTTGCAGAATGTGGAGAAGCTTTCAGTTTAGCAATAATGCAGGGTGAGCGGACAGAGTGAGAGTCAACCTGTCTCTTTCCAGTGGCGTGGATACTTGGGTCTCGGTGAGTTAACAGAGAAATCAGTGGCAAGCATCAGTAAAAGTGTTTCAAGGCACTGGTAAAACAGGCAGCAGTGTTACAGTGCTTGCTTCAGTGCTGCCTACCTCCAGATCAAGACACTGGTAGTGAAAAAATGAGAATTTGGAGGGAGCAATCAACCCTGGTAGATCTAAACCAGTTATTAGTTTGAAGAGGGAAGAAAAAAAAATTGCTGAAAGTTGTGGTTTCTAGGCTGGAATACTGGATAAAGGGCTTGCTGAATCTTTTAAAAAAATAGTTCCCCACACTGTTTTGTGCAAATGTTATTATCTATCAGTTATACCTACATACTCTTGTACTTGCTATTAACAGGCCATACCTTGCCATGTGAGGTAGGGCTACTCTGTGTAGTGGTTGTTACCACTCTGCTGCCTTGAAGTTTTATCATATGTTCATAAATAATTACTAAATTTGTGACATTTTTTGCTCAATTTAAGCCTACAGCTGTGCATGACAGTGAGGCATCCAGCCACAGGGTGGCTCACATTCCTGGGCACCATTCCAGGCATGAGGTAACATCAGGCGTGGACATGGTTGCCTCAGAGCCACCCTGCAGGCTGCAACTCAACCTTCAAGGGTGCTGAAGATCTACTTGATCTTGATTGCTGCTTGATTTACTATGCTGCTACATCAATTATGTCAGGCTAACACTATGGGATAAATGTGCCCCATTTGGGGCTTTGGTACTCAGGGCTGAGGAGGTGATGTTCCTGCCAGCTGGCCATGCAGGCTCTCTCCTTGTCTATTTCCTTCTCTTCTTCAACTTCCTACTCTTCCACCATTGTCACAACTCCCAAAATCAGGCCCTCAGATCCCCAGTGTCACACTTCAAATGTGGAATGTGCAATTGTGATGTTTCTGTGATAAATAAAATCACCAAGGTGGAGCAGTGTTCATGTTGTTATGTTGCTCTGAAAATAATGCCTCCTATTTATTTCCATGGAAACTACAACAGGTACTAAAAGCATAACATGACATTCAATAGATCAAATTCTCAGCTACAAAACAATATTTTTTCAATGTAGTCACCACCATTAGCCATGTGTTTTTTCTGGTGATGAATAGGAGCCCTCATTCCATGCTCACAAAAATCTGCATGGCCTTCCAGAGCATGGCTTCTCTTTCACATCATGTCACCATTGCAGAAATGCACCACCCACTGCCTCATTGTATTCATATCCACTGTTTGGTCTCCATTAATGCCCAGGAAACATCTATGAATGTCAATGGATGCCATTTTTTCCACATGGAAGAACTCAGTGACAGAGCTTTGCTTCATACACGCTTCCATGTCAAATGCCATTTGGTCAGACTACCCCTCTGCTGCCATCTGTCACCATGTCTCTGAATATTGGTGGGAAGGTTTGGTCTCTACTGCCATACCACAACATCCACTCTGATGTGATGGGCAAACGTAATAAAATAGGAGGCATCACATTCAGAGCAGCCCTTGTAGAAGGGGTAGGCAGGAGAAGTGGCAGGATCCATCTGCTTTTCCTTAAACAACATATATGCACACACACACACTTGATGTTTTATGGAAAAGCTGGATTTTTGAATGTAAATCCACTTCTGCGTTTATGTGAAGTAAAGGGAAAGATGTCTTCAGGAGGCTTGCAGGCACCCTACTCTCCCATCTCGTTTGGCTCACAGTGTGGCTTGTTGTCTTTCTGTTGTTCTGTTTTATTTATTTATTTTCTCCACATGTTGTGAAATTTTCTGTAACTGCTTCATTAAGCTGCCTTGTGTCACGGTAGCAGCTCTGCAAGTTTAAATTGCCTATTTTTGTCCACAAGCATGTGAAACTTGAGGACCAGAAGAACCGGCTCCACAGCTGTATTTCCATGTGCCGAGCACGGTCTGACATAAACAAAATGCTTTTCCTTTGGGTGCTTGGCAGTTCTTGGCCAGCCTCTCAGAGAAATGGTTATGACTTTTTCTTTGCTCTCAGCTGAGGCCGCTGAAAACTTACAGCCTCTCTGGGAATTTCGCTTCTTTCCACAAAACAGTAACAGAATTCATTTTTATGTTATGTTTAATTGCAGACAATTTAGAATGCTCAGAACCTGTTCCCAGCAGATGTAAAAGGATGTGCGTATGTGTGTGAGGGGGAAGGAATAACAACTCTACCCATTTTGCTGTCAAACTCTCTTACTCCTTTTAACAATATTTGCAATTTTCATGTAACCTGACTGGGTGTTCTAAGAAGCCAATTTCGGCAGATATTTGCCACAGTTTCTGTCCCTTTTTTTTTTTTTTTTTCCATTTCCTCCTTTGCTTAGTTTACTAAGCAAGCCGCTTTTCCTGGATTACATAAGTTTTGCATGAAGTATGTAATTAGAATTTTTGATTGTTATTATATACATCTTATATGCTAATAACCTTTTTTTTTTTTGGCAATATCTTTTAGTTTTGAATTGTAGTTGCAACAAAAGTGACAGATATCAAACCCCCACCCCAAAGAAAGGCCTTAGATGAAGGAGGATGGTACTGGGGAGGAATGGAAGCAACAGCAGCATATCACAAGTGTTTAAATGCACCCAAAATGCATTGGTCCCTTATTTTTCTGCTCTCTCTTATTTATTTATTTATTTGAGTTTCAAGAAGTCTGTGAGATTTTTGTTTCAGATTGTCCTCAAAGAAAATGTTTTAAAAACACACGCATTCAAGAATTGCAATGATATCATGTAGCTCTGTAGTAAAATAGTTACTTTTCCTATGATAAGTTGATAATCTTGAACGTTCATTGTTTCAAGATTTTCTTTTCTTTGTTTTTAATGATTTGAAGCAGCTTTCACAACTACAGAACTTGTCCTGATGGAAAGCAGCAGTACTGTATGCAGAGGGCAGGCAGCAAATGTTTCTTAACAGGTGACAGGCTAAAATGAGAATGAAAATGGAGAATAAATACGTGATAATTACATCTGATTCAGAATAAATTCTTGCATGTTGTCACATTGAGGGAAAGAATGTCAAAGTGACATTCTTTATCCAATAAAGTGCTCCCTGGGAATGTTTTGCCTGCCAATTCAATAAAAACATACTTTCAATGAGTACTTCAGAAGGAAATTTACTTCATGCTACTGCCAAATATAATAGCTTTCATTGAACTAAGTAGATGAGAGTTTCAATACCAAACTCTCATTGGAAATGGTAGCCTGTCCCTTGAGTAATAACACTTTTCCAGGGAAAATGGGCCTATTCTGATATTGCTGTTGTTTGGCAAATGACAGAGTAATACTGATTTGAGACTTCTATCCTTGCAACAGGTAATTTTTATTATAGTCTGCTTGAGACTAATGTCAAGGAGGTACTCAGGATAAAGAAGTTAGTATAATCGTAGATGCTGAACAAAGAGCTGTGTTTAACTTCTAGGTTTTGCTGCAAATTTTACTAATGGACATAATTCTCTGACCTAGCTTTCATCTTGTCAAATAATTATATAGAATTGTAAATGGCAACCAACCTATCCATCGGGTTAAAAAAAAAAATAAAAATCAATTACATCTGTGATCCATCCTTAAGGATGCGTTTTTAACTGAGGAAATTATGGCACCAGATAACAGTTTGGTAGGAGGACTGCCAGATAAATGCAGCTGTTATTAGTGCTTATACTGAAAGACGCAACACCACTGTGCTCTTACTTTAAAACTTACAAATATGTGTATATATAGCTTTTATGTTCCTATACAATCCCACCTTCCTGTGGAACAGATCCCAGCAGGTGCCTGGGGATTCTGTGCACAATGAAGATGCAAGTTCTGGGCTATTGTTGTTGAATAGTGTGTCCTGTATTTTGATGTTGAGTTTAATTGCTTGTTGTTTTTATATTTTTATAATGAATGTGTTCTATTATAAATATAAGAACATTTTATTTCTTATAATGAAGCATCGTTGATACTTCGCGTTTCTTTCCAAGAATATGATCTGAACAAAAGCTTAAACATTTGAAAAAAAAAGTAGCAACTTCACACTAAATATTTTAGCAAAGTGCCTTTCGCAAGTGCAGATGAGGACTTTGGAGAAAAAAAAAATTAAATTAAATTAAAAAAATTAAAAAAAAATTGTTTTAATTTGAATTAAAAAATGACATCCATTACCAAAAGCTGTGAAACTTGCTGTAGCAATCCCGTTTCACTCTTGTTGCCTATGTTCACGATAGCTCACATGTTTTCTTTACCTGAGCAAAGTAATGATACTGAAAAAATGTTTTAAGAAATGTTAGATTTTAGTTTATTTTTATTTACAATTTTTATATAATTCTTTACATGAATCATTGGCATAGTGAGATATTATCCTTCTGAATCTCATTTAAATCCCAAATGGACATGTATTTCAATTTAGATAATAACCATTCACCTCTACACTATTATAGCAGGCCAATTTTTATTAGCTTCCTCTAATCTGACTTCTTGTTCTCCGATGTGCAGGACATAGTTGGGATTGTGACCTATTCCTAGAAGTTCCCTTTTCCTCTAAAGATATTGTGAGTCCTGAGATTATCGCATACTGGTTGGAGAGAGGCAGGAGGCTGGGGCAAAGCTCCCGTGACAGCAAGAGTTGCATTCCCTTCCTTTCTCGTAAAGGAGGAAGAGTGCTTGTTCTCTTTGCACTGGCTTTATCACGCTTTAGGTTGTTGCTTTGAAGTTGTCTAATGTAATGCAGTCTTTATGTAAGCTGCCTTATATAAATCAGGTATTGTATTATGATGGTGCATGTATAACAATGTTGGTTGCTCAGAGCCTTCAAAGAGGACCGCAGCAGCTGCTGCCTGGTGTTGAGCTTAGGAGATGAAGTATGCATCTTTCTGCTGTTCTGTCCTATGTAGTACTTATAAGAGTCATGAAGCTTTGTTTATAAGTAGGTCATATTGATGCCATGTAATCTTTTAGGCAAGTAGAGTCAGAGGGCATTTCTTTTGTGTATCTTAGAAACCTTGCTACCACCCTCTTTTGGATTGATAAAGCTGAGGAGATTTGGCCTCTTACATACAGATATGGGGTATGATACGCTAAGACAGAAGTTTTAAGAACAAAAGAAATGTGGAAATAGGTCTCTGAATTGTGGGAAGTAACCTGGGAGTCTGGTGCTGACAGTTATTTTACTAAGAATGGCAGTCTCATCTGCTCTGACAAGTCCTACCCCAGGAAGCACTTCAGAGATGACATGACCTGAGTACTGCAGTCTGGGCATGCTGCCCTTGCTGGGCAAAAATAGATGGCAGAATGCACACAGTAAGCAATTCAGGTCTCCTGCCAAAACGCCTGTTTGCATCCCAAGCGTAGTGTAGAAAACATGGCACAGACTGGTTGCATTGCCACAGCTAGTTCTTACAGAGATTTTTCATTCTGTCTGTGGTATTTCCTGAGAATAGCTGGAGTTGATCATTGATTAGTTGTGTGTAAGCATCTCTCATTTGTATTGATGGCAGAGGAAGGCACTCTGTAGCTCAGATATAAGTCGCTATAATTTAGTCCTGTTTATCCTTGCACAACATAAACAAGTATATTAACACAATATCAGTTATTACAATAACAGTTTATATATGCTTGGAAAAATGAATGAAAATCTAGGAGTTCCCCCTTGGGACTCTGGAATAATACCTGTGACATCTTTCAGAAAAAAAAAAGTACTAGTTTTGGATCTAAGACATGCTTTCCTCTAAAGAAAATCTCTCTGCTCCAATCTCAGAAATTCTCATATTTGTAGGAACTGATGGATTTAGAAGGTACTAATTATTTTTTAGACTTACTATATGAGGAGTAATTATTTTTGTACTAATTATGTTGTGAAAAGAGTGGTAGAAATTGTCCTTCCCTTTGTAGAGGTAATTATAGCAAGAAATAAATTACTCATATTCTGTTAGTAGAAATGTATGTATTCTGTGTTTGTTTAGCAGTTTAGATTCAGGAGAGTTTAATAGAGATATTATTGAAAGATGTTTAAAACAAACACCATCTTTCTCTCAGCTGTGGTAACTGAGTTGTACCAAAGAGAGACGACAGAGGAGGGACTTTAACATGGCAGTGAGCCTAAAAGTCATGAGTCTCACGTAACAAAATCTCTTCCGACAGAGGGCTCAATTCTGTGAAGCCTCCCGCCTTAGGATATAACTGCTAAGTAATGACGGCAGTCTGTGGAAATGGGGATACCTCAAAGGAGACACTGTGGTCTCTGGGGATGCTTCAGTCCCTGCTTCATTCTCCCAGGAACATCTGTAGTTCCTTGGGTATTCTCTGTGCCCCTAAGCACAGCTTCCTCACTGTTTCTCCTGAGCCAAGGTCTTATTCTACTAGAGCTGCCACTTTGCATCTGATTTTTCCTGCAGATCGTAGGTACTCCAGCAGTTACGCTATTCAGTCTGTCAAATCAGAGCCAGAGGTTCCACCTTTGTGTGCTTGTGTGAGTAGTGACATCCCTGACAACTTCCAGGGAGCTGAGATCTGGGAAAAGACTGTACTTGGAGACTGCTGGAGAGCAACCTCCATTACTGCAAATTTGTTAACAGTGCAGTTGGAGCCTGACCTCAATCACTATTACAAGCTGGCATAGTGATTCTGGGAGAAGCTTGGTATCTAAATCTCCAGCCACAGTATGACATTTTTCCGCTTATTTTATCATGGTAATGGGCAGCCCAAGCCTCAGCTCCACGTCACTGAGTGAATGAATTGGACCCCATCCTTATGTTTGGGAGGTCCCAGTTTCCTGTCATCTTCTTTCACTCTCTCCCTGTGGTCACTTGCTCTTTTACCTTAGTTGAAATCACCAACCTGGTGGAAAAATAACCTGACCAAAACCGATTGTACAATTTGCTGTTTGCCCACTGAGTTGAATTGATTCCTGGCATCTGTGCCAAACTCATTGCAAAGGAGGGTGTGAAAGTGAGGGGCTAGGATTAAAGATGGAGCATACAAAGAGCAACAAACTGTTATATCCTCTCACCTGTGCATGAAAGTCAACACTGCAGCTCTTTCCCACTTCTCGCGCTGCTTCCTATTACTTAATTTAGTTAGTAATATGTGCCTGTATATGTGCTTAAAGAGTAATTTTTCTGGCATTTATTTTTATCTGGTAAGGTAGAAAAACAACTAAAAGTTAGATGCTTTATTACCTGACAGTTGACAATTTTTCGTGTTATGATAAAGGTACAAAAAGCATCATTCATTGCAGAATAACTTAGAGTAAACAACCATGCTACTTATTTTCATGGAGAAACAAAATATCTCTGGCATGAAATAGTTTTCAACTAAGTTATGGAACTGTTTTCATGAAATTTCGTGGAAATCTGCTTTGAACCTTCATTTACACAAAATGCAATGTGGCTTACATAAATAAATGTTATTGAAATGTTCTCTAATTTTAGCAGTGTTTTCATTTTGTAAGGTATAATTTGTGTTATTTTTATTTTTTAAGGAAAGGTAATTTATACAGTTTTTAAATCATTAGATGCCTTAAAAAAAACAACTCTCAAAATAGGGAAATTTTTTTGACTGTGTTTTCTCTGACCTGACGAAAATTGTAAAAATGACCAACCCTATCTCATCATGCAGGACAACATGCTGGAGGACTGGTGTGAAGAATCTGAAAAATGGACTATCCAGTTTTTTTGAGTCTGCATGAGAAGACTGTCTGCTTTGGATTTGATGACTTTTGTTTTTAAATGTGAGTAGATATGATTTAAATAGATCACATAGATAATTAGGTGCAGGTGGGTGGGGCCTCTTAAATATTATCATTTTAGCTAGTTATGTCTCTGTTTGGGAGAAAAAACAAAAACAAAAACAAAAAACCAGCAAGTAATTAATATTTCTCCACAGCATTTCAGTATCTTTATGACACTGACCCAAACCTAATATTTTTACATTACCTAGTACCGTAGTATATATGACCTTGCTATACTGTTCAGATCTACGTCTGTACTGTACAGATTTGCTTGTAATTAGAAGGAAATAGAGCAAGTAAGGCTTTGGACACATTGGAGAGTCTTGAAACTGCATACAAGGTCCTCATCTGAAAAAAGGGCCTATACTGTGCAGTGTAGCTCAAATGATGTAGATTAGATAAGATTAAAAAAACAAAACAAAACCCACAACCTTTTATGAAAATTAGAACATGTCCAAAAGGATCAAAATGTTGCAAGAGATTTTTTTCTGGGACTTCACTGGTTCCACTAATGTCTATGGAGTTATACCAAAAGCACAGCTATGGCAGATCAGATACATAAACTTTCCCTAAATTGCCTGTCCAGTAACACATACAGAGAAATATTTTGATATACTGAGTACAAGTGAGTAAAGTAAAATCTGTAGAATAAGGAATGGTTTTACAAGGTCAGGAAAGACTTGCCAAAAAACAGTGATAAAGAAGCAACTTTGCAAGTGAGAAACAATGTAATGCATTAATATTCAGTCTGAAGGTCACAAAAAAGAGGAAGACACAAGATTTGTGGAACCAAGAGTGGCATGCTTTGTAGTAGTTGGATTATCAGAATTTGAATATATTGCATGTGATTTCAAAGTTTAGAAGGTCATCGAGGCTTGGAAATAGAGCTTCTGTTTCTTGTAAAATGATTGTTCCATCTTAAATGTACATACACACAGTGGTCATACATTGATTAAATTTTTATTATATGATTGAGCCTTCACTAGTCAGAGTCAATGATAAAGAAAGGTTGTGACGTAAGTTGTCTTCCAAGGATCTAAGTGTAATATATTTATAAAAGGACTGAAATATTATAACCTGTTTAGAAAATATAGTGGATTTATTGGAAGACATGCCACTACGTATATCTGGTGAGCTTATAAACATATGATGGTCTTCCTATTTTTTAAATTTTGATTTTTAGCGTATTGTTTAGCTATCATTACTTGGAAAAAATACTTATTAAGTTTCAGCTTCAAAAGGCCCATTTTTGCTTGAAAGCAAATTCTAATTTGAGCTTCTGCATCGTACAGAAAAATGCAATTCATGTAAATAAAATTAGTGTGTTGTTCTCAAAGTCAAGTTAATTTCATGTGTTGATGCAGAGATAGAGAGAAAATGTACATCAAAGTTCATATGTAAACACTTGTTCTGAACACGTAATAAATGTTTATTAAAAGATACACTTCAAGATACACTCCTTATTTAAATCATACACTGTTTACTGCATAAGACTTTTTATGTAGCCTAGAAATTGCAAATGAAGAAACTTGATGAGCTTGATTGTGAATACAAGCAGTTGTCTTCTCTTTTTGTTACTCCAAGATACTATATTGACTTTGAGAATAGCCTTCCCCACAGCTGTGATTTCTATCTTCTTGGCATCTTGGGTTCTCTTTATAAAATAGTTTAGCTTATTTTAAGATTAAAGTGACTTTTTTTTAATATCTTTTATTTGTTGGGCTATTCATTTTGCTGCTGGCACTTCTTGAGCATTTATAATAAGGAGACAGGTAAGTGAAGGAAAAAGAAAATGCTGATTTTGGTTTTAGAGCAAATTGCAATTATTTTTTCTATCTACTAAGAAATGTTTACTACTAGAACTATTACTTAGTACTTCTATATGTCTAATTTTAATGCTGGTACAAATCAACTGGTTTCTGATTCAGTGAGGATTTGGATTAAAAACAATTTCATTGGAGGGAATACCAGTTGTCATATTAATTTTGAATGGATTGTATTTTTGTTGTTGTTGTCATTTTTATTTTGTGTGTATTTCTTAAAATAATAAGAAAAGTAATTCTATCTAGAGCATCACAAAGTAGAAATGAAAATAATAATAACAAAAAAAGCATTAAAACCAACAACAACTACTACTACATTTGTATAGAAACATTTGTATAAGACATGATCAAAAACATCTCTGTATACCCAGACAAAAGTAGACTGTGCTACTAGTAAAAATAAAAAGGAGTTAGTTCCTTATTTAAAGGCAAACTCACGTTTGCAGATTGCTTAAATTAAATATCTTGCTAAGAAAAATATGACTGAGAAAGGAAATATTTTTGTTAAGGCCAGAACTTAAAGTCTGTTTTTACAATATGTCTACTGGAAAAATTATTGGCACTAAAGTGGAGAACAAAGGCAAAGGAACAACAGTTCTAAGGGTGGAGATTTAAGATTCTATTGTTTTGGAATCTGAGTACTGATTCTATCAGTGAAGACAATTATTCCATACTTTTTGTTAGGAACTAGGAAAAATATGTCTTCATACGTTCCATTTAAAAAGGAATAATTCATAAAAATGTTGTATATAAAGTAATACATTATGTGATACGTACTAGCAGTGCTATTTGACTAGAGTCTGCCTTTTCCTAGCAGTTGGAAGGGAGAAATGAAAGGAATAGACAAAGAACAAAGGCAAAAGGAGAGACAGGAGAAGGAGATTAAGAGTGAGAAAGAAAACAGTCTATCTTATCAAGTGGTTTTTGTTAGGTTTTTTTTTTTTCTTTTTTCTTTTTTCCCCATGATGGGTGATCTATAAGTGAATAATATTCTAACTCAAAGAAATATTTTTACCTCGCTCCAGCTCGGGGAAGAATATTCATTGTTATTAGAAATTAATTCTGATACCATCTTTTGAAAATCAAGTGAAATTGTGCTACTTGGATATAACCTACAAGCCAGGCATGTTCTCTGTGCAATTAAAAGCAACATACTCCACTAAACGGGGAGAAAACTATTCAAGTTATCTTGGAGGGAAGAATGTACGCTTTGTTTCATTACAACAGCAGACATTTCCAAGCATAACAATGTTAATCTCTAGTTTTATACTATGCTTAGATCTGCAAAGATGCATTGTGTTACCTAAAGAAAAAAAATATCAGAACACAGGAATACGATTTTCAGGCTTGTAATTATAGACAATGCTTAACTTTGTTTCTCTGCATTAAAAAACGAAAAGCAGTGTAATAACACTAGTAAGCATGCAGTATAAGAATATGCAACTGCTAAATGAGATTGTTTATCTGATGGGACATAAAGATCTCAGCTTGCATTTTGAAATCTATATTGCACTTCATTTCCCTAAAATGATCTGCAATCGCACTAGGGTTTCCCTTGGTCATATTTCCACTCCCCCCATCCTCCCCACACACCTCAGTGATATTTGTGTGTATTATGAACAGTGTGTTTGCGTAATTTTAAATCTTAGGGTTTTGCATTCGTGCCCAGACCTAATTAAGAGCACCCCGTTTTTTCCAAAGGTGCTGAACTCCCGTAATTCACAGAGAAAGGGATCACTAATGCTCAGCACTTCTGCAAATAATTTACTGGAAATCTAGGTGCTTTTATTTTATGCAGTTAAATACTGATATTGAAAGCTTGTGTTAAACATTTTCGTTTGAAAACATGCCTTTTGTCAGTCTCTTTAATGCAGATACTATGTGCTTTTGTAGCTTTAAATGAACTGCTGCTGGGACTAAGCTATGCCAAATGGCCAAGGTATGGCTTGTGCACTGGGGTTTGATATGGAAAGATGCTGCTACAGAGACTACGCAGTCTCTGTAGCATTTCAACTGTTTTTATTTCAATTATCAAAATAAGGGCATTTGGTATTACACAGAAAAAAAAAAAAAAAAGGTTGAATTATCACAGCAAACACATGGAAAATGCTCCAGTTTGTGGAGCTAATTTTGTTTTTGTCTTTCTTTACATGAAATAAATACTCTTGTCAACTCTTAGAAAGTTCTTTTAAGTTCTGGTATGGTATTGTATTCCACCATTCTGAATGCCAAGCGTGTAGTCTTGGTTAGAAAGATGGGGCCACCGTTATGAAAACATGTATGTCTTTGTATTATCCCTTTTGTATGAATGGGGCGTGTGCTGTGATTTTAATCATAAATTGAACCAGTTTTCTTAGCTGTGATTTTGTTTGGCGTGCAAGAGCTGATAAAATGTGGAGTATAGACACAGCCCCAAAAATTTCAGAGAGACTGCTGAGGCCAGAGGAGGCAACATGGTACTGGCACAGTGGGTGCATTCAAGATGCATTTTATTGACAGAAATGTCCTGAGTCAGTACAATGCAAATAGTGGGGAGAGGAGAAGGAAAGGAGATTGCATATGGAAGAGGGCCCTTTTTTCCAAGGGTCTTCTTTTCTGAGTGAGCAGCAGATGGAATGTACGGGAAATACTTAGGTCATACTAATAAATAAAGAACAACACAGAGTCCCATGAAGCAGTGTTTCTGCCTATACAGCAAAAGAAATCTGGTCTCAGAACCACAGATGCAATGGCAGTGACTCACAGTCTGCAAACTGTGGGATACTCCTTTTATAAAAGTGCAGTGGAATGAGCTACTGTTCAGATGCAAAATCTTCTCTAAGACCCACAACTGAGCTTTGAACAGAAACGTTTTGACTTGTCAACAACAACAACAAAAGTAGCTTACTTCAGAAAAAGAAAAGAGGAAACAAGATAAAAAAAATACTATTTAGTTGTGAAAATAAATATTTGAGGGGAAAGAAAAAAAAAAAAGCACAGCACTTTAAGGAGCTGAGATTCCTGTTCTAGTGATTTGATTTCCTTTCCACCCCCTCTTCTCCCCCTCTTTTCCCCCCTCCCCCGCCCCGCATTTAATTTTTTTTTTTTTTCCCAAATATCTTTTGTACATATCCTAACGAAGTTCTCCCTCAGGCTGTAGTTCATGGGAAATATTCTCATTTTGTTGCCTACACAAACACTATGTGTAGATTGGTATTTTCTATTCTCACTTAAATATGTTTCAAATAGACATTAGAGTTTGATGTGAGCCTCACAGGTAGTTCTTTTGATTTAGGACTTTAGCACTTGAGTAAAAAAGAAAGTACTTTTAATTAGGGTTGTTACTCTTTATCAACAGTAGTGCTGTTAGTTTGAAGGTTTTAAAACATAAACAAAATTTACGGAGGGAAAACACGCAGTTTTATTAACATATTGATTGTTAAGAGGAAGAAAATTTCTGCTCCTGTAACTTCAAGTGACTTTTTACTAGTGATTTCAGCCCTTCTAACTTTTTGCTGCTTAGTCTTTACAGTGTAACAGTTACAGAATATGAGTGTATCATATTCATCTGTTTGCCAGCTGTGGAGCATCCCATCCAAGCAACATAAGGTGAGAGCAAATAATATAGTGTAGCTTATGTCATGAGATATCAGGTAATATAGAGTTTTAAAAGTTTGAGACGTTTTCATTATGCTCCAGATTTCCCCAAGGAGAAGAAGAGGAATGGGAGTTTGTAGGAAGGGCTGACTCTGAAGCCACCGTGCTTTTCTACCGTTGGCCTATGGCAGTCTACCAAGCCCAGACACATGGCTCTTGTGACAGTCCCTTTGGTGGGGTCTGCTTTGGGATGATGCTGGTCAGGCTACACTTTATTCTGTGAATGATATTCTTAGCTGTCAAAGATTGCTTTATATTCTAATGTAACTTGGTAATGTGTCTCCAGTAGGGTGGACCATAAAACCGTGTCAATCTGGGTACCCTGTAAGCTTTCTGATCTGCTTAGTGGGTAGCCAGTGTTCCTGATGCATGGCTAGCTGTAGGATCACGCACTTTAAGAGGAGAACTGGGAGAAATCTTGCATTCACATGGGAACATAAAACTCATCTCTTAACTGAAGCTATATTTCCATTGCACTATTAAAAAAAAGAAGGAAAAAAAAAAAAAAGAGGGAGAGAGAGAGAGAAAATAAAACAACTACCCTGTCTATATATACATAAAAAGAACTCTGTTTACATACCTACTGTGATATTCAAATGACATTCCAAAAAGTGATCCCAGCAGGACTTTGTTGCCAAACCCCTCTACTCATGTTTTGTTGTTTGTTGTTTTTGTTTTAGAAAGTTTCAAAATGGTCGTACTAAAGTTATTTTAATGGTCTGAGCAGCTTAATGGCAGCAAAACTTCAGAGAAAATAGAATGATGATACTTTGTGCTTAAAACAAATACTCTGCTGCTAAGGTAATCTGTGTCTGTGTATGAAGAAGTTCAAGTGTGTGTAACAAAACTGTTGATACTAAATGTGTGGTATAATTAAAAAGGTATGTTTTTAAGTGTTTAAAGATAGTTTTGAAACTTTTTTTTTTTTTGAGAAATAAAGCATTTTAATTATACCCTTAATTTAAGCTGAAATGTGCGAGAGGTGATCTTACCAGTGTTCAATGCCCTTTTCTACCAATCTGGAGAAGAGATTATTGCCAAATGCACATTGTGTATGTGGTGAGAATAATTCAGCACCTCTTGAGGAAACGATACTTTGAAAATATCCCACATTAGTAGATGGATTTTTTGTTTTGCTCAGTGAACAGTGAAGGAAATGATGTTTTCTGACAGATAAAACCCAAGTCGCATTCATCTGTATGAAATATCATGCACAGCACCCATAACAGCTAAACATAACTCATAGAAATAAAATCATAGAAATAAAATATATCTATATTCAAATGATAAAAAAGTTCAGTAATGGCACAGATATGATATTGCATAATCATTGAAAGCCTTTTCTGTATCTTACAATATACTGCTTTGGTGAAGATTCAAAGCTTATTGTAGCTTGTATTTTATTGGGGTAATTTTTGTTCAGATATTGCTAACATGCATGGAGTCTGTAAGCTACTTAAAAATGAGCACCAAAGTTGTGTTATTTAGCAGCCCAAACTACCACAGGGGATAAAATAACTTGATAGAGAATGTGAATTGCATCTACATGAAGCACATATATGTCATCAAGATTGTTCTGTTTAGATTTACAGCGATGCACTTTTGATGAACTTCAGATTCTGCTGCAGCTTATGAGGAAAAATGTGCCTTAGGACTGGGGCAGTGTTGATTTCCTTAGTTATGCCATGCCAGTATCATTTTTACTATACATTTCTTTAAAGGTAGAAAACTGTTTTTCAATTCCAAAATAGTCAGGATACATTAGAAGTATGTGTAGATAGGTAGGTGGTTTTTTTTGTTTCTTTAAAAAAAAATTTTTTTTTTGAAGCTGTGTTTTGAAAACTGAAAGACCTCCTAACTCTGTGTTTAAGCACTTTCACCAGTATCACATTGATTTTAGAATTTTAGTGTAGCAAGTGTCTGAAGCATACAGTCTCTGGCACTGGTGCTGCTACTGTGCACACAGATAAACTTTTTATATGTTCATAATTGTGAAGGAACAAAATTGCAAAATTAGGTGTTGTAAAACAACATAGAAGCACAGTTTCAGTTTATTAATACATATCTTGATAAAATATTTATTGTGAACTGTGACATGGGTGTGTGCTGTGAGGGCATCTTGTTTCAATTCTGCTCTGCACTTACTAGCTCTGCAGGCTTGCATTTGATCTCTGAGCCAAGATAAAACCCACAATGAGAACCAAACAGTGCAAATAAACAAAAATGTCTGGGTAAAGGGTGTAAAACAGAAGAAGTATTCCACTCAGTCCACTGGTACGTGCGACCAGATGCTGCTATTCTAAGGCAGCAACCTCAGACAGGGTTTGTCAGCTGTGGTACAGAGGGGATGGAGCTGCTGGGCTCCATGGGAGGCTGGAAGCAGCAATGGCAGGGAGGGGCACGGCTGCCTGAGTGCTGCTGTAGTGCTGCACATACCGTCTTTGCGCTGGCTTAGTAATTAGTGGTGGCTGAGCAAGAGCATGAAAGGCATGGAGTTTTGTTATCCTTTCCTGAATGCGATTTGAATGTGCCTTGCCTATCTGACTCTTGGGTTTTTATGTGAGACTTCTGTAAAAGTTTTTTGTAAAAATGGTTTTGTTAATCAATAAATCCCCAAGATACTGGTCATTCTTAGCTGTTTATGAGAGGCTTGGAACTCAGTGCACTGAGCAGGACTGGGTTATGAAGGATTATTCAGTAAGATCAGTGTCTGGGCAAGGCTGCTTTTGTAACTGCATGTCACTGTTTTTGTTCAATAGAGCTAGAACTTGGACACAGCTAGGTCACTGCATCAGGATGAGCAATGCTTCCAAACTGGTTTCCATTACCTGAGGAAACTTAAGAGTCTAAGTTCTTCTTATGCTAGGCTTCCTCTGCTCCTCTGTCCGAACGGACGAAGGGAAACCCTTTTGCTACAGTTTCTTAAATATTTAGTAGTGAGTTTAGCACTTATGGCTCTTGATTTCAAAGGGACTAGCCCCAGAAATAAGCACAGCTGTTGTACACTCAGGAGTAAGTGTTTTCAGAACTGTGTCTTAGCAGCACTTGTACAGGGCTTGGGTGGTATTAACAATTTCAGGTCCTGAACCTGTAAACTCTTATGTTTCAGTAACACTATTCTTGAGAACAGTCCAGTAGTACTCACATGAGTGCAATTATGGGCACAATTAAGTGCTTGCAAGTTCACGGCATCAGTTTTCAAAGGGACCGTAAATTCTATAGTCCATTGCAAAATTATATATGCTGCAATGACCTGTGAAATTGCCACATGCATCTATAGCTACGTGAAGTGAACTGCACATTTCTAATACCAAGTTCTACTGCTGTTTAAATGATCAAGTCACATTACTCACATGGACAATTCCAAGCAAATGAATTAAGTGATAAGAGATTTCTTATGGGTGTAAAGTTAATAATTTGTTTATATGTTTGCCAGGCTGTTGCAATGGATTTAACTGTCGAAATTTGCAGTTTTGTTCAACATACTGAATCATAAATATGGTACCTGGGTTCATGTGCCATGTGATAAATAAGCTATTGAGTTTGCATAAACAATGTGTAACAGAGGCTGGACTAAAAGTCTCTGAAGTTGCTGAAAAGATTTTCACTGACTGCTGTGAAAGGAAAATCAGGCCCCATCTAGAAAAACTGTCATCTTGGTTTTGTTACAGATTTTTGATACTGTATATATTTGAAATCTGCAAGTATTAAAATTGCGTCCCTACATCCAAGGTGACATAATGCCATTATTTTTCTTTGTCTCACTTTGCTCACTTTTGTTATCTTTGGGTAAAATCCCCTCAGACTTTATTTCCAAATGGTTATATGCTGGATAGTGTTGATCTCTTCATTAGGTACAGTTAACATCTTGTGTTTTTTGAGATCTTGAAGATAAGCAAAATCAAGAAAAAACAATATTTCTTATACTTTCTTTTGTATACAGGGCAGATTATAAATATGGCAATAAAAACAAGTGGTCTTTTTTTGTATTGACAGTTGGAGAAAATCATTTCTTAAAATTGAGCAGTGTGGTAGATCACAGTTATAGATAGCCTGAAGTCAGGAAAAGCCATGTTTGTATCTGGGAAAAGGTAATTACCAGGATTGTTAATTCTCTTTAAAAGCAAAAGGACAATTCCATAGGAGCATCCTTATTTCTTTTTCATCAACTTTTTAAAAGTTAGCTGATGTTATTTATTTGGATTCCCCAAGGTTTTTTAAAAGTTAGCTTGTGTTATTTATTTGGAGTCCCCAAGGTGGGCAATGTGGTGTCTTTAGATGCAAGGTATGCTTTTGCTTCACATCTGAACATAAAATATCAGTGTCTGAGAAGTGAAAAATAATTCCTAAAGAAAAACTCTTATTACAGTAAATAAATAAAACTACAAAATTATGCAATTCAGTGTCACAGATGCTTGTTTAGGGTTGTCATTGGAGAGATACTTGGGCATTGATATTATGCTTTGTAGTTGCTATGGAAACTTTTTTAATACATGCAGTTAGGGAATAAGAAAAGGGAAGTAATTTTGCATTCCTAAATCCAGTTTCCAAGTAATAAGAGGGATGGATTGTGGATTACCAAATTGCTACCAAAGCTTTCCGGAAGATCCCAAAGTTATTAATCTCCAGAAGGAGGAGGTAAAAGTATACTAATAACCTTCTACAAAGAAACAGGACTAAATGGCATGTTTTCTGTCATGCACAGACTAATCGATTAAAAAAAACAAACAGTATTTCAATTGTTCTTGAGGGGAGAGGGATGGGGGGAGAAAAGTGGATCAAAAAGTAGTCTTGTACAAACCCAAGTCATTTCAAACATAAACAACAAAAATGCTGAAATAATTTTGTCACGTTCTTTAACATACGTTTAATGTATCTTCTTTATTCTTTTGAAATAATCTCGATATAAGATCCAGGAAACTGATTCTAATATGGGTGTTGTGTGCATATATAGAAACTTGATCACAGGATTCCTCTTCTATTTGCCAATGGATTTAAATGCAGTAATGAACAAGATTCAAACATATACAGAACTAATTTTGAGTGAAGATTCTGTATTTTTTTTCTGGAACAAAACGCTTTTTTTCCAACAGTGTTTAATTGATTGTTATATATGAATGTCTTTAATCTAAATTTTTGATGAAATATGAATAAACAGGATTTGTATGAGAGAGTTGATCAAGTATTCTTTTTACTTTAATCTAAAAAATTGTCTTCAATAAGAATTGTTTTATTAATAAAGTTAGAGTTTTAGTGTTTACCTAATTTGATATAAATTTGTCAGACTTCTTTCTGACAGAGTAATTTGGGCATAAAAAGTGTAAGTCAGAAAATTTTTATCATATTGCTGCTGTTCCTTTTTCAAAGAACATCTTTCTTAAGAATGATGTTTTTTTTTTTTTTAATTGACATCAGAAAAAAAGTGTTGACTAACTTGTGTAGGTACTCAGCATTTTCTGTGCTTGATTTTCACAAATTTTTTCTTTCAGACTGGTTCTTTCAGATGTTCTTTTGAAGTCTTTCCTAATGCCAGTTTAAATTTCATCTGAACGCTTTCAATTCAAGGAGAAAACCAATATGTCACAGAATTATGTTCAAGGATATCGCAGCATAGAGATTTGAGTTTAAATATTGATTAGATCTCTTAATTTTGCTTTCCTGTTTGTGAACTTGTCAATTAATTTCCAGAGGGATATGAAAAATAGGTTTTAGACAAAGATAATCCACTATAATCCCAAAACAGAAATCAGAGGACAAAATGGTCACAGCAATAAATTATTCTTTTATACATTCTTGTTACCTTGATTCCTCCAAAATTTTTCAAATCCCTTGCTTAAGGTCACAGGAAATACGAACCTCGCCAGAACCTTAAAATAAAGAGGTGATAATATGTAAAAGAAAAAAGGTAGATTATTTTAAATAACGTTTTTTAAATTTGATTATGGTAATGGAACGTTTTTTTCTTTGAATTTACTAGTCATATTTATGAGTGGATTTTTTTTTTTTTACTATCCCCATAAATTGGACATTCTCAGTTTTTGTTGATTAGATAAAGCTTTAAAATATTACAAAAAGTTCAAAGTTGGCTCCAGTCATTTCACATCAATCTATAAGAAAACATATGCTCTCACAGACAGATGGGGAGATTTGCAGCTTCTGCAAAAGTTTTTCTGTAGTCAGAGTTTTATAAGGTGTAGGAGACTGTACTTCATTACCTTTTTTTGGTAATTTCCACCACCTCGCTCTCTCTCTTATTTCTGTTAATCTAGAGTTAGAAACAAAAGACAGTTTCTTTATGGAGAGTGGTCATTCTTCTGTAATTGTTACTGACTTGCATTTGTAAAAGAAATAATTTGGCACATACTACCATCTGTTTAAAGTCAGTGTTGTATGCAAGTCATACGCTTGCATGTTATATTCTAAGATGATCATGCAGATGCAAATGAGAGTCATGGGTTGGGCAGGAAGATAAAAGAGTTAGGAACAGAAGGGTGGTATAGTAAATACAGGCACTCGTATTCTGGCCTTGAAGACGCACATTAATGATGATGGCAGGTCTCAGGATTAAAAGGATTGCAATTACTAGTTTTTTAATATATTTGTATATGTGAATGTGTCTCTCTCTTTTTTTTTTTTAAATGTTGTATCTGTTTTATGAAAGAACAACTTGATTTCCAGTACATGTTTTCTACAGAAATTCTGCTTTGAAGGAGAGGAATAAATAACAAGTGAAAACTTTGGTAGTAGTATTGTGAGAAACAAGGATTTAATACAGTAAGAACACTCATTAAGCACTTATGTAAGCTGTACAGTGTTTACCCAGGTTGCAAAGTTTGGAAGTGATGTTCTGCTCCGCTTTTAACATTGGCTTTCTCTACATGTACTTATTCAAATATGTAAATATTATTAAAGCATACCCCCAGCTGATTGTGGCAGAAAATATTGCTTGATGAAGCATGTGAGTTTTGACAATTCTGGCTGCAAATGGTACTCAAAACCAACGCTTTCTTGGCAAATTTGTGCAGTTCATGCATATGCTAGGAATTATTACCATTAATTTGGAGAAAAGGTTTCATGCAAGCTGAAACCGTTTGTTTTGGAACAAACAGAAAAAAAACTGAAGGACTTGCTTACTTACTTGATTAAATCCAAAAGTGAAACCGCACGTAGGATTTTGTTGTGCTGTGATAGAACTTATTTTACCAGCCACTTTCATAACCTTTAAACAGCCTTAAATAGTACATATGAAAAACACATTCATAACAGATTCCCCACAGGGAATTTTCTTTGGTTTAAGAAAATTTTATTAAAGATTGGCATTGCAAATAACATTTTTCATAACTATATGTAGACCTGTTAAAATTTTTATTAAAACTGGAGTTTGGCCTGTTCTTTTTCATCATTCTATCAGATATTAAACTCCAGCAGCAGCTGTAGGAAATGGAGAAAGGGATTTTCAAAGGGATTTGAGTCTCCCTGTCTCTGTGCCTTTAGTGATCATATTATCATAACTATCACACATAACAAAGCTCTAAATCTGTAATTCAGATAAAGTAGTCAGGACTTTGAAATACAAAAATCCAAACATATGCTGTAACATTTTTTTTTTTGCAGTCCTGGCTCCTTTAACATGGATTTTGTAAACTTGAAGAGGCATCCGACAGATTTTGTATATACTAACACATCTAAATGATATTATTACTTAAACATTGGACTGAGACTTAATTAACGGTATGTTCTATTATACCTACAGTGGTTTTACTAAGAATGTGTCAGACACTGTTTTCCAAATGATGTGCAAACCACTAAAGGTTAATAAGAAATGATGTTAGAAGTCTTTTTTTTTTTTTTTTTTTTTTTTTGACTGAATTATGTAAGCTAAACTGCTGTGGAGGCAATGCCCATCTCCTCTACAGTGTGTGAGCCCTGGTTCATGAGGACACAGCTCAGCAAAATGCTGTGTTGAAGTGGTAAGTGGGAACACAGTACTCTGATGAACTTAAAAAGCTGAAAATGCAAGGTACTGAAAGTTAAAGAGGTTAACTTTTAAATTAAGAGCAATGTGGTGCAAAAGAAATGGTTTTTGAAGTATTTTAAGTACTTCTGTATGTTTATTTACGTTGAGAAGATAGTTTTCATACTAAGTGCCTTGAGAAACAGTGGTTGTATTGTGAAAAGTTAGAAAAACTCAAAATCTCAGTATCAAACTGGCTTGTAAATGAGCAGTAGCTTATATATTTATTGTAACACTGCCTTCTGCTGGTCACACCTCATTTATGATGTAAGTGAAAGTGCTGTATAATAATGGGATGTTCTGTTTGTCTGAAATTGTTCTCAAATATGAGACAGTTGGTGCTTAGGAAATATTTATATGGAAATAGTGTACCTCTATCAAACTTGTATATATTAGGGACAAATACATGGCACCTATGTTGTATGTTTACAGCTGTTAAATTGATACTTTCTTAGTTGCAGCTGAGATAATTTTTCAGATATAGCATGTAGAAGAGTTATCACATCTTTCCACTTGGTTGTTAAATTGATTCTTAATTTAGATATTTTTGCAGACTCAGATTTTTCTGCTTGTTTCTGTGTTTTTTTCCCGCTGGAAGGCTTTGTTTGTCAGAGCATATACCAAGCAAGACATCTGCAGAGAAATTTCTGTTTAATGGCGACAGTCTAAATATAACAGAGACTTTTAGATCTATGTGTTTATGTAGATATTTAAGCACGTGTTTGCATGAACTGCACTTTTTGTTGGTAAGTGCTTCGTTATTCCTCAGCTGGTCGTTCAAAATACACACATATATTATGATAATTACTCCTTAGAGGAAAAGGGCAGGATTTAGAACACGGTTTCTGTTTTACTATCTAGAATGTAGAACACAGCTTTTAATTTAAAAAAAAAAAAAACCTCTATATAACACAATAGTAAAGCGATTTTTTTCTGTTTTCTTATGTGTATAAATAGTAAAAAGTGTAATGTGAATTTATATAAATATTACGTATCTGCACATCTGTCAAAATTAAGGAAAATATTTACCACCGTCTACTAGCTTTAACATAATAGGATGAAGAGATTTGAAATGATTCTGTGTTTCATCAGGATATAAAACCTGAAATTAAAAATTGAATATTCAGTAAGAGTTATCTTCAGTTGCAGAGAATATAATGGGTAAAACATGAGTTTACTCAAACATTGGCATGCATGTCTGGCTGTCTACAGTAAAATTAATGACTAGATTATGCAGTGTGGGAAAATTTTTATTTTACTTTGGTTTTCCTGAAGAAGCAAAACCCTGTTTTAGTTGCCCGAGGCAATGTTTTTAAGCACCTTTATTACAGCACAGCTAAAAACCCAGCTATCTGACAAAATACATTCTGTTTTATTGCAGAGGATTACTTCAAAAAGGACAATTCTGTACATTCTAGGGATAATTTAAATACCAGCAATCCCTATTGTCCAGCATATAAAGAGTAATTATCCACAACGCATACTGGAATTGCATTTTAATGGACAAGGCACATCAGAAAGTCTGCAGATGGTACATTTCCTCTTTTAAGTTTCTTCCCTGAATTTGGGGCCTTGCCCGACAGCCTGAGGGCCTGAACCCTGACTGCATGGGATCTCAGTGGAGCCCCAACCATGGCTCACAGACTCGCCGTCCTGGAGGATCGCTGCAGTCCCATCTGACTCGTGTAGTCTGAACTTAAGGTTTTAATAATCAAAGAACAGCCTAACTCCATGTGCGTGTGTTTTTAAATTCCAAACCTCATCTTAGATGTAGCAGTAATTAAAAAGTCACTTGTAAAATGGTAATGGAATCAGCCTTGTAAGAGCAGATATAACAAGATGCATAATGAAATACTCGATGCCACTGCTAGGGCTGAGCTGGGAAAGACTGGGTCCTGCTAAAAATACAGGAAAATACGGGAAAATACCAGTAAGGATTTAATTTTTGCTGGTGCAGGGAAAAAGGATTTAATGGACACAGAGCTGACCAAGAACTGTGTAGTAGTAATGAAGTTTCTTTTACCTTTTTGTGGATAGCAGTTGAACTGAACTATTCTTAAGAAATTCAGTGAAATTCCCTCTTTATTATATATTTGTCTCAATGTTTTAATTAAAAGCATCTGTGCATGTGATTTACTCACTTACGTGTGGGTGACTCATCTTGTGTATACTCATAGGACATGCGTAAGAGCAAAAATCCCAGAGTGGATTTACGTTTCAGAGTGGTCACAACAAAATACAAATGTACTTAAACCTGAGTGTTAAAGTGTATGTATCCAGAGAGATAATATGTGGTAGTGGACAGTGTAATTCACTCTCATTTCTCCAAGTTAGTGAGGACTGCATAATTCATGAATGGCAGAGCAAAGTCAAGCCAGGATTGAGTTGCACATGGACATCACTATTGAATGTGTACATCACATACTGCCCTTCTGGCTATATTTTTTAAAAAATATGTTTGGGTTTTTTCTTATGTTGGTATTGTCATCTTTTCCATTCTTGATTGTTGAGGCTATTTTCCAATGATATATTTATAAAAGTTTTTTGTGTTGTCTAGAAGAAAGCGTGCAGGGATTCTTTTCTCCCACTCAGATCGCTTTGTACCGTTAGGCATCAGAGCATGGCTGATACTGCTGTTGGGCTTTCAGAAATATCTTTGAGAGCTTCTGTGTTTTTATTTCACAGTCATCTTTGAGTTCTTACTGCTCCTTTTAGTGTGTATTTATTCTTATGCACGATCTTTTATTTCAGACTTATTGGGCTGTTTTTTTTTCCTTTTTTTTTCCTTTTTTTTTTTCTCTCTTTTCTTTTTTCTATCTCTGTATGTATTGTTTAGATTATACAACCTGTAGTGGGCTTTTAGGAAATCGGATGAGTAGGAAAACAGCAATTGATTATTCCTTATACAATAGCAGAATTAGTGGAGCTCAAACCTCCTCATAATCTAAGTCTGATCAATTGCGTAATGAAACATATTTCAAAGAGGAAAGTTCAATGTACTTTTTTATTTAAAAAAATAATGCTTTAAAATACTAAGAATAACACAGTAAAAGCATAAACAAATCAACACTGTCATTTTTCACTTACAAATTTATATAAAAAAAATCCATTTTCTATTATTTTGTTCAATTGATCTATGGAATTCCAAAGCTGAAAAGTACTTGTAGAATATAGTCTTTTTTTTTTTTTTCCAGCTAAGTTTTTATTTACTAAATGAAATATTTTGTTTATGACATATAGGTGTTATGAAGTGGATACATTTCTTCAGTTTGTAATATTGGTTGCAGATTATATATCAAAACATGTGGATTACAATGATTAAATATGTATAAAATCAACATAATCCATTCATACGTTTGTAAGGGCCCAGAGTCCTCCAGAGAGAGTCACAAATCCACTTGATGTTCTGGAGTGCTGGATTTTTTTTTCCTTCCTGATTTTATCTGAAATGTGTGTAAAAATTCAAAAATCAAAGGGATCCCTCTTGGTTACAACTAAGTAGTCTAAAACACGTGTATTTATCCTGCCTAAACTTGGTAGAGCCCTGTGCTTTTGTGTTTTTTTCCCCTCTCTATTTTTCTTTGAAAATGATCCATTTCCATTTCAGCTGGCAGCACCTATCTGGGAGACTTGAAGCAAATAGTTCATTTTGAAGTAAGCCCCATCTCTCCTAGAGAGATCTTTCACAGTTTGAACGGATGGCATTCTGAGAGGATCCTAGATATTTGGGAGATGTCTGTCTACATCATGTGTTAAAAGAAATGATTTCTTTCACGTCTTTTGAAAGCCTATTTTGCCTAGACGTTCAGAAAGCCGTAACATGAGCATATGTGGGAGACAATTAAGCCAATCACGTAGAATCCTAATTCAATTTATTTTCCTGTTTTTACTACTCTGCTTTGTTTCTGTAATTTCAAATGAATAACCCTAAAATATGGGTTACTCACTCTCAGGGGAAGAAGAGGTGCCTATCCAGGAATGTCCTGCATACATCTGCTTAAGTGTAATAATAGATATAACATAGGGAGAAAAATCTCATGTTATGCCCCACTGTGACTCTCACACCTCTTTCACACTAATTTTACACCTGTGTCAATTATCACCTGCATTCTGTCCATCTCTACTGGCTTCAGCAGCAGACGAGTGAACTTCAGCTTCCTATTGTGTAATTATTTTAGTTCATTGAAATGTTTTTAGTTTTTTTTTTATCTCATTAAAAGCATAAAACGTTTCCAACATATTTCATAAGCACTGAGAAGAATCAAACACGCTGAATTTTTTTTCCTTAATTAAGTGGAACAGACGAATTTCAATTTTTCATGACAGCCATTATTGTAAATCCTGTAAGTAATACTATTGCAATCATTCTGGGGGCATCAGACAGGTATTTAACAGTTTGGTTCATGTTGCCTAGGACAACAAAAATGCTGCTATGCTGCATCTCAAAGCTTCTGGGATGAAATGAGTTGTGACATACCAGTGAAGATTAAATTTGTAACAGATAGAACACCTTTGAAGTACTAGCTTATGATTTCACAGTGGCATTAGGAGTCTTACTGCAGTATTTAAGCAGTTAGAAAGAATGCTGGCTATTAGTGGTTGAATTTTATAAAATAGGATTTTATTGTCTTTTAAATAGCCATGACAGCAGTTTGTATTATCCAAGCACAACATTTTTATTACCGTGTATTACTGTTGCAGAAGTGCTTTTTCACACTCCCATGTATAAAACTGAGGCACTTAACCAGGTGAATATTTTTTTCTGTTGTTCACTACCATATCACTGAATTTTAAATGCAAGCCTTTTCTTCCCCTTTTTTATTAATTTTTTATTATTTATTTATAATTTATTTATTTATTTATTTGTTATTTTCCTTTTCTTCCATCCTTTTTTTGCTTGGTCAGTGGCTTAGAGAGAGGGGAAAGAACAGAAACATTCACTGTTTGTCTCAGATAACACTAGAACATTAGATATTCAAAAGTGTTGTAAGGCTGTACATTTTTACATATGGTAAATGACTTTTAAAAAATAATAGCATAATTTCAGATATCAAATATGCCTTTATCATATGGCTTTATGACATGATATTACCAGCATGTAAAGCTACTATGCTTTATGTCTGAATCTGATCACATCAAAATTTCCTGCAATATCATATAACAGTAATAGAGACTCATTCCGAAGAATAACATCTAGGAATCTTCAAGTATTCATTAAATCATTTGGGAGGGAAAAGGCGTGAGCAATAATCTTGTAAGGATTGCTGTACTCTGTATTACAATTTCCAGTGTTACTAATTTGTGAGAGATGGTTTAAAATATTAATCTCTGTATTGGCGAGATCTTTCAATGAATCTCTAGACCTCAACGGGTTAATTTTCAATGAGGGTCGGGTTTTATATGTTTATATTTTCTTAGCCTTGGTCAGGAGAAATGGCTTTGCTTGCCCTTGTGCTGTGCCAAAGTGATAGGGTTTCATTCGTTTGAAAACCTAGCACATCCCAAGAGGTTACCTTGGTGTAGATTTCTTTCTTTCTGTATTAAATCGCTCATTGTCGCAAAGTGACTAGTGCTGCTGGGCTTTGAAAAGAACTTCTAAGAGGTTAAAAAAAAGCTTCTGTATGGAAGGATTTTTCAGTTCTGCAGACAGAATACAGTTTGCAGCTGTTTGACTTGCGACAGTGATATGGATCTGATTGTATACAGTATACTAGGAGCCATGGATGCAGCTGGAATAGAGGTTATAAATTTTAAAAGCAATGCAGATTTTGGCCATTAATTGGCTGCTAATAAAAGCAAACTCAATGGGTTCTAACTGTGGGAGCCTGTAGCTCTGTATCTGATGTCAGGAATTCATACACATTACACAGTTTTAGTGATTCAGACCACGACTAATTGAAATATGAGGCATACTGATCAAATTTAGCATTACCAGCATGCACTCTGGTTTGGGACTGTATGGCGACAAGGTAGCATTTATTACTTATTCTCCATAACACTGCCTGATTGAAATATCTAGCTATGTTGTCAGCAGAGGCCCAGCTGGGCTTTAGTACAGCTAATTAAGTCATTAAAAGAGAGGTCAAGCAATCTAACTCTTGCATACTAAACTACATAAAAGTCTTTATTATATTTTTTAATAAGCTAAGATTTGAATTTTTAAACAAGTTTGTTTTAATAATAAATGCATTTGTGGGCCGCTCTGTCTGGGGCTTGATTAAAATAGGCATTTGTTAGCAACAAAGTGAAAACTTTTTGAGTCTTAGTTCAATAATAATAAAAAAGAAAATGAAAATGAAAGAAAAAAAACAACAACAAGAAAACCCATGCTTTGTGCATTTTTTTGAAGTGGCTAATAGATAAGCCTAACTCAGGATGACAACAGAAATGTAGCTGACTGCGAGCAAGCAGACAGAAGTTGGTTGTTAATGCAGAGGGTACTACTGTGCAACATGTATAGAAACATGTATTTCTTACCGGCAACTTATGCACTGGCATATTGAGTGGCAAAAATGCATCTAGAGGGAGGTGTTTCCTACAAACTAGGTTTGCATTAATGTTAGGTGGCTATTGTTATCTACGTTACGAATTTAGATGGGAGGGAGACTTCGATGAAGTGAAAGAGCAGCTATTTATTCTAGGACTTGAAGAGAAACAGGCTGTGGATTACCTTCCTCAATCTGGAAGAGTGAAGTAGGGAAAGGATGACTTAGTGCTATTTATGTTTCCTTTCCTCCCTTTCTTCCTCTTGTGGTGGTCAGTGTCAGAGACAACACAGGATAGTTTTCTCTGATTCTACAAGTGGAAGAAATTCTTCTTCATGGCTTGCATTGATGACCTCACATGTGTACCGGTAGAAATTGAAAGAAAAGGATTTTCAAATACAGTGATGATCAAAATATTTTACAGTTGCAAATTGCAGCTTTAATTCCTTGTCATTTTGTGCAAGGACTGTGGGGCATTCCGATTTTTTTTTTTTTTTTTTTTTTTTACTGAATTGGGAGTAATTTCAGAAATACAAAATTATAGTTTTCCACATCCATCGTTTTTTTTTTTCCCCTCTATATTAAGTGACAGTAATAGAGAAGAAATACAGGTACAGTATTTGTACAAGACAAATATCCAAGGCAGAGTACCGGGAACCAGGGAATATTTTTTGTTTTGTTTTTCTCAACCAGAAAACTTAACAGCAATGAATTTATTAAAGGATTTTGTTTGAAAATGAACAAATATTAACACCTGGCAAAATGAATTGAATGTCAGTTTATAGATGCGTTTTGTAGCTGTACAAAGATAATCTTAAAACCCCAAATCCCTGATGTAAATCAAGTGGTTTCTTTGAGGTCAATCATTACTGCTGCAGACTCGGAAAACTGGGACTCAGTAGGGTGTATATTCTGAGTGATAGCACCTAATAGTGTTGACAAGCTGCACATTTCCATTATTGTAGAAGATTGATCTTACTCATCCTCTTTGGCTCAGACTTTGAAATTTGTTTCTTAAATATCTGAGTAAACAATGCAAATCTTAGCATCTGGATTAGAAGTATGTTATTTCTTTTAAACAAAAAGCATGCCAAAAGTATGTGGTTAGGAATTTGTAGTGTAGAGATAAGGAAGCAGAGGAATTGAGGGAAAACTAATAAAGAATCGTAGGGGTCAGCTGTATAATATTTTTTTCCTTTACTAGAAGTATGAAGTATTTTATAGAGAAAACTACATTTTCAGGAATAAGAAGATAAGAAGAGGTCTATGGCAGTAAAAATTGTTACCTATGAGTTAGTAACTTGACACACAAGATGATTTGCTTCTATTTTTGCAGCAACAGTTGATTTAGTGTTATATTTTTTGATAAGATTAATTTAATCACAGTTGTACTGGCACTGGAAATGGTATATTGCGTTTCACTGAACTTACTAGTGGGTGCAATGGTATGAGCAACCAAAGGTATGCTGAGAGGAGTTTTCTGAACCTCAGAAGATGCATAATAAATAGCAGCATTCTGAAATAAAAGGGGAGTCTGTCTTGTGAATTCAGACCTGCTTCTGTTACCATTGGAATTGCTTCCTACCATGTCTATTAGGTTGTTCTAAGTTCTTTACTCTTCTGGAAGGATTTTTTTTTTTTTTTTTTTAAATTACAACTATTAAATCAGTATGCTCATTGCATCTCAATGTATCTTCAAATATATTGGATTGATTATATCTTTTTTACATTACAACTGTGAGAGATAAAGCTGCAGAATAATGAAGGTCATCTAGTTAATAAAATTCTCCTAAATTTCATGGTTTTTTATAAATAGAAGCATGCTACGTGCAATGGGATGCCTCACAGTCTCTTCAGAGCCTTGAGTCCTTTTCATTTCTGTTTCCTCAGTTGAAAGTTAAGAGCCAGATGAAAAACAAACAGAACAGCAACAAAAAAACAGAACCACAAAAAAAAAAAAAAAAAAACAACCCAAAACACTAAATGACAAATTACATATGAAGTTTAAAACTAATGGCCTTCAGGTCTGTGGCCTTCTTTCTTAGCACAGAAACATACTAAGTGTTTTGGGCAATCTTATGAGGGATGAGAGCAGTATGGTTTTGAGTGCTAGTGTAAAGGCTTTTTCACACCAGTTAAGAAACAGAGATGGTAATAAGCAACCTTACATAGAGATTGTAACAAATGTGGTGATGGTGTAGATCTATCTCTTCACCAAAATAGAGTGGTCCAGTAGCAGTGGGTTACAAGAGTGACCATAATGCCTGAAGAGCAAGAATATGTACCCACTGTCTGTCTCTGTTTATCAAGCAGAGCGAAAAAGAGCAAAAACAGAATTCGTATGTATCACAACACTTTGCTCTAACATTCTCTTGGCCTCTGATCATTTTAGGATGTATTCAGAGCTTTTTCTAGATTGCTTATGTAACACTCCCCCAGTGGATTTCTTTCAAATATTTGATCCATCTTCCCTGGTCTCTCCCTGACAACTATTTACTCTGAGCTAATGGGAAACTCAAAGTTGAAACAAAGAAATATTTGAACATATAGTAGTAAACTTAAGCGTGAACGAGACCTACTTTCAGATGTACTATAGCTATAATACTGTATTTATTATTTTTTTAATTGTCTGTGAAAACAGCAAGGTATGATTATGACAAGCAAGTTTACAAACATTCTTTTGCTATTCCTGATCAAACTGGTATCATGAAATCTTATAATCTGCTGTAATGAAAGAAACCAGCCCTGTTTTTACAGTGAAAGTTCAGAAGTGTTCTGTTAATCATTTGGTGTCTTGGCATTTCTTCTCAAAACTCGACATCCAAGCCTGTTGAGATGTGTCCATGGGTAATATGATTATGTTTGAGCACCACATTACTCTCTTGACTGTAATTAATCATTCGTATTACATGATTGTATTTCATTCTTACATTCAGTACAGAACAAAGCAATACAAAGAATGAATTCCTGCTGAATTAATCTTTACAGATGGGTTCTCATTTGATTCAACAATATATACACCACAGTTTTCCCTAAGATTTCTGTTTCATATCTGGAGATATTGCTTCCTCAATAAGAATGATTTTATAAGAAAGTTTTACCATTAGGAAAGAGAATGATTTGGTTGTGTTTTTTTTTTTTTTTTTTTGTTGTTGTTGTTTGTTTGTTTGTTTTTGTTGGTACTTTCTAAAAGTAATATTGGAGTAGTAGATTTAGGCTAACTGGGAATGTGCTGAGGGCATTGTACAAGGGTTCTGTATTTGTTCATCTGTGAAACAGAGAAAAACCCAAAGGTAGTTCTACACTCTCAGTAGAGGAGATAAAAATTCATATAACACAGATATGAGTAAAGCAGGATAATATCTTGGTGGCAGCAGACTATATCCAATATTAAAGTAGTCTATGAAAACTCATTGAATATAGAGGAGTGCTATTTATCTCTTTCTTTCCCCCCTCAAAAAAAATGCTGTAAGAAATTCTTTTGTAATGTCCAGTAGGATAAAGACTGAATTACTTAATAGTTGATCTAATGACTGAGCTCAGGAACCTTCACTTGCTCTTTCATATGTGTAACAATTTTTAATCATGTCACAATCTTTATTTTCCGAAATGCTGCACAGCTTAAACTTCCATTTTCTAACTAAGAAATGATGAGTTTTAGAAATCTCTGTGTCTTCTATCCAGGAATCTAAATATGGTTTTAGCCATTTTTAATTTTAATGGCTTAAAAATATAATTGCAAAAACATCTCCTCTTTTTTTCCTTTTTTCTTCCTTTCTTCTCCATTCTCATGTATTGTTTCTAATGGAGATCAGCAGCTCAGCCCTGGAGAACTACAGATACAGATCTCATGGTCACTCTCAGGAGCATGAATGCAACTGAAAAATGAAAAATAACGCAGTATTTTTAGCAAGCTCTACAGTTCTTCTCCAGAGACTAGTCTGACTGAGAAGTTAAAGTGTTTGGCATAGAGGCTGTTTTTTTGTTTGTTTTTTTTTGTTTACTTGTTCATCTCTATGTTCAGGAGATATGGCTCTGGACTGATCGTGCAACAATCATAAAAATACTACAGAAATTCTGACAGTCACTCCTTTCCTTTTTATCAGTTCAGTTCATCCAGGACTGCTGGATATTTTCATCCCTTCTTCTTAGAGAACATCCTTTCTCAAGGGAAACTTGAGGAAAACTCATGAGACAGCCTTATGTATAGAGAGAGGGCTTGAGCTGTAGCTTAGAGGAACAAAAAGTACAGTCTTAGAGAAATTCCCATGCTTTCTAAGAAAACAGAGGGAAAACCTGGCTCTGCATTTTATCCATAACAGAATTTTCATTTTCTTCAGCAGGATAAATCTTTCTTACAGTCTCAACAGGCATTTGAATTTGTTATTTCCTATACTGACAAAGCACTCTATCATTACTGTAAACTCAGAGCTGTGAGAAATAGAGTCAAAAGGAATCTGTTAGAGGGAGAAAGCAAAATGGTAACCCTTACATCCCCATCTCTTGTCCATTGCTCAGTTGTCAGACAACCTAATGTAGTGCTCAAGGCTACTTGGTATTTCTGATCAAGATCAATACCTCAAATCAAATCAGGCTATCTTCAGAAAAGCTTTTCTAAGTCATATTCACTCCTAGTTGAAGACAGAAGAAATCCAAATGAGTTGGACAGCTCCAAGCAGTTGCAACAGCTCCAAGCTGTTACATTCCTTGCTTACTGCTCTCCTTGATACCCAGTGGTTCTTCCTGTTCCTGCTGAGTGCTTCTCTACCCTGCCCGCTGTGAACAGCACAAAGTAATTTGTTCATAGTTATTTAATTATGGTTCTGAACAATCATCTTCCTGCCTGTTATCTTCTAGAATCTGTTTAATTTTCCTTACTGTTCAGGACACAACAACAACTTGAAATATGAAACAACATGAAATATGAAACTTTTTTTTTTTACTATTGCATAACAGCATCCATTTAGAAATAATATTTTATAATAATCTCCTATTGCATTTTGAACATCTGTCACTTCTGATAACGTAAGGTCATATTGCTGTCTATCTTGTCAATTTGTTTTTTATTTCTCCTGACTTTGCATCCTCCAATTGACCTGTAACAATGATGTAGACCAACGTACAGACTGTACGAGTGAAAACAGTGAAAATTATTCCTTTTCCCTCCCTCCCTTCCTCCCTCTCCTGTATTTAAAATATTTTGAGTTCTTGTTTGAGAAGACCAGTGGAAAGCACCACTAGAGTTGGAAAGAAGTTTCGTTTCTGATGAAAGAATATTGTTCTCTGCACTTCCTTCCAGCTGTAATTTTCCTAGGCAGAATTTTACCTTAAATATGAGATTAGTTGTGAATTCTGCTGCTGAACGTTAAAGGTTTAGGTAGGCAATTTCCTCCCAGGGCTAAGCCTAAGCAAGCATTGTCAATTTTCAGCCGCCTTCTCATCACCATTTCTGAAAGAGTAGTCCAGGTTCACAGAATCACAGAATGGCCAGGGTTGGAAGGGACCTCAAGGATCGTGAATCTCCAACCCCTCTGCCACGTGCGGGGCCACTAACCTCCCTATTTTAATACTAGACCAGACTGCCCAGGGCCCCAGCCAATCTGGCCTTGAACACTTCCAGGGATGGGGTATCCACAACCTCTCTGGGCAGCCTGTTCCAGCACCTCATCACTCTCTCTGTAAAGAACTTAACGTTCTTTTCTCTCACCTCCTTCCAAATCTTCGCATCTCATTCTGTCCTTGTCTTGGCTGTTGCTTACAATCATGAGACTTGTGTGGGCCAACCTGGCGCGAGACACAGCACAACAGCCCTCTTTTGGGGGCTTCCTGTGGCTCCTGCCCATTGTCTGTGGCTGAGGACTTGGGTGTCTGCCTTAAAAACTTTCCGTTACTCCTGTTTGGTGACTACAGAGAATGAGAACCTAACCCGTCTGGATTTAGAACTTCTGAACTCCAGACTGGAGTTTGTCTAAATGGAGATTTAAACCACTGAAGTGAAAAATTTGGAGTGACGTTTACAAGTACTGATGTAAATATGATAGAATTTAAGGAAGCAATAAAGAGATTTTAATTTAGGTGCTAGTACACAGAAAGACTTATCTTCCCATAACATTCAATACACATAAAATACTGCCATTTTGAAGTTACTTCTTTCACTATTAGAGTCGGAAAGATAATGCTGGAAAAATATTATTACTGCTTTCTTCTGCCAGCAGCATATAATACCAGAGAGTTTCTTAAGGATGGTGAGATTCATTTGCTGATAAGGTCCAGTGTAACTAAAAATCCTGTGATTCTGCTGGAGCAAGAAGTTCTCTCTCTCTTGCACCGTTAAAAAGCATCCATTTTACAGCGCATTTGCTTGTCCTGTCAGATATTTGGCAATATTTTACATTACATTTTGGAAGTCAAACACCCCGTGGTGTAGAGTCTGAATTCTTTGTCTGAAAGTCTTTTTGTTCTTAACTGTCAGAGAATATAAAAAAATCAGCTGTGGTATTTTCAGTCATCTCATATTTCAAATGCCTTTTTATTCAGTGCTTTTATGACCAGTTGCTTGACATCATATAGATATAGTTACTTCATGTGAAAAATGCCCCTGTGCAATTGGTGTTGGTATGTATTTTTCAGGGCATATGTTGATATACAGTAGTTCCCAGCTGAGGGAGTTTCTTAAAAGGGCTTTGCTGTAGCACATTTTTATGTGGTGATGTTTTTGTTGAAATGCTTCCATAACATCCTCTCTAGGTTACATCTATTTTAAGATGCAAGTTTTATTAATCTGAAGTATGCTGGGCTTTGGTCATGCAGCATTTTAATGCATGAAGCATCTTTTACAGGATGTCATTGCGGTTCTTCAATAAGGAGGAAAGAAAGTAAACAAAGGAAACTATTTAAGAAATTAAACAAGCTCTTTCACTTAGAAGGTTTCTCCCTCCTTGGTAAAGGGAGAAATTATTATAAGGAAGGAAAAAGAAAAATCTTGATAGTTTCATTTTATGTGATGAACTGTATTCTTTCTGGGTGAGATTTCTTTGAAAAGTTATTGTATTTTGTGGGAAAAAACAAAAACAACAAATCCTTGCTGCTTGCCACGTGATAGTTGTGAGGTGGGAAGCGTTTAGAAAGTATATAATTACACAGTAAATGCTACTATTTTTTTTTTTGGAGTAATTTCTGCAAAATCTCACTTAATTTCTCTAGAACTCCATCAATTTTATGCTTACTGTATTCCTTTTTCATAAGGAATTTGAGATTATTGTTCTAACCTTTTCCCCCTCCTGAATGAACAGTGAGCAACAGTGAGTGCAGTAGCTTTTATTTTGATTTTGTATTGTCAGCTCTGCCTGTATTTTTTTAACATTTTCTGTAGCAGGGATTAGCCATGAAGATTTTGAAGTACTAATAGGTACACTAGTCTGCACAAGTCTGAATATGAAGCAGTTCTCAGTAGGAGATGCTTATTATTTTGGACTATTACCAGTGTCAGAATTTTTGTACATGGAACCAACCTCAAATGTAAATGCTACAGTAATTTGCTGTTCTTCAGGTCCTGATTGAATTACTGGAAATTTAGGGATTTCCGTCATGGACAAGCATCTTTGCATAAAGGATTCGGTAAACTCTCACCATCTTAAACAGAGAAGAAAGGATTTATGCGTTTGCATGTGTTTATGTTTTTGCTCCCCATGGGATTAGGGTTCACGGATGTTAGGGACCAGGGGATTCCTTGTGTGTTTTCTAGTACAGGAGAGCAAGCCTTTTGCATCTTGTCTGATCCATGGGGGAAATAGTTATGGGAGCGAGTAAGAATGTACGGTACAAAATTGGTAGGCTCAATAAAACCGTGTAGCTTACAGAAGAGTTCTGGCTTGCAGCCAGTATAACCCATCACATTTTTATTTAGAGTGCATAATTTAAGGTCAGTTATTAATACTAGCTGCATGGTAGTAAAGATAATCTCAGTAAAAAAGTGCTGTACTAAGGGAATTGCACAGCCCTTTTCAGTGTTGATCCCAAGGAGTTGTTTTGTTTTGTTTTAAATACATCAAAAATAGTCCTATGGGTCACCAAACAGAAGATTTGTACAAAGAAAAAAAAAAAAAGCAACAGTTGACAGCAAACACAGAGAGCTGAAATGTTTTCAAGGGGGAATAGCCTGCTGCACTTGTGAGCGATGATAGATATGCGTGAAATATAATCCTGATTAAAAATGCATGTGTGAAACCCCTTTGAATGAAGTGCTGTGTCTGACAACATGTTTAGAGCTCCTTTATGTAAGAAGGAAAGGGTAATGTAACATCTCTTGTGCCGTTCACTTTCCCTTCATCACTTGCTGAACTCATTCTTCCAAAATTTTCAGCAGATGTCATCTAAAAGCATGTAACAAATTCTGAAAGCAGCATTATGAAGTCTAAAGGGTTCATACTGGAACTACAAGGGATTTTGAAAATACACCTAATGCAGGCTAATGTGTAGATATGTCCAGCCTCTATTTTCAGGTGTGCCAGATCTGACTGCAGGAGACGGTTGTTGTCACATAGTGATTTCTATGACTGGGGCACTAAAAGCCTCATGTTTTCTTTGCTAGCTGTCAACATCTGCATCAGAAACATTTATCAAAGCTGAAGCAGTGTGAAGAAACTGATAACACCTATTTACTTTTAGGGATGAACTGTGTATGCCTCTCTCTATTACTAGGAAACACATCATAGAGATTATACAAGAAAGGCTGTGGACTGCCCTGTACACAAGGCCAGATCTTGCTTTCTGAATTCGCATGTCTTCTATGAGATCTTTACTCTTGTAGGTAGGTTAGTTAAATTATGAGGTTGCTAAGAAAACTGCTTCGGTGCTGTTTCCAGTATCAAACTGACTTCACTGAGGAGAGCTCTGTGACTTTGTGACCCCTAATTTTTTTTTAGTAGGGTCACTGAAGCGAATGTCCTTTGGTGGAGCTGTGAGATACAGGAAATTTCTCTTGCAATGTCAACAACCAGAGCTATGCCACTGCAAAGAGAACCCTTGGGACTATCTGTGATTTTTCAGAGATTCTTTATTCTCTATTTCTACTTTACCTGCTGTTATTAAAGGCTAAGGACCAATAAACCTCTGCACTGCTCTGTGCCCATTTGTCTGTGCACTTTGTGAAGTCTGAAAACCACTGCTTCACCTCTCCCACATGCAATGGAGGCAGCTTCCCATTTGGCTGTGTGCATGCAAGGACTTGTCCTTGTGCTCAGCCAAACATCTACACCAGCCACTGAGGTGGAAAGAAATCAACTGTGGGAAAGCGGAAGGAAGGAAAAGGGTGTCAGCTCTTCTTGCAGTGGATGAGCTCTTAAAGCAGTATTTGGGACCATCTTTAAAGGTATCCAGATGCCTACAGGTGCTTATAGGCACCCAAAGGGATTTTCCAAAGCCCACACTTTTAAAGGTATTTAGGCACTAATCCAACATTGGAACGTCTAATTCTCAATTTCAAAAATGCCTAAGGGCCAGCTTCTTGAAGATATTTAGGTAAGGGGCTCCCCTTGAAATCAAACAAAAGTTACATCAAATGATCTTATTTCCCAGGATAGTATTCTTGAAGAAGTAGTACCTCCTGGAATACTAATGCCTGAAAGACCCAATTGATCTGAATTGGGAGGATATCCGTAAGTAACTGTACATCTTGGCTTTTCTCAGAAAACTCATCTGAAAAGACTGATTCTCAGATAAGGATCTGCTTGCTCTTTAATGTAATTACTCCATACCAGTAATCTGGCATGATGACAACCATTTATTAACTCTGCAACTCAACTCAAAAAACCTCAGCATTCATTATCTGCTTTTAATATATAATTTTGGTGAATTATAGAGGTTATGAGTGAGCAATGGCTAAGAGCCAGGAGGAAGATTGCAATACCTGCTTGAAATACACACTATCTTCCACACTCAGCACATAATTTTCTCTGTCATGGCAGTGTCTTCCCCACAACTTGAGGTTACTAGCACTGGGCTGGTTTTATGTGTATAAACACACAATCAGATATTGAGAGCCCCTTTTCATTTTGTATACAATTCAAATATGAACATAGGACTCAGGGAAGGCATTGAACAAGTTAAACACACAGTTTCAAACTTTTTATTTTCTTTCCTCTGCCCTTTGAAACTTAATTATGTGCAAGTATTTCCAAATTAGACAAATAGTCATGGAAATAAATCTTAATGTGCACATTAACCTAAACTGTATATTTGCCTGTAATACTTAGCCCCTTACATGGGGCCACTGGGAGCAGCAGTGCTTTCCAGCAGCAGGACCAAAGGAGATGCAGTGAACACCTCCTGAGTTAAAAGTTTAAGAAACTGAGGCAGAAGAATGAGTTCGTTCCCTGCCCTGGGTGCTAGTGGCAGAAGTGGGGGCCCTTCTTTGTGAGTGCTCTGCCACCTGTGCAGTGGCTTGGGGTTGGGTCAGCAGAGTTGGGTGATCTCCCAAATACCAGCCTTATGCAGCAGCTGTTGCTCATGAGAGGGATTACTTGCTGGATCAGTCCCTGAAGGAGGACTGAGGAAATTCAGATCATACGTGATTGCTTTCTTGATCTGCATGAAGAGCGAGTAGCTGTAAATATCAGAGAGGAAAGGTAGATTTTGCTTGCTTTTTTTTCCTGCTGTCTCCTGTCACTGCTGAAGGGAGCTAGTTTGCCATAACTTATACAATTACCAGTAGTCTTTTTTAATTTGACATCTTAAGAGCTGTGTTGGATAGAGGATAATTAATAGCACTTACTTTCTTTGAAGTTGAGCTTTAAATTATATATGGCATAATTATGTCTAAAGCTCCTAACTTACTGCTTACCCTAGTAGGTATTTCATCTGTGTTTTACTGTAACACAGCTTCCTCTGTATAGCAGCTCTCATCCTTTCCCTACTTAACCATAGAAATATTGATCACATATTGTGATCTTCCTGCAATCACCTAATTAATTCCTGATGCTTCTACCTTGTTTCAATTATTCTGAGTTTCAGTTCAATATTAAGAGAAATAAAATGGTGGATGAAATTTCATAACAAAATTTGTTGCAGGTAAAAACCAATGAATAAAAATTACTGTCAAGATCCAAAACCAGCAACCTTCTAAAACCTTTAAGACCCTGAACATTTTTTTCTAATCCCTGGGTGCCTTTTAACAACTGAAACTATTTTTTATTTTTTATAAAATTGTCAATGGCTTTTCTTTAGATTTATTGGGCTTCTGTTTAGCTTCAATAGTTGTCTTTTGTGTTCTGTTCTATTGATACATGAAGTGATACTTCACCATGTGGTTGTGATTTTTTTTTTTCTGTTATCCCGATAAAGAGAGAATAAAAAGATAGAAATGAAGACCCTGTGTGTATAACCTACACAGAAAATTGTAGAATTAAGGGTTCATTTGTTCATCACACACACAATCACGCAACCTGCTTTCCAATAAATATGCAGACATTAATGACAATGAAATCTTACTTATCCTTAGTATTCTCCAAATTTTACTTTGAAATTAATTGTCTTATCAGGTTACATTCATATTAGTATATGTTTCCCCTCAGATTCTAAAGAGGGTAGAGTCTCTAATTTATTTCCCATCTTGCAGTTGATATAAGCAGGGTTTTAATGCTGGTGATCTCTTTCTTACTTACAAATACACACTCTGAGTGCTCTGAGATTTATGTAAGAACCTGGAATTCAGACATGGGGTTTTACACTGCTGCTTCAGTTAAGATTAATTAGCAATTATTATTAATAAAATTCGCAGTGCGAATAAAGTGTTGTCTTTCTATTCTCTCTTGTAGTCTCTTTTATTTGGGCTTCAATATTGACATGGCTGTGAATAGTGAGCGATGCTGTTGCTTCCAAAGTCATGAAAATGTGTATTATGGAAAAGCAGATGGTTACTTGTAAATATTAAGAAAGGGGTAAATTGCAGTTTAGTTTTAATTTTATTGTAGGTGATTGTAGCAGCAGGTAGGAAAAATTGGTGACTGCAAAAAACATGATTGTACTTTAATATATTTATTTCTAATGAGCTTCAGCTTTTCCACTGAATTCCAAAGGAGTAAGCCTTTCACTGCAGTCTAGCTAATACAACTTGAAAACAGTGATTATTGCAAAAGTGTTATGCTGTCTGATGCACAGTTTTAGTGCATAATTAAAATAAAATCCTCTAATAGAAAATATTAGATGATACTCTAAGTGCTTCCATTTTGTATGACTTCAGTTTTATATTACTTCTGAAAGCAAGTTGGAGGGCACAGAGAAAACGAAATAAATATACTGTTTTGATAGATGTGAACTATATAACATTAGTGGTCATGTCAACCACATGATTTATCATGTGAATGCAAATTTCTTGAAAGAGGGTATATGCAAGTGAATAATATGTATGTTTTACTCTCCTTCTTCTCATGTTCCATTTGGTTTTCTTGAAAATACATGGATCTTAGAATGTGATGGGATCAACCCTTTTGATTTAAGTGCAGAGGTCAGTTTCATGCTTGTCAGTTGCCTGAGGCAAACTGTTGCATGGTGCCATGACTGACTACCTTTGGCAGTCAGCAGCCCTGGTACGAGGCTGTGTGGGTGCCTGTGGCTCTGGGAGCACTGAATGCTGTAGGGAAGAACCTGGGCCAGCTCTAGGTACATGCTAAGTGAGGATTAGATAAATTACCCTTTGGTTCTGATTGACCTTTCCAGTGTGTGCTATACGTTGGGAGTTGTATGCGCTAAATATCTTGTAATACTCATTGTTTATATAATAAATAAATTTTCCAAGTAGATGCGTTTCTCCTTAACTCTAACCAATGGCTACAGGGAATGGTAACATGCTTACTGGCCTATAGTCCTTAGTTAAATCATCAGTTTGTTAACTGGTGTTTGCAATCTAAACCCTCCCTCTGGAATGGACTTCTTTAAAGCAAAATGAAATAAAATAAAGGTAAGTAAAAGTAAATAGATTTTCCTATTGAAAGTTATTACTTCAGGAATGAAGAAGATGGATATTGATCTGCACCATCCTTTGCCATTACAGTCAGGTTCACATAGATAGCTCAGACACTTTATTCTAAGCAAACAGCCATTTTCTCTTCTGACTTGGATTCCAGTGAGAATTGAAAAAAAGTAAAAGGTTTGTAAAAACATTTTTCTGTCCTTCTTACAGGGACAATTTATGTTGAAGTAACAGTTTCTGAGATACTTGCACCTGTTATTGATTTATTTCTTCATTGTCATGAACAATCTCCTGTTTTATAATACAGTTACCCTTGTATGCTGCCCTAGGGTAGTTATTCAGAAATAGTTTTACTACACTGAAGTCCCAGAGGACTTCAAAAGATAATAAAGCATTCTGAATAAAGGTACAGACTCTTCTCCATATGCTGGTTTTTGTGTCTTATATGCCTATATCAATAAGAGTAAGGTATGTTTCCAACAGCAATAAGGAGTACAATATGGAAAGCAACTGTCATAGCCTGTAAATGATGTTGGGTGTCCATGGGGCCCCTTGCCAGAGAAGTCTCAGAAAATGACCTTGAGAGTCCATGGAGTGGAAAGCAATTAAAAAAAAAAAAAAAAAAAGTGAATAAAAATAACGGTTTCTAGGGTCTCTTATCTGTGATGCATACATTGCTCTAAAAAAAAAAAAAAAAAAACATTGAATCTGCACTGTGAATGAGTTGGAAGAAAATGTAATGTGGAAATATATGTCTTTCACTTACTCGTGTACATGTAGGCATGCATACGCATGCACAATTGCTTGCTTGCTTTAGTATAAAATTTCCATTATTCATCTACAACTCACTGTTTTATAGTTAGAGATTAATGCATGACCTCTGTCTTTCTGACTTCAACTGATTACTGCAGAGGAATTCTTATGTTTTTACTTCTTATCACATCTTCTGACATTTCAGCGAATAATATTTGACAGCTATGAACATCTGCAAAAGTTACTGTTATCATAACTTGAGCTCAACAGAGCTACTGTCACTGATGCTTGGGAGAGATCACGTTGCAGAAAAGATGAGCAGTGAATTTACATTCTTTTTTTTTAATTCTTGGTGAATTCACGGTAGGAATATTTTATTAGTGCGCTTCTTCATCAGCAAAGACAAAAGTCTTTCATATTTAAAAATGATAGCTGTTACATTTATGTTGCTTGGCCATAAGCCTGCAGTCTAGTCTGACTGTTTGAGGAAGCAGTTTCCTTCCATTTCCATGTAGGATTTTTACATGCATCATAGAATGAGCATTCCATTTCTTAGTTTCTCTGTTCTTTTCCTTTTTTTTTTTTTTTTTTTTAATTATTATTATTATTACCCTGCCCTTTTGTAATCTATTGGGCAAAGAGCTACTGGTGGGCTTAGAGCTGAAAAGCAGTCTTAAATAGCACAGACTTTTGAGTTATTTGTGTTAAAATTATTCCACCTTATTCTTCCGCTTGCTTATTCAGTATGCATCCACGAAACTGTTACATTACATTCTCCTTGAAGATGGCGATGGAGACAGCAAATGCAGTTCATCATTTATGTGCATATTACAGTACAAATCACAAAGATTAAGGGCAGTCATTTTTGGGAGCACCACAATTTTGCAACCAAAAGCACTTAAATAATTACCTTTTTAAGCAACTTTTATTGACTATGCAGAAGGATAAAAAGTAATCTTACTTGTTTTAAATGGCATAAAGCACCCAAATGCCATTAACAGAGTGTTACATTTCTTATTTCGCTAAGATTGCTGAAGCTTACCGGCCAGCGATAAAAAATGTATGAATTCAGGAGTGCTGGCTAGCAATATCCCAAGCCATTGTCAGTGGACTCCTACTTTCCCCTGCCAAAATATGTGGAAGCATGCATGGATTGTGCTAGATTAGTACGGAGGGCTTGTTTCCGTGGCATTAGCCAGGTATCTTAGCAACAGGATCATACCAGATTCTCACAGTGCTCTGTGGTGGTGCATGTAATATCCTGGACATAATCTGTCTTTTAATTTTCTTTGGATTGTAGTGATATTACAGATACATGTGTTCAGTTATAGATCTTTATTTAATAAGAAGAATGCTTTAGCTGAAGATTTGTACTATGTCAGAAGTGGGCAACTCACAATAATGTTACTGGAGGTTTAGCCCAGGTACAGCCTTGTCTCGCATTTCAGATTGACAGGAAAACTTACTCCCTTCATTAAGATGTGCCTCGTAGTTCATATCTTTATGCTGTGGAGACGGGGATGCTGCCAGAATTCATAATAACGAGAACGTTATTTAATGTCAGATAGAATGCAAATTGCTTGTACAATTGAAATGTCATCTAAAACATGCCACCGTATGCAACACCACTTTATTATAAGTCACTGAGAGCAATATCTTAAATTTGGAATTGCACTAATCCTTCATCTGCTTTTGTTTACCTTTCATCTATAATAGAGATGTCGAATTTCCTCCAAACTGCATTTGCATGTTTTAACTGCTTGTGCACACAGCTGGAGATATGTGGGAGAAGCATGAGCAAGAACTTCCTTTTTATTTTCTTCATTTTTACTTGTTTGTTCAAAGCAAATTAATAGGAAAAGATAGCTTGCGAATGCAAGACAAAATGCCATGTCAACCCTTTTTAGAAATTAAGCTGAAGCTTATGCAAGAATGTTTTGTGGTTTATAGTATGAATTGTAATACAAATTTGATTTTATTGATTAGATTGTAATTGATTTTTTTGTTAATTCAGTCTCATACAGTAGTTTGTTTCATATAATTGAAACAATAACAATAACTTCACAGGATTAACTTGGTTCACAGTGAGATGACATTGAATGTATTTAAGATTTTTGGCATGCTTTACTCGGAAAAAGATATCCAGAACAATTTCTTTCCAGATGAAGTTCTTGCCAGCGTGGAAAATATGGTTGATGTGCCAGAGCTGCCCAACTCTATTTAAAAATATCTATCTCAGAGGGATTTTTGAAATATTTGAAGTAAAACCATGGCGGCATCTTCCTATCCTGCCCTGACTGTGCTTCTGTGTAGGTGCCTTTTGAATAGTGGGTGTCTGAACAGCTTCAGAACTGGCAGATGTTGGGCAATGCCTTTCCCCAACTTTGGTGATGGAGCCAGCTCAACTTTTGTTTCTGGTTGCACTGTGATCAATGAAGAAATGGAAGATGGAGCCGGTGGTTGGATTCAGGAGCTGCAGATTTCCCAGGTGTGCTTAAAGATTTATCTTTTGACTTATTTAGTCTCAGACTAAGGAAATACTGCAAAAATTGTTTTAAAAAAGTTTGCCTTGAAGAATAATAGATGCTCTTTAAAGATGAAAATCTATACTTTTAGGAAGTTCTTACCAAAATTGTGCAGTATTACTTAAAGGCAGACTTATTTTTCTGGACAAGTCAGGAATACAGCAGGGAGTAATGTTTTTTTCTGGCTGGAGGTTCATCTTCGTGGTCCAAACTTACCATAGCAAGTCTATTCTGTTCTATTCAGACAGTCCATTTTAAAGCCTGATCTCATTTTGACAATGTGCCTCCCAGTTAATGAGGAATTTTATTTTATCAAACTAATTCACTTAAGAAACCATCTGAATTTTTCATTCAATGAGTGGTTTGATGCCATGCTCCTCTCCAGGGCATCAGCACTCCCTCCTGCTTCTTTTCTCATTTGTTTTCTCTTCTGGAAGTCCAAGAATGGCTGAAACAACTACTAATAGTTATCACCCAGCCTTTAGTTGTAGACAGAGAAGAGCTTGTTTGCACTTGCTCTGTAATTTATTTGCCTGGCACGTTTCCCACTGTGGTATTTGTGGCCCACATTTTTCTAATAAGAAAAAAATGTGGCCATTTGTTTGAGTGGAAAACACAGTGTCAAAAGAAGCTATGCCTTGGATATGAAGAGTACTTTGATATTTCAACTGTGTGGTAACATTTTTTACAGAGAGCAAACAAATTTTCAGCAGTTTTGCTTCAAGTAGAATAGGGAATATTCAAGTATCACTGGTAATTGGTAAGGTTTGCCGACATCTTAAATGCATGTGGATTCACTTTTCCTGATGGGAAGTGCTGTTACATATCTTACTGTTGAGAGATCTACAAATTACAGTTCCATGCCTTACTTTTGTGTTTCAGAGTTCTTGGAAGATAAATCCAATGCTTAAATGTATCATCATCTAAAAAGAGTGACAATATAAAGCCTTGGAAACATGACTTAACAGCCCAAAGAAGCATACAGCCTTTATGTGATGCGAGGCTGGTTGCCATTATCTGAGATATTCATTTTGCTTTAATGGAGATGCATAAGACTACATCCTAGAGGTTTTGATTATTTTTATTATTTTTATATATATACAGAATTTTTATTTTTGAGGCAGAGTAACAGTGATGTTACTCAAAACAGCAGTGCTATCTTTTTTTGAAGTAGTTACCTATGAATTTCTGACTATGCTGAATACAGCAATATTAGTGAGCCAAGGAAACAAGCTAGGTGAAAAAGGCTGTATTCATTCACAGAGCTTCAAGTTTGCTCTTTTGCTTGTTTTACCTGTCTTATAACTCTTTCTGTTGCAATTCCTTTTTTTTTTTTTTTTTTTTTTTTTTTTTTTGCTATCATAAGTCATTCCCGAATATTTTCCAGGACTATGAAAGACTCTGTCTTTGCTTTCCTGTGTTATAGAGGCAACACAACTGCAGTACCCTTTCACATGAGGCTTGCTTAAACCCAAACCGACTCTTTATTTAAATCTTAATTGTATTTGTGGCCTAGAGCTGTCATCCAGTGTTACTCTCGTATGCTAGACATTGAGCAAACATATAAGCTAATGATGGCCTCCACTCTGAAGAGCTTAAAATCTTTAAAAGACAAGACCTCCCAGATAGATAAGACAAATAAATGGGCTAGGTAGCAAAACTCAAATGTGCCTTCTCTGCTTTTTATCTTCAATGTTGTGGGATTTTTTTTCTTCTTTTTTTCTACTCTGTAAACAGGAAAGATACTCAGGACTGCCTGTCTTTGTGTAAATTCATACACAGAGATCTGATAATGAATTAGTATCCTTGTTGGTTTCTTCAGCCACTTTTAATAGAGGACTGACTGGAAAATGAAGTTATATGGAATTGTTTTTACCTGTTTATAGGAGGAGTGTGTTAATTTGTTGATTTGGATAACTTACACTCTTTATCTTATTGGTTGGAACTCCTGAAAAGTATTTTTATTGCTCTTTCCTGATCTCTATCATAGGCCTTAAAAAGTTTTTTTTTGTGTGTTTTTAAAGCAGCTGAATTTCTTCCTCAAATATAATTTCTTTCTTCGTAGTTGCATTCATAATGTTGTTCCACATTGTTCTAGCCTGAGTTACTCTTTTATTTTATTTGATAACTTTCAGGGAGAGTTATCTAATAAATATTTGACAAATGAAAATGATTATGTGCTCCTTCAGCACAGATGCTAATATAATTTTCCAGATGATACCTAGAGGGAACTCAACGTCCTAGTCTGAGACACTTCAAGGCTGGAACATACTAATTTTAACAAAGTTGAGAGGCACTAGAGAACATGAAGAGAAAAATACTGTAGCTGTCAAAAGTGTAAGAACAAAATCAACTTCCAAAAGCTGTAATTCTGGAAACTTTTGTTGCCTGTTTCCTCAAGGCTCTTTTTCAAAATATTGTTAATCCTGTCCTAAAGTTTTCAAGCTTCTGATAATACCAGAAAACACAAAATAAACTGCTGTGAATCTGAAAAATATCCACTGTATTCTTACTGTGGAGAAAAACCAGAAACTTTAGTGTAAGTACTGAGGAACTATGTACTTCTGTACTATTTACTTTAAAATATATTTGGTACAATATTTTGTATATGCAGCATTCATTCATTTCTTGGTGTAATTCCCTCACAGAATTGTTTGTGTTGCTGATAATACAGCTTTATAAAGTTGATCTTTATTTTTATGTTAGATCTGTAGTTCATCGTCAGTGAAATACTCTTCTATTTTATTTTTTTAACCTAACCATATGTCTGTTAACATTGATGTTCTGACATACTTGCTGGAAGTCCCAGGGGAAAGCACAGATTCATTGCATCCTGACAGAACTTCTGTTAGGGAAGAAGGCAGGAGGAATTTGAATGGTGATAACTTGACTTTTAGGTGTAAGTTTTAGGTGTACGCACAAATCATTCAAGAATTTCTACATGGCAGTTTGAGTTTAGGGACGTTTTAATATTGTCTTATTTAAGTTATCAGTACAGAAGTGTCACAAAATACATACATAAGACTCTTGAACACAAAATGAGCTATCACAAAATTTATGTAAAAATTCAGTCTACAGAAGCAGCTCTGTCTCTCCATAGAAAATGAACTGAAATGACCCTCATGGGCTATGGAGCTGTGCAATAGAGTAGGTAACTAATTTTACTATGTGTTTAGTCTACAAATAGTTCCATTGAGCTGGGCCTAGCTAGTTTTGCCCCTTTGCATCTGAACTATGTACAAGTAAAAAGTATCATATCTGTTGGTTCAACAGTCAGTTAACTGAGATTTTTAATTAGCGTTTCTTTTGAAAAATCTTTCTTATCTTGAAAAAGATGCTTTTACACGTTGAGGTTTGTAATAAAATAAGTGTCATTTGTCTGACACATTGAAGTCAGTAAATATCGTTAGAAAGTAATACTAACACCCGCTTCTGTTGGACTTTGTAAATCAATGTTCATTTTTCCCAAATACTGTTCAACAAATACCAACCCCAGAAGAGATGACCCTTTTAATTCCTTTGTATAGGCTACAGTTTGGTCTGATTTATGGAAGACCAGTAGTCTATTTATAAAAGATGTATCTGCAAGATGCACTTTATGAGAAACTTGGCTTTTGGGACACATTAATTCTAAGTGCAGTTGCAACTTTCATGTTTTATAATACAACCCTGACAGCTGTAATTTCAGATTAAAGATTTTTCATTCACATTCCCATCCTGATTGTTCTGCATGGTCCTTATATTACCTTATTGTCAATAGCAAGTGTTCATCCTATTGGGAGTCATTTAATAACCAGCTGCCATTTAAAGTGTAGACAGAACATTTGTCTCAGGCAGCTCATCTCAAGTGTAGTTTCTTTGCATGGGGAGCTGGGACGTCTTCAAGAAAAACAACAGCTGGACCTCAGTATTGTTCCCCGCTTCTTCTTTTGTATTAGAGAGTTAAAACAAACATGGATACTTTCTGTTAATTTTCCAAATGCTTTTGTGGTGCTGGTTAATTTGTTTACTTTTTTTTTGAAATGCCCACTTTTTGATAGACGCTTTTGTTCTTTCTTATTCAGTATGGATCTACAACACTCATTTTGTGTTACTTAAAGTTATTTGCTGAAAGTTAAACAACAGCAAGATTATAGGTTTTGTGCCACTCTGCAGTGTTTCTGCCCATATACAGGTCGATTTCTCCACTGTCTTGAGCTACTCTGCAAAGTATTTTAAGGCCAATTTTAAAAGACTTATTTAAGAAAATCAGTTTTCTTTCTGATATGATTTTCCAACCAAAGACATTGGGAAATAAGTATAAATGGTCTGTATGAAAATTAATTCATGACTCGTAACGATTTTTTTAGAACCTACCATTTAAATTTCCTTAACTTGACAGCTGGGGATTATCCTTTGTGGTAGCGATCTGTAACAAAAAAGGGGGGGAGGGAAGTTTCAGAAAAAAATTGACTCTTTCATGGCTAATTAAACTGGAATACAAATCAATCAGCAGAAATAGCTGATGAATTTATTATGTCCGTGCAAGCTTACTGTATCCTAATGTGTTTGATGTTCACTAAAATTACTATTCCCATCATCTTATAGGGTAATCGTTTACGTTAATCTTTACCTTTATCTATAATATTGATCTGAGACTCTCAGGCAAGTAATGGAAGTTTGGGTTTATGTAAGTGTGCAGCATTTAAACACTAGAGCCATGACAACTTGGAAAACCTGGCCTGGTGATTGAATCCTTTCTTCTTCTTTTCAGTTCTCTAATTCTCCCAGGCTTGTAAGCTTATGGGTTAGCTTAATTAAGCTAATGGAATGATGAATGAAGAGGTGTAACCATTGAGAAGCTCTTTCAATCCAATTTCTATAAATATTTTACAATGTAACATTTAGCCATTTATCACTCTTTCACAGTGTCTTAAAAACTGCTTCTGCTGGTGTACTCACACACACAGGGTTTTGAATGCACTATAAATGTTACTTGGAAAGAGTTTGGTAATTGGCAGCTGAGATAAATATATGCTACAATGTAGAAACATCTCAAAAATTAGTTATGAAATTTGTGTCTTTTTCTTGGTTATTTTCTGACATCTAAATGCTGTGGTCACATAGCTGCTGGCATACAATTTGTTGTTTGGTTGTCTGTAATAACAGACTTTTCTCCCTCATTTTTGGAGATCAGGAATTCTTTTGGGATGATAAGAGTTACTCATCCAAAATGTTACAAGCATGCCTGGACACCAATTCAGATCTCTTAAGGATTTCAGAAGAAAATGACAACATGCATCAATGAGGATTTTGTCAACATAGTAGTAAGACAAATAAGACATATGATCAGTATCTTGCACAGATTATCCACTGGATTTTTTGTTTATTCGTTTGTTTGTTTTGTTTTGTTTTCTGAGAAATAACTATCAAAACATACAGCTTTGGTTCCCTAAATTTTTCCTCTTGCCTTTTCCTATGTATTTCATCACTCCAGAGGCTGCTTTAGTGCTCAGCCTTCAACGACATTTTACAGCTCATCTCAGCCCCACAAGATAAGATTCTCCCAGCAAGTTCAGGCTCAAGTTAGTTTCTGACAGACTATCAAGACTTTCCTGTCGACTCCATCCTTGCTTTCCAAGGAAAAGAGCAGCATTCAGAGTGATGTCTCAGTCATATGCTGCTTAAGCAAAGAGTGAGATTAGCTACTTGCGGTGCACGTCTTTCGTCTACAGATATGTATGAATAATAAATTATATTGTCTTTGTTAACAAAGGGTCAGAAGCGAATCCAGTCTCCAAACAGAGCAGAGTCACTAGGCTATATGCAAACTGTATGTAGAGGAGGAAAGAGTCTTTCCCCATTGGTGTCTCAGAGAAGAGCAGTCACTCTGATTCATGAGTAAGCTGATAACAACATGCAGGGTGGATTTCAAACCTTTTTGGATCTTCTCCCTAAATGTATCGCAACATCTCACCTTTTTTCTGTAATCTATAGTGTTCTCTCAAATTCCTCCCTTTGTTTGCCAGTTCTGGAAGACAAACGTGGTGATTCCAGCACATGCTAATTCTATTTCCTCTTGATATTAGGAACTTTGATTGAAGACTCTCTGACATAAAATCCCACATAGCTAGTACTTTAAAAAAACAAAACAACAACAAAAAAAAAACAGCATTTTTTTTCAATCTTATTTTTGTTTTTTTTTAAGGAGAAGAAAACAGCAACCAAGGCTCCTCTCTGTTAATTCCCAACTTCCAAATGGGCCTGCAATAGAAGGGTGAAAAAACTTCTTAGCATTTCCTGTTCAGCCATCCTCTGGCAGAGCTCTAGTATTTACTGTAAACAAACTATACCATCCTCTGGAGGCTAATGGAGCTGTTGATTGGTGTTTACTCATCACAGCAGGGTCTGGTGTGTGATATCAGGGACTCCTGTGTATTGATGAGTGTGGGCTGCTGGTGGGAGGTATGCTTGCCGAAGGACAGGGAATGGGGGTGAGGTTTGTTAAGTCTTTGTGGCTGGGTGGAATGACAGATTCTGTTTATTTAGCATTCTTAGCAAGTCCTCCAGGACCCATGCAAAGTCTACTAAAGTAGAATTCCCCATATTCCCATGGATCTTTGTAGAAGTATCTAGCTGTTGAAAGACCGGACAAGATAGTCGCATGCTTGCTTAAAATAACCTTCATGCATCTGATCAAACATCTACCCTCATCTGAAACAGCTTAGGATCTCTATAGAGGCTTATAGGCAGGTAGCAATTTAGAGTATGTCCTTGTCAAACAGTTGTTTGTAATAGTTTGTTTATGTTCTCTCAACTAATAATGCAAAAGATAGACAGAAGATTTGTCTGACATTAGGGACTTGAATCAGATTTAGGTTCCTAAGGCAGCCATCTTTTTGAAAGACACTATTCTTAATTAAATTATGGTTACACGATCAGAAAATTAGGAGTCTGATTACAGATAAAATGTCTAAATACAAGCAGCAAAGCAGAAGGTTTTGTCCAGTAATAAAGGACAAGGGAAGGTGAGGAATAGTGCTTTCCATTTTAATTTTCTTAAAGTATTTTTATCTTAATGTGTTTTATGATTCTCTCTGACCTTTCTTATTCAATAGCGGATTGTGCTGTTGATGGAAACAAAATAGGAGATTCTGGGTTGCTTTTTGGTGGTAGTGATATTTTTTTTCTTAAATGGCTTTTTTAGAAACTTGTATCTAGATCAAAGGGAAGACAACTGAAAACATGGTATTTAGAGGCAAATGAGACTTTTTGAGAAAATATTATTAATGATGGAATTTCAGTAGCAGGTGAATATTTGCATTTACTCTCTCCTCAAATTCGTATCTGCTTGTAATTTTAATTTTAAAAAAACAATAGTTCTGGTCTTGCCTAGGTACTGGGTCACTCATTTTACATGCTACGTGGCCAATAGCTCAGCCTCATAAGTAAGTGTGGCACTAATGTAATGTTCCAATTCCAGTCTCTGTTGAGAAGCTGCACCACTGCAAATCATTGCTGCTTATAACTAGACTGAACTTAAGACCCCTGCACCAACATCCCATTTATCCTTAAATGAGAGAGTTTATTGCATAGTGAAAGTACCTTACAAGGCCAAGAAGAAACCTAGCAAAGTATTTTTCTCTATTGAAATGCTATCTTACTTCAAATTCTGCCTCATTGAATTGTGTACATAAAATTATGTAGTCTAAATTGCACTTGCATCCCCGAAGGTTGCACTTGCAGCCCAGGAGGCCAGCTGTATCCTGGATTGCATCAAGAGCAGTGTGACCAGCAGGTTGAGGGAGGTGATTCTGCTCCTCTACTCTGCTCTTGTGAGTCCCCACCTGGAGTATTGTGTCCAGATCTGGAGCCCCCAACAAAAGAAGGACATGGAGCTGTTGAAGCAGGTCCAGAGGAGGGCCATGAAGATGATCAGAGGGCTGGCAAGACACTGGAACAGGTTGCCCAGTGAGTTGTGAATGTCTCCTCCCTGGAAGCATTCAAGGTCAGGTAGGATGGGGTTTTGAGCAACCTCATCTAGTGGGAGGTGACCCTGTCTATAGCAGAGGGGTTGTATATAGATGATGTTAAAGGTCCCTTCCAATCTAAATCACTCTATGATAAATTGTTTATGAAACGTAACATGTATCTTAAACTATGAAGTGATATTTACCAAACAACAAGTTCGTGGTCTGCAGGGGACAGTCTGTGTCTCTTTTTATGATAAGAGATTTTGAAAGAAGAGCACAAATCCGTTTTTCATATATGATCAGTCCTGGGCATGTAAAAATGTTCAAGAGCCCTGAAGGCCCAGTAGAACGTCACTGGAGGACTGTAAGCTACAGCGAAGACTATCATAACTTACTTTCTAAAAGTAAGACACGAGTTCCTTTGCTGCTCTAGAAATAATGATAAATGTCCTTAATGTAGTTCTAGGGATGTTTTTCTTCCTGATGCTCCCCCTGTAACTGTCTTTCAGGGTGAAGTTGTACACTATTCTTTGAGCTGTGCTAGCTCTAAATCTGATGCAGCCTTACCAAAAGCTTGTATCCTTCCTTCCCTTGCCTACCATTTCATGGCCATTCCCTAAAGGAATTTGAGATGATTCAATTCACTAAACTAGCTGAAAAGTAGCTGCACAAAATGTGTTTTTTAATGTGGGGAATACTGAGATCTCTTGGCCCAGCAAAGATATTCTCCTGCTAGCACATGAGAAGGGACAGGCCAAGTCTGGAAAAGAAACCACAGTTGAAAGTAGAAAGGGGAGGAGAATCTTTCTATTCTGGTGTCTGCAAAGTATGATGTCATTTATAATGTGTAATATTATTCTCAGCTGAAGTGACAGGCAGCTTTGTAGGACTGCTTTGTGAACAAGAAGATGCATACAGAAGGTAAACTAGCCTTGCTGCAGAGATTATTCATGGAAATATATCCTTGGACTGTAACCTACTTCAGCTGATTGTTTTAGAGACTTCCTGCATTTGATAACACTTGGACTACTCAGTTTTGCTAGATTTCATGTGAATTTCTCCTTTTTCTCTCTTAAGAGAAACAGTGAGCAGAGGAATCTTGGGCAGCTGGAAAAAGTTAAATAATAAAACTGTGCTTGGAAGTTAACAAAATTGGGTGATTTGATGAAATAAACTTAAATGTACAGAAATTGACCGTATTTTCTAGAATATTTGTGCAGGTTTTGTTTGGATTTCAGCTAACAGTAGTGCTTTAATTTCTTCTTAGGAGAAAGAAGTACTCCTGGCTCTTAATAGGGAAGGATCTAAAAACTTTGTCATAGTTGAGTATGACTAATCCATGGGTTAAATTAAACAAATGTAAGCAAGTTCTCAAATTTAATGAGTGTTTGTGCCATATAGGAGTAAAATAAAACGAAGGAAGAATCATTCCACCAATTAAATTGTGCCTTTACATCCTGCTGAATATTAGATCTGCTTAAAAGTTTGTGAGTACGCTTCACCTTCAAGAGACCAGCTTAGCAAAAGCAACTGTATGAGTCATCCACAGCACTTCCCTCTCTTCCAGTAGAGATAACCTTTTGCTTATTTAGTCTCGTGTTATAGAATGCTGCAGCTGCAGTTGTCTGGATCTGTTTAAGTTTACATATGTTCCAAGACTGTAGATAATTTTCTTTACTTAAGAAATAGGAAAATATTTATGTTTCTCAATGTGAAATATTGAGGAAATGTTTTTTTTTCAACAAAGAATACAAAATTTGTCAAATTATATAATAGGTGGGGGGAGGGATTCTAAAAATATTTTCCTGTCAAATATTTTAGGAAATTTCTTTCAGAAATTAAAACAAAATTCCACACATCCAGTAAAAATGTTTTTGATTTTAGCCAGGGAATGTGATGGCAAATTAATGCAAATTATTGTGATGTTTTTGAGGAATTTTATAACTGTCCACCTAGGTACAGCTCTTTCTTTCTTCGTATCTTTCCCCACCCATAATGACTGGATGCGCCTTCCTTTACTTTAGCAGGACATGTAGAACTGCCTGAACTGTTTTGTCGGGACACTTTTTGGCCTAACTGCCCTGTCAGTTATAATTAAAAGCATTAATATGACAGTCAAAGGTCATAAATTGCTTGTGGCTAGTGTTCGCTGCTTGTCTCACACAATGGCAACCAGGAAATTGCCCTGTCAGTTACAATTAGAGGTGTTAATATGGTGGCTAAGGGTCAAAATGCTTCAGTAGAAAGAAGGAGTTGCACAGGACATTTGGTTTACGTTAAGTGACGGTTCAGGAAAACTTTGCTTTAATGGGATGGTCACTTAATCAGGATATATTTCAATCCAACTAAGAGCCCCGATTAAGGTTTTTACTGCAGTGCTCTGGCAATACTAAGTGCTGGTATTATGCTCTTTTTGGGGCTTTCTAAGGCTTACTTAAATGCCACATTGGAAAAAAAAAAAAAAAGTAGTTTCTGGTGAAATATTTGTAGAGATGTAATTATGATGCAGGAAAAAAATCACTAAAGAAAAATAACATTATTAGTATTATTAAAATACTAATTCTGAAACTTGTATACCCACAGTTCATGTGCACAAGGTACTCCTTTGCAGATGAGGTTTTAGAAAAGATTCTGCTTGTCTGATGTTGTCATTTAATGGTAAAACTTACCTGGTCTTCAGAAACATCATTTCAAAACTGATATTGCAGTTTTCTCCCTCTTTTAGAACAGCTTCTTCAAAAAGTGTTTGGCCTACCAATTTCACTATACTCAGTTCCAAACTTATAATTGAAACTAAATAACATAATGATAATATCCATTCTTTTAAAATCCCTTACATTTCAAAGACTAACTTGCTGTTATGTGCAGTGGTGATCCCTTTTAATGGTTTTAAATGTTTAACGATATAAAACACTCCTTTTCTTCTCGTATTTCTATTGTGAGGTGATGACTCTGGATTCCTGTGTATAACAAAGATACATTTGCTAGTATACCTACAAAACTTCTTGAGAATCCAAGCAGTTAACCCATGCTGACCTCTTTTGTGTGGCTACAGACTGGGATTGTTGCAATGCTAGTTCTGATGTGTCCACACAGATGTGACAGATCTTTTAGCACTGGAATCTGTTTAATATTGCAAATAAAGTAATTATAATCCTGGGATATACATAGCCTTCTTCTAAGATCTTCTTGTCTCTTTTTCCCTTTTACCAAAGAAAATCAGAATATTAGACCAAGAGCATTACTGAAATAAATGTTAGAGATAAAAATCTACAGGAAATGCTGATGATCACTGATACATTTATCTCAGTGAAAGACTGAATGAGAGCAACAGATAAGAACTGGAGCCCCATTCATACTGTTGGATAAAAAGTACTTCTAGTTTAAGCAATCATAAGTTGAACAAAATGGATTGGAAGAAACCATTAACTTTAGCCCTTCTTAATCAAGCTTGTTGATCAAATAAAAAACTTCTTGCAACCAGACTGATGGAGGACAACCAAACAATTAACAGAGAACATGTATCAGATATATACCAAGTACTTCTAACTTCCTATCCATTGGTTGGCCTTCGTTATGACCTGTGTTAAAAAGACTGGATTTCCCTGGTAGGAATAGTGCAGCAGAGCCTGCCCTGTCTCTATCAGACCTTGATCCTACCACCCCAAATTGTAATGCTTTGTTCCCCAAAGTGCAGAAGAATATATTTTCCCTGAACACAGAATCCAGTAGGGTAGAGGAGGCTCCGGTGTCAGCTATAAGAGAGACCACGAAAAATTCCCATCCATGTTCAAGCTTAAGGATGCCAAAATGCACAAATTTTTCATTCCAGCGTGGTACTATTTCTATTACAGCTGAACATTCTTAGTGTATTTATCACTACAACATCCACTTCTAAAGAGAAGAATAGTTATTTCCACTGGGTAGCAGAGGAAACTAAGGCAGTAGTATTTCAAGGATGATGGATAGGGCCTGTGAATGAGTAATGAATCAGAGTTGAGTCTCAACTCACAAGAATCTAGTTAAATACCATTTTGGCACATTTCCATGCTTCAAGTCAGTTGATGTTGACAGTGATAATGCTTTATTCCTCCTACAAGGAAGACAATTTGATTTGTTAGCAGAGGGTTTGAAAGCTTTGTTCCAATTAGGACCTTCAGGTTGGGAATACTTGCTGGAGGTCTGTCAGTACCTATACACATACCCAAATTTTGGATCCTGTTATACCCTTACTTTTTCCAGCTCTGTTTCAAAAGGAACGATAGTGCCTTCTCTGTTGGAGTTCACAGAGCTTTAAAACCTTCAGTCAGGAGCTCATTCATCTCAAGAGGAAAAATCAAGTCATTTTCATATCATTCCTTACAGTACAAAAGATAATATACACCAAGACCCATAGTCAAATGCCTTATTATCATTTTGTATAGAATACTTCCCCATTTAAATTATTTTAAATCTAATCATCCTGGCCTTTTTTGCATGCTCATTTAGCACGTGGATCTGCTAGGAAGATTTATGAAAAAATAGGCTGAGTATGAAATTTTTTTCTGCAAATACAATATATTTGATGTTTCAAACTGTTGATTTTGATTATATCTATATATTCTTGAAGCAAATTAGGGGAAGCTCTTTTAATGAATTAATATGTTTAAATTTCCATGAATTATATAAAACAAGTGGCTGTGAATCCTTCTTTGTGAAATATCTAATTTGTCATTTCAAAGCTGTAAATTCAAAGTTACATTTATTAAAAAAAAACCAAAAACTATGAAATATCCTATTTATCCAACAGTATAGTCATTAATTTATTTGAAAGCAAAAATAAGTATGCTACAAAATATTTCTCATGTTGAAAAGTCATGTTGAAAAAAATTCAATCTCATTAAAACTATCCAAAACCATTATATTAGAGATAGGATGATCCTTTATGCGATCTCTTTCCCATAAAATAGTGCTAGTAATAAGATATTTATTTCCTTATTTCTGGATTGAGAAATATCCTTATTAGTTCCCTGATTTTGAGAATGTGCTTTAAAACTGAAGTCTAAACAACTTTTGGTCTTTTTCTTTTTTTCCCATTAATGTGGCCACCTGATAGATTTTATACACTTATAAGTTGAAATCAGAGCAATACTCAGCACTGGTGAGGCCGCACCTCAAGCATTGTGTTCAGTTTTGGGCCCCTCACTACAGGAAAGATGTTGAGGCCCTGGAGTGCGTCCAGAGAAGGGCAATGAACCTGGTGAGGGGTCTGGAGCACAAGTCTTATGAGGAGCGGCTGAGGGAGTTGGGATCGTTTATCTGGAGAAGAGGAGGCTCAGGAGAGACCTCATTGCACTCTACAACTTCCTGAAAGGAGGTTGGGGTGAAGAGGGGTTTGGCCTCTTCTCCCTGGCAACGAACAGGACCTGGGGAAATGGCCACAAGTTGTACCAGAGGAGGTTTAGGTTAGACAGAAGGAAGAACTTTTTCTCTCAGAGAGTGGTCAGGCACTGGAATGGCCTGCCCAGGGAGGTGGTGGAGTCACCGTCTCTGGAAGTGTTCAAGAGGTGTCTGGACGAGGAGCTGCGAGATATGGTTTAGTTTGTGGTAGCAGTGGTAGTGAGAAGACGGTTGGACTAGATGATCTTGTAGGTCTTTTCCAACCTTGTGATTCTATGATTTTATGATAATAGTAATCACAAGCATTTATCCCTAGTATTCTATTTCTGTAAAATAATTTGAATATACTGGAGTCAAAGCAAAATTAAGATTCACAGAGGAGAAATACGAGTCCTTAGTTCTGATGTCATTTATCAACTGTGACCACATCCTTGATGCCTTATAGAAAACTTTTTTTTTTTCATGTTCTAGGCAAAGAGCAGAATACAAGGGTTAATAGTCTGCTGTTGCTTGGGTGCTGAGAATTCACAACTCAGAAGATCCACAGTTAAAAATTGCTACCTAAAATTCACAATTACCTGAAGTTCACAATTAGTGCAGAAGAACACTGCACTAAACCATCACTACTGGGAGAAGTGGTCCTCTGGTTTGAACCAAGGGCCTCCTGTTCTGAGTGATTGATTGCTTTAACCAACATCTGAGGTGAGTTAGGAGAGTGTGGAAAAATGTAATACCTGTATGGCTGTCAGTAAACAAACACTGTCACTCAGAAGGTATTTTCAAAAGGGTTTTTTATTATTAAAAATAAACTTGCTGCTAATTATTTAAGGTTTGCCTTTCTCCTAAAAGTAAACAGCTTTAATTAATTTAGCTCGTCACTAATTGCTTTATTAGTTTTGTGTCTTCTTCCTGGGAAGTACTCCACTTAGCTTAACCTGATGGGAAGCCGCAGCACCCCAGTGAGAGGTAATGGCATGCAGGAGGGAATGCTGTGGAAACAAACTTGAGGTCACGATTAGAGAGGAGATCTCTTGGCTTCATCTTCCTCCTTCAGCTGCTGTCCTCTAGTAAGGGGACAAACAGCAGTAATAAGTTGTTTGTCTATCAAAAGTCACGAAAAGCTGTGTTTCCTCTTATGCGTGGCTTTGAGAAAGAATTGTACAGTTTTATGTGTACCTTAGGTTGGATTATGGATTTTACTAGGACTGCAGCTGATAAATCTCACTCCTTTAAAGTAGAGCATTCCCTCTAGTTTGTTCATCTCATCTCAGAAGTTGATGCTGGGTAGGATGCTATGTTTCCTTCTTGGCAGCTAATGAGAAGACCATGCTTTGAATGTGCTGAGGCTGAGACGTTGCAAATCTCATATTTTACATTGACTCAAATGCCATTCTTTTTAGAGTTGCTGAGAATTCTCATAGTCTGTTAAGGTGGGTGAGGAAAGGCAGGCAAGAGGGTCTTAGAGTTCGGAGAATTAAGGAAGAGAAAAAATTTATAGATGAAAGAAAAGGAAAACAGCAAGTTTCTTTGATTTTATTTCTTTGAGATATGAAATATAATATTCAGCTAAGTATGCATGCCTGCATGAGTTCTTGAAGCTTGTCAGAGCATATATTTTACAGCCAATATCATCTTTCTGCTTATCTTATACATCATCTACTGCTGCATGGTAAGTTATTTTATTTAGATCTAAATTCTAGAGAGTAGTCATGCTTTCAAAAAATATTTGCTATTGGTTCTTTACCAAAAGTGAATTTGTTAGCTGTGCTAGCTGTTGGGGAAGAGTTCTTTTGGGATGCTGACAGACTGGCTATAGCACATGTAGATGCATGCTGACTGTGTGCTAAGGATGGTGCAACAGAGGTAGCTACAATACGATGCACTGGGCTGCTGTCAGCAGCAGCCTGCCTGGTCCTGAGCTGAGGGCTATTGCCTCCCTTGCAGACACAGCAAGAGTGAGCAGGTCCAGCTCTTCAGCTGCTGAGACACATAGGCAGGTGGGAGAGCCTGAGGCACAGGTGCATCCACTGAGCAATAAAGGTGGTTTAAGGAAATATGTCAGGCTGTGAAGTGCACTGGCTGGAGCTCTGGCACAACATTATTCCTGCTGCTGCTAAGTTTAGAGGTGGGTGACAGCTGCCAGCGGTGACATCTTAAATCTCAGTATCTAAATACTCATGAGAGTCATCCCGGAACATGGATGATCCATTGATGAAAAGCGTTTTGCTGACACTAGCATGTAGTTTAAGTGTAAACACTGGAATAGTGAAACAATTGGTGTAACTTATATGTGCTGACTTCTGGTTGGTACTTGAGATTTCAGAAGTGAAAAGTTGTATCCTTATTTTCAATATCTGAAACAAAATTTGCATTCCAGAGGTAAAAATCATGGCTGCAAACATCTGATATAAAATGAAGTACATCTTTAATAGGTCATGTCCCATGTACTTCTATTTTCAAGTGATGAGTTTTTGTGAGTGCGTTGTGAAAATACTTGCTTAAGCTAACGTGGAAGCTCTTTTCAAGAAAAGAAGCTATGTCTTACAGGAAATAATGGTCTGGCATCTCCATCTTCCTCCCTTTTTGTATGATAATATGTCTGGAGTCTATGACAATTCCACTCTTGCTTCCCAAATGAATTTGCCAAGAAAGTTTTCATAGTTTTGTGATATGCACAATTGTCTATTGGGAATTGGATGGAGCTTGCCAATCTCATTTTGTCCAGATCACCACAAAATTGCTTGGAGGTTTTGTGTTTCCTCTAAATTAAAAGTGTGGTGCAGTGATTTTAATTGCCCCTCTGTGGAATAAAGTTTTGCATCATTAAATAATGCTATTATTGGTATTAACCAGCTTTGAGGGAACGTTATTTTTTTCTGGAATGCCTTAAACTTGAATTATTTTTTTCCCATAGAAAGTAAGTTTAGAAAATGAATGTATGAAATACTTAGCAACTGTGGTGTGCATTTCCCCCTTGATGTGCTTAATTCCCATTAAACTGAAAGAGGAGAGACTGCACCGCTGAATGTGCGTATAACATTTTGATATGCTTCCAGTTGGTAAAAACAAGAGCGACATTAACAGCTGCTAACAGTGTCAACAGTCTCATAGGATGAAGTGTGGCGAGCCCCCAACTGTTTCCCATTCAAATGAGTTATGAGCTCTGGCTGCTCAGAGGCACCCAGATAAGAGACCATTTGAGTAGAGGGGTGAGACTTGGGGAATATCCACCTGGCAGGATGGGCCCATCCTTCAAATAAAATAAAAGGGGCAGAAATATTTTGGTAAGAGAGAGCTAAATTATGTGAGAGGATGTAAAAAGCTCTCTAAGCAGAACCCAGGGAAAGCTGCTATGGAAGTAGCCCTCTGTTTGGAGAATAGGATGTGCTGAGGATGGAGAATGCTCAAAAGGAAATGCAATGAGGGAATATGAGATGAGTTGGGGGCCCACCCATCTCCCAATATCAAAGTCTGACTGCAGAGAATGCTTAATCATTTGCTGTTTAATGTTACATGCTCTATGTTGATGTTAAAATTATTGGCCTGCCTTCTGAATGCTACTTTTAGAACTTCATTCAGTTTGTTTTCATTCCTATCCCACTCATAATTGTCCTATTTTTCACCCAAAGAAACATCACGTGGGGACAATAAAACAAATTACTCAGTCTTGATCAGCAAGAATCAATATTATTTATGGTCTGCACTTGTGTTATTTCCCATTTGGAATACTGAGGGTTTCCAAGATACATTTTTTTCTTTTTTGTGTGTGTTATGTAAATAATGTGTGAAGTATCCCATGTAAGTATTCATTGTGAAAGGTGCCGGACAGATTTTGTACTCTATTTCCTGAGATTATAGCAGAATTAACTTCATTATCCCTAAGCACTCTGTAACAGATGGGTGTTTATCCTGGCCTGAAACATTACCAGAAGCTTGTAATTCCTTGAAATTCTACCTTTGGATAGTTTTTTGTCTGAAAATTATCAAATATTCTGTCAGATATTTCTATAATGTGTTATGAAATTGTTATTGCTTTATTCTTTAAATGCTTAGACCATAGCTGTTGTTTTTTTTTTTTTAAGCCCCCTTTTTCTTCACCAAAAAACACTGATTTTTGTCTTTCTTCCATCTTCCTGAAATAAATGTCTTTGAATTTAGATCTTTGTTTACAGCTTAATGAAAAATGGGATGATTGGTGTTTTTCGTATGTTCTCATCTGTATTCCAATATGGATATGAATGCCTCTCAGTAAAATGCTTTACTTCCAGAAAAGAAGCACTCCCTTGAATTATTAGCTGCAAATTTCTAGATCTGTGTGAGAACTAGCATTAGTCATTATTCCATTCTATAAGGTTTCATTACATTTCATTAGGCTTTCCAGTACATGTGGACCACTGATGTCCATCTGTGTTGGTAATTTTTTTTCTATTTAGTTTTCTTGTTTGCTTTGTCTAATTTCTAACATTTCTTGACTTTTTTTTTTTCTTTTTTTTTTTTTAATTGCTGATCCTTTCCTGCTGGTTTAACAGTGACTGTTAAGAAGTGCTAGTGGTCAGATGTTTATTCAGTGATGTGTTTGCTTTATCATGCTTTAAAACTTCGCTCTTGAGATTGATCCAACAGTGATGTCATACAGCCGTTGTCCATTGGTTTTCATCTGCTGCTGCTTCTTTCCCATGTCAACTGGTTAGGAAAACTATGGAATAAAAACTGTTGAACTGCTGTGAATATTTTGGCTTCAGCTAATAGGCTGAATAGTTGCCAACCAGTCTTTCTGTTGCTGGGGAGTTTAAAAAAACAAAAACAAACAAAACAAACAAACAAACAAAAAAAAAGCATACAACCCACACATCTATAATAACTGAGCAAAATAACAGCTTAGCTGTAGCTGAGCAAAACCCAATGCTTTTCCTATAAAATGGCAGCATGACAGAAAATCTGTGGGAGATACTGTCCAACTCTGGAACAACGGTCTGTGGGATGTTTGAAAGAGGGATGCAGTCTCTTCAGCTCTGGCCACCTTACACACCTATTCTGAAAGCATATGAACTGCAGAAGAATTACAAATAAAAAGATAACAAAACCACCCCATTTTTCCTTACAGTATGTTAGTGAGTACTCTCATTTAGAGTCTACTAACACTTTGAATCTGTTACAAACAGTTCGGCAATGTATGCAATAATGTCATAAGCTGACTTTAAAACATGAAATGTAGCCCAGAAGCAGGTACCTTCAAATAATTATATTTCTCCTTCTTTTTTCTGTTTGCAAATCAGATACTGGACTTGCCATACATTTTGCATTTGTTTAGCGGCAGAAACGAATGTATTTACATGACTGAAACTTTAACATACACTTTCATATTCTGAACTGCTTTGCCAAGTAGGCTGAAAACAGGTCTGCATGGGTCTCTATTGGAAGATGAAGTATTCATAGAAAACAGAAAAATGCAAATCATGCAAAAGAACCTCTGCTGTGATTTGGTTTGCTGGTACAAGAAGCTGCTGGGAGTTTCTTGTGTACATATCTCCATTCACTTTAGTGCAAATTGTACTCACTTCCATTCCAGTTCTTGGGTCTACAGGCTGACTTGTGTCAGATGTACACAGTTTAGCCCTAACTTGAAATATAGAGAGGGTGTTTTATCCATTAAGCTATGCCATGTTTGGCTACTGCCAAAGGAATTTGCAGGGTTTGTGTTAGTCTTGGGAGGGTTCTCTTACTAGACCTTTCTGAGCAATACAAATACATTGAAAAACAAATGGAAAAAAAAACAATTAAACATAAGAGTGACAGCAAAAAAGAAAATATTTTTATATTTTGTATGAAAGCCTGTTTCTTCCTAAAGTATTTTATGAATATTATTCATATATCATATTTAATTTATATCGTGCCTGATTTTTACATCCCTGTGTTGAGTAAAACTGCACTTCTCAGATATCTCCATCCCAAAGTAGAAATCAGAATTCACTTGTGCAGTGCTGTACTGCTACATAAATACAAAGAATAACATAATTTTGTGTTTTTTCAGCTCCAGCATATCTCCAGAAATGTAACCAGGCAAATACTTTTATTTCCATCTATCTGATATAGAAAGAAAAGCTTGATTCTTCTTTTCAAAAGGAGAACTGTGCTGATTTTTTGAGCAGCTTGATTGTATAAATTATTTCAAGTTAGCTCAGTTGCTGGAATTATGCTAATTGGTATCCAAGTAATTATCACTTTTTTTTTTTCATATAAGTATGCAGCACTTGCAGCAAAATTTTAAACTTATTTCTGAAGTTCTTAGCAAAATGAGACTTTTTTTAATATCATCTTTACATTTTTAGATCAAAAGGGGATACATGATCAGCTAGTCTTCTTGTTGCACATTTTCCAAAGATTTAGGCAGTTGGAAAGTTATCAGAGTTCTAGATATTTTCTTCCTTTAGGCAAATTCTCTTTCTTAAATGATATGGCTTATTATTTTTAGGCTATGACCAACAGCTGTTTTCAGAAATTAGATTTTCCCTTGATTATTGACAGCTAGAGAGACCTATGCTCTCAGGTGTTTTCTCTAGGTGTGTTCTTACAGTTTCCAGTCAAGTCATGTTGCTAGCATTCTCAATAGAGAAAGCAGTGGAGACTATCACAGTAGAACTACGTGCTCCATTTTGCTAGCAAGCACTACTTATTATTTTCTTCTCTTCATCATCTTCTTTTTAAAAACTATCTCTTTTGAAGTGTCAATGCCACAGTTCTTTTAATATAAGTATCAGTAATCAATTTTCATTTTATATATTACTGACAGTGAAGTCCTAGTTCAGGGGAGCACTGAAATGTTTGTCAAAATGTAATCACACTATTGAACTTCACTGACTTGATACTTTGTGAAATGCTTAATTTCAACACCTAAGTGCTGCCCTGACTGGAGACAGGCAGATGCACATGTTAAAATGATTTCCTTGTCTGAGGCACAGCAGAACATCTTTACTGTGGTAATAAAGCAAGCGAACAAGAAAATGCTCTCTATTTTGACTTAATGCATTTTATTTTATTTTATTTCCAAGGTATGTTTGCTTGATAAAACACATCAGTTTCTAGAAACTGAATACTTGGGATTGTTGTTGTTTATATGTTTTGTTTTGTTTTCATTTTTCACACATTAACCCTTCTACCCAATCAGAATTTGACTCTCAATCATAGACACATTTATATTCCTTAGTCTTTCTCCGTTATTATTTTGTAGGCTTTAATACATATCATGACAACATCCAATACTATGAAAGTAATATTTAGTATGTATCCATGCTAAATTCTTTCAAGAATTATCTGGGAGTAGTTTGAAGTTCTTGGTTCTTGTATGTTTTGAAGGTAACGGTTCCACTAGTCTGATAAATTAACTCTCTATGTTCTGCATTTCTTGTTTACTTTCTGCAGGTATAGTTACATAACCAAAACAAAAAAGTTGAAACTCCAAACAGAAAATAGTGTGCTATTTTAATACCATTTGGCTTAGAAATTTGCTGAAAGGTGTACATGTGTGAAGATAAGAATTTTACTTTTCCCTAAGACCTGTTAGGGGCATAGAAGAAACAATCACAGCATGATACTGGATTAAAAGCTAAAACCAAGATGTTAATAGACTATAAAATCAGGAAAGAGGAATCTCCAAAACACAGAATTGAGCTTATTCCATGTGTTGGGTGTCAACTGCTTTTTCTGCTTTTCTCTGGATGTTTTCTAAAGACAACAGTATTGTTTATATTTTCTCCAGCACGTTTACAAGTTGACTTTGTTGGATTCAGGCCACAGGGAAAGAAGCAGAAGGAAATGGCAAGACATTGTCTCCAGAGCTATCATACCTGTTTATGTTTTTTTGCTACACCAAAAAGCAACTTACTGAATCATGAAAGAAATCCCCGAGGCCACATTTATGTCATAAGTTCTGTATGTTATAAAGGATGAGGCTTTATGCCATCTCAATGGCAGCTTAAATCCCAGCTAAAATGCTTGTACAGCTACATCACCTTGAGCAGTGATTTTTGTCAGACCTGTGAGACAAAGAAAGGTCAAGTCCTACAATGAACTAACCTTAGACAAAATGCAGGGTTGTTAGTCTGATATTCACTAGGACAACAGTAATATCAGTCTCCAAAACTAGTTGTAAACTGGTGTTGAGCAGCCAGAGAGGAAGAGTAAATTTAAGATGAAAAATCTAGCACTGTTAGTAACTCCATAGGAGATTAAAATGTACTGGAATACCTTCTGGGTTTTTTTGCTAGTTGTTTTAGAAAAAACAATAGAAATACATGCCATCTTTTCATTTGGGCAGAACTATTAATGATGATTCAATTGAAATCTGATTTGGAAATTATTTTATAATTCAACATTTATTTACACAATAGATTCAGGTATTGCAACTACTGCCAAGGAGAGTTTTGTCCACAGATCTAATCTGAAGAGTTTGATTTTGTTTTATAAGCACCACTTGGAAATCTTTAGGAGAGGGGAATCTGTACAGTAAGTAGGAGTTTGTTTATGTTTCTGAGTATGTGTGCTAACTCAGGGAGCTTTCCCTGTTCATTTTGTTATGCTGGACTGCAAGCTGTGAATCTTATAACACATATAATCATCTGTTTGATTTTGTCTGTTCTTTAAATTCACATTTCATAGTTGCTTTAACTGAACACTGATCTTAGGCAGAGTAGGACTAAGAAGGTAAAGTTTAAATTATATTATTCTCCTCTTAGTAACATTTTTTTTTCCCCAAGAAATTGTGCTCAAAATCACGTGTAACTAAATGGAAACAGAATTTATTGAGATATGTGGGCCACCAGGGATGACTAGACTAATGGTTTTAATGATCAGCTCCATGCTAGGAAAGCATCCTGAAGGTAGGAGGTAGCAGGTGGTTATTAATGAACCCACATCATGCCCTTTCAATAGCATCTCCCTTTCATAGTTGGAGACATGGAGGCAGAAGGTGCCTGCTAATACAGGTCCATGATTTACTCTCTTGTGAGTAGAATTGGATTATTTCTTGTTTCCAGTTCCCTCCTAAATCCTGTGGATCACAGTGCCTCTATTGATGTAGGTTTGCTTTATATTTTTTCCTTTATACAGTGTCCAAACCTATTTTTCACAGTCATTAAGTAGTAAGGATGATGGTAGCTGTCGAGGAGGAGGAGAAGGAATAAGAAGGATTTTGACTCCATTGCTCTTTCTCTTTTGTAATATTGTGATGGCTGAATAATCTGTCAGTTTCCATCTACACTATATTTCTATAACAGTATATAAAATAGATGTGTATATAACTCATTATGGATACTCATTGGTAACATGTGCTTTGTCAAACACTTCACAGATAAAACAGACATTTTGAGATAGTGAGACAGATATTCCACAACTATTATACAGCCAATGAGTTCGGAGACAAATGAACACAGCACATCCATTCTGAGGCTAAAATCACGGTGGATTTAGTGTAATGGATGTAATGCATTACTGCATATGATGAACAGGCTATCTGCCTGCATTATAAATGACATTATTTAAACCAGCTCAATTGTTATCTGGAACAATGTTTCTTAAAATGGGAATCCCTGGGGAGGCTTAGGCAAAGCCATCAAAGCTTGGATAGAAAAAAACCACAAGTGTTAGTAGTGTTTAATCCTCAGTGGGGAACCAGCACAACTGGAATCGTCTGTCACTGGAGTAGAAACAAGCATCATATACTTGTAAGGGAGTGACACATCCAGGCTGGACCCTGAAGGCAGCTGTGGTAACTCCATGAAGTCCATGAAGCTCCTGATAACTTTTGGAAGGGCAGCTCAATCCATTCTGTGCCATGTACTGGCATGTCTGTACCTCAACCCCTGCTGTGCTGCTGCTGTCTGACATCTCCTGCCATGCCCAACTGGAGCCTCTAACAGCTGCCCGTGCTGAGATCTCCTGAGCCTGCCTCTGGAAAACTTGTGCCATCTTTGCAATCCTCTAGATTCTCAGCTGCTGCACAGGTCAAAAAAGCACCCTGGCTGCTTTGAATTACAGCAGCCCATCCCAGGCTGGTTCTGAAGTTGCTGTGTTGCCTACAGCCTAATTCTGCCCCTTGGCACATTTCCTACACAGGTGCATGTGAGAAGAGGAAGCAGCTTCATAGTGTGATTTATGGTTGCAGCTCCCAGACAAACTCTTGCATTGGCAACACATTAAGGGAGCTGGGCAAGGAACCAAGTCAATTGACAGCAGTGAGTAGATCCACCTGCACTTAATTTACTTTATGTTTCTCACTGGAGAAAGGTGACAGTGCAGAAGCATCTTTGTTTCCTCTATAACTTGTGCAATGTGTGCCTCTGAAATTCATTGCTCTTCCTCTTCTGGAAAAGGTTCTTGCACACTTTTCCAGAATTGTCCTTACAGAGGTTCACATATCGTTTGTGCACCTTTGGGGAAAGCACTGTCTGGGACTAGACTTGAGAAATGCAGAACTAGCCAAATGTGGCAGGTTTCCAGCCTATAATTGTATTTGGTTATAAGGGAAAATGATTTTACATTAGCTATGTGATAAACATATGTAATGTATATCGAATACCCATTTAATTCATCAGGAATTTGAAGCAAAACAATTTAAAATTTAAAGTTGGCTCTCCCCTGTAACACAAAGGAGATAATATTGAGTCAAACAAAAACCTGAGCTCCTGCGCAAAACTTTGGAAGTCAGCAAATCATTCCTAAGGAGTGTACCCATGTCATCATACCACATTGCGCTATCGTCAGTGTGTTCTAAATATGATTGTGAGTAAGGGTTCAAGTTCAAGATATTGAAATTGAGCTTTCTAATAAAAGCAAAGTTTTCGTTAAATCTGAAACATCTTGTGAAATTAATTTGTTGCTGTTCTGATATGGTGAATATTCTAAGGGAAATGTTCATTTAGATTTCAATTGTTCCAGAGACAGTACCCAGAAAAAATGACTGCAGTGTATTGGAATAAATCACCCAAAAAGGCAGAAGCTGGATTTGCGAACTTTTCCTGAAGCCACTGGAAAATGTGCTGATTTTTTTTTCCCCGAAAACTTATGCTAGTCTGGGTGAGTGATATCACATGTGGTAGTGAGAGCCATGTAATCAGTGTGTATTTCTTCAACATCTTTAACTGCTCATCTGTTTCTTCCAGAACTGCTTTTCACAGTTTCTGAAGTTACTACTAGTTGTTTGGTTTTTTTTACTTATTTTTTTTTTTCCTATGAACACATACAAACTTCTCTGATGTACTGTTTTCCCCCTGATATAAAGAGTACAACATGTTGGATTGTTGACTTCTCATTGGGATGAATGTCATGTTGAATGCTATTTTGAATAATTCCTAGGAAACAGAGCTTTCAGCACATCTTTTTTAGTAAACCTTTCTGTCTCCTTTTCATATTATCATCCTATTTCTCATCCTTCTCTTTCGATTGGGATTTTATTGTTTTGTCTAATATATGGTTATCTAAGTACTCCATACCTTAGATCTTGATACAGATTTTGTTACTGGAAGAATAAGCTTTTGAGGATGTAGAATATTTTATAGTACTATCTGTAAAACACTGCATTTAATTATTATAGTGTACAGATATTTATTAATATTAATGAATGTGTAATTGAAATTAGCAAGCTGCCCTGGAAAGGTAAATTATTCACTTTGTAATTTGGTTTCAAAATGGATCTTTGCTTCTGAAAGCATGCTTTCACTACAAGGTTCTGCTGTTTTAGCTTGTATTTGCCTCTTGCTTCATTTCCGAAAAATTCAGCCTTCTAGCTCCTATACAAGAAGTGAGTTCTCAAGAAACAAAATCTGTGGAGAATGTTTGTTTTTTTCTTTCCCTGAGTAGCTTCTCTGAATTACCCCCTTGGAGTCATAGTAAAATGGCTTGAGTGTTTCAGTCTAGATCTGTGGAAGGAAAGAAAGGGTAGGAGTTTCTAAGTCAGCATGAGGGGAATTGATACAAGTAGGAGAAAGAAAAGTTATGGCTGCATCTCTACATATCCTATTTGCAAAGCTGCTGCACAATAATGTTCAGAAATGATTTAATCACGGACTCTTACTGGATGCTGACAAATGGGGAGATACTAACATAGTGGTTTCAGTGTTCTGCCATCACTGAGCCTATAGCTTGCATATAGTCTCACTTATTTTCAGTGTCAGAGAACAATGTTATCACCATCTATCCTTCACAGCCAGAGAACAGCACTGAATATTAGTCAGTCTGCTGGCTTCGTTTTTTGTTTGTTTCCTTCCTCTGTATCTGTTGTAGAAAAAGGACTTAAATTGGTCTAAAGATATTATATGATGATGAATCCTCTGCATCTCTGGTGGAATGCTCCAGCGGGTAATAGGACATGTATAAATTGGTGTTTCTCATACCAGCATCCCTTCATAGGATGTCATTTCATATTTTTTTTCACACACCAGCTAGATTGCAGATCATCCCGCTATCTCAAATGTCTTCCTTATTTTGTGACCCGTAGTCTGTGGTCAGTCACCACTTGGATTTGCCTGTGATGAACTAATGGGTTGAGTTTTTTCAGTCTCTCATTAGAAGACAATATTTTCAAGATGTTGAATCACTTTGTAGCTCTCATATGAGCTCTCACTAGTCTTCTAGATTCCTTTTGGGAGCTCCCAGTGTACTACTTACAATCTCACTGATGCTATATGCAGAGAGTAATACTAGTTCATTACTCCTACATGCTGTGCGCTATTCTCCTGCTTATGTATTCAAAGATTGTATTAGTTCACTTGGCCACAGCAAATCATTGTGATTTATTGCTGAGTGGACTTGGATAAGACTGTGAAATGCTCAAACTACAGTTGGGAAGCCCTTATTCCTTAGTTATTTCTGGTGCTCCTTTGAGCAATTTGTCATTAGTCTGGAAGTTTTTACTGTTCTGATAGAATTGAGAGCAAGCCCTGACTGCATCTCTCCTTGTTTGAGAAATATTCAGGTTTGCTCTCCAGCTGAAACACAGTTCATTCCAGTGGTGCCAAATTCTGCAGCTTGCTTTCCATCCTCCTAAAGCCCATGGCATGTTGCATATGGCATCCTGCTTGTTCACTGTCTCAAAAGTCAGTCATGCTGCTTCCATGGTAGTGAAGAGGATCAGGAAACAATATGCATTCACCTTTGTCTTTGCTTGCACAAATATCCATTGATCCATGTCTCTTTTCTCTGCATGTCTCAAAGAAATCTCATGATCCGTTTCTCCTCATACATAAAATTGTGAAACTTAATGGAAGCCTTGAATGGAATGGAGGGGCTGGAAGCCCTTGTGGGTCACATTACCGATACCATCATGAGATTGTTGTCCTATGCTAAAGTGGTAGGTCATATCTGTCTTATATCTGCACAAACCATCCTGCAGGCAGAGTGTGTCTGTTTATTGCAATAAAGTTGGCCTTACAAGGGAATATTTAGCCTCTTTGTATTTTGGTGTTATTGGTTTTGTTTTTGTGTGTGTGTGTATTTGTTCAATACTTTTCTTGTTTTTTTGTATGTTTCTTTCATATATTTCAGGTTTACACAAAATAGGATAATTAAGGAGGTTTTGTAAATGCGACAAGTATTGGACAATAATTACATATTAACTTATTTCTAGTTAAGATTTTGCTTGTGACTAATGCCTTATACTTCAATCTAATACAAATTTTAGTTTGAGGTGTTTGGACAAATAAAAGGTGACTAAATAAGAAGGTTATTAACAATTAAATACAAAGACTAATCATTAATTGTGACACTTGGAAGCAGGTTTGTAGCCTCACTGAGAAGTGTTATCTTGGAGAATTGTGACAGTCACTCTCTAAGGTATGTACAGATGGTCAGCAGCTATTTTCATCTTATACCTGGGCAAATTTCCTTTCTTTTTAGCTTTGGAACTGGATTTTCTCAATCTGCTTTCCTATTCTATTTCTATTAAGTGTCACGGATGTGCGTAAATCTTAAAAATGCAGAAAGCGTCTTTTTTTAAATATGGATGTTTTTTGGTTTGTTTGTCTTTAATATATATCATCCCTGTGCAAACTCATTGACTGTACCCAGGCTTTTTTTCTTAATCACTCCTCTTATGTTTTTTAAACATCTCCAATGTGATGCAAGCCAAGGCAGCCTTAAGTGTGACTGGTAAAGAGGACTTGGCACCAACTGACGTCGTACAAGAAGACATATTCTTGTCATGTTATGGGCCTATATGTAACGCTAATGTACCCCTGTGACTGCAGAATGCTTGCTTTATCTTATGGGTCTTAATACTTTTATCCATAAGAGGCAAACATCTCTTATATTGTTACTTTCTCATTTGGTAGACATATTATGGGCTGTGAAACTACTCACTCTATAGATACTACTTTTATTTCTTCAGCTTTTGCACCTCTGTCCCAGTGCTGGATGAGATCATTTTATCAGTAAGACCTTTCTGGCTGAAGTTTAACCTAGAAGAAAATGAAATTGCAGTGGGATGACTTGCAAGACTGGTCTGCAAGCCAAATCTGGAGGGTAAAGTTTCTCAGAGAAGATTATTTACAGTAGTGTTGCTGATAATGCTCCACTGATGGAGATCTGCCTTGCATATGGTTTCTGGAGTTGATGACTCCAGCCATAGCCAATTTGAGCTCAGTAATTTGGGAAATTAGATGTTTGTCAGAGCTTGTTTGCTTTTTGTATCGTATGATATTCTCCTTTCAAAGATGACCATCGGTGTCTCAGAAATAGGACTGGAGAATTTTGGACACCCCAGAAAACAAGGCACTAGGTTAAATGCTGTGCTGGTGGCTTAGTATTTTTGAAGATCCAATTCAATCTGAAGCTTGTTTTCTTCCCTGAGCATACAGATTTCATTTTCCCAAGCTAAAATTCAACTCACCCCTGTTCTGAAGCAGTCTGAGCTCTTTGTCCATTAATCACGTTGGATATTACAAAAAATTTCTTCTCAGAAAGAGTGGTGAGATATTGGCACAGGCTGCCCAAAGAAGTTTTAGAATTACTATCCCTGGAGTTTTTCAAGGGATGTGGATATATGACACTGGGGGACAAGGTTCAGTGAGCATGCTGGTGATGGGTTGATGGTTGGACTAGATAATCTTAGTGGTCTTTTCCAGCCTTAGTATTCTAGGATTCTATGATATGTACATGGTGGGCTTGCCATTGTGAACCCATTACTTAATTTGGAAGTTGATCTACCAGGCTTAAATGAGCAGTTGGTCTTATTAAAACATTATTCTCTGACACCAGCCAAATGCTTGGTCCTTTTTGGCAAACATAGTGCAGAATCAGAGAGGTACAAAAGTAGTTTTTCCCCCTTTTTTAGATAGGTATTAGTTAAAAAAACAAATGGACCTTCATATGAATATGGAGGGCATAGAGATTTACACATGCAAATAAGCAGACTGTTTTGAAGGAGAATGTTGTCAAAGTTGCATCTTGTTGATTTCCCCATCGATTATGGGAAGCCCTGTCTGTAAGGCTGTTGTAGTGTGCAACCAGTGAGATCCACAAAAACGAGAATGTGTTTTCTAAACTTTCCTTAAAAGAACGTGGAGCCTTCTTTCATCTATAAAATGATTCTCCAGGATTCTCAAAAAATCTGAATTAAAATTGGAAAACCATTAGGCACCTAGCTCTTATCTAATGCATTTAAAGATTCTTTTTATTTTGATTAAATGGAAAAGCTGTGGATTGGATTGTGTTAGAAGAAAAAGATAAGAGAATAGAAAGAAAACAAAATCACAAGCAAAAAACCAACATAACGGTAGAGCCTCTGAACACTAGTATTTTGCTTGAAATGAAACCTTCCACAGTTTTCTTGTTTTGCCATTCTGCTTTAATTTTGTATATAAATGGTATGGGCTCCACAAAATAATGCATCATGCGAAAGCTTTAATTTAATGTCATATATTCCCTTCAAACCAGCATGCTCTTATTTTGTTGAATATAACAAAGTCACTTTAGTACTTGCACTCTGTGCAAGCCTTTCAGTGAAAAACAAAGTAATTTCTGTGTGGTTTAGATCAGCTGTGGTGTTGCACGGATAGATCTTGCATATGTTTGAATAAACTAGTTTAAAATTGGTGTGAGACAAATTAGATTTTTCCAATCCAACTAAAGGGGGATGTACACATTTTTCATTCAGGACTGATTTTCTAGTCACCTACAGGGTCAAACCATTGTGCTTCAATTTCATTCACTTGTTTTTTCTTTTTTTCTTCCCCCCCCCCCTCCTCAGGTTTGAATGACTGGATTGTAATGAAGGATATGGGAATGCTAGGATTCTGTGCTCAGCTTGGCATGTTGTAAATGACAAATGAAAGCAACTAGTCATTTGATTTTCCTGACCATCTGTTTTATATGTTAAAAAGAAAAACCAAGGAACTTCAATTTTTATTGTAGGGAAAAAAGGAAAACTGAACTGTTTTAAAGTCTTTGCTGAGACCAGAATTGCCTTATTTTATCTGACCTAGCTCTGCATGTTGTGCATTTCTCAAAGGCAGTATAGCAGGGAAGCAAATCTGCACACTTTTGATGCTTTTCAAAGACCTGACTTACCTGAAGTGTTATAGCAGTGACAACTTCATTCTGCACAACTCAGACTTTTAGTCCTTAAGGCAGTGCAAGTGCTTTCTTTTTCATAACAAAGTCTGAAGCCTTGTAGAAAATAAGGGAATCAGAGTCCATTAATCAGAATTACCAATGTGAAGGCTGTGACATAAGTTAAAAAAAAAACGAGTGCATAAACAATGGCTCCTCTGTAAGGAGAATCATTTTGACCTGGAAAAAAGTGATTGGTAATTCAAACCAGAAATTGCTCTGAATGTTGAACATATATTGGAATATTTCATGGGCTATTTTATCATTGCAACTTGTTGACATTATTTTGTACTTGTAACTTCATAGACTATAGCCATTTGTTAAATCAGCATTAGACATCTGCACAAGCATTTGTCATGCTGCTGTTGAATTTTTTTTTTTCTTTTTTTTCCCCCTGTTGGCTGAAAGAAGGTTCGAGCTCACAGAACAATATTGTGGAATGCGAGGGCTATCATTAGGGGGCAAGGCTGGACTTCAAAGAGGAAGCACATATGGTTTTGACTTTTATAAAGATGGCAGGTGGACATGAAAAAAGGTTGATTTCAAATTTATTTTCATGATAGCTTCAACTTCTTAAAAGTCTGAGATGATTAATTTTCAATTTGGAATTCCTAATAACTGAAACAAGATCATGGTTTTACAACTTCCTGAGATAAAATCTGAGAGAGATTGAGTCATGTTGGTATAATATACCAATGGCAGCTGAAGCTGAAAGATTAGATAGATTAGTACAAAATGTTTTCCAAAAAGCTTTTTGAAGGTAAAACATGCTTAAGAAACAAGAAGTTTCTTAAGTCAGCCTGTTTTAAACCATATGCTAAACCTTAAAGATACTGGGCTAGATTTGAATGGAGAAATTCCATTCATAGGTGTGCTGAGTGTCACTCACGTTGCTATCTGAAATAGCAATTGAATAGCAGGTTAGAAAAAGCAAAACAAAAAAAAAATCCCTCCAGCAATGCTGTCTTCCCCTTAGTGATAGGTGTTTCTTTTTATACGAAGGAATAAATGACACTTAATTTTCGTTTCTGGATTATCATATGTCATTTTAAATCTAGCATCCAAAATCCTCTTGGCTGGAAAGCCAGAGCTCTCTGCACCTGTGGGTGACTTGCTGATGATGTGAAAGTATAAGCAACTGTCATTTCTAAATACAAGCTGAAATTATTCCTCCTATATGTGCTGTATATGGTATTTTAATTGAAAAAACTTGCCCAGCTTGCCCAAATAAGTTCATGTAGTAACGGCAGTAGCTTTGATGAAAAACTTTTCTTTTGTCAATTGGGATCAACATCTCTTGGAAATAAGAAAGTGACAGTATAAATGACTCAAATCTAAGTACAGTCAGTACAGGTTTGCGTTTGAGTCTCTTTATTGTCTTTGCTGCTACTCTAGAGATTGTGTCTGTCCTTAAGAAATATTTGAGTCTTGTCTTTATTTCTTTTCATCCAAGGTTATGTGGTGTTTTTAAAAAGAGTAATGCATTGTCTTCTGCTTACATGAAAGAAAGAAGAAGTTGGTGCATGCCAGCATATCTTCTGCCATTGAATTTTAAAAAAGAAATGTGCTCTTGTAGGAACTAATTCATTCTAAGACCAAGAATTTTTGAGCATTTGTCTTCTACATTAGGGAAGTAAAAAAAAAACAACAAGCAACATCTGTCACGAACACAAAGCAAGCAAGCAACCACATAAATTAAAAAGCTCACAACCAATCAGCCAAAATAACAAAAAACACCAAGGAAAAAAAAAAAAAAACAACAACAAAACAAACCAACCAAACAACAAAACCAGAAAATCTTGCTTATGAACTTCTTATCTGGTCCCCTCAATGAAAACTTTTTCTGAAGCTCTTGGACAGAGCGGGGACTGTGGTGATTGAACTGAGGATGGCCCGTACCTTCATCCTTCTGAGTTCTCATCAATTTTCTCCACTGGAAATCAGTTAACAACATTTTCAGTAGTTCCCTGAAGGCAGTTCTGTTCATCAAAGAGTGTTTAACTTGAGTACATTTCTACTTAAAGCTGAAACACTTTGCCCAGCTTCCTCGTGAGTACAGAAAAGTGTTTTCTTTTGTTCTGACAAACGAGGAACATAATATATTCTGGAGTGCTGTGAGGCTCCATCTTCATACTGTACTTTCTTGCTGCAAACTTTTATAACAATAAAACTGGAGAGAGAACTCTTATGGAGAAGTATTAAGCCTATCCTAGGAGTAAAAAATGCACCCTTTCTCCCTTATTTAGTGGAGATTTCTGTTAGAATTCAACATAGCAAATTTATGCATCTAATAGTAAATTTATCTGTAATTTACACTAAGGTATTTTTAAAAACCAAAGTATACTTTCTCCATTCAAAATAGAAGAATGTTTTTTGTACTCATTACACTTAAAGAATTTCTTTGTCTAGGAAATCTTGACGGTATTTATTAGCAGAGATCGCTCCTAGGTAGGTTTTTGTTAAATAACATTTGATTTAGTATAAATGGATCAGACAATTCTTTATTATTCCAATTGAATATTTGCATGGAAGAAGGAGCAAGAGAAAATAAATTTTGTCCTACATAATACTGAGAGATTTTCAATATGCAAGAAAAAATAACAGTGTTCCCTCAATGAATGTACTGTTGATTATAAAAAAAATTTGGCCATAGAATGGCTTGTTTGACTTTTGGACAAAATGTAGGCATCTCCAAGGAAAGCAAGCAATTCCATAATTATTTTTGTGTAGTAAAAGTGCAATTTTGATTCACTTCTCCCTGCAGGATAATTGAATAAAAAAATTGAATTGAACATACAGTATTCTTTGGCCAAGCTTGCATATAATTTTTTCTAAAAAAGTATGCATACATCTTATCTTCATTAGAAGTTCTTTCCTTTGTATCAAGTGAAACAGATTAGTCTACAATGGAAAAAAAAAATGAAGTAGAAATCAGATTTAGAGAATATGACATGGGAAAAAAAAAAAAGCAGGATAAATATTTTAATTAGAATTTGCAGGTGTCTTCATCAAAATGTAACCAATCCACTGCAAAATATAGCCTAGAATGGGCTATGGAAAAGACAGACAGTATTTGGGAAAATAAGCAAATACAAAAAAAAAGAAAACAACAAAAGGAAGAATTGTTTGGGTCAAAAAAACTGTACCCTACACCTGTAGGGACATTCAGTGTTCCATTCTCAATAGAATCAGTCTGCAATCTTAAAAAAAAAAAATGGGACTGAAAGAAGACATGTACTTTCTTTTCTGACCCAGACTAAATTCAACTATAACAACACTATACTTGGCAGACTTTTCTTTAATCTATTCTCCAGTATCCCCGGTGGGAGAGACTTCTCAATGTATTCTTCATCTATACTTATGTATTCTAGTATCTAATCTGTTATAGAACCTGCTCTTTACATATCCACCAAAGACTTAGAGTAAAACACTCTCATCTGAAATTTGAAGGCTGATAATCCTCTATCACCTTTCTTTCAGCTTTTCTGTTGGTTTTTGTTGTTGTTGTTATTACTGATTTGTTTGGTTTCTTGTTTTTTTTTTTTTTTTTTTTTTTTTTAAGTGTTGGCAGAGTGTTTTTTTTTTTCCTGTCAGATTATCTGCAATTGGTTCATAACACAAAATCACCACTTGAACAGTTATCCTCTATCTGAAGTCATCTCTTTGTATCCACGTTACATTATCCTAATCTTAGAGTATCCTAAAAGGCAATCTAGTTTGAAATAGGCCTTAAATAAAAAGATACAGTTTGACAGTCCACCAATAAATTATCTATTTTTTTGGTTAAAAGGACTTCTACAAGATTCCTTTCAATCTCATTCATTCTGTGTCAGTTTTCTAGTTTAGAATCAATGTTTTCAGTTGCAAAGATTTTTTACGCTGTAGTTTAATAAGTAGTACTATGAAGTTTAATAAGAAGGACACCAGGAGATAGCTACATTCTTCTCTGTTCTTGGATAGTTTTAACTTGTTGAATCTATCCTGCTTCATTAAGTTGTATTCTTTAGACATAAGTTTTGCTAACCAGTCAAAGTAGTTGAACGAACAATTTAGAGATACTGAATTTAAGCCAAAAAAAGGAGGAGAAATAAGGAGGTATGATTTCAGTGCCAAATGGCTTGTCATGGTAATCTGTCAGTCAGTAACAAATAGACTGTGTCTTTTTGGAAAGAAAAAGAGCTGGCCAACCTACACAATTCCTTCGTCATTTATTTAAGTTAGCATAGTGGAAATGTTGCCTGGAGAAGTCATTGCAGGGGAAGTTGCAGTAGCTGGGAAGAACAGTTTGTCTTGTGAGTTATGCTCAGCAAGCAGAAGGCTTATTGAACAACTGAGATGAATGTCAATGTTTTTGATTACATGGGCTTAAAATATCAGAGAAACATGGATGGTCTCAATATATATGTGTAGCTGGGAACAGTAAGTTATCTCATGTGTACAATTCCTTGCCTGTCAACAAGGTAACTTGTCAGTAACTTGCAGGTAATTGTGTGTCACTACTCAGCAGTGTATGGGTTGATGCTGCTCATATCTTATTAAGATAACTGTTTGTATGTACAAAATATAGTTCTAAGTAAAGAAGGGTTATATACATGCACATGAGAGGATGTTGTTTCTGGTATAATTTTTACTGTTTTGCCTCAAATACAGTTAAGTGCCCAAAATTGTGTTGTTTTGTTGTCTGCTTTTTTGAGGGGAGAGGGGAAGAGATAAGAGGGGAGGAGAGGGAAGCCGACTAATAATGTTTTGGTGTAGCTCCTGCTATCCTGACATGGTGTAGAAATCATAGAAACCGTAAATCATTAAGAAATCTTGCTTTTACTATTTGTTATTGCTAAGTGTAAGAAGAAGAAGTCACAGTGATATGATTACTGTTGTGAAGCTTCAGGGAAGACAAGTTATTAAACAAAATTTTCTATGCTCCTTATTTGATCAATTTCTAAAATAATTCCTAAAATTGAGATGTAAATACATTTCTTTGTTTGTAATTCAACTTCCAGAGCCTGTTAAAGTATTCAATTGTCACATAATATTTTAAAGCCCTTTAAGAGCCAAATAAAATTATTACTTATAAATTATTAAAAGCCTTCGACAAATGCAAAAATACTTACTGAAAACTCCTTCATAAATAATGTTCAAACTAAATTAAATACTAGTATAAGGAATGCATTAAAGTTTACGAATGAGATGTTAGCAGCGTACTCCTTTAACCTTAAAGTTATGATAACTGGAGCACTTGCTACCCCTCCAAAACCTTGCAGCTCCAAGTCTTGGCTCACTCTGGGAAAGAAACATGTGGTGCTGCTGAAGATTGGAAAAAGAGCTTGAGGTCAGGGGTCGACACAGTAAGGGAGTTTGCTCTTTAAGAGGTTATCTGTGGATCTGCAAAGCCAAAGTGTAATTGGGTTCTCTGATGTGATTTTAGTGTGTAATTGTATATGATCTTAGATAGTTTCAAAGACAAGGTTGGAAGATTTTTCTAGCCTGCTTGTGATAGCAATTCTGGGGAGCCTGTGTAGCCTGTGATGGACAGTGCAGTTTCTTCAGAAACAGTCATCAGGAGTGATGCAGCTGGTGGCTGATTCATTTAAATTATAATTTTAGCAAGCTGGTAATATGATTTGTTTCTCTCTTCTCTGTGATAGCAGTTCTGTGAATCAGCAACTTCACGCGTGTTTCCATTTTCTAC